>NW_027266286.1:30013503-40013503 GCF_022045235.1 Haliotis cracherodii
GTGTGTGTGTGTGTGTGTGCATTCGTGCATGCGTTGTGATACGAGGGTTGGCGAACATGTTGTCAGATGATTGTGTGAGTAAGTTAAGTGGTTGAGGATGTGGCGGGTATGAGTATTCGTACATGCAGACTTGGGGTTGGGGGACTGGGTGTGCCCACGGTTATACAAGTCCGTGGTGTGCCTGTACTGAGGTCTTTTGTTTCACTCACTTATAGTGTTTTCTTTCACTCAAATACTGTTTTACGCATTTTAATGACTGAAACTGTAGTGACTCAAAGGTCATACTGGCCGGGCATTCAACATATCTACCCCAACTACATACGTAGCCATTTTTATGGTGTACAATTCTTCTTCTACCTCTCTCTCTCTCACACACACACACACACACACACACACACACACACACACACACACACACACACACACACACACACACACACACACACACACACACACACACGCATTAATTGTTTTATTAAATGTATCTTCGAGAGTCAGTAAGAAACTAGAAATAACTGCCTTTGTTCTGTAAACCTCACCAAGTTTCAGCTTTCGCCTCTTCCTTTGTGGACTGAGGTTTCACATTTGTAAAATGATCTCTCTTATCTGTCTGTACCATCAACTTAACTGCCCTCACCCCCTGCAGTTTTCCCGTCCCATATTCCCAAGCAGGTGACCTACAAGGAGGAATACCGCCCTCCCTCAGTCCAGTGATACTGTGCCTAGCACAATATGTTGGGGATACGTGGGCAAACATTTTGTAACAATTTGGCAAACTTTGATATGTAAACAGCAAATATTATTCAGTTTTATTTCAACAAAAACGGAAAAAATCGGATCCTACTTATTTTGTGGATACCATAACAATAAATAAAGCCAATAGATCGTTTGAGCTGGCATGAATATAAAAAATAATTAGCAAGTCGATAGTCATAATTCCCTCTGTTGGTCCCACGTGAAATGTTCTTCACGAATAGAATAGATGGCTGATAGACGTTCGACCGAATAATATCCTTTGCTAACTTCAACTGTTCATCTAATTTCCATGAATGTATGTTACATAGTTCATATGTTCATGGGCTTCTACACTGAATGTATAATGTGGAGGACTACTTCGCTTGAGGATAAGTAACATAAATAATGATGATAATTATGATAGTATTGCCATTATTATTCCTTCAGATTATTTAAAAAAAGTTATTATGTTTTCATAGAGAGAAAGAGGTATGGAGATTGTGAGATTATTTTTAGCATCGGAATTGTTAACATAATTCTTAAAGATATTATGTTTTGTTTGTTTGTTGTTAAATGCTGCACTCAGCAACGTAAGGATATTAAAACATTGCATTTAGGTTCAGTTGTATTTTTATATTTGTATCATTTTGCAAATGTTACAGAGACCTGATAAGGGATATATAATAATGTATAGTCGCTATTCTTAAAGTAAGAATATGTTAGATTTATCAACCAGAAATATTGCACACAAGAGGATAATCATATTTCATGACACTATTCAACGTCGAAGTCAACGATATTTGTGTATGTTATTGCTACATGACACGGATACGTCATGATAAAGCAATTAGAAATTGGCATTTGATGATATAAGATAGCTACATGTACGTGATAAATCACAAAGAACAAAGAAGGAAGCGATATTTATTTCACGATAAAAATTGTTCTATCATGACGTCATTTATTGAGATTCGAACATGCACTCGCAACTTGAAAAGTAAAATTTGTAAATTTGACCTTATTTTTGAGAGGTATGTGTCTAGTGAGTTGTTCCCAATAAATGTTGCTGGAGAATCCGAAAGTGAGAGTGATATGACAATCGGTATTGGGAGAAAAGGTACAGATGATTGACGAGAAAATTGTGAGAATATGCGGGACCAAACTCAAATCCTAAAATGGATTTATCTAGCATGGCCGCTGTCGGATTCTATTCAAGGAATCATCATTATTTAAGTACGGGTAAATATTGTAAAGCGTGTATTTTTTCCTAATTTAACACCCTAAAAGAGGCTGTACGTAATGTTGATATCTCATTTAGAAATAAACGAGTCTCGGTCGTTGTTTATCGTACAATAAACAACTCCCACTCGTCGTTTGTTTCTTAATTACATGACCATATACACTAACTTTATATCTTTTCATGTTTATCGGTCAACAAAAGCGACATAAGCATTTCCATTATCATGAGAAACCCTTGCCAAAAGTAGCGCCAACTGCACCATTGCGACAACATCAGGAGCATGTTTCATGATTCACCATAATAAATGATGACATTGGATGCTCGCAAAAACGCGAGCTCATTCCGATCCACTAGTGGCACCCGCCACAAACACATCCAAAGGCAAGCCAATTGTTCACCCGAAAAGGCAGAGAATTGCATCTGACATCATTTTTGTCATTGATACGTCAAACCTGGAAATGCCGTCTACACGTCCAACACAAAGCCCAAGCCAGGACCCAAATCCTTCAAACCGGGCCAAAGTTTAATTAATTACATACATTTCCCCCTAACCTTAAATAGTCTCTACTAGTTCTGAAGTAAATCGTATTTACCCGTATGAATCGTCTTATGTTATTTATTGCCGATAAACAGAATATGCACACTTTCTGAAAGTACTGTGTGATAAGTCACGCACCAAACCTATACTCTCGATATACATGCTGCTCTTACTTAAAAAAGAATAACAAGGGTTAACAGGATACGTATATTAAAGTACCATGCTTTCCTGGTGTGCTCTCATTCTAATTTGAAATAATGGCATAAATAGTTACCACTCATCTTTCAATATTTTTCAAGGTTGGGTTAATCACAAACATATTTGAATATGTACAACATCTATACTTACTTATCTTTATACTTAAAGGCATCAGGTTTGTCTGTCATAAGACCCCGAAACAAATATGTCCAACACAGCCCAATATTTGGCTCTTGGCTCCTTGTTCTTATATTTTATAAGTATTGTTTAAACAACTGTTTTTTCTGTAAAATATGTTCATTTCAGAAATTAGATGTTATTCTAGCATCAGGTTTGTGGTACGTTTACTGCATCAGCATTACATTAAAACGATATTACATTATATAAATTCATACAGAGGAAATGCTTAACATTTATCTTTTAGGGAAGAGTGCGGGACGACTTGCTTTATACATATAAATGTGGACATATATGTATGGACATTTGGATGATACAGATATACCTCCTTAAAGATAGTACAGTGTTCGTAGATGACTGTAGACAATGGAATAATTATGTGAGTAATCGGGTTAATACCACGTTCAGCAATATTTAGCCATATTGCGATATTGGTTTCCAACATACAAGACGGACCATGAAATTATGACTTGAATTTGGACCTGGCTTTCTGGTGTGATGTAACACCCCAGAATCTCCGGTAGAAAAAGGGCTCAAAGCACGAATTAAGATCACGAGATGATACTGATGTATGCATCTGGACACATATTTGCGTAAGATTACTACCTTAATTCATCAGTATATATGTATTTTGCAAAAAAGGATATTATAGGATCGACGCTGACGCGCATATAACCTATTCACCAGTGCTGTAATATTTCATTTCTTCTGACACATATCGACACGAGAAATTATATTTAAATTTAAAAGGAGCCCAAGTGGGATAGAAATTTGAGTCTAAACCTTTTGAACAAGGCTTGTTTCATTTTGGGCTATATCATTGCCGCAAGGCCTGGGCGGAAGGGAACACCTGTTTGCACCCATCAGATACCAATCACAACTTCTCTCTCCAAACGAAAACAAAATACGAAAAATGTCGGAAGTGTATCCTTCTAATTTTCTATTTAGATACATGTTTTAACTTTAAAGTAATTATATGTATCTCATGTATTATTGGTATCTGTGATGCTGGTACCGTTTTGTTGCCATTGTGTAGCTTTTGTGGAGTTATTATGAATATCAAATACATGCCTTGAAATATGGACTTCCATGACGAAAGAATACAGAGTATACATAACTCGCAATTCTATATATTCAGCAAACAGCCCAAAACCGAAACTCCACAACATATCTGATTACACTGATTAAGGCTGTCCCAGTTCTCCATGCGATACTGACGCCTGTTCGTCTCCCAGACCATACAGAATAAATTTAAAAGGAATCCAGCTCAAGTCTAGAACGATTTGGCAAGCCTAGATTGCCTTAATTCTATCCATGAAAGTAAGCATTAATAAAAAAATATTGTTCTTGTCTGCTACAGATTATATTTTGTAGATACTTATTTTAACTAGGAAAATTGTACTGACACCGGCGCTGTCCCTATTGAAGCTATCCATAAGAATTTCGAATTGCCGTCCATTGTTCGATGTCAATACATCGATGACAAGTGAGGATATCATAAAGTAATCGTTGATGCCGCGCTACACTTTGATAAAAATTATAATCAAGTTGACTGGTGTGTACATTACTACAGTGAACATGTACATGATCATGCCCTAATAATCAAATGCCGTAATGTCAAATACTAATTTATTATTGTGTGATGAATTTAACTGGATCAGTGGTAACATGTGATATTAATATTCCATCAATTTCTTTCCTGGTTGGTCCATCCATGTCTACAAAATGAAAATAATACAATTAAAATGGAGCATAGAACAATCCTTAATTTCAGGCTAGAGCTGTGGAAATCTAGACTTTCCCAATCATTATAGACTTGAGTTGGACTCATGTTTTACATTATTCTCTTGGGTCAACGTCACAGCTCATACCATACACTAACAAGACCAGCTTGCCCCCCGCCGGAGCTCCCGGATTTTGGTTATATCATCTAACATGGCCAACTCTGCTCTTAAGTAAACAAGAACCTAATCAGCGAGGGGTCCTTTATCATCCCTATGTGGCTGCTTATGAAAATCTGATATCTTTTCCCAAAGACCTGGTTAATAATATATTTTCTGCTGAATATTCGAAACAAATAGAGTGAGTTGGTACTACATGTACATATGTATACGGTTCTATTTTAAATGACTGCAGCGCTCCATTATGAAAACAATTTGTTTTAACGCCGCTCTCAGCAGTATTCCAGTGATATATGACGGCGGTCTGTTGTATATGAAATATATGCAAATTGAATCTTGAATCTTGAAAGTTGTAACATTTCCGCAAATATGTATCACATGCAGTATACAGTATATCAACTGCAATATACTGTATACATCAGTATACAGTGTGTCGCGAGCTCTGCGCTGGGCTGGAGCACACATTTCCTACACCTCTCCCTTCGGCAAACACCTCATGAGGGTTGCAACGAGGTCACAGGTCAGGCGTGCACTCGTCAGTTGTCTAATACGGTCAAGAGTAAGATCTTCCGGAAGACCACTGCACTGGAGGTATGTGGATTATTGAGGAGGTACTACGTGTTTGGAACTGGGAGTTGAACACTAAGCACTTTTAGAGAAGAGCTCATAATAAAACGTTATGGACTCGCGGACGGACTTGTGTTTTCATTTCAAGACGTACATTTATCAGGTTGAACTTCCTAACTGTAACAATAACTGAACTTTACGCCTTTTATACACATTTGTGATGGGGCGACAATGCGACAACGAGACATATTTAGACCTTGAAAATGTCGCGTTACGGCATCGTCGCCCTTTTGTAAAATAAAGAAAAGGATTATCAAAGAGCGACAATGCGAACACGCGACAATGCGACAAATGGCCAATTGTCGCGCTTTTGTTAATTTTGACAGGTTTTGCTTGTTGTTGTAAAGGCGTCAATGCGACAATGCGACAACGAGACAATGTCCCTTCCATAGTAATCCGTGCAAATAAAACTGAGTAATGAAATAGAAGTCTGACATGCCAGTTAAAAGATAGAGTGTTGCAGCTTCTGATTTCATAGATCTTCAAGAAGGGGTTATCAATAATGGGATGGGTGATGAGTTCAACTGCATACTCTGTGATTAACAATAATGCTCCAAGTCAATACATTTTGTCAAATGTATGACATGTATTACGTGAATGAACATATTGTTTATACTCGTCCATGTTTTTGACGGACAAAATAATTTACATGCTCGGTAAAACTCGGCATCATTGTGTGTTTCCGTGCTTTGTTCAGGTGAACAATTGACTTGTCCTTGCATGTGTTTGTGACGGGTGCCACTTGTGTGGCAGGATACGCTCACCTTTTCCCGAACACCCATTGGATGACCTGAACCACTTCGGGTTTTTATCCCACAGCAGTCTGATACACCATGATATAACTGAAATACTGAAATACTGTACAGTTGAAAATGATGTTTAATGCGATTACCGTAGTGTGTTACTGCAACTGTTCATATTTTGTGCAGTGATGTTATGTAATATGTAAAAGAAAGCATATTCAATTATCCAATTGATTTGAATAGAATATACTTGCGTCAGTGTATTTTATTAACGCCCCAAATCGTAATTTAAACACATAAAATAACAGATCACGCATGGGGCCTTGACTTACTACTAGATTTAATGGGCCACCCCGGAATAAAATAGTTCCCCCCAAAGCGAGGAACATATGTTTTAGTATGTTTACAAGAAATATATTCCAAACAATATCCTCATAAGATGAGAAGATCTTTAACAGAATTACCTCAGTAAGTCAATTACAATGACAGCGTCGTAATACATTTACATCAAGTACAATACGTCAAAATGGCCGACACGATAAACGTGACGGGAGATATTTTCGAAGTTGTTAATTAACCTGTGGCTATTTTAAGCCTTTGGCATCACTGATCAATTGGCCGATCATTGAAAGGTGATTGTGAAGATGTGTCAAATAGATACTAAGGTAAATTCATAGATTTCTGTAAATTGTCACTGCGACAGTTTGGATTTTTTTTCGTGTTTTTTTTCTCTCTGGGATGGGTTGTAGCGAGGGTATCCTTAAATGGGCTTGCAACCACGCTTCTGTATGAATTCGTACCAGGGAATTCCAAGGGTTTTCCCCAGGAATGTGGAAGTAGTCAGTGTTTACGGCTTTTCAGGAATACAGTCACGTGAAGAACGTCATGTGACCGACCTCGCGTCCAAGTCGTATATCTTGTAAACTTCACATTAAAAAATTAGTTATTGTTATAACCAAATGAAACACAACCCATTATCCGATAGGGGTAACTGTACATAGCCGTTACCACAATAGACTTAGTAACATTGTTTGGTTTGAATTCTTGGCGCGTGTCTGAATTCCATTAACATGTAACATATCCTAAAACTAGCTTATCAGCAAATCTCGCTGCACTGCGCGCGAGAGATACTAGAGCAAGGCATGCCAGAAATACGAAACCTAAAGCTTCCGAAAGGAAGCCTTGGACATCACGTGCGTCGGGGGACCAGCGCCATCTGATTGGCCGTTAACAGTTGTACAAGGCGGAGCAAAAAGCATCGTTTTTCCGTCCATTTTACGCTTGAAAAACTCGACCCTTTTCTGGACACTTTCTAGACGCTGACCAATTAATCAATTTTAATGAATTTTTAGTCGTTTTTCCGTCCAATGACCATATACGGAAAAAAACGACGTTTTCGTGTTTGCAGTGTGAAGCATGTCTAGTGATGCCTGCATCTCCATCATGGCTGTGGGCAGGCATGTTTTCATTGAATAAAAGATAAAAGGAGTAGCAGGACCATGTAATACAGGGTATGGTCAAACGTACGTATAGAAGAAGAACGTATTGGTGAAACAGTTAGTTCCTCGCAACATAACCCAGGTTGGATTCTGTTTTACTCTGGGTCTGCATGAAAGAACACACGAATAATTATGCTTTGCTCTAGCATTACGTAAAAAACGCACATACACTCTGCTTTACTTAATTTTTATTCAAAGGATAAAACACGCTCCCGGATGTGTTTGATGGACATGGACATGGCGAAGAGGCACAAACTGACGACCAAGAGCCGAAGGCCCAAAGGTTTGTCCCGACCCTGAGTGTTTGTATTTTCACCCAAACCCGAGGGATCAGTGTTTTATGTGTCCTATATATCGAAAAATCTGAATCAACATTGCTTACAATTTTATGTTTTGACTACATTTGTAGCCTTAGGAAACGGGCTTACAATACCCTTTGCTGGCTTACGCTCGTACATGTACTTGAAAAAGAGGTTCTTGGTGTATAAGCGCCACTGTAGCCAAGTGGTCCACTCACTACAAATATAAGAACGAAGGTTTTCAAGTTCGATCCCACTGAAAAAAAGGATCTATTTATCGTTGATTTTACATCATTTCCCGCATTCCGTTTGTTAAGGACCGACCATTTGATATTCTGGGGTGTTGGGGTGTTGTACCGAGATTAGATAATTTTTCAGCTGCAGTTACAAAACCAGCTATTTGTTGCATCAATGTATTTTTTGTGGCAGGCTATTTCTTTCTTTTTTTAACAGTTTAAAATACAATTATATTTTATTAGGACTTTTCGGAGACAATTTTTTAATATATGCTAACCACCACTAGAGTATCCAATGGTCGGTCCCTCAGCACTGTAATGTGCGTTATGTAGATTGTGTTCTTATGAAAAGTGAATTGTGCTTCACACGAAGTTTACATGAAGGAACGTGGCGGTGGAGAGCCTAGTGGTTAAAGCGTTTGCTCAGCACGTCGAAGGCCTTGGTTCGATTCCCCGCATGGGTACACTGTGTGAAGCCTGTAACCCGCCGTGATATTGCTGGAATATTGCAAAAAGCGGCGTATTACCCAACTCACTCACCCATGAAGGAACACAACATTCACTCTGCTTCACTCAATGTTTACATAAAGGAACACAACATTTACTCTGCTTCACTCAATGTTTACATTAAGGAACACAACATTCACTCTGATTCACTCAATGTTTGCATTAAGCAACACAACATTCACTCTGGTTCACTCTATGTTTACATTAAGGAACACAACATTCACTCTGATTCACTCAATGTTTACATAAAGGAACACAACATTTACTCTGCTTCACTCAATGTTTGCATTAAGCAACACAACATTTACTCTGCTTCACTCAATGTTTGCATTAAGCAACACAACGTTCACTCTTTTCAACAATTCCATGATTCAGTCACCTTTACTCGTGCTCCACATTGAGGAATGCTTTTGCACTCTTGTCTTCTAGACGTTCTTGCGAAGCTACGTTGATTGACTTCGTATACATTGTGCTTAATGACCGCCTCCGTGGTCTAGAGGTAGAGCATCCGCCCGGAGAGCGGACTTTCCGGGGTTCGTTCCCCGGCCGCGTCATACCTCGAGACGTTAAAAGATGGTACTTGTTGTTACCCTGTCGGCATTAAGGGGTTAAAACAAGGACTGATCGGCTCGAAGTCAGTATACTGTGTCTGAGTAGGGTATTTTCAGTTTAAACTGCGGCATGGTATATCAGTGTGCTAGCAGTATAAATCGGCATCAGTCCGGACTAGTACAAGCACACACGCGCACGTGCATGCACATTGCTATACAATTGCAATAACCTTGGACGCGACGTAAAACCCAATTTCACCTCACCTCACATTGTGCTAAATTAAGGTGCCGTGTTTACTCTCTTATTGAAGACTGCATATTCAGTATTTACTATTTGTTATTGGTTACGGTATTCACGAGTGCTGTTTTAGTATTATTCGTAACAATATTTTTAGTGGCAAACGTATCTACAGATTCAAATGATGACAGAACTACTCCACCTGTACACCAACATAAGAGCTGCCCTTGTCAGTGATATCGCCAGGGGGCGCCACATCGGCTGGTGGCAAGCTTTCAAGTATGCCAAGCCTGTGTTTTTGTTCAGGCCTTGACAATCCATGCAACGGCGCAAAACTCCGCTTTCTGCAGGTTGCAGAAAACACTTTGTGTGTACATGTGTCAGGCACATTGTATTTCTTTCTGTTTTGAATATTGTTGTTGTTGTTGTTGTTGTTATTGTTGTTGTTAATGATTTTAAAATCTAAGACCAAGATTAACTATAAGTTGATAAATAAATTATTCCTTGTGTAAGAAACGTATATGTGAAGCATCTACCTTACCATAAATCATTGTGTATGGGCCCCCCTGTTACTATTATTTCCCTATTTATATATATCAAATGTTAATTTAATGATATAAACATATGAACAATAAATAACATGAATAGGTGACATCTGAAAATAGAAATGGTGATATCAATTGACATTTCCTTGACATATTTGAAAAAAAAACCGTGTTTTCAGAATAAAACTAATTAATAGTATCAACCAAATATTTTAAGCTATCCGAAAATCGAATTTAGAATATCGTAATTGATATCATAGGGATTTTACGACAGCAATACATTTAATTATTATATAGCTCTCAATTACCAATAACTGCTCCCTCGTCAATGTAAACAAAACTTACTGACACATCGACTTACACTTCCAACACTGACTACACTTCCAACACTTCCAACACTGACTACACTTCCAACACTTCCAACACTGACTACACTTCCAACGCTTCAAACACTTCCAACACTGACTACACGTCCAACACTTCCAACACTGACTACACTTCCAACACCGACTAAACTTCCAACGCTTCCAACACTTCCAACACTGACTACACGTCCAACACTTCCAACACTGACTACACGTCCAACACGTCCAACACTTCCAACACTGACTACACTTCCAACACGTCCAACACTTCCAACACTGACTACACTTCCAACACTTCCAACACTTCCAACACCGACTACACTTCCAACACCTCGAACACTGACTACACTTCCAACACCTCCAACACTGACTACACTTCCAACACCTCGAACACTGACAACACTTCCAACACTGACTACACTTCCAACACCTCGAACACTGATTACACTTCCAACACTTCCAACACTGACTACACGTCCAACACTTCCAACACTGACTACACTTCCAATACTTCCAACACTGACTACACTTCCAACACCTCGAACACTGACTACACTTCCAACACTGACTACACTTCCAACACTTCCAACACTGACTACACTTCCAACCCCTCGAACACTGACTACACTTCCAACACTTCAAACACTTCAAACACTTCAAACACTGACTACACTTCCAACACTGATTACACTTCCAAAACCTCGAACACTGACTAAACTTCCAACACCTCGAACACTGTCTACACTTCCAACACTTCCAACACTTCCAACACATCCAACACATCCAACACTTCCAACACTGACTACACTTCCAACACCTCGAACACTGACTACACTTCCAACACCTCGAACACTGACTACACTTCTAACACTTCCAACACTGACTAAACTTCCAACACTGACTACACGTCCAACACTTCCAAAACTGATTACACTTCCAACACCTTGAACACTGACTACACTTCCAACACTTCCAACACTGACTACACTTCCAACACCTCGAACACTGACTACACTTCCAACACCTCGAACACTGACTACACTTTCAACACTTTCAACACTGATTAGACTTCCAACGCTTCCAACACTGACTACACTTCCAACACTGACTACACTTCCAACACTTCCAACACTGACTACACTTCCAACCCCTCGAACACTGACTACACTTCCAACACCTCGAACACTGACTACACTTCCAACACTTTCAACACTGACTACACTTCCATCACTGATTACACTTCCAAAACCTCGAACACTGACTAAACTTCCAACACCTCGAACACTGTCTACACTTCCAACACATCCAACACTTCCAACACTGACTACACTTCCAACACCTCGAACACTGACTACACTTCCAACACCTCGAACACTGACTACACTTCTAACACTTCCAACATTGACTAAACTTCCAACACTGACTACACTTCCAACACCTTGAACACTGACGACACTTCCAACACTTCCAACACTTCCCAACACCTTGAACACTGACTACACTTCCAACACTTACAACACTTCCAACACTTCCAACACTGACTACACTTCCAACACTGACTACACTTCCAACACTGACTACACTTCCAACCCCTCGAACACTGACTACACTTCCAACACCTCGAACACTGACTACACTTCCAACACTTTCAACACTGATTAGACTTCCAACGCTTCCAACACTGACTACACTTCCAACACTGACTACACTTCCAACACTTCCAACACTGACTACACTTCCAACACCTCGAACACTGACTACACTTCCAACACCTCGAACACTGACTACACTTCCAACACTTTCAACACTGATTAGACTTCCAACGCTTCCAACGCTTCCAACACTGACTACACTTCCAACACCTCGAACACTGACTACACTTCCAACACTTCCAACACTTCCAACACGTACTACACTTCCAACACTTTCAACACTGACTACACTTCCAACACTGACTACACTTCCAACACTTTCAACACTGACTACACTTCCAACACTTCCAACGCTGACAACATTTACACTCACTTCTTACACTGACTACACTTTCAACACTTTCAACACTGACTACATTTCCAACACTGACTACACTGACAACAATGACTACACTTCCAACAATGACTACACTTCCGGCACTGAATACACTTTCAACACTTTCAACACTTCCAACACTTCCAACACTTCCAACACTGACTACACTTCCAACACTTCCAACACTGACTACACTTCCAACACTTCCAACACTTCCAACACTGACTACACTTCCAACACTGACTACACTTCCAACACTGACTACACTTCCAACACTTCCAACACTGACTACACTTCCAACCCCTCGAACACTGACTACACTTCCAACACCTCGAACACTGACTACACTTCCAACACTTCCAACACTGACTACACTTCCAACACTGACTACACTTCCAACACTTCCAACACTGACTACACTTCCAACCCCTCGAACACTGACTACACTTCCAACACCTCGAACACTGACTACACTTCCAACACTTTCAACACTGACTACACTTCCAACACTGATTACACTTCCAAAACCTCGAACACTGACTAAACTTCCAACACCTCGAACACTGTCTACACTTCCAACACATCCAACACTTCCAACACTGACTACACTTCCAACACCTCGAACACTGACTACACTTCCAACACCTCGAACACTGACTACACTTCTAACACTTCCAACACTGACTAAACTTCCAACACTGACTACACGTCCAACACTTCCAACACTGATTACACTTCCAACACCTTGAACACTGACGACACTTCCAACACTTCCAACACTTCCAACACTGACTACACTTCCAACACTGACTACACTTCCAACACTTCCAACACTGACTACACTTCCAACCCCTCGAACACTGACTACACTTCCAACACCTCGAACACTGACTACACTTCCAACACTTTCAACACTGATTAGACTTCCAACGCTTCCAACACTGACTACACTTCCAACACTGACTACACTTCCAACACTTCCAACACTGACTACACTTCCAACCCCTCGAACACTGACTACACTTCCAACACCTCGAACACTGACTACACTTCCAACACTTTCAACACTGATTAGACTTCCAACGCTTCCAACGCTTCCAACACTGACTACACTTCCAACACCTCGAACACTGACTACACTTCCAACACTTCCAACACTTCCAACACGTACTACACTTCCAACACTTTCAACACTTCCAACGCTGACAACATTTACACTCACTTCTTACACTGACTACACTTTCAACACTTTCAACACTGACTACACTTCCAACACTGACTACACTGACAACAATGACTACACTTCCAACAATGACTACACTTCCGGCACTGAATACACTTCCATCACTGAATACACTTCTAACACTTCCAACACTTCCAACACTTCCAACACTGACTACACTTTCAACACTTCCAACACTTCAACACTACACTGATAACACTTTTTACACTCACAACACTTCTTACACTCACATTACTCCTTACACTGAAATCAATCCTTACACTCACAACACTCCTTACTTTCACAACACTCCTTACACTCACAACACTCCTTACACTCACAACACTCCTTACACTCACAACACTCCTTACACTCACATCACTCCTTACACTCACATCCCTCCTTACACTCACATCACTCCTTACACTCACAACACTTCTTACACTCACATCCCTCCTTACACTCACAACACTTCTTACACTCACAACACTCCTTACACTCACAACACTCCTTGCACTCACATCACTCCTTACACTCACATCCCTCCTTACACTCACAACACTTCTTACACTCACAACACTTCTAACACTCACAACACTTCTTACTTTCACAACACTCTTTACACTCACAACACTTCTTACACTCAAAATCCTCCTTACACTCACATCCCTCCTTACACTCACATCACTCCTTACGCTCACAACACTTCTTACACTCACATCCCTCCTTACGCTCACAACACTTCTTACACTCACAACACTTTTTTACACTCACAACACTCCTTACACTCACAACACTCCTTACACTCACAACACTCCTTACACTCACAACACTTCTTACTTTCACAACACTCTTTACACTCACAACACTTCTTACACTCACAATCCTCCTTACACTCACATCCCTCCTTACACTCACATCACTCCTTACACTCACAACACCCTTTACACTCACAACACTCCTTACTTTCACAACACTCCTTACACTCACATCCCTCCTTACACTCACAACACTTCTTACACTCACATCACTCCTTACACTCACAACACTCCTTACTTTCACAACACTCCTTACACTCACAACACTCCTTACACTCACAACACTCCTTACACTCACATCACTCCTTACACTCACATCACTCCTTACACTCACAACACTTCTTACACTCACAACACTCCTAACACTCACATCCCTCCTTACACTCACATCACTCCTAACACTCACATCCCTCCTTACACTCACAACACTCCTAACACTCACATCCCTTCTTACACTCACAACACTCCTAACACTCACATCCCTCCTTACACTCACATCACTCCTAACACTCACATCCCTCCTTACACTCACATCACTCCTTACACTCACATCCCTTCTTACACTCACAACACTCCTAACACTCACATCCCTCCTTACACTCACATCACTCCTTACATTCACGACACTTTTTACACTCACAACACTTCTTACACTCACAACACTTCTTACACTCACATCCCTCCTTACACTCACATCCCTCCTTACACTCACAACACTTCTTACACTCACAACACTTCTTGCACTTACAACACTTTTTACACTCACAACACTTCTTACACTCACATCCCTCCTTACACTCACATCCCTCCTTACACTCACAACACTTCTTACACTCACAACACTTCTTGCACTTACAACACTTCTTACACTCACATCCCTCCTTACACTCACATCACTCCTTACACTCACATCCCTCCTTACACTCACAACACTTCTTACACTCACAACACTTCTTGCACTTACAACACTTCTTACACTCACATCACTCCTTACACTCACATCCCTCCTTACACTCACAACACTTCTTACACTCACAACACTTCTAACACGAAGTAATAAACTATCGGCCACACATTACATGTAGCTGTAAGAGTATGGTTTTACGCCGCTTGTTACAATACTTCGGCAATATCACGGCATGGGAAACGAACCATGGTTTCGCGAGAAGAACCATGTTTGGGATATCACCCTAGCCTGAGGGGCAAACGCTCTACCCACTTGGCTGCATCTTCCACTTGGAATCCCTCTAAAGAAAGACTACCTCTGTCTACGGCCTCACACGGGTGACCATATCCACATCAATTCATTGTCCTACAACGCACATTTAACATCAAGGTGAGCAATGGGTATGTTTATAAATATAGGAAATGAGATCCTACCAGGTCAAGTTAATCATCCATTGCTAGGTCGTGAAGGTCGCCTGGGATGGAGAATAACACTGTGAGAGAGCGACATCGCATAGCCTCTGTGAAGGGAATTAATGAATTGGGAAAATGACGGCGAACTGATATCCGGTGATTATGTTGTTCCCATGCGACGTCCCATGTATATACATGTACATCATTGGCGCATTCACAGTGTACATTTCACAATGCAAAATTGTGTTGATAAGTAATGCCTATCAAAAACTTCAAAATTGTTTCTCAATGTTGTTTCTTGTATGTTGTTGAACGCCGCACTCAGCTATATGGGTTCGTTGACTTGGTTGCTGCATGGCATCGTATCCCAATTGCGTGGATCGATGCTCATGTCAATCATTGGATTGTCTGATCGATTATTTACAGACCGTCGTCATATAGCTGGAATATTGCTGAGTGCGGCGTTAAACAACAAACAAGCAAATAAACAAACTACCACGTTCAGTAAATATAAAATGCCTTCGATAGAGGATAACCAGACTCCGAAGAAACAGATTCCGCCATATCTTAACTGTAACCAGAGACCATGAAATAAATAGAGACCACAAAATAATTTATTATGTTATGCTCCTTGCTGTAACGTCATTTCGTTCTACGGTTCGGTGCAAATGTATCAACTAGTAGTGTTCTGGAGAATTGTTTGTGTTTTTCTGATCATGAACATTCGCGCGAACGCTCTTGCTTCACGAATACTTAACTTCGATGAAATCGTCAAATACATGGTTAGATTCATTCAGAACCATGCTTGATGAGAGGTATTTCGACAGTTCTTGTCATAACATTCATCCTGATTATCAACAGGTCGTATATTCGACAGTTCCTCGTGATAGTCGGAATATGACTTCTGGTATTGTAGTGAATGATTGTAGGTTTAGTGATTTTGTTTGCAATTGTTCAAGAATTAAAAATCAATTTTGAAGTATTGTGCGTGGAGATAGTGGTTGTTCGCTTGTCACGCAGAAGGCCCTAGTTCGATTCCCCACAATGTGTCAAGCCCATTTCTTGTGGTATATTGCTAAAAGCGACGTCAAACCCATACTCACTAACATTGAAATAATAGTAACAGTGTTTGTTTTCACTTTCGAGAACGCTGGCAAAAATTGTTTAGTATTACAGCATGGCTTTACAGATTCGTGAACAACAGTCGTTTTGAATTAGGTTGCGAATCTCGAAGCGAAGTCAATATGAACATTATGGATGCATTTAGGTCGTGCACAAAAGGAGTATTCAACAAGGAGGTATCGGCACTAGAATCTAGGACTCTATTGTCGTGAAGCAGTTAGCTCCTTGGATTTGATTCCATACTTGATGAGAAATGGGTTGATTAGAAGTGGAGGTAGACTGCAGTATGCAAATGTTCAACCATTTCATGCATGGTTACCAGAAACTGGGTAACAAAGTTGATAATGAAGAACTATCAATTTGTAGAGTTTGTAGACTCAGTACAGTCGCGCGAACGCGTGCCGAGAGGTATTTTGACAGTCTCTTGTCATTATAAATCATTCTAATTGGAACTTTGGTGGCGATAGGTCGTATAATTGACGGGCTCTCGTCATAGTCATATCAGGACATCTAGTATTGTAGTGTATCATCCATAACTTTTTAGGTACAATCGAGCAACAGAGATGTGAATTTAGAAAAAATGGGATTGACATAGTAATATTTAGATAAATGATTAGCCCTTGAGGTTGCATAAAATGAGCATATAAAATGGAAGTGATATTCATCTTCAGTGTCATTCAGGGCGCACATTGGACAAATGCGTTCTTTTCTTTTAATACCCGTTTCAATAAATGGATCATGTAAACGACATCGAAATCTTGCTAAGGAAACCCGGAATATATTTACATTTAAACAAGATAAATATAATTCGGGTTATGCATTATTTTTTACCATTTTGTAATACATTTCTTGGATTCAGATACAGATTGAGACTAATTTTGTAAATATAAATCTTTTAGTCTTTGTGTCAATGATCTAATGAAAGAAGAATGACACTGTATATTTTGTTCACACCATACATAGCCATAACCAACGGAAAACTCGTTTACGTTTGTTACCCAATTTCGTTTTCCATTTTTATCAAAGAGTACCATCATATTATAACATTTTTTCGGGAACCTATAAGATGGCATATTCAATAATCTTAACCCATATTTAATAACCTTTATATGTGAATATATATACATTGGAAATCTGACACAATCACCATATACCATAACACTTGGTGTATTAACCTTAACACCGAGGAATTTCTTGCAGGCATATAAATGTACTTTTACTATATTATCAAGCTTACGGAGTCCCAAGAACTCTCCTCCGTATAGTAAAATCGGACTTGTCTTTAAATCAAATATCTTGAAGTACGACTAATAAGTAATATTTCCAAGAGTATAGATTTGTTTTAACACACCAGTTAATACCTTTTGCGATTGAATCGATGCTCGCTTTGCATGCACGTAAGAATATTTGTAAAATATACACCTAAATACTTGTAGAAAGGTAGTATTGAGGCGTTCCCCTTTGTAGAACTAGTTTTCCTTTTGAAGCTTCCCGCCATTTTTAAAAACAACGATCTTCGTTTTATCTTTGTTTACAGTTAATTTCCATTCATCACAGTATTTTTCTAATTCGTTAATTTGTGTCTGTAAGCCGCTAATACTACTTGAGAATAATATAATATCGTCCGCAAATAATAGTAAAAGAAATCACCACATGCCAAGATGTAGTTGAATTCCATTTGTACACTTATCTTGAATTTGTGTTGCTATTTCATTAATAAAAATGAGAACAAAAAAGGACTTGGTATGCAGCCTCCAAGTTCACTATCACACATTTCCGTCAATATTCGGCTATTTCTGACACACACTTTTACATTTTCATAAATATTACATAGAAGTTTGCTCATTTTACAACTAAGACCATGGGAATACAGAAGTGACCATAACTTCTATCGTTGTTTAGAGTCAATTACCTTTGCAAAGACAACGAATAGAGCATAGAACTTTCCACCTTTTGTACTAAGATACGTTTGTACGATTGTTTGTAGTATAAACATATCATCAATAGTTGTATAACCTTCTCTAAATCCACCTAGGGTTTCCCTTATTTTATCCGTAGTATTACCCCAGATCACTAATCTCTTGTTAATGATAGATATAAATATCTTACTGAATATGCTTAAAATGTAAATTATACCTCTGTAATTATGTACGTTATTTATATCACTTTGTTTATAGATTGGGACGATAATACCAATCGACCGTGAATTTTGAAAATGCCCATTTTCTAATATCAAATTAAATAATATTTCTAAGTATGGAAGTAGTAAATCTAAAGAATGTTTAAAGAATTCAGGAATAGTATCATCTATACCAGCTGCCTTGTTACTTTTAAGATTATATATGCTGTCTACAATCTCTTCTCTCGTTATTGGAGAATCAAGGATATCCTCGGTACCACTTTTGTTTGTATCATATCGAGCGGAACTATCTGGTACTGTAGGCTCTGCGTCAGACTGGTCTCCAGTGGTGGGGGATGACAAAAGATTTGTAAAGTGTTGGTACCAATCATTGGTGGTAATATTATGTCTACATGCATGCTTTTTAATTAGACTTTTGAGGAGAGAACAGAATCCTTTAGAATCGTATATGGTTTTTTTCCAAACACTATTGTTTTTTGTTTGTAAATAAAATTTATCTCTCGTTTCTCTTCACCTAACACTATACTTATGCAATTGTACTCATCCAACGAATTGGTGTCTTAATGTTCTCTAAACCTATTTGGAAGTTTGCTTCTTTCCTTTTTCAATCTCTCACACTCAGCGTCAAACCATTTATTAACAATAATATCTGATTTTATATTACAGATTTGTCGTTTCATATCGGCAACAGCCAAACATATCACTTCTACGATATATTCTATACTGCCATCAATATTGTTAAACGTTATTCGACAGAATTATTAAGTAATTTTGGACACTATGTGTTAAAAGTTTTTGTCGAAAGAGCTCTTGTTTGTCATTATCCCATACAAACTTAAACGACCTATCACATTTCCTTACATCGAATAATTGTCGGCCCATGTGAGGCGAACGTAATTTCAACGTGAGCGGAACATGTGCCGATTCAGTATGTGACGGTATCGTAAAATCACTCGTGTACTCGAAAAGCGATGATGACGCAATAACATAATCAATTACACTTGAGCTATTGCACATATAAACGTATAATCGCCCACTTCAGGATCTGTGCAACGTCGTCCGTTCATAATATTAACATTTAACACTGAACATAGATCTAACAGTCATTTACCGAAATTATTTACAATTTTATCAGTTGAGAATCGCTGGACGTTAAAATAATCAAGAAGGAAATCCCACATGGAATGATTTTGACTTCCAATGCGGTCAATTATGTGGTCCTCAACAAAATCGAGTTTGGTGCCTGTACGAGCATTGTTAGTCCATGTTTCAGTTATTCCAACTACGTCGAAAAACCGGAAATGTTCCAAAACATAAAATACACAAACAAGTCCTAAGATTTATCACAAGTGTCTGTTTCTATCATGACCCTGGCCCCATTTCTATCTGGTATGTCCCCTGCAGGACGGGAGGGGTCGACCTGGTCAGTCGTCGTGATCCAGTTGTAAATCGTCGTTGATTGTTCATTACCAGTGTCAACGTTCCTGTGTGGGTCACGAGGGGTTCGGTTGAGCTCTATCTGTCTATACTCCTCCTTAGCCACCTCAACAGGTATATTTTGTTTATAATAATACCTGGTTTTTGGATTCTCGGCTCTGTCTAAACAATTCCTGTCTCTTTGTGTTGGTCAGGTCGTTGGCTATACCAACTCCTTTCTCTCTGAGGACTTCTCTCC
Organism: Haliotis cracherodii; assembly: GCF_022045235.1. Classification (NCBI taxonomy): domain Eukaryota; kingdom Metazoa; phylum Mollusca; class Gastropoda; order Lepetellida; family Haliotidae; genus Haliotis; species Haliotis cracherodii. Next base: position 30,034,267 of record NW_027266286.1, read on the forward strand.
TTTTCACAGACTGCGATTTGTCCTCCCAGTTACACAATTTAGCAAAGATTGGCATCGTCTAATTGGGACCCTTAGTAGAGATACGGTGAGCCCTTTCAATGTCTCTTGCAACTACTGGTTGTCGACTTTTATGAAGTCTAGTACTGTTCATGACTTCGAGTACCTTGTCTTTGCTTTCAGTGTAATGTTCGTCGTTTCTCCAGAATACCATATAAAACAATGTTGTTTAGCCTACTTCTCCTTACCTGGTCTTCTAATCGAGCTTCTAGGTCCCGATAGTAACTTTCTGCTTCTTCTGTCCTTTCACTTAGTGCATCGATGTCAATTCTCATTATCTTTGTACTTCTTTGTTTGAGTTCACCTCTGACCTCAACTCACTGATATCGGCCTTCGTGGATTTTGGATCTGATATCTTTGGAAAGTTTATCCTCCGTAATCTGGTCGATAATCGCTGACTTGCAGTAAAGCCGCTTGCGAAAAGCGTGCAGCAGCTTATGTTATGTAACTTAATCGAGTCTCCCGTATTACCCCAGTGTGCTGCGCTAACGGCATACAATTATCGTTATCGTAAATTATTGGTCACCTATTCTCTTAAACTGTACATGTACTGGTATTTCAACCCAATGACCTTGTGAGATAAACCATGCGGTGATTGACTCTCTACTGCATATTTATGGGCACATGCTTTGTATGCATTCCTAGATCCTATTATTTGATGATTTGGTCGTGTGGTATTGACAAAAATGAATGTGTTTTGAAATCGTTTTTGTAGACTACTCTCATATGTTCATTGTCGGTGCACGTAAAATCTGTTGTCATATGCAACAAATTCAACAAATACTTACCTTTTGTGTTTTCTTTCCTTATTGTAACAGGTATCCAACGGCATTAAAACCACTTGCGTAAAGCGTGCAGCCAACTTATGTTATGTAACTAAGTCGTGTCTCTCACCCTACCCCAGAATACAGCGCTAACATACAACTCTAGTTACTGTATAACATTGGCCATCATTCCCCTTGAGTATGACACTTGCATTATGTCCAGTAGTTACAATTCTCTGTTGTACTGATGTGAAACCCTAATATTAAGATGTGCATTAACCTGATTGTTTTTATCGGATATTTTGTTTCTCGAACCGAGAAAACTATGTTTGTGTTGTTCATTCACTTTTTCATCTCTGTTTTTGATGATTTTTTCGCAGTTGTTTGTTGTCCAAGAAAAGAAAACCAAAATAGTGCTTATTTATGTATCTTGTACCGAGCCATATCTGTAGCTTGTGTGTGTCTGTATGATTGTCCATTTCTTTTGAGACCCACTGTGCCTTTGTTTATCATACAAACATTCGATGTCGGTTGACATATCACAATATCGACAAGTAAAAAGCAAATAAGACTAATATTTCTATGTTTCAAGCAAGAGTTGATAGATATATTAAATGTGCATATGATGGCAATCCAGATCTCCACTCCTTAGATCCACAAAATTTAGAAAACCAATGTGACATTATAAATTAAATTCTTACACATGCAGGTAACAAATGTATCCCACAAAGCGTGTTTCTTAAACCATTTTGGAGACAAGATGGTCTTGATAACGCGCATTATCTTATGAGGGTAGCACGAAGAGATGAGATTCAAAATGGTAGATCGAGAGATAAAGATTCAAACGAACGTATATCTTACAAAAATGAAAAAAGGGTGTTTTAGACGCCTTTATCGCAAATCCAAAAAGGTAAAAGGAAGGAAGACCTTACAGAAATTGAAAAATCATCTGAACTTGATATACATTCCTTTTACAAAGCAAAGGTCACAAACTACAGATATAACAAAACTCAACTATGAGGGAGAGAGTGTCACAACACCTTCGGACATTTGTAAATTGTGGGGAAAATATTACTCTGATCTAGCTCAGTCATATTGCTCAGACACTTTTGATGAACATTTTCGAAAAGAATTTTTTCTTCCCTAGAACGTATTCAGAAGAGATAGGGGCACATGATGAGGAACTGGAAAGACAATTTTCTACTGTAGAAATAAACGAAACTGTAAAAACAAGTCCCTTGGGCCTGATAAAGTCACAAATGAGCATATAATTCACGGGGGTGAATCCTTGATAAGATATCTGTGTGCCCTGTTTAATGCTATGTTAAGACTACAATACATTCCTTTTAATTATACACTAGGAATGGTCATTCCTATATACAAGGGTAAGAATGACAAATCGGATCCCCGAAACTATAGAGGTATAACCTTAACTTCATGCATGGGAAAGCTGTTTGAAAAACTTATTGTTAAGCGCATTGAACTAAAAATGATGAAGACAAATCCTGATTTCCCTGACATGCTTCCAGTTCGGCTTTAGGAAAGAACATGGGGCAATAATGTCCGTTTTTACCCTTATTGAAAGTATTCAATTTTACACACAGCGAGATTCTACAGTAAATGCTGCTTTCTTAGACAATGAAAAGTCTTTCGACAGAATATGGCAGGACGGCCTTTTTTATAAATTACACCAAATGGGTATCAGTGGAAATACATGGAAGTTATTACACCATAGCTATACAAATAGCCATGCTTTTGTTACTTATCAGGGTGAACAGTCAGATATATACCATGTAAGACAAGGTGTCGGACAAGGAAGAGTTCTCTCTGCTTGGTTATTCTTAGTCTTTATAAATGACCTTATAACAGCCCTTAGACAAGCAAATAGTGGTATTTGTGTATTTGGTCTAGATATTCCAACTGTTTTGCTTGCAGAAGACACAACTCTTGTAAGCACCTCACCACGAGGGCTACAAAAAGCACTTGCTACAGTACATTCATATGCCTCAAAGTGGCGACTAACGTATAACCCTTCAAAAAGTAATGTTGTTGTCTTCTCTAAGACAAAACAAAAGGGGTTAGATATTAACTGCAAACTTGGTGATATAAATATAACCTCTGACTCTGTCATGTATTGTGGCATACTACTAACACATAACCTGTCATGTAAATCAAGTATTGAAAAATGTTGCCAAAAAGCAAGACAAAGTATTAATTCGTTAAAATCTGTGGGACTCAACAGTTCTGAGCTACATCCAGTTACCAGCGTAAAAATCTGGTTAAGAATGATATCAAAAACAAGTTTTTACGGCTGCGAACTGCTCTTTGATATAAAGGGCCAAAACATGAAGGTCATTGAAAATACTAAACGCTATTTCGCGCGAACTGTACAAGGACATGATAAAAGATCTCCATCAGAATCCACTATTGCTAATCTTGGCCTTTGGACAATGATCGGCTATATCGACAAGTGTAAACTTCAGCTGCTTGGCCGCTTACGTAACTTAACCTGTAACAATTTTGTTCAACATCTTTTTTGTGTATACATTGCAAATCCAACTAATCCTAAATCTGTATCTGGAGATTTATTATCAGTTCTTAACAAGTATAACCTACGAAACAACATTTGTACATATGTAAGCTATGGTGTATTTCCTACAAAGAGAAACTGGAAGCAACTGGTTAATAAAACCATTCGCAGAAAAGTTTCTGTCAATACAGGTCTTTCTCGCTTCATGCTAATACACACAAAGCTTACTCACCATATATTTATGGCAACTAGCATATCTGTACCCAGAACAGAGGTCGTTTAAAATTTTGTGTTAGAGTTTCATCACGAAACAAAACTTCCAGGGACTGTTTATTGTGTAACAAGCATGCCTTTGATTATGATAATCACATCATATTACATTGTGAAGCTCTACTGCAGGAAAGAAATGAACTGTTTTCAACTTTTATTGATCTGCTTGATGTTGAAACCTATGTCCAGTTTGAATTACAAGATGAAGAAGATATGTTGTCATTTTTCTTTGGTGCTGATACTCACTTCTCACAATGTATTGATATAGTTACATGGGAATCTGTTATACTGATGTTTTCTGCTTATGTACTTACACTAAAGCCTTACCTTGATTATGTCATCTGATCTAACCTTCTGTACTGTGTGAATGGCATGACACTGGTGCTAGTGTCTTGTATTGTATATATGTACAGGTAATATGAGTTTGTGTGAATACGTTTGATTAATTATATATATATATATATATATATATATATACCTTCGTGTTAAATTTAAGTTTCTGATTCTTGTACACATTTCTAAATTTTGATGTTTGTATAATATGAGACAACCAATTTTCTTCATTTTTCTTCTCCTCTGCTGTGGAGATGTTCACCCTCATCCTGGACCTAAATACCTAAAGGACTTAAATATTATACACCTAAATGTTCGAGGTCTCAGGGATAAATTTAATATTTTAATCGCAGAATTTGGGTCATACGATGTATTGTGATGTCATATTTAGACAACTGTACAAACGAACAATCATTGTTACTCGAGAATTTACATTTGGACGCATTGAGAAGTATCTCTGGGGTGGTTCGGGGTACCAGTCATGTTAAAATTTATAAGAACAACGACACCGCTTCAAATTAATAACATTTTACAAAATGAAAAATAGTATTTCACCTGTATATCTCAACGATCTCATCCCAAGTCCAGTCTCTGATAATAGCAATTATAACCTTAGAAATAGATCTAAAATACAAACAATCAAATGTAGAACCCAGACCTATGCTAAATCATTTCTTCCGGATACGATTAACCTGTGGAACACTCTACCCAATGAAGTTACTAATTCTTGCTCATGAAAAGAATTCAAATCCTTAATTAATCGTTCTGAAACAATTATTGATAATAATTTTGACCTATACTTTGACGGTCATAGATCATGCCAAATAGTCCACTATCGCCTTAGGCTCGGCTGCAGTGACCTAAACGCTGATAAGTTTAGACGACATGTTTCTGAAATATCAGACTGCACTTGTGGATATCACTTTGAAGACGCTATTCACTTTTTCTGTACCTGTCACAAATACGATAATATCAGAAAAACTATGTATTTCTACACACAAGGGTATGATTTAAAAACAATATTACATGGCAGTAGTTTAGTCAGCAGTTCTACAAACATGACTATTCTTAAATCAGTTCACGATTTCATTGTATCATTGATGGTACGAACGTATAACCAGGGAGAGTTTCTACATTGCATATGTCCTGTTAGTCCTGCACCATGACTGTGGAATATATCTATTTTATGAAAAAAGAACTATCTAGAAACGTATACAAAAGCAATTGTATAGGGATTTTTTTTATTTTGAGAGTCGAGTGAGTCGAGTAGGGTATTATGTAATATAAGATTTCATTTCACTAAATGTTAGTCTAATGTCCTGTTTTCGGTATGTAAACAATGTACCTGGCGCCAGTGTCGTTGAAAAAATATGTAAACTCTCACTCTGTAAGCTATGCAAACATAATATAGGAGGAGGGATTGGCGTAGGCGATATGTCTTGTATCCATTTTGCAGTAGCAGATCCTAAACCTACCACACTTAATAATAGAGTCCCACAGAACAGAAGTCTGTAGGGAACCGACATACGTGGCGTCCAATCCGACATGGGGTTGTAGGGTTGAATGTTTCCTAAATCAAGACTTTTCAATAAATTGAATACTGAAGAGCAAAAGCCTGGCATGGTCTGTCTGATACATGAGTCGGTAGGAACGAGATTAAAGAAAGAGGTCTGGAGCCTGGAGAAATATAAAGATACAGATATAAAAACGCGTGTCCGTATAGGCAACAATCAGTATTGTTATACCCCTATACAGAATCTTGCAATTCCATTGGTTAATCCGTATCACGTGAAACCATGTGACTGACACTGACTTCGAATATTGTCTCGTACTTCACATGATCAGAATTGACCTGTCACATGATGAATATTGAAAACGAGAAAACAAGATGGCGTCTGGAACGAATATTTCAGGGTTAAGTTACTGTAATGAAACAAGGACGGTTAAAAGACTTCATAAACTTTAGAGTGAATTTCGGTATAGCAAAACGAATGAATACTCTTGACGAGGTAGATATGCGGAAACAAGGACCCGATCCCTACGACGGTCAGACCAGCTCAAGGGGTCGGGACCTCGGGTAATTATTTGTACAATATGACATCTATAATCCTGTGAGTCTACACGACGCGTCCACAGTCATACACAATGACACAGCCAGGTTCACTCAGTGCCCACGGCAAGCACTATAGTGACTTGCGACTGGCTTCTGTCCTTTTAGGAAACTCCACGGGGCAGGTCAACACAAGAAAGTAAAACCATGCTCATACCATTTATAATTTGGTTGGTAGAATGCACATAAATGTTAGTATGCAACAGTTTCATCACAAGGTCCCGATCCCGGTCCCGGTCTCCCATCTCCGGTCCCGTACAATGTGTATGATGATGTTCAGGGAACAAGTACAAAAACATTATACATATAAGACAAAAGGCAAAACCTTACAAAGCTCGCTTGATTCAATGAGACACACTTTTATAATCCCTGAAAGACTTCTTCACAAGGTTGATATACCAGGAAAAATTAATACAAAAAGATATACATGTGTTCTTAAAATATGCTTCTGAAACGGAATGATTTCAACTGACAGCCATATATTGAAAGGTTAGTATGCCCCACATTGTATGCCGGAGATACAATATATATACAATGCAAACTAAATAATATGCACATCACATTCTTTGGGCTATTTCTCAAACATAACTACCCGGGAATTATAATACTGTTGCAAGAGCAAACAGAATCACTCTGCCACACACACACACACACACACCCCACCCCACCCATATGATTTGTTCATCATATAGTATGCGGCCTAGTTGTCAGGGAACCTCACATCATTGCGTAAAACTCATAAACAGATATTCTTAAGATGCATATTAAGTATTTCGTGCTCTACCTATATCCACCATCCTTGTTATAAAATGAAACTTGTATTCACCCCAGGATAATGTATCTGATACATTTGTCTCAAGGACAATAAAATATGTTTAAATGACCTTATCAACGAATAAAATTCGTAATCAAAAATATTTTGATAATTCATACGTGAACCGATCAAAAGTAACATAAATGGTATATTTGCATTTCATAATTCAGACTCATCAAATCCTCAATCACAGCACACGAACACTTGAACACACATTGTTTCAGGGCAGTGTCCATTGTTTGATTTGAGTGTTAGGGAGTCGTGATTTCACATGTAATACATTGTTTATATGCAATATGGCAATACTGACATACATAAGTAGGGGTAAATGTCGTGTCGTCATAGCACAGGCCTCCAACCGTTGGTATTAACGTCGGTGAAGGTTCACTGGGATGATTGGTCAGGTAGATATGTCTGTACGATTGTGATTTTTATCATGTATATATTCTGATGAGAAGATATGAATGTTTGTTACATTACCATCTATATTAATGTGTACGCCATTGTGGCATATAAATAACAAAAACTGTGAGTTCTGTACAGTCGGTGACACCTGAATAAAAAATTATTTGTCCACAACTCTTCATGACAGCATTCCGACTTCCAGTCAAACCTAGGGGATGAAGCAGGCACGTGTCAAGGTGGCAGCTGAACAGTACTCTTTGTTCATCAGAGAACCGATTGTTGATTTTGTCACATTTTCCTAGGTCTGTCAGTGACGACACATCCTTATGTGCTTGAGAGCAGAGGCTGTCTGACATTGGATTCTTCTGTCCCATCTGCGTCGCCGTTTATCAGGCGAGAATAAGGCCTTTTCCTGCAATCAGAAGCCGGTTAGTGCTGCAAAAACCCGGGCCTCGGTATTAGCCTGTGGCTATATTATCATCATAACAAACGTTAAAGCCTAAATGGCCTCAATACTCTTCTTTTGCCGATATGCAGTCAATACTGAAGTACCATGGTACCTTTATTGGTGAACAGTAAAGGCTTACGATATGTTTACAACAGCTATCTTACACAGCACTTTCTCCATTCGGAACATATGCAACTGTCTATGACCCAAACACCATACCTGTCAGTAATTCACTGCCACGCACTTGACTGTGACACTGCATAAGCATGACAGAGCAATGAAAGTATGCCAGGTGGGTTTCGCTTGATTTAAAGTATTGATTATTTCAAACATAAACAGATTAACTCGAACGTCTTGAGAAAAAAGCAAAATTTGGTAATTTCAGTAACATGTCTTTTGTTGCTATTTTACCGCCTTTGAAACAAATTCTTAGTACTTGACCCCCGACTAAACATGTACCAAAATACAACTGAGTGGTGGTGACTCACTCCACGTCCAGATGAGCTCAGATCATCTATAGCTCAGATCATCTATAGGATGAAGTTATGATCCAATTCTCACACCCAACCCGTACTTGTATTGTAAAGAAGGAGTCTTTGAATTAAGAGTTCAACACTCTTTGGCTAGCGAGTTTAGTGCGAACGTATTTAACAATAACGTGATACATCTTCAGTTTAATACTTTATCAAATACCCCCTCTATACTGTAGTAACCGGTGTGCACGATGTCTTCTGCAAGTGTGATACCGATATGCTAATAGGATACGTATATAGCTTTGTAGATGCCATATTTATTACGTACGCATAAGTTCACAATGTTAACTATTAAACGGGCAGCTTACACGGAGTCTATTGCGATGCGTATTGTATTCTACATCGGAGATCAATATACATGATAACAGTACAGTAAACATTTGTACATGACAAAAAACACTCAATTACGTTAATAAAAAAAATTGGTTCATTCTCTACTATGTGGACTAGATTCCCGCTGTTAAAACTGGTATGACTGGGTACATCCTTATTGATCTACGAATTCACCAACCTGCTAAAGTTTTTGGCATCTTCTAAAGTCTCTGGCAGATCCCTGTTGAGTGTCTCTGGTAGAGAAATATCGAGAAGACCGGACACAAAAGCCAGACACCCGAACAGGAGGAGAGGCAACGCCCGTCCCCATTTCCCCCCGACCTCTTTCCCCTGGTAACAATGATAGAGGATTATATCATTTCTAACCCGCACACGTCTGGAATAGCGGGCTCCCTCCGTTAGCACAAATAAACTGTGAGAGCATCGGGAATCACATGGGTGACATCAGTTACCTCCCTTGCCTCGGCACGCACGCACGCACGCACACGCACGCACACACATACACACACACACACACACACACACACACACACACACACACACACACACACACACACACACACACACACACACACACACACTTACCAGGTCTATGAGGGGCCAACACACACATATTTGCTACGTCTATGAAGTAGGGGCCACCACACACATATTTGCTACGTCTATGAAGTAAGGGCCACCACACACATATTTGCTACGTCTATGAAGTAGGGGCCACCACACACATATTTGCTACGTCTTATAAGTAGGAGCCACCACACACATATTTGCTTCGTCTTATAAGAAGGGGCCACCACACACATATTTGCTACGTCTATGAAGTAGGGGCCACCACACACATATTTGCTACGTCTTATAAGTAGGAGCCACCACACACATATTTGCTACGTCTTATAAGTAGGGGCCACCACACACATATTTGCTACGTCTATGAAGTAGGGGCCACCACACACATATTTGCTACGTCTTATAAGTAGGGGCCGCCACACACATATTTGCTACGTCTTATAAGTAGGAGCCACCACACACATATTTGCTACGTCTTATAAGTAGGAGCCACCACATACATATTTGCTACGTCTTATAAGTAGGAGCCACCACACACATATTTGCTACGTCTATGAAGTAAGGGCCACCACACACATATTTGCTACGTCTATGAAGTAGTTGCCACCAGACACATATTTGCTTCGTCTTATAAGTAGGGGCCGCCACACACATATTTGCTACGTCTTATAAGTAGGGGCCACCACACACATATTTGCTACGTCTTATAAGTAGGGGCCACCACACACATATTTGCTACGTCTATGAAGTAAGGGCCACCACACACATATTTGCTACACACACACACACACACACACACACACACACACACACAAACACACACACACATATTTACCAGGTCTATGAAGTAAGGGGCCACCATGCCGCCTATCCTGGCAAAAGATGAGCTGAGGCCCAGGGCTGAACTCCGTACAACAGTCGGGAATATCTCCGTCGAGTACACATACACCACGCCGAATGCACCCGAGGCACACATCTTCCCTATCATTGACAGTGTGACTGTGCTCCACTGATTGGCTGTGGAATATAACGTGTTGTCAGTTAGAAACTATTTCTTCTGTGTGAGCATACTAGTACCAAAACCCAATTTCTTGGTTCTCAGCAATGGTATATAAATTACCCACAGGGAAGTATTTCAGTGAATCTCGGCGAAGAAGGTGACTACCAAAATGATTAACGGGCATTAATGAATACTGTATCAAACATAACCTACTACAGACAGTGTAGACATCTTACAGAATCCCATATTTCAGGTGGTGTCAGATAACTTTGGTAAATAATTTCAATATTTAAATGGCAAACCAAGCACAGTAGCAATGCCATACCATGTATTACCTAATATTAGTATTCAGTGAACTGTGGTATTAAGTATATACTAATTGATGAAATACTATATCTATCTGAATATATAAAATCCATAATTCGCTCAAGTCGAATAATCACTACTGTGACCAAACTACTCTCAGTCTGCCGCAAATACACATTAGTTATCAGGCTGAACATTGAAGTCGAAGAGTGAGAGAGTAAGTGTGGTTTTACACCGCTTTTAGCGATATTTCAGCACTATGACGGCGGGCGACATCAGAATTGTACCAATGTGGAGAATGGAACCCGGGCCTTCGGCAAACGAGTGAACGTTAAATACACGAGCCTACACCATCGCCCTTAAAGAAGTCTATGAGAAAATTGTACAAGAAAGTAATATTCAACCCTTTGTAAGTCAGATATGATACGCATATATTAAAATTCTAGAATACTTACGAATCTTATTTCATGGTATTTATGCTTTCTAATACAGACAAAGAAAAGCGTTTCTGAGTCATGCCTTATTCATTCACCAAGATCAAGATGTTTTGCACCAGGAATGATTCGGTGTCATAGTATTCTTAAAATTGTATTTAGAAAATCAAATACAAACATTTCAATACAACAAAACAATACGGCGTTCACTTTTAAGCAACACACTGCTGTGCAACGTTTTAACTCTATTGGTCATGGTAACTCCCATACTTTCACAGACGTATGACTTTTTGAAACGGGGCCTAGCATACACATACCGTCGTCCACAAATAAAATAGTGATGACTGAAAGTATACAAGCAGCTCCCCCTAGCGTCATGAAGGCACACAGCAGTGCTTTTCTCCCCATCCTGTCCAAGAGTAGCAGACAGAGGATGCTAGATGGATACTCCACCAGACAGGCCAACAGTGAGTTGAGGTGCAGGCTGCCGGCGCCCAGGTTGTCGGTGTTGGACGACAGACCGAAGTAGGCTACACTCACTGTCATCCTGGAAGAAACATAGCATACGTTTTACTGTGTATTTGTTTGTTTGTTTAATGCCACACTCAGCAATTGTACAGCTGCATGACGGTGGTCTGTAAATAATCGACTCTGGATCAAAACATGCTGAGATTTGCATAATGAGCATTATGAGCAAATTACATTGTTTCAGAACAGCTAATCCGATGATCGCGGTTTACAGGGGCATAGATGGCCACGTTGCTGAGAAGCAGCGTGGGCTCCTGGGTTCGAATGCCATATTTGACCTGATTATGTTTCTAGGTTAGACAGCACAATAACTGTTCATCGTTTTTTCTAAGCCCTGCATCAAGCACAACGCGCCGTGATATAACTGAAACATTGTTCAAAGCTGCGTTCAACCAAACTCGCTCACTCACTCTTTCGTTAGAACGCCATATTGGCCCGGATTTCGATTTTCCACAAGTTCTGTTTTCCTCGAAAATTGGGTAGTTCACTCACTGCGAATTGTGGACCTTCTTACCAGGAGAAAAATAGAACCATTGTTCTGACGAATAATGTCCTATGAGTGAATAACTGCAAGATGCTGGTTTTGGGCATTTTTAGTTTGGAATCCCTGTCTTCTTTTTCGAACTGCATGGCACTGTCGGGGATTGTGACCTTGTTGACACGTGCAGCGTGACGTATAATCACTTCCGCTTCCTCAGTCCGGGAAACGTTGAGCAACCATCTTGGAGACTCTGGAATTATCCTGATCAAAGAAGATGAAATACAGCCATTTGGCTCACAGGAAGAATTTCATAGCTTTCAATTAAACTGTTTTACCAAACTATTCACTTATGTTTGAATCAAGCTAAATGCAAATTTTAATCGTGTATAAACAGGTAAAACAGAGGACATCAGACGCAAAAAGACGATGTTGAGCAGACATTTTGTTAATTTTAATTCACTTGGGCGCCCTGGATCCCTGCTACAGTCAGGTGTTCAGTAGACTGTGGTCACATAATCCCACCTAGTCGCAAGGTCACAAGTGATCATTGCACCAGACCAGTGCATCACGTAGGTCTTTGTCCACATGAAGATTACAGGCCTGATATAACTGAAACCCGTCCATATCATATCTCTTTCATTAAAAACGTACCACCAGTATATAAGAAAGATTCCGACAGGCGCCGCCATGACCAGCTCCAGAGTGTGCCAGTCTCTGATGAAGAAGGCCACTCCCGTCAAGAAGGCATAGCCACTTGTGAAGAAAAAATTGCTGATGATACCGGCCCACACCCGTTTAGAAGGACCAACAAATTCCATACCTACAAAATACATGGGGAAAAATATGGATTTACGTCGCTGAAGGAGAAAGCAATTCCAAACCTACAAAATTACACAGAGGTTTACTTTACGTTGTTGTTTGCAATGACATAATTTCGGCCGATTCTTCAAAATTTCGCCTTACTGGCGATTCTCGTTTAAATGTCCCGCCTTAACCACAAATAATATACAAATGGACCTTTAAATGTATCTGTACATCTTCCGGGGGCAATGGGGTTAAATGACTCTAAAATTCCAGTTTCCAATCCAATTTCGGTGCTATATTTTGGCAGGACTACCGAGTCTATTCTTAGTCCAATCAAAATCGAGTAACGAACTCGAAATCCGGTTCGTAAACAACACGCCCACTGACGTGCAGATTTCGATCGATTGCAGGATTTGCATACATATTTTCCACAACTGGGGTTGGACAGATATTTTCCAAATCGTTTCATGTTATATATCAAGGTGCTCAAGTGATATGATGCACTTCGAGAGGTAAGGCCCGTTTTATTATTACACAGATCTTGATTATGGGTCATATCGGCCTGACTGGGCGCCACCATTTAGTTTGAAGCAAATACATGTGATATGAGACGTGGAATCTGATTTGTCAATAAGAGGGACATAAAAGGGACAATACTTATAATAGCCACTGGTGGCACTACTACAGAGCCTGGAAATTCCAGCCTAGTTCGACATGGGTATAAACTGGACTTCTATAGTCAGTTAACTCTCTTGTCTCGGGGAGATGGTGTCTGCAATGCAAAAGAAACGCAACTTTCCGCACATAACTACACGTATATCACAACTTTACATTAAGGCAATTGTTACAGTATATATCTAGGATGTGAACAGTTTGTTGTAGGCTTCGACAAGTAATCATGCAGAACATACCAATCACGAAGCACGTGGTGAACATCCCTGCGGTACAGGCGCCGTTGATAAAGCGAAGGAAAACAAAGACGATGTAGGTGGATGCCCAGTTGAGAGCAAGACCGCCAACAAATAGGATCGCAATAGACAGGGCCAGCGCCTTGCGTCGCCCGACCCTTTGTACAGAGAATAAATGTCAGTGAGTGAGCCAATGCTGTTTTACGTCTCAGTCAACATTCATACATCTAATTTCACGTGAGGTGGAGAAACACCGCATACTTTCTATTTGGCCTGCTTGGTTTACGGTTTATTATTTGTATATTAAATATATGTATAAATAGGTATTCTTTGTAATGTTTTGTCGATAGGCTGAAATAAGGAAACTAGTAATGAATGTGAAAGTTGTTTAACGATGAAAGGATTAATAAAATTACACAATAGACCTAATTTGCAGTTTTTATTATAATTTATTACCAAATCATTCCATATTTTGAACCTAGTGTAACTATGACGCGTCCTTGCGGGTTTGTGTTCTGGACAATAAATGCTATATTAATTCATTTTTCTTAACTCATATGCAACATTCATCAAAATGGGTAAAAAAAACATTATGATGCGGAAACAGAGGCCGCATGTATTGTTCTATGAGGATCGGTGACGCTTTACCTGTCAAACTGGAATAATTACCTGTCACCCAGTGCACCGAATATAAATGCTCCCGCAAAATATCCCCCCATGAAGATCATCTGTGCGTTAGAAGACTGTATTGCGTTGTTGCATACCATGTTCAGCTGTAGGGAAACAACAGTACTTAAGTGCATTAATTATTTACATATCTAAACAAAACAGAAAAAGTAAGTAAATGTAGTAAATTCAGCAACATTTAAATTATATAATGGAGGCCTCCAAATACTCAAATATGGGAAACGTAAACCAGTGGCTGACGGCATGAACAGCGATCTATATTGTGGGTCACAAAGAGACACAGGTCACAGATTGTAACCACCGACCTTTTTACGTTGTCTCCAATTATCGGCACGAGGTACAGGGAGCTTATCCTCACCTGGAAATCATAGGGGAAGACCACAAGCCGGCACTGGCCCCGAGTGAGTGAGTGAGTGGGTCAATGGGTGGTTGGCTGCGTTGGTGCATGGTCTTAGGTCGCATTTAGCCATGATTGCCGCCATACCACGGGCTTCACAGATTATCCCATATGGGGAATCAAACCCATAGATACGATACACACAAACCCGCCAGGTCACACGAACGTTACTTGGTTTAAACTTACAGAGTCACAGTCTTATGCAGAACGTACCTCTGTGGCAGCGGTCGACTGGAACACGGACTTATCGTACACCCATTTATTGCATCCTACGATGGTCCTGTTAGATGATGCTGATTGGCCGCTGGAGAAGTACAAGTGACACGGGTCGTACTGGAGCTTCCCGTCACGCTTCACAAAGGGTATGGTCTTGTTGATGAGCTCTGCGTGGTACTTGGACTGCACGGCGTAAGTGTCATTGTTGTAGCCAGGGATAGCGCATCTGGAATAATGATGTTTAACTAATTATCAGGCAGGCTTTTGTTTACTTTAATAGGTGTGCAAGGGATAAGTCCAATCTTCTAATGAACAGAACATTTCTTAACCTGAATTTCGAACAATTGATTTATGAGTTGGTTGGTTTTAATACTGCTTTTCGAAACCGAAGTTCGAACATTTGATCTAGTGTGAGTTGGTTGGGTTTCACACTGACTTTTCGAACCTGAAGTTCGAACATTTGACCTACAGTGCGTTGGTTGGGTTTAACAGTGGTTTTCGAACAGTCCAAAATTAAGACCTACAATGAGTTGGTTGGGTTTACACTGCCTTTCGAACCTGAATTTCGAACTTGCGACCATTGGATTCTGGCACGTATCCTGGCGCCTGAAACGAACTGGTCACCCGTACCCTATGAAAATCATGAAATTACGTCACCAGAGCAATGCCGATCCCTAGCCTACATAATCTGACAGGCGCTTTTATAACACACTGAATCTATCTGACAAGCCAACTAAGTGAGTGAGTATGGTTTAATGTCGCTTTAGCACTATCCCAGCAATATCACGACGGGGGACACCAGAAATTGGCTTCACACATTGTACCCATGTGGGGAATCGAACCCAGGTATTCGGCGAGACGAGCGAACACTTCAGCCAGTAGGCTACCTCATCAGTAGGCTGATTTTATTGCAATCGTTAAACACCCTGCAAAAGTCACCCCTCCCCCCCCCCCCCCCCCTTCCCCCAGCCAAGGTGTTACGGTACTTCCGTGTACGCATGTGGATATATCATCATTATGCAAGACAACATTCATATTCAAATGTAAGACCCATTAACGATTAAGGAAGTAAAAGTAGTTGCCACATGTATAATCAACAAAATTCACGAATCCATTATCCAATTCGTTTGATGACATGATGGTTTCCGTTCTTATTCTTCGTCAACCGGTATCAACAACGACCGTCAGTGACTGATATTTGCATATTTTCCATTAATTCAGTTTTACCTGTTCGCGGCCAAATATACTGGCTGTATATCGAGGTAAGGAAAACTAAGGTCTAATCTAGACTACACATTACTAAAATATCACTGACAGGTAACAGACAACGTTAAGTTTGACCTTTGAGGACAAGACCTGCATTAATTCAGTTTTACCTGTTCGCGGCCAAATAAGTTCTGAGTCTAGCAAGGGATTAGACAAGGGAGAGACAGGCGACAGACAACGTTTGAGCTTTGAGAACAAGAACTTCTTCTTGTGGTTGATGTCATGGTCGCATATAGATATCACGTGGTAGGTAGTCGCTGTGTGACCAGGTGGTATTAATTGCACAGGACTGAATGCAACAAGCAGTGTGTCATGATTCAGGAATGCAGCTGATGCATATTGATGTATATATTTGTATGGACCTATACGCGTTTGCCGATGCGTGTCCAGTCAAAGGGCTGTCCTATAATATATCATAAGTTAATAGTCAAGCCTTATAAACTGCCAAACAAAATAGAAAGTACACACCCATGTTTGGTGGAGGCTGAAAATAAACCAAACAAGAAATAGATACAGATTTCGGCGACTGTTTAGTAACGTTTTCATATCGTTTGTAAATGTTTGGTCAAATCCAATTTTCAGGTGTAAATGTTCTTTTGCCCGGCCGTAGTTGATGCGGCCCGATGGAAGAATCAGCAACACGCCATGGATTTAGTAATATACCTAATGCCCCACAGGGTCAGATGAAGCATCTATCAGTGACATACGTGCATCATTCCATCTCTTAGGATAACGGATCGACTGGTACTTTTGCATGAGACGGAATATCTTTTCAGGCAGCGCTTCAAAACTCGTATTTATCTGGAGAGTAAAGTCAAGATGTTTCATTGTAGTAAAGGCCACCTGGTCCATATACAAAACAAGAGTACAAAGAGATAATATCAGTGTGTACAATGCAGCTAGGAGACGTCTAATAACGTAAAACATGAGGACTAATTACTTTCTTCCAGCATTTTCGGAAACATTGTATGTGGTCTTCTTAATGTGACATTTCTTCCTCCTTCATCAAGATTATTACATGGAGATGTGTACCTACCGGGTACCCACAATAAACATCCAACACGTACGTATCTGATGTATATCACTTCTACAAAGTCCTGCACCATGACTGTGGAACATATATATTTTATGAAAAAACACAATCAAGACGCGTATACAAAAGCAAGTCTAGCCTGCTCTAGATAGCTCTATTCCACATATATGAAATCAGCATAGGGAAAATGTATTTTTTTAGAGTCAAGAAGGAAGTAAATGTTAGTCTAGCTTCTACATACCTATCACATATAACAAATTAAACAAATATGTACCTGAAATGTTCAATAATTGATAAGTAGTAACAGGTAATTTATAGTTTAACATATATCCGGTAACATCTGCTTGTAACGATTGTATCACACCTGGCTCAGGTTGTCCTTAACGCTTAATATTCAGCTGAACACATACATCCAGTAGGACCTAGCCTTGGTGGTAGTTGACAATATGGTAAAGATTATTCGTATACATATAATGGGCGTAACTCTACACTAATTATAAGGTGTAGATGTTCCCTTTGTCTATCAACGTTATGCGGAATACATGTTATTGTATTTATTGGAAACAGTCAGACTTTCTGGTAGGTGTGATACCCATGCATTAAGTGACACATTACCTGTGAAAATGATATGCCACAAAAATCAGAGATAAGGGCACACATTTTTCTCAAACATAATTAATTCCATATATATTCATCCAGTGGCAATATGAACGGTCCCATGCATCACTGAGCAAATGTCTACACTGTAATAAAAAAGATATTTTATCCCCGATATAGTAGAAATACTACCACACAACTTTCCCAGTCTCTCGTTATCATGGCTTGGGGCACCTATCGTAGCATGTGTGAAATAGAGTGAATGAGTTCTGTTTTACGCCGCTTTGAACAGGAAAGAACGCCTCAACGCTTAGGCTAATTAAACGACCTTCTATTGCTCAAACGGAGAGTTGAACATGGTTTCTATGTATGATTAACCCGCGTGGCACATGACCAAAAGTCGGAGGCCGGAAACTATTTGCCGGCTATGACTAAAACAGTTTCATGTGAACAGGATTTGAAAACTAAATCAAAACTAAAAGTATCTATCATATAAAACAAAATAACTGTACTGGCGCTAAGTCAACACTCAAAGAATTTTTCTATAAGGTGTTATGTTTTTAATAGATTTTGATTTAAAACTTCTTCTTTTTTAAAATCGCATAATACACAACTACTGATGGATATCTTAGACATCCTATCTTCGAAAATCAATTTTGGTTGGGGTTTTTCAACACAAATTTACAACATGGTAGGAGTCATGTTGCGAATTTATTTAATAAAAAACCCCATTAAGATGTACTCATTTTTCAGGGCGGTCGGGTAGCCTAGTGGTTAAAGCGTTAGCTCGTCACGCCGAAGACCCGGGTTCGATTCTCGACAGGGGTACAATGTGTGAAGCCCATTTCTTGTGTTCCCCGCCGTGATATTGCTGGAATATTGCTAAAAGCGACGTAAAATCACTCACTCACTCATTTTCAATTGAAAATTAAACATGACAAAATCAACTGAGAGGTATGTTTTCTTTTGCCACTCTGTTTGTTACTAACGAAACACTTATGTCAACCTGACATTATTGTCGCATCCAGGTGGCTGTCAGACCACATAATATACCTCGCTTACTGCAATTACACAGACCGCATGTAGAGTGACTTCATATTCTGTTATCAGCTTGCCGTCACTCAGTCGTGACAGCTGTAGAATAGTGAAAGGCTACATAATGATCAGTATTGTCTCCCTGAGTTAGTGTTGATGTCGCTTCATGTTTTAGGATTTAACATGGATACAGGGATTCGAGTGGGAGGTTGGAGGAGGTATAAAATACAGCGTATAATGTTATCACTTGGTTATATACTTTCAACACAATTAACGACTAACAAACGCAAATCGAAATAACATAATAGTTAAATGAACACAAGGTGGAATTCGATGTTATAAACATAAACGATTATATTTGGCTTTGAGAAGGCCCCTTACCTGTGGTCGGGGACGTTGAGCAGGTAAACATTGATCATCATCCTGACCCCGTGGGGTATAGCTGGGAGGCACAACAGGAAGTACACCCATTTCTGGTACCTGCCGAACTCCCCCAGATGTCGGAGAATATCGTCGAAGTTCGCCATGTTCTCCGGAAACTGGAGTAGCTTGACTGATCACAACACTGTTGTTATCAGATCACGATGCGTCGGGAAAGCTCACAAGACTGATGCGCTTCAGCCCACACATCCGTTACTGTACGAAGTCATTCACATCCGTTGAAACTACAGTGCTATCGACAAGTACTGTACACACTGACATGGATCGAACAACCACAGACGTGTCATCTGAGTTCACCAGTACACAAAGGAAGCTTTCGTTGAAACACGGTGCAAAGGTTCCCAGTCAAGCAGCAAGGCCGCGGTCTGGTGACGCCGAAGCCGAACATTTAGATCCACGCTTCTGTTGATTGACGGTTTACACAATCAAGGTTCCGCTAACGATTACAAATGTTGCATTTTTATAGCCACAATAGCAGATACCAGCGGATTGACCAGCCGACTCACCACAACTCAAATTCACCACAGCTGTCCGTAAGTCGGTCACGGACCTGCAGCGGTATTTTCTCGGCTGATAGCAACGTTATGTCGTCTGCTCGTGTCACGTGAGTTCCGCGATACGTCTCAGCGGTTTTGATATATAAATATGAATGTGCGTTTAAGCGATACTATGTCACAACGTTATCTGGCGCGTTTGTGTCCAACCTGCTTATGTCAGAAAGGCGGTTGGGTCCATTCTGCGACAGAGGGGCGTTTCCCTAAACAATCGTAATGCACACATTTGAAAAGGCGCCGCAGGCTGTTTCGCGGCCCAAGCAAATTGCGTTCTTATATGATAAAAAAAACACCTAACTTTAATTTGTCTGCAAAATTTCTTAAACGTTATGATATATCACAATCCAGCAGTTAATTATAAAAGAATATGTGCCGAAAATCACACGTCTATACTGACCATTTTCCTGAAGTTAAACGACCCGTGAAAATCCGGGGTAAAATAGGTCTTCAGCAACCCATGCTTGTTGTAAAAGGCGACTATGCTTGTCGTAAAAGGCGATGAACGGGATCATCGTTACCTGCACTTCATCCAAATAAACCGCCTCAGCGGTCTAGTGGTAGAGCGTCCGCCCGGAGATACCATGCCGCAGTTTAACATGAATACCCCACTCAGACACAGTATACTGACTCCGAGCCGACCATGTGGTCCTTGTTTTAGCCCCTTTATGCCGAGGGCCAGACAGGGTAACAAAAAGTACCATCTTTTAACGCCTTTTGGTATGACGCGGCCGGTGATCGAACCCCGGACCTTCCGCTCTCCGGGCGGACGCTCTACCACTAGACCGCGGAGGCGGTTTATTTGGATGAAGTGCAGGTAACGGTCAAACACTCTTTGTTATCTTTGGTACAGAATATTGAAATTGTGGAAACTAATTTTACTTTGGGATTAATTTCCAAAGAAAAAAAGAGGTTTGCGAAAAGGAAACTGATAAACAGTGCAACGAAAACTAGGGTCATCCTTCTTAAATGTCTCGTGTTACACATGTCATGATCACCAATCCTTTTATATCGATCAGAGTGAGTGAGTTGGGCTTAACGCCGCTTTTAACAGTATCCCAGTTATATGGCATCGTGTCAGCTTATTGTGGGAGGAAAGCCCGAAGTGATCCATGTCTCAGACGTTTACCACTTTGGTGAAACCCACGAGCACGGGTGTGGTGCTGACAAACCTAGAAACATAATCGGATCGAACCGGGATTCGAACATATGGATCAGGAGGAGGAGGATATGACAATACAGAAATTATTGGAAAACGTTCACTTAAAACTTTTAAAATTTGCTTCAAGACCATCAACACCGGGGTATGTGGTTAATGGTGCACTGAGAAGAACATAAGATTCTCCTGTACCAATCAGTGTCTTCAATGTTCTAAACTCATTGTTAATAACTGTTGCCGCACGTCCATTTTAATAACCTCAGAAATGACATTAGATGGGGCATAATATCTAAGGGAAATCTGATATTGATTTTGCCGTTGCGATAGAAGCAATTGACCGAAAGGTATATTTACAAACTTGAAAGCACATGTAATCTGACGTTCACTGAGAAAACAATATGTGAAGTGCTGGACTTTCGCACAGACAACATCTATGTAAATTATCCAACATGACAAACTTGGGCAAAAACATCTTGACTTGACCCATGGGGCATTTATCACTAAACGTTGTGACCGTAGACGTAGTTACATCAATATCTCCAAAGGTTTATGACAATTTGTCAAAACAAACGCAAATAGCAAATGTTATCTGAGTTTTCTAAGAAAACAATATGTGAAATGCTGAACTTCCTCATTGATAACAACCATGTGAAATTTGGGGATAGGACACTTCAGCCAGAAGTAGGCATCTACATGGGCACCAACTGTTATACACTCCTTGTTATACACTCTCGGTATTTTGTGAATATGAATATGATTCTTTACTCGGGGTGGCAAAATACAAAAAAGGGAATTTGGCCAAGACGTTTTACTTAAGGTTCAGGTTTAGATGATCTGATATCGTTCAATAATTGTCAAAAAGCAAATATCCGTCCACTGATTAACCAACATGACACCGCCTCATCTGTTTCATATTTAGATCCTTGCATCAGTGATACAAAAATAGCCACAAGACTTTATGACAAGAGGGATGACTTTCCCTTTACGGACGTCGAACAATACTCTCTAACAGTTTCTGCCTTTGGTGTCTACACTTCACAACTCTTGAGGTACAATCTCGCATTACAAGTGGTGTGACCAGGGATGCAACATTCAAGGACTTTGTCAAGTATGTTTTTTATGGTAGACACGTGGAGAAATTTCCAAATATGACGTATCCGTGACCGAAATAGTAGAATTCCCTATTTTCACTCGCACCAATTGTTTCCATTGTTCAGGTGAATATATGACTTGCCTGTGCATGTGTTTGTGATTGTGACACCGGTGCAGCAGGACACGCTCACGTGTATTTGACAGTGATTCATAAACACATGATTACGATAAATTCGGAATCGTACAAGGGACTCCTACTAGGTATTCTTATGTGTGAGTGGGCAGGTATTTTCCTACCGGAAGGACGGAACATGATTACCCTTTTCGCGAACACCTTGTGTCATCACTGATTGTCAGTGGTCCATTCATATAATTTTCACTACTGTTTTGCCTTTTATAACCATTGCAATCTGTTTCGGCAGATAATCGAGACTGGTTGTTTTCTGGCGTTGACGTTTTATATCTTACTGACAGCCACTTGCATGGCATTGTTACCTGTGAGTATTGCTGAGTGCGGCGATAGACAACAAACAAACCATAAGCTACTACTCCTTCTACTTCAATAACTACTACCACCGCTTCTACCACCACTACCACCGCTTATACCATCACTACCACTGCTTCTACCACCACTACCACCGCTTATACCACCACTACTACCGCTTCTACCACCGCTTCTACAGCCACTACCACCGCTTCTACCATCACTACCACCGGTTCTACAACCGCTTCTACCCTCGCTTCTACCACCGCTTCTACCATCACTACCATCGCTTCTACCACCACTACCACCGCTTCTACCACTACTACCACCGCTTCTACCACTGCTTCTACCACAACTACCACCGCTTCTACCATCACTACCACCGATTCTACCATCACTACCACCGCTTCTACCACCACTACCACTGCTTCTACCACCACTACCACCGCTTCTACCACCACTACCACTGCTTCTACCACCACTACCACTGCTTCTACCACTACTACCACCGCTTCTACCACCACTACCACTGCTTCTACCACTACTACCACCGCTTCTACCACCACTACCACTGCTTCTACCACTACTACCACCGCTTCTGCCACCACTACCACCGCTTCTACCATCACTACCACTGCTTCTACCACTACTACCACCGCTCCTACCTAAAAAAGAAAAAGTACACTGTGCATCGGCAATAATTGGGTGCGGGTTGCTCGAAAATTTGTGATATGATATTCCGGTGTTATGGTATTGATTAAAAATTAAGTGAATATTGAGACACGAAGGGAACTTTTAAATGCATTGCCACTTTTGATTTGAAATTGGGAAAAGATTCAGAAAAAACAACAGCCTTCTTAAGATAATTCAAACATTCTCACGAGTACGTTGTATAATGTCTGATCCGTAAGTGAGATCCTGAAGAGTAGATAACGAATTTTTTTTTTAAATTTTGTTACGATATGTTTTTTGTCCACGAATACACGTACAAGATGTCAGTAACCGTTAAAATGCCACGTCTATCAGAAGCAGAACCCAACAACGCCATCGGCCGACTGCAGCATGTGGCGCAGCATGTGGCGCAGCATGTGACCAGATTGACCATCTCAACATCCCGGACGTTTTTGCATCTGTTTTTGTTAAGTGCATATTGTACAGCAATAATTTACCTATACATTCAACTATTTATGATATTCATGAAATCTAAACTCGAAAATTAAACCTGGTTGCAATCCTGATGTATAGTTTCTTTTTTTGAAGAGTATATATGGATAAAACTTGGTAACTCAACGTTACTTGTGGTGTCTCCGATGGATATTATTTTCAGTTTATTGACAGCTTTGATTAAAAGGGATTACATACATGTACTCACCTTTTTTATTTATCTGCTAATCAGAATGTTCATGCATCATGTAAAAGCACTGTTACTAAAATCTGGCTGTTATCTTTTGTATCTGGAGGGAAAAGTTGATTCGTCTAGTCATACATTTTACGATTCTTACCCGATCGAATGATTGGCACCACACATTCCATCAGAAAGTATTTTTTTTATTTTTATAAACATGAAATGTTAATTATAGAAGAGACTTACATCAATGTATCTCAGAACGCAGAAGTGATAACATCCAAACATGTAAGTAGTACACAGAGAAGTGTTACATATCATTTCCTGTATATCCCAGCTTGAACAAAGAGCCCGCATGTAGAGCAGATGACCACGGAGTACGCTGATCACTGTGTCGGATTAACGAGACTCCTTAATGAGTGATTTCGGTAATTCGTTGCAAATTTGGTGTGTCGGAGTCGGAAGGCGAGAGTGTCGGATTAACGAGTCTAATTAGCACTGATTTAATCGGTTCCCATCATTAGTGTCGGATAAAGCCGATTGTCGGATTAACGAGACTTGACTGTATGCTGTAATCGGTGTAACTGTGTGTCCGCATGCACAGTCTCAGCTGACTTACGTCTTATCTCCCATAAAGTCAGCTCTATTTTTCAAGCATTATTGAATTTAAGAAATCATTCAGAGTCTAAATCTGCCAGATGACAGGCGCAGACTTTCTTTGTACAATGCATTATCATTTGTTCTCGTTCAATATTTTGTACTTAACATTTGAAGTCATTGTAAAGTTTAAAGGAGTACAGTAATGGTGTAGTATGAAGGACATTAGAATATGAATAGGGAAAAACAGTCACCATATGAGATGTACATAACTTGTCTTCCAACACCACGCTTGTGCCGACGCCAGGGGATCATAAAAATACTTCCTCCCATAAAAGGGCTCATGGTTTGGCAGATTAGCTCTTGGTGTTGATGGAACTTTGGAATCCAGTACAAAAGAGGAATGGACATGTCCCCAGTTAAAACTTGATGTATGTTTTTTTCCAGATTACTTCCCCAGGTAACATACTTGCATGTGGCATTATTTGATATGTCTTTTATACCAGGTCTTTGATCACGTAGTAACAATTTATGTGGTGACGCTTGTCAGAAGGAACAACCACAAACTTTTCTTGCAGGGGGACGTTGGAACGCAGCTGGCTGGGACAGAATGGGGTTGTTTCAATCCTGTTTCAGTTTGTGTAATTCTACCAAGACAACATCACGCATTGACTCACAGATCACATAGTATTGTCACAGACACATGTAGACGTCATGGTATTGTCTTTTATACATTCGTCACAGAAACATGTAGACGTCATAGTATTGTCCTACATACATCAGTCATAGACACATGTAGACGTCATTTTATTGTCTTTTATACATTCGTCACAGAAACATGTAGACGTCATAGACTTATCTTACATACATTAGTCACAGACACATGTAGACGTCATGGTATTGTCTTTTATACATTCGGGGCGGTCGGGTAGCCTAGTGTTTAAAGCGTTCGCTCGTCACGTCGAAGACCCGGGTTCGATTTCCGACATGGGTACAATGTGTGAAGCCCATTTCTAGTGTCCCCCGCCGTGATATTTCTGGAATATTGCTAACAGCGGCGTAAAACCATACTCACTCACTCTTTTATACATTCGTCACAGAAACATGTAGACGCCATAGTATTGTCTTTCATACATTCGTCACCGAAACATGTAGACGTCATAGTATTGTCTTTCATACATTCGTCACAGACATATGTAGACGTCATAGTATTGTCTTTCATACATTCGTCACAGACATATGTAGACGTCATAGTATTGTCTTTCATACATTCGTTACAGGAACATGTAGACGTCATAGTATTGTCTTTCATACATTCGTTACAGGAACATGTAGACGTCATAGTATTGTGTGCGTGTCTGTCTGTGTGTCTTGCTGTCTGTGTATCTCTCTGTTTGTGGTTACAAATTGCGGATCAAAATTTCCTTTATGAAGCCATATAACACTGTTATGTTGGACCGAAATATTCAATCAAGACTTGATTGCAAACCAATTATCCACACCTATTTGCTATTTGTATCTACAATGCTCCACGAAATGAATACCATCTACATTACCTGTGTATAATGTTTACAGGGTTCGGTGATACTTTGGCTAGACTGGCTCATGAAATCCAGATCACTAATTGCCACTTAAACTTGCAGTGTGAGAGCCGGGCAACCTGTTACATTATAACAGACCTCACAAACACGTTCCAATGGTTACCATAATAGAAACATCGACAGAAATTGCCAGGCTGAGACTACCTTGTTGCAACTGAATACCTTCAACAGGGTTCGGCTGCACTCTGGCGAAACTGACTTATGACCTTGATCATCTCTGTCCTTTGTTTCACGTGACTATGTATGCCCGGTGATGACTAACGTCGCGAGCTGGAACGCTGGAATTCACGGTGTCTTAAAATACACGTGAAATATTTTAGCAATTGACTCTTTGTAACTCACACATTTCACGTTTAACACATAATTAAAACACACTTTGAATAAATTGACAGCCCTATGGAGTTTTTACGAAGGGATTACGAATAGAGTACGGCGGTGGACTGACTAAGGCATCTTCGTGAAGGTTCCATTGCTAAGAATATTTGTCCAATAAAGGAACGGCGATTAACCGACTGTAGCTTTCCAGTGTTCGCTTTGTAGAAGAAGAAGAAAACCAACACTAATTTTGTTTACGAATTTCCCAAAATTCACGAGAATCTTTGTTTTCGTGCATATCTAAATGCTGCTTCTCTTGTTGCAATTTATCAAACATTTTTGTCTAGAAAAACAAACTAACTTATCGTTATACATCTACTCTTATTTACATGTTTACCAATCTCACATTACGGGCATACAGCATGGCAATGAGTGAGTGAGTGAGTGAGTGAGTTTGGTTTTACGCCGCTTTTAGCAATATTCCAGCAATATCACGGCGGGGGACACCAGAAATGGGCTTCACACATTGTATCATGTCTGGAATCGAACCCGGGTCTTCGGCGTGACGAGCGAACGCTTGAGCCACTAGTATACCCGGCCGCCCGCATGGCAATGAAAGAGTAGTAGACTAACTCCTCGCACCAGTATTGTTTATGAGGTGAGGTGAAATTGGGTTCAACGTCGCGTCCAAGATTATTGCACTTATATGGCGACGTGCGTATGTGCGTGTGTGTCTGCTTGTACTAGTCCGGACTGATGCCGATTTATAGTGCCAGCTAACTGAAATACGATGCCACAGTTTAACATGAATACCCCACTCAGACACAGTATACTGACTCCGAGCCGACCAGTTCTTGTTTTAGCCCCTAACCCCCTGGATGCCAGAGGGACATATATGTCCTTCCTCTACAACCCTCACTTTGAAGTCGAATAAAATTCAAAATACATCACCCACTCAACTACACTTTACAGTTTTGAATAAGGTGGGAAATTCCCTGTTCTGTGATATCATCCACTGGCATTTTAGGCCAAGCAAAAGTACTGAACATGACCTCTGAAAAGTAGGTACATCGTAAATGTCGCCATTTTTTACACATTACTAAATCACCATTCACGGCGTTATTTACAGCATGTTTTGAAATCTAAATTTCGGATATTTACTCGGAGAAATGATTTTCAAAAATAGCATATTAGTGATCACGGGTATCTGTCTTTTATGAAATCACCAATGATCATTCCAAAACGTCTCCGATAACCCTAGAATCGTTTAGAATGTTTTGGGAAAAACGAAAACACAAACGCCGAAGTGAACTTTCCGCCATATTGGATAGTGTTTACAAAATCACGTTTCAGGTACACCGGTTATGAGACTCCTGTAACATCACGTATATTTCAAACTTATCTGCGATACATACATCCTTGAATTCCTCATACATTTTAGAATCAAATGACCAGTGGTCTTTGTCACCAATACGAAGTGGCTAGATGAAATCAAGCAAAATAAGTAAGGAGTGAAAACGAACGCTGTGCTCGAAAAACTGGACATGGTTGAAATGTAAACAAAGCAAAATACAGATTTTATACAGTGTAGCATATTCTCCTATTTTGAGCTATCCATTCGTCTATTCGTTCAAGATATTGACTCAACATTTTCAGAATATGCATGGGAAGAGAATCGTTGAAAGAATTAGGGAATTTTAAATAGATACATTGCAATGATTTGATATTTTCAACAGAAGTTGTCAAAGTTACCGTCCTGGTTGACGCCATGACTGACGCAAAATCACGCACGACAACGGTATTTATCGGAATTTCTGACTATTTCCGTTTGATTCAATGAAAATTATGACAACAAATAACAGTACATAGATTATCAGAACGTTTCTGATTACTTATATGTCACATGTATGTTTATACGATCCCTGAATCAACGAAAGTCCCCTCGTACAATTCCGCGTACTGTTGAAAGTGTACACGCCATTTTGTAAAAGTAGGTCACAGGTAATGATGTCATACGTCAACATTGTTGTACATATTTGGTAATTTCTTTGAGGTGAAGGTCCTTGAATGAGAGTGCACACGATCACTGTATCGTGCTGTTTACAGTTTCAGTAATGGTGTATATTTTGCATGTCTTTTATACATTTTTTCACACAATTAATTTCACTTTGGATATTTGTCAATGTTCAAAATGAAATACGTACATATAGGTCACAACATGTATGAACGAACCTTTGATAATCTGTTAGTTTGAACATTGTTTACATAACAATGTGATGGGTTTATAGTGTCGACTACGATATTTCTTTGCTTTGGACAAGTGTTACAAGATGAAGTGTAAATGTAACTGCAGCATGTATACGTATGTCTTGGGATGTGTAATAAGTCAATATTATAAGTTCATATAACCAATGTCCATGAACAGCCGTTTCATTTTATTTTATAACTAAAACTGAATATATTACTTTAACAAAATGGATAATATTTTTCGGTAAAATATATGCACACATTTCTGAAATGTCTTGGTCATGGATTTGTCTTTTATGTCGTTGGATACAGAGAACAGTGGTATCTAACGATTCGCCAGGTGCGCGTTAGTCCCAAACAATTTACGAATTATTCCTCTCGTTTTGCATTATATAATCAATGGTTTCATTCTGTTTTCAATATTGTGATCACAGGATAGTAAACAGTTTACTTTATTTCTCCAGGAATTGTAAAATGTATAAAAATAAAACCCATGCCAGGTACCCCGTTGGTTCAAACGTGTATGATTATCCTGATAATTCTATACCAATAGAGCTTTCTTTGCATCTTTTATTGTGTAAGAAAAAATAACATAATCATGAACACATATATGTCCAATATTGAATATAATTTTGGTTGTTTTGAAATATTTTTTTGGCAATTTCATTACGTAACTTGATGCCAAACAGGTGTGTGTCTTGTCCAATTAAGATACACGATAAACTATCTAATTGTTTACATATTTAAGACATTATTTACTTGGTGAGAGCAGTCATTTCATGTTGTGTAGAAAAAGCGTCAAATTCCGTTCCACACATCGAGATTTTCCATAACATGAACGAAAATTAGGGGAGATATATATCAATCAAAATACCAGTGTCGTATTTTTCCGACGTTATCAAAGACATAAAACCAGCAATGACGTCAAAAGGAATGGTGTTATTTTCGGGTATTTCATTACATTGATGATAAGGCTAGTGCTCCATTAATAATGATGCAACATTAGTCAAATTACACTTACATAATCAGGAGAATGTTGGAATCTAAGGACTAAGTTATAGGTTAGATAAGGCCATCCATTTCTCTATTACCTCCTATTTATGAAGTACGATTTCATCATTTCTTATGGGTATATTTTATAACTAAACGTGTACAGTTTCAAAAACGATATTTGTGTTGGAATAGTTTGGTTCCTCAAGAACAAAACACCACGAAAATATACTGTCCTTACCCACAGCTAATTCTTACCAAGTGACCTGAGTTACAACAAACTAGAGCTAAGCATAGCGGAGTTATGCCCCCTTTTCTCTGTACGTGTGTAACCTCTCTGTCACCTTTTGACGTCATAGAGAAAAATCAGTTTTCGTCATTTACGGCATGCTATTTTTGGAATTGAATGTATGTCGTTATACATACGCATATAACTCCATTTGATATGTAGTTATGTCGTTCAGATATTAGGCAGTATTTTGTTCGCTCAGTTTCCGTAAAGCTTCTTAATAAAAAAAAATTGTCGCACAGTACTTTTATCGGTGTACCATAAAAAGCGGAGAAATTTACTGTTTTTCAACGCAGAATAAACTATCGGACAACACTTAGGAGTGTCTGTTTTTAAAACCGGTTTGATATCTACAGTTAAATTTACACCATCAAATGGGAAATTTAATATTCTCCACCTCTGCGTAATTTTATAGCCAGAGGTAGATCCAGTGCCGCGTGAGCGCAATTCTCGCACAACCTTCACTTTTCCGATCTTAGGAAAATGTGCGTCAGAAAAAAAACTCGGCATCCAGAGAGTAATGCCGAGCGACAGACAGGGTAACAAGAAGTACCATACGTCTTTTGGTATGACGCGGCCGGGGGTCAAACCCCGGACCTTCCGCTCTCCGGGCGGACGCTCTACCACAGGACCACGGAGGCGGTCGTATGGTTTATGAAACGATTTGGAATTAGCTTTCTTATTGTTACACAGGTTAAATGACAGCATGAAACGCTCTATGTCTTGCACTGTGCTAATCGGCACGACTGTGCAACTTCTGACAAGAATGAGTCGATTAGTTTTGGTTTTGGTTTGGCTTGGAATGCCAGGATGTGGGCAGTATTCAAATAGTTCTAATGGATTTTAAATAATGAATTAAACTTACGTTAACTCATTTGCTTCATCTATCGGCAAAATCCCGTACATGTAGGACTAATTTGGCTGTGGAACAAGAAAGAATACATGTTGTAATTAAAGGTCAGCGCTGTTGCGTTCTGTGAGATTTATATTTGATAGAGAGTGAGATTCATTTTGTTCAACATATACTATCTTAGAGAGCAGTCTCCCCCTTTGAAGTATATCGCACACGGTTCTCAACACTCACTTGTATCATATATCTTCCAAACAAAAGTATGTTCTTGAAGTTAAGGAGCATAAAGGACATGAATGTATATCATACAATACCGCGTGTTCCTCAGTGAACGTGATCCTGCCTATTTTACATACTGCTTTGTCACAGGGCAACGATTTGCTCAATTAACTAGTTTTTCGCAGATATACTTCTATGACATCATGTAATGTTAAACCACAAGATAACACTATTACTCAATCCCTTGTGAGGCTCCGAACTTGTATATGCGACCATCACCGCAGGAATAGTGACTGAGTGAGTTGGGTTTAACGTCGCTTTTAACAGTATTCCAGTTACATCGCGGCGTGTCAGCTTAATGCGGGAGGAGAGCCCGAAGTGAAGCAGGTCTCAGACGTTTACCACTTCGGTGAAACCTACGAGCACGGGTATGGTGCTGACAAACCTAGAAACATAGTCGGGGCGAACCGGGATTCGAACCCACAATCATAGGTTTCTGGCGTGCCCAAGGGACGCAGCTCTGCACAGCGACTCGCGGCCTCACCGCAGGAAAGTCTTCTTGTCCTCAAAGGTCAAACATAACATTGTCTGTCATTTGTCAGTAATGTTTAGTCTAGATTAGACCGAAGGATTCTTTACCTCGATATGCAGCCAGTATCTTAGACCGCGAACGGGTAAAACTGAGTAAACGTAAAACATGCAAATATCAGTAACTGGTTGACGAAGAGAAAGAAGGGAAATCGAAATTTCAATCGTGAATTTCGTTGAATTAAAGTGATCTATCTCAAAACGAAACGTTCTTTTCTTTAGTTTGGCATGTTTAATGTGCGTTTAATTTGGCAGTTACCATAAGTATATATATAAATATCGTGCTGAACCGCCCAATTTATATAAAAAGGTGACAAAGGATATGCAGCCACGTTTGTCTGCAGAATTTGTTTGTTGTTTAACACCGCACTCAGCGACATTTCAGCAATAAATATGACGCCAGTCTGTAAATAATCGACTCTGGAACAGAGACAGTGATTGACATCAAGAGCATCGATCCATGCAATTGGGATACGAGGGCATGCATCAACCATGTCAGCGAGCAGGACCTGCCGTGTCCTGGGATTCTGAGGGTGCCATCATGGTGGACTATCTTCAGTTGGCAAAGGCTATCAATGTGGAAGGGTGTCTTCACTGTATTTTTCGAAAAATTAAGTCATTATACTGTGTTTAGGTCATTTTTTTCTATGCAAGGCTCAGAACTTTTAAATCAACCCTCGCTGCAGGAGCCTTAATTATGTTTCTAGGTTTATCAGCACCATATCCGTGCCATAAACATCCGAGACCTGCATCACCTACTCCCACGTTGATCTGGCCATCTTCCAGAGGCAAGGGAGTTAAATGACTATAAAAGTCCAGTTTCCACCCTTGCCGAACTAGGCTGGAATTATGTAGTAATAATTTGGCTGGACTAACGAGTCTATGTATAGTCAAATCCAAATGGCTGAAATGCTAGGATGGTCATGTTGTAGCACTTGGTTGAATGCATGTCGTCGTGGTATGTTGCTTATATTATCAATCACTAGTTTGTCTAGCCCAAACTCGATTATTTAGAAGCCACAGTCATATAGCTGAAATATTACGGACAGCGGTTTTATACAACATTGTTTCGTCTGTTGGAGAACAAGGAAACTCTTCCTGGTACACACGGCCATATTAGCCATAAACGTTCATCTGACATGAGAACAGACAAAACAGATAGTATTGTCCATACAGTAATTTACCATTCCCTTTTCAATTCAGTTTCAATTAACTCAACCATTGAATCAGGTGCCCAGCTGTTGGAACTGTTTACGTAAAGCGTAGGTGTCATTTCGTGGCAATTACATAGAACATCGTTGTTCAAATAACAATCATTATTGCACAGCATGTGTCTAAGTAATTAAAATAGTACATGTTGTAACTGTACTTAAAAACCTATAAAATGAATATAAAATACCACAACACATTCCCGAAAGGTTGATATGGTTGAATTCTTTCTTCTGGCTTCATTGTATTTAGCATATTTTGTAGAAACTTGCTTGTTGTACTACATGTCTGGGTTTAATTATTTTCTAGGATTTCAATTGGTCTTGTGAACATAAAAAATATTCAAAGTGGCCACAACAAAAATGTCAGGACGGCCATGATTATAATAACAAGAGGCCAACAGGGCCTGTATCGCTCACCTGAATATACAGTAAACTATGTTTATAACGAACACGCTTATGAGGAACAGAACACGCTTATGAGGAACAGAACACGCTTATGAGGAACAGACGGATACACCAAACTGGTTTTTTTTGTCTCGGTCATTTGCTGTATACATTGCATATATGATTATAACGAACAACGGTTATAACAAACTATATTTAGCACATGTATATAATACTGCAAATATTTCGTAATTTTGACTGTCAGCATTTTAAATGGGTGGGTGGGAAATCTGACAGCATGAACGTGTATTTCTCTACATACAAATGTAACAAAGATCTGAACCGTTTCCATGTTATGATCCAGGATAAATCACATTAAAGGTATTACTCTCTTCACAACAAACAAATGTATACAATGTATTTGTTTATTATAGGGTGGGGATAATATCGGTTTGCATGTTATGGTCAAGGTTCTAACTCCTTAGGGAGTGTCGGACAGATGAACAGAAGGGCCAGTCCTATGAGCAAAAGTGCATTCCTCTCATTTTACTCTCAATTGTACATATGGTTATAAGGTGGGGATCTTAACTATGTCCAATAAACACGAAATATTTTAAGCAATATTGCCAAATAAATTACCTTTTAAGCCCCCCCCCCCCTAGTCCCCGGGTGTAGGGGGTAGGGGTCAGCCCCTCCATTTCTCCAATTTCAATCGCCACCATTGGAGAATGCTTCCAACTAAATGTGGTTGATAACTATCTCTTAGTTCCATAGGGGAAGTCGTTTAAAGCAATAACGCCAATTTACTACTATCTGACCCCGCCCCTCAGCCCCTTGAAGGGTGATCAGCTCTTTCATTTGTACAATTTTGATTTCTCACCACCGGAGAATACTTCCAACCAAATATGGTTGATATCTATCTCTTAGTTCCAGAGAAGAAGTCTCTTAAAGCAATATAGCCAAATTACCCCTATTTGGCCCCGCCCCTCAGGGGGTCGGCCCCTCCATTTGTACAATTTTGAATCCCCACTAACTTGGGATACTTCCAACCCTAATATGGTTGATATCTATCTCTTTGTTCCAGAGAAGAAGTCATTTAAAGCAATATAGCCAAATTACCACTATTTGACCCCGCCCCTCACAGCCCCACCATTTGTACAATTTTGAATTCCCACCACCTAGGGATGCTTCCAGTCAAATTTCGTTAATTTCCAAGTAGTGGTTCAGAAGAAGAAGAAGAAGAAATTGTTGACGTACAGATAACGGACCGACGACGGACGCCACGGTATGTCATAAGCTCACCTTGGTCCTTCGGACCCAGAGGGCTAACAAGCAATAGAGTGACAGGGACCTATTCTAAGCTGGGTTTGTCTTGTTATGATTTATACAAACAATAGAGTGACGGGGACCTATTCTAACCTGGGTTTATCGTGTTATTATTTTTACAAGCATTAGAGTGACAGGGACCTATTCTAACCTGGGTTTATCGTGTTATTATTTTTACAAGCATTAGAGTGACAGGGACCTATTCTAACCTGGGTTTATCGTGTTATTATTTTTACAAGCATTAGAGTGACAGGGACCTATTCTAACCTGGGTTTATCGTGTTATTATTTTTACAAGCATTAGAGTGACAGGGACCTATTCTAACCTGGGTTTATATTTTATTATTTTTACAAGCATTAGAGTGACGGGGACCTATTCTAACCTGGGTTTATCGTGTTATTATTTTTACAAGCATTAGAGTGACAGGGACCTATTCTAACCTGGGTTTATCGTGTTATTATTTCTACAAGCATTAGAGTGACGGGGACCTATTCTAACCTGGGTTTAAATTTTATTATTTTTTACAAGCATTAGAGTGACAGGGACCTATTCTAACCTGGGTCCACACAGGAGTATGTTCTTTTACTCTGCAGTCGGCAATAGTTCCGTTGCTTATAAATCATCTGGCAGTTGACTGTATGCCAACCATAAATGTCTCTAAGCTAAAAAGGCAAAGATTTTATTGTCTGCAAACTGTTATGGTTATCAATTCAGATGTTGGGTTGGCTTCTCATACATACAGTTACACAAAAACACAAATATAACAAATATCTATCATGTTATGTTAGGTATTTCCTACAACATCAAAAAACCTGTAGACAACTTGTAGAGAGCTGTAAACATTTCACAGATGTAACAATTTTCAAATTCACACTCATGTAAAAACACACGTTTCCTTCATCATATACTTCTGAAAATACATCCATTCTTGAGAACATCTTATTTCAGGGTCACAACTGAAGATTTTGTCATTGTTTTACATGAAAACTTTCTTCAACAACTGGGTGTCCATTATCCCTGTGTGATCAGAGAATCCCAATCTTACAAGAACTGTCTCGTATGTGTGGAATCAGCTCGCTCTTGCACAGCTCCAACAAGTCTTTCTTCACTTCAGGAATGTCTATAATTCTCTTAAATTTGATGTCCCTCCAATTCCAGTCCACCATCACGTACCTCAAGTTGTCCACTTTCAATGAGCCTGGAACATGAACAAGAATATCAATTTCTGTTGCTGACTTGTTACAGTCATTGGCCAGACTGGATGTTTTTCACAATACTGACACATGATGAAATCAGCCAGACCTAACATGTTCAATATTATAGTTGTTGTTTTACATAAAACTTTGAAAAGCAGCTAAAAAACACAGCATATATTTATTTTTGCCAAATTTAGGATAGTTCTGGTCTCAATAAAACATTCACAAAGGAAGTAGAAGCCATTTCTTTCTGAGGCAAGAAACAATTCAAACCCAACCACCAAACATGCCAAAGCTGATGAAATATTTTACATGGTACATCCCACTGCAGAGGGAAATCTTTTGTATTCCCACCTCACATATGTTCTGTATGCTGTGAATGAGACAACCAACCAAGAACTCCATACCTGACTTTATCAATGCACCAATTCTATTCGGTGTGCCAATGCCGAGATGACAGACTTTCTTGGCCAAAAACTGCACTTGTTCTGCTAACTGAAAATAAAAAGGGTATGAATATGAATCATAAAATGATATATGTTCAACTATTGGTGTCAAACACCAGCATGTTCCAAACTACAAAATGAATGATGCAGTTGAGTTTTACGCTGCTGTGAATGGCATCCAGGTATATTGTGTGATGCAGTCATGTAGATCTTGGATGAAAATCGATGAGTATGATCCTAACATTGATAAAACATGGATAAGGTTTGTGAACTGTCCTTCAAACCAAAGAGTGCATTCTACCAAGGGGAACAACTCTGGAGAGTACATACAACAATAATTGGTTGTGTTCAGTTAGAGCACAGGTCCAACGGGTGGTCACTATTTTAGTCAGGTGAAGTACATTTATATGCTGATAAAATACTGTGAAACTCTCGTGTTTTGTTAACTTGTACATTTCAGCACGACAGGCCTCAAACAATAAACACTTCACTGCACACACAGTACAGTTTCTATGAAATTATTGAATCTCATTTGAATGGGAACAGTGGAGTTTTGTGCCTGTGGTCTTAGATACATAGAGAACTCGTGCCAGTTCTTAATCAGGATATAACAGTAAGTATATATTCTGATAAAACACTTTTTCACCTCACCCTTCGTTCTTGCAACAGTATGTTTATATCCTGATAAAGTATTGGCACTCATCCTCTATGTATTACTCACAGAGCAATGTTCCTACACATAACCTGACACTCAACTGTTTTTCACAATTGAGGAAACATAAAACAGAGGTATTGTAAATAAAGGTGAAGCCAAAGCATGAAAAATTGAGCTTATCAGACTGTAGCAACTTCAGCAACTGTAGACGCAGGCTTATCTTCCTATAGTACCTTTATTAAGCAACGAGTGAGTGAGTATGTTTTTACGCCCCTTTTAGCAATATTCCAGCAATATCATGACTGGGGACACCAGAAATTGGCTTCACACATTATACCTATGTCAGGAATCGAACCTGGGTCTTCGGCGGGATGAGCAAACGCTTTAACCACTAGGCCACCCGACCGCCCCTTATGCAACACGAATCGTCATAACATGTACACAGTGAAACTTACCTTAAAATGTTTTGCAAACAGCTTTGCACATTTACAGTCTTTGCCCTTGAATTTCTGAATATCCCTGAAAAATTAAACAGTAAGAATCAAAGACCTCTTTTACAAATCCAACCTGAACAATGTTTGTTTGTTGTTGTTGTTGTTTAACGCTGCACTCAGCAATAATACAGCTAGACAGCAGTCTGTAATTAAACGAGTCTGGACCAGATAAACCAGTGATTGACATTGTTATCATCAATCATCACAATTGGGATCAATGACATGCATCAACCAAGTCAGCTGATCCCATTAGTCGCATCTTAGGACAAGGATAATTGCCTAGGTTCCTGAAGACATATTCCTACACGGATCTTTATGAGACAACCTGAACAATAGCTGTGAGAGAATTCATTATAATTGAAATGTACAAATGCAGATTCGCTGACGTACCTGTTTAGTTCTACAGCTCTTGCTCCTGAGCTGGCAATAATCAACATGAACGGAGTCCCTGGCTTCAGGTCTTCACTTGCCACCATGCTGGGCCAGTCTGGCACTACCGACTGCAAGTAACTACACGGCGCTGTCCCATCAGAGGAAGGGTTGCTCATAAGGAAGTCTGCAGCTGAAGTATAATTCCTTGATATAAAACATGTACCACAGCCATCTGTAATAAGTCTGGACCCACGAAACTAGCAGACGAGCATCCAACCTACACAACTGACTGCTGAATAAGTGTTACACTTTGACCATGTCGAGAAAAAAAAAATTCAAGAAATATCAAAGTGGTCTGAAATCAAATCTGTACCTGGCAAATAAGTGGTTCATAGCATGAGCAAAGATCCACATAGTCAGGGCACACTGTTACACAATCAGATCATACATGGCACACAACCAGCAGTCGGACCAAGCACACCAGGGCCATGGTGGCCAACAGATGGAGCAACACAATCCACCAGGTCACACTGTTACACAATCAGATCATACATGGCACACAACCAGCAGTCGGACCAAGCACACCAGGGCCATGGTGGCCGACAGATGGAGCAACACAATCCACCAGGTCACACTGTTACACAACCAGATCATACATGGCACACAACCAGCAGTCGGACCAAGCACACCAGGGCCATGGTGGCCGACAGATGGAGCAACACAATCCACCAGGTCACACTGTTACACAACCAGATCATACATGGCACACAACCAGCAGTCGGACCAAGCACACCAGGGCCATGGTGGCCGACAGATGGAGCAACACAATCCACCAGGTCACACTGTTACACAACCAGATCATACATGGCACACAACCAGCAGTCGGACCAAGCACACCAGGGCCATGGTGGCCGACAGATGGAGCAACACAATCCACCAGGTCACACTGTTACACAACCAGATCATACATGGCACACAACCAGCAGTCGGACCAAGCACACCAGGGCCATGGTGGCCGACAGATGGAGCAACACAATCCACCAGGTCACACTGTTACACAATCAGATCATACATGGCACACAACCAGCAGTCGGACCAAGCACACCAGGGCCATGATGGCCGACAGATGGAGCAACACAATCCACCAGGTCACACTCTGTACCCACCTGATCCTCATTAGTCACTTCACCAAGCATGGAGCACTGCAGACAAACTCTGCCCTGGATCCCCAACAGGCATTCAACCTTGTTTTGACCATACCATTCATTTAGAGCTTATAAGGTTCATTTCATGAACACATACTATGAGTATCACATGAAAATACACAAATACAAATGGAACTTAACATCCGAGACATAACATAACTAATGATGTAGCTATAATATCACAGTAGTTAATTCATAATGGATTGTAATGGCGAATGCTTACCAACCTATTAAATATGTGATACGCAAAATGTTTCTTGTTCTTTGATGTTCTTTTGATGACATCAATTAGGATTGATTGATGCTGATTTTCTTTACTGTGTTCGGTAAACAAAGTACCTGTCATTAGCAACTCAAGGGCGGCCAACACTATATTATTGTGGTATTACTATTTTGTGGTGTGATGAGTGTGGGTTATGTGGTTTACATCACTTCCTGTTTTGGACTATACATAATCAGCATCAATGCAATCTAGGTTGAGACAAGGGACATCGTCCAAACAAACGGGTTCTTTTCTAACCAATATTGAATGGAGGAAATGCAGGGGGTAATTCTGCCCCCAAAACATTCCAGAAATTATCATAAAAAAGTTAATGAGTATACTTATATACAAGTAGCTATGACATACTACAACGAGTTCTGTATTCGATCAAGCAATGAAATATTGTGCTTAGATTTGCATAAGTTAACCAGTCGAGAAAGGGTGTGGATTACGAGGTTTATTGATACTGCAATAATACAAAGCCTGCGGTAATATAGAATCATACTATATTCCAAACACCATAGCAACCATTCTGTTACCTTCCAGCTGGATTTCATCCCATTCAACTGTTGACAGTTTTCCCTCGTATGTTTTCTTCAACAACTGCAGAAAATCATCTTTCTCAGCTGGATTTAATGTTTTACCAGATATTTCTTCAGATATCCTTTTCTGAAATGAGTAAATGAGAAAGTCTTGTCAAATTTCTTTACATGAATCGTGATGATAGTGAGTGACTGCCTCATTTAACATTTTACTACTTACATCTTCCTGAGGCAAGGGAGTTAACTGACTGAAAAACTACTTCTGTAAAATACCTCTACCTAATCATGCTAATGTGAGCTGAATTAGACTCAGGATTTTGCTTTGGTAACACAAGCATGGGAATGGTGCCGACAGCCCAAGGATCATAAATGAGGGAAATCTGCAATTTAAATGTACCACCAAAGGCACAAAACTGCACAGTGACTTAAACACATGAAATCCTATCACTTTCAACAAGCATGGGATAAACATGTAATACCCCATTCACAAGCACAACATTTACTAACGTAAGTAAGTTTACACATTTGTAACTATACATATGTGCGTATATGTAAATTTATTATGTGTTCACATAAAAAAAAAGCATCTTAGGTGTGTAAATAAGGTATGTAAATTGTGTCAGGCACACATATTTGTCAGTGTGTTCACAACATACAACACAAAACAGCTTGT
The DNA here is from genome assembly GCF_022045235.1 of Haliotis cracherodii. Lineage (NCBI taxonomy): Eukaryota > Metazoa > Mollusca > Gastropoda > Lepetellida > Haliotidae > Haliotis > Haliotis cracherodii. Next base: position 30,074,657 of record NW_027266286.1, read on the forward strand.
TTTCCAATCAAAGTTGAATGAGAAGAGAGTTACTTTATCGAAAATTTTCTCGTGCAGCAACATGCGTTTGATTTAATTTGTACACAAAGTTTTGACTCCTTGAAAGCAACTGCTGACAAATTGTTTGGTGTTGGCAAAAGAACAGATATCAATTAGATCATCCTCTTACATGGACATAAACGTTCACATTGCAACATATACACACAGTGCAAATTTACATCCACACATGATGCAAATATGCTCCTTGGGTAAATATACACACGAGTAAACGTGTTCACATGACAAGTATACTCACATATGTATTTCTACACACATATGTAAAAAGCGCATGTGAACGGGGTATTAGCGTATCTGCATACATGCAAGATGAAAACTGTTATTTATTTAGCATATTTGTTTTTAATTTCTTTTTGAAGAAGCCGCCATTATATAGCTCCAATATTTCTGAGTGCAGCATTGGACTAGGCAAAATCATTGTCTTGTAGGCACAGTTAATGTCCATGTCAGCTAAACATGTGCTAAATAACATCACTTCATTACCCGTGCTCGTTTTTTCTTCTTTTTCTTCTTTGGTTTCTCCTCATCAGATTTTACGAGAGTTTCATCAATTTTAGGAACCTTTTTCAATTTTTTCTTTCCATTTATTTCATCTTTTTCGCCATCATGATCATTTGCTTTTCTTTTCTTTGCCTTTTTTCTCTTGACATCCTGGATTTTCTTGTCAGATTGGCTTTGATTTTCTTCTGTTGAATCACTGGACTTTTCATCTAAAAAAGATTTATTATAATAATTATTTCAACATTGGCATCCAGCGTTGGGCAAATCAAATAAGAGCAAAACAAGTCTCAGTACCCTACTATACAGCTTTCTTGGTTGTGTACATGTAGCAAGGCATGGAGTCATCCAATAGTTGGTAATGGCATTAACCTGGGGGTATGCTGTAATTTCGTACCCAAAACGAATTCGTACCTTTAGGTCTCAACACATTCTAAAAATGAGAAAATCTGTAACAAACTTCGTACCCCTATGCAATAGGCAATAAATTATGCTACGTAAAATAAAAATCTAGACTTAGATCTCAATAACAGAACGACGAAATAAGAAATAAATAATTTTCTATGGGTACGAATTCATTTGGGTTACGAAATTACCGGCTGTTTTCAGGTAGGCTAATGGTGAGGAACGCGTGGTTATCCCCGACTTGACTGGGCGATCAGTAACCCGTGTGAATACGCTGATATAGACCAGCAATTAACGGAAGACAATAAAACAATAGATTATACATACTTTCATAAACATTTCGTTCTACTTTTGGAGTAAATAATGTAAAAATACCGACCACGTGGTGCATTATCCCCTTTCAACCACCACTCATCATCTAAATCGTCCGCCATTTTGACTTTCCTCTTACAGCCGCATTTTTATCAAAATATGTTCCAACAAAGTACCCCGTAAATAAATATAAACATTCAATTATTATTAATAATAAACATTTAAATTGAATAATATGCATTGCATGAATCTGCTGTGATAGCTACTGCATTATTCTTCCTGTTTCTCTGTGAGGTCTATTTCTCAATGACATTGTGAATGTTAGCTTTACCTAAGTGACAGCAAGGTGAAGGACACATTTTATTAACCAAAATGGGAGGAAATCGAATGCATTGAGACCTTCTCACATCGTACTAACTATGGAGGCTAAGCCTATTGTGACATGTACGTAGCATATGCATAAGTTTAATTCTTATTTATACGATCCTGAAATTGTTGTAAACATTATTAACAATGCCTGTGCTACATGTGTAAACGTCAGGATTGATAAACCACTATCCTCTGACTAGGGCTAGATCTGAATTGTCAGGGAGTGTAAAAGTTGCGGAAACTTATAAGATCGTTATTGTCGATAGGTGGACAAGAGTGCAGTTTACCGGGCGCGGCTTGTGGCTCTAAATGGCCCCGACTGTGGTCTTTATTGATCTCCGCGTGCAAATCTTGACAGTCGGTACCCCTTTACGATCCTAAGTGTTACTTGTGATGGGTTTGCTGTCTATACCCCTTAATAACGAATTAATCTAGTGGAATGAATAGCAAACTGTGTAAAATGATATGGAATTTCGCAGAGAAAAATCGCTACGGTGCATGTGTATGAAGGTAGACAATCAGTAATTAATTGTTGTCATCGAAGAACTGAACAGAAACATGATAAACATGCCAGGTTTCAAGCCATCACTAGGCAAACGAGAACTATTTGTTATAGCACCTGTGGTCCGATGGGAAAGTGTTAACTACTTAGATTACTCGTGAGCCTAGTTTATCTTCAATCTTGAAACGTGATCCACACCTCAGAGCCCATTGAAGTCTGAAAAAGGGCGCCAAATAAATGTGGTAAAGTGCAGTACTAGGTGATTTCATATTGCAGTTGCCTGTCTGACCCAAACTGAAAGGAAATGATTTAGATCAAGCAATTTGCATGGAAGGAATCAGTCAGAAGGGGCATTGCATCTGGATAGCAATAACCATATGCCTGGCGAAAATGGCACCAAATAAGATTTAACATGCTTAAAGGGGCACTGATCAAAAGCAATTCCCTGGGACTAGTTGTTGCCTTTGTTATTGTTTTTTCCCAGTGAGTACCCAGATGTATAGCAGAAATCTAGACTAGTTCGCGACCTCTGCTGCGCCATTCGTAAGCGCATTAGTCACTTTTATGGTTAGTAATAAGGGCATATGGTCACATTGATCAACAAAATGAAATAGTTTTCGAGATAATAAGGAAATGTAGGTATCTTTGTGGGTAGCATCGGTAATGGTGACGAAGTTTTGATTAGTCACTTGCTTGGTAATTTTTGCGATTTTCGTTTACACTATTTTGACTTGCAACGCAAAATAAATATTTCACCTGAGCATTGCATTTTAGTGTGTATAGTTTTTTACTCTCAAAATATGTAACATAAAACATAAAACGCCTAAATATTCAGTTATTTTACAAAGTGACTGAAAAACATTTCCATCTGTATTATTATGATAACGAATTCCAAACATTTTGATGTTTAATGTCATCACCAAGAGACTGAAAATGCTATGTTGAAAAGTACATTTCTATGTTGTTTGGCTTCTAATCCTACACAATAATCTGTTGTGATGTTTTAGGCCCGTTTGATTGATCGTCTTAATCAATTTTAGTCAATCTGGACAGATTTTTCAGTCAAAATGACTGAAATATTTCCACATTTTATAAATTGCCTGAGAGAATAACATTTTACAAATTGACGGTAAAATATACACGCTTACAAAGAAAAAGACTTGTGAAAACAAAGTCTATCGCACATGGAAGAATTTCCCAATCAAGACGTAGAGGAACAAGAACGAATCGGTTCAATGCTACAGCAAATGAACGAAATCAAAATGCAAATATCATAATTACAACCTACCAAATTTATGTGTATAAGTTTAGGCAGCTTCCTTGTTCGAAGAATGTATCCGTGAATATCCAACCAAAGGAACAATATCCCACTCGTCTGCAGCTGTACAAAGAAACTTATTCGATGTCACTTGTCTCTGTAACCATCAAATATTTTAAAAGATATATATCGTTTCACGATATTATAACCCGTGTTCGTTTCTCAACTGATCACTTAGATTGTTTCAGGTGTTTCACATAGGTGTAAAGTCTCAAGGGTCGGCTGAGAAAGCCCATGTGACAACTATTTTCATAACGTCCACAGTTCCTAAAAAATCCATTGAGTGATAGATAACAATGGGCAATCAATCAACGTATTATCAGTTAACCCTTTGAACAAAGTATGTTGTTTTTACATCGACACTTCACGCCATGATATGAATGTATTCCCTTTGTTTTAGTAAACCTAGACATGTAAACACTCCCTTTTGACATATCCACTGTGCAAGATAACAGTGATTAATCAATCAACATATTTTCTGTTAATCCTTTGATGACTAGGAACGATCTGTTGATTTACAAAAAAAAGTAAATCAACTGATCCTTCACCTCTTGCTCGGATGCCATGTACATATTACATAACACACATTTCACCTCACTTCAAACCTGGATTTAGATTGAATAACTATCCCAGACACAATAAATGCCAAATGGAAACCTTTGTCAGGTAATCTAAGTTGTGCTACCAGTAATTATACCTGTAATAAATTCATTAGCTGAGGCATCAAGTGAATGACAACAAATACACAAGTGTAGGGTTATACCAGAAAACGTGGATGACAACAAGGGAGTAGTAATCATATTATCGACGCAATCTGAAATCCGAAGATGCTTTCACTGCATGGATACTTATTTTTATTATTAAACTATAACCATCTGGGGTATTTCCAAACGACAACATCCGATGAGCTCCGCCGTCCTTTTTGTCTGTTTGTTTACGCTGAAGAAATTAATTAACATACGCCCTTTGTCGAAATCTTTATAGATCACAGTTAACCAATCAGTGTTCAAAAATGCGTAAAACAAATATTGCCTCCAGCCTCCAAGTTTATTTAGCTGTCCTTGCAGACGGTAGCCAAGTCTCTTGTCACGGTCAGTTGTGTTGCATATCATCCGGGTACTCACGGGGAAAAAACAATAACAAAGGCAACAACCAGTCCGGGGAATTGCGTTAGATCAGTGCCCATTTAATGGCAAAAGATTTAACTGGTGATAACGGCACCACATATAAGTTAAAAAAGAAAGTATAGGGAAAATAAACATTAATTAACATTAACTTGATTAATTATGAGCGACATGACTAAACATGTTAATTTACTATATTATAATCCATCTTCCTATGGACAGTTTCCACCCTTGCCGAACTAGGCCATGTAGGCTGGAATTCCAGAGTTAAAGTTTGGCTGGACTAACAAGACTATGCATATTCCAATCAAAATCGCGCAAAGAACCAGACATACAGTTCCTAAACAAAATGGATTTTAACATGCTGATTTCTGTCGACTGCAGAATTTGCAAAACATGTACTGTTAACAGGGCGTCGACAGATATTTTCCAAATCCTTTCTCATTTTTAATTTAAGGTGCTCAAATGACTTTGCGAGGTAAGACCTATTTTATTACAAAATAGATCTTGATTATCAATCAGATCGTCTTGACTGCTGCCGTTTTGTTTGAGGCAAATGCAATTGATATGAGAGGTGGAATCTCATTGGTCAATAGGAGGGACGTAGAAGGGACATAATTCGTAATAGCCACCGGTGGCACTGGGATCGAGCTACAGAATTTCAGTGTAGTTAGATGGGTGGAAACTGGACTTTTGCAGTCAGTTCTCTTGCCTTGGGAAGATGTCTGTGATCATGATAATCATCAGCATCAATGCATTCACCATTGATGGTCATTGAGTCTATTTATCATTAGATAAACAAGCCACTGCCTTTAAACTATCTACTAAAAATAAACAAAACGGTTGTCTATGTCTTCACTTATGACTGAAATTTACAGAGTTTGACGATAACCAGTACTTATATAATCAGTGGTAATATGAATTAAATTGTTTTAAAAACCCATTGTCAAAATGCTGTTTTCATGTACTTGCAATTCTGAAAACATTGTTCATGCATCATTGACTTTCTAATCACCTGATTTTTGTTTTGCAGGCCATGGAGACCAAAGCTTGTTTTCTCTACTGCATCCCATTGTTCTCAATGGTTTACCAAAGGAATCATGTGAATGGAAAAGGTATCCGCTATCATGACAGTCGATCATGTTGATAGATGGATGTATGGTGTATGTAGTTCGTAACTTCTCAAAATTGACCCTCTGTGGAGAAATGGGGCAAGAGACGTGGTAGTTGATGGTAGTGCTTGTTGTAACTGGCTAAATGGGTATAGCTTCATGCTTATAGTAATAACAATATGTGACGCTAGTAACAATGGCTATTTCATTCCAAAAGATGTTAAAAGATGGTAGTTGTTACCCTGCCAGTCGCTCAGGGGATAACAACAAGGACTGGTAAGCTCATTATGATGTCTGAATTGGGTATCCACATTAAACTGTGACAATGGGTAAGCACTATAAAACCAACATAAGTCTGGACTTGTACAAGTAGCCACTAACATACATGTACCTTTATGTTGCTGTATAATTGCAATAATCTTGAACGCAACGTTAAGCTCACCTTACTAGTTATTATGATTATTCATACATATTACTACAGACACTGTAGTTATGGGACTAACTTTAAAACATGCATTTTGAAATACATTCAACATGTATGTAGTCATGGTTGTGATAATTATATTGATGTTTTAGATCATATGGTCGAGCACCTCGCACTTTGCAACTCGAAGCAAGTTTTGTTCCCTACGATGCTGACATCCTTCCTGAAGAAGATGACCGAGTCCTCATCAGTAGACCGTACTTCCATATATACTGGACAGACTGTGTAAGTGCATTGAATAGAACCATGCTTGGAAACTTGATAATCATCTTGGGGACTTCAGTGAACATCTGCGTAGTGAGCAAATATATTAGGATGAGTGTCCCCCAGCAACCTATGCTAGTCATAAGAGGCAACCTAACGGAAGAGGTATTAGGCTTGCTGACTTGGTTGATTGCAAGTTTTTGTACTTGTTTTTGACATGGATTGTTGCTTACAATATCAATCACTGGATTATCTGGACAAGACTCGATTATTAACAGGCCACCATCATAGCTGGAATATTGCTGAGTGTGGCATTAAACAGCAAACACACACTCACCTTAATTTATATTTATGATACAGAAAGACACACAGGTGATGGTCAATGAGGACTGGTCCGGGTAGTGAATTTAGCACCCAGTCAATAGTGATACTTCCATCAACCGACACGTTAGGCCCCGGGTAGAGAATACATCTTCAATAACCCATGCTTGCCCTAAGGGGCGACTAACAGGATCGGGTTGAAGCATGTCATCATGTGGATCAATGGTCATGATGTCAGTCACTGGATTGTCTGATCCAGACTCAATTATTTGCAGAACCCTGTCAAATAGCTGGAATATTGCTGAGTGTGGCATTACAAACTTCATCCTGCCATACTTCACAATCACATTCACCAACATGGCATTGATATTGTATATTAACACGGTTGTTTGCTGTTGGCATGTGTTGAGGTGTTACTACATGAAGCAAAGTGGTGCCTTGTTTCTCATGTGACTATCTTGTGCTGTGTAGGACCTAGAAGGCTACAAGCAGACAGTGAAAGAAGACATTGCTGAATGGCAGGCTGCACTGAAGGGAAAGAACATACCTGATTGGTTGATTGTGGTGGTCGTCATGGATGAAAGCAAAGTTAAATCCAAAATTCTCCCAAGGTCATCTGTCATAGACAAGGTCAAGAATGACTTCTGCAACAAGGCACAAGAAAGGTGAGATTGCTGATAATTGAAAAGATGAATGACATGAGTGACTTCAATTTAAATCCACTTCGAAGAGTTTTACAGTTATATCACTGTTGTCGGCTTGATGTGGGAGAAAAGCACAAAGTAATGCAGGGATCAGACGTTTACCACTTTGATGAAATCCATGAGTACGAGTATGGTGCTGACAACCCTAGAAACATAACCAGGGCGAACCAGGTTTCGGTGAAGTGCCTCTGAATTTAAGAAAATGGATCCGAATGAAATCTTAATTTTGAACAATCTAACAATTTCTTTCCCAGTTGAGCTGCTAACATGGCCAAGGGCACTTAGTTTGATATCATATACATCCCTTCTCACCGATTAAAACAGTGTGAAATCTTTTGTAGCTGTCAAGTTTTAAAAATTATTTATAAACACCTTAACAAGGAGAAATTAAATATACCTTGAAAACAGTTAATTTTATCTCACACTATGTATTTCTTCCTTCTTTTTTCAATCCTATGTGGAAATGTGCTTGAACAAAGTTTCCAGTTTCTTAAAACAAATCACCCAAACACATCCCAGCATACACCATGGTCACCACCCAAACAAATGGGTCACACAATGTAATCTCGTGTAGCGACCCACAAGACCTCATCTTTCTCATCACCACTCTGTGGAGACATGCACTGAGAGTTCAGAAAATACTTCTTTTTGTTTTTGCTTGATTTCCCTCCAACATCGTATTGATTTTATGATAAAGTCTGAGGGAAGATGAGTATGGATCATAAAAAACACCTGGCCTGTCTTGAGTGTAGGCAAACCTTCTCCACTTCGGCCCCTCAAGACCTATGCTGTGACTGTCGTGGTCGTTGCAGTACTGACAAGCGATGTTCTCAGTGTTCTCATCCTTCAACATTTGCCACGGACCTTAAATTGACAGGCGCTCAAAAACTAGGGACTTGGAGCATGGGTCGTCTTCCAGCTGTCCCCTCATCTGTTTCAGTGGCCAAACCACATACAGTATCCACCTTGCCTGCTCTAAGGGTGGCCAATGATGGCATTTCTCCTCACAAATGACGTCCCTACTGTGCCAGTTCAACAGTCCATTCCCGATGCATCCGTCACTACCATTGGAAGGTGCTCCCGTTTGGGATTTCTTCATTCACATGGCTCTTTACCCGTAATATCAAGCTCATCAGGAAGTTCCTGAACATCCAAGGGATCGTATTCAAGTCTTACATCGATGATTGTATTCAGGCTAACTCAGATCCAGACGCCCTCATGCACTGTTTCGACTTTCTGCAATGGCCTCTCCATCAGTTTGGGAGGCTTGTCAACTGGCTTGGTTCCCAGTCAACAGCTCCAGTTCATCTGGGCTCTCTTTGACACCCGACTGGGCAGCATGTTGAAGAAACAGCGTTTTATGCCATTGGCACTCAGACAGCCTCTCCTTCAATGCCAGTGGCAACAGTTACTTGGTCAACTGAGAGAAGCAACTCCATATCTCAAGTTCAAGGCGGAAATTCTGGTGGTGTCCCATTTGGCAGATCTACTTTATGCGTCATACCTCATGATCATGTCCGACAATCTGTCAGTCGTTTGGTATATAAACAAGATTGGCCCCACCAAGTCAACATATTCCAGCTAATCGACTCCCTGAATATTCTGGTTCAAGCAAGACATTTCCCCAGGATAAACAATGTCAAAACACACACCCTATACTGACCCAACCGACCGTCACCCACTGAATGGCGTCTCCACCCGATGATCTTCCACTTGATCTGCCAACTACCCAAGCCCAGACGTCCACCATTAAATTTTCTCAACCAGGTTCAATGCTCAGCTACCCCGGTTCGTCTCTCTCATCTGCATCAAGGGGTTAAAACAAGGACTGGTCGGCTCAGAGTCAGTATCTGAGTGTCTGAGTGGGGTATTAATGTTAAACTGCAGCATGGTATCTCAGTGGGCTAGCACTATAAGTCGGCATCAGTCCAGACTAGTACAAGCACACACGCACGCACGCACATCGCTATAAAAGTGCAATAATCTTAGATGCGACATTTAACCTCATTTTACCTCACCTCCACTACGGGACGATCTTCTCCTTCAGCCTCACTCCCACCTGCCCCACCCATCACGTGGAACCCTCCATCTTTGCATCTGGCATACCTATAGAGGTCCCTTGTTGCCAAAGCTTATTCAAGGAGAGTAGCCAAGACAATCACGGAGGCTAACCCTTCCTCTACTAAGACCCTCAACATCCACAAATGGAAAGCGTTTGAGGGGAAGTCTGCAACAGATTACCAACTACCTCCATCATTTGTGATCTACCTGGAAGCTTAAAAGGTCCACTTGCTGCTGTCAACTGCGTCATTGCTACTTCAACCAGATCAAAGATATGCACAGTTGCTGAGCTACAGTCCCTCACTCGGGACTACAAGTTGCCAGACGAGTCATCCTGTTGCCGGCCAACATCTTGGTGTCTCAAATTCATCCTCTGTCACTTGAGTATGAACCACATGCGGACAAGGATTTTTAGTTCATCACCTTCAAGACCATCTTTCTCCGGGCCCTTGTGACTGCTGCACGAGGCAGTGAAATCTTTGCTCTGGATGTAAAAGGGTTCAGTTCAAGAGGTTACAGAATGGGAAGGTTTTTCTGGGCCTTTGCTGGGATTTTATCACATTTTATGCTGTTACTTCCGACTAAGGTTCAGGGTTCTTATGGCCTTGTTCGGTGTGTTTTCCTGCTCACGAGTTAATGTCTTTATCACACTAGGCACTATCTGTTATAGGTTGTTTTATTTCTCTCACTGTTTGTCACCAGCTTCCTCGTGTATGTCTCACAGTTGTACTCACATGCTGTACAGCGTCCCGACCATCCCTACATCACAGCTTCCTGGTGTATGTCTCACAGTTGTACTCACATGCTATACATCCTCCCGCCCATCCCTACATCACAGCTTCCTGGTGTATGTCTCACAGTTGTACTCACATGCTATACACCCTCCCGACCATCCCTACATCACAGCTTCCTGGTGTATGTCTCACAGTTGTACTCAGAGGCTATACACCCTCCCGACCATCCCTACATCACAGCTTCCTGGTGTATGTCTCACAGTTGTACTCACATGCTGTGCAGCGTCCCGACCATCCCTACATCACAGCTTCCTGGTGTAAGTCTCACAGTTGTACTCACATGCTGTACAGCGTCCCGACCATCCCTACATCACAGCTTCCTGGTGTATGTCTCACAGTTGTACTCACATGCTGTACAGCGTCCCGACCATCCCTACATCACAGCTTCCTGGTGTATGTCTCACAGTTGTACTCACAGGCTATACACCCTCCCGACCATCCCTACATCACAGCTTCCTGGTGTAAGTCTCACAGTTGTACTCACATGCTGTACAGCCTCCCGACCATCCCTACATCACAGCTTCCTGGTGTAAGTCTCACAGTTGTACTCACATGCTGTACAGCCTCCCGACCATCCCTACATCACAGCTTCCTGGTGTAAGTCTCACAGTTGTACTCACATGCTATACAGCCTCCCGACCATCCCTACATCACAGCTTCCTCATGTATGTCTCACAGTTGTGTAGGTTGCTATGTATGGGATTACACTGCGTGACCCATTTATTTGGGTGGTGACCATGGTGATGAGAGATGTGTTCGGGTGATTTGTTTTAGAAGCTGGAAACTTGTTCGAGCACATTTTCTCATAGGATCGAAAAAAGAAGGAAGAATGCATAGTGTGAGATTGGATAAATATATAAATACACTATTTAATGTCAAATTTACAATTTCTGAGTACACAAGTGTATGTCAGCTGCAGTGATGAAGATCACATTTTCCTTCAACTGTACCACTGGCGAGTGACCTTGTTTTCAGATGTCTGGTGCTGACAGAGCCAATGAAGACTGACCCTAAGAGTGCCGAGTCCTGGTATAACTTCTTCATCAAGCTCCGCCCCCTACTGTTGACTGCGTATAATCGGCAGCTGGGTCGATTTGAGGACAACATGCGGGCGCTGAGAGAGAAGCGGAATGAACCAGGATGGAACTACATGGAATATTTTGTTGTGCAGGTGATTTACCATGTGTACCATGGCTGTATTCAACTTCATTTTACCCAAAGGGGATTCTGTCATCAATTATTATATAAATAATTACTCTTGACGAGGTCAATATGCGAAAAGAAGGACCCAAGGACCCGACCCATGGGGGGTCTGACCGGACCGAGGCCGCCAGTCAAGGTACGTTCAGATAGCCGAGAGGTCGGCTCTGAGGGTCCTTGTTCTTGCATATTGACCTCTTCAAGAGTTATCATTCAGTGACTAAATTCAGTTTTTGAAGCATTTACACTGTCCTCTGTTCCATTACCTGCAAACCGTAAAATGTTAGTATACAAAACGGCATCTTGTTTTCCAGCAGGAGAGTCAATACTCGTCACGTGACAAGTCAATTCTGATCATGTGATGAGTCAATATTCGATGTCTGTGTCAGTCACATGATTTGGGGGTCTATATTGAAATGTATTGTTTCGTCACATTGTACAGATTAACCAATGGAATTGCAAGATTCTTAATAGAGGTATAACAATATATCCATGATCAGTATGTATCATGTAAGAGCAAATGTTACATGCGGGATTAAGATATCCATTGCTCTATTAGTACCCAGCAGACTCTGTGGATTGGGTGGTCAGACTCAGCGACTTCGTGTATTGTTTGTCATCGTAACACAACTGCGTGGAGAATGCTGATGTCATTTCTGGATTGTCTGATCCAGACTTGATTATTTACAGACTGCCATCATGTAGCTCATATTGCTATGTGCATCCGTAAACCAACTATTTGTATTGTGTATGTTCTGTGACAATGCAGGAGGAGCTGGCCTTTATGTTTGAGATCCTGGGTGTGTACGACGACGCGCTGCTCCAGTATGACGAGCTGGATGCTCTGTTCACACAGTTTGCTGAGAACCATGCAGCAGGAGGTAGGTCACACACTGGGGGTGGCTAGGTCACACACTGGGGTCGGCTAGGTCACACACTGGGGGTGGCTAGGTCACTCACTGGGGTCGGCTAGGTCACACACTGGGGGTGGCTAGGTCACACACTGGGGGCGGCTAGGTCACACACTGAGGGCGGCTAAGTCACACACTGAGGGCGGCTAGGTCACACACTGGGGGTGGCTATGTCACACACTGAGGGCGGCTAGGTCACACACTGGGGGTGGCTATGTCACACACTAGGGTCGGCTATGTCACACACTGGGGGCGGCTAGGTCACACACTAGGGGCGGCTATGTCACACACTGGGGGCGGCTATGTCACACACTGCGGGCGGCTATGTCACACACTGGGGTCTGCTATGTCAAACACTAGGGGCGGCTATGTCAAACACTAGGGGCGGCTATGTCACACACTGGGGTCTGCTATGTCACACACTGGGGTCTGCTATGTCACACAATAGGGGCGGCTATGTCACAAACATGGGTAGACTAGGTCACACACTGGGGTCTGCTATGTCACACTGGGGTAGACTGTCACACACTGGGAGCGGCTATGTCACACACTAGGGGCGGCTATGTCACACACTTATGTTGGCTTTGTCACACACTAGGGGCGGCTATGTCACACAGTGGGGTCTGCTATGTCACACACTGGGGTAGGCTATGTCACACACTGGGGTCTGCTATGTCACACACTGGGGTAGACTGTCACACACTAGGGGCAGCATTGTCCCACACTAGGGGCGGCTATGTCACACACTAGGGGCGGCATTGTCACACACTAGGGGCAGCTATGTCACACATTAGGGGCGGCTATGTCACACACTAAGGGGTGGCTATGTCTCACACCGAATTCATCTATGTCAAACACTAGGGGCGGCATTGTCACACACTAGGTGCGGCTATGTCACACACATGGGTAGGCTATGTCACACACTGGGGGAGACTGTCATACACTAGGGGCGGCTATGTCACACACTGATGTTGGCTATGTCACACACTAAGGGTGGCTATGTCACACATTGATGTTGGCTATGTCACACATTGATGTTGGCTATGTCACACACTGGGGGCGGCTATGTCACACACTGGGGGCGGCTATGTCAAACACTGATGTAGGCTATGTCGCACACTGGGGGGGGCTATGTCACACACTGATGTAGGCTATGTCACACACTGGGGGCGGCTATGTCACACACTGATGTAGGCAATGTCACACACTGATGTAGGCAATGTCACACACTGGGGGCGGCTATGTCACACTGATGTAGGCTATGTCACACACCGAGGTAGGCTATGTGACACACTGGGGGCAGCTATGTCACACACTGATGTAGGCAATGTCACACACTGGGGGCAGCTATGTCACACACTGAGGGCGGCTATATCACACACTAGGGGCGGCTTCTTACTCCTCACTCCTGCTTAGGTTGAATTCTGACACCCACGGTATACGTCCCAGGCTTCACAACTCCATTTCCTTCAATCCCTCAATGTACAAACTCTGAATGCATCAAACTGTCTTTTGTTCTTTTGTAAGAACCTGCAATATTTACAAATGTAAAAAGTAAACATTTGAGAATCCCTACAGTGTGTCAGAAGTTCCTAGGGGTAGTGTTGTAACCCTCGGTATTTTGTTGATTCATCTTGCGAAAGACAGGTGTGATTTCCCAAGTCGTTTGGCTGGAGTATGTCAAAACGTGCCTTAGCCCATTCTACGGGCTTATCCAGGATGACAAGGGTGCACACTATACCCGGGTCACTAAGTGTAGGCTCTCATGACAGATTACATGTTAGATGTCTCCCCTCCCTAAGTGTGTGTCTGTGTGTATGGGTGTGTCTGTGTGTGTATGCGTGTGGAAACGTGGGCATTCTGTCTATACATCTACCGATGCCATATTATTCTCATCTTCACGGGTTCGGGTACGTTCTTCCTTCGACCATGAACACATTCTGCTAAAATGAAGTGTATTAGTGAAACATGTCTGGTTTAAATCAAGCAAGGAAATGAGAACTTGTCTTTCGTTTTCAACAGCTCATGTGAAATGGCTGACCCCTCTCATACAGCCATGTAGCAACTGGAGCGGTCTCTCCCTCACCAAGGCCTTGAACCACCAGCTGCGGGACGCCATCAAGATGAACAAGGCCAGTGTGTTGGAGTTTCGCAACTACCTGTTCTCTCGCCAGTGTGCGCTGCTGTTCTTGTTGAAGCGCCCGGGCGAGGTGGCCCAGCGGGCTCTGGACTACCTCCACTACACTGTACAAGAGATGATTGCACTCGAGGTCAGCCTCACTTACAGTTTTACTACTTGTCAGTGAAGAGATCAGCCGTTTAATAAAAATATAGCTGTATTACACATTGTGCAATTACAAAGCCCTTGCTTATGTACTGCCAGAACATGTTTCACTAAAAAGTATTGAAAACTCCCCAAACTCCTGGGCTTATTCAACGACACTGCGTGTAGAGTTGATAGATCACTGAGTGGAGCTTATGCACACTCGGTGACCCCAGCAATCCTGTGGTTAGGCTCAGGTCACATGGCATTGTTTCACCGATGGATCTTGCAACAGAATTCCACAAATTATGTCATCGGGTATTGTGAATTCATTGTAAACTTTGTGGTGCAGGGACCCTTTCCACAAGGCGATAGGGCAACAACAGGCTATGTTAAAGTATGGGAGTTATGATATCCTTAGTGCTACGATAGCTTTGTGGAACAGACTTCATAATTCTAAAGGTGGACTATTGTATGGCATTATATTAATATGTGACAACTTTTGACTTGTTTAGAGTATTATTCTCTTAAACTCAGTGCCTTACTGTGGATCGTGTAGATATCTGCCTATTCACACACGACAGTGAAATTAGAAAAAAGTTCTAAATGGCAAGTAATAAATAAAGTACTAACCTCACTTTTGCTAGTCAGATACAAGAACTATTCACTCGTTTCATAAACAAGGAAGCTCATTTAGTATTCTATATAAATGTAGCTTCATTCAACATGTTCTGAACAGGCTGTTGGCTGGGTATGTTGATGCTGAAACATTACCATGACTATGTCATTGCTTGTGTTTCCTGTATTGTGTACGCTGTGGGGTTGTGATTGGACTCCCAGCCACTCATGATACAGCTGCACTATTGTTGACTACAGTATAAAGCAACATGTATCTATCTGTTGATGAATTGCTATTGTTCATGGTGCACATGCGTCATTGATCAACACCTCAAATGACATTACCTGAAATGGAATGTGTCTATCCTGCAGCAGTAATAATGTTATATCTCCGCCTGGCAGTGTGACCATTTGTTGACAACTCAGATCAACTCAAACTTCAACAAACACTTTGCATCAATCAAAACTGTCTTTACTACATCGCCATGTTACAACTGCCCCTCAACAGCTATCCCCTTACGTTACCCTACCTCACCATACTTACTAGTACCTAAAAATTTCAAGTTTAGAATACTTACACTATAATGAATGATTGACAGCTTGCGCATCCATGGACGTCACTGTGTCAGGTCATGTGACTAGCTATACTACACCAGCTCCTTACACGCAATGCAAACTCCATGCATCACATGCAACTTTCCATGTAGAACAATAGTGTTTCTAGCCCACCCTACTGTTCTGCTGTCTACAGGTGGAGGTTCCCCAGGGGGCGCTGTGGTGCTGGGTGTTCCTCAGTAGTCTTGCCGTGCTGGAGACGTGTGAGCGGTACAATGAGTCATCACGGGTCAACAAGAACTCTTTATGTATCGCCAGTCTGTGGGACTACGCCAGACGGAAGGTGAGTGAGTCGTGGTCGGTCGGGACTCCTTCTTGAGGGCAAGGAAAGACTAGGTCCACCCTCAAGGATGTCCTCTGTGTTCAGGAAATTTGCCAAGAGACTTACACTTTCTGGCCAACAAATAATAGGAATTTACTGAATACTTTTCTGGTAAGTACATAAAAGGCCACCCCCTGAGACATGTAATTCTACAAAAAAAAAAAGACAAATGGACATCCTGATGAAATTCGATTCAAGCTGTTATAACCACACATGTTGGCCGGTTAACTCAAATTTCATTATTAATTTGGATAATTGGTATCCCTGAGCCGTGGAAAGTGACCCACTGAATGTTTCAGCTGAAGGAACTAGGGAACGTGTGCGGCCTGATCCCCGGGACTATGCCCACATCCAAACAGCTGAGCTGTAGAGTGGATCTCACCTCGGGCATGGTCACACTGAACAGTGAAGAGACAGGTTAGTTGCAGGGTCAATGTAACCATGGTAACTGTCGGAACTTGGTCCTGGGTTAATACATTTTGAAAATGGGTTTAGGAATCTTTCGGTGAATGTAATGATGGTAAATGCAGGTCAGTTACTCATTACTGTATTTTCTTGAGTATAGTGCGCACTTGTTTTCGAAAAAACACAGCTGTGTAGAAGGGGGTCCGCATTATACTGGAATTATGAGTTTGGATGTTTTTTCCCCCCATGGAAAGACATTACCGTTAGCACGAAATACCGGAAATACCATGTCAACAAATCCATACTGAAGTACGCAAAATAATCTTGTAATTACACTGTCTGGCTATAAAAAGTGTTCTTTGTATATCTGGACTTATGTTTGTAACTTACTTCATTAATTTTTTTCAAAATTCCTTATAATATTGTTTTTATTAATTTCGGCGAAATCGTGAGTGAACCGATCGGAAGATTGCACAACTCACCGTTATTAACAGCAACCACGGTCAGAATACCGCTATTGACGCCTTGAAACAAACTTTAGTTGACAGAGAATGGATACATATATCATAAATGACATACTTTGACTCGTTAAAAGTCATATTTGATTTTGTTTGACGATTCTATGTCAACATGAAATTCTCGCGATCACGTGATCACGTGCGAGTGAGCCTTAACGGTGACTGGTCAGACATGTTCCATGTAAAAAATAATACCCGGGAATAGCGATCAGCTGCTTCGCTTAGGGTTATTATCATTTTAAATATGTTTAGTAAAGGCTGCATATAATTAAGAAAATAACGGAATATATTATTCCTGATAAATAAAATAGTTTCAGACACAACTGTTGCCGATCCTTGCATTAGAAATCCTATAAAGTTATATCATTGGGTGTGTCTTGACCGAATCTCCGGTCGATTCCAAGAAAATGTGTGTACAGCTGATTGCTGATTCTGGCTTAGTTTACGAGAAAATACACAAGGTAATCATAATCCCTAGATATAAAACAATGCCTAGCAGAACAATAAATACTATTTAAATGGTAAATAAACATGTATTCGAATTTGTACTGACGAAGTTTCTCAGCACCCTTTCGTTTGCTGGACTTCGCTGAAAGGGTACGGTGTAAATTTTTCTGCGCATAATATTCAAATTTCTTTTTTTCCAAAATATTGAAACTGCTAGAGGGGGGTGCGCATTATACATGGGTGCGCACTATACTCAAGAAAATATGGTAGTTGTAACTGACAGTTTCTGGTGGTTTTACAGCTGGTTAAGATTTTGTAGTTCTGTCAGATAACCCTTATTTCATTACATTTGTAAAGCACAGGCATCATTTGTATTTTCCTAATACTTTGTTCTTTTTATCTGAGTTTAAAAGCTGGAATCTCACACTATGCATATCTTCTATCTTCCTCGATCCAATGAGGAAATGTGCTTGAACCATGTTTCCACCTTCTAAAACAAAACACTTCACCTGAACACACCCCAGCCTCCCTCTGGTTACTGACCAGTAATGATCATGATCTGATCATGTGTGTATCTCTGCCTACTCGTTCTCTTACATAGAGCTAACAGGCTAGATGCCCTGATGGTTGGGTGGGCATATTGTGTGTGAGATACAATTTATGATAAAATTTCCAATCAGTAAAAAACGGTTGAATAAAAATGTGTTTTCATATTGTAGCGCCTACTGACAAGATCACACCTCTGGACAGATTGCGACAGGCTCTGTCCTCAGATGAGTCCTACAAGAAACATTACCTGGTAAGTTCATATACCCATCAACTGCCTCCGTGGTCTAGTGGAACGAGCGTCTGCCCAGAGAGCGGCAGGTTCGATCCCCTTTTTGAGTTATAACAAAAGACGTTAAAAGATCACACTTCTTCTTGTTACCCTGTCTGACGTGCGGCATTATGCAGATAAAACAAGGAATGGCCCGATTTGGAGTATCCTGTGCCTGAGTGGGATATCCGTGTTGCACTGTGGCATGGTATCTCAGTGGGCTGGCACAATAAGCCTGGCATAAGTCAGGACTAATACAAGCAGACACACACTCATTTGCGTGCACTTTGCTATATAATTGAAATAATCTTAAAAAGGACCTTGAAGTACATTTTCGCCTGACCGTGCCTTGCTTCATATATTCCTGATAGAAAATAAAGATTTCTTTCATCATTACAGGAAATGTGTGAGCTGGCAATGGGAACGTACAAACACATCTGTCGGTTCCGCTCGGCTCGGATTATTGGCAGAGACCTGGCTGACTTCTACATGTGAGTGACTATTCTTACTAAAGATGTTCCTTGAAGTGATTCAAGCTCCTGTTTTCCATGTTTGTGTTGGGATTTGAGTGATGTTGACTTGGCCAACCATCTTGAGAGCCTAACTCAGCTGGCAGAGCTGGTGTGCCTCCGTACTCTTGTGATGCTATTTAGAGCTGTTGCTAAGTCTCATGAGATCTAATTACTGTAAATGCTTTGCAAACTCATATCAGATCATATCATGGACGTTTTGCGTATTCCCTGTGTGATGCAGGGTTGGAATAGGTCCCCAGGAGTACATTGTATTTACAGTGGAATCTGAACAGTTCAGACTGGGTTAGGAGCGGTAAAAGAGTCCAGTTTACGGAGATGTCAGGATTACTCAGTACAAAAAGTTGGGACTGAAGACAAAACGAAAAGCAACAATATATATATTGGAGGCAGTCTGTTTGCAGATACCATACTTCTCGCTCATGAAATGAGTTAATGTCATTAAGTTGGGTTTCTCATTAACAAGTGAGTAAATTCTGATGAACTAAGCAGACCACAAAGTGTTAAGATCAATAGGATTACATGCAGGATTAGCAGTGTTGTTTTAGCTGGTTTATAGATTAGCATTGTTGTTTTAGCTGGTTTATAGATTAGCATTGTTGTTTTAGCTGGTTTATATTGGTTTTGGGGACCGTAATTTTAGTTTGAAGTCCGAAGTGTGAGGGGTCCAAATTAGAGAGTTGTAGGCCAGTTTGAACAATGATAACTGAGAGGACCGGAGTCCCTTTTGGACAAATTCCACTGTAATTGGTTATAGGTGGATCATCCGGTGTGACCTGGCTGCTAATGTGTCCTATTGCCCTGATCTGGGTGGATTGTTCCTCATGCTATCAACCACTGGTTTGTCTGATCCAGACTAGATCAGACTTGACTCTGAGGCTGTGATTACACTTTAATACTCTGACATAACACAGCATTCAGTGCCCCCACTCTGTTTGTCCAGGCTGCTAGGGGAGCCCCACAAGGCGGAGGGTTTCCTGCTGGATGCCATCAAGATGTACCGACAAGAGCACTGGGGACACCTGGCAGATGGCACCATGCTTGAGCTTGCCGTCTGCCAGGCCAAGATGGACGACAACGCCAAGTATCCTGCATCTGTAGCTGTTCCTCCATTCGCTGTGCAGAGTTAGTTGTGCCAGCATCCTATGATTGTTGGTTCAAATCCTGGTTCACCGGAATTACAGTTCTTGGTTTGTCAGCGCCATGCTCATGCCGGTGTAACCTAGGATCATTACGTCAGTCAGGTTTGACCTGATCATGTTTCTAGGTTTGTCAGCACCACACCCGTGTTCATGTGTTTCACCGAGGTAGTAAACGTCTGAGACCTGTGTCACTTCGGGCTTTCCTCCCACATTAAACTGACATGCCGTGATATAACTGGAATACTGTTAAAAGTGGCATTTCTACTAACTTCCTTCCTCACTTAAGCTGTAATGAGACACACTGAGAGAACCTGTTTATCAAACAATTCCAGATTACCATAGTATGGGTATGGAGTCATAAAATGGTAATTTTTCTTTTTAAAGGAATGTAGATATACAGTAATTAAGTGGAAGGGTAGATTTCTGGAATAACTGGTCCTGTACTAATTAAGTTTCTCTGTATGGTATGTAATAACCATATACACATACTTTAGATACTTTTCCTGAAACAAGCTGCATCATACCAAAAGGCATTTAGAAGATGGTACTTGTTGTCACCCTGCCTGGCGCTCAAGAGTTAGGGGTTTAAAACAAGGACTGGTCGGCTCGGAGTCAGTATAGTGTGTCTGAGTGGGGTATTATGTTAAACTGTGGCATGGTATCTCAGTAGGCTAGCACTATAAAATCGGCATTAGTCTGGACTAGAACAAGCAGCTATGCAAGCACGCACACACACATGCTATATAAGTGCAATCTTCTTGAAAGCGACGATAAACTCAATTTCACCTCATCTCACCTGTTGTCAAATTGAAATCGGCGAAATGAGAATATGAGAACCTTTTTTACATATTGGAGTATGAATTATCTGATAGCTTTGTCTTGACCCAAGGACAATAAGGTTACGATTGTAAAGTATGCGGGGTCTGTATAAACACTAAGGCCTGATATGTGAAGTAGCTGTTCTCTACTCCTTGACTGTGAGATTTCTGAAGACAGCCTGCCACATTGCCTGCAGCCCTCATCTGAAGATGGCCGACAGGGAGCACTACTTCAGTGAGGTGATGAGGATAGCTGAAGACAAGGATGGTGAGTGGAGCATCATACACAGATAGTGCACTCTGACTGGGCGGAATAAACCCTGTGTGAATACCAGGCCCTGAGTCTCCAACATCCAACTTCAGCAACCCATGCTTGCCGTAAAAGGTGACTATGCTTGTCGTAAAAGGCCACTGACAGGATCGGGTGGTCAGGCTCGCTGACTTGGTTGATGCATGTCATCAATCCCAATTGCGTGGATTAATGCTCATGATATTAATCACTGGATTGTCTGGTCCAGACTCGATTATTTACAGACCGCCGTCATATAGCTGGAATATTGCTGAGTGCGGCGTTAAACAACAAACCAACCAACCAACACCCAACTATCTGGTGGACCCAGGGCACAGATTGTTGATCATGCTATCAACCACTTGTTTGCCTGTTCCAAACCTGATTATTTACTAGATGGATTGTAAAGATTAAAGCATTCAGGTTGTTTGTGTGGCAATAGCATAGAGGTGACACTGTCTATTTTAGTTTGTAAAACTATGGCACGTAGTTCAATATGTCTCTGTGTCTGTACCAGAAATGTGCATCCTGAAAGCCTCCAAGATTCTTGGTTTGGAAGGCGCGGCAGTGATGACGCCAACTGTAATCCTTAATGAAGACTTTGTCATAGACACGAAGATCCACAACCACTTCCCTAGAGCCATCACTTGCAGTAAGATCAGCATCTCCGTCTCTCACTGCCCGCCGGAGAAACAGCCCAGCTCGTCTCACTTCTCGAAAAAGAAAATCGCCCATACAAGAACTCCCAGCTTAACCATTCACAGGCCTGAACACATAGCAAATTTTCAGCCAATCAGAAAGCAGTTGCCTGCAATGATTGACACTGTGGCAACCTACGAAAAGAGGCAGGGGAAGATTGTGGGGGCAGGGCTGACTTGTAAGAATGCTCATGAGTTGCTGAAGAGAACAGACAGCGGTCCGGGAGGGGCCAGTGATGTGGACCATACGATGAAGGGGGACTTCACAGTGAGTCTCCTGGCTGAGGACATTGAGCTGCAGCCGGGCGAGAACAATGTGCAGCTCAAGATGAAGGTGGGTGCAGCTCACACTTTCTTTCATATATACCACTGAAAAGAAGTTAAAGATTCTTTCATTTTACTATAGCTATAGCTGTAGTAATATGAACAAGTCGGGTGTTCTGAGTAGGGCTGGGACGGGTAACTCTGGTACCCGGGTCTGGTGGGTACTGAGTAGGACCCGGGTACCCACAGGACTACCCGGACCCGTGGTTAGTCCCTTGATATATTGTTTAATGACAAAAATTATCTAAAACTCTATGGTTACACTATAAGTCACTAATGTTCCCATTTTTTTCTGACAATGCACCCATTCCTTCTGACTTTTATATGTTTGAATAAAGATAAAACTTCATGCAGTAAACTTCAGTGTATGCATGGCCAGATTGTTTTACACGTGTATCTAAATACATAGCCTTGTGGCCATGGTACTCAACACACTTGGGCAACATAAGTGATGTGACATTGTGATTGTTTTTATATGACATCACATCGTTTTGCTACTTTGATTTATAGAAGTTCACTATATTTTGAACAGAGTGTTCATTCTCCATGTTCTCTATTCTAAAAATTCAAAAAATGTTTTGAATAAGATATCTTCATCAATATAGATACATTACTACATCCTCACTTTGTTGACCAGTACTCTCTTACTGAAACCTTTATTCATTCTAGACAGCCTTAGCAGTGCAAAACAAGAGAATGCTGCTGTCAGTTGATACTGTGATAATGACAGAATCAGTAGTTACACATATTTCCAACCCGTCAAGATCCGGGTTAGAATAGGTCTTCAGCAACCCTTGCTTGTCGTAAGAGGCAACTGACGGGATCATGTAGTCAGGATCACTGACTTGGTTGATGCATGTCATCATATCCCAATTGTGTAAATCGATGCTCATGATGTCACTCACTGGGTTGTATGGTCCAGATTCAATTATTTACAGACCGCCGTCATACAGCTGGATTATTGCTGAGTGTGGTGTTGAACATGTAACAGACAAACATTCTTCCAGTTCAGAAGCTGTAGTATCAATGAAGACAAAGTTGACATGTATTTCAACGTTCACTGCATCACTTTGGTACAGATGCTGGTACGTTTATCCAGGAAGAATATAGAAGTTTACATCCATAAGTCAACTCTGTCTTCATGTTTTTACAGACTGCGGAGAAGGGCGTGTTCTACTTGAGTCAGCTATGCTACGAGGTGAAGCATCTAGACTTCCTCAAGTCCCTCAGTGGATGGGACCTGTTCTTCAAGGTCGTCTGTGACCAACCCAGGGTGGAGCTGAAGCCTGTCAAGTCAGGTACATCACTGTCAGGCTATAGCAAATATCTGTCACCATAGCATGGAGCCATGGACCTTCTGAAAAACACATAACCCATACCTCGAGTGTTTGTGTGCCTATTGTACTGATGTAGACTGTGTAGTGTAAAATTATTCAGTGTAAAATATTATATTTGAATAATAAAGTCCAAAACAGCAAGAAATTTATTCAACTGCAGGGCAGATAACGTTTTGTTTTTCTGATCTGTTAACAAAGGAATATAAATCTCACAGATTAACTAGTAAAGGTGTATTTTTCAGCAGAAAACAGATGTGTAAATGTTTCAGCTGATCTGTTTGAACTGAACTATATGAACTGTCTTTGTTCATAGATCACTTCATTGCTGGGATAAAGCAAGAGGCGACCTTGACCTTGCTGACAGGAAGTTTTGCCCTCCCACAAGGCTGCAGTGCTCAGTTCAAGACCACAGAGAACCTGGAAGTCTCCACAAGGGAAGGTAACTCTGTCCTGAAGCTATCACCACTGGAAGCAGATCAGTCGTCAGACTTCACTACAACGGTCCTCCATCAGACCCGACAGACGTTTGATGGCTCTTCAGACGCCAAGGTAGTTGTCAGTCCCTACTGTTACAAGTTTACCTACAGCTGTGGTCAAAGTAGCCGCCATTTTACTGAGATGAATATGCTTTTTTAATCTGGATGCTACATTGTGTTCAGGGGTCTGTGAAGTAGCCTAGTGGTAAAAGTGTTGGCTCGTCACATTATGTAAAGGTGTCAACTTGATATGGCTGGAATGTTGCTTAAATCAGTGTTAGCCCTAACTCACTCACTTACTCTGTTCTACCTGTGAACATCAGTTTCTGATCTTCAGAAAGTTACGGGATCGGATGGTCAGGCTCGCTGACTTGGTTGATGTAATCCCAATTGCGTAAATCGATGGTCATGATATCAATCACTGGATTATCTGGTCCAGATATGATTTTTAACAGACTGCCGTCATATAGCTGGAATATTGCTGAGTGTGGCATTAACCAACAAACAAAACTCACTCTGTTCTTGTGTTCCAGCTGACTTGCCATGTTGACGTGTGGGACAAGAAACTCGACGTTCATCTCAACTTTGTCCATCCCTTTAAAGTGGAACATGTTTTACACACATGCAAGGAAAAGTAAGTTATTCATTTCTTGTTGCCCAGGGACCCCTTCCACAAAGTGATCTCAGCACTAAGATGATCATAACTCCCATACATTAACATAGGCTTATGGTAGCCGTAGCGCTAAGATCGCATTGTGGAACGGGACCCAGATTAATACTGATTATTAACAGACTAACAAAATATTGCTGTAATAACATGACGGTGGCATGAACAATGACTTACGCACATTTTTGTTATCGATTACCAAAATTTAATTACATTTTTTAGCGGTTAGAACTGTTAATTTTGATTACTATCATGGATCTTTATTATTTCAGAACTGGTTGAGGAATTTTTAAACAAAAGTAAGATTGAAAAGAAATCTTGGATTAAAAGCATAAGTGGGTAGGGTTTTACTGTTTACTTCCGTCCAAGAACATTTTTGTGTTTTTATTATAAGGGACATCAAGAACGGGTTTCGTATATTGTACCATTGTTTTTTCACAGAAAATATCTTCAAGTCACCATTAAAGGCAATACCAAAACAGAATTCCTCGTCAGTCAGCCAGAGTTATCTGCCCTGAATTCCAATGATGTGGAGTTGCAGTTAATGAACAGAACGGGACAACAGATGGTGAGAAAACACTAGTGTGTGACCATGGCAACAGCTTGAGAAACAAATGGTGGTATACATTTGTTTTTAGAAGAATGATTTTTGGAGTCAACTCTTAACTTTCTGTAATTAACCAACAGAGGACACCATTGTCTGAAGAATGATGGGATAAAGTCATCGACGGTATAAGTGGTAAATGGAGACCTCCCTAGAAAGTCTTTAAGTCTAGTCAAGTCAATACTGGTGAAGACTGCCTCCGTGGTCTACTTGTAGAGCATCCACCCAGAGAGCGGGAGGTCTGGGTTTAATGCCCAGCCATGTCATACTGAAAGACATCAAGATATGGTACTTGTTGTTACCCTGCCTAGTGCCTAGCATTAAGGGGCTAAAACAAGGACTGGTCGGCTCGGAGTCAGTACGCTGCATGTCGCGATATAAGTGCAATAATCTTTAACGCGACGTTAAACCCCACTTCAACTCAATAATACTGGTAAATATTTTCAAGACTTTGCCATAGTTGTGATGTTTTTTAAAGAATTATATAGTTGGGTCAACAGTATTAGGCTTAACGAAAACAAAGTATTGGTTCTCAGACAGCCTTTTTTGGGGGGGAGGGTTGGTCAAGCTAGTATGTAACCAAGGAAACAGTTGTGTACAATCAACCTGGGAAAAGGCCGCCCTATGCCCTACATGAATGTATTCCTTGATGAGTTTAATAATACTGGAATACAGCACTTTACTACCTGGGGGTGGGGGTATTTCATTCAATTTTGTTGATATTAATTTCGTTGAAATCGTGTATGTACTGATCAGCAAATCTTCTCTTCAACTCACCATTAACTCGCCTTGAAACAAACATTAGTCGTTAGAGGTACAATGTCATCGGTCTTCCTATCACTTTATTTTACAAAATATGTTGGCATTAGTCAAGATCATTGGGTGTTATGAAAAGTCTTAAAAATGAAGGATCAGGATTGTTTATATATTTTTGCATCTATCATTTGTCTATCATAGAAATACAATACTATGACATTTAACAAATCTGACATGTATTCTGTTTCCAGAAAGTGAATAGCAGCCAGACAGCCTCCATCTTGTGGCAGATCCGCTGCAACATCCCGGACATTCCCCGATTGGAGACAGAGCTCTCCTTCCTCTACACCTGTCCACTGGATCTCCAGGCCATGCCACGCAAATACCTGTACACCTGTAGTGTAGAGAACTTCCAGGTAGGAAACAAATACCTGTACACCTGTAGTGTGGAGAACTTCCAGGTAGGAAACAAATACCTGTACACCTGTAGTGTGGAGAACTTCCAGGTAGGAAACAAATACCTGTACACCTGTAGTGTGGAGTACTTCCAGGTAGGAACACATACCTGTACACCTGTAGTGTGGAGACCGTCCAGGTAGGAACACATACCTGTACACCTGTAGTGTGGAGAACTTCCAGGTAGGAACACATACCTGTACACCTGTAGTGTGGAGAACTTTCAGGTAGGCACACGTACCTGTACACCTGTAGTGTGGAGAACTTCCAGGTAGGAAACAAATACCTGTACACCTGTAGTGTGGAGAACTTCCAGGTAGGCACACACATACCTGTACACCTGTAGTGTGGAGAACTTCCAGGTAGGAAACAAATACCTGTACGCCTACAGTGTGGAGAACTTCCAGGTAGACACACACATACCTGTACACCTGTAGTGTGGAGAACTTCCAGGTAGGAAACAAATACCTGTACGCCTGTAGTGTGGAGAACTTCCTGGTAGGAAACAAAATACCTGTAGTGTGGAGAATTTCCAGGTAGGAACACAAATACCTGTACACCTGTAGTGTGGAGAATTTCCAGGTAGGCACACATACCTGTACACCTGTAGTGTGGAGAACCTATTCATCCGTTGTGTATTGGACACTTAGGTACTGTTTTCACAGACAACCTATCAATGAATTGACCAATTGATTCAATGCACTGAGATGTATGTTTCCAGACCAAATACATCCTGAGCTACAATGTGACATCCCCAGAGGAGGACAAGCAGTGTAAGACGGGGAAGACCGCAGCCCTCAAGCTGCAGGTGAAGAAGTGCAACGGAGGTCACAACGACCCTGACGAGAGGCTGGTCTACGATGTGAGATCAGACACAGACACGTGGGCGCTGGTTGGGAAGTCTACAGGTGAGTGATGAACAATGTCACAGTAGAACCAGTCATACATTATTGAGAAGGGTTGTAGCAGAGTGAATCATTGGATGTTGTGAGTGAGTATGATTTTACAAAATATTCCAGCAATATCAGACACCAGAAATGGGCTTCACATGTTTTACCCAGGTGGGGAATCGAAGCCAGGTCTTCAGTATGACAAGCAAATGATTTACCCGCTAGGCTACCACACCGCCCCATATATGACATCATGAAAAAGTGTAGGGAGGCTCATAAGAAGTGAAAAGGTATTAAATGGTTACGTGCATTGGTGTGATGTTGCATCCTCGGAAAGGGCATATCTTCCTAGACAAAAACGACTTACATTTGGGACCGGCCATCATCATTGATGATAGTCCTCTATGAATATCTCCAAACACTCATAACATCTGACCATTGTCCTTGTTTGCTGCAGGGATATTTTTTCTGAAGGATGACTACTATGAGACGATCCTGGATGTGGTAGCTGTGAAAGCAGGCTTCATGCATCTCCCTTTGGTCCACATACACAAGTACCGAGCTGGTAAGTCAACACAACAGTCGCAGTAGTTCAGACATGTTCCCAATTATTTACCCTTGAGGATTCTGAGATAAGAAGGTCTCTTGTAATGGCAACTCACTGAGGATCAGATGGCCACAATGGGAGTGACCTGTTAGATTGTGTGTGCCCTGGTGGCATGGAGTGCAGCCACATTTGAATGTTGACAAAGGTGAACTGTTCATGTTGCTGACTGCAGCATTAAACAACAGCTGCTCATTTCAATCTTACAAATGGTAATTGTTGGTTTTTCAGTGACTAGTGATCACATTAATGCATGCAAAGTATCAGCCACAGCAGATTTGCATTTGTAACAATGTTGTTCCTGTATACAGTATATGTTTTCAGACCAATCAAATATGGAGGAGAGCAGCAATGAGTCACTGGCTGATCCTCCCGAGTTTGTCAGGTTCTCCAGGGGAGAGGTGTACAACAGCAGCGTGGCCCAGCAGGTGCACGTCTACCCGGAGATGGGGGGCAAAGATGTGGAGGTGTCCCTCATGGAAGGGTAGATAACCAACAATCTGTGACCACTACTGCTACTTGACCACGAAGGGCCGTGTCTACCCTGATATGGGAAGTTAAGATGTGGAGGTGTCCCTGCAATCTGTGACTTGAACTACCTGACCTCACAGGGCTGTGTCTACCTTGAGGGAAAGATGTGAGGTGTCCCTGGTGGAAGATGGATGACCTGCAATCGATGACTTGAACTACCTGACCTCACAGGGCTGTGTCTACCTTGAGGGAAAGATGTGAGGTGTCCCTGGTGGAAGATGGATGACCTGCAATCGATGACTTGAAGTACCTGACCTCACAGGGCTGTGTCTACCTTGAGGGAAAGATGTGAGGTGTCCCTGGTGGAAGGGTGGATGAACCAATTGTCAATGATTCCTGGTCATGAGTTAGAACTGTAGACACCCCAGTTATTATACTTGATGGGTCAGGGCCCTCCCAATGCTCATGTGTTTCATCAACCAGCAATATAAACTAACCAATTAGTGCCCTAGTCCTTATTATGATAACATAAAGCAAATACTGTAATTATGGCAAATTTCTACTAGTCCTTATGATAGCTGAGCTATTGGGCTTGATAAGGACTAATGTTGTCAACGTGTTAAGGTTTCTAACCAGCAACTGACTTTCCACTCACTTGAAGCTGACATGCTGTGCAGTAACAGAAATACTGTCCTATGGGAAGTAAATCCAACTCACTCATCAACAGTGTGTTACAAGGAAGAGAAGATGACCAGCAGTCCATGTCTACTCCAGATGTGAGAACACTGCATGACTCACAGTATGTGACACGAAAAATCTTGTGTCTGCTTGAATAGTCGGGTGTAGGAATCACAGCTCTGTTTCAGCAATGACAATGACAGTAGTTGACTCGTAAATGATCTACATACTGGTGTTCGCCGATTGTCAGTCAACCATTGTATGTGTTGGATTGGCTTAGTTATTTTCAGAAGTATGAATTTGCCAACACTCTGTGAATCATCCAAACATATATTAGGCCAATCTTGATAGTTTCATTATGTGCTGCAGGCACATCTTCCCGAGGCAAGGGAGTTAACTGACTCTAAAAGTCCAGTTTCCACCCTTGCCAAACTTGGCTGGAATTTCTGGGCTCAATCGTAGCGCCACCATTGGCTTTTACGAGTTATGTCCCTTCTATGCCCCGACTATTAACCTATCAGATTCCACCTCTCATATGACTTGTATCAGCTTCAAACAAAATTGGGGATGGTTGGGAAGCCTAGTGGTTAAAGCGTTCGCTTGTCACACGAAGACCCAGGTTTGATTCCCATTTTTTAAACATAGGTACAATGTGAGAAGCCCATTTCTGGTTTCCCCCACTGTGATATTGCTGGAATATTGCTAAAAGCGGCATAAAACCAACCTCACTCCCTAACTCACTCAAACAAAATGGCAGCGCCCACTCAAGATGATCTGATCGATGATCAATATTTATAGTGTAATAAAACGGGTCTTACCTTGCGAAGTGTATCAGATCACCTGAGCACCTTGACTAAAAACATGAAAAGATTTGGAAAATATCTGTCAACACCCAGATCTTTGTCAGTCAACCGAAATCTGCACATTGAAATCAAATCCATGTTGGTTATGAACCGGATGTTGATTTGTTAGGCGATTGGACTATGCATATACTCGTTAGTCCAGCCAAAATATAACTCCATAATTCCAGCCTAGTTTGGCAAGGATGGAAACTGGACTTAGGGAAGATGTGTAGGCAAGAGTTATTGATTAAAAGTTCATAATTAATACAATAAGTGAACTCATATCAATTTCCTGACAGATTGTAAGTTATATGACATGGTTCTTATATAGATGTCATCACTACCCCAAACCCTGTTGACTACTATGAGCCTTCAGTAAAACATTTCTGTATCTCAAAATGAAAGGATATATGTTTACTAAACACGTCTGTTTCCATTTACTCAAGAGGTAGTTGATGACACAGTTGGGGACCAGTTTGTTTTCCAGATGAAGCAACCTTTTACCCCAGAGGATGTTTGTGGTCAGTGTTGAGGACACGACCTTGGTCAGTTTCATTCCAGAAGATAGGCCAGTGAATTGAGAATATGTGGGCAACCTTACGAACACCTTTAAAGTGGAAGGCACTCAGTTTTAAGTTATTTATTGTATTGGGGGGATAATTTATACATGTATATTGCACATGAAAGTCCTGATGTTCATGTCTGTGATTTGTTAACTATGTTGTTGATGGATGTCATATATGTATATACATGAACTATTCCTTGTAAATTGTAAATACAAAAAATACAAACTATTTCAACTATGTTTCCTTTTTTTCTGGACTCCAATAAGCTGTTGGGATAGCCTTGTGATAGCATTCGCTCGTCACACCCATCAGTTCCGCTGTTTTGACAGCTAAACACACTATAAATTCTTTTAGATTTTCAACAGACGTCCTCTTCACTGCCAGCATATCTAATAGTTGTTAGTAAAACCCTATAAATTCAAAAGCCATGCGTGAAAAGGGAAAACACAATTACTTCTTTCCTATGTGTCTAGATGTACATATGTAAAAAGTTGTTGATCATGTCTAGACAGGTTTTGTTGCTAATTCACATTGTTAACTTGGCTGAGATTATCATCTAGACATGTACTAGGGGCGTTCAATAAGTTTTGCAACTTGGGCATTTGTGTTTACACAAACAATGTCAACTTATGGCAGGTGTGATACTAGTCATAACATCAGGTTGGAGAATATGTGATGGTCATACTGCTTTCTAGGTCTTACGACTAATATATAGTATGCTGGATTTAATAAAATATTGACAGACTAAGGCTTAAAACCCAGTTAAAAATGCCTTTAAAAAGATAATTGGCAGCCTTTAAAGCCTTGAATTTAAGTGTTCCATATCTGTATGGACCTTAGTCGTTCTCATAATTAGATCAATAAACGTAGCGTGACACTCATCCCTGTCGCACATGGCTCACCAAGTGTTCAGCACATCTCTCCAACTTGTGTCTACCTTGCCTGTCTCAAGAACATGATTACAGACTGCCAAGATTCAACACAAGGCCAACCCCGGGTCCATTCAGGGGGCGTCTGGTGCAGAACGCAGAAAATTAAGAATACGTGACGGACGACGCCTTGATGCTCGAGGGTTGTACGATGAGGACACAAGCTCCACTACTGCGACCGTCTTGTGATCCATCCTGCAGGACGTCAATTCCTTCTGGCATTGGCCAAGCTAGACGCCGCAAACTTGGCCTTACACACGCTTCGAGACGAGGGAGCAATCGGCGCATTAGAAGAGTCGGATACCACCCATGGATTCTACTCACCAGTCTTCCAGTTCTGAAGGAAAATACGTCGGAAATAATTGACTTGAAAGTGTTCCACAAGGATAATCTCGCTCGGCCTCCCAAATTCCAAATGGAGCGTGTCAAGTCAGAACTACATTTGTGGCTACTACGTCACAGTGTCATGCCAGGGATGCCTCTCATATTTCCCGCCCAAATCCATTATCTCTCCACGGACGCGTCAGGCGAGGGATGAGGGTACTCACGTGGACGACGTCACAGTGCTGGGGAAATGGTCTACCCAAGACATCACATCAACTGTCTGGAAATGAGAGCGATATCTCAATCTAGTCAAGCATGGGAAGTTCGGCTGCATCACACGCCAGTGATGATAGCGACAGACAACAGATTCCGTGATAATACCGGTGGCCCAACGGGACAGACAGGTAGACAGACATATATTTTATTTTCATCTCACCGCTGTACATCATAAAAAAACATGCATAAAATAGACATTTATACATGAAAATAATATTACAGCACCACTCATATAAAGTTATGAGAGTCGGTACTCAAAACTGGATGATACACACAGATAAAAACGTTTTACCCATATAGCCAACGCTTTCTGCGTTGTAATATTAAAAAGCAGGTTTTGTTAGTGACATATACCTCATGTTTAAAAAGGACACACAATTCTAATTGTTTGACAGGTTTTACAAGTCGGACATTTCAGCCCTGAAACTCTTAAATAATGTAGATCTTAGATCATCGTATAGTGGACATTGGAATAAAACATGGTTTTCATCTGCAGGATGATCATTTCAATTAAAGCACACTCTTCAACCTTATTGATATATCTGCCTGTTTCGATTCTTAAAGGTGCAATACCACATCTAAATTTTCTAAAGTCAGATATGTTACTCCGGGGCATAAAGCTGTTGACATAGTGTTCACAGCAATAACAATCTTTAAACATCCTATACCTACGGAGTTTGCTTGTACCAGTATGAACATTATCTTTCCATAAAGGGTCCTGCCTAATTTTCAGATACTTTTCCAAAAGGACATCCGGTATTTTGCTGGAAATAGTTTTCGTATTTAAACCAGTGGTGATGTTGAATACATGATGTATGTTTAGGTCGGCCAATTTTGCCGAAAGACGTGAGTTCCAGTTCTTGTGATTGGCTGCAAACCTTTCTGCCCATAAAAAAAGACATGTTTATTTAATCGATCAGGCATATTTCTAAAACGGCACCACTGTCCAGCTACACATATCTACTGACAATCGGAGGTATCCAACCTTTATCCCATTGAGAGACACATTAGGTGCATATCTGCCCACGCCAAGAAAAAAAATGATATCCTGGTGGTGTACTGCATTAACAGCAGATACACCACGGTTACCCCCTACTCTAACAGGTGGGAGTTCGTCGAGTGGCTCACAAGACATGGATATAACGTTACCTGCAGTATCTGATTTCATGCTCAATCTAAGAAACGACAAGAATTTCAGACCTGGCACTTTTGAAGGCTACAGATCAGCTCTGGCTTACTACATCATGATAGGCTCTTTATAGGTCCTGACCCAGTACTAAATTGACTCATGAAGTCCTTTGCACTGGAGGACATCGAAGTAACAAGCACATTTCCAATCTCATTGAAATCAGATCTTAGTCCTCGCTACAGCAAAAACAAAGATCTGAGGATATCCCATTACAGGTCACGTCAGGACGACCTTTCGCGAACTCTTTCCATAAGTTAAATGACTAACAAGAAATCGACATTAGCCACCCAGAATACAGCTTTATCGAGCTATACGACCTTTGTTTCAAGCTGGCGACTACACTTTGAAAAATATACTGAACCAAATTAAAAACTTCACAATCCTAAAATTTTAACATTTTGACCAGTTATCATTGTGGGCCGTTGTTGTGTATTTAAACAGTAATGGCCACGTATTGTCTTCAGATAACACCCGTTTTTGTGCGGTGAATCTATCAAAATCATGTGCACAGCACTATAGTGGCAAAAGTGGTTTTTCACGTGGAACTGGTCACGTGGCCATAATATCGCACGTATTTTCAGCCATACTTGTCAGCAGTCATTAACAAAAAAAGGAAAACAAAAGTCTTTACGGCCATTTGTCATGCCACGCCTTTCAAATGTGCAACGTGAACGTGCCATCGGCATGTTCCAGACGGGAACCTCCGTATCTGAAGTCGCAAGGACGATGGGTTGTAGTTGACGGACTGGTTATGATTTACAGACGCGTCTACAGCAAACGGGTACCACCGCTGATCGCCCACGGCCAGGTCGACCACGTGTGACGTCAATTGCAGAGGGTCGTCAGATTGTCTTACGTCACCTCCGTAACCGATTTTTGACGGCTATATCAACCAGAAATGAACTGTTTAGGGGTAGACTGAGTGCGCAAACTGTTCGAAACCGTCTGAGAACTGCTCACCTTCAAGCACGACGGCCATACTGCTGGCCGATTCTCACTCAATTACACAGACGTCAACGTCAATTGTGGGCACAGCGACACTTACGATGGACTCAGAGGAATTGGAATCAAGTCGTCTTCAGTGATGAATCCCGATTTAATCTTCGATTTGCTGATGGTAGGGCGAGGGTGTGGAGGCGCCTTCATGAACGTTACGCCCAGTGTTGTGTACAGGAAGATGACAGATTTCGAGGCGGAAGTGTCATGGTGTGGGGTGCTTTCTGTGGCAATACACGTTCCAGGCTTCTTGTCATCCGTGGCGACCTCAATGCAGCTGCTTACCGCGACCAGGTACTGGCTCCAGAACTTCGGCCTTTAATGGCAGCACATGGACCCGGTTTGATCTTCCAACACGACAATGCCAGACCCCACACAGCAATTATGACAAGGAATTTCCTTCAGAATGCGGGAGTCAACGTCATGGACTGGCCGTCAAGGTCTCCCGACCTCAATCCCATCGAACACGTCTGGGATGTTCTTGGCAGAAGTCTGCGCACTCTCCAGAACCAACCACAGAATTTGCAAGATCTTGGCACCATTTTGCAGCAACAATGGCGTCGTCTTCCCAATCATGTGTTCACAAGCATCACAAGGTCCATGCGGAGGCGTTGTGTGGCAGTTGTCAACGCACATGGTGGCCATACACGCTACTGAGCTTGTGTGCCATCAGATTCTCGTGCTTTGGACTTATGATTTAAACTGTTGATGTTATTACCGAATACCGTAGGTGCTTGGAACAAATTATGGTTACCACCGTTAATTAAAATCCTTTTTTGGACATTAATGATTAAAAATTACCTTCTCTGATACATTTGTCCGTTCTATATCATATATGAGATTACTTTTTTATAATGTGAAGTTTTTAATTTGACTCAGTATAGTTTGACAAATATTGGAATTCAAATTTTGAAAACTGAACCAAAGAACATTCTGGGATGTCAAATAGATATATCAGTACTTCCCGCGGGCTATGCAAAATTACTCACGTTTAAATGTTTATTGAAGCAAGAGACAGACGATGATTTTGAAGAATTTAGTCGTAAAGCCTTTAACGGTGGCTCGGAATACCCATTGTTAATCTTTTCGAGGTTGCCCAATTAGAAAACACATTCCTACTGTCACCTTCCTGATTAGTAAGCGACGCTCTGATTGGTCGGATGAAGGGCATGACAAGTAATGGGATATCCCATGTCCTCAGATCTTATTTCTCGCTACCGCTAAACTAAGATCTTGATGAGATTGGCAAAGACAGCAGTAGTGGAGCCACTATACTAACCCATGAATAATTGTACACTACTCAAAGCTTCGAGAAAAAAACATGGCCACTGCAGCCAGGGTGTTAGAGCTATACGCCATTGATAATACCTCAATAGCGCACGCACAACATTGGAGCAGAACATCTTTCAAGTCCCTACCGGAAATCTCCTATCGATAGTGATAATATAAATGACCTCAGAACCGGAAGTGACGTATAAAGACATCAGAACTCGAACGTCAGAAAGTTCCGAATGACACAAAATGTGACGTCATTTAATGCCAAAAGTAGAAGATCGATAACGAAATATCAGGCAATATACTTCCGTTTTCCCCAATGTATACATATATAGATGTATTCCTACTTCACTGCTGCCAACTAGATCCGACCGGGTCCATCTGGTATATATTGGCTATGATGTAACAAAGGTAAGGTATTCAAATGAATAACCAAGTAGTAATCACTGTGTATAATTCTAAGAATAGTACCTCTTTTAAATCTGGAATTAGTCCCTCCCACCTCCCCAATCTATCTGCATCTAGTTGATGCCGAAGATAAGATTTTACTCACAACTATTAGATATCATGGCAGTGGAGAGGACGTCTGTTGAAAATCTGAATGATTTTATAGCGGCATTGGCAGCCAAAACAGGAATTTATAGCTATGATGTATTTGAGATAGTATTCTAAGAATTATACACAATGATAGCTGTTGTTTGATTTCTGGTGTCCCCCGCTGTAATGTTATTAGAATATTGCTAAAACATCCTACCATACTCACTCGCTCGGGGACCAGTCGTCAAAGGCGCCGCATTTCGTTATGAAGAGTTGCGCCCCTTGGACACCCAAAGATGCAAATGATTGTGGGAATGATCGGGGGTTTGAATCCAGGTTCGCCCCGATTACATTTTAAGAATTGTCGGCAACGTAGCCGAGGTTGCGTGTTTTCCCAAAGTGGTAAATGTCGGAGACCTGGATCACCTCGGGCTTTCTTCCCGCATTAAGCTGACACCCATCTCAAACACTCAAGCACTCACCCATTGACATAAGTACATCATAAATATAGCCATTATATGCCGTGTATCGTATTGTTTTTTTAGAAACTGCCACACACACTCTTCTCACTGTTCAATAAACTAGATTTTGTATAGGGAAAATTTGACCAACTCGGTGTCATGAATCCAATGGTTCTGAATACCTGTGAACACAAGTTGGTGATATCCAATTTAGTGGTCAATTTTTATTGATGAACTCTTAAACATCGCAA
Source organism: Haliotis cracherodii (assembly GCF_022045235.1). Taxonomy (NCBI): domain Eukaryota; kingdom Metazoa; phylum Mollusca; class Gastropoda; order Lepetellida; family Haliotidae; genus Haliotis; species Haliotis cracherodii. The sequence continues at coordinate 30,111,424 of NW_027266286.1, forward strand.
TGATTTGAAAATTGATAAACTTGAAAATGGGTTGGAAGTTGCACAAGATATATTGATAAAAGCCTCATATTAACTGCGAGTTTATTGACTGAGTCTCCAATAATTGTCCTCTCCCCTCTCATCATCATCGCCTCACAGTGAGAGTCAATATGTGTTACTTGTAGATACTTGGTACACGCAAGTTAGACAAACATGGCAGGTATAGCCTGTCAATAGCGGCCTTTATGTGTATTACCTCATTTAATTAGGGATATATTGATTAGAAGGGTAAGTTGAATTTATCCTAAGTGATATGAGACAAATGGAATTTGAATAGGTTATGTCACAATGACATTTAATCCCCGAAATAAAGTTTACTGATTAAAATTTATGTATCTACAAAAATTTAATAAAATCCAAATGGCGCCCAGAACAATCCTTAATTGCAGAGCTGAGGCAATATAGACTTGCCCTATCATTCTTGACTTGAGTTCGACTCCTTTTTTATTTTTTTTCTCTTGGGTCTGAGAGGCAGGCTACCACCAACGTTCACTCGTCCTGCCAAAGGCAGGGATTTGATTCCCAAAATTAGGTGTAAGAGCCCATTTCTTGAGTCCCTGTATTGCGGGAACATTCCTAAAAGCAGCTTAAAACCATACCCACCAAGGACCTAATTTGTTTTATTGGCATTACTTAGAAGTTGACGGATGACAATGAAGACACCATTTATGGAAACAACTTCTTTATTTACAGTAAAGGCGATGTTTCGGACCTTACTTGACAACTGTATAAGAATCTATGCCATTACAGTAAATGAAGAAGTGTTATCTATACATTGTGTCTACTTTGTCACCAAGGACCTGTTGGACAAGACAAGTTATGTGGTAATAGCTATTACCTGGCAATACTCTTCAGGCCCAAATCAGACCTTAATTCTGGTGACGAAGAACATATCACTTCAGGGATAGCATTAGATGGTTTGATATAAGATACATTGAACAGCCAAATTCACGAAAACATGTTTGGAAAGACAATATATTATAATAAATGGTGAAAGTATAATCGATTTCATTCATGGTATCGAAAACTCCTGATGTTACATTAGACGCTGGCTTGCTTTGTAAGTCCATAAACCACCAAGGAAAAACAGCTTTGAAATACACTCTTCAAAAAAAGAAACGCACAGGTAGATTTTTAGTAATTTTATTGTACCTATTAAAGTCGGTATATTTAATTTAATATCATAGATACAAATATGAAATTTTGTGGCTCGATGGTCACATGTTGTCGTACAAAGGCGTTGACAACTGTCAATTGTCATGAAACATGAGCCCAAAAGGTTGTGCTGAACTCAGTATCTCGTGTGACCGCCCCGGGCAGTAATCACGGCTCTGCATCTCCTCGGCACTGACTGGATAAGTGTAAGAATTCTGTCTGTGGAATTCTGCGCCATTCTGCTTGTTACGCGTTGGACAGTTGTGAGAGTGTCTGCGGCGTGTTCTGAAGTTGAGGTACACGTCGATCGAGTTCATCTCAGAGGTGTTCGATTGGGTTGAGATCTGAAGATCTCGACGGCCAGGGCAAGCCGTTGATGTTGGCATTATGAAGGTAGTCTACCGTGACACGAGCTGTGTGCGGTGGAGAGTTTTCCTTTTGAAACAGCTCCCTCTGGCGGTCACTGATTGGAGAAAAGTGAGGTTGAATTTGATTCATGTAGCGATTTGCTGTCAAATTTCCCTGAACCACAACCAATTCAGATCTCGTGTTGTTGGATATTAACCCCCACACCATGACACTACCGCCACCGAATTTGTACAAAACGTTCATTTCGACGAGGATAAACACGTTGTCTTCCATCTCGCCGGTGAAGAAGAAATCGTGATTCATCGCTAAACCACACTCGTCTTCAGTTTCTCAAATTCTAAGGCTGTAAAGTATGGACCAAAGCAAGCGTCGCTGTCGATGGATCTGTTGCAAACAGGGGCGATAACTCGTCTTCTGGGTCGGATTACAGCCTCGCGAAGATTGTTCCTGACATTCTGGTCTGATATCCTCCTAAAACAAGGGATGCGTCCTGCAGTCTCCGTAGCTGAAACAATCGAATGTAGCGATCCTGTGCAGGGGTGGTAACTCTTGGTCGGCCGGTTCTCGGACAATCTCATGAATATGGGATCTCAGTTCTCGCTGCCGCTAAACAAAGATCTGAGGACAACGCCTCCTCCGTTCAAATGTTTTTGACACGGAAGCGAGAGATAGACGATAATTTTGACGGAGTCAGTCGCACGGGCCGTAAATGTCGTTCGGAATACCACGTGTGAACGTTTTCGAGGTTGCATAATTAGAAAACACATTCCGATTGTCACTTTCATGATCAGGTATGCGATGCTTTGATTGGTTGGATTAAAGGTCGTTCTGACGTGACCCGTAATTGGATGTTCTCAGATCTTTGTTTAGCGATAGCGAGAACTAAGATCTGATTTTAATGGGATTGGTTCTCGGACGGTCTGCAGTGGAAATGAACTGTGTGTATCGGTCACAAAGGGCGTGATGTGGTGGACGTTGAAGTGGCGTGCAATAGAAGATTGCGATTCCCCTATTTGGATACGTCCTATTGCGATGTTCCGATCGGCAGCGCTGTGTCTCGGCATTATCGAACTGACGAATTGACAACTGAATGACAAATGGTTGTCTTATGCTTGCCTTTTTATAGCCACTACCACGAGTTACGAATGTCATAACTTGCACGTGCATTTTGCTTTACTGTTTTCCTCCATGACATTTTTGATCAAGTATGAAAACAATGCCGACAAATCGACAATGGTTGCGTTTTGACGCACCGTTTGTCGAATATCAGGCCACCAACATTTTCCAATAACATATTTTCATTTTATGTACCAGATTTTGTGTGTAGTCGCGTTCAGTTTTTAAGAGTGTACGAGTTATTTCAAAATTTGATGTGTAACGATAGTAACATACACATTTAAACTTAATAATTGTATACACAACCAGGCAACCAAGTGAGGCCTGAGAAGCCTGTATACACAATGCCAGAAGTGAGGCCGCTGAAGCCTGTATACACCACAAGGCCAGAAGTGAGGCATGAGAAGCCTGTATACACCACAAGGCCAGAAATGAGGGCTGAGAAGCCTGTATACACCACAAGGCCAGAAATGAGGGCTGAGAAGCCTGTATACACCAGGCTACTGGAGTTTCTGGTCAGATAGTCAACATGCAGTTCATTTCCATATTCGACGACCACGTGTTGTGCCACCCCTTACAAATAGCCATACTGCCAGACGTCAGGGGAGAGTACACGACGTCGAAACTGGGGTATTCGTCGCTGGTCACGTGTCATGTTTTCATATGAGTTCCGATTCACTTTGCACTTCCTTGATAGGCGTGGTCGTGTCTGGCGACGTCAAAATGAACGGACCTATGAAGACTTTGGTAGAGGATAGGTCTTCAGCAACCATTGCTTGCTATCAGAGGCGACTATGCTTGCCCCCCTCAATATTGTGCAAGGAAGGGTATTACGCAATACTGGTCCAAAAACATCAACTTTTAAATTTCTCATCTTACCCATATCGTCCTTCAAGAACGCTGGCGGCCATAACATCTACTGCCATTACGGTGAAACCCACAAGCACGGGTATGGTGCTGACAAACCTAGAAACATAATCGGGGCGAACCGGGATTCGAACCCACAATCATAGGTTTTGGCCGGTCCCAAGGGACGCAACTCTGCACAACGAATCGCGGCGCCTTAGACGACAGGGCCACCCGTGCCCCCTATACCAGTTGTAATGTGTTTCCAATTCGTTCATTATTATCATCCAACTATTACTATGAACTAATATCTCTTAGAATTTTGAAAATTTTAAGTCATTTACGAGTATCCGCTGCGTTTTTAAGAATATAACTGGAATACTAATCAATGCAGCGTTAAACCTAGCTCACTCACTCTCTGCATACAAAGTCGACACATCATCAACATGCACATAATTAGATGGCCTGATAATGTATATGGGACCAAATTACCCACCGAGGAGTAATTATTTTCTTACATCTGAAAATCTGAAGCAATTTCAATCACGGCTGACAAGACGCAATGAATTACATTACGTGTACCTTGCGAACGTGAGCAAGACCAAAGGCTCAGAAGCAACGCGTCTGCAGACGTCACAAACAGAAGATTTTCTCAAGACCTGCATGCGTGTTTGCATAAATTGGCACATGCGGAATAATTTTTTGCTCATTAATCAACATCCCTAGCTGCAGTGTTCATTGTTTTCATGTATTTCTCACCCAAGGGAATTTGGATACTGACTATTGATTAACTAACAACGCTGGGGAGACTGGGGCGAGGAAAGGAGTTTATCTGGTTTTACCTGACTGTGGCGACCAATGGACTGCGAGGAAATCGATAGCATCGATATATATGGCTATATAATGTCGTAGTCTTTTGTCCCTGTGTTGAGGTTATCCAGAACAATGGATAGAGTCTACAAATCTTAGGTTTATCGGATCGATGCGTCAGTGATCGACTTGTTGTTGATATTGTATATGGCTAATAAGGTTCAATTAACAAAACATTAGATAGGCATTTAAGATTTATTGATGTAGGATAGATATTAATGCATATTATCTTCATAAGTGTAAATGACAGCCTCAGTGGTCTGGTGGACAGAGCATCTGCTCGGAGAGCGGAAGGTCCGTGGTTCGAGCCCCTGGCCACGTCATACCAAAATACGGTAAAGGTGGTACTAGTCAGCCTCCCTGGTGCTCGGCATTAAGGGGAACTGGTCGGCTCGGTGTCAGTAGACTGCGGCGCGCCTTTGACTAATGGCGATGGTGTTCATTTACCAGAGTGAATGAGTACGGTTTTACGCCGCTTTTAGCAATATTCCAGCAATATCACGGACACCAGAAATGGGTTTCACACATTGTACCCATGTCGGGAATCGAACCCGGGTCTTCAGCGTGACGAGCGAACGCTTTAACCACTAGGCTACCCGACCGCCCTTCATTTACCAGAAATACCAGAACTTCTAGAATGCCAAGAAAATACGTTTTTGTCCAGCTGTTTTCTCATGAATTGTGTTTAATACAGTGACGTGTTTTGTCTCTGATAAACTGTGGAGCACCACCCAGACTGCGGATGTATAGGATACGTATTACGTTTGTAACAGAACACATTATCTGCCATTATTCGGCGTATGATATCTTGACAAGAACTAATGTAATATTAAAGACTTCATTGCAGCGACATAAGTAACTCATGATAATTATGAGTGAATGATTTCGGTTCAAGCAGCACTAAACAGTATTTCAGTCGGCTTGTAGTCAGCTTAATGTGAGAGGCAAGGTCATAGTGATGCAGATCCTACACAGGTTTACATGAGGACGAATCGCCCGAACACGGAGATGGTGCGGAGAGATCAAGCATCATAACGGGGGGAATCATGGACATGACCTCACGACTTGACACGGCTTCGAGATGCATACTCTGCATAGGAGACGTCCCGAAATACTCGGTCACCCATGGCAACCTACTAATAATGATGAGGCAGGGATAGAAATATAGGTGACTGGCATTTATTCCACTAAGTTTGGACACCATTTGTATTGTCAATTAAGGAATTAAGGTTGTTGCTACCTTCAAATTCCTAAATTATTTTACTAAAGTACGGAAATTTGGCCAGATTCATGAGAACGTAGTAGAAGAGAATTACTTCTTTTGTACGTTTCGAACATGTTTAATATAACACTGAAGAATACGTGGTTTGATGAGAACAAACAGAAGACCGACTTACCATCGTGACCTTTCTGAATGTTTGTTGCACTAAACACCCAACACGTCCACTCATGAACACGCCTGTCTTATTCTCAATATGACGCATTCGTGCTTCGACAATTACCCCACTCAATTTCCTAATTGTATGAAATATTTACCGAGATTTCATGTCGGGACAAACGAGGTTATTTCTTTCGTCACGAATGAGATCGTAATAGGGAAGACACAGCTGCCATCTCGCTAGGGCTTCTAAGTAATGCAATAATTTGCTATCTATTATTTACCTTAAAAATACCTTATTCATTGATAGGTCTGTTCGCATATATAGACTTTTTTCCTGCAAATTTTGTGTAATTATCTGCGGAACTATTTCCGGTTATATAAACCATGAAATTATCGTCTACAGGTAGATGTGGAACTGCAAATCCTTGAGCAATTAGATACTCGTAACTGCGTTATCCTTATTTTATCTACAGTTTCCCTCACATGCCACGGCAGCATGTTTATCATATAACAGTTATAACGTATAATGCTGAGAAGCACATTTATTGGTCGCTATAACAACAGCAAGGATGCTTGGGCGGCTTCAAAAGCGATAAATTTCTTACCTGGTGACAATAACACTCCGTAAATCAGGGCGATGTTTGCAAATGTGTTTGCAGCAGCATGGCATATACCTATTATCTTTTACGAGGAAAAAAAACTTTTTCTGATGACCACCTACTTTTTGACGTGTGGGCATTTCTGTCATATCACATGTGAGATTATTATTTTGAAAGTGGCATTAGGCGAGCAGTGGTATGATGCTGGGAGACCATCGATCATAATCTGATGCAAGATTCAAACCCACAAATTAATCTCTGCAGCGAGTTGCGGAGCTGGGCCACCAGGCAATCCATGCCCCCTCTAAAGATTCCGGGGTGAAGACTGCCTGTGCTTGTTTGTCGAAATAACGGATTGATACAGGGGAACGGACGGTTGTTGTATCACCTACTGATTGTGTGATATCGTGCTCCTGTCATCATCTACTGATATCCTGGTTCAGACTCGATTATTTCCGCATCGCCATATATTACTGTGGTGTAAAGCCAAACTCATCCGGCGAAAGAAATGAACATAATACAGAATTATATTCAGAAAGATGATAAAAGCGGCATAAAACCATACTTACTCACTCACTATGTTCAGAATATATTTGGAGCTAACGATTGTCATTAAATCGAATCTGAGAAGGCTTAACTAAACTATTTCCCTTACCTTCAAACCGAATTAACGTTTTGAACGAACTGCTAGCAGCTATATATCAATATGTCTTTGAATATGGTCAGTATTGAAATAAGCTATAAATCCGACGTATGACTTGCTTGACTTGGAACATCGCTAGTCATGTAGCACAATCACCAGGCAAATAAAAACATTGTGGCGTTTCAGTTGGAATTATCAATCAATCCTGTTAGGTCGTATCACAGCACGCTGAAAAACTTATCATTATATTTAATTGAAGGACAGAACCCTGTTTTAACGTATCAAAGGACTTCCGATATTTATTCGTTATTACAAAGTACATCAGAAATGGATTCATCAATGCCAGATAAAGGATCTCTAATACATCCATCGGCGTTATTATATAGCCGGCAGCTTCGCGCTCAGCTAAGCTACCGGGGAACGATGTTCTGGTATCATACAATGAAATCTCTGAAGATCAGAACAACAGTTCATTAGAACCCCAACAAAAGCGAAATTAGATGTCTAAGACTTATCATAAAATGTAGGTCAGCCAAATGCTATATTAGCAGTGTTCTATGTAACAGTACCCACAGTACACGTCTCCGACATATGTCATTATTATGTCTTGTCGGAATGTTACGCATGAAGTCAGTTATATCACAGGTAGCATATTCATAAATAAAGACAAAATTAATTGTCAAGTCAATACTTTATGAAAAACTACTTTGGCAGGTTGTGAATTCAGTCAAGTTCAGGTATACACAGCCAACATCGTAAACGACACTTTTAAAACGGATTATTATTTGTTTGTAATAACACATCATTATGTATATACTCTCTGATACAGAGAGAGATAAGAGAGATAAAAAGTTTTTTTCTGTGTCTCGCATTAAACTTACAACAATAAAATTACAGTGTTACATAACAGTGTATGCCCAGCCATACTGGCATATGGGAAACATGTATGCCTGGTAGAAAATGTTTAGATGTAAACACAGACGCACGCAAGCACGCACATACACACACACGCTTGTAACGTAGGTCAGAATAAAAGTAGCAGTCAATTAAAAAGTGGGCCTCATCCTCTATCACAGTATGTTGTTTAATTTCCGTGCAGAACTTGCATATTCTGTCGTTTAGAGGTATAGGTGGCTTGGAAATTCTGCCTGTCTCCATCGCTAAGGGGAGGTTACCGAATCTAAATGTAGATAACACTCGGCGAGGGTCCCGATATTGGACAGACCGCACGGAATCACTTGTTGATGGTTCATGTTCATATAATCTATATGTACGTAGCTTTTTACCGTTAGGTTTATCACGATGAATTCATAATTCCCGAGTCCACATGTCAGTCAGTAAAGTTAAAGACGTTTAAATTACTTTCCGCGGGGCTTGAACTCTTTGGTACCGTAATTCATGATACTGATTTGGTTGAGTGTGTGTTCATGATGGTATATCCCAGGCTTTGAAAATCTTAGTATTGACAAATAACCGCAAGGTTCGTCAAGCAGTATGTTTATCTCGGTGATTATGGTTCTTCAACTTGTACTTGGGACAATGGTGGCTTCCCGCGTCAACTTCTGGAGCAACGCCTTCCTGACCTTCTTACGCATGAAGGCGTACAGTAGAGGATGGGCAATGGTGGTCAAGTATGCAACCACCTGACAACACAACTGGGCAGTTTCCAGATTTAAGTCCCCTTCCATGGTCATCTCAACCACAGTGACGGCCACGTGAGGACCCCATAAACACATAAACGTCACGACAATCACCAGTGACATGCGTAGTATTTTCCGTTCCTGATCACGAGCAAATTCCCGTCTAGACTGGTCCTGACTTGATAACGATACCGCAACAACGGCAGCCTGAATGGCGACTCGTTTCCGAGCGACGCGTAAGATGGCGACGAAAAACATGATCATCCCGATAGTTGTGATGGCAAAAGTTAAGACGTAAAACAATTCGTAGAAATAATATGGCCCCAAGGAAGACATAAGTTGGTTGCAGCTTAAAGACTTATTTGTACTCAGACTGTTGATCGTTGATTGGTCAAAGCCGATAAATGGCGTACAGAATGCGAAGAAGGCCAGGCTCCATATGAGGGCCATGACGATTGTGACTTTCGTTGTGAAGACCTGTCGTTTTGTGGGCGTCACGACAGCATAATACCGGTCTAGACAAATCATCAGCAATGTCATAGAGCTTGCCACACACACCAGCGATATTATACCCTCCATGAAGAAACAAAACAGAGCATCCTTGAAGCGGGACGTCAGAACCATTGTCAGCGTCATGGGAACAGCTGTCAGACATATCACCACGTCGACGACGTTCAGATTCGATATGAACGTGTTACCGCGCTCATCAGCGTTTTTCAAGGATTTAAGACTGATAACAAGTACAACAATATTGAACACAAGTCCAAACAGAAATTCTGATATTAATATTATTGATGCTATGACCACAAAAGCAACATGAAACTCCCCCTCCTCCTCCATAGCGTTAGAGTTAGAGCGTAAAACTTCACAAAAATCTTTTCTTCACATCAGCTTGTCCTTTCTGTTCGAATTCTTCTGACTGTAACCCTTCGGTTCATATTCTTGATCATCTGAAGAGAAACAGATAATCAGATTTTTCATAATGTTTTGATGCTATAAATCAATTCGATAAAATTGGTATCCCAATCTGATAAATGTGTAAATGAGGTCACCTGAGAGCAACTACTTAATACGCTCCGTACAGTTTTCCTACATTTAGGTAACACGCCGGTTTTAACATATAAACTGTGCACAATGGACAGGACTGACGAGTTTTTCGAGCCTCCTTCATAAGCCAAACCCGTTCACTCTGAAGTGCCTACTATAACATTTCTTGGCAACTAAACAAACGGTAAATACAAAACATAAAACAAAATATTGAGTTAGCTTCATGTATGGGTTGGGAGTTCTTTCCATCACCCTCCCCGTCATCAGCCAATTACAATCATGAATCCAACTCCTAAGCTGGGCCACCCCTCACCTACTTCCGTTAACACCACATTCATTGTTTATGGTGGGGGCCATTCCCCTTAGTGCAACCCCCTAAATAACTACTATTTGAAAGGTTGGCACTATGATTAATGATAACAGTTATGTCGTTTCCAATCAAGAGTTTCACTATGACATCGATTATCTCTTATATTCTACTTTAGGAAATTATTGTTAATATGGCATGAATAATACGGGAATATTGGCTTTCGTGAAATACACCGCGCATGGGTATGATATTCAGAGTACAAATAGTGCACAGGGTGGGTGAATTCAATGACGTCTTTCTCTATCAATAGAATGCTAAGATACACTTTTGTCTATTAAGTTGATACCACTCACCCCATTTTCATTACTGAAATACACAAGAACTAATCTGACTTCAGACTTAATTCCTACCGAGGTTTTAGCACGGTCTAATTTCTGTCTATATGAGTGGCCGCGCAAAATAGTGTATGTATTGGGTGTTTGAACAATATAAATATCTATATCGGGTCATATATTGTGCTTTGGGTAGATCTGTTTATGATATGAAGAATTCTAGATACGCCGCTGCTGTGTTTAATCATAGCGGTGCTAATTCAGATACTTTCAAAATGTTTCAGTTAGTTCTGAGTTTTTCAATATGCTTTTCTAAATATGCCTTTGTAAATTAATAGCTTTTTGCAACACTCGGCACTGCCTACAGTGTACCGTTTCTTTTGCTCGTCAGTTTATATGTCAATCAAGTTGATTATTTATGTCTTTTGACAATGCAGGTATCTTCCTTCATAATGTTCCTGTCCTGGTTTTAAGAACAGACAATGTTGGTTGGTAACGTTACTTTTGCTCCTCTGTGAATAAACTGAAAACGCTGAAACGTTTCTCAGCTGATATCCCTTTCACTGTTGCACGAAGGGCTTCCTGGAACTGCTGTACTACCTTTACAATCAGCTTGCAACTGTAGGCCGATCGCGCTGCCGAGGACTTCATTATTTACACTGGGATTCCTACATCAGTACGCAACAGGCATGGAACTGTAATTCTGTCTATCGATTTATTGGTTACTCGTATTTATATTTGAATCGGTACTTTTACGTGATTGAAAGAATCCCGTCGTTTGAGAATCACGACATTATTTCCCACTTAAGTCTTATTAGTTAGTGTCTAATCTTGAACTACAAGGGTGTTTTGTCAATATAAATACTGTTGGAGAAACTAAAGGATTGCATGTTAAATTTCAGATATACCCCGAAGAAGAGCAGTAAGTGTTTGGCAATTGACAAAACACGGAATTCACACATTTACTCGTGTTGGTAGTTTGCTCACATGAAACATTTTTTTCCATATTAAATGCCGTTGTACACATTACTCTGTAATATTGTATGTTTACTTATATATCCCAACCAACGGTATCTGTGTTGATTACTGCTGTGTTTATATGTGTGGCGTTTACTTCAAGAAGAACAATGAGACGTTGCTGTGCACATCATCCACGTGATGATGTTATAGTAAGTGCTTATAGAGACGTCAGGGGCTTGTTTCAGTATTAAATTCCTCAGAGCTCGAGTACAATGTTATTTTAACAAAACGCGTTTTATTTTGCTTTAGGACCCGTGAAGATCCGGGTTAGAATTGACCTTCAGCAACCCATGCTTGTTAGAGGCGTCTAACAGGATCGGTGGTCAAGCTCAGTGATTTGGTTGATGCATGCAATCGTATCCCAATTGCGTACATCGATGCTCATGATGTCAATCACGGGGTTATATGGCCCAGATTCGATTATTTACAGACATGCGTCATATAGTTGGAGTGTTGCGGAGTGCCGAGTTGAACAATAAACAGAAAATTGTCTTTATCTAATAATATATAATCGATAGTGCTTGTGAAATCCCACTTAATGCCGAAACAACCTTAGCCTGTGTCGCGCTGATACCATGGTAAAGAAAATAACAGCAGCATAACTTTCGGATTTTCTTGTAAAATAGATAGTTTATCTTATGTCGTGACACAACACGATGATGAGATAAACATTTGCCAATATTAGCCAAATATTTTCTGTGTGTATTATTGATATTCTAAGCATATTATTCATAAGACGTGTTTTTGATATATGCCGAGACATGTTTCCAAAGCGTTAAGAAGATGATATATATTACTGGTTCGGAATATAAATGTTTTTGGCTCTCTTTATAGATATATCAATACCCCCTGTAGTTCAGTGTTATATGCCCCACCCTACGTACACCGTGCATTGTAACATACATAATCTTGTCTTCTGATCACCAGGTGTCGCCAATAACTCATGGTGTCTTATAGACCTGTTACACGGGTAACAATGTATTTGTTGTTTAACGCCTCACTCAGAAATATTCCAGCTATATGACGGAGGCATGCACATATTGGGCGCGGCTCTACACATGGAATTGCGGTGCCTAATACCACTGTACCCTCCTTGCCCGGGGTACTGATGGATACGCTATGCCAGTCGCCACAGGATTTGGTTGAAGCTTATCTGTTCACGAACATCTTCCTCATGTCATCAGAAGTCCTATCAAATAATATCGAGTATGAATAAGATCAAGATCTTAAAGTTTTCTGTTTGCTTACCACACGAGGAAGAGTCGTCATTATCCGTCCATGCTTGATTGTTCTGTGAAAGCATTAACGGATACCGTCCCTCAGTGGGAAGCCTGCCAATAGACCAGGTACCAGTGAAACCCAATAACTTCAGTATTGTCAATTACAAGTATGTAGGCTGTCAATAACATCGATCCTACCTAACACACCCACATCGTCAGAGTAATGCACCAAATGTTGTTGCAAATATGCTTCTATAGTTTTCGGGGCTGATTGTTTTAGAACTTATTGTTATTTCCCATTACAAAGTGAACCGAGTTGGTATCTGGCAAATACAATTTGCTTGGTTTAATGTCGTGTTTGTACATCAACTTCAATGTCCGTTCTATCAGAAAATCGTATCCGATTTGATAAAGAAGCTAAGTTAAATGACGTTCATCGATCCGACTCAAAAAACACAATGATATAAGCGACAAACCCATTTTCCTGGCCAAAAGAAATCTCTTCTAAAAGCAGAGTCGATTGTACGTTTTCAACTGTATAGCGAGCATGTGTTTATGAATCACTATCGAATTGTGATGTCACCCGTTGCAAACACACGTAAAGGGAAATGAATTATTCACCTAAAAAAACACGGGAACATGTCGTACAAGTCAAAATAGGGAATTAACTTATACACAATTCAGATTATATAGATTATATAGATATAGATAGTCACACCAGTTAGGATTATGATAGATAGTCACACCATTTAGCTTATGATAGTAAAGACAAAGTAACAAAACTATAATTACGAATAAGTCTTGGAGTTCCTGGTCATAAAATACATTTTTCTAATCAGAATTCAACAAAATTCCCAAATGACTGCCTACAGACAAGAATTATTCAAGTTGCTTTTATTCATTTGGAAACAAAACAACAGTTCGAATACCTTCAACGTGAAATCCCAGCTAGACAATAACTCGCCGCTTTCGAGAAGAACCTCTCTCGCTGTTGAATGCATCCGAGACATTGTAAGGTCTGTCTCCCCTGTAAGTTGTCACGAAGCTTGTATCAGGTATCCATTTTACCACGCCAGGAGCATCGCATACTGTTATTAATCAAAACAACACGCGCTGTCGTCTGCTACCTCTCGGGTTGAAGACGTGAATATCGATCAGCACACAAATCGATGACGTCATATACACGTGTGGGTCGTAAAACCAACACAATGGTTATTAAGCGAATTCGTCTCACCTGCAAGAATTAGTAACAAGGTAGATTTGTACGTGCCTCAATTATTTGGTCCTATAATGCATCGTTTACTGAGAGATTGATGATGTACAGTAAAATCCCGTGAGCAAAAGAAAGCTCTAATGACAGTCACGAAGTCCACACAAACGTACATACATGTACTGTTATCTGTGAGGGGGTTCGTCCAGTGAATCAAGATCATGGAGGTGTCGTTTAATCCTCGTCTAATCATGAGTTTTTACATATCGTTTGCATACTTTATAGGACCTTAAAATCGAAAATTCAGAATAACGATGAAATCAGGATGACAAGGGAATTTTATACGGCCGACGATAAAGATCGCTTTGACAATAAAAATAACCTAAGGGATTTTCCTGACTAAAAAACAAATTCCGTACACTGGATTATAAAATTTATATATTTCTTCTTTTTCGACCAACCTAACAATTTTTTTCTACAATCTGAATCCTTAAACCATAAAAACAAAACCTAGCCCAATTGGAATTCTACAAGATTGACAGTCAAGCGATTGGCACCGGATCGGAAATTTATTATTTCCTTAAATTAAATTCTTAATAATAATAGAATAGCGTAAAATCACTTACTGCATTAACCGAACATGGGCAGCATAAAAAAGTCGAGATACAAAGTGGGCTGATCAGATCATATTCTACTCCGTGGTATACAGGTTCGGGGCAGCAGTGCTGGTGTAATCCTATGTCAAAACACAGGTTTCACAAAAACGAGTCGTTCATGAATAATTCACCAGAAATGCACGCACTTTCTTCTGATTTTGTGAGATTTTCGTAAAGAATTTGACTTTGTTGACAGAAATAAGCTATTGTATGTACTTATGAAAGGTGTACATGGGAAAATGTTTAGAATTCTAAAAGATATGTATGACAAGGTCTCAGCTTGTGTTAGAATCGGAAGTTCGAAAACTGAAATATTTACAACAACATCATGTGGAGTACGCCAGGGATGTATGTTGAGTCCTGTTTTATTTATATTTTTATAAATGAGCCTGTAGATGAAATGAAGAAATGCGGATTGAGAGGTGTTTTTGATAGAGATGGACTAAACGATATTATAGCGCAATTATTTGCTGATGACGTAACATTGATTGATGACACTGTAATAGGCCTACAAAGAAAACTTGATGTGTTAAAAGGATATTGTAACAAATGGGGCCTAGAGTTTAACTGCAGGTTTCAGAAATGGCGGATACATAAGAAATACAGAAAAATGGACTTATGATGGTAAACATATGAAAGTAGTATCCCACTATAAATATCTAGGTATTGTCTTCACATCCAGATTCATTTTGTCAAAAGCGTGTGAAACATTAGCACTACAAGCCAGAAAGGCTTCGTTTCCTATCATTATCTTATTAAAGGATTATCCAAACATTTTCCTACAGGTAGCATCTACAATATGTGACAGTAAAATACCTTCCATATTGTTATATGGTTCGGAAATTTGGGGTTACACTTCTCGTGCAAATATTGAAAAAAATCAGAGTTTTTGCTTTAAACGATATTTATGTGTTAATAAAAAAAGTATCAACCAACGCTGTACTAGGCGAAGAAGGCAGAACCTACTTATGTGTTAATTAATTTAGTCGTTGTATAAAGTATTGGTGCAGGCTGTTGTATATGGATAATTGTCCATACCCAAAAGCATGTTATGACATGTTGAAATCACAGGATGAAAACGGCAGCCACAACTGGGTAACGCATGTTCGTTTGCTGCTGTTAGAAACCGGATTTACGTATGTTTGGATCGCACAGGAACGTGGCAGCATATCAAATTTGATACATTTGATACAATGTTTTAAGCATTGGCATGCTAAAATTATTTCTTCATCATTTCTAAACCATTATTCTACATATAAGTCTGTACTCGAACCAGAGAAATATATTGTGGAGTTATATCCAAACAAGGATCATATCCGCATATCATTTAAATTCCGATGTCTGAGCCATAAGTTGGGTGGGTATTCAACACTTTCGTTACAATGACAAAGTCAATACTGATTTACTTTAAGTGCAAGAATTGTAATCATAATATTATTGAGTATGAATACCATTTCCTTTTAGTTTGTCCATTTTATATGGAAAACAGAAAACTCTACATCCCAAGCTATTATTACCAGTATCCATCACGAGCAAAATTTAATCAACTAGTAGCAACAAAAAAATGTTAATCTAATAAAAAAATATTGCTATATATTTGAAAAGAAATCTGCCTGTATAATGTATCATAAATATTGAATTGAGATAGTGTAAGGGTTGTCCCACTTGTCCATGTGCAAAGATTTATCTCATGTATTGTACTCTTGGCCATGCGGCCTTTGATACCGAATAAACTTTTTCTTCTTCTTCTAAGCCGGATGACGCGGGTGGCCCAGTGGGTCAAGAAGTCTCCTATTCAGTGTCGTGGGTTCAAATCCATGATATGATTCGCCCTGTTATGATGCTTGATGTCTCAGTACCATCTCCGTGTTCGTCCTAATGTAAACGTGTGAAGGACCTGCATCACTTGGGCTTGCTACCATAATTAAGCCGACACACTTCGATAAAAAAAACTGTTCAAAGTCGCGTTTCAACTCATGGTGTCAATCACTAGATTGTCTGGTCTAAACTCGATTATTTACAGACCTCCGTCATAGCTGGAATATCGCTGAGTGTAGAATAATCAATCGATCAATAGAAGAATCTATTCATACCGTATCTCTTCTAATATAGTCTGGGGAAAACAGTAATAAACGCCGGCGACGACAAGAAAGATTTTGGTGCTGGAAGCTGACTGGAATTTGGTTTCAGACAGGTATCCAAACCGCAATTTGCAGGGAGAAAAGACGCAAGTGAGGACGTGAAGACATCGAATCGCCCCCGTGTTCCTGTTAAGGGTCAGCCAGCCTTCTAGGAACTGTCTCATCCCTCGTGTTGCTGCTTGTAAAGGGTCAGCCAGCCTTCTAGAAACTGTCTCATCCCTCGTGTTGCTGCTGGTAAAGGGTCAGCCAGCCTTCTAGAAACTGTCTCATCCATCGTGTTGCTGCTTGTAAAGGGTCAGCCAGCCTTCTAGAAACTGTCTCATCCCTCGTGTTGCTGCTTGTAAAGGGTCAGCCAGCCTTCTAGAAACTGTCTCATCCCTCGTGTTGCTGCTTGTAAAGGGTCAGCCAGCCTTCTAGAAACTGTCTCATCCATCGTGTTGCTGCTTGTAAAGGGTCAGCCAGCCTTCTAGAAACTGTCTCATCCCTCGTGTTGCTGCTTGTAAAGGGTCAGCCAGCCTTCTAGAAACTGTCTCATCCATCGTGTTGCTGCTTGTAAAGGGTCAGCCAGCCTTCTAGAAACTGTCTCATCCCTCGTGTAGCTGCTTGTAAAGGGTAAGCCAGCCTTCTAGAAACTGTCTCATCCCTCGTGTTGCTGCTTGTAAAGGGTCAGCCAGCCTTCTAGAAACTGTCTCATCCATCGTGTTGCTGCTTGTAAAGGGTCAGCCAGCCTTCTAGAAACTGTCTCATCCCTCGTGTTGCTGCTTGTAAAGGGTCAGCCAGCCTTCTAGAAACTGTCTCATCCCTCGTGTTGCTGCACACTTAGCAAAACTGTATTGATGTGCTGATCCAATTATCTGACCCTAGAAGGAGCATCTTAAATAACATTGTCTTTGCCCTTGATATGTTTGATCTCAAGCTTAACTTTTGCAAAGACAAACTCCACCTCATCAATATCTGATGTTCGTTCTCTATCCTGTGAAGACAGTTAGCGGGCTGTGATCAGTGAGCAGTTCACAGATACACCTCAAACTGTTGCAATGACAAAATCAAGGCCAGGTTGTTGTTTTCTCTATTGTTGAGTAATTTTTTG
Source organism: Haliotis cracherodii (assembly GCF_022045235.1). NCBI lineage: Eukaryota > Metazoa > Mollusca > Gastropoda > Lepetellida > Haliotidae > Haliotis > Haliotis cracherodii. The sequence continues at coordinate 30,129,108 of NW_027266286.1, forward strand.
GTGCTTGTCAAATTTCTTTCAAAAGTAACAAACAGAGTGATCTCTGCGTATTGTACAAACATGGTTTGAGTTCGAAAATGGGCAAAATGTTACAATCCATCTACAGTAATGTAAAAGCTTGTGTTCGTTCAAATAACAGAGAATCTGGTACATTTGATTACTTCATGGATGTGAGGCAAGGGTGTATGTCGTTTTTGTGTTCAGTTAGATCCGGAATGTATTCATAGTTTTCTACATTTTTTTGCGGATGACCTTATTGTGTTTGGCAATGCTGTCAACAACTTACAAATGAAGTTAAATATCTTGCAGGATTACTGTTGTAAAATGGCAAATGTCAGTGAATCTATCGAAAACAAAAAAAGTTGTTTTAAAAAGGCGGGAGTTTATCACGTTACGAAAAATGGTATTATGATGGAAATGCGGTTGAAGTAGTTACTGGATACAGTTATCTTGGCTTGTATTTTAGCAATAAATTATTGTGGTCGAAAGCTTTAAAAAATATCGCAATTCAAGAATGGTGTTCATGGTCCTTTTAAGTAGTATACATTCCTTGAAACCATACTCGCCTCACTTCAAATTATGTGATGCAAAGATAACACCAATACTTTTATACGGAGCCGAAATCTGGGGGTTCAGTGACATAGAACCACTAGAAAAAGTTCAATTGTATGCCTGTAAGCGTTTTTTAAATGTAAAGTTATTCAAATAATGGGGTGTTAGGCGAGTGGTAGATACTCTTTTCAGTTGCTTGCTGTTTTGAAATATTGGCTGTCTCTTTTAAATATGCAGGAATCCCGTTTACCCCAAAAATGTTATATGTTGCGCGTGTACGATGAACAAGGCCATGTAAATTGGGTAACGAAACTTAAAACTGTTATTTTTAGATTAGGATTTGTTGATGTCTGGTTCTTTAAACATACGGTAATAAAACATTATTTTTAAATACGTTACGTAAACGGTTAAAAGACAATTATTTTCAGGTTTGGCATGTGATTTATCTGAAAGCCCCACAATGGCTTATCATGCACAGTTTGTTTGCACACTATTCGAGTAGTATTACTGTAAATAAATTCAGAGCCACATTGACTCGTTTTCGGCTTAGTTCTCGCAATTTCGAAATTGAACGTGGACGACATTAGAATATTCCTCGTGAATTTAGAAAATGTAGTTTGTAACTTAAACCATATCGAAAATGAATATCACTTTTTGTTAATTTGTCCAACTTATAGCCCTCTTAGGCATGTATATTATGCAATTATGTTAAAACTGATTTTGTTAAAAAGCAAAGAAATGTATACACATGCACAACATTTAAGCGCCACCATATTCATAGTCTCTTGATTTCACGTGTGGGAATCAGAAATACGAAATATGATGATGTATGACTGAATTAGGCTTCCATAGTTTCATGAATCCCAAATTTGTCCAGATACCACAAGGAAAGCGTGCTTTACGTGTTGCTGCAGTTCCCCTACCCAACAAATAGTGAAATTCAAGTTTCAGACACGTGGTTGCATTTTGCTCCTGTGTGAGATTCCCCTTCTAAAAGAGGTTGAAAATCAGCCATGCTGAGGAGAAAGTTAACGAACGCTGAAAGATGGCAAGTGATAGGCATGAAAAATGCTGGCATGTCATGCAGGGCCATTGCAAGACAAATGGGTCGTCATCACAGTTTGATTGTCAAACATGGTCAAACCAATGATGTCAATGACAGGCATAGGTCTGGTAGGCCAAGAAAGACCTCTAACAGAGAGGATAGACGTCTTTTTAGGATAGTCAGACGAAATCCATTTGCCACTTCAACAGATTTAAGACTGCAGTGGATTACTCTCGACGATGACCTCAGAGCGGCTGGTTATAACGCCAGAAGACCAGTAAAACGTCCTCAACTGACTGAGAGGCACATGCGGAATCGTCTGATATGGTGTCGTGCCCGTAGTCGATAGAACTTGGCTAACTGGAGAAGGGTCCATTGGTCTGACGCGTGTCGAATGCTGCTACGAACTGTTGATGGTCGAATATGTGTTTGGAGGCAACGTAACACTCGTTTTGCACCAAGGAACACCCAGGAGACCTTAGCATGTGGCGGGGGGTCTGTCATGATATGGGGTTGTGTTTCCTTCGGCTGCAAACTTCCGCTGGTCACAATTCGTGGAAACCTGAATGGCCAACAATACCAAGATGCCGTTCTTCGCCCAGTGATAGTCCTCATTTTGACAACCATCCTCTTCAGACAAGACCTGTTTACATGGACGACAATGCTAAACCACACATATCTCGGGCAGTTTTGGCTTATTTGCGTCAAGAAGTTATTGCCACTCTTCCTCGGCCGGCCTGTAGTCCGGATCTTAATCCGATTGAGCATCTCTGGGACATTCTTGGCCGGAAAATCAGACATCGTGATCCCCCAGTTCAAAATCTCGCTGGACTTGAAGCCGTACTTCATGAAGAATGGATCCTTTTACCTCAGAGAAGCATTCAACGACTTGTAAAGAGTATGAGGCGTAGGTTTGAAGCTGTGGTCAATGTCCGAGGATCATACACACGTTACTGACGTTTCTGTCTTGCAATAGACTCTGCACTCCCTAAGGTGTCTATGTGACACCTGATATGGTCTGCTGATATCATGACAGTTACACGACAAAAAAAAGTTTTTCAATGTTTTCTAATCCTTCAATTTCTGGTCTCCGGTAAAATTCCCTTCTGCTTATATTCTTCTGGAACACAAGATAAACTTGCTTTGGGACAAATTTTGCATCACATGAGGTTCACATATACGGCTTATAACAATCGTACATCTCGTTATAATAGTCATCATTAAGTGCCAAAAGTAACAGCTCACAAATATGGTGGGTGGCGCTTAACTTTTGTGCATGTGTATATTATATCTTAAACTGTTTGCACCTTAAGGTCATTTCGTCTGCACAAAAAGGCCCATGGCCTACAAGTACTGAATAAAGTGAAGATAAACTGAAACTCTGCGTTTAAGGAACGCAGATTATTATGGATGTAAGGAAGACCGGGCTCTCTGGTGCATATGAACAGCTGAAATTTCATGACAAAACGACAGTTCTCCGAGTGCTGTCATCCTCACATGTTTTCAAAGTAAGGGTCAAAATAAAGCTTGGGCTTGTGCCAGTCTGTAACGAGTGTAACCACTTCTGGGGAAGGCACACATGCCACACAGCAACGTCGCTTTTAGGTCAACAACCTCTTGAGGGACTGTTGTGGAATGGAGGTTTTGTGATTTTGCTGATTTTTTGGTAGTAAAGGTCCTTTTTGTTTGTCTAGGAAATTTGCTACAGATTCAAGTCTTGAACTGATCCGTTATACCTGGCCTTAACCGACAACATGACATAAGAACACAATATGTGCATGAGCAAATTCACATTTTCATAATTTACTGTCAATTTTGCCAGTGATAGCTGTTCATAGAAGGCACAGATCCTCTTCAAATGCTCTACCACTACATTGAATGGCCGATTGAATGGTACTATTAAGTCTCTGTAGCTTGGATGCCCGCAGTGACGTCATTGATGAGGTGCTGAATGGTAGCCAGTGCATTTTTAAAGCCAAATGGCATCAATTTGTGTTGATAAAGTCCGTGTGGAGTAGTAAACAGAAGTAGTAATGCAGAAATATTTGCATGCTCAGTCAGCACGATCTTCTACTGACCCTTCAAAATGCTAAATTTACAAACCATTTCCGTCAATTAAGTCGTTAGTTCTTGGTATGAGAAATAACACAGACAACAAGTTCTATAGTTTCAGGTCGGTACAAGATCGGTTGGTGTTATCATGCTTGGCTACCAGGATGCATGGTGAACGCCACTCACAGTCACTTGGTCTGATGCTGTCCTTCGCCAACACACACTCGACTTCTTGTTGGAGTGGGTTTGTGTAATCCGAATTTCACAGGCAATGAATCACCTACGACCTATGTCACGAGTAACTGCCTCTGTTGTTCTGGAGTATGAATGTTTAACATATCAAATGTTTTAAAGATCTGGGACTAGTCTTCTCACCCAAATCATCAAACTTTACACGCTCGTTGGTAAGCTAACAACTGCACTCATGACCTGTCATGATATTCCTTATCATATTGAAATGTCTTCACAGGGATTTAGAGGTTTCACTCACTTTCTTATCACATCACCCAGACACACAGGTTTATTCAGTATTATGGCCATATGGCCTAAAGTACAATTGACGCTAACTCATAATATGATGCCACGTGCATATACAGAAGTTACATCTTCTTGAATCTTATATTTAGAACATGCTTTATATAAGTAGCCACTGAAAAGATAACATGTTTCTTTTTTGAGTTGATAATATTTATCAGATTTATAGTCATTATTCAAGAAGTGGAGATATGTAGATCTTAACTTGGAATACTTGTTACACTTAATAAGACATGGAATTCATCTTCAATTTCACCTCTGTCACAATTGGTATAAACACTGTTAACAGTATCAATATCTTTTGATTTACGACACATATTTACATTAAAATTATGTGATGAGATTCTAAATTTAGAAAACGATCTCATTAATGACCTGTCTGGTTAGACAGATAACCTGTGCAATCCACACAAAAGAAAAACCATATATTATGTAAATAACAGATTTCTTACTTCAGACACCCAGTTATGTTTACCCTTATCATACAACTGCTTTAACAATTGATAACATTGAAGAGGATATCTCCATTCTTCCATTCTTAGTAACTTTATCCATTATTTAACTACTCCTTCTTGGCTATGCACGGACATATTGCACATCACTTAAGGACCGTGTATGCCATAGCTATGGACAATACTTCAGAGACTTGTCTGTACCAAATGCAGACAGGAACTTTGACTATTCATTTGTTGACGGCATCAGCAGGTCTCTGTCTATCATTGAATACTGTGAGACTACCAAGACTTAATGTCTGGAGGATAACAATTCTCTCCTGGGTGATCCTATATAATGTCGGGAAAATCGTTGATACAATATATATTATTGTTATTTAACACTATTGGTGCATACGAATATGTTCCAAAGGTATATAATGTCGGTCAAATCCTCCCCGTAAACAAAGGTCAGGGATAATGAAAAAGTGACCCTTCTAGCTTCAAGGATATAACAATAACACCTGTCTTAAGCAAATTACTAAAAGGGTATTCTTGAAAGAATGACTAATGACAATGTCACATTTCCCCATGCGTTTCTGTTTGGATTTAGAAAAGGCGCAGGCGCTGAGATAGCAGTCCTTACCTTAATGGAAAGCCTTGCCTTCTATAATGAGAGAGAGATTCACCAGTAAAGTGCGCTTTCCTTGATAATGAGAAGGCGTTCGATCGGCATGGCAGTTTACGCTCTATATTGATTACTTACTGTATCAACTAACGGTTACGGAAACTAAATAACACTCAGATAACTCCGTTGACATTGGTAGGCTTGCACGGATAGGATCATCTTCTATACAGTCTATAGAATGTAAATGTGGCACATTTGCCAATGACATTGTTAAACATAGTTTTGTATCATGTCGAATCAACCTCCATAAAAGAAACTTCCTGTTTAATAAAATTTGTGATTTACTTGATGTTAACATATTTGTTGTATTATGGAAGATGAAGACTGCATATATTTTCCGGTTTACTTGGCGTGTACATACTCAATGTGAAACAAGTTTACACTTCCATGTGTAGCAGCAGATAGTTTCACCATATGTTGCACACATATAATGTGGGAGTCACAGTTATAACGATGTATATATACTGCTATTGTTGATTTCCACTATCATTAATTTAGCTCTTGGTGTAATAACTATACATATTATATAAGCTGTAATCTTCATATCATGGAGGTAATAGTTTGCTTTGTTTGTTGGAAAGTAGACACATAGCCTAGTAATTTCAAATTGGATTGATCGACGATAGGGTCGGCCATGTTCATGTTTAAATGCTTACTCTAAATTTCGGGGGCACGGGTGGCCCTGTCGTCTAAGGCGCCGCAATTCGCTGTGCAGAGTTGCGTCCCTTGGGCACGCCAGAAATCTATGATTGTGGGTTCGAATCCCGGTTCGCCCCAATTATGTTTCTAGGTTTGTCAGCACCATACCCGTGCTCGTGGGTTTCATCGAAGTGGTAAACGTCTGAGGCCTGCATCACTTCGGGCTTTCCTCCCACATTAAGCTGACACGCCGCGATATAACTGGAATACTGTTAAAAGCGGCGTAAAACCCAACTCACTCACTACTCTAAATTTCACTCGACATTTTACTAGCACTTCAATCACTAGCTGCCACTAACAAATTCTACCAATACATTTAGAACAGTCTCCACTGCCATGGATCACTTAATGCATGTAAACTAAGAATGGTGTACTGTACACTAAGAATGGTGTACTGTACATCTATCGAGGTTATTTTGCAGCCGCCCTTCTTATGAGCTCATATTGACATTGTCAAAGCTGAAATGCTAGAATCGGAAACAAAAATGCTTTGAAAAGTGATCGTTCATAAGTATTGGTGGATCAGTGACACACAGATATTTTCTAAATGTCTCTTTTTTTAATTATACTCTTGACCTGATTTGAAGTTATTACTCAGCGGTTAGAGCAATAATCAGGTCTTGACAATAACTACCTTTGTCGAAGTTTGGGTCGCCGGATCTGTAAACCTGGTAATCAATACACACACTAAGCGAACTCAACCTATGTTGTGAACTCGAGCCTCACACGGTAGCTGACAATAAAGTAGGTTATATATATAATTCCATTTGCCTGTGAAAGCAGCATGCCTTACCCTTTGAGTCGCGTCGATAATAGTTTACGTTCATTTCATTTGTGATTTAATAGGCTCTCTTAGCAGATGATGTATAACATAAAAAAGCTGTTTGGCTCTGTTTGACTGTGCAGATGTCATGGTCGCATAGAAGGGATGATCTTTCTATAGAAGTGCTTTCGGAGACGCTGACCAGCTGACCATTAATGTTTATCGTCACGGGCGGCCTTCTTCAGCCCAGCACTATGCTTCAGATTTCATTAACGGATCACTAGGATCAAGGGCTCGAGATGGACTGGCCTTTTCGTTTGTTTCTTTCTTTCTTTGTTTCGTGATGTCAGCCGGAAGTCGGTTGCATTTTACTGACGGCATTTTTCAAGGGTAGGGGAGAAATAAATGCACTTGCTCGGGACATTTATTTTAATTCGTCAATCCATCATTCATGTTTTTGAACAGCGTGAGACGTATATAAAAATCAATCATGACGGGATTTTGATCTAGTCAAACAAGGCCTTGGTTCACTCCGTGATATTGCTAGAATATTGGTAAAATCGGCGTAAAATCATACTCACCAAATCACTCACCTATAGTTCATCAGTTGCAGCTAGTATCCTCAGGGATGACTAATGAGTTTGTCAAAGCCATCAGCCATCGACCAGTAGTCTGTCTCCAAGACCCTAGAATTTTTTATTTGAAAAGGAGTCCAACTCAAGTTGAGAATGATTTGGCAAGTCTGGATTGCCTCAGCTCTAGGAAATTATGGATTGTTCTGGGCTCCATTTGGATTTTATTTTGTTTGTTTTGTAGATGTTTGTTTTTAAATAAGATTACCTTATTTCTGGAACTAAATGTCAGTCTAGTCAATCCGAGTAGGAGAAACGACAGAGCGTGGATTCACCAATATGTAGTGCACATGGTCTGTGAGAGCCAACGACACCTGCAACAAATAAGAATATTAACGTTGCAATCTCATTAAAATCAGAGCTTAGTTCTCGCTATCGCTAAACAAAGATCCGAGAACATCCCATTACGGGTCACGTCAGAACGACCTTTCACCCAACTAATCAAAGCATCGCTTACCAGATCATGAAAGTGACAATCGGCTTGTGTCTTCTAATTATGCAACCTCGAAAACGTTCACACGGGGTATTCAGAACGACAGTTAGGGCCCGTACGACTGATTCCGTTACCGTTCGTGAATAGTAGCACCCATTGTCTCAGCTCGAACGAAAACAAATCAAATTATTAAATAAAAAAAGAAGCAATGGGGATCAGCATAGATGCCTGGCGTGTTCGGATAGGCCGTTTTATGCAACCCTGTGGCCTGAGGCAAATTCAGAAAGTTCTCCCCTACTCACACGAGGCACACTGGACAAGAAGTACGGACATGGCGTACAGGTTGTTGTTGTGTACGACGCTACTGCTATCTGTGGGGGTTTCATAGTGGAGAGTGAGAGACAACACCTGGAGCCACCGGCACAGGACTTGTCAGAGAGACACCAGAGCGTTTGCACCTCCTCTAGTGAACGTAATCGACACCAAGGAAAGAGTGCACAGCAATCCAGACAGAGCAACAGACCATCCCCTAAATCTGGGGGGAGAGAGGGGTGGGGCCAGGGCCTGGACGATTTTACGACACATCAACATCAATTGTCCCAAACAACATATGATGATGAGATTTCTTTATTTTGGAACATTTCAGGATTAACTCCAAAGATTGAGGATACGTATACGATGAATTATTTGAACACGTTTGATGTTGTAGGCCCAACTGAAACATGGATTAAAGACATACCACAAGAACTTGAATCTGTGTTAGATAATTTATCCATACTAAATAAGGAGGCAGATAAAATAGACAAAAACTGGGAGATTATCAGGTGGAATAACTGTTTTATTAAGAAGGGATTTTGTTAAATACATGAAATGGACTAAAAATACTAAGAAGTGCATATTTATTTTATTTGACAGGACACTATTTGGTCTTACATCAGATGTTTTATATTCCACAGCGTATATTCACCCTCAGAATTCAACATGGTATAACTATACTGGATTAGAAAGTAAAATGGTATTTCCCTTTTTCAAGAAGATATTCTTGATATACTGTTGGATATAGAAGGGGACGTCATACTCTTTTTCGGTGGAGATTTTAATGGCCGCACAGGCAATGACCCGGACTATGTTGAAGATGACACTATTGAACACATTCAGGGCTATGAACCTTGTGGACTATATGCTTGATCATTTTCGTATGAGGCGATATTCATGTTACACTGCTGTTAATAAGATCGGCAAATGTTTGCTGTATTTGTGCTCAGTACTTAACGTTCACATAATCAATGGGAGATGTGACTCTGACTCGGATGTTGATGGTTTTACGTACGTAGGCCAAAATGGGACTAGTGTCATTGATTATGTTATATATTCACCACAACTTTTTCATTGCTGTACTGACTTTACTATCACATCAAGAGCTGAATCATCACATCTACCTGTCACCGTCAGTCTACAATCAGCAGATGTCACTTTTCCTAGACATTTAGGTAACACACCTAGTAATACAGGTGATTGCTTCAAGTTTGTGAGGGATAATGATAAGAACGAGCAATTTCAAGATGCTTTTTACTCTGATACTGTACAAGAATTACCTCACAGGTCAATGGAAGTGGCATTAACTGACATCAATAAAAGTGGGCAATGATTTGTTGAAGCATTGTGTAAGTCTGGTATGTGTAGAAGAAGGAAAGTTGGTCGAAGTATTACAGATAAGAAATGTTTTGATATTGTGTGTGAATTCCTCACAAGGGAAAGATGCAGGTGCTTAAATATATTTAGGAAAACTAATGATGAAGTATCCATATCAAATTACAACCAGGATAGAAATAAGTACACGAAGAAGTTAAAAAAGGGGAATACAAGGCGAGACAGCGAGAAAAACTCTAAAGTAACATAAATGATCCAAAAAGGTTATATAATACTGACATGAACATAGATACCTGGTTTAAACATTTTGGACTTATTTTCTTTTGACAATAACAGTGAAGATTTGCAGGAAGACATCGAAATAGTGAGGAGGCTAGTTTAGTAGCTGATGTATTAGATTTTCCTATTTCAAGAGAAGAAATCACTTCAAGCATACAAAGATTGAAAAAAAGTCTCCTGGTATTGACAACGTCAATCCCGAGGTTTTTTTTAGAATGCATCAGATACAATTGTCCCATATTAAGAAGTCTTGTTTAATGCTATTTTTGAAAACAAGGTTATGTAAATGATGCCAATAACTACAGAGGCATCACATTATTAAGCATACAGAGTAAAATATTCTTAGATATCATTAATAGAAGATTAGTATTTTGGGCTTGATCATTTAAGAAAATAGATGAGGTGGTTTTAGAGAAGGGTACTCAACTATAGACAACATTTTTTAGTTACATTCCTTAATTCAACGTTATTTATCAAGTAAAGGGGGGAAACGTTATGCGCTTTTTGTAGATTTTTCAAAAGCATTTGACTCAATTAACCGTGATAAACATTGGGCCTTGCTTAAATTACGAAGAGTAAGTAGCAAAATGTTGAAACTATTATCAAGTATCTATGAACATGTAAAGGCTTGTGTAAGAAGTAATGGTAGTATTTAGAAGATTTTGAATGCAATGTAGGCGTTCGACAAGGATGTATATTAAGTCTTTTTCTCTTTACTTTCTTTATTAACGAGCTGGTAGAAGAAATACAAAACAATTATAAAGGTGGTATGCAGCTACACCCAGATATTGTTCAAATATTTTTGCTTCTGTTTGCCGATGATGTTGTAATGATTTCGAGTACTGTACCCGGACTTCAAAGTCAGATAAATGTGCTGGAGCAATTTTGTGAACAATTGTGTTTAAGTGTTAACAAAAAAAAGACCAAAGTTATTGTATTTAAAAATGTTATCAAAAAGGGAGAAATGGTTGTACAAAGACAGTTATCTGGACCTAGTTACAAGCTATAAATATTTGGGAGTACATTTTTCTATTAAATGATCTTGGAATTTTCATTCAATACAGGCTGCAACACAAGCAAAGACAATTCTCTATGGGATACTTAAACGTCTCAGATCTATTGAGAGTGTAATTTTTAAACTATTTTTTTTAAATTTTTGACACATAGTCAAGGTTTGCGAAAGGTCCTTCTGACGTGACCCGTAATGGGATGTCCTCAGATCTTTGTTTAGCGGCAGCGAGAACTTAGATCTGAGTTTAATGAGATTGATCGACGTTGTGGTATCGGTGTTGGTGCGGAAGACAACGTTCCCAGTCAAACCTCCGAAATACTGTTTAACCAAGTTAACCGAGTAAAAATCCAACGCACTCACTATCAGCGTTTTTTACCTTTTGTGTGATTAAACCTTATTCCAGATAGGATGCGAATGAAAAAGGTAAGTGTATCATGTCCAGCCGGTGGCATCCATCACACCCACATGCACAGGTATGTGTTCACAGTAACGAGTACGAGCCAAAATCGGGAATTGCAAAATATTACAATCTCTCGGGAGATGAAGCAAATCAGCATTGTAGGCACCGGTAAACATTTTTTTTACTTTCTAAGTAATCAACAAGGATCACACCCTTTGCATCTCGACCCCTTCCGTGGTCGAATGGTAAAGCGTCCGCCTGGAGAGCGGAAGGTCCGAGGATCGATCCCCGACCGCGTCATACCAAAAGACGTTAAAAGATGGTACTTGTTGTTACCCTGTCTGGCGCTCGGTATTAAGGGGCTAAAACAAGGACTGGTCGGCTCGGAGTCAGTATACTGTGTCTGAGTGGGGTATTCATGTTAATCGGCGGCATGGTATCTCAGTGAGCTAGCACTATAAATCAGCATCAGTCCTGACTAGTACAAGCAGCCACACACATACATACACGTGCATGCACGTCGCTATAAAAGTGCAATAATCTTGGACGCGACTTGAATTTCTTTGGTGACGGAGAATTGGAATGGTGCCAATCCATGGATTGACGTTTTGACTCGGGATCATAGAGGTAGACTCACTTTTCATCACCCGTTACTAATCTCTTTTTGAATTTGACGAATTCCTCCTCAATTAGCTCTAAATTTTCTCTGGCAATGTCAGTTCTTTTTTCCTTAAGGTCAGAATTTAGAAACCTTTGCAGTGTAAATGTTCATGAATAATAGTTTCATTGGATCCATGGCTCAGACCTGTGTCTTCCTCAAGTTCAGCAAAAGTAATACGTCTATCTGACAGTATACCTTTTTCTATCTCCTTGATTGAATCTTCATTGATGGCAGTTGAGGGACGGCCAGACTTAAGGTCATCATCAAGGCTTGTTCTCCCATCCTTAAACATAGCTGCTCAACGTATAACAGTGGAATAGCTAAGGCACTTATACCCGTACACTTGTGACATGCGGTCATGACCACATCAAATACGTCCGACCATATACTTCAAATATATAAGTAAATATAACTTACACAATTAAACCCTTCCCACGTGTAACGAGTGAGTGATTGAGTTTCATGCCGCTTTTAATAGTATTCCAATTATAACGGCGTGTCAGCTTAAAGTGGGAGGAAAGCCCGAAGTGATTCAGATCTCAGACGTTTACCACATTGGTGAAAAACATGGACACGGGTATGGTGCTGGCAAACTTAGAAACATAACTGGAGCGAGCCGGGATTCAGTCCCACAACCATAGGTTTCTGGGCGCAACTCTGCACACCGAACTGCGGCGCCTTAGACCGCAACAACCACACCCCCATGCGTAACGAAAATAATATGGACTGCTCTGTTTAAATAGGGAGCCTGATTTCATCTAAATATGGCGTTAGAAACAAGCTATATGTTTACAATCCTGCCACTATTTAAATACAATTGAAAGAGACGTGTGTACCTATCACAAACGTTCCAGTGAAGGCGGCCAGGAACCATTACACGGCTTAGTGTAATCTGTTTGCAAATCGTTAGACGCGAGAACGGGTAATGGCGTTGTCGGCAACGTCATGACAAGGTCAACATACACTGAGACCTAAAAAACGAATCTGCTATTAATACCCTTTACTGACGCATGTTAAAGTGTTGGTAGAGATCCAGGTACACAACAGGCAACCCGAAACACAGTCAACCATCAGCGGAAACATGAGGCGATACGACTCAACTAATAAAGACATTCCTGTTGTCTTAGGTTTGACTGAATGTCTGATTACCTTGCTTCGTACGAATAGTATTCGATATTACCGTGGAAGTGACTTATTGAAGTCTAATTTTCAAATTAAATTACATATCAAGGTCCTCTTCCACAAACACCCCATATTCCAGCATAGACGTACGACAGACGCTGCGACCTGGAGCAAGGCCCTGAGCACCAGTCATATAGAAGTTAAATGACGTATGACCTGTTGGCAGACTGTGAGGACATCAGTTGTGTTAAAGTTTCGAATGGCATTATCTTTTACCCTTACACACCTGTATACTTACGTTCTTCTAGGAATCAGGGGCGGTCGGGTAGCCCAGTGGTTAAAGCGTTCGCTCGTCATGCCGAAGACCCGAGTTCGATTCCCGACATGGGTACAATGTGTGAAGCCCATTTCTGGTGTCCCGCGCCGTGATATTGCTGGAATATTGCTAAAAGCGTCGTTAAACCATACTAACTCACTCACTCTTCTAGGAATCAGTTCCAAATCAGACTGAGTACTTCACATCGTGGCATTTGTTCTGAATTAAATTTCTTGGCGTATACTTTGATCAAAGGCTAATGCTCTCTCTCTTCATATTACTGATGCTTTACCAAATGTAATAAAGTCATAAATTTATTTCCATCTATATCTTAAGGTGTCATCTTATGAAACTCTATATCGCATTAAAACCGACCCAAGAAGATCCGGATTAGAACAGGTCTTCAGCAATCAATGCTTGTCGTAAAAGGCGACTATGCTCGTCGTAAGACGCGACTAACGGGATCGGGTGGTCAGGCTCTCTGACTTGATTGATACATGTTATCGTATCCCAAATGCGTGGAGCGATGCCCATGATATCAATCATTGGATTGTGAGGTCCAGACTCGATTATTTACAGCTGGAATTAAGAGATTACAAACAGCATTCAAACCGTTTTCTCAATTCACATTCGCCACCATGGTTTCGTTTTGAGCCCGATTCCATTCATAAGACACTTATGAGGCGACTGGGTCCAGGTATTTATCATAATCGAATACAACCTGGACTTATAAATCAGTTATTAATACTTGACTTCAAGCTGTTAGGGGGCCGGTTGGGAAGTCTTTTGGTTAAAGCTTTCGCTCGTCACGCCGAAGGCCCGGGTTCGATTCCCGACATGGGAACATTGAGTTAAGCCCATTTCTGGTGTCCCCCGCCGTGATATTGCTGAATATTGCTACTTACGTAATCTCAGATGTTGAAGTTGTAATAGTGAGTGAGTGAGTGAGTTTGGTTTAACGCCGCTTTTAGCAATATTCCAGCAATATCACGGCGCGGGACACCAGAAATGGGCTTCACACAATGTACCCATGTCGGTAATCGAACCCGGGTCTGTAATAGAAACAGCCCTGAAATAGTTTCCTGATTCCGTCTGGGTACCTTCCAGACAAGGATTATGAAGAAACGGATCTGTAGCAATTCTGTGGAATTTGCTGCCACATGGAACCACAAGCGATCATAGAAAGGATTATTCAAATCAGTTGATAACTTGGGCATTATGCCACAAACGGATACCTCGAGAAGAAAACTAAATAATTTCTTAAGATGATATTCATATCCTCCCTACATCAAAAGCCATAAACCATCTTCGCGAAAACGCAATCAGCGCTGCGTCAGCTTTGATATATCGATTTGATCAGCTCCAAGCATGACTAAATGAATTATTGTCTTCCGTTTACCAAGTCTCAGATTGTTCAGATCTTGTTGTTTCTTGAGAACGTTGGACATGATTTATAGCTCTCAATTAGAGTCAACCAAACGAAATGTGACTTCGTTAAGTGTTGTGATTTATGTTTTTTTAAGCAACTCTTATAATCCTAACTACCATTTTCTATCCATTCGCCAGTATCCATGTTGTTGATTTCCTTGATCAAACATTTCTAAAGCTTTTTCTTCTATTTTCTACCTCTACATGATTTCATGGTACATTAAAATGACTACCATACTTATATAACACTTCAAGATTTATGGGTATACGGTGGTCCTGGATGTTTAAAATTCAACCATTTGTTCTTTCCGGTATTCGTCAATAACTTACGCATTTTTATATAACTAGCTGTTTCGATCCACTGTGCCCACTGGAATCTGTTTCGGTATATCAGCGAGACCGGTTATTTTCTGGCGTTGACATTTTATATATAATTTTATATTTCATATTTAAGTTTGAAATTTGTCTTTGTGGTTATTTCTATGCAATCATAACAGGGTCATTTCAGATGTTATTTTATAATTTGGATTAGAATGTATAATTTGGATAATGATGTATAATTTGGATTGTAATGTATAATTTGGATTATTACGTATGATTTAGATTGTAATGTAAAATTTGGATTATACTGTATACATAATTTGGGTTATGCTGTATAATTTGGATCATAATATATGATTTGGATTATAAGATATCATAATTCATACTCGGATGATGACTCGTTGTGTTCCATGTGCCATGTCGGATACGAAGCAGCATGTACTTCAGCACACCACGCTGGGTCATTTGTACTGTGATCGTGATCGCCGTCACGAAGGATGATATTTATATCTGAACGAAGAGTGCTTTACCACAGCTACACTTCTTCAAGCACGTCTGTTACAATATCAGCGGTTGTACCCCACTCACTGTATCATCTGTGTGACGTATCCAGATCTTGCAAACTAATTTCTTTAATCAGATATTCAGGTAAATTGTTCATCTTTGTGTTGATATACCATAAGGTACCAGTCGTCCAAGGCGCCGCAGTTTGCTGTGCAGAGTTACGTCCCTTGGAAACGCCAGAAACCTATGGCTGTGGGTTCGAATCCCTGTTCGCCCCGATTATGTTTCTAGGTTTGTCAGCACCATACCCGTGCTCGTGGGTTTCACCGAAGTGGTAAACGTGTGTGACCTGCATCACTTCGGGCTTTCCTCCCACATTAAGCTGACATGCCGTGATATAACTGGAATACTGTTCAAAGCGGCGTAAAACAGTAATAATGAGACGTTGTACTGAGTACTCTTGATGTTAGAATCAATGTAGGCTTTGTTTCCATGTTGGACTTGGGTAAATAGGTAATTTAAAAGTTTGATTCCATACGATCTGAACCAGACACCATCTACTAACTGTATACAATTTGAACCAGACACCATCTACTAACTGTATACAATTTGAACCAGACACCATCTACTAACTGTATACGATTTGAACCAGACACCATCTACTAACTGTATACGATTTGAACCAGACACCATCTACTAACTGTATACGATTTGAACCTGACACCATCTACTAACTGTATACAATTTGAACCAGACACCATCTACTAACTGTATACGATTTGAACCAGACGCCATCTACTAACTGTATACGATTTGAACCAGACACTATCTACTAACTGTATACAATTTGAACCTGACACCATCTACTAACTGTATACAATTTGAACCAGACACTATCTACTAACTGTATACAATCTGAACCAGACACTATCTACTAACTGTATACAATCTGAACCAGACACCATCTACTAACTGTATACGATTTGAACCAGACACTATCTACTAATTGTATACAATTTGAACCAGACACCATCTACTAACTGTATACGATTTGAACCTGACACCATCTATTGACCGTATTCGATCTGAACCAGACACCATCTACTAACTGTATACAGTTTGAACCAGACACCATCTATTGACCGTATTCGATCTGAACCAGACACCATCTACTAACTGTATACGATCTGAACCAGACACCATCTACTTACTGTATACAATTTGAACCAGACACCATCTATTGACCGTATTCGATCTGAACCAGACACCATCTACTAACTGTATACAGTTTGAACCAGACACCATCTATTGACCGTATTCGATCTGAACCAGACACCATCTACTAACTGTATACAATTTGAACCAGACACTATCTATCGACCGTATTCGATCTGAACCAGACACCATCTACTAACTGTATACAATTTGAACCTGACACCATCTACTAACTGTATACGATTTGAACCAGACACTATCTACTAACTGTATACAATTTGAACCAGACACCATCTACTAACTGTATACGATTTGAACCAGACACCATCTACTAACTGTATACGATTTGAACCAGACACCATCTACTAACTGTATACGATTTGAACCAGACACCATCTACTAACAATATACGATTTGAACCAGACACTATCTACTAACTGTATACAATTTGAACCAGACACCATCTACTAACTATATACGATTTGAACCAGACACCATCTACTAACTATATACGATTTGAACCAGACACCATCTACTAACTGTATACGATTTGAACCAGACACTATCTACTAACTATATACAATTTGAACCAGACACCATCTACTAACTGTATACGATTTGAACCAGACACTATCTACTAACTGTATACAATTTGAACCAGACACCATCTACTAACTATATACAATTTGAACCAGACACCATCTACTAACTGTATTCGATTTGAACCAGACACCATCCACTAACTATATACAATTTGAACCAGACACTATCTACTAACTGTATACAATTTGAACCAGACACCATCTACTAACTGTATACGATTTGAACCAGACACCATGTACTAACTATATACGATTTGAACCAGACACCATCTACTAACTGTATACAATTTGAACCAGACACCATCTACTTACTGTATACAATTTGAACCAGACACTATCTACTAACTGTATACAATTTGAACCAGACACCATCTACTAACTATATACAATTTGAACCAGACACCATCTATTGACCGTATTCGATCTGAACCAGACACCATCTACTAACTATATACGATTTGAACCAGACACCATCTACTAACTGTATACGATTTGAACCAGACACCATCTACTAACTGTATACGATTTGAACCAGCCACTATCTACTAACTGTATACGATTTGAACCAGACACCATCTACTAACTATATACGATTTGAACCAGACACCATCTACTAACTGTATACGATTTGAACCAGACACCATCTACTAACTATATACGATTTGAACCAGACACCATCTACTAACTGTATACAATTTGAACCAGACACCATCTATTGACCGTATTCGATCTGAACCAGACACTATCTACTAACTGTATACGATTTGAACCAGGCACTATCTATTGACCGTATTCGATCTGAAGCAGAGGTCATCTACTGTCTAAGATATGAACCCGATACCATCTATTGACAGTATAGGATTGGAACCAGACACTTTCTGCTGACCGTATTCGATCTAAACCAGGGGTCATCTACTGTCTAAGATTTGAACCAGACAGCATCTATTGACAGTATTCGATCTGAACCAGACAGCATCTACTAACTGCATCTACTATCTGAACTCGTCCTGCACTGCAGTGTGAAATATATGTGGTCTATGAGTACAAAACCAATCTAGATTTATGTAAAGACAAGTACAACCAGCTCTATGAAATCAGCATAAGGACACAAATAATTTTAGAGGAGAGACATGAATTGTGTAATAAAAAAAAATCATAGTCTATATATTAGTCAAGATCTGAACCAGAGACTATTTATGCTGATTGTGTATGATACAAGCTTTAACACAGATACGAAGGAGAGGTGCAACTCGGGACGTTGACGTCGTTAATAGTTCTTATTTGTTGCACGTATGCATGGCTTACACCACAGGCGCATGTGCACAACAGACAGACAGACAGACAGACAGACAGACAGACAGACAGACAGATGTTTATGGCAGTCTCACCCCAATTTATTATAACTCTGCTGCATAATAAACAACATGTATGGGCCACTCCTTACTGAGATAAGAGAGACTCTTTGAACAATGTATTCACATGTTTAGCATATATAAAATACAGGTGACGATCAGCTGTGTAAAACACTTTTCTTTTTCGTAAAAAAACATAATATTATCTCGACAAATATAGGCTATTTTCTGTACATATAACATGTTGATAAGATTTGAGTTCAACTTCAAAATGTTGCAAACCCTGATCTAATTTGCAGTGGGTGCGGAATATTTTCTTTCTTAAAGCTGTCCAGAGATTACTCCACAGAAATAGTTTACGAGCGATACGATCCTGGTTTAGATTACAAAGGCGTATATATAGTCGAACCACACTTACCCACTGGCGGACTACGGCGGGGGGTCATGCCATGTCACCGCTTACAGCTAAGTTTGGGGTATACTTTTTCAAACCCAGATAAAAACGCATTGCGTGATTCTGTACAGCCTTGATGTCGGACATGTTATTCATTCCCCATATACAAGATCTGTATTCTAAAACAGACCACCCCACCGTGCCATATCACCTTGTAAGTGTACAGTATTGCATACCACCTCATATGTTATATTTAGAGATCACTAAACCAAGCGCTCTGCTACCTGAGCTAGCAGCTGCCTTTGCCGTACGTGTATAGTCCAGCTCTTCTGTTAACACCACCCCTAAATAGCAGAAACTTTCCACAATTTCTAAAATGTGTTCACCACAATTAGATATACGCAGTTCGTCCTCAAGAATGATTGCGGTCTAAAATGTATAATATTTGACTTATTGCTATTTACAAATAGTGTGCTTTTATTACAGCAGGCACCGTGACAATCAGTCATAATGTTAAAAACTGTCTCCGATTCATCCATTAATAGCATTTAGTGCTCAGAACTAAAGCCTTTGTATCAGGCTTGTCTCCGTTGTTGTTATTATCATTACAGCTAAACACCTTCATTGTGTGCGTCTACGTGCTGGTTTGCATGGTGCCATTGTCTCTGGCCTAGATCCTTCTAGATCCGACTTCTCCAGATCACAACCCAATCGAACACCTCTGGGATTAACTCGATCGACGTGCACGTCAACGTCAGAACACGCCGCAGACACTCCCACAACTGGCCAACGCGTTACAAGCAGAATGGCGCAGAATTCCGCAGGACAGAATTCGTACACATATCCAGTCAGTGTCAATGGGATGCAGAGCTATGATTGCTTCACACGAAATACTGAGTTCAGCGCAACCTTTTGGCCTTATGTGACATGAGTGAGTGAGTATGGTTTTACGCCGCTTTTAGCAATATTCCAGCAATATCACGGCGGGGGACACCAGAAATGGGCTTCACACATTGTACCCATGTCGGGAATCGAACCCGGGTCTTCGGCGTGACGAGCGAACGCTTTAACCACAAGGCTACCCGACCGCCCCTATGTGAAATGACAATGAACAGTTTTCAATGTCTTTGTACAATGACAATATGTGACTATCGAACTCCAAAATTTCATATTTGTATCTATGATATTGAATTAAATATATCGACTTTATTAGGTACAATAAAAGTACTAAAAATCTACCTGTGTGTTTCTCTTTTTGAAGAGTGTATATATACTGGAATAGTCCCTCTGATGGACCAAGACAAAATTTAGTCATCAAGCTTTAAAATAGACTGATGATCATTCTCTCCCACACATCCTGCCTTACTGACAATACCATTAGGTCCCACAACTCAAAATTCACCAAACGATTATAGACTTTCATGTGGACGTTAACAATAATCCAACACTGACATACCACTAGTGGATACATATGTCATGTCATTTTTAGAGTTTATCCTGCCATTTCAAGTAAAATAGCTGGCATCATTAAGAAAGTCAGTTAACAATCAACCATAACTATTGATGGTTCTGTCCACAACCTATCAACGCCTTGTACAAAGTCTAGCAAGTGTCGTCAGTGCCCTACATGTTGCCGAGTACACACACGCTCTGTCAGTGTCATATTACGCAGCCGTTTCTCCTGGCAGGTTGACGGCTGATGGCTTTGGCGAACGCTCACCACTGACGATGCCAGGCTGTAGTGACATCTGATTAACAATGGCCATTGTTTAAGGCAATCCAGACTTGCCAAACACTCTAGACTTGAGTTGGAGTCATTTGTTAATATATTCCCCAGCGTCTGGGAGACATACTGGGGTGTGGTACTGACATATGCAGAAACATAATCAGGGCGAAACGGGATTCGAACCCACGACCATGGGTTCTTGCACGTCTGACCGGTGCAATTCGACTTCTCAATTTGCGGCGCCTTGGGTTGGCTGATGCATTCGCCCGAGCTCCAAACACATATGACGATCAATGAGCGAAGAGTATGGTTTTACCCACCTTTTAACAACATTCCAGCAGAGTCGTGACTGGAGACATCTGAAAACGGCTTTTCACATTATACACACGTGAGGAATGTTTTCACTGGATATAGAAAAACAAATACAAATAGGTTACCTTTATTGCCCTGTGTGTTAAAAACAGATAAACTCAAAACGGGATAACTGCTAATTTATAATAATGGGAACAGACAACAATCCTTATCTCCAGGATGAGGCAGTAGTAATTCCATGGTAATTCTGGGTCAGAATAGTTTCACAGCCGGCTGATCGTACCAGACAGTGTGGACAGTTGCTCATGGTCTCAGCAACTGGTTTGTCTGCCCCACGTTCGGTTAGAAACTAGAATACTCACTCATCCATTTACTCAGTGAGCGAGTATGAGTTTACGCCACGTTTTTGCAATATTCCAGCAATATCACGGCGGGGAACACCAGAAATGGGTTCCACACATCTTACCCTTGTCGGGAATCGAACCCGGGGCTTCGGCATGACGAGCGAACTCTTTAACCACTCACTCACTCATTTATTTATTTATTTACTCAATTCACTCAATCCACAGTGTGGACAGATGTTCGTACTATCACCGACTCACTCATTCACTCACTTTCCGACTCACTCATTTTCTCACCGACTCACTCACTCACTCACTTACTCACAGACTCACTCATTCACTCACTTACACACTCACTCACTCACTCACATACTCACTCACAGACTCACTCATTTACTCACTCATCGACTCACTCACTCACAGACTCACTCATTCACTCACTCACCGACTCACTCACAGACTCACTCGTCGACTCATTCACCGACTCACCCATTCACTCACTCATTCACTCACTCATCGACTCGCTCACAGACCCACTCACAGACTCACTCATTCACTCACTCATCGACTCACTCACAGACCCACTCATTCACTCACTCATCGACTCACTCACAGACCCACTCATTCACTCACTCACAGACTCACTCATTCACTCACAGACTCACTCACACACTCACTCATTCACTCACTAACACACTCACTCACAGACTCATTCACTCACTCACAGACTCACTCATTCACTCACTCACTCACGGCTCACTCATTCACTCACTCACAGACTCACTCATTCACTCACTCACAGACTCACTCATTCACTCACAGACTCACTCATTCACTCACTCACAGACTCACTCACACACTCACTCATTCACTCACTAACACACTCACTCACAGACTCACTCATTCACTCACTCACAGACTCACTCACTCACTCACTCACGGCTCACTCATTCACTCACTCACAGACTCACTCATTCACTCACTCACAGACTCACTCATTCACTCAATCACAGACTCACTCATTCACTCACTCACAGACTCACTCACAGACTCACTCATTCACTCACTCATTCACTCACTCATTCACTCACTCACAGACTCACTCACAGACTCACTCATTCACTCACTCACAGACTTACTCACAGACTCACTCATTCACTCACTCATTCACTCATTCACTCACTCACAGACTCACTCACAGACTCACTCATTCACTCACTCACAGACTTACTCACAGACTCACTCACAGACTCACTCATTCACTCACTCACAGACTCACTCACAGACTCACTCATTCACTCACTCACTGACTCACTCATTCACTCACTCACAGACTCACTCACACACTCACTCACAGACTCACTCATTCACTCACTCACAGACTCGCTCACAGACTCACTCATTCACTCACTCACAGACTCACTCATTCACTGGGTGTATACTTTCTTTTGCCCGCCAGTGTAGTCATTTGATGACTGATATCACAGAACAGAGAACTTCAACTGCATTTTTGTGTGCATGATGGATCTTTATTCAACAAAAGTGAGGATTAAAGAGGAGGGGTACATGTCCTTCCGGCATTAAGGGGGTCAACATTCGTTCACATGCCTCTCGTGAGTTCTGGCGCATATGTCATCTATAAAGTCAAACTCTGCCTCTCGACATTAGGAGTGTGTGAGCGGGTCTTTTCTCTTATTTTATATAAATGCAGAATCTAAGTAATGTTCTCAATGACAACAACTGATATCTATATTTCCGAACCTGTATTGTCAGCCTGTGTTATATATTCTGTCCTATTGAATAACAACTGAATTTTAATTTTGAAAAAGTATATTTCACCAATGAGATAATATCATTATATATTGTCATGTGCACAATCAAGCAAATGTGAATTTTCTACATTGACAGTGGATCCAATATAATTTGTGTGCAAATATATTAACTATTTCGAAATTAGCTATGTATAATATCCTTGAAAGGCTCACCATACCTCTAGCCTCAGTAAAATATATCGGTTTGTTGTTGTTGCTGTTTTAAAACTAACACACTCACTCACAGACTCACTCATTCACTCACTCACAGACTCACTCACTCACTCACTCACGGCTCACTCATTCACTCACTCACAGACTCACTCATTCACTCACTCACAGACTCACTCATTCACTCACTCACAGACTCACTCATTCACTCACTCACAGACTCACTCACTCACTCACTCACGGCTCACTCATTCACTCACTCACAGACTCACTCATTCACTCACTCACAGACTCACTCATTCACTCACTCACAGACTCACTCATTCACTCACTCACAGACTCACTCACAGACTCACTCATTCACTCACTCATTCACTCACTCACAGACTCACTCAGACTCACTCATTCACTCACTCACAGACTTACTCACAGACTCACTCATTCACTCACTCATTCACTCACTCATTCACTCATTCACTCACTCACAGACTCACTCACAGACTCACTCATTCACTCACTCACAGACTTACTCACAGACTCACTCATTCACTCACTCATTCACTCACTCACAGACTCACTCACAGACTCACTCATTCACAGACTCACTGACTCACTCATTCACTCACTCACAGACTCACTCACACACTCATTCACAGACTCACTCATTCACTCACTCACAGACTCGCTCACAGACTCACTCATTCACTCACTCACAGACTCACTCATTCACTCACTCACAGACTCACTCAATCACTCACTCACAGACTCACTCATTCACTCATTCACAGACTCACACATTCACTCACTCACAGACCCACTCACAGACTCACTCACAGACTCACTCATTCACTCACTCATAGACTCACTCATTCACTCACTCACAGACTCACTCAATCACTCACTAACACACTCACTCATTCACTCACTCACAGACTCACTCATTCACTCACTCACAGACTCACTCATTCACTCACTAACACACTCACTCACAGACTCACTCATTCACTCACTCACAGACTCACTCACTCACTCACAGACTCACTCATTCACTCACTCACAGACTCACTCATTCACTCACTCATTCACTCACTCACAGACTCACTCACAGACTCACTCATTCACTCACTCACAGACTCACTCATTCACTCACTCACAGACTCACTCACTCACTCACTCACAGACTCACTCATTCACTCACTCACAGACTCACTCACTCACTCACTCACAGACTCACTCATTCACTCACTCACAGACTCACTCATTCACTCACAGACTCACTCATTCACTCACTCACACACTCACTCACAGACTCACTCATTCACTCACTAACACACTCACTCACAGACTCACTCATTCACTCACTCACAGACTCACTCACTCACTCACTCACTCACAGACTCACTCATTCACTCACTCACAGACTCACTCATTCACTCACTCACAGACTCACTCATTCACTCACTCACAGACTCACTCACTCACTCACTCACGGCTCACTCATTCACTCACTCACAGACTCACTCATTCACTCACTCACAGACTCACTCATTCACTCACTCACAGACTCACTCATTCACTCACTCACAGACTCACTCACTCACTCACTCACGGCTCACTCATTCACTCACTCACAGACTCACTCATTCACTCACTCACGGACTCACTCATTCACTCACTCACAGACTCACTCATTCACTCACTCACAGACTCACTCACAGACTCACTCATTCACTCACTCATTCACTCACTCACAGACTCACTCAGACTCACTCATTCACTCACTCACAGACTTACTCACAGACTCACTCATTCACTCACTCATTCACTCACTCATTCACTCATTCACTCACTCACAGACTCACTCACAGACTCACTCATTCACTCACTCACAGACTTACTCACAGACTCACTCATTCACTCACTCATTCACTCACTCACAGACTCACTCACAGACTCACTCATTCACAGACTCACTGACTCACTCATTCACTCACTCACAGACTCACTCACACACTCACTCACAGACTCACTCATTCACTCACTCACAGACTCGCTCACAGACTCACTCATTCACTCACTCACAGACTCACTCATTCACTCACTCACAGACTCACTCAATCACTCACTCACAGACTCACTCATTCACTCATTCACAGACTCACACATTCACTCACTCACAGACCCACTCACAGACTCACTCACAGACTCACTCATTCACTCACTCATAGACTCACTCATTCACTCACTCACAGACTCACTCAATCACTCACTAACACACTCACTCATTCACTCACTCACAGACTCACTCATTCACTCACTCACAGACTCACTCATTCACTCACTAACACACTCACTCACAGACTCACTCATTCACTCACTCACAGACTCACTCACTCACTCACTCACTCACAGACTCACTCATTCACTCACTCACAGACTCACTCATTCACTCACTCATTCACTCACTCACAGACTCACTCACAGACTCACTCATTCACTCACTCACAGACTCACTCATTCACTCACTCACAGACTCACTCACTCACTCACTCACAGACTCACTCATTCACTCACTCACAGACTCACTCACTCACTCACTCACAGACTCACTCATTCACTCACTCACAGACTCACTCATTCACTCACAGACTCACTCATTCACTCACTCACACACTCACTCACAGACTCACTCATTCACTCACTAACACACTCACTCACAGACTCACTCATTCACTCACTCACAGACTCACTCACTCACTCACTCACTCACAGACTCACTCATTCACTCACTCACAGACTCACTCATTCACTCACTCACAGACTCACTCATTCACTCACTCACAGACTCACTCACAGACTCACTCATTCACTCACTCATTCACTCACTCATTCACTCACTCACAGACTCACTCACAGACTCACTCATTCACTCACTCACAGACTTACTCACAGACTCACTCATTCACTCACTCATTCACTCACTCATTCACTCATTCACTCACTCACAGACTCACTCACAGACTCACTCATTCACTCACTCACAGACTTACTCACAGACTCACTCATTCACTCACTCACAGACTCACTCACAGACTCACTCACAGACTCACTCACAGACTCACTCATTCACTCACTCACAGACTCACTCATTCACTCACTCACAGACTCACTCATTCACTCACTCACAGACTCACTCACTCACTCACTCACGGCTCACTCATTCACTCACTCACAGACTCACTCATTCACTCACTCACAGACTCACTCATTCACTCACTCACAGACTCACTCATTCACTCACTCACAGACTCACTCACAGACTCACTCATTCACTCACTCATTCACTCACTCACAGACTCACTCACAGACTCACTCATTCACTCACTCACAGACTTACTCACAGACTCACTCATTCACTCACTCATTCACTCACTCATTCACTCACTCATTCACTCATTCACTCACTCACAGACTTACTCACAGACTCACTCATTCACTCACTCATTCACTCACTCACAGACTCACTCACAGACTCACTCATTCACAGACTCACTGACTCACTCATTCACTCACTCACAGACTCACTCACACACTCACTCACAGACTCACTCATTCACTCACTCACAGACTCGCTCACAGACTCACTCATTCACTCACTCACAGACTCACTCATTCACTCACTCACAGACTCACTCAATCACTCACTCACAGACTCACTCATTCACTCATTCACAGACTCACACATTCACTCACTCACAGACCCACTCACAGACTCACTCACAGACTCACTCATTCACTCACTCATAGACTCACTCATTCACTCACTCACAGACTCACTCATTCACTCACTAACACACTCACTCATTCACTCACTCACAGACTCACTCATTCACTCACTCACAGACTCACTCATT
The DNA here is from genome assembly GCF_022045235.1 of Haliotis cracherodii. Taxonomy (NCBI): domain Eukaryota; kingdom Metazoa; phylum Mollusca; class Gastropoda; order Lepetellida; family Haliotidae; genus Haliotis; species Haliotis cracherodii. Next base: position 30,156,468 of record NW_027266286.1, read on the forward strand.
CACTCACTAACACACTCACTCACAGACTCACTCATTCACTCACTCACAGACTCACTCACTCACTCACTCACTCACAGACTCACTCATTCACTCACTCACAGACTCACTCATTCACTCACTCACAGACTCACTCACAGACTCACTCATTCACTCACTCACAGACTCACTCATTCACTCACTCACAGACTCACTCACTCACTCACTCACAGACTCACTCATTCACTCACTCACAGACTCACTCACTCACTCACTCACAGACTCACTCATTCACTCACTCACAGACTCACTCATTCACTCACAGACTCACTCATTCACTCACTCACAGACTCACTCACAGGCTCACTCATTCACTCACTAACACACTCACTCACAGACTCACTCATTCACTCACTCACAGACTCACTCACAGACTCACTCACTCACTCACAGACTCACTCATTCACTCACTCACAGACTCACTCATTCACTCACTCACAGACTCACTCATTCACTCACTCACAGACTCACTCATTCACTCACTCACAGACTCACTCACAGACTCACTCATTCACTCACTCATTCACTCATTCACTCACTCACAGACTCACTCACAGACTCACTCATTCACTCACTCACAGACTTACTCACAGACTCACTCATTCACTCACTCATTCACTCACTCACAGACTCACTCACAGACTCACTCATTCACTCACTCACTGACTCACTCATTCACTCACTCACAGACTCACTCACACACTCACTCACAGACTCACTCATTCACTCACTCACAGACTCGCTCATAGACTCACTCATTCACTCACTCACAGACTCACTCATTCACTGGGTGTATACTTTCTTTTGCCCGCCAGTGTAGTCATTTGATGACTGATATCACAGAACAGAGAACTTCAACTGCATTTTTGTGTGCATGATGGATCTTTATTCAACAAAAGTGAGGGTTAAAGAGGAGGGGTACATGTCCTTCCGGCATTAAGGGGGTCAACATTCGTTCACATGCCTCTCGTGAGTTCTGGCGCATATGTCATCTATAAAGTCAAACTCTGCCTCTCGACATTAGGAGTGTGTGAGCGGGTCTTTTCTCATATTTTATATAAATGCAGAATCTAAGTAATGTTCTCAATGACAACAACTGATATCTATATTTCCGAACCTGTATTGTCAGCCTGTGTTATATATTCTGTCCTATTGAATAACAACTGAATTTTAATTTTGAAAAAGTATATTTCACCAATGAGATAATATCATTATATATTGTCATGTGCACAATCAAGCAAATGTGAATTTTCTACATTGACAGTGGATCCAATATAATTTGTGTGCAAATATATTAACTATTTCGAAATTAGCTATGTATAATATCCTTGAAAGGCTCACCATACCTCTAGCCTCAGTAAAATATATCGGTTTGTTGTTGTTGCTGTTTTAAAACTCAATGATTTATTTTATGTGTGGCTAGCCAATACATCTTTTGCTTTGATTACCTCCCTTGAATGAAGGGAGATAAGCAAGTTCGAAACCGTTGAATTGAGAAGTCAGAAGAAGAGTTGACAAACAAGCCAGGATAATAGATCTGCTTTAAAATGTCTTTGAAGGTTATTCGTTTCTGAATGCTCTTGGATTAATTCTTAGTTACTTATATATTTTGTATCGTCTACCTTGGTAGGCAAACGTGTTATGAATTCTGCCCTTTCATGGCAAAAAATTATGAAAAACAATTGAAGAGGCTCAGGCTAATTGGCGGTCGCGGCAAATTTGATTAAAGTTCCTCAACCAGGATTTTGTAGTATTTTCATTCAAAAGTTCTGATGTACATCAGCATGATCAGTCAAGCAGTCAATGGTTACCCTGATTACCCTCCATCACCCGAAATACATGTGGTCACTTTTCACTTTCAGTGTAGTCATGAGTGATGATGTTCTAAATTTATTCAGCTAATGAAAAGATTAGGACACGTGCAAAGCAATGTGTAGAGCAGATATCATCAGACTTTGGTACAAATTGCACATGATGTCAAGCGAGATACTTTGCTGTTTGTGCAAAGTAATCTGTTTACAATGCTGCCAGGTTTTCTGCAGAAGTGTATTCACTATTCACTGTTCTGGTAACATATAGTTCCTTATTGGTAAATACAACTTCCTTTGATTTTTCAGCCATGTTTGGGAGACATGTGGGCTGAGAGCACATTAGAGCGAGCTTCACGGGTAGGGCAGGAAGTGCTGGAAAGAACCAGGGCCAGGAAGGTGGAGTGGCCATCACACAAGCAGTATGGCCACAACCCTGTACAGGTGAGAAAACCAGAACCAGAACCAGGTTCCAGTGTTGATCCTAAGTGTCCCAAGCCTAATGGCTATAGTTGTTGCAATTGTTACCATGGTTACAGTGCCCCTTGCATCCATTACTACTTGATGTAGTGATATGAAGAGATATACAGGTTGTGTGCTCATAAAATACCCGCGTATTAAAATCATCTCGTCACTACAAGGTCGGGAACATAGTTGTTTCCCTTTCTCATACCAGTATCCTGTGAGCATAGTTGTTAGCAGAGTTGCATGCCTGAGGTGTGGCATAATTGTGGGTTCGAATCCTGGTTCATGTTTCTAGGTTTGTCAGTAGCATACCCATGCCATTGGATTTCACCAAAGTGGTAAACATCTAAGACCTGCGTCATTTCGGCCTTTCCTCCAACATCAAGCTGACTTACCGTGATCGAACTGAAATAGTGTTAAAAGTGCCATAAAACACATCAGACTGTCTCTCTACATGTGTCCACCAGGACCCCCATGTGTACACGTCGCTGGATGATGCACTGGCCAGTATGCTGCACTATATGTCGGTGACCACCAAGGACTGCAAGGTGAGCTTGAACATAGAAATACTGTAGTCAACCTATTTTATGCTGTTTCCCCCTTAACCAGAGTAAAATAAAACCTGTGTAGAATAGGTCATGCTTGTTTGCCATAAAAGGTGATTATGCTTGTTGTAAGAGGCGACTAACAGGATCTGGTAGTCAGGCTTGCTGGCTTAGTTGATGTATGTCATCATATCCCAATTGCATGGATCAATGCTCATGATATCAATCACTGGATCCTCGGTCCAGGCTAGATTATTTACACACTGCCGTCATATAGCTGGAATATTGATGTGTGCAGCGTTAAACAACACACAACCAAGCAAAAAGTAAGATGAAAGTACTGTAATCTACATGATAAGCGCCCAGGGCTCTCTCAAAATAAGAATTAGGGGGCTCTTATTAGAATATTATTTTGGTGAAAAAAACAGAGTTGAAAGATCGTTAATTTCGTGGTTTATGCTGACAGCCTGAAATGTTTATATACGACAGATATATTTTTCCTGAATTTAATTTCCCAGAAGTAAGGGTGCATATAACACAAGTGCGTATTATACACGAATAAATTTAAGTCTTGTGGACATTGATCAATCGGTAGGGTGCTATTTGGGATTGTTCACTTGCCAGTATATCAGCAAATATCGCCGTGGGCCCTTATTAGAGAGGGGCGCTTATTACGTTGAATACGGTACTCTCTTTGTACCCCATCCTAAATAAATTTATCACTATCAACCTGATGTGTAACATCGTTCTACATTGAAAACGCTGTATGTCATTTCCTGACTACTCTGATTGTTAATTCCTGATAAGGACAATGCATGTAGGTTTCAATGATATCCTGGCACAGACTGGGAAGAAAGGATTAACATTTGCCCATTTCTTTATGAGGTTGTTTGTATTTCTTTATACCAGCGTTATTACAACAGTGCAGGCGGATCCCAGCTGAGTGCCTCGGACACCCTCCACTGCAGCAGATTCCACACCCCGACATACACCGCAATACACAAGACAAACCCAGTAGGTGCCAGCTATACCATACCTGTCAAGATTTTGAGTTTTAACATGATGCCTTTTTTGCAGAGAAACTTTGTTTGTTTGTTTGTTGTTTAAAGCCACACTCGGCAATATTGCAGCTATATGACAGCAGTCTATAAATAATCAAGTCAAGTCAACCAGAAAATCCAGTGATTGACATCATGAGCATCAATCTATGCAATTGGGATATGATGACATGCATCAACACTTGTCACCGAGCCTGACCACCGATTCTAATAGTCGCTAGCTGCATGAGAATGTTTTTATTAATACATAATGGAAAGCAAAAGATTTTGTCAAATGTCATAAGTGCAAATTAACACCGATATGTTATAAAACTCTAAGAAACCCAAATGTGTGCCAGTAATTGTCAAGACAAATAGGTCATTCATCACAAATTCTATTGTGAAAAAATGTCTTTGGATGAGAAACTGAGGGCCTCCTGTAGATTATTGTAGAGTATGATGTGATCTTGCACCTGGCACTGATAAATCATTTGAGGTTTGGTAGGTACTAGGTAGACGAGATGTGGGATATCTCATCAATGGTGGTCATACTTGGTGACTTGGCTGATTGTGTGGCAAGGTACCCTGAAGGCATGGAAGGTTGCTTATGATATCAATCACTGGATTGTGTGGTGCAGATTCAATTATTTACTGGCATCTGTCATATAGCTGGAATATTGCTGAGTGCGGCATTAAACAAAAAGGAAACCATTGACTTGCTGGTAGCTTTAACAAATCATGTAAGATTTGTATCACTTTAGACTTTCCTTGTTTATTAGGGGTATGGATGACTCAGTCGTCTAAGGCAACGCAATTCGCTGTGCAGGGTTGCATCCCTTGGGAACGCCAGACACCTAAGATCTAGGGTTCGAAAACTAGTTCACCCTGATTATGTTTCTAGGTTTGTCAGCACCATACCCATGATTGTGGGTTTCACCGAAGTGGTAAACGTCTAGGATCAGCATCCCCTCATGTTTCTTCCCACAGTAAGCTTATATGCAGTCATATAACTAGAATACTGCTCAAAGTGGCGTTAAACTTGCTCACTCGATTATTAAGCTGAGACATCATCATTTAAGGCAATGTTAAACCCAACTCATTCACTTACTCTCAGCTTCAGCGGACAGAGGATGTGCACATTCTCGTCGAGCCTGGAACCTACGCTGTGTCGGCCGGAGCCTGGGGCACCCAGTACCAGCAGAAACATGTCGTCCACGTCCGAGAGGGAAACACCGTCAACATGGACTTTGTGTTATGACAGCCTCAGCCTGACATCGGCTTTTATAAGTCATACTAGTCATTATCATGATTATCTTACTGTTGATATAGCAGTCACTATATTAAACACAGATGGCTTTTTTTGCCACCATGTCAATGATGTCAACATTAAAATTTGATATTTCTCTGCCAATGCAATATCCTGTCACATCGATGCCAAATATTATATTGATATAACTTGCCAAAACGTTATTGCCAAAATGTATAATAAGTGATAAGGCTTCCGTTTCCCTTTTATTGTTTTGTTACCCATGCTGTGTCAATTCTACAAATATAGTGAGCCGTGTCATTATTTGAGGGTTTTTTTAAGGAACTAGAGTTCTTCCAGTTTGGACACAGAAAACATTCAGAACAATCTGTGTTCACTTATTTCAAATGTAGTGCATTGTTTACTGTTTTTATACTTTTACAAATATAGAGTTGTGAGATTTAATTATACAGAATCTCTTTCAGCTTTACAATAAGAAACTGTCATTATGTAAGGCTATCAATTTACATTAAATCAGTTATATAAATAGTCTACAGCATCATAGCTTGAACAGTGCAAGTGTAACATATTTAGGATAAGTTCAATGATTTAGAACTGTGTGTGAGTAATTCAGTATTATTTTGGTGCCTAATTTCATTGAAATCCGACCTGTCACTCCAATATGATACCTCTCTGCATGATGTTCTGGAGATGCAGATTTCTGAATCAAGGTGGAAGAGGAATGAAGCCAAATTGTTTAACAAACCTGACATCTGATTGGCTCAGAATCCCACTCATCTGATTGGGCTGTCAAAGGTCACTCAGGGTTCACTAGATGCGTCCTTCTATGGAGGTGTCCTGAGATCTTAGTGCAGAGAGGTATCATGTTGGAGATCTAATTTGAAGGAGATAGTGCTACCCCAAATCATGTCAATCAAAATGACTGCCCAAACAAAATAGTGTTTCTCCTTTGACAAATTTGAGATGTTTCAACATGTTCAAGGGTTTTGTCAGATGTTATTATCAAAGAGAATGGGTGATAAGGGCAGGTGATTAGAAATATGTTGTTTTTATTTGGATTAATCATGCTTATTATCACCTGTTCAATGAATATTAAGTTACCCCTGATGAAGGAAAGTTATGAAACTGGCTCTGGAGTTTCTGGTTCTGAACAGGCTCTGATTCTAATGGAAGTTTGTGTGGAACATTACTGATAGACTTTTCTATAATTCTTTGTTCCACTAAAAGTCATACCTTCTTTCATCTCCCTAATGAGATTCCTATAGAGGTGCTTAACAAGTGGTAAATATCAAGATGACTCAATCTTGTCTGTTTCTTTGTCTGTGGTAGATATTTTCAGAATGATTGTCCCAAGCAGTGCTATGATGTAATGTAGGTCTGCAACAGCTGTGGAGATGATGTACAGGGCTTAGATCCACTTCAACAGATTGATGTTACCAGAGGTGTTGGAACTGCTGTACTTTACAAAGACATAAGCCTCAAAATAAGTATCACTTAACGGTTAATATAGTGGAACCCTGTTAAACTGGACAGTAGCATTTCCATTGATATCATCCTGATTAACAAATGTCCAGATTTCACTGTAATAACACTTTGTATCAGTGTGAGGCTTCTGGATTAGCAGGGTCTGGACTAACTAAGTTTTCAGTATACATGTTGTATCTTGCTTGCTGTAGTTCTTGGTTTTCAGGACCATTTACCCTTTTTTTAAGTCTGTGCAATAATCTCTGTGTGTGCATTCGTGTGTCCATCTTATGATAGGATGTGCAATACATATTCTTCCTATTGTTTAGTCTTGTGTTGAAGAATGTGCCTGTTGAACATATTTTGCAATGGTTGAGTGAGTGCGTAATATCACGGGAGCAGCAATATTGTATTCATTAATAGTGATTGTGGTGTTCAAGTCTTTGAAAGGCATTTAAAAGTGATACACATAAGGAAGAAAATTTATGTATGTCAACTTCTTTATTATGAGGAACACAACATTCTGAGTGTATACTTACTCGTTCATCATTCACCTGAAGGAGTAAGTATATACATATATATATATGTACTGCAAAACGTTTTACTCCTCATAATAAAAAAGTTGACATCCATAAATTCTCTTCCTGATTGTGGTGCTGCTAAGAGAAATTGTGCATGTTTTCATTCTTACTTATATTCAAAAACATTTTGGTTAATTTTATGCCTGAACAATATCTTTCATGTTACATGTCCAAATCTCACCACAAATAGCTGTAAGATTGTTGATGCTGTGTTGAGCAATATTCACTCACATATTCCAGTATCAGGGTTATATTGTTGGTTTGGATATATGTGATGTGATAATGGTACATATTTACTTATATCACAGTGCAGAATAAAGTTTATTTTACTAAATTTATTTTGTGTTCATTATTTGTTATGTCCACCCGTCCTCTATTTTGTATTGTCAATGAATCCAAAGATGCATGTGTGCAAATGTACAAAATGACCACAGCCTTTTGTTAGTTCCATGACCATATATACCCGGTTCCCCCCATTCTCCATTTGTTGTTTGATGCAACACTCCACAGTATTCCAGCTGTGAATAATGAAATCTGGACAAAACAATCCGGTGACTGATATCATGTCCACTCTATCTGGGTACGATCACGCGCTATCACCTAGGTAACTGAGCTTGATCAACCATCACAACAATCATAGGTTTCTGGGGACCAATTCTATCCCACAGGGTTGATAACTCTCCATAACCCAATACAGGCGTATCTGCATGGACTTTAACATCCTACACCAGAAGATTATTGCACTTACATAGCGACATGCATGCACGTGTGGGGCTGCTCCGGTCTAATGCCGGTTATATAGTGCTAGCCTATCGACATCATGCCCCAGTCCGACCCACACGGAGCAAGCTGACCTGTCCTTGTTTTATCCCCTAAATGCCAAACCCCAGGGAGAGGAACATCTACATTAATGTGTTTTGTAACTTTCCACTCTCCAAGCAGACACCCTATACAGGTGTATCACCATGGACCTCAAAGCCTTGGACAAGAGTTACTGTGTAGGACATTTAGCAAGGCAGTGCTGAATGTTGCTGTTAAAGGGTTGTCTGCTCTCAGTGTTGTCCGAGGTTCCACTGTATATAGTTTTCACAGTTCTGGGACAGTAAGACTGATTTGCTTTGAGCGTGAATGTTTTACATTGTAGTCAGCAAGTTTTCACCTTTGTGACTTTGACCTGAACAGAATGAACTCTGGATCAAGCATGACAACGATCAACAACGATCCATAGTCAGGGAACAAACAGCCATGTGACATGGCCTTAAACTGTTGGCTTCAGGACAAGCATGGTGTATTTGAGACCCATTCCTAGTTCTTGTACACACTTTCGTTATGTCCTAGAATGAACATAGTTCCCATAGGATTTTTTCCAACGGTGGCTTAGATGACTAAATAGGATAAGATGTGTTTGTTGTTTAATGACTGCGGACAGTAAATAACAATCAAGTGATAAATATTGTGAGCAACGATCCATGCCATTGGGTATGCACGCATGCAATCAACCCTGCCACACAATTCATTTGGTCGCCTCTTACAACCAGCAGAGACTGCCGGGGACCTATTCTGACCTGGAACCCTCCCCTGGGGAACAATAAGGTGTGTCATGTGATAAATACATTGTAGATAGCATTCAATATTAAAATAATGAAAAACAAAAACTCAGGCTTACATAATTTTATTGTCATCTAATTTGAAATATGGCAAAAAAGTAAATATTTTCTTGCTGTACATAACTTGACACTTGAACAATTCAGATCTACTCTGCAATGTGGAGTGGCTAATTTTAAGTCAGTTCTGGCAAGGAATGGACAATAAAACAATTTCAAATCTCACTGTGCATTAGGGGGAAAAACTCAAATAGGTCTAAGGGAGATGACTCTGTTTTCTGCAGTACTTATCAATAAAATTACTTCTGAAGTTTCTACAGTGAAGTAGCTTCTTAGTTTTCCATTTCCTGATCTAAGCATCATATGATCCTGAAACATGCCCACCATGTTTGACATGTGGACTTTCACCTACTTCCCTCAAATGCACATAAAGATGCAACAAGAAAATAACAAATGACAAACAGCATATCTACTGTAACACAGACTTAAAATATATATAACACTTGGAGATGAGCCATGATAACGATGCATACTCGGACAGGTGATGCTTTCTTCACCAAGCACAGGGGCAGGCCTTCGAAGGGAACTTCACACATCTTGCCCACATTACACAGAGCAAGTGTAATGCCGACTGTCGTAACACAGAGTTGTAGCCCTATGATTTACATAATAGTCTGTAGTTCTATGAATGTCATAACCTAGCTTTACGGTAGTTGTAGCTCTGACAGTCATAGCACAGATAACTGAGACAAGACTGGTGAGAGCTGTGAGTTAGTGAGTGAGTGAGTTGGGTTTATCGCCGCTTTAAACAGTATCCCAGTTATATCGCGGCATGTCAGCTTAATGTGGGAGGTAAGCCCGAAGTGATGCAGGTCTCAGATGTTTACCACTTCGGTGAAACCCACGAGCACGGGTATGGTGCTGACAAACCTAGAAACATAATCGGGGTGACATTCAGAGTTTCCTATTATCACCAACAACCATCAATTAATGAGTCTCTCATGATTTGATGCCAATTCCCCTCTTACTACTGTAAGTTTACAGGTTATTTCATAAGAGCAACTTCATTCAGTCATGAACAAAATATCCCATTTCGTACTGGTAAGCAGTAAGTGCTTCAAATGTTACTTTTCATGTCATCCAAAATGGTATACCTTAGATTTATTAGGTTGCGACGTGTAGCATCTTATTCTCCACCCTAAATATCTATCCTACTTAACATATATTTACACATTGCAGGTGTTGAAAATGACAAGCCTACCCTCTTAGGAGGAAGATGCTTGAGATATTACACTGTAACCATGGAAACAAGGAATGGAACACTTTGGGTCATAAATAACTGGCTATGTTTTCAATAAATAGAGAAAGTATGTACTGTTGAATATCACATGTGTATTTTTGATTTATTGAAGATATTGGAATTTTACGATCTGGGATAATTGGTGTTATACCTAAACTAAAGGACTCATAGAGACGCACTGGAAACCATTTACAGACGATTAAACAAGGAACCTTCTTTCTCTGACAGCATAGTCACCTCTTAGGGCAAGCATGGGCTGCTAGAGCCAATTCTAACCCGGATCACAGGTAACTTCCTCTAGCAAAATGTTAAAACACTTCAGAACAATGCAGCCAATAGGATGGAATACTGTTATCAGCTAGACAAGAACCATGTCAGAGCAAGGACAGGTCTTATCAAATCGCAGCTTTTAATTGGTATCAGGCACCATACAAATTCATTATTTATCATAAGCTCACATCTATCAAATGTATGCAGAGAGTGTTATTCACAATACGTCTGAAAAATGGTTTCCAAATTACTTCCTTTCTACACTAATTCTAGGTCTGTCATACAAGTATCTGGACTCTGATAGATGAAAAGGATAGGACATAAAGGTGTGGGTGGTACATCTAGGAGAGTTGGGAAAGCAAGAAATAAAGCTGGCCATTTTAAGTTATGAATGTACCATGTGTCAATGCGGATACCCAAACAGTTTACGAGCACAGCCTGCCCAAACAGTTTATGAGCACAACCTGCCCAAACACAACCTAAGCACAAAGCAGGAGCAGAAAGACAAGAAACACATTATGCAAGACAAACATAGTCACTCCATTAGTTATAGCAGTGAGATCAGAAAGTGGAATTTATACAATTTACAGTGTCTTTAACAAATAAACACAATCTATGCCTTAAAATTACCACAAGTACAAGAACTGTAAAGATATGATACACCTTCAGAATATTTGGAGTCAGATTTTCAATAAAAATGTGTTACATACCTATATATGTGATCACAAATGTACAAATGTTTCAAATACTTACATATTTACAGTATCAACATATTACTTCTACAGGATAAATTATCTCCAAAATGTAAATATATCTCCAAAGCTGTACAGCATCTCTACGTTTTGTTATCCTCACTGACAGCAATAAATATAATATCAGCATGCTGACGATATGACCATACATACTACACGAACACGGGCTTCCTCAAACCTAAGGCGCCATGTTTAGTTTTCAAATCTCAGTGGCCCAACATCAAACTCCCAGCAAAACAGAACTTCACAACAACTAATATAAAAACACAAATATCTACCTCCTTGTTTACTTTTAACCACAAATCTGTCTATTCAGCACAAAACTGTCTATTATTCACATATGGTTCTACTGATCACAAAGTCTTCTAATCATCACAAAATGATCTAATAACCACAAAACCTTTAGAAGCCACACAACTTACACTAAATAACAGTCAACAACTCAATGTCACGTTCCATACTTTCAGCAGAATCTCCCGTGACGCCATGTGGTGCTCTGCAAGGTCTTCCATTACTATATATGATTAACAGTTTTACTTTTACTTATCATGGATTTAAATACTTCCTAAGAGGAACAGGCATATTTTCCTCATCTATTTTCTCAATATTTCAACCCTCTAATAGAATTGAACCCCATGATTGGAATGGCACATTCTACCCAAATCCAGGTCTCCAGTGTAACAAGTAAACAAACTAACCACTAGATTTATCTAATGCCTTTCTGAAGGCATCTTCCTGAGGCAAGAGAGTTAACTGACTTTAAAAGTCCAGTTTCCACCCTTGCCGAACTATGCTGGCATTCCTGGGCTCGATCGTAGCGCCACCAGTGGCTATTATGAGTTATGTCCCTTCTATGCCTCTCCTATGGACCAATCAGATTCCACCTCACGTATCACTTGCATTTGCTTCAAACAAACAGCAGCACCAAGACAAGACGATCTGATCAATAATCAAGGTCTATACATTGTGATAAAACGAGTCTTACATTGCGCAGTGCATCAAATCATGTGAGCACCTTGAATAAAAACATGCAAAGATTTAGAAAATATCTGTTGACGAGTTAGTGGTGCACACGCTTTGCAAATCCTGCAAATGACCAAAATCTGCATGACAGTTTACGAACAGGATTTCGATTTCGGAGCGCGATTTTGATTGGACTATGCATAAACTCGTTAGTCCAGCCTTAATGTAACTCCATAATACCAGCCTAGTTCAGCAAGGGTGAAAACTGGACTTTTATAGTCAGTTAAGGCCCTTGCCTCGGGGAGATGTTCTGAAGGTAAGTACACCGTGTGTCTCTGACAGACTGAAATGGGTTGGGCAATACATTAGGAATAAAGACACAGAAACCTATGTAACAATAGTAATCATACAATATTCACATCGTCAAGCTTCCTCCATGAACTTCCAAAGCAGCACATAGACACTTGGTGGATTACACTTGGCATCTTGCTATACTCTACAATCTTCACCACCACTCTCGCACATCACGTTCGGTACAGTCTCACACACTCACTATAGTTCTTTGGTCACAGGGAAATACTAAGCAGCCTTTCATCAAACCCTTACCTAAAGATGCACATAACTTTCTCCATCATTCACATTATGTGGTACGAGATGTTTTGAATAGATGAATGACAACATAGCACATGATGTCCTTGTGTATAACACTGATAACAGCATATGGAGTACCTGTAGCACTTGCAGACAATGTATCGGCATTTTACACACAATGCACTTTAAAAAATGTCATACTTAATTCTAACTAGTAATAATATTTGGAAATTATTTAATCCATAATCCTGTGATACAAGATACAAGAGACAAACCATTTTATCTTTGAATGAAGGGGGTTATTCAAAAAATAATGAAGCCGATCGGCAAATGTCAGAAAAAAATCATTTGTTCAAATTTTGGTTTAAGAAGTAATTAATAGATGAAAGAATTCCAAATATCACTATGGTAACACGGATGCAAAAACATCATTTTGTCAGTTGATGTCTCCCATCCCATCCCCCAAACTAAAATGGTCCGTCCCAAAGCGGAGACTAGAATAAAGACTAGGTGTTGTCTCCCCTTGATTAAGGTCTTCAATATTGGCAAGCGTTGTTCTGTAGCACAGATGAAATTTGATATGTTAGTACACTGTAAGAATACATTTGTAAATCTCCACATGGCTATAAACTTTATTGCAGGATGTACAGTAGCTGAAGTTATCCAAAATAGTTCTAACTATTATACAACATAAATACATTAAATAGCATCCTCCGTACTGGTATTGTACAACAACTACTCAGTCCTTTCCCATTCATACCCTGTATACAATAACATCTGTATTAGCCATTTCCAGGGCTAGTGAGTATAGCAGGAGTACCCTGAACATGCATATAAATTGTCATCAATTGAGCAGCAATTGCTTGGACTGTAATGTAAAAACTAAAATAAATAGCATCTTTTTCACTGATGTTCCAGTGGTTGTTACAAGGATGAAGATAATTATCACATTGTCAAACCCTCCATAGTGTATTAATAAATCGCTACAATGCTCATGTCCCTTCAGAAAGCATCAAAACTTATTTATTAACCTAAGATTGCACCTGAAAGACGGGTAGAACAATTTACATCAGGTGGTTTGCAAATATATGTTGTACTGACGACAATAAAAACTAAAAAAATAAAATTATTTCACAAGTTACTTTTAACCAAAATCTATAGAATTCAATAACAAGAAAACCTCAACCTGAACTACTATGAAATAAGTCAATTATGTTCCCAGGTGAATGTCACATAATCCTTGGCCTACCGACAGGCACATGTTCAATATCTCCAAAAAGAAAATGTCATACATTTCTACCTCATTTCAATTATCTATTTTCAAAATGCTAGGTTTGAAAAACAAATGTGTGACTTGAGTACCTAACAAAAACAGTTCCTTTGTTCCAGACTAGAAAAAGTTTCAAATATATTGCTATTCATAAAATGTAGTGAGAAAATGAGAGATTCTTCCATGACATAAATAATGTAAACCACGCTTATTGCAGTGCCTCACCTACAATTAATTCATTGTAAATAGTGATAACTTCACTGATACATATTACTATTTTTCAAACTTCAAGAATTTGGGTAGTTATAAAATGACCCTAAAACTTAAATAGCAACCGTTGTAAGTACGAAGATATACAAATTAATCTTAAACAATGAAATACCCAGACATTTGATTCATAGCTCAACGTGGTAATGATATCAAAAACAACTTTACACAAGTAAAACAAAAAAACAAAAAAAATATCACAAATTACTGCAAAAACTGCAGTACTTACGAACATGTTTTCTCTAATGTCTCTCTATCCCTTGATGAGTACAAGCTTAACATAGTATAAATTGTGTGATTGTCTTACACCCCAATGGGACTGTCATTGATGAAAATCATAACTATATACACTCATCCTATCAAGATGGTTTCACAGGACACTGGAGTACTGCATCTTTCACAGAAGTTTCATCCAAAATATTCTACTCCTATTGTTGATGAGTCATAACCAATGCAGCCTATTTTCATCAGACAGCAAATGTACTACAAAAACACATCCATGTGACAGTAAAAGGGATTGTATATTTTACCCTTAAAACATGGGATTAAGCATCGACATGATGTTCCTATTATTTTGTTATCAGTATCTGGTACAATCAAAGTTCACCCCATGCACAACTCTCCATGTTGTCATGCTCATGACTCTCAAACAATGCAGTGTGTCACGGTGACTCCTACTTTCCATTGGCGCCGTAAGACCCTGTACCATTTATGCCACAGAGACAGTATTCTAAGTAATTCATTCACAGAGTGGCTAAGAATCTAATCAATGTAAAATGTTCTAATCTATGTCCATCCTATTTCTAAGCATCCTCCATTATTTACCGTATTACATCACCATTCTATTTTGTTAAGTACCCTGGACCTATTGGCTACCAAGGCTTTGTTCTCAGTCCTTTGTGGTACTCTCAGGCCACACATTGTTTAGATACCGTTTCACGAGACAGCCTCCCCTACTGAAAACAGATGGTTCAAGAAACAAATGAAACATATAATATCTATTTTTATCATGTCTCCCTCTAGTAATATAGACCCTCTTATACAACATAAAATGTTATATATAAATTTCATGTCTACATGACTATCAAGACGTTGTCAATGATTGACATAGCTATTTAATTTTACTCTTATTTCGACGACCTTGTGTGGAAAACCTGGAATAAATCTGTGAAACATAAAATGAAAAAATTTGAGGTGAATGGGGTTTAACATCGCATCCAAGATTATTGCACTTATTTAGCAACGTGTGTGTGTGTGTGCGAGTGACCATGTTTTAACGTCTTTTGGTCTGACGTGGCTGGGGATCAAACCCTTAACCTTCCGCTCTCCAGGCTGACGCTTTACCACTAGACCACGGAGGCAGTCTAAAATGAAAATAATGAGGCCTCATGAGTAAGAGAAGCTTTAGGCAAAGGTACAGTTCGGGCGATGAAGGTGGGGATGTCACTTGTGATGCGGGGCTGAATGTGTCCAGGGTTCCTATCACAGAGAAAGGTATTACAAAGACTCTCTTAGAGTACCACTGTTGACAAGATATTTAATGAAAACTGGCTATGTTACACGATTACTTCCATTAATTGAAATCAAAACAATATTTCAATAGTCTGCATCCATATACTGATTTATCAAAGACAGCCTCAAACACCTAGACATAATATTTTGTATCACACACTGCCAAATAATCTTGTAGTGATATTTTTTTCGAACTATCAGAACCAATACACAATGTGTAATTTACAAACAAAGCCAGGAAGACTTCTTCAAACAGGTCTGTTTAAAAGTACATATAATGTAATTCTAAACGTCATTAAACAGATGATATGTAAACTGTAAAGATACTTATTAGAATCAAAAAGTAAATGGCACGTTAGAAATGAAAAATATAAACAAAACAATAAAATCACAACCAATAGCTCAATCCCACATGAAGTTGCTCAAGCCAAAACTATTCTCAAGCTGGTTTAACAGAGACAGGAAATATTCATGTTTGTAAAATGCTCTCTGAGCTTCCTTAGATTCCTAGTGAACTGCTCCCAGCAGTGTGAGAACAAGCACTCACCTAAGTTTCAACGTGGGATGACATAGGCTACGAAGTGTGAACACAGGCAAAATATTTAATAAACATCAGAATTAATCACAGGAAAAGGTAGCAAAAGTTGCACAAAAACAAAATAACTTCATCATACCATGTTCTATAATGATCAGCAACAATACCTGTATCACATTTTAAAAAAGTAGCTTTAATAAGAGACAAATGTTGAATAAATAACATGAAATCCATCAAGAATAATTTGAAGTAAAACAAATGGAGAAATGATGTTCCATTAGGATTCGTAATTTGTTTTGAAAGATTGCAATGTTGGCAGTTCTCAAAATGCCACAAAGGCTCCAGGTCATGACTATGGTACAAAACTATGAACAAACTTCTCGAGTGTTCTCAGTGCCTAATGAGGCTTGGCTACCATGTCACAGCGGACGTGGGTGAAAATGACACTGCAGATCATCACACAATAGATCCATGTTAGGAATTGAACCCAGACCTTCAGGGAAGCCTGAAGTGATGCAGGTTGCAGATGTTTACCAAAACTACGAGCATGGGTATGGTGCTGACAAACCTAGAACCTCAGGGCCAACTAGAATTCCAACCCACAATCATAGGTTTCTGGCACGCCTAAGAGAAGCATCTCTATATAGACTTAGACAACTGGGTCACTTGTGTCCCCATGTGACACGGAGGAGGCAGTATGGGCTTGCCTAAGTTATCAACACTACAAGTTCATTCAGGCACTTACAGATAAGACCCTGAGGCCATAGGACAGATGTTGACAAAACACCATAAGAAGTTGTACTGAACTTTGAACCACAATCCTGACCTGGACAAGTCCTACTGTTCATAAACCACATAACAAAAAGCACAAGTACATCAAAAATGTGGGGAGAAATCTTTCACAACCATGCATAGTTGAGCAAACATTTTTCATATTCTTTGGCTTGTGTTTTGCAGAATGCACTGGAAACTTGTTGTGCAGCTGAAAAATGAAGAGGGAAAACGAAACTAATCATTTTTTCCCCGAAGCAACTTACTGCCAGTAAACTTGTTAATGTTATTTGGTTACATTAGGCTATATTGTGCGTTGATCATATTGAACACATTGCATGGCAAACAGAAAAGTAGCAAGCAAAAATATAAACTGTAAGCCTGATAAACCAAAAAAAAAGAAAAAGTCGTAATTATTTTCAAATGCATATTCATTCAATACTTATTGAAGACAACTTCAGACAGATCCGTACATCTGAGGATACGTTAAAGGTGCAGCATGTTGTACAATGAGGCTGTGTAAACTGGTATTACACCACTCAAAAAACTTAAGGACCACACATTTCTTCCATGTTACTATCGTTAATCCGTCATGCCAAGAAGCAAGTGTGACCTATGGACATGGAAAAAAACTTGAACAATAAAAAAAAGTTTATTTTGATTCTTACTTCAGGCAGGTGGGGGATTATATTAATGTGCCAAGCCATCTTAGCACTATATTGATGAAGAAAACTTGGGCAATCTGCAGTTTCATTTTTTCTTTCTCATCTCCTGCCCATTCAAATTAAATGACCCACTCGAAATTAATAAAAGCTTGATTGAAAACATTTGATGTATTACTTTTCAAAGAAAGATATGCACTGTATTTTATAGAGAGGATCTTCGTAGAAGGGGAAAAGGGTAGTAAAAGCGAGGCTGTGCAAAATGGCTGTTTGACATGCCTGCTTAAAGGGGCTTTATTCTGGACAACTGCAGCCTCAAAGTTATATTCAAATTATTCAGAATTATTTGACTGCCAGCTCAAATTCATGATAAGTGTCCAGCTTGCAGTAAATGAGTACGGACCTAGAGCTACAGGCTGTGATGGACACCTGGATGAGGATCCCACGTTTACACACTGATACTGATGGTGACAAGAAGCCAAAGGCAGTTCCAAGTGACATAGGACAAATGTCTTGTTGAACTTCATGAATGTGGCACACATAATAAAGCTGAACTTAACACATGAATGATCAGAGATACATATCAACACAAATCCATTACCTCCATATCACATCTACCTCTTCCTTGTACCCCCTCATTCACCTTTAGGAAGACTTTTACCTACAAGTCCAACCTTCTCATCACCAAATTCAGAAAAATTGTCTACACCTTAAAAATTCTGGTATTCGTCATAACTGCTTAATCTGCATAAATGATATCATAGAAATAACAGTAAATGATGTCTTTTCAAGAAACAGTATAACAATTTCCTTTCAAAGGACAGTGAACCAAACGATATTCTTCATACATTACATCCCAAATACGTATCATTCTAGCCCTAAACCTCAAACTGTCAACAGAACAGCTTCAACTGGCATCCCAGGTTATAAATAAACTGTAATATTTTCTACCTTACTGGAACAAATAGATGATAATCTATGACAATAAGCCGTTGCACTAAACATGGACGCTAAGAACTGGACCATCACCAGTAGACACTGGTTCTAACTGGCGCAAGTTGGATATCGCAGTAACTGCTCAAGCACCTAACGGCAATTGCTGTTTCAACCTGTGACTTCAAAACAGCAGCAAAAGTTAGTTCAAGGATGAATGTCAATGTCAGTATCAGTTCTTCAAGCAATACTGTTTGTACATACTTTTGGATGAATATGAGATTGATACCAGGGTTAGACTTGCAAGTGGTCAGATAATTTTCCTATTGAAAAGGTTGACTACCGTATTTGTGAAGATATAAACAAAATTTGTTTTTCAGATCTGTGTATAAAAAGAAACATTGATATATTTAGTCTTTGTGATGGTCTTTGGTTTCACATGAAATTGGTAGCATCTGGTGCTAATATTCTTCTTAGATGCATCACCTTGAACTAACACACTAAAGTGTTTAAAACACAACAATAAAACACATTCAAGCAATTTGGCATTGATCTATCTCTTCTTTGAAGTTACAGGTTAAACGGCAAAATTGTTTAGCTTACAGGACGTCTGATATAAACATGTATAACTTGACACATGGGGCCCCGTATGGTTTATATACAACACTTGCTGGACTATGAGGCCCTGTAAGGGGGGCCCTACACCCTCCATCAGCCAAACTTGGTAACATAGATGACGATCACTAGACATTGGTACTAAGTTGAGACATGGCTTTGATCAAAGCACTCTTGTCCTCCTCCAGTTTAATGTTTTCATCTTCAACTTCATCAAGTTCCTGAAAACAGTAAAACAGACAATTAATGCAGAGAAAATAACAAAGGTGAACCTGGGCATGGCAGAGGCATCTCAGACTAGTGCAATATTGTCTGTTACCAAGTTAGGCACCTTGACAACGATGGAAATCTGTCTTCGTTCCACAGAAAGAAAGTGTCATTTATCCATATAAGGTTTTGACCCTGGTCTTTGGTATCACAAGTAAATGCTTGACAGACAGATTGACAATCCAAATGTAGCACAGATATTCTTAAATTTTATTATTATATCAAAGAATGTTCAATTAAAAGTTGATAAAAAGTCTTTAATGCATTTAGTCCCCAATAATATCACTGCTACAGGATAAAGGAAGCTGAAACAAGACCTGAATTAAGAATGTTCGAGGTTTTTCAGGCACACCCCCCACTGCAATTTTTTCTACCGGTCCTATTTACTGTCTCTGAACAAGATCTTTAACAAGCTACACTAATGTAGAGAACACATAAAACAAACCAGATAGTTCAGATGATATGTTAAATGATTACTTTGATGTCAAACTATTTCTGTAGTTGAGTCTCAGAAGGTTGCAGTCAACACAGTGTAGTTACTAATTTGGAATAAGCATGTTATTGCCTATCAAGATGACACCTGTTTATCTCCCTCTTACTGATCAAGGTCAAGGCCTTTTGTATTTATACACTCAAAATGCTCACAATTCAACAAAATATCTAGCTAGATGCATCTACTACAAAACTACCAACAAATAATACCGAGAGTTTTCACCAAGCTAACCCAACAAAACATTGTGGTACTGTAGCTCACCGACACAGCAAAAACATTCAGTTCACAATCTAGCAGTTAGTCTGTAGTTGAGCCAAAAGGAACTTTCAAAATGTGAAGTTTGGTTAATATTTTCAACTGTATGCAAAATAATTGTATTTCACAATGTTATGATGTAATAAGGTTCTTAGTATGTATACTTTATTCCCCTACAGTATCTGAAGAATGACTAAATTTTGGGAACACTGAATAATTATAATCTTGACAACTTAAACAGTTCAGAAGAAAAGACAAGCAGAAATTGACCAAAGTGAAAGAGATCTGAAACTGTGCAAGCCTGTTGCCATAAGGCTCATTTTGAATACAGAAAACCATGGTTACAACGAACCACTAAGGGACCACTAATTTTAGTTTGTAATAACCGTAGTTGGTTATAAGCACATATACAGCATATACACATGATATATACAACAAATGGCAGGGACTTAAATTAGAAAGAACACATCATCTGACTTTTACTTAAAGTCAAACATGATCAGATAATTTCTATCTAATCTGTCTGTCTGTATACAAGTGTAGTTATTGAGCGTTCAAAACAATACCATGAAATTGGGATTTGGAACTCTGTATTTGTATGTCTGGTGCACACCAGTATGATCAGAGTCAAAATCAAACTTGTTGCCATGGAAACAGAAAAAATATATATTCTAAAAATCCCTAAATAGCAAAAGGCACCAGTTGACAACCTGGTCTTTGTGTGTGAACAGTTTCAAGAAAGAGCCATGGATTCCTAAATGGCAAGAGGCACCACTTCAGCCCTTGAATAAAACATGTACCACGTTTGGATGAAAACTGCTGAATAGTTTGTTTTTTCTGCTCCAGAAACGACACCCAACCCCATTTCAGATACGTCTATCTTGTCTCCATGGAAACAGAGAAAAATCAAATTTTGAAAAAATCCTAAATAGCAAAAGAGATCACTTTAGCCCATGGTTAATACATGTACAAGGTTGGGAAAAAGTCTTTCACAGTTTTTAAGTCCGGAAATGACACCTACCCCAACTTTTTTAGTTCAAATATAAAAATGCAAAAAATCCACAAATAGCAAACGGCACCACTTCAGGATCTGTTTGATGTATCTGCCAAGTTTTGTTGACAGATATTGAACAGCTGTAGAGTTGTGCTCCGGAAACGAAATCCACCACTTTACCATTGTTTACAAGACTAAGTACAAATTGGTTTCATGGCAATAGAGAATTTATAAAAATGCCCAAATCAGTAAATAGGATCTGTTTGATATATCTGCCAATTTCTGTTGAAAGGTTTTGAACAGTTTTCGAGTAACACTCTGGAAACTAAATGATTACGGACAGACAGACAGATGGACAGACAAGGTGTTGACTACATTCTCCTGCATTATATGCCGGGGAGATAAAAAGTGCAAAAGTCATGTAAATATCAGAATTCAATCTACAGACAAAAACAGGAGGTATATGCAGAGCTTGCTACAAATGACCCAGATATAAAATCACACTTCTATAGTTGTACACTGGCCAAGCAATAGCCATCAGGGCCTCGTGAAAGCAACAAGTTGTCCAGAGGTGGAGGAGGAGCTGACAAAAGTGACTCCTGACACATGCTGAATGTAGTTTTCATTTTGGGCGTTTTCTTACTTTACAATATTACAGCCATACAATGGCACCCTGAAATAATCAAGTCTGGATCATACAATCCAGTGACTGATAACATGGGCAACGATCCATGCAGAGCAGGTACTTTGACAAGCTATCAACAAAGCCAGCAAGCATGACCACCAAATTCATGATCCATCAAGTCCAGTGGGAGACACCAGAAACACCATGGAGTAACGGATGCTGAAATGCCACAACAGGAGCTCACTGGACCTTTGGTCTAGGAAACTGGGAAAACAGGTCGGGGGGTGGGGGTTGTCGGCTGCTATATCAAAGGGTCGGAGGGCTTATTATAAAGATCAATTGCACTAAATGCAACTTAAAGTTATTGGAGTTAGGCAAGGGGTGATATTAACAGGCTACAAACACACACAGCTTCCATGCAAAGGGTTTTGAGGCAACCAAATTTCTGCTTTACAACAACAAATGAAATCACAATAAACACAATCAAGCTAAGGGACTCCATCAGAAGAACATCTACCATGTGTTGAAAAATGTCATAAAACTGTTATTTGTTAAAATCAATAAGGACTACGACTGCATTTCTATCAAGAGATCTGCACATTCCCTATCCCTATTCTAAACATATTTCCTCCAATGCTAAACTTAAGCTACCTGCAAGATATTTATTACATATTACAAAAAATTCAATTACTTTGATAGGTTTCTGTGAAGCCATTTCTATGATTTCCATACAAGAAAAAGAAAGTTTTACAACAAATGTAGGAAGATGACATGCCAACAGAGAGGGGAAATACGGATCAATAACGTCCATGCTGTATCACTGATTATTACCCTGTTTTCCTATTCCTTAGTGGTAACACTGCAATGTAGGAGAGGTCACATGTAATATATAGCTACAATACGCATTGTTTCATAGTCATACAGTAATTAGCGACTGTGGGCTGTCTGGTTGTGGACTCACTGACTGAATAGTGCTGACAATATTGCTGCTTCATTTAACCTGTCATCATCCTGTACGAGTTGGGGTCTCCTTCATTTCAAGTATGTAGACCTTGTATGGTCAATTACCGTATTTTCTTGAGTATAGTGTGCACCCATGTATAATGCGCAACCCCCTCTAGCGGGTTCAATATTTTGGAAAAACAGAAATTTGAATATTATGCGCAGAAAAAATTTACACCGTACCCTTTCAGCAAAGTCCGGCAAACGAACAGTTGCTGAGAAGCTTCGTCAGTACAAATTCGAAATTTGAGATAAAAAATCACCAGACATGTTTACTTACCGTTTAAATAGTATTTATTGTCCTGCTAGGCATTGTTTTATATCTAGGGATTAAGATTACCTTGTGTATTTTCTCGTAAACTAAGCCGGAAACAGCAATCAGCTGTACACACGTTTTCTTGGAATCGACCGGGGATTCGGTCAAGACACACCCAGTGATATAACTTTATAGAATTTTTAATGCAAGGATCGGCAAAAATTGTATCTGAAACTATTTTTTTTATCAGGAATGATATATTTCATTATTTTCTTAATTATATGCAGCCTTGACTTAACATATTTAAAATAATAATAACCCTAATCGAAGCAGCTGATTGCTATTCCCGGGTATTATTTTTTACATGGAACCAGTCTGACCGGTCACCGTCAAGGCTAACGCGCACGCGATCGCGTGATCACGAGAATTTCATGTTGACATAGAATCGTCAAACAAAAACAAATATGACTTTAAACAAGTCAAAGTATGTCATTTATGATATATGTATGCATTCTCTGTCAACTAAAGTTCGTTTCAAGGCGACAATAGCGGTATTCTGACCGTGGTTGCTGTTAATAACGGTGAGTTGTGCGATCTTCCGATCGCTTCACACACGATTTCGCCGAAATTAATAACAACAATATTAAAAGGAATTTTGAATAAAATTAATGAAATAAGTTACAAACATAAGTCCAGATATACAAAGAACACTTTTTATATCCAGACAGTGTAATTACATGATTATTTTGCGTACTTCAGTATGGATTTGTTGACATGGTATTTCCGGTGTTTCGTGCTCACGGTAATGTCTTTCCCTGGGGGAAAAAACATCTAAACTCATAATTCGTGTATAATGCGCACCCCCTTCTACATAGCCGTGTATTTTTCGAAAAAAAGTGTGCACTATACTCAAGAAAATACGGTATGCCTCTTTATAAAATTAAATATATTCCTGAGAAGATAAGAAATGAAAACAATGTAATCTCTGGCAATGACTTTTAAGATATTGGAATAGGTAGTTGGCTTCTTCCTGTGACAAATTGACTGCAAGAGTTCAGAGTTCTTAATATTTGCTTAATTGGAGCCCATTTGGGCTTATCTCCATCCCGGGGGAGTGACAACAGCTAGTTTGATTCCTATTATTAGTAGATACCATTACTTGGGTAGTATTTCAAGAGTAACATCAGTCATGAAGACATCATCAGGGGTCAGGTTTTGTGCAACTGTCATCTGTCAAGGAGAGCCACCTTCCTTGTCTACCATTCCACCACACTGAGATGAAGTCATCATCAATCAATACCTTATTGAGGAGGGACACCTCTTTCTCCAGTTCAGCTATCCTGCGGTCCTTGTCCTCCAGCAACTGTTGCAGCCTCTTGTTCTCTTCTTTCTCTTTCTCCAGCAGCTGCAACATCAACAAGAACTTTGTCAGCATACGCTTAACAATGAACACTGGACTCCAAGTGAACACAGAGAAAGAAACATGGAGATAAAGGGCCAAATTGACAGAGTGTGTCACTTAAACACCCAGTAACCATAGTGAACACCCAGTAACCATAGTGAACACCCAGTTATCATAGTGAACACCCAGTTATCATAGTGAACACCCAGTTATCAAAGAGAACACCCAGTTCAGAGTGAACATCCAGTTATCAAGAGAGCACCCAGTCCACAGATAGAATACCCAGTTCACAGAAAGAATACCCAGTTCACAGCGAGAATACCCAGTTCACAGCAAGAATAAACAGTTAACAGATAGAAGAAACAAGGCGTCAAGTTAACATGGAGAAGAGGACCCAGTTAACTGAGAGAGACCAGCAACAATGCAGGTCAGCCAGTTATATCTATGTCATGCTACATTTAGCCCTATGAAAGAAAGACCTTCATATAAATACTTTTAGTTTTGAAGTATCAGAATTATTAATCTGTAAGAAACGAATGACATTTTATCATGTTTATGATCATTTTTTTTTTCTTTCTGGCTTACAACAAATAATTTGGCAGATACTACTCACTTCTAAAAGCTGCAACATTGTTTCAGCAAAGTAAACTGCATGCTGTACTCTAGCCACACATTGCCATGAGTACAATCCAAAGAATCAGGCCAGATATACAACAATCTGTTGTTCTTTAGACATACTCTACACTGCTGAACATGCTGAATGGGTCATCAGTACACGACAATGCAAGGGAAAGTTAAACAAAGAGATCCTCGGTACTCCTGCTCACCTCGTACAAGCAAAGCCATCAGTATATGCAATCAATTTCTCGTATTCCTGGCTTCAAGATTAACTGGCATCTGAATGCCATTAAGTTATACAAGATTAAGTAATACTTCAGATTCCTGGATGTCGAGGTGAAATGGGGTTTAACGTCGTGTCGAAGATTATTGCATTTATAAAGAGACATGCTTGCACATGTGCTTGTGTGTCTGTCTGTCTGTCTGTCTGTCTGTACCAGTCCAGACTAATGCCCATATCATATTGCTAGCCCAATGAAATACCATGCTGAAGTTTAACATGAATACCCCACTCAGACACAGCATACTGACTCTGAGCTGACCAGTCCTTGTTTTAGCCCCTTAATGCCGAGCGGCAGACAGGGTAACAACAAGTACCATCATTTAACATCTTTTGCTATGACATGCCTAGGGATTGAACCCCAACCTTCCACTCTCCAGGCAGACGCTCTAACACTAGACTACAGAGGGACCCTTGATGTTGAGGTATCTGAAAAGATTCTTCAAGATTGCTTTTTTTCAATGATACAAATATCAAATTGTTACATACTAACAACTTGATTATAATGCCACAAGTCTAACTATGGTGCTAGGCATCTCTGCAAAAAATGAAGACTGATGGACAGATGACGGACAACTGACATGCCATAAGCTCAGATGGTCCCCCAGTCCTAGGGAGCTGAAACTGAAGACAGGTCATTCTATTACCAGCAAAGAAAGGAAGAAAGAATCAAGTCACCTGTTTCACCTTCTCCAAAGAAGCAGCATTGTCATTGTTCTGCGTCATGAACGGCCGTGGAACATGGTAGTTGAGGCGAGATGACCCATGAGACTGGTCCTTATCACGGAACCGGGACGACAAATAGCCATACGAAGACTCGGTCTTATTGTCTCTCATCTTAGAAATATTGGATCTGTTTTGATCAATGTCTCTTAGCGGAGCTTCTGACTCTCTGTACCGAGACAAAACGGAGGAAGTGTTCATAGACGAGACTGAGCCCTTGGCCTCCTGATCACTGATGTTGGCCATGTGCGATGAAGTGAAAGACTTGGTAGATTCCGGGGAACAGCGAGTAAATTTGGATATTCCTACGGGCCTGTCCAGGAGAGATTGGGACATATGGGTATCAGATGACTCGGATCGGCCGATCAGGGTGAGATTTGTTTCTGAATGGCTGACAGTACTGTCGTAATCTTGGTTGTCCTCCAGATCAGCCTCGAGATCAGATGGACTGAAAGAGAAAAATGATTCTGTATTCTATCAGTCAACCATTAATGGCAAAGCAGAAATTGAATCAGGTCAGGTGAGAGATTGTTCCTGAATGATTGCAATACAGGTTTGCAAGTGCCTGACATTATAAGATTTGAGATTACAAAAGTGAGACATCTTGTCTACATGTCCTGCTGTGAGTTGACACTCCTGAAAAGTGGGTGTTCACATTCTGTACATGAGTGATGTTTTGATATTTTGTTGTTACATTTGTTTGAAAACATAAATAATCCTTCATGCAGTACTTCATTATATCACCAGCTATTTTCTTTACATAAGGCACAGTTTGAGGATACAGTTAATGTATACAACTAAATGTTTTATGTTGTAATGCAGTACAGTTTCTTATAATGAAATCAGGATTTGATTAAACTTTTATACCAATTGAATGGACTATTTCACTTTCAGTTCCACTCTCAGAGAGGACTGAAAAAGGCCAGTGGCTGAAATATTACTTAACAGTTGAGCCAAGTTTGAAAACAGTTTGCCCAGTGGCTGACCTCGACCTAGTCTTACCTCTTGTTTCTCCTTGTTGTGAACGTACTTGAATGGTGACTGTGACCCTGGCACAAGAAAGGTAAGTCAGTCAGTGAGTGAGGGGCACAGTTTTATGAAAACAGAACTTGAAAATGATTTCTAACCTTGTAGAACATGTCTTTCCTATTACAGCTTCTGGGACTGAACTGACCACAAATTGTACATGGAACTATCAAATAATTGTAACAATACAATGTGCAAATGATAAACTAATTGTACATGTTGTACCCATGATTGTTGATACAACCAGCAATAAAGAATATTATCAATGTAACCATGGTAACCAAGATATGTATACAGCGATTACAGCAAAAACAATTATGCATATATCATGTAAAAGACTATGTTATGTATTCTAATCCATGAACACATCTCATTGTCACGATCCACCAGCCGGAGTTTGTCTGATACTTGTAAATGGTATCCCGAGGGATCACATGTCAGGGTTTTAGTGGCGTCATGTTAGTTTGCTGGTTGTATTCAGGTGAATTCCAACCACTGTCACCAAATATGACAACTCATTGGACTTCCCTTTTCTGAAAGTCAGAATAGGAGAATTCCCATCACAAAAAATTCATGCTGTTTCAGTCAGCTTGAATTCACCCATGTTGGAGTCAACACTGGGTGCTGGGTGCATATATTATGATCCGTATGACAGTATGCAGTATCTACTGGAGTGGGAGCTGCCAACACTAGAGTCCTCCAGTGGCTACAAGCACCACTTCAGATAGCCTGTATCTCAAGTACAACAATGTTGTTAGCGGCCTTACACTGTAGCAGCTTGAGGTCTGATAACACCATAAACAGGCTCATAAAGTACAATATGTACACACATGCAGCCGATATACAGGATACAGCATGGCATACGGGGAATAAAACATTGATCACACAGATCACTTAGTCTCATAACACTGAGGATTGTCACAACTGGGGGATTTGCCATGATGGTTTATGGGCATACTTAACATGATCTACAGGTCGCATTCAAAGCTCCTTTATCATGACTGAATGCAGCATATATATTATTCTGCATTTGAAGAATTCAGTAGACAATACTATTGTTATCTAAAATGGTATCAGTTACACATCTTCAGGATTAGCCTACTTAAGTTCACTGACACATGGCAATACAGTGTCCGAAATTCCTTGTTTTAGAGTGTCAATATCATCATCAAATTCATAATAGCACTGTGAAGTTCCTGTTGCTTAAAGCATGTAAAGGACATACCTCGAAATTACATTATTTTACTTATTTTTTAAGCACATCAACGTCACCCTTGCTGAAAGTCGTGGAAATTAGGCACCACGTCATTATATGATTCATGAAGAAAATAATCAATATGGTCAATAGTTTTGCTCCATAAACACCCAATCACAGCCTAGGTCCAACTAAAACTTCCCCAAAAGTAAAAGATACCACTTCATCACTTCTACAGTAAAGTATCATAACCATACATTTATTGGGGTTATAAAGAGACATAAAGTGGTTAGATAAAAAGGACTGGTGGACACACAGACAGATATACTGATCCTTCCTACACAATAGTAACTAGGGAGGTGATATGTTACAAACTTAGGATTAAGAAAGCTCTATGCAAGCATAACATCTTCTTAACTCACATATAACAATAAGGTTACCATGGTTATTATATGGTTACATACTGATCTTACAGAGTCCTTAAATTTCTCTTTTCACAAAGATACTTGGCAGCATTAATTTGAATATATATTACTATGGCTAAATAAAAACTTAGCAATGACATTCATCTTACACAGTTAAAATAGTTCAGATATATTTTTTCAAAATTTTAAACTACGTCCCAATATACCAATTTCCCATTAGTGAAAATCCGGGTTAGAATTGGTCTTCAGCAATCCATGCTTGTCGTAAGAGGCGCTGTCTTAGTTGATGCCAGTTACTGTATACCAATTGCGAAGATGGATGCTCATGATGTCAATCACTGGATTGAAGAGGCCGCCATAATATAGCTGTAATATTACTAAATGCGGCATTGAACAAACTTAAACATATATAGTTTCAAGTGTCCTTTCTTAACTTACATCATGTCTCTCATGAACTGGTTTGTTTTTATCTGTGATTTCATTAAATGCTGTGTTTTTCTTGGTTTCCATGGCAACTTTGTCATCATCATCATCCTCATCCAGTGAGTCTCCAGTACTCTGAAACATACATACACATCTCTGTATCCACAACATTCAAACTCAGTTATTCTGGTATATTGTCTCTGCATCCAGGTATATGTGTCCATCAATATCACAATATATATGAAAAGCAAACACACCTGTGTCATTGCATACATAAATATTAAATATGTCCGACAGGTACTAATGAATTAAAGTATTTTTCACCTTTGCAGTGCCTACCATGTATACTAACAACATATATTACGATTTAATCACATATTTCCTCAAATAACAGAATATTGCTGCATAGTAACCTCTGTCTTTCATGCACTACACAAAATTTGACCCCACATCTACTTTTTCACAAAAAAATATCTTGTAAAACACAATTCCAAAACATTTTTGCACCAGATTAAAACTTATTGCTAAAGCCATGTCATTCATTGTTTATCAGATTTACTAGGGAATCCAAGGCCAAACTGAATTAAATATAGGTCACACATATACAAAGTTATCTGAGAAATGTAGAAGAATCAAGTTAACTTTTGTAGATATGTAACCTAGTAACAAGACTAAACAATGCTAAAAAATATAAACAGAAATACTATATTCATCCCTCAGCCTTCCAACTCAGTTTTGAAAAATCGTGAAAAACAAGACATTGTTTTGGCCTGGCCCTATCATGAATATCATACATATTGTTCATACAATGTCTATGGCACATGAATAATATTGATTATTGATACAAGACAGGGTTTGACAAATAAGCTGGTCGGCACCAGACAAATGCTAGACCAGTAACATAGCACCAAGGTTGATGACTGGCTAAAGGGAAACATGACGTGACTCTACATTCAACCACTGCTATACATGTTCTCAGAAGGAAAGGACAGAATTTGGCACATAATTCGTGACATAAAGGCATGGAAACTTTGTGAAATTACTCAAACTGGTGTTTTGTAGTAGCCTATTAATGTGGGACAGGTGGTTTCTGTAGTTCTGGGTTTACAACACTACAGTTGTCCTAACTCCCATACTTCAACATGAGACTTATGATCGTCGTAGCCTAAGATCACTTTCTTGGTCCTGATGACCACCTGAAAACCTTGTATTTGTCAAAGTCTGCTACCACTGACTACCATGACATGCCGACCAGCATATTTCATATCCTTGTAAAGGAAGTTTCCATTAAAATCATGAAGACATTATATCAAGGTTATTAACCATGATAGCTGTTATAGCATGATCCATAATTATATGGTATTTACCATAATATGTGCCCGGGCACTTGAAAAATTGCCAAAGGAGGCACTTATTTCAAGTATACACAATTTGAAAGTTGTTTTCGAGATTTAACAGTTGTGAACAAACCTAGTTGAAATGTCAAAACTAAACAAATTTGAAAATAATTACTTGGCAACATCTAACAACAAAAGTCTGTCTCAGTCAGATGAGTGAATGAGTGAGAATGGTTATTACATTTTCAGCCATTTCATTGACCTTAGGTTTCATACATTAACGATGTAGGAAACAAACCAGAGTACTCTGCATGCAAGCAAACAGCTTAACTAGAGGGCTACCCTGTAGCTAGATACATGTTATCCCTAAACATGTCATGTTTCCATGGTAACATAAACAAACAATATTTTCATAGTGGTGGCATAACCCTGACAGTCATAATTTTTAACATGAGTGTGCGAAGAAGGCCCAACGCCAGGATATTGATCAGTCTGGTGAAACAGAAGCAGAATCATGGTGTAGACACACCCACTATCATATCAAGGGATTCAAACCTGCAGATGATACAATAGATCTTTAAACACTACTTGAAAAGCAGGTTGTGGCACTTAAACCACTCAACATGGTTAAACCACCTGTGCTCTCTGTCAAACCACCAATAAACATATTGATTGTAGACACATACCCTAATCATACTTTAACGATAATGAAAGTCATTTGCCATGTTTAACGTTAATGTGGTAAGCAACCTAACAGTGCCCCATGGCAAGAAATAGAAACAACATAATTGATTTGTGGAGCCTCATTAACAGCACATGGGCACAAGGAACACGTACAGGATATACACGCATACGTACTACAGCCAACACCACAATTACTCACCATTCTCTCTATGTAATTGGACATTCGTTAATAATAAATACTCATTTTGTCATTAACTTGTTCCAGACATGTCAGGCATGTCAATTAGGAATAAGCTTTACAATGGAATGTATAAAAATCAATATTTTTTCAGGGATATTTTCATATGAATTAAGCACATTGTTCAGGACTGTTACTAACCTCTGTTGAAAGTACAAGAGAGGTTATAATGAGACAATCTGTTTGTAAGCATCTGCCCATGCTCCGAGGAACACTTCTCACGAATGCTTGTACAACATTTGCCATAAATACACTAAATTAAAGTAATTAAGCCCACAAATCATTTCTAAAGCAAAGCATTGAACGTGTTGACTGTGTTTGCTGTAATCCTTGAAGAACAACATCAGAAGCATTACTCATGGAAATCACAGCTGTTGGATATTTCATATTACAAATTACACAAACATTAAATCATTATTTAAATCATTTGAAACTATTCATAGAATTATCATGAATTTAATGACAAAGCTGTCACATCAAGCCCAGTAGAGTTTGGGTGTAACGATACACTTTGTCGCGATGATGCATATCAACGCAGTAAGGTCGTGCTGTGATACACTTTGTCAGATAGGGTACACATAGACAGTAAGGTCGTGCTGTGATACACTTTGTCAGATATGGTACACATAGACAGTAAGGTCGTGCTGTGATACACTTTGTCAGATACGGTACACATAGACAGTAAGGTCGTGCTGTGATACACTTTGTCAGATATGGTACATACAGACAGTAAGGTCGTGCTGTGAAACACTTTGTCAGATATGGTACACATAGACTGTAAGGTCGTGCTGTGATACACTTTGTCAGATACGGTACATACAGACAGTAAGGTCGTGCTGTGAAACACTTTGTCAGATATGGTACACATAGACAGTAAGGTCGTGCTGTGATACACTTTGTTAGATATGGTACATACAGACAGTAAGGTCATGCTGTGATACACTTTGTCAGATACGGTACATACAGACAGTAAGGTCGTGCTGTGATACACTTTGTCAGATAGGGTACACATAGACAGTAAGGTCGTGCTGTGATACACTTTGTCAGATATGGTACACATAGACAGTAAGGTCGTGCTGTGAAATACTTTGTCAGATACGGTACATACAGACAGTAAGGTCGTGCTGTGATACACTTTGTCAGATACGGTACATACAGACAGTAAGGTCGTGCTGTGATACACTTTGTCAGATATGGTACATACAGACAGTAAGGTCGTGCTGTGATACACTTTGTCAGATATGGTACATACAGACAGTAAGGTCGTGCTGTGATACACTTTGTCAGATAGGGTACACAT
The DNA here is from genome assembly GCF_022045235.1 of Haliotis cracherodii. NCBI lineage: Eukaryota > Metazoa > Mollusca > Gastropoda > Lepetellida > Haliotidae > Haliotis > Haliotis cracherodii. The sequence goes on from NW_027266286.1 coordinate 30,189,259, forward strand.
AGACAGTAAGGTCGTGCTGTGATACACTTTGTCAGATATGGGACACATAGACAGTAAGGTCGTGCTGTGAAATACTTTGTCAGATACGGTACATACAGACAGTAAGGTCGTGCTGTGAAACACTTTGTCAGATATGGTACATACAGACAGTAAGGTCGTGCTGTGATACACTTTGTCAGATAGGGTACATACAGACAGTAAGGTCGTGCTGTGAAACACTTTGTCAGATATAGTACATACAGACAGTAAGGTCGTGCTGTGATACACTTTGTCAGATATGGTACATACAGACAGTAAGGTCGTGCTGTGATACACTTTGTCAGATACGGTACATACAGACAGTAAGGTCGTGCTGTGATACACTTTGTCAGATATGGTACATACAGACAGTAAGGTCGTGCTGTGATACACTTTGTCAGATACGGTACATACAGACAGTAAGGTCGTGCTGTGATACACTTTGTCAGATATGGTACATACAGACAGTAAGGTCGTGCTGTGATACACTTTGTCAGATATGGTACATACAGACAGTAAGGTCGTGCTGTGATACACTTTGTCAGATACGGTACACATAGACAGTAAGGTTGTGCTGTGAAACACTTTGTCAGATACGGTACATACAGACAGTAAGGTCGTGCTGTGAAACACTTTGTCAGATACAGTACACATAGACAGTAAGGTCGTGCTGTGATACACTTTGTCAGATACAGTACACATAGACAGTAAGGTCGTGCTGTGATACACTTTGTCAGATACGGTACACATAGACAGTAAGGTCGTGCTGTGATACACTTTGTCAGATATGGTACATACAGACAGTAAGGTCGTGCTGTGATACACTTTGTCAGATATGGTACACATAGACAGTAAGGTCGTGCTGTGAAACACTTTGTCAGATACGGTACACATAGACATTTAGGTCGTGCTGTGATACACTTTGTCAGATACGGTACATACAGACAGTAAGGTCGTGCTGTGAAACACTTTGTCAGATACAGTACACATAGACAGTAAGGCCGTGCTGTGAAACACTTTGTCAGATAGGGTACACATAGACAGTAAGATCGTGCTGTGATACACTTTGTCAGATATGGTACACATAGACAGTAAGATTGTGCTGTGATACACATCATCGCGATATGGTACATACAGACAGTAAGGTTGTGCTGTGATACACTTTGCCAGATATGGTACATACAGACAGTAAGATCGTGCTGTGATACACATCATCGCGATATGCTACATTCAGACAATAAGGTTGTGCTACATACACTTTGTCAGACATGGTACATAACGACTGTAAGGTTGTGCTATGATATGCATCATCGCGATATGCTACATACAGACAATAAGGTTGTGCTGTGATACACTTTCTCAGATATGGTACACAGACAGTAAGGTTCTGGTCTTCAGCATCTCATGCTTGCCATACAGCCTGCCATCATGTAGCTGGAACATTGCTGAATGTGGCATTAAACAACCAACCAACCAAACATCATTTTCATAGAATGTAACATGCCCTCTTTCTCAGTTGCATACAAAAATTTGGATCGTTCTGTATTAGTTTATGACCTCATGATACAATTCTTGTATCATCATGATCAATGCACAGAGTATCGCGATGTACCACATGATCGGTGAATCGTTACACCCGTAAATGAAAGTACAAGTTACTTCCAATAATAACAAAGCTCCCTTCCATACTCCTAGGGCAGTGACAAGCAGCCCAAGACTTGCCTCGTCTCCCCAGCAGGCAACACCACTACCCATGGCATAGAACCTCCAACACACAGAAATATACCACTGACAGTCAGAGAGAGGCGAGAGAGACATGTCAGCAGTATTACATCTATGGAAAGGTACCATGAACATGTTTAAACAAGTTATATGTAAAGCAATAAGCATTATATTATTTCAAAAGCATGTAATGAAATGAATTATATGTCAATCATAAGTATGCCATCATTATAATGTTTAGAACATGCTACATATCATGATTATGAAAAGACTTTCAGTTGCTTTACCTAGGCCGAATAAATATTTTTTTCTCGGGCAGTATTTTCAAATTGAAGATCATGACTAGAGTAAGAGGTCTTTCCTTTATTATTTAATTATCAAACGAGTGGAGCAGAAAATTAAGGAAGGTCAAACTTTCAAACCTTTTTGGACGACATAACACTATAGTTACTATGCATGAAATGAAATATCATTTGTTAGATGAAAGGACCAGTGTACAAGTTAAAGAGTAAATTCAGTACCGGCAACGTGCTGGTGCCAAACATGGCCAAAAGAACTTTCAGCCTTACATGCCCATAGGGGTTGATACTGATAAAAGCATGTTAAAAAGGAGACATGTTACAACTGATATGTAATAATGAAAGTTTAGGTTTATATTGGAAAGTCTACATATGATAAGATAATAGTAGGTATGTAATGACATGGCTGTCCTAGAAAATTACAGAAAACAGATGTTATTTTTTTTTAAAATCACATATGCCATGACTAACAAATAACATAATGTGTAGGAAATGTACAACAAAGTAATAAGAATTCAGATTATCTTTTCAGAGAATCAAAATATTGAAATCTTGAGTCACAAATAATCTTTTAGTATTTCCCATACTCTTGTTTCGTAAGTAATGGAGAAAAATGTAGGTTTGCGAAATTACTGAAGGAGACATCAACCATATGCACTATTGACAAATGATGACACGCCTATTCGTCTGTGATATCATGAGAAATGGATAATATCATCTTCAGTCTTTATGACTCATATGACATCAAAATGCTGAGGACGCAAACAATTCAAACAATGGAGAAATAGGTGTGAATTTGACACTCAGCATTTATCTCAAACTATTTTTTCACAGATTGCTTTTGTTTAGCGTCACACTTAATTTAACTGGTCTGCAATAATGTTCAAGGCAGCATATCTTATAATAAGTTTCAAAGTTGACAGCCATGTCACTACATTGTATATGTTACATTTTTTAGCAGAGATGAGTGAGTCTGTAAAGTAGAATTGTCATACCCCTACTTCTGCTACAGACAGCTGTAGAAAAACACATCAGGTAAGAGACATACAGAGATAAACAAAAGAAACAGCAACAAAACAAGGAACAAACATATTTGGAAATATAATGTACGATAGAAGAAAACAGGCACGCATGCCCCGTCAGGGAAATAGGTGCAAACACCTGCCTGACATAGTAAACTCAAGAATGTCACACGAACAGGTGATTCAAAGTTCAACAAATAACGTGACAGTAACAATTTCATAACGGGAATGAGAAGAAAGGATAAGTGACAATCATTAAACAACATTTACAACACTATAACAACAATTATATAATACTGAGTTGGTATGATGTCATCGGAATGCTTACAATGTAGCATGTTATCAGCTGGTTTCCAGCCATGGAATAGTAGCAAGGGAAATTATTCAAATCTGGCCGTTATCTTCCAAACAAACATACCTCAGTTGACGGCAAGTGGACGACCCCTGTACTCCTTCTTTTCTCCCTCAACTTCCTCTTGTCTTTTGGTAATTTCCCCTTGTGCAGGTGATTTGGTCGGCTTCTTTTATCTTTGCTTCTGCCAACCGTACGCGTGGGCGAATCGTGGTCTTGACTGAACGATGTTGGATGGCCTTCCCCTCCCTCCCCGTTTTGGTCCCGACCCTCACGATCCACATGATCCCCTCCGTCTCTGTCCCCCCTGTAAAACATTCCTCTCCCTCGGTGTGTCCTTATCCTGTTTCTTTGTCGCGTCGTTTCAAAGTCCTCCATGTCTAAGCTCTCTTGACTCACTGAGCTGGACGCCATGTTGACAAGCAAATGTACAAATTCGACTTCAATAAAATGCAAGATAAATTCAATCCGTCATCATAGCTGGCTGAAAATGAAGCACCCAGTAGAAGTATTCATCAGGAATCCAGTCCGCTCAATGAATTTGCGTTGCTTATCGATTGTAACCCACAAGTTCTCGGTAAATTGACGATCAAACAAAATAATGCGTCCCGTAATCTGCCTCGTTTTCACTTGCACCTGCTTTCAACATGACGTCACCATTTCAACGTCATATTGCAAGGTACGAGAAATGTTGCGACAAATTCCGGACGTCTCGCTTCAGGTGACAGTCGCCTGATGAACTGACAGACAGACAACCTTATTTCTTTTGTGATATATGATGCTGATATCATGTCGATACTTTTTAAGCACTCTTCCGAGTGATGCGCATTTTGATTAGTAAGGAATAGCATTATGATAATTAGTTCGATTTAGGATACTTATAATATGTATGTAACAACAAGTACACACACAAATCTTGTGAATGAGTATTGAGTAAACGATGGAAAACATATTTACTTCATAATAAAGTGTTGTATTCATCAAGAGAAAATACATAGTTTTCTATATGGCGATCCTGCTAAAAAGACTTACGAACGTTTATGGAAAAAAATGACCCACTCCCCCCAATTTGATGTAACATTTTTTTCATGACCTTCCCCCCTCCCATAAAAAATGAGCAGTCTCTAATTAATGTTCAAATTAATAATGATTTTATTTGAAAATAATTGTGTCATTCTTTCAGCGCCCCCAACCTCCCCTTGTGGAATTTTTTAGCTACCCAATCTTTGGCTGTTTCATTTCCTCATGCCCTAACACCCACAAAGCCACCCCACCCCACCCCACACACCTGTATTGAAATACCAGTCCCTTATTTTGGAATAGAGGTGTTCATACTACCGGGTGAAATGGCTTCACATTAAATAAAGTGAAAGCACCTAGCGTGTGTGAAGGCTTGGCGGTTATCAAGAATTATTTTTAATATGTATTACAACATGTATCATCATATAAATATGTTTCTATTCAATTCATGTTTAAATTTAGAAGCTATAAAACACATTCCAAATATACATGTCCATACAAAATATTCAAAGCATTATGCGGGCGTTACCACAAACGCCGTCAGTCTTAGCTCCACCCTAAAGAAAGGCGATTACTCACAGGTTGTGTGTCACATTAGGTAAATATCTAATTTCGCGTGAAACCCAAATTATGGGGCCAGTTTATTTAATACGCAGCGTTCTCATAATGACATTATAATCCCGTCGTTATGCAAGAGCAGGATTACAAAGCACTCCTCGACTAACAAGGGCAGGGTCGCCTTTGTGGAGGCATATGTCACGTGCATCGTCACCGACTTGGCAGTGTAGACCTGCTAACGACAGATATTTGATTGATGGATCTTATTTCAATTGCAATGAACACATTCTTTACCTCGAGGTAATTAACAGACGATGTTATTTTTAATGTGCAGACACAGTTAAGTATGGCTATAGGTCAAGCATTTTAATGTCTGCGTATAAAATTAGTTTTCGGGAGTTGATGTGAAACAAATCAAGGCAAATAATTACTAGAATTTGTACTTTACTGAAGAAGTGTTTTGTTAAATATAAGGCAGGTTGTGAAAATATCATTAGATAGTAGGAGGGGAAATCAAGTATGTTATACTATAGAAAGACGGATAAGAGGAAGACATCCATGAACTGCCGAGAATTAAATTGTTTTGCAAGATGTAAACGAAAGAATGCTTAAAAGTATAATTTCACTGAAACACAGACGGTTTTAAAACATATTGTTTACTGGAAACTGCAGGGTTGGCACGCCCGTAAGATACAATACATTGATCAAGCCTTAATGAGGTGATTAAAACTATGTCAGCGACATGTGTCAGCGGCTGGATATACCACATTCAACACCTGGTGCTCTCCCGTAGGCCGCTTCATCTGCTGTGCAATGGTTTATGCAATTTCCCTTATATGGTCATAGATGTCACGCGCGCATGACAATATTACATGGCATGTGATCTCGGTTAGATCAGTCACAGCATTGACAGGTTCATCCATTGACAACTCACAACAATGACGTCATGCAATTAGAAATACAGAAATAACATGACAATCCCTGCAAGCGGTGTGATCACACGGTAACAAACATGTGCTACATGTAGCAAATAATTCCAGTTTGGTAGCCGTATTCTTTTTGTTAAAGACAGATTACCAACTTAGATAGTTAAGCGTTGTAATGATACGTTTACAGCATGTATTCCCTATCATCTCTAAAACTTCCAATTGTACAATTATTCAGTATGCTTTAAAAAGGGCGGTTGGGGGTGGGATAGACTAACATTTAGTCCCTGAAATGAACATATCGTACAGACAAAAAAAACAGTTGTTAAATTATCTTAATAAAAATTTAATAAAAAGGAGCCCAGAGCCTCTCGTCAGAAATCTAGACTTGCCAAACATTATAGACTGTCATGGGCTGTATTTGATATATTTGTATCAGGGTCTGTAAGACAGACTAGGGGTGGGACAGATAAACTTTAGTCATGTGATCTGCGTATGTAATGAGTGTGTATTCAGGTGTCAATAAACAACTGTCTGTCTGTTGCCGTACAGATAAAGACTTAATGACAGATGAGGAAGTTGACTTAACTTTACAAATTTATAATAACCAGTTGTGTTCAACTTGTCGGCCTATCTGGAGGTGGATTTCGTTTTTGCAAATTTCGTCACCGCTATTCCTGTTACAAACACTCGTCTGTCGCCTAATTCGATATGAATCGGGATGAAGGCATACTACAACACTATGCCCTCCAATAGACCTTTCTCATTGCAGGTTAATTACAAATGTTGATGCGTATGCATGGCTGTTTACCTTTATAACCTATATCTAACATACAACAGTTATTTACACGCATACTCTACAATGACCTTTCACACACTGTAACCCATGACCTTCATCGTCACGAGCATATATATATATATATATATATATATAAGCCCGAGCATTTTTGCTGTCTTATTCGTGACGTTTGATTAAAGTAGTTTATAGCAGAATATGTTTGTCCCCTTTAAAAAAGGGTCGTCTAGAAAAGCCACTCATATCCCAGTAGTCACCACTACCTATGTACTTCCGGGACAAGATTTACGAGGACTCTAAAACAACTAGAAGAACTAAATGGTTGTCTGAAATAGACCATCTTCGATTATCCAGGGTATTCTATGGTGACAACAGGTAACGCAACCTCATGGCGTTACCAAACCCCGTGAGTTTAAATTCAAAACAAAGACAAATCAGGTCTGTCACATACAGCTGCAGGCGATGCGAAGCCGTGTCACCTCGTTGTCACCAAACAAAACTTCGGCCGTCTGTAAAGTCGAGCCGTGATTCGCCACGTTAAGACGTTATGGTGCCCACTTCATTATTAAACGTTTGCGGTCAGCAGTCATCTTGATGCCAGTCGTTGGACTATGGCTGTTTAACCCTGCAACTTTCAACCGACTGCTCACCGTTTTAGACCACTTATAGCTGCCACATGACCCGGATCGGCTATGCTTGATGTTAACCTGAATCCACACCTCCCACACCACGAACTGTATTTATTCTAACGGGAAAAAGCAACAGTGCTTCATATAAAGTGGTGTAAATGTTATCCATAATATTTGGTCATTCGTCTGATCAATGTTTTATAAAATCTAATTCATTGACAAAACTCATACCTGGTGACAGGAGACATAGCTACGCGCCCTAAAAGGGGGATGGTGTAACAACTCAATAAACAATATCAATATCGGGTGTGACCACCATTTGCGTCACAACCCAGTGTCCGAGCTGTCAATGTGGCAGTTTGGTATCGATTCCGTAGGTGCACCAACCGAATATGATTGTTTGTCGTTGACGTTATGTCACACGTGGACGACCGGCCCGTGACAAGTCATTAGTGTTTACCTGCTGTAGATAACGTCTCCAAATAGATAATATTTCGATATGTTTCGATGAATATTATGATGTCTGGCAACTTCTTTTTGTGTAATTCCTGTTTGCAGCTTACTCATGGCGCGTATAGACGTTGATTTTCACCAAGCCGTGGCATTGCGTAAGCGTTATTTACGGTTAAACACAAATCATTGTGTGCTGTCCACACTAATAAAACACGTGTGAGTATCACACTCCCCAAAAACCACGCCAACATCCAAATTTAGCACCGTGCATTAACATGCACGTGCAAATTGTGAATCACGACCTTAAAGTCGAGTAGGTGAATATGTATTGAAAGATGTATGTGTAATTTCAGAATAAATGTATTTTCTATTGAACTTTATATGAATCACACTTACATTTTTCCGTTTGTATATACCGTTGTCCATGTATGTCGTTCCCTAACGTCTCCCACCGCTTCTGTGGTCTTGTGGATAGAGCGCCAGCCCGGAGAACGAAAGATCGGTGGTTCAATTCCCGTCCGCGTCATAAAGATGGTACTTTTTGTTACCCTGTCTTGCGATCGGTATATTAAGGTGATAAAACAAGGGCTGGTCGACTCGCAGTTAGTATGCCGTGTCTGTGTGTGGTATCAATGTTGCGGCATGGTATTTCAGTGGGCTAGCACTATAACGCTGACATACGTCCGGACTGATATACTGTCAGACATACACACGCACGCACGCACGCACGCACGCACGGACGCACGGACGCACGCACGCAGTGTACACACACGACCTCATCTTGCCATACATGAGCCACTGTCATGTATTGTCTCGTATTGTCTCGTGAGAATCATCGTTAGTCTTGTCAGTTACATCGCGTTGATATCCCCGAGTTTGGGTACATTCAACCAATAATAATAATTCCTTATTTAATTGAATATGACCACTATATAAGAATTGTTCTAAACACTGATAAGGCTATTCCTTATTCTTATTCATTCTTACATGCACGCACGCACGCACGCACAAACATACATGCTTACGCACACACAATCATAGGCATAGGTTGATGCGTGTGTTTCTAGGTAATATCTTGAAAAGCCTTTTCCCAGTTCTGTTCTAGAAACAAACACCACAACAGCTAACCAGAACTGATATAACGGAAAATAAAAAGAATACTCAAAGAAATACAAAGGGGTACAAAAAATGAAAATGTCTAATGAGCCCATTTGATTGATACTCCTGACGGAGCCCAGAGCCTCTCTTCAGAAATCTAGACTTGCCAAACATTATAGACTTGCATGGGCTGTATTTGATATATTTGTATCAGGGTCTGTAAGACAGACTAGGGGTGGGACAGATAAACTATAGTCATGTGATCTGCGTATGTAATGAGTGTGTATTCAGGTGTCAATAAACAACTGTCTGTCTGTTGCCGTACAGATAAAGACTTAATGACAGATGAGGAAGTTGACTCCCATAGTCAGTCTGACTACCTTTCTCATTAACTTTACAAATTTATAATAACCAGTTGTGTTCAACTTGTCGGCCTATCTGGAGGTGGATTTCGTTTTTGCAAATTCCGTCACCGCTATTCCTGTTACAAACACTCGTCTGTCGCCTAATTCGATATGAATCGGGATGAAGGCATACTACAACACTATGCCCTCCAATAGACCTTTCTCATTGCAGGTTAATTACAAATGTTGATGCGTATGCATGGCTGTTTACCTTTATAACCTATATCTAACATACAACAGTTATTTACACGCATACTCTACAATGACCTTTCACACACTGTAACCCATGACCTTCATCGTCATGATCATATATATAGATATATAGATATATATAAGCCCGAGCATTTTTGCTGTCTTATTCGTGACGTTTGATTAAAGTAGTTTATAGCAGATTATGTTTGTCCCTTTTAAAAAAGGGTCGTCTAGAAAAGCCACTCATATCCCAGTAGTCACCACTACCTATGTATTTCCTGGACAAGATTTACGAGGACTCTAACACAACTAGAAGAACTGAATGGTTGTCTGAAATAGACCATCTTTGATTATCCAGGGTATTCTATGGTGACAACAGGTAACGCAACCTCATGGCGTTACCAAACCCCGTGAGTTTAAATTCAAAACAAAGACAAATCAGGTCTGTCACATACATGTGGCTGTAGGCGATGCGAAGCCGTGTCACCTCGTTGTCACCAAACAAAACTTCGGCCGTCTGTAAAGTCGAGCCGTGATTCGCCACGTTAAGACGTTATGGTGCCCACTTCATTATTAAACGTTTGCGGTCAGCTGTCATCTTGATGCCAGTCGTTGAACTATGGCTGTTTAACCCTGCAACTTTCAACCGACTGCTCACCATGACCCGGATCGGCTATGCTTGATGTTAACCTGAATCCACACCTCCCACACCACGAACTGTATTTATTCTAACGGAAAAAAGCAACAGTGCTTCATATAAAGTGGTGTAAATGTTATCCATAATATTTGGTCATTCGTCTGATCAATGTTTTATAAAATCAAATTCATTGACAAAACTCATACCTGGTGACAGGAGACATAGCTACGCGCCCTAAAAGAGGGGTGGTGTAACAACTCAATAAACAATATCAATATCGGGTGTGACCACCATTTGCGTCACAACCCAGTGTCCCAGCTGTCAATGTGGCAGTTCGGTATCGATTCCGTAGGTGCACCAACAAATATGATTGTTTGTCGTTGACGTTATGTCACACGTGGACGACCGGCCCGTGACAAGTCATTAGTGTTTACCTGCTGTAGATAACGTCTCCAAATAGATAATATTTCGATATGTTTCGATGAATATTATAATTTCTGGCAACTTCTTTTTGTGTAATTCCTGTTTGCAGCTTACTCATGGCGCGTATAGACGTTGATTTTCACCAAGCCGTGGCATTGCGTAAGCGTTATTTACGGCTAAACACAAATCATTGTGTGCTGTCCACATTAATAGTACACGTCTGTGAGTACCACGCTCCCCAAAACCACGCCAACCTCCAAATTATGCACCGTGCATTAACATGCACGTGCAAATTGTGAATCACGACCTGAAAGTCGAGCAGGCGAATATGTATTGAAAGATGTATGTTTTCATTTCAGAATAAATGTATTTTCTATTGAACTTTATATGAAACACACTTACATTTTTCCGTTAGTATATAACGTTGTCCATGTATGTCGTTCCCTAACGTCTCCCACCGCCTCTGTGGTGTAGTGGATAGAGCGCCAGCCCGGAGAACGAAAGATCGGTGGTTCAATTCCCGTCCGCGTCATACCAAAAGACGTTTAAAGATGGTACTTGTTGTTACCCTGTCATGCGATCGGTATATTAAGGTGATAAAACCAGGACTGGTCGGCTCGCAGTTAGTATGCTGTGTCTGTGTGTGTTATCAATGTTGCGGCATGGTATCTCACTGGGCTAGCACTAGACCACTGACATAAGTCCGGACCGGTATACAGTCAGACACACACACGCACGCACGGACGCACGCGCGCAGTGTACACACACGACCTCATCCTGCCATACATGTGTCACTGTCATGTATTGTCTCGTCATGAGAATCATCGTTATTCTTGTCAGTTACATCGCGTTGATATCCCCCAGTACGTTTCGTTTCGGTAAATTCAACCAATAATAATAATTCCTTATGTAATTGAATATAACCACTGTATAAGAATTGTTCTAAACACTCATAAGGCTAATCCTTATTCTTATCCATTCTTACACGCACGCACGCACGCACGCACGCACATACAAACATACATGCTTACGCACACACAATCATAGGCATAAGTTGATGCGTATGTTTGTAGGAAATATCTTGAAAAGCCTTTTTCCAGTTCTGTTCTAGAAACAAACACCACAACAGCTAACCAGAACTGATATAACGGAAAATAAAAAGAATACTCAAAGAAATTCCACGGGGTACAAAAAATGAAAATGTTTAATGAGCCCATCAGGGTATTTGATTGATACTCCTGACGGGCTCAGCTCCGGACATAGACAGATAATATATGTCCAAAGGAAAACAAAAAAACAACTCCATAGGTTCAGAAGCTCACCTTTATTTAAAACTCGTGTGACGAGGATATGCTAAGTGCTAAACTATAGCTAGTCTCATGTACGATGAGACAGCGTATATTTATAAATATTACTCTAGTTCTAGTTCTAGTGTGTGTGTGTGTGTGTGTGTTTGGGGGGGGGGGGGGGGGGGGGTATCGAGAAGGAGATTAGGTATTTTTTCAATTACAGCTTCATAACCAGATATTTTTTTTAATGTAAATATGTAAGGCTGAATTGACGTTTTGCAGCATTTTCTTTTTCTTCAACACATAGAGATAGAGCGTATGTCTATGTAGAGTTGTCTCCCTTAGCTAGGGACATGTGTTCGTGGTTCGAATCCCGTTTCGACTTGATCATGTTTCCAGGTTCGTCAACACCATACCCGTGCTCGTGGGTTTCGCCAAAGTGGTAAACATCTGCATCACTACGGGCTTCTCTCCCACATCAAGGTGACACGCTTTGATACACCTGAAATACTGTTCAAAGCGGCGTTAAACTTAACTCACTCACATTCACAAATACGAAAGCAGAGTAACTGTAGTGTCTATATATAAGGGGGGGGGGGGGGGGGGGTATTTTCCTGAATGTCTTTTCATGGGGGAGCATTTAAGTCGCTGCTGATACAAAAAAAATACGATTGCATCACATTTCTGACTAATACCATCAAAGAAATTGTTTACACACGTACACTAATCCTTCCTTCTAATATATGGCAGCATGTATTACGCAGACAGTGGATTCTCTGAGAACCCTGACTGGAAACAATACACTGTATACCTCATAAATAAGACAGTTGACAATTTAAGTAGGGACACTTGGTATGACTGTATGCATATACACCGATGATACAATGCATGGAAACACAAATAGGATGAGTCACGGGAGCTCATTACGACACAGATTAGAGGCACTCACCTGGCCGCTCACCTGGTTTCTCACCTGGCCTATTTGCAATTCAGATCGGCTTCTGACAGGTAGGTGGGACCTGACCGGTGCACACGGGGGTGAAAGGTCATCATGATCTCTTACATGATCGGAATGCGAGCCGTGTTTCCGAGTGCAGGATGTCCTCAGTGGCTTAACGGAGGCGTCGTAATGTTTGTTTGTTTGTTTGTTTGACGCCGCATTCAGCAGTATTCCAGCTATATGGCGGCGCTCTGCCTAAAACCGTGTCTGGACCAGACAATCCAGTGATTGACATCATGAGCATCGTTCCACGCAATTGGGATACGATGACATGCATCAACCAAGTCAACGACCCTCACCACCCGATCATGTTAGTCGCCTCTTACAAGCACAGTCGCCAAGCATGGGTTGCATGGGTTGCAGAAGATGTGTTCTCTTCCCGGATCTCCACGGGTTTCACCACTAACACATTATACTATAGCTTGGGAAACAACAAGGAGGTCGAACTAAATAAATTACATGTGTCTATTTTGCTAAAGTCAGACCAACTTATCAGAAATGATTTTAGGATTGATCTGAGGTCAATTTCCTTACAATTTGGATGCTTTAAAGTATAATTTCACTCAAACACAGACGGTTTTAAAACAAATTGTTTACTGGAAACTGCAGGGTTGGCACGCCCGTAAGATACAATACATTGATCAAGCCTTAATGAGGTGATTAAAACTATGTCAGCGACATGTGTCAGCGGCTGGATATACCACATTCAACACCTGGTGCTCTCCCGTAGGCTGCTTCATCTACTGTGCAATGGTTTATGCAATTTCCCTTATATGGTCATAGATGTCACGCGCGCATGACAATATTACATGGCATGTGATCTCGGTTAGATCAGTCACAGCGTTGACAGGTTCATCCACTGACAACTCACAACAATGACGTCATGCAATTAGAAATACAGAAATAACATGACAATCCCTGCAAGCGGTGTGATCACACGGTAACAAACATGTGCTACATGAAGCAAATAATTCCAGTTTGGTAGCCGTATTCTTTTTGTTAAAGACAGATTACCAACTTAGATAGTTAAGTGTTGTAATAATACGTTTAAAACATGTTTTCCCAATCATCTCTGAAACTTCCAATTGTACAATTATTGAGTATACTTTAAAAAGGGCGGCTGGGGTGGGACAGATTAAGTATAGTTATATGAAAAAAAACAGCGTTCTTCAACTTCTTTTGAGTGGTACATATTTCTCCTCCAGGCGATCAAGAAGAATGTGCCTTGAGATGTACATTGGCTGGTCACAATGACCGATGTGTTGATCGTTGCTGCTACTATTGACTGACCACATGTAAATAGCACAGGAATTATTTTATGTTTTTTTCTTAATATCTCACACCACTCTACACACAAAACCATGGTACTTGTATAGACAAAGGGGGCTGTTGATGGAAAGAAAGGCACAACGAATTTCGGATTCCTGTGTGAAGATATTACACAGCATTTTTTGTGTATACTGTTTTGTAAACGTTTATATAACACTGTGAACGTCGTATAGCATTGTTAACGTTATACGATAAAGTGTTGTGAACACCGCATATAGCATTTATAAGGATGTATACAGCGTTGTGATTTCGAACGTCATAAATGGCATTAAGGATATGTGAATAGTGTTGTGAACTTCGTATATAGCGTTGTTAATGATGTACATAGCGTTGTCAACGTCACATATAGCACCGTGAACGTCATATATAACGTTGTGAACGTTGTATATAGCGTTGTTTACAATCTCATTAAAATCAGATCTTAGTTCTCGCTACCGCTAAACAAAGATCTGAGGACATCCCATTAGGGGTCACGTCAGAACGACTTTTCATCCGACCAATCAGAGCGTCACTTACCAGATCATGAAAGTGGTAGTCGGAATGTAATTTCTGATCATGCAACCTCGAAAACTTAACACGGGGTATTCCGAACGATAGTTACGGCTTTAACGACTGAATCCATACAATCCAGACCATCTATTAGCCATTCCAGAATGTTCTTTTGTTCAGGTTTCAAATTTTTAATCGAGAATATGTCAAAATAGTTTTCGAGGTGTAGTCGCCAATTTGAAATTAGTGCCGTAAAGCACGAGAAAGCTGCCTTCTGAGGGTTAATGTCGACTTCTTGTCAGTCATTCCATTGATCGGTCAAAGTTCGCGCAAGGTCGGTCTGACGTGACCCGTAATGGGATGTCCTCAGATCTTTGTTTAGCGGTAGCGAGAACTAAGATTTAATGTTAATGAGATTGCGTTGTTGAGGATGCATACAGCGTTGTGAACGTCATAAATGGCATTAAGGATATGTGTTTAGTGTTGTGAACGTCGTATATAGCGCTGCTGATAATGTACATTGCGTTGTCAACGTCATATATAGCGTCGTGAACGTCGTATATAGCGTTGCTAATAATGTACATTGCGTTGTCAACGTCATATATAGCGTCGTGAACGTCGTATATAACGTTGTGAACGTCGTATAGAGCGTTGTGAACGATGTATATATCGAAGTGGACGTTGTATATAGCTTTGTAAAGGATGAATGTGACAGTGTGAACGATGTATATAGCGTTGTGTACGTCGTGAATAACGTTTTTAAGGATGTATATAGCATTGTGAACGATGTATATAGCGTTGTGTACGTCGTGAATAACGTTTTTAAGGATGTATATAGCGTTGTGGATGCCGTATATAGCGTTCTGAATGTCGCACAGGACTGTGAGAGTAGCCGCTGGATTGATACAGTGTGTGTGTCTGGGATTAGCCAGCAGGTGTAACGCGGTGTTAACACCCACACGTGAGATGTCTACCCTCGACGATGAATGCTCATTTGGTAACCGTTTATAACTACCTTGTCATCCTTATGCTACTGGGGACTCCGACACCTTTAAGGGGGAACAGATAATTGCACGAACGAGTGACCCGGAAAGCGACACATTAATGTACAACGCGTGTCGCCATGTTTACCAGAAGGTGTTGTGTTAAAGTGTCGCATCTGTTGACTAAAGAGAAGTTCCCTGTGCACACACCGGCCGGTGCGTCTGTGGTTCTGGGGCACGCTGTGACAACACGAAGACGTGATCTTCGTAGACTGACCTCCACGACAACGACTACACGCTAGAGCGCCCACTCGTGGCTCTGGTTTCGTTTTTGTAACGAAAGTGTATGGTTTGTGGCCAGACATTTAACAATAATTCTGTCCTGACACGTTAATCCCGTGAACTGCATGTTGACAGGTGTACGGGTCTTTGTTCTCTGAAAACATGATGTGGTCAGTCGTGGCGAAACGGTTGTTTTGTTCATATTGCAGAATGCAGATGCTCGCATATAAACTGTATACACTGAAACCTCACCGGGACACCTTGAACCAGGAAACACACCATGACGATCATGTTTGGAGCGTGTTTTGTTTGTGGGGGAAAAGTGTGGGGAATTGTTTATTTGTTTGTTGTCTAACGCCACACTCAGCAATATTACCGCTATATGACGGAGGTCGGTAAAACGTCAGGAGCATCGATCCATGCAATTTGGATACGATGACATGCATCATCCAAGTCAGCGAGCCTAACCACCAGATCCCGTTAGTCGCCTCTTACGACAAGCATGGGTTGCTGAAAATCAATTCACTTCCCGGACCTTCCCGATTATGTAGATGCCATCATCCCTATACTATATCCTCCAGTGATATCATATCGAATAACGCACATATTATCCATAGTTTAAACTGTCCTTCGTCTGTCCGTCCGTGAGTGAGGGAGCTGGGTTTAACGCCGCTTTAAGCAGTATTCTAGTTATATTACGGCGCGTCACCTTGATTTGGGTGGAACGTCCGAAGTGATGCAGATCTCGGACGTTTACCACTTCGGTGAAACCCACGGGTATGATGTTGTTAGTTTGTTTGTTGTTGAACGCCGCACTCAGCAATATTCCAGCTATATGACGGCGGTCTGTAAATAATCAAGTCTGGACCAGACAATCCAGTGATTGATGTCATGAGCATTGATCCACGCAATTGGGATCGATGGCATGTATAAACCATGTCAGGGAGCCCGACCACCCGATCCCGTTAGTCGCCTCTTACGACAAGCATAGTCGCCTTTTACGGCAAGCATGGGTTGCTGAAGACCTATTCTACCCCGGATCTTCACAGGGAGGTATGACGCTGACAAACCTAGACACAGAATCTGAGTGAACAGGGAGTGGAACCCTTGAGCAAGGGACGCTACTCTGCACAGCGAATTTTTACACTTTAGACGACTATGTCGTACGTGCCCCCAAACATTAAGAACCTTTTCCAAAGGAACAACACTGACCAGGAAACAAAGACTAACTAAGTTGAGTCGTGACCGGACAATTAAACTATACTCTTCAAAAAAAAAGAAACTTGACATAGATGTAAAACCACTTTTTGCCAAATATCTAAAATAATGACTTTAAATGAGAACCAAATAAGTCAAACAGAAAGATTATGTGTCTATAATTCGCGAAAACACATGCAAAGCACATAAACGTAGCGTTTGGGGATCAATTTTACAGCTTCATCCAAACGCAACCGCCTGTAAAAAACGTGCATCTCAGGATCCTGCATTTAGGCAGAATGGGTATACAAATCCACATCAACGGCTGTTCATACAGTCCTTATAACGGCAGTAGAGGCGGCGACAGAATGCCAAGACTGAATGCAGCTCAACGGAACAACGCCATTGGGAGATTACAAGCTGGAGCAACTCAGCAAGAAGTGGCCAGGCACGTTGGCGTATCCAGACAGACAATCTCCGCACTGTGGACCCGATACAACAACACCAACAGAGTTGACGACAGACCAAGGTCAGGAAGACCAAGGGTGACAACCCAAGCACAAGATCAATACATCCGGCTGCGACACCTCCGAGACCGCACTGCCACAGCCACGTCTACAACCACACAGATCCCTGGGGTACGCAGAATATCATATCAAACGGTACGCAACAGACTGAGGGGAGGCTGGACTTTTGCACGAAGACCTGTTCGACGTCATGTATTGACCCCACGTCATCTGGCGGACCGTCTGCTTTGGTGGCAACAGGGGTTTAGATGGGCACGTGCAAGGTGGAGAAATGTACTGTTTACTGACGAGTCCCGTTTCCTACTCACACGTGCTGATGGGCGCCCACGTTTCTACAGACGTCGGGGTGAACGTTACGCCCCCAACTGTGTGCAGCAGGTTGTCCCATTTGGCGGCAGGAGTGTCATGGTATGGGCCGGAATTCATCACGGTGGTAGGACGCCTCTCGTGCATGTGGCAGATGCATTGACAGGTGTGCGTTACAGAGACTTGATCCTACAGCCTTACGTTCTTCCTCACGTCAACGTTCATGGCGGACAGTTCCAGCAGGACAACGCTCGACCGCATATTGCACGTGTTTGTCAGGACTTCTTACAGCACAACAACATCCAGATATTACCTTAGCCAGCCCGGTCACCAGATTTGTCCCCGATTGAGCATCTGTGGGACGAGTTTGATCGACGCGTTCGCAGAAGGAATCCACCGCCCCAAACACTTCCGGCGCTTCTTGATGCACTTCAGCATGAATGGCAGCACATTCAACAGCGTGTTATTGACAACTTGATTGCATCTATGTGTCGTCAGTGTCAAGCGGTGATTAATGCACGTGGTGGGCACAACCGATACTGACATTTTCTGTACCCCTGTGACATTAACTGTATCGTGTACGTGTGTCTGTCTAGGTGACACGATTAATGTTTTGAACATTGTGTACATTGATCTTCAAACAGTGTTTCAATAATGGTTTCTGTGTCCTATTTTGAAACAATCGCATTATATTACATTTTGAAAGTCAGTGTCAAGTTTCTTTTTTTTTAAAGAGTATATATGAGGTCTGCCCACTGCCGCGTACCAGGTGGTCCGCGACAAGCTCTCGTGGCGAGTTCAGTAGCACATAACAGTACGTGGTGATGTAAAGGAACACGATGACTGTCAAAACGGTGACAACAAATTTGCATAGACAACAATTTAAAAGTATCGTGACAATGAATGATTAGAACAGACATAGACGGATTATTAAGAAAGACGACAAAGGAAACGGGAATACCATACAGTAATTACATTTACGTCATCAGTGTAAGGAAGACACATAGGGTTAAAATGAAAAGTCAATATCTGGTATGTACGCCATTGACGGCAACACAGGCCATGCAACGTCTTCTCGTTGATTGAATAAGTCTGCGAATAGTGTTTTGGGGCATTGCACTCTTGACGTAGTGTAACTTCAAGTTCTCTCAGGTTCTGTACTTGCGGACGACGTGAGAGGCGTTGACCCAGGTAATCCCATAGATGATCAATTGGCGATAGATCGGGTGATCGGGTGCCATGGAAGCAGAGGCACATTATTGTTCGCTAGGTACTGTGTTGAAACACGTGCTGTGTGCGCTCTTGCATTATCTTGCTGGAAGGTGTGCATATCCTGGTGCTGATGAAAGAATGGGATGACGTGATTTGCCAATATGTTATTCCTGTAGTAAAGGGCATTAACTCTTCCACGACAAACATGGAGCTCTGTTCGATGGTTATGACTGATGCCGCCCCACACCATGACACTCCTAGCAGCTTCTCTATTTATAACGAAGGTGTCTGAAGTTGTTATCCAAAAGAGGTGGGGCGGTCGGGTAGCCTAGTGGTAATGCCGAAGACCCGGGTTCGAATCCCGACATGGGTTCATTGTATGAAGCCCATTTCTGGTTTCCCCCGCCCTGATGTTGCTGGAATATTGCCAATCTCAATAAAAATCAGATCTTAGTTCTCGCAAAGGATCTTTGAATATTGCTAAAAGCGGCGTAAAACTATACTCACTCCCAAAGAGGTTTCAAGTTTTTAAGGCAACGTCATGTGAACGCATAGTACCAAACAGACAAAAAGATGAATACACGTAAAAGCATAATATAGCATGATAAAGGCACACTTTTTATAATACGTTGATGTTATTTTGACTCCTGCATATTGATAATAAAAAAAGTCCGTTAAACAAAGTCGTTTTTTCTAACAACAATAAACTATTTTCCTTACGAGGGGTAACATAAGAGGTGGATGTAAGCAATAAGTAGGACAACGAAACCGACAACCCCTCGCCTTTGTTGAGCTTGTCTGCACGCGGTGTTCAGCTGGTTATGACTTGTGCGCCGCAGGTGACCGACTCGTGTGTTGGGGACTGACACGAGCATATACGTAATGTCACGTGCACTGTCTGCCTCGGGGTCGTCCTGCTTGCTGGACAGGTAGGTGCAGGCACTGGAGGTACGCGAGGTGTGCCACATCAGCTCCAAATACACACACTCTGTGTTGGGATAAACACAGGGTTCATTTCTTCCCCTTACTGTAATAAACAAATTAGCAGCGAAATCGTACTTTGTACTACCCTGATTGTACTTATTATTACAGTGTTGAGTTTGGGGAATTGTTCCCTTTTTTAGGCGAGGAAATGTCTCTGTGGAGAACTGTCCTGTGAGGGAAATTGTCAGTTTGTGGAAATGTCTGTGGTAAGAATTGTCCTGTGGAAAATTGTCCTGAGGGGCCATGTCTGGGTGGGAAATGGTTTGTTTGTTGTTTTACGCCACACTCAGCAATATTCCAGCTATATGACTGACGGTCTGGTAATAATAGAGTCTGGACCAGACAAGCCAGTGATTGACATCATGAGCATATATCCACTGCATTCTTGAGATCGATGACATGCATCAACCAAGTCAGCGAGCCTGACCACCCAATCCCGTTAGTCGTCTCCTACGACAAGCATCGTCGCCTGTTACAACATGCATGGATTGCTGAACACTAACCCGAATCTTCACGTGTGTTGGAGAATATACTGTGGGCAAATTATCCCTTTATTGGTGAGGAATTGTCCTGTTGGGGAACGTCCCTTTATTGCAGAGGAATTGTCCTATGGGGAAATTCCCTTTATTGCAAAGGAATTGCCCTGTGGGGAATTGTCCCTTTACTGCAGAGGAATTGTCCTGTGGGGAAATGTCCCTTTATTGCAAAGGAATTGCCCTGTGGGGAATTGTCCCTTTATTGCAAAGGAATTGCCCTGTGGGGAATTGTCCCTTTATTGCAAAGGAATTGCCCTGTGGGGAATTGTCCCTTTACTGCAGAGGAATTGTCCTGTGGGGAAATGCCCCTTTATTGCAAAGGAATTGCCAGTGGGGAATTGTCCCTTTATTGCAAAGGAATTGCCCTGTGGACAATTGTCCCTTTATTGCAGAGGAATTGTCCTGTGGGGAAATGTCCCTTTATTGCAGAGGAATTGTCCTATGGGGAAATTCCCTTTATTGCAAAGGAATCGCACTGTGGGGAATTGTCCCTTTAATGCAGAGGAATTGTCCTGTGGGGAAATGTCCCTTTATTGCAAAGGAATTGCCCTGTGGGGAATTGTCCCTTTATTGCAAAGGAATTGCCCTGTGGGGAATTGTCCCTTTATTGCAAAGGAATTGCCCTGTGGGGAATTGTCCCTTTATTGCAAAGGAATTGCCCTGTGGGGAATTGTCCCTTTATTGCAAAGGAATTGCCCTGTGGGGAATTGTCCCTTTACTGCAGAGGAATTGTCCTGTGGGGAAATGTCCCTTTATTGCAGAGGAATTGCCCTGTGGGGAATTGTCCCTTTATTGCAAAGGAATTGCCCTGTGGGGAATTGTCCCTTTACTGCAGAGGAATTGTCCTGTGGGGAAATGTCCCTTTATTGCAAAGGAATTGCCCTGTGGGGAATTGTCCCTTTATTGCAAAGGAATTGCCCTGTGGGGAATTGTCCCTTTATTGCAAAGGAATTGCCCTGTGGGGAATTGTCCCTTTATTGCAAAGGAATTGCCCTGTGGGCAATTGTCCCTTTATTGCAGAGGAATTGTCCTGTGGGGAAATGTCCCTTTATTGCAAAGGAATTGCCCTGTGGGGAATTGTCCCTTTATTGCAAAGGAATTGCCCTGTGGGGAATTGTCCCTTTACTGCAGAGGACTTGTACTGTGGGGAATTGTCCCTTTATTGGTGGGGAATTGTCCTGTCGGGAAACGTCCCTTTATTGTAGAGGAATTGTCCTGTGGGGGAATGTCCTTTTGCTGCAGAGGAATTGTCCTGTGGGGATACTGTCAGTGTGAGGTATTGCCCAGTGTGGAATTGCCCGGGCCCGTTAAAAAGTATGTAGACGCAGAAAGACTATAACAGTCTTACACACGAACAAATGAAATGCCTAAATGTTGCTCCATCCCGAGGACTTCCTGTAACAGTACATTAAGGACTGGGCGGTCTTTTGTGATCCTCTCTCTCGTGTAGCATTAACGAGTTTCACGACGGCATTTTACCATCTAAGTTAACATTTTAACTTTTAAGAACTTAATCTTAAAATGTAAAACATTAAATATTTAAAAACGATAAACGTACGTCTTGCATACGAATTTGTATGGAATGCATGTTAAATTTTTGAAATATTGAGTGAAGTGGAAAAACGGTCTTCAGCCTCAACAGTATGCGGCCATTTGTCTTTGGGGCGTTGATGTACAGGTCCGTTTTCACGAATATTCGACCGTTTTAGCGACAACCGGTAATAATTTGAAAGGAACTATTTGAGGAACTATTGTAAACGAGTACAAATTAGTATAATTATACTTCTCCCCTATAGTGTGTACCGAATGCACATTTAAAAAAAATGTTATTTGAGACATTATTTATACTATCTAAAATAAGAAAATGGAGACTGCACCAGTCTACATATCAATATGATTCAATGACTTTTGCAGTTGCTTAATTTAGAATCCGGTTGTGAAACTACTTTTTCATACATTGATTGATTTCTTTCACTGAAGTCATCCATCACATCTAGACTTAAAAAACACCGAATTCCTTGTCACTGTCAGCGTCATATTATCTATTTCTATTCGAAATATGTTTGTCATTTTCTTTGTAACTACTCTGGATACTGACAAAACCAAGCAAATCCCAGCCATGTCGGAGATGACACCAAATACACAAACTATCTCATCTTGAATGCCTGGATAACTTCTAGTCGCTACTTAAGGAAGTCAATGGGCGTGTTATATTACTTTATTCCGATGAGAGGTCGTGAGACTCCGACCTTCCTTTTCAAGGTGTATCTACTGTTCTTACCCCTGTATGCGGATGCGCCTCGGTTCCCACAGCGCTGAGAGGGGACCTGTACTTTGACATAATGTACCCGCAGTAGAGATGAATTGAATATAGGCCTGAAAGGATGATTGTCCATACTAAATTCCCCTTAATATATATACTCAGTAGTGTAATGCATGTGTCTGAAAAGCCAGTGGAATTATCAAAGTGCTTGTTATTTACCCTCAATTCATGCACCACAAGTCAAATAAAAGGGATTCATCTCATCCTTTTTAGATATCATTTGGTAAAAATGTTCCAGCGGTACTGCGGATGTCCTCGCCGTCTAAGGAGGCGCAATTTCTGTGCAATCAGCCATGGGCGAGTCTAAAACAGATGGAGTGTGGGTTCGAATCCAAAATTCGCACGGATTATGTTTCTAGTTTGTCGGCACCAAGCCACTTTTCGTGGGTTTTAATTGTTGTAAATGTAGGCTCGTATCACTTGTGACATCAACCAGACACCCTTTAATACAACTGAAGTACACCTTAAAGCGGAGTCAAACTCAATGTTCTGTCGGGCGTATATTTAGAAAATAACATGGCGGAGCAGGTTACAGGATTGATCGAAACGTACATAAAATCTCCATGAAGTTGATTTTATTCCTGATGAATGAAGAGGTGCACATTTCTCAGTGTCACTTCTGGTTGTTGGCCACAAGTGCTTTAGTGTAGGTTTCATCCCATGAAAGCAAACATCACTCTTGTATCCAGCTTGAGTGATTGAAGTTAATATCGTTTGACTATATAACATTTGTGTTTGGGTGATGCTCATTCAGATTGATCCCAGGTAAATAGTAAATACCTGGTAATGCAGTATTGTTTTAGTTTCCAATTATGCAACGGCCTTCAGTTGCTTTTAATATCTCTGATAAAGGTACACAACGCAAGGGAGATGATAGAAAAGACAATTAGATGTTCAAAACTCTACCTCACAAATAAAGGGAATAATATCAGAACATATTAGAAAAACAGTAAAAAACATACCAAGTTTCACCATACTGAACATTTGCGGGCTAGCCCACTGAGATACCATGCTGCAGTTTAACATAAGATGTCCAACTCACACCCAGTATATAGGCCAGTAGAGCTGACCAGTCCTTGTTTTATCCCCTAAATGCCGGGCACAAGCAAGGTTAACAGGAAATAACATCTCTTGATTTCTTTGGTATGATGAGCTAAGGGAGCCTCCAAACAACCTTCCACAGACTCTCTACCCACACCACTACGGTTTTAAAAAAACCACAAGTTTCTGAATTTGCTTTCTTAACCTTGCTGCAGATGCAACATGAAAATGTGAGTGAGTGAGTGAAAGTTTTATTTGTTGCAATCAGCAATAATACCAGCACATCACAGCAGTCAGAAAGTCATTGAGCCAGGATCAGGCAAATGAATGGTTGATAGCAAGAGCAACAATCAACATCATCAGGCACAGTGCCACACAACCATCCATGTCACACAATAGTCTACATTGTACATGCTGTAACCACCTGACTCAGAGTTGCCTCCTCAAAAAGACCCACCGAGGCATGAAACTATTCTGCCCCAAATCCCAAGGGTAATACTGGTGTTATTGCAGTGACTATATCATTCCCCAAGTAGTTGTTCAACAAATAGTATGTGCAAGCTTTGTGCGCATCCAAACCTTTCAGTTGATCAGTTGACATGTTGACCGACTCCACTATGTCCGTTCTTCCAGCTGGTTGCCCTCAAGAAAACATGTGCAAACACAACAGTCATGTCAATGTGATGTGTTAACATATCCAGCAGGTGCTTGTCGAGATAGTCTCTCATGAACAAAACACAAACGACAGAGTCAGATTAATTAGGGAAACCCCAAACAAATTTATTTAAGTGGGTAGGTAATCTTAGTGCTATACATTCCTAATGTTACAATCATTACTGATGCAAAATTAACACATATTCACAAAATGGTGAATGAGGGAGCGGCCCCAGGACTGACCGCATACAACATCGCAACATCCTCCGACAGCTGGGTCAAGTCTGTGTGCAGACATCATATTATGGTGCAAGACAACCTCTCTCTGTAACCACCACCTGAACCCCCGCAACCAACGTCTCTAGCAACCCAGAATAATTACACAAGTCTCCATAGCAACACTTGTACATAGGTCCCATGTTTCAGATAAGATACATCACAGTTTCTAAGCTTCTCCTGTGTTATTTTGCAAGTAAGGCAGTCTTCAGCTATATATACTACACATTGGAAACTGATTGTGTCACTCTACTATCTGGACACAAGAGTATCAGCATCTACACTGCATACAGCAAATCTAAGTCTATGACCTACAGTACTCCCAGTTTAGGATAGCCAAGTCTTCCACTGCCAGTGTCAAGAAGTGTCTTCCTAATCAGGGAGGACAGTGCTTACCTGCTCTGTCAGAATTGTTTATAATGTAACTTCTATGTAATATACTTAGTATATTGGAAATCTAAGGATTGACTCTTAACGTGTACACTACATCTGTCTTGAGTTGAAAGCCTTGATTAAGTTGTGGCCAGTCTTCTCCTAAATCAAACAAATCACACAGACTGAGATGACGGGGCACAACAAGACCAAGCCTCCAAGGAACGCATCTCCCCAGGCTCTTCTACCAACTCCTCCCTTTCATCAGATAACAAGCATTAGCACTATGTCATGTGTAGCACTAGATGAACGTTCAATAAATTAACACTCCAAATACAAGAACCAAAGAGCCTGAAAATGAGTCCTGTCCATAAACTTCTTGAATCATTTAATCTGTCACGGATTACTGCAACTGTATATACCCCCATTCACCATGGTAACGCTATTTGACAGAGCAGGCCACACACTCCATGTCTCTACTGCCAGCTGTCTAGGTGCTGAGTTCTACCCTGTACTGTGTCAGCCTAAAAGTAGCTTTAGTCACTTCAAAGATCACTCAAATGATCTATCCACAACAGCTCCTGGGTAAGGCCTGAGGTATCACTGATGATCCAAAGATCACCCACTACTACCAAGATCACTGAAAGTTCTCTTTACACAGATCAACCAAATATTTCTATTGAATTATTAGAATCCAAAGATTAGAAATGTAATCCAAAGGATCCCAAATAGTTCCCTATGTCCCAAATGGGATGACTTAAGCGATTTTTCCAAGACCCCATGTAGGGTCATCTCAAGGCACACCTCCAGATCTCCTCTAGGACCTACTCCTGTACAGTTTCAACTAAGGATCAGCTAGCTGCCTTGATGCTCTCAAGCAAATGCAGATTGTGGTGCCACTAGATCTTTTCAGCAGCTCTTTCACATAGAGCCCCTATGTTATCAAGCAAAGAGCACCAATTGGATGGAAAGTTATGTTCCCATTCTTCTGAGCATATTTGTTGACGAAATGTCAACAAAAAAATAGACAAACCGTGAAGGTCAGCATAACCTTTGTGGGAAGCATCGAACAGAAAATCAACCAGCAGCGGACTTTGTTTGAAACTTGGAAAAATATCAATGATATATTAATTCATAATCAAATTTCCTATTTTTCTAAACGAAGAAAAAAGATGATATATTCTGAAAATCAGGGGAGTTCAAAGAAAGTCCTCTGGACAAATTTGTTTAAAAAAAAATTACTTCATTGGCCAAAACCGCCACAGAC
This sequence comes from Haliotis cracherodii, assembly GCF_022045235.1. Lineage (NCBI taxonomy): Eukaryota > Metazoa > Mollusca > Gastropoda > Lepetellida > Haliotidae > Haliotis > Haliotis cracherodii. Next base: position 30,215,875 of record NW_027266286.1, read on the forward strand.
GTTCTTCAACTCATTTGCAAGCTCGAGGTCCAGCATGTCACCCCGAGGCCCATCACTGCCTAAGGTTCACTCGGCCAGTTGGATCCATCATTGTCACAGCAACAAAGCCACTTGGTCAATGCAAACAAGAAGCAGGAGCGACACATGCAGATTGGTTGTAAGAACATCATTATGGCAAAAACATTGACGGCATGCTGTAAACTCGGACTGTTATCTTGTGAGTTCATGAGTAGTGCACTATACAAGCCTTGGATCCAACGTGTCATTCAAGGAATAATACTGTGCGTTGAGTTTGTAGCGGGGTTGATGTCAACCGTCCTCAAGTTCAACACCAAGTACCATGTGATGTACAGCAGCTCACTCACTCCTGAATCACTAAGATTCCAGGCTTGAGTTTTCAGTATGCAGAAGCTACACTTAATGTAGTCTTGTTAATGGATCAGTTATAAAAAAACCCGGATTGGGCAAAGATTATGCTGAGCAACACTGCTTAGTAATTTGGTCTCAAATCACATGCAAGAAATAACATGTACATAAGCATATGGGATTGATCATATCAAAACCCTTATGCAAAGTACATATTATCACTCTGCACAACCAGGTCTATGGCTCTAAAGTAGCACATTTCTAGGAAAGAGCGTTACAGAGTTAATAGACAAGTCTGTACAGAGTTAGTGCTATAAAATGCATAAAATACATCATTGTCCTGTATGACTGATATGGCCATGCTTGTTAGTGAGCGTGGCATGCAGACCCGCGGTCCAACATGTCACCACGGGGAGCATGATGGTCTCCGTCACGTCGGTGATTGGGTGTTGTTGCCATCATCACAACATCACCTAAACATCGTTGAGACAGCAGACGTCAACTATTGTGCACGCCAGTTTATCACAACAATCATGGCAGACAGCAGACACAAGGGCCAGATTCTGAAACTAGCTGCCCAGACACAATCTCAGATGATTCCACCAAAGACATCAACAAGAGAGGCATCGTGAAGGAACATTAATTGCAAAGTCTGGCTCCTGATTGTGTGAGTTGTCTGCAAGCTACCTTGTGGTCCGGCAAAAAAATTCCAGCCATATGCAAGCCTTAGATCCAACATGTCACCTAAGGAAGCTTAACATTAACGTCATCGGGTGGGGCAGGGTCAAGCCAAGAGTGACCTTGACCTGACAATGACCTCAGTTGACATTCATGATAGCGCTGGTGCACATAACCCAAATATTGGAGCCAATCACCAACAAGATATCATGCCTACAACTCAGAGCTTGAAATCTGCAGTGACCTTGAGGTGTAAAATACCTGGCAAAACCACCAGTTTAAGTACGAGTGTTCGTGCTCGCCAAGGTCACCGCTTACCTGATCTACGTGGACTAGTGCTAGGAAGGAAGATACAAAAGAATGCCTTCTCCCAAAGTAGCACTTTGATTGACTGAAGTAAGTAGTACTAAAGTGACTCCCTCATAACACGAGGGAGTATGCAGCCATGGTGGTACCTTGAACTCATCAAGACGAAATAGTCACTCATCTCTTGCACACGTCTTTCACTCTTCTTCAACTCACAACGACACAAAAATAGAACATATGCTGCTTATAAAATCTTAATCTCATTTTGAGATCCGTGTGATCACAAAATATACTTTGTATAAGGGGTTTTGATATAATAAATAATTTCCATATGAAAATGTACAACATTATTTACAAATGCATGAATATATACAGATCGGTAAAAAAAATGTTCAGGAATACAAAATATGAAGTATAAACAATGCTTAAATGACTTAAATAGAACTTAATCTCAAAAGGTGCAAACATTACATGCTATTTGGCGCTTGCTCTATTTTTAATTAAGTCGGATGGCCATGTATGAGGCAAGCTAGCAGTTGTTAACTAGTCTGATTCATCATGAACTTGGCACAAGTGGGACCCTATGATGGGTTAGGGTCAGCAGTTTTGACAAGATTACATGTACTCCCAGAGGTTGACAGCGAGATCGCTTCCGATTGGTCAATGGCCAGTGACCATGTGACTAGTTGATTATGCTCTCTGTGTTGGTTGGCCAGATCGTTTGGAGGCTGAGTTTAGCATCTGTCAGTCACAGCACCAAGAGAGATGTCTGTCTACATATCACATTGCACATTAGGGAACGAAATGCAACACGGCGATAAACGCAACGTTCCAACTATGTTCTACCACTCACTGAATGACTAGCACTTTTAATGACACCCAATCCAGGCACTATTCACGTATTCTTTCATCCCCAGCTTCCAGCAGAAACATTTCCCACATCCTAATACTGCCACTGGCAAACGAGGAACAGCTAGATAAAATGTACAAGCAAATAAATTTCAAACATTCTAACTGTACATGTAACACGTGATTGCAAAACTCGCAGAGTTTCATAAACACTATGAAAAACTAATTCACACAACATTTGTTGAAATTATCACACTTTGCTTACAGGGTGGTCAGTGTTGCTATGAAGACTTGCATATGATAGTTTTAGCACCATGTTCACAGTACTGTGTGGCTAGGGGTTCACTTACTGCACCAGAATGGTCATGTGTCTTGCACCAGGTAATTTCTGCGGGGAGGGGCGTCGGAGGACGTCGCAGCAAGTGACAAAACTTTCTCAGGTAAGCAACGAAAGCATAACCAGTAGTTAATACCAAGCTACTCTACATTATCATAGGAGCGCAGGGCTCTGCACTATACATGTATTTATAATCGGTTCAACAAACAACCATGCCATGCAAATGTTTTGTCCCCGAGAGTCGCTTAGGTCTCCCGTTCGGAGATGCTCGTGAAGCTGGAGTAGGACTTCAACCATGACATTCACAGCTTGGAGAGATCAGACTTGCCTCTCAACCATGTGCCTTCGAAAGTTACCTCCCCTTCCACAAATCTGACACACGTCAGTTTGATAGCTCTTGCAAAACTGAATTCCTTTCCTTGACAAAGTGGAACTTAACAGGGACAAAATGAGAAACAACCCGACAAGAAAAGAAAAGATTAGCACATCCGTAAATGACAGCAGCATGTACTGTACACTCCACCTAGTTCAATAGTTCACAAGACCATTCCAATATGCAGACATTCTATTCATACAACACAAAATACACATCTCCAGACTATGAGAGTCTCGCCTCCTGGCAGCGGCTTAACAAGCTTTGAATATTTTTTTTTGTATTTTTTTTGGCAACCATACAATGGAAAGAGAGAGGAAATAAAAGGAGGAAGCAAAAGGAGGTATGTTAGAGGTGTAAGCAGGTTGATAAATGTACACCCAGTGCCTGCACAGTGATAACAGAGGCTAGAGATCGCGTATGTTCAGATCAAATTCACAATAAAAAAACCAATCAGATCTTGCCTGCCTCTGACAAGTAGTCTCAATCAAAATGGTGGACACCAAAACATAGTTAGTATAATGCTAAGATTTTGAATTGTCATATCCACTAATTTTAGATGTACATTCATCCACGGAGCAACTGTCTTTAGATTGTGGAATATTACATGTAGCTTTCCTAATTGGACCGAGACATAATTCAGCTCAACTGCTACAGAAGGAAAATGGATAGACTAAGGAAAATAGAGTAAGGAATCAAGTTGCAGACAGTAAGGGTTCTATATTAAGGTTGGTAGGGAGTCAGTAAAATGGTATGGTAAACAAGGAATCAGTATTCAAGACAGTAAGGATTCAGTATTAAGCTTGGTAAGGAGTCAATATTAAAGATGTTAGGATAAGGATTCAATATTACAGAGACCAGGAAGTGGGAAGGTTCACATCAAAGGATAAAATATAGACACATAGCTGACGACCCTTTTGCCCTAGGGGCACAGGGCAGTCTCTCGAGAGGTCAAGGTCTCGAGTTGAGAGGTCAAGGTGATCTCGTGGGCTGTTGGTATAATACTACGGCCTGGCTCGACATCGAGTGAGAGGTTGGACAGGCAGGCAGGCAGGCAGGCAGGTATAAAACAGGAGCAATGGAAGACATTCATAAAGTGTCTTTAAAATCCCCAATTGCACCTTTGTAATGACTGTCCTTGGACCTCTTTCCATGATGAGAACATTATGAGTAGGAGAAGAAAACAGCACTATTTTGATAGTTTGCTTATGACACGGATTAAGGCTCCGTTTTCCTCTCGGAGGCGAAGGTTATCGTTCTTAAGGCTGTCCATTTTCTGAAACAAGGAAACAAACAGGGTATTGGTTCTGTCAACTGTATGATTTATACAATGCTCCTGGATTTGTTCAGGCTCTCGTAATGAAATCTTGTTGAAATTAGTACTGATTAGATGAAAAAAATACTCAGAGATAAAAGAAGAAGCTAATGATTCATCACTTGAAACAAAGAAACAGGAAAAGAAACAATACAAAATAACATAAAGAAATTTAACCTTTATCTATTGCAGAAGATTTTGTTAATTAATACAGAATAGATAATGCATGAATTGTACATTTCTTTTCATATCATTTACCTCAAACCAAAAACTAGGACAACTAGTTGAACGTTAGTTATTACAAACCTCCAAACAGCAGAAAACATTTGTGACATGTCACCACAGTTATTGACAAGAAGGGTCGAAGACTTAACAATAAGCAACATGGAGTCAACACTTCTACTCGTCACTGAATGAACATCATCGTCAGCACTGGACAGCATGGAGTGTGGGGCTTGGGAGTGGCATTTGTTGGTCTGAGTGAGTGTGGTCTGGTGCCACGCTTGGCAATATTCCAGCCATGTCAAGGCAGGCTGCACCAAGACTTGGCTCGTATCAATGTGTGAATTTAGCCTGTGTTTTCAGTGCGATGGGTGAACACTTATCTCCAGTGTACTGGACACCCATGCTTTTGGTTTGTAATGTAGATGTTAACCAATGCCTGTGGGCAAACTAAATTAGCCTGGTCACAGCTAGGAGTGAATGTTGGTTAACGCCAGTCAGCACTATTCTAGCTGTCTCATTGTGGCCTGTAAATAACTGACACTGGACCAGACAAGCAGCTGTTGAGATTAGGATCAATGTCCCATGCCGTTTGGGTTCATTGACAGCTGATCAACCAAGTCACTGAGTATGACCATTAGATCCATTTTCGTCACCTCGTCACCTCTGAAGACAAGCAATGGTCTACTGGGCATCAAATCTTATATGGGTTCCCGCTGGGGTCAGAGCTAAGAGTCAACCATCTCAGGTGATCTCCATCCAAACACGATACACACTCCACACATAACAGTACGGAATATGACAACACACAAAATCAGTATATCGACAACCTGATTCTGATCCTTGTAAACTCCAGTATTGTCATAGAGAAGGATTCAGTCCCCAATCCCCCAGATAACAAAATCCCTGGTGGTCGTCACCATGACTAGTTTAGTAATTTACGGTTTATGTACCAGTACATGCATCTCTCCATTCTGGTTGGACGCTGTCCAAATACATAGTATTCATCATGCTAGACTCAGGATTAGTATTCGGTTAAAACTCTTACAGATTCAACAAACCATGTCTCTGCCTACAGAACAAATTAGAACAAGTTTAAATGCATCATATGCACTCTACGAATAACCAAAACCTGAATGGCAAATGAAGAATGAAATGTTTAAAAATGGAAACATAATTTAGTATTGGATGACATTTATCAATGTTCACACACAATGATTTTTGCAGTTTCATCACGCTGCTTGTAACTAAGGTATGCGAGATAATGAATGATACAGGAATAGGACTCAGTGATATGAAGAGTTAGTTGTTTGTAACACCTGCCCAAATGACAACATGCCTGCCTAGTGTGTATGATCATCTCTAGGAGAAACTTGCATCCTTATCTGCAGTGCCTTCCATGACAGGGTCATTAACACAACATCATCGACGTTGACATGCTGTGTTACCTTGGAACAAATACTTTTACTTCACCTAATCAATTGGGTCTAATTCGGCTTTGAACAGTACTTCAGTTATTTCGCTGCATGTCCGTTATGTCTGGGAAGAAAGTGATGCATGTCATAGACATGTCTAATTGCTGTAACCCATAAACAATGGTATGCTGTTCACAAACCAAGGGTCGTAACAGAAGGCGATCCTTACACTACAAAGGGACTAAACCCTGCAGAGCCTGCTGCACTAGGTCACCTGTTCTCCTTCAACTTCCTACAGTATCAATGATGTATCTACACCTTGCATTATCAGCCTGTATGTGTGAGGGGTGTGGGGAGAGTTTCGATAATTTCAGCAAACTAAGCATTATCACAGCAGGTAATACCAACAGTTTCCAAAATATCACAATGTGGAAAATTGAACATAAGTTGCAGCAAGTATAAATAAAATATAATAATTAAGGTTTCAGAATTTTTAGTCTTCTGCTTCTCTATTTTAAAACGACTAATTCTACTTTGGGAGTAGAGACAGAGAGTCTACCAGATATATCATTTTGTTGATTCCCAAGTTTTCTTACATTTCCCTTGAAATCTATGCTCCAATATATTTTGTACAATTAGTCAATATCAGCTAAACAACTTACCAGGATATACTGGTACACTGTATGTGAGTTTTTAGACAATACAGAACTTCTACACAGAAACTGATCACTGTACATATACAAAATTATGTGCTGATACAATGTGATGAATAAAAAAGTAGATTTACATAGACGTGCATAACATGTAAGCAGAGAAGCTGATGACGTATAATAATGATGGGACTAAACACGATGAGTTGTCAGGAGGGTAGTATATTAGGCAAAGGCTTGGAAACATTTTCCCGTGTTTTTCATTGCATTTCTGAGGATATGAATCTGATATGTTTAAAAATATCACTGACAACATGTCATTCTTTGACAATAAGTAGATTTCTTGGATTTAATTTGTGAAAACAGGAAAAACTTTGCCTTCTTGATTGAATAAAATGGATTCGAAAAATATTTTTTCTTCTGTATACATGATGCATTCAGCTGAGAAAATACAGTGCAGCCAACGAAAAGTTTGTTACCGGTAAATTGGATATAAAAAAAATTATGTTTAGGATGATTAGAGAAAAAAAAAGCTTCAAAGTTATGTAGCTCACCTGTCAAATATTTGTAGTAATGATAAACTTCATAAAATAAATTACCCAAAGCAACAATAATGAAATATTATTTTTCTTAAATTTGGGGTTAATGTAACTTTTGATTATTTGTAGAAACATTTTATAGACTTTCAGTGAGTTTAGATGGCAAGTTTCAATCATCAGTTGATGAATGACATTTGGATGACATGATAAATGAACAGCAACACTGTGACGAATAGCCTGACCCAGGTGAGCTGTCAGCGAGTATATAGGTTTGTGGCAGGCTATGCGATGGGTAAACAGCTGGATGGACAGACGAATACACGAACGGACGGACGGACGGACAGATGAGCATGGAAGGCACTGCGTGAGGGTTAGTCCCACCTAGCCGTGTCAGTAGCAAGGCACCAGTCTTCGTGATTTCATACACTTTCATATACTTTCACATCTTAACAGCTATACCACATCAACTTTTGAAGTATCCATCTTTGCTTGAACATTCTTTACTTCTTCACTTTCATCCTTAATTAACAAACACTTCCACTACCAGCTGTCTACCACAAAATATTAAAGACAATATACTATAGGTAATATTGGTGCTTATATCAGATTTCCGGAAACATGTGAGACCTGTTTTTGATGTTCGGTACATAAAATAGAAATGAACAAATATTTCTCAAACCTAAACACCCTCTGTCGAAAGTACCTGTCAGCTTTAATGATTGTTAGGCAAAAATTAATTTGATCAAATATACCAAATATGAAAATTAATAGCAAAAGAAATTTTACAACTTCACATATTCACGTGTTAATGTATTAAATAGAGAGAACAAATATTAACTAACAACAAGGAATACAGGTAGTACATAATATAGAGAACTTTCTGATTTAGTAATGTTAATATGTACTGCATATTCATGAAGAAGACATGTATATTGATGCTCTCTCTCAAACTACCCCTCATCAATAATCAATAACCCACTACCACGAATCACCAAATCATACAACTAGTCTAAGATTTGTACAAAACTTGAATTCTGGGCTACAAAAAATAGAAACAAAAATACATCTGACCCAAAATCTCCCCCTGCAAAATATGACAGACTGGTTGAAAGACCATGCTTAGTAGAAAATAAAAGAAAAAACTTCAATCATGCGTCAAATAAAACCGCCTGTCGAAATATACGCTGACTGGGTGCATAGCTCCACAGTATTTTACCTATTTGGACAGTTTGGAAACGACTCGCGTCAAGGCCCTATTTTCATCCTTAAGTTTTGCATTATCAGCTTTTAGTTTGTCCATAAGCTGGAAAGGTAGAGAAGGAGTTATGTAACATACAATCTGACTGGATGATGCTTGGTGATCATCTCATCTTGTTACATACAATCTGACTGGATGATGCTTGCTGGTTCGTTCATTCTGTAGACTAGTGAGCGCATTAAATAAGAAGGGATCGACGAGAGAAAAGATGAGCAAGTTTTATCTAATAGTAGTAAGGCCAGGTTAAAGGTGGCGAGTGTTGGCAGTTTAGCTGAAATATCCCCATCGAGGACTGAACTGTGTACATCATGGGATGCAGACAGCATCTTTCACACCGTGGCAACTGGGTGCTCAGGCACAGAACTGATCACATGGACAAATAGGTTATAAATGATTTCTTTTTTTCAGGAATACATGTTTTGTATCTTCACTGATCTTATAATTCAGGCTTCAATATTGGATCATCAGGTTCCCCACTTTGCCACTTTGGCATGGAGTAAACAGCTTCTATGAAGTCTTTAGCAATATCATGCTCCATTGTGCCCAGCCGATCCCCATGATGGTTAAATCTACCTGGGGCATGGTGTACAGGTAAATCAAGCAACCGATCTTACGGTACATTCACACACTAACATAACGTTATCAGCCTTGGCTAAAGTTCCAAACATTTGGTTTTATGTTTTGGAAAATGTTCACAATAAGCCAAGGTTTCAAATCGCCAGGTTTCTGCTATCCAAACTGTCCGGAGATTCTTTTCAAAATTTGTAATATAGAAGACTGTCCTATCAAAAATTGACAAATCCTGAAAATTAGCTGACATAATTTGTCTGAAACAAGCGGCTAGTGCTTGAATTCCTGACTGTCCCAGTTTGTCCTGTATCAAGCTCGGAGTGCCACTCTGAATGCACCCCTCCAGTAGGAGATACCTACCAAGATGTACAGATCAGGGAGAACAGTGGCAGCTTCACTTGCCCCAAACTGCAAACACCCCTCACCTTTAAGCCAGACTAGAAGCTTGAGAGATATTTTCAGAATGTTTATATATTTTAGAAGTATGATATAGAGCTAAAAGCTAGCTACACATGATCCTACACAAGTCAGGCCAGACAACACTCACTTTGAGTTCTTCTTCCAACTCAGACACTTTTCTCTCCAATGCTCTCTTTTCCTGAAAGGCAATCCAAAAATAACTTGAGTTGTAACAATAGACACATATTTCAATATCACGCTATTTGTTATTGGCTTCTAATACAGGCAAACAAACACACAAGCACACAAGTCAGTATTAATGACACAATTCCAATGGGAGCTGGTAGTGGCAGATGATTAATACACCAGTGAGTTAATGTTGTTTTACACCACAATCAGCAATACTGCAGCCACATATCAGCTCCCTGTAAATAATGGACAATCACATCAGTGCTTGATACTATGACAGGGAGTCATGCCATAGGGCTACAATGACACGTTGTCGGCCAAGGCATAAATAAGCACCAAGCCCTTATTCAAGTCTGCATGAGGACCTGCTCTACGCTTGGTCCCCACAGGGTGATTGACAAATCCCATGACCATGGTTGACTTGTATACAGCACAGGAGTCAGGGAAACTGCACACTTTTACACAGAGGGGTAGACTTCCACACTACATGCAGATCTTTTACCCTACTGTATCAATTGTTAGAGTGTTGACATGAAAACTGTTTGGTCATCCCATGCTAAATGTCTACATTATTCTGACCATATCAAACTAGTAATGAGATTAACTATAAGATTCAAAGAAACGTTAACACTTCATCTTATGGATCTTGCAGTCCTCTTTCCTCGTCCTGATAGAGAAATAAAGATGAGAACATGTCATGGTACTTAAACATAATTTGCTCTAAGATTGCTGTTGCGGCCTATAGATAATAAGAATCAACTCAGAGCCATTAATTGCATAATTAAGCTAATGTATGTGCGAGATGGATGGGAAATCCAGAAATTCCCACTATTTCTGTATTTCACAGGGAACAAAGGTGTGAACGGGTTAGTCAGGGAAGGAACACAACCAAACTGTGTGCTGGGGATTCCATATGGTTTGCTTATAACCAACATCTAGCAAGCATATCCCTTTAATGCAATTATACAAATTTCCAATTTGGTAACACCTGTTCACGATGCCATCTAAAATGAGCCAAAAATGTTTTCCAGAGTCGAATGATTTCCCAATTTACCCAAATAACCTCAAAATGGGTAGAACATGAGGATAAGAGCAATCTCTTTAATTCAACAATTATTTCATTAATTTAGTTTTCCTGCTGATCACTTTTGTAAGTATCTGGCCCTGCTTCAGACCGACTCCAGGATCTGGGCCTGCTTTAGCATACTCTACAGGTTATGTCCAAGCTACTATGCCACCCCTCATGCAAGACTTGTGTTAGTGATATGTTACTTGATCGCAGTCGAGCGTGGACTCGGATAGTGGTGTTACCCTCTTGTCGTTGGTCTCAGCTGTGCGCGCAGCGTCAGTGTGTTTTCTCATCATTTTGTCCAACTCTGTCTTTGCATCCCGAAGCTCTCGCTTCGTCTGCTCCAGCTCTCTCCGTAATCTCTCATTCTCTGACTTTTCATCTTCATATAGCTGAAAATAGAACTGATCATTAGAAAAGGGTTTGAACTTTGAACCACAACAACTATCAGAAAGCCATAAGACTATCAAAATGAAGATTTCAGTATTCCACACATTTCACCTCAATTCAATTGTCAGACAGACATTCAAATTTTCTGCAAGAGCATCTCACTTTGTTTTCAAGAGATTCTGAAAATGTGAAATGTCATGGACTTGAATTAAATTAAACATACAACTTCCTTGATACGTGAACTATTAACTTTTTTACGGCTTGCTGTTTCTTTGATGTATTTGATGGCCATCTGAGAAAACTAGCATGATGAGCAGGCTGATGCCAAATATGAAGACAATCCACTAAGAAATGATAAAGTTACTTAACCCCAAATCCTTACCCTTACAGCACCGGGGCCATAGTTTTTCTCCTTTTTCAGTTATACAGATTTTAATAGTGAAAAATTTGTCAGTAGATAAAAATATTTATTAAAAAATTGTTTTAGTCATTTAAAACTAAGTCTAAGTCTAAAATACAATTGAGCCAGGCAATTGATAAAATCAACTTTTATCTTGACATCTTATTGCTTTAATTTGTTGAATACTAATGATTTGGTTAATTTGTTGTTTAACACATAACAAATTATTATAACCCACTGTGGAAAAACACGACAGGCTATTACAATCCAGTGTGCTATTGCAGAGTGCTATGGAAAATAATTATTATAACCCACAGTGACATATAACATGACAGGTTATTATAACCCTATTATATTACACAACAGGTTATTATAATACCCTGTGACATAATTAACATGACAGGTTATTTTAGTCTTATTATTAATGTATCCTGTGAAAACAGTTCAAAGCAGTATCAAACCAACGCACACAGGCCAATCAACAAAACAAGCACAAGCTACTCCTCCACCTGTGAAAGTGTTTGTATTAAAGGAGGACAACTCCTGTGTAAGCAGTAGAACCTAACCCCGATCTGGACCCAGGTCCTGCTGCATCCAGAACTACCGTATCTGTGTTCATGACCTGCTGTCTGGGTGTAAATGTCATGTCACAACGGGACCAGATACTCCTTCACTATTACACAGAGGTGCCACATCACACTGAAATTCCTTCCTAACGTCACAGATCAACTTACGACATTAAAACACCGGACATTTTGTGCATCAAATGGGATAACAATGTCTACGTGTTTCAAGGCGGTCTAAAACCAACATGTATGAAGTCTATCCATATCTGACTTAGCTTAACTTAGCAACTCAGGTTGCAATGTGTGTGTTTTACAGTGAGCACTAGTCTTATAGCCAGAACCCATATGGTAATGTCTAAGGTATCCACAGCACAGGTGAGTATAGCTGACAGTCAGGTTCTCTTCATATCATTAGAAGTAGTATTAAACTGGTTTAGCTTCTGTTAATAACACTATTTGTTTGTTGATTAACACAACACAGCAATGTTCCAGCAATATGAGAGCTGACTAAACCAAGTCTACATGAGACAAATCAGTGATTGATAGTGATTGATAGATTGATAGTCATCAGGGTACGATGACACGCAATCAAGCGAACCACTGAGTGAAAAAGTATTCAGAAGCTATGTCTGTGAATGTTGCAGATGACAATGCTGAGATAGATCTGAATAAACCGTTCATACATCAGCAATGATCTGTGCTATGACAGCCATGTTACACAATGTAACTTGTGTAAATAACAAATCATTGAAATCTGCAATACCACCAGTACCATATAATCATAGTGGAGCTAGTGGAGCTATTGTAATCATAGCAGGGGTAGCGGGGTAGCAGGGTAAATCCATCGCTCAGCATGCCTGAAGACCAAGGTTCGATTCCCATCAAGGGTGCAATGTGTGAGGCCTTTTTCTTGTGTTCCCCGCTGTGATATCGTTTGAATATTGCTTAAAGCAGCAAAAAACTATACTCACACACTGTAATCATTGCAGAACTATGCTTATGTCAATTCCGTTCCTTCATGGGAGTGAATTGAATTTTAAACCACTCTTAGCAACATCCCAGCTATATTACTCAGGAAGACAACACAGATGGACTTCAAGAACTGTATCCATATTGGGATATTCTTCAGCATGACAAGCCAACTCTTTAACAACTTGGCTATCCCACGAACCCTTCAAGAATCTCAAATCTAAATCCTACACCACTATGAGCATCATTCCTTCCATATCACAATGGGGGACACCAGAAATATGCTGAAAATATTGTATCCATGTCGGGAACCGGAACCTGAAATTTTATCAAAGGCATCAACTGCATGGCTACCCACCAGCTGTTTTCTGTGCTTACCTTCTTGTAATCGCTGTCTAGGGATGAAGGCGTTGACCGGGAGTACTCGGAGTAGGAGCTGGGCCTGTCCCTGTACCGATCTGTTGGGGTCATGTCTGTTGAGGAGCTGTAGCGTGATGAACCATAGCGGGACCCTAGTGTCTGCAACACAAACCACAGTCAACATTACACACTAACACCAGGCCTTCAATAATGATTCTGATTTTAACAAAACCTTGTGGAACCTTCGGTTTGATTTCCACTTTATTTTGAGTAAAGAGTATGGTTTTAAGCCGCTTTTAGCAATATCACGGCGGGGGACACCAGAAATGGGCTTCACACATTGTACCCATGTCAGGAATCGAACCCGGGTCTTCGGCGTGACGAGCGAACGCTTTAACCAATAGGCTACCCGACCGCCCCTCTCTCATAGTATGAATAGAACTAGTCAGAATTACTTAAATTTAGAAATTATGTTCAACACAGGAACTAGTGATAGTACCGTATTTGACGTAATAAGCGCCCGGGGTGCTCTCAAAACTAGAAATGGGGGTCTCTCATTAAAATATAATTTTGGTGAAAAAAAACCCAGAGGTGATAGATCGTAAAATTCTAGGTTTATGTACCTAAAATGATACAAAAGAAAATTCTCTGCGTATTTTACGTATATATTAGCAAATATCACTGTGGGCGCTTACTAGAGCGGGGCGCTTATTATGTTGAATACGGTAAATGTATTAAATGTAATTGCATTTTATGAAGTAGTCCTCAAATATGTTTAACAATAACAAATCTGTTATCCATAAAAGAATTGATATATATATATATATGTATGTATCAAAGTTTACATAGCAGAACTCCTTTACACTCCTGAACAAATTTCAGCAAAATAGCAGACATTCAATGCAACCAACAGCACTGTAAATGAAACAACATGTTATCATTAACTTGTGAAGATAACATGCATTTTTAAGATCATGTGTGACTTGTTTCAATTCATATATATGACAATTAGTATTGTCACAGCTTGGACCTTTGTAACCATGTGAGATTCATAGCTGCAACTACTCAGGATGAATCTTGGAGCACTAGAGAAGTGCCATCACTGTGTACATCAGAGCCATGCCTCACTAGCCAGTCCCATGATTGACACGAGTCCTGCATGACGCCTTATACCGGCCAAGAACAGAACCTCCCAAATCAGCTCACAACCAACTATTTAACAAACAAGCAAACCTGGACTTCACTGTAAAGTTGTAAAATATATATTTTATTTCAAATCCTCATCAAACTGCTTCAAGTGATCTACCAGATGTCTTCACATGTAATGTGTAAATAATCGAGTCTGGACCAGACAATCCCGTGACTGACATCATGAGTATTGATCCACGCAGTTGGGATCAATGGCATACATCAACCAAGTCAGCAAGCCTGACCACCCGATCCCGTTAGTTGCCTACTTACAAGCATAGTCGCCTGTAATGGCAAGCATGGGTTGCTGAAGACCTATTCTATCCCAGATCTTCATGGGTTGAGTAAAAATTAGTCAGCCAGTACTTCAGTCAAAATGACCACTTGTCAGCTGCATGTGCTAAGGACGCCAAGGGCAGTCATTGATGCTGGCCACTCTGGTAAACCAATGAACACAAATGTGCTGACAAGCAAAGAATCATAATCAAGGTTAATCTGGGTTTCTCACCCATGATTAGCAGATCCTGGCAGAACTAGGGGGAGGAAATCTGCACAAGAAATGTCTAAGAGGTACTCGCTGATTTCAAGAGAGAGGTATGCCAGCCAAAGCCACCAGTTGTAGTTTGATGGGATTGTCAGACCCTGCTGTCTGAGAGGATCATACCAAGTTTCATGTAAACAATCTGGCAGAGCCTGCAATCTGAGCCAGCTCAAGGTGGGCCAGTGGCAGCCCTACCTGACTCACATCATCTGTCATTACATCAGAGCATGGGAACCTCTGCCATGATCTATGTGTTGAATCAGACAGCATGTGTAATGTTTCTAGCTGATTCCATCCCATCTGTAATCAGCTGACATCATTTCCTGCTGAAGGTGGACAGGACAGCCGGCCTGCTGTCATACTATTCACATGCTGCTGCCATTGTTCCCACTTGAACCCTATTATATCCTGATCAAAACTCCAAAGGTAGGAAAACAACCATCACCTGATCACCAAGAGAAAATATTGAATCGTAAATATAAATAGCCATGTGATCAAAAATGACAAAACATGAAAAGACAAAATTCCAACTTTAGATGGTAATATCACATCCCTCAATTAAACATGGCAGAATACCTAAAAAATCCTTAAACTACTTCATTATAGTAATGACAGAACTCACATACAAATCATATCAGATACTGTTTAACAATATGACCTCCACGGGAATCTCCTCTAGCTGAACCATAACTATGGGATGAATACTGTAATTGCTACAGACTAGACTGTCAACTTCTTGCACTAAAGTATCATCAATTTACAACCATCATAAATAAAACCTCATATTCCTCCGACCTTACCCCTGGTACAAAATATGAACATGTATGACTGATCCATGTACCTCATGGGACTTGACTATCCACTGTACATCATACACAATCAATACATAATGTATTATCTTGTTAACTGATCAGCAAGTACATGTACCATGATGTACAGAGAACATGGAAATAACGAACTACAGGGGATCGAAGCTCAGACAGGTAGGATTAACATAATGCAAGTTTAACAAAGTTGAATCGGCACCAGTGATTGTATTGCTTCGCTGCGATTGTGTTGATTCGCCGCTGATTGCGTACAGCCAATTGTCAGTGACACTTGACACTGAGTGAGATTTCTCAGTTCGCTATACACTTCACTAATTAGTTATAGATGGGCTTGTTGGTGATCAGATATCAGTTCGCTGTATCCGTTAGTTCGCTGTAGAGAGTTTGTTTTGTACGTAAATTTTATATGATAATATATAGAAGATATATCGTGCATTTTTTAACAGAACCCATATTTAACTTAATCCTTCATCATGCAGCCTTAAAGTAATAATTGATTTGGTTAAATTGTCTTTTAATAGATAACATAAGCATCCTAAACAATCTCTTCTTTCAGAAACTAAGAAATCTAGACTTGCCAAAACAATGCAGACTTGCTTGGAATCTTGGATATTTTTGTTTCCAGATCTGTATAGGATATTTAAGCCTCCATAGTGGTATAATGTTGTCAGGCCTAGGATAGATGTCTGCATCCCTACAAATACATAGACTAGTCCTGTCAAACCCTTATCACAGGCCCATGTCATTCCCTGAATAACAAGGTGTCATGGCTTTGCACCAACTACTTCTCATATTTTTTACCATGCCTCTGTCTGTGACATATTTCCAGTGACATTGAGCTTGATATAATTGAAAACCCTGACAGCCTTGGTCATTGTTTGTGACACATGCCTGCTGTAATGAGACCGCCATGCCCTGTTGATGTCATGAACCTAGGTGTGATCAGTGTGTTGGGTCCATGTATAGAAGTGCGGCTATCTCACTAAGTGTTATGTTCTACACGGCAGAGTGGTGGACAATTTAGGAGGGACCTACCATTCAATACAAGAATAGGACATGATCAGGGATAATATTACCTCTTCAAAAGCTGGCTAACATTGTGTGACAAGGTTAGGTGTAAGGAAATACATTTACTTATCCTCAACAGACATAAAATTACGTGGGGTTCCAGATCTCAATCAGAGAGGTTGATGGAAAATTCACAGTTTACAAGGGCAATATATTTCTTGAACTTCTAACCTTTATGCTGTATTTAACGTAAAGATATTTCCTCGATTTTACAACACAAATATGAGAGGTTCCAGATTTCTCTTAGAGCCGCCATTTCACAAACTGACGATTGGGCCTGTGTCTTATGACCTGATTGTCCTAAATTTGACAAATACTTTTAAGTAAAAGCAACAAAACACTTTCTATATACAAAAGAAACCTCTACCAAACGCAGATTCCACAGTGTGATTTCAACTATATCGTGAGCATGCGTTTATGAATCACTATCAAATAGTGATAATACCAGTTGTTCGTGAAAAGGTGAGCATATCCTGCCCCACCAATGGCACCATCACAAACACAAGCAAAGGCAAGTCAATTATTCACCTGAAATAACATAGGAACTGAGGGTACAAGTCAAATACGGAATTGCATTGAATATACTTTTTGCCTAATTTGGAAATGTCTTAATCAGTGTCCAGGACTGATCAAACCCACACAGACAACACTACCTGACGATACCTACACAGATAATATGTACGGCCAAAACCAATACAGAAATGATCAATCCAGCCCAGACACGAGTTATTTCTATCTGTACATCTTACAAAGGTTACACAGACATTAAGCTAACAGTTTTCAAAATCAGTGAAATCAAACACGATGGTACTGCCAAGATCCCCTCCAAACATCTCCATTACCAGGCTTCCAAATTCCTCAGTCATGAGTAATGCTACCATAGTATTCACGAGCTGATCCCAAGTTACGAAACTAATACAACCAACTGCAATACACCTACAAGTCTGGCTGAGATCAGTCCACGAGATACCTTGTCACAGGGCCTATCTGTGAACACTGCAGATGGGTGCAACACAAGGAGATAAAACATACACTCTTTCCAAGCTGACAGCACTGCCATTTTGACTATAAATTCTGGCATTCCACTTGAATAATTTACCAGTCTCACTAGTAGGCCTTACATGGTGCAACACCAGTCATCCCTGTCTCAACATGTGGGCAGCATCTATATCATAGTCAACACATCATTGCCAACAAATCTATGGATATGCATTGGATATGCCACAACTTATGACAGAACACATTCCAGGGGAAAATGTACTGAAAGTTGAAAGGAAAAAATTACAATCTATATGAGTATTTGCATTCCACTGAATGCCTAGTTCATAGACTAAAACAGTCCATCTTTCCTGCTATCATTTTGTAAACATTAAGACCGAGCATCGGATGAGTAAATGAGTGAGTTAGTTGGGTTTGACCCGCTTTTAACAGTATTCCAGTTATATCACGGCGTGTCAGCTTAATGTGGGAGGAAAGCCAGAAGTGATGCAGGTCTCTGACGTTTACCACTTCAGTAAAACCCACGAGCACAGGTATGGTGCTAACAAACCTAGAAACATAATCGGGGCAAACCAGGATATAAACCCACAATCATAGGTTTCTGGCATGCCCAAGGGACGCAACTCTGCACAGCGAATCACGGCGCCTAAGACGACTGGGCCACCCGTGCCCACGGAATGAGTAAATGTAATCCTGTACAGTGGGGCTGCAACCTTTCACAGTTGCATTGTGATACTTTGTACAACAAATATCCTATCATGAGGTGATACTAATGAAACATATGAAACATGTAGGGCATGGTATACGATCATAAAATGATCTGAAACATATTACTGACTGTATGCATGTTAATATTGTTACACAACGCAAGTTCTGACTCTTTATGATCTGTATCATGTACCATCTCCTGACATTACCACAATCATACAACGCGTAAACTGACTACACAGGTGAAATAGGCCTACAATTAAGAAGATTTAGTCCTACATAGGGTCTTATTCCTTTTGAGTAATATTCCAGCCATACTACAGAGGGAGCTCACCAGAAATAGGTTTCACACATTGTACCCACAATGTTGGGAAACGAACCCCAGGTCTTCGATGAGACGAATGAGCACTTTGACCACTAGGCTACCCCACCACCTCTCCAGAACGTTCCAGCAGCAGGAAGGGTGGTGAAGTGCTCTTAGGGTTTAAGAAAATGTAGATTCATGCACATGAGGATAAACTAAAACAAATTGAGAAGAGCACTTGGCTTATTTTGGTCCTGTCAACATGCCAATCATATGTTCCTCACTAGACCATCTGCTTCTAAACATAACATTTAAACTGCACTTAACAAATTAGGCCATACTTTTGGGGCAGTGAAACTGCACTTAACTCATTTAATAGGCTATACTTCTGGGGGCAGGGTGACTGCAAATAACAGATAAGGCCATACTTCTGGAGCAATGTTTCAGTGACCTGACATTAGTAATGAGATGTACGAGTTGAATAGGATCAATACAAGTGAAGCCATAAATATTCAAGCCCCGACTATGAAAAACAACAACTGACAGAGCAATGGTAACCCCATCAGGGACCAATGATATGCATAAAGTCACACATGCAATCAATCCTCCAAAGACATTTGCTATGACAAGCACGGAGTACTGTGGACTTACTCTGCCCCAGAATCCTCACAGGGTTTTGAGTGAGTGAGTGAGTGAGTGAGTGAGTGAGTGAATGAGTGAATGAGTGTAGTTTTGACATAATGACAGCTTGAACATATTTCTACATAGAGTCTGAAGGAGACCAATCAGCTCTGTAACTGGGGATGTCACCGATGTATCCATGCATAGTCTCCACCTTCCGTCATCAGATCTTAATACAGAGAGGTATCATATCAGAGTCAAAGATTTCAATTAGATTGAGCAATACCATACCATCTCGAAATGAAAAATAATATTAGAAGAAGCCTAACTGAACAGTTAAGTGAGTTAAACACAAACACAAAAACTGTGCAAACTATGGTGATACATATTGTCTTGTGACGCGGCCAGGGATGGAACCCCCACCTTCTGCTCTCTTGGTGGACACTCTGCCACTAGACCACAGAGATGGTCCAGCACCACATCAAAATGTACAAGACAGTCCAACTGCAGCAGCACCAGCAACAGACTTCATCCCAATTAATCAGTGGGTGGCCGTTACAACATAATGGACCCCCTCTTTAAGTTTGCTTACAAGTGCAGTGATAGGTGTACACTGAAATAATAACAAGTCTTGTTCTATAAATACGTCTGCTATCACGCTTCTGGCAACATGAAGAAGCCAGTGGGTTGCAGTCTGCGATGGGTAAAGCCATCCATTCCTCTAAATAGCAAATCTCATCATGGGCTTGAGGTTTGGCAGCACAAGATAGGGGAATGTCACTGTAGACAAAACCTGGTCCTTCAATTGAATGTTTATAGTTACCACATGTTTAACCTGTGTGATGAGAATGAGGATTATTAGCATTGTAAATCACAATTCAGTGTGTGCTGTTATTGGTTTATAACTATGTTCAAATGGGACTGAAGGTTGCACCCCTTCTAAACTGAATACAGAATATGACTGAATAGTTTAAACATATATCCTGCATTTGTTTCCCTCCAAAATGTGGTATTTGGCAGTCCAACATGATATTTTGTTTTGACTTGTATTCAAGTTGGTTATTACTGACGGAAACCCATCAGTTTATTACTCTCTTGGTATTAGTTTATTGTGGAAGCTTATGTCATCAATCAGTGTTCATTTACATTGTGTCTGTATTCAAACAATAAAAAAATCTGGTTCATCACAAGCATTATAAAGCAAAATGAAGTTGCAGACACCCAATACTAACTAACAACCTCAATTTCAAAACGCATATATTTATCCCCGAATATCTTCTGTTTTTCCTTTAAATTCCAAAGGTGATCTTAATGAAAATCTCACTGAAAGGAAAAGGCATTGATGAGGATGGACTAGATCATTCAATTAACTTGTGACATCTTGATTCATACATAAAATGCATGTGATTTCTTCATCACAACATTTTGCAATCTAATGAATTAAAAGGTTCATGAATGAGTGAGGGATTTGGGTTTAACATTATTCCAGTTATATCACGACAAGCCAGCTTATTGTGGTGGGACAGCCCAAAGTGATGAGAAGGTTCATGAAAACCAAAATGACACATGGGAAAGGGTCACCTCAAGCTTCACACATTCAGAAAAGGCTAACATTTTAGTACACTCAAGGCTCAAACATCAGGTGAACTGAAAACAGCAATATTCTTAGTACCAACAGAGAAACAACACTTCCAAATTAGACATCCACATATTCTTCTCCATGTTGAACTGCCCAAAATAACTAGGAAGTCCTGCCACAATTTCAGGCAAAACCTACTCCAGTCTCTTTATCATAAACACATTTCCCAATAACAATATCATAACCAAAAATACCACACAAAACAGGAAAGAAGCCATAAATACCCTGTCACCTTGTCTATTTCGCATACAAGTACAGAGTAACCCTGTTGTTTTTTCAATGGAGCTGAACCCTTCAAACGTCAAGAGAGTTTATCCGTGAGAGCCGAGGTAATGATCTCACCATCTGTGGCCTCAACACTAAACTTGTGGTTGGAAGGACACAGCTCAGCATAACAATTTTATTAACATGCACAGCACATGGTGAAGGGGGAGGGGTTAATCAGCTTAAACCACATGGTGCCTTAAAATTGCTACATGCCTTCCATAACACTAAGTATGTTTCCTCTCATTTTCCTATCCCATCAGCACAAACAGTGCTGAAATGTACTGGTATGCAAATATTGGTTACATTTTCTTGTTATGAAAGCCTCTTTATTTCTGGAGAGTGAAAGATATGCCTTGGTCTACACTGAGCTAACAATGTTGCACTGTGTGGAGATATTTTTTTGTGCAGTTTCCATGGCAACTGTGAAATAACGAGTAAGGCACTGAGTACACCTTGACCCAGATATTGTTTTCAAAATGTTCTGTTTCAAACCAAATATTCTTCATTTGTTTCACAAAAATAGAACAGTGAAATTAGAAGTGAAAGAAGTTTCTAGATACAATTTACATGAACAAGTTAACTGAAGCGAACTTAAAACTGAAACAAGAGAAAACTCACACTTAGCATCAGAAGATAAGATAAGATAAGATAATATTTATTGCAGAAACGTTCCATTACGGGACAGATGCATATATACATATATATATATATATATATATATATATACATATATACAGACATACATAATTTACATTCCTGTAGACACATACAAAAACAAAAAAATCAATATTACATATTTGATGATATTATTATACATAAAATGTCAACGGTTGATTATGATTATTTATTGTTTGAAATTATAGATATGGAAACAAATGCAGTTGATATTGACTGCTTCATTATTTGACAGGATGTAGTGAAATAATTTTTCTTCATGACTATGGACATTTACATTTACATTTTGTCTGGATAATTTTTCAAAGAGTATATTTTTTTCTTGAGTGTGTTTAATACAGTGAAGTAAGTAGTGTTTTTCGTCATCAATAGTTGAACATGTAGAGCATAGCCTCTGATGTAGTGGGGTTGGTGGCTTTGTATGTCTTCCAAATTCAATATTTAATTTATGGTTACTTAATCTTAGTTTAGAAAAGTGCACTGGATATTTTTTTACTTTACAGTGACTGAGATAGGGTTCTAATTTAATTCATTTTTAACTATCCTATATGTCCTAAGTTTGTTTCCTGTGCCTCTTGTTGCATTTACATCTTGAAGAGATTCCTTGAAGAGGGAGTTGAATTTAGATTTGATTGTCTCATTGAATATTGGTGATATTGGAAAGCTGAAGTACTCAAATTGTGTTTTCCTAAAAATAGATTGAGCTGGTAAACCCATCCTAATCCTTTTTTTCACCAAATAAGTACTTTCTGTAAAAGCATTCTGAAGTATTATGTTTTTGGAAGAACATACATGGTGATAAAAATTTGCTATTTTGATTTATACTGTGTAGATAAGTGTTTTCATAACATATTGTTCATTCTCACGCTCAAACAGAACTGTCAATTAGTCTACCTTCCACCACCAGTTCTTCCCAAAGTCACAAAAAGACTGTCTTATACACCCCAATGTAAAATATTTTCAGATGGATCTGAATACTTGATCCTATCATCGAAGCAACTGATGTTTTCATTTCTCAACTGAAGAAAATTGAAACAGAAAGAGCAGCATCTTAATGTGCCATGTCTACATTTTCCAAAACACATATATCACTTCTTGTTAAGAAAAAAAACAATGTTGTTATTTTCTACTTGGTGCCACATTTACAAACATGCCACCAGGATGAATTGGTTTGCCTAAGATCAGAGTCTATAATGAAGGATCGGCAACAAACACCTCACATATCCTTTCTCCTTTTACAACTCTCAGCTCAAAATCAGCAAGAAAATATTATCATGGCAGAAATGGAATGCTAGTTGTGAAATCTTGAGGGTTCCCTCTAAACAATTATAACATGACTTAAAATATATAGTTCCAGATATCTCTTACGGAGCAGTGTGTACCAAAACCAAGACTCCATTAGCCGATCTTGTACTTCCTCATCTTTTCAGCAGAATTTACTCCCTACATTTGTGATGTCATAAGTTAAAACCTTCCCTTCTCACTAAGTGAAATTCAACTGTTTTACTATGGTGCTTTCTTAATTGTTGGGCAGAGGTTTGAGATGAGTGTTGCTTGTACGTGTACAGATCTCAAAACACAGCTTGATTTAAGGAACTTGATTTAACTTGCACCAGGTCAGGTGCATGTTGACATGAAACCCAGTTGCACCAGGCAAAACCAGGATGCACACTGGTCCCCTACATTTATCACAGTTATTTCATACGGTGGTCTGCTACCAGTGTCACATTAATTAATTGCTGTGAGTGAGTGAGTATGATTTTACGCCACTTTTCGCAATATTCCAGCAATATCACTGCGGGGAACACCAGAAATGGGCTTCACACATTGTACCAATGTCGGGAATCGAACCCAGGTCTATAGCATGACAAGCAAACTGTTTAACCACAAGGCTACCCGACACACCCCTAATTGTTGTAAAGCGCAATAGGAACATGTGCACATAATCCTGAAAGTAAAATAAAGTTTGATGACATCAAGCCGGCAAAAGCATGACAAATTACACGTAACACAGGGATAAGTGATGTACCGGTAGTATGGTAAATAAACTTAATAGGTATTTAGTGAATTCAAAGACTGACTTTGTAAGGATTAGTCAGAGGCAAATTTGAATTGTTTGGCAGACATAAATATTAGGTTGTATATTTCAATAATAGGTTGCACTTGTGCATGTTTTATACAGCTAAATCGAGTCCTGCAACATCAATTCAGCTGGTGGTGTATGTGGGAAGTTAATGATTTTCAAGTGCTCTGTATGTGACTTCAATGTTTTAGCAGTCCATTGACATTTACTGTGGAATCCCAAACATTTAACATATTTTATCTCCTCATAAATAATATTAACAGATAAATTATTCATCAAGCTGACATTATGAAATACTTCAATAATTCCTTTGTATCAAAATCTTTGATATTACAAAACGTATAAAAGATTTAAAACATGTCGTTTATGTTAATATGTAGATCAAAATAAAGTTTGTAATTCTGAAAAATGTTAAACTTCCCTTACAAAAACTTTTTCATGTTATTTGAATTACAAAATTTTGAATAAATATTGACGTTCTTGTCATAGTGTCGAATTGTGTCAGTGGTGGGCATTTCATGGTTCGATGACATGCTCACAACCTGTTCACAGAGCCTGACGCGGATCTATGTTATTGCCTCTTACAGCCAGCAAGTGAAGTAGGCTATGTTGAATCAGGGGTGGAGTTTAGTGGAAGAACATCACTGTTAGACAATATCTACCAACCTATACACATAACTATACATATACATTGACATAAAATTCATTCCCACGACACTTAGGGACCAGTTCTAAAGTTCTATGTCAGATAAAAAAATATTTCCTTAAGTTCTGAGACATCCCCCACTCTACCCCCCTACACCCCCCCCAAAAAACTTAATTCTGAAAAATTTGAATTTCGGACTTGTGGCCTCTTTTGTCATGCACTCTCGGAACGTTTGTCGAATGAAGCTTATCTACTAGGTGTTGTCAATCATTTCTAATCTTTTTATAGATTAAATCTGTTATCATACATTACGCACTGCACATGATGAACTATTTCCAGTGACGATAAACCCCTACCTTGTGGAAAGATTGGATGTACTTAATGACAACTCAAAACAGTACACAAATGAAAATAGGATCGGTTTAGTACAGTTATTATATAAAACATTGAGAAATCAGGTACTTTGATTTTGTTGGATGGAAAACTTGCAGGGCCATAACCCCCCACCCCAACAATGATAATTACTGTATTTGACGTAATAAGTGCCCCGCTCTAATAAGCGCCCACGTGTGTTATATGCACCCTTGATTATGGGTAATCAAATTCTGGAAAAATATATCTGTCGTATATAAACATTTCAGGCTGTCAGCATAAACCACAAAATTTATCTTTCAACTCTGTTTTTTCGCCTAAATAATATTCTAATAAGAGCCCCCTATTTCTAATTTTGAGATAGCCCTGGGCACTTATTTTGTCGATTATGGTATATCAACTTGTACAGGTAGCAGTCACTTGTGGCTTAATTCAACCGAGTTGATCTCTATGTACATTAACACATTACCCCATGCATGAAGTCTTTAGAATAAAGGAACAAGCTACATTAAGTTTTCAGTTGGCACTGAGAGGGACGTGAACATGATACTTTATATGGATAACATCTTCCCCATGTTTCATTCACCTGATGAAGGGGCAAGAAATAGCCCAGCAACGCTGTGACAAACAATTAAAACACATCATCCATAAAAAGTTTCATGTCGTAATTAACTCCTACTTACCATGCCATATGAAGTGTGGCCTGACATCTCGTATAACATTCATAGCATACACATACTCTACTGTATCCAAAGGCTAATCATGTACCAGCATCAATATCAAAGGTTACATTTAATTACAGCATGGGGCACTAAAGAGAGTTCACTGGGGAAGGCCGGCTGACCTAGAATCCAACTCAAAGTACTCTTTTATCAACCATCCTTGTCCATTTGTGTTCTTTTTACTTTTCGTAATCACATATACCTTTGTCCCGGAACAATGACATCAAAGCAGTCTCCATATTCTGTATTTGTTAGTTCATATCTATCTCCCATGGGATCAATGTAAACAAAACGTCAACAATCCTGTCAAACAATAAAACATATAACTGCAACGACAAAAAGCTAAACTTAGAAATAAATTGATTTATTTCATAGCCACCCCAATGACACAAAAAAGTATACCATGATATTTAAAGGGGATCTTTTACTGTTCATGTCATACAGCAACATTGTGTGTGTCATTTATAGGCATAGCTGGCTCAAATTTGACTGATCATAGATACATAAATTTTATTTCAAGTGTCATTGAGGTTTTGTTTGAACTTCTGTCAGTAGGAGTGGTTGGCATGGATACAGGAGTGTGGAGTTAACTTGCTGTTATCAGCACGTCCACATGAAGTGGCAGTTATATCACTCAGGCTTGGATGTAGTATAGCTCACATTCTCCCATGCAATAGTGTTATCCTGGAGGAGGTCAGAGGGTGTGGCAGCTGTCAGAGAGGAGGGGTGTGGTGGGCACAACATACAATGTTATACACTCTTAAAACTGATCATTGATAAGCCCATACCGACTGTAGATATCTGGAGGAATCAAGCAGACCATGTACGCCATACTGTAACAAATAGTTGTTTACAAATAACATCATGCACTTTCTGTAACCAGAGCCCAGTGTTTAAAGCTCAATATTAAAGCAGTTCTGTGGTGCTTTCCATCAGGTGAATGGTCAGAGAAAGTGTGACTGAAATACATTTATGACCGTTTTTTTTCACTGCACCTTTATTTGCTCTGCACAAACACACTACTCAATCCTATATTTGCACTGATTCTGAATGAAGATTTTAATCTGCACTATACTTTGCAGTTGTAGAGGGGTTTGTTTACACAATGTGTGTAGTATTCATTTCCAGCATAATGTATTGTCTAGAATGATGTATGAAGAATAATATAGCTGTAGTTATATACTTACACATCAACATACAAACGTACACATTCCGACTCACAACAAAGCATAGCACTTACAACATCTGTACATGCATGCTTATAGGTGATATGTAATCAATGAACATGACAACAATTTAACAGTGTACATGTGTAATTCACTAACCCCTAAAGATGAGCCCACCCCTGAGCTATAACTTGTGGTCCCTGCTAATCCAGGCAAAGAACTTGTTGATCCTGATCGCGAACTGTATCCTGAACCAAGTCCAGAACTGGATCCGAGAGCTGAACTGGACCCCAGGGCAGAACCGGACCCAAGAGCTGAGCTTGACCCAAGAGCTGAGCTGGACCCAAGACCTGACAACAGACCTGAACTAGATCCGAGTCCGGAGCTGTACGGACTGCTGTAGGAGCTCCCATAGGAACCTCCATATATTCCGCTGGAATATCCAGGTGTGGATGTAGAGGAGTAACTGGGCGAGAAAGGTGTACTTGAAAAACTGGACAGTCCACTCAAACTGCTGCTGGGAAGTCCACCCAGGCCATAACGGTAGGATCCATACGACATGGTGCTGTTGGGAAAGTTTCACCAAAGTGAGCAAAACTTCGAAAACACGGACTGGAGGTGAGTTACTCCTGTTTGGAAACACAATTCTATCCGATGCTGAGGCAGATATCCATAACCTTGAACACTGGCAGTAATCCACAGTTCCTCATAAACATGGTGAGAAATCTTTTCTGGTAGAAGTGTTGAAGTTTACACATTCGGAGTACCCCAGTCTGAGAGAGCAGACATGAAAAGTCAGTTATGGCTGCTGGTAATGGCTACTACAGCTAGCAGACGTCACTGAGACAGTGTGGCAGAACATCAGAGGGAGGGAATCCCACAGATAGCACCAGCCTACATTGATGAAAGGGAAACCAGTGGGGGCAACACAGAATGGCAACCTCCAGAAGTCATCATCATCAAAACTCTGAGCAAAAGGGAAAGTTTCTGGCTATCCCACTATCATACAGAGGGACATGAGGACTTGTACACTTGACCCTTACTCCCTCCAGCTATGACCAAGAAATGGGACTGAAATCCAATCTGTACAACTCAACTGATCACAGATTATCTTTCCACGTCAGTACACAGGGTAGACAGAAAATCTGACTATAAATATCTTCTTCCTGGCTGGGAAGCCAACCCTACACCCCCACAAAAGTGGGCAGGCCCAGATAATTGATATGCTGCAGCCTTAGCTGAACCAAACAGAGCAGGCAGCGGAGGGGAGATATTGGAAGCAGCCGTGTGCCTTTCCTTTATCTTCTACCTATGTTCAATATGTCTGCTAGGTCAAGCCAGTAACAAGGTCAACTACTTCTGACATGGGACAAACACTTGAGGGAAATTGCTGTTTGAAACTCAATCAAGCGACCTTATGTATGTTGTGATAAATAATGTTTGGTGAACTCTACACTTGAGTTATGAGTGGCAGGAGCCATAGAAGCTTACAAGTCTACAGCTTAACCTAATCTTCCTCATTATACCATCATAGGTAAAAATAATCACCCCATTATAACAACTATCAATAATTACACTTCTGTCCCAACTTTCACATTTACAATGACTTTGCACAGACTACTTGGTAAACATAAGAACATGATTTCTATGATGTTAGCAGCTTTGTTCGGAAGGATAGAAGCATGCATATCAAAATGTCAACACAGGATCCATGGTTGATGTGTCTATCCTTTCACCAGTAAGAGATCACTTTCACTGCCTACAGTGAGGACCAGATCAATCAAATTGAGTGTCCACACGATACCGATCTGTGTTGGCATAGGTATCTACTTGACTTACACCACAGTTGACACTGGTCATCCGTGGCAAATGTTTAGCCTTTGAACAGGTGAGTTTAGCAATACAATACCTCCAATGGTAGGACAAATAGATCCACCAAATTACTTTAGTCATGTTCTGAATAATGCAATACAAGTGCCAGCTCAATCACATTCCTGGCCATTCCATTCAAAACACTGTGAGATCTTAGAGCTAGACGCTATTGTAAAATATCCAATATATTTAATATTAAACATATGAGAAATCAAGTCACTCAAAATATCTAGACACAAGATATGATTGACATGTGACATCAAATAGATAAACCTTACATACATTTTATTACCTACACTAGGGATCATACATAATATTCATAACTTACAACTTGTATACTCCCCAGAAAGCTGAGAATGAAAATCGGATGCACACTGATCCATTGACCAGGGTAATAATGCTGGTGCAATATAAGTACACACAATACTATCATTATCCAGGGGGAGTTAGTACAGCCATTATATAATGGCCAACACTTTAACAGCATATCTGAAGCCATCGTCCACACACTACACACCGACAAACATTCCATCGCAAGACCATATTACCCAGTGGATGGTAAATGCTTGCTCCCTCACAGATGGAGGACGTTTTGAGTGAGAGTGTGCAGACTGGCATTTCCCCTCCCACTACTATTATGTACAATAGGATATACATGTGTTACACAAGTCCTATCAAACAGCACTGACAACATATACTTCAGGAAGCAGGCGATCACAGGGGGAACAGCTAGCAAGTGCAACGTCCTCCTCTTTTATTAGGCAACCCTGCTGTTGTCAGAGACAATAGCTTCATATTAGACATCATCAATCTATCAGTAACCCCAGAAAAAGAAGCTGGACAGTAGAACCAAAACAGGGGGATCATTGGTATGTTTGCTTGTTGCATAACGTGCTGCTCTGCAAAATTATAATTCAAATATTCAGACAAACCAGTGTGTGATGTCATGAGCAATGTTCCATGTCTAAATCCTTACAAGATGAAATTAATCTTGCAGAAATAGTTTTGAGACACTCCCTCTTCATCCTCCTCCTCCAACAGCATCAGGGTCTAACAGTGAGTGCATGAGTGTGTTCTGTGTCTGCACCTATTCAAGGGTTTACATAAAACCCCACAGCGAGACAAGGCAGCCACACCTGAATTATAACAGGTACAATACCTGGCCACAGCGCTGACTGACACTATCTCCTGCAAGTGAGTCAAGTGCTTGTTCTAACAAGGGAAATCCCGGATGCAATTTAACACCTGCTGTAACAGATTCAAAATGGTGCAACATGGTTTTTTTCAGCTTAAACATACTAAGCACTTGTGATGGAATCTGGAAACTATCAGGAGAAGTATTGCCTACAGATATCAAAATGATACAAACAATGAAGACAGAAATTTTGCTTCAACCTGCGCACAAGAATTATGTATACATTATGAAAGTTAGATTCATACAAATAATTTTTCTAAAGGAAGAGAAAATGAATATAATATGCTTGATTCTGACTCGAGGATCACAGCCTCCTTCATTTTGTACTGGGACAGTAGCTGCGGAAAGTGTAACTCATCATGGAACAAGTGAGCATGGTTTCATGCAGGATGATAACATGATTTCAGTTACATCGAACCATGTGCTTTAATGATAAAGGGTACAAGATTATAGTCACATGACCATCCAATATCCACTTTTGTCATAACCACCAAACCCCCATACTAGTAACAACCACCCAATCCCCCAACTAGTCTTATAACCACCCAATCCACCTACTAGCCACAACCACCCAATCCCCCAACTGGTCTTATAACCACCCAATCCCCTTACTAGCCACAACCACCACATCCCCCAACTGGTCTTATAACCACCCAATCCCTCTTCTAGCCACAAACACCCAATCCCCCTTCTAGCCACAAACACCCAATCTCCCAACTGGTCTTATAACCACCCAATCTCCCTACTAGCCACAACCACCCAATCCCCCTACTAGCCACATACTCGCATAATAGTGGACTGATAACAAGCAAGGGTACAGGGTAACCATGGCCAGCAAGGGTGAGAGCTCCTACTCTGGCCAGCTGTCCCTGGAAACTTGACACTGAAACTGTAATCCTATCAGCAGGGTTAGTCTATCTTCCAGACCCCAGTACACTGCCTATATGTACTCATCCTCTTTTCAGGTCTAGGAAATCCAACTTGGGAGTTCCATAACACTCATGAGTTTCCTTATATAATTATTGTTATTTAACCTTCAACACAACTGTATTTTGGGGACCATATTTTCGTCTACACAGTGTCAGAAAGAAAAGATGTACAACACCACAAACAAAACAAAAACCAGAAACGATAAGCGTGAGGTTGACTTTCCCACACCTGTCTATAGATCTGCTACTCTACAACCATGGGAACAAGAGACAACTAAAGCATATTACAAAACAACTCACTCCCACACAAAGATTGGTCTCATTACACATACAACATAAGCAGCTTAATGCTAATCAAGTTCAGCACACCTACAACATGACATCCACATGTCACAATTCCCTTCTAAACACACATCTACTGTTGTTCCCCTCTTGGCAACTATACATAACTGTTACGGAGATCAGAGCTTACAAAACAATGTAGCACAGGACCTATATCGGCCTTCCTGGCAGCGATATGTTTGCCAAGATGTCCGCTTCATGTCAAGCAGGCATTAGTCTTATACATTACGTCTCACTCCAATGGGTGATTAACACGCCAAGGCTTGCCTCATTTGTAAGCCATTGTGATCATGAAGTTACACCAACAGTTCTCCATAACAGTTCCGACTAGGATTAGCTGTAGAAAAGTGTCAAACACAAATTAGAAACTGTTCCAATAATCTGTCTACCAGAACAGAGAGAATAAATTAAAAAAAGGAGTCAAACTCAATTATAGAATGATTGGGCATGACTAGATTGTCTCAGCTCCGGAAATTAAGCATTGTACTGGGCATTTTGAATTGTATTTTGTAGATATCTATTTTTATATAAGATTACAATATTTCTGGGACTTAATGTTTGTCTTCTGTTCTTATATCAAGGGTTAAGCCTTCATTTTACACACTGTAGTCAGTGACTTCTGACAAGTCAATAAAGTTTATGTGTAGGTCACACTAGTTAGAATATGTACAGTTCATCAACATGTTCTATCTGGCATGGTATGAGTAGGTGAGTAAGTTTGGTTTAAAGCAGCTATGAACAGTGTTTCAGTTATATCATGGTACATCAGCTTGCAAGGGAGGAAAGCAGGTTGGTTATTTAACAATTTGGTTGAAGCTGTGTGTGCACGTCCGTCCCCTCGTTTTAGTCCAGATAAATGCCAATTTCATAGGGCTAACCCACTGAGATACCATGCCACAGTTTAACACGGATACACCACTCAGACACAGTATACAGACTCTGAGCTGACCAGTCCTTGTTTAAGGCTGAGCGCCAGGCAGGTAAAGAAGAATATCCTTTAACGTCTTTTGGTATGACACGCCCGGGGATGGAACCCACGACCTTCCACTTTCCAGACAGACCCCCTATCCACTGGACCACAGAGTCTTATCTCACATGGTATGAGTGGGGGAGTGCGTTTGCTTGATTGCTGTCATGATCTGTCAGCTTGACGTGGGAGGAAAGCAGGTTATTTACCACTTTGGTGAAAGCCATGAGACTAGGTATAGTGCTGACAAACCAGAACAATAATAAGGGTAAATCTGGGACTCAGCCTGGTATGTCACAACTCAGGGACCGGTAGATGGTAACATGTGATAATACATGAGGCTAAACAACCAGGCGACAGGTCAGATAGGCCCTGAGACTGAAAAGTCATAGGACTTATTAATTAGTTTAGCAAGTCAGAGCTGTCTTATCATGAATCCATGACTAAGCATTTTTTTACCCCCTGTACATTGTTTACAGCATAAAAACTACATTCTTCCCCATCATACTCCGAAGGACGATTTTCAGTTACAGCAATACCCTAAAAATGGCGTAAGTCATCCCATTCCTTGTTCAACACATCACTACAGTAATGTGTATAATATTGTTAATTTCCATCTTAAGGGCATACAGAAAGAAAACACTAACACCACTCAAAGGTGTAGTTTTGACAGCAAAATATTTATGAGTTTAAAAAAACCCAGATTACTTTGTAAAATAATTACAAACCCACAAGTGTGTATATTATACTTTAAAATGTTTGGCAGGGATGTTTGTGTGCCAAGGTATGGACTGATTACTTGGAAATGCTATACGAATAGATTTGACACTGCCATGGAAATGACCAAATCAAGTTTTCATGTTAATAATATCAAGCTTATTTACCATGCTTGTCCTTTGTGTTTTGTAAAAGTCTGTACCCCTTTGAAAAGTTAAGTAGTGTATTCATGACAAGAACTTGTAACCTTTATTATAACAAAATACATTTGAGAAGGTTATATTACATCTATATCAAAGTATATGAATAGACAAATGTGATTTACAATACACAAGTAGACGTTCTAGAAGGCTGGTGTCAAGTATGATTTGTATGTTCAATGAGAGGCTGGAATCTGAGATATGGCGATAGGGAAAGAATGTTACTTGTTACATTGGGAAGGTCTCTGTCACACAGTTGGAACATAACCAGTTACAAACTTTCTTATGAGACCAGAAGATACTCTAACACTCCATCAGAAGAAAGCATATTTTCCTATTGTAAACCTTTCAAAATAGAAGACAAAGGACATTTTCTGTTGAGATGGCCTTTCTGCATAGATCTGTGACTGGAACTGCTCTCACTATGTGCCTTAGCTATGATTCCAATATCACACAAAGTACTTTTAAATCCACCAGCACCTTTTGTAAAAATTATCTCCTCTTTCATTTACAAAACATTCATGCAAAGAAGGTATGCATCTCCACTCTTGGCCTTAAAATAGTGATATTTCTGTTATGGAACCATTAGGCTTCGTAACTCGCCATGCTCCAGCTTTGTACCCTGCCCCCTGTGGATGTTTATGTCCAATATAGTCTTCTTCTACTTGTGTGGTAAATTGTTTACTTTCTGCATAGTTCATGCTTAAAATAAAAATGCTAAGTAGTGTAATTAAATTTGAATTTCATTTTGAAATGTGAGGCTTGTACCATTTGTGGGTAGTATGTATGTAGCATTCTACTGCCACATGATATGCCTGGGATGTCTTGCCGAGTGATACCGCCAAGCTGAACTTCAGCATTCCTTAACATATGCCACCACAATATTAAAGCCCTT
Organism: Haliotis cracherodii; assembly: GCF_022045235.1. Taxonomy (NCBI): domain Eukaryota; kingdom Metazoa; phylum Mollusca; class Gastropoda; order Lepetellida; family Haliotidae; genus Haliotis; species Haliotis cracherodii. The sequence continues at coordinate 30,250,038 of NW_027266286.1, forward strand.
GAGCCTTGAACACCTGTCTGTTTGGCAGTGTTCTATTACCCTCAGTGCAACCCGTACAGAAATAGCCCCTGTATTGCCTCTAGTGGTCTCCAATCCTCTTGCTCTGCCTGCTCCCCCACCCCCTTCCTTCTGGCTTTGTACAACTGTTGTGGTCATTTCATCCCTGGCCAATCTTAAAACCCCCCACAACCTCCTGTTCAGCCCCTTTCTCCAGACATCTGGCTATGTATATGTGGTCACTTCATCCATGGCCATTCTTAGTGCCCCTTCCCCTTGTCCAGGCCCCCATCCCCAGGTATCTGACTAGGTGTATCTGTGGTCACTTCACCCATGACCATTCTTAGTGCCCATTCCCCTTGTCCAGGCCCCCATCCCCAGGTATCTGACTAGGTGTATCTGTGGTCACTTCACCCATGACCATTCTTAGAGCCCCTTCCCCTTGTCCAGGCCCCCATCCCCAGGTATCTGACTAGGTGTATCTGTGGTCACTTCAGCCCTGACCACCCTGCCCAATCTTCAGTTTGTTGGCGTAAAGAGGTTACATTAATCACTGCTGGACCTCCAAACATTCTACAGTGGTATGATAGACTGGGTGAAGGTTTCTATCTTATTAGCTGATGAGCGCCCCGATCTGGAGCTGTCTATAATATTGCATAACAGCATCATTGACCTGATCTGGAGGAGCACCAGAATCAAATGGCCAAATGGCAGCATAACTATATTGCCTTCAACTGAATTCTTAATTAGTGCTTTTCAACTTTGAAAAACAGACTACAGAGTCATAAGATATTCTACTATCCAAACAAACCTTCACTTATGTACAATACCATCCCAAATAAACATACCTGCAATGTAATGACAAATCAAAGTTTTTGATGTTTACATAATAATTGTAGCACACACTATTTGAAGTCAAGTCTGTCCATAAACATGACCACGGGTACCACTGAAACCAGTAGTGATTTTCCCAGCTGAATGCATGTTCCAACTGTTCCAAAGACTAAACCAAGTCTAGAAATATGACTTTGATCCAAAATATATTTGCATACTAGGTTTACACTGATAAAATCTCTTCTACAAGTCCACAAGTGCACACCGCCTACATGATCCAGACAACAATAAAACTGCTTTTTCTTTCAAAATTACATTTATGTTGAAATAGAGCCTCACCCAAGTGAAGGAGGCAGCAGAAGCACATGGCCAAGGTAGCAGTGTAGAAGTAGCCCTGATTTATGCTGGCAAGACCTACTGACAACGTATGCAGCCCTCATTTCCCCATTACCTGGTCAGTTCAGAGCTTGCTCTCCACTTTTTACATAGCTGAGAAATGTACTGGAGGCACCTCACTGAGGCCCAGGTAGCTCATTATCGTAAACCTCGGGGTAACTGGGACTGCCCTGTTATCTGCTCGATGTAATCACTGCATTAGTCATGCTAGGGCTAATACACACCAGGGGCGAGGGAGCTCCGGCACACTGCTCATCACAAGTCAGAGATGGCACAGAAGTGGCAAGTCAATGATGAATAAGCTCATAGACATCAGTTCTAAAATATTTGATTCAAAGAATCAGCCAGAAAAATCAGTTTATCCAAAAGTAATTTCAGCAATAGAATAATACATGAAACAGACTCTGGCTAGAAATGGAATTTCAAATCAACAGCATTAGAAATTGGCACTAGTCCTATAGTCCTTGCCAAACTGCCCAATTGTTGAGGTATCATAAGGACTAATAGAAATTTGCCATTATTAAGGGTTTTGCTATATGTTACTTTACTTTCTATTGCTGATCAAGATCTAAAAAGTACACTTGTTCAGCAAAAGTGGTTCTCTGGGACTGCACTATCATGTGTTGTGTTTGACACTGTAAGCCATAGTGAGTGAGAAATAATTGAATGTTGCATTGGCAACACCTTGACCATATGGGATGTATAGTGAGTGAATGAGTTTAAGGATGATTGTACAACATTTCTGCCACATCACAGTGCATCAGCGTGATGTGGGAGGAAAGCCCATTGATGCAGGCCCTAGATGTTATCACTATAATGAGGCACACTACAAGCACAGGAATGGTTCTGAGAGTGAGGGATGATTGCTTAATGCTGCTTCAGCAATTCTGCAATGTCTTACACAGGTCATATAAGAATACAGGAGTCTAAGACAGTAGCATGCCTGACCTACTCTCCACTAACTTGCATCAGCCCATGAATCAGCTTGTTTATGGTCCACTCCCACCATATCTTCATCAGTTAAGGTAGCATCCCATCTGTCTGCTACAGACATTACTGCCACCTTTTCACACTCACACACATCACCAATAAGTTTCAACATTCTATTAGGGCTCCACAAATAAGCTAGTCTACTAGACAAACGCCAATATTCAGGGCCAGATACTCTAAAGTCATGAATGTCTGACCAGCTGGTCATTTTTGAATGGAATGAAAAGACAGCTATAGGCAGAATGTTTGTGACATAAAGGTTGCACCATAAGTGTGTTCGTATAAATGTTCTGTCATTGTATCATCTCCTGTGATACTGGTCCTGTTGGCTATCAAACACTGTCTATGCTACCATTATAATCAGGAAGAACTAGTATGTCTACCTGTCATGAAGATTGCCACAATTGTTATCAAGCCAAAGGAAAACAACATTTGGGATCATTTCAATGATTTAAAAAAATAGGCTATCAATAAATAGTTATTCAAGTTCCTTGAAGAAACCAAAAGTAAAAGTCATACTTATCAGATGTTCCAAGACTAAGGTCAGCAATGAATTAAACTTGACCATAATTATCTAAAATTTTGGAAATTGAGTAAATATCAAAACAAAAGAATTGTAATGTGTGACCGCATGTTTATGCTGATGTGAGCAATATTCCAGCAGTAATCCAATCTGAATCAGGCAAACAAGTTGTGTCAGCCATGATCAACATTGTTGGGGCACACCGACACACAATCAGCCAGATCAGAGACTGTAACCATCCAATCCTCAAAAACCAGCTTTTACAAGCAAGGGGAACCTATTCTACCCTGGGATCCCTGCCAGGTATTTTGCCGAGTAAGCAAGTATGTGTTTTCAACAAGAAACCAGGAACAGTTAGTGTACACTAGTTGGCAGGCCACCAGGACGGAATGGGGTGAAGTAAGGGCAACAGTCACGTTTACAAAGCTAGCAATTGGACTTTACAGCATACAGCAATCCACAGTACTATTCTTCTGCCAGTGCTGACAGAAGCGTTGACAATGGTTTGGCACAAGATTATGCTCTGGGAATTCCCAGTATTTGATGTAATAAATATTCTTCTTCAAGGTCCTCCGGTGTATGTTCCTGGCATAAGACAAGTTCAATCACAGGTCCGGTTTCCCCCTGTCAGACTGAGTGTGAGGTGAGTGAATGTTGTTTTACAACAGTCAACTAAATTCCACCTATATGATGGATGTCTGCAAAGAATCAAGTCTGGACAAGACTAATGTAACGACGACACATAATCAGCCCAGTCAAACAGCCATCCAATCTAGTCACTCTTACGTCCGGTACTGACATCCTTGGGACATATTCAAATACATCAATTCAATCTTCAGGATTAGATATGGCTAGTGAGGTGCTCCCCTTGAATGAGTGAGTAAGGTGCTCCCCATGTTGGAGAGAGGGAGGGTCTCTCTCTGTTGAGGGGAGTGAGGATCTCCCTGTTTGGGTGAGTGAGGTGCTCCCCTTGTAAGAATGAGTAAGGAACTCATATTGCAGTATCCTGTAATCTTGAAAAGGGTATGAGGCAAGGTCAAGGATAGGCAGGTCAACCACTTCGATGAATCCCATATGTACAGGCAATATGCTCACAAATCAAGGGTGACAATCAGGGCCAATCTGGGAATCCAACCTCCAGTCTGGGCAGCCAAAGGACACCAATCTGCACAGTATGTTAAGTGACAACTTGGCCACCCGTGTCCCTGAGACGGACAAATAATGAAAATGGGATGAATATGAATGTGTAAGATGCAGTCGGGTGCAGTTGTAACTTAGAGATACATAAAAGCAAGTTTTCTTGTGTCCAGCATCAGATAGTGTGTGTCAGCACTGCTCCACACCAACAGGGGATGTTTCCAATACAGGAAGGGCACAACAGACCTTCCAACATTGTTCTCTATCCAAGCAGCATCCCAGTGGATTTGGTCAAGCCACTTGGGTGTGATGCTGGTCATTTGCAGTGAACATGAACCTACAACAAAACAGCCCTCCATCATCATGCTTCTGTTCATCAAGGTGGGCCGTGAGTAGCCCTAACATGGCAGGACATACCAGGCACTGTAGTGATGTGGGGACTGAACCCAGTCATCCTGCATGGTGAGCAGGCCCACTAACCACTGGGCTACCTGCAGAAATATGACAAGGAAAAGTGGAAACATCACTCACCTCATCCTTCTTCTCTTCTTCTGGCTTGTTCTCTTTCCCCTTCTCATCCTCGTCATCCTGCAAGAGAGATGATGTGTGAACATTCCAAGGGAGATAATACACAGGTAATTCAGACCATTGAGACCTTATTTTTATTTCCAAGTCCCCCTTTAACCTATACCACCAACACAACCACTGGGACTTTGTATGACTTCAACAATACGATTTGAGAACCACTACAAAGTTATCTTTCAGTGAATGTTCAAAGGAAATAAATCAACATATCAGGATATTACTAATTGCTCTAATGAAGGGAGATTATAAACAAGGATACTCATTCCGGAACGAAATCACTGAAAGAATGTTGTCATAAACCTGGGACTGCAAAATCCAAACTATATCAAAGGGGCCTGTGAATAATGAAGTCTGGACTAGAGAAAAAGTGGTTGACAACAAGATCAATGATCCACACCATGAGGGTGTTCATGCTACACAGTCAGCAGGTCGCATGTAACAACCACCCCATTCCTTTGGTTCTTACACCTAGTACAGGGTAATGATGGTTTAATGTCACATTCAAGAATATTGCACCTATTTAGCAATCAATCTCATTAAAAGCAGACCTTAGTTCTGCCAACCGCTAAACAAAGATCTGAAGACATCCCATTAGGGGTCACGTCAGAACGACCTTTCATCCCACCAATCAGAGCGTTGCATACCAGATTATGAAAGTGACAGTCGGAATGTGATTTCTAATCATGCAACCTCGAAAACTTTAACACGGTGTATTCCGAACGATAGTTACTGGTTTAACGACTGAATCAATACAATCGGGACCATCTATTAGCCATTCCAGAATGTTCTTTTGTTCAGGTTTCAAATTTGTAATCGAGAATTTGTCAAAATATGTTTCGAAGCGTAGTCGCCAATTTGAAATTAGTGCCGTAAAGCACTAGAAAGCTGCCTTCTGATTGGTCATTCCATTGGTCGGTCAAAGTTCGCGCAAGGTCGGTCTGGCGTGACCTGTATTGGGATTTCCTCAGATCTTTGTTTAGCCGTAGCGAGAACTAAGATCTGATTTTAATGAGATTGATTTAGCAATGTGCTTACAAATGCGTTTTGCTGCTTGTACTAGATTCTAAAAGTGCTAGCCTACTGAGATACCATGTTGTTGTTAAACAAGGATAAGTCACTCAGACACAGTACACAGACTGAGCCAACCAGTCCTTGTTTTAGCTCCTCAATGCCAAGCACCAGGCATGGTTGCAACAAGCACTAACTTTCAATGTTTTTCGGCATGCTGTGGCCACCGACCACAAGCCCTATCCACCAGACCACAGAGGCACACGTGTGCTATTAGTGACAAAGACTCTCCTGGAAGCCTCAGTCTTAATGTTGGTACATGATATATAAAGTCAGGGTGCATGTGCTTACATCTGGTGTGTAGGTGACAATGCCGGTGGAGCGTCTTTCTCTCCGCGCCCTCCGCTTCTGTAAGGCTGAGCTTTCCTTCTTCTCTTCGTGATCTGCTACAAACCATCAGACAATACCAGTCAGCAACGGCAGAACACACACACTGGATCAGGAACAATTAACAAACTCCCGAAAGGAAAGGTCTTATAATGTTGGTTTTCTGGTCAAGTTGACATTATTTTTGTCAAGTAAAATGTTGTAACCTTTCATCAAGAGTTCCTTAATTTCTCCTGAAACTTCAGCCTTTTCTTTGATGTATGACTTTGAGCATTACCTGGAGCAGTGATGAAATTCCTGAGCAATTACCTATGCTCTTAGGCAGGAATTGGAAAATTGATCTCTCAAAAAGCTGTTTTGATTGGACAAATATAATTACAAATTGCATAATGAAATAAAAATCATTAATCATCAAACTTATGAAACATATACATTCTGACAACGTTTCTTCAAGACATTGAAATAAAAACAGACAGCAATTCAAACATCTTTTCTTTAGGATAGATAATTTGTATTTCACAATCAAAATACATACTAGAATTTATTCAAACGAGTAAACAATTCTTCTTCATGACAGATTGTTATGGAAAACCAAATTAGAAATCAGAAATCATATTTCGTGACACACAATAAACAACGGACAACAATGAGAATGATAAACAGTGAACAATTCAAAACAAAATTCTGAAACTTTTCAAAGAACTGAGTAACTACGGACACAGAAAGCAGTGACATGGTCTGGTTTGACTTTAAGGAACAATTAGCATGCACATGAGGCAGGTGTGGTTGGGTGGGGTCAAACTTCCTGTCAGGTAACTCAAGAAAGTACATGCTTTTTTCAGAGATTTGCTGATTTTACAAAGCTAAAGTCTTCTGTACAAACATAAGAACAAGTTTTAGCTCTATTCTAAGAAACCTCATACTTACATTAAGTCATATTTTCCCATAAAAGTGAATGACATACTAGAGCAAAATGCCTCAAAGCTGTAAATATTATTGTATAGAATTATTATGCGAGTAATTTACAAAATATTCTACAGAACCAAACTATTCAAAAGAACAAAACTGAAATGTAATACAGAAAAAGGTCTAGAGCATTCAAGTGAGGAGGTGCATTTTTCATGTCATGGGAGGATTATCTGTATTTTTCTTGTATTTTTCTTTTGCAATTTAAGAAGCATTTTCTTTTTCAAAATGTCATTTTTTCCACTCATTTTTTAAATAATTAATTTCACCCTACATCCAAATTTAAATTATTAATTTTTATTGTCAAAAAAAGAAAAAGAATTACAAGCACCTCTCTCACATCTAGACCATTAACAAAGGAAGGAGGGAAGGAATACCATGCACACACCTTTCTTACTTTCATCTTTCTTGGGTTCTTCTCTGACAGACTTCTGTTCTTCCTCTCGAGAGGGAACTTCTCCGTTACGTAACCGACTTCGATAAGAGGATGTGCGTGCTAGACCGGAACTGCCTGTTAGACTAGTTGTAGTGTTGGTGTCAGACGTTGATAGGGCGTTGCGCTGACTGCGAGGTATGTAAGCTGCTGTGAGGGGAAGAGGGTGTAGGTCATTGTGATGTAGTGAAGGGGGAGGAGGTTTTAGTTACTCTACACAATTAGTCAGGTGCATTAGGGTGATCTGCCTGCAGGGGGAGAAAGGCCTGGCATTTCCACAAGTCAAATCTAGTTATGTTTTATGGCAATAATATACATAAAACATTGGATTTTCATCCCTCCCAACTGTTGTTTTTACAGGTCCTTCTTTTTGTAGACTTACCTCAAGGTAGGGACTTTCTGAAGAATATCCCTCTGTCGCAGGGATATGTTAATGTTACTAATATTTCAGTGGGATTGAATATGCAACCTTCGTATTTGTTGAGTGAACCACTCGTCATCAAAGGCGCCTCAATTCGCTGTGCAGAGTTGTGTCCCTTGGGCACACCAGAAACCTATAATTGTGGGTTTGAAACCCAGTTCGGGCTGATTATTTTTCTAGGTTTCTAGGTTTTCTTTGGTGAATTTCACCAAAGTGGTAAAATCTGAGACCTGCATTGCTACATTAAGCTGACATGTTTCATAAAGTTTCATGTGAATCACATAACTTCAACAGTTTATTATAAAAAAATACCAAAAGTAGAATGTTTATACCAATTGTTTGGATATACTAGTAATTAATTTCTTGTGGCCAAATGCATAGTGGTAATTCTTTTAATCAGCAAGGAATAATGCATGACAGATTTCATGATCTTTCGGTGTCTGTGAGCATTCCCAAGAGACAACATGCACAAGGCTATTGTAGTGCCATCCTCATCAAACATTCATGGTGATGTATATGCAGGGGAGCATAACTGTATGGGCATGTGGGTGAAAGCTATCTTAATACAATCAAAATGTCAACAATATTTCTGCTGATCTGGTTAGGCAGGAGACAGGCAAACCAGCAGTTGTAGTATAAGCATTCATCCACATCGTCGAGGTACGTCAACATGCAACACCAGTCATTTCACATGTTTGAGGTGACCAGTTCTTGCTATATTTTTATTGAAAGATCCGGGTTAGAATAGGTCTTCAGCAACCCATGCTTGGTGTAAAAGGCGACTATGCTTGACGTAAGGTGTGACTATCGGGATCGGGTGGTGAGGCTCGCTGACTTGGTTGATGCATTTCATCGTATCCCAATTGCATCAATTAATGCTCATGATGTCAATCACTGGACTGTCTGGTCCAGACTTGATCTTTTATAGACTGCCGTCATATTGCTGGAATATTGCTGAGTGCAGCATTAAAGAACAAACAAACCCAAAAAGATGCCAAGCTCCAGGTAGGGTAACAAGTACCATTTTTCAACATCTTTTGGCATAACAAGGCAAGGGATGAAACCACTGACCTTCCCCTATCAGTCAGACACTCTGTCCACCAGACCACAGACACAGTCTCCTTTGTAGACCACTGACCTTCCCCTATCAGTCAGACACTCTGTCCACCCGACCACAGAGACAGTCTCCTTTGTAGACCACTGACCTTCCCCTATCAGTCAGACACTCTGTCCACCGGACCACAGAGACAGTCTCCTTTGTAGACCACTGACCTTCCCCTATCAGTCAGACACACTGTCCACCCGACCACAGAGACAGTCTCCTTTGTAGAACACTGACCTTCCCCTATCAGTCAGACACTCTGTCCACCCGACCACAGAGACAGTCTCCTTTGTAGAACACTGACCTTCCCCTATCAGTCAGACACACTGTCCACCGGACCACAGAGACAGTCTCCTTTGTAGAACACTGACCTTCCCCTATCAGTCAGACACTCTGTCCACCCGACCACAGAGACAGTCTCCTTTGTAGACCACTGACCTTCCCCTATCAGTCAGACACACTGTCCACCCGACCACAGAGACAGTCTCCTTTGTAGAACACTGACCTTCCCCTATCAGTCAGACACACTGTCCACCCGACCACAGAGACAGTCTCCTTTGTAGAACACTGACCTTCCCCTATCAGTCAGACACTCTGTCCACCCGACCACAGAGACAGTCTCCTTTGTAGAACACTGACCTTCCCCTATCAGTCAGACACACTGTCCACCCGACCACAGAGACAGTCTCCTTTGTAGAACACTGACCTTCCCCTATCAGTCAGACACTGTCCACCAGACCACAGAGACACGTCTCCTTTGTAGACCACTGTCAGGTCACTGGCCTTCAGGCAGGGTAAGTCCCAAGCACCCAAGCATGTGGTAAGACAAAGACATGACCTGATTGAGGATCGGTGGTTACAATATGCGGTTCATCATACTCTGAAAGCATGGATGCACACTAATGCTTCAACTACTGGTTTGCCTGGCCATGGCCTGATATTTGCAGACTGTCAAGATGAGCTGTCCCATGGCTTACTGCCATGAAACAACATCCACTCACTTACATAGCAGGGATCCAGTCTGACTAACTGGCACAGACTTAAGTATGGGTTTTGTTTGTCTACTTACATGTAGAGTTATCTGAAGAATATTGACTACTGGAACTTGATAAATCTCGGGGTTGATCTCGAGACCTTCGAAAACTGCTCCTAGTATCATCCTGAAACAGCCAAGGCCATGTTACCATTGACAGTGCAAGCACTGCCAAACACATTACTGTACACTCTCTCCATCTGAGTCAACGTCACCATTTCAGTGGACATGATAAACTTACCACTCTCCATCCAAAGCCATCTTACCATTGACAGAGCAAGCAATGCCCAATACACACAAACAAACATCATAAACACACTCTCTCTCTCTCTCTCTCACTCTCTCCACCCAAGGCCATGTTACCAAGGACTGTACCAGCACTGCCAAACACATAACTGAACATGATAAACACACTCTCTCCAACTAAGGCCATGTTACCAAGGACTGTACCAGCACTGCCAAACACATAACTGAACATGATAAACACACTCTCTCCACCTAAGGCCATGTTACCAAGGACTGTACCAGCACTGCCAAACACATAACTGAACATGATAAACACACTCTCTCCACCTAAGGCCATGTTACCATTGGCAGAAAACTGTCAAACAAATAAATGAACATGCTTACTCACTCCCAGTGACATATGTCACGTGTTATCGAGTTGTGTATCATCACCGAAATGGCAATAAAATTTACATATATATGCAAGTACTTCTTTTGGTTCTCACACTCAGATACTGCAATATCCACGCACACATCAACACACATACATCCAGATACTGCAGTTTTGTCTACAGTTGTTGCAATCTAAACTTTGTTATTTGAACTGAAGAAAATTACATACAGATTGCTGCAATCTGGTGTAAATAACTAACTTTAGCTAAAAAAATGTTGTGAACTGACTTCAATAATAGACTTCCAAGCAAAGGATATTTGAAATCTAGGACCGATGATTGGATATCTAGCTACAGACTGTTTCAGACAGCACAAGACTGGGTAGCTGGGTAGCCGGCTAGATGGTAGTAATCTGGTTGGGGGAAATGCATTCCTTGCTACAGAAACTTGCAATCTGGATTTGAAGACTACAACTTCAGCACAAGGTAATTGTGATCTTAGTTTGATAACTGGGTTTCTAGCTGGAGCTAATTGCAATGTGGGTTTCCAGTGTGGATTTCACACTCTAGATAGCTGCAATGTGGGTTGAGAAACTGCAACTATGTAGGCTCGGAGCTGACAGAGCAGCCTCATGAACACTCCGACTGTGGTACATCCAGGAATTACATGCAGCAGGTCTTGTGACGACTTACTTCATGACGATCTTCCAAGTTTCTCCGTCGATAAGAAGTATCCTCGGAAGAAGTGTCTTTGGAAGGCAAACTAGAACTAGTTCTATTTGAGTCTCTGCCCGAGTCTCTAGGCACATCTCTACTCTCGGTAGAGGCACTGTCCGTCACATCCTTTTGTGATAAGCGAAGTTTTTCTCGGTCTTTGTCGGTTGAGGAGTTTCGAAGCGTCTCCTCAGCCTTTTCAATGTCTTCCAAAGATACACCCTGACAAGTATATGAAAGAGTTAATGATGTGTCAAGTGTCCCATATACAATACTGGTACCTACAAAATGTGTTAATCATAACACATGAACTGATATAACAGCCCTCGTTCTTACTTAAAACGATGACAAATGTTTTACAAACTCCTACCATAAACTGCACACAAAGAATTAATAAATCGATTGAAATGTAAAGCTTAATGATCATGACATCAAGATTCTATAGTGTCATTTATCACATTGTGTGAAAATAAATATTTTAAGACAGTGAAGATGTTTGAAGTTGTGAAGAAGGAATATACCTGCGTTGATCGTCTTGTTTCTCTGGCTCGCTTGGCCCGGGCTTTCCTTTGAGTTTCTGTTTCTTCATCACGTTTGGGAGGTTCGTAAGACCTGAACAGAGAAACACGAGTTAGTCTGTACACTTGCACATAATGTAGATAGCAGCTAATCTCTTTCCTGTTTTCTTCATCAATCTACGAGGTTCATACAACCTGATTAACACCATAAGGGGTGGTCAGTATACACACTGATGGCATGAAACAGCAGAACACTTAGAAAGGGGAGGATGCGTGGCATGGACCTAGTGGCTCTCTAAATAATATACAGGGCCACAGTATAACTTGCAAGAGCATTATTACAGTATATATACTCCCATACTATGAACAAAATATCACCATTCCTTTTTTTTTTAAATTGCATAGACACATAATTAAATTGCAATCAATATCAAATGTTTCTGAGTTGATTAATTTTGTTGAGTGTTGAATGCTGAAGAGTACTTATGTAGTTGCCCAGTATATACTTCTTACAGAGATGAAGGCTTCACATCATTAATTCAATCACTGTTATGTAAGGACACAGTCTTATATGATATTGCACGTTTTTTAAATCTGCCAATTTCAGTTAAAAGTTTAAACTAGCCACTTCTAAACTTTGCCAAACATATTCTTAAATATGGAGCAATATCAACACAAACATTGAGTGAGTGAGTTGGGTTTAACGCCACTTTTAACAGTATTCCAGTTATTTCGTGGCGTGTCAGCTTGATGTGGGAGGAAAGCCCGAAGTGATGCAGGTCTCAGATGTTTACCACTTCTGTGAAACCCACGAGCACGGGTATGGGGCTGACAAACCTAGAAACCTAATCGGGGCGAACCGGGATTCGAACCCACAATCATAGGTTTCTGGCGTGCCCAAGGGACGCAACTCTGCACAGAGAATTGCGGCGCCTTAGACGACTGGGCCACCCGTGCCCCCTCAACACAAACAAGCTTCAAATTGTAGAAGTGACTTGTAAAGTAAATAATTGGGAGAACTCATTAATGATGGATACCAGTTTTGTTGAAGATTGTCTAACAATCTTTGCTTTGAAACTGAGGATAAGGACACAAACCTTCTGAATACTGAATTGGTACTAGTGGGGGTCGTCGGTGAAGTGACGGTTGTAGTTGCTGATGACACAGACGTCGTGCTAACCGTTGTCGTGGAAACGGGTCCAGTTGTTGTAGTGACCGTGGACAAAATGGACGGTGTTCTGGAAATAATTCTATCCTGATAATCTTGGCCATCCTTGCGACTCGTACGATCGTTCATCCTGCGATAATACGGCTCGTACTGAGAATGGTACGTGAGGCCAGAGGAGTTATAGGAAGAAAGACTGCGGTAGGGGGACCTACTCTGGTCCATACTGCCCCCCGTATGACTATGCCTGGAACGAACAAGCAGAGTATGGCATGCATCATGCATGGGTCGACGGTCGCCACAACGACAAAACAAGAAGCAATGCAATGTACATCACAAACAGGCAGTTCCATACATTCTTGGGATGTCACGACTCACCAATACATTGATAATGTTCTCACGCGATACACTCACGCCCACATCAATTCATATTTAAGTTCTATATCGATTCATATTTTAATCCCATATCAATTCACAAATTAAAACAGCATGACGCTTGCCGAAATACAATAACACACGTGCGTATTAATGTGCATTTTGTTTGGGCACTTTTGCTATTTCAAGGCTTATTGATACTGTTTATGCCCTATAGAATGTAAAAATTCATGCAAAAGAATTCATGCTGCGAATTGAGTATCACATTAAGTATTGTATTGTGGACAAAGTATTGTGATACGTATCGTATCGGGAGATAGTTGTGTCGTGACATCCCTAATACACGTATATCTACAATTGACAGAACATGCTTGTCAGTAGCTTCAACATAAATGTTATTCATGCATTCGTTATCATGATCAGGTTGTTAAACTCTGACAAATAAATAAAGTTTCACAATATGGTTAGCTTTTATGATCATCACTGATTCTTGAGTTCAGAAATTAATTTTGGATTTTAGGTAAATGATAAATGCATATAAAAATGTTTTTGAGCCAAATGCCAAGTAACTTGAATGCATTGGCAACATTCAAAATAGCATCAATAATGATACCACTTACATCATATTATTGACCAATACAGCCCTATTTTCATATTGATTGAGGAAGCAAAACCAAACAGCTGTACATCATCGGGTAGGTGATGTATTTCAGGGATGCAACTGAAACTATGGGTCGTCTAACTTCCTGTATATATCAGGGTCAATTTGGATAAGACTTGAGCTACTGACTTGTTCATTGTTGTAGGTACTTGTATATTGTTGCTATCTCCAGAAAACACCCAAACGTGTAATCATATTCAAACGTGAAACAATGTTGGAAATTTGACAAAAACAACACAGCAAATGTCAAAAACACATTTTGATCATTTTCTGGAGATTGCATATTTGTATGTAAATAAATACAAATAGATCGACATGCCAACCTAGATTACAAATAATCCTTCAGACAACACATATTGCAAGGACACATCTGTGACAAGGAAGAAATTTCAGAGTGGGAAATGCCGAGTATTTGCTAATCTTCTGCAACATCCTAAAACATGAGATGAACAGTACGTATTTAAAAGCAATTAAAGTAGAGATTGTGCGCTGGGTATTGAAAATTCGTTACCAGGACAAGAAGAAACATGCAACGTGTATGAAAGAAAATGAATGTTTCCCTAAGATTGGCATGCTGATTCAAAACTAGTCCTACTTCTACTCTCCTCATTGCTACATGTGCATCAGCAAGTGTATTAACCTGCGGTATCAGTATCAAGTCACACACACAATATCAGAACCGCAGACACCAAGTACAAATCATCATAACATCCTTGCTAAATAACAGATCTACAGCATACGTAACATTTCAACAAATGCCGACTTCGGATCAAAGTAGTCTTACTTCAAAATGATTAATTCATTAAAATCAATGAAATAATATGATTATAGGTTGTAGAATTATGTCCCTTTTTCCATCTTTGTCCAAAGTTACTTTAGATGATGCAGACACCAAAAGAATAGTTGTTTTCACAAGATGACATCTTCAAAACAAGTCCAGGAAAGTCTTTGTAAGTCTTATCACTGGTCATGTTTCAAGAACAGTTGTGATTTTGTGTGTGTGGCTCTCTGAGAGCTAACTACACTCTAAGGATAATTGTGGTAAACTCAGCTAACCTGATCCAATATTTTGATACCAGATAGTTCACCCATGAAAGTATTGATATTCCACTCACTGCTAGCTACGATGACAAGTCTAAAAACAATGGTCTCCTTGGAGCACAAAGTTTGCTTTGTAAAAAAAAGGGTCATTTTCACTTATAACTTGAGATGATTAGCTTGAGATCCACAAGATCAAGGCCATGTTTTAATGTTTGATACCTGGAGACTCAGCCTCCATCCAGTTATCTCCATAAAGACTGCTGACCTTGAATGTCTTCAGTTGGACCATGTGAGTGAAATGTCAGCATACAACTACTACTAGGTTATAATGGACTTGTTCCTGAACCCATGAGGTAATGTTGACTCAATAAAACCCAATTATATCTCTGTTACATTATGACATATTCCCTTGACCCATATGCCACCATATCTTCATCTCTCTTATCACTAACTTTGTACAGAATTTCCCCTGTTCACATATTGAAATCCAAATCAAACAAAATGCCTCTTCTGAATGTGAGTTTGCCATAAATCAACCTTCAAAATTGAAGCTTTGTTCAAACAAGTTCTTGACATATTCAAATGAACTTTACACCGGAATTGACTTTTTCCCGAGTATAAAACAGGGCAAGGTAGGTGCTTATATTCTAAGAGTTAAGTGAATATGGTTTTAGCAATGTTCCTGCAATATCACAGAGGGGGACACCAGAATGTTGGGAATTGAACCCGGGTCTTCGGTGTGACGATTATGCTACAAGACTTAACAGGAAGCTATGGTGGTGAGTGGGTCCAGGGTATGTATCACAGAAAGGAGAAATATTGCCCTGGATGATGGAGGCTGTAGTGGACAGGGCAAGCACAGGATGAAGATGACACAATGATGTACTGGTTACATGATGGTTGTTTGGTTGTTGTTTAACTCTGCACTCGGCAGTATTCCAGCTATATGATGGCTCTCTACTAATTTCAAATTAGGACCAGACAATCCAGTAATTGACATTGTCAGCAACGATCCACACCTTTGGGGTACGATGACACACAATGAACCAAGTCACAGGGCCTGACCAACTGATCTATTTGGTTGCCTCTTACGACTAGCATTGCTTGCTCAAGACCTACTCTAACCCAGAATCATGTCTTCCTACAAGGAGGGTCTACTGGGCAATATGTCAGTGAGTGTTTTTCACTTCCCTTTAATAATATTTCAGTTGTACCCGAGTGTGCCTAAAGAGGGAAGAGAGCCCAAGGTCACACATGTTGTAGATGCCTCACATAAATGCAGACCATGCAGGGTTAGAAATCAACTCAAAACCTCTACTCGCCCGAGTAAAGATAAAATGCTCTTGTAATGTTAAATCCATGGCAAATTGGGAAATTTGTACTAGCCAGCAGCTCTTTGTACTAGCCCCGGGCTAGTGTTAAGTTCTAACCCTGCCATGGTTGTAAGGAGCCAATGAGACATTCAAACTCACATCCAGCTGATCCTGGTAGCTAAGGGACACAACTCTGCACACCTGACGTGACTTAAACACTACTGGGCCACCCATGCCCCTGGAGTTAATTAAATGCATGTATAACAGTGCTCACAAATTAGGCTGATCTTGGGTCCAAGTTTTTTTAAAAATCCTATAGTATATGAATCTAAAATTTGAACCTATAACATAATGGTTATGACAAGGACCCCTTGTCATGCTTGATCTAAAACACTGCACATGGTCTTTGTGATGTCACCAAAGTCAAAACAATAGTCTATCAAATAACATTTGTCATGTGTCCAGTTTAAGACACAATGCTACAAATAAATGATTGTTCATCGATACTTCACCCCGATTTGTTAATCATGCAACTTATAAATGGATAAGAAACATTCTCTTAAATTCAAATCTTCAGATCACAATCTTTGCATCGATATCTAACTGATGTACAACATGCAGATAACTCTCCTGGAGCATCAAAAGACATCTATGAAACAATACAGGACTAGAAAGAAGGGACATGAGATGGCCTACCAAAGGGATGACAAAAGCCACGAGCAACAGATATTGTACATCAAGTTGAGCAGTACAGCAATGTTATATAGTGCAACAGTTGGTAGAATGAAACACATGCCCACATGAGTAGAGGTATGAATGCTACAGTGTTACGTCTACTTATAACACCATGCCAGCTATGTAATACAGGCTAAAGACCAGGTGTACAGTCCAAACAGGCATAGCCATATTTTGCTTGAGTTGGGAGTAGTCCCTAGTAGGTGGGACCACAGGGCAGAAACTGAGTCAATCTCATTAAAACCAGGTCTCACTACCGACTTCCATAATTCACTGTGTAAAGATCAGACACACCCTCCATAGCAGGTCAGGTCGGGTCAGGTGAACTTTCTAATCAGCCAATCAGTGTTGAGGCTTCTCAAAATTGGTCCATGCGATTGAAACATTCATAGCAGGATGTCTGATTTCTTTCTCAAAACTGAACATAAATGTACATTTACAAATGGAAATGAATAAAGGCAGCAATGTCATGTTATAATGGATATTTCACCCATCCTGTTGTTTCAGAGCAGCATGACACAAAGGGTTTATTATCAAAAGAATATTTGTCTTCTGTGTTGGTCTCGTTTGTTAATATCAAAAATTATGAACAAGGGACAAAGAAATGCAGGTGAATAGTTTTAGAAATCTGACATGTAATTGGCTCAATCCACCTGACCCGACTGACTGTGGAGAGCTTGGCAAATCATCACACAGAGAGGTATTGTATGGAACAAAGATCTACTAATTATGAGACTGGGTAGTGGTTGTGATCCTGTTACACTGTCATCATCCCCTTCACCCAAGTCGGTGCAACATTACATATTCAGGGTGCCTCAAAGATGTTCACTTATAGTGATGAAAGGTATGAGATATATAAACTTTGACCCTCAATAAAGATGATAACATTATTTCAGGGAATCTCACAACAGTAAAGAACACAATGGCTTCAAACATTATCTTTAGACAAATAATAACATACTGTCAAGTTAATCCGTAGAAGCATTTGGAGAATATCAAAGAAGCATTCTTAATTAAGATGATCATGTGATCAGCATGTGAACTGTGTTTCTCACAGGTCAGCAATATTTCAGCTAATCATTGTCCATTTATAGCAGGTCAACCAAATCAGTGAGCCTGGCCACCCAATCCCATTAGTCGCTTCCTATGACAAGCATGGGTTGCTGAAGGCCTATTCTCTTCCCAGATCTTCAGGGGTCGAACCTCTACGGAGGTGACAGTAAGAGCACACGCAACTGCTGACTTGCACAGGGACATGCAGGTTTCGTTTTTATTCCCTGTCTACCAATGGCTACAAACCATGATGCCTGCTTACTTTTCTAGTTGTCAAAAAGATGAATGCAATGAAAAGACATTCCATGAGACCATTAAGTGACTGTATACTGATAGTATGTTCTGTAGCTGAATGAAAACAGCACCTATTTGAAAAGATCCAAAGTGTCTCAATCAGCAGGGGAGACAACTCTGTGTTGCCACCTGTCTTCAGACAGACATACCTATCAGTTACTTTAGCGTCTCCCTTGTCTGGTGATGACACGCCTGTAGTGCCTTGTGAAGATCTTCGTGTACCATTACGATCCTGAAAAAGCAGCCAATAATTTAAGTTGTGAAAAAAGAATTAAGCTAAAAAGTAATCCAGCTGATAAAATGGTTTTCAAATAATCAAAGTTATTGCAAATGTTATGTGAACAAGAAGTAAATATGTGCTTGAGGTGCTCCATTGTTACCCATGCCCCAAAGATTTATAATATAATTGCCATAGGAACTAAAATATAAAAGCTACAACAAAGCAGAGAAGATATTAACTGATTCAAAATGAAACAATGACAACACAGGTACAATAGATGTTCCAGAAGACTTGTGCAAGCAAAGCTCAGACAGTTTTCAGACTGCAGTGAATTACAAAATAAGTCAATGTTTCATAAGTTACCAACTGCCCCAAGCAATATTTGGATAAATGTATGATTATAGTTAGGCTTATTCTCCCTCAAGATTAACAGGTTAAAAGGCAGAATAAATCTGTAATGAGCTAAGAAGCATGTTCATTAATTTCGGCTTTCAAAATGTATTAGCAGAATTTCTTCTTGTTTTTCATAAACTTTTCAAAAGTGTTTCAAAGGTCAAAGATAATAATCAAAATCTTTTTTTATTAAAACAAACAGACATTTTGCGTCAAATGTTAATGTGTAGAAATATTTCCCATTCCATGCCATATCTGTAAAACTTTAGTATCAACCCAATTTATTACATGTCTAACAGTTGGGGTAGCACAACTCACAAGACATGGTGCAAGAACAACTTAATAATTCTACCAATCAGGAAGACAAACACAAACAAGAACTGTAACAAAGAATTTTGATTGGCCAGCAGCCTGACTCACGTCCTCTATCCTCGGATCAAAAGCTAGTCTTGGACTAGATGCAGATCTAGGTAACGACCTATCATCTTCATTTTCCTTGCTCATTCTTTCATGCACCATGCTAGTACTGCCGGTCTTCCGAAGGCCTGCTCTCCAAGCAGAGTAGTCATTGTCTCGGGACTTGTGATTGGTCGAAATTTTCAAGCCCTTCACGCAAGGAAAACAAACCATGCAATTAGGCTTCAAGCAGTCAGAATTCTCCCCTTTTCGCCACACATTAGTTGTGTCACAAATTTGTACTTATCACTTTGATCATTTTTCCCAATATATTTGGCTTCCTCTCAATATTGTTTCTTTAAGTGGTTTTAGAATTTGTCAGTAAAGGTTGTATGGACTTTAACGTCATTGTTAATTGAAAGCAACAACAAAACTCACAGGGGCTAAAATCAAGCAAATTTCCATCAGATCTTTCAAAAAAACAAATTTGCTTGCCTGCAAGTTTTATGACATCATTCAATCAGTGGCAACAATACGACAGCTTCCTGTATAATGTTCCAGTTATATGACAGCTGTCTGGAAACAATCAAGTCTGGACCAGACAATCCAGTGATTGACATCATGAGCATTGATCTATGCAATTAGGATCAATGGCATGCATCAACCAAGCCAGTGAGCCTGACAACCCGATCTTGTTAGTCGCCTCTTCCAACAAGCATTGTCGACTATTCCAAGAAGTATTGTCGCCTCCTCAAACAAGCAATGTCTCCACTTACGGTAAGCATGGGTTGCTGGAGACTTATTCTAACCTGGATCTTCACGGGTCCATTGGGGTGTAATGACACACAATCAGTCAGATCAGAGATCACAAGCTATACCCATGGGTACAAATGATGATGTCATCTAATCACTACTGTGGGATTTTATATGACGAAATGCCTCCATAAAACTATACTTCAAAGCCAGTTATTGATTATATGAATTTATAAGCCTGTTAGATTTAAAATGCCATACGAAATTGTGAATAATCATGCATATATGTATATTTTTGTATTTATTACAAGTTTGACAAAACTAAAGCATAATAATTATGTGTATATATATATATATATATATATATATATTTAATGGTACAGTTTGCATGTACTTCCAGCAATACCATTTATATATTGACATGTCCCACCACCCTGACTGTGCCAGTTGTTTACAGTTGTTTATTGGTAGATGTACATTTGTGACAGAACTATGTTAGTGAAAAGAAGGTTCATGGTAAGAGACATACGGTCATGAACAGCAAGAACCAGATTTTATCAAAGCAAACATTCTCAGCCGTGAAACAATCTATTTCTTGCTGTACATGAAAAAGATAAACAAAACCATATATTATTACCAGACTTGAATTAAAATCTGTTAAATGTCAGCAAATCCATTTTTGCATGCAGATTTAATCATATTTCCATGCGACTTAATGGAAAATAAACATCAACATAGAACTTGTCTTTTGTGAAACTAACTTGGAAGTTATTATTCAAAATGCCAAAGTCTGATAATATGATAAAATCACAACATAAAAACAATAATGCATTCAAAACCTGAAAAAGTGAAATACCCATTCAAAAAGTCAAAGATCAACCTTGGTGCATCCATGTTAGACGTCTGATGGAAGGAGAGTGTTAGATGGTCAAAGGGAGATAACTGGGAAATTCTAAGGGGAGATACTCATGCAGCCACCATCTTACCTCTTCATCAGTTGGAAGACTGGACGGTGCACTGATTGACCTTGAAATAAGTTCTTTGGGGGGAGGAACTATGGAGGTATCCTTAATTGTGGAGTTAGAGGAATCCTTTAGAGACTTATTGCTGTCTTTAACGGAATTGGGTGTTTCCTTGAGAAAAGCAATGTAAAGGGGACATAAGCTCAATGAATGGACGCAGTTGTAGAATTCAGAAAATGGGCATGCTTAAGTTGCTAACAGGTACACACAATACACATGCATATAGAATATATATCATGAAACTATGAAAGGTATTTATGTGAAACTAATGTCGGGCAAAAAATAAAATATTTCAAGTGCACATATATTGCAGTGAATGTGATTATAATCATGCATTGGTTAGATATATATGTCACGTACAAGGTGTCATTATTTCCGTGTATAGTACTGCTCCTCAACACCAGATAGAGCTGGTTATACATGTATTTGTTAAAAGCATATTATACAAGATTACTCACTGACCGGTATACAAGTAATATTGTGTTTTTACTATACCTATAGCTCCAGATATTTTAAGATAACCCTAAGCTTAATTTCACCAAGAGACACAGATCCATGCAATAAAGAAATTGAAACGTCACAAGCAGTTAGTATAATTCAATATATAAATTTCTCCGTTAATACTCACAAAGTTATTTAAAATTAATATCTGCTCTAGATCAAACAATCTACTTTTTTCAAATGATGCTTCTATGAGTTGTATATTAATATAAGTATTTTGAACCAGTATAATCCTTTATGTAGCTATGTAATAATCAGTTAATAGTTGCAAGGTGTGGATACAATCCAGGTGTTTAAGCACAGTGCAGGAGCATCAAGTTTCAGATTGAGTAAAGCAGTCACAAGCATGAACGAGCTCGGCGAGGTCCATGGGGGAGGTCTTTTTCAACTTATTCCATCCTCCAAATGAATGCAGGTCTCAGCTTACCATCAGTCTTCCATTAACGCACTAGTTCATCAGCTTCAGCAACCTGTACTCTTGCTCTAAGTGCTCCATAATTTTGACATATACAAATCATACAGTAATGACACTTGCTTCACTGATTCCTTATTCCGCGATGTCCTCTTTTGTTTTCTCATCTGTATGATATTTTGCCACAGGTGCAGTTTAACGGGCACAGTTGCCTGCATTTCACTCATAGATCTCGCTTAATTAGCCTCCATACTCTTTACAATCCGGTGCCAAAAACTCCAAGCTCCATTCACTCTCCAACTATAGTCATATGATAAGGCCATTATTGTTTTATTTGTTGGATCACAGAGATCCGCCGACCACACTTTCTTCGAAATTGGAAAAATATAATAATCAAATTATACACTTTTTTATTTTCCACCAACATCTCATACATGCAAAGTATTATTGCGATTACTCAGTGTTAAAAACAAAAATAATCCATTAAACCTATGATGCTAAATTTGACATTTATATATAGCCAAACTGTTCAGTTGACGAATCATTGGGAAATTCCTTGCATAATATATCTCAAGTTACGTCCTTTGTCCTTCATACATGGATTTTGCTGAAATAACTCCATTTGTCTTCCAAGAAATATCCACAAAAAACATACAGCTTCCAGCAGACAATGGTACTACAGATGGCAAATTCATAATTTTGTCTTATTACCAACACCACCCCCGCCCCTAATGAGTGTCTGATGTCAACATTTTTTTCTTTATTTTTTTGGTTTCCTCCTATGACTTGTGATATCCAAGAAATAAAAGAATAATGGCCAAAAGATGACTAAATCAAAAGAAAATTTGGGACTGTACTAGTGTTTTAAAATAATAATTTATTTACCTTTACAATCTTGTACACCTTACTATCATAAGCCTTGTTTTATGAATGAAGGTGCAGCATCAATTAAAATGTAAACATGTGCCCGATAAAGTGCACTGCTCCTATTTTTGCCAAATCAAATGACAAAAGAAAATGTTGTTAAATTTTCCCAAGAAATAAGCCCAAGAATACTGGTCCTCAATCTAACAAACGAAGTGAAATCATTTGAAGTGCAGCTTGACTTTCCCCTGCTGATGGCCACACCCTATATAAAGTAATCAGTATTCTGGGGAGTTACAATGTCAAGTTGATTTAGAAACCCCTCCCCTAATGACCACATGTAAAGCAGGGAGAATTGTGTTAATAAGTGTCGCAAGTCGGTTGGCCTTTCAAACTTTTGTCAATATTTGCTGACGAGGGTACTTGAATATTCAGAGTTAATTTGTCAGTATCAGATGAGTAGACAGCACACTCATCACTCTCAACAGAATTAGATGATGTCACTCAATCAAAATGATTTTATAATGAATTGTTAATGATTTCACTAAAATATACGCAAGCGTTGAAATAAACAGTCGCTGACTTACTTCTTCTATGCTATTCTCAACAGACTCTCCATTGCTAACGGATACGGTTTCATCCGTTGCAGGGAGGATTATTTCACTTTCCGTGATAGTTTCCATTTCCGATTGCGAAGAATATTCTGTTTCCAAAGTATTGTCCGTTTCGGGAGTATTTTCTGTTTCCAAAGTATTGTCCGTTTCGGGAGTATTTTCTGTTTCCAAAGTATTGTCCGTTTCCGGAGTATTTTCTGTTTCCAAAGTATTGTCAGTTTCCCGAGTATTTTCTGTTTCTGGAGTAATTTCTGTTTCCAGAGTAATTTCCGTTTCAGGAGTATTTTCCGATTGTGAAGTGTTTTCTGTTTCAGAAGATTTTTCTGTTTCCACAATTTCAGGGATATTTTCTCTGTCCGGACTAATATCCTTTTCTGGTATATTTTCCTTTTCCTGGATTTTTTCTGTTTCGGAGACCTCATCTATTATTGGCATCTTATCGACCTCCGTACGTGTCGGAGTATGGTCTCGCTCTTGAGGCTGCATGCAGATAAAGGCAATCACTGCTATGGAACTACTACTGGTACACATAGTGATGTCTTCCATGCATAGTCACTACCAGTGCTTCAACATCACAGTCCTAGATACTTCACCTTTCATACTCAGGACAATTTGTCCACAAAACGTTTCTGTATTTGTTAAACCTACATTTTGCTGGAGATATACACATTTTGAAACGTTCTCATAATTATTATTCCATTTGAATAGTTTCTTTTTCATTACACCATTTTGGAAAACAAACTGAAAATTAAAATTTTATCTTACATATGGCCAAGTAATCAGTTTGAAGTATTCTGTTCAAAACAATCTTAAGTCCCCTTGAGGTAATTCTAGCTCTAAATTTACATCCATGTTTATTCACTTGTACACTGCTTTTATAGAGGTCTGTGTTTGTTTTTCGCATCAACAATATTCTTAGTGTAAAAAAGCACTGTTAGAAGCATTGATAAAATATATCCGTGTCTTATTTTCACAGTGTTTGCTAGCATGCATTGACTAAGTGGCTCATAGATTAAATGCACGATTCCTTTGAAAAAGCTACTTGTCTCCCTTTCAAAACCGAAATTCAACCTACAGCGCACAGCAAATGTGTTGTGACATTTGTGGCATAAGTGCAACTTTAAAGCATGTAGCCTGCTGCTTATTTAAGCAATTGTGAGAGTGGACTGTGTGGCCTACACTATGTTGATTGTACAGTGCCTTGTTTGTGAAAGTAAACAGTGCTCAATTCACCCTGTTGTAGTTCTCATTTACAAGATCCTGTACTTTCAAATAATTATCAACATCTTTATTGCTGGATTCTTAATACCATATTCGACGTAATAAGCGCCCAGGGCACTTTCAAAATTAGAAATGGGGGGCTCTTATTAGAATATTAATTATTATTGTGGTGAAATAAATAGAGTTGAAAGATTACTTTCGTGGTTTATGCTGACAGCCTGAAATGTTTATATACTACAGATATATTTTTCCAGAATTTAATTGCTCATATTTAAGGGTACATATAACACTCGAGTGCGTATTATACAGGAATAAATAAGTCTTGTGTACATTGATCAATCGGAAGGGGCGCTAATTGGGATTATTCACTAACCAATATATTAGCAAATATCACCGTGGGTACTTATTAGAGCGGGGCGATTATTACGTCGAATATGGTACTTCAAAATCCATGATATGAGAGCACTGACAAAATCATAACAAATACTTTAGAATTATGAAAAGCAACATTTTGATTCAAATTTTGACAAATTAGAATGGAGACATTCGTAAATTTCAAAAGCTCTTCATGCAATATAACATTGTAGACAATCAACTGAAAATGTTGTGGTGCATGGAAAACGCATGTATGTTCTTTGAAAATACACCTAGCAATTATGAAGTTGTTTGTAATCTCACTTTCCTCATCCCAAAGCATGCAGTACAGAGTCCCATACAAATTGTTTATGATTGACTGAAATGGGAAAAGAGAATTGTGAAACATGCAATGTGAATCCCCAGGGGAGGTAACCTACCTTGTCTGTCTGCGAGGTCTGCTTGTTGATCTCATTCTGTCGTTCTACAAAGGAATTGTATAATACTGTGTACAACTGATTATCTTCACATCATCAATGTGTTTCAAAATTAACAATTCAACCTTCAAATAAAGGACTGCTAATAATCTTTTATTGCTCTTCAACCATTGCATCACTCAGTGATAGTGATTCAATTAGTGATATTGATATATGGGAGGTTACCCTAACCACAGTCATTATTACGCTAAAGTGAGTGAGCGAGCTTGGTTTTACATCATTTTTAGCAATATTCCAGCAATATCACGGCCGGGGACACCAGAAATTGGCTTCACACATTGTACCTATGTGGAGAATCAAACCCGGGTCTTTAACCACTCAGCTACCCCACCGCCCCTAATAACATGCAAAAAAATTGTATCACCCAATGACTTAATGTTAGCCATGACAAATGGGAGGTAACTCTAACCTGTTTCTGTGCTGCCCTCTTCTTCACTTCCGGAACTATCAACCTTGTCACTGCCACGCTTAATGATCTTGTTGGTCTCAAGCGCTACGCGTTCTTGCTCGGAGGTTTTGTGTAGAACGTTCTGCTTTTGATCTCCACTCATACGCGTCACAGAACTCCTGGAAATAAACAAATTCATAAATAACAGTGTAAGGACATTTCTGATCTGATGTTGTCTTTTTCCCTGGTAGTAAACGCAAACTTCCATATTCAACGGAGATGCTTCATATGTTATCGATAGCTCAATGGAAAATGGTACAGAAAGAACTTTCTCTATATCTGACATCTGCAAAAAGCTGATATCTATCCACAGAAGTTGGGATGTAGTGTGGTGTGTGTCCAGTGTGGGAAATAGCTGATGTCTATTCTTTCACACAGGACAAGACAAACCAATAATGAAAAACTCAATCAGTGATCAGCGATTTACTCCACTCTAGCAATATCCAAGCAATATTGTGACATGGGACAGCAGAAATTAGCCTCACCCATTGTACCCATATTGGGCATCGCACCTGGCCTTCAGAGTGACACGTGAACAACTTAACCTCCAGACTGCCAGACCCACCCCCAACTCAACACATCCGGGAGTGACACCCCTAATCAACCTGCTAGTCTATTTAATGGGGCTGGGACGAGTCCAAATTTACTACCCGGGTACCCACCCGCCTATTACCCGACCCTACCCCGGGTACCCACTGTAGGTCTCAGGAAATGTCTCAAAATGTCCGAATGGAAAATTTTTTAGCATAGCCCTGGCAAAACGTATTAAGATACATGTACATGTATTAAACAATCTGGTCATTCATGCACTGAAGTTGAATTAAGTTATATCTTTATTAAACCATATGAAAAATCAGAAGGAATGGGTGCATAGTCAGAAAGAAATGCAAACATTAGTGACTTGTAGTGTAACCATAGAGTTCTAGATAATTTTTGTCATAAAACAATACATCACGCGAGTAACCACGGGTCCGGGTAGTCCTGTGGGTATCCGGGTCCTACTCAGTACCCACCCAACCCGGGTACCCGAGTTTCCCGTCCCAGCCCTACTATTTAAGTGGTCATAAATTAAGAACTATTTCATTCCTATGGCCACACCTTTCCATGTTCAGTCTTCTCTAGTACAAGCATGCAGTACTCGAAAACTTATTCTTTTCAAGTAAAAAAACTTAAATTAGTTTCAGACAAAAACTAAACCTGTACGGTACAAAAAACACAACATGTGGATTCATGTCAGGTTTAGTCAACTGGTTCTTCCAGCAGGAGCTATGGAGACGGCGAGAGACACAAGCACATCGACCGACTCTGGGTGTGTTGCTGTCCTCTCTGCAAACACACACACACACACACCAAGGTAGACATGTCGACAAACCAAGATAAAACCACTCAGCTAGTTTCAACAACTGTCAAGTCCAGAGACAAATCGTATAGACATAAGAAAACTGGCAACTATAATTCTCACGAAACAGTGACTCTTTGAAGGAAGCTTCAGAGAACAGCTTGTAGAATACACATGACAATCAGTTGAAGGTCAAAGTGATGTGATATGTTTTTGTTGTGACTTATGAAACCAAGGCTAATGTCTGAGTGGGAGTCAGGTCGCAGATGACATTCATGCAAGTAGTGCATACTGCATTCTAATCACTTGCAGTTGCTTTGGACAGTGGCACAATGACCATTTGTGTGTGTTTGCATATTAACATCAGCAAATACAAAACATTCTGTACTCCACATGCACTGTCAACCAACCTATTCAAATCTTAACACATAAGATACAAAACATTTCTCCACAAGAGATTCTGAAACCATGAGCAAGGCAATGCACCTCTGAAGTCAAGCATCCATACATAATAGATCACCTGTGTCAACAAACTTTCAACTGTAACATATCAAGTATTTCAAACTCGAACTTGACTGCCAATCAATGTCATCAGAAAACCTAGAATCTATCAAATGGCTATGATTAAGAATTTTACCTCAGAAAATCATGCATCTCTTCCAATCAAATTAAAAGCCTTGCCAGTCGAGTATTGCAGCATGTGTACAGCTCGCCACAGTGACACGATTAACGACTGCCTGTCGTGTCATACCTTTCCTCATACACAGGATATGTACAAATTGTTGAGGATATGAGTCAGATAAAAAGGAACATAATCTGCTATCTGCATAAAAATTCCAGCAATTGTTGAAGCATACTAATCATTGTTAGTCTGGTGTTTCTCCATTGTGGCAACAGTAAATATGGTGGACTCTTGTTAACAACGCCCCCAGAAATACTCCAGCTACATTACAGCAGCCTGTAAGTAATCAAAACTGGGCCAGACAATCCAGTGGTGGATATTGCGAGCAACTCACCATGCCATCAGGGTATGACACACAATGATCCCAGTCACCTAGCCTGGCGAACCATCACCCTGCAGGACAAGCATTGGTTGCTGGGGACCAATTCTAACCCAGAATTGCAATGGCATAGTAAATGTGTACAATGACTTTGTTGTAATAAGACAACAAGTAGTGTCATGTTTAATTATCAGATTATACTATTGTCAGAGTAAGTGAGTATGTGAATTTAGAAACAGTCCAGCAATATCCCGGCAGAGGACACCAGAAATGGGGTACACCCCAGTGCCCCCAATGGTCAGAGAGAAAAGTAAGGGGTTTCGCACATATATATATATATATCCAACAAAGGCTTTGAACTTAAGAATGTAAGTCAAAGGGTTGTTGTCATTACCATAACGCTATTAAATAAGATGGGGTTCCTGGTTAAATTATCTAAGTACATCTAAAACACCAAAGGGCCCACTAATTTCCAACACTGCATACACTATAAGGAAGTATTTCACACATCAATGACATTATTATGTTAAATGTTCATCATATATCATCCAAGAACTAATTGCTTTTATTTCAGCAACATGTTAGCAGAAGATGAATGACTTTACCCATTATTAGAAGATGCAATTCATCCCCTTTACTGTGACTGTGCACTGACAAAGGGCCCCGTGAAGATGTGGGTTAGAATAGGTCTTCACTAACCCATGCATTAGGTGACTAATGGGATCAGGTTGTCAAACTGACAAAAGATTTGACTCAATCTTTTCTCCATGTCATCATCACAGACATCACAATAGTCACCCCTTCTCAGAGGTGACAAACTGAAGCAGAATAATCATTCTTCATGACAATACCCACACTTAACCTTTAGATCAAGACCAACCAGGGGTAGCTTAATAGATAAAGTGTTCGCTTGCCACAGCAAATGTCTGGGTTTGATGAATACAATGTGTGAATCCTCCTGGTGTGCCATGCAGTGATATGGCAGAACATTGCCAAAAGCCTCATAATCCCAAGCTCACAAACTGATCACAACCAAAATTAAATAATAGAGTGTAATAGAAATACCTAGGATTTGCCAGACATCAAAACTGCTGAACACTAAAACCTTTCATTGCCAAGGTGAAGGTGACAGGTGAAACCAATCCATTGTAATTGCACTGTGGAACTTCCAGCTGGCCTGTGTTTACCTACACGGACAACCCAGGTCTAGCCCCAGCCAGGTCGGTTATCTCCATCCAACTGCCGCCAGCGCTACCCGTGTCCCACCGAGTCCTTTCATCAGCTGACACAGTAGTGGCCAGCCAGGGAATGTTTGGACATATACAGGCCACAGATTAGACTAATCCTTATATATAATATACAACAGAGGTCCGCAAGCCAAGAGACCACAACATGGCTGTTTGTACAGGGGATTAAGTGCTGGACAATTTGTTAAATGCCACTTCAGTAACAATAAATTCTATTACTGGCATACCTACATTATTTTTTTCTAAATGTTAAGCTATTATTCAGTTTGACCATGTTGTGTGATTGGTTGTTAATGTCAATGCTGGGAGTGTACCTAGGCTGCACTATTTAACTATTCCACAAACAGAATATGTCAGCTGATCCATACATAAGAGTTCTACTCTGATGATCAACCTTCATCAATGTTCGTTTAATGCAATTTCATTAAAAAAATTCTTCTAATTACCCTTATGTTAAAATAAAGAATGAGGGTTTTCCAAGATCAAAATCCTTCAGCAACAGACTACAAGTGCCCCAAGATCCCTCTGAATTGGCAAAGCTACCAATGCACCAGTCTGGTCACAAGTTACAAACTAAATCTGAGGCACAGCCATCTCAAAACTTCATCAAAGAATTCTATGACACAATATACATGTATATCTCATTAGCTCATAACCAGTATTTATGTAGTATTTATTTACTACAAAGACTGTAAGTCTTGCTGTGCACATCAGTTTCAAACAGTGAAGTAGAAATCAAATAAAGCACACAAATTCAGGTAATATCTATAGAACCAAATGCTATATCATTACGACAAATTATAAAAATATGAGTCTCTTTCAAATTAAACATAGTTCAAATATCATTTTGAAATGCAAAAGACAAAACGACCAATGTTAATCTACAATTCTGAATGGTACGTACCCCGGTATACCACATCTACAGATATAAAAATACCCCATTAGCTTTTATTAAGCTCCATGTACAATTTCACACATACTTAGTGACTGACTCATATTTCAATGGTTGAAAGATTTCCTACCACCCTGAATGTCGGCTCACAACACCACCAACTGTCTGTGACACAGGGAGGGAGAGAGATGAGTGATGGGCATACAGGCAGGTTCGCGTCCAAGCTACATTCATCAACAAACCACTTAGAAATCACTCACGCAAACACCCAGGTGAGAGGCACACACAAAATAACATTTTACCTTCCCGAAAAATCACCAGTAAAATCCTACTTTACATGTTTCTTCATCGAATGTATACTAAATGAAGGTGAAATTGGTGGCTGCGATCTCCATGTTGAAGGTGGGAGACAGCTGGGAGAGCGGAGAGTTAAACCAGTGAACGTACCTGTACATACAACTCCTGCAACGAGCTAAGCCCTGACACATCAAAGACTGAGATATTAGAGGACTTAGAGTCAATCAGCCCTAACGTATAGGGACTGCTACAGAACACACAATGGCCACAAGCCATGGGTCGGTCGGTCCTGGGTAGATGCACTGCAAACAACCTCACCTCAAACACATGGCTGACTCATCTACCATCATAAAGTTGTTCCATTAAAAAGTTAAATGAATGTCTTATTTCTTTAGTACAAACATAAGCCAAGACACCTGCAGACTCGGAGAAAGGGGAAAACTATAAGATAAATAATTGCAACATAAATCAGTATTTGTTCGGTTCCCTCCTGCCAATGACTTAATGTGTCAACATGTCTTGTATCAGCTTGTTAACATACACTGCACGCTGTAGACATGTTCTGCAAAATAAGCTTACAGGCAGAACATGTTTTCCCCTCTAAACAGAAATGGATCATCTGTTTTTAAGTCACGATAAAGTTGCTTGTAAACAAAGCCTTGCCCCGAGACAAGTTCAGTTGATAACCCTTGTACCTACATCCACATTGGGGTAATCACAAATTAAAAGTTGGACTTTTCAAATGACGTAATATCACTAAGATCATTCACAGACTCTTGCACCCTTTTTTTCTGAACTGTATCTATTCATGGTGGTAGTATACTGATGTTTTTATTTCAAAAATAATTTACTATGATAACATACAGAATAAAATAACAGTTAATTCACATCATTTAATAAACACTTTAAAACAGTGACTGTTATTTTCCATCTTATTAATTATCTAAAACAATTACTCCCTAGCAAACAAGAGTCAACAGAAGATGACAAATCCCCCTGGCCCCCACAATAGCTGCTAGCATGGCACCACTTCAGCCCCTGGTTGATGCATGTACCAAATTTGGATGAAAAATCTTTCATGGTTTTCATGTTATGCTCCGGAAATGAAATACAGATGGACAGACAGGCCACATGATGACTATATAATAAACAACTCTACGCCACTCTCCAGATCAAGTAAAAGTGACTTAGAATAAGATACAATATTGAAATAATATTATAAACCAACCAATCCTGAATCAACATGTATCAAAAAAGGCAAAGTATTATATTTCAGGGATCAAACACACATCACCAGAACCTTTTCATTTTCAATGTTGGAATGGAAACAAAACGCAAAAGAAATGAACTCAAAGCAATCCTCAGAAAGAGACCCCCCCCCCCACACTCTCCCAACATATAACCACCTGCCCTGCCTCTACCAGGAATAAGTCGTAAGACATGAGTGTAATCTTGTACAACATTACCTGCAGCTGAGAACTCCCTGGTGAGTCAGGCCCACACATCCAGCAGGTCACGACATATACCTGTTATCTCCATCTTGACTCATCCAACCTTATGGCAAACTGGCCAGGAAGTTCCAACAGAGTCAAGAAACAACAACTTTAATACTTCAAACCAGATTAACAAGTCTCTCTGTTATACCTCTGTGGTGTCTGAGAGGGCTTAGCTGTCTGTGACTGAAACATGTCAGTTATCATGGGGGGGGGGGGGGGGGGGGGGGGGGGGGGGTGTGTGTGTGTTTTTTGGCTATAATATCTTAATATGGGGAGGGGGGCCTGAATCTTTCATTGTCAACATTAGGATTATAACAAGGACCCCAGGCCTTTCATTCACAAGTGTGAGACACTTCATTCCAAGAACAATACATCAATGATTGTTTTAGGTCAGGACAGGACAACTCTCTTGGTAATGAACTTACTGAGATTAACTGTGTTTGGTATGACTTGCACAGTCTGTGCCATTAACCTGATTGCCTACCTGCCCAAAATTGTCTTTCAGAAAGTTTTTCAGGAGAGTTATTAGCTGCACCTACATAGACCAAACTAAAGTGTACAAGACCCAGGCTTCAGACTAGTGGCTGAAGTCAAGTATCCTACATATAATATGTACATACATGTGCATCTGTAACATAATTCTTTTGACGTCCTTCTATTTCTCTTTCAGTTTCAGGGAAAACAAAGGATAGCAATATACTTGGTATTTGGTTTAGCCCTAATAGTGATGGTATGCCAAGCAACACTACATTCATACAATGCTGATTTCTGTATGGGACTTGCTGTCTGCAATTTCCTAGGTTTAGTAGATTGCAGAAGTTGTTAGGGGGTTGAGGGAAGTAGCTCTAGTGCTAGGATTCTTCTGACAAATTTCTTACAGAAAAGCAGATGCTGAGTTTAATGGAGAATGCACTGCACTGGCCATTTGATCAATTGAAGCACCTCAAATTAGTTTAATGTCCAATATCTGCACAGTTAACACGGCAATGAAATAACATTTTCACGTACGATATCAAAATACAAGAAGTGGCTGGAGAGTTTTGATGGACTGCATTGATGGAGTTTGTTGGTAATTATTTATTAACACAATCCCCTCTTCCTCAGCAGAAATGACAACATCATCAATTGCATATTGCTTGACAGGCAGTTCTTTCTTCAGGTTTGGAAAGAGGTGGAAATCTGAAGGTGCCAAATCTGGTGAATACGGAGGATGTTCAATGGGTTCAAAGCCACAGTCGTGCATTGCAGCCATGGCGACAACAGACTTGTGCCCAGGTGCATTGTCCTGGTGGAACTGCACACCCTTGAGTTTTTCACAATGTTTAGCCTTGATATTCTCAATCAGTTGCCTTAGCAGATTAGAATCCTACCAAAGCCATCACCTTCCCAGCTGATGGGGACAGGCTTTGCCTTCTTCCAAGCATGAGACGTTAGATGTTTCCACTGCTTTGACTGTTGAAACCACAGCACATCCATCGCTTTTAAAACAAAACCAGGTGGGTCTGCTTCAAAACGACATAAATCCTCAAGAGATGATGAACCTTGAGTGTTTATGATCTTGGACCCTATGATACTGAAACCATGCCCAGTACATGGTTCAGACTGTTCTCAACTCTCTCATGAGCGATGCCTACTGTACTGGTCATGTGACATGTGGTGAGTTGTCAATCATCCATAATCATATTTCATATCTATCACCATTTTTCTTAAGAGGTTGCAGGTGAAGGTTTTTCTGATCTTGGATCATCCTTGAGGCTTTCTCTTCTTCTCTTGAACTCTGCTGCTCACCTCTGAACAGTGGCAAGGAAAGGCAATCACCCCCTCAAGGTGACATGATGTCTGCATGGATGACTGTTGAGAGTAGCCCTTTCAGTTTGAGATACTAGGTGATAGTGTGGTAGCAAATTTTGTCCATTTTCATCAACAGAGAATATCTAGTCAGCTGTGTACCAGAAGATATATGCTGCCTGGTTGAGTACACAGTACATTGCATACATGCAGCTTGTCAGCATGGAAAGTAATTGTACTTGATTCATGCAAACTGTAAAGGGAGTACTATACATCCTTTGTAGTTAGGCTTAGACCTTTTGAGCCATTCCTTGTACCTTGGTACATTTCTATTTATAATGAGTTGATAATAATTCCATAATTTCTACTTACCGGTATTTCTTATGAAGGAGGATCAAACTAACATGATATCTTACAGCTTTGAGATAATGACTAAATAGCTCACATATCACAGTCTACGACTTTAGCCACTAATCCAAAGCAAGAGTCTAGTAAAATTCTGTTCAGTCTAGTAAGATCACCTAATCCATTGATTGACTTGAAATGTACTGAAAATGATGCAAAGGGCCAAGTTGGGACTAGTATACTCAAACTGTTAAACATGACTATCTTCCTGTAATCTTTTGCAAGTTCAGTTCAGAATTACTTCTGTCATGTCATCCCCACATTTGAAAAGGGTCCTAGGATTCAAATCTACCTTTTGCACCTCACAATTACCATCATCACAACATGAACTCATATTCCTTGCATATCCTAATATCGGCCTCGTGCATGTCATTCACACATTCCATTGAATACACACCCCTCTTTCAAAGTGCCACCAAAGTGAAAAGTAGATATTAGTAAACATCAGGAAGGTGTCCACCAAGTTGACTGGGTTTAGTGTGTAATCACAGCACAAGAGTGAACAGGAAGGAGTGGAAGTCAAGCTTCCAAACATGAATACATTGGAAACTGATGCAGATGGGGATCCTGACACTGGGAAGATGGAGGTCCTTTGCTTCAGAATAAAGGCAAATAGTGTTGAGTACATCATTGATGGCCGAGACATCACCAATCGTGAAGAAATTACTGTTGCCTAGGTTAATCAAGCCCTGCATACAAATATCTTGAAAACACATTCAAAATGCACATCTCCGAACATATTCAGTCTTGATGCTATGGCAGAAAGAAATATGACACCAAACCTATATAACAAACATTCAGGTAATAATCAACAACACAACAACCAGCCACTACACAGTCACAACACCAGCATTAGTGAGTGAGGGAATTTGGTTAAAAAGGTTTTGAAAAGTACTTCAGTTACATCACGGCATGTCAACTTAATGTGGGACGAAAGCCTAAAGTGATGCAGGTCTCAGATGTTTACCACCACTGTGAAACCCACAAGCACAGGTATGGTGCTGACAAACCTAGAAACATAATCTGGTCAAATCAGGAATCGAACCCCCTATCACAGGTTTCTGGCACACCAAAGGGTACCATCACTAGAACGCTGCCTAGCTTGACATAATATTAATTAGCATAACAGGCAGGTAAGTGGACTCCTCATCATGCATGCATGCCAGCAGGGTTCTGGACAGTAGTTTGTACATGCAGACATGTTTGGTAAAAGGGATAATAATTCAGAAATAGTGAGGACATTGACAAAAACACTACCAAAATTAACAATTAAAGATGAAAATTTAGCTGCAGATGAAATATTTTGAATAAGTATTCCTAAACCCATGAGAAGAGAGAAAACTATCCATTTCTAGTTGCATATACAGCAACCACAATTTTGAAAAAGTTACAATGTAGCTTGCGGACAAAGTAGCCTAATTCCCCATCTCCATTAAAACATGGATAATACAGGGATACCAAAGGTATATCAGAGTTACTTCCCCTTCACCATACCATCAACATTAACTTTCCCATGTACAATGTACAGACTACAAAGATCACAACATTTCCATAAACTGCAGTGGGAGCATGATGACAAATGTCCACATATTTATATGACTCCCACAGGTTCAAACTAAAATCCCACTACAAACAATGATGAACTTGATTCTACCCCAACTCCCCTTGTTGTGGCACTCACTACAGCTCCCACTATGCTGGTGTGGTATGTTAACACAATGGGTGGTTTGATTCTACCCTAACTCCCCTTGTTGTGGCACTCACTACAGCTCCCACTATGCTGGTGTGGTATGTTAACACAATGGGTGGTTTGATTCTACCCAAACTCCCCTTGTTGTGGCACTTACTACAGCTCCTACTATGCTGGTGTGGTATGTTAACACAATGGGTGGTTTGATTCTACCCCAACTCCCCTTGTTGTGGCACTCACTACAGGTCCCACTCACTATGCTGGTGTGGTATGTTAACACAATGGGTGGTTTGATTCTACCCTAACTTCCCTTGTTGTGGCACTCACTACAGCTCCCACTATGCTGGTGTGGTATGTTAACACAATGGGTGGTTTGATTTTACCCCAACTCCCCTTGTTGTGGCACTCACTACAGCTCCCACTCACTATGCTGGTGTGGTATGTTAACACAATGGGTGGTTTGATTCTACCCCAACTCCCCTTGTTGTGGCACTCACTACAGCTCCTATTCACTATGCTGGTGTGGTATGTTAACACAATGGGTGGTTTGATTCTACCCCAACTCCCCTTGTTGTGGCACTCACTACAGCTCCTACTCACTATGCTGGTGTGGTATGTTAACACAATGGGTGGTTTGATTCTACCCCAACTCCCCTTGTTGTGGCACTCACTACAGCTCTTACTCACTATGCTGGTGTGGTATGTTAACACAATGGGTGGTTTGATTCTACCCTAACTCCCCTTGTTGTGGCACTCACTACAGCTCCCACTCACTATGCTGGTGTGGTATGTTAACACAATGGGTGGTTTGATTCTACCCAAACTCCCCTTGTTGTGGCACTCACTACAGCTCCCACTCACTATGCTGGTGTGGTATGTTAACACAATGGGTGGTTTGATTCTACCCCAACTCCCCTTGTTGTGGCACTCACTACAGCTCCCACTATGCTGGTGTGGTATGTTAACACAATGGGTGGTTTGATTCTACCCCAACTCCCTTTGTTGTGGCACTCACTACAGCTCCCACTATGCTGGTGTGGTATGTTAACACAATGGGTGGTTTGATTCTACCCCAACTCCCCTTGTTGTGGCACTCACTACAGCTCCTACTATGCTGGTGTGGTATGTGAACACAATGGGTGGTTTGATTTTACCCAACTCCCCTTGTTGTGGCACTCACTACAGCTCCCACTATGCTGGTGTGGTATGTTAACACAATGGGTGGTTTGATTCTACCCAAACTCCCCTTGTTGTGGCACTCACTACAGCTCCTACTATGCTGGTGTGGTATGTTAACACAATGGGTGGTTTGATTTTACCCCAACTCCCCTTGTTGTGGCACTCACTACAGCTCCCACTATGCTGGTGTGGTATGTTAACACAATGGGTGGTTTGATTCTACCCAAACTCCCCTCGTTGTGGCACTCACTACAGCTCCCACTCACTATGCTGGTGTGGTATGTTAACACAATGGGTGGTTTGATTCTACCCCAACTCCCCTTGTTGTGGCACTCACTACAGCTCCTACTATGCTGGTGTGGTATGTTAACACAATGGGTGGTTTGATTTTACCCCAACTCCCCTTGTTGTGGCACTCACTACAGCTCCCACTATGCTGGTGTGGTATGTTAACACAATGGGTGGTTTGATTCTACCCAAACTCCCCTTGTTGTGGCACTCACTACAGCTCCCACTCACTATGCTGGTGTGGTATGTTAACACAATGGGTGGTTTGATTCTACCCTAACTCCCTTTGTTGTGGCACTCACTACAGCTCCTACTCACTATGCTGGTGTGGTATGTTAACACAATGGGTGGTTTGATTCTACCCCAACTCCCCTTGTTGTGGCACTCACTACAGCTCCCACTATGCTGGTGTGGTATGTTAACACAATGGGTGGTTTGATTCTACCCCAACTCCCCTTGTTGTGGCACTCACTACAGCTCCTACTCACTATGCTGGTGTGGTATGTTAACACAATGGGTGGTTTGATTCTACCCAAACTCCCCTTGTTGTGGCACTCACTACAGCTCCCACTCACTATGCTGGTGTGGTATGTTAACACAATGGGTGGTTTGATTCTACCCAAACTCCCCTTGTTGTGGCACTCACTACAGCTCCCACTCACTATGCTGGTGTGGTATGTTAACACAATGGGTGGTTTGATTCTACCCTAACTCCCCTTGTTGTGGCACTCACTACAGCTCCCACTATGCTGGTGTGGTATGTTAACACAATGGGTGGTTTGATTCTACCCTAACTCCCTTTGTTGTGGCACTCACTACAGCTCCCACTATGCTGGTGTGGTATGTTAACACAATGCGTGGTTTGATTCTACCCAAACTCCCCTTGTTGTGGCACTCACTACAGCTCCCACTATGCTGGTGTGGTATGTTAACACAATGCGTGGTTTGATTCTACCCCAACTCCCCTTGTTGTGGCACTCACTACAGCTCCCACTATGCTGGTGTGGTATGTTAACACAATGGGTGGTTTGATTCTACCCCAACTCCCCTTGTTGTGGCACTCACTACAGCTCCTACTCACTATGCTGGTGTGGTATGTTAACACAATGGGTGGTTTGATTCTACCCCAACTCCCCTTGTTGTGGCACTCACTACAGCTCCCACTATGCTGGTGTGGTATGTTAACACAATGGGTGGTTTGATTCTACCCAAACTCCCCTTGTTGTGGCACTCACTACAGCTCCTACTCACTATGCTGGTGTGGTATGTTAACACAATGGGTGGTTTGATTCTACCCCAACTCCCCTTGTTGTGGCACTCACTACAGCTCCCACTATGCTGGTGTGGTATGTTAACACAATGGGTGGTTTGATTCTACCCCAACTCCCCTTGTTGTGGCACTCACTACAGCTCCCACTATGCTGGTGTGGTATGTTAACACAATGGGTGGTTTGATTCTACCCTAACTTCCCTTGTTGTGGCACTCACTACAGCTCCTACTATGCTGGTGTGGTATGTTAACACAATGGGTGGTTTCACTTCCTTCACTCTCTCAGCAATATGTCAAAGGACTGCCATTCAAAACCTGTTTACCACCATGCAGCGCCCAAACCAGGAATGATTTGTGGCACCTGCTCTTATTAGGACAAGTACATCCTTGTTGCTTTGAGATTATACATCTACAGTGAAACATGGTTATAACAAACTCCCTGGACAAAATTTACTTGTATCCATGGAAATTAGCATTAGCCAACTAGCCCAACCAGCTTTGTTTATGTTAAGGTATCCTGAGGTCTGGGGTTAGAGTACCGTAATATAAAAACCTTCTTTTTTTATTTTTAGAGAGTTATAAATAATCATTCAAACTCAACATGTATTGGCAATTATGGACATTTTGGATAGTCGTACCAAGTTCTTGGTATTTTCATAATAAGTTACACAAGAGCTTTGCTATCAAAGAAACAATTATTGCAGCGCTAGTTCATTTTAGCAATTATTTTGTTTACAGAGTTTGTTACTTATGAATTTTAAAGGACTATTGAATTAATTTGTAATAACCGCTGTAGTCCTATGTGTGTGTTCATTATAACCATGTTTTACTGTATTTCATATGCTCACAGCATGATGGCGAAGTGAAATAGTTCCAGTGTTCTCCAAGTACTTAAACTAAATTATGGTTATTATCTATGGACACCTTACCATGGAGTCCAGCTGAGGCCCGGTCATATAATAGAGGAGGAGGCCAATCATGGGTTTCACATATTGTACCGCCATGTGGGGACTTGAACCCAGGTCTTCATCATGATCGACCAATGCTTCAACCACTAGGCTACCCTACAGACCCACATTTCTATAGCAACATACAGTCATCATCCTAGCACTGTAACAAGCAAAGTAGATGAAGGACTGTTCTTTACACACTCTGAAAGGTATTTTATCAGTGAGTGAGTTTGGTTTTATGCCGCTTTTAGCAATATTCCAGAAATATCACGGCGGGGGACACCAGAAATGGGCTTCACACATTGTACCCATGTCGGAATCGAACCCAGGTCTTCGGCGTGAAGAGCGAACGCTTTAACCACTAGGCTACCCGACCTCCCAAGGTATTTTATCAACCAGTACAGCTCAATATATTGCATGTGGTGATCAACATGATCTTGTGAATGGCTAATTGTTTCAACAAAGCAATAGCATGACCACTAAGTGTGAGGCTCACAAATTCACCATTTTTTCATTTTCATTTGGGTGCAATTTTTCCGTCGACCAACAGATGTTTGATGAACACAAAGCCATGACATCAATCTAATTCAAGTATCAGCTGAGAGTGGGTCTTCCATGCATGACGTTCACCCTACACTGGTCACACAATCCAACACATGGGCCTGGTAGTCAGCTCTTCCTGGACTCTCAAAAGAGTCTCAGCCAAGGAAACACTGTCTGTTATCATGTAGTGAAGTAAAGGAAGGCTGTGACTGAATTTTAACGTCATTCCACATCTCAGCACAAACTGTCATTACACCCAATTTAACATCAACATAGTTACTGCACTCACAGTGCTACGATCAGTATGTGGACTGTGTACTCAAGGCAGCATTCCACATCTTAGCATTAACTGTTGTAGACTCCCATACCTTTAACATAGATTTACAGCAGTGCTAGTGTGACAATCAACATGTCGAGACTATCAACTGAGCTTCATTCCACATCTTAGCACCACAAATGAAGCAAGTAGCATCTCCTGGATTATTCATGCAATAAATAAATTCATTATGTGTGCAGACATCTAGACCTACCTTCGTTTATTTGGCGGCCCCTTCGTCTGTATAATGTCTTCATTCATCTCCTCAGCTCGCGATCGCATCTACATAAACAAAGTGTGCATTGTTATAGCCAAAAGTCTCTCAACAGTTCGTAATATGTCTATCAATGTAACTTCACCCAAAAGCAGTCATAGTTGACAACTGTTAAATAGGATGACAAGCAGAGAAATGCTGCATTACATCATATCAAGACTCGTCACTTTTCCAGCCGAATCACGTAAACAATTACGACAGGCAGACCAGTGATTGGTTGCATGATTGTCAGGCCATCACCACCTGACCCTGGTTGGTTGGCTCTTGCACCAAGCATGGGATTCTGGACATCTGGTCAGCCCAGGATCCCCTGTGAACAGTTCCAGTTCCTTCTACAGGATCATGTTTTCCTTCTTTTAGTCTGACACAAGTACCAATAATATTTGTTTTCAAACATTTACATATCAAAAACTACATAGATTGAATAAGTAAGTGTTGAGTATCTCTTTGACCACCCTACCATTTCATGGTTTGTGACTCAGCTAACATTTGGAACTAAACCAGGTCGTGATCACCACCACTAAGCTCCAGGCAAATGATTCAGGGAGAAAGGGCCCCCATTCATCCTACCCCCAATTAAGGAAGAACAAGCTCTCGGGTTCTCATCGCCACTAAGCCTACTGTCCCACCACACAAAGAATGACCCCGCCAGGTGGTGATCACTACCAAGCTCCCACACAAACATCATATGCCATGTTCCAAACTTACCAGAACCTGTTTCTTCTTCAGATCTTCCAGGAATTTCTTCATATCCTCATCAGCTACATCCAAAGCAGTCTGACCCTACAGAAAACAATCTATCTAGTCACTGACATCTTAGAATTCTTTGTCATAAAAGTTTTTCGTGAGTGAGATGTGTGTAACGCCACATTGAACAGTATTCCAGTTATATTATGGCATATCAGCTTTATTTGAAAATTTGAAGTGATGCAGGTCTCAAATGTTTACAACTTTGGTGAAACCCACAAGCATGGGCATGGTGCTGATAAACTTAGAAACATAACCGGGGTGAACTGGGATTCTGAACTCACGATCAAAGTTTTCTGGCCTGCCCAAGGGACACAATTCTGCACAGTGAATTGTGGCACCTTAGACAACAAGTAAAAGTGTGTAGCATGTGTAACAAGGCCTGTCACTTCTGGGGACAACACATATCCAAATTAGACAGAAGCTGTTTCAAATACAAACAAATACACAGGGTAGTTTTTCCATTATGAAATCTAATATAAGTTCATAAGTCAGTAACCCTGCAAACAGCATAGGCACCATGGGAGCTAGTCCAAAGTAAGTACTGTCATCTGCTCAGCACCATGTCTCTTGTTAACTTTCTGGGGTATTAAACCATCAAATTTCCAAACTGCAATTTATTTGACATGGAAAACATTGTTCTTTAACTGCCATCAAGCCTAATTCATAGGGCTGTAATGATTCACCGATACCTACGATATCAATACTTAGGTAGAGACAATATGTGAATCATCAGTTCGTGAGACGCAATGCACTATAATTAGAACAGGAACTGATATAAGAGTTACCACCCAAAATAGCAGAAGTAGCATAGCGCCACTTGTAAGCATGGCTGACATGGGGACGTTGTGGTAGAGAACATACTAACTATTACATTTATCAACTGGATACATTTCAGAGATTAATGGCCTAAGTCTGTTGTAGGTGGACAACCACATAACAGTTCCCTATCGCCGCTCTAATCAGAAACAGGCAAGCGTTCTCATACCCAAGGGGACATAACTCACAGTCAACCAGGAGTTGTCTCCCTTGAACTAGTCCCTCTTGATTACCATATTTAGGCAACACACTCAGACAACACTAAAAGTTATCCCAGAAAATGTTCTGCTCCATTAACAAATCATCAGCTCAAGGTGTCCTTCGATCACATATCTTCTAAAAGAAAGGCATTTTTTTTTTTACTGAAAATATATTTTACTTCTACGTGAAAAATGCACTGTATTAATGAAATCATTTAAAGCCCCACCCTGACTATAAATAGCCCGCAAGGTGGCGGTGTTTCAGTTTCGAACAATGACTGACAATGTAAACACAACCGAGTGTCGGGAGAGGTTTTTTGAAAACCATACGGGAACCAGATCACCATTGACCGTCAAACTTCGTATCAACTTGAATAACAAACCATGGATACAAAAAATGGCTCCATATCAAGATATAAGTAAATAAATTTTCTGTAGTTTTATCATAAAAAATCGAATCGATCGTGTTTGGCATCAATCACAGTGGGCGGAGCTTAATTACGTTAGCGCTATAAATAGCAAAGCACATGGTCATGTGTACATGTGACACATTTAATGCATTTGTGGTCAAAGTGTATTGTGTTGTATATTTTTACGGCAGAACATCAGTTTCGGTTAATGTAACAGTAACGATACTTAAATACGAAATTGACGACGCGATTCTTTCAGTTCTATCCGAAAATTACAGATACTTGTTTAGTTTTGGTCATTTGCATTCAACAGTTAGATTTATGCCACACAATAATCAGTTTATATTCATAAAACGTAAATTATTACAGATTTTTCAACTAATGTTTAGGAAGGGGCCTAACTTGAAGCACCAGAAGTTACGCCAATATTCCTCAGCTTGACTACAATAGATAAATATGTCACGTGTATCAAAATAACAATGCACATAAGCAACTGGTAAATGAGTAACGAAATATATTTCATGATTTGACCTATAGAAGGCGTATCCAGATAATATTGTACTTACGATAAACGAAAACTCCAATACACATATTCCAAGACAACTTTAATTATGAACTTCCTTCACTTTCACAGAATTTTCACACACAAAACTGAGTTTGATCATTAGATCGACACTTGTCCCATGTATTTTTGTTCGGGGTATTTGGATACACTTAGCGCTAAAGTTTTAAAATACAATCTGGGATCCCTTTCCCGTTTTGTCCACACCAATCCTTCATCTGCTCAGAGACCATATAATATTATATGGTCTCTGATCTGCTGCAACGTTTAATTCCGTTTCTTCAAGTCCAAGTATCTACGATCTCTCCAAACACTTCGTCCAGAAGCAATGTGCTCGAATCGACGAATTTCTGCAACATGGTGGCCGCACCATTCCTTAACTGCGATTGCCTGTGCCGTGTCGCGCATGGTTGACAAAAGAAGGGCGAACATACATATTCGGCTTCATCTGGTTCCACAATGAAATCTAGCTGTGACACTGATTCACTAATCCCAAGAATCGTCACTGAATTTATCAAAGTTTCTGTTGCCCTTGCAAGGGCGGGAAGAGAGGCGCCATCTTGTCGATTCGAGTTGTGAATCGGAATGATGTCAATTTGAATTGGAACTTTCTCCACGATAAAGTCACCAATGTCATAATCGAAATGACATAAGGCTCCCTGATTATCTCGAACAATTCTTCGTCAAAGTAGGCTTCACATGAAAATCTTCTGTTGCTCATATTGAAGACAAGCGAAATTGCAAAGATCTTCACAGTTGTAAGCAGCAACTCGATGCGCTCATGGGGCGTGGTTGCTAGGAGATCGCGTGGTCAGAAATGCGAAAATAAAAAGTTTTAGAAAGTAATAAAAGAAATACCCAGTGCAATGAAAAAGTACCATCTAGGGGATATTTTTTTATTATAATATTCACGAAAAAAATAATATTTTCTAAAAATGCAAAATGATTTATTAATTTATCCCAAGGTCGTAACCCTGATCACATGGTGGGTATTTGGAAGAAATCTTTGCGATGAC
Organism: Haliotis cracherodii; assembly: GCF_022045235.1. Classification (NCBI taxonomy): domain Eukaryota; kingdom Metazoa; phylum Mollusca; class Gastropoda; order Lepetellida; family Haliotidae; genus Haliotis; species Haliotis cracherodii. The sequence continues at coordinate 30,294,760 of NW_027266286.1, forward strand.
GCCGTGAATGAGGCCGTGTGTATTACATTGTTGAATTCAACTGCCCAGATATTCGTCATGAATGGAGAGAAAAATGTATCTGAGAGAAACATTGTTGCTTTGAGCTTCGAGACAAAACACGACTGCCAAAGTAGCAAGCGACCTGAATGTAAGCTTGATGAAAGTAATGATGAAACCCATTTTCACGCACATGATTGAACTAATGTGAACAAATATTTATCTGAACATCGTTTCGAAGTCTGTGAGGCTGTCCGTATTTGAATATTTTTATCTCCATTCCGACGTGAAATAATATAATGTCTTCGTGTCTCAATTTTGCTGCGGCAGTGGAAAATTGCCCACCGATCTAATAAAAGAAATATTTCTACATCTTCAACTGCACCGTCATAAAACCAGGTCAACTTTATCTTTGTTCCGTTGTTTATTAAAAATTCGTTTCCGAAGCAAAGCGAATCGATCTACATCATAAATTAATTCATAGACTTGATTCTAGTATCAAGTGTTTTTTTAAAATGTCATAAAAGTACTTACACAATTATTGAAAGACATTTTTTGATAAGTCATATATTTTATTTCGTCCGCCCGCTCTCTGATTAGTTGAGGCTTGAGGGGAGAAACACATACAAACAATATAGATGGCCGTATGCAAATGACACTTGGCATGCCAATCAAAAGGGATCTGGGTCACTCGGACCCGCCAAGTTTCACGGATCGAGTTGCTTCGGCACGAAGAGCTTCATCGGACAAGTGAGACTTTGTCAAAATACATTGCTACTGGGCAATGAAAAAACGACAAGAAACTACTTTGATCAATTGAAAATATTTTTGACCAGGGTTTTTTACACGATCGTTGTCATCCAGATGAGGCAAGACGAACACAACGAAGAAAAACATTGTTGAAATCACCGATTGCCGTATATATTGTGAGAAATGCTATTTATAAACTGCAGATATACCGTACACCACAGGATAACGATTGGTGCCCCAACACATATTATGTTTCTTGTTCATTTACACTGCTCATATGCATTACGAGAAACATATTTCGTTCTAGTCTAGAAATCTAGAACTATAATTTGTGTGTTGGATAAATCGTGGACATTCACACGGTATCATTTTATGAAGATGTGAAGACGACATGGCAGGTAGGTTTTGAAACCAAAGATGAACGCGTTTGTTGAAAAGTCTTGTAATCGTTTGTTAGATATTTATATTACCATTAAAACTTACGTCCTTGTTGTCAAACGGCCCACGTGGGTGGGTGTTTACATGACGTCACCCGTTTACGCATTAACCAGTGAAATCTATGTGTTTATGATGACGTCATATTGACCTGTCAGATCACTTGTATAAGCTCCGCCCACTAGAGTGCGGTAGTTACTACCGCAGATGGGGCTTTAAGGGTATCAAAGCATTGACGGAAAGATTTCTTCCTAAGGCATAAAACATGTTTTATGATACACCAATAAATTCAATTAATAAATTACAAACTGACTAAGCCAACCCACAGTACACCTGCAGTGTCACCAATTCAATATTTCCAACAAAACTTGACCATGAACACTAATGGCTTTGCTACATGAACTTACAGCTGTGTTCTTCTTCTCCATGTCACAGAGCTGCTCCACAAGCATCTGACATGCCTCACACTGTGCCCAGTGGGCAGCAGCATGCAGCGGTGTCCACCCGTCATTGTCCTCCGCATTGATGTCTACACCTGCCTGTAGTAGAACCCTGCAACACATCAACCATACAGGTTTAGAACTAAACAAAGTCTTTACTCATCCAGGTAAACATAAAATGCCCTTGAAATGTCAAAACAATGGGGAAATTGGGAAATTAGAACTAGCCCCTGGCTAGCGGGCTAGTGTTAAGTTCTAACCCTGCCATACAATTCCTGTGGCATTGATGGGAATAGCACTGATATTCTGGGTAAATTGTGAGAGTGAGTGAGTTCGGTTTAATGCCGCTTTTAACATTATTCCAGTTATATCACGGCATGTCAGCTTGATGTGGGAGGAAAGCCCGAAGTGATGCAGGTCTCAGATGTTTACCACTTTGGTGAAACCCACGAGCATGGGTATGGTGCTGACAAACCTAGAAACATAATCGGGGTGAACTGGGATTCGAACCCACAATCATAGGTTTCTGTTGTGTCCAGGGGACGCAATTCTGCACAGCGAATCGTGGTGCTTTAGACGACTAGGCCACCTATTCTGGGTGAACAACCATTTAATGTTCTGCAGGCAATATGATGCAATATATAGTGATATTTTGTTAATGCTCACTTCTCAACTCGATAAAGTGTTGATGATGCAGCTTCATGGGTATGGTGCAATACCTTTAGGCACTAAGATGTAATTATGCCAGTCTGTTTCTTTTGAACATTGATGTACTATGGTTCCAAGGACTTCCGAGTTCACTGTACATGGCTACATGAAGGTAACATGTGGAAAAGGCACAAGATCCCAAACTGCACTAAATTTGACAAAAAATATTTTACATAAATTTGGTACTAACTGTCCCCTGTGAATGAAAGTTACTTAACACCACAGACAGCTCTATTCCAGCCACAGTGGCATGTCCATAATCTGGACCAGGAAACCAGTGACCGAAAGCATGACCACCACCACCATGTGAGGTGAGGTGAAATTGGGTTTACTCTGAGCCGACCAGTCCTTGTTTTAGCCCCTTAATGCCCAGCGCCAGACAGGGTAACAACAAGTATGATCTTTTAACATCTGTTGGTATGACACTGCTGGAACCCCCAACATGTGATCAGGGTACAATGACATACAATGACTGAGCCAGGTCACAGTATAACCACCTGATCCCCACAAGGAACTGGAGACCTCTTCTGCCCTGGGCCACTCATGGGGTGCACCCCTTCTACCTACTTGACAACTGTAATATATCCTTTAGCAGCGGCCACATGTAGAGCTGTGGCACCAGTCTTTGCATGCTTCTTCTCTTTGATGATGCGACTGTTGAGCCACTGGTTGGCATCGGCTAACATCCGGTTTTCTTCCTCCTTCCTTGCCTCGTCTGCATCAATACCTGGAACACAGAAACACAGTTACTTCCAGGCCTCATTTCTGTCTCAGTTGCATTGAAGAATAACTTTTCAAGGCTGAAACTTTATTATAATTTTCATCAGTTTGCAAAAACTGATCTGCTGCAGTGAGTGCGTTTGAACAGTATTCTAGTTATATCACGGCATGTCAGCTAAATGTGGGAGGAAAGCCTGAATGGGACATTATATTTACAACCTAGTTACAACTAAATGCCTTGTTATTATTGGACTTCAATGTTGCCAGGTGGCTGGTTATGCAGTGTTTGTTCTACTATGTTACCTTGCTTGTCTAGCTCCGCCTGTAGTAGATTCTCCATCTCCTCATCTTCACATATGTCTATAGGAAGGTCTCCGTCATTGTTGACGGCTGCAATGTTAGCCCCCATTTTGATCAGGTACCTGAAAACAAAGTACACTTACCATCAAACTACCAGCATGGAGACCTGGGCCCAGGTTCACAAAGTCATTGTAGTGCATACGACTATCATATCTCCGAAACTTTAACATAGACTTACGACAGGTGCAGCGCTATGACTATCGTAACTCCTATATCTTAACATAGACTTACGACAGGTGTAGCGCTACGACTATCGTAACTCCTATATCTTAACATAGACTTACAGCAGGTGTAGCACTACGACTATCATAACTCCTATATCTTAACTTAGACTTTCGCCAGGTGTAGGGCTACGACTTCGAGTTACCATACAGAAAGTTTGATGGCACACCTGTGACTGAAAGCACAGCCACGTCCCCAGTTAGCTATTTAGTCGTTTCTTATGACAAGCTTGAGGCAGCTCATCAAACATATCACATCCCCAGTACCTTGCAATTTCTGTGAAGCCACACGACGCTGTTGCATGTAGCGGTGTCCAACCTTCATTGTCGCAGACATCCACATCCGCCACCTTCTCCACCAGGAACTCCACCATTTCCAGGTTGTCATCGATACAAGCCTACAATATAAATATTATACTGAATAAATGTCTTCGATACACGCCTTCACCACAAATGTTATACTGAATAAATGTCATTGATAACACAAACATCGATACTGGAGTATTTGTCATCAATACACGCCTACACCACAAACATTGATACTAAGTATGTGTCATCGATACACACCTACACCACAAACATCGATACTAAATATGTGTCATCGATACACACCTACACCACAAACATCGATACTAAATATGTGTCATCGATACACACCTACACCACAAACATCGATACTAAATATGTGTCATCGATACACACCTACACCACAAACATCGATACTAAATATGTGTCATCGATACACACCTACACCACAAACATCGATACTAAATATGTGTCATCGATACACACCTACACCACAAACATCGATACTAAGTATGTGTCATCGATACATGCCTACACCACGAACATCGATACTAAGTATGTGTCATCGATACATGCCTACACCACAAACATCGATACTAAATATGTGTCATCGATACATGCCTACACCACAAACATCGATACTAAGTATGTGTCATCGATACATGCCTACACCACAAACATTGATACTAAATATGTGTCATCGATACATGCCTACAACACTGAATTTACTGAATATGTGCTTCATTCTGATTGGCTATTTCACAACTAGTTTTCCACTGTTTGGACTGTTTGTAAGACAGTGTAGCAAGTGGACGTCACATTAATGCACTGTCACAAATAACTGACAATGATCATGAAGTCATCCATTCTTCATAGCATAATGTTGATTTTATACAATGTTGTGCAAACGGCAGACTGAGCTATCAGAGACTGAGTTATCAGAGAAACAATTTTCTACACAACACAATGATTGTTATTGAACAAATATTCCTTTAAATAACAAAAAGCCCTGCATAATTTTATCAATATGAAAAAAAAAGCATTCTTAAACCAGCTCGTTTTCTGGTAATTCTTGGTAGGTGAGGAATTAATAGTTTATCTATTAAAGACAAGTTACTGCTCAAACTTCATGCACACCAGTGAATCTTGGTGTATACATTATTACATAGTGAAGATCCCAGGGTCTCAAATTATTTTTCCGCTGTTTGAACTTTCCAATCCATGTTGACAGCATACCTGGGTACTGCTAAAACTGGGATTGATGATGTCCACAGATTGCTACCCCTCACATAAGTAGCCTCAGCTCTTCTGTTCCTGTCATACTGGTACCCAAGCATTTCTAAATATATGCCACACATGGCATCACTCACTCACTCGACAACAGTTGAAAAATATATCAATATATATAAAAACATCTTATTTTTGGTATACTCTGTACTCTGACGTGTTGAATCTATGTTCGCATTCATGTTGTGAGTTTGAAAGTATTCATCCATGCTTACAAAGCTGTCAAACTTTGTGTCAATTGATTAATAATATGCAGGAAAAATAATAATTTTGACAATATATTTCTCACAGAGCAGTATCAAATTACAATTCATTGAATATAATTTCCTATAAATTCAATTACAACTTGGTGATGGCATCTGATCATCCATGACATTTTGCACTTTAGTAAAAAATATTCTGATGCCCTATTTAATGAAGCAATTTTAGCACACTGAAAGCAGTAAGTAATAAGTAATAAAAAATTGAATGTACAAGTTATCACTACTGAGATATACCTGCAATATCCAAGAAAATGCAAGGAAAGTCCATTCAGGAAATGTATAAAACACAAATGATCAATTAGAAACGGTACTCAGTCGCATATATTCTATTCAAATACAATATTCCATTTGCAGTTCTACATTGCTATAACTTATAGGTAAAAGATTTACACCTAACTGAATTGAATAACCACTGTACTTATGAAACAATTTCTAATTTCTGAATTCTTTTGAAAAGGAAGTGACAGTAGTTGTACTCTGAGGTTAGTGGAGCACCATGGCATCAGTGACTAATGATGGAATCAATCCTGGGTTCTGGTGGAGGCAGGCAAGCACATATACCAGAGGGCTACCTCAACAGCACAAAGTCAGTGTGTCTGTCGGCATGATACTGTCAGCCAAAAGACTCACAAACAACTGGTAACATGTCATCAACCACCTTAGGATATCAAGTCATCTGCAAAGAGATCAAATGCTGTAACTACACAATCTCCCTTAAATAAGAACTTTTACTCCTATTCAATACCTCTTTCCATCAAGATGTAACAAACCCTCATGTGAGGTGAACACTGTGGGGGGTTTAAGTCCAAACCAGATAATCCAGTGATTGATATTGTGAGCAACGATGCTGGGGTACGATAACATGCAATCAACCAAGTCACAGAGTCCACCCGATCCATCGAGTCCCTCTTACGACCAGCAAGGGTTACTCAGGCTATTTCTAAGCCTGGATGCCCACATGATGGTTCGACAGAGAAGCTGGCTTATGTAAAGACATCTTCTGTACCCAAACATAAATACATCATCCATCATCCATCATCCATCATCCTAGCCATGGTCACACAAGACCATATCATACACAATACAAGCCACTTCAAAAGACCACTCCTGTATATACAGATCCATATCCTGCCTGTTCCAGAGATGGAAATAATAGTCACATCAATCAGAACTTAAATTTTATGAAAATATTTACATTTTCCTACAAGTTGCATAAATCAGACTTCATAGACTGAAATATGATAAGAAAACCTATCATCTATTACAACAGTGTATACAGTGTTTAATCAGAATGTAATTACTCAGTATTGACAGCACTGCACCTGCACTGTGGTGGAGAGAGTGTGTGCCATGCACTCTAACAGCCATGTCATCATGGCAGTGTACCCTAAATCAATATCTGGCATTACATCATTACAGAGATGGTAGACTTGCTGTCAGTCAAGGACTTGCCGTATTTTCAAAATACACCCAATATCAAAATGGAGCATTACACCATGCATATAGTTTCAATACAGTTAATTTTATCGCTAATATTGTGATGAAACATCAAGGTTACATGTAGGTACAGAGAAGGGGGTAATACCGTATATTGAGCAGAAACATAAAGAATCATGAAAACAAAACAAACTAAGAAGGATAAAAATCCCAAATCATCAAAAGGCACCAGTTCTCCAATGGACTGATCTATATAGAAAGTTTCAATAAGAAATATTTAACAGTTTTGGAACGGACATGGTGATTGCAATTTCCACCAGTTTATCAAACCAGGGGAAAATAAAGTGTCATTTTCTCTGCCTGGTGTTTAGCTCAGAGAGTCAAGAGACTTTAATTACCTGCTTTACATGATCAATATGTTCAACTGTATTGAGATGTACACTGCATGTGCTTTATATTCTATTATCATTCATCATGAATGACAAATACCATACATATGAGAGATGATTTCACCTGTATGAAATCATACCAACTGACATCCCAATGCTAACACTAAAATCATCCCATCCACAAACCACACAGCATATATTTCAATACTGCACATTCTTTCACAGCCAGCAAACACAAAGCAATATGACTGATACCAGGTGGCATAATAGCCTAAAATTAAGTCATACCATTCACTGAGTTCGTGTAGGTTAAACATCTCAACTTATTGTATCACAATGATAAGCAACTATTGTGTTGAAGTGTACACAATCTCCTAAATCATAACTCCCTATGTTCGGAGAGCCCTGAACTCAATGAGTCAGACAGCCAACCAACACAGACATTTACACGCTGGTTAGTACCCAGTAGCATAACCATCCAAATTACTTAATGTCAGAAAGCAATTTCAAGTTTTGTGCATGCATAAAGGTGATATCGTTCCTTGTATTTATCTAATGCCAAATTTCATTTTGTTCCGCCACACTGTGAAGTGTAAAACCATGAGAGTTATCTGCACTGACTGACCCGGAGACAGGAGCTGATTGATAGGGCTCGTCCTGTATGTGGGAGGGAGGAAACAGGGAAGACAATATACTACTATCTGACAGTTGTATGCAGTGTTTGGAATAAAATAAATTGCGAGGTTACCATCAGGACCCACAGACTTTAGAAGATTCAGACCCTGACTGAACTCTTCAGGCCATCATTTAAAAAAAAACTGCAGGTTATTGTGACAAATAAATTGACACATAAATTTATTGCAGGCCATAAGGACCCATTTAAATTCTAAACTACAGGCCCGACACGAGATCTACCTGCCACAGGCCTTCAACCAACCAACCAACCAACCAAAATGACAATCAGTACAATACACTTATGTAGCACATGCACATTTATATCATATCACAACAAATTTGAAGATATAATGTAAATATTTTTCTGTCGTGAATAATAGATTGATTAATACTTGAACTTATGATGGCAGTTGGACATATTCATGATTTTATCAACCATTTGATGTGACATTCTCCAGTATCATTACAAAATCATCTTCCCGAGGCAAGGGAGTTAACTGACTGACTGACTGACAGTTTCAACCCTTGCCGAACTATGCTGGACATATGGAGTTATACTTTGGCTGGACTAATGAGCCTATGCATAGTCAATCAAAATCACGTCACAAAATCAAAATCTGGTTTGTAAACTGAGTGTAGTTTTCGGTCGATAGGATTTGCAAAGCATGTGTACCGTTGACTTAGCGTCAACAGATATTTTCCAAATCTTTTCATGCTATTAATCAAGGTGCTCACGTGATTTGATGCACTTTGCAAAGTAAGGCCCATTTTATTATAATATAGATCTTAAATAGCAATGAGATCGTCTTCACTGAGCATTGCCATTTGTTTGAAGCAAATGCAAAGTGATATGAGAGGTGGAATCTGATTGGTCAGTAGGAGAGACATAGTAGGGACATAGAGCTATAATGGCCACTTGTAGCACTACAATCGGGCCCAGAAATTACAGCCCTGTTCGGCAAGGGTGGAAACTGGACCTTCACAGTCAGTTAACTCCCTTGCATGAAAAAGAAAAACAAACTTTAGGGCAGAGGGTCATCATTCCTAAAAAATAAAATTGATGTGAAACCCTGTGATATATTTAATGAATGTCTGAGGTCCTTTTTTAATACAAGTTTTAGAAAGAATAGTGAGTGATTGAGTGATATTCCAGCAATATCACGGCGGGGAACACCAGAAATGGGCTTCACACATTGTACCCATGTCGGGAATTGAACCCGGGTCTTCGTCATAACGAGCAAATGCTTTAACCACAAGGCTATCCGACCGCCCCTTTAGAAAGAATAGATATTGTTATCAAAATAAATATGTTAACAAGCTATTTTTCTACAAAAACACAAAAAACTCACTGAAGAAACTGCTACTAAATACATATGATTGTAATACATGTACTTAGGAACAATTTAGGAGGGATACAAAACTAACATGGCCAGAACCATGTCACAACATGTTGCTGTGTTTTGTGTCGTGTCCTCAGCAAGCTAGAGGGGTCTACTTGCACAACAAAGACTCCATTCCTTTATTACGATACTGCAGTCACACTGGAATTTCGTTCTTACTCATCACTATAACTGATGGGGGAATGGGTGAAGCCTGACTCTCCTCTGTGTTGGTTGGGAGGTGGGCGTTGACTGTGCTAATGGGTCTAGTTTATGGACTGTGTGGTATCTTTACACTTGGCCGTCTCTGACGCAACAGTCGCAATGTAGGGGTGTGAACAAGCAGAATCAACACTATTCTAGTTCACTGATACAGCAGGGATAGAGATTAACCTTGAGAGTCTTCAACATGGAATAGTGCTATCACAGAGGGCACAGCCTAAAACACTTGAATTTCCTCTACCACAAGAATAGCTACTTTAACACTCGCCAAATCTGCTTGGTTTGCACATATTTCTTTCTCTGCATAGAAATGAAATGGAGGAATATTGAGTCCAAAAGAAATCTTCTATGAAGATATTTGGAGATATCAATAACAATCAATTATTAGACAAAGATTTCCATTGATTACAGTCGGTCAACTCAAATACTCAAAAACTCATGTTCCTAATGACCTTAACTACAACAATTCTTCAATCCTTTTTAGACAGCAATGTTCAAAATTAAGGTAGAATCTTGGGACCTTTGGGTTTTTTTTGTGGTATTTGAATCTAGGAACCTCTGAATATTTTAACATTAGGGTTATGACCAAGACCCCTTGACTTAGCACTAGACAGCAACATGATGTATACAACTGCAGACAAAAGGGTTTTTTTTTTGTTCCAAAGGAGCCACCTGTTTTGGGTTTTTCTAATTCAAGGAGCCACCTGGTTCCTAATGTGTTTCTGGTAGTGGCAGCAGTATTCTAGGAGCCAACAAAGTTTCACAAGGAGTAATATGTAAAATGCAACATAACCCAAGCTTCAGATTAGGTTCATGTCAAACGTATACCAGTGAAGCAACTAGATGCTACCTTGTAACCTTGGATGACAGCAAGTATGATTTGACAAGTACATGTAGTACTCTCACGGCAACAAGTACTTGTTTGTATGAGGACCCTTAAAATTTGTCTGCTTCACACAGGCTAGGGGGCCCCATTCCTGATTTGAACACTTTTCTGATATTTTCCTCAAAAATAATGAGGTAACCTGCAGTTTCTCGGAAATAAACATAACTCAAAAGGAGGCGAACATGATAAACTGTTTACACGGGCTCACCTAAGTTCTGATCACATCAATGCTGGTTAAGATAAACATCTTGGGTAATATCAGTATGTAAACACTCCAGGTATATATATATACCATCAAACTTAACTACCGTATATCCTGTATATAATACGACCCAGTTTATAATATGACCCAGCCTATAACTTGTAGGAACCATCAAAATCAACATTAAATTATATACCCGTCTATACTACGATCCAAACTAAAGCTAGAGTTTGATGACTTCACGTCATTGCTGGCTTGCTTTCAAAACTGGTTGACATCGCAAGTGTAACCTGAAAGAGCTAACAAGAAACAAAAAATGAGAGAACCCTCCTTTAACATGTTTATACCCCATCATTCTGGGTACCAAACACTTGCATTATGATTATAGATCGTGATATACAGTACTGGTCATCACTTAACAGCTTCAACCAAAAGCTCAATCCTGATGATACACATCTCTTGTAAAGTTATTAATTAATGTGATGCACCATTGGCATAATCATGTTAAATATATGACCCGGATGTTCAGACGGTTTGGAAATAATTGCTGGTTTATGCGATCTAGTTGATTTATGGTTTCCTACATCATGTACATGTTGTAAATGTTGGGATATTGACTTGGTGACTGATCCAGCTTTTAGGTACCTCTAAAGATCAGGAGCTATTCAAGGCTCTGTTTCACAAGGCTGTCGTAAATTTATGTTAAAGAATCAGCATTACAATGATAATAGCGCTGCGATCATTTATGTGAAACTGGCCCAGGGACATACATAAAGTGAGGGAATGTGTAGAAGTGTAATGAGGGAGGAGAGTCCAAAAGTGCCCCTTGTCTTAAGACAAACCCACCAGTATGGGCAAGATGTTGACAGGCCAAGTATCATAATCAACGTGAGTCTTAGATTTTAATCCATGCAGCAGATCCTGACATGTCAAAGGGACACAACTCTCCTGCAGAAAGCTCTCTAAATCCAAACAAAGCTTTTGAGACTCCAGCACAAACATTTTGTTTCCTCAAGAATCAAGAGTCTGCATAGTATTGCCTAAAATTCATGTCAACAAAACTGAATTTAATGCCGGTGTCCTAATTTTCAAACACCTTCATAGTTAAATCCTGTTAGCGGATATTTCCTCCTAAACTTTAACATACAGTGGAAATTCAATGGCATTATTTGACAATGTAAATACAGTGTGTTCATGAAATATGAAAGGTTAATTAACTCCTAAGCATGTTTCAATAAGGAAAACAAGGTAGAACGTTATTCTCAAATGTCCAATGAGATCATGCCATCAAGGCAACCTCCACAGATGGGCTGCACATACTGCCCCATTGAAGGGAATCAAACCAAGGATTCTTTTTGAAGAACAAATGTTTTGATAAGCAAGTGGCTGCCCCTCTGTCCTGATGTTTCCCAAGCCACAAACAGTGACAACACAATAAGTCAGTGCTGGTTAGTTGTGCAATCCTGCACTTAGATATAGTCCAGCTGCGGGACAGCAGTCTGTAAATAATAGAATCTGGACCAGACATCCAGTGATTGATATTGTCAACAATGATCCACAATGTCAGGGTATGATCACCCAGGTGACACATACAGTAACTGCCTGATCCTCACTGCCAGCAGACAGGGCATGATGACTCATAACCCACAGGTCATACACAATAACCACCTGATCCTCACTGTCAGCAGACAGGGCATGATGACTCATAACCCACAGGTCATACACAGTAACCACCTGATCCTCACTGCCAGCAGACAGGGCATGATGACACACAACCCAAAGGTCATACACAGTAACCACCTGATCCTCACTGCCAGCAGACAGGGTATGATAACACATAACCCACTGGTAACCGCCTGATCCTCACTGCCAGCAGAAAGGGCATGATGACACACAACCCAAAGGTCATACACAGTAACCACCTGATCCTCACTGCCAGCAGACAGGGCATGATAACACATAACCCACTGGTAACCGCCTGATCCTCACTGCCAGCAGACAGGGCATGATGACACACAACACACAGGTCATACACAGTAACCACCTGATCCTCACTGCCAGCAGACAGGGCATGATGACACACAACCCACAGGTCATACACAGTAACCAACTGATCCTCACTGCCAGCAGACAGGGCATGATGACACACAACCCAAAGGTCATACACAGTAACCACCTGATCCTCTCTGCCAGCAGAAAGGGCATGATAACACATAACCCACTGGTAACCGCCTGATCCTCACTGCCAGCAGACAGGGCATGATGACACACAACACACAGGTCATACACAGTAACCACCTGATCCTCTCTGCCAGCAGAAAGGGCATGATAACACACAACCCACTGGTAACCGCCTGATCCTCACTGCCAGCAGACAGGGCATGATGACACACAACCCACAGGTCATACACAGTAACCAACTGATCCTCACTGCCAGCAGACAGGGCATGATAACACACAACCCACAGGTCATACACAGTAACCAACTGATCCTCACTGCCAGCAGACAGGGCATGATGACACACAACCCACAGGTCATACACAGTAACCAACTGATCCTCACTGCCAGCAGACAGGGCATGATGACACACAACCCACAGGTCAAACACAGTAACCAACTGATCCTCACTGCCAGCAGACAGGGCATGATGACACACAACCCACAGGTCATACACAGTAACCAACTGATCCTCACTGCCAGCAGACAGGGCATGATGACACACAACCCACAGGTCATACACAGTAACCAACTGATCCTCACTGCCAGCATACAGGGCATGATGACACACAACCCACAGGTCATACACAGCAACCACCAGATCCTCACTGCCAGCAGACAGGGCATGATGACACACAACCCACGGGTCATACACAGTAACCAACTGATCCTCACTGCCAGCAGACAGGGCATGATGACACACAACCCACAGGTCATACACAGTAACCACCTGATCCTCACTGCCAGCAGACAGGGCATGAAGACACACAACCCACAGGTCATACACAGCAACCACCTGATCCTCACTGCCAGCAGACAGGGCATGATGACACACAACCCACAGGTCATACACAGTAACCAACTGATCCTCATTAGTCACTTCACCAAGCATGGAGCACTGCAGACAAACTCTGCCCCAGAATCTCTACAGGCATTCAATCTTGTTTTGATTCCATCTACATCAAACTTAATAACCTTTATTTTATATTTTCCATATATGTTTGTAATTCTTCTGAAATAAAACTTCTGAAGCATAAATATAGAGTATCCTTCTCAACTACTATTAACAGGATCAATTGCTATGTACTAACAACTATCAATAACTCGAAGTAACTCAACAAGTTCCCTTTCTCCTAATTCCACACAACCTATAGGCTTACATAGGAAACATATCTTAATTCCTTTTCCAACAACATAATCACATATATGTGTTAGGTGGTGAAAGTTGTGTGGTGAAAAGAGGCACTTAATGAACTGAAGCATGATGAACATCAATAATAATGGGGTCAAATGCCCTGGGTGCAGGCTGCCCTAGAATATCAGCTGGGCATAACAGACCACCATCCTGATGATTTGTCTACAACAATAGCAGGAGAGCACTTGTTAGCAGGGGTCTGACTAGGGAGAAATGCATGCAGAACATCTGTTTCCACAATGTGCAACAACATCATTATCAATTAACATTAGTCTTATAGTGTGATCCATTACACAACACAGCAATCTGTGACTTCAGCCACTAATTTAAAGCTTGGATCTATCAAATGTCACTGGGTCAGGTGTGCTCACATAATAATAATCATTGAACTATGATTATGATAAGACTAAAATCCACTTTGGGCTTTTCAGCTAAGATTAGCATTTACATCTTAAATATTAGTCATTACTGATTACGATGAGTGAGTGAGTTGGGTTTTTTTCAGTGATATTCAGCTTGTCAGCTTGATGTGGGTGGAAAGGCTGAAGTGATGCAGAATTTAGATGTTAACCACTTTGGTGAAATGTGGATAACGATTTTTATTTCTCTGTACAAGCATCGATCACAGTCACAGACTAAATTAAAAATATCAATTCTTACCTGAAATGTTTGCTTTAATAACTGTTACACAAACATTAATTAGTAGTGAAAGATATATATTTTCATCAATTGTACCATACTTGACACTGTCAACTGTACATGTGTCAGTGTGCCAGGCATTTGGCCATCCTGTCCATGAAAAAGATGGTTTACCTACCACATGCAAGAGCACATTGCAAGTATCGTGATACTTATCGGATCGGGAGCAAGGTATCGTGATACTAATCAGATCGCACAGTTGGTGTATAGGCCCTGAAGCTTATTTCTGGTACACGAAGGCACACTACTATGCACTGCAAATTGTTGTGGCTAAGTTACTCCTAGAAGACAACGGGCCGGGTCACTTATGGCCCCCTGATTTAGGTGAGGTTCCTATCCTCATCAGTTGAGGCGTGTCGGGGGGTGTGTCTAGGTTGATAGTCATGACTATAACCATGATAACTATGAAACATGTTTTTTAACAAAGTAGTCAGTACCATATCTTTCTTAATTGTATCCACAAGGCTAACCAGTTATATACATGTTTACTGACTATTCACATCACTTTCAGTCTGTATGGAGACAGTTGATCAGAAGCTTGTGAGAGCAGAGAAAGGACTACATCCATCTCTGATCGCAGGCAAGTCTGTGGGAACAGCGTGGGATAACACACAAGTGAGACAGTGCTCAGCTCTAATCATATGTGTAAACTGCCTATCATTAAATTGTCATAGACTCCACAACCATACACATACACAGCCATGTTCAGAAGGCAGCACAGTGTGAAAGTGAAATCAATGAAATCAGTGTCTATCATCAAGCTACAAGAAATCATTTCTAGGATTCAAAATGTCAAACCTATATTTCTTTTTCGGGTTCAGAACTTGGTGGAGAATAAGGGCTTATGAAAGACTTGCCAAAATACATTTCTTCCTCATGATCAATAGACTTGACAGTCTTTAGGGGAGGGTCATTTTATAACAAAATATAAAGTGCTTTTGCATTTTGTCTTTTCGGGGAAGGTCATGATAAAAAATTGAACACCTAAAAGGAAATATATGACAAGCATATGGGAAGGGTCATTATTTTCAGTACATTTGTGCAATAAACACCTGACCCACCCAACCTTGTAAAAAAATGAATGGTTCTTAAATGCAGTTTTAAGGCCAAATACCAAACAACATCAACACAAAATGTCAACAAAGAATGGACGTAATACTTAATGATTTCAGTCAACTCATTAATAAAAGATCTCTTTCAACATGGTGCTAGCTACACAGTAACAGAATTGATTTTCTACCAAAGCCTCAAGGCATGTTCCGCATGTGGGGAAGACAGGCAAACACGGACCCTGCTTCCAACGTTCATCAAGCCAGTCGAGCAGTACAAACACCAGTTCCAACTTTACCTCATGAGGCCAGGGTGTACAAGCACTATGGCTACCTGGCGAAACCAATTATATCTACCTAACCATGGACGAGAACACTTCCAATAGAATGTCTGAAATTGAAACGAAGCATTAACTTCCAACTTCATGGCAAGTAAAGGCTAGGCTCTTGAAAGAGTGTTGAGGATGCTTGTGGTTGAAGTCCTGGTGGTTGAAGTCCTGAGATCAGAGGATTTGGATTGAGTCACAAACATGTCTCAGTACTCAATATGTAGCACCTTTTCAACTCCGTACAACAAACAAGGTGACCCCTTCTGACAAGAATAGGTTACTGGGGACCAATTCTATCACAGAATCCGAATGTGGCCAATGTTTGAAGTGAAAGTGAGTGAGTGAGTGAGTGAGTGAGTGAGTGAGTGAGTGAGTGAGTGAGTGAGTGAGTGAGTGAGTGAGTGAGTGAGTGAGTTGATTGATGAAAGACCCAAGTGATGCCAGTTTAGAAGTTGACCACTTTGGTGAAACCAAATAGCAGGGGAATGGTGCTGACAACATGGAAACATAATCAGGAAGAACTGGGATTCAAATCATTTATTGAATTGCAGATTTTATAACGATGGTTAACAGTTTCGGCAATAAGAAATCCACAACAGAATGATTTTTATAATTAATAAATAAATAATTGACATAGCTATTTATCTGATTTATTTTCATTTTTATTTCACCCAACCTCGTGAAACATGAAATTGAAAAAGTGTGGTATTAATGTTAACGACAAAAAAGTGACACAAATATGGATAAAAAAATTCGCTCTCGTTTCCCTGCGCCTTTTCTGATAAACGGCGCCCAAATACGTGGAACCATCATTCTCGTATCGATACTAGCACCATGGCAAGACTTACGAAGAATCAGAAACACAGGGCTTTAGGATGACTGCATGCTGTTGGTGACCTGGTATAGTTGCTGCAATCTGTAGATGGTTCTCACATGGACATTAAAAGCATTGGCAACCATTCACGCAGCCTAGCTCAGTATATATGAATATTTAATAATCTGTGCAGTAAAATCACATCCCAATGGTGTCACACTCTCTTCCTGACACAACAAAGTCAGAAAAAAGCAAAATATGTGTTCTAAAAAAGCCACTTCTCCACTCCATACAGCAGTACTGAACATTATTGTCCTTGAGAAATACCAGTTTGTGCCATAAAACTGACATTAAGGACCCATTCAAGTTAATTATGTGTAGAGTAAACTGTATCTTTTCACCTCCCTCTGCAGAAAGCATTACACTATTTCTTATTCCACCAACCATACTGTTGGACACTTTCCATGTTCAACAAGACCCCGGAAATGCCTACATATCAACCACAACTCTTGCCTACTTTGATGATAAAATCAGAAATATTTCAAATACAGGATAGCTCCCCAAATGAAGGTAACTAGAGCTGCAGCAACAGACACCTGACACATGTTATGATCTATGTATGAACATTATCCCTGATTTCCTCCCACAAAAACTGATGACTGTGCAATACAAGAGCAGTCCGGGAATACACAACATGTGGAAGAAGCAGATGCCATAAAAGTGAAAAGTGAAAATGTGTTATCTGTGATGATATAGTCTTCAACGGTGAGTGAGTGAGTGAGTGAGTGAGTCTGAATGGGGCTATGACCAGTATTCATGTTATGTCAGCACATGTGGGAAGAAAGCCTGATGTGATGTTTTTGCCAATGATAAATGACATATATGAATTATGAAAGCATAATCTTTTATCAGTATATTTCACTAATTTCATCGGCTCATGTCAAATTGTTAACTTGTATCCAGATTTGAAAAGATGCTGTTTTTCACAGCAAATAGAAGAACACAATACATTTTCAAATTTGTATCTAAAACATGACCTGTTTGAAATAGTTTGTAATTTTCAAAATGGTGTCAGGCCATGTGACATGTGAGGATATTACTCCCCATCCACAAATCCAAGGGATACAATCACAATGCAGCAATAAAATACAAAGTCAGTCAGGTCGGTTTTACTGGCAAGACTGACCACTAACACATGGCACAGCAGAGTAATGTGAGGGGAGATAGAAATATTCCAGCAACGAGGTATACTCAAGAATGTAGCCCTCAAGACTTTTCTACCATCCGATGCAACACACATTATGTCATCATATGGGATCCATTGCATGGGAGCCGCGTTATCTGTTATCTGTTGTCCGTGTGAAGGAGCGACTGTAATGCTGGTAGAAAACCTCCTCTATTATAAGCTTGGTGCAAAAATATGTCTGTTTGTTTTTTGTTCACTGTAAAACGCTACTGTGGTTTTAGCTATGTGAAATTAATATATCTCCAAGTTGTGTTGTAGTTGGGTACTACCATAACTGTAGTGGTAATAGTTAGGCCATCATGGTAGTGTTTACTGTTTCAAAAACTAAAGACATAACTTGCCATACAGGAACTTCCGAAGAAACATTACTCACATGTCTTGCACAATCCATGGAAACAAATAATTGCTCTTGATGAAGATGCACTTTAGGCCATTGCAGAACAATTCGAACAAAATGTATTTATAAAATATTAATGGGGCTTAGCGTGATCAAATATATTGCACTTAGTTCAGCGCCAGGCTAGGTAACAATAAGTTCCATCTCTTAACATCTTTTCGTATGATGTGGATTGAACCACCTACATTTGGCTTTTCGGAAAGATGCTCTATCCGCCATGATCCACTGGACCATAGACATGATCGTCAGAAATACTAACCAGCTGTCCCTAAGCATGTTTCCTTGTCCATGAGAAAAAGGAACTTTTAAAAGAAACCAGATGATGTTTGTTGTCAGCAATACCATAATATGACTACAAATACAGATTAATATCAGATGTAACCTTCTCAAAATATTAGAACAGTTAGTATCAATTGATTATTTAGAACCTCCAAGTTCATTTCTGTAATGAAGACAGTAACCTTCTGCTGCCATGTTGGTGTTTGTGTCTTCTTGCATCATTCAAACCTTATGCTTATATTCCAGTCAAATCCTTTTACACAACCATTGCACAGAACCAGGTTGCCCTGAACCTGAAAAGGTTGAGATAATACAAGGGTGGATTTGCTTACAAGCTGCTTCTTCAGCCCATGCCAAACACTGGTGTATTTCTGGTGTGGAGAAGCGGTCTGCTGGCGCCCCCCAAGGTTATACCATCTATTGTTACTTAGTGCCGTATTGACCTTCAAACTGACTGGGATTCCAGCCAGGATCACAATTTTTGGAAGATACAGCTGTACATTACACAACACTTGATTCGGAATATCTGACCTGTAGGCAGTTGTCTTTAGGCAAGTTAACATTTTCAATAAACATGAAATATCCACACATTGGTATTTAGACAGGATACATTGTAAATCGATGACTTTCCTCTGTGCAGTTTTAGTTTGGATTTGGACAAGTGTGCTATTCATGTGGCATGAAGTACATAAAGTCTATGTTCTTAATATTTCAGCTGCATAATTTGTGGAAAACATTACTGATTTGTGATTAGTAAGGCAACTGATGCCTCCACTCCAAACCCAGTTTTAACATGGACGGTAAGATTTCAATAAATATGCTGAAATATATTGTGCTGCGAAATTCTGGACAAATGGCTGTCAATTCTCGATAAGTAAATTTTGAGAGTTCACAATCTATTCATGTGGCATGTAGTACATAAAGTGTATATTCTTAAGATTGCAGCTGCATAATTTTAGGTATGAGTCTGAAGTCCCAAGTCTTGTGAAACATCTTTCAGTCTTGTAAGCTCATCTCATAATTTAAACATCAAAAGCTTTAAAAAATGTTGCCAGTAGACACTTCTGGCATAGTCAACTCAAAAGTGTTTGGCACAGACTAACAAGTGAACATATTTTTCCCCACAAGCCTCATTTATTTAGAATGAATTTCTTAAGTGATCTCATTATCATGTTAATGGATTAGTTTTCACTGATGTTTTCTATCACAGACCCAATCAAAGACAGGAGATATCATGATCCAAACAGTGTGGTCCACAGGTAACTGTCAGTAGTAGTGATGGGTATTGGCCTGACCTTCATACTGCCATCTATTGTAATAATGATTCCTGTATTGTGATACGTACCACAATATACTGTATGTGTTCTGTTTTCTGTAATTTGTTATGAACCTGACCAAAAATGGACCCATACATCGAGTTTCCCTGCATATCTATTACAACTTCAAAAATTCAGTTCGACTTGCCACTTATGTAACTTTGCCAACAATGATGAAAATATGCAAGATTTTGAAAAATGCAAAATTCTGATATTTGCCAAACATATTGTGATACATATTCATTTACTTCAATCTTGGTATACCGGCATACCAGTAATACCGCACATCTCTAATCAGTAACTAGTAATAAATCATAATTTCTGACCTTATATTGATTAAAAACCAAACCAGTTTACTACAGATGTATACAGTTACTTAATAAGCTCAATCATGATATGAATAAAATGTTTTATCATCAACACAACAATAATAAAGTGCTTTCATCCCAAATATGAGCTCAATCATAACCATTGAATGTGTTGGAGGGGTCCCTAATAACCCCAACTGTGAGAATGCATCACAGCATTGGGTGTTCCACTATTTCAGCAATGTTGATAGGCTCACAGAGCAGCAGTTCTGTGATCTGTCAGTACAATGGGAGGTTCACACCACTGCACTGCTCATCTCGCCAGCAGGTCGGCACATTTCATGCCACTAGGATGCACATTCTTTTGCAGTGCTGATCAGACTATCCAGGTAACGCAAGAATCTACATTGCTCACTCATCCTTCACTGATGGCGGACTGAAATAGTTGACTTGCAGTTAACTGTAAAGTCCAGTGATGAGTAAGAGAGTTTGGCTTAACGCTACTTTGAACAATATTTCAGTTATACCTCGGCTGTCAGCTCGGTGTACAGCTCAAGGTAACGCTGACCATAGGCGTTAACCACATTGGTGAAACTACACACAGTATGGCGCCAACAAACCCAAATCATAACCAGGGCAAATCTGGGATTCAAAGCCATAGTGAGCAGATCCTGGCGCTGCTAAGGAATAAGCTGCACTTGGACCAATTGTAATTTCTTTACAAACCTGAGCCAGTTCCAAAGGTGTTATGACAAGCGTATGTCTACATTTTAGGTATAGTTGTAGCAATAGTTATAAAGATAAAATTGATTTGGGGGTCAACCAGAAGCATTCCCGTATGTTTCTTCAGCTCAACAGTCTATGATGCAGCCGTTTTTCACTTCATGGGTCCTTAAGGTCCTACAATACTATTTTAATCTATGTATCCCTCAAATTTTTATTTCAAACAATAGGAAGTGATAGCAATGAAAGGTAGTAGGTCCTTCGGGGTTTGCTGAAGTATTTTGACCTAAGGACCCCTTACATATTCAGTTTTTAAACATTAGGGTTAGCACAAGACTCTGAACACTGTAATGGTTATTGATATTCAGTCGTAATTTGGAGCAGTTTGCAATCAGCGTTGACAGCCCTTCCTACTTTTTACATTGCAATGATGAGTTTTGCAATTCCTTTCATATCTTGAAGTCAAAGACGTCTCTTTGAAATGTCATATTTTGATCATTTTGATAACAAATGCTAACATTTGACAGACTAAATGTGATTCTCTCTTTCCTTTAAAAGAAAAAAAAAACCATCCTCATACAACCCTGAGCTAACAATCAGCCTGTCATTGTATCACACAGTTGTATGTATGAATCAAGAATATGTACAGCCTTTACAATTTCATCCAAGAACATGTACTTCATAAGCTGTGCTTTCACATACAAAAGCTTAGGTAATTGTCAAATGCAAATACTGTGCAGAAAAATCTGTTTCATTATTATCCCTTCTCAAATGAATGAAAACGGATCCATAAACCCTCCATACATGTTCAACCAAATACAATCTGTTTCTTATTTTCAAGTCAATTTTCCACCTGACCTGTCTCAAGGTCACCTAGGTTATTAGTCCATCAGTGATTGTTCGCTGGTACTCTTCCCTCAACACGCCTGTTGAATACAGCAGGAAGTCTGCTGAACGCAGGAAGCCTGTCTGCCAGTCACCTATGCTGCAATCACCTCATAAATGGGGATTTCAAGTTATCTTTCCACAGACTGTTATTGTTACTCATGTCCACTGCTTGCCCCGACCTGCCTCCTGCACAGATCGGTGTATATCAGCTAAATACCAACACTGTGAACAGGCTAATGCCTTTCAGAAACTCCAGATAAAACAGCAGAGTGTAAGTACAGGGCACTCCCTCCCTCCCTCTCTGCCCCAACCAACTGACGATTCAGTGTTCACAGATAGTAAGAGAAAACATCTGGAGTTGATGGATAGATAACATTGTTTCCACTAACTCTGCTACACCAGTAGTGCATTCTGTTTGAAACGTCTTACACAACCAGCCCCTATGGCTGTAGGAGGTTTGGCTGTCTCTATCAACACTTGGAGGGCAACTTTCACACACACTACTCAACACACCACCATTTCTTGAACCATTTCTTGACTTTTTCTCCAGAATTAACTCATTACATGGACAAATTTCATATCAAAACAGTTACTGGGCTGAAACACAAATATCTTCATTTTGCCACAACATGGGTAAACTGTATTCATTAAACAAAATACAGTGACAGAATGATAATTCAGAAATTTCCAATCATGCCAATGGCACCAATATTTTTGCCCATTTTAATGTGCCTGACAATTAACATTACAAGTTTCACAAATTCAACCCACAACACAGCTTGTTTGCTGAGTAGGCACTTTGAATTGTATCAGATAATGATAGAATATTTGGAAGTTCTCTACATTCGCACAATATTTCCGAAATAGAAAGGTTGAGAATGCCAAGAATGGATTTAACACATTGTGATTGGGTGAGCATGATTTACAATGTTTTCAACACTATTCCAGCAATCTCACGGTGGGACACCAGAACCAGAACCATGCTTCACACACTGTAGATGTACCGATGTGGGAAATCAAACCAGACTGTCAACCATGAGGCTACCTTTACCACTGCCCTTAACAGTTTTTACACGCTGTTCTAAACTGGGAAGTCCAACCCAAGTGTCTCGTGTGACAAGATTTGTTTGTTTGTTTGTTGTTAAACACAGCAATTAGCAATTGTCCACCTATATGACGCTGGTCTGTAAATAATCAAGTCTGGACCAGACAATCCAGAGACTGATACGATGAGCATCGATCTACATAATTTGGATACAATGACATGCATCGCACAAGTCAACAAGCCTGACCACCCAATCCCGTTAGTTGCCTCTTATGACAAGCATAGTCACCTTTTACGGCAAGCATGGTTGCTGAAGACCTATTCTACCCCAGATCTTCATGGATCTGTGTTAAAAGAGAGTGAGTGAGTGAGTTCAGTTTAACGCCGCTTTTAACAGTATTCCAGTTATATCGCGGCGTGTCAGCTTAATGTGGGAGGAAAGCCCCAAGTGATGCAGGTCTTAGACGTTTATCACGAGCACGGGTATGGTGCTGACAAACCAAGAAACATAATTGGGTCGAACCGGGATTCGAACCCACAATCATAGGTTTCTGGCGTGCCCAAGGGATGTAACTCTGCACAGCGACTCAAGGCACCTTAGACGACTGGGCCATCCGTGCCCCTGTGTGATAACAGAACACTCTACACCACCACTCCTTTAGCCTATTATACTAACACCTAATCATTCTATAATTTCAGCCAGAATGTGATATCAAATCAAAACTCGAGTCCTAGCAGTTCAACACAAACTATCACCAATGTATAACACATAACTCAATGACATCCATTCACAGTATGTGCGGAATTTCATCATATAATTCCTTTAGTTTACCCATAAAAGAAATCAAACTGCTAAAAATAACCTTTATACCATCATTACCATATTCTTTTCACACCATTTTTGCAAAGGTGACGCTACCTTATTCAACTTTCTTCCTTTTACAGAGACAATACTGGTTAAAGTCCTGAATACATAACTTAGCTTCAGTACTTCACAACAACACCTGGTCCACATTTAGAACTTCTCATCACTACTTGCATAAACAGTACAAACAGGTGACATTTGGGCTTGAAACATGAACATGACACTGCAGTGGTGGGGCGATACACCGGTGAATCGCGGTTATTTACTTCTCGATAAAAGTATCGATCAGTCGCATGCTAAGTAAAAAGTATTGATACTTACCCTAAATGTTTGCTTTAAAAACCGTTCCATCAAACACTAATCAGGTGTGAAAATTAGCAGTGAAAACATGCATATTTTCAGCCATTGTGCCATACATGACACTGCCAACTGTAAATTGTCAGTGTGCCAAGCAATTGCTCATCCAGTTTATGAAAAAATATGGCTTATACACCACAGGCAAGAGCACATGCAAGTATTGTGATACGTATTGGAATTGTGGGCCAGGTATCGTTATACGTATCGGATCGCACAGTTGGTGTATCGTCCCAGCCCTATTAACATTGTGAATGAGGAGCCAGCTTAGTGACCAAGGGGGTTGCAATTGGATAAAGTAGCCTCATGTCTTTCATTTGTCTTTTTTCATCTACATAAAAACAATTAAAAGAAGAATTACGCTTAGTCTTGAGCACCAATATACTGTTAATCTCAAGACCAGGTTGTTATAATGACAGGTTAGCATATTTACTGGTTTATAACTTGTAAGATATATGATATACAAGCAACATTGAGAAACCAAAACTTGGCCCATAGGCTGTGATTTTAGTGTAAAAAAAATACTGAGTGTTATTAAAAGAGATTACTTGACCAATCTAAATAATACTAGACCCAGTCTCCAGGCTAATGTATTTAGAAACAGGCTGTTATATTTAAGAAAGTTAGTAATATGATTGCAAGAGGTAGGAAGTGAAGGGCCAGGATAGTGTTCAGGCTAGCCAGATATCTATCACCTACAGTCCCCAACAGTCATGCAGGGGAATGGTGGGACAGAAGGCATCATCACAGTCAGGAAACACCCACTCTTGTCGCTGGCCTATTGACTTCAACTATTTCCGGTGACACAGCAATAAAATACTTAATAATACTTTGATTTTTTTCTCAGATTTCTGGTGTGATTCTAACCAAACCTGGTAAAATTCATAATATAGGGAAGCCATACTTATATTTCTTAGGTCAAACCTGTCTCAGTGTCTACCAAGGTTTAGAGTCAGCAATGATGTTGTTGGCTGAGTGTTCAGCAATCCACAGTGCAGGATGATTGGTCCAACTCATTAGCTAGGCCAGATGATGAGGTGTTTTGCCACTCCACCTCAGGTGAGTGAGTTTGGTTTTTCGCCGCTTTAAGCAATATTCCAGCAATATCAAGGCGGGGACACAAGAAATCGGCTCCACACTGAACCTTAGGACCATTCCCTTTCATGACAAGCATTGGGCATTTATGCCTTCATTACACAATGTACAATAAATTTATGAACAACAACAAAAATCCCCAAACTGCTATTTCTTAACAAGTTCTTGACAAACATATTCCAAATCAATTCTTTTCTCACGTATGATACAGGATTAATCATCTACAGGATAAATCCAAACAATGTTGATGGAAGGTCCATATTTGTCACATGACTCTTCACCATTTTCCTGACTGACTTAAAGTTACATTAAACAAACATGATTCTATTTATGATGAACAGAGGTTATCAGCCAAGTGTGTTTCCGTATCCTAAACCTGTTACGCAAGTCTTCATGATATGGAAACACATAAGGGTATTATTATCATCTTGCATTCTTAAAATAACTGAAGTTTCAGCATGTTCGACCTGTATTCACTTACTGAATGAACTCTCGAGACTGGCATGAGTACAATGATTGTCCTTTGTGACATTTGGAGATAGGACATGTAGGCAACAAGTAGACATCCCCATGGACACCTATCATGCCTATTGTGCCTTACTGATCTGTTTCTTTATGCATATGATAATGAATATGGACTACAATTCCTTCTCGGAAATCAAAACAAGGAAATTGGACAAAGGAGTTTAACTTAAGCTTCAGGTATATCAATGATCGGATATCATTCAGTAATTGTCAAAAAGCCAATTTCCTTCCATTCATTTACCAACATGAGTTACATACAGTAGAAACCAGTGGGACCGCCTCATCTGTTTCATATTAAGATCAATGCATAAAGATTCAGAATGACGAAAACATCTCCACAAGATTGAATGACAAGAGGGATGACCTCAGCTTGCTATTACCATTAGTAAATTTTCCCAATTGTGTGGATTGATGCTCATGATATAAATCACTGGATTGTCTGGTCCAGACTCAATTATTTACAGACCGTCGTCATATAGCTGGAATATTGCTGAGTACTGCGTTAAACAACAAACCAACCAACCAAACCTTTATGTCGAGCAATATTGCAGCAACTCCAGCCTTTGGTGTCCACATTTCACAATGTTTGAGGTAAAGATGATCATGCTCTTTGAGCCTGTTTCAACAAAGATTTCAAAGAGCACAATATAACTCTTGCACTAAAGTTGTTTGATCAGAGTCACAACATTCAAGGCCTTAGGAAAGTTTTCAACATGTTCAAATAGTTTACTAATAGACATGTGGGGGGCATTTCAAAATTTGATGCATCAGAAACAAAAATGATGTCTGATGCAGTTCCCTATTTGACCTGTACCAATGTTCCCGTGTTTTTTCAGGTGAATAATTGACTTGCCTTTGCATGTCTTTGTGACAGGAGCCACAAGGGGGGCAGGATGCACTTACCCATTCGAACACCTGGTATCACTACTATATGATAGTGATTCTTAAACACATGCTCACGATATAGTCGGAATCATACGACCGACCCTGCTTTTAGCAGATATTACTTATGACTATGGAAAATGTCTTGTATCTTTTATTCAGTAAACCTCTCCATTTATCATCATGACTTTATACACATGAAATAGTGGCAAATGCTTTGCAGCCATGCTGTAGACAGTAACACCAACATATCGGCATGATCAGGAACAATGTATATCAACTAATTGGGAATGGTAAACAGTTAATAGAACAAGTAGGCTATAGCATCAATGTATGGACTTTATTAACAGTAGTTCCTGCTAGGCATTGCTAGGTGACCCCATTGCATATTTGTCTGAGGGTGATACCAAGTTTATCGGTTTGGTTTATTTCATTGACAACATTATCCCTCTATTTAAAATAACCTTAGGAAGTGTTACAATTAACCTCCAAAATTTACCTTGATTAATGAAAAAATATGAAATTCAAGAAATCACAAGTGCACCTTACACTTAACATGCTT
Source organism: Haliotis cracherodii (assembly GCF_022045235.1). Classification (NCBI taxonomy): domain Eukaryota; kingdom Metazoa; phylum Mollusca; class Gastropoda; order Lepetellida; family Haliotidae; genus Haliotis; species Haliotis cracherodii. The sequence continues at coordinate 30,322,226 of NW_027266286.1, forward strand.
AAGACAAACAAGCACAGGGAAATTCAAATTTCCCTCTGACCAGTTACAAAGCAAAACACCATAATATTAAAGATGGTTAATAATTGAGGTTTATCAGAGTTACTCCACCCAGCAATAGGATTATTTCCATTAATGCAGACAGACATGGCGGAGATGCTACATCTAACCCTGAAAGGAAATCCACCAGCCTGGTGTTGTTGCCTCCAGTCTCAGGCAGGAACAGATGTGTTTGCTTACTAACAGCAATAATACTTATTGCAGAATCAGCACTTTTTTAATGACTCACTAACAATGGACCAAATAAAATTTGATGTTTAAGAAAAAGTCAAGGAGACCAAATATTATGTCTAAATGAAACAAATCAGTGTTCATATGAGCACTCGTGCGGATCAAATATATCCCAAACTTCCCTTATGCTGTGAGTCGCACAGTGTGTCTATAGATCAAGCACTTGTACTTAGCCAGAGCCTGCGAACATCAGATGCTTATTGGAAGGAATCAAGTACAGAGTAACTGGGGTATGTCTTGTTTAATCTCCAACTGGTCAGACACTTAAGCTTACTCTAGTTTTTCTTGTGCCCCAATAGCATATGTTTGTTCATAGACTGGGGCCAGTCTCAACAACAAGACACCTATGGCTCAAAAGCACGGGACAGAATTGCAGGAGCGGGACAAAATTGCTCTTTAGAACAATACTTCAGTCAGACTTACTAGCACTTCATAAAGTTGTAACATAGGGCCTAGACTGGCCATGTCTCAAGAATTAGTTATCGGATACTTCATGTCAGGATTGTTCCTGGTATCTCTGTAGCTGTATGTCAGCAAGTAGACTGGTTCAAGTCTCTAAAGATATGTCTTCTCCAGCACAGGCACTTCAGCTCTCCAGATATGCTCTTCAAAACTCCTTGGCTGTAAGCCAGCACATAGACTTGGGAAAGTCTCCAGAAATGCTAAACCTCTGAAAACCCTTTCATATCTTGCCTTTCAGACAGAACAAGCACAAGTTGTTATTATGCCACTCTTAGCTCTAATACCCCCAACATGTTCAATACTCAGTCTAAAAGCTTTTGCTGTAATAAAGAGCCCATTGTTTAATAACGTATCAGTGTGTGAGTGAATGTTGTTATATACCTGTCAGCAATACTTAGCTACATCACAGCTATTAATAGTCCAGTCTAGGGCAGGCAAACCACTAGTTGATTCACTGAGCAAGGATTCACACCACTGTGCAGATCGACACAGTCAGGTCACACATTGTGCCCATCCAATCCACAACCGTTGGCTCATACTGTAAGCACTAGGTGCTGGGACCCAGTCCTAAACAAGCAGTTCACAGTGTATACATCCTATGTACAGACTCCTAATTAGTCCAATAATACCACACAATGCCTCTGTGACAACTAGTCATCTATCATATCCTGCATCAACTCAAATTACAAATCATGCATCCACATTCCTATTAAGATGGGAGCAGTAAACCTCCCCAGTGCTACACAAGGCGTATTTTAGCCATCTTCACTCATCATGCTCATTGTTACTGGATGTCAGTGGACATTTTCCTGAATTGTGAGAACTTTCAGATACTTGAAATACTTAAGAGACACTTTCCCAAGCCATTTCCGCCATATCATATATAATATCTCCACCTTTTATGAGTAAACAGTATAACTCAATAACAAAATAATAAACATTTTCCATTGTACAGCATAATTTCAACAATTATCGTTTTCCATAAAACTACTGATTAAACTTTGAAATCAGGAAATTGTGCAGCTGATCCGGTCATAAATTGTCCACATTTTCTGGGAAATAGAAACCTCATCAGCATGTCATGTAAGCATCCATAGCTACAGTCAGTTACCACACACACGTTACACAGTGCACAAATGTAGTGAATTAATATTAGAGAAAACATTTCAGGTCAAAACATTTCACATTTCTGAATACAGCACCATTACCCCCATGTGGATTCAGGTAGTAAGAAGCAATGTAATGGATCGGGTGGTCAAGCTCTGTGACTGGTTGATAGTGGTTGGAATCCATTGATGTTTAAACTTATAAAAGACCTACTGTTTTCATCTGGCTGAGCTGAATCTTGAAGTGAAAATCATTTATGTTAGACCTCAAAATCTTACCAACAAACATGTGACATACAAACAATATGATATGTTTGCACAATCTAGACTAAATCAACAAACCAAGACGGGCTTATCAGAATGTATGACTGCCGTCTCTGTTAACCAACGCAATGGAGCCTCGGCAAGTCTATCATTGTTCACCTGATATAGAGGGAATCATTGAAAGGTCAGGGGGAACCTATCTCCCATATACAACATAGGCAACCAGCTGCCTCAGCTAGGCTGTACCATTAAGTCTTAGGGGGAACAGGTGATAAGTTCAACAGCATCTAAATCTCAAACATTCCAGCAAACACCTGGTCTACCCAGAAAACATGCCCAACTCACATGAAATGTCATGAAAGGGTATTTATCCCCCAAATCCTTTCCATGAATAGCACACTTATTCCATAAACTTACCCCAAATCTCAGCACCCTTCGAAACTTAAAATACAGCCCAATACACCCACGAATATGGATTATAACAAGGCAGTGATTAACGTTGCAGAGGCTTGATAAAGAGAAATGGCAGAGCGTAGTTGGCCGATATTTATTATGCTGCCATCATCGTGCAGATAAAGCTAGAGTTAGTAAGACATGAGCTCATGGGATCTTTAGATGATCTTGTTACACTGACTTGAATCACCTTGATAGATTCAGAATAACAAGCCGTCATCTTCAGCCATTTACACACTATTATATTCTCTACACATCCTAAAATAATACATGCATCACACAATAACAAGCTTACGCAAGATGGATTTATACCTTTCATCTTATGTAGTCATCTTGTTATTTCTGTTGGCAGTGCCCTAGGTTTTTTGACAATCATCAAAGGAGCTGTATGAGATTGATTATCTATGGGATCTTGTAACTTAAGCAAACTTGATCATCAAAACCATGCACAAGCTCTTTAAATATTTCAGAAATCTGATATTGCAGAAGTGAGGGAGATATTGTTATATTTAGCACAGAGTGGTAAAACGTATTCCATGAGAAAACAATTTGCCAAACTGCGTCATTGTCAGAGTACCCTGAAGACCACATCCCACTATCCTGATACAAAGTATACCACACAGGAAACATCCGTAACCATGTTATCTGGGCCTAAACGTACAACAGTGTATGTCAAAATACATTTTAAGCTCATATCACGTAAATTCAAACAATCATTGAAGGTGGAGGTGATAATGGTGCACCGTTAAGTACATGGTACCATCTGTGCCAAACACTTGTCTCTCAACCCGACACTTGTGCTCATGGAAAAAATATATGTTAGGCAGCCATCCAATGAAGTTGTTCATTGCAATAATATGCACGTTTTCATGCCTGTCAGGTAACCAGTTCTAGAGTCAACTGGCCTAAGAGAGGAAACTTCCTATACCTGGGGTTTGGGCTAGTGGTTAAGCATTCAGACTGGTGCTGAGGAACCACCAATATAATTGAAATTTAGCAAAAAATCAAAATGTCCTTGTCATTACTGCAACAATACAAAGTTAAAAGATGCCCCTACAACCAGGACCATTGGTGAAGATTCTCCCAAGGACTCTAAAGTTTGAACACTGACATCTGTTCAGAAGTGACTGTGTAAGTATACAACTCTTGTGTCACATGTACATAGCAGTGATGAGATTTGGGTGTTCTCTGTCAACCAAAAACAAAATCCCCTCATGGTGAAAAGTTACATTAAATGAAAACACACTTTTCCATTGATCTTTATCTACCATGCAGTTCACACTATAGGTGAGGTGAAATGGGGTTTAATGCTGCATTCAAGTTTATTGCACTTATATAGTGACATCCTTACAGGTATGTGTGCATATGTGTGTGCATATGTGTGTGCGTGTGTGTGTGGTTGGTTGTGCAAGTCCGACCAGTGGCATGCCCTAAACCAAAAGACGTTAAAAGATGGTACTTGTTACCTTGCCTGGCATTCGGCTTTAAGGGGCTAAAACAAGGAGTGGTCGACTTGGAGTCAGTATGCTGTTAAACTGCAGCACGGTATCTCAGTGGGCTAGCACTATTATATTAGCATTAGTCCGGACTTGTACAAGCAACCACGGACGGGTTTCGAACCCCTGACCTCCTTCTCTGCGGTCGGATGCTCTACCACTACAGCGTTAGAAATTGGCACTAGTCCCATAGTCCTTACCAAACTGCCCAATAGTAATGGTATCCAAAGGACTAGTAGAAATTGGGCCATTTTAAGGGTTTTGCTATATGTTATCATTATAAGGACTAGTGGACAAAAACTGTTAGTTTCTATCCCTGCACTTGACCATGGAGGTGGTCAGATTACACCATAACTAAGCAAGAAAGAATATATATATATTTCTGTTTTGTCAATGTTCCATGAGACATCTTAGAAATTGAAGACATTATGAATTCTAATATGTAATATGATTTACACAAACTGTCATCGCTTTATTACAATATTACCACAGTCTTTGCACCCAAACATTTTAGACTACTTTCCCAAACAGGAGTCTTAGCATAAGTTTCAGAAGACTTAAGTGTTATTATATGAACTAATATTAGCCGATTGATGATGACTGATCATTAAAAGTTTCGCACGCTTTAATATAAGCAAGAATGATATTCTGGAATATAAGCTGAGCATACTAGACTGAACAGACTTTTACTAGACTCTGGCTTCGGACTAGTAGCTAAAGTCGCAGGCTGTTACCATATTCCACCTAATTAGCATTCTTCCCTATGAACATGAACACCTAACATTGATTCAGTGAGACTCTACTCTACAGGATATATGCTGTACATCAACTTGAAGACAGAGGCTAATTGTACCTGGTGACTGGTGGTGTACATCCAAGAGCTGACTCTTCTGGCACTTTGTTCGTAACCACCACTAATGAATGTCTAATACACATGTTGCAGATGCTGGGAGATCGGACCTCATATCTAACAGTGTTTAATGATCATTAGGACATCTCATAGCCTACCCACTCCCAGCGGCTACCAATACCACACAGACAGTGATTAACAAGACATGATAACTCTACCAAGCCGCATTCATACAAAAAAACATGAAACCAACATGGAAAAACAAACGTTTCTCAAGATCTACACATGCCAATTCCGACTGGTGATGGAGACGGTGGCGGAAGTGTGTAGAAACATGTATGTTTATAAACACTCCCAGGTGATGATGCAGCTCCGGGGTGTATCCAGTATCTCAGAGTCTATGTTCTGGGTATGTGGGCTGACAGGGTGAGTGAGTTCACACAGTCCAGAAGTATCACACTCTTGCATCAATGCTGGAGTCACCAAAAGGGCAGGGATAGACACCACGAGCCAATACAACAAGCCAAGAATTCTTCTCACTTTTTTAATCTTTTTTTTTTACTAATTTACTTCATTATTGAAAAAATTTCTTCACAAGGCTGGAAACATCAGTTATGGGCAGTGGTAGACACCATGAGCTAAATGTAACTAGCTGACAATACATTTTGGACCAGTTGTTAACAATATTGTAAAAGCAGACTAATGGTTGGGGTTACATTGTAGCAATGCCAGAATCAAACCTAGACTATCTGTGTTGAGATGGAAAGCCCTACCCACTGGGCTACACTCCTGTATGTGACCTGAAGTATCAGTATCACAAAACTTGTCCATCAAACCAGCTGTCATCTTTTAAAAAAAGAAATCAGTTGCCATCACTAAACATGATTGCCAAAACAGGATTAAAATGGAACCTATCTTTGAATTACAGTAAGATCTGGAAAATAGGGAAAATAATATGGTTCAGGGACTGTGAGACAAACTAGCCCCAGTACATGTTTGTTTGTTGTTTAACACCACACTCAGCAATATTCCAGCTATGTGACAGAGGTCAGTAAATCAGTAAATAATCATGTCTAGACCAGACAAATCAGTGATTGACATCATGCACATCGATCTACTCAAATGGGATACAATGACATGCATCAACCTAGTCAGCAAGCCTGACCACCCGATCCCATCACCTCATTCGACAAGAACTGTCGCCCTTTACAGTAAGCATGGGTTGCTGAAGACCTATTCTAACCCAGACCTTCATTACATGGACCCCCCCCCCCAAGTACATGTGCATCATAAGTCCTGACAAGCTCAGCCATAATGTGTGGCTGGGCTTATTAAGTGTCCTCATACCCTGATGACATGGACCCTGCTCTGCTGGCATCAACCACTGTGGGTTCAAACCAGATTATTCACGGGCAGCTGACAGCCTGTGATCTATGTGCAACACAGGTGACGGCAGGCAGCACAAACAAACAGTCAATCCCTCACCTACAATTGTCATGTTAAACCCCAACCATGTAATTATGATGAACAAGGTCAGCCATGACTGTCACACAGCTCGCCTCCCCACTATCTCTGCTGTAACACTTCCACTGACATACTGACTGATGCAACAACACACTTAGTTCACATTTACTGGGCTAGTTCGCATGTGCACTAACTAAACTCTCAAACAGACTCTAGAAACCTTTCCAATTTTGCTTTTCAATACTAAAACTCTAGCAAATGTCAAAGTAACTATACTACTCAACATCTGCTAAGGACCAAACTGGTCATCTTTAGTTAAAGGTGTGATCCTTAGCAGATGTTTAGTGGTATATATCAGAGATAGACACAGCCACTTGTCTTAGTCCAGTCACAACACTAACGGACCAGTTGTTTTATCCCACAATGGAGTTATTTTAGGTTACCACTAGACTGAAATGAGCTGCAGAGTAGTTGGATATGACCAATGGTATCTATCCTTGTACATATCTTGGGAAGGACCAGGGCCACTATACACAGTGGTATCATTTCAATTCTTATTCAGAACCAAATTTACTTCAACTATTGAGTCTGCTCTGACAAACGCAGCTTCTACAGAAGGATCAGAAGGACAGAACACTTTTGTCAAAGCAAAAGCTTCTGAAAAACGCACAAAAACCTCTATAACTTCATGGAAAGAATTTGCTACAACATGTATTTGTAATGTCAGCTAATAGTGGTTAGGGAACAGGAAAATAAAACTAGTCTGCTCTTGTGAATGTTAACATCTTGTGTTGATACCATGTGACTATCAGAAAACATCATGACTGTTGAAGGTCAATGTGTGGTATTCTATGGTCCTAGCTAGTGGCGATATACATGACAGTTAGGGCTGGCTATCGATGTAGATCATAGAGATCGATAATGGTTAACGAAATATTGATCAATTAGCCATAAATATGGAATTTTAAGCAAATATGCAAGAAACTCCCAAAAGTATCAACATATTTCACACCACTGGTTAGCAGTGACACATTTATACACGGATTACTTTGTGGACATTTGAGACAAAAACAGTTGCTTTCTGTCTTTGACAATTGAAATGATTCACAATAACAAGTCAGTTTCTGTAAATCTAAACTTTATTTCATCATAATAGTTAATGTAAGTTATTATCGATTTCATATCGATAATCATTAATAGTTCTTCGAATCAACAATGATTCCGATTACCAATCTTTTAGTCAGCCCTTATGACAGTGTGTGTGCCAAAAACTTGAGTCTACTAACCCGAACCTGTCACTTGACATCATTTTCAGTAGATCTTAGAGTTAATGTATGGACTTGAACAAGCAAAACTTACTAGACTGAAAGACTGACATTTGACCAGACTCAGGCTTAAGACCAGTGCCCTAAGTCACAGACTGCAAGGGGTGGTGTCCTGGGTTCTCGGGGTATGCTCCAATAGTATTTGCATCCAGGAACCTCCTTAAACTTTACCTTTTAAATTAAGTCTTTGACAAGGACCATTTACCTTCAGGCTTAATTTCAAACAATGCATCATATCAATTCTATGTTAGATTACACTTAATATATTGAAATATTGAACCAAAGCTTATTGGACATTCCCATCTGTGGTCTGTGAAACGGACACTTCAATGAACACTGAACACACTCTCTAAGTAATCTGATATACCAAAGATATGAAGCAAATGTGTAACACTTAAATCACCATACACAGCAAATAGTAATCTTACTATGTTTCAATCATTTCAGCATAGAATATGTATAGTAACTTAGTATTCCAACATCTTAATATTTACCAACTCAGTATTACCATAGATTGAAAGCTGCATCGCCTATAAAAGATAAAGGATAGCAGCACATGCATGACATTATCCCTGCAGATGTCAAACAAACTGTCATGAAAAATATGCTGGCTCCGAAGTTCATGTCATTCAACATGACAGGTCGATCTGGAGTCCTCCTCAAATATGGAGCAATCAGTGAAGAATTCAAGCCAAGGCAAGAAAGGTAACATCAATAGTATATCATATGGTATATGTGTACTACCTATTGACCAGAGATTATTCAGAGGCATACAACACTGTGTCAGTCTCAGGGGCACAAACACCCTACATTTGACCTCTAACAGCCCACACCTAATACCACAAGCTCTCACAACTGCCTACCACTGCTGATTTATGTCAGGGCAAAACTGGCCAGAGCCTTGCATCTTGTCTGGTGCCACACTCGAGGCAGTATTGAGTTATCATTTTAATCATATACGATGCCACGATGCGATTTCTCAATGTGGGATAAGTTCCAGTGATAAGTCCCAGGGATATGACTGAAGGCTACATTTGTACATCTACACATTCATAACACTAGATTTGTGTAGCTCATGGTGGTGAGATAATGAAATATGTTAACTCAATTATTGCTCACATCAGCAATAGAAATTGGCACTAGTCCTAGAGTTTTTGCCAAACTGCCCAATAGTTAAGGTATCATAAGGACTAGTAGAAATTTGCCTTTTTTAAGGGGTTTGCAATATATTATCATTATGAGGTCTAGTTTCTGGTGCTGCTCACATACTGACAATACTTGCATAAGATTGTTCTACTGATCCTACAAGCTGGATGTATAATAACATGATAGTCAGTCTAATAATTAGCATGATCAGACTTCTCACTTCAATCACTACTCGACTGAAACCGTTCCAATTATCATCACTGAATAATTACAATTACATAACACTCCTGAAGTAATTGATATTTAATGTATTTGGCAACATTAGACACAAGACAGAGCAGCAGTCAAGTGTGATGATACATGCATTTATTAATTTCAATGTACACTTTCTAATTAATCGCAACCTATTTTTCAACTTCCCTAAACATGTTGTTCTATATTGATCAATTTATATACTGAACCACAAAAGAAACATCACCATGGATAGATACATGAGACACCTTATTTGTCCAAACACTGTAAACATACTTGGAGACATATAAAAAAGATGAAACTTGGCAAAACTGATCATCAAGGTTGAAATTAAATAAATGTTCTTAAAGTGAAAGACAACACTAGTCTCTGAGAAAATGGCATCAAAAGTCAGTATCTCGTATGTCCGCCATGTGCATTGATGACTGCTGTGCAACATCGATACATGGAATGGATGAGGCAGTTGATAAAGGCCATAGGCACTTGAGTCCACACTCTGAGGAACGCCTGACGCAGTTCAGCTGCAGTTGTCAGCCTTGGTCGGACGTAATTCAGCTGTAGTGTTGGTGGTCTGGTATCATTGCTGGAGCCTGTATATGGTCCTTACGTGGACTTGAAATGCATTTGCTACTTGCTGAGCAGTTTGTCCAGCTTGCAATCATCCAAGGGCTTGGTGTCACTGATTTCTTGTCAATCTTGGCATGTGGTAGCAATTCAATAACGAATGAATGTTATCCGATCCGGATGGATTTTTGTAGGTTTTTTGGTTTGTTGCAATATTCCAGCTATATGACGGCGGTCTGTAAATAATCGATTCTAGTCCAGACAATCCAGTGATTGACAACATGAGCATCGATCCACGCAATTGGGACCGATGACATGCATCAACCCAGTCACCGAGTCTCGATTTTTGTAGGGCAAGAAATAGGGGAATGCATCAGTATTTCAATTTGCGTGTCTCGGGTTACCATGGACGTTGCCGTGATGTGTTTGGGCGATCGGTTTTATTGTCATCTGCTTTGGTTTTTTATCATCAAATTTCATTTTTACCGACAAGGTAATGTAAAATTTTAGATACTTTGACAAAAATTACCCAGATATTTAAATGACAACTTTTCATGCAATGTTACTTGGGGTGATGTTTCTTTTGCGGTTCAGTATAGATAAGACATGACAGTAGACTGATCATATTTTCATCATAATATGTTTGCAAGCTTTATTTATCATTTTATGAATATTGGCCCCTAAATCAGCATGATTCATTGATTGTCTCTCCATCTGTTAACATTTTATGATCTGGATGAAGTAACACCCAAACCCATCTACCCAACTTCCTGTAGATGGGTCACCTTGCCCTGGACAGATATATTGAATAATATCCTTATCATGCTTATTCAAGTTATTGCAAGAATGTGCGGGATTCCAACATGGAAAAAAGTCATAATTGGGATTTTTGCTCAAGTTTCTAAAAGGATTTCATATCAGGTATTTTAACATTGCATACAATGCAATTGTGTCAACTAAGCACTTGAGCGTTTTCAATCCTATTCACTGGTCCTGTTGTCAGTAAAATACTGCACAAGTCTCTACAAAGCCATAACATTAGTTATCATTGGTCACAACTACAAAAACATGAAAAGGGACAATTGTATTTCCAAGTTGAGAATTTGTACCAACCAGTGTTTGAAATAACTTTTAAAACCCGAGTAGACAGTTGGGCAGGTGACCAATAAATGCTGTCTGCCCATCTTCAAAGTTACCATTATGACATTTAAACATTATAATTAAAAAAAATCACAAAAGAAAGAGAGACAAATCGTGTCTTGATTAAGGTGAAATAATGCCACCAATTACTTGAGAATCAAGATGGAGTTAAAAAAAAAACTGAATATGTAAGTACGGTAGTCTTAAGGCAGTTATTTCGGACACAGGTACCAATACTGGCTGCAGACTTGGGGCCGAATATCAGAAGATCTAGAAAGATCCCTGTATTGGCTGATCATTGTCTTTAGTCTCTCCAACATTATCTACTACATGTATTTTTGTTGCCTTTGTGAGATTGTACAGTCGACTTGACTGAATATCAATGTTGCTATTAAGACTTTACTTGATCTCATGAATCAAACGATCACCTGAATACCCAACAATCTATGATATGTTTGATATACTTAGTTATGTTTCTAAAATAACAGTGCTCATCATGCTGATGGGATTGGGAAATAATGTCTTCATCTGTCTTTTGTTGTAATCACTTTCGGCCAACTGATCAGTCATTAAATTAAGTGATTATTACTATGTGATGTAGTATCCACATGATCAAGATATTTCTTTATGCTAAAAACAATAAAGTGAATTCAATTCAATTTTATTTACAAATAGTATTCCAGTAAAAGTCTGACAAACTTGTGTCAGCAGCACTCACATTTCATCAATCATAGGTCTAAAGAATAATTGAATATTTATTGTAACAATGCACTTCAATTAACACATTGCAGGACAAATGTTTACAGACACACATGATCAACAGTGCCTCATTATCACTGAACAGCTCTACCATGTCCTTGAAACATTTTACTGACAATTATTCATTGACGAAGATGAACTAATCGGAAACCTTCAAATGAGAAAGTTCCAACAGTACTGAAGACAGAAGGTTTATTCCACACCCATAGTATCCCCTCATCACCTGTGGTTAACAAGGTCTGGCTCATGGCACAGTACACTGTATCCTACACAAGCTTGCCAATAACCTCCATACACTCAGTCTTAGTTAACATTCTTATGTATCTATATAGAAATACTGGCTCTATTAGCATGATTTGGAGGATAGGATGCATTTTTGATATTCTTTCTTTGTTTTACAAATCCATCCCCACTACTTTGCCAGTGTAAGTAATAATAATACAACATTGTTATTGTTTTACAATTTCCATTGCTCTTCAACAAACATACTTTTGTCGACTGAAACACAGTCAAATCATTTGGTCACAACTGAATTGTTTGCTTAATAATCAAACCCACAATCACAGGTTTCTGGAACACTAAGGGATGCAACTCTGCAGCACCTAAGACGACTAGGCCTCCTGTGACCCACACCTAGCAATAAGAATGTGGAAGAATTACTTGGAATTATTGTTAGATCAGGGGGAGAAACCATGAAACAAATCCATATAGTCCACATTTCATTTTGTACTAGTTGTTTATGAAATATTAATACATTTATCAGGGGGAAAAGTGGCCTAGTCATCTGAGGCGCTACAATTTGCTGTGCAGAGTTGTGTCCCTTAGCATGCAAGCCAGAAACTTTGATTGTGGTTTCGAATCCTGGTTCGCCCTGATTATGTTTCTGGGTTTGTCAGCACCATACCCGTGTTTGTGAGTTTCAACAAACTTGTAAATGCCTAGGACCTGCATCACTTTGGTCTTTCCTTCCACATCAAGCTGACAGGCAGCGATAACTGGAGTACTGTTCAAAGCGGTGTCAAAACCCAACTCACTCACAACATCTATCATGTTTAAGGAGAAAATAGCAAGTCCTTACAACATTTCACTATCCTGAAACAGCACTGTATACATGTTACAGTGTTACAGCAAGGCATTAATACTGTGTATTCTGTGAGCAAGTGCTGTGATATACGATTCCAAGAAAACTACACAAACTAACCCCATAACATAGCGAAACAACACATTTAATCACCCCATCAATTCACATAATTGCTCATGTATATACCAGCCACGACGTATGATTACACTTCAAACCAAATAATAAAAGCTAGATCACATAGTCATAAACCATGTGCTGCTGTGTTGCTGCTGTTGAATCTACTGTTCCCACATTGTGCCCATAACTGCAGTTGGGTTATCAAGTTCACCTGAATAAAGTCTAATTGATAATACAGTTCTCCCTCAACACCCCACATCCACGGCAATTCATCCATCATAAACCTTTACTTGATGCAGCTGGGTTTTTTAAGTCATCATTAACGAAATCTGATTTTCATAGGGGGAAATGATACCAATTCTGAACTCAAAGCCATCAATTGATTTTATCAATCCCCAAGCATGGCACAACATTTCTTCCCTTAACGGACATGTTTGATGATCATGATAGTGTTCACTACTTCTCCATGATGTCAGTCAATACAGGCAATGTTTCAAACTCGTTTTACTTGATATGAAGAGACAGTGGAGTAATTCCAGGTAGGTGAAATTACCAAATTTGAGCTAGAAAACCAAACTTGTCAGGAAAATCAAAATGCATTGGGTTTTTAAGCATATGCCCCAACAACAGCACAGGATCATTTCCAAAACCCCTGGCGATCAGCTGAGATCAGCAACATGTCATCTCATCACAACAGAGTTCTGAGTCATCCCTTGCATCACTAGACAAACTGTTAGCATGGTTAGATCAGCCATTAGCATCACATGAAACTATCCCCACTCAACAACCTGGCACCATTCAAGGATGGCATGTGAGGGAATCTGCATTATTGAGCATGTTGAGTTCTTACAAAGCTAAACACTGAGTTCTTACAATTTTGAGGTTTCCTTGCATGCTTAGTAATATCATGTCTATGGATTGGTCAGATCAATGTGATGCTAATTGCTGTTGGATAATGTCAGTTATTGCCCACACCAAAACCATACAAATTCACATCCCATTTGTCTGATAAGACTTTAATTTAGAAAAATGAAAGTATATCTTTCACATGTCAAGAACGTAAATTAGGTCAATGTGATCTTAAACCATAAACATCACTGATAATGATCACCATAAAAGTGTTGACACTGCAAAAATTAACTGTTCGATTGACTGCTATTTTAACATGGCACTAAGCAACATTCCAGCTACATAACAGCGACCTGTAAAATAATCCAAGTCTGGACAGGACAACCCAGTGATTAATATTGTGAACAATGATCCACACCATCGGGGTACAAGAACAACCTAGTCACAGAGTCTGACCACCCAATCCATTTGGTCGCCTCTTACAACCAGGATAGGTTTCTGGGGACCAACTCCAATCCGAAATCCCCTTGGGCACATGTCCAATCAAAGCAATTGGTCAAATCAAATGGGAACAATCTCCGATTTAGAACACTTGTCATGTTGTCTCTACCTTCAAAACAAAGAAAATTGACCAGAAGCAAGAAAACCGATCACAAATAAAGCAAGGCTAGTTAAACATATATTGTTGTTTCTCTTGACTATTCACACACAAAAAATACTGGGTTGGGAGGTCGGGGGTTACTTTTCATTTAGGTTACAAATCCAAACAAGTATACTTGTTTCAAACGTACCAGGTGACCTCATTTGGCCACACCCCAGAGTGCTTGAAGTATGAGGAGATAAGCTGATGTGACCATGGCTATGTTCCAGTGCATATCTCACACTATCAATGGCACCGGGTGTGCAAAACAGTAAAAACAAAGTCATAAGTTGAAAACGTCATTTCTTAACAATAGCAGTGTTAAAAAGAAAAACAACAGTTGGACCAGAGTCTATTTAAGGGGTGGACAAGAAACAAGACATTACCTCAACGAGCCTAATAATCTATCCTCACTAGCAGCATGTCCAGAGTACAGCGACACACCAAATCAGCCAGCCACAGCTGAGAGATGGTCTTTCCTTTCAGCACTAGCCACACTCAGCAGCAATATTACATCTACACCACTGCCAGCTCTGTTCCCTATCAAGACAACTATTGAACCAGGGATCCAATCACCTGAAATGTTCATTTAGTTAATTGTTTTTGATTGTTTGTTGTTTAACGCTGCACTCAGCAATATTCCAGTTATATGACGGTGGTCTGTAAATAACCAAGTCTGGACCAGACAATCCAGTGGTTGATATCATGAGCATCTATCCACGCAATTGGGATAGATGACACTCTTCAACCAAGTCTGACCACCCGATCCCGTTAGTTGCCTCTTACGACAAGCATAGTCGCCTCTTAGGGCAAGCATAGGTTGCTGAAGACCTATTCTTCCCCGGATCCTTAGATATTTGTTTACTAGCCCCCTGAAACAATCGGCATCACTTCCAACTTGGACACAGAAATTCATTTCTGACATGACCATGATGACTGAACATGAAAAAAAACATATCTTCCTTTCCAAATAACTCCTTGTCATGAAATATACTACTCCCCTGATGCCTTAGATCACTGATGGACCCCATCAACTACCTCACAACAACACACCCAGACTAACATCTAGTCTCTGAACATGCTGGAAGATACATATTTTACACACACAAATAAACAGTTTTTAAATTACAGTAATAAAATATAATCAAAAGGTGCCAAGAGACCTTCTTCATTTTCTGATACTGCAGCAATCTAGACTTGCCAAATATTATCGACTTGCATGGATATATTTGTTTCAGGGCCTGTATGACAGACTGCAACATACCATGTACATAGAATTGTGAAAAATCATGTTGGTTAATAAGTTCGATGAGTGCACACAAACACTGAGGCCTCAAACTCTTGAGATATAGGGATATAACATAATGTCTGGTATCATATCTCGGAACCATAATCTTCGCATTTCAACATGAGGATAACAATGATGACATCCTTCTTTTCAACAAAATATTGCTTAAATTAATTGTAATAACTGAATAAGTAAACACATTGGTAATGGTTTCATATGGACTAACACTTAAAGTCTCTCTGAAAACATATATATTTGACAGAAACAAACAACTCAATTTAAAATGAAAAGGAGCCCCAGAGAGAACCTGTTGAAAATCAAGACTTGCTTCATTTAGAGCTACAGCATTACAGCATGTACAGTAAGGTCTGGGCAGAAGGGAAAATAATATGGTTCAGTGACCGAGAGACAGAATATTGTCAGTCCTTATCTGTTTGAAGGAAAAACAAATTCAAATTAGTCTTACATTATTAGTCTGTTATACATGATATAGTCCGCGATATTTACACTAGGTCATGAAACAATATGTATTGTGATACTCATATTTACGTCAAATCACGTGGAAACGTCTGGACCATAAATATTTCAGAGCAGGTTTCAAAGCTAAAGCTAGCTGTACACACATGGTTGTAGTGGCTATTGTTTGTAGTGAACATGCCGAACTAGAAAAACTGATTACAACACATTTTGCCATATCTAACTGACAAAGACGCTTGGGTGGGGGGTCATTTAAATGGGAAGTAAGTAATTTATTCTAGCAAGCGTATCGATGCAGAAAAAAGGTACTGTCGCATGAAAACTCTGAAAACAATGCACCAGTGCACCGATGTATCAGTTCACCCCTACTACTGTCCTGAACATTATTCTGAAAACAAGAACTTAGCAAGCAAATCTGGTTGAATAACAAAAAGTGCTTAATAAACTTGTATTGTGTCTGCCAGAGTCCAGATCCAGATCAAATTTAAGATAGATTAAGCATGTTTGGGGATGCAGAATAATAATCAAATAACAGTATTTTGAAGTTATATATTTCACAATTCACATTCACAATATTTTTCAAAACCAGATGAAGTTTGTTTTTAGAGATAGAGCTATAGTGACAAAACTTAGTTGGAATACCAATGAAAGTATGTAAATTCTTCGGTAGTGTTGGGGGCGCATATAAAGATTAATTACAGATTGGTTGAAAAGTGGGTTGGGGGAGCTTATAGGAGCAGGGCACTGAATACAGCGAATATGGTAATGCAAATTAGTATGGTACATATAAGTGGATATTTTTCTTCAAACAATTCTGTTCAATGTAATGATAAAAATGTGACACTAAGTCTAAAATAGTAGATGCATCAATTACAAATATATTATGTCATATTTTCATTAGCTCGAAATTTACTGCTCGCAAACAAAATTTCACATTTTCTATCCCACTGTGATATGTCCTGATATATTCTGTCCTCATTGTTTATGCAAACTTGGATAATCACACATTGTGTCATATCCTTGTCAAAACTATGTAAACAAATTCATCAGTGCAACACCAGGACTGTGTTTAAATGTATGTCATTTCCTGGCATGTCATGGAGCATCTCTCGCACTTCATAGTGAAATTCCTTAACTTTTCGTGTTGAACTGATGCAAAACATGTAGAACTTCTCATGTAAGGTCGTATTTATAAGACCCTGTCAGCAGCCAGTATCTGTGTTACAAACATACCAGTACATTTAGGAGAGTTTACAGCCAAAATCGGAAACGACCGACTGTCAACAACTGGAGAGTATTCACCAAATTGTAGCAAAACAAGTTGTGATCGTGTTGATCTTCACGCGATACCATTCTGCTAATACAACCATAAGTCTGATACCAGTTTGTGGCGTGGGTATAGAGCATAATTTAGACGATTTCAGTCTATTTTTACCTGATGGAGGGCTGTCAGACCGTCGACATTCGCAGTGTTGATGTCGGCCCCCCTGTCCAGAAGTCTAGTGACTTCTTCTCGATCCCCACTCGAACAGGCTGCCAGAAATATACATCCATCTTGAAATTGAACTTTTCTAGGTTTTAATTTAGGTGAACCTGGCTCCCTGTTTGTCTCAGAATCCTCCCACCGCTTTAATTGCTCATGCCTACGAAACATGGCATTAACTTGTTTCTCCTCCGCCATGATAGTTCATCCCTAGAAGGGAATGACCTGAATAACCCAATCTCAGAAAGTAAATCAACGTAAATCCACTTTCCGTTTTCTAAGGGAAGTAACTGCAGATGCCCGCTGAAGTAACAAATAACGATGTGCGCATGTCAGGCCGTAAGCGACAAGCGGAAGTAAGCCTCTTGCGCACATCGATGCGTAGAGCATTCTATTCGTGCTGACCGAATTTAGAACGAGGCTGTCAGCCTGGTGGCGGTGACTGGAACTAATAATTACTGCGAATCATACTTTCTGTACTACTGACACAGCTTCTAAATGTTCTTGATGATCCTGAATGATTTTTACAATTGACATACTGTTGCAAAACTATGTTATTTGCAATATATTCGATGAGAGATTACTCTTAAGTTGAGCAATAAATGTTTTATGTGTTGTTTGAAAAGCAAATTTAATACAAAGTTTACATTTACCACAAACCACAAACTATCTTGCGCCGTTTTAGTATTAAAAAAAATATATTATTCGTGTGCTTCATCAACAATAGATTAACTGCTCTTACTGTTGGTATTCATGTTTAACGCCGCACATGGTAATATTCCAACCATATGACGGCAGCCTGGAAATAATCGAGTCTGAAGCAGACAATCCAGTGATTGATAGTTTGAGTAGCGATCCAGTAGCGAAACAAGTCACCGACCAATTCTATTCCGGCATCATCACGGGGTTAAGTAATAATGAAAAACATAAGGACATCCTTCATTATAGAAAAGATCTCGTGAGGTGATTTTACTCTTGTAGAAATTTAAAGAAAAAAAGTCAAATAAGAAACGATCCTTTGATATTTGATTGTGCTGAAAGTATGTTTTGTTTTTTAAATTGTTCAGGAAGATAGTGTTATAAAATATTTTGTCTCAGGTTTTGCACATACGTACAACATATTTGTTGAGAATGAATTTGTGTCGTAAGTGTTGTTGTTTTTAAATTTGTCCCTTTAAAAAAAATATGCGTGGTTTGATGCAGTGACCGAAAGCAACATCACACTTCGTCTCCTCCTCGGTTCGTAATGCAAGCTGCAACATAGACTAAAATATACTTCCGAAATAGAATTATGTATAGGGTATACAAATAATTCTCCAAAGCAATCCTCGAGCGTTTAGTATATATATGCTCTGGTGTCTAGAAGAGAGACGACAGCATAGGCACGACACGTTCTTCCCTCTCACTGCTGTAGGGGATGCTAATTGGGTGTCCTCCTGAGTGGGTGTCCTGTCAGTCACATCACCTCTCTTGTCATGCGCACCGCCGACAACAGAACGCATGCACCGTCACGGTACATATAGACACGCTTGATTGGAGAGCCAGATTTATGTTTACACAGTGCTGATTTGAAATTACCACCGATCACATCGTTAAGTGGGAAATAAGCGTATTGTGTGTTTACGCTACGCTAATCTGTTACAGCCAAGCGGACACGCTTCGGTGAGATATCGAGACGGCTCATCCATGCATGACGATGGCGATATTTGTCGGGGTTGATTAAAACACCGTCACGCACCGATAGCGTGGATTGAAAGGTCACAGTTATGGCCACTTAGGTTTGCTATAGTCATGGCAAGGTATTGAACCATACATTCACAGTCGTATAAACGCGCTCTTAAGCTATTCTGCTGGTGGAGTATTTGGATGACAAGGAATCCAAAGATGGGACGAGATTTGTGGAACTCCCCCCCCCCCCCCCCCCCCCCCCAAGTTGGTCAAGATATGTTAGTGTTAGATTAAGTAATGAAAACTATATCTGGCAACTAATCGTGGAGAAGTATGACAAGTTAACTAATATTGCAAGACTTGTATACTATAGATCAGCTGAAATTGTTTCGGGAGAATGTTATTGGAAAACTGTTGTCAATGATATTGCAAAGCACGTGTTTATGTTTTGTACGATCAATTTGCTATTCAACACCATATGTGATATTCTGGATGTAAATATGTTTGTTAAGATCTGACTTGGTGGATGTCCAATAGAATGTTTTTTGGAACTAGAAAGAGATGTGTGGGCAGACGTAATCATTAATGCAAGCCACTGCTAAAAAAACATGCTTAAAAAATGTCCCAATACATGTTAAACGTGTAACTTAATTATCCCTGTATATTGCAATCTTCATTCAATTGGAGGAAATAAAGAATATCTATCTATCTCTGTCTAAGGATATCTTAATATAAATAAATATGTTCCCGGATATGTTGTTTGAAAATATTTGTACTCAGGTTTAAATGCAAAAAAATAAGCTGAATGTTATGGTTAATGATGTGGTGTGGATAAAACAAATCGTTTTGTCTCCCCCCACCCCCCTTTCAGAAACAAAAGTGTATGTTTGAAGCACTGTCTGGCTCCATAGTCCGCCTCCTACTAACATCACCACTCTCTCTTCATCTGGAGTATGGACGGCCCCGTCGCACTCAGGTGTTATTCTGAATATCAATCCAAGTGTTAATGTAGTTAATTATAATTAATTGCTATTAATTGTCAGTATTATTCATCACACAGGGAACAGAGATCATGTCTCATTTTCATTCACGGTGCTAAATACAAGTCTACACCAGACTGCTTAGACATGGTTGTATCTCATACACACCCTGAAAGCTAAACATCCGAAATATCCCAAGCAGGTTAACAATACTTTAGCAAGTCTAGATTTCTTCAGTTTCAGATGCTGGGAGACTTTTGAAATATATAATCAGTTACCGAAAGTGTTTGAAAATAATTGATCCTCAAGCATTACAAAAACATAACTCCTTCACTGGACATGGTTGGTGTTCTGTAGTCTGTCATACAGACCCTGAAACAAATATATCCAATACAGCCCATGCAAGTCTATAATGTTTGGCAAGTCTAGCAGTATCTGAAAATGAAGAAAGTCTCTGGTCTCCTTTTTATTATATTTTATGAATATAATTTAACAAGTGTTTTTTTCTGTAAAAAGAGTTCATTTCAGAGACAAGTTGTTGGTCTAGGTGTCCTGCCCAAAAAATGTTTTATGGGTTTAAAAAATTAAAGCTTATTTCCCTATATTTCATTGTTCACGTATTCGTTTCCATCAGTATATAGATGTTGACATGATATATCATTACTTGTCGTCTACCCAGGTTTTAGTGTGTCAAAGTTGAAAGGACATGCGGTTATATGACAAGACATTGCATTGTGACAAGACATACATGTTCATATAGAAAGAAAGAACAAGACTTGGGCCAATAGAGGACTGACGCAACGAGCATCCAAGTCACGCTGTTACGTATGGTGAACCCGTTGATGTCCCGTTACTCACACAACAAACCACAACTGTTGACATCCGAGCAGCATCAGACGCAAGTTATTTATAATTGTAAATATAATTATTTTATTTTTTAATTAAATTTTAATTACTGATTGGATCTCAGTAAAACGCACTTTGAATGTCGCCTGTAGATTCAGAAGGGTACAAATGTGTTCCTTTCGGATGTTACAATTGACGCCTCCGTCGCTTGAAATAGTCGTTAGGTAAATAGTTTCTCAAATTGAACATGGCTGCCTTCATGGAATCAAGCACTTTGCGATGTGCCATGCAACGTTTGTATGCAATGAAACTCACTAATGGTATCTCTTGCACATGCTATGCAAGAAGTATTTCAAGTTCCCCAAGCATTAGTCATAGAAAGAGAGGAATAAACGATTCGGAACAAGGTATGTCAAGTCTTATTGATATAAGTTACTATAACCCTCATCAAAGTTATGATACGTCACAGTTTTCGTGCATCTTGAAGGACATTAACGCCGTCATTTACCGTGTGTAGTTCCTTCCCTCACTTTTCGCGTGCCATGTAAGTTGATTATGATGAACATTACTAGCTGGGGATACTAAACACACGGTCATGCAGATAAATGTTCTTACTGCTGGAACATTACATTTGACTTGTGTAAAAAAATGTTGGCAGTAGCCAATGGAGGAATGGTGTGCGAGATTTATTGCCTATTACTTGCGCGTTTCACTCCAAATCTTGTGGTATATAATACACAGTAATAGGGCTATGTCTCAACATATCTTCTGATTACTGTTTTGTGCCTGATTTTAGAATTATCATGATTATAGAAACATATAATATTTATTCAAATTTGGGAGCACCTTTCGAATACAGTACCACAACTTCTCCTGAGGACGATCTCTGCCGTAGGTCACATGTCTCAAGACAAGCAACCAGTTTTTGTGAGAATATACGGACGCGAATCCGCGACCTTCGGATTGTTAGCCTGACAGCTAACCGACTGAGCTACGTCCACACTGTGAAACAAAGTGCAAATTTACCTAGTCATGCCTACGGAACTGAACGAAAAGGGTTGAATAGGTGATGGACACTTACGAATGTTAGGGGTAGGCATGGTGTCTTGTGACTTTAGTCTACGGACACTTCCGAATGATCCCAATGCCATTTGGCACACTCGTCCCATTCAGTAATCTACAGGATACCGAGTGGTGAGGAATGAGCCAATATGCAGCGAACTGAAAACGGCTTCAGGTGTCAGACGTTGAACTCGCGAGTACACATGTTTAATAATTCGTCGGGTGATTTTTGTGACAGGAAAGTGTGGTAGGGAACACTGTAAGGATAATGTGGATAATAGTGAGGAACGAAGGAGGAATAAGCATGACTAGTGACGACACAATGGTGAGTTCTTTTGAGTCAGTACTGAAAAAATGTACCCGGTGAAAGTGGCTTGTGTGAATGTTCCAGGATAGTTTCCAGTAGCGAAAATATTCGACACAAAACCATTTCATCCTTTGTACTCGACGTTTTTGTGTGAAGAATATTAGGAGCTGCTATATAATCTATAATAGCCACTAAACGAGTACCTAACCCTAATGATCGTAAAGGGGTGATTGATCGTAAAGGGGATCCAAGGGTTAAGGATGGACTTCGGGTAATCTAATAGCCATTAAACAGGTTCCTAACCCTAATGATCGTAAAGGGGATCCAAGGGCTACGGATATAGAGTTCGGGGTAACCTACCCTAACACTGGCGACATTTGGATGTGTTCAGCGCCAATATATTATCCCTAATAAACTGCATTCTGGTGCATAATAATGAAAATTAATGAACCGAAAAAATAATATATGTATATTAGTTCCATTTATAACCATTTTATCCACTTCAATTACGAGAAAAACGAAATAAAAAATATATAAAAAATAAAAGTGCTCTCGTAAACTAGCGCTTGCTCTAAAATGCGCCGCCGCAGGCTATAATTAGTAAACAAATACTCAAAACTCTCAACACCGCCGGGCGTATTCAATGACATTGTGTGTAGAGATGATAGATCACTGGGAGGAGCTTATGCACACTCTATGACCCCTGATGTCACAGGGCATTGTTTCCCCGGTGTGACTGGCAACAAAATACTACAAATTACGTCATAGGGTAAGATCACGTGTTTGAAAAGTTTGTGGTACTGTATTCAAAAGGTAGGCCCAAATTTGCTAATTGTAGTGAAATTCTAGCATTTATGTAGTAAAATTAAAGAATAACAATGAAATTCAAAGCCCCCTTCATCATTGTTATTACCTAATATCAGTTTTATGACACATTGTGGAGATAATGTAATGACAGAAGGCCTCTTTTATAAACTTTCGATGGTCGCTGATCGGGAAGCTTTTTCACTGACATCCATACACTCCCCAGCATATTTTACAGAACATGATTTGACCATCATACAACAACCATGAATGAAAATTTCTCTCCCCACTTTTTTGTTAAATGTTCTTTTCACACAGTTAGTGGTCATACTCCTTTTGCAAAATAGCTCATATGATTGGTTGTATTTCGTTATGATGGTTCAATGCTTTCAACATGTTCAATGCCGCATGTGGATGAGAGTCAGTGATGAACACCGCACAGCACATTGATGCCCAAAGCGACATAATACGGAGCCTGTGTTTTGACTTTCTTTATGATTATATCAACCTTTGTCCTAGGTACAGATGTGGAAGTATGTCATGTGACTGGTTGAAAATATTTGTTAAGAAAACTGGCAAATGGCACCAAATAAATCAACAGGTAAATTTACTGCAGGCCTTTAGGACCATACAAAGTTGAAACTACAGGCCTGATAGATCTACCGGCACCGGGCCAACTTGACAATGATAATATATGTAACATGCTATAATAGCAACAACAAATATTACTGATGAATTCTAATGGATTTTTTATATACATTTGTCTTTATTTTTGTCAGGTGACAGTGAATTCAGAACGTTTGAAATACCTGGCCTCAAACCTACACGCAGGGAACGAGATTTCTTCCGGAGAAGAAGGAGACTGGTATGTATTTTTTAGATTGTAGTAGTCCCTAGCAACAGAATGTTGTTCAACACTGCAGTCAGCAATATTGCAGCTTTATCCGTTTTTCAGGTGGCCCCACCGCGGTACTTGCAGATGAAGCAAGACCAGGATTGGACCAGTGTGTGGCCCACAGCAGCCTCCTTCAAGTGGAGTGTTGTCCCCCTACCCTTGAGACAGGGCTTTGCAGAGGTAGTATAGCTTGGGTAATGTTGGTAGTCTACAGAGTAGTAGTCAAAGTTGTTTCATGTCACAGTCAACAATATCACAGCTATATCATGGTGGCGTGGAAATAATAAATCTGGGCCCACCCAAAGATTGACTGGTTTATCTTTTGTGAAGTAGATTTAGGGTATATAATAAGGAAAAGCAATGGTGAAACTTGAGAAAAACAAGAAAAAGGGATAACAATACTCCAACTCTCAGTTGTCTTTCTGAGGCCGCTTTAATTAACCCATGTAATCACCAGATGCCAATTACCTCTGAGCACAAGTCAAACCAGTCAAGATTACAGTCCAATCTAAGAAAGTTTTGAATCTGCAAAGAAAAAAAGCATCCCTATTTCAATACTTTCAAAGTTGGAGTGTTGTTTCCGTTTAAGGGTTGGGGTTCCAGACTAGGGTTGGTCAGAAAACTAGAAACACATATTATTATATTTTGGCCATTTTGTGCATTGTTGAGATTAGTATCACAGTGCATCGGTTGAATGTTCATTCAGCTTTAATGCTTATTGTTTGGCTTGACTGGCAGGCTTAGGGTACTGGGGACCGTACTCTACCCTTAACTCCCCACGATCAGGTAGTGTGGGGCCTTGAGTACATCAAACACAGAATGATGACTCTTGTTTTTGTTTGTAGAAAGAGACCGAGAATAAGGGCGTGTCCCCAGGCAAGTACGGGAATGTGGAGCTGATGAAACCACCCAACTTCCTGCATCTCACACCAGCTCACATCAAGAAACACTGCCAGGCCATCAAGAGTAAGTCTTGTGTTGTCATCCTCTGTCATTCTGTGTCAAATGGCAAGTAATCATACTCCAAATGTTTGAAATACAGAAAGTTGAAGGGTTTGAACAGTACATCCAATGTATCACTACCTGCCAGCTTAATATGGGAGAAAAGACCACATATATGGTGTGTCCCACAATAATGGGTCTAATGCTAATGGACAAAGGAAAGGATTATAATCAGGGTATTTTAGGTTTGAACTCAAGACCAGCAGATCCTGGTAGCTATGGGTCCATAGCTGAGGTCCAGATGTCACTGAAACAACTGATCAAACGATTAATAATACATCACTTTTCATGCTTTTCAGATTTCACTATTCATTGAAGAGGCAATAATGGCCACATATTCTAAGATTATGCAAGTTTCTTCCAGAGTTGTGTCCCTTAGTTGTGCCAGGATCCAATGATTATGGAGGCAAAGTCCTATATTTGTTTGATTATGACCCTTGGTTTGTCAGCACCATACTCGTGTTAGTGGGTTATACAATAGTGAACATCAATGACTTCACACACTCACTCATTTTCAAGAACCATGTCTGCTTTTTTTCTTATTCAGAATTTTGCACGAAGTGGCCAGAAGGACTGAATACAAACAAAGAAATTGATAAGCATTTCCCGATAACAGTAACAACATCTGACTACAGTTTCTCCAGTGCATCAATCCGAGATCCGCGGGCTCGCACTGTCTCTGTAGCTGTAAGTTGAGTTCCCCAGACAGTGGCACAGAAAAAAGTATATGTTGACTAAGTCCCATTGTACGGACATTCCTTGCCTCACCCTTGATAAAAGTTCTGCTTGTGCTTGCATTGTGGTAGGTAATCTTGCAATGATATGTGGTTATATAGAGACTAGTACACAAATGGCTGTCATGTATCATTTGTCTTACAAGTTGTTTCAAAATGTATAATGAGCAAAAAGAGAGTTAGATACGTTAGAAATGAGTTGTGTGATAAATGGTATACAACAGCCTAATGTGCAGTTTGTTACTGTAATATTGCAACATTTTATCATCGAATTGATGCATGTTTTGTCTATTCTCATGATCGCAGTGGTGCATTAATACGTAACACAACAGTCATGAGTGATGTCATCCAGCTTACTGCTTACTACTAATACCTGAATGAATTCCACCATATCTGTGGCTTATCAAGGCGATGATGATAATGCAAACTAGATGAGATCAAAGAACATTTATTAAGCTCAAGCTTACTCAAGCTCGAGAAACTTATGAATGAATTACAATCATGACAGTAGTCTGTCATAATCTGACCTTAGTTCATCTCTGGTCATCACCATGGAGACAAGGTATTTTATGGATAGCAACTTTTTTCTGTTATGATGCGATGTTTCGGGATAGATCCTTATACCATTGTCAAGCGAGGGTCCTTACACAGAACAGTATACACTGAAATGTAGCATCTTAACAGAATATAGAAGCTGTCATACATAAAATATCTTACTTACCATCTTCCCGAGGCAAGGGAGTTAACTGACTATAAAGTCCAGAGTAATATTTTGGCTGGACTAAAGAGTCCATGCATAGTCCAATCGAACTTGCATAAAAAAAAATCGACGTCCAGTTCATAAACTGAGTACAGATGTCGGTCAATTGCAGTATTTCCAAAGCATGTGTACCGTCAACTTAGCATCAACAGATATTTTCCAAATCTTTTCATGTTTTCAATCAAGGTGCTCACGTGATTTGATGCACTTCACAAAGTAAGACCCGTTTTGTTCAGTATCGATCTTGATTATTGGTCAGATCGCCTTCACTGACAGATGCCATTTTATTTGAAGCAAATGCAAGTGATATGAGATGTGGAATCTGGTTGGTCAGTAGGAGGGACATAGAAGGGACATAAGTCGTAATAGCCACTGGTGGCGCTACAATCGAGCCTTGAAAGATGCCTACTTACCAACTTCAAACAATAACAATTGGGTGATTAACAAGGATGACCAAGTCTCAGCTGTGAAGTATCAAATGTGTGTCTTCGACAAAGTTGACTGATGCTCTCACTATCAACCACTGGCTGCTGGGCTGTGGAAATATTTCAAAAACTGGCATAAAGAAACATTCTGTCACTCACTTTAGGATTGATCTGACAATAGTGGACTCAATCAATGCAATTTTCAGTTGAAGCTGTCTCACTTGAAGCTGGACAGACATGCATGGCAGAAGATGCTGAGACTGGTTGGAGACAGGTTTGATCCCAACACCAGGAAACTGACTGTCACCACTGACAGGTGAGATCAGGACCACATCCCACCCACTCAACACAAAAAACACAACCACAAACATTACCACAATCCTACCATTATCCAGTCCACCCCACTCAACCTGACCCAAACCCCAATCCAGTACACCCCACTCAACCTGACCCAAACCCCAATCCAGTCCACCCCACTCAACCTGACCCAAACCCCAATCCAGTCCACCCCACTCAACCTGACCACAATCCCAATCCACCCTACTCAACCTGACCACAACCCCAATCCACCCTACTCAACCTGACCACAACCCCAATCCACCCTACTCAACCTGACCACAACCCCAATCCACCCCACTCAACCTGACCACAACCCCAATCCACCCTACTCAACCTGACCACAACCCCAATCCACCCTACTCAACCTGACCACAACCCCAATCCACCCCACTCAACTTGACCACAACCCCAATCCACCCACTTAACCTGACCATAACCCCAATCCACCCACTCAACCTGACCACAACCCCAATACATTCCACCCCACTCCACTTGACTCCAACCACAATTGGAATAGCTAATATCTGTTATTAAACTTTGCAGGTGTCCGTTGCGGCAGCAGAACTATGACTATGCCATGTACCTGCTGACAGCCATTTACTTCGAGTCTTGGGTAGGTACACAGTCAAACAATCACTGCATTGTCTGGCTCAGACGGGATTGTCTACAGACCACCATCATCTAGCTGAAATATATCTAAGTGCTGGATTAAACTACAAACTAGTAAGTCGGTACACACAGCTTTCCAGCGATGGGACACCCTGTTAAGGTCACCCAATATCAAAGCTGCTTTCGCAGGTGTTATTTTGTTATAAGAAGGAAGCGATAACTCAGTGTATGTCAGTGATGTTTTTACTATAGATGTATGTGTGGATGTATTTGACAAGCTCCGACGTTCATACAGTTTGGCCCTCACTCTATGAAGGTTCATACTCGAATGAACTCACACAAAGTGAAGGTCAATTCTTAATTACATTTGATGGATTTATTTGTTCACATTTAGGAAGATCAAATCAAAATTCATTATCATTGATATGATTTTCAAGAGATTATTATGTTAAGACATAATTACACATAACCATTTCATGCAGATGTAATTTCTGTATAAGTAATCATAGTTGCAGGGCTTTACCTACAAAAGTGGGGTCCCCTGGATCTCCAGTCATTCATTTGGAGGGTCCTTGCAGGGAATATGAGGGGCCTGTAAAGTACTGGTGTAGTGTACTGTATGTTTTAAGGAATTTATGATCATGTGGTCAAGGTTGATGGTTGAAATGACAGATGCCCATACCATCTCTTGATGCGCTGTAGGTAAAATGAATATTATTTTGTGTCCCTTGGGACGCAGTATATCCTTTTCTGCGTCCATTCTCTACATTTGTGTGTACTAGACGCTCATTTGTGCGTCATGTAAAACCCTGTAGATGTCAAAATGTGACTATGAACCTTGGATAGATGTGAAACATTGTATTCAGGTGACCCAGTGTTCCAGGGGAAGTAACTCTTCATTGCTTTAGTGTTGTAAAGTTACATCAGATGGAGAATCATGTCAGACATGTTGGCAGTTCCAAACAACTGAGAGCAAGTAATAAATGAGATTTCTACTGTGGTTAATAATGCACAAGAACACTAAATCTTGTTTATTGTATCTAAGACATATTGTTTTGTGAGGTATTCCAACTTTTGCTATCGCCCATGGGCTTTATGGTTTTTCGTCTGTTGCTATGACCCACAGATTTATTAATTATTACAACTTTTTATACGGCCCACAGAAAAAGGAGCCGTGGGAAGAGGAGATGGTGGAGGCTGACCGACACCGCTACATTTGGCGTCACAGTCAGTCACGCACGTCGGTCGTCGACCTGATCAAGAAGTTCCAGGAGATCAAAGAGGTAGAGAATATCAATACTTCCCTACACTTCCTGCTGTAGTTGAGGTGTTGTTGTCAGTTCAAGATATTGTGCACCTCGGGCCCGAGGAGCCTTTGTGGGTGCCAGGGAGGTCACTGAGGCCATAGAGGCATTGGGAACATCTTTGTGTGAGATTATACCCCTGTGAACTATCTCCGTGACAGTTGTAGTGAAGAAGTTCCCCAACATCCCATGCCTGCGTTGTGTCCTGGACTGATCGTGCACCCTGACCACAGGTGTGAGTGTTGAGCATGCTATCAACCACTGGTGTTCAAGATTATTTTACAGACTGTGATGTAACTGAAATATTGTTGCCTGCTTCCTTAAACATCATTCACTAGCTTCAACTGATGCATGCTGATGTATTGCAGCCATAGACTCCACCAAAACCAACAGAAGAATAAAATACAAATAGCCCTCATTCACTCAAACTGATCAACACAATGACCTGGTCATCATGAATAGTGGAGATGTTTGTGAACCTTTTGAATGAGGGGATAATTTGGATCAAAAAGAATTCAAAATTTGAAAACAAAATATCACTACATAGTATGTCAGGTATCTTATCATTGAGTCTTATGTTGTTATGCGACTATGTGTATGCAGAATTCCACAAGCTGCATGACCTTATGAACCTTGAATCCCTCCAGCTCACGAAACCCTGTCCAGCATACCACTGACACCTGAAACAAAATTATTATTACAAGTTTTGGACAAAAATAACCCAGTTGTTTAATTTGCTGTAATTGTCTGTAAGAGTTTGATTTTGTTTTAATATTTTTGTTCCACAATTAAATTATCTTGTGGCCTTACAGAAGAAACTCAGTGTATTTTACAAATTGCAAACAGTTAATTGTGGTGTAGCACACAACTGTTATGTCGTAAGATCCATTCAGGCTCCCCTGTTGACTTGGCAACAGGCCAATCAGATAGTTACATTTCATACTTGGTAATGATGAACTGAGCAAGGCTAAAACCCTTGATACATTGCAATGTATTTTCAGAGTAAGAAAGATGACCCATCATTCAAGGAGCTGTCACACCTGCCAAACAATCTGAAGGAGGAAGACATTGATAGCCTTGACCTTGTGAGGGAGTACAGCAGATCAGTAGCAGAGATCATGAACAAGGGAGAGAACTCTGAATCTCTAACTAAATACAAGGACTCCGTGAAGAAAATATTGAACCTTCAGGCAGAGGCGTCCTGATGTGTAGAGAGGGATATGTGTGACCTAAGCATATTGTACAGATGTGTGAGATGTGTGACAAGTGTGAAATGGATGTAGTCACAACATGAACTGTTATGGAGA
This sequence comes from Haliotis cracherodii, assembly GCF_022045235.1. Taxonomy (NCBI): domain Eukaryota; kingdom Metazoa; phylum Mollusca; class Gastropoda; order Lepetellida; family Haliotidae; genus Haliotis; species Haliotis cracherodii. Next base: position 30,352,772 of record NW_027266286.1, read on the forward strand.
TTCCAAGAACTTTGCGCCAATCATGATGAAGTCCATTATTGAGGGTGTCAACCCCCTTTTGGTAGACAGGATTCAGGGTTTATTTCGAGGGTATTTGGGCCTCGCCAGTGTGATACACGGGATGCTAATATAACCATATTTGATACGCAGATTCAACGTTTAAAAAAAATTAATGGTGTGCATAAAAGTCTTTTATAATATTTGATTTTTTCAGTGATTTAACTTAAAATCTGTGTTAAGTAGTATTCAGTATTCAGGTGTGAGCAATTAGACTCCGAGTAAATATTTAGATGGTATTCAGGATTCAGGGGAGGTGGGGGTTGGCACCCTCATTGTTGGCATTGTCCATCGATTGACTCTGGAATTGCTGCAGATTTTACAGGGATTCATCACTGTTGTGCAGCAATGTAATTGTCTTGTGTTACAGTAAACATGGGATGGCCCTGTCGTTGTGTGGTTGTTGTGTTTGATACTGTTAGAATGAGTCCAAGTACATTTGTATAGGTAGGAACAGGGTGTGATTCTCAGACTCTGTGCAGACAGTTGGATTGTCAATAGGTTTACCTTATGGAGATTTGACACACTGGATAATCCAGCATGCAAGTCTACTGCTTATGGCAGTAAAACTTCCGACATTGTAACTGAAAATTTCTCAATTCATTTTATTGTATTTATGAATAATATGTTATGGTTTTGAAAATGTGACTTCACTGATAACACGACCAATAAAGAAGAGGCTTAAATGCTTACTTTACAAAAATAGGAACTGAAAACAATCCAAATTTTGAATGGAGCAACATATTTTCCAAAGATGTCTGACAACAGCACTTAGTTTTGAATCCTAGATCAATCTATGGAAACCTCTAATACCTGCATCACTCCCACATCAGCTGAAATACTGTCATGACTGTTCAAAGTGGCATTAAACCCAACTCGCTCATTGCTATGATCATGTGTAGGAATCCCAGATTATGTTTCTAGTTTTTTTCAGTGCCGTACTGGTGTTCATGGATTTCACCAAAGTGGTAAACGTCTAAGACCTGCATTACTCAGGACTGCCCTGTCATATCAGACTGAAAGGCAGTGGTAGAACTGAAGTACTGTTCAAAGTGGCCTGAAAGTTAAACCCAACTCACTCACTCATAATCAAATTTAACTTATTTTGGCTGTCAGCACAGAATAATAAATTTAATCTCATAATAATGAATCTTTTAGTTCCATCCTGCTGTGTAGATGAACTATCTCACAGCCAGTGTTGAGTCAGCAAATACTGCAATCATGTCCATGGACAGTAATGTTGGGGTACAGGTGGCCCTGTGTCTCTGACGCAGTACAGAGTTACGTCCCTAACTAGACCTGATACGCTGGGTTTGGAATCACATCCCAGATGACTTTATGATACTTAAACTGATCTAATCTCATCATACCAGTGAACTGGTTACACAAAGTGGTAAAGGTCTAAGACCTGTATCTATAATCACTTTGAGCTTTCCTCCCACAACAAGCTGACATGCTATGATATAACTGAAACATTGTTGAAAACAACATTCAATACTTACTCACACACTCATTTGGTCCGCCAAAGTGGTAATAAATGACACAACCTCCATCAATATTGGGTTTTATGGGGCAGGCTGACATATGACTGAAATATTGTTCAAAAGAGCATCCTTTTCCTGGAAGCATAGGTAGTTCCTTCTTGTCTTGGAAGCTTAGGTCCCATGTATTTCCTTCTGGTCCTTGGAAGCATAGGTAGTTCCTTCTTGCCCTGGAAACTAAGGCCCCATGTAATTCCTTCTTGCCCTGGAAGCATAAGTAGTTCCTTCTTGTCCTGGACGCTTAGGTCCCATGTAGTTCCTTCTTGTCCTGGAAACTAAGGTCCCATGTAGTTCCTTCTTGTCCTGGAAGCATAGGTAGTTCCTTCTTGTCCTGGCCGCTTAGGTCCCATGTAGTTCCTTCTTGTCCTGGAAGCATAGGTAGTTCCTTCTTGTCCTGGACGCTTAGGTTCCATGTAGTTCCTTCTTGCCCTGGAAGCTTAGGTCCCATGTAGTTCCTTCTGGTCCTGGAAGCATTGGTAGATCCTTCTTGTCCTGGACGCTTAGATCCCATGTAGTTCCTTCTTGTCCTGGAAGCATAGGTAGTTCCTTCTTGTCCTGGAAGCATAGGTAGTTCCTTCTTGTCCTGGAAGCTTAGGTCCCATGTAGTTCCTTCTTGCCCTGAAGCTTAGGTCCCATATAGTTCCTTCTTGTCCTGGAAGCATAGGTAGTTCCTTCCTGTCCTGGAAGCTTACGTCCCATGTAGTTCCTTCTTGTCCTTGAAGCTTAGGTCCCATGTAGCTCCTTCTTGTCTTGGAAGCTAAGGTCCCATGTAGCTCCTTCTTGCCCTGGAAGCTAAGGTCCCATGTAGTTCCTTCTTGCCCTGAAGTTTAGGTCCCATGTAGTTCCTTCTTGCCCCGAATCTAAGGTCCCATGTAGTTCCTTCTTGTCCTGGAAGCTCAGGTCCCATGTAGTTCCTTCTGACCCTGAAGCTTAGGTCCCATGTAGTTCCTTCTTGCCCCGAAGCTAAGGTCCCATGTAGATCCTTCTGGTCCTGGAAGCTTAGGTCCCATGTAGTTCCTTCTTGTCCTGGAAACTTAGGTCCCATGTAGTTCCTTCTTGTCCTGGAAGCTTAGGTCCCATGTAGTTCCTTCTTATCCTGGAAACTTAGGTCCCATGTAGTTCCTTCTTGTCCTGGAAGCTTAGGTCCCATGTAGTTCCTTCTTGTCCTTGAAGCTTACGTCCCATGTAGTTCCTTCTTGTCCTGGAAACTTAGGTCCCATGTAGTTCCTTCTTGTCCTGGAAGCTTAGGTCCCATGTAGTTCCTTCTTGTCCTGGAAGGTTACTGGAGAGGGTCCAGTGGTGAGGCTCGGTTACTTGTCTGATGTCATCGTACCCCATGGCAAGGATAGATGTGCAAGGATTGCTTGGTAGGGATATAGACGGGATAAAACATATTAATTAAGACATTATTTCCCACGTTTCGCCTGTCTGAAGGTTCGAATCCCCGTTTTGCCCCCATAAGTACACCTTATGCCACAACCATGCACATGCCTTTTCATTTTACTGGTAATAAATGACACGACCTGCATCAATATTGGGTTTTATGGGGCTTGCTTACATATGTCTGAAATATTTTTCAAAAGAGCATCCTTTTCCTGGAAGCATAGGTAGTTTCTTCTTGTCCTGGAAGCTTAGGTCCCATGTGGTTCCTTCTTGTCCTGGAAACTTAGGTCCCATGTAGCTCCTTCTTGCCCTGGAAGTTTAGGTAGTTCCTTCTTGTCCTTGAAGCTTAGGTCCCAAGTTCCTTCTTGTCCTGGAAGCATAGGTAGTTCCTTCTTGTCCTTGAAGCTTAGGTCCCATGTAGTTCCTTCTTGTCCTGGAAGCATAGGTAGTTCCTTCTTGTCCTGGACGCTTAGGTCCCATGTAGTTCCTTCTTGTCCTGAAGCTTAGGTCCCATGTAGTTTCTTCTTGCCCTGAAGCTTAGGTCCCATATAGTTCCTTCTTGCCCTAAAGCTTAGGTCCCATGTAGTTCCTTCTTGCCCTGGAAGCTTAGGTAGTTCCTTCTTGTCCTTGAAGCTTAGGTCCCATGTAGTTCCTTCTTGTCCTGGAAGCATTGGTAGTCCCTTCTTGTCCTTGAAGCTTAGGTCCCATGTAGTTCCTTCTTGTCCTGGAAGCATTGGTAGTCCCTTCTTGTCCTTGAAGCTTAGGTCCCATGTAGTTCCTTCTTGTCCTGGAAGCATAGGTAGTCCCTTCTTGTCCTTGAAGCTTAGGTCCCATGTAGTTCCTTCTTGTCCTGGAAGCATTGGTAGTCCCTTCTTGTCCTTGAAGCTTAGGTCCCATGTAGTTCCTTCTTGTCCTGGAAGCATAGATAGTTCCATCTTGTCCTTGAAGCTTAGGTCCCATGTAGTTCCTTCTTGTCCTGGAAGCATTGGTAGTTCCTTCTTGTCCTTGAAGCTTAGGTCCCATGTAGTTCCTTCTATTCCTGGAAGCATAGGTAGTTCCTTCTTGTCCTTGAAGCTTAGGTCCCATGTAGTTTCTTCTTGTCCTGGAAGCATAGGTAGTTCCTTCTTGCCCTGAAGCTTAGGTCCCATGTAGTTCCTTCTTGTCCTGGAAGCATTGGTAGTTCGTTCTTGTCCTGGAAGCTTAGGTCCCATGTATTTCCTTCTTGTCCTGGAAGCTTAGGTCCCATGTGGTTCTTCTGGTCCTGGAAGGTTACTGGAGAGGGTCCAGTGGTGAGGCTCGATTACTTGTCATCGTACCCCATGGCAAGGATAGATGTGCAAGGGTTGCTTGGTAGGGACATAGACGGGATACAACATATTAATTAAGACATTATTTCCCACGTTTCGCCTGTCATTTTACTGAAGTAAATTCTTTTCGACCCATATAATTTTATTTAAGAAGGAAATGAAAGCTTTAAAATTACGCCTTACGATACGAAAGTTCAAAACCAAGATCAATATTTGTCCCGGGGAAGTTACTTACTTGGCGGATTGAAGTTGGCATTTCTTTGTGTTTTTTCTGAGCAATGTGGTGTTCTTGTGCTGTCAATGTCACTGATTGACGTCGAGTTGAGACCGTGACGATTTTGACATCTTTATTTCTTTAATACTCGAGTTAATTAGAATGACCCGTTTGAGGATAATGGTGTAAGGAAGACGACCTCTTCACATTATACATATCTTGAAGATGAAACTGAGGTGAAAAAACCATCAACCTTTCACATAACCAACCCAGTGACCCTCCTGTCACTAGTGTGTCAGCTTGTCGGCACCTAACCCACGTCCGTGAGTTTCACCAGAGATGTCTCACTTAGGCTTGCATCACATCAAGCTAACACGCCGCTATATATCTACGTTAGCCTCTTCTCGCATAAGACCGCTGTCACCTCTTTCTCCGTACCACCTTGCTCAAGACCCCTGTCATAGTCACACCCCTTTCTCCGTACCACCTTGCCCATGACCCCAGTCATAGTCACACCTCTTTCTCCGTACCACCTTGCTCAAGACCCCTGTCATTGTCACACCTCTTTCTCCGTACAACCTTGCCCAAGACCCCTGTCATTGTCACACCTCTTTCTCCGTACCACCTTGCTCAAGCCCCTGTCATTGTCACACCTCTTTCTCCGTACCGCCTTGCTCAAGACCCCTGTCATAGTCACACCTCTATCTCCGTACCGCCTTGCTCAAGACCCCTGTCATTGTCACACCTCTTTCCCCGTACCACCTTGCCCAAGACCCCTGTCATAGTCACACCTCTTTCTCCGTACCACCTTGCCCAAGACCCCTGTCATTGTCACACCTCTTTCTCCGTACCACCTTGCCCAAGACCCCTGTCATTGTCACACCTCTTTCTCCGTACCGCCTTGCTCAAGACCCCTGTCATAGTCACACCTCTATCTCCGTACCGCCTTGCTCAAGACCCCTGTCATTGTCACACCTCTTTCTCCGTACCACCTTGCTCAAGACCCCTGTCATAGTCACACCTCTATCTCCGTACCGCCTTGCTCAAGACCCCTGTCATTGTCACACCTCTTTCCCCGTACCGCCTTGCCCAAGACCCCTGTCATTGTCACACCTCTTTCTCCGTACCACCTTGCCCAAGACCCCTGTCATAGTCACACCTCTTTCCCCGTACCACCTTGCCCAAGACCCCTGTCATTGTCACACCTCTTTCTCCGTACCGCCTTGCTCAAGACCCCTGTCATTGTCACACCTCTTTCCCCGTACCACCTTGCCCAAGACCCCTGTCATAGTCACACCTCTTTCTCCGTACCACCTTGCCCAAGACCCCTGTCATTGTCACACCTCTTTCTCCGTACCACCTTGCCCAAGACCCCTGTCATTGTCACACCTCTTTCTCCGTACCACCTTGCCCAAGACCCCTGTCATTGTCACACCTCTTTCTCCGTACCGCCTTGCTCAAGACCCCTGTCATAGTCACACCTCTATCTCCGTACCGCCTTGCTCAAGACCCCTGTCATTGTCACACCTCTTTCCCCGTACCACCTTGCTCAAGACCCCTGTCATAGTCACACCTCTTTCTCCGTACCACCTTGCCCAAGACCCCTGTCATAGTTACACCTCTTTCCCCGTACCACCTTGCTCAAGACCCCTGTCATCGTCACACCTCTTTCCCCGTACCACCTTGCCCAAGACCCCTGTCATAGTCACACCTCTTTCTCCGTACCACCTTGCCCAAGACCCCTGTCATAGTCACACCTCTTTCCCCGTACCACCTTGCTCAAGACCCCTGTCATAGTCACACCTCTTTCTCCGTACCACCTTGCCCAAGACCCCTGTCATTGTCACACCTCTTTCTCCGTACCACCTTGCCCAAGACCCCTGTCATAGTCACACCTCTTTCCCAGTAACACCTTGCCCAAGACCCCTGTCATAGTCACACCTCTTTCCCAGTAACACCTTGCCCAAGACCCCTGTCATAGTCACACCTCTTTCCCAGTAACACCTTGCCCAAGACCCCTGTCATAGTCACACCTCTTTCCCCGTACCACCTTGCTCAAGACCCCTGTTATTGTCAAACCTCTTTCTCCGTACCACCTTGCCCAAGACCCCTGTCATAGTCACACCTCTTTCTCCGTACCACCTTGCCCAAGACCCCTGTCATAGTCACACCTCTTTCTCCGTACAACCTTGCTCAAGACCCCTGTCATTGTCACACCTCTTTCCCCGTACCACCTTGCCCAAGACCCCTGTCATTGTCACACCTCTTTCCCCGTACCACCTTGCCTATCACCCCTGTCATTGTCACACCTCTTTCTCTGTACCACCTTAGGTTACTTACTATCCCCTCCGTAGTTTCATTCATTACCCTTTGCCAAATCTGACTACCACCCCCCCGCCACCACCCCTACCCCCCCCCCCCCCCACCCCCACCCCCACCCCGCCTCCCCTTGCTATATAACCGTACCTAAGCCCACCCCCAGGCCCAACATACAATGATTGTCTCGTACGTTACCGTGTTTATTCTCTTGTCAATCTCCCCCCAGAGACAAGTAAGCGTCTGAGACTACAGTATCAATATTATGTTATTATTCCTGGAATGAATTTATGTGAAAAGAACGGTTTATTGACCGTACTAAATAAAACAACCAGACGTAGAGTGTTCTTGTGTTTGGAAGCAGTAGTGTCAAAGTGCTCTATGAAAAAGTGCTAAATTATGTTTTGGTTTGCTAAAACTCGGTGTAATTGTCGACTTCATTAATTGAATATATTGATTGTCCTGTGTTTCCTTCTGTATCGTCTATGGCAACATTGTATTGCCATTCACTATAGAAGGACCCTTTGTTGATGTTAACCCTTTAGCTGCTACTGGCGACCGAGCAACACGACTTGCCTGACGCTAGATCCTATATTGCGTAGACCCAGTTGGAACACAGACACTAGATCGTAGATAGCGTAGACCCAGTTGGAACTCAGATACTAGATCGTAGAAAGCGGAGACCCATATTAGGTACATCGCTAGACCGTAGATAGCTTGGACCCAGTTTGGACACAGACACTGGATCGTAGATAGCGTAGACACAGTCGGGACACGAGACCGTTGATAGATATGTGAAAAATATTGAATAAAAATCTATCAACTACAGAATATTGATTTACGTTCTCCAGGGCCTCCCAAACACGAGACCTGCGAAGATCCCGATTAGAATAGGTCTTCAGCAACCAATAATTGCCGTAAGAGGCAACTAACGGGATCGGATGGTCAGACTTGCTGACTTGGTTGATGCATGTCATCATATCCCAATTGCGTAGATTGATGATCATGATGTCGATCACTGGATTGTCTGGTCCAGACTCGATTATTTACAGACCACCGTCATATAGCTGGAATATTGCTGAGTGTGGTTTAACAACAAACAAAACAAACAAAAATCCCCAAAACGAAACAGTTGCATTAATAGAAGTTGCACAAAGCGGTTGTAGAGCTACTGCTCTCAAACTTCAATATGCACTACATTCACCCCCTATTACACTGTACATGTACGCATATCAACTTCATTGTGCAAGAATGAATAAAAACCCAAACCTTTCTTGTTTCCCTTTGTCGAAATGTCCATAATTGTTTCATAACAATAATGTGTCGCCATAACGATATTCACTATTCATATGTGTCTATTTGTATTTGTTTACGTTATTATCGGTTTGTAGCTGTGTGGGTTTTAGGCCAGAGAGACATTTCCCAACAACATGCACACTAGCTATTACACAAACTTTATTGCCACTAACCTGGCGCTGAAAGTGTTAACACCACATGGAAAACACTTGGCATAATACAGGAAAAAACACCAACCTTACTTGAACGGAATGGAGCTGGTCCACTATACTGCAAGGTCTAATTCAGCCCTAATTTCCCGGTGACCATCGTTAAACACGAAGGAAAATGTGAAGGTGTCACGCGACAAGGTCAACTGGAAAATATTTACCTTGGATTGCATTTAATAAAGGTAGGTTCAAATATATTTAGATTTTCTTCAAATAGAGTCGACGGTAAGTCAGCCTCCTTGTGTGATTTGGTTCTGATTGCAAAATCGTTAGGGAAATGGATCGCTTTCCTTGGCCAGAGAGAGCCAAGGGATTAAAGATGAATATCCTGGACACTGGCTAGAACATTGACGTGGCAGTGACCTTCATGGCATTTACGTCATCAACATCTTAGGGAAAACTAGATCTTACGATGGATCTCATCCTCTAATATACAGTGGGTTATAGAATGGAGACATATTGCACTGGATAACAGTGGATGGGAAAGTAGAAGGCGTTATACTGTGGGTTGTGTGTGATCCTCGAAAGGCACATTATGTTTGTTTTCTTACAAAAATGTGATGCGTATTGAGAAAAAAATGAATACAGTGTTGTGATGTATTGTGTAGCTCGTATACAACAATATTGTTTTAGTTTTGTACAGAAACGTTTGTCTAGCGATGGATATGTTCGGGTGGGCTGTCATGTGTCAACATCATGCGACTGTCTTAAAATAATCATTTTCTTATGTTAGTAACGAGGCACAGAACAGAATCCTTTCCGAACATAGAGGTAGTAAACAGCAATATATACTTATGGGCAAAACAAAGTACACTCCCATGTTTGAGTGTAGCTAAAAGTGAAACAAACAAAGAATTGTTATTCGATGGTATTGTATTTTTGCCGGTTGGTTTACTTCCTCTTGTAGATTGTAGTTTCTTCGTGACTTCGCTTGGATCCCATGTATATCCGCGGCTATAAACTACCGGGCAAAAGAAAGTATACACTTGAAAATTGGATTTGTTCAACTAATTACAAACGTCAGGAAAACGTTACAAGGCTGAAAACAGTTTGGTCCCAAATACGACTATGACACTTGTATAAAATACATCACCCTCGAATAGTTATTTCTTGTTTGTCTCATTTATAGACACCATCAAATATAGGGGTATACTTTCTGTTGCCCGGCAGCATATACACATTCAAACACCGTTGTGTCGAACTTTAATGTTGAACTTACGGTTGTCTCGAAGTAAAAGCTTTGTCCCTGGGTATTCCTTCTTTAGTCATTATGTTCGGTTGATTCGAACCTCGGAGTATTTACCTAGGTCCCTTCAACTTCGACACCGCGATGTTTTTCTGTACATGTATATGTCGAATAGGAGGATACAATGTGCCTTGCTTACTTTGTGTCATCGCAACTCAATGGCGTGGATCGTTGCTTATGCTGTCAGCCACTAGTTTGTCCGGCCCAGACTCAGTGGCAGGCCGCTCTGATGTAGCTAGGATATTGCTGACTTCAAACTACATTCACTCGAGCATCGATGCATATAGCATCCAGACTTATTGAACCTTGAACAGACCAGCTATGGTCAAACTATTCGAGGAGGGGCGGAGGGGTAGCCTAAAGGTTATCGCGTTCGCTCGACAAGACGAAGACACGGGGTCGATTCCCGACATGGGTACAATATGTGAAGCCCATTTCTGGCGCCCCCTCCGTGATATTGCTGGAATATTGCTAAAAGCGGCGTCAAACCATACTCACTCACTCTGAACTTGGACACGTTGCCATCATAAGGCGTAAGGACAGAACCGATGACAAGTACACAATGCCTGTCGTTATAGCCAACTAGTCACAATGATTGACCTGGTTAATTGTGTATGTGACGTCCTTAGTCTCAGGCTTAGACTCTGAAAATATATCATTTTGATAGAACCAAGCAACTACATTTCCATTGAAAAGGAGCCCCACTGAGATGGGAGATTAAGGCCTGAACCTGTGGAAAGTCTAGACTTGCTTCATGTAAAGATATATCATTACAGAAGGACTGGACAGAAGGGTAAATAGTATGGTTCAGGGACTTGAGGCAGACGAGTGACGTTTTGTATGGGTCGCTTTTCTTGTTCGGTGGCCAAGAAACCATATCATTACAGGCCGCCGTGGTTATTTTGCTAACTGTGACGTAAAACAGCATTCACTCACTGAGACTATGTAAATGGTGAATTCATCTTGGATAATGACGCCCGGCAGTGTTTCAGCTATCGACTCTTCATGTCTCTGCTTTGATGTATTGCACCCATGCGTGCTGTATGTCTGTCAAATGTGTCAAATACGTCAAATAAGAATTATATCACTTCAAAAGAAATACAACACACCGGTACACTGAGAACGACAGTCTCGGTGTTGGAGAGTGTTTGGACGTACTAGCAGCCTTACAACTGCTTCTAGGACTTAAAACTAACCTGAATATGCAACGCGACTTGCGATGATCTCAACTTCTCATTAAAGGGAATGCCTAAATTCTTAATGTCTTTCAAACTGTATAATATTCAACTTCACCCAGGTAGTGTTGTAGAAGAACGATGTTTGCAAGGCTAGGTTTTAGCGACAAAGTCACAAGAGTATATGAAATGGCTTGACCGATCTCGTATCGTTTTGTTTCACTGACTTCAGACATTGTCTGAATAATTTGCTGTAGGACACGCTACCTAGTAATATATACCACCTTAAGCCTGAAAGGTAGAGATTATTATCCTATATGAAGTACAAATACTGCCTGTGATCTTAGATAGGGTTCTTTATCCAGACACTCGAGCCGAGGCACACATGACGAAGGTAGCAGAATGACTTGCGGACATTTTTTCAGTCTGGTGTTGGTCCGGTACAAGAGGTCTGATTGTTGATGTCGGGTCATAGGTCACATTCTGCTGACTTTGCTGGCTTTGGCATTGTCTTTGGTACTTGATAGCACGTGACATGCTACCTGACGCGGGAAAAGAGTCTGTCATTTGTATGTTTTAACTCAGGTAGGTGGGATTGTATTTTTTAATTCTGAAAATATGTCTACTCGTTTAAAAAATTGTATAAAGCTGACAGGGTATCTTATGTCAGATTGTCGTTTTGGACAAAAGGTTATTTCCGGTGTGACCCCTTCCAGAAACATTATAGACTGGTTGTCATTCTCCTGTACATAAAAATACTATAGACCCCCGAACACCAGGTGATGATCTTAACAATTGTATCGTATTCAAATAACTAATATATTATTTATACTGACACAGTTAAGTGAGCTGGTCGTTATTGTAGTGTTAACAGAATCATTGATCCAAGAGTAAACTTATTCTGATAGCGTACACTGATGTTTCCTTGCTTCATACATGATCCACGGCAATTGAAAATACATATTAGATTTAATCTTGAACGGTGCAACAAACACTCATATCGTGCAGGTGACATTAATCTTAATCACCGATCAGACTTGTAGCATATGGCTTTCTGTCAGTTATTGTTTAACGGTTTATGTTTAATACGTGTAAATAAATCGACATTTATCCAAATTAGCAAGGTGTAAAGCCATAGCACATTGCAAAATGGCAACAGCCATTAAACCGTATTGATTCACACAACGAATGGGGGATCCACACTAAGCTGCCGAGCAAAAGAGAGTGTACACTTATAAAATAAATTTGATAAAAAAATTACAAACATTATCAAAACGTTACTAGTCTGAAAACAGTCGCCGAAATACTGCCGACATTAGGTCCAAAAGCCAACTACGATACCCTATCAAATACATCAACATTGAATAACCATTTTTTGTTTGTGTCATTTTTATACTTTCTTGCCCCTGAGTTGACATTACCGTGTGTTCACTTCAGCATGTGTACAACCAAACAATCGTTTCGGACAATTCATCTTTGATATTTTGTTTTGGTACGTCTGAGCTTTTAGCCGAGCTTACCCTTTTCACAAACACCTGGTGTCATCATTGATTTTCCGTGATCCGTTCACAAAATTTCCACCGCTATTTTGTCCTATAGAGCCGAGCTTACCCTAATCGACACTGGTTATTCTCTGGCGTTGACGTAAGATATATAGAAAGTTTTTTTATGGCTATTATACACTTAGATCTAAAGTGAAAAATACCTCTTCTGAACATGTGATCAAAATGTATAACTTTGTTTTTCATATTAGGGGTCACAACAGCATCAGTATCGTTGGGTAGATGGTTAATATTTAAAAAAAACTTATAATGCTTTGCTTTTCAGTTTCCTTAACATATAAATGTTGTTATTATTGTAATCATGGTTTCTTCCTCATCTCCGTCGCTTCTAGATCCTCATAATTATCGTCATAACACCATCATCACCATCATCATAACAGTCGCTATTACCATCGTTACCCTCAGTCATTAATCTAGTCAGCGAGTACACCTACTGCTGGAGCCAGGGGCGGTGGGGTAGCCTAGTGGTTAAAGCGTTCGCGTGTCACGCCGAATGCCCGGGTTCGTTTACCCTGGGTACAATAGGAAAACCCCGTTTGTGGTGTCCCCGGGGATGATATGTCTTGACTTCTACTAAACACAGACTAATACCTTACTCACCCACTCACTCACTCACTTACACACTGAGATCCATGAATGCAAACAAGGTCATTACACCACAAATAATTAATATAAACAATCCTCCATATCATCATATACAATACACAATATCATTTATCAGTACGTGAGACCTGGTCGTTATTCCCAATTACTTGACGTTGTCATTCTTCTGTTTTCTTATCTGTATCTACCCCCACACCTGGATGTCGGTGGCCCTGATTATATGTAGCGAGGGAAGATTATGAAATTAATATCGTGCGAATATTACCGCCCTTGTGTCAAATTCTAATTAAGTCCCCCACAATCGACACGCAGGGATTAAACGCGCAGATAACGACGGAGGTTCAAATAGTGCCACCACGTATACCGTCAATGTAACACGACTACTCTCTGAGAACGCCCCAGAACTAATGACGAACTGCCCCTATATGTTCAATCTTACAATCAGGATATAGGCCACGATACAACAATTGCCCGTATTATTGACTGTAAATAAGTGAAAAGTATAGTCTCAATGTCTCTTTCAGACTATTATGACACATAATGTCTCAGTTGGTACATATAATATACACATTATCGCTGCTATTGCTATATTATGGGCAATTACGTACCGCTCTCTGTTGTAACGAGAGAATTTCCTTTTACTAAATAAGTAACGGTTTGATTGGAATTCCTTACTATTGGAGCTTCCTGCTCGACCAAGTGAGATGAATTAACACATTGTTGTTGAATGTTAAGGCCATTCGCCTACTTTCGCACCTGCTAATTGTATTTGAATTATGTTCACTGGGGTGTTAAATGGGCCGTATGTTTGTTGTAAAGGTTTTATATAACATCATCGCTTCACGCATGGGGCAAAAGAACGGGGTCGAATACTTGCATGTCTAACTGGTTCATCTTCCAAGAAAATAGAAATGCTCGTTATCAAAGTTTCGAAATTTGTATATTGACTTTTCAATAGTTAAAGCAATTGATAGCCTTTTTAGTGTTAATAAGTGATTCCTAGTGGCCTGACCGCCTCCGTGGTCTAGTGGTAGAGCGTCCGCCCTGAGAGCGGAAGGCCCGGGGTTCGATCTCCGGCCGCGTCATACCAAAAGACGTTAAAAGATGGTACTTGTTGTTACCCTGTCTGGCGCTCGGCATTATGGGGCTAAAACAAGGACTGGTCGGCTCGGAATCAGTATACTGTGTCTGAGTGGGGTAGTCATGTTAAACTGCAGCTAGCACTATAAATCGGCATCAGCCCGGACTAGTAGAAGTAGCCACACACACACACACACACGTCCATGCACGTCGCTATATAAGTGCAATAATCTTGAACGCGACGTGAAACCCAATTTCATCTCACCTCACCTCCTAGTGGCCTATATTTCAAATCATTGACTTATTTCACAGGACAAACATATTATACAGGTAAAATAATGGGACCAGTATTCGAGGGAGTTACAAGGAGGCGTATATGAACGACGTTAGGCACTGTGACACTTTGTTAACTCACGGCCCTTAGATGCGATATGTCGGAAGTCAAAGTTAGTTTATGGTCCAGGCAGAATCCTTGCATTTTTAACACTGCTTGTCTCGTACTACGGATGTCTCGATATACGAGATTGATACTGCATCTGGAGAATGTAATGTAGTATAAAAGGGAAGAATATGAGTTGTGTGTGCGTGTTACAAAGGATGAAAGATTAGGGGCTATAAATGTGTGTGTGTGTGGGGGGTGGGGGGGGGGGGGTGGGTGGGTGCGTGCGTGTGCGTGTGTGTTGTGTCTGCTTGATTGTTTATTCTGTAGGAATGTAATTTGGTATATGTGTGTATGTGCTTGAAAGTTTATTCTATAGAGATGTAATTTGGTATGCGTGTGTGCCTGAACGTTTATTTTACAATTTAGTGTGTGTGTGTGTGTGTGTGTGTGTGTGTGTGTGCGTGTGCGTGTGCGTGTGTGTGTGTGCGTGTGTGTGTGTGCGCGTGAGCGCGTGTGCGCTTGGTGGCTTAGTTATCTCGTCACGGTGCAGTGTTCGTGATATTATTACATACATATGATCACAAGAATACTTCAACAATGTGCAGTGTAAACATTTTCACAAATACTCAGACGAGAGATGGCTACTTCAGGGTGTGGTTTGTACATACCCCTCCGTGGCCACCTTTGTCACCACCATGTCTCTACAGACTCCACTGTGTGATAAATGAATATGTAGCCACGAGGCTTATGCCTGATGGTCAGACCCAAGGGCTGCGGGTGTTGAGTGAGTGAGTGAATGTAGGAGTAAAACCCACGAGCCCACTAGCACGGATATGGTGCTGACGGACCAGAAAGCTGATCACTGCGGATCAAGGTGTCAAACTAGCGGATCGTTACAGCTGTAAGGGACACAGCGAGAACCTTAATGAACTGGACCAACAATATTAACATTGTAATGATTTTAATCTAGTCATATCAAAGCTGAGTTGTAAATATTACACACTTTAGGAAAATTATGGCTAAATACTGTCACATATACACAATAATCCACATCCGGAAGTGAGCGTTGATGGGCATTGCAAATCGGAACCCTATAATTCCCAGGATGGAACATTTCTATACCCAATTAAAAGAAACGATTTACATGTATGTAAAATAGGGCTTTATATATTCGTGATGTAAAAATATCAGACTTTCAAAACCTCTCCACGTTGGGACAACAGCTCATTGACAATGGTAAATAAGACTGTCGGGAGCCATGGCAGAGACTAATCACGACTGTACAGTTGTGATGGTGTTATGCCCCACATCCGATTATCCAGCTCAAAAGGTAAGAGAGTTATGGATTAAGGGCACCATTGTGTTAATCCAGCCGTGAGAGGGTAATCCTCACAGTAACGGTGAGATGACCGACCCTGACCACGGTCATACCAGGAAATGCCCCTTTAATCTGAGTCACGGGTACCGTAGTGCTTGTAATAAATGACAGTATATTTGATCCATCAAAAGACATGTGGTGTTGTGATATATTAGAAAGCGTTTGACTGTGATTATGGTAATATGCACGCGCATTATAAACGTTTTGTTTGTTTTTTGTTTAGCGCCGCACTCAGCAATATTCCAGCTTTATGACGGCGGTCTGTAAATAATAAAATCTGGACCAGACAATCCAGTGACTGACATCATGAGCATCCATCCAAGCAATTTGGATATGATGACATGCATCAACCAAGTCAACCGAGCCTGACCACCCGATCTCGTTAGTTGCCTCTTATAAGCATCGTCGCCTTTTACATCAAGTTTGAGTTGCTGAAGACCTATTCCCACCCGGATCTTCACGGGTTACATACCTAAATATTTTCCAGTAATTTACGTAAACCCTTCGTTGATTTCTCCATCTTTGCATGATGGCTTGCCTAAGAAAATTCTTATATGTAAACATGAAATACGCCTGACACAATTCTAGCAGTTGCCATTCATTGAACTGTGCCACAATAACTAGTAATTTCATTTATTAGGGATAAGTGGGTAAGTTAGTCAATACATAGTCAATACAAGAGATCGCCCTGTAGCTGGTTCATTTGACGAAGCTCTGACGTTATGAAGACTTATATTCGACTTGGAGATTGCAGGTAAATCGATGAAGTCTTCTCGAGTACATATCTACAGCCTCTGGATAAACTTTGATGTTTAGAAGTCATTTGTCAGACTAACAAGGCTAGCGGGTCGCCCACATTGACAGAGCGGAGCACCTTTCTGGGCATGAGGTGAGAAGAAAATCTGTAATAATTGCTTACGCGGTTGAACTTGACTATATGGGATATATATCATCATGATATGTCGTAGGGAGATACACTTTGATGTCGGGTGGATCGATGATTGGCCATTAGAAGGAAAGCTGTCTGAGTATAGAAGAGTTATTTCTTCAGACAAGCGAGAAAGTAATGAACTACGCTGTTGTTCGGGGTATTGGTAGCTATTTTCCGGCTGATATGTTAAACGCCTTTTCAAGTTGACAATCATGCAGATTGAACACGAGGATGTTGCTGAATACGTGGAGATAGTTCCAGATAGTTTACACTTCTATGTATTTGTATGGTTGGGTATCGTGGAGTTGTGCAGCTAGTGGTAAGGACTGTGTCATAGGGTCCTGTAGCATCTTCTAAGATCTAGAATTATGACATTGTGGCAATAAGTGACATTGTACATCGTTCTTATAATGTATCTCCATATTAATACATTGTCCATATATCTTATACATACTTCCATGGCAGTGTTAATCTCGTATGTACACTTTCATGGCAGTGTTCATTTATCTTATATATGCTTCCATGGCAGTGTTCATTTATCCTATACAAACTTCCATGGCAGTGTTCATTTATCTTATATATACTTGCATGACAGTGTTCATTTATCGTATATATAGTTCCATGGCAGTGTTCATCTCGTATATATACTTCCATGGCAGTGTTCATTAATCGTATAAATACTTCCATGGGAGTGTTCATTTATATTATATATACTTCCATGGTAGTGTTCATTGATCTTATAAATACTTCCATGGTAGCGTTCATTTATCTTATAAATACTTTCATGGCAGTGTTCATTTATCATATATATACTTCCATGGCAGTGTTTATCTCGTATATATATCTCCATGGCAGTGTTCATGAATCGTATATATACTTCCATGGCAGTGTTCATTTATCTTATATAAACTTCCATGGCAGTGTTCATTTATCTTATATATACGTCCTTGGTAGTGTTCATTTATCCTATACATACTTTCATGGCAGTGTTCATTTATCTTATATATACTTCCATGGTAGTGTTCATTTATCTTATATATACCTCCAAGGTAGCGTTCATTTATCTTATATATACTCCCATGGCAGTGTCCATTTATCTTATACATACTTCCATGGCAGTGTTCATTTATCCTATACATACTTCTATGGCAGTGTTCATTTATCCTATACATACTTCCATGGCAGTGTTCATTTATCTTATACATTCTTCCATGGGTAGTGTTCATTTATCTTATATATACTTCCATGGCAGTGTTCATCTCATTCATATCTTCCATGGCAGTGTTCATTTATCCTATACATACTTCCATGGTAGTGTTCATTTATCTTATATATACTTCCATGGCAGTGTCCATTTATCCTATACATACTTCCATGGTAGTGTTCATTTATCTTATATATACCTCCAAGGTAGCGTTCATTTTTCTTATATATACCTCCAAGGTAGCGTTCATTTATCTTATATATACTTCCATGTCAGTGTTCATTTATCCTATACATACTTCCATGGCAGTGTTCATTTATCTTATATATACTTCCACGGTAGTGTTCATTTATCTTATATATACTTCCATGGCAGCGTCCATATAGCTTATACGTACTTCCATGGTAGTGTTCATTTATCTTATATATACTTCCATGGTAGTGTTCATTTATCTTATATATACGTCCTTGGTAGTGTTCATTTATCCTATACATACTTCCATGGCAGTGTTCATTTATCTTATATATACTTCCATGGTAGTGTTCATTTATCTTATATATACCTCCAAGGTAGCGTTCATTTATCTTATATATACTTCCATGGCAGTGTCCATTTATCTTATACATACTTCCATGGCAGTGTCCATTTATCCTATACATACTTCCACGGCAGTGTTCATTTATCCTATACATACTTCCACGGCAGTGTTCATTTATCTTATACATTCTTCCATGGTAGTGTTCATTTATCTTATATATACTTCTATGGCAGTGTTCATCTCATTCATATCTTCCATGGCAGTGTTCATTTATCCTATACATACTTCCATGGTAGTGTTCATTTATCTTATATATACTTGCATGGCAGTGTTCATTTATCCTATACATACTTCCATGGTAGTGTTCATTTACCTTATGTATACCTCCAAGGTAGTGTTCATTTTTCTTATATATACCTCGAAGGTAGCGTTCATTTATCTTATATATACTTCCATGGCAGTGTCCATATATCTTATACATACTTCCATGGCAGTGTTCATTTATCCTATACATACTTCCATGGCAGTGTTCATTTATCTTATATATACTTCCATGGTAGTGTTCATTTATCTTATATATACTTCCATGGTAGTGTTCATTTATCTTATATATACGTCCTTGGTAGTGTTCATTTATCCTATACATACTTCCATGGCAGTGTTCATTTATCTTATATATACTTCCATGGTAGTGTTCATGTATCTTATATATACCTCCAAGGTAGCGTTCATTTATCTTATATATACTTCCATGGCAGTGTTCATTTATCCTATACATACTTCCACGGCAGTGTCCATTTATCTTATAAATACTTCCATGGTTGTGTTCATTCATCCTATACATACTTCCACGGCAGTGTTCATTTATCCTATACATACTTCCACGGCAGTGTCCATTTATCTTATAAATACTTCCATGGTTGTGTTCATTCATCCTATACATACTTCCACGGCAGTGTTCATTTATCCTATACATACTTCCACGGCAGTGTTCATTTATCTTATACATTCTTCCATGGTAGTGTTCATTTATCTGATATATACTTCTATGGCAGTGTTCATCTCATTCATATCTTCCATGGCAGTGTTCATTTATCCTATACATACTTCCATGGTAGTGTTCATTTATCTTATATATACTTGCATGGCAGTGTTCATTTATCCTATACATACTTCCATGGTAGTGTTCATTTACCTTATATATACCTCCAAGGTAGTGTTCATTTTTCTTATATATACCTCCAAGGTAGCGTTCATTTATCTTATATATACTTCCATGGCAGTGTCCATATATCTTATACATACTTCCATGGCAGTGTTCATTTATCCTATACATACTTCCATGGCAGTGTTCATTTATCTTATATATACCTCCACAGTAGCGTTCATTTATCTTATACATACTTCCATGGTAGTGTTCATTTATCTTATATATACTTCCACGGTAGTGTTCATTTATCTTATATATACTTCCAAGGTAGTGTTCATTTATCTTATATATACTTCCACGGTAGTGTTCATTTATCCTATACATACTTCCATGGCAGTGTTCATTTATCTTATATATACCTCCAAGGTAGCGTTCATTTTTCTTATATATACCTCCAAGGTAGCGTTCATTTATCTTATATATACTTCCATGGCAGTGTTCATTTATCCTATACATACTTCCATGGCAGTGTTCATTTATCTTATATATACTTCCACGGTAGTGTTCATTTATCTTATATATACTTCCATGGCAGCGTCCATATAGCTTATACGTACTTCCATGGTAGTGTTCATTTATCTTATATATACTTCCATGGCAGTGTTCATTTATCTTATATATACTTCCATGGTAGTGTTCATCTATCTTATATATACCTCCAAGGTAGCGTTCATTTATCTTATATATACTTGCATGGCAGTGTCCATTTATCTTATAAATACTTCCATGGCAGTGTCCATTTATCCTATACATACTTCCACGGCAGTGTTCATTTATCCTATACATACTTCCACGGCAGTGTTCATTTACCTTATACATTCTTCCATGGTAGTGTTCATTTATCTGATATATACTTCTATGGCAGTGTTCATCTCATTCATATCTCCCATGGCAGTGTTCATTTATCCTATACATACTTCCATGGTAGTGTTCATTTATCTTATATATACTTGCATGGCAGTGTTCATTTATCCTATACATACTTCCATGGTAGTGTTCATTTACCTTATATATACCTCCAAGATAGTGTTCATTTTTCTTATATATACCTCGAAGGTAGCGTTCATTTATCTTATATATACTTCCATGGCAGTGTCCATATATCTTATACATACTTCCATGGCAGTGTTCATTTATCTTATATATACTTCCATGGTAGTGTTCATTTATCTTATATATACTTCCATGGTAGTGTTCATTTATCTTATATATACGTCCTTGGTAGTGTTCATTTATCCTATACATACTTCCATGGCAGTGTTCATTTATCTTATATATACTTCCATGGTAGTGTTCATGTATCTTATATATACCTCCAAGGTAGCGTTCATTTATCTTATATATACTTCCATGGCAGTGTTCATTTATCCTATACATACTTCCACGGCAGTGTCCATTTATCTTATAAATACTTCCATGGTTGTGTTCATTCATCCTATACATACTTCCACGGCAGTGTTCATTTATCCTATACATACTTCCACGGCAGTGTTCATTTATCTTATACATTCTTCCATGGTAGTGTTCATTTATCTGATATATACTTCTATGGCAGTGTTCATCTCATTCATATCTTCCATGGCAGTGTTCATTTATCCTATACATACTTCCATGGTAGTGTTCATTTATCTTATATATACTTGCATGGCAGTGTCCATATATCTTATACATACTTCCATGGCAGTGTTCATTTATCTTATATATACCTCCAAAGTAGCGTTCATTTATCTTATATATACTTCCATGGCAGTGTCCATTTATCTTATACATACTTCCATGGTAGTGTTCATTTATCTTATATATACTCCCATGGTTGTGTTCATTTATCTTATATATACTTCCAAGGTAGCGTTCATTTTTCTTATATATACCTCCAAGGTAGCGTTCATTTATCTTATATATACTTCCATGGCAGTGTCCATATATCTTATACATACTTCCATGGCAGTGTTCATTTATCTTATATATACTTCCATGGGTAGTGTTCATTTATCTTATATATACCTCCAAGGTAGCGTTCATTTATCCTATGCATACTTCCATGGCAGTGTCCATATATCTTATACATACTTCCATGGTAGTGTTCATTTATCTGATATATATACACATGCACAAAATTTAAGTGCCACCCACCATATTTGTGAGCTGTTACTTTTGGCACTTCATGATGACTATAATAACGAGGTGTACGATTGTTATATGCCGTATATGTAAACCTCATGTGATGCAAAAGTTGTCCCAAAGCAAGTTTATCTTGTGTTCCAAAAGAATATGAGCAGAATGGAATTTTACCGAAGACCAGAAATTGAAGGATTAGAAAACATTGAAAAACCTTTTTTGTCATGTAACTGTCATGATATCAGCAGACCATATCAGGTGTCACATAGACACCCTAGGGAGTGCAGAGTCTATTGCAAGACAGAAACGTCAGTAACGTGTGTATGATCCACGGACATTGACCACAGCTTCAACCCTACGCCTCATACTCATTACAAGTCGTTGAATGCTTCTCTGAGGCAAACGGATCCATTCTTCATGAAGTGCGGCTTCAAGTCTAGCGAGATTTTGAACTAGGGGATCACGATGTCTGATTTTCCGGCCAAGAATGTCCCAGAGATGCTCAATCGGATTAAGATCCGGACTACAGGCCGGCCAAGGAAGAGTGGCAATAGCTTCTTGGCGCAAATAAGCCAAAACTGCCCGAGATCTGTGTGGTTTAGCATTGTCGTCCATGTAAACAGGTCTTGTCTGAAGAGGATGGTTGTCAAAATGAGGACTACCACTGGACGAAGAACGGCATCTTGGTATTGTTGGCCATTCAGGTTTTCACGAATTGTCACCAGCGGAAGTTTGCAGCGGAAGGAAACACAACCCCATATCACGACAGACCCCCCGCCACATGCTAAGGTCTTCTGGATGTTCCTTGGTGAAAAACGAGTGTTACGTTGCCTCCAAACACGTATTCGACCATCAACAGTTCGTAGCAGCATTCGACACTCGTCAGACCAATGGATCCTTCTCCAGTTGGCCAAGTTCCATCGACTACGGGCACGATACCATATCAGACGATTCTGCATGTACCTCTCAGTCAGTTGAGGACATTTTACTGGTCTTCTGGTGTTATAACCAGCCGCTCTGAGGCGACGCCTTACGGTCATCGTCGAGAGTCTCTGATGGGTAATCCACTGCAGTCTTAAATCTGTTGAAGTGGCAAATGGATTTCGTCTGACTATCCTGAAAAGACGTCTATCCTCTCTGTAAGAGGTCTTTCTTGGCCTACCAGACCTATGCCTGTCATTGACATCATTGGTTTGACCATGTTTGACAATCAAACGAGCGATAACAGTGTGATGACGACCCATTTGTCTTGCAATGGCCCTGCATGACATGCCAGCATTTGGCATGCCTATCACTTGCAATCTTTCAGCGTTCGTTAACTTTCTCCTCACCATGGATAATTTTCAACCTCTATTGGAAGGGGAATCTCACACAGGAGCAAAATGCAACCACGTGTCTGAAACTTGAATTTCACTATTTATAGGGTAGGGGAACTGCAGCAACACGTAAAGCACGCTTTCCTTGTGGTATCTGGACAAATTTGGGTTCATGAAACTATGGAAGCCTAATTCAGTCATACATCATCATATTTTGTATTTCTGATTCCCACACGTGAAATCAAGAGACTAAGAATATGGTGGCGCTTAACTTTTGTGCATGTGTATACTTCCATGGTAGTGTTCATTTATCTTATATATACTCCCATGGCAGTGTCCATATAGCTTATACGTACTTCCATGGCAGTGTTCATTTATCTTATAGATACTTCCATGGCAGTGTTCATCTCGTATGTATACTTCCATGGCAGTGTTCATTTATCTTATATATACTGCCATGCTAGTGTTCATTTATCTTATATATACTTCCAAGGTAGCGTTCATATATCTCATACATACTTCCATGGCAGTGTTCATCTCGTACATATCTTCCATGGCAGTGTCCATATATCTCATACATACTTCCATGGCAGTGTTCATCTCGTACATATCTTCCATTGCAGTGTCCATATATCTTATATCTACTTCCAAGGTAGCGTTCATATATCTCATACATACTTCCATGGCAGTGTTCATCTCGTAATATCTTCCATGGCAGTGTTCATCTCGTACATATCTTCCATGGTAGTGTTCATTTATCTTATATATACTTCCAAGGTAGCGTTCATATATGTTATATATACTTCCATGGTTGTGTTCATTTATCTTATATATACTGCCATGGTAGTGTTCATTTATCTCATGTATACTTCCATGGCAGCGTTCATATATCTTATATATACTTCCATGGTAGTGTTCATTTATCTTATGTATACTTCCAAGGTAGTGTTCATTTTATCTTATGTATACTTCCATGGCAGCGTTCATATATCTTATATATACTACCAAGGTAGTGTTCATTTATCTTATATATACTTCCATGGTTGTGTTCATTTATCTTATATATACTTCCATGGTAGTGTTCATTTATCTTATATATACTTCCATGGTTGTGTTCATTTATCTTATATATACTTCCAAGGTAGTGTTCATTTATCTTATGTATACTTCCATGGGTAGTGTTCATTTATCTTATATATACTTCCATGGTTGTGTTCATTTATCTTATATATACTTCCATGGTAGTGTTCATTTATCTTATATATACTTCCATGTTTGTGTTCATTTATCTTATATATACTTCCATGGTAGTGTTCATTTATCTTATATATACTTCCATGGTTGTGTTCATTTATCTTATATATACTTCCACGGTAGTGTTCATTTATCTTATATGTACTTCCATGGTTGTGTTCATTTATCTTATGTATACTTCCAAGGTAGTGTTCATTTTATCTTATGTATACTTCCATGGCAGCGTTCATATATCTTATATATACTACCAAGGTAGTGTTCATTTATCTTATATATACTTCCATGGTTGTGTTCATTTATCTTATATATACTTCCATGGTAGTGTTCATTTATCTTATATATACTTCCATGGTTGTGTTCATTTATCTTATATATACTTCCATGGTAGTGTTCATTTATCTTATATATACTTCCATGGGTAGTGTTCATTTATCTTATATATACTTCCACGGTAGTGTTCATTTATCTTATATATACTTCCATGGTTGTGTTCATATATCTTATATATACTTCCATGGTTGTGTTCATTTATCTTATATATACTTCCGTGGCAGTGTTTCTCTCTCTTACATTCGCTTCCATGACCATAAATCTTAGTATGACTTGCGCCATCGATGACCATAAGTCTAAGAATGAGTTGTGTCATCGATGTAGCGTTAATACCGCTTTGTGTAACGGACCGTCAGCTCCAGGATATACAGTTCGTGTTTGCCGATATATCAGAAAATCAAGAATCACCGACATATTATTTTGTCTAACCACGTAACCAGGACTCCAGCTCTCCTGCAGGGTCATGTTCTGTCCCGGGTCGCGAGCCCAAGCATAGAGCCTTTGTCCCGTTGATCCAGCTGGTTTAAGCAGTGGTCCTCCAGACATGTTGCCATTTAGACCCTGTAATAAGTAATTATACACATATGCAGTGCCGCCAATTCAATTGCTGTAATCTACAAATGATAATATCAAAGTTGTAGTTATAGATTAGCCTGCTAAGTCGGTCGTTTATTACTATCGTGTCACATATCTGGTCCGATAATGATCGAATGTACAGAAGAGCCAGCAGTGGGGGTCCTGTGACTACAGTGCGCTCTATCAGAGGTATAGATCGCTACTGCAGAGTAGTATACAGGCTAAGATAATATATGTTGCCAGTGAATCAAATCAACGACACAGCACCAGGTGTGAGTCGAGAAGGGAGTGACACAAGTAGATACAATTTATGGATAACAACTTCTTTAATACTGTAAAGGCCACGTTTCGGTAAAGATCCTTATACCGTTGTCAAACAAGACTGGTCTTGCTTGACAACGGAATGTGATGGTGATGATGGGGTAGATGTGATGTTGGTGGTGGGTGGGTAGATGTGATGAAGGTGGTAGATGGGTAGATGTAATGGTGGTGGTGGGTGGGGTAGATGTGATGATGATGGCGATGATGATGATGAAATGAGAGGGAAGGAGAAAACTTCTGATGTCTAGTATAGCTAGATACACACAACACAGTTTTGTTGTCATACATCCAATTACATATGTAATCCACGAATCTTAAAAATATACTTATTTAAATTTTCAGTAAGTACATGCACTTGTAACACCAAATCTAATCACTATTCCAAGAGTTCCCAAAACAAACGACTCATTACGGTCAATGAAGTCGTGAAGTTAAAACTTCTCATGCCGAATTAATTCCATCGAAAGCCTATTAAACACCGAACCTCTTTGACCTGCTAAAGCGCACATCACAGGCTGGGGCGATTCACTACAACATGGTACATGGCGCGCCCACCTGTTTTCAAGCAGTCAATTAAATCGAGGCCTCGGGGGTGGATTAACTTCAGTCTATGCTACCTTAATAAGGTTTGTATGCTAATTCTAGATTTAGAGTACGTTATCCCTCAAGCTCTTAAGAATATTATTCAAGTGTATGGGCGCTGTGTTTCGTTGTGTTAAGTGTAGAAATAATGGTTTAACAAACTGGAGTGCCAGCTCCTCCACACTGTGCGTTTACACTGTACGTGTATGGAGTTCTGAAACGGACTCACCGAAGGTAAGTTTGCACCGTACTGGTGTTTTTTGTATAAAGACAAAGTTGTAGTGCATGGTAGAGATAGTTTGTTTTTATATTGTAACAATTCTCTCGAGACACATTCAAAATGTGCTGACCTTATTCCTATCGTTAGTCCTTTTGAATTTCAGGTTTTAGTATAGAAATTGAGAAGGGAATATATTTTTTCGAAATAATTCGTTTTTATCTAACCATGTGTTTTTCATACTACTGTAGCAAAATTCCCGCAATATGACGTGAGGCCAAGAATAGGCTTCACATCATATACTAACGTGTATTCCGTGTGACCAGACACACTTAAACCACTGGGCTACCAATGCTATAGATATAGGCTTGAAAATGTTATTGATTGTGAATAAATTAAACATTTACTGTGTCCATGGTAGTTATTTAAATACGTGTTATTTATTGTGCAAGCTTAACTAATCATTCATCTTGGGAATTATGATTGTTGGATGTTGTGAAGGAAAATTATGTACCGGTAGTCAAGTTTCATTCCAGTTAAAGGCCGAATTATTGAAGAAATTATCATTGAAATTATTTCACAAATTATCCCGGAGAAGGCAGAGTTGCAGTTATGTCTGAGACCTCCCCCAATACCCTGACACGGCGCTGACATCTTACCTTCGGTCTGCAGGGGCACTTGTTTTCGAGACGTTAAAACAGACAAAGTTTCTTAAACGGTTATTTATGTCCGTGAACGGACACATCGTGAATAAGGATTCAAATTAACACAACGTATATAAAATGAAGTAGAATTCAAATTTTGAATCTGATTTGGAGTCATAATTCCTGTGTCATTGTAGCCTTGGGGTTAAAGTGTTCGCTTGTCAGACTATAGATCCCAACAGCGGGGACATTGCTGAAATATTATTTAAAGCCACGTAAAACGATACTCACTAACTCTGTATGAGCTCTTCTTATTTTTTAAATAATGTTTTATTATCATCTTCATCATTTTTATCATTTATCATTATTATTATTGTGGTCGCCGTCGTCGTCATCATCATGATTCATGATAACTATTATTATTAGTAGTAGTAGTAGTAGTGTCGTCATCAGTATCATAATCTCTACTTTTGTGTATGGCAGCGGTCAGCCAGGGGCGGAGATGCCGATGCGATGGACGTCGACAGGGGAACGCTTCATCCAGGCGGACAGGAAGAACCGAGTGGAGAGGGCTAGACTCGACCTCCAACTCAAGATCTATGAGCGAGAGAGGCTCCGAAACTGGGGCTTGCAAGAGCGGGAGAAGAAGTTCCTTTACGCCAACATAGAATCTGTGAGAAGAACCTCTGGTTCCAGCAACATGGGCGTTGCCCCTGCCGGCCCCAAGGACAACTCGTATGAGAAGTCCATGCACAGCCGTAGTGCCATCAGGCTGAGCGAGAAGAGGTTGATGGAGTGGAGGTTGTGTGAGAAGCAGCTGCAGAGGTTCCTCAAACAAAAGGCCGTGGCAGCAGACGACACACTGGTCGACTCCCGCCTCATGTCAAGTAGAAGCGCGTGGGACGAAGACAGGAAGAAACCTGTGTCCGCTAAAGAAAGACATGGTGGAAAGGTCGAGAAAGAAAGGGCTGAGGTTCAACAGAGAGTCAGCGCTTTCCTGCACAGCGGCATGCATGTTGTGGACGGAAACACGGGTCAAAAGGATGGAAAGTCCCAGGGCGAAGCGAAACAAGAAGTTAAAAGAGGTGGAAAGGATGGTAGACAGAGACATCATAGCGAGCACGTGATACGTCCTCATACCGCTTTCGACAAGACTACTCCTGCTTTGAAACAAACGCAGCGACCCATGTCGGCCTGTGTCGACAACGCGTCCCGGAAATCCCAGTTCCTGATAACGAAGGGGGATGTGTATATGAATAGTGGGCTGCAGTTTACCAAAATTTCAGGATCAGGACCGGATACTCCGGCAGCTCAGGTGAATAACTTTGTCCACGACTTCAGTAGGCCCCACTCTCCTTTGTCATCAGACTCTGACCCGGACCAGGATGTGTTCCTTGACGACAGACTGTACACGGAGACACGGTACAACAGATCACCACAAGACAC
This sequence comes from Haliotis cracherodii, assembly GCF_022045235.1. Taxonomy (NCBI): domain Eukaryota; kingdom Metazoa; phylum Mollusca; class Gastropoda; order Lepetellida; family Haliotidae; genus Haliotis; species Haliotis cracherodii. The sequence goes on from NW_027266286.1 coordinate 30,381,208, forward strand.
AGACGCCTTGTCCGAGACGTCTAGAAGCTCACTGTCCGACAAGTCACCAAAGAGACTCACAAAACATGTATCTATCCCCAGTATTCTCGACCAGTTGACAGAGGAGGAGTTCTCTCCCCCTTCCCAATCAACGTCTAGACAGGTTGTACCTCATAGTGCTAAATCTTCAAAAGGCAGCTTCTATCATAGACCTAGATCCAGTTACTCTACTAAGAGAAGGGAGAGTATTCAGACTCCTACAGTGTTAGAAATTAGTGATGAAGAGGACCAAGACGTCAGACCGGAAGTGACGTCATCAAGGAGTAACCGGAAACAGGACTTAGACCAAACGCACGTCTACGATGCGCACAAGGCCGAGACGGCAGTGAAGAGTGCTATGGTGTTTTCCAAAAGTTCTCGTAAGAAGGCCTTGGAAAACCTCATAAATCAAAATAGTCCTGATAAAAGGGAGGTTCTAAGACAGGAGAGACTTCGTAGCATGAAGTCTCGTTCTGCCATGTTGTCCTGCATAGCTAGTCGATTCAACATTATCTAGTGTGGCGTGTTCATGTGAAAAGATACTGTCACCAGTTTACAGTCGTTAAGTAGGCTACCAACAAGATGCACAACGAGATGCACAGCGTTTTGGTGTCCTGAAGCTAGAACACAGAACTTTCGTCATTTTTTGACAATGCACAACATTTCTATTGAAGAAAGAAATGTTGGTTACGGCGCATAATGTTTTTTAATTTCGACGATTGGTATGTTAAATGTCCCGAGCATTTATCATATGAGAACGTGACAATGACTGGTTAGCTGTTTGTTAAAATATATACGACTACTTATTTAAAGAACTGCCAAAGAGTTTGTGTGACCGAGAATGTTGTGTTATTTGTTTTCCAAAGAAATCAGGAACAACCAATTACATCCAAGCTACATATTCTTTGATTTGTCTTCTGTTTTAAAAAAGAACTTTATGTCATATGTTCCTCTTTCTACTGGCACGGCCGACGTGATCGGGTCTGGAACAGGCAAACCAGAAGCTGTCACTGTTGGCATCGAACCTGTGTCATGGTATCGTACGATGACACACCGTATCAGTCTAGCCTCCCACCCCCATGGTCGGTAGATTCAGTCGCCGTTGACAGTTGCCAGGCTTTGATGATTGTTAATTCAGACCACAGCTTATGCGATATCTACACCTAGTTTGTTTGTTTAACGCCGCACTCAGCAATATTCTAGCCCTATGACGGCGGTCTGGAAATAATCGAGTCTGGACCAGACAATCAAGTGATTGACATCCTGAGCATCGATCCACGCAGTGGGGATACGATGACATGCTCCAACCACCCGATCCCGTTAGTCGCCTCTCACTACACCTAGTAACTGCTTTGTATACTTAAGAATGTATGGCTTATATTCTAAATCCAAACGCAAGCTAAAGTGAGGTGAAATTTCGCGTTCAAGGTTATTGCACTTATATAACATGTGCATAGACGTGTATGTATTGATGTTTGTACTAGTCCTGACTAATGCCGGTTTTATAGTGCTAATTCACTGAGATACCATGCCTCAGTTTAACATGGATACCCCACTCAGACACAGTATACTGGGCCGGAGCAGACGTGTCCATGTTTTAGCCCTTTAATGCCGAACGCTAGGCAGGGTAACAATAAGTAACATCTTTTAACGTATTTTGGTATGACACCGCCAGGGGATCTAACCATCGACCTTCTGCTCTCCGGCCAGATGTTTTATCCACCAGACCGGGGAAGTGGTTCTAAACCCATTATACAAACTTAATGTTTTGTTAACCCAGGTTTTGTCTGTAGGATGAGGATGGATGAACCAAAAAAAAACATCGCATTTCGGTTACCCCATTTATTCTAATCTGAAAGGAATTCGAAAGAGATAAATGAATCGAAGATGTTTTCCAATATCGATGCGAATTCGAAGCGCCCATAAAATGACTCGTTTCAATCGTTTTTTCTGAAATAACCAGGTGACCCCTCGTTACGTTACATACCATCGTTTGTCAAAATCATAATCTAGTCATGGCCGATCCCAAACAAGAATGCATTCTCTTGTATGAAAGTTCATGCTTCAAATACCAAAATGGACGCACAGGTAAATAAAAAACAACACTTTTATTGTATTTTGAAAATTGTGAACCAGGGGAGAGAACTCTTTAGACCTTAAATTTTGCGTTTAGCTACTCTGCATATATGAACCATGGTCATACAGACGGAATCTGTCCAAATCGGACTCTGTCAAATAAGGATTTTGGTGAAAGTCCCCTCATTTCCTTAATAAATTAGCATTACTCAAAATGACCTACAACTCTCTAATTCGGACTTTTCACACTTACCGAGTCCGAATTGGACGGATTCCACTGTATTTTGAACTTTCTACTTGATGTTTCAGTACATGTATATTTGAAACCATTTGATGCTAAAAAATAACCTTCTTGTGGTTTATGTCACCCTTAACATATATAGATTTATAGATGATTTGCTTCAAATCATTAAAGTTTAATAAGAATACAGATTTGGAAAGGTGATAATAGACTCTTTAAGAGATGACGTCCACATAAGAAGGTCACCTTGACACAAAGAACCTGGCTGCAGTGTAGAGTGCTGATGTAAGTGATGCGTGCTGTCTTGAGATGTTGATGACGCAGAAGTGTCATTCTAAATTTCGCCCTCTGCTTGTATTAAAGGGATAAAGGTGATTTAGGTGTTAATGTCAGCGGAATAACTCGATAGCTTGCTCAATACAACATTGCATCGGAGCAGGAAAACAAGTGATTGATAATGTGAGCTTTGAATCACGATGCCGGGATACGACGATCACCCATCCTCTAATCCATGTAGAGTCAACTTGTGTTTTCAGGTGATCACCCATCCTCTAACCCATTTAAAGCCGACTTGGGTTTTCCAGTGATCACCCATCATCTAACCCATTTAGAGTCGACTTGGTTTGTCCAGTGATCACCCATCCTCTAACCCAATTAGAGTCGACTTGGGTTTTCCAGTGATCACCCATCATCTAACCCATTTAAAGCCGACTTGGTTTTTCCAGTGATCACCCATCCTCTAACCCATTTAGAGTCGACTTGGTTTTTCCAGTGATCACCCATTCACTTTGTACCTATTTAGAATCGACTTGGTTTTTCCAGTGATCACCCATCCTCTAACCCATTTAGAGTCGGCTTGGTTTTTCCAGTGATCACCCATTCACTTTGTACCCATTTAGAATCGACTTGGTTTTTCCAGTGATCACCCATCCTCTAACCCATTTAGAGTCGGCTTGGTTTTTCCAGTGATCACCCATTCACTTTGTACCCATTTAGAATCGACTTGGTTTTTCCAGTGATCACCCATCCTCTAACCCATTTAGAGTCGGCTTGGTTTTTCCAGTGACCACCCATTCACTTTGTACCCATCCTAAGTAGCCACATCATAACGGATCAATGTCCTGACTGTATATAATTAAACACATGCTATTATAAATGATAAATGACTCATCCTGGCATTTATGTTGACCGCCTTTGTGTCATTCCCTACCCTTCCATGTAATTACTGCTGAGAGAAATCTGAGAAAAAACACTTTTTATAACATTGACATTTTCCATTCAATTTTGTGATTACATAATCCTTTTTAAAATCTTGTTTCTATAGAAACTGATATTGAATTATTGTACGGTGGTCCTTTCTGCTGCCATCTGATATTCTCTCAGTGATCAACTGTCGTGGAACCTAGTAGGCAAGCAGTTTTACCGTGTAATTCATCTCATCATGACGTCACCAGCCCTTCGTTACATGCGGCGGGAACATGTGCGAGACTGTCTCGTACATTGGCTTTCCACTGTGAATCCTCCTCCTGCAAATGTCGCACACGAGTTGAATCAATCACTATATACAATAGCTACAACGGCACTGTGCATTCGCCCGATCATTCTGCATTCCATCCTCGGTGATCCAGTGTACTTTATTCCCATACTATGACGAGAAATGGTTGTCACAGGAGTATGAGTGTGTATGGTTTGACGCCGCGTTTAGCCATTTTCAAGCCATATCGAGGTGGGGACGCCATAAATTGGCTCCACACATTGTACCCATGTGGGGAATCGAACCCGGGTCTTCAGTGTGATGCGAACGCTTTAACCACTAGGCTACCCGCCGCCGCACAGCAGCATGAAGATATAACAGACTGGATAATTAGGATGGTTATATATCGCCCTTGACCCGTGAAGATCCGGGGTAGAATAGGTCTTCAGCAACACATGCATGCCGTAAAAGGCGAATATGCTTGTCGTAAAAGGCAACTTTAGGGATCGGATGGCCAGGCTCGCTGACTTGGTTGAAGCATGTCATGGTATCCCAATGATCGATGCTCATGATGTAAATCACGGGATTGTCTGGTCCAGACTCGATTATTTACAGACTGCCGTCATATAGTTGGAATATTGCTGAGTGCGGCGTTAAACTATACTATGGTGGCCGAGAGGGGACATCGCTTTCTCGCTTTCTCGCTCTATCGCTCTCTCGCTCTATCGCTTTATCGCTTTCTCGCTCTATCGCTTTCTCGCGGTACTGATGTGGGAGGGGTGTGTGTTCGGGAGCTGAGATTTTTCCAAGTCGCATTTCAAATTATACATATGGACGGAGAATGTTGAAATTTTCTCACTATCTACTTAAATATAATTTAACATTACACTTCTTTTACACCAAAATAATATTCTAATTTTGAGAGCGCCCTAGGCGCTTATTACGTCGAATGCGGTAATTAAGTCTACGCTAATTTGTTTGCATTTATTATTAACTCTAACGTTAATTTCAAGATTTACAGTACATACTATTCAAAAGAAGTTAAAGAACACCCGATTCCTTATTATGACTATGGTTAGTCATTAGATGAAGCGATAGAGCGAGAAAGCGATAGAGCGAAAAAGCGATAGAGCGAGAAAGCGAGAAAGCGATAGAGCGATAAAGAGAGAAAGCGATAGAGCGAGAAAGCGATAGAGCGATAAAGCGAGAAAGCGATAGAGCGACGAAGCGATAGAGCGACGAAGCGATAGAGCGTGACAGCGAGAAAGCAATATTTCCCATAATGCCGTACATTAAAACGGTTTTTGCTGACATTTAGTGATCCATTCCTGTAAATCTCACCGCTATTTTGCCTCCTATGATTAGATTTTTTAAACATCTTGTAGTAGATAAATATGTTACAAAATGAACACGTAATTTTTTCTCGTTTAGCTTGTATATTTTCTTAAGTGTAATACATAAGCAAGATTCACAGAATACAGATAGTCACTGTTCATATTTTCATTTTGTTCATAGTATCCTTCCCTCATTCCTCTATCAATTTTAAAACTGATAAAAAGGAGATCATATATTGACAAATAATTGTCAGTTTTATTAGCCAGTTTGTATTGTTTACAACGTCCAAAGAATTATTTTTTTCGGTCATTAGATTTGGAATTGAAGCCGAATATGTGCTTGTCCGATTTCGGGATCACAATTATGTTCACTAAGTTGCATGCGCATTATGCAGACAAAAGATGTACATGTACATGTACACAGTTATGTTTCCCTAACAAATACAGATGATTTAGATATATGCCTTCAGTCACATAAACGACTTTCGAGAACATCATTAACCCGTAACCCCATTCCTTGGACAACAGAAATGAAATGCGTCGTAAATATATTTTAAAAACAACTCGTTTCTTTCGAATGACTTTCGATCAAACTGTCTTCGGGAATTAAACTTAATGCTAAAGTGCTTGTAAAATATAATTTAACTTTCCCGCCAGGAGAGACTAGATATCCAATTATAGTATAGGCTCAGACAGGAATATACATATTTATGTAGCAATTCTCTATCCATTTGAACTGTATGGTTAACCATTGTGCGTTCTGATGTGAGTTATGTAGTTATCTACTACCTTTTTACACAGACAATGAGTCGGACACACACGCAACACACACACACACACACACACACACACACACACACACACACACACACACACACACACACACACACACACACACACACACACACACACACACACACACACACACACATACACACACACACACACACACACACACACAAATACATAATTTTGACAAAACTATACTTAAGATATACATAGCATATTATAATGATAGCTGATTTAATATATGTTATAGATAATCATAGTAATGCATGTCATATTGTTATCAACCTGAACTATGTGGCCACACTAATTATGTCTCTCCATATGTGTAGTTTACACAAGTACACATATCAACTGTGGTAACGCCACAGCGATGGGGGCAGGGGGGTAGCCTAGTGGTTAAAGCGTTCGATCGTCAACCCAAAGACCCAGTTCGATTCCCCACATGGGTACAATGTGTGAAGCCCATTTCTGGTGTTCCCCGTGATATTACTGGATTATTATTAAAAGCGACGTGAAACCATTCCCACTCACTCACTCACATCGGTGTTTATCAAATTAATATATGCAAGTACATATATTTGTAGATTTGCACAAGACGAGAAACACAATTCAAGTTAAACATACATCAAATGTCAAAAAGAACATTTACGGACAACCTTATGACACACTGTAACATCATATACCACCGAAAACTAGTTAAAGAACATCCAAAATTATAAGATTGTATTTTTGCAAAAAACAATCAGCCAAGACTAATTAACCAAAGTCTTCTTACCTTTTATATATAGTATATATTTAGATTTTAACCTGATTTATTTAGAGCGTATTGTCATGATCTGCCACGCGCTTTCGGCGAGATGGTCACATACAACTGAAAAGGGCCATAAATAAATCCATTTTACCCAAAAATCGGTGGATTGTTTTAAAATCACCTACGTCTCTACAGTTAAATTATGTTTAAGTAAATAGTGAGAAAAGTTCAACATTACCTCCCAATTGCAGCAGATATCACATGCGGCACCTATAGTGGTCAAGAGGGGATATTGCTTAACCGCGAGAAAGCGATAAGGCGAGAAAGCGATAGAGCGATAAAGCGAGAAAGCGAGAAAGCGAGAAAGCGATAGAGCGATAAAGCGAGAAAGCGATGTCCCCTCCCCCTATTAAACAACAAACAAACAAATTATATCGTCCTTACCAGAAGGTGCAGTGAACGACTTTGGGCTATACAGTCCTCCCTGATTATAATGCCACCCAGGTTATAATGCAATGTTTGTCACAGAACGGATTTCCTCATTGCAAAATTCCCTGGTTATAATGTTTTCCTAGTTATAATGCCGATGTTCGCAGAACGAAAGTTTCCAATTCCCTGGTTATAATGTCATCCTAGTTATAATGCCAATGTTCGCAGAACAAAAGTTCCAATTCCCTGGTTATGATATCATCCTAGTTATAATGCCAATGTTCGCAGAACAAAACTTCCAATTCCCTGGTTATAATGTCATCCTAGTTTTAATGCCAATGTTCGCAGAACGAAACTTCCAATTCCCTGGTTATAATGTCATCCTAGTTATAATGCCAATGTTCGCAGAACAAAACTTCCAATTCCCTGGTTATGATATCATCCTAGTTATAATGCCAATGTTCGCAGAACAAAACTTCCAATTCCCTGGTTATAATGTCATCCTAGTTTTAATGCCAATGTTCGCAGAACGAAACTTCCAATTCCCTGGTTATAAAGTCATCCTAGTTATAATGCCATGTTCGCAGAACAAAAGTTCAAATTCCCTGGTTATAATGTCATCCTAGGTATATTGCCAATGTTCGCAGAACAAAACTTCCAATTCCCTGGTTATAATGTCATCCTAGTTATACTGCCAATGTTCGCAGAACAAAACTTCCAATTCCCTGGTTAAAATGCCATTTTTAATAATATGTTTGACAATCAACAAACTGATTGATTCAGTTGTTTTCACAGCTAATCCTGGTAAGATAACAAACCGATTTGTTTGATGTAAATGATAATATCCTTTTCTATAAGCCTGAATAGATTGGCATTTCTCAATTTGATTGATGAGACTCAAGTTCTAGCATAAATCAATTATGTCTTGTTTTCAGCTCCCTAGTTATAATGCTATATCCTCCGCTGGACAAAAGGTGACCTTATAACTAGGGATGATAGTATATCATTATGGTCAGTAGATACTCGAGTCTGGGCCGGAAAAGGATGGTTGATAGTATAGTATGGGCAACCGTTCATGCCGTCAGGGTACTACCACACAATAACCCGCCTTCACACATTTTACCACCCAATACACCCAATAGACGGCTCTTACAACAAGCATTGGTGGGTGGTAGGAATCCGTTCTCAACGTTTGATTTTTTAAGATAGTATCTTGAATTTTCAACTTCATCACTTGAAGTATCAACACATTATATGTTGTATTTTGAGTTTTACATTGATGTTTCTATACAATTTCCAACTTAAGTACTTGTATTTTCAAGATAACAACTTGAATCGTCAGCTAAGGATCTTGAATTTTCAGATAATAAACAGGACCTAATGGAGTTCCGGAGATATTGGATGTTCCAACAGCTCTATTACTTTAGTATGTGCCATTTCTATAGTGTTGATGACGGCCTTGTTTAAACAGTTGAACTAATAGTATCCTTCAGGTTGTCCTTAACATTTCACACACCCCTAATACTTTGTATCAGTGTGTGAGTGTTGGCGTATGCTGCAGTTCTTCACAGCGTTCATAAGTCGAAACTGTGTGACAACTGCCAAACTGTCCATACAAAATGCACAAAAAGGTATAGGCATGTTTCCACACGTAGGGAACCTCCTTTGATTCATGAGAACCACTGATTTTCAGCCTAGGTCGTGTTTGGTCACATCGTGTACACGCTAGTTACCATAGTTTGAGGCCTATGTTTGTTTCTTTGTTTGACGCCGCACTCAGCAATATTCCAGCTATATGAAGGTAGTCTGTAAAAAATTCAGCCTGGACCAGACAATCCAGTGATTGGTGTCATGAGCGTCGACCACCCGATCCCATGAGTCGCCTCTTATGACAAGCATAGTTGCCTCCTACGACAAGCATGAGTTGCTGAAGACCTATTCTACTCCTGATCTGCACGGGGCTTGAGACCAGTAAGGATGCTGTGTTAACCCCGACCCTGCTCCAGTTGACGACCATAGCCTGGGAGGTTTGCATTTGTTCAGCGCTTTGGACAAACCCTTGATCAATGGTATTCCATACTATTGTGATGACAAAGGGAGAGTTCTGGGATTCCGACCCACGATCCGCGGATCCTGGCACGACTAAGGGAAGTAGCTCTGCAGTTCCCTCATTCGAATAGTTCCATGTTCAAATGTATAATGTATCACTGTATCTGTTACAAAACACATTCGGTGTACCAAGACAAAGTTTATTATTATTATGATAAAGAACTAAAATTTGGCAACAAGTGTTTAAACAGTCACACAATTTGAGCATCAAAGTACGTCACAGGGTCCAAGGGAGACAACTGTGTGTCTCTGACAGAACTGCCCAATATGATATATTTAAACCGAATGTAACCTGTACTCTACATTATTTACAGAACAAGAAAACATGTTTGGCAAAACATCACTGCACTGTTCACTAAGAGAATTCAAATGACGTAAAAAATATATTTACAGTTATGAAATTCGGCATGAGATTAATAAGATATTGTAGTCAAATAATGAATCATAGACAATGAAAGCATCTCGTTTTAACATTATGAAACCACTTAAATCCTTCGTCACCTCTCGCCCCTTTCCGACACCTTTTTTGAGACGGTCGGCTTTTCCAGAAATAATACGAATGGTTACGAACGAGAAAACAATTTTGTAACATAGCTCGGAAAAAGTTCTTTAAAAAAATGGATACATGTATTATACAAATAATGTTATCGTTCATTACTAGGCTTCTATGAGCGCATGAGACCCCAGAGAAAATATACAACACAATCTTGACAATACGTACTTTCTCGTTTTGGCTTATTAAAAATATTTATTTCAGTCTGTTTGTTGTTGAACGCCGCATTCCAGCTATATGACGGCGGTCTGTAAACAACTGAGTCTGGGCTAGACAATCCAGTGACTGACATCATGAACATCGTTCTGCGCAATTAAACTCGATGACATGCATCAACCATCTCAGCGAGCCTGACCACTCCGATCCCGTTTGTCTTTCTACATGCTTGGGTTGAGAAAGATCAGTTGTTAACTGGATCTTCACGGGTTGGTTATTTCAGTAAGCCAGGTTATTATGTGGCTGATGCGATTGAGTATTGTATTGATATAATTATACAGTAAATATAATTAACTGAAAGGATTAGTATCACTAACTGTATTTCCCCACCTACTGTGATGAATATGGACTGAAACATCCATTTCACTGTGAAATGTCAACAAGTTCAGGGTATTACCCTGGATATATATTCTTTGTTTGCTTGTTTGTTTGTTTGTTATTTCACAGTTCATTCAGCAATATTCCAGCTATATGACAGCGCTCTGTAAATAATCAAGTCTGGACCAGACCTTCCAGTTCTTGACATCGTGCTCATCGATCTACGTAGTTGAGATAAAATGACATGCATCAGGCAAGTCAGCGAGCCTTACCACCCGATCCCGTTAGTCTGGACATATATTCATTTTATAATGCTTCAATCATGCAAACGTTCTCAGAAGAGATAATAATATGGTCATTGAAACATGTTTACGTTGTAAAATGCTTTATAGGTTCAAACGATCGAAAAACACTGTGAAGATGTCCTCCGAATTTGATGACTTATTTGCACATAGTTGTACGATGCCATACTTTTTAAACATTTTACTAAGTATGGATTTGGTAACGAGCCATATTAAGCAAAGTCCAATATCCTATATTTCCTAGAGTACACCCATCACGGTAATGTTTCTGCCAAGTTGTGATGTAAGCGACACAATGCCATGGTAGCAATCTGAACTTAGTGACCATTCTTTGCGGTGTAGATAGTATGTATATACAGGGAAAGCGTGAAAGAACTATCACAGCGGTTTTATAAGAACATTTATGCATTTGACACATACACCCAGTTACAAAATCAGAAGTAAATGAGATGGGCATTTTTAACCAGTCCATAATTTGCATATTTATATTAAGGATGCTCCAGTATGTTCCAGCACGTCCACATTCTTCCTTCTTAAAGAGTGACAACACAATCTGGACCTAGGAACTATGTGTATACGTATTCGCACAAAGTCCGGGCTATAAATATTCGACGCAGAGGAGATCTGTTTCCCCACTGAATACCATGGATGTGCGTCACGCGTTTCAACTTACATGAAACCGCTTTTTAAAACGAAATGAAACAGGTAGATAGTTGAAGTCCAGAAGGCTTGACACCTTAAACTTTAACGGTTTTCCTACTTCTGACGTGGTTAGTTTAATATTTTAGTATCCAGCTTCATTCCACGAAACCTTGCCTGCGTCATACCCTCTTTGATTAACGTCATCTATCGATCATGGATACAGCAATGTGCATAATCCGTGAGTGTGAATGCTGTCTAATGTCATAGTCAGCTATATCACGGCAGCCTGTAAATAATCGGAAAACATTTGCAGCCTGCAAACCAGTGACTGACAGCATGAGCATCGGTCCGCACCACCAGGTACGATGACTGGCAACCTGCAGACTCTGATCTCCCGATCGTCAGTTTAATCGGGTTTTACAAGCCTAAGGTCGCCTCCTTGAGCTTTAGGATAGACCGTCTGTCGCTTCATACCAAAAGACTTTAAAATAGTGTACTTGTTCTTACCCTGCCTGGCGCTCGGTAATAATGGGATACAGCAGGGACTGGTCGGCTCGGTGTCAGTATACTAGATCAGAGAGGTTATCTTTGTTGTATACTGCGGCATTATCACACGCGATCTCCTTGAACGCGACATTAAGCCCCATTTCAGCGTTACAAGCATGAGGTACCGGGGATCTGTTCTAACCCGAAGCCCCGACAGGGGTGACAGCATGTATCAGTATCAATGTGATAGAGTACCGTGTTTACCACGGTAACGTGCACACCGATTCATTACAAGGACATAGTGAAATATACAGTGTATTATACATATATAAAATATGCTCGTGCGAAATCATGGAATAGAACTCCATGTAATAATCACAATGTTCCGTAACGGTCAGTGTGAGCGCGTGGTTTAAAGGTAACTATCGAACACGTATTTCAAGCGCTGCTTATCCCAGTGCTGTTTCCCACTTATCCCCTGCGGTTTATTATACTTATTTTACACCAAAAGTCTGTGAAGACTTAAAGATTTTTTATATTTATGTTTTTTGACCGAACTGATAATTCATATTGTGCGGCCTCGTCCATTTGTACAATTACTTGAATAGCAACGCCAATGACATCGTTAGGATGATCTTATGTTTAGCACATCATAGATTTTGTCATGATTATGTTACAACACCGCACATAATTGCATAGGGTCTAAAGGTGACTCTTCTTGTACGTTTATTCAATAGAAGCGACACGGTGCTAGACCAACTGATACAGCTGCTACTGGTGCGAATGCATCCCCTACAGGTTGATGTAGGCGAGATGGTGTTGTCTGTCCTTTACTGTACGTTACTGAAATCAAGCAGAAGTGAGCGAGCGAGTTTGGTTTTAAGCTGGGGAACAACATTACGGCAGGGAACACCAGAAAATGGATTCACATATTGTACCCATCTCAGGAAACGAACCCGTGTCTCCGGTGTGACGAGCGAACGCTTTAACCACTAGGCTTCCCGACCGCCCCTCAAGTATAGTTTTAATCCAGATTTTATATGTCTTTCGCATTCGCAAAAAATGTTAACTTACCATTTGTTAAAATATTTCAAGGTGTCTAAAGAAACAACCCTTGTTACAAGGAATAGACGGTGTGTCAGCCACGAAGACATTGGTCTGCGATCACGAATGATTTCAAGATTTGTCCAGACAAATTGATTGAGTGGAGTAGGTCACGCCGTCTTAAACAGCATTTCATTTATATGACGGAGTGTCAGCTCCATGTAGATGTCCATGGGGACACATTCACGGGCTAGATATACCATCTTGTCCTGAATGTCTAGTGTACCTACTATACTGGCCAACCTACACACATCTCTCCGGAAGGGTGACGTCATAGGTGGACCAGCGAGTGAGTGAGTTGTGTTTTACGCCGCCTTGGACAGTATTCCAGTCATACCACGGCGTTGTGGATCAGAATTCACGACGGCAAAGAAACCCAGTGCTGTTTTAGTCCTTGACAGCCAACCACTTTTACAATCAATACAGGGGGCACGGGTGGCCAAGTCGTCTAAGGCGCCGCGATTCGATGTGCAGAGTTGCGTCCCTTGGGCACGCCAGAAACCTATGATTGTGGGTTCGAATCCCGGTTCACCCCGATTATGTTTCTAGGTTTGTCAGCACCATATCCGTGCTCGTGGGTTTAACCGAAGTGGTAAACGTCTGAGACCTGCATCACTTCGGGCTTTCCTCCCACATTAAACTGACACGCCGCGATATGACTGGAACATTGTTAAAAGCGGAGTTAAACCCAACTTACTCACTCATTACAATAAATACATATCAATGGCATGACTTTTGAAATCTTGACAAAAGTAACAAATTCGAGTGTCACAGAGTATTATTTGAGAACAAGGTAGCTGTTCACCATCACATAGGAACGAGTTTATCCATGAATTGCTGCGTGGTAGCATGCATTTCTGTTCCACCCTAGAACATCCCATCAATATGTTGGTTGACAAGGAATGGCCCTGCATGGATCTCGAAACATAAATATGAAAAAACACATCAGTTATCACATTGAATCACTTGAGCATGCGCAGTTCCAGCTCTTCTATTGTTTGACAATCACGTGACCATCTATGTTGCGTTTACATCCGGTAGAACATCATACTCCCTCTGCACTTTGTTCTTCCGGTGTTCATTATCTTGCATAGTGGAGATGCCCTTCCTCTGTTCTTGAACACACATGTCATACCCCTCGGACATCTGTGTGACCAGGTACTCGAACACTGCCTTCCAACACTCCCTCACCTCCTGAATGAACTCTTCGCCCAGCTCTTGTTCCCAAACTTCCAGCATGCACTTGGAGTACACGCCGAAGTAGTGGGTGTCGAAGCCGTCGAACAGCACGTGGGAGGCGCCGAGTGCCATCAGCTCGTGCTGAGTGACAGGTGCGAGGCACTCAAGGTTGTCCACGATGTTCTGAAGGACCTGCATGAATTTCTCAGCATGGTCCCGGAACTGAGGGCTCTTCCGAAGATCATCCACGTTGTACACACTGCAAGAAGATCAGGGAGATATATCAGGCATCTTGTAAAATGAATTGGTTAGTGAAGAATTCAAGTTATCAAACCTGTTAGCCGAAGACTGAGTGAGTATGGTTTTACGCCGCTTTTAGCAATATTCCAGCAGTATCACGGCTGGGGAACCAGTAATGGGCTTCACACATTGTACCCATGTCGGGAATCGAACCCGGGTCTTCGGCGTGACGAGCGAACGCTTTAACCACTAGGCTACCCGACCGCCCTGTTGGCCAAAGACCGACCTTGTTTGCGACAGCGTTGTATGCAACTAAAGCTAAATTACTTTAGTTCGATGTCGTATAAACTGCCGGGTACATGAAACTGATTTAACTACAAAATTACAAAAAAATAATCGAAACGTTACTATGCTTAAAATGTCGCCGAAACACTGCAAACGTACAGTCCACAACACAACTATTATACCCGTATGCAGTACATCATCATCGAATAACCCTTTCCTATTTGTTTCATTTGAGTCACCATAAAACATGGGTGTACAGTTTCATTTTTCCCGGCAGTTTAGTTTAGACGGACCTTGCATGATATAACAAAACTCAACAAACCAATTGTTTGTTTGCTCAATCCAGTGATGACATCATGAGCATCGATCTTCGCAAATGGGATCATACGATGACCTCCATCAACCAAGTCACCGAGCCTGACCACTCGATCCCGTTAGTCGCCTTTTACGGCAAGCATTGATTGCTGAAGACCTGTTCTACCCCGGATCTTCAACAAACTGATCGAGCTAATGAAAGAACATGTTGTTTACTACCCCCAGACTGGTGTCCATTTCCAACTTACTTCTATTATAGAAAGAGAGTGAACTGAAATTGTGTTTGATTGTGGGTAATCATTTTCTGTTAGTTTAATAAACGTTGGAACAAATGTCATATTTGGGATAGCATTTCTTAGTAAAAGTTCTAGTACTAGGGGGGTTGAGTCCCATCCGGAACCTAATCGCCAGCAAACAAAGTCAGCGATCTCACCCGCTCAGCCGCCGAGGTTTAAAAAAAAATCGAAGTCCGACAACTGGAAGTCTAGAGCACGTACTTTGTGTACCCCTCTGATAGATTTAAATTGACACGACTCCCATGGCCGAAAACTATCAGTACACACGTTTAAATGAAAAAGTGTACATTTGGCATTGTGTATTCATAACGCAGGAACACGTTGACATTTGTGGGACTTCAATGAAACTTGCTAGGCAGCTTGATCGCAGCCCCCCTTTAACTTCAATCACCATCACTCTATCACCTCATTACCCCACAGAGATGCTGAATTCGGCACGCAAGATATTACGCCCAGGACATTAAATATTTACACTCTAGAGGTTGATATAGACTGTTTTCATATACCGCAACACGCGATACTTGTCTCTAGTTCCTTCCTCAAACCGTAGAGCTGGCTTACGTCATGGTTATCTGGGACAAAGTAAATTGGCAACTAGTCGTTGTGGATGTATTATTCATCGCAGCGGGGTTCTGTGGCTGACACTGAGCTGATCTTGCCGAGGTGTTGAAGGTGAGGGCGGGTGCTTCTTTCGCTTCATTACCTAACGACTCGGCAAATCCGTAATTCTATATAGATCATTCACCGGGGGTGCTTCTGTATCGTAAAATCGACAAAATACCATACAATTTCTATAATATGATATTTACGATACTGAAACACGAAGGTAACTTAAATAATCTAAGTTTAATATAATTACTTCCAATCAATACAGTAACTACAGAAAAAGGGTTTAAATACGACACTAAAGTAAAACACTTATCTGCACTTGTTGGGGTTGACGAATTGAGCTTACTGAAAGTAGATGCTGTGAGGTGACTTCATTTGCATATTAATCGCACCGTGATTCAAAGTTTTCCGAATTGGTTTATCGAATCGATAACGCTAATTAACGCTTTGCACATTGTGTAAGATACCAGATAGACAGGCATGATAAAGCCCAAAACAATAGTCTGATTAATGAAATGTGTTAGTGGCCGAGGCTACCAACAACTGTCAGTTTATGAATTGTATTGTTTGAAGCCAGGTCATGGGTAATCAACTTTCCGACTAGAGATTATATAACAAGTTCGCTGTATCAGCCTCGCTATGACAGCTATTTTAAAGCTCCTTTTCAGAAGACCAATAATTAACAGTGGGTGGTTTAAGACGCCCCCGAACTTTAACCGATACTGAGATAGTGAGCATAACCCTTCCTATTTACACCCTTCTGGGTGATGGGGTAATGTAGTGGTTAAAGCGTTCGCTCGTTACGCCGAACACCCGGGTTCGATACCCCACAAGAGTCAAATGTGTGAAACCCATTGCTGGTGCCCCCCGCCGTAATGTTGCTGAAATATTGCTAAAGGCGGCGTAAAACCATACTCAATCACTACACTATTCCTACATTAAGCTGTGATTATGAATGAAAGTGTTAATTTCGCCAAGCAGCAGAGGCGGATCCCGTACTTGCACTCATCTTCTCGAGTCAAGGGCGTTAACTGACTCGTAGCTGCAATACCTCAGTCAGCGATGTGAGGTGGAATTCATTCATCACACTTATAGCCTATAATGTCCACGGCATACTGCCTATGGTACTTAGAAATCACGGAAGTCATACACAATCATTTAGACCCGTCCGCAAGGAAACCAAGCAGAACTAAATCATATTTACGAGCTATACAGTTCTATGTATGCCTACTGATAATGGCATCAATGCCCTGATTAAAGACAATTAACGAAATATTGCGGAAGTTGCCAAGTGCCTCCTCTTTTCATCATTTATCCCGGGATCTTTGCACACAACAAAGTTGTCGATAAATACTGTCAGGTAATAACGAGAGTACCAAGGATACATCTAAAAGTCATACAACCCACACCATCACCCCTTGCAGATGTTTAACATTCGCATTGAAGGTACATGATTAGGATGTTGACGCCCTGGTAAAGCAGATATGATACGATCTTGGAAAGCAAATATGAGTTGAGTGGTAAGTGTTTGGTTTGTACCATGTAACTCTGTTTGGTTGCTAAATCAATGAAACTGAAAACATTACGTGCATTTCGAAATTGATACGGCCTTAAATAAATAGTAAACTCGATGGCCTAGTCGTTCTATTATTAGCGCACGTGGCATCGGACAAGCTTCAGTATGCCAATCAAGGATGAGCTACCCACTAGCTAACCCAAAGTCCCTGAGAAGGGATTCTACTTGTCACCCCAAGATATACTCCAAACTGCACCTTCCTGTCGTTTTTAGCACCCTTCTATAATCTAACAAACCACCAAATCAATTTAATTATGGTTTTAACCTTTTGGTTTTGTCATAACAAGAACAAGAAAAAGTACATAAGTACATAAAAATGTCCCATTCTGCCCATGATTGAATTTACAAAAATATTGTTTCTCCTACACCAGATTAAGATAAAAGTCAAGTGCATTTAAGCGATTGTCTGCAATGTAACAAGCCTAAATAAGAATGTTAATTTGTTAAAAAAAATAACGTATTCCTAATTACTTACTTTTGATGTCTTGAAAACCACATACATGCCCATTGATTTCCTTAATCACCGCAGTCCGTAGCGGGGACGTTCATGTCTTATACATCTACTTGTTGTTGATGGATATTGATTGTTTTAGAAGTATTCAGGGGGAGTTAAACAAGTTCATTGGTGTGGGTTTTTTAGATTACCGTTTTACAAGTTCGTGCCTGTCTTCAGTGCCAGCTGATCACTAGACTGGGTGGCCTCTACACCTGAAGGTACAAGGCCACAGCTGGCAATCAATGTACTTTTATCAGTGCGCCTGTGTTCATCTTCCCGGGGCAAGATGTTCACTAGAGTTGCCAAGTGAAAACTACTAGGCTTTAGGCAATATTACTGCGGGGGACACGAGGAATGGACAGGGATCTTCGGCGTGACGAGGCAGCGCTTTAACCACTGGGCTATCCAACCTGAAACCTTAGATTGTCCTATGATCCATGTATTTAGCGCTGAAATTTGATGTACAGTTGTACGATTAATAATTTTACTAAATATTCAAACATATTACCTGAATTTTTCGAATAATTTCTTCACACCCGGTGCATCAATAAAGATACGAACGAATATTTCCGCTCCTATTCTGATGACATCACGTGACAATACCGGCCACGTGCTTCTGATGGTGTCTATTTGTGTATCACTGAAGTCACTTGTAACAACTTCCGGATCCGGTTCGACATGCGCATTTGGCACCACTGTGGGCTTGCTGTTCTCGCAACCCATAACAACGTCACTTCCGGTCACATGGCATCCCTACTAAACCCCGTCTCGACCTAAAAGAAAAGAAACAAATAAAAACATTTACAAATTGTCAACGTATACCAGGCTCAAGATTTCAAGCTATAGAAATCTGTTTTCTCGGATAATTAAGACAGGTTATTGCCTGGCTTTGACGTTGTATATGTATATATTTTATTATCATATCACACGGAAATATATAAGTACATGTCCATTTTGGACATCTATTGGAAGATCCGGGTAGAGAATATTTCTTCAGCAACCCATGCTTGCCGTAACAGGCGACTGGGCGACTAACGGGATTAGGTTGTCAGGCTCGCTGACTTGGTTAATGTATGTCATCGTATCCCAATTACGTAGATCGATGCTCATGATGTCAATCGCTGGATTGTTTGGTCCTGAATCGATTATTTACAGACCTCCGTCATATAACTGGAATATTGCCAAGAGCGATGTTAAACAACAAAGAAACAAACAAAAACAAAACAAAAACAAACAAATATATCCACTTTGAACGTAATTCGCATTCGTGTTTTTTCCCATTATGAGACCTCACATGTACTGCAGGACCGGAGACCTGACTATGCACGCACCAGTGTAACTGTACACAAAACCCATGCACAAAAACTAACACTACCAGTTATGGAGTTATGTTACCAAATGTCGTTAAGAGCTATTTTAGCAATTTTATAGATTTCAGCTTGAAAGTGTGGCTCTATACGCCTTTCCCCACAATGAACTGCTTCATTATTCATAATGATCGACCCTTTGAGTTATAAAACTAGGCCTTTTTGTCAAATCAAACTACAAAAGACACTTGATTGAGTTGAGGTCTGGATATGCTAGCGAGGCGTTCAAACACGACAACAGCACGAAATGAAGACTTATTGATTGCGTGAATAACTATGAGTGGTATGCAATTTAAAACATTCGATAAGTGGGGCTGTGGTCACTTGAAGTATGTCTAGATGATGCCGAAAAGTACAATCGTCAACCAACTGGCAGTGATTAGTGGTAACGCCACACAATTCATACTGTTTAGTGATAACGTTGCACAATTAATACTGTTTAGTGATAACGTTGTACAGTTAATACTGTTCAGTGATAACGTATCACAATTAATACTGTTTAGGGATAACGTTGCACAGTTAATACTGTTTAGTGATAACGTAGCACAGTTAATACTGTTTAGTGATAACGTTGCACAGTAAATACTGTTTAGTGATAACGTTGTACAGTTGATATTGTTAAGTGATAACGTAGCACAATTAATACTCTTTGGTGATAACATAGCACAGTTAATACTGTTTGGTGATAACTTTGCACAGTTAATACTGTTTGGTGATAACTTCGCACAGTTAATACTGTTTGGTGATAACGTTGCACAGTTAATACTGTTTGGTGATAACTTTGCACAGTTAATACTGTTTGGTGATAACTTTGCACAGTTAATACTGTTTGGTGATAACTTTGCACAGTTAATACTGTTTGGTGATAACTTTGCACAGTTAATACTGTTTGTTGATAACGTTGCACAGTTAATACTGTTTAGTGATAACGTAGGACAGTTAATACTGTTTGGTGATAACTTTGCACAGTTAATACTGTTTGGTGATAACTTTGCACAGTTAATACTGTTTGGTGATAACTTTGCACAGTTAATACTGTTTGGTCATAACGTTGCACAGTTAATACTGTTTAGTGATAACGTAGCACAGTTAATACTGTTTGGTGATAACTTTGCACAGTTAATACTGTTTGGTGATAACTTTGCACAGTTAATACTGTTTGGTGATAACTTCGCACAGTTAATACTGTTTGGTGATAACGTTGCACAGTTAATACTGTTTGGTGATAACTTTGCACAGTTAATACTGTTTGGTGATAACTTTGCACAGTTAATACTGTTTGGTGATAACTTTGCACAGTTAATACTGTTTGGTGATAACTTTGCACAGTTAATACTCTTTAGTGATAACGTAGCACAGTTAATACTGTTTGGTGATAACAAGCACAGTTAATACTGTTTGGTGATAACTTTGCACAGTTAATACTGTTTGGTGATAACTTTGCACAGTTAATACTGTTTAGTGATAACGTTGCACAGTTAATACTGTTTAGTGATAACGTAGCACAGTTAATACTGTTTAGTGATAATGTAGCACAGTTAATACTGTTTAGTGATAATGTAGCACAGTTAATACTGTTTAGTGATAATGTAGCACAGTTAATACTGTTTGCTGATAATGCAGCACAGTTAATACTGTTTGGTGATATTTTCACACAGCTAACACTGTTAATCTCTGTGTGACTATAGACTCTGCACTCAATGACCCCCACAGCGGGATATACAGTAAGCAATGTGACATCGATCAGGGAGATGTGATCATATCAGCACTAGGGGGGTAAGTGTTATATGTCATTTAGTGTGACCATGTGTTATATGTCATTTAGTATGACCAAGTGTTATATGTCATTTAGTATGAGCAAGTGTTACATGTCATTTAGTATGAGCAAGTGTTATATGTCATTTAGTATGACCAAGTGTTATATGCGACCAAGTGTTATATGTCATTTAGTATGACCAAGTGTTATATGTCATTAAGTATGACCAAGTGTTATATGTGACCAAGTGTTATATGTCATTTAGTATGACCAAGTGTTATATGTCATTAAGTATGACCAAGTGTTATATGTGACCAAGTGTTATATGTCATTTAGTATGAGCAAGGGTTATATGTCATTTAGTATGACCAAGTGTTACATGTCATTTAGTATGAGCAAGTGTTATATGTCATTTAGTATGACCAAGTGTTAAATGTCATTTAGTATGAGCAAGTGTTATATGTCATTTACTATGACCAAGTGTTATATGCGACCAAGTGTTATATGTCATTTAGTATGACCAAGTGTTATATGCGACCAAGTGTTATATGTCATTTAGTATGACCAAGTGTTATATGTCATTAAGTATGATCAAGTGTTATATGTGACCAAGTGTTATATGTCATTTAGTATGACCAAGTGTTATATGTCATTAAGTATGACCAAATGTTATATGTGACCAAGTATTATATGTCATTTAGTATGACCAAGTGTTATATGTCATTTAATATGAGCAAGTGTTATATGTCATTTAGTATGAGCAAATGTTATATGTCATTTAGTATGACCAAGTGTTATATGCGACCAAGTGTTACATGTCATTCAGTATGAGCAAGTGTTATATGTCATTTAGTATGACCAAGTGTTAAATGTCCACTGGTATGACCAAGTGTTATATGTCATTTAGTATGACCAAGTGTTATATGTCATTTAGTATGACCGAGTGTTAAATGTCATTTAGTATGACCAAGTGTTATATGTCATTCAGTATGAGCCAGTGTTATATGTCATTTAGTATGAGCAAGTGTTATATGTCATTTAGTATGACGAAGTGTTATATGTCATTTAGTATGACCAAGTGTTATATGTCATTCAGTATGAGCGAGTGTTATATGTCATTTAGTATGACCAAGTGTTATATGTTATTTAGTATGATGAAGCGTTATATGTCATTTAGTATGAGCAAGTGTTATATGTCATTTAGTATGACCAAGTGTTATATGTCCACTGGTATGACCAAGTGTTATATGTCAATTGGTATGGTTAAGTGTTATAGTCCCCGTGTTGCCTGAGAGTATGATGAAGGTGAGAATCTGTGAGTACTGTCTTACAGATAAATGTGTGTACTTTCGTATTCCACACTTAAGACTAACGTCTCTGCCCTTTTTTGTATTGTACTCTATCAGGACACGCCTTTCACCAGTGTGAATCAACATCATGAATCTACAACTGCTATCGTCTATTTTCGTGATATAATGATTTAGCAAATAGAGAGTAATATATCTACTAAATATATTGATATACCGACATGGATCATTACAATTGTTTTATGACTTGATATGTTTTTTTGTCAGGTTCTACACAATTTTCCGTACGTAGTTATCCGGATGTTACTTTCGATTTACTCTTAACATGATGCGCCTCAACTTTCGGGTAAGTGGTTCGATCAGCGAGAAATATTCAAAGCGCGTTACGACCCACTGGTACTCAAACAGAGTATACTGTCGGAGGACCATTGTTGCATAAAGCACCATGAATAATCGAAGACGTACCTGTTGCAAATACAAAAATAGCTGTTACATGAATATTCAATACCTCGTGAACGAGATGACGAAAACTTGAGTCAATAAGTGGGAAATGAATATGTAAAGCCGAGCTTGTCAATACCTAAATGGTAATCAATGCTTACCACATATCACAGTCTCACTCATCAATACGTCATTGTTCAGTCAGCAGATGTAGTGTATTCGTGTCACACGTATGTGACAAAGGAATGGGTGGGGTGATCTGAATAATTGGCCAGTTATTTGGCCTTCCATAATATTAATAAGTCATGTACATTTCAGCGAGACTGGTATGAGGGCACGGTGTTCACAGAGTTGCGTCCCTTAGCCATGTCGGGTACTCTGGCCATGGGTTCAAACCCTATCCTTTGACCTGCGTTTTGGATTCTACATTTTTTAACTGGATGGGGATGGGTAAGTAAATGGTTCACAACGACGAAACGATTGAAATGTGGGCAAGCTTCAAATGAAATGAGTTCAGTGTTCTTTGAATCTGCATCTGCAAATGAGGCCACAGGCTCGTATATTAAATAAGCCTTTTCGCTGAATTAGGTAAGCGATTTCAGTTTCACTTTTGAGTTTTGTGTGCACAATTTGTGATTTAGCATGAAAGTTCTCTCAAATGAAACAATCTTTACAACATTAGTTGTCTGTAGGTTGTACTCATTACCGAGCTAACCATTTCCTCCACGGTGTTATTGATCTGGAGAGAGGCGCGTATTAGTGATACTATTTACCCCACCACAATCTCCATACCGTACCTTAACGACCGTGCACATGTGCGGTACAACACGCACCTGCTTCCCAGCCTTCCGAATTGATTGATGGACATCAATAATTCAATCATCTAGCAAATCCAAAAGTTAAAATCGGAGATCAGTGGCAATGAAACTTCGATATTTCCATTTCAGCTTGTACATGCCTAATGGATATGAAACCATAATTTGTTTACAGGCATCCTCGACGACCCAGTTTAACATATGATGACTCTCTTATAATATATATATAATAGTAAGTCCTGGACCTCCTCAGCACAAATCCCCAATACCCCTTACTCAGCTCCTTTACATGGATGACCTTGAACTTATTGCAAAAGGAGACTCCACCCTAAAAAAACCAGATTCTCCTTGTCGAGTCCTTTTACAATATTGGCATGTCCTCTGGTTTCGACAAAATGCAACATTCTTCACCTGAAACTGTGGCAAGGTAGAATCAATCAGTTTACTTGGGGGAGGAGTTATTGACCATCTCGTGGAAGGTCAGGCCTATACGTACTTAGGAATGCAGGTAAGAGACAAACTCCACAATGCCCATATCAAAGACAAACTTCGGGCAGAATATAAATGTAGACTTAAGAAAAGCTGCAGTTCAAAGCTGAACGCTCGCAATAAACTCAAAACCACAAAAACTTATGCTTTACCCGTCCCTTCATATTCTTTTTGGTGTTGTTGATTGGACGAAACTAGAAATTCAGGGTACTGACAAACAAATTTACACAAAGAATTATATACGACAATAGACCCCACCCTCGCTCTTCCCTCAACCGCTCATATTTATCAGTTATATTGGGAGGGCGTGGTTTGATTAACGTGGAGGCTCTTCATGATATATTGTATTGTGCACCTTTGCACACATTTATTTGTTTGATGATCCTCTTGTGACGCATTTCAAGACTCATGATGAACACAAGGCATTCCACAGTTTTCTTGGGTCATAATCTCAATGTCAATGTTGATTTTGTAAATGTTTCTGTACTGCTGCACCGTAAAGATATGAAATCGGCCCAGACTAAGTTTTTCAGGATGAGGCTTTCTGAACGACCACTGCATTGATTATCGAATTTATTTACATCAAAATGTAAATATGAAATGTAGATTATGTAATGAATTTAATGCGACTGTCCAAAACATTGTCAGTGGATTCCCAGCTTTGGCACACACACAGTATCTTAAGCGAATGATGGGTAGACTCGATCCTTTAATTACCGTCTTCGCCCTGTTCTGGTTTTGACACAGAGGTCCATCCGGAATATATACAGGGCGTCATGGAGAATGATAAATACAAACTTGTTTGGAGTAGGCCCGAATACAGTTTCAGACGTATCCAGGCCAACAAACCTGATCTTGTCCTTTTTGATAAATCCAATGAAATCATTTATATCATTTAATTTTCTATCCCTTTTGACACTAATGTGATTGACAAGATTGAGGAAAAACATGGCAAATATGCGGACCTCGCTTTCGAAATGTCACGCTTGCATAGCAAGTGCCTAGTGGTCCGACTCCAAACTCGGTGCCTTAGGTTTGGTACCTCCCAATCTGTTGACTGACATTGGGAGAGTAGCCGGGTTTGCCATCAGGAATACAGCCCTTCTGACAATCTGGGTAATGCAGAAGGCTGCAGTGTTGGGGAGTCTTCACATTCTCCGAAAAGTTCTGGGTGGGTCTTACTTTGTTCCTATGGGAAAACGTCAACCACTCCATGCAACAAACGTACAGTTTAGCATAGACTGTATAGAAAGTATGCACCCATGTTTGATGGTGCCTGGTTAAACATGAAACAAACCAGAAATTGTTGTTCGATGGTGATGTATCTCATACGGTTATCATGTTGCTGTGTTTTGGAGCTGAAGTTTACCGTTTCAGCAACTGTTGTCAGTCTAGTAACGTTTCGATAACGTTCATAAGTGGGGTCAAATCCAATTTTGAAGCGAATACTTTCTTTTGCCCGGCAGTTTATGGTGTTAAATGCTAACAGTGAATGAATACAGGCATATATTGGTTTGCGCTTTTCGAGCAACTGAGAGGTTTGGAAATATTTGTATAAGTTCTCGCCGGGTGAATGATGTATTTGACCACGTCTAAATGACACACTAAGTTGTAAGATAGCATCTTGACCGTCTCAACATGATCATCCAACATGAAGTACCCATAAGAATGCATTATCATTTTAGTGACTCTACGCGCTGTCTCAATAACGTAACTGTTACAGTGGTTAGTTCGTCTGATAATTAGACTGAGTTTGCTTAAACACCCCTTTGAACAGTATTTCAGTTATATCAGGGTGTTTCTGCTTCATGTGGGAGGAGAACCCGAAGTAAAGGATATGATACACGTTAAACAATGTGATGAAACCCACGAGTGCAGGTATGCTGCTGGTCAGAAATCCGGAATCGAACCATTGTCAGCGGTTCCTCGATCGGCCAAGGGACACAACACTATCATCGAGTTGCGACGTCTTAGACCACATGCCACCTGGGCCGTACTGACGTAAGGGGGTGGTGTGAGGCCATGGTGGCACTCACCGTGTATTTATCACCTCTGTAACCAAGATGGTTGGTTTTCTTACAGAATCGTCATGACAGGTTGTCTGGATAAACGGGTTTAGGGTTTCTCTAATAGTATAAATCCTATATACATGTTGAACAAAGGAAAAATCAGAAGAAGTGAAAACAGCGTGGGGTTCTCTGTCACTTACCTCTCGAAATGCTAGTTAACCTGTGTGGATTTTATACATTGTACCCCAATAGGGAATCGAACCAGGACCTCCGGTGTTACAAGTGATCTTCTAAACCACAAGCCTAACCAATACAACCCGAGGATATGAGAACACTGTACAACCCGGACAATAGACATACTCACGTGTACTGTAAACACTACGAAACCTGACATCACACTTCTGTGTAAGATGCAAAACTAGACTAATCCTCCACCGAGATCCGTCACCTTAGTCTCCTCACAGCGTAACCTTTCCTCAATACAGGTCACATTGAGCACATCGTGAAAACCGGCGAACAAATACCATGTGGCGAGTTTCCAGTGGCCAGACAACACTGCAATAACACTAGAGTCCTGATACAACGAGAAGCACTGGAAGCGAGTCCCATCTGCAAACCTGGCGGCCGGTCTTACCTGATCGAGGGGATCGATGGATGAAGCAAGAGACCGCCTCTGTGCATGGCATTCCTGTGCTGATATTTTTTTTATTGAGTACTGGAGTATCATTATAACGTTGTGTTCCATGCGGGCTGGTTAATTGTGATATGTGGCCCCACTGATGGATATGGCTGCATATGATTGTAAACTGACTAAACAGGGCACCTTCCCGGCTGATGAATAAAATATGTCTACCGTCTATCGACGATAGGTTGTAGTGGGTTTTATAAGCTGCGCGGTCTGAAAATAGCAAGAACAAGGCTAGGTAATTGGGCCTAGGCTAATTAATTTTGGTGGGGGGTTTGTGACATAATGTATACGGTATGTGATTAGGGTTCTAGGATAACCTAGGATAATCTGTTTCACTTATAGGTTAACTCTCGGGTGTAACTTTCAGTTAAAGTTAACACACGGGTATGTGATGCAGTTATAGGTTAACAGGGGGAATTTTGAAATTCAATTATTTGTTCCAGTAAATGACGATAAAAATAAGTAAGTTTCATGTTTTACAAAACACAAAATACGTGTCATCCACTGCATTATGGCTCCAATAAAAAGATGTTTTTGTATTCAGAGAAAATAACTAGTGTTTCTTAAAGACATATTAGGTAACACACATCCTACAGCCCAGTATCCTGACACCTCGGGCAGACAGCATAGGCTTGACAGAGTGGGTGAGTGAGTGACTATGTTACGTGTAACGCTGCTTCGATTAGCATTAAATAATGCCACGCCGTGTCAGCTTGAACTCGGAGGACCGACCGTAGGGGATTCCGGGTAAGAACTGGCTCCCAGCAGCCTATGCTTGCCATACGACACAGCTAAAATGGATTAGATCCTCAGGTACGGTGACTTGTGGTTGATTGCGTTTCATCGTACCTCGATCGTGTTCACATAACAACGACTGATTTCTATGGCCCAGGCTTGAATATTTACCGGGGGCTATGATGTGGCGTGCAGACTCAGCATATACAACACACACGCAAATGAACACAAATTTGAAGGCAAGCTTATGGTGATGTCAGTTGTATACGTTTTCCGATTTGGTGAACAACCTTATCGGGTATGGTACTGACAAACCAAGGTTCATAGTCAGGTCCCATCTGGGATTCAAACCCACGACCAGGCAACAGCGACCTGCGCCGCTATACATGACTACATCACCTAGGAATATACACAGGAATATACGAAGTACATCCATTGAATACATAAGCAAAGCAGTAGAACCCGTGAAAGTTAAATATTGATCCGAGCATGAAATTTAACTTTGAACAACCATTAACCGTTGCCAAGCTCATGATCTTTTAACTTTGAGATGTCTACTCCAGACTCGATTATTTACAGACCGTTGTCATATAGCGTGAAGATTGCTGAGTGCGGCAACAAGCAGAATTTTAACTTCGTTTGTTCAGACACAGTTTAACCCAGGTGAAGTAAAAACCGGGCACAGGTATATAAGTTTCATAGCAGCTGGACACGGATATAAGTTTCATAGCAGCTGGACACGGATATACGTTTCATAGCAGCTGGACACGAATATAAGTTTCAGAGCAGCTGGACACAGATATAAGTTTCATAGCAGCTGGACACAGATGTAAGTTTCAAAGCAGCTGGACACGGATATAAGTTTCATAGCAGCTGGACACGGATATAAGTTTCAAAGCAGCTGGACACGGATATACGTTTCATAACAGCCGGACACAGATATACGTTTCATAGCAGCTGGAAAATATATGTTTCATAACAATTGGACACGAGTATAAGTTTCATAGAAGCTGGACACGGATATAAGTTTTATAGCAACTGGACACAGATATGTTTCTTAGCAACTGGACACGGATATAAGTTTCATAGCAGCTGGACACAGATATAAGTTTCATAGAACTGGACACAGATATAAGTTTCATAGAAACTGGACACGGATATAAGTTTCAAAGCAGCTGGACACGAATATAAGTTTCATATCAACTGGACACACATAAGTTTCATAGAAACTGGACACAGATATAAGTTTCAAAGCAGCTGGACACGAATATAAGTTTCATAGCAGCTGGACACGGATATAAGTTTCATGGCAGCTGGACACGAATATAAGTTTCATAGTAGCTGGACACATATATGTTTCATAACAGCCGGACAAAGATATAAGTTTCATAGCAACTGGACACACACGGATATAACTTTCATAGAAACTGGACACGAATATAAGTTTCATAGCAGCCGGACAAAGATATAAGTTTCATAGCAACTGGACACGAATATAAGTTTCATAGCAGCTGGACACGAATATAAGTTTCAGAGCAGCTGGACACGAATATAAGTTTCATAGCAGCTGGACACAGATGTAAGTTTCAAAGCAGCTGGACACGGATATAAGTTTCATAGCAGCTGGACACGGATATAAGTTTCAAAGCAGCTGGACACGGATATACGTTTCATAACAGCCGGACACAGATATACGTTTCATAGCAGCTGGAAAATATATGTTTCATAACAATTGGACACGAGTATAAGTTTCATAGAAGCTGGACACGGATATAAGTTTTATAGCAACTGGACACAGATATGTTTCTTAGCAACTGGACACGGATATAAGTTTCATAGCAGCTGGACACAGATATAAGTTTCATAGAACTGGACACAGATATAAGTTTCATAGAAACTGGACACGGATATAAGTTTCAAAGCAGCTGGACACGAATATAAGTTTCATATCAACTGGACACACATAAGTTTCATAGAAACTGGACACAGATATAAGTTTCAAAGCAGCTGGACACGAATATAAGTTTCATAGCAGCTGGACACGGATATAAGTTTCATGGCAGCTGGACACGAATATAAGTTTCATAGTAGCTGGACACATATATGTTTCATAACAGCCGGACAAAGATATAAGTTTCATAGCAACTGGACACACACGGATATAACTTTCATAGAAACTGGACACGAATATAAGTTTCATAGCAGCCGGACAAAGATATAAGTTTCATAGCAACTGGACACGAATATAAGTTTCATAGCAGCTGGACACGAATATAAGTTTCAGAGCAGCTGGACACGAATATAAGTTTCATAGCAGCTGGACACAGATGTAAGTTTCAAAGCAGCTGGACACGGATATAAGTTTCATAGCAGCTGGACACGGATATAAGTTTCAAAGCAGCTGGACACGGATATACGTTTCATAACAGCCGGACACAGATATACGTTTCATAGCAGCTGGAAAATATATGTTTCATAACAATTGGACACGAGTATAAGTTTCATAGAAGCTGGACACGGATATAAGTTTTATAGCAACTGGACACAGATATGTTTCTTAGCAACTGGACACGGATATAAGTTTCATAGCAGCTGGACACAGATATAAGTTTCATAGAACTGGACACAGATATAAGTTTCATAGAAACTGGACACGGATATAAGTTTCAAAGCAGCTGGACACGAATATAAGTTTCATATCAACTGGACACACATAAGTTTCATAGAAACTGGACACAGATATAAGTTTCAAAGCAGCTGGACACGAATATAAGTTTCATAGCAGCTGGACATGGATATAAGTTTCATGGCAGCTGGACACGAATATAAGTTTCATAGTAGCTGGACACATATATGTTTCATAACAGCCGGACAAAGATATAAGTTTCATAGCAACTGGACACACACGGATATAACTTTCATAGAAACTGGACACGAATATAAGTTTCATAGCAGCCGGACAAAGATATAAGTTTCATAGCAACTGGACACACACGGATATAACTTTCATAGAAACTGGACACGAATATAAGTTTCATAGCAACTGGACACGAATATAAGTTTCATAGCAACTGGACACGAATATAAGTTTCATAGCAGCCGGACACATATACATGTTTCATAGCAACTGGATACAGATATAAGTTTCATAGCAGCTTGACACGGATATAAGTTATAGCAGCTGGACAAACGTAATAATTCCATAGGGCCGGGCACAGACATAAGTTTCATAATATCATAGGAACAGTAACATCAGTGCCCGACACAGCACTACTCTCTGCGAACTCCGTCGGGGTGAAATCCATCACTATAACATACGGGCACAGCCCCTCACACCGATCTTAGCTTCGCGACTGTCGTAGTCCATGTTAAACTATGGGAGCTACGATCGTCTTAGCACTAACGTCTCTTTGTGAATCGGGTATCAGTTGTCGGCTATACAGGGTCACATTCACAATTATCTCTACACTTATTTTCCACCGGAATTCTTAACCACAATTCTTAACCACTGTTAAACTCTATTTTTCCACTCCGGTCAAAGGTACGATGGTAATTCAACTAAGTGAAATGAAACAGAAATATAATATTAATATTATATGCCACGTTAGAAGTTTAGTTAGTGGTGGCTTAAAATTAAACACACAAGATATTTTAATTGATGGTGATGTATTTGATACGGGTTTCACAGATGCGTTTAGGACCTTACGTTTGCAGTGTTTCGGCGAATGTTGACAAGCCTAAAAACATTTCGATATCGTTTGGTCTAATCAAATTTCCAGGTGTATACTTTCCTTTGCCGGGCAGTTTGCAGACCCAAAGTTGATTTTAGTTGCGTTTGGTATAGTTTTCCTTCACGGGTAGGTAATTCATTCACCCTCAAACACTGTCTGTCATTAAAAAGTCGAGGTATCTCTATCCGTTTTTCGTGTGATGGGATAGCCTAGTGCTTAAAGCGTTTGTTCGTCACGACGAAGATCCGGGTTCGATTCCCCACATGGGTACAATGGGTACCATTTCTGGTGTTCCCGCCGTGATATTGCTGGAATGTTGCTAAAAGAGGCGTAACACCATACTCACTCATTCACACACTCAATTTCAATATCCGTGATGGGCGTGCGTGGACATCTTCTTACAAAAACCTCTGAAGATTTAGTATAGCCCCGAACCACGACCAGTTTGGTGATAGAGAGTATATTTTAGGGTTACAAGGACACCAATACCTTAGAACACACAGACTGGTGGTGGATGGCTCATTGATAGTCGTCACGGATCTGCAGTCGCTGCTGATTGTACAAGCATAATGCTTCATTAATTACAGGTAAAAACCAATCTAATCAACAGTCCTGATATGTACAGCCTTTTCATGGCTCTCGCCTACGGCTTCCACGACAAACACATCCGACCAGATTAATTACACGTTGGCAATGGTTTCATTCATAACTCCATCACACATACAACCAGGCGTAGACCCTTGATTGATGCTAGGCTGCGTGTCTTTTGTAAACATCAATTAGTTATGGCAATAGCTCCCACTATCCAAACAATCAACTTCCGGTTATTACTACCACATTATGTGGAAAGGCCCTGTTTTTCTAAATCATGTCATTCACGTTGGTCCTTCATGTTCACAAAGATTGTATTATTGTTACCATGGTTTCTCCTGTAATTTTCCATAAATTGCGAATAGTAGTAAATCGGTGAATCATACACCACCAGGTAAATCTGAGAGAAATGGCACATGTCCATATGGTTTGAGTACTACTATAGTACTACTTGTCATTCTGTCCAGACCGACAAAATATGTTGGAGCCAAGAGAATGGCTTTATTAACATTAGACGTGAACATTCTGAATGCATTGAACTCTGTCTAAGCCAGTACGTCTAGGCTGAATTAACGTTTCCACAATGTTCACTCTGACTAACAGTTAGCTGAATTACCAGTTCAACAATGTTCACTCTGACTAACAGTTAGCTGAATTAAGTTTCCACAATGTTCACTTGACAAACATTTACCTAAATTGCTTTTTCAACAATCTTAATTTTACAAATATTTAGAAGTAAGGTAATTAGAACTGCTAATATGCGTCAGAACATTGCAATATTTCGGATACATAAAGACGAGAACCAATTATACAATATATTAAAACAACAACGTCGACGCCAGAGAATAATTAAGGCAACGTAGGAAGTTGCATGAATGGATCACTGAAAATAAGTGATGATACCAGGTCCACGCGAAAAGGTAAGCTTGTCCTGTTCTACCGGTAACGTTTCGCGTTTGTTAGTTTGTTTGTTTGTTTGTTTGTTTGTTTGTTTGTTTGTTTGTCTGTTTGTATGTATGCATGCACAGCTAAACAGTATTGGAAATATCAATGATTCAGAGATCCAATACAACGTTTGTATTATTAGCTTTCCGATAACAACGTGTCATTGTGGTGTTTGCCATCACAATGAATTATTAAACAATACCGACCACTTGAACAACACATGTCGTATAATGTGAGGGGTCTCGGCGACAGTGTTCGCTTCACCTTTGTGTTAAATAATGAGTAGAGCAACATGGTGGCTGAGGGGACACCGTGCGCGACGTCCATGCAACTGAAATATTCAAGGTGTGTTCTGTCTTCTCGATATGTTCTTGCATTCTTAACACGCTAAAGACCTGACAGTGTGCCGGTTTGTGTGCCGGTGACATTGTTTGACTACAACATACGTCGACATAACTACTGCATACGGCAACATAACTACAACATACGTCGACATAGCTCAACATACGGCAACATGACTACAACGCACGGTAGCCTAACTACAACATACGCCCACAAGTAACAATATACGTCGACATAACTATAACGTACGTCGATATAACAACAACATACGCTCACAACAAGTGCAACACACGGCAACATGACTACAACATACGTCGACATAGCTCAACATACGACAACATGACTGCAACGCACGGTAGCCTAACTACAACATACGCCCACAAGTAATAATATACGTCGACATAACTATAACGTACGTCGATGTAACTACAACATACGCCCACAAGTAATAATATACGTCGACATAACTATAACGTACGTCGATGTAACTACAACATACGCCCACAACAAGTACAACGTACGTCGACACAACTACAACGTACGTCAACATAACTACAACATACTCCAGCAACAAGTACAATATAGGTCACCATAACTACAACATACGTCCAACACAAGAACTCTCTACAGCCAGCTATGGTAATTACTCACTTAGGGAAACAAAGAAAGACTACCTAGCCGAATGTCACACGGTAACATCCCAGTTATACGCTGATGTCTGACCACAAAGGACGTCGTGCAGGCCAGCCACCATACCCTCAGTGACAGAGACACTGCCTCACCCAGCCACACTACCCTCAGTGACAGAGACACTGCCTCATCCAGCCACAATACCGTCAGTGACAGAGACACTGCCTCACCCAGCAACACTACCCTCAGTGACAGAGACACTGCCTCACCCAGCCACAATACCCCCAGTGACAGAGACACTGCCTCACCCAGCCACAATACCCTCAGTGACAGAGACACTGCCTCACCCAGCCACAATACCCTCAGTGACAGAGACACTGCCTCACCCAGCCACAAAACTCTCAGTAACAGAGACACTGCCTCACCCAGCCACAATACCCTCAGTGACAGAGACACTGCATCACCCAGCCACAATACTCTCAGTGACAGAGATACTGCCTCACCCAGCCACAATACCCCCAGTGACAGAGACACTGCCTCACCCAGCCACAATACCCTCAGTGACAGAAACACTGCCTCACCCAGCCAAAATACCCCCAGTGACAGAGACACTGCCTCACCCAGCCACAATACCCTCAGTGACAGAGACACTGCCCCACCCAGCCACAATACCCCCAGTGACAGAGACACTGCCTCATCCAGCCACAATACCCTCAGTGACAGAGACACTGCCTCACCCGTCTACAATACCCTCAGTGACAGAGAAACTGCCCCACCCAGCCACAATACCCCCAGTGACAGAGACACTGCCTCACCCAGCCACAATACCCTCAGTGACAGAGACACTGCCTCACCCAGCCACAATACCCTCAGTGCTAGAGACACTGCCTCACCCAGCCAGCATACCCTCAGTGCTAGAGACACTGCCTCACTCAGCCACAATACCCTCAGTGCTAGGAACACTGCCTCACCCGTCTACAATACACGCAGTGACAGAGACACTGCCTCACCCAGCCACAATACACTCAGTGCTAGAGACACTGTCTCACCCGTCTATAATACACGCAGTGCTAGAGACACTGCCTCACCCAGCCACAACACACTCAGTGCTAGAGACACTGTCTCACCCGTCTACAATACCCTCAGTGCTAGGAACACTGCCTCATCCGTCTACAATACCCTCAGTGCTAGAGACACTGCCTCACCCAGCCACAATACCCTCAGTGACAGAGACACTGCCCCACCCAGCCACCATACCCTCAGAGCTAGGAACACTGCCTCACCCGTCTACAATACATTCAGTGCTAGAGACACTGCCTCACCCGTCTACAATACCCTCAGTGCTAGAGACACTGCCCCACCCAGCCACCATACCCTCAGAGCTAGAGACACTGCCTCATCCAGCCACCATACCCTCAGAGCTAGAGACACTGCCTCACCCGTCTACAATACCCTCAGTGACAGAGACACTGCCTCACCCGTCTACAATACCCTCAGAGCTAGAGACATTGTCCCACCCGTCTACAATACCCTAAGTGCTAGAGACACTGCCTCACCCGTCTACAATACCCTCAGTGCTTATGACACTGTCCCACCCGTCTACAATACTCTCAGTGCTAGATACACTGCCTCACCCGTCTACAATACCCTCAGTGCTAGAGACACTGTCCCACCCGTCTACAATACCCTCAGTGCTAGAGACACTGTCCCACCCGTCTACAATACCCTCAGTGCCTCGCCCGTCTACAATACCCTCAGTGCTAGAGAAACTGCCTCGCCCGTCTACAATACCCTCAGTGCTAATGACACTGTCCCACCCGTCTACAATACTCTCAGTGCTAGATACACTGCCTCACCCGTCTACAATACCCTCAGTGCTAG
Source organism: Haliotis cracherodii (assembly GCF_022045235.1). NCBI lineage: Eukaryota > Metazoa > Mollusca > Gastropoda > Lepetellida > Haliotidae > Haliotis > Haliotis cracherodii. The sequence goes on from NW_027266286.1 coordinate 30,416,773, forward strand.
AGAAACTGCCTCGCCCGTCTACAATACCCTCAGTGCTAGAGAAACTGCCTCGCCCGTCTACAATACCCTCAGTGCAAGAGAAACTGCCTCGCCCGTCTACAATACCCTCAGTGCTAGAGAAACTGTCTCGCCCGTCTACAATACCCTCAGTGCTAGAGAAACTGCCTCGCCCGTCTACAATACCCTCAGTGCAAGAGAAACTGCCTCACCTGTCTACAATACCCTCAGTGCTAGAGAAACTGCCTCGCCCGTCTACAATACCCTCAGTGCTAGAGACACTGTCCCACCCGTCTACAATACCCTCAGTGCTAGAGACACTATCCCACCCGTCTACAATACCCTCAGTGCTAGAGACACTGTCTCACCCGTCTACAATACCCTCAGTGCTAGAGAAACTGCCTCGCCCGTCTACAATACCCTCAGTGCTAGAGAAACTGCCTCGCCCGTCTACAATACCCTCAGTGCTAGAGACACTGTCCCACCCGTATACAATACATTCAGTGCTAGAGACACTGCCTCACCCGTCTACAATACCCTCAGTGCTAGAGACACTGCCCCACCCAGCCACCATACCCTCAGAGCTAGAGACACTGCCTCATCCAGCCACCATACCCTCAGAGCTAGAGACACTGCCTCACCCGTCTACAATACCCTCAGTGACAGAGACACTGCCTCACCCGTCTACAATACCCTCAGAGCTAGAGACATTGTCCCACCCGTCTACAATACCCTAAGTGCTAGAGACACTGCCTCACCCGTCTACAATACCCTCAGTGCTTATGACACTGTCCCACCCGTCTACAATACTCTCAGTGCTAGATACACTGCCTCACCCGTCTACAATACCCTCAGTGCTAGAGACACTGTCCCACCCGTCTACAATACCCTCAGTGCTAGAGACACTGTCCCACCCGTCTACAATACCCTCAGTGCCTCGCCCGTCTACAATACCCTCAGTGCTAGAGAAACTGCCTCGCCCGTCTACAATACCCTCAGTGCTAATGACACTGTCCCACCCGTCTACAATACTCTCAGTGCTAGATACACTGCCTCACCCGTCTACAATACCCTCAGTGCTAGAGAAACTGCCTCGCCCGTCTACAATACCCTCAGTGCTAGAGAAACTGCCTCGCCCGTCTACAATACCCTCAGTGCAAGAGAAACTGCCTCGCCCGTCTACAATACCCTCAGTGCTAGAGAAACTGTCTCGCCCGTCTACAATACCCTCAGTGCTAGAGAAACTGCCTCGCCCGTCTACAATACCCTCAGTGCAAGAGAAACTGCCTCACCTGTCTACAATACCCTCAGTGCTAGAGAAACTGCCTCGCCCGTCTACAATACCCTCAGTGCTAGAGACACTGTCCCACCCGTCTACAATACCCTCAGTGCTAGAGACACTATCCCACCCGTCTACAATACCCTCAGTGCTAGAGACACTGTCTCACCCGTCTACAATACCCTCAGTGCTAGAGAAACTGCCTCGCCCGTCTACAATACCCTCAGTGCTAGAGAAACTGCCTCGCCCGTCTACAATACCCTCAGTGCTAGAGACACTGTCCCACCCGTATACAATACCCTCAGTGCTAGAGACACTATCCCACCCGTCCACAATAACCTCAGCGCTAGAGACAGTACCTGACCCGTCCGCAATACCTCTGGTGACAGAGACACTGCCTCACCTGGCCACAACGCCGTCAATAATAGGGACACTGGTCCCGCCTGAATACGTATACACTATTCATTAAACGAAGTCCAGCGTGCAGCAGCACCGTGATATATTGACGTATAGGATGACGACGTTCTGTTACGCTGATGTCTAGCATCCTGCAGTCGTCTTTATTGAATACAATCTACCTAACTAGAGGAAGAGGTCCCAATTACACAGGTAATCGCATATGGAATGATCCTCAAGGTACATTTGATTATAGAAGCTGGATGACCATGGTTACCATTGGATACGGGCAAGGAATGACGGATGTAAGACCTACCTAAGTGTACCGCCTATGAGTATCGATTAGAGGATGCTGTCGATGAATGGTTGTCAAACAAGCCGTGTCTCACCGTTGTGTTGGGATGCAATGTTTTAGTTGCATGGAGACCGGTGGGGTCTGATCACACCATCTCGTTCTTCAAATATTTGAATTAAATATCAATGACTTTATCTTGAGGAGCATTAGTGTAAAGAAGTATTTTGGCAGAGCTGCTTTTAAAGATTGATATGCACTTAGGAAGTCAGTTTGGTTTAAGGCCGCTTTTAACAATATTCCAGCTGGGTGAGACAAGGAACAAGATTTACAAATTGTACAGAAATGGAGAATCGAGACCGGGTCTTGGCGAGTCGACACTTCAACAACATTCAGTTATCTAACTAGCTTACGTACTTGTGTGCTTGAGATAAAACATAAATAGACAGACCGATTGCAGTAAGGCGCACTGAAACCAAACTGAAGTTCAAGGATATCTGGACACTAAGCAATAAAATAAAGTATTAAAGCTTTAAGTGAACGGATACATGTTGAACTCACACCGTGAGATACGTCTGTCAGGCGAACGTACTCAAGTTAGCATCAGTGACAGTAAAGGAGTCAGTACTAATATACAGCTGTCCTGATACTCAGAGGGTAGTAAGTCTAATAAAGGTGTACCATTGCGACGACGCCAATCAAACTTTGTTTCAGGGACATCGACACAAACCACCTGTTACAGCTGGACTTGGGTCATACCCCTTATGGCAGACAGACCAGTTGTCAGACACCCCAGTTGTTAGGCAGTGGAGTAGACATGGTTTATTTAAACATATGATATTTCCCTGATGTGGTAATGGACCAGTCATACTAGACGTAACCCTCTATGTACTTATGATCCTTGTAAATGAAGTCCTTTGAAGTTAATGTTAATAATTGATCTACTCGGATACAATAGGATTATACACTGTTATATTTCTACTGGTATAGATTTAACTAATGAAGCACTCTATCATGAAAACAACTTAAATTTGTAAGTTCTCCACAATTCTCACTTCAGCTTCTCACGACAATGTTGAGTTTTCTAAATGTATATGTTTTCACTAAATGGTGTGTATATTGGCAGAGATATCTGAATTTGTCTCAAACATGACAGGTTTGCAGAAAGTTGACTTTGTAACATCGCAGACAGGTACGCCCCAAGAACTCTTTCAACATCACCTCTACAACAAGAACAAGATTAGGAAAGTATGTGTTCACTGGAGATGCGCAATAAAGACGTGTACAGGGAAATGCACGACAGTCGGTGACATTGTGAAGAGTCACAGTGAACACAGCCATTCGTCAGCTGACACAACCCGCGCCACGTTCATCAGCACAATGAGGAAACGAGCCGGACAAGAACCGACCCTGCCCGTGCCAGCCCTCCACCAGGACGAACTGCTCAAGTACGATCTACAGGACACACCTCCACTTCTATCCTATTCATCCCTTGCCAGCGCCCTCCACAGACATAGAAGCCACATCATGCCCACACTGCCACAGAGCCGTGCCCATGTTAAACTGGAGGAGAGGTGCACAGAAACTCTGGACGGAGACAGGTTGTTGCTATTCACACATGGTGATGAAGACAGGATGGTGGTATTTGCGACTGATGCACTGCTGTAGAGACTGCAGACGTTATATACATGGATGAGACTTTCACTGCCAGTCCTGATTTGTGGAATCAACTTTGTATCATTCATGCTAGAGTAGGATCATCATGTTATTAATTAATGTTCTACTTCTTTTGTCTTTTGCCACAAAATTTTGTTAAATTTTCTACCACAATCATAACCAGCAGGATTCAAGCAATACGACCTGTAAACACTAGTAAACCAGCAAGTAGACAGGCAATCCAGTGATTGATATTAGGAGGAACATGTCACGCAATCGTGACACCCAATCAGCCAAGTGGCTGAACCTGACCACCCGAATAGTCCCTACTTATGACAAGCATAAGTTTCTTGTGATACATTTGAACCGAGATCTCCCACGGGGGTAAGGGTGGTTGTATGTTGTAAGTATCTTGACGGATGTCTCGATGTCTTCTGTAACACGCTGTGTGATGGAACTTGTCAATAATAACGTGGTTGCAATGCCATCCACAAGTCATATAGCGGAATGGCATTGACGTTGATATGTGTCTGCTTGTGTGACACACTTTCACACTCTGTGCCAACTATTAGCAACAGCGCCAGACGTGACCCACAGGGTCGGAAATACACAAGACCACGGTAGACCATTTCCGTCTGTCATTATGTGTGCAGTATCTTCATTGTATCCCCTGGCTCCAGCTGTGACACGAGATTAATCAGCTTCAAATGCGCAATCATTACTGAGTAACAGATCTTGCCACGGGTTTCTGAAAAATACTCAAACCCAAGGAGAGTGAGTTGGGTTTAACGCCGCTTTTAACAGTATTCCAGTTATATCACGGCGTGTCAGCTTTGATGTGGGAGGAAAGCCCGAAGTGATGCAGGTCTCAGACGTTTACCACTTCGGCGAAACCCACGGGTATGGTGCTGACATACCTAGAATTATAATCGGGGCGAACCGGGAGTCGAACCCACAATCATAGGTTTCTGGCGTGCCCAAGGGACGCAACCCCGCACATCGAATCGCGGCGCCCCAGAGGACTGGGCCAACCGTGCCCCCTCAAACCCAAGGAAACTTGTCTGAAATTTGAATCATGCTTGAGGGACTTAATATATCCGTCATTGCAGGGTCCAGTTTGAATCATGCTTGAGGGACTTAATATATCCGTCATTGCAGGGTCCAATTTGAATCATGCTTGAGGGACTTAATACATCCGTCATTGCAGGGTCCAATTTGAATCATGCTTGAGGGACTTAATATATCCGTCATTGCAGGGTCCAGTTTGAATCATGCTTGAGGGACTTAATATATTCGTCATTGTAGGGTCCAGTTTGAATCGCGTAAGCAGTGGTCGAACAGAAGCTTCAAGTCATCAAATGGTTTAAAAAAAGTTAGAAATGCATAAATTGGTCCTACAAAACCAGAAACTACATCGAAAGGCATAAAAGGAGCACAAAGGCCATACAATGGTCCAAGAAAAGCTCAAAGTACATCAAATGGGTAGAAAGAAACTCAAAATGTATTGAATGTCAACCAGCCCAACAAAAGCCTAGATTGCATCAACTAGCCCAACCTTAGTAAAGTCGCCTACGTCCTTGTAATAAAAGGTGTATCCCAGACACCTTTCGCGGACATCAAGACGAAAATGAAATACACTTAGCACTGCAATTCGGAAATACACACGTGAGGTAACTGCTGGTCATTTCCGGGATGTCTTTGAAGTCTTCGATGGGCACTTAGAAACTGTGGTGACAGGAATCTGTGGAACTTAATGGGTTCCAGAATCTTCATTATTGGTCGCCCATCTGTTCTTGCGTCGATATAACAGCTTCATTAGGTAGACTGTTAAAACAAGTTTATTGATAGCCTATTAGCTTGCGAACTGATCCTATCGCTACAAGTCCCTATGATGTCTCTTCAGTCTGTAACGGGTGAAAGTCAGAGGTTCCTTGGTGATCAGGTTTCAGTATGTACAGTTTATGTACATATTTTGAAAAGATATATATTTCGACTATACAAAGGGTTTTGATTCAACGTTAAGCAGTCCCACGTCTCGTCATAGGCGCAATTACGTATATTGTATCGTTACCAGCAATGTCTAAGCTTTGCACAACGAAGACATTTGAAGACAGATAACCTTGGAAGTACAATAAACAAGGTAACGTCTGTTAATCGGCCAGGTCCCATCTGACAACAGGAGGAACTCAGGTGATCCACTGGTCATCACACAGAGATGCTTCCCGATCAAGATCCTACTGTTTGTGTACAGCTCTACTCTGGGACGTCTCCCCACATCATGCTGACACGACGTCATACTGACAGAGAGACTGCAAGAATGCTGATGAGGCGTTAAACATTCCAGGAAACCCATTCATATTGTCAGACAACGCCCATGACGGTAGTCACGCTTAGCAACGCATGGACAACGTTGAGACTGGCGGAACGCCAACTTGGCGTGGGGTGAAATCAAATATTCCGCAATATCGACACCAGCAGTGCATCTATGGTTACTAATGGTTCCACGACAGGAATCTTACAATCGACCATGAGGCAAGTATTCACCAAGGCTACCACCTGTTGGTCCTGTAGCTAGAAATTAACGCGTAACGGTTCGTAAACCAACACACGAGACTACCAACATTCATAATTCAAATCCTCATTGGATTAGCCAATTCATATCAAGTTATTTCCAACAATACGCCATGCTCACACACCCAAAATGCCTCGTCTACGAATAAGTGTGGCAACTGAAATACTGTTGAAAACAGTTTGAACCAAACTCACTCACACATTGAATTGCGTGTTAGAAACATCAGCCGTGTGAAAGTCAGCCGCATATTTGAGCGCATGGTTTACCTATGAGTATGCAAGGTTTTTTTATTGATACGTTTAAAATTTGTTTTGTTAAAACAACATGAGAACCCCAAAGGCATTTTTCAAAATGATATGTGAGAACAACAGAGTGAAGGTAAAACATGAAATGAAAGACACGAACTTCTTGGAGTATTGACGATGTCCTTCCTATAGTGAATTCTCATGGGGTTAATAGCAGCAAGCTTTCAACAAACATTTGTCATTCCACATTTTTCAACGCTTGGTCGACGGATCAGTAAATTAAGAAAAAACACCTCTTGTCTGATGGCGTAGTTCGAGGCTACATGTGTCCCATAACCATTTTCAACAAAGTAAATCTCTTAAGCAGTGTATTCCAGAAACAAATGTATCTCAAGTTGGGTTACCGGATCAGAATAGAGCAGTTGGCTTGTCGTAAGGATCGGGTGGCTACGATGTGTCATTTGTCTGGTTTTGTGCCATAAGTGCCCCGACTGTTGCTCATGTTATCAATCACTTGGAGCATGAATATTGCTGACCACGATGTAAGACAACATGCGCCCACTTAAGGGTGTTATCCCGATTGTAAGTATCTATAGTTGGGCGAAAATAGTCCTGTTGTTGGCCCACCTTTGCCCTTAATGAAAATGCTACTACAACCCATCTCTCAGCAATATCCCAGCTTCATGACGGCGGTCTATAAATACCCGAGTCCGGAACAGACAATCCAGTGAATGACATCATGAGAATCGATGAACGTAATTTGGATACGATGACAGGCATCAACCAAGACAGCAAGCTTTACCAGCCAAATAGCTAGTCGCCTCTTACGACAGGCATGGGTTGCTGAGGACAAATTCAAACTGGATCTTTACATGCGCCTTTACATGGACCATTTTCAAAACATGGCTAAGCACATAAATGAATATTCATTGTCACGAATTACCAGCAAAATCAATCACAGAGGCCCTACTCAACCACATCGACGTACTCCACCACCACAACGTTAGCCACAACCTCAATAATGTACGAAGCCACATCTACACATATAGATCCACCATCATACTTGCATTGTGTGAACACATCACTTCATACCGGCGAGTCCGGCCAACAATAGCAGCAAGTCAATATTTTAAGAATTTAATGTCAGTCTTGTCAGGAGGTACTCTCGAGTGCCCTTCTGGACGTTGGATCGTCATTACCATGAACACGCCATTAAAAACGTTACTTTGTGTTCGGAAGAATAGACTTGCAATTGTGTTAAGACAAAAGACCATTTACCCAAAGCCTCTTTGCATTTTGATGGAATCACCACGTCGGAAGTGTAAGTTGGTAACCAGACCATACAGCTGTGACGTCAGACTCCGAGATGATGCGCCGTCATTGAAACGCGGAGGAATTCGGGATGTGAGCTCATTAAGAAATCTCAATATTGATAATTATTGCGAAAGCTTTGCTATAAAAGTGAGCGAATAAAAAGTCAAGATTAATACTGTCATGTTTTGTTTATCTCGACCGCCTCCGTGGTCTAGTGGATAAGGCTTTGTCCCGGAGAGCGGAAGGTCGGCGGTTCGAGCCCCGGCTGCGTCATACAAAAAGACAAATGCACGTCGCCATATAAGTACAATACTCTTGAAGGCATTACGCCCCATTTCACCCGTTTGTCTTGAATAGATAAGGTACTCAGCTTGAGGCGTTCGTAAAACTACTATTTGCTGGCCCGATTATAAAACACAACGTAGGCGATTGTCTGTTGCAAATTATGGTTGACAATGGAGCCCCAACCCTTTGTTAGGGCGACATTGAGGTTATCGCTATCTATAGTCACGTGTGCATGGGTCGCAGTCTAACATAAAGTTGTAAAAGAAAAACAACAACGTTTTTCCAATTGTTCCAAGTCTACATAAATCGTTTAGAAACTTTACCAACGCCTTAAAAGCTGTAACCCTGGGTCGTATGACATTCTCTGAAAAACATTCCAGGGTAACACTCCGCCATGAACCTGCAATGTCATGACACCTTGTAGACTGTATGAAATACAACGTTGTTAATCAAGAAGGAACTGATTGAACACACGCAGATCTCAGAAAACCAACAACTAATGAACGCGTTATGGATCGCACATCATTATTTAATTTATACCACGTCCTGTCTTGTTAATGAGGGAGAAATGACGATCTGGCAGACACGTTTACTTCATGTAATTAACTCCGCAGAAATATGACATTTGTAAAGGATACCACAGAATAAAATATATCACACTCAAAAACAAATAGAAAATAATAAGGAAACATCAATGCATAAAGGAGATTATACTGACGGGAAGAAATAAGGGTACACATGTTAAGGAGATTATACTGATAGAAAGAAATAAGGGAACACACATAAAGAAGATTATACTGAGAAAGAAATAAAGGAACATACAGTAAACTACGTTTATAAAGAACACGCTTATAACGAACTGACCGATAAAACGAACCTATTTCTTAGTCCAGGCCATTTGCTGTATATACATGTATACTGTATATATGCTTATACCGAACTACGGTTATTACGAACTAAAATTAGTGGTCCCTTTGATTTCGTTATAACCGTAGTTTACTGAACCTAGAGGAGATTTGCTGACAGAAATACACAGCAGAACAAATATAAATGGGAATTAAACCGACAGAATGATATAGTGGAACACATATAACGGGAATTATTTTGGTTTAGCATTGGTACTGTGTGTATACCTGTGATGACAAGCCTTTGTTTATGCATTATAGACATGCCAGATGCTAACTGGTCACCTAGTGTCTGGTTGAAGTAAGCACGTAGCGTCCTTCACTAACATCTCTGTATATTTTGTTTCAGTATATACAAACATTGGTCGAATGTAACTACACAAACAGTATTCTGTTCACGTGGCTAAATCTCGGAGTGGAATACATTATTCAAACATTCCTATATCAACAATTTAGAGGGTACTGTGGTGGAAAATGTAAGCAGTAAAGTGTCCATCACTGTCTACAGGTAACAATATGACATGTTGATAAACTAAGTATCCAGTTGGTATAAACTGCCAGTCCTAGGGGCCTGGCTGGCTGGCATGGATCATATCGCTTCTGAATGTCACAGAAACATAGCTGATGTACTGGGGGTGAAATGGGGTTGAAACACCTGATTACTTCGAGGTAGTTATCTTTTTATCCAACGCGTTAGTACAGGGACCTTGAACGCCGATAACACTTCATGCTAAAATATGATTTTGGCGATCAGGCTTTATGACGTATATGACTGATGAAACACAGTAGCACGGGGATGTTAATCTGACTCTATGACGTATATGACTGTGGTGACACACAGTAGCACGTGGATGTTAATCTGGCTCTATGACGTTTATAACTGATGAAACACAGTAGCACGTGGATGTTAATCTGGCTCTAGGACGTATATGACTGATGAAACACAGTAGCACGGGGATGCTAATCTGGTTCTATGACGTATATGACTGTAGTGACACACAGAAGCACGGAGATGTTGATCTGGGTCTATGACGTTTATAACTGATGAAACACAGTAGCACGTGGATGTTGATCTGGGTCTATGACGTATATAACTGTAGTGACACACAGAAGCATGGGGATGTTAATCTGGCTCTATGACGTATATAACTGATGAAACACAGTAGCACGGGGATGTTAATCTGGCTCTATGACGTATATAACTGTAGTGACACACAGAAGCACGGAGATGTTGATCTGGCTCTATGACGTATATGACTGTAGTGACACACAGTAGCACGTGGATGTTAATCTGGCTCTAGGACGTATATGACTGATGAAACACAGTAGCACGGGGATGCTAATCTGGCTCTATGACGTATATGACTGTAGTGACACACAGAAGCACGGAGATGTTGATCTGGCTCTATGACGTATATAACTGTAGTGACACACAGAGCACGGGGATGTTGATCTGGCTCTATGACGTTTATAACTGTAGTGACACACAGAGCACGTGGATGTTGATCTGGCTCTATGACGTATATGACTGATGAAGCACAGTAGCACGTGGATGTTGATCTGGCTCTATGACGTATATGACTATGGTGACACACAGTAGCACGGGGGGGTTGCTCTGGCTCTATGACGTAAACATTGTGATGAAACTGTGATGAAGTATGCTGATAACGCATGGAGCAACTTTGGCTAACGAAACAAAGATGATGACATATTTAATACGGCATTAATATTTTTAACATGTTAAGGGATGACGTCCAGATGATTCACATTACATTGTGGCAGTTCAAAGATATCAAGAGTAAAGTATTATCGGCATAGATCCCTGCAGGCTATTATGACGACGATCCCGAGGCAACATTACATCAGTTAGTGTTGTTTATTTAAAAAATATTCAAATATGGCTATCTATTGTTGCACATATGTAAGCAGAAGGGAGCCATTTGAACACAGTTTGTTATGTACCACAAAGGCACGTATATCCTGCCTATTATGAGAGAAAGCGGTTGTGACGTTATTGACTAATCTCTTTAGTGCATATTGATTTCTCATTTATCTCAGTGTGAAAATTGCAGGGAAGATTAGCAGAATTGATTGACCAACATTCGCATGTTTTCCTTGGAGGAAGTGGGAAATCTATCCTATCTCAATATCCCGATTCAGCAATAAATCGACATGCATACGTTTGTTTTCTTTCAAAAGACGAGTTGGAATTTGAATAATACGTGGTTGCACGGATGACATTTATTGCTCAGGTTTTGAAGAGACGTTTTAATTTTAAAACATACATTTGTCTTGAAATGCGTTCGGGTGACAAACGACAAACGACATGGCGGCGATCGAACACAAGCATTATTGGTAGAGATGGCATTAATCAATCGCTGCGTTTCGGAAAAGGTATTTATTTCAACTATTGTTGTATCGATATAATAGCATCTGAGAAGTGATGACAAGAGTTCACAAATGGTACAGCATTTCGAAGATCCAATTAGACAACAGTATGCCTGCATGGTTCTTGCAAATAGAGGAGAAAACATACTTTTGATACGCTGCAATCCATTGATTCGTTTAGATCTAGGCATAAAGATTCATAGTAAAAAACTATCCACAAGACTATATGAAAAGAGGGATTACTTCAACTTTCCAATAGTCAACATTTGGTCTACGTGAAGCAATATTTCAGCAGCTCCAGCTTTGGTGCCTATAACTTACAACTTTTGAGATACAATCAATCATGCTCTTTCTACGAAAGATTACTCTTTTTAACTTGCGAACGTTGGCAACAAGTTTCAGAACGTCCAACATTTGGCTCACTATTGAAACTGTGAAGGAAAATGTACAATTTGTAACAACGCCTTTCATGCCCTACGTAACTTAAACAATCTCCACTACCCTCTCCTTTTCCATCTCCACCTCCTTCTCCTGCCCTCCACCTTCCCCACCTCCCTCTTCTCTTCCACCTCCTTCTCCTCCCCTCCACCTTCCCCACCTCCCTCTTCTCTTCCACCTCCTTCTCCTGCCCTCCACCTTCCCCACCTCCCTCTCCTCCCCTCCACCTCCTTCTCCTGCCCTCCACCTTCCCCACCTCCCTCTTCTCTTCCACCTCCTTCTCCTGCCCTCCACCTTCCCCACCTCCCTCTTCTCTTCCACCTCCTTCTCCTGCCCTCCACCTTCCCCACCTCCCTCTTCTCTTCCACCTCCTTCTCCTGCCCTCCACCTTCCCCACCTCCCTCTTCTCTTCCACCTCCTTCTCCTCCCCTCCACCTTCCCCACCTCCCTCTTCTCTTCCACCTCCTTCTCCTGCCCTCCACCTTCCCCACCTCCCTCTTCTCTTCCACCTCCTTCTCCTGCCCTCCACCTTCCCCACCTCCCTCTTCTCTTCCACCTCCTTCTCCTGCCCTCCACCTTCCCCACCTCCCTCTTCTCTTCCACCTCCTTCTCCTGCCCTCCACCTTCCCCACCTCCCTCTTCTCTTCCACCTCCTTCTCCTGCCCTCCACCTTCCCCACCTCCCTCTTCTCTTCCACCTCCTTCTCCTGCCCTCCACCTTCCCCACCTCCCTCTTCTCTTCCACCTCCTTCTCCTGCCCTCCACCTTCCCCACCTCCCTCTTCTCTTCCACCTCCTTCTCCTGCCCTCCACCTTCCCCACCTCCCTCTTCTCTTCCACCTCCTTCTCCTGCCCTCCACCTTCCCCACCTCCCTCTTCTCTTCCACCTCCTTCTCCTGCCCTCCACCTTCCCCACCTCCCTCTTCTCTTCCACCTCCTTCTCCTGCCCTCCACCTTCCCCACCTCCCTCTTCTCTTCCACCTCCTTCTCCTCCCCTCCACCTTCCCCACCTCCCTCTTCTCTTCCACCTCCTTCTCCTGCCCTCCACCTTCCCCACCTCCCTCTTCTCTTCCACCTCCTTCTCCTGCCCTCCACCTTCCCCACCTCCCTCTTCTCTTCCACCTCCTTCTCCTGCCCTCCACCTTCCCCACCTCCCTCTTCTCTTCCACCTCCTTCTCCTGCCCTCCACCTTCCCCACCTCCCTCTTCTCTTCCACCTCCTTCTCCTGCCCTCCACCTTCCCCACCTCCCTCTTCTCTTCCACCTCCTTCTCCTGCCCTCCACCTTCCCCACCTCCCTCTTCTCTTCCACCTCCTTCTCCTCCCCTCCACCGTCTCCACCCACTCTTCTCTTCCACCTCCTTCTCCTGCCCTCCACCTTCCCCACCTCCCTCTTCTCTTCCACCTCCTTCTCCTGCCCTCCACCTTCCCCACCTCCCTCTTCTCTTCCACCTCCTTCTCCTGCCCTCCACCTTCCCCACCTCCCTCTTCTCTTCCACCTCCTTCTCCTCCCCTCCACCGTCTCCACCCACTCTTCTCTTCCACCTCCTTCTCCACCTCCTTCTCCTCCCCTCCACCGCCTCCACCCCCTCTTCTCTTCCACCTCCTTCTCCTCCCCTCCACCGTCTCCACCCCCTCTTCTCTTCCACCTCCTTCTCCTCCCCTCCACCGTCTCCACCCCCTCTTCTCTTCCACCTCCTTCTCCTCCATCTTCTCCTCCCCTCCACCGTCTCCACCCCCTCTTCTCTTCCACCTCCTTCTCCTCCCCTCCACCGTCTCCACCCCCTCTTCTCTTCCACCTCCTTCTCCTCCATCTTCTCCTCCCCTCCACCGTCTCCACCCCCTCTTCTCTTCCACCTCCTTCTCCTCCATCTTCTCCTCCCCTCCACCGTCTCCACCTCCTTCTTCTCTTCGACCTCCTTCTTCTCCTGCACCTTCTGCTCTACTTTCTCCTGCTTCACTTCCATCTTCTCCTCCTCCTTCATCTTGTCCTGCTCCCCTCCACCTTCTTCCCCTGCTCCCCCTCCACCTTCCCTCCACCTCTTTCTTCTCTTCAACCTCCTTCTCCTCCACCTTCTCCTGCTCCACCTCCACTTTCTACTCCTCGACCTTCTTGTCCCCTACCTTCTCCACCTTCTTCTCCCCACTTCTTCCTTCACCTTCTCCACCTCCTTCTTCTCCTCCTTCTCCACACCTCATCACCATCTCGTCCACCTTCTTCTCCCCCACCTCCTCCTCAACCTCCATCTCCTCATTAATCTCATCCACCTTCTTCTCCCCTTCACCGTTTCCACTCCTTCTATTCCACCTCCTTCTCTTTCACCTTCTCCTGCTTCACTTCCACCTTCTCCTCCTCCTCCACCTTCTGCTCCACCTCCTTCTTCTCCTACACCTTCTCCCCCTCCTTCTCCTCTACCTTCTTCTGCTTCACCTCCTTCTCCACTTCCTTCTTCTCCTCCACATTCTCCATCTCCTCCTCCATCTTCTCCTTTCCTCACCACCTTCTCTTCTACCTTCTCCTGCTCCACCTCATCCTCCACCTCCTTCTTTTGCCCCACCTTCTCCATCTCCTTCTTTTCCTCCACCTCCTTCTTTTCTTCCACCTTCTCCACTTCCTTCTCCATCTCCTTCTTTTCCTCCACCTTCTCCACCTCCTTCTTTTCCTCCACCTTCTCCACCTCCTCCTTTTCCTCTACCTTCTCCACATCCTTCTTTTGCTCTACCTTCTCCACCTCCTTCTTTTGCTCCATCTTCTCTACCTCCTTCTTTTCCTCCACCTTCTCCACATCCTTCTTTTTCTCCACTTTCTCCACCTCCTTCTTTTACTCCACCTTCTCCACCTCCTTCTTTTGCTCCATCTTCTCCATCTCCTTCTTTTTCTCCACTTTCTCCACCTCCTTCTTTTACTCCACCTTCTCCACCTCCTTCTTTTGCTCCATCTTCTCCACATCCTTCTTTTACTCCACCTTCTCCACCTCCTTCTTTTACTCCACCTTCTCCACCTCCTTCTTTTGCTCCATCTTCTCCACATCCTTCTTTTCCTCCACCTTCTCCACCTCCTTCTTTTGCTCCATCTTCTCCACATCCTTCTTTTCCTCCACCTTCTCCACCTCCTTCTTTTCCTCTACCTTCTCCACCTCCTTCTTTTGCTCCATCTTCTCCACCTCCTTCTTTTCCTCCACCATCTCCACCTCCTTCTTATGCCCCACCTTCTCCATCTCCTTCTTTTGCTCCATCTTCTCCACTTCCTTCTTCTCCTCCACCTTCTCCACATGCTTCTTCTCCTCAACCTTCTTCACCCTCTTTTCTCCTCAACCTTCTCCTCGTCCTCCACCTTCACCCGCTGTATCTCACCTTCTTCTCCACGTCTTACAAACTTCTTCCCCATCTCCTCCCTACCTCCACCTTCTTCTCCCCTCCACATTCTTATTCTCTTCCTCGCCTCTTCCTCGCCGTCCCCTCCTTTTCTCATCTGTCTTCTCCTTTTCCACCTCCTTCTCTTCTCCCTTTTCATCGTCTTCTAATTTTCTTACTCCTTCTTCTTCTCTTTTTGTTCTCCTCCTTATTCCTCTTCTTCGTCACGACCAGTTACTTAAGTTGTAGAGTTAAACATCTTACTCAAAAGACAGACAGACAGATTTATTTGTATAAGGCCATTTGACCCATTGTACAAAATACATTTACATTATATTTATCTAAGAGTTACCTAATTGATACTTTTGTGTGTGTTGAGAACACGTACATTAGTAATTTTGCAAAATTTATCATTGTATCGTTGTTGGAAAGGTTTTTTACTCAATATAACTCAGTAGTAATAGGGAAAAGATACAACATGTTCTATTCACTGGGCTTAATTACAGCGTGAAACCGATTGTATGAATGAAAAAAACACTGTTGCAAAAAGAAATTTACTGATTAATAAATTGTGGTAATTTGAAAGGTTAATCAATTATAAATGTTTATAAAACTCACTGAGCAAAATCAATTATGTTCGGTATCTGTAATCTCTTAAAGTATGGTCATCAATACAAATGACCGCTCGGCCTCCACATCAACTAATGTGGTATTCAGTGCACGTAAGTCAATGGCCCCATTGGGATCTCATTGGTTACCTCAGGCGAGATAGGAACAGGAAGTGACGTATGATCGGCTGATGACTATACAACTCACGGTCTCGAAGGAAAGCAATAGGAGACGATTATGACCAAATCCGACATCATTGGCCGCTGATAAGGAAGGTAACCATACACCAGTCCGGAACATGGAAATCCGAGGATACTACAATGAGACGAAAGCTAATCTTGTCCCTACTTGCCTTGTATTTTCTAATGAATACCACGTCTCAAGGAAATGGTAGGGTTTTCATGTGATTCAGATAATGCACAATGCAGACAATCAGATAATGAAATGCAGGCAGCGTTCTTCAGTGCTCCAGCGTAATAATCAAAGACACTACATCACATCACTTCACATACATACTGCAGGAAGTGTCTATATAGCCATTCCATTCTATTCGGATTTTTATAACGTCAATTACAGACAAACTAGGCAACCAAACCAAGATATAGGCAATCAAGGCAGCGCAAGAAACAAACGAACGCGAAAATGCCTATACAATCAAGGTAACGTAGCAAACGGTACAACTAGGCATGCCAAACCAAGGCACCATAAGCAACGCAAGCGTCCGAGAAAAACCAAGGTAATATCATCAAGATATGCACTTCATGAAAACAAAGGAAGAACGAGTACCGTAAGAACCCCATGAAAACGAAGGCTCCAGAGGCTATATTGTTAACGCAAGCACCCTTTTAAAACCAAGGCAAATATGATGAAGGCAAGCACCCCATAAAAACGAAGGCACCACAGACAACAATGGCAACACAAACACCCCATTAACACCATGGCAATATGATCAAGGCATGCACACCATAAAAAAAACAAGGCAAAATTATCAATGCATGTATCCCTTAAAAACCAAGGGAAAAGGATCAAGACATGCACCCCTAAAAATCAAGGCATGTATCCCTTAAAAACCAAGGCAAACTGATCAAGACATGCACCCCTTAAAAAACAAGGTAATCCGCAAAGACAACCAAGCGACTAACCAACTCAGTCATCCACCAAAAGCCAGCCAACATAGGCAACCTACTGACGCAACAGCCAGGCTACAATTGGTGTAACCCAGGAACCTCAGGAATATTGATAGGCTTCGTACCATTAAGTCGTAGTTACAAACATCATGTGAACCAAACACTCTTCACCTTTGGGTTTGATTTACGATGACAAAAAACATGGCTATTCCATTATTGACCAGATTTGTACACACACAAAAAGTTAAATGAGAAGAAACGAGGTCCCAAGAAATCGAAACTCAAAAGCCGTGACAATCTGTATAAACAGCCATTGATAATGTTGTGACGCTGTGACTGCCAGCCCCCACGGGCTTTGTTCCCCAACCTTCTGCACAGCTGCAGGGTGTTCTGACACGATTCCAACGACCGGGACAAGAACCCGTTATGCAATGACCGTTTTCTGTCTGGTAAGACTCGATAATGCCACACAAAAATTGGAACAAGGAGACTTAATGTCAACAGACTGATTAGGCGACGCCAGTCAGCTGGGATTAAATGCCACCTTGTACAGTATATATCATGGCGTGCCAGCTTAATATGGGATCCTAGAAGGGACATTCTCGCGTTATCACCGTTACAAAAACAAACAAAAAGGGTCAAACATAACCAAAACGCGACAAAACGACATTTGTAGCATTGTCTCTTTTTGAGTACTTGGTGTGACTTTTACCCAAGGGCAACAATGCGACAACGTGACATTTTTTCACCTTCAAATAATGTGAGAGGCAATCTCATTACAATCAGATCTAAGTTCTCGCTGCCGCTAAACAAAGATCTGAGGACATCCCATTACGGGTCACGTCAGAACGACCTTTCGCGAACTTTGACAGACCACTGAAACGACTAACAAGAAGTCGACATCAGCCAATTAGTACGCAGCTTTCTCGAGCTTTACGGCACTCGTTTCAACCTGACGACTTCTATTTCAGACTACGCTTGAAAAATATGATGACACAGTTCTCGTCAGAAAGACCTTTCGCAAACTTTGAACGACCAAAGAATTGACTAACAGGAAGTTCCACATTATCCAATCAGAAATCTTTCTCCAGCTTTACGGCAACAGTTTCAAAAGGTGATTCCATTTCAGATTAGGCTTGAAAAATATTTTGACACAGATCTCGATTTGAAAAAACTGAACAAAAGAAAAATCTTACGTAACGTAAGATTAGATAAAAATACTTCCCACGGGCTATGAAAAGCCTTTCGTTTCAAATGTTTATCCCATTGAAGCGAAAGACAGACGATGTCTGGCATTCAAAATCGTACAGCTGGTAACTGTCTTTCGAAATATCCCGTGTTCGCCTTTTCGAGGTTGTATGATTAGAAAACGTATTCCGACTGTTACTGTCCCGGTCTGGTAAGCGACGCTCTGAATGGTCGGTTGAAAGGTCGTTCTGACATGAACCGTATAGGATGGTCTCTTCGATCTTAGATCTGATTTGAATGAGATTGAAAGAATGGGGTTGGTCAGGATATGACGTAGCGCTTCCTTGGCGAAACCCACATCAATCAAAAGAGAAACTATTATGGATATTTCGATAAAAACAATATCTCCACTGATACAGTATACGTGGAATTGCTTCAAAATGTTCCTTTATTAATTATGTTTAAGAAACATGCCTCTCCCCCATGAGATGTCGGGTCACCTGAGTGGGCAGGCTCAGAGGTCCTTACTGACTTACTGTGCATTTAGACACCTACCTCTGCCATTTCAGATGTTGGAGACAGGGGGAACTTTCCATATAAAAATTACCGATGCAAAATAAATGAGTTGTACTCCATTTCTCTTTACGTCCAGAAATGGGGTACAACTCATTTATTTTGCATCGGTAATTTTTATATGGAAAGTTCCCCCTGTCCCCATATAGATAGATAGATAGATAGATAGATAGATAGATAGATAGATAGATAGATAGATAGATAGAAATTCTTTAGATGTATCAAAAGGTACGATAATCTTGGGAGGTCTTCAGAACGATTTCCTTGGAGATTTAACACGAACCAACTCCGTGTCTCTTTGTGTGACCATGCAGGTAGTTACATTATATTATGAGCGTTGGGAATTCTAGTGGCCTACCCTGCGACATTGCTACATGCATTCAATGCTTGCTACTGCCTGTAGTTATATCGAACCTAAGACACGCTAGGGAGGTGAAAATCAAACAGAATACTGGCGAAGGTAAATGAGGTGTGTTGATGTACGCTGATGTCAGCAATTCTGTGGACATAACCCAGCGCGAACATGAACAAAAGCCACAAAAAACATAATCATAAGAAATCTCTGCCAAAAGATGAGTTCATTGTACGATCCTTATCATGTGAGGAGCACGTGTTTATGGATCACAATCAACAAGTAATGATACGAGGTGTTCGCGAAAAGGTGAACGTATCCTGCCCCATTGCGGATTACGGTTAATCTTCGAGAAAGGGATTTGGTGCATTGTTATGGAGCTTTAGGAAATTTCCCCCAGCACAACCCCAGCTAACATCCCCAATACTTCATACAGCTCAAGGTGAAGCACGTTGACACTAGGGTTCGTCAAATCACCCTTTCTCCATATTTGAACTTTTCATCTGTGACAGAAAGCGTAAATCTTCTACTTCGTCGTGCACCTGGTGTTTCATTGGGGAACTGTTTAGTAACCATGGCAACTTAAAATTAGACAGCAAACGTAATGGCATTATTATCTCGATGGAATCTTGCGTCAGAAATAACGAGATTTAAGCTTGTTATTCAAATTAGAAAATGATCATTAACAGTGTCTTCGCCCATAGGGTACTGGGAACATCTAGCCGGTGATTGTATAATCTCAGGCTATATCCCCAACACGTACCGTGTGCATGAATCGTCACAGCAATGTTGACACAGCAATACCTGCGTTTCATTATTAACATTGGAGTGAACGGAGTGAACCGAGTCAACCGGTTAACCAAGTGTCATAGCTTTCTTATGACACCAATTTCGTATTAGGAAATATATTTTAATCAAGTTATTTCTGTAAACTAATATGACTATTCTTAAAGTAAATTCAATGAAGCTAACGCACAAACTGACCGCCTTACAAGATATTTCATGTTTCACATTTTCGGCTAAACACATGGTCACATGGTCATGGTCACTCCAGCTGTGAGCCAGTGGTCATTGTACAATTCTGACCAGCCAGGATGACACAAAGGGTCACTCTCTCAGGGAACCAGGGATAAATAAAACACATAAAATGCAACCTTAGTATAAAACAAAATGGCTGTCATGTGCATTGCTATAAACGCACAATTGTGAGGTGAAAAGGTGCTTTGTTGTCATTGTACCTTGTCTATTTACTGCATATAAAACGAGAAGAAAGTTCAGACTACCGCGTAGAACATCAATCAGAGATGCAAACTCATCATCAACTTGTATTATTGATTCTAAAACATCAATACGTTAAATGTCCCTGACGAATATACAGAATACAGAATGCCATCAATTCTTAGTTAATTATAATAATTAAAATATATAAATTAAAAACTACATAAATGAATCATTCAACTTTAAGGATGAAGTCAGAGTTTGGGTAGAGTATTGTATGAACGCGACGTTAAACCCGATTTCACCTCATATTACTAAACACATCAGGCCTGGAGAAAGATATGCAAAAACAGTACTTCTTTATGATAGTTCACAAATGGTCAAATCAATACATCTGAGACTTGTCTGGCATATCAGGTAAGTATCCAGCCTTCACCACACCTGTCGACGTTGTCGTGTAATCAGCAACTGTGACGGCGATATGGGTCGATGAGGTTTGCGGCAATAAAAAGACTCGGTAACGTCTCCCGTACCGACACACACTCTACCCACTACATAACGCCGTCTCGTGAGTCGCGGCGGATGTACATTATGTGATAGGGTCTTTGTCAAGTTCCCAGTGTTAGAGAAATGTCAGTATAACTTGATGTATACTCATCGACAAAAGATACGCAAATACATGTTGGTTAATATATGAAGTATTACTCACATTCAAGAGATATTAGATTGGTTCGATGCACAAAACAAAATACTGGTATGTTGTGCGAACCGACGCCCTTGAACGTATCCCATGTGACGTCATTTCCATGACTCTAGATGCACCATTTGTCTCGTGCAGGATCAGCGTGTAAAGTTTAGAAAACACGTGTAGCATATCTGATAAGAATAAAGACACGTGTCTGATTGTTAGTTTCGTCATTAATCGGTACACATCGGAAACATCTCTTCTTTACGTAAAATACGTCTCTTTATGTTTCTATGGTTCGCGTTTCTTTTGCCGGTGAGTATATATGGTATTCTATGTTATATCCCTGTTAGACAAACGCGTGTTTGATTCAACGCATAGCTAGTCACCTAATAAACCACTCTTACAGAGGGAACATTTATAATCGACAGGTAGATGGTTCACTGAGTGAGTGAGTGAATGAGAGAGGGAGTGAGTGACGAGCCAGCGAGCCAAAGTTCCGAAAGAAAACTCCTTAAACAAATCAATACCACGAAAAAGTAAACATCCATTATTGACGTTTATCCTCTCAAAAAACGCTACACTACAAAGTCATTATAATACAACTGCTCTAATGTATCACCATTGCTCTGACACGTGTCCGAGGTCAACTGTCTTCCAGTTGCCGCCTGTGTCCGCGGCCTGTCACACATTTGTCATCAGCTTATTGTGAGCCTGCAACAGCACTGAAGGAGCCCTCCCACTGGCCGAACATGAAGGCATACATGTGTCTGCCTGTAGCGCGTAACCCCGTTGTAACGCCACATGGTTCCTACAATGTCATTAATATGTTCATTAATAATTTAGAAAATAACGTGTCTGTCTGATTGTTCAAGAATTGATTCTTCATTTTCAGAATTTCCGATGTTGTCTGTGTTGTCTGAAGGTGCTTGTGTTGTCCGATACTGTCTTTGTTTCCTAATACTTATACTCAAAGGCTGAAAGTACTAAAGTATCATGTGAAGGATATATGGGTTACAGCGGAATTCCTTGATGCACACGACACCAGTATTACAGTGAGTGAGTTAATAGTTGGGTTTTTAACGCCGCGTTTAACAGTATTCCAGTTATATCACGAGGTGTCAGTTTGATGTGGGTGGAAAGCTCGAAGTGATGGAGGCCTCAGAAGTTTACTATTTCGGTGAAACCCACGAGCACAGTAAAAGGTGTCTGGTGCGCCCAAGGGACGCAACTCTTCACAGTGAATAGCGATACCACGCGAGTCCCACTAGTCTTCAGTTAGGACGGATGTGTTGAAAAATCAAGTGATGCTAAATATAACGTAAGCGTCGTCGTGGGATGGAGCAGCGCTTGGACTGAGCGTTCGATGGCTACCTTTCATTACGTCCCGATATCATTCATGAAAACAGGCAATCCTTCCTCATGAAGCCATCATACATGTCTTGGTGTACAGACAAACGGCAGTTCTGGATTTACTGCACCCTTCCCTGTCTTATGATTCGTCTTACTGTGCGATGTAATACGATGAGAGATACGCAGTCTCGTAGACTAGAATGAAACATGGACGTTGGACTGGGCTCATGTCCACCTAAACAAGAAGGCAGGCGATGGCTGACTTCTCACTGGTCCATGGTACTGAATGGAAACAAACTGCAAGCGAAGTGAAACGCGTTAACCCAGCTGGTGAACCAACAGTGCGACCAGTTTATAGTCTTAGTAATAATATTCGTCAAAAGCAATGTGATAGTTTCCTTACAACACAGTACAACCGTCAGCTATTATAGTACCTTCTGCTCAAGTTACGGTTATTCCAGTATTTTCTGGACCCATCTATATATGTGTTACAATCATATCCTATGACACTGACGGCGAAAGTACCCCGAAAGACGCACCAGGTGAAATTGCACATCCATTTTTAAATATATCACACGCAATCTACCAGATCTTTTTGGTTTACTTTTTCGATATATTTGTTCGAATAACAATCGCGTAACGTGGATTTTATAACCCTGTTATGTGCCCATGTATCGTCATGTCTTGCAATTTATATTAACATTTAGTTCCAGAAATATAGTTGAGAGTGATATTATTTAAAAATATGTATCCACAAAATATAAATAATAATATAAAATCCATATCGAGCCCAGAACAACGCTGAGACAATCTAGACTTACCACATCATTCTAGACTTTAATTGGGTTCATTTTGACTTATTGTCTAGGGTCTGGCTATGTCCTATTTGGCACTTGTATTCACCCGTGACCTTCAATACCACGTGGACGGAAAGGACACTCATAGAAAACAGTGGAGGTGTTGTCGGGAGGAAACACTTATATAAATTTGTTTGGTACTCTATTATCAAATACCATAAGGTTTCATTCCAAACTGAAGCATAAAAACAATAAATAATTGATATCGTTGTTGATTAGCCATTCCCGTGCTCCAGCCTCGAATGTTGTCCTGTCTTGTTACCTGCGGGATTTCTTCAAGATGAAAACTACTGCAGTTGTCTTACAATGATCCTTGAGATGAAGATGGTCATAATGAGTAAGCAAATGCACACCACCACCATCACCACCACCGTCAAGACAATCTACAACCCTACTGAAGGCCTCTGCCCATCCTTTGTAGGCACCTGGTAGATGCCGTTGTGATCTGAAATGTCCACTCTGAACGTCAGTAACATAACTTGCAAAATAGACTTAGTTTTTAGAAATGTTTTTGTTTGATTATACTTATGACGGCTGGCATTAGGCTCCGCAACAGCGTTGTCTACAAATCCAATAATGCCATTATTGCGGTATAGATCACGAAGTGGTAGTGTGTTGTAAAACATTGATGCGCGTCTCCGCCACTTTGTCGTATCTTCCTGTCTGAAGTGCACACCAAAATGGCCTTGGTTCAAATCAATGATTCCATTGACCCCACACAAAACAAACCCAGGCGTGCGACAGATACATGACCTAGCCATGTGTGTTTCTATAGCACATCGTCTGTCATTGTCTTTCTTTTGGGCAGGCAAGGTCGCTTGTACCAAAGAGTTAAGGCTTATGGAATTTTATAACACGGCTAGGGAGAGGTAATATATTTAGATGAGATACCTGGGGAGACTGAATTGGTTTTGTTTTAGGTTACACACAACCAAATGTTTTCCCATAGACTTCTATAGTAACGTTATATATATTTTTAAATAACTAAGCATTCAACAGCTATTACCTGTACGTGTATGCACAGTTTGGCCTTAGAGCAGCAATAAAAACATAAAAAATGACTAGCTTAGCCAGCTCCTTTTCCGAGTACAGGAAGCTAAACACTCCACCCCCAGTTTCGCACCAAATGTCACCTACTTGAAAATAGCTGTGGTCACATTCAGCATAAGTCATCATGTTGAAAAAAAACAGTACTAAATATAGAAAAACATGGTCAGTTTTAATAACTGGATGGATGTACATTTGAAAGACATAAAAATCTTACAGAATATCCTCCAATCACAGCCTGCAGATATCTCTCGATCTGCACTGAAGGCTCCCTAAGAAAACCGCACTGTCCCAACTGGTACTGATTTGGTGTAGTAGAAGCTTTAAGCGTACTGTATACAACTGTTGGACTGGGTAGTCATGGCCTTGTTTTGTAGGACAGCGTAGGCGGGTGTCCAGCTATATAGCGTTCAAGGACTAACGTCTGTATTGATTAATCGTCGACGGACGCGGATCTGATAAGGGCAAATCGGAAATAATGGCACATCAACGGCAGGACAAATTAACTTTATAAACGACCATACATCATTGATACACACCCACGTAGTTCCATCCATGACCATATCATCCTCGTTATTCAGGGTACTAAATCTCCATTTTTATGAGGATAAATACCCTGAACCCATCAAAGCTTCGTTTCTGAAGTGATGATCCGAGTTTGAATACGTCTTCAGCAACCCTTGCTCGTCGTAAAAGGCGACTACGCTTGTCGAAGGGGAGACTAACCGGATCGAGAGTACATTATGGAGTGTACCTTCCAAGCACTGCTTAATGCAAACCAGCTTTATATTATTGTACTATTTTTAGGATCAAATGGTTTTTGTACCCCTAAGTCTTTGTTTTACAATCAACGTGTTGTACTGGTAGTTATAACATTGGTGCATAAAGGAAATTACATTATGACGCATGTAGGTCACATGGTCCTGCCTTTGGATATCGTTCTATGGCTTCCTTTAATTGAGGAATCCTTTAGTGATTCGGCGTCACATTAGGTCCCCGGTATTCGCGCTTGTATTGGTCCCCGGTACTCCACGCTCGCACAGGTCCCCGGTATTCACGCTTGTATTGGTCCCCGGTATTCACGCTCGTACAGGTCCCCGGTATTCCACGCTTGTATTGGTCCCCGATACTCCGCGCTTGTATTGGTCCCCGATACCCCGCGCTTGTATTGGTCCCCGGTGTTCCATGCTTGTATTGGTCCCCGGTACTCCACGCTTGTATTGCTCCCCGAGGACTCCACGCTTGTACAGGTCCTCGGTATTCCACGCTTGTATTGGTCCCCGGTACTCCACGCTTGTATTGCTCCCCGAGGACTCCACGCTTGTACAGGTCCTCGGTATTCCACGCTTGTATTGGTCCCCGATACTCCGCGCTTGTATTGGTCCCCGGTATTCCACGCTTGTATTGGTCCCCGGTGATCCACGCTTGTATTGGTCCCCGGTACTCCACGCTTGTATTGGTCCCCGGTACTCAACGCTTGTATTGGTCCCCGGTACTCCACGCTTGTATTGGTCCCCGGTACTCCACGCTTGTATAGGTCCTCGGTACTCCACGCTTGTATTGGTCCCCGGTACTCCACGCTTGTATTGGTCCAAAGTACTCCACGCTTGTATTTGTCCCCGGTACTCCACGCTTGTATTGGTCCTCGGTACTCCACGCTTGTATTGGTCCCCGGTACTCCACGCTTGTATTGGTCCCAAGTACTCCACGCTTGTATTTGTCCCCGGTACTCCACGCTTGTATTGGTCCCCGGTACTCCACGCTTGTATTGGTCCCTGGTACTCCACGCTTGTATAGGTCTCCCGGTACTCCACGCTTGTATAGGTCCCCGGTACTCCACGTTTGTATTGGTCCCCGGTACTCCACGCTTGTATTGGTCCCCGGTACTCCACGCTTGTATAGGTCCCTGGTACTCCACGCTTGTATAGGTCCCCGGTACTCCACGCTTGTATAGGTCCCCAGTACTCCACTTGCTGCATTAATCTTCTTAATGTTTCAGAGAAGAAAATATAAAATAAAATAATAAATTGGGGCGTTGTATACATGAGATAATTCCTATCATTTTCACTGTTGTTTTGCTGTGTTGTATGGTTTGTTGTATGGAGATGCTGCGAGATGTGACGAGTGACTGGCCTGTAAGGTTGTGTTGTGTTTCGTATTGTCGGGTTTAATCGTATGTGTATTGTTTAGTTGGGAGTGTGTATATGCGACAGTGGTTTGTTACTTTGTTTGTGTCCTTTTACTTGGTTGATACTTCTATTTGTGGAAGTGGGAAAGGGTGTGGTTGCGGCTGAGGGCGTGGTTGATAATGCAGATAAGGGAGTTGGTATGGATGCGGAAATGGGTACAGATGGAGATATGTTTGAGAAATAGGGTGTGGGTGAGGGTACTGTGTGACGGTGTGGCTGAGGGTACTGTGTGACGGTGTGGCTGAGGGTACTGTGTGACGGTGTGGCTGAGGGTACTGTGTGACGGTGTGGCTGAGGGTACGGATGTGATTGAGCGGTTGTCAATGAGGGTTTGGATGTGTTTGAAAGAGCGGGTGTGTTTGAATGGTTTGAGTAAGCTGCTGTGAGTGAAGGACTGGATGTGGGAATGGATGTGGTTGTGTGTATATAGGATGCTTGTACGGGGGATATCATGATTATTATTATTAAATGTGGTGTGTATCATATATAACATTGTTTTATGAGTCTTTTAGAGTCTCGTAGGCCATTTTGACTGGCTGCTGAGTTTTTTTTACATTCGTGCCTTGTCATTTTATATGCACAGCGGCTGACACTATAATAAGATATTCTCCTTCTTCTCCTTCCTCTCTGTATTGGTCCACGGTACACCATGCTTGTATTGGCCCACGGTACTCCACACTTGTATTACGAACAACTAAGAAATATCGTGGTGTCGTACTGTGTTATAACCCTTACAAGTAACTGAGCATGAATCCTTTGTATCCTTATCAAACGGACACACACACACACACACACACACACACACACACACACACACACACACACACACACACACACTAAACACGTAAGTGTCCGCCAACAGGCAATGAAAAAGGCAGTTCTAGTCGATACTTCGCGTCATGGTTAATTTCACTCAGGGAGCAAGTTAATTATTATTAACACAGAAGAGTGTCTCATTTGGAGTCATGTGCTGATCCAAAATACTTTTCGATGCAAGGACGCAAATATTTTTGCTATAGATCGCCAGTACATGTTTGGTGAGTGAGTGAGTGAGGTGGTTTTTTTTAACAGTATTCCAGTTATATCACGGTGTGTCAGCTTAATGTGGGAGGAAAGCCCAAAGTGATGCAGGTCTCAGACGTTTACCACTTCGGTGAAACCCACGAGCACGGGTATGGTGCTGACAAACCTAGAAACATAATTGGGGCGAACCGGGATTCGAACCCACAATCATAGGTTTCTGGTGTTCCCAAGGGGCGTAACTCTGCACAGCGAATCGCGGCGCCTTAGACGGCTGGGCCACCCGTGCCCCCAGTACATGTTTGGGTTACAGCATCTGGTTCCCACTATTCGCATCTAACGAGTATTGTTTCACGCCGTTTTCAGCAATAGTCCAGCAATATCACGGCGGGGGACACCAGAAATGAGCTTCATACATTGTACCCATGTGGGAATTCGAACCCGTGTCTTCGGCGTGACAAGTGAACGCTTTAACCACTAGGCTACCCCACCGTCCCTGTCTATAACGAATACTTGGGTATTGGCCTATTACGAAATTAACTATCAGCAGAAATTCGTGTGAATAACTTGTCAGAAATAACTGAGCTTAACAGTACCGATCCTGTACTGTAAAACAATTTCATGTTCATTTTTGGTTTGTTTGTTGTTTAACGCCGCACTCAGCAATATTCCAGCTATGTGACGGCGGTCTGTAAATAATCTGCCTGTCCACACAATCCAGTGATTGACATCGTGAGCATCAATCAACGGAATAGGGAGAAGATGACATGCATCAATCAAGTCGGCGAGCAGGACCACCTGGGGGTGCTGGGGGGACATTGTAGCCCGGGTCCCCACGGGACACCAAGGAATATAAATGCATCACCACTGTTCAAAATCATGCTTGCCAAATTTCTTGCATTTGGTAATGAGACTCCAAATTTAGAAGTGGGAGGTGACATAGACTGGGCTTTGCCTTTCACAAAACTAAAACTAAAAGAAGACATTTTACATTTTGGTGAAAGTTACAGTCGGTAACCCAAAGCGGAATATTTAGTGATACAAACAGATGGTCAGTAAGATTTGGTCGCAGTGTCGTATATATTAATAAGTTTCGATGTGGAACTTTTCCATTAGCAACTGAATTGGGTAGGTCTTCTCGCCCTGTAATTCACTCTGGAGAACGAATTTGAGAATTCTGCACCTTTCCACAGAGCGATCTTAGCGCTACGATTGTCGGAAGTCAGTGTTAAAGAATAGGAGTTACGATCAACTTAGCGCTAAGATCACTTTGTGGAACGGGGCCCAGACCCGTGAAGATCAGAGTTAGAATTGGTCTTCTGCAACCAATGCTTGTCGTAAGTGGCGACTAACGGGATCGGATGGCCACACTGCTGATATTACGATAAGCGACCGTTTCGTGTTTACTATATTTCTTGGATTGACTAACCTGTATGAAGTGCTATGACAACGCGATCATGTCATGTCCTGGGAAGAACATTTGCCCCCGATTCTGTATTACCGCTAAGGTAGGAGGAACTGTCCTAGGATTGAACGAGCAAGAGAGCGGACAAGACACATGTTTAAGGAAATTGTTGTATTTTATGTACTAAGTCGCTAAGATTATCTAAGTTAAGTCAGCTTCCTGAATAGACACCCATCAAACTTGGGAGCGTAATAGATTTTCATAAATCAGTAAGACAGTGTACTTCACGACCAATTCATTGCGTAATATTACGGTGTAACATGTCCTGCTCACAACACTATAAAATCAACTGACAAGCGTTTCTTGTATGGACTCAACATTTACCATAAAACAACGACGACTATAAGAGTGCGTCCATAGTGAACCATGGCATGGCACAACGTGCGTCTGACAGTCTGTCCCGCCGTCAGTGCATGAAGTCACATGTCCACTTTCATAACATCTTCTTGTACATTTCGTTGTCTTTGCACTTTCTCATATACCACGGTTTATTGTTATTACGAGAAATAAATTATTCTGAATCTGATTCTGTCAATATGTCCAAATATGACATAACGTGAGTGGCAAGATCCGACGACTGACGTCGAAGCCACTATGTCCGTGAGTTTGATAGGCGACATACATAGTACGACTGTGATCGTCTATTAACAGCTGACGTATGCGAACATATGCTGGACATAAACACCATAAAAAGCTAAAATGGCAGTTCTTATTGTAGGTAGTAGTGTGGTAAGACACAATACTTTTCAAAAAGCTCTATCTCCACAGTTCGTGACATTAAGTGTACATTCAGTGAATATTTAGTGTACATTCCGTAAATATTTAGTGTACATTCAGTGGACATTTAGCGTACATTCAGTGGACATTTAGTGAATATTTAGTGTATATTTAGTTACATTCAGTGTATGTTTAGTGTACATTCAGTGTATATTTAGTGTATATTCAGTGTACATTTAGTGTCCATTCAGTGTATATTTAGTGTACATTTAGTGTACATTCAGTGAATATTTAGCGTGCATTCAGTGTTTATTTACTGTACATTTAGTGCATATTTAGTGTACATTCAGTGTACATTTAGTGTATATTCAGTAAACATTTAGTGTCCATTCAGTTTATATCTAGTGTACATTTAGTGTACATTCAGTGAATATTTAGCGTACATTTAGCCAATATTTAATGTACATTTAGTGTACATTTAGTTTTAATTAGTGTACATTCGGTGTACTTTGAATATACATTCGGCCTATCCTGCCTTTCTTTAAAAACAGTTTGACTTGTACATTCTGATTATAAAATGATGCTATCCGTGTTAAGTATTTAATGATATACTAGAAAATATAGCTGTTGGGCCATCAATTGCTACCCAAACCTGACAGACAAAAACTGATATTCTATCAACATTCTATCAAATATTAACATCTTTTAAGAAAAAAATCTAAATCTTTTAGTCGAAAACAATCAATGTTGGTATTTCTAAAAATGAATCGCCCTTCTTTCTGGAAAGAACAACTATTCAACTAAGGTCTTGTATTCAACACGAGAATATTATAATAAGACATTTAATTTGAGGTTGATAGCACACAGTATTAGCGTAATAAAACACGTGTCTGAAGGCGCTTTCAAGAATAAACCGCGCATGTCATATATACCTATATAGCTCACCACTAAAATAACCTTGATGTAGATAAGCACGTAGAATTTATACTGAGCACTCCGTCCTCCTTACTCTTGAGGACAGTGAAAGTATTTGATGTTAATCGATATTGTGTTATTTATTTTATTTTCAAAGATACTCTATAGCTACTTCCATTATACCTGTACAACGTGCACAGACAGCGAGGAGATCGTACGGACGTAGAACCCGGTTTGCCCTAGTGCACCTCGGTTGACGTGGTGGTGTCGATCGTAGTGTTATGTTTTACCTTCTCGTAGATTTAACATCAGACACATTAGGGATTAACTATTTCGTATCCGATAATCAACTGGTATTGTCAAATCTACCCACACACTGAGATTGTAAACAAAGGAACCTGATGACTATCATTCGATTATTTCTACCTGTAGATAGATGCTTTGTTACTATCGGTGATAATCAATCTATACACAGATATGATCATTTGGTATATATATATTCCTGCTTATATTGCAAATTATAATACAAATTATATTCTCGGGGTGGGGGGATTTTGTATGGAGACTAAGCATTATTTTTCAGATACCACTGCATACTTGCAACAATGTAATTTTTGAGGCAGGCAATTTCCTTTTTTTCCAATAGACTGAAGCATAATTTATTAAAGGTATAATCTCGGACAATGTCTCTCTTTTTTATAAAATCCCAACACCCCAACACCCTTCTTTACTTATTTACGACAAAGAGTTTGAAGTTGTATGTGTGCACCCAGCTTCAGGTAGTTTCATCCATATACGTGGACTCTGTTTAGTTACACGTCCCTTGTTGTCATACAAGGTCACATACAGGGAGTCACAATACTGTAGCCGATTTGGGAATCAAACCCGGACGTTCTTACTGACATGTAAACACGTGACTATGTCACGGTTGGAATGAAGGCGATCATGTGTACGAGTTCCAAGGGATACCTTACCCCAAACGTTCGCCTGCAAAGATCAGGCCTGACTATCTTTTTACAACACATCCACTTCGAACATATTTACAACTACCAATTTCCATGAACAAGCTATGGCTTTGGTATCAGATTGCAAATCATAAAGTAAGCTGTTTAAAAAAGACTACCTACCTGTCTCTGATGAGAGCTGAATCTTCTTCATGCTGTCGTCTGCCTAGTTTCGTGTCGTCTGCTCGCACAGCAGAAACACAAATCCAGATCCGAAGCCACGGTCGATATCTGACAGCACGGCGTGGAACTGTGTATACGCACGTCTTGCAGCAATGTAGTCAGGAATCTCCACGAGATGCAGGTCTATTCCAGGTGGAGGTATACCTATATACGCCCCTGCTTCGCTGTGCAGGTATAAACACATTTTCGTGTCGACTCGATAATCTCCGTGATTGCTTCGTACACCGATGACGAACCTAGATTGACTTGGTAGCATTCCGGTACATACCGGTTCCAGTGTACTTCATGCTTTTAATTATTGTCGAATATGTTTAAGAAGGGGTGTTTAAAAATGTGCGATCTGTCTTATTGTTGTGACTGTAGCGGACACTGCTCCGATCAAACGTTGGTTTGTCTGATCCAATAACTGACATAGCTGTTAAATTGCACTCATTCCAACTAATAGGCAACCCGTGAAGATCCGGGTTAAAATAGGTCTTCCGCAACCCACGCTTGTCGTAAAAGGCGACTATGCTTGTCGTAAGAAGCGACTAACGGGATCGGGTAGTCAGGCTCGGTGACTTTGTTGATGCATGTCATCGTATCCCAGTTGCGTCGATAGATGCTCATGATATTAATCACTGTATTTTCTGGTCCAGACTCGATTATTTACAGACCGCCGTCATACAGCTGTAAAATTGCCGTGTGCGGCGTTAAACAACAAACAAATATGCATCTTGAAGTCTGTCAACTCTTCGGACGACACAGGCAACGAGGCCGTCTGTCAGATCTACTTAGAAGCATCTATGTCGCTCACCGCTCACTTTCTCACAGTTGTGTTGATTATTTCAGTATTGTTGGGTCCACGCTAATCGCCAAATTGCAAGCAACACACATATGACTCTTCCTATACTTGTCCATCGGGGAATAGAGGCTCGTGAGTGTGGATGAAGAACTGATGACGGAGTTCACTACTACCAGCCACGCGTGTGGTCTATCAGTGTATCAGGCTCAAACTACTCCCCCTATTCTATATCCAATTCTTTGACATCAGGCTCAAATTACTCCCCCTGTTCTATATCCAATTCTTTGACATCAGGCTCAAACTACTCCCCCTTTTCTTTATCTAATCCATTTATATCAGGCTCAAACTACTCAACATATTCTATATCCAATTCTTTCATATCAGGCTCAAATTACTCAACATATTCTATATCCAATTCTTTCATATCAGGCTCAAACTACTCCCCCTAAGAGCCTAAGGGAGGTGGTGGTGGGGGGGGGGGGGGTCTTTTGAGCCTCCTGCACCGGACCTGTTTGTTCTCAACATCGGCATTCGATGAAGAAGTCCAGAAGAAAGAAGGCCATACACCCAATATAGCAATTGCGAGTTATCGCTAAATATTGTATTTGCTTTATTAACTATTTGCTCCCCATGAATACTGCCGATGTCTTAAGGAGATGATTTCAAACAGATGAATTCTTTAAGACAAGCATGCACTGGGACGTGGTTTACATATTGACATTTACCTAGAGTCGTGCTGTGTTCAATCTGTACAATAATGTACTGGGTGCCTCAAAGGCTTATTGAATGCTATTGTGTACAATTAACTATTGAACTGAAATAGTACAATCTGATCTGATCAGCCTGACGTGGCTTTGCTGTAAGGAAACACTTCCGTCACTTTGATACAAAGAATCGTTTGATCTAGTCGGTTTGAGGGACTACTTCCTTATAGGGAATGTTTGATGTATTCTCGTGTTCTGATGTACAGGAACAATGGGAGACTGTACCCTGTCCATCCTTGAAACACGCCATTGGACACTGATGGCGATAGAGGAAACCATGCGTGTCTTATGGACAATAACAGCGATGCCATTATCATATTAATCAGAAAGCTCTGTTGTACAATTCCGAGTATATCATAAGCATGTGTAATGGCCATCAAATAGTGAGGATAACCAGGTGTGCGCGAAAAGGTTTTGAATGTTTGTTTGTTTGTTGTTTAACGCCACACTCAGCAATATCCCACCTATGTGACGGCGGTCTGTAAATGATCGAGTCTGGACCAGACAATCCAGTGATTGACATCATGAGCATCGATCTACGCAGTTGGGATACGATGACATGCATCAAACAAGTCAGCGAGCCTCACCACCCGATCCCGTTAGTCACCTTTTATGACAAACATGAGTTGCTGAAGACCAATTCCAACCAAGATCTTCACAGGTCTCGCGAAAAGGTAAGGGTATTCTGCCCACTCGTGATACCCGTAAAAAGGTAAGTCAAGTGTTCACCTGAACAAATGTGAACACGAGAACATATAGCGAATTGCATCGGACATCAGTTTGCTATTGAGTCAAATTTGGAAACGTCTATCCGAAGACTTTTTGTAAGCCAACAACTTTTGAGCAAGAGTTGTGTGACGCCCGTTACAGTCTACGAAGAAAGAGCAGTCTCGATTGTTCCTCGGAAGTTGTGAAATGCAGACAACAAAGGATTGAGGAGCTGGGACATTCCTCGTCGTCAAGGGGAAGTTGATTATTGGAAAGTTGAAGTCATCCCACTTGTCATACACTATTGTGGAGAGTTTTGTCACTCACTCACTTTAAGCATAGATCGATGTAAGTATGAAATAGGTGTGGTGGTTTCATTGCACTCTTTCATTCCAGTTCAAGTAGGTAAATCAGTGTAAGGGGAGTGACTATTTGGCAAATATTGAACCGTTGTTGAACGGTATTAGATCATCGATATATATATATATATAGTTTGTCAATCCAGACAGAAATTCCGATTCCTATGCATGATGACACAGATGAGACAGAGAAGGTCCTGAAGATAGTGATGGAGGTATATCTGTGGGCACCAAGGAATGAAGTCTGTCCTTCAGTTTTTCTTGCGGGATAGTGGAAAAATCTGGATTTTGACAAATTTAACTTGGTTCTTTTCTGAGATTGCAAGAATCCAAGAAAATGCTTTGCGTTTTTGAGAATCAACAATGTTTTATTTCAATTCCACTTGCCTCAAACACTTTCTGTTTCTGATGCTTACAATGACATCAATTTATATCGGCTACGGTATCTGAGTCCTGGACCGAGTCCTGGGCAAACTGTTGGGCAAGCAGACTTTGGACAGCTGGCATAGTTAGAATGAGCATATTCCAGTTCTGTCTCCTCGTTTTCAGTTATTACATTCTGCCAATGACAACATCACGCACTTACGTAACCCACCCGAAAGATATTCAACAGGCTTATCTTCACTGTTGGCCCATTTTGTGACATACGCTTCAACAGCATTCATAAAGATGTGTTCCCAGTTGGCAGAAGGCAGTTCGCGATATTTTGGGCCATATTTGAATAAATGACGAATTACTGTTGGTGGTATAAGTCACCTGTGATTACATGACCAACAGGTAGGTAGCAATACGAGCAGTCTTCTGTTACCTGTGTATGTGTGTGTCGCCCAGGTGATTGAGGTCGTAGACGACCATGTTCAGTGGACTGTCGCCAGGTTATTGAGGTCGTAGACGACCATGTTCAGTTGACTGTCGCCAGGTGATTGAGGTCGTAGACGACCACGTTCAGTTGACTGTCGCCAGGTGATTGAGGTCGAAGACGGCCATGTTCAGTTGACTGTCGCCCAGGTGATTGAGTTCGTAGACGACCACGTTCAGTTGACTGTCGCCAGGTGATTGAGGTCGTAGACGACCACGTTCAGTTGACTGTCGCCAGGTGATTGAGGTCGTAGACGACCATGTTCAGTTGACTGTCGCCCAGGTGATTGAGGTCGTAGACGACCATGTTCAGTTGACTGTCGCCAGGTGATTGAGGTCGTAGACGACCACGTTCAGTCGACTGTCGCCAGGTGATTGAGGTCGTAGACGGCCATGTTCAGTTGACTGTCGCCAGGTGATTGAGGTCGTAGACGACCACGTTCAGTTGACTGTCGCCAGGTGATTGAGGTCGTAGACGACCACGTTCAGTTGACTGTCGCCAGGTGATTGAGGTCGTAGACGACCACGTTCAGTCGACTGTCGCCAGGTGATTGAGGTCGTAGACGGCCATGTTCAGTTGACTGTCGCCCAGGTGATTGAGGTCGTAGACGACCATGTTCAGTTGACTGTCGCCAGGTGATTGAGGTCGTAGACGACCATGTTCAGTCGACTGTCGCCAGGTGATTGAGGTCGTAGACGACCATGTTCAGTTGACTGTCGCCAGGTGATTGAGGTCGTAGACGACCATGTTCAGTCGACTGTCGCCAGGTGATTGAGGTCGTAGACGACCATGTTCAGTTGACTGTCGCCAGGTGATTGAGGTCGCAGACGACCATGTTTAGTTGACTGTCGCCAGGTGATTGAGGTCGTAGACGACCATGTTTAGTTGACTGTCGCCAGGTGATTGAGGTCGTAGACGACCATGTTTAGTTGACTGTCGCCAGGTGATTGAGGTCGTAGACGACCATGTTCAGTTGACTGGTGCGGAGAAAACAAAAATAACAATGGGGAAGAAGCTGGTGTTCCAACCTACGATCGGCGGATAATGTTTTTAAAACCCCTGCCATATACATTATTCATGCCAATGGTCTTAGGATATAACCTATGCTCTGTATTTCTTCATTTTTATCTGTACATCCCGTTTTTACTGTGCAATTTTATGCTGTGGATTTGGGCCGATTGCCTACATTCCTACGATGTAAACAACGTGTACTATTTAGCGTACTGCGTAACAAATTATTCCATTGACACAGCGAAATTTTAAGACTGCTATCTCACATTGCGGGTAGGGCGGTACAACAAGTGTGTTTGTATGCATGTTTAGCTACAAGACTATATGTCTCACTAAGCCCATTTGTGCGGGGACGGAAACATGATGTATTATACCCCCATTCTACAGTCGCACCTCGTTGTGTCGAACTCGTGGGGACCTGGAAAAAAGTTCGAGTTATCCGGGGTTCGAGAATCAGGGAAATTTTAAGCTTAGTTTGATAGTAAACCTGGACCTATTTGCTGTACAGTTAATTACAATTAATTTCCTCTCAAATTGACTTAAACTTATGACGACGTTCAAAGGGGTATACAAACATCACAATAAAATAATTATGGATTAGAAGCCAAACAATCTAAAATATATACATTGACTTTCTTTTTCTTTTAATTCCATCATTTTCAGTCATTGGGTGATGAAATAGAGCATAAAGATGTTTGGAATTCGTTATCATATAATAAATGGGAAAATAATTGTAAAATAAGTGATACATTTTGGCGCTTTGTAAATTGCCTCAGTGAAAATGTCCGGGCCATTTTGCACATTGTCTGTAAACACTTGACGCCTAACAGACACTGTTGCAATCCCGACAACATGTTTGTCTATATATTCAAACTGTTCAACAGGCAGACAGATGGAGAGTATGTCGTTTAGACGCTTTGTAATCATCAAGAGCTTGGTTTTAAATAACAACTGCATCTATTTTCATACTGTAGATTCTAAACGCACGTCATTGAGTGTTAATTCCTGAATTAGCAGCACCCGGCTGCACTTTCAACATATCATTTGAAGCCTCTTTATTTTATAACTTTGTTGTTTTGTTTATTTTTATCTCAGCAAAAAGTCTATGTTCATTGTTGATAACACAACATTCTGGGAAGAAAGCGCCAGTGTGAAGTCGTGTTACTTGTTATTGTAATAATCAATACACGTGCCCTAATCATGCTTATTAATAGATACTAATCATATCTGGTCCGTTTCAGTAACGAATCTAACCAGCTTGTTTCTTTTACATATCCTTGGTGATACATGTGAAACTATGACTGACTGATAAGGTCAAGATTGCGTGGTTATGTAATCGGCTGACAAAACAAATCACAAAGTGAAATTATTACTGTAGATTAAGTGTATGGTGGCAGCACCCTAGACGTGGATCGGCAGACGTGGGCGGAGTGTGTGGTTGAGTGTGTGGGTGAGGGTGTGGTTGAGGGTGTGTGTGTGTGGATGAGGGTAAGATGACATCAGATACCACTTCATCATCGCCAGAGAAATTTGGGTTACGCCAGAATGAAAGGTGGGATGTGCAGTGGCGACAGATCGGAGACGCAGCTTTCAAAAGACTCACTGAGAAATGAATGTTTAAAATTGTCTATATGTACTCCACAACACGAATACACTAATCGAACGTTATGCATGAGGTTGGCAAAGCCTTAGACCCCGAAATACTACATTAGTGATGATCCTACAACAGTAAGTATAAACGTGACGATAAAGCCTTAGTATTGAAACATAGCCATTAAAAGAAAGAACATCTCAGCACTTATAGACGTCAACACGGACTGATCAATATTTTATACCTGCCTTGTATCGATCGATATGATCAACATCATAATCTGCTGTGTCTTTGAGGTCTTCCCGTGTCAGGGAACCAACTGACTCACCAAGATTAACGCTTTGGCG
Source organism: Haliotis cracherodii (assembly GCF_022045235.1). NCBI lineage: Eukaryota > Metazoa > Mollusca > Gastropoda > Lepetellida > Haliotidae > Haliotis > Haliotis cracherodii. The sequence goes on from NW_027266286.1 coordinate 30,454,815, forward strand.
TTCTGGTGTAGGCTGCCACTTTCATTATATAGGTCGCTTCCTGACAAAACGGCCGCGGGTGAGTGAGTATGGTTTTACGCCGCTTTCAGCAATATTCCAGCAATATCACCGCGGGGGACACAATAAATGGGCTTCACACATTGCACCCATGTTGAGAATAAAATCCGAGTCTTCTGTGTGGCGAGTGAACGCTTTAACCACTAACCTACCCAATCGCCCCTTATCGTGGCCTACCGGGACTTCCCGTATTTAGGCCTACGCGTAATTGGCCTAAAAACGGATATAATTCTGTATTTAGGCCCATGGACTTAAATTCGGATATTCATTTAGGAGTGATCTTCCTCAAATTTAACTCCTTTCGAAAGTTAATACGTTGCGATGCACAGCGCGATCAAATCTTAATGTGCATTTAAGAAGTGCAGGTTCAAGATTTGCATTCTATGAAGTTATTTCCTGTTCAAAGTACATGTATATTTCCTCAGTTAGAACAACTTAACAGTTACTGATTTTGTCAGACGAGGGCGTCCCCTACTTAATTACGAAAGCGTTAGCGATACCGAAATTGAGCCCTGGGCTTAATTTCGGACAACATACATGTATTATAAATGAGGAAGCGATATTAGCCCGGGGCTTGAATACTAAATGTCCCCGGTAGCGATCTCTTAAGGCCAGGTTCACACAGTGCCGATTATGGCTCCCGTTTGAGATCAGACAGCGCTACGACATGAAAAGTGAAAAAGTCGTATTACTATCCCTCAATGATCTGGAATGTCCTATCAGTGTCTGAACGCAGTCGTATACATTCGTAACAGAATCCTACGGATCGGGAAAGGTCCAAAGAGGTCGGCTAAGCACTCCCGAAAGTATGATGCGTTCCGTAACATTCGGAAAAACTCAGACGATTTTGTCTAGTCGAATTACAATCGTGACTATGTCGTGACAGATTCTGCTGTATCCGAACAAAATCTTAACAATGTCCTGTGTTGTCTGGACGGTGTCCTGTGGATCGGGACGCTGTCGTGATGAACGGGCATGAATTGTTCATTGCCGTTTCTTGTCGATCGTGTCCAGATTGCGTCCAGATCTTGCCGAATGCGAACCCGTCTTTGTCGGTTCACTGTCCGGTCACTGTCTGATCTCTGTCGGATCGCATACAAGAGAATCGGGACGCTGTCGGGACAGATTCGGTCGTTTTTTACCATGCGGGAGATACAAATCGGATCAGATTCGGGTCAAGAACGGGAGAATCGTGATACTTCCTTGTGATTGTTTGTGGATTTCCCACCACGAATCACAGGATCTTGATCAGACTTTTGACAAATTGTAATCGGGAATGGTCCCAAAGACGGCAGTAAAAATCCTGAATGTATGACTGAGCCCTTATCGGTTCAATTATCCATAAATGTGAAGTGCGTTCTCGATGCCCCCCTCAAAAAAACGTTTCGTATTTCCTCATTTTATTTTGCTGTGAATATTAAATATGAATCATGGATTTCAAAGAATAAACCTCTTCAAACTCTGGAAAAAGACTCATCTCATCCATCCGGATACATCCGCTGATCAAGTGATATCTTCCAATGTAAACATCACCTACTGTTTTAGTTCAGGGCCCACTTGCACAAAGCGATCTTAGCGCTACGACTATTGTAAGCCTATGTTACGATCATCTTAGCGCTAAGATCGGCTTTGTGCAAGTGGGCCCAGGTGTATTTACAACGTACACATAAAGTCTCCAGTGTTTTATTGTGATCAGGAGCTCGTGAGTGAGTGAGAGTGAGTGAGTGAGTTTGATTTTACGCTGCTTTTAGCTGCTAGTATATTTCAGCAATAACCAAACACCATAAATGGGCTTCACACATTGTACCCATGTCGGGAATCGAACCCGGGTCATCGGCGTGACGAGCGCACGCTTTAACCACCGGGCTACCCCACCGCCCCGAGTTCGTAAGTATCTTTTGGGGTTTGAAATGATTTGGTAGAGAACACAACCACTTTAACGTATGTTGTGCTTGGATCAAGAGGTTGTGCGTCCAATACCAAGACACTAGTCTGTCTTACAGACCCTGATACATTTATATTAACTTCAGCCCATGCAAGTCTATAATGTGTGGCAAGTCTAGATTACTGCAGTATCAGGATATGTGAAAATGAAGAGAATCACTGGGCTCCCTTTTTATTAGATTTTTATTAAGATAACTGAACAACTGTTTTTTTCTGTGTGATATGTTCATTTCAGAGACTATATGTTAGTCTACCAAGACACCTTAAAAATTATTGGAGGTGTAAACAAAACTGATCGTGACGTAATAGCTAGGTGTGCCTCTATAAGGGCTTAAATAAGAGACAATGGCTCCGAAGACAATATTAAAACAAATTGATTTAATACATTTCCATCATCAGAATCGCTAATGATAAAGGCACAAGGTAACCATGACAACAAGAAACCAAAAAAGATATTTTCATATCCACTGTGCCAATTGAACCGTTATGCGAGTGAGCGCAGTATCACCACTAGGTTTGTTTGTGTCCTTTGTTTGTTTGTTTGCTTTTTATTTCACTGAGCAATATTCCATCTATGTTACGGCGGTCTGTAAATAATCGAGTCTGGGCCAGACAATCCAGTGATTGACATCATGAGCATCGATCTACTCATTTGGGATACGATGACATGCATCAACCAAGTCAGCGAGCCTGACCACACGATCCCGAGAGTCGCCTCTTACGACAAGAATAATGGCGAGCATGGGTTGCTGAAGACCTATAATTGTACCCCGGATGTTTACGTGTGCACTACCAGGTGCTACCAAACGTGAGGACCCAGTGGTAAATATCGGTTTGAACCATGTGTTGAATATGAATGGTATGGGTAATTTGTGGTTTGCCATGGGTAGTTCGTAATTGCTGCGTCAGTAAATCAAGATATATCCAGCTGGTTATGGACTGGAACCCGCGTCTTCGCCGAACGCTTTAACCAATAGGTTACCCCACCGCCCTTGATGTAACTATTAAGAGTAGAGACCAAATCTGACCTTTGGGTGTCCTTTACACCATAACAAAGAGGACAATCGTTCCTGGACCACATTTTGTTCAGCGACTGCAACTTAAGGTTACGGATGAAGCTACGACGGTATTACAGAAAGGACACAAGTACATGCAAAGCCGCCGAAAATTTAAACGGTCATTGCATTTGAGGGTTGGAGTAGTGTGGCTAGAGTGAGTGAGTGTGTAGAGATTAGTATTTCAAATATACCATGGCTTGTCAGCTTAAAATGGGAGGGAAGTAGTAATATGTTTACCACGTGATAGTGCTGACAAATCAAGAATGATAACCAGGGTGAATCAAGTATTGGAAGCTAATCCTTACAGCTAAGGAAAGCAACTCTGCACACAAACTGCGGCACCTTAGACGACTGTGCCACCTGTGTCCCAAAGTTATAACAGGGGACGAGTTGGCTGAGTCTCCTCAGATAGCCCTGAAACCTACATTACCACAGGGCCATTCAACACCAGGCTCGCTAACTTGGTTGATGCATGTCATCGTAACCCCATTGCGTGGATCGATGCTCATAATGTCAATCACTACATTGTCTGGTCCAGACTTGATTATTTACAGAGCGCCGTCATATAGCTGGAATATTGCTGAGTGCGGCTTTAAACAACCAACAAACAACAAGAGGACTGATTCGAGGCTTCGTGTCTGCATAGCGTGGTATCCCAAACCAAGTATACAAAATAGTTTCCAATCACATATCCGATTCTTTGTACCAAAACTTAAAATTAACCATTCTTTCAGCATCGACGACCATAGGCGTTGATGAGCGAGAGCGAGAGCTCCTTAAGACAAGCAACACTCACACTGCTCCAAAAATATTAGCATTGATCGGTCCTAATCCTGTAATGACCGAGTTATTGTTTTGATGAAGTGAAGCGGGTCGGAAAACCGCATTCCATCAATGTCGGACTAGAGGCTTTTATCAGTGTTGGGTCTTAATAACACTTGCTGTCCAATTCATCAGTTTACGTGCTGGCAATGTGATAGGCAACGGAACAAGTGCTCTACTTGATCGTATCATTGATGTACACTGCTTGTCAGATCCTAAGTGCTTCTCTGCAGAGGACCAGACCGCCCCCGTGGACTAGTGAGTGGAGCGTCTGTCCGGAGAGCAACGGTGGTGGATTCGATCCCCGGCCGCGTTCTACCAAAAGACGTTAAAAGATGGTACTTGTTGTTACCTTGTCTGGCGCTCGGCATTAAGGGGCTAAAACAAGAACTGATCGGCTCGGAGTCAGTAAGTTGTGTCGGAGTAGGATAGTAAAGGAGAAACCACTTCTAGGGATTACGGATTCCTAGGAGAAGTGCTTTGTCCAATTATAAAGCGACTCATCACAAAAATAATGAGAAAACATCGAGATACCTTATAGTGAAACAATACCAGTGTGTCGCTGTATAAAAGGAATTCGATCAAAGCGTGCGAGAGAAAAAACACGTGCAGCATGGACCAGCTGGAATCATGACATGTAAAACTGAACAACTTTTCATCACCTGCCGTATTGTAAACCCATCTGCAAGAGAGTACATTTAAACCAATCCGCTCTGTGGAGGAATTCAACCATTTCAAAAAACCCTCACAGGGTTACACAAACACGGAGAAGGTTTACCATTCATGTTAAACTGCTTCATGGTATCACAGTGGGCTAGCATCATACAATCGGCATTAGTCCGGCCGGCCTAGTATAAGCAGCCGCACGCACGCACGCACATACATTCATACCCTCTAGACTAGATATTTTTTTATCAAAACTATGAGCCTAAGAATTTATTTTTGTGGCAGACATTTCTTCTTTTTTTCAAGTCTGAAGCAAAAATATTTTTTCAAGAATATTCGGGGACAATTATATTTTTCTCGATAACATCCCCACGGCCACAACCTCCGAATATCAAATGGTCGGTCCCCTAGAACATCCGGACACTGCCAATACGAGACAACTATATGATACGACTCTTCCTGTCGGTCACTAAATTCTGTACAGCATAGCTACGGTTGGAATAACGGAGGACGTCCGCCAAATGATGGAATAAAGTGGTGTGGGTCATGCAACCACATTCATTCTCGGAATACTATACCGTATTTCCCGGGTTCGTTGATAATGATTATTCCACTTCACAATCACTTTATTGTATACAATATACTGCACGGGTCGATGCTGTGCAATGTGACGGGAACAACATTAATTTCCCGAGGATAATCTACTCCATTCACCCGAGGCAGAACCAACTACCGCAAATCTCCGAGTATTGTTGTATCTCGATGAAACACATTGGTCTTCATAAGGGATCGGTTTAAGCCTATTAACAAGGTGTCATGAAACGCGAGTACCGAGACTCTCAGTAATCGTGAAATAGATTACCAGTGAGTCGTTAATAACATGTTATTTTACACTCACAATATATAACGCATCTTGTACAGAGATAGAGCTGTGCAGTGTGGCAGTGTGATGTTGACATTGTGACGGACTGTAATGCAATGTTGGTGTGAACAATTCAGGAATCAGACCAAATCGAAGGGGAAATTCTTGCACAGTCACGCAGCCCCATCATACGAATTCGAGGGTTTGACAAAGAAACAAAGGTCCTGTGACACCGAGGCATCCTTTCGATGTTTTTGTATGGGTTGATGACCGCCAATAATTCCTGCATCCTCTGAAACACATACTGGCCTGACGGTGTAGTTAATATAACAACCCAAACTCTCGTGTCGTCATCGTTGCATTCAGGCATTGGACGTCTCAAAGAACCATTCCTGCAGGTATTAGTACTTTATAGCAAAACTGGAGCACATATATATGAACAGCCCTGCATAAACCAGACTACCAGTATCTTGTTAGCCCAGTGGTTAAAGCGTTCGCTCGTTACGCAGAATTAACTAGGTTGAGTCAATTCATTGGTACAAAGCAATTCTTGGAATATTGTTAAAAGAGATCATAAACAAACTCACTCACTACAGTCTATCTACGAAGCATACCCAAATGTCCCTGCATAATTGCAGCCCACATCAGCATGTTCTCTGTGATCCCAGATCGCCTTATATCTGTGATCACTGAACCGATCGCCTCCATGGTCTAGTGGTAGAGCGTCCGCCCGGAGAGCGAAGGTCCGGGGTTCAATCCCCGGTCGCGTAAAAACAAAAGACGTTAAAATATGGTACTTGTTGTGACCCTGCTTGGCTTTCGGCATTAAGGGGCTAAAACAAGGACTGGTCGGCTCGTCAGTCAGTATACTGTGTCTGAGTGGGGTACTCATGTTAAACTGCGGCATGGTATCTCAGTGAGCTGGCACTATAAATCGGCATCAGTCCGAACTAGTACAAGCAGCCACAAACACACACACGTACATGCAGGTCGCTATATAAGTGCAAAAAACTTGGACACGATGTTAAACCCATTTTGAACGCACCTCACCTGATTGTCGATCTTCCGGTGACGTCCGGTGACGTCATCGTTGACCTACATTCTATACACAGAGTCAACTGAAGGAATGTCCTTCCAAGCCACCGTGCATTGTGTTACCTAACAGATGACACGACCACGACATGCTATTGTGTCGTTAAGAATGTACTCGATAGTGACCAAGAAAGGGAGAAACACGACTGGTCTGGCTGGCGTCTGAACACGCAGAGAGTAATGACTGTCTGGTGTAGTTGTGTAATTAGTTATAAATTTAAGTTTTCCAAAGAAGATTTTGTTCATTCACTGGCGGGGAGAAATACATTCATATATGCAACATCCACTCACACAATACTCGTAATTTTGACATCCATTGAGAGCTGTTGCTCATACGCTCATACACCTAATGCATTCCTTAAACTCGTCTTTCCCCTGGGATTACACGAATTGGTCATTCGTTACTACTCGTATCTTATGAAATCCCCAGAAGGCCTTCTGAAATAACAGGAAATGGTCACGGATGCCCACAATACAAAACATAGTTCTCCTATACCCAACCGTTACACCGAATCACAACACAACCCGCTGTGATACACGGCCGAATTTATCACATCATAATAGTCCCCGACTGTCATACGGCTGTGACGGCCAATCACAAGATACACACATACACTCAGTATACTGTATCTGAGTGGGGTTTTATGTTAAACTGCGATATGGTATCTCCATACACTTTACTGTTGTCCGACACGCATAACCAGAGGTAAAAAGCTTCTGTAAGAAAAGCTTTGGAACCGTGTTCCCTCAACGAATACAACAGCGATAATACCGGAGGGTTTACAACATAACACACATGAAGTTTAAAAATTAGCAAACACAATTCGCACAAAATGCACATATAATAACGGCTCTTCAGCGATGGTTCACACTTTCACCAACAGCGACGACAAGTCGCTACCTATCAATCAATGATATTTCAACCAATATTCATTCCAGAAAATGAATTACAGGGTTATAATGACTTGTCAGCTCAACAGAATGTCAAAACATGAATGCGAACAGCAGAAAGCATTCTTTTAATACGAAAAACGGGATCATTAGCGTCTCTCCATCCTAAACACAGGAGTCTCGTCCCACGTGGGACTCACATATTCAGTATAACAATCTGAAACACACGAAAAGGGAATTAGATTATGATATAACAATATTACGGTGCATTATTTAGTTCAACAATATATAACCAGTAGAACTGGCCGTGCTTGCACATGAAGCGAGAGAGAAGAATTCAAATTCACCTAAACCACGCCACCTAGCGGGGCACACAATCCCTTGATTACAGCTGCACGCCGCTAGGAGCAAACAATTTCCTTCTTATTCATACTTCAAACGAAGAAAATATCACAACTCTTATGTTGTTTGTTAATCAACGTCAACAGTACGCCCACTATAGTTGTAGCCTAGTGGTTAAAGCGTTCGCTCGTCACGCCGAAGACCCGGGTTCGATTCTCCACATGGGTACAATGTGTGAAGCCCATCCCTACCGTTATATCGCTGGGATATTGGTAAAAGCGGCGTAATGTATTCACTGTAAATAATCAACGAGACAAGCCAGTGATTGACATTATTGTATGAGCATCGTTCCACACAAATCGGAAACGATGACGGTCATCGAATAGGAATTCGTCGCAATCGGCTACCTTCAGTTTATCTCGGGTAACATTTGGAAGTGATCCATATTGGATCTGGATAGTGTCACTAGTTCACATGACTATCACATCATAACTGTAATAAACACTCTTCTCAACATGGAACTGTGGAAGTCCTATAGTACTAACTATATGCGGATGGATAGGTCTGTACGGAGTTTACAGTGGAGTCATGCAACATCCCTACGTAGGTAAGGGAATAAACCGATTGGACCCGAATGACCTTCGTTATTAAATCCATCATATGTATGAGTGTAAACTAGAATCAGTGGCCAAAGACGCTTCCCCGTTTTCTCACTGTCAACGCTAATAGCATACGTTATCTCTGCGGAAGCCTATTAGGGCCATTTTTATGTTTGGAAATTCAAGATAGTTGAAATTTCAAGATACTACGTTGAATAGAAGACTTCCGTAGTAATCTTTACTTTAAGAAATATAATACCTTTTAAATGTCACCAGTGGATTTAGTTACTCAATTATATAGTGTTCCTATTTTATCACTCTCGCACTTCATCTCATGTATCTTCCACGCTGAAAAGATGCGATGGGGTAGTCTAGTAGTTGAAGCGTTTGTTCGCCACACCGAAGGCACGGGTTCGGTCCCCGACGTCGGTGCAATGTGTGAACCCCATTCTTGGTGTCCCCTCCCTGAAATGCCCCCCCCCCCCACCCCTCCCCCCTTAACCACTGCACAACACCACCGTCCCAATAGATTTGTCTGTTTACATTTAATTACTTGAAGAACGTCATACGATTTTTGCTCAAAAGTTTGATCATTGTTACAGCGTTCAAGGTCTTTGTAAGTTTTTATGGTAGTTATGTGGTGAACGTTTCCATATTTGACACATCAGTCACAAAAATAAAGGTCAGATGCAACTGCCTAGTTTGATTTGATCCAAATGTTTGTTCAGATGAGCACTTGGCATGCCTTTGCGTGTGTTTGGGACGGGTGTCACTGGTATCATCCGTGTTTCATAGTTGTTCTTGACCACGTGACTATGATATAGTTGGTATCGTACAGTGGACTCCGCTTTTAGCAGATAATTTTCTGCAGAGTTGTGTCCCTTGACGCGCCAGAAACTTATGATCGTGGGTTCGAATCCTGGTTCACCCCGATTATGGTTCTAAATTCGTCAGGACCATAGCCATGCTCGTGGGTTTCACCAAAGTGGTAAAGTCTGAGACCTGCATCACGTCTGGCTTTCCTACCACATTAAGCTGACACTGTTGAAAGCAGCTTTAAACCCAACTCACGCTTATGATTATGGAAAGGGTTTTGTCGCTTTACATTTCATTAAGGGTGTATTGATTAATGCAACATTGATGGCAATGTACTCGTCACTCGTCAACAACGTAATTCTAGTTTTTAGGATATTAACACTAATTGGAAACAGAAAATACACATAACTAACAACAAAAACACCCATCCATATTCCTTACAAATATATATTTAAAACATTAACTACAAGAAATAGCATGTGTAGTCCGATAGAGGGTTCACCTGTAGAGAAATAATTAATTACAGGTGTATCGATCAAAGTGAACATGAACGGACAGACATGATGGTGCACGTAAATATCTTGCCTACAGGCACTCGGTCAACACCGGCAACTCATTGTCAATGAATCAAGCAATAGGTTGTCGTTACATGTGGTAATTGGCCGGTCGGCATAACGCGGATCCTATTTCCCAATGTAGGACAGAGGACGAATTAATTTTGTTGATAGAACAATATTTTTGGTTTTCGAATATCAATGATTAGAATTTCGATTTCCTTTTGCGGAGTTTGAGCAGAAAGGTATGTATATATTTACATCGATTTTATGATATTCTGAACAGAAAATCGAGCTATTGTCGCTTTGAGGTACTCCTTTACATATGTCTTGGAAAACACATTAAACACCGACCATTTGATAATTGGGACGGGCTAGGATTTTATCGAAAAAATAGATTGTCCACGAAAATTCTTAAAAAATATAATTATCCTTCAGGGTGTTGAAAAAAGGAAATTGCCTGCTACACAAATTACATTGATGCAATGTGTTTTTCTTTAAAAACAATTCAGACTTAGAGTTTTAATCAAAACTAATATGATTTTGTAAGTGTGGCTGAAAATGTTTCTAATCTTGATACAAGAGGGCTAGGGCTGCCCTTGGGTAGGTATGGTCGAGAATGGCATCTACACTCCCTATCGTCTTGAATTATAAATGACTTCTTAAGGCAAACATTGATTGCTGGATGGATAACAGAGGGAGTGCCAACATTCGCCACGCACACTGCCCTGTTTATCTGATCATACCCGGGCGGTTCAAGCGGTAAACTGCTGGTATGTTGGACTTCAAGCTGACAGAATGGGATAAAGCTCAACTCACTCAATCGTTTCAGCGTACTTCATTAGTGGACGTCTGCACAACTAAGCACAATTTAACAGTAGGGGCGATCGGGTAGCCTAGTGGTTAAAGCGTTCACTCGTCACGCCGAAGATCCGGGTTCGATTCCCGACATGGGTACAATGTGTTAAGCCCATTTCTGTGTCCCCCCCCCCCCCCCCGTGATATTGCTGGAATATTGCTAAAAGCGGCGTAAAACCATACTCACTCACTCACTCATTTAACAGTATTGTCTAGGCAGTGTACAGACGTGTGGCATGTGTATTGTCAGTTGTCTATATGGCTCTCAACAACGCATGTGTATTGTCAGTTGTCTATATGGGTCTCAACAACGCATGTGTATTGTCAGTTGTCTATATGGGTCTCAACAACGCATGTGTATTGTCAGTTGTCTATATGGGTCTCAACAACGCATGTGTATTGTCAGTTGTCTATATGGGTCCCAACAATGCATATGTATTGTCAGTTGTCTATGTTGGTCCCAACAATGCATGTGTATTGTCAGTTGTCTATATAGGTCTTAACAACCCATATGTATTGTCAGCTGTCTATATAGGGCCCAACAATGCGTGTGTATTGTCAGTTGTCTATATGGGTCTCAACAACGCATGTGTATTGTCAGTTGTCTATATGGGTCCCAACAATGCATGTGTATTGTCAGTTGTCTATATGGGTCCCAACAATGCATATGTATTGTCAGTTGTCTTTCTGGGTCTCAGCAACGCATGTGTACTGTCAGTCGTCTACACGGTTCTTAACAATGCATGTGTATTGTCAGTTGTCTATATGGGTCCCAACAATGCATGTGTATTGTCAGTTGTCTATATGGGTCTCAGCAACGCATGTGTACTGTCAGTCGTCTACACGGTTCTTAACAATGCATGTGTATTGTCAGTTGTCTATATGGGTCCCAACAATGCATGTGTATTGTCAGTTGTCTACACGGGTCCCAACAATGCATGTGTATTGTCAGTTGTCTATATGGGCCCTAACAACCCACATGTATTGACCTGAGCCACTTGGGCTTTCCCAAGATATTCAGCTGATACGACCTGCTAAAAAAATTAAAAACTGTTTGAAGCTGAATAAAACCCTACCCATTCAACCATGTGGACAAAGTTCATGCCTTCCAATATGTCTGTTACATTGGCTGTTTTTCAGAGAGAGCACAACTTGTCATTACAACAACAGCTCTTTAGGTACTATGTCGTACAAAATGATCAGAACTCATTTCCCTCGGCTATCGGTCGTTGGACTGAGTGATTACGTATGGTTTTACGCCGCTTTTAGCATTATTCCATCACTACCAGAAACGGGCTTCTCACACTTTTCCCACGTGAGAAATCAAAGCCGGGTCTCCGGCGTGACGATCGAACGCTTTATCTACTAGGCTGCACGTCAGTAATATTTTAACATCGCTATTTTCGATTTGAAACATTTCTTTTACACTGAGAGTAGAGCATGCCAGGTGAGTTAACTCTTGTCGCGGCACGGGTTAAGTTGATTATCAATACTTTAATACATGACACTTTTAATGGATAACAACTTTTATATTTTGTAACGACGTTACAGGGCTACTTCTTGCGAATATCAGGTGACAACAGACACACAAAGACACACACACTCTTTCGTTTCCTTTTTTTCATGCCCCCCCCCCCCCCCCCCTTAATCTCACACCACCCCCACCACCACCCCCACCCCCACACCAGTACCACACCCTACCCTATAGATGAGCAGTTCCTTCATGAGTCTCCTGTCCCTAGGTTGCAATATTGCTAACAAGGGTAAAACACATTTCTTCATGATGAAAATTTATTAAATCAATTTGCTTGAATATTGTCTTCGGAGCCATTGTCTCTTATGTAAACGTATATAGCGGCACACCTACCTATTTCGTCACGATCAGTTTTGTTTACACCCCCAACAAGGTGTGTTGATATTGGCTGTACAACCTCTGGATCCAAACACACCATACGCCTGTGTGGTTGTGTACTCAACAAAATCATTCCAACTAACGAACTCCTCCTGATCACAATAAAACACTGGAGACTTTATGTGTACGTTGTAAATACACCTCGGCCCACTTGCACAAAGCGATCTTAGCGCTAAGATGATCGTAACTCCCATGCTTTTTAACATAGACTTACAATAGTCGTAGCGCTAAGATCGCTTTGTGCAAGTGGGCTAAACAGTAGGTGATGTTTACAATAGAATGGTGGAATGGGGTTTAACGTCGCGTCCAAGGTTATTGCACTTATAAAGCGACGTGTTTACAACAGAAGATATAACAGACACTCACTTGATCACCGGATGTCTCCGGATGGATGAGACGAGTGTTTTTTCCTCTTTGACATCCATTATTCATTATTTAATATTTACAGCCAAATGAAATATCATGGAGTATTACTGCATTAAAACATTGAAAACAGCTGTTTGTGTTTCAACTGGCCTTCAGGAAGTTCTTTCGGATAGAGAGGAATCATTACTTTACAGTAGAACCGAGGACAAACAACGACCTGAAGGGTTTTCATGCCCGTGTCAACCGCAGTCTTCCACATCACCAGCATCCCAACCCGTACAGATTTGTGGACTTGCTTCAAGGCATTGAGAAGTAGGAAGGTGCGAAGCTGACACAGACTTTGGTGCTGCTTCTCCGCCCAGGAAGAAGGTCTACAGAGAGTCAGAGGGAAGTCAGGTGCGTCTCAAAGAGAAGCTTGGGGGCAATATTAGCAATAATCCAGGAGTACAAGAAGGGTCGATTGAACATTTAGATCATATAAACTTATCAATTATCAAAGAGTAGTTACACATGTAATACAAAATTACATTTAAAAGTTGGGTAGGTAATCACTAGCGTATTGTATGGTTGACAACTTCTTATTTCCACTGCTGTGGCGGCACCGAACGTCCCAATAGTGTAATTAGAGAAGTTGTCATACAACAAATTGTGTGATCCAATCATTATATACATGTATTATAGATCACAGGGAGGTAGACTGGAGTTACACAATGTACCCCATGCTGAATTCGGCTTGCTTCAACAACCAGGCCAACGTACACAGGTTGTTTAACGCCAACAATTCAATATTTGGTTTTCCAGCAGTTGGACAAAGCATGCATCTGGTCCACAGTTTAGGACATTGTATCCTGTTTAATATCGGTCGATAAACTCGTTATCTGACAGTTGGCGGATTAAGGGCAAAAGTATTTCAACAATGATGATGAAATATTCAACAATCGTCTGTGTACAAATGTAAGAACAATGGTACCTGTAGCGTTCAGATCGATAGTACCAGGATATTATTGTTCTAACTGTGAGTGGTATCCTTATTAAGACGCTCCTGATGTGCGGGAGTCGTAAGTCCTTAAATCAGAGACCTTATACTCTGTTTGATTGCCAAGGATTCAGAAATCCCATTGAAAAGTTCATCCCATAACTCACGCCATATCGCTGTTCAGAAGAAGTTTTAAATAGGAAGACATCAGCATGTCTGTCTTCATCTTGTTTAACTCAAGTGAATATTATCAAGCTTTAGACTAATACACAAATAAAACAAAACATACACTAACATAATATCTTGAAGACATTCAGGGTACACAGTATTACATTATCTTTTTCAAAGGTAATTCTAGCTCAGTGTCGAGCCATCTCAAACTGCCATTGCTGTGTGTGACAAACCGACTGTCAGCTCGGTGTCAAGTGTCCTGTGACATAATTGCGTTACATCGTTTTACCATGTTGTGTTTTTCTTACTTTGTACAAATGCATTTTTGTTATGCATTTGCTCTATTTTAAAACACTCATATCAATAGTAAACCGGCGGAAAAAACGTGACGATGCAACCATTGTTTTCAGTAGGGGCACCCAGAGAACGGGACAGATGTTTTCCCTATTCTTTTCTGGTTATTTTGCACTGTAAGATTTAGTATTTGGGAATCTTTCAAACATCCGACAATTTGTATATAATATTTTATGTGTTTGTATATAAATTATTTTTGCAAGGAATCCCAGTTGATATGAAAATCAAACTACTATGATGAAATGACGAATGCAGGGATGGATCATTACATTGATGACAACAAACTCCAGACAAGTTATCATGGAATGCTGATTGTCATCTGCTCTACCATGAGGCAAACTTGACAGTTTTAGAACTCTGGTAGATACCTTCCCCATACCAAACGTGAAATAGCAGGCATGAAGATCAGCTATGTCCTGAAACTAAGGCAAGTTGAATTGTACCTTGGATTATGGGATCCTTGAAACCCATGAACATTCTTCCTTCAGACACAATGCCTGCATTGACATTGTTGTCAGGGTTGTTGGATTCCATTTGTCTGTTAAAATGGTGATTGGGTGGTCGGAACAGGTAAGTCACCATGTATGAACCATCTCTGTGTGATTTTTACCAATCATTGCCCTGAATAACAACCAAATGTTCATCTGGTTCAGAATGGATTACTTACAGGATGGCAATGATGATATAGTTGGAATGTCACAATTAGTAGCATGAATGAAGCATTCACTCAATCGGAACTACACCTGTGTTAAACATTCTCTAAATTCCCTTCTTCACAACCCATTTTAATTCAGTCACCTGCTCAACGGATGATTCATACCACCACCCCAAAGTCCGATCAATGGTAACCATGTAACAACTGGACATATTCCACATTTAAATCCCTGGTGTGTGAGTGAGAAGTGTCTGTTGCAGGCAAACAAGTGTTGACTGGGTGAGTATTTTTAAAACCAAAGCCCCATTTCACAGGCCTTTTACCATATTTACAACAAACCCTGCTCCTTAAAACCCCACTGTCACAACCAAGACTCAAGTTCATATCAATTTAGACAAAATTTTATTTCAGCATTACATAACAGTAACTAACATTGATTGGTTCATGTATTCAAACATGTAGTAACATAACATATTGCTTTCATTTATATCACATATCTCATAACATTAATTTGATTCATGTAAATCACTTGCATATAATCTTTTTATCAAAAATAAAAATACAGGAAGAAAAATAAGAAAGGAACAATTCAAACTGTAAGCAATTATTTTACAATATAATGTCAGATTGCATTGAAGCACTAACGTGAAAAGGTAGCAGAGTGTAATGAACATTTCTGCCTTTTGCCATGTTCACAGACTTTTGCTATGTTTCAGTAAAGTATTTTCTATGTTTGATATTTGTCAAGAATACAGGCACGCAGAGATAATGCTGTGGGTAGGGACAGAATGACCTTGTCATGACAACCCCTGTCAATACAAGACACAAATAGATCATAAAAAATCACCTGTTGGAATGATAAAAGTGGCAAATTATTCAACATCATAGTAAACAAATAAATCAACATGCAAACAAAGCTAGTATTCACAAAAGCACACAAGTCTTAACATCTATCTGATCAGAAAGGGTCACATTTTGAATTCACATTCTTAATTTTAACTTTCAGTACTGTACATTTTGTATTTGACATTGAAAAGGGTGTCACATTTTGTATTTGACATTAAAAAGGGTGTCACATATTGTATTTGACATTGAGAAGGGTGTCACATTTTCAATTTAACCATCAGTCTGGTTTTACATTTTTGAGTTTTTACCTTCACAAGGGTGTCAGTATTTTTAATCTTCTGCTGGAAAAGGGGGATGTCAAGTATTTCTACATGAATCTATTTTGATTTGTTTTTTCATCACTGGGCTCTGTGTAGGTTACCCACGGTATCCACCACTGAAGAATATAGATATTTCTACAACTGGCCAATAAAATGTCCTCTATACAACATGCACAAGTAACTGTAACAACAACAATAACATCACAAAGGCAGATCACAGACAAATCACAAAATAAATATCTAAGTATACAACCCAAACAACAAAATAACAACACAGGTATAATCTGAGCTTCTTACGTAGCAAAACAGAGCTTGTCTGTAAACTAATAATCTGGTATACAAACCTGTGTATATCTGTTACAACACTTAGGTGGAAAGACAGACAAACCAGTATCATTAATACTAGAAAGTGGAATATTAAACCTAACATCTGTGTTTACATTACAATACTGCTGAAAGCATATCACTCTGAATACAAGACATTAAACTGGCAATGTCAGTGAGTGAGTGAGTGAGCAATATCTTTGAACGGTATTTCAGTTTCATCATGGGGAGGGAGGGCGGAAGGGATGCCTAAAGGGACACAGGCAACATGAAATCATTTTCAGGTTGAAAATGGGATTCAAAACCAGAGGAGGATCCTGACACTACTAAGGGGCATCTTTCTGCACAGTGTGCCTTAGACAACATGGGCAATAATGCATTCCATTACATAAAATCATAAATACTGTAAAAGTATTAACATTAGAACCTTTTGAATGTTGTGAGAGTTTGTCTTTCACTTACATCATAACCTAACACCTGTGTATTTTCATTAAGTGGTCTGTACTTTGGAAACAATTGCATAACATTTAATAAACTTTAATACATAACACAAGTATGAAATGACAGAATGTGTTCTAATTCAAACTTTTTATCTGAGCTTATGACATTTAAGCAAGACACTCCATCCTTAGTAAACAAGACAAAACATTTATTGCCCTTTTCATAAGCACTATGTACTTCTAGTGAACGTTGGGGAGTGAAAGGATGCATGTATGAGATGCATATGTCATAAAGTTTCAATCATGCAGTAGCTCACCTGAATATGTAGTCAAAATATCAACAAATACATTTATAATGAATTGCTTTCAGCATCAATATTGAAATATTTTCTGCATAGTTACTGAGGACTAAAAACTAACACTAAAATGTAATAATTTGTACAAATTATGATGTAATTGAGGAGAAACATGCCAAAGTTTAGTTTCTTCGGACTGTCAGTTTTAGAGAAGAAGTTTACAGAGCCAATATGCCTATGAGAAACATAAATAGAATGGTCAAATCAATGTCAAAATATAATGTATCACAAAAATGGAACACATATGTTAAGCCTAGCTACAAACTACACACATATCACATTTCATTCCAACGACATAAGGTCACTTGACTTTCAGTCAGATGAGCTAATAACAAGGTAGACATATCTGCCTTCAATTAGCTGCAGATTTGGAAATGTGTAAGTCGCAGTATTGTGCTCCCACGATACTTGACAGCTACGAGTTGTAGTATATTGAAATTCTGTAATCACGTAAAACAGCACATTCAAACATACACCGTACACAGAATGTTGTCTCTGATCACAGCAACAGTACAAACACAGATATGAATCATCCTGTTTGTCAAATTACAACACAACTGACCACCTGACAATTACATAATCACTGATATATATACAATTACACAAAAACAACACTCTCATCATTCAAGTTAATCCCCATATGACAATTACACGTATCAAATTTTTCATCAATCTAGATGGTATGTCTGACAAACTGCCATTGTCAGAAAGAATAAACAGTTGAAGAAACCTTGGAACTGACCTTAAATCTGAGGATGAAAAACAAAAACTGGTTCTCAAGCATGTCAAGAGACAACCTTTGTAAACGTTCAATTTTGGAAAAGATGCTACATAGGGGTCTGCAATATCTTGTCTTAAAGTAATATACTTCAACATTCACTTGCAATTCTTATAGTGCTTCCCTTGTTTTATTGATGAATTGGCCTGATAGTTGGCAGAGGTTAAACAAAAAGTACAAAATACTGTCCATTTTAAAACTAAATCATCCTACGCTTAGCTATAATTAACAAGGCTCCTTGTAGCCTCATTTTCAATATCAAGTAGCATCTTCAAGTAGCATCTACAAACTCTTGTCCATAATTCTCAATTTTATGTGGGTTGTGCATGCCAACAAAGCTTCTTTATTCCTGATGTACAAATGTAAACATCATAATAAACATCACGTGTCTAATTCTGAAAACAATGACTAATTGTTTGTTTGTTGTTTAATGCCGCACTCAGCAATATTGCAGCTATATGATCACGGTGTGTAAATAAATGAGTCCGGACCAGACAATCCAGTGATTGACATCATGGGCATTGATCCACGCAATTGGGATTGATGACATGCATCAACCAAGTCAGCGAGCCAGACCACCCGATCCCGTTAGTCGCCTCTAATGACGTGCATAGTGGCCTTTTGTCATGCAGTAAAATTAACTTTCTATAGTAAAAGTTAACCACAACAAACCTATAACTGTCATATATAAAACAATTTTACCAAATATACCTTACCAAAAGACTTTTCAAGGCACTCTACAAGATATTTCAGTTAAGACTCATATCCAATTGATCAATATTATTGCCTCTTTTAAATATGTTTGACAAATTGCTTTCATATAGAGCTTTGATGTTTTAATCACATTCTTCAAATTCCATAACTTTTCTCATTGCACTATGGCTGAAACAATGTAGATGCAATGTTTAATTTAAACTCACTCACTCACTCAAATCTTTAACAATACTGTTATTTGACAGTTTGTACAAGCTGAATGGAATGGTCCCAACAGATATATAAATATTTCTTTGATACACAGTTGTTAAACATCATTTAACCATTTTGACAGAATGTATATATACATGTTTTTTGAGCAAAGTGATGAGGTTTTCAAAGCAAATGTCTTTGGATATGTCTGTTTAATCACTCAAAGTAGGATCAACAAACATACTGTACTTGTATAAAGTGAGGTATTTGTCAGGGTGGAAGCATGGATTTCACATAAGATATAAGAATAACAATCCCAAGCATAGAAACAGAGACAAGTAAAATAAGAATCAGACATGTGTCTCATTTGGTCTACATCATATCCATACACAATTCCAGACACATCATTGACAGTGCATATGCAACATTAGTAACACTCTTAAAACACCATTTTCTCAACCATGAGGACGGCACTTTACTTCTGCTCCGGTTACAACAATTTACATGTACTGTCAGTAAAATGCTTCTAGCATGACACCTTTTATCTCCAATACCAGCTTATTAGGGTTGTTCAGAAAAACACCAGAGTGGGAATTTGCACTGGGAATTGTGTGACAAAGCAGGGAATAATAAACCACAATCAGGACTTCAGGAGACAAGCCAAAAACTAACAGCTGTTATGGATAGAATATCACTGATTAAAGTTGATTCACAACTAAGTCTTACACCACTTTCATCAATGTAGGCAATTAAGATGAAACCACAAATGTGATCTGGCTAGTCAACTTGTCAATTTCATTACTCCCTTTGTATTTTAGGTATACAGATTTGTGCAAATGCTTGTCACATATATATACAACATTGTTCACTTATTTTCAATGTAACAAAGCATGGAAGTATTTAAAATTGGCACCAAAAAACCTTACTTATTAATACTTGAATTTGAATAAACAATAGAGGTATGTTATACAAGTCTAGTCCATAATACTGAGGGAACAAATATTTCAACATATATTCATAATACATATCAGTTAGAATTAGCTTGATGGTCTAACAAACCTTTGAATGGTTATGAAAACAGTATTGTGCTAAACTGTATGAGGAATCTTTTCTTAACATTGTAAAATTGAATATACTTCTAAAATCACAGTACATACAATACCATTTAGCTGGGTCGATAATAATGATAAATTCATTTTGCCTACTGTACTGTCACACTAGTAACAGATTATTGACAAGCATTTGATCACTTCATATCACAGTATATTGCCAATACAACTGAACTTCATTAAACATGACTTTTAATAAACAAAGTAAACACAAACTCTTAGAAGAACTTGTGTAGATAATACTCAACATAAATACTCTATATCATCTACATATGTAACAACATTAATAGTATGATATACATGTTAAATAGTTGATAAATACACCTGTAATACAACTGACTAGCATTGTAACCCACAGTACAGTGTAGAGTCTTGGTAATAGGTACCTGATGACACTCAGATATTGACACTAGTATGTCTCAACAAGACAATGTCTCTCAAGACACACTATATATAAATCCAAACATTTTCCACACAATTTGACTTTTGTAGTGCTGCTAAGTCTTTCTATTCGTACAGTATGACAAACAGTTTCAGGTAAACAGTGATTTCTAGACAATGTTGTCTGGCATGTCAACGCAAATATATAAGTCCTGCCCCTGTAGGAAGCTAGCAAGATATAGGATTAGTCGCCATCATGACTATCAGTTTTAGTACCAGGGATTGATCTAGGTAATGAGCTAAGTGTACTTTATCATTAGCAACAGTTATGACAAACAACAATTCATGCTAAAGCATGTTTTCTTACCCAGCCCTTTTGCAACTTCAACTATTGTCAGATCATAACCTGACAACATGAGTCCAACACAAGGGCACCTTTACCCTGGCATCACATTGAGTATTTTATGAAGAGTACAAAAATACTTTTCAAAACTTCTTGGACATAACTTCTTCACACATGGATTCTAATACTGAAATGAGCAAGTCACATGCAGACAACTCTAACAATGGGCCTTAAAAAACAGTTGTTCTATCAATCTAACATAAATTGTCATACATTCATATATGAACAATAATACATGCTACAGTTCCTCAGGATTTGAACTTGGCTAATTAATACTATGAATTACCACTTTGTTAAATCTGTAAGTGACAATACACATCAGCTAGAATGGATATCACAGTGTATGACAAGAGAGCTCTTTTAAAGTGATCACAGTGCTAAGATGATCATAACTCCCATACTTTTACATAAACTTATGACAACCATACTGCTAACATCATGTGTGGAATGGGGCCCTGAATGGTTGTCTTCAACGGGCTTAACTTAGAGGGGCAAGGTAGGGGAGGTAATTGCTGCATGTTCTGTACCACACTTCTATCACTTCTTGTACTTGCCCCTGACATAGAGGAAGCGGTCCCCATCTACATTGTCGAGGATGTTGTCCCTGCTGTTGGAGCGGTGGAAGGTGTACACTTGTGATGGGTCATGGTGGATGAGATAGTGTTCTAGAGTGTCCCAGCCCCCTCCAACTCTGACCATTAGATGTTTGTCCATCAGGAGCTGAGAAATAAGGATATTACACTGACATGACACAAATCTACATTGGAGACAAGGTAATAACATAATGTCTGTATTGTTCAATGCCACGCTCAGCAATATTCCTACTAAATGTTGGTGGCCTTTAAATAATGAATTTTTGCCAAAATAATCCAGTGATTGATATTATGAGCAATTCACCACATTGTCAATGTACAATGACATGTAATCAAGTAATTGCCCTGACCACCTGATCCAGTTAGTCTCGCCTATTACTACAATATAGGATACTGGGGACCTATTCTAACCTGGAATTTAAGTAAGGGTACTTAGCTTAACATGCACAATGCATGGGTGTGTATGAATAAGTAATTACAACAAAGAAGTAAATATTTTTATACTCACTCGGATGAAAATGGTTTTCCCAAAAATACTATACAACCCCTCTCTGATCCTCTTCACATGCTGCTGACATCGACATTTTGTTGCAATACGTCTAACCTGAACAACAAAAATATCAGATGTTATATCTGGCAGTCTGCTAGCCCAAACACCAGATTTATGTGACAGATTACTAGACAAATTTTACTTGGCTGGACCTTTGGTGGTCACAGACAGTATTGGTTATTTTTATATAGCTGCAGACAAATAGTCAAGTACCGGGTACACTTTCATCTATCATACATTTTACTCTATCATAGAGCAACTAATAAACACTCAAAAATGGCTATTGGTCTACCACACACGCTGCACATTTCTATTTGATTTACGTCTCATGTGTTGAAATACAATCTTAAAATAATTTTCTTCAATTTTAGAAAAAGAAGTTTGAAACAAAACTTATCTAATTAATCAGTGTAGCTAGTTTCACATTGAATGAAGCAGTGTTGCAGAGTTCATTTGTGAACAGTTAAAAAATTAACAACTACATAATGATATTGTGAATTTCACTAAAAACAACACCAATCTGGCAGCACCCATGTGATACCAGAAATTATTATTTATTACCTAATATACCTACAGTGTTAGAAACCAACATTTTTTTGTCCACTAGTCCTTATAATGATAACATATAGCAAAACCTTTAAAAATGGCATATGTCTACTAGTCCTTATGATACCTTAACTACTCAGCAGTTTGGCAAGGACTATAAGACTAGTGCCAATTTCTATCGCTGACCTACCTCTGTATCCAAATCAAGCTTTACTGGCTTCTTATTTGCAGGTGCAGCAGCCTTGGTTGGACGTTTTTCAACGATCTCGATGGTCTTCTGTGGCAGTGCATCAACCTCATCCTCCTCATCCTCCTCCTCGTGTTTGATCTCATTCTCCATCTTGATGATGTTTGGGGGCTCCAGTCCATACTTGTAGCCCAGACGAGCCAGTTCAAGGAGACATACTATCACTGGCTTCTCCTTCTTGTGTGATACTGATTCAAATGAGCAATGATACATAGTGCACTGATCATGTTGAAAATGTATGTTCAAAGAGACAGTAACTCACTATATATTGTTTGTTTGTTTGTTGTTTAACACATCACTCAGCAATATTCCAGCTATATGACAGTGGTCTGTAAATAATCCAAGTCTAGACCAGACAATCAAGTGATTGATATCATGAGCATCGATCCACACAATTAGGATATCATGACACACACAACCAAGTCAGCGAGCCTGGCCACCTGATTCCGTTAGTCGCCCCTTTTGACAAGCATAGTCATCTTTCAGGGCAAGTATGGGTTGCTGAAGATTTATTCTAATCCAGGTCTTTACGGGTGCCCACTACATAAGCATGCTAAGTGCCACATATAATAAATGTATCTATCTCATGACGTTTATATAACTGAATAATAACTCATTTGTAATATTTTCAGTGTCTGTATAGCCAAGTGCAGGACACTACTTATTATGTACATGGGTGTCTTGAAAGAATGGCTTTGGAATCACTGTGTACAAATATGACTAGCTTAAATTAATATTGAATTTATTTTGCATATTTATCAATACAACTTCAATACTTTTATAGAATGAAGAGTAATAATATCTCAACAGCCCTTAAAACTTACCATGAAATTACCATTTGCCATATATCATATATGAATTGTTTATTTCACACGAATTATTTACAAATATCCTGAATGTATTACATGACTATGGTCATCGGTTATACAGTTTGTGTACACACATCCATTACCTCCACTATCATGACTATAAGTGGTGACAATCCAACATTCAAAGTGATTTCAAATCTAAGCCACAAGATCGACTAGTGTGACAGTTTGAGTATGCTATCAAGAATAAAGCATCATCATAAAGTATCATGCCAAGGAAAGGCATTTCATCACTTCTCCAACAGAGTTATTCCCCTTTCATCATAATCTGGCCAGTCTGAAGACCTTGTGTAGATCAACAATATCTACACATATCAGTTACAGTGATTACTATTCTGAAGAGTCTTTCAAGCCATTCATTTCATCCCAGCAGAAATGTTCCTTTGATAAGATCACAATGATGCAGACAGATTACGACACATTTACATTAATTTGAGTTCAACATCTTCAAAGAAGTCAAACAAAGGAACTCCAGCAAGCAATCAAGGCTCTACATTTAGATCCAGAATGGGTTGCAGTGGTTCACACCCTGCATTTTTAAGAATACTAAACATTTATACATTCAGGACTTTTTTATTGGTTGTTGTGTGTGCTAAAAATCTAACTCATTTGGACAAATATTATACACGAGAATGGAAATTGCAAAATCACGATATGCATCCATCCTTTTCCAAAATTCGGTATCTGCGCTTGTCCCCTCAACAGTGCAAAGAAAGTTCATAGTTTTCTTAAGAATGGTCTGAAAAGAATGGTTTGCAATACATTCAGGAATCACCAACTGGCCATCTTCCCTAAATGAAATTGGAATCTCACACTATGCATTTCTTTTTAGATTCTATGTGGAAACACCCTTGAACAAAAGTTTCCAGCTTCTAAAAACAATTCATCCGAACACACACCTTGCATCACTATGGTCACTACCCCAACATATGGGTCATGCACATAACCCTCGCGCAAAAGTGACCTGCACGACCTACGTGTCTATCCATATCATTCTCTTTCGTCAGTGCTAACAGGCTAGACGAGCTAAGCTGCTGGGATGGTCAGGTTGCACATAGCTTGTGAGAAAGGATATTCATAAACCTATCCTATCTCACACTCTGTATTTATCCAACAGTTAGAAAGTGGGCGCAGAAACCCAAGCCTGTCAAAAATATAACCATGAGATTTACAGAAGGAAGCTGATTGAAATATATAAATATTTAACACATTGAATAGCGCCATAAACGACAAGAACTTAGGTGTTATAGTTTTCAGTTTTATTAAGTATAAGTTGTGTCCACCTTCCAAAAGCACCCTTCCATGATGGTTGAAAGAGTGCAATTACAGTGTTTACGCCCGAGTTTCATGTGGATTAGATGCAACAGGTGGAGGCAACCCACTCTTCCGGGAGCGATGACGTCAACTTGCAGCTATTAAGTCTATTTGGAGTGCGCTCACCAGACATAGGAAGAGATCTTCTTGGCCCAAGATGGAGGCAAGCGATGGGATTGTAAAAAGCTGATCAGGTTGACCCATAAGCTGGTTCTTCGACACAAACCCCAACGAAGGCCCACAAAAACATTTCTATTTTTGGAAAATTGGATCCGGGTTTGACATCTAGAGCATGGATCTCTATCATACATGCAGCAGTCACAAGGACCAGTATAAAAACAGTCTTGGAAGTGACAAACTTGAATTCTTCATCATCAAATGGTTCGTAGTCAACACAAGTCAAATGGTGAAGGATTACATTAAGATCCCCTGCGGGAGGTCTGGTCCGCCAATTTGTAGGACCGAATGAGAGATTGAAGTTCAGCAAGGGTGGAAACCTTTGATCCTGTGGTAGTGGCAATGACAGAGTTGATCACAGCGTGGTCTGTTGTAGCAAAGCAGCATTGTGAGTGGAAATGTCACGAGCGCAACAAAAGGCCTCAAAAGTCCACGTTTGGTAGCAGAGCGGTGAGCCTCTGTAATGGTCTTCGCTACCCTCTTGGAATAGCCTTGTGACAAGGGATCTTGGAACAAAATGCACAAAACCTAAAGATTGAGCATTTCGAGCGATGGATGGAGCAACTGGGAGTGAGGCTATAGAAGGTCGTCTCAAATTGGAAGACATCTTCTTTCGTCTAGGCATGGGGCGCGACCAATATCAGAGCGTGGTGTAATTGGCAGATCCACTGGAAGATCTGTAGGTGAAGAGATCCTGAGAACGGTGACCCGATCCTGAGCGACGATCACATAAACTTGGACATTGATCATGGGAGTGCTCATCCTTAGAGTAGTCATCGTGTGTGGATCAATCCTGAGATTGGGAAGTCAAATCAGAGTGCCGAGCCTTGGGATCACGATCCGTCTCACAAACTTCTATAGGGCCGTGAGACGCTGGTGAGGAGAGAGATCAATCTTGATCCTGGCGAACTATCGTAGACAACGAACCCTGTTCATCTTTAGAACTATAAGTGGAACCCACGTTCAACAATGTTGAGGGAGTGAATGAAAACGCCCATAGGAGAGGATAGACGATTGTCCGAGAGTGAGATAATGTTTGAAAGAGCGGTAGAAGGATCGGTAGTGACAATCGACAGATTAGTGTCAGAGGGACCACTGGAAATAACCAAGCACACATCCTAGGAAGCTAGTGTTGTTGATGTAGAAAACAGTTCCCGTCTTCATGGTAACATCATCCCTGAGAAAAATCTCTGCAGCCCCTTCCAAAGATGAAGTTGAAATGCAACAACCGGGCACAGAGAGCATGGGCAAGGAGGACTCTGTAGGGACAACAATGGGAATGGTGGTCATGGCTTGCTGGTCTTCTTCTTGGTGGCAGTTGATGCAACCGTGGGTGTAGACGAAGAATTGGACTTGTCTCCTTTTTATCAGAATCACAGATTTTGAATGCCAATTCATTTTGTGCCTATGACACTTGTGAAGGTAGATACGAAATTGATCTTCAGAAAGATGTTTACACTAAGCACAGCTTGCACCAATTTTACATTTGTGCAGATCAGAGGTGGAAAATGTAAATTGATAATCTAGGCAATCTGGACACAGAGGATCCTTCTTTCCAATTTCCATTGACACGGGGGGAATAACTATGCTAAGTAAGTAGTGAAACCATGACAAAAATATATATTCTCTAAGTGAAGTTCACATCGGAATCACAAATACAGCCACAAACTATGAAACAACATGAATATGGAACTATCTTTCCATGATTACTACCATGTCAGGGAAACAGAAGACAAGAATTGAACATGCTGAATATATGCTTACAGTTCTCTTCAAATACTACTGGCCACAGCATAAAGGACAGGCAGGTATTTCAAACATATATACTAACACACTACACAACACCATTTGGGTATACTCACCAAGTGTTTCTGTATCAAAGAGACATTCATCTTTCATACCCCACTCCTTGCCCCACTGAAGAAAGTTTGCTGTATTGTCCCTGGCAAACCAGGTTCCAGACTGTGCCCGGTTGTTGCATTTCAACTTCATCTTGGGAAGGGGCTGCAGAGATAATTGAATCAACCTTTTAACACAAAAAGATATCTGCTTAACATGGTTTAATCAATATGAAAATATGTTTAAAAAGTTATGGTCATGTTTAACATGTTGAATACTCATCATTCGTTGAGCATTTTACAGTATTTTGATTTGGGAAACATATCATCCTAATTATGGAGTGTTTCTTCAATACCCAGTGTTATTCTGACAAGAAATAAAAAATGATGTATACATGTCCTAAAATGAACAAATATTGAGTAATTAAAAATGAAATAAGACTTACATCAGTCTGCAATTTTAGCCACTAGTCATAGTCTAATATAATTTCTACTGCTATAGTAAGATCAGCTTATTCTAGTCCATATGGTATCTGCTGAAACTAATACAAGTTAGGACTAGTTAACTCCATGGTACTTACCTCAGAGTGCTATACATCTCATAAAGTAAATTTGCTAAGAATCAATTTTTTTCAATTTCATCACAGTCATACAATGTTAACAATGGTTAATGTTTAAAAATTTGCAATATAAACATGATAAAACTGTTTACAGTGTTTGTTTACATAAATCATAAATAGTTGTTCTTATTTCTTCCTGGGTATCGATATTACATGATGTTACATGATTAGCTCGTAATTTAGTGATTAGAATGATTAAAATCCGCTTTCCTTCCCATATACCATATTGTGCATATTTTATAGAAAACAACATATTTAGTATTGATGAAACCATACAGGAAGGTCACAATATGATTAGTATCACAATATATAGGTCATGATATATATCGTGATATGCATATTTACGTTAAAATGGTGTGGAAATTTCTTGACAATGAATATTTCTGTGCAGGTCCATAAGGTAAAGCAAGCTGTAGACACATATGTTCATAGCGGCTAGTTTTAGTAGTGATATTACAACACATTTTGCAATATTTGCAACACTGGGGACTCATTAAATGAGTAGTAAGTAATTCATTTTAGCAAATGTATGATCATGTATTGACAGTAAATAATGTATCATATATCGTATCATCGCATGAAAACCAATGTATCATTCCACCCCTACTATTTAGAAGGTGTAAACATGGACAAAACAAGTTGGTTGGTTGGTTTGTTGTTTAACGCAGCACTCAGCAATATTCCAGCTATATGACAGCGTTCTGTAAATAATCAAGTCTGGACCAGACAAACAAGTGATTCATATCATGAGTATTGATCCACACTATTGGGATTGATGACATGCATCAACCAAGTCAGCAAGCCTAACCACCCGATCCCGTTAGTCGCCTCTTATGACAAGCATAGTCGCCTTTTACGGCAAGCATGGGTTGCTGGAGGCCTATTCTACCCCGGATCTTCACGTGTCTGGACAAAACTAATAGTATTAACAAATGAAATATGGCAAATCCCTTTCACTACCTCAGTGACCTTTCCTTCAGCAAAACACTCCCGTGCTTTGCTTTCGATGAGTTTTGCAAGCTGGCACAAATAGACCCCATTGTCTAGAACAGTCATAAAGGTGTCTGTAGACAAGTCAATGGCTGCAAAGAAAAAGTTTCACAACACTGCTAAACTGTTCAATGTAATCCTCTTTGACACATTATGTTTCTATCACATCAATGCAGTGATCATGAAGTTTGCAACAGCTAATTCCCATCATAATGATTATTTCAAAGTTGATGTGGGTCTTATGACCAATTACAATATGCTTGACCATGATATCAATGCTAAACAAATAACTAAAAAACAAACAAACCTGTATCATTTGTTTTGCATAAATTACCACCACAGATTTGTAAGAGACACAAAAAAAAAAGAGAGAGACAAGATAGATTTAATGATTACTAGTGACAGTAAATAAGTCCAGGGTTCAAAAGTTTAAGTGCAAATGGCATGTCAGTGGTAGAACATTTTAGTCCCTTAGTCCTTTCAATGACAAAATTTTGCAAAACCCTTAAAAAATGGCCAATGTCTACTTGTCCTTATAACGTAATTGGGCAGTTTGGCAAGGGCTATAGGACTAGTGCCAATTTCTATCACTGTATGTGCAAAATCATAGACACATGATAGAGATTCAGACAAAATTATTAAATACATTCCTGGTTTATCATAGACACATGATAGAGATTCAGACAAAATTATTAAATACATTCCTGGAAATCATGGTTTAAATGATGATTATTAAATGAAGCCAGTGATAAAGCTACTTTTGCAAACAGGACAATCACTTGGAAAATAAACACATAAACCAGCTTAACATGCTTATGTAATAAGATGTAATCCAAATGAAGAAGAAAGGGGTACAACTGCTTCTTATTTATCTCTGATATAGCTGGTGTTGTTCTGAAAATGTCTCTTTTTCTCTAAGGGATGAACACTTTCTCAGGTGTCAGTCAAATGTGATGTGGTGAGCAGCAGAAAACCCATTGATGCATGCCTCAAATTGGACAAATTGGGACTGATAAATGCTAATCATGGCTAATGAAGTCAGGAGACTTCTAGAAATCGACCTAGATGGTATGGTATTTAATGGTAATGTAATCCTGGTAATATTTGTGTACAAATGTTCGGGTATAATTAACTTACATAATGTCTTGCCCAGCCAGTCCACCAGGTCCTCCTTCAGTGGGCCAAGGCTCTGTTCCTGGAGGTCAGAGACCTTCTTCTGGAACTCAAACCCCTCACACATGTCCCCAGCATTGTTGCCTGAAAGATGCCTCTCCACACTCATGGCTGACGCTAATATTGTCTCACTTCACCTGTCCATACTATCTGAAATTGAAAATATCAAAGTCCTACTTACTAAGTCAAAGTTATTATGCTTCATATTTATTCAACATTCAATGATTAATAATCATTATAATGATGTGCACTATGTATCCGTTTTGCATATGGGCTGAAGGAGCTTGTAAATGAGTTAAATTACTAGCGGAGTAAATGGATCTAAGAACTACTGAACACGTTGGGGTTTTATTCATAAATATATATACCGGTATAAGAAAAAGACAGTAGCTACGATCTCAAAATACTCTTCTTTATCTTGTTTATATTAATTTGTATTACATCCTTAACCATTCAAAATAAAATAATTAAAATTAATTACTTTTCAAATTATTAATGGTTTCATTCATCATTATGACTTTCACCATAGACACATAAAACCAAGGAATGGTGAACCCTACACTTACTGAGTATAACTAGTAATCGTTGTTTATTACTACTACTATTATCATACAAAGTTTCTTTGTTTTTCTATCTAATGCATACACACTAAGCAATTATGGACATGTCTTATACTGTCTGTATTATGTACATGTTGACATTAACTTTTTGTTACTAACAGTCTCAAAAATCACTACAGCTTCGCAATACAGACAAAATCAATACGCTATATCTTGAATAACAAGCATATGATCTATTACCATTTCACATAATGATATTTCCAGGTTTACTGTACATGAGAGTTGAAATAAATATATTTTTAATGTAATGGCCCAAAGGAAGAGTAATGGCCACCTGAATTATCTGAACAGTGATTAACATCATTTGGCAGCTGCCATCATAACCTTCTTTTTCAGCATTAGTTGCAAAAAAAATACATCAATTCTAACATACTTACTGAGATAACAAGAAGACAACACAATTGATCAACTCAAATTTGATGTACATTTCCTCACTGACTCAAATGACCCCATTTAAGGTGACTTTACATTGATCCTAAGAGAATGTGTCGGAACAAGACCTGTTGGTTCATTGTAATGTTATTATGTTCACAGCCTAATCCAAATACATTATCTGCTGGACAATAATTCAACAGCTAACACTATAATCAGTTAGGTATTAATCAAGCTAACCCCTACACCAACATAACCCCATTGCTTGCTACTGTATCAGTAGAGTATTGTTCATTCTACAGCGATACCTCAATGACAAGTGAATGTGTTAAGTTATAGTTAAAACACTCTTCCTTGATTTTAGTCTTTGCTCTACCCTTGCTACAATTTTACATTTTCAACCCAAATTGAGGAACCTTGTGAACCGTCTAAATGCAAGAAATATCAGACAGAATAAAAAAACATTGGGATACCTTATAGTGAAATAATACAGTAAGTGTGGTATAAAAGGAATTTGATGACCGTGGGCAAGAGAAAGACCACATGCAGCATCACCTGTACCAGTGGCTCAGTGGGAAAACAGTGGGCAACAATACTAAACATAATATGTGTGATTGCTGTTCAATACACATTATGGAATTGTCATGTAAAACATTGTGACTTTTAACCAGTCAAAAATCAACATTAGGTGCATATTAAAAGGATATTTATTAATCTTTCTCTCAGAAAGCTAAGTGCATGAATACTAGCAACAATAGGATGACATCACAATAGGTTGACAAAAAGTTGGGAGGATTAAAATTGAAAATTAGTTTCAATTTCTTGGTGGTTACGTTGACCATAGACCATCTAAAAATCACCATCAGGACCATGATTGTGACGATATTTGAGTAACTTGACAAATTAAAAAATCATGTTCCATTACCATAGTATTTCACATTAATAGAGCAGTGTTTGACACTATTGGGTCTGCTGGTCCGAGTCTAAAACATGTTTTAAGGACGAGTCAAAATGAAATAGATGGTGGTCCGGTGGTCTAGTGTTATTCTGGGGATGAACAAAGGAATTTAAGTTTGTATAATTTTTTAATTTGAAGTTTACACGATGTACGGCTTTTCCATTGGACTAGAGGTCGGTCACGGCCGCAAAAATGACGTTCATAAGTGTATGAATGACACAATTTGATGTTCATACGTTTTTCATGAGACCGTGTTCTTGAAATGAAGTCTCGTTTATCATGTCGGTCATTTTGAGGTCTTGTACTTGATGTAAATGTATTACGACGCGCTGTCATTGTGACTGACTTACTGAGATAGTTCTTTACAGAACTTTCTCATCTAATGAGGATATGATTTGAACACATGTGCTGCGTAAGATGTTTCTGAGGAGCAAGTTGTGCATCCATACGCTCATGTCACCTCTCTTTTAGAGGAACTATTTTACTCCATGATATAGCTGGTTGTTGTATGGCTGTCAGTGTAAACATGAAGTCACATGTACTAAATAAAATTGTGTTTAGATCTTGGCCTACATCCTTTGAGGTAAGAAATTGTGATAAAAAATTATAAGAATTGACTTTCACTTTGTGTGAGTTCATAGAGTGAGGGCCAAACATTGTATGAACGTCGTAGCAAGCTCCGACGTTCATACAGTTTGGTCCTCACTATGAAGGTTCATACTCCAATGAACTCACACAAAGTGAAAGTTAATTCTTAAATGACTTTTGAAATCAGCAACAGATCAACTCTTAGCAAATGCAGCAACCTGAACAACCCTGCATGGTACAGTGGTTACCTTCTTGGCTGGTTTCTCATTCTAATTTCAGAATGAGGTAATGCCTTTTAAAATCCTTTTTGTTGAGGACCATTGTGTCTAGTAGAGAGATCCTACAGGACCAGTAGATACCATGCAGTTGTACTGACATATGTTGGAAAGTGTCAAATACTGTTAAAAGATTACAAAATTGGTAGTCCCAGTTTAATTCAAGTTGTTTGAGGGTCTTAATGTTTGTCTGCTAACTGAAATGTTATAATGTCATCATTCCAACATTTGATAATTATCCTGATTATACAAAAACAATGCTTAAAATTTCACACACAGAATTATTTACAACATTAAGGCTATAAATGGGCACCAGACTGTCACCATGGTCACAGTGGGGAACATCCTTTCTTTAGCATACTGAGATGAAGCAGTGTTTTAGAGCTGTCCATAAGACCTGATAACTAGGGATCTTATCATGGCTTGTATAAACACTAAGAGAGACAAGATTTGCACCACTAAAACTAGTCATGAAACATATTTCTTCATTCAATACTTCGGATCAATTTTCTCAATTCTATCGCTTGTTTTTTTGTCTTTTCAAACAATGCATGTGGTCAACAGTTTCAACTGTTGTGCTCACTAGATCTCAAACACTTTTCAGACTTTTTATCCTCTTGAGCATGTTGAGATACTATTTTCAGAAAACCAAAAAAACTCTCAAATACCATGATGTGTCAAATAGCAGACATAAACAGATAAACCTGGAGGTTGTTTTCAGCTATCCATATGATCTGTTGCATATCAAGTCTGACTACTGTTTGGCCACTGAGCTTGCCATCAGATTAGCATGGAAAAAATGAGAGAAAGACGGTGCCACGAGACTGTAGCTCATAATGCTCAACTGACATATGAACAAGTTGACTCTGGAGAAAAGAGAAACAGAAGTATGTTTGCAACATTGTGAACAAAAAGAACATTGAGCACACATAGTGATGATTTGAACAAACTTGGATCTTCTAATAATCATAACATTCACACAAAGTTTGAGCCCTGTGCTTGTGGTTCTTATACTTTTCATAAAATTTGATTTTTTCAATATTTACACGTTACAGAGAAAATTCACAATAAAATCACACTGATTGGGACACCATACAATGTCTTCATATAAAGGAACATGCATGCTAAATTTGAGCTTCATCAATTAAAAAGTTTCAAACGAGAAGCTGTTTAAGAGCATGGTAAATGTGAAAACTTCTTTGTGGGCCATAGGCTCTTGGCCGAAGCAATGGCTGTTTTGGTTTTGACCAGCCATGCAAACTGACACACTTGTCAAATTGGCCAAACCCACCATCAGTGAAGTTGTTTAGCCCTGCTTGAACTTGTTCTCCTTTATCTGGTGTAGAATTATAAAACTTTACCAATTTGCTCTTACTTAATTTTATTGCCCATGAACAATGATGAAAGCTTTTCACTTCATTAACATCATATGTTATGCTGTACAGGTTGGATTATGATCAAAATTCCGAAAATGGACCATATTTGTTAGGCCCCACTACTAACTACACCTATAACATAACAATATAAATATTTCCTTTTTAATTATTGTATTACAACACACATGTATCATTGTTATCTGTTGTATGCTTGCTGATGTCAAATTTCAAACTGATACATGCAGAAATGTCAGGAGTAACGGCTAAAACTGATATTTGCAATATGGCCACCAATCAGATTGGAATTCTGTGAAGACACAAAGTTTCACCTAAATAGGCATGGTACTTCGTACTTTCAGAGAAAATGTAAAAGTTAAGGACAGACAGACAGACAACATCCCATAACATAAGCTCACTTGACTTTCAGTTGAGTGAGTGAAAAAAAAAGGGCTAAGAAATAACAAAGATGTTGAGTGCAAATCAACAGAAGCCATGGAATGCATATGCACATTATCGTGATTATTCAGAATATGAGACATGTAATTGTATATGTGATATACTGATATTGAAATAGAGATTTATTTCAATACACAGTGGATGTATTACAACATGTATCGATCAGTATATGAATTAGCATGATTAGTTTCCAAAGGTCACTGGCCAGGAGGACTTGTCAACAAAATACGTGCAAGCCCTCATTAAATTTTACTAGCCTTAATTAATGGCTATATGTGTACTGCCTAAATATTTTGTGTTAACCTAAATTTCAAACTGTCATGTGGAGGCCGCCATTTGCGATGTGTATTAAAATAGTCTTGAGATCATTACACTAAACTATGGCAAGGCTGATTGGCTACTTGGCACAATATGTCTGTCTGATGTTTGTGTTGGTTCTCAGACTTTCACATGCCTCGCTTATTACGCATGTATATGTATATTAGTCACAATCATGATCATCAATGTACAGCAAAAACCAGTTTACTTCATGTGGGTTTCCAAACAAAATGACAACAGACCTTGACATTAAATGATGCCTTAACTGACTTGATGATTTGTGGAAATAAATACTGTATTCGACGTAATAAGCGCCCCGCTTTAATAAGCGCCTACAGCGGCTTGTGAACAATCCCAGATTGATCAATGTACACAAGACTTATTTGTTCGTGTATAATATGCACTCGTGTGTTATATGCACCCTTAATTATGGGCAATTAAATTCTGGAAAATATATCTGTCAAGTATGATATGCACATACTTTTCTTTTGAATCATTTCACCCTGTCAGCATAAACTATGAAATTTACAATCTTTCAACTCTGTTTTTTCTCTCACCAAAATTGTATTATAATAAGAGCCCCCTATTTCTAATTTTGAGAGCGCCCGGGCGCTTATTACGTCGAATACAGTATGCACTGACTAGAACTTTCAACCAGAAAGTCTGGCCAGGTTAACAGAAATGTTACTAACCCAATTTAAAAGTCACTGTCATTTGGCTAGGAGGCAAGTAGCTTTTTAAACACTGGTATTGACACATATCATGGCATATTGGAAACATGATGATAATTCTGTGATTCAGATAGGTCTAATTCTCCTCATTTAAGGCAACGTTAATTATGTAAACACAGCAAAGTAGCTGGTAATGGCAATGTTGGCTTTTTATTGACTTGATAAACAGGATGAATACCAGATTTGATTTCAATTTCTGTTACTTGTTTGCATTCTACATACACAAGTAATCAGTGTAATTGGAACAGTATTACAAAACAGCATTTGTGCCTCACACTAGCATTCCATTCCAGAAAAATATATCCTTTACAACAAACATGATAATAATCTAATGGTAACATTTGTATCAGCATAGACTTTTCAGTAATTATTTCAATGATTCTAATCATGTTGATACAAAGAAATGCACTCCTGGATATTATATGGCTGTGGGCAGGGTATGGGGATGGTGCAGAACTTGGGCGTCATTTCAGACTGCTGGCTTTTAGCTTGATTAAGATGTTTTAGTGTTGGGAGGACAATAAAGATTGCACCGACCATGTAGGCAGCTGCATGGTGACCACTATTTCTCCAATATTTCTGATATTAACTTATTGGTTATATTACGCATAGAAGCAGAATACACATGATAAAGATTTTATTCTTATGAAAATGAATTAGGTAGGTAAGGACAAACTAATAAATTTTGATGATTTACAGTTGGCAGTTTTAAGTATAGTGCAATGGATGAAAATATTTTTGTTTTCACTACTAATTTTCGCTGCTTTGTTTGTTTTTACCGCTGCACTCAGCAGTATTCCACCTATATGACATCTCCCCGAGTCAAGGGAGTTAACTGACTTTTAAAAGTTCAGTTTCCACCCTTGCCAAACTAGGATGGTATTACGGAGTTACATTTTGGCTGGACTAACGAGTAAATGAAAAGTCCAATCAAAATCGTGCCATGAAATAGTAAACTGTCCTGCAGATTTCGGTCAATTGCAGGATTTGCAAAGCATGTGTACCGCCAACTCGTTTGTCAACAGATCTTTTCATGTTTTTAATCAAGGTGATTTGATGCACTTCACGATGTAAGACCTGTTTTATCACAATACAGATCTTGATTATCGATCAGATAGTCTTGACTCAGTGCTGCCATTTTGTTTGAGGTAAATGCAAGTGATACGAGAGGTGGAATCTGATTGGTCCATAGGAGAGGCGAAGAAGGGACATAACTCGTAATAGCCACTGGTGGCACTATGATCGAGCCAAGGAATTCCAGCCTAGTTCGGCAAGGGTGGAAACTGGACTTTTTTAGTCAGTTAACTCTCTTGCCACGAAAAGATTCCTATATGACGGAGGTCTGTAAATAATTGAGTCTAGGCCAGACAATCCAGTGATTGATATCATGAGCATTGATCAACGCACTGAGCAATACACCAGCTAAATATTACTGGGCTGTAAATAACCGAATCTGGAGGAAACAATCCAGTGATTAATATTATCAAAATTGTGTGCAACAGTCCACACCATCAGGGGAGGATGACACGCAATCATCCAAGTCAAGAAGTCTGAACACCCAATCCAATAAGTCGCCTCTTAGGACCGGCATAGTTTGCTGGAATCAACTCTAACCCAGAATCTCCATGTGTTTCGGTTGTAAAATACTCAAGTACTAGAGTGGGAATAGCGTACCACAATGTATCATGTTTATCCATCCTGAATACTAAGGCAGTTGGTTTTATGGCTGAAAGATCTTACAGGAATATCTCTTGCAATTGCCATTAGCATGATTAGACTTAACTTTATTTTTCAGATTACAACCAAATATTTCACAGATTGTGAACATTCCAATAAACATAACTGTTTCAACCAAGAACGGAAACAGACTTTTGAAGTCTGACAAATTCATATATATCTTAATCATGATCACATGTTTGGAATAGGTCTTTACTATATCATGATCATAATGATAAAAATCTGTGACTGATAAAAGCTACCTTTATCATGTTTATAATACCAGGTAACCATACTATTGTTTGCTTAGTAAACAACTTTCTTAAATTGTGCAGTTATCAATTTCTATATTCTTTAGCATATGTAGTATTTGTTTCAGACATGGTACAGCCATTATATAAATATTGAATATTAGGGATGAAACAATACAGCAAGGTAACAATACGATTATCAGATATGTATCACAAGACGTAGGCTTCAAAACAATGCTTATTGTGATAAATGTAATTACGTCAATTCACTTGGAAACTTCTTGACAATAAAATATTTGAGAGCAGGTTCAAAAGGACAAGCTAGTGATATCTGACTGACAATAACGCTGGGAGGTCATTAAACGAATAGAAATTAATGTATTTCAGCAAGTGTATCATCTTGTATTGATACAGACAAAAACATAATGCGCATCATATCGTTGCATAAAAACTCATGATGCAATACTGCACCGATGTATAGTATGACATGCCTGACACAGCTGATGACTATTACCACCTACTTTTACAATTACTTAGTCAGTGTACATAATATTTTTACAAATATTCATACAAAATTGTTCATGTCCATCAATGATAAAATAGAAGAAGAAAATAAAAGTGACAAAACCCTTTCCATATTCATAAGAATCTCTGTCAAAAACAGAGTCGATTGTATGATTCTGACTAAATCATGAGCATGTGTTTATGAATCACTATCAAATAGTGATGATACCAGTTGTTTGCGAAATGTGAGAGTATCCTGCCCCATCAGTGTCAGAAGAAATTTCTGGTATTGAGATCCATTTTCATTGTGTGCAAATTGTGTTTATTTTCATCAGAGCTACAAGTAATAAAATATTAGTGTGTCTTTTGAGGTACAGTGCTTCAGACAACAAGAGAACTGTACTTTTGAAATAATCAACCAGTGCACTAACAAGTTGCCACTAAGCATTTAGCCAGTGCTTGTGCTATTTTCTTCAGTCTTTTTCTCCGGGCTTCGCCTTTGCCAACAACTCCCTCATCCAGCATCAGCCACCCTGTATTACAGAAACTTATAAAAAGAAACAGCAAAGGCTGATTGTTGTCACAGACCATAAAACAAGATTTCAATGAAAAAAGTCTGTCAGTGAGCATGGTGAGCATAGAGAAAAAACAGTAAAAACATCAAATGGAAATCGTTCACGAATCACCTCGACAACAAAAGTGAACCTTTTGTTTATGAGGTGTACAAAGATTCTGAAATGAAAAAGTGCCTTTTATTAGACGCAAAATACAAAACATTACAAAACTATCATACCTTTTAAATATATATTTTAGCCATTCAATCTGGAGGAATGACTTTATAAGAAGCAACTTATATTGATGAAATATGCACAATTTTTATACCATGTTAATAATTAAACAATAACCAAAAAATTTATAGTTTTCTATCATGCTGACATGATGTATTTATTATTGGTTTGAATACTTCTTGAAATATTGTGGACATGTTTCAATATCACTGATGTAAAGTAATAACCTTACAAGTTACATATCTTTTCATAACTGTCTCGCAAATAGACATTTATGATACTGGAGAGTTATTTACTTGTCAGATTTGTTTGTTTTGCATGATAGATCTTCAAATGCATAATAAAATAAACTGATGAAGGTAAATCATGTTATTTGTTTTCTAAACTTTATTTCAAGTGTTCATATAAAAAAGGGTGGTTGGGTAGCCTTGTGGTTAAAGCATTTGATTGTCACGATGAAGACCCAAGTTCGATTCCCCACATGGGTACAATATGTGAAGCCCATTTCTGGTGTTCCCTGCTGTGATAGTGCTGGAATATTGCTAAAAGCTGCGTAAACCCTACTCACTCACTTCATTTGGAGCCACAGCATTACATTCATAAAGCAAATTTTATCAAAGATTTCAGGGCATACTTTCATATGAAATTTGAGGTCTAGTTCAACTCTTACTGGTCCACTGGTGTAAACAACTCATTGCATTAGGCCTACATACTCTATTTGCTGGGGGAAACCTTGTGGTGGCCAAGGTGAGTGATGATGCAGATGTAGCAGTCAGAGGTTCATGTATCAAGCTTGTTACTGAAGGGAGCAGCATCCAGACAGCACAGCTAATCTGCTTTGGACTGCATACCCTCACAGTAACAACAAGTGCACCTGTAACATTATTGTAGCATGATAATAATATAGTATCTAATATATTATATATATCATAATTTACATAATTTATTCCAATCACCTCAATGGTTTAATTATTTCTATGCACATATACAACAGAGTTATACTGTACACATACTGCATTTTGTTATCAAATTGAATTTTTACCACATGACAGTGATAGAAACTAACATTTTTACTCCACTAGTCCTTATAATGATAACAAATAGCAAAACACTTAAAAAGGGCAAATTTCTACAAGTCTTTATGAAACCTAAACTATTGGGCAGTTTGGCAAGGACTACAGGACTTGTGCCCATTTCTAACGCTGACATGATATAAGATATGTTAACATATAGAACATACTGAACACAGGTCATGGGGTTGATCTGCATGTGATTATTTCCAGTGAGTGAGTGAGTTGGGTTTAACGCCACTTATAACATTATTCCAGTTATATCACGGCAAGTCAGCTTAATGTAGGAGGAAAGCCAGAAGTGATGCAGGTCTCAGACGTTTACCACTTCGGTGAAACCCACGAGCACGGGTATGGTGCTGACAAACCTAGAAGCATAATCTGGGCGAACCTGGATTCGAACCCACAATCATAGGTTTCTGGAGTGCCCAAGGGACGCAACTCTGCACAGCGAATCGCGGCGCCTTAGACAACTGGGCCCCTTATTTCCAGTGAGTTAGGACAGAGTTTTAGGGGGTGGTTGTTACAGATGTTTTGCCCAAAAAGTCAGGTCAAGAGGTCCAAATTTCCAAACAAAAATTAACAATTTCAAATATTTTTTATGAATTTTCAACAAGTTTTAATTATAGTTTCTTAGATAGATCTAATTTATATATATTGATAGTGACAGTAAAGGAGCTTTTTTTTATAAACATTTTACATATATCTGGGCCACTCAATTAAACAACCCACTGTTTTTAATTATTAATTATATACCAAACATATAATTCTTTTAGTTTGTAAACAATTTTTTTTAAATCTGGCCTCATAATGGATGATAAATAGTTTCCCTGCAAAGTTGCAATGCATTTTCTATGAATGGTTGTCAGAACAAACCAATAACCAATTATCTATTAAACACATATAGGCCTACTGCAGACCCGTGAAGATTCCGGGGTAGAATTGGTCTTCAGCAACCCATACTTGCCGTAAAAGGCGACTATGCTTGTCGTAAAAGGTGACTAACGGGATCGGGTGGTCAGGCTTGGTTGATACATGTCATTGATCCCAATTGCGTGGATCGATGCTCATGATATGAATCACTGGATTATCTGGTCCAGGCTCGATTATTTTACAGACTGCCGTCATATAGTTGGAATATTGCTGAGTGCGGCGTTAAACAACAAACCAACCAACCAATCATATTGGCCTACTGCAGTAACTGCATGGTTTCAAACACTTAAACACATCGATGGAGTGATCTAAAGTTTCACTTTCAAATGGGGACAGTTTTGTTCGGCGGGTGCTGGTGCCGGTGTGAAGTAAGACATCCAGTTACTTATCCATAAAATATGGCAGTTATTTTGAATTCAGATGGGGGAAAAATCAAAAAGAATTTTTTTTCCCCAGTACATTTCCACTTGGCATCCAAATTTAGAAACGTATTGGGATGTACCCCATTTTCGTGTTACTCAAAGCAAATGCTCTCGTAATCAGCTGGTAATGTGTAATCTTGTTGATACAACGTTTGGCGACAGATCGTATTTGTTTCTTGATACTGCCAAGTAGCATTGATCTGTAGCCTATAGGTGGTGGGAATAGTTATACCTAAAATAGTCAAACTTAGATTGACGACAATGCCGATAACGGCAATAGGGTCGTAACAATGTGGAACAGGATATTAGGCCAGTTGATGAAGCATGCAGGTCACGAGGCAAGACAAAAATCTCTTAGAATACTACATTTCCCCTCCTGAAAATGTAATAATGAGCATAAAGGTAATTTAGGTATACACACATCAAAGTGTTATTCTTACCACGTTGTCATGGTAATTGTGTAGATGTTGAATCAGGGTCGGGTGACACATCAGGTGATGTGGGTCTTCTCTTGTTTCCACTTGATTTTCATCATTTCCATACCACGAAACTTGCTCGTGTTGGTTCATAAGCATGTGGTTTTGCGATTTCTTGATGGGTCAAGGGAACTTCTTCGGATCAAGCAATGTATCAAATGCCATGTTGTCTCACCATAATCCAAGGGGGATAACTCAGCTCGAAAAATGAGGGCCTCATAACGGCATGACATTTTCACACTTATTATGAGCTTCCTACTTTCACTGTGAGAAAAATGAGTGTATATTTTCAAACACTGATACTACATGTAACTAATTCTAAATCTGTGTTTTGTTTAAAATAAGAAAGATAGTGATTTTGGGGTGTACACTTCCCCTTTAAGCATGTTAAGTATGGTGAAGAAAAGATACCATATTTCTGGTATATATATAAATGATTGTACTGTGCTAGACCAGTGGTCTGTCAGATGTCTCTGATCTGCAACAACAGATACTGTATATAGCTGTCTATAAAGAGACCCCACATATAAGATGACCCCCCTGTATATATATACATATGTATATATCCATTATCCAGACACAAAACTTCTTTTCTAGAATAAAAATATCAAAACAGATTACAAACATAAGTCCAGATATAGAATGAACATGGTTTATACCCAGACAGTGTAATTACATGATTAGTTTGCATACTTCAGTACGCATTTGTTGACATGGTATTTATGGTGTTACATGCTCAGAGTAATGTATTTGTGGTGGGGAAAAAACCATCAAAACACTCCAACCCTCTGTATAAGACGACCCCCCCTTGAAAAAACCCTAATTATAGATACGAAAAACTTGCCTTTTACACCACAATATACAGTAAAATAACATGTCAGAGCCAAGCTCAAACATGTTAAATGGTTTTGTTCCCCATCATTAAGAATCAGTCGTTAACTACTAAATATCTGATACAAACTCACCTCATTTATCAAAACTTTGTGTTGTTTCCCATAAATATAACAGTTTTCATACTACAATGGAAAACCTTCGGTCTGGCGAGCTAAAAATCATTAACCATGTTTACATTATCATGTGATTATTGAGTTATTTGGTGGTGGAATTTTTGACAAATCATCAACATTTCAGAATACGGAAACAAAAAGGGTAAGGCTTTGTGAACAAGGGAGGAAGTTGAGGGACAACTACGAAAGTTCCATGAAAGATACAAATATAGATAATAGATACCAACATTATTTCATCATGATAAACAAGTTCTGTAGTTAACATAGTCAATATATTTTATCAAACATTAAATTCATTTGTCAGTACCGGTTTCTT
Organism: Haliotis cracherodii; assembly: GCF_022045235.1. Classification (NCBI taxonomy): domain Eukaryota; kingdom Metazoa; phylum Mollusca; class Gastropoda; order Lepetellida; family Haliotidae; genus Haliotis; species Haliotis cracherodii. The sequence goes on from NW_027266286.1 coordinate 30,497,767, forward strand.
TGACAATAGATTGTTACAAAATACATATGCTGATCCAGAATATTTTGAGAGGAATGTACATATCTTTATTGATTTTTACCTTCAGTATGTTCAGTAAAGGACGTTTCACATAAAGACTTTTAACCCTCAGGGAGTTTGTTCAGTGAACACAAAAGAGTAGGGGAGAAAACACATAACTTATATTATTTACATCATACTGTGAGCAATTCTGTTGAAAGAGTACAAAATCTGGTCTTGTGTTATCAGAGGTATGTGTATTCAGAATTTCCTGTTGCCATCTTCCTGACAATCTTATTACCATGTCCGTTTCAGGTTAACTTCTTTGATCATATTGCCTTAGATCATGGCTCAAATCCAAACACACGATTATGAAATATTAAGACAGCTAAGCTTGACTACTTAACAAATGTGTAGTCCGTGGCTAGACCTTGAGTCTCCTCGTCTGAACCTGTGCCATGTTATCATAAGTTCAAATTCAAATTATTTAAGTATTAGCATATTGACCATAACAGAATATAAAGCTGAACTTACAACATGTAGGCCTACAAGGCCAAATACAAGTAGTGGGATGATACACCGATGCATCGGTGGATCGCAATTTTTTACTTCTCGATGCAAGTATCGATCACAATTGCACACTAAGTAAAAAGTATTGATTCTTACCTTGAATGTATTCTTTAATAAATGGTACACCAAACACTAATTACAAGTGAAAATGAGAAGTGAAAACGTACATATTTCCAACCATTGCGCCATACTTGCAACTGCCAACTGTATATTATCAGTGTACCAGGTATTTGGCCATCCTGTCTATGGAAACATGCAAGTACCATGATATGTATCGGATCATGAGCAAGGTATCGTGATATGTATCGGATCATGAGCAAGGTATCGTGATATGTATCGGATCATGAGCAAGGTATCGTGATATGTATCGGATCATGAGCAAGGTATCGTGATATGTATCGGATCATGAGCAAGGTATCGTGATATGTATCGGATCGCACAGTTGGTGTATCATCCCAGGCCTACCAAATCTTTCTATTCTTAGATTCAGGTTTGGGGTAGTGACTAAAGGAGCAGACTGACAAAATACTCCAGAAAAGAAACTTATATAACAATTATCACTTTGATTGTTGATAAAGGTAAAATGACACTTCAAATGAGTACCAATCAAACTTGTTCATATGTGGTATGACATATTTATTTCCTGAATGCAACTGCTGAACCATAGATCTAATTAGATTGTGATCCAGATCAGTAATATTATAGGTATGCTAATCATCAAATATTTATTTGCAGAACAATCTGTTTCTGATTCATAAATAAAGATATGTCATTGGTGTTATAAGACCATGATGACGTTTATCTTCTTTCTGCATCTAAGAGTGTTGTTCATTTCTCTTGCAAAATGCATCTAGAGTGGCAGAGCGTTCTGATGACACTGTAGATTTTTACTGAGCCTAAAGCTTTCCAAAGGTTTTTAGGTGTTTTTAAATGAAGATTTAGACCCTCTAAAGTGATACAATAACATGCATTATTTACACAACCCTAGAACATTCACAACATTCCAAAGATCCAAGTGGGTTAATATTTGTCTTAGAATCTGTTGACTCGGACAGAAGGACACTGTCAGACTTGAAACATGGAACGCTGCTAAGCCTTACACTTTGATCTAACGCTTTGTATCGCATCGTACATTAACGCTTTTTTAGACATTACCAAGTTCAATGTCAAGTACTATGAAGGTGTTACGGTCATATTTAAATCTTACCTAGGTTCGTAAAATCCACAGGTAGTCAAGAAAACGACTCAAGACATCGAGACACACACTACTTTCCTTGCAGACAACAACGTAAACACACCTTTGATGTCACCTCACGAGATGTGAATGAAACGACGTCGCTCATTGGTCGCATTTTTTGTCCGCCACCAATGTAACTGTTTGTAACACAAACATACCTGACGGTGGTAACACGTGCCCGAAGTGTCATAAAAGTAACTAAGACAATAATATTTTCATTAAATCAACTCTCTGTTTTTGTACAATTTCCATTTCATTTTAAATGCAAACAAAACTGAAAGTAGGGTATTTTAAAGAACACCGTTTATGGCCGGGGAAGCTACGGCGAATGAATAGTGTTGTTTTTTTAAACATAGACTAGCTTATTTTCTGCCAAAATAAAGGTTGCCCTAAGAGTTGTTCTTAGTCTGTGCTTAGATGGCTTGAGCAAAGATGAAAATATTTGCCAAATTTTAATCAGCCATCAAACCTTGTGGCGCGTATTGGAGATGAGGGTGTAGTTTCAAGGATTATGCTGGAGTAAAGTTTAACCAACTTAATGCTTGGACAAATTGGATACTTTATATGTCTCATGTTTTCGTGACGAATCTTGTCCGACCGTGGAAGGGTTCAACTTTGGGTTAAACATCCACTCTTGTATAATGATTAATAAAGAAGATAAATACTGATTGCATAGATGAGAACGAGCCGCAACCAAATAAAAGATATCGACAGATTTTTATAAAGTACATGGATTTTGTATGGATATTAGATATTTTTCAGCTACAGATACGAATCAAGATATTTGTTTTATTTAAAAGTATGAGCCTTAATTGTTTTGTTACATCTATTTAATTGTGACACCGCCCTGATATTGCTGGAATATTGCTAAAAGCGGCGTAAAACCATACTCACTCACTCACTAATTGTAACAATGTATCAAGTCTTTGAAAAGCATCCAATTATGTTCATTACTATTTATTCACCTGATGAAGTACATACTCCGAAACGTACGTTGTGTCCTTCATAAAATAGGATTTGACATCAGTAACTTCTCCTCCTTATGTAACTATGTAATTTTCGTGGCAGGCAATTTCTTTGATTTTGTAACAGTCTGAAGCAAATTTATATATTGCGATAAAATCCAAGCGATCGTCCTGGAAATATTTTGCACCCAACCAATCCTCATTTCAACTCTGATACGACAAACGCGTGTATTGGGAACCTATTCTACCCTGACATTCCCATAGGTTATTTGACGATGACATGAACCGCATTCCTCCCCTCGCTCCTGAAACCAGAGAAATGCACACAGATCTATTTTTGCAACAACCAATATAACGAACAGACAATTAAGGGAGGAACGACACCAGCACTGTCTTAGAACTATACTAGCGAAGGCAATATAACTTTATAGGACTATTTTTTTAAAACCTTATAATTAGTGTTTTTAAGTCATGGTGATTTCTATTTGGAGAGACGCTGAATGAAATAAATTGTACTCTCAGGAGTTTTTTGAACTTATATTGATGACCTGCAACTGAGCACAGATTGCAGTCTCTTTGATTAGGGTAATACAAGTCCATTATCTAAATCCCAACAGAAACCTAAAGTTCAACCCATCCCCCAAAACAAACTGTTTCACATAGCGCCATGTTGAGTCAGAAATCACAGAGTGATGTATTTATCGATTAAACCGGGAAAAAATGTAACAGATTACTGCAGTCGCCAAAACGAATCACTCTGGAACCGACCTGACACCCCCGCTAAATAATCGACCCGCTTAGAATCATTGGCGCTGTTTGCAGATGGGAGTTCGTCTGCTCATGGCAGCTGATAGCAGAAGTACGGAGCGGATTGAAACACACACATCTTTACTGTGGACTCATGCTTTTGCTATTTGATCGTCTGCTACGGAAATTCTTTTGCCTCGCTTTTTCCCTCAGACGAAGGAGTAACCATGAGCGGTAAGTTTAGCTAGTGGCACGTTCGGTGAAAATATGAATCCCCATATTGAGGTGGCGGAGGTTGTCCTGATGAGCGCAAGGTTGTGTAATACACCTATATGCTGAGTTGGTCATGGCCGCAACGCTATCATTCCGTCTGGCAGATAGGACGGACTTGAATTATCCCGACATGAGGTCTGTTCATATATGATAGCTTCAGACGTGTGTAACGGAAGCATGGATGAGCGACGAGGCCAGGCTGATCGTAATACTCAACATGCAAGTCGACTTGTGCAATAAGTCATTTATTACATCTCCTGATGACATTGGTGCGCCCCCTTAAAACACACTGATCAAGAAGACTAAATAATGTGATTCTGAAATTTAATAATTTATTATTTTGAAAGAGTGATATTTTATGAATTTTGTATAATAAATGGGTTGTATGTAAACACTGCAAAAATGGATGTTCTAATATTAAGCCTTTGTTTGACAATAAAAAGGATTTTATCGGATTAAAAAAAAAGTATTGGAGGAAATATGCATGCATATATGGTTTTGGAGTATAGTATCAAGCTTTGAGTTTGTCTATGGTTATATGGAAACATAATCCTGATGTGTCCAATTGTAGATGATAATATTTAATTTGAGGTATGTTAATTTTGATAAACTCACACTCTTGTCAAAGTGCTAGTATTTTAAAAATGATGAACACGTGTCAGAAAGTGCTACTACTGCCTTATGAGAACTTGGCAGAATTTCAAGTCCTTGCCATTTGGTAGTAGAACTTGGAGGCACAGGATAAATTATCAATTAGCCAAATACCAAAGAGACTCCATGGTGCCATAGAAAGTTGGAAGGTGAGAACAGACGATTAGACCATTCATACAAGATTCAACACCACTTATAAATGCCACATCTAGTTTCTGTATCTACCTCAACTTCAGTTTCTCATACTTCATGTCCAGTTGATGTAACACATAGGTTGAAGGTCACAACATAAAAGTGAGTTTGTATGGTTCTCGACTATCATGGTTTCTAAATGTCCTCGAAAACTTGAAAGCTATTGCCTACCATGGTAATCATTGAAGGTATTGATTTCAGTTGGAATTTACTGAAATAGGACAGATGAAGGGGATTTTCTTGTGAAGTTTTATCATTTTCCACCAAGGAAGATTGTTTCAGAACTGAAGTTATTAGCTGTGTGAAAGGTGAGGCTTTGATGGTAATAATAGACTTGTCAGAGCACAGGTTCTTGTCAGCGGGAAATCTTTGTAAAGGTAGGATTGAGTGCAAAGTGGGAGGTTGGTCCTGGTACTCCATGTTCTGTCCTGAGTGCTGACTTATAAGGTATTGATGGTTATGTGGTCTCACTCTGATTGTATGGCATTGTGGCGTGACTGGAATCATTGATGCCCATGCATGATAAAGAACCCCATCAACCTATTCACCCTAACACTTTTGAAATTCTTGGAATAGGTACATTGAGGAAGATAGACTGTCATACAGACCCTGAAACAAATATAGCCTGCACAGCCCATGCAAGTCTATAATAGTCTAGACTACTGCATTTTCTGAAAGCGAAGAGTCTCTCAGCTCCTTTATATTATGTTTTATTAAGATTAACAGCTGTTTTTTTCTGTAAATGTGTTCATTTCAGAGACTGGATGTTAGTCTATAACAAAAAATGTATATTGAATTACTGAAGGTTGTTTCAAAATGTTTATTTCTTTCAATGATGCAACAATAAAACCATATATCTCCAAGGCCACTTAAATAAATTAGAGCATTTTCATCCGAATTATGTGAAATGAGGCATTTTAGTTTTGTATGCACGCTGTTCAAGGCACCTGTGTCCAATACCTGTTGGAGGATGTGATTCCCATGAAGAATGAAGGTTTGTAGGACCATGTACAGAGTGTATTTCACCAAGTAACCAAAGAAGGAAACACAGCGATTTTCTTTGTCTGAAGGATGTTGGGGACAATATGTGACAAGGTGTTATTTAGTGACGCGGTTTGGGATATATATCTAACAATTAACGTTGTTGGCTTGTTAGAGTGAAAAAAATGTTTCGTAGGCAGAATTAAACAACAAAGATACTTCCGTCCTATGAGCTATATTGTGGCATTGACAATGTTGAGGTGAATCTGGACCAGACATACCAATGAGCATCCATGGCACTGGTTACCATGGTAAGGTCATACCATCAGTTACATGGTTCCTCAGATGGTGGCCTCAACATGTAATTCCAGCAGTGTTGCCGTACTCCGTACTACTTAACGTATTCAAGTCACACTCCAACTGCCTACCAGTCATCCAGTAATTAATGCAGTGTTTGAAGTAAAGCTGGCCCAATTAAACTTGCAAACTTTCAACAATATTGGATATGTTTTATGAAAATTAACCTGTTTGCCAGTAATTTTATGATTTGAAAAAGTTCAGGACCTCGGCATTCGCAAACAAGTTTTTATAATTGGTTGAGGTCCTAGAATTGTTTTCATCATATTTTTGGTGTTTCTCATCTCAAACATCAACCAGCTAGAGAGTGGGTGGGTGGCCGAAATAAAATGTAAAAAAATAATAAATAAATTTGTTTGGTAAGTTTGAAACACTTGGTCCAAGTCTTTAAAGTAGTTTATGATGTAGATCAAGTCGCTTTGCTTTGGAAACAAATTTTTAATAAACTTTGCTGAAGAAAGATCAAGCTGACCTGCGTATTTTATGATTTTGCAATGGTTGTCATCTGTTCCTATTATCATGGGGCATAATTTCCAACAGCGGTGTAGGAAATGGGGATACGAAAGCTTTTTGATTTCATGTCGGAATGAAAATGCAGGACGGGCGGGAGATGGGAAACTTGGAGCGACAGCCTAGGATGTGAGAGTTGAGAGAAACAAAAACATAATGATTCAGGAGAAGTATTGTTGGGCACACTGTTGATTATCGATAAGTTAAAGTTTGATGATAGTTGGGGATATTGAATCATGACAGTTTTATAGCTACCAAAATGATGTTCTTGGTTCTTTACACACCTACCATGAAAGCTGACTTCTATTTATGCTGTTAAATTAACTTTGCACTATTCATATGTACTTTAGAGATGTTGGCCAGTTTTTGTCCAATATAATGCATTGGCATTAAGTCTCTGCATGTGTGTACATAATGTGTGTCACACCAAATGTCAAACTGACGCAGTCATGCTCCTTGATATTTTAGTTATGATAAAAAAACAAAAAACGGTATTAGTCAGCAATGGATTCCTAAAGGTCAGATACTGCATCCTCTGTGACAGCCAGTCCAAGCCATGCATAGGCACAACTGGGGAAGATGTCCACCTCACTGCTTGTATTAACATTGTTATCCTCAAGTCTTTTGTTCTGATGATGAGATGATAACAACTGAAGACAGTTTCTTTATCTGTGGTTCAATGCAAGCATACTCTGGTCATGGGTTTGAATCCTAGACTTTCCCTGTGATCTCTAAACTGTAGGCGCCAAACAATTTTTGCTGAGGTGTTTTCGATCTCCATCATTTCCCACTTCCCAAACTTGACATGCTGTGATATCATTGAAGTACTGCTGTAAGGGGTGATAAACTCTCACTCCTAACATTGCATCACAAGACATCCTGATCCTGACGTAGAACATGAAGTTAATAGGGGTGAAATGATACAGCAAGGTCACTATGTGATACACATATTTACGTCAGATCATGTAGAAACTTCTTGACTATAATTCATAAAAGTTTTAGGGCAGGTTGCAGAGGGAGAGCTAGCCGTAGACACATGTTCACAAGTTAATTTTAGTGATGAATTTGAAAAGCACCACCCTCTTACCACATATACATTTCTTCATTTCCCCCCAGACAGGTTAAATAAAACCAGTGATCTTGAATGGTGCCCCTTGACATTGTCCTTGTATCTGTGAGTGAGATTCCTGTGACACTGATTCCTTGTCCAGAGATTCATTACCCAATTGGTGTGAACACGACAGACCATGGATCACACAGCTCTCCTGTAGAAGTCCCAGATTCCAGTCAAAGTAGGATCAAGTACCGGTCAGTTTGCTGAACCTTTGCTGATGAAGTCTGAGGAGATGTAAAGAGTGACCAAGAAGAAAGTCTGGTCATTTCAGGGGATCATTCCGTTTCCCTTACAGTGATGGTCTGGCTTGCCTGGTCATGACCGCATCTGCTGTGTGGTTATTGAGTTGGGTACAGTATGACTGTGGGGTAAAGAGTAGGGTACTAGTCTGACTGGGGTAAAGAGTAGGGTACTAGTCTGACTGTTGGATAAAGTGTAGGGTACTAGTCTGTCTGTGGGGTAAAGAGTAGGGTACTAGTCTGACTGTTGGCTAAAGAGTAGGGTACTAGTCTGACTGTGGGGTAAAGAGTAGGGTACTAGTCTGACTGTTGGATAAAGAGTAGGGTACTAGTCTGTATGTGGGGTAAAAAGTAGGGTACTAGTCTGACTGTTGGCTAAAGAGTAGGGTACTAGTCTGACTGTGGGGTAAAGAGTAGGGTACTAGTCTGACTGTTGGATAAAGAGTAGGGTACTAGTCTGACTGTTGGATAAAGAGTAGGGTACTAGTCTGACTGTGGGATAAAGAGTAGGGTACTAGTCTGACTGTTGGATAAAGAGTAGGGTACTAGTCTGACTGTGGGATAAAGAGTAGGGTACTAGTCTGACTGTTGGATAAAGAGTAGGGTACTAGTCTGACTGTTGGATAAAGAGTAGGGTACTAGTCTGACTGTTGGATAAAGAGTAGGGTACTAGTCTGACTGTTGGATAAAGAGTAGGGTACTAGTCTGACTGTTGGATAAAGAGTAGGGTACTAGTCTGACTGTTGGATAAAGAGTAGGGTACTAGTCTGACTGTTGGATAAAGAGTAGGGTACTAGTCTGACTGTTGGATAAAGTGTAGGGTACTAGTCTGACTGGGATAAAGAGTATGGTACTCATCTGACAATGGGATAAAGAGTAGGGTACTAGTCTGACTGGAATAAAGAGAATAGGGTACTAGTCTGACTGTGGGATGAAGAGTAGGGTACTTGTCTGACTATGGGATAAAGAGTAGGGTACTTGTCTGACTATTGGATAAAGAGTAGGGTACTGGTCTGACTACGAGATAAAGAGTAGGGTACTAGTCTGACTATGGGATAAAGAGTAGGGCACTTGTCTGACTGGAATAAAGAGAGTAGGGCACTAGTCTGACTATGGGATAAAGAGTAGGGTACTAGTCTGACTATGGGATAAAGAGCAGGGTACTAGTCTATGGGATAAGTAGTACTAGTATGGTACTAGTTTGTCTGTCTATGGCTATAGAGTGTTATCACACTACAATCTAACTGTCAAGCCCTGGATTTCCAGCGGATGAATAGGTGTTGATACAATGTTGTTAGTGCAGCTTGCACAATATGGAACTATTATCAACTGGGTATCACCATTAAAGACACAATGGAGGAGCTAATAATGTTTGTATTGTAATAGTGTTCAAATTGGTTCATATAATTGTAAATCAATCTGTTTTTGTGACTGGTGTTTATTTAACACGGTTTGGTAGAACTGTGTAAATTATTGGAACTGGCAATAATGCCATATTCTTTTAATTGATATTGATCTGTAGCAACGTGTTAATTTGTTATTTTGGTGGGTTGGGTTTGTCCAGTCAAGTTGATGGGCTCGAGGTGAACAAGATGTTAGAGTGACCTGGTGTCCTGGTGCATCCCTATCTCTTGGGTTTGTCTCCTCAGAATCTACATGGCTTTGGAAACAGAAATTTCACATGGACGATCTCTGCAATAATGTCTCTGAAAGGTGTCACAAATAATTCTGACCCATTATTCAGCCATTGTATGATTGTGAAGTTTGACTTGCATACAGCATGTGGTATATCCAGTGATATATACAACTCAAAAGAAGTTAAAGAACACACCATTCTTTCATATCAATATTGTTATCATCAACTATTGCAATATGAAATAATCAGGTGTTCTTTAACGTCTTTTGAGTAGTATTGGGGTTGTTCAATGTGACTCACAGGTTTGGCTGTTGTAGAGAATGTTGACTATTGTAGAGGATTTTGACTGTTGTAGAGGATGTTAGCTGTAGTAGAGAATGTTGACTGTTGTAGGTAGTGTGTGAGTGAGTTTGGTTTTACGCCGCTTTTAGCAATATTCCAGCAATATCACGACGGGGGACACCAGAAATGGGCTTCACACATTGTACCCATGTCGGGAATCGAACCTGGGTCTTCGGCGTGACGAGCGAACGCTTTAACCACTAGGCTACCCGACCGCCCCTGACTGTTGTAGAGGATGTTGACTGTTGTAGAGGATTTTGACTGTTGTAGAGGATGTTAGCTGTAGTAGAGGATGTTAGCTGTTGTAGAGGATGTTGACAGTTGTAGATAATGTTAACTGTTGTAGAGGATGTTAGCTGTAGTAGAGGATGTTAGCTGTTGCAGAAAATTCATCTACAGGGCATCAGAAATTGAGACTGAACCTTCTTTGATAAAGAATTGTTCAAACCCCATATGTGATGTAGCTTACATTAATGATTGTTTAAATTTATTATTTGGCCATATCAGTTGATAATATTGATTATGTTTGCCGTGTGACTAGTTTGTAGTAAGAATCAAATCAATAGCATTTTCCCCAGTATATATATTGTACCTGTTTCTACATTTCATCTTCATTAAAAACATCAGTTACTGTCTGGTGGTCTAGATAACTCCTTATGATAAATATGTATTATACTTTTCTTTGATTTAGCACAATAGAAATCACAGTTGGACATAGACGCATACCTGCTAGTGAATTTTACCTACAGTAATATGGCGATAACTTTGTCGTAAGAGGCGACTAAGGGGATCGGGTGGTCAGGCTTCCTGACTTGGTTGATGCATGCCAAATTCCTACTACCTAGATCAACGCTCATGACTATTTTCAGACCACTGTCATATAGCTGGAATATTGCTGAGTGCAGCGTTGAACAACAAACAAACAAGGTGATCATAGTTAGACTAAAAGTGTTTTCACTACCAGCACCATAAAAACTCACATTCTTCCAGCTAGAAACATTACCTCAGACATTTCCACTGGCCCCCTCCATTTTGTGTTAGGGGGAGCTCACTGTGTGCTCGGAACACAATGGTAATATTTCACTCAGCTCCAGATTCCATACAAAGTCTGGGAAGGGTTGATTGGAGCATATTAAACAGGACAGTTCTTCTTTTGAAGTAATAATGCCATTAACCCTGAAACGCATCGATCACAGTTGATGAAGGCTTGCTACTCACCACTCTCAATAGTTTAAGTCAACATAGAGTAATCACTTTGTGAATAAGACTGAAAAATGTTTTTAATTTTATTTTAATATTTATTCACATAACCAAGCATGAGTCAGGGGTCAAACTAGGATCCACGCGTACATGGGAATGATGACTTGACTATCAATTAGCTGATTCCCAAGATCATCCTGAAATGTGGATCTGTGTTTGGTGTGTGTTGATTAATGTGTAATTCCTCCATATTAACGCAAGCTAAGCCTAGTGCGGGGACAGCTATGATCTGTGGTGGTCGTACACTGGTGTGGTGATCCCAGTGGATACTACACATGTACAGTGTTCCCTTGATTAGAAGTGACAGACCTTGATTACTTTCTCTCCATTTCAAGAGGATCAGTATTGGCAGAGATTCTTGATGAATTAGATGCTGAGGATTTTACTCCAATGTGTTGGTAAGGGTGTGTATATTAATAATCTTCAGCACACAAATACATGTCCAATCTTTGACAGTGGGTGTTTTGTTCCATTTGATATGTTCTTTTAACTAAAAGGTTCATTTCATATGTAGGTTATAAAAAGACCTGAGTTCAGAATAGCTGCAAATAAAATTTGATTTCATGTGTATAAAAGTTCCATCGCAAAAATACATGAAGCCATTGACATCAGGAGACACCAGACAGCCATGAGCCATGACCAGGGAACCTAGCTGCCCAGTGTTTGGGATTTATTGCTTTGATCATTGTTGGTGCTAATTATCTCTAGCTGGCTTCCATTGCCAATTCCATTCTATTCTATTACCTATCAGTGCTAATTACCCCCTGGCCTCTGTTTGCCCATTGTCCATTACCAATCAGTGATAATCTAAGTCCTGGCTTCCAGTTGGCCATCGCTATCAACTATCATCAGTAATTTACTGTTAAGTGTTGGCTTCCATTTGTCCAGTGCTAATCACCTCTCAATGCCAATTATCTTTCAGCTTCCCTTGTTAGTTTCCACCTTTGTTATGTTATTACTTTTGTTGTTCTTAAAGGTACATATATATGCGGGGGCACGGGTGGCCCAGTCGTCTAAGGCGCCGCGATTCGCTGTGCAGAGTTACGTCCCTTAGGCACGCCAGAAACCTATGATTGTGGGTTCGAATCCCGGTTCGCCCCGATTATGTTTCTAGGTTTGTCAGCACCATACCCGTGCTCGTGGGTTTCACCGAAGTGGTAAACGTCTGAGACTTGCATCACTTCGGGCTTTCCTCCCACATTAAGCTGACACGCCGCGATATAACTGGAATACTGTTAAAAGCGGCGTTAAACCCAACTCACTCACTCACTCACACATATATATGCTCTCTGCCTCACAGCATTTATTCACCTGATGAAGGTGTTAGTAAATCCTCTGAAACGTTGTGTACCTTATAATAAAGAAGTTGACATTCATAAATTCTCTTCCTTATATCCATTATCATTTTTGAAAAAAATAAAATTTGTATGTGGGTTTCCGATTTGGGTTGCATTTTTAGCTGTGCATTCTGTTTGTTTATGTTTTATTTACATGTTTTTACATTTGCGTTTGTGATTAATTAACTATCGGGATTTGTTTAATGCTTTCCTTTTTCATCACATTCTTGTGTTTTTGTTTTAGATTATGTTTATTTGTGTTGCAGTTGTATGTCTTAGTTTCCCTGTTGTCCATGTTCCACATAAACAATATACAGGAACATGGCTCATAAACACACCTAAACATTTGTTCCTGTCAACTGATATGTTTCACTACAGGGTTGGAACAATTTCACTGCAATTTTATTTATTTATTTAATCTTGATGTTCGGGGCGGAACAAAAACATACTTACATAGCATAGGGATGGAGATACAGGATACTAGATGCATTATGACTGAAGCATCTTCTCCACAAAACGAATTCTCTTTGTGGTACATGGACATATAGATATATTTTAATCATATAGTTATTTTGAAGACTGCAATAGTATTGAGTGAATGTCCTTGGCATGTGTATCGTATTCCATGGACAGTATGTACATGGTATTTATTACATGGATGTCCATACTATATAGGTGATATTCCTATCGATGTCCATTCTATGTTTGGTAAACAGTCTTTATGATACATGTATTTAATATCATCCAAATGAAAATCATGGTCCTGTCGACAAGGCATATCCAACCTCGGACCAGAAGGTCAATGGTTGAAGTCCCCCTGTGAGACTGTGACATTTCATACCCAGTACACCAGATAGATAGATAGATAGATAGATGGTATTTATTGGATTGGTGTCCATGCTGGAAGGTTGTCTCCATGGATAGCCATGCATCGTAAAATGTATTTGTTACATAAATGACAACATCACTTTAACATGGAGTTTCAGCCTGAATATACCTGGTGTACAGCATTGGTTTGAGGCTACTCTTTATTGCTGCTCTAGTCCTACATTAGAAAAAATGAGAAGAGGCCAAGTCCTTGAATCAAAGCATGGATTCACAGAAAGGAGTTCACGATTTTGCTACAACATCAATGTAAAAGTCGGTATTGACACAGTTGTACTGGATTGATTTCCTTTCATGTTATGTGTTTGCCTTCAGTTAGTAACGATGTCGTGCAGGGACTTCATCTGAAGGAGGCTGATCGATCTTTAATGACAGGTGCCATCTTTACTTCTAGTAACTTTTCACTTCAACAGCTTCCTAGGCAATATTTTTTTACAATCTTGCACTTAAGATTTTTCAACCATATGACCCATGGAAGAGTATAAGGTGATTGGATTTGAAAAAAATATATCCCCTCTAATCTTCATGCAATATATGGGCATATTTCATGGCACGTTGTCAGGCATGCAGCGTTGTCCGGTGTAAACACGTTCAGCTCCTTCTCCAGAGCTTCTTGATGAACTGAGCAGAAACTTTCTGGTGTTGCTCTCCAAGAAAATTTAAATCCCATTAACTACCTCAAACTGAACAATATATGCCGCAATTCAGAATGTTTAAATGTTTCCAAAAGAGGAAACTTGTAAATGATGATGACTCCATGTACATGATGTAGTTTACAGTTTGTCTCTCAGGATATCACTCAATTTTGGCATTGTAGACCACGTTAATAGTATTGGGATTTTGTCTTTGAAGTTCATTCAATAACTATGTTAAGTATGTCAAACTTGCTCCATGTTTTATATGTACCACTTTCCCAGCTTTAACACAGCAGCCTATGAATAATGAAGTGTGGACCCAACCAAACCAGTGATTGATATCAGGAGCAATGTCCTACTCCATCAGAGCCAATGACATGCCAAGTCACCAGATCTCCCTTTTAGTTGGATCTAACCACAGCATGCAAAAGGGTGTCTATTTATTTCGCATAATCCATCAACCCATTGCTATTCTGTTTAATGAACCTGTGGAGATCCGGGTAAGAACTGGTCTTAAGCAACCCATGCCTGTCATAAGAGGCGACTAACAGGACCGGGTCATCAGGCTTGCTGACTTGGTTGTATCATGAGCATTGATCAACGCAATTGAGATACGATGACATGCATCAGCCAAGTCAACAAACCTGACTACCCTATCGTATTTGTCGCCTCTTACGACAAGCATAGTCACCTTTTACAGAGAGAACTATTCTAACACGGATCTTCATGGGTATAGTGCGGTGTTCAACAACTTTCAGACCTACAAAGAAACAAACTGTTCAATAAATAATGTAGAAATATATTTTTCTTCTTTTGCAACTGTTTTCCTGAGGTATATGTAATTGTTATTTTGGTAGTATTCCTTTGACCATGCCAGTAGATCTCTACAGTCTGACTTTTGGATAGACTATATAGTTATTGGTTGAATGATGGTCAAGAGACGGCAATAAAGTAATCTTAAGCTGTTCTAGTGACTGAATCTGTAGCCCTTAACCTTCAGTATTATCAGTAACACATGATTAGTCCAACTATTTGATAGAGCAACCTTAACAAGCTCCTCGCTTCATCCACTGATAATTGAACTCCGATAGTGTCCATTACCCGATCAGGTCGTGCCGCACCACAAGCACAATCCATTTAAGCTGTAGTCATTGGCCAATCAGACCTCTCCGATCCAATTTGAACAGCGCTCACCAATCACATGTTCATGGCCTATCAGAGCTGTTTTCCATCTTATTCACCAGGCTGCATTACAGTGGCATTAGGACTTGATGTCAACAACGTTGTTATTGAAGTTGAGTAGACTAACTGACAAATTACATCAGTAGGACTTTGGGTGGCCAGACCAGTTTGATGTCTTCTTTCTGTCAGATCATCCTTGTAGTGCCAAAAGGCAGAAGGAAAAATTGATGGGTTGGTGTTATGTGCCTACCAAAAGTTTAATTAAGAACATAGACATTCATTTCTGCTGTTGATATGATTTGCCTTTTGATATATTAACAAATGGTTTGAGAAGCAAAAGTAATAATTTTGAAAATGTTAGTTACTTCTTTCATCATGTTAATACAATACTTCTCCTGTATATGAGATGACACAGGTGACACAGTTGTCTGAGGCACCACAATTCTCTGTGCAGAGTTGCATCCCTTGGGCACTCCAGAAACCTATGATTGTGGGTTCCACACTCACTTTCTTCCCACAGTAAGCTGACACGCGGTGATAACTGGAATGCTACTCAAAGCAGTGTTAAACCCAACTCACTCACTCACTCACTCACCTGTATATAATCAAGACACAAGGAAAGGTCATCTGAACTCTACTCAGAAGGTCTTCATATTTCAGGGGTGGGCGGGTAGTCATGCGGGTAAAGTGTTCACTCGTTGACCCAGGTTCTACTACCTGAGTACTACGTGGGAAGTCCTCCTCACTCAAATTAGTTTTATTGCCCAAAAGTATAAAAAAAAATAGTCTTTAGTTAAGGAAGAGGGCATTTGGGCTTATTGCAGATTCTCTAGGGGAGGTTATGCTAAATTAAAAATAATTCTGCCATAAGTTGTGTGACAGCATGACGAAAGAGGTTAACCCTAATAGGCTGAACTGCAGATGTCAACATGTGGTCTTCTCATGCTTCTGGCTGCATTTACTTTCACATCAGTTTGTGATTTTTTTGCATGGTGATCCTCCGTAACGATTCTTTAACAATGGTCAGCCCGTGGGATTACATTATGCCTCTCATTTACCATCAAGCAACAGACTTTACCACCACCTGGTTTCATCAGTATGGCATATTTTGGGACAACCTTTGCTTCATTCATTCTACACAATATTAAATGGCCAAAGCCTGGCTGGAATCAATGGTAGTTCATGTCTAGGTTAGGTTTATTGGACAACACCAGACTTGGGGCTGAGTTCTGTTTCAGTGAGCGATGTTCATCCGCGGCTGTAGGATCCGTCGCAGGGAATAAGTGCTACGTAATTGCTACAATGATTGTAATTGGCTGGTTGTGCCTGACTTTGGGCTTGGCCGACGTTCAGAAATAATTCTACGACTGACGGTGTATGTTGCTGCTGCACTATGGCATGGGATTATTTAACACCTCACGTCTTGACGTCTTTGTACATTCTCAGCTGGTAAAAACAACAGAATCTATTTAGAAATGCCTGCTTTGTATTTGTCTTGATAAATGACATGTTAGCATGAGAAGTTGAGACTTTCAAGTTAAGGTACTACCTGTATAATTGAGTAATTTTCTTTTCAAACATTTTTGGTTCAAGTGAGGTGGTGTTCGTTAAAAGAACTGTGAGGTCTGCAATGGTTTGTGATGGCAGCAGCAACAAGTTTTTGTTGTAAATTTCATAGGCCATAATAATGTGGTCATTAAATTTTCATAAATAAAGAAAATAATATGTAATAAGGGAAGCATTTTTATAAAGTTTTAACAACTGTTGAAGGCATCTGGGTATGGCTGCTGTAGGCGAATGAGATTCACAGGGATGGAATACATGTATGGTGCTATTTCACCATGTAAACAAATAAGTAATGGACACAGCAAGATTCTTCTTCTGTGAGGTGAGGTGAGGTGAGGTGAGGTGAAATAATGTTTAATGTCACATTGAAGATTATTGCACTTATATAGCGACGTGTGTGTGAGTGTGTGTGTGTGGCTGCTTGTACAATTCCGGATTAATTCCAGTTTATAGTGCTAGTCGACTGAAATACCTTGCCACTGTTTGAATTATATACCCCACTCAGACGCAGTATACCGACTCCAAGCTGACCAGTCCTTGTTTAATGCCGAGTACCAGGCAGGGTAACAACAAGTACCATCTTTTAGCATGTTTTGGTATGATGCAGCCGGTGATCATAGACCTTCTGCTTTCCCGACAAACACGTTCTCCACTACACCACGGAGGAGGTCCTCTTCTTCTTTAGATACATGGGGATTATAGAAGATGTGAGGCAACATGTAAGGCAGTGAATTGTTTGGGGATAAAAATCTATCAAATTATTTATAACATGTATTATGGCCCAATGAACCTGACTTTTTTTGTTGATCTTAAACATGTTAAAGTAGATATCATAAGTGATTGTTTATAAGGACAGCTGGATAACTAACTAAACTAGATGTTTGTGTTGGGTCCTGTCACTGTCAATCCTGCTTTAGTCAACATCATTTGAGTGCTGATAACTAGGAGCGGCAGCTAATTAGATAATTCCCCTGAGCCACTCTGGTATTGACAATGGATGGTTTCACTCCCAGGCTACAAGTGATCAACGCATTTGACAATGACTCCTTGACACTGACAGTGTACAGCGTCAGCCACTGGGCCAAAGTGAGTTGTGAGTTTGGTTTTATGTCGCCTTTAGCAGTATTACAGCAGTAGCATGTCCTCCATTGCACCTGGGCCCTCGGCATGAGGACCAAATGCTTTAACAACTAGGCTACCCCACCACCAAAATAGTTCCGAAAAAATGAGTCAAGTAAAAATTGTTTGGTCAGCTAAGAAATTCCAGATATTAATAATAAAACTGTGTGAAATGATGCCAAGATACTATTTCTGGAAAGTTGATTCATGTTTGGTAAAGACAGCACATAATTACTAATTGTTGTCTGCAATATAAATTCATCAGTGGATAAATTGTCAGTAGCGGCACATACAACTGATATGCATTTATTCTTTGTTTTTATTTCACCATACACATGTGTATGTAGGCCATGTTGTATTTGATGTAAAGGTTGGATTCATCTGAGTGGTGTAAGTAGGTCTCTGGATATGTGTATGCTTTCGACTCAGTCCCATGAATTGCCTCTTAATGAGGGCAGTCTGTGTGTGATTGACCTTTGTTTGAAACTGGCTCAAAAACAATGCAATACTGGGATAAACTGTTTCAACTTATCAAATGATACCAGGTGCAGACTGGGAAGTCTCTATTTGTTTTAAGAAATTAATTTTGAAATTCATCATGGCAAATATATAATATATGTGATTTTGATAAATGTATCAACTGGTTATTTGAAAATGTGTGGAAAGTCTAACTGTTCTTAAAAGAGAAATGAAATATGAAAAAAGAAATAAAAATAATAATAAATTGTTTGCTTTCACAAAATAATTTTATTGCAAACTGTCAGTAATTGACTTAAATTGGTCTTTTTCCATGCTCCTAATGTTTGAATACTTACAATTTTCATATTTTGTCTGAACATTGCTGAGGATGAAACAAGAATTTATGAATACAGTATTATTAACAGTCCCATGACACAGTTTAGAGCGTAAGCATTTCCCAATAGAAACATGTAAAGTGCTTGAATAATGAATGATTTTTGCTAAACTGCTGTGAGGAGAGCATATTTCTAGAGTTTTTTCCTTTGTTTATTGATCTAAGGAATGCGACAGGAGTCTATGTGGAGATCACAGAGGCTCGCTTCCATCAGGGAGCATTTCCAAGTCTGGCTGTGGGACCGAGATGAAAGTCTCAATTTTAGTGTGGGCAATTTTCAGGTACCATTAGGTTTAGCTTCAAGGTTAATGAAAGTGGTTGTTCCACAACAGATGATTGAAGTGCTGAGTCTGGCAGTGGAGATGATGATATTATGGGAACCCTTCAGAAGTAACACAATAACGAAATCCAGTAGAGCATGTTTGTGTCGTCAGACTAATGGGTATTGGTTAATATTGGATGCATCAGGATCTTCTGTAAGCGTTTCTAATCAACAGAATCTTCTTACATCTGGGTAAACATCTGAAACAACTGTACCCCGTTGTGATTCTGGGGTGAAATAGGTTTCAGAATGTCCTGAAAGGGATGAAAGTGATGATGATGGAGACAACCTGCTGCAGAGTGTGAGTTGTGGCCCCTGATTGATGGATGGAACATCCAGCTTTAAGGTGTTCCTGACTGATGGATGGGACATCCAGCTTTAAGGCGTTCCTGACTGATGGATGGAACAACCAGCTTTAAGGTGTTCCTGACTGATGGATGGGACAACCAGCTTTAAGGTGTTCCTGATTGATGGATGGGACAACCAGCTTTAAGGTGTTCCTGACTGATGGATGGGACAACCAACTTTAAGGTGTTCCTGACTGATGGATGGGACAACCAGCTTTAAGGTGTTCCTGACTGATGGATGGGACAACCAGCTTTAAGGTGTTCCTGATAGATGGATGGAACATCCAGCTTTAAGGTGTTCCTGACTGATGGATAGGACAACCAGCTTTAAGGTGTTCCTGATTGATGGATGGGACATCCAGCTTTAAGGTGTTCCTGGTCCAGCTTTAAGGTGTTCCTGACTGATGGATGGGACACCCAGCTTTAAGATGTTCCTGACTAATGGATGGGACATCCAGCTTTAAGGTGTTCCTGATAGATGGATGGGACATCCAGCTTTAAGGTGTTCCTGACTGATGGATGGGACAACCAGCTTTAAGCTGTTCCTGATAGATGGATGGGACATCCAGCTTTAAGGTGTTCCTGACTGATGGATGGGACAACCAGCTTTAAGGTGTTCCTGACTGATGGATGGGACAACCAGCTTTAAGGTGTTCCTGACTGATGGATGGGACATCCAGCTTTAAGCTGTTCCTGATAGATGGATGGGACATCCAGCTTTAAGGTGTTCCTGACTGATGGATGGGACACCCAGCTTTAAGATGTTCCTGACTAATGGATGGGACATCCAGCTTTAAGGTGTTCCTGATAGATGGATGGGACATCCAGCTTTAAGGTGTTCCTGACTGATGGATGGGACAACCAGCTTTAAGCTGTTCCTGATAGATGGATGGGACATCCAGCTTTAAGGTGTTCCTGACTGATGGATGGGACAACCAGCTTTAAGGTGTTCCTGACTGATGGATGGGACAACCAGCTTTAAGGTGTTCCTGACTGATGGATGGGACAACCAGCTTTAAGCTGTTCCTGATAAATGGATGGGACATCCAGCTTTAAGGTGTTCCTGACTGATGGATGAGACAACCAGCTTTAAGCTGTTCCTGATTGATGGATGGAACATCCAGCTTTAAGGTGTTCCTGACTGATGGATGTGACAACCAACTTTAAGGTGTTCCTGACTGATGGATGGGACAACCAGCTTTAAGGTGTTCCTGACTGATGGATGGGACATCCAGCTTTAAGCTGTTCCTGATAGATGGGTGGGACATCCAGCTTTAAGGTGTTCCTGACTGATGGATGGGACACCCAGCTTTAAGGTGTTCCTGATTGATGGATGGGACAACCAGCTTTAAGGTGTTCCTGATAGATGGATGGGACATCCAGCTTTAAGGTGTTCCTGACTGATGGATGGGACAACCAGCTTTAAGGTGTTCCTGACTGATGGATGGAACATCCAGCTTTAAGGTGTTCCTGATTGATGGATGGGACATCCAGCTTTAAGGTGTTCCTGACTGATGGATGGGACAACCAACTTTAAGGTGTTCCTGACTGATGGATGGAACATCCAGCTTTAAGGTGTTCCTGACTGATGGATGGGACAACCAGCTTTAAGGTGTTCCTGATAGATGGATGGAACATCCAGCTTTAAGGTGTTCATGACTGATGGATGGGACAACCAGCTTTAAGATGTTCCTGACTGATGGATGAGACAACCAGCTTTAAGGTGTTCCTGACTGATGGATGGGACATCCAGCTTTAAGGTGTTCCTGATCCAGCTTTAAGGTGTTCCTGATTGATGGATGGGTCATCCAGCTTTAAGGTGTTCCTGACTGATGGATGGGACAACCAGCTTTAAGGTGTTCCTGACTGATGGATGGAACATCCAGCTTTAAGGTGTTCCTGACTGATGGATGGGACATCCAGCTTTAAGGTGTTCCTGACTGATGGATGGGACAACCAGCTTTAAGGTGTTCCTGACTGATGGATGGGACATCCAGCTTTAAGGTGTTCCTGACTGATGGATGGGACACCCAGCTTTAAGATATTCCTGACTAATGGATGGGACATCCAGCTTTAAGATGTTCCTGATAGATGGATGGGACAACCAGCTTTAAGGTGTTCCTGATTGATGGATGGGACAACCAGCTTTAAGGTGTTCCTGATAGATGGATGGGACATCCAGCTTTAAGGTGTTCCTGACTGATGGATGGGACAACCAGCTTTAAGGTGTTCCTGACTGATGGATGGAACATCCAGCTTTAAGGTGTTCCTGACTGATGGATGGGACAATCAACTTTAAGGTGTTCCTGACTGATGGATGGAACATCCAGCTTTAAGGCGTTCCTGATTGATGGATGGAACAACCAGCTTTAAGGTGTTCCTGATAGATGGATGGAACATCCAGCTTTAAGCTGTTCCTGACTGATGGATGGGACAACCAGCTTTAAGGTGTTCCTGACTGATGGATGGGACAACCAGCTTTAAGGTGTTCCTGACTGATGGATGGGACATCCAGCTTAAAGGTGTTCCTGATCCAGCTTTAAGGTGTTCCTGATTGATGGATGGGTCATCCAGCTTTAAGGTGTTCCTGACTGATGGATGGGACAACCAGCTTTAAGGTGTTCCTGACTGATGGATGGAACATCCAGCTTTAAGGTGTTCCTGACTGATGGATGGGGCATCCAGCTTTAAGGTGTTCCTGATTGATGGATGGGACAACCAACTTTAAGGTGTTCCTGACTGATGGATGGGACAACCAGCTTTAAGGTGTTCCTGATTGATGGATGGAACATCCAGCTTTAAGGTGTTCCTGACTGATGGATGGGACAACCAGCTTTAAGGTGTTCCTGATAGATGGATGGAACATCCAGCTTTAAGGTGTTCCTGACTGATGGATGGGACATCCAGCTTTAAGGTGTTCCTGACTGATGGATGGGACAACCAGCTTTAAGGTGTTCCTGACTGATGGATGGGACATCCAGCTTTAAGGTGTTCCTGATCCAGCTTTAAGGTGTTCCTGATTGATGGATGGGTCATCCAGCTTTAAGGTGTTCCTGACTGATGGATGGGACAACCAGCTTTAAGGTGTTCCTGACTGATGGATAAGACAACCAGTCTTAAGGTGTTCCTGACTGATGGATGGAACATCCAGCTTTAAGCTGTTCCTGATTGATGGATGGGACAACCAGCTTGAAGCTATTCCTGAAAAATTATCAAGATGTTAACAGAAAAGTTATGATTTCTTGCCTTAGCCAGTGGCTAACTGTTATATAGCTAGGATACTGTATTTACCAGTTGGCCTAATGTCAGTGGCTCTATATTGTATAGCTGGGAGACTGAAGCAGATGGTGTCAGCTGCTGCTGCCGCTAATGATGCTAGATGTATCCCTGTGCATCCTCTCCTTACACCTATAAGACTTTGGTTACTGTTGCTGCACCATGAAATGATGTTACCTTGTGCCATCTGTCACAATATCTGTTGCAACTCAACTGCCAGGCTTCAGCGTACCCAGGGTGCGGAAGAATCTTTTGAAAAGCATTTTAAACTTGATCATTGATAGAGAACCCAACAATCTGCATCATATGCATTTTTCTTCCGCATTAGAGATAGCCATCAAGCTCTCATTCCATGCTCTGCGTAGGGCTTAGATTTATGTAATATTTTTAGAGTCCTGGCTTTTTTTCTCTCCATAAGTCGTTGTTCTGCAAGATATATTCAATGAATATGTTATATTGGTAGTTACAGCACACATGTGCAAAAAGTGAATTTACATTGTGTTGTATGTAGGTCACATGTTGCAGTAAGTCTTCAAGCTTTTGGTTGTTTGTCAATAGCTTCCTTTAATTAAGGTAATGTGCTGTGATATGACTGAAATCTGTTCACAGCAACATTAAACAACTTGCTCACTCTCATTCTTGTGTCCTCATTATTCATGAACACATGCTCCTGCTTGATGCAAAGGGTTGTCAGGTAACTAACATCCTCCATTTCCTGATGACAACTGAGGCAAATATTCATGGGCTTTGACAAAGTGTCATTTACCGAGATAAACGCTAGGTCAAGTGTAATAGCCTATCAACTGGCTCATCATGAAGAACATAATGACAAGGATCGATGTGTGAGACAAGTTCCTCAACAAGTAGTGATGAATTCATCTAAATTCAATCAATTAATAATATAAATTAAAAAAATGTGAGTTTGATGCAGGGATTTATCTAGAATTCAAAGCTGGTTGCCAATGACAGACAAATTGGGAACAAATAACGTTTTGTTAAAAAAATGTAAATAACCCCGTCCTTGAAGTGGGCTGGGGGATATAAGAACAGAGTTTGTCTGCCTGCCTTTCCTTCCGTCCGTCCATTTCTCAATGTGGACAAAGTTTCTCAAACATTATTCACTTTAGAGAAATGAAATTTTACACACTGATGTTACTGGTCACGCTCTAGTGCATAGTGTCTGCAATGGCGCCAATTGTTCTCAGCAATGAACTGAAGTTGCATGAATGAAAATTTGTGTGGTTATCTCAAAAATACTTGTCAAGACTGAGTTCTAAAATTGGTTCTGTCAATTATTTCTTTTTATTGCTCCTGTTATCAGTGAATTAAAGTCATCTTGACCAAGCCATGTAGTAAATATTAACTGAGGCTATATTTTGTTACAATTTGAGATTTTTTACTGACATTTGTTGTAGACACTTGGAATATCTGCCTCTGGGCAGGTCTAGAAAAGAGCATGCTAGGATCAGACATATTGGTTTAAGGAAGATTAATGTTATGTAGTGTAGGTTCCAACTTGTCTTGGATTTCTGGTCATGACAAGTTGCCATCCACACTGGCTAACTTTCCATCATGTCACAGTCTGGTCTAATTTTGTCTTGCAGTTTGAGAAGAATTGTACACGGGACCGATTTGACATCTGTCTTTCAAGGATGAGCAGTAGTTATAGAGACACCCAATCTAGGCTTCTATTTCTGGTGGAAAGAAGACATTTCTTTCCACCTGTGACAAGTCCATTTAGTTTAAGTATGAAAAGGTCAGCACCAGGGGAATAACTATCAGTAAAATCCAATTAGTGCTGAGGCAACCTATTTGCTATTTCCGTTGGTGAAGAGGGAGTCATCCATACTTTGAAATAATTCCAGATCCTTGTAGCTCTCCTCAGCCTTTGGGGGCAGTTTGGTAAAAAAATGTCACCCTTGGTTTTGCCCTGCTTTTAGCCATGTTGAGGACTTTGGTGTTTAATAATATATAATCCTGTGTTAACCCTGTCTGGAGCTTGTGATCATCTTGTTGAGGACTTTGGTGTTTAATAATATATAATCCTGTGTTAACCCTGTCTGGAGCTTGTGATCATCTTGTTGAGGACTTTGGTGTTTAATAATATATAATCCTGTGTTAATTCTGTCTGGAGCTTGTGATCATCTTGTTGAGGACTTTGGTGTTTAATAATATATAATCCTGTGTTAATTCTGTCTGGAGCTTGTGATCATCTTGTTGAGGACTTTGGTGTTTAATAATATATAATCCTGTGTTAACCCTGTCTGGAGCTTGTGATCACCTTGTTGAGGACTTTGGTGTTTAATAATATATAATCCTGTGTTAATTCTGTCTGGAGCTTGTGATCATCTTGTTGAGGACTTTGGTGTTTAATAATATATAATCCTGTGTTAATTCTGTCTGGAGCTTGTGATCATCTTGTTGAGGACTTTGGTGTTTAATAATATATAATCCTGTGTTAACCCTGTCTGGAGCTTGTGATCATCTTGTTGAGAACTTTGGTGTTTAATAATATATAATCCTGTGTTAACCCTGTCTGGAGCTTGTGATCATCTTGTTGAGGACTTTGGTGTTTAATAATATATAATCCTGTGTTAATTCTGTCTGGAGCTTGTGATCATCTTGTTGAGGACTTTGGTGTTTAATAATATATAATCCTGTGTTAATTCTGTCTGGAGCTTGTGATCATCTTGTTGAGGACTTTGGTGTTTAATAATATATAATCCTGTGTTAATTCTGTCTGGAGCTTGTGATCATCTTGTTGAGAACTTTGGTGTTTAATAATATATAATCCTGTGTTAACCCTGTCTGGAGCTTGTGATCATCTTGTTGAGGACTTTGGTGTTTAATAATATATAATCCTGTGTTAATTCTGTCTGGAGCTTGTGATCATCTTGTTGAGGACTTTGGTGTTTAATAATATATAATCCTGTGTTAATTCTGTCTGGAGCTTGTGATCATCTTGTTGAGAACTTTGGTGTTTAATAATATATAATCCTGTGTTAATCCTGTCTGGAGCTTGTGATCATCTTGTTGAGAACTTTGGTGTTTAATAATATATAATCCTGTGTTAATCCTGTCTGGAGCTTGTGATCATCTTGTTGAGGACTTTGGTGTTTAATAATATATAATCCTGTGTTAATTCTGTCTGGAGCTTGTGATCATCTTGTTGAGGACTTTGGTGTTAACCCTGTCTGGAGCTTGTGATCACCTTGTTGAGGACTTTGGTGTTTAATAATATATAATCCTGTGTTAACCCTGTCTGGAGCTTGTGATCATCTTGTTGAGGACTTTGGTGTTTAATAATATATAATCCTGTGTTAATTCTGTCTGGAGCTTGTGATCATCTTGTTGAGGACTTTGGTGTTTAATAATATATAATCCTGTGTTAACCCTGTCTGGAGCTTGTGATCATCTTGTTGAGAACTTTGGTGTTTAATAATATATAATCCTGTGTTAACCCTGTCTGGAGCTTGTGATCATCTTGTTGAGGACTTTGGTGTTTAATAATATATAATCCTGTGTTAATTCTGTCTGGAGCTTGTGATCATCTTGTTGAGGACTTTGGTGTTTAATAATATATAATCCTGTGTTAATTCTGTCTGGAGCTTGTGATCATCTTGTTGAGGACTTTGGTGTTTAATAATATATAATCCTGTGTTAATTCTGTCTGGAGCTTGTGATCATCTTGTTGAGAACTTTGGTGTTTAATAATATATAATCCTGTGTTAACCCTGTCTGGAGCTTGTGATCATCTTGTTGAGGACTTTGGTGTTTAATAATATATAATCCTGTGTTAATTCTGTCTGGAGCTTGTGATCATCTTGTTGAGGACTTTGGTGTTTAATAATATATAATCCTGTGTTAATTCTGTCTGGAGCTTGTGATCATCTTGTTGAGAACTTTGGTGTTTAATAATATATAATCCTGTGTTAATCCTGTCTGGAGCTTGTGATCATCTTGTTGAGAACTTTGGTGTTTAATAATATATAATCCTGTGTTAATCCTGTCTGGAGCTTGTGATCATCTTGTTGAGGACTTTGGTGTTAACCCTGTCTGGAGCTTGTGATCACCTTGTTGAGGACTTTGGTGTTAACCCTGTCTGGAGCTTGTGATCACCTTGTTGAGGACTTTCCTTTTCACTTACAAGTGCTGGGGTACCTGACTGGGTTCAGCATTGACTGCTGTGAAGCCCATGCCTCATGGTCCCCATTGCAATGTTGACGGAATCTTATTATAAGTGGCAACAAACCCAATCTCACTCTTTCCACATTGTCCATCTTCTCTGCATCCTGTATCTCCATTGTACATACCATGATTTCTGCATATAGATCTGAACAAACTCAAGAATAATCAATCACATCCATGCAACCTACTTCTAAACAGTTTGTTTACTGAAGCATTTTTGTAACGGCATATCTCTGCCGCTATCTCGAGATTGAGAAAGGCATTTGAAGCATCCAACTTAGAAAGATATTTACAGTTGCTCATAAACACTGCATTCAATCGATTGTAGAGGCAATCCTTGGAAGATTCGAAAAACTCTTGAAAGTTTAGATTCAATCATGGCACTATGTAAACACGCTCATTATGTTCTTCTCCCAGTAATACCTGTCTAGATTGAATGAGTTATCACCAATTTCCTAAGATATCACGACAAGATTAAGTCCCATTCGATGTAGGATGTTCTTCCCTCCTTAATAAGATTTCCAGTAGCTGAATTATTCTCCAAGAAAATAGGAAAACAAAGTGTAGCGCAACACCACATGGATAGCATGTCCTGTCTACTGATTGGTTGAGAATGGTGAGATGAAAATGAGAAGAAAAGAGCATGGGGATAAGCACCGTACAATGCCATGTTAATTCCCTGGTGATGTATTTCCTGTTATTGAACTGGCCGTGTGATATTGATTTTCTGGAACCTCTGCGATACAAGCAGTGCCATGACATGAGGCTACCGAAACACTCAGTGCTCAGAGCTTCCAGTTCCCTTTGACACACATTTGGATGTCAGCATTGGCCGTTGTGTTGTGTCCTCTATTGATTAGCTGTCAGGAAAGGGCTTGTTGCAGCATTTACACCATTAAGTAAGTATGCTGTTTCGAAACTTTGTGGAACAGTGTTTGTGTGGATGAGGTGATGCAGCTTATGAGGGATAATGATGGCAATTAAACACCATCACTGTCTAGTGGCGTCTGCTGTGTGGGTTAGTGTAAGGGAATATACCTGTTCAGTTCCTGGTATAAAGGTTTTACCCTTTATTTACAGATTATTAAAATGTACAGAGGATCTTTGAAAGACAATTCACTCAACTTTTCACCTTTTGCAGGGTTAATATGATTTTACTGAACTGTTTAGTTTCCTTATTTGTGCGTAAGGATGCAGGTCATATAATGCAATCAGTTCTTCCAGTTTTAGTGTACACATCTTGATAATTTTTTAGGAAATTGCATTTTTATAGGAGGTGAACATATCTGGGATCAAAATGACCTCATTTGGAAAAAGAGATGTGAATGTGACAGGTTATTGGTTGTTAGGACATACTTGCACTACTATTGTATGTGTTATGTGTTGTTAAAGTATGTGTTTGTTGTTGTTCACCAACATTCTCAATATTCCAGTTATGTCGAGGTGACCAATACATATTTGAGTCTTGACTGGACAAAACAGTGATTTATTTTAGGAACAAAATCTGATGGCCTGGAGTACAATGACACAGCCAATCAAGTCACCAATCCGAACTTCTTGATCCATTTTGTCAGCTCTTATATGTTAGCCTTGCCAGGATCTGCTGGTCATGGATTGGAATTCCAGATTGAACCCGATTATAATTGACCAAATTTCATGACACCAATGCTCATTGGTTTCACTAAAGCGGTAAATGTCCTGCATTCTTCACACAGTGTCTGAAATAACTGCCTGCCCACCTGCCCATGGCTGGTAACTTTTCTGATGGGCTGCATCAAATTTTCTTTTCCTGCCAGACTGTCTGGCAGATGATTTTAAGCCTACTTATGTTTTCTGTTTTATCATAACTCCTCGTAGATTCTCAAGTAATTTTTAGCATTAATTCAACTGAATCAAGACGCTGCACGTTAGGTTCCAAATTCAATTTAGCGCGGTTAAATCTACAGGTAAGCTAGCTCTACAGTGAAAACACAGTATGTTTATCTCCTAATTGACATGATTAAACAAAACATGGAAAGAGCACTTTCAGACTTCCATTATCATGATTATATCATGTTGCAAATTTTTCTTAAAATTTACTTTTTCCGTTAAAAACATTAATTGTGCATGTGAAGACTCAAAGACGGGTAGAATGTAATGTGTTAACATGTCTGAGGGTGTTATTTTAGGCTTGTATTGGTTTAATTTCCTGTATTGACAATCCTATTAACAGCTGTGTAAGCACTGGATCCATACTCTAATTGAGGGCGTATTGGGAGTCAGTGTGAATAGCAGTCCTCATTTCTCAATCAGATGTGGATGTTATAGCCCTGCATCCCACCAGGGAGGAAATGGTTATGTATAGACAAGGTGGTCACAGACAGCAGTGTCATGTAACAAACAGCCTTGAGTCTGCCATCAATCCCAGGCTAATGTGTGTATCTATCACAACAGCCCACTGAAACACCATCCCTGCTTCCAGTAACTCTGGTGAATGGGTGGCCATGTTGTCAAATGCCCTGTGCAGAGTTGCTCCCCTTAGCGATTCCAGGTTGTTTGTTTCTGGGTTCAGATCCCTGATTCACCCTATGAGGGTTTGTCAGCACCATACGTGTTGGTATTTCACCAAAGTTGTAAATGCTTTAGACCTGCATCATTTTGGCCTTTTCTCCAACATTGATCTGTCTTGCCGTGATATAACTGCAATACCGTTCAAGGGACATGACACCATTCAGTCCCTCACTAACTCCACACAGCCAACAGTATATCTAAAGTGCAGTATAACATATTTTTTTCAGAGATATATTTGTTCTTCACTCAAAATTACTGAAGAAAACAAACATAATTTATTGATAAACACATCAAACCTCGTGTCCGGGGGCATATCACCGGCAATGATCCACACACATGATCCTTCAATGTCTGGTTATTATTAATTTGTGTCAACAGTGTTCGGTAGTTTGAAGGGGGTAATTATTTTCAGGTGTGACTTACATTTTTTGCCCTTAAATGGAAAAAATGTGTTTTCTATGCACAAAATTGGGGGATTTATCAGTATTTTTCATTAGTGCTATTCATTTTAAATTTAGTTGAACACAAATTTCTTGTTCTGTTAGGAGACTTATAGACTTATGATAAGCAATTTGAAGATCGAAACAAGTACTTTAGTATATCAGTTCTAGAACAAAAGTACTGGTTGTCTACCTAGGTTGGCTTGACAACCTGTCAGTCTTCTTGAGATAGAAGAACGTTTAAGGGTAGAATTCTGATCAGGTGGCATTCCTTTTCAGAGGTTCTAGATAATATTGAGCTCATCATGATATCCTGTATTTGTAATCAGGGAATAACAGGGATCATGTGTCTCTCATTGGGCAATATCAGGGAACATCACAGTGTCTCTCATTTGTGAATAACAAGGAATAGGTGTCTGTCGTCAGTGAATAACAAGGAATATGTTTCTGGCATTGGTGAAAAGCAAGGAATATGTTTCTGGCATTGGTGAATAACAAAGAATATGTTTCTGGCATTGGTGAATAGCAAGGAATATGTTTCTGGCATTGGTGAATAGCAAGGAACATGTTTCTGGCATTGGTGAATAGCAAGGAATATGTTTCTGGTATTGGTGAATAACAAGAAACATGTTTCTGGTATTAGTGAATAACGGGGAACATGTGTCTGGTATTGGTGAATAACAAGGAATATGTTTCTGGCATTGGTGAATAACAAGGAATGTGTCTGGCATTGGTGAATAACAGGGAACGTGTCTGGCATCAGTGAATAACAGGGAACTGAAAGCCATGCTGTTTATGAAGGTATATCTCATTGCAGTAGGTCAAGAATTTATCTAGGATTCCAGACAAAGTGCCCTTGTCAGCCAAATTGGTGAATAATCATGATAGTGTTCAAAACTGGATATTTTTAATGTTCTTATTTTCATAAATTCTAAGGAATTGGGAAATTTTAAATCCAAATTGGAAAGTTTTACCGTCATTTGCTGCAGTCTACTTGCCAAACATTAGCCTCTGAGCGGGTCTAGGTAAATCCCTGGTACATTTACAGGCAACAATATTCTAAAGGCTATATCATAGCTCCCTTTTGTTGGTAGAGAACATATTATGTAAAATGTTCAGCGAAGTAACGATTATCATATTGACCTTATCTTAAGATTACATTAATGGCATGAAGTCAGGCGGACACAAGGTTCACTGATGTGGACAAGTACCATATTGCCAAGGTGCATTACTCAAGCTTATTCAAGTAACCTTCTAATTAATAATTCTTTTCACAATGCAGTTCATTTGTTGCGTTGATGTTACATACGAAGAGTAGCTTTTTCAGGACACAAAAAATGCATCTATTGCTCTTTGCTCATTCTGGGCATGTGTACATATTCATGGATGTTATTGGCACGTTTTATGAATAATGTTATGGTGTATAAGATTATCAATTGTCCACTGTTTTTACAAGTTTTAAATATTCATCACGGGAGTCATTGGTTTTGCAGACGGTTGTAACAGATGCCTGCAAAGTGGCAGTGCCGTATCGCTACTGTTATGAAAGCTCAGTGCAAGCTCAGAGTGACGTTTGTTTCTGTACATTTTTTAGATAGAGAAATATGCTCCAGTGTCTAACAGACCTGCCATAATTAAGTGACGAAGATGTCAATGTTTGGTCTATGTGGCAGTATATTGTGTATGCACCCCCAGCACCCACACTTCCCACCCCCACCCCCATGCTATTGTCATAGCGACTGATTTACGACATCCATTCTCTGAAGAACATTTGATTGCAAAGGCTCATACCCTGGAGCCATGACATCTATATGCCTTAAAACACTTAATTGCTGTTATTTATTAGATGCTAATCCTATTTGTTAATCCCCATTTTTGTGTACATCGACCGTCTGCCATCCTGAACAGGATGTGCAAGTATGTCACTGATGATTTACTGTTTACATTTATATTTATTACTTACTAAATGTCAGGTGACCTTGGCTATATAAGCCTTGGTCCAGAGAAAAAAGAGGAAAAAAAGAAAGGTCTTACCCTTAGCCTAGCTAGGGTAAGGCTGGGTGCTCCGGGGCACCTAGACAACAACCACTACCACTATGTGCTGACCAGGCACATAGTGTCTTTTGTATGTATATATCAACATGTATAAAGTAGAACTGTATATACCACAAGCCATCGTCTCCAAGTTGTCATATCCTACAGGAACCATACGTCGGCCCCTTGCATATACGAGTATGCAAATTGTTCATTAATCAACGCCGGACCCACACGCGTTGTTACTATCTCCTTCCCAACCAAGATGCTACAGCCAACCCTTCTCACACAGACTGCTTTTGCACTGCATGTTATTTATTATATGAACAGACACATTTTGTTATTGAAATGCAGGGAGTTTGTAGCTGACAGCAATATTTTCTTTAATCTAATCCCTTGAGCATGCCAGAGACCTATGATTGTGGGTGGAATTCCAGTTCCCCCTGATCATGTTTCTAGGTTTGTCAGCACCTGACCCACCATGATAAACTGGAATACTGTTCAAAGCAGCATTAAACCCAACTCACTCACTCACTCACTCACTCACTCACTCACTCACTCACTCACTCTTCTCACTTTAATCTAGAGCATGTCTTCAGATAGGCCTGGATAATGCAGATCATGTTTAAATACAAACAAATGCATCAATCACTTCATGAACCTTTAGTGGATGAGACCATGTCCATGGTCTGCAGCTGTGCTTCATGTTATACTAACAGTTCTTTAAAGACCTTCCCCTAGTGCAATTACTACAGTTTGATTTAAAAATCTATCCTAACTAACATGCAATATGATTTTTATATGAAACAGCACAGTGAAATCTTTGTACTGGACTCAGTTTTATCATATTGGGGGCTGACCATTTGCTATTCTAATTGTGGTGGGGGGCTGGAATTTTATTAAAAAGCGATAATTGTTAAAGACAAGGTCTTTGCGTCTACACAGCATTAGCTACATCATCTAGACCTAAGCTGAAAGTGGACTGTTAAGAATATACGTTCTTTAAGGTAGCCTGCCTACAGATAATGTTTTACTACAAAAAGTTTTTAGCCAAGTGGTTTACATTACATGTTTCTAGCTATGTACTGGTGTTTCCACAGCTGAGATTATTACCTGGTACATGTATTTGCCCCTCCCAGTGTTAAAAAACGTAGGAAAGAGCATGCTTCCTTACATCATGAAGGTGATGCAGCACAAAAGCAGCCAGGAACTAGTCTCTTGAATTAGTTTATTGTAGAGTGTGATGCACTTGTCACCTTATCTGTTGAGTACATGATATACCGGTTCAGTGATTGAGGACACATGTGAATGTGTTTGGCATGTAATCTAACATATTTTCAGTCACAAAATAATCGGAAAAAAATGGATGTGTAAATGAAGTAATTATTTTTTTAAGTTTTCATGACGACAAGTTTGACTTTACTGAAAATGAGGGTAGTGCTCGTTTCTGGTGCAGAACTCCCAAACTACTGAATGTTTCAAGATGAAACTTAGTGGTGAACTGGTTCCTTTTGATGATTTTGGATATTGAAAAGTACTGAACAGCATTATTCTTTTCTTCTCTGAACTGAAGGTATCCGATGGCAATGAACCAACAGTGGGGTATAAGTAGCCAAACTCCATTTCCAAATTGCACCAGACTGGGGAATATGTCATCTCCCGAGGACTCTTGTTTTGACAGTTCTGAGTTATTGTTCAACAAGATTAATTGGTTGTAAGTGCCCACTAACAGAGTCAGTTGTCTATTTTTCTGGATAGATTTTCCTATTTGCTGGCAAGAGGAAACAACTCTTGTTCATGTTTGTTCAAGTAAAGGAAACATTTTACAATGCTTACATACATAAACAACTCCCCTTTACCCAGATTACAGTTAATAGCTAGTGGGGTGAATTATGAAGTCTTTAGCAATACCATGTCAGGGGACACCAAGGATTATCGTGAAAAGAGTATCCATGTGGCAATGGAATCATCAGTGTGACAAGCATCTGCTTAATCAGACCCTTGTGAATAGAACTGGGTGCTTGATTGAATTGACAACTGATATAGCCTGTCAAAAAGTATCTGTCACAATTGATGCCTGATGTTAGAATATGGTATTAACTATGTACAACTATCTGACAGGGCTACGTTTGGCTCAATTTGTTA
Organism: Haliotis cracherodii; assembly: GCF_022045235.1. Taxonomy (NCBI): domain Eukaryota; kingdom Metazoa; phylum Mollusca; class Gastropoda; order Lepetellida; family Haliotidae; genus Haliotis; species Haliotis cracherodii. The sequence continues at coordinate 30,531,717 of NW_027266286.1, forward strand.
GCTTTTGAATGTATAGCAGTGAGCTAACACGCTGATGAGCTGTGTTTCCGGAAATCTCATATAGTACATGCTCTGGATTATACATCTATGCAATGCTTTCAGGAATTTTGCATGTACAATTCTGAGTATTCTATTTCATCAAGAACTGGCAAGTTGTTCAAGGGAAGCATGGTTAAAAGTTGGAAAGCATTTGAAAGCTTTGTGTGATATAATGTTTGTAGGCTTTGGGACAACTGTTATAATTGGAAAACTTTGTTAAAGTGATATTGCACATGAATGCACTGCAAAAAGGAATATTGCCTTTGGGGCTGGTTTCAAATTAAGGACTGACCATTTATATCCTGGATTTTTTTTAAAAATAATTTGTTCAAGAAAAAAAAATAATTGTCCGCAATTTTTTACCCCAAATATGTTTTCTGGACATGCAAGAAAAAAAGCAACTCCTTTCCAGAAAAAATATAAATTTCTTCATGCTAGTTGTCCTTGAAACAATTGTGTTTGGAAAAAAATAGGTGTTCAGCGACTCCTTTCACAGAAAACAAATTGAGAGTTTTGAAGCAGTGGCTGAAAATATATCCAATCTTTAACAAACATTTACAGCTTGCATTTAGGTCGCACATTTTTATTTTTCGTTTCCTGGCTCTGCCGCTTCTGAAAAGCAGCCGGTCCAAGAAATATATTAAACTTAAAAAATATTTACTTTTTTATGTTTACTGCTAGTAATATAGACCCTCTTATACAATAAAAGATGTTATATATAATTCCATGTCTACATCACTATCAGTGATTCAAGAAGGCAACTCCATGGCAGAGTTTCAAGTAAGTACATAAATAAAGAAAGAAAGAAAGAAATTATTCACATAGATATTTATTACATTTTTATTTCGACCGACCTTGTGCGGAAAAGTCAGAATAAGTCTATGAAACATAAAATTAAAATTGTGTGGCCTTCATGTAAAATTAATGAAATCATCTTTTTTTAATCACCCTGGAACACAGATAGCATCTGTTTTGTTGCAAGAACTGACACATATATAAGAGAGTGATGGAATCTCTCTGAGTTTCCTACTTTGTACGGATGTTCTTCTGTGTGATCACTATTCTGATTAGTAGTCTTTCCAGACAAATTGGGGTATAGGTAGCCGGGTAATCTGTCCTAGGTTCTGTCCCCTAGCCTTTTTTAAGTGTCTGCTGGTCAGAGGTTCAAATCCCAAATGCCTCCTGATTATCTTTCTTGATTAGCATGTCCCCTGTGTTGATGGGAAAGTAAACAGCTCAACCACTCACTCAACCACTCACTCAACCACTCAACCAATCACTCAACCACTCGCTCAACCACTCACTATGACACTCACTCATCCACTTAACAGACCCACTCACTCAACCCCTCACTCAACCACTCACTCAGACACTCACTCAACCACTCACTCAGACACTCACTCATCCACTCACTCAACCACTCACTCAGACACTCACTCAGACACTCACTCATCCACTCACTCAACCACTCACTCAACCATTTACTCAACCAATCACTCATTCACAAATTTCAAATAGTGGAGGGTGGCCCAATAGATAATGTGTTTACTTGACACCTCAAAGAGTCCGGGTTTGAATAGAATCCAAGAAGCTCATTTCATGGTATTGCTGCAGCAATGCTAAGTGCAGCATTAAACCCTAATTACTCGCTTACTGAGTCAAATTTTAAGCCAAAAAATTCCAATATGGTGCTCTTTTAATGGATGACCCAGTCAATATGAAAGGCATAGCTGCTACTTTGTTGTGGTTTACCAAGGTGCCATATAATAATGGCTCCCCATTAGAACATGTAATGGGCAGCTAATAATTTCTCCACTTTTTTATGAGAGAAGACTCTTCTATTCCCAATAAACAATTTCCCCATGATGTCCTCATATCATCTCAGTAGTCCGGTCGGCCAAGTCTGCATTATTCAACCATCGATTAAGACTTGCACATCATTCTAAAATTAAGCTTAGAGCAAAAGAGAGCATTTGGAAGCCCTGAATGGTGATGGGTCCAACAACAATGAAAGGAAGAATGGCCTGAGATGATCATGTTTAAAGTTGGTTCAACAAATTATCTTTTATAGTCGATTCATGAATCATGAAATTTCTATCCTTTTTGTGTGAACTTGAATGGTTATATGAATATAAGAATTTGCTTGGAAGGAGTGAGTTAATGCTTTACGTCACATTGGCAATATTTCAGCCATATCGTGATGATGCTTGGAAGGAAGTGGAAGTGTTTTCAATGATGTCAACACCCCTTGAAGATTATATAGGCATTACAAATGATATGGAGTGTGTGTGATATTATTGTGCTAACACTGTGTATGTCAATTTTGTTGATGCTTTTGTCATAGTTGACTGGTATTTTAGGTGTAATACTCAAGACTGTTTACTTGACATGAATTAGGACTGAGAGAATGTTGTTTTATGCTGAAGTAAAAGCATCCAGCACCACCCAGCAGTGCCCAGCACAATCCAGCAGTGCCCAGCACCATCCAACAGTGCCCAGCATCCAGCACCATCCAACAGTGCCCAGCACCACCCAGCAGTGCCCAGGACCACCCAGCAGTGCCCAGCACCATCCAGCAGTGCCCAGCACCACCCAGCAGTGCCCAGCACCATCCAGCAGTGCCCAGCACAATCCAGCAGTGCCCAGCACCATCCAGCAGTGCCCAGCAAATCCAGCACCATCCAACAGTGCCCAGCACAATCCAGCAGTGCCCAGCACCATCCAGTAGTGCCCAGCACCATCCAGTAGTGCCCAGCACAATCCAGCAGTGCCCAGCACCATCCAGCAGTGCCCAGCACCACCCAGCAGTGCCCAGCACCATCCAGTGGTTCCCAGCACCACCCAGCAGTGCCCAGCACCATCCAGTGGTTCCCAGCAAATCCAGCAGTGCCCAGCACCATCCAGCAGTGCCCAGCAAATCCAGCAGTGCCCAACACAATCCAGCAGTGCCCAGCACCATCCAACAGTGCCCAGCAAATCCAGCAGTGCCCAACACAATCCAGCAGTGCCCAGCACCATCCAACAGTGCCCAGCACCACCCAGCAGTGCCCAGCACCATCCAGCAGTGCCCAGCACCATCCAGCAGTGCCCAGCATCCAGCACAATCCAACAGTGCCCAGCACCACCCAGCAGTGCCCAGCAAATCCAGCAGTGCCCAACACAATCCAGCAGTGCCCAGCACAATCCAGCAGTGCCCAGCACCATCCAGTAGTGCCCAGCACAATCCAGCAGTGCCCAGCACCATCCAGCAGTGCCCAGCAAATCCAGCAGTGCCCAGGACCATCCAGCAGTGCCCAGCACAATCCAGCAGTGCCCAGCAAATCCAGCAGTGCCCAGGACCATCCAGCAGTGCCCAGCACAATCCAGCAGTGCCCAGGACCATCCAACAGTGCCCAGCACCATCCAGCAGTGCCCAGCAAATCCAGCAGTGTCCAGGACCATCCAGCAGTGCCCAGCAAATCCAGCAGTGCCCAGGACCATCCAGCAGTGCCCAGCACAATCCAGCAGTGCCCAGGACCATCCAGCAGTGCCCAGCACAATCCAGCAGTGCCCAGCAAATCCAGCAGTGCCCAACACAATCCAGCAGTGCCCAGCACAATCCAGCAGTGCCCAGCACCATCCAGTAGTGCCCAGCACAATCCAGCAGTGCCCAGCACCATCCAGCAGTGCCCAGCAAATCCAGCAGTGCCCAGGACCATCCAGCAGTGCCCAGCACAATCCAGCAGTGCCCAGGACCACCCAGCAGTGCCCAGCACCATCCAGCAGTGCCCAGCACCATCCAACAGTGCCCAGGACCATCCAGCAGTGCCCAGCATTATCCAGCAGTGCCCAGCACCATCCAGCACTGCCCAGGACCATCCAGCACTGCCCAGCATTATCCAGCACTGCCCAGCATTATCCAGCACTGCCCAGCATCATCCAGCAGTGCCCAGGACCATCCAGCAGTGCCAAGCACCATCCAGCAGCGCCCAGCACAATCCAGCAGTGCCCAGGACCATCCAGCACTGCCCAGCATTATCCAGCAGTGCCCAGCATCATCCAGCAGTGCCCAGCACCATCCAGCAGTGCCCAGCACTATCCAGCACTGCCCAGCATCCAGCACAATCCAGTAGTGTCCAGCATCCAGCACAATTCCGCAGTGCCCAGCATCCAGCACAATCCAGCAGTGCCAAAGACCAGCCAGACCACCCAGCAGTGCCCAAGACCATCCAGCACCATCCAGCACCATCCAGCAGTGCCCAAGACCATCCAGCACCATCCAGCACCATCCAGCAGTGCCCAGCACCATCCAGCAGTGCCCAGCACCATCCAGCAGTGCCCAGCACCATCCACCAGCGCCCAGCATCCAGCACAATCCAGTAGTGTCCAGCATCCAGCACAATTCCGCAGTGCCCAGCATCCAGCACAATCCAGCAGTGTCCAGCACCATCCAACATTTTACCTGACCTGAAGCAGCCGTGCCCAGCACCATCCACCAGTACCCAGCACTATCCAACAGCGCCCAGCATCCAGCACAATCCAGCAGTGCACAGCACCATCCAACAGCACCCAACATCAAGCAATATCCAACAGCACCCAGCGTCCAAATTCCATAATCCCATTAATAGGATTCATCGTTAAGTGAACAAACTGGGTTTAACTCAGTAAATCATGACATGTCTGCTTTATATGGGAAGAAAGCCTGAAGTGATGTTGGTTGTCGATGTTTACCGCTTTGGTGAAACCCACTAGCTTAGGTATTAACCTATGATAGTAATGATGGTGAACCTGGAGTTTTAAGATACTGCCACAACTAAGGTATGCTGGTAACACCACACACCTCCACAAGACCATACAGGACTATGGAAGTGTTCAAAGTGTTCACATGTTTTTGACCAGTAAACTGTCACAGAATAACACATGTGCAATATGATGGACCAGTCACCTTGGCCTATAAGGCTCTCATCAACAGCAATATTGATGTAAGATGACCGAGAGTTGTGCCATGATGTCCTTGACCTGGGGGTGCCCACACCAAGATATACCAACTGAGTTAATGTGTTTGCACAGTTCTTAAGGGACTCTTTGAGTGTTTGTCTGGAACTCAACATTTCTAACAGTTATTAAGGTGTTGTGTGAATGTGTAAGATTAGATGTACAAGGTTTTATCAATGAATTCTATTTTTTAAAGAGTGTATGTGTGAGTGCAAAGTACACAACAGCTGATTAAAAAGTGTTAGAATGTGAAAAGCTTGGATTTCTGTAATGAATGTACATTTTCTGCGAAATATGCAGGAGACCTTTAAAGATCAATAGAGTCCTTGTGGCTGATATATGAAGCGAATGAAGATGGAGATGGATAGCTCATTTGCAGGCAATGTCATTAACACTACCAGACAATTGGACTTTGCAGGCTTAAATTTCAACAACCCCTGTTATGGAGGGCACTTAATATACATCCATGAAATATCTGACTTGAAAATACAGCTACCTTTAACATGGTATCTATCTTGAATGAAATACACAGTTTATATTGGACAATGCATGATGCTGTGTGGTGTTTATCATGGTATTTGATATGTGTAGAGAGCGCTTCATGGTCTTTCCAGGGACATTTATATATGTTTAATCACCTTTTTCTTGCTTATTTTTAGTTCTTGTGTATTTATCTAGATTTCAAATGTGTACTTATGATTACTTATTGATATTATTTATGGTTATACAAATGTTTACTTTGAGCTCATCAATATCTTGTTTTTGATCTGATTCCAAAACAACTGGATGATGTTAAATTGAATGCTGTGGGTGTTATGGACACAACAAAGGAGAGAGACGTGTGATATACATGATATACCCACCCAGGGGTTGAGACAGCAGCAGTGCCGTGCAAGACATGGTGGAAAATGAAACAATATATTACAAATTGAGGAGATTGACATTTGGAATGTTCAATTTATGACCTCATCGCTACTAAGGCGCTTGTTTCGGCAAATACAGTATATAAAATTGTAAAATGTATGTTCCTTTTATTGCCTTAATTGATATTGACAGTAATGTTATTTATTTTTTATTCTTTATACAGTTTATATATGTAGTTGCCAAGACCTTCTGCCTTTATTACACAAGGACTAAATATAAGTTTTGTGACCAGGGTATTAAGTTGTTTAAAGTTTACACAACAATATCCAATTAAAGCATCTATCTGACACAATTAATCGAAACACTTTTAGTTATTAAAACTAAATTAACTAGTTATAAAGGATTTATAATTGCTAATTGTGCAAGGTCATGCTCCTGCATGGATTGTGTCTGACCTTGCTAATTGTGCAAGGTCATGCTCCTGCATGGATTGTGTCTGACCTTGCTAATTGTGCAAGGTCATGCTCCTGCATGGATTGTGTCTGACCTTGCTAATTGTGCAAGGTCATGCTCCTACTACATGGGTTGTGTCTGACCTTGCTAATTGTGCAAGGTCATGCTCCTGCATGGATTGTGTCTGACCTTGCTAATTGTGCAAGGTCATGCTCCTACAACATGGATTGTGTCTGACCTTGCTAATTGTGCAAGGTCATGCTCCTGCATGGATTGTGTCTGACCTTGCTAATTGTGCAAGGTCATGCTCCTGCATGGATTGTGTCTGACCTTGCTAATTGTGCAAGGTCATGCTCCTGCATGGATTAATGCTCAATCTATCAAGCACATGCTTGTCCAGACTGCACAGATCACTATTATGTTGCTGGTATAGTGCTGACTTCAGCATAAAACAACATTCACTCATTTCATGTAGCCTGCTTATTATATTTAGTCGGAGCATTGATAAGAAAACAAGTGGTCTTCAGGTTGCAGCAAGTCACTTTTTATTTGCATCCCACAGCCAAGCCTGCCAGTATCCGACCCATAAATGTCTATGATCTGCTTTACTGGGTGATTCTTCTTCTCTAAGCTGACACACATAATATTACTGAAATACATGCGCTGTTTAATATGTACATGTTGACATTCCTTTCATTTCCAGGGTATGTCCCACAAAGGAATCTTAATGCTAACTTGTGAACATGGCATAGAACCATATGTTGTGCTACACACATAAACAAGACTGCCTATAGGCTGACTATGCAAAATACACACAGAAGCTGGAGACAGGTTTAGCAGGGATAACCTTGTGTGTGCAGTCTGTGTAACTAACTATCATCACCATTGGTATGTCAAGATGGTAACTGATAGGACGTTGTGGTGTGCGTACACACTGATCCAGAGGGGGGATGCACTTATAGGACATAGGGGTGCACATACACCAGGGATCGAAAAATCCACTTGTCCATACATATGGAGGAGTGGTAGCATGTGCAGGGATAGAAAGAAGTGAACAAAAATATATACATATATTTCAGTTGTATTTATTCATCCTGTTTCTAATTCTAATTGTTTTTAATAAAATATGCAGAATAATTTCAAACCTGAAAATGTTTTCATTTCTGGTATGTTCTTACTTCATAATAACAAAATACATGTTGATAATATATCTGTTGAAGAAATAATCAAAAAGTGAGTTTACGCAACAGTCTCAAAAAAAAATTTTAAGGGAGGCAATTATCATGATTATATTTATTTTTGTTATTGTAAGCGACTTGTTATTAATTCTCAAATATTGAATCGTAATTGCAATATTTTAACTTGTCCTATTAAATTTTATACAGTTTTATGTTCTCAGTTATTATTGAAATTTCATCTAATTAACCTTTGAGTTGGGAATGTCTGGGTACGATGAAATGGCCATTCCTGCAATGCGTGAAACCAGTTTGGAAGTCTAGACTAGACCATAATTTTCTTGACTGTAGTGATGGTTACATTCAGGATTTAACAACAAGAAATATAACAATTCAGATTTACTTTCGACACTGGACATTTCATGATAAAAAAATTATTATTTTCCAATTAGTTGGCCATATTGCACCAGAAAACATGGATGAAAAAAATCAACAATTGGGTTTTAATTCCACACTGAATATTTCATGAGAAAAAAAAATAGGGTTCATATTTTCCAATTTGTTGGCCATGTTGCACCAGATGCTGCTGCATGGAGGCAATTCTCATCCCTCGCTCAATAACATGTTTAGGGAGCAGTGTCCCATGACTAATCTGGGGCCAATGTATGTGTGTTGTTTCTCAATATGAATTTTCTGTCAATTAAGACTGTAGAGAGAAAATTTAGGTATTCTTTCTGCTTTCTATCACTTTCTGCATAGTTGCCTTTATCTAGGAGCAAGTGGCACAATGTGTGTGGTGGAGGCAACAGAATTGTTCAATGTGATAGGGAGAGGGAACAGAATTGTACAATGTGGGTGATGGAGTGAACAGAGTTGTACAATGTGTGTGGTGGAGGCAACAGAATTGTTCAATGTGATAGGGGGAGGGAACAGAGTTGTACAATGTGGGTGAGGGAGGGAACAGAGTTGTACAATGTGGGTGGTGGAGTGAACAGAGTTGTACAATGTGGGTGGTGGAGTGAACAGAGTTGTACAATGTGGGATGCGGAGTGAACAGAATTGTACAATGTGGGTGGTGGAGTGAACACAGTTGTACAATGTGGGATGTGGAGGGAACAGAGTTGTACAATGTGGGTGATGGAGTGAACAGAGTTGTACAATGTGTGTGGTGGAGGCAACAGAATTGTTCAATGTGATAGGGGGAGGGAACAGAGTTGTACAATGTGGGTGAGGGAGGGAACAGAGTTGTACAATGTGGGTGGTGGAGTGAACAGAGTTGTACAATGTGGGTGGTGGAGTGAACAGAGTTGTACAATGTGGGTGGTGTAGTGAACAGAGTTGTACAATGTGGGATGCGGAGTGAACAGAATTGTACAATGTGGGTGGTGGAGTGAACACAGTTGTACAATGTGGGATGTGGAGGGAACAGAGTTGTACAATGTGGGATGTGGAGGGAACAGAGTTGTACAATGTGATAGGGGGAGGGAACAGAATTGTACAATGTGGGTGGTGGAGTGAACAGAGTTGTACAATGTGGGTGGTGGAGTGAACAGAGTTGTACAATGTGGGTGGTGGAGTGAACAGAGTTGTACAATGTGGGTGGTGGAGTGAACAGAGTTGTACAATGTGGGATGTGGAGTGAACAGAGTTGTACAATGTGGGATGTGGAGGGAACAGAGTTGTACAATAAGATAGGGGGAGGGAACAGAGTTGTACAATGTGGGTGGTGGAGTGAACAGAGTTGTACAATGTGGGTGGTGGATGGAACAGAGTTGTACAATGTGGGTGATGGAGGGAACAGAGTTGTACAATGTGGGTGGTGGATGGAACAGAGTGGGAGACGGATGGAACAGAGTTGTAGAATGTGGGAGACGGATGGAACAGAGTTGTACAATGTGGGATGTGGAGGAACAGAGTTGTACAATGTGGGATGTGAAGGGAACAGAATACACCTCCATTGTAACTCATCTTTATAAGCGCCCCTACCTTTAAAGACCAAAGAGTTACGTAACGGTCCATGTTGTCTTATGTAAATTACATATTTTTTCCATAAAACAGCAGTGAAGAAAGGGTATGTAATTGCTGTACAACTGTTAAAAAGGCTGCTTGATGTCTCAAAACAAATTCAACTCTTTGTGGATTGTAGTAATAAGCTCTCCCCCTTTGTCAATTTTCTAAGCACCCAGTGTGTTTATTACAGGTAATACAGTAGTCTGCACATGTTTACATGTGTAGCTTAATGTGCTAAGTCCATAAGGACTTCTGTACAGGAAGCGCACAGATAGATACTATAGTAAATGGGTTGTTGATAAAATACACCAAGATAAGAGAAGGATTACCTGCTGAGGCAAGTGCCAGAAAATGGATAGAAGGATAGTGTAAGAATCCCCCAATGAGATGTAGGAGCACTAGCTCTGGACTATGATGAATGAAGAGTATGATCATGGACTTTCTCTTCAATGTGATAGGCAAGACCAGCATTAGTTCAGACACTCCGTTATCGCATGCTATTTTCCTCACGCCAAGCTATTTATATGTTTTCAAATCACAGGTACCGGTATCTGCCCAATTACATTGGAGTGTGACGGACTGGAATCTTTCACACCTGAGGATAGAGAGAGAGAGAGATTATTTTTTGCTTTTGTTTAGAAACATTTGGTCTATGTTTCAGCGGTATGTTTATCGTTATCAAAACGGATGCGTTTTATCAAGAATGATGGTGAATGTTGGTTGTCTTGTTTGATGGGTTAACGATAGAAGCTGGTCTGCACAAAAAGGTTTTAACTAAGATGGATATTTGGAAATGTGTGGTTTGAATTCTTTTTTGCTTGGAATGTTTATTTTTATTTATATGTTTGATGTAAACTTTGCCATATAGATGTAAGGTAATCATTATTTATTAGTTGTATTTAAAATTTGTTGCATCTTTACAACATATGGTTGTATTTAGCATTTGTGTGTGTGCATATGTTTCCCACAGATCAATGTGCATGTATGGTTTAAGTGTAAAGTTAGATAACACTTAGGGCTGGGATGAGTCCAAATTTACACCCTGGGTACCCACCCCCTATTACCTGACCCAATCCGGGTACCCACCGTAGGTCTCAAGAGTTGGGTACATAATGTCTGATTGGGAATTGCTTTACCAGAGCCCTTCCAAATGCTGTGTACATACACCATCATACACATATAAAATAAACGTATGAAAGTCAGAAAGAATGCATGCATAGTCAGAAAAAAATGCAAACATAAACAACTTTTATTGTTATTATATATTTATTAACACTATATCATGTGACTAAAATGGGTCCGGGAAGTCCTGTGTGGGTACCCGGGGCCTACTCAGGACCCACCCGACCCGAGTACCCGAGTTACTGCTCAGCCCTAGTAACACTACGGATAGACGACTTATGCAGCCAGACTCAACACCAGGTAGGGTTCCAAGCCCCGATGTTATTATGCTTGTCAATAGATCAGTTTGTATTACAATTGCTTCTCAGCTCATTGGGGCGTATGAAAGTGACCTTTCAGTAATCAACAAATTGATTTACATGAAATGCTGTTTCAGTACTGATGTATGTATCGATCTGAAGGTGTTTCAGTATTAATAGAGAGGTATTTGTCAGCACTGTTATCACAGATTTTGCCCACTGTTGGGATTCTGGTTAAGAATATGCCCCAAACTATATCCTTGACATATGAGGCGATAAGGTGGATCGGAGGGTCCCACTCGGTGACTTGGTTCATTGTGTGTCATCATACTGCCTGGGACGCTGCTGATTATATTAATCACTGGTTTGTCTGGTCCAGACTAGATTATTGACAGGCCACCATCATATAAGCTGGACTATTGCTGAGTCGGGCATTATGCAACAGAGAATAACAACTCAAGATCTTGATTTTGTTCAGTTGGACCAAATGAGAGATAGCATTGAATAAATCACATTGATGAGAATTGAATTATCTGTTCAAGTGATCTTGAATGAACTTATAGTATGTATTATTGCAACACCAAATAAAAGTCCCCATAACGATCTGTGTATAATCTCATGTTCAATGTTCAGACTGTTGATAATGTGGAATGGTATTTACAGTGTCAATGTCAGATTAGCAACACACGTTTTAGTAACTCTCCAGTGCCTAAGGTCCCTTTAGTCACTGTGCAGAGTCGCCTCCCTTAGAAGGCTGGTTCTTGTGGATTCGAAATTCCAGATTCTACCCTTGAATATCCTTTTTCTGTCAACACTGTACTCCGATTCATTGGTTTCGACAACATACTGAATGTCCACAGCCTGGTCGCTTGGACTATCCACACCTGAGGCTGCCACATTAACTGAAACATGTACTGATGACACATACATTAACTGCAGCAGTACACTTGATGCATTCCGTTCCCCATGAGAATCAGGTTGTTACGTATGGCCAATGAATACAACCTTGATGACTCAGTGTATTTTATCTCCATTCTATTATGATAAATACTTCAGCCCATTAACATCATAGCTTTGTTTTCATCCACATCAAATGACACGATGTTGAAAGTAGATTTCCATTCAAATCATATTGTCCTTTTATTGTCCTTTAAAAAGCAGTGGTAGCAAAAGTAGCATCACTACACAACTGGCCTTGTCTATAGTCTCAGTTAAAACTTGGAACTTGGTCTGTGTTAACAGTTAAAAACATATCTTTTCCAGGTAAACACTCATTTATACAGTCTTCTGAATCAGTTAAGTGAACTGAAGGTTTGCTTGTACTAGGCTGCAGTTTAAATGTAGATCTATTCTGAACTCAGAAGAGTAAGTCTGATTGGTTGGTTTAAGACGGCAATCATCACTTCAGAAATGAGGCTGGTGTGGCAAAGGGTTGAGAGTATTTTATCACAGTAGAAAATAGACACACTGGATGATTGAGGTCAGTAATGTAAATGTTGAGAATCATTAGCAAAAAGTAAATTTCACACATACAATATGGAATGTCATTAAAACAATCTGTAATAGTTTTGCAATCCGTATATTTGGTATCACAGATGAATGAAAGAAATATGTGGAATGTGATGAGCACAAAGGCCAGACAGTGAGATGTAGTGAGGCGGATAGCATCCTGAAATACTCCTACGCTACGGGGCAGCTAATTGGACTTCAAAAAGAAAAAAAATCAATAATCCAGGCATCTGTTTAAATTAGGAAGAACTTCAAATGTCACACGTGTATATCTTACTGATATTGATGTAGAAAAAAATCAAAATACTGAAAGCTTTAGAAACTAAAACTCATTTTCAATGGCTAAAATTTATTTTAAGCCCTAGATATAAAGAAGTTATTTTCATGTAGTTACTGAAATAAAAGATGGAAATATTTTGGCATCCAGCTCAAAACATTTGACAGAAATATGGGAGTGCAGGTTTGTTTGCTGTCATCCTGGGACACAGAAGGTTACATGTCTGGTAAATGTGTTACCCGGCCATTACAAGTATCTAATTTGTCATGACACTGGCGTGCAAATAACACATACAATTTGGGAGAATAAGATCCACAAAAGCTGCTACCAAAATAGATTCCTTCAACAGGTAGAAATGCTTCTCTCTGGAAGGTAGGCAAAATGTCTTAGCTGATGCAAGCAAGAGGATTGTGTTTCCAAGGTATACATGAGGATATTTTTGGCCCCATGCTGAACATTGCATGAGGGGAGATTTCTCTTGCTGTCTATTTTTCGCAATCCTTTGCTCCTTTCCAGTAACCATCACAGCAAGCACTAGAAACATGTGCTGGTAATTGGATGCCAAGTAATAGTCTGTGGGAGATTCGACTGCATCTTTATCACAACAAATTGTAGGTCTCTGTGGACAGTTTTGACTTGGCTGTGCAGCTGGTTGTCACTGGAGTGGTAACTGGTGAGGAAGGAGAGGAAGGCTGAGACAAAGACTGTGGTGCTTGGTGGTGGTGGTTGTGTTACATGCAGGAATTACTTGGTGCTTGTGGATTAAGTACCACTGTATCTGGGAACATGCCAGCTCTCACCTTATCAATGGAACACCGGGCAGAGGAGACTTGTAAGTAGGGATTCTTAACAAGAGAATTCTTCCATCTTGTTGGGGAGCAGGTTTTGGCAGTGGTATTCCTTGGAGGATCATTGGATCATTGGGTAACGTGTGCTGTGTGACAGGTGACTGTTGTATGTGTATATTATTTTAAGAGATGATTGTGTGACCTTAATGCTATTGATTCCTATGAAATGAATAACGAATAATATCAGTTCATGTTTTACTATAACAAACACTTGTGACTGTGAATGCATGGGTAATAGGGTATGGAACCCTTTTATTAGTTCAAGTTGGATATACAGATATCTTTAATTTGTTTACCGGTATTATTCATCATCAAATGAAGGCTTAAATATAGCTTCAAGTTTGACACTGTATCTATTTCTGTTTGTGGCATGTACTTGTGAGATTCCAGGAAGATGGTTCGTTAGTTATCACCTCCTGTTTTGCTCTCTGGGCATCACTAGTGATTGGGTGGCCGCTATAGACAAGAGGGAGGGATTTTTGGATGGTTGACCTTCTGAAAAGACTTTTTGTGTAACGGTGTACCCAAAAGGCTGTGATTCCTGCTCACTGCTCACTATCAACCATGTGACTTCCTGTCTGCGTACAAGTTGCTATAAAGATATTGTGGAAGATGTACTGAGAACACCCCATACTACACAAAGTTCAAAACTTGATAAAAATTTAAATAATGAATTTAATTTTGTTTTTAGAGGAAATCAATCATATAATTTTACACTTGATTTCAAACTCAAAACAAATGTTGCTGTTAACATATTGAGATGTTTACTCTGACATGATACCTCTCTCTGTGAATATCTGAGGACGCCTACATAGGAGGTCAGGTTAGGTCAGGTCAGGTCAACTTTCTAGTCAGCCAATCAGCATCGAGGCTTCCAATTCTCTGTATGAGTGAGCAAAGCATTCATACAAGCACATCTGATTTCTGTATTTCAAAGATGAATTTGATCAGGATGTTCTAAATGAAAAAGTAGAAAACTGCTATTATATTCTTATTGATATTTTAGACATGTTGCTGTCTCTGAGCGTGACGGCATTAACACTCAATAGGGTGTACTATTGGGGACATATTTGTATTTAAATTTCCAAAATGAGGTGGTAAAGAAATGAAGCTGTATCGTATTAGAAAACTAACATCAGCTTGGCTCAAGGACATCATCCTTCATTCAGTTGAGTGAGTTTGCTGGTGGTTCACGTGACATGACCTTCACTGGAGATGCCATCACAGTGTAACACAGAGAGGTATCCTACAGTAAAACATAGGAAATAAGAGGCATTCACACTGCTGTTGAAACTGTTGATGCAAACAATGTAGCTTCTATCGATGACTGATCACAATATTATGTGTCTACAGGCCCATACTTCAATTTATGTCTGGATATTATGTTTTGTTCAGCTTGTTTCAAGGTAATCATACCCAACCCTATCACTCATTCTTCAACTTAAACTCACTTGAGCTAGTCACTTGGCCAATACACTCAGTGATGAAGTTAACTATTCAATACTGCTGCTGTTGCCCCGCACATGAACATCAGTGATACTCTGCCCACGTGCTCATGGGCTTTCTTTCCCCCATGTTGTGTTGTGTGAGTATGATGTAACTCCGCAGTCTGCAATATTCCAGATATATATAAGCCTGTAGACAATCAAATATACTACTACAAAATGTTATGGACCACCCCAGTCTTTCCTGTTACTATGGTTAATCTATCATGGCATGACTCAGGTGTCCTAAACTTTTTTGAGTAGTATATATGATGGGCAAACCAGTGGTCGATAGCATGAGCAAGAACTGGAGCAAGATGATACAGGTTGTCGCACATTGTCCTCCCAGTCCCCTGTTTACCTGTATCGGGGACCTATCCTGCTCCATCATTCCCACAGGTTATTCCTTATAACTACTGGTGCCATGAGGGATTGACCATTTGATAGAATTGCAAAAAGAAGAAGAAATTGTCTGTCACAAAAAATACATTATTTCAGGCTCACAGTTTTATATAAAAAAAATATCTGGTTTGAAAAATGTATTGTTGCTGTAGCTGATAAAATATCTTAGACTTCACACCCCTATATTAGCTGAAGTCAATGTTGTAATAAGTTGTGTATTCTGCAGCTGTCAGTCAAGTATTGCTTCCCTAACAACATAAGTAGACATTCAAGAGTTGTTGGGTAGCCTTGTAGAAGGCTCAGGTTTGATTCCCCACACTGGTAAAATGAGTGAAGCACATTTCTGGTGATATTGCCTGAACATTCCTTAAATTCCTTAAAATGATACTCACTATAGCTGGTTCTGGATTTTTTTTATGTCTGACATTTAAGAAAGAGTCAGTTTGAAAGTGTATTGCCATATCTTTAGCCATTGACTGTAGTCAGTGTCATCACTGATGAAGTATTGACCACATGCGGACCCTGCTTTATATTCTGTAACCCAGTGATTTATTGAGCCAACAGATCAAGGGAATGTGTGATTATAAAGACTTGATCATCTCCATGATGGACAAGACTTTCCGGTGAAGTCTGGCCACCGATACGCAGCAAATGAACACTGCAGAATGAAAATGGCTTCCTGCAAAGTGCACGATCAATACTGAACAAGACCTATTTTAGAACGATTACAGCAAAACCACTATCTCAAGATGATTATCCTCCATCAGGGCTGGTAGACTAGGAAGAAGGGCGTTAATAGAGGATTTCTGCAAATCCGCAATCAGAAGATGTTTAGCCACCATCAGGGCTGGTAGACTAGGAAGAAGGGCCTTAATTGAGGATTGTTCAAAGCCATTAGCTTTCTCAAGATGTTTATTCTCTCTTAGGGCTGGAGGGAAGGAAGAAATGTCTCCATTAGGTATATCTTCAAACCACAATCTGTAGTTGTTAATCCCCCATCAGGGCTCAGTAGCCTAGGATGAAGGCTTGATGGGGCTTTTCAGCAAACCACAATCTTGTGTTTATTCTCTGTCAGGGCTGGTAGACGAGAAAGAAGGGTTTGATTAGGGATTTCAGCAATCCGAAATCCAAAAAGTGTCTAGTAATAGCTATGTAATGAAGGCAAGATCTTGATGAGATGTTTTAAGCTGGGTAACTTGTTATTAAAACCACATAATCTCTCTGAATCAATGACCTAATAATACTTGAATGATCCATAACCATCTTGATTGAGTACAAGTAAGGACTGATAATGGTCCTTGAGTGTTGGTCGAATGATCATAAACCGACTGGTCTTGATAACACTTCACATTGTGATGTTGGTGTCTAACTTATAGCAGTAAATGACTCATTAATGACAGTAATTGTGAGGCACATATCACATTGTCATCCACAAAATATTAAACCATCATGTTCCCCCCAAAACAGATCATGTTCATTGGACAATGATATTTTTGAAAACAACTCCTTATGATGTACAACTTTCCCAAAATTTAGGACTTGCTTGAATAGGATCATAATCCTCAGTTAGGGCTGTTGATTAAGAAACACGATGTTAGTGATGGATATCCATCATGTCATGCAGCTGTAGGACATGGAGCAGTGCAGGTCAGATATTGAGTAGCATCTAGGTTTTGTTGGATTTTCATTGGATGAAGGGTAGTGAGTGAATGTTGTTTTATGATCCAGGTAGTTGATTGATAGCTAACCAGTGGTTGATAGCTCGAGCAATGGGCCACTCCATAAAGTGTGATGGCGGGCTGTCAGCCAAGTCACACATTGTACCCTTTGGCTGGTCCATTATACTTACCTAACTTTGTCACTGTGGTAGGAGTATCAAGTGTATTGCATCAGGAATTATGACTTCTGTTTGATTGGCATTCTTGGAGAGTAATAAGAAAACGTACAACTTAATGAACTCATTACTGCTGGAGAACGGTGTAAGAATTCACATCGAAACATCGTTTATGCAATAAACCAGAATTTGCTGTCTATAAAGTTGTACGTTTTCTTAACTATTATATCAGTTTAACTATTATATCAGTTTAACTATTATATCAGTTTAACTATTATACCAGATCAATACAAATCATGCATTATATGTGGTTCATCCAAAGACAAAGTATATAAATGTGACACATTACTTCTTTTCTCTGCACCAATTCAATTCTAGACTTGTACATCATACTGTCAATATCTTTTTGCAATAAGTAAATCAAGCATATTCCAGTTTATAGATATATCCCTTGTACTAGTGAGATTTGAAATGGAAGTCTTAAATTCATATCTAAAGGGGTAATGGCAGGCAAAAGATGTGGTATAATACTTAAAACTTAAATATCTGGCACTGAAGCCATAAAAACAGAACTACAATATAGAGTTTATTCTTAGTATAAGAAAACAAGTAGCATAGTGCCTGTGTTGATTATTCAACCCCGCCCATGCCTTGATGAAAATAAGGTAATATTGATTAGCTTATGTGTCTTTATGTCATTTATTACAAAGCAGTGGTAGAAGCCCTTGTTAGTGGTATAGGAGCTGGATCCTGAAGCAGATGTAGCATACAAGCACCTGGAATGAAAACACACGACTCAGCGAGAGCAATTCTATTTTTGGCAATGGATTTTTCCCTGTGAGTATAATGTTGAAGCGCACTAGATGGCAGTCTGTCCCACAGTATGCATCATGTAGGTATTTGGACCTGACTTTGGCTGCAGGTGTTGGAAACATTTTCTGGATGAAATGCTAAAGGCTGAAACAATTCGTAATTCATGTCTCAGAGAGAAATGTTTTGGGTTTTGAACAAACATTTATTATTTCTCAAAAGCAAAAGAACTGTGGTTATTTTTGTCATGTTAATGCAGTTACTTGAATAACTGAAATTAAGTTTCAAATTTATTTTGTATAAAGGATAATGAGATAAGGATAGTTCAAATTTGCTAAAACTGTAATGAAAATTGGTATATCATAGACTCATGTGTATTTCATTTTTGGATATATGTTGTACTTCTAAATTTTCTCAAAATTCATTTTCTCCCTCTGTAAACATCATTTACTTCATCCACAACAAGACATAGACCAATGAAGCTGAACCTTCACATGCTTGTTCCAACATCTGAATTTGTTCAAGAGGTTCGAATCTGATTTTCGAAATGGCTGCCACAGTTGAAAACTTTAGTACCGTTATCACAAATGTACTGATATCTCAAACCTAGTCTTCAGTCCCGTAGTCTTGGCTTCTTCAAGGAAAGCCATGTTGGCAAGCTGAATATATATATCTCCATGCATGCTGATAGCCCTTAAGGGTGTGGGGTACCCCAAAATACCTGTCTATCAATCTGTCAAGTCAAGTGTACAGTCTATCATGGATAGTTATTTATTTCATATTTATTAATACTTTTGTCCTGGGTATTCATGCAGAATTGTTTGAATTGCAAGCTGACAGCAAGTTTTGTTAAGTGGCTGTATTTGTTTACATTTTAAACTGTTAACTGCATAACCCTGTGAGCTTCAGTGCAATGTTTACATATTCTGGGAAGGAAGTACATGTATATCACTGCACTTTATTGATTGACAATTTTCTCTACGCAAGATTTTATTCTTAAATGTATAAGATGAAAAGTCAATGACCTTTTGCTACACATATGATAACCATCTTGTATTTCCTAGATCTTGTAATTAAATCAATAAACATAACATTTTGCAGACAGATTTCATCACCACCACCAGATGTGTGTTAAAATATTAACTAAACACATTTGCTATGTATATTTTCAGTTTTATGTGCAATAGGTTTTAAAAACATGATGACAGGTTACTTAGTGCATTACAATGTTATCAGATGCGAGGTAGGTAAATACAGAGTATATAACCATATCTTGTCTGTAGTATGGCACACACTGTTCCCGGAAGGGGGATGCTATATCTCCACATAATAACAACATTGCTGCAGACCGGTTTCTTCAAGGGAAGCCATGTTGGCAAGCTGAATACATCTCAATGTATACTGATAGCTGTTCTGATGAGGCGGAGGAGCTATAGTAGAGATTTACTGTTGTTTTTAATCAGACAAGAAGAGATAACTCCAGGGGTGTACTTTCAAGGCATGGAGATATGAAACATTATCTCCCTACAATGGCTGCACACAAATAAGAACCAGCTGAGTTGGCACGATTTAAAAACTTGTTATTTTCTAGTCATTTTACTTGGTGGGATTTCAAACACTTGTTATTTTGAAGTCATTTCACTTGGCGGGATTTAAAATTTTTTTATTTTGAAGTCATCTTCCTGGGATTTAAAAACTTGTTATTTTGAAGTCATCTTACTTGGTGGGATTTAACAAACCTGCTATTTTGCTTTTCCAAATTTTTAGACACTTGTTATTTTGAAACCATTTTAATCAAGGGTTTGGGCATCTTTAAGGAAATATTTTCATTCAAACAAACTTATAAGATGTGTTTCAGATAATTGATTATTTAACAAACAGAGTGTGATATCTTGACACTACTGATTGCATCAGGATTAGTTTTAGGGATTCTAGTTTATGGTCCTTGGATTGTCAGCACCCTGCCTGTGCTTGTGTGTTTCACTAAAGGGATAAACACCCAGGACCTCCATCACTTCAGGCCCCCCTCACACACACACATAAATCAATTACTTTTCCAAGAGATGTAAATTTCAACTCACTCACTTATTTAGATATCAGATATCAGGTGCTTCACTATATGTATGGAAGTAGAATAGTTACATCTTCATATACAGGCCACTGCAATATCACTGGAATATTGCTAACTGGTGTTAAACAACATTAGGTCATTGTCATAATGCGATCACCCTACAAATATATACTACCCTTAAGAAGTTTAAGAACATGTGATTTTTTTACATGCCATGACAGATTAACTATGTTTACTACTGTCACATGAAAAATAATCGGAAGTTCTAAGGTTAACTATAGTCATATGAAAATAATCGGGTGTTCTAAGGTTAACTATAGTCATATGAAAATAATCGGGTGTTCTAAGGTTAACTATAGTCATATGAAAATAATCGAGTGTTCTAAGGTTACCTATAGTCATATGAAAATAATCGGGTGTTCTAAGGTTAACTATAGTCATATGAAAATAATCGGGTGTTCTAAGGTTACCTATAGTCATATGAAAATAATCGGGTGTTCTCAGGTTAACTATAGTCATATGAAAATAATCGGGTGTTCTCAGGTTAACTATAGTCATATGAAAATAATCAGGTGTTCTCAGGTTAACTATACTCATGTGAAAATATTGGGTTTCTTTTGAGAATAAACATAATGTCACATGTTCAACAGTACCAACCCTTTCATGAAGGATACTCGTTTGAAACATTTGAAACATTGAAACAAACAATGTACATGTTACAATAATGTTTCCAATGCTACATTCAAACCTGTTTAGAACTACAAGGGCACCTGCAGCCCTTTCAGGAAGTAAAGAATGCCTGTGTACCATGCTGGTTTAAATGAGGTTTTTGGAAGTGACAGTTGACAGGTGATGAGGAGTCACCTCCCCCTCCCCCTCCTCCTCCTCCTCCTCCTCCTCCTCCCAGGGTTACATCAGCAGCAATCACTGACCTGTCTGCTGGTACTGTCATTACACCTAATGTTAAAAATCAATACGCCTGAGTTTTACATTACATTGGAACCAAATGGAAAGAGCATGGTCCTCTGTGGCGTACATTAACTCCAGCTCCATGTGCACACAACTACATCATCTGAACATACCTCGATCATGTAGGCTACCTTATTTCACCTTAAGAGGGGAGTTCAGGTTTCATTATGTTTTCTCTAGACTTTCCACTTTGATCTTGGAATGTTGGTCAGTTTGATGCCGTTGTATTTGATGTAAACCAAGACATAATTGTTAATACATAGACACACTGCACTTTGTTGCTGCTGGTTGATGGCAGATTGCAATGAAATGTTTTTGTGTCATGTTTGTATCAGCCTTACAGATGTCTGTGACATCATGTTTCAAAGAGTTTTTTGAGGAACGTATTGCTCCGAGCATGAAGTCACACTTCTCCTGTGTATCCTATCCCTGATGTTGTCTGTGCCTGGATCTGCTGATCAGGTCAATTCAACTATCAGAGAATAATCAGGCACTATCTGCTGAGACAGACTTCTCTGGGCGTTAAGGCAAAATAATGATAGTTTTATGAATGGGCCACTGCAAAATAGTGCTGATATCATCAGGAGTTAAAGTCTCCACCGCCACATAGATTGCAATGAGGAAGGAGTTATGAAAACTCCCTTGTCAAGGTCACAGCATGGGATAGCATCCTGCATCATGTTGACAAGCAATGTCATATTTAGTAAATTCCTCTGAATGCCTATCGTAAAATGTCTCGACTGGAGAAACCTTGATTGAAAAGCAATTCACAAATATGCCCACTTTCCTCCCACATTACTGAATACGTCTTACCCTTAAATCACCAGTAATCTGCAAGACAGTTTATTACAGAGTGAAAAAGTTAACTAAAGGAATATACACTCTAAAGTACTGTACTTTTGAAAAGACAAAAATGGATAATTTTCCCAATATAACAGTATAGAAAAATATCAAGATATTCATTATGAACGATGAGACCATTAATTTCACTGTCTGATATGATTGATACTCCTTCAGCAGCTTAGAGATAGACCTGTCACAGTAACAGATTGACAAGGACCTTTCAACCAATCAGCCTGAAGTGCCACTTCATACAAACAAACCGTTCTTACAGCGCTGGTCCCTGGGGAGATATATCATATAATACACCATAGTATGAGCAATATACAGTCCAGGGCCCCATTCCATAGAGCAATCGTAGTGCTAGGACTATCATAAGTCTAGGTTCTAGGATGGGAGTTAAAATCACCAAAGTGCTGAGACTGCTTTGTGGAACAGGCCCTTGGTGTTATAACTTTACTGTAAAAGGAAAAGGCCCCTGGTGTTATAACTTTACTGTTAAAGGAACAGGCCCCTGGTGTTAAGATTTTACTGTTATAGGAACAGGCCCCTGGTGTTATAACTTTACTGTAAAAGGAAAAGGCCCCTGGTGTTATAACTTTACTGTTAAAGGAACAGGCCCCTGGTGTTTAGATTTTACTGTTATAGGAACAGGCCCCTGGTGTTATAACTTTACTGGTATAGGGAAGGGCCCCAGGTGTTAAGATTTTACTGTTATAGGAACAGGCCCCTGGTGTTATAACTTTACTGTAAAAGGAAAAGGCCCCTGGTGTTATAACTTTACTGTTAAAGGAACAGGCCCCTGGTGTTAAGATTTTACTGTTATAGGAACAGGCCCCTGGTGTTATAACTTTACTGGTATAGGGACAGGCCCCAGGTGTTAAGATTTTACTGTTATAGGAACAGGTCCCTGGTGTTATAACTTTACTGTTAAAGGAACAGGCCCCTGGTGTTAAGATTTTACTGTTATAGGAACAGGCCCCTGGTGTTATAACTTTACTGTAAAAGGAAAAGGCCCCTGGTGTTAAGATTTTACTGTTATAGGAACAGGCCCCTGGTGTTATAACTTTACTGTGAAAGGAAAAGGCCCCTGGTGTTAAGATTTTACTGTTATAGGAACAGGCCCCTGGTGTTATAACTTTACTGTTATAGGAACAGGCCCTTAGTGTTATAACTTTACTGGTATAGGAACGGGTCCCTGGTTTTATGACTTAAATTTACTGGCCCCTGAGCTTATTACTTTATTATCCCCCGCCACAAAGTGGAAGGGGGATATAGGAATGGGTGCCGTCCGTCCATCCGTCACATTTCATTCCCTGAGCAGATCTTGAAAACCGTACCATATTTCTTCACCAAACTTGGCACATAGATAGGTCTAGTGGTGAACTGGTGCCTTTTGATAGTTTGGGATTTTAAAAAAAATAAAATTTCGAGTTTCCATGGCAACGACTTTGATTTAGACTGAAATTGGCGGTAGTCCTCGTTTCAGGAGCAGATCTTGATAACCGTACAATATTTCTTCACCAAACTTGGCACATAATGTCATCTCACAGTATTGAATACATTTCCTTTCTTGTTGGTAAGTTCTGCATTGTTTGAGTGTATGTTCCTCCAAAAGTGTCATGGACACAATTGTTGCATTCACTGACTAACTTCATGCAGAAACACAACTCATTACAAATACAACAGTGTAACTGATCTTAAACCTACTCAACTGTATAAACACTATATATTCTTGTCAACCATACTCTGTACTTCACTTGCTTGATAACAGTGTCAGAACCTACACCTAAACCATCGCTCCTAATTGTAATAAAGAAGTTGCTCGTCCATATGTCTCATCCTTACTCATTACAAATTCAATTACATATTCTATCATAAACTGCAGATGGAAAAACAACACCAGTAATAACTTTTTTTAGTGCTGCAATTAGGCCATTTACAAAAAGGCCCAGTGAACATAGTTCACGGGAGCTAATGCATTGCACACAACCTGACATGTCATATTGGCGGAGGATGTGAGTATTTCATGTTTGTTCTTATAGGAACAGGCCCCTCGTGTTATTGCACAAATATTATCAAAACATAGCATAACAATTTTGGGAGCAACACTAACACAAAGAAGGTATTCAAAGTCTATTAATTTTTTCTATTATTTCATCTTGTTATAGCCTCAATGTTCATTTTCAAAATTCAGATATCATGCACTTACACAATTTTATGACATAAAACTTTTGAACTGCCCCCTTAATCAGAATTGTCTTTACATGGTAATTACAGCCAGTTTTACAACGGAGATCCCAAAGGTGGATTGCCAACTTTGTACTAATTTGGAGAAATTAATGCAAATCATTTCCTTCAGAAGTTAATTCTCTAACCTCATGAGAGATATTGAAAAATAGAAATTAGGCCCCACTCTCTTCTTTCAATAATGAAAGCTGTGTTAACAAACACAGCAGTTGGCACATCAATATTTCCAGTTGCATTTTTGACCAATAGCTACATCAAAACTGCTGGGTGTTTGCTTTGCTTAATAATTATGTAAAGAATAGTGACATGTAGTTTATTAAAACTACACAGATGTAATTTCACAAATCTCATTCAAGGGCATAGAACCTACACAGATGTAATAAGATCTCATTCAAGGACATAGAACATACACAGATGTAATAAGATCTCATTCAAGGACATAAAACATACACAGATGTAATAAGATCTCATTCAAGGACATAAAACATACACAGATGTAATTTCACAAATCTCATTCAAGGACATAGAACCTACACAGATGTAATAAGATCTCATTCAAGGACATAGAACATACACAGATGTAATAAGATCTCATTCAAAGACATAAAACATACACAGATGTAATTTCACAAATCTCATTCAAGGGCATAGAACCTACACAGATGTAATAAGATCTCATTCAAGGACATAGAACATACACAGATGTAATAAGATCTCATTCAAGGACATAGAACATACACAGATGTAATAAGATTTCATTCAAGGACATAAAACATTCACAGATGTAATAAGATCTCATTCAAGGACATAGAACCTACACAGATGTAATATGATCTCATTCAAGGACATAGAACCTACACAGATGTAATATGATCTCTTTCAAGGACATAAAACATTCACAGACATAATAAGATCTCATTCAAGGACATAGAACCTACACAGATGTAATATGATCTCTTTCAAGGACATAAAACATTCACAGACATAATAAGATCTCATTCAAGGACATAGAACATACACAGATGTAATATGATCTCTTTCAAGGACATAAAACATTCACAGACATAATAAGATCTCATTCAAGGACATAGAACATACACAGATGTAATTTCACAAATCTAATTCAAGGACATAGAACATACACAGATGTAATAGTGACACTTGATACGCAGTATCACTTCATAACAAGATTGTAATTATTACAGAAATAGTCATTCAAAATATTCTCCTGCTTATGATTGCTGTCAAAGTTGGTCATGTTGTATTGGTAACACTGTTATAGATTGGTTAAGGTCTTGTTTGCCCAATACTAATGAACCTTTCAACTGCATCTAGTCTTGTCATACAGACCCTGATGCAAATGTATCCAATACAGCTCATGCAAGTCTATAATGTTTGGCAAGTCTAGATTACTGCAGTATCTGAAAATGAAGAAAGTCTCTGGGCTCCTTTTATTATATTTTATAACCATAATTTAACAACTGTTTTTTCTGAGATTATATAGATGTTAGTCTAAACTGCATCCTCTAATGCTCCCAATAGCAGTCTGGCACCTACTCTGCTACTAAACAATTTCACATCAATATTTACAGCTTTTATATCAAATCTAGCTGTAGTTTTCTTCACATGTTGTAATTTTCCCAGCAATTGAACTGATAATGCTACTTATTGTGATCGTCTTTTAGATCATTCTAAGGATCTGATGTCCTGATATTTTCTCCAAACAAACCATTGATGTGCACAGTGTACAGTCATAAAGCACACCACACCAGGCATGTTTACCATGCTTGTGTTTAACCAGTGGAAAGTGCTTCAGAAGTGTGACTGATAGGCTGTAGCGGGGCATTTCATCTTCAAATTTGACATCAACAATTTATTCTTCGGCACATTTTCAATTGGTGTACGTCTGCAAATATCTTCCTGGATCAGGAGACTCTCAAGTGGAGGATTTCCACATGTCGTGCCACTCTTCACCAATGAAACAAGGAACGAGGAAGACTTGTGACAGAAAAGAGTCCCATATAAAATTGTGTTAACTCGGTATCCTGGCATGTTTTAAAAAAATGCATTCCTTCTTTCAGTAGTCTGAAAGTATTTGTGCTAATATTACTATATGGTATTTCATAAAAGAGCATTTTTTCTCAAAAACATGTGTGATTGTGTCAAAGGGAAGATATGACAGAGGTATGTGGTAACATAAAGCAGAGGTATGTTAGATGTATCCTGCAGTGTTGGCATTCTGAAAGAATTGGGTTTTTTGGACATTTTGGTAAGTGCAAATGTCTCTTGGATCATGGCAGCCTCCAGTGATAGACATAAATGTTTGAAAATCGAAGAATTTGAGATTACTGACTGAGTTTACTGACTTAAAAGTACCCTTTGATGTTTTTATCTTTTTAGAATTGAATCTGCCGGTATGGTTTATTCAAGGAATGTATTGGACAGGATATGTGATATTCTCCAGGAATCATGTCTCCAAAATGAAATGTACACAGTCCTTGGCATGTCTTTTCTGTGTGTATAAAAGAGTAGTCATCACATGGTACATACTTCAATCTTGAACCTGAATGTACACACAGAGCTCGGGGACCCTTAGCAATGATTATAATGACTAGAAACTGATGTGATGGCCATTCATGTTTATAACCTACATAAATCTTGGAGTCTGAGGTGTGGGGGTGGGGATTCTTGACAGTATTCAATACCCACGCATAATTATTAAGAGCTGACTTAATAAGTGGTGTATACTGTGGTCCCTTGCTACAACGATAATTTTGGGGCCAAATAATTGAACCCCAAATGATACGATCAGCAGTTTAGCCAAGGTGTAGTATTGTTTTATGTGCAGAGATTAGGATTACTGTGTGTATTTTTTCGTAAACTAACCTGGAAACAGCAATCAGCTGTATACACATTTTCTCCCAGTCCACTGGTGATTTGGTTAAAAGTTACCCAATAATATAATTTTAAAGAATTTTGATGCAATGATCAGAAGAATTGTATCATAAATTATTATTTTATCGAACATAATCCAGTATTGTGTTATTTTAGTTGCAGCTTTGCTATATATAGTAAGAATAATAATGACCATAAACATAGCACTGATCCCTATTGCTGGCTATTTCTTATGTATGAAGCAATTTGACCAGCCGCCATCCAGGCTTACGCACTCATGATCACGAAAATATTTTTGACATATAACAGTCAAACTACAACAAATATTACTTTTAACAAGTCAAAGTATGGCATTTAGTATATATGTATTTATTCTCTGTCAACTAAAGTTCGTTTCACAGCGGCAATAGCAGTAATCTCACCATGGTTGCTGTAATAATACAGTGAGTTGTGTGATCTACCAATCACTTCACACACTTTTTTGCCAAAATTAATGTGAACAATATTGATTTTTTTTTTAAAAGTTAATTAAATATGTCACAAACATAAGTCCAGATATACAGCAAACACGTTTCTATTACCAGATAGTGTAATAATAGGATATGTGATTGGTCTTTCCGGTGTTGCGTGCTCACAGTGAGCAGCTGTTATCTTGTGCTGGGAAAAAAACATTGTGTTCGTGCACAACTCGAGTTTATTAAAAATGTCAATAAATTTTGGGAGCTATGGGTTGCCGGTCACTATAACCAAGTTAGTGCTATATTGAAGGGTGCAATAGCGAGGGAACACTGTAGTATGTAAGTGATATCCACATCCCAGCACCCCCGCACCCCAGCACCACAATAAATTGCCATACTTTGTATTGCGATACGTATTGCAATATATTGCCAATTTATATTTTCATGAGTTAATCAGAGTTATACCCTGTATTAATGTCAGATACCATCAAGCTCCTTCCCAACGCATGACACCTTCATTATACTCTTGGTATAGAGAGCTCTACGAATGGGCTATCGCTGTGAGGAGTTTTATAGTCGCGATGTGTAGATGACAGACCGTCAGTGGCAAGTTGTATCAGAAAGATACTATTTTCCATCTCCATATGGATTAGGAACACATAAATATCCTTATTTATATTTGCTCCAATATATTGCTTCATTTACAAACGTATCGCAATATGTATTGCTGAAGATTTGCACCACAATATACCGGTGTACCGGTAATACCACACACCCTTAACACACATGCACGCACGCACGCACACACACACACGCACACACACTTGCACTCACACTCGCACTCACACTCACTCACTGGGGGAAATTGAACCTTGACCTTCATGCTTGCTATTGAACTACAGAGTCATGATGTTATATACTCCTCTTCCATCAGTGCCAATGACCATTGCAACCATGCTCCCACAAACAGCATGTGACTTCTCCCATAGGGTGCAGTGTTCAAGCAGATCTAGCTCCGAGAACAGAGGCATCTATTTTGGCACCTTTATGTCGATCCCTTTCATGTTGAGGGAATAATTCCTGTACTCTCAAGCCTGTGAAACTTTGAGGTCACCCAGATTCTCTCTCCTTTCTAAACAGAGCAGTGATACGCCTACTTACTTACAGCAGACATAAGCCTCAGTGTTCTCAATGTGTCATAGTAGGTCTGTCTTAAGGCTCCCTACACAACTCATCACACAGACCCTGTGCTGCATTACTATGTCCTGTAACAGTGAGTTTAAGGCCGTTTGGAACAGGATTCAGTTGTATCAGGGCATGCTGGCTTAATGTAAAGCCGAAAGTGATGAATCCACAACCATAGGTATGGTGCTGACGAACCTAGTAACTTAATCAAGGAGAATCTCAGATTCACACACATGATCATAGGATTCTGGCATGCCTAAGGGAGGCAACTCTACACAGTGAATCTGGGCTGCCTTTGATGGCTGGGCCACCTGTGTCCCTCCTGTCCTGTAATGGGTGGTAGTCTAGTGGGTATAGCACAAGCCTGTCATGACAAGCACCAGGTTTGAAGCTCTGTTTGAGTACAATACAAAGAACAAATTCTTGTTGTGCATTGCTGTGATGTGACTGAAATATTTCTGAAAGCAGCGAAACAATGTATTTACTCAGTCACTATATCCATCCAGTTTGACTTTTAGTGAATAATAGAATCAGAATGTATGGAAATGTAAATAATGTGTCTTTGTTTTAAAGAATTCTTATAAACAAGACACATGAATTGAATATAGTCTGTCCTAAGCACATGAGTAGACAATATGATAATTTGCTGTTGAATGATAATCAGTGAAAACATACAATTGAAATATTGTATTAGTTTTCGTGCAGAAATACACACAAATTTTGAAATAAACCAGTCACTGGGTGCTCCCATTTCCTGCAGATTTAAGTAGACTATAACAGGTACTTATTCCCAAAGAGAGGCGTGATCCCCACAGTAAACCCAACCACAACAGAAGGAAGAGGGCAGGTACAATAAGGCTCCGTGTTTATATGGAAACCACTTGCCAGAATCTGCAGCCGATCTTCCAGGATTCCCTGACCTTTACCGAAATACAGACAGGTATGTTAGGAACACATCAGTGAGGCAGCCATCTTGCAGCGAGATTGGCATGTTTGGAAACAGTCCCTCACCTTCTTGTCAGCTTTCATGTTGTGGAGATGAGTTGCAAGACAGCATTGCTTCAGTATGGGCTGGTAGATGCTGAAGGTCAGACACTGTCCAGAGAACTGTACACGTTACTGTCGGGTAATCAGGTACATCGGTTGCCCATATGTGCAGAGTGTAGGCTTTTGCTGATGATGCTGTAGGTATTTTCACAAAGTCTTTGTGGTCTGTTTGATGTGGGAGAAATGCCTGAAACAAGAAGCAGGCAGGAGTTGCATACCACAGCTAATATGATACATGAAGGCGTGGCAAAGGGCTCCATTGCAGTGGGCAAGTGGGTGTATGGTAACATGAATAGTTCCATGGCAGTGGGCGTATTGTAACATGAATAGTTCCATGGCAATGGGCAAGTGGGTGTATGGTAACATGAATAGTTCAATGGCAGTGGGCAAGTGGGTGTATGGTAACATGAATAGTTCAATGGCAGTGGGCAAGTGGGTGTATGGTAACATGAATAGTTCCATGGCAGTGGGCAAGTGGTTGTATGGTAACATGAATAGTTCCATGGCAGTGGGCAAGTGGGTGTATGGTAACATGAATAGTTCCATGGCAGTGGGCAAGTGGGTGTATGGTAACATGAATAGTTCCATGGCAGTGGGCAAGTGGTTGTATGGTAACATGAATAGTTCCATGGCAATGGGCAAGTGGTTGTATGGTAACATGAATAGTTCCATGGCAGTTGGCAAGTGGTTGTATGGTAACATGAATAGTTCCATGGCAGTGGGCAAGTGGTTGTATGGTAACATGAATAGTTCCATGGCAGTGGGCAAGCAGACCACATCCACATCCCTTCATCACCACCATCCAACCATGCATGCTGCACGAAATAAATAAGTAAAGCTAATATGGCACCAATTTAGAATCAGGTGACCTTGGAGGTAATTCATGTGTAAGACAAGCAATCAACTGTTGAAAACAAGCGATACAAAATTTATTAGCCTGCATTTAGTGAGCAATATCTGTGTTATATCCTACATGCCTGCAGGGAGTTATCTGACATGGTGCAAGCAGATCAGCAGGCAGTAGTGTGAGCATTGATCTGCCATGTTGTGGCCTCATAGAACATACAGCAGATACATCTTGACTTGTTCCTCCCAGGATGCCACCAGTCCTGATACTTCCACACCTTGAACAGATTGTGATCTATCATTTCTATTGCCTGCCACTACATAGCTGAACCCAGTACCCATGCTTGTCTCCCCATGGAGATTCCGGGGCAGAACAGGACCCCAGTACCATACTTATTTCCCCATGGAGATTCCAGGGCAGAACAGGTCCCCAGTACCACATGCTTATCTCCCTGTGGAGATTCCTGGGCAGAACAGGTCCCCAGTACCACATGCTTATCTCCCTGTGGAGATTCCTTGGCAGAACAGGTCTCCAGGACCCATACTTATTTCCCCATGGATATTCCAGGGCAGAACAGGTCCCCAGTACCTCATGCTTGTCTCCCTGTGGAGATTCCAAGGCAGAACAGGTCCCCAGTACCTCATGCTTGTCTCCCTGTGGAGATTCCAGGGCAGAACAGGTCCCCAGTACCATACTTATTTCCCCATGGATATTCCAGGGCAGAACAGGTCCCCAGTACCCATACCTATCACCCTGTGGAGATTCCAGGTAGGAAAGGCCCCAGTACCCATGAATCAATTCTATGAAATGGTATTGTGGTTTAGATGTACTATAAAGTGTCTGGAGATCATTTTCACAACTATAGCTTGTATTTAGGGTTACTACAGGAAGATCTAATGGATGTTGCTATCCTACAAGAAACAATATCTTTGGGGTTCATGTTTCAAAACGGAACCTGAGATAAGTACAAAAGCTTTCACTGGAATGCCTACCTGTCAGATATTCTATATTCAGAGAAAATAAATCTTCGTCCAGACCAATTGTTAATTCTCCAAGAATATATCAATCACTGATGTTTATATATAGATTGGTCTGTCTTGTCAGACATATTGAAAAAGACATGTTTCATCCCGAGCCTCAAGACTGATGAAGCTGCTGAAGGAGGAAGTTGGGACGTATCAATATACATCTGTCAAGATTTATGTTTATGACATCAAAACATCATTTTGTCTTGGCAATTGACTCGGTATACCATATTTCCTCTAAAAACTCCCCAGCATGTTTGTTTTGCTCATTAGTGAGCCTATGCTATGGCCTGTGTTGTCCGTCATTCATTGCGTGTTGTAGATATGTTCTTAAAAACCCACTTAACCAATGAATTGGAAACTTAACATGGTTGTACCCACCTATGATGTCTCCTGAATTTGTTCAAGAGGTAATACTTAATGTGAAGTTAACACGATATACAGCCTTTCCATTTAAATTAGAGATTAGTCACATGACCACAAAACGAGGCCGTATTCTTGAAATGAAGTAAACACCGACAGACTACTACTATCACATTCCTGGGGGAACCGCTGGGAATTCCCTTGCGCGAATACCCACAGAAGCTTTATTTCTGATCATTTAGACCCTTTACTCTTGAACTCATCATTTTAGCATACATTGAGAAAGTTTGACTGCATGATCATTCATGAATATCCTCTCTACGACCCATCCTTGTGAACAAAACAAAGAAATGTACATATGTCCAAACTATCAACTTGATCTGTATCTAGACTGACAGTGACAGTCTACAGCAATCTATGAATATTCCTTAGTATCTATTTGACATATCTTTAAAATCACCTTTCTATGATTGGCCAATTGATCAATGATGACTAACACATGTTGCTGCCACAGGTTCATTAACAACTTCAGATATCTCTCCCATCACGTTTATCGTGTCGGCCATTTTGACATCTTGTACTTGGATGTACAAGTATTATGACACACTGTCATTCTGACTGACTTACTGAGGTAGTTCTTAACACACCTATCTCATCCTATCTTATTCCGCGATACAGCTTGTTGTGGTGTGGCTGTCAGTTTAAACATGAAGTCACACATAATAAATAAAACTGTGTATAGATCTAGACCTACATCCTTCGAGGTAAACAAATAGTGATATAAAAAATGATATGAAATGGCTTGAATTGTATGAACCTTTAGGCCCTCACTCTGCGAAGGTTCATACCCCAATGAACTCAAGGTCAATTCTTAAGTAAATCCGATTTTCGATATGGTCTCCACTGCAGTCATTACTTGACTTTTTTTTTGTAAAACTAAATGAAATTTGGTATTTGTCTAGTTCATTGTAGGATTCAACACATATGTCTTGTTTGTTTCCAAGATTTTAAATTTTTTACCAATTCATGACTGCTTGTATTCTTTGTAACTGCATATTTGGCTCTGTAAGCATCTTCACCACAATTGCCAGACTGAAGGGTCTGAAGTTTGGCATGTATATTTTTCCTTGTGACATCATTTGTTCAAATCATTAGATTTTAGTGTTTGTTTTAAGTCCTCAATATTTATGCAGAAGTTATCTGAATACAAATGCTGACAGCCACTATTCTAAGTCGCTAACTTTGTTGACATTTTCAACTGTAGACTTGATATCCAGGTGAGCTGCAGGTCAGGGCAGTTTTAGAGTTATGGTGACCTGGCCTCTTGTTTCACTCTCAGTTTGGACCCTGGCATCTAATACTAGCAGAATTCTTTTCAAGGAAACATGGTATATGTGCTACTCTAATTTGTTAACGGTGCATTTATCCTCAGGATTAATTTGTATTTCTTGAGAAATTAAGGTAAGCAAGCCCTGTTTAAATACATTAAAAACTCTGAACCATATTTTACTCTTTCTTAGTTAAAATCTCTAATAAAAAGTTAGGTCCCCAAAAATTGATGAAAAAATTTGGTAAAGTTTTCCTATGAAGAAATATATATTATGGGCTATTGATGAAACTGAAGGACGTGCACGCTCACTCCGATCAATGTTGACAGTGTGTTTCCGGGGTGTTTAAAATGTGAAGTTGTAAAGCTAATGACTCCCTAAAGAAAATCTTATAACCCCCTCGCAACAAACATTTTTGTGGAAAACCTTGTGAAGTCCTCATCAAAAGAAAAATGATTGCATCAATAAATTGATTCTTCTCTTATGAAAAGGTCTTTTACTTTTATTGAGTTGATCTGGCATGGAATGATAGTTTTGTGTTGGAAACATCAGCAGTTATTAGAATCAGTTGCCAGACGTGGTGGGAAGAAAATCCTATTTATTGCGTAAGTAGAAGGCACAAGCCATTGTTCATTATCACCAGCAGGCCAGGGCTATAGTCTCTCTGGCTTGTAATTTCCATTGGTCATCAATAAAGAACCCTCATCAATTGAATATCGGTTTTTGCTTTCAATTTACTGAACAGTACATGTTGTTGGTAATTTTACACACAGTGTATTAGGTTGAACTTCATCATGTTCTTAAAAAAAATATTCACTCAAATCAGTTCCACCTAATTGTGTTGGTTATTATTAAACAGCCTGCAGTTGACAAACTCATTTTCATTTCTGAAAGTTTGCTTATTATTTTTGATTGTAATAGCGATTGCCTTGGAAAAAAACATCTTGGTAATAATGGACATGTTATATCCATTTAATCATGTTAACATGGCGATTTAGACATGACTTGCAGATAACCATGGAAACTCCTTTATCTAACTAATTACTGTAAAAGCAGCGTCCAACTATTAAGGAGGGGTATGGGTGGCCCAGTTGTCAGAGGGTTGAGTTGCATCCCTTGCTTAAACCAGGATCCTCGGATCATGGTGTCAGGCTTAACGATACTTGGATTGTCAGCACAATACCTGACACATAGCTTTCCTTCCACATTAATATTTTTCAAATTTGCTCACTCATTTTTTGGAAGCATGCAGTGACAACTTTTGTGTAATCAGTAGAAATTTGGAAATCCTAACAGCTCTTAGATCATTGTTAGAAGTTATTTCAATAAAGGCCAACCGGGAATTTGGGTTTTTAGAACTGTGGTGTAAATCAGTATTATGAGATTTACTGAACTGCATCTGTGTATGTTTAAATATGTTACACTAGAGGTTTCCTTACAAGATATGAAGTGTGAGCTGGTATAGTCTGATGCTGCTGTGAGCAATATTCCAGCAGTCTCACAGTGGGGAGCACAGTGAATGGGTTCCATACATCCTACCAGTGAGGAAGGGAACCAGGGTCTTCAGTGTGTCCTGTGCACCCTGTTGATGTACTCTGTTGATGAAGGTTGCACTCTGTTGATGAAGGTTGCACTCTGTTAATGAAGGTTGCACTCTGTTAATGAAGGTTGCACCCTGTTAATGATGGTTGAACCCTGTTAATGAAGGTTGCACTCTGTTGATGTAGATTGCACCTTGTTAATGAAGGTTGCACTCTGTTAATGAAGGTTGCACTCTGTTGATGAAGGTTGCACTCTGTTGATGAAGGTTGCACTCTGTTGATGAAGGTTGCGCCCTGTTGATGAAGGCTGCGCCCTGTTGATGAAGGTTGCACTCTGTTGATGAAAGTTGTACTCTGTCAATGAAGGTTGCACCCTGTTAATGAAGGTTGCACTCTGTGGATGTAGATTGCACCTTTTTAATGAAGGTTGCACTCTGTTAATGAAGGTTGCACCCTGTTAATGATGGTTGAACCCTGTTAATGAAGGTTGCACTCTGTTGATGTAGATTGCACCTTGTTGATGAAGGTTGCACTCTGTTAATGAAGGTTGCGCCCTGTCTCTGTTAATGAAGGTTGCACCATGTTAAAAAAGGTTGTACTCTGTTGATGAAGGTTGCACTCTGTTGATGAAGGTTGCACTCTGTTAATGAAGGTTGCGCCCTGTCTCTGATAATGAAGGTTGCACTCTGTTAATGAAGGTTGCACCATGTTAAAGAAGGTTGTACTCTGTTGATGAAGGTTGCACTCTGTTGATGAAGGTTGCACTCTGTTAATGAAGGTTGCACTCTGTTAATGAAGGTTGCACTCTGTTGATGAAGATTGCACCTTGTTAATGAAGGTTGCACTCTGTTAATGAAGGTTGCACTCTGTTGATGAAGGTTGCACCCTGTTAATGAAGGTTGCACTCTGTTAATGAAGGTTGCGCCCTGTCTCTGTTGATGAAGGTTGCACTCTGTTAATGAAGGTTGCACTCTGTTGATGAAGGTTGCACTCTGTTGATGAAGGTTGCGCCCTGTTGATGAAGGTTGCACTCTGTTGATGAAGGTTGCACTCTGTTGATGAAGGTTGCACTCTGTTGATGAAGGTTGCGCCCTGTTGATGAAGGTTGCACTCTGTTGATGAAAGTTGTTCTCTGTCAATGAAGGTTGCACCCTGTTAATGAAGGTTGCACTCTGTTAATGATGGTTGAACCCGGTTAATGAAGGTTGCACTCTGTTGATGTAGATTGCACCTTGTTAATGAAGGTTGCACTCTGTTAATGAAGGTTGCGCCCTGTCTCTGTTAATGAAGGTTGCACCATGTTAAAGAAGGTTGTACTCTGTTGATGAAGGTTGTACTCTGTTAATGAAGGTTGCACTGTTGATGAAGGTTGCACCCTGTTAATGAAGGTTGCACTCTGTTAATGAAGGTTGCGCCCTGTCTCTGTTAATGAAGGTTGCACTCTGTTAATGAAGGTTGCACCATGTTAAAGAAGGTTGTACTCTGTTGATGAAGGTTGCACTCTGTTGATGAAGGTTGCACTCTGTTGATGAAGGTTGCACCCTGTTAATGAAGGTTGCACTCTGTTAATGAAGGTTGCACTCTGTTGATGAAGATTGCACCTTGTTAATGAATGTTGCACTCTGTTGATGAAGGTTGCACTCTGTTGATGTAGATTGCACCTTGTTAATGAAGGTTGCACTCTGTTAATGAAGGTTGCACCCTGTTAAAGGAGGTTGTACTCTGTTGATGAAGGTTACACTCTGTTGATGAAGGTTGCACTCTGTTGATGAAGGTTGCACCCTGTTAATGAAGGTTGCACTCTGTTAATGAAGGTTTTCACTCTGTTGATGAAGATTGCACCTTGTTAATGAATGTTGCACTCTGTTGATGAAGGTTGCACTCTGTTAATGAAGGTTGCACCCTGTTGATGAAGGTTGCAGTCTGTGTGGAGTTGTAATCTTTGTCTATCACCAACTGCACTTTACCTGTGATCATGTGTGCCACTTGCTTGCTTGTTATCACCTGGCATTATCTCTAGCACGTCACACAGTCAGCTGCACTGGCAGGCTGTTATTATTGTGTTGATGCACCAAGAAGACGGGAGACACATTGATATATTTGGAAAAAAGCACACATGCTGTTTAGTAAATTTTAAGGGGGTGGGGAGAACGAAGTGATTTAGATCATGTATGACTGTCAGTAGGAGGAAATGATATAGAACTCAAAATATGATACCTTATTTTGCATAATGTCAATGTTTCTAAGATACAATATTTTCATGATGGAATTGGGCTTATTTTTATTGAAGACCTCAGTTAATCAAGCATAATATCTTTGAACACCAGGGGAAAGATCATGAAGAGGTCTTCCATAGGGAAATAGAAGGGACATAACTCTAGTAGCCACTGGTGGTGCTACGATCGAGCCTGGAAAGTTCAGCCTGGTTCGGCAAGGGTGGAAACTGGACTTTTATGGTCAGTTAATGCCCCTGCCTTGGGAAGATGATCATCAATATGCATCTTTGTGTTAGGGGACAGTGTGTTCTTGAGGTCATGTTACTGATGCTTTACACCTCAAGGCTTCAGTGATTATGCAGAGAATGCTCAGATCCTTTCACCTAATTTTGCAAGTTATGGAATACCTTTGCTGTTTCCCAGTTCACCCAGTTTTCAGTGTTGCTTTACCTGTAAGGAGGTTTATCTCCTATGGAAGATGTGCTATTTATCATGTCCTACCTGCCAGCTATTAACACAGTCTGTATCAGATTCTGAATCCCCATTACCACCATTGCTCTGTAACCAGTGAGTGCATGTCACCCAGTACCACCATGGGTCTATAACCAGCACATGGCCCCCAGTACCACCCTGGGTCTATAACCAACACATGGCCCCCAGTACCACCATGGGTCTATAACCAGCACATGGCCCCCAGTACCAGTGGTCTATAACCAGCCCATGGCCCCCAGTACCACCATGGGTCTATAACCAGCACATGGCCCCCAGTACCACCATGGGTCTATAAGCAGTACATGGCCCCCAGTACCACCATGGGTCTATAACCAGCCCATTGCCCCCAGTACCACCCTGGGTCTATAAGCAGCCCATGGCCCCCAGTACCACCATGGGTCTATAACCAGCACATGGCCCCCAGTACCACCATGGGTCTATAAGCAGTACATGGCCCCCAGTACCACCATGGGTCTATAACCAGCCCATGGCCCCCAGTACCACCATGGGTCTATAACCAGCACATGCCCCCAGTACCACCATGGGTCTATAAGCAGTACATGGCCCCCAGTACCACCCTGGGTCTATAACCAGCACATGGCCCCCAGTACCATTGGTCTATTACCAGCACATGGCCCCCAGTACCAGTGGTCTATGACCAGCACATGACACCCAGTACCAGTGGTCTATGACCAGCACATGGCCCCCAGTACCAGTGGTCTATAACCAGCACATGGCCCCCAGTACCAGTGGTCTGTAACCAGCACATGGCCCCCAGTACCAGTGGTCTGTAACCAGCACATGGCCCCCAGTACCAGTGGTCTGTAACCAACACATGGCCCCCAGTACCAGTGGTCTGTAACAGCACATGGCCTCCAGTACCAGTGGTCTATAACCAACACATGGCCCCCAGTACCAGTGGTCTGTAACCAGCACATGGCCCCCAGTACCAGTGGTCTGTAACCAGCACATGGCCTCCAGTACCAGTGGTCTATAACCAACACATGGCCCCCAGTACCAGTGGTCTGTAACCAGCACATGGCCCCCAGTACCAGTGGTCTGTAACCAGCACATGGCCCCCAGTACCAGTAGTCTGTAACCAGCACATGGCCCCCAGTACCAGTGGTCTGTAACCAGCACATGGCCTCCAGTACCAGTGGTCTGTAACCTGCACATGGCCCCCAGTACCAGTGGTCTGTAACCAGCACATGGCCGCCAGTACCAGTGGTCTGTAACCAGCACATGGCCCCCAGTACCAGTGGTCTGTAACCAACACATGGCCTCCAGTACCAGTGATCTGTAACCAGCACATGGCCTCCAGTACCAGTGATCTGTAACCAGCACATGGCCCCCAGTACCAGTGGTCTGTAACCAACACATGGCCTCCAGTACCAGTGATCTGTAACCAGCACATGGCCCCCAGTACCAGTGGTCTATAACCAGCTCATGGCCCCCAGTACCAGTGGTCTGTAACCAGCACATGGCCCCCAGTACCAGTGGTCTGTAACCAGCACATGGCTCCCAGTACCAGTGGTCTGTAACCAGCACATGGCCCCCAGTACCAGTGGTCTGTAACCAGCTCATGGCCCCCAGTACCAGTGGTCTGTAACCAGCACATGGCCCCCAGTACCAGTGGTCTGTAACCAGCACATGGCCCCCAGTACCAGTGGTCTGTAACCAGTGTATTCATGTTGGAGGAGAACACCACATGCCAGGCCTCCCCTGCTTGTTCTGTACCAGTCCAATATTGGGGCTGCCACAATCCAAGAGGCAGATGTATGCCATTGGTCACTAGGTCAGGCTGAAAACCAGGTGCTGGGTAGTTGATAAGATGTAGTGCTTATTTGCCTGCAACACACAGGTGCCATAGAAGGTTAACATAACTATATGCACACCTGGCTGTGTGTATGTTAATTGGTGCAGTTTGAAGGGCAGTTATGTGTGTTATTCCCCTACAGCGGTCAGTGAGGAAAGAGATGGGAATTTGTTTTGCATATTTTGTGTGTTGTGTTAATACCGTTTATCGCCATCTATAAGGCGACCTTGTACAAGCCTTCAAAATCGATGCTAATTTATTTGTTGTTTCTACCTAACAGATGATCTGTTAGTCCAATAATTATGTTGTTTACGACATCTGTGGATGATGATTTAGAGGATATGATGCTTGTATTGTCTTTTCTTCGCTGTTGTTATCACTGTCCGGATATCTTCATGTAATGTTGGGGCACGGGTGAAGTAATTGTTAACCTCATCTTATGAAACGAAAGGATTAACTTGTTTTATTTGTGATCCCTTATTGGCTGAATATTGAATCAGCCTGAACTTATTGAGGCAGTGACTGCCCTGACCAAT
This sequence comes from Haliotis cracherodii, assembly GCF_022045235.1. NCBI lineage: Eukaryota > Metazoa > Mollusca > Gastropoda > Lepetellida > Haliotidae > Haliotis > Haliotis cracherodii. Next base: position 30,571,696 of record NW_027266286.1, read on the forward strand.
TCATTTAAATACTGGCAGGTATGAAGGGCTCACAAGATTATTAATGCCAAGACCTAGTATCATAGTGCATAAAAAGGGTTAACTAGCCACGGCACTGGGTACTATCAGCAGTGCCCTATTCCATGTATTGGCTGTGACGGGCACAGGAGCTGGGGTAACCTACCTGACCCATGTCGTATGAACATACTGTATGATGGTTGTATGCTCTATTCAGTTTTGGAAGTTTGAAGTGCAGTGAACACCATAACAGCTTGTATATACAGTGTACCTCAAGTTTTTATGACCATGGGTTAAAGTGCAAGACTCAAGCTTAAATCAGGGTGAATGAATATTATGTATGTGGGACTATTCTAACCACATAGTATGGCATACCAATTGGCAGTGTGTTCAAGTGCACGTCTTTGGCAGCCAAAGAGTGAACAAACAGTATATCTGTAATGGACCAGTTTGTTTATGCAGATCGGGAATACCTATATCATTATGTTATTGGCCCTTTAAATATGCTGTTGTTTGATATTTCACATTAAGAATAAGCTGTAATATGTTATTTCTCAACAGTCCTGTTATTGTGAATTTGCGGATAAATTGAAAGTTTTCAATGAAATGTCTTTTTTTATTGTCAACGGTTAATATTCTTTATCATTTTTTATCGAAACTGGAAAATACCATGCTGTAAATTTGGGGAACGGCCTAAAACAATCAAGAAATGCCATAGATGGTCCGTCTGACAAGTTGTTACCAAGTTTACAAGCAGCAAGAATGTGAGGCGCAGACCTATTTTATACATGCCAAAACATAAATGTAACAGTGATATGGTTGATGTCACTATCAGATTTTAAGTAAGAATGAATTATTTCTTGTCTCGAAAAAGTATAAACTAATTTACACGTTAATTTTCCGAGAATATGAAATGGGTGAAAAATTACCTGTGATCTTTGAAAATGTGGTCTGAATTACCTGTGAACATTTATTGGGCAAAGGCATGCCCTACCCTCTGCTTATGAAGTGCACAAGTTATGTTTATCGTGGTATGTTCAAGTGCACGCCTTGAGCATCAGATGAGAGTACCAATAATTTATCTGTTTTTAACCGGTAGTGTATGCACAGATGCTGCTGTTGTAATGGCCATGTGTTCAAGTCTTGCATGAACCAATATTCCATCTGTAACTGACCAGGTATCAGGAATGTATTCCACTGGGTTAGCCTGGGTTGGGGGGCAGGGGCAGGGGGGGTAGCAATCCATGCCAGTGGGTCACGGCTCGACTTTCATCACAGGTGCATCGTGGGTAGAAAGATTGTGTGTTTGCTTTTGCCCCAGGTACTGTGATATTTGTTTTTTACTTGTCCTTGTTTAGTGGAGAAAGGTTTCCAGATGGGACTTAGACGCCTGTGGAGATACTTGTAGGATTTCAGTGCTCAGGTATGTCTGGAGTGGGCAGGAGGGCTGTGTACCTAATTCCAATCAAATATGTTGCTTCAGATAACATATCTTAGTTGCAACATGATGTCAGTACTGTGATGTTCTTGCTTGAGTTATGGTGGGAGTGTTTATTTTCACTATTTGTATTGCTTTCCCATCGATGAGAAATTTATTGTGTCATTTGACAGTTGTTTGTGTTGACGTATGGAATACCCCTTTACACTTTACATTTTTTTGTTATAAATTGCGGAGGTGTGAAAATCTATATGGTATTTATGTAATTACAACTTGTTTTTTAAACCTTTGTTGTAATTTGAGAAATACGGTGGTAAGGTAGCCTTGTGGATAAAACATTTTTCACAATGCCTGTCCTGTTATTCCCCACTTTGGTACAAGTGAGTCTATTCTCTATGTCCGTACTTTGTTACTGTGATGTGATATGAGGATCTATCTCTAAGATGAATATTTGATAATACTTTATACAACATTACTTGTCAAATTGCATGATAAGGTGAGTGAAAGTGTGTGAGTAAAAACTGTGAAAATCCTGAAGATAAAGGCAGCAAAATGTCTAACAATCCTGTAATATAAAATTATTACTCAGGCTTTCCTTCCCTGGGATTAATGGACTAAATCTGTAAAAGCCGAAAGTGCCACATCTTGTACAGAGTTGTATCCCTTAGCTGCCCCAGGATCCACTGATTGTGGGTTCAAATCCCAGATTCACCCACAAGTCCTTAGTTTGTTTACATGATACCCAATCTTATACTTTTGCATAGAACTGTGATAGTATTGTGAGGAAAGGCCCTTGGCAATATAGTGAAAAGGATATACCCTTGATTTCAACTAATATCCTTGTTTTTGTTTCAGTTAGCACGGAGATGAGTATGTGATGGACTCGGCTGTCGTCCAATGGAAAGAAGTGGTGGCCAAGAAAGCCATCATGACCAGACTGGCCGCTCTAATAATGCCGATGCCAAGTTGAGGATTGGTGGTAGGCTACAAGGGCAGTCTTCAAGCCGCAGCCATGAAGTCGTCTCCCCCAAACCTGTTGCCAACAGTCAGACAACAGGCAACAGGCTGGAGGTCTACAAAGTTGAAAAGAAAAGGCTGAAACTGGATGTGGACAAACGGGGCAGTCTTCCAAGACAACCTGACAGAATAATTGATCCAGCTGTGTTACCCAAATTTCCAGGAGCAAGTCCTTTCAATCTCACCCAGGTAGTAGAGTCAGCTAAGGGTCAGAAAGCCAATACATCTCAGAAGGCACAGTCCAAAACAAGTCAGACCGCTACTCCTGCCAAAAATCAAAAAAGTCAAAAAATATCCAAACCTCAGATTAAGATCACCCAAGTCACTGATGCAGCCTTGAAGAAGGCAAAGAAAGCTGAGGATTCCAAAAAGACCTTGCTCAAGGGAAGCCAAAAGGTTGAAGATTCAAATAATTCCAAACCAAAGGTATCCAAGGAAGACCAAAACAATGACTCCTCCAAGAGTAAGACTAAGTCTACCAAAACACCGGAAGACTCCACTCTCCCCAAAACGGACAAGAAAGAAAACAAAAAAACTAATGACTCAACAGCTCAAAAGGTCGAGATTGAGAAAGAAGGTAAAAAAAATGAAACTTCAAACAATCAGAAACCACAAAACCCAGCAGATACTACAGTGAATATTAGTGAAACACCTAAAGTCCCAACAAGCCAAAATTATGAGGTTCCAAATAATGAGATTACTAAAGCAGCACGCAGTACGGAACCACCCATCACTAGACAACCAACAGCAGTGCAATCACCAACCAAGGTCACATTCAAGGTCGAAAGACCTGAGCGACCGGAGGAGGTCCACATCGACATGTCTCGTGTCTCCGACAACCCCCGGTCAGTACATTCCACATCAGAAGGATTTCAAAGACACTTTGTACGTTTGGGATTTCCGAGTGCCCCTTTCAGGAGGATAGTTCATGTGACGTCTAAGAGTGTATGTTTTAATTGCTGTACAACATTTCTACTGCTTCTTGTTTCTTTACTCCTGTTTGGCCCCGTTGTGATCCTGGTGGCTCTCATGGTTCCAGTGTGTGTGATTGTGAAGAGAATGTGTGACGTGTGCTACTGTTGCCGATTCTGTAACCATTGCTGTGCTTTCTGCTGCAACGAGCATCTGTCATCGTCGGAGAGCATCTGGCTTCACAAATCCAGCAACGCAAATCCTGTCGTTGTTCAAAGTCTTATTATCATACAAGCTGGACTTGACACCGACCGCATACGTGACCTCATCAATGCCCGTGTCATTACTGCAGAAGACAGACGCGGAAACAAGCTGTACCCACGTTTCAGTGAAAAGATTGTACCGTTTTGTTGTGGGTATGCATGGGTGGACGACTATCATTTTTTCATCAACAATCATGTATTCAATGCATCTGTTCGTTTGTCATCGTTGGAAGATTTACAGGAATATATATCAGAAATGGCATCTAAGCCCCTCCCAGAAGACCATCCGCTGTGGGAGATTCAAGTCTATCACAACTTCGGCCCACAGCGAGACACGGCGCTCCTGTTCCGGATGCACCCAAGCATGACAGATGGTGTCTCCATGATCCGCATCCTCCAGGAGGCGCTGGTTGATTCCCAGGGAGTCTCCCCTCCTTCATCTCCTCTTGGAAGTGGACCAGCCTTTCTGGGAACATTCAGAGCATTTCTTTTCGGACCCTTGACCTTCTGTTGTAAGTACTTGTGTATGAGGGAAGACTTCAACCTGCTACATGGCCGCCATGTCCATCCATCTGGCGACATGGTTGTAGCGTGGTCAGCTCCGTTCAGCATGAGATCTGCCACACGCATAAAACAAGTCTCCAGATGTACCATGAATGAGCTTCTTATGTCTGTCACAGCAGGAAATGTTAGGTCGTATCTACAAGTTAGCGGAATAGGGAACCCTTATGATATGCAGTGTGCCATTCCATTTGACTTTCATCATACAGACACGAGACATAGGTCGGAGATGGGGAGTAAGTATTCATTCATAGTCCTACCTCTACCTACCAACACAGAAGGTGCTATTCCACGCCTGTGGGAACTGAAAATGACAATGGATCACTTCAAACGATCTCCAGAGGCAGCAGTGATTAAAGGCGCAATGTGGTTCACGTCAGCCACTCTGCCCAAATCCTTGTACAGAAAACTGTGGAACAATATATATAGCAAGTGTACATGTCTAATCTCGAATCTGGCTGGTCCAGAAACCAACTTGAGATTTGCGTCACGTGAGATTAAGTGTGTCATGTACTGGCTACCACCACTGGAGAAGGTGGCGGTCGCCATTTCTTTCCTTACTTATGGTGATCAAATTCGAATGGCTGTGATAGCTGATCGCTCAGTGCTTCCAAACCCTGAACTAATCACTAAGGATTTCATATTCCAGGTAAGTGTCAGTTACTACTATATACTTGTTATAAGAACTTGTTTTCTACATTGTAACTTAATAAGGCTGAAAATGTCTCAAGTACAGTAATGTGAAAACAGATAATTGGTCGTCAGTTCCTCGTGAAATCACCCAAACTAATAATGTTCCAGATTAACATTGTGGTGTGGTGTACTATGTTTAGACAGATGTTCCTAGCAATAATTGTCTATAAGGTGGGGTTCCAGTTGACAGGATCTGGACTACAAAGGTTTCACTCTATTGAATACTACAGCTGGACTCTATGGTTACCGCTAAGATTTCTTGTGTTGATGTGTATCAGTTATGTCTTAATGTGTATGCATCTTACTAAATAATGTGAACGACTCTCAGGTCTTGTGGTAGAGTGTTTGCAAGGAACAAGGAAGGTCGGGTGTTCGATCCCTGGCAAATCATACCAAAAGACCTTGCCTCACCAGTATTTAATGTATAAGTAGTAGTCATCAAGGCAGTAATCGAGTGGTAGACAAGATTCCAGACAAACAGTGTCCAGACTGATGAGGCTCAACTGTATATGGACAAAGTTTATCAAGAACCACCAAATGCCTGACATTCTTGTTCATATTGGAGGCAGCAATATGTTTGTCTATGTTATGTGCAAGTAGTTGGGGCAGATGACCATGACTAATTACGGTCTGCTTGATGGCTCCACGTGCGTCGACTTATTTGCAGGATAACCGCTGTCCTATAGCTGGAATATTGCTGAGTGCAGCATAAAACAACAAACAAACAAATCTTTGCAGGATGTGTAACAGGGCCACACAAGGCATCTATTCTATCAAAACCAGGACACACATTATATTTGGAGAAATAATATACAGAGTAGATCGTGGAACATGATGGAATGATGTATGGTATGTTTCTATCTTCATGTTTAGACTTACATTCATAGAAATTAGGTAAAAGTGGGAAAAAATTTAAAAGCAAAGTCGATTGTACGATTCTATCTAATTTTATGAACATGTGTTTATGAACCACTATCAAACAGTAATGATACCAGTGCTCACGAAAGGGTGAGCATATCCTGCCCCACCAGTGGTACTGGTTACAAACACATGCAAAGGCAAATCAATTGTTCACCTGAAAAAACATGGGAGCATATGGTACAAGTCAAAACAGGGAATTGCCTGAGACATCACATTTGTCACTGATCCATCACACTTATCCACATGTTTACCAGAACACATTTTGAAAGCTTTACTAAATATTGTAACCTTGATGAAACATGCAACAACTGAAAAAAACAAAGACTATTTCTGTGGGGAATTGGCTTTCCCTTTGTGTGAGGGTACATGCAGTTTGTATGAACACTGATCACTGTCAGTCAAGGCAATGAGTAGATAGTTTTAGTGTGCATTTCTTCATTTTGTTCACCAGAATGGGTCACGGATATTCGATCATGGGCATTCAGTTAAACACTGTGCGACTTACATCATATCAAGTGTCACAAGGTGTCATTATCATATCACACCCTTTGTTATCCCCCCAGCATATAATGCAGCTTATGTAGTTATCATCTGGTCTGTCTGTCCGTCCATTCGTCTCTCCATTCATATTCCATTTCTGGAGCATAACTTAAAAACATATATTGTTTTCATCCAAACTTGGTACATGTATTAATCAGGGGCTGGAGTGGTGCCTTTTGCCATTGGGGGGTGGGGGGGAGACAGGTTGATTTGTCATCTCATTTGGTTCCACAGGTTCTGATCATGTGTTCAACCGTTGAACAAGTAAAAAAAGTATTCAAATATTTTAGTTCTTGTGATTAAATTATATTTTTTCAAAATCTTGAGTTTAAAAAAAAACTTTTCCCGTGAGGTCACGTGATAACCAAATATGAGATAATAGTCTCGATCCAAATGTTACAACGCGTACACTTGAGCAGACTCATGAAACAATTCATAATTCATCATATTATGAATACGTAAACTTGTACTGTGTGAAAAGTCGTACTAAAATACACTATTTGAAGGGGGCGTGGCCTAAATGCAAATGTCCGATTGGGATTTTAAATTTTCCGGACCCCTGGTTCAACGTGTCCATCACAGCACCATACTGATCAGTCCCACTGGATCTCTTGTCAGTGGTGTGAAAATGAGTATGTCTAGAACTATTCCACAATGGGGTTCAACATGTGGGATTTGTGTTTTTCCGTTCTTTGATATCTTAGCAACCATGTTTGAATCAAAACTGACGGGGAAGAAGTTTGGTTTTTTTTCTTTGGTAGATAACAGATCTATTAATGTAAAATGGATTTCAATGTACCTCTTTTGGCCATGCCCCCATCTGTTTGAGGTATGAAGAGATAGTTCACATCCATATCTTACACTATCAGTGGCATGGTGTGTGCAAAAAGTTTGAATCTTGTAAAGAAAAAGGAATTGTGTGTTGGAAAAATCCTTATAAATATCTGCCAAGAAAGTAAATTGTGTTTTTCCACCCTGGTACCCCAGAAGTGACATTGTTGGTTAATAAAGACAATATAAATCAACATGACAGGAAATATGTTCATTCCTGGCTCATATTCTGTTTATATTGTGTTGAAAAGTCTATGAATGACATTCAATTTCAACAACAGTGAACCAAACACATATTATACAAGCAGGCTGTATATTTACCTGTTTGTACAGTGTATAGCATATGTTGTAAACGTGGTTACATCATTAAAGTTATCACACTTTTCAGTATAAATATCTCAGAGCAGATTGGATGTTTGGAAGTTGGCTCCTAGTGCAAGCAGAGGTAAACTATGCCAGAGTAGTCTGAGTACATTGACACCTTTACAAGATGATAAAAGTCGGAGGCTTGGCCTCTAAACTGGGAACTTAGAGTAATCACAATTTTAAAAATACAGGAAGCTAATGAAACCTGAGTTAGTACTGCTTGGCTTACACTCAGAGTCTCTGACTTCAATCACTGAAAGCTGGAAAGAGAAAATGGTTTGAGTCTCGTCATGTTTAAGTCATGTCTGAAGAGTTTCTGTGACAAACGTTTTCTTCCGTTTTAAATAGTGTCTAAATTTTGTTCTTGCATTTTGAATTGGTGATTTTGTGGTAGGGATAGTATTTTTTCCTGAGATATAATGAGTGTTGAGAAATGTGCCGTATTTCTTCTAATAAGTGCCCCTGTGGTTATTCTTTAAACAAGCTTTCAAATCCAGCTGGTAATGGAGGCGTAGCGGTAATTAGAGACCAGGCGTTTGATATGTTTTATACATTGCATAATCTACAGTCAAACTTAGTGTTAGTGTACAGAATTTACATAACATGTCTGTTCAGATGGAAACTACTTACAGACAGAAGTACAGGAGACTCCTAGCTTTCCACTTGTCAGGAAGTGCTGAATTGGGATGCTTTGTTTCTTAGCTTTTATTTCTTCCATTGGCCTACTAACATTACCTATTACTCAGAAAACAGTCTCATGTGACATACACCGACCTCATACACAATACACAGGCCTCTGTTTATGAATATCAACCATTCTAAATGTAGCGGCCATAAAATTTCCGAGTCCCTTGATGGGATTCGAACCACGGACCTTCTGATCAGAGGTCAGACGCCTTGTCCACATGACCAAATAGGTTAACCTCGTCAGCAAGCTGACAAGGTAAGGATGTCATCTGTGGGATGACTCCACGCCCTGCTACATACTCCCCAGTCAACAGAAGGCACGTCCCGGGCCGCATAGTAGGGTACTGAGGCTTATTTTGCTCAAATTTAATATGAACGTGCTCAGCCCCACGTTGGTCGCCAATGTAGCGACCATAAAATTTACAAGTCCCTTGATGGGATTTGAACCACGGACCTTCTGATCAGAGGTCAGACGCCTTGTCCACATGACCAAAGAGGTTAACCTCGTCAGCAAGCTGACAAGGTAAGGATGTCATCTGTGGGATGACTCCACGCCCTGCTTAGTGTTCAGTCTAAGACTTTATTTGCCCTTATTGCTACCAAACAGATGTTTACTGTGTTTTCTGTTGCCACTCACTGGCATGTTCGAGGTTTACCAGGCCAGGTTGTATGTCTGGAGTAGAATATGTGCAATTACTTCTACACGGAAACAGTGGCAAACACAGGGAGGGCAGGTGTCACTCCATCTTGTGCAGAATGATGCAGCCCACCTCTAACAGGTGAGGAAGCATCTCAGAAAAGAGGGTTTAACTTTCCACAAACGAAGGGTCACACTTACGTTTAGAGTTATAAGTAGGCTGTTAATTGAGTGGAAACAGCTAAACATCATTCGCTGCCATTCTAGTTTCCCCCGACCACGGCTGAGTTACAGCCACATTTAGCCCTGTATGAGACCAGCAATGATGTCAGGAGATGTGAACAACCTGCTTCCCACATTGTACACATGGGGAATCAAACCCAGGTTTCAGCAGGACCCTCAGTGCTACCCCACTTAGCCTTAGCTGTAGGGAGGGCAGGTAGTCCAGTGGTGAATGTGACTGCTTGTCTCACCTCTGACAGACTCAGATAGGTTTTCCACATAGGTGCAATATATTGACCTGTGTTTGGTAGTCTGCATTGTGATATTGGTGGAATATTGACCTGTGTTTGGTAACTCCCGTTGGGATATTGCTGGAATATTGACCTGTGTTTGGTAACCCCCATTGGGATATTGCTGGAATATTGACCTGTGTTTGGTAACCCCCGTTGGGATATTGCTGGAATATTGACCTGTGTTTGGTAACCCCCATTGGGATATTGCTGGAATATTGACCTGTGTTTGGTAACCCCCATTGGGATATTGCTGGAATATGACCTGTGTTTGGTAACCCCCATTGGGATATTGCTGGAATATTGACTTGTATGTTGTGGCCTACGATTTGATATACAAAACCAGATATTTTTTTTATTTAAACTGTGAGCCTGTATGTTGGGGTTTGTTTCAACACTCTGAAGCATAGTCATTGTTTTTGCAAGAACTTTTGGAGAGAATCTATTAATTTCAATTTCACTTCCGATTTGTCCAAAGAGGAAGGTCATTCTCTGGGACCAGACCCGACCAACACCAACACCAACATTCTGACATATGATAACTCTAATTTAAGGGATGGTTAAAGATCGTCTTCGCAGACACCACAAGGACCAGAAAGCTGAAACTCTGTGTGACTAAGTATACTGACAATACTCAGTAACGGCTTAGGTCCCACAAGTGTACACTGCAATCATACGTATATAGCTACTGTGGTCAATGTGAGTGCAGCGGTTACAGTTGGAACTGAAGAAGGCTGGTCTGGCCATTAGTAATATGGTTGCTGTATTTAACCTCCATGGAGGTTCGGGGTAAGCATATGGGTACCCAGCAACCAATGTTGGTCGTACAAGGCAACTAAATGGATCAGGTGATCAGGCTTGGTGAGTTGGTTGACTGCATGTCATCGTACATCGTTCTGCGTTAGACATTGTTCATGATATCAATCACTGGTTTGTCTGGTCCGGATTTGATTATTTACAGACCACATTCCAAAACTAACAAACTGTCAATCAAAGTTCAAAGTAAATCTTAAAGATAGAAGGCAAAGAGGTCTCTTGTTGAAGATACCAATGTGGATGATACAAGTAGATTATTTATAGATGACAATATCATGTGTTCATAACTCGAAGAATGAAAATACTGGTGTGAAAAACCTAGAAACATGATCGGGGCAAACAGTGAAACGAACCCACAATCTTAGGTGTCCAAGGGGCGCCACTCTGCACTGTCAATTAGGCAATCTGAGGTGATTATTATATTGTATTATAGTAATGTTGAAGGTTAAATGTACTTATGACATTAATGATGAGTAAACTAACATTGTCAGAGATCATGTCTTGTCCTTGTAACATTCCAGTAAAGTATATGTGGTGCAGCCAGTTTATCTGTTATCTGCAGTCTGCACTACATGCAGTGGAGAAGAAGAAAAGAAATCACTTCCAGCTTTAGGATGAGAAACATCCCCGTAACTCTCCTTCAATGTGTTTGAGGGTGGGGGCTTATTGGGGTGAATACAGCATCTGCATGATGTACCCCGCCACTCCTACAAGGCATGGTCCCCATGCCGTCTTTCAATGTAGAAGCGCATGTAAATATGTATCATTATTAAGAGCAAGCTCATGTTCCTATTCTTTAATGCATTACAAACTCACATTTAAAAACATGGCAGCCATTCGTGTGATTAAAATTCCAAATGGCCATGTGGGAAAAGATTTCATTGAGAAATCAGCCCGTATAACAAATTCCACATGAAAAGTTGGACAGAAGCCAGGACTCGGGTGTTTTTTTTTTTTCAGATATAAATTTAGGAGCTTCGCACTGCTTAGAATACTCCTTAATGAGAAACATTTAAGTTTTGGGAAGTTAAAAGTGTTGAAAGTGAAATGTTTTGTTGGCAATGTATTGAGACACAACACGGGCTGCCTGCACTGGCAGATCAAGAGGGGGCCACAGAGACACAACACAGGCTGCCTGCACTGGCAGATCAAGAGGGGGCCACAGAGACACAACACAGGCTGCCTGCACTGGCAGATCAAGATGGGGCTACAGAGACACAACACAGGCTGCCTGCACTGGCAGATCAAGAGGGGGCCACAGAGACACAACACAGGCTGCCTGCACTGGCAGATCAAGAGGGGGCTGCAGAGACACAACACAGGCTGCCTGCACTGGCAGATCAAGAGGGGGCTGCAGAGACACAACACAGGCTGCCTGCACTGGCAGATCAAGAGGGGGCTGCAGAGACACAACACAGGCTGCCTGCACTGGCAGATCAAGAGGGGGCCACAGAGACACAACACAGGCTGCCTGCACTGGCAGATCAAGAGGGGATACAGAGACACAACACAGGCTGCCTGCACTGGCAGATCAAGAGGGGGCTGCAGAGACACAACACAGGCTGCCTGCACTGGCAGATCAAGAGGGGATACAGAGACACAACACAGGCTGCCTGCACTGGCAGATCAAGAGGGGGCCACAGAGACACAACACAGGCTGCCTGCTCCAGCAGATCAAGAGGGGGCCACAGAGACACAACACAGGCTGCCTGCACTGGCAGATCAAGAGGGGGCCACAGAGACACAACACAGGCTGCCTGCTCCAGCAGATCAAGAGGGGGCCACAGAGACACAACACGGGCTGCCTGCACTGGCAGATCAAGAGGGGGCCACAGAGACACAACACAGGCTGCCTGCTCCAGCAGATCAAGAGGGGGCCACAGAGACACAACACAGGCTGCCTGCACTGGCAGATCAAGAGGGGGCTGCAGAGACACAACACAGGCTGCCTGCTCCGGCAGATCAAGAGGGGGCCACAGAGACACAACACAGGCTGTCTGCACTGGCAGATCAAGAGGGGGCTGCAGAGACACAACACAGGCTGCCTGCTCCGGCAGATCAAGAGGGGGCCACAGAGACACAACACAGGCTGCCTGCTCCAGCAGATCAAGAGGGGGATACAGAGACACAACACAGGCTGCCTGCTCCAGCAGATCAAGAGGGGATACAGAGACACAACACAGGCTGCCTGCTCCAGCAGATCAAGAGGGGGATACAGAGACACAACACAGGCTGCCTGCACTGGCAGATCAAGAGGGGGCTACAGAGAATCAATAACTCTCAAACAGAGGAAGATGCTACTGGAAACACATGGAACTTCACTTGAGTTTTTTTCAACATTATTTTTTTAGTCCATCTTAATATAGGACAAGACATCAAAGGCATGATCTGCTTGAAAACCATGACTTCTCTTTGAAAAAAATATTGTTTTAATTTGTTTGCAACATTTCAGAAACATGAGATCAAGAATGAATCATGTGATGAAGATATTATTAATCTGCTTTCAGTGTTGGATGTGACTTGTAGTACATATTCTTTATGAATTTAGGAGTCATGCATAACCTGTGACTAAATGATATAAATCTAGGACTAGAACTGGAACAGGATCACTAATAAGGATTACAGTATAAGCGAGTTCTTTCTTAGGCCATTAGTTTTGTATTTTATCTTATCTTATCTTATTTTTTTTCCAAATTTGAGAGAGAAAAAATAATTCAGATTTACACACCTTTCTTTGCCAACATATTATACGGCAAAATTTTTAGCAATTGCTCAATGTGTAAAAGAAAATCATCTATAAAACTTATGATGCTCAATTTCACATAAATATTTCGCCAAATTGTTCAGTCAATGAGTCACAGCAAAATTCCTTGCGTAATAAATCTAAAGTTATGTCCCTTGTCCTTATTAAATGGACTTGGCCGACATTTGATCTGACGATAAGGGGACTGCGGTATGGCTAAGGGATGCAACTCCATACATCAAAATGTTTTTTCATAGTCAAACAGGGACCACCTTCCCCCAGTGCAATTAGAGAATTCAGAAAATATAGGTAAAAAGTTCAGTGATAAATTGCCATTGTCTGAAAGCGCATGCTTTAGTTCCTCGGAGAGTGGTTTTGGGAGGTGTTCAAGAGCTATGGAAAGATCAGGGATTTGTCAATGACATGTTTTAGGCTGTAGATTTTGTGTAAGCTAACTTTTTTGAAAGTCAAAGTGAGCTTATGTTTGTCTGGGGATCACACCCCAGTTTGTGCGAACACATTTTTAGATATGGCCACCACTGCAAACCATACTGTAAAAGCTATTTGTGGCCGTTATTCAGCCAAAAGATATTGAAACTTGGTACATGTATGGCATGTTGAGCATGTATGTTGTTTCTTACGATATCTTAAATTTTGAATTTGATTTTACCTTTTCAATTCAAGCTGAAACTTGGACATGAACATTATACAGCCACTTTCTTCAAACTGTCATAAAATTTTGTACTTGTGGAGTTAATGATAGTAAAGACAAAATGACCTTTATTTGAACTTCGCACTTTGGCCATGCTCCTATATTCTATCAAAATGCAGGAAAATGTAAACATTGTCTCCTCAGACCACAGGACCACTGTAGCCATATTGACCATGTGAAATTGTCTGATTGAATCACCTGAACTTTGACCGACATGTTCTCCTAGTGATGACATTATATTTTGTTCATTTCATTATAGTTTTAAGTGAATATCAATGCTGAGAGCAACTTTGTTCAGTGACCCAATGTCTTTGTTTTAAAATTATACATCCAGATGAGAGAATGAGTGAGTGAGTGAGCAAGTTTGATTTTACGCTGCTTTTAGCAATATTCCTGCAATATCACGGCGGGGGACACCAGAAATGGTTTTCACACATTGTACCCATGTCGAGAATCAAACCCGGGTCTTCGTCGTGACGAGCGAAACTCTTTAACCACTAGGCTACCCGACCACCCCTCCAGATGACCTACAGTACTGTGTGGCTTTTTTTCACTTTTGTTACAATACAGACAGTAGACCATGAATCTGTCCTCAAGCTCCATGTTAACTCACTGCTCACAGAAGTACATCAAGATCAGCACTTGGAACAGTTGATTGATATGGCCTTGAACAATGCTAAACAATTCACAAAGACACTGCCACAGGTGACCTTAGGCTAGTACTGTCATTAAGAAAATTGTTTTGACCAAACTACATTTTTCCAATCAACCTAAACTATTTTATTGACATTCAAACATAATATCCATTTTGAATCATTTCATTTTAATTTTCATTCCCAAACTCTTTCCTTTGTGAATATACATGTAGCTGCATGATATTTTTAAAAAAAATATATTTTTATTGATCTCCAAGTGTCATCTTCTGTTTCTACATCTCTAGTTAGATAAGGATTGGATGTTTGGGCTCACTCAAAAAAATTCAAAGTTTACAGAAAAGTGTTTTATGTTGTTAATGTTATCCGACATATTCATTAGACTATAAACAAGCCCTTCATGTTTTGAACTTCACCTAGTACAGAAATATCTCTTAACTCAGTTAACCACTTTCAGCTATAAGTAAAAATGTGACCCACTAAAGATTAATTTTCACTGCATGTTGGTACTATTTTCACCTACATCAGGCAAACAGAAATAAACTGGGGTCGAAATAATAGAAACAAGCTGGAAATACACTTAAATAACAGTTTCTTAAGGTTTTCTTTAAACATTAAGCATTTTTAGTTGGCCATTTAAAAATAACCTTGATCAGCCATTGTCACTTCACGTGAAGATCATTTAATCATACTGTGTGATAAACCCTTTATTTCATGCTTCACATGAAGATCATTTAACCATGTTGTGTGATAAACCCTTTATTTCATGCTTCACGTGAAGATCATTTAATCATACTGTGTGATAAACCCTTTATTTCATGCTTCACATGAAGATCATTCAATCATGATGTGTGATAAACCCTTTGTTTCATGCTTCATGTGAAGATAGTTCAATCATACTGTGGGATAAACCCTTTATTTCATGCTTCACGTGAAGATCATTTAATCATGTTGTGTGATAAACCCTTTATTTCATGCTTCACGTGAAGATCATTTAATCATGTTGTGTGATAAACCCTTTATTTTATGCTTCACGTGAAGATCATTTAACCATGCTGTGTGATAAACCCTTGTTCTCGATGAAAGCATTTCTGAATTAAGAAATGTGTGCTTATAAAAAATACCTTAAGATCAGCTTTTATCTTTTCATTATGTATGTAAATGATTATATCAGTACATTTTCTTCAAAGGTATAAATGAATATGTTGCAATTACTTACTAGATATGGGGAGGTGAAGGCCCTAATGCTGTCTCTGTAAGCAAGTTTTGACATCCATGTTCTTTGTGATAAGTTACAGATAATACAGTGTAGACACAGTTTAACCTTTACCCACTGTAACAAGTTGGTAGAAACCAGATGGAGAGGTAAGACAGTCTATGCCAGTAGCAATGAGGGGAGACGGTTGTTAAATTGAGAGATGAAATTGGATGCTGGAAAGTAGTACTGCACAAACTGGTCCAGAACAGGTCAGGAACATAGGTAATTAGTTCTCAGATAAGCATCTCTTGGATGCATGGGCCCTGTCTTGCCCTGTGCATCATTAGTCTTGCTCCTCTGCTTGCCCCATGCCATCCATGTGTTAGTGTCAGGGTGCAAGAGCTGATGGAATGGGATGAGAATGATAACAATTTACAATTTTGAAAAGCTGTTTGTCCCCACACCACATAACATATGACATCCTAGATGGCAGCAGACCAGTTTACCTATAACTGAAGTCTTATTTTGCCATGCATGAGACCACCGTGTAGAGTGAGCGAGTTAAAATTTAACGTCGCATCGGCATTATTTCAGACATATAGCGACACTGCCGTGTAAGAGAATGACCACATTCTACATAATTAGCTCACAGTTCCTGTAGATTGCCACAGCTTGAGCCATGTGATATGAGTGTCCAGCAAGGTGCTCGCTCTGTGCCTTTGTTATTTTGGTGATCAAGAAGAGTCACTCACATGTGAGAGGTCTAAAGGTCATCATAAAGCACTGCCTTCAGATGTCCAGACCTGCATCATGTGACATCAGTATGTGTGGGTGATATACACTTATTGCACACATCGTTGAAGTGTGATATTTACTAATAGGATTTCTGTTGATAAGGTCAACTTAAATATTTACTTGTTCTGTTGGATCTCTACCAGACACAATGATGCTGACCAAAAGTGGTTTTAAAGGACAGATCATTTATTGTGTACATACAAGTGAGTGCGCGTAATTAGAAAGAGAAACCAGTCAAGAAGGTAACCACTGTACCAGGCAGGGTTGTTTAGCTTGCTGGTTTTGCTAAGAGGTTTGAGTTGATCTATTGCTGAGTTTAAAAGTCATACAGATTTAGATTACTTTGCTCATCCTCACAATAACATGGAACCTAAGGACAATGTATTTGATTTTACTGGTCCTTAAGGAAATATACTAGACTCTGTCTTGCTAAAGAGGTACAATACATGCATAAACGACCTGTGAAGATCCGGGGTAGAATAGGTCTTCAGCAACCCATGCTTGCCGTAAAAAATGTCTGGTTGGCGTAAGAAGCGCCTAACGGGAATTGGGTGTTCAGGTTCGCTGACTTGGTTGATGCATGTCAATTATGTGGATCAATGCTCATGATATTAATCGCTGGATTGTCTGGTCCAGACTCGATTTTTTACAAACTACGTCATATAGTTAGAATACATCCTCCCGAGGCAAGGGAGTTAACTGACTGTAAAAGTCCAGTTTCCACCCTTGCCGAAATAGGCTGGAATTCTTGGGCTCGATAGTAGCGCCACCAGTGGTTATTACATGTTATATCCCTTATAAGCCTCTCCTATGGACCAATTGGATTCCACCTCTCGTATCACTTGCATTTGTTTCAAACAAAATGGTGGCGCCCAGTCAAGACGATCTGCTCGATAATCAAGATCTATATTGTGATAAAACAGGTTTTACCACGCAAAATGCATCAAATCACGTGAGCGCCTCGATTAAAAATGTGAAAAGACTTGGAAAATATATGTTGACAACGTGTTGGAGGTGTACATGCTTTGCAAATCATGCAATCGACAGAAATCTGCACGACAGTTTACTAACCGGATATCGATTTTGATTGGACTATGCATAGACTCGTTAGTCCAGCCAAAATGTAACTCCATAATACCAACCTAGTTTGGCAAGGGTGGAAACTGGACTTTTATAGTCAGTTAACTCCCTTGCCTCGGGAAGATGGCTGGAATATTGCTGAGTGCATGGTTAAACAACAGACAAACAAGCAGACATGAATAAACAAAGTCACTGAGTCTGGCCACAGGATTCACCAACTAAGTCACCTCTGTGACAAGCATGTGGTACTTGAAGCTAGAATATTGCTGAGTGCGGCGTTAAACAACAAACAAACAAACAAACAAAACCTGAAACTGATTCAAGCAAATCTGATTAAAGTTGTTAAAATGATGCTATATACGTCTGCAAATTCAGATTTTACAATGTAACACAGTTAATGATTGCCATTAAATCTCAATGTCAAACAGGACACAAGTTGCAAAGTCAGGACCTAGAATAACAAATGGCTAGGTAACACAACCCAATTTAGCTAAACTAAGACTAATATGATTTATCAAAGCAAAATGTGGGTGGTCGAAACTAAAAATGAAACATCATTTTGAAAAGTGCTAAAATGAGAGAAATTGCTTGAGACGTTTGTTTGTTATTATATTTCATCAGCAGAAAAGGGTATTTGTGTAAAATTGTATAAAAGTTTGGATCACGAGTACCCAAGTAGTAAAATAACACCTAACATTTTTTTAGATTGATTACTCTGATGTTGTTTTTGCTTCTCCAACACCATTTTTTTACTGTCTTAGGGAATACGAGCAATGCATTTTTGGCGCTAAGTGTAAACTATTTTCTTATGAAAAATCCAATTTGATCTCGAAAACATAAACTACTCCCCAACCCTAGTTTTCGTTTTTCATACAATACCTTAGTGAAATTTGTGATTATTTCAGATGGATTCGTTATCCAAACTCCTGGCTCATCGCCGTATTCCTGGTGAGCAGATTTGCCGCCGCATGGAATCTATGCAGCTCCTCTCTAGCTACTCCCTCAGTGATCTCACCGTGGAACAGGTAAATATGTCACTTTATCCCCTCTCTAGCTACTCCCTCAGTGATCTCACCGTGGAACAGGTAAATACGTCACATTATCCCCTCTCTAGCTACTCCCTCAGTGATCTCACCGTGGAACAGGTAAATACTTCACTTTATCCCCTGTCTAGCTACTCCCTCTGTGATCTCACCGTGGAACAGGTAAATATGTAACTTTATCCCCTCTCTAGCTACTCCCTCAGTGATCTCACCGTGGAACAGGTAAATATGTAACTTTATCCCCTCTCTAGCTACTCCCTCAGTGATCTCACTGTGGAACAGGTAAATATGTAGCTTTATCCCCTCTCTAGCTACTCCCTCAGTGATCTCACCGTGGAACAGGTAAATATGTAACTTTATCCCCTCTCTAGCTACTCCCTCAGTGATCTCATTGTGGAACAGGTAAATATGTCACTTTATCCCCTCTCTAGCTACTCCCTCAGTGATCTCACCGTGGAACAGGTAAATATGTAACTTTATCCCCTGTCTAGCTACTCCCTCAGTGATCTCACCGTGGAACTGGTAAACATGTCACATTATCCCCTCTCTAGCTACTCCCTCAGTGATCTCACCATGGAACAGGTAAATATGTAACTTTATTCCCTGTCTAGCTACTCCCTCAGTGATCTCACTGTGGAACAGGTAAATATGTAGCTTTATCCCCTCTCTAGCTACTCCCTCAGTGATCTCACCGTGGAACAGGTAAATATGTAACTTTATCCCCTCTCTAGCTACTCCCTCAGTGATCTCACCGTGGAACAGGTAAATATGTAACTTTATCCCCTCTCTAGCTACTCCCTCAGTGATCTCACCGTGGAACAGGTAAATATGTAACTTTATCCCCTCTCTAGCTACTCCCTCAGTGATCTCATTGTGGAACAGTTAAATACGTCACATTATACCCTCTCTAGCTACTCCCTCAGTGATCTCCATTGCGCACATATCATCATTAGGATGAAGAGGAACTTTGGTTTCCTCTTCATGATTTCTTGGTCCCCAATTAGATATTTTTAAGACCATGGGGTTTGTGAATGAAATATTTATAAAACAGTCTATTTATTGAAGTCTTCTCACAAAACTAAAGTCAGTAGTGTAAATAAAAACACATGTACTGGTTAATCAAGATACATGCTGCTTTTAATATTTCTTTGATTGACAAGTCAAAGAGTTACTTCCCCTTCCCATGTCATTCAACTTTGAAACATTCTGTCTTACAGTTTTAATGTTCAACATTTTGGGGTCAGCAGCTATGAATACAAAATATTGGAAAATTATAAAACTTTGTAGGCTAAATTGATATTTCCAAATTCATTTGTATACAAAGTTAGACATGTTGATGTTACCAACCTGTTTATTATCTAAAGTGAAAACAGAACAATAAAGCAAGTTTCAGGAAAATACAGCTTGAAATTAACCACCTGTAATCATATTCTCCTAAATACATTTGACGTTTTCAAACAGCAGTAATTTGAATGTGACGTTCATCACAGATGAAAAAGAAGTGCTGCGTCTGTATCTAAATGAAGGTACAATCATGTCAGTATTTTACAGCTGTCTACAAATTATAGAAAAAGTTTGACCAAGGATGAAGTAAGTGTGTTGAAATAGAACCCAGAATGAACAAGGTAGGCCTATGATGCTGTGTGTGCTGGAGCAGCTAATTGGTTTTGAGATGATATGTAAGTGTATCTAATTGGCTGTGTATTAGCACGATGCAGGCGGCCCCGGTGCGGAGGCTGCATCTGTTGTAAACCCGAGATGGATATATTGGTGTTGGATAGCTTCCAACAACAAACTTTACTTCATGATCCCCTGAACATGGGCACTATGTGTAGAAATTAGCTCACAGAGTGTCAGAAACTATTTCTGTACCATCGCTGTCTTCTTAAATCTAAGCTTAAAATGATTAGAATTTCAGTAATTCTTGGCATCGCCATACAAGGTGTCTGTTTAAGGATGTATATATGTTGTTATTGATCACTGTAGGCACATGTTGCTTTGAGATACTTTATGAAACAGGTGTGTGCAGGCACGCACGCACGCACACACACACACACACACACACACAGTGCATATATCATTTATAAAGTTCATTTGTGCTATTTGCGCAATTCCAGCCAAGAAAATAGCCCATGTCTCAGCTGACTGAGGATTGGGTGTTCATAATGTCTGCTTGGGTGGTGTAACCTTATACCTGGATGATAACACACTACCCTGACCACTGAAGGGATTGGGTGTTACCTGGCATCTGGTTGTCTGAGGCAATGGACTTATATGATTAGAGTTGCGTCCTTTAGAAAATGCTAATCATTAAGCTGTGTCCGAAGCTAAGATTCTCACTGATTTCATGGACTTGATCAAAGTGGTAAATGTCTATACAACCTGCATCAATGAGTCACTCTCCCAATAAGGGAACTACAGAGTTATCTCCCCTTGCAGATCCAGCTGCAGATGTCGCTAGTACAGCAGGAGCTGCATGACCTAAAGCTGCAGCTCGAGTCGCATTCTGCACGGAAGTTCTCCCACAATGAGGCTCACGCCATGAAGAAGATTGAGCATCTGAAGGAGCAGTTTCGGGAGATGATGGTCGAGCTTCGTAAGAAGAGAGCCGCAGAAAATGAGAATGCTGTTGTGCTGACCGACGACATTGTAAGTTTGTATCTGGACTTAATGGTACCTGTAGTAAACTTGCTAGTTGCTGAACTTCCCGGCACACTGAGGCATCTTAGCACTGTTCACAGGGGCTTGATATACTTACAACGTTGGGGTTTTCTTAACAAAGAAAAAGGTATGATACTCTCAATTGTTACTTTTTGTTTTCTACTGATGCGAAAACATTCTTTGAGATTACCTATTGCCAACTGTGATAGATTTGTTTCCAGGATGAGGAGTTGGACACTGATCGCCCCCAGCGGCCATTCAGACGTCGCACGCTGTCCATGTCCTCCCGAATGTCCACAGCCTCCGTCTCCTCGATGGTCCGACCCCTCTCCACAGCACCGCAGTCTGGACAGCCGTCCCCGACCCACCCCGGCCTGCCGTCATGGCCGGGGCCAGAGATAGAGGTAACTCATCATGCTTGACTTTAACAAGCCTTTGTCTGCTGTCAGTTTATCATTTCAAGGACTATTAAGATACGTCAGATGTTGCGATATATATGTCAAACTATCAATGTATTGCATTTGTTCGCTGTATGATAGTACTACATCCGAATGTCAGTAGTATTGTTGATAGTATGCATAAAATCAGTAGTTTCAATAGTTGCCATTAGTTATAGATAAAACATAAATTATGCAGATACCAAACATGCCTTTGTGTTGGTTAGCAAGGATTATCATTAGTTCAGATTAGAGTTACTTCCCTTGTTTTGAGAAGCAACAATGAGGAAAATGGCGACTTTGAGATAGTCAGCAATACTATATTCATTTCTAATACATTGACTGACATAATTATCAAGCCTTAAAGTTGGTTCATTACCATCGCATTACTATTGCAATAGTGTGGGCTACTATTGATGCTGTGGATGCTTTTGTTGTTGAAGCTGAAGGATGTTGAGAGGTCACTGATGAAGAAGCACCCTGGCTACAAGCAGCGGCTGTCGACAATGGAGGAGTATGACATGGATGATGGTGCCCAGGGAATGGACGAACGCCGTTATCGGACTTACTGACTTTTTACAAAACTTAACTTAGTAACTGAATATGTCAGTCATT
This sequence comes from Haliotis cracherodii, assembly GCF_022045235.1. Taxonomy (NCBI): domain Eukaryota; kingdom Metazoa; phylum Mollusca; class Gastropoda; order Lepetellida; family Haliotidae; genus Haliotis; species Haliotis cracherodii. Next base: position 30,593,824 of record NW_027266286.1, read on the forward strand.
GATAACTGACTCTCTCAGCAAATTGGGTACTTTATGATTGGTCACAAAGTTACAATCACAAGAACGAACCAGATCCCACTGTTTAGTATTGACAAGCTCTGTTACAGTTATTTTCATCTGAAACTTCAGCTTTGACTTCTGACAATTGTAAACTGGTATTGTCGTTTGTAAAGTGCTGTAAGAGTTTGGCTATTTTGTGAGATGGCTTGCTGGCTACTGTTCTGTTGTAACAATTGTCCTATGGAATGACTGAAACTTGTCTGAGATGAAAATTCTATTTATGTTTGCTTTTATGAATATGAGGGATTGAATCTGGCCAATCAAGATTTGTACAAGGCGTTATGAAGACGGTCACAAGACATTAGGACAGGGCTAACTGGAAGGAACACATCCAGTTCATGGTGTCCATGGGTTGGTTCTGTGGTTAGCAGGATCTACAACATGACAACAGCAGGGGGCGTCTCCAGCTGTAACGATGACAGGACTGCAGCTGAAGCTGTCTGTGGGACAACTGAACACTGTAACCTCCCACTCCACCACCTGTAACACACTATTGGCTTCACAAACTGTAACGTCTCTGGGACAAGTCATCACCATAATCACAACGCCACTGCCTGTAACACAGTTGACTTACCAAGCATAGGACTGTAACCCAGGCCAGCACTGGAACAAGTGAACAGTAACCTGTCACCACTCCACCGCATCGTGCCCTGCAACATGGACTCTCTGACCTATGGGACACTGGAGCATCTGTAGTGAGGCTCCCACCACTCCGCCGTCACATGGACACTCTGACCTATGGGACACTGGAGCATCTGTAGGGAGGCTCCAAACTCTCTGCCCCGTCACATGGACTCTCTGACCTATGGGACACTGGAGCATCTGTAGGGAGGCTCCCACCACTCCGCCGTCACATTGACTCTCTGACCTATGGGACACTGGAGCATCTGTAGGGAGGCTCCCACCACTCCGCCCTGTCACATGGACTCTCTGACCTATGGGACACTGGAGCATCTGTAGGGAGGCTCCCACCACTCCGCCGTCACATTGACTCTCTGACCTATGGGACACTGGAGCATCTGTAGGGAGGCTCCCACCACTCCGCCCTGTCACATGGACTCTCTGACCTATGGGACACTGGAGCATCTGTAGGGAGGCTCCAAACTCTCTGCCCCGTCACATGGACTCTCTGACCTATGGGACACTGGAGCATCTGTAGGAAGGCTCCAAACTCTCTGCCCCGTCACATGGACTCTCTGACCTATGGGACACTGGAGCATCTGTAGGGAGGCTCCCACCACTCCGCCCTGTCACATGGACTCTCCGAGGATTACACCACAATGTCTACACCAACATCAGATGCTGAGCACAGACAAAATGACAAGTCCCACTTACACCAGCGGCAAAAGGAAATGGGACATGGCAGACCGAATGATTTGATCAATTTGAAAAATAACATTTAAGATGATAAATTATATTTCTAGACGAACCCCAAAGAGCAATTCAAATATGGAAGTAATTTTCTCCTAGGGTAATATTTAGATATTTAGCATCACATTTTGGTAATGGTATATGATTATTTAATTGGACTCAATTTAGGCAAGTTTATATCATGTTATGGTCAGTGTGGAGACACAGAATTATCAGTGGACAGTGGGTGAATGGTGATGCACATCTGAATGTGGAAAGTCTAGACTGGAGGTACATTATCAATACATAGTGCAGTGATGCAGAGAGTCAAACTCTTTGAGCTGACCGTGAGTGCAATAACAATTACCCCAACAGGAGGAGAGATCTGTGGTGCAGAAGGGTGACAAAACATCCTCCCCCACACAACCTCCCCTGCACTGGGGAGTGACCTGGAGATAGGACATACACTTGAGATCTGTCATTCATTACAATGTGGGAGGGGCCAGGGAGAATCAGGCATGGTCACCAAAGGGAAATGTCATGAAAACAAATCATGTTAACTTATGAGGTGAGGTGAGGTGAAATTTGGTTTAACGTCGCGTCCAAGATTATTGCACTTATATAGCGACGTGCATGCACGTGTATGTGTGTGTGTGGCTGCTTGTACTAGTCCGGACTGATGCCGATTTATAGTGCTAGCTCACTGAGATACCATGCCGCAGTTTAACATGAATACCCCACTCAGACACAGTATACTGACTCCGAGCCGACCAGTCCTTGTTTTAGCCCCTTAATGCCGAGCGCCAGACAGGGTAACAACAAGTACAATCTTTTAACGTCTTTTTGTATGACGCGGCCCGGGATCGAACCCTGGACCTTCCGCTCTCCGGGCGGACGCTCTACCACAGGACCACGGAGGCGGTCCTGTTAACTTATGATATAACTAAACAAAATCTAAGAGATAAGAATGGGTTATTTATCAGACAAAGTTTATGGAATTTAGCATTGCTAATGTTTTGATTTTAATATTTATGATGTCACTGCTTTTGAATTTTCCATCCTTTAGCAAGGTCATGAAAAAATAAACAAGCACTTGGAGAGGGTGGAGTCATGTTGGTAGACTCGGGATGAAAGCTCCCTCACTCCACAGCCTAACATCAGTGACACGGCCCCAGGTCTCCTCCGTCTCTCGCCATCACACTGTACATACACTGTCTATAGGCTCCAGTCATAGGTAATACTCATGTGACATTTGTGGTAATTATAACACTTTCTGATGTATATTATTGTTGGAGTATTTCTATCATAAGCACAGAAACGATTGAAATCAATATGTGCCCTACATTGAACAATATGACAACAGGAGATTTTGCCATGCAGTGTCCTGTGGCCGATACTGGTGGCTAACATGACAGTGAAGACAGCCATCCCCTGGCACAGATAATGTCCTGAAACTTCTACAGCTCAAAACAACAAACTAAATGGTGTAGTGCACAGCTAATCCCCTGGCTCTTACCTGTGGTTTGCTGGACAGGGTGCCCTGGTCAGTTCATGAGCTTAACAAGTTAGCCAAGACTAAATTGACATAAGTCATCATGTTTTACCACTTCAGTAAATTAGGGCAAATGTGAACCCATCATTAAACGTTCTTGGCATGGCTAAGGGACGCAACTCTCCCTGTCTCCAATATGGAGACTGTGTCAGGCAGAGTTTTTAATGACTGGGTTCATGGATCCACTGACCAAAAATTTCATAAACTTGGAGTAAAATACAATATAATAATAATTCTATTTTTTCTTGGAGACAAGTCTATCTAATTTAGTAAAGAAAAAAACAATCTTTAGTGTGGGTCAATGGGAAAATGGGATAAGCTTTAACATGTATTTTAGAGATCACTTCAAATCATAGGTTTTGTTTAGTTCCCACATAAACGCTGTAAAGCAATTCAAACAGGCCTTAAAATCAACTTGACAGGACTGAAGGAAGCTCACTTTGTCCTTGCACAACCTACTGGCCCATAGTGTGCTCTCCTCACTACTTCCTGGGGTCTATCCTGCCATCAGCAACCCACAGCTGCACCCCTCTCAGTACTCAGCACATGTCAACTGCACCGCTTGAAGTGAGAAGAAACATTACATATCTATCAATCTGCTCACACGACTAGCCAATTTCACCTGAGAATTTAATATCTTGTCTTTAACAAAATTGGATGCCATGCTGTGTTAGAAATTACCATGAAAGCTTTATCAGCCAAGCTGTCAGGCCTCTACAAGCTCAGGAACAGGAACACCCTTAGACTAACATCTAGTCTCTGCAATGAACATATTTTACAGAAAAAAACAGTTGTTAAATTATGGTTATAAAATATAATAAATAGGAGCTCAGAGCTTTCTTCATTTTCAGATACTGCAGTAATCTAGACATGCCAAACATTATAGACTTGCATGGGCTGTGTTGGATATATTTGTTTAAGGGTCTATATGACAGACTAGAACACTCCTGTAAAGTAGGTTTTCTGTTCTAGGTTGTGATTTGAAAATCACAATTAACAGCATTTCATAAATTTAAACAAAATGCAGGGCAACTGGTCTTCAAAGTTTGTATACTTTTTTTAATTGTTTGTATACTTTTCTAATTGTTTGTAGCCATGGGGTAGCATTAACTTCTGCTGCTAGGATACATATACAAGATAATGAGAATGGACTAAACCCTGGCTGGATTAAACTGTCTGCCTCAATATCCCTACGTTCATCTCCCTGAAGGCAATGGGCTGACTGACAACACCTTGGGTAATCTCCCTTACATCCCTACAGTTGATGATCATTTCAGCTGGGAAGAACTCCCAAATTGTGTATCTTCTTCTGACAAAAGTGTTTTTCTTTGGATGCAGATGAAACTCATCCAAAATTTGGAAAAAGAAATTTGTGAAAATGAAGAGATTTATAGAAAATAGGTTTTATTTGATTTTTTTTCTGATTATAAATTTTATCAGTCGGGGTTCTTGTTCAGGGGGGTGGTTTTCTTTTGTGGGTGTGGGTGAATCTAATACCAATCCTAAAACATTGTCATCTTTTTTTTTAAATTTTTCATTTTGACCAAGTAAATATGCAAAGAAAATATGCAAAACAAGAAAGCAGTGGTAAGACCAATATCTTAGGATTTAATAGGTGTTACTTCAAAGGTTTTGTATTTCAGAACCATATCAAACCCTCTAGTTTTCTAACTACACCAAAGCAGCATTGTATGAGATTGATGGAATATTGACCAAGAATCTTTGTGTTTATTGCAAATTTAGGAATTAAAGTCTTGTGTGTCCAAAAGCTAACTATGCTGTGAATATAACTGGAACACTGTTCAAAGCGGCATTAAACACAACTCACTCACTCACTCACTCACTCACTCACTCACTCACTATAGTAACTTGAGAGAGGGCTACAGATTTATTTGACTTTCATGTTTCAAGGTATGAACGTGTGCAATCAGTGGTGTGTGCAATACAGACGATGCTTCAGCTAAGCCTGGTATGGACGGCAGCCTTAATTTGGGGGGGGGGGGGAATGTAAGATATGCCTGCGTCAGTGTTTTCTGTTTTTAAAGTGGGGGTGGGGATCTTCAAAGAAGAAGTGAGCTGCTAGCAAGGTATTCAGACTTATCACCCCCCAAGATTGTTTTATCCTGAACCCCATCTGTCACTGTCAAGGACTGTCAGCGTACAACTTTTCAGCCTGTGCTTTTCAGAGAATTGGAATCAGTGTACGCTGTAATCGTTTAATATATGTGTCCACAGTTCTTAACTTAACTTATAACAATTGGGTTTTTTGTGATGTCAAGTCCAGATTTTGAAATTTTAGAGCTGCAAGAGGTTTCTCAATTTTGCTTTTTGTTTTATATGAACAATATTTATGGCATTTGTTAGCATTCAAAGTTCTTGGGCATTTGTAAAGAGGACAATCCCAACATGGCTGTTTGACAGAAATAGATTCATCAGAATATATGCAAGAAGAACATGATGATAAAGGTTATGCAGTGAGAATACAGCCAGTCACCAGTCTATATGAGAAGGCTATAGGGAATATTCAGTGTAATGTATATGTTTACACACAAGATGGTGGCATCAGCATTGGTTGTGAACTTCAGTGAACTAGGCTGGCCTTAAACTAACATCCTTTGCAGTCATAACCAAATATAAGTCCAAGGCCATATAAATAGGATATACTGAACACATCTGATCCAGCACCTTTCAGATTTGAGGAAATCACTTGTAAAACTTTGTACTGAACAATCCTCACCTGTAAGTGCTGATTTTTTCTTACCCTAAAATCAAATACGTAAACTTTTTCCCCAATATATTTATTTTTTTAATTTTAATAAAAATTGTCATATAATATATACTGAATGGCAAAAGAAATGTCACTTCATGAGAATACTCCATGAAAGTTTCCCATTGAATATCAATGCTTGTTTTGAGGGTCTTGCGTTGTTGACATTAGTCTGCATCCAAATTTAATGTGAACGACGAAAAAGTGACACAAATATGGATTTGATAGGTCACAGCTTAACATATGACCATGGTACAAAGCCCTGAATGCTTTCCATGAAAATAAAAAAAATTCACTTGCATTTCCTTGTTCCTATCCTGATAACCGGCACCCCAACACGTGGATCCAACATTCTTGTATCGATACTAGCGCCATGCCAAGACTTACGAAGAAACTTTCAGGATGTGACTTTTCTTTTACAGTTCAGTATACATGTTGCCCCCATATCGGCATGTACCCCAGGAACACAACCCATGTTATTTGTCATGTTATATATACCATACAGTAAACATTTGGAATGTAAAGATCTTGCACAATGCTAAATTCTGCACATGATCTTGTCAACATTTCATGTTGTTTTTTCTGTATCTAAATTTGTGGCCAAATATATTACTGAAGTCTGTTCTTGACTTAATGATTGTTTGATGTGTTTAAAAAGTAATGACTCAATTTGACATTGACTGTTAAGTGGTTGTACAGTTAAGATGACGATTGTACACATATACCATGTATGCATTATCATCAAAGTCTTGGTTTTGTAGGTTACCGATGCCTGAATGTATTAATTTTGAATGATGTGTGCTGATGCTTTGATTGTTTAAATTTATGGCATTTATTTGCTTTTGAAAATTTGTTTTCAATATAAACATGTCTTAGTCTTGCGATCTGTAACATTGTTCTTTGAAGAATTTATAACATGCTGAACCTGTGGGGGATACTTTTCATCTCTTTTATTCACTGTTTTCTGGACTTTACTGAACAAAAGAAGTTAAGGATCATGAACTTTTGGGGGGATACGTTTTTTAAGTGGAGACTAGAAAACAAGTCAATAAAAATACTCCTACCCCACTCAGACACAGTAGACTGACTCTGAGCTGACCAGTCCTTATTTAAGCCCCTTAATGCCGAGTGCCAGACAAGGTAACAACAAGTACCATCTTTTAACGTCTTTTGGTATGACGCGAACTGGGATCGAACCCTAGACCTAATAAATATTCATGATCCCTAACTTTTTTTGTTCAGTATATTTCTGGATTTTCCACCATTATGTGTGTTCTTGACTGCAGCTAAATGTTCAATTACCAGTAACATATTTGTTATGCAGATGTAGGTTTCAGAGTGTTCAATTATTAGTTGTGGCATCAAGGGATGCTGTCGGTTTGTTATTGTGGTTCTGGACTTTTGAAAATATGCCACAAATCTGAACATACACCATGAAACTAAGTCATACATATGTCACAAGGCATTCTCGTTGTTTATTCCAAATCTGAAAATGCAGAAAGAATGTTTCTTACCTAACTTTGGGGGGGGGGGGTGAGGGATAGATATCTGGACGTACCGACCTGTTTGGTGTGAATGTACAATCAAGTTTAAGTTCTTCTTTAATCGATCTCATCAAAGGCATTTTATTTTTACGACCTACTTGTTTATTTGTGCATTTAATTGTGGGCAACAACACAAATAATCTTTTTACATCTCACAGTTGTCTTGTAAAACCTGTGCTGCAGGTATGGTGGTAAGATGTGCATGTGCTGATCGCCACAAGGGAGGTAACTCTGTCATCTTGTGTGGCATGTATGCAAAGGTTTCGTAGACAGTAGTGAGAATGTGGGATTGTGTGAGAATGTGCCATAATACTGCATTGTGCAATTATCTATGACAAGTTGGATTTGTCTGTATCTTTGTAAATATAAATAACTTATTGTGTAAATAACTGTTGAGAGTTGGAATACTCGTATTTACCTTTAGAATTTACCAGTGTTTGATATTTTGTCAGTTATTACCATTTTGGTTTGATTAGAGTATGTTATTGTGGTTTTGAAGAGTTTATTTTAAGTTGAATCACCAGAGTAGATAAAAGGGATGTGTTTCACAGATCAGCATTTATGTTTTTGTTATTCGAGGATCTTCTTACAATTTTCAATATCAGTTATCAGTCACTGTGAAACTGAATCACAACGGCATGCACAAGTCAAACAGGGAGACACCAGTAAAACTCAGGGATGCAAGAGTGAAACAGGGAGACACCAGTAAAACTCAGGGGTGCAAGAGTGAAACAGGGAGACACCAGTAAAACTCAGGGGTGAAACAGGGAGACACCAGTAAAACTCAGGGATGAAACAGGGAGACACCAGTAAAACTCAGGGATGCAAGAGTGAAACAGGGAGACACCAGTAAAACTCAGGGATGCAAGAGTGAAACAGGGAGACACCAGTAAAACTCAGGGGTGAAACAGGGAGACACCAGTAAAACTCAGGGATGCAAGAGTGAAACAGGGAGACACCAGTAAAACTCAGGGATGCAAGAGTGAAACAGGGAGACACCGGTAAAACTCAGGGATGCAAGAGTGAAACAGGGAGACACCAGTAAAACTCAGGGGTGAAACAGGGAGACACCAGTAAAACTCAGGGGTGCAAGAGTGAAACAGGGAGACACCAGTAAAACTCAGGGATGCAAGAGTGAAACCCGAGGATAGAAGGTGATATTTGGGACAAACATGCGACAGAAGTGTTGATAATTACATTCTACAGATACTGATTTGTTGACAATGCCAAGAACATCAATTCCAACCAAACAGTCCCGATGTTTGTACACAGTGTGAACACAAAAGCCAAGTCAATCTATTTGAATGGTATGACTTTAATTTTATTTTCAAAGGCATGATGGGCACAAAAAATGTCACCATTTACAATTACACCTCATGAAAATATTTAACTTTCATAAAAACATGTCAAGTAAAGACTTTTACAAGACGGACATTCACACATAAGGAGTCTGGGGTGGTACATCCGCACTGTACATCACGTCTATTGAAAAACAATATATATTCACATGTCAAGATCAATGAACATTAGTTTCATAAATCCAAGGGCTCCATCAACTTTCACAATAGGTAACTTAAAATAAGAGTATGCAAAATTCTTGCATAAAGATGCACAGACAGTTGACACAGTGCGGTCTTGGTGAAGAAGGCAGAGGGAAGATTTTACAGGGCATGAGCAGTGGGGAGTCCTCAGGCTACATCACCAAATGGGAGTAGTTCAAAAAGTTGGATGTCAGACATAAAAATTAATTCCTTAAGTTTTGAGACTATCCCCCACACATCATTTAAAACGTAATCGTGAAAGTGTTGACATCCTGAAAAGAGATTTTCGGAAAGAGAAATGCACAAATCACTTTACATCACATAAATGTTATAAAAAAGCACAACAGAATTTGAGGATCACCACCAACTCACCATTCAAGGAAGGGTTTTGACTTGCACTATCTTGACTTTCATCTTTCAGGAAGTGAAGCTGAGTATTTAAGAGAAAAGCATGATGACTTCAACTCCTACTGATTGACTTGGAACAGAAAATGCTCAAAAGTTGATTTGGTCGGATGGAAAACTTTCAGACATGATAACTCCCCCATCCCCAAACCTATTATTTTATCCAACAATTGCTCCCAAAGGGCTTCCGACACTCTGCCCACGTAATGAATCAAACGTGAGGCTACACAGCCTCCCCTCATTCCGGCCATACCTATGTCATTGATCAGGTTTTAAGTCTAAACCTGAAAGTGTTAGAGAGAAAACAGCTGGCTATCTTCTAAAATATATTAAAGTTTTCTCTAACGTTTCTTTCTCATAACTTATCGTCTCGTATTTACCTCAACATGAACACAACTCCTTCCCAACTGTGTGTGAGTGTGAGGATGGCTTTATGCCATTTTTAGCAATATCACGGTGGGGGACACATGGTATGGGTTTCCCACATTGTACCAGTGAGGGGAATCAAACCCGGACCTTTGGCGTGATGAGCAAATGTTTTAACCACAAGGCTACCCCACCACCCCATTCCCAACTGCAAGTTTTATCATTCTTCCTGTAATGAAGTATTCCAAAGTTGAACTTAGCTAGAGTGAGTGAGTACCCTTTTTAGGCCATTTTAGCACTATTCCTGCAATATCACAGCAGGAACACCAAACATGGGCTTCAGACATTGTGCCCTTGAGGGGAATCGGACTCAGGTCTTCAGCGTGTCGAGCTAACGCTTTACCCACAAGGCTACCCCCTTGAACTAAGAAATGACACAGGTTGACACCATCTGGATCTGCAAGTAGAAACATGTTCAGCTTACAGATGCAGTCTCTAGGTGTGTCACACACTATTCACAGAAATGACTATGAAAGGAAAATGTCCACAAGGATAAGTGAGGGAATCTAAGTGGATATCGATGAGTGCAGATGATGTTGATAGATAGATCTGGAGATCGATGGACTGCCAATGTACATATTGCATATCAACATAGCAAAACTAATATTCAATGAAGCATCATAAAATCTCCAACTTGTCCCACCAGGGTTGTGCTGGCTGATACTGTGTATCGCTGACTAATAAATAACACACACAGACATGACACAGTTGACACTGACACGATCATGTGACTGAGATCTTCACACTGATATGACACATCTAATATGAAATATACCACTTAGTCGTAAATCAGTAATAGGGCCATATGTGCAATATTTCTTTATAAACATCCGTGACACTGGTGATAAAGAAATAGGTGCAAGATCAGACTTGCAATAGTTGCACTGGGAAAACAACGCCCAAAATATGGAATTTATAACCTGCTTAAGTAAAGACATTCTCATTGAACAAAAGGCAAATCCCAAATGTTGGCTAAAAATAAATCTTCAGAATCAATAAATTGAAGAATCCATATCTGACCTTATGAAGTTGTAACACACGCAGTCTGGAACCAGTCTCTGTGAAAACTTCATCACAGGGCATGACAACCTGTTTCCCCCTCTGCAGGGAAGGAGAGGCCACTGTGAGGAGCTTGTGATTATCCTGTGTACTCACATGACTGTGAGGCTTGTTGCTTTGTTTGTTTAACGCTGCACTCAGCAATATTCCAGCTATATATGGGCCATCTGTAAACATGAGTCTGGGCCAGATAATCCAGTGATTGACATCATGTGCACCAATCCATGCAATTGGGATACGATGACATGCATCAACCAAGTCAGCAAGCCTGACCACCCGATCCCGTTAGTCGTCTCTTACGACAAGCATGGGTAGCTGAATACCAATTCTAACCCGGGATCTTCACGGGACTGTGAGGCACATGAATGAACGATGGCGTGTGCATGTCTAGCATTACAAATAAGTCATACAAGGAGATTGCAAACTATACTGAGTATGTACATGAAATATATTTCTCTGTCAGGTTTTGCAAAACACAAAGTGGTCTTACATAAATTGCAAATCTGACCATGCACCATGAACAGAGTTTCCGGGTACGTGATGGTTATTGAATTCCCTCTACACTCAAACCATTTCAACAAGACAAGTGTTGGTTTGTAAGCATGGCAGTGGTTGAGCGTCTATGACATTAACACGACCAAACAATTTCAGTCAGGAATCCTACAACTGCTAGTGAGACAATATTAAACACTTGCCACATCAGGATAAATAATCATAGAAGATACCTCAATGGTCAGACGCTATAGGTTCAAACTCTTGACAAACATCTGTGAAAGCCAATGACAGTTGCTTGATTATTCAGCACAGCCCCTCTAAAGTGGCCTTAGTTTCTGACTGAAATGCAATCTCATTATAATCAGATCTTGTTCTCCAAAACGATGCCTCTCTGTGTGAAGATCTGAGGACGCCACCATCGCAGGTCGTGTCAAGTGAACTTACAAATCAGCCACCCAGCATCAAGGCTTCCAAATGCTTGGTACGAGTGAGCAAAGCATTCAGACAAGCATATCTGATTTCTGTATCTCAAAATGAAATATAATTGGGCAGTTCCGAATGCAAACGACTAATGCTGCACTATCATCCTGTTGTTACAGCATCCTGGCATCTACACTATTTATTATCGAGGGAATATTTGTATTCCATGGTGGTTTCCTTTGCTTGCCTAGATGGAAACTTGTGGTAAATAAATGAAGCCTTATGGTCATACAAGGATGACATCGTACTGGCTCCAGAACCTATGCATCATACAGGTAGATAATGCTGTCAAAGTTGGATGAGGGTTCCCTCAAAGTATTTTAGTCGAGGTGATGTCACAAGGATTTATGTAGGCATGTCCTAAGGCTGTCCCCAAGTCCACAGAAAATGAAAGTACAAATTCCCCATTTGAATAAAAAAATCATAAAAATTAGAACATTAGAAAAATCCAGTTTTGAAAATATCCCAATGTTTTCCAATATGCCTGCCAAGGGCACCAAGTTTGAAATCAGAGTTAAAACCTTGAGTCAGATCTTCAAGTAGGGAGTATCGGAGTGAAAGATCTGATCATGAGATTGGATAAAAATGCTGCTGCATGTATCCGACATTATAACACATACATTACTGGTCTACAAGACTGCACTTACATGGTGCCAGAACCAGATCTTAACAACCATTACAAAGCCTTCAGAAAGATCTTGACAAATACATATTGTCTGGTACATGTTATAATGTATACTTCAGGTTATACTTTGATATACTTGCTCTGTACAATTGATCAAATTGCCTCCAACTTCAGGAGAAAACAGGACTTTGGTGAAGTATTTCCACACAGGCTACAGACCATGGATAAAAGGTCACCAAACATAGCAGTGGAACATAAATGATATATTTCTGGAATCAAATTACCGTAATGAAATCTGGGATTGAGATAGAGATACTGAAACCAGGCTTAAGTCTTTAACTCTGATTATAACAGACTTTAAAATGTACGACAAATTCAACGTTATGGCATCAATAGGTACATCATTTCTTGTTGCCTGAAATAAGATAGAAAGCTGAGTGTTTTAATTGCTGGTGTGGATGGTCTGTGGCGGTAACACCACCATAGGAAGTCACTGAACATTGCCTGGCAGGTGCCCGGTTGTGTGGCAATGGTTCAGTGAATGTTGTTTAATGCCGCAGTCAGCAATATTCCAGCTACATCACCACAGCTAATCAGTGGTTGAGTCACCGTCCACATTGTAAGGGTATGATCAAACACCAGCCGTCTTTTAGCCGACACGGACAATAAGTCTGAATATTTTGCATCTACAATGTAATCATTCTAAACGGTAAAAACTGATTACTCATGTTCAGTATCTTAAATATTAAAAATAACACAACAAAAACACATATTCATTAAAATAGGAATACCAGGCCAAGACAAGATACTATAAACAGTTTTAAGTTAACATCTGCTTCCAACACTAAAATGTGAAGAATATATTCTGATACTTAAATATGTTCCTAAACATACATCACTACTGATCTCCATGTAAATCTTTGTTCAAATATGTGTGTGAGTGGCTTAACGCCGCCTTCAACAATATTTCAGTCAGACCCCGTGTCAGACCCAAGTGAGGCAGGTGTTAGACCTTCACCACTTCAGTGAAACCCCTCAGGCATGATTCAGACAAACTTGGAAACATTATCAGTGAGTGAGTGAGTGAGTGAGTGAGTGAGTGAGTGGGTGAGTGGGTGGGTGGGAGGGAGGGAGGGAGGGAGGGAGTGTCCAGTTTCCACCCTTGCCGAACTAGGCTTTCCTTGGGAGGATGGGGAATGGATGGATGCTAAGTGAGAGTTATGGCTTCAGTTGTGACCTGACATGGGGGGGAGGGGGGGGGGGGGGGGGGGGGGGGGAGTTCCCACAATGGGGGATACCAAGCACAGCACAATTATTCTTAAATGGGAGGTTAACAAGTTTGATTTTGCTCCATTATTTTGAAAGTCCTTACAGTTTGTCTTAATATGTTTCGTAAACATGTATTTTGCCAATATTAGTATGTAACTGAAGCTGGGTTTCGTCACACAAACACTGTTGTGTCTAGGAGTTATCTAAGAATTTACTTCACTATTTCATGGGTTTATGGAGGCAATGTGTGCACGCTGGTTGTTATGTCTATAACTCCATAAACACAAATACATACAGCAACACCTCCTTTAGACCAAACACCAGTGTTTAAGATTCAGTGTCCACACACAGATGGGCCTTGATACAACATTCTTATACCAGTGTTTAAGATTCAGTGTCCACACACAGACAGGCCTTGATACAACACATTCTTACACCAGTGTTTAAGATTCAGTGTCCACACACAGACAGGCCTTGATACAACACACTCTTACACCAGTGTTTAAGATTCAGTGTCCACACACAGATGGGCCTTGATACAACACATTCTTATAGCAGTGTTTAAGATTCAGTGTCCACACACAGATGGGCCTTGATACAACACAATCTTATAACCAGTGTTTAAGATTCAGTGTCCACACACAGATGGGCCTTGATACAACACATTCTTACACCAGTGTTTAAGATTCAGTGTCCACACACAGACAGGCCTTGATACAACACACTCTTACACCAGTGTTTAAGATTCAGTGTCCACACACAGATGGGCCTTGATACAACACATTCTTATACCAGTGTTTAAGATTCAGTGTCCACACACAGATGGGCCTTGATACAACACAATCTTATAACCAGTGTTTAAGATTCAGTGTCCACACACAGATGGGCCTTGATACAACACATTCTTACACCAGTGTTTAAGATTCAGTGTCCACACACAGACAGGCCTTGATACAACACACTCTTACACCAGTGTTTAAGATTCAGTGTCCACACACAGATGGGCCTTGATACAACACAATCTTACACCAGTGTTTAAGATTCAGTGTCCACACACAGATGGGCCTTGATACAACACAATCTTATACCAGTGTTTAAGATTCATTGTCCACACACAGATGGGCCTTGATACAACACATTCTTATACCAGTGTTTAAGATTCAGTGTCCACACACAGACAGGCCTTGATACAACACATTCTTACACCAGTGTTTAAGATTCAGTGTCCACACACAGATGGGCCTTGATACAACACATTCTTATACCAGTGTTTAAGATTCACTTGACTGACCAACCAAGACGAGCAGCTGCAGGTGAGAATAACCAAACCATTCCTCACTGATCTGTCCTTACACTGCTTTTGGAACTTTTCTGCACTTACATATATTGGGGCATTTTGTAAAGGCCTTTTAAAACTTAAGTTCAAACGCCTTATTTTATTAAAAAAAAGAAATTCAGCCATGTTGTAAAACTTGGAGACAAAAACAGCTTGTCCTGGACGGTCATGCAGGTGGGTGTTTCCAACACTGCTTATAGCAGTTCATTAATATCATGTCAGCTGTAAGGAGCTTAGAGGATTCAGGGCATCGATGTTACCATTATGGCGCTAAAAAAACAAAGAAAGATAAGGGCTAATCTGGGACTAAAACCTGTGAGTGACTACACAGACAACAGACATGTGCCTCTCACCCTATCATTGGCAACAAATTGTTGACATGTTTCTTCATCTTAAAGGTTGCCATTGAGCGCTAACAAAAGGCTTCTAGACCAAAATATCACATGACATGAATTTTAAAATAAGATTCCAATCCACAGACAACAACAAAAAATAATAACGTTTGAGAGTTCACAAATATGCAAAACTAATCTGTTTATATACAACATCACAGGTTTATTACAAATCATGTAGCACAAAGTCGACACACTAGTCGATCTCCAAGCCAGCACAATGTCAGCCATAGCACAACTCTCTATGACGCCATTCTTCCTTCTCCTACAGACAGATTTGTATTATATTACAGGACCAGTATGCCATGGTTGCACACTTCTTACAAGAACATCGTAATTACCACAGCTCTACACCGAGACATCACCTCTGGTGACAACGTACTGTAGACCTCAGTGGTGACCTTGACACAATTTAAAAATGCACGGTATCAAGAATGTGTAGTTTTCCTATAAATCAGTAGTACAACGGAAATATCTATGGCACAAAGAAAACTGTCTAGATTCTGACCAAGTCCCCATCAGTTGAATGTGTAGTCAATCAGATGTGAACACTTGATGCTGTATGTGTTCACTGATGCTGTATGTGTTCACTGATGCCTGGGTGTGTTCACTGATGCTGTATGTGTTCACTGGTGCTGTATGTATTCACTGATGCTGGCTGTGTTCACTGATGCTGTGTGTTCACTGATGCTGGCTGTGTTCACTGATGCTTTATGTGTTCACTGATGCTGTATGTGTTCACTGATGCTGTAATTGTTCACTGATGCTGGCTGTGTTCACTGATGCCTGGGTGTGTTCACTGATGCTGTATGTGTTCACTGATGCCTGGCTGTGTTCACTGACTGATGCTGGCTGTGTTCACTGATGCTGTGTGTTCACTAATGCCTGGGTGTGTTCACTGATGCTGTATGTGTTCACTGATGCCTGGGTGTGTTCACTGATGCTGTATGTGCTCACTGATGCCTGGCTGTGTTCACTGATGCTGTATGTGTTCACTGATGCTGGCTGTGTTCAGTGATGCTGTATGTGTTCACTGATGCTGGCTGTGTTCACTGATGCCTGGGTGTGTTCACTGATGCTCTATGTGTTCACTGATGCTGGCTGTGTTCACTGATGCTGTACGTGTTCACTGATGCCTGGGTGTGTTCGCTGATGATGTACGTGTTCACTGATGTCTGGCTGTGTCCCAGTGTGTTAAGCCATGTCCGGGTGCCAGTGTTGATCTCAGCGTAGTCTGTGTGTCACTCAAGGAAGTCTACCAGTGTTGATATCAGTGTAGTCTGTGTGTCACTCAAGGAAGTCTACCAGTGTTGATATCAGTGTAGTCTGTGTGTCACTCAGGAAGTCGACCAGTGTTGATCTCAGCGTAGTCTGTGTGTCACTCAAGGAAGTCGACCACCTCAGCCAGTTCCCGCTGCCGTGCCTGTTTGTGAGCCCAGCGAGCCTCAGCCAGCTCCGGGGAAACTTTCCACTTCTCATGAAAAATCTGACAACCACATCCCGGACACTTCTTGCCTCCTTCAAAAACAGAAAACAAACTTTGACGTGTCTCCGTGAGAGGACTTTACTCCATCCATGGCAAATCTATGTCATTGCAGCTTCTACTGCGAAAAGAGTGGTAATTTATTCGGGTGAAGCATACTGATTTTTTTAACTGGTCCGAAAGAGAGTAAAAGTGACTTTTCTTATTGGAATATCAATAGAAGCACTAATTTACTAAATATGACAACCTAGGTTTGAAAACCAATATTTCTCTCACCTATGTCTTGACTAAAACAGAGGAACTGAAACTGTTTCAGTATGTAGTATTAGGATGGACATAGTTTAACATAGACTTGTAACTCAGTCAGTCCTGTCAAACATTGGTGAAAGTAGGAAGTCAGTCTTCAGTTGGAAAAAAAAGGTCTACCAAGGTGTGAGGACTTGAATATTTGTTCTTGAAGCACACATAAAATATATGACTCAAGCACTTTCAGGACTTTTGATGCTATTGATAGAAGAGTTGCTTCCCTTTGACCAATTCTGGGAATTCTGATTATAAATTTGAGTTTCAAACACGACATTTCAAATACTAAATGATAATATATATCTTAACAAAGCTGTTAATTCCAAATCATTGAGGGCATGTATTATTCTTTTCGAAACATGTTAGGTAATATTGCTACATAACCTAACTCTAGCTAGATATCTCCCGGGTGTGTGGTACTTAAGCCTGGTGTCCAAGTGTGACATATGCCACTGATCTCATGCAGTTGGACACTGACCTATGAAAGGCGGAGTCTTCATGTAGGTGTTGAGACAGCCGGTGTGAAAAAGGTGGCCGCAGTACACACGCTCCAGTCTCTTCTTCGGCTCTCGAGTTGGGGCCTGAAAGAAACAGTCACGGAGATCCTTGTAGTCCCCATACAACACTAAAACCTACTGACTCTACTGTCAAGTTCTGGCCACAGTTGTGTGGCTGATGAGAGATTAACAAGTTAAGCACTGGTGATACAGCCATGCCATATTCCCTTCTCTTACATGTAGCATTACTACAGCCATATCACCTCTGTCCAGTGAGTAGGCTATTCTGCCCAGTAGGGGAGGCTATTCTGACCAGTGAGTAGGCTATTCTGACCAGTAGGGGAGGCTATTCTGACCAGTGAGTAGACTATTCTGACCAACAGGGAGGCTATTCTGAGCAGTGAGGGAGGCTATTCTGACCAGGGAGGGAGGCTATTCTGACCAAGAGGGAGGCTATTCTGACCAGTGAGGGAGGCTATTCTGCTCATAGAGGGAGGCTATTCTGCCCAGGGAGAGAGGCTATTCTGCCCAGGGAAGGAGGCTATTCTGCCCAGAGAGGGAGGCTATTCTGCCCAGTGAGTGGGCTATTCTGACCAGTGAGCAGGCTATTCTGACCAGTGAGGGAGGCTATTCTTACCAACAGGGAGGCTTTTCTGACCAGTGAGGGAGGCTATTCTGACCAACAGGGAGGCTATTCTGACCAGTTAGGGAGGCTATCCTGACCAGGGTGGGGGGAAGGCTATTCTGCCCAGGGAGGGAGGCTATTCTGCCCAGGGAGGGAGGCTATTCTGACCAGTGAGGGAGGCTATTCTGACCAGTGAGGGAGGCTATTCTGACCAGTGAGGGAGGCTATTCTGACTAGAGGGGGAGGCTATTCTGACCAGGGGGGGGGAAGGCTATTCTGCCCAGAGAGGGAGGCTATTCTGACCAGTGAGGGAGGCTATTCTGACCAGTGAAGGAGGCTATTCTGACCAGTGAGGGAGGCTATTCTGCTCATAGAGGGAGGCTATTCTGCCCAGGGAGAGAGGCTATTCTGCCCAGGGAAGGAGGCCATTCTGCCCAGAGAGGGAGGCTATTCTGACCAGTGAGTGGGCTATTCTGACCAGTGAGCAGGCTATTCTGACCAGTAAGGGAGGCTATTCTTACCAACAGGGAGGCTTTTCTGACCAGTGAGGGAGGCTATTCTGACCAACAGGGAGGCTATTCTGACCAGTTAGGGAGGCTATCCTGACCAGGGTGGGGGGAAGGCTATTCTGCCCAGGGAGGGAGGCTATTCTGCCCAGAGAGGGAGGCTATTCTGACCAGTGAGGGAGGCTATTCTGACCAGTGAGGGAGGCTATTCTGACCAGTGAGGGAGGCTATTCTGACCAGAGAGGGAGGCTTTTCTGACCAAGAGGAGGCTATTCTGACCAGCGTTGAAGGCTATTCTGACAGGACAGAGAGACTGTCTCACCTCAGGGTCCTCGGACAAGACATTGTCCTTGCACAGCTGACAGGCCTCCTTGGGGTAGCGCTTGCAACAGTCTCGGATGAGGAACTCGCACAAAGGACGAAGTGATGGCTTGGGCTGGAAGGGAGGGTCTCTGGGACCACAGGTTACACAAACATTAGTGCAGCTCACCATGGCAACCACTGCTGGATTCACTGTCTAAATAGGGCATCAACTACGTAAGAGAGATCTACAAATTTCAATTCATACAAGTTATTTAATTACCTTTCAAGGATAATTAACTTGACAACAAAGCATCGGTTGTGTGAAAATGAGCAAATAAGAAAGTGTCAAAGTTACACTTAGACTATACAGTACTTGAGGATCTGTTTCATAACTTAATTATTTTTTCCACATTTTTTCAGCAACAACAGATACATGATAACACTTGTTTTCCTTTTAATCAATTGTTTGTTCTTTCAGGGCACAATGTCTTACTCACTTGGGTTTTCTCTTGAGCGGAGGTTGGACACACTGTCGGGAAAGTTCAATGGCTTGTGCCTGGAAAAATGTCTTTAATAGTGCTGGAAAGTTGCAGTCCTCGATCTCACATCTGAAACAAAACTTCATTCATTAGTCAAGCACTATTATATACCTCTTTCTCAACCAGCTAACTGGAATGTCAAGGTCAGATTTTATGGCCCTTCACTATGTAAAAGATTATTTGAGACTGTAATAGTTATCTCCCTTGGACTGTTGACACTATGGTGTATCTAGTCAGTGTACCAAACATTATATTTGTCAAGACACATGACATTATCAAATCAACATTTGCCATGCAATGCACACACAAATTGGGGCATTTTAGATCATGAAGTATTCTTGGAACACCAACAAATAAACATCCAAGATAATCAACAATGTTACAATTTTGATTATTTCAGGAATGCCAATAAACCAACCCCCTAAGATATTTCTTAGAATATGATTTATTAAAGTTACAAAAACATTTCTGTTTACCTACTACCATCTTCATCAACTACAGCATTGGTAGACACTTTCCTACTAACAAATAAATATCATTTAAAGAAAAATCTCTGAATCTTTTAAATATTTGCAAGTGTAAGCCGATATTTCCGAAGCATATAACAATATGATGCTTTACAGTCTCATTTTGTAGATGCTACTTTTAGAGAAATATTTGCTTACTCCTTCAATGAGGTAAGAACAGGAAATGAACCTTTTCTAGCTTGTAGTGCTAATGTTTCACACGCTTTGTGTCTGATTGTAGGCCAGTGGCAGTTGGATCACGTCGGGCCCATAGTTTCAAACTTGTATGGGTCCTTAGGCCTGAGGTAAATTTATGTGTTGATTTATTTATCACTATAAGCTGTAGTTTTTAAGATGAGTCTCTAAGAGTTCAGCCAGGGCCTGCAGCTTCTAAAGTCTGTGAGTCCTGATTGCCGCCAGATGTTTTTTTTATATTTCACACAAGGTATCAACTGAAATATGACTATCAATCTTAAAACAGAAAGTAAGCATTCATTCCTCCCTACTTGTGAGCTGGGCACAGTTTCTGTTATATCACAGCTAGTGACTCTGGAAGGAGAGACTGATCTGATAGATGTGTACAACTTTGGTGAAACCCATGAGCATGGATACTTCCAGCAGACAAAGGGTGAAAACTGGGCCTCGAGCCCACGACCAACAGTTCCTTCATAAGAGAGTTACAGTATTCATCCTACTACACTATAAGTTGTCAAGCGATCTCGAGGGGTACAAGGTGTGATGGTCCTTGTGCGTGAGTGAGCCTATATACAACAGTAATTGTGGTGTCTTTAGTTGCTGTATAGAGTGTCATATTAGGTAAGCAGAAAAACATTGGACAGCATATGGTCTCATCTAAGGTCAGTAACAACCAGCTTGGACTTTTCCTGACAGTGTACAGGCTCATATCGGTCAATCTCACTTTGTGGCATTACATCACACCAAATGCCGCGGGAGACAAGCTGACAACAAATTTACCTTACCGACATTCATGCCTCATATCATCACATATCAACAGCTTCCCTGGGTTAGATTGGTTGGTTGGTTTGTTGTTTAATGCCGCACTCAGCAATATTCCAGCTATATGACGGCGGTCTGTAAATAATCAAGTCTGGACCAGACAATCTAGTGATTGAAATCATGAGCATGGATCCACGCAACTGGGATTGATGACATGCATCAACCAAGTCAGCGAGCCTGACCACCCAATCCCGTTACAAGCATAGTCGCCTTTTATGGCAAGCATGGGTTGCTGAAGACCTCTCTTCATGGGTCTTCACGGATGCCCTGGGTAAGAAAAACTCACGGCGGATGAGGGAAATGAGTTACATGCATTCAGATAAACTTTGGTTCATTTCAGAAACTGAACGATACATATGGATACAAGCAAGTTACCTTAGATGTGTTCTAATGCATTTCTCAGCAGGCTCCATGACATTTGTCCCCCGCCTGTGAGTGGGCTAGATGGACTACAATTGCCTGCTCCCTAACCATTCAGTATTTCAATCTAAGCAGACCATATACTGAGGGACAGGCCTGGGCAAGTTGGAGACTGATCACTGCTGCTGGAGACCAAGCGGCACTCTCACGCGAGACTCGGAGAGATTCAAAGATTTACATGCAAATTTTTGTGAATCCGCTTGTGATGATTTTCGCAATTTTCACATTTTCATTGACCAAGTTTGTTATGGATCATATGTTTGTTGCCCTGAAACGACACAGTGTAACTTTTGACTGCACTTGGGTAAATACTCAAAATGTCAGTGTAATGTCAACGTGTGCGCTTGAGGGGAAGCGAACAGAAATTAACTCTCAGCATTCAAGCACTGTGTAAGATTGTTTACAAGACTACAGAAGTCCTCAGATAAGAGCATTTGTGCATGTGTCGTGCATGTGTCGTGCATCTCGACCGCTGCCAGGAGAAAAACAACAGGGCATGTCAATGTATCAATTACACTCATGGGCACAGCAGTTAATAATAATCTACTGCTTGTCCCTCGGTATATGGTCTCTGATGTAAGTAAGGTAAGATAAAGTTGACTGACTCACTGGACTTGGTGAAAGGGGTAGTCGTCCGGCACGGTTATTCGGAGATTCATGAAATAGCTCCCCTGCTTCACTTTTATCACAATTTGTGAAGTCTTTTGTTTTAAAATAACTTTGTCATCGCTGGACACGAGATTGCGTTTGATGTATGAGATCTCCTCGTTACACACACACAGCGGATTTTCCTGCAGGAACGTTTTCACAAACATCACCATCAACACCACCTGAAACAGGGCCGAGATTGCAGGGCAGTTACATAGGCTGTTCAAATAGACACACGACTTCACACGACTTCACATGACTTCACATCTTAACGCCCTTGTTCAAAGAGACATTGTCTCTTAATTATATAGATATATTTATATCACCGTACACAGTTCATAGGACTGTCTGCTTCTGTTGCACATGCGTGTCAAACATCATGGGATATTTTCTGTGATATTAGTTCGGAGACAGATCCTGTGGGGTCTATATTAGCTGAAAACTTGACAACCATAATTTTCCACTTATATGTAACACTGATCAGGAACCAAACAAAAGTTACACCTTTATATTTTGGTAATGTAATGTCATCAGTGCCACGAGCAACTCTCACGCACTCCAATCCAGAAACACCCCACACCCACCCACACACTCCCACATACCCACACAGACATCCCTTCACATACATACACCCACAGACACACCCACATCCAGAAACACCCCACACCCACCCACACACTCCCACATACCCACACAGACATCCCTTCGCATACATACACCCACAGACACACCCACATCCAGAAACACCCCACACCCACCCACGCACTCCCACATACCCAAACAGACATCCCTACAGATACATACACACACAGACATCCCTTCGCATACATACACCCACAGACACACCCACAGACACACCCACATCCAGAAACACCCCACACCCACCCACGCACTCACACATACCCACACAGACATCCCTACAGATACATACACACACAGACACATGCACACCCACACGGAGACACACCCATCCACACACTCACACTCACGGACACAAACCCACACACCCCACCCCTCTCCTCCCCCGTGACAGGTCAATGCTCCCCTACCTGTCTCTGGCCCACATGTTTGCGAGCCTCCTCATCACCCATCTTACACACCACCACCCCTCTCCTCCCCTGTGACAGGGCACTGCTCCCCTACCTGTCTCTGGCCCACATGTTTGCGAGCCTCCTCGTCACACATCTCACACACCACCACCCCTCTCCTCCCCTGTGACAGGGCACTGCTCCCCTACCTGTCTCTGGCCCACATGTTTGCGAGCCTCTTCGTCATGCATCTCACACACCACCACCCCTCTCCTCCCCTGTGACAGGACACTGCTCCCCTACCTGTCTCTGGCCCACATGTTTGCGAGCTTCCTCGTCACACATCTTACACAGCCCCACCCCTCTCCTCCCCCATGACAGGTCACTGTCCCCTACCTGTCTCTGGCCCACATGTTTGCGAGCCACCTCGTCACACATCTTACACAGCCCCACCCCTCTCCTCCCCCATGACAGGTCACTGTCCCCTACCTGTCTCTGGCCCACATGTTTGCGAGCCACCTCGTCACACATCTTACACACCACCACCCCTCTCCTCCCCCATGACAGGTCACTGTCCCCTACCTGTCTCTGGCCCACATGTTTGCGAACCTCCTCGTCACACATCTTACACAGCCCCACCACCCCTCTCCTCCCCTGTGACAGGTCACTGTCCCCTACCTGTCTCTGGCCCACATGTTTGCGAGCCTCCTCGTCACACATCTTACACACCACCACCCCTCTCCTCCCCCGTGACAGGTCACTGTCCCCTACCTGTCTCTGGCCCACATGTTTGCGAGCCTCCTCGTCACACATCTTACACAGCCCCACCCCTCTCCTCCCCCGTGACAGGTCACTGTCCCCTACCTGTCTCTGGCCCACATGTTTGCGAGCCTCCTCGTCACACATCTTACACAGGCCGTCCAGCAGCTTGAAGGACAGACTCTTGCTCTTGAGCTCCACCACGATGGGCTGGTGTGGGTAGTTCTCCGGGAACATCAGATGAATGGTCACTTGTTTCTGCTCCGTCACGCTGCAACACAGCACATACAGTGTCCTACATTCACAGTGTCCAGTCAGAATGATGTAAAAATCTTTGAGAATGAAAAACTTGATAGATTGCATTAGTCATTCTGAACACACTTCTCAAAGGTCTTCACATACCTAAAAGTTGAAAACTTTGACCATCTCTCAGCCTTCACACATTTCATCCTCTTATAAAGACACCCCAGACTCATCCCCTTTTACTTACAATACAGATGGTCGTCCTCCAATACTTACAAAACAGCCACCCTGACCAGTTCCCTGACAGCAGCCTCGAGTTTGACTCCTTCGATGCCCACGAGCCTCTGTCTGACCTGGGCCAGCTCTGCGTCAATCACCTGGTTTGTGCCCCCTGCCATGTCAGTGTCGTGGCAGCTACACACTGCTAGTGTTATCTTGTAATCATCAGGGAGTGTGGTCTACAAACAAGTTATTTCATGTTAATATGGGACTACACAGCATATCTGTAACACTTGTCTTAACAAGCGAAATTATTATAGGAAATAGGAAATACATAATTCACTAGTTCTATCCAAAAGTTGGGTTCAACAATTCTATTAAAACTATCCTAAGCTAGTTAATTTTCATATCTTTTCAGGCACATTTCTGAAGATGAAATCCTTGATGTCAAGGCCAACTGCTTCTGTTTGTTTGTTTCTTTATATTCTGTTAAATGCAGCACACAGCAACATTCAAGCTACATGACGGTGGTCTGTAATGAAGTTTGGACCAGATAATCCAGTGATTAGCAAAATGAGCATCGATTCACACATTTGGAATAGATAACATGCACTCAACCACCCAATCCATTTAGTTGCTTCTTATGATAAGCATTGCTTGCTTAGACGAATGTTACTACCAAGAATCCCCCTAGTTTGTGTCCTAATGTATTTCCTACAACTAGTTCATATCCCAACTTCAAACATAGGATAAAGCTGTGAGTTTGACATATACAGTGAGTGAGTGAGTGAGTTGGGTTTAACGCTGCTTTAAACAACAGTATTCCAGTCATATCACAGCGTGTCAGTTTAATGTGGGAGGAAAGTCCAAAGTGATGCAGGTCGCGGACGGTTACCACTTTCGTGAATCCTACGAGCACAGGTATGGTGCTGACAAACTTAGAAACTGGAACCCACAATGAAAGGGATGCAACTATATATACAGTCAAATGAGACCGTTATGAAAAGAGCCACTTGTAGGGAGAGCACAAAATAATGCCTAAAGAAGAATGCATCCCTCATAAGTAACTGTTTAATAGAGTTTCAGGGATCCATCCAAGAGCCAGGCACTCAGTGTAAAGAACTTTACCTCTCGGGATGCGGCCAGACCCCAGCATGCTAAGGGCCACTACAAGAAGGAAATACCCCCTAATTATTTGACCCCTCATACCACCCCTTGTACCACCCCTCGTACCTCCCCCCGTACCACCCCTCATAACTCCCCGTGTACCTCCCCTCGTACCTCCCCGTGTACCTCCCTGTGTACCTCCCCTCGTATCACCCCTTGTACCACCTCTTGTATCACCCCTTGTACCTTCCCTTGTGTCACTCCTTGTACCACCCATTGTGTCACCCCTTGTACCACCTCTTGTTCCTCCCCTCGTACCACCCCTCATACCACCCCCTGTACCTCCCCTTGTCCCTCCCATTGTACCATGGCTATATCAACCCAATGTACAGTGGTTCTAAGCACAAGTATCGAGCCTTGCAGCTTCATGTACATTTCCTTCAAACACATGATCATGGTGCCGGTCTATTGTAGAGGAATGGTTATCGGACATTTCCCTTTGTGACACACTGCGGCCCACACTGATCACATACACCTCCTTCAGTTACAGAATGCTTATACTCCTGTGCTCGTCATATACTACCTTTACAAATGGAAGCACAACATAACAGCTTTACCACATTTTAACTACAATACACAAAATATGAAAAAATCAATCTATTACACATACGAGAATCGTCTGTAACAAATTGGAACAAAAATCCTATCACGGAAACAAAATCAATTTACAATTCAACAAAGGCAACAACAAATATCGCAGTCAGGAAAATCGGTCCAAAAGACCTTCAAATATAATTAACCATTATTAGAAATCTCTAATGTAAAAATTCCAGTTGGCTAAAACTGCCATCAAGTAGCACCTGATCAGCTTCCCAGGGGATCCAAGGGGGGATAACTCTAATCAACGACCTTCTCTATCAACTTCATCTATCTAAACATGACCTTAATCCCCGGTGTGGGAACATGCTAGGGGTAATATGTAGATCTATTAGAGATTAATTACCTCCCCTGGCCTACAGTGGTAAACTCAGCTGCCCTTTTGACGTCACATGGGCTTGGCCAGATACCATCATCAGCCATTGCATCATCATTGCTGGGAGCAATACAATCTATCAAAACTCATCCAATCCTGAATGGCTTCTGCAGTGACACTTAACCCATCAACAGTCATCTATGAATCTTTTAGCAGTCAAAAAGGGCCTGAAACAAGTTTAGCTAGCTAATATTGAAAGATCGGGAGCCGATATGATCCCAAGTCTGTGTCAAACTGGTTATGGTTATATAACAGAAATAGGTTGTTGACAATGGGCTGATTTAAAGGAAGACTGAAGCCATCTTTGATGTGTCATCAATATTGATAACAGAAAGAAATCTGATTTAAAAACCATTAGTGTCATCAACTGATTGACGCGGAGTGTCGGTATGGAGAAGACTTAATTTAGTGTAAGGAAATACAAAGTGTTCAAAGGTATGGCTTTAATTGATAGGCCATTTCACAGTGTCCCCACTTAGTTTACTCGTCATCCATCATTGTGAATTGTGTCTTTTATAGCTATGCATATATCAAGCTTACTGATGCAAATTTTATATGTTTGATGTTATTTATTTCATAATATGACTCCATTCATAAATTTTCACATTTTGATAGTGTCAAGTTCTGTAAAGTGTTAGATTTCTTAAATTTTTTAATAAAATATCATTCCTTTTAGCTTATGATTGTTTAAACAAGTAGTTTTTTACAACAATTACATAAATGTTCATAAAACATGATAAAGTCACTAAATTAACATTTAAAAATCATTTTGTTAAATCTACAAACAAAATCTACATCTTGCCTTACATTTGATCCTATAAAAGTGTCAAGAAAATTCGAATGAGCTTAAAACATAGGTGCCAAAATCCTACACCTCCTTAAATCCCTTGGAACAGATTATCCCCCTTTTATCCCTTCCTACCAGATCAAGTGGGCCACCTTGCCCCTTAATGAGTGACTGCATCAGGTAAAACAAAAGCTTAGAGGATTTAGTTTATTTCTTAACAGGTGTGGCTGAGGACACAAAACAGCCCTTCATCAGTTGTAGAGAATGCTACTTGATTTCTCCACCATTGCAATTAAGAAGCTATTTTGACATGTTTACCTTGGCGGAGTGCTGCTAACTTAATTACCTTACACCTGATTATGCCAGTGTCTATCTTATGGTCTTCATGCTAATTACAGGTATAAAATTGTCACCTGGGCAAGGTGTGAATTGATAGCAGGTGACGACACAAGACATTGTCTACCTTCTGGATAAAACAAAGAATTATGATGCAATCAACACTGACTGGTGTGAGATAGCAACTTATCCATGCGCTCAGCTTAATAAAATACCTATCAGCTATAATCAAACATGCTAATTTTGTTTGTACAATTATAATAAATTGCAATAATATGCAAATTGTTTTAT
This sequence comes from Haliotis cracherodii, assembly GCF_022045235.1. NCBI lineage: Eukaryota > Metazoa > Mollusca > Gastropoda > Lepetellida > Haliotidae > Haliotis > Haliotis cracherodii. Next base: position 30,621,775 of record NW_027266286.1, read on the forward strand.
TAGGTACAATTAGTATTTTAACCACATTTGTCAAGTTTTTACATAAACAAAAACATGTCATAAATGAAAAGTATATCTAAATAGCCTTAAGTGATTTACAATTACATGTGTGTTCAATGTCTTAACCCAAGCAGTTGTAACATCATTTACCTTCTACAGTGAGTAGTGTATTATTGTCTGATGAGTAATCAGAAAACATCCCCATTTACCCTGTAGTCAGGTAATATTATTCTTCTATGTTTCGGTCAGAGTCATGATTTGTCAGACCTTCAGTGTTCAACATCTCTGCATCAATATTGACATGGAACTGTACGGTTCTACATCCCTTGCATCAATATCTTTACCATGTTTACTCTTCTCAAATCAGCCTACTGCTTCCTTAGAAACAAAAGCATTGACGAACAGTTGCTTCAATCTCTGTGAGGTGTCTCCCTACACCAACAAGTAATTATTTTCAGTCGGATCACTTGAGCCGAAAAGGCATAATTAACATAGAACTTATTTGTAATAAGGTACAAATGATAAACATTTTGTTTTTCATGATTTTAAACTATATAATCCCTTTTTAATTACTTTTATATTATCATGGCTTTTTCCATGCACATAAAACATAATTTCAATGTACATAATGGGTTTTGTGTGACATTTTTTACTTAACTTTTGTCAAATATGTTTCTGCTTCTGAATGAAAGTTTGTAAAAAGAAAATGCAAGTTCTTATGAAGTTTCTAGTTTTTTAGTACTATCGTGTATATCCATATTCATTCCTGGGATCCCTGACCACTTGGTAGGGTATCTATCCCCTTCTGTAACCATTATTTTTATGCATAATAACAATTTTTACTACAAAAATAAATAATTTCAATGTACTTTGAAAAACTGGGCAACATGAATGATTAATCTTAGGGTATTGTTACAGTTAACTAACTGAAACGTCTTGTGATCTAAATAAACTATACCTGCACCCATTTCATTCATGATCTTTGTATTTTAATTTCATTCAACAGAAACAAATTTAACACCTCATTAAATGTGGAAAAACAAAGTGAACGAGTCTTTCACAGATGGTCCCAGGTAAATATTTCTACAAACGGGATATGTCACTTATGTCTCTATATAAAAGGATACATGTCAATCTTGACTCAAGGTATCCAATCAAACCTCCCATCAATAGGTACCGATAAATATTTCTTCTCTTTCAATACAGCACAGAAACACAAAGATAACAGCAATTGTGCCACAAATTGACTGCCTTTGAGGCATGTAAATAAAGATAAATATTTATCTTTCGTCTGAAAAAGCTTGTTACTTCATTAACGAAAACTCGTTAAGTACAGGTAAAACAAACCATAGCTGTCATTGCATCTTGGTGCTAAAAGAAGACGTCCCTGAATGGCAGTGTAAGCCTGTTGTGTTTGGCCCATGAAGCATGACTACATTGTTGTAAATCTATTAGCACCACAGACTGTGTCAGGTCTGTGACGAGGCAATCACCTGGGACACCTCGCATACAACTGTTAGCATCAAAGTCTTTATCAAGTTCCTAGTGTTTAGTTTCTGCTTCAACAGAACAGAAGTGTATTTGTAGAGATTTGGGCTACAAGCCCCTCATCTTACACTTATCAAACTTAAAAACATATATAAATGGTGGAGAGGAGATCAATAAAACATACTTCTTATGATAAACATGATTTTATATATGTTGAGATGTACATAATCACTGTTTTACTGTTACAGCTAGGTAACTGGTACAATTTAAAATGACAAGGATTTTTTCCAGTACTAATATTTAGCAATATATTTATTTATTTTACATTTTGGACATATTAAAAAAAATGGTATTCATCTTCAATGTTAGATAACTGACCAAATTCACAATATCTTGAATCTCTATCGATATTTGTGTACCTTCCAGTTTCAATTTTCAGCTTAAGGGAAGATAATCTAATCATAGCAAAATAATTTTTTAACAAACTATATGCAACTTCTGAAGACCATTTAGAACCACCAAGCCAAGTGTGTTTCAGTTCATAAATGTCATGTTTATTGAGTGAGTAAGTTGGGTTTAATGCCGCTTTTAACAGTATTACGGTTATATCGCGGCGTGCCAGCTTAATGTGGGAAGAAAGTCCAAAGTGATGCAGGTCTCAGATGTTTACCACTTCGATGAAATCCATGTGCATGGGTATGGTGCTGAAAAACCTAGAAACATAATCAGGGCAAAACAGGTATCGAACCTACAATCATAGGTTTCTGGCGTGCCCAAGGGACACAACTCTGCACAGCGAATTGCAGCACCTTAGACGACTGGGCAAACTGTGCCCCATCATATTTAGGAATAAAGAATATTGTACCATGCAAGCCTTTGACAAATTTGTTATTCCTAACATTCATAAGATATTTACGATGCATATATCACAAACATAATAATGTCTTAATTATATATAATGTGAATCATGAAAGAATCAAAGTTTTAGACATACTTTCTTTCACTAAAGCAGGGCTTGATTTAAGGAACTTGATTTAACTTGCACCAGGTGCATGTTGACATAAAACCCAGTTGCACCAGGAAAAAACAGGTTGCACACTGGTCCCATACATTTATCACAGACATGATTGATGCATAAACTTGTCTAAATAAACAATATCTCAGATCTCATTTTGATTATGGCAAGCCCAAAAAAGCGTGACAAATTATACATAACACAAGGATTAGTGATATACTGTATTCGACGAAATAAGTGCCCACGGCGATATTTGCTAATATATTGGCTAGTGGACAATCCCAATTAGCACCCCTTCCGATTGATCAATGTGCACAAGACTTATTCATTCGTGTATAATACATGTGTTATATGCATCCTTAATTATGGGAAATTAAATTCTTGAAAAATACATCTGTCGTATATAAACATTTCAGGCTGTCAGCATAAACCACAAAATTTACAATCTTTCAACTCTGTTTTACCAAAATAATATTCTAATAAAAGAGCAGCATAAGTTGCTGTAGTCCAATTCTAATCCTGAAAAACCATGGGCAGCTGATGGGTGTAAACTACTTGGTACCATTAAGCAAAGGTTAATGAGCAAGACCGCTTCACATCGATGTATAGAGCTTTCTGAAAGTAACATCTTAGAGTGGCATTTAGAAGTTGGATGTGAAACTTATGACAAGATGGTATGGATGATCATCTCCAATATTGTATTTGTAGTGACATTTCGGTGTACTTTGTAACACTGTTATCAAGCTCGACACAGTGACACTTGACAGAGCTGAATCATTTTTCACACACAAGATCCCCAAATGTGCAAAAATAATAAGCAAGGCATATTTCTAGAGTTTTGCTTCTGTGTAAAATATCGTTTTCTTATCAAGAGAACTATTAACCAAAGGAATCGGAAGTGCACTAAAGTGAATATTTAATCTCAACAATATTGTCATTCGTTTGTTGGTTATATATATTATACATAATTATGTCGTGCAATAGATTTGACAACATCACGTGTTAATGGTACCAAATAAAAGTTGTCTGTATGTGTCTACATAACCGCCACTGCTCCTAATCAGTTTCTAACGTAGCCGTCTTTTCCAGACTGAAATGTTCAGACATTCTTGAGTAGGCCTAACATTTTTGACAGTTTCTCTGTTTACTTGTTGTGTGTTGTCGTTTCCCTTGATTATTGTCGTGAATGTATTTAATCACGAATGTGAGTAGAATCACTAATGTATGGCAAATGGACGTTTTTCACCAAAGAAAATCTAAAACATACAAAGTTTTTACCTTATACCAAGTTTCACAATATCACAAACACGGTGCAACACTCACTCGTGATAATCCGCTTACACATTTCTATGACGACGTATTTTGTTGATGTAAATAAATGTGTGAGGATCAAATTATCAATAATAAGTACATTAGCGGTATAGAAGGGCCCTTTTAGATGTCCTGTATGATGTGTATTATAAAATTAAAACCAAACCAATATATTTATATATCCTTGGGAACATCATGTCAAAAAGGGGAGGCTATTCACACAGAATAAACTACTAGCATACCACAAGTAAATTTCTATGACCAGATTTACATTCGCCAGTGACCATCTGATATCCTGATCTTCTCGTGTAACTTTCGACGTGTAAAATATTCTCCGAAATGTGATATCATGCAAATACTTTCAAAAGTTAAAGGACAATGCAGATACATATGATTTTAAGGAGGTGTTTTTTTTTAATTCACGCATTTATACTTTATTAAGTGTCACGTTTTACACAAATGAATAAAAAGGCCATAAAACATAAGGTTTCCTACGCCTGAAGGAACTCACATGAACGAACTCACATAAGGCAATAGTAATATCAATGTAATATCTATAGTAAGATATTCAAGTGAGCTTCAATGTACATGTACTCGCTACAGTTGCGCCATTTACCGGCTTGGTGAAAATCTTATTGTGGAATTTTCTCAAGTAACTGTATTTTCTAAACACCATTACATTCATGAAGTGAGGAGATTAACTTTTGATCAGCAATTTACATCTATTTTGTCAAGTTTGACTGACTGTTAATCCCATCTTTTCTTTAACATTCTTCACAACGGTCAATAGTTTAGCCGCTCGTTCAATCTTAAGTACTTTACTACATGGAAACTTTGACCATCGGCGAAAAGATCTAAACAAAGAGATGATCGCATGCTTGCTAAGTAAAGATAAGAACGAAATAAAATGCATCACCTTTTTGCAGATTCCTTTATCTGCACAAAACACGGCGGAAATCTGGTGTCTAAAGCCTTTGTAGGTATCCCTAAGCAGATTACCTGCCCTTCATATCTACATGGCGGCTACTTCAAAGAGCGCTTCTCTGATTTTATCTATCTTCATACAAAGCCATAATCACCCATTTATTTACCCAGAGGAGTTAAGTGCCGATCCTGGTCAGCAGATGTTCGGTCGTAGGGGTTGGACAGACGGACTGGGGTCAAGTTGAAATAAAACACGAACACTGACCTGAGAAACGGACAATTGCGTAATGACTATCTGACTGTTCTTTGACAAATGCTATGACGTGTTGTGTACTTATGAAATGTACATGTTTGATGAAGAGTGTATCTGGGGAAACGCGTCCATCAAAAGCACCGTAGAGGTCATTTAAGCTTAGAGAGATGATTATCGTTGTGAGAAAGGGAATATAAATAAATATCAGTGATTGCTATATAAGTACTTCAATGCGTGTGATGTTCGGATAATGTATATAAGTATACGTCTTCATATATACACATTCATATGTGTTCGCGCACGCATGTGTAATATAAACGAGGCGGAGGGATACATGGAAAGAAATAATAAGAGAAAAAGAGAATTATATAAAGAGAGGCTTGGACAAAAGAAGAAGGTGTAAAACATTGCAATTCCACATGTCTACTGGATACACAAGACAAAAGGTGTATGATATTATACAAATATACAAACATACAGTATATACATAAGTCTTTGAAACACTTTTAGAAGTGATACACTTAAGCAAGAGAATTGTGACAATTTCTTTATTATGAGGAACACAACGTTGTGTTTCTCATTATAAAGAAGTTAATATCTATTTTTCTTCCTAATATAAACATTTAATTATTTTCTTCTTGTGTAACATGTATTATGTACGGATTTTTGGCTCTCTGAAAAGTGTAAATTGTAAATTTGCCATTAAAAATATATTTATTTACTTCAAAATTGACAAATAGACAAAAGAGCTATTTGGCAGCTTCTGGCATCACGATCGATGTCTGAATGATGAATATCTTAAAGGGGAGCATTTCACCTACCAATAAAGTTATAATGTATAAATAAAAATGACGTCATACATGGCCCTGAAATAATACCTTCAATATTAGCTCCCCATGTGGAAGAAAGATGTAACAATTCAGTTAAAACTACTTGACCACAGATTAACTTGACAGGTTTGCTCAAATCTATGTAAACTGTCGATTAGTTTGAGTAATACGCGTCTATATCGCGGAGACAAGTAATCATTTTCTAGTCTCAGTTTTTATGAAATCCGAGTAGTTGTTTTAATGTCGCGACGCCGACCCACGTGGCGGTCGTGTGCCTCATGTATACCTTGGAATGCAAATGAGTATATTTAAATTTACATCTGTTTGTCCAACCCACTCTCCAGAGCATATCGTGTGTACATACGCTGAGTCTTCTCAGTAAATTGCACATCACTAACATTATGGGTCTCACTCATAGTATAGCTGTAATAATTAACGTATGAGTAATTTTATGGAATTTCAAAAGGCGAGTGAAAATGACACCGATTTGTTTCATAATGCACATTATCTTACCAAACGCAGTGTTATGTATAAATAGTGAACATACACTATAAACTGCCAGGCAAAAAGCAAGTATACACTTGAAAATTGGATTTGACAATAAAATATAAACGCCGAAACACTGCAAACGTATAAGGTCCTAGTCTCAACCAATTCATGATACCGGTATCAAAATATCAACATCGAATAACAATTTGTTTGTTTTCATTTTAGTCACAAAATTATGGGTGTAAACTTTCTTGTACCCGGCAGTTTAGTTATGGAAATATTGTTTGTGATAGCCCCCTTTGTCCTATGTTGTGATATCTCAGTGATATATACAGAAAATAATGTACTTTATAAAAACAATAATATTCGCTTCACGTTTGTGTCTTCAAATTTTGTGTCCACTGCCTGGCCAGAAATACTTTAGTGATAATGACTGTGCTCCTCCGTCTGATATTATTACCACTCATATCTTAGTATTATATTACTAATGGTCAATTCAGACCGTAATCTCCCATCATAAACCATGGTCACTTTGAGGTCAGCCTAACACAGCGACCATTGTCAGATGCTCTAAATTTGATAACGTTTCCATCAAGATGATCTCATTATAATTTTTGACATAATAATTCCTGGTTCGTATCTGTGTTCAAGTCGTAAATGCACTGGGAAGTTTAATATAAATCAAGGAATCATTGTTTTGACACATGTAATCAGCATCGGTCATAAAAAGGTCACAGTGTTGGCGCTGGTAGCCGAGCACACATCACGTCATTTATTACTGCTATAAACATTCTGACATCTTCATCACGTTACGAATTGTGCCGTATCATTCATGAATAGAAGGCCCCGTATTCTATAGGTGTAGCTGATCTTTATTCCGCGAAAAACAACAATGAAACAAGCATTGTTTGTGTATAATATTGCTCGGAATTCAACTTCAGTCTGTATCAGTAAACTGTATACCACACCATTACATGGGTATATGTCAGAGTATGTATACGTGTGATTCTTTCAACATAAACAACAAGATTTTATCACAGTTTTACACTTGTAGAGAAACAATACACAATTAAATGAAAACTGTTCTGGATTTAACTAACTGCCAGGTAAAAGCAAGTATACGCCAATGTTTGATGGTGACTAAACATGAAACAAACGAGAAATGGTTATTCGGGGGTGATGTATTTGATACAGGTATCACAATTGTGTTTTGGACCTTCTGTTTGCAGAGTTTGGTGACTGTTTTCAGCCCTATAACGTTTTCATAATGTTTATAATTTTGGGGAAAAAACGTGTTTTTTTAGTGTATAATCTCTTGCCCGTCAATTAATACTAAACACAACATATCTTTTGACATGTTGTATTATTATCTCATAATCATAAGAAGACGATTTATATCATAGTGTCACCCGGTGTACATATAAAATGACAAGGCGAGAATGTTAAAGCTAAGCGGCTGGCCAAAATGGCCTACGGGACACATTCATTCACATTCATATAACCCACCGTACAAGCATAAGGTATAAAATTGCAAGCATAGATGGACACTCAAAATGGATAGTTTCATTTAAAAATAGCGATAAAATTACATCGTTTTTATTTCAATTTACAATACCTTACTAAACGCAGTGTTATTTATTAATCATTCACACAAGCACTAAATAACATGTTATACAACGAATTATTGTTTTCGATAGCTCCCTTCGACATAATCTTATCTATATTTACAGAATACATCGACTTTATTTGCGTAATGAGCATTGTAATTTCCTTGATACTTGATCATAAGAAAACTTGATGTCAGAAATAATTGCTTGATGTTTCAGCACTTTGTTTTGTGTGATTATTAATCAAGCTATCGTGAGTTTGTGTAAAGGTAATTGAATGACGATCACTGTCACAGCTGGAGAGGGAATATTCAGATAAAATGAGGATTTGTCATGATAAGGCAATCATGTTTGCAAAAATGTCGAAAAAACAACTTATTTCAGTTGCTAAAATTAATTGACACGTTGTTTGTTTTACATTATCCAGAAGGAAAAACAAACCTAAACTTCTATTCTCCTTTTGGCAGTGTTTGTACACGGTGGCAACCTTTAGAGACAATCATTAGAAGAAATATTTGGAATATACGATTTCCTTGTATGTCACGTGCTGTAATAAATGTTTTGAATGATCGATTGATAATTAATCTACAGTAGTGGGTTATAATTACAAAATCGTGCAACACATGCTTCTTACGAAAACATTAAACCACTTTCAACGTTAGAGCAGGATATGAACCATGTTTCCCCAGTCTACAGTGTTATTGGTAGACATGTGGTCTTTATTCTGTACACCCTTTCCCCATACGGTGGCCGTCTTAACCCTGTCGGTAGAAGAAACATGTTTTGACAGAGAATCAAACTGGTAACATGTGGTATACGAAGTCCCTAAGTTGTATCCCCTAATGAAGCATTGAAATGGGGGGTAAATTAACGTTATGCGGGGAGTCAGCTGGGGTCGAGTGCCGTTTGATCTTTCGCCTGACCCCCGCCTCGGGACACTGCCCCCTGAAAGGAGACATTATTTCCTATGTGTTTTTATAACATGTTGCCTCAAATGCACACACGTCTCGGTGCAGACAATGTACTATTTTAATTTCGCACTGTTGTACAATCATCGAATTGTATTATAATTTCTTTACGGTGAATAATTCATTTGTTTTAACAAAGCCCGAGTGGTTTCCTCTGTGACAACATTGTTCTTTTATCTTTAGCGCGGCGGCGAACTTCAATAGGGTGTCACTTTGCGCTTGCTGTAAGATAATTAAGGCTGTGCGAGGTGCCCCAAAGATAGTAAACTCATCTACACAAAAAGACAATTCCACAGAGTTGTAAATGTTTAAACAACTGCTAAAACACCTAATGTTAAAAGAAATGAGTGTGAAAGTGATTGTGTTGGTGTGGGATAGACACACGGTTAGCGTGTTGTGTTAGATGTTTCCTTCAGGCCTACTCAGCAAGGAAATAATGTGATTTAAACACAGTATTATTTCCGATAGGTACATGAAGTTCATTACAGGAACGAGATCTCATACATTATGCACAAATCGGAAATAAACGGAATATAAACAGATACAGATCTTTGAAATTATGTGGTCAGTCTTCACTACAAAATGATCCCTGACGCGTTTGGTATAGATACACTAGTGTGTTCACGCTGCACCCTGTGTGTCGTATTTTCAATGATGCATTCAACATTAATTTATTAATTCATGGATATATCAAAACTGAAATATTTCAGTGAGAGAACATATGATATAACGGTGAAGTGTCTGAGGCTTATATGTCTCCTCTTAGACAATACTAGACACATTTGAAAGGCGATACTGACACGTCTACCGTTATGCAATAAACATTCCCCATCACTCATCAGCTGCACCATTCCAACAGTGTTTCCGCTTAGACCATTCTCTCTGTAGGAAGCAGGGTCCCGTAGCCGGCGACTAATGACAACTACAGCGGCCGTAATGAAGGCTAATGTTCCTCTAATGCGTTTTACATACCACGCGATAGACCAGCATCTTTGTCTTTGGAGAAATCGACATAATTATATCACTGTAAGTGTCATAAATATGAAGGCGGTGAATGTATGTTGTCGTCATTATATAGCAATTCACGCCATTAAAACGATGTTCACATAGAAATTTTATAGAATTTCAATTAGACGTTAAGTGTAGGGTGAAATTACACACAAAAGCCGCTTTTTTTTTCTCAGCATGGATCCCATCATAGATTATAAGATATTAATTTGCATTTAGTTGATCCTCTAACCAGACTTTCTGTTGTAATTAGAAACGACACGGAATTAGCTGTTACGTGTACACAGAGGTCAGGACCCCTGGCGCTGTCGGGTCAACTGTGCATGCACGGAAGTCGGAACATATACTCTCACATAAACCGGCATTGTCATGTTGCACAACACACACACGCTGTTTATTCCAGGCACCCATACTCAATGAGTTTGAGGTCAGATATGGAATATAATCGCAATCAACCGGTACTCACATTTCCTCCACAATATACAGATTTTACAACAGTGATGAATACAATGGTCATAACTGCAAACTATTTATATAGCTTTACGGCACACGGTGTGCCTATAGATACTCACAATAGCAGTATTACCATTGCACACTGAAATAATTGATACCGGGCGTTTCAGCATCACTATGATATATCAGTAAATAAGGCTAGTCAATATGTGCGGATATCAGTGATGTATCATATGCTCTTACTACGTAATAATACAGTAATTATCTATATTTCGTTATGACATGACAAGGAGTCTATTATGAATCATAACATCTTTAGCATACATACGCAACGTTTCAGGGCACTGGTCCTTCAACCGATGAAGAGACAAAACGTAGTCCCGAAACGTCGTGTATGCATGTATAATAAACAGGTTTTATCCACAATAATACTCCGTCATGTTTACACCCTACTCTTAAATGCCCGTAAAGACTTTGTAATCTACACCCCACCCTTGCCTGTTCTCCATATGAAATGTTAGGTTCATATAAAATAGTATAAACCAATGTAAACACAATAAATCATAGAATAGCATACGAACGACCTACAGATTTATACGGAAGGAATGTTTCTATCCGAACGCGTGTATTTAAAATTCCTTAAGTTACAGCGACATTATTGCATGATATATAATTTGTCTAATTGAGGCATCTTTTGAAACCATTTCAATTAAGGATAGTGACCATCTGTGGTTTACAGATAATTACAGAGTTTGTTTACAATTACAGTATTCTTTTTGTTATTTATTCTTAGGCTTGCGCTTGAAAACAATTGGTAATTACCAACTGCGTGGATCTTTAAAGGCAATATTTCATGGGGATGCTCAGTTAACAATTGAAGATGTCAATGCTAATTATTAGGCGCAAGTTATTTTGCTGTAAATACATAGTTAAATCTCTGTTGAAGCCAATTGGGCGTGGACAAAATTAGGATCAGAAATTAGCTCTACTCTTTGAAGTTTCCCAATAGGACGTCTAAAAACAGTCCCGCAATCTTTACTCATCTACAAAAACAACAACCAACCGAAGCCAGTCGAGCATGGGATAATATGACTGGATGAACCGCTACGGGCACCTGCTGTCTCATTGGCTCACGCGGTCACGTGATTAACGGTCCCGCCAAATCTAAAAGGGAGACGAGTGAACGAGTGATCACCAGTGTGTGGATTCACATCGATCGAGTGCGTTGGATTACTTATTTTGAGAATTTACCAGTGAGTGCTATATATCTGTGATGATGTCTTGCGTCAAACCAAGACTGAATCGTAGTCGACGATCGATGCTGCGGCGAGAGGAAGGGTGTATCATGAAAACTCTCACATACGACGATTTCGACGAGACCAGCCTACATACATCAACACCATTTGCGGAACAGCCTTCGGATTTTCTAGAAGTGGATTTTCCATCACCATCACCTGTGCCTAGCCCGAGACCCAGAAGACGGATTACTAGACCCCGGAGAATGTCTCCTGTGGCAGTGACTCTTTCTTTCGAGGATATGGAAGACGACGAGCAACAAGTGCCCGGTGAATGTGATTTTTCCCCTAAATCTATTTCCCCTCCCCATCGAAGACTGCGTGCCTTGAGACTGTTCGATACTCCCCACACACCCAAGTCACTACTTCAAAAAGCACAGAAACAGAAAATCAAGGAATCAAGGAAGAAATCTCCATCAACAGAAAAAGTAGAAGCTAATGTCAATCCCTTCACACCCGGAAACAGACAGAGTGTTGGGACCAAGAGAAACAGATCGGATTTCGAAAGGTAGGTGGTGGCGGCCATTTTTCGTTCAGCCCCTTTGACCTATATTTAAATGGCTGACCCCTTCAAATTTGCATCTTGTTAGAATCGAAAATATGTTTGATTATACGCATGTAAATGTTCACGAGTTCGTATTTTGAAGTAGTATATTATTTTATTTAAATTTCTGACCATTATTTTTAAATTCTGATACGTATTTTGATCTCTAAATAACAGTTGTTTATGGAATGTTTACAAGACAGTTGGTTGCGCTTGAGTGCCCACTGAAGCCAGTTTGAACTGGTTGATGCGGTGAGGGTTAAACTGACCATTTCGTACTTGACCAGTGGGTGTATCAGAATTTAAATGGATGGATACCAACAACTCGGGTCTAATATGACTCATTGCTTATGACGTCAATCGGTAAAAATATGTTCTGGAAAATGCCATATTTGGAAATGACTGATGTTTTGTAAATAGATGAGCACATCATCCCTAATTTTGCTCAATTTCAAAATGACTAAATTTAGGAGGCTGATAATTTAAAATTGATAAATAATTGCTAATAACATTTTTTTAAATATGATTTTTGCCGAAGTAATAATTTGTTTGTATTTATTTGTTACAGGAGTTTGCTAGATGAATCCATGAGTGATGAAACAGAAGATGTCGTCGACATGCCATCAAACAAGAAAATTGCCCTGCATGAAATCAACACATCCCGCTATAATGAAGAGTTCTATGAGGTCTGCAAGCTCGGTGATGGAGAATTCGGTAGTGTGCACAAGTGCGTCCACAGACTTGATGGTTGTACTTACGCCATCAAGAAGTCGAAGACCCCAGTAGCAGGCAGTGTCTATGAGTAAGTATTACAGTCATAGTTAAGTAAGCATTAATTATGATAGTTATAATTCCATTGTAATAAACTATTTGTGAGTGTGACATGTAAGTGAACAATATGTGTTAAGATTTTAATGTTTCTGCTTATCTTTTCCAGACGCAATGCAATGAACGAGGTGTACGCCCATGCCGTCCTTGGAAAGCATGCACATGTTGTGAGATACTACTCCGCATGGGCAGAAGATGACCACATGTTTATACAGAATGAATATTGCAATGGTGAGTACAAAACAATTTAACAAAATACCAGTTTTCAAAATAAGATCAATCAGTATGTCCTTAATATATTTGTAAGCATAATGTGTTGACATATCTCTAATTTTGGTATTAATGTGATATATTTCTGTTTGTAGGGGGAAGCTTAGCTGACATCATCGAAGACAACCGGAGGTCAGGAGGTCATTTGATGGAGTCTGAACTGCGACAGATCCTCTACCAGTCCTCCCAGGGACTCAAGTACATCCACTCACAGAACCTGGTCCACCTTGACATCAAGCCTGGCAACATCTTCATCCACAGAAACCCCAAGTTCCTGGCCTCGCCAGAGAGTGGGATGGAGTCATGTGAAGAAGATGAAGAGCGAGAGGAGGCAGTCACATATAAAATAGGTATGTCTTGTGATTATTCAGAAATGGACTAATATAACAGAAGAACATAGTAAAAAATTAAAGAAGTAAATTGAATCATAAATTTTGAATGTTTAGTATAAATGTTTGTTTTCTGTGTTTCAGGTGACCTTGGTCATGTGACATCAGTCAGTAACCCTGTGGTAGAAGATGGTGACTGCAGATATCTGTCCAGACAGATCCTGAAAGAAGACTTCAGTCATCTATCAAAAGCTGACGTATTCTCTCTTGGATTGACAATATTTGAAGCTGTAAGTATCCCCCATATGCATAACAATATATATAAAAAAATATCATATCTATCTTGTTATCATCACTTAGTTTTGTTTAGAAAACCACAATTTGATGTTTTTCTTGTGCTTATGTGATTCATTCTTTGTTTAGGCTGCCTGCAAGGAGCTCCCAAAGAATGGTGATGTGTGGCATTCCATAAGGGATGGCCACCTCCCAAGTCTACCCCAATATAGTGCAGAGTTCCACAGCCTTCTCCAGAGCATGGTGTGTCCTGATCCCCGGGACCGTCCCTCCGCCCAGTCCCTCACTGTGCACCCGCTTCTGTGTCCCCAGATACAGATGACCAAGGCACAGTTAAGGAAAGAACTGAATGAAGAACGATTCAAGAACCAACTCTTGTCAATGTAAGTAACCTCAAAACACCACCCATTTAAATACATTTTAGGAGTTTAGTAACTGATTGTGGTAGTTCTGGCATGTCCGTATCACCAAGTAGCAGTCTAACTTTTATTATATCCTATTGGATTTATTATTCTTTTTACTATTCATACCTCTGTAGATGGTTGTGTGACATTGTCTTGTTTTTGTTTCCAGGAAGCTGATTGAAGCCACACAGTTCATGACCCAAGTCAGTCCTCTAGCAGTACCAGTTGTAGCCAGTGCAAACCGAGTGCTTCCAAGATCAAGTCGGCTTATCGGCAACAAGATGAAGAGAAGCATGAGTTTATCTGCATTTTGAGCGTCAAACCACGGTTCTCCCTCCCACGATGTGATACTAATGTGCTCTACTTTTTATTCTTGGTTCATCCAAGCCCCAGGCTGTGACTAAAGTGCAAACAATGACTTCTACATGTGCCAGAAGATTGTATATATTAATAATGTGGACACAGGTGCTCTTGGTGACTTTTACGTGAGGATGGATGGATGAAAAATGTGTGCTGCAGAGATTCCAGAAACTGAACAGTGATAATTATGGCTGGAATTTTTTTCCATGCATGTGATAAGCCAGAGGATGTCTGGATCCCAGTGCCGAGTTCCTGAACAGACATTAGTTCACCACATTTCCTATGTAGCAAAATTCTAAACTATGTATCTTTTCTATCTGTCGGTTGTAATACTTTTGTAGTATTTCCTCATCTTTGGAATGTCATTCCGAGTTATATTATTTGATCTGAATCGAATAAGGTATTAAGTTCTTGAAACAAAGTTTGTTACGTTTGAAGTGTCAGTTGTTGTAGACATGGTGCTGTAAAGATTCACTTGTGGCTGTGCAATGCCTGAGGTGGCTGTTTACTATTACTTCAATCATGATTTGTAATTCTCTTGTCTAGTAGCTGAATATTGTTAGGGAATTAATTATGCCAAAGATGTTAATGTACAATTTTTGTAAATAAACGAATGACAAGTGTCAAAGAATAAAACAAAAAATCAAGAAATAAAAAAATCAAAGAAATAAATTTCTGACTTTTGTGATGTATACCTCATGGAAATATATGCTTCTAAACTTTTGACAGGGATATTCAGGATACAGTTTATTGTGAAATATTAGCTTGTATCCCTATCAAAAGTTAGTATGCACATCTGGATTTATGCAGAAAAAGTTAATAACTACCCTATCTCTGTAGAGCAATATTGGGTTTCCAACAGAAACAACTAATGGGGGTTATCTAACATGGAGAATTGGGATCAACAGATATATTTGGGTACACAGATGTCAACTTCTTGACTGCTTGTTGGTAAATGAAAAAGAAACTGCCTTTGGTATCTACATTTTCATTTTTGTCCAAACAAGACAAGATGTGTCCTTGTTAAGGATTCTGGTCACAAGTTGGCTGGATGGAGAGATATCTGAAGTAAAAAATCAATATTTTTAATTGTATTTAAGAGTTACTGGGCCAAATTGGGTGGAATCTGGATGGAGGGGTGAACAACCTTGAAAATGACCAACAATTTCTAATGTGTTTATGAGGTAACTACTCATTTCAGCTGTTTTCTTTAGCAGGAATCTGTTCTGTGACATGCTAAGGTGCAAACAATGTATGATAACTGCACGACTTAGTTTTGGAATAGATGTTTTTTTCAGTGGTGCACACGTCCATTCACTGGTATTCAGGATAAAGTGATATGATTAAAAGATGCTGCATTCGTCCTGCTGAGAAATCAATTGATATTTCAAAGCTGTCAGCACAACTAACAGAAACAATGCCGACGGTAATGCAAGTCTTGCAAACTAGCAATACATAAGTTTAACAACAATCAAAATTTGTATTGAACTTAAAAGCTGTTCTAACAGATGCAGAAATGCCACAAATAAAGTCAGAACAATTATTAGAAGTTTGTTAAAATATACTGGGTACTGATATGTTATGGATGCACTTATTGCAGTTTTAAAAGTTAATATTTATTTCACATATTTTCATTCAAATTTTCAGGTCATGCCAACACCTGACAACAATAATCTATTGTCAGTCATGAAAACAATGGATTTCAGTGCTTCAAAGGCTGTCAACAGTAGCCTATTGTTTGCCATACCTTTGAAGATTATGCCACATCTAATTACAAGGCTTCACTCAACCTAATTAAGCTCAAAGGATTGTTGTGTTAACTTCCTCTTTGGTTTTCTAAGTGAGTCTGTCTTTAATTACCCAAACAATAGGATGGTGTGAAGTGAACCTGACACTGATCTCTGTAGCTAATGAATCTAAATGTTTTCACAGTTCACAAGCTCCACAATCTGTTATGAAAACTGTGTAAAGAGGATTTGTATAGCTTTCTATGCTACCGTGAAGGGTGGCATGCTTACATTTCCTGACTGAGCAGTGTGCACTTTAAACAAAGGATAATAAGTTAAATTGATCTTTTGGGGGGTGTTTTGCCATTTAAAGTGGTATATGCCTTGGCACCTAAATGTTGGCTTTATTTATGCAAAACTGATTGGTGAGGATTACTGTTACATTTTCAATTGGAACCAACAATTCCCCATGTTTTTACAATTTCCTGTGTTCAGGTCTTTGTCACATTTGTGAATGCCTTAAAAACCAAATAGATTTACTAGTATTTAATTGAATTGTGTAAATAATGTAATATTTAATCCAGAACGGTTTTGGACATTTATTAGAAAAAAAGATGAAACTTAAAGTCAAGTCCATCCTTTCCTGATTTAGAGCAGCCTTGTTTGTGACATGAGAATCCTTGAAGTGTGGATGTGTCAGTAAAGGATTACTGTTATACTAACTTGATGGAAACAACTGCCTGTCCAGGCAATAAAAGTCCACCACATCATACTCTGACCTTTTCAACCTATCAAAGTGTCACAGTTAATGGTTTTTACCATGATGGACTGGTCAGATAAAGCAGTTGTGCTCCTAAGTCACTAAAACTCTCATCAATGCAGTTTAATGCGTCTCATGAACTTAAACCCCTTCTTTAAATAGTGTACATCTCAAACTATTTTCTTTTAATAGTGATGACAAAGCTGAGGTAGATCAAAAATATATTTATTGTTTCAACTGTAGGCTGAAGCACACAATTATTCAACATGAATAAAATCTCAATAAAACAAGGATAAATGATGGCTCTGTTTAAAATTACAATAAATTATTGAGGGACTATTGAGAAGTGTTGATGGCAGTAAGGGTATTGCTGACCACCACACAGCACCAGTCCTGCCGCTAATGATTCTGTTCTGTCAAGAGCATTTCAACAATATATCAAGCGAAGCCATGAAGCCATCGGCTATGTGAAAACCTTTAAATTTCATGTTGAAATACCACAACTCATTCGTAAATGATTTACATCCCATGTAATGTTAAACAACCGAGAATGAGAATATGAAATACATTTACATTTTTCAAAACCTTTGTGAAAAAGTTGTGATGCAATACATATTTATGACTGCATCCTTTCCTTTTACTCCAGCGGCAGATTTACTGTTAGGTTTGAGAAAAACTGTCAGAAAAGCATCCTGTGGCACTATTACTGTCTTCACTGCGTCTTGATACATCCATGAACTGGCACTGATGTCGTTATTCTGAAGTACTTAATATAACTTACAAAATCTTGCAAAAACTTCGAAAAATCGAAAAAGTTTGAACTTGATTTGTAAATAAATATCACAGAAATGTCTGGGCATTGAATATAAATCACTATCTATAATAGTAGACATGAAATATGAAAAATCACAGCTAAATATGTTCATCAAGAAAACCACCACGGACGTCTTATATTCATGTGACCGTGTGATATAAAAAAACATTTTGATTGCCAAAATCCTTTTTCCAATTATAAACAAGGAAATAATTGCCATCCATATAATACAGGAAACACGATAAACAACTCAAGCACTTTTTTAACATAATCTTTTTGTGTTGTTTCTTTATGATAGATGCAGTTTAGTGTTAAATATCACATTCACATTTTGAAGCATACACGGAAGCTTATCTGTAAATCTCTCAGTAAAGTAAAGTACACAGTTTATATATTCTGTTGTATGTCATAATGTATATATTTAACTCACTCACTGAATGTTTGAATGTCATCAATCAAATGAGAACCCAAATGATGAGGAATTACATACTATGCCAAACTGATTTTCTATAATAAACTACATTCTGTGAAATGTGTCAATAAAATACATTCTTAGGCTCTCATAATTGTTTGAGAAATGTTTCAATGAAAGTGGGTGATACACAAATTGGATAAATCTTTTTGTCTGGGTGTTAGAGATGTTGAAATCACAATGTATGCAATGTGCCCTGAATTTTGATGCTTCCACATTTCAACAAGTTTGGTTGACAAACATGATTCACCAAATGTAACTTTATTCTACAAGATATATATATATATATATATAGTGATTTTCTATGAATAAGTGATTTTGTAATGTGATAAGTTTGTAATGCACTTTGGAGATGATTTAATGCACTTAATCAATATGAAAAAATCATCACTGTATCATATGAAAATAGTTAATGAATACAGTTGTGTTCTTTATTAAATGAATAAACACAAACATGTTGTAATATTAATTAATCAACACCCTAAATAGTGTTCGAAATAAAGGGGGTGACAGAGGTTTGCTCCTGTAGTATTTGAATCTAGGGACCTCCTAACTGTTTACCTCTAAACAAGAGTTATGACGGGGACCCCCTGACTTTCGTGTCTAATTTCGAACACTGCTAAAAGAAATCAGAATAAAATAACAACATGTTAAGGTCAAGACAAATGTACACACCTTGGCAGTTACAACCCACTTCACCTAATTTCTGTAGCAAACCTTTGATGGAGTACCTTTAGTCTCAGATGTTCTACAGTCAATAAGTGGAAGTGACTAAATTGCCATTAAATTGGGGATAGTTTTAACCTCCCTACTCAGATTAATCATGTTGATATTGGATCACTTTTAGAATGTAGCACATTTGGAGTAAATTTTGTGCAGATTAACCTTCCCATCTGAAGTAAAGGACAAGTTTTGATTCAGAGCTTTACTGCTAACTGTAAATGGCAAATGTTAATGGTTTATAAATGCTAGCTATTGTTACTTATATATCTGACAAGTCTTTCAATCACATAATTATTTTAAGACTTTTGGGTATATATTTCCAAAATTAACCCCCAAGAAGGTGGATTTAGATTTTTTAAAGAAAAACCTCTACTTGCAAGTGACCAAAGAATTATTTTTCAATATTTCTTTTGCAACATGTAGGCATCCTGACCTAATCATCGACTCACCAAATATTACCA
The DNA here is from genome assembly GCF_022045235.1 of Haliotis cracherodii. Taxonomy (NCBI): domain Eukaryota; kingdom Metazoa; phylum Mollusca; class Gastropoda; order Lepetellida; family Haliotidae; genus Haliotis; species Haliotis cracherodii. The sequence goes on from NW_027266286.1 coordinate 30,641,402, forward strand.
CCAATAAAACATTAGTTTCCAATTTGTGCTAACACCCAACTTCACTTGCTTACATTATGTGCTGTCAACTATCCATGCTACATGGATGGAGATTCACAGCTAATAACAAAACTTCTGTTTCCCCATCACCTATTATCCATGCGTGTCTTCCCATGTCCCTTACACATATTTGTCAGTTTTTATTATCATGTGAACAGGTGAAGTGGGCTGATACCATCTTTGCAATAACATCAGTCACTTTGTGTACATTTTGAAAACAGAAAGGCCATGATGAAATAAACCTCCTTAGACATAGCTTTTCTACACATAATAAATTGTCATATTCTTATTAGAAAATACATCAGAAAATCATTCTGAATGCATGTCACTGGCAAAGTAGAACATGCCGCTCAAGGCTTATGTTGAGATAACAAACAATTAATTGACTAGTACACAGCACTATCTTCAAAACATTGCAAAACATTTTTGATTTTTTTTTTTCACAAATACTATGGTAAAACTATTTGAGCTGTGTCAGTATCAACTGAATCACCATTGAAATTCTACTGAATTCTTGTAAACAAATTGATTCAACTAGAGGTTGAAGACAATACAACACACTAAAATTCACATAATATCAATGAGATGACAATTTTGATACTTTGTACAATATGATATAATACAATATAGATAGATATATATAAGCTTGTGTTCTATTTCATACCATTTAAAGGCAATATAAATAGGTTTGGCTAATAAATAGAATGCACACAATCACAGCATGTAGCCAGTCTTCCAAGGCTTGAAATATACAGTTTCTTCACTTGACCATGATGACAGAGCACAACCTATCTCATCTGTACAACCTGAGAAACCTGTGGATCTGTGAGCTATTATCAGGGTTCTTCTCACACAGAAGAGTCTTTGCCTGGAGGTAAGGAATACCTTCCACGAGTCTCAAAACCAGCAACAGCAGTAGATTTGGTTGACAAAAACCCATCTTCCACCACCCAGGTATTGGGAACCATATATTGACCAAGATTATCAACAGTAGATGGATCTGGTTTGGCAATGATCAACATCTAATTCGGAGAGTCAAACCCAACCAAGGTTATCCAAGGTTGATCTTTCTGAACTGGCTAATATGAACATGCATTCCTCGGAGTTGGAGCCAAATATGGATGAGGGTTATCCAAGGTAGGCACTGTTCACTGTTGGGTTTGCTGCGCATCAGCTCAATAGGCAATTACAGGCAGGGACAATACTCTATACAGGTGGCACCCCGAAATGTTGGACATCTGTGTGGACCTCCATGCCCGACGCTGACCCTGGAAGTATTGTCATGATTACCATGCCTATTGCTATCATGAAGATGAGCCCTGCCAGTGCCATACGAAATGTATGTCCTGCGTTGTCCCAGCTTGGCTTGTGGAGGCCCAGGGCTCGCATTTGCATCATCCGCCTTTCAGCTGCTTCTTCCTTCTCTCTGAGTAAGGAAAAAATTATAGTTTTAATTGTTTTTACTAATGTCACCAAGATGAAAAAATGAATTTAACAACAAATGTTTTCTTAGATAATAACACATGTAAATGTTTGGTTGAAACCCACAAGCATGGTTTGATGCTATTATAAACAGGTCAAATCTGGCATATTAACCTGTAATCAGCAGATCCTGACATGGCCAAGGGACACAAATTATAAAGAAACAATGTCTGTCAAACACTGAAGTATTGTGTAACCAGATACAGTTTATGAGGACTAATTGCTAGTACTAAACCACAGATGATCATTAAAATGTTCACAATTGAGCTACTGTTTTAATTTCTTCGGAATATTTTCTCACTACTTGAATCGACAGGATTTTGGCAAAACTGTCTCACAATGCTTTGCAGCTTACTAGAAGTCTTGACCGAAATAGTGCTATTTGTACACAAAAGTTGCAATGAAGACAGTAAAAACATGTGCCTAACCTCTCGTCCTCCTCTTTCGACTTCTCCACCTTGTCCATGACATCCTCCAGACTCTGACCAATATTGTTCTGTTTCTCCCGGAGGTCTGAAAGTTCATGGCCCAGTTTGGCTTTCACACCATCTTCAAACCTGCACATCACAAACTCCAGTTAGACGAAAGAAGACATGGTATTAAAATCCAGCCAGACAAGATGAAGCTTATAGTAACACTATCAGGAAACTTAAAATGATATGTTTGCCACTGGTACCAAGCCTGAGTCTAGATATGTATTTAGACTGTGATAGGCTAGGCCAATTTGTCGGTCTGTTTTCAAAAGTGTGTACAATATCATAGAGAATATTTTCAGAATAACTTTTTGATTTTCATATGTCTGATCTGATCTAGGCTTAAACCATGCATATCTATATTGTCTGTTTATTCCATGATGCTCTTGACAAAGGGAGATAACCTTACCCTCTGTGATATGCCTCTTCCTCTTGTGAACCCTGCTTTGGTGGCCCATTTTCCTTACTTTCCTTGCTCCTGTCCAAACCAAGATCTTATTGATAAATTTGCTTTACAGTAAACAACTGAATTGATAAACATGGCCCTAACACTGATTACATGAGAAGGAAAATATAGATAAATTCTCCTAAATTAAGATATCTTGAAATCGTTACAATGCTACCAAAGAAAGTTTGCTTATGGATAGAAAATCAAGCTGGTACTGTTGTCGAAGTGCAAATAAATGGATAGGTTCTCTATTTGGAGACTCATTTCTAAATGCAAGATCATAATCATTCCCATTTCATAATGCACATAAATGGATAATAAGCCTGGACCAATTTATTTTCTTGATTAAACAGAGGAGCCTACTCCAAATTTGGAAATGGTAAAACAATAAATATTATCTGTCTTTGAGTGAACAAATGCTTTAAACAAAATATATCTCTTTGAATTTTTGTCAAAACTTTTCTGAGAAGTTTTCTTCCATAAATTAACTTCATATAAGATAAAGTACTTATTGAATCAACTAACACAAACGTTTAAATCCAGGTATCTTCTTATTTATCTTTTTCCTCTTGACATGTTGACAAGAAAATGTATAAAAAAGTAATCAAGGAAATAATTATGGCCCAATATTATTTTATGTATCTAATGCACATGTTGTTGCCCTCACTTTTCTGTGGAACTATCTCTGGACAGTGAGAAAGATGAACTCTTGGAAGACTGTACACTAGCTTGGCGTTCTAAAGAGCCGCGTCTAAAAGTAGTAGCTACTGCATTTCGCATCTGCGTATTGCCCACTAATGCTTGGAATCTCTGCCGGGGATCCTGAACAACAAGCACATGGTGTTACAATCACAGTACAGGAGGATCTATGATTAAATAAATGATGTGACTATGTTTCCCAACACCTAAATTAAATTCTTACAACTTTCATTGAACAATGACATACTGCATATAAATATAAAAGGTTACATACCACTATTTCTTTCCTTCATTGAACTGATGCAGAGCAAAGAAATGTTTAAATTATAATGGCTGAATTAAATATGATATTATTCTTGGATAAATAATTGCGCATCTTGTCAAGTTTATTGTTGTGATTGATATATTATGAATATATGAAAATTGTTTATTTTTGTTTCTTGTCTTTTCCAATTTTGGTCCATGATCAAGGGATGAATATAACTAAATAATGACACGCTACAGGAAATCTGCATTCAAGATAGTCTAAACAAGGTATAATTTCCTCATGTAATCCGTTATTTTGAATCCAACTGACTTGAGAACATCCTCTGTATGGCAAACACTCTAAACGGTGACAATCAACAAGTGACAATCGACAAGCCAGGCATTGTTATACCCTCTAATGCACATTTTCACACGCTTTTCTCAAACATCCCAACTAGAAAAGCCTACAAGGGTACCCATCTTCCTTTTCAGGTCCCATCCCCCTGTTATGGTAATTTTATTGGTGTGCCCCCTGGACAGGGGGTTAGGGAGAGTTCTGTGGGGCAGTCACAGGGAACTGGGGGGAGTCATACAAAGTGGGGGTGTGTGGGCAGGGCAGGGATCTGGACGAAAGCATCAAAATTATAGGGACTAAATAGTTTGTCAGCTTTAGGGAAAGTGATGATTGTAGTATTTAAATATGCAGAGTAATGCATAAGGGTGTTTGGTGGTTGTTGCTATGGAGGATTGTGGAAGGTTTATTTAGGGTGGTGCTGGAGGAGGCGGAGGTTGAGGGGTGGGGTGTCTGGACAGTTACATGGATTGTTTCTCTGCTACTGGTGGGAGGCTCAAATTTCACCCCATGACCTGGGTGTCTGGTTTTGTGTTGCTACCTGAAGCACATGGCTGGTGACACCACATCAAACACACATCAGAATGACTCAGGCCTGTCAAATGTGTAATTGTCTCCAATGCCTGATGACCGATGACATTTCACCATCCAATCACTGACACTTTACAACTTACAAATTATACTTACCTAACTCATTAACTAATCTGATATTGAGATGACATTTTGATATGAGCTAATTGTCCGGATCATTCTCATTTGTATAGACTTCCTGTATTTTTACATTCAATGGATCCAGTTACAGGATTCACCGTTTTCATACTATTTACAGTTTTAGTAATATTTAGTGTTCAAAATTGTTTACACATATTTCATCCAAACTTTTAAATGTTTTTTGACAATGGAAGAGTGTGATGTGTCAAAAGTAAATTGCTTGACATGATGATGAATGGTTCAACAATAGAATTAGAGATGTTAATGAGTGACAAATTGCAATCATCATTTTACAATCGTGAGGTCATCTTGACATGACCTATTTGCTGCAATTACTCCAGGAATGGAACATTGTAAATGGATGATTTATTTGGATGAATTGTTTGGAATAACTTGCAATAAAATCACTATTTTTAATAAAAAATTCAAAGTTGCTAAAACAAAAAACTACACCACTTATGTTTTATTAATTGTTTTGTTTGAAACTACAATCATCAATAATATGTCAATCTAGTACCAGACAGTGAAACAGTGGATATTGTTGTTTTTACAAAATTTACCAAAATATTATGATAAATCTTGATTATAATTAGATGGTGCTATCACAATTTTTCAACAGACAGAATAAAATTTCACATTGAAATAACTTTCAATTCATTCCCAAGTTCAGACATCTGAAAGAAAAAATATTCAAAATACCGGAAATCCTAATGTCCCTTGAAATTACATCATGCTGAATAGAACTATTCAAATGAGAACTAGGGTGGGTTTTGTGTTACAATCCATTTTGACAGAACAACTTCAGAAAGCTGTCAAAATATTTCTTTCAAATTTAATTGCCCTTAAAGTTTCACAATTTCTTAAGCGTCATCCTCCTGTCCTAAATATTCACATTTAAGTTTCACACGATCCTTGAAACAAAAGTCAAGGCTGAACCTCATCTATGAAAAACAATTATCACAATGAACAAAAGCTACTGAAGAGCGTGGTCACACATATAATTAACTGGACACGAGAAATAATGAATATGATAAAACAAGAGTTGAGAAAGTTGGGTGGAGGGCAGAATGACCGATAGCATTGATCTCCGCAGGTGGGGTATTGTGAAATGTGACATGTGGAGGACAATGGGGGTCCCCCTCCAGGCCTGTACCAGTCACAGTTGGGGGGACACGTATTGTTAGTGGGGACAGGATGATAATGTATGCTGGAACAGTCTATGGGAAAAATCTGACACTGCTACTGTACAATGGGCACACTATGGGTGATTTACTTTTGACAGAGGAGGAATAAACGGTGATTATGATGAGAATTAATGAAGCGGATATGACATTCTGGTCATTAGGCTATTTTCTGACTGTTTCCTGAAATCTCTGGAAATATTTGTAAGGTGACTAATTGATTTTAAGTGGTGGATGAAAATTCTAGAGATGGGAAGTGATAATGGTTGTTGTGCATTACGTAACCCTGAAAGGAAAACATTTCAATTCGTTGATGCATTAGGATGGAGTGAATGTGTGAGAATAGTCATCATATCTAATACTGAATCTAAAAATAACACTGTAACAGTAGATGGTTAGTTAAAAAAATCTGTCTGAAAATTTATTCGGAAAGTGCAAAGAAAATTAAGATAAAAGTTTTTTGACAAGCAACTGTTAGTGGACAATCTTGCAATACATGTGCTACATAAGACATCACACACATGTATCTACTTTCATAGAAAAACTACTGTTATCTACTCTATACAAGCAGAATAAACATTGGTAGCATGCAAATTAAACATTCACAATAAGTGTCACTTATTAAATCTATTATGTCATACTTCATATACCACAGTACAATTATTTCAGATAAAGACAACTCAATTGTTTAAAAGAAATATGTTTTGATTAATTGCCAAGTTATTATATCAATGTACAATGATTATGTTTCTGTCAATAAGTACATAGTACTTTAACCATTTGCAATTTAGCAGATATTTCATTTACAGAAGATGATCACATGTTCAACATGTTTCCTGTTCAATAGCAAGAACAAACATTAATATGTGACTAGATTATGATGCTGAATAAGCAAATCTTGCTAGCCATTTGCAGGAAATTAGAATCACGAGTGAGTTGGGTTTCATGCCGCTTTTAACAGTATTCCAGTTATATCATGGCATGTCAGCTTAATGTGGGAGGAAAGCCCCAAGTGATGCAGGTCTGAGACGTTTACCGGTACCACTTTGGTGAAACCCACGAGCACGGGTATGGTGCTGACAATCGTAGAAACATAATCAGGGCGAACTGGGATTCAAAACCACAATCAAAGGTTTCTGGTGTGCCGAAGGGACGCAACTCTGCACAGCGAATCCCGTGGCCTTAGACGACTGGGCCACCCGTGCCTCCCAAATTAGAATCGGTTAAATATATGCAACTCGATAGGAACAAACTAATATTGGTTTGAGATCGTCATAGATAAATCATCACAAATGCATACAAATATATGCCACATGATGCTTTTGATAGTCTGTATGAAAAATAAGCTTAATCACTATTTTATTTTATTTCCGCTAAAGAACCGAGAACAATATGTGTACTGTTAAAAGAGTTGAACTGTTACATGTTATCCGACTATCGGACTCACCTCATCATCAGTTACATTCTCTCTACTGCCTCCATGCTGCTTGGGTTCCGTAAAGAAAGGATAGTCCTATGAAACATGCATGCATGTCAGTTAGAAACATCTACACTAATCTGCTACATGGCACTACAGAGGCGTAGATCCTGAAAGACTAGCGGAATTAGTACAGAGCATGTACTGTGATGTACATGTAATTACTGTTATTGTTTCTAAACTAGTGTTAATAATCAACAGGCTCGAAAGACTCCTGGCATCCATATTGAAATCTGCTTTTAAGTATACACAGTAGAATCTTAATTGGAGGTCAAATGAAAACTATATTTTAGGCCAAAAATAATAGTTTGATTTTTAAGACAAAAAACTATTTCAAAATAGTATATTTTAGTGAGATCAAACTATAATTTACATAAATTTGATTAAATGATTTACTTCAGAACACAAATTATGTTTACCCAATATGATACTATTTTGAAATGAAACAGAAATCATGCATAATTGATAACAGGACAAATCTTTCTTCAGTGAGTAATGTAAACAGATGGCAACTAGGCTAAACTCAAATACAGACTTGTGATGTTTATATTCTCATAGTGATCCATCTGCTGTCAAACAACTGACCATAGATACAGATTTATTCACACATGTTATATTAACAATGTTTTCATTGGGAAGCCTCAGTAAATATTGTCGTCTCTAGTCTGTCAAGCGTCACGAAAGGTGTATCACTACAAGAGAGAGTGAAGCAGTTCTTATGACAGCTGGCAAGCTCAGCATTTCGGAACACAGGCCTAACTTGTGCTTGCTTGAGATACTTTCTAAACACCACTCTTGAGAAGGTGTAGCAACTCTTTATTACACAAAGACGGGGCTGAAATAGCATGATTGGAGTTCGCTTCCTGTTGGGGGACAATGTTTGATAGACATTTGACAAGATAAAATATAACATATGGCAAACTACAACATAATGCCCCTGTTTAGGGGACTGGTGTTCTGTAATACATTATTCATAATAAGGTTGACAGGTGAAAGGATCTTAAAAGAGGACATGGTTTATTATTTGTAAATTTCTTTGAAAATGTGACTCAATAAAAAAAGTGGGTGATTACAGCTTAAAGAAGATGAAAATAAGAAAGATAGAATTTATTGAAATCAATTATTTATTGTTAAAAAAATATATACCTTTGAACGGAACACCTGAATTTTGAAATAAACTGCCAATAATATTAAAAGGCATTTAATATTTTCAAATGGTGACTAGACAGTTATGATGAGTCAGACAAAATCATACTTTCAGGCACTGTCAAATGAAAATGTGCAGAAATGAATCATATTATTAAGTAACATACAATTTGGCTGTATTAAAATGTTTAATTAAGTCAATCAGTTTTAAATTTATCATCATAGACCATAGCCAATTTCTTATCACAAAAAATCAATTACAAGAGGGTGTAAAACAAAACAGAATAGGGATCAACATCACTGCTTGGGTAAGGGGGATAAACAGTGGGGATCTGACAGGGTTAAGATGCTGTTAAATCACAATATGCAGCAACTATTTGTTCAGGTGGATACAGCCTTAAGCCAAATGGCAACAGACAAGAGGTAACACTCAGGGGCTAGGTAACACAATTAGGGGAGAAAGAAAGTATGGCCCATACATAAGGCAGAAGAAGGGCTAAGAACAAGTCCTTTAATAAAAGTGGCACAAGGTTGTGAGGTAATTATGAGGCAACAGAGCCTCCTCTACCATGGACTGGATGTAGCTGGGATGAGAGGACTCCTTGTGGGATATGTCATCTAGGGCCAGGGATAGGGCTTGTCCTGGTAGGGGACTTATTGTCTAGAGGTGTTAAGAACATGATACACCTCACCTAACGGGATTTGCTATTGTTTTGTGTCTGTCACAGTCACTAAATGTCAGGATTAACAAAAGATTGAAGTTTTTTGTGTACCTGCCTACTTTCAGCTCCCCAGTGACCAGATTTCAATGATACTCCTGATACTTACATAACTGCTAAAAACAAATTAACCTTTGGACAATTCTAATTGCATTTGGGGCAAAACAGTTTGAGAGATATTTTGCTATTGGACATTGATTAGTACTTGTGTGAAGACTGTTGTTGACCCTTAACAGTAACCTAATGATCACTCTTTTGTCACACATGTAGCTAGGCCCTTCAGCAAATTGTAGTAATGGACTATTTGGTTGCAAGCAATTGATATGCTTGTGATTATCCTGCAAATCTTTTCAGTGTTCATGACACTCTTACAAATGTGTTTCCAGTCAGTCAAAACTACATTTAATGATTGCTCTTGAGGCTATAGTAAGTAGAATGTATCTTCATCTTCATTACAGGAACACAATGGGATGATCATTAATACGTAACAGATCAAATCATGCATATCTGTAAACAATGTAAGTTCCATCTATCTACTGATTAAAACATTTAACATGCAATACATGTATTCAGATAGAAATATCTCCACTACAATATACACATTCAACAGATGCATGCATCTAAGGCAGGTAGTGACAAATACATGCAGCAAGGAAGAATAATTTCATATCAGAACAATTTGGATTATGAATTAAAAATATCCTTAGTATGAATAGCTAAGATAATTTTGGATGAAGAGTGGTTCGATGCTGTGTCAGTGTCATATGATTATGAAAAAGGTGATGTGTTGTAATCCAGGTTAGCATGGGATCAACATCAGTAGCGATGTCCCAGTACCACAGAGTGAGAACTTTGGCACCACAAGGGATGAGGGAGGTATAGCTGGACAGGAATGGCACTAGACTCTGATAACACTGGTTACATAACAAGGGTCAGTTACATTATGTGTAAAGTTATGAAGTATTTGATATGCACATGTTATCAGACATGCTGTAAATATCACATGGGATTACAATGCATCCCTGATAACAATTGACGGAAGAAGTGAATGATTATTTAGATTACAAGATGAACTCCATGGAAACAGGATAACTGTATTTGCATGTTTCAGTGAGGAAGTGGATATCTACAATTAATCAGGCCATGATGAATCCAAATTACCTAGAATCACTTCTACAAATACAATTTCAAATACACAGATTACCATTAGTCATGAGTACAGTGTTTAGAGTGTTAGTTAGGCAGGTGTTAACGTGGGTGAGAGATATGATGTAATATACAGGTAAGCATAGGCAAACTGTGCAGACAGATCTGGGCTAATGTTGAGTCATCATTGGTCCTTGTGTGAGATAAGAAACAGATGATGATAGTAATTAATATTAATGACATGTTGAGTATTAATAAGCAAAGATGAGATGAGCAGAGATAAAGATTTACAAATATCAGAAGCAGTTAGCAGGTGTGAGGTGCTCTCTTATCAAAGTATGAAATTGTAACATTATTGATATATCTGATGAAATGTTACTGACAACAGTTCATATTGAGATACAAGGTTTTCTATTTCTGATACATTCGTACAAATTAACTCATCAATCTAATTTTAACACATTTAAATTTTCTTAGCCAAATAGATAAATATTATTAGATAAGAAAATATTGCTTGTAGAATATTTTATCATAATTAATGATTTCCTTTAGATAATTTGAAAAAGAAAACACTTGAGAACAAATTAGTTACACTAAGAATTATCAATATATTCAGGTTAGAAAAGAACTATTATTATTATTATTGTTTTTCATTGTTTCACAACAGAATGATATTGATGCAATAGAGACATGAGCAAGTGAAATGTGCTGTAATAAAGTGAAATGGTGAGATAATATGCAGAGAAGCACGTGATACAACAATAGTTGATAGAAAAAACAGCACTTTGCCGAAAGAAGCACTGTAGAGCCAGGCAAAGTGTTGAATGATGGGGTGTGCACAGACGGTATGACCACGTTGTTTGTGGGGGTGAGGGTTGATCCTTACCAATGATGCCGAGTGTCTGAGAAGGGGGCTGCCTGCGCCACCACACATCCGCGGCAAGACAACCTCACTTCTCCGTCTTGTCTACAGGACACATCATATAGGTTGGCTTATACTCTAACAATTCTCTCTGGGATACTTCACAATCACACAAAGCAGGGTTATATTTGGGACCTTTTAAGGGCAGATTATATTCACACTATAAGAAAAAATGTAATGTTTCAAATGTTAATTCATAAAAATAGATTCAAAATATTTTAGCTTCGATAGAGGAAAAAGTTGGGCTTCTTATTATAAATTTGCAACTAAGCAAACTTTATGAAGTGCTGCCACTGCCACTGGCTTCAAATAAAACCCTGAGATGAGACTTACCATGGTTGATCAAAAGTTTGATAATAAAATATGATGAACACAGCGGTAGAAACTAAAATTTTTAGTCCACTAGTCCTCACAATAATAACATATAGCAAAACCCTTACAAATGGCAAATTTCTATTAGTCCTGAAGATATCTTAACTACTGAGCAGTATTGCAAGGACTACAGGACTAGTGCCAATTTCTAACACTGCTGAACACCTATTGTCTGTTCTCTTAAAATTGAGAATGCAGTATATAGTTATTCCATCAACAAATCTACGCATGTTGCTACGTCTGTTACCTCGAAGTCATCAGGGATACCAAGGATAAGTTTGTTTCATGTAAACAAGTTCATACCAACTGACACCACACTAACGATATGACCACATGTTCTTGCTGCCATTCTTGAATATGTGTTTCAGACAAATTCCCATGGGAGACCTAGAAATAACAGTCTAAACTCCATGTGCAATAAAAGATTCACATCTTGAAATCTGTTATTACAGAATCTGCAACTGTAATTTAGCAATGACACGGACCATTCAACAACACCCTCCCACTAATGCTGACCACCTGTGCCAAAACAACAGTGAACTGCACTGGTTCGGTAGTCATCTCCAACACAAGGGAGATAACTCCAAGAGGACTGATCCTGATGACTATAAATCTTGACACTTGTAACACCATCTGTATAGAATCTAGCACCAGGAACACCTGAAGTATCCTTGCTGAGAGGAACTGATCCTAAACCTGTGTAAACATCTAGATATTTATGGAGATTGGGCTGATGAGTTATCAATGCTTGTATGGACGGAGAAGCAAGTGGGGGGCTGCCTCATCATGGAAACTGATATGTCACCACGGCAAGATGCTGGTATTGTCTGTTTGTTCTAATGCACTAAACTTGTTGAACGACAAGATAGTGATGGATACGACTAGAAATATTGACATGAACAGATGCTGGTGAAACTTGTCAGTTTTCTTATTTGGAAAATAATCAAATCTGTTGATGACTTGTCTGCAAGAGTAGCAGCAGTGGTGTGTGTTGCAAATAAAATGAGCGATTACTGGGGTTATGTGATAACTGTATCAAATTATTGTAACGCCATTCATTCATTGTAAAATGGATGTTACTACTGCACAAATCAGTTCAAAGCATGAACTATGCATGAGAACATCTACCTGCAAATCATATTCTGAATGCATGTGCAAATCACAGCAAACAAATATATGCCCCCGTTCAAAGAGCATTCAATGTATGGTATAATGCAACAAAAAATGTAATAAAAAAACAGAAAACAAACAAAAAGCTGATACAAATCAAATCTACATTTAAAAATGTTTGATGCAGGACTTCAACACTATAAAGCAAAATAAAACTGAAGCATTAAAATAAGCAAACTGGCACAAATTGACAACTCAGTTTGACAACTACAATGGAAGCATGAAAACTGATTCTACAGGACAATGATTCAGTTCTCAATGGCAACCAACATCAACCATAATAGCTACATCTATAGCTGACTGATTATGTCTAGATCTATACAACACCAGCTGACTGACAGAGAGAGAGAGAAGAGAGCAAGGTCAAGGTTGTGGACCATCCAGTACCTTCTCCTTAGAACCACCTGGACTAGGGGATCGGCTACGAAGATGAGGAAGCTAAATTGTCAAGTTAAACCAACATTTAGTGTCTGGCAAATGAAATCAAACATAGACAGATAACATCCCTAGGCCCTGTTCTACCAAAGGCGTTATGACTGTCATAAGTCTATATTACAGTGTGGTAGATATGACAGACACAGCATTACCCTTTGTGGAATAAGGTCCTAAATATAACATAGCTTCAGAAAATATGAACTCTACCAAAACATGACAACTACCGCAAAAAAACCACTATCAAAAGTGTCTAAAGGAAAATCAATATGTACAAATTTCATGACATGATTTAATAAGAGTGAAAAGAATGCAAAAGTGTCATCTCCGGAACTACAACATCAAGTGATGTCCATGAATAAAAGATATCTTATATTGATAGAGAAATTTCTAAAAAGTATCAATAATTCAAAATAAAAAATCAGTGAGTGACAGGTAATCATTGTCACCTGGTCAAGAATAACACGTTAGGACAATACATACCCTGAGTGGGGCAGACAAGGCAGCAGCAACTGACATCGACCGATTCGACCGATCTGTGAGGGAAATCATCACAATAAAACTGTTATTAGCAGGAACACAGTCTCCAAACATTTTTATTTGAGAATAAATTGTGTGATGATTCCTTTTTAAATGTTTGTTCTACATAAATCCAATATATATAATCTACATGGCAATCTTTACAGTCTACGGGAAGTGACAATATATATAATGAGAATAATGTACAACGATGAAAAGCTAATTGTGCTTTACATAAGAAATAATCGTCATACTTTTTGGAATATATTTATGAGCCTGACACTTCTATTTTCAAAACTAAATGACTGATGAAGGAGTTTTGATTCCTGTACATAACAGTGCAAGGAGTAAGGCAACAAACCTATATCATGATGCCCAAAAGGCTTGTCGTGCAAAATTTTTCTGAAAAAAATATAATTAAGCAAATGATACATTATGAAATGCAGTGCTGAATGTATATATTGATGACAAGATGATTAAAGGATAAGATAATAAAATTAATGTGCTTTAGTTGTGTAGTATTTTCATCAATATGATTCAAACCAAATGTTTTGGAAAACAAGTAATATAAGTCCCAGAGAAGCTAAAGATTTCGGTTTGTTATTATCATATATTGTTGATCATATTCCTAAGAAAACCACTTTTATATACCCCTTTAATTGTGCACAGAAAAATGTAATAAGTAAGGTAAAATCAGAGCTACTTTAGTGTGGAGATTCCAGGGCTGAATGGGTCACAAAGACCCCATACTTGTCAGAGCCAGCTAGTGAGGACAGATAATGGTTTAAACATCTCACCTTGTACAAAACAAATAAAATAGTGCATCTACCAGAGGCAAGGGAGTTAACTGAGTTAAAGTTCAGTTTCCACCTATGCCAAACTGGACTGGAATTTTTGAGTCATATTTTGGCTGGACTAACAAGTCTATGCAAAGTCCAATCAAAATCAAAATCAAAACGAAATCGACATCCGGTTCATGAACAAATATGGCGACTGTCGATTGCAGGATTTGCAAAGCATGTGTACCATCATCAACTGATTGTCGAAAGATATCTTTACAAAAGTTTTTTTATTAATCTCTGTTCACAAGTGATTTGATGCACCTCGCGCGTATTATCAATCAGATTGTCTAGACTGGGTGCCGCAATTTTGTTTGAAACAAATGAAAGTGATATGATTGGTGGAATCTCATTGCTGAATAAAAGGGACATAACTTGTAACAGCCACTGGTGGCACTACAATCAAGCTACGAAGAATTCAAGTGTAGTTCCACAAGGGTGGAAACAGGATTTTGATAGTCAGTTAATGCCTAGCTTTGGGAAGATAAACATCGTTACGTAAAAACATATAAATGTAAAAAGCTACTCTGACATGATAAAAAGTTATCAGGTGGTTATAATGTGTAGCCTGGCTGATTGTGTGTCATCTTGCTATCAGCCACTTGTTTGCCAAAACTAGATTTGATTATTTATAGGCTATCGTGATAAAGCTGGAATAGTCACTAACTCAATATCAAAGGGAATTGTGTTCATAAGGAGGTTAATAAATACTGAAACACACAGAAAAGGGATGGGTATTGGCATAAATTCCGTATTGCAATAAAATGCAATACAATGTGCTGCATTGCGATACGTCCTGCAATATATTTTTAGGGATGGGTACAGGCCAAAATGTTTCCTACAGCTGCCCTACCTCTGTTGTTCGGCATGGCCTTAACATCAGGATCAGCCATGTTATATTAAATTAAATGAAAATAAATTATATAAAATATTAAAACTCCAAAGTGATCTGACTGTATTGCGAACATTGGTTCACAGCGATCGTATCGCGATATGCATTCACAGAAAGTTTGTATTGCAATTTACCTGTAAACCGGTAATACTGTGCACTCACCTGGCGTCCTCCAGCTCAGCATGTTCCTTGTCATAGACGGACCGGAGATGGTTGACGTAAGTGATCATAATCTCCATGGCTGTACTCATCCGGTTTTCCTGTCAAATAAAATAGTTTAGATGTGAGATCATCCGCAAAATAATTGTCTTTTTTGGACAATTTATATGGTTATTCAACACATTTATTGTGAGGAGAACCGGATTAAAAGACGACACCAGTTCCACAGCATACAGCTACAGGTAGATGAAGCTGGACAGGTAGGAAGAGGGGACCAAGATTGAAATGAAAAATATGAGAGTGAGTGAGAGAGTGAGTTGGGTTTAACACTACCCTAGTGTTTCAGTTGCATCATGGTTTGTCAGCTTGAGGTGGTAGGAAAGCTCCAAGTGATGCAGGTCTCAGACATTTACCACTTTGGTGAAACCCATGGGTATGGAGTATGGACACAGTATGATGATAGCAAACCAATCAGGGTTCATCTTTTAATTTGAACCCATGACCTTAGGTTTCTGAGATGCAACTCTGCACAGTGACTTGTAGGGCCATCAGGGCCATCAGGGTCATCAGAGCCATCAATGCCCCAAGAGAAATACAAAAGGAATAACTGGCAAGGGGGCTAGAGTGAAGGAGCATTTCAGAGACAAGAGGACACATGAAAACCATTGGGGAGATACATCACTTAGGGTGGGTGGGGGATGTTTCTGTTATTAGCCCACTGACTGTACATGTTAACATATGTTTGCTCATTACTCGCAACTCTTTATATCTACAATGTAGCCTCAAAACTATCTCAGTGAGTCATGGTGATATGTTTTCTGTCTGAATAGATTGTTCTGGTTTGAGATTTCAGTCAGTGTCCGACTTATTAAAGCCTTTCAAAGATTTCTCACGGCTGTACACCATTATTTTGATCTCAAGACTGGCACCAGCAAAACATTAGCGTCTAGAACAAGGACTTGAATAAACTGCATCACAATTACAGTATTATGTCATCATTTAGGATTGTTGTGATCTTGAAAGATAATATGACATTTTTTTGAAGGACAATTATTTCTTCTTTTTCATCTTTCTATAGATTATGACTGATCATAATTCAGTTGCTATTGTATAGAACACACACCATTTACCTTCATTACATATTGAAACACGAAAGCAAAATGCTAGAATTAATTGAAATAACATGTTGGTGATCAAAATCTAGAATTACACCGCGTACACATCCGTACATGATTGGAAAGGGCAAAGTAAACCAAATGGACACCCAGCAATGCCAGGGTTACTAAAGCAGTGTAACCAGTAAATCACATTGCAAGGATTGCATCCAAAGTCAGTATTTTCTCAATATAACTGTGGACCAGACAAAGATTGAACAGGTTGATAAGGGTGTTTGTTTGAGTCATTGATCCCCAGACAAACAGAGGGGCTGACAAGTGAATGTTGACACTGGGTATTGTGAACACTGGGGCAGTCCTCCAGCTCCTGTAGCTTGAGACAACTGTCAATACTCCTGGCTCTATGACATCAATGCAAACTTAGTTTTACATCTTATTTCATGACGTGGACTTTGTGTGAATGTCAAATGTACCAACATGGCTTGCATGGGTGGGTGGAACTGTTAGTGTAAGGATCTACTTAGTTATGCTAATGTTGCTAACTCCACCTGTTGGTGTAGTCAGAGAACTCGGGACGGTTACCTAAACAATCCCAACAACAACAATTTTCAGCTTAATCTTAATTCAAAGTAGATTATGCAAAACAGTCTCATGACTTATAATGTTGACCAAAAAATACAGCATGTCATAAATCCAGGGTCTGGTCAGATGGTTTGGAATGTTGTTGGTCCAAAACACTTGGTCCTTCGTCCAAGGTATGACATGATGCATACCAAGTGTGTTGGTCAAGAGGTGGTAATAATCAAGCTCATTTCTTCTAATCCAAATAAGATTTGATGTCACCATCCCTTCATACCACCAGATAAGAAATCAGGTCAAAAGGCTACCTGCCTGGGACCTTCATTGAGTGACATTTTGTGAACACTTTTAGAAACAGTGTAGCAATATCATGGTTTCAGGTATTCCTGGGACAAATTCACCATTTTGTGAAGAAACTCAAGCCCAGGTCTTATGGCTCAACAAGCATTTCTGCTTTAGTCTGGCTGAAAATTCAACAAGACAGCAATCATGACAGCAATCATGCCCATATTTGGCATATGTCAATGGGAAATTAATGCATAGCATCATATTCAAATTCAGAATTTTCATCCGAAAAATACAATTTTGTTCATTTAGTTATCTGTATTTGCACAGGCCTAAGGCCCTGTGTTACATGGGGGCATGCACATATGCAAGTACAGTGACCTCATTTGCTACGGTCAGATGACACAATGGGCCTGAAACTTATGTCATCTGTCACACGAAACACTTGCATTGAACTCTGAGGTGACAGGTGACACACAGGTCAGGTGGACTAAGTAAACTCACCACAACCTAGCAAGCTTCTTCTGTGGTCACACCCCTGCCCAAGCATGATCAGATAAAGATTACAGGAAATATAGACCAAAAATTAATGAATAACCAAAAACATTATTTCCACTTGTACCTTTGCCATATGCTACATTATTTAATTTGTCATTGCTTTTGACTTTGAACAAAATTCTAACCTTTCATATCAGTCAGCCCATATATTAGCCACCTCATCTTGGTTTCTTGGACTGGAGGATTTTTGACCATTGGATTGTCAGCTCAATTTGTCAATGAACCAAAGGATAATAAAACCTTGCATGCAAACTCAGTAACTCAATATTTTTAGTCCATCCTACCAATAGACAAATGTGTGACAAAACTGATAACCACTTACATTATTTGTCATTAGGACAGTACACTTAAAATTTGGTCGATTTATTTAAAGAAATAATATGCGCATGTACCAGGGATTTTTCCCAGGTCTTTCCATTTGTGAGTTCTAGAGACTCTCGCTAGTGATATTTTGGAGTCCCAGGCATGAAAATGGCATCCCACTGTGACCACTGTATCAAAGATATATGAGATTTTCCTAGTTTGAAAAAACAAACCATAGCAACTGTGAAAATTGTATATGGTCTGTTATATCTGTGTTTGCTACAATGGCTACAACTGAACTGGTTGTAATGACTGAAACTGCCATATACTTATTTGCACCCAATGGGAGCCTCCGTACAACTTATTTGCATCCATTCTAAATGTTTATGCATATCGAACTCAATACTTTAAATCATGATATACTTGTTGGAACCCAAAGGGAAGATCCCTCTGATATCCTAGTCAGGAAATGAGATCAGTTGAGTTAAACTCTCTTTCATCATATAGTCCCTTCATGACTTTTCACACAAAAATTTGCACTAAACTTGTATTCTGAATTGATTTGAATGCTATTAATCAATGAGAGGATGACTAAATGTTTCTGCTCTCTTTTCATCTTTGAAGGTTCTCATTACTTGGCTGAGGGTTACAAATGCCAATGGCCCATCAGGCACGTAGCATGGCCATAACTCAATATGTTATTCATTACAAATGCTGATCAGCAGGAGGATATTGGTACAGTTGTGTTTATCTTTCAATCTGACTTCTAAAAACATCATCTGAAAGCACCAAATTTGTGTCCCTTGTTATATGTTTCATAGAACAAAGTACCCAGGGAAGAAGCAGTCTTCATGATAAATATAACCATAATAACTTTATTGGGATGTTCCCTGCAGATTAATCATACAATCAATGTCTACATAAACTAAACGCTAGTGATAATGATAATTATATGGTCATCTGATCTGCTGTACTGAATTTCAGTGTTATTAATTCACATATTCAATGGCCAAATAGTGATATATTTTGTTTCTTACATCGGCTGTTTGAATTTTATTCCTGAAAGCAGATCTGCTTTAGAGATCTACTAATCTGACATTTATTACTTGTAAAAACACTAAGCCGTGACATTTTTACCTGTCGGTAATAAAATGACTCTGATGAAAGACATAAAACCACTGGACTGGTGTTTTACTAGCAGGGATTACATGGATTTGACAAAATTCAATGATGCACAGTTTGAAGTCTCCAAACATTCTGTGGAGTAATTTATAGCTGTGCTTCAAATCTATTAAACAGTAATGCTGAATTTAAACAACAGCGGGCAAAATCCCCAAGCCTCCAGACAAGGTGGTTCTGGGGATATCAAAACCTACTAATTCAATGGCTAGGTGGAACCCATTCAAACAATTGTTTAGGATGACAATTTGAGCTTGCTAGTAAACTGACCACAGAATGAGGTTCAATAGCCCTGTCCAGTCATAGGTGGCTAATAGAGTGACCACCCACTGACCCATGACATTGCTGCTCTTGAACCTCAGGGACCATCTCAAAGCCATAGAGAAATGAAACATATATCAGATGCTTATATAAAGGCACACTTAGATACTCTAGTCTAAATAAAGCTGTGGATGAAATACAGCCTGTCAGCTAGTCTTAGTCTGTGTCTGATGTTCATCAAGCCTTGGAACCTGAAAATATCCATATTTTTCCAATATTGATATGCTCTTTGTGATATGACGTTTGCAGTTAACATAACTTGCAAGGATTACTTTGTGGAATGGCCCCCTGGTAGACTAACATCTAGTCTCTGAAATGAACATATCTTACAGACGAAAAACAGTTGTTAAATTAT
The DNA here is from genome assembly GCF_022045235.1 of Haliotis cracherodii. NCBI lineage: Eukaryota > Metazoa > Mollusca > Gastropoda > Lepetellida > Haliotidae > Haliotis > Haliotis cracherodii. The sequence goes on from NW_027266286.1 coordinate 30,661,521, forward strand.
CTTAATTAAAATATAATAAAAAGGACAGAGACAAGAGACTCTTTATTTTCAGATACTGACACTGCAGTTATCTAGATTTGCAAAACATTATAGACATTATAGACTTGCATGGGCTGTATTGGATATATTTGTATCAGGGTCTGTATGACAGACTAGCCTCCTGGTATGAAAGCAACATTGGAAGAGCACAACAAGGGTTTTTGAGATAAAACTGTTGAATAGCTGATATAACTGGTGAAAATAAAATTGCATAGAAATGCAGTGAAAATTGTTACCAATGCAAATATTTCAATCGTCACTGTAAAATACTTTTGGTTCCAAATGAAATGTCCGTGCACTGAATCTTCTATGAATTAGAAAACACATAACAAAAATCTCCTGATAATATAAAATTCAATTTGACTTTTATGACATGATGATGCTTGAGATGCCCCCTCGTAGCATTGGAGTGTAACAGATTCTCTCTTGCATGTGGTCAGACTCTAATAGAAAACAGTTTCAGTTCCACTGGGGCCATATATCAGTAGCCTTCCATTTATGGGGACACAAAGTAGGGAATCTTGATGGCCCATAAAGATCAACCAATAGTTTCTGTTACTTCATTAGTGGTGTGATTATATAAAGTCTACATCACACCTTGCAATCCACTGTACACTATACATCCCAAAGACTACCCCTGTGTTGTAACTGGTACATAAAGAACACCACTGTTGCATGTTTTTACATAGCCCTTTTTCTCAATACTGTTTGATGATTGTCCATGGGAGTTGAACAGCTCTTTATTGAATACTTTAAGTCCTAACTTTACATAAGCTTTGGCTTAACATACAAGTTTACACACAGTTTAGCTGCTAATATAACCAAAGAGTTGATGGAAGTTTGGCAAGGTTACATAGCAGGTTACCTGATGTACTGTAATGTCCTACACTAGGTATTCTGCACTGGAGCATGTAGAACAGCAATAACAGACCACACCTGTGGTATCTGCCAATACCTTTTATTGTTGTTAATTTTCTAACAATGGACTGCATCATATTACTGGCCAATGTTATACACCTGTTAATTAAATCAGAAAATCCTATACAGTCTGAATGGAAGTTCATGTAATAAGGGTCAATGAATTGATGTTTTGATGTCAATCAAATCAATGATGAATTTTGTCTGCAGATCGGATGAATTCAGCAAATATTGTCTGAATATATATCCCATCTGAGGAATATCATGATGTAAAAAATAATCAGTATTCTTGTTCTGGACATAGATAGTAAGCTGATATCATTGGAAAAAATAATAATCCAAATTTAAGTTAAGCGGCCAAACTGATCCATTGGAACAATCCAGGTACCTGTTCTATGAAGCAATAGTAGCTCTGATTTACAGACTACTGTAAATCTATGATCGAGCGTGGGAGTTATGATCAGTGTAGCACTAAGATTACTTTGTGGAAGAGGTCCATGCACAGTGGTAAAACGTTTACACAAAAATTCACCAAAAACTGATGATTCTTTCTCTAAATGTCTCTTTTTCTCATTGAATGTGTAATGTTACCTTTGCTATGCCTAGGGACCTATGCCAGCTGCACATATAATATTACCTGTTGCACTGCACCAAACACCTCAGCCCTACTGGACACCTTGGCGGCTGACTGTTCCAGGATTTCGATGTGACCCTGGATTTTCTGTATTACATCTCGTAGCTTGGCATCAGTCACCGACTGGTTGAGCTCCTGAAAAGACAAATATCATGTACATTGAGAACTGGAAACAATAATAAACGTAGGCATTATTTCTTAGCTAAATGTTGGTGCTTAAAGACTGTTTGCATTAGAAAAAGAAAACAACTGCAAAAAAACACTGTAACGTCATGAATTTCTGCTTCAGGTCAAACATTGACATTGACAAAACAAACATTGTCTGATTGCTTTATGTTTTACATTTGCACTGACCATACATCTTCAGAATTTGGTGGACACTATTCCTGAAGTTTGTCTGGCAAGGAATCCTGATAGGATTATCACAACTGAGCATTTCATTGCTGAACAGATTCTGTTCTCATGAGTCACATTTGAAAACTTTTGAAAAGTGATGGAAATGGCAAAACTCAACAGGTATTGTTGCTTACATAACAAAATGTTTTCTAGGCATTCCACTGATGATAACCAGTCTGGCACTGACATATGACAATGATATGCAAGAACATATATGGCATGTAACATTCCCTTCAAACATACAACAGTTTTCTGTATGTTTCAAAAGTTGAGAATCCGGTAAAAATATAGGTCCCCAGCAACACATGCTTGTAGTAAAAGGCAGCTCTTAAGGATCTGGGTCAGGGCTCATTGACTTTGCTGATGTCATGTGATCCTATGCCAATTGTTTATGTTGATGCTCATGATGGCAATCACAGGACTGACTGGCCCAGGCACTATTCTGAGCAAATCTCTGTCTTAGAGCTGGAATGGACATGATATGATATTAAGGGCCATTTTCCCTAAGGTGTATGTTGAATCAAGAAATGAAGAAAATTTTCACAAATCATTGTGATAGGTACCAGTAATGTACATACAAATGTGACTTAGGCTGTTGATTTCAACATGTGAATGTTAGGACTAATAACAACACTAAATGCTTGGTAAAGCTAAAAATGTGTCAAACACACTGTCATAAGGTTTTCAGGAAGTGTTTTTCTAATTTCTGAATTATGAGTAAGTATTTGACCTTAGCTGATTTTCTCAGGGATAAAAACAGTACAAACATATGTTATCAAATGCATCTTAATTTTAAGTTTGAAAAGTCACCTATTTCCATTCATGTTAACCATACTCATGTATTTGATCACATCAAAAGTTAAAAACAACTGTATTAAAGAAAGAAAAACGGTTTACTGTCAGCCATTTGTGCATGAATGCAGATGTTCATATCAATATTTCAAACATTGCTGCAACTTAAACAAATTTGCCATTTCCATTGGACCAAGAAGGCTTTTATCCAACCATCTTACACCAATTCAATATGGTATTTGTGAACCAAATGTTACCCTGATTGTTTAGATTTCATTCAAATGTATCAGGTCTCTTAGGTCAGACTCTCAATGAAACATCGCTTCTGCTTTGGCTCATCAATGTTCAAAATTAAGGATGAAAGTCAAGGAGTCCTTGTCTTAACCTTAATGTTATTAATTACAATTTTGAGGTACCCAGATTTAAATTCTACTCAGCAAACCTCAAGGATCCTCTGTTAGCCTGCCAAACTTCCATATGTAATTGATATTGATTTCTAACACCATGCAGCTTAAAGAACATAAGCTGATGCTATGAAAACAGTTGACGTAATTCTTAATCTTATTTGCATTGTGAGCATCCTGTTCATAAACCATTTGAATTCTGTATAAAAACTAATGTGATGGGGAACTGAAGAAATATTTGTCATGACATGTTTAAACATTATCGCCTGTTGACCTGTGTTCGTGCTGTGGTGATTAAGAAACCCCCAAAATGCAAGAATCAATCAAAATTCTGGCAAACCTTCATGACAGCACCAGAGTGCTTTAAGGGAAAATCAATAAATGGAAATGAAGATACGTGGGTGATTGGGAGAGAAGGAAGTAATAGCCGTGATTCGTGTAGAATGCTGGAAGTATTCGGTAAAAAGACCATCCTTGCTTAACCTCAGCCCCTGAAGACAGACAGATACACAGGAAGAATATTAGGAACAGAAAATATTTTCAGTTGATCACGTACAATTTCAAACAGTGTGTTTGTCCTCGATGCCCATTGGACATTTTAAGCCAGATCTGTCCAGTTAGCCAGAGCAAACATAACATAAGACTCAAGTTTCTGATAGCAATATATCCAAAGTGGAACCAAGCTTTAATGCATATATATACCAGTGCCAGGACCATCTTATCAGTGAAAGGTTGGACAAGGTTAGCCATATCGGTGCGTCAGTGTTTACCCTCTCTTCCAGGAACCTGTTGGCGTCATGCTAATAGCAGCATCAACAAGGCTACAATATGCAATGCTAATTCAATGCATATATCCAGAAGCATCCGTGAGGCTACAATATGTAACGCGAATTCAATTCATATATCCAGCAATATCATTGAGACTACAATATTAAATGCTAATTCAATTCATATATCCAGCAAAATCATTGAGACTACAATACTAAATGCTAATTCAATTCATATATCCAGCAAAATCATTGAGACTACAATATTTAATGCTAATTCAATGCCTATATCCCAGTGTAGAAAGCCACAAATTTTGCTTTAGACAAATAACAAGTTATCGGTACAATAACAGTGGCTAAAGGCCTACTGAACCATCATGAATACACATGGTAAGGTATTTATTTGGTTGTATTGATCCATTATTCCTCCCTTGGACATTTACACACGAATACACAAACCAATTTATTCTAGTGAATTATTTGCATGACTAATTATTTAGTCCCTACAGGATTCTTCAGGGATATTCTTCACATTACACAGCTGATTTTGATGAATTCTCTCAAATTGAATTTAATTTGCAAAACACAGACTTAACCTTCTGTTCAAATATAATAAAAAAGCCTTTCGTGCATATTAATATGTGCTTCAGTGTTTCATTAGGCATGAATGAATAAAGCCATATGATTCACAATAAGAAAATAAATTTCCATATTCATAAGAAATCTCTGCTGAAAACAAAGTCGATTGTATGATTCCGACTATATTATGAGCATATGTTTATGAATCACTATCAGATAGTGATGATACCAGGTGTTCGCAAAAAGGTGAGCATATCCTGCCCCACCGATGGCAACATCACAAACACATGCAAAAGTAAGTCAATCATTCACCTAAAAAAACAAAACCCACAGGAACATATGGTACAAGTCAAAATAGGGAATTGCATCGGGCATCGTTCTTGTCACTGATTTGTCTTTTGACTAAAAAGCGACATCTTTTAGAGATTTATCATGCACACATATAATTTAATACTCTTGAAACAATGGAATATAATCATGAATATGGAAATTTGCTTCATATTTGTGATTTGACATATCTGCATTACTGCATTTCCTCATACTTTTGGTTCAGTCACTGGGACTTCATCACAAGTTATCAACATACCCAGCTGGCCGTTCAGAACTGACTGGACAATGTGCTGTTCTGCATACTCTCTGTCCCCAAAAGTAATATTGAGGAAAAGATAATTCTGTAATTTTCATAGACATTTACAGGAACTGTTTATTTAATATTATATACATACATTCTAATGCCTATCCCAATGTCCTTAGAAAACCCTTAAAAACATTTCAATCTTAACTGAAGAACACCATCATTTTCAGTTCTCTGCAAAGCCTCTTGGAGCTCCTTTCACAAGCATCATGTGGAATAAATCATCTTAATTCTAACATTGTCACTTGCAAAATGTTGCAAATGTTTTACACCCAAATAGAAACTACTCATATTCAAGAATTGCTGGGTGTGAATGTTTTTATATGATCACCTGTTTCTGAAGTTATCGCTTTCTAAAACGGTTAAAGCATTGCCTTATTTATAACCAACAATATGATGTGAAATATGAGTGATTTGTCAGAAATATCAATCACCAAATCATTCCTTATCCTAACTACACTCTGAGGTCTCTCCTCAGTGTAAGGTTGTTCTCCAACACACATTAAAGAGAATCCTAAATGGGGTCTGATTAAGAAGGAGCTGACAGTGACAGACAACTAGATGCAACCTACAAAGGACTCACTGATCCTTCAATGACAGTGGTGCCGATGGTATAAATTGAGTCCCAGATAAAGGTCATATCTATTTTACCTCACTTCGATTTGATGGAACTATTGTTCCAGAAATGTCCCAGCAATGAATTAGTTTTTTCATTCATGGAATGGGAATAAGGCACAGTATATATAGTGATTTGCCAAAACTCACATTTAATCAATGAGGTGCATTTCATAACATTGTACAAATAAATTATTCAGTGTCCTGGGGTCCTTGGGGAATATGGTTAAAGTATTTGAACCTAAGCCTGTTACATCTTTCATTGTTAACATAAGGGGCATGGTAAGACTCCTTTGACTTTCATCCTCAATTTCAAATGCTGCTACTGTTTCAGAAAACATCCCCATAAATCATATACTGGCTTAGAAACTTTACTCCCTTGGTCCAACCTCGCAGCTTACTGGTAATAAGTCTGGGTGTCTACAGGAGTGGTAGTTATTCAAATGAGTTAGTGTCTACTGTTTCTCAATACATGGACAGGGACTAAGGGAGCGAGTAAGGTTTATGTTCCTTTTAGAATATTCCATCAATATCACGGCAGGGGACACCCAGGTCTTAAGCATCATGAGCAATCACTTTAACCACCGACTTTTATGGTCAAACACATTGAAAGTAACAGCATATCCATTGTCCATGAACTTAAATGGGCTCTTCACAACTAGAATGCAATATCACTGGGATTATCTATTTGCTATGGTGAGGATTTCACTCCTACCAGCTTTCTTTGTAAAATTCTGAATTAATATAAAGGTTATTTAGCTGAAACTCTAACGTCAATTAGATGAAATCCTGTTCACTTAGTACAGCTAATTCCTTGTACTTGATCATCCACATCATACGTATCAAAAAACATCAAGAATTACTAGGAAACGTTCTTTAGTAATTTGAAACACATCTCTATTTTAATAAACCGTCATTATATATTGCCTTGGAATATAAGTGCTTCTTTGTAATGGCTATGTTACATAATTTAATTCCTTTCAACTTAAATCTTACATGGGATAAGAAAAAATATCAAGTTAATGAATACATGTCATGTTGACTATTTCGTGTGTACAGTTGATATTTGCTCCAGCTCAGAACATACCACTGGCTCACCACAGGGACATGGAGGGGCATACAGCCAAAAATGAAGAAAGAATGATACAAGAAATTGTTTCTTTTCAACAAGTGCATATGCACCATTAATCTCAGATTGAATGGTTCCTTTGAAAATCGACACTGCATTTCTAAGCACTGAATTGGAAATGGTTGGGGAATTTTAATTGATACCCCCACCTAAATGGAAGTATTAATGGCCTACTTTTGTGAAGAAAGGTAATAATGTTCTTGGATCTTACAGTAGAGGATGCAACTCCCCCATTAAGTGACACACAAGCTTTTTGTCGGGGAGAATAATCGTCTGTAATGTTACAGATGACTTGACAATATTGCACCAGCAGCAGGGTTGATTAAAGTTCTTCAAAGGATAGGGGTAACAGGGTAACAAGCTGCACAGTTTTATTAAAGTTCAGTCGATAGCGTGCTTGATAAGAAAGATTAGACATATTTAAAATCAGTTTGCTGTTGTTTATTACATTATCAAATTCAATAAAATATGAAAATAACTAAAAATACCCCATTAATGCATTATGAATTGAGTGAAGAAAAATTGCTCCCGCTCTTATGAATCTATTCAGTGTTTTTACAGCTCCTTGCATCAAGGGAAAAGTATTTCATATCACACTGTAATTATATTGCCACTGAAGAGGACTTTAACTTTCTTCCCATCTGCAACAGACATAATGGACGAAAACCATCTGAATGTTTCTTGTGCCCACCCATACACTTCTTAATCTTGTGAATTGTATAATCCTGATTTCCTTCAAGATGTTGCCTCACATAGTCACTACACTGTCATCAAGAAAACAATCCACTCAAAATATGTAATTTTGGACAAGTGTCCTGAGACGGTTTCGTAACTAAATGAAGTGCTACCCTTCCTCCAATACACCCCTTCCGCTTCTTTCCTCTTGTCATTGTACAGTGGAGACTAGCCAACAAAGAATGTGGTCATTCAACAGAATTCTGGGTTCAAATTGCCCCTTGCTTATGACATGATTTATGAAGCCCATGCTTAGTGTTCCCTGTCACGGTATTGCCAGGAGTATTGTAAAAAGCTGCACACACACTCATTCGTTTAATACCGCCTCAAGTCAGGCTTTTAGATCAGTTCATTTTCTAGGACACTGACTGATTGTCATCCAAAATGTCCAATACACTTTTTTTTTCAAATTAGGTAATGATATTATGTTAAAGGAATGTCCCATCAATTGTTGATAAAGTCATGAAAACGTCCTAATGCTGTTTGTCTCCAGCAAAATCACTTTCAGTAATTACATATTTACTCGAACTTCACTGTTCACTGGTTTTCTTCAAATGCTTTTTTAACACAGCCACATGTCAAAAAGGACAACTTCTCAAAATTATGGAACTCTTTCTGAGTAAACTGATCCAACCCACAATATTACAGGGCACTGCCAATGGGCTCATAATAACTACACTGGATGTTTTGAAGTGTATTGTCAGAAAAAGGCACATGAGTGTACAAAAATCATCATTGAAGTAGGTTTCCATCTGCACTCAAGTCCTGTTAATCCGACATCGACGGCGATATTTGCTAATATATTGCCTAGTGAACAATCCCAATTAGCACCCCTTCCGATTGATCAATATACACAAGACTTATTTATTTGTGTATAATATGTGTGTTATATGCATCCTTAATTGTGGGAAATTAGATTCTGGAAAAATACATCTGTCGTATATGAACATTTCAGGCTGTCAGCATAAACCATGAAATTTAACCCTGTTGTTTTTCACCAAAATAATATTCTAATAAGAGGCCCCTATTTCTAATTTTGATAGCGGATTAACGAGTATGTCAGATAAGCAAAATTAGTATCAACGTTTGTGATCGAAAATCGGACAACTACACAATAGATAACGTTTGAAACATGTAATAAAAAAATATAAAATAAATGTTCATATTTATTTGTTACATTGTTGGCGGAATGTTTTTTAATCATGCAACGTCTAAAGTTTAACACAAAACAACTGTTACGGACTGTATGACTTATTCAAAATACTTTAAAAAGCATAGTCTGGAATGGAAGTTGCAACTTTGAAACTGGTACCGCAAAGCTTAAGAAAGGTGCTTTCTAAGTGGCTAATGTTGACTTCCTGTTAGTCATTTCATTGGTAGGTCATAGTTCGCGAAAAGTTGCAATTGTTCTGGCATGACCTGTAAGGGGATGTCCTCGCCGATAGTGAGAACTTGTATCTAATTTTAATGAGATTGAGGTAATCTAAGCATGCGATTAATTCTGTTTTCTTTATTTAAAGTATTAGTGCGGGTGCCGTTGTAATATGCAGCTACCAGCCAATTCGTCTTGCGTCAAAACACGGGCTGTGTACACACGGGCAGATGACCACAGAGTACGCTGATCACTGTGTCGGATTAACAAGACTGATTAATGTGTGATTTCGGTTATTCGTTGCAAATTAAGTGTGTCGGAGTGCGAGACTGTCGGATTAACGGGTCTAAATAGCACTGATTTTATCGGTTCCCATCATTAGTGTCGGATAAAGCCAATCGTCGGATTAACGAGACTTAACTGTAGATGTATGAGCAGTGGCAACTAACAAGTCCATCTCATGTAGGACAAGCTTTACAATGAATACTAATCCTGTACATTCTGTTTGTAATTACTGAAAACACACTAGTCTATCTCATAGTCCCTGAACCATAACATTTTCCCTTCTGTCAAGCCCTTTCTGCAATGCAAAAGCTCTACATAAAGCATGTCTAGATTTTCCCTGAATCTCCATACTCACTGGGGCTCCCTTTCAGTTTAAATGTTTCTGTCAAAATTATAGACTAAGCAAATGCACCTACAAATCAAGAACATATCAGACAAAAATCAACAAGTGACTACCAATGCATGAACAAGTTTCTGTTGTCTCTTGTCTTGTTTGCACATAGAGGATGCAGATGTTGCCACTCAATGTTTACATTGCGTGATAATTTAGTATAAGAGGCTCACTTAGATCACCCTGAATGTTGAGACATGATTTACCTGATGACAACAGGTTGAGTGCTCTACGCACAGGTGAGGGAAGAGACATAAAAGCCCCTCACACACTGCTCAACATCTGTTAACATGGCCTAACACTATCTGTGGCTTATACAATCTACTGACCCAGTTCTGAAGTAAGATATGGACTGATGATGTTTTTCTATGACTCAAACTTGTCTGTCTCCATTGACATCACTTATAGGATTCATGGGAGAAAAAGTATTCAAGTATTCAATTTCAACCTAGTTAAGATCATGTGAGTGAGTGAGTGAGTGAGTGAGTGAGTGAGTGAGTTTACACCTCAGTCAGCAATATTCCAGCTATAACACTGTGACCCGTAAACAATCACCCAGTGATTTTGCAAGTGACAAATGGCATGTGGACTTTTTCCTGATTTTATCTTTGTTTACAGCACAGTTTTCTGCATCAATACCAAATTTCAAAAACACATTAAGGACATTTTGGATGATAACAAATCAATGTCTGAGAAAATGAACCACTCTGAAAGCCTTTATCAGTATGTTATAACAACAGGAGTTGGAAAACAGGGGACCAGGGTCCCATTCCACAAATTGATCTTAGCACCATGACTGTTTAAGTCTATGTTAAAATATGGGAGTTACGATCGTCTTCGTGCTAAGATCGTTTTTGTCTAATGGCACCCTGTTCTGCTCTGGGATATCTAGAAGTATGTCAGTATGGATGGAGGACACACATAAATGTTGAGAGTTATTATCCTGGTCAAGGAGCAATCAAATTGCAAACTCCGATCTAAGAGGTGATATCATATGTTATATATTATAAGAATATGGTACTTAACATATCTGCTAAAGTAATCAATCTACATGGAGTGGAGGAAGTCGATGTCTGTGTAACAATAAATTTCCAAAGAAATTCTATACAAGCAATAATTTATACTTGGAAGGCAGCAGCAGCCTGTTTGCAGTAAAAACCAATGATAACGATGGTATCAGGGTGACCTTGGCCTATTTGCACCAATGTTATTACCAATGAAGAGTAAGTCCCTTACAAGTTGTATCTATTCATAATTCCTATTAAAACTAAATTATAGGTATCACTACTACTAGCAGGGTAGAGGTGTGAGGGGAGTGCATATGTGATAAGGCTGATGATGTGAGAGACTGTTGGTCTGGGTGAGATATGAGAGTTGTCAGGCCATGTGGCTCCGACCTCAACTAGAGGGTTAGCCATGTCAACCTGTCCCCTCTTTTCCAGAACCATCCCAGTCAACCAGTCCTTCCTTTTCCAGAACCATCCCTGTCAACAAGCACTATCTTATCCAGAACCCTCCCTTTCAACCCACCCTCTCATCAGAAGCCTCCCTGCCCACCAGTCCTCTATTCTCCAGAACCCTCCCTGTCGACCCCTCTTCTTTTCCAGAACCCTCCCTGTCAACCCATCCTCTCCTTCGAAGAACCCTCCCTGTCAACCTTTCTTCTTTGCCAGAACCCTCCCTGTCAACCCATCCTTTCCTTCCAAGAACCCTCCCTGTCAACCAGTTATTTATCATATTACTTATCAAATTCATTGTCTGCTTAACCAAAGAGAAGAAGACCCCATATAGACCACTGTTCTTAATTTTGCGAATGATAAAGGAAAGCAACATTTTTAGGATACCATAATTACTAATCTGAATAAAACAATACTTAAACAAAACATCTTCTTCACCACATTTCTCCATTTAGGTTTACCCTTGTTAAACTCTTGAAGTTGGACTTGAGTATAAAAGCCTGCATCAATTTTCACCCTATTTGTTCCACAGAGAAAATCTATAAACCAAAATAAATTTGAGCTTGGCCTCATGAATATGAAGAAAATGAAAGAACCACTACTTTAAATCCAATTAAGCAATAGATAAAACCTGCTCACCTCTGCTGCATCTCTGAGCCCACCAAGCTCTCTATCCACATTCTCCTCCGCCAAATCTCGAGACCTTTCCTGGATACCTTTCCGTTTTTCCAGGGTCAACTTGTCGGTCTTGAAGGCCAGTGCCAGGCTGCAGAACTTCCTCTACAAACATGTCCACAGTTTAACATTTTAGGACTGATTGAATACTTACAAATAATTCTTCATAGTGTTAACTGAGAATATTTCTCAGAATCTATGACTAGATTAGCCACATCTAGTTAAACAGTGATGAAGATTAAATGTAAAACTTAAAGGTTACATTAGGAATAATTGATCAATTATATAACAAATTCATATACAGATGCAACCCTCAAAAATAAGACTTCAATATTTTTTCTTGGGATATTCTCATGTACTTGAATGATAATGCAAATACATCTTATAATCTCAGTATTGAATTATGGCTGAATAAATACATTGAAAGCACCTGCCAGGTATTAGACCATACTTATATTGCCTTTCAAAACAGACTCAGCGGTGGTATTGTTTGGGCTGTTGAGACTAATACATATTAAGCATTTCTAGAGGCATGGCACACTTAATCTGTTTATCCATGTCTTAGTTAAGGCCTACCTTTTGCCCAACAGTAGGTCTGAGGATTACATACCAGTAAGACTCTGTGCTATGTTATGTTACAGATGGAGAAGAAAACATAAATTATGACAACACCCTTTTTTTAATCCATACAGATCCATATATACTGACACTTTAAAAACTCATATTCAAGGTTTGGAAATATTTTGCAAAATGGACACAAAAATGAAATTAAGTTGTTCAGGATATTTAGGTTTGAGATAATCAAATGCAACAATGTTGTCGCACAGGTTCAAATGTCATTTTTTCAGATGTACTGCCAAAATCATTTTCGTTTTATTAAAGTTATAGTTGATAATGCCTTTTCAGTGTGTTTCAGTATGTTTTGTCAAATCTGAAAACCTACTTAGAGAAATCATAAATATAATGACTAGGCAAAAGAAATTCTTTCTGAGTAATGACAAACAAAATACAGAAAAATATACATACTTCAATCTCATTTTGTAATAATATTTTTTTAACAAACTAGACAATGAAAATATTTTCCTTCGGAAATATTAGACAACTGGGTGAGAAAATAAGTCTTACTTACCTCAATCTCATTTTCAGGAAGTTCATCAACACTGAAAACAAAACGAAGCAAATTAATACACAGATCAAACAATTCATGTTAGACATGATGCTCGGGTCGCTAGACAGAATCCGATTAAATGAAACAGTAAATGAAAATATAGTTCCATCTGAAAAACCAAAAGAACGATGCTCTGAACACTGAGCTTCTTACCCTTTGGCCACCTTTAGCGCCTGCTTGACTAGTTTGTGAAATGCTGCCATGTTTCACAAGTGGTTAACATGCCAGGAACGGAGTCAGTCACACTTCCCTAGAGGAGCGTGGAAGTACATTGATCACACTGAAGGTCTGCCTGCCTGCACAGTCCAATGTAATGTTAGCCTGACGCCAATCTTTGTTATAGAAAGCTTACTCTGCATGTGATTAAACTGATAAGCAAAGCACAAGTTTCGCAGTTCCTATGACCACTGAGACCCTGTCCGATCAGGAATTTCATGCATGTCAATGAGATTCTCAGACCTCCATCATGATGGTTCACCAGCAACTGCCCAGCATCTGAAATCTCACTCTGACACCTTTTATAAATTGCCACAACAAATGTTCACTGTATTTGAAAGCAAGAGGCATGTACAAAAAGTGATGTTCTGGTGGTGGTCATTATTGTCGAGGTTCCCAAATGATGAATGGAACAAGCTTGTGGGGTCTATACAACTCTGCAGGGATCGGTCATTTGTCTCACTTGACCGCAGGCAGACAGTAACTCACATAGTATTCCCAACTAGTCCAGTAATCCCCAGGTCATTACACTGCTGGGTTATACTCTCATTATTGTCCAGCTATTGTTTTGCCTGCTTCCCTCTCTATGGCATATTACCAGATCTTGTATAAAGGCATATGTCAGCACAATGGGGATTACATGGTAAACTGTTGGTGTGACACAGAATGGATAAAAGAGGTGCATCTCCCAATTGTACTTCTTTAGATTTACTGTGTAAGGGAAAACTTGGTAATGAGGCTCTGCCTGGGATTTGATGATGTGACACTTATCGGTGAGAGTTTCCATTGTTGACCTTCAAGTGTTAGCTGAGTTACAGTAATTGTTATTATAGTCAGTGACTGTAACTATCTGATACAGTTCTATACCCCAATTGAAGTCTTTTGAATAAACCAATCTTACCCAGCTATCCATCACATTAGCAGAAGGTTTTCCAATTCAAAAGTTTTCACTATTTATACTGATCCAAAAATCAATCTATTGTTTCTGAGATGCATGCTTCAACATAAATAAAGAAGTTCTTATCCATAAAATGCTTCATGTCTTCATGCTGCAGTAAACTTGTCCATCTCAAATTCCTTCTTGAATGTCATGCTTATGTTGAACCAAACCTTCGGCCCAAAATGTCTCCTTATGTAAGAATCATTATACTTGTACACATATCTCAAACTTCGAGATTCACGTTCACACAATATCTCAAACCTAGAACTACAGTATGTGTACAGTTCTAACTGAAACAAACATATTAAGAGAATATTCATTCTGCAGCATCTTCACCCTCTAAAATGTCAAATCAACCAAAATGCATAGCTGAATAAATTCCCCCCTACTTTTCAGCAGGGGAATATGTGGGGAATATGCTTTGGGCTGTTATCAAGTAATCTCTCCCCTGGAACTGTATAATATTGCTTGTCAGACAAAGATAGCAGCTTATTCTAATAGTGCCTCATATGGCTGGGAGCTAAGCCCCAATTGTTGAGTCAGTATTTGCAGACACATCCTCAGAATAATTCCATTTCAGAGGCTTCCAGTATTAACTAATATCTTTTGATAAATGACATCCCTGAGAACTGGGTTGTTTACTTTCTTCAAATTCTGAAAGCTAATATCTTTTCAACCAGGTTTTCATGTTTGTTCAAACTGAATCTAATTTGGGCTGATTATTGACTGATTTGTTTTTCAGTTTGCCAGCAGAGATTGCCATCATTACTAGTTTAGGCACATGGATGATAATCTCCTGGCATATCCAAAATTTCAAAATCTTTGTCCAAAGTACAACACAAACAGGACATAAATGGATTAAAATATTTTAAAAAAGAAAGTCAAACATGTACAATACTTAAAAAAAACCCTGATATATCTTTTCGAAGAATAAATATTCATTAAAACCACAATACAGAATAAATCATTTTTGACATATTGTATCAAACATGCTTTTCAATAAACCTATAAACCTATATACCAATAAACTGTAACACTTTTAATACCAATTACCCTCCCCTCGGTAATACACAAACAGTCGCGCTAGCTTCTGTAACATTGACAGTTCCATGTAGGGTGGGTGGTATGCCTCAGGCTGAGATAGGACAAGATAAGTTGGTAGGAAAACACTGTGATGTCACTACCACAGGGGTGGTACAACTCCAATTAGTCCTTCACTTGAACCTCGCAGCACCCTCGGTTATGACCCAGAACAGTGGACTAGTTATATATGCTTATACTTCTATAAGTTCATCATGCAATCTCATACATTAAACTCATAGTGATGATTCAAACAGACATTGTAAGCCTAAAGCTTAAAACATTGTAAGTCCAAAGTAGATCAAGTTTGTTAAAAACAAGAAGCTGTGAGGTAAGAGCAATGACAGCATTTTTGCTTTTCAATCACCAATATAAAGAAGTTAGTGAATACTAAACTTTGGAGGAAGTCTATTTTGCTCTCTGCTGAATTCGAATTAATTTCAGCAATGAAAAACTTCAATGTAGTTCAGTTAGAAGATTAACAATCTATGTTTTCAATGTTGGGTTTGCTTGCCTGTAGATTTAACCAAGCAAAATTGAATTTAGAACTGAACGAGCAGGTATTTCAATTTGAGGTGGTTATTGTGGTTTGAAAGCACTGACTGACCAATGGGAATAAAGTATTTTTCAAATTCATAGTAGAATATGGGATGATAAGTAACTGTTTGATAATTCATCATGACAAAAATTCAGTTTATATTTCATTTAAATTTCACCCAGATGACAAATGTTTAAATAGATTAATCAAATATACCAACAATGTTTTACAAAATTTATTCTTATTTTGACCACCTAAGATATTTTTCTTTTTCATTCCAAAACCAAGTGATTACTAAAGGCCTTAGTACAGTGGAGGTAAAATCAGGCTTGGTGGTTGTGAGAATATTTAACTCACTTGACAGTTAATCAATAGTTTACAGCTGTTGATAAATTTCAGAGAAAATAGGATTGTTTTATTCACACAGAAATAGGAGTTAAATCTAATTTGAAAGGCCAAACAAGCATGCCTGTCAAAACAGATTAGCAAAGAACCATTAGGGTATTTCAAATGAATAAGTTGTGATCTAGAAACGTCAAATGATTCCACAAAATGTCCTGAAGCTTTGACAATAACAAAAAGTGTCCAATCATCATGGAGTCTGTGTATAAAAATACCCGATGATTAAACCTTGCAATTATGCATAACTTACCAGTGGTAGAAACTAACATTTTTGGTCCACTAGTCCTTATAATGATAACATATAGCAAAACCCTTAAAAATGGCAAATATCTACTAGTCCTTATGATACCTTAACTATTGGGCAGATTGGCAAGGACTATAGGACTACTGCCAATTTCTAACCCTGCTTACAATAGTGTTGAACAAAGCTGCTAATGTGGCAAAACATAAGAATTCATTTTCAGACATAACATGAGGGTTTGACTTTGGATCTTTGTTTGTTTGCTTCTTTGCTGTTTGACACTGCACTCCCGAATATTCTAGCTAAGTGCCTGCAATCTGTAATTAATCAAGTCTGGACCAAACAATCCAGTGATTGACATCATGAGCATCGATCTACACAATTGGGACAAAATGACATATATCAACCAAGTCATCGAGTCCGATCCAATCCAGTCATTTGCCCCAACAACAAGCATGGGCTGCTGAAGATCAATTCTAACCCCAATCTTCAGGGGGCCTATCTCATGATAATACAAAGAGTAAACTGGTGACTGGTCATATTGAACACACACACACACACACAAAAAAAGAATTTTTTTTTGAATTTCTGAACATATGGTTTGAAGTTAAATTTCAATGTCATTTAAAGTAAGAGAGTCATGTCTTGAGGAAGCACTTCACCCTTTGAAAAACAAGTAAAATTAAATTTTAATGGCTGAACATGCACTGGATATATGATCTGTTATTCAGTTACATAAAATCCACTGACATCAAATCTGTATCTATTAACTGTGATCATATTTCTAGTAAGATAACATGACACAGTAATAATAGAAACACAAGCATTTTACTACACAACACTTCAAGTAATAAAGCTGAAGTACCATGCTTAACAGTACTATTTTTTTATTACAGGGTACTATTTTTCATCATAATAAGAGCTAAATCTATCCTTGCAGAATCTGACCACCCACATGCAATCTCCTCTCCAATTGCTATTCTAAGGCCACACACAATAAATGAATTGGTTCTATATGGCTTTTACACACAAACCATTCAATGAGGCAACCCTCATAGTCAGAGTGTCTATCACCTACCCTCCAATTACACATAATAACATCAAGTCAGGAATCACATAATCTTTGGTGAAAAACATTCCCTTTCCCATATCCCTGTTGTCCAACATTGCAAAACCAAACTGCTAAGGTCAAGAGAAACTTGTTGATTAAATCAAGGAGATTGGGCTCATTACATGGGTGAAGGGATAGGAA
Source organism: Haliotis cracherodii (assembly GCF_022045235.1). NCBI lineage: Eukaryota > Metazoa > Mollusca > Gastropoda > Lepetellida > Haliotidae > Haliotis > Haliotis cracherodii. The sequence continues at coordinate 30,679,180 of NW_027266286.1, forward strand.
TAGAACTTAGACAGGGCATAGCCAGGAGGGTTGGGAGGGACAATTATGGGGGAAGTGGCAAAGGCGAAGGTTAGCTAAGATCAATGCTGTCAACTCTGATCAATATCTCTACAGAACCTATCTCTTCCAATCAACTCTGATGCATTGAGAACTTTTCTTGAGCCTAAATCTGGCTACCAAGACGTCACTTCTAAGAGGATTGTTTCAAATTTGAAAGAAAACAGTTTCTTTTCTTAGACTTAACTATCTCTAGAGAATAGTGTGTAATTTTTTGGCAGTGTAGGCAAAGAAAACTATGACTCAGCTTGATGGACCATGATCAAGTGAACTGAAAGGAACCGCAACCATCGATGTGTCTATATTTAACATTATTGAGTAGTACATGCACCAGCTGTTCACATAAAGCGTACACTAACATTCGTCTACAAAATAGAGTTCCGCTCAACTCAACTAAATAGCCCAGATTTTTTAAGTATTGATATCATTGGATTACCTTTGAATGTTATATAAAGGTTAGTAAATAGATCATTGTTGATACCACAGAAGTTATGAAGGCTGCATTCTTGAGACTAGGTGTGAATTTAGTGGGTTTGTATCCTGCTGGTGACATACCTATTACATCAAATTGTTCGTTTTAAAAATGTTCAAAATGAAAAAAAGGAAGTTCAATCACTAACAATTCATTTAGTTAATGCCATTCAAAGACAAAGGAGTCAAGGTATAAGTCACGTTTTTCTAACTTAAAACATTCGACTAGAATTTCAACTTAACTTTCATATACAGACCGTTCCAGTAATTGTTGAGCAATAAGTATTTCAACATGAAATATATGTCTACGTTTAGTGTCCTTCATGTAATGGAGAATGAGTATTAACATTTTAACCCAGGAAGCTGATCGAGTTGTGTGTCAGCCTGGTCCCATCCCCCTGACTTTACAGACTGTAGATGGAGAAGATTGACAATCTGGTCAACTTGAAAAGACATACACATAAATAAATTCTTATCTACAGACGCTTACTGGAATCTATAAAAAAGTAGGTAAATTTGGTCATAGTCTAGGTCATGCTGATCTGCTCTTTCATGGATGGGTATTGTTACTTGTGGAGCAATCAATAATACTAGTTTTTGCATCATATTGATTCAGGACATACAAGCATCTCCAAAGAATTCCTTGATGGAGCTAAGAACATAGCATCAGAGTGACCAAATCTAACCTCATCCTTGCACAATCACAACCCATTAACCTGATTAACATTAATTGTGGCTTGCTTCATAATTCATTACCGTATTCGACCCATTAAGCGCACAGGGCGCTTAAAAAAAGACAGAAGAGGTGGGCGCTTATTGGGACAATTCAGGTCAAATTGACGTAAATTCATCAGTAAGCCTTATCGTATTTTCTTGAGAATAGTGCGCACTTTTTTCCCCATAAAACACAGCTGTGTAGAAGGGGGTTCGCATTATACACGAATTAATGAGTTTTGATGTTTTTTCCCCTATGGAAAGACTGTGAGCACGTAACACCGGAAATACCATGTCAACAAATCCATTCTGAAGTACGCAAAATAATTATGTAATTACACTGTCTGGCTATAAAAAGTGTACTTTGTATATCTGGACTTATGTTTGTAACTTAATTCATTAATTTTATTCAACATTCCTTTTAATATTGTTTTAATTAAATCGGCGAAATCGTGTGTGAAGCGATCGGAAGATTGCACAACTCACCGTTATTAACAGCAACCACGGTCAGATTACCGCTATTGATGCCTTGAAACGACTTTTAGTTGACAGAGAATGGATACATATATCATAAATGTCATACTTTGATTCGTTAAAAGTCATATTTGTTTTTGTTCGACGATTCTATGTCAACACGTAATTCTTGCGATCACGTGATCACGGGAGCCTTGACGGTGACTGGTCAGACTGGTTCCATGTGAAAAATAATACCTGGCAATAATGATCAGCTGCTTCGTTTAGGGTTATTATTATTTTAAATATGTTTAGTAAAAGCTGCATCTAAATTAACAATATATTGGAATATATTATTCCTGATAAAAAAGAAGAAGTTTCAGATACAACTTTTGCCGATCCTTGCATTTAAAATCCTGTAAAGTTATATCATTGGGTTTGTCTTGACCGAATCAACGGTAGATTCCAAGAAAACGTGTGTACAACTGATTGCTGTGTCTGGCTTAGTTTACGAGAAAATGCACAAGGTAATCTTAATCCCTGGATATAAAACAATGCCTAGCTGAACAAAAAATACAATTTAAACGGTAAATCAACATGTCTGGTGATTTTTTTATCTCAAATTTCGAATTTGTACTGACGAAGTTTCTCATCACCCGTTCATTTGCCGGACTTCGCTGAAGGGGTACGGTGCAATTTTTCCCTGCGCATAATATTCAAAGTCACAAATATCTAAAGTAAACAAAATACAATCATGCCCCGCTTATACGGACTTCAAATATCCGGAAACCTTGGTTCCCGGACGATTTTAATTTAAAACAAAATAATTACTATATGAATTTTTTTATTTTTATTTTTTATTTTTTTTGGGGGGGGCGCTTATTGGGGGAGGGGCACTTAATGGGTCGAATACGGTATTTCAAGTTGATGGTATTTATTTTAATAGTCAATGAGTTAAAATGAATTAAATCAAATTGGATCAAATAATAAAAATTGTGATTTAGATGTTATTTTCATAAAAATATATAGATCGTAGGGGTTCTGGTACAGAATAGGTCCTCAGCATCCAATTCTTGTTGTACGAGGTGACTTAACAGATCGGGTGGCCAGGCTCGGTGAACATGGTTGATAGAGTGTCATCATACCCCAATGACATCACTGGATTGTCTGGTGCAGACTTGATAATTTTTCAGCTTGCCATCACATAGGTGGATAAATTGCTGAGTGTAGCATTAAACAACAAAAAAACCCATAATATCTAGAATATATTAAATGTAGCTTTCGAGGAAATACTGACTCTATAAAAACACAATAAAAAAATGTCAGCTGATCTCCACTCTCCATACTGATGTTTAACTGACTTAAACATTGCAAGGCATGCTCCATAACAAATAAAAAGGGATCTGTCAATATTTCTCCCTCGGTCTACACATGCCCAGTGAACATCACCGAGTCATCCAGCCACATAAACCACTATTCATCTGATGAAATGTAAAAACTAACCCTGCAAATTCATGTATATCCAGAAAAGGCTGAATGCCCCCATTAGCTAGCATTTATCATTATTACAAGCTCCATAACTTAACTATTCTGTTTGTATCAATTGATTTCTCTAGGCTATTAATCTCATTCAAAGGAAGATAATTAAGTTACACAATGAAAGTGGATCCCTTTGTCTGTGATGCTTCGGGTAAGACTGGCCACATTTAACAGAAACTTAAAGAGACACCACCACAACCTGCTGGAAACAGCAATAATCAATGTAATCCATATTGCCAGTACCATGAAGGATAGTGAGTGAGTGAGTGAGTGAGTTGGGTTTAATGCCACTTTTAACAGTATTCCAGTTATATCACGGCGTGTCAGCCTAATGTGGGAGGAAAGCCCGAAGTGATGCAGGTCTAAGACGTTTACCACTTCGGTTAAACCCACGAGCACGGGTATGGTGCTGACAAACCTGGAAACATAATTGGGGCGAACCGGGATTCGAACCCACAATCATAGGTTTCTGGCGTCACAAGGGACGCAACTCTGCACAGCGAATCGCAGCGCCTTAGACGACTGGGCCACCCGTGCCCCCCCATGAAGGATAGACTATATTCACCTGTCTGGAGGGATTAACACAGTTCACACACAAAATAAAACAAGTTTTTCACAGGCTTTTAGAAGTTGGAAGGACATAAAGACATGGGCCTTTCTAGGATAATATGTATATTGATTGTAGCAATGTTTCAGGGATACTTCTTGCTCCTTCATCAGGTGAATACTAAGTATTCAGGCACATCCAACTCCATCACTTTACTCTACTGTAACTGGCTTCTTACAAACAAAGAAGTTCTTATTCATAACTGTTTCATGTATTCAAAACAAAGAGTACCCGATATTTTTCCAGTATTCGTTCAGGCCAGTTTATCTTATTTCTTCTTAAAAGGACTTTCTCAGTCAAAATTCCAAGATTAAAAGAAGTAATTAGTTAAGAAACCTTTCAAACCATTTAAACTGATGATAAGAAATCAGAGTATTATTTTGAACTTAATAACAGGTTCCTCAGAAGTGAGTGAGCGAGGCTTTACACCGCTTTAAACAGTATTCAAGCTATATCACTACGTATAAGCTTAATGTGGGAGGAAAGACAGAGGTGGTGCAGGTCACAGATGTTTACTACTTTTGTGAAACCCATGAGCAAGGGTATGGTGCTGACAAACCTAGAAACATAATTGGGCCTCCTTGCATTCCAAGAATATTAACCCAGTATTTCAAACATTTGATTGGGAGTGGATATATAACTGGTACCTGCTGCACTCACAATAAACCTTACAATTGAATTATGATGGTCCAACCTTAGAAGGATGGTATCCCAGTGAATGACACAGTCTCTTAGAGTGGGCAACTGTCTACCAATATAGCTGACTGCGTGTACTGACAGTGAAGTCAGTCTTTATACGAAATTGCTGCGAGGAGCTAATAAGAGTGAGAGAGTGAGAGAGTGAGAGCGTGAGAGAGTGAGTGAATGACTTGGGTTAACAGTATTCAAGTTACATCATGGCGTATCAGCTTAATGTGGGAGGAAAGCCCGAAGTGATGTTACAATTCTAAACATGAAATTTAAAGTTGAAGGTTCAATTCACATCATGAAAGATTATTGTGCAAAAATATCGGTACTTTTAAGCAGTCAAAAATCAACTTGAGATCCAAATTAAAAGGCTGTTTATACAATCCAACTGTAAAACCTAGCTATAACAATCAAAATCTCAGTGGGTGTCTTGAAAGTAGAACCTCTCACAAGGTTACAATAAGATAGCAGGATAGCTACTGCCACTTTTGTCTATAGTAATGTAACAATAGTAAAGGCAAAAGTGGCAGTAGTTTTATAAATTCCCTCCACACAGTCCACAGTTTCTCTGTAACATCTTACATTATTTCACCACTACACACACTTCTTTATACAAGCTATATATCAAACTGTCTGAAGCACCCATATAACTTTGTTCAGTCGATACACATTAACATGAGGAGTGTTTTATTACTAACTGGGAGGCCTCACATGTCAGCTGTATGACTCCTCGTATCTGCTTGATGTTCATACCTGTCAGATTCACACAGCAGACTTCAGGTATACATACTTACACACAGTCATAACTCACAATCCTTAAAGTACATCGTCCATATGCACATAATTACACCAAAAAAAGCAAGACTCTGAAAAGGTGTAGAATAATAAAACCTGTTGGCAATTGATGAAAATTAACTTATGCATGGGTGGACAAATGGCAATTGTCCAGCATCTCCCTGATCCCTGGCATGAACCACTGTGCTATCCCACAACATAAAAATAATGGAGAACTGTTTCTTGAAACTGCTTCATTTCCAAAGCTTGAGGGGTTAGTAGATTTACAAGTCAAAGATAAGGCATAATATACATCTTTAGAGGTTATTGAAAATTCATGATTGGGCTCCCTGAACCTCATCTTCCCAAGGCAAAAGAGTTAACTGACTAAGTCCAGTTTCAACCCTTGCCGATCTAGGCTGGAATTATGGAGTTCTATTTTGGCTGGACTAATGTCTATGCATAGTCCTATCAAAATCATGAAATGAACATCCGGTTCGTCAACCACTGTGCAGATTTCAGACGATTGGAGGATTTGTTTAGCATGTGTACCACCAACTTGGGGTATTTTGCAAATCTTTTCAAGATTTTAATCAAGGTGCTCAATTGATTTGATGCACTTCGCGAAGTAAGACCTGTTTGACCACAATATAGATTTTGATTACCCATCACCTTGACTGCTCGTGATATGAGAGGTGGAATCTGATTGGTTAACAGGAGGAACATAGAAGGGACGTAACTCCTAATAGCTACTGGTGGCGCTACTATCGAGCCCAGAGATTTCAGCCTAGTTCGGCAAGGGTGGGAACTGGCCATATGTAGTCCCCTTGTCTGGGAAAGATGCCTGAACCATAATCATGAATGTGTTAGGCTATGGGATGATGAATTAAAATATTTTTATTGAAAACAATGATAGCATATCTTATCACTTTGTCTTCCTTTGGAGACAAATATCTCACAAACGTTTGATTACACAACCATGGTCCCGTGTGTCCCTGCAGTGGGTCAAGTATTCTTCAGTTATCTTTCACTTGCATTTGTTTTTTAAGTCAAGTATCTGTGCCACACTGCGTAGAAACTAGTTACAAAAATATGTACAGCTGAAAGTTTTAACATTTGGATTACTTTGCAAGCACAAGTTTTTGTTAAAGAAAATTAATTTTTGAATTTAATATTATAGATTTGTTGATAACACCTTGAAAATCTAAAAATATAACTTCAAGATAATGAAATATGTCATATAAGCTCATGCAGTGGAACACACACTATCTATGCTGTGCATACCCTATATAAAATAAACCAACAGTGAACCCCATTTTCAGATTCTGGGATGCCATATATGTTAATAATAAGTTTTGATTAATATGTACTATTTGACACACAAAACATGTAACACATTATTTTAGATAACAAAGATGACCAACAAATATTAAAATATTTGTTTGATTAAACTTACAATAAATATGCTTATACAGGGTACAGGTAACAAAATATGCCAATGTATCATTAATTAATAAAAGGCCTTACCGTTCTTCTTCAAACTTCTGGCAAAGATTGCGCACAGATTCCATAGACGTGTCACGCATTACGTAGAACTATACAACACTGCAGTAGTCGTGACATGGACTATGAACTGATCAGATAATGTAAGTTGCGTGTGCCTTGCAATGTGCTTGTTATCAGGTAAACCAGGAAGTAATTGGCGATCGGTAATATTAGTGAAACACAGGTAAAATATAGAATGAGACCTCTCTTGTCAGCTTGGCAATATCTTAACAAGCATAGGTAGATCAATTCTCAGGTAGACACTACCTCAGCTTAAGAAACCCACTTATATTATTAAAAATAGTCAGATTTTAAGAAAATTGCTGACCATGCTTTATCTTTCAGTTATAACCTGCCTATAAAGATTGACATTTTAAAGATTTATCACTCTTTGAAAGAGTGAACATTTTAAGTTGTAAGTACTTCTCATACGTCTTAGGTTCCGATATCCTTTTCACTGACATTGACAAATTTAGATTAATACTTTCTTCAATAGAAATGGCTCACTCAAAAAGTCACCTAAATAAAAAACCATATATATTTTTAAGCTTCTTTCTAACATAGCATGCTGAAAGTCAATTTGTTTTTTCTTATTCAGATATTGGATCCTCATGTTCCAATTTTTTAAATAGTGGAAAAATAAAATTAATTTGACTTTTTTTGTTTCCACTGTATGTTGCGTGATCAAAGAGCAAAGATATCACGTATGAAGGTTTCTAAAACACTTGCAAACAACTTTTGACAGGTTTGATGAAAGGAAAGTTACTACAAGTTTATGTCTAAAATATTGCTTGTGGTAAATCGTTTGCATTATCACTAGTCCATTGATAAATATAGCAATTTTATTATTGAGTTAACCTGCTACTTTTTAGCAATTTTAAGTTATAGTTTTTATTCTCAAACTTCAGGTTTCTACATGAGTAAGTCCAAGTCCTGTATGATCCATGTTATAAAATATTCTCCTCATGAAACAACAATTGAAAGCTTTTGTCATGACAGCATCTGATAAATTATCAGATCAAGTTAGTTCCATATTTACCTATGTATGAAAAAAGTCATGGGTAACATTCATCATTATCTCATCAACTTAATAACAAATGTAGTAATTATCTGCAACATCATCATCAATAACATGGACAATTATCACTAAGTATCACATTTATGACATACATCTTAGGCTTGTTTCAAGGCAAAACAAAAGTGGACATCTGATTGAGGTTACTGTAAATAACTGAGTTGGTAAGATCTGCCGATCATTTTGCCGAAATATATGTTAATAATATTGAATGAATTTCTTTCTTTTAGTAAAAGTAAATAATATAAATTACAAACATAGGTCCAGATATAAAATAAACATGTTTTATTACCAAAAAGAATTACAACAAAATTAACCTGCGTAATTCAGTACGGTTGTGATGACATGCTATTTCCAATAAAGTGAATACGTATTTTTGAGGTGGAAATAATTAAACTTATTTACCCCAGTGGACATGTAACAGTGATATCGTGAAGGCAGTTCGACCTCAGTGGCACTTATGGCCCAGTTATCTAAGCCACCACAAGTCACTGTGAAGAGTTGCATCCCTTGGGCTTGCCAGGGACTTATGATCAAGGGTTCGAATCCTGGTTTTCTCTGATTATGTTTCTATGTTTGTCAGCCCATGTACCTTTGCTCATGGGTGTCACCAAAGTGGTAGACATATAGGATCTCAGATCTAGCTAACAGAAAATACTGTTCATCATGGCCTTGAACCCCAATCTCTCACTCATTACTGATGACAGTATGCATCTATGACCCTCTACTGATGCAGTCTGTGTCAAAAACTTTAGCCCGAACCTATCACTAGACAATATTTTCTGTAGATCTTAGTATCAAGTATGGACTTTTATAAGCAATCAAACAATGAATACCCTATTCAGACACAGCATACTGAATCCGAGCCGACCAGTCCTTGTTTTAGCCCCTTAGTGCCGAGGTCCAAACAGGGTAACAACAAGTACCATCTTTTAACATCTTTTGGTATGACGCGGCTTGAGATCAAATATCCGAACTTCCACTCTCTGGGGGGACGCTCTACCACTAGACCATGGTGGTGGTTAAACTGTTCTCACTCTTCGGACTTGTGGTTAAGTCACAGACTGATACATAATACTATTAATCTTTGAAACCTGATTGCTGCTTAATTACTAGATTAACATTTTCTCTTTAAAAATGTAAATGAATTTGTAGATGATATGCATGTAGAAGAACAATTATTTTCATCAGCAAAGGGGTATTATTCTGAACCAAAGTGTTAAAACAATTATTTTCTTAACTAAAATCAATCTTATATCTGCTCATTACTGCATAGAAATATATCCTAATTTCATACAATGATTGGGAAAACAACAACATAATGTTAACAAGACCACAGAAAAAACATACCAAATATATGATTACAGACATCTTTTTTCAAAGCAATGTTTTTTAAAATAGTACACATTTATCACACAAAATATCACTGTAAATCCTAAAACTCCATATGATCAGTTATACATGGAAGCAAATGTCATATTGACATTCATATTGAGATCAACTACAGTATGCTGCTTTCACCAGTATAGGAGTAAAATGACAGTGGAACACACCAACATAGGTGAATGTGAAGTATTCCTATAAGTGTTTCCAAACCCAAAGTCTTCAGCTTGATAAGCAAAACCACTCATCGCTGAGCCACATACCCCACCAGTGATCTAAATGTAATACCTACTTAAAATAGCCTTCACCAATACTGCTAAGTGCCCCTTCACTTGTCCTTGTATGGATTTGGCCATGTATGACAGGGTGACAGTAGAGGGAACGTTTAGGGACACTCACAGTGACTAGTTCCCTCTCTGGGAGGTAGGACATTCTGATAAAGGCCCTTCTCACAAATCATTTTAGGTGTAACAATTAATGTCATGTAAGATATTTCTGATTTCCAGTTTCATAACATGAAGCAGTAACATGACTTGTTCCAAAGTCCTTGGTTGCCAGTGTATGTGAAGGCACGGTTAGATGCTTTATATGTTCATTTGTGCCCCAAGTAATGCAGGTCTTAGATGTTTACCACTTTGGTGAAACCTGTGGGTATGGTCCTGACGAAGCTAGAAACACAATCAGGGCAAACCAGTATGTGAACTCATGATAGGTACGTACCTAAGGGATGCAACTCTGTACAGTGAACAGTGGTGCCTCAGACAAATGGGACATCCGTGCCCCTGAGGTCAAACTTGGAGCCAAGTTATCAGTGTGCCAAGCATGGTATTATTTGACGTTGAATAAATACATCATGATATGACATATCCTTGGTAATATTATTCTATCACTACTGTCAATCAAGATGGCGCATCCACACACATCCATTATCAACTAGTGAAAGAGCTTCTTGTGGAATAATTGAAAAATATTCTCTAAGAAGAAATAGATATGGCAAGAACATGTCAAACATTTCTCTTAATGTAGGGTTATCCCAAACAAACCGCTGTGTCTGAGTCACAGCAGCCACAAAGTTGTCCATGGTGAGCTTTGGTGCCCAAGGAATTGTATGCATGGGATTGGGCACAGCAATGATCAATCCTTGAAAAGTTTCACAATGAACTGTGCACCTGTTTCTCAGGGTAGGGCATTAGCAAAATGCAGCAGTCAAACAAAATGACCACTGTTGCTCTTCCTCTTTCTCCACCATGGTGATTCCATTTCTGCTGCTGATTCACGTACTACCTTAACTCACAATAAGCAGCGACACAGAACTCGGGCTTTATTTACATGTGTTAGCTTGGCCAAAAAAATGCACTTGTGGAATGTTTCCAAGTTACTTAACTCAACAGAAGCAAATTAATATATAAAAATAAAAAATAAACTTAAATCCTTCCTTAATCCTGCATGGGATTATGGATAATCCTGAACAGATAATAAAATTTAGGTACCCATAAACTAATTATGTTAGTGGTGTTATATTATGTTTAAAACATTCTTTGTCTCTTAATGTAAGTGTAAAGCAATTAGGTGGAACATCCCATCAGTTAGCCCCTTTGGAGGATTTCAATTTACAGGTCCACTCATTACAGATTTGGTCTTAAACCCACCTCCATAAACACACAAGGTTAGTCTTAGATTTGGCATCGCAGAAAAGTGAAAAACAGGTTTACTCTACTCCCCTCCCAGTGTAGTGTAATAAAGTATAGTTTTCCTCTGAACTAGCATAAAGTAATACTAATTCAGGGCAAAACTATACTTTGTTACACAACATTGAGGGTAGAGTAAGCTTTATTTCTGAAAACTGTGTCTACTTTAACAACAGTTTCACAGAAACACTTTAGTATTTTGGGGTATCTTTTCATACAAAAAATTATGTGTGTTAAATGTTTAAGTCAAAATAAAATAATCTATCAACAAATTAAACATTAATTTCATGAAAAAAAAGTTGTAAAAAAATTACCGATCCATGCGGAATTTCTTGCAAAGACTACGAACAGATTCCATAGCTCCACTTCACACAGGTGAATAGTGCAGTAATGGCGGGGGGACTCTCAGCTACTTACATAGTGTCTGTTCCTTTAACTTTACTTCATATATCCGTGTTTCTTATCATATACACCAGGAAGTCAATGACAGGTAGCATTTGAAAAGCACCAGTAAAACAGGTAGCATGTACTCATGTAGGTATCAAACACATAGACAGGTATAATCTGCCACATGAAAATGATAAAAAAACAACAACATCCTTTGATCTTGTTTTAAACATATTTATTTCCCAGAATGTGTGAAGCTGGATTGGTAAACAAGTAAGGACTTATGTCAATACCGCTCCTTTGATCTTTGTCTTGCTATGCTGAAATTTGCTTATCATAATATAGTCACATAACAATTTGATGTAATCCTGCAGATATTCTTACAATCATTCTTCATATGTTTGACTGCATCCGCGGTATAGTGGTAGAGCATATTCCCGGAGACCGGAAGGTCTGGGGTTCAATCCCTGGCAAACGTCTACAGATGATACTTGTTATTACTCTGCCTGACATTCAGCATTAAGGGGCTAAAACAAGGACTGGCTCGAAGTCAGTATACTGTGTGTGAGTGGGGTATTCATGTTAAAACTGCATCATGGTATATCAGTGGGCTAGCAATATAAAATCTGCATTAGTCTGGACTAGTACAAACAGACATGGATGTATGTCGCTGTATAATATACCGTTAAGTGAATGCAATGTTCAACCCCATTTCACCTCAACTTCTTCAAATGGAGATTGGAGGCCCATCCCTGATCAATGTTCTCTTCCCCAGAGTGAAAGGAGTCTAGCAGTGCCTGAAGACACAGCTATGTGGATGACAATGGTGTGGATGCTTCAAACATACACACATAGAGTGAAGCACTCCTAGCAACTAGCATGATAAGGGTAAGCAAGACAAACTTGGGGGCAGGGGTAATTAGACCACAGCATGGGTGAAATTTGAATAACGGTCTAAAACTGATGAAGCTACATAATGTAGTGCTTACAAAGACGCTGTGCACTGGGGAAGGCAATGTGAAGGAGTGAGTGAGTGAGATTGGTTTTAGCAATATTCCAGCAATATCACAGGGGGGACACCAGAAATGGGCTTCACACATTGTACCCATGTCGGGAATCGAACCCGGGTCTTCGGCACGAGTGAACGCTTTAACCACTAGGCTACCCCATGTGAAGGAAACTGGTACATGTCTGTTAAAAAGACACAAGTACATGTATGTTTTTTTATACAAGGTTGGTTATTGAGCGTGTGAGATCAACCAGTATCTCCAGAGGAGTTATAGCATTCCTGAACACTAATTGGACAATTGACTTAAGCTTTAACTGGGGGTTTAAATGGTCAACTCTAATACCCTTGATCCCATTATAGAATATTTCATTAATGTTGCAATGAAATAACCATAAATACTCTTTGGATAGACGGAATATGGTAGAGTGCATGACTTAAATGTTCAATAGTTGTGACACCAGAGCACAGAAATGTCAACTTGTGACACCACTTTTCATTTCAAGTGTGACAGTGGAGAGATCGGTGGTATTTCTCCACTCATAACTCTTGATACTTACATTTCTTACATATTTGTTGACATTTTGTTCAACTGTTATTATGAACAAGAAAAATACAATACTTAGGTAGTTATACAACATAGATATTGTACATTTACATGAAATAGTTAAGTCGCAAAAATGTCAGTTGAAAGAAAGAAGTACAGTTTGATGCTTCCTTGCTTTAAGATGCACTTTCACATTAATAATGTGGTCATACGCATTTTCAGTTGATTTTGAAATGAATAATTCAGAATTATATGGAATTATAAATAAAAGCTCACTACAAATCAGGTATTTAAGCCATGTTGATATTCATAAACATATAACTATACGACAGGTTTGGTGGGTGGGTGGTTGTCTAAAATTGTTGCTTAATTGGAAGTGATCTTTGGAACAACTAGCACTTATTCTTTACAAATTTTTGGTACCCAGTAATTTAGTTAATTTGCAGCATCTTCTTCAATAGTTCATTACATTTGCTGAAGCACTAAGAAATATTGAGACTTGTCTGCAATTGTTCCCCAAAGTATAGCTTTGGATTACAATCTTATAACATGAGATACTGAGACATCTTACACGAAAATATGGTACATGAACTGCCAAATAACATTGAACGAAGCCAGATACAATAGGCCTCTGAGCATTTGCAGAAAAAGACTCATAGAAAATCCCAACGCTTTTATTTCCAGGATGTACTTTACTGGTGACAGGCCCTAGTTTTATTTATGAGACTGCACCAATACAGGGTTAGCCGCCAATCTTCACCTGAGACAATCATAAACTGGTGTGAATAAAAGCTTGATTAAAACAAAATCCTTTAGGTTTATAGCAGTAATTTCCATCAGCAAAAGGGCAATTTCCTGATTAATGTGGGCAGAATTCATTTAAAAAAAAGCTTTCTAGTTAACCTGTATTTTCTTGTGTGCACTTGCATGTGTTTTGGATGGGTTTATTACACTGGGTTACAACCGAATCAGGATGACATGTTTTATACAGCTATTTGAGTACAGGTGATCATAAGAAAAGTCACAAGTCCGTTTATATTGGAGTTGAGTAATACCTGACTTATTGTGGTATGATGCATATCAAGCTACAGACTGACAATACCACTCACTGAAATACAACTACCGTATATCGCTGTGTATAAGGCGACCCCACGTATAAGACGACCCCCCTGTAGACGCCTTAAAAATCAACCCAAATTCCTATACTCCGTGTATAAGGCTACCTGGAATGAAACACATCACAAGTCTGACTGATATACCGGTAGAAGATTTAACGTGCTCTTGCCGACTGTAGCGTATTTCGCACATGGACATCACAAATTAGTTAGTTACTTTGGAGATTTAATGTGCGCTTTCCGACTGATGCGTATTTCGCACACATCACAAGTGCGCACACAAACCTTATATATGCAATAAAAATATGTTTATCTTGCGTTGTTTTTTTTCTACAATGATAGGTCGCGTGTGTAACTCCAGCACACGTCGCCATTTCGTGTTTACACGGTACGACACCAAATTAGTGCCCGTAAAATGAAATTCATTTATGAAGTAATAACATATAAGAGACAATGGTGAGTAATTTAATCGCCAATTAACTATGTTGTAACTAACAAGGCTTATGTTTGCTTCACATTCAGCGTGTTTATTCCACAATCACTTGTACACACCGTCTCCAACACTTGTTAATACAACTGTAAAAACAGTGGGAATTGATTTCAGCTTCACCGGTTATCACATGTTAGGTCACATGTGCAATATGCAAATGATTACCGGTACTTCCGGCTCTCTACTCACGGATGTTGATTGTTTTACCGTGTCAGCTGGTTTGACAATCTGCATCGAGGAGAGGGTCATTTCAACTTTATTTGCAGAAATTATTAAACTTTATTCAAGGAAAAGAGATACAAATCATGTTTATGTATGGAAATAGTTATTTGAATAGTTATTTAGGACGAAATGCGAAGTTTTATTGTCAAATGCTGGGCTGGCTATCGGACGCCGGTTGACATCGCCAGTGGAAAAAAATGTGAGATCTTCGACTCCGTGTATAAGACGACCCCCCTTCTTAGCCCCCTCATTTTAGGTACGAAAAACTCGCCTTATACACAGCGATATACGGTATAAAACTTTGGCATACAACCTTTTTGTTTGTTTGAGGACTTTTCAAACCCAAACTTAACCCAAACTGAAAACAGAGTTTGCTATCAAAAAAGAAGGTGCTTATTTTTATCTTTATAGATCAAATGACCTCCCCAACCAAATGGTGAAAGTCCAAAAATAATAGGATTTTAGGACAGCAGGACGCAAACACTTCTTGAGATAATGCTAGACCAATTCAAGATGTTTTATTTTAAAGACTGGAAGAGAAGCAAAAAGAGCACTCGCCATGGCAACTGTATGTAGTCAAGTGATGCAAGCATCTACAACGACAGTTACTTTCCAAGAAAGTCAAATATCTAGCCTTCTTTTTTACAAAATTTATATACACCTATCAATCAGGACTAAATCATACTTATGATATGCAGTTTTCCATTTTCAATAAAGCAAACTGGAATATAAGAAGGCAATAAAAAAACATACAACAAAAAACGCATGAGCTGAAAGGCAGGAAAATAAGAGTACCAGGGTCTCAAAACCAGACTTGAGTACCCGATATCAATGGTCAATTGTCTTTTTGAAGCACCAGCTAATGCGACCAAACGATGTACCGTTTCTTCTTTGATGTCTGCAATACGCGTTAGACAAGTGAAGATGTGAGGTATCGTCCCAGAACATGAGTCCATCTAAACCCAACCGGTGTTCAAGCACCTGTAACAGTCCTAACAGAAACTCACTAATTAACCACTTGGTTACCCAGGAGTCAGGACAACTCATGAGTGAGTGAGTCAGTGAGTATGGTTTTACGCTGCTTTTAGCAATATTCCAGCAGTATCACGGCGGGGGACACCAGAAATGGGCTTCACACATTGTGCCCATGTCGGGAATCGAACCCGGGTCTTTGGCGTGACGAACTAACGCTTTAACCACTAGGCTACCCAACCGCCCCGAAAACTCATGAGAGTCAATAGTTTAAGACTAACACACGTCACAACTGCTTCACAAATCAAACTCTAAATTTCATAAGCAACTTCCTCTTGCTATAGGCCACCACGCTGATAAATTGACAAGCTGTGACACAGAGCTTAAAGGTATACAGGACCACTTCCTGCTATCAAGAAAAAAACCCAGTGCAGTGTCAGCAATCCGATAAATATAAATGTCAATAAAAGTTCTCAGTTTACAATAAGGCCTTTATCAACAAAAAATAATTATGAAATTTATCTAGATGTTTTTCACATTGTTGCTGATATTGCTGTTATTCCCCCAACCCATTTTGAAATGATTGCAATACATGTACCGGTACTGTTGGGAATTAATTTGAGAGTAAAGTAACATTATTCTCAGGCAAGGAACGTACGTGACTGCCCTCACCGCTTTATCCAAATCTGGTGCATCTCAGAGAGATGGTGTCAGAACTATGACTGATGCTATGGGACTGCAGTTGTACAATGACACAGAATCTTGGCACTGAAACAACCACAAGGAGGCTAGAGAGAAGTATCCAATTATGTGTGCCTAGGTCTGTATGGGAATTTCTTGTTGGACCTAGATGGTTCCAACAATTTGTCTACTTTGAGTGAGTGATAATTGCTTAACGTAGCATCAGCAATTTTGCAACTATTCATGGTGATAATTTGTCCAAAAGGTTAAGGGTTCAAGAACTTTGGTTTTGTGTTTATATGGCATTACATGCATACTGACGTGAACATGCAAATGCTGGAACTACCCAGGGTTCATGATATGTTCTGGTTACATGATGACACAAGACTGTGTATACAAAATATCAGCAAATACTAATCAGTGATGCCCCATTAGTGTGGTGACATTTCCAATACAATTTATGTGATATCAGAGATATTAGGGTCTCTTTTTGAGACAATAAACTAACATCTAATGAAAAAAATGCCAAAGGACAACTTCATGATAGTTGATCAAAAATTCTTGCCACAGACTGAGGAGGTCATGTCATGTGCCAATATGTTCAATGATGTATTCACAAGAATAAAAACTAACCAGCAGCTGCATTCACGAAAAACTGACTTCTTGGGACAGCTTGATGTGGCAAAGACACATACTATATTTGGGTCTGCTGTTAGCTGCAATTTCACAGACAAATCACACTTCTGGACTTTAATGATGGTTTACAAACATGAAAGTGAAAACATAAATGATTGAATGCGTTCTGTAAAGTTAAAGAAGATATGGATTGTGGCCTATCAGCAGTGTTTAACACTGACCACAATTTGTCAGTGGTCCAGAGGACTAGCACTTTGAAAATTTGAAAAACCTACTGGTCCTGTTGGGTCTTTACCAGACACAATGGTGCTGACCAAAAAGGGTTTTATATGATGTTACTCATCTGATACTACAAGCTCAATGTTTACCAAATTGCAGTAATAAAAGACAAGTTAATGCTGGTTAACTTCAGAGGTTTATTTGAAAGCTTCTCATAACTTGAATATTTTTTCTCAAAACGTGTTTGCTATTATGTCAGCAATGGTGCTGGTCATGACAGGTCACCAGTTCAACAGTCAATATATCTAGCTTGTGAATGAAAATACTAAAACCACCTACCTAAGATAAATTTATAAACAGTTTCTGAAGAAAATGTATGTAAATAACCGAAATTCTACCATGAATTTGGAATTTCCTCTATCTGATTGGTCAATCAGAGGCTATTAAATCACAACAAACCCCCGCTGATTGAAACAGCTGGTTTTGACGGCCGCATCACCGGGGAAGCTAATATTCATAGAATAGTACTATTTTCAGTCATTGTCGGTAGGCATATTTAAATAACTATATCTACAATTACAGGTTACAAAATGCACAGATGCGGTTACTACAACATTCAAAGGATGTGTGGCAATACATTTCGTGCAGAAAAACATGACAGAAATCAACAAAGGGAATGTATATACGTTTTGGAGGTAACAGAGCGCTTGAAATTTTGGCGCTTTTCTATATACGACTGTGACATCGTATCTTTTGCGTCACAATGAGCGATATGACGTCATAATGGTGACGCGTGATGTAGAGGGAAAGCCTTGCAAAGCTTGCTTTGTTTCCTTTAGGGATGCCCACCTCATGTTAGCTTACCAAGTTGCCGTGCTTATATGCTTTCAATGCCTGTCATATGTTCAAGTGAAGTATTACGGTATAAACAAACTGCTTGAGTATATACAGCACCATATTTTGTTCGGTGAATCCGTAATTCAGATCGATAACCCACTCAAAACATTGAACTCAACCCATGCCGCTTCACTCAGTATATTTGCTAACACCAAAGAGTTCGCGTTTTATTTAGTCATTTTAAAATGGAGATAAACACACTGTATTTTCAATGTAGAGCTAGGTTACCTATAGATTTAACCATGCTAAATTTAACATTTGAAACCTCACACTGCGTGTTTGATTCCAAATTCAATTTAGCAGGGTTAAATCTACAGGTAACCTAGCTCTACATTGAAAACACAGCATGTTCATCTCCTAAACGTACATCTAGTCTTTAGTTAATCATCGTTTTCAGAAGTAACATAACTACACATAACAGCACTGGCACAGGCTAATTTGCATATCATGTGACTGTAATTTTCTCTCATTTTAAAACAAATGTTGAAATAAAAAAAGACTGATGCTTTACATACTGTTTTGAATAATTATTTGCAACTAAAACTTCGACTGTGAGGTGCACAACGATATATATTCACACATCAAAGTGATCATATCGCTACCTCTCTGTACGGCTTCTACGACAGCATGTGATGTAAACAAACGAAAACAATGCAAATGGAAATAATTTGTCACATTTGGAGATATTTTCTCATTGAAAGTCAACCATGACATGTTTAGCTTGATATGTAGATTCGTTAAGAAATGAAACAGAAGAAAATAAGATCATTGTTGCATTGATAAATATGATTTGGTGCTGTAGCAGTATGTGGGAAAGCGGGCTCTATGGAACAGGGTGAACGGAAGTTGTAAGTATCGTAGGGACACGATTTTGCTGAAATTATTATGTAAACATCATTGAATGAAATTTTGAATAACATTGATAAAATAGATTACAAACATAAGTCCAGTTATACAATGAACACTTAAATAGTGTAACAAAAGGGTTTACTTGCGTAATTCAATACAGATTTTTTTACATTCTATGTCAGATGACGAATCATGACAGCAATATATACGACCGCCTGAAATGATACTAAAGAGAAAGTCTGTGCGCATTATACACGAAAGATATATTTTTCCAGAATTTAATAGCCCATAACTAAGGGTGCGCATAACACACAAGGGTGTATTACCCTTGAATATATGAGTTAATAATCGCAAGGGGCACTTATTCGGATTGTTCACTTACCAATATATTAGCAAATATTGCCATAAGTGCTTATTAGATCGGGGCGTCTAATAAGTAGTAATGGTTTCATTTTTTTGTTAGAAAATTGTGTGTTAATTAGATACTGACATGACATCCCCAATTACATTGGCAGAGCGTCAGTTGGTACCTATCTCTGGAGAAAACAATGGCAGACATCAATTGCTGAAAGAGTTTGTGAAAAATATCCAGAAAACCTTTATTCAGTGGATTGAGACACAAAACTCCAAACTCACTCACTGAAGCAGGAACTCGATATTACAGAATATTTCCATATTATACAAAATGTCGGCAAAGTATCTGGTATTCTGCAGTCTTCAAAATCTATGATAATCACAAAATGAATAAAAGGGATCTATTGATAATGCACAAGTCAGCTTCTCTGGTTTCAACGTGTGATCAGGCAAGCCCGAGCGCCATTCTGCACACTTCTAAGACCAAATCATGACATCACAGCATTTCACTGAGAGCTATACCACACTCAGCACTCAGTATTTTGTACCCAGGTGAGTACCCAGACAAGGCTCACACATCGACCAAGACCATGCCAAGATTGATTTCCATGCAGGTCCAATGCCATAGCTATACTGCTGACATATATAATGTAACACACAATTCAAGAGAATAGTCATATTTCAACTGAATCATCAAACTGATATTGAATTACAGAGAGACACTGCTAGAATTTGGTTTGTTTATACAAGAAGCTCATGAGACTACAGCCCTTATAAATCTTGTACATCATGAGTCATTTAAGAGGTTTTTTTAAGGGACATAATTAGGAGATAAACCTAGTGTGTTTTGAAATTTGATGTAATCCCACTGTAGAGTAGACACCTCTTATTTTAATTTGAAAAACACATTCGTGCAAACACATTCGTGCCAAACACATCCGATATCAAACTACCGTATTTCTTCTATTAATTGCTACGCGTTCTGTTGACTCAGCGTGTATAAGAGACCTGACTTGTATTAGAGACCCAGCATAAATAGAGGAAATATTGACATGTTTTAAGTTCATATTGGGGTGATCGGTTTGGCAGCCATTTCTTATGAATCGACATGTATAGGCTATGGATGTATTCATACGCACATTTTCTTGGTGAAAAGGCTTAACATATTTGAAAGGGGTTTCTGTAGCAAAAAGGAAACCTCTTTTTAACCAATCAGAATCTAGCATACATCAATGTCATGGTAGAATAACTAATCACCAACAGTTTAAAAAAGGCCACAAAACCCACATTAGTTGAAAAATTACTCATGCTGACAATGAAACTTTCACATCACTTGTTATAGCACAAGTAACTCAGGTTTGAAAAAAAAATGATTGATAACCCAGAGTAGCTGCATGCTGGAGTTCAAATGTGTGTGAGATGAGACATGACTGATGCTGGCAGCATCTTGGTGTAAAGTATACTGCAAACTTGTACTTACTTTACCACTTTCTCTTCAGGCGATGACATCTTCAGGCCCAGTTTCTCCAGGAACTCATCAGGCAAACTTGGTGTGACAGAGTCCTGTGAAGGAGGGGGCGGGGTCAGGGTGTTCTCCGATAATGTCAGGAGCTGGGGGGGAGCCATGTCTCCCTCACTTTGTTCTCGTAGCTCAGGTAATTTCATAGTGCGCATATGATCCCGCTTCTTAGCTAGGTTGTTCTGAAAATAATGATGATAAGACTATATCAAGTTTTCTAAATGTTAAAGTTCTGACATACTTAACTATGCTCTATGACACAAAGGGACTAGCTTGATCATGTTGATCAAAGCTTGAATTGGAGAATTTTCCGAAGCACCATTTAAATTAGAGTTTTAGTTTTAATTCATTCATGGTAGTATATCATTTTACTGTGTCTAAGACTAAGTGTTCCCTTATTCATCTCCATCAGTGTATTCTACATAGAGTATCTGCTCAAATGTGGTAATATGTTCACAGACCAGTGGATCTGTATGCTTCCAGTTATCATTCTCAAACTCCCTAGGGAGTATACAACCGAAGCTGCCGAGAAGGTTTTTACATCCACCTCACATATCAGGTACCCATTCCCTGCTGGGCGAACAGAGGCACATTTGAACTAAGTCACTTGCCCAGCGTGAAATCATACATTTTGACACTTGTGTTTCGGGTGTATGGACATATTCGTGTTTCCATCATCTGGTCAACTACCATCGGATGAGTGGGTTCTTTCGAGTGCACAGGGTCAATGTACTGTACACTAGGGGTGGTGACAACACCGAACAGACCTGTAAACATTTTTGGTCCCAAGGCTGAATAACAACCTGGTCACTAGTGGAATACGATCTCGGCACATAGCGCTACACGTTAGATTGCTTGACCACTCCACCCCATCTAAAAAAATCAGCTTGGGTCAAAGACTAGCTTATGTTCAAATAGTTAAATAAATACTTCCTGAGGACCTCTACAAAATCAGCCTTTTTGACACATTTTAGCAAAATAATACATTTAGTGTTGTGATTAATCCAAAACATGTGTTGATATCAAAAAAAGACTTGTTCTCATTCATGTGAACATCGGGCACAATTTCTGAATGTTTTGCTTATTATATGAATCATGCAGATCATGTAGGTTAAAAGGGCCCTTATCATACCTTTTCCTAAAGCTAAATAAAAATTACTTTTAGTTTAATATCTATTTTTAAGGCAACTCAAGCATTGTGTCGTTTAAAACAACAGGCTCCACAATTGTCCGCTCATTGGTCTGAAGCCAAGTTTGTAGGCTCACTGAGGCTATATCTGGTGATTACGCTGGCTAATTAAAATGGCGCTGGCGACACAACTAAGTGTTGGTTTATTGTTGCCCTTTAATAGAAAAAAACAAAAACAAACTGTTTTGGCCTGAACACACCTAATTGTGGAGACAGCTTAAATTTGATAAACCAAAAACATAATGTCAGAAGATATGACTCATAACAGAACGTTGTTTAATGTCCCAGTCAGCAATATTCCATCTATATTGTGCTGGCCTGTAGATAATTGAGTCTGGGGGAGGCAAACTAGTGGTTGACAGCATGAACAACAATAGCTGCTGTGTATCAACACCAACAGCAAGTCCCCCTCTGTAACAACCTGCTCCTCAGTCAGCTCTTTTAACAACAAAAAGCAACCAAACAACAAGCAAAACAACTAAATCAATGATACAAACTATGACTCCAGCCACCTATCTGAAGCCCTGGTCAAGTAAAATATCTTTCAGTCATGTAATCTCAGCTAATGATAGCCAACAAAATCTATAGAAGAACTGATAAGAAAACCAGGAGCAGGTTGATGTGTATCAGAATGATATGCTGTAGTGTATCAACATATATCACAGTAATTCTGAGGCCACCATATGTGAACAACACAATCTACAATGCAGTAGAAC
Source organism: Haliotis cracherodii (assembly GCF_022045235.1). Lineage (NCBI taxonomy): Eukaryota > Metazoa > Mollusca > Gastropoda > Lepetellida > Haliotidae > Haliotis > Haliotis cracherodii. Next base: position 30,701,972 of record NW_027266286.1, read on the forward strand.
GTGGACTACAACTTCCAGACAGTCGTACCACCTAATTACAACACATATCTTCAAGAACAAAACAGTCCAGGTTGTTGGTTCTCAAGGATTAATCTAAGTCTCTGATACCATTATCTACGCCCACAGTAGACACTTTGTGTTCAATCTACAGGATACACCCACACCATTTTAAGTTCTTGTTACATGAGCATATATAACATACATGTACTACTAGATATGACACATACCATATTGTTCCCAGCTAGTCAAATGAAACCTATGTGGTCATTGTACTATGTATCAGGGACTATGGCCTGATTAACATTTCCAGCTTTCAAATGAGGAAAATCCTATACAAGTAATGGCCGACAGAGCAAGATTACACACAATGACTGGATTTGATAACTGAGCTTTTAAAACAATGAAAAAATAGTTGTGCAGTTGTGCATAGTCACCAATGTCTCCAGTACATGGGTTATCAATAATACTTCCTTAGATGTAGGCTATAAGTGCACACAAAACAGACAAGTCAACAGCTGACATGATTAACATAATATATATCAGGTCAAAATATACAGTCAATTTCAAAATAAACAAATGCTGGAATTTTGTAATTTTTATTCCATCGAAACTAACTATATTAATGTAATAATTCTGATTATCCATTTCATATTTAAAGTAAATATTTCAGATTATCAATATATATTATTATTATTAAGATTAAGAAGAAGATGAGCATTTGCATTTAAGGCCTCAATCAGGCCCATATTCAAAGACAAAATAATACGTAGAGATCATAAACAAACACCATGCAAGTAAATGCATTACAAACTACGTTTTCTTCTTCTTACATTTAACATAGATAATGTGAAAAACCTTTCAATAAATTTTCATTTTTATAACACATCACTTTTTCATAAATACTCAAGCTAGGATGTTTCCAAACATTTACAGACAGATGTAATTTTCTCAAATCATCATATGAACAATTTAATTGAAAGGGGAATTTTGTCCTGTATGCAATTATTGCAAGCTGGACATATTCTAAGTGATTTTTCTATAGTTAACTATACACTAAATTGTTAGATAGGCATTTTCATAGAAGTTGACGTTTGACAAAATAGACAAAATATTTATGGATAACAACTTGTCTATTACACGTCATAGTGACATTTCATTGCCCTTGCTTGACAATAGTATATGGATCCATACTGAAACATTGTGATTACTATATACTAAAGAAGGTGTTATCCATAATTGTTTGGTCTTTTTTGCAAAATATCTTCCTTTAGTTGTTTTTATATGAGCAGTATTTACCTGTGTGTATATCCCTACCCTGCCAGCAATGTCAAAGCATTACCTGTGTCCAGCTGCTATGCCTGGGTTTATCACTTAATTACCAGCAGGCTTCGCTGCTATAGGCTGTATCTTGACTGAGGTCATCTGACGAGGCTGGCTAATATACACCTTATGTGATTTATATTCAATACAAACAATTTGGATTTCTGCATGAAACTTTATGACAAGTATTTAGCTGGCCTCCAGGACAGTTTGATCACAATCAGTTAATTAAAGCACTTATGTCTGTTTTAAATGAATAATACGGCGAGCTGTATGAAAGCTTCTGGGGCCAATGATATTTCTTTGAGCATATTAAAGTTTCATACTCCCGAAAGCATAAATTCTTTATATAACAAGAGTCATCAGAAGATGACAAATCCCTCTGTCCCCCACAATAGCAAAAGGCACCACTTCAGTTCCTGGTTTATATATGTACTAAGTTTGAACAAAAAATCTTTTACAGTGTTCGAGTTATGCTTTGGAAACGAAATATGGATGGACAGACAGTCCCATGATGACTATATCCCCCAAATTATATGCTAAGGAACAAAAACCTTGTTATTAACGCTTCTTTGCAACACTTCACATTCATTTGATTTAACACAATTTGGATTAAATCTAGACACTAAGCAGCTGCCATATATTTTAGTGAACAGATGAGACACTCGTCCCAAATTTTTTACCTTGTACTTAGTAACATTGTATTAGATACAGTGGTACTTTCAGCATTATGGCTCAACAGAATTGTCACACCTATGCATAAAACGGGTGATCCACGGGGGAAAGATACACTAATAACCTTTTTCAGGTGCCTTGGAAAATTGTTCACTATATTTTGTACAATAATGACTATATTTATTATGGAAAATGAACACTTACCAGAAAAACAACTGGTTTCTGAAAACCTTACTCCACAATTGATAACACAAATATACTTTATGGTATTACTGAAGCACTTAAAGCATGCAAAACAAAGTCATATTGTACATATATAGATTTTCCAACGCTTTTGACAGTGTATGGAGAACTGGACTCAGAATATATTGATTAGCTATGGAATACATGGAAAATGTCTCAAGTAATTATGAATATGAATAATCATACAAAGACTCACAATCTTAATAATAATGAGATTTCTAACTTCCTTCCTTGCTGTATTGATGTATAAAGGCAAGGTGAAAACTTATCTCCCTTGCTTTTCTCTTTGTTTCTGAATGTATAAAGATTTTTGTACGGCAAGAAATGCAGCAGGTTTTTATTCACTAATTGTGACTGAGCATAAAATGTTGTTGTATGTTTGATTCTACTTCTGTGTGCAGATGATACTGTCCTGATGTCAGACAATTCAACTGATCTCCAGTATGTGAGGAATATACTTACTGAGTACTGTAAACAAAACAGATTGGTTATATATTCAAATAAACTAAAACACTCATATCTAATGGTTCTAAGGAAGATTACAAGCTGTGTGATACAGTTCTACTGGGATAAAAGTCGGCACTAGTCCTATTGTCCTTGCCAAACTGCTCCTTGCCACTGTCTTGAAAAAAAACCAGGCTTCAGTAAGAACTATATCACATGGTGCCACTGTCCGACCGACCAATCACTGGCCTGACATAATATAAATTAATACACACATTCCAGAAAAACATGCAATGTGAGAAATGAGTATATTTTTTTTACAAAGAATTAAAGAACAACATTATGTCATAAAGAGGTTTATTGCACTTTTGCATTTGGGGCTGGCAAAAATCCTATTTTTGGAATAAACACTCTCTATTTAGCTTACAAAGGCTCACTAAATACAATGTTTATTTCTAATACAAGATATTTACCATCCCCAAAACACACTTGCATAATAACGTCTATTTATCAATCTGTCCATTTTATAAAAAAACAGAGAAACAGATCTATTCTACTACATTATCGTAAATATCCTAACAACTCAAATGTTGTTTTTATGTTTTCCACAACAAAAATAGAACTTTTTTAAAATTGATTACATTATGTAAATTTGTTAAGCATAAATATAAATATGTTGTATATTGTATGAAATATTATTTGCAATGTTGCAGTACTGCCTGTCTTCTGTATGTATGTATGTATGTATGTGTGTGTGTGTGTGTGTGTATGTATGTATGTATGTATGTATGTATGTATGTATGTATGTATGTATGTATGTATGTATGTATGTTTGTATGTATGTATGTATGTATGTATGTATGTATGTATGTATGTATGTATGTATGTATGTATGTTTGTATGTATGTATGTATGTATGTATGTATGTATGTATGTATGTATGTATGTTTGTATGTATGTATGTATGTGTCTATGTATGTATGTATGTATGTATGTATGTATGTATGTATGTATGTATGTATGTATGTATGTTTGTATGTATGTATGTATGTATGTATGTATGTATGTATGTATGTATGTTTGTATGTATGTATGTATGTGTCTATGTATGTATGTATGTATGTATGTATGTATGTATGTATGTATGTATGTTTGTATGTATGTATGTTTGTATGTATGTATGTATGTATGTATGTATGTATGTATGTTTGTATGTATGTATGAATGTATGTATGTATGTATGTATGTTTGTATGTATGTATGTATGTATGTATGTATGTATGTATGTATGTATGTATGTATGTTTGTATGTATGTATGTATGTATGTATGTATGTATGTATGTTCTTTTAGTGCCATGGACCACAGCCTGAATACAATGAAGTTCAGCTCAGTTCATATGGATATAATTACAAACAGTAAAGGAAGCATTGAGACAAAATCATATACAAGAATTACAGATAAGTAACATTGCACATGCAGGGCATTACATTGGTGAGATTGTGGTGTCTGCGACAGTTGTTCCTGCATGACAGGTGACTCACAATGACACTCTACTTAAACTGTGGAATTATATCATAGACCTTCGTATATGTACTGGTATATTGGATATATACTTGTGATCTGACATTCATGCTATTGAAGAGGAGTAAAAAAAAAATGTTAATCATTAAGTCTCTTATTCATTCTCAAAAACAATAAATATTCACAGATGTATTGTATCATCAGTTATGAATTCCATTCATACAGAACTTGATAAACACTGAAAATATCTAATTCATTTCAAATATAAATTGTACCAAATTGAATGATTTCACTATCCTTTTTGAAAATATCAAAACCTGACCTTATATAAAGGATCAATTTTCCTCTTAAAAATAATAAATTTGACAAGTAAGATCCCTGGAAGACCTTTTCCAGCACATTCTATAATGAAGGCATGATGGATCACATTTGTCCTCTTGTCAAGATTCTGGTTGAGATAGTTAGAGTGATTGATGTACATATACACAGGTAGCCATAGAACATGAGATTGCTTCTACCAGTGGGTGTCTTACTTTTACCTACTTTACTATGACCATGCATCTCCTCACCAGAGACTTGCATTCCTGTAAAGCTCTGTATATAGCAGCTGTTCATATATTCGACCCTCCAGATGAAGACTGTGTATGAATGGTTGAGCTTTATCACTTGTTTCATTGACACAAATGTGCAAACATTATCAGCATGATATCACCTTAAGATATGCTGCAATGAGAGTGTTATCTAACGTAAACTTGGCATGATGCACTTCATAACAAACTTTACACTCACTGAGACATCATAAACTTTGAACAAACACACGTCTCTGATCCCTCAGAAATGAGCGATAACAAGATCATAATCTCAACTCATACAAGCTAACACCTGGGAACTAAAACAAATTACAATACATTACCACTCATACTCAGGATGAAACTTAATCAGTGGGGATTACACCCTCTGTGGAATCGGAATCAGCAGGGCATCAAACTGGGTCAGGTCTGGTACTCTCCAGGTGATTATCAAGATAACATCCCAGGGATGCAGTAAGCTCCTGGACAGGTCACTTCAAAGTGTAGTGGTCACTTGTTCCCCCTGGGTGGTTACAGCTCCAGGTTGCTCCATGTCTTCCCTATCCACACATACAGTGCTGCGGTTCCAAGCAATGCTAATTGGTTAGGTATTTCATGTTGCCAGGGCTGTAGGGTAACCCGATATTGTCTATACCCTCCACATATTCCTCATTATTACACACTGGGGAGGGCTATCAGCTGTTCAAGGGCAGGGATGTGACCACTTCTTTACCATTGCAAGGTCAGGTGTAAGATAATCAGCACTTCTTTATACCTGAGTCTAACAGGACAGATGTACCGCTTCAACTAAAACATTTTGCTGTATAGTGTAGGGCAGGGAAGACAGTGGCGAGGCCTTCAATATGAGATAGAGAAAGAAGAAAGTCCTAAAACTGACATCTGTGATGCAAAATGAATTTATGTTATGCTTCATTTAGGGTGTGTGAGTCAAAACTGTGATTTCAAAATCTTGTTGAGTTACTTTATTAGTGAAACATAACTGAAACATGGATCTACGAACCTCATGCATTGCTTGCGTGTATGCATGAAAGAAGCTGAACATACATGCTGATTATTCCCCTCAATGTGGAATATGATTACGCATGCAACCATTGAACCATTGTGTAACAGCTCTCCAGGTATATTTGCTGTATGTATATGAAACAATGGAACAATGTTGGCTCAAATGTGTTTTTTCTCAAATGGGTAAATTAATTCATCACAATTACAAAGAGAGTGCATGTTGTCTATCACTTTCAGTCAGATACATTTCACTTAGATAATTAAATGTGGATAAGATGAGCCAGTGACTGAAAACAAGAGCAATGCTACACAGACTGACTTGCAGCGGTAGAAACTTACATTTTTGGTCTACTAGTCCTTATAATGATAATATATAACAAAACCCTTAACAATGGCAAATATCTACTAGTTCTTTCTATACCTTAACTATTGGGCAGATTGCAAGGACTATAGGACCAGTGCCAATTTCTAACCCTACACCACTGGGTCACAATGACATGCAATCAACTAAGTCACACCACCAATCCTCTCTGGAGGCAATGGAGTAAACTGAGTTTGTTTGTTGTTTAACACCGCACTCAACAAAATTCCAGCTATAAGACGTCAGTCTGTAAATAATCAGGTCTTGACCAGACAATCCAGTGATCGACATCATGAACATCTATCTACGCAATTGGAGTGAGTGAGTGGGGTTTTACACCACTTTTAGCAATATTCCAGCAATATTACGGCAGGGGACACCAGAAATGGGCTTTACACATTGTACCCATAGTAGGAATTGAACCTGGGTCTTTAACAAACACTTTAACCACTAGGCTACCCAACTGCCCCCCTACGCAATTGGAATACGATGACATGCATTAACCAAGTCAGCGAGCCTGACCACCTGATCCCTTTAGTCGCCTTTTACGACTAGTTGCCTTTTACGGCTAGCAGAGGTTGCTGAAGACCTATTCTAACCTGGATCTTCACGGGTCTGGGCTTGATCATAGTGCCATCAGTGACTATTACTAGTTATGTCCCTTCTATGTCCCTCCTATTTACCAATCAGATTCCACCTCTCATATAAGTTGCATTTGTTTCAAACAAAATGGCAGCGCTGGGTCAAGACGATCTGATCGATAATCAAAATGTATTTCATAATAAAAAGGTTCTTTCTTCCAAAATGCATCCAATCACATGCATAGACTCTTTAGTCCAGCCAAAATATAACTACATAATTCCAGCCTAGTTCGGCAATGGTGGAAACTGGACTTTTATAGTCAGTTAACTCCCTCGCCTTGAGAAGATGGGAATTAAGGGTGCCCTTGAGTCCTTGAGGTCTAAAGTATTTGAATCTGGAGACCCCCTAAATCATACACTTTTAACATCTAAGGGTTATGACAAGGACCCCTTGACTTTCATGCTTAATTTTGAACCCTGCTAGCTAGCTCCTAAGACAAGCATAGAATACTGGGGACCGAGACAGGGAGCAAAACTATGAGTTACACTGTTGGCTCAATCTCATTAAAATCAGACCTTAGTTCTCGCTACTGCTAAACAAAGATCTGAGGACATCCCATTACGGGTCACGTCAGACCGACCTTGCGCGAACTTTGACCGACCAATGGAATGACCAATGAGAAGGCAGCTTTCTCGTGCTTTACGGCACAAATTTCAAATTGGCGACTACGCTTCGAAACATAGTTTGACAAATTCTCGATTACAAATTTGAAACCTGAACAAAAAAACATTCTGGAATGGCTAATAAAATGGTCTAGATTGTAAGGATTCAGTCGTTAAACCTGTAACTATCGTTGGGAATATCCCATGTTAAAGTTTTTGAGATTGCATGATTAGAAATCACATTCCGAATGTCACTTTCATAATCTGGTAAGCGACGCTCTGATTGGTCGGATTAAAGGTCGTTCTTAGCATTAGCTAGATTGACTGTTGGCCAAGAGTTAACAGTAAATCATGCAGACACACGAGGCCTGTCAGTTGCAAGAATATATGGTGACATGGAGCAATAAATCCATGTCATAAAAACAATCATAAGCATGAAACATTCTTCATAAACTCCCATTTCAAGGAGCACAAATTTATTTATTAACCAAAAAGTTATTAACAAAAAGTCATCCTCACATGAACACAAGTAGGTTAATTCATAGAGCTTGAAACTGTATCAGCATCATCAGATACTATCAATCATCATTCTATGTTACTCTTGGAGTTAAATCTGTGCAGTTTTAGCCAACTAGTCCTTATAATGATAACATATAGCAAAACCCTTAAAAAGGGTAAATTTCTACTAGTCTTTATGATACCTCAACTATTGGGCAGTTTGGCAAGGAGTACAGCATGCTGCTGTGGACATCAGTTTCCCTGGAAGGAATGATCATGGCAGGTACACATTCCTGTGGGCTAGTACAAATTTCCCTATTGTTTTTAACGTTACAATGGCACTTTACCTTCACCCATAATAGTAAAGGTTTTTAGATAGTTCTCACCCTGCTGTGGCAAGTCAGATTGTGTCACAGACTTTGTACCTTATGTATGGGGTTCATAAGTGCCTCTTACAATCTGGTTAGCATAGAAACAAGAACTGGAATCCAAGAAATGAAAGAGAATCCAAACATGGCTTAGAAGCAAAAAGACAATGACAATGAATCTGGGTCAGCTTTGTCAATAATACAAGTAAGTAATCAAACCACTTCAAATCCTCCACATTGTAGACACTACATCGATCACCTTAGTAACAAGTGGACTGTAGCCTCATTATTCTTGACCCCACCTTTAGGACAATATCACACAGTATCTACATATTACAAAAATGAGCATCACAATTAAACCCATGATTTGTTCATCATTGAATTTGTTAAACCAAAGGGCAGCGAGTTAGCCTAATGGTAAAAGTGTTCGCTCATCACGTCTAAGATCCAGGTTTGATTCTCCACATGGGCACAATGTGTGAAGCCCATTTCTGGTGTCACCCGTCTCAATATTGTTGGAATATTGCTAAAAGCAGCATAAAACCATACTTACTCACTGTTAAAACAAATGATTATTATTGGGAATAGTGCTGCCTGGATCAACTTCCATGAGCAAGACTGAAAATGCTAATAGCCAAGCTGCGTGTGCACATGCATCCATTTTTGACAAGGTGAGCAAAAATTGAGGTTATCAACAACAGCAGAATATGAATGTGTATGTAATACAGTTTCATTAAACATGACTATTTGAGAACAAAGGAACTAGCCAAAATACCTTTATACAGTTGGACCATGTGAGCCAAATACATGATGTCAAAAAATAAAAAAAAGACTGTGTGGTGTCTATATAAAGGACTCCCATCATACATTACACGAAGCAAGTACAAGCAAGTACAAGCACTTGGGACCAGGTGAGCTCAAAAACAGCTAACACCAACAACAGAAAATGTGTTTCTGTGTGCTTGTTGTAAGAGGCGACTAACGGGATTGGGCGGTCAGGCTCGCTGACTTGGTTGATGCATGTCATTGATCCCATTTGTGTGGATCGATGCTCATGATATTAATCACTTCATTGTCTGGTCCAGACTTGATTATTTACAGACCTCCGCCATATAGCTGTAATATTGCTGAGTGCGGCATTAAACAACCAACCAACCAACCATTGTATATGACTAAGCAAGTACAAGGGAAAATGGCCAAGTTACATGCACTGAAGGGGTCATTCTCAGCACGGGTACTACAGATATGTACCCCGGGTACGTTTCAGTATACAGAAATGTACCCTAACCAATATCAGAAAGCAGAACAGTACCTGGTACCCTTCACGGCAGAAGAGTCCTTATTCCTCAACCTGAAACAGACCATGTAGTCTGTCTCACAGTCCCTGAACCATATGTTCCCTTCCGCCCAACCTTTTCTGTTATGCAAGTCTAGATTGTCCTCAGGTTATGAATTTCCCGTCTCACTGGGACTTGTTTTCAATTTAAATGGAGTTATTTGTTTCTATCAAAATTATATCTTTTCAGAAACTAATCGTTAGTCTACAGAACCCAGTTCATGCTGTAGTTCTGGTTATATTTAACATGATTACAAGTGCATGCTGGATAATGCTGTGCATCGCAGAATATAAGAGTACTGTACATAATTCACTGTATAAGCTTGCTTTTTCATATAGCACACTGATTTGAGTATGACACTTACAATCCAGAAACTGAAGAAAATCTTCCATGTTCGAAGTCAAGGAACCGTGCTCTGCAATGCGGATTGGACTCATCCAAGTTTACCGTTCTGTCTTCTGATTTTAGCTAGGGTACATTTCTGTATACTGAAACGCATCTGAGGTACATATCTGTAGTACCTGTGATGACGACCCCTTCGGCTTAACACGCCTAAAAGTGACCAGGTGAGCTACATTCTAGTCATCAACAACAACAGAACATGACTGTGTAACTGCACAGACCCCCTCCTTGACTCTGGGGGTCAAGACAACAAAACATGTACAGTACCGATGATCGGCACCATGAAGCTTATTACACACAACATTAACCTGGTGGTGTGGAACAAGGAAGCAGTGTATGCCAGTAATGTTTAAGCAAGTAGCGGTGGCCAGGAGCGGTGGGCAGATCATGTTACATGCTGTGACTCCCAGCTCACACTGCCACCTTTAACATGATCAGTAACACAAACATACTTCTCCATTCCTAGCATTCAGAGCTGGGGCTACAATAACATCAACTCATCTTTGATGATGGGGAGTTAGACTCTGTATTTTGGCTACTGTTTGTCCAGCATATTATCAGGTTGATCTTATGTTTTTATATTTTGTTTGAGTTATTCTTCAACCCTGTGAATTTCAGAATCCTTTATTATGATGTAAATTCCATCTCCTTTGCCATAAATATTTGAAAGAATGTTTTTGCTGTTTTAAGAAATATTCGGTCACTTAAATTCCATCAGGAGATCAAGGGATGCTCATATTAAACAGTGATTCACAATGAAGATACCAGAAATGTATCAGAGAGCACTGGGGTTTTGTGTGGTATGGTTTGTTGGACACACTGCACTCCACAATAATCCAGCTGTAAGAGGCAGCCTTTAAATAATCACTTCTGGACCAGATAATCCAGTGATTGATATTGAGGGCAACAATCCAGAACGTGCGATATTGACACACCACCAACCAAGTCACTGAGTCTGACCACCTGATCCATTAAGTCGCCTCCTGTGACAGGTAGGTTGCTGGGGACCAATTCTAACCTAGAATCCCCCTGGGGTACAGCACAAGGGATCTATCAGGGGAAATGTCCTGAATTCTGAGATAGAATAGGATTGAATGGATTTCATCAAAATAGCATTGGATATAAAGAATGTGGTCATTAGCAATGGGATAATGGGGAATTCCACTAAAACATTACTGAACTGTAATGTGATAGATAAGGCTGCAAAATAATTGAATTTGAATCACATTTCAAGTTCAAATAAGATAAAGGGTTATAAGCTAGAATTTCAAGATCACAACAAATAGATTATCTAAATTTGCAAACACTAATTACATCAATCAACATCCTGCTCTTCAAGTCAACCTTTAAGATATTCTGTATTGAATACTGCAGAGACAGTTCTCTTTGAAGAAATCTGATATGAGAGTTTAGTAACATCCATATCAAAAGAAGTTCTCTTCTGTCAGAATTAGCTCCCTTTGATCAGATTACAGTAATCACTGAAACGTGCCCTGGTATTTCCGTCTGGACTAGGTTGGTGGAGGCACCAGCCAGAGTTACACTGATACGTGGCTGACTGTCTGTGTAATACTCCTTTGTGCTGTAACGGTAAATTCTTCCTGTCACTAAGGCTCATATTGATCAGAGTAAGAACTGCAGATGGATAGAGTTACTAAAATTACTTGAACCTACACACAGTATGTGCAGATGCTTTGGGTAAACAAGGAAACAGATTTTCTAGTTACTGCACTAAGTATTGTGATTCTGTAATGTACTACTGACTGAAATTATGGAAAGCTTGACTGACTGAATGTGTTTAGTTTTAGAGCTCTTAATTGAGTTATAGAACTTCAAAACTACACAAAATAATTTAAAGAAAACATATCACAGAAGTAATCTGTCACGGCCACAACAGATTATAGTCATATGAAAAACATATGTGTCATTTAACTTCATTAGAGTATCATATACAATAACTCTAGGATATAACAAACTCATAAGACTAACAGAAAGGAAACTTTAAAAAGAACTTTACCTGTCATTAGACAACAGTGAAGATTAAAACAAGGGTCCACAACTGGCCAGGAACATACATTTTTTTCACTTGTCTAGAAAAGGTTATTGGGACAATTAACAAACATTACTGGGCAATCTGTTAAAAAGTCGGTCAGAAGTAAAGGAAATATATAAGAAATCCCAGTTAAATTACATGTTTACAGTCCAGCTAATTCTGAACTGTTATGGTGATAGAGCTGTAGTTATTAATAGGCGTGTATGTTTCCTGTTTGGAGTTAATGAGTTAACTGATGCCTGTATCTCCAGAGAGTGTCACAACTGAACACATTCGGGTTGCACCATCTACAATTGCTGAGCTTCTTGAAACAGGGTGGAAAGGAAAAAAACTTAGGTTGTTTTAAGTCACTGATGTGCTCTAGAGCTTTCTATGACCAAGAATTATGTAGGGTGTTCCATCATCACATTTAGATAGTAACTATGGTGACAGCTGCAGACTACTGTGATATGAGTAGTAGTTCTTATTGGATTGTAATGACTTGTGGCCTGTGAAAAGATATGAACAAGTGTTTGAAATAGAGGACCAGGGGACAAAAAAAGGGGTATCAGCTTATTTCAGGGTCAATGGCCTAGACTGACTGGCAATCTGAAACACTGTATGATAAAGACATTCTTTTCAGTATTCTACAGATTGGACTATTAAGATTGCCTACATACAGAACAGCATATATCCATGATCTGATGAGGTACTGTAAAAGTATCCTGAAAGAACAGTGTATGTAGATGACTATTTTAAGTTTTGTTTCATTAAAATCACACTCAAAATTAAATGGAGCTGGCAAAGAATTTGATAATCGGAATAATCGTTGATGGGAAGAAATATTAATGATTATCGATATGAAATTGTTGTCATAGACACTAATTTTACATATACTATTGTGATGAAATAATGTTTTAATGTACCAATGCAGAGTTGTTGCCAATAATGTCAATTGTCAAAGATGAAAAGTGAATGTTTTTGTCATATCTTATATGTGCATAAATTAATATTTGCATAAATGCCATCACCCACCAGTGGAATGCAATATCTTGATTTATTTCAGACTTGGTTTTGCGTATTTGCTCAAAGTTACTTCACCGATATTTCTTGAAAATAGATAAATATTTAGTAAACGATTATTGATCTCTATGATCTGTATCAATATCTGAAACTACAGTACAATTAAATATTTGTAACCTGTGTAACCTATCAGGTGAACAGTTAACTTGCCTTTGCATGTGTTTGTGATGCATGCCACCGGTAGGGCAGGATAAGTTCCTTTTTTTTTCCCGAACACCTGGTATCATTACTATTTGTTAGTGATATATAAACACATGCTCATGATGTCTTGCGAATATGGAAAGGGTTTGACGCTTTGATTAAACTTAAAATTTGCAGGCAAGTCCCTGAATGATGTACCATTTTGGGTGAGTGAACTAAAGTTTTGGCTGGAGGCAATGTTTTTTACCAGCCCCAATTTCAACTTGGGTCAAACGTTTTTGGCATAGACTGTTCATGCTGTACCCAAATTGTGACTCAAACCAGACTCTTCGACAAGGCAGGCAAATGTGTCAACTACTTGTGGATCATGGAGGAACAGCTTCTTGTCTTGCAGACTCAATCACAAGCCTGGTCACACTTTTCATTGTAGATTTATAAAAGATGCATCCAAAGACGTATATACGTCCGTGATGCATCTTAATAAGGATATGTCAGGAAACAATTTATTACAACTCAATTTGTGAGTAGCTCTGCTCTACTAAAGACAACTTTGAAGTACATGTATATCACCCAACACTGACAAACAGGATCCTGCTACTAGTCTTGAATAAATGTATCCCCATAGTTGCAGATAACATTTATTACTCAATCAGATCCTGGACAAATACTGATTACTGAAAATAGCAGCTTATAATATGTATGCTATGTGAAATTGAAAATAAATTCTTGTATGTTTGTATGTTGATATCCAGATAAAAATTTTGTGATTTAACTATTTCATTATGGCAACCACCATAGGTGTGTATAATGACATAGCAACAATTGCATAATTTGCTGAACTGAAAGGTGTGTAGACCTGCAATGGAGCTAGAGTTTGTTTGTTTATTTATTGTTTAACACTGCATTTAACAATATTCCAGCTACCGGTATAAGATGGTAGTCTGTAAATAATCGAGTCTTGACTAGACAATCTAGTGATTCTCATCATGAGTGCTGATCAACGCAATTGGGATACGATTACATGCATCAAACAAGTCATTGAGTTACCGCCCGGTCCTGTTAGTCACCTTACGACAAGCATGGTACGCTTGCTGAAGATCAATTCTAACCCATATCTTCACAGGTCCAAATGGAGTTAGATAACATTCAAGGATCCAGCTTCATATTAACATATTATATTGTCATACCCAAATGTTGTAGTTGATGTATGTCTTGATTAAAAATTTAGATTTCTATGAAATTCTTATGAAATTCAAGATTAATATGATCGGTGACACAGTAATGATACAATATTGTTTATTTGAGAATGGTCTGATACTGTATGATTCTGCAGTCATTTATATAACAGCAGCTGGTAAATAATAGTTACAATTATGAAAGTATTAAATTCAATGGTTAATATTTGTATCAGCAAGGAAAAGGCAGGGCAAACCAGTGGTTGATAGAATAAGCAACAATCCATATCCACAGGGTACAATGACACTACCTGGCTGGGCTCTGTTCCACAAGGTGAACTTTGTGCTAGGACTACTGAAGCCTATGTTAAAGTACAGGAGCTCTAAGATCGCTTTGTGGAATGATGCTCAGGCCACATATTGTAAACACCAGATCTCAGTTTCATCAGCTCCTATGACAAGCATAAGTCACTGAATACATCATCTAAACCCATATCCCCAAAGGGATAATAAATAACAATATCTCAAAATTAGAATAATTATATTATCAAATCATAATGCAATTGGTCATTTAAATGATAATTCATATTCAAGATGGAGCCAGACAGTGACCTTCAGATGAGAATACATACATAACAATAAGCACAGGCTACAAAGAGGCATTAGTATTAACTTACAGTTTCCAAAGTACCTCATAAAATTCCTCCCCGCTACAGGAACTGAATGATTCTTGAACACTATTCAGGCGACTGAGTAAAAATAGAAGTGAAGACAATATGGACCCACCTGGAGAGGTGCAGCAGACTACACGCTAAGAATAAGACCACGATAGCAACCAGCAATTGGAAACTGTTAGAAAATATCTAAATGTATTTTGCTGGAGAAAAAGGAAAGCAATAATCAGTCACCATTGTAACTTTCTGTCATCTTTATGTGTGTCAGTAATATAATGCCTCAACATACTTTTACTATAAATTTATGAGAAACAATATTTGTTGTGTTTATTTCATTCTTATATCAGCATTCTTAAAATGATGTAAAGAAGGACACTTATTGTTCTGACAATACATAAGTATTTGACATAAACCAAAGATAAATATAGGTTCTCTTGATTTGCAAAAATCAGCGATAGAACCTTACAGTTTTAGTCCACTAGTCCTTATAGTGATAATATATAGCAAAACCCTTAAAAAGGGCAAATTTCTACTGGTCCTTTTGATACCTTGGGACAGGTAACTATTGGGAAGTTTGGCTAGGACTATAGGACTAGTGTAAATTTCTAAGCTGAAAATGTGGTAAGAATTAAACTTATATAGGAAATCAATGAAAATAATGGAAAAGTATTGTGATAG
This sequence comes from Haliotis cracherodii, assembly GCF_022045235.1. Taxonomy (NCBI): domain Eukaryota; kingdom Metazoa; phylum Mollusca; class Gastropoda; order Lepetellida; family Haliotidae; genus Haliotis; species Haliotis cracherodii. Next base: position 30,717,762 of record NW_027266286.1, read on the forward strand.
TGTCAACATCTTGGATTGAATATAAAACTATAGAAGAATCAGAGCAATAAAGCGTATCACTCTCTGAAAGTTACTTTAAAAATCCATTTCTAATTCTAAGTCTCCATTTTAATGAAATAGACTCATGTACCTGTGTATGTCAGCATAGCATAATCCTGTTCACATATGCATTAATACTTTTAATACTTTAACATTACATTTGTTCATGGCAAGGAGTATTAAATGGCTATAATGCAGTATACCAGATACCATCAGCATTTTTTGTTCAACTGTGCAAATTAGATACACAAATCACCTTTGCAGTTTTAGTAGCCATTTTGTTCTCGCTTGACGGAACTGGAATAGGGATAAGAGAGGATTTGGGGGCTTTGCCTCTCTAATTTACAACTTTATTACACTTCAATAAAGAAAAAAGATGAACACTTACCATATTATATACCAGTCGTCAAGGCTGTCATTTGCATTTGTATGTATTGGTTGAAATGGAACCAATGATTTCACAATTTGCATGTGGCTGCCATGGGTGTTGCAGAATTCCTCCAAATAAGTAGTTATTACTTGTTGGGAGTGATCTTTTTAGAACACCCCACAACAGTTCAATTGTGTTAGTGTGGGCACCAGTTTCCAGGTCTTTAACTGGAGAGAGTTTTACCGTCAGATGTGTTAAGTCCTCTTCATGTAAACATGTGCATGCCCTAAAGCAATCAATTATTATTGTTGTTCCTGGCCTCATGTGTTTTTTTCTATAATAGGAGTGAAGGTTTCACCAGTTCTGTTTTTGACAGGAGTGAAAAAAACCAACACTTCCTTTCAGTGACACCAAACATTTGATGTTCCTCAACCCGCTTACCTCTGTTGAAGTTTTGTTTCCCAAACTAACTTTCATCAATTTCTACAACATTTCCAACTCCGCCTGTTACAGTCCTGATTAGCCACCACAACACACATTCCCCTACAAAATGTATACCAGCCGACAGGTATCCAATATACTGCCAGTATTAACTTTGGTATAGTACAAAGCATGTATATCATTCATGCTATGCTAAAATAACATTGAAAGTAATGGGTCTTCATTGCTAGTTACAACGTCCAGCATGTGGGTATCTTAAACAACATCATATTCATGCTAGTCAGGCCAGCCCCATTGGCTACACGCTGTAATATGCAATAAGGCTGAGAGTGGTATAAAAACAATGAAAAAACAGTACAAATTGATTTGCTTATTTGTCAGTAGTTTGGTTGAAAGTAACAAATTAGCAAGAGAAAATAATTTTTAATAATATTGAAAAGTGCATTATATTGCCAAGGGGTGCTTGTCATTGACACCTGAAAAGGACATTTCTGTGCAATGTGGGTCTGCTGGCTATTTATTTCTGATACCTGGCCCATATTTTATAGACCTGTGTCAATTGATCCAAGCGCACAGGCTGATGTAGACTTGCCCAAAGGCTGTACTGAATCTATTGATGTATAGTAAGTCTATACTTATTAATAGGCAAGTCTAGATAAGCCGAAGACACCAGTCTTTTATAGGGAAAACTTGTTATTATTTATATAATCTAGGAATTATGACTTTAACTACTAATCATATCCTAAGAGGCTTGTGCAATTCTAAAGCCTATATTCAATAAATAATCACCCCCATTCCAATTCTCATTCTCTTTTCAGCTCTAGGAATTAAGAGACTTGAGGGAGCCTCAATTGAATTATTTTATCAGTAAGTTTATTTTGGGAACTATATGCAAATCTACTTGATCCTATGATTATCCATATCAATGTAAAGCTCTGATTGAAGAGCAAACATTTCTTTTGGTTCAGACATAATTCTTATATCTATTTCTACAAAACAGTATTCAACAAAACAGTGTACTTTCTCATTTATAGATTGATTGGGAGGCTCTTTCCAATCTGTTTGAAGTCTGTAACTACATATGTGGAATGAGGCAATTTTAACAACCACAATATCAATTCATGGCATAACTGGAAAGATGCAACTTCAACAAAGTTGATAATCAACTCATCTGTGGAATTCCTATGACATTTGTTTCTATGTTGAAACAGCCATGGAAATTTGTAAAGAGATGTCACATGCCACAATGCATCAAAATCCCCAACAATCCTGGCAGTAAATGTGTGGAACAGGGAATGTAAACAGTGCTGTATGTTCAGAGCCTGAAGCACATCTCTTGTTTACATGTCTTGCATGATTTTATCTGTCAGAATGTACCACCCCTCTCCTTGGGTAAGCAGTGAGAGTCCTTCCCCCACAGCGTAACAGATGAGAGATTCCTCTCCCCAGCAGAGTAACAGATGAGAGATTCTCTACCCCCATGAGGCAACAGATCACTGCTTCTCACCAGAGACCTACACACTGACGTACGTACCTGTCTCAGTTTAGCTAGCCTAGATGGCATCTTGGACTTTGGAGAAGCCTTTGGAGAAAGGCGGGGTTCTTCCACCAGACCATTCTCTGGACTGTTTGGCACCACAAGCGACTCTTCAACCCTCATCTGAAAAATGTGATGTTTTATTCAGTGACAAAATAAAATACATATTTCACAGGAAAAAAGTCAAATGCTATAATATCTTTAAAAGAGCAGTTTTTTTGCTGGTGTTACATGATTCCTAGACTGATACATACTCTAGTTAATATTTTCCCTTGAGAGTTGAGAATGCAAGTTGAATGCACCAAGGTAATAATATGCCGCCCGTCTGTGCAGTGGAATCCTTAATGTTATAAGCTTCCAATTATCATTGTAAGACAAGATGAAAGCAGCTAAAATGCAAACTGGTGAGGTTGATTAATTTTCTATGCATTTAAGAGCATGGCCAAAACACAAATATTGCAACTACACAAAAGAGCATGCAGTTTGAGTCCAAAATCTAGCTACAAACATAAAAAAATTCATAACTTTTTTAACAAAATAGACAGTGATGACACAAGCTCACTTGACTTTCAGAGAAGTGAGCTAAAAACTATGTGTTACCCACTACTCAACAGATTCAAAATGATGTGCCAAAGGGGAGAACACCATCCTAAACTATTCAACAATATAACAGATGAAGTCTTAAACAAATTCATTATGAACTTCATATAAAGCTTATTTTCAAACTTGTTAGTGGTCATCTTGGAAAGAATGGCTGTCCCAATCTCGAGAAATACACAACAGTGAGAGAAAGTAAGGGTCTTGCTTGTTGTCCTTGAGGTTTATTGTTTTAATCTGGGAACCCCATAAATTCATTATTGTTAACATTAGGGAAATGACAAGGACCCCTTGACATTCATTCTTTCAAACACTGCCCAGTAAAGCAATATCTAACATAACTTTAAGTTTCATGCTTTTAAAACCAGAAGCCCAATTCCCCTACCATCAAGAAAGACCTGTTCACAAAATAAGGAAAACAATTTCTTTGCAAGAGATACCACAGAGATATCATAGTAGTTAAAATATTACTCATCAAGCCAAATGACAGCGTCCATTTCCACGGGAGGCAACTTTCAGAGCCTATTGTTTGTTTCAAATCCTTCCACACAACACTAAACTGTACTCTGTCCTTGCATGCACATCCGTATTGAACACATTTAAATTCTGTCCACACACAGTGTTAGGATGAAAACAGCTCTAAGGTTGAATTAATGAAGAATCCAAAAATTCATTAAAAAATTAAGGGGGTTAACTTGAGAGCCCCCAAAACAAATTTTTCGAACATTAGCAGGGTTAGAAATTGGCACTAGTCTTATAGTCCTTGCCAAACTGCCCAAAAGTAAAGGTATCCTAAGGACTAGTAGAATTTTGAAATTTTTAAAGTTTTTGCTATATGCTATCATTATAAGGACTAGTAGACTGAAACTGTTAGATTCTACCGCTGCATAAGGGTATAACATGGACCATTTCCCTTTGAGGAAATCAGAGATTCTCTAAATAAATCCAGAAACATCTGCAATATGAAAATATCACTAATTATCATAAGTATTTGCAAAACATCACAGACCTACCCAAACAGAACCAGAAACTGAATAATAATTATCCAAAAACAAATGAGTTTCAAACATATTACTTTCACCTTCCTCAAATCTTGTCATAAATACTCTTAACGGGTAATCACACGAGAATAGTATCTATATCATCAATCATTTGATATATTAATGTCATTGAAATTAGCATCCTTATTATTTACCAATGGTGTTTCGACAAAAGTCTTTTACAACACCTGTATGTTATTGCAACGATAACACCTAACAGTGAGGTTAATACTGTCCATTACAATGCTGATTGCCCCTGGAAGTTATACTGTGTTTGAGGTGTGCACTTGAGGATTATACCATAACCTGGTTGTGTAAACAAATTGGTGCCTGCAACAACACTGGTTTTAAACATGATTCAGGAAATGCCACTTCAAGGTAACAGGTGAAAGAGAAAGTGAGAGCATTTATGTTTTTATAGGCAGCTTCATCCGGTATTGATGGTCCTGTGCTGTCTAGTCATTAATGTCAGAGGAAGACTTGCTCAAGTTCTCTACATCAACATTAACTTCATTCTGTATTGATGGTGCTGAGGTATATTTAGTCATTGCTATCAGAGGTAGACTTGCTCTAGTTCTCTACAGCAATGTTAACTGCATCTTACATTGATGGTGCTGTGCTGGATCTATAGTCACTGTTGTCAGATGCAGATTTGCTATAGTTCTCAATGTCAATGTTGATTTCATCCTGTATATGATGGTTCCATACTGGATCACTCAAAAAGATTAATTATGTGAGACATGTATAATTTCTCAAGATATATCATGTCCACCATAAGATGACAGCATCCTTCAAGAGTTCAAATAGATTCACCATAAAATGAAAGCATCATTCATGAAGATCAAATAGATCCATCCCAAGATGAAAGCATCATTCAAAAAGATCAACAGATCCATCTTAAGATGAAAACATAATTCAAGAAGATCAAACAGATCCATCTTAATATGAAAGCATCATTCAAGATCAACAGATCCATCTTAAAATGAAAGCATCATTCAAGAAGATGAACAGATCTATCTTAAGATGAATGCATTATTCAAGAAGATCAAACAGATCCATCTTAAGTCAAATTAAAGCATCATTCAAGATCAACAGATCCATTTTGAGATGAAAGCATCATTCAAGAAGATCAAACAGATCCATCTTAAGATGAAAGCATCATTTAAGCAGATCAAATAAATCCATATAAAGACAAAAGCATAATTCAAGAAGGTTAACAGATCCATCATAAGATGAAAGCATCACTCAAGGAGATCAACAAGATCAATTTTAAGATGAAAGCATCATTCAAGATGATCAAACAGATCCATCTTAAGATGAAAGCGTCATTCAAGCAGATCAAATACATCCACCATAAGATGAAAGCATCATTCAAGAAGATGAGCAAGATTCATCTTTAGAATGAAGCATCATTCAAGATGATCAAATAGATCCATCTGAAGATGAAAGCATCCTTCAAGAAGATCAAACACATCCATCTTATATAATGACGCAACATTCAAGATCAAATAGATCCATCTTAAGATGAAAGCATAATTTAAGAAGATCAAATACATCCATCCCAAGATGACAGCATCATTTAAGAAGGTCAACCGATCCATCTTAAGATAAAAGCATCATTTAAGCAGATCAAATAAATCCATCCTAAGATGAAAGCATCATTCAAGAAGGTCAAACAGATCCATCTTAAGATACAAGCATCATTTAAACAGATCAAATAAATCCACCCTATGATGAAAGCATCATTTAAGCAGATCAAATAGATCTATCCTAAGATGAGGGCATCATTCAAGAAAGTCAACAGATACATTTTAAGAATAAAGCATCGTTCAAGATGATCAAATAAATCCATCCTAATATGAAAGCATCCTTCAAGAAGGTCAACAGATTAACCATAAGATAAAAGCATCATTCAAGATGATCAAAAAAATCCACCCTAAGATGAAAGCATCTTTCAAGAAGGTCAACAGATTCATCATAAGATGAAAGAGTAATTTAAGATGATCAAACAGATCCATCCTAAGATGAAAGCATCATTCAAGCAGATCAAATACATCCACCATAAGATGAAAGCATCATTCATGAAGATGAGCAAGATCCATCTTTAGAATATAGCATCCTTGAGGAAGATCAAACAGATCCATCTTATAATGAAATCATCCTTCAAGAAGATCAAACAGATCCATCTTATAATGAAATCATCCTTCAAGAAGATCAAACAGATCCATCTTATAATGAAAGCATCATTTAAGAAGAATACTCAGGAGTATTTCTACCCTGGGAACCCCTTAGGGGACAAAGACTTTTGTTTAATCTATCTTAACTACCAATTTATTCCATTTTGTGTTTGTTTTAACAGAACTTACTTAACTGACTTGTGGGTATGCTCATTAAAGAGACTGTGTTAGAATGTCGTTTTACACTGTAGTCAGCATTATTCCATCTATATTGCAGAGGAAGTAAATGATAAAATCTCGGCCAGGCAAACACACAGTTGACACCATGAACAACGATCAACACAAAAGGACACAATGACACACAATCAGCCTTTCACACATTGTTACCAGTCGATCCACAGCAGTTGTTACAATGATCATGGAATACTATTTGACCTCAAGTCAGATTTGAGAAAGAAGTGCTTTCGATGAAATAGTTTGCTTTGCAGGGTAGTGATCAACAAAATAATGGTCAAACAAAGATTTCATACCAGTGGCAGACAAAATGTGACTATAGTGTTTAAACTGTCATGATAGTATATGATCATATATTTAAAAGTGTAATAAGATCAAGTATTTTCTAACTTCACAGTAATCGAAAAAGTACTTTACAAGAATTCTCTGAAAAATTTATTGATGTGTTGCACCAATCATGTTTCATTCAATATACTATTCTCCTAATCTGAGTATTTTCATATTGATAACAAATGAATAGTTATGGATTTATGGGTGTGTTTGTTGTTTAACGCCACACTCAGCAATATTTCAGCATTATGACATCCGTACTTTTGTTAATTATCAAGTCTGGTCAAGACAACCCAGTGATTGACATCATAAATCGATCTATGCAATTGGGATATGATGACATTCATTAAACAAGTCAGCAAGCCTGACCATCGCCTGATCCCTTTTGTTGCCTCACACGACAAGCATGGGTTGCTGAAGACCAGTTCTAACCCAGATCTTCTTGTGGTGATGGATTTAAGGGAATTATTGTCTTCATTTATTTGCTTGTTTGTTAAAACAGCAAACAAACAAACAAACAAAGACAATAATTCCCATAAATCCAGTATGAACAAACAATAAATATTAACAACCAAGTAAACACAGACAATAATTCCCATAAATCCATCACCACAAGAAGTTCGGGGACTTTTTGCAAGTGGTCACAATGAGGCAAAATCCTGTGAGTAATGTATGACTGTAACTCCAACATGCATGTACCTGGGGTTTCTTTTCTGATGCCTTTGAACTGGTGCTCTTTGGAGAATCCGATATGACTAATGTCGTTTTATCCATAGATTTATCCTTGTTCTTTGCAGGTGTCTGCCCAGTGTCGCCTGTAAACATAAGGAATGAAGCATGTATTTTAGTTTGATATTAATGCATATAGGATACTGTTTTACCTGCTTGTTTATGTGAGTCAAGTTGTGAACTGGAACCTGTTAACATCTGGAATCCTTTCAAATATTGCATGAATTGAGCATTTTCTTCTTGCTCTTTCATCTATGTTTGTTAAGATAGATTGCAGGTATTCTTTGACAAAGTTTTGTTTGTATTCTGATCATCACCCTCATGGAATACACCTAGTCACATTTATAATATGATAGACTAGACCTAGTCACACTAATAATATGATACAGCAATCCTGTTATGGTATATTACCTCTATATAAGTGCTAATAAAAATGTCAGGAATAACAAAGCCTGCACATGACCATGAAAACACTTATGCAGGTAGTTAGTTATGTTTGAGGTTTGTAGCACTCATGTTTTGCCAGCTTCTACATAAGCTACTGTCAGACCAGTAGTCTGATCAACTGTTCACCATGCATGAACTGAATCACCCAGCAACTGTGTGAGTGTGAGTGTGAGTGTGAGTGTGAGTGTGAGTGTGAGTGTGATTTGTTTGTTTGTTTGTTTGTTGTTTAATGCCACACTCAGCCATGTTCCAGCAAGGTCTGTAAATAATCGAGTCTGGACCAGACAATCCAGTGATTGATTGATCCATTCATGCAATTGGGATACGATGACATGTATCAACCAAGTCAGCCTGACCACCCAATCCTGTTAGTTGCCTTTTACGACAAGCATTTTTACGGCAAGCAACGGTTGCTGAAGACCTATTCTACTCTGGATCTTCACTGGTAGTGTGAGTGTGAGTGTGAGTGTGAGTGTGTGCGTGTGTGTGCGTGAACATGTTTTGTTTAAAGCCACACTTAGCAATATTCCAGTGGTCTGTAAATAATCAAGTTGGGACCAGACAATCCAGTGATTGATGTCATGGGCATCAATCTATGAAATCTATGAAATTGGGATACTTTGTTATGAACTTACCAAGTCAGTAAAATTCCAAATTTGATGAATCAGTGTCAAATATGACCAAAGCAATTCCCTATTTCGACTTGTATCATATATTCTGATGTTTTTTCGGGTGAACAATTGGCTTGCCTTTGCATGTGATTGTGACAGGTGCCACCAGTGGTGCAGGATACGTTCACCTTATAGTGAATACTTGGTGTCATCACTATTTGATAGAGATTATAAACACATTCTCGTTGGAATTGTACAACTGAGTCTGCTTTTGGCAGAGATTTCTTTAGAAAGAGCTTTAGAAACGAACAGTTTCAGTCCACTAGTCCTTATGATGATAAGATATTGCAAAACCCTTAAAAAGGGCAAATGTCTACTAGTCCTTATCATACCTTAACTACTGGGCCTTATCATACCTTAACTATAGGGCAGTTTGGCAAGGACTATAGGACTAGTGCCATATCATGACATATTTTTTATATTTTTTTGTCTCTTGTGTATCCCTAATCTGAACTCATGATTATATTCAAATGAAGTTATATATTCTTTAATGTTTACCAATATAAGGTTTTTGTGTACATTTCAGGACATGGAGATGGAGTAGGTAGAAGCATGTTACAAAATACCATCATACCTTTCAGCTGCCCTTACCTGCTTTACACAGATGTGAATGTAAAGTTTACTGCTTTGTGATAAGAACTTCTTTAATAAACCTGTCATAAGATATCTATACATCAACACAGAATATTGCCTAACACTAAACAGAATAACGAGTCTCCATATAAGATACCTATAGGACATCTTTTATCCATCATTCAAATATTTGATGGAGGCATCTAGGATTCACTGCAGCAGAGACCACACCCGTGTATGGTCTTTGTGTGTAGCAAGTAGAAGTCAAACCAAGAATGTCTTCTTGTCATGCATATTTCTGGCACAGCAAAGGGGTGCAACTCTACTCTAACTTATTAGCCTAACTATTGGTAATGGAAAATAGCTTCCAACTTTCACATTGGGCACTTCATTACTGTACAGTCTGCCCTTGATTGGACAGGGACCATGAAGACAAACCCTTTGTTCATTTCACCATAACTATGCCTCTTTCCCCTACTCAATATTTAACATAATACCAACTATTAACATCAATTTCTTACTGTTTTTTATCAAAAATATATTTAGTACTGAAAGAAGCAAAATGTACTTCCTGAGTAATATTTCTGTAAGCTATTCAGCTATTCCGTTTGGCTCTGGGAATTTCCAAGGGCATATGGGGCCAGGAGGCCCCAGGTACCCTGTGATTGTCATAAGAGGTGAATAAATTGAGTATTGGGTGGTCATAATGTGTGACAGCTTGTGTTTGTCATCATTTCCCACTGGCCTAGATTGTTGCTCATCTTATCAACCAGTGGTGTGGATAACTCGTGAATCATATTTTATCTTCATTTTGTTAAGCTGATCCCAAACTAGGTGTAAACAAGGAAAAAGTTGATCTGTTATTGTATTGTTATTACACTGTGATACATTTCTCCCACATGTTCCGTTTCTACAGTACAGCATTCTTGAGAATACTGAACTCTAACCTGACATTTTGTCTGATCCCAGTGGGTGTCGGTTTATAGAAACACTTCTACTAGTATTACCTACCCTGACTAGTTTTCTTGTTTTTCTTGGCTTCCTTCTCCTGCTTCGTCTCCTTGGCTTGAGTCTCTGTCTCCCCAGTTCTTGATGTGGAACTCTGATGAAATAGCAAAGTTTAAACTTAAGGCTATTTACCAGCTACAGTAAAATATATCAACCAATATCAACTGAAGCATCTCCTTCAGTCCACCCTCCTCATCAACACCTCATCAAAGTCAAGTTAAACTTGCCACTCAAACACTGACAGCTGAAATTAGAAATGTTCATTAGGAGTACTTCAATGCAGCATCTCGCAGTGTACCTCTTCCTCCTATTTATGTCGCAACCACATACCTCCGTCTCTGATTACCAAACACCAGCATCAGGATGTGTACCTGGTGAAGACATTCAGGATAGACTTGAGTGTTACTATGACACTCTGCTGGTACCCGGCCATTACTTACAAGGAATATTGGTTGTGTAAAAGGAGGGGGGGGGGGAAGAAGAAGAGAATTATATGTGTGTGGGAGGGGGTTGGTGTGGGAAGAACCACTGGGATGCCACTTAGAATGATTTGCTTCAATTCAAGTAAACCATTACAGACATCGAGCTCTGAGCTTGATAGGTACTTTCAACACTGTGAAGTAGTTCTGAAGAACATGAATGTAAACATGCTATGCATGTGCTGAAAAACCATTATCTTTGTTTACATCTGTTATCTTTATTCAAAGTTTACAGGAAGACATTGATCAATGCTTGGAATTGTGAGCAACAGTTTGTCTCAGTAAAGAAAACTATTTAACTTTTTGTAAAGCTAATTGTTAGTAATTTCTGTTCATTGCTATAAGTTAATCAATTGTGCAATGGAAACAAATGTCTTTCCAGGTTTGACTTGATATTTAAAGCCTGACATTTTCTTAACACAATGGTCATATGAACTTATGAAAAATAAAATACACATACAAGACACAGTGACAATAAACCTAAAATGTGACATGTTTAAATCTATTGCCAACACCATATATAATAAGTAGCAGAAATCTGATTGATAAAATTATGACCTCAAACATCCAAATAATCAATCATCATTTCTAAAGATCAAATAATACAAATTATGTCCAGAATCTGAATGTCCACAACATGTATTCTAGATACAGAAATGACACAAACCAATGATTGATTTTTACCGGTAGTCAGTCATCAGTCTGATGAATGATAATGACCTTTTTTCAGCTATTTCAAACATGAATTTGAGCAGCATTAAAAAGTTAACTGAAGACTTCCACCCAGTGAGTGATGGCTATGTGGTCGCATGTCAGGCATGTGCAGCCACCAGGGTGCTTCGGGTGCTTTATGCTGGGGCCAAGAACATTATCAGAAACATAAAGCTAATACATTATACTTATAAAAAAAAAGGCTCCAAACATGTCCCTTTAATCATTTGTCTTCTCTTCTTACATAATATTTACAAATATAGAATATACAAGATTGTGTTTAGTTATTTCAAATAACTTTTCAGTAAGAATGCACATGTGTTCAGTGCATCCTACATACATCCAATACAAACCTATAGTATACTGTACAACTATTTCATACAGTAACAACTTGCTTAACATTTCAACAGTCATCATATGTTTTCATAACATTTACATCAAAGTGAGTATAAAATTAGGAGAATACCTGTCCTCGAGCCTTGTCCCTAATGGCACCACACCTTGCCAACTTAGCTGCCACATTATCATCCATGAAGACAGACACCCTCCTGCTTATCCCCAGCGCCTTGGCCTGGAGATGCTGGCAGGCCAAAGGTTGGTAAACTAATGAGTTGGACCCATTCACAGAGAGCTACAGGTAATTCACAGACCCATAGCTGGATAGCTGGACTCCTGAAGCTACGCCTCATTTAGACTACACCCTGTGACTACTGCAGCATAATCATAAAGCACCATGGCCCATTCCTCAACAGATCTCGCCAGCCTTCAGGCAAGTCATGAAGAACTGGTCTTCCAGGAATGTGTTTTTGTCCACTGGAGGATAATATTTTGTTGGTAGTAATTCTTTATCACATATGTGTCAATGTTTGAGGCACAAAGTATCGAGTTTTACAACTAAATCAGAGGAAGATTAAATCAGGAGATATTTTTATCCATGTTTGGTGCCCTATGACCTCAACTACTTGAGTAAAGTTCTACTTTCACTGATATAAGGCAGAAGGGTTTACGCTTGAGTGATGTCATCGCCAACCGGCAGGGTTGCTTCACCAGCTGCTGTCAGCTGAGGCTGGTATCTTTATCTCTTCAAAACCACACAAGCACATTGAATTGACATAGATACAGTCCCTGATACCAGACAACCTTTCGTTCCTGCTATTACCAAAATGTAGGCAATAGAAGAAACGGGTTCAACATTAAGGAGGTTTCTGGAGTCCTTGAGTTTTGTTCCTGTGGACACCTTAACTTTAAATTTTTTTATATCAGGATTATGACAAGGACTCACTGACTATCAAGCTTAGTTTGGATAACTGAATTGTTTGATAGTCTGACAGACATGTAACAAATTGTCGGGACTAGCAGAATTTAACCAAATTTATGATGTTCGATAAAAAGACTATGGTTCGAAATTATGGACTTTACTTTATTTATAAGGTCTACATATTTCTTGGAGTTCTCCTTTGACATGGCAGCAACATTGTTGAAGGCAACATTTAAGGGAGGACTGGCTCAGGACATTTGTCAGTCCTGCCAAGTTTTCTTCACGTTGTTCTATACTAAGATAACTTAATCAATTTGTATGATGTATATCACTCTAAAAGTTAATGACTGCACTAATTACTGAGATGACTTTTCAGTTTCACATGACACTAATTACAAAGTCAAAACGTAAATGTTGGAAATGAGCAGCAGACTAGAGCAGCGTCCACCATTAATAATCCATTATTCTTTAACCTAGGTGCATGCCAAAGCAAGAATCAAGCCATACTTGAGAACTCATAGATTTTGGTCACATGAATCCACTACCGGAATACTTACACTAAATTAAAAATTTGGAGTTTATTTTCTTCCAGACATCTCAACACAGGACATGCTAAAATGATTTCGCCTGTGATAGAAACTATAAACAGTTACTTTCTGAGAATAACAAGTTACAAATACAATAACAGGCTGTTACAAAATGACAACAAAAACAAGTGCAAGAGCAGTGTTAACTTGCTGAGCTAGGTGTTATCATGCAAGGTATGGTTCTGCATATATTCGCTATCTGCAAAAGAGATGTCAGCAGTATAAAGAGGCAGCGTTTTGTGGGAGGACTACCACACTGTCTTCTCTCAGACCGTTTAAATCTGCCTGGATGCACTGAGATATAATCAGGAACAGGGACCAGCTGAAGCCAGGAGGAGTGGAGTTTTTGGACTAGGTAAATTAAACCTGAAGAAGTGCACCAACTGATACTGTGTTGTGAATCACATGTTCAGTTTCAGTGAGGGGATGGAGAACAGACAAGAGATGTCTGAAAACAAAACAGTGATCTATTGTTTTAGCTTAATTCAGGCTCAATATTTCATTAAGTCTGAAATATTAACTATCCTTTTCCCTGGGAACCAGAATTAATGTAAAGTGTAACACCATAAAAACAGGTTACATAACGAACACTACACATTCTTTGGATGGTTGAATGAGAATCAGTTTCTCAACATTTCTGAATCTTCATGTTTGTTTTAGAGTCCTGGCTTGTATTAGACTAGAGACCAAGTGTGTAATAGAGGAAATAACGTTTTACAGTTCCTAGTGGTGATCGATCGGCAGCCATTTTTTTATGAATCGATATATTCATGCACACATTTTATGTGTGAAAAGGTTTACTATATTTAAAAGGGATTTCTGTAGCACAAAGGAAACCTCTTTTTAACCAATCAGAATCAAGCATTCTTCAATGTCATGGTAGAATGTATCATGTTCACCAATTAACACAATGCCAAAATAACTGGCCACTGATTACCATTTTGTTTGTGTTATTTCTGGATTTATACTTGAAATTACAAGTTTAGTTTGTTTGGGGTGAAACTAAGAGCAGATGGGATCATGATGGTGCATGGAACATTGGAATTGATTTGTTGTACTGCAATGACAGGGAATCAAAACTGGAAATAAACTTTTCTGTTGAATAACTGTACAGCTATAGCCATAGTCTATACAGCATGTGCTACACTATCACACACACAAACAATTCACATTTTGTGTTATCACTGGTAGAACTTTCATATATTTTGTTGATCAAAATGAATAATATTTTTGTTGTCAATTTTGTCATCTATAAAGGTCCCCTAAATATTACTTATCCATAACAGTATGCACTATTGATTTCATGATGTATTCAACTTGTGCATATATGAAAATTGGCAAAGAATGAAGCACTGATTTCTTTCTAAATGTGTCGCTTGTCATGGGTTTTGTTTATGTGAACTATCATGTCACATCCCCCGTGTGTCTTGTCCATGGTTTTATTTGGGCATTGTACTAAACTGGTGTAGTCAAAATATTTCCTTACGAGAGTCAAGTGTGCTAATCCTATTCGGAAATAGTGTCTCCCTCCTAATGAAAGTAAATTAGTCACAAACATGGTCGTTAGCATTTCTATCCAGTTTAGATTTCCTTGGCCACAGAAGTGTGAGGGTATAATCAGATGCTACTGAGAGGCTACTTTATTTGCTCACAACAAACGTGTTTAGTGTATATTGTTGAACCATGAGTCCTGGACAGGAACAGGATATACTAGGACATTCACACCAACAATACACCATGGAAAGCAAGCTACAATCAAATAGATCCCTAGTAGTGGAACTACTACATTTGAAGCTCACAGTTAGTTAATGAAACATAACATTTTCATTACTCTACTATCATCTACTGGACTGTCTGGTCTAACAGTGTCAGATGTTCCAGCTGTTAGAGTGCTGAATGCAGTATAAAACAAAATTGACTCACATCTAAACATAAAGTGAAATAGTCTGAAACTCAACTCCAGGGCCAGGTAGAAAGTGAAGGAGTATGAAACTCATCTCCAAGGCCAGGTAGAAAGTGAAGGAGTATGAAGCTCATCTCCAAGGCCATGTAGTAAGTGAAGGAGTATGAAACTCATCTCCAAGGCCAGGTAGAAAGTGAAGGAGTATGAAACTCATCTCCAAGGCCATGTAGAAAGTGAAGGAGTATGAAACTCATCTCCAAGGCCAGGTAGAAAGTGAAGGAGTATGAAACTCATCTCCAAGGCCAGGTAGAAAGTGAAGGAGTATGAAACTCATCTCCAAGGCCAGGTAGAAAGTGAAGGAGTATGAAACTCATCTCCAAGGCCAGGTGGAAAGTGAAATGATCTGAAACTCATCTCCAAGGCCAGGTAGAAAGTGAAAGTGCCACAACAAGATATAAGGGAAGTATGCACTGGTTGTAGTGCTCTGTCCTGGCACTTGGCCAAATGTTTGTGCAATGTGTTTGACTACTCCATACATGTCAAACACAGATGTACTCACACAGCTACATTCATGTTTCATCAGGAAGTGCACCAGTCATACAGTCAAATTATCCCATGAGAAAGTCATCACTTAACGTGTGTATCACTGGGAGACTTCCGGACACTCAGCAACAGTATTCCATTTCACCAGCTTCCAAAAAACCCATTGCTTTTAGTCAGCTTAGAAATGTTTGTTTAAATAAATAGCTTAGTTGGGTGTTTGTACCTGATGGAAGACATAAACATATTCGAGGATATTTACACCTTAGCATTCTAATACAAACAGATATAAGATTTTGAAACTTCTTTGTTATTTCCAATGCAACATTGAAACATACACTGTGTCAAGAAAAACTCCATGGTGAGAGTTGACTTAAGCACTCTTATTTTTAGATATCATCTGAACAATTCAATAATTACATTTGTCTGTGAATAAGAATACTTGAAAAAATGCTAACATCCTTACATCACGTGGGCAACAAACATGAAGCACATTACATAATGATGAAAAAAATTAAAGGATCACTCTCCTCTCATATAAATCAAATCTTGCTTCAGCTTGTGCACATACAAAGTAATTACAAAGATAAAAATGTGGCAAGGGTGGAAACAAGACTTTGATAAAAAGGCTAGTGGACGTTCTTGCCTCGGGAAGATGTGATATCCCCTGCAATGGTAAGTATTTATCGTGAATAAATATATAAAACTTGTTGCCCTTGAAACTAACCACCAAGTCACTTCCAGACCTATCTATCAGCCAAGTTTGGTGTTGAAATATTGTATGGTTTTGAAGATCTGCTCCGGAAACAAGCACTACTTCCATTTTCGGTCTAGGTCAAAGTTGTTGCAATGGTAACTCAAACAATAATTTTTTTTAAAATCCCAAACTATCATAAGGTAGCAGATCACCACCAGACCTATCTATGTGCCAAGTTTGGTGAAAATATATTGTACAATTTTCAAGATCTGCTCTGGAAACGATGTCTTCCACAGATGGACAGATGATGTCATTGACAAAGTGCAGGAAAATTACCTGTATCATATATACAGATTCACAGCTAACACTAGTTTCAGAGCACTAAAAAGCTTGAGCTATTCAAGAAGGACACAATATAGATTTTGGGCTAGAGATCGCCAGCAACCAAACTGGCCACTACTGGGAGGATAGCATCTGATATTTGGGGTCATAACATATGTGGCTATCATTTAGTTCACACCAACAGGATAGTTGTAAACATTGCATCTCTTGTCATGCAGACATCAGTACATAAAAACATTTTATTCCACCATAAACTATCAACTCCACATAGGCAGCTGCAGTGTGTCAATCATGGCCAAAGGGACATAACTGCTATCTGCGCCTGTCTAAGTTTTGGCATCCTAAGAAAGTAAAAAGTTAAGAAAATAAAAATAATGGGCTTCTCAGTAAATGACCTATTAAAGCTTTGAATGTTGCCTGTTTCCATATGTTGCCTGTTTCCATATATAAGAAGAAATAATACCGTGCCATGGGGAGGCATGTGAACTTGAAATTTCTCTTGCATGCCCATCAATATAATTTATATGTGGGTTTGGCATTATGACCCAGTTATATGAATTTGATGAGATAGGTAGTAATTTCCCCCCCGAATCTGACCATTAAATGAATAATTAAATGACAGAGAGGCATGCTATTCTGGGGATATAAAAATAAAAAAATGTATAAAAGAATGCCCAAAACTTCAATTCTTTACATTTGGAACTTTTTTGCAGGGTTAGCGACTAGTTTTCATTTTCCTCTTAGACCTTTTTACAAAACACTTTCTTTATATGACAAATTAAGCACTGATGAATGGGAAATCTATCATATGTCCATGTTCTGTCTTCTGGTCACAGCAATGTTTTCATATACAAAGAAAGCACAAGGTTAAGAAGATTAAAGCACAAGAAGCCAAAGATCATGATGGAAGTCCTGAAAGAAAAGACACCTTGCTTTTCAACTATGTGCACTAATTGCAATGTACATATTTGTAAAAATCAGCATCAAGACAGTGCTGCTTAAGTGAGCTGAATATTCTATGTTGCCATGAATAAGGATATGTCTCTGTAATGAAGGTCTGATATGTTGATGGTATCAACTGTCAGTGTAATGTGGTCTGTTTGATGTGAGTGGACAGAGTGTCATTAGTGTAATAAAATGTAACACTCCTTAATGTTTATGGCAACAAACATCTATATTAAGAATCACCAACAACAATGGCTAAAACACTGAAACTTCATTTACTCTATCATCTATCAAGTTTCACGTTGTTCACTGTGATATTCTTAACCATTTTTCAAATTAAAGAAAACTGCTAAAGTTGTAACTCAAATACCATGATGAATCTTCATTCCATTGTAGTGTTACATAGCCAACCAAAATATCAACTCTCTGGGAGTTGTGGTTTCTCAAAGGTGATGATTTAATGTCTTTCCACAAAAGGCAATTCTTTACTTTTTTTTATGCCATGAAAAATCTGCTTCCTATTGCATTGCTATGCATCATACCAAATTTTCAGTTTCCTAAACCTGTGGTTTCTGGAAAGAGATTCTCACAGATTTTTCACTGTTTGAATGTCTTTTCAGATTTAACTGGTGTGTGATTTCAATAGATGCCCTTGTGTGTCAATTCAATTTCTAAGTGTCTCTCGAGTTTATTTCAGCGCACACAGTAATCGAACTGTGCAGGGAGGAAGTGTACACACACAGCCTAGTGATGTGATCATGCTTCCAGACAAGTCTATTCCAACAGGGGCATATTATTGGAATGGCAAGAGCTGATGGCGAGCTGCATTTTGAAAATTTGTTGTCACTGGCTGTTGATTGCTGTCATGCTTGATCATTTTTAAATCAAGTTTGCAAACAAGGCAACACACAAGCAATCTTCTTTACCCTGGAGCTACTTTGGTAAACAAAATAATGTGACGCAGGGTGGGCGGTAGTTTCGAATGGCAGAGATAATATATTCATCATGGCCTAATCATCATGAACCAATTTTGGTCCTTTTATGAAGTTGGATTTGAGAAGAAGTTGAAAGTTAATGGACAGATAACGTACAACGCTTCATGCCAGAAGCTAGCTTGAACCATTGGTAGTGGTGAGTTGGAAATCCACTACACATAAATAGAGAAAAACTCAGCGTTACCTTTTCATAGTCTCTACTGTCATCAAATGAGACAAAGTTGTCGGTTTCAGACATCTGTGCACAAAACCTGTAATGTAAAATTAAAGTTGTACATATTTTATACATAAATTAAACAGACAGAAGAAGCTTTGATGAATACATTCTTGACAATGAGTATATACTATGTACACCAGAGTAGAGATATTTACAACACTTTTTAGAAAGAATTTGTCCGTCTTCATTTATTTCTTAAAAAAGAATAGCTGGTCATTGTCAGTAAAATATACTGATGAATAATTTTATTCAGCCCTACAGTCAGTTTCTGAAGTGTTTTCATAACCATTTGGGTATTATGCCATGGTCAGGATCAGTGACTTTCCTTGTGGAAAATTGACTTGATTATTTACAGGCCACTATCTTATAGCTGAATGTGGTGTTTAGTTACAAACAAACAAACAAAACAAAAAATCTCAAGACAATTACTGCATTAGAAATTCGAACTAGTCCTATAGTCCTTACCACACTGCCAAATAGTTAACATATCATAATGACTGGTAGAAATTTGCCATGTTTACAGGTTTTGCCATATGTTATCATTATAAGGACTAGTAGACTGAAACTGTTAGTTTCTGACGCTGAATTACTTAGTTTTTATGGGCTGACCCTTGGCCAACCACTATGCATGGCTTACCTGTTCTTGGTAGGTGTGGCATACTCATCTACAATGCGCTTGATCAGTTTGGGTGTGCCCATCTTATCATTGAGGGCCTCAGACAGGTCTGATTCCTCCTCTATCAGAGTCGACAACTTCCTCGCTGACTGAACAGAAGTTTGTCTGACAAAATACAAATGCAATATACGCATATACAAAAATAAAAGTAAATGTGAAAAAGAAAACATACAACTTATGGTTTTTTGCATTTAGCGATGTTTGAAGTAGATTCTCACCCCGTCAAGCTAGAGTATATATATTATGTTGTGCCAATCAGATGGTTAAAAGCAAGTACCGTATATGACCGCGGATAAGCCGACCCCATAGATAAGCCGAGGTGTTAACTTGACCATTGAAATAGGAAAGAAAATGATATGACCCGCAGATAAGCCGATAAGTAGTAACATGCATAACATTTTTTTTAATAATGACAACATTGGTGGATAATAATAACTTTATTGATAATTTATAACAATAATTGCTCTAGTCGTGGCAACTTCCAAACTTTCGGGAAGTTGTAATCTATCGGACCGTCATTCAGGCGATGTTTCTGACGGATCACGATCTGAAAAATACTATCATGAAAGTGTATCCCGTAGATAAGCCGACCCCTTTCTACAGAATCTTTTTTCTGGTCCTCCAAATTCGGCTTATACCCGGACATATATGGTACATGTATTTCAATTTTTCAAAACTTGCTTTCTAAGAAACACATTTAACTCAAAACATTTTTTATTGATTGAAGATTTAAAGTGGATTGTATTTAATCTGGCTAAATGGGTTCCAAAAGATTTAATTATTTTATAAAATTTGTATTTTAAGTTATTTCTATGCTCCAGTTTAGATATGTACAGCAGTTTAAAAAGGAAAGAAAATTTATTCCAACTAAAGTACATATTAAAATGGCATCATGCCATCTATGTGTATCCAGACAGGGGGCTTGTGTACATTGAATATTTCAGTTTTCAACAAATCTATTTCATGACAGTTTACTTTTGATTTTGAGGAGGATGTCAATCAACAAAGATATGACATCTGAATTAAAACAAATAACAACAAATGATTTTGAATATCTTTAGAATTCAATTTAAAATTTCAGTTACTTTATCACTGTGTGTAAAGAATAAGGGGGATGTCATACATGTCTGCACAGGTATGGTGCTAACAGACCATTCTCAAAAACAGAACCCTTAAAAAGTGATAGAAAGCCAACTAGTAACTAGGCCTTATGAAGTTATTCATAGAAAAACCTTTTAAACTCAAGTACCTTCTGCCAGTTCTATGCATAATGGCTATACCGTAAACATGAAATTGGTTGAGCTTATAGGATTATTGTCAGTTTCTGATCCTACACTTGTGACAACTTAATATATCATGCTGTTTTTGTCCCCCAGCAAGGCAATGCTACATGCATTTTACCTAGTAAGCTGTGCGGAGAATGCCACATCATGTGCTGTGCTCTGTGCTGTGTCGGTTCTCTCATGGTACCTCGGATCCGGGTCATGGGCAGGGAGCTCACTGCAACTGTCAAAGTACTCCTCAGTGGAGAGGTGGAAGCTGACAGACTTGCCATCATTCCTGGAGGAGGCAGCAATGTCCTGCTGGACATACTGAGGGTACTCCGATCTGTCTGGAGTGGAATCTGGACTGGTTGAAAGAAAGTCCACTTCATCAACTGGGCTCCTTCGCCCACGTTCAATGGCAGCCTGGAAACTCAAGCTTCGACTACGGGTAAATTGGGACACATTGTTGTCATTTGCGTCTTTCCTATTTTCTATAGCATTCGTAAAACTGGGTCGTCTGAATCCTGCTGGACTTTGAACGCTGACGCGGACATTGTCCTTCTTATGCATCCTGTCTCCTACACTGCGGGAATATTTATGCTGCCTGTGGTATGAGGAGTCCGAGTTTGCATTGCTCTCAGCAGACGTCTGACTGCCACTGCCATATTTGATGGAACTCCGGATGAAGTCTCTCCTTCTGTTCTGTCCGTCCACACTTCGGGAACATCTTGGACTGACGTCCACACCGCTCGTGCTGGAGCTGCTGGAGGTGTTGAGGTTGGTGTAGGAGTAGTTGCTGTGACTCTCGGGGTCATGGTAGCAGTGGCGCTGATGGAGAGAGGGGCAGGACAGGGTGTGGTGTGATGGAGCATTGCTGTTCTTCTGGCACACGGCACAACTGTCTCTGTCCAGGGAGGAGTACTGGTTCAGGGCTGAGAGTGTGTTTGCACGCTTGTTGGGTCTGGTGGTTGGGTAGTTGCCATTGAAGAAGTCAATGGTCAGTGCATCTGTTACAGAAAGAGAATAATGATGTGTACTGAATGCAGAAGGAATGCTTTACTGCATAGGAATTTTATGCAATACACACCTTATTTCAACAATATCAAAATTCCTTCAATGTGTTATAGTAAAACATTATCAAGTTTGGGCCAGGCAAACCTGTGGCTGACAGCATGAAGCAAGCAATAAACATTTATTATTTTCTTGTTTTACAACAGTCAGCCATATGAAAGTAATATCATTGATCCAGACATTGATCCAATGTCCCATGCCACCACACAGTCAGCAACATCCCAGTAACTACACACATCAATAAATAGTAATGATTACTGTCAAGTGTTTCTACCTGAATACTATCGAAAATTATTTTCCCTGCCAGGCTATAGTAAGTTTAGACAGAAATTCAAGGTAATTTTGTAAGATCTTCTGTCAGATGAAAAAGTATTCTCATAAACACAAATCATGATGATAACAGCTAATTTTTTAGCTGTACACTTAATATCACTCAAAGAAAGTAATTATGATCTAACAAATCTCTGGTTGAATGATACAGTGCCTGACACACTGCTCATGACAAAGCTACTTGTTCTGGTTTCCTCGTTCTGTTCTGTTTTACAAAACATAATAAAATCATATTGAAGACAACTAAACTACTCATAAGCAGATATATGAACTTTCACTAAAGGAACCCAAATATACTTCATTATTTCAAATTCTGAAAACTTTAGGACCAACTAATCAGTATAAAGATCAAATATGTCAAATGTAAAAATCATTCTGACATTTACTGGTAGAAATAATACAAGCAGTGTGTTGCCAAATCAATATATTTGCCAGTCCTCATACCAACAAGTGGAGAGCTGGGAGAGGTATCCATGGGTTGACAGTAGTTGCCAGATGAGTCCAGCTTCAGCTTCATGGGCTTGCCCTTCTGTAACAAGAAAAACATGGATGAAATACTACTGCACCTTTCAGCTACCCTACTGCTATGAGTGGAAACAATCACCAGCATCAACATGAGGTGAGGTGAGGTGAGGTGAGGTGAGGTTTAACATGTTCAACATTATTGAAGCATTTATAGTGGTGACCAGTTCTTAATGATTTATCTCCTTAATGCCAAGCATCAGGAAGGGTAACAACAAAGACCATCTTTTAGTATGACTAGTCCAGGGGATCGAACAACTGACCTTCTTTTCACCAGGCAGACACCCTATTCACTAGACCACTGAGGCGGTCGGTCTAGACAGAGTACCAGCGGTAGAAACTAATAGTTTTAGTCCACTAGTCCTTATAGTGATAACATATAGCAAAACCATTAAAAAGGGCAAATTTCTTCTAGTCCTTAGGATACCTTAACTATTGAGCAGTTTTGCAAGGACTATAGGACTAGTGCCAATTTCTAATGCTGAATACATGCATAAGTTGTGTGCGTTAGCTTACTAGTCACATACTTCTTTTTCTTTTAATCAATTGGTGACAAAAAAAGTTAGGTTATCTAAACGTTCAAGGTATATATTGACATAAGAGTTATACATTGACGCTGACAGTAAATTAACTGACCAAAACTACAACTGATATTATGAACACAACCACATAGAATTTCAACTCAATAAATTAATCTAAGAAAATAAACACAATTATTGATTTTTATACAACACAAAAAGTAGATACTTTCCCAAATCAATAACTTATTTCCCCCCATGTTATTTAGGTCATAACTAACTTAAATAATCCAGTGACATGTGTTTGAGTTCCAGCTGCACCATGTGTGTGACAAGTTGACTGGCCTGCTGTAGGTCTGTCACAGGAACAGGCCAGGCCCCTCCACCATGGGCCCTCACCCTCAATGTGTCATTACCCTGACCAACAATTACCTTCATCCCACAAGTGTCACCCATACTTGAAGATAAGCCCACTAACAATTACTGTATAAATGGCTTGTATAGCTTTTCAAACACAAAATGAGTGTTAAATCTGGAGATCAGTGGGGCTGTAATTGCTCAGACATGTCAGGCATACAGTGAAACCTTGTTAGTCCTGGAACCATCTTAAAATAGAGCTGAAGCTGGAGATACAGGTGTAAGGCCATAGTGCTGATAAGGATTCTAGCAGGAACATCAGGTTAAAACCATCAGTGACATTAGCCACTTGTCTGAAGTAGGTGTCTCATAAAACATATTTTGGTCGAGTGAGTTTTGCAATTAAAAGTCCATGTATTAACACTATGATCTGGTAAATAATTATGTCAAGTGACAACTTAAGGGCTAGCAGAAAGTTCTTGGCACAGACTGGTTTTATCGTCTTAAATTGGAACCAGTGAGGTTTTACTGTAAATCAATAAAAAATGGCTGCATTAGAATCAATTTCTTGTCCACAGACCTTCATCCATCAAATAATGGTTTAAGATTTCAAAAGATTTTTTACCCTTTTTTTTTAACTTTATAACAGTGACAGAAACTCATTTATGCCACTGATGCTATTATCTTAGCCAGTGAGGCATATTCTTTAGAACGGTGTTTTTCACAATAATCTATATCATTCCAGGTGAACAATAGCATGCAGACTAAAAACTATTATCACGATCAATCATTAATCATTTGTCTCCCAGTGATGATTAATCATGATTTGTGAATTGATTCCAGCCTGAAGTCACAAGGCAGTTGTGCAATGGATTATTATACACAACACATTGTACTTGACTTATCTCGCAACAAGGCACATTAAAAGTTCCAAGGGTCATACTTAAAGAATAACAGGGTACCTACTCAACTCTGTTGTTACTCAGTTAAATGAGTTTCTGAGTACATCATAATATAAAAAGGGAAAAAGAAGAAGAAAAGCAATAAAATAAATAAAAAAATAGACAGAAAGGAAATCTCTATATGTAGTCTTATTAAAGGAGCTGGGTTTTTCATAATAAATGCAAAATAGGGCGATAACAAAGGCATTTTGTTTTCAAAAGAAATATAGGAGCTTACTGGGGGCAGGTCCTCCAATATATGGTACTGGATATCTATTCCATGTATATAACTGGTATACCACACAGGCTTGAGGGAAGTGCCATACTAACCAGAGCTCCCAGTGCCACTTGGCGTTTCACCAGCTTATCTTTCAGGCTCTCAATCTCCTTGGTGATCTGCTCCTTCAATAGGTCTGTGGAACTGGACAGTGGGCTATCCTTCTAGGGGAAAACAACAGAATTACATGACCACAACATGGGTAACCAGCCAAACAAGACACAATGCTTGGTAAAACTGCATCTGCACTATGTTGAATCCTTGTTCAATCATACCTAAAATCAGTCATAGTAGTGCTATAAATTACTGGGGGCTTGGTTCCTGCTGCTATTTCAATCCAGGGACCTACCTCTAAATCTTGAAAAGTTTCAATGTTCAAGTTAGACCAGGAAAAGTATCAATGTTCAAGTTAGACTAGGAACCTTTCGACTAATACATAATTTTGATCACAGCATCATTAAGAATAATATATGCCAGGGAATCTTTCTCCACGTCTATCAACCCAGTAACCTTTATTTCTTGATGGAAACCAAACTTGTGTAATAAGCCTCATATATGTCTTCTGAGCTTGACAACCTATCTGTCCTGAAGACAACTCCGCAAGGCACTTAGTCTAACACTGCTCTAACCTCTGTACTCTAACATTAACTTATGGTAACTGTTGGACTATTACTGCTTTGTGGAATGAGACCCTGGGGAAAACATTTATGCAGCAGTCGGAAAAAGATGTTAAAATGAAAATATTGTCCTATTTCATATGACCACAATGACCATACCATATATTACAGTAAAGACATTATCCTACACACAGAGTCAGACCTAGCTATCACAAATGAAATAGGAGATCTTTCATGGCAATATTTACCACCCAGAAAACCAAAGATATTCACATGTGTCTCACATGCGCTCCAAGAGGTGAGGTGAAATGGGGTTTAACGTCGTGTCCAAGATTATTGCACTTATATAGCAACGTGCGGGTGTGTGTCCGTATGAGTGTGCGTGTGCGTGCTTGTACTAGTCCAGACTGATGCCGATTTATAATGCGAGCACACTGAGATACCATGCCGCAGTTAACATGAATACCCCACTCAGACACAGTATACTGACTCCGAGCCGACCAGTCCTTGTTTTAGCCCCTTAATGCCGAGCGCCAAACAGGGTAACAACAAGTACCATCTTTTACTGTCTTTTGGTACTGCTCTCCAAGACACCGGACAGGATATAACATACATACATCTCGATGGAAGACAAAAATCCTATTTAGCATAATCCATTTGAAATGTCAGCATTGCATATAAAGTCAAGTCTGTGAGGTATGAGGCATCAAAAACAGACTAGACTATCAAATGCCCCCTATGGACAGGTCCTTCCATCAGAGAACATATGTCAATTTCACACAAGTCCTTCTGTAGCTGAGTAGACCAGTTCTGATTATATTCTTTGAACTGTTCTCTTGGGAGGAAAACAGCAGTAGTGTAAGAGTTGGCTTGAAATGCACAAAGAAGTAGGATGTTGGATCCGAGACACACCTGATGGTTGGTGGATATCATGGCTGGTGAGCTGGCCAAGACACAAAGTTGTCCTGAGACAAATAAAACTCATACAGCCTAAAACGTGCCAAGCACTCAAGATTGATGTCTGGTAATAACTATCCTGTTCAACCGAGAAGACCATGCAACCAAGTCACTTGAACCAGACAAATACCAGCACAAGGAATAAATGCAACTGCAAATGAGACAATATCCATACACATGTTTAAGATGAAAAACCCAACTAATATGCAATTTAAATATCTTGAAAAATAACATTAATTAAGCTTTTTAGACAGTAAATATGATTACATCTTTAAATATTGGTTTATATGAGTTATACCAGAATTTCTGCAAAGTCTCATAGGTCTTTTGGGCTACAGGATGAATTGTGACCTTTTCAGAATCAATTTGCCTTATCTAATTTTCCTGAGCAGCAAGATCTAAGTTAGAAAAAAACAAAACAAATTGCTCCAAGGGAAATTCCCTATGCCTGGTAAAACAAACATGGGGCAAAAAACAAGTCAGAAATCCAAGAGGAAGGGCAAATATAAAAAATGTCACTTTGACTGAAATCCAACACAGCAGGAACATAGCATTTTAATTTTGTAGTCAATATGAGTTGGGGAAATTTGGATAAGCTACTTGCCTCAGATAACATCTGACAGAAAAGATTCAGAAATTGGAAGACCTAAATTGAATTATTGGACTCCACTGACAGCTTGAAGTTCCACAAGGACATAACAAACATTTGTGACAGATTTAATTAGGTGCCTAACACTGCTTATGTGTAATTATTGTGGCTGATCAGTGTGTCAGGCAGGAGCTGAAGCTGTATACAATAAGGTACCCAACAATTAGCTAACATGCATTATGTTTCACTCATAACTCAAACCAAGCTTCTTCGTTAGTACTTTACATGAGGTATATAATAAGCAAAGGTAACAAACCAAAAGAAACCCTTCTGCACTCAGGTCAAGGCATCTACAGGATAGAAATTCATTCTTATTTTCACTGGTCAGCTTAAATGATCTGTAATTGAGTTGCCATTTTCCATAATGGTAAGAGTAATAGTTCACAAGTAATGTCTCCAGTCCTTCTCGAACTTTTCAAGTCCTGGACAAGCAGACTTATGCCTATTTTGAACCCTGGTGGCACAATATATGACAATCATAGGAACATAGCTTATGAGAAAATCTTCACAATGCTGATTTGCTAACTAACCAGCCAAGCTACAGGAGACACCACTTATGACTTACAACAGAACAATATATCAACATAATGTCATTTTGTATCTGTTCATTATCCCTCTTCTGACATTAGTTTTGAACTTTTCATGTAGCTAGTGAAGGCATTTATGAAAATGAAACATCATGACTAAAATACCTAGAACCATCTTTAAAATTACGTCTGACCTGGAGGTAGTAGGGTAGTGTTTTCTTCTATATCTGCCCTAACTGAATTCCCCCTCAACATAGAACACATGCAGAAAGTATACCCAGAAACACATTGTAACCTAATATCTAACAGAACAAGTGGGGAGCTAGCTAACCTGGTCATCAATCGTCAGCAACCTCACCAGCAGATCGGGGTGAGATGCACATAAATTGGACATAATGCTTTAGAGACTTAGCCAAAATGTGAAACAGGAGACAGTGAGAAGGGCAGTATATTTGTGCAATGTTCATTGATCCTGTCCAGACTTGGTTATGCCCTGCAATGTGTTGTCCCTACCTGATCATCCATATATTCGGTCTCCACATCCTTCTGAACCAGCCTCCATATGTCTCGCAGGTCCAGCTGCCGGGCCAGCTTGGTGCCAGCTAACGTGTCCTGGAACACAGACCCACACAACATATCAGCTACAACATCTCTCTGTAAAAGAGAACAATGACCGCGTAAGAACTCCATAAAAGTTTAATAGGAGCAATGCTGGTTAGGGTGTTAACTTAAGTAGCATTGCACCTTTTTTGCTATAATTACTTCATGAAAGTCCTTCCATGAAGTTAATGTGTTTTTTGTTTTATTTTCATACTGATGGCAAAAGTGTATATAGGTTAAAGGAAAGAGGAAGTTAGGAAAGGAAGGTCTGTATAATTATTTAGGTATGATGTATTCAATGTAACACTTACATGGATAACCTGACATGCAGATAACTGGATATAAGATTTCAAAGCCCTACCCTTAAGGATTTAAGGTGTATAACAAACATGGACACACTGAACTAATGGATACAGGTTCTACTACACCAAATCAGTACCAGTTTGGAGAGTGCGGTTTTCGTAGGGAGCCTTCAGTGCAGATCGAGAGATATCTGCAGGCTGTGATTGGAGGATATTCTGTAAGATTTTTATGTCTTTCAGATGTACATCCATCCAGTTATTAAAACTGACCATGTTTTTCTATATTTAGTACTGTCTTTTTCAACATGATGACTTATGCTGAATGTGACCACAGCTATTTTCAAGTAGGTGACATTTGGTGCGAAACTGGGGGTGGTGTGTTTAGCTTCCGGTACTCGGAAAAGGAGCTGGTCTAGTCATTTTTATTTTTTTTAGTGCTGCTCTAAGGCCAAACTGTGCACACACGTACAGGTAATAGCTGTTGAATGCTTAGTTATTTAAAAAAAAATCATAACGTTACTATAGAAGTCTATGGGAAAACATTTGGTTGTGTGTAACCTGTAAGGAACTGATTAGTATGGAACTGTGACCATAAATTCCATATACCGGTACCTGCCCAGTTAAAGAAGCCTTGCACTGTGGTCTAGGATAATATTACATACTTATTTTGAGAGGATGCTTTTTACAGACCATGAGTTAGTAGTTATAACAATCTTGTCTTGTAAAAGGTATGGTACTCTTAGTTGTGTCATTGTCATTGCATTCCATTGGGGAATCTGGAACAGAATTGGTTCCCAGTAACGAATGTTTGTTGGAAGAGTTGACAGAAATGGATCAGAAGGCTTGGCTGAATGCCTGCTCCTGTGCCCTAATGGCATGGACTTTAGCTATAAAGGCATGCTATTTGCCCTAATGGCATGGACTTGTGCCCTAAAGGCATGCTATTTGCCCTAATGGCATGGACTTGTGCCACAAAGGCATGCTATTTGCCCTAATGGCATGGACTTGTGCCGCAAAGGCATGCTATTTGCTATAATGGCATGGACTTGTGCCCTAAAGGCATGCTATTTGCTATAATGGCATGGACTTGTGCCGCAAAGGCATGATATTTGCCCCAATGGTATGGACTTGTGCCCTTAAGGCATGCTATTTGCTATAATGGCATGGACTTGTGCCGCAAAGGCATGCTATTTGCTATACTGGCATGGACTTGTGCCGCAAAGGCATGCTATTTGCTATACTGGCATGGACTTGTGCCGCAAAGGCATGCTATTTGCCCTAATGGCATGGACTTGTGCCCTAAAGGCATGCTATTTGCTATAATGGCATGGACTTGTGCCGCAAAGGCATGTTATTTGCTTTAATGGCATGGACTTGTGCCGCAAAGGCATGCTATTTGCCCTAATGGCATGGACTTGTGCCCTAAAGGCATGCTATTTGCTATAATGGCATGGACTTGTGCCACAAAGGCATGCTATTTGCCCTAATGGCATGGACTTGTGCCGCAAAGGCATGCTATTTGCTATAATGGCATGGACTTGTGCCGCAAAGGCATGCTATTTGCTATAATGGCATGGACTTGTGCCGCAAAGGCATGCTTTTTGCCCTAATGGCATGGACTTGTGCCGCAAAGGCATGCTATTTGCTATAATGGCATGGACTTGTGCCGCAAAGGCATGATATTTGCCTTAATGGCATGGACTTGTGCCGCAAAGGCATGCTATTTGCCCTAATGGCATGGACTTGTGCCGCAAAGGCATGCTATTTGCCCTAATGGCATGGACTTGTGCCGCAAAGGCATGCTATTTGCTATAATGGCATGGACTTGTGCCGCAAAGGCATGCTATTTGCCCTAATGGCATGGACTTGTGCCGCAAAGGCATGCTATTTGCCCTAATGGCATGGACTTGTGCCCTCAAGGCATGCTATTTGGTTAATTTAATGGTAGCACATGCTGAATCAGCTTTCTGATCTCAGCACAGTTGTACTTGATTACTTCACTGTCTTGATCATTCCAGTACAGATAAACAACTTCTTTCATCTAAGGATGTGGTGGGGGATAATATTATGATGGCACAAGCACAAATATTAATTATTTGACTCACAAAACTCGTGAACGAATCACGGTTTGAATTGTGTGGTTAGTCTTTCGACATGCAGTAAAGTTTTCAAATACCGGGAATATTTATTTAAATAAAACAGAACATTTTAAATTATTATCAATGAAAGTGGTTGAAAGAATGAATTCTTACAGTGATTTTGCTACATACAAACCCTATTAGGACATGTTCATGATCTATCAAGTTTGCAATTTTGAAAAATATCACTAGGACATTATGGTCAGTCAATCTCCAAGAAAGTGAACAGATCTGACACCCTGTCTTATGGTCCCCCAGAGCTGTAATACATTGTTATAAGACAAGGCTCATGTGGAAGGAATAACAACACAGTGACTGAAACATGTCTGGGACCTGGGACACCATGTATCAGCATATCACAAATCACTGACCTGAGAAACTCACAAGTCTAGCATCTCATTGGTCACAAGCTGCCATGTCAAACTCTGCAGCAACACAAACGGGTTTATAAATAACAGTATAAATTCCCCGCTGAAAGGATCCCCATCAGTGAGCATGACTTGTAACAACCAGTGTTAATTACTCAAGGCCAACCACATCACAGACCATCTTCTAAAATCACCCGGGGAATCACTGAGGGTGAAGTAATCAATAGTAACTGCTGCATCAAGATCAACACAAGGTAGTCAGGTTATGAGCACAGTGACTTGTCAACTATTGTCTCACTCATATTGTAGGGATAAAGTCATTACATGTAGTGCTAATCTAAGAAGGAATTGGACAAGACCTTTGAATGACATCAACCTAATGTATATATAGGCTGTGTCCAAAGTCAAAGGTCAGAGTTCCATGGTTACAAAGACAAATCAACAAGTCTTAATCTTTTTTACAGTAACCTCTTTTTCACGTTTTTGGACCATCTGACCTCTTTCAGAAGTTATAGCTAATGTCTAGCAACATTGACCATCAATCAAATGCTATAACCTTGGCAATGCTATTAAAGGATTTTTGTCAGATATTTCATATTTCTCTGTAGGATAGCACCATGAAACAAATGTCATGTCCTTAATGTAAGATTTCAAGGAGACCACAACTATTCAAATATATGTTGACACCATAAATCTGGATTCACTGACCATAAAAAAAAGTGGGGTAAAGATAATTTATGAATCCCTATTTTGTTATTCCACCGATTCCAAAGTTCATTATATCAATTTTTTCTTAGCATACGATACCTTAAATTGTAAAACAGACAAGACTGGCTTTATGTAAATATATTCAAATATCTTTCTAAAGAACAATAAAAGCCTGAAATGTCTTCTATATCTTGTCTCCTCCTACCGACCAGAATTTGTTTTCTTATAAAAAGCTGTAAACCAAGAAATAGAAAAAATCTGTTTTACTCACCACAATAAGCTCTTTCCATAAAACATATAAACATACTTAATAATAAAGAAGGACATATGTACAAGCATGAACAACACATTTAGCATTAAAAGCCTATATTATTATTTAGACAAGCTTTACCCATAAAATCCCCAAAGTTATATCCCAAAATACCAAATAACAATCATCATACTAATGCTTTAATTCCAGCAGTGTGATATAATTACAACAGGTTGAAATACAGTAGTTGTATCAACCCCCCAACAAAACATTGATAATAGTTCATTTCATGCAAAAGAAACATTGAAAGTTTCCCTTTTGTTCTCATCATCCCAAAATGACAGGGGAGACAGAGAAAGGTATCGGATTAAGATGTTCTTTTTCCTTAGGGTCATAAAAAAAACCCATGTATAGAGACACTATTCCTTCAATACCCTGGGGGTTCTGCACCTAGGGATTAACCGTGGCAATGTAGAATTTCTTGGCAGGACAAAACAAACATATCTTAAAGTCAAATCAAATCTAAGCCTCACTTATTTTGTCTTGGGTTAAAAAAATCAATGACTAGCCTAAAATGTCAGTGGACAGAGGAGGTGTAATTTGATCTAGTTCCCACGCATGAATGGCCTCAAGTCACCCCACACACAACTCAATTTGTTGTCCTTTCGAAAGTTAATGAGGTAGGGTAATGGTCACAAGATCATGTGTGTTTACACAGATATTATCATGTAACATAGATCTAGGGTATCTTCCAGGCAATCTCAGACAAATATTACAAATGTAAGCTGCAGGCAAGTTCTCACACACACTTACATGTTACAGACATGGGTATATGTGTGGTGAAATGGGGTTTAACCTTGAGTTCAAGATTATTGAACTTGTATAGTGATGTTCATACACATGTGCGTGCGTGCGTGCTTGAACTAGTCTTGACTACTACCGGTTTTACAGTGTTAGGCCACTGAGATACCCAACTATGACATAGTACACTGCTTCCGAGCCGACTGTTACTTGTTTTACCCCCTTAATGCTGAGTGCCAGGCAGGGTAACAACAAGCACCTTCTTATAATGTCTTTTGGTATGACATGGCCATTGGATCGAACCACCTACCCTCTGCTCTCTTGGCAGATGCTCTATCCATTGCACATGGAGGCAGTTATTGGGTATAGATAAGAGAAGCACGAAAGAATCTACAGTAGGAATAAAATGAATTTTGCATGTCAAGACGTCATGAGTTATTGAGTAAACCAGGAAGGGAGGGGGGATAAAGAGGGGAATGAGTGAGTGAGTGAGTGAGTGGAGTCATGTATATTAATATTCCTGCTATATGATGACAGAAGACATAAACAATCAGCTTCACACATTGTTCCCATTTTGGGAATTTTACAAATCTAGGAACTAGCATGTGGAGTGACAGGGTGTACTGGCATTCATATCATTTAAAAAAGAGAAGATGGAACCACCATTTCAGGCCATCTATGTAAGAAAGGTTAAACCAACCTCATAAATTGCAAGCTCCTATGACGGCAATTATTGTAAATAGGTACCTGGCATGGGTAAACAACTCCATGTCAAGTCCGCTAGACATAAATAGAAACACAAATTGATACTCTCAATATGAGGATTCAGCTAAAAATCAATCGATGTGATCAGCATGCCCAAATGGAAGTGCTAATATAGAGGCTGCTATTTCCATATATAGCTCTTGGTTCCATTATTGCTTCAAGGCCACAAATTTACTTTAAATTAAGTCTCGATTGATCAAGCCCTGAAAACCTAGATCCCACAATGATGCTTGTGCAAATAGATATATCTGTGGCTCTTTCCACTGAAATTGATGGTGTGGGCTGTTCACTGATTGCATCAAATTGTTGCATTTTATCAAAAGATTAGTGGGGTCACTTTGCTCCAATATTTGATACACTTGAGGCAGCTCTAATAGCCATGATGTGCTCACAAGGTGACCTCACTCTCTCTTTAGTAATTATGCCTTGCACTCTGATGCAAGGCTGTTGTGAAGGCAAGATAGACTTGATGTCCTTGACGGAAGAGAATGGAGAGGTGCAAGCAGTCTGCAATGGTCAGCATGATGTGAAGCTCACATTGCAACATGGGAGCATAGAGAGTGAATGCACAGTTTGGCAAGGGGACACTGCAAGGTCACATAACCTCCAACTCCTCATTTCAGTTGGTTCAAACAACAAGCATGGGGTACTGGGGAGTACTTGCCTTGGAATGGAATGTGGTTCTTGGGGGTAGAAAAACTAGGGGTGTAAGACAATGCGTTTGCAACATAAATGAGAACATCTCAAAAAAGGAAAAACAATATTTGCCCTCAGTATACCTTTGACATAAGACAAACTCACCTCGGTTAATGCAAATGTCTGTCTTTGAATGAGTCACATGACGTTAATCTTGTTATTGCAATTGTTTCAGGTTACTTCCTGGACTGGACATTGACAGGTCCTTAAAATGGTGCATTAGCATACACTCTTGCAACATGATAAGTGTCCTTTTGAAGATCCTCTATGATGGGCCTGTACAAAAGCTAACTGGTCACTAATTTCTAATATTGATGCATAAAGGAAACAACTTCTTTCATAGGGTTCCTTCCAAAACTGGTATCAGATTCACCATTATATTTATTAAACAAATTTGCCTGACTGATCCTACAACCATCCTTGCTATTTACAGTGTATTTTTTGTTTCCATTCTGGCATACTGTGCATCCTGCATCCAGCTAAATCATAGACAAGATTTTAGACATTTGTTGCTGCAAGGTTAAAAGTATTGTTTGAATAGTTGGAAGCTGGTCATCTTATTTGATTTAAACCTATTTTATTGAATATTCGGTGATTTGGCAAAGTCTAAATCCATGACCATTTCTGTCAGAAGCAATCGATAGTTGATACAACAGGAAATAGGTGGCAGAAATAGAATGAGGCGGGTAGCCAAAAACTAAACTGACCTAAGGGCGAGATGGAACGCAGTAGAGCCATCTAATCAGGGGTGATAGACACCGGAGAGTTCGATGGGCCCCGCTTTGGGTATTGGAGAATCAGCAGCATCTCGGATTGGTGACCTTTAACCACCAGGGGTCCAAAGCTGTGGATACCAGCGACATCTTCCAAGGCTACCTCACAGAGGTAGTGGCTGGTGAAGACAGTGTCGGATCACCAGAAGCACCCTTCCATGATCGACTTGAAGGAGCAGTTACTGTGAAGAGCCATGGAAGATGCAACCGCTCTGATCTCATGGGGGTTGGTAGCCTTGTGGAGGTCCAATCCTGCAGCTTCATAAGCTTGTATGATGACAGCCCAGAGCCACAGGGAAACAGTATTCCAGCTAACCTCTGACTGCGACCAGGTGTTTCTTAGACTTGCAGCAGGCTTTTGACCGTCATATCTGGGTGGTGTTGCCAGCCGCATGGAGCCACCTTGTCCGGCCTGGACAGTGCATCTGCCAGAACATTCTTGCAACCTGGAAAGTGCTGATTTCTTTTACGAGAAATTGTGGGTCCAGGCTGACCAGGCTGTCCACCAAGTCGAGGAAGCAAAAGGTCCGGTTTAGCAGGGATGTAGAGTGGAGAGTACCCTGTATCCGGAGACACCCAACTATGGTGATGTTGTCTGTGTAGCCACAGCCCTGAGACTGTCTAAGTCGCCTGTTTCGATGCATCCACTGCACACCAACTAAAGGAAGGCACCAGGAATTGTTGGATCGGACACAAGAGTAGTCAACCTCAGCTGGTCATAACATGGGATGGCGTGAGCAATCCCAGGACAAAATGGAAGCAGCTGTTGAAAAGCAGGAAGCAGAAGGTAGATGAGGCCGTCTACAACTTGTACAAGACTGCAAAATTGAAAGGTCAACAGCAGGGGGGTCTCTGAACTTGTCTGAACTTGTCATGACGTGACGATACGTGGAAAAGTGTGTGAACCAATACCAAATCCCATGTAGACGAAATAAACCTGCTCCTCAACCACTGATGTAACAAGTATGGTTCTGAAAGATCGCATCATGATGAAGCATGGTGCCTCATGACTGCCAGGCTGGTAGTGGAGGTCCTCTGAAGTTAGTAACTCAGTCACATTGGTCGAGTGGTTGCAGCATTATGTTCAAGTAAGCATGCAAACTAATCTGTAAAAATATACTGCACTGCTCCCATTAGGTCAGCTGACCTAATTCTGGTAGGAGAAGTTGACAGAGAGTTCTTGACACGTGACATTTACATCATCCTGCACAGTAGCTGAGAAAAACGCATTTTAGCTGGAAATGTGGTGCCCAGCTCCACACACAGACAATCCCTCAGTGAACTGGTAGACAAACAAGGGGTGTTTCTGAGCTCTGTGAAGAAACGCCGGGAGCGCCATGGAAGAGTCTCTTTGAAGAAAGCTTGCTCTAGGTCAGGGTAGAGCAGCACTAGCACCGATGCTGTCGACGTAGAAGACAGTGGATCTTGTCATCAGAGGGCAGGCCAGTGTAGGAGCAAAAATAATCACCATGATATTAGAGACGCCTTGTCCTGACCAGTTAATGATGATCCCCAGAGGTGGGTTCCCGGAGCTGTCAAAAGGGCTAAATGAGCATGAACAGTGAAGATCTGCAAGTTCTGGTACAGACGATGTCTAAAAGCCGTGGGAACCCAGTTCAACGAGAGATCTATCGCCCTTTCTGTGTACAAGAAAAAAGGTGGAACTTCACTCCAACTCACCACAAGGCCAGGCAACAAATTTCCGATTCGATCAAAACTGGGCATGTATCGGCCAAGCGGATGGTCGGAGGTTTTGAAGAACCGGTCATGCGACGCAGGTAGTCAACTAGCATGTGAGCTCCATAAGCTACATCAAAGGGGTGAACCGGGAAGTCATCTCTCCTAAAGCGGGTCGCTTTAAACGACAGGGTTAAGGAGAGTGTCGCAAAATCCTTGTCCAGAGGTGAGGTGAGAACGGTCAACATAGGATCTGGAAGTAAGGGCGTCGGAGGGACCCTATTCCCATCAGAGCATGGAGACGGCACAACAGAGGTGAAAAGATCAGCCATCCAGGCATCAAGTTTGATTCAGACCAAAACGTCTTTTCGGTTGGAAGGATCCCTCCGAGGAATCTGAAAAACAGTCACCCCCGACGGAGAGCGGCTACGGGAGCGACGACAACATCGAAAAGACATGGAGCTGCGCCAGGACGATCTAGGCCGATGAGAGTGTGTGGTAGATGCAGTCAGTAGTGGCGCTGGTGAGGCAAGCGCCGATGGCCCAGGATCACTGTGAGCACCGTGTAAGAGACATGAGGCACCAGGAGTGCTGGAGAAAAGTCTCTTCTGAAGAGACGTAAGCCCATGATAGCACGTTATTAGTGGTGGGGATGAGATTGGGTGACAGTATGGGTGACAGCAAAGGGCAGGGTCGCAAATTTGATGGGGGAAGGTGCTTCTGTGGCTTCAGACATCCTGGGGTGTCTTGACGCTTCCTGACTACTTGTAGGTAGAGGGAGAAGGCTGACAGCGACAAGGGACTGCAATCGCAACACTGCAACGATGATGTACAGGGTTCCGTACAGTCTAGGCAGAGAGGATGAGGATCCCGGCTGATGAGCTCCCGTGGCAAAGTGTACAATGAGGTATAAATTCTGTTATATCATAAGTCATATTGATGTAATGGGAAACAGGAGGCATATTGTAACTGAAAAACTGAAAAGTTTACACGTGAAAACAATTGCATGAAAGTAGTGCAAAGCAAAGCTTAAAACACATACAAAACAGTGAATAATGAGTGAGTGAGTGAGTGAGTGAGTGAGTGAGTGAGTGATTGAGTGAGTGAGTGAGTTGGGTTTAACGCCGCTTTTAACAGTATGCCAGTTATATCAGGGCATGTCAGCTTTTATGTGGGAGGAAAGCCCGAAGTGATGCAGGTATCAGACATTTACCACTTCGGTGAAACCCACGAGCACGGGTATGGTGCTGACAAACCTAGAAACATAATCGGGGTGAACCGGGATTCGAACCCATGATGGCGTGTAAACAGAATAATGGATTATCCATGCCAATGAAAGAATTCAGAATGCAAGATATGAAATCGTGGCCACGTGGCGAATTCAAAATGACGGATGGAACAACAATACACCTGTAATATTACTGTGACTAGAGCCACAAATGAGCGGAAAACGTTTTAATATACGTATGGGAGTACCATAAAAGGCACAAACCATAAACACAACATAATATAAGAGGAAACAATGTTTAAATAAATAAACAAAGGATGCTGGAAATCGGTAGAGCCTTGAGCACAGAATACACGTCCATCTGTGCAGGCTGACAAACCAGTAATGTGCTCTTATGTGACGTTATCACTTCCGGATCACGTGCCGTCTGTGTGAGGGTGCTGCCTCAACTGGTTGGAACAACTGTTCTTCAGCAGCTGGACCTCTCACAGTTCGTCTCTCTGTGAAAACCCCCCAGCTAAGTTAAAAAGTGAAATGAATTGGGCACAAGTTATTACAACTTCGTGACCAAAACAGTGAAACTACCACAAAACACAAGCATGCATCAAATTGAAATAACTCATCACAAAATTCTAGATGATACTGATACAGAACTCGATGTACCGAAGTTGAATCATACTAGATTTTACTGGAAATGGCACAAGCCATCCATGATCAATGAAACTGTTATTGATTAAATGATTCACACCATACCTTTTCATAAATCTCTTGTAAATCTGTTATTGTACCCGCTCATAATAACCCAACATGTGTCCCATGCATAATAATTATCAAGGTTAAAACCATTCAGGTAGATAGTGACAACAAAACCCCTCAAAGTACATTATGTCAAAAGTTTCGTAAAAGGTAATTTGTACCCTAACATGATCATTTAAGACTGCAGACTGAACTCATCTTTGTGATGGTTGTGTTCACCGGCAGTGATTTTGCTTGAGGCAAATGGCATCAGTAAATTCTTTAAAATATGGTGTTAGAAAATTTTCATTGGCCATTTTTCTATACTATTACCAATTTGGAAACGAATCTTTGGCCATTTGGCCAACAATCAGTCATTATGCTGGAATAGGAATCAATTCAAAACCCGGACTGGCTCAGGGTATGGCCAGCATCATTAGTTAAGATGGCTACCACAGGCTGTTTCACTCAAATTATTCCTCACCAACATTATGATTTACCAGTGGGAAAATGTCCAATATCAAAGAGTTCCAATGCCAATCCTTTTGTATTCAAGGTAACTAGTAGACACTGGTCATGAAATGGAAATGGAACTGATTCAAGGATGAAAGCAGTATGTCAGGAGGGCTCCCTTTCTAGCATCTCACTTCCTGCAGGGCACAGTCAGATGATCCTTCATTCTGACATTTGGTACAAACTGAAGGCCAAACCAGAGAGTAAACATGACTCACCTCAAGATCATTGTTCCTATGCTTTTCTCTTTCAAAATTGAGAGTGGACTGCAATATGTCATCTTGTAAGTCAGAAGCCCTTACTGAAAATTAAAACATAATTATTTGTTTATGAAGTTTGGCGTATGTTATGAAAAGCAAGACCTTAGATTGTTGACTGAGTTGGTTGAAACAGTAATTCAGCACCATAATGATATGTCAGTTTCAAGTTGAAGGAAAGACCAAAGTGATGCAGGTCAGATATATATATACCACTTTGGAGAAACCCATGAAGGCGGATATGGTGCTGACAAAACAAGAAACATAATCAGGGCAAATTAGAGAACACAAGATCAGCTGATCGTGGCATGGCTTAGAGATGCAACACTGAACAATAGATTGAGGTGCCACTTGGTTCCAGTGATGAAGCACATACATATGATGGTAGTCAGTGCACATTGAAATT
Source organism: Haliotis cracherodii (assembly GCF_022045235.1). Lineage (NCBI taxonomy): Eukaryota > Metazoa > Mollusca > Gastropoda > Lepetellida > Haliotidae > Haliotis > Haliotis cracherodii. Next base: position 30,757,553 of record NW_027266286.1, read on the forward strand.
AAGCGCAAGTTCATGAGCATGAGTGATTGTATGACACTTGAAACTGGTGTTGTATAAATAAAATGGTGGGGACAAGAAGAATGGGCTCAGGAACTGAAATGCACGTTACTGTGAATCACTTACCACAAGCCTACCCAACCCTTCCACGAATGACATGGCATGATCAACCCAACCCAAGAAGATGGGCAAAGAAGATGACTCACAACTGAACCACATATAATTCAATGATTAATTCCATATTTATGAAAGAAAAGAGGAACCTTGTTGAATCACATCAATCAATAAAATGTTGATCAAAGCCATAACTCAGAATGTTAAAGAAAATGTATCATGCTACCAATTTGTCTTACTTGTGTTGACAAGTGAATGAGTGGGCAAAGCCATGAGTATTTTAGCATGCATCAGTAGCAATCTGTGTTTCCTCGCTATTGCGCCCTTCAATATAGCGTTAACTTGGTTATAGCGAGCGGTAACGCATGACTCCCCAAATTTATGTACACTTTTAATAAACTCAAGTTTTACACTGAAACAATGTTTTTTCCCATTGCAAAAAACATCTCCAGCTGATTACTGCAAGCACTCAACACCAGAAATACCAATCAACAAATCTTAACATAAGTTCGCAATCTAATCCTATTGTTACACTATCTGATTATAAAAACATGTTTGTTGTACATCTAGACTTATGTTTGTAACATATTTTATTAATTTTATTAAAATTTTCATTCAATATTGTTTACATTAAATTTGGCGAAATTGTGTTTGAAGGGATCGGTAGATCCCGCAACTCACTGTTATATATAGCAACCACTGTCAGATTACCGCTATTGACGACCTTGAAACAAACTTAAGTTGACAGAGAATGGATACATATATCATAAATGCCATACTTTGACTCGTTAAAAGTCATATTTGTTGTAGTTTGACTGTTAAATGTCAACAAAGTTTTCGCGATCCAGAGAGCGTGGGCCTAAACGGGGCCTATATATAGTAAAGCTGCAACTAAATAACATGATATTTGAATATATTACTCCTCAGAAAAATAACAGTTTAAGATACTATTCTTCTGATCATTGCTTCAAAATTCTTTAAATTATATTATTGGGTAACTTATAACCGAATCACAGGAAGATTGGGAGAAAACGTGTGTACAGCTGATTGCTGTTTCCAGCTTAGTTTATGAGACAAAACACACAGTAATCTTAATCTCAGCATATAAAACAATGCTGTGCAGAAGAAGAAATACAATTTAAATGGTAAATCATGTCAACTGATATTTTATCTTAATTATTTCATTTTTTTATGGACCAAGTTTGTTATACTGTTCGTTCACCTGAATTCTCTGAAGGGATACTGTGTGTTTTCAACTTAATCTTTTTTCAAACTCTGAAACGTGCAGCGTAGATCGTGTTAGGAAGGCAGGGCATGTACCCCCTAATACTCCACCTCGGCTAAACCGCTGAGCCTCATCTACCCCTAATACTCCACCTCGGCTTAACTGCTGAACACTCATCAATTATTTGGACCCCCAAGGTAGCGTTGTAGTGAGGGACCACTGTAATACATACACAATGATGGAAGAAAAATAGGTACTTACATTCAGATTTATGACATTTCTCAGCTAGATCTAGATTGGTCCTGAAATGTAAAAATAGTGTTCAGATAAAGACATGTAGTTTCTTAACTGATGGGATCCAAAATGCAGTTCTGCCTTCATTGCTTTCGATGATCACAAATAACTGAAAAAGACATTTTCACTCATGCATACAGAACAACTGATCTTTACATCCTGAAACCTGATAAATATTTCTTGTGTTTGCCACATAAAATGTCCAGTATTATTTTCATAATACATCATTAAAAGTCAGTTAAGGACATTATGAAATAAACCCAATATAGTACTGATGTAATTACTGTCATGATCAACACCATGTCACAAAATATGAGCGTTTAAGTACCGCATGTGAAATATTGCCTTCTTTATGCATACAAATTGAGCATGAATGCAAACAATTTTAATTTCGAGAAATTGTTGATTAGAAGTTACATTTAACCAATATTTCTATTCTGTAAGAAATAAGCTCAATGTTCAGGGTGTCGTGGTTGATTTTCTTCAAACTAATATTGAAATCCCCATCTAAAATAGGCATAAGGCTTCTGTGCATGTGCAATGATACGACATCATGTGAAGCGTGCTTCATGTCGTAATCCTGGGACCACCCATGTTCAAGCCATGAGCGTAAAAACATATTACTGAGAGTACCTTGAACTAAACAGATAGACCCCGGTTAATCTCCGTAATATTGTAATTGAGATCAGTTTAGCTTGTTTAGCTGATCACATTATCCGAATGAAAAACATGAAAATAAACTTCTTATAGTCTGGAATGACTCTGAATTGTGTCTTTGTACAATGTCATGACAAGCATTATCTACCAAGGTATATTCCCCAACACCCCACAGATTCTTGCTTGGTTTCAGATTCCAAGACACTACCCAATACATTGATTAAAGTATCCCATAGCATCATTTTAAAGTGACTAACACATTATAATCTTTGTCAGATTCAAAATAAGCAGTTCAGAGGGGTCCTCAGATCCTTGAAGATATGTGCTGCAGTATTTTAATCTAAGGATTCCCTAAATATAATTGTTAACATAACCCGATGACAAGGAGCTCTTGACTTTAATCCATAAATTTGACCACTGCATAATTTGACAGATTAAACTACGAAACCACATAAAATGCTTATGCTCTCTTGAACCATTCCTGAAAGACATGCACAAACCTGCTTTTGCTTCTCTTCCCAAACAAACGTGAGAACATGATAAAGCAAGAGGGGTCTTCATTGGTCATTTACGCTATTCCTAGGTATCCTCCATGATGACACGATAACACAATGTCTTGGTCCACTAGCAACACTGACTGCATGAAGTTTCCCTTTGTAGTTGTTCAGCACACACACAATCACAGAAAACAGTCTCCTTCCTCGATCAACACTAACTATATGAAACTCTTGTGTGTTACTTCAGAACAACATACATTCAATGTTAGAGAAGTGTCTTCCATGATTAAGACATCATCAAATATCCAAAACAGCATCCTTGCAATTGGATCTTTACAGAATGCACAGTTGACAGCAAAATCATTGAAAATAACATGCTATATCTGATTTCTGTACTTCATTGCAAATCAATACCGGGGTAGTGTTCCTGTGAAACGAAATTTAAAAAAATCAGTTTAGTAATTCTTTGAAAATAAAACTAATAACATATAATGTATGTTAACAGTACACAAGTCATAAGCAAGTCACAGCAATGGAATAGTTTTTTGTTGCTGGTTCTTTAAACACACAACAATGACCTAGAGGTGAATTCTAAAGCTGCACCTTTGCCATCAACCCTAAGCAGTTAAAATCACATTTACACAGAAATCTTGTCAGCGTGAACACTACACCAGTAATCCAATGGTACATGATCCCGTCAAGTAATACAGCAATCCTGGAGTGAACGATGCATCTGGGTGTACACAGCTATCCACATACTAGTCAATGACAACATTTCAATGGTGAGTACAGACCCAGACGGTAAACAAATCAATTCCTGCTAGAATCACCCAGTCTTGCAGCCCTAATCGAGCCAAAAATCCAGTTGAGTCTGCAGGTAAAACTCTATTATCCTAATGGAGGCAACACATGTAGTGTCACAGACATCTGAACACGGAAATACACACATGCAGGTCACAAACCTGACATTTCGGAGGTGGAACAATCGCCGCTAGTCGCTGTAAGGAGGAGGGGCAATTTCCATTTCAATACCTCTAATTCAGACTCTAGCAGCCTTACTATGGTCACATTTTACTCTGCAAGTCTTTACAGAATGAGACATCTATTTTTACCAATGTGTCTGCATGCATTCACATTTAATTCATAGCTGATTCCACAGTACATTTGTTAAAATGTCCTGCCAAAGCATTCTTGTCATGCTTGTTAAGTGTATAGCAACACTGATGGTTAGAACTATTCCCTCTAGACTAGTTGCTTATAAACAAATGTAGAAGGATACACTGAATTAATATCATTCTCTTGGAGTGCAAAGTCAACATAATGTAACTTGATCCGGAGATGAATATGACCCTGGTTGATTTCAGGACACATAGGTTTCAATCTGAAGAGGTTCGTCAATTTAGATGATATCAGCTTGTGATCCTGTCTTGGGTCAAGTCAAATGGGAAATGTGTAAGTGCACACAGATTTCTTGTAGATTAACTCCTAATCTCACTACTGGGTCATGTTTCAAATCTATGTCTACACTATGTCTATCACTACACTGACTGTTTTGTCTGACATCCCAAGACTAACAAGACACATAACCAAACCCAACAGTCACTTGGCGTCTTCGTCTACAACAAAACTCACTTTGTTCAAGGAAACTATCAACACTCCACAGGAATATTTTAACTCCAGTTCTCATAATCAATTTCCATGTCAGCATGGCAAGACATTTTCGAGGTACTAAACCACCATGTAGAATTCCTCTGGGTCACTGAGACATACACCTTAACCTTTGGATAACGGAGCAAAAAATCCATACATCTAGAGGCAGAGGAGTTTGTCCAATTGTTTGAATGGAAGCGAGGATGGAGCTCATCTTCCTGCCTACCTAACTTGTGGAGGGTCTCCAGACTGAGTCGCTGTCTGTGACATAACGAGTGACATGAGAACAAAACTGTGCTCTGGTAACTGGGATAAAATTATGCTTGAGTCTCAATAGTGTATTGGCATTACCGTACTAACATCATATAGCACTCCACATGCATGAGCAGAACTTTTGACAGCCAACAATAAAACACCACCTCTTGCTCAGTGCCAATGCGTAATCGTTCAAGCTGCATCACTGAATCCAGTTTGATTGATGTTTCAATATACACCAATGTCACACAGCACTAGCAGCAAATACATATGTCAGCTACATGCCACCAATATAGAAGGTCCATATCCCTCATCAGATACAAGATATTACTCAATATTCTTTCTTTGTTGGCAATCTAATCTGAGATACCATTCTTGATAATAAAGGAATCAGCATGTGTTATTTCATGGTGCAAACTGAAAATGTAAAAAAAAACTTTTCCTCTGAAGTAAATGGTGCATAATTCCACAATGAAGAAATATCAATATGTGAAGCTTTTGTAGTCAGTAAAAATCCACACTTTAACAACCTAATACAACAGGCATCTTGAGATAAAATATTCCCTTGACAAGAACAAAAATCAATGAAAATATTGTTTGTTATTTTGAGAAAAATGGATACTAAAATCTGTAAGGGATTATAAAAAAAATGTATGGAACAAAATGTATGAATAAAACAAAAAGAAAGCTTAATGATGTGAATAAAATATCAGTGAGTCATATTGGACAGCTAGCAGCAACAAATAAATACTTGAAATATTTCTTATTTATGTACAGCTTTTGCAATGCTTTGATTCAAGTTCTAGAGTTTATGAGAATCTCTTTACTATCACAAATAAATGTTCACAATACATTTAGCAAGTCAGCACATTACTACAGAGAAAAACCATCGTTGACAACATTGTTCTGACAATACTGTATCTGACATTTCAGAATTATAGATAGATAGGTAGTTTGATGATTAATTATATATTCCCTTTTCATTTGAAGCAACATTATAGGAATCTATTATACAAATAAGTGACAATGATAGTATGATACATCAAGTTGCTACTGATACATAAATATATAATATGTCTTGGTTCTCAAAGATGCTGAAGATAGGACACTTTTGTTGGCAAATTAAGTAAACACATTTATCCGATCAAATGCACTGAAATCTTGAACATTCTGAACCATTAAAGAATGTAAGACCTAGCAGCAATGTCAAGTCATGTTATGCAGTGGACAAAATCATTATATTCCTATTATCATAACCATAATCAGACTTATTCCATTCTATTGTCTATGCATGATCTAGGTTTAGATAGTTAATAAGCCAACCTCAAGTGTGAGGATGTGAATGTTGGTTTCTGCCGCAGTTATCACTTGTCCCAGCAGCCAGCAAATATTAAATGACACACTAGGTTGTCATGGTGACTTCATTTATGTGCATCCGTTGATATTCTGAGATACAGTAGGTCCTCAAGGCCTCGAGGTTGTCCTAAGAGTAGACAGATATGGTGATCGGGTAGTCAGGCTCTATGACCTAGCTGCTTCTTATCATTATAGTCAGATGGCATGGATCATTTCCCATATTTTCAGTCACATGCTTGTCTGGTCCAGACTTGATTATTGACAGGTTGCTGTGATATAGCTGGAATATTGCTGATTTGGGCATCAACCATCATTCCCTCACTCACAAAAGCATTTGGTACTGGTGACCCACAGAGCTAACCTTGGTGTAACAGCTTCATCCAGTAACACCAATCAACAGTACCCAGGTTGTTTCAGTACGTACCAATACTACTGTCAGTCACTGTTTTGCATGCTCCAAACCCTGTCACACTTTCAGGACAAAGGCATAAGCTGGATTCATTCTTACATTGTGCAATTTCTCTCCTGTATTCATAACTGTGAAGAGGTAGAGGATAAGCTGCATGAAATACCATCACTTGAAGCCCTCCCTGACAAGCTGCAGCCTCCCCTAGACCACCTTATACTGATCAATAGTATCAAGACCTGGCTTCTGCAGTCACTTCAACTCAAACCTCCAGCTTGTTTCAGACAAAACCAAACTGAGCAGTTCGGAAAGCTTCATTATGCATGGAAATTTGTAGAAGACAACCCTAAAGACAAGATTTAAATCTTTGCACACTGTGAAGCATACAAATAGTGAATCAATGCTGGTCTGTGAATTTCAGGAGTAGATTTAATGTTCACTTTCTATCCTTAAACAATGACAGGGAAATTCAAGAAGGATTTGGTAATACACAAGATAATTCCCAAGATGTATTAATAAGCACTTAACGAGGAATAATTTGGGAACCTTGCCTGGAAATGTCAGTGTCTAAAGATTATGATGGATTGAGGTTAACATACATACATCCGTGGCTATCAATTAGAAACTTGATTCTCCATGGCAGATGGCTTCAATGCACAATGAATTCTTGACTTTCAAAGATACAGAGACAAGTGTTTTCCAGTTTGTGGTAGAGGTAAAAAAAATAGCGTAAGAGAATAATATAATGAGGTCATTCCAATATCAGACTAAATCCATTACCGACTTGTCTCACTGATTTTAAGAGAAAAAAACCCCAAACATTTCTCAGTTTTGCAATTGAAAGTGATTTCGACATAGGGTGCACAGCAATTTGATACACTAAGCACTCATGGTAGAATTTCTTTGATAAGGGTGGATGATTTTAAAAGACTACCTATTAAAGACTAATGACTTCTGTTTCTGTCAAATACAGTAATATATATATATATCAATGTTGAAATCAAGAGGGTACTGGGGTTCTTCAGATGTGCAGCCACAGCATCTGAATCTATGGACCCCTGAATCTTCAATTTTTAACACTTGAATTTCATGCATAACATGTACTGAAGTTGGCTATTGAGTTCTACAATGTTTCAGCATCCATAGCATAGCAAGAACACTAAGGATAGTGTTCACATATTGTAGATATGAGGTGATGCAACCTGTGTCTTCTGCTTCCATGATACCATGGGATCTTGGGTAGAATATTTCTCCAGTACCCATTGCTGGTAATAGCGCATGTAGAGTTATAGAGTCTGGACCAGACAATCCAGTGATTGACATCATGAGCATTGATCTACGCAATGGCGATATAATGACATGCAACAACAAACTATCCCAACAGTCGCCTCTTACGACATGCATAGTAGCTCTTTCGGCAAGCATGGGTTGCTGAAGACCTATTCACTACCCAGATCTTCATGGGTCCCATTGTTGGTAATATGAAGCTCTTTGACTTGTCTGATTACAGGTTATTGCACCCTGATGGCATTCAATGAATTTGTAATATTCCAGCTCTAGCATGGGGGTCTGTAAAATAATGGAGTCTGGACAAGACCAACCATATTGTTGAAAACAAGAGCAACCTTTCACACCATGAGGGCAGAGTAAGATCATCTAATCCATCATCTCTTAGGCCAGTAATGGAGAGCCTGGAACCTAGTCGAACGGGGTTCCCATAGGGGTCAGTATAATGGGCGAGGAGAAGCCAAGGGGATGTAGATTACAGTAATTTATAACAATGGTGTAACTCACAAGTAGAGGTATCACAGTGAGTGAGTGAGTATTGTTTCACACTGCTTTTAGCTATAGTCTTGCAATATCACGACAAGGTACACAAGAAATGGGCTTTACACAATGTACCCATGTGGAGAATCGAACCCGGGTCTTCAGTGTGACAAGCTGTTTTAACCACTAGATTTCCCAACCGCCCCTGGTATTCACAGACATGGGTCATAATCATAACAAACCTAGGATGTTAAAACTATGATCAGTGGATCTTGTCATGGCTTAGGGAGACCACTCTACACAGAGACTCCTGACATCTTAGTCCACTGAGACACTTGTGCCCTCAACATCATTATTTTCCTCAAAAAGGACATTCTTATTTTCAATGAAATGATATTACTCACCTCACATTATCAATGTTTGAAATTAAGCATGAACGTTAATGGGATTCAGGTTTCTTTATCCTTACATACTGGTGGGTTTAGATTCATTGATATTAGTATTCTACAGGTTAACTTCAAAAGGCCAATGCGCTGTTTTCTTCTTGCACCAACTTTAATACCAACAATAGGAAATTATCTGTCAAAAGGTTATGATTGATGATATTCAAAAATGCAAGTGATGAGAAATATGTGAGTGGATTAATCTACAGCTGAATCCTGGGCCTTGAATTCACCACCACAAAGTTAACAAACATGTCACATCACCACCTATGACATAATTTGTGACATAATTTCACTGTCCTGTTGTTGCATGGATGTAAATTGTTATGCTGCTAGATGTAAACAGTATTGATTTGAGAGACATGGGAACTTTCCAAAATACCTTAGCATTGGAAACCCTTTTTGACATGTAATACTGCTTGTTTGTCATGACCAAATAACAGTTTTTGCACATGTTTATATACATGCAAAAAACATGAATGCATGTGAACATTTCTGGGTGCAAGTCAGGCCTTAGGGTGCCGGAATTCATTTTTCAAGCAAATTTGCTTCATCTTATCAGCTCAATGGATGCAAGAATTTGAAACCTGATGAGAATTGTCATAAAAAATGCCATGGGCGAAGAAGTTAATTTCATTCGTGACTACACTGTGAAGAGAAAATGAAGCTCAAATTGATCCGTCTCTCAGTCAAGAGATAAGACAGAGCCTGTCCTGACTTATTGGATCAGATTCTGACAGTTGTGAGAAGGCAGCATGACTGGGACCATCTAGATGGTCATTGTATATCCTGGTCAGGGTGTCCACTGATGCAAGCCTGTACCAGTCTCATAGTTAATATTTTGCAAAGGTGGTAAGACTATCTTGACACAAACCTACCATTTTGAAGCGATCAACACATTATGTGACAGAGTGACAGTTGTTTATGCCTCAGTCAGCAATATGCATGCCTTAGCTTCACAGTGACCTGCAAATAATCAACTCTGGACAAGGCAAACCTGTGTCTGAAACATGAGCAATGATCCATGTCATCAGGGTACGATGACATGCATCCAGCCAGGTCACATGACCTCATGATCCCCATTGTAGTCTGCTTTGATACCAAGCATAGAGGGTAATGGGGACCAATAATCCACACATGATATATACAAATAAGTTTGGATACTGGTATATGTAAGGTAAAACTGAGCATCTGTAAATCGTGTAGTAATGCCTGATGATTTTGTCTGACCAACTGACATACTATCTAGTGTTTTTCTAGATAATTGTACATATCACAACATTACAACACAATGTAATGAATTCTCCTTTAGTTATGAAATCACACACTGAAGTCTCCTACTGTAAACCTTCCAAATTAATTACAAAAGTTTGACTAGGGAACGATGCGGTAGCTAGTAATCATTTAGTGTACATAATTACTAGTAATAAATCTTTTTACATTGTGTGACATTGAAATTGGTCTGGAGCTCCGTAGGATACGAACACCAAAATGTTGTTTAATGCCATGGTCAACAATAAAACTACATTATGCAGGATTTATCTAGGGTTCCAAAATAAGTGCCCTTGGGAGGCAAATAGGGAAGAAATCATTAGATTGTTCCAAATTGGAATTTCTAAAAAATTAAAGCTCAGAAGTATTTTGGCATTGCTTTCAATGTAATAACGTAAATCTAAGCATTATATCCTTTACTGGTCCTTTTAGCAGTGACATATAAGTCATCTCTGCAAACACAAAACATTAATACTTTTTTATTCAAATTTGGGACTGCTTGCTGAAATTTACTGCAGACTTGGGGCAGATAAATTCCTTCATGGCAGCCTGTAAATAATAATCATAGTCAGTAGGCTGGAAACCCACCCAGAAAGAAACCTTTTTGTTTTTCAAAAAGTTATGTGAATATCATGTGTGCAGTGTTAGTAAGCCGGTCGGTCCTCTTGGTCTTGCTGTTTCACATATTGAAAACTGTCAAAAATAGTGCTTGGTTTTGTGCTGAAGGTTGAGATATATTTCTGTTCAATGTTCATGGCATACAGAAACACATTACAAACACATAAACCTCACAAATACACTTCCGTTGTCTTGGGGAAAATTTACTCATAAAGTGAGTATTGTGATATTGTCCTTTCTTCACATCCAGATTTTAAACTTTGAATTACGTTTACAAAGATCTATCATGTATTCCAAATGTGTAAACTCTGTCAGTGTTAATGATTTTCACCATGGTTTAGCAATAAGAAATTAATGACAACACCTAAATTGGGTGCATTTAGAAGCATAGTCATGATGGTCATAAAATTCAACATAACATAAGAATAGTCTGTCCATCACTCCATGATAAATGTCAGTATATATTTAACTGACAACTTCAACGTGTCCCAATGCAGGAAATGGTTACAAGCACCTCGCACCCTGTCAATGTGCATGGTGACATCAGTGATACACCATCCTACAGGGTTATGCCATTCCACATTGTCCCAGGATATTGTGAGAAGGTGAGTGAAGATGTTATATGAGGTGTGACAAGTGACTGCTTCCTGCTCTTGTCATGTGACAGTTCAGACTCTGCCTTGTGTAAGGTACAGTAATCTTGTGAGTATCAAGTAGCTCAACATGGGATACAGACAGACCTGTTCACAGGCTGACATTCTTCAGCACTACATTTCACAGATACTACATAATATTTGTTGCCAATATCATATTCATTAGGAACATACGAACCACTGAAGTGTTTGTAACCTATATCTTCTTAAACTGGATAAGCTCAATAGGGGTGGAAAGGAACTCTTTTGGTCACTGGACAGTCCTTATGATACAAATTGAAAACAATTTCAAATATTACAAATATCTCCTTGTCATTTTGATAATATCATGGATGGGATACTAAGAATAGATTGTAATGATTGCCTATATGTTAAAGTCAACGTGTAAAATGACTAAAATTTTCACTTAGGCAATTAACAAAATGACAAAATATTTGAATTTCATAATTATTTTTCCATTTATTATATTATGATAACAAATTCCAAACATCTTAATAGCTTTTAGTCAATCTGACAGAAACATAATTGTTAAACGAATACAATATTTTGGTGTTTTATAAATTGCCTAAGTGAAAATTTCAGCCACTTTACACATTGACTGTAACAAATATACATATGTGACCAGCAAATCTTTGAGAATACCTGTCCTGCCTCAAGGACTGATCAGGAACAAGACTTGCTGATATTACATGTGATGATCTGTTTCAGCCTATCATCAACCGGAAGAACATGACATGTCAATTACCATCAATGGGGTATTTAAAGTGGCTACATCTAATCTGATGATGATTTCAGTCGATTGTTTTTTGGTTATGTATTTATCAGTAATGACACAAACACTTCCACTGTCTTAGACTGACCTTCTTGGACAGAAATATAGTGTGGCCTGGGTTTTCTATCTCCTACCTTTCATCTACACAAGTCACAGTTATGTCTGCTATACACAATCATGTATTGATTGGCCAAAGGAAAATAACCAAATTATCATGTACCGGAAACCTTTTGTTCCAAAGCTGTTACAAAATGGTTTTAGTATCTGGCTTACGGTACATGTGAGATTCTCATTCCAGCCCACAACTCTACATCCCTCCTTGTTCATCCAAGTGTACTGCATTACATATGCTTCAGTTAATGTCTAAACCCAGACAAGATTATGGTCAAGCTAATTACGCAAAACAATTACATGGGAAATAAGATTACTAGAAACAACACACAAAATGTCAACATCAAGTAGGAATAAGACTCACAAAAAAATTCCATATGTCAATTATATACGTAGGACACACTACCATTTGCACATAGGGGCCGATCATTTGATATTCTGGGTAGGCCTGGGATTTTTCTTTCTTAGGATTTGTTCCTGAAAATGCTGGAAAATACTAATTTGTCCTCAGGTTTTACTGTTTGTAAATCTGGACATATTCTGAAAAATAATGCGTTGTGGTAAAAAATTATTTGGAACCTCCTTTAAGAGAAGTGAAATGAATCATATGAAACACTGACTGAAAAAAATTATTCTGTTTTAAACAAGAATCCAGGCTCCCTGATCCTGACACCTCGAATATTAAATAGTTGGTCCCTTGGTTGGTTGTTTCCCTAGACCAATGTGGTTATCCTTAAGGAGTATCATAACACTGTGAAACGAAAAAATGAATAATTCAACCAAATTAAATGAAGTAATGATAATGTAAACTACACAGACACACAAATACTTGCAGAAAATAACTTCCAAATTTGATAAATATACCATTTTCAAAAAGAATAGATGCAGTTTCACATAAAAATAATATTGATCACAAGACGGAGATCAAGTAAGAAGATGAGTCTGACTTTGTGACATGATAGATTGAAGGCAGGTTGCTAGTATAGATTTCATGCTGTCTTCCAGAGCAAGCATTTATTCATGAAACATGGATGAAACCAGAAGGTTGAGAGGGGTATTATCCAATCAGAGAGAGAGCACCAGGAATAGCTGCATTACATAGGGCTGCTAGTTCATGTTATATTTCCAGAAGATTTAAGTAATAGGATATGGGGGTGATTTCATCCATTAGAAATATACACTGTCACTTACAAGACAGTAGACTTAGTAATGAGAAAAAGAGGACATGTTTTTAAACATCTTACATTTATATTCTGCTGATAAAGGTATATTCTATTCATATTATAGGTTTTTTGATTAAATTTGAAAATTGCATTTTAGAGATAGAAACAATTGTCATGATCAGTCTGTGACATGAGCAACTAGTCTGAAGCCTGTGTCTAGTAAACTTTATTTCAGTCTAGTAACTTGAAACAAATAAAATAACAGCAACAAAAACCTTTTCCATAATCATTTGAAATTAACTTGAACATATTTTGTCAAAACGTGTTTGTTGTTACGTTGGCTATAGCGCTGGTCATGACAAGTCACCAGATATATCCAGCTTGTGAATGAAAATACTACAACAACCTACCTGAAATTAATTTAACATTTTCCATACCAATTTCTGAAGAAAATGTATGCATAATTATTTGCTCCTAAAACTGCGACTGTGAGGTGCACGACAATATATATTTATGCATCAAAGTTATCATATCGTCACATCTCTGCGTGGCTTCACGTGATGTAAACAAATGAAAACTACGCAATTGGAAATAGTTTTTCACATTCTGAGATATTTTCTCATTGACAATTAACCATGACAAATGTTTATCTTGATATATATTTCCAGAATTTAATTGCCCATAATTAAGGGTGCGTATAAAACACAAAAGTGTATTATACACAAATAAAAAGGTTTTGTGTACATTGATCAATCGGAAGGGGAGCTTATTGGGATTGTTCACTTGCCAATATATTAGGAAATATCGCCATGGGCACTTATTAAAGTTGGGCACTTATTATGTCGAATACGGTATATATGCATGAATCACTATCAAATAACGATGGTACCATGCATGTTGAAATGTTGAATGTATCCTGCCCCATTAGAGGGATATAAATGGACACTAAAATCTGTAGACAAGTGGGGACTGATACACTTTAAAAATATATATCTCTGAGGAAATGCAAGTCACTAAATAGTCCTTCAATGAGGTTTTAATTCATGTTTAGGTAATACATTTCCAAATAGAGAAAAAAGTACAAATTACATCCCAAAAGGCCTCCCTGTGCATGCAGTAAATTTTCCTTCGTCTAGTTAAAAATATCTATGCAAATATCAGCTATGGAAAATTAATTAGCTGCGTTGATGAATACAAGGTTTGTCTCAAGAGTCTTCTGGTCAGAGTGACGAGGAGAGATAATCCACTAAACTGCTCCTGCATACTCAAGTAATGAGTTAATGGCTTCTTGGCCATTTTAGGCAAGCCTAGTAACTTCCATTTGAATAATGGCACCACGCCATTCTGTGGCGTCAACATGTTTACAGCCGCAGAGTGCAAGCTGCACTGTGTTACCTACTGGATGGTGGAAACATCTTTTGGAGACCAACACTCCATATTAAGTATAACAAGATGTCAAAATTAAAATACATGTACATACAAATACATTTTTTAATGTAGCTTATTTATTCTTTATCAATGTGTACCCACAATCTGATGGCTTATGCTTTGAATGATGAACATATTAGCGTCAAGTCAAAATCGGAAATAGCAACTACGGGATGACATCAGTATTTCTACTCTTCTGTAATGTTAAATTTCATGTGAAAAGCAAAATTGGTGATCTTCATATCATTTGTAGTGATTGTTGCAAAAGTGTCAATGTAGATGTCATATTTATGTAATGAGTGTCATAATAATATATGTTGAGTTTGTTGTTTTACTCAGCAGTTAACAACAGGCCCCAGGAGTTTGATGGAGTCAGTTAGCATACAGACATCTTCATGATTTTTAAAAAATCATTACCAAATTTTGAAACATATTTTAGGTGACAATAAGTGAAAGTCCTGCAAATGAAGCCATCAGAAACACAGTACCTGCCATATCACAGTGGCCTGTGGAACATAAAATCTTGGTCAGACAAACCAGTAGTTGATATTGTGAGCAAAGTTCCCACTTCCGGGGTACAATGACACATTATCAACCAAGTCACCAAGTCTGACAACCTGATCTAATGTAGTTACCCTTTATGAATGAATGTCTGGTTTTACGCTGCTTTTAGCAATATTCCAGCGATATCAGGGCTTCACAATTTGTACCCTTGGAGGAATCGAACCCAGGTCTTCAGTGTGATGAGCGAATGCTTTAACCACTTGGCTACTCCACCGCCCCTCACCCTTTATGACAAGCAACAGAGTGCTGGGGAACTATTCTTACCATTGGGGAGATTATACATGAATTCAGACATGAACTTAATAACATCTGTCAGATACACACAGTTATCACATAGATAATATCTTTATAATGCATACCTAATAATCAGATGTCAAGAAGTTTCATCATTATAGATTGAAATGTATGAAGACGCACACAGTGTCCACGTAAACATGGAATCCACAGTGATCGACTGACATCACTAAACATTACAATACGCCAACAATGCCATTCAGCACAAGAAATCATAATACTGTTTTATTTATGTGAATTTTTATTAACCTGCTCAATCTCTTATAACAAAAATGTCTCTTAACTGTGTAGTAACAAGAAATAAGTGAATGTTTACTGCTCTACTAACAGAAGAAGATACTGATGTTACATACAGTATGACATGACGCTCAAGATTCCCTCAATTTTTAATTTTGATACAAATGTCCATTTTTGTATCCTGCTGATGAATTTGGCAGTCACAAAATCATGTTCAGGATTCTTTAATATGAAACAGAAAGGTAATTAAACAGTCTGTTATCACACACGCCTACGTCAATAATGTCTTGTACTCACTCAGAAGTGTAACATTTTACTTGACAATATATTCCTGATGTTCCAACAGTTTTAAACCTGATAAATATGTAAACACATGCTTTTAGAAATAAACTTTAGGGGCAAAAATTTACTCAACCATTAATACATTATAATTGGCCATTAAAATAGTGAATTTTTTACAATGGATAGAATAAATTTGTATGAAAGTATACAGTTCTTTTGGTTATCTCAATATAATAAAGATCCAAACAAGTTAACTGACATCATTTTCATCTCAAATTGGCAGCAGAGGGAGATTATGAAATAAGGTAAAATATCAGAGTACGCAAACGGGTAAATTAATGTATATGCCAAATACTTGCTGTGGAACAAAATTTCACTAAGATACATGCATAATTGTCTGAGAAGTTTGTTTGTTGTTTAACGCCGCACTCAGCAATATTCCAGCTATATGACGGCAGTCTGTAAAATTATCGAGTCTGGACCAGACAATCCAGTGATTAACATCATAAGCATCGATCAACGCAATTGGGATCGATGACATGCATCAACCCGATCCTGTTAGTCGCCTCTTACGACAAGCATAGTCGCCTTTTACGGCAAGCATGGGTTGCTGAAGACCTATTCTACAATTAAATAGTATTTTAATTAAATCAGCACTGTTGCAGTTATCAGTAAAAAATATGCATTAGTTCTGTATCAGTTTTAATACAAGGGACACAGACAACGGCCAGCCGGCATTGATATCTGATTGACCTAGCTGACCTCACCTGAGCAAATACATAAAACAAATCTGACATAAACTCTTGTAAATTCCTTAACCTTAATTTTATATCAGAATTTAATAAATGTGATCTGAATTCATATCAGAAAATATTCATAGCTACCTAACTCCCTGAGAATACAGTAAACAGGCTATGCAAAATAATGCTGTGAAATTGGCATGGCTGGAAAGCATTTATCACACAAGCACAATGCTATAGCAATCCTACTTTTTACAATTGCAATAGATAATGTCCCCCTGATAGCTCCCCATGATGAAATAATCATGGAGCCTGGGGTTTCATTACCACAAAGAATACAGCAACAACAGAATGGTCAAACAGACGTTAAATCATCATTAAAAGCTGTGCCACACTGACCATAAAAGAGACCACATTTCAGTTAAGATGGAACCTATCACATTAATGGTGTGGTAGCAGACATATATAAATGTGCCCATGGTTTGACCAGCATATAGATTGCAGCAGTTTACCTTCCTCCCCTAATGTGTGTTGCCGTCAAATAAGGAGGGAATAATACTGTTGGCAGGAACATTACTGGTGTTCCCCTGCCCTGGAACATTTCCCTAACTGTAATGATATTGAGCAAAATCTCAATAATCAAGTTTCTTTGCTCTAAAAGGATCCTGAAAATACATGCTGTAAACAACAGTTGATTGCTTGACAGCTGTGATGGTAAACATATACGGTTTAAAAAGTACCACTTTTGTACAGTTTATTGAATTTCTATTCCAACATGACAGTATGGGAAAGATGGTTCATGTATCTTATGTGCATGATATATCATGAATCACAAATGTAAATCATTTTGTAAAAAAAACATGAAACAAAATAAAAATTCGAAGTCTATGCAGCAAACATCATGTCCTTTCTGAGATGTTTTCAA
The DNA here is from genome assembly GCF_022045235.1 of Haliotis cracherodii. Taxonomy (NCBI): domain Eukaryota; kingdom Metazoa; phylum Mollusca; class Gastropoda; order Lepetellida; family Haliotidae; genus Haliotis; species Haliotis cracherodii. Next base: position 30,775,273 of record NW_027266286.1, read on the forward strand.
AGCAATTTCATACATGATAAGAAACTGCAAATTGCAAATAAAGTTTCATTTATCATGATGTCAACAACTTTTTTTCTTGTTAAAACTTGGAATCAAATTGTAAGGTACTTTCAGTTAAACATTTCTGCTGCCGTTTTATACATGAAGATACTGGCAGATGAGTCTGAATGGTTTTATGCCAGTCTCCATATTACAGCTGAATCAGCCAGCGAGTATTCAAGTCTTGACCAGACACAAGAGCGGCTGACATGATGGTGAACGATGACATATTCCAGGTCTTGCAATGTAACGACCCAGCAGACATTGGGTACCGAAAGAAGCTAATGTATTGAGAATTAAAGGATTTTTCCTGAGATGGAAGTATTGACAGTTTTTAGTATACATACAGTATGACAATATTAAAAATTATGGTGAACAAATTATTTGTAAAACGGTAAATGGACAAAAAATGAAAACAGGTGACATCGCCTGCTTCTTGTAGGCAGAAAACGTTCATCAAAAAGAACTCAGATAACCATCTTACTTTAGAAGGCCCAAAAATATTGAGGCATTGGAGAAAATCGATAAAGGATTTTGACCTAGTTTGAAGTCTCTCTGCAGTGGAAACACTACCTAAAGTAATAACAAGGGATGAAAATGATGAAAACTGTTTCAGCCGTGTGTTTTGAGCAGATAATCCATAGTCAGAACTCACCATGCACTATGCTTGGAGGGATGTAAAGTCCTTTTGGATGCACAAGTTCCCATGTCTACATCTTGCAATACAAGGAATGAGGGATGGCTGAAGCAGCACTAGGTAGGCGGTGGTATCAACATCTTTGAATGTTGTCAAGCTGTCTATATCTGTGTGGGCTCTCAGGATGCCCCTCGTGTAATAATGGCATTGATTGATCAATAAATTGGCTGGACTCAATGCCATGGGTGTTCCAATAGTCTATTAGGAAACCAATGCTCAGTTCCTGTTATGCATGTCTGACTAAATAACATAAAACTATTGCTTCCCTTCATTTGAAAAATGTGCCATATCTAAAAAGTTGTGGAGAGGTTGAACCCTTCTCGCGAGTTATTGATTTCTGCAACTGATTCTGAAGTCTCGGTGATTTCAATTTCCTCGTATTGATCACATCTAGGTCAGCGGTTGTTGCTCTCTACCCATGCTACTTTCATCTGGCTGTGGGAAGTTAAATTTGACGGAAACAGTTACGCATGGCATGTTCCATTTTTCACCTCAATGCAATCACAGCAGTCATATTTGTAGCAGTTTTCACATTTTTCTGTTCTATCTTTTTGCACTTAAAATTCAGATTTGCAAAGAAAAACATTCAAATATATACTCAAGAAGAATCTATTCACAAACAAAAATCTAAAAATTGGTGTGATAATTTATTTATTAACAAATAAACATCTGCAAATTAATGAATTATGGGAATTGGAATTTTCTGATCACACTGATCAAAGGAGTCATATTATTTTCAAATAGATCAATATCAAATTACATAACTGATTAATTGCTCATGTCATCCAGCCAGACAAGTTAGTCAGAACACCCTTAAAAAAGATTATTTTGATCTGTGTTGATATCAAAGATGCATAATTTTGTCAATATATATGATTTTGTTATGTCTGAGCACAGAATTTGTAAAGTACAGAGACTATTTAGGAAGGGGAGTCCATAACCCAATTTGTTTTCCATAACAATGTCTGCCTCGAGAGAAAGACTGTGGTCAGCCTGCCTGCAGTTTGGAGTGTTCCATGCATAAGTTAAGGATGCCAAAATTGACAACTGATTTCAGCTAATCCAACCAGCTTTTCTGTTAGCATAAGAACCAGGAAATTACATAGACACAGGGCCATCATATTGCTCTCCTTTGTAGCTTTGATGAGTCAGGAGGTGTCATCCAGTTATATTCGGCCACTCAGTCTAAAACAATATATAAAAAAAAACAGAACCAAAATAATACTCGTACATATACCTATACCCTCCATCAGTGTATTATTGAAAACCAAAACAATGTATTGCATCACTCACACGTCTTTCTATTCTCACTAGATTTTTCAAAGCAGTCAATGCTCGATATAACTGGACCTTAAATTCCTTCTATTCATTTAGTATTCATTTATCTATTAATTCTCACTGCTTCAAGGTTAAAACTGACTTAGCAACTTTAGTGACCAGTCTAAAGCTTGGGTCTAATGAAATTTAATTTGAAGAAAGATTAGTGAACATAAATCTATATACACATACAAAATCTAATGATAATAATATTCTCCAGGACATGGTCAAGCAAGTAGATTCAAAATATATTTGGCAAATCATTGTTATACCAGATGGTTTGCTGTACTACCCATACTTATCTAGAATCAACTGTACATTTACAATTTAAATACCGAATGTCTATAAAAATCAAGCATGAAGGAAACATGAATAATCCATGACACATACCTTCAACAGAAAACACAGGTTTTCTATCATGCTTGACTTGTTACCTCTGTGGGTATACATTTATGTACAGGTGATGTGCCTAGTTGCTCTGTTGGTGGATTAAAGGTTGTATTCCCACACTCTTGTTTAGGTTATATTTAACATAAAAATCAAGCATGAATAAAACATGAATAATAAGGATACAACATACCTTCAAACAGAAATAACAATCAAGTTGATTTAGCTGAGTCCAGTTAACTAGCAGTTCGACAAGGACATTTCCTTTGACCCCTTTACATGGCAGATGCAAAATGTATTGTCATTTTAAATATTTAGTCAAGATAATTCTTAAATGCGAATTCCTGCCAACAACATGAATATGCATTTCAATTTCAGTGAGGTTATTGAAGCAACGGCACAGAATTATTCCTGCAATTCATTGTGTTCCTGTAGCTTTTCAAAGTGTGATTATCACTGACAGTACCAGAGAGTTCAGGATCCAGTTCAAAGGGTTCTATTCCTCAGGTATCTAGCATTCTGTTTGCACATGGTGTAATAGAGAATGGTAATGGATGCTGCTTATTACTTCCTCAAGGAAAACATTAAATTAAGCCATGTATTACAGGAGAATGATTGTTTCCTTGTTTGTGGTTAACTAGCTGCCAATTATGAAATATGGACTGATAGATTTTGCACAGACAAAGAACATTATCAAACCTCCAAGTCAGAATGAGGAGATCTGATTGGTCCTTGGATCCTGATAAAATACTGTGTAACGTGCCTTGGAGGTTATAAATTGCACAGTAGGGGAATAAATCTCTTATACCCCGCCACGAGCACTACAGGCTGCACATGCTTTTCTGACAGACAGAAGAAATCCTTTATACCCTGCTTCAAAGCAAAAAGCCTCACACTCTTTCCGAACCAATTAATGTCACATGACATAGCACAAGCTAATCTCAGCTGTTTTCTATCAATTTGGAATTTATTTGAATCATTTTACAACGTCATACTAAAACATGTCGGTAAGATAAATTTGTTGTAGCAGGATCACTCAGGGTACATGGGGTTTTATGCGTCACTCGTTAGGTTTTATACCACTCGCCTCTACCTAACACAGAATGTATAAAACCCCATGTACCCCAAGTGATCCTGCTACAAGTTATAGTATTCATATTTTAAATACTGGTGTTTGGATATGCCCCATCGTACATTTCTGCTGTTAATCATTTTCTGATGGATGCTCAGTCTACATCATTGAAGGTCAGACAAGCAAATTACGTCATCTCAAGGTAAAACAATTCTAAGTAACGTAAGCAGAAAGTTATGTCATGGAACCTTTTGATAACACATGCCATGATGATTCCTGGTATGTGTTGACTGAACCCCTCAACTAAACCCATCGAGAAGTTTCAAGTTCTTTGGTGTCTAAGTCATTATTATCATGTTTTCAGCCAAAAAAGTAGTTGCACTTCGTTGTGAAAATTCCCCAAAATACACCTTGGCATCATAAAAGCTCAAATGATATTTGAAACTGCTTCCTGATTGGGATCTACAAACACTGGCTTTCCGATCAACATCTTTTTTCTCAATGGTATGCTTGCTTGACTCTAAGACCAGTTATTCTGATTCATAATGTGAGGTTAGAATTTAATTAAACATGTTGGCAGAGATGGTTCCTGCCAGTATTTTATGCAAAAACAAGAACTGCTGAAACTTCTCGTTGATCCAGCATATGAACCACCACTGACGACACACAATCTTCATAGCCAAGAAGTGGAGCTATGTATTAAGTCCTCTCCTGTCAATATCCCATGACAAGTGCTCTGATTGAGACAGATAGCAGGAAATAGGCCGGTATAGTGCATGTTCAAAGAAACAGAAGCAGTATCATGTCCATTTAATAGGGGCTGACCTTTGTATCTAGATATGGCAATGTATGTCTTCAGAGAAGTATGTATGTAATGATGTCAGGATACTGGAATGGCATGGTGCAGAGAGGAAGCATAGAAACACCTATTGACTAAATTTACAAGCAGCAAACAGAAAGATCGGCTTCATAGCAATGAGATATAGAAGAGATTGATTGTGCTTTCCGAAACTGGCTGCAAAGTCTTCAGTAGATGTATCCTAGCTGAGTGAGTGAGTGAGTGATGTATCCTAGCTGAGTGAGTGAGTGAGTGAGTGAGTGAGTGAGTGAGTGAGTGAGTGAGTGAGTGAGTAATATTATAAGAGTAAGTGCCCTAATAGATTATAAACACTATCTTTGAAAACGTCAAAGATCCAAAGATCCACCCCGCATGAAGTAGTGGATATTCTTCAAGTTTAAAAATACACATAAGGAACTTGCATCAAACAATTCCAATATACCATTATCAGCTCTACAAAGTACTACATCTTCGTTTTTTTAGACTAGGGGATAAGGAAGTATCATAACTAAGATAAATGACTTTCAAAACGTGAATCAAGAATGAAAAATACATAATAAATTTGTTGAATTCTCAACAGAAAAACCCTTTTTTCTTTAAGCATTGAAGAATTTGAACAAAGTGGCTTTAATTTTACTTCCAAACATACAGCAGCTTTGCCATGCATGAAGGATATAAGCCCTTACCCATACCAATCTGCCTCAAGTTTGAAGTGAAAGGGTCTTTTGCATTTGAGCAAATGGAAATTTCTTTATGTGTTGGGCCATTTTGTTTTCCCACAAGTTATCATAAGTTTGGTGAATGCTGAAGAAATATGTCCCTGCTAATGGACCACAATACACAGAAAAGGGGGGAACCTCGAGCTATTTAGCATAAATGCAAACTAGATAAGAGAGGTTCTGTAAGATTAAGGAAACCACACCTGCAAAGGCTACATCTATGACTACAGTTGGATGCTTCAAGGATGACAGCACTGAGATCAATCACTACCTGAGTGAGTCTAGATGTAGTATTGATTTCAGCATCCATTAATGTATGTCCCAACTTGGGTGCCATGACTGCCGTCCAATCCTCTTTCCAGCTTTCCTGTACAATCCACAAGTAATGGCAAAGTTTTCATGCCTAGGAATCAACAATTATGACACAATATTTTATCCCTCAATTTCAAATGACTGGCAGATACCAATAAGGCACCAAGAATAGGAACCATACAAGAAATATATTAAATAAATGAAAAAAACAAGCGACTTACTTTTTCAGCAGGGTCATTTGTGCCTCCAGGTCTGCTTCCTGTTGCTGAAGTTGCTGCGTCAGCTCTTCCTTGTCTTTTAATTGTCTTTTAGTCTCATTTACCACGCTCCTCAGGGACTGAACCTAATCAGGTATAGAAGAAAGTCTGTCTTGACAGCAGCAGGCATGGGCAGAGTGGTTGTTCCTCACACACTTTGGAGAATACCAATGCTCTTGAACGGATGTAAAACATCATTTTCTCATAACAAAGGGTATGTTTTGACTGTAAATTCCATCTTCATTAATTAAAAATGCTCCACACATTTTGTTTTTGTTCTACAAGGAAACAGTTGACAAGAGGTATGCTGCAGAGGAAGTCAATATTTGGTTCCTGAAACTTAATTAACTTATTCACACTTAGCTCTTTAAAAATGCTGACCTTAAATCCTCAAATTCTCTTAAAAGTTCTCCATGTTGTAATAAACTTTCATCATCTATGTTTTACAGAAGTGAATGATTTATCTTCCTCTGAATGCATATATGCACTTTCACAAGACAATTAATCTGTGGCATACCATTATGCCACTAAAATACACATGAATGTGAAGCTTTGGTGCCAAGTCCATATGCATTGCTAGTGGGTTGTGATATTACACAGCAAAACAGCCATATGACAAAATGTAAAAATGTTAACTCTTTTGGTAAACTATTACAGAAGATTCAATTTTTAATTCCATCTAGGCTAAATGACATCAATACGAAGTCCTTTCACATAAAAACTTGAAGGAATCTCACAAAATTAGTAAAATGAAAACACTATTTTTTCTGGCATGAAGTTTTTCTACAATATGTCAAAAAGTAATTATACATAGCAACTTTTCAAAATATTTATTGTTTAATATCGGTGTTGGACATTGTAAGGTAAGAACTACTACCAATGACATACATTTGATAAATGTTTCGGCACAAAGTAGATGTAGGTGACACAGAACTAGAGAGCTTCATCTGATGAATTAAATGCCGCTGCTGCAGACTGAAAGAAATTCTTTCATGTTTCAATTGCAAGCGGTAACAGAAATGACCTGTTCATCAGATGGAGTCAATAAGGTTTCTTTGAGATGAAATTCCTTCCAGCATCTAATCTGAATGACAATTGTGATCAATAAGGTAATAATGATAGATAATTTTTTTAACACTACACCATTTTGGACAGAAACTATTAGTATGTCCATTTATGTCTGAAGTATATCCTAAATTAACAGTGTAAAATAGTTTGGTCATAACAAAATCGTTCATTTTCAAACAAGGAAACAGGTTATAAGCATTACCGGTACTTTAACATGTCTTTGAGATAGAGAAGGACAGGTAACGCTGGTTTGCTAGTGAGGTGAAATAGGGTTTAATATCACACTCAAGACTGTTTTACTGCAAGTACCATCTTTTAATGTCTTTTGGTAACCTGGCCAGGGAAATGAACGGCTGACATTCCGTTCTCCTGTCAGATGCTCTGTCCACTACACCACAGAGATGGTTAGTTTGCTTGTGGGTAAAGGTCCACAATATAGTCTTGCTATAATAGAGACTTTTTGTATTCAACATTGTAAAAGATAATGTTTGGAAGAGTGAATGCTATTCACTCAGAATGAAAAGAATGCCTTTAATGTTTTCAATTTTCTAAATTGTAGAATGGCCCAAAGAAGAATTAAAAAACGGTTTCAGAATACTGGTTTCAGGATTAGTCCAAAGAATCATCTGTGGGCAGAAAATTGGATTGAAATAAATCTTTATCTTTTTTTTAGCAAAGACCATTAATAAGATTGTGCATGCTAGGGTCAAACCATATTGATTCTGTGGTTTGGGAGAAGACTGAATCTTTTTCATGAAGACTGATATGTTTGAATGATGAATAATTCAAACATCAATATCGCATGGAGGGCACAGATTTCAACCAAACATCCCTCTTACAGTGTGGGTACAAGCTGATGATCAAAGTCACCTTCTGCTCAAATGTGCAATGTAATATTTCAGGATGATTTTTTAACAATAAAAACATTTACCATAAAAAAAATCAATACGATTCACGTCTTCATCTATATTTTTTACCATATCAAGACTCAAAGTTATACAGTTAAAGAAATAAAAGAAGAAATATCTGATTATGATGCTGGATAGATCTGGACAGAGCCTAGTGATATCTTCATGGATCATACTATTTCAAAGAATAATGGTAATGATTGATGTCATTTTGACAATAGATAGCATTTTCTGATTGATCAGATTGCCTAGACCAAAGATCATGTGGAGGTGTTCATGAGTGATTGTGGAGATACATGCGATGTGATATAAAAATTAAATGAATGACCGACCCACCCACTGACCGAACAAATGAATGATGAAATCTGAATTGATACTCAACATGCCCAATGCCAACTGACTGCCCTATTATTCTATATGCTTCAACAACTCAACTTGTTTACAAAACCATGTTTTACTTTGCTTTCTGGACCCAACATTACAAAGACATTCCAAAGTTCTCTTGTAACTGGTGTTATATTAACAAGATATGATAGGATCTTAACATGTCCAATGTGACTTGACTAAATCTATTGAAAGTAAGGTGACAGGCACATAACAGTGACATGATTTAAAAACATGAACATTTGAACATGAATCCTAAAGGATCACATCATATAATAACTTTACACAGCAGACTTCCATTATTTCCAGGACAATTACAGCAAAATACCTGCTATATATGGAGCCATATCTCATCCATACTTTTCCTATTTACAGCTAGAGATGGGAATTTCTAAAAATTTCAAGACTCATCATTGATTGTAAAATCAACTGATGATTGATCTTTATTGAATAAGAGTTGGTTAATTACTATACAGCATTCAGGAATATGTTACATTTTTGATGTGGCCAAGACCAGGCAAACCTATGGTCGATAGCATGAGCAGTGATATGCCTTTTGGTTTGGCGGAACAAGATACACAATCAGGCTTGTCATAGTAGTAACCACATTTAGTCAACTCTTACAAGCATGGGAAAATGGTGACCTATTCTGCCCTAGAATCCTCACAGGGAGTTATTATACTGAAGATGTGTCACATAGGAAAAAAAAGAAAATGGATTGGAATGTTCTATATGCCATTTATCTCCAGCAAAGTCACTGGCTCACAGACATATAGGCTTAGTTCTTTTACTAAATCATTTGGCTTCCAGGTTTTTATTCAGTGGTCCAAGTAAAAATGATATTTACAAAACAATGATGCATATAAAGAAACATATGTAAACATTGTCAGTTGGGTTAAATAAAGACAAGAAAAAACAACTATGTCCAAGAGTTACTTACAATTCCTTATTGACCTAAATGAAGTCTATTTATTGCAGTATTTATTTTCAAACTCTGTTGGAAGACTCTTCTCACATTAATATTTTCCCCATTTAAGATATTTTAATTGGTGGATCTGCAAACCAAGTAATACAAGATAACCTGCAACATGAGCCCTGCACTCACCCAAATGCAACCACTCACCTCACGCTGATGCTGTTTTTTTAGAGCCCTCTCCTCCAACAAAACATCTCGCAGCACACTCAGCCTGTTGTCCAGCGTACTGTCCACGGTCATCTCCCAGTTGGATACACTCTCCACTGCCTCGTCATGGAGCCGTATTAGACGCTCATTTTCACCTTTACAAAAAAAGTGACCTATTAGTGGAGTGAATAGTGTTTTAAGTCCCAGACACAGATAAAAAATGATATGATGCCTGCAGCATCATTAGTGTGAGAATAGTGTGACCAGTAGTCAGGGTAAGAATACGCCCTACATCAGGGTTACTGACACAGAGCCTGGTCATTGTGGCCATCCAATCTTTAATGTTGGTTACCATAGACATTCACACAAGAAAGATGGGTCTTAGGTTTCTGTTTTAAGGAAATTATGTAAAACTTCCATAGCAACTTAATTAAGACTATGGACAAAATACTATGTTTGAAATTAGTGGCATAAAGTGGCATAAACCTATACTCACTTTTCAGTCATATGATTCTATACTACTTCCCAAGTCAACTTAACAGTAGCATTTTTCTCATGTAAAGTAAGATCTGCATATCTAATGTTTGATATAAAAATTCAGGATGCGACCTTTTTGTTTCTGCAGAACATGACATTGTATTGTGAATGTTTTCAAATATGCAAAATTACCTTTTAGCTTCTGTAAAACGAGTATCAACCTTTGGTACCTGAAACAACAGCATAATGAAACCTATTAAAGCATGAAACATACACAAGTAAACAATATAGACTTCCAATTTCCAATTATGTACAGTGCAATACATTCCTTGACACTTTAGCTCAAATTGCAAAACTTACTGATGGAGACTTTTATTTAAATCATTGCTGAAAATTTGATCCTCAAGCTATACAAATTTCCTGACACTGCAAAATTATTCAAAATTCCCGGAGTGCAAAAACCTATACATATTATATTTTACTATTCATTATATATGTATCTTATTATTATTATTAATAATACTCTGAGTCTCTTTCGAAAATGACAAAGCAATAACTAGACCTTTACTGTTGTGAATGTGCATATATGCACATGCTAACCACAACAATATTTTCAAATCCATATATCAACTCCCATCCCTTCATCAGGAAAACTGGTGCACATGAAAAAAGCTTCATCAATGTTTTTCATTGCTTGTTTGAAATAAAACAACATATTTTTTGAAATGACCGTAATATCCTGCATGTGGACTTCCAGTTAGTGCATTTTCTGCCTCACATGTAAACCTTTGAGCAATGGAGCATATTGAATCACATTTTGCCACACGTTTTCCCAGAGGCCTCATATAAACATGATGAGAAGATTCAATGCAGAACATCATATTAACCTATGACTTCTAAAAGAACTTTTTACAAACTCAGCTTCCCACTTCCTACTATCCACAGGACATAAAATGAAAATAAATTCAACAAAATTTTCTCAGTCAGATCTGACTGTTCCCGCTGATACCAAACTGAAAATGCACTTCATTAATTCTTCATAACTTCATCATTAAAACAAGCAAACTTGAAATAGCTTAATGACATATAATTAGGCAGCTGGCTGCAAACTCTAGAACTATCTTTTATGTATATTGTATCTGTTTTAACTTTAATTACAGACATAGCAAACTAGGTTTTTAGCAATAATACGCCAACTGATGTCTCTGCATATGTTTTTTTTTGCCAATTTGCATTCTGTAGTTGTTTAGTTGCTGGAGCAGCATTAATATAATCATGTGGAGCTCGTTTACCCATCCAGGGTTTTCTAAAAATTAGCATGTTGAAAACATATACAGTATTGTTTTTGCTTCTAAGCTGATGTCTGTGTATTACAATGCATCATATACCTTCTCTCTGAATGGAGATTTTCTTCATTTGATATACCATTGGAGGAAATCGCTTCCTCCTCACCATCACTGTCAGTAAAGAGCCGTCTAGAGTAGCTTCCCCTGTCTGGGTTTGCATCCACCGCACTGATCACTTCATCGATTTGCTGTGTAAATGAATCCTGCTGTTCCTTGAATTTCTTAACCTGGAGTCAATTTTTGAATTACTGTATAAAATAATTCATCATTATGATATAAAACTATGAATGGCACTCTCATATGATCTGGAGTAGAGAACATGCTCAATCATTTTGATAGACATCTTCGTCGTGATTCACAATTCCCACAGGATTGGTCTTAACTTGTATTCCTTGATCCGTTACACACTCAATCAGTAAACATGTATCAGGTTCAGAATTTACATATGAACATTACAACCTTTTTGATTATTTGATCACACATGCTACGTACAGCATTGCATGTCTGTCAAAATCTACTGTTCACTTCTCTCACACATGCTTCCAACTTCCCTAGGCAAGAAAATTAACTGACTGTAAAATTCCAGTTTCCACCCTTGCCGAACTAGGCCGGAATTTCTTGGTTCAATCGTAGCACCACCAGTGGCTATTACGAGTTATGTCCCTCCTATTAACCAATCAAACAAAATGACGGTGCCCAGTGAAGAAGACAATCAAGATCTATATTGTAATAAAACAGGTCTCACTTCATGAAGTGCATCAAATCACATGAGCATCTTGATTAAAAACATGAAAAGATTTGTAAAATATCTGTTGACACTAAGTTGACGGTATACATTCTTTTCATATCTTGCAATCGCAAAAAAGCTGCATGGAAGTTTACAAACAGGATGTTTGATTTCGTTATGCGAGTTAGATTTGACTGTTCATAGACTCATTTGTCCAACCAAAATATAACTCCATAATTCCAGCCTAGTTTGGCAAGGGCGGTAACTGGACTTTTAGAGTCAGTTAACTCCCTTGCCTCGGGAAGATGACATGTTTCATGGTCTTAAAATTTCCCCTTTCTGGGTGGATAGTGTCACATCACATCAGTCTATTTCTTTCATAAATTTTGGACATACATTCAAAGTTTCAAACTATTATCATGATTAATATTGTTATGTGAAATCACCAGATTAAGGGGCTAAAAACTAAAATATATCAGACAAGTTTTCAAGACCACTACTCACTCATAACATACTAAACTGCACATAGATAAGTCCTTTAAGTGGCAGGACTGCATATACCTGTAGGTACATGAACAAATGCCCATGTGTCATGCTTTATCACTAGATTTAATCATTAAAAGGTGAATCAACATTTAAGGGTAGAAACAGAGTCAACAACAAAATACAGAATGGATGCAACAGGGGGATGCAACCCCTGAGACCATTTAGGTCATCTGGCCCCTCATGCTCGGAGGAAAGTTCATAAAAGACATTGATTACTTTATTTAATCTTGTGAGCATGGGTTTGGTGCTGACAGAGCAAAGATCATTTTCAGGAGTTCTAACCAGTGACCAGTGGATCTTGGCACCACTGAGGAATGGAATTCTGCACAGTGAGATGCATCGTCTTAGAACTCAGGTTCCTTCAGTTGTTTTTCAACCACTTGAGCTAACATGACATTCACATTGAGTGTGGTTTGGAACTTCAGCAATACAGATTAAAAAAAAATTCTCATTGATTTCCCCACCTGTACTATACATCAATCATTCCTTTACGTTGAGGGAACAAGAGAATATCATTAACTGGGAAATTACCAGGTATAAAGCTTAAATCTCATAGAATCATGTCTGAACATTTGTTCAGTGATACAAAGACTTACCAATTTTATACCATCCAGTGTTATGATCTTGTCATTATCTCCATTTGAAGGCATGAAGGAAGCGACCTCAAGGTCTATGAGATCTTCTGTTGTCCAGGAGTCGCCGCCGGAGGAGAAGGACCGGGCCAGGATGCTCTCCTGAAGCTCCTTGTCACTAAGTGGGGAGGGCAGGTGCAGAGAGTCTTCAAGCTGAAGATAGACCAAATGCAGCCACTGGCTCTCTACCTCAACTCACACAACTAATATTCAAGCAAGATACAAGTGATTAAAAATAATAGTGAATGTGTGAGTGTTATCTAACAGCACAGTCAACAGTACAAACAAAAAAGACTTCATCAACCTTTATTGATTGACCCCAAACTTTCCCACCAGAAACATGTATCCTGAACCAGTTGGAGTTCATCCAGTAAGTTGAAAGTTAACCTCACCAATATCTACCAATATTAATCTGGAGTTCTGCTGCAGCCTCTCAGGATTCCCGCAATAATTTTTGTTTGGCATGCCCGTGTAGCTAGGTTTATTTTAAATAATTATGGGGGCCATTGACTGTCTCCAAAATTTTTTACATCTCGCACAGCTGTTGAACAGCTTATTGAACGCAAACTTTCACTTTTTCGTGTATCATTTTGCTATCTGCGCCTTTCATTGGCTGAAAGTTCCAAACGGTCCAATCAGAGTCACACATTTGTGCAAATATTGTAGCCACATTGACGATTTACATTGGATCATTAGCGTAACTAATAAACCATGCCCCAAACAGCAAAATCCATGAGCAGACAGTCGGAAAAATGTTCAGAGAGAGATCTATTCTAAATTACTTTTCGTTGTCAACACAGCCTATACCATCTTCTGATAATGCCAAAGATGTTTCTGCTTTGAATGACTGCAGAAGTCATTCAAAGAATCGCCAACCACAGGTAACATTAGCGAAACACAGAAGTCTTTCATGGCGCACCTGACAGTGACAGACTGAGAAAGGTAGAAATTTCCAATGAACCTGGCGTCGCGACTACATGTGGTTACAGCATAACTCAGAAAGAAATACTATGACATGTCAGCTTTGCATAAATCATGTGAAATCTAATTCAATGACAAAGCTAAAGTATTAATTTGGAAGGAGTACCTTGAAGACACATGCTAACGGTGATTTAAAAAAAGGTGTTGAGACTAATATATGACATCAGACGTTGTTGCAGCAATACATAACGTTACCTCTGAGAAAGAAATATTCTATGTATTGCTAGCATTACCCTTGGATGGGGATTCTGCATCAGTAACCTGTGTATCAGATTACTTATGTTTTTTTTGTGATCTCAGAGTGTGGCCCCATACGTTTATAAAATGACCCCATGTTTTTATGCTGAAGGGGTCCCTGTCCACACTTGTTCTGTTTCTTTGTTCATCTATGATCCCTAATATTGTCTAATGTGGTACCACTTTGAAACAGAACATTCCATGCCTCTAGCTACATTACTGTTGCAAAGTTATTTAAGAGTTCCAGTTCAATGACAGTTCTTCTGGTTTGAGAAGACAAATGCCCAATGGTAAACCAATATGAAACAAACAATCAAATGTCTCTTGTGTGCGATATAACTGGTATACCGGTATATTGCAACATGGCCCTCAGCAACACACATGTATCACAATACAAGCCTTGTGTATTGATATTTTCCAATAGTCACAGAGTGAGTGAGTGAGTGAGTGGGTTTGAGTGAGTGAATGAGTATTGTTTTACAGTGCTGTTAGCAATATTCCAGCAATATCACCAGAAATGGGCTTTACACATTGTACCCATGAATCCGGGTCTTTGGCGTGACGAGTGAATGCTTAAACCACAGCACTACCACCCCTACAGTCACAGAAGAATTTATATATGATAATATGAATTATATCTACTATCTTGAGGCTTTTGGATGGACTGGGTTCCTATCTAAGCCATGTAAACAGCATAGGCTCCACACTGTTTACATCAAGATTCTATATCGATTACGTAATAGATCTTGTTATCCATACCATCCATCTCGCAATCTTAAGTCTGGATTATTGGATGAAGAAGTACCATTTGAACAGAACAAATATGTGTCATATGAGCCCCAATACATATTGAAATATGTATCGCAATAAGCTCTTCGTATTGTGAAATATTGCAATACATTTTATGAGTCAATACGCTAACCCTAGACTCTAGCTACATAAATAAGAAATTCATATGCACTTCCAGTTTGTAAAAACACACGCCCAATCCAGCAAAACTTAAAAACAGAAGGTCCTATTCCTGTAGACACCTTAATAACAAAGTCATCAGTACCTCTGGTTTATTACTTCAACTCCAGTTTAGGAAAAACACATGCTCAATGTGATGACAATAAGATTTTTGGTGACCTAGACATTCATGAGAGGGCACTGGAATTTTCTTCAATATGACCAATCTTAGAGATCATTCCTTTTAAATATAAATAGAATCTCAATCATTAACACTTCAGATACTGTGTGCACAATGACCATCTATGTTGCTATATATGTGCAATAATCTTGGATGCGATGTTAAACCCCATTTCACCTCACCTCACATAATGACCTTGATCTTCAACCTTCCCTAACACTTATGCTAGGCAACAGACAAGTGGTTGATAGAATAAGCAATGTGGTGGCCATACTGCAAATAATATTTGAACATCTTAAGCAAATTCTGGCGTTAAGTTTAGGTTTTATTGGTCCAGTGGTTTCAGGGGAGAAGACGTTCACTGACCATGACATCAATGATGCCTGACAAACAGCCCATGACACATGCTCAAATGACTTTCAGTAAGGTGAGCTAAAAATTAAGTAATAATTCATACTGGCTTCCTGCCTTTTATTGACTAATTCAATGTTGCTGCACAGTGTGAGGTTCCTCATAGTGCAGGTGACTGCTGCTGCCGAGTCACTGCAACCAAACCCACACCTGTCTTCAGTCGATATCTGTTTCCCTAAAATGTAGTAATTCCTGTTGAGTTTTCTTTTTAGGGAATATTCACCATTTCCTTGATCTCATTGTGTATAGAGGTCTGTTTGACAGGAGTGCTGTATGCTGTAGACTCGTGAGATGAGACATGTTCTGCCTCCAGCACCTCCCCCTCAACCTCCAGGTCATCGACACACCCGGAGGAGTTGGACATGTTGGGCTTGTCATCCTTCATGTGGTAACTGGAACACGGAGAGGTGCAAAGTGGTCAATGATCTTCTCATCATTTTCAGTTGAAAAAAACAAACTGACAATTTGTTCAGAAATGAATGCATAAAACATATATATACACATCTAACGGTATGGTAGCATATTAGTGTCACAGTCTTATCATCTACCTAGAGAACATTTTCATCTATGTGGATGATACTCACATGTACGTTGATGATACTTTCATCTACGTAGAAGATATTTACATCAACTTAGATGATTATCACAGTAGATACTTACATGTACATAGTTTGAGTGATTCTCAACCCTTCATGATTTAATTTACTTAATGTTTAGATAATACCTCAAAAAGCCACGTCAAAATAGAAATTCAAACAAATCAGTGATTATTAATTAAGACAGAGGTTATATATATCTGACCTGCAACTATTGTTGATTACACGAAAAGAAGTTTTCACAAAAGTGAATAAATCAATAGTAGTATCATCTACATGGATGTAAGTATCATCTATGCAGATTAACGTATCAATTTGTAGATGTAAGTATCATCTATGTAGATGAACATATCAATATGTAGATGTAAGTATCATCTATGCAGATGAACACATCAATATGTAGATGTAAGTATCATCTATGCAGATGAACACATCAATATGTAGATGTAAGTATCATCTACGCATATGAACGTATCAAAATGTAGATGTAAGTATCATCTATGCAGATGAACGTGTCAATATGTAGATGTAAGTATCATCTACATGGATGATTGTACCTTCTACGTGGATGGAACTATCTTCTACGTAGATGAAAGTAACATCTACATAGATGTAAGTATCTTCTACGTAGATGAAAGTAACATCTACATAGATGTAAGTATCTTCTAAGTAGATGAAAGTAACATCAACATAGATGTAAGTATCTTCTACGTAGATGAAAGTAACATCTACATAGATGTAAGTATCATCTACGTAGATGAAAGTAACATCAACATAGATGTAAGTATCATCTACGTAGATGAAAGTAACATCTACATAGATGTAAGTATCATCTACGTAGATGAAAGTAACATCTACATAGATGTAAGTATCTTCTACGTAGATGAAAGTAACATCAACATAGATGTAAGTATCTTCTACGTAGATGAAAGTAACATCTACATAGATGTAAGTATCTTCTACGTAGATGAAAGTAACATCAACATAGATGTAAGTATCATCTACGCAGATGAACGTATCAAAATGTAGATGTAAGTATCATCTATGCAGATGAACGTGTCAATATGTAGATGTAAGTATCATCTACATGGATGATTGTACCTTCTACGTGGATGGAACTATCTTCTACGTAGATGAAAGTAACATCTACATAGATGTAAGTATCTTCTACGTAGATGAAAGTAACATCTACATAGATGTAAGTATCTTCTAAGTAGATGAAAGTAACATCAACATAGATGTAAGTATCTTCTACGTAGATGAAAGTAACATCTACATAGATGTAAGTATCTTCTACGTGGATGAAAGTAACATCAACATAGATATAAGTATCATCTACGCAGATGAACGTATCAATATGTAGATGTAAGTATCATCTATGTAGATGAAATTTTGTTTTGACTGTGGCAGTAATAGGCTTCCATAAAACAGTAATTCCCTGAAAGAAAAAAGCTTGTTTGATTTCCTTTACAATAAGAAATTGAGTCACTCAGTCAGTGGCATAAGGAAGGCACAGTATGTACTACACATTCAATGTCAACTTTGTTATAGAACAAGAACATGAAAATAATTGCAAAAGTATACGACATGATTTGTGGGTAATTATGATAATTTTTGACAACATGAATCAAATTAAGTTATGTAAATATGATTTCCTAACTTTGTCAATAGCATTACTTTCTGAAATTCCAATTACAATCAGTATATAGCTAGTGTATTAGCAGAAGATATAATCTGGAAGCTGTGTTTTATCTTACTGCAGTGTATAGACTATAGTGAGCCAAGGTATTGAGCAAAAGGGTTTGTGTGGATTATTTTTGTCTTGAAGGACCAGCCTGCTCTTCTTGATATTTCAGGGGAATTAAGCTGATAATCGACCAAATGTATTTGCAATTCCCTACAATGAAATAACACATTATGTCATTACTCTCACAACCAGAAAGCTGTACACTTACTTGGTTATTTCCTGCTGAGCTTGTATAAACTGCATTTGTAGATCGTCATGTTCATATTTCAATTCCTACAGAAAGAAATCAAACAGACAGTTCAAGCAAGAATTCAAGACCCACTGGTGATTCTTGGACAGACTTGATCCTCAGATGTAAGAACTCACTTGACTTCTTAGTGTGGCCTCAGCAGTGAATCACATCACATTACATGTATCATTTCACAGAATCCCACATCATCTGATGTTTTTGTCTGGCTGGGATTAGACTATGAAAGGTCTATTGAAAAGTAGGGATCGAACAATTTCATTGCAGTTATATAAGGTACAAAGTCAATGAAAGACATGGAGCTACACCTGAATTATGAAGAACCTTGTGGTTCTTGATAAATAAGATTTTATAACTATTTGTAAACTTAGATTTTTAAATATTTAAAAGAAAATTATTCAAGATAAAATCACAATGATTTAAACCTTAAGAAGGAAAACAATTTTCTTTTCAAAGTCGAGTTGTTCAGGTCTTACCTTATCAAGGTCAGGATTTAATGAATTGCAAGTTAACTACACATACCATTCTCAAAATAATAAGGAGAAATGAAAAAGCCTTCATTAAGATAAAGTCATTTTAAGAGAACGAGCAGTAGTGATTCAAACGTCGATGAAACTAAACCGTTTTTTATAAAAGTTACAAAGCAAATACACTGCTGTTATCAATAAAATAATCTTATTATATACAAGAAAGTATGGACTGTCGTGTAAATTTTCACACTTTGAAGGACATGCTTATGAAGATAAGTTACATATTTAAGATATTATTGCAAATATGGTATGATGAAAAAACACTTTCAAACAGAAGGCAATGTAATGGTCATTTTATGATTATTCCTTAATGTTTAAACCCAGATTGTAATCTTTTGAACACTTAGTTCGTTAAAATCTAGTATTCTAGTCAAGGGACACGTAGCTTTCAAGATTGTGACTAAGACCATGCTACTTGTCACTCACTGTATAACACAGAACGCCTATACCGTGAAAATATAGGTACTCACATGATCTAAGGGAGACAACCTCCATGGAAAATGCTTCGTGATCAGATGTGTACAGTTATATACCAGAGGTCTTCCATTAGCTATTAATGTTTTCTTGAGCATTTTGCTGTATATCAAATAGCCCTTGAATCGAGTAGGTGACTAAGAATGAGTGAGTTACTGTTGTTCATACCGCCGTCAGCGGTAGTACAGCTTTAACACAGCAGCCAGTACACTAACAATCCTGGACCCCTTCTACAAAGCGATCTTAGCACTAAGGTGATCATAACTCTCATACTTTAAGGCTACAACCATCTGAGCATTAAGAGCTTTGTGGAACAGTCGCGTTACTTTAATGAATAAGTAATCACATACCTCATTCATTTTATTGAGCTCATCTACACAAATCTCGAGATCTTGAATTTGTGTTTGTTTCTGAAAGAAGAAGTCACAATATACTTCAATCTGTAATTTCCCCCTAAAAAATGATATACACTGAAGAAAGGTGAAAATTAATTGAAAATATAACTTTAATATTTTATCACAGTCAACACAAAGAATAACAGTGTTGCCTCAACAGTGCATTTCTTCCAAGCAACTAGTCTTAAGTACTTGTTTTACCAAACATCAAGTTATGTTGCTTAAACCACTAATCTGAAGTGACTTGTAGTCTGTTGAATAGAATTCATGTCAACCCTTCATTCTAAGAAGATCCTGCAGAAGTATAGAATCATAATTATATTCTTCATTGTCAAAGTAAACACTAAAACTTGGATTGGTTTGACAATTGAAATTCCATTTCTGATATTAACTGTACTTACTTCAGACAGAGTGACTTCATGCATTGTTCGCTCCTCTGCTAGTTTCTTTAAAAGTTGCTGCAAATAAAGAAATGCAGATACAGTCATTTCTATATCCCTGAATCAGGACTTTTGTTCGATCGAATTGGTTATATCAATTTGACCTAATCTGAGTATTTACAAGGCAAATGAAATTTGCCCTGACAAACATGTTTTTTGATTTTCCAATCTCATTAAGTAATTACAAAATTATAGTAGCAGATTATTATTTCTCTATACATGCATTAGTTAAGAAACCTTCCCGCTGAATAAGGCAAATCAATTCATGGGTCAATGCAGTCAGTGATAGCTCATTTTCACCTATTACATTCGGTAAGAAGTATAAGGTTTGCATGTATTATTGAAAAGACGTCTGACACGCTATTGACTTGTAGCATTAATTAAAATGTCTAACTAATAATTCATCAGGCACACTTGGTCAACCCTCCTACAAATCATAATATTTCTCTTGATTTATAAATATCAATTTCTTTGAATAGACAATTCCTTTTGACTGAAATTATGCTAATACATATAACATGTATAATGACAGTCACAATAAATGTTGATAAAATAAAATAATCTACAACACATGTGATTACCAATGTGTTTTATGTCCCTCATTAAAAATAAATCACCGAACATCATACCCACACTGCCATTTCAATCTATGGACTGAACAAAGTTCCGAGATTGCAGCATAATCAAAGACAAGTGAATCTTCAAATTAAAGTATTCAAATTGTGTCTTAAGCCAAACATTTATACCTTAAACCACAAATAAAACATTTCTAAAACTAAAAGAAAAGAGGTCATTCACCAGATTTTCATGCCATATTAAACCTTAAACCCTCTGCATAAATCTATCCCTGCACTTATCATCTACAGTTAATGATGACCCACTGGATTAAAATATAAGGGACAGTTATGCTCTATTTTCCTTGTTTCTCATATTGTATTAAACAGTACCTTACTGACATATGAAGCATATGGCTGATACCCAAATCAAACACAGTCCCACTGAAAAACTCATATGAGATGGTCCTACCTCTCCTTGAACAACAACCATGTGACTTCAGGAATGTGAAGTGTTTAAGAGGAAGTGGTAGAAATCATTAAGGCATATACCAGAAGTAATTTGACATCTATTTTAGTCAGCCACAATGTGTGACTAACAATACTACATGCAGTGTAAGCACTCTTGACTCAGTATACACAAACACTAACATGTTTCTTGCTCTTTAGCCCAGCACACCAAGCTGACATGCAAGTACTGTCGTGTTTATTGGGGATATTTATTACCTTCATAAGGTAACCGATTACATCTTAAACTGATAATGGACATAGTCATAAACAACAAGGTGAGATGTGAGTAAGACACTCGAAAGGTCAGGCGTGCTGTTATTTGTTTACATTCTCAGTACTCAGGTTTCTCAGTAGTTTTAAACTTTTTAGTCCATGGTAAGTTGTAACTATTATGCATTGTGACAACAGTTTCATGATTGTGTTCCTTTTCTGAAAAACTTTTCAGAATCAAAGTAAGAAGTTCATAAACCAATATAAAAAGAATGAAAAAAAAAAAATAACAATTGCTGCTTGATTCGTTAATTACAACAAAATCTAACAAAACAGAAGTGATCAAATAGATATGACAAAACAAAAATCACATAGATCTTACTTTTTGTTCTATTAGAGTTGATTGAAGAGATTTCTGTTGAATGTTGGCATTTTCCAGTTCACACAGTAATATCTGTAACTGCAAAAGTAAAATCATAATGTAAACCTTCAAAATTATCTGCATCTTAAAAATGGATAAGAAACAATAGTGTGAACCACCATGTGAAACACTCCCACTCAGTCTCTTTACTATTCGAACATTTCAACCATACATACAATGTGTATATTGATTAGTTTTAGAAGCAAAATTCAAATTGAACTTGAACTACTATGATTAATTATTTGATGAATAAAACATATGAAGACACTGTGATACACCAACAATATTTTCAAAACGTCAAGTTGAATGAATCAGGGATAGAAATGAGGTAAAATATGCCCAGTAACCTATGAGTTTGAAATTGAGGTGGGTCTGTCAGCCTAAAAGTAACACACCAGTAATTCTTCCTTATGTACCATTCTTTCAGTGTTGAGTATCCAGTATATATTATGTACATACTCTTCATAGACTTTATCACAAACAATTTGAAACTGAAAACAACCATAAGTGAGGTCGCATGGACGTACACAAGTTACAAGTAACTTCTTCACAGTACATGTATAGAGCATGAGGAACAAACCTGAAATAAATCCGGCTGTCTGACATTTCACCTTTTCTCGACCCTAGTTAATTAACACTGATTAGCCCTGATAGCCAGCAACAAGGTGTCACGACTGTCCCAACATAGTGACGTGCCATTTTCCTAACAGAACACCACAATCATGGATAGGGCTATAGTTTCCACACCTACATGTCTGGGAGTATCACCGGCACACTGCTAAACTAGAATGGTCCAGGTTCAATTCAAGGTGGTAGGCGTGTGTCAACACAAGTGAGTTGGCTGTGGCAGTGTGGCGCTGGGAGTTTGTTGACATGATCACTCCCCTGCCTGTAAAAGCCCTATATATCTCCACTTGACCCGGTGTGTAATCTGGTCCTTAAGACAAATCCACTAGATACATGCCGATCCAAAGTATAAACACTTACATAAGTTATCACAGACTATTCAGAGATGACATGCTGGGTGCAAATCCATGTCTTACATACTTGATGAATTGAATAATGTCTGAGATTGTGATTTGTAATTTTGCATAAGCTTACTTATTTGGGGGATTTTGTAAGAATGCATCAAGAAGCATTAAACAACTAAAGTTTGGCTTACCAATCAAAGAGTATTATCATAGTTTACTTTTGGATTGATAACTGGTGACTTTTTGATCAAGTTCATCTGGTTATGTTTTTAACATTAACTGACATATCAATTAAACGGAACACAATTATCATAAGGGACAAGAATGAGTTGCAATCTCCTAAGGCCTATTTTAAAGATTATAAACCCAGAAGTGTCAGATGGCGAAAAATGAAGTGACACCATAAAAAAGATATTTGGGTGTGCCATTTGGATGTTAAGTCTGCTGACAAGAGGAATACTTCTGATTAATAAATTAATAAATTTTGTGTGAGTGTCTGAAATAGATCCCTTATTCATTGATCAGTGTTGAAAATTATGTAAATCAAAGTTCCTTGTCAAAACACTAATATCAAAAGTTTAAATTTCGCAGATCCCAGATTCAAAGACAATAGCAGCAAACCTCATGAACACCAGGTCCCCACTAATGTACAACATTGCTGGTAATACTGCAGGGATAGATAGCAATTAATGCTTGCCCGTAGGCCGGAGGCTAGTAGAAATTACCTCTGGCTAATAATATTATGATCCTACTAGCCTGTAGGGCTTGTAAGTTTTTTTAACTGATGCTGTAAACAATTCCCTGTCAAACTGCCACGCTGTACATCTGGCACCTTTCGAATCTTTAAAGGTAGAATTTCGAAAGTTTTATTTAATCAGGACGAGTAACCTTTTGCAGAGCTAGCAGAAACAAATTCCTCTAGCCCTGTGGGCTTGTTTGTTTTTTTAGATAATTTCCATCCCTGTAATACTGTTTCCATGGGTAATGCATTGTTGTCAAGGTACCACAAAATTAGTAGTGAGTGAGTGAGTGAGTGAGTGAGTGAGTGAGTGAGTGAGTGAGTGCGTGAGTGCTTGAGTGCATATGGTTTTGGGCTGCTTTTAGCAATAGTCCAGCAATATCATGGCAGGGGACACCAGCGAATGGCTTCACACATTGTACCCATTTGGGAAATTGAACACGGGTATTCGGCATGACGAGCGAACACTTGCACAACTAGGCTACCCCACCAACCCAGTACAGGTTTAGAGCCTTTACCTAAAACCTGTACACTGTTTCATTGCATGAGTGATTCACTGCATGTTGCTTTACATTGCAATGAGCAATATTTTGGCTACATCACAGAGGCCTATGATTGCGTCTGGACCAGTCAAACCAGAGATTGAATCATGAGAAATCATTCAAAGCCATTGGGGTATAATGACAGAGTGACCACCCAATCCTCATTTCAGTTGGCACTGGACCAGCAATACAATGGAGGGCCACCCCCAGAACCTCCCAATGGATCCACTGCCATGATGCACCCACAGTCTGGTCATACAATCCTCATTGATCAAGTCTTACAACAAGCCTGTGGTCATGGGATCCATTCCACTCCAAAATTCCTATAAGATTGAAGGATCAAGAATATGCACAACTGTAGCTGATAAATCAGTGGATGAGTGAAATGTGTTTTATGATGCATCTTATTCAAAACTGCCTAAAATCACAACATGAAGATAAACAGAAAACAGTGTAATGTCAAACTTACTTTCTGATATGGAGAAGTTTGCCAGCACTCCAGGTAACAGTCACCTACCTTTCTGTAGCAATAACACAGACTCAATCAAATGCTTATGTTTACTATCTTATCGTTTGAATTACAAAGAAGTGCACCTTGCTGTGGTATTATCAGCTATAGGTCATACAGAAAACTGTGAAGTGAGCCTGATAATGTCTAATATCTGATAACAACATGAACAAGGGTATACTTTAAATATAGTTATAGCTATTTCTGTTACTGCATAAATTTTGTGTAGGTGTCTAAAATAGGTATCTTATTTATATTGATCCGTGTTGAAAATTATTAAAATCTAATGTTAAAAGTTAAACTTTAGCGGGTCCCAGATTCAAAGACAATAGCAGCAAACCTCATGAACACCAGGTCCCCACTAATGTACAACATTGCTGGTAATACTGCAGGGATAGATAGAAATTAATGCTTGCCCGTAGGCTGGAGGCTAGTAGAAATTACCTCTGGCTAATAATATTATAATCCTACTAGCCTGTAGGGCCTATAAGTTTTTTAACTAATGCTGTAAGCAATCCCCTGTCAAATTGCCACGCTGTACATCTGGCACTTTTCGAGTCTTTAAAGGTAGAATTTTGAAAGTCTTATTTAATCAGGAAGAGAAACCTTTTGCAGAGCTAGCAGAAATGAATTCCACTAGCCCTGTGGGCTTGTTTGGCTTTTGAGTTAATTTCCTTCCCTGTAATACTGTTCCCACGGATAATGCATTGTTGTCAAGGTACAAAAGCTTTAGTACAATTTTAGAGTCTAAAGTTGAAACTATACACTGATAATACAGCAACAGCAAAGCATACCTTTCCACAAAAGAAAATTAAAATCCATGCAGTCGTTAAATTTGTTAAATTCTGAAAATGTCAAAGTTTCTAGTGTGATGTTCTCACCAAATACAGAGGGTCAGTGGGGTAGCCTAGTGTTTAAAGTGTTCGCTCGTTACGATGAAGACCCTGGTTCGATCCCCCACATGGGTAATGTGTGAAGCCCATTTCTGGTGTCCCCCACTGTGATACTGCTGGAATATTGCTAAGAGCAGTGTAAAACCATACTCACTCACTCCCCATTTACTGCTGCTTCCTTGCATGAGACAGTGAGTCACAACAATGATGACATTTATAAGTGTATAAAAAGACTATATACAAATATTTAGTAAAAATTAAGGTCATTCATAAATGGAAATACAAATAACTTTGATCTTAAATTACACATTTTCTGTAGGTAGATTGAAAATGATTAAGTAAGATCCCCAGCAACATTTGTTTTGCCATATAACGTTTGTAGTATAGTCTGTTTATTTTGCATGTCCGTGTGAGGCTTTCTTATTTTGGTACAGGCGTTCGTATTTATGATTTGTTTAATACAGTTTTCTGTCTGCTAGGTTCCACTTGGGGTATAGCTTTGATTATAAAGTTTTTGGTCTGCTAGACTTTTTCCGGGTCAAGTTTCTACCTATAATGACTGTTTCTATGTTCTCATCTATTTCCATCATCCCTAGCCGCATGGTTTAAATTACAGCCTTTCCGGTGTCATTGGCAGGCTTAGCGCTACTTCTAACACATGTTTGTTTTTGTTCCCTGCTCACCCACCACCTTTTCTCTTCAGTATATTCTAGTTGTATGCCCCGATGGGTCATAGGCTAGGTACATGTTACAGTCTACTAGCAACTTAATATTTTCTCTTTAAGTTTTTATAACTGAGCTAATTTGTATTTAAGTTGTTTAAGTATACACTTTCTTATTGTGTTACTTTTGTGCTGTACATTGTTCCTGGACCTGGTCTGCTTCTTTTACCTACTTTGGCCAAATATATCTAGTGATTTTAGTCCTGTTGTGGTTCTTAATTTTCTCTGAACATAACTAGACCATGAAGCTTCATGTTATTACTACATGTACTAAAACAAAACATTCACTTTACATAAAAAGAAGGGATTGAGGCTCCACATAGGCATCATATAGCTAGGATATTTCTGAATGTTCAGTAAACAAAAAAACAACAAGCATGACTTTTTCAATACTGAATAATGTACAATTAATCAAGAAATGGTGGAATGGTTTTAAATACATTCTTCACATGAGTCATATCTTAAGATCTACTATATTCATGAAAGTGGCCTTGATAGTAAGTGTGCTGAAAAACAAAACCGACAGCAGTTTCTGACTGTACATGTATCAAAGGAAGATCATGTAGTGTAGGAAGCACCCATACAATAACTCTTATACATGCACATCTCCTTCATATACCACAACAAGACAAGAGAAGTCAAGAAGAACATAAGCTTTCTAAAGACTGAAGGAAACTGGCTCTAGGTAACAAACATATGTTGACTTAATACAGTGTAACCTGTTTTGTCCTACACTGAAACCTTATTGGCACAGACTGTAAAATGTTTTGTAGCTGTGTACTCAACACCTGATCTGACAAACTTATTATTATTCCATGACCACAATAGCAAGAAAGAGGGGTTGTGTGTTACTCTTTTGAGGTGTTTGACACAGACAAATTCCAAGCTCTGTATATCTATCAGATATCTGATGGGTCCCATTAGGCCTGGCTATCCATCATAGAGATCGATAATTGTTAACTAAATATTGATCAATTATTGATAAATATCGGAGAAGTAACTTTGAGGAAATATGCAAAAGAGTCTGAAAAAAATCAACATACTTCACACCATTGGTGAGTGGTGACACATTTATGGATTACTTTGTGGACATAAAAGATATAACACATATTGATCTTTATAGCCAGCCCTAGTCCCATGAGCCTATATCTGCAATACTATGGTACACATATTGGCAAACTGGTAAATTTATGTACACAAAATATCTTATCACCTACCTTGCTCTCATAGTCAGTTATCTGTGCCTGTAAACTTGTATTTTCCCTTTCAACCTGATTCAACCTGTTTTCCAGCTCCTTCCGCTTATCTTGGTACTTTGTTAGGGTTGTTTTCAGTTCTTCATTTTCCTCCTGTGTCTCTGAGCGGAGGTCAACCAATTCTTGCAAGCTGGAGAGAAACAGTGGAAATATGTTAATCTTGATGGTAGAAAATAATTCATTTGTGACACCCAGTGTAAATGATGTAGACACTTGACGGCAGCTCTTGTGTGCCCACCTCTTTATTTTCTTCTTGGTGATGACATAGTCTTGATTCATGGTGTTCATGCTCTCCTCCTGGGCCTCCAGCTGCAGCTGTAGCTTGGAGTTGTCCTCGACCAGCTTCCGGTTCTGGTGCTGCAGGTCTCCCACTCGACTTGTCAGCTCGCTGATCTCACTAGTGAAATAGTAAACTTACTATTGTACATTTTCATATCCAGCATGCTATATTTTGTGTTTCTCATCACCAAACAGTCTGTTGAACAGAAAGTCAAAATAAATGTAAAAATCCAGACATAAACATGGAACTGAATGTTTATCATATAAACCAGAAATCCTTTCGGATTTTTGCTCAAAAGTAGGAAATTGTTGCAGTTATCCTATAGCGGTCATTTAGTCATCATCCTATCATGTAAGGCAAAGTTGCAATGCAAGAAGCATCTTGTTTATGCTGAATTATTGTGATATGCTACTGCAATTAAATGTGAAAAAAACCCTCTCTGGTATCTTGAAAAATACTGAACATATTGGTTATTTTCATCTTACTAAAGTATCAGGTTGTAAGCACTGTGGTTCAATCATATGAAGACAGAATGAGACAGGTGTAGTGTAACCAAAACAGCACTTATGAGTTCATAATAAGACACAGATGTATTTAGTGAAGGGTCAACATTCAAAGAATAATTCTTCTGGATCAGTTTTCTATCTTTGTGTCCAGCTGTGTTATACTGCATTCCAAAGCCATTTCACTGGAACCTACACCCAGGCTAGACATGTACCTGATTTTGATAGAACGTGACAATGTGCAAATTCTGCAGCCAGCAATACCCAAGCTGTATCACAGTGGCATGTAAACAGTCAAAGCTGAATTAGAAAAAAAACAGTGACTAAAAGCACCAGCAAGAATCCATGCAATCAGCAATCAAGCAGGTTACCGAGCCTAACCACCTGATCGCCTTTGGTCAATTCTTACAACAAGCACTTTTCCCTGGCATTCCCAAGAGCTGCTTCTTGAGCTTGCTAATCCATGAACTAAGTCACATTACCTTTCAAAATGTCTGGTACTTGTATCAAGAGAAGATGCATCCAGGACTGAAGCTGACATATTTGCATCTGGAAAATTATACAAAGTCAGTTAAAAAATTCATTCAGGCTGTTATCCTTTACAACGATCAACACAAACCCATAATTCATACAGTGTACTTATTTATTTTACCATCTGTATCATTTTTCCATTTACCAAGCACTAGTGCCCTGGTATTATCCTAAAATAACGTTTGTTCTCAGAAGCTTTAATTAGAATTAGGGTCTAAAAAGAATATGTTCACATGATTTTGAAACATTGTTCCCTGATCTATTACTGAAAACTCTCTAACACTTCTTGTGTTTACTACTAGGTGAGAGAAAAGTCCAGGAAATTAAACATAACTTCACTGTACATCTGAACATGCTTGATTGCTGGCTTCCTTGCAACTGTACTGAGTGAAGCTCTTGTAAAATTCTTTCAAAACTGATATTTCATGAAGCATCTGTCAATCACCTGACCCCTCTCTATACAGAGCTATCATTTTACTCTATTTAATTATGCCTCTTGAGGTGAATAAAAACATAAAACAATCCCACTTTGGTCCTCATACACTGTCTCCAATAACAGAACAGCACAACATCAGAGCATTTAATGTTTGAATTAACATGAAAGGGGAACTTAAAGTAAATCCTGACAGTCAGGTGGTTCTTATGGACAGATTTAAAAATAATCAGTTATTATCATAATTACAATCATTGCATTAGAAAGAAAAACATTCAATATCACATCAGCCTTAGTTCAGCACTTCATCACAACTCTCAGACATGATAATTTATCTTGATGTGAAATGGTAGAAAGTCAGCTCAGTTGAGTGAAGTATGTCTTGTATGAAATTTATTTTTTTCCTTCCGAAAAATATTGTGTATTTTGTCAATATAACTTCATATTACAAAACCTTTCTCTCTGCATCACATTACCTTCAATATGGCTGGAAACATTGTCCTCACTGAGGAATGTAGGAGAATAGTTGTCTGGGTAGAACAAACTGCTCTTTTGTCTCTTAAGGGGATTCCGAGGCATGAGTTCTTCTGAGACACTGCTTCCCCTTAAATATAGCCATTTGGAAGTTGAAAGATTATTCTAATTTAATAGGTCATGTGTGTTGCCTCTTTCTGTACATGAAATACACCACACATTGTCCTACATTCACCCTGCATGTGAATTACATCCATTGATAGATGCCTTGAACATATTATTAAAAATAAAATGCCAGCTGACTCACATTTCCTAAAAAAATGTCTAAAATCTGATGACTAATTTTTGTGTGGCCTCATCATGTCATTTCGGTCCCTTTACTATCTGCCTCTTGTTGCATTGTGGGGCTAAAACAAGGACTGGTTGGCTCAGGGTCAGTATACAGTATCTGCTTGGGGTATTCTTGTTAAACTGTGGCATGGAATCTCAGTGGACTAGCTCTATAAAATTGGCATTAGTCTGGAATAGTACAAGCAGCCACACACACACAAATGCATGCATGTCACTATATAAGTGCAATAATCCTGGACGCAACATTAAACCCCGTTTCACATCACCTTGTAGGCCTCTTATTGAATGTAGAATATGTCATAGAGGAAGGCACATTTGTGTCATAGAGGAAGGCACATTTGTGTCATAGAGGCAGGCACATTTGTGTCATAGAGGAAGGCACATAAAGACTCTAAGGACTTTGTATTTGAAAGAATACTATTGCTGCATGATTGAAATCTATACTTGTATGAACAAATTAAAATAAATACCCAAACTTTTACTCACCCAAAGGAACTACAACTTTCAGAGGATTGAAGAAATCTACTAACATCGAATCTGAAACTCTCACTATTTTCGCCACACATATTTTTC
Organism: Haliotis cracherodii; assembly: GCF_022045235.1. Lineage (NCBI taxonomy): Eukaryota > Metazoa > Mollusca > Gastropoda > Lepetellida > Haliotidae > Haliotis > Haliotis cracherodii. The sequence goes on from NW_027266286.1 coordinate 30,805,780, forward strand.
TCTTTCAAAAGAGTAAAGTGACCATAAATGATAGCTTACTCATGGATAATCAACGTGATGACAGGATGTTGTGTGAAGTAACCATGGCAACACATCACACATTGTGCATACACTTGGATCTATTAAGTGTTGCCAGCTGTCAGTTGCACACTGTATAGCAGTGTTGAAAACAGGCAGCCATCAATTACAACAATAATAATTATATAATCAGAATAAAACTATCAATCTGTTGAAGAATTAAATGACTATACTTCATGTTGTCAAGATGGAGCTACTCAAGGAAATACTGGTCCTATATCACATACAGGCAGCTGAATCAAAAGTCACAGGAAATGTAGGTTTATCAACCAGGAAGGATTCAACTTGAAATACAATATTTTTAAATGGTATATTTACATGAAACAGATTGAAAAGTGGCTGATTACTAACTGCTTTTCCTCTTTACAAATATTTGTTGACATGAAAAGATTTTTACATAGGCTCTGATTTATTGTGGCTGCCATCTCTATTCTTCAATATGTTAATAAATAGTAGTTTTCTTTAAACATTACAAGCATAGTCTGTGAATTTAGTCACAAGTCCAATGTGAGAGTCTATTAAAATTTCTTTCTGTCTTGAAAGCTTAGCTCATAATAGCAACTAGTCTGTCATACAGACCCTGAAACAATTAAATTTAATACAGTACATGCAAGTCTATAATATTTGGCAAGTCTCCTAGCTCCTTTTTATTATATATTATAACTATAATTTAACAACTTCTTTTTCTATAAAAAATATTCATTTTAGAGAACAGATGTTAGTCTAAAAAGCAAGTAAAACTGCTCCCAACAGTTGACTTCAGGCTAGACAAAAGATTTTGGCATATACAGTGAGGGCTGAGGTTGCAGAAAGTTGTTTTGTCTAATGCTGAACACACCAAGTGGATATTGAAATCACTCATTATAGTGAATGAAAGGGCCAACTTTCAACTTTTTGCAACTTAAGTTAATTACATTCTCTACTTATTTAAACTTCTCGTAAGGCTTCCAATATTCCATTCTTATGTACTGACGATACAGAACAAGAGATTTTTGTATTATAAGATAAAATCATTAAATATTAGACGTACATATTGTAATATTTGTCTTTTCATTCTACATTTTCATGCAACTCTCATACTGTCACCATGGAGCCGAGCAGTAATTTAAAATCTTTTTTTGACAGTTAAGTTCACTGCAATTTTCTGTTCCTATTGAAATAGTAACTTACCTCTTACTCTGCCTGACTTGTTGAATCCACTTGTTGATGCACTTACGATAAGTGAGCAGATCAATAGCTATATCTGAAGCATGTGGGTCCAACATTTCCGACAGGTTCTTTATTGCTGCTAGGGACTGAAATATACACAGTTTCCAAGACGCTGAAACAACTTGTGATAAATCCATCCATTATAACTTCAACAAGCTGTAATAGTCTTCAGCTGGCTCAATATAGGAAGAAAATGTCATATTTCATGAAAATACTCAAGAACAGCATATTTTAGGGCTTTCTATCGATATAGATTATAGAGATTATTAATCACTAACTAAATATTGATCAATTATCAATAAATATTGGAGATATTATGTGTAAGCAAATATGCGAGGGTCCAGAAAGTATCAACATATTTCACATCACTGGTGAGCAGTAACACATTTATACATAGACTGTTTTATGAACATTTGAGATACATGTGTGTATAACAAAAACAGTTGCTTTCTGTCTTCGACATTTGACATTTTTGATAATAACAAGCAAGTAAATCTAAACTTTATTTCATTACAATAGTTTAAGTAAGTTATTATGGATGACAACAATTTCATATCGATAATCGTAAATAGTTCTTCCTATCGATGATAATTCCAATTATTGATCTTTTTAGCCAGCCCTACCAAAACTGTTACATGATTTTTATTTTTAAATGTAATAATTAATTAAGGCAGAAAATAATGCGTAGGTGGTAATAGATAGGTGCACACTGTGTTAAAATATAAATTGTGCTTACATAAGGTTGACAATGACTATTCCTGATGCTGGTTAGATGGGGCTCAGCAAGGCAAACATACTAGCCCCAAAGCACATACTGTCAAAATGATCATGAGAAATTTATGTTTGCCAATCAGAAACAATTAAACTTCAAACCCAACATTGTATGTCAGCTGGCAGACATAAAAATTGATTTCCATGTTGGTTTGAGGAGTTTAAGCATGATCACATCAAATGTACTAATAAAGTTTCTTTTACCCCCCCCCCCCCCCCCCCCCCCAATGAAATTGTAAATATGTAATACTTGTGCCAAGATACTGTTTGGTGTACATTATCTGTACAAAGGTGGTTTTCAAAACATCATGCTGCCATTCCATGATTGCCCCAGATCTCTTTCCACTTCAGAGATTTATTCCAGCTATAAAACAATTTTAATGCCCCTATTTTGAATTTCACAAAACACTGATATCTACAGCCTACAAGTGTATGCTGTGTTGTCTCAAGAAAAAAAATGTCTGACCTGAATTAGAATGACATTGAAGGTGCAGGTTGACAATCACCTAAAACTTTTTATCTTCTTTTTAAAGTTTGTGTCACTATTTGGTTAAAAATCACCAGTCTACTGGGGTAGATTTAAGAAATATGAATCTACAACCCGTCTGCTAATTCAGCTGGCAATGAAACAAGGGACAGTGTTCAAAATTAACATGATCTGCTAGTCTGAGACGAGTAAAGTTCAGGAAGGGCTAACAACATGTCCTTGTGGACTAATACTTTTACCATTAGGTAGATGGCAACTCTGTAACAAATGATTTTTGACTTTTTTAAAATTATTTTTAGGGACCCCAAAATCTTATCTTTTTACTTTTATAACTTGGGCTTATGAAAGGGCTTTTGTTTCACCAACATACCTGAAGGAAAGATCACTAAAAGATGAAGTGCAGTAGCATTATCAATAGTATCTAACACGGTTGCTCATCCAATTAAGACTGATTTGTGATTTAGTAACAATGTTATACATGGTCAGGAACACCCATATTTTATTTTACTTCAATACCTGAAGATTTCTGGGTAGAATAGGTCTTCAGCAACCCATGCTTGCCGTAAAAGGTGACTATGCTTGTCGTAAAAGGCGACTAACGGGATCGGGTGGTCAGGCTCGCTGACTTGGTTGATGCATGTCATCAATCCCAATTGCGTGGATTGATGCTCTTGATATTAATCACTGGATTGTCTGGTCCAGACTCAATTATTTACAAACCGCCGTCATATAGCTGGAATATTGCTTAGTGCCGCGTAAAACAACAAAACAACCAACCAACCAACTTCAATACATTAACTGGTACTGGAGAAGGAAGAATAAAATATTACTTTTAACGTGTTTAAGCAACACTGATTGTTAACCATGACACTTGAAACTATGTTTTTCAGATGTCTGGACCTGTTAGGTTTATTAAGCAGAGGATCTCTAAAAATATTTAAACTTAATATTGCCTATCTTATCTGTCAGTTTTTAAGAAAATTTAGCCTTGTTATGTTGTTATCAGAAGCAACTAAAACAATGAGCTTGATTCACATAGCAGTTCTGGAGAAGAGTTAAAATTGTTAAAAAGGTTCCAGAGGACTTCCCATATAAAGCTGCTGATAATATGAAGTCATAGGGCCCTTTGGAACAGATGTGCTATTAATCCATTAAAATACCTGTTTGTCTTGACCAGCTGTTGAGGTAAGATATCGGATCAGTCTAGACACACACACCCTTCCATTTTTGTTGATATCACATTTGTAAAATAATCCATCAATCAAGTCTTCCTCAGGTATGAGGCGTGTGACAGTGTCTGTTGACATGTTTGTTGACATGTTTATCCACAGTGTGGTTAGCAAATCCCTTCAATTCCAGCCTTTATCTTCATCATGGTGTTCCTATGGTCAAGAAAATATTCAACACTCAAATTCTACACATAAGATTAATACGTGAAAAAGAACATGAAATAAGGTTATATTTTTCTGTTCAATATAGCAGATACTTTTGAAATTATTCTATTTGTTTATTATTACTTAATGTAGAATTCATTTTTTATATTAAATGCTTTTCTTAAATATTTGTTGTCATTATAAGGAAATTAATCAACTTTATAAAGTTTTAAAATAGCTGCAGAAAGTATGTGCATGGTGTATCAAGTTTAATAAACATAACAACAATTTCACCGACCATTACAGATAAAGAATTGATCATACTCTATCAAATTAAGAGCAACAATTACAGCATTACAATATTGATAAAAATATTTATGTAACAATGTGAACATGTCGGGGATGTATTTACCATGCACCTACCACACAGAATTAATCCAGTTCAACAGAGGATGACAAATACTTAGTATTCTCTGTCAGAACATGCACTGTAGCAGAAACCACTGTATGTAACGGGGTAGACTAAGTATCAACTGTTTACAAAAGTATTCATTAGGTACACCTTTGCCTATTGAAGTCTTGTCAGTTCATGTATTGTTTAGAGGACATGATTAAGCAAACAATACAAATAATGTGTGTACTTCTTTTGCAACTTTGATATCAGGATTAACAAGTCAACATATTCAGGTAAATGTCATGATGAAAGACCTACTAGCAAAAAGAGTCGGATCTAGATCCAATGTATGTTTGTGTCTGTGCCAGCCAAATCTATCATAAGTCTGGGTGTTATATTTGTTTACCTAAAATGCAAAAGTTACGGAGTAGAATAGAGGTGTCTTGGGACACACTCAATTTAGTTAGCTATCTAAATTATAAGCAACAAAACAACAAATAAACATAAGCAATTGGAAATTTGATTTGCTTACAAAAAGGGAGATAACTGGACAGCGTTACGAACGTCAGCCTTCACCTTTACGTCAATATGTGAATGATCATATATTCTGTTAGTACCTCTAACATAAGAGCTTGTCATTGTCTAATACCGCATGACATCCCCAATATATAGAGATGTTACGTGGTGATAGAGGTACGCAGGAAAGGTTATGATCTTGACACGCCCACGACAAATATTCACCGGAGAGATTGGTCGTCTGCCTCCATATGCCCCTTTCGTACGAAAAGTAACTAGATAAAGAGCAATTACGCCTCCGATCCCCTAAGATCGTATTCCGTTGGAAATCCGAGTTATCTGTTAAATGTTTGCAGATCCTTGTTAAGACAGATAACTGTAACTATCTAGTTTTGGCTTGTTTACCCTTTTCACTTGAAAGACCCGCTTGTGATTTCGTGTCAGAGCTACCTAAAACTTATGCAAGGAGTAAACAACTAAAACATCATCTTAACAATGTGTTTAATTATTTTCTCGAAGAATCATTTGTTTGTTGTTTTATAGTAATACATGGTATCCATAGTCTCCTTTTTTCCATTGAATATCAGAGTCAGATTCAAGAAAGTTTTGTTATATTTTCTATTTTTTGTGAGGTATTGTAAATAGTTGTTCGTAAAGTACACTTTTTACAAAACTCGTCGTGCATATGAAACGGTAACGACACCAATGTTAAATGTTATTTAATGTAATTAGCCTTGTAAAGTATGCTAGTACTTACATCCCACCACCACCCTCCATATTTAGTTAGTATGCTTTACAAATTTAGTAGATCTGTTTACCAGTTTACGTGTAATGTTCGGTAAATACATTTGTTTTTTGTTGAGTCGGTGGACTGATAAAATTTGCCCTAAGAGCAACTTTGCGGCAGAACGTTTTTATTTGAAGACAGCACGATTCAACTTGATACAAAAAATATGACATTTCTCTGATTTGTTGTTGCTATTTCAAACACATAACTCTCTAAAGTCCATACTGTCTTAAATTATTATGTTTACAGTTGCAAGTATGAGTGGGCCAGTACGTACGTTAAAGCCGCTGTGAGCACTGTTTAGGTTATACTCACGTATTGTCAGCTGGAACTAAACTCGGAGTTATGCAGATTGTAGATATTCATAATGAAGATTAAGTACATGAGTACAGGTATACCAAGGTTCTTAGACAGGGCGAATTCATTAACAGCGGATCCTGGCAAGGCCAAGGGACGCAATCCGCACAGCAAATCGCGGCGCCTTAGACCTTTTTTGATCGGAAAGCAAATTTAAAGTACCCTACACGAAAGCTGTCCCAAATCCTGAATCGAAATATAGGTTAATAATGCATCTCTGTCTTTTTTTCCGCAGAAATTGTGTCGATATTTTTTTGTAAAACTTTTGTTCATACATCTTTTTGTCAAGGAGACAGTTGACGTCGCACCAACGTTTCAGAAACGTTGTAACAAAATGTTGTGTGATGTCCGATGAACAACGTTTTCACAACGTAAATCTGCAACGTTGTTATTACGTTGTGAAATAACGTTGCACGGAGACGTAATAATACCCGTGTGACAACGTTGGATCACGGCGTTACCAATCGATCCACAACGTTGTGGCAACGTTGTGTGTTAGCTTGGGAGTTCACATGTGTTTTGTAGCCAGAGAAAAACTGGCTATACTTGTAAGCCATTGAATATGTGTGATCATTTTCATTCCAGTATTTCAAAGTCACCGCAAATTTTGCCAGACATTTCCATTAATGCGGTACTATTATTTGAGCCACTGGACTATTAAGCCATTTTCAAGATAAACTATTCGATAGAAGACGGCGGCACTCTCCAGTAACTTTCGCAAAACACGCGACAGGGGAGTCTGGTGTAAATGGGTTCGTATTTTGTGAGTGGTAAAATAGTTTGTGCCTAGATGAATATATGTTTTACGACCTATTTCATTTTCACACGAAATTAACACTACATGAAGCCTAGGTGAACTATTTTCAGCAAATTTTGGATATTTGGGCAAACACTAGCTGTGGGCGTCCTGTACATATCAGTGAAGTGTCACCTGTTACATATGGAGAATAGAGGCATGCATTAAAACCTGTCAATCAGAATGTTTAAAATAACCTGCATCTATTCATACTGATTACTGTATAGAAACTCAACTGACTTTTGACATACCGTGTATACGTTTATCTTAATTCTGCCGTTCCGTGACCGATGCCATATAAGCGTGGTATAAGGGATTTATTCCTCCTCTCAGAAATCCACGTGCAGCCTGTCTTGCTCGCTGCGGGGTATAATGGATTTATTCTTCCGCTGAGATTTTTATTCCCCTCCAAGTCGGGATACATAGTATTTTATCAAGATCACATGCACCAATCAGATTTCATTATTCTGACATGGTGGTATGATAAAGTATTTTATCAAGATCACGTGGACAAATCAGATCTCATCATTCTAACATGGAGGTATGATAAGTAGCAGTATTCATCTCCTTCCCATTCTGATAAATTTCCGTGATAGGTCCCTTAGTCCTTCCTGGATGTTATGATTAATACGTAGGGAATGCTCGTATTTTCTTGTCACATGACATGTTTATACCATGAAGTGACCTGACAAAGCGGGGCAATACCAGAGTGTAAATGTCAGCTTTATTGGGTCATTTGTTTTCAACCAAATTGCTGTTCACACTCCGTCAATGGTCACAAAGCATCAGGCCCGAAACGACGTCATACAAACATGACGTCATTTTGACCGTGACGTTATTATTATGTGACGTCATCAATGCCTCTTTCAGTGACAGTTGTGCAGTAATATCAGTGTGTGTCGGCGTTCTGTGGTAGAGAAGCCCCTATTGATGTATAGATCGGAAACGTCAACCACATTGGTGAAGCCCACGAGCATTGACATGGTGCTGACAAAACAAGGATAATAAACAAGACGTATCTAAGATTCGAACCACGATCAGCGGATCCTGGTAAGACCAAATGAAGAAACTCTGCTCAGCGGAGTGCTGCGACTGGGCTACCGAAGCTACTTTGACAGTTAGTAAATTACGATAACTTGTACCTTGTTCTAATTTAACACAATATATTTACGTCAATTCCACGACACTATCGAATATTAATACAACATCGCCAAGAATATAGTCGCATTAAATCAATCCCATCTTGGACTAAAAAAATAAATAAATAATAATAATAATTATAGTAGTAGTAGTAGTAGTAGTAGTAGTAGTAGTAGTAGTAGTAACAACAACAACAACAATTATAATTTTATGATATTTCGAGACTTTTTCGTTTCGTGTAGTTGAGTACATGTATTGTAAACCATGCATGATACGTACTGGTATATATGTATAGCAATGTATACGTACAGCTGCAATCAATACTAATATAAAGACGGGTCACCAGGCGACTTTGTGCGAGGACAATATGTTTATTCAATATACATTGATTCCTTTAGTCTGTCTTGACTTCAAAGAACTGCATCATGGCTGTGCTATAACTGCATTTAATCCTAGCCCTCAATACATGCTTCGAGGAAGAGAAAAGGCACGATTGCTCGCTATATACTCGGCTAGGAAACATGCAGAATCAGAAAACAATATGTCCAGCTAGCTACATTCTCACATGAAACCAGCTTCAGAAAACAATTCACAGAGAAATTTAAAGTGTACAGAATGATGTTATAGACTGCTCGTTAGTCAATTCGCGGTGATGCACATATTTACCAAATGCCAACTTTTAAGTTAACAATAGTTTTGCTTTACTTAATCAAAATTTATTCATAACTTGCTAAAATGTATTCAGAAAACAGAAACTGCACAAAGTATCGATGTGGTTGACGATATATGTCGTCATTCATACCTTCATTTCCGGGTTGAATGTGACAGGTCGTGGTGCTAGAACGATGGACGGAGGTACCCATTTTGATTGTGATCAGTAACGCCATGGGCTCGCACTATTTAGGCAACCCTTTATGTCAAGCCAGCACAGCCACTGACGGTAATTCACGTCATGTTGTAATGTCCGTCACAAGCGAAACTACACAGACCTGTTGTCGATATAGATTAATGACAGCTGGTGGCCGCGTTTTTTTTCTTTTTGTCAATTCTATTACATATTTAGTGTAGCGCTATGAACATCCACTTGGCGAATGGAATCTGGCGCATTATAAATGCACGTATTATTATTAATACTATTTCAAAGCGACTGGGTGACTGACACGATGCATCCCGATAGGCGTAAAACTGGTTATATGCTGACCCGGTGGATGTCATTGCTTCAACCTGTACACACCTGTCATGTACATGCACAATTTAAGTTTCTCTATGAAAACCACTCTCCATCAAAATCGATGTCTGAATTTCAACACCGACATATCCACCTGCATGGGTGTTAGAAGACTGACCAGGTAGACATAAAAGTGTTAATATAAATGAAAACTATTTTACTGAATTTGATTAGATTTGTTCAATTTATCAACACCATCCCACATGTGTCTGTTAACGTCAGCTCAAGATGTCAGATTATACATCAATATGTAATACTAGAGATTTATAGATATATTTGTTATACATTTTTTTATTGATAATATTATGTAATGAAATGCATTTCCCCTTCCCCGTGTAGTAGTGTATTATTGTCATTGGTTCCTATAGTTTCGGGTGTGGTGTGTGGGTGTGTGCAGGGTGTGGGTGTGGTGTGTGTGTGTGTGCAGGGTGTGGGTGTGGTGTGTGCAGGGTGTGGGTGTGGTATGTGGGTGTGGGCAGGGTGTGGGTGTGGTGTGTGGGTGTGTGCAGGGTGTGGGTGTGGTGTGTGGGTGTGTGCAGGGTGTGGGTGTGGTATGTGGGTGTGTGCAGGGTGTGGGTGTGGTGTGTGGGTGTGTGCTGGGTGTGGGTGTGTGCAGGGTTTGGGTGTGGTGTGTGGGTGTGTGCAGGGTGTGGGTGTGGTGTGTGCAGGGTGTGGGTGTGGTGTGTGGGTGTGTGCAGGGTGTGGTGTGTGGGTGTGTGCAGGGTGTGGGTGTGGTGTGTGCAGGGTGTGGGTGTGGTGTGTGGGTGTGTGCAGGGTGTGGGTGTGAGGTGGGGGTATGTGGGGTGCATGTTTCTTCAAAATAACTCATTTCACCTCTGGGACAGTGCTCCAATAAACCAACGAGATAAATATGAAATGTAATCCTGAATATCATAAACTTACTGCATATTTTATAATGTATGTGTATCTGCATGTCTGTCTGCGTGGTGTTGGTATGTCCGTGCATGACAGCCAAAATATCGGCTACGCGGATTCCCGCAGTTTGCACATATGGTTTTCGTTCATATATAAATGAACCGAACAAAATACACAGTCAATTAGTAAAGGTATAGTGTGCCTGGGTTATGTATGGATACTTATGAGAGTCCTTCTCAAACAGGTTTTGGTTCGAATCCCCGTACGCCTTGATCATGTTTTAAAGTTTGTCAGCATCTTAAACGTTCTTGAGTTTCACCAAATCAGTTTGTTTGTTTGTTGTTTAACGCCGCACTCAGCAATATTCAGCTACATGACGGCGGTCTGTAAATAATCGAGTCTGGACCAGACAATCCAGTGATTGACATCTTGAGCATCGATCCACGCATTTGGGATAAGTGGACATGCATCAACCAAGTCAGCGAGCCTGAGAGAGATTATTGGATTACATTATTAAAATTATGACAAAGCCATTCAAGGATATACACAACATTTCTTCCTCTGTGGAACAATTGAACCCATGTCAGGGGTACAATGTGGGAAAGCCTGAGTTAGATTAAATATACTTAAAAAATCAATACATCCGGGTCAGATAATTCGTAATTAATCGTGCTCGGAAGTTATTCACGAAATATCACACGACATGTATGAACACAGTAGTCAATAAACACGTTATTGCCAAATATTAAATGTCATTGTGCAACACGAATAACGAGCACATTTTAAATAACTCTCTACTAACAAGCACTGTCAAGTTAGTCAGCGAGTCGGCATGTATCCACGTGTCCACATCGCGCTTGAAGTGCATCAACTGTGACTGGTAAAAGTTTGTCGTCTTTGGAATACATGATGCGGAAAGAATAACACACTGGTGCCCTGTATATTACGGACAGGGCTATATTGTAAACTGGTAAATGTGAACGATCTGAAGAGGTCCCAAATACTCCAGTATTGCCATGTCACGGTCGCGAACCTCGGATATAACGCGGATCCCTGGATCGTAAATTCAGTTTCGTTTTACGAACAATTTTACCTTTATAGTCGGTCTACACATGCCTGACCTACTAATTCAAACTTTGTTACACTGCACGATGAACTAAATGAACGAAAAGTATATATTTATAAAGATATTTGTACGACACTTATTTAGAACGAGACATACACGTATAAGGGGAGGGTGAACTATGTCAAAGTAAGGCACGTGTGAGATATGATTAAATGCACATTGACCATACATTCATAACCACAATAAGTAAATCATGTTATCATGTTAACAAGACGATAATCGATTACATACATACCTGTCAGGTGACCATGTCGACAGGTGTGCATTGAAATATGCAGCGTTTCGATGTGGGACAAAAAGCACACAAGTCATAACACAGCTAGTGATTGCGCAGACATATGAGACAATATTGAAGATATTGTCAGTCAAACAGCGGATGCATCAATAGCTAGTGGTATATATTTGTCACTAAAACACACCAAATAGCTTAAGTTGACTTAGTGGAGGCGCGTTTGTGAGTCTAAGGTAGAATCAACATAACTAGGACAGCTAGCGGAAAACACAAAGGGCAAGTGTCACTTCGTATCTCCAGAAATTACTCGTTTCTATCTATAACCCCGAAATTTCTCACAGCGGAACAGAGAAATCCCCTTGTCTGTACGGGGGTTTAACTAGAGGGGGTAGGGGGTATATAATCTCGTGACATTATGTTATGTCAGCGTAAGGCTTCTTTATTAAATTATTTGGTTTACATATGTTTTTGTTTTTTTCTGTGTCGAAATGAAAATACAAATTTTGAACCTTTTTTCCCAAAAGTCTTTTGAAGTTACTGTCGCGTTGTGAAATAAAAATATATATTAAAACAAGAAGTGAAAGACATTTTTGTGTGACAGCTCAAGGAATTAATTATCATCAGTTTTAAATTACTTTGAAATAGTATTTCTTGACGGAAATTAGTAACCAGAGTTGTTATCGGACTCTTGGATTACAAACAGCATTCCGAATTTGTGAAAATGTAAGTCTGAGGATCCGTAAACGATCAGAAGAACTATGAATTCGTCAATGTTGATATATACTGACCATACAAGGACTTAGTTGCGAGACTTATGGACATTCCAAGCTGGGTTGATATAACGTTCGAGTCTTGAGCGCCTTTGTCGATAGAGCTACCGGAAAGACAACTGGTTGTTTTGTGGTTGTTTGTTGTTTCCTTATCAATCTACAGCGTCCCCCATTCTAAATGCAGTGCAGGTTCGGTTCAGATTTTGTGGGCACTAGTGATAATACGAGGTTATGTAAATACACAAACAGGTTCTCGTATAGACTTAAACCTATATCGTATAACATACAAGATCATTTCAGAACATAGACTTCAATATGGTTTTTTTGCGTTTGTGGAGATATAAACGTAAGATTCGTTTGTTTGTTTGTTTGTTGGTTGGTTCTAACGCCGCACTCAGAAATATTCCAGCTATGTGACGGCGGTCTGTAAATAATCGAGTCTGGATCAGACATTACAGTGATTGACATCATGAGCATCGATCTACGCAACTGGATTACGATGACATGCATCAACCAAGTCAGCGAGCCCGACCACCCTATACCGTCAGTCCCCTCTTACGACAAGCATAGTCACCTTTTACGGCATGCATGGGTTGCTGAAGACCTATTGTACCCCGAATCTTCACGGGTCTCTAAATTTAGAAGCCAAACAGGTTGCTCAGTGGTGAGGACATGCTATCCCTGGCAACTAGTTCTCTTCTTCATACCTTCTCTGCTAATGTTGTAGATGTCGGCCAGTTTTTCCTTCAGATGGCTGATTTAAGTGTAAAGAGTTTCATGCTCCTAATGTTTATCAGAGCTTGCACGTGGAGAGTAATCTCTACGCCTTAGACCATGTTTGGTGCCTCACTAGTTGTTTAATGTTTAGAAGCTCGGTACGCCATCCAGATCTGAGTTACGAATTCATCCGAGATCATTGGTCTGATTATGCAAGCATTGTCAAGGTCTGTTTCAGGTAACGATTAAACCAGCTTCAAAATGTTTCTGATACCATTCCACGATTTTGGGAGAGGTCCTAGTTTGCATGTTCCATTAGTTCACCACCCTGGTAGGAACACAGTTGAGACCTCAGGAGGGTAGTGGCCTTTCTGTCAAAAGGCACCAGTCACAGACAAAACGGTACGTACATATATATCATCTTTCATTGCTGACCAATAAAAATATTGTCAGATTTCCCCTCAAGTCTTTTCAGAGGCTAACTGCCAAGAGGAAGGAACATAATGACAGTATTTCAAGACAGTGTATTTCTTTAAATCAAGTACAATGAGCTGCAAAACTTCTCAGATCTTCATCTTCACTTCCTCATCTGCGATACAGTAGCCCCATGTGAACCCTAGATCTTTCCCACTGGTTCCTCTTCAAGGAAGAGGTAAAGTGGGATAATTTGTCTTTATCTTTTTACCTGTATATTTTGGACTCTTGAGGCTCTTCATCTGTGGTTCATTGGTGTCCTGAATGAACCTCTTGCCTAGAATGGGATAAAGAAGTATGGGAAATGAAATCAAAGAAAGCTCAAGGGTTTCAAAAGCTCTGTGACACTTGTCCACTTGAACTGTGCTTATCGATCTTATCATTCTACGTATGAAGTCAGAAGATATCTGGCAGTGTCAGCAACCCTTTAACCAACCTTACAGAAATGAGAACACAGTTTCAAGAAGCTTCTGACCGCTTAACAGGAGTCGGTGCTTGCTACTATCTGAGTGTCTTTCACTGCCAGAGTCTTCTTGGGATCTGTTTCCACTCCCTGAACAGCTAAAGGCACCGGGGTACACCATTAGGCAGTCAACCAAATGCATGCCAACAAAGACATGTTTCTTCAATCTTTGATATGTTATAACACAGAACAGTGCTAGTTGCAAGTGCAGTCTTGGATTTATCGCCTACTCCAATACCCAGCAGCCAGAAAGCAGTGTTTAGATCCATGCAATTAAACAATGTTGAACCGGCTAATGCATCAAGACACTCATCTTGGTAAAGGTTGTGCATCTTTAAACAGGACCTTTAAAACACATACTTTTTCATGCAAACTGTGGGAGTGGTGGTTGTTTTACCGGTAGGGCAGAACATGCTTAACCTTTTCACAAAAACTTGGTGCCATCACTGTTTTTAAGTGATCCATTCATATAACTGTCATCACTATTTTGCCTTTTACGCCCAAGGGAGTCGTTAGATAATCGAGACTGGTTATTCTCCGGCTCCAGCAGCCTCCTTCACTGAGACAAGTGCTTGGCCAAGCATTGTTTAACGGTTCAAAGAGTCAACTTTCCAACATCTTGAGGACTTTTAACATTTTCAGCTTTCCTCTTGCCAAATTGTATTAGGAAATTAGGGGTGAATACTTGTGAATACCATGTAGACAGGATGTCTTTGGGCTTTCTTTCTCGGTTGGAAGTCACTCAGCCAGTTCATTCATTCTGTGTTGATTGAGACTTGATTGTGTTTGTTGTTTAACGCCGCACTCAGCAGTATTCCAGCTATAGGACGGCAGTCTGTAAATAATCGAGTGTGCACCAAACAATCCAGTGATTGACATCATAAGCATCGATCTATGCAATTGGGATACGATGACATGCATCAACCAAGTCAGCGAGCCTGACAACCCGATCCATTTGTCGCCTCTTACACTAACCATGGGTTGGTGAAAACATATTTTCTAACTACATCTTCACGGGCCCACATTTGGTAAGAATATGTGTGTATCTGTGACAAATTGCACCTGGTCACATTTAAGTGAACTTAGCAACTTATAATGAAGTTTTATTTTCACAGAATCAGTTAGTCAAATTTTATTAAAACTAATATCAATTTCTTATATTATATACTCACACGCAAAAGAAACGCAAGTCGAGTATGCAGTATACATGTTATTTATTTTCAACAGTAAAGACAAGAAATACTAATAGGGCAAGATTGACAAAAATTAGACTAAAGATAGTTTAATGGATTAAAAGGCAGATGACATAATTGGTTTTTTTCAAATGTTAAGGGCTTACAGAGTTTCGGGTCAATACCCAAAATGTCAGTCAATACCTGGTGTGACCACCATTAGCATTGATCACTGCCACACATCTCTTGTACAATGAGCGGATCAGACGATTTGTTAAGGCCCTCCTGAAGGGATCCTTCTGCACGCATCCAGAGCAGCTGTGCGTAGTTCATCGGCAGTTGTAGGGACTGGTCGCACATTGTGCAGACGCCTTTGAACCTCATCCCACAGGTGTTCGATGGGGTTCAGATCAGGGCTGAGGGCTGGCCACGGTAGAACACGGATGTTGTGTTTTGGCAGAAAGGCCATGGTAGCTCTGGCAACGTGGGGGAGAGCGTTGTCCTGCTGGAAAATGTGTTGTTGGTGTTGTGCAAAAAATTGAACAGCGTGGGGTCTGATCACTTGGTCGATATACCGCTGAGCAGTGATGCAGTTTCCCCGACCTTGACCAACATTCAGAAAGCACATGGGTCCAAGTCTCGGATTAAGTCCAATCCCTGCCCATATCATGACGATTCCGGGGTAGAATAGGTCTTCAGCAACCCATGCTTGCCGTAAAAGGTGACTACGCTTGTCGTAAAAGGCGACTAACGGGATCGGGTGGTCAGGCTCGCTGACTTGGTTGATGCATGTCATCGATCCAAAGTGCGTGGATCGATGCTCATGATATTAATCACTGGATTGTCTGGTCCAGATTCGAATATTTCTGAGTGCGGCGTTAAACAACAAACCAACCAACCAACCATATCATGACGCTAGGTCCACCCCATGGATCCCTTTCCACAACGTTTCTGTCAGCGGAACGATCACCTCGACGCCGCCAAATTCTGTCTCTTCCGTCTGCATGGGAGACACAAAAGCGACTCAGATGACACAGATGAAAAGATGACACGCCTCCACTCACGATGACGCCAACTGTGATGACCCTGTGCCCACTGACGGTCGTGCTTGTCGATGCCGTGGTTGGAGAACAGGACGGCGTGCTGGTCGGCGACATCTGAGGTTGTTGGAAGGGAGACGTCGGATCAGTGTCCCGGCTAATGTGTCGATTATGTGTTCCTATGGTCTGTCGAGCACTTTCACTTGCAGTTAGGAACGGATGTCGCTGGTGTTGACGGTTAATCTGCCGATCTTGTCGAGTGTGGTGACCCTATGACGACCGCTCCGAGGACGGTCATCTGTGGTCTGTGTAGCATTGTATCGATGCAGGAGACGCTATATTGTGGTTATGTTAACGTTGAAATGACGGGCAACATCTTGGACAGACTCTCCAGCTTCCAAACGTCCGATAGCCTGGTTTCTCTGAATTTGAGTTAGGCTTGGCATTGTTAACCAAGGAGTGGTAGGTCCAAGAATCGGCCACAGTTTTATACCCTCTACAGTTCGTGCATTTTCGATTTCGCGAGAAATGGATGCATGATACCCACATATTCATTGAAATGGTGCGTTTTGGCGATTCGTTTTTTATGTTGCGTTTTTACTCGGGGCTTCCAAAATGCAACCAAAAATATTGATAACACCAGGCTTCACTACATGCTGAAACTCGTATCAATTTATGGTTTCGTGTTTTTGATACCTATTTGCTTAAAACCACTTGCGTTTCTTTTGCGAGGTGAGTATATGTTACATGTGGGTAAAAAGTCCATGTTGGCAAATGTGTTATGAATAATGTATTTTGTTTACAGGTCAACATGGCGTTTAAAACCGTAACTTTAACAATACTTTAAATCATTTGTCATGTTGGTCCTCACTGAACATGTTCAATTGTCTGTGAGAGATGCTTGCAAACTGCACATATAACAACATACTTTATTGCTGTAAATTCAGTCTTTATTCATTCAGTATCACTTGGGGATGTGACACATTAACCACGGTTACGCGTGATCAGTGTTATGTGTTTCTTCTCCGAGAGTTATGTGGTTAAGGTTAAGATTTAATGATAATGAAAATAGATTAATGCATTAAATTCATTGAGTAGAGGTGGCAAGGGATTAACTGTGTAATGGACCATTTTGTTGTTTTAAGCTGTTACTTGGGCAGACCAACAGATGGTTTACTTAAGTCTAACCTTAGGTACAGGTACATTTTAAACAGCTTTAAACATACACAAATGTATGCAGCAGAGACTAGTATATACAGTGTAAAAGGACAGACTTTGGTCACATTTAGACACCTTCTATTTCCATCACTTTGCGTTGTGATTCTTTTATCAAGGAGATATTGATGCCGAAAATACTAACATCTATCCTACACCTCTGGGTCAACACGTCAGAACGGTGCAGCCACTAATCCCGTCTGTCACCAACCAATCGGGGCGCTCTTACCATACGACCCACGACTGAAAACACTAAATCGGCATGCAGCCGACAAACGCACGTGCCCGCACGTGGGGCAAGATCTGAAACGTGCTGTCCCAAAGCAAACTTCATATCGGTAAGGAGCTATTAACCACGTAAATGCTACCATCTATCCTACATAATCAGAGGAAATTTCAATATTTCTACAACAGTATGAAACTATTCCTTTCTTCACATGGAAGTTCAATATATCTATGCACGTACACAAATCACCAAATGGGCTATGATAAAGGGTTTCGGCAACGTTGAAAATGATGTTCATTTTGACATTAGAGCGCCATCAACTATTATGTAATTGTTTCTATGACCTCTCCTTAAAAAATGAATTAGACACACCAGAAGCATATCACCCCTGGAACGACTGTTGTACCACAGGATGTGGAGTTGCCTGATTCACAGGTGTCCCATCTAAAACTAGAGACTTCAGACATCTGATCATCAACATCTTGTTCATCACCCAGAGACACCCAACAACCTGTATTGTTTTCAATAGGACATCTGAGTCTAGTGTCTAGCCATCGTCTCGGGAATCTTTGAACCCTTAACACAGCGAATTTAGACAACTAATAACAACGAGAGTTTCCCACTTATGACTCCTAAATGTCACACCGATGGTGTGCTTGTGAGAACACAAAAAACACATGAAATTATATGAAATTATTATGAAAATGTCACAGGAAAGTCTTGGCTCATCAAATTTCAACCAAACAACCCAAGGCTAGAGCCATCAGAGTGTTTATCCAGCACATTAACTCATGAAAGCTCTGACGGTCCCCCTGATATTTCCACGGCACATGGGACACTTTCTGAGAGCAGGGGCACATTCCACGCAGCAGACGAGATGACCACAAGGCAGGAAGACGATGCTGACCTCCTTGTCCAGGCAGATTTTGCACATCGTCTGCTGCTTCAACCGCTCGTTCTCCTCCACCAAAGAGTCATCTGAAACATAAAACGTGTCCTCTCAGTCTCCCCACTCCACCACACAGTCTACAACAACACAAACGTGTACTCTCAGTCTCCCCACTCCACGTCAAGTCTACAACAACACAAACGTGTATTCTCAGTCTCCCTACTCCACCACACAGTCTACAACAACACAAACCTGTACTCTCAGTCTCCCTACTCCACCACACAGTCTACAACAACACAAACCTGTACTCTCAGTCTCCCCTCTCCACGTCAAGTCTACAACAACACAAACGTGTACTCTCAGTCTCCCCACTCCACGTCAAGTCTACAACAACACAAACCTGTACTCTCAGTCTCCCCACTCCACGTCAAGTCTACAACAACACAAACTTGTATTCTCAGTCTCCCTACTCCACGTCAAGTCTACAACAACACAAACGTGTATTCTCAGTCTCCCTTCTCCACCACACAGTCTACAACAACACAAACTTGTATTCTCAGTCTCCCTACTCCACGTCAAGTCTACAACAACACAAACGTGTATTCTCAGTCTCCCTTCTCCACCACACAGTCTACAACAACACAAACCTGTACTCTCAGTCTCCCCTCTCCACGTCAAGTCTACAACAACACAAACGTGTACTCTCAGTCTCCCCACTCCACGTCAAGTCTACAACAACACAAACCTGTACTCTCAGTCTCCCCACTCCACGTCAAGTCTACAACAACACAAACGTGTATTCTCAGTCTCCCTACTCCACCACACAGTCTACAACAATACAAACGTGTATTCTCAGTCTCCCTACTCCACCACACAGTCTACAACAACACAAACCTGTACTCTCAGTCTCCCCTCTCCACGTCAAGTCTACAACAACACAAACGTGTACTCTCAGTCTCCCCACTCCACGTCAAGTCTACAACAACACAAACCTGTACTCTCAGTCTCCCCACTCCACGTCAAGTCTACAACAACACAAACTTGTATTCTCAGTCTCCCTACTCCACGTCAAGTCTACAACAACACAAACGTGTATTCTCAGTCTCCCTTCTCCACCACACAGTCTACAACAACACAAACTTGTATTCTCAGTCTCCCTACTCCACGTCAAGTCTACAACAACACAAACGTGTATTCTCAGTCTCCCTTCTCCACCACACAGTCTACAACAACACAAACCTGTACTCTCAGTCTCCCCTCTCCACGTCAAGTCTACAACAACACAAACGTGTACTCTCAGTCTCCCCACTCCACGTCAAGTCTACAACAACACAAACCTGTACTCTCAGTCTCCCCACTCCACGTCAAGTCTACAACAACACAAACCTGTACTCTCAGTCTCCCCACTCCACGTCAAGTCTACAACAACACAAACGTGTACTCTCAGTCTCCCTACTCCACGTCACAGTCTACAACAATACAAACGTGTATTCTCAGTCTCCCTTCTCCACCACACAGTCTACAACAACACAAACCTGTACTCTCAGTCTCCCCACTCCACGTCAAGTCTACAACAACACAAACCTGTATTCTCAGTCTCCCCACTCCACGTCAAGTCTACAACAACACAAACCTGTACTCTCAGTCTCCCCACTCCACCACACAGTCTACAACAACACAAACGTGTACTCTCACAACAGGTCTTCAAATGCTCCTAAACGTTGCAGAAAATTATGGTAACAAGTGGCAGTTAAAATACAATGTGTTCAAAAGTGCTGTCCTAACTTTTGGATGTAGTAAAAAAATAGTGTCGCCTGAACATCTTTATATTGGTAAGATAAAATTACCTGTTCAAAAGGCAATTGTCTATGCAGGAGTGTACATAAGTACTGCTAAAACTTCGGTAGAAAGAATGAGGTTAGCATGTGAAAAACTGAGAAAATTGATAAATGTAAACCATGATTCTGGCCTGTACTTTGGTGGACTTAATCCTATAGCCGCCGTGCGCATCTGGCAACGAGTGGTATTACCCTGTGGCTTATATGGATGTAATGTGTGGGGAAAACTATCATTAAAGGAATATGAAATGCTAGAAATCACTCAACGCTATTTCTGTAAGAAAATCCAGGGTTTTAATAAGCGTATGCCTAAAGAAATAGAGAGGGACACAATTGGTGTTATATCAGTACAAGGATACATTGATCAACAAAAGCTTTTGCTCCTTGGTAAGCTATGTAATTCAAACCTAATATATATTTTCAAACAAATGTTTCTAGCCCGACTTGGACAGTTTAGATATGAAACAACACTAGTTAATAAGAACAAGTGGGACACGAACTCACCCATCTTTAGCATGCTACATCTTGTCTCCAAATATAATTTATCTGACGAGGTTAATGATTATATAATGTGTTCAAATTTCATCAAGAAACGATTATGGTCAAAACTGGTGAAAGAAAAGATTCACCTACACGAAAAACAATTACTAAACAATGCGTTTCTGAGCAGATTATCTCTGTCAAGATATCTAACAATACGATCTGGACGAGAGCATAGATTATGGAAACTTGCTCTCGATAGACCAGAATATTTTACCTCCTTAGCTAGACTAGTTCGCTTAGGTTCAATGCCAATAGAATCAAAGGAATGTATTTGTGGAACAGTTGCGAATGATATAGTGAAACATGTTTTCATGTCATGTCAAAAGAATTTAGAAGAAAGAAATATCATATTTGATAAAATCATTGATTTGCTTGATGTTAAAATATTTGTGAGAATCTGGGCAGACGATGACACCTTTCTGACTTTTTTGCTTGGCGGGTTACCTGAACAACTTGAAGTAGAATTAGACTACAATGTATGGGCAGAGAGCATGATAAATGTTGGTGGCGCAGTAAAAAAGTGGGATGAAGTCATCCGAAGCTGCTTATACTGAACAATGTATGTATTGTAAACAAGTGTACATTTGTAAATAACACATGCTAATTGTCCATCTAATAACACAATTAATCAATACGATACATATGTATATGAACTACTTCTGACATATATGTAATATATATATGTATGTGTGTGTGCACATTTATTCTATAGATGTTGTCCTTTCACTGTATACCTTGTACTCTTCATGAAATGGAGGAAATAAAGACGATCTATCAACAACACAAACGTGTACTCTCAGTCTCCCTTCTCCACCTCACAGTCTACAACAACACAAACGTGTATTCTCAGTCTCCCTTCTCCACCACACAGTCTACAACAACACAAACGTGTACTCTCAGTCTCCCCACTCCACCACACAGTCTACAACAACACAAACGTGTATTCTCAGTCTCCCTTCTCCACCACACAGTCTACAACAACACAAACGTGTACTCTCAGTCTCCCCACTCCACCACACAGTCTACAACAACACAAACCTGTACTCTCAGTCTCCCCACTCCACGTCAAGTCTACAACAACACAAACGTGTATTCTCAGTCTCCCTTCTCCACCACACAGTCTACAACAACACAAACGTGTACTCTCAGTCTCCCTACTCCACGTCACAGTCTACAACAACACAAACCTGTACTCTCAGTCTCCCCACTCCACGTCAAGTCTACAACAACACAAACGTGTATTCTCAGTCTCCCTTCTCCACCACACAGTCTACAACAACACAAACGTGTACTCTCAGTCTCCCCACTCCACCTCAGTCTACAACAACACAAACGTGTCCTCTCAGTCTCCCTACTCCACCACACAGTCTACAACAACACAAACGTGTACTCTCAGTCTCCCCTCTCCACCACACAGTCTACAACAACACAAACCTGTACTCTCAGTCTCCCCACTCCACGTCAAGTCTACAACAACACAAACGTGTACTCTCAGTCTCCCTTCTCCACCACACAGTCTACAACAACACAAACGTGTATTCTCAGTCTCCCCACTCCACCTCACAGTCTACAACAACACAAACGCGTACTGTCAATAGCCCACTCATCTGTTTGTAACACAAACGCCCATTTTCTTACTTTACATTAAAATACTAGCTTCTCATTGGTTAAGGAGCGGGCAATTATTTTCCATGTAGTCCGCTCCTCCTATACCCCGCTCAGAAATCAGTCGTAACACGCCTTAGGTAACTTGCTTATCTCGCATAAGTATTGTTGAGCTGATATGAACCGAAGTTTATTCGAATGCATGGGTTAAAGGGAAATAACTCAGTTCGTTTGCGTCATCTGCTCTTTGAAATGGCTGAATCAAAGCGTCTTACTCAATGAAAAAGTTAGATAAATTCGTTGTCAGCATATCCCTAGGGGCATATGGTGTGATGTACCCATCGTGTTAGCCCACAGGGTACATCCTACCGTATGCCCCTCCAGATAGGTTGACAACTTATGTTTTCTGT
The DNA here is from genome assembly GCF_022045235.1 of Haliotis cracherodii. NCBI lineage: Eukaryota > Metazoa > Mollusca > Gastropoda > Lepetellida > Haliotidae > Haliotis > Haliotis cracherodii. Next base: position 30,828,512 of record NW_027266286.1, read on the forward strand.
GATGGTCAGTAGAAAGCACAGTCTGAACAACTCACCTTCGTGTTCGTCACCCAAGGCATCCCCTGTTACTTCCCCAACGGCTTGAGCCACTGGAGCCACTGTACCTGCATCTACACCTACAACATATACACAGAGACCTGTAAGCCATTTGGAGAAGAACTCTAATTACCGATGTATTCCGCACGATCATAATGTGTTGTTTTGTAGTGCATCTACGGACAGGTTCATTACATATATGTCATTGCATACGAACAACTAGTGTTACCGTGCAAAGTAGTACATCAAGCGAATTCATACATTGAATACTTGAATAAATAAGTTCACCAATGCCGTTACTCCTGGGTGATGACGGCAGCATAATACTAGCTATCATCAACAAACTGGATTTGGTCCAAATCCATGATATTGTTATGGATGTGGCTCTGAAACCAAATTCATTTAGGTCTGTTGTATCTGGCGATGTGTACCTTGCTGTTTCTGGGGGGCGGCTGCGGGACGCGTGTCTCGGAGAATGTCCTGCACCTGGCTATATTCCACCTGCAAGATAGCCTAGAGTGATGAGCAACACAGTATCTATTATCTATCGCATAAACCATGCCATACAATTTTCTATTTGAGACACATGCTTCCATGTGATACAATATGCTATCTCATATTAAAGGTTATCCCCGTTACCTGGTTGCCGCCGGACGTCAGACTCTGCACAAGGTCGACGAAGTCCCTGCCCTGGTGCTGCACGAGGTACACACACTGGGGCGACCAGCGGGCATGCTCCACCCACGGGTTGTCCCCGCTGTCCCAATTGCGAAGACCAGTTCCACAGAAAAAACACCGAACGCTGTCTCCTTGTCCTGTAATGATAAGCGAGGAATGGTGCACAATATATCTTGGTTATCCTAATATTACTGTATTGTTATATGACGGCGGTCTGTAAACAATCGAGTCTGGAACAGACAATCCAGTGACTGACATCATGAGCATCGACCCACGCAATTGGGATACGATGACATACATCAACCAAGTCAGCGAGTCTGACCACCCGATCCCGCTAGTCGCCTCTTACGAGAAGAATAGTCGCATCTTACGGCAAGCATGGGTTTTTGAAGACCTATTCTATCCCAGCTCTTCACGGGTCGGTAACCCTAAGAACGGAATGCATAGCTGTTAGTGAAAGCAGTTTTAGTTTGAGAGTATACTTACCAGTGTGAAAGAAGCCTGCTTCTGCAAGCTGGACAGGTGTGTGACTTGTGTGGGGCCAAGACGTGTAGGACTTGACCCTGGTGGAGGTGACGGCATACGTAGGATGCTGGGGTCGGTCAGTGTTTATACCCAGGATGCTGCCATCACATTTTTCAGTTGGGCGAGTAGGCTGTGGCGGTGATGAGTGTGTCTGGACATGGGATGGTGGCACCGCAACCGCTGGTGTAGTTGGCGTTGCTATTTGGGCTGGTGACAATGACAGTGGAGCAGACGTCGCCTCCCCCGGATATCTAGACGGTGGGGGCAAAGAAAGCAACCCCGCGGTATTTGCAACTGTAGTTGTTTGTGGGTGCCGTGGCTGCGACTGCTGTGTCATGGGGGAGGTGTGTACAATAGCTGGAGGATTGTGTGTAGGGCGACATCCGCTCACCTGGATCAAGTAATTCTTAGCTTCTTGACTTTCTATGACTGGGATATTTTCAGCATGGCCATTGACGAACCTGCATGACGGGGCCAGTCTCCTGTGAACAACCATAGGTTCCACCCCTTGCTGCCAATCACTACACGTGCAACCGCAACTGAAGCAGACGACTTCGTCTCCCTGGTTACGGTAGTAGAATCCGGCCGCTGCTAACCTGTTGGGCCACGCGGCCGGGTTGGACCATGAGTGGAATGTCCCATACCTGACGAGTTCACTGACCATGTCTATGTTATCTACCCTAGAGGGGGCAGACACCACGGGTTTGTGTGGACCTGGCTGGATGTGATGTGTGGACGAGTGCAGCATATTGACTGTAAACCTAGGAGGTTGCACGAACCTATCAGTATGGTATTCTAACCAAAAGGGTCGTGTTTTCTTCAAAATACCTATTGCTGATTTGTAGAGACCATCGAAAAACGATTTAACTAAATCTAAAAGCATTTCTTTTCGTTTGCTTGTGCAGGATGCCGCATCTTCTGGTGTACACCAAGTGTCATTTATTACCTGTGGAACTTCCATATGTCTTACCAAGTGATCCTCATGGACATTTGGGGGAACAACTGGAAGCATTTTCGATTTAGATTTATAGCCACGACGTTCAGTCCGAGAAAACACTTCCTTGTCTGTTTCACTGCCAGACAAATGAGTCCGATTCCTGCTAGGCCTTCTCCAGCCTGATGTCCTACTCACAGAGATCTTTGTCCTTGAGAGGAAGTTCGGTCTACCTACACCAAGGTCGTATTCAACTTTTTCGGATGTTTCCTCAGTTTGAAGATGGTCCTTGTCACGGACCATTACAACAATTACGCACAGGCTACCGGGCGAGCAGGTATGGAGAAGAAATAACATGATGTGATTTCAAGAATCGTTGTGCGTGATCATATCTGCTTCGTCTGTGTGGAATATCGAAGGCCCGTTGTGTGTTATCACGCTCTGCAGGATAAATAGTAGTCTGTCATACAGACCCTGAAACAAATATATCCAATACAGCCCATGCAAGTCTATAATTTTTGGCAAGTCTAGATTACTGCAGTATCAGGAATGAAGAAAATCTCTGGGCTCCTTTTTGTTATATTTTATAACTATAATTTAACAACTGATTTTTTCTGTAAATTAGGTTCTATTCAGAGACTAGATGTTAGTCTAGATAAACAGATAAACATCAGAATAAGCATACTGTACTATGGTACTTGCACTATAATATGCTACGATAAATCACTGAATAAGTCACTTGCCAGGTGTGACCTATCTCCCTTATGATTTGTTTGTTTGTTGTTTAACGCCGCACTCAAAACTATTCCAGCTGTATGGCAGCGGTCTGTAAATAATCGAGTCTGGACCTAACAATCCAGTGGTTGACATCATGAGCATCGATCTACGCAATGGAGATACGATGACCTGCATCAACCAAGTCAGCGAGTCTGACCACCCGATCCCTTAGTCGCCTCTTACGACAAGCATGGGTTGCTGAAAATCTACCCCGAATCTTCACGGGTCCTCCCAAATGAAGGGCATACGACATACTCTATACAATACGTAGGCGGGCTGCAAGATATCTCCCACTTTACCCATCATACTCACACCTTCACATCTAACACACCACAATGTAAGCCCTTCAAATGAGTGAGTGAATAACCGAGTTTTGCGTTTTGAACCGTATTTAAGTTATATCACGGTGTGTCAACTTGATATGGGGGGAAAGACCGAAGTGATGCAGGTTTAGATATTTTTAACTTTAGTTAAACCCAGTTACACTTTACTACTTTAGCCCCCAGTGGAAACGATAGGACACAGTGAAATGTCTGATGTCACAATACACGAAATCTCAATGGTTATGAAAATTACCATTGGAAATAGTTAAGGAAATATTACCAGTGGGTGTATTCCTTAAAAACACATATACTCATAAATAATTTTTCTGTCGCTGCAAATAGATCAGAGGGCTTCCCGTTGGGCATTCTGAACAAACTGGAAAGCATCATATCTTGTCGGATAGGTATACATCGCTCAAAATAGACTGACGCGGATCTATAAATAAACATCTTCCCGAGGCAAGGAAGTTAAAAATTTGAGTTTGAGTTGAGTTTTAAGTTAACTCCCTGCCTCGGGAAGATGATAACCAACAACAATAACAATACGAATAAAATTCTGCTATTTTAAAAGAAATTAACAGTGGCAACTGAAAATGCAAGGGTTAATGTATGTTCTACATAAATGCCCTGATAGATTAAAATATATCTTATACTTATATTTGCCACAAAAATACCGTGTTGCGATACTTTCATTAAAGAAATATATGATTTTGTAGGTGTGACTGAAAACGATATCTAATCTCCAGATTAGCAATGGGGCGCTGGGTAGACATTATACCCCGGGGCCACACGGGGTGTAGCCGAGAGCCGCGATGGGGTCTGAAAGTCAAGACATGACCCTACATGACGACCGCGGCTCACGGCTGCACGGGTGGTGGTATAAACAGTTAGAGGAACGCAGTGTGTACAACATCTGTGAAGTATTGACGGTACTGCTAACCTGACCACATAACATCAGGGTAGTACTAGCAGAGTGAGTATGCAAAGATTTAACGTACATCGGCAATACTAAAGCCATATCCTAACAATGTACTTATGGACATAACACACCACTGTTGTACAATAATAAAAGGTAAAAGTGAGGTTAGTTTTGATAATCTTACTCGGCATGGATGTTACAGCGAGATGTCACTTACTGAACAGGCGGGTAAGATGTCCTTTTCCTGCTGCAACCACGTCAAGACTCGAATAACGGTATCATTGTTATAAATAGCCGGGGATTTCCAAGTGTTATATATAGCTCCTAATAGACTGATACCATGTCCTAGTTGCGCTGCGCAAGTTATGCTGCACAAAGTGTAGAGCTACTAGGACATGACACCAGTTATCAAGAATACACCTGTAAACACTTTGCTAAATTTAGAATAGACACGCGGGGCGTCCCGTGACCTCTTCCGCTATTTCTGCTTAAAATCTGTCTGTCATTTCCTCCCGTAAATGTTATTTCACTATATTATTTAGCCTTCTTTTCTATGGGTTGGGGTGGAGTGGGGTGTTTATTTTTTTCACCGCTGCTAACAAACTATTAATTCGGGGCGTATTTATAAACAAACTCTTCATTTAGAAAATTCGCTCTCTTTAAGTAAATGTGAATGTATGTCTGTTTGATATGAGTGATTGATGGCTAGTGTATCTCCCATTTTTATACATTGTTTTACCACTTGTATAAACTTGTATAAACATCGAGACTTCACAGGCGGTCAGATAGCCTAGTGGTTAAAGCGTTCGCTCGTCACGCCGAAGACCCGGGTTCGATTCCCGACATGGGTACAATGTGTGAAGCCCATTTTCTGGTGTCCCCCGCCGTGATATTGCTGGAGTATTGCTAAAAGCGGCGTAAAACCATACTCACACTCTCACTCACTCACTTGACTTCGTCCCTTGAAAACAGAATCACGGCATGATTTATAAACGAAGGTAGCTGCATGTGTTCTGATACTTATAAAGTTACAGGGTATCCCGCTCATAAAGAATATTACTCGCAGTAATGACGAAAATTAAAAGTGCGTATTTCAAGAAATATCCGATTTGCTAGCCATAAAAATCAGCATCGGTGACTGCGAACGGCGACATTTAGCAGCATGCGCAGTGTACATGTGTACGTACATTGCCAGCACGAACTGAAAGCAATGCACGTGCAGATGTAGTCTTTAAATCGCTATTGACCAATGTCTCACCTCAACATCATTCGTCACCAGTCGCCCCTTTCCGTAACCTGCAGCTTGTCCCGGAATAACACGAGTTGGTCACGAATGACCTCAACCTAACCGCTCGCAGTCACCTGACTTTCGATTGTTATCCGGATTATAACCTCGTGATCAAAACTCAGTGATGATGTGTATCGCTAAGAGAAGGGATGTTGTTTTTAAAAACGCACTTTGAATTATTGTCATTACTGTAAGTCATATTACTTTACAGTCATCTCTTTATTTGTATAAGCACATGCACGTGCAGCTGTCTTCATTTATTAAGCGTCTAGTGATTCTATTTCAAGGGGCGAGGACTAAAGATTTCTGCATACACATTGTGTATTATGAAGATATATCACTGTCAATGCTTACAGCAGTATATCATGCGATCATCGGTGTTCCATATCCCAGGCAATATATAACTGTAGTAGGTATTCATGTATTCCCAAAGTTACAGTCTTGCTTTATGAATAGCATGAAACACGCCTTATGTTCTTATGAGATGTAGAAGCCGAATCGGACGAATAAAACAGAGGGGCGTCGTCAGTCCGAGGGTGAGGGTTTTAAGTCTCATACAAGCCTGAGGGGAAGTGTTTTTTCCAACAAACAACATTCGTCAACAATTATTTTTTTCAACCAGTTTCCATGAACCTTAGGAAACGGGCGTAAAATATTTCTAACTGGCGTACCTGTGGTTGCGACAGGCTCTAAAACGCATGTTGGTGTAGCGCTTGAGTGAAGCACTGGGCTACACATACGAAGGTTTCCAGTTTCATCCACTGACATAGGAAGACTGCATTTGTCATTATATTTTACATCATTCCGCCCATTTCCGTATGTAGATGGTGTTTAAATGCAAAATAAACTCCAGTGAGGGACAATACAGTTACACCGGAACTTGCATATGTATAAAATCCCAGGGATAGGATAACATCCTCGTTAATGAAATTCAACCCATTGGAGAAGAATTGTACGACGTTATTGGAGGTTTATAAAGCTATGTTATTATATAAGATGTTTGGTATATTTACATATAGATACATGCGAGTGGGTATATGTGTACTTTGAAGTATTGTTGAGATATGTTGTTCAGATGTATGTAAATGTAAGTGTTATTTATTAATGTAAGCAATGTCTTTATTTAGAAAAAATGAAAGAGTAATTGTTACAGGTTGTACTTGCTTATTAGATTCTGTTTTTTGCATGTTGTTATTGACATTGTTCCAGTTTGACATTGCTACACAGAATACCAATATTCTTAAAATCTGAGAACCATTTTGATATATGTCTACATATTTTACATCTATACATGAATATTATGTACACACTTATAACGTCCATATGTACCTCTTATACCGCTGACTGTGTCAACCCTTAACCTTCATACCACTGTCAACCCACACATTCATACCACTGTCAATCCACACATTCATACCACTGTCAACCCACACATTCATACCACTGTCAATCCACACATTCATACCACTGTCAACCCACACATTCATACCACTGTCAACCCACACATTCATACCACTGTCAGTCCACACATTCATAACACTGTCAACCCACACATTCATACCACTGTCAACCCACACATTCATACCACTGTCAACCTGGTGTGTGAATAAATCCATGTGTCCTGAGATTCCTCTTGTGTATTTTATTCAGTAATTTATTATGGGATTTTTAAGGTGGGTTTAAAAAACAGATAACTGCCACGCAATTGCCTTGTCACAATACTGAGGCTCTGGTATCTTCCAGCTATAGTACACTGTTAGGCCCACACAACACAATAGTTACTCCTAACGTTATAATCCACGTAACTTAGACAATACATCCACAAGCAGTTAGATCCAAGGTCCATACACGATACTTACATTAAGTTAACACAACATCAACTTCGTATTGTGTATTTTCTTGTCTGTTTTACATATTAAACTAAATGTCCTCACACATAAGGCAACGTTCTTTAATGTCCTCACAGCGAGGACAACGTTCTTTAATGTCCTCACTGCTAATGCAACGTTTTTTAATGTCCTCACAGCGAGGACAACGTTCTTTAATGTCCTCACAGCGAGGACAACTTCTTTAATGTCCTCACAGCTAAGGCAACATTCTTTAATGTCCCCACAGCGTGGACAGCGTTCTTTAATGTCCTCACTGCTAATGCAACATTCTTTAATTTCCTCACTGCTAATGCAACATTCTTTAATGTCCTCACTGCTAATGCAACATTCTTTAATGTCCTCACTGCTAATGCAACATTCTTTAATGTCCTCACTGCTAATGCAACATTCTTTAATGTCCTCACTGCTAATGCAACATTCTTTAATGTCCTCACTGCTAATGCAACATTCTTTAATGTCCTCACTGCTAATGCAACATTCTTTAATGTCCTCACTGCTAATGCAACATTCTTTAATGTCCTCACTGCTAATGCAACATTCTTTAATGTCATCACTGCTAATGTAGCGTTCTTTAAAGTTCTCACAACGAGGGTACGTTCTTTAATGTCCTCACAGCTGAGGCAACGTTCTTTAATGTCATCAAAGCTAATGCAACGTTCTTTCAAAATGTAATATAATGCGATTGTTTCAAAATAGGACACAGAAACCATAATTGAAACACTGTTTGAAGATCAATGTATACAATGTTCAAATCATTAATCGTGTCACTTAGACAGACACACCTACACGATACAGTTAATGTCACAGGGGTACAGAAAATGTCAGTATCGGTTTTGCCCACCGCGTGCATCAATCACCGCTTGACACCGACGACTCATAGATGCAATCAAGTTGTCAATAACACGCTGTTGGATGTGCTGCCATTCTTGCAGAAGTGCATCAAGAAGCACCGGAAGTGTTTGGGGCGGTGGATTCCTTCTGCGGACGCGTCGATCCAACTCGTCTCACAAATCTGGTGACCGGGCTGGCCAAGGTAATGTCTGGATGTTGTTGTGCTGTAAGAAGTCCTGACAAACACGTGCACTATGCGGTCGAGCGTTTTCCTGCTGGAACTGTCCGCAATGAACGTTGACATGAGGAAGAACGTAAGGCTGTAGGATCAAGTCTCTGTAACGCACACCTGTCAATGCACCTGCCACATGCACGAGAGGCGTCCTACCACCGTGATGAAATCCGGCCAATACCATGACACTCCCGGCGCCAAATGGGACAACCTGCTGCACACAGTTGGGGGCGTAACGTTCACCCCGACATGTCTGTATGTGTCTGTAGACACGTGCGCGCCCATCAGCACGTGTGAGTAGGAAACGGGACTCGTCAGTAAACAGTACATTTCTCCACCTTGCACGTGCCCATCTAACCCTCTGTTGGCACCAAAGCAGACGGTCCGCCAGATAACGTGGGGTCAATACATGACGTCGAACAGGTCTTCGTGCAAAAAGTCCAGGCTCCCTCAGTCTGTTGCGTACCGTTTGATCTGATATTTTGCGTACCCCAGGGATCTGTGTGGTTGTAGACGTGGCTGTGGTATTGACGGATGTATTGATCTTGTGCTTGGGTTGTCACCCTTGGTCTTCCTGACCTTGGTCTGTCGTCAACTCTGTTGGTGTTGTTGTATCGGGTCCACAGTGCGGAGATTGTCTGCCTGGATACGCCAAAGTGCCTGGCCACTTCTTGCTGAGTTGCTCAAGCTTGTAATCTCCCAATGGCGTTGTTCCGTTGAGCTGCATTCAGTCTTGTCACCGCCTCTAATGCCGTTATAAGGACTGTATGAACAGCCGTTGATGTGGATTTTTATACCCATTCAGCAGGGGGGGGGGCTGCATGCCTAAATGCAGGATCCTGTGCTGCACGTTTTTTACAGGCGGTTGCGTTTGGATGAAGCTGTAAAATTGATACCCAAACGCTACGTTTATGTGCTTTGCATGTGTTTTCGCGAATTATAGACACAAAATCTTTCTGTTTGACTTATTTTGTTCTCATATAATGTAATTATTTTAGATATTTGGCAAAAAGTGGTTTTACATCTATGACAAGTTTCTTTTTTTGAAGAGTACATCAAACAAAAACAGCACTTCTTCGAAGCGACAGTCTTGACGCTTATGCATGGGCGTGGATTTCACTGGCGCAACAATTGTCACTGGATATTACTATATTAGTAGGGTATATTTACTTCCCCCAGGCAGTTTGCATTGTCATCTGACCACGGCTGAACAAAGATCTGAGGGAATCTCATGACAGGTCACGTCAGAACGACTTTTCGCGCACTTTGACCAACCAATGAAAGGACTAACAAGACGTTGACATCAGCACGAGTTTCAAACTGTCGACCATTCCAGACTACGCTTCAAAATATAATAAGTTCTCAATTCCAAAACTGGAAACGTAACTAATAGATGGCCGAGATTGTATGTCTGTACTTTCCACGGCATATGGAAAGTCTCTTTCGTTTGAAATTTTTATCCTACTGAAGCGAGAGATAGATGATGATTTCGACGGTATCAGTCGTTCAGCCCGTAAGTGTCGTTCAGAATACCCCGTTTTAACCTTTTCGAGATTGCATGATTAGAAAACACATTCCAACTGTCACGTACCCGATCTGTTAAACGACACTCTGATAGGTCGAATGAAAGGTCGTTCTGACGTGACCTGTAATGGGATGTCCTCAGATCTATGTGTAGCGGTAGCGGTAGATCTGATTTTAATGAGACTGACTCCCATCAAGAGACGACCATGGTGTATGTACCCGCGCTGCTGGGTCTGCTGTTGACGGCCGCATCATGTAAGTTTTATCGGCTATTCTCCAATTGGATGAGTGTGTTGATTGCAACTGTTTTCCATTAGTAACACGGCCCAGCTAATCAGGATAGATCGCAGATTTTCTACTTAAGTGAGACGTCAGATGCTAGGGTTGCAACGCTTGTGCCAGTTCCAGTAGATTGTCTACTGGTGGGTCCTGCTTCCGCCCTATGATGTCCGAAATGTTTCAGGTCTGGACTTTTGACGGGCCAAAGGATTGTCGTGAAGGCTTTCTACAGTCTTGACGAGGCATGAGAGTTAACTGACTTTAAAAGTCCAGTTTCCACCCTTGTCGAACTATGCTGGAATTACTGGGCTCGGTCGTAGCGCCACCAGTGGCTATTAACAGTTATGTCCCTACTAAGCCTCTCCTATGGACCAATCAGATGCCACCTCTCGTATCACTTGCGTTTGCTTCACACAAAATGGTGGCGCCCGGTCAGGACGATCTGATCGATAATCAAGATCTATGTTGTGATAAAACACGTCTCACATTGCGAAATGCATCAAATCACGTGAGCACCTTGATTAAAAACATGAAAAGATTTGGAAAATATCTGCTGACAACGAGTTGGCGGTGCACATGCTTAGCAAATCCTGCAATCGTCCGAAATCTGCACGACAGTACATGAACCGGATTTCGATTTCGGTGCGCGATTTTGATTGGACTATGCATAGAGTCGTTAGTCCAGCCAAAATGTAACTCTATAATATCAGCCTAGTTCGGCAAGGGTGGAAACTGGACTTTTATAGTCAGTTAACTCTCTCGCCAAGGGAAGATGGCTTTCTACTTGAGTAACTCTGTTAACCGTCGAGAGCTGTGTGGTCTTGCGTTGTCATTCATGGAGACGGGTCTGGTAGCCAGAGGGTGGTTACATGGGTTTGGATCCAGGATTTGACGGCGGAACCTATCACCTATCAATCATAGGACAGCCCACACGCCCAACCCCATATCCTCCAAAGGGGATTATGGGACGAATGTCCATGGGTGTCGGCTGTGTTTCTTTGCCCCAGACCCGACTACACCGTCTGAGACACACAAGAACCTGCTCTCATCCAACCAGTGCATCTTCCTCCATGTCCTCAGGTTCCAAACACGTCAAACACCATGCCAAACGATACGTCAAACACCATGCCGAACAACACGCCAAACAACACGTCAAACACCATGCCGAACAACACGCCAAACAACACGTCAAACACCATGCCGAACAACACGCCAAACAACAGGTCAAACAACACGTCAAACACCATAACAAACAACACGTCAAACACCATGACAAACAACACGTCAAACACCATGCCGAACAACGCGTCAAACACCATGTCAAACAACGCGCCAAACACCATGACAAACAACACGTCAAACACCATGCCAAACGGACCTTGACGACCTTTTCCTCACCACTTTGCCGATGTTTCTGTGTCAATCGCGAAAAGCCGTCCAATGAAATTACTGATAGAGATATCGTGTGAAAGATATATGGTGACGTCACAGAAGTCCAGGGGCTTTATTGAAGATAACGTACACTTGGTAATCGAGAATGGGATTTTGGGGTTTCGTTTACATGGATTAACACATGCATAATAATTTGCTGTATCTGTGGTGAGGATTGGAGTCGAGTGCGTAAGTGGATGAGTGAGTGAGTGAGTGAGTGCATGGATGAGTTGGTTCGGTTTGACAATCTTAAGACAAGCATAGTCTCCTCTTCTGACAAGCATGGGTTGCTGGAGACTTATTCTAACCAGGATCTTCCCGGGTCCAGTGATCACTCATAACGTAGTTCATAGTAACACAACTCGTGTATGCGGGGAATCGAACCTTATACCTGGATCTGGGGAAAATCAGTTAGCCTAGAGTATGAGAGTCTGGTTTAACCCATATATCAGTCAGTCATATATCACAGCGTTTCATCTTGATGTGGGAGGACAGTTCGAAGTGATGCGGGTCTTAGACATCTAGCACTTGAATGAAACACTGTGAAAATATAATCTTCTTCATGCATATGTTGTTGAAATGCCATGTGAAACTGATCTCTTGAAGTGTCGCTGTCGTATGTATTAAAACGTAAATACACATCAGGATTGGTACGATAGGTTTTATTCGTTTTCTTATAGACAGAGCCTAGTCTTTATCGACGCTCCCTTTGCGCGTGCGCTACACAGTTACTTTCGTTGTAAGGAATGTGTTAGGGCCTTTGAGCACACATGTGACTGAGTTTAAAGAAACGTAATTACTGAGGAATATTTTCTTTTATAACAACTGAAGTTCAACAAACTTTGCGCAACACCTGCGCATGAGTCATTCAGCGTGACTCGGACATTTTAAGTTTGTTCTGCAAGGAGCTCGGCTGAGACTAACATATTTGAGAGACCGTGCACCAAGATTACTGTACATAAAAGCCGTGCATCGGGTGAGTCTACATGTCTTTTCAGTTTAACCAGCAACAAACAAATTAAAAATAATCCGAGAAAGGTAACATGTTCATTCGTTCGAGCAACACCACTTTAAGCATTTGAATAGCTGATCATCCTTATACGTGCATGTATAAGTAATTAAGGCAGGCGTTTTAATGTCAATTTACAAAAATGTAAATGTTTTATTCCGGAAATACCTTCGTATAGTTGATACCGCGAGACAGTTGTTTTGAGTTGTTGTTGCTGTTATTTCTTTCGTGTGCATGAATAAAACACAATCTTTTCAGGGTGATTGGTAAAGAGAGACCCACCATAAGAATGTGGACCAATGATATTTGCTCATTCGATCCGATCATGGTGCACTGTTATATCCTGCAACTTTCTTCGTATTGTCATCTTCCCGAAGCAAGGGAGTTAACTGATTCTAAAAGCCCAGTTTCTACCCTTACCGAAGTCGACGGGAATTTCTGGGCTCAATCGTTGCGCAACCACTGGCTATAACGAACTATGTCCCTCCTATTGACCAATCAGATTTTACCTCTGATGTCAATTTTATTTGCTTCAAACAAAATGGCGGCGCCGAGCAAACGATCTGATCGATAATCAAGATCTATATTCTAATGAAACGGGTCTCACTTCGCGAAGTGCATCAAATCACGTGAGCACCTTGATTAAATATATGTTGAAGGCGAAGTTGCTTGTACACGTACATTGCAAATCCTGCAATCGATCGAAATCTGCACGATAGTTTACGAACCGGATGTTGATTTCGTTACGCGATTTTGATTGGCCTATGCATAGACTAATTAGTCCAGCCAAAATATAACTCATAATTCCAGTCTATAGTTCGGCAAGGGTGGAAACTGGACTTTTATAATTAGTTAACTCCGTTGCCTCGGGGAGATGCCATATTGTTAGTGTGAAGTTATTTGAAGGTCTTTGAACGGGTTTATCGCATGAATAGCTGTAAAACTAAATTATAAAAGTAGTTGTGATGTCATCTCTAATATTCTTCTTTTTAATCCAACGCCCTGCAGATGTTACCGCCCAGACGGCGTGTGTGGCGGGTATGAGGTCCCTCCTCACCAACACCTCGGCCTACTGGTTTGGGACGCGGTACACGACGGACTGCCCACCTGGCAACGTGGGCCTCTTGTGTAGTAGTAATCGTGAACCATCCAGAACCTCCATCCTCACTCGACTGATGGGAGATGGCGCCACCGACCCCAGCGGTCTAGCCTTCGTCATCAACGTCAGGTACCCTAATACACTTCCAGGTAAGCGAGAAGCGGTGGGGTAGCCTTGTGGTTAATGTGTTCGCTCGTCAACCGGGTTTGATTCCTCACATGGGTACAATGTGTGAAGCCTATTTATGATGTCCCCCGCCGTGATACTGCAGGAATTATTACTAAAAGCGGCGTAAATCCTCACTCACTCACTCACTCCAGGTAAACGACACTTAAACTATGATGGCGTTTTTCCCTTTCATTTTACTTATTCATGAAGAAAGAAACACAATTTTGTAATTTGAATAACATATTTTGAGAAAATGATTTGTTTAGACATTTCGTGATACGATTAGGGACAACAGTTGACTGTGTGAGGCAGAGTAAGACACAATCTCATTAAAATCAGATCTTAGTTATAGCTACTGCTTTGTTAAGATGGTAATAGAGTGAGTAAGACAGTGTGTTCTTGTATGTATCATAGTGGCAGGTGCTAACATTGAGGGACACACAGGGGCCTATTTAGAGTCAAGGCTAATACTCTGCATAAAACATAGTGTATTCCTTTAGAATACAGTACCACAAACTTTTCAAACACGTGACAATACCCTATGATGTAATTTGTGGTATTGTGTTGCCAGTCACATCGGCGCAACAATGCCCTGTGACGTCAGGGGTCATCGAGTGAGCATAAGCTCCTCCCAGTGATCTATCATCTCTACACGCAATGTTATTGAATACGCCCAGCGGTGTTGCAATTTTTGAATATGTGTTTACTAAATATAGCCTGCGGCGGCGCATTTCATTGCAAGCGCTAGTTTAGGAAAGCACTTTTATTTTTTATTCATTTTTTATTTCGTTTTTTCGTGCTCCCATAGTGTTAGATCACACTACCCTTTACACATATTTGTATGTGATTTATTTTATTTTTAGCAGATGGATCTGACCGTGAGTACACCCCTCCTTCCCTTCTCCTATACTCATTCATTCACATATGAGACGCCGTTTTACTCATTTTTAGTTATTTTATATCAATAATTCATTTATTGATATAACAAATTCGATTTTAAGACATCAACAAATGAATTTATATCTGAATAATGTTTTAGTATCTTAAAATGTATTTTACTATATTACAAAATCAGAAGTTCTTTTTAAAATAATAACATCGATGTAGTGATGCCAATAATTCATTTTATGTTATAGTTCACCTTCTGATAAATATGTAATATGAAATATGCAAATCATTGTGAGAGTAATGTGTTACGTAATGGCTCTTTCACATTCTTTCATATGACGTTTCATATTTCATCTTTCATCATAAGAACACGCGTGTCTTTGTTGAACACCAGATACATATCCTGGCTGTGGGAGGATAGTGAAAGCACCTTTGACAAGCCAAGAAAATTTCTGCATCAACCCCCTCTGCAACTCCGTGTATTCCCCATTCGACCTGCGCGAGGAGCCGGAAGTGACGTGGCCAGCGGAGCAGAGCGCCCTCTACACTGTCATGATGTATGACCCCGGTCCGTTCTTCATGCATGCGCTCTACGTCAACGTCGCCGGCGGCAGACTACAGAATGGAGACGTGGGTGACGTTTCCTCAATACCAGATCGGGGCCATGGGTCGCCCAGTCGTCTAAGGCGCTGTTCAGAGTGGTGTCCCTTGGATACGACAGGAACCTTTTGATTGTGGGATCAAATCCCGGTTTGCCCCGATCATGTTTCTAGGTTTGCACCATCCCCGTACTCGTGGGGTTCGCCGAAGTGGTAAACGTATGAAACCTGCATCATTTCGGGTTTTCCTCCTACATTAAGCTGACACGCCGTGATATAAATGGAATACTGTTAAAAGCGGCGTTAAACATAATTCATTCACTCTATACAAAATAAACTGCCAGGCAAAAGAAAGTACATGTACATACACTTGAAAATTGGATTTCACCCAAAAATTTCAAATGTTATCAAAACGATACTTGGCTGACAAAAAGTTGCCGAAACACTGCAAACTCATATTTAGTCACCATCAAACATGGGTGTATACTTTCTGTGCCCGGCAGTGTATATACTTCACTAAAAGCCCAGAATCCATCATATGGTTTCGCCCAAACATAACATGCGGTTTGATTTTAACACGTTTAACTTATTTCTTTTTTAAATAAATGCTGGACTAACGAGTCTATGCATAGTCCAATCGAAATCGCGCACCGAAATCGAAATCCGGTTCGTAAACTGTCGTGCAGCATTCGGTCGATTGCAGGATTTACAAAGCATGTGCACCGCCAACTCGTTGTAAGCATATATTTTCCAAATCTTTTCATGTTTTTAATCAAGGTGCTCACGTGATTTGATGCATTTCGCGATGTAAGACCCGTTTTATCACGATATAGATCTTGATTATCGATCAGATCATCCTGACCGGGCGCCACCATTTTGTGTGAAGCAAACGCAAGTGATACGAGAGGTGGAATCTGATTGGTCCATAGGAGAGGCTTAGAAGGGACATAACTGGTAATAGCCACTGGTGGCGCTACGATCGAGCCCAGGAATTCCAGCCTAGTTCGGCAATGGAGGAAACTGGACTTTTAAAGTCAGTTAACTCTCTTGCCTCGGGAAGATGGAAAATTCACAAACTGAACAAAGTAAAGGGAAAGTGCTGCTCTTTTTCAGACATCCAAGGGCAGAATAAGTCGTCCATCACTTGTATTTAGAGCCTACAAATGAAAGTACAGGGTCCTGTTCCACTAAACGATCGTATCCTTGAGGCAGTCGTCACTATCATACCATACACCCTTAACATAAGCTTACAATACGATTGCTTCGTGAAGCGGGGCTCAGAGGGGTGACCTATAACAAATGTATGTTCCTGCCCCATAGCGTTGACCCTTGTTGATGCCATCAACCACTGGGTACAGCAGACAGCGTGCGGCATCTTACAATACTCACTCGCTCTCACAACTCCAAACATTAATTTTTCTGAAGGCGTTTTCGCTTTGACCAGGTCATTAAAACACACATAACTAGCATTAAAGGTATCCATTAAGTGTTCCAATAATTAGAATATGTGCGTAGAAAAACCTTAATACGTCACAGTGGAATTCCCTTTTTGTCATATTAAGGTCACATGTTACTTTAGGTCTTCGGCCTTTGCCATCGCACGATGACCTTCTTTAATGATAACGTAGATATCTCCTTCCTTCCAGACTATATTTCCCTACATTGGCCCTGGAAACCCTTTTGATCGGGTCAACCCTTACTTGTGGCTCGTGTTTAAACAACAGAGGTCACTGGACGTCTCATTGATCCCCAGCGCCCGGAACGAGATCTACATTGAGGACCTTGTCTCGCAACTTGGGCTCTCAAGTAAGAACTACACTTTATTTACTAAGATTTTTTACTTGGGCTCT
Source organism: Haliotis cracherodii (assembly GCF_022045235.1). Lineage (NCBI taxonomy): Eukaryota > Metazoa > Mollusca > Gastropoda > Lepetellida > Haliotidae > Haliotis > Haliotis cracherodii. Next base: position 30,845,791 of record NW_027266286.1, read on the forward strand.
CAAGTAAGAACTACACTTTATTTACTAAGATTATTTACTTGGGCTCTCAAGTAAGAACTACACTTTATTTACTAAGATTATTTACTTGGGCTCTCAAGTAAGAACTACACTTTATTTACTAAGATTATTTACTTGGGCTCTCAAGTAAGAACTACACTTTATTTACTAAGATTATTTACTCTTTATTCTTCATTTGTATCATTTTAAATATGACGATCTGATTGAGCTGAATCTTTCATCATATGCCACAGTCCCTTGTCATCATTTGATACACAAAGATGGGTGATTTTACAGTTAACTTCGTATGAATCGAATACTGTTATTTACTGAATTTGTTTGGATACAGTGACAATTTATTTTTTATTCTCCAAACATGAGATGCTTATTTTCAAAGCAGGAGTGGAAGAAATATATTTTGCACACGTAACTTAAAGACTTTCGCCTCATATGTGAAGGTTGTATTAATATTTTCTCGGGAGAAAACGTAAGTATTTATTTGAAGCAGCAATAAATATGATTACTCACTCCCCCGCCCATATCGCTTGATGGTTCAAAATTTCGCTCATCACATCGTAATCCCGGGTTCGATGCCCCACAGAGCTACAATGTTTGAACCCGATTCTGAAGATCTTCTCCGTGACATTGCTGTAATGTTGCTAAAAGCGTGGTAAAACAATACTCACTCCAGATAAACTGTATTAAGCAACCTAATTTTGAGTTGTTTTCGTACAAATACGAATGACAATAAACCCCGACAAATATGACAACGCTGTACGAGGTTTTACCCCCTGTAGCCTTTTCAGCTTGCGTGCCTGCATGTCTTCACAGATCTGGGCTTACTGACCGAATACAGTCATCACGATCACGTGTAAAAGAGTGCTAGGTCTCGCTTTATTGAACGTAAACATGTATCAGTGCACATACGACATGTGGCACACCTTTTCATCACATGGACAGGTGCAAATTAGAAGTCACCCGAAACAGATTTTTAAGCACTGTTTTGTTTACAAAGGGTCACTCATTGGTTTAAAAATAATCCAATACCCAGAAATCCATGCTTAAAAGGAAAACTGTCAATACCCAAAGTGAATGATAAAATGTGAGTGCATACTCATTAGTTCAAATCTCTTCCTGCCCAGGACACATTCTCTATTGTGCACCAAGCCTGACTTCGTAAAGGCTACTGGAGTACTTACTCTTTATCCTTGGTTTCAGCGCAGTCGTATGGCATCAACGTGGCCATGACTACAACGGATGAGTACGCCGCTGTCTTCCTCCGCTCAGTTGGTTTTCTGAACAGATGTCCAGCGTATTATGGACAGTGTAAGTTGTACAAACATCTACCGTTAAATAGGTTAAATTATGGTCATAATTACTCCAAATTGTAAAAGGTAAATATTCTAGTGTGTTTAATTGTATCGTTGCATTATGGAATGATACCCGCAGTGTGGGAAGTTATCTGAAATCTGCAGCCCACCATGAGGGGCCAGTAGCTCTTCAGCAGGCGTCAGACAACAGTAGTATGAATTGCATGGGTCAGTACTAAAAGATTATGCTTTAATGCTTTTAATTAGCAAGCAACGTTGTCAGCTGGGAAATGCCAACATTTAAAAGACGAAGTACTAATGGGACAGAATTTATGGATATCAACTTCTTTATCATGAGGAACACAACGTTTCGGAGTATATAGTTACTCCTCCATCAAGTGAATAAATGCTATGAGGCAGAGAACTTATATCTGTACCTGTATCAACGACAAAATGAGTAATGTAACAAACGTGGAAACTTAACAAAGGAAGCCAACGGTTAACTGGAGGTGATAGGTGATTAGCAATGGTTGTGTTTCTCATTATAAAGACGTTGACATCCTTAAATACTACACCTTATGTGTTTCACTTCTAAAGGCCATTAAAAGAGCTTGAGGAAGAGCTTATTTTTCCAAAACGACATTCGCCTTTCAGACAATCTCTGTAAACATATGTTGCTGAATGTTGTTCCCAATTTTAAGCCTATGTCTTTTTTACTAAGTTATTTTAACAAGATTCCACATATTTAGCAATATTAAAGAATTAAAACAAATTCAAAATTGATTGAAAACTGCTGTTCGGTTGAGCTGATGTTAATTTGGGCTATGCCATGTGACTTTCATCGACTCGGAAAAAGTGTGCGGCTCTTTGGTGGGGCGCGAGTTATAAGGGATTTATTCTTCCTCTCAGAAATCCAAGTGCAGCCTGTCTTCTCTGTGGCGGGGTATAAGGGATGTATTTTCCCGAGGGATGTATTTATTTTCCTCCCAAGCTGTATACATAGTATTTTATCAAGATAACGTGAACCAATCAGATCTCATCATTCTGACATGGAGGTATGATAAATTGATTTGTTAACTTCACACACAAGGCACTAATAACACTGTCGAGATATATGGTGAGGTGATGTGAAATTGGGTTTAACGTCGCGTCCAAGATTATTGCACTTATATAGCGACATGCATGTACGTGTGTGTTTGTGTGGCTGCTTGTACTAGTCCGGACTGATGCCGATTTATAGTGCTAGCACACTGAGATACCATGCCGCAGTTTAACATGAATACCCCACTCAGACACAGTATACTGACTCCGAGCCGACCAGTCCTTGTTTTAGCCCCTTAATGCCGAGCGCCAGACAGGGTAACAACAAGTACCATCTTTTAACGTCTTTTGGTATGACGCGGCCGGGATTCGAACCCCGGACCTTCCGCTCTCCGGGCGGACGCTCTACCACTAGACCACGGAGGCGGTTCGAGATATATGGGCTGGGAATAGGCAAAACCCCTCTCTGTAAGTTTAGTAACGCAGATGAAATATTACCGATATTAGATGATACGAGCGTTTTATCACATGCGGTATACATTCGTGTTATCATATCAAAGATGGGTTCACATTTCTTAACAAATTCACTGAAAAATAAAATGATCAAATGTTGACAATATGTTTATCATCTAGGGTTGAGCAACTACATTCAGGAAAGAGGTGGACTCCCATCCCTTCCCGCGTGTCTTGATCTTAGTGTATCCATTGACGTCGGCTTCACGGCCCCCGCTATAACGTACACATCGTGCGGAACAGTGTATCAGAAAAGGTGGGTGCTCATATGACCCCGCTATAACGTCCCTATCGTCAGGTATAATATATTGTAGAAGGTGGGTGCGCTCACAATCAAATGAACACAATCAAATGAAATTGGACACAGTGATCGACAAAAGCATTGTCGTCATTGTCAGCATTCAGTAATTCAGTAATTCAGTTCAGTCACTGCACATGTGTAGCCACAAGGGGCGTCATGGTCAGTACATGGTCACACCACTTCTTGCAGCCGTCACTGCTCGACACCTCCTTGGCACAGATTGCACAAGTCGTCGGATTTTTTCGTGGGGAATTCTTCGCCATTCCCCCTGTAAGGCGTTGGCGAGTTGTGTCAGTGTGTGGGGACGCTGGTGACGTTGACGGACGCGTCGATCAAGTTCGTCCCACAAATGTTCAATCGGGTTGAGATCAGGTGATTTGGACGGCCATGGAAGGACATTGATGTTCTCATTAACTGTTGCACGTGCTGTGTGGGGCCGAGCGTTGTCATGTTGGAACAACTCCCTCTGGCGGTTCAAAGTTTGGAGGAGGTGAGGACGCAGAATTTGGTCTATGTATCGGTTTGCTGTAAGAATAGATTGCCCTGGACAACCACTAACTGTGATCTACCCGTGAAGGATATGGCTACCCACACCATGACACTCCCTCCACCAAATCGGTTCATCTGTCGAACGCAGTTCGGCGCAAAACGTTCATGTCGACATCGGTATACACGTTGTCTTCCATCCCGGAGTTGAAGAAGAAAACGTGACTCATCGCTGGACCAAACGCGTCGCCAGTTCCTGAAATTCCATGCCTGTACTCTGTTGCACCACCGGACACGTCGTTGACGGTGTAGACGTCGCAAGACAGGTCAACTTTTGGTCGTCTCGCTCGAATTCCCACTTCTCCAGACGATTTCTGATGGTTTGGTCGGAAATTCTTCGCATACCAGGCACTTGTCCTGCAGTGTCCGTTGCTGTTGCAAATCGACTCCGAAGGTTATGCAGCCGGATATACCGATCCTGAGCAGGGGTGGTCACTCTTGGTCTTCCACTTCTGGGATGATCTTGAGTCGAATTAGTGCGGGTATATCGATCCCATAGTCGAGATATGGTGCTTTGGTGAACGTTGAAGTGTCTCGCAACGGCAGACTGGGACTCCCCTGCTTCCAAACGGCCAATGGCGATATTTCGGTCAGCTGCAGTTAATCTTGGCATTTTTCGATCTCCGTTCACGCAAGAAAATTCGTAATGAACTGATGAATTTTGTACGGTCTTTTATAGTCAGTGTCTCTACTCTTGTTTCCAACACTTTGCACGTGCATTGTGCTGAAAACTTTTTCTGAAAGCAATTTCCTGCATCCTTTACATTTTTGCTGATAAACGTTTACAAAAAAAACATTTTGAGATGTGTTTGCGCGCAATGCACAACAAACATGACATAATTAACGGGAATCAAACATAAGAATTGTCTTGATGACGATTGCTGGAAAAAAAAATCTAATTGGAATTCTCAAAACACCTATGCGTTTCTTTCTTCTTTCTTTCATGTCCTCTCTATAACGTCCACGTCGTGCGTTACAGTGTTTTATAGACGATGATACTATCATGCCCCCTCTATAACGTCCACGTCGTGCGTTACAGTGTTTTACAGACGATGATACTCTCATGTCCCCTCTATAACGTCCACGTCGTGCCTAACAGTGTTTTATAGACGATGATACTCTCATGTCCCCTCTATAACGTCCACGTCGTGCGTTACAGTGTTTTACAGACAATGATACTCTCATGTCCCCTCTATAACGTACAAACCGTGAGTTACAGAGTATCACAAATGATAATACTGTCATGTCCCCACTATAACGTCCACGTCGTGCGTTACAGTGTTTTACAGACGATGATACTCTCATGTCCCCTCTATAACGTCCACGTCGTGCGTTACAGTGTTTTACAGACGATAATGCTCTCATGTCCCCTCTATAACGTCCACGTCGTGCGTTACAGTGTATTACAAATGATAATACTGTCATGTCCCCACTATAACGTCCACGTCGTGCGTAACATTGCATTACAGACGATGATACTGTCATGTCCCCTCTAAACCGTCCACGTCGTGCTTAACATTATATTACAGACGGTGATACCCTCATGTCTCCGCTATAACGTACACATCGTGCGTAACATTATATTACAGATGATGATACTGTCATGTCCCCTCTATACCGTCCACGTCGTGTGTAACAGTATATTACAGACGATGATACTCTCATGTTCCCTCTATAACGTCCACGTCGTGCGTAACAGTGTATCACAGACGATGATACTCTCATGTCCCCTCTATACCGTCCTCGTCGTGCGTAACAGTATATTACAGACGATGATACTCTCATGTCCCCTCTATAACGTCCTCGTCGTGCCTAACAGTGTATTACAGGCGATGATACTGTTATGTCCCCTCTATAACGTCCACGTCGTGTGAAACATTATGTTACAGACGATGATACTCTCATGTCCCCTCTATAACGTATGCACCGTGAGTTACAGTGTATCACAAATGATAATACTGTCATGTCCCCACTATAACGTCCACGTCGTGCGTAACAGTGTATAACAGACGATGATACTGTTATGTCCCCTCTATAACGTCCACGTCGTGCCTAACAGTGTATTACAGACGATGATACTGTTATGTCCCCTCTATAACGTCCTCGTCGTGCCTAACAGTGTATTACAGACGATGATACTGTTATGTCCCCTCTATAACGTCCACGTCGTGTGAAACATTATGTTACAGACAATGATACTCTCATGTCCCCTCTATAACGTACGCACCGTGAGTTACAGTGTATCACAAATGATAATACTGTCATGTCCCCACTATAACGTCCACGTCGTGCGTAACATTGTATAACAGACGATGATACTGTTATGTCCCCTCTATAACGTCCTCGTCGTGCCTAACAGTGTATTACAGACGATGATACTGTTATGTCCCCTCTATAACGTCCACGTCGTGTGAAACATTATGTTACAGACGATGATACTCTCATGTCCCCTCTATAACGTACGCACCGTGAGTTACAGTGTATCACAAATGATAATACTGTCCTGTCCCCACTATAACGTCCACGTCGTGCGTAACATTATATTACAGACGATGATACCCTCACGTCTCCGCTATAACGTCCACGTCGTGCGTAACAGTGTATTACAGACGATGATACCCTCACGTCTCCGCTATAACGTCCACGTCGTGCGTAACATTATATTACAGACGATGATACCCTCATGTCTCCGCTATAACGTCCACGTCGTGTGTAACAGTGTTTTACAGACGATGGTACTCTCATGTCCCCTCTATAACGTCCACGTCGTGCGTAACATTATATTACAGACGATGATACTCTCATATCTCCGCTATAACGTCCACGTCGTGCGTAACAGTGTTTTACAGACGATGATACCCTCATGTCTCCGCTATAACGTCCACGTCGTGCGTAACAGTGTTTTACAGACGATGATACTCTCATGTCCCCTCTATACCGTCCACGTCGTGCGTTACAGTGTTTTACAGACGATGATACTCTCATGTCTCCGCTTTCACGTACACATCGTGCGTAACAGTGTGCTATAGCGAAATATCCTTTCCTACCTTTTGCAATGCTAGTCTTAATATCATGTAGGTTTTCGGCCTTGGGGTTGCAGATAACGAATTTCTCTGTTCCAGCCCAGTAAACGTCACTGTAGATTACCGCAACATGGACCTATTAGGCGCCGTGGAGACTCGGAACTCCCCCCAAGTCAGTCTGGTTCCCCTGGCGATCAGAGATCAACCCCCCTCAGTCACACTAAGAGGTAAGTGAACTCACACCACCTCCCATTCGGTGGGGGCGGGGATGTTGTCTGGAATATTATGATAGGTTTTGTACAATAAAAATGTGACCAAAGAAATCTAACAAAAAAATCAGTGTATATAATAAGCTGCCGGACAAAACAAATTGGATGTGACCAAACACAGAACAAACGTTATAAACATTACTAGGCTGAAAACAGTCGCTGAAGCACTGCAAACTTAAAGTCCAAAACACTACTATGATACCTGTATCAAATAAGTCGCCATCGAATAACGATTTTTTGTTTATTTCATTATTAGCCAATATGAAACATCAGTGTAGAACTTTCTTTTGCCCGATGTTTTTAATGTGCTTGCTTTCTTATCAAACTGATCAAGGCATTTGTTGCCTTGTAATATCGACGGATTGTATTCACAGGAAGCAGGGATGTTCAGTTTGTCTAGGATTTTATTTTATACCTCAGTATATTCACATCTGGAGATATGTTTCTGTTTTCAGACAAGCTGTACACCCTGTTGATGTACGACCCCACTGAGGAGCTGGGACAAACTGAACAGAACGCCTACGTCCATTGGATGGTGGTCAACATCCGGGGTACTGACATCACTTCCGGTGACGAGGTGTATGACTGGCTACTGCCAATGACGTCAACGTTGAATCAACTCTACCTGTTTGCCTTGTTCGAGCAGAGGGCGTCTATCAGAACCAGAAGAGCTGGATCCTTCGGAGGAACAGACTGCCATCCATATATACCCAGGAGGTACAAAACATCCCAGTTCACTACATGTTCTTGTTGATCGTCTCCGTGGTCTAGTGGATAGAGCGTTTGCCCGGAGGTCGGAAGGTCGGTTGTTCGATCACTAGCCCCTAGCATAAAGGGGATACAACAGGACTGCCTCGGTACAGAAGCTCCTATGTGTCATAGTTTGTTTGTTTGTTGTTTAACGCCGTACTCAGCAATAGTACATCTATATGACGGCGGTCTGTTAATAATCGAATCTAGTGTTTGACATCATGAGTATCGATCGAGGCAATTGGGCTACAATGACATGCATCAACCAAGTTAGCAAGCCTGACCACCCGATCCCGTTAGTCGCCTGTTACGACAAACATAGTCACCTCGTACGGCGCACGTGGGTTGCTTAAGACCTTTCCTTCCCTGGATCTTCACGGGTCTATCTGTCATAGTAAATATATTATATATATTGCGTTCCCTCGCTGTTATCGGGTTCCTTCGCTATAGTACGGCGTACCATGACTATATAATTTAATGACTTATATTTGCTACAGATGCAAGTTCAGGGCTGGAGATTTCATCCGCAAGAACAATCTCTCCCTGGTCGGCCTGAGACACTTGAGAGTTGTCCCCGACACCTACCGTCAGTACATGGCGTACGCCGTGACCAAGCTCCAAACCAGGGAACAGGCCTGTTGGGGACAGGTCGGTGAACGTCCGCAATGTCCAACTGGCTAGTGAATTTGGCGAACATGTAACCAACCCTGTTTCTTAATAAAGGTGTATATGGTACTGAATACTTGAACACACTTTAATCATGTGGTGATGATATCCTGTGTCAACTATGTTATGGCTTTTGAGAGTGTAACATACCGTGAAAACCTTTGACACAGTATTTCATGGAATAGAAATCGATCCTATTTCTCATCACACTTTGATGGACTTTGATGTAATTTAGCCAATCAGAATGCAAAAAACATTCACCCCCTATCAACCGGAATTGCATGGAAACAACAATACACCCTCAATACATAACATTGCACGACCCAAATGAATCTCTCTCTCTCCCCTCCCCCAACCCCACCCCAAGTTACTGTCGAATCAACTTCATTTTTCAAGCCATATTGAAACCATTATTTTACGGATGTTTTTGAGCATTAAAGTTTATGCTCCTTCCAAGCAGACAAAATACGATATTCCTTGTCCATCAAACGTGACTTGAGCAAGCAATAAACATCATTTGGCTAATACGAACTTGTTATTAAGTTAACCCACAAACCATTAACCATTCAATGTTTCTTCGAGAAACTTTGTTTTCACGTCAGACAAGCGCTGAATTGATGCCATTTATATTCAGAAATTTTTGACATTTTTATTTTTGCCTTTCACTGGCTGTAAGGTCACTGGGAGAATGCACAACACCGTATCAAACAGACAGAAGTTTATTCAATATTTTAAGCCATATGACCTGTAGTACAGAAGTGTTTTTATTGGTATCAACATTGTACAGTCACGTGTAGGTAATAATAAGTTTACATATAATATAAACGTCTAATTTCAAAAATCTTCTTCAGGAATATGACAGAGATGATATTGTATTAGCATTGCGGGAGTTCAACAAATTTTTCATCAGCTGTTCATCTTTGTACATAGTTGAAATCATAGGGAGATATCTATTTCTAAGATACTGATAATATTTACAAATGAGAAGTACATGAAACTCATCCTCAACATAGCGTTCATTACAATAACGGCATGAACTACTTTCTTTATCTTGTACATTTTTCTTTCTGGGATTATTAACATTAAAATTATGTAATGATATACGTAATTTACACAAAGATCTTCTCAAAGTTCTATCCTGAAGTTCAGTCACATATTTTTCAGGAACAAGTAATGATTTTATATTCGTATAATGGCATACAAACCTTGAGGATGATATTTGACAGTGCCAATCTAGCGAATATCAAGTAATCTTTGCTTAAGCATGAAGATAAATAATTTATCATTTCCAACATCTTGAGATATCCATGCAAAAGAAAAACCAGACATACAAAGAATATTCCTGATATCAGACACCCATAAACAATATTTATCCTTTTCATCCAAGGCTTTTAACATATTATAACAATGAAGAGGAAATCTATTTGAATTCATACGAAGTAGCTTTATTCAATATTTAACTGCCCGTAGCTGGGATGAAACAAAAAGTCTGGTACGACCAGTTTCTCCTAGAATGGCTTTGTTAGAGGCATATTTACCGACACCTTTAAAGTACATGGCATGATTTTTTTCTATGGAATCATTATATTGACAACCCCATAATTCTGAACCATACAGAAGAATTGGTGCTATTTTTCTGTCAAAAATGTCCGAAACAACTCGGAAAGATATAAATTTGTTTTCTTTAAAAAACTCTATAAACAGGAATCAAAGCTTTAGATGCTTGCAGAGCCAACTGCTTACATGCTGTTGACCATGATAATCGAGAAGATACAGTCAATCCTAGATATTTATAATATGAAACAATATTGACTGTCTTATTACAATACGTCCATTTTTCAAATTATTTAGAATACCACCTTTTCTGAAAACAATAACATTTGTCTTTTTCAAATATACTTCAAGGCCCCATTTCTCACAATAACTGGAAAACATTTAACTGTTTCTGGCGGCCACAAACTAAAAATGATAATAAAGCAACATCATCAGCAAATAGTAACATCATTATATCAATTATATCTTGTGACACAAAGACTCCGTAATCACATTCATGATACATTTCAGTTACAAGTTCATTTATGAAAAATATAAATAGGACAGGGCTGAGTACACAGCCCTGTCTTACACCAGCTGAAGTTCTGAAACATTTAGTGATTCCTTTATCTGTCTTGATACATGCCTTAACTGATGAGTACATGCTCTGTAGAACGTTTGACAATTTGCCTGTTAATCCTTTAGTAATTAATAAAAACATCATTTTCTTTCTATCCACATAGTCAAAAGCCTTTTTGAAATCGATAAAGACAGAATAAAAACGGCCCTTGGGTTTACTAAGATATTTTGTACACAAAGATTGAAGAATAAATATATTGTCTGATGGAGAATAGTTGGGTCTAAATCCAGCTTGGGATTCCGATAACAGGTCATTCACATCTAACCATGTTCTAATACGTTTTTCAATCACAACAGAAAACATTTTGCCAGTCACATTTAAGAGAGAAATACCTCGATAGTTGCTTGGATCAGATACATTTCCAGATTTATGTAGAGAAATAATCATTCCTATATTCCAGGAATCTGGAAAAACACCGGTATCTAGAATTTTATTAAAAGCTGCTTAAGATAAGGGTTTATGAAATTTGTTATACTTTTCAGATATTCAGGGGGTATACCATCCTCAACGGCTTCTTTACCCACTTTTAAATAATTTAAAGCTTGTTTAATTTCATTTTCAGTAATTTCACCTGATAAGAGCTGGTCAGTAAAAGGCATATAATTACAATGATGACATGAATGGGAATCTAAAAATTCCTGTACTGATTTATCAAATTCATTCACATCTCTGATAAAAGCTGGATTTAATAAATCCTTAAAATATCTAAACCAAGTGTCAGGGGTTATATCACCTTGTCGTGCGTAACTTCTCAAATAGTGCTTTATAGTCTTCCTCTTTATAATCACTCATATCTGCAGCCTCGGTTAATTTCTGACCCATGTGTATTTTATACTCATTTTGTTTAGTTTTACACTTCTTTCTGAATTCAGTTTCTGCACATAAATAATCTTTTAAGTTTGAGTCACTCTTGAATGATCTGAAACTATTTAGTAGCATGTATTTCTTAGATTTAAGTTGACAGCTCTCTGCATCAAACCATAACGGTTGCTCTTTAGAGGTTTTATTTCTAGACCATCTACAGACTGCCCCCGCCTTTTCCCCACATAGATAAGTATATCAGCTAATTTCATAACTGCAGCGTTTATGTCAGTTTGCAAAACAGAAATAAAATCATCAAACATTCGGCTGCTTTCTCTGCTAAAAACACATTCTTGATATGCTGGAATTCTGTCTATAGGAAGCCTATATTTAGGAACAGGAGTGAGGGTAATACCAACAGTGTTCTCTGTAGCTTGCTTACTTTGTAACTAGTCAACAGTACTACACCCAGTATGGGAGACAAAAGTAAAATCTCCATTTCTATCAGATGTAGATCTTCCATTTACAATATGGATACCAAATATTTTACATAGGTCTAGCAATGATCTACCAAAATTGTTGATTTGTGTATCACATGGCGCACGAGGTAAAGAGAAATTATCAGATTATAGTCTTTTAAATGGGTAAATAGTCAGTCTCATCATTCATGATAAAGTCCTCTTCACTTCCTGTTCTAGCATTGAAATCACCACATAAGATGAATATACTCCCCTACAACACCGTATCGTCAGCTCCTGACAGATGTCCCTACGATAGGACGTAATGACTGGACTGTTGTAAATCGGGACGACGGTGCAAATGGTTGGATGAGAGTTTGTTTCTTCAACACCGCAATGATCAATAGTCCAACGACATGACGCCGGTCTGCACATAATCAGATCTGGAGGAGACAATCCAGGGGTTGACATGAGCATCGATCAAGTCGCTTGGGTGCTGGTGGCCGATATTCCCTACGTGTTCGATGAGTGAGTGAGTTGGGCTAAACGCCGCTTTGAACGGAAAATCAGTTCCATCACGGGGCGCAAGATTTTCTTCAGGGAGGAAGGCGATTATGGCGCAGCTAGGTCGCATACACTTAACAGATAACACTGTACTGTTGCAACTCGTGGTATGATATGTGAGTGGGTGAGTTGGTTTTAACACCGCTTTGAACAGTATTCCTGTTATATCTCACGGCGTGTCAGCTGAAGATGCAGGTCTCTTTGATGAAACTCATGAGCACGGGTATGGTGCTGACGAACTTAGAAACATAATCGGGTCGAACCCGGATTCCATAATAGTTTCTGGCGTGTCCAAGGGAAGCAACTCTGCACGGAGAATTGTGGCACCTTAGAGGACTGGGCCACCCTCATGTATGATGACGAGCTAACAATGGCCACGGGTAATCATCTAGGTAAAAATGAGATTAGAACCCACGGCAAGTGCATCGCGACACCTTTGAAGATTACTGAACCAAACGTTAGTTACTATGACTATGAACAAAATTATTATTGTAACTCGTACGCTGGTGTGCACATCTGGGAGTGTAGCCGGGGTGGTGTATTTTATCCGGCTCAGGCCGCTTTGAGAACACAGACATAGGCAGATGATGATTATGCTTTATAAGAATGGATGTGACTGCTGTTGAAGAAATAACCTGAAGAAAAGAACACACCCTTCCTCCTCAACAGCAGCACATGAAGTCAAGTATTTGCAGAATAATTTGCAGGTATTTATAAGTACAAAGCCATTTTGTAAGCAAAATAAAACTAGCAATTTAACATTTAAGTTACATAATTCTTGAAAAGGCACATGGGCCAAAATGGACCATGTGGTTAATTATTTTACAAATTAGTTTTATAATATTAATATTTCATTTATTAACGTACTATTAATTAAAATGATATTATATATGTTATTCAAATTAATTCAGCGCCCTAATATAGATATTAATTTCTGACAGAGGCAGATGAAAACATTGAAAAGTGGCCATTCCATACCTGAAGAAAAGAACATATCCTTCCTCCTCAACAGCAGCACATGAAGTGAGGAGGAAGTCAGGTATGGAAGGAAGCTACCTACCTGTAGAGGACCAGGGTGGCCAATTAGAAGGCATTGCATTAAGCATCAAAGGAAGTGCTAAATGCAAGATATAAATAGACTGAAGGAAACCCTACAGGTGTGGAAAAATGTCTAAAGATAGACAGAAGGTTGAAGGGGAAGATCTGGTGAGAGAAAATAAGGGTGTCAAGTGCTTTAAAGAGTTATTGACTGACATGCAACTGTTTACAAGACAAACAATGATTAAATTGTTTATTAGTTTATTATGATTAAATTAGGTTGTACTGTGTTGTTCATTTCTAATTTATTCGAAATATAATGGGTGAGAGTTTCTTTGTACCATGTAATTTTAGTAATTATTCACGTTTTCCTAAAGCTACATAGTTTTGCTTCACGTGAAGGTCAACACGTCCGAGGGTTTTTATGAGATTTAAAACCCGAATCCGACGGTCTTAAATATCATACAATCCCGCGGGGAAGTGTTTTTTCTAACTTATAACCCGAAAAGAACAACCCGAAACAACATTTATCATCAAGTCTATGTTTCAACCATTCTTTCCGTGAACCTTTAGAAACGGGCGTAAAAAACCTCTTGCAGGAGGTACACGTACTTGAAAAAGATTCTTAAGCATCGAGATACGAAGGTTGCAAGTTCGTCCCACTGAAATATGAAGAATTCATTTGTCACTCGATTTTACATGATTCCGCACATATTTCCTTGTGTTCAAATGCAACATAATCTATAGCGAGGGACATTCACATGCTCCAATGTCACTGGAACGTGCGTATATCATCTTCCCGCGACAAAGTCTACTGGACCTTTTTGTTTATTATAAAGGCTGTTAACACCTTTGCCAGTTTACTGGACTTATGTATTTATATATAAAGGCAGTTAACACCTTTGACGCGTGAAGCTTGTATATATATAATCCGATCATATTGATAAAATATATTAATATATTATATGTTATATTAAGTCTGTCTATCTATCTATACCAGGGATATTATAACATCCCCATTTATGAAATTTAACCCCATTGGAGAAGAATAGTATCATATGTCGTCGTTTGAGGTCTATAAAGCTGTATTATTGGATTTGTTTGTTTGTTGTTTAACGCCACACTCAGCAAATATTCCAGCTATACGACGGCGGTCTGGAAATAATCAAATCTGGACCAGACAAACAAGTTATTTACATCATGAGCAAATGTTGACATGAGCAGATCAGCGGGCCTGACCACCCGATCCTGTCAGTCGCCTCTTCAGGCAAGCGTGGGTTGCGGAAGACCAGTTCTCTACCCAAATCTATTGTATTGGATGTTTAAAATATTTACCAAAACATGCGATAAGTTATATGTGTATTTTTATCTATTGTTCAGATTTATTTCTGGATTGATGTAATATAAGTGTTTTTTTATTAATGTAAGTGATAAATTTATTTCAACAAATGCAAAGAGTGATTGTATAGTTTGTACTTACTGGTTAGATTGTGTTTTACATTTACATATGTTGTTATTGACATTGTTTCAGGCCGACATACACTGAATACCAATATTCTGAATTAACGTATATCAGCCGTTTGTGATTTTTGCAGAAAACCCCAAAGCTCAACGATACCGCACATTTTGCGCTGCTTATCACAGAGTCAAATATTCTTGAACACCGTGTGGACTGATAGTCACATGATCAACCACATGACCTAAACATGGCGGGGAGTTTGGTCAGACAGGGTACAATAATGAGGTGCGATCTGGAGACCCGCCGAGTTTCTGTGATTGTTCTGTTGATGACAGTCGTCGGTTGTCGTGTGTTTGGCTATGATTACCCGTTCCAGGACCCGAGTCTGCCCTGGGAGGTCCGTGTGGATGATTTAGTGGGTCGTCTGACTATCGAGGAGATCCAGGAACAAATGGCTAGAGGAGGGGCAGGTAGGTAAAGACTAAAGTTCTATAACTTTGTCGTCATTTCGCCTATTCAGCTCTTGTTTTGTCTCATTTAAATCAATCAGTGCAATATTTCCACTGAATGTGATTCATACCACTGTTAACCAACACCCTGACTCCGTTGTCAACCCTAGCCGAGAGCCGCGATGTGGTCCTCCATCGTCGCTCTGGGCTGTCAACCCAGGTCCCACATCAATGGTATCTCGTGTTCAGATTCCGTGTAAGAATTGGTTAATCCTTTGATTGATATATTTTTGCAACTCAACTGATCATTCGTCTCTTGCTGCGCTGTCATGTGCTATTACAAAACATGTAATACATTCACCACTTCAAGCCAGGATATATGAGCCAATCTGGGATTGAATAATTAGCCCAGACACAAGAAATGCCAAATGGGAACCTTTATCAGGTAATCCACTTATTATACCTGTACTAAATTAATTTAACTGAGCGTCAAGTGAATGACGAAAAGTACACCAGTGTAGGTTGGAAACAAGAGGAGTAATTGTTGTGTCATATGCAATTTAATTGCTTGAAAAATAAGGGTCATTGCTGTTTTGAGTAAATGCACTGAACTTCATTGTTGCAAAACATTTGGGTCACTTATTTCCATTATACTAAGGTAAATAATTGTACATGCTCATTTTCTTCAATGGTTTGTTTTATTATGCCCCGCTCAAATTAAGTTACACACGGGCTGTAGAAACGTGTGATCTGTCCGCCATGATTCATTTCTGGAGTATAAGTCATTAAACATTTAATATTAATAACACTTTGTATGCAGGTCATGCCCCACACTGAACTGGGACCTTATGCTATTCAGGATTTTTGTTTTGTGTTTCTATGGCAACAAGTTGGACTTAAAACTAGGATAGGGTCGTTTCAAGAGAATAACTCAAACAATATTTCTCATTTCTTTGTTTATAAGCTGATGGGTTTTGCTATTGATGTACTTCATTAGATTTGGGGTTACAAGTTGAACTAAAGTTCAAATAAGAGTTTCAATTTGCGGTTTAATCATCTGTAATGATGTCAGTTGTATTCACAAACCAGTTTGGGGTATTATGAGTTAGATGTCATACATTGTTTGATATATGCACATATTTAGAAGGGTGGGGGATATTGATGAATATATCTCCTTTTTCAGCTTACATCTGATATGTTGATAGTGTAAAATAACCATATGCAAGGCAAATTGGGTTTCATTTACGACCTCAAATAAATCAAATGTTTAATTTAAAAATTATAGGTCTCTTGACATGACATGATGAAATATCAAGCTATGAAACACAGAAATGGGATCCAAGTCAAACTAAGTCATTGGAATATCCATGCAATCTGGAATCCGAAGATGCTTTCACTGCAGGGATACTTTTTTATTTTATTAAACTATAGCCATTAGGTTTTTTTTCAAATAATCAACATCTGATGAGCTTCCACCGTTTTTTTTGTCTGTTTGTTAATGTTGAAGAAATTAATTAACATGCGCCCTTTGTAATATTGAAATCTTCATAGACCACATGTGTTAAACAAATCAGTGTTGATAAATGCATATAGATAACTCAAAGTTTGTTTACGCTGTCCTAACAGACAGTAACCCAGTCTCTTGTCACTCTCAGTTGCATTAGCCAGCAAATCGCCTCACAGCAGCTAGTGAGGCCTAGCGGCCAGTGTTAGACAGCTGGGAAGAAGCCAGAAATTAGTGCTCTTTTAAAATGTATAACTTATTCAGCACAAACAGTTAATTCAGCAATGAACAGTTAAGACAGAACTTTAAGAAATTTTAAATCCTGCCAAACCCACTCATACCCAGTGTGTTCTATTTATATACTGGTATGCATCCTTCTGAACATATTTTATGTATATGTGTACAGTCTGTACATACACATCTATAATAATGAATAATGTGTACATACTTATGACATCTATCTGCTGACTGTGGTCTAAGTGTCCAAAAGTTCAGTTCTGTTCTGTTGACAACTCCTAATACAATTGTCAAACACACTACTATCCACTATCAACCCACACCCCTTCACTCAATACTACTGTCAACCAACACATCTATACCATTGTCAACCCACATTTTCCATACCATTTTTAACCCACAACCTCCATACCATTGTCAAAACACATTTATACCATTGTCAATCCACAACCTCCATTCCATTGTCAACCCACATTTTCCATACCATTATAAACCCACACCTCCATACCATTGTCAACCCACACCTCCATACCATTATAAACCCACACCTCCATACCATTGTCAACCCACACCTCCATACCATTGTCAACCCACACCTCCATACCATTGTCAACACACAACTTCCATACCATTGTCAACACAGAACTTCCATACCATTGTCAACCCACAACTTCCATACCATTATAAACCCACACCTCCATACCATTTTCAACCCAGAACTTCCATACCATTGTCAACACACACATACATACCATTGTCAACCCACACATACATACTATTGTCAATCTACAAATACACACTATTGTCAACCCACACCTCCATACTCATTACTATTGTCAACCAACACCTCCATACCATTGTCAATCCACAAATACACACTATTGTCAACCCACACATACATACTATTGTCAACCCACACCTCCATACCATTGTCAATCCACAAATACACACTATTGTCAACCCACACCTCCATACCATTGTCAACCCACACATACATACTATTGTCAACCCACAGCAATACCACTGTCAACCCACACCTCTATACCATTGTCAATCCACACATACATACTATTGTCAACCCACACCTCCATACCATTGTCAATCCACACATACATGCTATTGTCTACCCACACCTCCATACTATGGTCAATCCACAAATACACACTATTGTCAACCCACACATCTATACTATTGACAACCCACACCTCCATACCATTGTCAGTCCACACATACATGCTATTGTCAACCCACATATACATGCTATTTTCAACCCACACCTCCATACCATTGTCAATCCACACATATATGCTATTGTCAACCCACACATACATATTATTGTCAATCCACAAATACTTACTATTGTCAACCCACACCTCCATACCATTGTCAACCCACACATACATACTATTTTCAACCCACATCAATACCACTGTCAACCCACACCTCTATACCATTGTCAATCCACACATACATACTATTGTCAACCCACACCTCCATACCATTGTCAGTCCACACATACATGCTATTGTCAACCCACACCTCCATACTATGGTCAATCCACAAATACACACTATTGTCAACCCACACATCTATACCATTGTCAACCCACACCTCCATACCATTGTCAATCCACACATACATGCTATTGTCAATCCACACATACATACTATTGTCAATCCACACATACATGCTATTGTCAACCCACACATACATGCTATTGTCAACCCAGACATACATGCTATTGTCAACCCACACATACATGCTATTGTCAACCCACACATACATGCTATTGTCAACCCACACATACATGCTATTGTCAACCCACACATACATCTATTGTCAACCCACACATACATGCTATTGTCAACCCACACATACATGCTATTGTCAACCTACACATACATGCTTTTGTCAACCCACACATACATGCTATTGTCAATCCACACATACATGCTATTGTCAACCCACACCTCCATACCATTGTCAACCCACACATCCATACCACTGTCAACATTACCCTGATAACATTATCTATACCCAATACCTTTCTTAACCCACATCCCCATACCCTAAGTTAATACAAGCTATATATCATACTGTTCCTGTCTTGAAAAGCAGCTGTCACATTGTTTCTACACTGCTATTTTGTTCAATCGAAACCTTCACATGTTGCACAAACGACTCTTGTCACGTGTAGAGCTTCAACATCTATACTGATTAATATCTAAACAAAACAAGTCATGTATGATATTCATACTTTCACAATTGGTTATAGAAGAAAATATTATTATGTTGATACACACTAACAACATCAACATATTAAATATATGGTCATTTGTGCAAGATATTGTTTGTGCTATCTGCTGTAACAACTGGTTCCTAAGATTGAAATTGCTATTGTGTATTCCTAACGTTATAAAAATGCCTTTATCTGTGAAGATCGGGGTTAGAATTGGTCTTCAGCAACCCATGCTTGTCGTTAGAGTCGGTTGGTCAGATTCACTGACTTGGTTGATGCATGTCATCTTATCCTAGTTGCGTAGATTGATGCTCATGATGTCGATGACTGGAACAGTCTCTATCATTAACAGACTGATGTCATATTGTGGAGACATCACCTGGTTGATAATCAGAATAACATCCAATTAGGTACTTATCTCAAAGTGCTGCATGCAGACATTCGGCATTATCTGTGGTTTTGATCTATGACCTAGCATCAGAAACTTGTTGATTGCTTCAGACTTCAGTGTCGACAAGTTCCTGAAGATTTCCTAATGTAAGCAGGTGCCTCTGGAGGCCCCGCCCCTGCCATCCCCCGTCTTGGTATCGGCCCCTACTCCTGGAATACTGAGTGCCTGAGGGGCGACGTGGATGCGGGGAACGCCACCAGCTTCCCACAGGCCATTGGGCTGGCTGCCTCATTCAGGTGAGATAAGGGGAGTAGGCGGGCAGCTTCATTCAGGTGAGAGTGAGGGCGAGGGCTGGCTGTCTCATTCAGGTGAGAGAGGGGGAGTGGGCTGGCTGCTTCATTCAGGTGAGTGAGGGCGAGGGCTGGCTGTCTCATTCAGGTGAGAGAGGAGGAGTAGGCTGGCTGCCTCATTCAGGTGAGAGAGGGGGAGTGGGTTGGCTGCTTCATTCAGGTGAGAGAGGGGGAGTAGGCTGGCTGCTTCATTCAGGTGAGAGAGGGGGAGTAGGCTGGCTGCTTCATTCAGGTGAGAGGGGAGCTGGCTGGCTGCTTCATTCAGGTGAGAGAGGGAGAGTGGGCTGGCTGCCTCATTCAGGTGAGAGGGGAGCTGGCTGGCTGCTTCATTCAGGTGAGAGAGGGGGAGTGGGTTGGCTGCTTCATTCAGGTGAGAGAGGGGGAGTAGGCTGGCTGCTTCACTCAGGTGAGAGAGGGGGAGTAGGCTGGCTGCTTCATTCAGGTGAGAGAGGGGGAGTAGGCTGGCTGCTTCATTCAGGTGAGAGAGGGGGAGTAGGCTGGCTGCTTCATTCAGGTGAGAGAGGGAGAGTGGGTTGGCTGCCTCATTCAGGTGAGAGAGGGAGGGTGGGTTGGCTGCCTCATTCAGGTGAGAGAGGGGGAGTGGGTTGGCTGCTTCATTCAGGTGAGAGAGGGGGAGTAGGCTGGCTGCCTCATTCAGGTGAGAGAGGGGGGTAGGCTGGCTGCTTTATTCAGGTGAGAGAGGGGGAGTGCGCTAGCTGCTTCATTCAGGTGAGAGATGGGGAGTGGGCTGGCTGCCTCATTCAGGTGAGAGAGGGGGGTAGGCTGGCTGCTTCATTCAGGTGAGAGAGGGAGAGTAGGCTGGCTGCTTCATTCAGGTGAGAGAGGGAGAGTAGGCTGGCTGCCTCATTCAGGTGAGAGAGGGGGAGAGGGTTGGCTGCTTCATTCAGGTGAGAGAGGGGGAGTAGGCTGGCTGCTTCATTCAGGTGAGACAGGGGGAGTAGGCTGGCTGCTTTATTCAGGTGAGAGAGGGGGAGTAGGTTGGCTGCTTCATTCAGGTGAGAGAGGGGGAGTAGGCTGACTGCTTCATTCAGGTGAGAGAGGGCTGGCTGCTTCATTCAGGTGAGAGAGGGAGGGTGGGTTGGCTGCCTCATTCAGGTGAGAGAGGGGGAGTAGGCTGGCTGCCTCATTCAGGTGAGAGAGGGAGAGTAGGTTGGCTGCTTCATTCAGGTGAGAGAGGGGAGGTGGCTGGCTGCTTCATTCAGGTGAGAGAGAGGGAGTAGGCTGGCTGCCTCATCTAGGTGAGAGAGGGGAGGTGGCTGGCTGCCTCATTCAGGTGAGAGAGGGGGAGTAGGTTGGCTGCTTCATTCAGGTGAGAGAGGGGGAGTAGGCTGGCTGCCTCATTCAGGTGAGAGAGGAGGAGTAGGCTGGCTGCTTCATTCAGGTGAGAGAGGGGGAGTAGGCTGGCTGCCTCATTCAGGTGAGAGAGGGGAGCTGGCTGGCTGCTTCATTCAGGTGAGAGAGGGGGAGTAGGCTGGCTGCTTCATTCAGGTGAGAGAAGGAGGTTATTAAAGTGTTTACTAATGCTAAGCCATTATTAGAGGTGACCTGAATTTCACTGATAAAGAGCAAGAGGCTTGAATGTTTTACGCTATCACATTGAATACAATGTTACAATACTTTGGAAATGAGGATTATATGAACTTAAAATATTGAACAATTTGCCTTGCAAGGGCATTTAGTTTGGAGTTTTAATATGTTAAATGTACTGGTATATTTGATCAAGTCGTCAACTGGTGTATGACATCGCTGAGGCAACAAGTGTGGAGGTGCGAGGGAAGTTCCGTTACTACACGGTCAACAAGCAGTACGGGGATCACAGAGGTCTCAGCTGCTTCAGCCCCGTCATCAACATCGTCCGCGATCCAAGATGGGGAAGAAACCAGGTACACAACACACATCACAGCCGGATGTTGAGCTGAAGTCTCAGTGCAAGATCCCTCTGCTAACTGATCAATTACAGTATATTTGATGATTATTCTGTCACCAGGAAAATATTAAACTCTGGTTGGTCAGTAAGAGGTGACAGTGACCACTTCTGATAGAATCAGCCAATTTAACAGACACATCACATCATTTTGTTAACAGAAAATTTTGAAATAATGACACATACTGTTAAAAGTTACAAAATGCATATTTGAGTTACTTGAGTATTCAAAATACTGAAAAAATACTGGCGATTCTAAAACTTAATAGAAATAGTTTAAGAAAGTACATTTCTAAAATTTAGGGACTTTATATAGTGAGCTTGAATTTTGTCACTTTTCTATATCTGACTGAGTCATATCTTTTATGTCATAACAGTGATGTGTGGTATAGAACTGTTCCTTGCAAGGCTTGTTTATTTACTTTAGGGGTGCCCACTTCATGTTGGCTTGTGCTACACACCTTCATGTAGAAAGTATTGTGACCAGTGTTCGAATACAGCTCCAGTTTATCCAGACCGCATCCATAGTCTAGTGGTAGAGCGTCTGCCCGGAGAACGGAAGGTCTGTGACCAGTGTTCGAATACAGCTCCAGTTTATCCAGACCGCATCCATAGTCTAGTGGTAGAGCGTCTGCCCGGAGAACGGAAGGTCGGGGTTTGATCCCTGGCCATGTCATACTCAAAGACGTTAAGAGGTGGTGCTTGTTGTTACCCTGTCTGATGCTCGGCATTGAAAGTGTAAAACAAGGACTGGTGGGCTCGGAGTCTGTGTACTGTGTCTGAGTGGGGTATTCATGTTAAACTGTGGCATGGTATCTCAATGGGATAGCACTATAAAATTGGCGTTCATCTGGACTAATTAAAAAAAACACATGCACACAGACACACACACACACACCCACACACTGCTATGTAAGTGCAATAATCTTTAACGCAAGGTCAAACCTCCATATCACCTCACCACTTTTTCTTAGAGCAGATCCACATTCCTCTCAAACCACTGGACCATGCTTCTTGACTCAATATCTACACTAACATAAAAAAGTTCACAATCAATTTTGTCAGTGTATAACAGAGATACACAAACTGTTTTCAGTGTAGAGCAAGGTTACCTGTCAATTTAGCAGAGCTTATTGAATTTGGAACCATATGCTCTGAGTCAGGTTTCAAATGATATATTTAGCTTGGGTAACTTGGACGTCATTCTGTAGAATATATATTATTATATCAGGGCTTGTTGAGTACAGTAACATTAAGCAGCTACTTCATCACTGGCCCGGGGATGTCATGCTATGCTGATGTGTCGATGTGTTACAAATTTAAACAATGATAGGATACACCATATGCCTACATATCTGTTCAGCTTTTATTGAGCTATTGGATTTTAAGAAATAACTTTATGTAAACAAACACATGTTACCTTGGCAGCATATTGTGATTAGTGCTGGTAGTCAATGGTTTGATACTAGCTTCAGCAGGCTTCAGCATCTTCGTATACACCATCAATACTTCTGCCCAAACTTCAGCTGGTGTGTCAATTTGTTTTTTTTACTGATGACTCTACATTAGTTAATGAGTCATCAGTTTGTAAACGGTTCTGGTTTTGTTCCTGGGACAACAGTTGTTTGTAAAATAAAACAAAAAAACATGGCCTCCCCCCCAAAGGTTTCATATACGTTGTTCATGTTTCTAAACCCACTTGGAAAGACCTGGTGGGATTGTGGAAACTGTTGTGTTTGGAAAGACCTGGTGGGATTGTGGAAACTGTTGTGTTTGGAAAGACCTGGTGGGATTGTGGAAACTGTCATGTTTGGAAAGACCTGGTTGGATTGTGGAAACTGTTTGGAAAGGTCCTAATAGAGTAGGGGCCCAGTCCTCTACAATTTCACAAGATGTGCCTGATTAATAGTTGTAACTTTTCAGCACCACACTCATACAATGCTCATGGTGAATGTGGGCGGTCGGGTAGCCTAGTGGTTAAAGCGTTAGCTCGTCACGCCGAAGACCCGGGTACGATTCCCGACATGGATACAATGTGTGAAGCCCATTTCTGGTGTCCCTCTCCGTGATATTGCTGGAATATTGCTAAAAGCGGCGTAAAAAAACATACTCACTCACTCACTCATGGTGAATGTCTGGCCAAGTCATGTTGTAAGTATTTGTACATATAAGTTAGATATTTTAGATGTTTCATTTTGGCTTTAAACTTTACATACAGTACCATACAAACAAACCTTTAGAGTTATACAAGCCCTCAATACAATAAGCCTATCCCTGCACCCTGCATTTAACAATAGCCACCTTACTGGGTCAGGCCAGGTTCTGACCCATGCATATGCACACTGCACAAGTTTCTTTTGTCTATCTGCTTTAGTTTCTGTGGTCAGCTTACTATCTATTGTGTATGTAGATTTAAAGGTTTCTGTCCGGCATATCCTGTTGGCAGTTGTACACATTTATTCGAGGAGGTCACTTGGATTTATATTTGATCGTTTTCCTTAATATCAGCCCCTTGCTGATTGTGGATGTGGAACATTGTGCATTCAGGGAACTCGATATTTGTGTGTTGAGGATTACATCATCCAGAATGATGTGACCGTAAACAACCTTGAACGTTGCTTCGAACCACTGAATTAAGCTCATTGCCACACAGTGGTAAGTGGGGAACATAATTATATATATGGTTCAAACTAATAACTAGTATATTGTTATCCTTCTAAATTAATGTTTTTGTGTGAATGTAATGTATTCACAAAGTATTTACAAATGGCAATTTTATATAGTTATTCAGAAATAGTTTACAACCTGCTATTTATATTTAAGGATTTATTCATGCTAGTGCTAATGTGCTAGCTGATAAGATGAAGTCATGTAATTGTGTTTAATCTCCATGAAGGCAATATTATTATGTTCTTCTACAAAAATACTTATGATGTTTGATTTATATTTTCAGGGTTTACTATGATTATTATCTACTCTCTGAATAAAGATGGTTGTCATGTGAACTGACGAGTAGCGTCGTGTTGTGTGTGCCCCACCAACATCCACCCCATAACCGCTACTACAAATGTACTTGCCTCACTTGAGATTTTCCTGTGAGAAGCTGAAATGCTTTTATATACCGGTAAATGAAAGACTGTTTAAAGATGCGTTGAGCCCACTCATTTATTCCTGTTTTGAATTAAGCTCATGGTCATGTGGCAGCAGACAAATGGAAATGGGTGATGAATTTAAGTCCTGGACACCTGATGCGTCATTTGAAACTCATCCCTGTCCAGTATGGGTTGTGGAATTTTGGAGAACTATCCTGATGAATCTGCAGATCTAGTGCTGCAAGTTCATGTGCGTGTGCATGTGGGTGTGATTGTGAGTGTGAGTGTGAGTGTGAGCGAGTGTGAAACATGGAACTTGTAGTCTCATCTGACATATGATGTCTTGACAGGAGACATATGGTGAAGACCCGTATTTGTCAGGCGTCATGGCTGCGAGTTTCGTGACCGGCTTGCAGGGCCCCCACTACCGCTACATCCGAGCCAGTGCTGGATGTAAACACTTCGCCGCCTACGACGGTCCAGAGAACATTCCATCATCCAGACTGTCATTTGATGCAATTGTACGTAGACTCTGCCTGCAGGGCTAGAAATGTGTGTTTCAAGTGTGACACTTGACACTCATATAGATGTAGAGGTGTGACAATGGAGAATGTAATTGTACCAACCAAACGACAGGTTTCAAACAGAAAACATGGTTTTGTTATACTTTTATGTTTTCCTAAGGATTAATATTCATGAAACTTATTGAGTAAGTGGTATAGTTTTAAAAAAAATCATTGTTTTGCATTGCATGAAACATATTGCAGAGTGCCCTTCATTTCCATTGCGCAGTTGAACACTCCGCTCCGCTCCACTCCACTCCACTCCACTCCGCTCCGCTCCACTCCGCTCCCCTCTGCACCGCTCCACTCCACTCTGCTCCGCTCCGCTCCACTCCACTCCACTCCACTCCACTCCGCTCCACTCCACTCCGCTCCACTCCGCTCCGCACCGCTCCACTCCACTCCACTCCACTCTGCTCCACTCCACTCCGCTCTGCTCCACTACATTACACTCCACTCCACTCCCCTCCGCTCCTCTCCTCCCCACTGTACCACTATAATGATCAGGGACAGACTTTTATCTCTCCACTCCTCTCAACTTGGAAAGACCTGGTGGGATTGTGGAAACTGTTGTGCTCCACTCCGCTCTGCTCCGCTCCACCCCACTGTACCACTATAATGATCAGGGACAGACTTTTATCTCTCCACTCCTCTCCACTTGGAAAGACCTGGTGGGATTGTGGAAACTGTTGTGCTCCACTCCGCTCCGCTCCGCTCCACCCCACTGTACCACTATAATGATCAGGGACAGACTTTTATCTCTCCACTCCTCTCCACTTGGAAAGACCTGGTGGGATTGTGGAAACTGTTGTGCTCCACTCCGCTCCGCTCCGCTCCACCCCACTGTACCACTATAATGATCAGGGACAGACTTTTATCTCTCCACTCCTCTCCACTTGGAAAGACCTGGTGGGATTGTGGAAACTGTTGTGCTCCACTCCGCTCCACTCCACTCCACTCCGCTTCATTCCACTGTACCACTATAATGATCAGGGACAGACTTTTATCTCTCCACTCCGCCCCACTCTGCTCCACTCCATTCCACCCCACTCCGCTCCACTGTACCACTATAATGACTTTTATCTCTCCGGCATGGTCATCATCTGGGTCCATCCATGCTTCATCCATATTTTGTTTCTGGAACAAAACATGAAAACCCAGAAAGATTTTTCATCCCAAATTGGTTCATGTATTAACCAGGGGCTGAAGTGGTGCCCTTTACTATTGTTGGGGCCGGGGGATTGGTCATGTTCTGATGACTCTGGTTGTTTGTTTCTATGCAGGTGGCAGAGAGAGATCTGCGTACAACGTACCTGCCAGCGTTCCGAGCCTGTGTGAAGGCCGGCTCTCGTAGTATTATGTGCAGCTACAACAGGTATGTCCTGTCTATAGTAATCATGACATAGGAACACATGTTAAGATGCACCAATATGTGACGTGTTTATCCTTGCAGTGTAAATGATGTGGTATGGAGAGTATATAGGAACACATGTTAAGATGCACCAATGTGTGACGTGTTTATCCTTGCAGTGTAAATGATGTGGTATGGAGAGTATATAGGAACACATGTTAAGATGCACCAATATGTGACGTGTTTATCCTTGCAGTGTAAATGATGTGGTATGGAGAGTATATAGGAACACATGTTAAGATGCACCAATGTGTGACGTGTTTATCCTTGCAGTGTAAATGATGTGGTATGGAGAGTATATAGGAACACATGTTAAGATGCACCAATATGTGACGTGTTTATCCTTGCAGTGTAAATGGCGTGGTATGGAGAGTATATAGGAACACATGTTAAGATGCACCAATGTGTGACGTGTTTATCCTTGCAGTGTAAATGGCGTGGTATGGAGAGTATATAGGAACACATGTTAAGATGCACCAATGTGTGACGTGTTTATCCTTGCAGTGTAAATGATGTGGTATGGAGAGTATATAGGAACACATGTTAAGATGCACCAATATGTGACGTGTTTATCCTTGCAGTGTAAATGATGTGGTATGGAGAGTATATAGGAACACATGTTAAGATGCACCAATGTGTGACGTGTTTATCCTTGCAGTGTAAATGATGTGGTATGGAGAGTATATAGGAACACATGTTAAGATGCACCAATATGTGACGTGTTTATCCTCCTTGCAGTGTGAATGATGTGGTATGGAGAGTATATAGGAACACATGTTAAGATGCACTAATGTGTGACGTGTTTATCCTTGCAGCGTAAATGAGGTGGTATGGAGAGTATATAGGAACACATGTAAAGATGCACCAATATGTGACGTGTTTATCCTTGCAGCGTAAATGAGGTGGTATGGAGAGTATATAGGTACACGTGTAAAGATACACCAATATGTGACGTGTTTATCCTCCTTGCAGTGTGAATGGTGTGCCTGCTTGTGCCAATGAATACATTCTGAATGAGGTACTTCGGAAACAGTGGAACTTCACTGGGTACGTGGTGAGTGACGAAGGTGCCATCGAAAATGTCATCTGGACACACTTCTACAAGCCTAACCATGTGGAAGCTGTCGCGGCCTGTGTCAAGGCCGGCTGTAACCTGGAGCTGTCCGGGAATGACAGGAACAGTGTCTACACTTCTATCGGTGAATAGTTGTCTGTTCAGTTCATTAATACTTGTCTTCCAAATCCAAAGGGTCTGCCTCCATTGTCTCGTGGTAGAGTCTCTGCCCAGAGGGTGGAAGGTCCGGGGTTTGATCCCCAGCTACATCATACCAATTGACGTTACAAGATGGTACTAGTTGTTACCCTGCCTGGCGCTTGGCATTAAGGGGCTAAAACAAGAACTGGTCGGCTCGGAGTCAGTATACTGGTCCGAGTGGGGTATTCTTGTTAAACTGTGGCATAATATCTCAGTGGGCTAGCACTATAACATAGGCATTAGCCCTGACTAGTACAAGCAGCAACACACACACACATATGTATGCACATCGCTTATGAGTGCAATAATCTTGTACACGATGTTAAAGCCCATTTCACCTCACCCAAAATCTAAAGGCTGAAATTGTTATAGTTTAACTTCTTATTTTAATTCTTCATTTTTTCTAGCTGATATAGTTAATCTGTAAAATGAGTTTAGCCTTAATTTTTTTCCTTCTTTTTCAACAAGTGAATTAAGAATCACATATTTATTACTTGTTTGTGCAATTGTAGTAGGGTTAGGGTTTTCTGCCCTTGCCTGTTGCTGTAATTCAGACAAAAAAATTACAAAGATTATTTGGCCTGTTCAAACAAATTTTTCAAATTTTTATACTTACCTAACCTAACTAACATGTTCAACCCTAAAAAAAGTGACCATTTTGGTGACCAGTTGCGACTGAAAGCTATGATTGGCTAACTTATATTATCGACCTCTACCTCGCACTGCTCGTCATTTGGCTACCTAAAAGTAAACATAACTAGTGAATCTGTTGGCTCCTAAAATGTTAGGTTTGGCTCCCCCACTAAAAAATGAACCTATGGGGCTGAAGTTTCAAATGTTTTCTTCAGTGACAGCAATAAAGGAACACAAATTGGATGAAAGCTTGGTCCGAGAACGGGTGAAGCCTCTGTTCTACACCAGAATGAGGCTAGGCGAGTTCGACCCTCTGACTATGAATCCGTATGCAAGTATCGACATGACGTCTATCCAAGGTGCAGCTCACAGACAGCTGTCTCTAGATGCTGCCATGAAGTCATTTGTCTTGCTGAAAAACACAGGGGGCTTCCTTCCATTCAAGACCAGCGGATTCGACAACATTGCTGTGAGAAATCATATTGATATGCAAATTGGACTTCTCTGTTGTGTCAATAGTCGTATGTATTTGTAGATGACTAACAGATTCTGCCAAAACAATGATTACAGTGGATACTCCTAGTTCCTATGACCTTATGATCTTTGAGACTTAAGTCTGACAAATTGCTTACAAGTCACTTTTAAGAATCAAATGTGCCCTACTAAGGTATTTAAATCCTGAAATATGGCTTGTTAGCTACCAAGGTGAGCTTAAGGGATACCGTGGCATCCGTTGTCCGTCCATTGTCCGTCCGTTATCTATTCGTCAACAATTCATTTAAATGACTTCTTCTTTGGAACCACTGATAGGAAATTAATGAAATTTGACTGGAAGCAGCCCTAGGTAATAGGGGCGGGGCCAAATAGGGGTAATTTGGCTATAGTGCTTTAAGCGACTTCTTCTCTGGGACTAAGAGATAGATAGATATCAACCATATTTGGTTGGAAGCATCCCTAGGGAGTGGGGTTCAAAATTGTACAAATGGTGGAACTGACCCCCCAAGGGGCTAAGGGCCGGGGCCAAATAGGGGTAATTTGGCTATATTGCTTTAAATGACTTCTTCTCTGGAACTAAGAGATAGATATCAACCATATTTGGTTGGAACCATCCCTAGGTGGTGGGGATTCAAAATTGTACAAATGGAGGGTCTGACCCCCCAAGAGGCTGAGGGGCGTGGCCGGAGCCAAATAGGGATAATTTGGCTATATTGCTTTAAACGACTTCTTCTCTGGAACTAAGAGATAAATATCAACCATATTTGGTTGGAAGCATTCTCCGGTTTTGAGAATTCAATATTGTACAAATGGAAAGGCTGTTCAACCCCCATAGGGCTGAGGGGCGGGACGAAATAGTGGTAAATTGGCGTTATTGCTTTTAACGACTTCCTCTCTGGAACTTAGAGATAGCTATCAACCTTATTTGGTTGGAAGCATTTTTCAAATGGTGGGGATTCCAACTGGAGAAATGGAGGGGCTGAACCCTTCCCCCACCTGCGGGGACTAAGGGGCAGGGCTAAAAAGAGTTTATAACTTGGACAAAATTAAGATCCCCACCGTATAACCATATGTTGATTGGTTGGTTTGTTGTTGAATGCCGCACTCAGCAATATTCTAGCTATATGACGGCGGTCTATAAATAATCAAGTCTGGACCAGACAATCCAGTGATTGATATCATGAGCATCGATCCACTCAATTGGGATCGATGACATGCAGCAACCAAGTCAGCGAGTCTGACCACCCGATCCTGTAGTCGCCTCTTATGACAAGCATAGTCGCCTTTTACGGCAAGCATGGGTTGCTGAAGACCTACTCTACCCCGGATCTTCACAGGTCTATAACCATAACCATATGTACAATTGAGAGTAAAATGGGAGGAAAGCACATTTGCTACGAGGACTGGCCCTTCTGTTCATCTGTCCGACACTCCCTAAGGAGTTAGAACCTTGACCATAACATGCAAACCGATATTATCCCCATCCTATAATAAACAGATATATTGTATACATTTGTTTGTTATGAAGAGAGTAATACATTTGATATGATTTATCCTGGATCATAACATGGAAACGGTTCAGATCTTTATGCTACACTTGTATGTAGAGAAATACACGTTCATGCTGTCAGATTTGCCATCCACCCATTATAAATGGTGACAGAGTCAAAATAATGAAATATTTGCAGTATTATAAATGTGTACAATGCAAATGTATATTTTGTCATGATTGCGTAAATATCCAGGTGAGAGATACAGGCCCTATGGGCCTCTTGTTATTTGTGTTACAACATAAAAAGCATGTCTGTGAACAGTTACAGTTCTATTCTTTCTGCAGTGTAAAAAAACAGTATTAGCCAGGTGAGCTACAAAGGCCTTGTTTTTATCTGTATCCATGTAACTAATACTGGCAATTAAAAAATGTCAGGATTTACAGTTAGAAATGTTGATTCAAAAATAATATTTAAACTGAATCTCATTTTTCTGTTTCTAATGATTGAAATTGAATGCTTAAAGGGTAATAGGGTTATCAGTACCTGTAGGTGGCAAAATGTTGCTACGTTGAATGTTGTATGGTGCTCTGTTTCAGGTGTTAGGACCAATGGCTGACAACATCAAGCAGCTGTTTGGCGACTACTCTGCCACTGTGATGCCGCAGTATGTGACGTCCCCGCTGGCAGGCCTGCAGAAGTTGGCCACCAACATTGCCTACACTCCTGGGTGTAACGACAACAAGTGCTCCAAGTACTCGAGTGCGGAGGTCAGGCAGGCAGTCCGCAACAGCCAGGTGGTGTTTGTGTGTGTCGGGACAGGTGAGTTGAGGTGTCCAGTGACAGTTGACAATCACACTTTGTGTGTGTCAGGACAGGTGTGTTGTGACTTTGTGTTGGGACAGTTGTGTTGTGATGTCAAGGTGTGAATCTTCCAGTGACAGGTGACAATCACACTTTGTGTGTGTCAGGACAGGTGTGTTGTGACTTTGTGTTGGGACAGTTGTGTTGTGATGTCAAGGTGTGCATCTTCCAGTGACAGGTGACAATCACACTTTGTGTGTGTCGGGAGGGTTGTGTTGTGATGTCTAGGTGTGCATCTTCCAGTGACAGGTGACAATCACACTTTGTGTGTGTCGAACGGGTTGTGTTGTGATGTCAAGGTGTGCATCTTCCAGTGACAGGTGACAATCACACTTTGTGTGTGTCGGGACAGGTGTGTTGTGATGTCAAGGTGTGCATCTTCCAACATATAGTGGTCATGGCCTTGATAGATACACTGTGAAGTAAGTGTCTTGTTTCAGGTCAAGTTGTGGAGAGTGAAGGCAATGACCGACAGGACATTCAGCTTCCAGGACAACAGCAGAAATTGGTGCAGGATGCAGTCCAATACAGTGAGTAACTGTCTATATCGCCCGATGCAGTCAAATAGAGTAACTGTCTATATCACCTGATGTAGGATGCAGTGAAATACAGTGAGTAACTGTCTATATCACCTGATGCAGTCAAATACAGTGAGTAACTGTTGAGTAACTGTCTATATCACCTGATGCAGTCAAATAAAGAAACTGTCTATATCACCTGATGCAGTCAAATACAGTAACTGTCTATATCACCTGATGCAGTCAAATACAGTGAGTAACTGTCTATATCACCTGATGCAGTCAAATACAGTGAGTAACTGTCTATATAACCTGATGCAGTCAAATACAGTGAGTAACTGTCTATATCACCTGATGCAGTCAAATACAGTAACTGTCTATATCACCTGATGCAGTCAAATACAGTGTGTAACTGTCTATATCACCTGATGCAGTCAAATACAGTAACTGTCTATATCACCTGATACAGTCAATTACAGTGTGTAACTGTCTATATCACCTGATGCAGTCAAATACAGTGTGTAACTGTCTATATCACCTGATGCAGTGAAATACAGTGAGTAACTGTCTATATCACCTGATGCAGTCAAATACAGTGAGTAACTGTCTATATCACCTGATGCAGTCAAATACAGTGAGTAACAGTTACTGTCTATATCACCTGATGCAGTCAAATACAGTGAGTAACTGTCTATATCACCTGATGCAGTCAAATACAGTAAGTAACTGTCTATATCACCTGATGCAGTCAATTACAGTGAGTAACAGTTTTACTGTCTATATCACTGTTACAGTGAGTCTCTACCTATATCACTCAGATGTTAGGATACAGAATATCTTTAATGGTTACAGGTGATGCACCGGTGGTTGTGCTGGTGTTTAGTGCTGGGCCGGTCAACATAACATGGGCCATTGAGTCCTACAAGGTTCTGGCCATCCTGCAATGTTTCTTCCCTGCTCAGGAGACGGGTCAGGCACTGATCAGGGTGTTGACCGCAGACAGTGCCAACTCTGTCCCTGCTGCCAGACTGCCCTACACCTGGCCTAGGTACAGTACAGAGGTGAGAGTTACCATAGTTACAGACTGCCCTACACCTGGCCTAGGTACAGTACAGAGGTGAGAGTTACCATAGATACAGACTGCCCTACACCTGGCCTAGGTACAGTACAGAGGTGAGAGTTACCATAGTTACAGACTGCCCTACACCTGGCCTAGGTACAGTACAGAGGTGGGAGTAACCATAGTTACACTGGCCTACACCTGGCCTAGGTACAGTAAAGAGGTGAGAGTTACCATAGTTACACTGCCCTACACCTGGCCTAGGTACAGTACAGAGGTGAGAGTTACCATAGTTACAGACTGCACTACACCTGGCCTAGGTACAGTACAGAGGTGAGAGTTACCATAGTTACACTGCCCTACACCTGGCCTAGGTACAGTACAGAGATGAGAGTTACCATAGTTACACTGCCCTACACCTGGCCTATGTACAGTACAGAGGTGAGAGTTACCATAGTTACACTGGCCTACACCTGGCTTAGGTACAGTACAGAGGTGAGAGTTACCATAGTTACATTGCCCTACACCTGGCCTAGGTACAGTACAGAGATGAGAGTTACCATAGTTACACTGGCCTACACCTGGCCTAGGTACAGTACAGAGGTGAGAGTTACCATAGTTACACTGGCCTACACCTGGCCTATGTACAGTACAGAGATGAGAGTTACCATAGTTACACTGCCCTACACATGGCCTAGGTACAGTACAGAGGTGAGAGTTACCATAGTTACACTGCCCTACACCTGGCCTAGGTACAGTACAGAGGTGAGAGTTACCATAGTTACACTGCCCTACACCTGGCCTAGGTACAGTACAGGTGAGAGTTACATACAGATTGACTGACAGTATTGGGGACTTTTGCTATTTAAGAATATTCTTCTTTTGTGCAGCAAACAACAACAGACAATGGAATATAATAACATAATTTATTTACATTGGAGACAATGGGGGGCTACCTCGGTTGCTGGTGCTAGTGGGTCGTAAACCTGAGTGATAGGATATAGAGAAAGAGTACCCCGAGGATCGTGGATCCAGGATTGATAGCTTGTTAGTGGGTCTTCAACCCGAGTATTGTTGTGGATTAATCTCGGGTCTAGGATCCCAGCATTAGTAAAGGTGTATCCTTGGAGATCGTGAAACCCCCGGGTGTTAGGTTAGGGAGAGGTATATGGTATGAGTTGGGGGCTACACACGCCCGCCTGATGGACCAACCAAGGCAGCCTCACAAGGTGGTATGAAGGGGATGGATGGTGGGAGAAGCATAAACAAGATAGCATTGAGAGAAACGAGAACAAGCGGATGGTGAGTGAAGGGTTAAATAGGCTTTAGTGAGTGACGTCAGAAGAATAGGTTTGCGCATGCGTTGCCGACAAAGTATTGGATTGTGGCATAGGTAAGGTGTAACCTGATCCATAGCAGAAAAACGGAGTACGATGTACAAGTGATGACAGTTCATAATAAAATATACGACGTTGTAGGATACATGAAGCACAAGATGCTGCGGCTAAGGTAGTAGTTGTTTGTGCACAAACTAAAATAATAAATTTGACATTTTTAGTGAGTGTGTTTCAAGGCAACAATTCAAATGATTGTAGAGTTTGTTACTCAACTGTTTTATGTGTTTGCTTGAAGCTTGGGATATCGATGACTTTGGCTTTTTGTTTGAAGTATTGCTAAGAGTTCCTTTGGTTTTGGTCAGTAGAAAGAGGTTTACCCCCAAAATAGAGCTCGTTATTCTCAACATGAAAATACTTGTTCCCGCAAATACCTCAATGTGGTGACAATTGGCTTTGGCTGCAGGTTGGCAAGATGACGGACTACACCATGCATGGCAAGACGTACCGCTACTCCCAGACTGATCCCCTGTTCCCCTTCGGCTACGGCCTGTCCTACACCACCTTCAACTACACCACTCTGACCTACCCTGCAGTCATACAGGCCGGGCACAACCGCACTGGCAGCGTCGTGGTGCACAACACAGGACAGTATGATGCTGATGAGGTGAGATGCTGCCTCGTGACAGTGGTGCTGTCCCAGAAACCCTAATGATATCTGACAGCTCTAGGTTTGTGGACAGATACATAGCTTTTCTTTAGTTCCATGTTTAGTATATTGGAGTCCTGCAGTTCCAGTTGTCATTTGAAAACGGAAGTCAAGGCAATGGGTTGAGTGGAGGAAGAAGCATTTGAAAACTAATTGTGGTTTAGGAATGTTTCTATTTTCTTGCATTTTTAAAAAAAAAGTACCTGTTACTTAAAACAGGCTTCTGTCCTGTGTAGCAGAAAGTCCGTGACAAGAACACATTATTTCACCAGCGGTAGGTGGTAGATTTCTTTTTACTAAAATTACGTACTTCTTACATAGTCACATATTATTATTACTATGGTAATAATACAAGTATACTGCATATATCATGTATGCAGAAACTATTAAAGCTTTTATGTTATATTGCAGTGCAGGAAGGTACATGGTCTCAGACATTAAATTCTATAGTGTAAAACTAAATTAAAGTGAAAGCTGCTCCTAGTTTTCGAAAAGTTAATGATACAGAATTGTGGCTCCATAGAATTTCGCCTTATTACAAGTCTTGAAAGAAATATTTTTTTCAATGTTGTTTTTATCCTCCCGGTTTTAAAAAACAGTGATACAGCAATCACCATGTCAATCCATCAGCTGTCTGTTTTTCATTTCTGTAGCGGAACTCCAAAACTGTTAAATGTTTCTTATTGAAACAGTCTATTTGGGAAATGGTGCCTTTTGATGATTTTGGATTTTTATTCTTTTTTTTGTTTGTTTTGTTTTTATGATATTTCATGTCTAAAACAAGTTGTTTTCTGTTTCTGTAGCAGAACTTCAAAACAAAAATGTTTTTTGTTGAAACTTGCTATACAGCTCAGTCTAGCTAAACTCTAAGGTTTGTTTGTGAAACCTCTAAGGGTCTGAGGACGAAAGTGTAAGCGTTTTGGGCCAAAACGCTTTGGCAGATAATCTTAAAAAAGGGTATGACCCTTAAATAGTCCTCACCGAGATCCACTACTGACTGACTGGTGTGCCTCCTGACTTTCCTCTCCAGGTGGTGCAAGTCTACATCTCCTGGGAGAATGCCACGGTCGTCACTCCGAGGCTACAACTGGTGGACTTCCACCGAGTCTTCATCCCCAGTGCCAAGATGGTGCAGGTGAACTTCACAGTGACAGCGGAGGCCATGGCAGTGTGGGTGGACAGCAGTCGGGGATGGGTGATTGAGCCTGGTAAGTTGTGTGGACAGCAGTCGGGGATGGGTGATTGAGCCCGGTAAGTTGTGTGGACAGCAGTCGGGGATGGGTGATTGAGCCCGGTAAGTTGTGTGGACAGCAGTCGGGGATGGGTGATTGAGCCCGGTGAGTTGTGTGGACAGCAGTCGGGGATGGGTGATCGAGGCTGGTGAGTTGTGTGGACAGCAGTCAGGGATGGGTGATCAAGCCTGGTGAGTTGGGTGGACAGCAGGTGGAGGGTGGTGGAGGCTGGTGAGTTGGATGAGTTGGGTGGAGGGTAGTGAATTGGGTGGACAACAGGTGGAGGGTGGTGGAGGCCAGTGAGTTGGGTGGACAACAGGTAGAGGGTGGTGGAGGGTGGTGAGTTGGGTGGACAACAGGTAGAGCATGGTGGAGGCTGGTGAGTCGGGTGGACAACAGGTGGAGGGTGGTGGGTTGGTTGGACAACAGGTGGAGGGTGGTGGAGGCCGGTGAGTCGGGTGGACAACAGGTTGAGGGTTGTGGAGGCCAGTGAGTTGGGTGAACAACAGGTGGAGGGTGGTGGAGGCTAGTGAGTCGGGTGGACAACAGGTAGAGGGTGGTGGAGGCCAGTGAGTTGGGTGGACAACAGGTGGAGGGTGGTGGAGGCTAGTGAGTCGGGTGGACAACAGGTAGAGGGTGGTGGAGGCCAGTGAGTCCGGTGGACAACAGGTGGAGGGTGGTGGGTTGGTTGGACAACAGGTGGAGGGTGGTGGAGGCCGGTGAGTCGGGTGGACAACAGGTTGAGGGTTGTGGAGGCCAGTGAGTTGGGTGGACAACAGGTGGAGGGTGGTGGAGGCTAGTGAGTCGGGTGGACAACAGGTAGAGGGTGGTGGAGGCCAGTGAGTCGGGTGGACAACAGGTGGAGGGTGGTGGAGGCCAGTGAGTCCGGTGGACAACAGGTAGAGGGTGGTGGAGGCCAGTGAGTCGGGTGGACAACAGGTAGAGGGTGGTGGAGGCCAGTGAGTCCGGTGGACAACAGGTTGAGGGTGGTGGAGGCCGGTGAGTCGGGTGGACAACAGGTGGAGGTTGGTGGAGGCCAGTGAGTCGGGTGGACAACAGGTAGAGGGTGGTGGAGGCCAGTGAGTCGGGTGGACAACAGGTAGAGGGTGGTGGAGGCCGGTGAGTCGGGTGGACAACAGGTAGAGGGTGGTGGAGGCCGGTGAGTCGGGTGGACAACAGGTAGAGGGTGTTGGAGGCCGGTGAGTCGGGTGGACAACAGGTGGAGGGTGGTGGAGGCCAGTGAGTTGGGTGGACAACAGGTTGAGGGTGGTGGAGGCCGGTGAGTCAGGTGGACAACAGGTAGAGGGTGTTGGAGGCCAGTGAGTTGGGTGGACAACAGGTAGAGGGTAGTGGAGGCCGGTGAGTCGGGTGGACAACAGGTTGAGGGTGGTGGAGGCCAGTGAGTCAGGTGGACAACAGGTGGAGGGTGGTGGAGGCCAGTGAGTCGGGTGGACAACAGGTGGAGGGTGGTGGAGGCCAGTGAGTTGGGTGGACAACAGGTGGAGGGTGGTGGAGGCCGGTGAGTCAGGTGGACAACAGGTAGAGGGTGTTGGAGGCCAGTGAGTTGGGTGGACAACAGGTAGAGGGTAGTGGAGGCCGGTGAGTCGGGTGGACAACAGGTAGAGGGTGGTGGAGGCTAGTGAGTCGGGTGGACAACAGGTGGAGGGTGGTGGAGGCCAGTGAGTTGGGTGGACAACAGGTAGAGGGTGGTGGAGGCTAGTGAGTCAGGTGGACAACAGGTAGAGGGTGGTGGAGGCCAGTGAGTTGGGTGGACAACAGGTGGAGGGTGGTGGAGGCTAGTGAGTCGGGTGGACAACAGGTAGAGGGTGGTGGAGGCTAGTGAGTCAGGTGGACAACAGGTAGAGGGTGTTGGAGGCCAGTGAGTTGGGTGGACAACAGGTAGAGGGTAGTGGAGGCCGGTGAGTCGGGTGGACAACAGGTGGAGGGTGGTGGAGGCCAGTGAGTCGGGTGGACAACAGGTGGAGGGTGGTGGAGGCCGGTGAGTCGGGTGGACAACAGGTGGAGGTCGGTGGGTTGGTTGGACAATAGGTAGAGGGTGGTGGAGGCCAGTGAGTCGGGTGGACAACAGGTGGAGGGTGGTGGGTTGGTTGGACAACAGGTGGAGGGTGGTGGAGGCCAGTGAGTCGGGTGGACAACAGGTGGAGGGTGATGAGGCCAGTGAGTCGGGTGGACAACAGGTGGAGGGTGATGAGGCCAGTGAGTCGGGTGGACAACAGGTGGAGGGTGGTGGGTTGGTTGGACAACAGGTGGAGGGTGGTGGAGGCCGGTGAGTCAGGTGGACAACAGGTGGAGGGTGATGAGGCCAGTGAGTCGGGTGGACAGCAGGTGGAGCTTGGTGGAGGGTGGTGAATTGGGTGGACAGCAGGTGGAGGGTGGTGAATTAGGTGGACAACAGGTGGAGGGTGGTGAGTTGTGTGGACAGTAGGTGGAGACTGGTAAGTTGGGTGGACGGCAGGTGGAAGTGGAGGCTTGTGGGTTCGGTGGACAGCAGTCAGGGATAGGTGATTGAGGCTTCAGCAATATTTCCACTTTATCACAGCGGCATGTAAAAAGTGAAGTTTAAGATAGATGTTCACTTGTGCTCAAACTGTCAACTCTTTTCTCTTGGGCTTCAGGCACAATGGACCTCTATGTCGGTGGCCAACAACCCAACCAGACGACGTCTGCTGACTCCAATGTCCTCCATGGCACCTTCCAGATAAAGAGCTCTGTATCACTTGGAGTTTACTGAATATTGAAAAATAGGGACCAGTCATTTATAGGCGGGTGTTTGAGGGACCAGTCATTTATTGGAGGGTGGTTGAGGGACATTTTTTATCATGTTTATAGGAGAGTGGTTGGGCAGAGAGAATCACTGAAACACATGCCACATTCCAGTGGAGGGTGATCAAAGAAAATGATCTACTTTTACAACGTTAACCGGTGATTTGCGTGATTTTCATGAGAGCGGACTGCTTGGGTGTTACTGTAAGGGTCTACAAACCAACAGACAAATATTTAAGGAGGATGACTATTGTAATAATGAAAAATCAACCATTGTTCTCAATGATGAAAGACTTTTTGCACATGTTTTAAGACATTCCATGTAAAACGCGAGTCCCTTGTGTTACACATTCTTGGATGTAAGATTACATGTAGCCCGGATCTTTAGGTGAATGCTGAAATCAGGGAGTTAGTTGAACTGCATCCTTTGATAACACATCAGGAACACCGAACACAAGTTTAATGGCAGCTTTCAAGCTGCTTGATGGGACATCCTGGCTGTTCATTGCTAATTCATTTTGAAGCCTTATTGCAAATTGGGGTCTGGCTTTTAAACAGCAAGGAGTACAAAAGGAAAGCAACCAAAAGATTTGGGTAGCTTGTTACAATGACTTAAGTCATACGTAAAGTCTGACCAGAAACATTGATGAGAACATTGTAATAGATTTATTACCGGTAAGTCACAAAACAAGAGATAAGTTGGTCCAATAAACAGTGCTTACCTACAGCTACAAAACAGCAGACGTCAATATTTCATCCTCTTTAGACCGCCTCTTTCTTATACCAGTAAATGCTTCAATGCAGCGAGGCATACTGCCTTTCAAGGAAGTTAGAAAATCATGAGTTATACTGTCCCAGTATCTCACGACCTCTGCTATCACCTGTAGTTTTGATTAATATTTGGTTCAGGTCTAGACTGTTGCTTGGCCATTCCAGGAGTGTAACATTTTGCTCCTTAGAATACCCACCTGTCACCACAAAACTTAGTATATCAGTGTATCAGTGTAAGCTAGTATGTAAGCAAATTCTGTTCACAATAATTTCGGAGACATTTTTTCTTTTCCTTTTTAACCAAGACTGTTATTTTATTTAGCGTTATGCATAAGGACATAACTTTGTCCTAACTTACATGTGTATGCTACAAACACCAGTTCAAACGTTCTTGCTGTTCAGGTTTTAGGAGTGGTGATCGAATTCCTCAGGATTTCTGCCAATCTTTTGTCAGGCAAATGCATTCTTTAGAAATATGACTTGTTCCGCTATTTCATGCCTAATATATCTCATATTTATGCAAAGTCACCAACAGTTAATTTCTTTGGCCTAACTGCTCCTTTTTGTGCTTAATTCCATCTCCATTCTCAAAACAGTTTTGTCTGTTCCCTGTGTGCTGATTCAATTCAGAAATAACTGTTTAGTTGTCTGGTTTGCCATCTGCAACTTTACTAATACATGAATCAAAGTCAGAATGGGTTCCACATGATAAATTCTGGTCAAACTATATCCAGACTGCTGAAACTTTGCTGTTATTTTGTGGGCTGATATGTGAACATTTGTTATCTCGTCTTCAGGAATGAGAACATTTGTTATCTCGTCTTCAGGAATGAGAACATTTGTTATCTCGTCTTCAGGAATGAGAACATTTGACAATGCTGTGTGAAGAGAATGTTTTATTGTGTGTATTATACCATTTATACCCAGAAAATACATTATTGCATTTTGGCTTGTCTGTGTTTTCTTTACATACATGCTATTTCAGAGGGATGACAAATTAGTTTGACATGAAACAATCTTGAGATTTGTACAAATATCACACTTGCTCCCACACACAACATTTTTTGTAACATGTCAAATCCATATTTGGTCTGAGGAGGAGATAGTTGATCAGGTGGTCAATTTCAGTGTGTAAACATAAAACACAAGGCATTTTGTTTTATAACATTTTATAAATTCTGAAAGAAGTTTGAGAATATCACATAGGAAATTAGCTT
Source organism: Haliotis cracherodii (assembly GCF_022045235.1). Classification (NCBI taxonomy): domain Eukaryota; kingdom Metazoa; phylum Mollusca; class Gastropoda; order Lepetellida; family Haliotidae; genus Haliotis; species Haliotis cracherodii. Next base: position 30,887,243 of record NW_027266286.1, read on the forward strand.
ATGCAAAATATTCAACAATAATTTTAGCTAATGAGTATATATGAAAAATATTTAAGGTTATTTAAAGAAGGTGAGGTATAGCAATAAAATACATCTTCAGCAATTTTCACACAAAAACACGAAGAACTCTTTCACAAATACATGCAGAGTTAACATGATTTACATTATGACAAGGCAGACATTTGATCTGGTTTGAACATACAACCTGTTCCACAAGGTGATCTGTGTGGAACAGGATCCATGTACAGTAAAACCTCATTAATCCAGACTCCCAGTAAATAAGAAGTAGTCGTAATATCTTCTTCATAAAGCTGGAGTACTCGGACCGAGCTTTTTGATCTGTACTTAAGTGAAAGTTGTACAATAATACTGAGAAATTTGAGCAAATAAATATCACAAACACTTTTACATGTACAACTGGGGTTAATACTGACTTCGTAACGTAATATACAAAATAAATCAAATATTTTATATGTATATAAGTGATGCAGAAATCTAATACTTGGCTTATTGTGTAATGTATCATAATCACGGTCAAATAGTCAGAGGCGGTTGTTGAAGGCACAATGGTGTCTTGTACATTTTTCACAATTCATAAAATACATCTAAATAATCATACATTAATATTGAATAGTACAAACATATAAAATATATACTGTACATCCTATGCGATGTGTAACAAGGCTGAGATCAGAATATATCTTTCCCAAAAATTATTCAATATGTTTTTCTTAAAAGCGTTAAAAATGTCATGGAAGAATAGTTATGAGCAATCAAGCATATATATTATTTATTATACTGGCAATCAAACCCAATAGAGTGGAAGAATAAATATTGAAGTATATGAAATTTACATATAGTATGTGGTGACATTGTGGTTTAGTATACAATCATTAAAACAAACAGTAAGAAACAGTCATTACATATAAAAGTATGTAAATCAAGTTGGTAATTATGATATAATTGAAGAGCAATAAGAATATTTTCCCCAAAATCCAAGGAAAATATTTAAATGAGTCATTATTGGTGTAATTTGTCAACCAACTTTTTTCATTCCACATTTGCCTCTATACAGAGTACAATATTGCAAGGAGACATTGAGCTGCTTTGAATCAATTGTATCCAAGTCAGATTTCTGAAGTTGGTATAAAGTGTGTTATAAATGTTGGAGGTGTTCCCCCCCTTACACATGTGCAGGGGGAGCACACTGCATACAGCCAATATTTTGCAGCAGTACAAATTATGGCAGAGAATTTTAGGTCTGTTTTTTAAGTAGTCTGGGTATTACAAAGAAATGGGTCATAGACTTATTAAAACCATTTTCAAACGTCAATAAACTGCATCGTGGCAATTTTAAGTAATGACTAAATAAAAGGCATTTAAATTTGAAAACTTAATATATGATAATTTTTCAAATGAAATAACATTTTGTAACCAATTAATTTGGGACTTTAAATGTATTGAATTGTTCAACAAATACAACAAACTAACAACAGTAACAATGTCTTCTAACAGATGAACAATAAAAAGGAAAACACAGATAAATATTTTGTAATCACACTGAAAGTGGCAGGGTGTTTGTGAGATAAGGTCTGTTCACTGGACAAGTTACTACAATACACACCACCGCTACATTAACACTTACACTGTGGCACTCAAGAAACAGAAAGTGTGGTTGATGGAAATAATCACTGCAATGAAAGTGAACATTTTGATAAGGAATGACACCTTGTTTACTGACACTGTTTTGTGTTTTTGGTGCATAAACCTTAACAAACACTCAAAAAGTGTTGTCAGCTATACAGCTGATTGTTCTTACTTTATATTACCCAAACAAAGAATTAATGAAAACTGGACTTGAAGTCTACAACATAAGTACTGGCTTAGTGTCTGATGAGACATTGACTTGAAGTATTCAGACTTGGCCATATTTCAGATAAACATGATCTTTTGTAAAAATAAATGTTTATCAACATTAAATAATAAAACAACTGATAAATACCAAGTATATATCGAAACCTCTTAGTAAATAATTCATTGAAGATTCACAGAAAAAGGAATTGTTCGCTCATGGACACAGTGTTTAAGTAATGAGGATGAATAGCACAATGGGAATCCTCCTTTGTTCAGACGATAACAGCAATGACAGCAATCAAGGATGTGAGACCCTCACTAAAGTGGTTGTTTGTTGTTGTTTATCGCTCCTTCTTGTTGTCCTTCTCCTCCTGGGGGAGGGTGAGAGGGAGGGGCGTGGCAGGCTTCCAGTCGTCCAGCTTCCGCACCAGCATCACCTCCTCGTCCACCGACCGCTTCCGCTCCTTCTGCTTGTAACTCTCCCTGAACATAGACCAACGTGTCTAGCCATTAGTTAGGAGTTGAACACTTTCGTAATATATACTGCTTAACATATGTTAAGATCACACCTTTCACTAAATATGACTATTTTGGTCCTGAGAAAATGTTGCAGTGTATATTTCAAAATCAAACTATTTTAAAGTGTTATTTTTGCAGTGCTAGGTTTCACTAAAAAAACCAAGTTCTTCTCAGTGTTTTATTATTCATTCAAATTTTCAGTTCAGTCTTTGAATTATATTAAACCATTCAAAATCAAGTGTTTCACATTGTATAAGAAATAGTCTGCTGATATAATAGTCTGTATATAATTTGTCACATACACAGTAACATGATATCCTCCTGATATTTCTAGTCAATGAAAACAAACAACATGACCAGGTGCATGGTGCTGACTTGGGGTCGAGAGTGAGTGAGTGAATTGGGGTTAACTCTTCTATGAACAGTATTCCAGTTATATCACGGCGTGTTCGCTTGATGCGGGAGGAAAGCCTGAAGTAATGCAGGTCTTAGATGTTTATCACTTTGGTGAAACCTACGTGTACGGCATTGTGCTGACAAACCTAGAGACGTAATTGGGGTGAACCGGGATTCAAACCCACAATCATAGATATCTGGCTTGTCCAGGGCCACAACTCTGCACAGGGAATTGTAGTGCCTTAACAACTAGGCCACCCGTGCCGGGACAGGGGGTGAAGAGTGCAGTGCATCTGGGGGAGGGTGAGAGGGAGGGGCGTGGCAGGCTTCCAGTCGTCCACCGACCGCACAGGGAATTGTAGCACCTTAACAACTAGGCCACCCGTGCCGGGACAGGGGGTGAAGAGTGCAGTGCATCTGGGGGAGGGTGAGCGGGAGGGGCGTGGCAGGCTTCCAGTCGTCCACCAACCGCACAGGGAATTGTAGCGCCTTAACAACTAGGCCACCTGTGCCGGGACAGGGAATTGTAGCGCCTTAACAACTAGGCCACCTGTGCCGGGACAGGGAATTGTAGCGCCTTAACAACTAGGCCACCCGTGCCGGGACAGGGAATTGTAGCGCCTTAACAACTAGGCCACCTGTGCCGGGACAGGGAATTGTAGCACCTTAACAACTAGGCCACCCGTGCCAGGACAGGGAATTGTAGCGCCTTAACAACTAGGCCACCCGTGCCGGGACAGGGAATTGTAGCGCCTTAACAACTAGGCCACCCGTGCCGGGACAGGGAATTGTAGCGCCTTAAGAACTAGGCCCCCTGTGCCAGGACATGGGGTGAAGAGTGCAGTGCATCTGGGGGAGGGTGAGAGGGAGGTGTGTGGCAGGCTTCCAGTCGTCCACCGACCGCACAGGGAATTGTAGGGCCTTAACAACTAGGCCACCCGTGCCGGGACAGGGGGTGAAAAGTGCAGTGCATCTGGGGGAGGGTGAGAGGGAGGGGCGTGGCAGGCTTCCAGTCGTCCACCGACCGCACAGGGAATTGTAGCGCCTTAACAACTAGGCCACCCGTGCCGGGACATGGGGTGAAGAGTGCAGTGCATCTGGGGGAGAGTGAGAGGGAGGGGCGTGGCAGCTTCCAGTCGTCCACCGACCGCACAGGGAATTGTAGCACCTTAACAACTAGGCCCCCCGTGCCAGGACAGGGGGTGAAGAGTGCAGTGCATCTGGGTGAGGGTGAGAGGGAGGGGCGTGGCAGGCTTCCAGTTGTCCACCGACCGCACAGTAAATTGTAGCACCTTAACAACTAGGCCCCCCGTGCCGGAACAGGGGATGAAGAGTGCAGTGCATCTGGGGTACCATTGTTGCGCTAATCGATGCATGCTACTTGAAGATACTTGCTGTACTAGGATTTCAAAACTCATTTCATCCCTTCAGGGCTACAGAGAATAGAAAACCCACAATTATGAAGAGGAAAGAGCAGAATGGGAGTGGTGGTGAGGTTGGCATGCGATAGGTGCACAGAATCTGGTCAACCACTTGGCATGCGATAGGTGCACAGAATCTGGTGGGTCAGCAGTGCACATGCAGCTGGTCAACCACTTGGCATGCGATAGGTGCACAGAATCTGGTGGGTCAGCAGTGCACATGCAGCTGGTCAACCACTTGGCAAGCGATAGGTGCACAGAATCTGGTGGGTCAGCAGTGCACATGCAGCTGGTCAACCACTTGGCATGCGATAGGTGCACAGAATCTGGTGGGTCAGCAGTGCACATGCAGCTGGTCAACCACTTGGCATGCGATAGGTGCACAGAATCTGGTGGGTCAGCAGTGCACATGCAGCTGGTCAACCACTTGGCATGCGATAGGTGCACAGAATCTGGTGGGTCCGCAGTGCACATGCAGCTGGTCAACCACTTGGCATGCGATAGGTGCACAGAATCTTGTGGGTCCGCAGTGCACATGCCGCTGGTCAACCACTTGGCATGCGATAGGTGCACAGAATCTGGTGGGTCCGCAGTGCACATGCCGCTGGTCAACCACTTGGCATGCGATAGGTGCACAGAATCTGGTGGGTCAGCAGTGCACATGCAGCTGGTCAACCACTTGGCATGCGATAGGTGCACAGAATCTGGTGGGTCAGCAGTGCACATGCAGCTGGTCAACCACTTGGCATGCGATAGGTGCACAGAATCTGGTGGGTCAGCAGTGCACATGCAGCTGGTCAACCACTTGGCATGCGATAGGTGCACAGAATCTGGTGGGTCAGCAGTGCACATGCAGCTGGTCAACCACTTGGCATGCGATAGGTGCACAGAATCTGGTGGGTCAGCAGTGCACATGCAGCTGGTCAACCACTTGGCATGCGATAGGTGCACAGAATCTGGTGGGTCAGCAGTGCACATGCAGCTGGTCAACCACTTCCGTGTCCACCGGTAGAGCCAGAGTTCCTGTCCCACACAGTGATATTACCTCTAAAAGAATCATGACTCCAATCTTATAACAGGCTTACTATAGTCATACCTCTAGGATAGCTTTGTGGAAAGGGGCCCTTGTGGTTCCAATATGTTAATCATTAGATTTTCATCCAAATTTTATCACCATAATAAAAATATGAGGCAGGAGGCATTTCATTTCTTGGCATCTGTGTTCAATATTTGTTTGTTTGTTGTTTAACGCCACACTTAGCAATATTCCAGCTATATGACGGCAGTCTGTAAATAATCGAGTCTGGACCAGACAATCAAGTGACTGACATCATGAGCATTGATCCACAAAAGTCAGTGAGCCTGACCATCTGATCCTGTTAGTCGCCTCTTACGACAAGCATTGTCGCCTGTCACAGCAAGCATGGTTTGCTGAAGACCTATTATACCCCGGATCTCCACAGGTCCTGTGTACATTAGCTGTCAGTGAATAATGTGGAGGGTGTATCTGTATCAGTAAAGAAAGAACACATTTTCAGAACAGATTTTCCTTGCTAACACATGCTTTGGGAAACCAAATGATGTGACCCTTCAATAACCTTCTTGTCTGTACAAGAACACCTGACTTCTAATGACCTTCACCTACCTGGAGAATGCAGGCATTGTGTGCAGTGGAACAAATGTGTCGGGTTTACGAATCACAGACACAGGTGTACTGAAAAAAGACATGCGTGAGACACAAATAGTTAGTACACAACATATACACGGTGCATATCCCATTTGTTTGTTCACCGTTGTGCAGTGACAAATGTTAGCAACACGACCAAACAAAAATGAAATGTCAAGGTCATCCAACCAGCAGCCATTCATCTGCCTAAGTTAGGGAAACAGGGTCCTTATGGTAGGTACTGTCATCGTCAGTACTTCTTGGGTATGTATATAATAACGCTGCTTTGCGGAGTGGTTGCCATTTTTAAACAATGGATCAAATGAGTACTCCGACCAATGAGCATCCGGTTAACATCTCACAAACACTTTCTTGTTCGACATCGTGTACACCATGTGGTGTAGCACTGTGGTACATTAATTACTGCTTCAGTTTCAGGCAATGGCAGGGTTTGCAGTAAATAATTGCCTGAAGTAGCACTGATTTGACTTCTGTGAGTTACACACGGCATTATTTCATTGGCTGCCTAAAATCAGATACAATTCATCACTACACCGCACATTGGCCCTGTGTATTCACAGGCGATGGAGGAACGATGTGTATTGACGATGTGGAATGCTAAACTTTATGTTACAATATACATTAATTATATTTGGCTTTTTTCATTACTATGCCCAGCTTTGAATGATATTTATCTGAATTATTTTTACAATTATCGAAAGATGTTCACCTGTGAATACTTCCAACAGGTACCTGACCATTCTACTAGCATTGCTCAACAGTGAATAATATAACCAGTGCAAGTGATTTAACTTAAATTGCACCCCTTTTGCTTTTGAGATTTGTATAAATAATGAGCCTCATAAAAATAAGATGGGATTCAGGAGAGGTTGGGGCGGGCACTCTCAGGGAGGTAATGAAGCTCACCTGAAGCTGACGATGGGTCTGGTGGAGCCGAGTTTGTGGAAGGAGCTGGAGAACTCAGGTGCCTGGTAGGACTTGTCACCGGGCGATGCCTCCGGGATACAGTTACGCATTTGAATATCGTTCACTGGAATAACATGAAGATGTGGTTCATTCAGCTTTGTCAAAAACAACAACTATGCTTTGAATAGTATTTCAGATAAACTGAGTTTGAGGTGGGAGGAAAGGGCGGAGATGGTAGATGTGTGGGGACATGGTGCCGACACACCAAGGATCGGGAGTTGGGACCAGGTGAAGCTTAGGAAGGCTGCTATGTGATGTCACGATAAAGCCACAATAACTTAATTCTTCAATTCACATTCTTATAAATGGTAGGTTTTAATTTTGATGTATTTCTTTTACTGCATATTGTCAAAGTTAAGGAGGTGAGGTGAAATGGGGTTTAATCTCACATTCAAGATTGTTGGATTTATATAGCGATGTGCATGCATGTGTGTGTGTCTGTCCCCTTATGTCAGTCCGGACTGATGCCGATTTATTGTGCTAGCCCACTGAGATACCATGCCACAGTTTAATATGAATACCCCATTCAGACACAGTATACTGACACCGAGCTGACCAGTCCTTGTTTTAGCCCCTTAATGCCGAGTGCTGGGCAGGGAAACAACAACTACCACCTTTTGACGTCTTTTGTTAGACACAGCTGGGGATCGAACCTCGGACCTTCCGCTCTCCCAAAGTAGAGAAAGAAGGGAACTTATAGAGACATTCTTTGTCTGTAACTAGATGGGGACAGGAATGTGGTGTGAGGAGGGGTCTTTGGTAGTTAAGCAGGCAATAATCTAAACATGTCTTTATGGCCGGCCTTATGATCAGATGATGACAATAACAGTCCACTTGACATAATGTACAGAGGGCACCTGTTCAGGCACATGGCATACTAAACCCATCTTCAGATGTATCCAAATGTATAAAGTCATCAGTTGGAGATGCCTGCTTGAAAAGTTGCATTCAGTATCTTATCCTACTGGGTACCCATTTGCTGCTGCTGTGTCCCAGGACAATATATGTAGCAACTAGAGTTTCAATAGGGCCAGACCTGGCAGACCTGGCAGACCAGGAACTTGTCAACTTGATGTGTGTGTTAAATTGTGACCATTGTGCTTGCATGCACATGCCACCTCCTTGGGATAATTATTTCATTGTGGCATCTGGACACTGAGCGAGTTGGGTCTTTTGCCACTTTTAGTTATACCCCAGCAATATCACGGTGGGGGAGGCCAGCAATGGACTTCATGCACTGTTGTAGGAAATTAAACCCAGGTGATTGGCATGATGACCCAACACTTTAACCATTGACCCACGTAGGAACATTGAGCCACTGGTAGAAGAACTGAGAATTGGTTCAAATTTAAAGATTGATCATTGTTTGAAAACCAACTTCAGAACCATTCATTCACCAATCATGAATGAGAATAAACATATGACACATGGAGAACATTCAGACACTGAAACAAATCAATCCTGGAAGAAATTGATCAACAGGAGCAGCACTGATTGGTAATTATTGGGATTCTGGGTTAAGAACATAGGTCCTTAGCAAATTATCCTTGTCAAAAGAGGCGACCACTTGGATCAAGTATCGCAATTGTGAGACTGATGCTCACGATGTCTATCACAGGACTGTCTAGTCCAGACTTGATTATTTACAAATAGATGGAATGTTGCTGAGCATAGCATTCAAAATGAATTATACAAACAAAGTCCTACCATTCCTGCTTTTCCCAAACCTCATGCTATGGGTGATCTCATCATGGGAGGTCTTGCTGGCTGAATGATGTCCGTTAAAGATACACCTCATTCCAATCTTTGTGTGGTCGGGGTCCAAAAGCCACTCAGTATTACTTCTCATATAAGTGTCTGAAAGGCAACAAATCATTACATTTCAGTAGGTTTTCCACCTAAACTGAAATGATTTAATCTGTATGTGTCTTCTTACAGTACAGATAAAACAGAATAAATTCATGTCAAACTGGGGCACTATCCTAGTGTACAGGTGACACATGATTTAAGTCAACAATGACTCTCATAGTTTATTCTTTTCACCTGCTACATATTTTGCAAGAAAATAAATGAACAGTCTGTTCATAAACGTTTTGAGTTTACATCCCAAACTTATACTTAACATGGCCGGAACTTATCCTTGACATGACATTCAATAGACTTCAGCAGATGTGACTTCAGCCACTTGTCAGAAGCCTGGGAAAGGAGTGTCCAAAATGTCAGCCTGTCTGTCTGCCCACCTGCCCCCGGCTGATATAATTTTTCTGTCGGGCTGCATCAAATTTTCCTCAACCTGGCTGACTGTCTGGCTGATAATTTGTAATTCAACTTACATATACAGTTTTATTCCTCCTCATAGATTCTCATGTAATTGTTAGTATTATTTCAACTGAATCATGATTAGATTCGTTTCTTACTCGGGATTTTTCAATATTAATAATGATTGAATGCAGGCAGGTAACTTGAAGATGGGCAGGCAACATTTATGGGTCACCTGCCTGAATGTCTTGTTGGGTTTTAAAATTATTTCAAACACTGGGGTCAAATCAAATTTCTTTTGGTCTTGTAAACTTGTAATAATAAGGCATAAATTAACACAAAAATCTACTGTAAAAGATTTAGAGTCAAATGTATCGACTGCTATAGAGGTAACATGTACTTAGACTGGATAAAGTCAAACATTAAATTGGTATGGCCTCATTTGTAATACAATAGTAACCATGGTAACCAATGTTTTGCTTACATGGGTAAGGTCTCATAGACCACCAGTTGTTGGGCCATATCTCAGCAGCAGGATAGTGCGGGTTCTTCGGGTGGGGCAGGTACCGTAACCTTGACTCCCAGTCTGGACCGGCGCTGAATTGAAGAAAAATACTTCATCAAGTACACCATGTATGTTGTGGTACCAAGCATTCATGCTGCATCTCAACCACATATCGAGATAAGATATTTTTTCACCTACGGCTAAAAACACATGTTTTTGTATTTATAACAATAAGCCTTATTTTTTAAAAGGAATAACACCTTGCAACAATGTAATTTTAATGGCAGGCAATTTTTTTTTCAACAGTCTGAAGCATAATTATTTTTTTCAAGAATTTTCGAGGACAATATACATTTTCCAATAAAATTCCAGCCATCCCTCAACCCCCGGCCCAGAATATCAAATGGTCGGGCCCCAACATGATATGGCCACAGTGGAGAAGTCTGTAAATACCACAAGTTATTATGTGATAAAAACCGTATACATGTCCATGTTGTCAAGGAGCTATCTGTTTTAACACAGAAGACTTAATTAGAACGGCACACAGAGGAACATTGACATTCCGTCTTCTCATGTTCAAACGTGACATATTGACTAGGCAATCACAAGCTCTCAGTATCTGCTATACCGGTAGTTAATTCACTTTTACTAAACACATTTGCTAAACACATCCAGAACTATTGCCCTTGCATTATAATCGGACAAACTTGGTGAAGGTCACTAAAATGCGCTGCAGTGTCAGGCCACAGAATCATATCATCATATCATTGTATTGACACCAGTAAGAAGTTTGGCAGTTCCCTAGAGGTATATGAAATTTGTACCTTATCTGTCAGTGGGATACAGGGGGAAAAAAGTGCCCATTCTGTACCCAATCAGAAATGAGTATCATAACATGTTGTCCTTACTTTGTATACTCTACGTCAACAAAAGTTCCATGAGGCCGCCATTCTTCAAACCGGCCATAGTTGTGTGGGATGTATCTTCGGCCTCTTTCTGTGTACGCTGTGTGTCCAGGGCGATTGTGTATGTCTGGGAAGTGGCGTCTTTCACGCTCTGAAACATTCCGATATTAAACAGTCATAAGCACATCTATGAGAACATGTATCACATGACACACTTGACAAGAGCATTCCATGTCATTGGCTCTTTCACTTTCATCCAAGTTGTCACTGATGAAAAGTCGTTTTAGCAGATCCTTCAAACCATTCAGGAGTCAATGACACCGGAATCCACAGATTTGAATGAATGTTTCACATTTCAATGGAAATTTCAAAAGCAGGTGCAAGCTCCAAAACTGTATCCATATGGAAGAACCCTACATATTTGCTTAACTTCAACTCTAAGAATTCCAACATTTCAAAACTGTCAATACTTAACGGGTTCGCATACACTACATTTCTCCATCACCTGCTGCATAGTGTTAAGTGTATGTGTAGTCAAACACAAGGGGCAGTGGGGTAGTGCAGTGGTTATGCGTTCGCTCATCACGACAAAAATCCGGGTTCAATTCCCCACATGGGTACAATGACTGCCCCAAGTCCATACTCTTTGTGCAAATTGACCTATTCACGCCTAAGACATTACATAACTGAACAGAAAAGATCCAATAGGTTACAGCCACTTATGAAAATTACAGGTAGGCTGGTGTCTCGTGACTTTAGTCTACAGACACTTCTAAGTGATCCTGAATAACAGGGTTTAAATAATTCGTGTGGTGATTTTGTTACTGAAAAGTGCGAGAGGGAACACAGTAAGGATGACATTGGTCACAGTAAGGAACAAGGAGGGCACAGGCATGGCTACTGACGGCATGAGGGTCAAGTTGACTTTTGACAAAGTGTTATTGTGACGTTTTTATGAGAAGAATAAATGCAATTGAAAATGTGAAAATAAAATAAACAAGAATACCCTGACAAGTACAAGTACAAGTCCTGTGCTTGAAAAGGTATTATAGTGAGTGAGTACGGTTTTATGCCACTTTTAGCAATATTCCATCAATATCATGGCGGGGACACCAGAAATGGACTTCACACATTGTACCCCTGTTGGGAATCGAACCCGGGTCTTCGGTGTGACGAGCGAACGCTTTAACCACTAGGCTACCTGACCGCCCCCCGAAAAGGCATTAAATGGGGGTATGACAACCTTAGATCCACTTCGCAGCTTGTAAAGCCTTCAATTGTATCCATCCTTGTCAATACAAATCTGCAAAAGATTGTTTGTTTGTTTGTTTGTTGTTTAACACCGCACTCAGCAATATTCCAGCTATATGACGACAGTCTGTAAACTGAGTCTGACAATCTAGTGATTGACATCATGAGCATTGATCAACGCAGTTGGGATACGATGACATTGGTGCAGGCTAAAACGGCACCTCAGCAAAATGTCACCGATTTCTCTGGCGAAAATGGCACCGCATTTGGTGAAAACGGCTACTATGTGTTGGGCGAAAACGGCACTTCTATTTCTAATAATGATATGAACGATTTATGTGGTAATATATCTTCATCACTTGTCAACAATATCAGCCCATGTACCACTGAACATTGTGATAGTAGCTGACTTGATAACGAGCCACAGAAAGTACCACATACACGATGGGTCTACTGGTCGTATGATACAGCATGTTGATTTTTTCTGACATTCTTCTCGCATGCAAAACATCGAAAGTCCATTGTGAATAATTGTGGTCTGATATCACCATGTTAGACCTCTTAAATACAGTTTCAGGTTGACATTGAGTTAAATTGAGTAAAGATACTTAAACTTCAAAGTGTATAGTGTTTTCACAATAAGTCAGCTGCACCTCCCAATCTGAGTCGGCGAGTAAATTGGAGTAGGGGGCTAATTTCTAAGGTAAACTTGTTTCAACATTTCACAATTATTTGTGTTTGTAGTGTTTGTAAGAGATGATGTGAGTTTAATGTCATTTATTTTACTTCAAAGTTTTCACAATAGGTTGAGTTGCATATAGGCTAAGTTGGAATATAGTTGGAGTAAAGGCTAATTTCTAATGTAAACTTGCTTTAACATTTCACAATTATTGGTGTTTGCAAGTTACCACGTAAGTTTAATTTCATTTATCTGAGGTAAAAAAAAATAAGGTATTGGTATAGTTCCGTATTTTGAATTAATAATTTGTATGTAAGTAATGACCTATATTTGTAAAATTCATTCTTTATTCGTAACATTTGACTATTATTGTGTACTTTTGTCCTTTATTTTGACTTTGTATTTTTGACAGAATGGCCGCCCATAGTTAACATTATGAGTGGATAATAAGTGAAGAACAAACTCATTTTTTAAGAAACTAAAGTATTGGAAATTCTCATTACAAGCGATGTTTTTTAAAAAAGGCAAAATTATCAACTAGAAAAAACCCAAACAATTGGTTTCCTACAGCCTCCTCGATAAAGCAAACCATGCCTTGTGTGAAATACTTTTCCAATCATCACTTTTGCAAAACAAAATGCCTAGAAAAATAACACAAAATCTAGACAGTGATTCAGGGGCCTATAGATTTGTAGCAGGTGCCCGCTGTTGAGAAGTTGATATCGGGAGTTGAGGATTTAGAGAGGAATCAGGGTTTAACCAACCTTGTTTTCCTGGTATTCCAATTTCTGTTGTTACATGCAACATCGTGGCAGCTGTGTGAGAATATCACAGTTACACTAAATGTTTCAGCCCGGAAGCCGGTTTGTTTACATCAAGTCGTCAACTTGTCAGCTGGGAGCCGCCATAATGGTCACGTGATCACGCGGTTGCTCTGGCAATATGGCTTGGAGTATTTACATATATGACTATATATGTGCTATTTGGAGCGCACGTTATTACTTTTCTAATTTAAAAAATAAAAATGAAATGCTAGTGGAAAAAGTATAGATCTATCTTGAATAATTTTGAACTGCCGGTAAAATAGAGTTACTCCCCTTAGCAAAGTTTGTGGCAGTGTCATGTGGTAGGGTGCCCGTTCGAAGAAAAACAACTTTCTTTGACCACAATTACTGTACAGTGTCTGAATGTGAATTCCGGTATTACTTAATTTCCTTCAATAACTGCGAGTATCCAATGTTATCTTTAAAAACATGCCTAAATATTATAAAAATAACCCCTTAAGAGGGAAAAGAGTAACTTATTGGGACACACACACGCTCGCAAACACAATCACGCACGCATGCACACAATCTCACATAAGAACCTAGTATCATACAGACCCTGAAACGAATATATTCAATACAACCCATGCAAGTCTATAATGTTTGGCAAGTCAGGATTACTGCAGTATCTGAAAATAAAGAAAGTCTTTGGGCTCCTTTTTATTATAGTTCATAACTATAATTCAACAACTGTTTTTTTTCTGTAAAATATATTCATTTCAGAGACTAGATGTTAGTCTAATGAAAACCACGTAAGTTCAAATCTATAAATAAATGTGAAGAAAAGCTCCCGAAAACTATTTTTCCATCCCTGTGGAAATACAGTTGTATTGAAAACAAAATTTAAAACGTGGAAAGTAAAATAAAACAACTGAACATATTGTCCACGGTGGTACATGTAATCCTAGTGCCACCGCGGTTGAACTAATTTCAGATAGATTCATACCACGATTCGCATTTAGTTGTTATTGAGGTTTTGTCTTTTATATTTATTGTTCACTTTTTTAAATATATTTTCGAGTTTCTTTCCATTTTTTTTCTTGGTTTACTTTTACTTTCATTTCATGTAACAACAACAATCGACTAGTCATCAGAAATTCCTGTGATTGATATTAAAAGCACGTACGAGTACGTACGTTGACACGCTATCATCTAAATCACCGAGCCTGACGCCCGGTCGATCAGTGCTGACCGCCTCTTAGGTTGATGGGGACCAGTTCTAACACGAAATCCCCACGCCCAAAGGGGGTCAATTTGAGATTAGGAAACAAGTTTTAAATGTTTTATCGTTTTATAAGGAGATAAATCTAAAACGTTATCGAGTTTCTTTCGATTATTTCTTTGTGTTACATTTACACTCATTTCAACAACAACAACAACAACAACAACAACAACAACAACAATAATCATCACTTTTCTTTCAACATTTAAGCCTTGTTTCCTCATCACCAATCATCAACTGGTGATATCAATCACAATACGAAATCATAAAAAGTGCAGGGCAAATAATACCGTCTAATATATTTGCTTACCACGATACAGTCGCCTGCCACAACCTTCCGGTCCACTGCAGTTTATTGTATTTGTCTGTGAGCACGTTTATGACGTCATTATGTCACGTGGCGCATTGTTACTATTGTGACGTCATACATGCTGAGTGAGGGCAATAAGCTGGGTCCCGTCTCTTCACAACATCGCAAGTTGATGACGCACATGGAGAGTCAGGAGCCACCTTATATAATGTTCACATTTAATACCTACTAAGATGAGACGCGTTTAACTCTGGACTTCCTGGATTTGCTAGGACGTGTCTGGACTCTGGAGGCGTTCAAACGAACGCCACGCGGACGTCGACGTACGGCAGCATGACAGATTTGGAAGTGGGTCCATAAAATGATGGGGCCTGATCACTATGGATGCGAGAACACAACTGCATATTGTCCATGGAAGGGTCACTGCACCGTGCTACCGAGACAACATACTGTCGCCGATAGTTTGTGCCGTTTGCGCGCCATGCTGGTCTATGTTTTGTCATTCAAGACGATAACGCTATCGGAACTGACTTCCATCACCAGAATGCAATGGCTAGCAAGCCCGTGAAGATACGCCGGTAGAGAATAGGTCTTCAGCAACCCATGTTTGTCGTGAGCGGCGACGATGCTTGTCCTAAGAGGCGACTAACGGGAAACGGTGGTTAGGCTCGCTGACTTGGTTGATGCATGTCATTGTATCCCAGTTGCGTAGATCGATGCTCATGCTGTCAACCACTAGATTTTCTGGTCCGACTCGATTATTTACAGACCGCCTTCATACATAGTCCTAGGCTAAATGCAAGAACAGTGATTTCACAGAAGCAGTAAAAGTGTTACTTCTTTGAGTGGCATTTAGAAGTTGGAATGGTAACTAAGACAAAATTGTTATGATGAGCAACTTCTTTATTACAATTGGGCGACGTTTCGGTGTAGATTCTAACACCGTTATCAAGCAAATGATGATCAAGCAAATTAGCTTGATAACGGTGTTAATATCTACACCGAAACGTCGCCCAATTGTAATAAAGAAGTTGCTCATCCATAACATTTTTGTCTTAGTAAAAGTGTTATCCAGTAATTTGTATGACACCTCCCAGCCTCCAGACATTCCTGTCAGTATGGAACCAGCCACAGAATGTACCAGGTTACAGGTATAAACAAACAAGGTTTCCCCCGTTGCTTGACCCACACAGTCCGTTGGTAGAACATGTAGAGCACAGTCTCTAATGAAGTGGGGTGGGTGGTTTTGTTTGTCATCCATGTGCTGTAGTTGATTTATGGTTACATAATCTTAGTTTAGAAAAGTTCGCTCGATATTTCTTATTTTACAGTGACTGAGATAAGGTTCTAATTTTATTTCATTTTTAACTACCCTGTATGTCCTAAGGTTGTTTCCTGTGCCTTTGTTGTATTAGCATCTGAAGAGTTTCCTTGAAGATAGACTTTATTGTCTCTTTGAGTGTTGGTGATAGGAAATCTGAATTACTTATAATGTTGAGTTTTTCTGAGAATATATTGAGTTGGTATACCCATCCCATTCGTTTATTCACCAAAGATGTAATTTCAGCAAAATCTTTCTGAAGTATTATATTTTTGGACATTTTCCCGAGGCAAGGGCGTAAACTGACTATAAAAGTCCAGTTTCCACCATGGCCGAACAAGGCTGGAATTTCCAGACAAGATCGTAGCGCCACCAATGGCTCTTACGAGTTGTGTCTCTTCTATGTCCCTCCTATTGACCAATCAGGTTCCACCTCTCATATCACTTGCAATTGTTTCAAACAAAGTGGCGGCGCCAAGTGAAGACGATCTGCACTCTCCTACCCAGGGTTCCATGCGACCAGCATAGTACCTCTGCCACTGGCTGGCGCCAGATGACGATACACAGTCCATTGAAGATATTGCAGTGTCTACATATCTAGATAAAAATATGTCATAAAATGGTTGAGAAAATATCATAAATCGTGAAAAAAAAAATTCCATTTGCTAGTTATCCTGTTTACTTTGGTTGTAGCAGTTGTAGTAGCGTATCTATATAATTATGTATATATTAAGTATGTAAAGCGCCCCCAAATACTTGCATTAGTCCGTTCTATTCTGATTTCTGAAAAAAACGCGTTTGTATACAAACAAGATATGCAAATTAGCCAGTGGCATTTTGAAGTTTCTTGAATATGGACGAGGTCTGAAAGAAGGATGCTCCAGAACACGCCAATTTCGAAGCGACGGCGTCGGTAAAAGCAAACCATTTGAGGATTCGATTATTGAAGAGATCGGAAAGGGATATAGAACACCCAAGGACACTCCCCCATACTCCAATTTCATAGCAGTGCTTTACTTTTGAAGGCGTAGGTACAAGCAAACCATTTGAGGATTCGAATATGTCCGAATAGTTTTGCGTACTTTTGTACGCGCGTCACTTGGAACCCACCTTTGCTGCTTACAGCTACATCTTAAGTTAGATATATGATTTGCTTACGTTTGCATCACATCCGAGACTTCTCCCCTCACCCGGGTGGTTGTTTCATGTATACAATCGACAATCTAAAGGCAGGAGGGGTGTATTGTATTGGAGATGCGGGATGCACGACGAAACATTGAAAAAGGATCGTGAGAACTGTCAGCGACACACCGACGTAGGAGGGAGCAAGCCATGCATGTCAGTTTATGAGCAGTGTCATTTACCCACCATGTATGCTGTTTTTTTACGTGTACGGGTATATGGGGCGTATAAGTGATTAAGAACATGAAAACTTTTGCAAAATATCTGTCGACGCCCCGTTTGCTAATCCTTCAGTCTTGGATTTACAAAATCTGAGCTGCAGTTTCTCGAGGATGAATGAATCAGAGTTCAGGAGGATTGATTCTATACCCCAGATTTCACTAGTATGTAGGATTACTGGCTCAATTATATCTTGGTTAAGAATGGAGACTGAAGCTTGTTGTAGGCCTTAGGGCCTTTTTCAGGAGAGGTTTAGAAATATTTTTAAGTTTAATATTTGCTTCAAATGTAAATACTAAGTAATTATATCTATCCGTAGCTAGTATTTTTGTATCACACACAGCCCAAGTTTACATTTCTTCTATTTTACTTGATTTTCAAACTCTACAACATTTGTTTTGTCACCCTCAATATTTGGTTATTTGTTGCACAAAATACACAAATAGAAATAAGTCATCGGCAAACAATAAATGACAAATGTTTAAACTATTAACTGTTACATTATTGCTATCAGATTTAATATAATGTGGAAGATCATTTAGGAATATATATATTAAATAATGTGGGAGACAAAATGCACCCTTGTCTTACCCCGATGTTGAGTGAGTGAGTGAGTATGGTTTTACGCCGCTTTTAGCAATATTCCAGCAATATCACGGCGGGGGACACCAGAAATGGGCTTGACATATTGTACGCATGTCGGGAATCGAACCCGGGTCTTCGGGGTGAAGTGAGATATCGATTTTGATATTTTCAGACAAATACAGTCATTACTATGAAAACATTATAAATGGTGGTACATTAACTAATTCTTGATCACCGAATAAAGTATTATGAGCCAGTTTAACACAAATATATATAAATTTAATTTATTTCTTACCTTCCTCCGCCTCCGTCCACGAAGGGTCTTGTGTGTTCTGATTCTGCATGTACAACCCGCTGTGGCGATCAGGGGGTAATTTTCGATAATCGATCACTGATAAATCATTTCACGAAGAACTCTGAATGGCAGCGTTTGAATGTTAACCGCATGATCAAAAGATACCGCGGCCCTGAAGGTCTATATGTGAGTGTCGCCGAGTCTCTAACATGGACTGGTCATGTTGCCTTTATTTGTGTCCATTCAGAAAATGTACAGAAATACTGACTAGACACTCTACCGTTAACCCATGCATTCACTGCGGCCCTATATTGGGTTAGTGAACAGTATGAGATTAAACGCGTTGTTCTAGGCTATATTAATGGTCGTCACACGTTAGTGGTGTTTGACCTTATCAGTGTGTGGTCTATGGTGTATTAACCAAGTGGCTGAACAAAGTGTGTCTATTTGTAAGATGACACTAGAACTCCTTTGGAGACACATTCTTTGAAACAATGCGATATACAAATGACAGACTGAATAGAAACACGCAACAACCAACATTCTACGTGATAGTGAGTGAGTGAGTGAGTTGGGTTTAACGCCGCTTTTAACAGTATTCCAGTTATATCACGGCGTGTCAGCTTAATGTGGGAGGAAAGCCCGAAGTGATGCAGGTCTCAGACGTTTACCACTTCGGTGAAACCCACGAACACGGGTATGGTGCTGACAAACCTAGAAACATAATTGGGGCGAACCGGCATTCGAGCATTCGAACCAAGCATAGGTTTCTGGCGTGCCCAAGGGACGTAACTCTCCCCATAGAATCGCGGCGCCTAAGACGACTGGGCCACCCGTGCCCCCTTATTTGTAAGGAATGGAGAGCTACTCTGACGTTCCCCTCTAGACTATGTCTGGTCTTTTGGAATTTACGAAAGACAAATAAAAAACATGATATGACTTATGACCGCAATGTTCATACATGTCGCCTATTTCTTACTTCTTGTGTGTAGTACATCATTCCTGTGTGAACGACGAGAGGCAGATCATTGTTGTAGAAATCACAATGAATTTCCCTGCATCGCACACAATATAGGTACACCACGTGTGCTCAGAGGACGATTGTCACGGTGGGTTAATGATCATTAGTCACTGCAGGTCTGAAATACGATGAAGCAGTTTCAGCAATCACATAACCTTGCTTTGCCGTCCCGATATTCACGTTATGATGTCTGCCCATGGACGTTTTCACGATGTCTACTTTTGGAAGGTTGCACATAAAAGAGTCTACCATGAACGGTTTCACATAACGGGATCTTCCCTTGGAAGGTGTCACAAAACGGGGACTACCTGTGGAAGGTTTCATTAAACATGGCCTACCGGTGTAAGGTTTCATATAACGGCGTCTACCAATGAAAGAGTTCACATAACGAGATCTACCAGTGGAAAGCTTCACAAACGATGTCTACCAAATGAAAGGTTTCACTAAACGATGTCTACCAATGAAAGGTTTCACAAAACGATGTCTACCTATAGAAAGTTTCACAAAACGATGTCTACCAATGGAAGGTTTCACAAAACGATGTCTACCAATGGAAAGTTTCACAAAACGATGTCTACCAATGAAAGGTTTCACAGAACGATGTATACCAAAAAGAAATTTTCACAAAACGATGTCTACCAATAGAAATCTTCATAAATGATGTTTACCAGTGGAAAGTTTCACAAAACGATGTCTGTCAATGGAAGGTTCACAAAACGATGTCCACCAATGGAAAGTTTCACAAAACGATGTCTACCAATGGAAGGTTTCACAAAACGATGTCCACCAATGGAAAGTTTATTAATTTTATCATGGAGGCTTTGAGGAAGTGTTTGAGAAATAGTTTGCTAGAAAGATTTATAAGCTAAATAACTAAAGATAAAGATCAGGTCTTTATATCAAAAGGCATATGGATATCAGAATCAATTCATTTTGCAACAACTCCATGTATGGTGGCATTCTTTTCACTGAAATAAACTTTTACCTTAGATAAAACCTTGTCTCATCTTTACCTAATTATGGTACAGTATAGACACTCACTCGCTCACATACATGTAGCTGAAAATAACATTGTCTTCAAGCCTTACAGCCCCCAGTGAACAAATGGAACGCCCCACTTAATAATATCAATGTGCACTTATACGGCGCTAGCAGTTCATGCTCAAAGTGATACACCATTAAAACCCCGGTAAATGGCACAGTGAGCATTCGACTTTTGCATTCACAGCTCACTTGGAGAGCACACATCCCAAAGCTGCCTGTAGGGCGCTAGACAGCATCATTGCCGTCTCATCCTACCGGGTACCCACTCACTGCTTCAGTGTGGGGCATGACTTCGCTCAACGTGGTCATCCATCCAACTAGTCTGCGAGACCGACGTTGCTTAACTTCAATTGGTTTGTGACCTGCGTTGTGCACAGGACCACGTGCCACCACTTCACAAGAGATTGTTCTAGGAGACATGTTTTGACTTGAACAGCAAACAAAATTATTATCTCTATTGATTCGACGACCTTATTTAACGACCTTGAAATAATATTTCTCACATGGA
Organism: Haliotis cracherodii; assembly: GCF_022045235.1. Taxonomy (NCBI): domain Eukaryota; kingdom Metazoa; phylum Mollusca; class Gastropoda; order Lepetellida; family Haliotidae; genus Haliotis; species Haliotis cracherodii. Next base: position 30,908,216 of record NW_027266286.1, read on the forward strand.
TCCTACAAGTGATGTCAATGGAGGAAGACAGGTTTTAGTCCATATCTTGTTTGAGAAGCAGGTCAGTAGATTGTATAAGCCACTGATAACTGTTAGGCCACGTTAACATATGTAAAGTAGTGTGTGAGGGCAGCAGGGCCTCTATGTTTCTTACCTCACATGTATAGACTCAAGCCAATTAGAATTGGTTTAACTTACGTCTCTGGCAATAGAGGCTGGTAAATACTTACCAGGTCAGAACAGTTTCTTAATAAATTTGAAAAGGCCTATTTCAATTTTAGGAAATATAGGGTGAGGTGTGTGTGTGGTTCTCCTAGATCATCGCGACCTAATGTATTTGCTGTCAAGATATACCTTATTCCTTTCAGATATACCTTTCAGACATCGTGATGAAGATAATAGTCATCAACATGACGGCATGTTTGCCGATTGCAAAGGGAGACAACTCCGCCATTTTCCAAACGACCTCCCATATAACATAACTGCCCTTGACATTAGTGAAAATAAACTGGAGAGTCTGATTAATAGAACGTTTAACAATTTTCCAAATCTTACGTATGTGAATCTGAATGCAAACTTGCTAACAAACCTAGAATCTGGGGTGTTCAAAGGTTTGTATAATCTGAACACTCTGCTTCTTGCCAAGAACAAGCTGAAACATGCCTTCCCAAAAGGCATTTTCAGTGACCTCGGAAATTTGCAAACATTAAACCTTGAACAAAATGAAATGAGGTCCTATCCGGATTGGGCGTTTCCTCCTTTGACCAAGCTCCACAGCTTGTACATGGACTCAGTTCCGGTTCCTGTGTTTGGTCCTGGCTTCTCCTCACTAACAAATCTGAGAGTACTGCAAATGGATTCAACTTTTCTTTATGGGGGTGATTGTTCCATAAATAAGCTTACAAATCAAACATTTCAAAGTTTAAAGGGGATCGAGCTGGAGGTTTTAATTTTGAATTATTGTTATGGTTTAAACGACTGTGAAAAGGGAGTACTCGAGCCTTTGATGTTCCTGAAACATTTGGAAATGTCAAGTAATAGGATAGGTCTTCAAAATAGTTTGCAACTTCTCCATCCCCTTGTCGGCAGAAACATGAGTCGAATTTGGTTCAATCAGATAGTTTCCTCCCACATCCACTATAAGCAAGACATCGATGATCGTATACTTACTGCTAAAAGCACAGAATATTTGACTAAAATATGTGTAGAGGAGTTATCATTGAGGTACAATCAGATTGTCTTGGTAGAGTCCGGTTCCATTAATAAACAACCTTTACGAGATTGTATTGAAGTTCTTGACATGTCCAAAAACAATATAGTTGGCGACGGTAGTATGTTTTTAATGTTTCCGATATTTCAAAGGCTCAGATATCTGGATATCAGCTACCAGCGCCAAGAATATGCCTTACAGGAATCTCAACTTTGAAGTCGACCAAATAATGTGACAATTAATTTTCCACATAATTTCACATGTTTCGACGCCACATTGATAGCATATGCCCATTTATCTTCCCCTGTTATCACGTTGTTAAATACAAACAATTTGGAGACCTTCCGAATAGGTTATAACAACTTAAACGGGTTGAACCATATTAGGGGGTTGGAAAATGTCAAAAATATCTATCTGTCAGGAAGCGAATTTGGCACAGTCACTGACTCCTTTTTCCATTCCTTCTTAAACGACCGCCTCCGTGGTCTTGTGGTAGAGCGTCCGCCCGGAGAGCGGAAGGTCCAGGGTTCGATCCCGGGCCGCGTCATACAAAAAGACGTTAAAAGATTGTACTTGTTGTTACCCTGTCTGGCGCTCGGCGTTAAGGGGCTAAAACAAGGACTGGTCGGCTCGGAGTCAGTATACTGTGTCTGAGTGGGGTATTCATGTTAAACTGCGGCATGGTATCTCAGTGAGCTAGCACTATAAATCGGCATCAGTCCGGACTAGTACAAGCAGCCACACACATACACGTGCATGCACGTCGCTATATAAGTGCAATAATCTTGGACGCGACGTTAAACCCAATTTCACCTCACCTTCTTAAACGCCCGGAAGCTATCATTAGGAAACTGCAACTTACAATTTGTTAAAAGATCTGGGAACAGTTCTTCTAACATATTGAATGGTCTACGGGCTGTGGAGTACTTGGACCTTTCTTCAAATAATCTCAGATATTTTCCGGTGTTGCCCAATGCTGGTAAAATTGTTCATGTAAACTTATCTCACAACTCGATTGACACTATCCATTGGAGAAAATCTTACAAAAGCCTTGCTCTTCTGGACATGTCGTTCAATTTAATAGGACAACTGAGTAAAGAAACTCGATCCCAACTGGACATTGCTTCTATAAGGACCAGCCTTAAACTTAAAGATAGACACAATTTTTTATGGATAACAACTTCTTTAATACTGTAAAAGGCGACGTTTCGGTATAGATCCTTATACCGTTGTCAAGCAAGACTCTGACCTTGTTGAGTCCCCACCATGGCCATATCAACCAACTTGAGCAACCGAGTGTTCTGGTAATCTGACCTTGTTGAGTCCCCACCATGGCCATATCAATCAACTTGAGCAACCGAGTGTTCTGGTAATCTGACCTTGTTGAGTCCCCACCATGGCCATATCAACCAACTTGAGCAACCGAGTGTTCTGGTAATCTGACCTTGTTGAGTCCCCACCATGGCCATATCAATTAACTTGAGCAACCGAGTGTTCTGGTAATCTGACCTTGTTGAGTCCCCACCATGGCCATATCAACCAACTTGAGCAACCGAGTGTTCTGGTAATCTGACCTTGTTGAGTCCCCACCATGGCCATATCAATCAACTTGAGCAACCGAGTGTTCTGGTAATCTGACCTTGTTGAGTCCCCACCATGGCCATATCAACCAACTTGAGCAACCGAGTGTTCTGGTAATCTGACCTTGTTGAGTCCCCACCATGGCCATATCAATCAACTTGAGCAACCGAGTGTTCTGGTAATCTGACCTTGTTGAGTCCCCACCATGGCCATATCAACCAACTTGAGCAACCGAGTGTTCTGGTAATCTGACCTTGTTGAGTCCCCACCATGGCCATATCAACCAACTTGAGCAACCGAGTGTTCTGGTAATCTGACCTTGTTAAGTCTCCACCATGGCCATATCAACCAACTTGAGCAACCGAGTGTTCTGGTAATCTGACCTTGTTGAGTCCCCACCATGGCCATATCAATTAACTTGAGCAACCGAGTGTTCTGGTAATCTGACCTTGTTGAGTCCCCACCATGGCCATATCAACCAACTTGAGCAACCGAGTGTTCTGGTAATCTGACCTTGTTAAGTCTCCACCATGGCCATATCAACCAACTTGAGCAACCGAGTGTTCTGGTAATCTGACCTTGTTGAGTCCCCACCATGGCCATATCAATCAACTTCAGCAACTGAGTGTTCTGCTTATCTGACCTCGTTGAGTCTCCACCATGGCCATATCAATGGCCCTCTCTCTGTTCCGTATTTAAATGAGGCATTTGTTCGGTGTGTTTTTGGTTCATGTGATTCTGTGTGTCAAAGTATATACAGGTCCCTGCATGGATGCTCAATGCAGCACCGAAAAACATGTTTACGGTATTTTCTCACGCAGCATGTGTACGGCGGCATGGTCTTGGTGTTTTGGAAACGAGTGTGCTGCGTTTGAGACAATTGTATGCATCATGTTACCAACATTTGACCGCATGCGTTTTGGTTATTCAAAACGTAAACTTTCTTTTGATCTTTAGTTTAGTATATGGGGCAATGGGGTAGACCTGTGTTTAAAGTGTTCGCTCGTCACGCCGAAGACCCGGGTTCGATTCCCCCAATGGGTATAATGTGTGAAGCCCATTTCTGATGTCCTCCATCGTGATATTGCTAAAACACAATATACAGTATATACAATCATAAATTACATACGGCTGGTTAACATTTCATCTTTTTGCACAGTATCAGTGTAAATAAAAGCAACGAAAACATCGCTCCTGAACCAGAGACCAGAGTCCATCGTACGATTCCGACATTATCATAAGCAAGGCTTAGGTTAAACCGCTTCCGCGTGGTGTCGCTTCTCCACCTGAATTGAAACCTCTGACTGGCCGTTTTGGGTAGAGTTAGTGATTAACGCTGCACTTAAAAGTATTTCAGCTAAATGACGTCGAGCTGTACATGATCGACTCTGGACCAGAAACACAAGTGACTGGTGTGAGCACTGTTCCACGTGGTCAGCGTACAGTCACATGCGACAATACAGGTCACTGACCACTAAATTTAACCACCCGATCTATTTCATCAGATTTAACGACAATTATAGGATATTGGGATCCAATTCAAACAATGAATCCACACCGGTGCGATTTTGAGTGTTTCTGATTAGTTTGTTTGTTGTTTAACGCCACACTCAGCAATATTCCAACAATATGACGTTGGTCTGTAACTAATGGAGTCTGGTCCAGACAATCCAGTGATTGACATCATGAGCATCAATCTACCTGATTGGGGTACGATCATATGCATCAACCAAGTCAGCGAGACTGACCACCGGATTCCGTTAGTCGCCTCTTATGACAAGCATGAGTTGCTGAAGACCAATTCTACCCCGGAATGCACGGGATGTCTCTTTCTCATAGACCAAGAATCACAACCGTAGGGAATCTGGGATTCAAATGAACCATCAGGCCTCACAAATTTAAACTTCCTCAAGTTTGATCATGACATGAATAATGCAACTCCGCACTCCTAGGCCCTGTAGTCATGTTACCACACCTTCGAAGGTTCAGTTTATTTTTGTTGAAATGACAACAATGAACAAGTGAACAGTTAACCTTTGTTTATATCTGAAATAATATTCGCCCATAAATAAATCAACGTATGTATAAAGCTCTCTTTTTTGGAATGCCATTATATGTATAAAAAACAGACTTGTGTCCTCTAGGTCGCAGTTTGTCATTGTTAACCCGTCAGCGAATGGTATCCGTTTGAGATGGTATTGAGAATGCAAAGCATATCTAGCGCCTTACAGTATCCTTGGGTTTTATACCCCCCAGGGAACTGAGAATGCCATTGTGGAATGCACACTGATCCTTTGCCTGGGCTAATAATGTCGTGCGCTTTCAGCTGTGGAATTTGATGCTGAATAGTGGCTTTCAGTTAAAATGATTTCGATTATTATCTACCCGCGTCTGAAACGATAGACAGGACTGGGTTTGTATTTTATAAATCATATACATTTACAAACATAGAGAAACTTCACTAAGCATGTCATCCTCTCAACAATAACTTCTCTAAACGTGATGTCCTCTCAACAATGACTTCTCTAAACGTGATTTCCTCTCAGCAATGACTTCACTAAACGCGATATCCTCTCAACAATGACATCGCTAAACGGGCGACCTCTCATCAATGACGTAACTAAACTTGACATTCTGAACAATGACTTCACCCAACGTGATGTCATCTCAACAATGACTTTACTGAAGGTGACGTCCTCTCTTTACTACTACTATTAAAAACAACGATGATGGAGGATATATGTGTTGGGTGTTGGGTGTGGTGGGGGATGGATATGGTGGAGGATGGATGTGCTTGAGGGTTGATGTGGTGGAGGGTGGATGTGGTGGAGGGTGGATGTGGTGGAGGGTGGATGTGGTGGAGGGTGGATGTGGTGGAGGGTGGATGTGGTGGAGGGTGGATGTGGTGGAAGGTGGATGTGATGGAGGGTGGATGTGATGGAGGGTGGATGTGATGGAGGGTGGATGTGGTGGAGGGTGGATGTGGTGGAGGGTGGATGTGATGGAGGGTGGATGTGGTGGAGGTGGAGGGTGGATGTGATGGAGGATGGATGTGGTGGAGGGTGGATGTGCTTGAGGAGATGGATGTGGTGGAGGGTGGATGTGGTGGAGGATGGATGTGGTGGAGGATGGATTTGGTGGAGGTTGGAGGGTGGATGTGATGGAGGGTGGATGTGTTGGAGGGTGGATGTGAGGTGAGGTGAAATTGGGTTTAACCTCGCGTTCAAGATTATTGCACTATAGCGACGTGCATGCACGTGTGTGTGGCTTCTTGTACTATTCCGGACTAATGCCGATTTATCACTGAGATACCATGCCGCAGTACCCAACTCAGACACAGTATACAGACTCCGAGTCGACCAGTCCTTGTTTTAGCCCCTTTATGCAGAGCGCCAGACAGGGTAACAACAAGTACAATCTTTTAACGTCTTTTCGTATGACGGCCGGGGATCGAACCCGGACCTTCCGCTCTCCGGGCGGACGCACTACCACTAGACCACCGAGGCGGTCTAGGAGGGTGGATGTGGTGGAGAGTGGGTGTGATGGAGGGTGGGTGTGGTGGGTGGAAGTGATGGAGGGTGGATGTGGTGGGTGTTGGGTGTGGTGGAGGGTGGATGTAATGGAGGATGGATGTGGTGGAGAGTGTGGAGGCTGGGTGTGATGGTGATGATGTTATAATATAATCAAGACTAATCGTTACCTTTGACCGGTATGACACTGACATTTAATGTGGTCAGGTTTGTAAAGGTAAATGTCTTTGATTAAACGTTAAATGAAAAAACCTGATCTCGCAAAACCTGCAAATGTACATGGGAAATTTTATAAACATATATACCATGTTGGATACTGCTATATAAGCTATAAAATCCTAATATTGACAGCGTCATTCAGAATTTAGAGATATCATTGCTTGGACCAGAGACACGTATCTGTTGCACATAGCCGCAATATTTTATTTTACACCCTTATTACATTTCGTAGCAGTATTTTATTTTACAGCAGCGTTATTACAAGTTGTCGCATTATTTCATTTTACTGCAGCTTTAATACAATTCACCAGTTTATTACATTGTACCGTGTTATTGCAAATACATGGACAAACTATGCAACAAAGCACAAATGCTCTGCTCTATGATAGTACAATAGTACATTTGATGCACAAGATCCCGAGAACAAAGGAGAAAACATTTGGCAACAACATCTAAGATTACTGAAGTAGAATGCTGAGGGCACTGCCTTGAAAAACGTGAATCTAGGCATAGACATTTTGAATCACACCAGTCTGTCGTGTTGGCCATGTTGAACATCGGATTGCATCCCCTTCAACGACTGGAGTGACATGATTGTAATAATTATGGCAAGTGTCAACTTCTTTGGTCGGGTGGTCATTTGGTTTCTTAGGTGTTTGCAGACGCTGACGCCGCGACACCTAGGTCGATGATGGAAGATTTGAGTGCAGGAACGTACTCTAACAATGGTCAGTAGGAACCTCTGTCACTCTTCCTGTTGCCTTCTGTACCCTTTCAGGCTTTCTGTTTTCAGACTTAACGCCCCAGAACGAGATCCTTCCTGAGTGTGGTGTGGAAACATGGCATCTGAGATATCCCCGCCGAAGATTTTAGGTCAGCAACTCGTGCATTCAGCAAGGTGAGACACGTCACAAGGCTGAGTTCAGGGTTGGCTTTCAGTATCTCCACGAGATTTGAAATGAAGTAAGATCCCTTGTAACTGTCACGATATGACACGTAGCCGTCAACGGTTGACCGGGCGATCAGGAAATCAGCCTCGTTTGGAACAAAGACCGCGGCATCGTCCTCCATGTCGCCACAACACGAGTCAGTCTCGTGAGGAAGAGATGCTTGTTCCTGATTACCCCGACAGGCCTGGAACAGAAACACCTTGGGCTTGCCCCGAAGTGAAGGACATTTCTCAGCTGTGAACTGTTTGGTAATCTGGTCAACGTTTACATCTAAACCATCTGATGCAGTAATGTTTTTTGACGACCCGTGAGACATTACAACACAGATAAAACAATTGTACTTCGAATGGTCAAACTGTGACATTTGTTTCAAAGTTTGTAGTATTTCGGCTTGCTGCAAGTCTGTCTTTACCTCAACTCTGAAATCAAATTGTTGAAGCACTTCCTTTAAGCCGCTTTCGTCAGCCTCAGTGCCATGTCGGTAGGAACTACCATTTTGGAAAGATCTGATGCTGATTATGAGGCAGACACCTTTGGGAGATTTGTTCATTGCGTAAGAAGACAAAGTCTGTGGCTGGTCAGATAATGAACGTACAGACATCCTCTGAGAAATGGTGTCTGTTTGGCTTTGAATTGTCAAACCTGTTACGACCTCAACTGTGATCTGTATCAAGCGATCAATGTTTTGACCAGTTATGGAAGAAATCTCCATATGTCCTGACAACCATCCTTTATTTGCGACGCCTGGTAGCTTTATATTGACAGTTTCTGAGGGCATATCTAGCTTGTTTCCAATGACGATGGTAGGGACATCTTTTGGATACAACTCGGGAAGCCACTTGTTTCTCATCTCCTTAAAACTTGGTGTGGCATTTACGTCATACAGCACAAAGAAAACGTCAGGTTTCAGTTTCGAGGCTTGCTGAAGTTGGGAGCTTCTGTCCCCTCGACATTCTACGACGTTGAGATAGACTGGAGTTTCGACCTCAATGCGCAGTCCATACACAAAACATGCTCCCTTCACACCCATTTTCATGTGAGGGTTGCCTTTGATGAGATATTTCACTAATTCGGATTTGCCACTTTCACTTGGCCCGAGCATACATATCGTCACACAGTTCGTACTTTTCTTCTTAGACATTAGCGCAGAATGGTCCAACTCCGGGCGAGACACGGCCATGGCGGTCTGAAAATATAATAAAATCTCTACTGCATATGCCCCATCTTACATTTTGTATGCTATCTGAACAATATACCATTTTGATTAATGCTTGTGTACAGGTGATGACAATATAAGTCCAACACAGCATCATTGCTTTGTCTTATCCCTAATATCCTGATCTGGCTAAACTTGCACGGAAAAGGTATGCATATTCGTTCTTCACACAATTGATTGGATACTATTGCTGTAACATCTATCAAATCCTAATAGTTCGTTAACCAATGTTTTTGTAAGGGGATTCCCAAAAGAGAGAGAGAGAGAGAGAGAGAGAGAGAGAGAGAGAGAGAGAGAGAGAGAGAGAGAGAAGTCGACATTAGCCAATTAGAAAGCAGCTATATCGTGCTTTACGGCACTCGTTTCAACCTGGCGACTTCCATTTCAGAATACGCTTGAACAATATGTTGACACAGTTCTCGATTAAAATTTTGAAATCTGAACAAACGAACATTCCGGAATGTCCAGTGTGTACGAACTGTTCAATTGTTTATCCCACGAAAGCGTGAGATAGACGATAATTTTGACGGAATCAGTCGTACGGGCCGTAACTGTCGTTCGAAATACGCCGTGTTAACGTTTCCGAGGTTGCATGATTAGAAAAGACATTCGACCGCCTCCGTGGCCTAGTGGTAGAGCGTCCGCCCGGCCGCGTCATACCAAAAGACGTTAAAAGATGGTACTTGTTGTTACCCTGTCTGGCGCTCTGCATTAAGGGGCTAAAACAGGGACTGGTCGGCTCGAAGTAGGTATACTGTGTCTGAGTGGGGTATTCATGTTAAACTGCGGCATGGTATCTCAGTGGGCTAGCACTATAAATCGGCATCAGTCCGGACTTGTACAAGCAGCCACACACACACACACACACACACACACGTGCATGCACGTCGCTATATAAGTGCAATAATCTTGGACGCGACGTTAAATTTCACCTCACCTCACCTGACCAGAAAAGACATTCCGACTGTCACTTTCATGCTCTGGTTAGCGACTCTTTGATTGGTCGGATGAAAGGTCGTGAGGTGAGAGAGATAATGTGTTTGTGAGTGTGTGTGTGTGTGAGAGAGAGATAATGTGTGTGAGAGATAATGTGTTTGTGTGTGTGTGTGTGTGCGTGAGAGAGAATGTGTGTGAGAAATAATGTGTTTGTGAGTGTGTGTGTGTGTGTGAGAGAGAGATAACGTGTTTGTGAGTGTGTGTGTGTGCGTGAGAGAGAATGTGTGTGAGAGATAATGTGTTTGTGAGTGTGTGTGTGCGTGAGAGAATGTGTGTGAGAGATAATGTGTTTGTGTGTGTGAGAGAGAGAGATAATGTGTATGTGAGTGTGTGTGTGAGAGAGATAGAATGTGTGTGAGAGAGATAATGTGTTTGTGAGTGTGTGTGTGTGTGCGTGAGAGAGAATGTGTGTGGGAGATAATGTGTTTGTGAGTGTGTGTGTGTGTGTGTGTGAGAGAGAGATAATGTGTTTGTGAGTGTGTGTGTGTGTGTGAAAGAGAGATACTGTGTATGTGAGTGAGTGTGTGTGTGAGAGATAGAATGTGTGTGAGAGAGATAATGTGTTTGTGAGTGTGTGTGTGTGTGAGAGAGAGAGATAATGTGTATGTGAATGTGTGTGTGTGTGTGAGAGAGAGAGAGAGAGAGAGATAATGTGTTTGTGAGTGTGTGTGTGTGTGAGAGAGAGATAATGTGTATGTGAGTGTGTGTGTGTGCGTGAGAGAGAATATGTGTGAGAGATAATGTGTTTGTGAGTGTGTGTGTGAGAGAGAGATAATGTGTGTGAGAAAGATAATGTGTTTGTGAGTGTGTGTGTGTGCGTGAGAGAGAATGTGTGTGAGAAATAATGTGTTTGTGAGTGTGTGTGTGTGTGTGAGAGAGAGATAATGTGTGTGAGAGAGATAACGTGTTTGTGAGTGTGTGTGTGTGCGTGAGAGAGAATGTGTGTGAGAGATAATGTGTTTGTGAGTGTGTGTGTGTGTGTGTATGAGAGAGAGATAATGTGTATGTGAGTGTGTGTGAGAGAGAGATAATGTGTGTGTGAGTGTGTGTGTGTGTGAGGGAGATAGAATGTGTGTGAGAGAGATAATGTGTTTGTGAGTGTGTGTGTGTGTGTGAGAGAGAGATAATGTGTATGTGAGTGTGTGTGTGTGTGTGAGAGAGAGAGATAATGTGTTTGTGAGTGTGTGTGTGTGAGAGAGAGAGATAATGTTTATGTGAGTGTGTGAGAGAGAGATAATGTGTTTGTGAGTGTGTGTGTGTGTGAGAGAGAGATAATGTGTATGTGAGTGTGTGTGTGTGTGTGTGAGAGATAATGTGTTTGTGAGTGTGTGTGTGTGTGAGAGAGAGAGATAATGTGTATGTGAGTGTGTGTGTGTGAGAGAGATAATGTGTGTGAGTGTGTGTGTGTGAGAGATAGAATGTGTGAGAGAGATAATGTGTTTGTGAGTGTGTGTGTGTGTGTGAGAGAGATAATGTGTATGTGAGTGTGTGTGTGTGTGTGTGCGTGAGAGAAAGAGATAATGTGTTTGTGAGTGCGTGTGTGTGAGAGAGAGATAATGCGTATGTGAGTGTGTGAGAGAGAGATAATGTGTATGTGAGTGTGTGTGTGAGAGAGAAAGATAGAATGTGTGTGAGAGAGATGTGTTTGTGAGTGTGTGTGTGTGAGAGAGAGATAATGTGTATGTGAGTGTGTGTGTGAGAGAGAGAGAGATAATGTGTTTGTGAGTGTGTGTGTGAGAGAGAGAAAGAGAGAGATTGTGTGTGTGAGAGAGATAATGTGTACGAGCGAATGTGTGTTTGTGTGTGTGAGAATGTATCTGTGAGAGAGATAATGTGTATGTGTGAGTGTGTGTGTGAGAGAGGGAATATGTTTGTGTGAGTGAGAGAGAGAATGTGTATGTTAGAGGGAGTGTGTGTGAGAGAGAATGTGAATGTGTGAGTGAGAGTGAGAGAAAGAATGTGTATGTTAGAGGGAGTGTGTGTGAGAGAGAATGTGTTTGTGAGTGTGTGTGTGTGAGAGAGAGAAAGAGAGAGATTGTGTGTGTGAGAGAGATAATGTGTACGAGCGAATGTGTGTTTGTGTGTGTGAGAATGTATCTGTGAGAGAGATAATGTGTATGTGTGAGTGTGTGTGTGAGAGAGGGAATATGTTTGTGTGAGTGAGAGAGAGAATGTGTATGTTAGAGGGAGTGTGTGTGAGAGAGAATGTGAATGTGTGAGTGTGTGTGTGAGAGTGAGAGAAAGAATGTGTATGTGTGAGAGAGAGAGAGAGAGAGAGAGAGAGAGAGAGAGAGAGAGAGAGAGAGAGAGAGAGAGAGAGAGAGAGAGAGAGAATATGTGTGTGTGTTCAGAGTTTAGAGGCACTCTTTCGGCCTTATAGTTACAAAGTGCATGTAATTTTTATTCATTGGGATATCCTGAAACCCTTAGGTTGAGGACAAAATTAACATAATAAATAGTTATCTTCCATCTCAAGATATAGTAAACTAGGGTTATAACGAACTCCAGGGGACCACTAATTTTAGTTCGTTATAACCGTAGTTCGATATAAAAATTTCGACTGAATTTCCTCTGTAGTCGCATTTAAACATATAATTGATCCACTTCAAAGGCTTTAGCCTAATCACCGTTTTGCTGTTGTTAATTGAGGGTGTTAATAAGGGTCAAGGTGTAAGGTGTAGCCATAGTATGTCACGTGACACCAATCTGGCTAACACTGACAAAGCTCACAAGTAATCCTGGGAAACCCCATCTATTTATAACGCTTACAGCCGACAAACAGAAAACGTACAATAAATAAATCGAACAGGCAACCATCAAAATATTTTGTCTAAAAACAACGTCGATAAAGTGGTATTCAGACACACGTACACACAATATATATGTACACAGATACACATACACATACACACATATACCACTACGCTCGAGTTTGTATGTTAACAATCAACAGAATGAATGACGTAGATTCATCAACCCTGACCTAACATCAACTGAGGCTGCATGAAGAAGCACATCAAATGAATTCTTGATTTTATATATGTATATAAGAAATGTAGTTGTGCATTCTGCTTGAACAAGCAGGCGGCCATTTTAAAATGAGAGGCGGCCATTTTAAAATGAGATTGCAACCTCTTGAACAAATTAAACCTTCATCATTGGTTGGAACAAGTATGCCAAATGTTCACTACTTTGGTCCGACAGTTTCCAAGAAGATATTCACAGACACCGACGCCGATGTTAGAATGGTTGATCATGACCAGTACCATGTCTTATTTACTAATTAACCGAACCTTAATTTTTAGCTGATTTTCAACACGATCCTTTTTGATGGCTATATATAAGAAATGTAGTTGTGCATACTGCTACTTGAAATATTTCCCACACATTTCGTTCTTGGAAATAGATTGCATTACATGAAAGATAGACAAGATCTTTTTTTAAATTTTATACAACGTTAAAGACAAATACAGATACAGAATAGTTGCAGAATCACATTGAACCGAGGATATCGTACTCTAGTTGTTACATATATGAATATTTGAATATATCAAAAATAGAGACGTTTACTTTGAATTTCTCGTGGAACGATATGTGTGGTTTTCTAAATATACACCGTAATGTTTCATTAGCTTAAACTCAGCCGCGTTTTTCAGATGGTTGCAAAGTTTCTTCTTCTCCACCTCCCTGGTGAGGATTACGGGTTGCAGCATGTGCGTAGTGCCTCATACTTGTCATTGCGTAGATGAGCATCATATCCTGATGGCGTGGATCATTGCTCATGCCTACGGTCTGGTATTCCTGGTTTACTACATTATTTACAGAACATCATGATACTGTAACAACTTAATAATGCATACCGAGGGAATAAACAACATGTCCTCCTTCAAGAAGCCATAAGTACAATGATACATGAAGTTGTTACAAACAGAAACTGAACCTGTTACAATTCAGCAGCAGTTGTCCATAAAGTGCCCCCCACAATTCATACATAATATGCAGTAATAGTATCCATGAACCATAGAATAAAGTCCAGAAATTCGCATCCATGTGTCAGGTTTTCCTTGATACTTGAAAGTTTGAGACTGATTCTTTCAGAACCCATGTCGAGGATTGATGTGTTTCTTTACCCAATTGTCCATTTCTCAAAATTATTTTTTCCTATGGATTCTATGTCAGTTGATTTATAAGATGAGGTGAGGTGAAATTGGGTTTAACGTCGCGTCCAAGATTGTGTGTGTGTGTGTGTGTGTGTGTGTGTGTGTGTGTGTGTGTGTGTGTGCTCGTACTAGTCCGGACTGATGCCGATTTATAGTACTAGCTCACTGAGATACCATGCCGCAGTTTAACATGAATACCCCACTCAGACACAGTATACTGACTCCGAGCCGACCAGTCCTTGTTTTAGCCCCTTAATGCCGAGCGACAGACAGGGTAAGTAACATCTTTTAACGTCTTTTGGTATGGCGCGGCCGGGGATCGAACCCCGATGATTTATAAGGAGGCTTACATGAACAATTATACCAGAATTAGGCAAAACCGGAAAATATATGAGATTATTGGATGAAAGGTCCAAATATTCCACAGCCGTAGTTTATTAATAATGTTAGAACTGTTCCTGACGTTTTTTTTAGCAAATTGGAAGTTTCAGTTTCTTATTGATAGTTGCCTGACGAACACGTATCTCAGTAACTTAGAAGATGACAAAAATAATCATCATGTTTCAGATTGGTGAAAACAATAATAGTTAATAAAGCAAAACCATAATCTTCTCTATGACCATTATGATCTTGACCAGTGTCCTTCTCCTCAAGTGACATATACTCGTGTCAAATATTCAAGTTATAGCATATTTAATACAACATATTCTGAAATAAGAAATATATATATTTGCATTGTCTAGAACCTCCAAAGCCCAATGCTAATCATGGTGCCGTGAAGAACTTTGAATCTGTTATAGCCATTATGGGGTCGTGGGGGTGGTCGAGTGGTTAAAGCGTTCGCTCGTCACGCCTAAGACCCGGTTCGATCCCTACATGGGGACAATGTGTGAAGCCCATTTCTGCTGTCCCCCGCCGTGATATTTCTGGAATATTCCTAAAATCTGAATGAAACAATTCTCACTCACTATAGCAATTATGATTTATACAAAATGTTTCTGCCGTAGCCGCCATTTTGAAAATCAGATTGGAACCACTTGAACAAATTGAACTTTCATCATTGGCAGGAACCATTATGCCAAGTGTCCACTACCTTGGTCTAATAGTATCAAAGAAGATGTTACAGACGCCGACGCCGATGTTTGAAGGGTTCATCATGATCAGTACCTTGTCCTATTTGAGACATGTAATCATTGCAAGAGCCAAATCAAACCATGGACATACACCAATTCTTGTTTCTTTCTTTCGGTTTTTTATATTCAGAGTCCAAAAACGAGATCCTTCCTGAGCGTGGTGTGAAAACATGGCATCTGAGATCTTCACCCCGAAAGATTGAGATCAGCAACGCGTGCATTCAGCAAGGTGAGACACGTCACAAGACTGAGTTCAGGGTTGGCTCTCAGTATCTCCACGAGATTGGAAATATAGAAAGATCCCTTGTAACTGTCACGATATGACACGTAGCCGTCAACGGTTGACCGGGCGATCAGGAAATCAGCCTCGTTTGGAACAAAGGCCGTGCCATCGTCCTCCATGTCGCCACAACACGAGTCAGTCTCGTGAGGAAGAGATGCTTGTTCCTGATTACCCCGACAGGCCTGGAACAGAAACACCTTGGGCTTGCCCCGAAGTGAAGGACATTTCTCAGCTGTGAACTGTTTGGTAATCTGGTCAACGTTTACATCTAAACCATCTGATGCTTTGATGCTTTTTGACGACCCGTGAGACATCACAACGCAGACAAAACAGCTACAGCGTGAGTGATCCTGTAAAGCCATTGTTTTCAATGTATTTAGAAGAATAGAACCCTCCAAATCTATTCTAACTTCTACCTTGAAACCAAACTGCTTAAACACTTCTTCCAAACCGACTTCATCCTTTTCAGTGCCATATCTGTAGTCGCTTCCATCTTGAAATGATCTCATACTGATGATGAGACATACACCTTTGGGAATGGCGTCCATCTTGTACACATTATTGGGAATTGTAGATGGTTGAGTAGACAGTGACCATGCAGTCATAGGACGAGCTACTGTTTCTATTTGGTCTTGAATATCCAAACCTGTAAATATTTCTACCATTCTTTGTATCAAGCGGTCAATGTTTTGACCAGTTATCGATGAAAGCTCCATATGTTCCAAGCTTTGTCCGATATCCCCAGGAACTTCGCATCCTGAGTATCTGAAGGCAGGTCGGACTTGTTGCCGATGATTATAGTAACAATGTTCTTGTAGTATAGATCGTTTATCCACAAGTATTCCATTTTTTCCAGGCTTGTTTTAGAATTCACGTCATACAAGAGAAAGTAGACGTCAGGCTTGTGTTTAGTTGCCTGCTGGAGTTGTGATGTTTTGGTTCCTCTGCACTCTGTGACATCAAGCATCACAGGGGGGTTATACTCCAGACGCAGGCCATAGACAAAGCAGGCACCACGGACACCAAGATGCATGTAGGAGTTACCTTTGATCAGGTATTTCACAAGTTCTGATTTCCCACTCTCACTTGGTCCCAGCAGACATATCTTTACTTTTGAACGCCCTTTCTTTTCAGATGCCACCTTTAATTGCTGTGCATCAGTAGAAGCACGCGCCATTCCCTAAACAAAGGTCTGAAAACATATCAAGACTTCAATACACAGGATGGTACATACCAACATGTGCTCGAAAAGACACTTGTTGCGCTCTAAGAAGAAAACAATATGTCGACACAGGGAGCTCGAAGAATTCAGTGTGCACACCACAACACTCTCGGTTATGTGAACATGTCTAAAATAAACATAAATCAGAAAGTCAGCCACATAGGGCTGGACACTCTCTGGTGAGGAGAATTTTACCTCGATCATAAGAGAGTATCGGTCTACTTCACCCCGGACGCTCGCGTATTTATATCTTCCGATGCGTCGGTCAGGGACTTTTAATTGATTTACAACTGACATGATTATAGCTCAGAGAGATTCGCCAAAATGGAAATCAGGGAGTTGAAGGGGTTAGGACCGGGGTTGAACTATTCTCAGCTAACTTCGCTATATCTTAGCAGCAACAGATACTAGTATGTGGTCTGATATGGACTACAGCTGAATTGGCCATAAACATGACTATCAAGCGCTTCGTCACACACGACTAGCTTTGAGGTGCAGCGGGTAGATTTAAAGCTGGCTGAGAATAAACCGCTGGAAAACCCAATCTGCTAATGACGCCACAGCCTATTAATAGAGGTGACGGCGGTTCTATTAAAAGGGTCCATTCTTTCCATACATTCAACAAAACACCATCATTTCTTAGAATTAACAAAAAATGTTCCTGAGGTGGAACATCAGATACACATACAGAACTGATTCAGAACACACAAATGTTCATTGACAAGCATAGTGGCCTTTTACGGCAAGCATGGGCTCCTGAGGACCTATTCTTCCCCGGATCTTCACAGGTCATCAACAGATGTACATACCCCGATTCTGCAAAGGGGTGTCACTATTTCCTCTGACTTGTTCTTTTGATAGCTGTATGATATACGCCCAATGAAAGATACAACCAGTCGCATAAAATAATCTCCGATTGCATGATGGGTAATTAACAGGCAGTAGTCTTCAACAGACATTAATCAACCATTTACATTCTGTTGGTTACAATGGGTTGAACATCAACGATCTGTCCTCACCAACCCAGGCATGTTACGATCTGGTATAATCAAAACTATCGTATGTAATTAACTTCAGTGGATCCTACCTGGGTTACTTCCGTAATCAGTCTTTCCAATTTCCTGTCTACCTTAGTTTCGTTTTGTTTGACACCTGCGTGCGCCTGTCCTTAGTCATTTCCGCCCAACACCGGCCCCCTATCAGATAGTTTTAAACAATAGGTCACTTATATCACGATGGAGAACACATAGAATCGGCTTCATACATCTGTGAATTGAACTGGGTTTTCGACTTTAACCACTCACCTAGTCCGGCGAACCTCGGAGAAGAAAAGAACGAAAAGAACCATATGGCCATTTTAGAGGATCCGGGCCACATGCAGATCATGGCTGCCACCCAGAAGCATGTACGAGTTACATCCAGAGTACGAGGCTATTAAACATTTATTCCTGATTTTACTGTATCAGTATTTCACTTATTGATATCACAAAATGTAACTTATTATATCAAATAATTATCGTTATCACTAAATCGGATTTGTGATATCCTGAAATCTAAAGTATTTTTTATGTTTGTTTATTGTTTGACGCCACACTCAGAAATATTCCAGTTACATATGTAAATAGTCGAGTCTGGACCAGACAATCCAGTGATTGACATCATGAGCATCGATCTACGCATGGTTGAGTTGGGTTGAACGACGCGGTCTCAGCTTAATGTGGGTGAAAAGCTGGAACAGAAGCAAGTCTCAGACCTTTACCACTTCTGTAAAACCAACCATCACAGGTATGGTGCTGACAAACCTAGGAACATATTAGGGCGGACCAGGATTCGAACCCACAGTCATGTTTCTGGCGTACATAGCGAAGTGTCCCTGAAGTATTTCTGATATCATAAATTCAATTCAGTCTTATTAAAGATTCATTTCTCACAAATCCGAATTTGAGATGTCAAAACATGATTTATGGATATCAACAAGTTGATTTTTAGATATAAAAAAATGCTTGACATGATAAATTTGTTTATCAGTGCCCCTCCGAGATGACATTGTTATAATTTTTGGACATTTGGGGATATCTTTGCTAATTATTTTGATAAACAGTTTCAGTTCATTTCCATACTTCTATACAAATGACCTCAGATGCTGTCCTGTATTTTATGTAATTTGTTTGTGGGTTGAGTATAGTTAAAGTGTATGGATAAGATTGGCTGCACAGGAAACAGTACTGCATTTACTGTTATCTCATCCAACTGCTTACATCATGTCAACAATTTGAATCATGATTTAATTCAGCATTGGCCGTTATGGTGTCCTGTGAAGTAATGCAGCATAGAACACACAATCTAATGGATGATAACGAGGGCACGGATTCATGTGTACCGTGATACGATCAACCAGGTCACACAAACTAGTGGTTGATAATGAGAGCACTGATTCGTGTGTACCGTGACACGATCAACCAGGTCACACAAACTAGTGGTTGATAATGAGAGCACTGATTCGTGTGTACCGTGACACGATCAACCAGGTCACACAAACTAGTGGATGATAATGAGAGCACTGATTCAAGTGTACCATGACACAATCCACACAAACTAGTGGTTGATAATGAGAGCGCTGATTCATGTGTACCGTGACACAATCCACCAGGCCACACAAACTAGTGGATGATAATGAGAGCGCTGATTCATGTGTACCGTGACACAATCCACACAAACTAGTGGATGATAATGAGAGCGCTGTGTACCGTGACACAAATTGTAGCTCAGACTGGTGTCTTTGTCAGCCAACATGCACTTAAAAAATCAAATGAATGCTTATCATATTTGCTTATTAATTACTCCTTAAGCATTCAGGGTAATCGACACACCTATTCCACAATATTTCACATGGATAATTGAGGATGTAACAAACAACAATAACAATAAGTATGAAAACAATGTTTACTTCAAGTGGAAATGCAAACAGGTGAGACCATTTCTTACTTGTGTCACTCTTTCACCACAACTTACATCACAGTTGGCTGTACAGACAAAGCATTTACATCACAGCTAACTGTTGGTCCCCACTGGAGGAGAGCCTGCTCACAAACCTTTGATTCAACATTAATAAATATCACTGAAGTGATTGTTAGATAATACACATAAGTAAGACATCACAAGTCAATCATTCAGAACAATTTCCATTTTAATACGTTCAACTCTAAATGCCAGGCTGTAAAGATATATTTTGTTCACCTACAACAGCCATCTCAATAGTAAGGTCATAACATGAGACATGAAAACTGGACATGTTGAAGAAGCTGGATTTCATCAAAGCGCAAGCTAATACCCGACCAAAGATATTGAGTAAAATCAAGTCAGTTTAACAATGGTTATCCCCTCAAAACACTGTCAGAAAACACAATATCTGTACATGGAGATACTCTGTCCCAAAACAGCAGTACTATATCTTAGGGTCATGATATGTGAACATCTGTAATTCTAAGCCTGAAATGTTTGTTTCATCAGGTTTCGGAACCATCATCCTTGCTGGCTCCTGATGCTGAGACTATAGCAACAAGTGACAGGGAAGATACAGCTTTCAATAGGACAACAAAGACAAGAATATGATTGGATTTCAGTAATCTACTTTCCTGGTTCAGCGGACCTTAATGAAATTTCAAACTTCCCTCATACACACACAGCGAAGGGCTAAGCTTAGGCAAACTGTATGTACTTGTAATCCCCACATCAAGACAATGACATGTGATAACATAGATGAACATTTGCAATCATAGCATGTTATAATTATTGTGGTTGTAATAAACAGTTATTTCTTCTTCTCATCGGTAAATCTGTCAAAGCTACCTGTATGTGCTGCTGTAATCTCTCGTCAGATCTGCAGTGGCTATATTCATGTGATAACAGACCTGTAGTCAATATTGGAAGTGATTGTTTAACTACCATGAAGATCCTTCTCCACAAACACCTATTTCAACAAGGATGAAGACAGTTACCATCTGTTGTGGACAGGGACCACATCGGGCACACACCACTTCAGGGCCCACAGGAATACTAGACTATCGTTTTCAAATTTTCTGTGATAATAATATCACGTTGCAACGTATTTGGCTGAAAGAAGTTACATTTAGCTTATTCAAAGTTGGGAAAGTCATGAGGACTGTTTGGTTGTTTTCTGTTTGTGATGGTCAATGGTGTTTTATATGTGCCAGAATCTTCCATTTACATCAGGGGTATGACGGTAACTGTCACTGTCCAAGAAGCAAGAATACAGACAGATGCAAAGGAGACCATTCCATACAAGTGTTTTCACTGAGATGTGTCTCGGTTTCTAACACTTACATAAAACTTGTAACTAAAACACAGAGAGGAGTCCATAACAATGACTTAATGGACACTCCAATCCCTTTTCCTCCTAGCCGAACAGGATGACTGGTCATGAAGTAGTGAGGCTTGAGGTTTTTGGTGAGAAATTCATCTCGGTTGTCATGTTGCAGCTATGATACACTCCACAGGGCACTCAACTATGAGATCTTGAAGCTGTACTCATTTGAGAGGAATATAGCATGATCCAGAGCATGGATGTTCACAAACATCTTGCTCACTTGTTTAATATTTTCTCTGTAAATAGAAAGACAATCAGATGAAATTCAGTCAATCCTTCCATCCGATGTAAAACAGTATATCTTTGTAATATTCGGATTTCACGTGTTGCGATCAACATGCTAAAGATACCATATATTAATTTTTCAAATTCATCATTATTTCAGATTGTATCCTGACAATAATTCTATTCCAGATTGAATCACTAGTACTATCAGTACTACTAGATACACAACAATGGAAATCATTAGAAGATCCCATAAAATCATAGTTTGAAAGTCAAAGGCATAGAATTAAAAGGCCACAGGCCACTATCCTTTTCAAAAATTAAATGGTTCAAAGCATAAATGAACTTCAAATCTGTACATTTGTAAAAATTGTATTTAAAGATCGTTTCTGTTTTCTCAATTCATCACCAGTTCCTTTGACATGTGAATCCTGTTGTTTCCTAATCCTGTCGTATAAACTGACAGGTAAGACACCATCCTCCCTCACCTGCCCTCGTGCCTCTCTGTATCAGCTGCCAACATCGTTGACTTGTGCATGGTGTCAGCAAACAGCATGAGGTAGCGACATAGAGGCTCCAACTGGGGCATCGTCTTGTCCGTGTCTGCACTGGTGAACCAGGCCTTGGGTAGTGTGGAGATTATCTGTACAAAGAGGAACACATATATTTAGTAAAGAGTTTTCTACAGCGGGAAGCAACATTTCAGCAATATCAAGAATGGTCTAAACATACTGTAGCAATTCCATTTGAGATAGGAGACTCATGTATGTTACAAAGCAGACCCATCATGTGTACACTAGGTTCACATGCCCAAAGTCTCAGACTCTTGTCAGACACAAACCCAAAATGTGGTGTCTTCCATGTAGTAAAGTTAAGTAGCAATAACCCAGCTGTATCACAACAGCAAGACAAAGCAGTGGTCGATAGTATGAGTAAAGAACCCTGTATTGGGTCATACTGACAAGGGAAGGTTGCTGGTTGCACAGTTACATTCAGAGGCCATGATGACAAGAGTAACAGGCAAACTATTCGGTGCACAGCAACAGAATCAGCCAGGTGCTACATGGTAACCACATTGCCAGAGAGGGTACTTTGACAACATGAGGTAATTACTGGGACCTAATCTGCTTGCAGGTGGATCTACTCACTGCGTTCGTCTTCTCCAGTGCATCCTTGTTACAGAAGCCGGTGTGTAGACTGAGGATGATGTATCTGTTGAGCAGCCCATCAAAGGCTATCTGTTGTAACACTTGATCCGCCAGGATTCCATACCATGACAGGATGTTGCCTAGCAACTGTAATAATGAAAACAAATTCATCAATTTTTGGTATCCTAGCAGAATATACTGAACATGTTGTACACTATGTATTATTATGGGTGATCTATTAAATACTACTTAAGTTAAAGAATACCAGATTTTTATCATATGGCATGACAGTTTAGCTAAAATCCTCTGAAAAATGTGGTTGTGACAGAATAACTATAGTCACACACCTCATGTGAATCATTGTCAATGTCAGACATGTTTGGTGGGTATGTCTTGTGGGTGACCTAGACATATTCTGTGGGTATGTAAGAAGGATAAACAAAACTAACAGCAGCCTAGATAAGTCTAGATAGACACCTTGATACACATGCTAGATAAATGTACCCACCTTGATACACGTCCAGGACTGTCTGTGGAAGAAGACAGCTGGGCCGGCAGATCTGTTCTCCAGAACACTGAAACACACACAAGTGAAACTGCACAGTCACAACACAAGCTTTGAGTAAGTAAGTAGGGTTGCTTATGATGGAAGTTGAATCAGGGTCTTTGGTCAGAGGTGTGGAATGCGAATCTCAAACTTGCCAGATTCGTTACGGGACTGCTGGACAAACAAAAGAATGAGCATGTTACCCATGGAAGACTTTAAAATTAAGAAGACTTTTAGTCAAGTTTCATCAAATATTCATTACAAGTACTAATCATAGAATTGAAAATGTCTTAACAATGCAAGTATGACCAATCCAACTGATTGCAGTGTATTGTGTACTTCCTTGTTCTTATTTCAATCACTCTCCGACACTCTCTGATTAGTTGATCAGAGTAACACATAGCCAAATCTGCCGCATATTGTAAAAAGTCATGGCAGGTTGCATAACCAAGACTTACAGTGTTTGTCTGTTTATGGCCAAGCAAGGGACAAATCATTATTGGTGGGGGATGAAGTTATGGAGATACGAAAGCTGAGAAAAGGTATGACAAGATGAAGAGAGTATGAAAATAAACGCAAACAGGAATTTCAAACACTAGCTTTAACATTTACATGTACTATTTTGAGATAAAACACCATTTGGGGTCAAGTGTCTGAACAAGCACACCTTGTCTCCGGACAAGGGAATTCGAACTGATTACTCATCCAGCTACAGGTTCACAGTTCGATCATGTTGATATTTCCACACTCCTTTTGGTATGACAAGCCAACATCTTACTTAACCACTTTGATACCCTACCATGTGTCTACACAAGTTTTTAAGATCTCACATCAGATAACTGGCAAATTGCAAAAAGACCTTGGGGAGGAAAATCTGTGGTCAATAGTGTCAGTCCCAGTTACCTACAGGTGATGTCCCAGGAATTGATGTTTTCAGTTATTCCCCATCCATAGCCTATTCACACTTAGATACCCAATCACAATACTGGAAGTTAACACTCATGAGATGGCAAATGAGTTCTGTGAATCCTCAAAATAAATTAACCCTGGTTAAGAAAAAGTTAAAAAATAGGAGAAATCAAATATGCCAAGGACACTGTTTTAGTAAGGTTTTGACTTTTTGGAATTTGAGATGCTTTTTAAGGTTGCTGTCAACCAACTCAACAAGTGATCTTACTTTTTTGGATACATAGGCATAAAGACATCGTCATCCAGTGTTTTCTTCATCCTGTTAGAAATGGCCTTCAGTAATGCCTGAGTATTCTTGGCCTCTCCACTGACAGTGGGGTAGTCGCGGATCAGTCGCTGTACGAGGTTCACTAGTCTTGAGGTCTGTATTGTTGACATTGGGTCCCAAACTGTTTCTACAAGCCCTGTAAAACAAACATAGTCTTCAGCATTTGAGTACTGCATCACTCCCAAATAAACGTGATTTCATATTCGATCGGGATGGTGGAGTAGCCAAGAGGTTAAAGTGTTTGGTCCTTATGCTGAAGGCCTGGGTTTGATTTCCCATGTGTGAAGCCTTTTTCTAGTGATTGGCAGAGTAAGTTTTCATAAAGCAGTGAAAAACCTAACTCACTCACATTAAATGAGTTGGGTCTTGCTGCTTTCAACAGAACATCAGCGGATCATGAAATGTCAGCTTGTGGAGGAGAAAGCCCAAAGTTATGTAGGTAATGCAGCGTTCGAATTTGAACACGCAAGTGAACAGGTCCTTGTCATAGAGCATAATAGAGCTAACATTAAAAATCCCCATTGGAGCCATCCTCAAACACCTCTTAATTTCGAACACTGCTGTTGATGTCTACCACAGGTGGGTTTGTTGTTGCTGACAAACCAATGTTCATAACTAGGGCAAATCTGGACCCTGACACTGGACCCCATGCCCATCAGACACAGGATCCATGTGTGCACCCTTAGTTGTGGAGACACTGGACCCCATGCCCAGACGCAGGATCCATGTGTGCACCCTTAGTTGTGGAGACACTGGACCCCATGCCCATCAGACAAAGGATCCATGTGTGCACCCGTAGTTGTGGAGAGATTGGACCCAATGCCCTGGTTTTCGTAACCAGATTAAATCATATGAATACTCAGAAAAATGATTCAGCTTCGTGAAAGTAAAAACATTTGGTCATATTCAAACTTAACAGACCCTTTCATCCTTAACTTTGTAACAATGCTGACATCTATGTTCAGAAACATGTCTAAAACTATGACAAGCTGGAAGCAGAGAGACTAAAGAATCACACTAGATCCAAGGTAACACAGGGATGAGATAGTCTTACTTGTGAGTTTTGGTAAAATTATTTTATCCACAATTGCTGGTAATAATTTAACGTCATCATCTTCTATGGATGCCTCATCCTCTTCATTATGGAGACCCAGAAAAACCAGACAAGCGTACCACTGACTCTCTTCAAAGTCACCACAGTTCTCCTGAAAACAATGAGACAATTTTAGTACTGAGAGTTTAACACACATTGTATTTAATCACATGCTGTACCATCCATAGTTCTGACAATATTCCTGATTTCAACAGTTTCAAATTTTTGGCCTTCTTAATTCAGGGTAGTTTTGTTTTACACTGCCTTGATCAGTATTTTAGATGTTAGTTTTGTTTTACACTGCCTTGATCAGTATTTTAGATGTTATCACGATGAGTCAGCTCCTAGTCCAAAATAGAGGCAGTCCGAGACATTTACTATTAAAACTCTCCAACAAGGGGGCTGACAAGCCGAGGATCAGAAACCGGTAAAATTAGAACTCACGATCATTTGAACATCCCACCACTAACAAGGGTAGACCATCAGTTAATTCAACTTGAGGTTCATGAAATAAATTAGATTTGTGATTTAGCAAGAAGACTTGTCCTTCCAGATTTTCACTAGTCTTGAGAAGAAAAGACTAGTGGGCATGCCTAACCCAACTATGGAGTCGCTGCTCCTCAGATGAATGGGTCACTACGAATATTAACAGTAATAATCAGATCAGTCAGCATCCTTGATAATCCAGTGTATTCTATCTCCATTCAACTTTGTTGAATAGCCTGGACCTATTTGACACTACAGCGTTGAGTCTGGTTCGAATGACAACACTAAGATAACTGTACAATCGACTTTCTTCATTTTCATGGCAATATCCCCAGTACCAGATGCCTATTTGCATGCCATCCCTGATACAACAGGCATGTCTTGTAGAAGATGGATTTCCCTTCCCTGTCTTACTCACTCATAAAAACAGAATGTCCAGCTAAGGTTCATATATGCCCGTCTTCTGATTCTGTTAAACATATTGATGGCTTGCAAGGCTGCATATAAAATGTCGATCTATCTCGAACTCTTGTTCAGAAGAGGCATTTTGACTAGTCGATTTCAAGCTCATGAACAATAGAGTGAGTGAGTTAGTTGGGTTTAATGCCGCTTTTAACAGTACTCCAGTTATATCACTGCGTGTCAGCTTAATGTGGGAGGAAAGTCCGAAGTGATGCAGGTCTGAGACGTTTACCATTTCAGTGAAAACCACGAGCACGGGTATGGTGCTGACAAACCTAGAAAAATAAATGGGGCAAACCGTGATTCGAACCCACAATTATGTGGCACCTTAGACGACTGGGCCACCCGGGCCCCCCATGAACAAGAGAAATTTGGTGCTAAGTTGGTGATAAAACATTTGAAGAAGCAAAGACAAAGAGGTCCAGGTTACATATTATTATAGAATGGAGAGAAAATTCACGGTATGATCAAGGATTGTCAATGGTTGGCAAAAGTACCACCCTACTCTGGATCAGAGACAAGTATTACCTCGATTGGATTCCACTTTAAAGTGTGCAATCTGATGAGAGGGTTGAACAGTTTAGGGAGACACAGTCCGATGTAAGCCTCCCTGTAGGAGTCCCCATAGCTGAACTTCCATTGTTCGAACTGACTGCGGATACAGTCAACCTCACTGAAATCTTCCACCACGTCTTCAAACAAGGTCCTAGCACTTGTCACAATGGAGTCTGGGGAGGAAATAGAACAGTCGGGATGAAGTTACGCCCTGGTTCTACCCCCGTCACTTGTGTACTGTTTGCTCAATCTATGCTAATTCTAAAAACTTACAGTTTTCAATCCAGCTTCTTTCTTAAGGTGGTTACATCAGAACTATCAGCACTGTCTTTGACATAATTACTTGTTCCAAGGCAGGGTCAATTAATTTCATTCTCATAAAAAGCTCAGCTAATATAGTCCATGTATTAAACCTAATGAAGCTAAGTGAAATGATTCCAACACAACTTCAGCTGAGTAAAGGAACACTGCAACAATGCACTATATATCATTTGTTTCTAAGAAGTCGAATAACCATTGTACTAAAAATATCTCCGCCCCCAAGAAAAAAAAAATCAACAAAACTTTCATACTTACATTTTGGGCCTAACTGACTACAGCTAAGTTCATATGCATCATGTATATTCAGTTTAATATAAGAATCTCTTCTGAAGTGATAAGGGCAGTTCATCAAGGGGACATACACTGTGACAAACGTTCTGTATAGTTTATATATTATACAGCGTAAACTTTCTCCTGATAAATTCTATATGTGTGTATATTGTATTTCAACAGTGATGAAACTGATATCAAACTTAGATGACCGCACTAAGAGAGACTGTAAAGATAAAATCCACCTTTCTCCATAGTGAACTTAGAGATATCAGTTTGACTTTCTTCATCATCTGAAGAGAGACCATCATGGTGACCGCGAATGTTTTTGGCTTCTCGAGCACGGCGCCGACGCGATCTGGAATAGAGAACAGTGTTTTTCACTCTTTTTGCTGCACCTTATGCATCAAAAGTAGAGACAGCATTTCTAATAATAATAATAATAATAATAATAATAATAGTTGTGATTACATAAATCTCAAGGGTGTGAGCAAGATTGAATTTGGTGTAACACCACAGTGAACAATATCCCACCAAAAAGTGTGATGGCAGGCTGATAGTAGTCTGCAATCTGGGACCAAACACCAGTGGTTGACAGCATGAGCACTGTCAGAGCACAATGACACACCATCTATCCTCACAAGTTGTCTCTTATAACAAACAGTACTGGGTAATTCTCCTGCTCTCACAGGGCATATACTTTTGGAAAACCTGCACCAGTCTGAGAATTGAGCCACTAGTCCAAAGCCAGAGGCTCCAAAGTTTCTTTCTGTCTACTACTTATTTGAACTTAACTTAATGTAAACTCTAATTTTCACACATCCCTTGGACATAAATGCTCCTATTAATAATATTAATAATTAAACTAAACCTGGCACTAACCTCCGTGCTTCCCGCTCAGCTACACGCCGCTGTCTCGCCTGTTCCTCATTACCAGCCATTATAACCTTGGATGCTGCCTTACCTACAAAGCAATAGTCAGTCAGTGTTAAAGATGGTTAACAGAGGTTAATTGGATCATCT
The DNA here is from genome assembly GCF_022045235.1 of Haliotis cracherodii. NCBI lineage: Eukaryota > Metazoa > Mollusca > Gastropoda > Lepetellida > Haliotidae > Haliotis > Haliotis cracherodii. The sequence goes on from NW_027266286.1 coordinate 30,936,470, forward strand.
GAACCAAACTATATTTTAAGTAGGCCTTTGCATTTCAAAGAAATGACAAATCAGTTGGATGTTCTATAATAAATACACAAAAATAAACATAAATTTAGGATGAAATGATGAATATTGATATCCCTTTAATAGAAACAGTTATATTTTAGGCCTCATCACCATGGTAACAGGACCTACCAGGAAATTACCACTGCCATGGGAGGCACTCAAAAGGTTGACTCATAGGGGCAATACTGGTGAGCGTTTTGTACAAGACCTACTGACAGTGTTGTCTATTCTAGTTACAAATTTCCCACTGTGAAGAATATCAATACTCAAAAACACAGAAATGTTGAAATGAAACATGTTTAAGTATTTAAAGAAAACAAAGCATGTTCACTTGCAAATGATAACACTTAAGTAGGTTTCTATAGTGGTTTGACAGAGAAGAAAACACAGGATACATTTGTCAGAATGACATTTAACACACGTGGCAAGTTGGAAATAGGACAAAACTGGTATGAAGAGCATAGAATCCTATCTAGAAGTATGAAAGGAAGGGAGACTGTATGTGTGATGTGTGTACAATGTACACTAATATGAGAGGTAAATACCGACTTGTCATGTAGTCCTGACACTGGTCTCGGACATCCTGCTGCCGCCGCTGCAGCAGATTCTCAGCCCGCAGTTTCAGTAAGTGAAGCATGCGAGTCTCCAGGTCGTTAATCAGGGGCACCTGCAATGTGAGGTGACAGGTCAACACAGGCACATGACATCTGTACAGTGGAGCAGCTTCTCCTACACACTGTAGTATTAACTGGGAGAAAACAGGCAACCTCATGCATCACAGCTGGACATCCCTCCAGGCCAGCTAACACCCTTGCATGACAATTCAATATCTCTCCATGCCAGTATAACACCCCTCCATGGCAATGTATCACCCCTCCATGGCAACAAAATTCCCTGCATGACAATTTAACACTTCTACATGTCAACTTCATAGCCCTAGGTGAGACCCAAACACCTGCACATGACAGCTTAAAATCTTTGTATGGCAGCCAAACTCCCTACATTATACACCACTGCATAGAAACTCAAAGCCCTGCACAACACATCCCTACATGACTGCCCTGCATGACAGTTGAACTCTTTACATCATTCATCCCTACACAAAAACTCACTACCCTTGCAAGACAGCTGAATGACAAAACCCCTATATGATACTTAAATGCTCAAGAGCAAATTCTCATCACTGCATGATAACTTAACCTCCCTACATGACGTCGTCACACTCCCGTATAGCAAATGAACTTCCTCCAGAATAGCCTGCATTACAGCTGATCGCAAATGCATGAGAGCTGAACACTCCTTCAAAGCAGCTGCACACAACTGTACACAACTGCATAACAGCTGAACACTTCTCAGGACAGCTAAACACAACTGCATAACAGCTGAACACTACTGCATGTGAGCTGAACATTCCATCATGACAGCTGAACATTCCATCATGACAGCTGAACACAACTGCATAACAGCTGAACACTTCTCAGGACAGCTCAACACAACTCAGTAACAGCTGAACAATACTGCAAGCGAGCTGAACACTCCATCATGACAGCTGAACACAACTGCATAACAGCTGAACACAACTGCATAACAGCTGAACACTTCTCAGGACAGCTAAACACAACTCAGTAACAGCTGAACACTACTGCATGCGAGCTGAACACTCCATCATGACAGCTGAACACAACTGCATAACAGCTGAACACTTCTCAGGACAGCTCAACACAACTCAGTAACAGCTGAACACTACTGCAAGCGAGCTGAACACTCCATCATGACAGCTGAACACAACTCAGTAACAGCTGAACACTTTTCAGAACAGCTGAACACAACTGCATAACAGCTGAACACTTTTCATGACAGCTGAACACTCCATCATGACAGCTGAACACAACTGACGAACAGCTGAACACTGATTGTGATCAAGTCACCTCACATGAGTTCCACACTTCTCCATACTTAAAAAGGAAAGCTAAATATTCTCCATTGACAATTTTCATCAGATGACGTAAACATAATTATTTCACATTTCTCAACAACAATCCTGTTTCAAATAAAACCTCTTGACATATTCTGTTCATGGGTGTCAGGAAACAATGGTATAGCAAGAGGCTGCTCACTGGACATTTCACATTTGGTTTATTTGGGAGAGAATACAGTGTCAAACACAGAAATCATTGCAGTTGGCAACTGAATTCTTCTCAATCTGACATTGGTAAAATATAAAAACAAGAAAAGAGTTAAATAATTCAATGATTTTCACTTCCACAAGTTAATGCCAATTTGATTTTTAGATATCTTGACATAAACTGTATGTGGATAATGTCAGCATATTTCCTGCTTTTCTATCATTTTAAAAAATGCATAAGAATAACTGGATGGTTATTTGCCATCAGCTTGTGTTCCAATGGAACCACAGATGTGTGGATAAGAAACATAGTATTCTGAAAAAAACCATCTTCATTAGGTTTTACATTGAACAATGACTGATCTAAGATGGAAGTGCATAAGACATTGATGAAACAAAAAACGATGAACTTGAATGTAGGTCCATAAATATTTCCAACAATTTACTCTAGTCAATATCACTAAACATCAACAAAAACACAACTGTGCAAGGATGACAAGCAATCCCACCCACAAACAGCATGGCCCCTGTGTACAGTTGATTTGCTTTAAAATAATCAGTGTGTCAGTAATGTCAGACACTGAGGAATTGATCGGCCGGTGTTTTGGATGATTACATCTACAGGGGTAGCCATTCTAGAACCCTTCCCTCTCACACAAAGTTCGTCTCACTGCTGCAATATGACTGCCTGGTTCGAGACGAGAACATTAAGAAAGTTTGTGAAGGCAAGTCATATTGTGCAATGAAACAAGCTTGAAGTCACTGCTTTATTTGGCTAATACAACATCGAAAACATACAAGACAACTTGGCATACAATACTAACCGAACAGTTTGAAAAACAAGTAACTTTTTGTCATGATTAGTTGTATGTTATGAAAGCTATAAATAAAACCAAGACTTCAGTTAACATCTTAAGTAGTTTTTAGCACTCAAGATTTCATTTGCTCATGCTTTTTTGACTGAACTGTTTAATGGCATATATAAACCAGCATGTTAAGTCAAACAGTTCCAACTAAAGCAGTGACTTCCGCTGCGTCCTACTGACCCGCCCAAAAGATAGTATATTGACCCACCTTCTCGTTTAGACACTCAACCAAGTCTCTCACATACCCCCTCATTTCTTGGAAGAACTTATAGCGTTCCCCCAAACTGCTGCATTTCCCTTCACACTCGTCTATGCAAGTTTGGGTGTCCACAAACTCAGTTGCCAATCTGTCTCGTTCCATCTTATGACTCCTGTAAACCTCATCCATTATGTGGAGCCTAAACAAAAGAAAATGTCAGTAGCCTCTCAGACACTCGCTCGTTTATAACCATATTGGATCTACTGATGTAGAGGAAAATGGAAACAGTTTTTGAGGGAAGCATGTGTATCTCTTGAAATGTCCTCCTGTAATTCCAGAGGTGAGGTGAAGTGAAATGGGGTGTAACGTCGCGTCCACTATTATTGCACTAAAACATTTTGCATTCATGACTTGCCACATTGTGTGTGGCTGATTGTACTAGGGACTAATACCGATACTTTGCCGCAGTTTAACATGAATACCCAACTCACTCAGACACAGTCTACAGACTCTGAGCCAACCAGTCCTTGTTTAACCCCTTAATGCCGAGCACCAGGCAGTGTTAGAACATGTACCATCTTTCAACTTCTTTTGGTTTGACACGGCCAGGGATCGAACCCCGGACAATCCACTCTCTGGGCAGACAGTCTACCACGGAGGCTGTAATTCCAGAGGTTGTCTGACAAGGTTGTGAACAAACGGATACTAACATTGCACTGAGATGGTGTTGGAAGTGTTTACATGTTGTTTAATGCTATCACACTCTGCAATATTCCAGCTTTATGACTGGGTGTAAAACATCAAATCTGGAACCAAAAATCCAGTGCTTGATATTATGAGCAACATTCCATGTTGTTGGGGTGTGATTCATCTGAACCCATTCAGTCACTTCACATGACCAGCAAAGTGTGCTTGAGACCAATTCTAACCTGGAATCCCCTTGGGGCAGATGGACATGTAAAGAAGTCACCATTTTTCTGATAATGTTCCCTTATTTCTGCCAAATAGTGTATGATCTGACACCACAGGATTTATCAGTTGGCTTTTCTAGAAGAATACAACTTGAGCATCTTTTCATGTACTCAATACTCTCTGTAAAGATTTGACAAACCCTTGATAGGCCAAGTCAACCCAAACAAAATTGCACTATGAGCAATGTAACAAAGTTGAATGTCTTGAAAAAGGACATCTGACTGGCTCAGAAAACCCAGATATTGGAATTGGAATTAAAAGATCTTATTAAATGAGATTACTCGTAAATACTGTTAAAAAAATTCTGTTTCCATGATTATTGTTAAAATAATGATTAAAAAACAGATTAACACAAAGACCAAAACAAATAATTCTCATATGAGTGTAGAGACACAGTTGACATCGACTTCATTAGTTCACAGCTACCTCTCTTGCATTCGCCTCCTGATGGCTTCAATTGTCAGCTGGGAGGCGTCAGCTGTCTTTGACAAGGCCTGGAACGGCTCAAATTTGGTCTTCTGGGAATCCCCATTGCTGAATATAGAGTAGTTCTGTGGGGAACTTGTCTTTGCTTCATACTCATCCTGGCTAGATGACACCTGAAGCACAAACACTTGTCATTGAGGGACAGTACTATTTGGGATTCATACTGGCATGTTACTTGTAGTGTGCATGCTATAATTTGATAAGTATTAATTATTCAAACAGTCACATCTTTAGTTGTCAATGAGGACTCGCAATGCATATGTTTTGCATTAATTCTCATATAAAGAATGCAATATTGTGTGTAAGGTAAAATACTGAGGCCATTGCTCAAAACCCTCTTAATGTGATGGCATGTAATGGGAATTGGGAATCAAACCCAGACTTTGGGGATGGGGAGTCAACACTAACCACTAGGCTACCCCACACCTGTAGATGCTGCTGAACACAGTACCTGCTGTATGTTGGCTGCGGTCACTGCCTTCCTGATCTGCTGGGCTTCCCACTCCTGGATCTCTCGGTCACTTCCTTCGTTGTCACTCCCTACAACACAGCAGCAGATACATTTTTGGGGTCAACCATATCATACTGTATTGGAGGGGGTAGGGCTGACATTTTTGCCAACAACAACAAATTTTCAGTCAGAGTTTCATAACATAAAATCTTGTTCTGTTTGGTGAAGACAAGCGATTTTTCTCTCCTAAGAATACTCCAGTTTTCAAAAGATCCGGCATGTCCCAGGAATGATTGTATTTTTGGGGATAAAACCTGATGGGAAAGTAATTTTTCCAAAATTTTTGGTACTGACCCTACAAAGATAATGATGGTTGAGTATCTGGGATTCAAACATATATCCAGGTACAGGTAAGGGACATAACCATACACAAGAAAGTGTGTTACACCACATAAGACTGAGCCCCTTCAAGATTAGAGGGATCAGGAGACTTCTCTCTGGCATACTGTACATACCATGCTCTGCTGCTAAAAAGTCGTCTCTCATCCGCTGAAGATCACGAGCAGCTGTGTCGATGGTGAAGTCTATCCTGTCTTCCTCATCACTGCGGTCATGCTCATCATCTCTGCAACATACACCCTACTAGGTCAGACATGACACCATAACAATCAGTCAGTTATCATGCATTATGCCTCAACAATTTGATTTGTTGTTTAACAAATTAAACGCAGCACTCAGCAATATTCCAGCTGTATGGAATATTGGAAATTTGAAATAGAAATTTAACATGCATTTAACATGCATCTTCTTTCTACTTTGGTCCTATATGGAAATATGTTTAAACCCCATTTCTAGCTTCTAAATAAAAAACAATCGTCCGAACACAATAACAAGGGTGCAATTACTGTTTGAGGCAATGGTGGATGCAACTGCTTGGGTCTCGTGTGGGTTGGATATTACGGGTGGATGCACCCCAGTAAAAGTATACACTCAAAGGATGATGGAGTGAAGCCAAAAAGAGAGCTTAGTTCGGGAAATCTCTGAGACAGAAGTGGTGGATAGCAGGATGAAGAGTCTCTTCCATGACTTTCTGCGCTGAATAGATGCAGACACTTAAATACAAAGCGCTTGAACGGGACACAGGGAGAGATTTTCCTGGGCACCTGATCCCAAGATCGACGAGAGTCAGGAAATTGTATATACCTGATCAGGCTGGCCAGGAAGTTGATTCTTTGCTAGATAATGCCAACGAAGACCTAGGAACGCCCTTCTGCTCCTGGATCATTCGAACTGGATCCTGGTGTCACCTAGAGCATCTATCTCGTAACGCAAGCTGCTATAACTAGGGTAAGAAGAAATATGGTCTTCAGCGTGATCGTCTCTTAAATGCCAAAGGCTTAATCACTGGAAGTCAAGTGTTGTAGTACCAAATTAAGGTCCCACGCTGGGGGTCAAAATCGTGAAGATTGATCCACTAGCTTGAAGGAGTGGATGAGTGATCAGAGATCTGCCACAGTTGAGACTTTCACACAGGATGTAGTAGTGATGATGAAGTTAATCGCTGCTGTAGGTGGCTGAGTTGAGCCCTTAAGCTTATGTGTTGATTGCAGATGGTGTAAATACTCAGCATTCTGTTGGGGTGAAGCTGAGGTAGGAGAAGAAATGTCATTGTCACGAGCATGAGAAATTTCTTGAACGCTATCCACTTGTGGTCGTAAAGCCAAGAGGTAGATGCAGTGATAGTCTTTGCTACTCGTTCGGAGTAGCCTTTTCTGATAAGGGACTTCTACAAATGCGCCAGCATAGATGCCGGATGGAGCCACTGAGAGTGTGGCTGAAATAGAAGGTCTTCCCAAAATGGTAGACGATGGAATTGTCTGTTGGCCATCCAACGGAATTGACAACGCATCATGATCCCAAGCCTGTGGGTCGGGGATGGGTGAAGTGAATCAGGATAGCTGAGTTTTGAAACGGGTGGCTTACAGATCTGTCTCTGGGGAATGATATAATAGGCAGGACCCCATTGTAGATACCATTCGGTTTATGTACCACACAACTGAAGTGTTGTCGGACTGTATCGTGAGGTGAGAGGAGCATGGGAGCTCTGCCCAGTGCGTCACTGCTAGAATGACTGCCTTGAAACTCAAGATTGTTAAATGTGTAGGCAACAATCCTCGGTGGATCAACGTCCTGCTACCTGAAGATGGTGAAAATGCCCTCCCCAACCTACTGTTGATGCTTCTACGAACGGATGAACGGACAGGACCTCATGGCAGTTGATAGCCTTAAACTAATCATCCCAAGACCAATGCTGGAGAATACTGCGTTGGCAATAGGCTGTCACAGAACTGGCTTGATGGGAGAGTCGGTCTATGATGTTGAAGTTTATCTTGCATAAGAAGTACCACTCCTCTGGTGAAGGCATCATATTGAGTGTGAGGTGGAGTGTGCATCTGTTCCCGATAAGAACATAGACTCAAGTGGTAGTGTACGGCGAACTGTTGTGTCGAGATGCGCAAGATCACGATCCTCGATGACGTAAGATGAACATTTTGGGAAAGCATGCCAATGTCACTATCGATGTCAGATTAAATTGATGACGTGACTTTCGTTTTGACGATGTTCTTGAATCTTTTGATTTAGATTTATGCTATAGCATCAGTCTATGGCATCTCTGGATATAGATATGGAAAGAAGAATCATCTAAAGAATGGCATTTAGCACATCTTGATTCCAAAGTATGCAGGCCACAGCAATAACTACAAAAGGTATGTCAGTATTTAGCACAGGCCGGATGAAGCTTATCCTTCTTCCCTGTGATGAAACAGTCTCCAACCACAATAAGTCTCACAAAAAAAGATAAGTCTCACAAAAAAAGAGAAAAAAAGTATTCTTTTGGTCCATGCAATACATGAACACAAGGTGGCAATTAGAAAGAGAATGAGTTGGTAGAGAGACACATGGTCACGCATGGAAGGTTACCATGCACAAGAGGCACGTAACTGACCAAGCTGGGGCCGTAACCATGAAGACATAGGGTGTTTGGGGAAATGATTTATATTTAGAAGCTGGAAACAGGGTTCAAGCACATTTCCACATAGGATCGAGGAAGAAAGAGGAGCTATGCACAGTGTGAGATAGGATAAGTTTAAAAATTAGGATCTGTAATCAAGTCTGGACCAGACAGTCAATTGATAGTGTGAGCAATGACCCACACTGTCAGGGTACAATGACACGCAATCAAATATGCAATAGATTAAGTCGACTCTTGCGATCAGCCCAAAATCGAAGAGGCCAATCCTACCAAAAGTCAAAAGAAACTGTAGACTATTAACATGATTAATCATGTTAAGGGTACAATTTGAACCTGTCGATCTGATAACCATGAACATAATTATCTGGCATGCACAATTAGCAGGGAAAGACAAAACATAGGTTTAATTCACCTTGGTGATGTCACAGGAAAAGTGCAAATAATTTAGGAAGGAGGTATAAAAGACAAACAGATGAATGTTTTTCACCACACAAGCTGAGTTAATACATGATTACATCAAAAAGAGAACAACTTTCAAGCTGATGTTTATCCTGACATACCTGACAAGTCTAGCAGTTGTTTTGTTAGGAGCTTCTGGTTCTTCAAGAGGAATTTCATCTCCCAGTTCTCGAGCCATCTGCCGTTGTTTTCGTATCATGTGAATGGTCCGTGCATCTGGAATCTCACCTCCTGTGAAAGGAAGAAAATTCAATTGGTTCAGTCATCAATACCATTCATAAAATACATTATGATTCTATTCATACCAGAAAGGAGTAAATCTGAATGAAGCCAGTGCATGTTTGTGCACACAAGTGAACAAAATACACAACAAATACCGTACATCATGCACTTGGACAATACAAATAATAGAAAACAAAATTACACACTGACTCTTTTGCTTCATAATCATGAGGAGAGTTGTGTGCTGCAGTCCACAATAATTCAACAGTGGAGAAAAGAAATCTAGGACATGCAACCATTGGTTGATAGCATGAGCAATGATCCACCACCCAATCCTCATTTGAGTAGTTTCTAATGGCAAGCATGGGGGTTCTGGGACCCACCTGCCTGGAAATCTGTCATCTGTGGGATTTGTTTTTAAAGAACATGAATACAGAATCTTACAAATAAGTCATATTGCCTAGGTCTCGAAATGGTACGTGTTCTTATTCAGTCAGCAAATGTTTGCTTGATTGTGAAGTTTGATGTTGGTCTCAAATCCTCTTTGGTCCAAAACATGAACAAGGCTTTGATTGTTTGCCAAGCCCCTAAAACTGTAGCAGCAGCTAACAATTAAAACCAATGAAACCCGATGCACTTACTTGCCAACATTGACCTAAAGACCATTTTTCCATCCTCATCACTGTCGTCATCCTCATCCTCATCGCCATTCAAAGTTCTGATCTCTTCTCGAAGTTTCTGAAAATTGATAAAACAGTTGAACATTCATAACATACTACCATGTACTCCAGTGGATGCTGTCACATTTTGATATGATTTGGATCAAATTCTAAACTGAATTTAGCATGTTTAGACAGCAGTCAAATTGTACATCCCATGTTCATAGTGACATCTCAGTAAGAAAACTCTACAGAAAGATGAACATAGAGCATTGCAATCTGTGTCATGAGTGAAGACGATTGATAATCTCTGTGCAACTACGGTTATTAATAATGTTTGTATTGATCGAGACATCTTAAAATTGGATACATCAAACATGTCAAACGAAATTATGATTGAATGACTATTAACTAAGTATTGTGGCAATGGCTGGGGCATTGGGAAAATATGCTTTCTTTTGTCCCAAATCAGGACAAACTTATAATATCAAATGAAGAATTACTTTAGGATAGACATGGCCACCAGTCTGCAAGTCTTAGACTTGTGAAAATTTAGGGGGACTGGTTCTCTTCATCCAAAATAGAAGTTCACAAAACCAATTTCCGATTAGAGCTGCGGACTAGTTAGATATGACCATTGGTGTCTACCTCTAATTGCATTCTGTACACAAGTGTGAATCAAAGTAAATCATCAGTGAAATAAAATCACCCTTGGGAAAACTAAATTTACCATGGAATATCACAAATAATGATAATGATCTGATGTGGGGAATATTTGAAATGAATTTAACTAGCTAGGATTGCCCATTTGTTGGACCCTAGACCACTTCTTGGTCCTGAATAAGAAGTGAGGACAGTCATGTTAAACCTGATTTCACCATGTTTTTACTTTATCATTTTCAATGATAAAATAACCAAGAAATGATAGGACAGTAAAAGTGGGAATTTTAAAATTCAAATTGGGAAATTGTGCGGTCATTTGCTGTACACATGGGGCGGAACATCCTTCTCTGGGCAGGTCTAGCTTTATAATCCCTGCTTAACCTAGGGATCCCCTCAATATTTTAATTCTAACATTTTCATGATTAGGGTTATCATGGTTATGACAAGGAATGATGCACAATATAAGGGTGTCAGATTAGATTGAGTTGTTACTTCAATTTTATTCTGTCAACATGTTCAAGCTGCACCAGTGTACGTTTTTTGCATAAACTAGCAAATATTTTTTGTTTGTTTGTTGTTTTACGCCACACTCAGCAATATTCCAGCTATATGACGGCGGTCAAGCTAATGTAGCAGCTGTTTACCTTCAGTTTTTCTTCAGCTATTTCCTGGGGCTCTTCCTTAGTTTCCTTCTCTTCTTTCTTTGGGCTATCTGGATCTTCCTCCTTCTTCTCCTTCAGGCTCTCCTTCTTCAGCTGTTTGGCAATCCGTTTACTGTGACTAGATTTCTTGACCTTAAACACTTCAGTGTCACCTGGAATGTTGATTTTAATCTTTTGAAATTTCTGACATAATATGAAATGATTATGTATATATTAATATATCAGATAAACAATGAATAATCACTGCTAAACATAACAAGATACTTTCATCTAAACATGCTGACATTTTACACACTAATTTCAGATAAAAGCAGTGCATGAAAATATTTTATTTGTATTACTCATGGTATTATACGTCCAAAAAATCTTATGCATGTCCTAATAGCCAAAATTGTTATTGTGTTATAAATGTTATGTGATCTGGCTGATGACTTGTCAAATCAACATCATAAATCATTTGTGTGCAATGCAGAGGAACACTGTTTTGCAGGCTTGCATGAAATATCAGTAATATAGCGCACTGCTTCTGTGATTAACTTTAAATGTTTTACACATGCACTACTTTCCATTGACATCTTGATTCCTTTACCATTATCTGACTCAAGCTAGCATTTTCACCCCTCTACAACATGTATGATCTTACTTACTTTACCCCCCTACACCATGTACACTAACTGCAAAACAAGTGGGCAAAACTGCAACTTTGCGGGTGCAGCAATATTCAGAAGCAGTAACATTTTCCACATCAAGCTTCATGGATCTTGCATGCTCATTTGATCCTTGAGTTTGCTAGGTTACCCCAAAAACTATTCTTAAGCCCTTGGACTCCCATTCCAACAAAATACTCCTTTATTGCCATAAGGGATAGGCACCATTTTCCGATCCTTAGGGTTGGCTGTGTGTGGGTTGGCATATCTGAACTTAAGAAATGTTTCCAAATATATTTCAACATGTCCAAATAATAACATATTTTCTTATTACCAAATTTGAAGATTCTCAGGAAGAGGGACTAAAGGTTTCATATGTACATCGTTGTGTAAATTATTAGCAATTAACACCTTACAAGGCCTGATGATCCTGGGTGTTTTTAAATCATGCATGAAATAATTTCCAAGTGTTGTGACACATATTTAGTTCATGCACGATTCAATTCACAAATCAAAACAAGGGAGCTCTGCAGAGCAAAAGTGACAACAAAAGCTCTGCGCAGAATAACTGGCATCGGACATAGTTTTATTAGAGGCTAATTGAAAGGAAAGCTTGTATGTTTCTCAATCATAGCCCTACGGAAATCTAGCGACATGGTCACTTTGCTGTATTGTCATGCACCTGTCGCAGATATAGCAGCATATCTATATAATTATGCAAAACAATATGTAAAGTGCAATGAAAGGCTTAATTATGTTCAGATTAGAAAAAAGTCTGGTCACATGATAAGCCAACAGACGCGGTTTGGTCTTAGCCGAGTAAGCTCGAGGATTATCAGGTATCATATGCAATCAATGCTTCAGAATGTTCGATGTAGTGGCCGAACCTAGTAGAGTATAAACTTAGCAGCGCAAATTTCATTCAATAATCGCAGTATGATGAATAATCGTAGTATGATGAGGTGCACCCAATAAAATGATAACGTGCAGTACACCCACAATAAGAGCAAGAAAACCCCAAACCGTTTACACCACACCGGAGTGAACGCCGATTGACATGCTACAGATGAATGTCAGGCTTTGTCGATAAATGGCTTATCTAATTAATATATTAATCCATTCAAAGAATATTTACAAAGAAAACGCAACCCATACCATCTTCCTCCGTGTCAAAACTAAGCGGTTTGACTTTCGAAGAGTCTAATTCTTTTTCACGTTTCTTTTTTTTAACTTTCTTTAACTCCGGAATCGGTGGTGGCGGTGGTGGTGGCAATGGCAGTGGCGGTGGTGCACGCAAAATATCTGGGCAATCATCGTCAATCTCCATGAAATTTCCATTTTCTTCATTCTCTGCTTCTGCGAGTTTATTTTCATTTTCCTGATCAGAATCACTATCAGCAACAACTTTTCTTCGGAAATTTCGTTTAGGTTTCTTGAACATTGTCGCCATTTGCAAATCGTATGCCGAACTAAATAACCCGTGTAGGTGGAGTTTATTATACGAAAGCAGGTCCGCGAAAGCTCTCTGCATTGCTGTTTACGCTGTACAAAATGTACCATTCGCAAAATCATCTCTGTAAGGAGCTATGTGAAGCGTGCCTTGCGTGCAAGCTCTGTATCAGCGTGTGACACCCAAGAATCACTTCAAACTATCGAGCACAGGAACAAGTTATCGCTGTGATGAGCAGTAGAAGGGAAATAACTGCTCGTTAAGCAGAATACTTTCAATGTTTTTGTTATCACAAGTTAATTCTGTAAACGCTTAATTTTGCGACACGAAAATAACAAAAATATTACCGCACATCTCTCCGTCCTTCCCATCCACTAATATTTTACACATTATTTGAGAAGCGGTGTGATTTATCTTCGGCTTCCGTGGAGTCTCTTCATGAAAACTTATCACATCTACATTTAACAGATAGTGTATATTTTACAAGTAAGAACATAATTGTATTGCAAATATAACCCATTATATTTTACTTGTATTCAGCTTAATATCAAACATATGCAAATATATGTTTCTTCATTTGCATTTTCACTTTAAAACATATTAAAGATGAGTACTGTTATTGTTAGTTGTGCAAATAGTATGACATCGCCCATGTTTACGTTTTTAGCATGGAGGTTTGACAGAAATGTTTAACTTTAGTAAACTCTGCTCAAATAGGCAACGCAAATGTATTTTACTTTGACTTAATCACAGAGTGTTGAGCGGCGAAATGGAATCCCCTCCAACTTTTGTGGAAGAGATCGAGTTCAACGAACTGACATTTCATGAGGTGAGAAACATGTTCTTCCTACTTTTTAAATGATGAAGTATGCAAGGCGGGACAGCCTGATGACGGTTTCAACACCCGCCGCACTCTGCACACTTGATGTTAGACATGCTAGCCTGTTATGTATGGCCACAGAGGTCAATCAGTTCCGTGTTCTACACGTGCTTTGTAGGGTCACGTGATCTTTGGTCTGGCCACACCCTTTCCAGTTCTGTGAATAGGAACTTGTTAGCTGTGAAATCGTAACTATTCGCCCCTCTGCCTTAACTACATGAAATCCACGACATATATACGATTAACGTCTTCATGACGGTTTACTGACATTCAACTGACAATGCAAATTCATAACTATGTTGCAATGTTTACCATTTATCTTTCCATAAATATTATCAAGCCAAACCTTTCCTTTGGAAATGTTTTATTATTTGAGTTACACAACGACTGATGTTGTGAACTCAACTTAGTTTTTGCAATTTTAAAACTTTTTATTGGAATATTTGGTGTATTTAAAGCACCAGGACGCCAGTAAAAATAGCTGATACCCCCCAAGCTTTCTCACCTCAGCTCTCCTCATTCTGCGAGAGAAGGGTCTGCTCCAGTGGCACACTACAGAAGTAGTATTCATTAGCAGGTCAGGAAGTGCTTAATTTCGGTGAATATTCCTGCCTAGTCTCTAGCTTCATATGACAGAGCATTAATGTTGTACTTGTAGTCATGGTTTGATAAACACTGGCTTCTCTCAATAATGACGTAGACAGAATTTCAAAATGGGCTGCAAGATTTCAAGTTGAATTTATTCCTGAAAAATCTGAATCTATTGAAGTTACCCTAGTAAACCCTTGATGCAAACCTAACTTATATATGAATGGTACAGAAATCAAAGATGTTCAAAGTCATAAGCACCAATTTTAGGTATTACTTGGCGAAGTAATTGTACATGGTAAATGCACATTGATTATATTGCAAGGAAATGTTGGCCTCTGGTTAATTCTTTAAGAAGTTATAAATATCGTCTATCTCGAACTACCTTAGAAACCATGTACAAGTCATTTATCTCACCAATTTTTGATTGTTGTTGTCATATTTGGGACAACTGTACTAATGAACAAGATAATTTACAAGAAAAAATAAACTTAAAAATTAGATGCCCTTAGAACCATATGTGGTGCTTTACGGGGTACAAGTCATCAGAAGAATTAGAATGAAACAAATTTTAAGTCATTAAACGACAGAAGATACAATTCAAAATTGGTAATGTTTTTTGAAATGAATAATCATTTCACCCCAGAATATCTTCGTAACTGATTCCTAATACAGTTCCGGAAAGCACAAATTATAACTTAAGGGTTAAAACTAATCTTCAAACAGTGAAGTGTAAAACTAAAGCTTATACAGATTCATTTATACCAGCTACAACACAACTTTGAAATATGTTACCAGAAAACCTAACGAGGGCAGAGCCCTTTTTAAGAATTTGAGAATTTGCTTCATGTAACTGGGATTTAAATGTTGGAAACAGGTTATGTCAAGTTATTCACAGTCACGTCAGGCTTAGCTGCAGAGATCTTAACGCAGATCAGTATGATAGATATATTTTGGATACTAAAACTTGTTCCTGTGGATATCATACCGAAGATGCTTTACACTTCTTTTTTTGTTTGTACAAATTATTATTTTCTTTTCAAAATGAAATGTTTTTTTACAGCATGGTTATTCTGTGCAAACAGTGCTATGTGCTATGGATATTTGCATTTGAGTAAGGAAGAGCAAATCCAAACATTAGATTCTATTCAAAACTTCTTATTAAAAACTGGCAAATTTTCAATTAAGTAAATAAATTGTTTAATATAAACTGCCAATATATTTATTATATATATACACACATCTAACTTGGCGTGTACAATTCATTTGTTACATCTAACCTTTGTTGGTGTATTTATTGCATCATGTCTTCTGTGTAATGGAGCGGTATTAACATCAGTGCTATGCTTGTTTACCAATCCATTTTCACATTTTTGTGAAAATAAATATGTTTAAATCTTAAAGGGGAATGGGGAAACTCTGACCTTGCATCCTTAAATCCTTACAGATATTTATTATATTATATATTTTGGAAGGTCATACTTTTCTACAGCCAACCTTTTAAGAATTTTGATCAACTAAGAAGTGTGCATAAAAATATCACTCGTAAAATTGAATTAGCCAGTCAGGCTAGGGACATTTCAGAATCTTTTACTGCCAGCTCCAAGCTATCGAGCCAGCGGCTGTTTCGCACACTGCTTTGGTGTTGTTTATACAAAAAACATTTTATCCATATGTGGTTAAAATATACTATTAATTATGCTTTTTATCTTATGTGGAACTCTGACAATACCATTTCTTTTCATTTGAACAGTTACATTAATTAATGAAAATTTTTAGATATACCAATCTTAAGCATGTTAAAACAAGTTCATAAGAATCTGTTTCGTCTAGAAAGAACAACTGATAAATCCGGTAGTCCATATTATGACACTAAAATCAACGGAAGATGATGCATAGAGTCACATTTGGTCTGAAAGACTCAAAAGTATTCAGCAGAGACTGTGAATGATATTGATCTTAAATGGTTCTTTGACAGAGAAAGGATGTCTTTCATTGCCATGTATTATCATGATTATATATCTCTTTTAGATTGTCGGTAAAGGAGCATTTGGTGTTGTGAGTAGAGCGAACTTCAGAGGGACTGATGTTGCTGTCAAGATAATAGAAACGGAATCTGAAAGGAAGGCCTTCATTACTGAGCTTAAACAACTTTCCAGGGTCAGCCATCCCAACATCGTCAAGCTGTATGGAGCATGTACGAAGTCACCAGTAAGTATTCAAATTGCTCATGCAATACAAGTCCCCTGTGAGGGTTCCATGACAGAGCAGGCTTCCTGTACACCATGGTTGTCTCCCCTGTGAGAATTCCAGTGCAGTATATACCCCCTCTATACCATGGTTGTCTCCCCTGTGAGGATTCCAGTGCAGTATAGACCCCAGTATACCATGGTTGTCTCCCCTGTGAGGATCCCAGTGCAGTATAGGCCCCTGTATACCATGGTTGTCTCCCCTGTGAGGATCCCAGTGCAGTATAGGCCCCTGTATACCATGGTTGTCTCCCCTATGAGAATTCCGGTGCAGCATAGGCCCCTGTCTACCATGGTTGTCTCCCCTGTGAGGATTCCGGTGCAGTCTAGGCCCCAGTACACCATGGTTGTCTCCCCTGTGAGGTTTCGGGTAAAGTATAGGCCTCCTGTATACCATGGTTGTCCCCCCTGTGAGGGTTCCGGGGCAGTCCAGGCCCCAGTATACCATGGTTGTCTACCCTGTGAGGATGCCAGTGAAGTATATGCCTCCTGTATACCATGGTTGTCTCCCCTGTGAGGATTCTGGTGCAGCATAGGCCCCCTCTATACCATGGTTGTCTCCCCTGTGAGGATTCTGGTGCAGGATAGGCCCCTGTATACCATGGTTGTCTCCTCTGTGAGGATTCCGGTGCAGCATAGGCCCCCAGTATACTATGGTTGTCTCCCCTGTGAGGATTCTGGTGCAGTATAGGCCCCTGTATACCATGGTTGTCTACCCTGTGAGGATTCTGGTGCAGTATAGGCCCCAGTATACCGTGGTTGTCTACCCTGTGAGGATTCTGGTGCAGTATAGACCCCAGTATACCATGGTTGTCTCCCCTGTTAGGATTCTGGTGCAGCATAGGCCCACAGTATACTATGGTTGTCTCCTCTGTGAGGATTCTGGTGCATTATAGGCCCCTGTATACCATGGTTGTCTCCCCTGTGAGGATTCCGGTGCAGCATAGGCCCCCAGTTCACCATGGTTGTCTCCCCTGTGAGGATTCTGGTGCAGCATAGGCCCCCAGTTCACCATGGTTGTCTCCCCTGTGAGGATTCTGGTGCAGCATAGGCCCCCTGTATACCATGGTTGTCTCCTCTGTGAGGATTCTGGTGCAGTATAGGCCCCTGTATACCATGGTTGTCTACCCTGTGAGGATTCTGGTGCAGTATAGGCCCCTGTATACTATGGTTGTCTCCCCTGTGAGGATTCTGGTGCAGTATAGGCCCCTCTATACTATGGTTGTCTACCCTGTGAGGATTCTGGTGCAGTATAGGCCCCTCTATACTATGGTTGTCTCCCCTGTGAGAATTCTGGTGCATTATAGGCCCCTGTATACTATGGTTGTCTCCCCTGTGAGGATTCTGGTGCAGCATAGGCCCCCTGTATACCATGGTTGTCTCCTCTGTGAGGATTCTGGTGCAGTATAGGCCCCTGTATACCATGGTTGTCTACCCTGTGAGGATTCTGGTGCAGTATAGGCCCCTGTATACTATGGTTGTCTCCCCTGTGAGGATTCTGGTGCAGTATAGGCCCCTCTATACTATGGTTGTCTACCCTGTGAGGATTCTGGTGCAGTATAGGCCCCTCTATACTATGGTTGTCTCCCCTGTGAGAATTCTGGTGCATTATAGGCCCCAGTACACCATTGTTGTTTCTTGTTTGGATTCCTCCCAAGTTAAGCTGACACCGCGATATAACTGGAATAATTTTTAAAGCGGCCTTAAACCCAGCTCACTCACTCAGAATATTACAGAATTTTCTTTTGTCCCTTTGAGTGGGTAATATGCTTGACCATGGTAACAGGGGTGTTTTTCAGTCAAGTCTGCAGAATTTTGAATCTTCACAGTCCTCCTTGAAATGGATATGCACAGAGCAGCAACCAGACATTGTCAGTGCTTTCCCATAGAACATGATGTTGTTGTGTTGGAGGGGATTTAATGTTATCAGATTTCTATGACCAATTCTTTGAAAAATGGGTAATGTATTATTTTTGATTTAGTGCCTTGTTTTAAAACACAAAAACAAATTTGGATCAAAAGGCTTTTTTTATTTTGAAGATTTTGCCATAAAACATTCATAGAATAAAGAATTTAGGATTCCCTTGTTTTCCAACAGTTGTGTAGTAGGTCCATGATGCTATTGTAGGACATACTACATGAACACTTCCACCATGTCCACTTTCACTGAAAGCAACTGAAATCATTCTCCTGAGAACAGCAGATTATCAGTGTGTCGTCTTGAAGTCCTGGTGTGTGTATTATAGTCACATATCTCCATTTCTCTTCGGTTCTGTGGCATCTGTTCTGAAGTGATGTATGCTGTCACCACAGTTTCACCTGGTTGATAGTTGTGGAATAACAAGAAATGGTTTTGAAAGATGGCCGTTATTTTGCAGGTTTGTCTTGTTATGGAGTATGCAGAGGGTGGCTCTCTCTACAATGGTATGTCACATATACTACGTTTCATCATTAAATAATCTAACTGTCTGATCGGCCAGTCACAGTCTTGTAAAACAGATGGCTTGATGGCCTGTATGGAGGATATCATGACATCATCATGTTTGGCGTGAAGTCGCTTGATGCTGTTCCTGTGTTTTGGGTTACCACACTGAAATGGTGGTTACAGGAGATATGTTAATACTAATTAGCACACCTCACAAGCTTCAGTGTTATACATAATAGTGAAGTATGCAATATGTTGTTTTAGTAACAGATACCACGTTTATGATCCAGCCCAAATGATAATTGGTAAAATAGAGAAACATTTTTAACCTCAGTTTGGTAAGATACCAAGTTTAACCATTCTGAATGGTGAGATTAACAATACCATGAGCTCAGTTTAGCCATTCTGAATGGTGAGATTAATAACACCACCAGCTCAGTTTAGCCATTCTGAATGGTGAGATTAATAACACCACCAGCTCAGTTTAGCCATTCTGAATGGTGAGATTAACAAAACCACCAGCTCTGTTTAGCCATTCAGAATGGTGAGATTAATAACACCACCAGCTCAGTTTAGCCATTCTGAATGGTGAGTTTAATAACACCACCAGCTCAGTTTAGCCATTCTGAATGGTGAGATTAACAAAACCACCAGCTCAGTTTAGCTATTCTGAATGGTGAGATTAATAACACCACCAGCTCAGTTTAGCCATTCTGAATGGTGAGATTAACAAAACCACCCGCTCAGTTTAGCTATTCTGAATGGTGAGATTAATAACACCACCAGCTCAGTTTAGCCATTCTGAATGGCGAGATTAACAACACCACATACTTTTTTTATTTATCATGTTTATGGTCAACCTGATATTTTAGTTTTCCTTCCCGACCCATATTCTGCTAATACATGTAGTTTGCTTCTGATTATGATCAATGATTGATCAGTTGGAACAAATGGATTATATCCAGTGATCAATGAGCCAAGCTGAAGAATGTATTGTACTGAATGTATCTCCTGTTTCAGTGCTACATGGCTCTGGTCGCCAGCCGAGCTACACGAGCGCCCATGCCATGAGTTGGGCCCTACAGTGTGCCCGCGGAGTAGCGTACTTACACAACATGAAACCCAAGGCTCTCATTCACAGAGATCTCAAACCACCGAAGTAAGTGATGAGGCCAGATTCCGGGAAATATGTATTCAAGTAACATGCGGATAACATTAAGACCATAAAAGATATGTAGATAATATATATAGATAACATTTGTTTGATAATAACAATCTGTGTTTATTGAAAAATCCCCCCGAAAACTGGGTACCCCTCAAACAGAAAATTGGTGTCGGTTGTGACTATCAGTAGCCTGTGTGGCCTCCGTTAGCTGCGATGCAGGCCGCACATCGCCGTCTCTTTGAGTAGACTAGTCTTTGGAAGGAGGCTTGAAGAATCCCGTTCAATTGACGCACCATAAAGTCTTCCAGTTCCTGAAGTATATGTTGCTGCCATGCAGCCTCAAGACGTCTCCCAATCTTGTCCCAGACATGCTCATTGGGCGCCATGTCCAGGTACAAAGACGGCCAGGACATTACAGGAATGTTATTCATCCTGAGAAGATCCATAGAAACCCATGCTGTATGGGGACGAGCGTTGTCCTGCTGAAAGACCTGGAGTTGAGGTTGACCCAGGAAGAGAGGTCTGATGTGATTACAAAGAACATCATCCCTGTGCACGACAGCAGTCACACGCTGACAAAACATGTGTAGAGGGTTCCTGTGATCATAACTGAAGCCTCCCCACACCATGATGCTTCCTCCTCCCCTCCGGTCGGCCTGTAAGACACAGGAGTTAGCGTAGCGCTCATTACTTCGTCTCAACACTCTGATGCGGCCGTCCGCGTGAGAAAGGTTGAACTTGTTGCCTCTGTTGACCTCACCAATGTAGGTGCTGTTGGGCCCACTGCAGATGTTGTTGGCTGTGATGTTGAGTCAGCCCTGACGTAAGGACTTCTGATTCCCGTTGCTCTTAGACGACGATGAACTGTGTCAGCTGACATGGGATGACGTGGGCCATGATTGGTTGCAGCTGTCTGTGTTGCTCGTCGCTGTCGGTCATACAGATGTGTCACTCGGATGTTATGGTCCCGTGCAGGATTAGTCGGCCATCGGCCATCCATGAGGCCTCTTGGACACTGCCTGTCTATTGAAGCGACCGATCTGGTGATGCCTCACCACTGCAGTTGACGTTGATCCTGCCTGTAGCATCCAGTGACAACACCTCTCTGGAGTTCAGTTAATCAAACCTTGTTTCCTGTCCTTTTCAAAGTCGAGTGTGAAATGCTTGGTGTCTTTTTTTATATGGTGGCACATATTTTTGCATTTGATGTGTGCTGCATGTGCAAAAAACGTCAAACGAGCCGAAATGACTGCGCTCCTGCAATGTACTCAAAATGAATGCTGTATATAGTGAACAGTGTTTCTTCAATGCGTCTCTTTACTTTTGTTTACATTTCTTTTCACAAATTACTATTTTGTGCATTTCACAAAAAAACAAATTTGACTTGTATTTCTGTGCGGTTGAGTAAATGTAATCAGAACTTTTCCCCAAGTTCAGGACCCATAGCCTGCTTACATATTTTACATCTGGGAATAATCAGCATGATATCTTGGGTATTATTAGTTCTTCAGACAAATGACAAATATTTTACATGTGATAGTATGCAGTTATTTACCATGTTTAAAGATTATATGATGTGTCATTTAGTGAAACAGTGAAACCTGTTACTCCAGATCCCTTTAATCATGTTGATCCAGAAAACGAGCTAATGTGGTAAACACACTTACATACCTTATGTGGAAATCCTGCTATTGTGGAAAACCTGCTAATCTGGAATTCATGCTAAACCAGAAGACCCACCTGTATGATAACTGTAAAGAACCTCTCCAAATGTTCACAAGACATTGCTTCTTACATATCCTAATAAGAATTTGTTAATTCAGAAATTTGTTATTCTGCACAATTTCAGTGTCTTGATTAACAGGGTTAGACTGTATTAAATAATTGGGATAAACTATATTTGTCATCTGTATTTGTCATGTTTGATAGAAATCTAATCAAGTAATACCATTTCTGTCTGCAGTCTCTTGTTGATTTTGGGTGGCACTGTGCTGAAAATTTGTGATTTTGGCACGGCCTGTGATATCCAGACTCATATGACCAACAACAAGGGGAGCGCCGCTTGGATGGCGCCAGAGGTGTTTGAAGGTGAGCTGGTGATGACGAGTGGACCACCCTTTCGTGTAGCATCTTTCAACATGGCATTTGTAGCATTCCAGGTTCTAGTTGGATCAAGTGGGGACTAATTCCTGGCATCAGTCACGTCATTTGTCAGGTGACACTTGTGATATTTTTCACTCCCAGAAATATTCACAGATGATAACCTTTAATGTGTCAGTGTTCCTGTTGACTTTTGAAACTACCAGTCCTCCAGGACTAGCAACTCTAAAAATTACCAGTCCCCACTAATTTTTGTCAGTCCCAACTTTTAGCAAATAAAAAAAGCATAAAAATTACCTGGTTTTATTCAGCTTTGGCTGTACATTTGTTGTTGTTCAAGTTCGAGAGTCAATATGAGGAAACTATGATTAATATTTATCATGTTTATATTAACACAGGTGATAAATAATAATGATAATAAATAAGTAATGAATTTGAACACTATTTAGGGACTGTTCATTTATGGCTGGTCATGAAAAAATCTCTTTAGGAGGGCCATGAGAAACTGAAACATAAAATGGGGGATGGATGGAGGGCAGCAAGATATGATACGGTCATAAGACCAATCTCACCCCTATGATAATTAACCAGTTCCGAAATAAGCTATTTTGACTGTCTGCCTTGCCCTTTTATTTTATCAATGGCTTCAGCATTAGACATGATAAGTTGCTATGTTTTTATCCAGGGTGCAACTACAGCGAGAAGTGTGATGTGTTCAGCTGGGGTATCATTCTCTGGGAGGTGATCACCAGGCGGAAACCGTTCGACGAGATCGGTGGGCCAGCATTCAGGATCATGTGGGCTGTTCACAATGGTGAGTAAAGCTATGTGTCCATCTGTCAACCAGAACCGGAACAGACTGGACTGGGCACTAGACAGTTCATTAGCTTCTAGATATTGAGCAATTGTTAATGTATTTCAAGTGAATTTCATGAAGTTAAATTCTTTTTTTAAACATCATAACATGACCGGTTAAGCAGATGTGTAGCTTGGCATCAACTTTAAGAAATGAAGAGCTACTATGGAGGATACTGATGTAAAATAGCTGAATGCAGATAGAACAATTTGCTGGGCTTGGTGGGCAGGGACAAATAGAAGATTATTTGGCTGGCCTAACAAGTCTATGTATAGTCCAATCAAAAATATGGGCAACAAAACCGACATCCGGTTTGTAAACAGTATTACTGCCGTTCAGATTTCGGTCGATTGCAGGATTTGAAAAGCATGTTTACCATCAATTACAAATCTTTTCATGATTTAATCAAGGTGCACAAGTGATTTCATGCACTTCATGAGGCAAGACCCGTGTTTTATTGCAATATAGATCTTCGTTTCCGATCAGATCGTATTGACTAGGTGTCACCATTTTGTTTGAAGCCAATGCTTAATAGGAGAGGCGGAATCTGATTATTAAATAGGAGGGACATACAAGGGACATAACACGTAATTGCCACTGATGGTGCTATGATCGAGCCACACAATACCAGCCTAGTTTTGCAAGGGTGGAAACCAGACTTTTATAGTGAGTTAACACCCTTGTCTCAGGAAGATGACTGTGGCGTTGCGCTACAAAACAAAAGAGGTTTTGTTGTAGAATCTGTATGCTAGTTCGTCATCTTGGTTACTTCAGTGGTTACTCTGTGGGAAGGTATGTGACTGAACAACTCCCCACATCCTACTGGTGGTAAGAGGCAACTAAACTGGGGATTAGCTGTCTGTAATGACTGTGGACTA
The DNA here is from genome assembly GCF_022045235.1 of Haliotis cracherodii. Classification (NCBI taxonomy): domain Eukaryota; kingdom Metazoa; phylum Mollusca; class Gastropoda; order Lepetellida; family Haliotidae; genus Haliotis; species Haliotis cracherodii. The sequence continues at coordinate 30,960,554 of NW_027266286.1, forward strand.
CACATGGTAGTGGCTGACAAACTCCAGGGAAGACAAACTGCCATGTGGCTAACTGTGTGTCATCAATCCAACACTGGGAACTGATGCACATGACTGACCACTCGTCTGATCCAGATTTGAATGATTGGTTGGCAAAGTATTATAACTGGACAGCATTAGAAACTGGCACTGGTCATGTAGTCCTTGCCAAACTGCCCAGTAGTTAAGGTATCATAAGGACGAGTAGGGTTTTGCTGTATGTTTATCATTATAAGGACCTGTGGACTAAAAAATGTCTGTTTCTACTGCTGCTGTCATATTGCTAACTTTTATGTTCCAGGTAAAAGGCCACCACCGATAAGGAGTATACCCAAACCATTGGATATACTCATGCAGAGGTATGTGTCAATGCCACTTTTGTGTTGGACAGAAATCTATCCTTTCATGTCGCTGAGTGAGTGAGTGAGTCAGATTGGGGTTTAAGCTGCGTTAAGCACTATCATAGCATGGGAACGCCAGGAATGAGCTTTGACAGAGCATCCAAATCATGAATGGAGCCAGCTATATATTGATATAACAAGATTGTCGGAGTGTAGCCATTGATTGAACCTGCTATAGATGCATCGCTATTGTTCCTGAACAGATAGCAGTAGGTCCGTGACCATAAAACAGGGACACAGGGGACTGGTTTACATATGAATAATACTGTAAAGTAAACACCTTATCTCTGCAGGGAGTAGCCTTGTGGTTAACGCAGTCACTGCATTGGCTTGTAGTGCAAGCCAGTTGGGAGTAGCCTTGTGGTTAACACAGTTACTGCATTGGCTTGTAGTACAAGCCAGTTGGAGTAGCCTTGTGGTCATCACAGTTACTGCATTGGCTTGTAGTACAAGCCAGTTGGAGTAGCCTTGTGGTCATCACAGTTACTGCATTGGCTTGTAGTACAAGCCAGTTGGGAGTAGCCTTGTGGTCAACACAGTAACTGCATTGGCTTGTAGTGCAAGCCAGTTGGAGCAGCCTTGTGGTTAACACAGTTACTGCATTGGCTTGTAGTACAAGCCAGTTGGAGTAGCCTTGTGGTCAACACAGTTACTGCATTGGCTTGTAGTACAAGCCAGTTGGAGTAGCCTTGTGTTTACCACAATCACTGCATTGGCTTGTAGTACAAGCCAGTTGGGAGTAGCCTTGTGGTCAACACCAGGGGTCCGGAAACCGTCATATGCGCCGGACATGTCCGATTGGGAATCTCAAATGTCCGGTTTAAAATATTGCTTACCGGACATTTAAATTTTTCTGTCCGGACATTTTAAAAAGTATTGTCCGGACATTCTTAAATTTTGACCGGACATGATCAACAGTTAGGACTAAGCAATTTCTGTCTGCAATTGTAACACAATGAAGATTATCTACACTGACAAGCTTTGTTTGTTTTGATTGCTGTAAATACATCGTACCTAGAATGATAGTCCAATCGGTCAATCACTGTAATAGGCAATAAACTGAGTTGACACTGATTAATCGAGGATTTATTACTGAGAACATCTTGTTAATTTGAGTAAAATGTGTTTACAACTGTACATAAATACCTTGCATCATCGATGTACCTCATTATCCTCACAATGCTACGATACGTAACCTCAGACAAGAAGCGAAAGCGTGACGACAGCCAGTCAACCGATGCAGATCAGTCGAGCGGATCTGACAAACCCACAAAGTCTGAATGATCATTTTGTAAGTCGTGGCAAACGACTTTCACTTGGTTGACATACAATGAGGATTTGCCGATTTTATTGTTTTCAGTAGCTAGTCGTATATTGAATCTTGATTGACCGCCATTTTGCTTTCTGTGACGATCGATATCAAATTTTTTTATGGTCAATAATTAAGTAGAGATGAAAAAGTATTCAAATAACTATTGCTATCAAGGATAGTTTAGGATTTATGATTATATTATCTGTCTTGTTTTTAAATAATCTTTAGTTTAAAAAAACAACTTTTCCCGTGAGGTCACGTGATAACCAAATATGGGATAATAGTCTCGATCCATAATGTTACAACGCGTACACTTGAGCAGACTCATGAATATTAATTAGACCGTTCACAACGTTGACAGATCGTTATTATAACAGAAACAAACGTATGTTTTCCATATATATCTAAAATGATATTATTTGTTATTAATTGTCCGGTGAAGTAAACAATTTAAATTGAAACAATTCATAATTCATCATATTATGAATACGTAACAACTTGTAATTTGTGTGTAAAAAGTCGTACTAAAACACGCTGTTTGAAGGGGGCGTGGCATAAATGTAAATGTCCTATTGGGATTTTAAATTTTCCGGACCCCTGGTCAACACAGTTACTGCATTGGCTTGTAGTGCAAGCCAGTTGGGAGTAGCCTTGTGGTCAACACAGTTACTGCATTGGCTTGTAGTACAAGCCAGTTGGAGTAGCCTTGTGGTCAACACAGTTACTGCATTGGCTTGTAGTACAAGCCAGTTGGAGTAGCCTTGTGGTCAACACAGTTACTGCATTGGCTTGTAGTACAAGCCAGTTGGAGTAGCCTTGTGTTTACCACAATCACTGCATTGGCTTGTAGTACAAGCCAGTTGGAGTAGCCTTGTGGTCAACACAGTTACTGCATTGGCTTGTAGTGCAAGCCAGTTGGAGTAGCCTTGTGTTTACCACAATCACTGCATTGGCTTGTAGTGCAAGCCAGATGGGAGTAGCCTTGTGGTCAACACAGTTACTGCATTGGCTTGTAGTACAAGCCAGTTGGAGTAGCCTTGTGTTTACCACAATCACTGCATTGGCTTGTAGTGCAAGCCAGTTGGAGTAGCCTTGTGTTTACCACAATCACTGCATTGGCTTGTAGTGCAAGCCAGATGGGAGTAGCCTTGTGGTCAACACAGTTACTGCATTGGCTTGTAGTACAAGCCAGTTGGAGTAGCCTTGTGTTTACCACAATCACTGCATTGGCTTGTAGTACAAGCCAGTTGGAGTAGCCTTGTGGTTAACACAGTCACTGCATTGGCTTGTAGTACAAGCCAGTTGGAGTAGCCTTGTGTTTACCACAATCACTGCATTGGCTTGTAGTACAAGCCAGTTGGAGTAGCCTTGTGGTCAACACAGTAACTGCATTGGCTTGTAGTACAAGCCAGATGGAGTAGCCTTGTGGTTAACACAGTCACTGCATTGGCTTGTAGTGCAAGCCAGTTGGGAGTAGCCTTGTGGTCAACACAGTCACTGCATTGGCTTGTAGTACAAGCCAGTTGGAGTAGCCTTGTGGTCAACACAGTAACTGCATTGGCTTGTAGTACAAGCCAGATGGAGTAGCCTTGTGGTTAACACAGTCACTGCATTGGCTTGTAGTACAAGCCAGTTGGGAGTAGCCTTGTGGTCAACACAGTTACTGCATTGGCTTGTAGTACAAGCCAGTTGGGAGTAGCCTTGTGGTTAACACAGTTACTGCATTGGCTTGTAGTGCAAGCCAGTTGGAGTAGCCTTGTGTTTACCACAATCACTGCATTGGCTTGTAGTACAAGCCAGTTGGAGTAGCCTTGTCGTTAACACAGTCACTGCATTGGCTTGTAGTACAAGCCAGTTGGAGTAGCCTTGTGTTTACCACAATCACTGCATTGGCTTGTAGTACAAGCCAGTTGGAGTAGCCTTGTGGTTAACACAGTCACTGCATTGGCTTGTAGTGCAAGCCAGTTGGGAGTAGCCTTGTGGTCAACACAGTTACTGCATTGGCTTGTAGTACAAGCCAGTTGGGAGTAGCCTTGTGGTCAACACAGTTACTGCATTGGCTTGTAGTACAAGCCAGTTGGAGTAGCCTTGTGGTCAACACAGTTACTGCATTGGCTTGTAGTACAAGCCAGTTGGAGTAGCCTTGTGGTCAACACAGTTACTGCATTGGCTTGTAGTGCAAGCCAGTTGGGAGTAGCCTTGTGGTCAACACAGTTACTGCATTGGCTTGTAGTGCAAGCCAGTTGGAGTAGCCTTGTGTTTACCACAATCACTGCATTGGCTTGTAGTACAAGCCAGTTGGAGTAGCCTTGTGGTCAACACAGTTACTGCATTGGCTTGTAGTGCAAGCCAGTTGGAGTAGCCTTGTGGTCAACACAGTTACTGCATTGGCTTGTAGTACAAGCCAGTTGGAGTAGCCTTGTGGTCAACACAGTTACTGCATTGGCTTGTAGTACAAGCCAGTTGGAGTAGCCTTGTGGTCAACACAGTAACTGCATTGGCTTGTAGTACAAGCCAGTTGGAGTAGCCTTGTGGTCAACACAGTTACTGCATTGGCTTGTAGTACAAGCCAGTTGGGAGTAGCCTTGTGGTCAACACAGTTACTGCATTGGCTTGTAGTGCAAGCCAGTTGGGAGTAGCCTTGTGGTCAACACAGTTACTGCATTGGCTTGTAGTACAAGCCAGGTGGAGTAGCCTTGTGGTCAACACAGTTACTGCATTGGCTTGTAGTACAAGCCAGTTGGAGTAGCCTTGTGGTCAACACAGTTACTGCATTGGCTTGTAGTACAAGCCAGTTGGAGTAGCCTTGTGGTCAACACAGTTACTGCATTGGCTTGTAGTACAAGCCAGATGGAGTAGCCTTGTGGTCAACACAGTCACTGCATTGGCTTGTAGTGCAAGCCAGTTGGGAGTAGCCTTGTGGTCAACACAGTTACTGCATTGGCTTGTAGTACAAGCCAGATGGAGTAGCCTTGTGGTCAACACAGTTACTGCATTGGCTTGTAGTAAGTAAAATGTAAGATTAGGGTGGTCCTTTACTTTTTTGAGTAGTGTATAAATCTGTATGAATATAACCGCTATTGTATAAACAAGGTATGAGCTGAATGTGACCCTCTGTTTCCCACACAGTGAGTAAGTGAGTGAGTGAGAGTGAAAGTTAATTCTGCTTTGAAGAGCGTTTCGGTTATGTTACTGGTATGATGCTGACAAACTTAGGAATATAATCAGGAAAAATCAGGATTTAAACACGATCACAGATTTTTGACACGCCTAATTAAATTGAGAGACGCAACTATGCACAGTGATTACCAGCGCCTTAGTGGAATTGGCCACTGTTCCCTCTTTCCCCTAACGATGGTATTGTTGCTTCATCTACACATGTTTAACTCAGGTGCTGGTCCGGGAACCCCTCTGAGAGGCCGTCGATGGCGGAGGTGGACCGAGTGATGACTCACCTGTTTCAGGTAAGTGTCTGCTGGATCCAGAACAGATGCTGATGATAGGAAAGATGAAGAGAAGGAATATTCAGTATGAGGGGGAGTAATGGGTGTGGTTTAATGGTGTTGTTTCAACCTTGATGTATAGAGAACTAGTTCTGGATTCCGAGGAGCTATGTACCCAGCAGCCCTTGCTTGCCGTGAGAAACCACAAACAGGGGGAATAGATGGGCACAGTACATGAGCTGGGCCCCTTGTCACTAAGCGATCTTAGTGCTAAGATGATAGTAACTCCCATTCATTAACAAAAACTTAAGACAGTTGTAGCGCTAAGACAATAGTAACTTTCATAGTTTAATAAAGACGTAAGACAGTCATAGCGGTGAGACGATAGTAACTCCCATACTATAATAAAGATGTAAGACAGTCATAGCGGTGAGACGATAGTAACTCCCATACTATAATAAAGATGTAAGACAGTCATAGCGGTGAGACGATAGTAACTCCCATACTATAATAAAGACGTAAGACAGTCATAGCGGTGAGACGATAGTAACTCCCATACTATAATAAAGACGTAAGACAGTCATAGCGGTGAGACGATAGTAGCTCCCATACTATAATAAAGACGTAAGACAGTCATAGTGGTGAGACGATAGTAACTCCCATACTATAATAAAGATGTAAGACAGTCATAGCGGTGAGACGATAGTAACACCCATACTATAATAAAGACGTAAGACAGTCATAGCGGTGAGACGATAGTAACTCCCATACTATAATAAAGATGTAAGACAGTCATAGCGGTGAGACGATAGTAACTCCCATACTATAATAAAGATGTAAGACAGTCATAGCGGTGAGACGATAGTAACACCCATACTATAATAAAGACGTAAGACAGTCATAGCGGTGAGACGATAGTAACTCCCATACTATAATAAAGATGTAAGACAGTCATAGCGGTGAGACGATAGTAACTCCCATACTTTAACTTACACTTAAGACAGTCTTAGCTCAAAGATTGCTTTGTGGAGCGGGTACAAGGCTGGTTTTATGTATCTACCCCAACAGTGTTGATTTTTGCTCAAGTTATCAAAGGTCTTATAACTCTAACCCTTTGTATTAACTTGCTGTAGCAGGGTTATACCATCTATACTGGATGCAAAACATTGCAACCTATACTCAAAACAGCAAATAAGTTCTATATGGGATGCAATGGGATGCAGAGATATCTCTATAGGCAATTCAACTATGGCCATGGAAAGTAGCATGCATGTGAAATTTTACTGTCGATGGCCAATTTTTCTTGCTAAATCAAAATGTTTGGTTTCAAACAAGAAAAGTCACACCTGTATTTAGTGTTTGGCTCCACAGGTACTTCATATTCCATTTGTTGCTGGTACGGTGGTCACCTTGCAGGGATTAATGTAGGATTCTAAACTAAGTGCCCTTGGCAGGCAATTTGGGAAAAAACATCATAATTTTATTCAAAATTTACATTTTGAAAAGTTCCTATTTTACTAAATTCAGAGGTATGTGAACATTGTAAAATTAAGCATTCCAACCTGTTCCTGTTCATTGGTCCTGTTATCAGTGAAATACAAGTCACCTCTACAAAGCCATAACTTTAGTTCTGACTTCGTTAACATGAAGTGGTAACTTTTAATCCCAATTTGGGTATGTTGAGTGGCATTTCCTTTGGGCTGAACATCGGCCTCTGTGTACCGGTAGGTCTAAGAGAGTCTAATCCCTGCATGGGACCCCCATTATAATGCCTGGGACCCCCAAAAGCATGAGTCCCCAGAACTGACAGATAAAATGGCCTGCATATATCCCTGCTGTAGTAGTAGGAATTAATTCAGATTTGGTGACACTCATCACGTTTATCACGGTCACTAACCATGGTGAGAGTAAATTCATGAAATGATGTTTTGTTTCTTTACCATGTTAGCAATTTAACACATTAAAACATTGTTCCCTCGCATATTGTTGTTTTAGTTTTTCCGAGGTGCTGAAGAACCCTTGGTGTATCCGCCAGCCAGTGACTCGGACGAGGAGCTGTACCCTAGCAGTGGTAGGTGCATGAACTGAAGGTGTCACAATACGTCCCCAGGGCCCCATGATGGCATAAGGGTCAACTTTCGAGGATCGAATGGTTACAGTGTGCGGTCTGGCTGTGTCATGACACCCAGGAAGTATGGAGTTGGGAGTTCACTGGCCAGGAGGGCTTGTTAACAAAAACTGTTGCAAGCACTCGTCATATCTTACTAGACCCGTGAAGATCGGGGATAGAATGGTCTTCAGCAACCCATGCTTGCCGAAAGAGGCGACTATGCTTGTTTTAACAGGCGACTAACGGGATTGGGTGGTCAGGCTGGCTGACTTGGTTGATGCATTTCATCGTATCCCAATTGCGTGGATCGATGCTCATGATTTCAATCACTGGACTGTCTGGTCCAGACTCGATTATTAAGAGACCTCCGTCATATAACTTGAATATTGCTGAGTGCGGCGTTAAACAACAAACAAACAAAACAAACAAACAAATATATCTTACTAGCCCAACTTTGTGGCTACAGCCTACATACCATGCGTTAACCTAAATGTAGGTTGTGTGTTTTGAGTACAATACTTGGCTGCTTGGTACAATACGTTTGTCTGTCGATTGTGTTTCTTAGACTTTCACATACATACTAATAATGCACCTACATGTATGTCAGTCATAATCAGTGAACAGCGAAAACCCAGTTTTCTAGTTCACATGGGTTTCTGATAAAATACAAAATGAAAACAAAATGATGTCAGACTTTGCCTTAACTTACTTGATCATTCGTAGAAATAAGTATGTATTTTTCAAATGGACAGTCAGGCCAGCTTTACAGAAATGTCACTTGCCCAATTTATAAGTCACTTGCATTTGTCTAGAGGGCCATCAGCTATTTTAACACTGGGTACACATTTGGGTACAAGTATGTACATATCTGATGTGTTTTGTACAAGTAGGCCCCTCTGCATACATTCTTGTTGTGTGCAGACGGGCCGGTCAGATGTCTTAGATAAGGTGTTGCCTAAATACAGAAACTAGAAGTGTTCACGTTGAATGATTACATATTGAATAGGCATATAGAAGTGATATTCATAAGAATGGGAGATTTGTGGATGCAACTGTTGTGTTTTGAGGGGAACATATACAAAATCACTACTGTGCCATATACAGCTTGATATCATTTTTGTTGACATTTATGTGGATATATATCATTTTTGTTGACATTTATGTGGATATATATCATTTTTGTTGACTTGTATGTGGATATATGAAGTATTGTAAACTGAACTTTCCAGCCAAACACATTTTTCTTGGAGGGCTTTGGACAAAAGACTGAATAATATAAATACATGTACAAGTATCTTTACGAGCGTCACACATGCTCGTTTACATCATCATAAGACCTCATTGTTTGTATGCTTTAAATTAGTGGTGTAACAATACTCCGATACAGTATCATATCACGATACAAGGGCCAAGATACAATACATCGATTTATGACCCTGTATTGCGATACATGTGATACATTTCATTTCAAGTTATATTGTGTAAAAACATGTGAATACTAACAAACTGTTCAACCACCAGCTTATGTGATTGTCTAGCATTTCATGGTTGGACATAAATAGCATAACATTCACAGAGCCCTCTACCAATTCTTTCCTACAACATCCCATCTTTGATCTCTGAAATTTATTAACAAATTCATTTTTCAGGGTTGTGATTCACCTGCAGAATGAAGAATTTCAACTTCAGAAATAAAAGTATTGTATAGGGATGAAAATCGAATTGCACCTATCGTGTCGAGATATGTATTGTGTTGCAATCCACCATATCGTTACGCCTCTAATTTTAATGATTTTGTGTACAACGATTAGAATGATATTTTGTTGCAGCTCCTATGACACCACCAATCACATTCTCCAACACACCTCCCAGCACGGTACACTCCCATTCAGTGTCGCCCCCTACCAGCGAGTCCAGAGCTGTCACCAATAGTGATACTGTCAAGTATGGTGCTGACCGGCCGGACCACGTGCCTCTCTTCCTGCCCAGCATGGCCAGACATGCCCCCATTGTTGTGGAGGTACTACAACAACATTGACTTCATTTTTCCCGTTTTCCGACTGATAATCTACCGTATATTTAGGTTATTGGGTATTGGCCAACCCCCAGCATGATCCTTGGAACCACTGCCCAAATGATATGCCTATGAGAAAGGTTGACCCCACAATAAACCGTATACTCTATATGTTTGGATTGATATTTTGTGCAAGTTTTGTATAAATGTTTTATATATACAGGCAACAGATAGTAAAAATATTCATTTGCAAATTTCTATTGCTAAACTACTGTGGACTGCTGTGGACTGGTGTAGCTAGAAAATACTTTCAAAGAATGCTGGTATAGGATATTGTCCGACAGAATGTTTACTTTAGAACTTGGCCATTATTTTATAATATACTGTAGTCATGGTAGTTGAAATGCACTTTGTGAAATTTGTGACAAATCACACAGTGACAATCATCAATGAATTGATCAGATATATCCTTGTATGTGCTTGGATCTGATACAACAGTGTCATAGCAGTCTATAGCCCTGCTGCTCTTCTGTGTAATAACTGCACACAATCATTGCAGGATAGTAATAATCGGAGTATTCAGTGAATTGTATACTTAGCCTGCATGACAGGAGTAAGGCACCCCCAATCTCCCCTCCTGCCTTTGACTGTCTTCCCAGTCCACTTAAAGCAAGAGGAAGTTCAAGTTCTGGAGTGTATCTGTGGAAGCTTTTTTCACTCTGTGTTATTGATATTGCACACTATAGTAGCAGGCTTTGTATATAATATATGATATGTGTAATGCTCCTTTAATTTTGGCTCTAAACATCCTTCACTCACAGCTTGTTCACGTAAACCAATTTCAGGAGGAGAGACACAGAGGCCAGCAGAGTGCACCTCCGTCCCTTGCTGCCAGTCGAGAAAGTCTCAATGACCCCCGAGGGTCAAGGTCGGGGACGCCTGTTGACCATTACAAAAGATATTCAGCTGATCTGAGCAAACTGGATGAATACGACATCTCATCTCAACAGCGGAACCAGGCCAGCAACCCACAGAGAGGTGGCTAAAGAATTTTATACTTTTTTCAACTATTTTTTCTCATCTGTTTCAACCATTTATTTGAAAAATGAATCAAATATGTTTTCTCAAACCTTTTTATTTCACAAGAAGTTTCTTAATTTTGACTTTAAATGGTCTTTGGGTTAGTTTTCACGGTTCCCAGCCTCGTACAAGACTGTTGTAGGACAGAAATGTTTAGGATATCAATAAAAATAGTTGAGAAGAGAAACAAATGTTATAATATTCGGATGTAGCCTTATGTTGTAAGGCCTGTAATCATGGCAGTGGAAGCCACAAATGTGTTAAGTTAGCCTTGCTGAAAGCTAGATGTCTATATATGCTGCAACAAGCTTTCCAACTGTTATTTAATACTTCCGCATTCTTGTGAAGGAGGTAATATGAAACCCTTTACAATATCATCTCTTTTCCCCTCAGTATTTCAAAAGTTTTTCAGTTGATTACTTGTGTCTGCTTGTTTGTTTACGTGTTATATTTGGACACATTTTACTTATGTTGTAGACCACAATAATCCTCAAGATAACCACACCTGCATGACTAATTCATGGTCACATCACAGAGCCCCAGGGGAAGTGTAGAGTACTAATATAGCACCTGAAATGTGAAAGTCTTGGAATATATTTGGTCTTGTTCACAATTGTAACCTTGAAGGTTAAGACCAAGTAGGTGGTGTTCACAGGCAGCCCCTTTCCCTTGTGATGTCATGGACTCAGGTGGAACAGTTTGGGCTGATGCTGCAATAAGTGGCTCTTGTGAAAGATATTATCTCATGTATGGATAAGGAAAGATATATATAGATCTATTCAAGCATTTTGTATCTATAATGATAGCCTTGCATTTTTGTGTAAACACTTGGGCAACCAGTTTGAAAATCAACAATTGGTGACATTTGGAAAAAGAAATTCTCACATTCATGAAATACTAAACATCCCCAAAAGGGTTTGGGGTATAGAATAGAAAGTGTCTGAATAAGCAAGTTGTATGTGAATGACATTGTTTAAAAGGAGCCTAATAAATACCCCAACTTTTCACGACAACTACAAGCATAGGCTATGATGAACCTGCACCTGACACTAGTAACACATGTTCCTTGGTTGAGAAGTCAGTCAGTCAGTCAGTGTTATGGGTTGACGACAGAGTAACGTGAAATGTCTGGCTGCTTATACACATGTGTACACATTATCATGTCTGTATTCGCACTAAGTAATGCTTGCTGCTCTCAAGGTATGTGCCAGAGCATGGAGGTGCTGGAAACATCAAACTGCACTAGTTACAGTATGTTGTAGAAATCACGAACATGATACTATTTTACTGTTAGATTTCTTTTATGCCTTGAAAACACTTTATCAGCTAAATACACTCATTCTTAATGGAATTCAAATCTAGACGTTGCAGAGTTTCCAATACATACTTGCATCTGGCACTCACTTCCCTCTCGCTGTGTGATGTGTGCGAGTGTGTAGCATGTGTTGTTGTTGACATCATCGTTTAATTCCCATGCATCTCGTACTACCAGTGCTAGGTCACCGACGATCGGGGTCACATGGCACCCCTGCCAACTTCGCCACAGCTGGCATCACCTTTAATCAGACAAACCAAACAGGTGAGGATACTGAAGCATTGATTGTCATGGTAGCAGGCTTGTCCAACAACATCTACGCTAGGAGATGACAGCACCGAAACCCCCTCATACTGCAACAGTGTTATTTATGCCCCTGTCCTGTGCGTTGTCAGACTACCTGCTCAGATCCCTTGGGAGTTCCCAGCCCAAGCTGTTGGTTAGACCCCTCAAGCTTTGCGTCACCAGTCTTCTGGGAGTCTGGTTACGAGGGGAAATTTTTCCATCAGCGGATATTAGGTTGACCTTGAAACCTTTATTGAGATGAATCACAGAGATGTTTCAGGACTGACTGTGCCATCAGTCACAACAAGGGCTTTGTGTATTTGTCCTACCTCAGTAGCCTAAAAACAAGTTGCTCGAGTAATCTTGACGAAACAACTTTAGGAGGTGAAAGGTTTCCCCAGTCCCATTAAATTTAACAGATGTAAGATATGTTCAGTCTCTTCAGTAATGGGGAACCTTTGACGGGATGAACATTTGATTTTCCTTTTATGTACCTGTGTTAGGAAACACTGTTATGCTCTTATCTGGCATGCCACTTCTGTCAGTATACAGGCACTAAATATTCCTACTAATACAGTCAGTAGAACACTGCCTACAAAGTAGTTCCTCAGTCCCTGTCAACCCACAGTCTTCAGAGTGTTTTCAGTGCACAGTCTTGTTATTACCCTACGTATCTGTGTCCCTTTTGTTTATGCATGTGTTTGGCATGACGTTGCTGATATGTTATGATTGTGTTGGTCCTAGCGTACTGTATTTACTGTAGACTCAAACCATCCAGTTTTTGCTAAGTCATACAATTACAGAGATTCAAGCTGAACTTATATTAGTCTTGGGATGGTAATTTCCTCTCAAACAATATCCTACCATGTTTATTGGCAACTTCAGACACTTGTACTTATTTCAGTATGTGAAGGTTTATTTTTCGAAACTTGTGAAATTGTTCAAAATGAATGAAAAGTCTTTAGATAAGCCATAGCCTAAATTACAGTAGGTAAATATTAAAACAAACGAGAATAATGCTGTATATATTCGTATGCTTTGTCATGTAAGTTTCAAAAGAATCCAGATTGCAATGGTTAAAACATACACGCAAAATATTTTAACAGTTTGTGAAATTAGGAGTAGGCATTTGAACATGTTGAAGTAAGATTGTAGGAGAACTGTGATTTAATGTGTGTGATTTCCTCCTCTCTCTCCATGCTGCTGGGACTATAGCACTGGGAAGGTTTGGCTCATTTGATGCTCTCCTTCCTCCAGCTCGGCCACCCAAACCTAGTTTCTTGCTCTCTCAAGGTATCAGTTGGTGCTGGCAATTTTTTATACTTCACTTTTGTCTCCTTTTTCATCACATTTTTTTTCAATGGATATATTAACATAAAGTTTAAATTGTAAACCGTCTTGTTCAGTGATGATTATGACTCACCTAGATTATGTAGTGCCGTGAAGGGGGGGGTGGGGAGAGTACAGGTGATAGTTTCTATGTGTCAAGTTATCATTGCAGGGTGCAGGAGTAGCCTTACTGTTAAAGTCACACCTAAAACCTGGCGTCTCTCTACAATGGTGCTGGAATATTTCTAAAAAGCATCATAAAATATTCTCACCACAAATTAATTATGGGAAAGAAAGAGATTGAATTTTCCACAGAGAAAATATATAGAATACGAAAGCATGTTTTGTGTTTACGGTCATCATTTTTGCATATTGTGTAACAATTCATCACATAGTGTGAATGCTTTGTGGGGTATCATGCTTTGGACATACAGGACACTTTCAGCTGCATGCAATGTGGGCACGTCTTGCACTTCTCACTCCTTAGTCTGTACCAAGGAGAAATTGACTTCTTGTTTTATCATTGGTGAATATTATTACGATATGTATCCATAATCATTTTCAAATCATATATTTTCAGTTTTGTTTATCATTCACTTGCATTTCACACTTTTCCCTTTGTACCTCAGCCTATCAGGTCCTCCAACATGGAGCTTGATGGACGATCATGCTTAATCCTGTTCATTATATTGGTAATGGTTACTTGAATAACTTGAAAGTGTTTCGAACATAATGTCATAAATGGAGTCCAATCGGTAAATATATTTTATGTAACTTTCAAATATCAGAGCTTACACTAAAGTTACTTGGGATGGAATATTCATCTCTGGTGAGATCCTGCACTGAAACAGTTTTTAATAGTTCCTAATGTATAAGCAGTAAGTGTGGGTCTTTTAGATGTTAGGATGTTAGGACAGAATGTGAACAGGAGCTGCTGGTTACAGAAGCTTAAAGCTTGTGCTGTTATGGTGTATGAAGTAGACTTAGGAGTGTTAATCTCTCATACACTCTTGCTGAAGTGGTGGCATGAATGGCTTCTAAGACGTCACAATTTGCTATGCAGAGTTGCGTCCCTTGGGCACTCAAGAAACCTAGGATTTGGGTTCGAATCCCGATTTGCCGCGATTTTTTCTAGGTTTGTCAGCACTATACCCATGCTCAGGGGTTTCACCAAAGTGGTAAATGTCTGAGACCTGCATCGCTTCAGGCTTTCCCCTCACATTAAGCTGACATGCCATAATATAACTGGAATACTGTTCAAAGTGGCGTTAAACCCAACTCACACACTCTTGTTGAAGCCTCAGTAAACAGCTTTCCATAAGCATAAAATCATGAGACAGATTGTCAGTTTGTGAAACTTTGCTCCAAGTCAAAATAATTCAGTGATGCAACTGATAAATTATAATATTTCCAATGAAGCTGCAAGATTATAACATATTTAAAGCTATTATTTGCATGGCCCAAAGTGCAGAGTTTTATGTTGTATTGTGGTTGTCACAGGAGTGGCAGCTGTCATCACATGATTGGCATTTTCTGTACATAATTTCTCATTGTCTGTCTTCATCAGTCTACTGCATGCTAGGCTGTATAACAACTTCACATGACAAATTGTTGCCTGCATGGATTGTAATAGTTATAGATCCTTGTGTCAGTTGACACCTTTCCCTTCCACGCTTACAAGTAACATTTCAAGTCCCTTCTCAACACTGAACATGATCCTTGATTATATTGAAACCCCCCACCTTCCACCCAGGCCGAGGACACCGAAGAATTGGATCGGATGAGTACACACACATCACGGGGACATCCAGTGCATCCTCCACTCCCCGCACAGCCAGCCCTGCCCGTATGCCGGCCACAGGGGTGACCCACTGCAGCACCTACCCCGGCCAACTGAACCAGGTGGGGCAGAGCATGTCCCCACCCACACGCTCCATCTCACACCAGCCCCCGCAGAGCTCGTCATGGACGGCGTCAGAAACACCAGGGCAGATGCCTACATCAGGTACTGGAACTTTATCATGGTCATGTTTTGGTGATGGAGAGTCACAATGTTCTCCATTTTATGTGTCCTTGTCCCTCCGAGGGGTAGCTCTCTCATGTAGACTGAC
This sequence comes from Haliotis cracherodii, assembly GCF_022045235.1. NCBI lineage: Eukaryota > Metazoa > Mollusca > Gastropoda > Lepetellida > Haliotidae > Haliotis > Haliotis cracherodii. Next base: position 30,975,972 of record NW_027266286.1, read on the forward strand.
TCTTCCTTGATGATTGGTTGGTATTTAGAAGATTGGTCAATAATCAGAATTCACTTATTCATTTATAACAAAAGCTGATTGGTTGTCAGTGTAACATGCAGACTATGTTCTGGAGGGGATCCAGTGGCCCAGTGGTCTAAGCTGCTCCTGAGCTACTGGGATCAAGTGGTTGAGGGTTTGAATCTCACATTGCTGCCTCACATGCACCACACTTGGGTCACCAAAGTAGCAGACTTCTATGATCTGTGCCACTTTGGGCGTTCCTTCTACATTAAGCTACATCAATGCAGTGATGAACTTTCTCACTCTTTAAGTGAGCCAGTGATCTTCCTGCTGTATGGCAACTAGGATCTGTGCCCACAGGCACTGGTTTATCTGCACCAGACCATTGTACCTTCCGGCCTTATAGTATAGTACTGTTACACCTCGTCTTAAATCATTAGTCAATAATGACACTTATGACTGTAGTCATAACCTGGTATCTTTTCTAAATCCTCAGTCACAACTAAGTCTTCAGTGGCATTCCCAGCACAACATTAAACACATGTACAGGACACCACAATCAAGAAGAACAAATGTACATACCATAACTAAGGATACATGATCATACATTCTACCCTAGCTGTGTCAGATGGAACGAACTGTCTGTTTACAAAGGGACATAACTCTTGTAGCCCTTATTGCATACCACTAATAATATAGTAAACTTATAACAGTACTTTAAGTTGTAGTACTTTTCACTGTAATATTCACACACTGAAATAGGCCGGTAAAGTAATCAGGCAGAGTTCACTGTTTGAGATAGTCATAGGACATTGTGTTCTTCCTGTGTTGCCAGTACCTTCACTTGTCCATTGAGCATGAGAATACCTTTCTTCTGGAACGTGATCAGACTTACTACAAGTACAATGTTTGTTCATTTGGGATTAATTGACGAAGTTATTTATGATAGCAAATGAGCTTGTAAAGCAGTAAAAAGACTACAGAAATTTGATGATGTTCTGCCATTTTCTTGTTCTTGACAAATACTGAGGTAAGTTCATTTTTAACTTTAACATTTTTGCATTTTAAGTGCATGTTTGGGTACCTGACCACTCGCTACACCAAAGTAGTTCGGGAACAAGCAGTCCCTCGTCATTTAAAGGAAAAAGGCATAATGATTTCACCTGTACAGTATTAAGGTGTGAGTGAAGGGCAAAATTGAAAAACTTTGAAACTAAAAACATTTGGAAAACCTTTTTGACAGATGTCAGTCAGCATATGACTCCCAACACTATCATAAGGCTGGTTGAAATCAGTAAAAGTCCTAGTCTGTTGGAGCTTATCCAGATACAGCAACGGTTATCTCCTACTACTGCTAACTTCCTGTCTGTCAGATGTCTTGACATGGTTTCATGTGTTATGACACACTGATCAACAGCCTTGTCTGTCTGGACCTAGTGAAATGTCACAAAACATTGTGCTCGAAGATCATATAAACCGAGGATAGATAATTTGCATTGTGTATGGAATGCAAAATTGTGTTGCTTTGAATCATATAAAACTAATCCATTTGAAAAAGATGCATGTTGCACATGACATGTCTTTTCTGGAAATAAATATTATACAATCCTAGTTCTCACTGTCCGGGGCTGACTTCCTTCACTCAAAGTTGTGTTGGAGAATGAAACACCCTTCAGTGCTGAGTGTAAGGCTTCAGAGTATGCTACAATATGACATTATTTAGTCCTCAGAGACCCAAGAATGAATCTTTGATAATCCCTTCACTCACTTTCCACCCTCATCAGGTCCTGGAATACTTTAGGATTCCTATATAGAATTGTTTTTCTTAAACTTATACACAACTGTATTTCGAAAACTAAATGTTCGTCTAAGCATCATTAGAGAAGTGAGGTGTGCCATTTGTTAAATATTTTACGAGATACAAGGCACTCGTATTAAAACAACTATTCTCATATTACAGTAGGAGTTATTATCCCCTGCCATGAACTGGGGCAGAGGATATAAGAACGGAGTACATATGTCCGTCTGTCCATCTGTCCTTCCATCCATCTGTCAGTTCACTTCTCAAAGTAGACAAATTTTCTCAAAAACTATTTAAGTCATAGACATAAAGTTTTACACTCTGCTCTTACAGAGTTATGGCCCTTGGTCCATGTTATTTTACTTGGTGTATAGTGTGCGCAATGGGGTGTCCTCAGAAACTACTGAAGTTGCATAAATGAGAGTTTGCATGCTTATGTGAGAGATACTTGTCAAGACTGAGTTCTAAAATTGGTCCCGTAAATTATGTTTTTACAGAGTTATGGTAATTTTACTTATCATGACTGAGTTAGGAGCCTTTTGTGTGTATTAATTTCACATAGAATCATTTTTCTGATGACATAAAGCGGCCCAAGTTTTCTCTTCTTTATGCGGCTGTCGGGAAGCCTTGTGGTTGAAGCATTCGCCCGTCACGCCGAAGACCCGGGTTTGATTCCCAACATTGGTACAATGTGTGAAGCCCATTTCTGGTGTTCCCCGCAGTGATATTGCTGGAATATTGCTAAAATTGGCGTAAAATCTAACTCACTCACTCACTCACACTTAAGCCTATATAGGACTCTTTTATATAGGAACTGTTTTTATTCTCTACTATATGAACAAACAGAATTCTAATGTGCCCCATGGTAAGGAATAGTGATAAGATATTGTTTTCTTGTTTGTCTAGTACAACTTCCATTCCACAAATTTCTTGTGCCTTTTTTAATACTTTTTATCAGTAAACATGTATGTGAAAATCCAATGTCAGATTACAGACAGTTATAGGAAAGATCCTTCTCATGTTAGTACTTACTGTGATAACTTCGGATAAGTCAGACATCTGAACACATCGGTGGTTCTGCTGCAAGTTGGTATGTTATGTGTGTAAGCTTTGTTTGGGAGCTCATTGAGGAAGCTTTGGGGCATGCTCAACATTGAGAAGCATGGTAAAAGTTGCAAGAAGCTTCGACGATGTTGAATTTTCTGAAAGCTTGGCATATACATGACAAAGTTTTGAATGATTCTGTTTACATCATATGAGTTACTGTATTCACAGTAATAAGCACCCTGGGCTCAGAAAATGGAAATGGGGAGCGCTTATCAAAACAATACATGAGATAAAGTTTGTTTCAGAAATTGATCGGTAGTGAACAAGATGGGCTTCCATGGTTTAAACGTCATCAAAACTAAACTAAAATGTTTTTAGATAATAATATTGCACGGCAATTATATACATACCCCTTCTGCCCTGCTGTTTTCTGTAAAAAATATCTAATATACACAGGAAAATTCAGACTATCATGTAAATTTTCAGGTTTAGTTCTGGGCACTTGCTTACCGATTGGTCTAGAAGTTGGTCATGGGGAGCTCATTGGAGCAGAGTGTTTAATACAGTGAATACGGTAGCTGGTACTGAAATGGCTGTGACTTAAGTGACATATACACAGAGCTGGACCATTAGAGTGAATTGACTGAGGACTATGACACTGATGTGATGGCTGCTGTCCACTGACTTGTCCTGGGCAATCATTACACAGTGGCGTGGGAGGGGGTATGTCTGTTGAGAGAACTGGTTTGGTTATGACATTAACCTTCTGTGCATAACTCTTTCTCTCTGAGCTGCAGCCATGAAAGTCGAACTCTGTCAGTGATTGCTAGTTGCTTATGTGTTTGTGTACTTCCAATCACATTTTATGTATGTTTGAATGTGGAAACTTGAGTCTGTAACATATTTTGTCATACTGTTTTACTGATAAAAATATTCAGCTAGAGTTGAGTCTCTGCAAAAATCCTTGTGTCTGTGTATTTGTGACACCTAACATAAACACTTATGTTTTTTTTTATTATGTATTTCCAGTATCACCTGATGTCAACATGATGTACTTCTATATTTAAGAATATATATTTATTGCTTTATTTCCTGTGGTATCTGATGAAAAAAAAGTTACACAAGTGTTATTATATTTTGTATACTCACTTAATGTCAACACGATGTACTAACATGCATTTTTATGCCGTGTTTCCAGTGGCTGCTGACGTCAACATGATGTACTAACATATATTTTCATTGTTGTGGTTCCAGTGTCACCTGACATCATCACGATGTACTAATGTGTATTTTCATTGCTGTGGTTCCAGTGTTTCCTGGCGTCAACACGATGTACTAATGTGTATTTCATTGCTGTGTTCCCAGTATCACCTGACGTCAAAACGATGTACTAATGTGTATTTTCATGCTGTGTTTCCAGTATCACCTGACGTCAACACGATGTACTAATGTGTATTTTCATGCTGTGTTTCCAGTATCACCTGACGTCAACACGATGTACTAATGTGTATTTTCATGCTGTGTTTCCAGTATCACCTGATGTCAACACGATGTACTAACATGTATTTTCATGCTGTGTTTCCAGTATCATCTGCAGACGTCAACACGATGTACTAATGTGTATTTCATTGCTGTGTTTCCAGTGGCTCCTGATGTAAACATCCCTGCCTCTGCTATGAACATGATCTATCTATCTCTGGACCACCAGTTACAGGTGAGATCAGACACCACTGGCAATCCATCAGTGGAGCGTTGGTTGAATACAACCCCCTCCGGCTTTGACCCAGACAAAATACCAGAGTTATGCCGGGTACTACTTCAATTTGATGTCTCCATGCATGTGCATGCACACCTTGCATGTGGGCTTCTGTCCTGGGTCAGTTTGGTTGGGTTTTTTGAATGCACAAGTAAAATATTCAATTCAATAACTAATTGACTAGCAGAATATTGCCCACTCACTTGAACAATCTGCTCCTCATTCAAAGCGTCCTTTTGAAAAGTGAAAATATCTTTTGATAGCTTTCTTTATGTTGTCATAATTTGGGTGAGGAAAACATGGGAGTCACTATTCCTGGATTCCTGTTGTATCTTGACATCCACTGAACATGGCTGAACATCACAGATTATGTTATGAAGAAAAGAAAAAAGAAAAATAATAATTCTGCAGACAAAAAGAAAGAAATCATATGCAAACTGGTGGTTGAGTTGGTTTGGGCAGAAACAACCCATTTTAATTTTGTTTTGACAAGTTAAACGCGTTGTGTTTCAGCTAACGTTGTTCTGCCAACTTTTGTAGTATGCCAAACATGATTTTCTGGAGTTCTTAACAAAATAGTTTTGGTTATTGAGGAATATTTTCTCCATGCATGTTATTTTTGCTTACTTTTTACTCTATGATTTATTTGATTGTAGTGATTATGGGGAAGGGATTTTGCAAAGCCTTGGTTCAAATTATTAGATTTCTTGTTCCATTTTTAACACATGTAGAAGTGAGAGTATGTTTGGTAGATAGACGCATGGTACATCTATCATCTACCACATATGCATACAACTCTCCATGTTTGTTTGCCACACATTGTTTCTTTTATTAGAAAGAACTTTTTTATCATTAGATCTCATTCCTTCCATGTTCTTGGTCTTCAAGGTTCATTAACCATGTCAACAGTAGTATTGTTGCCATCTCTTTCTCATCATCACTATGGCTATGCTTGCTTGTAATAAAGTCGTATTGCATGAGTAGTCAAGATGTATGATAATGAGCAACTGTGTCAAAAGTGTAGTATAAATTGTTGGATCTTAAACTCAAACTGATCTGTTTCGAACATGAGTAGTCAAACAACAAATTCCTCATGAAAATAAGATTCCGTATTCGACGTAATAAGTACCCAGGGTGCTCTCAAAATCATAAATAAGGGGTCTCTCATTAGAATATTATTTTGCTGAAAAAAACCCCAGAAAATGTTTTTATACGACAGATATTTTTTCCAGAATTTAATTGCCCATATTTAAGGGTGCATATACCACATGAGTGTGTATTATACACGAATGAATAAGTCTTTTGTACATTGATCAATCGGAAGGGGTGCTAATTGGGATTGTTCAATAGCCAATATATTAGCAAATATTGCTGTGGGCGCTTATTAGAGTGGGGCACTTATTGCGTCAAATACGGTACACAAACTTCATCTTTATGTATGTATTGTATAATTATTGTAAACATTAAGGGGTAATAAATTTCTGATTGTTAATTTCTCAGAACCTTGATAGGGAGTATATTTGGGATATATACTGGGATTTGCTAATGCAGCTAAATATGGTGACTTAAGCTTCATCATAAACCATAGCATCCTTCCGTCCATGACAAGAAGGAAATGGAAATTATTTGAACAAATTATGAATTTTCTGTGGTGTTGGTGTACTGGACCATGTCTCCCTGCTAGCAAGGCTACATGGGAAGTTTGTCCGCCCCAGTCCTTCATCGGTTGTAGACTCACATGGCAGCGGGAAGGGAATGTTACAAGCTCATACATCTGCATGTTCTGCACAGTGTGATTGCCATTCATATGTTGTACAGTCAACTCATGTTATCTCAGACTATGCCAACAGTTCCACCTTTCATGACCCCACTCCCTGTGATCACGTTCACGCGGTACAACAAACTCCCAGATTATCAGTCTGCCCTTATTATATAGTTTTGTAAAGGATTCTAATCAGGATAATGGTATTAATTGAGAAATAGACCATGAGTTGACTGTATAGATCTATTCTGTGTTTATTATTAACATGACCTGGTGACCATTAAGGGGATTATAGTAAACATTAAGCAGGGAGTTATCTAGGATTCCAATCTTAGTGCCCTAATTGGTGAAAAAATTGAATTGGGATATTCTTCAAAATTAGATTTTTATTTTCTGTTTTTAATTTCATAAATTCTGGGGCATGGGGACATTTCTGATTCAAATTGGGAATTTTTGCAGACATTTGCTGCAGACTTGGGGACAAATATCTGCCTCTTGGCTTGTCCAGATAAATCCCATTGTGAGTCCCCTATATCTGAGCAGCTCTCCAAACAACAAACATTTATCCTAAGTATGTAAAACATTAAAAGTGAAGCATTATTTGAACTGTGCTTGACTTGTCAGTTTTCTGTAATGGTCACCAGGGCAGATCTTCATGTTCTGAAAATGTCAATATTGATTATTATGAGATGATATATTCATGCTGCTAGTATTATTGATACAGGCTAAGGTGTAATATCATGAAAGGTTGAAGTACTAATGTATATAATTTCAGATGTGGTGATGGATAAAAAGAAGGGAATGGGATCTTTACGTGTGTAAAGTGTGTAGTCATTACTAAGAAGATATACTGTAGATTGTTATGTAGACCATCTAGTAAAGTAAGCTGATGCCATTAACAAGATATGTCAGTCATAATAACACTCGCTATCATAGACCTATCTTCTTGATTTTCTAGGGAACACAGATAACTGAAGATCATCATTGCAGTTTGTCTTAATATTGCCTCTTGCCTTTCAGATGAGCTTACATAGATGAGCTTGATAGAGCGATAGATAGTACCAGCATCATTTCATGACTGACTGTCACATGTAGATGCAGGGCTTGATTTAGCAATATGAAACATATAAAACATTTTATTGAAAAATGCATATTAATATTTATGTCAAAAAGTCTCAAATTTGTGTCTTACTTGTCCACACAACATCAATCTTTGAACACATTCATTACCTCTAAGCTTCATTTACCATACTACATCAGTAATGCCTGTGTAATTGTCATACTTTTGGGGGCTTGAAGTCATCAAACTGTGGGCACTTCAAGATTATTTGTATATGTTTTAACTGTGATAAATGTAGGGGACCAGTGTGCAACCTGGTTTTGCCTGGTGCAACTGGGTTGTCATGTCAACATGCACCTAGTGCAAGTTAAATCAAGTTCCTTAAATCAAGCCCTGAGATGTTCATGTGCAGTGCCTCTCGTTCATCAAGGACATATTCGTTTGGTTGATATTGTAGGCTACCAACAAAGAATATAGGAAAAGTGCGTCAATAATTCAAGTTGGGACTATTTGTGTCCTGTGAAGGAAGTGACAAATGGACCTATGAGGCTAGAGATTATTACAAGGATCGCACAGGCTTGAAAAGGCTTTGAAGTTTAAAGTCCTCTTAAAGCCTTGCTTATCAGTGCCAACCTTAAAAATACTTGAAAACATGCAAAATAGTTTTAAAAGCCTTGAATTTGTGCAAAGTGACATCTGTATGTACTTGTAAATAAGAGTTTAAGTGAGATTTGTCACAGTGGTAGATGTGTGCCAAAAAACATGGAGCATTCATGACAGACATAATTTACTTTATCTGTTGGTTGTGAAAATAAATCTTGTTGAAAAATTTGTGATGCTCATACTGAAGATTAGGTCTTACGACTAATATATAGTATGTTGGATTTGATATAAATGTTGACTGACTATGGCTAATAACTCAACCAAGAAAGCCTTGAAAATGCCACTTGAAAGCCTTAAAAAGCTTAGAAATGCCTTGAATTTTAATGTTTCATATCTGTATAAACCTTGTAATATAAACCTGTGTATTATTAAAAACTTAAGTATTAGTATAAGTAATACTAAGGGCAGTGTTGCATCTAACTTGCTTAATTGCACAAATTACTCATTCTTATCTGTTACTGATACTTTGTTATTTTTGTGTGCTTTACTTCATACGCAGATTCAGTATTATTGATGCAAAATGAGGATAATAAATAAATATTTATGACATGAACTAAGTTAGTTGTTTGCTGGTTTCTGTGTACTGAAAACCAAAGTAGAAAAACCTAGTCATTAAAACATAGACATGACCATGGAAGGTGTGATGTACTATCAGTAGTTCTGACTAATTCTATACTATGATTGGTCAGATTTTGAATTGTGTGACCATCTCAGCTGTCGAGTGTTCTGTTTGTAAAGTTAGTGTTATGTTCTAACTGACATGCAAAACTCGAAGTATATATGTCTGTGTCAGCACCTACCAAAATCATATTTCAGACTTTTCATGCAGTACTAGTAGTAGTATTCTGAATTGCATACTGTAATAAGATGAATGCGATTGGCCGTACTGACAGAGAAAATGGCGGTGAATCTGCACTTATCTATTCAGATTCTGATGTCGAAAACAATATTGCAGATAAATCAGATCTTGGTAAAAAATATAAAAAGACAAAATTTCTCCATTATTTTCTAGAAACTGGTTAGATTAGTATTTAGTTTTGATATGATTATTTTTTACATTGTGGTGTAAGAAATGTTTCCAATAGATTAAACCTCCATTTTCATGTTCGGTGTTATGATGTTTGACTTTTATTTCATTGTATACCCCATTGGAAGGGTTATATGGCCCACGCGTAACAAATTCTAGATGAAAAACTGACTTAAGGTATAGGTACAAACACAAGTTTGAGTACAAATAATACTTAAGGTTCTTTCGCCTTGACCCATAGATCCATTTGTCACTGTCCACCATGTGTATTGTTCCAAGTCCCCCTGCCTAGTTGTTACTGTCGCATCAAGTCATTTACATGGAACATGCATTTTCCCTTTCCTCTCCTATTTAAATGCAAAAGTGATTTTCATTTCGGTTCTTTTCTTAAATATATTTCATCTCTTTTTTTGTGTTGTGATTGGTAGGTTTTCCTGTTTGAAGTTCTGTTCCAAGACACACTGTGGCTGTGTTATTTCCAGACACTATGGCTGTGTAAGGACCAGACACTGTGGCTGTGTTAGTACCAGACACACTGTGGCTTTGTTATTTCCAGACACACTGTGGCTGTGTTATTTCCAGACACTATGGCTGTGTTATTTCCAGACACACAGTGGCTGTGTAATTTCCAGATACACTGTGGCTTTATTTTTCCAGACACACAGTTGCTGTGTTATTTCCAGACACTTTGGCTCTGTGATTTCCAGACACACTGTGGCTGTGTTATTTCTAGATGCCTTTTGCCTGTGTTATTTCCAGACACACTATGGCTGTGTTATTTCCAGATATTATGGCTGTGTTATTTCCAGACACTATGGCTGTGGTATTTCCAGACACAATGGCTGTGTTATTTCCAGACACTGTGGCTGTGTTATTTACAGACACACTATGGCTGGTTATTTCCAGATATTATGGCTGTGTTATTTCCAGACACTATGGCTGTGTTATTTCCAGACACTGTGGCTGTGTTAGTATCAGACACTGTGGCTGTGTTATTTCCAGACACACTATGGCTGTGTTATTTCCAGATATTATGGCTGTGTTATTTCCAGACACACTATGGCTGTGTTATTTCCAGATATTATGGCTGTGTTATTTCCAGACACTATGGCTGTGTTATTTCCAGACACTATGGCTGTGTTATTTCCAGACACTATGGCTGTGTTAGGTATTAGCTGTGTTATGTCAATGTAATTATGATCAGTACTTGAGCAGTTTGAGCTGTTCATTGATGGCACATGATCAATGATAATATCCTAATTGATTCCCATCATTTGGTTTCTTTAAAGTATGATATTGATGTAATGTATTTTACACATCTAAGCTATTTGTTCATGTATATCATGGGAAGACTTGAGGAAAAAACAATTTGCTGATCAACAAAGTCATGTTTTAAGAAATCAATCCTTCCACAAACCCTACTGATCAACAGGTAAATATTAAGAAATCAATCCTTACACAAACCCTACTGATCAACAGGTAAATATTAAGAAATCAATCTTTCCACAAACCCTACTGATCAACAGGTAAATATTAAGAAATCAATCCTTACACAAACCCTACTGATCAACAGGTAAATATTAAGAAATCAATCCTTACACAAACCCTACTGATCAACAGGTAAATATTAAGAAATCAATCCTTACACAAACCCTACTGATCAACAGGTAAATATTAAGACATCAAATCCTCTTTAGATGTCACCAGGACCTTTTGTTACATGAATGTTGATGTAATAGTTTCAAATGTAAGAAGTCCTGTGTTGATTAATGTGTACCGTGCATCCAAATGAAAGTTTAGTAACTAGCCTACAGACCATGGACGACAGCCCCTGGGCTCCAGACTGAACCAACAGCAGCTTCATGTCTATCCAGACCTGCACTACACACACCATACTTCATTTCTGGAAATTTCTGTTCAAGCCTTTTTGTCATACAACAGCTACATACACTCTTTCTTTGTCAGTGCTTATTCTGTCCCAGATTTGGACAGTTTATTTCATACTACCGTATTCGACGTAATAAGCACCCAGGGCGGTTTCAAAATTAGAAATAAGGGGCTCTTATTCGAATATAATTTTAGTGAGTTGAAAGATTGTAAATTTCGTGGTTTATTCTGACAGCCTGAAATGATACAACACAATAGATATATTTTTCCAGAATTTAATTGCCCGTAGTTAAGGGTGCATATAACACACGAGTGCGTATCATACACGAATAAATAAGTCTTGTGTACATTGATCAATGGGACGGGGTGCTAATTGGGATTGTTCACCAACCTATATATTAGCCAATATCATCGTGGGCGCTTATTACATCGAATACGGTACATGTAGATGTGAGCTTCACCTCAATATCAGACAAACGAAATATTTCCTTTTGAGAGTGATGAAATGACGAAGGTACTGTCAGTCTCATTACAATCAGATAATTTACCCTGTAGTTGGTTATGCATGAAGAGATTCAAGGTTTGTATTGCATAGGAACTATTAATGTGGGGGCACAAACTTTGTATATGTGGGAACAGCAGGTTTGTATCACAAAGGTAATGTAAGCATTGGAGAATATGAGCTTTGTAGTAGGGACTGGTAATTTATTATGGGGTGATATTGGTCGTGGGATTGTATGATATGTTGCTGTGGAGGGACTACATGAATGTACCTCACTATGTATATGACTGTGTTGTGTTTGCAGCCTCTGGCCCCATGTGTTGCTAACCCGGACTCTATGGCCATGTATGAACAACACTGCAAGGTAGGACACTGATGCTTTTCTCTCATTGTACACTACCTTCCTCCATGTACCGTTATGCTCCTTAGTCAGTGTCATGATTCACTCCATAGAATGTCCAGACTCTGACACTCTGCGGAGGAAGTAGCATGTTCCCAACTGAGTGCACATATATCTTCGTGTTATAGGTTTTCGAGCCCCTAAGAAGTATTTTTGATTATGTGTCCAATAACAATACCCATACATTAAAATTAGGTCTTACCTTAGAGAACATTTATCACTGTTAGCACTTGGATGGTCAAATGACCATGTCTTGATTTTATTGCGATAATGCCTCGTCGAGTGCGACGAGTCGATCAGGCACCATCTTGTTACCATCACATGATTTTCAGCCCCTCCATGACAGTCAAGTTGAAAATAGATGCACAACATGATCAGTCCCATGACATCACACACAGGACATTTACAAACAGCAGCTGATACATCATCGGTGCATACGTTTGTTCAGAAGCAAAATTATCATCAGATCAAGTTTGATTGAAATGTGCATTTGTGAAAAAGTATGTTTGAGGTATGTTTTCATAACGAACTGAATATCTTACCTCATGTAGCTTAATTCCTAACATGACTTCAGGGGCAAGTGGCAAACACTTTGATGTGTTCAGTGGGCTCTGAACTGTCTCCTTTGATTACAGCATTAACTGCGTGGTTACGTATTCTTTAGGGGCTTGAAAATAGGCGAAGCTCCAAAACATATCACATGGGCATATATACAACTAAAACAAGTTAATGCCTACCAGATTCTGTCATATCACTATAGTTAATCGGTCATGGCAGTAGTATGAAAGAATCGGACGGACCTTAATTTATTTTGAGTAGCATATAGTGAATCCTTGTATCAGCTTTCATCACAGGGATGAGGAGAGCTTGGAGACCCCTAACTATCCATCAGGAGCAGCAATACAAGGCCTAGAATGTAAAGACCAAATATATCTTCCATGGGAACTGATTTTAAAGAATGTATGAATGTGACCTGAATATATAGTGGAATGTGTTTACCCTCACAGTGGCAGCAAATAGACAAGGATGAAAACATTTATGAGTCCTTTTGAATACCAGGTTTGAAAACTGGCAATGAATTGATGGGAATGTTATTCCCTGTTTCTTTTACCTCAGGCGTTCATTTGTTGGCTGGTTATCTAGCTGTCAAATGGTTAGGAAGCATGGATGATATATGGAGGAGTGGAGTGAATACATCATCACAAATGAAAAGGATGCTGATTGTTGGAGCTTTATCACTCCATCAGTTGTATTTGTATGTACGTCATTGTGTTCACAGCAATTAGGCACGGGTGGCCCTACTGACGAACGTGGTGCAGATGGCTGTGCAGGGTTGGTCCCCACGTCATGCCAGACATCTATGATCTGGGGTTTAATTCCATGATTCACCCTGCTAATGTTTTTATGTTTGTCAGAGCCAAAAAGATGCTTGTTGGTATCACCAAAATGGTAAAAGTCTAAGACCTGCCTCACTTCAGGCTTTCCTCCCACATCAAGCTGAAACACTGTGATATGACTAAAATATTGTTCAGAGCAGCAGCAGCTATATTGTTTGGCTTGGGATTTAATGGATCATCAGTCATTATCATGTTAGGAATGACAAGTTTATGAACATATTTATTGTTGTTGGTTTTGTCATATTTTCCTTTTTCAGTGCCTTTGTAACCCACTTCGCCTAGGGATTGTTTGAGATTGTAAACCCTGACATTTGGGAGCATACCTTGGCCCCCTTGGTATGTCCCCTCCTGTCAGGGTTTATGAAGCGACTCATCACATAGATACTAAGAAAACATCAAGAGACCTTACAGTGAAACAATACAGTGTGTCGTGGTATAAAAGCCATTCAATCAAAGCTTGCGAGAGAAAAAACACGTGCAGAATGGACCAACTTGATTCATGACATGTAAAATTGAACAACTTTCCATCTTCTGCCCTGAGGTTGCAGTTTCGATTCCCATCATCCATAATGAAACCTCCATTTCTTATCTTCTATTTTAGAACATCGGACGTTTGAAACACAAATTTATATGTATAGAAGTTATATTAACTCCTCATAGGAGAGTTTACAATGATTGTTACCCTTGTAGGAGGGTTTACATTCAATCATTGTAAGCCCTCAAAGGAGGGTTTACAATCATTGTAAACCAGACTGCAACGGATTACAATGTGCTGTATGGGAGAATTCAACCATTTCAAAAATCCCTCAAGGGGTTGCACAAACATGTATGTTTATGAACATTCATAAGCAATTGGTATTCAACCATGTATGGTCGGTGTGGTAGCCTTGTGGTTAAACCGTTTGCTTGTCATGCCAAAGATCCGGATTCAGTTCCTCACATGAGTCCAACATGTGAAGCCCATTTTCTGGTGTACCCTGCAATGATATTGCTGGAATATTGCTAAAAGTGACATAAAAGCATACTCACTCATTACAACCATATATAGAGCCATCACTATTTTAATTTTTAAAAATTCTGTTCGGCAAATACACACATTGGCTAAAAGCAACAGACATTAAATGTAGTAGACAGGCATGGAATTCCTGTCAAAGTTCTTCATGGTCACAAGTACTCTAGTCAGACTATAGTCTTCCCTTGAGATGTTGTAATGATACATACCAACCTGTGTGAAATGAACTGTAAACTGATTGGATGATGTGCTCATGGTGTGGACCCCTTGCATATTTTACTGTAGCTTGAAACACATTCACACCATTTAATAATGCTGAACATAGTAAGACAGAGTTGTCTCCCTTTCACTGCTTCGGACACTGACCTGTGCCAGTGTTAGTTTATGAGGTAACAAACTATCACACCAATAATGAAATGAATGTTGTGTCAAGCTTTGTTTGAAGACTCATCAACAAAGCTGTTGTTAGTGTAATGTGAAGCAAACAGCTGTTGATAGTGATTCTTCATTTAAAGCCTCAGTTCACAACTGCCCCAGTCAACGAGGACTGGTTGGCGCACACAAGGCCACATGCTTTCAATCCTGATTGTCACATGGGAAGTGATTTGACACACATTCTGAAGAGGTAGTCATGAATAGGCATAAAGATGTTGCAGCAACATCTTGAATTATGTTTTGTGTGCTCTTTTTGAGGAAAGTAGGGTAATGTTGAATTAATGAACAATGGGATCTTTTAAACATTAAGGTGAAGAGAATTTCTTTGTACTGTCATGCCATGGCAACTAAGTCTGTTGTCAATGTTCCCTGTGTTGTGTGAGATGTTTTGTAATAATTTCATTTATTTCTCATCATAATGTCAAAAATACATGTTCATATTAATTGGTCATCTTTTCTTCTTGTCAGACTATTGTAACTTGGTATTTGTTGTGATTTGTTTTGTAAACAATATATCAGGGTGTTCAGTGTGCTTCAATGTCATGTCAGTATCAAGGTGTTCAGCATGCTTCAATGTCATGTCAGTATCAAGGTGTTCAGTATGATTTAATGTTATGTCAGTATCAAGGTGTTCAGTATGATTTAATGTTATGTCAGTATCAATGTGTTCAGTATGATTTAATGTCATGTCAGTATCAAGGTGTACAGTATTATTTAATGTTATGTCAGTATTAAGGTGTTCTGTATGCTTCAATGTCATGTCAGTATCAAGGTGTTCAGCATGATTTAATGTCATGTCAGTATCAACATGTTCAGTATGATTTAATGTCATGTCAGTATCGAGGTGTTCAGTATGCTTCAAAGTTATGTCAGTATCAAGGTGTTCAGTATGCTTCAAAGTTATGTCAGTATCAAGGTGTTCAGTATGATTTAATGTCATGTCAGTATCAAGGTGTTCAGTATGATTTAATTTTATGTCAGTATTAAGGTGTTCAGTATGATTTAAATATCATGTCAGTATCAAGGTGTTCAGTATGCTTCAATGTCATGTCAGTATCAAGGTGTTCAGCATGCTTCAATGTCATGTCAGTATCAAGGTGTTCAGTATGCTTCATTGTCAGGTCAGTATCAAGGTGTTCTGTATGCTTCAATGTCATGTCAGTATCAAGGTGTTTAGTATGATTTAATGTCTGGTCAGTATCAAGGTGTTCAGTATAATTTAAGATCTGGTCAGTATTAAGGTGTTCAGTTTGATTTAATGTGATGTCAGTATCAAGGTGTTCTGTATGCTTCATTGTCATGTCATTATCAAGGTGTTCAGCATGCTTCAATGCCAGGTCAGTATCAAGGTGTTCAGTATGCTTCAATGTCAGGTCAGTATCAAGGTGTTCAGTATGTTTCAATGTCAGGTCAGTATCAAGGTGTTCTGTATGCTTCATTGTCATGTCAGTATCAAGGTGTTCTGTATGCTTCAATGTCAGGCCAGTATCAAGGTGTTCAGCATGCTTCAATGTCATGTAAGTATCAAGGTGTTCAGCATGCTTCAATGTCAGGTTAGTATCAAGGTGTTCAGTATGGTTTAATTTTAGGTAAGTATCAAGGTGTTCAGTATGCTTCAATGTTAGGTCAGTATTAAGGTGTTCAGTATGCTTCAATGTCAGGTCAGTATCAAGGTGTTGAGTATGGTTTAATGTTAGGTCAGTATCAAGGTGTTGAGTATGCTTCAATGTCAGGTCAGTATCAAGGTGTTCAGTATGCTTCAATGTCAGGTCAGTATCAAGGTGTTCAGTATGGTTTAATGTTAGGTAAGTATCAAGGTGTTAAGTATGCTTCAAATTATGTCAGTATCAAGGTGTTCAGTATGATATAATGTCATGTCAGTATCAAGGTGTTCAGTATGATTTAATGTTATGTCAGTATTAAGGTGTTCAGTATGATTTAATGTTATGTCAGTACCAAGGTGTTCAGTATGATTATATGTTGTGTCAGTATCAAGATGTTCAGTATGATTTAATGTTATGTCAGTATCAAGGTGTTCAGTATGATTTAATGTCTGGTCAGTATCAAGGTGCTCTGTATGATTTAATGTTATGTCAGTATCAAGGTGTTCAGTATGATTATATGTTATGTCAGTATCAAGGTGTTCAGTATGCTTCAAAGTTATGTCAGTATCAAGGTGCTCTGTATGATTTAATGTTATGTCAGTATCAAGGTGTTTAGTATGATTTAATGTTATGTCAGTAACAAGGTGTTCAGTATGATTTAATGTTATGTCAGTATCAAGGTGTTCAGTATGATTTAATGTTATGTCAGTATTAAGGTGCTGTGTTCTGCCGAGGCAGCAGCCTCGCAGGACTCTCGCAATATGTTATCGATTGAGTATGATATTTACTCTCAGTGGGACATGTAGATGGGTGTATTTCAATATAATTATATCATTAGGTGTTTGATATTAGTAATAGTCGTGTGGGTTTCAAGGTATTCAGTATGATTTAGTATCCTACTGGTATCAAGGGGTTAGGTATGCTTCAATATCATGTCAGAATGTGTGCTTCAATGTCATTCCACATTCCAATGTGAATGCTTCATATTATTGTCAGTATCAATGTGCAACATTCAAAAGTCAGATATGCATGTAAGATGAGAGTGTTTAAATTAAAATAAAATAAAAAACACTAGTCGTGATTAACAATACCTAGTATCTCTCAGGTGAAAGACCTTTGAAGTTTGAGTGTGTTCTGATAAAAGCAGCACGGCTATTACAAGCATGGCTGGGTCTCTGGCTCTTGCTGCACCTGGGTCCATGGTCTGCAAGGGGTTCTGGCTTTTCTATATCATGATCAGTTTCATCTGGAATCCTGTGAAGGATGAAAAATAATTTGGTATGTCTTTCAGTCAGATGCTGACAATTTATTTCTTATCAAGAAAGAGCCCTTGTTATGCTGTAGAGCAGCACTGGTCGTAACATCAGTCGACATTAAAGCTCATCGCCACCAGGTAAGCATGTGGCTCCACCCTCCAAGCAGGACCACTGTGTCCTAAGATATGCCAGTGTGCAGAGCTGGGGGCCAAGGTAAACTATTGTAGCATTTGCCATCAGATGGGATCCTTGTTTTCAAATGCACAGATAAAGAGACTTTTTACAGGAATTTTGGACAATAACCAATAAAAAATCTGACTTTATGAAATCCAGATGACACTTGGTATGCTGGCATGTGTGGATCCTATATTGGGCTGTTCTCATAGGTTAGATAGGCTGGTCTTCCAGGCTGAATCTCAGTCAATTCCCTTCCTGTTGAAGAAATGACATGTAATCAGACTATCTGGGATGTTTGTTTCCTGTAACCATGGTAACAGTGTCAATGTACTGAAAGACTTCACAGAAGCAGGTTGGTTAGTTTGAGGCAACTCTTATTGAATGTATTAGTAGTTGTATTTGTACGCCTTCACTTTTGAGAGGAATATTCCTATATATTGTGTGGGGTCTTCACAGATTGCTAAACAGAGTGATATCTCTGAAAAAATCATTTTTGATATGGTTTTGTAACTGAAAACTCAACATGGTTAAGATTGGAATATGAAAGATGAAGAATAGATCGCCAATATCTTAGGCTTCTCATCAACGCTTAGGAGGATTGAATATCTTCCCGAGGCAATGGCGTTATCTGACTATAAAAGTCGAGTTTCCACCCTTGCCGAACTAGGCTGGAATTTTGTGGTTCGATCGTTCTGCCACCATGAGCTATTACAAGTTACGTCCCTTCTATGTCCCCTCTATTGACCAATCAGATTGCATCACTCACATCACTTGCATTTGCTTCAAATAAAATGGCGTCACCCAGTCAAACTAATCAAGATCTATATTGTAATAAGACGGGTCTTACCTCCCAAATTGCATCAAATCACTTGAGTATCTTGATTAAAAACATGAAAACATTTGGAAAATGTCTGTCAAAGCCCCTTGGACAGTACCCATGTTTTGTAATTCCTGCAGTTGACAGAAATCTGCGTGTTGAAATCCATGTTGTTTATGAACTGGATGTCTAGTTCTTTGCAGATTTTGATTGGACTATGCATACACTCGTTATTCCAGCCAAAATGTAACATCATTCTTCCAGTCTAGTTCGGCATGGGTGGAACCTGGACTTTAATAGTGAGTTAACTCCCTTGCCTCAGGAAGATGAGGAGTGGATGACCAATCTTGTTGACTTGGGGGATTGCTTGTCATCATGGCATAGTTCCTTGTTCCTGCTTTCAGACACAGATCTGATTATTTATTGGCTGCTGCAATGTTGCAGGAATATGACTGCATCGTTAAACAACATTCACTCACTCATTGATTTGTGAATATGTTGTTGATTGTGTCAGATCTATCGCAAGGAGTTATCCCAACTGGGTCTGCACAAGAAATCAATTATCTCATGGCTGCCAACGACTGCATCATGCCCACATGGTGAGATACCCATACAGCTTTAATTTACATAACTGTTTAGGCAGGGGCATAAAGAAGTTGGACTGTTGTTAAGGTTTGGGTGCTGTGATTTGCACTCTTGTAATGGATTATGCAAACAGAAACATGTTAGTTTGTGAATTACTGGGGTAAGCTGCATTGTGAATGAGATTGGGTGAACTGGCTTTCCTGCAGGATACATGGCCATGGACCAGTTCAGATGGGTAGGATGTGGTTGTTGTTCTTCTCCTTTACACTCAGGTGGATCCAGTAAGGTTGAAGTTTAGTAGTGCTTATGGTTATCGGTTAATGTTTTCTTCAAGCAATTCACAGGATCCCCTGATGGCATTCTCAGGTAGAGATTGGTAGGGAGTCACTATTTAATAAATATTCTATTGGCCTTAAAGGGTAGAGGGGCTGCTGCACTGTAAGAACCCACTATTTGATTTGGAACAGATAATCCTTTTACAAGTTGAGTGTGTTTTTAAGAGTCAAGATAAATGTAACTGGTCTTATTGTGTCTTTTTTGTGTGGATGTTGTAGATCATTGCTCATTATAGCAAACACTGGTTTGCCTGGCCGAGGCCCTGTTCCACAAAGCAGTCTTGGGGCCAAGATAATCGTAATGCCATCCTTTGACACAGATTTATGACAGTTATGGCGCTAAGATCGCTTTTTGGAATGGGCCAAGGAGAATTTACAAACTACCATGATACCGATAGAGTATTGCTGCTACAACATTCACTCACTTACTCAGTTCACATGAGGAAGAGTGACAATGATTTCTTTCTGTGACATGCTGATGAATATGTTGAAACTGCAGCAGTGGTATTTACAGCATAGAAGTATGAAAGATTGATGAATTATGGGTAATATGATAAAACCTTGATATTCCTACAGGTCTAATTAGGGTCCTCACACATACATCATTGTGCTTGTACTTATCTTTTGAAGCCTACATGTCAAAATATTCTCACATATATGGTCACTGACAATGTTCCATTAACAAATCGTATCTCCTTTGCATGATGACTTTTTACAGTTAGATTTCAATTGAAACTTTACCAGCACTTTACTATAATTGATTTTAAAATTGATATGTATCACTGCAGAAAAAAAGGAAGAAACCTTTCAAAATGTTGGTCCTAAAAAGTCTTGGTCGTGAAGCAGCAATTCATCTAACTTAGGGCAACGCAAGCTGAATCACTACATGATTGGTTTTAGAGCCCTGGCTCAGTTTTTTCAACAACAAAGTTCTGAATGTCTTTGTGAGTTCCTTTATCCCACAACTTCCAAACTGAAGCGATACATGATTGCCTATTGATTAGGTCCTTGCTTCCAGCAGTTTGTGGTAAAATGTCGCCGCGATTGCTAGATTTGTGGAAGTCGTGTCCAGAACGTTGTCGTTGGTGATTTCCCTTGACCGCCGTCCATAGTGGGCAGAAGGAGGCTAACTGGCCCCTCAGCAGTCTCAGAACACCCTACAGTCAATTGTTGCTTCTACAAATTAGACATAAGGCCGCTTCCGATCCAACCCCCAGGCTACTGCTGGTCCTGTGGTAGGAAATAAATGTCTGTCGCGGAAATGCTGCTTACCGAAGCTGACGGACAGAAGGATTGACCATGAGCAGATACTGATACCATTGCTGTGTTCCTGGGTCTGTCTCCCGAACCAGGTCACCTGTTGTGTAAGGGCTGGTTGGGCTTTCTTCTGAGTTACTTGAAGTGTCCTGATGTATTGTTTCCTGTCTCATGTAGATTGATTTGTTCAGGTTTCTCAAGCTCATCTGGAGCAGTTTTGTCTGAAACTTGAGTTCTGTCATTCGTGTTAAGATTATGTGTCAGGTGGCCAATCTCATTAGTCAGACCATTTAAATTAGTTTATTTTTAAATTATTTTTTATTCATATCATGGATTATTAAATGTAATTTGTTAGGAGAGACTGCCTGAGATGATTTAAAGTTTGCAAATGTAAGTGGAGACAATTTATAAATACTGAGTTTGATTAATGTTTGTGTGTCCTTTGTGTTTTAATCTACATCATTAATTACATTGAAGTCAAACAGATTCTGTTTTTAATCCTTTATATTTAAAAAAAGTCATTATTGTTTAGTCTGCCACCAGATTAGTACCATAAGCTAAGAAAATACCGAAAGAGTTTTTTTTTATCACAGTTAAGATAGATTTTGAATTTGATTTTGAGGATATAAAGGCAGCTGCAATATTACCTAAATTTGTAATTTAAGAAGATGTTTTTTTGCGATGTTACAAGTCAGAGTCAGGTTTTCCAAGAGAACCTGCGAGGAGATCCAGCAGAACCCAGCATCTTACCTTCCACTACTCAAGTGTGCTTTTTTAAAGAATCCCACCAGGTTACAGTGCTGGGGAGAACTGATGCTCATGGTTGTGAAGTCAGTCAGTAGTTTATGTTTTAATGATGAGGATGTCTGTGCTTTCTGCACACTGCTATCAGAATAGAACTTTAGCCTGTTACGCATCTGCTCAGATCTATCTGTGTTCATGTCACTTGGGACTTTTTGTAATTGATGGAAAGTAAACCAGTATGCAGTCACTGACATAAAACATTGATTGGTGTTTTTTTCTGGACTGCCCCTGATAGGACAGATTACTTATCACTTATATTTCCTCAGTTGGTTCAGGTGATGCTCACTCTGTCAAGAGAACCTAGCTACCTCCAGTGTATTATGTTTCTATTCTATTATGATAAAAACCCTGGATTCATTTGCCAGTATATCCAGATGTGATGTCGTAGTATGGACTTTCTCTTGCTCGTGTGAGTAATATGATTGGATGGCTATTTTAGCATCGTGACATTCTAATTAGGTCAAATGAAGCCATTGTGGCAAATCGACCCAGGGTATTTGTTATAAGAGAATGGAGATTTAATACCCTGCAGAATCAAGGATGTGACAAGATCTGTGATACTTGATTACATACTGAAAGACTGGGGTTACCAATTTCAACCAATCAAATACAGGCATACAAAACTAAGAATGACTAATGATAGATTAGCTTGGACAGACTTGCGTATTTGTGGAAGGTGTTATGCAGTAGTTATGCTTTGTAGACATTTAAAGAAAGTTGATGTTTCACTTGATCTGCCTCATATGTTCATTAACTCTGAAATGGTAGCTTTAATAGTCGCTTATCAACTTGTTCCTTGTTTAGTAAGTCTGGCTTGATTGTAGCTGGAATCAACATGGTCCACTTTTAGTAACACTTGTATTGTAGCTAGAGAAGTAGCCTGAATGAAGTCTGCTTTCAGTAACTGTCATAGTAGCTTGGATCAACTTGGTCCTCTTGTGGTAACTGTCATAGTAGCTTGGATCAACTTGGTCCCCTTGTGGTAACTGTCATAGTAGCTTGTATCAACTTAGTCCCCTTGCAGTAACTGTCATAGTAGCTTGGATCAACTTGGTCCCCTTGCAGTAACTGTCATAGTAGCTTGTATCAACTTAGTCCTCTTGTGGTAACTGTCATAGTAGCTTGGATCAACTAAGTCCCCTTGTGGTAACTGTCACAGTAGCTTGTATCAACTTGGTCCCCTTGTGGTAACTGTCATAGTAGCTTGTATCAACTTGGTCCCCTTGTGGTAACTGTCATAGTAGCTTGGATCAACTTGGTCCCCTTGTGGTTACTGTCATAGTAGCTTGGATCAACTTGGTCCCCTGGTGGTAACTGTCATAGTAACTTGTATCAACTTGGTCCCCTTGTGGTAACTGTCATAGTAGCTTGTATCAACTTGGTCCCCTTGCAGTAACTGTTATAGTTGCTTGGATCAACTTGGTCCTCTTGTGGTAACTGTCATAGTAGCTTGGATCAACTTGGTCCTCTTGTGGTAACTGTCATAGTAGTTTGGATCAGTGGTCCTTCTGTGGTAACTGTCATAGTAGCTTGTATCAACTTGGTCCCCTTGTGGTAACTGTCATAGTAGCTTGGATCAACTTGGTCCCCTTGCAGTAACTGTTATAGTTGCTTGGATCAACTTGGTCCTCTTGTGGTAACTGTCATAGTAGCTTGGATCAACTTGGTCCTCTTGTGGTAACTGTCATAGTAGTTTGGATCAGTGGTCCCTTTGTGGTAACTGTCATAGTAGCTTGGATCAACTTAGTCCCCTTGTGGTAACTGTCATAGTAGCTTGTATCAACTTGGTCCCATTGAGGTAACTGTCATAGTAGCTTGGATCAACTTGGTCCCCTTGCAGTAACTGTCATAGTAGCTTGTATCAACTTGGTCCCCTTGTGGTAACTGTCACAGTAGCTTGGATCATCTTGGTCCCCTTGCAGTAATTGTCACAGTAGCTTGGATCAACTTGGTCCCATTGAGGTTACTGTCACAGTAGCTTGTATCAACTTGGTCCCCTTGCAGTAACTGTCATAGTAGCTTGTATCAACTTGGTCCCCTTGCAGTAACTGTCATAGTAGCTTGTATCAACTTGGTCCCCTTGCAGTAACTGTCACAGTAGCTTGTATCAACTTGATCCCCTTGCAGTAACTGTCATAGTAGCTTGTATCAACTTGGTCCCATTGAGGTAACTGTCATAGTAGCTTGTATCAACTTGGTCCTCTTGTGGTAACTGTCATAGTAGCTTGGATCAACTTGGTCCTCTTGTGGTAACTGTCATAGTAGCTTGTATCATCTTGGTCCCCTTGCAGTAACTGTCACAGTAACTTGTATCAACTTGGTCCCATTGAGGTAACTGTCATAGTAGCTTGTATCAACTTGGTCCCCTTGCAGTAACTGTCACAGTAGCTTGTATCAACTTGGTCTCATTGTGGTAACTGTCATAGTAGCTTGGATCAACTTGGTCCCATTGTAGTAACTGTCATAGTAGCTTGTATCAACTTGGTCCCATTGAGGTAACTGTCATAGTAGCTTGGATCAACTTGGTCCCCTTGCAGTAACTGTCATAGTAGCTTGTATCAACTTGGTCCCCTTGTGGTAACTGTCACAGTAGCTTGTATCAACTTGGTCCCCTTGCAGTAACTGTCATAGTAGCTTGTATCAACTTCGTCCCCTTGCAGTAACTGTCATAGTAGCTTGGATCAACTCCAGCTTTCAGCAGTGTGAATAAACATACTTTTACCTCTCCATTCCCTGATTGGAATTGATGAAATGTGAACGTTCACTGGAAGTCTTTAATTTGTAAGGTATTGATTTGCCCTAAAATGTTCCAATGTCTGAGTTACAACCCTGGAAGAGTTGGTGTGTGTCTGGGCTGAAGGTAGCAGGGGCAGTGGGAAACAGTCAGCAGATGTTTCTCAATGAGTAATCCTGCGAAATCACAAGGAAACCCAAATGAAACCTGACAGGGATCGGCAACAAAGAACCTCCTATCTGTTGTAAATGGTTTTTACCTAATCCATCAAGTCTATCACTGCGGGAAGAGAGAGGCTACTGCTTTTCGTTTGTCTTCAACACTCATTTAACCTTGAAACTGGTTGTTGCTGTTCAACCCTTTTTTAACCAACATTTGTCAGCACTGTCTAGAGCTACAGAGTAAAAAACGGACTGTAATAGCAAAAATTATAGTAGTTCATCGACAAACAATTTGTTATTGGCCTCCAGCAAGAGCAGACTTTAAGCTATGGGTCTGTTGAGAATTGTTTTTCATGAAATTCAAGAATTGATGGATCATTGGAAAAACTGTCACTTGGGTTTATTTTCAAGGAAAGGGATTTTGGGCTGTTTTGATGAGCATGCTGTGGGATATATTGCCATGACCTGAGATTCACACTGTTAGGGTTCCTAATTGCCCAAAAATCTGCCCTTCTGGGATGCTACCAATCATTGTTGTGACAGCAACAGTATACACTGCAATATCCTGCATCATACTGATGTGCATCTCCCCTCCAAATGGTGGATTGTTTCTGATGTTGGCTCTGAAATCTGACATCGAAGGGAGGAAAGTTATTTGTGCTTGCTGAAACTGAGAAGCTGAAACTGAAAATAAGATAACCTCCTCTCTTTATTCTTTTCCCACAAAAATCAGAATTATTCTTTTCTCACTCAGATTTCCATAAACCTCATTTAAAGTTGAGATTGATTTGAAAGGTTTTATTCTGGTTGATAAAACGGTTAGCTATGCCCTACCACTCAACATGCTCAAGACCATTCGAGTTGAGTATTTTGTATTCGAGAGATGAATTTGGCAGCTGTCAGTTGTCATGCTTGTGTTCACAGTGCTGGGGAAAGGGGCACAATTTGCATACATCAGCTTATAAGCAGTGGATCACCGCAGCGACAAGTTACCAGATCACTTTGGTATAATGGAGCATTGAGTCCCGATTACTGAATTAGAACTTTGTCTTTCTTTGATGATTAGATGATGGATGTGACATTTCACCACAAAGTTAACATTGGTACATGGGGTTGGAAACACTACACTTCATTGACACAGGCACCAGGGACCACATGCAACACTCCCAAAAGTAATCATTGGTACATGGGGTTGAAAACACAACACTTCATTGACACTGACACCAGGGACCACTTGCAACACTCCCCAAAGTTAACATTGGTACATGGGGTTGGAAACACTACACTTGATTAACACTGGCACCAGATACCACATGTAACACTCCCCAAAGTTAACATTGGTGCATGGGGTTGGAAACACTACACTTGATTAACACAGGCACCAGGGACCACGTGCAACACTCCCCAAAGTTAACATTGGTGCATGGGGTTGGAAACACTACACTTGATTAACACAGGCACCAGGGACCACGTGCAACACTCCCCAAAGTTAACATTGGTGCATGGGGTTGGAAACACTACACTTGATTAACACTGGCACCAGAGACCACATGCAACACTCCCCAAAGTTAACATTGGTACATGGGGTTGGAAACAC
Organism: Haliotis cracherodii; assembly: GCF_022045235.1. Taxonomy (NCBI): domain Eukaryota; kingdom Metazoa; phylum Mollusca; class Gastropoda; order Lepetellida; family Haliotidae; genus Haliotis; species Haliotis cracherodii. Next base: position 31,002,051 of record NW_027266286.1, read on the forward strand.
TACACTTCATTAATACAGGCACAAGGGACCACGTGCAACACTCCCCAAAGTTAACATTGGTGCATGGGGTTGGAAACACTACACTTGATTAACACTGGCACCAGAGACCACATGCAACACTCCCCAAAGTTAACATTGGTACATGGGGTTGGAAACACTACACTTCATTAATACAGGCACAAGGGACCACGTGCAACACTCCCCAAAGTTAACATTGGTGCATGGGGTTGGAAACACTACACTTGATTAACACAGGCACCAGGGACCACGTGCAACACTCCCCAAAGTTAACATTGGTGCATGGGGTTGGAAACACTACACTTGATTAACACTGGCACCAGAGACCACATGCAACACTCCCCAAAGTTAACATTGGTACATGGGGTTGGAAACACTACACTTCATTAATACAGGCACAAGGGACCACATGCAACACTCCCCAAAGTAAACATTGGTGCATGGGGTTGGAAACACTACACTTCATTAACACTGGCACCAGGGACCACATGCAACACTCCCCAAAGTTAACATTGGTGCATGGGGTTGGAAACACTACACTTCATTAACACTGGCACCAGGGACCACATGCAACACTCCCCAAAGTTAACATTGGTGCATGGGGTTGGAAACACTACACTTCATTAACACTGGCACCAGGGACCACATGCAACACTCCCCAAAGTTGTATTGGCTTAGAGAATAGACACATCACACCTGAAAGTTAATTGGGGATAGGGAATATTAACCACACCTAAAAAATGTTTATTTGGTATAGAGAATTTTACACAAGACACTGAAAGGTTAATTTGGCATAGGCAATTTCATGTAAACATCAAAAAGTTAATTTTGCATAGAAAATTTTACAACATACCAGAAACTAAATTTGCTATAGGGAATTTTACACTACGTACCAAAAAGTTGATACCACAAGTTTTACACCACACATGAAAAAGTTAATTTGGAACTGGGAATTTTACAGATTTACCAGAAAGTTCATTTGGCATGCATAATTTTATATCACACACTAAAACATTGATGAAATTAAACCCATGTAAAACATTATTTTGTAAAGGAATAAAGTTGGTAGGGTGCAAAATGAATAAATTCAAATTATTCATTTTTCGCTTGTCATTTTAGTTATTTAGCATTTACATTGGAACAAAGACACACTGCTGCTTGGAGGACCAGTGAAGCTGTCAATGGTATTCTTGGTGGCTGTATCTCAAGCTTTGTCCTAACAATAATGGGTCTTAGAGAAAGTATCACTTGTCTTGAAGTACCAGTGAAGTAAATGGTATTCATAGTGGCTGCATCTCAAGCTTTGTCCTGACATTGATGGGTCTTAGAGAAAGTATCACATGTCTTGGAGTACCAGTGAAACTGTCAATGGTATTCTTGGTGGCTGCATCTCAAGCTTAATCCTAAAAATGATGGGTCTTAGAGAAAGTATCACATGTCTTTAAGTACCAGTGAAACTATATATGGTATTCATGGTGGCTGCATCTCAAACGTTGACCTAACATTTATCAGTCTTCAAGAAAGTATCACTTGTCTTTTTTAAGCAAGGAATTAAAAAAACCCACTTTGATAAGTTAGTCATCAGGGTCAATAAAAAACTAGAATATTTTTTCGCAACATTTCTGAGTCCTAGGTTATTGGATTGTAAACAAAAACATACTGTTATTAACAAAATCATAAAGTAGACAAGAGGTCTCAGTTTTGTCCCTTCCTCCCATATGAAGCTGACATGCCATGATATAACTGGAATAGTTTTCAAAGCAGTGTTAAACTCACTCACTCACTCACTCACTCACTCACTCACTCACTCACTCACTCACTCACTCACTCACTCACTCTCACTCACTCACTCAGTTTTTGTTAAATGTTCTCAGGGATTTGTTGCAAACCAAATTGTCAATGATTGCATCCTGTGATGCATTTAAGGGAATCCTTGTTTTGCTGTGAATATATCAGGCAGGGATGATCAACCTTCAGGACGCCATGGGATCCTGTGAGTGCAGGAGTTTATTGAACACTGTTGCCCAGGCTCCCTGGTGTCTGAAAGGTGCCCTTTTCAAGCAACTGTCACACAGGGTCTCAGATAGTATTCACACACAAGCTGCAAACTGATAAAGATATCACCGCACTTCCTCTGGCTAATGTTATCTTGTAGGACTGGTGGCAGCACTGAGCTCTCTGTCCCTGAGATACACCGGTATGCAGTGTATAAAGTGTTTCACGTCAGCTTCATAATGCAGTTATAATCAGCTATGGTGTTGGGTTGAGTGGAGACAATGGAATCTAATTAGTCATGCAGTGTGTTTAATTTGTTACTTTCAGTGATAAAATTCATTAAGCCAGTGCACATGGCTTAAAAACAGTTGTGGATTGTGTCACGGTGGTACGTTGGGGTATCAGACACTATTACTTTCAACACATTATAGATAAAATAATATTCTGTTTTATTAACCTTTAATTGAAGGGGATTTTATGTAAAAAAATTCTGAGGAACAGATTGTTTTTCATTTGTGGTACATTTTAGATTAGCAGCAAACAAAGCGATCTTAGCGCCATGTTAAAGTAAGGGAGTTGTGATCACTTTAGCACTAAGATTGCTTTGAGGAACTGGGCCCTATCAGGAGGTTGTAATGGGTCATCAATAATAGATGCATGATTTGGAGGTACCGGTATGTTTTTGTGGAATGTTTTTTGTGGAATGTTTGTGCAATGTATTTATTATTTCAGAATTGGCAGGGACTTTTCCCAACCCCCATGCCCCATTAGTAGTTGGAATGTGAGCCATTTCGACTGCTCTGTGTGCAGTGGTGTGGCCTTCAGTGAACTTTGTAACCATATTCAGTGGAATATAGTAATACTCACTCACTCACTCACTCACTCACTCTCACCGTTTGTCCACCTGTCTGTCGGTCTACCCACCAACCCAATCATACTCCCTCATTCACTCACTCACTCACTCACACTCCGTCCTTCCGTCCATCCCTCGAACGCTTCCACAAACCCTCCCTTCCTCTCTCACCCACCCACCAAACCTCACTCACTCACTCTCCATCCTTTTGTCCGTCCGTCCCTCCCTCAAACCCTCCCTCCTTCACCTATCCACCCAACCTCACGAACTCACTCACTTTCTGTCCTCCCGTCCGCCCTCCCGTCCGTCCGCCCCTCCCTCACTCACTCACTCACTCACTCCTTTTGTTTCACCATCAAACTGACATCTCTATGTATCATATGGAACTCATGAACATGCAATACAGATTAGTTCCTCCATATGTTTCAAATGATCACCTCTCATAGTGTTCTGACACAAAGCAAATGGTGCTTAATGTAAGATACCATTCACCCAAGACATTCACAATGACTTTGGGGATCTCTAACATTTCTTGTCTCATAATGTACCAGCTCAAAACGTGGAACACTTTGTCTGCATTATGGTAGGGGCTAGCATTGTTACAGACATTACACTCTCAGGGGATGGCTCAAGTTTCATCGACAATTGAATATGTCTTGTCATACATCAAATCACACTACATTGCACAGACTTAGACTGACTTGAATATTTCCAAATGTAAACCTGATGAATTCCCCAGTTTCTGACTGCTGTGAAGCTGACTGACCAGAATGAAGTATGGACCTAGTGACTGATGAACCTCTCGGCAGTTGTGACATCACATTGGGCTTGTTTCTTCAACTGGTGGATGTGTAGCGTTGTAATCACACATCAGTGGGGAAACCATCACTTCCAAAGTAATCAGTTTACCGGCGTGATGAACATGCTTGGGTTCTTTCATAAAGGACATAGTCAGTATTGGAAAACCAGACCTACTAAATTTTAGATGAAAACATTAGATGTGTTCTGAAAGTTGTGGAAAGCATTCCTATAATTGACAACTACTGTTTTTCTTCTTAAAGTTTAAAGTTAACATTAATTCTTCTGGCATGATTGAAAAAAGCAAGGAAGACTGATTTAGATATGAAAGCATATGTACAGTATGTTAATATGAACAAGTCAGTGATGACCCTGAATCTCCGGTGTGTGCCACTGCACTGAGGGCAAGATTTAGCCAACATCTCATTTTTGCTCAAATATGTTGTTCACATGTTTGAAAAAGCATCCTTTTTGATATCTCTTCCGTCATTATATTGTGAGTCCAAAGGTTTTCTCTCAGCTTTAGACTATGCTTGTCGTAAGCGGCGACTAACAGGATAGGGTGGTCAGGCTTGCTGACTTGGCTGATGCATGTAACCAATTGCGTAGATCGATGCTCATGACATTAATCCCTGGATTGTCTGGTCTAGCCTCAATTATTTACAGGCCGCCGTCATATAGTTGTAATATTGCTGAGTGTGGAGTAAAACAACAAACCCACCAACCAACCAACTCTCAGCTTTAATTTTTGATTTTTTTACTGCATCATAAAGGGATTACATTAATTTTTCCTAACTTAACATTTCATTATAGAAATACAGAGTTATCTCTCTTTCCAATAGGAGCATCTGATGTACAATCATGTTGATAAATGAAGCCAGGATTAAGATGGATACTTCAGGTTCAGAAAGTAGTGAAACCATCTGTCTGAATGCTGAAACCCCATGTTGCAGATGGGACTCTTCCATGTGTACAATTTACATTACTCTGTCATCAGGATTCCTTAGGCTGGATATCTCCATTGTAAATGCTTCCATCTAGACGGACAGATATTCTTATTGGGTGTTGTAGTGAGTTAGATGCTGGCTATCGACTGCAACTATGCTGTGCTGTGAAAGTACCCATATTGTCTAAAGAGCCAACTGCAGCAAGGATAGGATGGTGATATGACCTGGTTGATGGTGTGACATTGTGCCCCGACACTCTGTATCCTTGCTCATTCTATCAACCGCTTGTTGCCCAGCCAGTTCTAGTATTTCCTGTATTTACAGTCTGCTGTGGCACAGCTTGCATTATTGCAGTGTTAGGCAGCACTCAATAACTTTCGTTTAATGCTTTTATAGTTCAGTGCTCTGTGTTTTTTAGAGAACTCTGCCTACTTAGGTTTCTTTAAATCCCTAGAGAAACAACCTGACTGACACAGCTGATATCTATCATCTGAAGTATCCGTACCTCATCCAATATGGTAACAGATATTATTTTCGTCTGTAACTATGCAGAACGGTGTCAATTAAGGGAGAGTATACGATCCATAGTTCCTGTTTTTAGCTCCAGCTTTTATGTGGCATTGATGATTTTGGTCTTTGAAAGCTGAAGCCATGAAAGCATGATTTGTGTAGGACACATTGCAGAGTGGAGGGTGTAGTGTGTGAGTGGGTGAGTCTTGTTTCACAATTCGGTCAGCAATATTGCAGCTTTGTAGTACCCTGTGATGATCATTTCCCCTTTATGGCGTGGATTGTTGCTCATGCTGTCAACCACTGGTTTGTCAGATCTGGACTTCATTATCTACATTATTTAGACTGTAGATAAATTGCAGAGCTGGCATTAAGGCCACACTTTCTTTTAAGTTTATGTTTTGCAGATTTGTTCCAATCTAGGTCGAGCGAAATAAAATGTAAAATAAATAGCTATGTCAATCATTTATCTATTTTAGTGAAAGCCATTCTGCTGTGGAGTTAAAACTGCACCTGACTTCTTAAATCACTAATAGTGATGTAGACATGGAATTTATACACAACGTTTTATATTGTGTAAGAGGGGCTATATTACTATTGGGAGACATAATAAAATCAATAGTTTTATTGTTTAATTTATTTCTTTTCCAGTTGTTTTTTGGCAGGGGCGGCAGTACTGTGAAGTGAAAAATAAAAAATGTGTGGCCAAAATATGAATGTGCCTGATGGATTATTGAATATACTGATCTTATAAGTTGAATATTGTACATACATAAATAAGAACTTCACAATAAAAGTTATTCATACATATAAAGAAAATATGGCATAACATAAAATGGAGACACTTGCGATCTTAGGCACTGTATTCAGAATTGCATCCCTTAACTGTGCCAGGATCCACTGTGGGTTTGAATCCAAGATTATGATACTTTGTCTGTTGGCATCCACTCGTACTCTTGCAATTGAGTACTTCTCATACCATGTCCCACTTTCCTCCCACATTAAGCTGGCACTTAATGTCAAATACTTTTCAAAGTACTGTTTAGTGACAGACCATATGCAAAATGTTTTCATTTCCTTGTACCTTTGAGTGATTTAACTAATAAAGTAATGGCAATAAAATTGGTCCCCTTGCCCATTTTTGAGTAAATCGTTAAGAAATAAAATATTTGTGAACATTATACAAAATATATATATATATATATATTCTGCTTTATGGTAACTGAATTTAACTTTCTCATATAAATGTTAATTGATGTTCATTTACTAATCAATATGAATTAAACATATTTTTTTAGAACAATAATCTTAAATTTGGTATTTAGTCATTTTTTCTTTGCTTTCAAATAAGAATAATTTGTGTCATTTCAAAGATCTGTTTACCCCAACTGTCCTGGACTTGTGTACAAACAGGCAGCTAGATGTGTAAGACAAGAGTAGGTTGTAAGACACAGTAGCATGGTGGAGAGTGTAGTGGTGGTGTATGTCACTCCCACCATGCCCATGTTTCCGTGTGAGTTGTTGCCATCATACCATGGCATTGCAGCCAGCAGGGGAAGCCAAACAGAAATGCTGGACAGATTAAGTCAAAAGCCTCATACATCATGGAACACTGCATTTCCCATCAGAACACAATTAGCTATGCGGAGGCCTGTTCTGGGGTCATCATTGCTATGCTGTTTGGGATGTTAACATCCGTCTGCTAGATCTTGGATGAAAATTTGGAAAGGAGTTTGTCTTTCTGGCAGTAATATGCCTGTGGTGAACAGCTGAAAAAAAGACTGAAGTAGCAACTACTGGTGCCCACTTTCACTCACTCACTCTGTTAGTGATGATGCATCATGGGACACCCAGGTGGTGGTGAAAGACGGGTTCATTCAGTAATGGAGGCCTTGTCGTCTGAGTTGACATACACTGGTTTATCAATATCCAGTTACAATACTAATTTAGGGGGGTTTCTTTTGTCAACAATTAATTCCTGGAGCCATCAGTTCGTGTTTTGTCCTCGGTTATGAATTCTATCACGTTCTTAGAATTACTAATTACAACAGTCAGTGCATAATTTACCTTTTTATTTTTGTTCTAATATCATTTTTTGTCATTCAGTAAGCTAGCTTATACAAAATTATAAGATATAAATATCTTAAAAGATGAATATCTCACGATTGGTTCACTGACATTTTTCCTTCATGGATGCTGAAAGAATTTCTTTTGAAAACAGTCATAGTTCCAAATTAGTCCATAATTTAGGACATTGACAGATTGTTTTCAATTTATTTTAGTAATTTATAATGTGAAGAAGATTTTCCAATCAAAACTTGATCAAAGACAGTAAAAGAGTTCTGAAAATGTCCTCAGGCAAATAGACAAACAATTCTTGAAGCTGAAATGAAACTATTGTACGTATTATTATATATTTAATACAAAGATTGTCAACAACACATATGTTGTGAATCTCATGCCAGAAACTGTCAATCTGGTCACTCACTAACCTGTATTAGGTGGTATAAAATGAAGAAAATATTAATTCATTCAGTGTCCTCTTGCTCTTTATTCTAAACTAGGGAAATAAGCACACTGGAGATTATACCTTGCTAAACTGAATTTACAACTGAATGTTCATATATTGGGACACTTTTGCATATGGAAAAGCACCAATTTTGAAGCTCTTTCTCCAATGCCTTTTAACTTTCTGAGTTGATGACTGTTGTGTTTTCTTCCCAGAATGTATTGCCACACACACTTGTAGTTGGGACTTGTACATGTCTTTGTTTCAAAATGCCTACTGACAATGATTGAGAAAGAAGTACTTTTCTGACAATATTAGCATCTTTGGTGATTCGGCTGTCAAATCGCTGTTTAAATCAGAGGTGGTTATTGTAATTTGACTAGTCAGAATCATTTTTTCCGAAGTCATGGTAGAGTGTTGTGTTAGACTAAGAAGAGTCACAAGATAGGCTTTCATGAATCTGTTGTGCTAGTTTTCAGGAATACATGTTTGTGGAATTTAGCTGGGAATTCAAGAGATTACATTTCGTACAATGAAGTGGACTGGGACTTGCTTCATGACATACGATGCAGGAGATTATAATGAAGAATATACTGGAAATAGTCTGTTATTACATTGTCCATGTAATTTGAAACATTGTTATGAGAGTTGGAGAGTTTATGAGGTGGGGAATCATATGAATCTGTGTTGAGTAGCTGAAATGAAAAGGTGATGTTACAAAAATAGAAATCACATACTCTAGCACAAATAATATTAATTTCTAGAATACATATCTATGGGACTGAAGCAATTTATGGCATTGGATTTATTTCCTTCCATCACGATTGTTCATCCTCTTTGAAAATTGACATGGCTATTTGAAAAAGCCATGTTTGTGTTGTCCCAGCCCAAGGTGCTGGTGCTGATGCCAAGAGAGGCTTACATGAAGGAGACATTTGTCATCACTAAAGCTGTCAGGCACCGTTTGAAACTTGTCAGTTTTCATAGAGAGGGTTTTTTTCTGCAGAAAATATGTCTGAGTCTGGCTATTTTCTTAATCATGTCTTGGCTGATTTAAGTACAGTGTCCCTTGTCATAATCCTTATGTGATTGTTAAAGTTTAAGAGGTCATGGTATTAAGGTGCTGTTACTCAGCATCTTAAAGACTATCAAGCACCCTTTGTTTCTAACCATGGCAGGGGTAGGCAACATGTACAGGGATGAAAATATATGAAAGTCTGCCATGGCATTTTTGCACAGGGCGCTCTCAAAGATATTAAAATTTTGACTTTTAGTGTGCCAACAAGAAGAATACATTTCATCTGTCTTCTTACTTGGATATAAGCAAATGTAATTTAGAAAGATTGCCACCATCCTTTTCATTGTCATTGATGGCCCTTTCAATTTCTGAATTCCCAGGTAAATTTTGTAAATGGTCCGTGGTCTAGTTGTAGAGACTCTGCCCGGAGAGAGGAAAGTCGGGGGTATGATCCCTGGCCGCTTCATCCCAAGAGATGGAAAAAGATGGTACTTGTTGTTGCCCTGCTTGGTGATTGGCACAGGAGGCTAAAACAAGGACTGGTCGGCTCAGGACTCAGTATGCTGTGGACACAGCGTTAAACTCCATTTCACCTCACCTGATCTTGTGGTTGTCATTATCCAAGTGGTTGCCCAGTCTACTAGTGCATGAGTCATTATTGCTGGATTCCTGTAGTCCACATCACATATATGTTTGTTACAACATATGTACTGAGTGTGACCTTCAGGAAGGGACATTGCCATTCTAATACAAGGAGTTTGAAACACTGATCCACCAAATACTACTAGTCCACTGTTCTTTTTATGCGATATAACCAGATACATGAAGAATACATTATAATGTTTCACTTGTGCCTGATTTAGATTAAACAAAACAGAAATTGTTTTGTTCCCATTAAAGAGTGCCAGCAAAAGATCTAGGCCTATCTTGACTTGCTAATTACCAAAACTCATTAACTGAATGACATGGGACTGGTCTGCTTGTCAGATGTTGTCGTTTTAAACCATTGACTACATATCCAGGTGAGCTACAGTGCCTTGGCATTGTTTGTTTGTTTAGTACAGTGTTGGAGCAAGGCTAGGCTCCCGTTGCCATCTTACTTCATTTCTTCTTTTCACTTAAGCCATTGTCTTTCTGTCAGTTGATCTTGAAATGTGTTTCAGCAACTTTTCTGAACATTTGGTGTTGTTTTTTTCAGCTGGCTGAACAGTATGTACATGTGCAGGCAGAGATCGCCCTTCTCATCCAGAGAAAGTGAGTACATTGTTTTTATTTGTGGATTTTCATTCAACTTTTCACACAACAAAAACATTTCAACATCGTGGACACTTATCCGTCTACTTTCTTTATGAGTATGATAAGACACTGAAGACTTTTGGGGAACAAATTATTTATCTTTTGCATGTGAAAAAAAGATGGATTTCCCATGAGTCAAGACACATCTGCAATGTGTTATCAAGTAATTTGTGTATGGTCCGATACCTGTTCTTGTAAGAACACTGTGGTGTGTGTTTTAGGTAAATGTTCTTCAGTGTGTATTTTCATGGCTTCAAATTTACTATTTGCTGCACAGAATTCTCTCTGTCAACTTGTGGCTAGGAAAATCAGTCATGTTTTTAATTCTGTATGAAGATAAAGGGCCTGGTGATTGCAACAGTAACCATATTGACTTGATAAAGGCCTTTTTTGGCAATGCCAGATTTTAGACTTGGTAAAACTTTTTAGAATCGTTTCACGATCTTTAAAAGTGTGCATATGACTGACAGTTGGAGGTTTTTCCTTTTAACACTTCCACATTTTGAGCCTGTAACCACATAAGAACCGGAGGTAGAACCAGCAAGTGTGAAAAAGGATTATTTAATAGAATTTTGCAAAGTGTTTGTTTTACTTTTGTGACATGATTAAGTATCTGACCTCTGCTGACATCTATCACTATAGTTGGCCTAGCTCAGAGCGTTTTACTTCAAAAAGTTTAAGTTTGTCTTTTCCCACTTTTTGGCCATCTCTGAACTTGGGGCACACATTACGTCAAAACAGTTTTCTGATTATTATTGTTAATTTTCATGACAATTTCTTGACAATTTCTTAGCCAATTAATAGGTCAAAATTGTTTCCTTGTTGACCTCTGCTTTATCCTTTTATAGCATCAAGCTTGGTGTTCTTGGTTCATTTGGTTTTGTGAATAATGGGGGTGTGAAATGGAAGATAGCTGGGGATTTCCAAACACTCCTAATCCCTGACACAATATTTCATGGAAAAAATACGAAGCAATACATTACTTGAGTACACAGTGCCTTGGTTGTACTGCTGCCTCAAAAGATAACGAGAATTATTCCACAGTAAATAAGACTATATTAATAACAGAATAACAAGCCTAAAAAATCCTTTGAAGTTTTCCGAAACCAGCCTTTGATGTTAAATTTTCAAAATGGATTTCAAGGAAGAATTTGATTTTGATAGAAGCTAAAATTATAGGTAGAGTTTAGACTACTGGTACATTGTTACAGGAATGTTTGAAAGTAAACATGATAAAAGTGTAATTTAATTGCAGACTTTCCTACTAAGTGAATAATCACAGCCTCTGATAAGGTAAACCCTTTCATGAGTATATATCTTGGTTTGGGCTTCTGATTTCAACTTGAACTTAATTGAGGCATAATCAGCCACCTCCAGCAGGGAATCCCTTAGCAACATGGCTTTGAAGTCTTCTTGAATGTTGGCCGATGTCAGGCTAACTTTACTGGTGATATGTGCTAGCTGCCAGTGCCTAATTAGATGTATGTGGTGGGGAGGCCTGTTTGTGATAGACACAACACTTTAAGGTTCCTAAGTGTCTTCATATATATTATGTTGCTGTAGATTGATAACAGTGCTCAAGGTGAACCGTTACTCGAGATGCCATGCAACACATCCTTCTGACAAGTTCAAGTTATGTTTGTGTGTACATGTGTTATTCAGTACCTGTATTGATTGCCAAGACAACGAGATGATGGACGTTTTTGTTGACTGAATGTTATATGCATAACTATTCACGGATTAAGTTGATAATTGTCGCCTTGACATTAATATGATTCTTTTACAATCACGACAAGATCAGTTTGTTTCTCTGTTTTACACATGAGCCTTCCCTAAGACATGCAACCTTGTACCTGGAATTGTGTTCACACTTTGAAATCCTTAATGTTTTGATGTAAATAAGAAGTTAAGTATTTTAATGGACAGCAATCTTAAAATTATGATCCTATGTGTTTATATATTAATATATTTATTTCTGTGTAATTGATCATCTTTCAACACATCCCTTGACATTTAATATATGTCTGGTCTGACTTTCATGGTTAATATCAGAATTGCTTTTAGTAGACAGGTATCTCTGCATTTCTCCCAAACGAAATATGCTATTTTCCAACCCTTTGAACAAAGAAAAGAAAATATAAGGTAGTGTTGTATCTGAGTTGAAAATAACATTAAGACATTGTTGCCCCAGGAGGTTAAATCGTTTGTTGTATCAATTTCTGTCTGTCTCAAGCAGGGTTATAGTACGTCTTTGTTCCATGAAATGTTGAGGAAGAGAATGTACTTTTATTATGAAAATGAATTAGAGAAGTGAAACAAATTAGGTGGGATAATTAGAGAAGAACTTTCAAGCTACAAGAAAATATGTGGATTGCCTTTCCATTGTGAATTCTTTTAATGATTCAACATTAATTCACAAGGGACTGTGAATCACAAATGTAGAGTTGTGAGTGGGTAATTTCATGTATGTACTGTAGTCTTTATTCAAGTGTATTGTAGGCGATAGACCCATGATACAAACGGTAAATGTACAGTAGAATTTCGAGGATCACATTTATGTATTTTACAATGATTGTTTAAGATATATGGCTTTAACAATAAACTAAGAAAGACTTTGTTCGGTTGCTCGATGGACAGATGACATTCGGATGTTGAACTTTTGCCTTGTTGGGAATTCATAATATTTTCTTGGTATAAATTCTGCCCTCAGAATCTGGTAACATTTGCATTTTAGAATAAGATGGTACTCATCTTCAACATAATTGTATTAACATGCTTTGCAAACTCGTTCCACTCTAGGTTCCGTTTTGTGTCTACCAGATTCGATCTAAAGATGAAGGGAACACCATTATCTAGCCAGAGCATGTCTAAATTTCTCTTGTGGTAACATACTAATATATATTTCCAGGCCAAATGTTTGCTTACACAATGAATAGTTTTATGATTTTGAGCTTTCTTAAAGAGTTGCATGCCAGTCTTGTTCATATGAAGATTTATATCTACATAGAAATTCATTTATAAACATGGGGATATTCGTAATACATTTGTGCTCGCACACAAGGCCAAAACGTGTAAGCTGAATAATACTTCTAATTTTTGAAGCCCAATTAATTTTACCATTTTTGAATGCCTGAAGTTGCATGTTATAATATTTTTTGACATATCATGAGTCTGGCATTTTCAAAATATTACACCAGTATTTAACAGCTCATTTATACACATAATATACAGCGGATAACACCTCTCACACCGTGATTTGAGGTTGAGTTTCCAACTCCTAAAAATTGTTTACAAGCAATCATATGTACGCTCTCAATTTCAACATAGTTGTGAGTGGGTTATTCCATGTATGTATTAAAGGGCTACTTGCTACACAGAGCTGCATCAAGGTCTTGGTTCCAACCATTCACATTGATCATGATGCCCGGTCTCTTATCATATCTGCATTATACCCATACTCTGGGGTTTCACCAGAAGCAGTAAGCACCATGACCTGTGTCAGTGTCGGTCTATCCCCCTACATCAATCTGACACACCCTGATGTTACTAGAGGCTGGTGAACGTGCTTAACCTCAACCCATTGAAAGACCTGATGGGTGATATTGTTTAATTCTGTTTACAACATTAGGGCAATGTTGAAAAATATGGATTGTTTGTTGTTTAACAACAAACTCAGCAGCATTCTAGCTGTCCTGGCCAGACAGTCCAGTGATTGTCAACCAAAGTGACCACCTGATCCATTTAGTCACCTCTTACGGTAAGCATAGGTTACTGGGGACCTATATTTTAATTAAGACTCCCAACAGGGTTCAAAATTATGGATGATCCTCAAGGTCATAAGATCATTTTAGTAACATTAGGACTAAGGAGGTCTATAGATGAAGATGGTATAACCTCAAGACCACACTTGAGGTATCTACAGTACAAGAGAGTTGAAGAACAGATAGTTGTGTAGGAAGCATCGTCTAATCCTTCAACCGTAACATTGCCATGATGATAGCATTCGTTTTCTTGCACAGAATTAAAAGAAAACAGATGTGGGTCTGTAAATACGGAAATGGGTTCTTCCTTGTATGAAGGTGTAATGCAAGGCGTTGAAACAAGAAAGAAATCCAGCCATTAAATTGAATGTTGTGCACAACTATCTTTGAGTACAGGACGTTTCCATTGACAAAAAGTCAATGTTGAAGAGTGAGGGTTGGAAAAGCCATCAGAAGTTTGGGGCCTAACACAAGGACTTGTACGAGGGTGCAGGGAGGAATAATGGAACTGTAGAAAACATGGCAGTTTGCAAATGGAATGACTTAATTACACTGTGTCTTGAATATTCATGGTGAGGTAAACTGGTTTGACACTAATTGGAATATGTATTGCCTCATTTTGCATCTTAAGCAGGAGCCTCTGTAAGAGAGTTGCAGTATTTAAATTTTGAATCTCACTATGCATATCTTCTTTCTTCTTCGTTCCTACGATGAAATGTGCTTGAACCGTGTTTCCAGCGTCTAAAACAAAAACATTCACCTGAACACACCCCAGCATCTCTAGGGTTCATGCATGCTCTCGTATATGGTAACCTGCCACACTTTGACCATGTGCGTCTCTCTACCATCTCATTCTCTTCATTCAAACATGTTTCCACATACGATCGAAGAAGAAAGAAGATATGTATAGTGTGGGATAGGATAAGTATATAAATATAAATTTTTTACTAAAATGTCCAATTTTTTTCATGAAACTAAAAAAAACAACATTATGAAAACTAAGAAGGAGGAAATCAATAAAGTTCCTTCATTCAGTGATCAAGGTAATTTGGGCAAGAATTTTAACTTAAGCTTCAGGTATATCCATAATCTATTATAACCATCAATAACCATCAGACTTTCACCTCTTCCCCTCACTGATTTACTCACTTGAACTAGAAATAAAGGAGACCAGTGAGACCACCTCATCTGTTTCATATTTAGATCTATGCATAAAGATTGAGCATGACAAAACACTCGCCACAAGACTGTATGACACGAGGGATGACTTCAACTTTCCAATAGTCGAGTTTCCCATAATTTCCAGCAATAGTCCTGCAGCTCCAGCCTTTGGTGTTTACATTTAACAACTTTTGAAATACAATCGAGCATGCTCTTTCCACCAAGATTTCAAAGAGCCTCATACGACTCTTGCTCAGAAGTTGTATGATCAATGTTACAACATTCAAGGCCCCAGTGAAGCTTTCAAAAAGATACATGGTAGACATTCGGAGGACATTTCCAAATTTGATACATCAGTGACAAAAAATGATGTCTGATGCAATTCCTATTTTGACTTGTACATATGTTCTCATGTTTAGGTGAACAATTTACTTTCCTTTGCATGTGTTTGTGATGGGTGTCATCAGTGGGGCAGGATACGCTCACCTTTTTGTGAACACCTGGTGTCATCACTATTTGATCTGAGTTTTTTTTTTCATGCAGTTTGTTTGGAAGTGGCAATATGGTCATTCTGATGATGGACGTAATATCACACAAATACTAAAGCAGTGTCATTTGGTTCCAATATCTTTACGGTAGACTGTAAATGGAAATATCCCCCTTGGTGATTACAGGTTTGAATTGGTCACCAGCAATCAATACTTGTCGAATGTGGTGACTTGATGGATTGGGTGATCAGGCTCATTGACTTGTTTGATTGTGTGTCATCGTACCCCGATAGCATGAATTCTTGCTCACCATGTCAATCACTGATTTGTCATATCCAGACTTGATTATTTACAAGCCACTGTTTAATGGCCTGAATATTGCTCAGCAATGTTGTGTGCAGTGTTAAACAGCAAACACACAAAACAATAAACATACTGTTCTTCTTTTTGATTTGCCCAATATCTGAGGCATCCTGATTTATCCAGTTATTCACAACATGAAAAATCTGATTGTGGAACATTTTTCTATGTGTTTTATTACATACTTAAGTGTGAAAGACTGAGTTTTCTGAAGTTGAGAAAAGTGATATTATTATTGCAGTGAACATAACACTTGATAAATTTTGTTTCGCAAAGCGCCATTTTTGTTTGCTTGACCAGCGTGTATTCTTTCACTTCCCTGGCAGTCTCCTAGTTTCCAGGAATATGTTTTGTTAAAATTGATTTTGTATATAATCATATCTATATGTATGATACAGAATTTGCGTGACCCTTAATATTTTTTGGAGACTACTTCTTTAGTGTCAAATACAAGGGGTGGTGAAACATCCCTGTGTATTACCATAGGTAGGGAGAATTTATGTTTCAAGGTTTTACATTTGTAATAAAATAATTTAGTTTTCCGGTAGACAACTACACAAACAGTGTATAATAAATGTGATATTCCATGTATCATGTTTCTCTCAACGCCACTTGTGGAAATATCTCCTTTCCCCTCGTCACTCCACGAGCTAAAAATGATATTTTACTCGACACACGAAATATCCTCTATTTATTCTCTAATATCAAGTGTTGCTTGATATATATATGTTAGAGCCATCAGATTTCTCTCTTTTTGTAGAGACGAAAACTAATAATCAAAACATTGACTTCTTGTGTCTGTATCAAATTAACACACAGAAGCGCTCTCTTTTTTTTTGTCAGCATTGAATCACGGAAGGTACGTAGGAAGGAGGAAATATAAAAAATGTAGAAATTATTGATTGGAAATATTCTGTCCTGAATTACTGGCACCGGCATCTCAGATGTGTTGTGTGTATTGTCATGGACTTCCCTGCAGACATTTTCACAGACTGATATTCAGCCCAGCATACAGCAGATGATGGTAAAAGTGCCAAAATTAGAATTAAACAGAAATTGAATTCGGATTATGTTATCTATATGAAATTCATAACTTGCTTTGCAAAGGTGTCATGCAATTAATTAATAACAGACCAATATAAAAAAAGTATTACTACTTTGTTTCCATTTCTACTGCATTTGATGTTGAAATACAGAATATATGGCAATTTGCCTGCCATGGGCACTTTATTTGATGAAGACAAGGAGAGTATGTATGGGTTCTGAGAACAGAAGCATTAATAATGGTACCGGTGTTGGAATTACGGCTTGTAGTTGAACCTTTCAGATTTCTTAAGTTTTTCTCTTTTCTTGTAAGCAGCAGAATCGCTGCACCTTTATGCAGTGGGCATAATTCAAAATTAACATATCGCTTTAATATCCGCAAAATCAGTAAGAATGCTGTCGTATCACTGGATTGTTTGGTCCACTATCACAAGTCAAACAAACACTTGTGTGGAAACTGGGACAGGCAGGTCCTACTGGTAGAGCAGCACATGCTTTCCCTTTTCACGAACACCTGGTGTCATTGACATTCAATGATCCATTAATATACTTTTCTCCACTCTTGAGTCTTTTACACCCAAAGGAATCTGTTTTGGCAGATGATAGAAACTGATTGTCCTCCAGCATTGATGTTTTTTTATGGTGTTCATTGTCTTTAGCTTTTGTTCAAAGCCATTTTATTCATTTTGTCTCTGAAATCACAAGGCATGAGTGGCCCAGTCTTCTGAATAACGGCAATTGCTGTGTAGAGTTGTGTCTCCTAATTATTGCAGGATCCTCACCAGATTTTCCCTTATTACTTATTCTTGAAAGGGGCATGGATGGCCCAGTTGTCTAAGGTGCCGAAATTCGCTGTGCAGAGTTGCGTCCCTTGGACATGCCAGAAACCTATGATTGTGGGTTCGAATCCCGGTTTGCCCCGATTATGTTTCTAGGTTTGTTAGCAACATACCTGTGCTTGTGGGTTTCACCGAAGTTGGTAAACGTCTAAGACCTGCATCACTTGGGGCTTTCCTCCCACATTAAGCTGACACGCCGTGATAAAACTGGAATACTGTTAAAAGCGGCGTTAAACCCAACTCACTCACTCACTCACTCACTCACTTATTCTTGATCTGCCAGCACCATACACATGGTGGTGGGGTTTATCAAAGTTGCAAACTTCGATGTCTTGAGGCACTTTGGACTTTCCCCCACATTAAGTTGAAACACAGTCATAAACTGTGTTTGGCTGCTGAAAATTAACCTCATGATCATTATGAAGACAAGTTAGTAGAAAAATATTCATTTCCATCATCTTTGTTTTTTGGTGTGAACATAAACCAAACATTTCAGGACATCATTCAATAAATAACTTGGTTTGGACCTTGATGGAGTTGTTATGGAGCAGTGCCAAGAGACTTGACAAAGAATTCAACAATTGAGGAATTTGTTAAGAATTCTGTCGTAAAAAGTCACACATATGGTCATTGAATGCACTTAAAATGTGAAGAGACCTGGCAAAGAATTAAAGAATTTAAGAATTTATTTAAAATTCTGCCATAATAAATCGCACATATGATCATTCAGTGCACTTAAAACCCCCTTGTATTTCATGAAGGTCGGAGTGACATTCAACTTGGGCTAGATACATGATTGTCTTGGGGCTGGAAATATATAACAGAAAAAGGAGAAAAAACCATTTCTGATACAACCGACAATTACAGCTGTGCAAACAAATAGTCTAAATTAGTGACTCCTTATCAGATGCTGTTGATGCTAGCCAGCGCCAACTCATGTAAAATATTCATAAATATTGAAGAGTGATTGTTTTTGTGCGGTTACTAAAATTGACATGTTTGTCTCTCTGAGCATGGTAATAATAAACCTTTTTCTGATGTAGATGACTTAGAGCTTGAGGAACTGTGAAACATGTATTTCCTTATTTTTATTGGATTTTTGTTGTCGGCTCTGCTGAGAGTAGAATGAGGTTACTTTTTATCCTCCTGAGATCCAGACAGGTGTTGTGGCATCTGAACCTTATGAAGTGCCTGGGTTGTAGACTGTACACCTTAAGTAAGGCAATGAATATACCTTCATTTCTTTGATTTTTTAGGTGTAAGCGTAACCTTGTGGTTAAAGCATTGTAACATCAGGCACAAGTGCTGGGTTCGATTCAGCAAATAGGTACAATGTGTGAAGACCTTTCTTGCTATCCTTGGCTGGGATATGGCTTGAAAAATGCTAAAAGCATCAAAACTAATCACACTCATCTTATTCATTATTTACATTGCCAGTCAGGTTGAATGAATAATATATTGGCTAAATCTGATATTGTGTCCTTACCAAACTATTATGACTTTATTGGGAACTGTTCGAACCATTGCATTCAAGTTTCTTTCATTAACAAAGCCAAGGAGTTCGTTTGAATATCCTGCAGTTTTCCCGACTGGTTTGGGTTGGAGGTTTGTACAAGTTCGAATTGGTTTTGATTTGAGTTTTGATAAAGCTTCTGATTCAAATCTTGCAAAGAATCATAAATCGCAAAGTCAAACTAAGGACATTAGCCAAATCAATTCCATCCTCTGAAGTCGGCATGACTAGAGCTGGAATGCAGCCTTGATGCAGGGATTTGGGTGAAACCTTTGTGAAACTACTCTAACAAGGCATGAGGTTAGATTTAATCATTTAAATGTTGTTTGAAGTCAAAGGAGATTAGATGTGTGTTGCAAAATAGCTTGAAGGATGCACATGGTATGTGAAGGGGATAAGAACCGTGGGAGAATTAATATTAACTTGATTGGGGACTAGGACAAATGTCAACAGGAGAGGGGTTATTAGGCAGTTGAAACTGTTATTGTAGTGTTAGTGTGTTTGTTTTGCAGACATGAGCTCATCAAAGAGTTCGAACAGGAGGAGAAGGAACAGCAGTCGGTGACGCGGTCGAAGATGGTGGAGGAGTTCATGCAACTGTCTTCGGAGAATGTGAGTGTTGGTCTGTGCCTTCAGGAGTTGGTCATCAGTGAACCTGTGTTATGTTTCCATAATGTGACATTCAGACACACAACTAAAACCCGTGTTGTGTGACCCTATCTCATCATTACATGATACAATGATAACACTGTTGTTGATTCATAGTTTGAATTATGGATATCAGTTTTCATTACGTTTTACTGCATGAAATTTTGTTGTTCTGCCATCTTCCCGAGGCAAAGGAGTTAATTGACTCCAAAAGTCCCGTTTTAACCCTTGCCGAACGAGGCTGGGATTTCTGGGCTCGATCGTAGCGCCACCAGTGGCTATTATGAGTTATGTGCCTCCTTTGTCCCTCCTCTTGACCAATCAGATATCACTCCACCTCTCATATCACTTGCATTTGCTTCAAACAAAATGGTAGCACGCAGTGAAGATGATCTGATCATTAATCAAAATCTGTATTGTGATAAAATGGGTCTTACTTCGTGAAGTGCATCAAATTAGAAACTTGAAAGGATTTGGGAAATATCTGTTGACGCCGAGTTGGTGGAACACATGCTTTGCAAATCCTGCACCGGATGTCGATTTCGTTACACGATTTTGTATGGACTATGGCATAGATTCATTAGTCTAGCCAAAACAAAACTCCATAATTCCAGCCTAGGTGGAAACTGGACTTTAATAGTCTGTTAACTCCCTTGCCTTGGGAAGATGGTATCTTCATGAAGACCATTAACTTCTTAATTTTTTATTAAGTTAATATTTGCAATTCTGTTTGATTAAACTGAAGGTTTATTTCATTTCATTGTTAAGGAGCAACCAACACAGTTTCTTGTACCACTTTAAAAAAACACTTTCAAACATTTCTAGTGAACAAAAAGTATACAAGATGTTTTACTATTTTAGATGAGACATGAAGAGGTGGTGACTTCATTTTTCTCACATCATTTGAGTTTAGATTGTTTGTTTATGTTAACATCAAAAGTCCTTTCAATGACCCATACATATCTGAAAGTTTAAGTGCAATGTGTAATCGGCAAAAACAGATTGTTTTCCTCCTCATTCAATTAAACATCACATGTGATTGATGGATATGTATGCCTGCCGAGTTGATGGAAATCATGTTTTCTAACTTAGCTGTGCCCCAAGGTGTGAACTAGAACCACATGGTCCAGTAGATACATGAACAGTAATGGCATGCATCATCATGGTAGAGCCATATACAATTGTAGGTCCGCTTCCATCTCCTTCATCAAAGACCATTAATTAGCTGGCAAGACAGAGGAAGTAGGTAAATTAGCACCAATAGTCCTCAAGTCAATAAAGGTGTCTGCTCTGGCCAATCTGTGAACATCTTGAGCTCCAGTTGTTGAAATTGATATTCATGTGTTGGTGCGGCCATCCCTCATTGTAACTGGGTCTGAACCAACACTCCCCCTCCCCCAAGACAAATTGTCACTTTGTAATTACCCGTTGTGGGGCCACTAATGAAGAAAGTTGGAAGATTAACTTGAGATTTTGCCCGACCTATCTATTGTGGTGATGATTTTGATTAGTTTCAGGCATGAATGTCTGTTTTCATTGAATTGACGAAATTTACAGCCTCCTTTACCACTTAACCCTTAGACTGCTGAAGTACTTTGCAGTGTCATGAGGTGGAGTACAAGAGTTCATTAAAATAGTTCTCTTCTGGGGTTTTATGGAATTTCTTTTAAATTCCTAAGTTATGGGATGCTTCTCTATGATGCTTTTCTTAATTTTTAAAATTTTGATTATATCATCAAAGTTTACAATTGTTTAAAATTTTGTGCTTTTGTTTCTTTTGCAACCATCCCTAATAATTGTTATATCTGTGAAAAATATCGTGCTTTTGTCTTAAGACATTTAAGGGGGCACAGGTGGCCCAGTCGTCTAAGGCGCTGTGATTCGCTGTGCAGAGTTGTGTCCCTTGGGCACTCACTCACTCACTCACTCACTTAAGACTTTTAAAATCAGGTACAGATCAAATTGTTCTCTATCAATAGGTGCTACTAGGTAGGAGGTGTTCTCTATCAATAGGTGTTACTAGGTACAAGGTGTTCCCTATCAATAGGTGTAACTACATAGGAGGTGTTCTCTATCAGTAGGTGCTACTAGGTAGCAGCTGTTATCTTTCAATAGGTGCTACTAGGTAGGAGGTGTTCGCTATCAATAGGTGTTACTAGGTTGGAGGTTTTATCTGTCATTAGTTGTTATTAGGAAGGAGGTGTTATCTATCAATAGGTGTTACTAGGCAGGAGGTGTTCTCTATCAATAGGTGTTACTAGGTACAAGGTGTTCCCTATCAATAGGTGTTACTAGGTTGGAGGTGTTATCTATCAATAGGTGTTACTAGGTAGGAGGTGTTCTCTATCAATAGGTGTTAATAGCTAGCACGTGTTCGCTATCAATAGGTGTTACTAGGTTGTAGGTTTTATCTGTCATTAGTTGTTACTAGGAAGGAGGTGTTATCTATCAATAGGTGTTACTAGGCAGGAGGTGTTCTCTATCAATTGGTGTTACTAGGTACAAGGTGTTCCCTCTCAATAGGTGTTACTAGGTTGGAGGTGTTATCTATCAATAGGTGTTACTAGGTAGGAGGTGTTCTCTATCAATAGGTGTAAATAGCTAGCAGGTGTTCGCTATCAATAGGTGTTACTTGGTACGAGGAGTTATCTATCAATAGGTGATGTTAGGAAGGAGGTGTTATCTATCAGTAGATGTTACTAGGTACAAGGTGTTATCTATCTATAGGTGTTACTAGGTAGGAGGTGTTCTCCTTAGTCTGCCCTCAGTAGTTACCATCTCATTTCTCTGAACATCATCATTTTGAAGGCTTCTTTCCTTCTTAACTATTTGGTGTTTTTAGGAACAGTTCCTGTCATACATCTTGTCAGAAATATATCATAAGCAATTAACAGTAAATAGATAACAGCTCAAGACACACAAACTGTTATGTATGTAAACATGTTGTAGTGCTTCTAGCTTGGCCAACACAAACAGCAGCGGCACACTGGTGTGACAGAAAACAAAGAAAATGTTAGTGTACAGATAGCAGAAGCATTTATAATGGAATGTTTGCTGTGTCAACACTCCAGTGTAGCATGGAAGAAGTCTGAAGTATATTAACATTTTCTGATTTGTTTTAGGAAAATAGTTTTCAAACAACAACATCTAAAACAAATCAATTCAGTAACGAATTGTGTTGAATCTTTCTTTTTGGGGAAGATTACAATGATATTGTTGATTTGAAGTTTTTATGTGGTACTTTCTCCTAACATATGCATTCTGTTGAAAACAATGGCAGTCTATTACATGCTGTGATTGTTGTGTTTATGTAACATATTTTTGTTCTTTTAACAGACAAGAATTCTTTTTGGTCTATTTGTATGATGTAAAATGTGGGTGTATTACAAATGCAGGAAGTATGGTGTAATTCAAACTTTATATTGTCCATAGTTTAACAAACTCTTTTATTTTCTGATTTAATCAGTGGTAAATTACATTCTCATGTCTTGGTGATAACCTTTCATTCCTTGGGGGAATATGGTGTCATGATGTTTTCATTGTAACGTGAATGATGACAACTTAGATATCTCCATAAGAATTTAATCAATGGCTGGGCTTGCTCGCTGTAAAAAGAAAAGCTGTCTTCAGCTTTAAATAATGGACGTTTCTCTCCAAAGGCCTTTTCCAACAACTTTACCTTTGTCGGCTGTTATGCAATTATAATGTTTTTTCTCCTTCCTCAATCTTTTCAAGGAGAGAAAAGGATTTCCAAATGTTGCCAATATTTCAATTGACATTATTAAGTGACAAAAATATTCCCTTGATAAAGTCATTTGATATTGAATTACCAATCCCTAAGTTTTTTTTGTTAATGTTGTTTCATTCTGAAGTAATAGTTACCATGAAGTTGGAGAACAATTTTATTTATGTATATAAGTTTAATGTAGTTGCTCATGTTTTCAGTCACTGGTTTGTGTTGTCCAGATTAATTTACAGGCTGCCTTGGTAGGAATTAAAAAAACACATGTTAAATGCTTTGAATGGAACCGAAATCCTCACTACAACTAAGGGGCGGTGGGGTATCCTAGTGGTGAAAGCATTTGCTAGTCATGCTGAAGACCTAGGTTCAATTCCCCAAACGGGTACAATGTGTGAAGCCAATTTTGATGTCCCCAGCAGTGATATCACTGGAATATTGCTAAAAAAGCTTCACCAAACCATATTCACTCACTCACTCTTAAAAAATATAAAAACTCAACACCACAGAATATTCAGTCTCAATGATCTGCTAAACAGATTCTGTTGGTCATAAAAGGCAAGATAGCAATCTTAGTGCTACAACAAATGTATCTCTAGGGTAGAGTATGGTATTTTGGACAGAGTATAAAGTAGAGTGAATATTGTGACATTTCTGTTCCCTTTTCAGGAGAGTCTACTGGCTGCTCACATAAGTCTAAAGCAACAAGTGGAAGAAATACGTCAAAATCAAGCCAGAAGATTTGTACCACCTACTTAGCTGCTCTAAGGATATGGAATGATCTCTTGTGTGTGTGTGTGTGTGCTAACCTGCAGGAATATGCAGAAACAGAGAGTAACTTTAAAAGACTAGTGGTGGATGAATTGTTCATGCATTTGTTCGTTTGTTGAGAAAGTCAGCTGTAACTGACAGCTTTTTGAAGGCTGTTCCTGAGAGACAGTGCAGCCATTATGTAGAGCTACCTGTGTGCATGTTGTCACAGCAACCAGACAGTATGACAGTGTTGCTGACTGTAGATGATGACCTAACAGAAATGCCCTGCAATGGTCAAACCTGACTCTTACAGTGGGAATTACATATACATAATGTTGTGTGATTTCCGCTTGATGTGATTCTAAACTTTTTCGTGTTGAATGATGTCCTTTATTTCAAGACATTTGATATTTCCTGACAGCTTAGCTCCATGCCTACCTGATATCAACTCCCTCAAAATCAAATTTGTATGAAATATTAAAAAATATGAGAATTCTTACTATTATCTGTAGGCTTGTCTGTTTGTGACCATGACCACACTACCAGCCTTGAAGTTCATCTACCCGGGATGGTTAACATCTTCATCTTTCCTTGTTGTTGTCACTGTAGATCTTTGTAGGAATATCTTAATTTTGCACGCAGATAGTATTTTGTCTTGAGAAATATCAGCAGAATGTTACAGGTAAACCGCTCTGAGAAACCCCCAGGGACAATGTTCTGTTTTGTGGATCATGTCACTGACACTTTGACACTAACTTCTTCATCTACAACCCAAATACTTTGTGATGCTAGGGCTGTAGTATGAAAGCACCCTAATGCCATATGTAGAAATAGTTTTACCTCATTCTAAGGATTTTTTATCTTTTGGATACTTTTGGAACAAAAAGGAAACATTGCTCAATGACCAATGTACACTTGTATATACCACTTCACTTCAGTATGAGCATGTCTTTTACTGATAAAACCCCATTAAGAGATCCTCAGCTTGATCAAAAAGTTTGTTTGTTTGTTGTTTGACCCCTCACTCAGCAATATTCCAGCTACATGACACTGGTCTGTAAATAATCGGGTCTGGACCAGACAGTCCAGCAATTGACATCACGAGCATCGATCCACACAATTGGGATATGATCAACCAAGTCAACGAGCCTGACCACCCGATCCTGTTAGTCGCCTTCAACGGCAAGCATGGGTTGCTGAAGACCTGAAGACCTAATCTTCAGGGTGTCATCAAAAAGACCCATGTAGGAGATAAAATGTCCTAAGTAGTAGACCAATGTAGGAGATTAAAGACCTTTGTAGGAGTAGTCTTGAATGTATTATATAGGAGATACAATGTCCTATGTAGGCATATATTTTTCTGAACAGGAAATAAAAAGAAATTTCCATGTGGCACCAGGAAACTTCTATATTGTTGATGTTACTGTTGGTATAGAAGGATACATGTTTATATTGGAATATTGTTATTTTTAATATGGCATCACATGAACTATCTTCTGATGGTATGGAGTGCAAGGAATGATAAATCAAAGTCAAGGGGTCCTTGTCGTACTCCTGGGGATAAACATTACTAGATTAAAACACTAACACTTGTATGGACAAGTAATTAGCTTAGTCACTGTCAGATTACTTGACAAAGTGTACTTGTTTTGGTTGGTCTTTGTCACGCTTTCCCTTTGATGGTGCTACGCAAATCCTCAACAGGACAGGTTTTACTGTCCACTGTAGGACATGGAGAAATGACCATTGTTGTACCAGAAGCTACCCCATGAACTGTCTTTTAATATTCTTTGTTTTATCAAAGCACATTCTTATTTTGCTTAATTGCAAAACATCATAGTGCTATGGTGATGTAAAATGAAATGTAAATAAATGTACAATAAATTACTTTTAGAATTGCTTGTAGTTGAGAAGTGTTTTTGAAGTTACTTATGGTTAGATGTTTTGTTTGTTGGTTTGTTTGTTTAACGCAGCACTCAGCAATTTTCCAGCTGTAGGATGGCGGTTTGTAAATAATCGCGTCTGGACCAGACAATCCAGTGATTGACAGCATGAGCATTGATCCATGCAGTTGGGATACAGTGACATGCATCTACCAAGTCAGCGAGTCTGAAAACCCGATCCCTTTAGTCACCTTTTCTTGCAAGCATGGGTTGCTGAAGTTCTATTCTAACCCAAATCTTTATGGAGTTATGGTTAGATGTGAGTGGAAAGTCAACACTGTTGTCTGTTCACCAATATCAGTATTCACTTATGTCTTACTACTTCAGCCCCACACTCCCACCTTGTCTGTGGGCCATTCTCTCTTTTTTCCCCAAGGACCACATGCTGCTTTCAGATGTTCATCATTAATCCATTAAGAAGTCATCCTACCAGATGGCTGTGATGCTGGAAGTCAATATGATTCCGCTGATGAAAAAGATAAAACCAAAGTCACATAATTTTTCCTTTGCTTGTTTTCGTTTTAAATTGATACTAATTTGACTGGGTGCAGGGATCATCAGCACTGACAGCGATGCCATGCATGAATGGTGGTATTGTTTACAGTGTTCAGAGCAGATCATTTTGCACAGGAGTCCTTATTAAACAATGACAATGGCTGTCTCAGCACTGACAAGCTGGGCACATGATCTGAATGTATAAAACAAAGACTGGATCAAGCATGTCATCAGCTTCAGCACAATCAGGTGGTGTCATGAAAACATCTTGTTTTAACTGAGTGGGAGACTATTGTCACAACATAAGTTGATACATATGGCCTCTACTCGAGGTGTTGACTTGACTAGTTCGTAAGGTGAAAACTCAGTTTAGCCGTTTCAGGGTTTATGTCTAATTGGGTTTTCATACATTAGCTCTGCAACAAATATAGTTAACTGTGGTGATGGCTGCACTCACATTCCTGCCTTTCAGTTAGTATTATGACCAATGCAGCTGGAGCATGGCTAGGGAACAGTCTGTACTAGTGTGGCAAATGATACAGTACTTTAGCCAATATCATAATACATTCTTGCAATTTAAGATTCGGTCAGCCATTTATATGTCATTACACCTGCCCAGACAGGTAGTCCACAGTCAGTCTTCGGCTATAATCATTCCCGTATATGTTTTGATGTATATTATAGAGAGTTGTTAAAAAAATCAAATGATCGTCATTGTGAAACATACATGGCCGATACAATGGAACAGAATTGGATTGGGTGCATGATTCTATAAAGATGGCATGGCAGGAAGACCATGATGTGTTTGTCCCTAAAGGTTGGAAATACTGAATTTCCTAGCTACATGAAAAAGCGTGCTTTTGAAATGATATCAGAAGTTGACGAGTCACGTTTGGTGGTAACACGAAGTATTGTTCATTGTCACGAGTGTACGTCTGAAGATCACATTTCAAAGTAAACTATAAGCTATACTCTTTAAGTTATTGGAACGTCGAAACTTAATTAAAAGAAACCTCATATTACGTCTTTGGTAGATTGATTACTACAGGTATAAACAGGTTGTTCCTGGCTCACTTACAGCAGACTCTGGTTTCACTCTCAGGATAGTCTCAGGTATCTTTTCATTGTACAGTGATGAGTAAAAGTTGTCGACCATGTTCAAGTTACATCACCTGAAAGTAGTCGAGTCTGAGTCAGGCATGCATGTGGATGACAGCATTATCAACGATCAACACCAAAAGGCTACAGTGGCGCACAACGAACCAGTTGAGACATCGTGGCCACCCGATACACATTAGCCGTCTCTAACAACAAGAATGGAGTACTGGTGACCCTGGATTCCCGACGGGATTTCACCTCATCTCATCCATACTTTCTTTTGGGCATAACATATTTTTTTATGACGCTCTCCTAATATGTGTATTATTTTGTTATAGTATTTGGCGACCCTTCCTTGATTCCCTCTGACCCGCTCCCCCTATAATAAATGACCGGTCACACTTATGTCAGAAAGGACCGATATCTAAGTCGGCAGAAGAGAGACCGGTCGGTAACTTTAGTCTCTTTAATTGAGACGCATGATCAAGACTTTATATCTGCAGAGATAAGGAAACGACGGATTGCTAGGCCGTAAACACTGTTTTAACTGACACGGAGTGTAACGACGGGACGAGACATTGACGTGATGGTATTTTCAACATGAAGCGAATGCCCAAGCACTAGAACACCTTAATGGGAGTAACAAAATGGATAATTAGATCTTTCTTTTTTTCATTACCAGTTTTATATCTTTTCCCCAGCGGGGGCCAGTCGTCCAAATCGCCACATTTCACTATACAGAGTTGCGTCCCTTAGGTGTGCCAGGAATGGATGTGGGTTCAAATCAAGATTCGCTCTGATTATGTTTCAAGTTAATCAGCACCATACCCGTGCTCGTTTCAACCATGTGGTAAACGTCTTATACCTGCATGACTTCGGCCT
This sequence comes from Haliotis cracherodii, assembly GCF_022045235.1. Classification (NCBI taxonomy): domain Eukaryota; kingdom Metazoa; phylum Mollusca; class Gastropoda; order Lepetellida; family Haliotidae; genus Haliotis; species Haliotis cracherodii. Next base: position 31,030,719 of record NW_027266286.1, read on the forward strand.
TTCCTCTCGCATCAAGCTTGTATGCCCTGATATAACTGGAATACTGTTCAAAGCGTCGTTAAACCGAACTCACTCACTCACTCACTCACTCACTCACTTACTAAAGTGAATGATATTAGTGGCAATAAATAGCACTGACTTTTCATATATCATAACTTTTTATAAATACATCATTGAAATTTTAAACTTAACAAACACTTCTATCAACTTCACTCACTTTTTCCCGTGTTTGGGACGGCAAGTTACCACAGAAGATACTGGTACTTATGGTCTTATAGGTGACCAAGGAGTACCGAAATTCAAAAAGAATTACTGCCCTTTGTTTGGTGAAAATACTTCAGTAGAAGAATAAAGCGGACATGGTTAATGTAAAATGACGAGATTGTTTCTTCACAAAACACTCTGCTTGTAATTTTCTCCTCTTGACAGAGGTTGTTGCGCTTCTCCGAGACATATTAACACCAACTTGGAGTACACGGATTGTTCCTGACCCACCAGCCTAGACAATTACAGAGGCACTGCTTTCACGATAATCACTGACTCAATCCAGACTACTTTCAAATTAGATCTCATTTCATATGACATGGGCAACCAACCTAACACAATGAGCCCCTCCAATCATGCTGAAAACTACGTTACCTAGTCCTTTTAAGTGATATGGCTTCCGTGAATAAGGGACTTCGCCTACCCAGGTTCAAAATGGCATAACCCGCTCGTTGTAATTGTCTCTTACTTTCACATGCATGTAAGTCGGTAATGAAAATTTGTTTGGCTCCTGTCTGTCTTTGAAATGTTCAAATGTGTAATCAAGGTGGACGCGACCTTTCGCCGTCTACAACGGTCATTCGCACGCAAAGCCCCGGGGGATAGGAAGGCTGATCAGAATACGGAATCACCAGGTCGGTACGTGGGGTGGAAGCCCTAATGAGAGGGGCGGATGTTAGGAGGACGATTAGACACTCGTGGACCGCGACACAGAATCTAGTGAGCGTATTTGGTATACTTCATTTCACTCTCGTGTTTGTGATATAGCTTCTTGGACACTTGTAACCATATCTATTGAACATTTATTGGCTTGAGAGGCGTTGTAGTGTACGGTATATCTCTCCACCCTCTCTGTCAAGGTGTGTGGTAGTATGTGTGCGTGAATATCTCTCCACCCTCTCTGTCAAGGTGTGTGGTAGTATGTGTGCGTGAATATCTCTCCACCTCTCTGTCAAAGTGTGTGGTAGTCTGTGTGCGTGAATATCTTTCTCCACCCTCACTGTCAAGGTGTGTGGTAGTACGTGTGCGTGAATATCTCTCCACCCTCTCTGTCAAGGTGCGTGGTAGTCTGTGTGCGTGAATATCTCTCTCCACCCTCTCTGTCAAGGTGTATGGTAGTCTGTGTGCGTGAATATCTCTCTCCACCCTCTCTGTCAAGGTCTATGGTAGTCTGTGTGCGTGAATATCTCTCACCACTCTCTCTGTCAAGGTCTATGGTAGTCTGTGTGCGTGAATATCTCTCTCCACTCTCTCTGTCAAGGTGTGTGGTAGTCTGTGTGCATGAATATCTCTCTCCACTCTCTCTGTCAAGGTCTATGGTAGTCTGTGTGCGTGAATATCTCTCTCCACTTTCTCTGTCAAGGTGCGTGGTAGTCTGTGTGCGTGAATATCTCTCCACCCTCTCTGTCAAGGTGCGTGATAGTCTGTGTGCATGAATATCTCTCTCCACCCTCTCTGTCAAGGTGCGTGGTAGTCTGTGTGCGTGAATTGCTCTCTCTATCCTCACTGTCAAGGTGTGTTGTAGTCTGTGTGCGTGAATTGCTCTCTCTCTATCCTCACTGTCAAGGTGTGCGGTAGTCTGTGTGCGTGAATATCTCTCCACCCTCTCTGTCAAGGTACGTGGTAGTCTGTGTGCATGAATATCTCTCTCCACCCTCTCTGTCAAGGTGTGTGGTAGTCTGTGTGCGTGAATTGCTCTCTCTTCATTCTCTCTCTATGTATGCGGTAGTCTGTGTGCGTGAGTTTCTCACTCTTCATTCTCTCTCTATGTATGTGGTAGTCTGAGTGCGTGAGTGTCTCTCTCTCTTCATTCTCTCTCTATGTGTGCGGTAGTCTGTGCGCGTGAGTTTCTCTCTCTTCATTCTCTCTCTAAGTGTGCGGTAGTCTGTGTGCGTGAGTTTCTCTCTCTTCATTCTCTCTCTAAGTGTGCGGTAGTCTGTGTGCGTGAATTTGCTCTCTCTTCATTCTCTCTCTAAGTGTGCGGTAGTCTGTGTGCGTGAGTTTCTCTCTCTTCATTCTCTCTCTAAGTGTGCGGTAGTCTGTGTGCGTGAGTTTCTCTCTCTTCATTCTCTCTCTAAGTGTGCGGTAGTCTGTGTGCGTGAGTGTCTCTCTCTCTTCATTCTCTCTCTAAGTGTGCGGTAGTCTGTGTGCGTGAGTTTCTCTCTCTTCATTCTCTCTATGTGTGCGGTAGTCTGTGTGCGTGAGTTTCTCTCTCTTCATTCTCTCTATGTGTGCGGTAGTCTGAGTGCGTGAGTGTCTCTCTCTTCATTCTCTCTATGTGTGCGGTAGTCTTAGTGCGTGAGTTTCTCTCTCTTCATTCTCTCTATGTGTGCGGTAGTCTTAGTGCGTGAGTTTCTCTCTCTTCATTCTCTCTATGTGTGCGGTAGTCTTAGTGCGTGAGTTTCTCTCTCTTCATTCTCTCTATGTGTGCGGTAGTCTGTGTGCGTGAGTGTCTCTCTCTTCATTCTCTCTCTATGTGTGCGGTAGTCTGTGTGCGTGAGTTTCTCTCTCTTCATTCTCTCTATGTGTGCGGTAGTCTGTGTGCGTGAGTGTCCCTCTCTTCATTCTCTCTCTATGTGTGCGGTAGTCTGTGTGCGTGAGTTTCTCTCTCTTCATTCTCTCTATGTGTGCAGTAGTCTGTGTGCGCGAGTTTCTCTCTCTTCATTCTCTCTCTAAGTGTGCGGTAGTCTGAGTGCGTGAGCGTCTCTCTTTTCATTCTCTCTCTATGTGTGCGGTAGTCTGAGTGCGTAAGTTTCTCTCTCTTCATTCTCTGTCTATGTGTGCGGTAGTCTTAGTGCGTGAGTTTCTCTCTCTTCATTCTCTCTCTATGTGTGCGGTAGTCTGAGTGCGTGAGTTTCTCTCTCTTCATTCTCTCTCTATGTGTGCGGTAGTCTGTGTGCGTGAGTGTGTCTCTTTTCATTCTCTCACTATGTGTGCGGTAGTCTGTGTGCGTGAGTTTCTCTCTCTTCATTCTCTCTCTATGTATGCGGTAGTCTGTGTGCGTTAGTTTCTCTCTCTACATTCTCTCTCTAAGTGTGCGGTAGTCTGAGTGCGTGAGTGTCTCTTTTCATTCTCTCTCTAGGTGTGCGGTAGTCTGAGTGCGTAAGTTTCTCTCTCTTCATTCTCTCTCTATGTGTGCGGTAGTCTGTGTGCGTGAGTTTCTCTCTCTTCATTCTCTCTATGTGTGCGGTAGTCTGTGTGCGTGAGTGTGTCTCTTTTCATTCTCTCACTATGTGTGCGGTAGTCTGTGTGCGTGAGTTTCTCTCTCTTCATTCTCTCTCTATGTGTGCGGTAGTCTGTGTGCGTGAGTGTGTCTCTTTTCATTCTCTCTCTATGTGTGCGGTAGTCTGTGTGCGTGAGTTTCTCTCTCTTCATTCTCTCTCTAAGTGTGCGGTAGTCTGTGTGCGTAAGTTTCTCTCTCTTCATTCTCTCCCGAGGTGTGTGTTAGTCTCTGCGCTTGAGTTTCTCTCTCCACCTTCTCTGTCAAGGTGCGTGGTGGTGTGCGTGAATATCTTTCTCCACCTTCTCTGTGTGTGCGTGAGTGTCTCTCTCTTCATTCTCTCTCTAAGTGTGTGGTAGTCTGTGGGCGTGAATATCTCTCTCCACCCTCTCTGTCAAGGTGTCTGGTAGTCTGTGTGCGTGAGTTTCTCTCTCACCCCTCTCTGTCAAGGTGTACGGTAGTCTGTGTGTGTGAAATTCTCACTACGTTCTCTCGCTAGGTGTGTGGTAGTTTGTGTGATTGAATTTTTCTCTCCACCTTCTTTGTCTGTCTCAGTCCGCCCTCCCGCTCCCTTTTTGGACGGAGCAGTAACGCCAAAAGCCTAGATTCGATTCCCCAGATCACGTGAAACCCCTTTTCCTGTGTCCCCGCCGCTATATTGCTGGAATACTGTTCAAACGCGGAGAACAACCATACTCACTCACTCATTCAAATGTGTGCACGGGACCGCCTGAAAGCATCAGTTCCTTGTACCACGGACTGCAGTGTTTTCAGTCAGACTTGGCCATACAAGGTCAGATCTAATACACACTGTGTGTAGATTCTTGCTTAATGATAACCGTTTTGTGCAACTACAAGTTACAATCACTGTTGCGTTAAGGCTACTATATGGACATGGGGCCTGAGCCCTTGAATGAGCATGATGTCATGTGAACAAATTATTTGACTGTAGGTTTTTCCAGATCATTTCAGTTCTAGCCCAGAGATAGTCCGCACCGCATTCAACTCTCTACTTATTCATGATAAATAAAGATTTACTTAACGGAACCGAACACCGAGATGGTTTGAAGCGATTTATCCACTTAGCTCCAATCTTTGAACATATCTACATCACCATGGTTACCATTGGAATAAAATATGTTTCGTTCTGATGAAAGAACCAATAATCCTCATGACGATACTCTGCGACAGCCTGCTCTGAAGAACATATTCCTGGTGGTGACATAAACATTGGAGGCGAACCCATTGTGACATGCATCTGTCATATGATGCTGCAGACGGCCGCCATGTTGCTTCTGTCAATTACAAGATGGCGGACAAGGATAACATGGATTATGACCACGTGAAAATTGAATTCCTCGAAGACGTCGCTTCGTATAGTCTGTGAGACCAAAGGTCACGTATTGTCATGATGAATGTGTCTGTTAAGACGAATCATGTTCATGGAAGCTTTAACCTTGTTCTAAGGGCAGACTGGTATGGAAATGGGAGGGAAGGTTGAACAGGGCCGCTTTGTATCCCATTCTTACCATGACTCTAAATCATGGGGATCCACTCAAAGGCCATATCCTCAGTGATGACGCATGTTATGTTTATACCACATATCTTAAACCGAGTTACTGTGGAAGCTTTTTATTTTTTGGTTTATTCATTTTCAAAACCCTAGGTCAGTCATCGAAATAAGAAGAGCACAGACAAAATCATATTCTTTTCAAAAGGGAAATCTTTTGAGTAATACAGTTTTAGCAATATTCCAGCCATATCGCGACGGGGATACAAAGAATTAGCTTCGGGCGTTTAACTGGTTGTGAATCGAACCTGGTCTGCACCAGACAATCCAGTTATCGATATCATGAACAACGATACACGCCTTGATGGTACGATGACGCACAATCAACAAGTCACCGAGCCTGACCACCCGATCCATTAAGCTGCCTCGAACGACAAACACTGGTTGCTGGGGGTCGATACTAACCTAGACTTCCCAAGGGTCAGTACTAATTCTAACTCAGAATCCCCAAGGGCCAGTACCAATTCTTACCCGGAATCCCCAAGGGTCAATACAATTATAACCCGGAATCTTTAAGGGTCAATACCAATTCTATCCCAGAGTCCCAAAAGGGTCAGTACAAATTACAACCCAGAATCCCCAAGAGCCAGTACCAATTCTTTCCCAGAATCCTCAAGGATCTGTACCAATTCTATCCCGGAATCCCCAAGAGTGGACACAATAGCAATTGTGAATTAATTGTGAGACGCAACAGACATTATCGGCACGAGTTGGCCAACACAGATCGGGCATCAACAGAAATGTTTTCTGTTGTGCCGACCAACATTTCAATTCTGAAAATCACTCCATCATTTGCATCTTAGTTAGGATATTAGAGAAAATATACCAACCATCTGATATCCTTAAATGCAGTCGACCTAAAAGGATGTCCAGAGAAAGTCTTTCGACTGTTGTGTACAGCCATGTCATATGGATGTCATGATAAAATGTACCATTCTTTTGGAAGATTTCCCTCTCCCCCAGGAACCATTGTGACTGCACAAAGTAAGAACAAGACTATACTTTGTGCTGTTGAAAGAAATGAATCGACACACGTACAAATAGAAAGAGCCCAGTGTCGTCTAGAAAGTATAGTTCTTAATATTGCTTTGAAACGTTTGGCCAAATCAGAAAATCACTCAGTTCAGAAAACAGAATTAAAGATTTGAACTGAAGCTTTAAATTAAGGTAACAATCTCAGAAAAAAACACTTCCCTAAATGTCCCACAATATTTCAAATTTCAGGAACCACCAACCGTGTCATTGTCCTATACGAACAGAATTTCATCCAAGTTGTTCAGTTACAGAAACGTATTGCAGAACGTGGACTTGTCATGATGTAAATTATACTGCCAAGATTCATCTTACCAATCTGTTGTTCATATAACCAAAAGTGTTAAATCATTATGGCTACCGCTACCGTCGAAGATATGCAAAAACAATGCGCCAAAAGAGAAGATGAACATGTTGAATGTCTTTCAGAGTGGAAGACGTCGGAGCGTGATGTTGTCATTGGTAACATGCACAAAGTAAAACATAGGAAACAAAACTGGAATAAACTCATCCAGCGAGCTGTCATCCAAAGTCTGGCTGCCCTACATGAACGGTTTGTACGTATTCCAAATGACAAGGCCTCAAATAAGAACGTATTTGAAACAATTGGCATTAAAACCATGTGGATCCTAAAAAAATCAAAGAATTCGTTTGAATTTACAGTATCAGAAAGTTCAATTATGTCAAATAATTTGATTTATCAACTCTGTACATCGCTACCACACGCGATAAACTTAACAGCTTCATTCCTTGATCCATGACATTTGTCACAAAACGTGGTGACCATAGATATAGTTACATATCTTCAGAGGTTCAGGACAATTTGATAAAAATGGAAGCAAATGCCATCTGAAGTTTACTCAGAAAACAATTATGTATTTTCTTTTTGATACCATCTATATGAAATTTGGGATAATACATTTAGGCAAGAAGAAGGCATCCCCATGGGCACCAATTCTGCTGAACTGTTTCTTTAATGCATGTGAATCAGAATATTTGTACCGAGTGGCAAAATCAAACACAAGGTAATTTGGCCAAGGTTAACCTAAGCTTCAAGTATATCACAAATGGTCAAATGGCCAATTCCCTTCCACTGATTTACCCACCAGATCTAGAAATCGCCTGATCTGTTTCATATTTAGACTAAAGACTCTCCACAAGACAGTATGACAAGAGGGATGACTTCAACCTTCCAATCGTCAACTTTCCATTTATGTCGACCAATATTCCAGCAGCCCTAGCCTTTGAGGTCTATATTCCAGTATTGCGGGGCACTCAAGTCTGCTCTTTCTGCGAAGATTTCAAATATCGTCATACTCTTGCACAAAGGTTGTTTGAATAAGGTTGTACAATGGCCTCGTCCAAGCTATCCGAAAGTTGGAGGAGGCCATTTCACAATTTGACGCATCATTGACCAAAATGATGTCCGAAACAATGCCCTATTTTGACTTGTGCCATAAATGTTTCCGTGTTTGCTCTAGTGAACTCTTGCCTTGCCTTTACATGTGTTTGTGATGGGTACTGCCGGTGGGGAACGATATGCCAACCTTTCCGCGAATACCCAATATCATCACTAGTTTATAATGATTTAATAAACACATGCTTGTGATATAGTCGGAATCGTACAATAAACTTCTTGTGATAAGGAAATTGTTTGTTAGAATGCCCTCTCCCTGGTATTTACAAAATATTCACAATTTCAAATTCAATATATATGCATAAAACATAAAACACTATAAATGAGAGAGAGAGAGAGAGAGAGAGAGAGAGAGAGAGAGAGAGAGAGAGAGAGAGAGAGAGAGAGAGAGAGAGAGAGAGAGCATTGCCGTGTAACAGTAAGTGTACATGAACAGGTATGTTATGAACAATATTTTTAAGGCTGTTTAACATAATTTCACGCTGATGACTAAACAATGGACATTCCATGAGATAATGATATGCACATTTTTCGAACATGTACAGTTCGGGTGATCTTTTATACCAATTCTATATAAATCATAATTCAACCGACTGCACCTGTATCTCAGTTTTGTGTGTAAGATATTACATATTATTATTATTTTCTTTTTCCATAAGCAAAGTACGCAGGTGACGTTGGGTGGTGCTTTTGTAGCGAATTTTTAAAACAAGAAATCGTAGAATTTCGATCTGATAACGGAATAGAGTTCCACAATCGGATAGACGATGGGTAAAAGGATTCACACGAATGCCTTAGTCTAGTGAGAGGAACACTGATGTTTTCAGAGTTTCTGAGACTGTATGAGTTTTTTGCAGCAACGGTTTTGGGTAGAATATCTGTTAGATAGGAAGGGGCCATGTTATGATTAATTTTGAAGAAAAGACAAAGTTTAGGTTTCTTTCTACGCTCAACTAAGGGTTACCAACCGGTTTCGTAATATAATGAATGCCTGGGGGCATATTTACGTAGACCAGTTACAATGCGTGCAGCTTCTAATTGTAATTGTTCTAATTTCTCACTTTGTCCTTCGGTGCAACCATCTCAAACCTCACATAAGTGTGGTCTTATGAACATTTTATATATATTGTTAAATAGTATTTCGGTGAAGTAGATGTTTGAGTTTTCTCATTGAGTAAATCATCTTGGAAGTTGTTTTAATTATGGTATCTATATGACAAGACCATTTGCCACTGGCTTCAAGTATAACACCCAAGTGCTTATGACTGTTTACAGAGCTGATTTCTTTTCCGTTGAAATATAGTTTTAGACCTCCGTTGTTGTCTTTGCGAGAGAATAGAACCGATTTGGTCTTATAGGGATTGTAAGTTATGAGCCAAAGTTTCGCCCATTCACTTAAGATTGCTAAATTTGTGCTTAAGGAACGTTCCAGTACACTGTTATCATTGGATGACATGCAAATCGATGTATCGTCGGCAAACAGTCTTGTCATACAGTCTAATTTATCAGCAATGTCATTTGCATAAACAATAAAGAGTAAAGGACCAAGCACGGACCCCTGTGGCACGCCATCCTTCATGTATCTTGGTTTGGATATTTACCCATTCACAAATACGCTTTGGCTACGATTACTTATGTAACTGGTAATCCATTTTAACAATTGGCCTTTTATACCATACCTCTCTATTTTATACACAAGCCCACTGTGCCATACACGATCAAAGGCTTTTGATACATCACAGAATACAATGCAATAGTTTTCTTTGTTATCTAACGCTGTACAAATTTGGTGGTAAAGTTCTATTAGGTGATGGACAGTTGAGTGACCAGCCTGAAACCCAGACTGGTACTTATACAACAATTTGTTCTCATGAAATAATTATATAAATATTTGAACACTACTCTCTCAAACAATTTTCCTAAACAACTAATGAGTGAAATCGGTCTATAATTTGTTTTCACACTTTTATTTACAGGAATTCACATATTTCACCTCCTTCAAAATACTGGGCACTTCATGTCAATGAGTTTCTTATACCAAAGAGTGAATTCGGTTTTAACAGCTTTGAACTGTATTTCAGTTATATCCCGGCGTACCAGCTTATATAGGAGGGAAACCAGGGTGACACAAGCCACAATCATTATTTCTTTGATGAAACCAACGATCATGAGTATGATGCAGACAGACAAGGATCATCATCATCACAACTATGCTCCCCGGCAGCACCAATATGCTCAAGAGCGATGGTGAAATGCTCACCACCAGCAATACGTCCCAACATTAACACAAGGAAAGGTAGACACATTATCTTTGGGTATTTTGATTCAGCTCCAGTATTGGGTTTCCGTAACAATGCCCGCCAGCAGTATTTCTGTCGTATTCCGGATCTCAATTGAAGATGCCACGTATCCATGGTAAGTCAATACATCGTACTCAGCCAAATAAAACCCCTTTGAAGTAGGAGGTGGCAGCCAATTTAATTCAAAGCTGATTAACTTTAATATATTTCTTGTTGAATATGTGCAAAGCTAGTGTCGCTTGTAAACGAACCGCACGGTCAAATTGGGCAAATTTCGATCGCTGACAGAAATTAGATTCGGGGGCGTTTTCTGCGGTATTTATTGGTAATAAAAAAACCCGTTTGTTACACTCGGTGTCATTTCAAACATAAACCTTTCCCTTTCCCGGCTAAAAACTGACAAGCTAGGTCAAACGTTACGAAACACACTAATTAAGCCTGAAAGTGTTAGTGTTCTTGAGGAAATGAAAACTCTATGGACAGGTCACCCTAACAGTGTCCTTATATACGAGGCATACTTTCGAGAAACGGGAAGGATGTATGATCGAACGATCAGCATGTTTTAGCAAAATTAAGAAACGCAAGTCAGCACAAGCGAATTGCGTGGCCTTCTACTTCTGGGCCACAACGCACACTTTAACATTTAAAGGACAAATTCCCAAACGGGCCGACTGCCTTCCATGAACACTGAAACTCATTACATTTCAGGGAATTGTTTATATGCTTACACACGAAGTTTGCTATCCCGATTAATGTCACATTTGGATGAAGTTCCAAAATGTTTATGACACAATAAATGAGAAAGCCCCTAAAAATGTCTTAGTATGTACTGGTATATTGTACATCTTACACCCATAATGCTTCCTCCCCGTTTTATCTTTAATAGACAGCGCAGATGGAGTTTCATAACAGATACAGGTTAAAACGCAGCCGCGAGACACATAGTTCGCCATTGAGTAAAAAATCATTGTTCTACACTTCAGGAGAGAAAAATAGCACTAATTGAAAAAACTGTCATATATCACGTTCTACCTGTTTTTAGATACATTTACTATTCCTTTTCAAAGAAAATAATTTCCCTGGAGCAAACGCTCACGTGTGAGAATTGCCGTTGTGTAAATTGAAAACAATGAATCAAGCGCACACCATACAAAGATGCATATTTTTTAAACTTAACTATCAGAAACTTGGAATACTTCACTAGACACGTGGCTTGCTCAGAACAATGTTGGGTATGAGAGCAAGGGCAATAGATCTTTGATGCTGTGCTTGTTACATCGGAGTATTCTTGTATGAAATGGGTTTTGGAATAAGGAAAATAGTCACTTCTGATTGGTCAGTCAGGAATTTCAAATCACAATTGCAACCGCTGATTGAAACAGGTTTTTTTCTCTCAGTCACGGTCACTTTTTAATAACAAAATACAAACAAACAAGAAATGTAGGTAATAAAAACTGTGGTTCATCAATATTCCTTCAAAGTCTTGTTTCAATACATTTTCGACAGAGGATAGTTGACAGTTTGAAACTTTACATGGTTGACTTCATGGCTTTGAGGGGGTGCCATCGTAATTTTGTCATGACAGATTGTGTTTTCAATGTACTGCAAGGTTGTTTAATAACTTTTGAGATGGTGCTACTATTTTCTAATATCATTTAACTGTAATTTAGTAATTTCTTTGTGATATGAACTTGGATTTATAGCATGTTATAACTCTACAGTGTCACTTACGTTTGTCTTGGTCTGTATCTGGCAGCGACCTGGTTCTACCTGCATGAAATGTTAGCGCACCTCTCTATGCAATGTTGAGCAAGTCATTCCGACATACTGTCACTTACGTTTGTCTTGGTCTGTATCTGCCAGCGACCTGGTTCTACCTGCATGTAAATGTTAGCGCACCTATCTATGCAATGTTGAGCAAGTCATTCCGACATACTGTCACTTACGTTTGTCTTGGTCTGTATCTGGCAGCGACCTGGTTCTACCTGCATGTAAATGTTAGCGCACCTATCTATGCAATGTTGAGCAAGTCATTGTGATATTTTCCCCCATTACCCGGTGGATGCTCGCCCCGGAACCTCCCAGGAGGGCTGTTCTGACCTATTAGGAATGAATATCACTTAGCAAACGGAAAGTTATCAGGAGCTGCAGCAGTCAATCTGTCCAACAAACCTAGCACTATAGCAGAAAACGTCTTTTCGCGTACCAGAAAACTTCCAGATGTGTCTCGTTCCAGCGATACGTCAGTAACAGCCACATGAAGACAAGCATCATGGACACTGGCGGCATATCAGGGTTAAACAGGCTGTCGCGGGACTTGATGCGACGGGGGCAACACGCCATGCTGAATGCGTTAGATCTTTACACTCAAAGGTTCTGTATTCACTTTTTATTTGATAAGGTTATTAATGCTACAGTACCTTAATGGAAATTTTGGAAAGTCCTTACAACATTACAAATAATGCTGGTAGTTTATGTTTCCATAGCAACGTTTTTAAGTACACAATTTAGAAAGCATTGGTATTAAGAAGATTAACAAACAACACTAGATGTTTTTTTTGATAGGTTAGTTCGTGCATCTTTTTATTCAATTGGACAAGTGCAGTAGGCGACATCAGGCCTGGCCTGGTACAGTAAGGCCCATGACCTCCTTATTAGAGTATGGTTCGGCAAGTTTGGTAGTTTATCAATCACAAAGACACATCAGCATTGTGTCAAGAATATACTATTTGGTCAGCGACCGTGGGTGGCCGTATCAAGCCTCGCTGTATTTCAGCAATATACACAATAAAAGGGCGTCACACATTGTATAAAAGTGGGGAAACGAACTAGGTCTTCTGCGTGGCGAACGAACACTGTAACCACAAAGGCACCAGGCTGGCTCCTCAAGACTACAATCAGAGATGCAGTTCCTATATGGGTATCGTCTATCCTTGATACAGAGCAGGTTTACTGTAGATCTGCAGGGGGTGTAAAGATGCATATTATCCAAAACAGTACGTTCATTAAAGCATACACGTCAACACAACTATGGTATATCAGTCCTTTGGCAAATGACAAGCTGTGAACAACCAGATCACTAATTGTGAAAGCCCCCGGGATCCATCCTGGCTGAGACAGAGCTTGCTGTCCCCATGTCTTCCATCACTATTGAGCAAGGTCTATCAATCGGAAGAGTAAATGTATGAATTTTGAGCCGCAAAATATGTCAACTGTAACACTCAATTGATCAAGTCTGGACCATCGAGCATCGAGCATCGATCCACACCGCTGTGGGGTGGTGACACAACCTGCCAGGTCCTACATAAAAACAAAAACAAAAATCTTTACAAATAAGTAGAGTTCATTGTACGACATAGTATCACAATCGTGTGTTTATCTGTCACTATCAGCGTATTCTGCCCCACTGCTGTCACCCATCACAATCACATGTTCCAGTCAAAATGACATCATTTTCGATGTTAATTTTCTATTTCAAATTTGGAAACCTAATCCTAATCCTGATTATACTCGGCTATGGGGTTTAATACCACGGGAAAACTCCAAGAACTATAACATGTATAATGTGAAAATTAAATAAAGCTGACGAACATTTACTTAGTGTTTTACGGGAAGGCCGTGTACAACTGCTGTGAGAGTGTGTCGTGCTGGCCCGGTTGTGTCGGTGTAGTCTGTATGGAGGCCACGTTACCATGGGGGACATCAATGTATGGATCGATAACCAGATGTCTCATGTGTTTGCATCAGCTGTGTTCAAACACATATAAAAGAGTCAGTTTACATAATAAAACCTCCCCCCAGAGGTCAGTCAATTACTGCTCAAGTTATTAAACGTGTTTGCTGACGGAAACATCAACTGCATCTTCCTGATGACCAGATAACAAGCCAGGCCATAATTACTACAAAATGAAAGGTATAAATCACGATCATATCATTTTCGCATAAACAATTAAAGAGGTTGCTTTAACTGCTTATGTCCACATCATTTGCATCAAATCAAGCTTGGGGCAAGATCGTTTTAGGCATTTACTGGGATATTGATATATGTGTGGTGTTAGGTGTTGTAAGTAATATTTCATATTGGACTGATTACGAGATAATAATTCCATAACGTGAAATGCATCGTGGGTTTGACATTAGTGTATTTTTAAGTATTGGAAATAGAAACCGATTTAGTATTTACGAGCCTTGGATCGACATGCCATGGGTGGTATCGGAACAAAATGAGTTCTGTTGCTACAGAAACTGTTGTATGATGACTATATTTGCGTTAAGTTTATCCGAATACATTTCGGACGTGTCTGTATGTGTGTTTGTAGGCGTAGGGGTATAACTGTGCGCTTGTACGTATGTTTGAACGCGAATGGGCGTACATTTCTGTGTGCGTGGGCTTGTGTGTGTGTGCGTGGACTTGTGTGTGTGTGCATGGACCTGTGTATGTGTGCGTGGACTTGTGTATGTGTACGTGGACTTGTGTATGTGTGTGTGGACTTGTGTATGTGTGCGTGGACTTGTGTATGTGTGCCTTGGCTTGTGTGTGTGTGTGCGTGGACTTGTGTGTGTACGTGGACCAGTGTATGTGTGCGTGGGCTTGTGTGTGTGTGTGTGCGTGGGCTTGTGTGTGTGTGTGTGTGTGTGCGTGCGTGGGCTTGTGTGTGTGTGTGTGTGTGCGTGGACACACAAGTCCACGCACACACACATACAAGTCCACCTACACATACACAAGTCCCCGCACACATACACAAGTCCACGCACACATACACAAACCCACGCGCACACACACACACACACACAAGTCCACCTACACATACACACACACAAGCCCACGCACACATACATACAAGTCCACGCACACACACATACAAGTCCACGTACACATACACAAGTCCACGTAAACAAAGACAAGCCCACGCACACACACACACGTCCACGCACACATACACAAATCCACGCACACATACACAAGTCCACGCACACATACACAAGTCCACGCACACATGCACAAGTCCGCGCACACACACACACACAAGTCCACCTACACACACACAAGCCCAGGCACACACACACAAGCCAACGCACACATCACACACACAAGCCAACGCACACGTGGACTTGTGTATGTGTGCGTGGACTTGTGTATGTGTACGTGGACGTGTGTATGTCTAGGTGGACTTGTGTGTGTGTGCATGGACTTGTGTATGTGTGCGTGGGCTTGTGTGTGTACGTGGACTTGTGTGTATGTGTGCGTGGGCTTGTGTGTGTGTGTGTGCGTGGGCTTGTGTATGTGTGTGTGTGTGCGTGGACTTGTGTGTGTGTGCGTGGACTTGTGTGTGCGCGTGGACTTGTGTATGTGTACGTGGACTTGTGTGTGTGTGTGTGTGTGTGTGTGAGTTTGTGTATGTGTGCGTGGACTTGTGTATGTGTGCGTGGACTTGTGTATGTGTGCTTGGATTTGTGTATGTGTGCGTGGACTTGTGTATGTGTGCATGGACTTGTGTGTGTGTGTGCGTGGGCTTGTGTTTGTTTACGTGGACTTGTGTATGTGTAGGTGGACTTGTATGTGTGTGTGCGTGGACTTGTGTGTATGTGTGCGTGGGCTTGTGTATGTGTGCGTGGACTTGTGTATGGGTATAGGGACTTGTGTATGTGTGCGTGGACTTGTGTATGGGTACAGGGACTTGTGTATGTTTGCGTGGACTTGTGTATGTGTGCGTGGACTTGTGTATGTGTACATGGACTTGTATGTGTACGTGGACTTGTGTATGTGTAGGTGGACTTGTGTATATGTGCATGGACTTGTGTATGTGTAGGTGGACTTGTGTGTGTGTGCATGGACTTGTGTATGTGTGCGTGGGCTTGTGTGTGTACGTGGACTTGTGTGTATGTGTGCGTGGGCTTGTGTGTGTGTGTGTGCGTGGGCTTGTGTATGTATGTGTGTGTGTGCGTGGAGTTGTGTGTGTGTGCGTGGACTTGTGTGTGCGCGTGGACTTGTGTATGTGTACGTGGACTTGTGTGTGTGTGTGTGTGTGTGTGAGTTTGTGTATGTGTGCGTGGACTTGTGTATGTGTGCGGGGACTTGTGTATGTGTGCGTGGATTTGTGTATGTGTGCGTGGACTTGTGTATGTGTGCATGGACTTGTGTGTGTGTGCGTGGGCTTGTCTTTGTTTACGTGGACTTGTGTATGTGTGCGTGGACTTGTGTATGTGTGCGTGGACTTGTGTATGTGTACGTGGGCTTGTGTGTGCGCGGACTTGTGTATGTGTGCGTGGACTTGTGTATGTGTATGTGTGTGGACTTGTGTGTGTGTGCGTGGACTTGTGCATGTGTGCGTGGACTAGTGTATGTGTACGTGGGCTTGGGTATGTGTGCTCGGACTTGTGTGTGTGTACGTGGACTTGTGTATGTGTACGTGGACTTGTGTGTGTGTACGTAGGCTTGTGTGTGTGTACGTGGACTTGTGTATGTCTACGTTGAATTGTGTGTGTGTGCGTGGACTTGTGTATGTGTACGTGGACTTGTGTATGTGTACGTGGACTTGTGTATGTGTGCGTTGACTTGTGTATGTGTACGAGGACGTGTGTATGTCTACGTTGAATTGTGTATGTGTGCGTGGAATTGTGTATGTGTACGTGAAATTGTGAATGTCTGTACGTCTGAGTGGTCAGGAAGTTGTGTGTGTCTTCGTGTGCATGGCACTGTTTGTGTCAGTGTAAACAACATGTATGTCTTTTATGATAACCTGTTGACTGTGAAACTACCTAAATGCGTCATCAATAATGGTTATTTCGAAAACTTATAACAAAGATAGAACTATTCCGTCTATAATGAACCTTATAAAGTGTTTCTTTGGTAGACACACCACAACAGTAAAATGACATCTACTTTTTCACAGCTGTGAAGATCCGCTGATCGTGGTTCCAATCCCATATTTGTCCCGATTGTTATCCTTGGTTTATCAGCACAATATCCATGCTCTTGGGTTTCCTCAAACTGGCTTTCCTAAAGAGTAATGGCATGATTTGACTGCAATACAGACATCATTGTGCAGTCGTCATCATTCTGATGTCCGCTGCTGTGATATTACTAGAATATTGGAATGTTAAAAGCGGTATAAACCCATTTTCACTCACTTACACAAACGTCGTCAACCCCCATGTCCTTCACTCACTAACTCTCACACATTTATGTTGGTTGCATTGAATGTAAGTTCGAATGTTAATTTTGACGTTTTGACACTTTCAATAACATCACCCACAACTACAATTATAATAAAAAGTTTTCCGTAAGTCTACCCAGCACCATCTTCCCGAGGCAAGAGAGTTTACCGACTTTAAAAGTACAGTTTCCACCCTTGCCGAACTAGGCTGGAATTTTCTGGGCTTTATCGCAGCGCCACCTTTGGCTATTACGAGCTATGTCCCTTCCATGCCTCTCCTATGGACCAATCAGATTCCACCTCTCGTATCATTTGCATTTCTTCAAACAAATGGCGACGCCCAGTCAAGACGATCTAATCGATAATCAAGATCTATATTGTGATAAAATGAGTCTTACATCACGAAGTGCATCAAATCACGTGAGCACCTTGATTAAAAACATGAAAAGATTTAGATAATATCTGTTGACAACGAGTTGGTGGTACACATGTTTTGCGAATCTTTCAATCGACCGACATCTGCATGACAGTTTACGAACAGGATTTCGATTTCCTTGCTCGATTTTGATTGGACTATGCATAGAATCGTTAGGCCAGCCAAAATCTCCATAATACCAGCCTAGTTCGGCAAGGGTGGGAACTGGACTTTAAAAGTCAGTTAACTCACTTGCCTCGGGAAGATGAACCAGCACCTACTATTGGTTGTCTCGAACAGCACCATACATACTAATCATTTAAACCACTCCAAGATAAATATCAACAAGTAATATCCTGATGAGTCTCTCCTGATTTCTTCCTGGTTGCCATCAGAACAAAGTGGAGAAGACAGCGAGCTCACATCTCAAGACTATCCTTGCCACAATCCATACAGCAACGTTCAGGCAAATTGTTCCTCAAATAATTGTTAATCTGTCGGTCAGTCAACCGAGGGAGGGTAAATCCTCCAACTGTATACCAATAAAGCCAATCAATACCAGGGGCCAGTGGCTTCCCAAGCACGCGAGCAGGGATGTGGGGCATGGCCCTGCATAAACCCCGGGGTCGGCTAGCACATCCACCCACCGGAGGACCTCCCTGGCTTGCATAACGGGCGTGAACACATGCAACTGCCATTAGCACAGAAAAGCTGGCTCAGAACCTGGCACTGGTCCTATAGCTGGAAGTGCCCAATACTCGAAATACCCATAGGTCAACACAGATGTATACAATGACGCTACGTACATGTTAGCTCCATTAACTCGATAGAGCATCTATGAGTGTGTAATTGTATGGATCTGTATCTGCAACATCTTATATTATTGGTACTGATAGTGAGTAGTGAGTGAGTGGGTAGGTATGTGGGTGAGAGTGATTTGGTTTGGTGTGCGGGGTGATGGGGGTGAGTGAGATGTGAGTGTAGGGTGGGTGGTGGGGTGGTAGGGTGGTAGGGTGGTGGTGAGTGATTGGGTGATTGGGTGATTGGGTGAGTGAGTCATTGGGTGAGTGAGTGAGTGAGTGAGTGACATTGTACAGGCCATATCAAGGCGGAAGACACCAATAATTGGCCGCACATGCGGTACCAATATCTGGATTTGAACGCGGAACTTCGGCATGACGTCGACGGGCCAACGCTTTAATCACTGGGCTAGACAACGATCTGTAAACGCATATAGTAATGCATAAACTTAAACAGTGTCTATCGCTTGAAAGTAGCCTTCTGTTGCTTTCTTGAATACTATATCTTGCGGCATCAGACCTTACAACTACAATCTAATGTACAATTTTAAAATCTCAAGAGAATGAATGGAAGCATCGAATCAATATTCATGTAATACACTCGAAACTGTTTATCTTCAAAGATGTAATTTAAAGATTAATCTTTGGCGCACGGTCTTTCCATTCAGTTATCTTGAACGTCAACGCACGTATGACCCGTAAAGAAAGACGTGTTTGATTGAACTGAGTAATAGCTTCACCTTGTGGGTCAGTTATTTAACTTTTATATCTGCCTGACTATCTGTCCGTTCACCATTGACTCACCCACCCATCCACTCATCCATCCACCATCCATCCACCTACCTACCAATCATCCATTTGTTGACCCACACAACCATCCATCCGCCCACCCACTAATCCACCCTCCCATCATCCATCCACCTTCCCATCATCCATCCACCTTCCCATCCATCCATCCTACCTCCAATCCGTCCATCATCCATCCGCCCACCCATCCTTCCATCATCTATACATCCACCCTTCCATCATCCACCCGCCCACCCATCATCAATCCACCTTCCCATCCATCCATCCATTAATCCATCCATCCATCCATTAATCCACCCATCCACCCTCCAATCATTCATCCACCTTCCCATCCATTCATCCACCCATCATCCATCCTACCTCCAATCCGTCCATCAACCATCCGTCCATCATCCATCCGCCCACCCGTCCTTCCATCATCCATCGATCCACCCTCCCATCCATCCACCCGCCCGCCTATCCTTCCATCATCAATCCACTTTCTCATCCATCCATCCATCCATCCATCCATCCATTAATCCACCCATCCATCCATCCACCAATCCGCCCTTCAATCATTCATCCAACTTCCCATCAATTCATCCACCCTACCTCCAATCCGTCCATAATCCATCCGCCCACCCATCCTTCCATCATCAATCAACCAATCCACCCTCCCATCCACCCACCCACCAATCAATCCTTCCATCATCCATCCAACCACCCATATACCAATACACACTCCCGCCATCCATCACTTTCCCATCCACCCTCCCATCCATCATCAACCCTCCCATCCATCACCTACCCTCCCAACTAGACATCTGCCCGCCCGCACAACCCATCCATCCATCTATCATCTATCCACCCAAATCCATCCATCTATATGACGTAATATATCATACCATGCACATGATACACCAAACTGATTTCTTAACTATACATGCACATGGCAATAGTATGCAAGGGCATAAACATGCAAGTATTGTATCTGAATCGAACCATTTACTAAATAATGTATTTACCAAATACCAAGAGCGTTTCACAATACATCCAATTTGTGATTTTTTTCCGTGTTTTTTTTTTTGTAATACCGTGTTGGATAAAGTACAATTTATTTTCCAAATACTTCGACAAGGCTATCAATTCCAGGTTTGAAGATCAGATGAACCTATTCATGGGGAAACAGTTCATCAAACCTCCTGTAACACATATCGATGCTCTGTCACACTTTAAGATTAGCAATTGATCGATGTTATATGTTATCATTCTCAAATAATTTGAGGGAACACTATTTCCTTTAGCTATCTGTATCGTGACCCAGACCTTTCACCTTGACGGGTACTTTTGGAAGGGCAGGATATGGTTATGCAATTCACGAACACCTGGTGTTATCACTTCACAGTGATTTGTGACTGTCAGTTTCTATGTGTTGTTGTTTCAGTATTGTTTGGATGATTTCTCTTCGATATGCAAATTCGAATACTAAATAACATTGGTTTTGGCTGTAAAACCAGAAAAAATATATTTTCCGAAAGCTTACGAAATGGCTGCTATAGTAATAACAATAGTACTGTGTTACATGAAAGGATAATTAACGTCAGTTAAAACATAAATTACATTTCATGTAATGCGGATATGAATTCATAAATGAACAATATAATATTGACAGTTTTCATCATTGTATGTTTTTATCATCAGCATAATCAACTATATAATAACAGTGTCATTATTGCATCATATGTCAACAACATGACATCGCACGTTGGAGATTCCAGGTTAGAATAGGTCTCCAGCAACCCGTACTTGCCGTAAGGGGCGACTATCTGGTAGGATGACTACTTAATGGATTAATGATGAACAGGCAGCAGCATGTGGTCTTTGGGAAAAAGAGAGAATGGCCCACAGACAAGGTGGGAGTGTGGGGCTGAAGCAGTAAGACATAAGTGAATACTGATATTGGTGAACAGTCAACAGTGTTGACTTTCCACTCACATCTAACCATAACCCCATGAAGATTTGGGTTAGAATAGAACTTCAGCAACCCATGAAGTTCTGGGTTGGATTGATAGGCTCGCTGACATGGTTGATTCATGTCATAATATCCCAATTGCGTAGATCGATGCTCCTGATGTCAATAACTTGATTGTCAGGTCCATACTCGATTATTTACAGACCACCGTCATATAGCATAGTTAACAAACAAACAAACAAACAAACAAACAAACAAACAATCAATCAAATGGTGAAGATGTAGATTTTGGTGTCATAGAACAAACTGACGTCTTCCATATTTTCACGAACATAAAACCTACATCCTAGTCAACAGATTCGACACAAGGTGTTTAAGAACATATCCTGTAAAAGCGCATACATAGACATTTAAAAAAATCAATTTGGAATTTGTGCTCGAATGGAAAGAAAGAATATTGCGTTAATTGATAATTCGTGATCCGATTTTCATAACAAATAAAATCGATGTCGAGATATCAAGCTGACACAGGGTCCTATATAACAAAGCCCAGATTCAGGGGTCTCTTGAGGCTGATCTGTTTCCGTTGATTGAAGGTGAGCTACAGTGCCCCCTGGTACTGTAGAGTGGACGATGCACTTGATTGCCGCCCATACTAACCAGTGTGTGTAATCATGTCAAATTTGATGCTATCTAAGTCTCAAAGCACTATACATTTTCCGAACAAATTGCATTGCTTATTATCCTAGCCCCTGGCTGCTGAACTGCCGTAGTTGGAGAACATAAACTTGCTGCTCTGAGCGACGATACCATTCGGTTATTGGAACAATGCCTGTACATTTATTATCTAGTTTTTTTAATTTGATAAAAAGATACGTTTCATGGACAGTTTATCATATATGCGTTGACATTTAATACCGGAGGTTGATCTACTACTGTAGAAGGCATCCATTCTTAATTTCCCTTTCGACTTCTTTCAAGCACAGTATGACGAAAAGCCCTGATGTTTCTGAAGGCTAGATGCTTACTGCTACTGAATGGCAATAATTTATCCCCACACTATTGGATGAGATAAATATCATCAGTTTTTTGGTAAATATTGGAGTTTGGTCCCTTGTGGACCATCAAAGAGAATTCGTTCGTAAAGATAGTTTTCAGCAGAAGATGAATGTATGTTTGAGACCACTATTACGAATGTCTTACAACGTGAGTTGCAAATTGAACTTTCCGGATGATGTTTAGATGTGAGATAAACCTTATGTATGAAGCTATATTCATTTTTTATAACGTTTGATTTTATTAATGCGGGAATTGGATCTTGTACAAGTACAGAACATCAACTCTAGTTCTCAAATTGATGTAGAAAGTTTGAACGCTTAGCACCTGCAATCATACGTTTTGTGATAACATTTAGTCATGGTATTGATAGTGACAATGTTGGCCTGACATACTTGCATAAAAACGGAAACTAGTCCACTTCCATATACAGTTTCGCCGGGTGTCTGACATGTGTCTCTTTGCGTGCTGTCTCTTCTTCACCATCTTTCAATACAGAGTAGAACCGTGAATCAGTGCAGTGTTTATAGTTGACCAAGAGGATACCAGTCCGGGGCCAGAGTCTTGATTTATGCCACATTTTCACATAATCATCTCACTTATATGGCGCATTGTATATAAATTCTGTTATGATAAAAACCCTTTCGCTCCAATTTGTTGACCTTGAAAGTGGACATATCTGCAGATCCAAATAACACATTATGTTATGCTGTATTAAGAGGGAGGGATCCGTTGATATATTATACATTTATTTAACTTTTTGAAGATAGATATTTGTTAAAAATATGTTTCCATTTTCTTTCTGTTCCAATGAAGACAACATTGATCGAGGTGTCTGCTGTTGGGGTCCAGGCACCGACATACATACAATGTACCATCTTGTTAACATTTGAACTTAGCATCAATATACACATACCCTTTCTTAACATTTGAACTGGGCAGCTATATACACACATCATCCTGTTAACATTTTAACTGGGCAGCTATATACACACATCATCCTGTTAACATTTGAACTGGGCAGCTATATACACACATCATCCTATTAACATTTGAACTGGGCAGCTATACACACACATCATCCTATTAACATTTGAACTGGGCAGCTATATACACACATCATCCTATTAACATTTGAACTGGGCAACTATATACACACATCATCCTGTTAACATTTTAACTGGGCAGCTATATACACACATCATCCTATTAACATTTTAACTGGGCAGCTATATACACACATCATCCTGTTAACATTTTAACTGGGCAGATAATACACACATCATCCTATTAACATTTTAACTGGGCAGCTATATACACACATCATCCTATTAACATTTTAACTGGGCAGCTATATACACACATCATCCTGTTAACATTTGAACTAGGCACTGATACATCCACTGTTGTCAACATTTGAAATAAATCACTGATACACACACCTTCTTGCTAACATTTGAACTAGGCATTGATGTACATCCCCTCTTGTTAACATTTGAACTAGGAATTGATGTAAACATCCGCTTGTTAACATTTGAACTAGGCATTGATGTAAACATCCTCTTGTTAATATTTGAAACAGGCACCGATGTTAACACCCTCTTGTTAACATTTGAAACAGACACCGATGTAAACACCCTCTTGTTAACATTTGAACTAGGCATTGATGTAAACACCCTCTTGTTAACATTTGAACTAGGCATTGATGTACATCCTCACTTGTTAACATTTGAACTAGGCATTGATGTAAACACCCTCTTGCTAACATTTGAACTAGGCATTGGTGTAAACACCCTCTTGTTAACATTTGAACTAGGCATTGATGTACATCCCAACTTGTTAACATTTGAACTAGGCATTGATGTACATCCCCACTTGTTAACATTTGAACTAGGCATTGATGTAAACACCCTCTTGTTAACATTTGAACTAGGCATTGATGTAAACACCCTCTTGTTAACATTTGAACTAGGCATTGATGTAAACACCCTCTTGTTAACATTTGAACTAGGCATTGATGTAAACACCCTCTTGTTAACATTTGAACTAGGCATTGATGTACATCCCCTCTTGTTAACATTTGAACTAGGCATTGATGTAAACACCCTCTTGTTAACATTTGAAACAGGCATTGATGTAAACGCCCTCTTCTTAACAATTGAAACAGGCACCGATGTAAACACCCTCTTGTTAACATATGAAACAGGCACCGATGTAAACACCCTCTTGTTAACATATGAAAGTATCATGCTTGTTTAGGCCTCTTTAGATGCATTAACAAAACAATGATCATCAGATGAAATCTTTGGACATTATTTTACAAGTTACGAAAAAATAGGGATGGATTGCCTTCTCGTGCGAAAGTTCCAAACCGCTTTGTTTGGCATGAAACACACTCTAGTTAATGATATGACTTCAATGAATATTCCCAAAATTGAATATTGCCAAAAAGCCGATATATTTTCGGGTGACAACCGTTATCTACATATCGGCATTAGTATAAACGACCCATAACTCTCCGATACAACCATGGTGGCAAGTCTGTAAATCATGTCAATTTTGCATAAAGAATGGACCCCAAACACATTTTAATCTTTCCATCTTAAATTAGCTATCCACACAAACATGCCAGTTTATGTGAATGCTAGGGCGCTCTAACTGTTTTTTTCCGTCTGTGTCTGACATTGTTTCTCAAAGTTTACTGTATGCTAATCTGCGAAGACTAACAGCCAATGTGTGCTTGTTTGGGTTTGTGCAAACGAAAACATGCGTGTCTTACATAACCACCATGATACATATCCTAACATATCCTAAAACGCTCATTAATATGTCTGATCAAGCCACACATGAGGTTATTCCCTTTAGACATGAGTGTACAAGACGGACAACCCATTCCTGCTAGTACACCCGACATTCATCCCATCTCATCACCGCGGGGGTTGCCCCCCTGACTGAGGAACACACCTTTCACAAACCTTTCATGTGCGTGTCTTGCATTGCCCGAATGTGGCAGATGTTTGCAGCATCCCTCGGCGCCCCGCCTCTTCATCTGAATTCCCCCAGTCTACAACCACTTGTTTGCTTTGGATGAAGGCAGACCAAACTGGAATGAACATGTCTCATCTAGTCTGCCATCGGTACTGAAACAATCTACGGCCTTTTCAAAAATTCTTCTTCGATAAAGACCTTGTACAGGGAGACGTGTTGGCATTTTGTCTACTCTGTTGCGTACGGCTTTATCTGTATTATGTTGTTGGGGATGTTTCAACACAGGTAAACCTAGTTGATTTCTTTGTGTCCAAAAGGACGAAGAGTATGTTCATAGTCAGTAGTGGACTTCCTAACAAGGCAGCGCTCCATCCGCTACAAAACATCCCACACAAACTTGATTCAAGACCACCATGCTTCATGTGGCCGTTTAAATGGGTACTTTGGAGAAATCTGTCCTTGTCAGTTATATATCGGAGTCAGAAAATGAACAATGCTAGAAATCGGTGAGTGAGTGAGGTGGGTTTAACGCCTCTTTTAATAGTATTCCATTTATATCGCGACGTGTCAGCTTAATGTGGGAGGAAAGCCCTAAGTGATGCAGGTCTTAGACGTTTATCACTTCGGTGAAACCCACGAGCATGGGTATGGTGCTGACAAACCTAGAAACATAATCTGGATGAACCGGGATTCGAACCCACAAACATAGGTTTCTGGCGTGCCAAAGGGACTCAACTCTGCACAGCGAATCGCGGCGCCTTATACGACTGGGCCACCCGTGTCCCCTTGTTGGAAATGAAGTTGATCAAGAACACAATTATGAATTTTTATTCCACTAAAAATGCAATTAAACAAGAGTTGGCGATAACGTAAGGGCATAAAACTGTTTTTGGCAGGTTCCCCCATTCCCCAGTATCTGTATGCATATTTTCACTGATGTTTAGTGATTGTTTTTTAAATTTATTTTCCTTGATATAGTTAACTAGAAGTGTTACAAAACTGTCAGAAATGTGCAAGGCAAGTATAATAAAGCCAACGGTTGCGTGTGGCTCGAATGATCTTCTCCTCTCTATCAATCCTGCACGAAACGGTCAGACCTGAAAGACGACATGAAACTTGACGTCATAATTAACCATCGCTGATAATTTCCCAATCAGTGATCAGAAAAGAAAACCATCTCTCCGCAGTCATCACGTGACCTCATTACTATTCTGTCCATGGAACAAATGGGTCATGTTTTCTCGCCTGCAGGGTCACGGTTGGCACAGACGTCAACGACGCCGCAATTCGCACTGCAGGGATGAGTCCCTTGGGCACGCCAGAAACATATGATCGTGGGTTCGATTCCCGCTCCGCCCCGAATATGTTTCCAGGTTTGTCTGCGTTATACATATTGGTTTCACCGAAGTGGTAAACGTCTGAGATCTGCATCACTTCGGGCTTTTTTGCACATGAAGCTGCCACGCCGTGATATAACTGGAATGTTGTTCAAAGTGGCGTTCAACCCAACCTACTCACCCACTGATTCATCGCCTGCCATGCTTCCCATTTCTCCAAGAATGACTGAAGACAGTTAGATCCCTAGGTGTCTCACCACTCAAAAGCAACCACAATCTTCACTGCTTATGCCATGCGCATGCCCGACGCACATTTAATTAAATCATTTTTGTTTACCCCTCGATGATAGTGATAAAAGATAACAGAATACTCCCTGATAATGCTAGTGAAAACCTCAATAACATCTATAAAAGATAACCCTTGCTTTGGTTGTTAAACGTCCCAGTTTCTAACCACCCCTACTTTCAAGAATATAAATAGATGATCTTACCATAGCTGTTACAGCAGTGATGAAGGCATGTATAAAATACACATATTGAATGACAGTGTCAGACAGCAAAGTAAACTCGGCAAGCAACTGAAACATCTGTGTTACTCAATACATTCACGGTATGGAAAAGAACGCTTATTAATTTGTTTGTTTTTGCATCGAGGTCCTAATGTTATAATATACTGAAAACACTTAAATTGAAAATAAAACGCTCGCCAGAACGTGATTTAATTACAGAGTGCAAACATTTGGCAGGGTTTGAGACACTCGCAGATTAGTCAGTTTAATAAAACTAAATTACCCACAGGCGTGAAGACAAGATCAGCGGAGACCGGGATTGTGAGAAATCTCCTTCGTGTATTGAAATGGCCGTCGTCTTGGCAGGAAACAGAAAAATGGGTAAATATGTGAATTTTTCTATATTCCATACGTCTCACGAGATATATTTTCATATTTTATCTTGGAAGTAAACTTTGTTCAAGGTAAAGTTCCAAAGCATGTTTTGATAGACAGCAAAGCTTTGGAGCATCTCAGAGGGAGGTAGATGTTGGTGCTATAGAAGACGCGCATGTAGCCCAAGTATATATACCAGCATTTTTATCCGTTGCTAAGCTGTGTTTGTTTGCATATCCAGTGTAGGCTCTATGCGATAGATCAGCTCATGTGGACGACACGGGCTTCATTTGTTCAGAGAACAGGCACATATATGACAGATAAAAAATATAGACAGGCTTATTTTCATAAACTAGAATCTTGTTTGAAAGCTACCTGGGTTTATAGTTCTGAAAGAAAAGGGAGAATCTCCATAAATAAACAAGTAAACACGGGAACGTTTTTCTTGGCAGGGTAAATTTCAACGCCCGCCAGCTTACAAGGAACCTCAGGAGATACAGACTGTTTACACCGGAAGTGTTTACATGCCATCTGTTGCGCCATCTAGCGGCAACTTCCGGAATGTAGGAGGCAAGACATTTTGATGCCCTCACGTCACAATAAGAGCTATTCAAGACAGCAGCAAACGTAAATATAGGTAAATCCTACTGTGGGTATGTTCTATCAGGAATATATTTCAAATGTCTTCGAAACGGTTTTTTTTCAAGAAATTTAACATATTGCATATTTATTCTTAAATTTTATCCATATTGTACACCTACACCGCAATCGACTGTGAGACGTTTCTAAACATTCATTTACACTCAAAATTAACGAGGTGAGGTGAAATTGGGTTTAACGCCCACTGAGATACCTAGACTAACATATAGTCTCTGAAATGAACATATCGTACAGAAACAAAACAGTTGTTCAATTATCTTAATGAAAATATGACAAAAGGGAGCCCAGAGACTCTCTTCATTCTCAGAAATTTTCTGATACTGCAGTAATCTAGACTTGCCAAACATTATAGACTTGCATGGGCTGTACTTGATATATATTTGTATTAGGATCTATAAGATATCATGCCGCAGTTTAACATCAATACCCCAATCAGACACAATGTACGGACTCCGAGCCGACCAGTCC
Organism: Haliotis cracherodii; assembly: GCF_022045235.1. Classification (NCBI taxonomy): domain Eukaryota; kingdom Metazoa; phylum Mollusca; class Gastropoda; order Lepetellida; family Haliotidae; genus Haliotis; species Haliotis cracherodii. The sequence goes on from NW_027266286.1 coordinate 31,059,045, forward strand.
TTGTTAGAGTCCCTTAAGTCTGAGCGCCAGGCAGGGCAACAACAAGTGCCATATTTTAACGTCTTTTTGTATGACGCACCACCTTTCGTTCTCCGGGCAGACATTCTACCACTAGACCACGGAGGCGGTCCTAAATTGTGCATGAGCACAAGTAGAATGGAATAGACGTATTTCTACACAGTTGTAACGAAGTACTGGAGCGTTAAAGTCAGGTACCTAGGCGCCTTTTTTCTATTACTTAGTTTACGGAACCACCCATCCAAATATACACGATGTGAAAAAATAGAATTCCAAGAATCGCCTAGCCTGATGATCACACTCATAAAGAAAAGAATCACATATTTTATTCCTGCCTGACCCAGACAAGAGAAATATGCACAATGACCCGCAACTGTTCGTTCAAAAGATTTAGCCATGACGAAGTTTGTACATAACTTTGCTGGTACTGGAAGCAGTGTGTGGCTTTGTTCCCATATAAACAGTTAACTCACTTAAAAGCCAAATGAAAAATAGAGAATGTGCAATTATACTTTTTCCTCATCCTACGGAACATGTCTCTGTACTATAAAACAGTTTAAGTGTTAAAGTTAATCTTAGTTTATTAAGATCTCCCTACGTAAAAAGGAAAGGCGTAAGTGATCTCGATTATGTAACCGTGGAAAAAACCTGATACAGAACAACAAGAGACAGGTAAAAATGTGAAGCACACAATTTCTGCTATAAAAAGACTGGGAGAAAGTTACACATGGGAAACAAACAGCCTGGGCATATGTTTAAAATAATAATTGCATCTTGGATTGAAGTAAAAAGGGAAAAGAAAAAACTCAAGAAGGACTTGAATGATTGTAAGCAGTAATCGGGATCACCAAGACCGCCTGATCAGGTCACTAGGAACACCAAAGTGTGAATCTCACCGGTAGGTGGCGTTCTGGTGAAAATGTGGGAGAAATACCACTACTAATTGGCACCAGGAGGATGCGTATCAATGTCTTTGAAAGCATGTGATTATCATGAGGAGTCCGATGGAGGGCAGCACTTTAAGTCACGTGACGTCCATGTGTGGGATGGTGAGGGGATGTCCGGTGACTCTGCCTAGACTGACGGTACAAGGGATATATATTTTAGACATTTGTGTATGTTTGTTGAGATTAAGATAACAACTGAAGGCATGTTGTGTCTAGTAGTTGAGGAATTGAAGGAGTAAGTACGAAGAAAGTATGGATGACTGTCTGATAAATCTATTCGGCCATACTCTAGTCATTTTCAGTGTTTGACATTATGACGGTATTTAGTGAATATCTGATGTGAATCTACCCATATAGCGTCAACGTCAACAATGACAATTGGCTCAAACAGGACGGTCAAAATTACCATGATATGCGATAGATAACCCCCTGAACTATTTTAAAGAGTCATAACAATTGAGGGATGGGTGTCACAAACGGTGTATCAGTGACAGCAACACAGCAACATCTTCGATGAATATAATAGTCTAAAGACGTGGGATTCAGCTACATGTACCTCCCAGAAGTTTTTTTTCCTATATACTGTCATCGAATTTTTAAATTTTCCATTTTACCATTAGTATTTTACCTACGTACGTTATCAGAATGATTTGTATCATGCCATGACACTTCATGAACTGGAACTCAATTAAGTCGATGTATCCTTTAAGTCTATCTGAGTTTATGGTTCCAATTCAACCCAAATCGACACATTACCATATATTAGCACAGTGCCTGTCTCGAACTACGGATAATTGGATACAACTGATACATATCCGACGTTACACAGTTCCAAGAGTTTTTAATGAGAAAAATGTAGAAATGTCCTATGATAATGTCTATTTCAATTCAAATTTATGTGTGAATTAATCTCACTGAAACCTTCAGATATTGTTGCGAGTCTAACGTTCAGTTGGCATATGGTTTGAAATATCCGGCTACAGGAGTGAGCGTGTCTTCGTGTTTATACTGCCCAGGGAAACAATGCGATCCTCCCTGCACCCAGCAACATGCCCGTTACTTCAGGCCCAAGGTAAAATACCACATTCTTGTGATGTAACACGTGCTTTAATGTCTCCAGAATGTTGCACATAAACACGGCCGATGTACTACGTTACAGAGTGATACAGTTCTACTGGAACCCCACCATTGATTTCCTGTTTTACACGACGTGTGATTACAATGTGTCAAAAAGACTTTATTTCAGATGCTCCCGGACACATTCGTTCAAAGATTTATAGCAAAATTATACTTGAATAAGAAAACGTTCAACTTTATGGATAACAACGTCTGGTTTATTGCATATAGCGACGTTTCGATGAGGATGCTTACACCGTTACCAAGCTAGATCATGGTGTCAGAATCTGCATGGAAACGTCACTATATGCAGTAAACCAGAAACGTGTTATCCATAAGGTTGTATGTTTTCTTATTTATTCACAGGCTTCTAGAATGCCAATCAAACAAACACTTGAAACAAATGCATTGTTTCAATGGACGTAGGTAACGACAGTGTAACTGTATGGAGACACGTTTTTCTTGAGTCATACACTTGCTCAGAGAAACAAGATGTCTTCCAGACGTTTTACAACATTTTCAGCCATACATGTACTCTTGTTGGTGCGTGGGTGAGTTGTGTTTAATGTCGCTTTGAACAGTATTCCAGTTATATGAGCTTACTGTGATAGTTGATGCAGGTTTCAGAGTAAACCACTTTGGTGAATCCCACGAGCTCGGGTATAGTTCGCTTGGATGCTGTGAGTACAAAACCTGACCATGACGGAAAAAACTTGGGTATTTGTCAGTCATGAGGTAACGATCACTTCAACAAGCTTTCATAAAGTGAACAGAACTATTTTGATAATTCTAGAGTTTGCACTTTCGTCCACCATCGGAGAAACTTCCCCAGGGTGTCATGGTTTTGAATTGATGAGGATGTGAGGCCCCAGAAAACAAGCAAATTATGAACCTAGCCTGTTGGCAGCGTTTTATGTAGTGACCTGTAATGGTCGCCACGAATTGGATGAAGTCAAGTGGAGGTCCTTAAATAGTCAGTTAATAGTGTTTCCAGTGTGCCCATCACAATGACAAGGTTTCGCTTACACATCCTGTCACCCATGGCGTTCAGCAGCAAACTGGATCGATATATTTATCACAAATACATATTGCTTTCTCCTGAGGTGTTCTCCTCAGTCAGATGTGCGTTATTAGCACATCGTAGACCAATTAGGTTGTATATCAAGCTGTGTCGCCCTTACATTCTACTGTCTGAACCTCGGCTTGCAACACATAATCTGCCTTTAGTGTTCAGATCAACCGCGACTCCAGACTCAATTGTATTAGGCAGTTATTTTGATATCAGCGCTGAGACAATTAGGTAGGTTAGCATTTGATCGCTTTATATAGAAACAGACAACAGACTGATAAATGCAAGGGGAGCATTCTGTTTAATATGCCCATTCAAAGGAAAGGTGAAGACACACTGGGCCAATCAGTGGAGGTGTTGTTATGAAGCATAGCCAACGCACCTCATCCGGACATACAATTTTCAACAACCGACCAATCACATTTTGAGTATAAATTTAAGAGGCATTGAAGCTTACGTTGCATCATTCTTGATGACAGGCACTCGCGTCCCATGAGTTTAAAGGACCGAACTTTGCTGTGGTGGCCCGTGAAGATCCGGGTTAGAAGTGGTCTTCAACAACCCATGCTTGCTGTAAAAGGCAACTGGATCGGGTGGTCAGGCTCGCTGACTTGGTTGATGCATGTCATCTCATCCAAATTGCGCAGATCGATGCTCATTATCACTGGATTGTCTGGTCCAGACTCGATTATTTACATGTGTGGACCGCAGCCATATAGCTGGAATATTGCTGAGTGCGGCGTTAAACAAACAAAACAAACAAACAAACAAACTTTGCTGTGGTGATACGCTGGTTTGGTTGAAGTGGGGCGATACGCTGGTTGTGGTTCGAATCTCGTCCTATTTGTGGCTCAATGATTGTCACGTGGTAAACTTCAGCAGTCTGGTACATGTCGGTACATCCTAAAGCTTGCACAAGCCGTGATGTACCTGACGTCCGTTATAAAACGGCATTCAGCTGTATTCACTCACTCATTGTTTCCACCTGTGTGACGTTTCTGTACATATAATGTATGCATGATATAAATGCTTGTATCAGTACCGGGAACATCACGTTGTTTTATGTGCGTGTGTCAGAAACATAAACAAAGTTTGATAATCTCGATTTTTTATATGGTGAATGCAGCAAGAAATGGAAAAAAAAACATTCTTCCCTTCGCAGACAGAGGAATGTAAGCGCGTGACTGTTATGCATACTATGTACAGGGCAAAAAACGAAGGGCAAAAAACGAAGGGCAGTCTTGGAAGACGCTTGTATTGCAGCAACAACGTACGGCGTTATGGGTACAAGCGAGATTTCAGAGATAGCCATACGCCTCTTGCTCAAAAGTTGTTTGATCAGGGTTCAAAAAGTACCGGAGACAATACTATGTGGATTCTCACAAACTCAAAGGATTTGCTTTTTGCAATCCCAGAAAAAGAACCAAGTTCAATTCTGTCAAAACATTTGATTTTTCAACTTTGTACACAACTGTCTCACTTGACAAACCTAAGGAAAAACTTCATTTCTTGATCCATGTTGCTTTTGTTACAAATCAGGGTGATCTCAGATACAGTTACATATATATCTTCAGAACTTCAAACGCCATCTATGTTGACTGAGACTTCGTCAATGATAACACTTGTATGTCAAATTTTGTGTGTGTGTGTGTGTGTGTGTGTGTGTGTAGGGGGGGGGGGGGGATTTAGGCAAGAAGTATGCATCCCCATGGTCACCAGTTGTACCCCTCTTCTTGCTGATTTGTTTCTTTATGCATAAGAATAGGAATTTCTGCTCGGATTAGTGAAGTCAAAAGGAAGGGTTCTGACGAAGAGGTTTAACTAAAGCTTCAGGTTTATCGATGATCTGATATCGTTCAAATAACCATCAAATAATTCCCTTTCACTGATTTACTCACCTGAACTTGAAATGAAGCAGACCGCCTCGTCTGGTTCATATTTACATCTGTGTATAAAGATGCAGACTTGCACAACCCTCTCAACAATAGTGCATGGCTAGAGGAATGATTTCAGCTTTCTCTTTATGTCGAACAATACTCCAACAGCTCTAACCTTCGGTGTTTCCTATCGTAAATGCTATATAAACTTTCAAGAGGTCATACGACTCTTGCTCAGAAGGTATTTGACTAGAGTTACAACAGTCAAGGCCTCAGTAACGCTTTCAAAACGTTTTATGGAAGACATTTCTAAATTTGTCGCCCGACGCAATTCCCTATGTTTTTTCAGGTGGACAGTTTACTTCCTTTGTGTTTGTTTGTGACGGGTGCCACGGGTGGGGCGGGATACGCGAACCTTTTTTCGAATACCTGCTATCATCACTATCTGATAGTGATTCATGAACACATGCTCATGTTTTGAGAAGAGATTTCTTATGAATATGGAAAGGGTTTTGTCGCTTTTATTTACAGGATTCTAGACCTTTCAAAACGTTTTTGGTAGATATGTCGAGAACACTCCAAATCTGACGCCTTAGTGGTAAAAAAACTATGTCCGATGCTATTCCCTAGTTTGACTTGTTCACATAAACTCTTGACTTGCCTTTGCATGCGTTTGCACCTTTTTGCGAACACCTTGTAGAAACACTACTGGTAATGATTCACGAACACATGTTTGTGATACGTAGGGAATCCTACAACTGACCCTGCTTTTAGCAGATATTTCTCATGATTATGGAAATGGTTTCGTCACTTATATTTAATTGGCTAACAGTTCTCCCTTTATGTTGCGGAGATTTGTCCGTCGTCCATCCGTCAGTCCGTCTGTCCGTCCATCTTTAAGTTTCACATTTTCGACATCCCATCTGAAACTAGAAGGCCTTTGAAGAGTTTCAGCGATCTCAGCTAAGGTGTGCCCAAAATTCCGATCAGATACTAAACATGCCCACTGACCCTATGGTTTTGAAAACATGTTGTGGACCTGGTTATTTGAAACTGAGCCTGAATGTCAGTGGTGTGTAACGTGAAGACATAAATGGTAACATGATCTGTCATAGCGTTTAGTTCACACATAAAATGGGATTCAGAGAAATGGAACTGCAATGCATAAATATTCTACTCAATTATTAATATGGATATGTTTGTTGTTTAACGCAACACGCGACAATATTCTGACTGGACCAGATCAGTGATTAATATTATGAGCAACGGTGCACGCAGTCAATCAAGTCAGCGAGCTTGAAAACCCGATACAGTAAGTCGACTGGTACGACAAGCATATAAGGTTGCTGGGGACTAATTCTAGCCTGGAATCCCCATAGGTGTCAATTAAATTCTCAATACTGATTGAACATTATTAAGCATGAATATTTCACATAAGATTACGAAAGTTTTTCAACTCCCTTGATGTGTTTCCTATCATTAAACCATTTCTCTTGAAGTGGTTTTTTCAAAATTTCTAGTCTCATTGCATTAATCATGTTAACATACAATAAAAACATCGGAGATGAGACTTCTCCTTGAATCAAACCAAGACTGTTCTTGAAGTACTTAGAAGCCATTGCTATTTACACCTTTACTTGAAAGTATGGTTACCCAGATGCTACCTTTTATCTCTATATATTATATTTATATCATAGTTTATATTGATTAACAGAATTTAAATACATTAATGAACAATAAAGCCGCTCTTTTAACAAAATGATTTATCTATTAAATGGATGTAAAAATGCACACGTCCAAGTTCAACTGAGAGTCAGGTATATTATCATTTTCAAATGACTTTTTCTTTGATGAATAATAAATGTAAAGAGTTTACAAATCACCTCACAATACTTATTCCGCGTTTGGGGTTTGAGATCGCGTCTCCCTTTAAGAAAGGAACAAAAGATGCCGAGGACTTCCAGATGGAAAACCCCAGTTTATCAAATACAGTGTAAACATCCTAAAATAAAGGAATAAACTACGTACTCAAAATATCATTCATTCGAAACAGCCGAGTCCATGATATCTGTCACGTTTGAGACTGTTGGTAACAAGTTCGCTATAGGTTCACTGTGGGAATGTGCGAGCTCGAGCCAGAGGCGTAGCGACCTTCCAGATTGGATTAGCCCTCTGAAAGGGTTTATCAGCCTTGGGTCGATGGCATGGCTGGTGTTATTCCTTTCTCTGAATTCATGTGTAATAGCCTTATATGATATTCAATCTCTGGTGCTGACGGTCCGATTTACACACTACAGATGAACTGAATGGGTGTTATGCATACTGTAACCTTGAAATATTACAGTAAGAGGTCTGTAATCTCCACAACACTCAATGCCGAAAACAATACCAATAACAATAGATGCCCGTAGCATCATATGCAGCGTTACAACGGCCATTCATTCTCCACAGGAAATAGGAAATATCTTATTTCCTGTGACGACTTTTCTCGTTCTCAATAACAAGAAGACCATAAAGGTTTCGAAACCCCTCCCCCCGGCAGTTATACACCCGAACCGCCCTCACATTGGTCCCGTGCTCCAGCTCAGGATCCCATTCTGTCATCGCAGGCATATGGCGGACATGACGACAGACCCCTTGGGACATCAACATTCTTTTACAATTACCTTCCTCTTGGAGCAGAGGTACTTAGGGACCCATACTGGCCAGATTATCTCTTTCAGGTCATAGGTCAAGGGATATCACAACACAAACTGATCACATTCAGACACGTGTGTTGTCTTGGTCAGGTGTTGTTGCTGGAGAATCTAATTGTTGTCTCAAATCAACATTGAAGAGAACCACGGTGTGTCTTCTTGACAACCCGCAATGGAAACAATGTGTGAAGTCCATTATAATGCTAAAAGCGGAATAAAACCATATTCATTAAAAAGGGGAAATGTTAATTACCTGTATAGACTGACACAACTAAAAATTGTCCACTGTAATAAAAAGAGATGGGGAGATCTGAAGAACGAATTAATTATTTGCTGTGGCCTATTGATAATTTGGCTGCATATGTATGCAGAATACATAGCCTCTAAAGTATGCATTTGGCATATTGATACTAGCAATTAAATTACAGACTCACGCAACGTTACAACTGATACTCCAACAGATATGATTTAATAAGTATAATTTAAATCAGCATCTTTAACATTACCATGTGAAGCATCCTGATTGCTTCCGTGGCTTGCAGTATTACAGTGGTTAGTTCAGGACCCAAACACCAATATACACGTAGCGTAACGTTTAATGATTTTCCCAGTACATGTTATTCTAATTGAGATCTAAATCAATAGAACGTCAAATGAAACTAATTTCATTTAAATAACTAATATATGGGTAAGAGCATAATTGAGCGATAGTTAACGTTTTGTCAAAGAAAATTGAACCACGGATACTCGATCGACTGTAAATGATTTATTTAAGACGTTAACCTTTGAGACTTTATTGTATTAATCACTATGGTAATCAGGTCAGACTAATTGGTCGGCCTTTCATAGTGTGATCTGTACCTAGGGAACTGTAGACTACGATCTCAGACCCGATACTGTCTTAATGACCTCATTACAGCTTCAACAACTTGATTAGGATAATTACCTTCACTGTTTCTGTAGGTGAACTGTCTGCCTCTAGCCGTTGAGGGACAATGTCAATGAGAAACAATGGTGAAAATATACAAGAACTCAGGAATAATGCAAACTGTTAATTTGTCTTATGGAAAAATGTGGCTATTACTGTTTTGTAAGTGTATTTTCACCCGTTCTCCAATATGTGTTCACGTGATATTCTTGTTGTTCCGACCGCCTCCGTGATCTTGTGGTAGAGCGTCCGATCCCCGGCCGCGTCATACAAAAAGACGTCATGAGATGGTACTTGTTGTAACCCTAACGCTAAAATAGTACACACACACACACACACACACACACACACACACACACACACACACACACTCTCTCTCTCTATTTCAATAACCTTAAGCGTGACGTCTAAACCCCATTTCACCTCACCTCACCTCGTGTTCACCAACAGTCTTGTCTGTTTGCCACTCACGCCCAGTTTAGCTGAACTTCAATTATATCAATTTATTCGTAAAAGGGCTTAGTACGAATCACAAGAACAATTAATTTTACAAAAAAAATGAAGGAACTTGTAATTAACTTCCTGGCCGTAAAAGGCACAAATGAAGTTGTTTCGTATATTTTTAACCAACAGGATAACGACATAGAACAGTATTCATGAAGCGAATGTGAGATAATTAGAAGTTGAACCTCTCTAACTCCTCGTTTGTTTTTCTTGTTATCACGGGAATAAATGTGTCTCGTGGCAGCAGTAAGCGATAGAAAAAAACACAACTTTGGCAATACCCTTTCACAATATTGTTTTGCCATTACGGGGAAGGTCCTGAAAACTACTCCAATCTGGCAGCTTCTAAGGCCAGGTTCCCCAAGGAAGTCCTGACTACATAGAGACCTGCTATCATGTCATTCAAGGCTGTTCACTCCAAGATATAAGACAACAGCACGCGATGTACAATAAGAGGAGACGAGGAAATTAATTTACTAGAAATAATTCTGTTTCGGAAGCTGCCATGAGTGTTGAAAGGATTGCAGAGCTCAGTTCATCAATTCAGGTTGAGAGAAATCATTTCACAGATACATGATGCCAAGAGCTTGGGTCGTAGCCCTGCTTTGACCTATTGAGTGTCACTTGCGTCTTTGTTGTAGTTTAGTGATAATTTACAGGCTGTGTTTTGTTGGTACAGATTACAGAAAGACAGTTTATTTGGATTTAAAAATCATAACTTTATCCAGATAAATAGTACAATACCTATAATCATAATGCACCATAGAACATACGACGTTTCTGCCATTTTGTCTGCCATCGGTGAGTGAGTATAGTTTAACGCCGCTTTTAGCAACATTCAAGCAATATCACGGCAGGGGACAAGAGAAATGAGTCTGGCAGGAATGTGGTATATATTACTTTCAGCAATATTCCTGCCATATTACGGCGGGTGAACTAACATGAAGCTTGATCTTTACAAATTATACCCAGGCTGGGAATCGAACCATGCTCGTTGGCGTGACAAGCGAGCTTATACCACTGGAAGGACTATCGTACACTATTCAACATCACCAATGCTAGCAACCATAACACTTCCCAAGCTCATCGATACCCCACACCTGTGTCTCTGGCATCGGAATTATGCACCAACATAGACACAATATGGACTTCAATACTTTTAACTTAAATTGCGTTAAAGGTCAGCGTGGTATTTCCCCAGCATCCCTCCATGACGTACACGTGTGGTGAGACGGTGAGACGTTCCTACTCAGACCTAAGCAACACCGACATGTAAATACGGACTGGCCCAGAGGAAATGAGTTTTGAACTGTATTCACGACTGAATTATTAATACCGAAGTGCGTAGGCATATTCGTATGTATCGGCTCGCAAAATGCCAAGACAACTATGTGATTTATTTTTGTTCCCCATACATGGAAAGCTATCTATATTTAAATTAATATATTTAAATGTGATTACAATTATTAACACAATATTTCTTGTTCTCTAAGAAAAAAAGGCACAAAGCACAACACAAATCCACCTAATTTGAAAACAATGAATTGACAAAGAGTTTGGTACCGTTGAATGTCAAGTGAGAAAATACTAATCTTTCATTAGCACTTGGAAGTTAGTTGAACTCTATGGAAAATATCTTCTCAATTGTTTGTCACGACGTTTCAGGGCTACTATTTGGCCATTCGTGTTGCAGGGCTTCTATATGCCCCTTCGTGTTGCAGGGCTTAGATGTTGTTATCCATAAAAAAGTGTCATGTCTGCGCGTAGACACCAATAAAGCTAATGTTTATTGCTGTTTGACCCGGTCACTGTATTTTCGCCTGAGCTTTTAAGCGGCTAAATGTTCAGCTGCAAACACCACAATGAGCACAAAATGCCCAAATGACTTAAAAGGACAAATTGCTATGAAAAGCTCCACAATGCTTGTTACCACAGTGATTAATGCTCGTGTTTGCAGCTTTTGCATAGACGCGTCAATTTAGAATCGTCCTGGCATATTCACGCCAGTAATTGTGTTTAGGAATATTGCATTGCTGTTTATTTTATAACTTTGATAAACAGTTTATTCAAAACGTGTAAATTGATCATTGTTTCATTCTTGCTCGAAGTTTGTTTTACTTCATGCTTTTTCTGAACTAAAGTAAATTTGTCATTTTTTCGAAAGAATTTTGTTTTAACGATTTGCAAGACCAAATTGAATCAGAGATATCGCTTTTTTTGTAACTGCTAAACCGCCATGTAACAGACAGTGACAGAGCATCCGTGATTACCGGCAACTGATGGAAGTATGATACAGGCAGGCCTTTAATGTTGCAGAGTTAGATAAGACTGTTACGTTTGCCCTTAAATCTAACGAGAACGAACACTATTAAGTTTAATTCTCTGTAAACTTTAAACTGTTGCACATTTTAGGAATCAGGACATTTCCCAAACGTTCATTCCTGTCACGTTCGTGAAGAAACAGGACCGATCGAATCAGTGTCTTCCCAGGGTACATGCACTGTCCATATTACCCTTTCTTTGATAGGAGGCAACATGAATATATATTGCTGAATTTGTCAGTATGATTTTAACTTTACATTCCCTTAGGGACTGAAACGATGTTGATCTTTCGAGAATCAGCAAACGTCGGCCGTTGCCTAGTTTGTCATTCAGTAAAGATTTAAATGTCGTCCAGTGTTTGTAATATAAATTCCCGGATGTCAAAACAGCAGCATCAGATCAGCAAAGGCTCGACTGAGGCAAATGTGACCTTCAAGTAATTGCTAAGCGAAAGGCGCATGTGGAACGAAACAGCAAAACGACTAATGACTATCACGACTGACCCAAACCATGTGCGCTCAAAGACCAAATAGCTAAATCATATTACCTTTCATTGCGCCATCTCTTTAGCCACATTATGTCTTCCACAAACTCAGCTTTTACGAGCTGGTGATTAAAATGGTCATAAAGTTTCTGCTGTTGAGCTTTTTGTCAATACCCTGAAAAGAGCATTTCGGTAAAAATGAGACAACAAGGACACCATTATGGGCAGTGGTATGTAAAAAACAGAAATGCATTTGTCCAATTTGTCATTTGTAAAATTGACGAATGTCAACCCTTGACAGGACTGTGAAGTTAATGGCTATCCGTATATTGATAACAATTTGTGATTTCTATATTGTTTTTACACCAAAAGGCCCTGTCAAATGAAAAGGAAAACGAAGTTATGATCATTAGAAATGTCTGGCAAACCTCATAAATGCCACTTTGTGAAAACAGTATTCTCCGGTATCATGACTTAGATTGTCGACAATTTATAACCGTAATGGTTCAATATCGATCACTGCTAATGTGATGCCTTTGTAGAGTAACACCACTCGTGGTAGTTTTCAGTTTCATGTTGATATGGTTGTCCCTGATTGTGTTTTAATGAACAACAATACATATATGAATATAACTGTATGCGTTTGGTTAAAACGTCCATTGTACGATTCCTATTACATCGTAAGCACGTGTTTATGAATCCATCAAAAGGTTATGAAACCTGGTGTTCGCGAAAAGATGAGCATATCTTTCCCCACCTTCCCCGTGCACATGCAAGTCTGTAGTTCATTTGGAAAAAAACACAGAAACATATGGTACAGGTCAAAATGGGAACTTGCATCAGACATCATTCTTGTCATTGATGCGTTACATCTGGAAATAAATACCATTTGTCCACCGTGAAGCATTTTGAAAACTTCACTAGGACCTTGAAGTTTGTAACCCTGATCAAATATGTTTTGAGCAAATGACTCTCTTTGAAATCTTTGTAGACAGTGAATGAGTGAGTTGGGGTTAACTCAAGTTGAAAGTTTTTCCAATTCTTTGACTTTTGTAACCCTAATCAAAGAATTTTTAAGCAAGAGTCGTGTGACGCTTTTTGAAATCTTCGTGGAAGGAGCATGCACGATTGAACCTCAAAAGTTTGTAAAATGTAAAAACACCAGAGGCTGAAAAGTTCAGTTTTGAAAAGATGAAATCACCCGTATTGTCATGCAGTCCTGCATAGATTTAAACAGGAAATAGCTTTATAGGCAGTTTCACAGGTGTCTTCTATTTCCGCATTTGCATTCTCAATTTTGACAACACATACATTAAAACAAGTACAAATATAGGCATATAGGCGGGGACGGGGGTGGGGGTGGGGATCGTGTGTGTGTGTGTGTGTGTATGGGGGGGGGGGGGGGGGGGGGGGGCAGATCTAGACAGACGTTTAATTCGAGTCAACTCGGATTTTGTCCTGAACACATTCATACGTACACGGACGCTTTCCTGGATTATATTTTAGACAGCTTTGGCCCACTGGTTTTGGACCTAACATACTGGTACATGTACAAAATACGTTAAATTTCCCATTTAATAAATGGACTCTATAAGAGATTTTTAGGAATATGGAAATGGTTTTGTCGCATTTAGTCGTACGTTGAGTGGATGAGTTATACTCTCTAGAATCAGTAGTGTTGGCGTCTGGGATAATACAGCGGGCCTCTTGGACAACAGTAGTGTATTCACATGTGGTTGATGTCTTGAAGGCAGCAGATGTCTTGGTCAATCATTAATGGGTGCATGTGATTGGTTCTTTACAATAGCGGACGTCTTGGACAAATGGTAGTGTATTCACCAGTCGTTGGTGTCCTGAATACAGCGGGCGTCTTGGACAATCATTAGTGCATTCACCAGTAGTTGGTGTCTTGAATACAGCGAGCGTCTTGGACAATCATAAGTGTATTCACCAGTGGTTGGTGTCTTGAATACAGCGGGCGTCTTAGACAATCATTAGTGTATTCACCAGTGGTTGGTGTCTTGAATACAGCGGGCGTCTTGGACAATCATAAGTGTATTCACCAGTGGTTGGTGTCTTGAAGACAACGGGCGTCTTGGACAATCATTAGTGTACTCACCAGTGGTTGGTGTCCTGAATACAGCGGGCCTCTTGGCCAAATGGTAGTAGTGCATTCATTAGTGGTTGGTGTCTTAAATACAGCCAGCGTCTTGGACAATCATTTGTGTATTCACCAGTGGTTGGTGTCTTGAAAACAGAAGTCGTGTTAGACAATCATTAGTGTATTCATCTGTGGCTGGTGTCTTGAATACAACGGCAGTCTTTGACAATCACTAGTGTACTCACCAGTGGTTGGTGTCTTGAATACAGCAGGCGTCTTGGACAATCACTAGTGTACTCACCAGTCGTTGGTGTCTTGAATACAGCAGGCGTCTTGGACAATCACTAGTGTACTCACCAGTGGTTGGTGTCTTGAAAACAGAAGTCGTCTTAGACAATCATTAGTGTATTCATCTGTGGCTGGTGTCTTGAATACAGCGGCAGTCTTGGACAATCCGTCATGTGCACATATGTGTGATTTGGCGTCTTTAAAACAGCATGTCGCGGGTAAACAGTAGTCACTTTTACCTGTGGTCGATGTCTTCCGCGGGGACTAAGATTTCAAGCTAACAGTAATAGTTATCCTTTGGGTGATGTGTTCAAGGCAGCGAAGGTTTCAGACACACGGCACTGTTAATACAATCGATGTACTTTACATTCAAAGCGAACAAATACTGAGAGTTGTCACTCTGTCGACAGGTGGGGAATCCCTTGAGACTAGTAAAGAAATGCATTACCAGCAGCGTCAGAGAAATGTATGTCTGATACAATGAATTAGATGAGGATTGTGGAATCACGTTCAATCTCACCTTTGAGATTTGATTGTAAGTAGAAAAGCTTGCAACATGAGCAGTCCCTTTTCACCGCTATGTACTCGACCGTTTGCCATTAGCTGTAATGATGGAACAATAAAATAAGGATTGTCAAGCCAAAAGGGCGAACAAAAAGAGGACGCACAAGCTCAGAAGTTGTGAGAGGAGGTCTCAGTGGAAATCTAAAAGTCACGACTTAAAATGTAATCTTCACTTTCTAATCTTCAGGGAAATAAAGCTAAATTTCTTTGGCATTGAGATATATAGCGTTATCATGGCATTTATGGAGTGGATCTAGTCGCCTCTGCTGCGATTCCAATCGGACTTAGGACACACGCCCTCCTTTTGTGGTTATGTCACTCTGTCGGGGCGTGTGGCGCGTGCGAGACTGAAAGAGGTCCGTGCCCGTTCAACACCCGCCAATTGAATGGCTACTTTTCATTTGTAGATTGCGCATTCGTGTCCCGGCGCCGCAGGCTAAATGAACTGTAATAGCAGGTCCCAGGGAGGTTATTTTTGCGATATCTTTTTCCAAATTGACAAATGCCATGGTTAGTTCTGGCTTGGTCATCCGAGGGGTATTGAAGGTTTTATCCGTAATGCTAACTGGCGGCGCTATTTTTGCACCGAGTTGTAATAGCCTATGCTTGTCTGATTTTGATATTCCCTTTTATCATTCATCAGCTGAACATTTTTTTTAATTTAGGAGACATTTTTCTCCTTAGCGTCCCCACTCTGTGTCGCCAAGTCCTAGGTTACGATGTCTGACATCATGTCATTGATCCTCAGGGTACGGAGTACAATTAATGTTCATAGTCTCATCACCCTCGACCCAAATTACAATGATCGTTCATCTTTCGTTGGCTTCGTCTCGCTAAAAAAGCGAAAAAACAACATTTCTTTAGACCAGGTTCACACAGTGCCGATTATGGCGCCCGTTTGAGATCAGACAGCGCTACCACACGAAAAGTGAAAAAGTCGGATTACTTTCCTCAATGATTTGGAATGTCCTATCATTGTCTGAACGCAGTCGTATACGTTCGTAACAGAGTCCTACAGATCGGGAAAGGTCCAGAGAGGTCGGCCATGCACTCCCGACAGTATGGTGCGTCCCGTAACATTCGGGAAACTCAGCCGATTTTGTCTTGTCGGATTACAATCGTGACTATGTCGTGACAGATTCTGCTGTATCGGATCAAAATCGTGACAATGTCCTGTGTTGTCTGAACGGTGTCCTGTGGATCGGGACGCTGTCGTGATGAACGGGCATGAATTGTTCATTGCCGTTTCTTGTCGATTGAGTCTAGATTGCGTCCAGATCTTGCCTAATACGAACTGTCTTTGTCGGTTCACTGTCCGGTCACTGTCTGATCGCGGTTGGATCGCATTCGGATTGAGAACGGGTGAATCGGGACGAATTCGGCTTGAAATGGCTGAATCGGGACACTTGCTGAACAATATCTGATTGTTTGTGAATTTCCCGCCACGAATCACAGGATCTTGATCAGACTTTTGCCAAATATTAATCGGGAAGGGTCTTATCAAGGACAGCAGTAAATATCCTGACTGTTTGACAGGGGCCTTAAGAAATCTCAGTTTTATAGCATGCCGATCATATCTTAAGTACGTGTTTACGAATCACGAACAAATAATGATGATAGGTGAGCGTATCCTGCCCCACCACCGGCAACCGTCACAAACACATGCAAAGGAAAGTCAGTTATTCACATAAAAACCACGGGATCATATGGAACAAGTCCAATAGAGAAGTGCATTAGACAATTTGGTCAAATTTGGAAATATCATGCACATGTCAATTATAAAACATTTTTGAAAGCTTTTCTAAGGACTTGATGAAACCAGTTTTGAACAAGAACTTTTGACGCTTTTTGTAATCTTTGTAGAATGAACGATCGTACCTCAAACTCAAAAATTGTGAAATGTAGACACCAAAGGCAGGGGCAGCTGGAATATTGCTCGACATTAAGGGAAAGTTGACTATTGGAAAGTTAAAGAAAACCCAGTAGTCAGACAGTCTTGTGGATCATCAAGATCATCAATATACCTGACGCTTAAGTTATTCTTGGCCAAATTACCATGCTTTTTTCAAATTTGAGCAGAAATTCGCATTCACAAATGCATAAAGAAAGAGACCAGAAAAGAGGAGAGTATAACTGGTGCCAATAAGGTGCCTACTAGTACTATTTGCTAAAATATGCCACCCCCAAACCCAAAGTTGTTTGAAAGTACCAGTCAAAAAATGAACTATTACCGGGGAGTTAAAGAAATCCAACGTCAAGGAATATATATGATACAAAAGGAATTACTCTTTCAAGTGTACTTTAGATAATCATTATACTTGGTTTTTCAGCGATATACGCGTTCTACTGGGTTTCACAAGAGTGAACATCAACAACCTCCGTCACCTGGGGCTTTTCTTCCACAATCAGCCGGCACGACATTGCATTACTGCCAAAACACTCTTCTACTACTACTACTACTACTACTACTACTACTACTACTACTACTACTACTACTACTACCCCTTGACAAGATTCGGTAAATCAGATAAGGTGTGTGTGCCCGGGTTCTCCTCCGAGACCACAGCTCTTCTGATAATCAGGCTGCTATGTTGGAGAATATGTTCCATATTCTCTGGAAGGTTCTTGGTGGGTTCAACTAGGCAGCGCTTCCCGGGAGGTATTCCCATTCGCTGTCTGGGCTGTGTGGAGAGAGGGTAAGGGCCCAGAGCTAATGATAAGCCTTTACCGGCCTGACTGTGCCAGGATCACCCAACCTCTCTCTTCTCTCATCAGATGCATACACTTTTGAAATGTCCTCCACATTTCTACCATTGATCTTTTGAACGCTTTACTGAGGCCTGATCAAACAACCAATATGACCACAACCCTTTGTGAGCTTTTAATAACCTGAAATATTCTTATTGGTTGTCCTTACATATAAAACCATAATCAATACGTTAATATAACATTATAACATTGCAGTCGAAAGGGTTCGTACTATAAAGAAGTACAGTTGAGAGAGCTGTTTACCATTGTAAGCGGGCATCTGATTTTAAAATATCTGTAAAACATTATGTGTTTCATAAATTGTGATTATGTGTTGAAATTACAATGTATTATCTTGTTGCCTTATGCGTTATTAGTATGAATGAGAACAAGGGAATAATTGATATCAATTTTTGTTATAATCTTTGTTTAGTCAACACCAAACTCGTGGGTTTTACCTATGACCTGCATCACTACCACATTATACTGATACGTAGTGATTTACATAAAACAGAGCTCAAAATAGCGATACAACAGCTGAATTTCCTCACCTTAAATATTTTATGTATCGGGGAGTGATTTCATTTATAGCAACCTTTGCATCACAACGCTGCGTTTGGAATAGATACTTGCTGAAAGCGATTTATATTTCACCAACTGAAATAATACCCCCAGTTACAAATTCAATTAATCAAGTTCAAGCATCAAGAAATTCCGATAGATGTTGCAGTGAAAATATCAATTAATCTTTAATTGCTGCCAAGCATAACCTATATGCTCTCTTAGGAAAATGCACTTTACTTCTGTATACCCCTTTCGTGTATATAATGGAATTATGTATAATATAACTGGGTAATATTAAGTTTGTTGCCAGAACAGTCCCATTAATTAAGTACTTTCAGCGGTTTATTCTCAGAACCAATCAGTTCCAGAAGGAACAAAGAAAATGCAAAAAAAACCAACCGGAACCCACAGTTCGGACCTGGGGCTATACCATGGACAGTGGTGACATGGCTTCGTTGAGTATTTGTATGAGCAGGAAATTGGTGCGGGCCTTATTTTGAAACCATAAATCTCAATTTGTTAACAAACAACTTCGTGGGGTTGTCCAATTCAGCGAATTCAGTATTGATGTTTTAGACGGTGTTTGCAGCTCATGGCTATTCACTCGCCATATGGTCACAGGTAAAGTGGTTTCACCTCATAAGCAATGTAAAGTGGAGCGGTTCGGTATAGCTTCCTGGATAGCAGTAAAATATATACAGTCGGTGTACAGTAAGCAAAACTTTACCTCAAACAACGATAAGAACACAGTTGCGAAGGTACCGATAGTACAGTAAATAACATGCTTATCCAGACAGTATGATCTTCTTGTATAGTCTACGGTTATTTAGTTGGCATCAGTGTTATTATTGAACCAACCTTTTGTGTGCGATGGTCCCTGGGAGACCCAGGGGAAGAACAGTTCCCCAGGATCCCCCGCTCGTTGTAGGAGTCGAGTGAAAGGATCGAATAGCCAAGCTTTGTGACCTGTGTATGTTTGCCCCCGATAGTGTAGGGCATGCTTTCATTACCTGGCCTGTCTGGTCCAGACTCGGTTCTGTACAGGCCATCTCAGGAATATTGCTGTGTGCAGCATTAAACTAATTTACAGGTGTCATCCTTCACATTCTTAGTGAAACGTGGGTAAAATAAGACGACCGTTTGTAGTTCAAGTACTCTATATGGCTGGTAACAGTTACTGTCCACTCACTTACGTCCACTCACTTCACCAGAGGAGTAACTTCCTTTGCCTCATCCTTGACATTCCACACGAACATGGTAACACAATGAGGAAGGCTTTAATTACAGAGCAATATCACACACTATGTTCATTCTTTCATCATGTAAATCACATATCGTAAGCATTATTATCTTTGTCCATTGTCCGTTACCCCGTCAGTTAAGTATAGGTCCCAAGCAAACCAAGGATTGGGTGGTCAGGCTTTGTTGATTGTATACGCTCATAATGCGACGGGATGGAACGTTGCTGGTACTACAATCATATCAATCATTGGTATGTCTGGTCCAGAGTCGATTCTGTTACTGGATTGTAGCAATAAACAATAAACAAACAAGCAAACAAACAAACAAACATGATCTTCGAATTAAATGTTACTGGTAATACATAAGGTACCACAAACACCAAACGAAAATTTAAATTTTATATGTTTGGAAATTGTAGGAAACATATACGTTTAATCATTGTTTCGTCTATCCAGGTACTTAATGTCCTAAAAGTGTGCACTATTTTTTGTTTTTGAAATAACTACAAACATAGATAATCGGGAATCTATCTAAATATATATTATCTCAAACATCTATAACTGCCATCTGAAATCACACTTTTAACAAATAAATCAAGAAACAATACCGTTTAGTTATCGTGTCTACCCTTTAATTGACAATAAACCATTCCAATACATTTAGCTCAAATCTTTGTTCAGCTGTTACTAAGATCCAGCAATGTAAACTGATCTTGTGTTATAGGAACAATATCTACTGCGTTGACTCGAGTGGAAGTAAGGAGGCGGAATTTACAGACAAACAGCTTACACCGAATATCAAACTAACCATCTGCCGAGAAAAAAATGCTTGTTTCAAAACTGTCACAAAGGGAAGTATAAGGCATTAAATGCTGTATGAGCATGTACTTCGTACGTTTTCGCTACATTATTTGGGTTATATTATTTAGTTTAGCGTATAATTGATATGTGTTAAACAACAAATTTAAACGTGTTTTAAGTGTTAATCGGACATTGAAACGGCTCAATCTAATCGGTGCAATAAGAATAAGAAAATATTAACAACTTTAATGACGCACATGTGCCGAGAAAGCCTAAAGTTTGCAATATTTCTAACAGTTTCTCAGTAGGATACTGAAATGATAAACATCGTTGAATGAAACCCTACTGTTTAATAATTTTATGACATACTCTGATCTCTTCAAGAAAAAACAAAGAATTTATTGCGTCGATTCCTACAAGGAATCTGTCCCAACTTCAGTAACCTAGGTTACCTGTATGGATAAAAGGTGTGGGAGGATTATTGGCACCTTATTATAATCTACGAGGGAGCCTCACATAGAAGGAATTATTGCTTAATAGTGAAATCTTTTAGTGTTGTCATTACACGATGTCATTAAAGTACATCCACAAAAACTTGAGTCATTTGAAAAAACGTGTTTCGTTGTAACACGTCAGTGAAATAAGCAGCCGTCTGTGACCTTTGGAAAATGGACAAAGTTGAGGAATGTGCAGTGATGAAGTACTTGCACAAAATGGTCTTAACACCAAAATCCAGTAATCCAAGATTTTTTGCCAAAAGGCATTCAAGGAGAAAACTGATCATCAGTTGGTATCAGAGTGGGAGTAGTACTTGTTTAAACCTTTAGTCCGCCTGTCGTGTTCACCTGCCAGGTAACAGGGGTAACGAGATCCATGTTGGAAGTTTTGTCAATTAAATCAATACGGTGTGTTTTATCTTTTCTCCTTACTACATATAATGACACGCCCGGGCTATCTTTCGCTCATGTAACCTGTAAATTGCTCGCATTTTCGTACTACATTTGTTGAAACTGTCGAAATTTGGTTTTCATTCCCGTTTGATCTTAAATACATCCCCTGCTTTTAACAATTGAGTTGTATAGCATTCTTTCATCAAGATTTCATACGGTGGATGTGTGTTGGATCAAGAACATCATATTACCATTAGAGTGGTAAATCTAGAATTACTTTTGTATCCTTAAAGTTAAATATCTCCCACACAATTATATCGATTCCCCTCTATGGTGACAAGACGGACGACACACTTGCTGTTGAGGTAATTTGTACAGGTCCTAGGTGTCTCTGGTTGCAACCATTTTGAAATTAGCCCGCCATCCCAAGGATAATACCTTCGCCTAAAAACATAATTTCAAATGTTTAGATATTATTCATAAGATTCGTGACAATGAAGTAAGGGTTTTAATTTTGGAAATTCAAAATAGAGAGACAGAGGTTAGTAGTTCGGATTCAGCTGTATATCTACACAAGGGTTCCCCTTGGCGTGTGATTGGCATTGTAATCCACTATCTCAACTTTTAAAACAAACGCACAGTTTATATCCCTAATACGTTATTTGAGACTTAAGATTAGGATATTCAATTTACTGGCCATACATGACCTATAAGACAAGATCACAAGTTGAATCTTTTTTTGTTTACTTTTGAGATTGGGCACCAGAATAAAAATAAAAATCACCGTGGATAAGAAGTTTTGAAATCATATAGTACTTTAAAAACAGGCGGGTAGATAAGATATTATACTTGTGGAGGATCGATGGCTATGATTCACCAATCATAATGCACGCCGCACACCTATAGCTGTGTGTGCATGCCTGTCTGTGCTAATCCAGAACACACACGATGAAGTTATTTTAAGTGAATCAGATGTTGAGGTCATAAAAGCCTGATGTAAATGAACAACTTTGTTTTATTTGAAGTAGCTACTGCAGATTTGGCAGCCCTTGTCATTTATGCAGTTGTGCGGTATTAATGGAATGAACAGGTTATGCATGTTGAATCTGGTATGCAATACTTTCTTGAACAATTCCCATGCTTGGTAACAATGACCTTTCTTGATGGTTTCTGTTTCTCAAGAATATTTTGTTATACTTATTTTAATATATATTTCTTGTATTCGGGCTGGTTCCAGAATGCACTTGTTTTTGTTGACGTATAAAAATGTTATAAATGCACAGATAACCGTCTCAATGCCAACCCAGTGTCATCAGTTCAGGCTGGAACACAATAACCTTGCTTTGATGCTCCTTGTGTGTCAGAGAACGATCATATTATGCCGTATCTTAGCTAATCTTATCATTTGTGAGCGTAAATAGCTTTGTGTTCATTAAGATATTTAAGTAAGGGCGTGCCCTCGCAAAGATCTATACACAGCTACATCCGCTGATTACAATGGTACAAGCACTTGTTTTTGCGTTATGACGAGAGTCTTGAATTTGCATTTTAGCAGAAATGTGGATTATCTTCTTAGGGTACCGGCATATGAACTGCCACTACATACATTCCATATGTATTTAATGAAGAATTTCTATATTCATCTGAAAATATAAAATCGATATCTAACTCGAGTAAAATACATTGAAATTGTCAAAATGATTTAAGATAAAGGTCAGTCAGAACATAATTACCAACATTTAGCTTTTCTTGACCTAAAATGTGACAGTTCATGAAAATATCAATTGTGTCAAGCAACTCAATGAGGTTTATTTAACAAGAAGAGCGATATATCCTTTATATTCGAAAATATATAGTCGTCGACGTTTCCCATTCTTCCCAGCACGATACATAATCTCTTATTTACGGAGGGGCGGTCGGGTAGCCTAGTGGTTAAAGCCTTCGCTTGTCACGCCGAAGACCCGGGTTCGATTCCTGACATGGGTACAATGAGTGAAGCCCATTTCTGGTGTCTCCCGCCGCGATATTGCTGGAATATTAATAAAAGGGGCGTAAAACCATACTCACTCACTCAGTTACGGATATCCGTAGCAAGGCTGAAACATTGTCGACTGCGACGTAAGACAACATTGATTCACCCATTTAACTGAATATTCTGTACTTTCATTTGTCACCTGTATTCTTTCATTTGTATTCTGGCATCTATGCAATGTGAAAAGAATTGAAAGGACAAACGATATACATGAAATTCCAAACAGAATGGGTAGAAAAGAGAAGTGAAATAGAATAATATCAGTAATGTCCTGAGGTAATATAACAAATTTCACTGAATATTGTCAACATGTCACATTCAGTTCACATACAGGTTCATCCGCGTTATATAAGGGACCATTGTGTTCATTCCTTATGGGAATGTATAGTAACAGTAATAAGCCTATTTTGTTTGTTTGTTTGTTTGTGTGTTGTTGAACACCGCACTGAGCAAGATTCCAGCTATAAGACAGCGGTCTGTAAAAAATCGAGTCTGGACGAGACAATCCAGTGATTGACATCACCAGCATCGATCTACGCAATTGAGATACGATGACATACATCTACAAGTCAGCGAGCATGACCACCCGATCCCGTTAGTCGCCTTTTACGACAAGAACAGTTGGCTTTTACGGCAAGCATGGGTTGCTGAAAACCTATTATACCCCGGATCTTTACGGTTACTATAAATCTACTTGTTAAAGCGCTCACTTGTCAAGCCAAATACGCGAGTCCGAAACGTGAAGTGTAACCTTGATGTCTCATGTCGTGCCAGGCTGGAAAAATACAAATGGCGGCGTAAACAATACTCTCTCGCTCCTTATTTGGATATTTACGAATATTGACCGTGGGGAGATTGATTGCATGTTTCAGGAAGTTATACAAAACACAGATGTTGGTAATCTAATGCAGAGTCTCATCCTTTAGCGGGACAAAGCTTCTCCCCTGACACCCCAAGTAAACAGCCATGTAGCCCTGAATTCACTTGCCTTCAACGTCAATCGTTTCCTATTGTGCACACCATAACATTCACTGTGTGTTACAAAATTTCTGTAAATATTCCAATGGCACCCAAATAAGATGATTGATGTATTGCTGTTATATAGTCCACATTTGATACAGATCCATAAATAAAAAGAAAAGATTCTTCTACGTGGCAAGTAATACTTTATTAGAGATGCAAATCCTTAAAGGCATGCAAAAACATTCTGAAGCGTTTTCATTGTTCATATAAAAACATTTTCAAACTCAATTTTTATATGTTTTGCTGCATATGGACATAGATGCATTGTTTTCCTTAAACGATGCCAAACACATCACATTCATGAATAGCGACCTTTTCGTTCCATGCAAGTAACAATGCTCTCAATTGATAGTTTCATTTATAACATAAGTAGCCGTTTGTACAAAAAGACCCAGGAACGGTATATTATACGCCGATACTCTGTCCTTTATTGAAATCTAATATAACTTGTTTAAGAATTATAAAACACTGGAAAGAATAAACAAAACTATTCATTGTACTTGGGAGTGCACATTAATAACCTCCCGTCTCGCGATACTGGAAACCCGGTTCTATCATTTTTATTCTCTGAGATAATACAATGAGTTACATTCCACTAATCCATATACACTCAAAGGCAGAAGTAATGATGGTCAATGACATGTTTCAATATATCATATTCGGAAGTCTTAAAGTACATACCTCAACATGTGAAGATGTGTACTGGGGCCGATTTGGGATGATTTCTCGGCAATTACAACATTGGAAACTTGTTTTTGAAAACGAACTTATGCCAGGGATAAAGCTGTTTTTTGCACAAGTCATAGTGAAGTGTCCAAGAGTTGAAAGGGACAGAAAATGTTATGTGTGACTTTCATAGTTACCCTCGTAGTCATTAAATGGCATCATGCTGGTCTGCCTAAGTGGTTTGTTGTGTACCTAGTTACACTATTGATCAATCTGTAAAGCCATATATCATATGAATGTCATCAGCTGTATAACTAATTTCCATTTGTCAATGAATTGATACATAACAGTTTCGTTTGTCTTTAAGTATAGTTTACCAATAATATATTTAAGCAGCTGTCAGCATTATGTTTTTCCAATCAAAACTCCCTGCATCAAACACGAAGGAATGTTTTGTTTGTTTGTTGTTTAACACCACACTCAGCAACATTCCAGCTATATGACAGCGGTCTGTAAATATCGAGTCTTGATCAGACATTCCAGTGTTTGACACCATGTGCATCGATCTAGGCAATCGGGATACGATGACATGCATCAACCAAGTCAGCGAGCCTGACCACCAGATCCCGTTAGTCGCCTCTTACGACCACCATGTGTTGCTGAAGACCAATTCTAACCCGGAATCTTCAAGGACGAATGTTTTGTAAGACAAGCGCTACACACCGCCATATTTCATGTAGACTCGGCGTGGAAAAGTTCATGATCAAATCGGTTATTCTGTCTGAAATTCTGAACACTTTTAATTTAAATGTTACATTTCAGCCATATTTGGGTTACTGAAGCAACAGGGTTATTTGTTGTTCCTATCATTCCAGATTTGGCTTTCAAATGTTCTCATTGGGAAACAACTTTTGAGTCAAATTTGTGGCGATTTATACGTCACTAAAATCTTATGAAAGTAGGAGTAGAAACATCTACTCTTGCCCTAAGGAAGCCACTTTCACATATCTTATGCATCATTATGGCATGAAGAAAAAACGTAAAACAGTAGGTATTATTTCACCAACACACTCTTTTGAGGTCATTCTTTGACCTAAATAAATCAGCACTGACGAGGAGCCAAGGCGCAAACACAACCAACCACACCTGTGTCGTAATGACCAGGCAGGTGCACGTGCAGTTCGAGGTGTCGTAGGTACAAAACTTGATGCACCTGGTGAAGCACAGGCCCCTGAACCAGGATAGTGATATTACTGGAACACTGGACCCATATATATAATAGACAAGGTACGTCACTCGCCATCTTGGCCGAAGTTGAAATCGGCTGTATATTAGAACAATATACATGTAGTGACGCCACAAGCAGTGTGTATAGACTTTAATAGACCTAACACAGTTCGAAATCGCACTTCTGCGATTCCCACTCCATTCCGTCAACTTTATATAAAGTTACAAAAAGTCTATACATGTTATCACCTGGTTAATAAATTTGCCGTTTGCGAATGAAATAATTTGCATTCAACATTTTGGAAAAACTTCATTGACACTATAGGTCTAGACGCTATAATTAGTGTTGTGTAAAACTGAGACATTGTCTCAAGTAATTAGGCTCAAGACAATTTGGACCAAATAGGACTTAACCATTATGACGGTATGGGACGAGCTAAATATATTGTTATTAGACGTTTGCGAAGGACTACATCATACCCCGTTCTTAACCTTTCTCTGGGTAAGTGGCAGTCTTAAAGGGAGACGATCTTCCACCATCAGTTACACATCTTCAGCGTTGGTCCTGAGGATGGAATTACTATTGTGTGTTAAACTGAAACGTTGTCTGTGTAATGAGGTCATCTTTAACTCCCAGATTTATATTTGAACTATTTCACGCAAACTTGTGAGGACTGCCAATTGTGACCACATAATTGGGTTTATTGTATCTGAAGGTGCATATGGCCTGAAGCAGAATGAATAATTATGTTTCAACAAAGTTTGACTTTGAAGGCAGATCCTATCTGTCATATCT
Source organism: Haliotis cracherodii (assembly GCF_022045235.1). Lineage (NCBI taxonomy): Eukaryota > Metazoa > Mollusca > Gastropoda > Lepetellida > Haliotidae > Haliotis > Haliotis cracherodii. Next base: position 31,085,947 of record NW_027266286.1, read on the forward strand.
GATATCATCGCAATTTTATAATGTGCGGGTACTCACTTACACGAATCTTACATAGTTGGGTACTCGAGTTTAAGCTACACGGTACCTTTGGTAACACACTATATTACCTGCTGTATGATCTTTATGATCAGGGTCCACTTGCATAAAGCTATCTTAGCGTTACAGTTATTGTAAATCCTTAAGGTGGCGATCTTAGGCTTCGGCTTCAGTAAAACGTAAGTAGTCTGCATGAGACCTTTTGGATAAATCAAGGGCAGCTAATCTTAGTTTATACTCTATATGGGAGTGGTTTCCCTTTGTATAAGCCCATAGAGTACTATCTACCTTGTCCATTGTATTAATGTTGTAGAATCGCTTTTGGGTCACATTCGTGTCAGGTATTTTTGTCTTTCATTTATCATTAGATTAATCTACAAAAAACACTAGTTGAAGATCAAAGTCATACATGTTCAAATCTAAAATCGAGTTGGACGGTGACGAGCGGTTTTAATGGTTGAATTAAAAAAAATAAAAATACAAGCATTCATCAAACAAGCAAATACACATGGTTTAGACATTTGAAATTTGTGTAAAATATCCCATAAATAGCAAACGTAAATATCACACCTTTTATAAAAATATCAATGTTATGAATTCCCAGTGAATATATATTAAACGCTTTCTCGAAACATTATTTATTATTCTTATTTCTCGTCCAGGCATTAATTTTAATTTTCATAATAATTATGTCACTAAATAATTTATTTATTCGTATTTCAATATTTTTAATATAACATGAGTAGGTTTTTCTCTAGTTTCAATACAAAACAATTCCTAAATCACACAGTATTAATGCCGACAAAAATATATGCCACCATTTTAGTAATCGTTTTCTTCAAATAATTGTGGCCTTTCTTAATACTGTGCAAGGTGCGATGGAGCGAGGTACGTGTTGTGTGTCGGTACCGGTTCCACTTACTGTATGCGCAGTAAGCTATGCGCGTTTGCAGAAAACTGTAGACAGGAGTCGAGTTGTGCCTCCACCGTTGATGTTTTCGATCTTAGCTAAGATCGCGATCTTAAATCAAAGCAGTCTTACAATTGCGCTAAGATCAGTTTGTGCACAATTGTATGGTGATTGTAAAGTTGATTGTAGGCTTTACTTAAACATGGCTGAAGCTGATGATTCGTGATCCGTAGCGTAAACGACACTGGAGACGAGTGCTTTTTACATTGCGCCATGTGCCACTGGCATTTCCGACCTTTTACTGGTCTTCAGTGCAACCTACTGTATCTGCCACCCAAGGCTTAAGAATACACCTGCCAATTTAACCCGAACAAAGTACTCTTCCGCAAATTGGAAGAGGGAAACATTTTTTCTGGACATGGAATGTATAGGAATGGTTCTGGTACCAAATCCATAGTGAACACGGCCTTTAATCGGCGGGTGGAAGAGGTCATGCTTAACGTTTCGCAAACACCAGGTGTCATAGCAATGTTCAATTTTCTGCTAAATCAATGTGCGAATCTTCATAGATTCATGTGAATGCAAGAGTATTACTGACAGTATCCAATAATATACACATCTGTGTTTACCTGGTCTGTACATAAAACTATTCAAACTATATGTTGATAGCCATAAATAAAACTATCAAAAACACATTTTGTTTGGGTCTTAGGGATTTCATTTGAAACTTGAGGCAAACACCAATATGCCATTATAAATTCAAACATTGTCAGTGACATTTGCATAAAAACACATTCTTGTAGGTGTTAGAGATTTTATTTGGAACTTGTGGCAAACACCAATATGCCATTATAAATACAAAGGTTGTCAGAAACGTTTACGCTCAATTAGTTTGGATACAGGGACCAAACTATGGATGATGTCATTAAACACGAATAACGTCATCGGATATGAATAACGTCACCAAACGATGGATGAGCAAATGGTAAGGGATTCCGAAACAAACAATAAATATATTCATCAGGCAATGGATAACACCACCAAGCAATGGATAATGTTATTAATTATTTCATAACGTCATCGCATAATCTATAGCATCATCAAACAATGAATGAAGTCAGATGTTTGAATGATAAGTTGGGTTGTAGCAAACAGGAAAATCAACTGAAGAGGTTTTCTGTCACATTTTGAAATATATCCCAAACACAGTTGATCTAGCGAATGGTACATTTTGTACATGTACGACTCTGGTATTTCTTTAACCGTCTTAGTGACTCAGTGAAGTGTAGCGCTTAAAGCCGTGCAAACATACTTGTATTTTCTAAATAGCGTTGGAAAGTTCTAATTTCTTTGACAGTCAAATTGTAACGAAAATGTGAACATGCAACTTGATTGACATTCTGTCAGTAAATAAATAGATGAAATCCCAAAGGAACATACTTTTGTATTTGGATATTTTTTTCACTCTGAATATGAATCAACATTTTAGGAATGCAACATCAGTAAAGTGCCTTTATTTGAAATCGAGTTTGCTGGAAATGATTGCTTTGTAAAGTAAATATGCTTGAAATGATATACGTGGCATTTATGTCACCGTGTTCTTTGATTGAGATGGAGTGCGAGTTGTCTCACCGGTGAAAAACAGAATGCATTTGTCCATAAGCAAGTTTTTAAGTGTTATTTAACTGTTTTGCCTTTCCTGTTGAAATCCCTGTTACGCCCACTTGACTTTGAATATCTGTACCATTTCACGAATGTTCTGAACACCTTCGGAGCAATAAATGTCGGAAATTGACGAGAGACAAATTCTTCAAAGTAATAACGTTCTATAAATGACATTGTTATTGTGTAACGTTAACATATCACTCTAATTAGATCAAAAATTGAATACGCGTGGTTTCAATCAAAATCATTGAAAACATTTGAAACTGCGGCAAACTAATTCCACAAACTTAAAGGTCACTTGGTTGTCACAGTCATTTGGTCATGCTCAGGTTACTGTATGTCAAGTATGGAACAATTCAATCTTTGAAATCGAATGGATAACGAGACAGAAAAAAATATGTGAAATGGTAGTTTGCGAAGCTGAACAATGGAGACAATGGTTTTATCGAAACAATTAATATAAGTGAACGAGAATGTATTACTATACAGCAAATAATGGCAATTTATGACTGTTGAGAGTGATTCAGCCATTGTTCACTTTGTCCCATTGCAATCGCAGTCTATTTATACAAGACACGCTTCGGTAATAGTTTTGCATTCATTATTTTGTTTAAAGTAGGAGGTGATTAAAAGGGAAAGTGATATCTAAATCATTATGATAATCGAAACGAACGAAAAATAACAACCCAGGAAAGCATTTAATGGCTTCCAACTCTAATAAGTTATTCAATACAGTGTATGTGTTTTCACCTGCATACCGGCCCAAGCAAAGCATGAAGGAAACATTGCAGATGTGTAAATACACACAGCATGAACTAATTCCTAGCCAACCTATCATTGTGATAGATGTTCATATGATAGCATATACATGATTCATAAATGAGTTAACAACCTAAGTATGTTTACGAAATATTAGCATTATACATACAGAAAATACTTTTTAGAAACTAATAGTTTATCAAAGAAAGAAAAAATAATCAAATTGCTGCATGGCAATATTTGCAACTGTTCTTGAAGAGAAGCTCTGTGATGAATACTGGTAGTTTCAATACTGTAGTAGCACAGGTATATTCGACAAGGCTCAACTGACGGCGAGGTTTGCATTTATGTCAGACATGAAAGTGATCAAAATCTGCATGTTGTTAATTTGGTTCGACATATCAGTTTTCTGAGCGACATCAAGACTAAAGCAGAGTCTCAACAAGGAATTCATCTGATCTCTTTCACAACTTCCACAGCTAGCAAAAGTATCTTCAACTGTTGGAATTATTCCCCTGAAGGATATTCGAGCCATCAGTTTCCAGACGATGTGTCAGAATTATCTGAAGAGTCTTCGACATTTAAGAGCACCATATTAATGTCTCCATTTCAGAATTTAATTATCAGAGTGTGTATATATATATATGGATATGTATATCGTTAAACAATTTATAAAACGTAAAGACAAATTGTACCTGGGCCAGCAGACAGAACACGTTCAACACATTAGTATAAAAGAATTAGCATTTATATATTGTTTAACAATGACAAACATTTACGAATGGAAAAGTAATTGCTGTTCATTAGGCTTTTAAAACCTAAACTTAATTCAAAAGTATAATTCTTAAAACTGCCTTATGTAGCTCAATGATTTTTTGTGTACTCACACCATAATGTGTTCATGTATTATCACTAGCTATGACGTAATATGCTTAATGACGTCAAAAGTATAACGATGGCTGTCGTCTAGGACTACGTTTAACTTTTCTCTCTATTGTCAATGTTACATCATATACTACACAAATACTACTGTTGTGCATTACCTAGGACTACAATATAAGTTAAAGTTTTCATTACACCTGAGCCATTGAACGGCGAAAGATCTTGTGTGGATAAAGGGGTTTTGATAAGCACGGATATTTGGACTCTGTTTTTATATATATATATGTGTTTTCAGTGTATTTATGATTTTCCATGCGCCGCTTTTAGCAATATCCCAGCCATATCACGGCGGGGGACACCGGAAATGGACTTCACGCATTGTAACCATGTTGAGAATCGAACAAAGTCCTTCAGCGCAACGAGCAAACGCTTTGTTCACTAGGCTACCCTATAACCTCTTAGGAAAGAAATATTACAATTATAAAACCCAATCATACAATTAAGAATGATCTACGCACCCTAGGCACTTTTTGTTGACATCAATGTTGGCGGAATGTAAATTAATGAATATTATACTAAATACTACTACTACTTTTACATCATTTTACTTGACATTACTGTTTCTAACCTACACATTTATTTCACTAACAATATTGTTTCATATGAACACTTTTATTTCAGGCTAACAACAATTTCTGTTCAAATTCGGAATATTTATATCTGAACACTCCTTTGTTTTAACATTATGTGAAATGTGAATAGGTTACGCCATCGTTTGTCATGAAAGCAATAATGGGACATTGTCCGAAGGTATCGTGTAGGTGTGGAGAGCAAGTAGAGCATAGCCCGCTATGACGATGTCCTTTAAAGATATTCATAATCAATAATATAAATTCAAGAATATGTATGTTTCGCGAAAGACGCGACAGATACACGCATACACGCTACATGTATGCTCGAGGCCTGTAGTCCATTTGCAGCCTCGGTGAAGACGTGATATAAAACCCCCCAAAATGTGCCATATGTCACATTGGATATTCTCGTCGTAATAATGGCAATCATCAAATACGAGACGATTAACATCCAAAGATGTGGCCTAAGAAACCAACAGTTGTGTTTGAACTATTTGAAGTAAGCATACTATGAATGTACGCATGAGCCCAGCTCCTCTTCAAGATGTTTCCAGCTAGGGGAAACTAATGTTCTCGTGCATGGTAAAGGATGAAACTGAATATAGGTATGACAGGGAATATTATGGACGATAAAAGCGTCAAAACCTTTTCTATAGTCACGAGAGTCCATTGTACGATGCACACTGTACCCTGAACATGTGTTTATGAATTACTATCTAATAGTGATGATGCCACGTGTTCGCGAAAAGGTGAGCATATCCTGCCCTCAAAACACATGCATGTGCTAGTCAATTGTTCATTTGAAAAACAACAACACCATAACATATGGTAAAGGTCAACTTGGGAAATTGCATCAGACATCATTTTGTCATTGATGCGTCAAATTTGGCAATGTCCGCCACATGTCTGACAAAAAACGTTATGAAACCTTCACTGAGACCTTGAATGCTGTAACCTTTGTCACACAACTTTTGATTAAGTTTCCTTGAAATCTTCGTAGATAGAGCATGCCCGTATGTACCACAAAAGTTGTGAAATGTAAACACCAAAGGCTGAAACCTTTACTGAGGCCTGGAAATTTGCTCGACATAATGGGAAAGTTGACTATTGGAAAGTAGAAGTCATCCCTGTTGTAAACAGATGAGGCGGTCTCACAGGTCTCTTTTATTTCTAGTTCAGATGGGTAAATAAGTGGAAGGAAATTGGCTATTGGATTGATTATTGAACGATATCAGATCATCGATGTACCTGAAGCTTAAGTTTAAATTCATGGACAGATGATCTTATTTTGACTTTGCCAGTCCGAATAGAAATCCAGATCCACATACATAATTGTGTGAGTGAGTTGGGCTTAACGCCGCTTTTAACAGTATTCCAGTTATATCGCGGCGTGTCGTCCTTAATGTTGGAGGTAAGCCCGAAGTGATGCAGGTCTCAGACGTATACCGCATCGGTGAAACCCACGAGCACGGATATGGTGCTGACAAACCTAGAAACATAATCGGGGCGAACCGGGATTCGAACCCACAATCATAGGTTTCTGGCCTGCCCAAGGGACGGAACTCTGCACAGCGAATCGAGGCGCCTTAGACGACTGGGCCACCCGTGTTTGTGAATCCACATGGTATTAATTCCACTTGTCTCAAATACTTGTCTCAAATACTTTCTGTGAATATAAAGGACATCCTTCCTTGGAATATATCAAGGTTAATCTTTGAGGCAGGGATCTGGAGGTACATATGTTCCACCCAGCAATATAACCCTCTTGTCCGGATTGTTATGGAGCTTTGGAAACCAGCACAAAAGAGGATGGACATGACAGATTATGTGTTCAGGTTTTAAATCATGTCAAAACATATTACTGATTACTATTACTGATGCATAGTTTTGGCAGATTTCTTCCCCAGTTAACATACATACACATGTCATTATGTGATATGTCACTTGTACCAAATTCTATGGTTAAACAATTAATGTAGTGATGCTTACATGGTTATGCTATTTAAGGCCTTCTCAATGGGAACAACTACAAACATTACATGTTAGGCAGCAAGACTTTGGCTTACAATTGTCTGGGACAGAGTGGGTTTATTCCAATTTTGTTTCCCCTCTTTCAGTTTGTTGATTCTAGCAATGACAACGTCACGCACTGACTTAACCCACTCTGAAAGAGGTTCCTCCTGTGCTTCAACAGCATAGGTATGACTTCAAAGTTGTGATCCCAATTTGGTAGGAGGCTGTTCACGATATTTTGCTCCATATTTGAATAACTGACAAAGGTTGTTATTTTCAACTTTAGAGAAGTCCTCTATGAATATATGTGCTTCTTTCTACACGTTTTTCAGGGCTACTCATTGTCTCTCCATCAGGCGATTAGCAAGTGACACACACACGCCCGCGCGCACGTACACACACACGCACACGCACACATACACATAACCAGTAATAATTAGATCGATATGGTCTCTGGTTTACATATACATGTTAGTGAAGCCAACTGTGAAAAGTTTGAAGTTTAAAATCGTACGATATTGTTTACAACTGACCTTGATATATCAATACTTCTACATTATATATTATTGTAGGATGAAGCATTGATACCTCTTTGTCCACACAGTCACTGGCCCACTAGAGAGACAAGTGTGCTGGCATCTGTTGTTGTAAATACATACGTCTTCCCAACAGCTAATCTAATCTTCCTTGAGACACAAGTCATTTTGAGTAAAGTCGCCCCCTGTGCTAAATTTGACATGTGGCCTACTGTCAGGATGGCAAGACTGATTGAAAACGACAAATCGACCGACAAAGGCCAGAGGAAAGCTGCCAACAAGACAAGACCCCGCAGGGCCTCAAGAGGTGAAGCGGCTCTACCTTACGAATTAAAGTTAGTCCTCTATAATTAAGCGTCGGGGAAAGACCTGAGCTGAATGTTTACATCGGGTCACCTTGACCTTTGTAATCATTATATGTGACGTCAAAGTTAAACGATAACTAATAGTGCCGTTGGTGATCAATAGATGGCGGCCATTTTGAAGTTTAATTTCATCATATACAGTATTAGGATCTTCGCCTCCACCTAAAGACTGTTATGCTTGCTAGTTAAGAATCAGTTGGAGATTATGGTAATAAAATCGTATCTTGAATTTTGTAAAAAAAATTCAAGTATGATTAATGCTTAATTTTGAAACTATGACATACATAAAAGTGATAAGAGCGATTGACTGTCGATTACAAATATAAATATAACAGGGATATTTTTATCTAATGGGGATGTGTCAGGTTATAATGTGGGGGAATTCTGCATTGTAGTTAACAATAGGACACTTTACATTGATATGTAAAGTCTCTCTGCGATAAATTTGATATTGTGGTTGGGTTATTAGTTCCAGGCTAACTGAACCGTTGAGAACTGCTAGTTTCGTGTCATCTCAAAAGACATAAAATAGCTGTTCATCGTTCAAGGACGGCTTGAGCTTTCTCTAGTCATATAAGAATATCAGTTAGGCCACAACAAATGAATTATTTGTTTTCGGGCTCTTTCATAACATCGAATCTACGACCACATCCAGAGCAACATCCACACCTACGCCATCACATACATCTCACCTCATGGATACACCAAACTGCCAGACATCCCACAGCCAACATCCCAGAGGCCATTCCGATTTGCAAATAATCAGTTTGGTGTGGCCAAGTACCGTAGTTTTATGGTAAATTACATCTTCTTCTTACATGCATAAAGGGACCAAACAGATCGCTACATTGTGTGTACACCAGGGGACATCCTCATAGACCCCTTAGGCTCTGACACGGAAATGTTTGCTGAACGATTTGCATGGATGGTTTGAACCCGGAATCACTCTCACATACGTGCATGCACACACAAACACATGCTTACACACACAAACACATGCTTACACACAAACACATGCTTACACACACAAACACATGCTTACACACAAACACATGCTTACACACATAAACACATGCTTACACACACAAAAACACATGCTTACACACAAACACATGCGTACACACACAAACACATGCTTACACACAAACACATGCTTACACACAAACACATGCTTACACACACAAAAACACATGCTTACACACACAAACACATGCTTACACACAAAAACACATGCTTACACACATAAATTGTTCGAGTGAAAAGACCCTGAACCACGCACAATTGAGTGCAAAATATTAAGAACAAACAAACATTCAAAAAAAAAAAAGGTTAACATTTGTAGAACTCGATGTTGTTGTTAGAGTGTCTTAATTTAACTCTTTGAATGGTCCGCTGTCATGGTATATTATGGACGTGAACACAACTTCCAGTAACAAGATCATTTAATTACAATGCCAATCAAATTACCTGGGCCAAGTGTAAAGTGTCCTTGACCTTCCCTCACGCCGGGTGCCACAGATGCACGGGTGGCAGGACGAGTGTAAAGAGTCCTTGACCTTCTCTCACGCCGGGTGCCACAGATGCACGGGTGGCAGGACATCCGGTGTCACAATAGTTGGTGAGGGAATCGGTATTGTGCGCATGCGTACCTCTGTTTCTCGCACCTGGTTGTTTTGTTTTAGTGTGTTGACAAAATCCAATATTTTCAAATGCTTTAAGTTGTAACTGTTTGATACAATATATTTTGTGTCATTTTATCTCAGTGGACGTTCCTATAATTTGTTCACCATATTTATTTACTGAATGGTCTGCAAAGCGTGTGTTTTGGAATTGCAGACTAGCTTCGCTTATGACTCTGGGACTAAAGTAGTGGTAAATGCCTTTTAAATGCATACATTTGGGCTTTTCTCTCACATTGAATTATACGCCGTGACAAAACTGAACTCATGTTTACAGAGGTGTAAAAACAACACCCTGACTCTATCATCATGATCAGTGCGTGACATGATATTCTATAGATTTTTTTTAGAACTCTGATAATTGTGAATTACTTTTACGAAAGTAAGAGTTCTTTGATTTCTATAACGTTGCTCAATGCATCACAGACTTGTTATAAAGACTAGCCTAGCGAATGAGGATCAGATGTGTCCATATGCGGCCTGATTGATTGTGTTTCATTGCACCAAAATGGCTGTCAAGCAATGGCCTGCCTGCTCTAGACACGATTACACACAGGCCGTCGTGAGCGCACTGCAACGTAATACAACGTTCACGCACTCGTATCACACATATTGAGTTGTAAGAATCATTCGTTGCACCAGTCGCCCAAGGCGCCTGAATTCACGGAGCAGAGTTGCGTCCCTTAGGCATGCTGGAAGCGCTGATTCTAATCTCGGACTCGCCTTGATTATGTTTATAGGATTGTCAGCACCATACTCGTACTCGTGGGTTTGGGCGAAGTAGTAAACGTTCAAAAGATGTGTCCAAACTGAAGTACTGTTCAAAACCGCGTTAAACACCAAACCCACTCTCTCACTCGTATCTTGTATCTTACACTGGGTACGTTTTGTTCCTATCCTTTCTGTCCCCGTCAGTCTCTCGCAAAGCCGTTTTGCCAATAAAACAGTCTCGTTTGTTCATTTCTGATGGTCAAACTATTCAGTGTTCAACAGGAACCGTGTTGCCTAGCAACAGAATCTAAGGGATCTTGACAGAATTCCCTGGTTTTCGGCAGCCTCACGAACATTTCGACACCATTATCCATCGTGCAATTTCATTAATTGAAAGAAACAGACTCCTCCATGATGCGCAACTTGTGTCAACTAATCTGAATATTGATAGCGGCCACGAAGTCCTGTGCTGACATTTTTTGTCTCTTTGTGCTTGAAGAACATCCCGGCATTGTCTCTCCGTCGGTTTGCAGCAGAGACAGGGTTTAATCTTCTGACAAACAGATAGCTAGTGTTCAGTCCAACATCTACCTCTCTGTGGGGCAATGGGAAAAGGGACAGCATGTTGGCTCAGTTGTATCTGTTGTCAGTGTGGGATTAACTATTCCCAAGCATTTGAGTGGTTTTCACTGTACATGGATGAGGTAAACTAACTGTGATAGGATACGTAAAACACACAATGTGCATTTGTTGCTCCATATGGTATCCGCTATGTATTCGCTTTGAGTGAGCGAATGATTGGGTATATGGTATACACCGTTGTAGGCAGATCAAAGCTCCCCCGTGTTGATTTTTCATAACCTAGGGGTTTGGGAAATAAGTACCATAGGTCGTATTAGATCGCCAGTCCGGCTTGAAAGTAAACCACTCGCACCTAATTTGTGAGAGCAATACTGTTTAACTACCTTTCCAAATGAGACGGTAAAGGTATGTTTAACGAAAACATGCGAAACTAAACAAAAAGACGACTTCGTGATCGTCACGTGTCGTTAAAATAAGTACGAACGTTTCTTTACACTCGAGAAACCAAGGACTCCTCATTGTTTATTCAGTCAGGTGACGATATCTTAACGATTATCTCCCTTGGATCATGACGTAATAGATTCTAATCTCCACCACTAAATCTGTTTACAGTTTTATGCTAACTAGCAAGTGACGATCTTCGTTATTTGTGACTTCATCGAACTCCACGATGTAGCAGCATTGACTGATTCAGTTTTCCAAATTCTAAAGTTATTTTATAATTTTTATGTACACTAATATCGATTTGCGGATTTTTTTTTGAGGCAATTATTGATCCCTCATGAGATTTTTTCCAAGATCAGTGACTTACATGTAGGTATTTACAGGAGTAGCCTATATGATGACATCTAAGACATTACTTTTGATAATGCGTTAAAACATAAACATCGGAAGCGTTTGGAAGAGTTTGAAACAAATCAGCGATTTTGTGTATTTTGGGGGGAAATCAAGTTGTCCACATTGTTTTAAATCACGTTACACAGATTTAGGAAAGATGCACCAACCTCCATGTGTTCTCGGGCCATGGCATATTTAGATGTGGTCACTTATTGTGTTAACATCGTCTAGGTCCCGTCTGTTTGGTGTGAAAAAGCCATAGAGGTTTAGACCCAGTTTCTACCATCACCTCGTGTGTCACAGCCTCTTTGAAATATTCATACCTGTCTAGAGTAGATAATGTCACCTGCGATGTGCCACAACAGACATCCAGCCAATTCCCACATCGATTATAACGTCAGTCCCTTATGGACAAATCTATCTGATCGCCATGGTTTCCCAAAAGTGCACGAATGTCCTCTCTGTTTGTACAGTATCAAACCATTTGATTTTTCAGACTCCTGTTCTCGTGAAAGGCGGTTAGTATTTAATGTGATCTTCTGTTGTGTCACCAGTGGTTACAGCTTCTATTCGGAATGGAGATGCTGGTTTGTTCAGGAGCTGTATCCCCATGATTGATCACTGTGGTCAGTTGTTTAGTTTAAGCTCCTCGTCGAGAGAGAGACCGTTATGGTTTTGTTTGGTCAAGCACCTTGTAAAAAAAGGGGCAGTGAGGTAGTTTAACGGCCGTAGTACTTTGTGGAAATAAGGGCAGTGAGATTGTTTTAACGGTCGTAGTACTTTGTGGAAGTTGCAGTGAGGTCATTAAACGGTCGGAGCACCTCGTGAAAGCAGTGAGGTTGTTTTAACGGTCATAGTACTTTGTGGAAATAGGGGCAGTGAGGTTATTAAACGGTCGGAGCACCTCGTGGAAATAAGGGATGTGATATTATTTTAACTGTCATAGTACTCTGTGGAAATAGGGGCAGTGAGGTCATTAAACGGTCGGAGCACCTCGTGAAAGCAGTGAGGTTGTTTTATCGGTCATAGTACTTTGTGGAAATAGGGGCAGTGAGGTTATTAAACGGTCGGAGCACCTTGTGGAAATAAGGACAGTGAGATTGTTTTAACGGCCATAGTACTTTGTGGAAATAGGGGAAGTGAGGTTATTAAACGGTCGGAACACGTCGTGGAAATAAGGGCAGTGAGATTGTTTTAACTGTCATAGTACTCTCTGGAAATAAGGGATGTGAGATTGTTTTAACGGTCATAGTACTTTGTGGAAATAGGGGCAGTGAGGTTATTAAACGGTCGGAGCACCTTGTGGAAATAAGGGATGTGAGGTTGTTTTAACGGTCGTAGTACTCTGTGAAAATAGGGGCAGTGAGGTTATTAGAGGCCGTAGTTCCTTGTGGAAACAGGGGACGTAGATGTAGCACGTTATCGAGATAGGGGTGAAGTTTTTTCAGGGGTTGCAGCGCTTGGTTGAAGATATTAGTGAGATATCAGGCTTTAGACGTCCATTGCACAAAGTTTCAAGTACTCCAGTCACCAATTCACCACACACCCCTGCCCCAGTTCTCCCAAAATCTTCCTCCACGAATACACAAGCCATCAATCCATTAAACGGAGTAGCTTCCAAGGTGAGGACAATATACTGTTTAAGAGAGTGGAATTCATAAATGTATCCTATTTCGCCGTCGTGTTGTCTACTTAAAATGCACGCTGTAAGGGAGCTGCTCTTGATGCTTGGCATGTCCATAACTACAATATTCCCGTACACAGATCGATTATATGTTGTCGTTCTTCAACCTTTCTTTGCCCTGACATAAAACGCTGGTTTTGGTACTTTGAAGTGCCTTTCTCTACATTATTTTCATAATTAATCGTGGCATTTACTTTGTCAAAGTGTCATTCAGTGGCTAAATTCACTTTGTCAACATTTCTTTGTGTGCGCATTTCTGTAACATATCGGTAACGATTTTTTGGTAAATGTTTATGGCATGTATTTAAATAATTGACGTAAAAATAGATAAAACACGAAAATTAACAAAGTAAATTTTGAAAGGAGTAGCTTTGTGATTGAAATTGGAGGACGAAAACGGAGGATTATAAATCTATCAAAATGTCAGAACAGTGTTGTTTGAACCTTGGATTAAAATGGAATGTAATAAGTACGACCATTCAACAATCTAATCCATACCTCTCTAAACCAGAACAGACCAGTGTTCCTGGTTGGCGAATTCTTAAGACGCGGGCACTGGTTCGGGTTATTATTTGAAAAAAAACCACGTTGACCATAAATTTCTGCCGTTCCATCAAATTCAATGACATTCTAATAATGCCTCGAATTCCAGGTCCATTAAGTAATGAAAAAGTTCAAACGTCCACAATTTCTTTAGGGTTCCGTTTACTTATTTCTCTATAGTTATTTTGAAGTTGGTCTGGTAAGGAAAAGAATATAATTATTAATGCTTTTTCGCAGATTGTACAAGAGATTACGATAATCCTGAAAGAATGAAGACAAACATTTCCATCAGTGTTTAGCATTCGCAAATAGACCAATGACGTGGACATTTTGCTTTCTGTAGGTTGTCTTATATGAAGACCTGCTACATGAACACATCTGACCGCCATTAGTCAGGTAAAGAGTCCATCAATCACGTGAGGATCCGGGTTAAAATAGGTCTTCAGCAACCCATGCTTGCCATAAAAGGCGACTAACGGTATCGGGTGGTTGACTTGGTTTCCCAATTGTTTGAATCGATGCTCATGATGTCAATCACGGGGTTGTCTGGTTCAGGCTTGATTATAACAGACCGCTGTCATATGGCTGGAATATTGCTGAGTGCGGCGTTAAACAATAAACAAACAAACCAATCACGTGTTAGATGCTATGACTCACCATATTACCTTTGATGGGACTCTCAGTAAAATATCTCATACAATTTCTTCATCAATGTAATTTGATCATGATAAGACTGAACTTGACGTTATGCTCAAATAGATATTGACCATCTTATTTCCAAATGTAACTAGTTTTTCCATTGTTATTCTTTGCACATTTTAAAATTTGATCATTATTGATAAAATATCGAACATATCGTTATGGTCAAATAACTTCGGTGAGAACCTTTTTCTTGACTTATGGAAATGTTTACTAAGGCCAAGTGCATGACTGCGTTAACCTTTACTCACGGCAGGTGGTAGGCCATCACACACACACCGCCTTCATTGTAACTGAGGGGGCACGGGTGGCCCAGTCGTTCAAGGCGCCGCGATTCGCTGTGCAGAGTTGCGGCCCTTTGGCACGCCAGAAACCTATGATTGAGGGTTCAAATCCCGGTTCGCCCCGGCTCTGTTTCTAGGTTTGTCAGCACCATACCCGTGCTCGTGGGTTTCACCGAAGTGGTAAACGTCTGTGACCTGCATCACTTCGGGCTTTCCTCCCACATTAAGCTGACACGCCGCGATATCACTGTAATAATGTCAAAAGCGGCGTTTAACACAACTCACTCACTCACTCATTGTAACTGTAGTAATTCGACTCATCCGTTCTGTAACATACATGTAGATACGATTATGGGTATGCTGAAGAAAATATATCATTAAGGGAAATTTCATTGTAATTGGACACAAAATGTCATAATGAGATCAATATCTTTCAATCGGATAATCCTCCACTTACCATACTGCATATCGGGTGCCGTAGTGACTCACTGAAATATAATTCATCATCGGGCTTTGTCTAAACAGCCCCAGGCCGTGAAACTGTCAACTCACTAAGCCAAACCTCTTCCTGACTAAACACAGTAGGAACATAGAGCGCCAATGTAAAGCTTTGAGGAAACTACCAATTTCATTTGGTTACTAAGTTGAAAGAAAACAGACCCACGGCGGTGACAGGGATATTGTTTGGGCACTGAGTTGGATTGGTCCGGCACGGCTCCGACTGGCGACCGTCTTAAAACCAGGAAAATCAATCAGCTTAAGGAGAACACAGTTAAAGGGAAGCAGTTGTGAAACAGTCCACTCTTTGCTAGAACATCAATAGAAAGCCTGTTCAAAATCGGGTTAGTGCAATTCTACAATGACATAAATAATCAGTTTTAGAAATAGTTCAGGACATTTGCAACAATTTGCATTTTCTCATTTTTTCTTCAGTTTCTGTGCTTTAGGAATGTACGTGTTAAACCTATCCATACTGGAGAAGAGATGACAACCTTTAAATGCCACATATATGTAACGTTATATATAATAGATATAGATAAAAGTGTGCTAAAGTATCCCGTGTCTGGAAATGTGATCAATGTTTAGATAGGCCCCACGTAATGAAATAGTTGAAGCCCTTCTTATAAGTATTTGAGTATGTAATAATATCTTCGTTATAGCTTATCTAAAAGCATGCATCTGACATGCACTGCTCAAACAATTCATTATGACGTTATTTTCTCTTTTCAGTTAAGTAAATTCCCCTTAAGGCTCTATGACAGCATCAGAAAATAATCACATCCATATTTTTGGTATTGATAAATGTTGAATAAAGAGCGATATCTCCCCATGACAGACTGGTTGCTTTTTTGTCTCCCATACATCAAAAGAACTGTTTGTTATATTCCCCAGTTGCCTCCGGTGTAGATTAATTTAATGAACATTGATGTGGAAGTTATTGCATCACTGCATCAAACCGCCTTACCCAATGGCATAAGGATCACAACTGAAACTATCTGGACTCGTATATGACAGGGTCATATTTGGTATGTAATGTATTGCGGCAGTGGTAGAACATAGCAAGGTTTGATGGGGTGTCGGCAGCAGTTCGGCC
Source organism: Haliotis cracherodii (assembly GCF_022045235.1). Classification (NCBI taxonomy): domain Eukaryota; kingdom Metazoa; phylum Mollusca; class Gastropoda; order Lepetellida; family Haliotidae; genus Haliotis; species Haliotis cracherodii. The sequence continues at coordinate 31,102,358 of NW_027266286.1, forward strand.
ATCATGACCAGTCTCAATTTGTATATTTCACAAACGTGGGCCGTTAAAAACGGTGTGGTCATCGATGATAAATGGTAATGGTTTTGTGTCGTAAAATTGAATTTTGATAAATGGTTATGATCTGTCGAATGTGCATAATTATCTATTTCTGCAATATTACCACGTGGGATGACAATGGTTGCAACTACCCACCGATAACGGTAAATCTGCTTTGTTTTGCGTGCTTTGTAATCTACAATATTGTATTTAAGGCATTTGTAAAGTCATGAAATCAATGTAATCTGTTTGCAAGATGTTTAACACTACACTAAGTGATATGTCTGTGTATCTGTAATGGGTAAATAATACAATCTGAATCTGAGATTGATACGAGCACCGCTCCTTCGGGATACGATGACCTGTTATCCCCCAAGTCCTCGAGTGAATTATATCGTCTCTTACGACAACCATAGGTTGCTGGGGACCTAACGAGGACTCAATGTCGGGTCAATGTCATATGTTTTGTTTGTTTGCTGTTTAGCGCCGCACTCAGCAATATTCCTGCTATACGACGGTCTGTAAATAATCTAGTCTGGAACAGTGATTGACATCATGATCATCGGTCTACACAGTTGGAATAAGATGACAGCAAATCTGCGAGCCTGACCACCCAATACCGTTAGTTGCCTCTTACGACAATCATGGGCTGCTGTTCTAACACGGAATCCCCATCGGGTCAATGTCTGTAGTTGTTTCCTAAAGATATATAATAGTTCTGGATACTTGAAAATACTTTTTTTCTAGGAGCATACATTCACAGATTGGATGACGTCTTACCAGTGACAACAGTCTATGTTTATAGGCATGATATGTCATGGTTCATTTTCAACAAATAGTAACACATTGGATTACAATAAATACTTACAATTACTCGTTGAATGCAGGACATGCAGATATTCATATACCTACCATATATTTAGACATTGTATAACAATGAAAAAACTACTACATACTGATAACAGCACGTATAAATATAAATGTTCAGTATATTTTGAAACGTTTTTTTCTAACACGTCACATTCAGACTCAATTGAGATAGGCGATTTAAAAAAGCGTGATTTCAACATGAGGTTAAACAACTTGACATTTCTTCACTGGATCAAGTATCTATCAAGTTGACGGGTCTTTATTTTTCAACCTTTTTATCTTTTACTCTGGAGAGGCAAATCATAAAACCACTTAAAATATATGTGATCAATATCGCGGTTTTCTGGGTTTATGATAATAACGCTAGGATGACTGTATTGTGTCCTACTGAACATGGAAATATGAAAAAAATGAATAAAATTGAATAAAAAATGAACTGAATTGCCAGCACAAATTCAAATAGATTGTGTTGTGAAATGGCGCGAATGTATGACCAAACATATAAAATATTTCGTTTGGCACATTTGTCACTTTCAGGCCTATTGGACAAACAGAGACCGTCCTATTTTTATATGTAATTATTACAAATGGTCATAAACCCAACAGCAGGACTGTTTATGACCCAAACATTAATGAAGCAATCACTTGTTTATGTTGGTTGGGAGTAAAGACTCTACCAGCATGTCAAGCAAGGAAGAAATAGCTCCAGCATCTTCGTTTTGCCGTCGTTTCCGCCAACATAAACCTCGTCTAAATAGTCCATGTGTCGATCTGGAGAAAGAAGTTATGATTTAGACGTTTGCTCTTTCATACCCCATCTCGGGAATGGCGAGAATTGATGTATTTCAAAACGATTGGATTATCAGCCTCCCTTAATCCCATGTGATCACATTTAGCTTATCATTGTCAAATAGTGAAGCCGAAAGGTCGAAAGATTCGATAAGGACAAAGTTATGACCCATAAATCACCATATATCCAAGAAGTCAAGCGCATTTCATTCTCTTTTCGCCATCCCCGTCTAAGACCTTGGTCGCTCGTCTCGAAACTTTTCACGCTCGATTTGTATGAATGGAAATAGTGTAAGGATTGATTTGAAATTACCCCAACAAACCGTCAGCTAGTCATCTTCCTGGTCAATACTGTGGCCGCCAACAAAGTTGTATGTCCACAAATCGGTCCGCACTTGATGATTCCCTTGGTGCAATATGGACAGACCAATGTCACAAGCAGTTACCACCAGAGCCGTCATCGGCGGGATGAGGGATAAATCAAAATGACCAATCATGTCCGTTCATTTCTCATCAATCACTTCACATTACCTTACAGTCATTCCAATAATTTATCAATTTCCTTTGACATTGGTTCAAGCTGTCCCCTTTCTTCAAAGGCTGTGGCATTATTTGTTCATTCCTCATGCCAGTATTTGTATATATGTCCCCCGGTACATGAAGTGTCACGGACGCTGGTGCCTACTGGCCTACTCAGGGCTGAGCTGCTGATCACAAAGCATGAATTATTTAAATAGCAAATCCGCACTTAAGTTTAACTGGTTAAAACTGAGATTACGTTGCCGCTAGACTACTTACGCCCCAAAGCTATCAAACTTTCTAATTAAAAATAATTGATACATTTATTACACTCAGTGCAAGATAACAATATTCAAACATTCATGGTGATTTTTATTTTAATTGTTAGATCGATATCGGCCCTGCTTATGGCATGATAAATATAAAATGTCAATGCAAGAGGAAAAAAAATGTCTTTGTTATCCGCCGAAACAGATTCCATTTGGGGTTAAGGGCAAAATACCTGAGAAAATTATATGAATGGACCAATGAAAATCAGTGATGACACAAGATCATAGTACCATATTAAAGCCAACACAACAGAATTGGTCACACGACTTTTACGCATTTTCGATGAAACTGATTTGGAACATTGCAAGCCACTTCCTGAGCATCTACAGTCTGCCAGTGGCAGGTTCCCCCTCATGCTTGTCGCACTGAACTACTTTTTATGCGCGACGTCCCTGCCAGTTTAACTATGGCTTAGAGGCTTTAGGCCTTGACGTACGACCGTTCCTAAATAACCAACCACATGGTGTCAACGTTATATATTTGCAATGATGCCTGAATGAGTTATATTTGATACATTTGTAGCTTCCATTTGAATTATGTCATGTTACTGCGATCCACTATGGATACCACATTGTCGTGTCAAGGAATACTAGCCATTACTGTTGGCTTTGAAATGAGGCACTAATTAAGGATTACCAGTCTGATCAAATCACCGGCGTGGCTTACTCTACCTCGGAAAGATCAGGTGGGTGTACCTGTTCGTGTTCCCACAAAATATGTCACTTAAACGTCCCCTTCATCCCTACTGCCTGTATACACCGGTGTAGACGCGTGGTGTACTTCGTCTCCTTCAAGGCCGAATTAACAGGAATCCCGATAATGTAATTCCCACTACGTTCCCTCAACATCCAATTATCCCCGAAAGTTGTTGCAAGTTGGCGACCCTCGTAGATCACATGCTCTTGCTATCTGTCTTTCTTAAGTTGCTCATTTTATGTCATCCTTACATAGTTAACATTATAATTTGAAATAAAAAACTTACCAAAATAGTTTTTGCGATCTTCAACATACACATCGAAAACAATTCATGTGGATAATTATAATGAAGATATATGTTTTGCATGACCCGTGGCATCTGCTGGGTTTATAACCCGATGGAAGTCAATATACGTGATTTGTAAAGCTCGGGTATCTCTCATGCCATGTAGTAAAATGAGAGAATCGGGTGCTCTGTAAGTTATTAAGAGTCGCATATATTTTCTTGTTATGTAACGTTGTCAGAAAGGTTTGTTCTTGCTCAGTATTCCTTTCGTGACAAAAACATTAATGACAGGATAGGGAATATCATAACGCGAATTCCAATGTACAGCAGCCATCTTGACGCCAAAAGTTTAATAATTGTAAAAGTACAATGTTCCTTCCTTCTCATGGTTTGGTATTTATTGTCGGATGTTTGCAGTGTAAATAAATTAAACGTGATTGAAAGGTAACCATCTGGGACCTGTGTCCCCGTGTGATCACACGATTGGTGTTATGAATCTTGTATGACAATTGTAACCCTGACGCAGGCAGTGTAGCCTTGGGATTTGCCTCGCGTGCAGTGCGTTACACTAACATTGTAGCACTTTGTGATACAGCGCAAAATATGTATATTTAATGGTAAATTAGACGTGACATGGAAAATATTGTGTATTTACAAACAAACCTTTTTATCACATACGTATGTGAATGTTGATTTTCGATGCGTTATGATTTATACATACTGTGAGCAGCGAGCTGTATTTTAAGTTGTTTGTAGTATTGTTACATGTAGTGCCACGGTTCGGTCAAGACGGGAAATATAACCGCGTCGCCGTTGTGAAGCGACCCCATACGCCAACAGTGTAAACATGTTGAATTTGGAATGTATACTAGGCATTGATAGCTCTCCTGAACTTGCTGGTGTTATTGTTTCATAATTTGTATAAGATAATGAATCAAATTTAGTTGGGGGCTACCATCCAGTTCTCGTATATCAATATATATATATTCTAAAGATACTCAAGATGTAGAACGTGCCTTCCTTATTACTCAAGACATATGGATGCACCTTTCTTATTACTCAAGATATATGTAATTACCTTCCTTAGTAAAGAAAATGTATGTATACTGAACCAAATTAAAAAACTTCACAATCCTAAAATTTTGACCAATTATCATTTTGGGCCCTTTATTGTGTATTTAAACATTAATGGCCACGTATTGTCTTCAGATAACACCCGTTTTTGTGCAGGTGAATCGATCAAAATCAAGTGCACAGCACTATAGTGGCAAAAGTGTTTTTTCACGTGCAACTGGTCACGTGGCCATAATACCGCACGTGTTTTACGCCATACTTGTTAGCAGTCATTAACAAAAAAAAGAAAAACACAAGAAAACAAAAGTCTTTATGGCCATTTGTCATGCCACGCCATTCAAATGTGTAACGTGAACGTGCCATCGGCATGTTGCAGACGGGAACGTCCGTAGCTGAAGTTGCAAGGACGATGGGTTGTAGTCGAAGGACTGTTTATGATTAACAGACTCGTCTACAGCAAACGGGTACCACCGCTGATCGCCGTAGGCCAGGTCGACCACGTGTGACGTCACATACAGAGGATCGTCAAATTGTCTTACGTCACCTCCGTAACCGATTTTTGACGGCTACATCAACCAGAAATGAACTGTTTAGGGGTAGACTGAGTGCGCAAACTGTTTGAAACCGTCTGAGAACTGCTCCCCTTCAAGCACGACGGCTTGGAATTGGAATGAAGTCGTCTTCAGTGATGAATCCCGATTTAATCTTTGATTTGCTGATGGTAGGGCGAGGGTGTGGAGGCGCCGTCATGAACGTTACGCCCAGTGTTGTGTACAGGAAGTTGACAGATTTCGAGGCGGAAGTGTCATGGTGTGGGGTGCTTTCTGTGGCAATGCACGTTCTAGGCTTCGTGTCATCCGTGGCAACCTCAACGCTGCTGCGACCAGGTACTGGCACCAGAACTTCTGCCTTTTATGGCAGCACATGGACCCGGTTTGATCTTCCAACACGACAATGGCAGACCCCACACAGCAATTTTGATAAGGAATTTCCTTCAGAATGCGGGAGTCAACGTCATGGACTGGCCGTCAAGGTCTCCCGACCTCAATCCCATCGAACAAGTCTGGGATGCTCTTGGCAGAAGTCTGCGCACTCTCAAGAACCAACCACAGAATTCGCAAGATCTTGGCACCATTATGCAGCGTCGTCTTTCCAGTCATGTGTTCACAAGCATCACAAGGTCCATGCGGAGGCGTTGTGTGGCAGTTGTCAACATGGTGGCCATACACGCAACTGAACTTGTGTGCCATCATATTCTCGTGCTTGGGACTTCTGATTGAAACTGTTGATGTTATTACCGAATACCATAGGTGCTTGAAACAAATTATGGTTACCACCGTTAATTAAAATCCTTCTTTGGACATTAATGATTAAACATTACCTTCTCTGATACATTTGTCCGTTGTATATCATATATGGGATTACTTCTAAAAAGTTTTTAATTTGACTCTGCCCTGCCCTGAAAACATAGAAACCCCCGCTTTGCCTTACTTGGCTTTTGAGATAAGATCATGAATATGAAGCACTGTGTTAACCAGGTTAGTGATCGTAAATAAATTTAGCAAAGGGTATTTCTTATGAGACAATTTAGGACCAAATTCCGAATGGATAACGGTGGTTTTGGACAACAGAGAAATGTTCTTTTTATGGCGATTCTCAGATGTATCCATGACTCTTATACATAACACCGGAGAAGGAGAACACATCTTGAGTCACTACTGGTCATTCTGTCTTGTAGTTTAATATTGCATTACAATGCCCTTTCATACAAAGGCCGTTTCTGATCTGTGCTTTTTCAATAGCATCTGTAACGTGTAATGATATTCAATAGCATGTTGTGCTTCTCAGAAAACATATCGAAAGGTCTATTTTCATTGTTATTCATTTGAGTCCTGTTACTCCAAGTCCGTTTATATGTCAAGGCGTGTAAACCCTGAGCGTCATTCACTGCATTCATTTGATCACGTTTGACGTCATACGTTGCTGTTTCTAACCAGCTTGGACTTTATTTACACCTAATGTCCGAAGGTAACTGATTCAAGCTCTGAAATTGGGAACGATGATCATGAACTCCCATAAAATGGTTTCACTCCGGCAAGAAACCTTCACACTAATGACCCTATTTCTGTATGTTGCCGAGAGACGCAGTAGTTTGACTGGAATAGTTGTTTGCTGACTTACATGTGAGCTATGAGAATTATGTGTCGTCTAGGGCACTCGTCATCTGTCTGCACCCGATTTATTGTTTCAGAAGACCTTGCGAGGCAATTCTTAATCATGCCATTTTCTTACATAACTTACATAATCTATGCTTGTTATTTGAATATATCAGAGTAATATGCTGTAAATATATAATTCGGAACGGTAAGTTTTGACAAGGTATTCAAACGGCGTAGATATATGCTCATTTTAATAATTAATTTCAGGTGAACAATTGCCTTGCCTTTGCATGTGTTTGTGATGAGTGCCACTGGTGGTGCAGGGTACGCCGACCTCTTTGCGAACACCTGGTATCATCACTTTGTGATAGTGATTCATAAACACATGCCATGCGTCATACAATCGACTCTGGTGTCAGAAGAGATTCTTATGATTGTGGAAATGTTTCTTGTCGCTTTTATTCACTTCCTTTAAATCAATAATATCATTCAGCCAACAACCTCAATTGGTCGTACAATTAATTATCTGAAAATAAATACTCGTTTAATTCAACATGTAATTGCTACTGTTTCGTCAGCCAAGCGAATAAATAGTCCAAAGAGAAAAGTCCATAGGGGCGTAGTGATACATCAGGTGTGAGTGACACGGCCTTGGTCTTGTCTGTAACAGCCAATCCCTTTTGTCCACCATCGATCACGCAAACACTCGCGAGATGTCAGACGAACAGGTTCAAAAGGCCAATAATCGTCAAGAATCGAAAGAATAATGTCCCAAGTTGGACGCTGATGATTTTGATAGATGACATAATGGCGTCCGGAGCTAAGAGAGGGGAAGAAGCATTTTACAGCTCGTTGTTACACTCGAGGCTTTCCGCCATGTTGCCAGAAGATTGTGATAAATGGTGCTGCCTTTAGCTTTTAAAGCATCCGTCTCATTCTAACAAGCAGTCATCGGGTGGATCGTGTTAACATTGCTTCCTTTGTTCGCGCAGCCATGTCAAACAGTAGTTTTATTTAAGTGTAGTTTACATGATTTCCTCATGACAAATTAGTGGTGGTAATTGGCTGAACATTACACCCATCTCTATCATTACAGACTCACGGACATGGGTTAGTTAATGCACAATCATTTCAGATATGTACCACGGATGTACTTGTGCTGGATAGACTTCATATCGCCTCCATTAATCAAGATAGGCATTATTTATTCAACAGAGCATCGTGCCTATACATGTACTTGTACACGTTCTCGTTTCCAAGTACATGTTACTTGTTCCGTACACACTGATACATGTTACTTGTTTCATACAAACTGATACATGTCACTTGTTCCATACACACTGATACAAGTCACTTGTTCAATACACACTGATACATGTTACTTGTTCCGTACACACTGATACATTTACTTGTTCCATACACACTGATACAAGTCACTTGTTCCATACACACTGATACATGTTACTTGTTCCATACACACTGATACATGTTACTTGTTCGATACACACTGATACATGTCACTTGTTCCATACACACTGATACATGTCACTTGTTCCATACACAATGATACATGTTACTTGTTCCATACACACTGATACATGTCATTTTTTCCATACACACTGATACATGTTACTTGTTCCATACACACTGATACATGTTACTTGTTCCATACACACTGATACAAGTCACTTGTTCCATACACACTGATACATGTTACTTGTTCCATACACACTGATACATGTTACTTGTTCCATACACACTGATACATGTCACTTGTTCCATACACACTGATACAAGTCACTTGTTCCATGCACACTGATACATGTCACTTGTTCCATACACACTGATACATGTTACTTGTTCCATACACACTGATACAAGTCACTTGTTCCATACACACTGATACATGTCACTTGTTCCATACACACTGATACATGTTACTTGTTCCGTACACACTGATACATGTTACTTGTTCCATACACACTGATACAAGTCACTTGTTCCATACACACTGATACATGTCACTTGTTCCATACACACTGATACATGTTACTTGTTCCATACACACTGATACATGTTACTTGTTCCATACACACTGATACATGTTACTTGTCCCGTACACACTGATACATGTCATTTTTTCCATGCACACTGATACATGTTACTTGTTCCGTAAACACTGATACATGTTACTTGTTCCATACACACTGATACAAGTCACTTGTTCCATACACACTGATACAAGTCACTTGTTCCATACACACTGATACATGTTACTTGTTCCATACACACTGATACATGTTACTTGTTCCATACACACTGATACAAGTCACTTGTCCCGTACACACTGATACATGTCATTTTTTCCATGCACACTGATACATGTTACTTGTTCCGTAAACACTGATACATGTTACTTTTTCCATACAAACTGATACATGTCACTTGTTCCATACACACTGATACAAGTCACTTGTTCCATACACACTGATACATGTTACTTGTTCCATACACACTGATACATGTTACTTGTTCCATACACACTGATACAAGTCACTTGTCCCGTACACACTGATACATGTCATTTTTTCCATGCACACTGATACATGTTACTTGTTCCGTAAACACTGATACATGTTACTTTTTCCATACACACTGATACAAGTCACTTGTTCCATACGCACTGATACAAGTCACTTGTTCCATACACACTGATACATGTCACTTGTTCCATACAAACTGATACATGTCACTTGTTCCATACACACTGATACAAGTCACTTGTTCCATACACACTGATACATGTTACTTGTTCCATACACACTGATACATGTTACTTGTTCGATACACACTGATACAAGTCACTTGTTCCATACACACTGATACATGTCATTTTTTCCATGCACATTGATACATGTTACTTGTTCCATACACACTGATACATGTCATTTTTTCCATGCACATTGATACATGTCACTTGTTCCATACACACTGATACATGTTAGTTGTTCCATACACACTGATACATGTTACTTGTTCCATACACTCTGATACATGTCACTTGTTCCATACACACTGATACATGTTACTTGTTCCATACACACTGATACATGTTATTTGTTCCGTAAACACTGATACATGTTACTTGTTCGATACACACTGATACATGTTACTTGTTCCATACACACTGATACATGTCACTTGTTCCATGCACATTGATACATGTTACTTGTTCCATACACACTGATACATGTCATTTTTTCCATGCACATTGATACATGTTACTTGTTCCATACACACTGATACATGTCATTTTTTCCATGCACATTGATACATGTTACTTGTTCCATACACTCTGATACATGTCACTTGTTCCATGCACACTGATACATGTCACTTGTTCCATACACACTGATTCATGTCATTTTTTCCATGCACATTGATACATGTCACTTGTTCCATACACACTGATACATGTCAGTTTTTCCATGCACATTGATACATGTCACTTGTTCCATACACACTGATACATGTCAGTTTTTCCATGCACATTGATACATGTTACTTGCTCCATACACACTGATACATGTCATTTTTTCCATACACACTGATACATGTCATTTTTTCCATGCACATTGATACATGTCACTTGTTCCATACACACTGATACATGTCATTTTTTCCATGCACATTGATACATGTTACTTGTTCCATACACACTGATACATGTCATTTTTTCCATGCACATTGATACATGTCACTTGTTCCATACACACTGATATATGTCATTTTTTCCATGCACATTGATACATGTCACTTGTTCCATACACACTGATACATGTCAGTTTTTCCATGCACATTGATACATGTCACTTGTTCCATACACACTGATACATGTCAGTTTTTCCATGCACATTGATACATGTCACTTGTTCCATACACACTGATACATATCACTTGTTCCATACACACTGATACATGTTACTTGTTCGATACACACTGATACATGTTACTTGTTCCATACACACTGATACATGTCATTTTTTCCATGCACATTGATACATGTTACTTGTTCCATACACACTGATACATGTCATTTTTTCCATGCACATTGATACATGTTACTTGTTCCATACACTCTGATACATGTCACTTGTTCCATGCACACTGATACATGTCACTTGTTCCATACACACTGATTCATGTCATTTTTTCCATGCACATTGATACATGTCACTTGTTCCATACACACTGATACATGTCATTTTTTCCATGCACATTGATACATGTCACTTGTTCCATACACACTGATACATGTCATTTTTTCCATGCACATTGATACATGTTACTTGTTCCATACACACTGATACATGTCATTTTTTCCATACACACTGATACATGTCATTTTTTCCATGCACATTGATACATGTCACTTGTTCCATACACACTGATACATGTCATTTTTTCCATGCACATTGATACATGTTACTTGTTCCATACACACTGATACATGTCATTTTTTCCATGCACATTGATACATGTCACTTGTTCCATACACACTGATATATGTCATTTTTTCCATGCACATTGATACATGTCACTTGTTCCATACACACTGATACATGTCAGTTTTTCCATGCACATTGATACATGTCACTTGTTCCATACACACTGATACATGTCAGTTTTTCCATGCACATTGATACATGTCACTTGTTCCATACACACTGATACATGTCACTTGTTCCATACACACTGATACATGTCATTTTTTCCATGCACATTGATACATGTCACTTGTTCCATACACACTGATACATGTCAGTTTTTCCATGCACATTGATACATGTCACTTGTTCCATACACACTGATACATGTCACTTGTTCCATACACACTGATACATGTCAGTTTTTCCATGCACATTGATACATGTCACTTGTTCCATGCACACTGATACATGTCACTTGTTCCATACACACTGATACATGTCATTTTTTCCATGCACATTGATACATGTCACTTATTCCATGCACATTGATACATGTCACTTGTTCCATGCACACTGATACATGTCACTTGTTCCATACACACTGATACATGTCAGTTTTTCCATACACACTGATACATGTCACTTATTCCATGCACACTGATACATGTCACTTGTTCCATACACACTGATACATGTCAGTTTTTCCATACACACTGATACATGTCACTTATTCCATACACACTGATACATGTCACTTGTTCCATACACACTGATACATGTCACTTGTTCCATACACACTGATACATGTCATTTTTTCCATGCACATTGATACATGTTACTTGTTCCATACACACTGATACATGTCAGTTTTTCCATACACATTGATACATGTCACTTGTTCCATACACACTGATACATGTCACTTATTCCATGCACATTGATACAGCTGACATACTGCCTGATTCCTTCATGCATTTTACCTCTTCTTAACGTCAACAGTAGGCACCCATAATTTTCATCTTATTGCTGTCAATATTTCCCGTTGAGATGATGTTTGGAAAAAGACAAGAGAAACTATGAGGAGACGGGGAGTTCATATTGCGATGTTTTATTTTGCTGACACGCAATATGCTTTCTGTTTCTATCTGGGCATTGCAATACAATGGCAGCAGATTTAGATTACAAAAATCAAAAAAAGTGGCAATACCCCGAGGAAAGATATTTGAAGAACCAATGATCAATGATATTGAAAACTTGATTATCACAGGGAAATGAAACGTGAACATTGGTGGAATAAAAGAAAATAATAATCTTGTAGCACTCAAATTAACATCAGCGAAGAACAGTTCACGTTCTTGATGTCTGTCGTGGGTTTTAGCAGGTGCTGATTTTGGACGAACCGTGTCAAGACGTTGTGACATAACCTATGTCTATAGTGTATACAAGACGTGACGCCCCTACACTCACGCGAAACCGAACAACGTCAGTAGCCTTGTGGTTCAAACATCCACTCTTCACGCCGAAAACCCGGGTTCGATCCCAACATGAATACAATGTGTGAAGCCCTTGTTTGATGTTCCCAGCCGTGGTGTTGCTGAAATATTGCTGAAAGTGGCGTAAAGTCTAACTCAATCTGCGCTCACACACGAGGAGCTTGGGTCATGCTCATTCTTTTGGAGATTCATACTAATTTTGTTTACACGGATCGCACAGATAGGTTCCGTCTTGTTTTTCTTTCCACGCGTCTGATTTTACGTTAAACTTTAAAGTAGTTAAACGTCAATAAACTAAAATGTCTTTTTTTTTATCATTCTTAATATTCATTGCACATCTACTGAAAACATGGTAAGGGATCAAGAATATTTCGGGGGATATTTTTTTGTAATGTACACTGAGCACACAATTTTCAAAAAAATATCTACACAAATATTCATGATCCCTATCTTTTTTGTTTATATGTGCAACGTTGCTGAATAGGAAACAGTGGAAAGTGATTTGATATATTTAGTGAAGACAAATAACCGTTAGGTTGTGTAGTGTTGTACTTTCATACCGTTTATTGTCTGTCTTTATCAAGCAGGAAACTGCCTTTTGTAACACATGCCAGTCTGATAAACTAGCACAGCTTCTGTTCTGTTATCGTCACGAATAGATGTAAGTGTGCCGATGCGGTGTTAAGCAAAAATTACTCACTCACAGTCTCCTGTTAAAGACCAAACATTTTGATTCATGTTCATAATCTAGCCAAGTAAATAACTGTTTAATACTCAAGTGATCCAGTATACCTTTCATCGATATTTGTCATCAAATATTTGCGTTAACAATGATAGATAAACTAGATTGCGGTCAGTGAGCATATTTAGTAGAATGTCAGAACCTTCAAGTGTCATTTAACACACGCCTAGATTGTCATCTTTGAAAATACTGCAAAATATATTGAGAAGGTTAAACCTTTGACTGCCAACGAAGGATTTAAGTTATTGCACTTTATTGGAACATTTAAAATTCCTTTTCCGTAGAAGTGCAAATTACCAGCCAAGAACCTCCTCAAATATTGTATCATACTTTGTCCAGCTTGAGGCATTTTTTACATGCCTAAACGAAGTTATTTCAGCCAATCATGTATTAGGAGCAGTAACTGAGTTATGATAGGGGGAAAGTATCGACTACCAGACACATCCATCAAATCCGTATCTGACCGCGATATACAGAGTCATCTAAAACATCCATTGCATTGATTACATTGATTTTGTTTTGATATGGACTGTAAACATGCAATTGCGTTGATTTCATACTCTACTGTTTTGGCATGTCTTATTTGATTCCCTCGAGCGACAACACGCATAGATCACGGGCCTCACGGGCATCGAGGGGTGGAATAGATTCCGCTATCTCGTGCTTGTCCTACCAGTCGACTAAATTTGAGATCGCAATGGCTGATTCGTTTGGGTTGCATTTGAATAGGGATCACCTGAGAATACCGTTTCTAAGCTGTGACCTAAAACGTGTCATCGTACCCTGGGGGTGGGTCACGCGTCATACTAGGAACACGTGCTTTCCTCAGTTCAATTCCGTTTTGTGTCGCTGTTATATGTGGCTGTGTTTGCTGATTACGGCGTTAATAAAATCAGCCACTTCCTTTCCTACAAGTTAGAAGATATGTTTGCAATCAGTTATAAATAAATATGATTTGGTAGTGATTTCTCTACTTGCAAGGGAAACCAATTTGAAAAGAATGTTAAATATGACTCATGAATATTTGTTTTATTGATTATTGAATTATGAAGAAAAGTAAAAATTGAATAAAACGTCAATGCAATTGAATAACCAGTCTTGGTAATCCGTCAAAACATTCCATTTGGCTTAAAGGGCAAAATTGCAGTGAAAAAATATGAATCGACCTCTGAAATTCAGTGATGACACAAGGTGTTCCCGGAGAGGGTACGAATGCCCTGCCCAACCGTTAGCACCAGTCATTTACACATTTTGCGTTAAAATGTATTTATTGCCTGCCGCCACAGAGCAGTACTCCTGTCTAGAAATCTTGTCAATGCAAAACTAATCCTTGCTTTGGGGAGTATTCTTGTTAAGAAAATAATGATAAGTTTTCTGTATATCACAAGGACAAACAAAGCCAACACAAAAACTCGTTAACGTCTGGTTCCAGTATCAAGTGTTTTTAAGATCAACCTCCAAAAGCTCAAGGATGCATCTGTAAATCACCTTACGAGTTTCACACTTTTCACAATCTCGTCATCCTAAAATATTTCAAAACTATTTCCTTGGCTGAAACTGCCATGAAACGTTTTTCAAATGCGAACTGTATAGTGACCTTGACCTTTACTCACGACGGGTGTTACAGGAAGGGCAGGTCAGGGTCACCCATCCCGCATACACTCTATGGCATATCGTATGCCAGAGTGCGAGAGTGTAAGTTCATGAAATTTTTCTGCCATTTTTTTACTCTGTTCGAGATTCGTATCTTGTCACAGAAATATGAATATGAATACCCTTGAGGCTTTTCGTTGTTAATTCCATGCAGTAATGTCTACAAAAACTGATACGACCTACGCATGTATCTAGACAAACCGCCAGACGTGGATAGTTTATTTTATAACGTAGGCAGCGAACGATGCCAAAATTGTGAAATCAGCCAATATCAGTGTACCAATTAAGGATTCGTCACCAACCATGTTGGGGTACAAAAGTGTATGAGAATTGTTCATCTCTGCAGCCAATCGATGACAGCGTGCTTGAAGGGAGCATCACTGTTGTCTATGTGAATATATCAAAGGCCAATGTATCTGATAGTCAGATGTCATTTTTCAACTTGAATCCTCAGGGAGTTTAGAAAGTTTACGACAATGGAATCCAATCACTACTCCATGCTTAAGCAAAGAGTTACAGGCAATTTCATCAATGATGGTTTCAATGGCCAAGCGTGAGGGAAAATATCCGAGCTAACAGTGACAGTTTACTCAGAAAACCATCTAATGACAACAGAAGCCAATGGAGGACTGGCAAATGGAAGGACCCTTCTAATTACTGAAGGAGTGAGGAAGTAGGGTCGTTATAATGATTAAGAGGAGCGTTTAGCACTCAGCGGAAACCACAATCATTATCATCAGTGCACTTCTCTCAAAGAGTGAGGGAGTTTCGTGTCACTGGATAAATATTGTTGTTCTTACTGTCAACGGAGGGGGATTCTTCATCTTTGATGTACGGACGGCCGAGAGGCCCAGCATTATTGGTCCATCTGAAACTGGTGCCATTGGTGCCATCGAGACCAGATTAACGGCCAAGGAGTGAAGATTGAGGGCAATCTCGGACAGAACTGAGATCCCTTAAGAATAAAAGTTATATTATCTTCTTAACTGTGTAACAACTGTGACTGACTTATGAAGATACTTGGCAGCACGGGATTCAGATGCACCACCAGTTTTTCACAGTAATAGAAAAAAGTGTTCGGATCGGCTCCAACGATAATAAAGTTTAAATACATTAGGTACATTGTAATTGAATTAGAATCACTTTTTATGTAGCTAAAAGGATTCACTTCGTATCATTTACAGCCAGCTGTAGTAGATTGGAGTGCAAACTACTTTAATCGTCATACATTCACAAGGCAAGATGGTAGATGTTGTAAGTTTTCAGATCATTAGAGTGTGTTCGGGCTTCCCAACCAGTGCGCACTGTACAGTACAGTCAAAACGGCACAGTTTTGGGGATCGTGAGATCTTTACGTGTGGCAGAGATGTGATTTACAATATATACCCGTGCCAATTGACGTTAAGAGTTTCGTCAGATTATATAATTATGTTTTGTTCTTCCTCACAAAACATGGATTTAAGTTTATCATTTTTCTTATTTTCTTATTCAACATTTAAAGACTATGTCTGAGGAAGAAAGTAAATGCATTATTGTGCTATGTGTGCAAACGTACAAACGGGTGTTTCTTAAATACGTGTATAGTCTCAGGAATGTAATGTTTTCAATATTATGGAAGGTAAAAAGTAAGAAAAATGAGATATGAAATATTTTATAAGATTTATTTCAGTCAAAAACCGAGGTCACTAAAAGGTACCGATCTCACGGCTATTGCGAAAAGAGCAGACAATGGAACGAGTGGTTGCACGATGTGGTCTGCCAAACACAGATATCGTTGACCGTTGTGTGTTTAATGCAGCGGTTCGTCTGCAAAAGAACACGATTAGTTACAAGGCAAACTCTTATAACTGACATAATACCCATGGTGGTGTAGGACATCAGTATTACCCATAAGGGTAGAAGTTATAAATTCCCGATATTTACACATGTGCGTACTATATGACGTATATTACTTAAATCGCTTACAACGTCATCGATACAATAGTTTCCAGTGAAATTTCATTCGTTTTTGTGTTCTATCTTAAAAGTACTGTATGTAATACAGTCGAACCTCGTTGTGTCGAACTTGGATGTGTCGAATTCACGGTTATCTCGGACATATTTGCGACTACCATATGCCCAAATTAAGCATAACTAGATCTTTTCCCCAGGTCCCGACGAGTTCGACACAATGAGGTTCAATGTGTAGAGAATAAGCTATTCAAAACATCTCTCATATTATGGAAATCATGGACAATGTGCACGTTGTTAATGTGCAGAAATTAATAGCAATTGAAACACTACATGTAACATACACAATAATGGTATCATAAGCAAATCATGTAACTAAGAGCACACATCAAATGGCAACCACATACTAAAATGACTGAGTGAGTATGGTTTTACGCCGCTGTTAGCAATATACCAGCAATATCATGGCGGGGGACACCAAACCTGGGCTTCACACACTGTACCCAAGTGGGAATTCTAATCTGGGTCCTCGGCGTGACGAGCGAACGCTTTCACCACTAGGCTACCCCTCACCCCCATCATCACCCCACCCCCTGCACCCATACACAAACATTCTGTAAGGCGGTGTTGTATTTTTGTTGTACATAGTGTGGAAGTGCCTGTAGACGTAGTATTATGACCAGGAGACAAGCTTTGCACAAACTTCTGGTGGAGTCTCAGTGTCTATGGCAACGAAATATTACGTCTTAACCCAAATTAAACTATTGGGTCTATTTCACATAGCAGTAAGTTTCACCGAGAAGGATAAACCATGTGCAGCACCAATTCGAGGATACAAATTACTACAATATACAAAAAAGACACCCGATCAATTGACAGCCTCACAAACCGCCGCCTATGCTTCATTGCAAAATGCCCTCTTCTAGGTCAGATTCCGTTCAAGCAAAGAATTCCATACAATCTTTTACAAATATTGGTCAAACAAAATGAAAACAGAATTACAACAGCGAATGCTACTTGAAATGTTCATTCCAAAAATGCTTAGCGTAATAACACTGAGATATTGGAATTACTGGTATGAAGGTCAAAGTAGCATGAGGTTAAGTCAAAGGCATAGTGATCCACTAAGAGGTTACCAGCTCAAGTTATCAGACCAGAGAAATAAAGGCAATTTTCATCCACGCCGCTTTCTCAGACGTCAGGCTCTGTCTGAAACGTCCCTACAGTGGAAACAATACATGAAAAAAAACACGAAGCGATTTCAATTAGGATATTAGCAATTTACTGAATTGAAAACATAATCGAACAGACATAATTAAATTGGAAATCAATATCAAATATTAACATCGAAGTGGTGTATTGAGAGAATTCTTAATGTGGTTCAAACAAACGTGCATAAACCTATCTGAAATATTTGTTTTTTTATATACTTCAATACAGATATAACGAATTTTTATAGCATAAAAAATCAGGCCTAAATACGATATTCATTTGATATTGCTTTAAATGTAACTTCGACATGTATCCAATATAAATATTAGTTTTATGCGCTATATATAAATTAAGAATTAATTAAAAATGTAATAATCAGTCTCGAATATTTGCCGAAACAGGTTCCTTTTGACGGAACAGGCAAAATGGGGATGAAACGTATATAAATCGATAATTGAAAATCAGAGATGACATCAGGTATTCGCGAAAAGCATAAGTCTGTCTTGCTCTACCTGAAGCCCTCGCAACTCACAAATAGTTCTTAAAAAAGTACGTGCCAGGTGGTAAGGAGATGTGAACCCTCCATGTACATACGTAAAGGTCATTGCATGACATGGGATTTTATCGAAAAAATAAATTGTCCTTGAAAAAAAGACTTAAGCTTGAGACTGTTGAAAATAAATTGGATTGTCTGCCACAAAAAAATACACACTTGCAAGATGTTTTTCAAAAAATAGATATTTAAGCTCGTAGTTTCAATTAAAACTAAATACCTGGTTGTGCAGCTGCAGCTAAAGAAATATGTTGTTTGACGCCGCAGACCGGCCGTTTGTAACGTATTGATGCCCGAATGTTTGGCAAATCAAAGAGTGTAATTCGCTGACTGGCACATACAACTCACGTCACACGGGTGGGGCTGCAATGAGACCTGGGCATGGCAGGCCTGTCATTGAAAATATAAACCTGACAAAAACATTCTCCTATAAACGTTCACGTGCACATAACCTCCCCAAGGGTATTTTCAGGATATATCATTTATGTTCCTATTTCGTTTCACCTGCTGGTAATTAATCCCGGTTGACTTTTAAAGTTTTTATAAATTCTGCACTTGTTATACCTTATGACGTTTCTACGTGTAACAGGTCAAATCCAGACCGTTTAATTCTCGCGTCACGCGAAACGAGATAATGCGAGATTTCAAGTTAATCACATTATCGACTATCGGGGTCTTTTATCTGTAAATGATCGGGTGTTATTGTTAAAGTAATGTGATCAAATGCGATTGGGCGTATTGCACCCACTGTCGGGGAGATTGTCATTTCGATAAACAGGCTACAATAACACATGAGCTTCTCTATGCAGACAGACTATCGTGTTTTATTTACCACAACTTCCCAACCAACACACGTCGTGTTTCATATAAATATTATTCAGACCAAGTAAACTCCAACAGCTTTGTATATGTACAAATGCAATTATGATTGACAAAGGCACATCTTACCTCCTCTCCTACCTTCTCTCTCCCCTCTCACTCCCTCCATATCTCCTCCCAACCTCTCTCTCTCTATCTCAGCCTCTCCCTACTTTCTCTCTCTCTCTTCTCGCTCTCTTTATCTCTTCACTCCCTCTCTATTTCTCCCTCTCTTTCAATCTCCCCCTCTATCTCTGTCTATCTGTCTCTCTGTCTCTCTGTCTCTCTGTCTCCCTCCTCACCCCACCCTCGCTCTCTTTTCGCTGCACTCAGCAATATGTAGGTGGTCCTCAAATAATCAGTTGAGACAATACAGTGATTGACATCATGAGCATCGATTCACGCATTTGGAGTAGGATAACATGCAACAAACAAGTTAGCGAGACTGACCATCCGATTACATTTGTCCCATTTTACGACAAGCATAGTCGCCTTTTATGGCAAGCATGGGTTGCTGAAGACCTATTCTACCCCGGATCTTCATGTGTCTCATCATAAAGATCTATATAGGAGATGAAACTTAAGACTTATATATGAGAGAAAGAGAGAGAGAGAGAGAGAGAGAGAGAGAGAGAGAGAGAGAGTATACCGCTATACAAGTGCTATAGTCATGAAAAGGATATTTAACCCCACTTCACCCCCCCCCCCCCCCTCTCGCTTCTCTTTTCGCTGCACTCAGCAATATGTAGGTGGTCCTCAAATAATCAGTTGAGACAATACAGTGATTGACATCATGAGCATCGATTCACGCATTTGGAGTAGGATAACATGCAACAAACAAGTTAGCGAGACTGACCATCCGATTACATTTGTCCCATTTTACGACAAGCATAGTCGCCTTTTATGGCAAGCATGGGTTGCTGAAGACCTATTCTACCCCGGATCTTCATGTGTCTCATCATAAAGATCTATATAGGAGATGAAACTTAAGACTTATATATGAGAGAGAAAGAGAGAGAGAGAGAGTATACCGCTATACAAGTGCTGTAGTCATGAAAAGGATATTTAACCCCACTTCACCCCCTCTCGCTTCTCTTTTTCACTCGCTCTCTCTCTCTCTCTCTCCCTCTCTCTCTCTCTCTCACACACACACACACTCTGTATTTCTTTAACAGTCTCTCTTGCCTTCTTTCTTTATCTCTATTCTGTCTCTCCAATAGTTTACCTGTACATATTAGAGACCTGCAAAACCAAGCAATGACTAGTACCAATCTCAGATATTCCACTATAACCATGTGTAGGCGTTTTATCCCCGTTGACTTATTCGGGCACTTGTTTAATCGACAATGGCGCCATCTACAATTATCTATTACAGTCATGCAGGGTATCGTGTTTGACGTTATCTGACATCTTCACAACTTAACAAAGCCAAAGTGACAGCTACCAAACATATGGCATTTGGATGCTAATTTCATTTCAGTCACCCCAGTTTCTCCACAACCATGTTTTCACAACATGGCAAGGCCACCAGTATATGGTTTGCGTGGTAAGAAAGTTTGGCGCATCAGTACAACACCGCCGTACTTGCAGAACAGAATAACGCTAGTCAGTATATAGTTAGCGTTGTAAAAAAGAGTTGGCGCAGCAGTACAACACCGCCGTACTTGCAGAACAGGATAATGTCATTATATGTAAAGTTAACGTTGTAGGAAAGTGTTGGCGCAGCAGTACAACACCGCCGTACTTGCAGAACAGGATAATGTCAGTCAGTATATGTAAAGTTAACGTTGTAAGAAAGGGTTGGCGCAGCAGTACAACACCGCCGTACTTGCAGAACAGGATAATGTCAGTCAGTATATGTAAAGTTAACGTTGTAAGAAAGGGTTGGCGCAGCAGTACAACCCCGCCGTACTTGCAGAACAGGATAATGTCAGTCAGTATATGTAAAGTTAACGTTGTAAGAAAGGGTTGGCGCAGCAGTACAACACCGCCGTACTTGCAGAACAGAATAACGCTAGTCAGTATATAGTTAGCGTTGTAAAAAAGAGTTGGCGCAGCAGTACAACACCGCCGTACTTGCAGAACAGGATAATGTCATTATATGTAAAGTTAACGTTGTAGGAAAGTGTTGGCGCAGCAGTACAACACCGCCGTACTTGCAGAACAGGATAATGTCAGTCAGTATATGTAAAGTTAACGTTGTAAGAAAGGGTTGGCGCAGCAGTACAACACCGCCGTACTTGCAGAACAGGATAATGTCAGTCAGTATATGTAAAGTTAACGTTGTAAGAAAGGGTTGGCGCAGCAGTACAACCCCGCCGTACTTGCAGAACAGGATAATGTCAGTCAATATATGTAAAGTTAACGTTGAAAGAAAGGGTTGGCGCACTCACTCACTCACTCACTCACTCACTCACTCACTCACTGTACATAATATACAAACAACTTTCAGTCACCATCCTGTACTTCTTCATCCAGATTTGATGATTACTCCGCGTTCTGTCAAAAAATGATAATCCTTAATTCATTTCACTGTGGTGCGGAATTGTATTCACCCTATACAAAGCTGACAGTTTCTTCTTTAAGGATATAACTAGTCAAGAAAATAACTCCAGTTGCATGTAACAAATTGATTTATCCAGCAATATTCAGGCATCATTTGATACACGCCCTGAAACTACATGACAGTCACTATGATTAAATGAAAACGGGATATGTGCTACCACCCTCCGATAAGTCCCCCCTCTCCTCCACACTGCCCCTCCCCTGAACACTGCCCCTGCAGTGGATGAAAGCACCTATGCCTGCTGATCACGCTCGCCAGCCGTCTGGGATTGATTTTGTATTATTCGCCATTTCTACGCGTTTGGACTAATTTACGTAATCTTGGTGAAAAGTGACAAACGCAGCTCTCTGACGGTAAGATAAAGTAGTAATAGCCCATCGCCACGCTTGAATTAGATCCGTTCACAATGCATTGGAAAGTAATGATATTACTACTGTCTGACGGGCAGGGATGAAACAATTTGCATACAATTGGCACTTATCATATTGACTGTGCGATAACACGGCATGCACAACTGGTGGTGTTATATTGCACACATGCCTATATCTATGGTATAAAATTGACTTTGCAAATTTTAGTACATACTTTGAATGTCTTGTTTATACTCTCATAATATGCTTTATGAACAAAGAAATTTATACTGGCAAACGAAAGTAGGTCCAGATCATTTAATATATACACATATTGTATAAACACAGATATGATTTTTTTCTGGTATGCGTATACATTAAAAATGGGTAAATGTGAGCATTTACAAGATGGTCCATACTAAAAGTATACATGCATATGCATCCATCATGCACAACACATGCATCCATCATGCACAACACACGAAGACACGAGAACAATACACTTTGGGCCAATGCAACCATGTTTGCTATTTAGAGTATATGTATATAAACATAGACCAACACATCTGCGATGGAAATTAGCTAATGAATATATAATGTGCCTTGAATTGCATTGTATACCATCGGGAAGTTATTTTTTCACATGCTAAAGCGGAACGTAATACTATAACGTACAGATGAAGATATCTAATGTTCCTGATACGTTCCTCTGGCGCAGGTAATAAGACAGACCCAGGCACTGTTTCTGTTTCAGCTCCAATACGCTGTGGAATGTATGATACAATATACTATCATGCCACAAGAAACTGTCTATTAGATCAGCTTAATGGTATTTTGCTGAACTGCCCAGGCGAGGTATGTGGTAATTGAAATGGTATTCTACACTCGGGCGGCGGATAGTCAAACGTATGTGCTGTATTGTCTCTCTTCTTAAATTGCTGTAATTGGCGTCTTTGTCAATTATATATCAGTACTCTTTATTAGATCTTCGTATCTCTTTAAAGATTTAAACGTTTGTGGATTTTTCAGTGCGTATTATAGGACGTCAACTCACCTGAAGTAATGACGTCATTGGTCTATTTATTCTTCTCAGTCTTCTGTGATGTGCTGTAATAAAACAAAGACGTAGGTGGGGGGGGAGGGGGGGGGGGGGGGTGTATCTAAAAGGCCAGGACAAAGGACTTTTAGTTATTCCCTATCTAAATGTGATAACGGTTCCTCGTATTCCTGTCTCAATTTCCGTCTTTATCATCTATAATATAATAAGGTGTTACTTGTACGCATACGGATTTAATAAAAAACCCGAAACGATATAGGTACAAGATATATTTGGCATCAACACTCATTTGTACATTTCTTATTGAACATGATTTAATTGAAAAGCTTCGAAGTTTTATTCATAACCTCCACCCACTTCAGTTGGTGTCAATCCTAACGCTAACACTCCTTTCATGCAATATACGACAGGCTCCACCAATCATGCAATGTATGTACTATCTGTACGTGATCTAAAAAGCTTAACGGCTGATCTATGTAATATTTATACATACACTATCAGTATATGATAAATTAAACCTGTGAGTCTAAATAATACTGTCTCGTGAGGTTGCATTTGTCTATATCACGCCCCACTAACAGCCAATGAATGGCCACTTAAATCACCCACGAATAGACATGGCCATTATGTAACACAATATCAACTCCTAAACGTGGTGTTGGCTCGGCACAATACAACTATCCTTCACGGTTCAGACTACATGTTGAGACACTATGGTGTATAGTATATTGGCACAACTACGGCGTTCACAAACCAGAACTTACACGCAAATAGGATCACATTAATTGTCTTGTCTCCAAATATGCTACAACATGTCTCACACTGGTAACAATTACAACGCCACAGCCGATCTCCGTGTTAGCACTGCGAGAGAATAGATTACTTCAGGGTAGATGAACATATACAATGGGTTTGTCTCTTGACCAAATTCGTGGGAGATCCGATGTATACTCCTGATGTGATTGTCCGCAGTATCAGCTCTCGACTTTGGCAACGTCCACTCAAGCGTCTACTCTTGTCACATGAACGACGCTGCTGCGAGACGTTATCGTATTGCCACCTGCTTGATTAGACGCAATTTCTGAAATCAGTGTTCTTCCATGTTCTCAATGATGTCGCGTGAGGAATATAAGGCCGACATTAGTCCATCGACTGAGGTAAGGGCATGCATATTTATTATTCAATACCTCAGAAATAATGTACATTTGTATTTTAAAAATGCACCAGTCTAATGTTGTTGAAGTTGTGAGATTTTTCTGTTTGATCTCATTATAATTTGTCTGTACTGATTGATATTATAGATTCAATGAAATTCAACCTGAATGTAATTGTCTTGTCATTTGCGTGTTTGAGAGTACTACCGTAGATAATATCGCTCGATGTTGGACATGTATAGTCACTAGCTCAATCTTCTTCCGTCGTTTACTGTACATTACTGGCATAGCACGAGTACAGCAGTGCGTAGATATACATACATCTCATCACACGCATACAAAAACTTGACACGTGCCAGAATATATTACATCAACAATGACTATTGCATATGTGGCATAACTATATTTCATATTTTGTGTTGTCACTTGAATTTATCATCTGCCGTTTGCATAAAAACGAATGTCTGGGCTTCTTGGTTTCCATATATACGTACACTGAACCAATGTTTATATTCAACTGTCTGGGATATAATGCATTTGTGAACATATTGTCAGAACCTACATCGAATTAATCAGTTGTTTCAAAGGAATTCCTTAGAAGTTGACGGATGACAAGATCGACATCTTGACAACGAAAGAAGCTGTTATCCATAAATTGTGTCTTCTTTGTCGAATAAGTCAAGTTGATGTTATAATTCTCAAATCTCTGCTACAGATCAAGACTCTTATAATGTTGAACATGTCGAATGCCAAAATTTGATCTGAAACGTGGAGGGCTTGTGGGTAAAACCATCCTAAAGATTTGGAGCTAAGGGTTGTCATAACATATAAGAGCTGTAGTAGAAACACTAAAACCGAGTACATGGATCAATCGATTTGCTGAACGTTCATCAAAGATGCATGCTACTTTGTTTTTTATGTTCCTTTTACCTCGTACATTGTTTTTCTGTAACTCAATATGTGAAGTCAAACTATCACCGAATATGAAATAGTGCAGTCAGGAAATTATAAACTAAAAATCAAATTGACAAACCTATGACGTTTCATATTCAAATATTAAACTAATTTCCATTTGGGTCTCTTATTGAAGTCTTTGATTGACATTTACAAAGTTGAAAGATCAGCAATACATGAAATGAAATTGATGACTAGTTCCTTATTATTTCTCAACGACCTCTCAGTGACATTTCTTGCACTTTCATCAGGGAAGAAATCGTCCTCAGGATTGTTTGAGGATTAATTAAGACGTTTTCACCGATGGACTGTGTTGTCTTTATGGCTGGTTACAAATTTTAACAAACGGCAAAAAAATTATGTGTGTTATCGATATTTTTATATCGTTAAATAATGGCCAAGTAGCCAATCCCTGTCTACTGATTTACGTACCTGAACTGTAAAAAGAGTACAGTGAAAACTCCTCATCTGTTACATAGATCCACAAGTTATATGGATCATCTTAGATCCACAAGGCCGTATGCTAAGAGGTATGACTTCAAACTTACTCTTAATTTATTCCAGCAGCTCCAGCCTTTGGTGTCCACAATTCACAAAACTTGAGGTACAATCGAGTATGCTCTTTCTACAAGATTTCAAAGATCATCATACGACTTTTGCTAGAAGTTGTTTGATCAGGGTATAAACTTTCGGCGCCTCAGTAAATCTTTCAAAAAAGGTTTTATGGTAGACATGATGAGGACATTTCCAATTTTGACGCATCACGAGAGAGTAAAATGATGTCCCTATTTTGGCTTGTACCATATGTTCCCGTGTTTGTTTTGATTTGATTATGATTTATGTGAATAATTGACTTGCCTTTTCATGTGTAAACCTGTGCCGGATGGCGGTTGGGCAGATACGCGCGCCTTTTCGAGAACACCTGATATTATCACTTTGTTATAGTGATTCATGAACACGTGTTTAGGATATAGTTGGAATCGTACAACAGTCTCTTGATTTACAGCAATGTCTTATGACTTTTAAAAATATGTTTATACATTAAGTCACGCCGTAATGACTAAACGATATTGACGCGAAACCTCGATACACGTGGAAATTCTATGAACAGCCAAAATGGTGCAAGCTTTTATCGATTTCCTGAAAAAGGAATCACGCCAAAGTATGGTCATGTTTATAACCATATGCAGTGAACAAGATTAAGAATTAAGAACAGTACGATTGAAAACTAGTTTGTAAATATTTCTACCTCAGCAAATTTCAATACAGGGCAGCAGACTTCTTTAAAGAAAGGACCGCCTCCGTGGTCGAGCGTTTGCCCGGAGAACGGAAAGTCTGGGGTTCGATCCCCGGCCGCGTCATACAAAAATACGTTAAAAATGGTACTTGTTGTTTCCCAGCCTTGCGCTCGGCATTAGGGGCTAAAACAAGGACTGGTCAGCCCAGAGTTAGTATACTGTGGCTGAGTGGGGTATTCATGTTAAACTGCGTCATGGTATACCACTGGGCTAGCACTATAAAATCGGCATTAGTCCGGACTAGTACAAGCAGCCACACACACACCCTGCACGTCGCTATAAGTGCAAAAATCTTGGACGCGACGTTAAACACCATTTGCACCATACCATAAAGGAAGACAAGACTCATGACAGTCGGTAGTCCTCGCAAGTCTGCTTCAATTTTGAATAATTCAAGTCCCACTTAGTCAATTTTATTTTAATCTAGTGGTTAGTTCCGCAAAATGTCACACAGGTCACTAAACATATAGATCAAGAAATAGATGTTGTAGCATAATGTATATCGTCGAACATGATTTCAGTTTTTCGACGTTGAGTGAGAGAGTTGATGTTTTCATCACCGTAGCAAGAATTCTTGTAGAGAATGAATGATGCATTAGATACGCATGGCAATCCTTGTCATATCATATACGTATATGGCTCTCGGCCTGCTCGCGTTTTCAATGGCGGAGATCCGACAGCTTGAGTCGGACTATGCCATGTTACACCAATAGCTTCAACATCAGCATAAGTCAGATTGCTTTTTGTAATGGATTAATTATGTCTGCTTATGGTTAAATAAATAATTTCATTATTTTTTTTTTTTACTTTACGTACGGTTAACTACATTTCATTCAGCCTCGCCCACACACTGCTACTTCCCTTGTGTAATTATATCAGCTGTGCCCGTGTTTTATAGAAGGCTTAATGAAGTAAATTTGAAAGTGTTGGTATTCTGAGATGAGGACATGTATATGGTAATTTTCAAGTCATGTTGATGTTTCAGCAAGCGGACCATAATGAGAGTCTAATTATATTTTGGTTAAACAAATTGATAAATAGCGAACTGCAAACACTAACGTGATCTGTCTCCCATTATTCACAAAAAACATTATTTGAGTAGAGAAAACAGTTTTGACTTTTTCAAGAAAACAGTTTCATTTAAATCTTCATATTTCACACAGATTGGGTTATTAACTATAAAATCTCTTGAAAGGGAAGAGGAGATAGATGTCGTTTTTCACCCCTCGCAATTATTTCTGTTTCCTTCCGTCCCTCATTTCCATCTATTGCTGTCATCATCACCAGTAAAACAGCAATGGTGGATATCAGTATGATTGCAACATGTCCAACAATGTGTAGTCAGGGATTATTTGCTTTCCATAATCTCCTCTACGTGAGTAGCGCCTGTCTTGGGGCGGTTGTATTCTGCTGCGGTGATTACCAGCAAACACTCTTGTGTAATTGTTGTGTAGACAGTTTGAACAATCTGATCCTCATCATCAAAATAATCACCAGAATCATGTCACAATTTACGTCCAGCAAACACTGTAGCTCATTGCCCGGTTTCTTATTCCAGAAGCGTTTTGTGGCTTGTTTAATATGACTGAAAAGATGTATAACCATGCAGAATCCCCTTTTTTGAACCAAACGGTTCATTAAAGGAGTAAGAATCGAGAAATTATATGTTCTTTATGGTTTTATATAGTTCATTGTCAATTTGGCTAAAATGTTCCATTTTATCGCGGGTGTGCAAGGCAAGTGACTAGCATATGAAAACGCATATGGATTAATGCAGTCCTTTCTCACAACTGTCGATCCTCAACGGAATGTCGGGATGTAAAAGAATCCTTATACAACTTCCCTCCTCTTTTTCAATCTTATAACAAAATGAACTTCTTTAAAATCTATGATCAGACATGTTGGTATCAATATACATTGTAGTTATAAAGGTTTCTGGCGTGTCTGGACGCAACTCTGCACAGCGAATCGCGGCGCCTTAGACGACTGGGCTTGCCCCCCTGTGTGGAACGGCCTTCTTTACGTTTTACAAGTCAGGTAACATTAAGTCAATTCCACTGCATATATAAACACCATGCGCGCTGATTGTATTAAATATTAATAATATTCATATTGTATGGTGTTACAAATGAACATTTAAACGTCTGTAGTAAAGGGAAGATAAAAACTGGCGCAATAAGAGTTTCTGTTTGAAAATGCGCTATGCGGAGCTCTGTAAATATCTGACATTATGGATGAAGATATTGTTGAATGTATCGCTTTACATCGACGCTATGACATTTAAAACAATGCGACTCATCTGTGTTTCTGAGTAATTTATACAACAGAAAAAAGTATTTCTGACATAAAGCAATTTGATACCAGGTAGTGACTCCTCATTGTATCGACGTCTGGGTGTTTTAGACATGATCTACTATACCTAGAATGTAAGCATTTTGTATGAAAGTGTGATGTGAGCGTTGAGATGATGGGTGGATCTACTATACCTAGAATGTAAGCATTTTGTATGAAAGTGTGATGTGAGCGTTGAGATGATGGGTGGACAAGATGTGAATGATGATGGAGGTGCTAATTAGAAGGCACGTGTGAGTGTGAGTGTGAGTGTGAGAGTGAGAGTGAGTGTGAGTGTGAGAGTGAGTGTGAGAGTGAGTGTGAGTGTGAGTGTGAGAGTGAGAGTGAGTGTGAGTGTGAGAGTGAGTGTGAGTGTGAGAGTGAGTGTGAGAGTGAGAGTGAGTGTGAGTGTGAGTGTGAGAGTGAGTGTGAGAGTGAGTGTGAGTGTGAGAGTGAGAGTGAGAGTGAGAGTGAGTGTGAGAGTGAGTGTGAGAGTGAGTGTGAGAGTGAGAGTGAGAGTGAGTGTGAGAGTGAGGGTGAGTGTGAGAGTGAGTGTGAGTGAGAGAGTGAGTGTGAGAGTGAGTGTGAGTGTGAGTGTGAGTGTGAGAGTGAGTGTGAGTGTGAGTGTGAGAGTGAGTGTGAGTGTGAGTGTGAGAGTGAGTGTGAATGTGAGAGTGAGTGAGAGAGTGAGTGTGTGTGTGAGTGTGAGTGAGTGTGAGTGTGAGAGTGAGAGTGAGTGTGAGTGTGAGAGTGAGAGTGAGTGTGAGAGTGAGAGTGAGTGTGAGTGTGAGTGTGAGTGTGAGCGTGAGTGTGAGTGTGAGTGTACATAGTCGTGAGGGTAGCAACAGTAAGTCCAAAGTTCAAAACACTTATGTTTATATCTTTATTTGATAAAAATTACCAACGATGATTCTAAGGCAAGCTTACTTTGCAACGGCAGGTAAATAATAGCTATGACAAGAGGAAACTGTTACACATTTATCTAGAGAAATCTCCATTGTTTTGATGTATCATACCTTTCTCCTCCTGATTGTGAGCTATACTTGCTGTGACGGTGTGAACAATATTCCTAGGGAAGATCGGTTACCATAGTGATGTGGGCAACTCAGACACTCAGTGTCCATTTGTAACTGACCACTGAGGGCCATGTGAGAAGGTAAGTTGAGTATTCTGGTACATATTTAGATTTACTTACAAAAATCTCTTTAAAAAAACCAAAAACACTAAGAGAATATATTCTAGGGTTACCATACATAGACTATGTTCGGAAGTATAATTATGCATTGCTTCGACATATCTGAGAATGCTCAATTATTATTGGTAATGTTTTAAGAACTGTATTATAATGAGAATTCTCTCGACGCGACACTGTTCGTGTAGAGATGATAGTTCATTTAATCTCACAGACACCTCTAGGCTTGGGAAAAAATGCTATTTTCCAATACATTAGGTTCAATATGGTTAACACAGGCTGTACTGAGATCCGGGATAGACGAGACTGTCTCATTACCTATCTGTTGCAGAATGTGATATCTTTCATTTAGAAATTATCACTGACTTGGAACAATAATATGTACAGTTAGGCCTTAGAAATTGGCACATGCTCATATCAAAGGCCTCTCATTGAACGCTGATCTACGTCTGATTGCCAGGTTGTTAGGGAGATGTTACCATGTGTAAACGAAAGCGTCCACACGAGAGATTTCATTGACCCTATTCCTGTACAGCATAAGACTAGCACTTGGTGTAATCACTCTCTCCACGTGGGCTGACATGATTGTTGCCATGTTATTAATGGCATGATAGGTAAAGTTGCAGACATACGATGCATAGATTACTTCAGACATTGTTCGCAGATTGTATTTTCAGAGCAGGAGTTAGGTTAATACATATGTTGGCTCATACATGTAGCTTGTAGATAGGTAATCAATGAATGCCTGTTGTCTGTGGGCACACGGGCGTCTTTGTAATGCAATGAAAATAGAGTGAAAATCTTAAGGATTTATTTGGGTCATTATTGTGTCACTGAAACAATTGTTAAGTAGATATTAAGATAAGTTAAGGATTTAAAGCGATCTGTACTATATTTGTACTACATTTGTACTACATTTGTACTATAATTGTTCTGTGTTTGCCATTCAGTATTGTTAACCACACACAAACATTTTCTCTTCGTTTTCATATCTAGAAATGTCATTGTCAACGTATCTGATCAGTATCCCTAAAATCAGAGTGTGGCTGGGTGGGTGAGAGAGTTTGTGAGTTCGCACTTCAATATCTCACGACCTGTGACACCACAAACGATGTACCCATATCGGTAATCAAACTGAGGTCTTGGTGTGACAGATGAACGATTTATTCAGACTACCCACTGTCCCTTTCCAGTCGAACGTGTCAATAATTCTTGATGTAATCATTTCGGTATTCAACCGCATTCTCGCATAAGATCATATCAATGGCTAGACCACGATTTCCTTCATTGCTAAATTGAAAAAAAGAAACCAAGTGAATCTAATTGGACGAGAAGCAGAAACATTCAAACGCAGAACAAAGATCAATACACTTTTTGTCCAGTCATGTACCCCTATACCTACGCAATCTAACAGTCACGTCCACACATTGTGATTACTTATCCTGGTGAGAGTGGTCTGTAATATTGCTAGAGGTCTCTACAGACAGAGCCTTGATGACATACATCTCTTCCTCTGGACAAATCATACGCCAATGTCACTTCCGCTAAGGCAATTACCGACTGACATTTCCGGTGAGAGTACTGCGCGGTGACAGGAAGTAGGGGTCTGATGGTCCGGATGTAGCGTGTGCCATGATTACATAGGCAGTCGAGAAAAAAATCTATTTGTAATCTCCCATCTTAAATAAGTAATAAAGTATTTATGTCTGTGATAGTACCATCGAGGTCCACTTAAATAGAAGTTATTGCTGTATGGGGGAACAGTAATTCTTATGTATACAGACGCGATTGGGAGAGTAGCTTACGGCAAAAAATTGTGGACTTTATCAAATACGATACATATCTAATCGGATGCTTAGGGACCTTCACGAGATGATATATTTAATCAACCAAGGGCATTGGGGAGTCTACTCATTCTGTAAACTTTCATTGTCTATGTAGTTTTGTATGTAATATTTTAATGATTTAAAATTCTTACTCATGATTATCATATGTGTCTCGACTAATCTTTACTCGGCTCTTTTTCCATAAAGTTTTGAAATATACCTTGCGTGAGCCCAATTCATAATATGCATGAGGAGAAACGCATAATAAGCGTTACATGAATACAATAATGGCAGCCACTTTGTTTTCTCTCTACGTCTACTAATGTAGATTTACAGTCGTAGAAAACACGTTACAAGTGTGACAATACTTACTAAGTCCCGGTGATTTCTTCTGGGTTCACAGAAAAACTACGATTTTTGCGTGGTGTGAGCGTATACTATTTCTTTAAACACTGAACAGGTCACACGTGTTGCCGGACTGTTGTAACCTGTATACAATGAACAAATTATACCTGCAGCGTTTGCCTGATCTAACCCACAGCAATTTAGCTGGAATATTGCTGCCTTAGGCGTAATACAACATCCACACACTCACACACTATAGAGTTCGGAGAACGTATGAAATTAAGATCCAGCGTGTTCCAGTAATGGGAATTGGGACAAATTAAACCGTTAAAGTTAAAGCACATACTCACTGTCAAGCTAATGCTTATTTTTATTTCATAAATAATAAAAACTTGTAAAGTAGTAAACACGACCATCTCAGCATCACACACAGAGAAAGTCCTGATAGTCTTTCATGCGAGATCACTCACATAAAGGGTCCTGATAGTCCCTCACACAGCATCACACAGATATACACTTCCGATAGTCTCTCACACAGCATCACACACAGAGAAAGTCCTGATAGTCTTTCATGCGAGATCACTCACATAAAGGGTCCTGATAGTCCCTCACACAGCATCACACAGATATACACCTTCGATAGTCTCTCACACAACATCCCACACAGAGAAAGTCCTGATAATTCCCCATATGAAATCCCCCACACCCACACCCAGATTATTCCGATAGTTCTGTTCACATTGCAATTAAAACTTCTACAACTACCACTACTCCTACAAATACAACCTCTTCTCCAACTATCACCTCTTCTACTACTACCACAACTTCTACAGCTACCACCTGTTTCACAACTACTTCTACAACTACCACTACGTCAGCAACTACAACTACTTCTACAACTACAACAACTACAACTACTTCTTCAACTACCACTACTTTCACAACTACCAATACTTCTACAACTACCACTACAACTACAACAACTACTTCTACAACTACCAGAACTTCTACAACTACCCCCTCTTCAACAACTACCACTACTTCTACAACTGCCACTACTTCTGCAGCTACAACTACTTCTACATTTACTTCAACAAGTACCACTACTTCTACAACTATCACTACTTCTACAACTTCCACAACCTCAACAACTACCACTACTTATACAACGACTACTACAACTACCACTACTTCTACAACTACCACTACAAATGCTTCTACAACTGTAACATCTTCTACAACTACTTCAGCAACTACCACTACAACTACAAAAACTACTGCTACAACAGCCACTACTGCTACAACTACCGCTGCTTATACAACTACTTCGACAACTACCACAACTTCTACAACTACATCCTCTTCAACAATTACCACTACTACTACAACTACCACTACTTCAGCAACTACCACTACAACTACAACAACTACTTCTACAACTGCCACTACTTCTACAACTACCGATACTTCTACATCTACTTCGACAACTACCACAACTTCTTCAACTACCTCCTCTTCAACAACTACCACTACGTCTACACTTACCACTACTTCTATAACTACAACTACTTCTACAAATACTTCTACAACTACATCCTCTTCAACAACTACCACTACTACTACAACTACCACTACTTCAACAAGTACCCCTACTTCTACAACTACCACTACTTCAACAACTACAACTACTTCTACATTTACTTAAACAAGTACCACTACTTCTACAACTATCACTACTTCTACAACTTCAACTACCTCAACAACTACTACTACTTCTACAACTACTACTACAACTACCACAACTTCTACACCTACAACTCCTTCTACCACATCCGCTACTTCAACAACTCCTTCTACAACTGCCACTACTTCGATAACTACTTCGACAACTATTACCACTAACAGCTCTTCAACAACTACCATTACTTCTACAACTACCACTACAAATGCTTCTACAACTATAACATCTTCTACAACTACTTCGACAACTACCACAACTTCTGCAACTCCCCCCTCTTCAACAACTACCACCTCTTCAACAAGTACTTCTACTTCTACACTTACCACTACTTTTATAACTACAACTACTTCTGCAACTACAACTATTTCTGAAACTACCACTACTTCTACAACTACTACTACAACTACCACTACTTCTACACCTACAACTCCTTCTACCACTTCCGCTACTTCAACAACTCCTTCTACAACTACCACTACTTCTATAACTACTTCGACAACTATTTCAACTAACACCTCTTCAAGAACTACCATTACTTCTACAACTGCCACTACTTCTACAACTACCTCTACAAATGCTTCTACAACTATAACATCTTCTACAACTACTTCAACAACTACCACCTCTTCAACAAGTACCACTACTTCTACACTTACCACGACTTCTATAACTACAAGTACTTCTGCAACTACAACTATTTCTGAAACTACTACTTCTTCTACAACTACCATAACTTCTACACCTGCCAGTACTTTTATAACTACCACTTCTTCAACAACTGACACTACTTCTACAACTACCACTACTCTTCATAACTACCAATATATTATTACAACTATCACTACTTCTACAACTACCACCTCTTCAACAACTACCACTACTTCAGCAACTGCCACTACTTCTTCAACTACCACTACTTCTACAGCAGCCACTACTTTTACAACTACCACTACTTCTATAACTACCTCCTCTACAACTACCCCTTCTTCTATAACTACCCCCTCTTCATCAACTACCGCTACTTCGACAACTACTTCGACAACTGCCACACCTTCTATAACTACCCCCTCTTCATCAACTACCGCTACTTCTATAACTACCACAACATCCACTATTATTTCTACTACCTCCACTACAACTACAACTACCACTACTTCAGCAACTGCCACTACTTCTTCAACTACCATTACTTCTACAGCAGCCACTACTTTTACAACTACCACTACTTCTATAACTACCTCCTCTACAACTACCCCTTCTTCTATAACTACCCCCTCTTCATCAACTACCGCTACTTCGACAACTACTTCGACAACTGCCACACCTTCTATAACTACCCCCTCTTCATCAACTACCGCTACTTCTATAACTACCACAACATCCACTATTATTTCTACTACCTCCACTACAACTACAACTACAACAACTACTTCTACAACTACCACTACTTCTACAACTACCACTACTCCTCATAACTACCAATATATTTCTACAACTATCACTACTTCCACAACTACCACAACTTCTACAATTACTACAACTTCTACATTTGCTACTACGTCTACAACACCTACTACTTCCACAAATACCTAAACTTCTACTGCTTCAAGTACTTCTTCTTTTATATATGTCATTAACTTTACTTCTTTGGACGCGGCTGTAGCGGTCTTTGTCTCAGGGATTTGCTTCAAAGTAGCACCTCCTAGTCGTGACATGATCCGATTGTTCGCTGTAGTGGTCAGCGTATAAAGATCTGAGCAACTTAAGGCATAAAAGCATCGTAAAGCGGGCAAACTCCATTCTCACTACTACTACTACTACTACTACTACCACTACTACTACTACTACTACTACTACTACTACTCAGATTAGTACTAGTTATCTGACATATACTCCTCCCCTCCGCATTTCGACCGTGCAACAAGAAGAAACTCGTAATGTCCACATTTGCACATTGTACACCTGCAACCAGATTAAACTAAGTGTCCTCTGACAGATTATTGAAAGCAAGTGCATGATGGTTTCAGTTGAAATAGAATTATTTTGCCGATATCATCAATGTTAGTGGAAACACTGAAAACGTCTTTTCTTTGTACAGGTTTTAGTTGTCTAAACCTTGCGCAAATCGTTGTTGTGCGAAATTTTAAAACAAGTGAAAATACTGAACGGTTTCAAACGATGGCTCGCTGACACTTCCAAGGGAGTTAACGTGATCTAACATTTTATTTTTGTGCTTGGTCAATCTTACACCACGACATCATCACGGCATTACTGTCGTTGCTTCCCATACCTTACATTTTGTATGGATTTAATCGACGCTTGACATATTCTCCTTGGATGGCCTTTCATTCAGCAACTTTCTTTAATCTTCAAAAACGCGAAGCGACATGGCGCAAATATCATTTTTTTTAAGTGTAAGACCATGATGGTCGACTGTGTCCAAGCCTAGCGCCACATCGACAGAGTCTCTAATGTTTCTACAATTATATTAGACCGCTCGTAAGTGCAATAATATATTGAGTGCCTACTCTGCATACAATCGATAGAGAATTTGGGATTCCAATCAAAGAGAAGTTCTCACTGCTTCCACATGATAGGCTGCTGACGCCCAATTCATAATACGGCCATGGAAAATCACTTTAGGAGTGTGACCTAGATCAGTCTTGTTTTTCGGGTCCTAGTTGACCAAGAGGTATGGGGATGCCCGAGGGACGTGATGTAGGCCAATAATGACTGATAAGACCCTAACGATGACTGTTTTAGTAGCAGGACATGACTTCTTGAAAACTATTTGCAGTCGTCTTTTTTTATCTGTCAATCAATGCACTGCCACTCACTATCATGTTAAGTGATAACGAGGAATCTTGATGTCCACGCTGCAGACTCTCAATGTATGAGATTGAAACGGCTTTGTTAATACGATGTTCGCTATGGTAGTCAGAAAGTTGAATAAGTTTCAACTAGTTGGCACGAAAAAGGATGCGTTGAAAAGTATAACAAATGCAATTTGTAAATCCCATGGGAACAAAGATTAAAAGTGAAATATCGTAACTCCGAACCCCAAAAGTCCGGAAACCCTATCTACGGACGGGTCTGTTAGAATTTCTGGACCGGATATTGCTCTTTAACAAGATCTCATTAATCCGGACGGTCAAAGGAAACGGTCCCGTATGGATTCACGGGTTTTCAAATTGATGAAACTCTAAACATCCTTAATGCTATGAACATTTGCTGCCTGTTAATAGGACAATAAAATGCATAAAAAATACCACCATGGCGTCTCTATGTTTTCGAACAATAGAAACGTGCAGTCATTTTAATATCATCTGTAGAAAGAAAGAAAATATCATCTGGAATCACTACACAATCCACTGAACAAATGACTCCTTCTGTATCAGCTAATGTAATTAATTTAAGAAGTTTATACATGTTATGGTTTGCTGGCTTGTTATCAGTGGCGACCCCTTTTGGTTAAGATATATACTATTCAGTTGTTAGGACTCTACTTTTAGTAGACATTTCTATTGAATGAGTGAGTGAGTATGGTTTAACACCGCTTTTAGTAATATTCCAGCAATATCATGGCGGGGGACACCAGAAATGGGCTTCACACATTGTACCCATGTCGGGAATCGAAACCGGGTCTTCGGCGTGACGAGCGAACGATCCATTTCTATTGAATATCGAAAGGGTTTTGTCGCTTTTAGTTTTTATAAACTATACCAATATGCTAAACATGTTAATCACTATCCAAATGCTCTTAATCATATATTAGTACATGTATGTGTCTTTGATTGGCACCAAATACTTTCTTAGGAACTATTATTGGAATAGATAGCAAGTTACTTATTCACTCAGGATGGTTCAATGGTAAGGGGTTCGAATTCCAAAATTCAAACCCCCTATATTGACGTTCCTCACAACCAACCTCTGATGTTTCTACACTCATGCTGATTGGTTTCTCCAAAGTTGCATACATTAAGGATATTCGTCCCTTTGGCATTTCCTCCCAGAAACAGAAACGAGTCTCAGGCAAATTGATAGTCTTGGCAAATTTGTTTCAAGTAATTGAAACGACTCTTTGTTTGTCTGCTGACACGCAAACTTTATGATGGGTGTCAATTTGGCAATGAATAGTTTCCCTGGTTACACGCAAACAATGTCTCAGTTTCACACCGTGCACTAATTACAGACGTCTAGACTTGTACTGGACGTGAACAGTACGCCTTAAAGAACAACCCTGCCTAAAGTTTGAAAGAATAAGTGGCATTAAACCAAATTTACTCACTCACTTTACATTCGCACTTGTTTTATATTTCGATATAGATAATGATATAAGTATTTGCATCCGCCCGAAATGTCTCAGACATATAGATAAAGAAGGTACTATTCACGCAGTAACTTACTATGTTTGTTTAACAATGTTGATGAAGAAATGCCACTGGGATCCAATTTTACCACTCTTCAAGAAGTACATCCATGACGTAGACCAGATGGCGAATATGTAAGCTCCAAAGAACTCGGTTTTCAAAGAATAATTATAGTATATCCAACAGTAATGAAAGGCTAACCTTTGAACAATTACCAAACATCGATCACGTCGTTTGAGGCAAGAGGACAACACCAAGATGCAAGAAGAAGAAGAAGCTAACAAGGGAACCGGTGCCGCAGTCTTCTTCTTGTATGTCATTCCATACGCTTATAGTCTATTGGTATTGATTCTTACAAAGCAGGTGATTACAACTGAAATGTACCAGGAGCCCACAGCCCTCACCCACACATACAAGGAGATATTACCCAAGGCCATAGGTCAGATGTACCATCTCCATTACTTACCGATTTGAAAATGGTACGCAGATTTGGTTTCAAATCTCACAAACAATGAATCGTGCATGTACATGTCTTCCAAATTATTTCCAAATTGTGTTCTTTCTGATTTTCATTATCCAGCATCCACCTGAGCGGAATATTGTTTTCTCCACTTTATGTGGACATTTGGTATTGTCGTCTTTAGAGTTTCCTTTATTGGATTCTTAGTATGTTAGATAACAACTATTTGTTCCTCGATTTGCCTTCCACTTATCGTTCCCATTCCTGAAGCGTTTTTCTGGTGGTTTTTCGACCATGGACAGACATATTTATTTACTTATTTACCGAGCATGCCATTTAATGACAAAAAAAATAACAAAAAAACACCAAAAAACCCAACCCTAACCATTAATTTAGATACAGTGGAACTCATTTACACCCACCCCACCCCCATCCACCTCCCTTTCCCTGATAATTTGTTCTAAAAGATAATTTGTTCTCAGGTTTAACAAGTCAATCCATCGTTTACTGGATAACAATATATACAAGAAAAGTATGTATTATGGAGAAAAATGTATGGGCGTTGAAACGGTAACTGAAGAAACTGTAATACCCAGGCCCACCCAGAAATAAATGAGCTCAGTGAAACCTTATCTGTTTCATCTTTAGATCTATGCATAAAGATTCTGAGATGACTTCAACATTGCACTTGTTAACTTTCCCGAAATGTCGATCAATATTCCTGCAGCTCCAGCCTTTGGTGTTTACATTAAAAAAATGAGGTACAATCGAGCATGTTCTTTATACAAAATTTCAAAGAGCTTCATACGACTCTGTTCAAAAGTTGTTTGATCAGGATATAAACCAGGTTTCAGTAAATTTTCCAAAAGGTTTATTGGGGGACATGTTGAGGACATTTCCAAATTTGATATAGTGACAAAAATGATGTTTGATGTTTGATGCAAGTCTCTATCTTGGCTTGTACAATATGTTCCCGTGTTTGTTCAGTTGAGTAATTGACTTGCCTTTTCGTGTGTTTGTGCCGTGTGCCAGGATTCGCACACCGTTTTGCAAACACACTGTACATGTTTCATCACTATTTGAGAGTGATTCATGACCACATGCTTATGACATACTAGTAATTGGAATCGTACATGGGGCTCTAATTTTAACAGATATTTCTCATTATCATGATAAGGGTTTTTTCGCTTTTATTCATAATTACCAATTATAAATGTATACATTTATGATTATTCCTATTGTTTAAACATGTTAACGTTAAAGTGCAGTTTCAGATGTCACAACTGGGAAATTGGTAGTCGACCTTCAACCGATATTTTTCAGTCATCAGAGGTTTTTCCGGAGGTTTTTCGGAGGTTGACCCCTTTATTTCAAAATTAGAACACGTCATACAAGTAAGGCTGAATCGGTCAAGGATATCGTAAAGGAGGACAGTCCCTCTTTATGTCGGAATCCCATGATCTTTCACGCTGAATGTGAAAGTATTCCGGTGTGATAGACAGTACACAGTTCTTCATAACCACCCTCTGATGTTTCCTCTTGCTTACAGTCCATCCACTGGCTTTGTTTTGTCTCTGACAAGTATGTTCGTAAGTGCAGAATAGCGACATATTGCTTAAAACAACTGAATGCTGTGCCGACAGATGGATGCAAAATCAAGTTTGTCTGGTCTGATTGCGAAGAAACCAAGCAATGATCAATACGGACGTGTGAATGGGATTCAGAATAGCACGCTTCCCTAGACGTATTAGTCATTTATTCATAACTCAGATCTGTTGTACGAGGGAAAATTATAACATCTGTTTGAAAAATTAATAAAATCGTATTGTAGTTGTGTAAAGTCAATACCCTGACACATGTCAGCAGCTTGCAATGCGTCGTGGGAAGTTTGGTTTTGCAAACAAACGCGGTGAAGGTGTGTTCTTGTTTCTCAGATTAAATTAAGAAGTATTTACATTAATTTCAGCAGATGTTGATATTCGATCAGGATATGGTATTGTATGAACATAGTAAACCGTATTAAAAGAATAACCGATCAATGAAAATAAAACAGTGTAGAATTATATAAGCGATGACTCATTTGCCTCTAGGCTTGTTCTGGAGAAGACATGCTTGTCCTTTTGTTATTTGATACACTACTTATAATATTTGTCAAGTGCGTATAAACAACGTGTCCCAATAGTATTCATATAAACTACCAGTCACTGGTTAATCAGGTCACAGATCGCCGTGCAAAATATTCTCTTACACACTCTTTCTGTCCAGAGAAAAGTGATACCTGAAAATACGTTGATCAACGAACTCAAATTATACACATTTACATAGAGAGGATAAGGGATAAGTAAACACACGTGCATATTATCATGTGAAGAGAATCTTCTGTGTGACACATGGCTGGGCGTTCATGTTAATGAGCCATGACCGTTTCTCTTTGTAGGATTGGGTGTATAATTATGTGTACATCATGTGTATTTAAGTTGTCGACATAAATATATGAAGATTAACACAATATACGTTATCGAAGCATACGACGTGTTCTTTCTCTTAAGGCAAATTATTTTCATGAAAAACTATGTAT
The DNA here is from genome assembly GCF_022045235.1 of Haliotis cracherodii. Taxonomy (NCBI): domain Eukaryota; kingdom Metazoa; phylum Mollusca; class Gastropoda; order Lepetellida; family Haliotidae; genus Haliotis; species Haliotis cracherodii. Next base: position 31,144,290 of record NW_027266286.1, read on the forward strand.
ATACTGTTTAAAACGTTTAGTTTTATACCTTTATCACTTTCTGTATACTTAAAAAAATATTTCCATAGAAGGGGTTCACTTGATCGTAAGAGAGCCAACTGGAGTGCCGCCGTCATATATCTGGAGTATTGCTGTTCAAGTTCAGTATGTGCATTGACAACCGCCACACAACGCCTCCGCATGGACCTTGTGATGCTTGTGAACACATGATTGGGGAGACGATGCCATTGTTGCTGCAAAATGGTGCCAAGATCTTGCAAATTCTGTGGTTGGTTCTCGAGAGTGCGAAGACGTCTGCCAAGGGCATCCCAGCCGTGTTTGATGGGATTGAGGTCGGGAGACCTTGACGGCCAGTCAATGATGTTGACTCCCGCATTCTGAAGGAAATTCGTTGTCAAAATTGCTGTGTGGGGTCTGGCATTGTCGTGTTGGAAGATCAAACCGGGTCCATGTGCTGCCATAAAAGGCAGAAGTTCTGTTGCCTGGTCGCGGTAAGCAGCAGCGTTGAGGATGCCACGGATGACAAGAAGCCTGGAAGGTGCATTGCCACAGAAAGCACCCCACACCATGACACTTCCGCCTCGAAATCTGTCAACTTCCTGTACACAACACTGGGCGTAACGTTCATGACGGCGCCTCCACACCCTCGCCCTACCATCAGCAAATCGAAGATTAAATCGGGATTCATCACTGAAGACGACTTCATTCCAATTCCTCTGAGTCCATCGTAAGTGTCGCTGTGCCCACAATTGACGTTGACGTCTGTGTAATTGAGTCAGAATCGGCCCGCAGTATGGCCGTCGTGCTTGAAGGTGAGCAGTTCTCAGACAGTTTCGAACAGTTTGCGCACTCAGTCTATCCCTAAACAGTTCATTTCTGGTTGACGTAGCCATCAAAAATCGGTTACAGAGGTGACGTAAGACAATCGGACGATCCTCTGCATGTGACATCACACGTGGTCGACCTGGTCGAGGGCGATCAGCGGTGGTACCCGTTTGCTGTAAATCATAAACAGTCCGTCGACTACAACCCATCGTCCTTGCGACTTCAGCTACGGACGTTCCTGTCTGCAACATGCCGATGGCACGTTCACGTTGCACATTTGAAAGGCGTGGCATGACAAATGGCCGTAAAGACTTTTATTTTCTTGTGTTTTTCTTTTTTGTGTGTTAATTCCACCTGTTAAGATACCTACGTAAAAATATATGTTATCCTTCTAAATCACCATTCTTCAAAATTCGTGACCTATTTGCATATAGTTCAAATCATGTTTGGAAATAAACAACCTCAGTGATAGGTTGATAAGTAAACTCAGAGAATTATCTTCGTGCTCCGAGGAATAACTGATTATTTGTCACGAGGGATGAGTTCAACAATATTTCACAAGGGACAGATAAACCGTCATTCCAAGTTTCGAATAGGTTATTCCAAATGATACCCATGGTTTGTGTTTTTGAGAAAGCGAAGAAGGAGAATGGGTTTTCATATCAGTAGTGGAAAGATCAGCTCAGTCAAGCAACTAGTGGAACGTCAGAAACCATGTGATGTCCTAAACAATGGTGACGTCATCTTTAACTACATGTAAATGCGACAATGCGTTGATGTGACGTCGCGTTGCTCTGGAACGCTTAGAAAACAATCTACCTCAATGGAACAATTAGAATGACCGAGCTAATCATCCGACATTCTAATGCTCGGTGAGATTAGCTGAAAATGATTACAATTAATTTATATTTCTGATTTTGATAACTGGACAAACCTATAATGACACTCAAACAGAACGGGAATAGTTGACCGAAAGCCTAGTAAACCCATTTAATGACAATATGGGATGCATCCGAATTCAACCTAACAACTAAGCACTATATTACAGATAAAACACAATTTTGACTCATGCAATCACTATTACTTTAGCAGGTCGTGTGTACACATTTTACAAATCGCGCCATGGACAAAACATCGATCGACACAAGCAATTTATCCTAACCAGAATCCAACCTGTTACATGTTATGCGCACCAATGTTATTTAATTGAAAAATGCACGAGTAGACATTCCGAATGACCGCTTTCATATATATGACATTTTAGTAATGCAACGAGCAATTTCTGTCATTCACTTGCATATATTATAAAGCAAAACAACCGGTGTTGAATATGTCTAGTCAAGGTTGAACAAGCAGTACGTGTTTTAAATTGTTATAATGTAGCGCGTTGCTGAAGCTTCTAAACATTGCCGGCTGTACATCTTCTTCAGCAATGTTCCATTGCCATATGTAAAGTGATGTCTAAAGAAGGCTCGAAGTAAGGTTGGATTATATCATGCGTATTCGTGATAGAATTGTAAACAGCACACAATACAACGCCTCTTGAATATACCAGAATGTGGATAACGGCATGTGTTGGATGAAGAGCCCATGGCCAGCCAATGACAGTCCCGAGGCCATCACTGCCAGGAGGCCAGATGGTAGGATTGGTAGATGGTTCTTATGTCTTTTGCTGAAGTCAAAGCTTGAATACTAGTATTCATATAAACATGATTGTCATGATTCGATCTATATCTACAACAGACCTAAAAGAACAAAACGGTCATTGCATGACTGCAAAGTTTGATTTTAACTTCACTTGAATTGAAACTTTAAGTAATCAGTCTTCATAACATAAGAGCTGTTTCTCCATTGAGGTCACCAGCTTGATACCTATACCTCCAAGGTAAGAGTTTCCACTTTCTAGCGAATTTACCACATATATGAGTGGGTGAATTCATTCAGTATTCAAATTTAATCAGAATGTTGAGATGTACTGATGACATTGTATTTATTCTGTCACAGAGTCTATATAAATTACATGTTATCTAATGAATTTAATTTTACAGTACAGTAGTATTTGAAGTGTGAAACCGAATTATTTTGCCATATGTTTGCGAGGAAGTTTCAAATTAGGTTTCGGAATATTAATGGTCCCCATTAACATTGGCCATATCAGCTAGAATGAGTTCCATTTACAAACTAATTCTTTACGCACTAGTTAATATCGGAGTTTTCACCTTAGAGCAATTGGCATATTCGGGACATTAAACCACATCAGTACTTCTTCTTTTGCTTCGCATGCAATGCTAAAAAGCGGGATGTATCTCAGAAGGAAAGTCACGATACTCGCTGACTGCTACCGGCAATGTGCCAAGTGCATTTCCGACCACTTGCCTCAGTTTGGATTTTATTTTTATGACCGATGGCTCATCGGCTAATTCAACTAAGAGACTTGTCATACGCTGAGAAGTACATCAACCAAAAACGTTTTTTTTCTGGAACGTGCCATCGAACGGTGTAGTTACTTTGCTCTCCTCATTTTCTTCTCTTTTATGCCACATTTTTATCAAAGTTTCAGCGATATGATGGTGGGTGCAACACTGGAAATTGGCTTCACCCATTATGCCAGTGTGGGGAATCGAACCCCGGTCTTCAACCACGCATTAATGACTAAGCTACCCTACTTTCCCCTCAATGGTCGACGTACTGTACAGCCTGCGCACGAAATGTGCCCCACAATCTACGTCAATGTAAGCACAATTTTATTTATGTTTGTTAAATTCCTCGCAACATGACAAACGATTGTTGAGAAGTGTAGACTACCAACATATAAATAAGATGATCGAAGACAGTTCGCTTCTTAGCACTCAACACCGGAACTCACTCTGAGGTGCTTTCTTCGTGTTTCCTGCTATTATTGTCCTGAACTCGTTTTTATTGTCATCGTTCTCACATCAGATAAACGCTTGACATCAAACACATTCTTGCCTTCAACTGATTGTACTGACAAACACATCGTTTCCTACGAGCGAGCAGCCTTTGTAACTGGGTTGCCCTTGGTCGTTATAAGCCATTACCCGGCTTGATGCGAACGTTTACAGACATATATTTCCTTTTGGGATGCTTTTGTGCGTAGAGCTTCTGTTTCATTTTTAGCTTTGACCTACACTGTTTATATTTTCTATCAGGTACACTTAGACTGATAGTTATATAAGGTCTGGTCATGTAATATGGAGACATGTAAAATAGTTTTATTTATGAAAACGAATAATTCTTGAAATATTTTCTTGGTTTCAAGCATTAAGGGAATATATACCCTACGCTTAAATAGTCATTATTTGTGTCAAGTTTATGGTTCTCAAATGTCTTTTGAGGCAGCAACATTTAATTTACCATGTATGTGTACATATTCAGTTAAACCAAGCAAAGGCCAACTCAAGTATACTCGATACATCATATAAGACTATAGGTAGGCTCCAGGTTGAATCCTCATTGAACCGTTACTGTACTAGGTAATAGGTCTTCAGCAACCCATACTTGCCGTAAAAGGCGACTATGCTTGTCGTAAAAGGCGACTAACGGGATCGGGTGGTCAGGCTCGCTGACTTGGTTGATACATGTCATCGATCCCAATTGCTTAGATAGATGCTCATGATGTCAATCACTGGATTGTCTGGTCCAGACTCGATTATTTACAGACCGCCGTCATATAGCTGGAATATTGCTGAGTGCGGCGTTAAACAACAAACCAACCAACCAACTGTAGGTAATAATAACATATACCCCGTTCGTCTCGAACTACGGATGACTGGATCTACACTTCATGCTCCGTTGTTTCATTGTATTTATTTGAGCAGAAGCCGATATTCTAAATAAATACCATTATCATGACTGTCCAAAATTCGTCTTGTCAAGATCCACTTAATTACAAGTCATCATTCTTACATTTGCCTTCATTCATCATACAATGTCCCTTCATCATAATATTTATGTTATGTTAAGCGTAGTAAAGTCCTATATGTCGTTTAGAGACTATTGCTATGAACTTTTAACAATCATGATACAAATACATATATCTATTTCGGGTTTTGCACAAATAAAAAAATAGACATAACATTTCTCATTTTTATAAAATTGAATATATATTTTTCATAGAAGTATGGTTATTTTATCATAACATAGTAAAAAGGTATGAACAGTTACAAATAGTATTCTTTTAAGGCAGCTAATTAACCGTACAAACTATTTATTACAAACACAGGGTAGTAATTCCAAGACTTTAAAAAAAAATACAAAGTGGTACATATGGACAAGAAACATGGAGGCAAAGAATTAGTATTCCTTGTGAATGAACAATACAAAATATCCAGACAAAAATAACTTAAGATACATGGAATTATCTTTTTGTCCAGCAGTTGAGACGTCACAAGACAATTCAGTACACAATATGTCCAAGGACCGAAGTCTGAGTAAATATCTGAGGCTCGGGTTGCACTTCAATAAGATGGTAAATACATTCGTTGCTCGACAGAACATCCATTTCATAAGGAAACAATAATGTTTTATCCTCGGCAAAAAATGTTGGAATTGACATCCGAATGAAATCTAACCGTTTTCCCTGTTTCAAACGGCCATCGATCGCATAATAAAAACACGACTGAAGGCAGCGTCCGGCCCTGACGTTGAAGATGACGTAATCATATACCGTTTCGCCGGCCGCAGTCCATACCGCAGGTGTCAAGGCAGAAATCCCATTGAATTCGCCACTTTTTCCTCACGAAGCAAACTTCAGACATAAATAACCCCAGCTCATAAAACTTTAAAATTCCCACAGGGCCACTATACATGTCCTTGCTCAGATTAGAGTGAAGATTTAGATCCGGACTTTCGACGGCGAGCTCTTATTCTTGTTAAAAAAGAACATTCAAATCAACTAAATCATTAATTTCCTACCCGCGTCTGTGACGTCATGTTGTCTTGAAATGAACACGGCAGGTACGTGCAGTAGACAAGCGAGTGCACAGCGCTGTGTCACGTGACTCGTAATGAACATGCACACATCAAATGCAGCAACCAAGTTGATTCACATGGAGATTATAGATTTATACAAGCAATCAAAACTATATACGACTGAGGACGGTAGATTTACACAGACGTATTCAGTGGTTGAGACGCAGGTGGTGTTTATGTATATATTCCGCCAATCTAGCCCGCATGGATACGTCTCTAAATTCCTCGAGAGCGTGTGTGTTGCAACCGTGTATCGTGCAGCCTACGTACGCTATCGGTGAGTTCGATAAATTATTGAATATTCATATCATATACAAGGAGACGCTTCAACATACTCTATATGCAACCTTGGATGTGTTGGATATGCACCAATGAGTCAAATCACGCAGGGAAGCCGGGTAAGCATGACTGCCCTGCAAATTGTGTTGGTTGTAGGAGATGACCACTGGATCGGGTGGTCAGGCTCGGGGACTCGGTTAAATGCCTGTCGATGGCGTGGATCGAAAGTCAAAGTATGAATCACTGTATTGTCTGGTCCAGACTCGATTATTTACAGGCCGCCGTTATATAGCTGAAATATTGCTGAGTGCCACGTTGAACAAACAAACAAACAAAACCAATGAGTTAACTTTATCCGTAGCAGTAAGATAACGTTATTAATAAATATTTTTACCTTGTTTCTATCACAATACCTGTATAGGACTCAATAACACATATGTACTGAATGCTCTTTTGTGTACGTAAAAAGATTTCAATGCACAAATTAGTCACACGGTCTGCACAGCTGTTTATATATATTTTATGTTGTGTCGTCATGATGTACGAAGTGCCGCAATTCGCTGTGCAGAGTAGCGTCCCTTGGGCACGCCAGAAACCTATACTTGTGGGTTCAAATCCCGGTTCGCCCCGATTATGTTTCTAGCACCGTACCCGTGCTCGTGGGTTTCACCAAAGTGGTAAGCGTCTAAAAACTGCTTCACTTCGGGTTTTCCTCCCACATTAAACTGACACGCCGTGATCTATGTGGAATAATGTTCAAAGCGGCATAACACCCAGCCCACTCACTAACTCTGTGCACTATATATCGTAACAGGGAAAATTTCGATATAGTCTTAATGATACCGAGTCTTCATGTCACCGAGTTTTCTTTGTAAATACTTGGGCACAATGCGACGTTGATTGTTATGAATTTGGAAATGGTTTTGTCGCTTCTATTTATATACCATCATCATAATTGTTCCAATACAATGAACAAAGCTAATTACAAATCACCATTGAAAATTTATATTAACTTTCATGCTGACATTTGCCTTCAGTCAACATATGTTACACGTACTGTAGTCCCCCATGGCGTGTCGAAACTGTTTGTGTAAAATTAATCAATATGAGATGCCACTGATTTTTGTCGAAGGAATATAGTTGCATTATCAAAATATGATAAACAGCTATCAACGATTGCATCTCTACTATTATGCTGCTGAAATTCAAGAAACTTTGAAACCAACAAACTTTTGTTCAGGAAAATTCTTTCCTGAAACTATAAATGTGACCGAGCCGAAGAAGAGCCTCAAGACGTGCAGTTTAACAAACATTTGCAAACGCAATAAACTGACACCGCGCAAGATTTATCTCTTTCCACACAAAAACAGAGCTTAAGAAGTTGGAGTTTGATTTGTCAGTAGACACGCCAGGAGGTGACGACTGGTGAAAACATACGTTATGGTGATTATGTAAACAGACGCTTAATTATACAGTATCATTTCGCGGTTCGAAGACTACATATCAAAATGGGTTTCAGACACCGCATACCACAACATTTGACATTACAGAACGTGACACATTGTGAATATGAATTTACGGAATTCAGAAATGTAAGAGGAAAGCGTACAGACATAGACCGTGAGTCGATATATTTCATGAAAACGAATATTGACAGCTGTTCATATTTCGATTCATAATAACAGTTTACGTCTTAAGATTTGAGATGATGCGCTTTCCACAGCTCGTTTACTTCTATTAGTGTTGCACCACAAAAACTACAGATTGATGTATTGCCTGTATTTCAAGTAGGAATTCTAAGCAGGGGAGCGCGGCATGTGGGCGGTACTGCAATGTGTAAATACGAATAACACTGAGAGAGGTCTATCAAAAAAATATCGTTTACGTGTCGGTAATGACGTGGCCATTTGGATCTCCTTTATCAAACACTTCCAGACAATAGGAAAACTGAAATTTACCCACCAGAAAGAAAACTTTTCAAAATTGCTTACATTTTGTATCTTTTTCCAACCAATTCTAACATTAAAATAAAAACAATAAATATTGTGTGATACGGCATTCGCAAATAAGTGAAAAAGCAATTTCTTACAGACGTGTGCAAATCATTTCATAATCGGTTAATCTATGACAGGGCTCAAGAAGTCTTTTCCATTGTCTCATGTGTGGTGATTTCTTCTTCTTAATTCATGTCACTTTCTTATCTAACCCCCACCCGACACAAACCCCATATCCATAGCCTTACTTCACAAGATTAAATTACATGTAGTTTACTGGTGAAGCTTCTTCTGAAAGTAGGGAGACTTAGAGAATCACACCTTGCCGTAAGTTCTTTCCTTCTTTTACAAAGGGAAATCAGCTCCAGCGCATATACAGACATTCACTACATACATACAGCACGAAGCAATTAAACCATCAACCGTCCTCCTTACTTGAGAGGGAACATAATTGTTGGTAACGTGAGTTATCCACTTGCAAATTGTACAAACCCCTCCTTCCATAAGCGCTAATAACTATGATAAAAAAAGAAAGTGGATGTGGCCTTCATTTGCATTTGATCTTGCAGCGTTTTTAAATGGTACATGGAAGTACTTTAGTGTCTTACAACACCCATATTCCTCGTGCAAAAGTGTCGAAATTGCAAGACGGCAATTAAGTTGAACATTTAAAGCTGTGTGCAAAAATGTAGCTCTTCAGACAACATTAAAAAGATATAGGGGGCGACGGTAGTGGCAATACGTTTTCAAAATGTCGAAAACATTATTTTTTATAAAACTTACTGAGACAAAAATCTTGGAATCTTATTCGTAGATGTAAAAATGACTTATCGGTAAACAAATAAAAAGAAGCTCCTCTCTGACACTGAAAATGAAGTAAAAAAGCGACCAAACTGTTTCAAAGTCACGAAATCTTAATTTTGGATCCAATAGGCAACCAAGATCAGATATGAGATAATGTCTCTAAAACAATAATAAAATTGTCAGTGGTATATTATATCATATCATATATTATACATGTTTTACACATGTCATGGCAGTGAGATAGCCAAATCAATTAGTAAAATGAGATTCCCTCTATTGATTATACATTGACACGGTCACACAACAGGGCGCTGACAACATGTGTGGTCATGTGTCGCAACAGAAGCAATGGAACAACACGCAGTTGTGTCGGAGAATACAGAAATCGACAGTTTACAAATGAATTTTAATTATTGTGAGAATGTATATACGTATTACATGCATCATATCCACTGTCTAGTGGCTGTTCTTATGTATTTGGGGGGCACGGGTGGCCCAGTCGTCTAAGGCGCCGCGATTCGCTGTGCAGAGTTTCGTCCCTTTGGCACGCCAGAAACCTATAATTGTGGGTTCGAATCCCGGTTCGCCCCGATTATGTTTCTAGGTTTGTCAGCACCATACCCGTGCTCGTGGGTTTCACCGAAGTGGTAAACGTCTGAGACCTGCATCACTTCGGGCTTTCCTCCCACATTAAGCTGACATGCCGCGATATAACAGTAATACTGTTAAAAGCGGCGTAAAACCTAATTCTCTCACTAACTTATTTATTTGATATCGACATTAGGGGTTATGTGCAAGCGTTGTTACTATGCAACTTGGAACAGGGAACAAAGTACGTAGTATGACTTACAAACTGAAATGATCCTACAAATACATCTTTCTAAATAGGGGGGCACGGGTGGCCCCGTCATCTAAGTTGTGTCCCTTGGCCACGCAAGAAACCTATGATTGTGGGTTCGAATCCCGGTTCGCTTCGATGATGTTCCCAAGTTTGTCAGCACCATACCCGTGGTCATGGGTTTCACCTAAGTGGTAAACATCTGAGACCTGAGACCTTTCCTCCCGCATAAAGCTGACACGATGTGATCTAACTGGAATACTGTTAAAAGCGGTGTTAATTCCAACTGACTCACCCATTCCCTATAATAACCAACGTAGCGTGTTATTCAACAACTCAAACAAATGATGCAAATATTGCTGACAAGAATTATGTAACGTCTTACTTCATTATAGGCAACAGATCTTCCTTGAAACTGTACAAGCCTTCGAATTTGCACAAGGTCAAAATGAGGTCAGAATGCGACTGAGTCTTTCACAATGAATTGACTGCGACCTATTTCACGAGACCGAAATAACTTGGGATCAGGGATTACTTTGTAATGAGCAGACATTTGTTATATTGAGTTATTTATGGCTAGCACAACTATGCTAGGCTCTTGTAAGGTAAAATATGCAAATTAGGTCGAAAATCTCCTTGTCGATCGCACTCGTCGGCAAGGGACCATTTGAGGTTGAGCGGTGATACGGTGATATGTACGTGTTGGGTCTTCACTAAAAACATAGGATAAGAAATGTTCTGCTGATCAGCTTTATCGGTTTGGGCAAATATTTCATTAACACTTATGTTACACTACTATTTTATCTAAAATATCTAGACTACCAGGACGCTGAAATTTGTCGCTGACATATTTATTGGATGTTTTTGTGTTAAACCCTTCATCGATCTCAATCTCTCGCATATCTCCTCTATATTATGATGAGAAAACGCCCACAATCGGAAATTATGACCGCGGTGCACGAGACATGTCGGCTAATATCTTGAGCGTCTGTCGAAAAAAACCCTTTTCCATTTAAAATTCCATTTGCAAGTAAATGATCAGTGTTCGGCCACGCATGCGCATTTAACATAAAGGCGACGAGTTTTTCCGGTCCCTTTGCCTATAGCCCTACAGTTGAAATATCGAATGTTCTAGGAATGGCCTCGTTTTGAAAAAAAACTGGTTATCCCCCTTTATAAGAAAGTGAATCTTAATATTTTCGGTTAAGGGTTTTAGATCATTCAGGTTTTCGGACATACATGTAGAGGAAGAAGATCTGCGTTTCTAGATTGATATGGTCAAATTCAATTTTCTCCCGAACGTGACAATGGATGGCATAACGGCACGAACTAAACTCCAGACAGGGTGATGTGGCGGAGCGAAGAGCTTAGAGTGTTCTTCTCATCGCTATAGCCACCCATCTTTCTTCAAACCCTACATCTAATGTAATGTAATTGCAACCGATCTTGTCTACCAGACAGAGTGTACTCTTCAAAAGCTCCCAAAATTTAGATATTTGAAAGGCGTTTTACCATTTTAAGCGAGTGTAGGGGATCGTATCCCGTAAGTAATTAAATTCTTAAAATAAAAGAAAACTTTTCTTTTCTGAGTATCACAATATTACTATTTCTCACGTATGTGTTTGTATGAAGACCGGCGTTCCTCTCGTCCATAAAGTGATGCGTTTATGATAATGAAACGAGGGAGGTGTTTTACCATAATATACACATCTCGACATAATTTTGAGGCTTGCATTAAATGCACCAAAACCGTCTCCACTCAGTGAGTTTATGTGAAACAATTATGCGTTCTGACATAATTGTAACGATAAGCTATAACACACGCGTATAATTGTCAAAAAGATGTTGGCTCTCGATTATTTATTCAACCAGCACTTGAAATAGGCCTAGTAATACCAACACGAACACAGTAAAATGAAATGGGACGACGAAGCCCAAAACACAAAATAAACACAAAATTGGATTGCATTTCTCCATGAAAATAATATTTGATCACTGTCAGGGTCACTCTTGGAGTTAACCTGGTGTTATTGATTTCCCCTAAAGATAGTTTTTAGATGAATTAATTACAAAGATAAATACTACAATCGATAACAGTTTACTGTTGCATGATACTTAAATTATGTCACAAAGCCACACCTATCTCCTATCTAACCATAGTTACCTGACAAATTGACTTATTTTGTCGCTATAGTCGTGTGTTTTCAAATGCTAATAAAACCTTCTTTTGCATTTCATCTGATTTATTGAGACTCTTTGAATATCATGTTCACCAGGATTTGCACATATGCAGTCTTCATTTTAAGGAGATGGCAATTATATGTGCCAGACAGCCAAGACAAAAGCTAATGACGCTCTAACATTAAATGAATAGTCTGATACTCAGTAAAAACGAAATAGGAACCCAAGATAAAACTATTGACCTTTGTTATCCAGAGTTTTGAAGGTCGAGAGCGTTTTCCAAATACCACACAAGGAGGTTGGACTGGTGTTGTTTTTTTCAAGAGTAACGATTCAGTGTTCCCTCTATAGACTAATGTTGAGTATTGCTGTAATTTGCCCCATAAACCAAATGCGTGGTTCGCAGCATGATTGATCAGGGGGTATTACTGTCTATCCGCAAGCAGTATCCTAATTACACGTTCCAGCCCTGACAGCCATTTTAGGGAAACCCAAATTATCTTTAAAGCAAACTGGAGGTCTATAATTTAATTAGCAGAGTGTATGCCTCGGTAGTGTCTAGTTATTTCTCTGCAAATAAAGACGCTTTGCCAGACATCCTGAAAAAAACCCACGAGTTGGTTTCCTTCTGAAAAGCTGAAACAACCCGTTGGACTAAAGACGTTCATTTCAGTTACGTGGGACTTAATCAATAATATTTGTAGAAGATATTATTCCATAGCCTCATCAGAATCCAAATCCATTGCAAAGAAATACCTTTGTTGGTGATCTGTAATTTCTTCTAGCCAAATCGAGGCTTCCTGTTTGGACAGTTGGATGAAGAGAGTTATTTCCCTGTAGTGTCGTCGTCGGTACGCCTCTAAAAATGACATGCTGATTTCGAATTCGGCTCTAAAGACATACTTCCTGCTTACATAATGTGTATTTGATGAGCCTCAAGTACAACTATGGTGCTGTGTACATTTGGTTCCTTTTACAGAGGTCGACCCTTGCCAGTGTGGAAAATGGTCTTGTCTATAAATGTATCATGTATATATGGCGAGCTTTTTGTACTGAACCTCTGCCACACTGTCACAGTTATTGAGATCAACGTCTCGGTTCCGTAGATACAGCTGCATCACATGTGGTCTCTGAAATATGCGCAGTGGCACATGTTCACAGGAACTCGTATTCGAGTTGAATTGATAGATCATTATATATATAATACAAGATAGTTGGAGTGACAGTTTGCTGAAGCATGTTTTGAAAACCTAGAAAAAAGTAAGCACTGCTCACACGTCAACATCTTCCCATAATTTTTAAGGAATTAGGAATTCATGAAACCCGAGTATGACGAATGATGATTCAGATACGCTTCTGTCAACACAACTCCCCAGGCAGACTAGCTTTCGCGTCCATCTCCCAAGTCAAAAACACGTCCCTTTTATGTAGGTAGCAAAGCTGTTTTGTCAGTAGCCTTGTCCATATACATCATTTATCAGCTCGACAATGGCATTTCTCTGTATACAGACTTACCGCACTTAGCCCCGGGGTAAACAAGTTCATGAGTAGCGAATCGATTTCGTGATATTGAAATGTCTGTCAGAAGGTGATTTCAAGCAATTTGAAGGACGGGAGTTTGGTTGATTTTATAACTGAAAGCCACTCATCGGAATGACAAAGTTTCAATCCAGTGCGACATGCTATGGATCAAACATGTGGTGTTCCAGTATATAGAACACATCTCTGATGTCACGCCAGACTGCCATGCAACGGATGAGGTATGGTTAAATGTCATGTTTTTCAGATTGGAGAAAGTCCACTTTCCAGACGTGTTGTAAATATATCAATCACATTTGCATATCCCGATAGACCCTTAGTCATCTTATTAACACTCAGTGTTTATCAAATAGCAGAATATATCAAAACTACCAGGCTGAATATATTGCTGACCATTTGTTTTCCAGAAGCGATGACACGAGGATGAACGCAAAGGCATGTTATATTTTAGATGTGATTCTCAAATGATTTCAACTGGTTTCCTCTTTACGGTCAAACTGAATTAAAGTAGTTCGTGAAAAAATATTACAACAGTACGTTTCAGTCATAATGTTTTCATGATCATGAAGTCATTATGTAGCAATGGTATGTCAATAGTACTCCTTTATCTGACGAGGGTATTGGACATAAGGTGTGTGTGTGTGGTGGTGTGGGGGGAGGGGAGGGTTTGGGTGTGTGTGTGTTGAGGTGTGTGTGTATGTGTGTGTTTCGCTCTCTGTGGGTGTGTCTGTGGGTGTGATATGGTGACCGTGTATGCCCTGCGACACTTTGAGAATTTTCCCTACATTCCTTCCAAATTCCTATAAAAACAACACTATAAGTGTTTAACTCAACTCCCCCATATACTTGTCTATTATCTGGCTGCCCGGCAAGCCTACCTCGTTGTCCACATTATGTGCCTTGTTTGATGGCGTTTCAATAACGTGTGCACTAAGTCCAGAGGGCTCATCAAAGTAGTGGTGAAATGGAAAATACGTTTTTCAACATGTCTAACAAATTAGATAATGTTTATCAACTGTGTAATTATGTTTACTGTTATGAGAATGTTTGGTGATGATGCATGACGTTTAAGCCTGGGCTGAGAGAAAGTAGGAACATTAACATTGATTTGAAAGGCGTTTTCTCGATTACTATGATGCTAAGAACGTGTTCATATACTGGTGAGACTCCCCGTGGCGGTGATGTTTTATCATAAAGCATAAGTAAAGAATTTATATCCTGAGTACTTGAGCAACAAATGATCGTAATTATTGACATACTTCGTCATTCGATCGTGACATAACTTTGCACAACGGTTTTAAACTTGGATTACCATGTTTACTTGTGATGGCAGTGTTATTATATTACCCACTTGGGTTAAAAATAAAATTGTTGTGTCTCCATAGTAGCGAGTATCAGAGCTGACTGGTCATTTTGCTGCAACGCCGTGGTATAACTGGAATACTGTTAAAAGCGGCGTTAAACCCAACTCACTCACTCATTCTGCTGCATTGCACAGAAGAAAAGGATGTAACGTCATTAACGTAATGTAACGTCATTAACATAGTGAAATCAAAACGTCACCAGAATTACATGTTGTGACGTAGGGAAAGTTTCTAAGTTTCTTTTGGATACTCAGTAGATTTCAAAATTGTCTTGAAGTTACAATGGTTCATGTGCAATAACCTTCAAGAATAGTCTTGAAGCCTTTCATTCACCCGAGAAAGACAATAATCAACTCCTCGTTGCTCGTTAGTTAATCTCTTCTAAATATATAATGAACACCATCTCCGTGTGATTTTCCCAACTTTTCACTGCAATGATACAACATATGTACACATATCACATGACCTTCACCCATAGTGATCTTAGCTGATTAATCGATGACATTACGTCTGAAGACTATATGACAACTAATATAATTACTGTGCTAGCATGCCATGACCTAGTTACGATAGGGCCACTAATAAAGTTGACTATATTAACCCATTATATTCAACGTGTTACTCTGCCCTCGCGCTGAGACGACTGGAGCATGTATGTCAAAGGCCTCCCGTTGATATCAATGAACATTAGATCCCTTATTTGCAAATTGTTCTTGCGCGACATGCAGCCGTCCCTAATTGCAAGCTAATACATGATGATAGTCTAACATACCAATCCTTCATATCTGGAGCAGTTAATTGTGGTTGTGGTGACATATCACGCATTGAAGTGTGACGCTGAAATATTTGATCAGAATAGGGATAAACCGATGTGGATGAATTATTACCAGAAACATGTGGATGTTGTATCCTGCATGCATACCCCCTTAACTCTATTTAAAAATTGTCAATATTGTGTCAGTATCTGTGCATGTGTGTTGTCGAACTGTTTGTCTACTGCGATATATTTAGATACGATTATCCGTTGATCATGGACCAATGCTAGATAAACCTGTCTCTGTTTGTTTGTTGTTGTTAAAGCTTCACTCAGCAATATTTCCAGCTGTGTGACGCCGGCATGTAAATGATTGAGCCTGAAACAGGCGGCTCATCCGTCGGGGGACAATAACATGCAATCAACCAAGTCATTTACCACGCTATCCATTTCGTCGCGCCAACGACAAGCAAACGTTACTGGGGAACGATTCCAACCGGAATAATGACAGGAGAACAATTCATAATGTGGTTGCCTCCAGGTTATCACATCGCAGGGTTTCCATGTGTCTGAATACTTTCAAAAAGCAGTATAGGCGTACATATAGGTATACTTATTTCTCATCTCAGTCACCGGCTCTAAACAAATGAAGACGAAATTCTAAAATGTATACTCACGAATCGACCTGTTACAGTCGTAATATAACCCTTCGTTAACCTGGTATCATCACTGATTTTCAGTGATCCAATTATATAATTGTAACCACAATTTTGTCTTTTACGCCCAACGGAATCTGTTTCGGCGAATGGTCGAGTTTGGTTGTTGTCTGGCGTTGACGGTTTATATTTACATCAAAGATTGACACTAAAACGAATCTCCCTCCCAATTCTAAGGAACAGCGAACTAGATTCACACTGCAGATACTCAAAGAAAATACCATTGAAACACATGTATCTTGATAAATGCATTTGTAGGGTTATCTGTTTCTTCCAATATGAATTCCTATTCGTCCGAATATGTAGGTTCATTTCAATTGATTTGCTTGTGTTACGCTATCTGAAACTGATTTTCGACAGTTCTATGAAGAGGGACGTTATTTGTATCCCCGGGAAACAATGCTCGCACAAACCCGAGAAGGAAACTAGTTCCCTGCAAGCTAACAGCATCCACACAGTAACATGCTAACTTCATTGAAGCAACAGACAATCCCATTACGCTAGTTGCAAGAATACGGAACAATCTGATGTTCTGTGGTTTGGGGGTATCAATGCATGGGGTGGGAAAAACATCCGATGTTTATTTCAACAAAACCTGACGTTTCCACGAAATACCCATCACGTATGTCTCGGGGAATATTGGTAACCTTTTTTTCCTGAAGTCAAGCCGGATTATTTTGACATCAAACTTTGTAAACGTTCACTACATATCATAACAGACCTGGGCTGCTGGTCTATCAGTTCATGCACAAGGTAACCTAACCTCTCGATCTCTGTTCATCAGTCAGCGATAGACTCACCGAGGCCAGGTTCCGCGTCTAGATGGTCTATCTGTTGTTTGCATCTTCAGGACGATGAGAGATCACGCGGATCAATGCTGTTTAACGTTTCTCCAAGGCAAGAGAAAATTTCTTTAGTTGCAATTGGAATTGGGGTCTGCAGACATGTAATTGTGTATGTATTTTAGTTCACTGATTGACTATGTTGACTCGTCGCAGCTGCACGTTGTGGCACAAGGGAGATGATTGGTGATTAGGGTAGGTCAACAATTGGTTATTTTTCACAGTTGCGTGCCTGGGACACATATAGAAGAACTGTGTAGGTAAAGTGTAACATACTGTGTATGCGTAACGTGGGCTGAGGTCTGACACATATACAGCTGCAGCAGCAGTGTCGCGATACATGGGGATGAGGAACTTTCGTATTGTCACAATTTTACACATGCTATATGAATATATAACACTTATAGCAACTTCTTTTATTCGCTGTTATGACGTATCAGAGCTACTTCTTGCTTCTTCATCAGGTGATGCTTTCACGTCGTGGCAAAGAATAAAATAAGTTGTTATCCATAAAAAAGTGTCATATGTTCATGTTCTTTCAACTTCTAAGTGCCTATCAAAGACTATATATGCTATACTTTGGTAATTTAACATTCTTGTCATTTTCATCTTGAAAATCACTACAAATATATCACTCAAATTTTGATATCGACACTGAGATGAGGCCTACTATTTACACACCCGTGCCCATGTAATCGGTGTCAAATTGATCATGGGAATTTTCCTGAGTGTCAACAGTGAGTTATTGTCAAAATGATTTCGCACATACATTATAATGATATGACGCATGTACTAAAAGTATACTTACCTTGATCTGTTTGATGTAACAATAATGTAGTAACTATGGCACTGCCAGGATGAGTAAATACATCGTTGTCGCAACTGCCTGGGACACATATATTTGCCATCTTGATCTGGAAAATGTATAATTATCATTATGTTTAAGTAAACATGAAAACTTAAAAGTGAGTTGATTATATGTTGCAGTAAATATCAATTATCTTGCTTCATGTGTTACATCAAGAAGATATTTGTCAGAATTATCTGGTATAGATAGTAGTATCATCATAATTTAGGACATGTCATTTCACCACGCTGAGTTGATAATAGTGATTTGACACATTGATTTGGTTGCTACATGTAGAAATAATCCAGGACACATAATAATTTTACTATGATCTGAAACTCATGATATTTTGACAATGGTCTGAAACAAGTTTTACTGTCACAACGATCTGGGACATATGCTAACTGGTCTGGAACTGGTCTGGGACACTATATTGTAACCATAATCTCGGACATGTGTTTTTGTCTCAAAGATCTGGGACACATGGTAAAATCAAAATGATCTCAGCCATGTGTTATTGTTACAATAATCTCGAACATGTGTCATTCTCAAAAATAATTTGGGACACATGGTATTGTCAAAATGATCTGGGAATGATATAGTGCCAATGATCTGTATAATTAAAATGATCTCAACCATATGTTACTGTCACACTAATATCGGTCATGTGTTATTCAAAATGATCTGGAACACATGATCATGATATTGTCAAAATGATCTGGAACACATGATCATGATATTGTCAAAATGATCTGGGACACATGATCATGATATTGTCAAAATGATCTGGGACACATGATCATGATATTGTCAAAATGATCTGGGACACATGATCATGATATTGTCAAAATGATCTGGAACATGATATTGTCACAGTGATCTGCCACAAACGCTGTTATCCTATGACTCGTTGTCACAACAATCTGGGACATACGTTATTGTCATAATGACCTGGTACATACAAGAATGCTGTTATTATCATGTTCTAGACTACATCATGTTATTGGCACATTATCTGGCATATGCAACATATTTTGCCATAGACGTATATGTGACTTGCACATTGTGAATGTGTGTCACATCATCGGTGCTGTAAACAAACGTCCGTGTAAACAGAAACATACACTCCACACACACATTGTTGACAGAATGATGGTACTGATGGAAATGCCTGATGTAATATAAACCGGAGTATATATCCCTCAACTTTGCGTATCGGCATGATGAAGGTATGTTTCGTCTTGGCTACATCGAAACTCGAGTCGGAGCAACAAATATATTACAAACGCATACATAAAAAAACAGATTTGATTCTGTTGTCATGATGATATTCATCTGACATTAATTAATGTTCATCCTTGAGGTCACAACCAGACTCTTCGCGCATATCTTTATCTCTTGTAACCGACCCTACGTGTACATGATAGTAAACAGAACTATTCCCATCCATTCTCGTTGTGGAAAAATGAGCAAAATCCTTTATGCCATAAATACCACGAACTAAAAAAACCATAGTTCCCTTGTAAAGAAACATTGCGAACACGACAACAAAGACATACCTATCCTACTGACCCTTCAAGAGAAAGAGGACATAATATATTTTTAAAGGAATTATTCACCAGACAAACCAAATTAACATTTACTTCACTTCATACATGGAGCGGTCGGGTAGCCTAGTGGTTAAAGCGTTCGCTCGTCACGCCGAAGACCCAGGTTCGACATGGGTACTATGTTTGAAGCCCATTTCTGGTGTCCCTCGCCGTGATATTGCTGGAATATTACTAAAAGCGGCGTAAAACCATATTCACTTACTCCATCAATTCATACATTCGAAAACAGAAAATCATAAAGAAAAAATTTATACAGTAAAGTAACACTAATTAACGTTTACTGGACTTCATGCGTGCGTAAACAGAACTGATAGATGAGACACAACGTTTGTGACATGTACCAAACAACGTTGTATCATGATAATGCTGTTAGTATGATGCCCAGTAGGAACGTAACAAAGATCGTCCTTATTCCAGCTCATCGAAAGCTCTATTTTTGGATCATTTTGGAATGGTACCCTACGAAACCCCGAAGGCTTCCGGGTCTTTAATGAGGGTTATATTCCTCTTACCTAAATGATGCATTAGGAAATAAGTCGGTCAAACCATAACGGTTCGTCTTGAGGCAGTGCATTATTGGCTTGCCGCAAGTGGTGACTGAGCGAAGGTTTGCAGTTTCAAAATTGGTTTTGCATTGCTGGTTGGATAGGTTTTTATGGTGAAAAAGATTCTGCCGGCAACATATATATATAATGTCATGTTACCGGCAAAAAATAAAATAACTGATGAAATGATAGTGAAGGTGTATTTAATTTCGGGTGTGTAGATCAGTGGCTAGTGTGTCTACCATGTTGGGCGATACATTCACGACACCTCGATGGCACACTGTTGATTAACTTGCGTATGGTTGCCTTTGGTATTGCCAACCATGAGGACATGTGGGGACTAAGCGGGTCTGGCTAATATCCGTATTCCTTCTAGTCGGAGATAATCGGTGACGACCTGGGCACGATGAGGTCAGGCATGGTCATTTTGCAGTTTTCTGCCGATAATTCGAGCAAATTGAACAACGACATGACGCAGAATTTCGTCAACATATTGCCGACCAGTCCAATGTCCATTCATAGTAACCAGATCAATTCGCCTGTCATGTGTGAAACCGCCCCACACCATGTCACTACCGCCTCTAGAGTGATCATCGTCCAGAAAGGTTGCCTTCGCCTTCCTGTTATTGTATGGAATTCTCTATTGAGATGGAAGCAGTTTTGAATCTATTGCCTCGTGCCATTACTGTAATCAGGCGAACTATTCTAGGTGTATTTAAGGGCCTACCAAACATGATTTGCCAAACATTCGGGCAACTTGGGATATTGAAGCCATGTCCCATCGTCTAAATGATATTAAATATCTATATATCGAGCTATTCGTGATCAAATTCGAATTACCACGGTATTTGATATCGTTTAATTTTCAAACACAAGATATGGTACTTTCAACACACTCTGCACGATATCAATGGCCTATTGGTTACATGTTTTACAATTAACACTCGCCGGTTTACATATCATGTTCATTATCATCCAAAGACCTCAGCCCGCCTCCGTTGTCTAGTGGTTCAGCATCTGCCTGGAGAGCGAAAGGTGAAGGGGTTCGATCCCCGGCCGCATCGTACCAAAAGGCGTTAAAAGATTGTACTTGTTGTTACCCTGCCTGCAGTTCGGCTCGGTATCAGTATACTGTCTCTGAGTGGGGTATTCATGTCAAACTGCGGCACGGTACATCAGTGGGCTAGGACTATGGAATCGACACTCGTTCTGGCTAGTACAAGCACACACACACACACACACACACACACACACACACACACACACACACACACACACACACACCATTGGTGCAATAATCTTCAACGCTACGTTCAACCCGATTTCATCTCACTTAATAGCTGAGTATTCAGAAATACACGTCATGTCTAATCAGACAATGTTGGAGACAGGCATCTTGAACAGACGTATAATTTGACCTGATGCATTGCCTAATTATGCTTGTTTACATGTTGTCTGGTTCTGTATACACATTCAACAGAAAGTAGTTCAATCGAATAAATGACAAAGGCATTCATCATAATTTCGATCCTTAATGGCATTAAACATATAAAGAGGAAAATCACAGTGTTATATTGGACAAAAAATTAAGTACATATCCGATGCTTGTCAGAATTATCTGCCGCAAGATCCTTTACATGCAAAGCATTGTGGGAAAGTGAGGCATTTATCTGTGGTCGTTTGACTGCTTCAAAGTTCTTAGAAATAACGCGAAAAAGAGAAACGCTTATGATTTTCGTTGTAGGTGAACGAGTATATGATCGGGCATGTTACGCTTTGCAGATTATTTAAATAAAATCATGGCCTGAGAAGAAAACCCCAAATTGACGCATGTCGAAGGCATTTATGCGGTAATACCCACGAGAACGCATATGGTGGTAACAGACAAAGAGACATATCGGATTCAGACCAGTCGGGACGCAACTGTACACAGTAACTTGCGGCCACTCATTCCACTTGGCCCCCACCCCCACATGCTGTACAGGCAAGTGTTACGTGTGATAGTTCGTCGCACTTTAAATAATGTCAAGTGTGTGTGATATGCATGATCATTCCACATGTTGTCGCCGTGGTACGCCTAAATAGTGAATTAAAGTTGTGTGTACAATACGATCGCGTTTGTTGGGGAACGAAGCAGGCGAGATATATAGCTTACCACAAACGGAATTTGTGACAAGAAAAGTCGAGAAAAGTTACTTAAAATGACTGGACGTGTTTTAGTGGAAAAAGTCTACTTTAAAAGTATTTGGTTCTTTAAACAGAAAACATGGCGATGAAGGTGATGATAATGAGAAAGATTGGAACACGGACAAAATGTCATTTTACGGCATTAATATGGCATTTCCGTTTGCAGATTCTAAGTAAACAAAATCTTACTGAAATGTATGTATTAGGGAACAGGTGCGCGTTTCAGATGTAAGAAATAACACATTCAGCATCCATCATATGCTTATGATAAGAGTGAGTGATTTCGTTGAGACATCTGGTTAACAGACACATTTGGAAGTGTTACACTGCGCTCTTCGTGAGAGGTTTCCACAGTTGTTTGGTTTCTAGATATCTCCCTCCACCTGGCTCGCAGGTTTTTCTTACAAGTGATTAACAAGTAAATGTGTAAATATGTCTGTTTTGATCAATATCTCTGCCCTTTCCTTGCAAAAGGCTTGTTTTTTATAATTTCTCTGAAGGTGTAGGCAGCTTAACTTCAAAGTGATTTAAGAGCACTCACCCACGGCCGTATGGAAGGATAGATTAATTAGCAAGGCTTTCAGAAGTAAAGATGTATTAATTAGTTCAGAATGTGGAACACATACTTACAGGCGAAGATGGTCCGATATACAGATTTAAATATACATCTGTCAGGGGTGGGGGTGGGAATGGGGTGGGGAGAGGGACGATTTAATCGCTGTTGATGGCTTTAAGAGTGTCAGTTAACAAGCGGAATGAGAGGGGCGTTGGGGATAACTTTAGACACTAAACCCAAGGAATGGTGAAAAAAATTGTACTTTTTCTTGGCACAATTGGTGTTCTTGGTATTCCTCCCTGAAAGTAACGATGAAGATATTATTTTGAATGGAGTTTAGATCATGAAGTGTCAGGTATTAACCCTTGCGGTTAACCGATGCAGGCGGGCTGCTTCTTGTGAAGTAAAGTGAGTTAGTGAGTATGGTTTTACGTCGGTTTTAGCAATATTCAAGGAATATCATGGCTCGGGACACACGAAATGGGCTTCACAAATTGTAACTATGTGGGAAATCGAATAGGGTAAGGTGAACATATAATGACAAAAGTATGCAATATATATGGGATAATATTGTTTCTTGTTTAACGTCGCACTCAGCAATATTCTAGCTATATGTCAATAATTGAGTCTTGACCATACAAACCCGCGAATAATATCATGAGCAACGCTCTACGCCGTCGGGAACGATGCCACGCAATCCACCACATCACTGAACCTGACCACCCGATCCAATTTCACGACCAGCATATGTTGTTTGGGACCCATTCCAATTCTGAATCCCAACGGCTATTGGTGGAATAGGTATTTCAGAGCTAAATTAAAATAATTTTCATTAATAGTAATCTACTCTATCTGGTCAATGGAAATGTACAATGTATGACATTGTCCACCAAATAAATGAGTGAATCGGGCTTTACCCCACCTCCAGTAATACGACGCCGACGGACACCAACAAGGAACCCCACGGTACACATTTTTTAACTCGAACCTAATTTTCGGCGTGACAAGTGACCCTACCAGTCAGATAGTAAAGGGTTAGCACTCTCGGGTATGACTTGAACTACCCACGTAGAGACTGAAATCTTTCTTCATGGGGGCTATCAGCAAGTAATGTATCAGCGGTAAGCAACTGATATCAATAGTTTGAAGTCACCGTGTGCATGCGATAACCTGTCTTCATGAATCACCGTGATGCTCTTTTATCTATGCTTCTTCTTTCGTTACTTCAGCGTAATTAAAGTAACATACCCGTGAATTTAATTCGGTTTACAAATGTGGTACATTGATAAAGGTATAGAAGACATACAGAGACAGTTGCAGACAAACGTGATAATGCATTCAGCTGTTGGCATATTTGAATCCGACCATATATTTATAGATAACCTTTTGTAGTAAAAACATGTATAAGATTTCTTGATTTCATCGTCATATCGTCTTAGACTCTTCGTTACATGTCATTATCGGATTCAATCAAATCAAATCAAATAATATCTGCTGAAGAAAACAGCAACAACATAAAACAAGAATCACATCTTGAAGAAAATGACACATATGTAAAAAATCCGAGAATTAATGTCCCTCTGGTGCTTTCTCTCCGTTGCTATTCCAGTGATTGCTTCTTAACATACGCGTAGCTTCATGTTGAATATCAATTATCGTTTCTGCATTTAAACCATAGACGAATACATGTGACCCCATAGACAGCACGTATATCTTCTTACCAACTACAAAGATACGAATGAATCGGACTGCAAGTGAAGTATGGGTAATTCCGCGTGTATTTAATCACTGAAAGAAACTCACTAGTGGTTTTTAACACGTCTTAACCACAACTGACTTGCTTCAAAGGCTACATATACAGAAATAATCACCAACAGAAAATACAGTGTAAGGTATTAAATGGAAGTCAACATCTTAAATAGTAAGTAGACTAAGATCAAAGTTGCAATCCGTAAGCTACACACTTAGTCGTGTCGTGTGTACATAGTCTCTTCGAGGTAATTGCCAAGGCCTTTGAGTATTGTCCAGAAGTATCAATAGTACAGCGGGAAATCGTTCCAGTGTCCTAACACCTTCCCAATGCTTATAAAGGAGATGAGTGTCTTGGACATCAGCAGTCTCCCAGTGACTGAACTGGTTCTTCTTTCGCCTCCCCGCTAA
This sequence comes from Haliotis cracherodii, assembly GCF_022045235.1. NCBI lineage: Eukaryota > Metazoa > Mollusca > Gastropoda > Lepetellida > Haliotidae > Haliotis > Haliotis cracherodii. Next base: position 31,169,323 of record NW_027266286.1, read on the forward strand.
ATGGGCGCAAGTCCAGTTAACAGGCAGCTCTAAGCTAACAAGCCTTAGTTATTATGGAAATAATAATTTTCAGATTGATAGCTTGCTCATAGAAGTATTTAAGCTTGGGGAGATTGTGTTAGGTAGACAACCGATACTGCAAAACAATAAACGTTTTGTTTATGATCGACGAGACCAAGAAAATCGGCTGGAAGTATGCCAGAGAAATTTGATTATTGAAACATCTCGCGGGGAGGGCTGCGAGCAATCCACTCAACGCTTTCTAGGGAGAAAATTTCCTCCAATTTGATCCTTTGAAGATGTTAAGCGTATTCCAGCTAGTTTTGCAGAAACAACATTTCTATTCCAAAGACCAAAGTATGCTATCAGTCATTATGATAACGATCACCCGAAACCTTAATGCCTTTGAAATTAATAGTTTTATGGAATAAACTTTGCTTGATGTCATATCAGTTCTTGTAGTTATAACGAAACCCTGTATTAGGCCTCGGGGTCTCCGATATCATATGAGTCGTGATTGTAATCACTGGAATAAAAAGCATGCAAAAGACGAGTGACTCGATTTGAAAGCCCCATTCTACTATTTCATTGCGTGGGAAGGAATAAAAATCATGTCAAATGCAATCTACATTTCTTCCATGATCCGTGTGTTGTAATGATTGTATGTAACCTCAGATCTGTCATCCTCATCACTTGACTGCATGGTCTACTTGCACGAACGCCTCCAGTCTTCTGCTGTGAATACATCGGAATTTAGAAACGGATATTATCTGTGTTTACGTTTACCATACTCATTCAAATTGGTAATCGCTTAGTTTTGTGAGTTTGTCTTGTGATGTTACCTACCTCGAAGCATGCGTTTGTATATTTATAGATCTTGACGCATGTGAAGAATTTTCATCTATAATGGTCTATCTTTCAATATAATGGCTACAATGAGGTGGACGGAGTGTATGAGTAAAATACACATCCACCATACATAATGGTCGTGTACACAGTACATATACGTAGCCTTGGCATTGCTATTTATTCTGTAGGACATCATATGCAAATTATAATAATGATAAAGTAGAACCCAAAACAATAACCAATCACGACTATGCATTCACTATGTATCTGAACCAGTATGTGCATCGGTTGTTGTGATGTTGCATTCATGGTCCTTCACCGTCCCGCACAAAGTACTATGTATGTCTTCTAAGAACAGGAAATATAGCATACACCATCTGGAATAAATACCCTTTGGTTCATATGTGTCGTGCCCCATCTTCATTGTAAAATGATAGAGCGTCTTGTCTTCCGCGGTTGAGTAACCACGATTAATGACCAAGGAGTAATATGTGATAGATATCCACCTCCGTGGACCATTAGCTCTCCTTCACTTACTTTCCTGTATGAAATCGATCATTCGTGGCTTGTTCTGATACCCAGAGGGCCAGACAACACTAGGTGTCAACGTTCCGACATTGCATGTTCCTATACCCAGAGTGCCAGACAAGACAATACCAGGTGTCAATGTCCTGACAATGCATGTTCCTATACAGAGAGGGCCAGACAACACCGGGTGTCAACGTTCCTACATTGCATGTTCCTATACCCAGAGTAACAGACAAGACAACACCTGGTGTCAACGTCCCGACATTGAAAGTTCTTTTACGTAGAGTGCCAGACAAGATAGCAAATGGTATCAACGTCCCAATACAACACCAAGTGTCAACGTTCCTACATTGCATGATCCTGTATCCAGAGTGCCAGGCAACATCAGGTGTCAACGTCCCTATATTGCATGGTCCTGTATCCAGAGTGCCAGGCAACATCAGGTGTCAACGTTCCTATATTGCATGATCCTGTATCCAGAGTGCCAGGCAACATCAGGTGTCAACGTCCCTATATTGCATGGTCCTGTATCCAGAGTGCCAGGCAACATCAGGTGTCAACGTTCCTACATTGCATGTTCCTGTATCCAGAGTGCCAGGCAACACCTGGTGTCAACGCCCCTATATTGCATGGTCCTATACCCAGAGTGCCAGGCAACACCTGGTGTCAACGTTCCTACAAGCATGTTTCATTAAGAGCCAACAAGAAGCTTTATGTTATCGGTAGCTTTCGTAAACACCTAACGTATTTCCTGAATTTTACAATTAATTTGATTTTATTGGTATTTTAGTTTGAGATACTATTTTCTTTCCATTCAATGAGAAGTATGAGTAATACTTAGGCATTGACGTTTTAACTTGACATTTTGCTAACTGCAGCGAACAACCTTTTTTACTCAGTGGCTTTTCTTTCGATGGGTTACACAAACATTAACATTAACATAAACATCCAACACCAAAGTCAAATGTTGTATGTTAGTTACAACATGCACATGACCATAAATTTAATGATAAATAAAAGCATATGGATCATTGAGAGACAAATCTAGCATGAAATCTCCATGATTTCTCCATTACAGAATAAAATGGCATGTGTATAGATGCGAACGATGTGGTCAATACTATATAATGTTAATAGGTAACGCCATTTGAATGCCTGGTCAAAGTCAAAGTCTTATATATGTAGTAAATAATGGCATCCAGCCCATATACATCGGTGTTGCAAATAAGTACAGCGTTTTACATTTTCGGATAAATTTGATTTTTAAAAAGTGAATTATATTGCCAGTTCCAATATGGCAGCATAATAGCAGATACAGGAAAATAGCACTTTGGTATGACCTTATTTCTGATATCACAATGACAAGGACATATGAAGTGTATTTCATTCTATAGCTGAATGACATAATGGGCAAAACCACTTCGACATTTCAGTGGACAATTGTGTTCCTTCACGTATCATGAGATCTACATATGTAGCTGTCCAAGACTTCTGGGGGCCATACAAGTCACCAACTGTTTTAACCATACAAACCATATAAATAAAGGTTTCTAATATATAAAGTCCATGTTACTTGGCCCGTATAATCTAAATGTACAAGCGTATTATAAACAAGTTTTGGGATTGGGCGTTCATGCATTGCAAGAATATTAAACCAATATTTCAAACATTTGATTGGGAGTGGATATATAATAGGTATCTGCCGCACTCATAATAAACCATACCATTGAATTAGGATGGTCCAACAGACAAGCTAAAAGCTAAAAGTGGCTCTCAAAACATCGTTTCGCTGAAAAGCCCGTAGTACTGATCCATATAACATGATTATTTTTACTTAACAATATACTAAGATATGTATGAGTAATTTCAACCTTAGAAGGATGGTAAAACGGTGAATGACACAGTGTCTTAGAGTTGGCAACTGTCTACTAATATAGCTGACTGCCTGTACTGACAGTGAAGACAATCTTTATACGACATCGCTGCGAGGAGCTCATAAGAGTGAGTTAGTTGGGTTTAACACCGCTTTGAACAGTATTCCAATTACATCACGGCGTATCAGCTTAATGTGGGAGGAAAGCCCGAAGTGATGCAGGTCTTAGACATTTAAAACTTTTGTGAAACATAATCGCAAACGACAATAATAGGGTTCTGATGTGCCCAATGGGCCCATCTTTGCACAACAAATTTCGACGCCTCCAACGACTGGGCCACACGTGCCGCCAGAGCTTATATGACAAGACATAGCTAGTAGTAGAGTCTGTGTCTTTGTGATTATCAAAGCAAAAGCTCCGTTGCCTTTTTTTTGTCTGCTATGAAAATGAAATTTTTGATATTTGCCTATATTCAGTACATGTCAATATGCAATTAAAAATGTACCGTACTATTAAAACAATATATATCCGTAAGGGAGTTTTTCATCGTCTGCCAAGGAACTAGATAAAGGTGTGAAAGTTGTGTGTCGTTGCATTTAGTGGTTCAATCGCTGCTGAAAAACGCCAGTGATATAAAAATGAATTCAGATGGCATCTTTACAGTTTTTATTAGAGCAAGTGCATTTTATTACACTTTCCTATACGTAACATTAAAACTATAAATGGAAGTCAGTGATCACAGAGCCAATGATCTGTGAAATGTTTGAAAAGTTGCTTCTGCCACCATGAGTGAGTGAGTGAGAGAGTATTGTTTCACGCCTTTTGTAGCAATATTCCAGCAATATCACGGAGGGGGACACCAGAAATGGGCTTCACACATTGTACCCATGTGGGGAGTCGACCCCAGTGTCTTCGGAGTGACAAGCGAACACATGTCTGCCTCCAAGATTATCTGATGATCCAGTCAAGCATATGGTCTCACAAATACGTGAGTGATGGATGTGAAGTTCAATTCCGGTAATGAAAGTAAAGTTAGCTTGTTATAAATGTTCTGTGCAACTACATTTGCCCGTACATGTTGACAATGTTCTACAAGGACGTCTCCTGTTGCCATTTCATTAACAACATTCGTTTTGTTATTTCAGTGATTTATGTATATTTATTGTTTATGGTACAATTGTCACATACGTCATAAGCGTGAGATACATTTTGAAGGATTTCATTCTGATTGCAAACTCCTATCCGGTTCAAGGTTTCTCCAAAAGCACCACGCTCCCCTGCTTGTTGTGCAGCCCTAGAGACATGTATTATGTACCAGCCACACACTCAGGCCATGAATACGCCAACGATTGTCGGGGGATTAATGTCCTTCCAGCCTTCCTCTTGGGACTAAATTGTTATGAGTTGTGAAAGATGGACAAAAGCTGTCTGCACGGTTCTTATGCAGGTGGTGGGGAACTAGCTTTGTATTATGGTACAATGGATGTGTCGCGAGTTTTGCTAATAGGAAGAGATGTGAAAACGTGTAGAAATCACATGTGTAATTACAAAGAAGCCACACTGAAATTGTCATTTTAACCCTGGAGATTTGTATCTCAGACAACGCCGAAGTTTACATCAATGCATAAGAACTATATTTTTGCTTCAAAGTACGTCAAGGGTATTCGCTTGCGTATTTAATGGTAGCTTTTGTCTGAAGCAGTTCTACGGATCTAGTTATGCTGTGGGATTTTATTGATATACAAAAACGTAATATACGAGGGATGACTGAAAAGTTCTGATCCAAGCTGCATAGATAGGGTTGGCGGCTGACTATGTTTTGGTACAGAAGGATTCCTCCTTGTGGTGTAAACTGTCCTCTACAGTAGAAATGACTTCATCATTATGTGCATAATGGCTTCCATACAGTTTGAGAAGAGAAGGAAATCTGACAGTGCCAAATCTTGTGAATACAGATGTTTAATTAGTTCAAAGCTACAGTCGTGTATTGCAGCCATGGCGACAAAATTTGTGCACCCGTGCAGTGTCCTGGAGGAACAACACACATTTATTGAGTTTTCCACGACGCTTTGCTTTTATGTTTGCACGCCGTTGTCAAAGCAGATCAGCATAATATCAACAATACTGGTCTGAACTTTCGGGAGGTAGTCAACCAGTAGGATTCCTTTGGAATCCCAGAAAACCGAAGCCATCACCTTGTCAGCTGATGGAACAGACTTTGCCTCCTTCTTAGAGAATATGTTAGATGCTCCGACTGCTTTGACCGTTGTTTACTCTCCGGCTGATAATGGTTACCCCAAGACTCATCCATGCTTACAAATTGCTCAACAAAGTCAGCTGACTCTGCTCCTGTACGATGTACATTCTCACCAGAGATAATGAACATGGAGCGTTTATGATCAGGAGTCAGACGCCTTTGAACCCAGCGTGCTGAAACCTTTGTCATGCCCAGTTCATACTTCAGAATGTTCCAAACTCTCCCATGAAAGGTGCCTTCTGTATTGGCTATGTTACGTGTGATGAGACATGTCGATCATTCATAATCATAAAATGTATTTCATCATAAAAAAACACACCTCACCTCTAAACAATGACAAAGGAAGGAGCATCACCCCCTAATGTTGAGACTATGTCCACAATGGTGGCTGTTAGAGTTAACCCTTTCAGTTGAAGTAGCCCATTTTGTTATTTTTTATCAACAGAAAACACCTAGCCACTCTTATGCCTGCAGAAATACGCTGCCTGCTTGTGTATTTGTCTCAAATGCAGCCTGTAAACAGGGAGAGTATTGTACTTAATACATGCAATTTATTAAGTGTGTACTATACATGTACACCCTTCGTGGTTATTCTCATAATTTTCAGCCACCCCTCGTATAGATGATTCACATTGTATAATACCTTATCCAGGGGAAAAATACTGGTCAAACGACATTCCATTGAATAATAAGGATAAAATGATAAACACTTGGTCATAATTTATCAAATAATGTAACATACATATACACTACTTATTTGGGAACTTAACATAGAAAGCTGTGAAAACCAAATGTTATTACATTTGGAATATGTCATGTTTTTGATAGGAGAAACAAGACTAGTGTGATGTTATATCGCCAAGCCAGAAATACTGAACCAGCTTTTAATATGATGTAACGTGATATCAGGTGCTGTGCTTCATTGTGACCAGCTTCGATATTGAGACAATTTACATCACGGTATAGATTTCAGTGTTGTGTAATCTATTTCCGATTGTTTGCTATTGAGGCAAAATGAATTGGCCATTCGTAGGTATGTCTGGGTGCATATATTCTACGATCATTGCAACTCAACCCTTCAAATCCTCAGTTTTAGTAGCTACAGACTGCTTCAAATCTATGGTTACGTATGACAATAAACTAATTTGATGAAGAAAGCCATTTGAAGACTAAGTGTCACTAAAATAGAACGAACGTGCTTCGATTGAAGCTTTGCCGGTCGTAGAAAGATCTAGAGATATGTTTTAGCTACTTAAACATCTTTATTAACTAAAACAGCAATGGCATATAGCAACGTTGTCAAATGCACCACTGATATTTTTAGCACGAATACTCTACATATTTCTCCAATTACTAATGGTTCAATGTTAAAAGATCGATCATAATTGTCATTTTGTGATGCATTAACTATAACCAGACGTTTATCAGGGCAATTTGTAAACATCTAATATAACCAAAACAGTGGGATGCTTCACTGTGCACTTTAAATCGCGATATTCTACCGAAGGAATGTTCTCTTTCTGGTTTCCGTTGCAGGCTGTGTCCAATATCATCGTTTTAAGTGGTCAATTGAAAACATTATATCCCAGGAGATATGAGACTTTATCTTTATGCAACAACTGACACAATTGCTTTTAAAGTTGTCATTTCTCAATTAGTGAAACGTGAAGATTTTCATATAGGAAGCTACACAACGATATCCAACATATGTTCTATGCAGCTTAAATCCTTTAAGTACTTTTATTGATTTCCTATGTTTTGTTGCGTGACTTAGAAACCAACTTATCTTGAAGATGATTCATGTGACATTCTCAGCTGGCTAGGTACGATTTCAAAGTCATTAGTCAATTTTCTTGTCCTTTCGGTATGGGGCTATGTCAGAACACTATAAGTGCTTAGTTATTGTATCCTTTTGTGATTAGAATCTGGCTAAATAGACCTGAGTGTCGCTTGTGCTTGAGTGTTCATGGTGTGTGATGCATCTCCGGGCCAACATGTCATAGTAAATTTCGTAATGAAAACGTGCACTGATATCTATGTATCCAAGTTCATGAATATAGGTTTATGGAAAGATCTGATCATGAATTAGCAAAAATTACGACAATGCATTAATAACGAAAAACGTGTTTAGTGATTTTGAGTCCTTTTAAAAGACTATATGGAGCCGTGTTGGTAACAGTTATCATCAAATGCAAATATAAATAACTTAAACTTGATCTTCGTCTCACCAAGACGGTTTGACAGCTTTGTGGTTAAAATGTTTGATCCTGAAAAACCGGATTTCAGCATATACAGCCTCTCTGTATGGGTTGAGTATTGGCGTTGAAGTGGCGTTAAATCAAATATATTCATATTCACACACTGTTCGCCTTTCGCCACTTGTTACCAGCGAACGAAGAACCAAATATCAACGAGGAGAAACAGATATGATAATTCTGGCTCTGTTACCATACATGTATCTTCACCTTTAAGGAAGCTGAGCAACAGTCTTCATATTTTTACATGTATGTGACCAACTATGAGACAAGAGACCTTATGGGTGAAAAATCAAATTTTGACTCCTCATTATATTTTAAAACTACAGTATCTAAGGAACACAAAAATAAAATTCACAAGCTTCAATTTATGTTTATCACAGAGATACATAACATTAAACATTTGGACTCATTTTCTGCAAAGTACCATTTTCAGACTTAAGACTGTTTATGTACACTAACAATTGCAGGTTTTAGATATGATGTCTGACTAATTGAACGTAGACATGTATGCTGAAATGTTTTGGAATTAATGTTTTTATGACATTATCGAGAGAAAAATAAAATATGTTTTGTACAGTTCGCTCACATGGCCATTTTTTACGGAAGTAAGTTTACGTCAAACGTTCATTTTATGACGTCACAGCACAATTGTTTCAAAGCACCTATCAGGTCCTGTTTCTCCCGATGGGTCACATATCATAAACTTCCATGAAACATCTATACATGACACTGATCTTATTTATGGTAATGTCCAATCTATAACCGACAACATTTCTGTTATTCTAGAAAGAAGCAGGGCTATCAATTGAAAACATACTCAAATGGCTTTAGCAATCGGAGAGTTTTAAAAACATGTAATCGGATACTCGATTTCTGAGTCGTCATTTAAAAATGGGTATGTCCTCAAGAAATTAATGCATGTTTAAAAAACTGACTGAATATGTTATAAAACATATAGAATATATATACTGAACCGCAAATGAAACGTGACCATGCATAGAGATATGAGAAACCCTTTTTGTCCAAACACTGTAAACATGCTTTGAGACATATTAAAAACATGAAACTTGGCGAAACTGATCATCAAGTTTGAAATGAAAGTGTCAAATGTTCTTAAAGTGAAACACAACACTAGTCTCTGAGAAAATTGCATCACAAGTCAGTATCTCGTGTGTCCGCCATGTGCATTGATGACTGCCGTGCAACGTCGATACATAGAATGTATTAGGCGGTTGATGAAGGCCATTGGCACTTGAGCCCACACTCTGAGGGACGCCTGACGCAGTTCAGCTGCAGTTGTCGGCCTTGGTCGGACGTCATTGAGCCGTCATTGAATCTCGTTCCACAGGTACTCAATGGGATTTAAATCGGGACTGAGGGCAGGCCACTACATGGTTCTGATACCATTCTGCTGGGGGAAGTCTCTCGTTGCTCTCACAGTGTGGGCACGGGCGTTATCATGCTGAAACCCGTGGTTGCGGCGACGTGCCAAATATGGTCTCAAGACTTGATCAATGTACCGTGCTGCTGTGACACTATTGCCTCTCCCTGGAACGTTGTTCTGGAAGACCACAGGGTCGACCCTTTGTGAAGACCAATTCCGCCCCACACCATGACACTCGGACCACCCTACGAGTTTACTCTCAACAACACAAGCATCCGAATAACGTTCCCCACGTCGTCTGCCATCTGCTGTTGAGATACAGTAACGGCTCTCGTGTGAGAAAAGGACTCTTCTCCACTGCTTGTGGAGCCAATGCTGGTGCTGTGTTGCCCACTGAAGACGGTCCCGGCCATGACTTGGTGTCAGAATGGGTCCTCGGTGTGGCCTGTGACAGTGGAGGTTTCTGCCCGTCAATCGCCCACGCACGGTGTCCGCACTAATTTGTCGCTGGTGGGTCCCCATGGTCTGCCGGGCAGTTTACGCAGCAGTAACAAAGCGATCTTGAAGATGCTGTCGCACAATCTGACGATCCTGACGTCAGGTGGTCGGTCATCTGTAGTGTTGGTGGTCTGGTACAGTACGTGGACTTGAAATGCATTGGCTACTTGCCGGGCGGTTTGTCCATCTTGCAATCGTCCAAGGGCTTGGTGTCACTGATTTCTTGTCAGTCTTGGCATGTGGTAGAAATTCAAAAACTGAATGAATGTTATCCGATCTGGGTGGATTTTTATAGGGCATGAAATGGGGGAACGACTGTGCATTTCAATTTGCCCGGCGGAACTCATGTGCATCAGGTTACCATGGCCGTTGCCGTGATGCGTTGGGCGATCGGTTTTATGGTCGTCTGTTTTTTTTAACATCAAATTTCATTTAGGTAATGTAAAATTTTAGAAACATTGCCAAAAATTACCCTGATATTTAAATGACAACTTTTCATGCAATGTTACTTGGGGTGACGGTTTTTTTGCGGTTCAGTATATGTCACTTGCGTTATCGAATTGGCATAAGCATTTATGATAGCAATTTTGACAGTCTATGTTATTTGTTGTGTCCTATATGTGGAACTTATAAGTCTCTGCGCTTAAGTTGCATTAGATACCTACTCACTCAACGAAAGCCATCCATTAATTTCGTTTCCTGAAAGAACAATGATTGTCAGTGACATGCTATTTGAGTTCCTGCCATGATGTTATGACTGCGGAGCTGCGTCTGTTTTGAATGCATGTAACATATATGCACACGGACACAGATGAGCAAAACAAAGCATTCATCACTTTGACTGAGGAGTCAGTAGGGTCAGTGTGACCTAGCTGTAATCATTCCTACATATGAGTGCCCAGATGGAGAAATAATTGACAAACTTAAACCCTGCAGGGGAGATGTTGTGTATCTAAATATACAAAGTGTGACTATATGGTCTACAAATTACCTTTGCGATGTTTATTTGGAAATGAAAAAAGTTTCAGGAAATATATGGAGGCCACCAAAGATATTGCAAAGAACGTTTCGTTTGTGCAAACACAGAGAAATTATATATTTACGTATTATGTTTTGGCTAATGAATTATACATTATCGTGCAAATGTACTTCTTGGACTTATTTTTCTGGATGAAAGTAAAATTCGGGTAATGGTCGATCCTGAAATTGTAAATGATTCGATCAGCAACTCTATTCTAACTATGATCTCTAACACTGAATATGCTTTATTAATAGGAAGTGTAACAAAAGAATACCTGTACATATGCTACTACTCTCTGTATATTCCTGGCCAAGTAGGTCCCAAGCACCTCCAGCTTGTCGTAACAGACAGTCAAAATAGGGATCGAATGATGCCATCGTACACCCGTGACAACTGGAAAATTGCTGGAATAATACGTCGGCGTCAAATACCATTCACTCACTCGCGCATAAAGTACTTTATGTACATACTATGTACAAAACAGGTGACCTCTTGTCTTAATTTACGAAATCCTCTCTCTCTCTCTCTCTCTCTCTCTCTCTCTCTCTCTCTCTCTCTCTATATATATATATATATATATATATATATATATAATGTGTACGTCTCCGAACAAGTTATCAGTATATTGTTTCAACTACAGTGTTTTCATTTCTCAAGCAAATTGTCAACATAACACGTTGCTTCAAATCTGTGCACACTATTGTCACCATCTAGTTTACGTGATCCAACGTGATCAGTTAAAACTCTGTACAGGAAGCGCTCTGTATGTTATGCTCAATTGATCTTTAATTTTACATTACTGGATAATTCTAATGTACTTGTCGCTGTCCCTTGAGATTATATCACAACAAGCCACACTACAGAACAACGCAAATCTCATTTTGTAGCTTGACATTTACATTTATACACCCCTCTGTGTCATCTGATACTGGTAATGGTCATGTTTTACTGTCGATACAGATGGCCACGCCTTCGCATGGAATGATCTCCCGATGACTACATACACTTATCTATATATTGATTTTAGATTATTTTATATACATGCTTAAAACAGATAAACAAAAACATCCAATGTTTTTATGTTTTTTAAGATGCCATTTTCACATCTTCACCAATATGATGTAAAAATCAAATTTGTTTTTGTGACACGTTATGAGTTCAAATAGAATCGATGGGAAATGTCAAAATGTAAACGATACAATCTTTATCACCCTGGCGTTACGATATGGGTAACCCCCTGTGGGTGTCTGATATCGCAAAACATCCCTAGGTGTTTAAAATGAATATTATATGAAAATATTAACTTGTTGCGAAACAGGTCGTGTTGATTTTTCATGCGATCTTGAATGTTCGCTGAATGTTTAGTCCATGTAGGAATATTGTCTTTCAAGTATCTCGATTTAAAGAAATGACGGTGCGTTAATGCTGCTAAGCAAATTCTAAAAGCACAAATATCGCTCGTAACTCAATAATAGAGGGATAATGTATCGTTAACTCGTCATTGTGACATTTATTGGAAATCATGAATATGCACAACGCTTTGTTTCTGTATGTACAAGAACATATCTGTTCTGGCGTGAACCTATAAGCAGGTTGATAAATTCAATTATCAACTGCATTGCAAACCCAAGACAAGTTATATTTAATAGAATGTAAGTACACATTGTGTTAATTCCTACCTTCTGTTTCTTTGTGTGAACTGAGAAAGTTGAGTTTTAAAGCCGATTTATTTTGTGTTCAACTGATTACCATTTTGAAGGTTACCGTACCATACTCAAAATATACAAAGAGTCTATATATACCAAAGTTAGTCGGATTACCGTCATAAATCAAACCGTTCTTAACACATTTTCGCATCTCCCTTGACTGCGTTTAGAGAGCCGAAACCATATGAAGGAGACAGTGCATCTAGGCAAGCACTTAACTGTCAATTCCGAGCGTCACCTTGTCGATAGCTACTGATAGCATTTCCATATGTAACTTGATTTAAGAGACGGAGTTTTATATCATTTTACGTAGATTTGGCTCTCTATGTGGTGTAATCGATACCAAAGCAGTTGTAAACTAATTTAACCCTCGTCAGGTCTCTAACGTAGGAAAAATTCGGACGCACTTTTTACTTCTTTCCTTCTTTTACGCGGTACTGGAAGAATATGCACTCACGTTTCTCCGTATTGTAAGGAGTCGTAACCCTAATTTACATGCTGTCTGTTTGATATCTTGTGGAGGTAAGATTTTCTACTGAGTCTGTGCTGGCAGATGCTGGTGCCTTGGATACAGGTTACTATATGTGTTAGCACTGAGGTGGTGCGAGTTCTGGTTGCTGCCTATTGGTGTTCAGGCATGCGAAGGGTTCGTCATAGTATACAGAATATTTATCAACTTCGAAACCGTGCTCTTCGGCAGAGTTGTTAACTCAAAGGGCATCCTGCTTTCTCTTTCACTGGATAATGATGCTTTGCACAAGGACGTACAATTGTCGAGTATGTAATCTAGGATACCACTACTAATTGAAGCACGCATTTCGCAAGCAAGTGGCCCGGATACTCAATTCACAAGACATGGATACTGTTTTATAGGGACTACTTGTTCATGTATGTCTGTCGACCATGTCATGGCACTTCATGTGGAGTTTTAACGTTTTATTAACTTCACATGGGATAAACAATCATTTTTGACGCATTCCTTCAACATTTATCGTTTTTCTTCTGAAACAGTGTTTAAGCATAACAATTCGTATTGATTTTACGATTTGACGTCCACTATGTTAACGCCTTTGATGTGTATGATTCACTAACAACAAATTTGCATTTATATCGAACAAGTGTTACTTACACAATGTCATGCATATAAATTGTAAAGGCGTGTTTTGTTCAAACATGTAACGATACAAAACTGTGTACATATTTACATGTAAACAATACGTCAAAGTATTACCTCTCACTACTACAAATGTTCTCATGAAAGAAAAGATAAGACCTCTTTGAGAGGAATTGTAAACGATAAATATGTCTGTTATCTAAAGCATCTTGTATTATTACATGGACAAATGAATTTATCCCGTACACACAATAATAGAGGAAGATTATCCACGAGAAACGCATGAACGTTACAAGTACGTTGGCACCTCTATAACAATTAATTAAAGGGTGAATAAAAGTGTTATAGATGGTGTTTAAGCCAACCCAATATCCCCTTGTCTAGACGTAGATCCTGTATGAGGGACAACTGTCTACAAGGCAGTTTAGCTTAAATTGGGCCTAAATTAGGGCTGAATTGCCTGTATACTAAATGTCATAATGATAGAATTGGCGTCTATCAGGATGGCTCGGAGATGAACGATTTGGAAGGCCTCACCTTATTAGATCTATTGCAAAGTTAGGCCAATGTTCAAAGTAATGATCTGAAAATCCAATTTTCACGATGTGACATTTAACGACAGATAAATAATTGTATTAGAGTATTACTTCTCACGTGTAATATACGACTTACAAAAAGCATGAAATTTCAAAAGTTTTGAATAACATTTTGGTACTTTTGTGAGTTTGCCTACCCGTACGTGTCTCATATAACGCATTAATATAAGGATATATAGTTTACACCTGCATCACCTTCCAATACTGACGTAGTAATAAAATCAGAATTTTCTCAGTTAAATGAATGCGTTATAAATCACCACGTTGAATTAAGTATATGTTTATTGTTATGTGAATGAATGCATTTGCGTAGTCTAGATCTATGTATCAAGTTACGTGAGTATTTCACAAACATGTGTATTTTATCTTTGTAACAGAAACATAAATCCATTATGCCAAGGCCGATTGACATGGAATATATATCCCGACAGCATGTGGTAAGATACACCTCTATATCTATATAGTTACAGGTACACATGTTCTATCGAATGTAAGATAACACATGCGTGTTATGGACACAATATAATGATAAACAATCATCTACTCCTTCGGTCACCTCGGTTGTCCTAATTGGATCTTTGTCACCTTGATCCGTCTTTCCTCAAATATTTGTGGAGATTCTGTGTTTCGTATCAGCGTTTGGCATTGGCGTATAATGAACATCAGATGATAGCGTGCCGGCTACAGCAACTCCAGCCGTAGCGTTCGCTCTCCTCCGCTCATCGAGCGTGGTGTTCCTCCCCATCTCTCCACTCTTGTTAAACCTTCGATAAGTTAAGGTAGCGAGCTTGTTCTGCTAGACCCCCGCCAGTTGTAGCGTGACTGACGATAGACTCTGGGTCTGTGAGCGCGTCAATGTCTCATCTGATGGCTCTCTATTGATAACCACAGTCCAACCAATTACATACAGCATCCTCTGACCCTTGGACTACCAGCATCTCGTCGCATCGCCTGCATGGGATCTGTTTGGCAATAACCTGCCCGGCAGTTCCATCTACATCTCGCCGTGTCGTACCTTAACTCAAAACTCATCTGTTTGTGTTCTTTACGTATGTGATAATTGTTGAACACTGGATTGCATCCAACTTGGCCGATCAATGGACTCGTCCGTTTACCCATGTGCCCACAGTCGTATTGAAGCATGCTCGCTTTGACGATCCTAAGCTTATGGGACTTCTGTACTGTACTACCAGTTTCACCTCAGAAATCAATTAAATATCATTTCATTGTTTCTCTAGGTTCAGCAATGACAAGAGGCTAGTGTCCATCGACGTCCATCAACAGATCTGGAGTGGACTAGGACCAGTGTTTATTATGGAGAACGTCTGAGTCTACGATCCGTTCTCTTCTACTGATATGGGAGAACTAGAAAGAAATACTACGGATAAAAAGTGGGAAAATTTACTTGTGCGGACTGCTACTACATTGTGTGTGTTTCTCCTTCTATGTGGCTTCAGCGACTTCGTGTTAGCCATCGAGGTCCAGCGTTCTGTGGGTGATTAACATGACCCATCGGCACAGGAGAAGACTTACCACGTATTTTCTATTGGGGTTGTCACTGCTACAGTGTGTTCGTTGTCTACCACAAGAAATCAAAATAGGTAAGTCGTATATTGCTGAATCGGAGGTAACAGTTTAACGAGAGCCTGTGATATCTAATTAAAACACAAATGAAACTATCGTATATGAATAATTTGGTGCAGTGTGTATTAGGCTTAATTGTATAATAAACAAATCAATATGATACATCGCTCTGTAATGAAAACCTATATATTTTAATTAAAGGTGTGTACGATGTTCCGATTACACTGGCAATGCTCAAATGAACGTAAGTGGAAGTGATATCTGCGATATGTATACCAGTGATAAATTTTCTTATATTAAATCATCGGCACACATCAAGTAGTTGCATTTATTCATTACATCCTTTTTAGATGAGACTTTTATTGGAATCAAGCCCAGGTCTATTGCGTTTGTGTACAGCTTATAAATCGCAGGTCAGAGATATGCCATGGGGATTTCCATACCGAGACGCATGTTCAATTTTGTGGCACAAACGCTATTATTATGAAACGAAACGTTTAAAGCTCGATCCACTCAGCCGTGTCATGAGCCCAAGCATTACACGGAGTCCTAAATACCACAGGGCAATACTAGAACCATGTAATTGTCATTTCCGATGTTTCATAACATTATTCTGTTGGTTCATAGTGTCATAATAGGCCCCTGCTATCAGTCGCTGATCTGGTATGGAGCCCCATGTCTCAATTATATCATGAAGAGTGTTCACCAGCAGGCTGGGATGGCGGATAACACGCTTTAGAACTCTCAGTGGTATTCAACACTTCCAAATAGTTTTCGTTTTAATTTTTGTAGAAATGATTGTCTCATGAATAGTTTATGACTTTGGGGTTTCATGAATATTTCATTTATGCCAGTTTTGTGTATCTTGTGTATGTCATGTAATGTTATTCATAACAATGTCATTACTTGTGTGCATGTATATGTCAATGCATAATCTGGTCAACGTTTCATTGTACGGAAAGATGGTTTTAAGAATTGAGTTACAATAATGTAATTTTGATTGTGCATTCTACGTTGTGTTACACTGTAACAATACATCCACGCATCTGCATGTTTCATACATTATTATCCAGGCACACATACGTCACGTTAGTAATACAATGTTGACGCCTGAATTGGTTTAAATATATCAACGTCGACAGATGTTGAAGTTGATGTGGAAATAATATTCCCTGATGAACGCCAACGATAAAAATAATATTATTCCTTGACTGAGAAATCTCTGAGGAAACTCTATCTGTTTTTGAGTTTAAAGCTATCGGTTTTCTAAAGAAACACGGCAAAGGTATAGAGGTGATATGTGTCTTTCCAGATGCGTGGGGGAAGCAATAGTTTTATCCTTCGAGGCACTGTCAGTGCATGGTTTGTTGGCCGAACAAATGCTCAAATGCTTTTCCTGAAAATAATGGATCGGTATGAAAAACTAATGAAATATTGATTGTTCCAATCAGAAGGAATTGAAAATGACGTGGGAGAAGGGAGACGTGTGAATGTCAATGTTATAGACTATGCAGGCGAGCACTGGCGGAGAAAGGTCAAGTTTGGGCATCTCTTGCAGTCATGAACGACTTAGAATATTTCACGGCGCTTACATGCATGACGATAGTTATGTATATGACCGAAAGAGGGGGGGTATGCATAATGCATAACCATATGCACCAAATGCATGCTGGCTTTCATCGTTATGCCGAACCTAATGAAACATAAACAGATAACATAATATGATTTCGTTTTAAGATTATAGATAACAAGTGTTGACTTGAATTACTCATCAATTGAGTTTCATAGTGTTTATAACTTAATTAAAGCGTATTGTAGGATGCTGAAACTCGATATGTCATCGTATGATGCTGAAGCTCGATATGTCATTGTAGGATGCTGAAACTCGATATGTCATCGTATGATGCTGAAGCTCGATATGTCATTGTATGATGCTGAAACTCGATATGTCATTGTAGGATGCTGAAACTCGATATGTCATTGTATGATGCTGAAACTCGATATGTCATTGTATGATGCTGAAACTCGATATGTCATTGTATGATGCTGAAACTCGATATGTCATTGTATGATGCTGAAACGATGTATTATGTTTCAGTTTATCGAAATGATAACATATTGTCATTACATCATTCAAGATGAAGTAGGTGAGGTAGCCCAGTTGTTAATGAGTTCGCTCGTCACGCCGAAGACCCGGGTTCGAATCCCGACATGGGTAAAATGTGTGAAGCCCATTTCTGGTGTTCCCCGCCGTGATATTGCTGGAATATTGCTAAAAGCGGCGTAAAACCATACTCACTCACTCACTCACTCACTCACTACATGGGTACAATGTGTGAAACCCATTTCTGGTGTTTCCAGCCGTGATATTGCTCAAATATTGCTAAAGGTGGCGTAAAGCCATACTCATTTACTCACTCACTCGCTCTGCCATATTTTATGAAATTATGAGAGAAATAAACTGCATTTCTTCAATCATGTTTTGGCGTAGCGATGTCGTCCTTGGGACATAATGATGACTTATGAAGTTGTAAAGTCATTGTTAGTTATAAAAATATGTATACATATATTGTGTTGTCACCTTAATGAATAGCGATACCACCACAACAATGATATTGTTCTAGCATCACACAGTGTCTTCTTTTCGTCACTCAAGCTGAAAATAAAAGAAAATGCATCACAAGTACTTTTAAATGACTTTTAAATAAAGGTATATTATGCTAGGATTAGCATATTCTAAATTAAATTAATGAATTCAAGTTGAAAACTATTTTTAAATAGCCTGTAGAAGTTACAGAATATTGAAACTAAGCTAACTAATTGATGAGAATAGTGTTATAAGGTTAACATTTGTCTATGATATTAGCCAAATATAGGCACGGAATTTAGCAATTAGGTTAATTATTTATTAGATAGTGTCATTAGGGTAACATTTAATTGTAATGGTAACACTGTAATGCGATCAGTTTAGCCAAATAATGACACGAAATATAGCAATTAAGTTATTTATTTATGAAATATTGTTACAAGGGTAACATTTGTTTACATTGGTAACACACTAATGCGATCAGTTTAGCTAAATAATGACACAATGCCAAATTTGTTGTTCCACGAGATCCATTAGGGATGCTGTAACGACATGTGTTATAATAGGCCAGGGTTATAGCGGAGTGATCGATCAGCCAAAACAGCATGTGATATACCCCCAAGCTAAGTTTGCGAAAGACACAAGTGCCGAGTTTTTTAAATAACTCATATTAGTCTTAAGTTGAATATTGCTGATTGAATGTTTGAGGCGGCCATCTGTTTTTCGTCAGCTAACTGTAGCCGATCTGGACTTCGCAGGGGGTCGCAGTGGCGCTGAAAACAGTTGATTCATCCTGGGGCCTAAACGCAATTGGGCGATAAATCTTCAAAATCTTGCGATCGATGTCTATTCATCACCTCCGAGACTAAAGTCATTCTCATCTCCCAGCTCTTTGCATATTTGCTTGCTCAAAATATATGAGACATGTAAACGTACGCAGTATATTTTATGTGGTGACAACTGGCCGTTAGTGTTAATTTTACGTCACATCTGTTCCAACTCAAACATAACATTCAAAATTGGAAACACGATTTTAACAATGTCTTTGTTGGGTAAAATAGCGTTTTATGACGTAAATCAATATTAATGACAAAAAAACATCATGTATTATAGCTAAAAAGCAATCTTAAATAGCGAATCTACAGTTGTCTCAAAATAGGGTGAAAAAAGAAATTTCCCGCAGGCTTAAAAGCTTTGAACATAGGCCTTTCTTTGACCCTAGGCTCCGTCCATCTGACTACCACAGCTGTGTATTAAGCTGCTGAAAGCCCAAGTGTATTACGGCCATCATGCAAAACACACAGTCAAACATCAGTCTCAAATGGAACATGATAATTACAATCTATTCCGTATTATTTTCAGGCTTTAATTTAAGGAAATATAAATTCACACATGATGTATTGATTCCTAACTTTATAATATCACAATTGTTGTTGTATCTTTTCTCTGGCGCAAGTATATGAATATGTATCGATATATCCGTAAATGTTTACTCTACTGGACTATTGAATATACCACTTACAATATCACTATTACAATAACATGTTACTGTAACAATAATATACCGACGATTTTGAGATCGATTTTCTTCCAAATTATGTGTACGTAAATTCATCATTTTAAACAGTTTTTGTTTGACGATTCGAAGAAGTCTTTTAATCTGCTTTACGTACGAAATGGCAGAAGAAACATGAATGATATATGCTGAATGATGTATTACAAAATCTGTGTTTGTCATGTCATTTCATTAAGAAAACACTTCAAATATAGTGATTATCAAGGTGTGCACGTAACAGTCACGTCAGATGGCGATAACAGACTCTGTGTTATCGAATTTTTAATACCATGTACTACCATCCGCAACACCGCTTTTTAACTTTAATGATGAATACGTGCTTGACATTTACCTACCTTTAGCCCGTGTACACAAATTACGTTCATATGTATTCTACGATTAAGGCGTATCTTCATCTACGATCGATAGGTAAGTAAGTCCTGTGCTCGCGTAATCCGTTTCCTGTAAACATCAATAACGGACCTCACTATCTTCAATCTATAAATGAATACCTTCACATTATCGGAATATGTATACACTTGCCATGAATACGCATTGGAATATGTTATATGAATGCTCGTACGTATATTTAAATTAATACGTACCCAAAATATCTAAATATTACACCGTGGATTATATATGCGTCACATACGTAACTAAATGTCTTTCTTGAAACCACTTACGATTACGTAGCAGCGTCAGTGAATATTTACCTGGGTGTGAGACTATATAAACTATCTGAGTATTGCCAGTACACATGCTCCAGGCTAGCTTCAGTGAATAATTATCAAAATAGTTTAAGTGAATATGTGTTAGAATATGTTCCGTGAATATGAATCTGATTATCTTCAGTGAATACGTGTAGAATATGTTCCGTGAATATGAATCTGATTATCTTCAGTGAACACGTGGTAGAATATGTTCCGTGAATATGAATCTGACTATCTTCAGTGAATACGTGTTAGAATATGTTCAGTGAAATCGTATTAGAATATTTTACTGACTACGTATCTGATCATTTCAAGCGGGTAATTATGTGGCTATCTTCCGTAATTATTGAATACATATGTAGGTGTATTAAGTAAATGTAAATACGTATCCGAGTGTCTTCAATAAATAATGTATATTTTCATTGAATCTGAAAAAAACATACTAGTTAATTGAATTCAATATATGACTGTTGTTGTTTTTCATCAGTTAATTTGTTCGATGAACACATGAACTGAATCGAATTCTGTATGTGGTACAATACACTAAACATGACACAAGGCAAGTTTTACGTTCGTGGTCATTTGTGCTGCTTCCGCAAGTATTCATGTTCTCGTGCGCAGGGATGTGTGTGTGTGTGTGTGTGTGCGTGCGCGCGCGCGCGTGCGTGCGTGTGTGTGTGTGTGTGTGTGAGTTTGTGTGTGTGCGTACGTGCGTGGGGTGCGTGTGGGATTTGTGTGTGTGTGTGTGTGTGTGTGTGTGTGTGTGTGTATGTGTGAGTGAACGAGCTTACGTGTACGATTAGAAGCCATGGCGGTGAACAAAGTAATAAGAGTTAGGGACACGTATCCCTCGTGAGCAGGATGAGAACCCCAGGCTGTTATTTTCTCCATTTACTTAGTGTTCTCAAATGGAATATTAAACTGGCGTGATATCATTATGCGAAACTCTGTGCACCTGACTTGCATGTCTTCTTATGAATTATTGTGTTCGTGACAGTTGAAAAGCTGCATTACAACATGAAAGAATGAGCGCCATTACAGCAAGCATCAAAGGCAGTCATCTCAAGTAACGTTTGTGGTGAGAGTGACACAAACATAAGTGAAACATTGCTTCTACATTATCAAACATCCTGTAGGCGTCGTTTGATGACCAAACGCTTCACCAAAACGTATTGAAATAACTGGGAATATCTCCATACTGCATCAAGCTAAAAATCTATCTTGGTATCCTGATAGCGTTCTACACGTAAATATTGTATCCTCCCTTCCTTAGAGCTTTTCGAACACTTTTCAGGGATGGTCATCAGTACCTCAAATCTAGACAGGATATTAGCTCTTAGTTTCCTCTTTCTAACATGTTACTCTCATGGAATGTAACAATAAAGTGTAGGCAAATTGGTTGTGAAACAGTCATCACAAAATATATCGACTGCCAATGTGTCTTAATGCGCACTTCATTCTTTTAATATCTCTGGTCCCCAAATTTTGATTTGGCGTGGCTAGTTTGTAATGGTTCATTTGGTCCATAGAGTAGCATTCGTGTGCTACCGGTAGGTCAGGACATTGCTTATCCTTTTCGCGAACACCTTGTGTCATCACTGATTTTCACTGATTCATTCATATAATTTTCACCGCCTTTTTGCCTTTTAAGCCAAATGGAATCTGTTTTTCGGGTAATCCAGACTGGTTATTCTTTGGCTTTGACATTTTATATTTAAATGTGCGACATAACCACTATATTCGTTAGCAATCTTAATAAATATATACAAGCAATGATATCTGGCTTTTATCAACCAATGTAGGTCTGAGTTATGGTCTTTTTATTTTTCGAACCTTTGAAAACGCACTAAATTCATTTTGCTGATTTTGATTAATCGCAAATCTCTTTTCACGTTATTATCTTCTATGTGAAAACCATTTTAGAATAAACAATTGCGTGATAGTTGCTGTTATACATATGATTAATGGACATTGTGAACATTGAAGATGACAAAGTAATCGTATTTACTGAAATTGTGGCGTAAAACCTGGCGTCAAGTACAATGAATAAATTGCAAATAATTGAATTATACTTGACAAAAGTTTGGTTGTTGCTATTACTATGATTATTCGCATCAATATTTATGACTCAGGTTATGAGGAAATACTGAATTCTATAACTACATGACGGAATATTATCTTTAGAGATGAATATAATGATTGGCTACGTATATTAATCGGAAACAGATTAGCCTCATTGTTGATATTTTATCCATGCGACACATCAATACCATATGGTAGGATCTCCAGTATGAGTAGTCCGTTACATATTCTGTAACCCAAACAACAGGGTAACTTGTTACCTCGAGTAGAAAATGATAGTTGATGAATTTATAACTGCAGTTTTTTGTGCAGGACAATATATTGGCATGCATTGGGTTTGATTAACGGAGGCTGACACGCGCGTGTAAACACAGATGCCTCGGTTCTTGGGATGAGAAACTTCGGCACATATTCCACCTTAATAGCTTTTCCACTATCTGCCGATGCTTGTTTGTGCATAATGCAAGGTGTATGTTTTCCAGCGAGGAATGTATGCAGAACACCGTGCACGCATGCGTACTTCCAATTGTTTGTATGTATAGTAAGTCAACTGTACTGTATTTTAAGATCAAATCTTGAAGTAATTTCAGTTGCAGTATTCACTGAGACTGTTGTTTTAGTATGAAACATAGTGGAAGGACAAGTACCTAAACAATCTTCATTGCAGATAGCAACAAACAAACGACAATAGATCCCATGCGTTTCAATTGAAGAAGCATGGCTAGGTTCAGAAATAGTTCCTTATGTTTTTCACTCTATGATTGCCAAGAACACAAGAACAGTGAATGGCTGCAGGCCACACGAGGGAATGAACGCAACGCTCAAATTACTGGAGTTAACGAGGTGTTACTTTGGGATTCCCTCCGATGATAAACAGATCATTATATATCTGGCAGGAAACTTTGTTTCAAAATCATGTGTTGCTAAGTGAAAGGTAAATGGACTGAGCTCCCGATCATATATTTTCTGTTTTGTTTTTGCGCAAGTCCTTGCCCTTTGTGGTGATCATGACATGAGAGTGTTACTTCTGGATTTGCTTCAACAGTAAACATGTTATCCACTAACTGTTTTGTTTTGTTCACTGCATGTCAATAAACTGATTATCGTACCCCTACTGTACCTCTTTAATGCTAACTGAATACATACTAAAATCAATATTTGTTAGGTTATAACTGAGTCATTTGGGATGCCTGGTTAGCCTTGTGGATAATGCGTTCGATCGTCAGCGAAAACTAGTGTTCTATTCCCGGAATGAATACAATGTGTGAAACCCATTATTGTTCCCGCCCTCTCCCCTCTTTCGTCTTGGTATTGCTTGCAATCTACTAAAAGCGGCAGGAAACCTCATTCGGCAACTCACTCACAGTTGCAAATAACACACAAACTCTGCATCTCTTGTGTGTGTGTTGCTGACCCAGTTCCGTGTATACAGTGTAGCGCCTCAAACACAATATGCTAGTTGTCCTTGTATATATGAGGCTTTACACCTGGAGTATTAACATATGATTGCAATATATAATTGTATTTTTTTTATTTCTAGTCTATGTTATTGAATGTGTGTTTGTTCCCACATTGTGGGTGAAGTAGAATTATTTTTGAATTTAATCAAATTAACTTTAAATGCCTTAGACGCCCGTACATGTTTCAATAAAAAGTCAATAATGACACCGCCTTTCCTATTCGGATATTGTGCAATGGTGAACATTTTACATCAGGAAAGACACACCCAACACAGAGACCATTATCTCCATGTCAACCAAACTATCTACTATATATGATGAATTAGCTTTGATATCATATCGGCAGAGGAAATACATCATTGCATTATGATATCATACTTTATATAATAATACTAGATTGCAATGATTCATCCTGAAACGGCACAAAAGTATATATTGTGAAAGTATAACTTAATGTATGCCTTGAAGAAAAACAAAACTTACAAACAGTTAACTCTGCTGAATATGGATATAATATATCACATCATGGGTCGTTACGATACCATATTCCCAACAGTGAATGACACATACTATCCAGATCGTTTGAATATGGAATCAGGGATATAATAAAATGATTTTAGTGTCTCGTTGTAGTTTTCAGAGGTTAATCACTCTTGATGGACGTATACTAGAGTATTGATTGCTGGCTTGTTGAAATTGAGGGAGATTAATCCCAAAGTGATGGTCAATGGTCGGCAGCGTGCGGTAACTTGACGTGTGAGGTAATAGATGACACTTTGTCACAGAGAGGATCATAGCATTATTCTGTCCTCATACTTAGTTACTAACCCCAGGCACAAAACATGACAACGCAGCAGGAATCAATATAGCTGTAGCTTCATTGTTCTCTCTCATCTGTCATTTATGGAGCATAAGCATTACCATTTCCACCATCAGCAGCCCCACAACACCAAGCATGAGTCCGCAATAACTGTCGTCAATCCGTTTCTTCCCGCGTAACTAAAAATTATCTATCAAAGACACGTGCGATTAAAGCTATATATATGGGGGTATGTTACACGAAGTTTCGTGTATTTATTACGAAGCATGTCCAACACAAACACCTTTTGGAGATACTTCTGGCAGGCATACATAATGGTATGCAATTGAACCCAAGCTGTTCTGTTAAGACATAACTCTGAATAGTCTAAACGTATTATCACCTCAGTTTTTCTGTCAGCCCATATGTGTACTATAACAGATGTTTAAACATGAAAAGATAGCCAGACAAGGCATCAATGGATGTCTGGGTTAACATGTTACCTTTCTCTTCCGTACTACCAAAGCTTACAGGATAACGTCGTGTCAGGTACCTGGGCTTACGGTATATCTTCCCATTAAGTACCCGGGTTGATAACATCATATCAGGTACCCAGGCAGACAAGATATATCCCATCAGGTACCCGGACTTTCAGAATAACTTTTCATAAGGTACCCGTGCTGGGGGATATCAATGACTTCACATCAGGTGCCCGTGCTGAAAGAATGTTAATGACTTACCACAGGTGCCCGTGCTGAAAAAGATATTAACTTCCCATCAGGTGCCCGTGCTGACATACTAACTTTCCACCAGGTTCGAGGGGGGAAAGATGTTAACTTTCCTTCAGGTGCCCGTGCTGATAGAATATTAACTTCCCACCAGGTGCCCGTGCTGAAAGAATATTAACTTTCCATCAGGTGCCCGTGCTGACAGATTAACTTTCCTTTAGGTTCCCGTGTGAATGGATATTAAATTCTCATCAGGTTCTGTTCTGAAAGGATATTTATTTCCCGTCATTTGCCTGTGCTGACAGGGTAGCTTTCCATCAGGTGCCCGTGCTGAAAGGATAACTTTCCATCAAGTATCCGGACTGACAAACTAACTTCCCAACAGGTATTAGTGCTGACAAGAGACACTTACTACCGGGTAACCGTGATAACAGACTAGTTTCCCATCATATACTCGTGCTGACAAACTTACTTCTCACCAGGTACCCGTGCTGAGAAACTTCCAACAGGTAGTCGAACTGACAGGATATCTTCCCATCAGGTAGCCAGGCTAAAAGGATATCTCACCATGAGGTAGTCGGATTACAGGCTATCTTCCCATCACGTAGCCAGACTGACAGGATATCTTCCCATTAGGTAGCCGGACTGACAGGATATCTTCTCATCACGTAGCCAGACTAAAAGGTTATCTTACCATAAGGTAGTCGGACTTACAGGCTATCTTCCCATCACGTAGCCAGACTGACAGGATATCTTCCCATTAGGTAGCCGGACTGACAGGATATCTTCTCATCACGTAGCCAGACTGACAGGGTATCTTCCCATTAGGTAGCCGGACTGACAGGATATCTTCCCACCAGGTAGCAAGACTAAAAGAATATCTTACATCAGGTAGTCGGACTGACAGGATATCTTCCCATCAGGTAGCCAGACTAAAAGGACAACTTCCCGTAGGTACCTGGGTTGACAAGGTACCCTCCGATCAGGAACCTTGGTTATCCCTTGGTCGGACAAGCACAAACTACTTCGCGACACAAAAAATATAAAAGATATGAAAACTACAAATAACTAACAAATTTGTGACCAAATAATCCAGGAACCAGTTTTGTGCTGAAAGACCATATTTGACTTTGTCATGGATAAAACTTTCCTTTGCTCGTATCTTTTATCGTTTTTTTTAAGTCGTACGCAGTGTGAAGTTTGTCGAAACAAACAACTAGATACTTGACATCCGACAAATTAGAACATATTCGATGTTTATCAGCTGAAAACATAATGATTTCCATCAACATCTTAACTGGCACTATTACTGTACGAATGGTGTTGGTGTTAAGATGGGCGCACTTGTTAACAACATGGCCAGATTGACACTTTACTATACGGCAATAACATAAAGATAAATCGTTCACCATGTTAACAGTCTCGCATAAAGGTATAATTCATAGTATGTAACGTTTTCTAATATTTGAACAACTCGTTGATGAAACCTTTCAACATATCATTATGTTCGTGGTTTTTTTCGGAAATCGATAAGAACGTGCGCAAATACATGTAGCAATAAGTACGCTAATACGACATATAATTTATGCGGCCATAAAGTGCTATGACGTGCGGCAACTATGCCACAATGCAGTGACGTCATAGTTCAAACAACGTTACGTCACCTCATATCCATTTGCCGTTAGAAGTACGCGACAAATAGGAACCAATTCCCTGTTTGATATGTAACGCTGTTTTTAACGATTTGACATTAAGTCTATGATTCTATCAGCAATAGATTGACTTCGACCAAATGTATCACATAATCTCTCTCTCAAAGAATGACCTTAATTCCTTAATACAATTAAGGAAAGACTTTCTTTAAATTGGCAGAAAGTATTGAGACACGTGGAAGTAATAGCATGTGGATTCTCAAAAACTTTTGCAATCTCAAAAAAAGACTAAGTTCAATTCTGTCAAAACATTTTAAATTTCAACTTTGTACAACACTCTCCCGCATGACAAACTTAAGGAGAAAGTTCATTCGTTTATCCATGGGGCTTTTGTTACAAAACTTGGTGACCATAGATACAATAATAAAAAAGAGGTTCAGAACAATTTGTCAAAAATTAAAGCAAATGCCATCTAAAATTTACGAACAATATGTGAAATGCTGGATTTTCAAATGTACAATTTGGGGTAAGACATTTAGGCAAAAAGTAAGCATTACAATGGGCACCAATTGTGCTCCCCTTCTTGTTGATCTGTTTCTTTATGCATACAAATCGGAATTTCTGCTCAAATTGGCAAAACAGGGTAATTTGGCCAAGAAGTTCATCTTAAGCTTAGGGTATATCAATGACCTGATATCGTTCAATAACCATTAGATAGGCATTTCCCTTCCACTGATTTACCCACCTGAACTAGACATAGGGGACTTCAGTGAGCCCACCCCATCTATTTCATATTTAGGTCTATTGATAAAGATTCAGAGTGACAAAACACTCTCCACTAGACAGTGTAACAAAAGGGATGACTTCAACTTGTTGTTTCATCAAGGTTACAACATTCAAGGCCTCAGTAAAGCTTTCGGAAAGTTTGATGGTCGACATGTGAAGGACATTTCCAAATTTGAAGCATCAGTAAAAAAATGAAGTTCGCGTCACCTGGTATGATAATGATATAGTCGGGATCATACAATAGAAAATGCTTTAAGCAGAGATTTCTTATGAATGTGAAAAGGTTTTGTCACTATTATTTACAGCGCATGTTTAGCCGTCGATATCTACTTTAAACAAAATAATATTTCTTCGAAAATGATAAATTAAATTTGGAAACGAAAACCCTACATAAACTGCATGCCATAACCAGATACATGAACATCCAGTTCTGTCCTGAATGACTACTTTTGATCGTGTCATGGACGCCACGTGTTAGCCTCTCTGCTCTGCTCTTTCTGGAAGATGGCCATGGTTGTTTCACAACTAACTGTATAGCCATCACCTTTCAAACTTGCTACAATCGTCAAACTAATGAATCCACATTTTCTCCTAGATTGTTATTAAAAGGGAATAGGTTGCTCAATGATGAGAACGACTATCCTGAACTCGGATCGAGACACACTACCAACCAAGTTACAGCATTTTAAGCATTTCAACCATCTTGAACATACGATAAAAGTGCACATTAAAACTGTACAGAACATTTAATAACCGTACGTGGCATGAAACATAGTGCTGATGTGGTTCTAAGTTACATGATATAAAACATAATCAACTTTACACATATTACACATGCAACAGTGAGAACAGAAATGTCATCTGTATCCATGGAGATTGTAACCTTTAGTTTTGTGCACCGTTTTACGACTCTTATTGGCAAAATAACCTTTATTTTTCTTCTGTTTTAGTAACACATCACGTCTCACTATAAACACTGGCTTTGAGAGGCAATGGTTTAACAAACAAACAAACAAACAAACTATTTAACCTACTTAACTTGACCAGAAACTGATACAATCTGAAAAGGATTAACAGATTGTTAATCGATTTAAAGGGATTTGATTTGAAGTCCAATTGTGAATTCATCCTTTACCATGGATTCGGAACATGACTTGCTTAGAGAACCACAATTACAATGGAACATGTCTACGAATATTCAAATAGTTCGCATGGAAATTCAATATTGATTTGCTGAATTTTTGCAGCGAAACAAAACCTTCAAAGCACTTGTTCACGGTAACGTCAGAACTGAGAGGGTACTTCACCAGAAGAGATCTTCACCAACACACTGAAAAGAATAGCTTTAATAACTGAAAATCAAATCCCTGTGAATGAGTTCATTTCTAAAGTCAATAAAGTTTAGATTTGTTGACGATGATGCTTGTGGCTTTTTCATCGAAGCCACGTAGGCATAATTGGTGCTTTAAATTGACTGTTTTAAAGTTCGGCTGCATTCTATAAGTAATTATATACTATTTGGTTCAGCTGCATATCGTTTCATAGCATCTTACAATGATCTTACGTCTAGTGTAATAAACGATAACACAATGCAATGGCCTGTATCTATCACTGTCACGGTTAATGTGCATAGCTATACTTATCTGATGACCTTCATCTCGAGGTTCCACTCCACTCCGAACAATATTTCTACAGCTATCTGACATGTATAAACAACCCTTTCTCTACAAGTTTCCTTTAGGTCCTAGAAACTTTGAGATAAGAGTCCGCTATATCTCTTTCAACTTTGCTACGTTAATGACTGACATTATTACATATCTGCACCAGACTTTGACGTGGCCACGTGGACAGAGAAGGGACATTAAGTTTGTACATAACATTATTGTGTTGGTTTATGCTGCTATTCTATTTGATCAAGATCATTTTTCGCCAAAGGTCGTTAGACCCGTATATCGACTTTGTGATAGCTACATGGGATGAAATATGATATTGGTCTTTGCAGTGATCTTTTGTAGGCAATTGTGTGTTGTAAAAGAGAGTGGCCTCTCATTATCCATGTTCTTTGAAGTATGTAGAGATTTGGTTTGCTATTAACAGTCGCCTATAGGACATATGCGTAACAAATGCCATTGATCGTCGCAACGTCTGAATATATTGTTACTCGTTTGTGCCTTTACCAATGGTTGCCTCAGTAGAAACACTACAGCAAAATGTCAATAGCACCATAGGCGCTAAAGGGAATTTTCGCATATTTTTTATACACCACGCAAAAATCCCTCTCAAAAGTTGAATGGCTCGGACTTTAGAATTTTAATATTCATCACAAGTGTTCTCGTGCGGGTTGAAGCATTTTGTCGGTGGCATGTTAAATATGGGAAACACCTACGACATCGCCAAAACTTAGACGTTATTGCTCTTTAGGGTGCTATTGGTCAGTCTTAAGTAATGCGTATCAAAATAATCGACATACTCGCACATTACTGAAGACTAATTTGTTCAATTCACGAAGGCAAGTTTTGGAGTAATCAGTTCCACTTGTTTAGAGAAAAGTAAATCCATTTTATCCAAAGTTAGCAAATAGAATTTTGAAGCGGAGGAAGACTGATTCTGGTCTTGACTATACCACGTATCGATCGTACTCGTCAGAAGTGAGCTGCGTTGAATTAGCGGCAGATCACATAACTCTCCACAGTATTGAAAGTAAACATATTTTGGCACGCTATTGACTCTTTTTACTCACACGAAACCAACACGTCCTAGCCTAGGAACTGTAGGGGCGATTCCTTGCCTGAAAAAGTTATGCTCTGCTGGTGCTTAAGTGTTTTTTAGAGGTTGTTGTGCTGCTGGATTGTAGTCCTGTGATATCCATTATGTCGGTGGTGTTGAGGAGATGTTTCATGTTGGAACTTCTGAGGCGGCATTTTACTATCTCCATTATCATTTACACCATCGTTAAGTGTGCTTGTGTGGACTTTAGATGTTACATAAAACCTGGATGGTATGCATAAACGCAAGATATATCTTACTGTGGATGAGGATCTTCCTACCCATCTACCAACCTATCTTCTGTTCCCAAATTATCCCACTGTTTTTGTATCCACCAACATGTATATGCACCTGATCATGATGATATGTACAAAATGTACTCAAACTTAGAGTATGGCAGGGAAAGCATTTATTGCCATTACATGATATGACTTACATGCAGATATAAATATCAACACCTTCAGAACGACCAAGTTATTTCCACCGATATCTCAACCGAATACTTTACATGTGATCGTTTAACAATACACGCGTACTGCAGGGAATGTTTGAGGCGCAATATATGTCGATAGTTGAATTCGCCCTATTTACGTTTGCTGCTGAAATGTAAAGTAATATCCTCTCAAACCTAGCATTGTATCTAACTTTTGACGACGGTAACCAAGAAACGGGACGGTTAAGGGTGTTGTTTATGCAAAGGCAGTGGTTAGCCAACTGTTCAAGCGTTCGCTCTTCCCTCGGAAGGTCAATTTTGGTGCCTCCAGCCGTGATATCCCTGAATATTGCTGAAAGCGACGTAAAACCCAACTGACTCAAGAACACGTTATGAGGTACCAATGCAAGGATATCTACACACAAATATATGTATATCTCGTGCCTCCATCAGTTCATGCCATCCTGCCTCCATCAGTTCATGCCATCCTGCCTCCCTCAAAGCATTGGTTTAGTAGCAGCAACAGCAGCAGCAGCAGCAGCAGCAGCAGTAGTAGTAGTAGTAGTAGTAGTAACATTCTGTGATTCAGATTGTCAGCAATATTCCAGGAATGACAACCTTTACATAATCGGGTCTGGACCAGACAATACATGTATTTATATTGTGAGCAGTCCACGGCGTCGGGGAACAATGACACACCATTAACCAAGCCACCGAGCCGGACCATCCGATCTACAATGTATCTGGTCGCCTTTTACGACCTTCATAGGTAGGTTGCATGGACCTATTCTAACCCGAAATCACCAATGGAAAATGGAACATTAATGCACATGGGGTAGCTGTTGCACATATTTGAGTATGATAGTTTTGTGAGCTGGTTATACATATGTATCAGCTTAGAAGCGTTCCCCCTCTTAATCAAAACCACCAGATCCATGGAATTAGGAAATGTTTCTAGAATTAGTGTTATAACTGACAAAGTTATAAATACTTTTATTTATGTTCTGTAACAGAGATATATTCAATATGGCACAGGTGCAAAGGGTGGGAGATAAACAGCTTCAGCTGATCCCTGGGAAGTCGTGTGTCTGTGGCATGGGTTGTGGAACACCTCGTTCAAGAAACAGTTCCTGAGCCTTATTATATCAACTCTCTTCACCTGGGGCTGATAGACAGAGAAGGTGTGACTGCCATTAGACCTGTGCTTTGTTTGTCAAGAAAATGTGGTATGCATAATGTCAATGTATCCATGATAATACGTTGCATGAATCGTATGATGTGCAAGGTATGAGACAAAGTTGGACACACTGGAACTTAACTTAGCGCAAAATATAAAAAAAGTTTACGTCTCAGTTAACTTTGTAGCATTGTTATGAAAACAGGTTTTAAACTATAAGCACATTGTAAAGATATAGCACATATTAAACATACTTGGTGAATTTATTTACTGAATAATGCTATTGATAATAATACTCATAATAGGAGAGTTTATATAACGCTTAACCTTTGAAATACAATGTACAAATGAACAATGCCACTTATGCAAAAGAGACAGATTATCGTAAACATTCTTTCATAGATACTTTTTATAAGTTTGAGAGTATCATATTCAGAATCACAGATAATACAGCACAAATCAATTTCATGTTTTTGGATTGTGAAAGTGAAGGTGAAGGTTTGATGTATCATTACAACCTATGCCATTCATGCTATTCACCATCGCTTGATAACATTCTTTAGAAATAAACTTTTACACTTTTTTCAAATAATGTCCAACATACTTTTTCATGACGTCATTAATTTACAAAATGAAGTCAAACAGATCATTTACTACAGAAGAAAGAATAGTTCATATGGATCTGTTCGTGGCATTTGACATCAACTTGAGCAACACCAAGGTGACAAAGAGACAATAAAGTCGATAGGTACATCTCTCCATTTGGTGGATATTAAACGCGATTTAATGAAGGCATGGCGTGCTGCTCATAATATCAATCACTGTTTTCTCTGATCAAGACTCGATTATTTACAGACCTTCATCATGTAGCTGGAATATCGCTGAATGTAGCTTTTAGAAAAAGATCAGGGGGTAAAGACACCTTCTGACAAACAAGATTACGTTAAATATTGGTTGACAATGTTACTCAAAATTGGACACACAGAAATACTTGGTGGGTCTGGATATGCCAATTACCATTACCATTACTTTTGCACAGTACAATTGTAAAAACTACTAGTATTTGAACTAACTGCTGACGTATCTTGAAGGCACTTAATCATGGTACAAGTCTGCATGAAAGTCACAGCTGGTGTCACTGATCAACGATGAAATAGGGTATCAGCGTCCCGTGTCAATGTTATCACTTCGATTGATGTACGTTTTCATGGTACTGTCTAATGAGTTTCTCACTTCATTGTGATGGGAATTTGATCTCTGCAGAAGAATCCCATTTGTGGTATTATAATTAAAAGGAAGCTTTCGTTTTGTGTTTATGTTTGTTTTTTACTTCTGCACTCAGCGATATTCCGGCAGTATGACAGCGGTCTGTATAATCGAGACCGGAACAGACAATCCAGTGATTGACACCATGATCATCTATCTACGTAATTGGGATACGATGACATGCGTCAGTCAAGCATGGTTTGCTGAAGACCCATTTCAACCCGGATCTTCATGGGACTTTTAAACGAAGTGATGTATATAGTTTTCACTTGTGTCAACGTGTCTGTGAGTGAGTGAGTGAGTGAGTGAGGAAGTTTGCTTAATCGCCGCTTTGAACAGTATTCCAGTTATCACAGCGTATCAGCTTGATTTGGGAGGATGTGTCTCTGACGTTTACCATTTCTGCGAAACCAAGAGCACAGGTATGGAGCTGAAAAACCTAGAAAACAAACAGTGTTCTCGGGGCGAACCGAGATTCGAACCCGCCATCTTAGGGTTCCAGTTATATCACTGCGTGTCAGCTTATTGTGGGAGGAAAGCTCGAACTGATGCAGAGTAAACATGATTTATATCCATGTGTATATACGTATATGTATAATTTGGGTGGTGGTGGTGGAGGTTGGGGTATGCAGTAAGGTATGAGAGTATCAACATTGCTGCAAAAGGTTTGCCGAGAATTGTACTGTGTTTACAAAATCGAACTTCGAGCACGAACATGTCATAATACTCGCGGGAGGATAGCTGCAACAGTGTTTTCTTTACACGGGAGAGGCAATGAATTCCACACAATGTTCCAAGACAACTGCCGCCTTTTCATCATGGAATGGCCATCAATCATCCCCATTGGATAAGTCTGCATGTTTTAATCTATCAGTCACTTTTATTCAACATGATATATAAATTACGAATTGAACATGATTAATCATCGGGTGATCACAGATGGCAAAAAAGGGTAACATAATTCACATATGAATACCATGTAATAAAACTGTTTGATGTCATTTGCGGGTTTCTGGACATGTTTCTAACATCCAAGTCGATATGTTAGCTGTGAGTCACATTTAGATGTTCAACAGAAGTAGTAGCATGTCTATTTACACTCTCCTTTCAGGCTTTAAATATTAACCAAACAGTCCCAACGGAAATACCTCTTCAATATAGCCGGATATATATTATGGATGTGAATAATCCTAATGTTTCCAAAGGTTTTCATGTGCAAGGCAGATGAAAACAATTTATGATCGTTACTAAAATTATAAGAAATGTTTATGATTATTAGTATCTTGTGTAATTATTGTTGTGTCTTTATTATTTGATAACACTGGCCATATACTTCGATGGTGTATCTGCAAGGAAGTTTTTATAGATGAATCGCTTTGTTTAGACAAAAGACGGTGTAGTTGATATTAGGCGCCTGTCTTCCTCAAGACAGGATGATGCGGCTTAACATATTGTGATGTGCGTATCTTCTTTTACGCTTTTTAATTTTACTTCCTTGCCCAGTGTACTTAACTTAAGCAGGATTCAAGAAATAAGATAACAAACAATACTCACAACGTTTGAAATCTTTTTCTGTAAACCGCTTCAAAACAGAAACTGTTTTATGAAGGACAATTACAAATGGTAATGCGTTTGTTACCCCCGTTTTGTTTGAACTTGTCCTTTTAAATGACCGAGATACGAATATGAATACCCCTAAGGCATTATTTCTTAATTGTAGCCATGATAATCCAACTTCACTGCGTCTGTTGTAGATTTATAATGGAAAGGTAACATCTGCTGTTGTATAAAATCACAGGGTTACATTGATTTCTACCCAATGTAGCATAACATACCGGGATTCAAGCATGTTGCATGAAGCATTAGTATTGATGGAAAATGGCATAAATATCAATGAAACCAGTGAAGCCGCAACCCAACGCGTTTAGGATACACGTTTTATACATACGCAGTCACATGGGAGGAACAGCAAAATATATTTCGACGTGAACTCAACTCAGTTAAACATTATATTCGCCCCTAGATGCCAAATTATTTCTACTCTATTTTGAATAACAACATTTCTTTAAAAAATGCCATGAATAACATCACAGACAAAACTACGTGTTCAACCGTGGTATTTAGCAGACCGCACACACTAAACTACAACAAGTTTTAAAATAACGTAAACGCATATTCATCTTACATACTCTGTAGATACGCCGTATAAAAGCCGAAACCATTTCCGGGCGTCGGTTCGCTCACAGAACTGTTAAGAAACGCATACAAGAGATCACGCTGAGTGGTAAAATCGGGCAGGAATGGCATAAACCTTACTCTGTTTCCCCTTCATTTCTGACACCAGTTTGACCCCTGTGCATTTTCCTGCCTTTTGTTTCTGTTTTTCTTGGATTCAGTTTTAGTTCACTGCCTCATTCACCTGTTCACACCTCACCGGCAGAAAGACTTGTGCAAACACCAGAATAACAACTGATCAATACAAACGTAACGTATACCCAGGCCACCAACTAGTAGCACCTGCTGGTATCTAAAACCACTGATGTTTTCAGGGATCGTTGATAGAATTAAAACTCCTGGTCATTACTAAGAAATCAGATTGTATATTTTCCTCTATAGTTCACATATATCACATTTCTGGTAATATTGTAACTCGAACATACGCCCAAATGTCCATAAATCATACATTTTATGGTAAAAAGAGAAATATTTTTTTCAGATATTAATTTTATTATGCAATCTCCCATGAAGACACTGCTCTGTTCACGCATCACGATAAATCATTAAGCGCTTCTCTTCGAACGCAGAGCGGTGAAAATCCATAACATGTCTTCATTAGTGATAGTAGTATATGGATTTTTTTATTTCACATAAAATTGACGTTCATAGGTGTCTGCAGTGGTCTCTATGACCCCAAATTTGTCGAACATGTACTAACGATAAAGTAATCGTTACAGTTACGCCATTCAAACACAATTCATGGCACTTGATCACCCACTGATCCAAATAAAATATTTTAAATCATTCACTTATCTCAACTATGCCACGGTAGATAATGACGATGGTAAGGTTCACACAGAGAGTACTACACGTTTATCTCAATAGTAGGGAATACTGTGTCATCTTTCTTACCGTCAAATTACCATTATTAGTGAATGTTTTTTAGGAATACCAATACTTCGTATGTTAACCTCATGCACGCCAACATAGACACGTTTGCGAATCTCTGTCAATAATTGTAAAAACAAAATGCTTTTGAAGAAGAACATAAATAAATTTACACATTACGTCCGTTTTTTTCAGATTCCATTTCATACACCTGTGACATTAGAATCTTGGGAGACAGGCGATCATCAGTTGGTTCTTCTAATCTTTAACAGAATTAATAGTTGCATAATGCGCATGATGACACTCCAAAATCATGATAATTATATCAGCCCCTGTGAGATACCTTTGATAATGTCGACTGAAAACCCTTAAGTGAATTCTCGACAGGGTTTGACAAGTACAAACGCCCAAAGCCATGACCCCGTTCGTTTGCAGAGAAAATTACATTTCGTCAATTCGAGAAAGACATAAATGGCTGCTCATTTTGGACCAGAGAATGCTCCACATTGGCTGCAAGGTTGGCAAGCGGGCATGTCAGATAAAGGCGGCATACCCCAGGCCGTTTTTCTTTCACAAAATGTCAATACATTCCGCCCGGTCGATGGTTTCGGCTATGGTAGCATAATCTGGTGCGTGACCCGTGTGTATATTGCAAATAGAGTGATAGATGTTGTCGAGGTTTACTGAAACAGAACCAGCAGTAGCAACACGCGATGCTGGTGTCAGTATGATGTAACTGCTTTAAAGAAGAAGGTGTTTGTCGTGAGTAAAACACAATCCATGTCTTCTTTGGAGTTCTTGTGTGCGTGTGTGTGCGTGTGTGTGTGTGTGTTGGGTGGGGGGGGGGGGATTTAAGGTAGTAAGAAATGACAAAATGGGATAAGACATCTTCCATGTTTTAAAATTAGCTTTTGATATTTTACGACAAAAAACCCATTTAACTCAGCTTCTCATTCTTAAAATGTTCATGATGTGAGTAGGAATTATATATAATAAGGGTTTCTTCCGTCTGTATAGAAACTGGTATATCGCGTGTGTGCATAAATATTACAGAAAAATACTCTTTGAATGATTGAAAGTCTCAGCACACATACGAACACAAGATTCTAGTTTTAGAACGTTATTAGCTCCTGAAAAAGGACAAACAAATATTAAATATGATATTTATGAAATTTTTAAGCGTTACAACGGTAGTAAAATGGAAGCTTGAGAACGGCCTATTGCAGTCAGCAACACGTAAGCTCAAATCCCATGCTGGTCTCGGTTTCAGAGAAATACAGAGATGTGTTTAAATACGTCAAAAAAGACAATTGTTTTCACCCTTCAATATTAAGATAATGCGTATCTACATTGACTAATTGAATTATTTCTTTATCCAACACGAAATACGTGTATGTGTATATGATTCATGAATACTAGTTCTGGAAGGGCTAATAATGTTCGTTATACTGAATCGCGTCAGCTACTGCAACACCCATATATCACTTGGCAATAGAACTTTCATGTGGATACGGTAGTATGGAATTAAAAGAACATTGTAGTGATCGTATCATCAGGTGATGCCATGATACTGTCACAGTTGCTTGGAGTTTGTAGTAAAGAGAATCATATAACAGCTGCATTGTCAAGTACAGCTATATCCTAAACAAAATATTCATATTGTTTGTATGGATGGTTACGTTGATTCCGAGTACGCATTACATGTAGTTACATTTAATTCTGACTTTGTGTTTGAATGATCAGAGTGAATATTAAAAAAAAATTCTAGTCTGAAAATGTGCAATTCCGTTTGAAGAAACGGTAACTGGTCAATTTGGTGTATTGAATCGTTTCACCGCATGGATTACTGATGGAAGGGCTTTTGATTGAATTCTGTAACACTGCTTACGTAACAAAATATTACCATCCATATGTATTTCAGCAGCTTAATGTTGAGGAGGAATACCCCCTTTCTGCAAATCATTTAAAGATTCCCCCTTTTTCAACGGAATCCTTTAGTCCTAAGCGCAAGAAACGCTTTGTTGAAAAAGCGATGACCGATGATTGTAAGTTAAGCCAGGGTATTCCCTGGTCTTAGGCTCAAATTTTGTTCGACTCATAAATTGCAAGCGTTTAAACTCTCTCCTTTGCCACCAAAGCCTTTTACTTTCATCGGGTAATTTGCTGATATGGATGGTAAATAAACTACACGGCGACCCTGCGTATCCAATTATGACTTGCCGACTACGGATCAACCCATCATGAAGGTGAAGTCGTGATTACTGAAACTTGTCTTGCTTATTGAAAGGTCTTCCAATTCTCCAGTGTACCAAATCGTTTCTCCTAATGCTTCTCATTGCGCTTGAGACAAATTCCAAAACCTTTATTTCACTGGTTTTTATTGTAGTGAGTTTTATGTCAGCACAGTAATGCTCCTTTTCAAACAACCGCCATGCTCGTGAATTAGAATCAATCATTATATGGTAGACGTTCCCGCGTGTATTCATCATCTAGGCTTGCGAGTTCCGATGCATTTGATCCGTGGTGATATACACACTGGCTAAACAAAAGTCTCTGACGCAATGGTAGTCAAGATGTTCAGTGACCCACTGATGGTCTAACGTAGCGTTCTCTGGCCCCTCGCTGTATGGCTAAGGGGTTAACGTTTCGGCGAGTTCTTCTTTAAGAAGTGAATGGCACTTGTGTATCAAAGTTCTAAATGCTTTCTGTATATCAATGGAGTACGATAACCGCTGTTGAGCGTGCTTTCAGTGATTACATCTATCATAACATCATTCACGTCGTCGTGACATATCTGAACACAGCTTCATTTAAAACCTACATAATTTCAGAATGATAATGTCCCTTTCTACTATGTGTTAACACAAACATTTTAGATTTAGTTTTGTGATTACAGTAATCCATCGTAGTGGTTCTCGTTGGTTGTGTCTCGTCTAACCCCGACAGCGTTGTCATTCTTGGTTTGCTTGGCCAAATATGGATGGTGTGATGTCAGAAGTGATATATGTAGCTAGAATATTGCTGTCTGTGGCGAAAAACAACATTCACTCATTTCCCGCTTTAGGTTATATGTATATATATTCTAGAAAAAACGTGATCACTTTATGGATGCATGATATTGTCTTCCTTGAAAACATTTGATTAATTTAGTGAAACGTAAAATGTGATCACGTGCCTCGAACTGAAATGCGAATACGCAGACAGAGTAACATCATCTTTGAGAACGGATATAGCGCACACTATTACACGATATAACAGCTCATCGGTGGACTTGATGAATCATGTGGTATTAATCTGCCAATATTAGCTGAGTTTTATATTACAATATTTCAGTCATATCACGATTAAACCAAAGAGAATGAACATGTTCCTGCAAGCATACAGGGATCATAATTGGAACGAGGCTGAAATTCAAACCCACAACAAGCGGATCCAGTCAGCTAAGGGTAGACCACTTAAACCACTTGCCTCCCCACAGTTCTGTTCCGACTGAAACGTTCAATGATGAAATAAGTAATGCCCACACTCACACATGGTATTCTGGAAGGGTCACCCCGTGCCACCTTCAGAAGTCTCGACATGACCAAGTCCTCATCAACTCACTAACCTTACTTTCGTGTTCTTGTGAACATCTATCCAGCATATATCTGCCATAACGGTATGCACATAATCAAATCTTGGCTTTATTTAGCATTAAATGTATTCTCTGTTTATACCCACATATAGTTCAGGTAATGTCGTGACTATTCTTACAGTGAATCACAGGGGACACCCCGTGATGTAACTGGAATACTGTTAAAAGCGGCGTTAAATCAACTCACTCACTCACCCTGTGCAGAAATAACATCCTGTCCACATCCTCGGGAAACAGACACCACGTACAGAAGATTGGAGACCTGATTCGGAATTCATGAAATATATCAAAATGTCTTTGGAGTATGACAGAATGACCCCAGGAGTTGAAAGAGTAATAATACAATAGAAATCGTCGTCCAAATTACGACATCGATATATAAATCCTGGGAACTCTTGTTTGTTTTTTAAAAAATATCATTTTTAACATTTTGCAGTTTTAGTATTCTGTTCCCTATTTGACAAATTTATTTCTGAAAAAAACCCAGTTAAGATAAAAGGATATGTAAATATGTAGAATGATCAGAACGTTTGGTGTTGGATTCAATATCCTCACAACAAACAATTAGCTGTACAAGTAACTATATCGAAAGTAAATTACGAATATATGATGTAGAATAATGTCCCAAAGAAGACCAATTGGCTGTGGATGAGCCATATCTGTATTGTTAGTACAATTCCACTAAGGTTATCAAATCTAACGACATACACTGAAAGAATATCGTCTTTGTGCTCATTCAAGTGAGATTTCAATTACACGAGAACACTTTTAGAAGATCTCTTCTGAACTCTCACAGCTCCATACAGATGTTATTGACGAATATTTGTTTTTACGGTTCTTATCGCCATCTCTGAACTAAAATCCCGAGATCTACTTGAAAACCCTTTAAAAGTCCATACATCCTCATCAAATAAGCCCTCAACAGTCGCCAGAACGGTTATCTTTGTTGAATTTTTATCCCAACATGTAAATTAATAGAACTATGCTGACGAATTTACTCAATTTCAATTCATGCCAAGACACTCCCAACATTCATTTCCTAACACGAGGCTGTAAATAGACTCTGTTCTCTCTCCATTATCATGGCACAAATGAGATCTTTCTTGGGCCATTTCACGCATCCAGATCCATTTCTTCAATTTCCTTCTCAGTTGTGTTAGTTTGAAGGCGACCAGAATGGAAACAAAATCTTACAATACGTAGACAGGTCTAGGAATATGTACCATTTATAACGAATAGAGGGCAATGTTTCGTAGGCTGTCACTGTTGTCCTGTAAGGACATGTACATTTTAAGCTTGATTAGATCCTTGCGGTTGTAATATGTCAATTCAATTCGAATAGAACAAATTGCTTTCGAAATCGAGAATCGGAGATCCAATCCATCTTTGCAGGTTAACATTCACTTTTAAACCCATAATTGTTTTGTAAATTGGTTTTGCGGGCCAAAGTGTTTGTGACAAGTATTTGTTTTTATGTCAAACTACTCTGATGATCATATGTCTCTTACACTGATGCATAATAATGGTAAATCATCTACTCTAACCAGGTTAGTTATCAACTCTCATTGCACTTCAATAAGTAGTAAAACAGTTTGTAACTCAGTTTAATGACATTCGTTTTGAAGGTCTGATTACTTGAAATAATGATTGATTAATGAATGTTTCAAAGTTAACGAACAACTAAGCCGACAATTATTCCAGGTTACTAAAGCAACTATAGACATTTAGTAAGATGCCTATTACTGTGTTGGTGTTGGAAAAGACTCATGAGACCTCATGTCGGCGAAGTGCCGATGATTACCCAGATCAGACGTCGTGTAGGAAGCCGCGATATGAGTATTGGTTTTACCACGAGCTGGAGGGCTGCAGGGCACATTTCGTGGTCGTTGTGTCAGTAGAAGTGGGTCATGTCGACGATTGTCTGTTTTCAAGAGCGCCACATGACGGCAGTAACTTCGTGTATTGTCATGATATCTGAATGTTCATTCACGTACACATTCACGTTAACATTCATATTCGTCTATATCAACCCGCTTTATACTTTTTATTCGAAGAATTTAAATGAAAGCTTCATTTACTGTAGTAGAAAATATCTTATATGATTTTTTATATGATCTATTCATGTGGTTTTCACCACCTATTTGTCTTTTACGCCCACTGGAATTTATTCGGGGATCGAATATTCCCTGACGTTGACGTATTGTATTATGCTGAACACTTCACAGAGGAATTGCAACTTATGTCACATAGTTTTGTGTGAGACTGCACGCGATCTCATAACAGTGCTTCCTGGACTTGTACAAAAGCATTTGTGCATTTGTGAATCTTATATATCTTTTTTGTTAAATGAATCTTAGCTTATACTTAATGTAAATTCAAACATGAAGTTTGGGTATTCGTGTTCGCATGTCTGCATGTCAAGTCGATTCCAATTAGGGGGAAGGTGAGGGACTGGATTTCGTTGCAGCTAACAATTCTTCTGTATCTATTTCGTTATATCC
Source organism: Haliotis cracherodii (assembly GCF_022045235.1). Lineage (NCBI taxonomy): Eukaryota > Metazoa > Mollusca > Gastropoda > Lepetellida > Haliotidae > Haliotis > Haliotis cracherodii. The sequence continues at coordinate 31,212,233 of NW_027266286.1, forward strand.
GGACCTTCCACGATGCCCACTATTGACGACCAAGTGGTCTACGGCACCTTGTCTCTGCAAGTATCCGCTCAAATCACTGGTTCAAATCCCTGATTATCGTCCCTGTTGTGCCGGCACCACGCCCGAGCCAATGGTTGTACAAAGGTGGTAGAAATCTACCACCTGAATCACTTTGGCATTTCCTGGTACGAAATTACATAATTGAAAGTTTATATTGGCGTTAACTCTCACTCACTCACTCACTCACCGGCGTATACTACCATTGATCGATGGACACGCTATAGCGGTGAGACTGTGATCAGCAGCCTCACCATTGTGGACTGCCTGGTCTTGGTGTATTACATCTGCGAAGGTAATGTGTAACAGCGATAAAGATAATATCACTGAAAGAAAGTCTGAGACTGCATTTTCATTTACCTTCAGATGTGTCACAATTGCAGCATGCATTTCATTGAATCTATATCAATTACTAATATGTCTGGGATGTTCGGATTTCCCTTTATTTCCTGAAGGCAGCTGTGCAATGATTTGGCACTAAATAAGATTATAACGTTACTAATATTCTCGGTAAATTTAGTTTTATCCTATTACGTACACTTTTATACAGGATCAAGTCTATGAAGTTGGTCATCCCGAAAGTAAGCTTCAATATAACTGAAAAACTTTCTGGCGATATCGAGATAAATTCAGATTAGGAACACATATAAGAACATGATACTAGGCTTGTATCGATTTTCATGATGTCGTTAAGTAGACAGTATGCTCAAAACGGGTCCTTCGTTTACCCAAGGAGTAATATCAGACATAAGACATCTTTGATCAGGTCCTGCAATTAAATACACACACGGAAGACTTGGAACGTAGACGACCAGAGGATTACATCCGACATGGTACTGTAAGGTTAATCTTCCATGGAATATCCTACGTGTTTGAGGAAGCAATTGGGCCAAGCCCAACGTGCTATATGCCTCTTTCAGTCAGATCTGCTGGTACCAAGCCAATTGTCTGGCGCACTGGACTTCATTGTAGGAAGATGTATGATACAGACACCGGTCAGCAAGATGCCACTACGTTTCCAGCACTCGTTTGACGATAAGGATAAGAGATATTAGGCATAACTAGTTGTAGATTGAGATGACCGCGACTCTCTGTATAACTGGATTGAGGGCATTGTAGTTCCCAAATTCCCCAGGGTGATTAACTCTTCTGCCAAACACTCAATTTGAAATGTCCAGTCTATTTATCTGAGTATTGTGGAGTTTCATTATTGTATGAATTACGCTATGTTGATTAATTCCACAATTTGCCAGGAAGACTTTGATGCAAAATTGGAGAGATATGAACTTTATTCCATTGACTCATTTGTGATGACTACGTTATCCGTAATATAAAAACGTCTCAGCATAGATGCATTTTATACATGGTACAATTCCTTGATGCCCTAGAGATGGCCTTGGTACGTAAATCGACAGTAAGTGCAACTGAGGAATATCTTATGTTGTCAATTTTCTCATTACTGGTTTTTTTGTAATTGGGATGGGACACGAATGTGGACATTAGTTGCTTGATATTTGAAGATGTATTTTATGGATGACTTCAACTTTCCATTAGTCAACTTTCCTTTTCCAAAAATAATGTCCGAGGCAATTCCCTATTTTGACTTGAACCGTATGTTCCTATTTTTTTCCAGGTGAACAATCGACGTGCATTTGCATATATGTTTGTAAGGGGTACAACCGGTGGGGCAGGTTACGCTCCCTTTTAGCGAACACCTGTTATCATCACTATTTGATAGTGATTCATAAACACAAGCTCATGATATATATATATTTTTGGCAGATATTACTTATGAATATGGGAAGGGCTGTCGCTTGTATTTATATTGTTAGTGCTCTTAATGCAAACGACATGAACTCTATTTTCAGGTGAATAGTGTAATGTAATGTAATGTGTAAGCCCGTTTGTAGTATTATCGGATGTTTATTTTGTGAATGAGGGCGTGAATGTTGTTTTATGCAACCTAAAGACGGCCTGTAAATATAACGTCAATGCAAGAGAATAAACAATCTTGATTATCCACCGAAAATTTCCATTTACCGTAAAGGGCAAAAGAGTTGTTAAAGTATATGAATGGACCACTGAAACTCATTGATGACACCAAGTGTTCGCGAAATGGGTAAGTTTGTCCTGAATTCAATTCTGTACTAGACAGACCAGTGGTTGATAGCCTGAGGAAGTCCCACGGCGTTGGCATCAAATTGTACGAAATCTGTCAGGTCAGAATGATCACCCTTTCCTAACGTACGTCGGCAGATGTTGGATGCTTGTGGCCTCTTTTTGCCCTGAGTCACCAAGGGGGCATGTTTGTGTTCGATAGTTCAGGTTCAGAAGAGCCACGTGATGTCTTGACTGGATCCACCTTCTCCCTCCCTCCCTTTGATATAAGCAAACATCCGTGTCATAATGAGTCGCATCTTCCCATAGTCATGGGCACATGGTCGTATATAGTGAACCCAATGATCCGGTAGCCACATTATAACAATCTTCAGCCTGACCATACTTAAACTATAATCATGTTTTGGCCAAACGAAGGTCACCAGTGTTACTGAAGACGGGAACATCCAGGACTGTTAGTCTATGTAGCCCCATAAAAACATGGATAATGTGATTACACCCCGACCAGCGATGATCCAACTATATGAAATTCCACTGAACCAGTGATAGAAGCTAATAGCCGGTGTAAATGAGGAGACAGGCCCACAGATGATCTCTCTCAGCACAATGACGCTAGTGGAGTATTCTAGACAACCACTGTTTACTTTAGGATAAGTCACTGCCAGACATCGGGGTGACTGTGGATGATGGTCACTTGCACGTAGCTCTAACATAATGGTTATAAGTAGCCCATCGTGGAAATAATGGTACGGCATCAGATGCGAAACTAGCTTTCAGAGTAGACAGAAATGACTAGGAGAATTTCACAGGCTGTAAGCGTACTCCTAGATAAATGCTGGATTATGCACGAATGCAGAGTGGATGGACAGAATGTATTTTATTCAGCTGTACCCAGGTACACCTGTACCCAACATGAGTTTGAAGATGACAAATAGTAACAGCACAGCTTTCACCTTGAAGTGTTCTGTGAGGGAGGCTACTTCTAAAGCCAAATACAGTTGGATTGCATATGTTTAAAAATTTAACATATGTTGTACATGTGCCTTCCTTGCTTTCCTGTTATCTTTCAAAAGTGCTATATCCTGTTGAAATATGTTCATATCAAATGAATGTTATTCATGATTACGTCATACAAGAGGAAGTCTCAGGGAGTGCGTCGAAGTGAGAACTGGTGACGTTTCATTGCCGTTTCTGCTGAAAACTCCTGCAAGCAGGCTGATTTGAAGTGATTGAATATATAAAACCTGGCTGATTTGCTGACCATTCAAGTTGGGTATTGGGGATGTTTCAGAGTATGACAATTTCTTTCCATCAATTGTAATAACTCGAAAGTTTTCTTTTCTGCGCTACATAACACATTTATAGAAAGCTAAATCTCCTTAAGACCAATAAAAAATACAAATGAAAATCTTTGTACATAGCTCTGTATCATAAAGTCAAATAATCACAAATGGAAATCATTAACTTATGTCCCAAAACCTTTGTATCTGACGTTTTTGAGGTAAGAGCTACGGTGTTGTCCTCAAATATCACCTTGGTTGAAACCTTATGAAAAAATATTCAACTATTCTTCTCGGGAAAATACAATAATCAGTTCCTCCTGTGCGCCGTTAAAGACGTCAGGCTTTCTGGAAATAAATACCCCAAACCTCCTTCAGACGGGCACTTGGTGAAATGAATTGAACATGTTTGAAATATGTGATTGTAAAAGTCAACATAAAGTTCTGACAAGTTACATGTTAAGCACTAGACTGAAATTAACAAACGGAAATAAGAGAGCGAGATTTCAAGAAGTTGGGATGCACTTGAAGGCTGGGGATGTTAGCAAGCGTGTTTCCCATCAAGCGAGCACCTGCCCTGTTAATTGTTGGGTCGACTACTTCAAGCCCACAGGTTATCAACACGCTAAATTTTATTCCATTGAGACATTTTCGTGCATCAGCATGATGTCTGAGACGATTTTCGACGGTAGAGGATTGCTCCAGAATTTCATAATTGAATTTGGCAAACTTTCAGTATTCTGATCTATCATTATAGGTTTTTCTGTTATTGGTTTGACTTCTTGGGGTATTAGTTGCATATTCTTAAAATATTCGATAGTTTGAATGTTAATTGGTATAAAAAGACGTTAGATGTTCATGTAGGACGCATTTATATTTTCATTAACTCTGGAAAATCATAAAAATGGATAGCTTGTCAAATGAAATATCTATACATAGTGTAAATCAAATAACTTATGATTATTAATCAAGAGTTTTAAAATCCTTCAGCTACTAATTTCAGATGTATGAAGTAGTTTTTGATAAATATGTTCTTGAGAATATCTGCAGTTATACTTATTGATTTCCACTGGTAGACATGGTCTTTGTGGTGAATTAACCATAGTCTGAATCATCATGGTCATACTCAAGGGAGTAACATTAAATTGCGTATAATAGCCATCAATGCACCACAGATAACCGGAAATCGCCTATACCTTCGTATGTTGTTTGGCAGTAAGTGCAAATTAGATATTGATTATAGTACGAGGGGATTTGATGGATGTCAGATTTCAAATTGGAACTTCTTGTCGAAAGTATGTAAATCACTCAAAGACGATACTTGGATTAAATATTCCAATGTTCTTGGTATATATAACAACTTATCTGAGAAATGATCTTTCATTTGGACAGTGTCATTTGTGATAATCTCAGATCTTATTTGAGTGCAAGATGTCTTGAGCAATCGTGATTGACACAGTTTCACTGTACAAGTCTCTTATTGTCAAGTTTAAATATAATACTAATAACTTCAGTGGCATTAGCTCTTATTGTTATTATTTTTTACAATAATGTTTTTCATATATTTGTCATTCACTTTTATTACATTCACTTTTACCCTTTCTTTCATCCAAAAGATTAAGAGTGATATGTTATGATCTTTATTGGGAAATACTACTCTTGATAGGCTCGACTTGTCAATGTTGTGTGTTTTATGCTGCATTGTTTCTTGTTGAACTTATCGCATCCATTTTGGTACCCTTTCTTATGTGAATACGCTAGAACGGCATCTAAAGTATCAGCATGCATTGTGTCCCTCAGCAGTGCCAAGATTTGCTCGTCGTTTTTCCTGATACCTGGTTTTGTTAACGCCATGCAAGAGCTGATAGGTTTCACCGACGTGGAAGACGTCTAGACCTGCTTTACGTTGGGATTTCCATCAACTGTTAGCCGTAATGTAACTGAGATACGGTTCAAATTATCGTAGCCGTAATGTAACTGAGATACGGTTCAAATTACCGTAAAATTCACCCACTATATCACATACGGCAAATGAACATTCACACCCTGTATTATACATCTGTTGCCACAGATAAACAAACGCACATGATTATCGGAGAATAATATTTCTTTCAAGGACAATTCAGGGATGAAACCAACACACACTCGCGACCGTTCGGGTAATTTGCTGAAAAATAAACAATGAGGTAAAATATGATGACTGCTGTTTGCATTGCTCTGCTCATTTCAGGGAGATGAGAAGATGATCCCCTCAAGTAACTCGATTTTTTTGGTAGACTTAAGACCACTGAAGATACCCAGTTCATACAACATGCCCGTGTCTCTCCATCACAACATGAAATAGCGAGGACAGAGTTTTCATTTTCTTCTCTTTAATTTGGCATGGCCATTGTAGGTTTCCTTCCACATGAGAAACCTCCTCATCTGTTTGATATTTAGATCTATGCATGAAGAGTCAGAGTGACAAAAACTCTTCATTGTGTGACAAGATGGATGATTCAACTTTTCAATAGTCAACTTTCCCTTTTTGTCGAGCAATATTTCAGCTGCTCTGGCCTTTTATTGTCAACATTTAACAACTTTTGAAGTACAACCAAGCATGCTCTTTCTGTAAAAAATTCAAAGATCGTCACACTCTGGCTCTAATGTCCTTCTCTCCCCATTGGGATTTTGGGTAAGAATTGTCCCCAGCAATCCATGCTGGTCGTAAGAGGTGACTTAATGGATCGAGTGGTCTGACTCGGTGACTTTGTCAATGTGGTGTCATCGTGCTCCGATAGCGTGGGTTGTTGCTCAACATATCAACCACCGGACTGTCTGGTCCAGTCTGAATTACCTACATCCTGTCCTGGTATGGCTGGAATGCGGCGTTAAACAACAAACAAAGACAACAAATATACACACGCACGGACGTGACTTGTTTTATCAGGATAACAACATTCAAGGCCTTGTTTAAGCTTTTCAAAAAAGCTTTTTCGCAGACATGTTGAGGACATTTCCAAATTTGACACATCAGTGACAAACATACTGTCTGATGCAATTCCCTTTTGTGACTTGTACCACATGTTCTTGTGTTTATTAAGACTTGCCTGTGCCTGTGTTTGTGTCAGTTTTGTTGCTTTTATTATATTATTATATATGTATTCCATCAACGGTAATTTTGAGATATGTAATGCTTTGTGATGAGACTTCGTTCAAAATGTGCCTCTGTTCGCCCAGCAATAAATGGGTGCCCGGTAGGATGAGATGGCATTGTGGCTGTTAACCTTAGCTTTGGTTGCATACTCCCCAGGGAGCTAAGAATGTTTGTTGAGTGCAAACTGATCCATTGACCGGGGTTATAATGTCTGAGCGCCTAGAGCATGCTTATGCATGGAGTACAGCGTTATGTAATGGATTATTATTATTATTATTATTATTATTATTATTATTATTATTATGTGAATACCAGTACATATTATGTACCTGGTGTACCATGAAATATAGCTGTCAAACGCACATTGTATAGAAGTTGACATGAAACGGCATCACAAATGTCTACGTATATAGTCATCCAGAGCACTGTTAATTGGGGTTGTATTTTCCATCCGATGTTCTCAACAGTGTTTCGTAGCATTGAGGAATGAACACCCTCAAAGAAAATACCACTTGAAGCATCAGAACCCTTAATTTGTTTCCATCTAGAAATTCCCTACCTGTTAACGAGAATTATATCTCTATTTTTTTCCCATGCACTCGACAGGTTCCATTTTTCTCCCAGATTTATATGAACACACTTACCTAACTTAGTAACAGGAAAATTCCCAGTGGAACAGGAACATCTGACAACTCACCAACATTGCGGTGTTGGCAATGCCTGACCCTCACCAGTACATATTTACCTAACATTTAGTACTTGAACGTTTCCCACCAGTGCAGATTTCACGGTAGTCGGTTGTCTCCCGCTATATCCAATCTGACTGAAAGACGTTCACCTGTCGAGTGGAGCATTAACTGTTTTTCTTTCTAGCTTCACGACCAAGCACCTGCCAGTCTAATTAGCTGGCAACTACAACTCCTAGAATTAAGACGGCATTTTCTCTGTCAGGCCAAGACAGACATACTGTGCTATGGACGTTTTTGTCACGTTTGGACCATTTTCCTTAAGGCAATCAAAGTCGTTCTCGAAAAGAATAATTCAGGGGTAATGCATTTATATCTTCTAAGGAGTAAAGGTATTAGGATGGATTTAAATACTCTAAGAAATGTTTAACTCTTTTGCCCGACGTCGAACTTTACATGGTTGCAGTATAGTTTTAATTGATAACATCATGTAATGTACTCATGAAATATTCCACAACACCTGTTTCAGGTATTAGCAAGTTTATGTGTGAATTAAGGCAAATAGATAATGGAACTAGTAGATGATCACGAGTGATTTAACCATTATTAATAACTGATGTTATTTCTCCAGTGATTTGGTCTGTAAATTGTTACAAATGTTGCAAATTGTTCATATTGTACACACATTGGAGCACGTTAAAGCGATATGCCTCTATATTGCTTTTGTCAAAGAAAACTAAACGTGTTCAGTTTTATATTATAAGCTTAATCGACTTCATTATTTCAAGCCTATGTTTACGTGTAACTGAGGAAATCTTCATAAAGTCGAATAATGAGTTCGACGTGAAAATAAATTAGATGTCTTATCTTCCTATAATTAAGACATCGTGTGAACTGCAGGTTTTTATCTGTTCCCAGAAAACCTCGATTTCGTTTAAATTTTATGCAGAGCGTCATGATGTGTCAGCCGTGAGTGTATTTCCTAGCTGTGCCAGTAACATATATGCGCATTAACATGTCAGGACAGATATCCTAAGATTATTCTGTGGAGCGTGTTAGGAGATACTGGGGATCCTCCATATATCACATCAACACATTTACAGCTTCCCTCCAGCTCCACAGATGTTCACGTCACTGTAATGTTCTCTGAAATGGTCATGTGTAGGCTTTGATTTCTTACCTTAAAGAATAGGAATGCAGTCAACGAATAGCATCACAATGGTAGTAGCCACATGTAGGCGTAAGAACATAATCGGAGTTTGGAAAGTAAACATTTTATTCAATTCTGATTATGGGTTTTTCGTTGTTCCTCCTCACTGTTGTAGCACTTTTCGTCCACCAACACTGTGATTTTAAACTCTGTTGCCCAAGCCTAATTCGTGTATTCATCCTGCACCAAGATTGAAAATGAGTTAGTGAGTATACCACCTGCATATTTCGGATGTCGCATCAAGGTCGTATATTTCAGACTGGAGGCTCCACTCTGTTTCGACCCAATATGACTCTGTATGCATCCAAACTCAATTATATCTGAGAGTGATTTCCCTTTTCTATGGTTTCACATTAGGAACATATAGCACCACCTGACATTTGAATCCCTTACATTCACTGATGCAGAATCATGTGTGGACTTAATGGGTTGCTTGAAGTATCTACGGTGAATTTAGTATCACGGTTATACAGGAACATATTGACAATTTCTTTGTTTATCTTTTAACCTTTGAAATCTTAACTGTTTTCATTTCTCACGTTATATTATATCAGGCTGATATGCAGGCAATGCATGAACTAGTGCATAACCCCTGAGTGACATCTATATCTTGAACTTTGCCTTCATTACTACAGGTATATCTTGCATTAGCTCTTTTTTATTAATAATCTTTGGAACTATTGTTTCGTAATATCTTTAAATCTCGTTGTAGTAGAAACCAAAGGACGTTAAAGGATGGTATTTGTTGTTACCCTGCCTGGCGCTCGGCATTAAGGGACTAAAACAAGGACTGGTCGACTTGTGTCTGAGCGGGGTATTCACTGCGGCATGGTCCCTCAGTGGGGTAGCACTATAAAATCTTCATTAGTCCGGAGGAGTTCAAGCAGCCACACGCACGCACGCATGCATGCATGCGCGTCGCTATGTGAGTGCAATAATCTTGGACGCGACGTTAAACCCCATTTCGACACACCTCACCGTTGTAACTAATCGGCATCATAAAGAAAAGTCATATCCCTCGATTGATTACAATATATAATACGTAATATGGTCACTGATCGTCATTAATAGGCAAGGCTCTCTCCATCCAATCCTCAAGTGACAGAAAGACAGTAATTGACAATGAAACATTGCTGTACCATTAACATCGTGTTTACAGTATCTCTCGTCGGCTTGATGGTGTATATGCCACAGGAATGTCTACCCGGGCAAGCATTTCCTCGGCAAATGTCGAGACATGTTTTCTCAGCATGCTGGGCCTGTTATTGCTACAGGATGCCTCTATGACTAGCCGCTAACTTCTTGATGAATGTCTCGTGTGCGCCTCCGGGAAGTCAGTCTGAGCTAACCAAGCTTATATGTCACAAGGTTTTTCACTATTGGATGTAAAATACTTAAAATGCGGTAAGATAGCCTATTGGTAAAAGCTCGTCATGACAAAGAATCGGGTTCGATTCCCTTTATGGTTACAATGTATGAAGCCTATTTCCGGTGCCCCCACCGTCATTTAGCTGGAATATTGCTAAAAGCGGCTTAAATAACTCCACTCTCACAGCAGTACTGAAGCACTAATTTGTGTCTCTGCTTTATCGGGTTTCTAAAACAATGTACCCAATTGAGGATTTGAGACCTCTGAATCATTTATTGGCTTCAGAATACATAGATGGTTACTGTGTTGCTGTAATAGCTGTACACTGCATACTGATCATTAAAAGGTCACGTAAACCATGAAGACGTAGAATTAATCAGATGTAAAAATGGACATTTAACACAAATTAGCATGTACCCATTGTCACAGTTTTCTCAAAAGAACATATTCGTATGTCATGTAAAACAACTCCAGTTCGTATGTGTGCATCTGAACGTTTCTATCCATTCGTCCATGATGTATTGGATCTGCTGAAGGAAGGCAGGCTTGAGGATGTCTAAAGTGCAAATACATGTGGCTGTCTCCATAGAGAATAAGTGAAAAAATGCGGGCCGGTTTCATGGCCAGATGTCTGTTACAGGCACAATGTAGCTGAATTTGCCTGTACATTCAGTTGTATTCCATCTGATTAATATGTTGTAGCACAAGGAAAGGGTATCCAACACATTGTGGGTTGATAGTAAAGATTGAAGTGATGTCTCATTGTGCCAAGTTTATGATGTATCTTCAAGGTTAGGAGAAGCTGAAATTACTCCCAGTTAACCATAACACTGATAGTAATTCTTACCGCGCCAGTGAAATGCATTTCACTTACAATAAATCATTTGATGAAGTGTCTGTATTGACAAATGGGACGCCGGGCAGAACACACGCATTTCCAGAAGCGGTATGGGTAATCCTCCCTGTTTCCTTGTCTAAATGTCATCATGTACAAATTGATCAGTTCGTGACAAGGCTAATTTAGCCGCATGGCCATATATCGCGGTACGATAGGACATAAAACAGAACAATGTTCTTTGTTGTACAATTACAGCATTAGTATGAAAGGCCGCGTAAATTCATAATATGTTGCATGCGAGAATAGGGTTAATAAACTGCATACATTGGATGGAACTGGCGCTTACCAAATGAAATAATCGTACGTATTTGGATACTGACCATTTTTCAAGATGAAACGCCATTGGATAGTTTCAAATAAAGCCAATTTCTGTCAGCTTCTGTTCTCCGTCGGGCTTATTCGTGATAGATGTTGGGGTATTTACATAAGACGAGCTTTTGTGCCGAATTATATGGTAAGATTGAATTCTTTCTTAGGAAGTTGGACTGACTGATTCAAAACATTTCACCTTAGCTTTGCTCAAAATGGATTCTACTTCTTATTCAAATTGGCTATTGAAGATTTATTGTGTAGTCAAATAGGATGTCTCACTGTTCAAATTCTGTTTGACCTTAAAGCCTACTATATTCTCAAACTAATAGACATCACAACATGCTTGCCAATGATGCCGAAGGGAGTTTTGAAATTGTTTGAGTCTATATTGAGAGAGGCACCGTATATGATGAATCGCTGCTTAAAGCGGGAAACGCCAAGATGCCTCACCTTTTGAATGATATATGCAAGAAGAATATGAATAATTCGTTGGAAATATTGAATAGAGATCTCATCTCACAATCAATAAACAGTTCCCATCAACGTCGGATTTATCATCATGAGTACTACCGAGACGCATAGTTAGTTCATCACAAACGGTCCTCGTTTCTAGAACCAACTGACCCAGAAATGAAGAATTTACGACCTTTTTATGACATGTCGCAACATGAAAAGTGGAATACGAATATATATATCAGATACACTGAATGTAAGGATCGTCACAAATGTTCGCAGTCTACAGTGCTAGACATAGTTTCATTACTGCATAGAGGTTGCTAGGTTGAAGGCCCTATTAATCTAAAACGTAGGCGGGAGTAGACATGAGAGCTTTGGATCATTCTCAGGGTAAATGTAAATGTTTATCGAGCGTTATCAGGTCAAACATGCACATTGAACACATTCAGTCATAATCGGATTAAATATGTACTTTTAGTAAATCAGATTTCATAGGTTTCTTGGTCACAGTGGAGTTGCTATGAACTCATAATACAGCTAGATGTCAAGGTTCTGTGTGCATAATGTGAACAGTTTTCGCAATGGAATTTTGAAAGGAATATGTACATGTTTCCATGGTGTGGAATCGGTTACCTGGGGTTCCTAATAGAAGTAGTTTTGCTCCCCTCCCCGCCCCCCACAACAGGACTACAGATCATGTGTTTCGCGTCAAGCATCATTACAAACATGGTTTACAGTGCCAGAAACATTGCGGATTACTGTTGCAGGCAAGGTAGTGCTGCCATGTCAATGTACAGAGCTTATAGATATCAACGTTGCGTGTCTGTTCTCATTGTTTGTTAAAGAAATATTTATGACCACTAGGCTTCAACGTGACTATGTCGTATTGCAGTCCATGGAACAACTTGAGCCTCCAAGTTTGTATTGAGCTTGTGGTCAATTACACAGAATATCAACTGGCATTAGCCCGTGACGCTTTTTCGTCTTCATGTTTGCCACATGAGTGCTTAACATCGTGCGGTATTGCCAGTATCATGGTCATTCATTGGTGTGAATTTGATAGGACAATGGCACAACTTATAAGCTTTGTATGGTAACTTATTATTTAATATTATTCATAGAATGTTCTTCGAGTGACATAATCATAATTTGTTCGATAATTACGTCATATCGGCTACCACTGGTTGAGATCTCTTACCTTGATTTTGGTTCAAACGATATGTGATATTATGATTTGTTTGGGATGCACGTGATATGCTATAGCAAGGGTTGTAAGTGGTTAAAATGATATGAGATACCAGGTATTATTTATAATCTGTGGTTCAAGGGCCATGGACTTGTATTAATTGATGACGTTCATTACTGCCCAGTTACAATACCAATACCCAAACTAGCAGTATCCGCACTCAAATGTTTATTCCAAATGTCAGTAAACTTTGAAAACACTACTTATGAGAACGTCGCCAATGTTTACTGTTTGTTTGTTTGAGTAAATAACCAACATTTTGAAATCATTTGATCATGAATATCGATCCACGCAATTGGGATCAGCGAGTCTGACCATCCGATCCCGTTAGTCGAATCTTACGACAAGCATAGTCGCCTTTTATGGCAAGCATGGGATGCTGAAGACTTATTCTACCCCGGATCTTCACGGGTCCAATGTTTACTGCAGCTCCGAAGCGAGATATAGCTTTATAACCATGGAGTAATAGCCTCCCATCAGAGTACATTGTGAAATAAATGTACGTTATATTAGTTGATTTTAGATGTCCTTTGGGCTCCATGGGGAATATCTTTAGGTAACGGAAGGGACATTTCTTGGCACCATTTGCAAATGAGTATATTTCCAGTTGATATAAGGTCATGTTTCACATTAGGCAATATCTTTATTTACTCTGAACGAATAAGCTATTTTTGTACGTTTTAAAATTAGTCCACAGTTTATCGATTATTTCCTCCTCTTATCTTAACCAAGAAATACAGATTTTCTGAACCAATCTGAGCAGAGTAATTGGAGTGTTGCGTGTACAGTTTGTGATAGCTTTAGATTGAATACATGGATAACAACATCGTTATTGTTTGTAACCATATGGAGTGTCAAGAAGTAGCCGCGAAACCTCGTTACAAACAGTATAGAGGTTGTTATCCATATACTGTTCATGTCTTTATGTTCCTTCAACTTTAGGACTGTTAGGCAGTTAATGTGTACGTAACTTCAACATAGCTCAGCCTTAAACACGATATTGAACTGGAGGATAATAAACACAACATCACGTTAATGACACCCTGGCGTATCTGAGATGGTAATAACGTTTGAAGTCTGATAACCCAGAATCAATCGGCTCTAGGGATTCCTTGTACCCATCTCTCTTTGTGTTAACTATTGCTATGACATTTCCTTATAAGCAAAATAAATCTGACCCCTCATCTGAATGTCATACGCTTGAAAACAAATATTATACGTGCAATGACAAAGATATTACAACAATTTACTGATGACATCTAATCTTGTCTTTGTGAAAAATGTATGGTATCTCATCAAATGTAGATGATGTGTTTTTCGTGATGCAAATGAAGATAATAAATCGGGATATACTTACCTTATCATTCGTAACGATCACATGAGAGAGGCGATGCAAAAGCCTGATGGCATTATTGTTATCCTCCAGTACTGATTTATCATTGAGGTAAATACCCCGCACATCATACGTCAAGCTAAAACATAAATGACATTATTTTTATTGTTTCTGTTGTGACATGAGATATATCCAGTCTATTTATTGGTGATTAATACGATGTTGGAAAGAAGGACTTTATATTCGTCACCCTGTTCCATTGAGGCTTTCCATTGAGAGTACATACGTTCCGAGTAGCTCGCCTGTTCTCTTAAACTCACACGATATTGAACACGTGTTAATGTGTCAATAATGCAAATGGCTCCTTAAATCACACGTCGATGAACGACATTAGACATTTAACTATTCTTATAGTTACAGAAGTAAATATAGTCCAACGATTAGTGATTGACACAATGTTTCAAAGGCGTATATTACATGCATCCCTTAATGCTATGTATATCTGCGTACATTCATCTCTTATCTAGTATCGCAGGAATCCATATCCACCTACTGACTTAAAGCATCCATCCCAGGTTGGTCTGATTCAGATTCGATCATTTACAAGCCAGCGTAATATTGTTGGATTATTGCTGAGTGTGGCATTAATCAGCACTGTGTTGACGTGTTTACCTGTGTCAGAAAGCTAAGGGTGAAGCCAGGCATAACGCATCACGTCTGTGCATTATGACTATCAGTGTATAAGTGGGACTTTCGGGCGCCTGTGTGGCTTCATATAATGTGACAAAGATTCAATTACCAGCTATTTATTTTTGGTTTACGCTACTGTAAAGCAACATATCACTATTAACATTACATTTCTGATCGAAAGCCTACCAAATTTGATTAATCAATATTTTATATTGCCTTTTCTAACTTTGGCATTAAAGATTGCTTATTTGATATTATATAGTCTTGCAGACACTCTGATTTCACAGAGTCTAAATGAGATACATGTTTAGTGGATTGGTTTTTAGTGGATTATGCTTCCATTAGTATCATGTCCTCATCTCAGGTAATGTAATGCTGCGATTTGAGGAATAGTACGTTTTTCAGCTGACAAAACGTGTAGTGAAAACTGTTTATATCTAATGCTGATCTCAAACATGTTATTCCAACAAACATGGGCCACATGTGGCTCAGTCATCCAAGGCGCTGCAATTCGCTGTGCGGAGGTACCTCCGCAGAAATCTATGATTGTATGTTCGAATCCTGGTTCGCGTCGATCTTGTTTCAAGATTTGTCAGCACCATACCCGTGCTCGTGGGTTTAACCCAAAGTGATAAACCGCAAAGACCATTATCACTTCAGGCTTCCCTCCCACATTAAGCTGACACGCCGTGATATAACCTGCTCAAAGCGGCGTTAAACCAAACTCACTCACTTCAACGTACATCTGCAATAATACAGGTAGAATGTCGAGACGTGAACGTGATAAACGTGCATCTAATATTGATTAAATATCTTTATTATTAATGGATTTATAAAACTGGGTAGATTAGTTTAAAACTCCCTGTGTGAATGCGATTTCACGCCGTTTTTCGCAATATCCCAGGAATCTCATGGAGGGGCCATCAGAAATGTGCTTCACATATTGTACCCATGCCTCTGCCTTCAGCTTTAATCACTGGCTACCCCATCGGTCATTACGCCATACAACCTGGTACAATGTGTTAAGCCCATGTTTGGTATCTCTCGATGATATTTATGGAATTTTGCCTACACTTTAACATCAGTATTACAAATTGTCAAGGCCTTCATCGTGGTAAACTGAACCGATAAGGAGGAAAACATTCCACTTCATTCAGATATAAGTTACAACAGCGATCTCATACTTTCGAGTGAGCGAGTGAGTGAGAGTGTGAGTGAGCTAGTGAGCGAGTGAGTGAGTTTGGTTTTGGTTTAACACCGCTTCAACATTTCCGTTATATTTTGGCACACCAGCTTTGGATAAACCCACGGGTACAGGCACTGATAAACCAAGAATAATCAGGGCAAAATCTGTTTCGAAGTCGAAGCAACAAGCTTCTGGCACATCTAAATGGCCCAACTGTGTACAGGGAATCCCCGCTATTGATAACTGGGCCAACGGTTTCCCCAGATACTTTCTAAATTGTATTGTTTAAAACATTCAAAAGTATGCTTTTAAAAATGCTGTTGTCAGCACGATAAGGGGATATCGGCGATGGAGCATGTCAGTGTCGTGGCGTGACGAGACGTAATGTGACGTTACGTTTACCACGTTTTATCTTAATGAATCAACGTTGACAGACTTAGATCTTATATGCATAAACACCTTGGCTGCAACAAGTATAAGACAAAACCTATCATTTATCGAAAATCACATGGTTCATCGTACCCAAGAAGCTAACTGTTAATGACATTGTAAGCTTAATGTCGGTTGTACTGAGTACGTACAATCGGAACCTACCCAAGGGACGATGTTCTGTGTCGTCTTCAGAATGCACAGATGCGAGGGCTAATGACACGCATTATATGGGGATAAACAATTTGTTTTACCGAAACATGGCGCCTGAATAAACGTAATGACGAACGCAATGAGAAAATGTTGGCCTACATGCATTGTATAAAAAATACAATGACACGAGCATGTACTCGCCGTTACGTCTTTAACACCAGGAACGACATGGGATAAGAGAGTGTAGCAATGACTATTTGTCTCTAGCTTCAAGTAAATCGGATTATTTCCACAGCTCAAGTTTGGACCTCTGGGAGGTTCCCAATAATGAAGTTTGTTGCTAGGAAAAAGCCAATTACCAGGGAAAACTGAAAAAAGAATTACCTCTTACAAAGTTGTATATGCCTCTTCATGTTGTTTTAAGAACTTGGGTTCACGCGTGAATTAGCCTACATTGGGAATTGTAAGATTTAAGAAAAGTCAGTTGATGAGATGGACTCAATCTAGGGTTAATTTCATTGGTTGTAAGTGCATTTATTTTCCTTCCTCTTTGTGCATTCCATTAAAACAGTTATTCTGATTGATCGAGCTTCGTACAGTTCCGACAAACGTCCCTTAACCCAACTATGCTGATGGTGACAACGATATAAGAAACGTCGTAGGTTTAGTGTCAAGACATCTCGGAAATGTGGAATTATAAAACCTTTATGCAGGGGAAACAGAAGAATGTCATCGGGACGTTGAATTACACAATTTGAACCTTTAAAGAGAGCTAAAAGTATTTTAATAGCATGGTTTGTATATGAATGTGTGTATTGATTTCTCACTGAGGAGGTATTTTTTTACATTTGACATTACACAGTGTGACTTCTTAAAGGCCGACTGTGATGGCTGTCAGTAGTTTGGTGACATAATGCATTACAAATACTATTTGGTTCGGAACTGGTAATAATATATCACTAATAGCACGTGATTAATGTAGTGTATTCAAGGGACATGGGAGGCTATAACGACCAGTGTACCTGACAGTGTGATGGTTGGCATGCGCGATTTGGTGTGGTGTGCTCAAATTGCTCTGCTCGTGATTGTGATGTAACAAGACGTAGTAATTCATCGCCACACACCAGTTAGATTGCAGTTTAAATACCAGTCGTATCTCGATTGTAATGAAAATCACACTGACTGTAGTAGAAACATGCGAGTTGATGTTAAGATTGTATGGATACATTTCCCAAGCTTATTGCAACGTTGACAGTCATCAAGGACTTGGTTGAATTTCATAAGATTGAATTAGAACGACACACGAAACTCCCACGAGTTCTGCTGATTTGTTTTGGTACAGAGAGATAACGAGACGCACGAACATAGTTACTTACGCACCGACACTTGCAGTGCTAAAATGTCTTCAAGGCACACCTAAAACATGTTTCTATATGAGAGTAGAATCTCATCTCTAAGCGCGTGTGGTCAACTCAGTTGTAAGGCTACTCAAATTATAAATGTTCTGAGAATGATCATGGAGACGAACTGATTCTCAATAGAATACAGATGAAACACACTGTACAGTTCTAGATCTGAGAGCAATCTAGATGACCGGTGTGACCTTGAACCGGTTGTCGCCAGAGATTACATTTGCATATATGAATAACGTCTTCTGACCAAGGTTGTGTTTTAAAGAGGAGATGGTAGTGATTGGGCTTGTCTTTGGGAGACTATGTCGTCCACATCTGCTTAATTTCAGCTGGTGGCCGTTACCTAGCTACATCACATTTGGATCCCCCGGAAACACAATAACAAGAGAGATAAGTCAGTTAACGCTGGATGTTTGTACTGGATTAAAAGTGTCTGGTTCACATTTGAATTGGAGGTAGAATTTCAGATATTCTTGTACATCCGTATTGGAAAATGAGAACTTTTAATTCAGCGATAGGTGTATGGGTATGAATAACAAGAAGCATATATTTATTCGAATATCAAAAATAAGTATACCAGACAATTTATCCTGTTCTATCACAGGTAAAATGATGAGTGCTGATAAACAAGGACATAGTCAGGGTGATCATAAGTTACTGTCATGCCTAAAAGGGCAAACTCTGCACAGTGGTGCCCTAGACGACTGGACAACCTGTGTCCACTGTATAAATGAAGATCCCTGTTGTCAGATATGATGGAATCCTTTACGATAAGCAACACTGATCATGACCACGATGCGTTTAATTACTGGTCGCTTCACCATTACAAGACTGCACGTTGAAATGATACAACTATCCTGTGTTTGATAGGAGTGACTTGGTTATTGTTTACTGGTCGTACGGTCTACGTTAATCAGCACGTACATGTAAACATTGTTTCCCGATATGCCATCTCACATACCAGACGGTTTACGTGCTTCTGAAGTGTCAGTAAGGTCTGATCCGATATCTAATCCGAATACAGTACACCCTGTCTAACCAGCATCTTTGTAATCACCCACTCTTTCTATAACGGCATTTTATGGCGGTCCTGGCAAGATAAAACAACTTATCCAGGTAACGAACTTCCAGGTATGTGTGAGTGAATGTCGTTTCAGACAGTGGTATGTATTATTACAACTATCTTTAGCTACAGGAGTGTAGAAAATACCAACCGATGGTCAATAATGGGGCATCGACCCACGCAGTCGATGTAATATGACATATAAACAGGCAGGCGACCGGTTCCTGGTTATTACGAATCCACGCTCCGTTCATTCTAAAAATCTCATAATGTCACACCTTATCTTAATTACGTTGACATACTGGATGCCTGCCCTGGCATCCCCATGCGACTAGTCACAAGGCACATTGTATATAGATAACCGTCAGAAAACCGGCAATAATTCTGGGCGGGCAAACATGTACATGCACACTGGTCATGTCATATCCATGTAAATCCACACTCATATCGTTTTAGGGTGAATACGTTTGTTGAGATTTGAAAACTTGATACAATTAATTAGTGTTTAAGATACATGATACATGACTAGAAATTGGAAGCTCTTCAACAATTTCTACTGCCTCATAACACTACATGTACTCTGATGTTCAACAAACAAAGATGTAGATAAATGTGAAGATTGTTTTTTTTATCTAAGATCGAACCAGATTAGCTAAGAATGCTAATTAGTATGCGCGGTGGTGAAATATGTTGGCAAGAAGAGGTGCACAGTTTGTAATAAGTAAAAAAAAACACTTTCTCGTCGGAAATCTGTGTCACTGCATTTCATATGGACATGTCTGTCGGGCAATCAAGCTTTTGCCATCCATTTGCTTGTACATGTGATTGCTGAAGAATTTGTTCCTGACTTGTTCAGATACATTGAATATGGTAATGCATCTGTGTCTGAGAGCAATATTACTGGATTTTTTATGCACTTCTGCATTTTCCGGTAGATCGTGAACACGAAATGTCAAAGTTTACTCAGCACAGTTTGTTCTAACTAATAACCTTTGGTACCCCCCCCCCCAAAAAAAAAAAAACAACAAAAAACAAAAAACAAAAACAAAACAAATTATGCTACATTTTCTGCAGTCTATAATTCTCTGATATAGCTGAAGATAAGACACTTTGTATCCGATGGAACCATCTCCAAATGTTTGAAGCACATCTATCAGTGCTATCCCCTCTTCTGGTAGTGAATACCAACACATCCATTACATACGCTATTGGAGTCTACTTCGGATATATCAACCTCCAGGAACCCTCAAAACCAGTTCGTTACATCCGAATTTCTTATGCACGTGGATAATAACATCTATTACTGCTCTGTTGTTTGTCAGAAGCGACGTTTCAGCATCTCTACCTTCGGGATAACCGAAATTCACTGCAAGAGTTAATGACACCCTTGTGTTTCCTTATCGTCAATTCTCGGCCGATATTCGTAATGTGACGGACAAGAGACTCAAAGTATATCACATGCTACATGTATCTGTTTGGTTAATTCACTGAAGACCCGACAGTGTTGTTAAGTCTATCCCAAATTGTAATGAATGATATCACGCTTCGGTCCATTACAAAACTATTTCTTGTATTGAGAATCGTAAGCTCGTCGCATGTCAACTGTCCGGCCTCGTCTCAGTCCTTTTGGGTAATCAGGACACAGGATGTACAGACCACGCTGGGCAAACCGTCTATGGTGTTTGTTATTGGAACCTTAGACAAGAGAGGTCCATGTCAACAGTGTATCCTATACATGCTGAAGCACCACAGTTCGCTGCCAGAACCAAATACCTGGAATACTTTCGCATCTGAAACAATGGTATCCTTTCACAAAATTATACGAAAAGGCACATGTCAACTTCGTAAATATTTAATGAAATGCGAAAACAGATTAATAACACAATGGTTCATTGCTTGGTGTCAACAAGGGCGGAGAGCTAATTCAGATTCCGTCTCCACAGGGGGAAATGTCTCCCAAGATTTTTCCTCATTACTGACAGCATCGCAATGGTATCTACTGGTATTCGTATTCTACGTCTGATAATTTGTTGTCAGATTGTTTGCATATTTATATATACATGCATGTTCTCTTTCGTGTTTTCATTTACAGTTTACTTGGTACTGTGACACACCTATATATTATTCACTGCTGGATAGTGCCAGGCTTTCATGGAATTACAGTAATAGTAGTCTTGCTGGAGTATAAAGGCAGGGTCATGGTTTTACTCTGATGGCGATAGACCCTTTGGCGACATTTAAGTATTCAATACAAAACAAATGTTTGATCAAAGAATTGGTATAAGAAAATGCAAACGAAGGGATAAACAAAAGGAATTGATCAGAATGTATTCATGAAATATTCATTTCTGTATCATACATTTAATAACATAATGTCTTTAAGAATATCACTATCAAAAGTATTTTACTTTCAATCACTTTTTAAGCGTTGTCGCTGTGTATTGTTATGTGTTTTCGTGCATGTTTGGCCTCTGGTTGCTCAGACAACGTGTGATATATGTTGATCAGAGTGGCGTCACGCAATCCATATCTATTATAACATTAACACATCAAGACCAGATATTTTCTCGTGAGTTACCCAGAAGGGAGCAAATCAGATATCTATTTCATGCTCTTTTCAATGAACCGGTAGCGAATGTCGCGTTAATAATGGACGCTAGAATCACGTTAGCGTTGTATCTAATCTTTGTTAATAAGAAACACGACAGTGCGGAATTTGAACATCACGAGAATTGGTTTAAAGTATTGCTTTCGGTGATGACTGGTATAAGAGCATGCGGGTCACGTGCGCAGAACCGTCTCTGCTATGCTTAACTTGTCAGTTACCCTACACAAATCATGAATCTTGAAAGCATTGACTCTGTACGATCTGATAAAAAACAACACTTGCGACACACCAAGTGTTAATTATTAACTGCTGTGTTTTGTTATAGATCGAATACGACAGATTCCCTTGTCTAGACAGGCAGTGTATAAAATAACGGGCAAACAAACATGACACTTGATTAAAATGCATATAAATGTGTATGTACAGAAATTGGAGACATTTTATAGTATTTTGTTCCTCTCGACTTCACTCTAAAAACTGATTTGGCAAACAAGCATATGGCCAATATGTCTTTACCTTAACTCATCTGTTAGCATTATGTCCCTGAGGTAAGATAATGTAGAAGTACGAATCATACTTTACATGGTCAAGATCAGTTGGTCCGAAAGAAGTTCTAAATCTCGTTTTGTTTTCAATTACTTGTTCACAATGCTTAATGTGTGATATCCGTTCTACGCATAATGTATGTTACTTTGTGTCTTCCTAAATGGCATTATTAGTGTACAAAAACTGCTCATAATATAAATCAAGATATACCATTCACAATAAAAACGTGTTCCAAATTATTGTGAACAATCTTGCTACAGTTATAGGGAGAGGTTATGTTCAGAGACTTACTGTTATAATTCGGTTCCTGTCGGCATTTATAACCTAGTTATCTTCTACAGTTGTGCCCTGCTTGCTGCGAATGAAGAATAAACTGCTCGCATCGTGAACTGTGTAATTAAGGAGGGTGAAGCTATGTTTTTTATGGACAAAACGGAATCGGTGTAATTCTGATAGAATAATGAATCCGATTACGTTCAACCCTTTGTACTCTCTATCAATCTGCTAAACCCATTTAATTTCCTAATGCTTCAGATTTGTAAGAATCTATAACGTAGGGCCATAGGGTTACATTACAAAGCAATTTTTTCCTCTTTCTGTGCAACAACCTTGAGGGATTTAGGTCTCATTTCCTTGCTAGGAGCATTTTGAATGTTGAAGAAAATTATATCGACAGTGAAATAGAATTGGAACTTTGTAATGCTTGTCAAACGAAATCTAATACCGAACCTATTCTCAAAGGGCCATTTCTGCCAGGAACTGTGCTACTTCTGAGTTTTTGTTCTTTCAGTTACTTGAAATTAAATTGGAATTAATCTGTATCAACGTCCGCAGCTGGTACTGATTTGTAATGTATGAGGCTCTCAATTTGTGTTATTATTTAGGTTTCAATTCCATTGGGGCTTTCAAACGGGATATATACAATGTATGAATATATTCCATAAAGTAAAGTATATGAACCTACTTAAAGTAATCACTATACGATAAGCGATACAGTTATTACAGTACATTCACACTTAAAGTCACGTTAGGAGTGTAGAATACCCATCGAAGAACCAAATGTGATCAGTGATACATCTCTGCCTGGCCAAACATGGAACAACGTATGTTTTTGTTGATTAACGTGATATACGTTGATCACTTGATGCTGTCTTTTCTCCATCACCCACGTCAGCACCTGCATTGCCGGAATCTAGTTTTTTAAATAACTTCCGGTTTTTACTTCAGTAATCTCACAGTATGCCGCAGCTTAAAAAATAAGTTCCTGTTTTTCAATTTGCCTTATGTCATTACCAGGTTATTCCTGTTTTGTGGAAACCGCGTACTGCCCTCTTTTGAACAAATAGTGCAAGACTGCAAGTCATCCACCACGTCATGGACTCAACTCCATTCCTGTTTTGAGGAATTCGTTTGAACTCAAACAGCAATTATAAAAATCTGGACCAGCGCCTTCATCGCATGCCTTCATTTGCGGCCTTTACGTCTTGCTATGCTAAGCTTATGAATCACAAGTGTTCGTGTAACGAGGGAAGCTATTGTACATACGTTTTGTTTGTTTTATGCAATATATTTCTTATTGTAAACGAAGTATGCTTACTTTGCAAATAACGACAATGTCATTTTTTAATATTTGTTGTGAACTTTGGCATTCTGGTATTGTATAATTATACGACAACCTCTATTTATAGCATAAATCATGAAGATATAGTGAAAAGCTCTTGGGATTATCGAATAGTTAAATTCATAATTCGTGACAAGCGGGCAGCTGATATCATACAATGGTGTAATTGAGAGACGAGAGCAGTCCCTGTTTCTAATCGAAATTAAAACATAAATCTAAATAAATAAGGTTTATCCTTTCCTCGTCCCCAATGGATTCCGAATGTATAAGAAAAACATTTGGAAACTAATTTATAACTTTTTTAACGTTTCATATTATATGTTTCCTTATATATTTTGTTATGGTGAAACGCATCAACGTCTGCACACAACATTGATTGTAATGACCGTTTTAACATTTAGGCTATCTCTAATGATGCATCTGATTTTGCAGTCAGTTAAATGTTATTCATCTTTCACATTTTGAAAGGGATTGCAAAATGTGTATGTATAAACGTTTCTCGACTCCAGGAACATTGATGTACATTGAAATGGATCAAACACCTCGTTAATCAGGACCCAGAAGTAAGCTATCCGGTAGTTGTTTGGAGCTTATACTCGTATGTGACCAACCATGAGATAATAGACCTTGTGGGCAAAATATCACATTTTGACTTTTCATCATGTTTGAAAACTATAGTGTTTTCGGCGCACAAAAATACAATTTCCAAACTTCAATTCATATTTATTACAGAGATTCACGACATCAAACATTTGGACTCATGTTCCGATTTTTGTAACTGTTTATGTAATAATTGCAGTTTTTAGACACAATGTCTGAGGAATTGAAAGTAGACATGCATGCTGAAAGATTTTGAAATAATGTTTTTATTACATTACGAATTAACGAGAGAAAAATAAGATATTTTTGTACAGACCGCACACATGGCGATCTTCACTGAAGTAAGTGCTCGTCAAACGTCTTTATGACACAAGAGCAAAATTGTATCTTAGCACCCAAAAGCTCTCTCCTGGTGGGTCACATATGTTTCTATACTCTAGGTATATTGACATTTTTCGTTCGGATTAAAGCAGTTGACAAATAAGATGTTGGCACACACATCCTATAAAAAGAGCACTAATCTTGCCAAAAGGTATTCCTCAAGGTAGTAAAGTGTACGATTCAGGAAGTGCATGATTATGCCCCATCATGATATTCTTTGACAATCATTGTATATCATTTGCTCATGCGTGCCATAAACGTTTCATATTACGTGTATTGACGTTTCTGCATGAGGAAACAGTATTCTGGAAATATGCAGAAAGATGCGAGTTCGCTGTAACTAAGGTGAATTGAAGGAGAACATTTATATCCACTGATGTAAACGTATTGATTCGAAACCGCCCCCTCCAACATATAACTTAGTTGTAACCATGAACCCTTTATCGCTGCCAGCCATTGTAGTCTTCACAGTCAATACACAAAGCAATTGGTATTAGCAAAGATTTGCTATATTACCCGGAGATGACTAGTTACTAACTGCCGTCAAAAACATGACCATCAGAAATGGGATGAGTTGCTCTATTATGGCCGTGTTTCATTGTTACAACATGTCTGCAGCGTTGAACCCTTTTGTTAGCCTGGCTGTGTCTTATTACTTTCCTCAAGTAAGGAGACGTCTTTGCCAAATTGGCAGACTGAGCAGAGATGAAGCAATTTGGCCACTGGCGAAACTTCCTTTCATTGTCCTTAGAGGGATGGCTTTTCTTATAGATAAGTTATAAGATAAGTAATTAATATTTAGCATAAAAGTTGTTATATTAACGATGTTTGCTTCATTCATCGAATTACGTGTGATAATTTGATTGAGGTCTTTCTTCTGTTATTGCTGAATCTTTTATCACTAAATCATCGTAACATCATCGTGAAGGAAATCGTCAATTCGTAAATTCGGTTTAGAATTTAATTGGCTTTAAGGAAGTCAGAGAGTGCTGGTTTAGGAGGAAGTGAACATATTAATTACAGATGTAAACGAAAATTCCAAACGTGTACATAATGCAATTATGAGCGAAGACAGCTCATCTACAGATTGTATCCTCTCTTCAGAAAGCAAATATTATCTTCGGCAACAAAGTTAGTTGAACTTCATTCATGCGCCATCACATACATCACTCAGGCAGAGTTATGCTAAGTTTTACATATAGTAGGGCGAAATATACCATAAAACTGCAGGAACTGTATCTAGCTACAAGCATGCACCGACATCACGATTATTATGCACAGGCGAATTATGTCTCACTTGGCACACGATGAAATCATACAAACCGTAATAACACGTTCTACATGAGGATATGCTTGCGGTGAGGGAGATTGAACAAACTAATCAGATCATAGAGACGATGCTGCTCTCTGAAAGAAGTAACTCTCTAGAGTCGACAGACTTCATCGAATCAGATACCAGTCTTCACTTTTTAACCAGAATTATTTCGAGGATCGCTAAAGTGCTAAATTATCCTAATAACACCTGGAATGTAATATCTGTCAAAATGAGAAGTTGAGCCGGAGAATGGATCGTTACGAGACTTATAAATCAAAACGAAGGGCAAAAAATGAAACTGTTCGAAAGAATTCTCGGAATTTAATTAACTGCCATTGATTTCAATAAAGTACTTGAAATTATGGAAATAAACTTGTCATAAAACAGCGTAAAGGCCATATTCATAATTGACGGCCTTCTTGTTACTGCGATTCTGTGTTTCCATCACTTTTAAGAATGCGGAGTCAGGGATCATATAATAAATTGTCCTGGTGAAAATATCACCGTGGCTTTATACCACCAGGAGAATTTCCCATTGTCCTACAATTCGACCGACATAGAATCAATACTCTTAATATTACACAAGCAAGCCTTCACGAATTGGACCTGTAACTGCAGCTGTGAAATATACATTGTTCATGCCAGTAATCTATTAACTCAAATATGGGTATGCCGAGATTTCGTTGTGTGTCTCTGGATAATATCAGGTTAGTGTTTGTCTTAGTACGAACTTAATACATTTATTACATAGGATCACGACGATCGGAACACTATTTCTTTTCTTATTTCTAGTGACGATGTTAACAATGGAATGCTAATGGCATATACCTGATTTCTAAGTGAAAATACTTTGACCGAATCATATGATATGTTCATCAACATGTTTGCCATGATGTATTGCCGCTGTGCCAAAATTCACATTATGTTCAAATCATTTTAGTACGGTTTATGTACAGCGGATTCAAACAAGTTTCTCTGCATAATGCGTAATACATTCAGATGAAACTAAGATTGACTTTTGACAAGTGTCAAGGAAAAAAATCTAATCTTTATTTAATGAGCAGTGAATTATGATTTCATGAATGCATGCAAACCTTTTTTTCAAACGACTATGTAAGTATGACAGTTTGTTGTATTCTCATTAAGAGTTATATATATATATATATATATATATATATATATATATATATATATATATATATATATATATATATATATATATATATATATATATATCAGGGCGCACTCCTTCATACAGAACATATCCGAAAACATCCAAGCAATTCTACATGTTTTGTCAAGTCTAGATTTCTTCAGTGCAAAGAAATGGAAAAAAAATATGTTTATTCCTTGCTATTGCAAGTTAGGTATGTTCATTTAAAGAACGTTTCACATAATCATCTATTCCTGGTGACTGGCAAGCTGAAAATATTATCCTTCATCATGAAGTCCAAAACTTCCAAGTCATTACTTATGGAGACCTGTATGGGGAGATAACTGTATGGCTTGCCGCTTGTCGTACATTGAAACAATACTTGTAGGCCTGTCTTTTAGAGTGTAGGAGGTCTCAAGAGTCAGAGCTGGCTTTGTGAAAACTACACTAGATATTCTAGAAATGCTCGTTTCCCTTAGGCTACCAGTTGAATTAACCTTTGTTTTTAACTTTTCATTTGTACGTAGGAGTTATGAGATAGCTTATATTAATTAAATTCTATACATGATGATTAGTTTCATCTGGAAGTTTTAATAAGAGTCGTGTGACAG
This sequence comes from Haliotis cracherodii, assembly GCF_022045235.1. Classification (NCBI taxonomy): domain Eukaryota; kingdom Metazoa; phylum Mollusca; class Gastropoda; order Lepetellida; family Haliotidae; genus Haliotis; species Haliotis cracherodii. Next base: position 31,240,102 of record NW_027266286.1, read on the forward strand.
GAACATACAAATAATTATAAAACTTATTTGTTGATGTTTAAATGAAATTAATTCAGCTTTACAAATGTCGAAGTTGAAGGTATGATTTTCCACTGGCCACATGGCCACACTCAAAATCACGTTTGTCCTAACATGCATTTGCATTTAAATTGAGTCAACAACTTCTGGTCATATAACAAAACGACCTGATACTACGTATATAATTATATTGTACAATACATTTTTGAGTGACAAAGTAGACACAATTTATGGATAACAACTTCTTTAATAATGTGCAGGCGACGTTTCGGTATAGATCCTTATACCGTTGTCAAACAGTATTGAGTATAAAGATCTATACAGAAACGTCGCCATTAAAGTTTTAAAGAAGTTGTTATCCATAAATTGTGTCTACTTTGTCATTCGTCAACTTCTAAGTAATGCCTATCAAACAATTCACGTTTGTGAGTGATATTACATAATTAAAAAGTATTTCTTTATTCACAATGAGGCACAGAGAGGCATAATGATAGTAACGAAGTGTAACTCTGTTATGGATTGTTTTACATACATATACAACACAGCACCCTGTCACACATTATGTGAAATATGAAAACAGTAAACTTTAGAATTGAGATACAATGTCGCGTGTGTATTCCCAATGGGTGTTCTTCACATTATTCTCAAAATGACAAGCAGCAGAATATTTTGGTGATAGTTTTGCATACAAAACCTGAAACCTCTTCGTGATTGTTTTTTTCAAAATGACGTCACCTTCTGCGAAATATTGTTTTCAGGTCAAAGTTATAGGAATTGATCCACACTACGATACTGATATTTTTTCTCAGGGTCTTCAACCTGGGTGTAATGTAGCAATTTAATTGGACCCGATGCTTGATAAAATGTTATGCTGAAAGAAAAAGATCTCGTGTCGCCATTCTCTGTTCTTATCCACAGATACAATTAGCGTCACCAAATAGCCAATAATAACACGTTATGTTCACCAACCGATGAAAACATCACATAAATTTTCTCGCCATAGATTATGTCTTTACACGCTCCTCAATAAGAGTTAATAACACTACAGGAATCAATGCATGAAAATTATACCCATAAATCCGTGGCCTTTACTTCGGGCCAAACATCTTCATCTTCTGGACGTGTCTTGTGAAAAATGGGGGAATATGATTGGCCCTTGTCCTTCCTGACCTGACAGAGATGTCTTCAGTAAATCATGTTGGTTTCAGGATCCTTGCTCGACCCTAGCAGGGGTTACAGAACTGGCGATAGAAATCTTGGTCAAAAGTGAAATTGGTGGCAAAAGTTAATTCTGTGATCCAGTTTCAATTTTCTGTTGACCGAGAATCTAGTTACATTTAGGTCGGGTTAACCGGAGATCAGTATCTCACAAGATTTGACATTGATTTGAACATAACTTGCGAAGAAACGAGATTCAGTAGAAAATGAAATTATCAACAATAAACCTGATTCCAGAGCAATGATGTAGCGGAAATTGCTTGCTTCTTGATAAGAATAACGTTTGTTTCATGGACGCCAATGAATACATTATTGTTTTATGAAACAGTAGAAGAAAGACCGCTATTTGTGAGAATTAGAGATCTGATTATATTCAAGCGCACTTTTCATGTTACAGAACACATGCCGATAACTTAATACCAGTTGCTACGGCATGATATAACGCTGGAGCTTTCAGATCTACACTTGTGAAGTTTGTCCCCACATCTTGCACTCATCTTGAGAAAAGTAAGACGCTTGGATCCTTCTTTTCATACCTCAACTGTAACACGAGAAGCAATGTATTTATTGAGAAACAAATTGGTTGTCTGCATTTAAATGTGTTCTCTCTGGCATATACGGATCTAATCTTGAAAGTATCGGATGGTAGGCGAGGTTAGGTTGTGGCAGTCTTATCGATGGAACTGTCTTCAGCGACAAGATAGCTCCGAAAACAGTTAAGTTTTTCTCTGCTTATTAATCGATTGATACATTGCTATTGATAGGAACCCCCGTGACTTGTAAGGAGCGTGAATGAAGACCTCGAGTCTCTGCCTCGGTAGAGGGTTAGCGTTTGAGTTGAGTTGAGAGCCCTGTCAATAAGACTGAGAATCCTCCATGAAATAAATTTTCAATAAAAATATTTAAGATTACTTGATCCTTTTCATCAGAGAGGATGTTGTGGAAAGTCGCCATTTAAGACTGTTTTAAAGCAAAGCAAATACTTTAAGGTTATTTTTGAGTCTATGATTTATATCTTTAGATATAACTTTCAAAGTCTGTGGTATGTTTATGCTCATGCAAGACTTTGGGAAATTTCATGACACATTATTGTCTCATCTTCAAAGGAAAGATAGGTTTCAAATAGAGGTTAGATTCCAGATCGAACTACCATATCCCCCTTGTTTTGCACGACATAATTTTTTACACAAAATGTTGAAACCTATACACTCTCATTCATAGTGCTGCCCACACAAGTTAGGCTTTCATGCAATTATGTCATGTTGCACGGTTACATGAATCTGACAATCTGAGCCGGGCAATTATTTTGCCCATTAACCAAGGACGAAGTATGTTGCCTTTCTACATAACTATGAATTGCTCTCTGGGTATTGATTTTCTCCTTTGCATTTAACGTGATATGTCAACTTTAAATACATTTTACTCGTTTTTGATTATTCGTATTTTAGGCCACTTTTCCAGCTTTTTAATAACTCATGAAACTTAATGTTGTTCTTCCAATGACCTTCGCTTAATATGAGTGTACTATAAAATCAGCGATATAATATGAACTACATCGCCTATTCGTTTAAGGCGCCGCAATTCGCGATGCAGAGTTGCGTCCCTTTGGCGTGCTGGAAATGTTATGATAGTGTGTTCGAGTTACGGTTCGCCCTGATTATGTTTCAAGATTTGTCAGTACCATATGTATACTTGTGGGTTTAACCAAAATAAAAGTCTCAGATATGCCTCACTCCCGGCTTTCCTCACGCATCAGGCTAACGACGTCGATATATAACTGAACTAATGTTCAAAGCGTCGTCAAGCCAAACTCACTAACACACTCCTATTTTAATCAGGATGCAGAGATATGACAGCCTTTGTGGGTCTGTTAGTTTAAAAGTATGAGAAATCAGATCGGTGAAGCACCAAATCATGGTTATAGCCTTATAAATATAAGTTATATACTTGAATTTAATTATCTATAGTTTGCCTTACTAAAACAGGTACTACTATGTTCAAACTTCATAGCATTAAAGATCAACATACAACGTTGCGAAAAATCGATATTTAATCATGCGTTTTTACTTGTAGTTAAGTAGGGGATACATTGTATGTATGCAAACCCAGTGTTGTATGATGCATGCACTTTAGAAACATATTTCCTCTACCATACACAAGAAACAACTGTCACCAAGAAATAAAATGTTAATTTGATTGCAAAACATATTTTCGAAATTGGTAAAAAACATGGCAGCTTCAAGCTTTGCCTGCGTCAATACCTGATCATGACGTTATAATGCTTAAAGATGAAATTTAATGTTCCCTTGGTTTCATTCACGACACATGTTACTGATAATGTGCATATGTCCAAATGTCTGTGAACAGCATATTTCTAAGCGAATGGCGACTGATTAAAAATATATGTATCCTCCTTCATAATGTTATGATTCAATATTGACAATCAATACTTGATAGAAACGTGAAGTGTGGACATGTTCTTTTTCGCTTTATATTTGTTTAATAATATTGTATATTTACTGAATTGATTCTTAGATGTTGGCAAGATTACCTACATCATATGGGTTTATTGCGGTCCAATTACTGAACGTGTGTGTGATCATGTTTTCGCATGGTATCATAAGTCAAAACTGAGCTGTCTTTAATTATCAGGGAGAATAGCTTCATATCCATCAAGATAGCAGTCTGCCAATGGATCGTAGCAATGTCAGGACCTAAAGAAGGGAGCTGACAGCTTTCGTTGCAAAATTGCGTTTTTAAGGATGTTATTCATTAGGCACCGTAAATCACTCATCATAATTTCATATGTTACGTGTATATATACATTCGTGGTAAACAACAAACTGTATATTACTACAAATAAGGTATATACATTAGACCAGTGCACTTACAGAATTGCATGAAATTGAATATACTTTTTATAAAACGCATTTCTTTTCCCACGAATCTCATCTCTAGCGTTTCAAACAGAGATGGTACGGTGCCAGAAATGCACGTTTTGAAGCCATTCTAGCTCAGTATTATCAGCCGACAGGGTAATTCCAAGACATGTCTACATGCTGTTTGTGCCCTTAAGCTAATATAATATTCCAGAGAAATATTTGCCAGTTTGATTATTTTAACCTTGTTAGAACACGATATGCCAGCAATTTTTGTCCGAATAAATAATCACGTCTTCATTCTCGAAAGGCTTTGCTGCCATTGCCTGGTGCGGTCTCACTCCCAGTGTTCATGTACTTGCAAAGTGCATTAAGGTTCCATGGAGGACCACCTCTGTTTAAAAACAGCTCAGGGAAAATGAAAATAAACCCTAGACCAGGGCAAATTACAACGCAAAGAAAACAATGATGCCGCGAGCGTGGCATCTGCCACCGCCCTTGTTAGTCAGGGCAGATGAGGGGAGATAAGCGATAAGGTATTCCACAACTCTATACGAAAACAGTACCAAAGTAAAAACAGATAGAATGCCCTAACACTGGTTTGTTCAAATGGTTATCATTTGGTTTAGCGTGGAAAGAATTGAAAGCTTTGATGCAAATGCCGCTATTTTATCAAATTCTTTATTGATGCCAGCTGTTCATCCAAACAAAGAAAATTTCCACAGTGATGAAACATCCCCTTTTTACATGTTACTGGTTACTGTGCAATGATGTCAAACCTTTGCAATTCTAACTACCCAGTTTGTTTGTTTATTTGTTTGTTGTTTTATGCCGTATAATGCTGAGTTAAACAACAAACAAACTGATTGTTGCAAAGGAGAGATATCACTTCACAATATGTGCAAGAAAAGTTGACTGTTTTTTTTACATTGAAAGTACTACATTCATAGAATATCATAGGTATCATAATAGTATCTATCTCGTACAGTGTTTCCAAATAGTACCTATCCTGGAGCACATTTGATCTGTATCCCAAAATGTCACGAATGCACTTCTTCTTGCAGTTCCAACGGCAGCGTAAACACGAGCACGTTATTCCAATTAAAGCGCGCTTCACGCTGCACCTTGATAACATATTTTTGCTCGCGTCCTCAAACCTGTTTCTCTTACATGTGCTGCAAATGCAATGCGTAAAATGTCAAAAAACATTTATCCAAAGTGATGTATTGCCTAAACATTGTTGTATGGTTGTTGGGTCTGCTGTCACTTGACAACAATATCACTGTGAGATGCATGTATGCATGCGTGAATGTTTCTTACTGTACAGGTGCATTGTAAGCATTGCAGAATATCATTTTTCAGTCATGGTATATAACAGTGTGGGGAGTATTTTGGTTTTTTCTTGATATTTCACAACGCTGTTTGTGTTTAGTATGTCAGTTTATCATATTGTTTAAGATTATATAACAAAAGCTATAACTCGTATGGATATGCAGGTGACCAACCATGTGATAAGGGACCTTATGGGTGAAAAGTCCAATGTTTCTTTTTCATTATATTATAAAAGTAGAATAGCTTAGGAACACAATAATTAATTCACAAACTTCAATTCATAATTATTACAGAGAAACATGGAAAAAATATTTGGAATCATTTTCCGACGTAACTGTTTATGTACTACTTGCGATGCATTTTAGATATAATGACTGATTAATTGAAAGCAGACGTATGCTGAAAGGTTTTGATTAATGTTGTAACCTTACGAACTAACGGGTGAAAAATAAGCTGTTTTTGTACAGTCCGCACATATGTACATTAGTACTGAAGTAAGTTGACATCAGGCGTCTTTATGACACCACAGCACAAATGTATCCTAGCACCTATGAGGTCCCTTTCCCCTGGTGGGTCACAATAGGTACCGCGCTGACCTGATACGAAGTACATGCACTTGAATAGCCAACTACTGAGCGCCTTCGATGCCAGACAAATATGTAGGTAAATCAAGGGAATGGTTTGAATATATCATAAGTCACACAATTGAAGAATGAAGAATTATCGCGAAATAATACGTAATATAGTATGAACTAGATATAACTAATAAGCAGGGAGAAGGTGGCAATGTATGGTGCACTTGTGCCCAATAACTTTGTCTTTTGGGACAATAAAGTATGTTTAGAACAATAAGTTCATTGGAAACGTTGAATACAATGCACATAACAATTTGAGATGACGCACAACAAGCAGTGTGTGTGATCATCAACACGTGCATATTTTATGTACATTTTAGCTGATGCAAATATATGCATCTCCCAACACCCTACACTCCAGCCCAGGCTTAAAAGAGAAAAACAAACGGACGCATACAAGAACCAATTAATTGAAAGTAAAGCGTAGATGAGATTGATAAATAACTGCAAGTCATATTAAATTTAATTAGGGGAGATCCCTATCTTAAAGAAACGTTTGATTGAACAACGTAGTATTATTGCTACTTATTGGAGAAGCTGACCTATATCCATTAGAACCCAGCTGATTCAGGAAAATGACACAAACAGTTGTTATCTTACATATGAGAACTATTGTAAAGATAATAATACTCAAAGATGTGTAAAGAATTTAGTTATTACTGGCAAAGTGATAGAATACCTCCATACATTACATAGGCGTACTTGAGATTTCAGATTCCAGACTGGCAGACTTCGGAGTGAAGGATCCTACAGTGATACACTACATGCATAACGCATGAAGTATTTCCAAAAGGACATATCATCCTTATTCATATTACGTTTATAGCCGTCTAAACTAGTCCAATGCCAAATGAAAATGCCCCCCCCCCCCTTAAAAAACCCAATTACTTATTGAATAAAACATTATTTTGGAAGCTTATACCCTACGGATTACCAAAGAGGTGTCAAGAGTGTGCCCCAAATTAAACCTTATTCTTAAATATGTGTGATATGATACAATTCCATGTACATGACTTCCAGGTTCATTTTCTGATAAAAGTGTTTGTGATAACAAGACGCAAGTGTGCCAATTATGGCTAACTGCTGGATAATGAGTAGCGTATATAATATATGTACATTATATATAATACCCTTGCCATGTTAACTAACAGGTGCCAAGTGAATTCTGGTTCTTTGGACCCCGTCCATGGAACAATTGCAAGGCAGTCTGAAATGTGACCTTCCATTCAAACTGCACACATATTAAAGATCATTAGGTAATCCAGACTCGCCACTCAGATCTAGTTTTGCTGAAGAACACACATCGGTTGCTTGCATTGTATAAATTCTTTTTATCCTAAAGTAGTGTTAATGCAATTAGTCAGGGAATATTAGATTCAAACAACCCTGTTATTGGGTGACGTCGATGCTGTTAAACCATCTGCCAGAGTCTGTTGTGAGTCTTAAACCGAAGAAATCCAAGTGTTCTGACTCTGTTTTTATTTGGCTGACGATTTGTTACTTTGATACCTGAGAATGGGTAAACTAGAGGAGTTTAAATTTGATTAACATTGCATCTCCATGGAAACGTATTTGAAGCTGAAGCACCAAGGTTATTTTTAAATAGTAAATCCTGTCAATTGTCAATCGTTTTTTGACTCAACTGGCTTGTAGGTGGTGTGTAAACACTGACTGTGGACCAGTCAGTCATTTATAGATGTGTTGATACCAGAGTCTGATGTAGTGTGTAACCTGTCTTATTTCGTTTCTCTTGATATATGAAAAGCGTGCGATGCTATGTTTAGTTAAACCTGGCTTACATTATAATAAGCGAGCAGATATCGTAAGGCGAGTCGTACTGCTATGATATGGCAGTTGCGACTGTACACATCACAAGGCATTTATGTCACAATTACGTGATGTTTTGTGAATCAGAACTTATTGATGTTATGTATGGTGCTATCGACTGTTCTAGGTTTGAAGTCATTATTATTTCCTTGTTATGGACACCATGTTAAACGGGATTACGGGCATTGTGTGTCAATTGAGTAATACGTCCTTACAGAAGAAAAACAATGTCGTTTGCACGTTCATGTGAAACAAATCCAATATACACACGCCAAAATGTTCAGAACGGCTAAAATGTCATTACAATTGCAAATTATTATCGAAATAACGGGGTAAGACGGATAGTTTGAAAGGATTGTACTATTGAATTGGCCAATATAAATATTACTTGCCTGCATTTCATATGTCAGTGCATTAATTATTTCAGTTGATTTATACCACTCATAATCATTATCAGTTGTTTGCACTTGAGTGTATTACATATTGTTTGCAAAATACGATGACACTGAAAAGAGCAACGACTTTTCATCTAGCTCACCTTATGTCAGTTAGCTAAGTAGCTATGTGGAAAGAACAGCATACAGTCTTACAGCATATGATAGGCAGGTTTCGCCTGTAAAGACAAGCTTGTTTCACATTAACAGTAGGAGAAAGCGAATTAGATTTGTTTTATGGCGTACGAAATTTCTTTATTGCATACTGATGTTTAAACCTTTGAATGCTTGTGATGTTCCGAAGCTACGTCTTGCTTGGTGATGTCGCTTTGAGTTTTATTGCTAGGGATATGTACCTTCCTTCAAGGGTTTCGTAACTTCTTAATAATGTTACTGATAAAAGCTGGGATTTGGTTTAACTTGGAATTGCGTGGGAGTTTGGTGGCGTCGAAAGAAATTATGTTCAAGATTGAAAACAAAAGTATCCCAATCCCGGTTCTCTTATTCTCAGGCCAGTCTCCAAGTGTAAGTAGGCGCGGTGAAGTTGTCTAGCGGTTAACGTGTTCGCTTGTTATGCCGATGGACTGGATTCGATTCTCCACATGGGTACACTGAGTGGAGCCTATTTCTTGTGTTCCCCGCCGTGATATAGTTGGAATATTGCTAACAGCGGCGCTAAACCATACTAAAATTACCTGTATGCATTTGTGTAAAATAAGTCCCCGACGACGTAGACTGACATCTAGCTGTTATATCTAGGGCCTGATATTGGGGAACCAGTTGATCCCCAATATGGGTACAATGGGTCAATTTCATCATGTTCCCCGCCATGACATTGCCTGTAACTGACCCAACTGTATCCTCAAGTCACGGATCGCCCGCTGGCGATTGCATTATCATGAATCATGTCTAAATGAGTTCAACGCCAACGTTTTGATAGCATAATTAAGATTCAACTCATAATTCATATTATCTCTGATCATGATTGCACGACACATATTTTATTTATTCTTTGATTAAACTGGCTTTATTTAAGTTCTAATTTTAATCGAGGATTAAGAGTCAAAGAAACATTCAAGCTTTAACAAGAACATATTGAGCGTAAATAAACAGCCTGAGAGTTTTAACCATCTTTCTCTTATTCATGCATATATCTCGTCACACCACAGTGAGTCTTAATCAGTAGTTAGGTTATACATAATATAAATATGGAAAGAAATGAAGGGAGATACTAGCCATTGTCAGTTCGTTTAATTATTAAGCCACTAGTACTTTCACTGGTAATGTCTCCACAAGGCGTTTCTATGCAGGCCGCATCTCAGGATCTGCGATCTTTTCGAATCCCAGATTCGTCCTTATCATAACCAATCATTTATCATCACCACACCTATAGTATTGAGTTTCATCAGTAGTTAACAGCTAAAATCTCCATCCTCCTCACATATTGAACTGCAACACTGTGGAATTACTAAAATAGTGTTGAAAGCGGCGTTATACTAAACTCACTCACTCATTGCAGTATTTTTTTTCTGCTAGACTGGTGAAACTTCCATTTTCTATTTCTTCAAATACCTACGCGTTTACATTATATACTGATATGAAATGCATTCTGTTTCAGGAGGTTTGTTCGGTGTTGGAGACGAGGATATATCAGTGGAGAACGCCTTCTTGTATGCTGTGTATAGGGTTAATCATGAAGACAACCTATTGCCAAAAGGAACAAAACTATTACTCAACATAACGCGCTTACCAATCGACGATGGGTTCAGAGCTTCCAAAAGAGGTAAGATAATTTACATTGTCAATCATTTGGCTTGACACTATTGTAATGCCATATGGCACGGCCCCGGTATGTCAGATCAAACTATGATCAGACCACAACAGGTGATGGATCTGCTCCGTGATCATTGGCATGGTGGGTTGAAGTTCATCTCGGATACCTCAGTATTTGCCCCGTAGTGGAGTTTCTGATGCGATATCACTGATGGTAACATCAAAACCTTAGTTTTATGTCTGTGGAGACGACACATTAATACCAGAGAATCCAGCACGAGGAAAGATCCACGAAATTGGGATATGATTCGCAATCAACCATGTCACCGATTCTGATTAGTCTTTAGTACCAACATGCATGGGATGACGATCTACACCCCACCCTGGACATGTGAAGGAATTGAACTGCCTTTGCATATGTTTGTGATGGATACGCTCACCTTTTTCGCGAACATATGTTATCATCGCTGTGTCATAGTGATTCCTAAACACATGCTTATGATATAGTCAGAATCGTACAATAGACTCTGATTTTAGCAGACCGTTCTTATGAATATTGAAAGGGTTTTGTCGCTTTTAACTACAGAGATTCATACGAGAATAAACGGCGTAAAGGTATATAGATGGGTTGGTTTCTCATTATCATGATATGTAGGACTATATTGTGTTTACAGAGATGTTTGTCCGATTTGTGTCATATTCAGTATCACAACAGCGACGACACTTTTCATTTGACCTACATACAGTGTATATCAAGTGTATGGTACTGTTCATAATAATCCAGACTAAAATTGCCGTGGCATAAAATTGGTTTGAGCTTCTCTTCAATACTGAAACAATGCCTAAGGATAGTCCTATTATTACACTATTCACTAAATTCATAACCAATAATTATTGATGTTAATTACCAGGCAGCAGTTGTGTACCATGTGCAGGTCACTCATAAACCGTGAAGAGCAGATGAGGCTTCTGACACATGTTATAGCAATTATTCGCCATAAATGTGTCACCTGAGATAGCTGTGCCAATATTGTACTTTCAAACACGTGAAAACAAAGACAATAACCCCGTAATCAGTACATTTGGTAATTAGGAAATCGATTATACTTAGATCGTGACATATGTAGCACTAGGTAATGGATATAAAACAGATTCACCGCTATATTGAATTATACTTATTGCAATATACAGTTCTTTGTATAAATATATTCTTGTTACAATGTACAATCTTCTCTTGTCAACCGACATGTTTATCGCATTCCGTGGCCTGGAGTTGCAGTAGTTACAACCTACAGATAGTTGTGCAGTCACTGATGGCAATAGAAGTTGTAAGTTATGGTTTTCAGACAGTTATGATAATAATATTAACTTATGCAACATGTTCTTTATGACAATCACATATCGGACTCGATTATTTACAGACCACCGTCATATCCTGTAATATTGCTGAGTGTGGCGTAAAACAACAAACAAACAAAACAAATCAGTTCAAAATCTAATACTTTTTTCCCATCTGGGATTCGAACCTACACTCCCGGTGAAGCACCTACTCGCCAGTACCACTTTCTAAGTGTATTGTGTATTCATAGCTTTCGGCCATAATTTACACTCATCAGAGGGGTGCAGATCTGGACTACCAGTTATCAGATTACATTTTTTGTTGACGCCTCGTGTGCTGAGCTGGTTGGATCGTTGACTTTGTGTGCTGTCATTTAGGTGCCTCGCTCTGAATCGCGGATGGGACTCAACCAAAAAATGTTCTAGAATTTGTACTTTACTTAGGAAGTGTTATCCCAAATATAACTTTTGTTATACATGTATACACTGTATTCTTTACAATATACACATACAAACTTTTACAAAATACACGTTTTACAACATACTGCGGTTCTTATTGCAATGGACAGTTATACACTTACTACAACATAAGGTACATTTGTTAATTAAGCTTTATATGACATAACATTCACGGCAATGCCTCGAGGGGACATGTATTGTGTTTCCAGTGAAAGAAAATATTTCGCTTATTAAACGAGTTGTATTCCGAAAAGTACACACTACATGTCTCCTGTATAGCTTGGAGGTCACATTAGGTTTAGAATGTATATGCAAATCGGGATAAAGGACAATTAAGGGCTCATGTGAACACAACCTTCAAACACAATGCCCCTGGCATTCATCAACCTAGATTCACAGGTGCTGACGTTAGATCACTTAAACCACCAGGACACCCTTGTAATTTCCACTAAAATTCTTCTGTTGACCCTTCAATTCTCATCCTTTTATGTCTGCAACCAAGGAATGGATTTACAAATCAGGGCACCACGGAGCCATCTATAAAGACGTCTCAACAATCACAGAACTAATTTGTAGGTTGTTTGTGTCAAGCGACCTCAACCGTCTGACGAGGTGGTAAAAGCCGATGTTACAACGCTTAGCGTTTCGGAACAAGATTTTGATAAGGTTGCCTTTGCACGGAGACGTATGATCTTACTCATTGAAAATTTAAAGCGCTAGCATTAGAAATCTCTGTTTGTGTACATGGATGTGTGTATTTGTGAGAATGTTATTACATTGTCTGGTATCTGGGTTTTACAGGCCTATAACGTCTGTTTTATTGGAGCCGTAAAATGTGAGGACATGCACAGATGGTCTTGATCTTCTGTAGATGAGGTTTAGACCTTGCTCGGAGTCTGCAGGATTATATGGATCGTTACCAAGCATCAGAAACAACTTATTTCTGTTGAAATATAATTGCGCTATAAGATTCAAGTGGAACTATAGCTGTGTTTATGGATACTTTTCACAAGAAAACCCTCTTTCTATATTGAAATCTGAGCAGTGATCTGTGCTCAAAACAGCACTGACCATGTTCTTAACTCAAACAAGCCAATCTTACATAGGAAACTGCAGAAAGACCACATTATGCAAAGCATCAGTATAGCTTTATCATCTGGCATCGAAATACTGAAATGCACAGTTCAATACAAGCAATACACTGTCTGTGGAAACAGCACCATGACTAGAAAACAATAACAACTTAAGAGTTTCTTATGAGCAACTCTATTCACCTGATAGAGTTTCATGTTTGTCGTCAAGGCAAGCTCATGTGACCACGAGAAACTAAAGGATATATAGCTCAGCAATGTTTGTCACCAAGCGTAGCTCTACCGTAGTCGTCTTAGCAAATCCAGGGCATCCACCGTAGCTACACGTTAACTATCTCAGAAAGGTACCCATGGCGCCAACCTCAGTTACATGGTAGTCGTTCAGCAAACCCATGACAACTACCATAGCTACACGTTAACCGTCTCAGCAAACCCGTGACACCTACCATAGCTACACGTTAACCGTCTCAGCAAATCCATGACACTTGGATTAACTGTAGATAAGTCATCTGGGGTTGTTTGCTGGGTTGTCGCCTTAACCCATGTCGCCCGGCAAATGTGTGGCATAACGGTGTCGGCCAGTATCTATTGTCGCTATTCACCTACACAATTTCAGCATGTGATCGGCCTCACTTAGACGTACATATTAATGATAAATATCCAATGAAAGGCAATGTATATCTCCTAATCTGGCAGTGCAACACGAATCAATTATATTATATATTTTTTACTCTTTGTAAACTTCTTTAAATGTTACCTGAAAAGGACCAAATACGCTAAGACCATGTGACAATCAGTGTTCGTGTAAAGCTTTTTTTCCAGAGTAACAATCACTTTTTTGTCATTCGAGGAATTGTGACAGGGGATGACAGTGGTATCTTTCAAATTTACTTTATAGACTTGGGACGAAATAGTTAGTTGTGATCCCTTGGGATTGCAAGCTGTAAGCCTGAATGTCAACCCTCTTCTTTGTGGACATCTTGAGAACCTTCGCTCATAATAAAAACCGTACACCATATAGCGCCTTACTCCGCTGTCGCGGATATTATATAAAAAACTATTAACTCATTACAAACGGATAAGAATGCTCAAAAGGCAATTCCATGTGGGAAAAAATGGCCGTTGAAAACTAATTGAGCTACATTACACTTTAAATCACCACTTGTGACACTGTCCTTTGTAGGATCACTTGGATATGAAGTTGCCATAGTTATTCAAAATAGATGACATGGCCTACTCTAGACCTAATGCCATCACCAGAAATCCCATAAGTGGGGTTGATTTAACACAAACTTTGATCACATCCACTAATTAAGTTTCAATAATACGATTTAGGAGTGAACCAAGCTCCCAAGGAAGCTTAATCAGACTTAAACAATCCTTCTGTTGAGAGATGGATTCAGCTGAAGTAAGCGACTGAGCTCATTCTGTACATGAGCCTTTATTTGTACTTCGCATCAGCAATGAACCTTTACCCAACAGGCGTCCGCTGTCTGGGTATTGGGTGGGAATCTCTCGTGCAGGATGCCGAAATTAGTCTCTTATCTTGTGGACATGTCATTCTGAAATACGAAGGAACAAAGTAGTCAATACCTGTTTTGGTAATACACCAATAGATGTACAGACCACGACAGGTTCTAAATCAATATTTCGTTACGATTAACAATTCGGGCTGTTTTAGGAACGAAACAATCTACAAATATCATTGTAAACACTGATAAGGAGTTTATTACATTACAAAACAAACCGTATTACACCAAAGCGTATTGGCCTTGGGTCGTTAGAAACGACATCGATACAATGGAAGAGACACATTACCAGGACGTCATTGAAGAGGTTGGTGACAGCAGATATCCGTGAAATGGGTGAACATGACCTTTAGTCTGTTATTCGTATCAGCTGAACCTGTCGTGAGGTCCATGGAAGCTATACAGTTGGCCGTTTTGGGGCCACGTTTCCAGAAACCGTGGTAGAACCTTGAGATGATGGCACTTATTTTCATTACGGTAAACAGACACAAGGGGCCTGTTGGTGACATGTTGAACCATCTTCTCTGCATACCATATATATTTCAAAGACTATTCCAGTTCACCAACTCATAGTGCGTTACAGACCTAACATCGTAATCTAATTGTCTTTGGTAAACATTCTTAGATACCTATCATCACTACTTATAACTAATTTGTTCAGAGAATCCTTCGTCTAGACAGTAGAATGTTTGCCCTTAGCAAAATTTCAAAGTTCAGTCCTCTCCTTATTGGAAACATGATATAAACATTATGTCTGCTATTGCAATTAAACCCATGTAAAACTTTGTTGACCCGGCCTAACGTTCATTTCAGGAAATTACGTCTGATGTGGGTCAATGAGATTTCAAATGGCGTTCCCTTCAATGCTAAGATTAGAACATTCAATAATGAGGAATCCAGTGCTCTCTATGTCTGTAGGCATCTACAGAAAGGAATCAGCAAGTGTTGTAGTACAATACGTTCGCATGTGAGATAATATATTCATGTACAGTGGAATCATATAATCCTGAAGATGTCCTTGTATCAGGATGATTCCATTTTAATGACACAGTCCGGGTTCTACTGTCGTAAAATAGGTTGGTAGGTTCGATATACGCTTGTTCTGTCTAGAATATGCCAGGTGAGGTGAAATGGGATTATATAGCGACCTGCATGGGCGGATGTTTGTGTGTGTGTGTGTGTGTGTTTGTGTGTGTGTGTTTGTGTGTATGCGTTTGTGTGAATGTGTCTTTGGGTGTGTATATGTGTTTGTGTATGTGTTTGTGTATGTGTGGGTGCGTTTGTGCGTGTATGTGTGCTTGTGTGTGTATGTGTGTTTGTGTGTGTATATGTTTGTGTGTGTTTGTGTATACATGTGTGTGTTTGTGTATGTGTGCGTGTGCGTGTGCGTGTGTGTGTGTGTGTGTGTATACACATGTGTCTACGTGGCTGATTGTATCAGGCCACTGAGATAACATGCCTCAGCTTAACTTAAATACATAACACAGCATACTGACTTCGGGCCGAATAATCCTTGTTTTATCCCCTTTACACCGAGTGCCAGGCAGGGTAACCACAAGTACCGTATTTTAACGTCTTTTGGTATTACACGGCAGGGGATCGAAACACAGACCTTCCGCTCTCCGGGCAGAGGCTCGATCTACGAGACCACAAAGGCGATCTCCTTAACATGTTGGACTAGAGCCTTTAACACTCAGCAATAGACTTGTGGGGACCAAATTGGATTCAGGAATTTCGTAACTTGAAAGTGAATAGCTAGCCTTTGAGATGACGATAGACGCACCGAAACTACGTGTACTTAACCCAGAAGTGGGTAATTTCTAACTTTTGCTTACGATTGATATTCATCTTCATAAATCCAGCACTCATGTGACACCAGTGTGACTAGAAACAGCCTCTGATTATGGCCAGACATTAGGTAAATTCATTTGAAGGGAAGCCAATATCAAATAGTGATAGGGATCTGTGGTCATCCTGGCGGATCTACAAACAATGCAATGACTGTCCGTTCTGTAAGTATATTTCCCCGTCTATCAAGCTGTCATCAAGCCATGAGTGATCGCCCAGAGATCGTAGAGCCTGCTTCTTTTCTCGGTTAAGACGATTGGCAATCGGTCGACAATGATGAAAACTGGGACTGCACCTTCATGCATCATACCCGTTCCTAACACCCCATCTCAGCCAGACCGACATCACCACGCGACAACTCCTGCCCTCTGTGTTGACCGACGCGATTGAGGCCTCATTCGACGGATGTCCTGACTGGACCGCTTGCACTATGGTTTGGCACCGGGGGCCCGCTTAACCTTGGAGTATAAACTGTAATCCGGCGAAGACAGCTCATCGATCTGTTTGCCTTACGTGGTCTCTAGTGGGACAACAATAATTGAGAACTAACCGAGGCTGGTGAAGCATATTAAAAATGCATAGAGAACGATGACTACAGATATTTATCTAATTACACGGAGGAAATGTCTATCGCTGTTTGATAGTATTTGTGTAGTAGATTCTGGCGAGTTCTGTTACGTGTTCGCTTACATGTTCACCAAACAGGGGCCCTTTACTATAATCATTTGGCGCTTTGATTGCACGGACTTAACATGTGTAAATTTGTTTTTACGTCACTCACTTCCTCCCTAGATATACTTCTATAGAGATGTCGTCATTCAGGGCCCAGGAGAAGCAAGAGGCAGATACAACTGAATAGGGCTAACGAACTTTAAAATAGAGGCAAATAGGTCTCTAACAGATTACATTTTCTGAAAAGGTTTGCCTGATTGAAATTAAATAACCTATGATCTTCTGTGGGGCTCTCGTTTTAGAGTTTTAATCTAGGAATTACATCATTCGTGAACATGGTTGCGAGATGTGTATCTAGTTTGTAAAATTGAAGCCACTTCAAACACAGACATACACACAGGGACGCTGTGTGAGTCTGCTTAGTCGGCCTCAAAACTGCTTTAACGTCGACTCGTGACTGGAATTTTTCATGTGATTTATGTTAGAGAAAACGATTTTCTAAAGATTGCTATTATTCCTTGCTTCCTTGTACGCCGTTTTGGTACCAAGGGACAGAATATACACATGCAAATTACAGCATGCAAACTTTTACAAATGCTTTTGGCGGCATAAAAGAGGGTGCAAGCTTATAAACTTTTCTGTTAATCCTTCGGCAAAAGGCACCAAACCAACCACATAGCAACAAGGTGTCTACAACAGACTGGACGAGGGAATTGGAAATCGATAAGCGGTATTAATAAACGGTCCCCATGGGGCAATTCCCGTCTAATACTTCTCATTGAAATGCTCGTTTACATGCATTCAGTCTTCAAAGGTATAAGGGCGTTAAAAAGAAAACTTATTTCAATGCACACGAGACCATCTTGCCAATATCTTTCCTGAGGCGCCGGTTTCATTCTGTTACAGATTAGGTAGATTACCCACCTACTTGGACATGTATCACGAAACCTGTCTTCAAAGAAACATACAGCCTTAGACATGATCCTGAATCAAAGTGCGATATAGTGTGACAGGGATTTTGCCTAAATGTCACGCTACCTTACCACTGTAGATAGCTTTGTAGCATAAATGCAGACGAAATCTATTGTATGACACTCTTTTGATATTAAACAAAATAATGTCTGTTTTCATTATTTTGCTGTACTTTGTAAGAAATAGGAAAATTGTTATTCTGTCTCAAGATCGTGTGGAAAATATCTTGCTTTGAAATAAGTCATTATCTAAAATGAGTGCGACTGATTGTAAGGCCGCTTCAGGCGATATTACCTGGTAATTGTCATGTGACCAAACAACCAGTGGAACTTTAAGAGTAGCATCCATTATCGCTGTAAATATTTGCGTTGTGTGCTCTGAGGTTGTTTGTATGGAGCCATGATCGTCTAAATGTGCAATGTTACAATGAGCATTAACATAACCTTAATGCATTCTCTCAGGTGCAGATGGCAAACACTGTCGTGCACATTCTCAATACTAATAAGCTTTTACGGGCTGAAAAATAGATAAAGTAAATAGCACAAATTCTCAGTAGTGAATTGTCTAAAATAGAGTTTTCCAAGGGAAGCGCTTTACACATGGCCCTTTGCCTTGTATTGATCACGGGCCCTAATGAAGTCAACACTATGCTGCTTTAGAGAAACCATGGTCATATTTATAGAAGCATCCGACTCAGATGATGGGACAGACCCATTAAGATCCTTTACCTTGCACATGTGTGTTTCGATGGGAAATCTGCGTGTACTATGTCTACTGGGGTGGTCAAGTAGAGAAGAAATACCCACAAACCAGCATACAATGGTGAGGAAGACCTTGACTGCGCAGGAAAGGGTGAACATGACTGGTTACAAATCAGAGCCATGCGAACCACACACTAATACGATGTATGAAAAATTAAAAGGTTTTCGTCTGTGCGCAAGATGAGCGATGGATGAAGTGATTCCATAAACACATTCATCATCATTTAGAAATAGGAAGTGTTTGACTTAACATCAGCTTGGGAGAGTTTGGCTTGTGTGAGCAGTTCTGGATGTGATTATGGATAGGCTACAGACGTCTGATACATCTTGATCGACCAGGGGACAGTTAATTTGCAATAAGCACACGAAACATTTGGTTAAGCCTCGTTATAGTGTCACCGTTTGGTCTTGCTATTTATTGGCATCAGGGCGAGTTTGACATTAGATATTGTCTATTAATGTATGTGGCAATTTCCGAGAGTGACATAAATAGTGGCATTATGAAGTCTTAGTCGAGTCCCAAAGTAGTACGTTTCCAGTACGTCTTATGGCAATGTATGAATTTGACGTTCTACAGAAGTGCATTAGGATTCCTAAATATGGCTTATGGGTATATTCGATGAACCAAATAATATTTTGTCCACAGTGTATAATGTAAAGTGCCTGAAGTATTATTAACCAGCAATGCGTTTGCATGACATCTAATACTAGATATTGAAAAATAAATGTTATTGTCTACCCCAGTCTATAATTATGGTGGACATATCGTCTTTAAAGTATACATTAGTATCATTCAGCTGACTCTGCTCAACACACAGAACAGCTGAATCTTCTTGAAAAGCATTCATGCACACATTCATATTAGGCTTTAGATCAGAAGCATCGTCCAGTGTGCACGCAACTCGGCAGTCTCAGAATAGCCGTACGCATCCTTTTAATCGTAGCGGTGGGGTAACCCAGTGGTTAAAGCGTTCGCTCGTCACGCCGAAGACCTGGGTTCGATTACCCGCATGGGTACATTGAGTGAGGCCCATATCTGGTGTTCCCCGCAGTGATATTGCTGGAATATTGCTACAAGCGGGGTAAAACCATACTCACTCACCCACTCTACAGGCAATCTGTAAACTGAGAGAACCAGAACACAAAACGTTCTCATTTAGTATACGTGTTGCAGCCATCCTCCTGTGACGGTCGACCTTCGTATCTTTAAGATCTATACTATACGGATTGTGTTTAAATCTATCCATATTTGTCACAATGAAGCCACAATTAGTAGTTACTTTCCCTAACCATCATTGTCTGCTTGAAGGTAAATGGGCGGATGTCACGCCATCGTGTAAGCTACATCAGTTGAGCTAGCAAAAATAAACATATGAAATTTGAAATTGAAATTAGTTTCTGAATTAATTCATTCTAGTTTAATAACATGAAGCATGATTGCATGAAGCAGTCATGTATCTATACAACACATTAAGATATTTTCGTCAAAGTGTGAAATGAAAGAAAATAGGTGTCCATCAAAGACCTGACAGGTCAGAACATGCATGGTGCCTAGACCATGCTATGAGTGTGAGCCTATTGGTGTTTGTACTAGTATTACCAATTCCATCAGATAATTGTTTCTGCCTATATATCCTCAGATCCATGAACTGTCCCTTTAAGACAAGGGTGTAAATCTTGTAGGCATGTGTTGATGAAGAATTGAGGAAGGTTATGTGTATTTCTTTAATTTCTTATTATCCGAGAATCATAACGGTGTCATGTGGGTCTGAATACGACAAGCCAATGACATTTTTGTCATGCCGTTTGAGTATCTCAAACCTCTAGGTCTTGGGTTATTTGTTCCAAGGTTCGTGACAGTTAAGGGACTCATGTGATATTTGACCTCACCCAAATGTAAGCAGGAGGCACCTTTCACACATGTCTCCGAAAGTAAGCGGTGAACACCTGCAACACATGTCTACGAATATAAGCATGGGACACCTGCCAACCATGCCTCAGAATGTATGCTTGAGACACCTGCCACTTATGCTTTCAGAATACAAGAGAGGGACACCTGCAACTCATGCTTTCAGAATAAAAGCTTGATAAACCTGCAACTCATGCCTTCAGAATGTAAGCTTGAGACACCTGCATATCATGCATTCAGAATGTAAGCTTGATACACCTGCAAACTATGCCACAGAATGTATGCTTGAGACACCTGCAACTCATGCTTTCATAATATAAGCTTGAGACACCTGCAACTCACCCTTTCAAAATATAAGCGAGAAACACCTGCAACTCATGCTTTCAGAATGTTAGCTTGAGACACCTGCAACCCATGCCTAAGAATGTAAGCTTCATACACCTTCATATCATGCTTTTAGAATGTAAGTGTGAGACACCTGCAACTCAAGCTTTCAGAATATAAGCTCGAGACACCTGCAACCCATGCCTCAAAATTTAAGCTTGATACACTTGCGAGATGTAGCGAGAGATACCTGCATATCATGCTTTCAGAATGTAAGCTTGATACACCTGCAACTCATGCTTTCAGAATATGAGCGAGAGACACCTGCAACTCATGCTTTCAGAATGTAAGCGAGATACACCTGCAACTCTTGCTTTCAGAATGTCCGCTTGAGACACCTGCCTCTCCTGCTTTCAGAATGTAAGCTTCATACACCTGCAAGTCAGAATGTAAGGTTGAGACACTTGCATCTCATGCTTTCAGATTGTAAGTTTGAGACACCTGCAACTCATGCTTTCAGAATATAAGAGAGGGACACCTGCAACTCATGCTTTCAGAATGTAAGCTTGATACACCTGCAACTCAGAATGTAAGCTTGATACACCTGCACATAATGCTTTCAGAATGTAAACTTGAGACACCTGCAACTCATACCTCAGAATGTAAGAATGTAACACAACTTGATATCTTCAAAATTACTGATATACTTCTGTCAACATGTTCTATGGAATTTGACGTACTTGCTGAAGTCCAAGACAGTCATGTTATACCGAACCAAAATGTCACTGGCCAACATTGTTCTTCTTTAACTTTCAATTTTTGAGTTAAAATCCAACCTTTGAGATCGAAAAAAATGATTTCCTGTATGTAGAGATTTCCCCTGAATGTATCAGTAGAAACTGTGCATCTGTAACAGAAACTGCGGCTCACTCCCACTGGGAGATCATGACATTTGAAATTCCATATGCAACTATGATATCCAATTATCCGTTGAACCATTGCTGCTTTTGTCGTGCCCTACATGCTCATGTTAATTCTTAAAAGCAATATAACTTTAAGCGTCTGTACCCAAGAGAATGCAACGGGCGTGAATCTGAACGTCCGTGGGATGTGGGGAGGAAGCGATATAAGTGTTCACACGTCAGTTGGGGATATCAATTATTTACATTAGCCTGTGAGAAAAGAATCACTTGACAACCATCTTCGCAAATTTGCCAGTAGAACCAACCTAGGAGCCCTGGGGAATACACCCAGAAAGGTGCGACCTTTGTTTCCACGTTTCTAATGTCAACGTATGCGCACTTGGCACCCGACGAAATGGAACTTTATCAATACCGACGTCCCTATAGTAAGCTGCTGCTGAGACATGACAGTCCTCGATGAAGGTAAGGAGGGGAGGCTGTTGGTGGTATTAGAAGGGTGGGGAAGGGTGGTTTCTGTTGGTGATGGGATTGGTGGGTACATGTGCAAATGCATCGTATCTGAGAAACAGCGACTTGAGACGAGGATAAAGTCAATTTAACACAAATGGCGACTTGAGATAACTGGAATGTAGGAATCCCTTGGGGTTAAGTGTATCAGTAAATAAGTACCCTGGGCTTAAGGAAGTGATGACATGTCCATTCGTTTTTTTTTTATTGCTGCCGTTTAAGTAGCTCGGTAGAAATAAATTATGAATAATGGCCATTGCTTTCTACAATTATTGAGGAAATTGGTGGAAACAGGGTCCTCGAAAACTAATTTTCCAGGAGAAAAGGGAATTTGATGGAATTTCTTTTTAAAGTATTAGACACAATAATATTTTAGTTATCTCTGGTGGCAATGATTATCAGGGAAAATGTAGTAAATTGATGTTTCTTGGATTGTTAACCTGAATAAAAGCGAACATTATTCGCTTTAACTGCCCTTATGAACTCATACTTGAGTGATTAGTTTGATAAAAAAAACTTTGCAAAGATATGATATCCCATGTCTGGTATCGTATTCGTGAGTTTGTGAAGAGTGCAAATCTATACATCACGTCATTGTTACAACGCGTGAGAAAGTAGAACCAATATTATTACCACTATTAAAAAAAACATTCTGTGCAGACGTTTACATCTGATGACGTGACTATGTTGTGTGATTAGTTAATCATCCACAAAGTTAACACACACACACACACACACACACACACACACACACACACACACACACACACACACACACACACACACTAAAATAACAACATTTCGAAAAAGAACGCTGTGCATCCTGGTCACACTGGTGGATGTGTATTGCCAGTCAATATGTTTAATGAGGATTGGGATGTATCCCTCCACATGGGTGATTGAAAACAATGATGATGTGTAAAACCAAACGAACATTGACTCTGAATTCATTACACCTTAATGCACCACTACTCAGCGTGCAGGAATATAATATCCAGTGTGTCTTTGGAACATTCCCTCTGGATCTGTTTGCGGTGGCATGACTCACACTCAGCATGATGTAGCTGCACTGTTTCTAAAGCGGCCGTACTCCACACACTCACTCACACAACCGATCGGAGGTACTGATACGCTACAGTTTAAGTAAACATTTCCTCGACCACATTATATTATGTGGCGATTTGCCCAGGTACAGAATAATGTCTTCTGAGGATGAAATAATCTCCCCTTAATACATGCATAATACATAAACTACTCGGCGAAACATTCATATCCGTCTTCGTTGGCTGCTTATTCTATTTATAACCAATCTTCCTTTTTAAAAGGGGCCGCCACTGTGGTCTAGTGGTAGAGCATCCGCCAGAAGACGGAGAGCAGAAGGTCCGGGGTTCGATCCCCGGCCGCGTCATACCACAAGACGTTTAAAGATGGTACTTGTTGTTACCCTGCCTTGCATTCGGCATTAAGGGGCTAAAACAAGGACTGGTCGGCTTGGAGTCAGTATACTGTATCTGAGAGGGGTATTCATATAAAACAGCGGCATGGGATCTCAGTGGGCTAGCATTATAAAATCGGCATTTGTCCGGACAAGCAGCAAAACACGGACACACCTGCATGTACGTCGCTATATAAGTGCAATAATCTTGAACGCTACATTATTTCAAGTCACCTCTCCTTTTTTGAGAAGAAATAGAAGTAAGTGGATGCTCGTGTATTTCCAAATATATGTAACTCGCTTTAGCCCGTCAGAAACATTTTGACGTGTCACACCATTGGACTAATGTCACTGTCCATATCATACTGTGGTCAGAGTATAACTGTTTTATTCACATTAACTCTGTCCTTTGAGTAGCGGACCCCCACTCATTCAGGAACAGTCGTACATTCTGTGATGTGTTCAGTACAAATGAAAGCTTTTAGTGGAGAAGCTCATCATTGGCCCAGTTCTTAAATTGTGGGATGAAAGAAAGGATAAAACAACTCCCTGCTTTTGTAAAAAATCAGTGGTAGTTTAAAAGGTCAACAAACGATTTAAAAAACAAACAAATTGATTTGAAAAACAAGAAGTATGTTAAGAAACCATTTATTGTCACAGATAAAATTTAACAATAAACCTTTGGAATAGACTTTATGTTTTAAGACTTTTAAGAGACTGTGTTTGCAGCGAAATAACGATTTTTTAAACTATACGCACGTTTGCAACGATAGATAATAGTGCAAGAATAGATATGACTTTCTGTCAAAGAAAATAATTATAACAATATCTGAATATCTGAAATAGAAATGTTAATGACCTACATAAGACGGTGGGGTAGCCCAGTGGTTAAAGCGTTCGCTCTTCACGCTGATTCCACGATTGCACACTATGTGTGAAGCCCATTTCTGGTGTCCCCCGCCGTGATATTGCTGGAATATTGCTAAAAGCGTCGTAAACACATACTCATTCCCTCACTAATGACATATGTTTAGACATTTGCACACTGTCAGTAATGTTCTCACAATCTACACTGAAAGACAATAAGAAGAGCAAATTACCAACATTTAAAAAAATAATAATAATTATATTATCTGATTTTATACGACAAATTTGAAAAATAGCGCAAATGCTATCAAGGCATAACTATCGCTTCAGTGATGTTTTTTTGTTGTTTAGCGCCAAACGCAAACAATATTTCAGCTGTATGACGACGGTCTGTAAATAATCGAGTCTCGACCAGACAATCAAGTGATTTATATCATGAGCATTGATCCACGCAATTGGGATACGATGACACGCATCAACCAAGTCAGCGAGCCCCACCACCCGATCCCGTTAGTCGCGACAATTATAGTCGCCTATTATCATACCAAGCATGGGATGCTCAAGACCTATTCTAACCCGGATCTTCGCGGAAATCGGAATGTTTGTGGTTCAAAATCACAAAACGTCAAAAGATGGTACTTATTTTTACCCTTCTTGGCACTCGTCATTAAGGTGATAAATCAAGGTCTTTCTGAGTAGGATATCCATGTTAAACTGCGGCACGGTATCTCAGGGGTTTAACAATAAAAAAGCGACAAACGTCTAGACTAGTACAAGCAGTCACACAAATTGGAAATGTCCACATGGTTACCATAAAACGTTTGGAAAACTTTGCTGAGGCCTTGAATGTTGTACACTGATCAAACAAGAGTCGTATGGCGCTGTTTGAAATCTTCGTAGATTGTAGGGGCGGTTAGGAAGACTTGTGGTTAAACCGTTCGCTCGTTACGCCGCAGGCCCGGGTTCAATGTGTGAAGCCCATTTCCGGTATCCTTCGACGTGATAGTGCCGGGATATTGCTAAAACCGGCGCAAAACCCTACTCACTAACTCCTTGATTGTTCCTCAAAAGTTATAAAAATGTAGATCTCAAACCCCACCTCACTAATTCTTATCTCGATTTCATCCACAGTATGTCATCTGGTAGAGTGGAATACAGTAGCAACATTCGGACCCAAGGATCCCACCTTGGCTGGCTTCGTCAACTCCTTATGTACGTCTGTCCAGATTCCCCATGTAGAGCTAAGACTGGACACCGCCGCTGACCATCTCTCGGACAAGACCATCAACATCTATCCAAATGTTGAACAGCTCAGTAAAGCCTTTACCGACCTCATCCGATACTACGGGTGGAAACAGATGCTGGTCATCTATGGAAACACCGAGGGTAGGCACATGTTGGCTTGTTTCTGACACCAGTAGGGTGATATTGAGTTTCGTGAATGCTTACACTCTTGTAAGACATTTTTGGGTTGTTTGTTTGTTCTTTAACGCCACACTCAGCAATATCCCAGCTACATGACGGCGATTTGTAAATTATCGGGTCTTGACCAGACAATCCAGTGACTGACATCACGATCATCTGAGTAATTGGCATGGGACATACATTAACAAGGTCGGGCCTGACCACCTGATACCCTTTCGACAAGTATGGGTTGCTGAAGACCATGTCCAACCCGAATGTCCACGGTTTTTTTCAATTTCTAAATTACTTACAGTGCTATATGATTGTTACGAATTTAATGTGAATTATGTTAAAAATGTTTTCGCTTTTGTATAACATGCTGTAAGCAATAATCCTATATCGTATTTCTTACATCTGTCATTTTGTAACTTTGCCATATATTGGTTCTAAATACGTACAATTAAATAACAAATTCAGAAATATATGTGAGTAGTTTAGATTCTATAAGTTACAACCTCTGAAATGACTGATGTATTTTACCACGAGGACCACAAATAGACATCTGTCCTGAGCGTGCGTAACTCGACAAACGTTCATTTCGTGCGCAAAAAATACATTCAACAGAAATTGACTTGAATTAGAATTTATGAATATTGAATATTTCATCATGAGAATTTTTATTTGGAAAACAAACTATAATATTTTTCATAAGAGGCCATGTCTGAAGATTAATCGGCCTTTTGAGACATTTTCCTAGAATTGCTCTGTGAGGTTTCAGACTGGAGAACGCTCGACTTTTAAAATCCGACCTAATATCAACCACGCGAACAGACAATGCGCTTCTTAACAACTCGACCCTATCAAATGACCCACAGTGAATTGATGTGCCTGTTCAAGCCCATTTCGTTTTATCACGGGCGATGGTGCATCCAAACGGCACATCATCAAACTCATACTAACATTGTCCCAGATAGAGCATGAATGCAGTTTGTATGGAATATTACCCCCGGGGCACTAACTTCCGAATCAATAACAAATATGCAAGTCAAACCTGTGAAATGTGTCTTGCCTTCTAGCCGTAAGCAATCGGGAACTTTCATCCTTTAGGCCAAATTAATTATCGGGGATTAGCATCTTTTGCATGGCTTCTCTTTGATCGGCGATGCCGGAGGCGGTGAACACAGAGGATCGTTTACCACTAATTATATTGTATAATCGCTTTTGTAAAAAAACTGATGACGATTTTACGAGAATGAGATCGTTTTAAGAAGATATTTCAGGAACTTGAGTAATTTCAATTTAAACATTCCAAACTTCCCACTTATTGGATTATTTTGTGACAGACCATATAAATAGGTATTTTAGGGGTAACCTTTATCACACCTCCAGGGGGAAATGAGCATCATATTCTTCATTGGCATTGCCCAAGTTCGAACGTACAACACTGCCGTTCTATAAGACTCTGAGATTATTTTCACCTTTACGAAGATAACACCAAGACGTTGTTCGGATATTTATTAAAGAAAGCTCCCCCGGCATAATAGTGATCAGCATGCTCGATTCTCCTTCCGCATGCCTATCCTTCTGTAGGCTTGTCGTTTCTGTGGTATAACACTAAATACGTTCAATACCAAAGTGGTGGTATTTTGCTATGTAGGATGTGAGTGGAAATTGTCTTTATTTATGTATTTAATACATATAATATGATATAACTATGATTAATTAATTTATTAATTATTCATATGTATGCGCGCGTGCGCGCGTTCGTGCGTGCGTGTTTGTGTGTGTGTTTGTTTGTTTGTTTGTGTGTGTGTGATAGTGTGTGTGTGTGTGTGTGTGAT
Source organism: Haliotis cracherodii (assembly GCF_022045235.1). NCBI lineage: Eukaryota > Metazoa > Mollusca > Gastropoda > Lepetellida > Haliotidae > Haliotis > Haliotis cracherodii. The sequence continues at coordinate 31,268,098 of NW_027266286.1, forward strand.
AGTGTGTGTGTGTGTGTGTGTGTGTGTGTGTGATAGTATGTGTGTGTGTGTGATAGTGTGTGGAGAATTTGTGTGTACGTTTGAAGACTTGCCTCAACCGATGTTGGGGTTGGTTTAGCAATGCACTTTAACTTCAGCTTTAACAAAGATTTTGTTTCAAAATGATTAATGTGATATAAAACATTAGTGAGATTGTTCGTATGTTCAGTTGTATGATTTCAAACAGTTTTGAGAAGAATTTCTTCCATGTGTACAAGATGATGCTATTCATTTATTGAATGAAATAATGGAATGAAATAACAGCACAACTACACATAAACTGCTTTATTTCAGATCTGATGAAGGTTCAGAGCGTTATTCGTGGCAATTTTGAGACAACATTTGATATAATGGTCCGCCAGGTTGACTATAGGAACATGAGAGACGTTCTGAAGGAAGCCAAGGAGAAAAAATGGACAAATATGCTTGTAGATCTTAACCTTAACTATACCAGTCTCTTAATGAAAATGGTACGTATCACTGTATACATGATTGTTACATTCATCAATCTCACCCTTTGTTCAGTAGTGAAATGTATAATCGATAATCGTTGCAGTGTTATTTGTTAATAAATTCAATTTTTAAAGAATACACTATTTGATTATCCAAGAATTAAGTACACTGAATTATTTAAATGAATGTTAAGTATGATATTTATCAAAATCTTCGTTTTTCCAGTGTAGCATGTAGGAGGTGTTTTACGCATGCACATGTAAAATAGATAAGTTCATATAAACATATAAATGTTATTTTTTCAGGCCTTACAAGAAGGTATGATAGATCCCTACCATCATTATATTCTTACAAATTTGGTAAGTACCTTCTTGGACAGTCATCTAACGCGCATGTATCAATACCAAAGCTCATGTATATGATACATACATTGTATGTATTATCACTGAAACAGTTCCAAAATATCTTTATCAAACACTAGAAAACTTACAACTGGAAACAAAAATTCTGTATTCTTTTACAAACTAGAGTAATAATAGTAAATAATCTTATAACAAATTGTGTTAATTGACAACACATGAAGATATTTAGGAATCGTGAATCATACACATGCATGTTGTTTACCATTGCAGGACATTGAGTCTATAGATATGGAAAACTACCGCTACAACTACGTCAATCTAACCGGCTTCCGCATAGTAGATCCCAACACCGATTACGTCAGGGATGTCATGAAAGCTATGGAAGTCTATGAAATTCAAACAAGTAAAGTCATGCTCAACAAAAGTGGATACTTATCACTACCAGTAAGTATTAGCATTTCGCAACCCCTTTAAGCAATATGTATCATCCCTCCACACAGAACACCTCAAAAGAAGCTTTGCACACCTATACATTTAATTTAGTGACAATATAATTATCGACTTTGACTCAGTATGTATAGGGAGCAAACATGGGATGCTTTTGTTCCAAAAACAATCAAGCCCCATTTTGACCGAATTTCTGTACAAATGCCTCGCATGGTAAGGACAAAAATAACTTGCCCCATTCTTGCAGATAAGTGTCCAAAGATTACCATTACTATTTTTGTCTATTTACCAAAAATATAATGGAACACCTTTTTGATTTGTAAAAACAATAATTGAGTTCCTAAACATTAAAATAAACATAAATGCAGATCTCAAGCCAAAATTCCGCCCCCACCAGGCTGAAAATCAGATGGTTGCTCCCTAAATCATTTTCAATGGGAAGAGGAAATAAATACTTAGCATAGGATTTTATGTTTAGAATATTATATAGAATTAGACAATTATTTATCCTTACTTCTTTTAACATTGATTGAAAATATTGTTCATAATCTTATACGTAAAGAATGACATTTGTGTTCAATGTCGATGTTTATGTTCAACTGTCATTGATTGCTGTCCTGTGACAAATAAACTGGTCTTTCAGCACGAAGCCGCCTTGATATTCGACGCTGTGCATTTACTCGCGAAAGCCTTACATGAACTCGACAAGAAATCCATCCTGCGCCCGGTCAACACAAGCTGTGACTACCCCCTGCCCTGGCCTTCTGGCCCAAACCTATACTCATATCTAAAACAGGTATATGCAGTAATATACGCTCAACAAGTATGTGTAATATATACATGTGGGTTAGGCTATGTTATTGATTCAAGCACACAACCTGCTCTGTGGCCTTCAACACTATATTAACAAACCAAGCGCAACAGATGCGCGTATAATATTCCCTACATAATTTGAAAAAACCCCCGTTATTATATGTAAGTGGCAATTTTAAAATACCTTAATCATTACATAACATTGATCACGAACATTCATCATTTTGTGATGTCAAAAGTCACACATCAGTTGCTGTAGTAATCGGAATTGTTTTATATGCATCTGTAACAATGATGGTGTAACACAAAAAGACCTGGTACACAAATGAAGAGGACATGGAAAATGTATTTGATAAATCACCAAATCGATAAGTGTGAAATAAAATGCCTATCATATATTGATTTCATATATATATCTATATGTCTTCAGAAAATCTCTCCTGCGTTTTGTGGTGATTTTTACAATTAGCGGGTTCACGAATTACCGTTAATTTGTACTGACATTAACATGACATCGTCCCCTATGTTCCAGGTCACAATAAGAGGTCTCACTGGAGAAGTCCGGTTGGATAGAGGCCGACGATTTGTATTCAAATTAGATTTGTTACAGCTTAAACCCAAAGGTTTAGAGAAAGTAAGTGCTCGATATTTGATTCTTTTATAGTTGTGTGAGGCAACGTAACAGAAGATCTACCCTTGGGATTGGTATTCTTCCTGATGAATATAAACATACCATCTTTTTCAATAAGGGCACACGCTGAGTGAACACCGTGGCTTTGGCTGTACAACATGATGCTATGCAGGCGTATAATGGATAAAACATTTAAATGAAACCAATTTATAATTTATTCAACATTACATTTTCCGGTTTCATACGGTTGTTCTAAGATTGATAGTTGACACGAATTTGTTGACAGGTGGGAGAGTGGAGTGTTGATAGAGGACTCAACTTCACTAACCTACAAGGTTATGCAGATGGGAACCCATTTGGTAACAAAACACTCATAGTCACAACAATCATGGTAAGAACCATCTTGAAGGAGAGACAGTCTTTGATGTTCCAACATATTGTTGCAGATGGTACATGGTTAGCCTGTACAGTGTTGTCAATGTGTGCTGGTTGTCAGACAATAGGCTATAGTCAGAACATGCGACACGTCATTCAAAGACCGAACACACACAATCATCATCAAATAGAGGTTTTGGAGATATTTACACGATAAAATGAATATGATTAATTACTCCTGTAATGGATCGTAGGGACAATCTATATAAATTACGTTTAAGAAGTCTATTATAATGTGACAGACCAAATATCGACCTGAAGATTAAAACAAGCTTATAGTGTTCTGTAGTGACCTCTAATTATTAATCATGACACTCAGCACTCACACAACAACATACAATTGCGTATGTGTCACTAATGCATCACCAATCCCTTTCTGTGAAACCGAAACATAATAATTAAATAGTGCACGTGTACGTTCCCCATCTTTGCATTACGCGCCCACGCCATCATCTGTTGGTGACTGCCCTAATGCATTTCGTGAATTAAGACACAGGACATAGGCTGGTCAAAACCTATTTGGTTAATATATATGTTTCCGATTCTTGAAAACAAACGCGGAAATATGTTTGTAATGACACTCCTAAGTAAATGGCTCCATAAGAAAGCAAATGCCTCTTGCTCGTTCTTTTACGTACCCCATGGTAGGTCCATCTTGAATAAACTAATTTAATCTCTTGATGAGTTTTAGTTTAGAATAAGAACGATCTTTGTAGTATAAGCAGTGTACCAACAGATCCCTCCGGTGTTCCGGTCTGTAATTATACATTACGTCTCTTCAGAGAATGACCTTTGGTACCTCCGGTACAAATCTCCTTTCCTTTGGGCAAATTACTACTGATGGATTTTCTTAATTTCTCCTTATGTTTTTTCAAAGGTCAGAGATGACAGATTATTGATTACTTTCTTTAGGAAAAAACTGAGGTTCTGAACAGACGGGCATTTGGTCATTACGAAAACCGTCATTGTATCCATGTTATAAGCACAAAAGTAGTCGTAATGTTATTGTGTTACCTGGTATATTTTTTGCATCACCATCATTAATTCTTTATTAAGGAACGCATGAACTGGACAAACTACACTGATACCACCTACGCGTACATATGACACAATTCCTGAATGGAGGAACGTTTCCATAGTATAGTAATTCATACTTTTGCATATTTCTGTGTTGCTGAAAGACACTATCTTGAAAACATCTAGGCGAAAAGAACTCACATGGAACATGAAGAGATTTATGGGTATGTTTAATTTAATCTGTTTGAAAAGAGACCATTTCGACTGCGTGACAATCTGTGTCAAGTGAATTTTACTATCTTGAAAATCTTTTCACGAAGAATAATTCGTATGACCTGAGGTGATGTTTTTAAGATATTTGATTTAACACATGGCTGTCAGCGTTCACAGACATGAGGTTCTTGAAGAAAGTAGGAGTTAAAATCATGGATCGTTGTGTGCATATTTCCCCCTTGAAATGGTAATGTAAAACTCATGAATGCAAATGAATGGTCTTTGTACCTCGTTTGCGACATTGATGAATGTGCAATATTATCTATTTGCCCCAAAATATGAAAAAAACGTAAATCAAGAACAAAAATAAATTTCACATCTTCTTGCAATATTTTCAGAGAGCAGCAATGCTGTGATTTGAATTCATGAGAAACGTTACTAAAATTACGACAAACGTTTAACAAACGATAGAACTGGGAATGTTTCACATAACACATCGGTGAAATGGAACCGTATATCGATTACATGGTAATGTGATGGAACGTGGGTAATAAAACCGTGATAATATAGAGTACACCACAATACACATGCACAAGCACATATCCTCGACAGGTCTGCCTATTCTGTTTTCCGAGTACTAATATTAATGGATTCCACGTTTTATAGTATTTTTTATATAATTTGGAATTTGAATTTGTTCATCTTCATATTGAGCTGCATGAGTGTTTAAAATGGTATTATGATGTTTATGTATTACTGGATAAGCATGCATATATAAGTGTTTCTTTATATCTGTTTATGATATCTTCGTTTCTTTAATTCACCACGTCAAGTTTTATCTTTCTAGTGTTGTTACAATCCACTAACGGCTTATGTTGTCACCTCTCTTGTACCATGTTCAGAAATAACCAAGAAGAAATGACAGTAGATATGCAATCAGTGGAGCTGGAAATCTTTGCTCAGTCACTGTTCCATCCACAGGTCGATCCGATCATCATTTAAACATCCACACAATATCGATATCAACATTAAGTGTATTATCTTGGTTATCTCTGAACATTTACTAATTAATTTCAATATGCACGTGTTGATGTATAATTTAATTTCTTTTGTCACTGTACTTTATTTCAGAGGAATAAAAAGCTTCCCCCTGAACTTATTGTAACAACTATTGCGGTATGTTCTTAGATGCAGAAGGACGCATGTGTTGACTTATTTCCTATTCTGGATGTGTTTATGTTTAGATAACGTAGTTAGTATAAAAACAACTCTAACAAACGAGTGGTTTTGTAGTCTAGTTAACACTTCCATCAATTCTTTTACTAAACTACTGACTGCACATTTAAAACTCTGTATCAAAAAAGCTTTTGTAAATAACAAATATCTTTTTGCAAATATCACATTTGGATACAATGTTTTGTAAATAAAAATACAAAAACCCAACAAAACACAGATTTTAAGTATATATATATATATATACATACATATATATATATATATATATATATATATATATATATATATATATATATATATATATATATATATGTATGTTGTAATTATACACGAACTCAAAATGTTACTGTAGAATACACAGTTTTCACAGTGTTTGTGTGTCCTGCATTCACACATTGTTTTAGTGAAGACAAGAGGCACATGTATGCAGACAATGTAGAAATAACAAAGAAACTCTACGCACATCAATTTTATGGAGAAAACATTAATATAGAGAACAGAAAAACCCACGTAAGTAAAGGTTATACGCCCTCATAAGAGAGGGTTTTGTTTAAATAACTGTTATGGGAGGCTCAGCAGACTATGGTGCCGCAACTTGCTTGGTACAGTTGCGTTTGTAGTGCGACATTCTCGAAATCTCCGCGAATATGTTTACTGATTTGTCAGCACCGTTGGTTCCCTCAAATTAGTACACTTCCACGACCTGCGTCACTGCTGACACGCCGAGATATTAACTACACTACATGTCCTGCTCATAGTGGCGTTAGACCTAACTCATTTACATGTAACAACAAATAATATCATTTACTATTTACATTTTTAATCACTGATGTAATAATAGATAACATATATTATTTTGATAATAATTCATAAAAGTACTCATGGTATGTACATCAAAATATATTGTAAACATCTAAATTCATGTTTCCTTTCTCAGAAATGTTCTCCGTGTACACTGTCTATGTTGAAGGTATACGCAAGGAACACCGAGGAAGTCACGTGTCATGTAGCGTGTGGTTCCATCAATTTACACGCGTTATGTATATGATTATGATTAATGTAATTTTTTTTTATAATTCCAAATCTTATGATAGATATAAGAACAAACGTTACAGATATCATTCCACTTTACACATTACTTAAGTATTACATATGATTGGATATAACTTCAAGGCAAATGGTGAATAGTTATCGATTAGTTTATAATCAGTGTAATTGAATATAACATATACATAGTCACTGCCAATATATTAAGATAATTTTATCAACAGTATTAGTACACATTTATTTACAATCAACACATTGTTGCACGTTTTAGCTGTACCCTTAAAATATGTTCCGATCTTTTATTGCTTATTTGTAGTTAAACATTGTCAGATGGCTAGATTGGTATGTCTGGTTCCAGGAAAAGCCTTATATGATGAAGAAGGAACGTAAAGTCGATGATGGACAGGAATACGAAGGGTTCTGTATAGATCTGTTGGAGGAACTCTCCAAGATTGTGGGCTTCCGCTACAAGATTGTGTTGGTTGCTGACGGAAACTATGGTGCTCCTAATGAGAAAAAGAAGTGGAACGGCATGGTCGGTGAACTTATAGCCAGGGTAAGCATGCCATCACAGCTATTATCATGAAAGCCACAACAAGGGGATATTACTCTGTACCATTGGTTGCCTCATCCGCATGATTGTAATCCGGAACTGTATTTAAACCAAATATCGACTTAAACCTTGGTCTAAATTGGAAGAAGAGCTGTATTCTAGTTTTCTTACTTAATCGGGTAACTATGTAGAACTTTTGAGGTTACACATGCTATAATTATATACACATGCTATGGTTACATGGTGTCTTCATTATCTGTGTTCTGTCAACGTGATGTATGGTAACTGCTATGTAGGACACACTGCAAGATTATGCTGATTATCAAACGAAATCTGCATCTATTACATCGTACCATGGAAAATTAATAATTTCCGTTTTCACTTTCTTTTGAAGTTAACATAATCAAGGTCTTATAATTGAAATGATTATAAATATTGTAATTATAACTTTTCATACCAAATGTACTGTTAACGTAAAAGAAAAAGAATATGAGCAAATTCAATGAAGACAATCAGTAAATAACTACCAAATTTAAAGGGGCACTGATCTAACGCCATTCTTCGGACTGGTTGTTGCCTTTGTTATTGTTTTTTCCCCCGTGAGTACCCGGATGATACGCAACGCAACTGAGCGTGACCAGAGACTGGGCTACCGTCTGCAAGGACAGCTAAATACACTTGGAGGCTGGAGGCAATATTTGTTTTACGCATTTTTGAATAAACACTGATTGGTTAAATGTGATCTATAAAGATTCGACAAAGGGCGCATGTTAATTAATTTCTTCAGCCTAAACAAACAGACAAAAAGAACGGCGGAGCTCATCGGAAGTCGTCATTTGGAAATACCCCAGATGGTTATAGTTTAATACTAAAAAAAAGTAACCATGCAGTGAAAGCATTTTCGGTTTTCGGATTGCGTCGATAATACGACTACTACTCCCTTGTTGTCATCCACGTTTTCTCGTATAACCCTACACTTGTGTATTTGTCGTCATTCACTTGATGCTCAGTTAATGAATTTATTACAGGTACAATTAGTGGTAGCACCACTTAGATTACCTGACAAAGGTTCTCATTTGGCATTTATTGTGTCTGGGGTAATTATTCAATCTAAATCCAGGTTTGAAGTGAGGTGAAATGTGCGTTATGTAATATGCACGTGGCAGCCCAGCAAGAGATGAATGATCAGTTGATTTACTTTGGTAAATCAACGGATCGTTCCTAGTCATCAAAGGATTAACAGAAAATACGTTGATTGATTAATCACTGTTATCTTGCACAGTGGATATGTCAAAAGTGAGTGTTTACATGTCTAGGTTTACTAAAACAAAGGGAATACACTCATATCATGGCGTGAAGTGCCGATGTAAAAACAACATACTTTGTTAACTGATAATACGTTGATTGGTTGCTCATTGTTATCAAACTCAGTGGATTTTTTAGGAACCGTGGACGTAATGAAAATAGTTGTCACGTGGCCTTTCTCAGCCAACCCTTGAGACTTGACACCTATGTGAAACACCTGAAACAATCCAAGTGATCAGTTGAGAAACGAACACTGGTTATAATATCCCGAAACGATATATATCTTTTAGAATATTTGATAGTTACAGAAACACGTGACATCGAATAAGTTATTTTGTATAGCTGCAGATGAGTGGGATATTATTCCTTTGTGTGGATATTCACGGATACATTCCTCGAACAAGGAAGCTGCCTATTTATACACATAAATTTGGTAAGTTGTAATTATGGTATTTGCATTTTGTTTTCCTTCATTTGAACCGATTCGTTCTTGGTTCTCTACGTCTTGGTTGGGAAATTCTTCAATGCGCGATAGACGTTGTTTTCACAGGTCATTTCCTTTGTAAGCGTGTATAGATTACCGTCAATTTGTAAAATGTGATTCTCTCAGGCAATTTATAAAATGTGTAAAATGTAAAATGTCATTTTGACTAAAAAATCTGTCCAGATTGATTAAGACGATCAAAAGGGCCTACAAACATCACAACAGATTATTCTGTAGGATTAGAAGCCAAACAACATAGAAATGTACTTTTCAACGTTACATTTTCAGTCTCTCGGTGATGACATTAAACATCAAAATGTTTGGAATTCGTTATCATAATAATACAGATGGAAATGTTGTTCAGTCACTTTGTAAAATAACTGAATATTTAGACGTTTAATAAATATGTTACACATTTTGACAGTAAAAAAATATACACACTATAAAAAAAGCAATGCTCAGGTGAAATATTTACTTTGTGTTGCAAGTCAAAATAGTGTAAACGAAAATCGCAAAATTACCAAGCAAGTGACTTATCAAAACTTCGTCACCATTACCGATGCTACCCACAAAGATACCTACATTTCCTTATTATCTCGAAAACTGTATTTCATTTTGTTGATCAATGTAACCATACGCTCTTATTACTACCGGTATCCATAAAAGTGACTAATGCGCTTACGAATGGCGCAACAGAGGTCGCGAGCTAGTCTAGATTTCTGCTCTACATCCGGGTACTCACTGGGAAAAAACAATAACAAAGGCAACAACCAGTCCCGGGGAATTGCGTTAGATCAGTGCCCCTTTAACACGCAATATTTTAGTTTGCATAAAAGAAAAAAAAAAAATTTCTCCTGATAGTGATTTCATACTACAAGACCTGTAATATAAAGCTGGTGAATATTATCACATTATAAGGTGGCAAAAATCTCTATTTGCTACAAATTGTCTTGCAGTGCGAAGGCGATTCAAATTGCTCGGAGAAAATAAAATCAATTATTACCTCATGAATAACATACAAACGGAGCTATGAAGTAAATACCACAGTGGGGTTAATCGAATCAATTGAAACACGTGAACATCAGATAATGAAATACAAAGACAGAACAAGGACAATTATGATTTGTTTGAGTAATGACCGTTACCTTGCACAAGTGGAAGGCAAAACAAAAATCTATGTAATCGCATCACTTCTGAACGAACGCTTCCTTCCCTTATTGCCGTGACAGTTAACTCAATACGTTATTTCAGCTGTGATGAGAATGACAAGTTTCATAAGGGCATTTTGCAACTCTCAGATGCTTCATTCTGGTTGTCTTTCAGAGAGCTGATTTAGCCGTTGCGCCCTTGACTATCAACTATGTGAGGGAACAAGTCATCGACTTCACAAAACCTTTCCTTAATTTAGGAATTACAATATTGTTCAAAGTGCCAAAACGGGAAAAACCAGGACTCTTCTCGTTCTTGAACCCTCTTGCTATAGAAATCTGGCTCTATGTTATTGGAGCTTACTTTATTGTCAGCTTCACGATATTCATTCTCGCCCGATTTAGTCCGTATGAGTGGTACAATGCACACCCGTGCAATCCAGACACAGACACCGTGCAGAATACATTCACATTGTCAAACAGCTTCTGGTTCACCGTGGGGACTCTGATGCAGCAGGGATCGGACATAAACCCAAGGGCCGTGTCCACTAGGATTGTAGGGGGGATCTGGTGGTTCTTCACACTTATCATCATATCATCCTACACCGCCAACCTGGCTGCTTTCCTCACTGTAGAGAGAATGGTATCTCCAATCGAGAGTGCGGAGGACCTTGCCAAGCAAACGGAGATCTCATATGGGACCTTAGGTAGCGGTTCTACAATGCAATTTTTCAGGGTAAGTTGGCCCAGCTGATGAAGCTCAATTCTTTGTAATCAACGGTGGTTTAATCTGCGCAAAGTCGGATATAAACGAAGTCCAGTAATAACGAAGTTTGTTGTAACAGTAATGGCCTGTGATGTTAAAGACCCTGGAGACTACTGTGGCAGAATAACCACCAACATCCCATGCTTATTTGAAGAAAGTGCTAATGGTTAAATACCTGTCTGACAAAGTGCCCCTAACAGCGTGGGTCGTTGCTCATGTTATAAACCACTGCTTTATCTCGCCCAGACCCATTTTTACATATGGTCATGAAATGGCTTTACTATTGCTCATTGCGGCATAACACTCACTCATACAACACTCACTCATTTTGGTTCCTTTGATAAGACAATTGCGTATTTTATGAAGCTATTTTAAGAATCACTTAGATTTGATTGATTTCAGAATTGTGTGAAAATCGCCTTCGTTTATAAATAATTTATATAATTATAGAATTCGTGATTATATGAAGATAAAGTTCAATCAAACCCCCCTGGTGGTAGTGACTACCCATTATCGGACATGATAGAATTAAATCTTGCTTTCGTAATATCATGAGAGGTATTCACATACATATATTCATAACCATAAAAAAAGTTAAATACCTTGACAAAAGAAGACCCATTCAAATCACAGTTTCCCTCACTTATCACTCTAGGGTATATGTGTGTGATGCCATCGGGTAAATGGTGACTCTATACACAGATGAGGTCCTGGAATATACCGGACGTCAACATATATTGGTTTCGCCAAAGTGGTAAAGGTGTACCACCTGTATCATTTTGGGCTTTCCTCCACGTCAAGCTAACAAGCCGTTATATAATTGAAGTACTCACCAAACCGGCTTTGAACCAAATTTACTCACTCACAATCGACTTCAGTAAAAGAGTATTCTGGTATTTAAAAGCTCAAACCAATTCCCGCAAAATATGTGCAGTTCATAAGTAAACTGTTCGAAATAAACTCTAACATAGCTTGGATGTAAATCTGCTTGAACATTTTAGATTTTGTTTGCTTTGCCAATCGATCTCAAGTGTTCACCTCTTTGACAACGTTATTTTGCTTACTTTAAACTTTACCACGCACTGATAAATGTATTTAAAAATGCTCAATCTAGTGAGTGGCCGCTTGTCTGTTTCGGAAAACAGATCGGTCAAAAGAATATTTTGTATGCAAGCTTGAAACTCCTGAAAGCGAATGCCACAAGCAACATGTAGCTAATCATTGCAAGGACAAACTGGCCTCCGCTTCAGCGAGTCTTGTCCAAATTTGTCAAAACCCGATAATCGGCCCTCATGGTTAGATAATCTTCGAGAGCTTCTAATTTGATTTGAGGGGCCCCTGGGTAGGATTATTGGAGTTTTAAAACAAAGACACGCATTTGGACGTGGTTCGGAGCCTATAAATACTGACTAAATTGGCAAATATTATGAGGTTTCTTGACTGCAATTCAATAAATGACTAGAGCTTGCAAAGGCATGATGGGAAGCTGAACAATAAAGACCAGTCCACCCTTCTGAGAGCTCCTACTGAGATTTAACGTGGAAATCGCGCTATTGCTGGGACATTGCTCCTCCGCTGCATCAAGGCTAGGCCTTGCGTCACGTTACTGAGTCAGGCTGCGTGAGAATCTCCCTAACTCAATTACTCAAATTGAATTTGTCATTACTGTGATCCGCCGAGGTTTCAGCCATCAAGCCTGGCTTTCCTTCTCATGTGCGCTCCGAAGGAAAATCCGTGCATTTTCCATCATCTTTTTCTAATGGGCTATACGTTTTCTCTACTGATGACTTAAAGCTGCTTTTCACCATTTCGTGATTTAAACGGAGGGCAATACAGTTGTGAATTGGCGCCATGTTTTTGCGCCAGCGTGTAGCCGAAGTTAAGTGCTACGTTCTTTTAGTACATGAGGATCGGCATAAAATGTATATACGCATTAAATGTAGATTTCTTTTACATTCACTTAAGTGATACGACGTGTGACAAGCCACCATAAATAAACATTGACATGAACATGTGTAAAAAAATATAAAGTATAATCCCGCTCTTAAAATGACTTGTTGAGTTTGCGCAATAACTTAATGCTGAGTATGAGTAGGACAGATAACTCTTAAGTATTATTGAATATTACAAGTAACAGTCACGGGGGAAGGTGCGAAACAATTATCATAAGGTTTGGAAATACCCCGTGAAACCTGAAATGTCCTGTATGGGGAGCCAGCCGGGAAATGAAACAGAGGGATTTATGGCCCCTATGCGTCTCCTTGACGCGCTCCCCGAACAAGCAATGGATAGGAAACGTTTGGGGGGCGAGCAAAATCCGTTATAACGTCCCATTATAACCAACTTGTTCCACGCTGGGTAGTATGCATGCGTGACGACAGTAGAGGTTTGGATATGGACGACAGGATTTTAAGATCAAACAAGTCATTTACGTTACCTTTCATCGATTTTGTATAAGGATATGCCTTTTCCAATAAACGTTAGCAACAGTGTGAAATAGGTCCTCTGCGTTCTGTTGAATTTGCAGTTTATGTCCCTGATGATATACAAACTACAGCTGATTGCAGTGATAAGAATTTTTTCACTAGACATTGCAGATTTACCAGTCTTGTGAGTTGTTCAAGACAGAGATTTAAATACGCAGTAAATCAGTCCTGCGTATACAGAGTATGCTGTCTGCTTACAAACTGCTGACATTATTACTACTAGGACGCTCCGCGTTGATGAATACGGGTCGGCAAGGGTCAGGTCTTCCTGCCTCCCCGTCTTGATTGGAAACGTTGACATGAAATCAAACTCTCGTTGCCCGTAAATGAAATGAATGAAATCAATGCTGCAATCAAATATATTTTTTAAAATTTTGAGTTGCATCTCTGAATCCTATGGGGGATTACAGACCCTGCATTGCATAGCAAGCCCGTTTCGCTTTTGCCTAACTTTATCGCCATGTATATCTCATAAGAACGTTAGTTCACATTTAATAATCTGATACATCATATCATTACCATTCATTGTGTAATTAAAATAAATCTAGAAACATGTAGCAAAAATGTTCAGTGATGTAACATTATACGTTCAAAATTGACCCAGACAAATTTTATCATTGACACAAACCTTTTAATGAGCAATACGCTTTCAAGATCAAACACATCTTGACTGCAAGAACTGCTAAGAGTAACCACCACCGAGACGTGAGCAGATTGAAAGTCCATATAACCGTTATCGTGGACATGCGCAATCCAGTTAAAAAAACGCAGTTTGCGCTGTCTTGAAATGACTTGTAAGAACTTCCAGTGTTTGATTGCGATCTCAAACCTGTTTTGATAAGAACGACAGCATTTATAGTCTGCGGTAATACCCTATTACTTTAGTCTGTGTCCTTGTATCTTTCTTGTCCAAAGACTATTTAAAGCAGTACTCCGACAGAACAGCTAACCAGAAACCAGCAAACAAACAACACAGGTCCCGGCATCCAACAACATCCAATTTCCCCACTCAGACAGGTTTTGTTCTGATGGTAAACAATGCTGAGCAGGGCAACCACGCTAAATTATGTGTCATTGCTTGAGATATAAAACTAAAACATAATTCTCCTCAGATAGTGCAGATTTATACCGCTGGTTCAGACAGGGGGACACCAGATCTGCTATCAATTCCAATTCTGTGCAGTTTTTGAGAAAACAGTCGTCCTATTTGACTGGACTGTACAACATTAAAGGCATTATCATCCTTAACGGATCGTTATCAGATGATGAAGAAATGGGGATTTAAGATTAGATTTATGTTTAGAATTCGGGAACCATAAATACCCGCACTTGTTTAACAAGACAGAATCAGAAAGACATGCAGAAGAACGACGTACAAAATTCACGTATATACGCATGCCACCTTGGGTAACTGAAGATAATCGTTTCAAGACATATTTTTTACAAGCATTACATAAGAGATACATTCAAATACTAGTACCACTTTCCCTGTCTGGTAACATTGTTTTATGATTTTGCTCAATCCATCAGTGAATCTGTACCATATTTTTATGTGTCAATGTGTCAGTTTCACACAGGGCCCTAATAACAAATCCTAGACCTTAACTGGAAATTGGCAAAGGACAGTGGGCTGGAATCCCTATCTCTGTTTAAATGTTAATGTCCCTGAGATCAAAGTCAATTGAGACAGCCTCCGTGATGCAGTGGAAAGAGCGTCCTCTAGGAGAGATTGGTGCTTCGTTCCCTGGCAGTTTGGTACTTGTTGTTACCCTGTCTGGCAATCGGCATTAAGGGAATAAAACAAGAACTGGTCAGCACGGAGTATAATGTGTCGGGTTTCTTTCTCAGGAGGCAAGCACGACAAACCTATATGCGTGAAATAATCTTGGACGCGACGTTAAATTCAACATAACCTCAACTCAAAGTCAAATGATAAATCTGGTAATTAGACGTACAGACACGTTAAATATGAGTTTATTTAAGAATTTACTTTAATACGTATTTGTGTTTATGGAGGTATAAACGTAGCGTATTTACAAAAGTCTGCACACCGGTTGTTAGTTTTTAACTCCATAAACGCATGTACATATTGAAGTCAATTTTTATGAATACTTACGCCAAAGAAATAAGTTGAAACTGTTTAACTTATGATAACACCAATAAAACTGTGGACAACAGTGCGAAATCAGTTACACTGTTCAGCGCAATAATTCCAAACAAGTCACGATCATTCTATAATCAGCCTATTAGGAAACAGAAGTTTATTAGTGGGCGTGGCCTAATCTTTTTATTTAGGTTTGTGGAAACATAAACGCAAAACATACTGTTGGGTTAGCCAATCAAATGCCACATCATTGCTTGTAATTTATTCGTTTACTAATGTTTCAAAAGGGGCTGTTGGGGGACAGCTGTTCTAGCAGACTGGTATGATATGAATGTATGTTGCAGTTACTGCTTCAGTGTCACACTACACTAGTTACATCCCGTAAAGATCCGTGGTAGAATAGGTCTTCAGCAACCCATGCTTGCCATGACAAGCGACTATGCTTGTCGTAACAGGCGACTAACGGGATCGGGTGGTCAGGCTCGCTGACTTGGTTGATGCTTGTTATCGTATCACAATTGCGTGGATCGATGCTCATGACATCAATTACTGGATTGTCTGGTCCAGACTCGATTATTTTTACAGACCGTCATCATATAGCTGGCGTTAATCAATAAACTAACCAACCAACTGCATCCCACATAGCATAATCTCCATGACTTAAATGACACACGACGCGTTATGCCACTGGACGCACGTACTCGGAACAGATACATCCTTAGACCTCTTATCTGATTTTCAAACTCTGCATGTCAATACACGACATGTATTAAGCATTACGTTTTCCCTAACATGCATGTCGGTTGAACCTAAGGGAGTGAGTGGTCGGCATACAGCTAAGCCAGTCCAATCAAGCACCTATGGTGACAAGGTGGCAAATTTCCCACGACCTCGAAACCCAGTGGCTCAAAGTACCATCGAAGTACCTACTAATTGAACCACAGACACCTTAATGCCAGTTCGTGAAGCTGGAGATTCCATTACTGAACCTTGTGACATACATACCAATATTCTCTCAGCCAATGTACGGCGGACTGTCTCCCAAGTCTGTACATGAGCAATTTATCAACATACGTTCTATGTGGCATCCATCACTCCTTCAGTATTGAATTTTGCATTTCTTGAATATAGATTTATTGCTTGAGAATACAATATTAACAGCACAAGAAAGTAATTTATTGTAAATTTGTCTTATTGTAAAAAACAATGTTTCGTATTCAAGAGACGTAAAATACATATCCATTTGTTTCGAGAGAAACATGATTGTTCATTCGAGGACACGAAACATGAATACATGACTAGTGAGTACACTTTAAACGATCTTGGTCATGTTTAAAAAATCACCACAACACTATTATATTCACCTTTTAAGATACATATGCCAAAGCGTAAAATTTGCTACTGGATATAATTTCATTGAAATATCTTTTTTCAGGACTCAAAAATTGATACGTACAAAAGAATGTGGGCTTTCATGAAGAAGAAGGAGCCGACGGTGTTTATGAAGTCATACGAAGCGGGCGTGGCCAGGGTTCTTGACGGGGGATACGCCTTCCTGTCCGAGTCCACCATGATTGACTACATCACCCAGCGTAACTGTGATTTGATGCAGGTCGGGGGACTTCTTGACTCCAAGGGTTATGGAATAGGCACACCAATAAGTAAGAAGGGTTTATTTTTTCATGACTTTGGCAATTTACTTATGATAACTATAAAACACCAACGCCAGAGCATAACCAGTTGCGATTATCCGAGAAAAAAGAATTACATTGCGCGTAACAGGCAACATAGCGGTGAAAATCATATGAATGGGTCACTAAAAATGGTCAGCATGTCTTGCCCCAGTGGTAGCACCCACCAATTTGCACTGAAAAGTAGGTGTTGGATGAAACGTAGCACTACTCCTGCCATACGACGGCGCCCTGTAAACTATCGAGTTTTGGGAGACATTCAAGTGATGTGGAAATTAAAACCGATATGTTTATTTTGAATTACGTCTGCTGCTTATCAGTTTCGAAGTTTATTCATCTAATATCACAGCGGGGAACACCATGAATAAGTTTCACAACTTGTACCCATATGGCTAATCGAATTCAGGTTTTCAGAGTGATGACCGGACGCTTATAACCACTACCCTACATCATTCATAAATGGTAGAAATGTGTCTTGACACTCAGTTTCAATCATTGATTTATAGTGCCAGTTGATTTAACTGGGTGGTCATTCGGTAATAGTTCCCTCTTAGCGTTTGAACATAACTGACAGGTTGAGATTCAGTCTTGCCATATAATTAACTCACAACTAAAACATGCCTAAAAGCCTTAAATGGATTTCCCTACGGCAACCCTTATAGGAATTAAATTGAACATTGGAATAACGAGCTACGTGGGACCAGGTGCGGGCACTCGGTTCGGGGTTATTGAAACTGGACATATTTCCAAGCATCGTGTTTTGTATCAATTCCTCACATTTGCTAAGTCACCCGGATTGAATTTCATTACGTTGTACATATAGGACAACCATGTCAGACCTAGGAACAGTATCCAGAAGTTGTATGAATGTGGCCTTAAGGCCCGGCTCTGTGTCTGACTTTGGATTGGAGATCAGATGAACCTCAATGGAAGCTAGGGATTGTATAGCTATACCATTTCAACACACTATAAAACTACAAAAGAACGGCAAAATTTCCATAAGGATAGGTGGTAACAGTCTGTAGTATCAAGACGTATATCCAATGCCTACGATTACACGTTACGTTTAATGGTAGGGTTGGGTTAATCTGAGGAAGTGAAATTAAGTGGAAGCACTCGACTCAACTGGAGAGGCGACAGGGCCACATTCACGTTGGGAATAATGCATAAGGAAGTAGTAGACACAGGGTCCCGTACCACACAACGGATCAAGTATAAATTGAAACGGGGCCTGTATATGAGGAACCTAAAATGGTAAAGGATCGATGTTGTTGTAATATACTTCAATTCTCAAGGCGTCTTTGCATGTAAATGGGATTACAGGGTCACAAGGAGGAATTTATCAATTGCACTATGTCTAATAGATATATGAATAAACAGTTGTTTACGTGACAAAAGAGCGCTTTTGTAGCACACAGAAGACCCGTTGCAAAGTGAGCTTTGGCAGCACAACTGTTGAAGCGTTCGCTCATCTCACCGAATACTGTGGTTTCTTTCCACACACGGATACAATATGTTAAACATATTCTTGGTGTCAGTCTCCTGCCTAGGGACAGCTTAACTACTGTTAAACCATACGATCATCCACATTCACGTTACTTCTGTAAACTGAGGGGCAAAAGAAACTATACCTCTCATTATGATGTCGTCATATGTTTGAATTTCAATGAAAAATATCTTAAGTTAGCGATAATATATCAAAACAATTCGGGCGCTTAGTCAACACTCAAAGAATACTTCTACGTGGATTTATATTTTAGGATTTAATCGTTTTAAAACTTTCAAAAATTAATAAGAATGTTTTCGCATAATACACACCTGCTGATGGGTATCTTAGAAATCGTACATTTGAAAATCATTTTTGTCTTTTTCGGCACATATTTACATTTCAAACATGGTAGGGGTCATGTTCTTGCAAATTTATTTCTTACCCCAGTCTTCATTGAACCGATTTATTTTTACACCAAATTACCCTGCCACCGATTATGTTTTACAAACTGTTGCAGGGGTGATTGCTGGTTAAAAGTAATAATGACATTTAACAAAAGTTCTTTCAATTTTCAACTACAAAAAACACAAACTCGTTCTACTTTCCTTTACTCTTCAGTTTATCTTTCTACTCTGTGTTCAGATTTAATACACTCTCGAAACTTGCGATCATTGTGATATGGTGGTGTTTATATGCAAACAAAAAGATAGGAGTCTATGATATTGAATCAATAAATATAATATTGTAATGGATTTCTGTAATGATGTTTAACCGTTAACTTTAGAGTTACTTCCCTTTTAATACGATACTCTGGCATGTCAACATAATTGAACATAAACATAATCGACAATTTACACCCATAATTCAGTGAAAACTTTAATCATGTTGTGAGGAGGTTCTTCTTTGTTACCATGAATTGCTTTTGAGTTCATCGGCAGCTTAATGAGTTCGCAAAGTTCAACTCAAACCACACTGGTTATAAAGTTTTACGGCATTACCAATCTGTGTCTTTTTCATGGAAGCAGAAGAATTGTCTTGAATGATATTAAATGCAACATAACCATAGCTGCATCAGACAATGGACAAACCTTGTTCTTACTACTTGCCAAGTTCACTATGCCATCGACCTTAGAGACTTCATTCTGATTAAGTGAACTTGGAATCTCTAAGTGCCTTGGCACTGAAATATTCATCTTAATACGTTGTCATATGGAAATGGAGCTTCGCGGAGGGCAAGAACACCATGTGCTCATATTCCAGTTAGCGATGCATTTACAGGTAAAAATGTTCATGAAATGTAGGGATTAATTAACTGCTGCAAGTATGGATGTGCATTTGCAAGAAGTATGTGCTTGTAGATAAGTTTGATAACAATATTGTCCTGGCTGCGGACTTGGACCAGCTGGTACCATTACGTGCGTTAAATGTTTGTTCTTAATATCCCAGATAACTGATAAAGTACAGTTTAGCAAGCGCTGAGAGTAATAGTCCAGAAATGGTCTCTGCTGGGCAGGCAGTTATAAAATTTCACCTGAGAACGCTTTTGTGAAATATTCTGCACAAAACATATATGATATTATGCTCAAGGGATACACCAATCCTATTTCGTTCAAGCAAGTACACAACGCAAGCGTATGGGCATTTGATGGTCGCACTTAGACGTATCTGATTGTGGAATTATCTTAGATCATATAAGTAACGATCTTTGAAGCGGAGCCAAACCTTGCCTTTCTCGCTCCGAGACACTGAACTTATTGTCAAAGTAATTCAATTAGAACGGCCGGGGAATGTGCTATAGTGAGGGTGGCGTACTCGCATGGCGCTCGTGTCTGTTTTAATTATTGCTTTATTCAATAACGTGTTGACAGTATTAGCGAAGGGTGCGACCTTGTGTAGGCGACCACGTTTCCCAAGTGGCTTTAGTAATTCTAGTTCCTCAAATCCCTTACACAGTGGCCTTTCCTCCGCAAGACTTATAACGCCTCCTTGTTTGGAACACGG
Source organism: Haliotis cracherodii (assembly GCF_022045235.1). Taxonomy (NCBI): domain Eukaryota; kingdom Metazoa; phylum Mollusca; class Gastropoda; order Lepetellida; family Haliotidae; genus Haliotis; species Haliotis cracherodii. The sequence continues at coordinate 31,288,818 of NW_027266286.1, forward strand.
CAATTCCTCATTGTTTTTCTTCCATTTGTACTTTTTACTCACTGTCATTGGGACGTGTTTCGTAACTAATGTGAACAATGTAAACACTATTCAATACATTTTCTTCACTACGTATACGTTGCAGATACTACTTGAAAAGAATACCAGTGGTCGCTTTCCATTTGGTAGATAAATGAAGAAATACAATTCTGTCGAATCATCAACGTTTTCTGTAAACCTTTGGGAAAACAAACACGCAAAATTGTAACACCCGTAATATTTTAATTTATATTTGCATTGTTGCTCGCGTGTTATTGGTTCAGTTTTACCATCAGAAAAATCGTGTTTTAGCGCGATGTGCAGAATTGTGTCAATGTAAATCCTCTATTTTGCGTGTACAGGCCAAATGTAGTGAAATCTGAAAACGACACTTAATGAGATGCTAGGCTGTTCGATCAGACAATGCCACAAAATAACATAAGGCATCTAGACGTTTACTTGAAACAAAACGCATGTTTTAGTGACGAAGTTTACCTTACACGTGGATGTCGGATTCTGACTAAACTAACATAGAGAGTAAATCTAACCATGTCCCACTGACATGTCCATGTCGATGACCAGTGGACAACTTAATATTTTACTGACTAGTTGATATAATGTATGAGACAAAGTGTGCCTCTGGTCCTAAGTTACAAAATACACACAAACAAATTGAAACAAAGTATCCAAAAGTTGTTACTGTTTGAGTTAAATATTTGAACAGGTCATTTTCACGATTATCGATGTTATAGTGATTTGTATCAAACACATATTTTATGCTAGGATACCACTTCGAGTTACAGCAGATTCAATGTATAATGATTCATAAAATGATATTTTGTTAATGTGGGAGACGACACTGACAGTTTGTGAGATACATTTGCAATTGAAATAAATCTTGTGTGTGTCTCTGCTGTGTTTCTCTTGATCAGAGCTCTACATCTAAACTTCCGATTATTTCAGAAGTGTACTGGTACCACTTGTTGTAGATCGTTACGACCTGACACCATGTCATCATGCTTTGCACTGTAACTAAAGAACTTTTCCAAAAGGCGATCATGGTCCCTTTTAGATGGAACCCAGTCGGAGCAGTACAAATAGGAACATTTCGGGCCAAATGATGTCCTTAAACTTCCCTGCATTCAGAATAAGTGCAGATTGTTGCAATATGCCAATCTATGGGACACGTTTGTTGAGGAAAGTGTGCTTTATGTTCCAAGCACGCCCTTAGTACTGACCGTTGTCAAATGCAGCATGTGTGGCCCGTCCTTCACGAGATGTAATTGGCACAGCAATTCGCACGACAAGTGGATAACAATTATGTCTGAGTACCTCCGAGGTCACGATCGACGTGCGGGCTGTTCCGACAGTCCGCTCTCCGTGTGTCCAAACCAACCGTTTCTGTAATTAGTTTATCGTGAAATGAACGGGAAACAAAGGTCAATAATTGGTGGATTCTCTCATTTATCGTTCCCATCCAGACAGTTAGATTACCTCCGAATTCAGTCGAGGGTCGCCTCTTCTTTTGGCTTGGAAGAGCTGACTATTGAATTAAAACAGCTTCGTCTTCCTCTTACAGTCAATAACTTATATTCATTGCCCAATATGTAACTTCAGATCTTTGCTTAAACAGACATTTGTTGAGGTGCCTTTAAATCCAAGTTAGTCTTGAGATTACGATCAAAGGACGCAGTTATTCGAATAATTTGATTAATAAGAGAATAATGGAATTATTTTCTCGGGATGGATAATCGCGTGTGAAACGTTAGATAGAAAGGAAACATTACTGTCTTTTCACTTCCCAGATGAAAGGAATAAAAGACATCCTTGAAATTTATATGACGATTGCCGTACCTTATAATTTCAAAATGAGGATTTAAAGGAAATATATTTTGAAACAAATGATTACATAGCACTATAACTTCTCTATAGACATGAATTGTAGCTGGTGATATTACATGGGAGAGCATTTCATGCTAAGTAACATGTAGACACTAAAATGAAAATATTTACATAACAAAAACAGTTGTTATCTTCATGACATATAATAAAAAGGGAGCCGAGACATTCTCTTCCTTTGTAGGATTCTAGACTTGCGAACTATTTAAGACTTGCATGCACTGCATTGGATATATTTGTTTCAGGATTTGTATGTCTAATTATAATGGGTCGTTACATTTACATGTTTTTCTAGAACCCCAATGTTTGTGTGAAACAGATCAGATATCACACATGTGCTTGAAGCTATATTGCCTTTAAGTTCATAATATGAGAGGAAAGCATGAATGTACATGTGAATATATATCTTAACGTATACTATTTAAGGCTTCATCACATCTTAACGGTCATTTAAAATTCACATATTGGGAAAATATGTGTATTAGAACAGTATGGATTTCAGTTCATACATTAGAGGTAGGAATAGCATAACTACGGAAGCGTAGTAGGCCCACGATGAAATTGTTTTAGTCCATACTAAGTCCTACGTAGGAGATAGTAAGTCCTACGTAGGAGATAGTGATTCTAGGCCATAATAAGTCCTTCGTAGGAGATAGTAAGTCCTTCGTAGGAGATTGTAAGTCCTACGTAGAAGATAATAAGTCCTATGTAGGAGATACGTAGACAAAAAAAAATTAGCCCTACTACGCTTCCGTACATAACAGTGTAAGTTGGAGTTTGTAGAAAATACACACCGAAATTATTCTATTGTTTACTAAGTAACGCATGTACTTTTTCTTGAATGAAATATGAATTCGTGAAGCCATAACAAACCGAACTAAAAATAGAGTACGGTGTGTAACTTTGCATCATGCCATCAAAAGAATGGTTTATTATGACACCAATGTCAATATCAGGAGCAAATCTTTCAACCAGATAGTCCTATATTATGGAATTGATAACACCCAAGAGAACAATCTACCATCCACTGTTATGGGTAACATGCTATATATACCAATGCAAAAAATATAACTTTGAACTAGACCTTGCGCATGTACATTTCTTTTTTGTGTGTGTAATATTCGTGTTTGCTTTAATCCTGATCTGACAATTCACACACGCTACCCCCACTCCATCACTCTACTAATCCGCATTTTCAAAACCCTGACAAATTCTCCGAATTATCCTTCAGTAAAAGGCATAACGCATCTCTGATAAATCATAAATGTTTCGACCGTGAGATAAGCCTCAATTTGTCAAGCATTGGATTTATCACTGCTCCAGGATAGAAGCATGACAAGAGGTTTAAGTCTCTTGGGAGTATTTCCACGATCATGACGAAGAATTTGTTCAAGGAAATATATATTCTCTATGATCTGTACACATGATAGCATTAATTGAACATCCAACGTTGACCTTTTTCAGATTCCGCATATAGAGACAAACTATCCATGGCGATACTGGAGCTACAGGAGAATGGCCGGATCCAGATGTTGTACAACAAATGGTGGAAGAGCACTGGTACTTGCATGCGGGATGAGAACAAGGACTCTAAAGCCAATGCTCTGGGGGTGGAGAACGTGGGTGGGATCTTTGTGGTGCTGCTTGTTGGTCTAGCCCTGGCGGTGCTGGTAGCCATCTGTGAGTTCATCTACAAATCCAAGAAGAATGCCCGTGATGAACAGCATGCAAAGAAGGTAGGCCATTTTGATGCTGCTTTCATTACTGGTGTTGTGTATTGCTTGATTGTGAATGTGTGTATGTCTATCGGTAAAGTTCATCATTCGTTGTGTTCTGAGTATTTACCTTAAGCATATGTTTGATAAGAAGTGGTATTTTAGTGTTGTGAGTTTTATTTGGTATGCTAAAAAAAGCAAATCAAGATTTAAAATGTCAAATCAATTAATAAGGCTCAATACGGCTGGCTACATCTGAGTAATTCTACTTCAAAATTCAATTAGAGAAGATACTTTAACGGCGATGCGCGTATATAACGCTCAGCTTGTGTATCATCTATCAAAAGTGATATTATATTGATATTCAATTGATTTGATCATAAAACGTCCATGTAATACAATGTACATGACTATGTACTATACTGCCTATTTGTGCATTGGGACCACTTAAACTAAATTTGTTCATGATATCAACAGGTTTTAGATGATTGCATTTTAGTGATAGTTGTCATCTACTTTCGCCATCAAAATAGTAATTCAAGTTTTTGATCTCGTCAGTGGTGATATTTTGTTTCATGCATGTAGGCCTCGAAAGATATGCTACGCTAATGAGAAACCTCTGGGTTTGTATCTCATTACCCTTTTGAAGCAAAACTCATCCCAGGGAAATCACGGGTTACTTCTACGTGGTAGATCAAAGCTAGCTCTTCAGGGTGAAGTGAAATCTGGCTGCCTTCCTACATGTATGTGTTGTATTGGTGAACTATCATCCTGTTGCACTCTCTACTCTTACTGTTGTCGCACTCACCTCCAGCACCAAGATCTGCAACATCGTGACTACCTGCCTTAACATCAGTTACATCAATAATACTCTTGCACTCAGTTTTCGGTAATGGTATGGTACCATGCACTGTTTTTATCCACAAATGTAGGGTCATTGATTACAAATAACCATCTCGGAGCATGAAGCACATTTCTGGAAAGAAATTGTTGCAAACATTTTCAATGAAATATCTCAAGGAAACCTTTAGAAATGGGATATTTCTTTTTAAAAAGGTATTTAAAGGTGTTTAACTTCTGTAATCACGGTTAACTGATTTCGCACTTGTTTATATAAAGCACAATAAAGATTACTGACAATTATTCATGTACGGCACTGTTTAGAAAGAGAAATACATTACAATAAATTTGTTTCATTTCATAAATGTGCCAGCTATTCATGTCAAACGTAATTTTGATAATTACAGTTGTGTAGCGTTTCTAGCGAAACAGCTATTGACGTGACTGTGATGCGATCTTGTTAAAATGTATTGGTTTCTTAAATCCATCTTAAATTAGTCAGCACACTAGCCACGAGTCGAAACTATGGGAACTAATATAGTAGTCCCAACATCTTAGATATCGAAATTTGTAGACAAAATATGATACATGTACTATATTTGACCATTACATAAAGATGAAAAAAATTACAGGTAACATAACATGTCATTACATCAGTGGTTAGTTTGATATTGGAACATCTCTTGCTAATTTTACAAAAAAGTATACAATATTTTTCATGTAATTTTCTTAACTTGACAGACTTGTGATTCCTGCCCTAAACGTTTGGAGGTGAGTGTCAGTAGATTTTACTTATGTTGAAAAGCATTTTAACTCAAGTCTATTTGTCGTTGTTACTGTTTGAGTCAGTAATTGTATTAGCCCGTAAAGCTATAAGTTCGTGATGTAGCTTTACAGCTATTTACATGAAACCATTTATACCTATTCATTTTAATGCATGCATGCAGCTTTGCATTATATGTACCTAAAATAAAAAAGTACTATACATGTTTTTCTCCTCAACCTTCCTGTTGATTATAAGACGTTTTTAGAACAATGTTTATACAATCCTTCCGAAATAGATATTTTATAGTGAAAGAGGATAATTAAATAGTAGCACAGTTTCCTCTGGGTAAGTCCCTTACCTCACCAGGAAATCCTGCTTTAAGGTTTTGATGGCCTTTGAGAACATATCATGTTGATTAAAGTAGTGTTGTTAGAATATGTGTTCCCAACGGAACAAATAAGCTTGTAAACACTTTAACATCCTGGCAAACATGTGTAGCACACTCTATCATCAAAGGTAAACTCGCACTGTACTTTACACCGAATGTCAATAAATGCCACGAGTGTTTTATATCATTCACCACTAGTTTGAGAGAAATAGCCATACACTGTTCTCGGGGCAAAACATAGAGTGTAATTATGTATCGATTCTCATAAATACTCTGTTTCTTTTCGTCCGTAGCAATCGCTGTGTTCAGAGATGGGAGAAGAGCTGAGATTTGCAATTCGATGTCTGGGGTCTGCTCAAAAACCGAAATTCAAACGGAAATGTTCAAGGTGCAAAGCCGAAAAACATGGCGGACACTCACGTGGTTCTGATCTCCCAGAATCAGCAAATGGAATCATTCAGCTGAAAGAGATCAGGAAGTCACCTCTGCCTAGCACGAGGGAGTTTGAAAGCGAGTTTAGACCTGATTATAATAGAGACTTTAACGGCGACTATTTACATGTGGACTACAGTGATGCAGAAACGTAAACACAAGCCGTTATCAGAGAGTCTTGATATTCATTTTGTCACCAATGCGTGTTTATGAGAAAGCTGTAGTATGTGTCAGACAGGTACATACACCTCCAAATACACACGCATGTGGTTGACTCCGTGCCTTACTGGTTTGGTGATCAGATGGGGAGGAGTGGATGTGAAGAAGATGCGGACAGTTGGTACAGATGATGTTGCACAGAGATCCTAGACGAATCAACTCTCAGGCCCTGTTGTGGGTAAACTCTGTACAACCAACAATACAGGTCCTTCTGCAAGGCGGTCAGATACAATGACTACTAGTGTCAACCATTGTCTGTCATCGTGTTCACTGGTAGAACATGTGCCAACTCGACGTTAACGTCAACTTCCGCCACTGCAATGACGTCAACGGCCTTAGGACGATAGAGGCATGTGAATCGGGTTTTTTTCGCTTTGAAAACGCAAGCAAGTCACTCAGATAATTTTCAGCATCTAGTAACGCTACTATTAGGCTTAGAGATGCAATCACAACCACTTTGCAAAAGAAAACAATGAAGTAATGTGTCTTTGTGTCTCTATATACTGGGCTGACTGACCACTTAGTTACTTTCAATTGAACATATTTGCAATATTTTTCCGCATATATTGGCCATAATCCTGCATTGGTTGACATGGCGTTGCCGCTACGGGAATTGGTTGTAGGGATCATACAAGAAGCTTTGGTGCACATTATTTCGAATATGTACTTAACATGCATACCATTAGGATGCCATTGAGTGTGACATGTATGTCTGATATACGGTGGCATTGATAGGACACATCCGATATGGTGTCTATCTCTAGCGTATATGTCTGTGATTATATGGGCGTGTCCAGGAAAATGATGTACATATACAAATTGACCATGTACATATATACACATTGTATTATACATCCTGAGGGAAATGTGTTAATTTTTCAGTGTTCATAAAAGCGTAACTTATTCCTCATGTATGTAAAATTTGTACAGATGTATATTTCACAGCTGTTCTTGGGCCCTACAATGTGAGTTATTACTGCACTATGAGATGCGCTGAGTATTATCATTTCTCAGAATATTGCGATTCTTGATGGCATCCAAAGTATCGTTGAATACTCACGCTGTTGTAAATGTACCTATTTTGAATAAGTGGATCACCAAATAAACACCTCACTGTATGTACAAAACCCTCACAAATACTACAAACTCGATGTTTTCACAGTGATGTCAACTAGATGATATAGTTTTGTACTTCATCTTATAATGTTGTAAACTATTCAAGTCAAACATCCTTGTGTCGAACTTTGATGTGTCAAACTTATGGTTGTCTCGAAGAAAAACGTTGGTCTCTTTATTTGTTTATAATTTTCGGTTGTGTCGAACCTGGGATAACTCGATGTACTTACGTAGGTCCCTTCAACTTCGACACATCGGTGTTTGACTGATGTTAAAATCATGAACTGTTGTCTGAACGACTAAAACTTGGGATGGAGATGTATGTTGAAATATCAATATACAATTCATACTTTTAATGTATTATAAATTCAGTTGTAAAAGATATGTTATTATTATACGAATCAAGAAGAAGTGTGTACTGACTCATAGTTACAACAAACTATTTTGAAGTGTCAGGATGAAATCTAATTTACCTTCATTTACAGCACGGCGGTTTATATACTGTTGAATACATTGGTCTCAAAGATTTTCTAACAAGTTAACATTCAAAGAAGGGAGTATTTTTTCATATTCAAAAGAATATCAATTTCCATATCAAGTATTTTACAGTCGCTTTCTTCGGTATGTAATAAAATGTTATTACACATGATGCGGGCACTCATTTTTATGATGCAGTGCATCGTTTCATGTTGATAAACATTTATACAACTATGTACATAAAATGATTTTTTGAATGCTGTACAATGAAGTGTTGATACTCTACTAGTATTATTGGGTTGTATAAGTTGTTTAATTTGGCACAAAGGTCTCCATAATTTATTCACAATGAACCGCGTTGAGGTTTATGCTAGTGTGTTCTATATAATGTTGTGTACATCACATATTTAAAAGTTGGCAGTTTTTCAAAATCGATTTATTGTGCTGACATCACGTGATTAGGATTTGTGTTATTATGACATCTGTTTAATTTTCGTGTATGTTAAAAATGTCCTACTTTGAAATAAACTGCTGTTATCAACGCTGCCATTAAAAAGTTGGATGATAAAAAGCCATGCCCACTTTAATAGTTAATGAAAATAGGATGATTTGATATTTTGGTTTTTAACAGGCTTTTCCTTGACTTATTACTCCCACGTTGTCCACAGTTTTCGTGCGTTGTAAAAAAGACTTGAGCGTGAATGAGAAGCGAACTTGATACTTCCTTACTTTAAAAGTTATCAACCTTTATTAGAATAACTTCATCATGAAAGGTCGTATGTACCAAGATGCCATTCAGTTGCTAAATATTGATGACAACAGACAATGTAAACTGATTATGATAGTGTCTGCAATTCCCTTCCCATGTGGGCTAAAGTACGCACAGCTGGTCTGTCTTAAAGGTTAATGTATTCTGTGTGTAACGTTGTCGTTTCTTAGTTTGGTTGAGCTATCATGTACCTGTGAGAGTGCGTCAGACGGAATTTGTAATGCGTGCTTTATGAGATTTTAGAGATTTTAATGACTTCTTCAATCTAATAAATTTTGGTAGAAAACTGTATGGAGTGCTACTTTTTGGAACAAAAGGCTATTGTTAAGCCTTTTATTGTGCGACTGTAGGCTGGTAGTAGGTATTTATACCCAAGCTGAGAGGTAAGTGTTTAAACGCCGCTTCGAAATGTATTTCAGTTATATCACTGTGTGTCAGTTTGGTTTCGGAGAGATTTTCTTTGGTGAAACTCCCGAGCAAAAGTACTATGCTGACAGACGAAGTAGTTAGAAGATATATGATTCAAACAAAAGATAAGTGCATACTACACTAAAGGACGCCCAATCGGGATGCAGCACCAACTGGACCGCGGTGGCTTTTTAACCAACCATGGATCAATGTCTTTTATCACAACCTTGTGGGACACATACATGTTGTGGTTAAGGAGTAGTGTATTTGTAGATTGAGTATTGTGTATTGAGTTAATACTTTACATATAGGATGGATTTGCTCTGGATTTAAATACCTAAAAACGTCTAAAAAGGAATGGAATATTCATTCAGTATCCGTCCAAATTACACGGCAAATACACATTCCTGGGCTGGCCAGATGTGTCAAAATGAGCAGTTAAGAACTACAGTAAATACCTTCAGTACCTTCAAATGTTGTTGAAGGTGCGAAAAAGATCAAGGATGAATTAGAAATGCACACGACTGCTGCCGCTGCAGTGTTTACTACTACTATTACTACTCTACTTCTACTGCTGCTGCTACGTCTACTACAACGACAATTATTATACAAATATCTCCTCCCATCAGAATTATTTCTGTTACTCTTCCTTCAATTTCGTCGCCTCCTCCTTCTCCGCCTCCTGTTAGTACTCGACACATAATCATACTCCTACACCTCTCATATCTACGCTACTAACTACAAAACGTCCTCTGCTGCTGTAACATCACTTTGGATCTGCGCATCAAAACATTAATAACACACGCAAACACATACTGTTTACAGACATTTAAAATACAAGAGATATCAGTGAGGCGTCCGAAGCACTTTCTGACTGAACCCTCACAGCTCTGAGACAGACATGTTGTTTTGAGACAATGGACAACGTCAATAAACTTTACTATCAGTACGTTTGAGGTAGCGCTTTTTCGCTATGCTTGTGGTTTTGTCACAGAGTTCCATCCATGGTACGACCCAGAATATGTTGAGGGCGTCATACAAAATGCTTGATATAAAATTCTTTGTAATAGGCCCGTATACAGCCTCAAATCCGTCTAGGCCAACAAACCTGGTCTTGCCCTTTTTGATAAATCAAATGTTATCATTTATATCATTGAATTTTCTGTCCCTTTTGACACTAATGTGATTGACAAGACAGATGAAAAACACGGCAAATATGCGGACCTCACTTTCGGAATGTCCCGCTTGCATACCAAGTACCAAGTTGTCCGACTCCCCATTGTTCTCGGTTCCTCAGATTTGGTACCTCCCAATCTGTTGACTGACATTGGGAGAGTACCCGGGTTTGCTACCAGGAATACAGTCCTTCTGACAATCTAGATAATGCAGAAGGCTGCAGTGATGGGGAGTCTTCACATTCTCCGAAGACTTCAGGGTGGGTTTGACAAGGCAGCGCTTCCTGGGAGAAGTCCCATTCGCTGTCTGGGCTGCGTGTAGAGGGCCCTGAACTGATGAGGAGCCTAACCAGCCTGAGTGTGCCAGGATCATCCAAACCCTCTTTGCTGCGTTTTGTATATTAATCTGTAAATAATAATTATAATAATAATAGTAATATAATAATAATACTTATAAATAGAGAATCTCTCCATCGTGTCTTTTGATATCAAATATTTCAATGAGTGTCTGAAGCGTAAAAAGAACTGCTAACAGCTTCAGTAGCAGAGCCATTTGTGATGTCATTTTATTGTGACGTCATGGTAACCAATGACGTCACAATGGTCTGCAAAGCATTGTGATGCAATTTCATTGCAGCGATATCTACAGTATAGATATCGCTTGATCTCACCCAAGCGATATCTCCTGTGGGAGCCAGTTTTGGATGATAATAATGAACAATCCTACTACGTTTATTCCACCACTACTACGATACAACACATCCTCCTCATCCTACTACTACAACTCCTCCCCTTTCACATCTCATACATACACCTACCACGGCCATGGGAGTGCTACATGGTTTGGGCGAGAACGAGGACGTTTAACGCTTCTTTGACTGAAAAATACATCAAACGCCCACGCTGTATCAAAGGGTTACAGGTCGTCTAATCTCGCTACATTTCGAATGATACTGATGACAATGCTGGTTAATTATCACATTTGTGTCGAATGTTCTCTTTCATCTTTACAAAAGAAAGAGCGCCATGGGTTCAGGAAGCTTGTTTGAAGTATCTAGTGTAGAAAATTTGCTTTGTGGTACGCAGTACTTGAGCTGTGTCGTTTCCTTTGCGATGTCAGGCTATGGGTCAGGTATAAATACCATAACAGTTGGTCGTTAAATTGTCACGGTTATTAATCCGGGTGTATAGGAATTATTATGATTATGATTATCCCCGAAGGGCGAAATGTCGTTGTTTCGATCCCCTGGCCGACGTTAAAAGATGGCATTTGCTGTAATCCTGCCTTACTCTCGGCATTGAAAGGGACAAATCAAGGACTGGCCGGCTCGGAGTTGTGTTCCTTATTAAGCTGTGGCATGGTATATGTCAGTGGGCTAGCACTATAAATTCGGCTGTCAATAAGTCAGGGCTAGAGAAACCTTTGCCAATGATGTTGGTAGGAATGTATCCCAGGTTTTTACAAGTCTTTCTCTTGGCTGTCCAAAATGTTCTCAACAGCTGCTATGACGTCGAGATGAAAAGGGTCCCGACCAGTGCTTTCTTCATGTTTGGGGACAGACGGAAGTCTGAGAGAATGAACTGGATGCTGGAGTTGTCGCCATGCCAGTGTCTGATTTAGCACTAGATCATCGTCCCAATGGTAGAGCACACGTTGTCTTAGCTTCCCATGTCTCATAGTCTATATTTGCATACATTAATTGCCTCAAAAGTGCAACATATAACATGCTCATTGTTTTATCTGGCCTTTTGGAAGAATATTCCAGCATGAAGAAAATCTCGGCATCCCAGAACACGGAGGCCGTAACCTTCCCAGCTGATGGGATAGTATTTGCCTTCTGTGGTGGTTGTGATGTCAAATGCTTCCACTGTTTTGATTGCTATTTAGAAATTGTGAACCAAGGTTTCATCCATATTTGCAAGAACTATGCAAGTCGTTGCAAATTGTTGCAAGAACCTTTCTGCGGGATCTAAATTATTCAGATACGTACTGTACCTGGTGCGTTTTTCAGATTTCTGAAGCTTTGGAACCAAACGTGAAAATCTCATTCGAAGGTCGGTCATGGCCATATCGCATTCATATGCGTATGGTATTTATCATGCAATGATCACAAAAAAAAGATTTCACTATGAGCTTCTTCTATGTGAGGCTCGGAACTTATCAACTAACCCTTGTATTATTATTATTATTTATTATTATTATTATTATTATTATTATTATTATTATTATTATTATTATTTCACAATGAATATATACCTATATATAATCTTCCCACCATCATCGTGAGAAAAGCTACAGTATAAAGACGGCGTTTTGAAAAACAGAAATAACTTCCGACTGAACTTCAGGCATTCCAGCATTATCAAGACGACAGACTCCGAGAATAGTACACATGTGGTGAATCGAAACGGGTCTTCCGCTGTGGCAAGCGAACACATCTGTGTGCTACAAAAGCGCCTTTTTACGTCAACAACTGTTTATTATTCCTATATCTGTTAGACATATTGCAATTTCTAAAGTCTTCCAACTGACCCCGTGATCCCATTTACATACAAAAACATTATGTGCATTGAAGTATGGTATAAGCTTCTTACAGCGACACAGATAATGCTTAACATCGCATCGGCAATGATTCAACCATATACCCATCCAAAAATGAATAAAGAGACATTATCCAAGTTCTTAATTTCATTTAATTTCAAAATAGCACGGGCATTTAAATAACCCCGTATTCATTTGAATCTGACTCCGACTCCGACTCCGTCCAACACGCATCTGAAGAACTGTGTGATCATAATTAATCTTACTTCTTCTAGTATTTCATTTAAGCACCGCCGGTAACCAGTCATACATATTTATTAAAGATTGAGCATGTAACACTGCCATTATGATAGAAAGAGCCTGTTATCACAGCTCACTCTCTCGGAGATAAACTGGGTATCTCGTAATAAAATAGCCGCTCGAGAATTTGCACCAGGGATTGGAGAATGCTGACATCGAGAAATTGATTACAATTTGCTTTAGGAGCAAATGAGGTGCTCTTTTCGCGACTTGTTATCAGGAAGCGAAACCACAGGTTTGATGGCAACGCACTGCAGTGACTGATGGATACTTATAGACCCGGTCTGCATTCTGAATGCTGGTTCTGTTACTGACAGACAAGGTCGTACCACACACTGAGTCGGTGACAAGACGTGGGGATATGTTTCCGTGTGTTGACCTTTACTCGCAACAGGAACCAGTATATTTCGTCCTTGCGGCACTAATCGCATCTTACCAGCCCGCGCGAGGCTTCTGTCAACATTTATGCATCGCAGTGCAAACGCATTCCCAATAAAATTTACAAATCCAAACCCAGAATGGCCCATTAGCATCAGCGGACGTGCGATTAGGGATTATTTATGAGGCGGGGAAAAGAAAAGTTTTTCTCTTCTAAAAGCGACTTTCAAAGAACGTAGGCATTAAAGAGGTTTTCTCGTCAGCCACGGGGACAGGTTGGTGATTATTTAAAGGATCTTCAAACGTTAATTTCACAGTCAGCGTTAGATAAACTATACTAGCGAGAGAATACATCTGTCGCCTTTGGATACAAATTCTTACATTGTTAATGGAATCGTAATCCATGACACGGGCCACCACTTTAAACACGTCAGTTCGTGTGTTAAACAATGTACGACGGGAGTGTGTGTGCGATGGGTCACTGTTTCTGTGATTGGTTATTCACGAATTCCGCATTTATCATTTAGATAGCATTAAGATGTTCTCCAATGTTTAACCCTCTTATTAATCATGTCCTATGGATTGTAATTATAGGTAATGCACGTTCATATAAACGTGTGATAGGGGAAACAGCTGTCCCTGTCGTCTAAGGCACCACAATTCGCTTTGATGATTTGCGTCCATAAGGCGTGTGTATCAGAAACTGATATTCATGGGTTCAAATCCCTGACAAGTTTTGATTATTTTTCTAGGTTTGACAACACATGTACATCTAAGTGGTGAACATCTAAGGCCTTCATTACTTTTGGCTTACCTTCAACACCCAGCCGTAACTTAACTGAAATACTATACTGATTTAACTGAAATGCTGTTCAAAGCTGTGTGAAGCCCAGCTCACTGAAATGGAAGGCCGGAATAATGATTATATTATCTTCTTTCATAAAAATGGCTGGAGGTAATACACATGATGACTAACATTTAATCAAACACATCAGGGCATTTGTTTTTTCGTCGCTGCAAAGTAAATCTTCTTTTAAATGCTAACTGACATTTTGAATTCAATTCGGGAGACCCCGAACTTCAAGCGGTTGTCTACAAAGAAAGAATTATAAAAACACTTCAAAAACTATAGAGAAAGGTTTAAAAGGATTAAATATATATTTTTTCCTCGAGCTCATCTTTAGAAACATTTTCATTACATGTACAGTTTGACGGCGGCCTTCGCCTTTAAGGAAAGGTTAACACTAATGACAAATGACTTCATAGCCTTTATTTGAGAAATTGCCTAAAAGAATACTATTCGGAATACCAAATATGTTCGTTGGGATCGTTACAGTGACCTTGTAGGCTTGCAGCGCATAGACTAGTGATTGAACAAATGGTCTGGCGAAGCGCCTCAAATCGATAGGGTGTAATTAAAACACATATTTCACCCCCAGTACCCGTCGGACTGTTTTTTGTCGTAGTTCCATGCCGTGACATAATGTGGTTAAGGACAGAAGGGGCGGTGTGCCAGAATACTGTCTCTTGAATTGTGGGACATAAATCACTTCCCATCTAGATACCTCCTCTAGGAGGAGGTGTGGAAAGAAACTCATTGATACATGCATTTGGACTTGGAGTTTTACTTGAATCAACAAAGTCACTAACCTTTATAATGCTATCAATGTGATTTTGGTTAAGCCATAATGGCGTAAGGTTCTTGGCAAGTTCAAGAGTTACACAGTGCACATTATTCATTGAAAGGTAGCTGCGTACACATTACAAGTTAGAGGTTCTGTGCTGTTTTAATGGATATAAAAGACGACATGTCGAACATTGAATACACTGTGCGTATAATTTTCATATTAATCCTACGTATCATTGTATAATAAATTAGTAAAATCCCTTTAATTTAAATCGAATACCATTCATTCTCCCACGATATATTTATATGGATCCGTAGGAATTCGAAACACGGCTAATCATGATACCAAATACGTCGAGGTAACGATGAGTCATTGTTTACATTTTCGTGTGGCTACCAGTACTGGTCTGGAGAACTGAAACTGTACATACATATCGACAAGCTAATGGAACATTCGCAAGTTTCTTACAACCCACAGCGACAGTTTATCATGTACACGAATTTTCTTTCTTGCAGCTTGATTGACAGATGCATGTATTCTAGTTTTCATTACCTGGCACGAAGGCTGTTGCGTTGAAGAAATCTGACAGTGTGGTTGCACTAATAGTATTAGTTCCTGTCGAGAGTATTCAAACTATAAATAACGTCTGATTTATCTTCAGGATGGTTCAACTGAATGCCATCATGGTGGTTGATTAGTGGTTCTCGTATTCTCAGCTATAACATTTAGCATGATGGTCTAATTACGGGGTCCTCGTATTCTAGGTATCATCATGTGATATGCTGGTTGATTCACGGGGTCCTCGTATTCTCGGTATCATCATGCGATAGGGTGGTTGATTCACGGGGTCCTCGTATTCTAGGTATCATCATGCGATAGGCTGGTTGATTCACGGTGCCCTCGTATTCTCGGTATCATCATGCGATAGGCTGGTTGATTCACGGTGCCCTCGTATTCTAGGTATCATCATGCGATAGGCTTTTTGATTCACGGGGTCCTCATATTCTCGGTATCATCATGCGATAGGCTTTTTGATTCACGGGGTCCTCGTATTCTCGGTATCATCATGCGATAGGGTGGTTGATTCACGGTGCCCTCGTATTCTCGGTATCATCATGCGATAGGCTGGTTGATTCACGGTGCCCTCGTATTCTAGGTATCATCATGCGATAGGCTGGTTGATTCACGGTGCCCTCGTATTCTAGGTATCATCATTCGATAGGCTTTTTGATTCACGGGGTCCTCGTATTCTCGGTATCATCATGCGATAGTCTGGTTGATTCATGGTGCCCTCGTATTCTAGGTATCATCATGCGATAGGCTGGTTGATTCACGGTGCCCTCGTATTCTCGGTATCATCATGCGATAGGCTGGTTGATTCACGGTGCCCTCGTATTCTAGGTATCATCATGCGATAGGCTGGTTGATTCACGGTGCCCTCGTATTCTAGGTATCATCATGCGATAGGGTGGTTGATTCACGGGGTCCTCGTATTCCTGGTATCATCATTCGATAGGCTTTTTGATTCACGGGGTCCTCGTATTCTCGGTATCATCACGCGATAGGGTGGTTGATTCACGGTGCCCTCGTATTCTCGGTATCATCATGCGATAGGCTGGTTGATTCACGGGGTCCTCGTTTTCTCGGTATCATCATGCGATAGGCTTTTTGATTCACGGGGTCCTCGTATTCTCGGTATCATCATGCGACATGTGGTTGACAGGCAAACAGACTAGTTAAAATGTGAGAATACTTTTTTGAGAAGATACCAGGGATGACTGATGAGACTGATGACAAAGAAAGACTTGACCCGAAGGCTTATAACGATTTACTTTTTCATCTTAATCCCCTTCTACATTGACAAACTCTTACCAACGATGTTGGAGGGACTTAATCCCAGTTTCGTAGAAGTCCTTCTCTTGCCTGTACCAAACGTTATCCACAGCGGCTATGGCGTCATCGTTCCTAGGTTAAATGGCTGGAGCGTTCTTCATGTTAAGGAACAGATGGAATCTTCATGTTTGAGAACAGATGGAAGAATGACGAAGCCAAATCAGGAGAATAAGGTGAGGTGCTGTAAGGACTTCAAAGTAGTCTACTAATTGGGTGTACTAGGATGTATTGTGAGTGTCAATATCTAACTACAACTTGGGTGTATTGAAAGTGTCAATATCTGACAACTGCTTAGATGTATTGTAAGTGTCAATATCTGACTACTACTTGGGTGCATTGTGAGTGTCAATATCTGACTACTGCTTGGGTGTATTGTAAGTGTCAATATCAGACAACTATATGGATGTATTGTAAGTGTCAATATCTGACTACTACTTGGGTGTATTGTAAGTGTCAATATCTGACTTCTACTTGGGTGTATTGTAAGTGTCAATATCTGACTTCTACTTGGATGTATTGTAAGTGTCAATATCTGACTACTTGGGTGTATTGTAAGTGTCAATATCTGACTACTACTTGGGTGTATTTTAAGTGTCAATATCTGACAACTACTTGGATGTATTTTAAGTGTCAATATCTGACTACTACTGGGGTGTATTTTAAGTGTAAATATCTGACTACTACTTGGATGTATTGTAAGTGTAAATATCTGACTACTTGGGTGTATTGTAAGTGTAAATATCTGACTACTAATTGGGTGTATTGTAAGTGTCAATATCTGACTACTACCTGGGTGCATTGTAAGTGTCAATATCTGACTACTACTTTGGTGTATTGTAAGTGTCAATATCTGACTACTTGGGTGTATTGTGAGTGTCAATATCTGACTACTGCTTGGATGTATTGTAAGTGTCAATATCTGACTACTGCTTGGATGTTATGTAAGTGTCAATATCTGACTACTTGGGTGTATTGTGAGTGTCAGTATCTGACTACTTGGGTGTGTTAAAGTGTCATTTTCTGACAGGCTAATTGAATGTAGGTGTAAGTGCCTGTATGTACTTTAAACGAAACTTATAATTACGTACGTAGTAATAATGACACAAAGAGTACATCCTATATACACTCGCGGTACAATATACAGCGTAGATAAACAATAGGTTGCAACATGTTACCTTTCATCAATATGTATACGTTGTTACACTATCCGTTATAGCAAAAACATATGTCGATAAAAAATCAATGCGATCTAAATACGTAAGTTCATGTATATACATGCTATTATATGTATCACTCAATCCTCTAATCCTCAATCTTATCTAATATGTGTGATAAGTTATTTATACATACGTTCAATCAATAGACTGAATCCTACCGAGGCAGTTGCTGTTTATATTTTAGCCTTATATATATTTTATATACTGCCTGTATAACATAAAGCAATCCGACTGGGATCTACTCAACAGCCCATTTCAAACCCAAAAAAGTTAAAGTCGGACATGCTCCATTGTCTGGAATCCATCTCCAGTCTCGATCTTGACGTTGTAATTAGTGTCCTGTGTACACCTGAGACATTGATTACGGTAAACAGTTCCTGTTAAGTTGACATTATATAATTTAGCTGAAAGAAAATCAAATTGGTCTTTGGATTACATGAATCAAATTTGCTGGGAAAGTCAATTGCCTCGAGTCTAGTCTCCCTTTAAGCCTCCTGACGATTTTCATTACCATGATGTATGATAGAAATTTAAAAGATCATGTCTTATGTATGGAACTTGAATACAAAACAAACATTCTATATATAGCTGATGGGAAGAATTAAAGGAGAGTCGTTAGCTGAAATAGGATGAGATCATGATGTACCCCGATCATGATGTAAACGTCCATAGCTACACAGTAAACACACAAGAAATTTGCAATTCACGCGGATATGGAAATATTTTATTCAACAGTTTTTTAAACACAACAGTAAACTTTAATATTAATAGTATGAAGAATATTACCATGTGATCCCATTTCGTCAATCAGTATACATGCACATAACCACAACAGCAGCGTCAACACATACTGACCATCTTTGGAATCAGATCTGTATACATGCACATTGCCACAGCGCAAGCGCCATCAGATACTGGCCATCTTTGGAGTCGCATCTATATAAATGTATATTGACACAACATTAGCCCTATTAGCGACAAGTCATCTTGGAGTTACATTCGTATACATGTACATTGTCACAACACTAGAGCCGTAAGACACCGTCTTCCGTTAGAGCCTCCTAGCATTCAACAGTATACTATGTGATGAGATTCATTGGTCACTCCAATGAAAGGAACCGAATACAAATAAACGCATGGAGTGTCATTTCTGACTCATATAGTGGTAATAGAGAGAAATAACTGCTTACAGAATTTCTGTTATAAAGGTGAAACCACTTGCACAGACTTAGGTGAGTCATATATATTGGAAAGCACAACAAAATGAGGGGTTTCAGTTTTCCTACCCATCTCATCTTCAGACATGTTCTATGGGGGAGGGGTCTGGAGAAACAGCCGGCCATGTCAGTGCAGCAATGTTATGTTGCCTAAATATCCTGGTAACAACAAGTTCAACGTGTGGGCGGGCATTATCCTGCTCCGTCGCTACATTTGGTCAAAGGGTAGAACATGATCTCAAACGATGTTGTCCGTTAGCTCTTCAGATTGCCATTTGTAACGATACGTTATGTCCTCCAGTTAGTTGTAATGCCACCATACAATTACACTTCCATCGTCACTAAAAAGTTCTCCTGGAGCAAGTGAGAGTGAATGAGTGAGCTTGGCTTTAACGTCGCCTTTAACAGTATTCCAGTTGTATCACAGCGTGTCAGCTTAATGTTGGAGGAAAGCCGGAAGTGATGAAAGTCTAAGACGTTTACAACGTTGGTGAAACCCACAAACACGGGTATGGTTCAGACAAACCTGGAAATATAACGGGAGCGAAGTGGGATTCGAACCCACAATCACAGGTTTCTGAAGGGCCCAAGGGCGGCACCTCAGACATGTGAGCCACCCGTGGCCTCCCCTCTCTTCTCCTTGAAGCATGAAGACTACACCAAGTGAGGAATTGTCCGAGCTGTTAATGTGGCAGTTTTGTGTCATTTCCGTACATGCCCCAACCGAATACAGTTGTCTTGTTGACGTGACGTCACACGTTCACGGCCGGCCCATGACAAGTCATCTATGTTGCCCTGCTGTCGATACGTATCCAAGGAGGTGAAATGGTGTTTCGATGAACATTAAAATGTCTGCCGCCTTCGTTTTGCGCCATTCCTGTTTGCAGCATACCCACGTCACGTAGACGTTGATATGCAGCAAGCCGTCATTGCGTAAGCGTTATTTACGGTTAAACAAAAGTGTTTCATGAGCACCTGACAGATAAACAATCATCGTGTGCTGTTCACATTATAAAAAAAACACGTGTGTGAGCATCATGCAAATTTATCCAAATTGTGCCTTGTGCATAAATATAAATATTTAATTTCGAAAAAAGATTATTTATTGAACTTTATATGAAGCATAGTTACTTTTTTCCTTTAGTATACGCATGTTTACAAATAGAAAACGTACTGTGTACTGTGAGGGGCGGTTGATGAAGTTCATATGCGTGTGTCTTAAATAGTGTAGATCCCTGTTACTTTTGTCGTCTACAAACGATCGACTATTCACCTACTCCTTCCAGAACATTGAACAGTTGGTCCTTAGAGACAAAAACATTCTCCGTTGCTCAGGTTTCTTCCAAGGAAGTCGTGTTTTGTGACAAGCCATGGGGTGCTGCCTTAGTCAATGGAGACTTGGACGACTAAAACAACAACCTACATGGATACATATACTGCTTTCTATCTCCATGGTGAATATGAGCGTTATCTGATTGTCAAAACAATATTTTGTTTATTAAGATATCGATTACAAATAGATATCCCAATGTCATGATTATTCATTTGAGGGCTGAATAGAAACTAGAGTTATACTTTTATTATGGTATTGCTAGACAGTGAAAGTATCTTTGTAAAATGCCAAATGTTATTTTATTCAAACAAAACTGAACTCCGAAAGCATTATCAAATTAAAAATCACTTTTGTTGAAGTTGTTGAGTGGTAATCAATCTTAGGAACATCTCCCGAGGACATGAAGAAGCTACAATTTTTCAAACTACTCGGTGGTGTCCCTTGAGGTAGATTCACCTCAGCCAAACACAATCAATTTTTAAACAGGTTTTATGAAGGAATATATCGTGTTTCTTTTCTAAAAGATAAAATCGATGCAGGTGACTAAGACCAAATGACAAGCTTATATCACATTTGATCGCTTTTAGGAAGAATCTAATAATGATTGCAGCATAGCAGAGAACCGAGTATTTGATATTTTACTGACATTAGCACAAAAGACATCGAATTGGATTTTAGAAGAAAAGTACAATTCAGAAACTGAACACGTTCCCATGTGTCGACATCTCCTTTGACGTCTGAATGCATTACCAGTGAGCTTTCGAGGAATCTAGAATGTGGCTGATCGGGCAAAATACAGTTAGTATTGGACTTTGTAACCGTCATTCGTCAGATATTTTCCTTCCTTCGTGCAATGAATGATTGATTGGGTTGATGAAGAAATATGATACCATCTATGATAGCATTTCAGTATAGTTATAATTTCACACCTCTGCACATTTCATCGGCGTTTGAATAATTTTTAATGCCAGGTACCATTTTTGTTTCTATGAAGAATGTAGGCTCACTACGTCTCGTGATTCCTGTTGTTTCGGTCGACAACATTGTACTTGGTCACGCTTATAATCACACAAGCACACATGATATATACGCCACTGTGACATTACCAAACAGCCATAACCATTAATATATATAAACTGATCACTATTCATAGTTTAAAAAGCCACCCTGGCCAATACGTATCACACTTATCATTGGTACATAGGAGCTGCATGTCGATTACTCGACTGAATGTCTTCAGTTGTACTTAATCAGAAATTAGAACACATCAGATACCACCGTATACCAGTGTATACCATTGTGAGATCAAGCTATGAAAAGAACATTACTTTACTCTAATTTGTAGATACAAAATTAATGACTAAACGATTTACATATTAAACCTGACAGATGTCAGAAACGTCCTTGAATAATTTCGAAATGGCGGTTTCCCCTGTAGCAAGCAGTACCAGACATGTGACGGTATTTACTTTGAAAGTGAAATATCTTGGGACCGTAATGTGCAGCCTGTATTGATCCACCTCGCCTACTGATTGCTTTCAGTGTAAAAATAAAATGGACGGAATTTTCGCTACATTAAGGCGTGAGGAGAGCAGAAGTGATAATAGAAAAATTGCTCCCATAAAAAGTGTATGAAACAAATCAATAATGATTATTAGCGCTCTTCAAAGGATGGCGTTTATTGTTTTACCAGACGGGACCGTGTGACAGATTGGAAACTAGTGTTGCGGCATTCGTAGTCAAAGGGAGACAACCGAGGATGACCTGGATGCTGGTAGGATACTGCCCAGGATGACTACATGTACTCATATGGTGCTCAGATGTACATTTGTATCCCGATGTTATGATATGAAAATTCACACACGTTTGTCTGCGAATGTACAGTTGAAATATCACACACGTTGGTCTGCGAATTGAAATATCACACACGATGGTCTGCGAATGTAAATACATATCATAGCTTGCATATCTGTTGCGTATATAGTCACGAAGCCGTTCTCATAATCAGAACTAAAGAGAATGTATGAGGTAAAATGAATTTATGTTCGGTTTTTATAAATACTTTAATACGAACTAATATCAACAATGTTCTTATTTGTGTAAAACGAAAAAAAACATATGAGGTAGTTTGTGTTTTCATCAAGCATATGGCGATTATGAACGAGTGAGTTGCAAACATTTTATGTAACAATAACACGAAAGAACAATAATTCGTGATTACGTTTTAGCGAACTTCTTGGTATGTGATGGAGATACAGTATGTCCCCAATGTATTACTGTTGTGAGGAGAAATAGAAATATATAAAGTCCTTTGACAAAAAGCAAACCCACACTTGACTTAGAAGAACTACACGTACCCTCTGTAAGCACAACGTCGGAAACATTTTCTCGTTCTCGAACATGATATATGTATTGATAAAGAGTAGCTTTCTCTGTGTGTTACATTTTGTAGAGATACTGTAAGTGTGGATGTCTATATTACATCTTGTAGAGATACTGTAAGTGTGGATG
Source organism: Haliotis cracherodii (assembly GCF_022045235.1). NCBI lineage: Eukaryota > Metazoa > Mollusca > Gastropoda > Lepetellida > Haliotidae > Haliotis > Haliotis cracherodii. Next base: position 31,312,059 of record NW_027266286.1, read on the forward strand.
TCTATATTACATGTGTAGATATACAAGTGTGGATGTCTATATTACATGTTGTAGAGATACTGTAAGTGTGGATGTCTATATTACATGTGTAGATATACAAGTGTGGATGTCTATATTACATGTTGTAGATATACTGTAAGTGTGGATGTCTATATTACATGTTGTAGAGATACTGTAAGTGTGGATGTCTATATTACATGTTGTAGAGACACTGTAAGTATGAATGTCTATATTACATGTTGTAGAGATACTGTAAGTGTGGATGTCTATATTACATGTTGTAGAGATACAGGAAGTGTGGATGCCTATATTACATATTGTAGAGATACAGGAAGTGTGGATGTCTATATTACATGTTGTAGAGATACTGTAAGTGTGGATGTCTATGTTACATGTTGTAGAGATACTGGAAGCGTGGATGTCTATATTACATGTTGTAGAGATACTGGAAGTGTGGATGTCTATATTACATATTGTAGAGATACTGTAAGTGTGGATGTCTATATTTCATGTTGTAGAGATACTGTAAGTGTGGATGTCTATATTACATGTTGTAGAAATACTGTAAGGGTGGATGTCTATATTACATGTTGTAGAGATACTGTAAGTGTGGATGTCTATATTACATGTGTAGATATACAAGTGTGGATGTCTATATTACATGTTGTAGAGATACTGGAAGTGTGGATGTCTATATTACATGTTGTAGATATACAAGTGTGGATGTCTATATTACATGTTGTAGAGATACTGTAAGTGTGGATATCTATATTACAGACACACAGACATTCTTTATTTCCTCCAATAATTGAAGAGTACATATGACAGTAAGTTAGGTCAAATCATAGATGACCTGTAGTGAACAAAACGCAGATAACAAAAAAATAATGAATGCAATGTCCTTCTAGGTAGGAGCTTGTGAACAGTAACGGTTATAACATGCTTTGTTTGATGTGTAACCTGCAAATATGTACAAACTTTGAGACAACCAACACAAATCGTATCCAAGTGCTAAAATCAACACGACATAAGGTGTTGTGATCTCCTCCAAGCAAACAGTTCAACATTGCATTGTCATCCCGGTCACAAAAGTTAATGAAGTCGTTTATATGCAGCAGTGAAGAAAGTTTATCGCACATCTGATTTCTCTGTTGTATGAGTCTTTCACAGTCAATGATGACATGTTTTGTACAGTCCGGTACTATGGTGTGACATAGTGTACATGTGACATAACCAAGTTTTACTGATGCCAGATATATCATGGATGATATGTAGAGTTTGTGTGTTGGATGAACGTATGCTATTTTCAAAAAATGATGCATACGCACTGTCGGGTGAATTTCATAAAAGGTTTGTAGCCCTGGTTTGTTGTGAGGCACGCTGAATTTTAATGACTGTTCATATTGATTAAGAACCTTCTTGACCACAGAGCACCATCTCTGTTTGTCCATAAAAGTACCATATTTAAGATAAGCAAGCAGTATTTCTTTTATATTATAGTTTTCTAAACAGTAAAACTGTCTCTTGTATAAAACTGTTGTTGATGTTGAATCCTGCTATACAGTTGCCTAATAGCCATAAGAAAAGTTTCTTCGATATAAAGGAATTATTCTGTCTATATAGTCGACCAAAGAATAACAGTTTACATTTGTCTATATCTGTGTGCATTGACCATAGTCCAACTGCTGTTATGGTTGGCTCGCATGCTGATCTACAAGGGAATCCTTGTGCACGTCGGGCAAACGTTCTCTTGGTGGTTTCCAGTTTTGTGTATGAAGCATCAGATATATTGGTGAACAACTCACATGAGTAGAGAGCATAACAGTTCGCCATATCTTTGCACTAATGATAGGATTAAACCCATGGACATTTAATCCGGATGTATATAGAGAGTTCAGAGTTTTCAATGCTTTGTGACATGCTGATTCAATTCGTCGTTTAGCCAAAGTGTTATGGGAGAAGATAACTCCTGCATATCTCGTCTGCTCAACTCAATTGCTTCTCCGCCTATGGTGAGGTTAAATGACAATGGCCTTTTAACGCTCGTGTTGAAAGCAATGACACAGCTTTTGGACGGGTTGTAGGTAAGTCTCCATTTCAGAGCATGCGCGTCTACAGTGTCTATGAGGTCCTGCATGCCTTTAAGCGTAGTGCTAAGTAAGGTAGTATCATCTGCCAGCAAGTAACGTCGGAATTGTCATGTTTGCTATTTGGATGCCAGTGCCTGTACGTTTCAGTTCTTTAATAAGTTCATCAACGTAAACCAGAAAAAGCCATGCTGATAGGACTCTTCCTTGTCCAACACCTCTACGTATTGCAAAGTATTCTGATTGCTGACCTATTGCTGTGGTATAAGAATGTTTGATAAATCGCCAGCATTTTCCATTTATTCCAAGAGTGAATAGTTTTTTCAGCAGTCCTTTGTGCCAAATCTTATCAAACGCTTTTTCGTTATCGAGAAAAGTGCAGTAGAGTACTGACTTGCATTGTTTGAAATATGCAATACATTCTTGCAGAGTTAGTGCTGCAAACTGAGCCCCACTACTCTTCCGAAATCCAAACTGTAAGTCATCGGTGAATATAATGTAACGGTTGATCCAACTCTGTATTCTCTCCATGATTACTTTCTCTAGCAGTTTTCCGATAGCTGATGTAATGGTGATACCGCGGTAGTTTTGGGGGTCACATTTGTCTTTTACATTTTGTTTATAAAGTGCAATTGTGAATCCAGTTCTGTAAGGTAACGGAGAATACTCGTGTTTTATTATTAGGTTAAAGAGAATCACAAGATGATGTAATAACCTATCTCCAGCATGCCTTATATGTTCATTAGTCACTCCATCAGGACCGGAGGACTTTCGATATTTCAGTGTCTTTACCACACAGCTAATCTCTTCTGATGTAAATGGGTCTTTCAGGATAGTGTTATCTTGTCCAAGGGACTCTCTGTTCAATACTTGTATCTCATCATCAGATATATTGAATTCATTATTTCTGTTTGAATAGTCAGGAGTTGCTAAATCCCTGAAATAGTCTCTCCAGGTGTTAACAATACTGACAGGATCGTTTGCTACTTTGTCGTTGTACTTCAAAGTGTTTATTGTTGACTGTTTCCTTCTGATACTTTTGATTCTCCTGTAAAAGTAGCCCACATCTACATCACAACTCTGTTCAATATCCCTGTATAGCTCTTCTGCAAGTCTACATTCGGCTTGACGTTTATTCCTGCGAAAATTTCTTTTAGCATTTTTGTAGTTTTTATATAGTATTGACTGCTCATCACGTGGTCTACCTGCTCGTTTCCATTCTCTGTGGTGACATCTCATATCATAATGGTAGGCATCCAGTTTATCCGACTTCCAGTAAGGTCGAAGGTAATGTCGATATACACCATTAGGGATTGTTGTTACCGAGGCTGAGAGGAGACTGTTTGTTCCACGTGAGTTGTATCTCTCTATCAAAGATACCATGTCTGTCTGCTGGTTACTGTCCATTGTGAAGTTCAGGAGCTTATCAACTTCGCTGCTGTACAATTTGATATCTGTATCATCAGCTTTTGACCATTTGACTGAGATCTTAGAGGAGCGATAGTTGAAGGACGAGCAACGTTGTATACGAAGTATGCTGCATACTGGATAGTGATCAGATACATCATATGACACGTCAGTATTGACATTGTAGCTATCTATGTAGCCTCGCATATATTCAGGGACGCATATGTTGTCCACAGTTGACTTCCTCGTATTGTCCTTGGAGCGGAAGGTAGCTTTGGGCGCTTCAGGGCAGATAGTGGATGTTGTTATCATATTCCGTTCGTTGAATAGGCGTTCCGTTAGAAGCTTTGTCCTTTGGCTAGTTGGATAGTGGTTAATATCATCGCTGAGGTCGCCAGCTATTACTCATGTTCCGACACAAGAATATTTGTCATAAGTGTTACATAGTGCATCCAAGGCGTCTCTATACTGGCTAGTGCTCCGATTAGCTGAAGGTAGCCTTGTCCCAAGTACATATAAATCTTCAAACGTAGGTTTAACAATCCTTTTTATCACAACGTGATTATCTTCAGATATCTTCTGTTGATGTCCTGAGTAAAATAGCAATACCTCCAGATCCACGATTACTGGCACAGGTATCATCACAGATCACTGCGCTTACATTAAATTTATTATCCAATGAATGAAGATAGTTGAGATTGTCTGCTTTTAGCCAGTGTTCGGTAATAACAACCACATCGTTGTTATTAAGGAGCGAGATGAGCCGTGGTGTTCCATACATAGGTTGATCATTCCAGGTTGATATTCGAAGGGTGCACATTAAAATGTATTGGATACAAATATAGTTTATGTTCATCGTGAATATATGTTATAATTCTAGTGGTCACTTTTCCAATATCGTTCACGTTGTCCTACGGGATCGCGTTACCATACTCCGTCACGACCACGTGACCAGTCCTCATCGTTGTTCCGTGGCCACTCTTCATCACGTTCACGTGAATAGTCTTCAGCTTGCTTACGTGGCCTGTAGTTATCAGAACGGTTCATCTCGGATCTGGGTACATATTGTCTGCAGAGTACACCTTCAGGCCAGAAGTCATCAGTTATTTTATCAGCATCTTCAGCATCAATGTTTACTTGTATTGTGTAGGATGTGTTGTTGCCGCGGTTGTCACGCCATGTTTTCATGAGACGAATATGAGTAACTCGTACATGATTATCTGAGGCGTAGTTACCGATAGCTCTTTCAATAGTGTCGAATGGAGAGTCCGCTTCGATTCGTGATAGAACTAGTTAGAGAAGTCTTTTCCTCTTAATTCCAGTGAACATTAAGTTAACACCTGTACTACTGTTAGTTTTGCTGGTTAAGTTTCTTGGTTTGGAAGGAGATCGTTGGACAACTTGGATCTGAATGTAGGAATTTGTATTATGTTGTAGATATACTGTAAGTGTGGATGTCTATATTACATGTTGTAGAGATACTGTAAGTGTGGATGTCTATATTACATGTTGTAGAGATACTGTAAATGTGGATGTCTATATTACATATTGTAGGGATACTGTAAGTGTGGATGTCTATATTACATGTTGAAGAGATACAAGTGTGGATGTCTATATTACATATTGTAGAGATCCTGTAAGTGTGGATGTCTATGTTACATGTTGTAGAGATACTGTAAGTGTGGATGTCTATATTACATGTTGTAGAGATACTGTAAGTGTGGATGTCTCTATTACATGTTGTAGAGATACTGTAAATGTGGATGTCTATATTACATATTGTAGATATACTGTAAGTGTGGATGTCTCTATTACATGTTGTAGAGATACTGTAAATGTGGATGTCTATATTACATATTGTAGGGATACTATAAGTGTGGATGTCTATATTACATGTTGTAGAGATACTGTAGAGATCCTGTAAGTGTGGATGTCTATATTACATGTTGTATAGATAGTGTAAGTGTGGATGTCTATATTACATGTTGTAGAGATACTGTAGAGATCCTGAAAGTGTGGATTTATATATTACATGTTGTAGAGATCGTGTAAGTGTGGATGTCTATATTACATGTTGTAGTGATACTGTAAGTGTGGATGTCTATATAACATGTTGTAGAGATCCTGTAAATGTGGATGTCTATATTACATGTTGTAGAAATAGTGTAAGTTTGGATGGCTATATTACATGTTGTAGAGATACTGTAAGTGTGGATTTCTATATTATATGTTTTAGAGATACTGTAAGTCTGGATGTCTATATTACATGTTGTAGTGATACTGTAAGTGTGGATGTCTATATTACATATTGTAGGGATACTGTAAGTGTGGATGTCTATGTTACATGTTGTATAGATACTGTAGAGATCCTGTAAATGTGGATGTCTATATTACATGTTTTAGAGATACTGTAAGTCTGGATGTCTATATTACATGTTGTAGAGATACTGTAAGTGTGGATGTCTATATTACATATTGTAGGGATACTGTAAGTGTGGATGTCTATATTACATGTTGTATAGATACTGTAAGTGCAGATATCTTTGTTACTTTAAAAAATAGCTGCCCGTGCCCTTTGTTAGCAGCAAAATGAAATGAATCACTTAGGATGGCCCCTCTGTCACATGGCGTACAATCACATTGGGTGACTTCTGTTACATGGTGTAGAATAACATAGGGTGGCCTCTCTGTCACAGTGTGTAGAATAACATAGGGTGGCCTCTCTGTTACATGGTGTAGAATCCTTTAGGATGACCTCTCTGTTACATGGTGTAGAATCACATAGGGTGGCCTCTCTGTTACATGGCGTAGAATCACATAGGGTGGCCTCTCTGTCACATGGTGTAGAATCCTCTAGGATGACCTCACTGTTACATGGTGTAGAATCACATAGGGTGACCTGTCTTTGACATAATGTAGAATCCTTTAGGATGACCTCTCTGTTACATGGCGTAGAATCACATGGGGTGGCCTCTCTGTCACATGGTGTAGGATCACATAGGGTGGCCTCTCTGTTACATGGAGGTGTAGAATCACATAGGGTGACCTGTCTTTGACACAATGTAGAATCCTTTAGGATAACCTCTCTGTTACATGGTGTAGAATCACATAGGGTGGCCTCTCTGTTACATGGCGTAGAATCACATAGGGTTGCCTCTCTGTCACATGGTGTAGAATCCTCTAGGATGACCTCACTGTTACATGGTGTAGAATCACATAGGGTGACCTGTCTTTGACATAATGTAGAATCCTTTAGGATGACCCCTCTGTTACATGGTGTAGAATCACATAGGGTGGCCTCTCTGTTACATGGCGTAGAATCACATAGGGTGACCTCCCTGTTACATGGTGTAGGATCACATAGGGTGGCCTCTCTGTTACATGGAGGTGTAGAATCACATAGGGGGACCTCTCTGTCACATGGTGTAGAATCCTTTAGGATGACCTATCTGTTACATGGTGTGACCTTCGGGTGACCTGTAGAAACACTAAGGATGATCTCTCTGTTACATGGTGTAGAATCACATAGGTGGACCTCTCTGTCACATGGTGTAGAAACACTTAGGATGATCTCTCAGTTACATGGTGTAGGATCACATAGGTTGACCTCTCTGTCACATGGTGTAGAATCCTTTAGGATGACCTATCTGTTACATTGTGTAGAATCACATAGGGCGGCCTCTCTGTCACATGGTGTAGAATCCTTTAGGATGACCTATCTGTTACATGGTGTAGAATCATATAGGGCGGCCTTTCTGTCGCAGTGTGTAGATTCACTCTGGATGACCTCACTGTTACATGGTTTGACCTTCGGGTGACCTGTCTGTTACATGGTGTAGAAACACTTAGGATGATCTCTCTGTTACACGGTATAGAATCACATAGGTTGACCTCTCTGTTACACGGTATAGAATCACATAGGTTGACCACTCTGTCACATGGTGTAGAATCCTTTAGGATGACCTCACTGTTACATGGTGTGGAATCACATAGGTTGACCTCTCTGTTACATGGTGTAGAATCCTTTAGGATGACCTCTGTGTTACATGGTGTAGAATCACATAGGTTGACCTCTCTGTTACATGGTGTGGAATCACATTGGTTGACCACTCTGTCACATGGTGTAGAATCCTTTAGGATGACCTCTCTGTTACATGCTGTATAGTTTTACCATTCGCTGTGCAGAATTCATTCGGCGTACCATGAAGTTATCATAGAGGGACAGAATCTCAATTTCGCTAAAGTTATGATCTTTTCTTTGTCAGAACCATATAGAAATGCAGTTCATGTTAATGTAACATCCATAATTTAAGTTGTGTCGTGCACACTTTATTTTAACATATGTACGATATGCGTAGGTAGTGTACGCTATGGAAATACTCGTTGTGGTGGGTGTCTTCTGATCTTCCACAACATAAGATTAGATGGGGTCTAGTCATATTTAATAGACACGTCTTTCGTGTACCGTTGGTTTAAACTGATAAGGGTTTCCTGTATTCCCTAGTCAAAAGGTATATGCCGCGGCATCGTCACAAAAATTGAAAAGACACACATACATATTACCATATCATTACATTGGTTTGTGTCATCTTTCGATTGATAGAGGATATTTTCTTGAAAACAGAAAAATATCGTCGTTTGCATAGTTGTTGTATTCAACTTCATTGTACTGCATCTATCATATACTGCACATCACGACCAATGATAGGTCAGCAAGATAATTCATCGATTACCGTTTAATTAAAAAACACCTCGGCCACAATCATTTTAAACAAAGGTTAACATTCAATAATAGTTTTTTTTGTTCACAATCCATAAGTTTAAATAATTGACATTAATTGGTGAACGGATATGCTTGAAAAACTGATGATGTATCAGGCAGACAAATTAAAGAGATGATCATGGGTTCCAGACACGTCTAACCCCAGAGGGAGAACACATTGTCCATTTCTTTGCTTGGCTACCTCGCAGTTCTAAGTGTCAGGACACAAGAGGCCCCTGAGAAGAATATTTTATTCAAACGTTCACCAGCAGTGTAGCATCCTCGGAAGTCATATAAAATAGTGTACTTTGGGTTGTTTAACCATCAAAGGTTTTTCTTTTGGTTATATCTAAAGTGAATTGAGCCCTAGCGTCGTTACACTTGGGCACGCTTCTGTGTCTGTAAGCTCGAAAGTAATTATAATTACGCCGGATTTAGTATCGATCCTTGTCTCACTCACAACATAATAGAAAATTACATACACACTTGTAATCTTCCACGTGTCTTCCAAAACGAAACGAAATTTAAATTAAAAAAGTGTACTTCGTTAAGTTGATGGAACAGCTTTGTCATTCGAATGCGACATGTCTTCAGTAAACGCTTGTGAGTGAATTAATATCACAAAGCTATATTCAAACCGTACATCGACTACATGTGTTATCAAATAACACATGTATCATCATCACTCATCACACTGCTATCCTCGCAGATTCCTTGCTGGATTCACTGTTCGGATTCACGGACATCCCACTCCGATCTCATGCCAGGGATTTCCTGGCATCTCTCGTTCTCTGTTTGTATTTCTTGGCACGGGAGATAGAAAGAGCAGGGCCTCGGTTTCATAAATGTTGATAAACACACTATTAGAATAAATACACGGAATCCCCGGGTTTCACTAGAAAGCAAGCCTGCCATATGACAATAATGAACTTACAGCTTATATAGACAATAATCTTTTCATACCTTTAGGTTAATTAGCTTTGATACGATACGGAATTTATTTTCACAGTTGTGCCATTGAATGCTGCATAGCATTTGACCTTTCACTTGCTTGGACTATTGCGGATGAACTTTTGTGAACATTAGAACAACATGCTTTGTTCTCTGCTGATTAATAAATTATTTACTGTGTATTTTATTTGTCGGTTTGGGTTGCGATACGAAATGTATGCGTCAATAATAGACCTGAAACATTTGGCATTCAAACGGCTTTGAACAAGAGCCCTTTCATTATGTTTGTAGAAAACTACCCTCGTAAGATTTAGACTTGAAGTTGGTTCAAGAAAAATAATAATTAACGTTGGTAGGAAACATTCACTTGGCAGACATTTAAGGTCCTGTATGCATGTCTGACACTGAAGATGAGTATCATATTCTATATCCATGTCATACATAAGCGTTTATTCTGGAAACATTCCCACATCATTATGATAGACAGTCACTTGTTAAACTCCTGACTTCAGGCCATTTGTGGTGTTCCCTCTGTGATATCGCAGGAATATTGCTAAAGAGGCGTAAAACCACACTCACACTCCTGACTTCAGACATCAGGTCAGGTCAGATGAGTCAGTTCAGTCAAGCTACATGTTGCTTTAGATGCAATACATCCATCAGCTTGAAGAAACGGTGTCCTCATTACTAACAATGAATGTCAATGATTCATATTCACATTACCTTTGTGCAGTGTATGATGTAACTCCTTGTACATGGGCTAGAAGCCTTACATACATAGGCCATCTTGATCTTGATGATTCAAATATCTGAATTAAAGTCCTAGATGTTTCCTAATATCAGTGAGTGAGAGAGTGAATGAGAAAATACACATATTATCCATTTGGGAATCGAACCGGTCCTTCGTTTAGCGACTAGGCTTTCCTAACGCCCTGTTTTTTCAATAAACAAAAATTTACCAATTGAACACATGGGATGTCTCTTCCGTCGAGGTTCCTCATTCACTGGTCTTATCTTGTCATGTATCCTAACTTTGACACCAGAGAAGTCGATAGTCCACCAAGGGCATCATATTGCGTTTAATCCTTTCGTTGGTTAGCAATATTTATTAAATTCATGCATCAGTTACTTTCCTGGTGGATTCAAATACTCAGACAAGGTTTGTTTACACCGAAATAGAAACGTCTTTATGGTTCTTAGCACAAGTGTGTTAACTTGTTTTATACTTAACATTTGGCGCGGTCATAACATCACGTTTATACACAATCATTTTGAGCAAACTTACAATATTTAGGCATAAGACATTGACAGACAGACACACAGACAGGTGACAGTAGTGCAGGTCACCTTCCCATAATACATGTTAAAAAACCAGCATGCTACTGGGTTCAGCATATACCTGACAAACTTTAAATATATGAACTAAAGTATGATTGTATAAGTGCAACATGTCATTGAATAGGTCTTGTTACTGACCTAACTTGAGCCCATGAAAGTATTATGGGATGTTTTACGAACTACAACTGTCGAGCAGCAACGCATTGACGAATTCATCATGATGACGCGAATGGACAAAGTCATGGCATAATCCTAACGAACAGAAACGTTTACCGTGGTAATTAACTTATAACAGGTCTGAACACCTCCACCAGAATGTTCCAACTTCAGGCAGTTTGGAGAAACAAAAAGAAATCGATTTCAACACAAAATCCAATTTTTCTTGTCGGCGTTTTAATTAGAGCCCTTGAAACCTTTAATGGCAGCTCTCACTTTCGTTAAAGCAGCTAGGAAGGCAAGATTTGAGGTTTGTAAAGCTCTCTGAAACGTGGTTGACACGTTCGTGAAAAACTACATTACTCTTATCCCTTACTGCCCAGTCAACTGACAGTCAATATTGTTTAGGCTGCATTGGAGTAACTGAGCAAATTGTATCTGTTGATTTTCTTTCCTTTCACTGAATGGAACCTTGCAGATGTCTGCGGCCGATGTGGCGTTTTGCTCTACTTGTAGTGAAGTCATCATCGATTAAGAATATCCGGACAGAGGCCCTGGAATGAAGTGTCTACTTAAGGTGACGATACAACAACAAGAAATTACTGTTGTCAACACGTCTAAAGAACAATATGTTCGAGGCAACTACAGGGCGTAGTGTATTGAATATCATGATTGTCTCTGACGCCCAGTACCTTTGGCGGTAGTGGCGGGGAAGGGGAGGACAACATGAATACGATCCTAACATTCCACCAACACGGAGAGTAGACCCCGCATATTCTACGAGATAATATAAGGTTCAAATAACGGGTCCTGTGGAACTATAACCAAGCCCTGCATTCACCGTTGATGTTTTACAAGATTGCTTGCTTACATCTCAACAAAAAAATCTTCTCAAAGAGACGTTAAGGTTGACCATGATCTGTATATATGTTATTCTGCTTGCAGGACATGCTCACAAAAGACCTAACTATACGATAATGCTACCGATAGGTCAGTATAGTTTACTTGTAACTTTCACGCGCGAGAATATTACCCAACCGACTGAACATAGTTACTCATGACCTCTAAAAACATTAATATGGCTTCCACACACAATTTTGCTGCTGATATGACACTAAAGGTTACCCATGGCTTTCGCACACAATAGTGCCACCTGTAGGACAGCAAAGGTTACCCATGCCCCCCGCTCACGATATTGCTACCGATAGGACACCAAAGGTTACTATGGCCTTCGAACAAGATACTGTTGCCGATATGATAACAAATGTTGCCCATAACCAACACACATGATAATGCCACAGGTAAGGTCAGCAAAGATTACTAAGGCTTTCACACACAATAATGCTACTGATAAGGCCAGCAAAGATTACTAAAGCTTCCACGCACAATAATGCTACCGATAAGGCCAGCTTAGATTACTAAGGCTCCCACACACAATAATGCTACCGATAAGGCCAGCTAAGATTACTTAGGCTTCCACACACAATAATGCTACCGATAAGGCCAGCAAAGATTACTAAGGCTTCCACACACAATAATGCTACCGATAAGGCCAGCAAAGATTACTTAGGCTTCCACACACAAAAATGCTACCGATAAGGACAGCAAAGATTACTAAGGCTTCCACACACAATAATGCTACCGATAAGGCCAGCAAAGATTACTAAGGCTTTCACACACAATAATGCTACCGATAAGGCCAGCAAAGATTACTAAAGCTTCCACGCACAATAATGCTACCGATAAGGCCAGCTTAGATTACTAAGGCTCCCACACACAATAATGCTACCGATAAGGCCAGCTAAGATTACTTAGGCTTCCACACACAATGATGCTACCAATAAGGCCAGCTAAGATTACTAAGGCTTCCACACACAATAATGCTACCGATAAGGCCAGCAAAGAATACTAAGGCTTCCACACACAATAATGCTACCGACAGGACATCAAAGGATAATGTGGCCTCCACATGGTACAAGGCTATCGATATGACAAAAGTCACCCATGACCAACACACACGATAATGCAACCGAGGTTACTATAGTAACATGATAATGCATATTGTGGAAGGTCAGGACATGGTGATTGTGAAAACAATGGGCTTGAATGCCTCTTTGACCAGATTTTCAAGTTTGTTAAGACGTAGTGTGTGATGAAAGTAAACTATGAATGAATTTTGATTGAGGTCTCTTAATTTCGTTGACACTTTTGTACTTCGTTGGTTTAGAGATGCGAGCAAGAGTCTATATTGGCGACGTATGACAACAACCGAGCACATTTACGTTGATATATTATCACGTCAGCTAATTTATTAAATAATAACATCCGTGTTCTCTTTCACATGATTGTCACGTTAATCTTCTCGCTTCTTCAATTTTCTTACACCAGGTAATTATTGTTGTCTTTTAGGAGAAAAAAAATGAACATGAAGAAAACCGAGTGATGGTTATATCTTGTTTCATCTCCTTAACCATTATTCTACTTTGTAACGCTTTATAATGAAGGCGTTGTCATGGTAACCATTTCTGGTGCACTTTTTTGAAACAATGAGACTTTGTTTGTGATTTGCTTATCATCTCGTTTATCTTATTTTGCACGTCTCTCCTACGGCTGCACAATATCATGTAACTGAGGAGTGGTTCTTTGTACACCAGATCCGTCTCACAAAGGATTACAAATAACTTTGTTAAGTTTAATAGAGCAAAAAAAGAGAATGCTGACGAACACATTTACGCACTCTGTTCTTTCTAACACGATGAAATTAACAGTTTCAGGCTGACGTAACAGCACTTGCTGTTGTCATTTTTTGATTAAGGGATGCTCAAGTGTGTCAGTTTTATAAACATGAAAACTGTAAATAGACTTTGTTCTTTAGAATAACTATAAGTTTTATGAGCTTGCATTGAAAACACCACACGCTTTTTGTCAGCTACTGATTACTAGGCCTGGTTACTTCACACCGCCGTGCCACAGCGAGAATAGTGTTTTGACTGGAGCGTAAAGCAGCAGTCACCTGTTCTCCATTCTCACAAGGTGCATCACTGACTTGGATCTATTTGTCGGATGTAACCAACAGTCAGTCATAAATATTGAGGGCACCTTTTCTTCAACGTCGACACGAACATATACATGTAGTCTATAATGACACAAGTATGAATGTGCATATACATCGAAAGTACATGGTATTGCAGTATTTGTTCAGTCAGTCTTCTCTGATAAAATTGGGCGATCGCGTTGGCAAGTGGTAAAGTATTCTCTCGTCACGCCGATGGGCCGGGTTCTGTTCCTTACATGGGCACAATGTTTGAAGCCCATTTCTGGTGTCCCCCGCAGTTCAATTGCTGGACTATTCATAAACCGGCGTAACATTATATTCAATCACACACTCACCAAATAAGCTGTATGGTAGACAAATGGAGGACATTTTAACGCATTAGTGACAAAAATGATGCAATTCCCTGTTTTGACAGGATGCGCTCACCTTTCGTGAACACCTGGTATCATCACTATTTGATAGTAATTCATGAATATATGTTTATGACTTGATCGGAATCGTGCAATTGACGTTGCATTCAGAAGAGATTTCTTATGATTACAGAACTTTGTGTTGTGGGTTCAACTCCCACATTCGATCTATTAAGCAACCTTGGTCTCTCAGCACCATCCCCATTCTCGTTCACGTCCTTGTACTCCCTCTACGCCTGCAGATACATCGTGATGTAGCTGAATTAGGAGTAGCGTAGCACACTACTGATAATTCCCAATAGTATACATGACAAGAACACACTGCAAAATATACAAACATACCTTCAAACGCCAAATTATATCTAATCAAATAGCCATCACTCATAACGAATCATTCATCTCAGTTATGCTTGTAGATTTGAGAGAGAAACCGACGATGTATAACAAAGTCAAGGGAATGATAAGTAAACATTACTTGTGGTATAAAAAAAATACAGCGGTAGCGGTAGACCAATGCATCATTTTCCGATTCCAAATGTTAAAATATTAGACATCACAACTCCGAAACAGTGCGATGCGTTCAATCATGAATTGTCAGCAATTGTAAAGTCATCACCAAAGGGATCTTTACACATTTGTTTTTTTACTGATTCCAGAGCTTTCCAGCGTGACGTATATTTATATGATTTTCACGTTCCAATGAAGCACCCCATGGACCTAAGTGTTGATTTGCATTTAGATCCGATTCCTACTTTTCAAGACCCCGGGGAAGAATTGCATGTACGGTCGATAGATATTCCGATATGTTGCACAGACCTCAAATTACTGCCTAGTTTTCATGGAAGATTACATTTTATAGAGTGTATGCAGATTTCCGATGCTGGTGAATGCCACAGACGACTGGAGGGTGTTCCAAGTAGTCAAGGATTTGTCGACAGAGATAATAATAATCGTGGATTCTATCAGTGTTGAACAATTTGCAAGTTTTCTTTCGTTTTAAGGAGGTTAACGTATATTTGCATCAATTAACAGATTGATAGATACGTAATTGTATAAGTATGGATTCCATGCGTTATACGCCTTGTTTAATTGGTTATATTTTAGGTTATCATTTTTCTGACATGTCTTCTATATTTCTTTTGAGGTCTTGTCAGATCCATGTATTTCAGTTTAATATAAACAAACATCACCGTATCAGTTTGTTATTTGTATCTTGCGCAATATTCCAGTTATATGACTATAGTTTGTAAATAAAAGAGTTTGGACCATACAAACCAGTGATTGATATTTAGGTAAGGGGCTTAACAAAGTTATTGTTACAAGAGGGATAAAAGCATGAAGTTTGGCACACTGATACAGCCATTCATACTAAATCGCTGTCCCGGCTATCTAAAAATTGGTAGAAATTGTGATAATGATCATATTACTACCAATAATAAATAAAAACCTTTCCATAATCATAAGAAATCCATCGTCCAAGAAGTCCACTGTACGGTTCCGACTATATCACCAGCATGTATTTATCAATCACTATTAGATAGTGATGATATCAGGTGTTAGCGAAAAGGCAAGCGGATCCTGTCCCACCTATGGCACCCGTCACAGTCACATGGAAAGACAAGTCAATTCTTCAACTTAAAAACAAAACAACACGAAAACATTTTCGAGTCAAAATAAGGAATTGCATCTCACATATTTTTTGTCACCGATGCGTCAAATTTGGAAAGGTCCTCCACATGTGCACCATAAAATGTCTCGTAAGCTTTGCTGGGTCCCTGAGTTCTGTAACCCCGATCGTATGACGCTCTTTGAAATATTCGTAGAAAGAGCGTGATGGAGCGTACTTCAAATGTTGTTAAATGTAGATGCCAAAGGCTGGAGCTGCTGAAATATTTCTCGACATAAAAGGAAAGTCAACAATTGAAAAGTTGAAGTAATCTTTCTTGTCATACAGTATCGTGTAGAGGATGTTGTTACTCTGAATATTGCATACATGCATGGATCTTAATATGAAACATATAAAGCGGTTTTATTGGTTTCTAGTTTAGGTAGGTAAATCAGTGGCTTTCAAGCTTAAAGTTAAACTTCTTGGCCCAATTCCATTGTGTTGATTCTATAAATTCAAGGAGAAACTCTGACTCGTATGCATAAAGACACCCATAAACAGGTATTGGAGCACAATACGCTTTAAATGATATATCCTTCCTATGGCTTCCTGTACATATGACTGCACTGTCGGCGACGAGTGACCCAGTCGACAAAGTGTTGCAATTACTGTGCGCTTCTAAGGCGAACCCAAATCCTATGATCGAGGGTTCGAAGCCATTGATAATGTTTTTAGGTGTGTCAGCATCATACCCGCCCTCGTGTATGCATCATTCCGGGTACAACAAGCTGACACGATATAACTGACAT
The DNA here is from genome assembly GCF_022045235.1 of Haliotis cracherodii. Classification (NCBI taxonomy): domain Eukaryota; kingdom Metazoa; phylum Mollusca; class Gastropoda; order Lepetellida; family Haliotidae; genus Haliotis; species Haliotis cracherodii. The sequence goes on from NW_027266286.1 coordinate 31,328,640, forward strand.
ATCGGCGTTGAACTCACTCAGTTAATTCATTAATCGGAAAAGAAAACTAAACAGGAGTATAGGAGACGATCTGTGGACTATAAGAGTTCCTTGTTAACAGTTGTAAATCTCTAAAACAATGAGTGACCCAGTGAACTGGTTTTAACAACGATTTGTAGGATCATTTACATATCATTACGTGTCAGATGAAGTAGAATCATAGACGTATCATTATTTGTCGAATCTGGGATTCGAACACACGATCAGCGGATCCTGGCAAGACGACTAAGGTATACAATTCCGGCGTGCCCACCAACAGCCGATGGAGTTCCCAACACCGATATATGGCCTTTAACACTACAGAGTAGTGTATTACGAATACACGTAAGGAGTAGAGAGTGCCGCTGAATGCAAACGACGACGTTAGTGAGAGCGAGGGGGATACGAGACATACAGAATAAGAGTTATATGCACCTTGAATATTCTTTTCCGAATGTTCTGCTTTTAAGCGGTATTTATAGAATTGAAAGAATTAACCAGGTTGTATAGAAAGGGAATTAGTTTCGACCACACTTGACAGCAGGACTTCTCAGAGTATTCTAACATCTTCATTCACGCAACATATTAAGACTTTCGCTCTTTACACTGTATACAACGAATATGTCTGTCGGTCTGTACATCTTTAAGGTCGATCGTGTCTCATGAATGTTATACATTCGTCATTGTATAAACCCTCATGAGGATTCAAAGTACATACCCAGTACCCCTTTGACGGACGAAATGGTTGAACCGAGTGCCTTGTGATGAACACGCTTTGAGCATTTTTCCAGTGTGTGGTTGAGTTGTATTTTACGCCGTTTTGAACAGAGCTACAGTTATTTCACAGCATGGCAGCCACTCAAGACCAACTCGTGTTATTCCGGGACAACCGAATAGCGGTCCGTGCCCCTCTCGTTGCCATTTTTGCGACTGGATGCCGTAAACGCCCGAACGGGCAAAACTAAAATTGTTATTTTTCTTGTGTACTCGTTGCGTAATGATTCACGTATATTTCCCCCATATATAATATATATTCCAGATGCTATTTAAACCACGTCGGGGTTAATACAGTATGATTGAACACATTTAACTATATCTTGGATATATTTTTAGATGTGAAACATATGTAAAATCAACAATTCTCCTTCAGCACCAGGTCACGTGAGACCCCGTGAGATTGCGTGTGAGAAATCGGCTTCACTGCAAGTTTGGATATCGGCAAAGGTCAAGCAGTTTCGCGACGCATGCATGATATTTTGGATATTCAGGTGTTTTCTTGGAAGTGTTGTGAATTTTCCTTTCACTTATTTCTTGTACGGATTCTGAGGTTCGTTCCTAACTTATTGTTTTGTTGTTTTACATTTTACCCCTTGTGAATTAAATTAGTTTCACTAATTACCAATATGGCATCTCAGGACTCTAATGGCGTCGCCATTTTTGACGAATTAAACAATGATCTGTTGGGACAGTCCTTGTAAACATATCATAATGTAAAATCAACAATTATTCCTTAGGGATTCTTTGACTGAAGTACATGAAGTCGAACGCGCATTCTTATTGTTTTTTTAGTTTTTTTAAAGATATCATTAATGTAGGAGGACGAGCCTTCTTAAAACCTTGCAGGTTACGGAAAGGGGTGAGTGTTGACGAATGCGTGGCAGCTTGACGAGGAAGGAAAGCTGAAAATGACGCAGGTCGTAGATGAAGCGACTTTGATGAAGCCCACGAGTACGGGGGTGTGCTGATAAACAACGGATCACAACCAGTACCATCTGTTCGATGGGGTTATAGTACTGCTGGGTGCACCAAATATAAGATTCATACATTGTGCCTGTGTGTCGAATCGAACCTGGTTCTTCGGCATAACGAGCCATATATTTATTTAACCACTAAGCCACCCTACTAGACTACCATTTACATATCTACAAAATATAAAATCCAAATGGAGCCCTGAACAATGCTGAGAGCTGAGGCAAGTTTGCCTTGCCAAATCATTCTAGGCTTGAGCTGAGTTTATTTCTTAATTTAATCTCAAGGATATGGGAGACAGACCACAACTACGTATACAATGGTTAACTGTTATCTATCAACCACTATTTTCATGATTCAGATTATTCAGCGACCGCCATGATACAGCTGGAGTATTGTTTGAGGCTTCATAAATATCATTGATCAACTCGGTATGCAAAACATGATTTCCCACACGGTACCATGCGTAAGGCCAAATTCTGGTGAAAAAAATATAACACACTACCCATGAATTAGTAAGTATGCTTTTACGTTACCTTTGGCATCATTCCAGCAATATCACGATGGGGGACACCAAAAATGGGCTTAGATACTGTACTCCACAATATGTTCAGTATGTAAAAAATGGCGTTGTAGCTGATATTTGTTTGGACGTGCAAGGCACGACAACTTAAAGGGATAATTATGCACATCAGCATTTTGTCCATTTTCTGCCTTATTCTTTACTTTATAACCAGTGTCATATGTGAAACTAGGAACATTGAGTCTGTGCTGTTAGTCAGGTCATTATCGAGTAGACAGACATGATAAAATTCAACTTGAAGAGGGGCTTGAATAACAGTTCTGAGATGGACAGTTATCCCGAGTAAGGTCATCCTCTAATTCGTTTTGAAACATTTTTGGAAACCAAAGCAATGATATTGTGCTGTTAGTGTAAGGGCTGAAACCGGCTACGTACATTGGATCACACCTCATTCATTGTGAGGAAGCGAAGCCGGGTCGTTGAAGTGACGAAGGAACGCTGTATCAACTATACTTCTGCGCCCTCCCTCTGTTGTTCAGTTGGTGAGTTAATTATGCAACTTCTCGTAAGAACCTCTTTGTGGAGAATAAAACTTTCAGTGTCTCCATTACTCTCAACACTTATATTAAAGTTTAGTCTGGATTCCAGGTAAAAATATTGCCCCGAGTAATCTATGGTTGTCGTATTTAGCAATTAAATGGATAATTGATGAATGGGCATGTCCTTGCATCCCAACTACTTGGAGCGACCCTTATGATATCAGTCACAGGATTATCTGGTCCAGTCTCGATTGTTTACATGCCACCGCCATGTAGCTGTGATATTGCTGAAAGTTGTGTTAAACAAGGATAAAAAACTATGAAGGTTATATGAAAGACATTAAACGTTCAGGTGAAAGATTCATGACAGGTCTTCCCTCAACTGACATAACTACACAATGGTACAATAATAAGAACACAAACACGAACATTCATGTATTATGTATTCAATGTATTTTTGTTTTGGCTTATGTTACAGTTTGGACGCTGGGGAGCAATGCATTGACCACATATGACATAACAACCGTTTATTATGTTTTACACAAGCCCAGATTTCCTGAGAAATATATTACAACAGTACGTCATTTAACGAAAAGAAAGGAAAATGAATATTGATTCAGAGAGAGAGAGAGAGAGAGAGAGAGAGAGAGAGAGAGAGAGAGAGAGAGAGAGAGTTTTGTCCAGTGTTAACTATCCCCACAAAAGGCAATTCTGATGAGGAATATTAGTGAAACACCCCCAATTTGACAACCCCCAACGAGTTCATATACATAATTTTCACATGCACCAGAGGTGTCAAAGTCGATGAGACGGTCGCCTGCTCCCATAAGTAAAACAGCTGGCTAACCGTGCCCTCGGTAGATCCACGTTTTAGTGTAGGATGTATAAGACCGCCAGACGGCTCTGTTCTAATCACTGTGACGACTCTGAATATTGTAAACGGCAAATTTCAAATTCTTTATAGCTCATCACAGCACTTGATTCAATTGCTGTGGTAAAAACACACGTTCCCTTGATGGCGACCGGAGCACGACATGGCCGTGCCACGATTGCGATCTTTGGAACGTGTTTGTTCAATATAAATCAAAACACGACAAAGCAAAGGCCATTTGGATGCGAAATATTCGCGACCTACTCGCGATCATAATTGTTTTGAAAAATACATCATGGTCTGCTTTGATGTCCTGTGATCACACATAACTGGTTAATGGCCTCAGAATATTTCACCATTCAGTGGATTACTATAGTATTTACAGGACATTATCAGTACAACCTTCACCCCATAAATATCTCTCGAACGCAGCATGTTAACTGCTACTTGGTTCACAGCGTATGAATGACTCATGTTTAACTCTCCAAAATCTGAAATTTGCATGAACTTTGAAATATCATGTTATGGCATGATGTTGCAGAGAATGATATCAACACGGTTTGTGTGTGATAGTTTCATAAAAGAATCTCACAAAACATGTGCGGTAGAAGTTGAAGAAATTTCCTTGGAAAGGTGTGTGTGATATAGCATTGTCGTAAACAAGACGGTGTTGACTGATGGTAAGCAGTGGAGATCAACAGCATGGGGAGATATCCCCATCACTGACTAGGACACTGTACAAAGTTACAAAAGTCTGGGTTCGAATCCACTAGTCAGACCCTCCCCAATTTGATACATCCATAGCTTGCTAGAAAGTCAACATAATAGCACAGTATTTGCATATATGATAAGACATATTTGTACTGATACAAATACACCCACACAAAACACACAATATGCTACATAATCATGTTCTCAAGGTAATATGCATGCTATTGGCATTCCTTAAAAATGAATCTCATCCATACTGATTATCAAGGCCATATAATAGTTTCCAGTTAGGTGAACACAGCGGCCGTTTCATTGGCAAAATGATAGTAGACATGACCACATATTCACTGCATGCAACAGTAGACGATAACGCGAACTAATCGTAACAGATCAAGTGAAATTCCAATCAACAAGTCGTATTCCAGTAGTCATTTTAACTGTCTTGACCCAAAACATTTAATGTAGTTCGTTTATACACACACAACGTACATTCACTTCAGAAATCAATCTCTAATAAAAAGGCAATGGGTACATCTTAATACATGAAAGTCTGACGATGATACATATGAACGAGCCCTCATTGAAAACCAAATATGATATCCAAGCGAAGGCTACAATCGGTTATTCAATAAGACGCGGATTTGTAAAGATAACAAACAAACTGATATTGAATTCTTGCATTCCCCGATTCAATGCTTGATAATAATTTCTCTTTTAGTACACACATCCGGCTATGATCTACTCAGATAAGAATTTCTTGCGAAAGATGGAAGCGAATGAAGATATACTTCACAGTAGAGCTTCCAGGATATGACATGTGTGAAATTAATCACAGGTTATTGGTAAACAACTTTTAACCACGATTGAAAAGCACACTTTCCTCGGTTAAAACATATAGTGACGGTATGGCAAAGTAGAATTGTAGTATGTTATAACTTGAATCAGTTTGATAAAAAAGTTCACAGTTAGTGTTGCTTTCTTCGAGACAGCTATGTTGGTGATATATCAAAAGTCGGATGTAATTTGGTAGAATTGTTATGAAAAGTCTGTTTTACTTTTAAAGATCAACCTTTGATATTTGGTTTGACATATTCAGCTTACCAATGATCATTGGAATAAGTCTAATATCTCATGAGCATTGTCTGAGGAATTTCACGAATATTTCAGAGTATCGAATCATGTGGAATAACGTCGTGTACTACAAACCAAGTATTAAAAAAAACATCATTGTGACACGTTCACTTTCTTGCTTTCCTAAATAACGTCTGATGCTTAATGAAATGAGATGACATAATTAGTATTAATAGTGTTCAATATGTCTACAATTGTACCATGTGCCATACTCAATAAAAGTTAGACAAACCATTATCAAACTGCTCAAATCAGTCCAAAGATCATTTTAAAAAACCGCGCTTCCCACAGGGCGACATATTTGAGCAGTATCCTGGATCCTGTATTGTACACATGAAGTTTTTGACATGTCAGCAGTGGGAAGGTGAGGCGAAAGACTGTGCTTAACTAAACTGGTCATGTTGGTTCATCTAAAGTTACCAAAGCCTGTATGAACCTATCAAAAGTATGGACATACCTAGAAGCTCGACTCTAGGCTGCAACAGAACCTCCATTGCACCTACAATATATGCATGGAAGACTATTTATACAGACAGAACAAACCATCAGCAAGTCTTTTTACAAGCACATATATAAAGCCTTATCTTACACGCATTTGTACAAAAATATGTTCTCATCATCTACCGAATCTGGCCCTCACAGCTAACCATGTATGTAAACTCTCAAAATAGTTCATCTTCACTGCGAGACAGTCATAGCACATGTTTCCGGTCTTTACCGGATGAGCTTCATGTGAGTTGGTTCAGCTTTGGTAGGAATAAACAAACCTGGGTTCACAAGATGATTGTGTTTATTCATAAGGCACTTTATTGGGAGCAAGTAGCTCTCCTTTGATTGAGATGTATCGATCAAATGCCCTCCAGATGAGTGATCGTCTTTAATGTCATTTTCTGGCACTTCCGGTACACAAACACGTATCCCCTCACTCACAACACGACTGTGCACTCTCTTGTAGAACATGTACAAAGTTATAGCAAGTCTTCCTGTCATGCGTACACTTCCTTTCCACCAACTGAATTGTGTCCGTAGCCTGTCAACGGCATGAACTGCAGTCCGTTATCTGTTATCTCCTTGTCTCGTTTCTTCGTAGGTTTCTTTGATCCAAAGCATCTCACAGCAAATCGGAATTCTTCAGCCATTTCGGAGCAAAGCGTTTGCTACAATGAACAATAAAATGAAATTAGTGAGGCTTGCAAAAACTAACAGTTGGTCACATATCATGGATGTGCTTAAAAATACGTTCAATGCAGCATTCTGTAGAAAATAGAACCGAGGTCTCATCGTAAGTCTTGCAAGACGTGATTGTTTTTACCTCAGGAGATATCGATTGAATTCTTATCATGTTTCCCTGAGGTTGTGTTACAAGAAAATCAATTTACTCTCAAATAGTTGCTTTCAATTTCGTAGATATTGTGATGGAATATATTTCATGGAAGACGTATAAAGGTAAAATTCCACATTCTCTCGGGGGTCTATTGTTTTCATAACATGATGAATGGCGTTGAAGCAGTGCTACTGTTTACTGTTCTGTGAAACAAAAAGACCCAGTGACTTGCTTTAGCTGTGTGCAGCTCGACAATGACGTATCCTGCTATGGAGCTATAACGTCACACTCCAAAAGCATTTTAAAATTAATGATATTTCTCAATGATGGTGATAATCCATTAACGTCTGACGACTAGTATTTTCGAAAGGGCCCAAGTGAAAAATAGAATGTAAAAACATTACATTTTGTATGTGATTTAAAACAACGAAGTTGTTCTTAACGTGAGATATCACTCTTGCAATAACATCTCTTGAATACACAAGAGATTCAAAGAGTTTTATTTGTTGGAATCTTGCTGTTTGTCATAGCCTCACTGACATATAAAATATGAAGTCGAAAGAGATGAAAAGAAGTGATCTTCCATTGATGTTTGTTAATGACAAGGGTTGAAGACGTTGTACGAATAGAAAAATTGCTTTATGCACAGAGGTTTGCGAACGAGTTTCACGTGTTTTAGGATCTGTGACTCACGCCTGTATTTTACATGTATAGCGAATACATATAGTTTTGCACTAACAAGTGATATTCAGCTGCTCTTGCAAAAACTACTGAGATGTAGGCCAAAAGAAATGCATGTTTAAGAACGAGATGTCCTATAGGTAACGTTTACCATCATCAATGACGTAATTGTCACACCTTACCGTCACGTGGGAAGTCGTGGGATCAAGATAATGTTCTGATAATGTCGACAGTGCCAAAAACTCCACACTTTCAGGAAGACGGAGCTCAAGATGAAATCAGTGCATTACCTCAGACAGATTGTGAGGAGCTCACAGTTATTTTTTTGTCTTACTGATTTGTATGACGCAACAAAAACGTTTCCGTGAGCGACATCAAAACGCCTTCTTTGGTTTAATAGAATTCCGTTGCTATTCAATTGAAGAAATAGCCGTCGATTTGGGAATTTAATCGCCAAATGGAATTTGAGGCAAATTAAATACCACAAGTGAAAAATGACATGATGCACACTCCCTGGACATTTTGACACGTGCAGCATCAATGACTGGTGGCGTGATGCTGAAAAGTGACGATTTTGGAAGCATCCCTTACGTGTCAGCTTTGACGACAGTGAAACCCCGCTAAATCGGAAGGTACAATCCCGTATTGACGGATTTCTGGATTAACAAATACATGTAATGTAATGTGTATACATCAGTAATCGACCGTATTAACGAGTTTCCGGCATACGAAATATATCTTATGTCCTACATGTACATAGATAAGCAATCGCCCTTATTGACGAGTTTCCGGATGAACAAATATAATGTAATGTCTAATATGTGCGTATATCAGTATATATCCGGGGGTGTCTAGACGAACAGGGTCTAGCTGTTCCATAAGGTGGTTTGAATAACATCCCCTACTTCATATGAACAGCATATATCGTGTGTCCTCACCTGGTCCTTTCTGGCATTTTTTCTGGCTTTCCATATAAACTCACAGAGGGAGATGATGAACCCGGCACCCACACCTCCCATTAGCACTACAAACACGCCACCCACGTTTGCCACCCCGAGTTCAGCTGCCTTGTTCTTCTGGTTGGAGCTCTTCTCAGCCACACACTTGCCGCCACCATTCTTCTCCTTCCACCATCTGTCGTGAATAGTGTGGATAAACTGCTCCTCCTGAAGCTTTAGAATCGTCTCCGTGATGGAATCCCTGAAAGGGGACTCTGAAATGGGACAGGGAAATGAGTGCCTGAGGAAAGTTAATGATTTCAAGTCTTTGAAACGAATTTAGAAGTGTGTAAACACAAGGAAGAGAATTCATGGATATCAACTTCTTTATTAATACATATGTGTGCGCGCGTGTGTGTGTGCATAGAATATATTGTGCCACACTGGTTCCTCAGAGAATACAGGTTTATAATTCCTGTATCTGATATACCTTCTGACTTATGGACCTACCCGGTGGCGTTGCTATGCCGTATCCCTTGGAGTCGAGGAGGCCTCCCACCTGCATCAGCTCACAGTTCCTTTGGATGTTATATTCTACTGACGTAGATTCCCCAAGATAGGCGTATCCCCCTGCCAACACTCGGTTCACACCCTCGGCTCCGTCTTTCACAAACACATTGTCCTCGGATGTATTCATGAAGTTCCACATTCTTTTGAATGTTTCAATTTTGGAATTCTGCAAAGAGTACGAATAATGAACTTACAAACGTGTGCGATTATATGTAATATCGTAAATAATTCTGTACGTACAATTATTGAAAAACGGAAAACATTTATAATTATGCGTTGCCTAACTCTCCATTATCAACAATTAAAAATGTAATTTGCTAAAGGGCCGATAGATAAATGTGGTACAATAAAGAATAAAGACTGAACGGTAATGCTCTCCTGAAAGAAAGATTAAGATGGAGATGGCGTAGCGCATGATGCTGGTGTACCTGGAAGAACGCCATGGTGGAGCCTCCCTCCAGTGTGCCGTATTTGATGACTGTTTGCTTGACGAGATCTTCGGCGCTTTCTATGGGAGAGATCATTCTCTCCACGGTGAGGAAAGCAGCCAGGTTGGCGGTATAGGAGGAGATCATAATGAGTGTGAAGAACCACCACATGCCTGCCACAAGACGGGTGGAGATGGCCCGAGGCGCGATTTCACAGCCTGGGGACAGATGAATAACGGTAACGTTGTTACAACGTATACAGTTTAAAGGCGAAATGCTGCATCTATTATTTGAATAGTGGCGTAATTCCATTGCAAAAATGTCAGTTTACTTACTTTTGTAAGTATGATCTTAGTGTTATTTAAGATGGGGAAAAAATGGTTTAATCTGGAACAATACCTTGCTGCATAAGGGAACCAATAGTGAACCAGAGACTGTTGAGGATGGTAAACTGGTTCTCCACAACATCAGCATCTGGGTTACAGGGGTGAGGGTTGCACCATTCGTAGGGACTAAACCTTGCAATAACGAAAAGCATAAAACTGACGCAGAGGTAGGCTGCGATCATGTACACCCACACCTCCACAGACAGGGGAGAGAGAAAGGAAAACAGCTGTGGCGCCTTGGGGGTTGGCTTCTTGTATAAGATGGTGATACCCAGGGTAATGAAAGGCTTCGTGAAGTCGATGACCTGTTCTCGTCCGTGGGTGATGGACATGCCACCAAGGCCAAGGTCTGCTTTCTAAAAACAAGAATACAAATGGGTGGGAATTAATTATTTGAAGTATGATATTCTTTGTTTCAGATGAAATTAATCTTTACTTGTATGTGATGCACATACCTCTATTGGAGGTATATTAGTAAAGACATCAGAAATGACAGTGCAGTAAACACATTCATCAAGTATTCAAGTATGAACACTCAAGATAAAGAAACAATAAATGATATCTGTTTTTACCAATTTAATGTGTTAAATAACACTAAAAAATACCTATTTTCCAAGAATACTGCACATGATGTGTGTTACTGGGCTATATGTGTGTGCATGTATTTGTTGTCTACCTCATACAAAGAAAAATACTAAAAGCTATTTTGTAGCGCTAAGAAATGTAACTTCTATATGTCTGTATTTTGGGCCTCTATATTGAATAAATTGTCTTGTCTTGTTTGTCCATTCTTTGTATTAAAGGTCAAGGTTCAATAGCAAGAGTTATTGCTGCCTCATGGGAATTTATGGTTAGAACATGGTCCCTAGCAACTCATGCTTGTTGTTTGATGCGACTAAATGATCGGGTGGTGCCGAACAATGAGTTGGTTGATTTTATGTTGTCGTACCCGACAGTGACTGACATTGCTCAAACTATCATCATATGTACAGCTGGTACAGACTCGATTATTCCATTGCCGTCTTGAATAAAGCTGGAATATTGCTGAGTGTTGCGTTAAACAACAAAATATTTCAATTTCGGGCGAAAGTTCATATTTAGAGACTTAACTGCGCCTTAAAATGGCTGGCAAGAAATTGGTGTGGTAATGTAAGGCCCAGAAGAAAGTAAACTCTTCAAATCTAAATTCAGTCATATCTAATATCTTTTATTCCCTTTTCGTCTTTGAAAGCAATAAATGATATCACTTAAAAAAGAAGAAAACAATGTCCTTGGAGTCTGTATCATCACTTTGTGAAAAAGAATCCTCAGAACAAATACTTATCATGGGTTATTGGATACGAAACGGGAAACAGTTCAGCTTCCTCATGGTCACACCATTTCATATGATATTTACCAAATTTAATATTTAATATTGAACTCACCCTGTCGATTAGTTCTCTGACAATACCAGACCATTCTCCATTCTTCAACTTGCCGTAGGTGCTAACTACTCTGATGCTGTAGTTGAATTGCCTTCTTTTAGAGATTTCATCCAGAAGATCCACACAGAAGCCCTCGTAAGTGATGGTACCGTCTACGTGTTTCACTTCCATAACATACGGAGCTTCCTAATAACACAATAAAGGACCATTAGTAGTAATACACTGCACCCATGTGGAGTGGAGACTCAAATTGGGTCTTTACCATGACTGTCATCAATCAAACCCCTGTGGTAAACACAGGATGTCGGGCGTAATTAACCCAAAGGGTATGACCCAAGGGGCTTATTTGCAGGACTATTGAATTCTGTTAGTGTTATAAAACGATTAACCGCGGTGTATATACCAGAAGTAGTGTCAAGTGAAAATGACAATGACATAACGCTGCTGTGCATACATGCCAATAATACAGATGACATTCCCATGTACAGTGCGTGTTCTACATCATTCGAATGTAAAAACAATTTCGTGGATATGATATATTATACCCCACCATATTGTTTTTTGCAAAAATAGCTGATAGCATTAGCGTCAGAAAAATACCGACAACACACTCAGTCGAACATAATTACGTTTTCTTAGTCGATGTCCTGTGGAACATCGAACATATACGATATGTGAAGTTCGATACAAGCCGACTGCAGTCATGTAAAGGTCTACTTACCACCACAGCCACAACTTCCAATGTTGTGTTTTTAAGAGAACTTTCCACTTCTTTCCTTCTTTCATCATCTGTTTTCGTCATATTAACACCGATATGCCTGTTCCAGGTACCAACCTGGAACGCAAGTGATGGTTTGAGTAAACGATATAATGACAGGCCATTATAAATCAATATGAGAAGCGCTTCCATTTAAACATCTCTGATTATTTGGCGTATAAAGAAATACTTTAATTCCTTAGTTCACTCTAATATTTTGTAATTCAGGGTAATGGTGGTTATTCAAACATTGTAAACATGTAATGTTGGTACGCTCAATAACATTTACTTTTGAAATCTTCCTGGTATACTTAACCAATTTAGTAGGACATTCTGGACAACCATCATAATAACCAGTTTAGTGATTTGTTTCTTGATATCTTCATATGTGATGTTAGTACATTAGCTGTAAACCTTTTCAAAGGTTCACATTAGTTCAAGTTCGAATATGCATTTACAACAGGTCGACACATATCTGGGGTGTTTTAATCCATATATAATAAACTAAAACGGTAAGGGATCATGAACATTTTTTGGGATATTTTATGAATTTGTGTGCTCAATCTTTACTACCAAAATATCCCCTAAAATATTCCTGAACGTTTTGGTTCTGTATAGGTTGAGGTCATCTCAATTGTACATGTAATCGCCTAAACCTGACATATATGACGCTGAGGAAACATAACTGAATTCACGTTCATTCAAGTTACCAGATATAGTTTGCATGTTTCTAGTTTCATAAAAAACAACACTTATTCATACAAATATAACTGGACAGAAAGCTAAAGTGAAGCTGACACTTTCTTATCAATACCTTCATAAGGCCTGTTAGTTTCAGCTCAAGTACGTCTAAGCTGAAGTCTCTGCGCTCTCCATTATCATATCGGATCGGTCCTGATAGACCTTCAAAGTTCAGCTGCAAACAAAAAAATACATTCTTTACGAAAGCTGTAATATGCCCAAAGGAAGAGCATAGGTTAGCTACAAAAAGCAATGCTTCTTACCACTCTTTTGAAGAAATAGTCACAAGTTTTTTAGTGACAAGTTGAGCAGGCAACCACTTTCTCAAACAGTCACCTTGAGGACACGAACATGTAATTGAACAATATTGATTTCTTTCTTCTAAAGTGGAGTTGTTCCCCTTCCAACACATGTAGAGGCTATAGTTTGAGAAGAAAGATAACCTTTGATTTTTCAGGTTTCTTCATATAGCACTATTGAAAGAGCAATTACATTTTTTACCTTAAATTACGTATGCACTTTGGTAATGTGTCTGGTACAAGCAAACGAACAAGACATTCGTGGAAAGAAAATCAGATTATTTGAGAACGCAACTGTCTGTTCTTTTTCGAAACATTAGGGTAAGATACACAAATATATGTTTGCAAATAACTGGATTTGAATATACAATTAGACACGTATTTACACATGGGGAATGGGCTGGATATATAAAATACACAAAGGGACTGATATTTCGATGCCTGAGATCAAAGCCGAAGAAAGATTAAATTAGTAATTAGTCGTCTGAACGTACGATGTTCTTAAAGGGTTTAAGATCAATCTGAAATAGATGTAATGCTACATTGAATAAACGTTTCAAAGTAAAACCCAAAACGCTAGTTGGAAATGTGTCTACAAAACAAAGGTGCATGGTGCTCTCTAATTATATCTAAAACGTAGTTAACGATAATGATACTTCTTTAATTATCACATAGAACCTTGAATCCATAGCATTGAATTAATGAAAGAAAGATGAGCCGTCCTGTACAACATGGATAAAAATGCAACTTTGTAGACATGAAAATATGCCTTAACTCTCACCCTTTTAAAGAAATGTTGCGCTATTTCATACATATTCCACTGAATTCCCGACATCAATCACGAAAATATTCCATTCCGTCTAGACATATTGATCAGCAAAGAAAACCTCAGTATCTGCATCTGTTCTGTCAATGTATGTTTTAATGAACAAGCGGCGTAGAATTTAATATTGCGAACGTACTCTGAAATGGATATTTCCTGTGATGTACTGTACTGTGATGCAAAATGATTTCTGAAATTTTACATGTATGTTTTCTTTCAAAACGAAGCAATTGTCAGTTTGAAAGACCTCTGTTTTTTTCTATTACAAACACTTAAACGTGCCGATGTTGGCGAAGAGGACTGGTGTAGTTTTCGCTGCGATTCTATCAGCTTATTTGCAAATTGTTCAAGTCCCGTGTGCTACCGATAGGGCAGGACATGATTACCCTTTTCGCGAACACCTCGAGTCATCACTTATTGTCAGTGATCCATTCCAATAACTGTCACCACTATTTTGCCTTTTACACCTAATGGAATCTGTTTCGTCGTATAATTGAGACTGGTTATTCTCATGTGTCGACGTTTCATATTATATTTGCAAAAGTGGTTTGCTTGGGCGAAAACATAATATCTTTCAAAGCACAGAATGTTATACTTCAGTACATATCAATCGTTTGTCCTTCGTCGATGATATGTTTGTCATATTGATAATCAACAGCGAATGAGAACATGTCTGAAGCCAATGGATTTCAAAATGTTTATCAGTACTAATCATACTATGACACACTCGTACAAGTGAATGAATGCGTTAAACACATGCAGGCAGCAAGTTCAGCATATCATCGATCACATTTCTTGTGCGTCAAAAATGCCTTATCCGTGACATCATGTCCTACATATCGACGTGTAAATGGTACCGTGGACATATTATGTCATACGAAATGGCAAGTAAAAATCGACAGTTTGTTTTGAGAATGAAACATGTTCATGAAAACATGAAGGAAATATAACCATATCGCTGGTGAAGTAATCAGTCGAAGTCTGTTTGTTTATCTTATATAATTTTGAAGTTTAAGTCTATGCAATTCTCTGTCAACATACACATACTTCACAACACATTTTGACGCATGGACGTCATAACGAATCTGAAGTAAAACTGTTGGTTGTACATAATGAGACGGGTAAAAAAGGTGTAAAAATGCAGTTGTGAAGAGTGTGAACTGCCTGCCTCAAGGTCTATTATCAGCTCGTCCATCAAGAGAAAAACACACCCTGTCACAAAGCGTAAAACGCTGAAGCCACATGCGAAATAGTTAGAATGAACGTTTTTAAGAGCTGTAAAATGAAAAGGGTTCAAAGACGCATCCATGGAAGGAATGCGAATATCAGTAATATGATATGTGTATCCATATATGTACATGTACCAAGGTATGCTGCAGTGAAGAAACTAGAACTGATATATTCTTCATCAGAAGTTGATATCCATTAATGTAGTAATTGTGACAGTCACAAAACTAGAGTTACTGCGTCTTCTAGCCTAACATACAGTTTAGGATTTTTTATTATACAATACATTTCTCTCCTCTTAAATTAAAACAAATTATTACAGTGTTGATTTCATAGAGCTGGCTAGACTTGCTTTTGAATATATATATAGATTGATTTTGGTCTCATAAAATAAATATATTCCACAGTCATGGTGCAGGACCATGCGTCTTCCTGCACCAACTATCTTACATGTATGCATGATGGTGTGTTACAACACTGGTACCACACTGTCTCACAACGTTGTACTTGTTACATACACGCCTGAGAAGGAGCATGTGCATTACACAAAAGCTATACGTTATTCGACAACAAGACTTTGTAGCTGACTTGGGATCAAGGTGGTTCTAACACATTCTAAGTATACCAAGAACTAATCGACAGCTAAAGAAATGTCATTTTCAATATGACTGGATTTAATCCTTAGAAGGGAATCGGAATTCAAAAAGATTTGTATTGTCACATTGCTGGTACCATATGCACAACATGTGCCATAATAAAGCACAATAAAGCCATTTGACAAAATATTATTGTTTGTAACTATTTCAATATTTGGAACATATATTACATGTTTTGAAACTATTGCTGGGATCATCAATGCAATGCTCAATCTTTATAGACTATATCTGATATCAACCTTCAGATTGATTTGAACCAGGTGATAAAGGATTATTCTTTGAAGTAATAAACTTACCGATTTCATGAAATTCAGTAAACTGTTTCCAAACTGGAATGTTTGCTTGGTGTCACAGGACAACACTGCCTTGGTCACGTCCTGGGCCTGGGACAACTCGTGAAGCGCCAGAGAGAACAACTGGACGGCGTCGTAGGCTAGCGCAGTCTCCGTCTACAAACAAAGATAACATCGACAATAAGTAACCGTTTCGACAATAAAACCTTTTTCAATACAACTCATACCTACAATATGACACGAAATATAACAATATTAATTATACCTTTTGTAGGTGACACACATACCTCTATCATGGTAAAACGTGTGTTTGTTTCCAATGGTAGGCAAGCAACATGTATCTTTAGTTATATATTACCATACCGGTGGCAACCATATTAATCAAACATTTTATCCTCATTTTAATCCTCAACGGGACGTATAATCAGGTTATATTCCCATCATGAGGTATGTTTCTGATTCATTTACATAGCAACAATGATCAGAACATTCACGGCATATGCTATGATATCTCCATATGATGCAATGAATCGTTAGTAACAGTAACAAGCAAATGATAAATTGGTAGTTGATGATAATTTGATCACAAATGTTGGTATTTAATCCAATAGAAAGAAGTGATTTTGAAATCAGAATATCAGTCAAATTTTGTATATTGAATGAAATGTTAATATATCATGATCGGTTTTCAAAAAAGTAATACTGTTTTCAATGATTATCATCTTATACAGCAAACGGATGTTCTTTTATATTGTTCATCACTGACCTCAATAAGTACTCACTTTTGTTATATTTACACTCATCGTGTATAAATCGTTATTCCCGTTTGTGAAAAGACTAAACTATATTCCGTGTATATTGGTAACACATTTTCACTGAAGCAGGAAAACAGCAAAAGTAAATATGAACAAAAACAGACAGATAGGGCACTCTATATGAATATACAAAGAAATAGAATGACATTGCTTTCACAATAACAAGATACAGAAACAATATCATGTAAATATATACCCTCATCTATAATGGAAAACATATATATACCAGCAAGATTTCTACGAGAGGACGTGGAATGAGACGAATAAACCATAGCAGTGTGTATTTGTATGCCACAGTTGTGTGCAATAGGTCCTGCAGATGTGTAAGTTTTTCAGAACACATAAACGATAAAAGGCTATTCAGTATAACGTTTGAGATGCAAAGCATAACCAAATTCAGTTATCGTCTTACCGTAAAGGTGATACCAACACTGGCCTGAGAAAACACGAATACTAAATTCTTCATACCATAATAAATCTAATTTGACATAGCTTAGTTTTGAATGAATAACTCAAATTTACTTTTTATAAAAAATATGCGAAAAAACATTACAATGTTATCATCTACGACAAATTCATGCATGACTGATGAAAACAGCAACTCCACTTCTGAGTGGGACGGCAACAACACGTACAACATTAATGACACGGTAACAACGATGACCTACCGCTACATCGTCGGTGATATTTCCCTGACAGAGCGCATTAAAGAAGGTAAAATATGGTAAACTACAGCATAGAATCATTGGTGTATATCACCTGTATTGTTTTTATGGCGTTATTTTATCAGTATTAACAAGACAGTCACTGATGGCCATGAAGGTGGCAGATATCCGAGTACTGCGAAGTTTGTTCGGAATCAATCTTTTGATTCAATGACTTAAATTCAAGTCTTCTAGAGCCAGACACCATGTCTCGTTGATCATGTGTAAATTCCGTTCCATAAATTTATAAGAGGGACAACAGTACTACAGTAAGATCAAATCTGACATATCGCATTTAAGGTACCTATGCTGTGTCTAACGTGGTATTCTGGTATTTGGGCAAAATTCAATTAGAGTCATGTTCATGTGTCCACGTAAACAGTTGGACTATAATTGGGATCAAAATGAATACAAATTAAAACTTCACTGTCTGTGGAATGTTTACCGAAAACTTGGAAACGTCTGAACTTGGAACAAATTAGCCAATATGCGAAACGATTCTGACTCTCCATCGCTTCCAACAGGACATTAAATGGAAAAAGGCCAAGTATACTAGACGTGGGCCCAAACATACCTGAATCTCAGAGTAGCCTTTGAGTGGGGAATCCCCCGATCTCCTTGCCTTGTACAACCAATCAGTTCGAACGTTGACCACTTCAGGCCGATCAGGATCGATAAGTCTGAGAGATGTGATGTTAGCGCCATCGTGCTTGTAGTCTTCGAGATCTACTAGGCCAAGATCCTGCAGAAATTGGAGCATTTACTTTACTACATCGTTTGCGCTGCTTGCTGTCTTACACAAAGCAAATCTCCGTGTCTATACAATGCTGGTGTTCCTGCTTGTATACGCCTTGTAATGTTGCTGTAACTATTAAAGTAAACTAAGGCGTATGTAGTGAATGTAATACCCATCCTATGAATTGTAGTCGAAATTCATATTGTGTATTTTCTTCAAAGTCCCTTTCAATCAAATCGATTTTATCGTCGGCGTTCATTTAGTACATACGCGGTACACGTGCAGTGGTGGACATATACAAATATATACATTTACATAAAAGACTCCAGGGCATATTTCATAGAACATATTAGAAACTAGAGTTATATTTGTGCTCATATGAACTGGTGTTGACATTTTGATTTATTTATGAACGTTGAACTTGTACCACTACAGACCTTACTTTACCAGTTATATTTCTATTTACATTTTAATATTGACATTTATGTTTCAAAGAACATATATTTCCTTGATAAATAACTGTAATCCCTTTTGTAGCAATAATACCTGAATCTTGGGTTTTCTCGCCCTTTTCTGACTATCATTATGATATGTAGCGACTTTGAGAGTTTCTTGAGGAAATAGAAAATACATCGAGTTTTCTGTTTGTTTGATATTTTTTTCCAAAAGCAATTCCGCAGACATTTTGAACTCATCTTGAAAATGTCATGAAAGTATCATAAAGGGCACTTTCGTCGGAAGCTGAAACGGATTCAGATTCCCAGGATCCTTGTGTGGGATGCATCTGACATTCTAATAGTTTTTCTTCTAAAATCGATGAATATTGTTACAATTCGAGGAAAATCGCGTTTCCATGTATGTTGACCTCCACCCCCCTTTCTTGAACCATAGTAACAAATGACGGTACAACGGATATTGTGTATAACACATAAATAGCTCTGGTGCTGATAGTGTATGATAAAGGGAAACCTCGTTAATTTGGATGTTTTTAACTTGATGTACCGTTTAAGACGATACAACTTTCTCAATCCTAATCTTTCTCTATAAATGACCAATGCAGATTTCTCGACTGATTTTCATCTCACTGTGTTCTCAGTAATCATATCATGGATGTAGTTTGATGCATGGAAGATAGACATAGATATTGTGTCGATGTGTAACCGAAACGTCACAGAACGAATTCAACACAAAACTTGAAATGATTTAAAGCAAATGATTATTTCACATATATAGCGATGTACATGCATGCGCGCGTGTGTGTGACCTCTTGTACTAGTCCGGACTTATGCCGGTTTTATACACACGCAGTTTAACATCCGACACATAATACTGACTCCCGAGTTGACCAGTCCTTGTTTAACCCTTTGAGGTGAGGTCAGGCAGATCAACAATAAGTACCATATTTCAAGGCATTTTGGTATGACGCCGCCAGGGAATCCACTCCATCACGGAGGTGGGCCCGATTTAGAGTGAGACAATTAAATAGAAATTAATCGATGAAAACAAACAGGCATAACTTACCAGTGTTGTGAAGAAGTAATGATAATATTGCGACAACATCTGCACTTTCAGTGCCTGAAAAATATAATGAAATATTCGACTCCCTCTTCAAATATAGCCTACTGACACGCATATTAAGAATACCTACATACTAGATCATGCACATGATGGTGGCGGACAGTTGGTGGATGGGTGACCATGTTCAGCAAGCTGAACCCCTGAGAGGCTCTAGGGTTTCTGTCCTGTCCTACACCGAAGCACATGTCATATGTGGTATCTCCTTCGGCAAGTGATTTCGTATAAAATATGCCTCTCTTCACCCTGCAGCGAATGGGTACCCAGAAGAGAGATGGTTATGTGACTGTTAATTTCTAACACCTCATGGGCAGTGTGGGTTGTATACTCCCCAGGAAGTTGAGAATGAATTTCCAGTGCACACTGATCCATTGACTGGGGTAATGATATTGTTTTCCAAGTTGGAAGTCAGTGTTTTTTATAGACAATATATGTTACTGTCAGATCATATACATCATTATCCTGATAATCATGTAAGCCTGGACGTACGTAAGGTACTGAGTAGTTATAACAATAGAAAGCCAGAGTAGTTACATGGATCCTAATATCAAAACAACGAGAATATGTCTCTAAATAGTGTATGTGCCACAATAAATGTCTGCAAGTAACTACCAGGGATGTATTTGTTCATCGGGTCACTTTAGGATTCTCACACAAGCAGAATAATGAAATGCATCTTCCATATAACATGCACATAGTTAATTTCAATGGCAACACTTTAATTATGCATGCATACCAAAAGCCATTTTCAGGTCATTTACTTTTTCAATTTAAACTTTCCATGTACATTTTTCATTGACTAATATTGAGAAAAATGTGTTGACCTCAAAGTGACACATATATGTATATAATTGTACATATGCATACATATAAGTTCATGTATATCGCCCGCATACCTTGCATATCCCATTCGGATCTTGATAAATACTGTATAATTCATGTATGCAACATTTACTCATATATTATCTTTAAAATAATTTCAACTGAAAATGTAAAAACATAAAAATGCCATACCATTCGCATACTATTCTGTTCTAAGTCATCACTGTGTCGACTAATGTACCTGTATCAAAATTGCCACTTGATATTGACAGAGAGTTAACATTGACTATTGGTCTGGACAATAACACTGCGATAGGCAAGTTGAAATTGGCTATATCCTCTTTTCCTACCGCATGTAAAATTTTCTTGACACTTGTCAACTTGCAGTCGATGACCATTCGGAACTGTCCTTTCTCTTTGAGCTCTTTGAACATGTTCACATAATCATTGTTGATCGGCTCTAGTTTTCGAACAGTTATTCGAGCTTTGCCCATTTCCGGTGCCTTGAGCACTTCCTGCAGGCGAGTCAGTCCTGGGATTAAAAAAAGGGTCGTTAATTTTCTTCGATGTAAATGATGCTACATGCATTACGTTGTGTGCAACTACCTGAAGAGATATACACAGCCGAATTCTGGATACAGATATTTGAATACTACGTATTACCCGAGGCTTCCAATAGAGCAGATTTAATAGAGATGAAGTACTTTTGGTTTAGGATGCATACGCCATATATGTATTATTGATATATCGCACATATGTTCTTGGCTTATATTACCTTGACTTGCACTTATTTAACAACACGGTGACCTTATCACTGAACTGATACATTAAAGATAGTATTTAACTTCGGGTTAATACCATGTTTCAAAACCCAGTTACCCAATTAATAATATAATGTTAATCGCAAAAGTGTTGGGAACAAGATACCACTTTACATAGATTCAAATACAAGAAGAGAAGAAAAGATGGACAGTATACAGCAAAAACATAACAAACGTACAGGACAAAAAGTATGCAGGTATCTTGGGGTAGACTATTTATCTTCACGAGAATGACATTCGATATAACGACAATGGATTCCACACATACTAATGTTTTCGAATATTATCCTCATATTCACCTTCATTGTTTTCATACAGGAGGGTGAACTTGCTCCAACCCCAGTAGCGCACCATATCCCTGTAGGCTTGGCTGAGGGTCAGATAGTGTGGGAACAGACTGATTGAGTAGTAATCACGTGTGTCTCGGGGGTCCCAGTGCCACTGTAGGTGGGGAATCTCGAATGCATTACACATGGATTGCACATGCGCAGAAGAGAGGGATGACACTGGACCAAAGATGCCAACAATTCCTTTCCCAACCATTTGGCATACTGAAATGACCAAATAACATATTCACAGATTGCGAGGCTCAGTAAAACACAAAAAGGATGTTTTTATGCTTAAATTGAAAATTACAATTAACAACGTCTTGTACTGACTGGAGCTATGCACATACGTAACATCACTCATTCAAGCTGATATATATGAGAAAAAAGGTTAAACTGATGCATACAGTTTCAACTGGACAGACAAGAATATGAAAGACAATATCAATTACGTTAGGTGATAGGAAGTCAAATACAAGTGATATTGTTTATTTAATAGTTGTAATGCAGATTAATATTTGAATACGCATATCGAATGTTGGATCCTATATTCACATGTCCTTGCTCAATTTTATGTCGTCAACCAATGACCATGTGAAAAACTTAAATTCTCTCCAATAACCATGTTGGTTTGCTGTAGCATAACATGATAAAATTGTAGGGGCGCTTCAAACAACGAAAATTCCTGTTCCTCTCATTTGAGTGGTTAACAAGTGGCGAGATCAATGGTGACGTTATGAATAGGCAAGGTGAAGGATGTGTTTCCAGATGTATTAGGACTTTAAATTTCCTTTTTGGCTCTTTTCATTTTGTGTAATTGTCATTTTGAAACTGGGGGTTTCCAGCCTTTAGTGGTAGATGAGACGGCTAGAAAACATCGAATAGGCGTAAACATTCTTAATAGATTTTCAATGAAATTGATAAAAAAAACGTGTGTTGTGATATGGAAAGTTGAAATTTCTGCGGACATATAGGGTTGTCTTTTTGAACTGTGTATCAGCATCTACAGGCGTCTGGGCTTCAGAACTCGGAGCTCCAAGGAGAAGAAAAAATAGATAACTGCTCGAACAACTTTGACGTTTTGCTTACACTGTCAGAATGTTGTGCTGCAAGGTAAAGAACTACGTTTATAAGGAAACCTCTTGAGGCAAAAGAGAGAAAGTCAATTACGAGATATCTCCAACTTGTGTCTGCCGCTCGGTGGTGGAGTCGGGGAAAAAGTGTGCTTGTCACCAGTAACTGACAAGCGCGTTGACGGGTTGCTAGGGGCTACTCCGAGAAAAAGATCCTCAAAGATATGTATCACAAAAGTAGTTTTAGAAAATTGTGAACCTCAACAGTATCGGTCCAATATGTTCACAAAATGTCGCACACAAAATGTACAAAAGATGTTATTTGAAGATTCAAGTAATTGCTATTCAATACTGATGTGCTATGGTAAGACATATGGACTTATGACATTTTGATGGGCTATATTCGAATCCAATTAGGATTTTCTGCTTCCAGGGGCCCTGCATACCAGATTACATAAGTCGTTGGTCCGCTTGAAAACACCGTCTATTCAATTGATAGAATTTGTTTAGGATCTGCAATATTTATGTTATAGACTTAAATATGATTGGTTGACACATCTTTTGCTATATTTTTGCGGTACCTGAGCGGTACATTACGGTTATTCCGTCAATATACCGTGTAATTCTGCATACATAACGCGTTAATTCCGCAAGCTCTGCTAACTCCGTTAACGTACCTTTGTAATACCATAAGCGAACTGCGTTATTTCCGCTTACGTACCGCGTTTTTAATTCCGCAACCGCAAAGCGGAAATTCTGCAAACGTACCGCGGTAATTCCAAAAGCGTATGTGGGATTTCACACCCGCAAAGCAGGACTTCTTCTCTGAAAACGTTTTGTGGAAGTAACGAGGTTTGTTTCTGAAACTGTATAGCGATAAAGAGTGAAGTATGCATGAACAGTAGTGTACTTTCACAACGTTAAACTGAAATTAAAAGAGAATTCATATACAGACTGGTTTTGTTTCGGTTGGAAAGAAAAATGAAATGAAAAATTGTTTGGTTTTGAGATAAAGATATTTCGAGATAGTAAAGTTCAGTTAAGGCGAGTTAAATGTAAAACACAATTCCCATGCGTCCAGATAAGTTTGACGCCTGTTTAGATATGGCCAAACTTCCATTATCAAATTTAATTGTGGTACCATGTAGTTCCATTGCTAAATGATCAGATATTGCGATTGTGTTACATTGGCAGTTCATTTTATTGTATTTTAAAAACCGCACTCAGTTCGGTAGTCCTTAGTCATAGATCTAGCATCATGATGATCGGTCTGCATTACACAGACGAGTGGAGCTACTGCGTCATGGCTGTCAAAGCAGAATAATAAACTCAAATCGATGTATAAGTCATTCAACACATATAGCGATGAAGCTGTTATACGTGTTCAGAAACGGATGCCTATTGCCAGAGTTAATGTTGGCTGTTCTCTGTGGATGCCATGTGTCTCTCCATAAGGCAATGACATATGCTTTTGAAATGCCATTGCTTTTCATTATATTCAATAATCTGGAATCCAGCATATGAAATCCATCTGTACGTGGGCTTGCCATTTGCGAACGGTTGGTGATATTTTAATGTAATTAACATTAGACACACACAGTAGGTTGCAATCTGTACTTGATAAACGCCAGATGGTGGTAGAAATTGATTTGATGTCACTGTGACAGAAAACAGGCTGTCTGCAAAACAAGCAATGATAGTTCGCATTACCTTCAACATCTATCGATCAAAATAAACTGCCTCCGTCTTATACTAGCATTTCTAGCAACTGAAACTGAACGTATTTTGGAGGAAATGAACTTAGGTGAAAATTGTAATGTTCATATATTAGGACAACGTGCATGGTGAAGTAACAGAGGTGGTATATGAAATAGTGCTTAAGAGTGTTGGAGAGGAGTTGTTTGAGACCGTCGTGTACTTGTCGTTTGGATTCAGCGTCATATTCCTGATTACCGGTATAGTTTTCTACATACGTGTGTGTAGCAGTGCTTCATCATCCAGTGGATTCAGCGTCATATTCCTGATTACCGGTATAGCTTTCTACATACGTGTGTGTTGCAGCGCTTCATCGTGCCCTGTGGATTCAGCCTCATATTCCTGATTACCGGTATAGCTTTCTACATACGTTTGTGTAGCAGTGCTTCATCATGCCATGTGGATTCAGCCTCATATTCCTGATTACCGGTATAGCTTTTTACATACGTGTGTGTAGAAGGGCTTCATCATGCCATGTGGATTCAGCGTCATATTCCCGATTACCGGTATAGCTTTCTACATACGTGTGTAGCAGTGCTTCATCGTGTCATGTACATAGTTTTTTACAGTATGTAGAAACATTTAATTGAGTGCGGGTGTTGGGCTTTTCGCCGCATTCAGTATGACGGCTTCTTGTAAATAATCGAGTCTGCCCTAGGCAAGTCAGTGATTGAAATTATGGGCAACGAACAACGCCGCCGTAGTACAAGACACGCAACCAATCAACCAAGACCGGAATCAACACATAAACACATATTGGGATCCATAACTTCGCTAACTTATGCAATGTGTATATTGGAAATGATTCCTTTAGGTAACAATTGTAACTTAAAGGCACCAGCAGTACTCGCACCATACGACGGCGGTCTGTTAACAAACCGGACCATCATTAATTAATGTTGGGCAGCTAATAATCATATATAAATATTATATCAACGATATGAACTATCGAACTTTCAACTCTCTGTAGATCGCTCAGAGATACAGCAACATTGTACGAGTATTAGGCATCTACATTTTATTGAACACCTATTACCCATCAACAATTCAAATCTACGCGTAAATTCATCTCAAATTTCAAATACACAAGCTTGACCCAATCTACATGTGACCCCATCCGCGCTCTAAATGCACAAATAGCAGTATGTTTTGTGGAAGCGGAATAAAGGAGCTAAATGATTTATTTTTATCTGCACTTATGCGACAGCTGTAAACTCGCACTTGGTTACATATACCTTATGCATATCATGATCGATGGAAAAAGGGAATAAGTACTGAAACAATATGCGCATATGACCTGGTCCACAATAAATCTATCAAGTGATGTGTTACAGTTTATGATGCCATGTGTTTCCTAATGCTATATAACGTAGTGTTATTATGAAGTTAACACTCTAACAGACCCAGCTCATACTAGGGTCCTCAACTGGCCAGAAACTGAAGTTTGTCTGATAAATCAATGAAAACAATAGGAACAAAAACAAAGTCTGACATATGTAATCAATTAGAATGTGTTTCCAATGCTGTCAGCACAGACCGTGAATATGGACTTACTTCCTTGAACAGTCTCTACACATACCAGTAGATTCCCGTGGGTATCCGGGGTTCTCAGCACACCAAATGTGGAGCCCGTGGGCAGTCCGTGTCCCCAGCAAGCTGTGCTGGACTTAAGAGGCGACTTAATAGAACGCGTGGTCAACCTCGGTGACGTGGTAGGTGGCGTGTCAATGTACCTCGACAGCGTGGGTCGTTGTTCATAATATCAATCACAGGATTGTCTGGTGCAGACTGTATCATTTATAGGCCGTCATCAAATAGCTGGGAATTTCATGAGAGCGGGGTTCAACAACAAACGCGCACGCGCACATGCACACACACACGCACACGCATGACTGAATGTGAGTTGTGATTGGCGTGTGCGTGTGTGTGTGCATGTGCGCGTGCGCGTTTGTTGTTGAACCCCGCTCTCATGAAATTCCCAGCTATTTGATGACGGCCTATAAATGATACAGTCTGCACCAGACAATCCTGTGATTGATATTATGAACAACGACCCACGCTGTCGAGGTACATTGACACGCCACCTACCACGTCACCGAGGTTGACCACGCGTTCTATTAAGTCGCCTCTTAAGTCCAGCACAGCTTGCTGGGGACACGGACTGCCCACGGGCTCCACATTTGGTGTGCTGAGAACCCCGGATACCCACGGGAATCTACTGGTATGTGTAGAGACTGTTCAAGGAAGTAAGTCCATATTCACGGTCTGTGCTGACAGCATTGGAAACACATTCTAATTGATTACATATGTCAGACTTTGTTTTTGTTCCTATTGTTTTCATTGATTTATCAGACAAACTTCAGTTTCTGGCCAGTTGAGGACCCTAGTATGAGCTGGGTCTGTTAGAGTGTTAACTTGTCAAGCCGAAGACCCGGGATCACCCCGACACGGGAAACAATGTTTGTAACCCTTCGTGCTGTTTCCCGCCCTGATTTTGCTGGAGTAGTACTAAAATCAGCGTAAAACCATATTCACTCACTCATGCGAAAACATGGAGCTTGGCGTATCTTCAGAAAAAGAACTGGTGAAATCTGACCCTTGCTCTTTTTCAAGGGGGACGACATGTTGGCGCCAATATTTTGGCCCTCTTTGTTTGACTCAAACGATTTCCGAATAGTTGAGCAAGTTAAATTGGTATTCTTTAGGTTAGTCGCATTCACTGTCAGCAACTTCGAGAAACTGCAATAATCATAATAAAGTCATATCAACTGTAAGTGGAAAAACTTGTCAGTAAGTAAAATTCTTCAAAACGTTGCAGGAATGTTTATGAAAATAATCAATACTAAAATTGTTACGTTAAAGCATCACACAATCACACACGCCAGCCAGTGCTACTTTCGACTCCTATCATGCAATGCATGGGCTTTCACGTGCCTCTGGGATCATTGCACCAAGAAAAGAAAGGCTTATTACGCAACTGGCCTGTAGTACAGTACAGAGTGCCCTCTCCATATATAGCTTCGTCAAAGGAACTGACTTTGTAGGATGAACACAACAGTTGCATGAATAAAAGTGTTGTCAGGCTAAGTGCTACAGGAACTAATAGACGAGGGTGGCTGTCTTGCAGAAGAAAAGGGCCTATCAAACATGGCGTCTAGTTAGCAGACGTAAGTGGACAGTTTTCCAGCCATTCTTAGTTCACGGAATGAGATCGATTTTTGGAGGACAGGCTAACTTTCAAATGCCAGATATGTGTAGCAATTACACCCCAAATCTGTCAAAATTGAGGAATCAAGGCAATTCTTCCCTTGTATTGTGTGCATGTTGGAGTGAATGTTTCTAATGCATAGTTGCGGTAATGATGAACGTCCCCGCCGTCTTTTGATAAAGCAATAAGGGTAATTCACTTAGATCCCTGGACCGCGGTCATTGTGAGCTGGCATGAATGTGATCTGTTGTTTGCCCAATCCATAACCTTGTTCCTGGACGAACCATGGCCAAACAACATTCAGTGCAGCAGAGTAAATTGTGCAAAGCTGCTGGTCAAGAACATACCACTTGGAATTATGCCGAGACCACGTTCAGGAAGACTGGTATTATCTCTGCTCACACTTATCGATAGAGGAGGAAGTATCACTATTTGTACAGATGAGCTTAACCAATAGTCCACTTAACGCTAGCAAAACACCGGTTTGGAAAAAGAAGGGGATGTGCATGCTAGTTCAAAGTGTTGACAATGATAAAAAGTGAGTATGGTTTTAGGCCGATTTTAGCAATAGTCCAGCTATACCACGACAGAGGACACAAACACACACAATGAACTCAAACCTCGCCATTAATTCTAAGATTTTGAAACTGACGTAAGCAAAGAAACCGTTTAAACGTATTTGGTAATGTGACAAGGAATGTGTCATATCTAATAATATGCATTCCATACCCCCAAGACGGTACGAGCTTCACGAAATGGTAAAAGTTGAAGCGCAACAGCTGCATGCATACATTTGTAAATTACTTGATAAGAAAACGGAATGCCCTTGAGGCACATATGATGAACACGTGCGACTCTAAGGTTATTGAATTAGCCCTTGTAATATAATATAATGATCTTGTCACTAGCCTCTTGCATTTTTCATTACATCATTACTTTCAATTGCGAAACATGGGGTCTAAATCGACCTCTATGTAACTAAAGAGGATATTGAAAAAGACACTATTTGTTGCATTGATTTCAATGGTACAAGAACACCACCTTACATTAAACGAATTTGACAGTGTCCCCAAGGTGGGAGTGTTGAGCTCACGAAATGCCGTCAGAGCAATGAATGAGACACGGGGCTTACTTCCTTTACCTCTAGGACTTGACACGTCTTGAGTTACAGTTCCCCAGCCTTTAGTAAAATTGTCACATCGCATAAGAGGACAAGGCCTGAATTCTTCGATTTTATATTAGTCAAAGTTAAAAGCTTTTCCTCTTCAAGCTATTTCCTCATATTCGTTATCGCACCAATCACCTCCTAGCTAGAGTCATCGATTATGGAAGACGTAACTGGATTCAAATCTTAAAATCATGGGCATCCCTTTCCCGTTTTTTCCGGGTAAATCGAATCGACAGCTTGTCCAAACACTGGAGGGTAGCGATGGGACTACTGTAAATAGGTTCAGAAAAGACCAAAAGGGGGGAAGGGAATCGGTATTGGTTATTGGGGGCGGGCCACTTCAAACCGGAGGTCGATCCTGCCACACAGGGGGACCGGGCTGAGTGTAAACTGGCACAATTGAGAAGTCGAGACAAGGGTCAAATAGTATTGACGATAAAATCTGGTGTGCAAGATGTGAAGAATAGCATGGCATACATGTGTAACCAACTGCAGTGGATCCAAGCACTTTCTATTATTACTGATCATGCGATCATGCTTATGGAGCATGAGCCGAAGGACAAGGTGACTTTGTGGCATGATCGCTGCACTACTTATTATAACGTATGGTCTTAGACAAGGTTGGGCTACTTCTGTTTTCGTATCAACCTTGGTTGAATATAAAATATGTTTTTGCCTAACCACAAGCCTACATTTGAAAGGACATTTAAAATCGATTATGTTTCAAAGCAGTCATGACAAATGATATCTACATCTTAAATAACTAATACATATACCTATTATTGTCTCGAAAATAGTATATAGAAGAAACAAGAAACAGACAACAAAACATCGTCATGTGGCCCAAGTATGAACATCGGTGGTGAATATAAGTTACTGGGGAATATGTCAAATTAACAAATAGCATTGACACTTACACAAACCTACAGTAGTCTTGGGAAGTCAAATGTACTCTTGACCTCTATAGACAATGTAAAAGTGACCTCATGTCAAGGTGACCTTATACTGACAGAGCATAGGATTGTAAGGATTTTGAAATGGGTTTGAAGAAAGCATTCTGAAAGAAGAAAAAATTAAACCAGATTCCATGGCCTAAACGCCTTGTTTCAGAAACAACCAATACGCCATGAAAATATACATAATCTTGAATGTTATTGATAAAGGATAATAATGGCAAGTGCACTATTTATCCTAAATCATATCAGGTGTTTGAGCAATAAAGAAAGCCTCAAAAACTCTCCAATTACACAAACAGCTGTAGCTGTAAACACTGAACAACAGGGGAAGCTCACCTTTTCTTTGGGCACTGAAGCTGTCTTGCTCCAAGACCTCTTGGTCGTCCACCACGACGATGGTGTTGCCAAGGACGTCGTTCCTGAGGTTGATCTTTTCTACTGCCCATTCAAATGCCTGGCGCTGACCATCATGCTCTTTCTCAAACAGAGCGCCTGAAAACATGAGATAGGATATAAGAAAACCTGTTACATACAGGCATTGCGACAGGTAAGTTTCAGTTCAAGGCCGATGGCCCAAGATACACCAAATTGTATGATCCTGATATAGTATGTTATTAGTAAAGTTAATTTATTGTTAACTGTTAACTTCCAATTGTCTGTACATATTGACATTGGAAAGATATGAGGCACATTCATAATGGTCTGTAGCAGTTTAGTTATCGTGTCCATGGTTAGAAATAAAATATGCCCTAATGTAGTTCATTCGGTGTCCGCTGTGATGTTGACAACACAGTAGCAGGTGATACTCGTTTTCAATAATGTTTTCTCTCAGGCATAATCCACGTAGTCTTTATTTCCGTGAAATATTATCATGTCGACCAATTTCAATTAACAAATTAAAGTCGTTACATCGAACATTAGCTCCCAAAGTCATTGCATTAAGTTGTCATGGATATGCAAGTTGAGCGGTTGCTGTTGAATGAAGAGATAATTTCCAGTCCTGAAAAGGATTATCTTTAAGCCGTTGTTTGGAATCCTATAGGAAATAATAGTTCTTGGTCTGTCAACACGAGTCCAAAACCAAGTTTGAGACAAATATGTTAAATGCTGCGGTTTTTCGTTCAGCATCTGTGGCCACTTGAATCATCAGATAAGATTGATGTGTAGATGGGCCAAGGTAGGGAATCCTGCATCAGTCCAGCATGGCAGTACGAGTAAATTGATTGGGGTTATGAACCTACAGCCACTATGTATGTAATGTGTACGTGTTTATCGGTATAACTATTGAACATGTTTCTTTGTCTGTTTGTTGTTTAACTCCGCACTTAGCAATATTCCAGCTATATCACGACTGTCTGTAAATAATTGAGTCTAGACCAGATACTGTAGTGATTGACACCATGAGCACCGATCTACGCAATTGGAAAACGATGACATGCATCATTCAAGTCGACAAGCCTGACCACCCGACCCCGCTAGAGACTTCTCAGAAAGGGATCGATACGGTTTGAACTATTTGATAAGTTGGAATTGTGTGGAGATACTGTAGTAAAAATTGAATGCAATGTTGTATCTGCCAACATTTATGTGTTATATTTCAAGCTGTAACACGAATCCTTCCCAAAAATCAAAGTACATAGGGAATACGTTTCATAAGCTGAATCTGATTCGAAGAAGAGTCGAATATCTCTAGGATTCTTCCAAGTTCTTGAAAGCGGATATGGAGGTCAACTGATGTGGCAATAATTCTTTCTGCATCACGTTATCAGTGACTGACGATTCTTAGAGCTAAAGGTTCTAGACGTGAGCATTATCTTCGATAAAGGATTGCAGCAATAAATCATAATTAACGGCGGATGGAACAACGCCAGACAGATCTGCATGAATTTCAATAGATGTGCGTGATTATCTGTGCCAGCTCCATCTTTCGTTCATCCATTAATGGCAATTCTGAAACAAAAGGCACCTTAATTGTAGTCAAAAGACTGATATACCTGCCGTTGCTTCCTCTTTGTAATTCATCACAATAAAGAAGCTGTGTCATACATCTGTGTAGAGAACTATATGTCCTAGACTACAAAGAAATATACGCATCATTTTATTCTGTTGTCTTCTAAGGATTATTTATGAAAAAAAGGTAACCATAAATTGAATACAACACAAATCGGAATGAGGGAGCACTATGGGGGCATACGAGTAAGACATGAAAGAATTATCAAAGGAAGGGAAAGCTATCTTTTCTACAAATTTGTACTGAGGGATGATTAGTCGTTACCGTTTGAACCACGAAATGATTAATTAATAAAACTGCATAAAACAACACCACTAACATCACACTAAATGATATTAGAGTCAATCAGCCGAAAAGATAAATTCATCATATATACTTTTTATTTATTTCCGTATCTGTTGATAGAATTACATGCTAAAATGAGTTTGA
Source organism: Haliotis cracherodii (assembly GCF_022045235.1). NCBI lineage: Eukaryota > Metazoa > Mollusca > Gastropoda > Lepetellida > Haliotidae > Haliotis > Haliotis cracherodii. Next base: position 31,361,128 of record NW_027266286.1, read on the forward strand.
TCATGGTAAATTGATATCCTGCTAAAAATAATACTTTAACAATACGAAAAAGAATTTCATAGTTAATATAGTTGGTTGGATTGTTGAACAGTGAAATCTATTAAATTAGTTAGCGCAATATTCAGCTACAAACCTTTCCCGATTACTAAGAGTTTAATATGAGTCATTTGAAAATAAGACCTTGGTAATTTATAGATTATGATATATTCCATCAACGACTATGTGTCGAACAAAGCTTGAAACAGGTCTGACTAAGGCACGATATATGAACAATAACTTATATATTATATTAGGGGTATCAATCTTATTGATGATCCCCTCCAGCACTCATTTTTATACATATCACAATCAGAATGTAACCAAAATTGCCACTTGCAGGGACACTCTGTCTCAGACCACCCCTCTTCGAGATACCAAACGGAGATAATCTATTTATACGATATCATTATTTCAGCTACATGATACACGTAGCAATACGAATTGGTGTTGATAAACCACGGAACTAATACTATTTGATGCAAAACGATGTTATTGCATGAGATAGGTCTGTACTTAAAGATCCGTTCATGCCATGAACAGTAGCTGTCCGGGGTACTAATGTCAACAGTGAATCATACCACTGATGAAATATTAACTTCACTTTGCTAGTTTATAAACAATTGTTAAGCAATACTTTAGCTTTTTACGTCCAAATGTTTACATGCCTGCATAAAAAATGCAGTTCGTATGTTTTTGTCGTGCCAATTACCATTTACCAATTAATCCTGTAATGATGTCATCTTTTGAATAAGCACATACAACATCTTGTGTCTCTGGTGGTAATTACTTTCAAACAAATAAGATAATTTGGCCTGGCTTCACTCATCAACAACGACCTATTACTTGCTTTTACCGATGCTGAACGATGGGTTTTTTCATCCTCTAATGACACATTGTCAGTGAAACACTCCCATTATGAGGCCAAAGAGAGCTTTGCAAAAGCCAAGGTACCAATCTGAAATATCGATGTCATGAGCCATCAGTTGATCACCGTCACAATATAATGATGATTGTAAGTAAAATATGTACAATTAATGCGTATTGGTTTGTAAGCCCCATGCCGTGACTCTAAGTTCATAATTCCAAAACGTATATGAACAATTATCCTCAAACATTGCTTTTGCAGTATTATTGATTATACGACAAAGTTGAATTTCCCTCCAGAAAGCATAATATCACTGCCTTAGACAGAATAAATCTAAGAACACAATGAGTTTGGAAATTGTAACATATCAACTCCTGTGTCAAAATATTTACATGCTGATCATTTGCTTAAATGAATTATGACAAAGTGGCGTGCCTTAACGAACATGAAGATTTCTCGAAACTAATAAAAGGCCAAATAAAACTTGAGAGCAAACACCACAGCATTAAGTAGAAGTAGCGGGATGACTATAAGTCCGTGATGTAGTCACTCATATTGATTTCGTGCCAGCGACCGTTAATAAATATTCCACATGGACGCTTGTATATTAACAGTTTGGTGGAAAGGTTCGGGCAATGTCAGTGAGGGTGCTAAGTTATTGACGTGCCCTGATCTCCTGTCCTTCAATGTTCCTTGAAGTGGATACTTGTTCTCAGAATTAACAGTCTTTCAAATCTCAGTTAATGCCTCCCTACGTTGTAATGAGTGCAGAATCTGTCTACTCATTTCATAATGTACAGACGTCACAGCTTCACAAACAGGTCATCGCGTTCTCACACTCGGATCGCCAACACGTATATTTACTATCCACTGATGACTGCCATTATCAACTCAACCCAACTCTCACATTAGACTGGTTTGGAGTCCTTCCTTCTTATATATATGGTTTCAACCTGGTCTGTTTTCATAGCACATACACAGACAAAATCAAGCCATGCCCTGATGGAACCACCATGTTTGTGGGAATATGGTAGCTCCCTGTAAATAAAAATCGCTGAAACGGCAGCGCCACAAGAGACAAAGCGAATCATGTGAAATTGTACGTTCAATGTACGAGAAACGAGAAAGGGGTCATTATCCAACGTCAATGTCATGGTTAATTTCGGTTTCGCATCAAGCGAAAATAAACATTTTGACCACTTCCAACTGTACAATATACAGAGCAGTAGTATCCAAAGCTAAACTAGCTTTATTGTCAAGTCTACAGATGTAACGAAAAATCGTCTCTGTGACGAGCATACGAAGTTCAACTTATTAAAAGAGCCATGCGGTTCAGCCGTTCATTATGTTGTCGATTTGTATGTTGGAACTATCTGTGGATATTACTGCTCAGTAATGTAGAACCGCATCATTTCTAGCGAGACGTTTTATTATGATGAATGGATACCTTTTAGCAATACTGAAGTAAATGACATGGATTCCTAAAGATATAATAGTTTTAATATTTTTACTCTCAGGCTAGAATAGCGCCACCTAAACCCCTTTTTGTTGAAGCTGCAGCTTTTGCGGGATCAGCTCATGCGCGTGATAGTGTATTGTTTGTGTTACACAGTTGTCACACCGAGCACGCAGTGACGGGTCACGGTTATGTCAGTCCGAGGACACAGCTCGCTGAGTTGTATCCATTAGTAGCCAGGAACCGCTAGTCGCAGGTTCGAATCCACGAGTTGCCCAGATAATGATCATTCGTCTGTTTGATCCGTGCCTGTTTTCTAAGAATCCACAAAGTTGTGAACATCAACGACCCTACGAAAACTGTTAGTCACTGAAATACTGTTCGAACTAGCGTTAAATACACCCCTCACACCCGCAGACACTCTGTTTAACCTCGTGAATAACTTAACCTACGTTCTATGTGGTAGTCTCTTTATGATGGATTAATCGAGAATCCTACAGTAACACGTGAAACTGATATGCCTGACATTGTTAAAACACCACATCTATACATTTGCATGTTTGTGCACTGCGTTTATCTGTTTGTAGCACCATTAATATCCCAAGGAATTGTCACTAACACAAGGGCAATTTGATATATTAACTATGTATTTCCCAGCAAACGTGTGAAATACTCCATATGTACGCTACTCTGTGCTCTTCAAACATAGATTAATGACTTAGTTTTCAGATAGAAATCCTGCATTAATTGTACCCATTAACACTCTACCAGATTCAGAACCCTTTCTCCATTCCTTCATTATGCTTCAGAACCCTTTCTCCACACCTTCATTACGCTTCAGAACCCTTTCTCCATAACTTCATTATGCTTCAGAACCCTTTCTCCATACCTGCATCATGCTTCAGAAACACTTTCTCCATACCTTCATCATGCTTCAGAACACTTTCTCCATACCTTCATTATGCTTCAGACCATTTCTCCATTCCTTCATTATGCTTCAGAACATTTTCTCCATTCCTGCATTATGCTTCAGAACCCTTTTTCCATTCCTTCGTTATGCTTCAGAACCCTTTCTCCATAACTTCATTATGCTTCAGAACCCTTTCTCCATAACTTCATTATGCTTCAGGACCCTTTCTCCATTCCTTCATTATGCTTCAGAACACTTTCTCCATACCTTCATTATGCTTCAGAACCCTTTCTCCATTCCTTCAATATGCTTCAGAACCCTGTCTCCCTAGTTTAATAATGCTTCAGAACCATGGCGTAGTAAGACAAGTATTTTGAAGAAATTTGAATTTTCATATATTAAACAAGACGTATTTCGTTCCAATACTGCCTTGAACCAACTGAATAATTCTGTGGTGCTACAAACATGATACAAGTTCCAGGTCTTGTTCCTAAATAAAAGAAGATTAATACACATTTTACAAAATTCAATTTTGATTATCATACCATGACACTTAGATTATTCACCGCCAATCTTGAAGTCCGATTAAAATATTTGTCAGTCTTGATATTACAGTTTGCTGGATGCGTGTGAACATAACATCTGCAGATAGTCCTTTTACATTGGATACATGATTACGATGACATTTATCGATTGTAACATTCACTTACAGATCATGAACATGTTGTTATCTGCATTTTGTAAATATTCATGAAAAAGTTTGAAAAAGTTTTGAAAAAAAACCCCACACATTTTTATACGCATTGAATTGTGTATCGCAGATGTGTAAAACGCCCGTCATACAATATTCCCATTTGCAATTCTAGACTGCTTAACTACTTATCAGGGCTAGTGGTGCTCCTCTCATAGATCCCTGTGTCAATTAGAGAATACAACATATACTTTTGAAAGAAAACATACACGTCCTTGGGGGAGCTTTTTCTTTTAGATGAGCAAAATACAGACATTGATGTAAGTATAATGTTTTGAAGAGCTTAGGGGAAGGCACATTTATTGAAATACCCAGAGACGACATGCATGTATTTTCCACATGCGTTTTACTTTATCACTTTATCACCGCGAACAAAAAAAATAATGATGTATGAAAACGCCAGCCATTCGGAAAGTGATAGCTGAACCTCTTTATTACTTTTAATATAATGTATAAAAAATAATATTAGATTTTTTAAATATTTATGTTTAGACAGATGTTTCACCGTTGTTATAACGTATGCGAGATTATTTTTTATAATGAAAAAGTGTTTCTTATTGTTTCCATTGCATATGCCAAAAAATGTTAATTACTTGTATCAACTTGCAAACTACAAGCAACGTTTAAAAATAGAAAAGCGTATTTCCCTGAATAGCAACATGGAGGACACTGTACTCTTCCAATCTACCTAAACATTCGTTTATACGTTATCCCCAATCCAGTATGATGGTTGTGTTTTGGGGTTAAACAAAGACATGACTGAAGCAATCCTAAAACAATGTTCTCCTGGGTGCTGCTGATAGCGAAAAGCTCAGACTCAACGACACCCACACCAGATGAATCACAACATACTCTACGCTCATCAAACATTCTTCCCTACCAAACTCGAGAGGAAGCCATATGCAAAAATCTTGGAAAGTCTTCAAAAATGTTAAATCAAGCCTCAAATAGAACTTACAGTCTCTCTGCATATTACACTTCATCTGGTGGAGTGTTGTCAAGTGGACATGAATATATACAATATCGCTAAAATGTGCAGGAGATCCCGTAGTCACATCACCAGCTTCAAAGTATCATCTACAGATTCTGAGAAACATCTTGCAGTCAAATGTTTCTACACTGGGAAAACAACAGTGATGTGTATATGATATGATTTCATAGGTTAGAGACCACATGGGGAGGGCTAGCTACGCCTGGGATACATTTAAGAATGTATGTTGAATGGTATCACATGGCCCATGTTGCAATAATCACTGACATAGTTACTCACAAAGCGATATAGGATTCTCTCGTTTTGCATCCGTTGATTAATATGTATTGCATCATGAAACGTTTGTTGCAGCATTATTTGAATGACGGTGTAATATTGCTGTATCATGATTGTTCAACCATGATTTAGTGTCTTATTATTAAATACACATTACTATTATAATTATAGAGTATGGTATAGCCTTGCTCTAAAGCTGTATTGAATGATAACTCCATGGGTGTAAAGTAATTATATCCATATAATAGGCAAGTCTAGATAAGCTGACAGTGGACAACTTGTTCCTATTGGTTATATAATCTAAAAATGATCTTATTATGATTTTTACTAATAATGTTTACCTAATAGATTTGTGCAAGTCTATACATGGCCATGTGAGTCTCAAATCATGTTGTGGTGATGTCGCATATGATGAACCAAGCAAGGCTAACTACATGTAGAACCTGTTTGACAAAACATTCATATATGCTAACTCATGTCAACCAATATCTCCAGTAATTTCGACCTAACACCAGTGCATCTGCCTAAAGTCACAAAACACATATCAACCTTGGGACCTCGTCTCTCTCAACGGAGCCATAAGAAGAGAAGCTTTATCTTGAATATGCATTACAAAGACAACGGGGAAATTATCGGTAGACATCGGCCAGATACGCCATACGCTGGATCTGTTGAGAATATGGCTTAGACGTGGAAAACTAGACAATCATATACGTCTAACTCTCGGGGGATTCCAAACTATTTCATATTCAGGAAAACCACTCAATCTGCCTATAGACTGAGGCTTAGCCCTAAGCCTAAAATAACGCAGTTGAAGATGGGGTTGATCAAGAGTTTAAGGTCAGTCTTAATATAAGCATGGTTACGGTGAGCAAACAATGTCTGTCTGTATCACCGCATGACGGATATTGCCATGGAAAGCGTCAGCGGCGTCTTGGCTCAATCGGCGTCTACTGATAACATTGCATGCGTCTTATTGTTCCAACGTTGTCAGTCGCGAGGGGCACTGAGTGAATCCTCGTAAGTCTTCAATATTTAAAGAACTTACTTCTCAAAGACCGTGAATAAATGTACAATTGGGCACGCTGATCTTTTCCCTGCCAGACCATTTTCTAAAGGTAAATGGAGAAATCTGTGGGTATTTGACTCTTAAAGCCAGAATTAATCCGCGACGGCGTAATAAAGGTTTGTTGATCAAAAGTAAACATGGGATTCTGTCAATATTTGATTGTGAACGCAAGATTTATAAGTGAAAGAATTGTTGCAATTATGATGTGTTTAGCAGGAAGTATTCAAATATTTGACACCGAACAACAGGAGAATGGATGGTGATCGTATAATAGCAACAAAACTGCAAGTATAATGTAACAAACATCCGGAGACAAACAGATCAAGTTCTATAAGCTGGAATTTATAATACTAAACACGCCATATCAGATCACCTCCACGACTTAATTGCCTATGCCTAAAGGGATGATGTTTGGCCAGGCCGTATATGATGTATAAAAGTCATATATGATGACGAAACCATTACCCACTAGATGATGTTTGAAGGTGTAGATTTCGGTCAGTCTTACGAGTGAGTGAGTAAGTGAGTTGGGTTTAACGCCTCCTTGAACAGTATTCCAGTTCTATCACGGCGTGGCAGCTTAATTTTGGAAGAAAACTCAAAGTAATACAGTAATTACACATTTTCCACTTCGGTGAAACCCAGGAGCACGGGAATGGAGCTGACAAACCAAGACAGGTAGTCGGGGCGAACCGGGATTCGAAGCCACAATCATAGGTTTCTGGCGTGTCCAAGGGACGCAATTCTTCACTGCGAATTGCGGAGCCTCTGACAACTGGGCCACCCCTGCCCCTCAGTCTTACAATGTCACCTCTCACGTTTTACTTTGAGCAGACCCATGGTTCCATGTGCGGATGCTGAGCCAAGGTCATAACTGAAGACAACATGTGGTTTTGCCTACGAATTTCTGTATGCATGTTTTGACCAGGCTGGTTATGTCATATCACTTTTACGAGGCTATACAATGAAGGTGTGGCCTTTGGCCAATCCTGACAGTTGATTGAGTATGGAGGTAAAACATTTTGTTGGCATGTCAGAGTGAAAAAATCCAAACAAGTAAATTTGGCCAAGTCGTTTAACTATCAGGTATATCGATGAACTAATATTGTTGAATAATATTCAAACAGGCAATTCCCGTCCAGTTTTACCCAGCTGACCTTGAAATAAAAGAGACCAGTTACACCGCCTCATCTGTTTCATATTAAGATATGTGCATAAAGATTTGAAGTGAACACAAACTATCCGCAAATCTGTGAGGAAGAGGAATGACTTCAACATTCCAGTAGACAACTTTCCGTTATGTTGAGCAATATTCCAGCAGTTCCAGCCTTTTGTGTATACATTTCACAATTTATGAGGTACAATCGAGCATGCTCTCTCCACGATGATCACAAAGAGCGTCACACAACTCTTGCTCAAGCGTTGTTATAGACACATACTTTGACCAGGGCTCGGGCATGTCTAGTTCTATGATTGGCTTGAATGGTATCATAAAATACATATATCTAAATCTAGTGCGATATGCATGTCCTTTTTTGTACATGTGTACATCTTGCATGTGTCGTTACATCCGTTCAGAATAATTGGTTATGTGTACTAATTAGAATAACCTTCCCAAACACAGAATGAAGGATAACGGTTGAATTTAGATGCAAATGCATTGGTCAAAACATTTTCCACAAGTGGATTATAGTATGATGGCCTAGTGGCACGTAACAACGAACACCTAGTGGTTAAAGCGTTCGCTCGTCATGCTGAAGGCCCGGGTTCGATTCCCAACGTGGATACAATGTGTGAAGGCCATTTCCGGTGTCCCCGCCAGTATATTGCTGGCATATTGCTGAAATCTCACTCACTATGGTTCAACGACCTTGACACAGATTGTAATGACAAAGCACTGCCTACAAACTATAACCTGCTAGTATCGTGTTACGCACTGCTGTTACGACACGTACGTCACGTTAGAATATTTATTGTGAACGCTACCCGCCGTATTCCTGCACTATAACAGAACGAATACCGTGTTGAGCATGTTTACTGGATTGATTCTGTAGTTACAGTGATATGTCCCATGTTGAATATGGCATACGTCACAGCGTTCTGTATGTCTAACCTCACAATGGTGACGTCATATGAGACCGACCTTTTAGTTTTCTCAGTGGGGGCAGGGATTTTGTCTGGAGATTAGATATTTTGTCAGGTACAGCTGCAAAACCAGATACGCATTTAATTAAATTTCTGAGTCTGACTATATTTTTTAGAAAAACAGCTTGCAACAATGGTATTTCTTTCAAAAATTGTCTGGGCCAATTCATTTGTTTCTATAAAATACCAGGCTCCCACCAGAATATTTGATAGTCGGTCCCTAATGATACAATGTCACATGACATTAATCGAAAGCGTAGCATAGGAAGAGGAAACGTCAGTCATATGTCATGGAATTGGACCAGAAGTCTACAAAACAAAGTGCTACACGTATTTTAAAGAAACTTTGAAGTGTGTATATATAACAGTTCGACACGGGTGAAGTCATTAGAATAATAAGCGCCACATCAATAAACGTCTGATAAACGAAGTTACCCGGGCATGAAGCGCCATTTATGCTATCATATTCCCTGGAGAGGACAAAGCCTTGGTTTCTGATACTGCCACTGCACACATGTTGCCGTGGGTGTTTTCATGTGAGTACAATTCTGTACCAAATGACTCATTCGTCGTGTCATTAGAAACTGTTAAAGTGAGAGGCTTCATAAACATAACTATTGAAATTTAAGAAAAATTGATCTATCGCCAAAATTGGCAGAGGGTGAAATGAACAACATACATGTTTCATATTAAGTTTTGTTCGGTCGATATATTTTTTTCATATTAATCAGTCATGACATCCGTATAGAGAATGCGATATTAGAGTAGCCAAAGTTGTGAAACTCGCTCGTTAGGCAGGAAATCCAGGTTCAGTTCGCGATGTGTGAAGCCCATTGTCGCTGGTATATGGCTAAAACTGACATAACGGATACCAAATGACTCACATGGGGTAGTAGGGTATGGACCTAACGAGCCAACCATTAGTGGCTATAGGTTGACTGGTACTTAGTGTCGAGTAACTTTTAGTAATGGCGGTGAGTTGCGATACAAAATGTGTGTGTGTGTGTGTGTGTCCGTGTGTGTGTGTGTGTGTGTGTGTGTGTGTGTGTGTGTGTGTGTGTGTGTGTGTGTGTGTGTGTGTGTGTGTGTGTGTGTGTGTGTTGAGTGCCATCCTCGACCTTCAGCTCTCCAGGCAGACGTCCCACCACCAGACCACTGAGTATGATGAAAGTGACTAAAGTATGATCAAAGTGACTTACGTATGATCAAAGTGACTATAGTACGATCAAAGTGACTGAAGTATGATCCACCCTCAATAATACTCACCGATCCGCAATCTGTCGGGTAGATCCCCATTCACAAGGTGAAGGACGTATAAAACAAGTACTCCAAATGAAGCTGTGGTGGCGTACATTCCTACTGTTGTCGATACTTAACGATATATCCTCGTCAAGTCTCGTATCTTTGTGTCCGTCTCAGTAATCCCGCCGTTCAGTTAAACCACGACTGTCGCATCCCTCCAGCCTTACTTAAACCTGAAACCAAAGGAGGGAAATTAGCTTGATCTTCCATACAGCATCCTAAACCAATTGATGTATCGCCATGTCTATTTCAATTAAGTGCCCTGTTTGGAGGCTCCTAAATCTAACTCAATCCATCGTGTGTGAATCTCAGTGTATATATTATATTACGGGTTATGCCCATGGACGGTGTGCAATCTCTGCAGGAAATACATGCCGGTGATTCATGATTAGGCTCATCCTCTTATCTTAAATGTTTTAACATATGGCACATGAGATTAATATGGCCCTAAAACGGGACCAATTCCGCCTCCGTGGTGAGAGCGGTCCCCTAGTCTGCATAATAATAATAATAATAATAACAACAACAACAACAACAACAACAACAACAACAATAATCAAGTCAAAGCCACAAATACTTATGCTGTTCCTATCCTTTCGTATTCTTTTGGTGTTGTTGATTGGACGAAACAAGAAATTCAGGGTACTGATACCCTCACACGAAGCATCATGTCAGACAATACATCCCACCACCCTTGCTTTTCCCTCAATCGCTTATATTTACCAATGGTTTGATTAACATGGAAGCGCTTCATGATAGAATTGTATTGTGCACTTTTGCAGACAATTATTTGTCAAGTCAAGACTCATGAAGGAAACAAGGTATTCCACAGTTTTCTTAAAGGTGCTTGGGGTGTGGTACATAATTTCAATGTAATGTTAATTTTGTTGATTGTTCTATACTGCTGGACGGTACTGAAATGAGTGCCATATCAAATCAGCCCAGGCTCAAGTTTTGCAAGGAGAGGCTTCCTGAACGACCACTGCATCTATTAATGTGTAGTGTGTTGAATAGAAAAGCAACACTGCAGAGTCCTTCTCTTGGATGAAGTCGACTGGCCTGATAAGTTAAACAGAAGGCTCAGGACCAATCACTTCCAAATGGAAACCGTCAATGTGTAATTTTGCATCAAAATGTAAACATGAAATGTAGATAATGCAATGGATTTGATGAGACTGTCCAACACATTGTCACTGGATGCCAAGCTGTGGCACAAAAACGGTATCTTAAGCCGCATGATGGAGTTGCTCGATCTTTCTATTACCGTCATCGCCATGCTTGTGGTTTTGACTCAGAGGTCCATTCATGGTACGACCAAGAATATGTAAAAAAGGATAAATATATAATTCTTTGGAATAGGCCCGTATACAGCCTCAGACGTATCCAGGTCAACAAACCTGATCTTATCAGTTTTTGATAAATCCAATGAAATAATTTATTTCGTTGAATTTTCTGTCCCTTTTGACACTAATGCGATTGCAAAGATTCAGGAAAAACATGGCAAATATGCGGACCTCGCTTTCGAAATGTCACGCTTGCATCCTAAGTACAAAGTTGTCCGACTCCCATTTGTTCTCGGTGCCTTAGGTTTGGTACCTTCCAATCTGTTGACTGACATTGGGAGAGAACCCGGTTTTGCTGCCAGGAAAACAGCCCTTCTGACAATCTGGGTAATGCAGAAGGCTGCAGTGTTGGGGAGTCTTCATATCGTACGAAAAGTTCTCGATGGGTTCGACTCTTGATATTGATGATAATAATAACACAACTGTACAGGTTTTTTAGAATGTTTGCTCTGCGTTATTCGTTAGAACAGGAGGCAGCACGTGAAACTCCCCGTCACAACAACCATATCTTTGTTGCACAACGGCAAGATACGCAGTGTGAAATGAGGATATAGATAAGATTCAATCATAAGTAGCTTTTTTTATGCGCAGTTGCTATGGTGAGAGTGTTTACTGTTCTCTCCGTTCAACAATCCCATAAATAATACCCTTGAGGTAGTCAAATATCAGCAACAGTGACTAAAAATGAATACATTTCTCAAATACATATAAAGATACATATATTGAAATGAACGTAACATCAGGAATATATTCTATAATCTTATACAATTATATAACGGAAATACACAATCACACGTGGCCTGTTCAGTGCACAGCTGGGTGGTCCCTCACCAACAAAGGGGAAACATCAACCACGTCTAAAGCTGAGTGATGGAAATGAAGATATATTTTGCCAGTGTTGTTATTACAAGGTAAAAATAGACCACCAGCGTGACCTAGTTGAAACAATCTAACTGAACACAACAACTGTATCAAGACTAACTTACTGCTACACTAGAACACAACAAACAAGCATGTTTCCTAGAACGTAGATGCTTGAGTCCATGCCATACTATAGAGTTGAATGTGTCCGGCCAAATTGGTAACATACCGACTTAGAGAATATGCTTGTATTAAGCAGGAGTATAGCTTAACAACCACTCCTTACCGTATAATGCATTCACGTTGTAGCCACGTTGTTAAACGGTTCTCGTTCTCAGTTCTACCAAAGACATTTGATATTTGACCCAACCTGGCTGAATAGATGATCACTTTAGTGTGACCAGAAGAGCAATCACATGGCAGGGGTATAGAAACATTCTAGAAGATTATACAGGACGTTAATTCTTGCGCGAGCTTTGTTCAATAAAGGCTATAGTGTTGTATGAAGTCCGGCTTGATGCGTCCATTGTTTACTGCCACCAGTTGTCAGCCACAGATATACGAGTATGTATAAACGAGTGTAAACTGATACATGCTGGTGTGGACGTATCTAGCTGTGGATCAATGTGTTTTGTGGGTCGTTATAAGTAATGTACATGATTGGCCCGACGAGTTGAATGGCTACAGATTGTATATAGCTGGGACGTTATTCCGCTTTTTCATGGTGCTCAGGTGTGTTATAAGTTGTTCTATAGACAAGCATATGAGAATTGTATTGTTTTGATTTTTTTCTTAAGACAGTTTGTGGATCAGAGAGGTAATTTATGTAAACAATCTTAGCCAAGATGACTGCCATGAAATCTCTATTGATTTAGAGATGATTGTTTTTAACACATATTAGACTGATGAATCTGTTTCTGTAGATACATGCAATACATATGGGTATATCTGACGAAGGTGTTCTCATGTAACGACCGGGATCGATATCCTCACATGAGTAATAATTGCCAAGCCCGTGTATCGGGGATCCCGATGGATATTGTTGTAAATATGTCTCGACTGGCCAAATAAATCCGCTCACTGTGCCGCCTTCATTTCATATTTAACCAGAAGTTTAATTTTGAAAAGGATGTACGCAGGACCTGTATTGCTTCAGGGACCTGTGTGTACAATATATGCTCTGTCGCAGTCCAGCAGCAAAACATAGTATTATTAAAGTCATTAAAGTAACTATCGACTATTAACCTTCTGTAAATCAATAAAATTAATACACCAAGCAAGGCCTTAGTCGCACTCACATTCAGTCTGTCAGAATAACAGAACATTATGTTAATAATGAAAGCCATAGGTTCATTGTACACGTGGTGACATTTAGTAAATATGCACTAACATAGACTATGGCAGCTGTCCTGACTTGCAAAGATAAAACAGAATATTTTACTCCAGATCATGCCACAAAAGTGATAAGCGTTCCCACATTAATGCATCCTGCGGCTTTCTAAGTTGTTATTCTACCGTCTCTACATTAAATTATTTGATACATGTATGACATCCTTCTTTGTGGAATTTAATAGTATCAATTATGTACTTGCAATTGGATGGTTATATAACATGGACGACAATTTACGTGATTATTGTACTTCATGGTAAATACAACACAACTCCAAATCGTGTGTCTGATCATCCACCTTCCAGATGTCGCTGAGTTAGCACATGGACCGATGGTTAAAAAGATAATAAGCAGTAACAAACCCAATTCTCCACGCTTACATACAAAAAGAACCGACTACCTAATGGGAAATTTACTATAGGATCACGCTTCCACTATTTTTAGTTCTTCACAATTCAAACTATGTTACTGAGAAGCAATGATCATCCTTGGAATCCACTAAGTGCTTTCACGAGCAGTAGAGACGTTCCACGATAAAAAATACATGACTGAATGTTGTGGACAAATTCAATCAATGATCAGCGAAAATGGTAGAGTGAAAGAAATGACATGTTGCAAAGAAGCAACTGTTTAGAACAAGGACTTTGAATGATGGATATAGTATAATGGTTATAATTCCATAGGCCATTTAATAATGCTCAAGGTAAATGAAAACATAGGATAAATAGAAAGCAAATAAAGGCATACACCGTTAAAACCTTCCCACGAAATGAGTATAATAAAGTAAAACCAATTTCAAAAACATGTCCTATACACAAGTCAGCAGATCATCGTTTCCGGCAGACCATGATAGCGGTGTGGTGTTTTATTTGATAAAATAATCATCTTCTGCTTGAATAAAACAGTCTTATTACCAGTAAATTACACCTTAATTTTTTGTCGCAGGGTGTTTGGGCGAGGAGGCATACACAGAAGGAATTCAATCATGACAGAACCTATGCCGACCACCTACTGGGCCGACAGGGAGAAGACTTGACCAGTGAGGCAAGTAACAAGTTCAGCCTATTTTCTCTGGAGTTACCTTCAAGCATAGATAAAGGGATTGATAGTCCCGAGCAGTGCTCTATTCCGTTTGATGCATTTTCAGTATGGTGAACACTGTGCCTTTTGAAGTGACCATAACGGGCTGGCTACATGGGCTGTTTAACGTTAAACCCTGGACCAGATGTCATTATCCATGTCCAAGTATATTGGATCACAGTTGGTCTAATGGTAGGGTGCTGAAGCCCTAGAAGTCTGACACAGCGGAATCTATTGAATGCCAATACAGACTGAATCGACCATAGTTTGCGTTGCTTCATAGTGGTTAGATTTGTGCGATCGCCAGAACATGCCGATTTTTAAAAAGGCTGAAAGAATAATGGTATTTTGACACGTTAATGGGTTTTTTTCACAAATATAGCACTTAACGTTTGAACAATTTCACGATATGTAAATGACTTAGTTTGAATCATTGAATCAATCGCTTTTTCAACAATGCATTCATTTTCACTTCAAGTGCCATATGAGTGTTGGCAGCCCATGCGATGTAGACATGCAAGAACACTCGGCGATGGAATTAGCATAGTATTACCATATTTGAAATGTTTTGATACTAGTATATCGACTTATTCAAGTCATGGATATTTCTGGACTTGGATCACTAAGGCATCAAGGGCTCTGTGTGTTTATACGAGACGATGCAATATGAATAGTATGTTTATCGTGTGAATTATGAGAAAGCAAGCTGTTCCTAAATATAATATCAGCTTTCATGAAAACAGACTCTGCTGACGCTATAACCCAATGTCCTGAGTGGCTATACTTTTTGTACATTTGGGAACGGTCAAATGTTGATTCTCAACAGGGAATAACTGATTTTCAGCTCCTATCACGTTTTCCAATTCGTAACAAATTCAAATATGTCATTTTCTCAAACACATAAATAATAACTTAAAACAAGAACAGCGAGTTAGATCCTGCATGAAAAGTTACAAGAGCGGTCCGGGGTTTCTGGAAGTGAGATCCGGTAGGTCAGGACATGGTTACTCTTTTCGCGAACACCTCGTGTCATCACTGATTTTCATTCATATACTTACACCGCTATTTAGCTTTACATGCCCAATGGAATCTGTTTCGATGGATGATCGAGACTGGTTATTCACTTGCGTAGATTTTTTTAATGTTTTCATGTAAGGTTCGGGAAAGTGAAACTGACCTATGTTTATACTCCGTGAAACACAATGAATAGGCACCATAACACCCAACAAACGGTTAAATTTTCCACTTAAGATCAGTCTTCGATACGATTTATTATATCTGAGTGCATTGTACACTTTACACCAAGATCGTAGTGATGTAGTGATGTCTCCAGTCGGTCGTCCTCATTTATGAGAGTTTATTTGTGTCAAACTCAACGCATCGTACCTGGTTTCTAACCATTCGAGCATTTTAATAATGCTAACTCGAAAAGCTTACACCCATATATTACCCGTTGACTCGACACGCGGTCGATCCCCTCCAATGCCAAAATCTAGAAAGGTCGTTTTACAATATGAACTGGTAACAGAGTTGACTCAGGTCTTGATTGAGGATTCCATCATGATTACGCCAGCATTCACCCCCTCCCCCACACCCCCATTTGATGCTATCTATTAATGTCGGAAAATCGCCATGAAAAATCGGACTTTTGACGGAAGCCTAGTGATTCGATAGTGATTGCGACAGGATAATGAATGATGAATGAAGGAGACTACATCCTTGTCTAACCCCACAATGTGGTAAACGGGGCCGTTTGTAGTGTAGATAACTTTGACATTTATCGATGATTTCTTTGAAGATAAAGTCAATATATCATGTACACAGTACACAAATGAGCCGATTTCAAGCAGTGTGAAATGGTAACATCATGTACGGCATTTGCATATTATATTCTGGCAAATCAATACATACTCCAATATACGAATCTCGGAGTCTATACTGATATATACACGACTAAATTCTCTCAATGGATTGATTTCACAAACCAAAAATAATTAAAGAATTAAAGGATGTTGTAAAGACGACCCGGGTTTAAAACCAGCTGTCTTTAATGCATTCCTTTGCACATCTGTTCAAAACCCCATTGAATATTTGTCAATTTATATTAACCTTAATGTCCTTTCAGCTCGTGTAGCCATAGTTACACATTTGTGAACAAAATAAACTAACTCGGTTGATGCATTAACATGAGTTTTGTCCCAACAAACATTTCACTTAAAGTAACCAACAATACTCAGCCTCCTTCTATGTCATATTGACTGAACCTACGATACCCACAGTAGCCCTCGTTTCAGCTATCTGATAACGCCATTGTGTTGCTTAAACCGTGGTGATAGTAAAACGTAATCTTTTAGAACCCGTGTCAAGGGAAATGGGAAACAGCGCTGTATCGTTTCCCCACATTGCTCATGTTAAAGTAAATAGTGATGTGGGGAGCCCTTAGGCCATGGAGGAAGATTGAGTAAATCCGACTTGGAAACATTGGAGTCATTGTAGTTATTACAGCATGTTAGACCAAGGGGAATGGGAGCAGTTGGGGATTATTAAATCACTCGTCCGGTATTAATTACTTCTGGGACTGTGGACATCAAAGACTTTATTACACAAAGTTCACAAGAGCTCAATTCTCTGTTAGAATCTGTGAAGAAACGTTGAGCCCATCTCTAAATGATAATGTTGCCAGTAACCATTGCACAAAACACTTACTCAAACACTCAGCTGGGTGTATGTAGGTTGTGGTGCAAGATAAAGTGTGGGAATGTTCTAGACCTAAATGCGTAATATATATATAAGTATATATATATATTCTTTTTATACATTCATTGAAATTTAACACTAAAGAAACAAAAGGTACTGAATTCATTCTGCCTAAACATAAGGTATTGCATACATATTCCAAGTGGACAGTGACCATTCCTTAGCGTACATTTATTACAGACAAAATGTATTGGATACTTTATATCTAGATACAAAGCTTTTGTGTGAGTATTTTTTATACAAAGAATTGTGCAAAGATTGTGTAGATGTAACAGTTGTTACGTGCATCAACTACATGAAAGGTAGTGTATACTATTGATAGAAAACATAGTGCATAATTTCTTTACTACATTCTAGATGTGACATACTGATAGAGAAAACAGGTGCCGTCGCTGAACATGCACCATCCATGCAGGTGTTAATGCATAGATTGCAATTCACAAACACACATAAAAGGTCTTTTGTTATCCAGATTTGGCGCCTCTATAATCCGAGCAACAGAAAGGGCCATAATGCATTATGCATTTCTGGGGCATGCGAATGAAGATGATTAAAGGAATACAATAAAAACACAAGGAAAAAGTTAATATCATACCTGTGCTCACTGTTGTCTCGCAAATGCGATAATGAATAATACTGCTTTGGGAAATTATCATTTGAATGAGTGTTGCGCAGTGCAAAAAAATAGATTGGGAGAATTATTATCCGATTTTTGAAATTATTTGTGACGAAAATAAACAGTGACTTACTGAATTAGCCAGAGCGTTGCAAGAAGAATAGAAACATAAGGATATAATAAGTAAATAATGTGAACCTTCTAAAAACATGCTTCTTTAAACAATGAAATAACAGCATACTGAATTTATAAACCTATTATCTCATATATATATATTATCTCAGGGCATATGTGACTTAACATACCTTGGGAAATTCATAAAAAGTGTTACATTTCAAGACACTCACCCCCCCCCCCCCCCCCCCCCACACACACACACCCTCCCACCTTCTACCCCGTCTCTCCCCACCCATCCACCCCACACCCACCCCACATCCACCCCACATCCACACACCCACACATATCAATCACAGGAGAATTGCAGCACTGACAACAATATATACAGGTCATATAGTATTGTTTAGAGGTTCAACATTGATTAGACCGTATAGCCAAATCAATGATTACCTAGTACATTCAAGATGTGACAACGAACACAACCCCATTTGTCACGTGCGTATGTTATATATAAAATTGATTGAGGGTTCCGTTACGTGTTCCAATGACAATTATCAGACTAATTATTGACTGCCAAGACGCCACCTTGACCCACCTGGAGCACTGGAATCTATCAAACAGTTTTATTTGCGCAGGCATTTCGACAGATGCTTATTTAACATTATTTGCAGTCAATAAGAGTCGTGTCCTTAGCTTCAACGAATGTCAGTTGTGATAATTGAAATACTCAGCTGAATCACGGTGTAATGGTTTTTGCAAAGTAAATCCCGTTATGCAGTCACTGGAAAGAGAGTAGTTTTAATATTTCGTAAATCGTATTAGTCGTGGATTAATCCTTACGAAAAGGTCAGGCCATAGCTTTTAATATTGACCAGTATTTGTCGACAATCGTGATGGGAAGACATTTTTTTCAGCTTTAAATGGTACAAATATGCTAGGGAACGAGCAGCTTTTAAGAGAAACACACGTCAACTGTTAATTAATGCATGGGAGTTTTTGTTGAGAAGTATTTAGCTAAATGGTTGACTATTACTTACTCTTTTTTAGGTATTGCTAAGTGTACATTGCATGATATACCCTCTTGTATAAACTGGACATGGCGTAGCTTTCACTTTAAGTGAATGCAGATTAATTCATACGCACTTAATGATTACCAGCACTTTTAAAGGTCAGTCTCTCGGACTGATAGAAATGCCTTGTCGATGGGAAGCGTCATTCGTAAATCCACGTATCACAGATACTCAATGTTCAGTGTTATTATCAATACTTTAATCCATGTTCCGTTTTGTTTGGACATTTTGTTTCTTTTCTTGTGGCAGAGGCGCGAATATGACTCCCATTAGACATTGCTTTTAATTCAATGTGAGTACCTCACCACCTCTAAAGTACCTCGAGAAATAACCAATAATGTATATACATCTGCTAAATACGAAGCAACTGAAAATAATATACTGCAAGAATTAGCAAAATGCATGTGAATTCCAACTTATCCGAAAGCTTTCAAAGGCTCAGGGTTTGATCCGAATTGAGAGTCGAGATCACAACATCGTTCCCATCTTGTTGTGTCTATTGAAAAGTTGCTCCTCTTTTGATGAAAAGTCTTTTCACTGGACAGATATAAATTTCTTGGAAAATGACTCTGACGTGAATGGAGAAACGGAGACAATGTAGGATCAATGAGGACTCTACTTTTGGAGAGGTCTTTTCCATTCAGCAATGAACATATCAAGATGTGTTTTAATTCTGGTCGGCCTTAATGTATATTGGTTTTCTACTTACACTTTAAAATTAATTTGGCTTTGCAAGAATATTTGCCTCATTTTGTCTTCTTGTTGTTTTTACATTTAGTTGAACGCTTCTAGAAATAAAGTGTCATCAATTGTATATTTCAATCCTTAATTAGTAATCCAAACTCTTGACCTGTTATCTTGTGCGAAGAATACGACGGTGTCTCGCCGAGAAAAAGATGTATAAACAAGAATGTGATCTAACAAAGGATGCAAGAATGTAATATATCCAGAATCATGCCATTTTTCATCCTTTCCTTCCCTGGTATATTCGTGAAACCATATTTATCCTTCATATCATCGAAGACGAGGTACGAAGTTTATCGTTACTACTACTGAAGACAATAACCCTCCCTTAAATGTTACAATATTGATCGTTACAAATGGAAAATGCCCAACCCAGACATATAAAAATGATCTATAAGTGAACCAGTACAAGTGGTAGTTTGTAGTCAAATTATTGCCGTTCATATAATTATTACTACAAAAAACAGTTCCTGTGGAACTTCTTTCTCACCGGAATTTAAAGATATGTGTTTACTGAAACACTTTCCCAGAACAATTTCTTTTTCTTACACTGGATATATGTAATCGTATACGTACACTACTAAAATAGTAATTGGATTTCAGAAAGGAAAACAAATATCAATTGTCAATATCAGACTTAATCATCACATTGGAAAACAATCTACAATATATAGGTTATTTCGATTTTCCGTGTATTTGTCAAAGTAGTTCGTGTTAACTACATTTGGAAGGCAATGCATCAGGATCCGAGGAAGGATTCTTTGCCATATGCCGGTAATTCACCCTGAATATGCATACTCAGAAGCCTCAACGACAGAAATACGATGGATTGGACACAATAATGGTTATTAAACACCATGGCTGTCAGGTGTTTCTGCGACTCGTAATTACTCTTATATGTGAAAAGCTAAATCTTAATTTTGATGAGAAATTGATGGAGGAAATCTAGTCAATTTCCCGTTCATCTTCGACCTCTGTTGTCATCCAAATGATACAGAAACTGACTACTGGACGTATCTCTATATCAGTAATTTGTCCGTAACGTGTAGTTAATTAAGCCTCAATTAAGTGTTGAGACGTTTAGATTTTAAATGCTTGGTTCATCAGAGATAAGAACATCGGCTTAGCAGCCTCGGTAACAACTTCAAAGGCTTCTATTTTTACAAACCTTCATTCTAAATTGTTACTCACTACATAAAAAACCAAAGATCAGTGCATCTCCATGCATATTGGAGAAAGCAGAATCACAGATCTGTACATTTCATGGGACAACTTCTTGAAGTAACAACATTAATCATATGCTATAAGAGTAGGGTCGATATCTGCAGATATGCCGATATGCGGATAAATCTCGAGTGCAGTTGTATCATGCATTGTCAGAGGTATCAAATCTGGACCAGTCAAAACAGTGGTTGATAGCATGAGAATCGATCCGCACATGGCTACGGAGCTGACAAAGTGCCATTTAATGAGCGAATATTGGCTTCTTATGAAATCACAAAGGGGAGCTATTGTACACAGTAGTTTTTATTATGAATGTTTAAAGGCAGATGTGACAAGATGTTCCTCTTGTCATATAATGCCATCAGGGTATATTTGAACATGTATACTGTCTTATCATCTGTAGTGTGGGTGAGATGCCAACGGAACTTTACCATCTTGTACCTCTTGAAATATGAAGATTATTCTCATGAAACAATAATCAATCGTGTCTCTATAACATGTAACACTTGAGGCATGCCTCTATCACACGTCAATGGCAAATCTCATTCCCAAATTAGGTTAGCCTGCCCTGTCACTATTCGGATGCATATGAGCAGCAGATTTGTGAGGACACGATATCCGAGAAGATAAACACTCAGAACATAGCGTGCAAGAATATCCATCTCATATGTATTACCATATGGATCATAGGGATTTCTGCGCAAGACAATAACTGATTATCGAACGATACAACTTTTTCACTTTCTTCCTGACGAAAATATGTATGTCTTAACTTGATTCTTCTGCTGACATTCTAGCGCATTATACGACATATGACACCATAAGAGATACAGTGGGTCCAATGGCTTGTCCAAATAGCTGATCCCGAAATATCTGCGCCGACCTTTTGGCAGCTCTACAAGAACCTGTTCCTCCGAGAGCAGATATAAAATAGATACATGCAGAATATGCCTCCGTTGCTATGAAGGGAATCTCGTAGACGCAGTTTTTTCTGGTGAGGGACAACTGAACGTGATGTTGACGTATGCGCCTTTCACAACTGACAAGGGAATATATTGCTTGACAGATTACCTTGGATTAGTCATTTACTATAGTTGCTGGGAGCTGCTTCGCACAATCACGACACTCAAAGGAATTATGGATCTGAAAAGGGCAGATAGTGTGCCCAGTTTTATTAAAGCAGGACTCCTCAGAAATACGACTGAAATGGCAACTAAGTGCTTTTAATGCAAATAATGGCAAGTCAGATCGAGGTGTCTGGGAAATACCCCCACGGGTATATTAAAGTGCTAATCGGCGCACATTTGGAGAAAACAAACGGCTAGTTATTGTTCGTGGTTTAATGCAAAACTAATTTAATCATTCCGTTGTAGAATACACGTTGTTTCAGGGCTTACAATAAGGCTGAACCTTTTGAAATGATGTCATATTACAAACGCGAAATAACGTTTTATGTCGGTACGGTCAATATTTGCATGATGTCGATAATGAGTTCTCATTCATTGTCTGTGAGTTTCATCTCGACAGCTCTGTAATATCCAGGGATGGATACACAGCAAATATGTATGACCTTGTCACGTCATAACGTCATTGCCACAAAGGACAATCTAACCGAAACAGTCAATCCTTCCAGAAGATGGTTCAATGCACTTTAACACGGTCCTCGAGAAGACAGGAAAATGCATATGAGAGTATAGCTTTTCGTGCCCAGATCTTTTCCAACTTGTGGAACCATTTACTGTGCAATCATCCCATTGAGTAATATGATTGGGCGGTAGAAAAATATCATAACAACCCGATCGATAATGCATGAAAGTTTTGATGGGTAGACACCGAACATAAAGTAAGAGGAACAGACGTGAGGCTTACGGTGTATATAACTTTATGTGAGTATTAGTGAGAGTGTTGCGAAACGACCAGACAAGGTCACCAGAGATACAAGGATCAATGTTCGCCCGGCTGCTAATTTTAACTGTTCCTTGCATATGCACACATCTGTCAAAATTGGCGAAGAACTAAACCCTGCTGTGACCTAAGAGAGAGAGTCCAATTATCTATTTCGGCAAATTGTTCTCTTTGTCTTCACACTTTGTCTCAAATTACATAAATTATCTGTCTTTAACAATCGTCCTATATTAAAAATTAGTTACGAGGATTTACTAGACAAAACTTGGATATGACCTGATCATGATCCTTGGATGCTTGGTTAGCACAATACCCGTGCTCGTGTGTCTCAACAAAGCCTTAAACATCCCATGCTAAGCTGACATGCAGTAAGATAGCTTAAAAATACTGTGCAAAATTCAGTTTACTCAATCAATATGTCCCCTGACAATATGTGCCCATTTGATTAATTTCTTACCCTTTCACGAAGACATGTTGGCTGTTCAGGTATCACAAAAAGCTGCACAATTTATTTTCTTTAGGATAGTATTAATCCTAAACAAAACAAAGATTGTGCATGTAATGTCAAAACACATTAATGATTTATACACATTAAATAATGTCACTACATACCCTCAACACCCCTCAAAATCCCAACATTACAGTTCATATTAACATTATTTTAGAACATACTCCATAGTGACTTTCGACACGTTACCTGCCTTTGCGAGTCTTCAGAAGAACGTAGTTGTGCCAGATCCCTGGTATCAAATTTGTACATTAAGTTCGCGAAGAGCCTTGAGTGGGCGAGGGAGTGAGTTAAGATGATGAACGCCGCTCTTGACAGTACGTAAGTTAGGAAGATCCTTGAGGACATTTCCTCACGGGAAAATGAAATCATGCATAGGTCAGGAAAGACATGGTGATCATTTTGAAGCTAATGCAAACTGATACAATCTGATAATCATATTTTAATCCAAAATTATTTACACATCAAATACTGCATGACATTCTTTGCTTTGACAGCATGGCAGAGTAAGGGATTGTAGAGGAGTTCTTATTTGAACTGAGATGTTTTATCTTGGAAGCCCTCTTGTTTACACTGTCCTATTGCAACACTTCTGTTGGCCATTTGTCTTCTTGATAAAACTGGTAAATACGCAAGGCAGGAATGCTGATAGCTTGAACATGGTTTGGTTCAAAGCAAGTCTAGGCATCGAGACCATGGGTGTTACGGCTTTGTTTATGATCTACACGTATTTTGTACAGAGTAGCCACAAGGCAAAGCGGTTACATTACGATTTCAACGATGAACGACTATTGCGCACATAACACTCCGGATTTGGTTGAATGTACTACTTCTACTACCAGGCAAGAGCAAGACTCCACACCACATATGTGCTTAAAGCACATTACATAACCTCACTGTTCATGCCATATACATTCTCAGCTCACTGGGGAGTAAAATGCATCTAAATGCCAATAACCATGGTATAACTCGAAAATGCCTTAACCAACATACAATATTGATGTTATTAAATAATTAGATTTCAGGCGCAGAAACCATTAATGTTACGTGGTAGTGTTGGTCACAAAGCCGACGGTAATAATCACAACCTAGAGCTCCATCACCTTCAATTATGTACCATCAGGGAATTATTATATTTAATATACAGTTCAACTGTTGTGACTTACATGGCAGCGTTCTCAATAAAGCATTGCACCGCTTGCTAATAATCTATAATTACAATACAGTAATTGTCACGTGTCTAAATATAGGATGGAGCTATCATGGCTCCAGCTGAATATTATGATCGAGTTTTTGATCCGGTTCGAACAAATCCTGTTTTTCTAGCAGGACTGAGATATTGTGTATTGATTTGATTTTAATGACCTGAGTGTACATTGGTACAAGACGTCTTATAGTGGGGTATATACTATCAGCTCCAGATGTAACAAGCTCCAGTAAACATTGAAACTAACTTAGCTTTAATCAAATAATGTTCTTCACATTGTCGAAAAAGTTAAAGGAGACGTTTTGCCGAAAAGAACACGTCGTATCCGACGATAGTTGCATATAGGCTTTTTCCAGGAATTTCCAGATACTCGAAAACAATAACTTTGTAACAGGTTCTACCCCCACAAAATAATTGTTCACGATTCTTGTTGGTTCTCCTCCTCGGAGAGGAAAAAAGTGTTTGTCTTGAAGCAGCAACACCCCCTCACCCGACTGTTAACTCGGGCCCCTGGCGTTCGGCGTCGATATGGCTAAGAGTGTATACTCTTTGTTTTTTTAAAAAAAGATTGTGATTGTACTGATACCAAGATGACGGAAATCTATTACGTCAAGTTTCTTACAAATCTTCATCTTGCTGTGGTTCCTTAAGCCCTACTGTATGGTTTACAGCGTATTATTTATTTGGGTCTCATGTGTATTTTATATAATTTCCACTTACCATGTTTCCATGACAAAATTAGCAACCACTTGTCTGTTAGAAATAGAAGACGAATATTTGTAGTTCATTCGAATAAGATAGAACAAAAATTGAGACTTACGTTTTTGGAACTTATGTTGGACTGATGTTAGTGAGTTGATAGCCATATAAAGGATGGTGATACTATTTCGAGTGTTTTTTGTTTTGAGCTATTGATATGTCGGAAAGCAAATGTTCGCTTGAATGTGCTATCTTTGATTCACAAGACATTCAGAAAGAAGAAACGACGAAGAAACGTCTCGGGCGGTATACAGAAACGTTTTCGTCCCCCGAAACTTTGGATTTTATCGAACACAAGAGCATCAGTTGTCACAGTATCTCTGTGGATTCAGTCTCATGTTTGGTATATTGACGCTTGAGAAACACTGAAGATTTTTCAACTGGGATTTTTGCGATTCAGCACAAACAAAAGGCAGTATGTCGTTGACTTATTGATCATTTTAAAGCACTATGCAAAAACGGGAGAGGCTAAAACGGTTGGATAATGCAATTTACCAGCAACTGAATAGATAATTCGGCCTCTGTTTGTCGTTGCTTTACTGATTTACAGCGTTTTCTTTCCAAGTGGTGCATAATTTCATTTGAAGCGATTCAGTTACCTCGAGGGAAAAACAGCGAGTCCGGTCCTCGGCATCAAAGTAACTTTCTTATTCCGTTCCGAATTTTGTCTGTTGATGTTCTTCTCTATAGTAATTGTTGGCTGGCTGGCTGGCCAGGAAGTTATGACTATGGTTGCGGTGATCAAAGATGTTCACAGACATGCCCTTGTAACTATATATCCATAATAAGTTCATGATGTTCTCGGCCCAACACTCCAACAGAAAAACCGTTTCATGAAAGAAGTCATCACACCTTTTCACGCAAAATATATACTAGTCAGTGTTGACTGGCTGCATGACTTTTGTGTCGAGTTAAAAAATGCTGATTTTAGCCATAAAAACAGACTTCTGCAGGCTGTGGGTTGTGTGGCAGGTGGGTTGATAAGTACGCGTCTCAAATGTTAGGGAAATGCTTTGACAGTCATTGATTATTCATGACTATCAATTAATATTCCAATTATCATCACTTGCCTTTGTGGCAGTGGCACAGAAGGATAAATTCTACCAGGCTCAGTCTGAGGTCCTTGAATCATCCCAATTACCCGCTTGATATATCTGTCTATCGCCTGGCCCGGGAACACGCTGTGGTATCTTTGCAAGAATGCAATGATTCGTGTGTGGTATGGGTCTCTTGGAATCTGTTCCGTTCATTTTGTGTGGTGTTTGTGACAGATATACGAGTCTTTGTACTCATGATGCTTCAAAGGTTTGGTGTGTCTTCCCCTCACAACTAATCATCTCGTTGGTGTAGTGGATGGAGCAAAAAACCGTTTACCCGGAGACCGGAAGAGCAGTGACCACATCATACCAAAAGACGTTAATAATAAAATATGGTACTTGTTGTTACCCTGCATTGGACGAGGCGTTAAACCTCTCTACCTTCACCTCTAACAATGCTGAAAACAACACTAAAACGGAATGTTGCGTGGAGTAACCTAATTGGTTACAACTGAACGATTCATGGACATGTGGAAACAACTAGAAAATGGTGTTCTGGCGTCACAAATGACGTCATGAAAACGTAGCTGTGTACCTGATTTACACACCACAATACCTATCTATCATCACAATGTAGTCAAAAGATCTTACTGTTTGTCCAGTATACATGGTCAGTACTAAAGTCTGCAATGCACCAGCTTTAATGTGAAAGACACCAAGACAAAGGGCATCCAGTTGGTGACATCGGTGACGTCAGGGTTATGTCAACCCGCCCAGCAAATACATTCAACAACTGTATTTAAGAGACTACTTGGACAGAATACAGCTGTCTTTTTGTGAACAACCATAGATCACCCTGGTGCATTAAAAGCAGTATTATTGGCGAAATTGAATGTTACATAATTCCAAGGAACAATGACAGTACAATCATAGTAAGCCTATACTAGTATTAATTACAATGACGTTCGTCAATGGCACCCAATGATGCTGTGACATCCCTTGATTCAGCATACATGACGTCAACAACTAACATCATCTACTGTGATCAAATATTGCCGCTAAGTTGTTTGTTTGTTGTGTAACGCCGCACTCAGCCATAGTTCACCTATGTGGGCTGTAAATGATTGTGTCTGGACTAGACTATCCAGTGATTGACATCCTGATCATCGATCTACGTAATTGGGATAGTATGGCATGCATCAATGAAATCAGCCAGCCTGACCACCCGATCCCGTTAATCACCTCTTACGATAAGCATAGGTTGCTATTCTAAGTCCGGATCTTTAAGGGTTACTGCTTAGTATTATTTAGAATCATCATAAACGCGTTAAGTTAGCATTCTAAATGTTAGTGAGTAAGAAAAAACAAAATGCATCTTTATGAATAACAACCAGAAGTTGTTATCCCTAAAGTTGTGTATATTTTCATATACATGTAAGGGTGTGAACAAATATGTATTCACCGCTTTCAGTGGAATTCAATTAGACATTTCTTGTGGCTAAATATCTGGAGACATAATGGTCAACTTGAGTGGAGGACCTAACTTTCCTGTTTCAATATAATGCTGGTTTCTGTATCATAGACAGTGTCACAGACTACATCGCTTGCAACTTCCACAATATATATATATATCTATTTCCTTGCCTGGACAGCTGGCGGTCATCGTGTCTTGCCCGCCGGGAAGCTATCATCATGGTCCCGTTCTGCTCAGTAAGCATTGACGGACTTTAAAACCTGGGTAATGCATTCGCACTGCGTACTATGTGGTGGTTAGGTAGAGTATGTGTCTAGTATGACATTTAAGTTTTCAAAGAAGTAAATCGATAGTAAACACCTAAAACATAGTAAATCATGATATGTATAAATGAAGCAAAGGGAATAAATAAAGAGATACATGCGCGAATGGATGGATGATGGATTGATGGATGATACAGAAATAAATAAATTAAGAAAAAAATATGACCTATACTGAAATTCGACATATCCATATTATCCAGCATGATAATTATCTGTTTCAAGGGGATTGACTCAAATGTACTTTGAAGCAGCAAGGAGTTGAGACTGTTGTATTTGATGGATGAAGATATGCACATGCTTTTATTCTTTGAGAGTTAAATCAGAAGTCGGTTCTTTGAACGAATGTATTTAATGTGGTTTGCACAAACTGTTCAATCCAGGAATGTTGTTTGAGAAACGGCTTGATTTCATTAAATCGTATCAATGTATTGCTTGTATGAGAACCTGCACAAGACATTATATACTAAGGACGTTATTTAATACATAACAGTTGTTAAAGAGCAAACGAAATAGCAGAACTCCATGATTCCAAATCTCCACACACATCTTTACCAGACACTCTGCATACACTCCCTGTGGAATTGGTTACCAAGAAGCCAGTATGTCATGAACATCAAGCCCTGTAACGGATGGACCCGATTCACTGGGGTCAATGCGTCAAGACTCTTATATCAAACATATCAAATATGTATAAGTGAACCTTAAAAGGACCGCGGTAGTCTGAGCCATCACATGTGTATGACCAAAGGCATATAAGTCAGGCAAGCATATCCGCTTGGTGCTAAGTAAGAAGCATTGTTGTAATATCGACCGACTGACAGAAGCTCTCAGTTGAGATGCTTCTCTCCCCCGAAATCCCCCTCTCAACGCCGGTCTACACGCTAATGACAGGCTTGCTCCCTCATAGCCTCTATTTACACATATGCTTATCAATATTTAATAGCAAATATCTTGGTTTTCTATGAATAGCTTGCATCGAATAAATCAGACGTATTAACCTACACAATCTGAAGGAGCGGGGTATCTTCTACCCTGTGCATTGACTAGGAGAGATCAGGGTCTTATTTAATACCCCATGAGTGACTTACGATTTAATGAATTTGGACATCAAATATGTACCCTGAGCGATCAAATATTGTTCTGTAATAAGCAGTTTTGGGGTTCAAAGAATATATGCGCTACGTGCGTGTATTCGAGGCGTTTGGGGTGAATTAAGATGATCAAAGTACACAGTCAATATTTCAGCTTTAAATCCGGTTAATTGCTTCAGATTGGTTTCACTTCTACATTATAATGCGTAAACATATGTCGTTGGTATAGTGTTTCATGACAGACAATCTCATGGATTAAAATGATCTTCAGCAACTAATGCTTGTCGTAAGAGGTGACGAATGGGTTCTGGTGGTCAGGTTCTCTTATTTGGCTCCATGCAATCGTATTCCAATTGGTAGATATACTCTCATAAAGTCAGTCACCCGATTGTCAGGTTCAGACTCGATTATTAACAGACACGCCGTCATATAGCTGGAATATTGCTGAGTTGTACGATCATTAATCATTCCTCTGTTGTTTCCACTCCCATGTAATAACCATCCTCATGTGCCATTCTCCACATGTGGCGTTGGGGTAAGATTACCCAATCAAGGTCAGTCAGTCAACCCAGAGTACAATTACACAACCCTTAGTTCAGAGCACGTGCATTGAGCCTTTAAAGTTCGTTACGTACTATTGTGGTCCGCTACAAGCCGCATGTGCGCAGTTGAGCATTCTGTTCATTGACTCATACTACATTCGAAACACATAATGATTGAAATTTTGACATTGATTTGTATTTGTTATCATGCATATAAAATGCATCTGTTATGCATGTAACAATAAGAGTATACATATAGTATAACATGTGCTATTTCGAATGACAACATACCATTATGGATGTCAGGATATGAATGTGTACATCCAAACCAAAAGGAATCAAAAACGGTGACTTACCTAACAATCGAGCTCGAGTTTAATCCGACGCAGGTCATGTATATAATTCAAACGCTCCACAGGTTGTTGTTAACTTCGTGGAACATTGTAATGTTGAGTCGACGGTAGTCGCAGACAGACACGATGACTCGCCAGGAAACTACAGTCCCATGTATATTCCGAGTTTACATGAACGCTGACCTAATTGAACGTTGTCTCTTATTTGTTGTATTCACGAAGCACACGCCGTACTAGTTGCAGACCTTAGCGTTCCCTCATCAAGCCACGCAGCCCGTGGATTGCCAGCGACAATATGTACAGATCCATACTAAATAAAATAGCTCCCTCAGTCACATCCGCTGCCGGTTAGTTCACAACCGTAGAGAAAGGTCAGATGCAAGCACATAAAACACTTTACCATGTCGCCAACATCCCCTGTCCAGTTGTCCAGCAGTACATCGTGGGCACAGAGAGCTGCCTACAGCAGGTAGTGTTCAACACGCGTGTAGAGCCCTGTGCCGCATCCAGTGCTCTGGTTATACAGCAGATGCAACTTGAGTCGCTTCACTGCTGTAGCATGCATACGTACAATAGTGGAATCCCAGTAGCTGGTGATAATTGTTGTTGTTCGCTAACTAATACACGGGTTAGGAACAAGGGTAATAATGGAGGCTAACTGTTCATTACAATAGGGCTTGTGCAAACCGATTTAATGAATGATGAGGTAATTGTTACTTTTACACGAAAGGGCATTGGGAAGTATAGATGATAATAAGGCCATGGAGAATAATGGACTGTAACCACAGTCATCATTGTTAGTGTGTCGGAAGCACAGCTTTGCAACTGTAACCAATGCTTTTTTTAATAGTTCTAGGAACAGTCGTTCTGCTTGCAGAATGGCGGTAATTTGTGTCATGAAAACTATAGTGATTCAGCTCGCCTGCAGCATGGCTTAAGTTCGGTACCAGATCGAGACCATCCTGAGGGATACTCGCCTCAAGGTGTAGGTAGGAAGTGTAATGAATACATTACTTCCTGAGTGTGTATGTGAGCATCAGTAATGTATCATGAATGACTTGATATGACTTATTGATTAGTAATATTTAATAAAGGCTTATCCGTTACAAAATAGATTCATGTTGTAATCAACAAAGAACGGTATATATTTAGTCAATAATACTATAAAACACGTGACTTTGGAAACAGGTGGTCTTGTGGTCGAAGGCGCCGCCATTCGCGATGCAGTATTGCGCCCCTTGGTCATACCGGGATGTGCTGAGCATTGATCTGTCAACACCAAATATGTACTCGTGGGTTTAAAAAACTTGGAACTTCCATGACCTGCGTCATTTTGTGCTTGTCTCCCAAACTAAGGTAACAAGCCAAATGTGGGCTATCGATGGGTTACACTTTCTGCCTCCTAATTGACTGCGGGGGAATTAAATTGTTCAGTAAAACGTGTTATTATTTGTTACACTGAACTTGAAACTTGTCAATCAATCTCACAATATTCCGTTAAAGCTGCTCGCTGCTGTTATGTTCGTCATTCAGTTCACATCACATTAATTACCTCTATCGGGGAAGTTAGCCGTATGTTCAGTTACATTAACTACTGGTTATACTTGGAGTGGAGTTGAAAGAAGCATTTCGCATGAATGAAACAAGTCATTTTACCAATCCGAAATAAGGGCATTATGATGAATTTGCAATAACATAGATGACACGATTGTGTAAGTGAGTTGCCGCGTTTAGCAATATTCCAGTGGTATCATGAGGTGCACATTGTATCCACGTGGGGAACTGAACCAGGCGTAACGAGCGAATGCTTTCACCAGTCGGCTACCCTACCATGTCAGTATGAAGGAAACAGAGGATACTTAACATGCACTACACATTAAACACATGCTACCATTACTCTCAAGTCAATATCGAACTAAACCAGTATAGTGTCAGATGGCATTGCTTTATATGGAAAAAGGGCTTCGTCGCTTTATTTACTTTTGGGGCGTGACAGCCTCACATCTGGTGGTATATTTATATAAATTTGTCGCTCCAGTTTTGTTTGGACTCTGTGTGATACCTACCATATTAGATCTGAATACCATTAATGATATTTAGATTGTACTGTACAGGCAGGTTAGACTGGTAATGCAGAACTGCTCGTTCTTGGTGAACACCCTCGGGCATTGTAGCAGCATTGAACTCTCAGTCCGTGACACTGCAACGCTGACACTGCCCACGTGACACGAATGACACACCTGTCACAATTAGTCAAAGGGAGGTAACCTCCATCAAAACAGTCCATATCTAGACACAGATTGGACATAATGAAATTTGTGTTCGCCTTTAAATAGGTACACAATCCCAACCTAGGTCTAGTTGTTGTATTTAAGCAAAATTGAGATATTGCCTCCGTGCAATGAGAGTAACCATTCACTTTATAGGGGCTACATGTGGCCCGGTCGTCTAACACGCTGTGCAGTATGTCACGATGCTTGTAACTAGACTATACCAGAGATGCGTCCCTTGGGCACGCCAGAAACCTATGCTTGTGAGTTCGAATCCCGGTTCGCCCAGAGTTCGAATCCCGGTTCGTCTCTAGTGAGCACAATACCCGAGCTCGTGGGTTTCACTAAAGTTATGCAAAGACCTGCATCCTTTCGGGCTTTTCTCCAACATAAAGACGACACGCAGTGAAATAACTGGAATAGTGTTAAAACCGGGGTTAAACCAATTTAACTCACTCACCCATTAACTTTTAATAAATAATACAAGTTATGTGGCAGATAAGCAAGTCGTGTCCTGTACTTACGTACAATAGACCTCCGAGCGCCTACTCGAAAACTTCGATATATCAAAAGCTCGTTGATCCTATGTACAGCATCACCAATGGATTCGGCATAGCCCTCATTCGATTTAGTGTCATCATATACGTAGTCGACAGTATCAACCGGGTCTCCGACTAGCACCACAGTCACAGCAGTCGACTGTTTCTAACGGACGTGTTACTTACTGTTACATGTATGCACTAAACAGTGTAAATATAAAGCTATATATCAACTGCAGCATATATGAACATAGTAATTCAAGTGATGGTTGAGAATACAACTTCGTTTGTTGAGTGACAGAAGGTGCCGTTTGTAATGCAATGTTTAAGAAAAGCAAGCATTGAATGAAATGAAACCTAAGTGTCTCGCAAACGTAAAAACTTGCATAGATAAAGTAAAAAGAAATACGTTTCGACATAATTTCCGATCTTGTGAGAAATGTTTAAAAAAGTCTAATAGAGTAATCACAGAATATAAAACGTCTCTTGTTTGAAGAGAAATGTTAACACAACACACGCTGTGTAAGTCTCGTGTGATCTGACCTGCATGGTTTTGATCTTTGCATTGTGACCAGTTGATAATGAACATACAAGTGAGTGAATTATCGAGATGTTGTGAATCAGCGCTGATGAATGGGATACAGCATCCAATAATTGACGTTAATGTCAACAGCCGACCATTCTAGGAAAATTATTAAACCACAATATTGCCGAGTCGCAGTTTAATAGAGAGACTATATCGATTGCAATTTTCGCACAACTGAAAGGAAAATACAACTTGCTTCGTACCAAGGTTTTTCCAGTGATAAATGTACCAAGCAACATTCACATTTGAATCGTCTGTAAATCACTAAATGTTAATATCGTTACTGCTAAGGACGATGATTCAGCATAACCAGTCCCTGTGGAATAGTTGCCAGTGGCTCGGATCTTATGTCCTTTGGCATACTGGCTCCAAGTATCTGGCGCTAGATCTTAATCTGTTTCATTTGCATAGGGTTTCATGAATAAACAGATAGAAACATTTGCAACAGCAGGATGGGCAACTGTTTCCAGAACAGACAAATTACTGACAGGTTGCAGAATACGTGTGTCATATGACAAATGGAATAAATCATTACTGGTGGTGTTATCCAGTATCACACACCCTGTACCTGCCCACAGAACGATGTACACGTGGATGCAGTATGTTATATCAGGCAGTTGTTTGTAAATCCACTAGTTTCGACAAATGCAACGAAGGTGTCCTTGATAAGGCATGGATTATGTAGTATCTTGTATAGATGTTATATTTTCGTACACACGCACACACACACACACACACGTCACTAAAATCATACCTCTGCTCCCACATTATCTCAACTCTCTCGTTTTTTCTCTTGTTGTGCAACTCTCTTTCTATCTCCTTTCCTCTTTGTCTCTCTATTTTGTTCTCTATTTCCCTTACTTTTCTCTTTCTTACTTCCCCTTTTAGTACCTCACTCTTTTCCCTCTATCTGTGTCTCTGTCTCTCTTCCCTCTGCCTCTTTCCCCTTCTCTCTGTCTCTCCCTCTCTGTCTGTCAGTCTGTTTGTCTGTCTCTGTCTCTCTGTGTGTCTGTGTGTCTGTCTGTCTGTCTCTCTCTCTCTTTGCCAAAGCCTTCACATCATCCATACGCTCAAAAACGCTCACACTGACACACGCGTGCCAACGCCCCCACCAACAAACCACGCCCATACATCCAGATAAAACTAAACGGTAGCGAATGTAAATGTATAATGCCATATCAATGTACCTCCGTGCACCATAAATGGGCTGTAATGATAATGATCTAATCTCGTAAAAAGCATTCAAAACAATGGAACCTTGCATCCTAGTGGTTCCCAAACAATGTTATGGGTCTAATCCATCAGAGCTTCGGTATAGTCGGTGTGCTTCGAAGAGAGGAGAAACTGTAAAAGTTAGGTGTGTAAAATATTGGGCATTAAAGCGTCTTCCTTTCTCAAGGGGCGACAAAATACATTACTTCGGTCTGCTAAATAAACTATACATCACTAAATCTGGATTTAAGACGTACACTAGTCTGCTATTTAGGAGCTTAATACGACACAAGTAAAGGAGGACCAAGATAAGACATGAGTTAGACTCAGCAACAGCAGTAAACAAAACTACCTACAGACCAGCGGCGACTGTGAACTGCATTCGATAATCTATATTGAAACGCTTGCCTCGAATCAGGAACAATTACTGTGGAAGGTTCTTTTTGTCCTTATAGTATTTGTAAACGGAGAGAGAGAGAGAGAGAGAGAGAGAGAGAGAGAGAGAGAGAGAGAGAGAGAGAGAGAGAGAGAGAGAGAGAGAGAGAGAGAGAGAGAGAGAGAGTTGAATGTACGGTCTAACACTCTATATTGAGGAATGTATACGAGCAAAGAACTCAGGGAAAAAATTAACGCAGGTGGTATGTTGATTACAGCTTCATGTAAGTGTAGTATGTTGGTTCTACAGTATTTTGATTCATGGCCATGCATATACTATCACTTGCTTTCAACCTCAGCTGATCTAATGGCGTGTGACAGTTGTCGCTTATGGGACATGGCATATCACCGTTAAGAAGGACATTTGTTACATCTCCTAAAGATACACGTCAGTTTCAACTTTCTTGTGTGACAGCAAATGTCCTCAGAACCTGACAGTGCTTGCATTTTGACATGCAGGCAACGTAGGGACTAAGCGTTTGTTGACGAATTCATACACAGATACTGAACATATAGTTAGAAACACATATTCACGTTATTATACAGTGTTCATTCCTATTGTCGTGTAACCTTGCTTATTCGGACTCTGCAAGCAATATCGTTTAAGACGATTCAACATGTACATGTGTGACCATGGTAATCTGGTGCGACACCAGGATATGATAACGACAATGTATGACCACGGCAGAATCCGGAATGGAATTGAAGATATATTGAAAAGAATTGCTGATATCTTAAATTCGATTATTGATATCAAAATAAGATTTAAAGATATCAAAATGTAATGTTTTGTTATGATGTCATTAATTCAATTCCTGATATCTTGAATAAGTAATTATTGATATCTTCAATTGTTGCCATTATTAAAGATGTTACATTAATAATGTTACTTATATTAGATAGCTGATATCAATAGTTTATATAAAGATATCATCAAAAGTATTAATGATATCTTTAATTGGATGTTTGATATCAGTAACGGTCAGAATTAATGATATCTTGAATTAAAGATATCTGTAAAGCATTTGTGGATATGTATAACCTATTTCAAGATATCTTGAATTGAATTTAAGATATCTTGAATCTATTTCTAATATATTTATGTACTGTATAATTGTTTAATGATATCTTAAATACATTAGAGATATCACAAACTAATTTGTTGATATCACCGTAACATTTTAAGATATCAGTAATTGTATTATGGATATCAGAAATGAATTTATGATATCTTTAATTATTTTTTGATATCTTAAAAACATTAATGATATCTTTAAATAAAATACCGATATCTTTAAAACAATTGAAGAAATCTGTAATTCTGTAATAAATGTGAAAACGGCTTGCCATACGACACCATGATAAGATAACGACACAGCACTTAGCTCCAAATACGGAAAATACGAGTCATTCAGAGAGTATTGAAATACATCTGATAAATGTATGCATGCCTTTAGATGTTTTATATTATATAAACATTATTTACTTACGTACGATAACGCCTCATACTAACCACCTCTGGAAAAGGTCATTTGGAACTATTTCCAATGATAAAACTATATATAGATGTTTATGTCGCAATAATACAGACTAGAAACAAGGTGTCTTCTTTCTGACATTATCAATACTACTTACACGAATAATTTGAAATCAGAAACTATAGATGAAAACTAATAATTCTCCACTATATACAAAACAAAATAAAATAAACTTTGATATGAATAAATGAACCACATAAATATATAACGTACAAGGTATTTTATGGCTGCATTAATTGTTTGGATATTTCAACTTAGTAGATCAAGTTCTTACAGGCAACGAAAGGACAAAACTCAATGAATGTCAAGTATTAAATTATATCTACGCAATGGATATACACTCGTCCAAAACAGAAACGCACAGGTAGAATTTTAGTAAATTGATTGTACCTAATAAAGTCGACATATCTAATTAAATATCATAGATACAAATATGAAATTCTGGAGCTCGGTAGTCACATGTTGTCGTTGTACAAAGACATTGAAAACTGTTCTTTGTCATGTCACATAAGGCCACAAGGTGGCGCTGAACTCAATACCTCATGTGACCGCCCCGGGCAGCAATCACGTTGTAACGCGTTGGCCAGTTGTGGGAGTGTCTGTGTCTGCATGTTCTGACGTTGACGTACACGTCGAGCGAGTTCATCCCAGAGGTGTTCGATTGAGTTGAGATCTTGAGAACTCGGCGGCCAGGGCAAGCAGTTGATGTTGGCATAATGTAGGTAGTCTACCGTGACACAAACTGTGTGCGGTGGAGCGTTGTCCTGTCAAAACACCTCCCTCTTGCTGTCAATGATTGGAAGAAGGTGCGGTTGAAGAATTTGATTCGTGTAGCGATTTGCTGTCATATATCTCTGAACCACAACCAAGTCGGATCTCGTGGTGTAGGATATGACATATATCCAATTTATATACCGGATTGTTTGTGTAGTCAGTTCCTTGAACTACATACCTGTGCGTTTCTTTTTTGGAAGAGTGTATTAGCTTGGCATTTATTTAGACGTTAATGCATAATGGTATAATTTATAATCGGATTTGATTTCGAGAAACCACTGCCGTTATAATATGTACAACATGTCCGCTTTGTGAAGAACAGTGGCTACAGTTGGATGTTGGAACTGCAGTGTCGCTTGATGTAAGAGGGCAAGAGAAGATCACAAGTAATAGCCGAGTC
Source organism: Haliotis cracherodii (assembly GCF_022045235.1). Lineage (NCBI taxonomy): Eukaryota > Metazoa > Mollusca > Gastropoda > Lepetellida > Haliotidae > Haliotis > Haliotis cracherodii. The sequence continues at coordinate 31,399,087 of NW_027266286.1, forward strand.
GATGTCGCAAAGAAGCATGAATAAATGGCTGAGTAATGGACAAAGTGACACTTCCAATATGGCGACCCTAGTGGTTATGTTAAAAGCTGAATCGGCAATTGCTGGTATCATCCCTGTGAAGCAACAGCATGACAAGGCTTGCATTTCAGGGACACGTCAAAACGATGTAAACGATGAACGAATTATGGCCAACGCGAAATGTTCATGTGAACGAGCGGCTCAGGTGAGCTAAATGCACACAATGACGTCTCGATGAAGGAAAGCGAACTATAAATTACTTAAATAAGTTTAGAGAACTTTTTCTTTCGTTCCCCCTTTATATCACACACAAAGGTGGAGCGTTAAGAATCCTGGTTTAACCCAGTCAACTATTCGTCACGCGAAGAGTAAATTTGCTTTAAACATAATGATGATTTAACATCATTTTCACGACGGTTCTACGCGTTTTCAGCACATTACTTATTCTGTGAGAGTCTAAACTCATTCATCTTGTGTGGAATTAAAAGGCGAGAGGGACAGAAACATTTTAATCCTTAGAAATTAAATACGAAAAAGAAAGTCTTATTCCAAACATCTTTGAATTTTACGTGTTCTTTATTATCCCGCTTGTCTGCCTCACAGTTTTCTATGGGAGGTCCTCACTGTTACATGACCAACCCTGTTATACAACGGCTGATATTCACTTGAGAAACCCGTTCCCACGCTAAACAATATGATTTGTCAAGAAGATGCGACCGCCTCCATGATCTCGTGGTAGAGCGTCCGCCAGGCGAACGGAAGGCCGAGGGCTCGATCCCCGGTCGCGTCCTAACAAAAAACGTTAAAGGACGGCACTTTTTGTTCTCCTCATTAAGGGGTTCGGAGTCGGTATACTGTGTCTGGATAGGGTATTCATGTTAAATTGCACATGGAATATCATTGGGCTAGCACTATAAAATCGGCATTAGTCCGGACTTGTACAAGCAGCCACACACACGCGCGTACATACACAGGTGCATGCACGTCGCTATATAAGTGGAATAATCTTGAACGCGACATTAAACCTCATCTAACCTCACCCAGACCTTGTTTTAGCCCCCTAATGCCGAATGCCAGACAGGGTAACAACAAGTACATTCTTTTAACGTCTGTTAGTATGGCGCGGCCGGGGATCAAACCCTCGACCTTCCGCTTTCCGGGCGGACGCTTTACCACTAGACCACGGAGGCGGTCAATTCACTTACTAACTTTCACCTACACGGTAAAGTGATAAACACCGTCCATAATCCTTATATGTGTAATACGTGGTATTAATGACATAGTGATACAGATTTTTAGTAAATGATAGGTACATACGAACTACTGTTCAGTGACACGTTGCACCTCTATGACACACATCGATATTGTAGGTATGAACTGGTAGGAATCATTGTGTTGCCTCAAACAGGCGTACCAATGTGCCATCTCACAGAACAGTGATTACTTTGTGTTGTGTTACTCGCCCTGGCTTTCCTCTGCTCACAATCTGTGGGGTGTTGTGTATTGGAATATTCTATATATCGCATTGTAATAGAATATGAGTTGATGATATACAATATTTATTAAGGAGAAAGGCTATTTCTGAACTATAAAGTGTAGATATGAATTATTTATAATCCCAGAGGACACGGAAAGACCCATCTTTGTTTTAAAGTTCGATACATCTGATACCAGTAATGCTCTGTTGAGCCTACATGTTAACTGAACTTCGCGCAAATAACAAGAGGTGTGGAGAAATGGGTTTAACGTCGCGTTCAAGGGTGTGTGTGTGTGCGTGCGTGCGCGCGTGCGTGCGTGCGTGCGTGCGTGCGCTCGTACGAGTGTACACGTGGTTACTTGCACTAGTCATGCCTGTGTTTTAGCCCAATGAGATACCATGCCGGAGTTTAACTAGGATACACCTTTCAAACACTGTATACTGACTCCGACCCGACCAATTCTGGTTTTATTCCCTTAATGTCGCGCACCAGACACGGTAACAACCCTTTAAAGTCTTTTGGCCGGGATGGAACCCCCGATTTCGAGCTAAACAAGAGATAAGAGTACCTATTTCAATATCGCACTACCGACAGTATATCACTTATTATTAAAATGTCAAGCCATTGACCGATTTTATAATAGTTTTATGGTACTGACTCTCTGGTGACGTTTTCCAAAACAACCCATCCGTGAACGAGTGTATTACATAAAATATACCTTGTCAAACTAGAACAACCCCTGTCTTGTTAGAAGACACATTATTAATGATATTAATAAAGACGCATAACAAAATTTAAACCCCATTACAGTATAAAATTCAAAATGTAATAACACAGTTAAAATGATATATTTACTCAATTTCAATCCAGCGAGCTGACGTTATTTACAGAGCTCCTTGCATCGAGTTCCAGGCAAACATACACCAATGCAGAACCAGTACATCAAATTAAATGACTCTTTATTTTATTTCGCGCACTTACATTTTATTCCCTTCATATTCACTGTAAGCATGTCAGGGTATATCACCATAAAGATAATACATGGTTGAGTGCTGCCGTGGGGGTGAGTTCGTAGGGCTTCATTTGCCCTGTTCCGTAGCGCCCAACTGGCTTTGTGCTAGCCTTCTGCGTAAATAACCTATCGGTGTCGTTATTATTGCAACTTATTGACATGATCCATTACATCGCGTCCCTGCTTGACGGTTCTGGATATTTTCATCAATGGATCTATATGTTTATGTAATCAATTAAGAGGTTGAAATGAATTACGTGTTTGCTGACCGTTCGGCTTTATTGCACAGTCTCTCATTACCGCAGTGTACCCAAAAGTACCAGTTACAGTAATCAATAACATACAAGTTTCCAGCATGTACTGATATTATAGGTCGGTGTCTTAAATACTAAATAATATTTTTATCTGAAATTGGGCAAGAGAACATGATGTTCTATAAATGAAAAACGAGTAGGTATATATCAATGTGAACAAGACCCGTACATTGACATCAGAGAACATGGTACCAGGACCACGTTGCTGACCTGATACTTCATTGACGTCGTTGGGACTTTACATTTCAAGCCATGCCTAACAATTCAAATAAAACTTTATTCAGGCGCCGTGGGCAATAAAGAGATATAAATGATATTTTCTTTAAAAAGTTCTCGAAATTCATCTTCGAAGACAGTTGACATTTTAACATCTTTTAATGAAGCCGCGCAAGAGCGTTGTTTAGATTTTATCAATTAATTAGACAGTGCTCGTTGTGGCTAACTTAATCCCATTTCAATGAAGATAATTGATTGAGTCACAATAAAAGATATAGTATCGGTTGAATCGACATTGTCTGAACGCCATAGCGGAAACCGGCGACAGCGATCTTCAGATTGCTATGTTAACCTACAGTGTTGAAGTGGTGTTCGTCGTGCTCTCGTGTCGCACGGGGAGCACACTGTGAGGAAATATTGATCTCATGAGAGTCAATGAAGAAAAAGACGTTAAAGTATTTAAACCCAGACTGCCACGTGTTGTAGATCAATAGCGACATACCAGTGGTCGGGGGATCTCAGCTGACATTGTTTGGTGGACATGGGCACTTTTCGAATAGTTTAACCAAGAACTGAGCCTGGGATTTGAACTGACAGTTAAGATGACAGGGGACACTTTCACCAAGGACTTAACACAGTCTAGAATTTGGACTGAAAGAGAGATAAGATGGCCTGGAACACTTTAGCCAGAGGCTTGACACTGTGTCTAGGATTTGAACTGAGAGATAGTTTAGATGGCCTGGGACGCTCTGCCCAAGGACTTGACACTGAGCGTAGGATTTGAACTGTGAGGGTAAAGATGGCACGGAACACTTTGACCAGGGACTTATCACTGGGACTAGGATTTGAACTGAGAGAGTTGAGATGGTCTTAAAGACTTTGTCCAAGGACTTATCGCTAGGGCTATTGTTTCGACTGGGAGAGAGTTAAGATGGCCTGAGACGCTCTGGCCAAGCACTTGACACTGAGCCTAGGATTTGAACTGAGATATAGTTCAGATGGCCTGGTACACTCTGGCCTAGGCCTTGAAACTGAGCCTAGGATTTGAACTGAGAGTCAGTTCAGATGGCCTGGTACACTCTGGCCTAGGCCTTGACACTGAGCCTAGGATTTGAACTGAGAGTTAGTTCAGATGGCCTGGTACACTCTGGCCTAAGCCTTGACACTGAATTTGAACTGACTTAGTTGGGATGGCCGCTGAATTTAACACTGAGTCTGAAAATGTTATGTTCTGAACAGTGACACGCTTGTACCAGTGGATGAATATACAGAATGTACATGCTATTTGTGTTTTATGTCGTTTACATAAGGTAAGTGAGTATGGTTTTACGACGTTTTTAGCAATGTCTCAACACAATCTCGGTGGGGGTTATCAAAAATGCGCTTCACACACTGCACATTAACACAGACATCAAGTTATGATATCTCTACCAGAGACACGTTGCAAAGTGACATTATAAGAAGCTATACGGCAGTACTATCACGCAGTTTATTTTCTGAAGAGCGAGTGAGTTTGGTTTCAAGCAGTTGTGAATGAAAAAAAATAAACATTTGCAATTCGCTGAATCCTCTGACTGACACATGATCACAGGGCTGCATTAAATAGAGTGAGGCTATTTAGCCATTCGGAACAGCACAGGCTATTTAGTCATTCGGAACAACACGTGGTGATTAGCAACATAGGGCAGCACAGCCTAATTAGTCATACGGGACAGCATGTACTCCTTAACACCTCATGTACTCAACTCCCCCCGTACTCTTTAACTCCTCGTTTACTACCAAACTCTCCTGTACTCAACTCCCCTGTAAACAACTCCCCTGTACTCCTCAACTACCCTGTACTCAACTCCCCTGTACTCCTCAACTACCCTGTACTCAACTCCCCTGTACTCCTCAACTCCCCTGTACTCAACTCCCCTGTACTCCTCAACTCCCCTGTACTCAACTCCCCTGTACTCCTCAACTACCCTGTACTCAACTACACTGTACTCCTCAACTGCCCTGTACTCAACTACACTGTACTCCTCAACTACCCTGTACTCAACTCCCCTGTACTCCTCAACTCCCCTGTACTCAACTACACTGTACTCCTCAACTGCCCTGTACTCAACTACACTGTACTCCTCAACTCCCCTGTACTCAACTACACTGTACTCCTCAACTGCCCTGTACTCAACTACACTGTACTCCTCAACTGCCCTGTACTCAACTACACTGTACTCCTCAACTGCCCTGTACTCAACTACACTGTACTCCTCAACTGCCCTGTACTCAACTCCCCTGTACTCAACTCCCCTGTACTCCTCAACTCCCCTGTACTCAACTCCCCTGTGCTCCTCAACTCCCCTGTACTCAACTACACTGTACTCCTCAACTACCCTGTACTCAACTACACTGTACTCCTCAACTACACTGTACTCCTCAACTGCCCTGTACTCAACTACACTGTACTCCTCAACTACCCTGTACTCAACTCCCCTGTACTCCTCAACTCCCCTGTACTCCTCAACTCCCCTGTACTCCTCAACTGCCCTGTACTCAACTACACTGTACTCCTCAACTACCCTGTACTCAACTCCCCTGTGCTCCTCAACTCCCCTGTACTCAACTACACTGTACTCCTCAACTACCCTGTACTCAACTACACTGTACTCCTCAACTACACTGTACTCCTCAACTGCCCTGTACTCAACTACACTGTACTCCTCAACTACCCTGTACTCCTCAACTCCCCTGTACTCCTCAACTCCCCTGTACTCCTCAACTGCCCTGTACTCAACTACACTGTACTCCTCAACTACCCTGTACTCAACTCCCCTGTACTCAACTCCCCTGTACTCAACTACACTGTACTCCTCAACTGCCCTATACTCAACTACACTGTACTCCTCAACTACACTGTACTCCTCAACTGCCCTGTACTCAACTACACTGTACTCCTCAACTACCCTGTACTCAACTCCCCTGTACTCCTCAACTACCCTGTACTCCTCAACTACACTGTACTCCTCAACTACCCTGTACTCCTCAACTCCCCTGTACTCCTCAACTACCCTGTACTCCTCAACTACACTGTACTCCTCAACTACCCTGTACTCCTCAACTCCCCTGTACTCCTCACCCCCCCCCCCCCCGATCCCCGTACTCTTTAACTCGTGTACTCATCAATTCCTCCTGAACTCCTCACCTCCTCCCCCCCCCCCCCCCCCCCAGTACTCCTCAACTCCCCCACCGTACTCCTGCAGTCCTCATATACTCAAAACCTCCCTACAACACATCATCCTGCAGTCATCAAGTTTCCACATTAACACTTGAATTGGTTTCTACCATAGTAGTGTAAACCTACAAGGAATGGAATATAGATTCTTTATGTAGCTTGACGAAATTTTAATCTCGATCTAGACAAGCAAGTGTTGAGTCGTGAGACTAATAGTAATCTTTAGGTTTAGGAACTGATGCATCTGACTGCCGAGGTAGACGAGGCCTGGGACGTGGTTTAAATCAAGCTTGACACATCCCACTCAGCGACTATTACGTTGACTTCACTAATCACATTCCTTCAATTTCCATCAGACTTGTTGCAGGACAATTTATCTACCTTGCGGCGGACTGAGATTTCTCAGTGTACATTAACTAGACTTCCCATGGTGCCAGATATTGGGTAGTGAAGTGGACTGAGAACTGATCACTATTACTTACATATCAATCAAGTCATTCCACCTTAACGTCCTATTAATTGCGAACTGTAGGCATGAATACCTTTGAGCCCTTGGTACATGTGGGACATTATGGTGTGGTGAGAGGGTTAGTACGTCATTTGAATAACATTGCGTTAGCATAATGTTTGTCGGAAAACCCGAAGTGATACCTATTTACAACTTGGATGAAAGCCATCGGCATTAGTATGGTGCTAAGAAACCAATGATCACAATCAGTGCGAATATAGGATTCGATACCACTATCTTAGGACCCTGGTGTGCTCAGGCGAATTTCACAGCTAATTGCGACGCCTTCGATGAATGACACACCCTTGTCCATACTGTTGTGGAGAAAACATGCATTCAACTCACAGTTGTTATTTCAATACAGCATACAATCGCCGGGTCCACTCAATGCACTGGCTACAATTCTACGCAGTTTCGCCTGCATTGGTGACATTTCAACCTTAATCAACAAACATTTACAAATCGCGTGAAATCTTAATGAAATATCTTTTTTTGAAATAAACTAAGTTATACTGACAGTCGCGACTAACAAAAACACACATAAATCTGAAGGAGTGAATACTGACAAGCATGATGCCAAACCTGCAGCCGTTTGATTTCTCAGCTGTCTGTCTTGAGAACATCTTTCCCATCACTCAGCACTTGTCGAGCTGAGCTAATTCTATCGAGTCCTTATCTCACCGCGTTTGATGGCAAGGTCTCAATTTGAAACTATTGCCGCTAGATAAACACCATTTCACCCTCGTCACGGGCAACGTGATATCACAGGAGAAAAACCGACGGTGTTTGCACCAGATTGTATCTTAAGAACGTTTTCAGACATGCCGGTTGAGACAGAAAAAAGTCATATAGTTATGGCTTTGGGATCTAGATAGGAATAGCGATGATTTTCAAGGATTTGGCTGTGTATGGATTTACACCGAGACAGTGTATATGTATATACAGATACCCTTGTCAGCGATCAAGGGGAAACAACTTCTTGCGGTGAAGCAACATAGCATTTCGACGATAGGTTATTTCCGTTCTTCTCTTTCGAATGTACATGTTTAAGCATCATATTGATACAAACCATTTTCCAAACATTGTTGGCGTGTACTATATTTAAAAAAGCTAATATGAGGGCGGTCAGAATTATAAACAAGCATGGCTTTGTTTTTCGTCCACACCAAAGCCAGTACAACAGAGAATGAATAATTTTGCTCTCATATACCTTTGGGGCGCGTAATATTTCTCTTAACAACAGGTGTTATCTCGTCTAGGTTTTGACCTACAGGAACCTGTTATACATACGAAAGAGAGAATGTTAGCCATGATTGCCCATCTGTCAAGGGATAGATATTACCCTCAAAATAGAAAAGAAATTCATGAAGGGTAGCTTCGTCGAATAGTTTCATAGCCCGCATAAAGAAACGTGGGACAATGTCCCTTGATTGTATGGTTTGGTGAGCTGCTCTAGGAATTGCTCCCTAGGGTTTCTAGCCAAGGATCGGGGAATGTGGAACAAAACATCACCCAAATGCCAGCGAAGGTTGTGCATAGTGAGCTGCCCTAATGAATGTATGAATAATCTATCAAAATATTAGTTCTGACTGCAAGCCATGTTTTGGGGGTTATTGTATAACACGTTCCTCCCCGCCCTGGTGTATTTATAATCATCAGTAGGCTGCTTCATATTGATATGAATAATACAGTTTGGTCAGATGTTAAACTGGCAGCAGCGGCTTGTACCATCTATCTTCTAAAATCCTATGAACGCTATATTTTCTAAGTGCTCTGTTGCAGGATTAACAAGGCGAGATAGTGTGAAGTTCCAAACTATTCTATTTTCATTCTGTCACGAGTGGATACATATGTGTGCAACAAAAAAAACCGTTGATCACTATATGTACAAGCATCTCTAGACCGTGTCATGATTCACTATCTGGAGTGACATGAGTGAGTACATGCCATATATCACAGCGTGTCATCTTGATGTGGGAGGACGCCCGAAGTGATGATGGTCTTAGGCTTCAAACACTTTGATGAAACCCATGAGCAGCGGACAAACCTTGAAACAAAACAAAATTGAACTGGGATTCACAAACACGATCATAAGTTCTAGCCAGCGTAAGGGACGAAACTCATAACAGCGAAATCTGGAGCCTTACAAAACAGGGCCACCGGTGACCCCTCATTAACTGGAACAAATATAAATAAAGTAATGATTAATTGAGAACGATGACATTCGGATTAACGGGGTTTCACTGTATAAAGTGACCATGCACTGTGATACTCTCGCTTCTCATGTCCCACATGGGAACAACATGTCAATTTGGGGTCGTGATATTGTAAAATTGCACACACTCATGATTCCAAAATTTGTAAACATACTACGCGGTGAATTTTTAAAATCAATATTGTATAAGATACGTCAATAATGTTTTTTTTAAAATCGATAAGCAGGTGCTGACTCCTAAAGGCAAGGCATTGTTTATATACCCAGACAGGAGTGTTATGCTATCTCAGCGGTCTCAGCTCGCGGCGCTGTATCCAGTATATTTTGCAGAAACGTGGTAAGGCACGACCACCTACTGTGATTCTATGGGGAGTAAACATTGCTAGAGCTGCGCACGTGCCTCGTTGTTTAGGTAACAGAGAATCGAGAAAATACACATTTACCAACAGTTTCCAGTAAAAAATGTCATACCGTGAAATATCAAAATAACGCTTTTGTCTTGTGATGATACCGGACGTGACCGCGTCCCCCGGCGTGACGTCACGTCGCTGTTTACACAGCGGTTCCTTTGATGTACTACATACTCAGTTTCCTAATTGATTCTTGTACCTATGGACTTCCTTCACAACAACATCTGTACCTATTTAACTAGAAACATGTGCGTTGCGTGCTGCGTTGAGAATACCGTCTTGTCTTGCATGGAATGCACATCATTTGCACGAACCTTGGCAAAACCGCAGGAAGAGCAAAAACAGCAATTCAATAACTAACCCGTCATTATTTCGCGATGGTGTTCGTTCTGAGCTACTGAGCCAATTACCCAGGCATGTTGAATAAGTCAGACATGCAAGCTTATGACCCAGTATATTCACTATTAAAAATAATCTAACGATAGTGCTTGTGAAAGGGACGTTTATCGCTGCATCACACGGTGATTGACGACAAATACCAACATCTTAATTAATCACTACCGTTTTAAGAGCAGTTATACGGTGATGGGGTCGTTAACTATTATTTTAGACAGTGGCTGTTTAACTAGAGACTGGGCGCATACATCACGTCAACTAAAACAGAGGAAAAGTTTAAAAGTTATAGTCGCCTGACACATAACCACTTTTCTTTATAAAATTGATGAGAAGGGACGGTACCAGTGTTGACGGCTTGTATCTGTCATGTGTCTCCATCTCGGGAACTCTTTTCAAATAAATCATGCTGTCAAGAACAGATTAAACATTTTTTGGGGAAAAATGCACTGGCAATGTCGGCCCAAGTTGATAAATTCAAAGGTTAAAATTGATCCAGCTGGTGTTTTGTATAGTGTTAGAAATTATTTCATGAATCAATTTAATAGAAACAATTCCTTCTAGATCTCGTCTAGATAAAATGTCTACCAAGAACTACATACATGCATCACAATTGTTTTCTATCAGTTTGATATAAAGTTGTTTTATTAAATAAAGAAATCAAATCTGTTTTTTTTATGAAAGTGCACAGAATGTCAGCACAGGATAATTATATAATGCAGGATTCATGCCAGAGTGGTGTTGTAGCAAACAGTATTATCATATATCAATATTTATGTCACGCTATATTATCGTAAATGAAAGAGATGCTATTCAATTCAATGTGTGACAGCATCAATGTAAAGATATTTGGCGAATTATGATAATGACATAATTCCATATGTACCGGATGACATTGGCTTTCTGAACTATATGATGATACCTGAAATAGTGTGATGATTGTTCTAAATATACAAAGTTGAGAGAATATATGTCTCGATTATCCGACGAAACTAAAAATGAGTGATGATACTAGGTGTTCGCGAAAGGAGTAAGCATGACCCCACCGGTAGCACCCGCCACCCACACAATTAAAATAAGGTGCCGGACACCACAGAACAATACCTCTGCCGCAACTGTAATCCTTTACGGGTGTGAAACTGCGGCAAGGTATCTCATTGGACTAACGCTGAATAGCCGCCATTAGACCACACAAACACGCACGCACGCACTCACGCACGCACGCACACATGCACGCACCCCCCCCCCCCCCCCACCCACACACACACACAAAAAAAAACCTCAACAAAAAATCACAAAAACACACAACAAAATACGAACAAAGTACAGAATATCTAAAAATATCTATCATCGAACACTACAGAACTACATGTTAACACAGTAACACTCCTCAAACAAACAACAATGGATCTGAAAAAAAAATAACGACTTGGAACAAGGTCATCAGTGCAGAGATCATATTCAGCTTTGTCGGTTCAACGCAAACGCTCCACACTCAAATAGGATTATGTTTTTAGTTGGAATATTGTCACTGTGACATTTCGAAGCAACCGGTTATACTTTGGAGTACGACTCCCATCATAATGATGTACACATGCTCTGTAAGCCCAAGCCATGTGGTTATATCAAGACTGCTCATCTTAACAACACTGATGAGTGAAACAAGCCAGAATCATACTCTCTGGAAATAAAGGGTTTTACTACTACAGTAACAGCAAAAAGTATAAGATTTGGTTCACAGGTAAATCGTAGCATCAACATAATGTATGTCTGAAACCATCGCCGTCCATATATACACTGGTATATATAGGTATCAGATATATGTTTATTGAAAGGTGACGTGACGTCTGTGAGGTTTTAACACATCGCGTTTATCCCTATAGAAACAGAAGCTAGATATCCAGCCTTCTGAGTCTCAACAGCAATATGCAAGAATTCACTTGTCCACACGTTGGATTTGCACGATATTTTAACTGATCCTAATTTACAACCAATTCCATACAATCTGATGTATTTCGGTAGCTAGCGAGACATATTTCATGGAAATGTCTTACAGTAAGGAAAATAAATTGCTTCTATAAAAAATACAATTCCGGAAATTACAAATCACAAGAGTCAAGGTTCCACTTGGAAGATACAACATGGTGGTGGTCTCTTTTGACACAAATTGCAGCAAGGCAGTTCTGTATTCCGATGTGAAGGATGATACTCCTTCAACCACGCTCTCCATCTCTCCCACCGTTCCCGAAGACGCCGCGGAGATTTTGATTGCAAAGATTGGTCTATTTGGTCTACATGAGCTTGTTTCCTCTCAGGAGGCAAGCGCCTAAACAAGAAACCACAATGACTGCAAAATGCAGGATAAAAGATAATATTTACCTCAATACTGGTCGTATATCGCCGGTAAGTAATTGCTGTTCGCCGATGTTTCTGAGTAGTAGTTTGGAAGTAGCATCAACAATTGGTGTGTTTCGGTAATCTGAAAGAAGCCGTAAAAAAACAAAATGTTCAGTGAAGGACGTGAAATCCATACGCGTATCTACTTTCATAAACAAACGCTACAGCAAAAGCAAAGACAGTTATCAGGATAACATTATATGACCTTCTGGAGGAAGCATTGTGCAATATTATGTAATGGACACGAGGACGTCTGTTTAAGAATGGTGGCATTGGCATCGTACTGTTTACGATAGCAATTAGGAGATCGTATCAATTAACTTCCACATTATGTTTGAGCGCTTATTACCGCTAATGACATAATGGTAGAAATAATACCACCCTGGTGCATAAACCCTTATACTCACACTGACAAGTAAATATATCAGAAGCTTTTCAATATCAAGACGGATGCGGGAATCTGAAACGTGAGAGGGGTAGGGATGGGTTTGGGTCGAAATTCGGCTTTTGTAATTTGGGTTAGAATACATTAACAGCTATATAAATAACCTCCTTGATCTACATCACAAGATGCACAAATACATGCATTATTATCAGTATTCAGTTCACACACGTGTAAAAGGAATACCTTCACAAGCCTACAGACAATCTAAACACGTTCACTGATAATTCCAGGTCTGTTATCTTATTAATGAAAGGACTGGGTCGCTAAGAAGTAATCACGTGTCATGCCTGTCTGATGGCAATTGTTTTATCACTTGAACCTGTCTTAATGGAGCGAATATGTCCAATCACTACCCTCCCCTCCCCCTCCCCGCCCCGTCTCCCCACCCCCTCTCAATAAGTGCGTATTTTGAGATACCGTCAACGAGCACCTGGTGTTGAGTGGATATTTACAACCGCTGTTTTGGTAGTACAAGCACCGATGGTCTAAAAACAACCAATCTGAATTCAAATATTTTCTTTGCGGATGTGTTTTGGATTACCGTCACCGTCATTCGTTTAAAAGCGAATGAAAAATCACAGAACGGGGTCATGGCGTGAAATAAAAACTGCGTAGTGAACAAGAATAGCATGCCTGCACGGATTTATTGCCCAGAAGTGACGCCACGGTCGTAATCACGTCTACGCTGTTTTGTACCTGCGCTAGGAACAGGCGCTGATGGTTTCGGGTTCAACAATTATCTCCTTAAAACGGGACACGTGAGAACTGTGAATTGTCCTGTTTTGTGTTTGGCTGTTTTGTATCTAACGAACATATCTAAATCCTGATACAGTCGCCATATTGTCATTAAGGACGTCAAACGGACAGTTATCTCATTTGGAATTGTGATTTTCCTGTAAATGATTTGAAAATCAAAAACTTTAGACAGCTAATGTTGAGAGTTACAAGCACATCCAATATTTAAACACATTTCCAATGTGGTGGATGTCACCTTACTGACAGATTCTGAAACTGAAACCAACACACGTTCACGATGAACAGAAGCTCAGATCTAAAGCATAAAGTACTACACTAGTCTGCCAATAACTCTAAAAAAGGAAGATTTGAACAGGATGCGTGATAGGCGTTGCCATAACAACTCGAGATATTTTCCATGAAGGGCTACTTCAAACTCCGACAAGCTTAACAGTTTGTGTTCTACACAATGTATAATTCAAGGACACAACCATCAGACATTCGGGCAAACAAAGGGATTATATTGGTTGGGACAGGCTTGGTATATAATGTGTCGCGGGCGTTTACAATGAATCTGCACGGAAGACACAGTCGTCATGCCACGATTCTCTATGCAGAGTGGTGCCCCTTAGGTGTGCCAGGAACCTATGATTTGCTTATATCATGTTTTCACCAAAGTGGCAAACGACTAAGACATGCAGCTAACACGCCATGATATCGCCGAAATACTGCCCAGTGCTACTCATCACAATGACCAAGGGACCGTTCATTGTATGTTGTGTGTTGGATGTGGTCGGTGGATCTTTGTACTATTTCTGGAATGTAGTGGTTACGATCTAAGAACGATACCCAAGGGCATGATCCACAAAATTATGGTCGTAACGCCCATACACTCGAACATAGATTTACGATAGTCTCAGCACTAAGACCGGATTGTGGAACAGGGCCCAAGGCGACTTCTATAAATGTCAGCCTGTAATTTATATGTTTTCTTTCAACAATCCAGTGTGATGTTTAGACGTCATTGGGCGTATGTGAACAAGAAGATACAGACAGCCAAACTGTAAATCCGCGAGCTTTCTTATCCTACTTGATCACACGTGCGACAGGGAACGTCAAGGCCAGTTTAAATGTAGAATATAGCTTCAAGGTTATGTAAAGACTTGCACAAGTCTCTAAGTCTTTGATTATAAGTTCAATTAATTATTTCTGGAATTCCCCAGAAGCCAAAAGGCGTTCTTAGATGTTCGATTATCCATAGTAATATCCTAATAATTACTATACATTCATTGAATTATCCTTCAGTAGAGATTTGGAGCAAGGCTAAATTCTGTGTAGACTAACATCTAGTCTCTGAAATGAACTTATTTTACAGAAAAAAACAGTAGTTGAATTATAGTTATAAAATGTAATAAAAAGGAGCCCAGAGACTTTCTTCATAATACTGCAGTAATCTAGACTTGCCAAACATTATAGACTTGCACGGGCTGTATTGGAAATATTTGTTTCAGGGTCTGTATAACAGTCTAAGTTCTGTGGTGCAGTGTCAGGTATTATCCTGTTGTATTCATTATAAAGCTGATGGTGGGTATAATGTTGACTGCAGACTAAAGTTGTATTTAACTAGACTTTTACATTTACTGCATCGTGGATCAAATACTGATGGACATTTGGAAACAACCTTCAGATGTTTGTTACTCCACACATTTCAGCGTTAGATAAGCAAGTCCTGTTGTTTTTTGCAGTTTAACAGACTGTTTTCTTAATTATTCGTAGTAAACACTTCAGTTGGCATTCAGCGAAAGAAAACTATTCTATCTGTACTTTTTGTCGGCAGACCCGTAAACCATTTTGTTGAAAGGCTCGGCATCAATCATTTCACGAAAGGGTGAAAAAGGTAATATTCTCACTGAATCACCCATATCTTCGCTCAATCTTTGTCCATGGTGGGACTGTAAACTACCTTCTTTGGGGATCTTAGCATTGTTTTACTTACTGGTGAAATCTTATCTGCATTCGGTAGATTATGGAATCCCCACTGGAACTCGAGCGCTCACTTTTCATAGGTTTCCCTCAGCTAATCTAGTACATGAGATGTGACCCACAGTCATCCCACCGCTTGGCATTTCCTGGGAGTCCTCCCGGCACCGTTCCTCAATGCCAGGCTGACATGAACGTGGAAGTAATGAAAAAGCAATAGTTGGGACTACAACTCTGCTGTAAAGACCTGGGTCGGCTTAATCCAGACAGTTTACAGGCAGACATTATTTTCACCACTCAAGTACCCGGGAGATATAACTCTAGTATAGTTAACGAAATTCGCCTCACTGTGGTTGGATAATGGCCCGTTGGCGTGTCAATAAATGGAGAAGACAAAAAGACCACGTGTGTTAATGGCAAAAACGGAATAGTTTCTGAAGCTTTCTCACTAAAGGAATGTTGTAGATATTTCACAAAAAATATAGAAGGTAACTTTTTATTTGCATGACACTAATTATTATTAACACAAAAATATCCGTAAGCGATCTTTGAAACCTCAAGGCATATAACATATCCATTGATATATGCATGGATAATACAATTATCCCTTATAATTGTCAGGTGTTTTTTATGCGACAGTTATTGCATGTATATGAATGAGTTGGGTTTGACGCCGCTTTGATGAGAAGTGATGCAGGTATTAGACTTTTACCACGGGTATAGTACAGACAAACCCAGAAATATTATCAGGGCGAAGGGAATTCTAAAACGATCACAGGTTTCTGACATGCCGAAATCTGCATTTACGGCTTAGAGAATTACGGCATCTCAGGTGACTGTTCGCTACTTATTAAACCCACTAATTATAAAGTTAAAATTTTTTACCCATCATATTATTCTCAAAAAGGTTTGAGGAACCATTTTAAATTGCTACGTTAGATTTTGAGGAGGTTATTGAGGCATATGATATCTCCTTTTAATAATCTGAAGCGGCAGTCAAACATAACAAATGTTATATTTGGGATAACACTTTCTTTGCAAAGTACAGTTTCTCCGGGATTCAAACACACACTGCCAGAGTGAGGCACCAATCGCCAGCACACAAAGTCAGCGATCTAACCCACTCAGCCACCGAGGCTTCCACAAAAATGAAAGTCCGACAACTGGTAGTCTAGATCACGTACTTTGTGTACCCCTCTGAATAGTGTAAATTGGCACTGCTCCCATGGCCGAAAGCCATGAACACACACTGCCATTTAGAAAGTGGTCAAATGTAACAAATGTTATATTTAGGATAACACTTTCTTTGCAAAGTACAGATTCTCGTACTTTTTCGGGTTGAGTCCCGTTCAGGATTCGAACCCACACTGCCAGAGTGAGGCAACTAATCGCCAGCACACAAAGATCTAACCCATTCAGCCACCGAGGCTGAAACAAAAATGAAAGTCCGACAAGTGGCCATGGGAGCCTGCCAATTTACACTTGTCAGAGGGGTACACAAAGTATGTGATCTAGAGTACCAGTTGACTACCAGTGTTACCCCAAATATAACATTTGTTACATTTGACCACTTTCTAAATGGCATTGTGTGTTCATGGTAGTCAAACAGTTTTGAAAATTATTTGTAGTGGCGAACATATTGTAAATTTGCTCCAGTATAAATCCATTTTTCAATTTTTCACTGAAAGGGGAAGTTGAACAGAATAATATTAAAACACTAGTCTGCCTCACAGAATCTCAAGCATTTTAGTTTCCTTTCTGCCGTCCCCTTACTAAAATGGTATAGCCCTAAGACATGAAGCAAGTGTAAAATTTTCTGAAACCTGAATCTCTCATCTCAGTGTGTCTCTTTTTCAATTTATTGGCAATATTGGTTTCTATCAAAATTATATAGACTAAGGGTTAGCCTACTAACATACCTATGAGTATGAGCCTAACCCAAAACTACCATCATAAGTTATGGCTAATGAATTGGCTAATTGGGTTTAAACCTGATATATATAAATGCTTACCACATTGAACATGATTGTAATATTGGTCAAGGGATGTCAGTTGCCAGTGAATAGACACTTTATTATAATAATTACCTCCAAAACGTTGATTTGGTCACTGTAGTTTCACTGTTTTGTCTTGGAGTGTTATGTTTCAATCCCATGCCATCAGTGCCATCAGTGCCCTAAAGTAAACAAACTTGGACCAGCTTGCCCATGCCTGTTTCACTGGAGCAGGGGAACAACTGATAAGATCATGGCTAAAGAGTATCAGATTCAGTGACAGGGGGGATGCTGACAGGGAGAGTTTGGGCTTGTGCCACTAAGTGTATATTTTAATATCCAACACCGGAAATATGATTTTTGTTTAAGCCATAAAGATCTACATATCGCGTTTCTTATCACCAACAGCTTGTCTGACATAATCACAAGCATAATTTGCAATGTTCACATCTTAACTAACGATTCTATCCTTAACTGCATTTTACTTTCTAAACATGTGTTTCTATTAAATATAATTTGAACAGTGGGACGAACGAAATAACTCTTGGGTTATGGGCATTTTGAGTGTAGAAGAGAGAGACAGCTTGGTCGGCTGGTGCTTCAAATCTAAGACCACACACCACAATATGAAGGCTGTGTACATTCCCTTGACAAACGTTAAACACGAAGTAAAGAAGAGTGTATCGATATATGTCTGCGCCATACATTTTGAAGTTCCCTTCAAGCATAAACTTTAAATTTAAACATTTAGGGGTTGTAAATTAATGACTCAGATATGATGATATGGGAAGATAAATAAATCTCACTCGGTCTCTTCAAACATGAACTGTATGGAAACGCATCGATAAAAGCAGTAAATCGTCTCGGCGTTTGATACTTTTATCGATTGGTGATGATATATATGAAATAAAATGACACGAGGCCGAGTCTCTATTTGTCACGTAAAAGCATAATTACAAATGTATTGATAATTATTATGCACATGTCGTTACGATAAAACAAGCTTTGAAATCCACAGACAAATACATCTATTCCCTCATCATATCTGCCATCCCCCGAGCGTCTCTCAGCCAGAGTAACATAGTTGAATGACGTCACATCTCTTTCACGCATTCAAAACGATTGTTGAAATAACTGATTTCTTGAACGGAAACTTGCATAAAGAAGGAACTGCGTTTCACACACGCTGACACGGACACAAAAAACATGCAAATATGTCAAGTTATCAAAGAGCATAAACATCCGTTGGTATAAACATATAGGTCTTTCGGGCCCTTCAAAGCGCACTAGAAGCTGGGTCAAAGTTGCAGAACGTTTACAGATGTTGGTTTACACGCGGCACAGGAAGTATACATCTGCCATGAGCTATCTCAGCCAATCCGTCAAGCGAGATGCAAGGTGGCTGGCGCATAATTCATCACATTATGGCGGTACCGTTCTTCATTGCAAACACGAACCCATCTTGTTTCCCTTCCAACACACACCTGTGTATGTTACAGGCTGTCTATGTACAAGAAACTAACACACAACATGCCAGGAGAAATCCGTCATGTTCCATTCTATCAAGTCATTACTCTTGGACGTTGCAGACCTTTAAGCCTAATTTAACCGTCATTACTTGAGTGACGTTACATGACGTTATCTGGAAACAGAAGCTGAAACTTTCGAACTCTTCTTGAAATAAAAACAAACATCCTAATCTGATATCAGTTGTAAAATTAGCAGACTGGTGAGGAAGATGGACGGGACGCATGTATCACGCTTGGTCTTGAAGATAGGGAGTTATCCAAAACACGTTAACAGCACTACAGAGGGATGTTCACTGACACGACATGAGATACGGATGTAACTTAAACCTTCCATCGGGGTGGACCTGGCATCGTTAAAAGGTAACGATATATTACGTAGTAAGTTGGACTGTAATGAAACTTCACTTATGGTAATAAGACTGAATGATCATCGTGATGGGACCCCCGGGGCTGCAGATATTATGCAAGGTGTGTGATTAACAGTAAAACCCCATTAATCCGAAAACTCAGACTTCCGGACAATTGCTTTTAGAATAGTTTATGTATAATACTATGTACCAATTATTCATTTATCTAAAAATGTTTCAGTTAATCCAGGCTAATAACATAATAGTACAGATTAACAGGGTTCCAATGTAGACATGCCGTATGCAAACAATTAAGATATACATGTATGTCAGCTAAATTTGATTATAAGTCCTGAACATCTTCCATGAAATACCTATTGGCACACCTATTTCCCAAATCCAATAGTGAAAATGCCCCGTGCCCAAAAGTATATGGAGCTCTTAAACAAAATAGAAATATATCTTCATTGAAAGTGACCAATTGCAAGTAAACACTGATAGCTCCCACAAACTTAGGCATTTAGGACTGATTAAAGATAAATTTGAACTTAAGAAGTATGTTTCAGCTGTAAAATGTAAAGATCTTAGATTAGCTTTAACTAAATTAAGACTCAGTGGCCATAATCTGAACATTGAAACAGGCAGATACGCTAACACGCCTGTCGACCAGAGAATGTGTAAAATATGTAACTTAAAAAAGATAGAAGATGACAATATATTTCCTTTTGTATTGTCCAAATTATCGTTACGAAAGACATTTACTTCTTCAAACAATAGTTATATTCAATTGCCAAAATGTTAATAAAATCTTTGCAAGTATCCTGAACCCCTGCCCTGAAAAAGCAAGGTATGCTTCACAAATTATCTCTGACATGTTTATTCAAAGAACCTATCTTGTAGACAACGTTTTGTTAAATCTTTACAACAAATATTATATTGTGACTTATCAATACAGTATCTACACTTTTAAATTGTACACTGCCAGCCACCTCACAATATATATATATATATATATATATATATATATATATATATATATATATATATATATATATCATGTCTATAGTTCTAATAATTGCAATATGTAGCTATTCTTTATTATATATTTCATTACAGTTAATATTAGGCTGAAACATGTATCTTTAATGAAAGCGTCCCTGCAGACACCTATTGTGGTCCATTCACGTTCCTCTAATAACAAATCTGTATGATTAACACAAGCCAATAGTTTAATTTAAATTATGTGGACGTTCAGTTCAGTTGGTTCATTTCATTTATTGAAACTAATCTGCAGCCAAATCAACCCCAAATCGTTTGAAGTAATATCAAGTGAAGCGTTTGGCCTTTATACACTGTGACACATTTGCATGTCCAGGCGAAGGTCGAGGCTTTGATCTCATGTTCCTGATATTAAAGAGGTTCAACCACATTCAAATGAGGCCCAGCGACAGAAGATAGCACCGTTTTGAAGTCAGTTGAGCTGATGATGATATCATTTTAATAGCAGAAGCACGTTTCCGTACGATATATGACAATGTCATGAACACAAAAGGTACAGCTGTGTCACATCACCGAATTCATTTTGAGTGGTAAACGAATATTTATATTAAATGTTTTAGCAATCCTTGGAAATGGACAGTTTACGATATATCGATATTTTGCAAGTTAAATAGTAAATTGCATGCAAATAACGTTTTTCCATAATTAATTGACGTCATTGTTAAATCATAGACAGAGTGGAGCATTAGAGCACACAAATGTTCTTGCCAAAAATTAAAATTGAATGTCATATTTCGGTTATCTTTGGAAATGACATACTCATCGCATGTTGTTGTCGGACACGTTATATTTCGCACGTGGTTGCCCCACTTGTAACAATATATTCATTGTCAGGGCACTCTATACGATATACATGGCATTCCAAATATAATTTACATGTCTTCTCTGGTTCCCACTTTTGGCTACTGATAAGATATGTTACACACAAGACGAAACAGAGGTACTTGTAGCCGTCGTGCGACAATCAAGTCAGTGTTTAATTATCTGATTTTCTTTCTTGTTTATGAGGTTCGCATTGTGAAAAGGCTTTCGACTTATTTAAAGGATGTGAAAATGTAAGAAGTATTTGAACAAACTTTCTGACAAATTAGTCGCAAATAGATGTTTTTGAAATGACACGCGAAGACACATCTAATGCTACTATGTATACACATTCCACTGCAAATGTGGGATATCAAAACAGCTCTGGTATTCATTACATGTGACGTGTACTATACCAATTAAACTACAAAGAGATGCTATTGGCAGTTCAGCAATTCATTTCTGTAACCTTTTAAACAATAAAAAGAGGATCAGAGGAAACAACTGTATTTCTAAATAGAAGGAATGTGCGAGACTTTGTATAATACGAGGTATGATGAAGACCCCTTTTGGCCCAAACACCAGGATATGTTACGAAATAAGCAAAACGTTTAGAACATGTTCGGAAATATGTTTATATGTGTTTATATGAATCTTTAAGCGAATATAGCTAATGCTATGATGTGTCGAAATATAATATTAACTTTCTTGGAAAGTGTTTTTTCTAATACATGAGCATAAGAAAGGAAGAAAAACTTATTTTCTTTGAAGATGTAGATTATTTCACTCTTTTCAGCTATTCTTTATATGTACATGATTAGCCAGAAGTAAAATACTTGCAAGCGAATGAAAGAAAACTGGCTAGATGTCATCCATTTGAACAGGGGTGACCTTTATTCAATCTGAAAAGGTTTTCTGTAACCATCACATTGATATTTCCGGCCTCATCCTACCTCGCCCTTTCTACTTGGTTACATTAATTATCACTGAAAGTGTCAAACAATACGAGCAGCAAGTACCTTTTTATAATACAGTTCCATCTAACTAAGTCATTATTTTGCTATAACAGACGCAAAGACAACATCCTGGTAGAATAATAAAAACAAACCGAAGAAAGTGGCTTGTAATCAGAAAGCGACGTTTGACCCAGAGAAGAAAATGTTCTGGTGCAGTATGAAGCAGTGTATTCTGGGATTCCAAAAGAACAGCTGTAACTCTGGGTGTATGTTTTCTGAACAGGTGAGGGTGTACAGTTCCCTACAATCAGTCACCATCTCGACGTTTAGTTTACAGGCATGGCTGTTGGTCTGTCATACCAGCTACTATCAGTATCGATGGCGAGGTCATCCGTACACATTCGACGTTCTTACGTTACTGTTCTTTACATTTGCGTTATCAGGTTTTTAAGCAGCTTATAGAGTTACAAGTTACAGGGTGTGTACCAAGCTTTGGATTAGAATTCTGTTAATTATGTTTCAGTGCATACTCCTTCCCTTTTCCATCATGAATGTGAACATTCTGAGAACCGAAGTCTGTTGCTCGGCATAGTACAAGGCAAAATACCGTCAGTTCTGATCTAATTTGTATTTCAACAATATATAAAGAAACCTGGAGTATTCAAATTACAATCAAAATTATTTTTATAAACACAGACTGTTTAATTTTTAGAATTAGAATTCAGACCTAGATACAGTAAACTACGGTTATAACGAACTCAAAAGACTACTAATTTTAGTAAGTTATAACCGTAGTTCGTTATAAGCATATATACAGCATAACTACAGCAAATTGTCGGGACCAAAAAGTAATTTCGTTATATCCGTCAGATCGTTATAAGCGTGTTCGCTATAACCGTAGTTTACTGTATTACATTAACATATGAACTGAAAACATTTTCTAATAATCTTTGCAAATTTATGAATAAGAATTGATTTCTGTTGTCTAAAATTTCGTGTTCACGTGTTTTCCTCAATTTAGAGTGAGTGAGTGAGTATGGTTTTACGCCGCTTTTAGCAATATTACAGCAATATCACGGCGGGGGACACCAGAAATGGGCATCACACATTGTACCCATGTCGGGAATCGAACCTGGGTCTTCGGCGTGGCGAGCGAACGCTTTAACCACTAGGCTACCCGACCGCCCCCCTCAATTTAGATTTCCGACAATGTGGCATTTTTTTTTGGGGGGGGGGGGGGGGGGGGGGGACTGAAGCCCGGCTTGAATACAACGCAGAAAGGCGTAAAACCCTATCCACTCACACGCTCTAATGTTATACCTTCGTGGTATCTGGAGAACGTGATGCTTAAATTGAGGGTTAACATAGTCACGCTCAGGGTTCGACTGTCCACATGGTGACAAGTAAGATTTATTCCCAAATCCTCACCCATCCCTTATCTACTGGTAATGCATAATTATATACGTAGAAGGCATATTACAGTTGTATTAAATTATTAAAAAGACATGTCCTGTTTCCTAGATCCTAAGTTATAGGGAGTCTTATTTTCTTGATATAATATTCTCCTATTTACAGGTTTCAAGTTTCACGTACGACGTGTGTGCCGTCCGTCTGTAAGAAAAACAGAAGACAGAATGTCACATAATGGGACAACACGAGAACCCGCATGAAGGCTCAATATCTCACAGAGGTCTCATGCAAACAGGCTGTAAAGAAGAAGGATCATACACACAACTTTTGGGATATTAAGCCGTCAATACCTTGTTCTGTTCTCTCACGAACAGCTTCCATTTGTCATGCATCGCGAAAGGAAATGGGCCTAAACCGTTAACGTTCACTGTCACTTATAAAAGCAACGAACATGAAATAAACCAAACCCCTTTTGTTTTAATGGACACCAATATATCACAGAACGTTTGGCTACCTTGTATTTCAGAGTGTACCAGCCAAATGTCAACGTGGACTGTGAAAGTTGACCTCGCTTGAGGTGAAGTTGTAGAGGTCCGCCACTGCCGTGGTGGTTTAATACGCCGTATTTGCTTGTTATCTTTGAAGTATCCTAGTCCTAATCTCGTTAGGTCTATGATCAGATACAGCAATCATGGAATCATTAGTCCGACAAAGAAACAATATACATCAAAGGGGCAAGATCTCAGAAAAAATCTTGCCTTTCTTCCCACAGGATCAATTAGCTGACAAAACCGATTCATTGCGCATATCGAGTCTACGAAGGGTTCCTGGTAGATTCAGTTTGATCCATTCAGACGGTGTTTTATGAAGTATTCGTATGAGACGTCATGAACTTGTGTTTCTATCAAGTCGTAAATGTACTTAACCTTATGCATCTCATGCAAAACAGAATAGGTGTTGCCAACATCACGAAGGAATAAAAAAAAGGAACATCTGAAAGGCCTATTACCATCGAGATGGGACAGGGTTACGCCATGGTCGCTATCAACACAAGCATATAGTTTTATATACAACTGATGCGGCGTTAGCGACCATAAGTGACTCCTTACAGCGTCTTATAGATTACCCGGTAAGCTTTTAAAAGCATTTGATGTTCAAAACTGTGTTTTTCATAAAACAAAAAATATCACTCATTCACTTGGCCTTTGTTATTTAAGATAATTTGTTATTAAGAAGAGATACGTAGAAATATTTAAAAAATTCGGTTTTGTGTGAATTTAAGGTACATACTTTAGGTTTCTTTCAGAAATTATTACCAAGAGATAAACAAGGGACAGAAACGGAATTGTTTTCTAGGCCATGCACCCTTGGATAATGGGTTTCCCAGACGGGCTGTTGAAGGCCCAGCGCAACTCTGCTCTATTGAGAAATTTGAAACTCGTTGCACGATTCGTAAGGAGATTAATTCCAGAACTAAGCTTTAAAGTTTGACGGAACCCTCTCTGCCCTGTCCGTCTCCTAAGACGCTTGGTGTACCACAGTTCGTCAAAATAATTACTAATGACCCGTAACCATGGGCAACGTCAAATGTGACGTAATGGCACGTTGCTTGGCACGTTTTATGACTCGAGCAGGTCTCGGGTAGCAGTCGTTTGTGGGTTGCAGGCATCTGTGAATCTGCCATTAGTTTTTAGTGTTTGGGTGTAAAAAGGTAGTTAACATGATACTCAAAAGGAGTGGCATACATTAGCTATTTAACATCTTGGTTTCTGCATAACAGTCACAGTCTAGAAAGTCTGGAACCTATCAAGTGATGTTAAAAACCTGGCATTAACATATCACTCTTTATATCTTAGCTTGTGTCTCCATCATCAACAACATTACCATGCCCTTGACAAAGAAAGCAAACGCCTCTACATTGACATCTCACATTCTGGCAATCTTTGGAATGTATTTACCATACTTTCCTACAACATTTATGTTAATAAAATTGACTAATTATTTCAAAGTTGTTTTTATTGCATGCATATATTAAGGACATTGGCGCTCTCTGTTTAACTCTCAACAGCCACCACAAAGGTTTCATCATAAGAGTACTGAAGAAAACTATACAACTAATGAAAACTTCCGGACTGAATTTGTAATTTAATTAAATGTGAATAGTAATAACGAGGCGCATGTCACATTTCAATTTGTACCTTTTTATAAGTCACGGCAATTGGGCTAGGCGGGAAGGGGAACTGGCGATAAATTTATTTTCAATTAAATTAAAGGAGACAGTCTTGGGGGAAGCAAAACATGCATCAGTCGGAAACGAGTCAGGAAGAAAGATAAACGAGCAAAATAAGATTTAGTAATTAGTATGGGAAACATGGACACCATGCATCTCAATTGTGAGGCTATTTTTGTGTTTACTTCATGGGGAAAGTAAGTAGAAGCCTGAAAGAAATGAACAGCTTCGGTGGTAGGACTATATGCGTCCTTCCTCTATCATTATTTAATTTTCCGTGAGATGTATGGATTACTAATAACGGCGTCAACGAGAGCTAGGACAAACACCCAAGAGTGGGTGATTGGTATTTGAATTGTAACAAGGGACGCAAGTCTTGACCCCAAGTTGCAGCGCCTGACATCATCGGGAAAAGTCGGTTTATTCCGCTACCTACATAATACCTCGGGCAGTTATGGAGTAATGTTATTACATGAATGCACTGTAAACCATGTAACGACAGATCCTATTGCATGTGGTTCATATAACATCACGGCTGTTTTTGAGGTACCTGACAGTGCTGGTCGAGTAGACCTTACACCTCTTGGCAACTCGTAAACCCCACAGAGTCAAGTAAGAACTGGTCTTTTGTGCCAGAGAAAACATACGTCCTCGTCAACCTCAATGAATTGCCCTGGGTAGATTTAGCTACTTTAAGGGAGACTATCCTTCACGATCTGCTGCTCATTTCCAATCCATGTCTAGACGTTGTAATCAGTGAAACTGAAACTGTGTTTCTGTGTAGTCAGGGTAACCCTTAACTGCAACATTGATATACAAAATGACTGAAACTGTCTTGTGATATATAATAAAAAGGAAACCAGAGAATCTTTTCATTTTCTGAAGAAATTACCTCTGAATAACAGATATACTTCAAAGTGTTCGGCTAGTTATGTTTCAGGGTCGGTAGAATATAGATAATAATTGAGCTAGCAGACAAAGTGTTGTGTCAGGCTCTTGAATTAATTTTGCTAAGACTGCCAAATCACCTGAGCCTAGTGTCCCATTAAAAGGTGAGTCTCATGAAGAGAGTCAGCCACCTGTATCCGACTACAGCAGGATACACTTAACCTCAGCTCACCCTTACCACAGTTCCCTCGCCAGTCATGTACATAGTGTATATACACAAGAACCGGAAGCCTTGCAAACTGCGTAGGTGTTTCAGCGAACGTTGGAACACCTCCTTCCAGTAACATCTGTGACTGCAGTATAATTTTAAGATGAAATATCGCTTGGCAGATATAATGGGAGCGTGGGTTGAAGACACTTTTGGATAGTTCAGTTGGCACTGATAGGGTTAATGCTTCCCCACAGTATCTCATTCCATATCCTCATGAATGAATTCGATAGACATTGTATTTACATCATATCAAAGGCAACTCAAGCCGACAATACCAATCTTATATTATCCAATTATATGTCTACAAGAAGCGTTGTCAAATACCTGAACCTTGTGTAATCGGCTCCCATGTCTATCGTGGTGCTAAACTTCATCCTCTTCCTCAAGCACCTGTCACTCCAGATACAGACATGCCTCTTCAAAGTCCGCGCTTGGAGCGCATAGAGCCAAACTAAAGTATTAATCTAAAACAATCGATTGTCAACATATTTTTATACGTGTACATAATATAATATGTTGTGGAAACAAATCCTTCCTCTCGTGACAATTAGGCCATGACAGTAAAACTGTCTAGTGTGCTCGAGCGCAATGTGTTTTCGTGTAAGGATTGTTTATATTAACTGTCCACAAAAGAGAACTGTCTTAGTGGTAGTGAAATGGACACGTACAACTCATGAGTTATATATTTGGCATGTGGCATTTAGCACGTTTTAAGAAAGTGCTACAAAACTTTAGTTCTCCGCTGTGCTCATCCTACAACGCTAGAAATATACTGGCGTGGTGCAAAAGTCAGTCGGTGAATATTTCAGTCATTTTATGATTTGTAAGAGTAAAATCCAAAGTGATGCAGGGCATAAGAGTTTCCCACATGATGAAATCAGAGACCATTTAATACCATCTATTATATGGTCTCTGATGAAACCCACGAACACGTATATGGTGCTGACAGAGTAAAAATCATTGTCAGGACGAATCTTGGATTCGAACCTTAGATTATAGGGTTCAGCGACGCATATTGTGGCGCCTGAGACGAATGACCCATCACAGTCCCATCAGAGTGCAAGATGTGGTGGCCATGCACTCAAGGAGATAATGGTCACTGACCGATGTGATAGCAGGCCACTTGGCCATCTCGGACGAATATGGACACAGCCTTGTTCTGTTCACACCATTCTAGACCAGTTGTGTCATAATTGACATCTTCCTCTCAACTTGGGGACATTAACTCGTGTCCCCATTCCGCAACATGAACCTTATGGCAATCTCTGGTTGAAGATACTGAAGTTGCTGTTAACCTGGATCAGTTCGACATCACTCAGCGAAACATAACGAACTTTAAATATTCATAAATCATTGTACAAACTCTACAAAACGGGCATGGTGTATTGAACAATATTGCCACATTTAAAGAGAACGCCCAAATGTGCTGCGCATGTGCTGTGCATGTCATAACTCATACAGTTAGCATTATTCATTCGTAAAGCAAACAACATCTGTTGAGGTGTGGAACATTACTAATCAAATTCTATGCAAGGGAACCATGTGCTGATCGTGTATCAGTGTACGTCTCAAAACAAACATGACGTACAGCACTGTGCAAACGTAAGAACAATCAACACTGTGTGCTCAGGCAGCTCTGAGCATGTGCAACAAATGAGGGGATTAGTATGCATCTGCTACGCAATTACCTCTGTGTTCAGTCGGAATGGTGCATGTCGCCCCACTTTACATGTATTGTTAACACGTGTTGATGCTGACATATCGTGGTTTTTTTAAATTAAAGTGTTCAAAATATATAAATCATGGCTACTTTTGACGGTTTATTCCTGAATCAGAAACATTATATACACCTGAAATAAATAATAGGAAATAATTAGCATTCCACATGGTTGTCCTTCAAGGATATCGGGCTGTATTACACTTTAAGTAGTCGGCTGGTGAGACAAAGTGGTCAAACCAATGCTGTTAAGGAACATCCACGGTCAGGACGACCTCCTGTGACGCCACAGCGTGAAGACCGAGCACTGCTTCGATTAGTACTACGGCCCCAATGTGCAAGGAATCACGTCCTGAGGCGACAGTGGATACCCAATCGACGTGTGTTCACCACAGCATTGTGGAACCGTTCAAGGAGAGTCATCCAACGCCCCCTACTGGCAGATCATCATCAGGGGTTCCGTTTGGCATTATGTTCAGAACGCAGGCTTGGAATCTAAGAATCTGGCGGACGTTTTCCCGGTCCGTAAGCAGGTTCCTGTTCCACGTCACGCATGGACAACTGAGGGTTTGGATGCTCTGGAATATGGCCTGTACACCGAGGCACGTCAGCAAAATGTCCATTATGGGGAGGCTCGGTACTGATTTGGGGTTGTAACTCTCACGATTGCAAGTTGGACCTGGTCACCATTCAAGGCAACCACACAGATTACTAATACATCTGAGACGTCCTCCCCCATTTTGACAACTACTCACTCGCCACAAGATCCAGACTCAATCATTCCCGTATTCCCGGGTAGTGACAGGTTACCCCCAGAACAACGTTGTACGCGTTTGCCTTGGCCCGCCATAAGTCCAGATCGGAATCCGCTGGAGCACATTTGTGATACCCTTCTGAACCGTACACAGACAGACCCTTGAGCCCCCTCTCCAAAATCAATCTGCATGAACTGGAAGCAGCTTTGCATCGGGAGTGGCTGTAGTACCCCTTCAGCAGATCCGACGTCTCAGTGTAGGGATGCGACGTACATGTAGGGTGGAGGCCGTGATCCGGGCACATCGAGGGCTTTCGTCACCACTCGCCCTCTTCCGTAACCTGCAAGAAGACTCGTCCCCCTATCGATGAATGTTATGTGCGAAAAAACGACACACCAATCAGAATGCTCGAATGATTTCAAGTTCTTCGACAAAGAATCCCTCAGAAACAATTTTTGATTTAACATATGTCTTACATCTAAAAATATACACAAGACACAATTAAATGTGGTCAATCATACTGTATAGTTCCGCATGTCCCGATGTGCTTTAAATTGCATTTAAAATATATATAATATATGGGGAAATATATTTGAACCATTACGCAACGAGTTGACAATTGTTTTAGGTATGCCCGTTTGCGCTAAGACGGAACCCGGTCGCACAAATGGCCATGAGAGGGGCACGAGTCGCTATTCGGCTCGTCCCGGAATATGACGAGTTGGTCACGAATGCATCGAGAGTTTACTCGTCATTGAACCTTTAAACTGCGTGTGGCATCCTTGGGCTCTATCAAGATGTTCTCGCAAAATATGTTTTTGCTACAATATCGATATTAGAAACTAACCTCATATGACAAAGATGGAGTTTCTTCCTTTTTATTGCTTTATTTTTCTAACAGATAACAATAGTCTCTCGACCCGTGGAGATCCGGGGTAGAATAGGTCTTCAGCAAACCATGCTTGCCGAAAAAGGCGACTATGCTTGTCGTAAGAGGCGACTAACGGATCGGGTGGTCAGACTCGCTGACTTGGTTGACGCATGTCATCGTATCCCAAATTTCTTGGATCGATGCTCACGATGTCAAGCACTGGTTTGTCTGGCCCAGACTCGATTATTTACAGACCGCCGTGATATAGCTTGAATATTGCAGAGTGCGGCGTTAAACAACAAACAAACAAACGATAGTTCATCCGTGCTCATTTTGTCGGTAATGTCTTTCCAGCACCTGTTTCACAAGTTGCTGAAAAATATCTGGTGGTGTTTACCCTTTTCCTAGTGTAGTTCCAGTCACGAAGTTCTCATGAACTGTTTCAGTATAAATAGCAATTATACACAGAATATGTCTCTCTATTCCCACACTACCTCAGTGCAGGTTCTGAGTAAGTACTTTGTCACACTGTGGCTAATGCTAAAAAGACGGACTTAGGCAATCGTAACCTGCCATCCAAGACTTTAACGCACTCAATACCGGATCAGTAGTGACCTTGCCTAACGATACTTTGATTCTTGGGGGTAATCGACAAAACATTATTCATTTACTACAGTAACATAGTCTGGGAACTGTCGCGCCTGAGATTTCTGCGTGGCATACGAGATGCATACCCGTACGGGGCATGCTGATCTGCTCTCTTCTACAAGCACATCTCACATGCAGGCTTATGTCAGTGAATGAATCTATGGGTTATAACACAATGGACATTAGAACGGTCATGTTTTATTCACAGATGTCATGGGCTCATGTCAACCCATCATCTGTGTTGGAATAATAAGCCAGCCATAAATCCTACAATACAGTATATAAATTTATCTCGCTTCTATTTTTTAATATCATATGATAGAAACAGTAATTATATAACGAACGTGCAATCATGCTGGTTTCTGTGTTGTGTCTATGAGGTTAACGAAGCAAATGAGAAAATGAAGGCTTTTCTTTATGGCAAAATATCCATCTTGAGAAACGTAAGACGTTTCCTTCCCTAACGCGAAACCACAACGTTTTTACACAATTAATTCTTTGTTTCGAATAAAATATCTGACTTTTAAACCCATGTCGGGTAACCATGCTTAACCTTCTCACTTCTTTGCCTTATCCACCGACAATGATGAAGAACGGCCATTAATCACAATTACACAATGAGACATAAAATCAATCATCTGTTGAGAGGAACTTTTTAAAAGTGAAATTTATAGTTTGTCATTTCAAAACTTTAAGGTAGGATTAAACGTCTATTGACCTCCGCCTTGTTATCAAGGAACCCAATTTGCACTACAACCTTTTTTGTCAGAAGCACAATAGAGAATTTCATGACGGCACTCTGTGATCAATTCTCACTAATAGAGAACACCAGAGAATGATCGCGGGGTCTCCTAGCCGCATCATCTCCACTCATGTAAACAGCTGGCGAAATCCTCCAACACCACTAAATCCCATAAAACTATTTCGGACGTGTTAGCTTGACTCGAACGAGCAAGTCACAAATGTTATGCCTTAAGTGCTTCTTTGAGAAAACTTACGGATCACATCAGTTGCTCCTAAATATCTTCAACAGAAGGGTGTATCTTTTTATGGCCCATTAAAACTACATTGGGTGACACAGACGTAAAATATACACTTGAAACCTAGGCTTGTCTGGGCATCAGTCGCAACAGAGTCAACAAACATGAGTACGTTAGGGTGATTACGTCACTTCGCAAACGTCCAAATGTAACGTCTATGTTATTAATGTCTTCACCACCTTGTGTGTCGTAGCCGCCATAGCCATTCAGCAACTACTAGAGGCAACTACCGAAAGGCAACCTCAATAGGATATTACTTAAATTGTCAAGTTGCTTAAATTGTCAAATACACACACGAAGTTTAGAAAAGATTTTCTATTATTTTCATCTATCATAGTACTGGTAACTGATGTATTGTGATGCGGGTTCTCGGAGATAAGTGCTGTGTCGTGATGTCGTGATAAGACATTTTATAGTGACTGGACCTATTCTGTGTTCTGACTGTTCATGAGATAAACACTGCAATCTGATACGTACAACATTGTGACTCGACCTATCCTGAGATGATCACTGTGTTTTTACTTCTTATGACATTAACACAGTATCGTGATATGTACAACATTGTGACTGTGTTTATACACATATTATGACCATGTTCTGAATTTTGTATGAGATAAACACTGTATGTTGATATGTAACCTTGTGACTGACTTATCCCGATATTATTACAGTGTCCTGGTGAGCCCTGTCCTGATATAAGTACATCATTGTCATAACCCTTTCAAGAGCCTGTAAGAATAGCATTGTCAGAAGACTTATCCTACGTTGAACTACACTGTCATACTTTCCTGAGATAAGCACTGAGTCGTGATGAGACTTGAGACGAGCATTGCACCCTGATGCTACATATCTTTAAAGTAGTCACAATGTCGTGACAATTATTATCAAAGTTGGTGTTCGGATCTGAAACTTCCGACGAAAGATCAATAACAGATGAAAATGCATTACGGGTAGGGTCTCCGTCAATAGATAGAACCGCATTAGAATTGAATCGTTTGCTTTCTATCAGAAAATCTACCGACATTCAATCTTAATCAGCTTTGTGGAGACGTGTTGGGCCGGCGAACTCTGCGCCAGTTTCTCAATCATTGAAAGCTATCACCTAGAGCTGTATAAACAAACTTATACGACCTCGTGTTTAAAGTGCTCATTCAAATGTCATGTCGGAGTTAGTGTACTTAGTTCTAGCATCTGATGGTCCTTGAACGTGCCTATACGTTTCAGGGGCGACTGGTCGACGTATTAATCCACAAGTCAGTTAACATTGTTTTGACAAGGGTGTCTGTCTGATTAGCTGTCTGTGGCATATTGATTGGCTTGTATTTCAGGTAAAATGAAAGGGTCTGTTTGGCAATAATAGCATCTCCGCTCATTACGTGTAAAGGTTGCGAAGGGCCACTGTTGGTACTATGAATCATTTCATGTAAAGAAATGTTATGCTTGTTAAACCGTATTTACGTTTATGTCTTAAGCTTTAGTTAATTGCTCCAATTGAATAACAGCATCTGCACAAATACCCGTTATCACAAAATATACAAGTGGAACAGGTTCTAAAATGAATGTTGAGTAAATATGACAACTGTTGAAACATACTTTAACTTGTACTCATATTGATAAAACTAACCCAGATACGTCCAGATGCGCGTATTCACAATTCACGCACGAAAGTGTAAAATTGGGAAAGTAGACCATGATGTTAATGCCTCTCGTCAAGATCTGATCAGATATGGCTCATGGCCAAGCCAGATACCGAGCAATGTCAGGGAGCTCATTTCAAATATGGGTCATATGGATATAAGACAGGATACAGGGATGATTACACAAATGCAGCTGCTTCTAACCCACGCATTATGAAGGGGAGATATTGTCAGTGTACGTCACAAAACTAAATATAACAGTGCTCCTGTTGTGTGTTGTTCTGAGCCCCCTCCCCTGTTGCACCCCTGTTGTATGTCGACAGCATCAGCCTGTTTGTGGGGTTAGATTCTCTGCATAACCTCATATTGAAATTTGAAGTACATATAACCTTCATTCAATGCAATGTTGTCCGGATATAACGAAATATGATGGAAGGACTCATCGACAGTATTTGAGCCTTATTTGTTACACAGCGTGTCAGCTCAATGTGGGAGAAAAGGCAGATGTGAGGTAGGACTGCTTCATATTAAGATCTATGCATAATGATTAAGAGTGACACAAGATTGCGTGACAAGAGGGATGACTACAACTTCCAAATAGTCTACTTTCCCTTTTATGTCGAGTAATATTCCAGCAGCTGCAGCCTTTGATGTCTACGTTTCACAACTTCTGAGGTACAATTGAGCATACTCTTTCTGTGATGATTTCAAAGAGCCTGATACGACTCTCGCTCAAAGGTTGTTGAGGAGCAGGGTGACAAGAGTCAAAGCCTTTGTAAAGCTTTCAAAAAGTTTTATGGCTCCTATGTGAGGGACAAAATCTCAGAGACAAAAATCAGTGACAAACATTATGTCAGATGCAATTCCATATTGTGACCATATGTTGTCGTATCTTTTCATGTGGACAATTGACATGCCTTTGCATGCGTTCGTGACGGGTGCCACTGGTGGGGCAGGAAACGCTCACCTTTATGCGAATAACTGATGTATGACAATTTCAGAGTGATACATAAACACTTATGATATAGTTGGAATCTAACAGTGGAATTCTTATGATAATGGAAAGGGTTGTGTCGCTGTTGCTTGTCATTTGCCAGTTAAAGAAATGTGAAAGAAAGTTGATAAAAATCTGACAGGCTAAACCGACTCTAGTGTTCATACCCACGCCTGTTGGATCCTTTCGCGGCTAAGGGATGCAACTCGGCTGCGCCCTAGTCCAATTAGCCACCTGTGCCCCTCATGTGAAGATCTGAGGTACATGCGTTCTTTACTTAAATTCATCTGGACAGAACAAACTCCATGGCTGTCAGATTATTACTTTCTGAACACGAATATTGTATGCATAATGACGATGCAGCTCTTAGAGTGGAATCCGAATTCGAATTACCCGAAAATGACTCTTTGAAAAATCGAATACATTATTCGAAGGCATGTGACCTGTCTTACATGGTATTCTTCACACCCTAACCTTCAACAATCTATAATATGAGTCAAGTTTCCCACATGCCCAATACAGATATCAGGTGCTTTGAAGATAGAAAGGCTTTCCTACATACAAATTATCTGGAATCTAAAGTAATTTAATA
Organism: Haliotis cracherodii; assembly: GCF_022045235.1. NCBI lineage: Eukaryota > Metazoa > Mollusca > Gastropoda > Lepetellida > Haliotidae > Haliotis > Haliotis cracherodii. Next base: position 31,434,164 of record NW_027266286.1, read on the forward strand.
ACTCTACAACTGAGCATATAAACTCCCCCAAAGCGTTCTTTAAGAACCGATCTCTTTGCATTCATATAACATATTGAAAGAAATGCTAATGCCATGTTATAACAAATCAGCAAGCATTTACTGACAACACTGTGATGATCTGCGTGTGGTCATCTAACAGCGTAGGGGCGCCGTCACGGGATTTAGGTAGTTCCTTGCGATTGAAAATGTTCACTATTCGTTAGTGTATTAAGAAGACTGGCAAGCAGAACTCTTTGAAGTAAATAAGGTTATTATCACCATCCATTACGTCTTAGTCGTACAGTCTGTGCCCATTACACCAGTGATGAACCATTATAAAGCGAACGCTGTGATGACGACTTGATAGAACTGTTCTGGAACTAGGAATATTAACACACACGAACTGCCTCTAATATATTGCTTTATTTTGTACGATGAATATAAACATGAACGGACTATCAAATTAACTGTGTAATAATTTCAACGCCTTAGATTATATGCTCGAGTCTCAGTTACTTGATAAGACAAGAATCACAGCAAAATATAAGAGACACACACATATAATAAATCACGAGTAATTGTTTTCCTTACAATACTCACTACTGGCACCAAGTGTTCGCAGGCGTGATATACTATGTTCGTAAATGTTCACCATACACACGAACTATATAACGAGTGGGAGTTTATGTACACAATACCTGACCTATATGATTTAATCTATGATGTGTTCAAAAAGTTTACGATTCAAGGTCATCCACAATGTTCCCATTCGAATAGAAATGTGAAGGTGAAGCATCAATGTAACATTTAGTATTCTGATGCAGTCAATTGTCGGGTATTTATTATATTTTAAGTATTGTCGTATGAATATGCAAGTACCATCATGACGACAGTTCGCTCCGAGGCAGCTTCCAATAGAATGACCTGACCTACCAGCACCGACCATACGTGGAACCGATGAAGAACTGGTGCCACGGTTGCTTGTTCTCTGCGTGAGACTAAAGGGTTTGGCGAATGGTTTTCCTGTCTACAACACCACACTAAGCTGCAGGGGCTGAAACAAGCAGGCTGACCTCTGATAGCACATGTTTTGTTGGTTTGCAGCTTATTAAGTCTGTCTTATCCTGTTATTGGTAATGCATTCCAGCTGTCTGTTTATATGGTTACTGTTGCGGGAGGCCTAACCTTCATTACATACAATCACTGTCTTGCAAAGGGCGGGTTCTGAAATAATGACGATGGCGTTCACTGACGTTTAGTGCATTAGAACAGAGCTTTAGAGCTTGTGCATATGAAGAAGTGTATTAATTCATAAATTAGCAATACATATTGAACTGAAATCCAGTCAGCCAGTCAAAGTTTGTTGGTTGTTTATGTCAGATGTGTAACAATTATGACAGAAATATTAATTTAAAATTAGACAGTTTGTCCAACAGACACTACAGAATAAATTAAAATGTGAGTCGAAATGAGGTTGAGGTGAGGTGAAATGGGGTTTAACGTCGCGTTCAAGATAATTGCATTTAAATGGCGACGTGCATACACATTTGTGTGTGTGTGTCTTTGTGTGTGTGTGCGTGTGTGTGTGTGTGTGCATGGTGCGTGCGTGCGTGGGTGTCTGCTTGCATTAGTCTGATCTACTGCAGATTTTATTGGGCTAGCCAGCTGAGCTGAAATACCATGCCGCAGTTTAGTTTGAACTCCCCGCTCAGGCGCAGCATACTGACTCCGAGCCGACCAGTCGTTGTTTAAGCCACGTAATGCCGAACGTTTTTCAGTACCATTTTTAAATATCTTTTGATATGACGCGGCCGGGGATTGACCCCTTGACCTTTCCCTCTCCGGGCAAACGCTCCACCACAAGACCACAGAGGCGGTCATCAACAAATTGCGACTCTCCTGCAAATAATTTGAGCCACTACAGTATATAATTGGAGCCACTACAGTAAATAATGGGAGCCACTACAGTAAATAATGGGAGCCACTACAGTAAATAATGGGAGCCACTACAGAAAATAATGGGAGCCACTACAGTAAATAATGGGAGCCACTACAGTAAATTTTGTAGTCAACACAGTAAATAATGGGAGCCACTACAGTAAATAATGGGAGTCACTACAGTAAATAATGGGAGTCACCACAGTAAATAATGGGAGCCACTACAGTAAATAATGGGAGCCACTACAGTAAATAATGGGAGCCACTACAGTAAATAATGGGAGCCACTACAGTAAATAATGGGAGCCACTACAGTAAATAATTGTAGTCAACACAGTAAATAATGGGAGCCACTACAGTAAATAATGGGAGTCACTACAGTAAATAATTGGAGTCACTACAGTAAATAATTGGAGTCACTACAGTAAATAATGGGAGCCACTACTGTAAATAATGGGAGTCACTACAGTAAATAATGGGAGTCACCACAGTAAATAATGGGAGTCACTACAGTAAATAATGGGAGCCACTACAGTAAATAATGGGAGCCACTACAGTAAATAATGGGAGTCACTACAGTAAATAATGGGAGTCACCACAGTAAATAATTGTAGTCAACACAGTAAATAATTGGAGTCACTACAGTACATAATGGAGCCACTACAGTAAATAATGGGAGTCACCACAGTAAATAATGGGAGTCACTACAGTAAAAAAATGGGATCACAACTGTAATTTTAACTTTGATTATTCTTAATAGTCAAACATTTTCTGTAAATGGATAAACCTACTTAAACTCATAAAACTTTCTATAATAATGCAGCACATCGTAACCTACCCAGATATAAATATAATCAGGACAAGAAATCCAACAAACCGACAACTCGTGTTTGTTTGCGTTAAAAATACAAATATAGATATTTGCCGAAAAACTACAATAATAACTCCTCTTGACTCAGCGTTATTGGTGAAATGTTTACACCAGTGGTGTGTATGGTATATTGTAGCATCACTACATAGTCTGTTTTCACATAATATCAAGCATCAACTAACTATACACTGAAAAACGTTTTGGGTTGTGTGTCATAAGGATGAAAAGGATGAAATTTGATTACGTACGGGTACAAAAGAGCGTCTTGTTCAAGAAAGTACTGAGTAGAATTGTTGTACTATTACGTGGACATGTATTCAAAACAATGATTAAGTCCAAATCGTCCAAATACAATGTCTTCATTCAACAACGAACATCATATTTCAGTAAGTTTTCGTCCGTCTAATATCAACTAATGGTGAGTCCTTCTTGATCTAAATGCTGGGGATGTATATGATACTTACTTGGACAATCACATGTGTTACAGCTAAACTGTTTGCTTCTTTTACTATTCCTTATAAGTGTGGTCCTACCATTTCTATCTATCGCATGACATGTCCCATGAAAAATGTAATATCATTTTCACATTAAAAGATTAAACGCTGTCATAGAGCATACTTGCACATTCCCCAGAGCTCCATGTTAACCTCTGATCTTTTATTGTGCACATTCTGCACGGCCGCTAGCATGGCATGTGATCTTTCGTAGCTTTCATTCACATGTGTATCGCAATACAAATAGCACGAAAGATCAGTTCACGTTTAGGGCAAGGATTTACTTCATGCTCCGATGAATAGCAGGTCACGAAACAGCTTACGGTTGTCGTTAAATGCGCCGTATGGTTGTCGTGATGGACACCATATGCAGGAACGTCTTTGTTATCAAACATAATTCCACCTGCGCTGGACATCTCTTCCGAGCAGATTACCATCGCGTGTTTTCAGCCTTTTCTCATTTACTAAGATCCAAAGAACCGGAAGTGAGTTCAAAATACAAATGGCTGACATTTTCAGTCTTCCTGATGGATTAATTCAGTCCTGGAGGCGAGAAAGTAGATCTACTCAGTAGGATAGTCTGGGCTGGACCTAGAGCTACCTGGGCCTAACATACACAGGAAGACTCACTAATCATTTCATCGGGCATTTGTCAGCTGTTCCATGTGATTTCTGTTATGCACTAGTCATGTTAAAAATAATTTCAAAGGCACAACAGTAAAGCATTTTATTTTGACATACTGCAAAATCAAACTACATATCCCGTCCTTATACTGCAGCATCAATTTCATTAATTGAAGATTGAATTTCTAGGTATTCCACTTCTCTCAAAGAAAGATATCGAGTTTTAACCAGTTACAATTCAACCTAATTCGATAATCTCAAGATTGACATCGAGTCGTTTTCGTAGCGTTGTTGGTATTCATTCCGACCGAACTAGGGGAAAAGTGAGACTGAGAATAAAAATATCAATTCCCTAGGCCCCGAGCTGATAGCGCCATGGCGAACTTCGGGTACAAGAGGTCAATACCAAAGACTGAAAGTCTCAACCCCAAAAGTGGCCCTTACTTAGCGGGCCAGCGGTGAAATGTTGGTAATCGTTGACGACATTGACCTAATTTACAAACAATATTACAGTTTCTGGACGACGTAGGGTCAATCCGGAGGTCAGAGGTCATTTAGATATTGGCTATCGATTGGTTCTGAGAGGGCGAGATAGAAATAGAAGTGCTCCTAGACCTAATTGATATCTGTAAAGTTTCTAGGTGGCCAGGGATGGTGGATTAAGCGTAATCATCACGGACCGGGAGGGCTAATGTCCACAAGCTCTTTGACAGCTTATGGATAATTATTTGATTATGTCGAATATCCCAGCTACATGTAACGAACGCGGGAAAAGATACAAATATATTTTCAGCTGCAGTGACACCCAGTCTCCTGATAGGGGAGCTGTGGAATATTTACAGAATCATTTTAAAAGAAAATGTAAATTATGAAATTCATGCTCCCATGAAGTTAATGCGAAACTGCCAGAACATGTTAGCAGTATTAGAGTGACGATCCGTGCCCTCGGTGCACGATAATACACGCAGCCCAGCCCAGCCCAACTGGGCCCAGAGACAGGATGCTCATTTACATCTTTACACACGACAAGCCTAAGGTTTGGGGATCCTATGCTGACCCGGAGTGCTCCGCATAGACCGTCATCACAATCATGAATTTATTCACATAGGCTTATTCATGTAAGTTTCGTGTTTGAATGGTATCTTGCCTCTGGGTAGAACCATGAATAACATTTATCATATTAAGTCAAAAATCCTAACTAAACACAACACTGGGAAACTGATCCTCACGCCAAAAGAAACACACCAAGAGTCTATACAGACTGACACATGATAGAAATACCGATTTCCCATCAAAATAAATATAGATATGGATTTATAGACAGATAAGCCTACACTTAGATGCAAATAGTTCCTGGTTAGATATTACTTTCGACGCGAGAAATGCATCTTAATCATCCGAAGGGAAAACATATACCACATTTGTGAATATTTATAAAACTAATCAATACGTACCAGAGAGAGAGAGAGAGAGAGAGAGAGAGAGAGAGAGAGAGAGAGAGAGACAGACAGACAGACAGACAGACAGAGAGAGAGAGAGATGGAATATGAGAGAGCTACAAAGAGATGGGAGGTCGATAGAGAAAGAGAGGGGACGCTGAGAGAGGTGGAGAGAGAGAGGGAGAGAGAGAAAGAACGACAGAGAGACAGACAGACCGAGAACTTCCCTCCCACTTCCTTTTCTTGGAAAGAATACTGTCCTCATTTTAACCTCCTACTTAATGACAGTTGTTCAACATATGCATGCCAAGGGACTGTCACGGCACCGTCGTTCACTAGAAAATGTCAGACGTTGTATCGAAGATGGCATGATGCTCAGAAGCTGAAACTGAGATATAATTACGAATTCTACGGAGGTCCCTCAAGAACAGAGATATAATCTTTTATTCTGACTTGCCAGGAGCCAACATCTAACACTGCACGGAGCTTGGGTCACATGCTAATATTGACACACTCATGAATGAGAGAGGCGGATATACAACTGAGATATATACACAAACTTATAATCATTCAGAAGGTAATTGTAAGTTATATATTTTCCATCAAACAAAAAATTGACAAATCATTCAGCTGACATGACAATCTCATTAAAATCAGACTTTGTTTATCGGCAGCGAGAAGTAAGATCTGGTTGAGAGATTGACAGACATGAAAGCCGATCCTTATATTGTGCTAACTGTCCTATCCTTCATACTGTATTGTCTATCATATCTTGACAGAAAATGCAGTATGCAGATGCGACTGGATGCCATTCTATCTAGATTATGGCTACCTAACCAGTGCCATCAACGAATGCCCCAACAACATAAATATAATATTGTATTCCTTTTACATATGTATATAGTTCTTCATAGTATACGCATTAACTAACGCCGTTAGGAGAATAACACGTCATATGGTACACTCTCATAAGTCATAACACACTCTCCTAAACACAGTCCTGAGAACAGTAAACTCCTACATTATGCTGTGTGAGCAACAGATCAGTAGTGGTTGTGGTAAAGCCACGGGTATGTGAGGAAGTTATACTATAACATAGTTCCTGTAGTAAACTTATGTGTAAGGTTAAATAAAATAAATCTACAAGGGAGTGTTCATTTTTTATAAGGGGTTGGGGGTAGGGGGTATTGGTCTTATGAATATGTCATATTTTGCGCCTCCCAATTTTATGTACCATTTTGCCATGCCCCCTATAATAAATAACCTCATGCTCTGGGGTCTTCAAGAGAGACTAATCAAGAAGTTACAGTTGTTTAGTAGCGATGAGCCGTAATTTAGTGAAAGACGCTGCTCTTGATTCTGTTGTAAAAACCTAGTGATTGTGCTGGGTGTAGTTGGCAGTATTTCATTTCAGCAATGTTGATAGTGGCAGTGGCAATAATACTTTTAAGATGTGCATTATTTATATCAGTAGTACCACGTATATCGTCTTAATAGACATTCGCTGTGGAGCAAGAAGACATTGGGGGTTGATCGAGGAATACTGTCTAACGCGGCATAAGCAAGTGATCAGTAATAACTGTGTTAATCACGGTGCTCTTGCAGTTACTGTTGAAGTAGTTTAGCTGCAAAGGCGGATGTAGACGTGAAGTGCGAGCCTTTCGTTCTCAATGAACTTGCTTAGTACCAAATGTAATGATGAATATAATTTCAAGAAGTTGAATAAAAAACGTTTTGGTGATCTTACAAATTCGACTGTAAGTCATGGCTGACGTGGGATAGCTGATATAAATATTTGTGAATGCGCCAAAGTATACACACCCTAGCGAGGACAAGTTGCCAACATCATTTTCAAACACATTTCTAAATGCGAGTACAAACCATCTGGAATAACTCAAATATTTACCCAAGGAGGCAATGTGTGGGGAAGAGTTCTTCAAAGGCAATATTCGTTCCGACATTTAATAAAGCAAGCTCGCAGGTAGAACCGATTTGGGTAGAGACGGGGCAATTGAATTACTGTAACCCTGTAGCCCATCGGTGCTTTGTTGTTGAGGCAATCATGGCGGACAGAAGCACGTGGTTCTAATTTTGGTGGGTATCGAGTTTCCAACTCCTGCTGCTCAACCATGTCCCTCGCAGAGAGAAAACTGTAACAACACAACCCGCAAGTTGTAGGTTGCTCCGACATATATCTTATAGATTATCGCCTTAAAAAGTACTTTTTACTGGCTTGCATCTGTCTTCTGAATTACTTGGTGTTTGTTGTACATGCCTGATCAAGAGATGAGCTCGTAAATGCCCCTTGTGTTGGTGGGCTATACACAGAGAGTCAAGGGATCAGTCTCACAGAGATCGGTGCACGTTGTGTGTGAGGGATCAATGTTGGACCATCCTCTGTGCTGGTCACGCATTACATATCACAAACGATTACCCACACGAGTGTTTATCAATAATGTGGTTTCAAATAGCGCCATACATACACATACTGAATGAAGTGACAGCCATGATCAATGAGGTTTCAATTATTGATTAAAATAGAATTGAAATTGAAACTGTTGAATATCCTATATCAACAAGTTTCTTACCGAACCAATAACTTTGAATCGCAAGAGTTATTGCAACATTAGCTATTGTCCATCATTAAAAAAGAATCCATTTTCAATCATACTGTCAATCAGATGTTATGCAAATATGCCCAGTTGTCTCGAATGTGAAGTGGGTATTAGAAGATGTTAGTGAGATTTGAAACGATACATCAAAGCCATGACAGTGACAGATTGTTATCACAGATTATAAAAAGTGTGTGACAAAGCACGAATGATAACACATGCGTCGGAGAACTTGTCTGATCTATTTCCGCCAAGTTTGCCTATTTCCTTACGCCAACAAATGCATTAAAATACGCCGTCCCCTCATTAATTAATTTCAGAATATGCAAACTGGTGTCAATATTAGGCCATGGCTTGCGAGGAGTACTTAATTCTCCTCTTAGCTCCCTGTATATTGACAAATGTGAGCGTGTTATGAAGAGATCGACCAGAGAGTGACCCAGAAGTTTGGAACAAAGCCAGGGAAACCGCACTGCTAAGCTTGTATGACAGTGTAAACTAAATCAGTGCGTTCGTCAAGAAACTAGGGAAGTCTACAGATAAATGCCAAAGCGACCTACCTCTGTGCTGCTGCTAAATCCACAAGTTCTCAAGGTGTTGAGGATCCACTGCGAGGGCAAACAACTAGTGAAAAAATACCGCAAAAGTGTCTAAACAAGATAAGATTTCCTTTCTAGTCCAGGCGACTCTGGAGCCGTCGGTGAGGGATATACCATAGAGTTAAGAAACTGTGGAACACGGCCGTTGCTAATGATACGCGATCCTTCAACCTTGCGCGTCACACTCCCATCTCGCAGCCAGATGGTCACGTGACTTTCAGCGTTCGGCTGAGGAGGAGGAAGAAGCGTCCGTTGAAAAGGATCAATACCTGTCGTTGAAAGAAAGATGACATCTTGAACAATTTACAATGGATTATCTACTTGAATTCATTTGCTCCTTGATGATGATGCTTAGAGCCGTGGACTGGTGGAGGATCAAGAACTGCCTATTGAGAGTCTGACATGCAATTCACAAACTGCCGCTCGAGTCTCCGATAACGACATGTCTTGCATACAGCCACGTCTACTGGGTCCTCGGGGACTATCGTCTCCTTTGGCAAGTTTACAAATTAATTTCAAAAACCCCTTTGGATTTTCATTGCGAAAAGGCTTTTGTTAATTGCACCAGCTCATTTAGAAGATCGACAAACACTTCTCGATAATAGAGTTGAAGGTTGAAATGGTGAAGAGGATCTTTAATCTGAAAAATACCTGCTCGGCTTGGCGATAAAATATAGGCTTCAAGACACTAGGGATTCATCCATGGAAAAAAATACCGGCTCGTCGCGACTGTAAACGATAGGTATTGATAACACTGGAGACTCCTCGTTGTCTAACGGATGAACTACAGTTAAAACTGAAAAGAATTTGAAGTTTAAAGAACCTGGAAGAAACTATGTCTATTGGTTATAGGGACGTTATTTAGACGTTTCTGAATGAAATCTGTTAAAGTGCACATGAGAATGCATCTGTAATTTTCACTTTGACAAGTGCCGTTCGTTATAAAGGGATTTCACTGGATTTCGGCACATTGACGGAATTTAATTACATACAGTTAAACCCCGGTATTACGAACGGTAGATTTTCCAGTGTCGTACGTACGAACCAATGTCCGCATTTACGAATCATTGCTACTTTGCGACATTGCGACATGTGTATATATGCATAATTTGTTAACCATGTGTGATCAAAACGCGACATGTTCGAATTGACAGGGTCCGGTGTATCAGGATTTCATTGTTTACTTGTCAACACCATAGTCTTATACGATATGTAGTTTCACCTAATTCCGAGCAATGCCGGGTAAATGTTACAATACATATTCTGAAAGACGAAGAACCTCGTCTTCAGCGATGTCTCGAATAACAGAAGTCCGAGACACTGAATTTCTCTAAACACGTGCCAGTTAAACAGACAATGGTCTTCATCCAATTTCTTCCTCTAAAATTAGCTACCCCTAAGGCGTAATGTTCAGCAAACATACACAGGATGCCACTGTCACGTGTCCGGGGTCAGGTTACACCACCCACATCTCATCTCTCTGTAATGACCGTTCGCTATCTGCCCATAATAGGGGGGTTCCGTAATTTACGAGGTCCTGTTGACAGAGTTTGCTGGCGTGTTTCGGGCCCTCCTGCAAGTGTTGAGGTATAAATAGCTTTCGGTGTTGAGATTTCTCTTGGGGTGTAGGGTGATTAGCAGGTAATTAAGTTGGACTCGCCAAATAACAGATGAGGCCCATACAAAGACCCTTTTCATAGTCAGTGTGAGTATGTCTATGATCTGTGACGATACGATCTCACTGATAATGTTCAATAATGAAATTAGACAAACAGATGTGTTCCGTGAACACTAACGATCTAATGTCTATATGTTTTATGTCAGCATGAAAACATGAATAGACGTGCACACTTTCCATGCAATTACATATGTTGGAAAATTTGCATCTAGTTAGTAGGGTATGCATATTCGAATTTGCATATTTGTGATGTTGAAGATATCTTATCGTGCAAGCCTTCGCAATATAACACGGTCAAGTCCATTCTACATTTAGAGATAAGTATCAGATCGGTAACTGTTCTTTAAGTTATAATACGTTACGCGTCTTGGCAGCAAGGGAGCGCTGGGGTAGTATACTGGTCAAAGTGTCGACTCACCACGTCGAAGACCCGGGTTCGAATCCACATAACGAAGAAACCCATTTCTGGTGCCCCACATGGCTGAAATGCAGCTTGTAGCGGCGTAAATACTCATTCATTCAGGATCGAGCCTGATACGATACATAAACATTAGCCATTCGACAAATTAAGGTTTGGTTTGGTTTGTTTGGTGTTAAACGCCGCACTCAGCAATATTCCAGCTATATGACGGCGGTCTGTAAATAATCTAGTCTGGACCAGACAATATAGTGAATTATATCATGAGCATCGATCCACTTAATTATATTTTTTGTTTTGTTTGTTGTTTAACGCCGCACCTAGCAATATTCCAGCTAGGAATAGAGAGACCCCCCCAAAAAAACATATCCAGTAAATCGCACATACTGTTTGAAAATCATATAACATGTTAATTTTCATAACATACATGGTTACCATTCTGTACACACATATCCTTGGTATTTAGATACGCATCTCAAGATAATGTTACACCGCTGGTCAATATCTGTATTTACTGCAAGTGTGCCCGTTGTCAAAATGCACAGTGAGTATACTGTGTGCATACGTCTCCGACACAGCGGACTGCTGGAGTAGTTAATTACATACATTATCTTTCAGAAACTATCTATATGTTTGCATAATGGCATGTAAAATACTTCTTACACGATCAATGTTCCAGAGGATTGCAATTCTATTCCACTCGATTAACTTCAGCCTTATGATAGTCCCAACTTTTAACGTTAAATGTGAAAACATGACGTATTATGGAAGAATCAAATCGAGTTTTACTTTGAATACAGACAGGTCAAAACATAGGAACAAACTAAATACTTTGACACGAATCGTGTTTAGGACAGGCGTTTTGATGTGATTGTCAGGATTACGCATTAAGGCCGTACAAAGCCTGACGATGTATTACAGTGACACATTCCAGCTACCTACAGTCGTCATGGACACCAGCGCCCGGCTTATATCTGTATAACTGCTGTCAGTACAAGGAGTTACATAATGTGTATTGAATGGTGTTATATATCAAAGGGGCTTTCCTGTATAATAGCCATGGCATCAGGAAAACCACGTGCCTATTTCAGCACCGATAGTGGGTTATTTGGGTTTGATATGCTTCATTTTGTATTGAAGTGATAGACTGAACTCATGTTACTCAATGTAACCAAAGTAGTTATCAAGTCCAAGGCGTTTTCGTGATGAAAGTTGAAATAAAATTACTGGTATAACTACCTTTGCACTTATTTGGCGAGCGCTTGTCAGACGAAGAACCTTGTCTCGGAACAGCTACAGGACATTACTTTCACACTTTGTGATTGACGTCCCGGTGTGGTGTTCGAGGTGGGACAACATCCAAGTATACAGTTCGTCCTTGACACATTCCTGGCTGATGCCCCCAAATGTCGCGTGTTGTTGAAGTAAGTGAGTATAATTTTACAATATTCAAGTAAATTCAAGACGGGAGAGACATGACATGGGCTTTCACAGTGTACCCTTGTTGGGAATCGAACCCGGCCCTTTAGCGTGACGAGCACCCCCACGTGTGAAGAAGAACTTGATTTCCTACAGCTTTCTTGACTCATACACGTTAAAACAAACATATAATTGTTCCCTCAAACGAATAACAAGTTTCTCGCGTGTAAATGTTTACTTAGGACAATGTTACAGGGTTGCGAATATTTGGCGATGGAACATTTAATCTCAAGTTTCAGATCTGATCTCGCTTGCAGACGCATATATACATTTTGACGTCCCTATGTTGGTTATGGGATGTTTGGAAATCCGTTGAAAAAATGTAATCTAAAGAAGTAAATTGACACGTCTTCACGAAACGACATGAAAAAGTAAGATTAAAAGATTAAATGTGTACTATTTGGTTCTGAATAAAATGCTCCACAGGACTAATAATAAAGCTACGTTGTGTACAACAACAGTTATGGACGTACAGCGTTGAGAAACATTTAATACTATATCAAGAGTACAAACATACCGTGTGAATGTTGAACCGACGTAAACTGATCTCTGATACGCCTTGTTTGAACGACTCACATCGACCCCACCCGCATGTTGTTTAATTTTGTTTATTAATGTCTAGCCTTGTCAGTGTGAGACGCATCTGGCACATAGCTGATTGTGGTGTTCGGGCAATCTCCTGCAGGTTCTTGTGCACGGTCATGACGCACATCATATGTCGCCAGTGTGTTCTGAGTGCTGTGATTGTATGTGGTGATTGTGAACGATTGTCGAAGTGCGATGCTGAGAAATTAAATTCTGACTTTAAAATCTTCAAGTGTGTGTTTACAGACTCAAACTATCACTTTTTGCTTCAATACACATACGTTTTGGAAATGCTACCATTATTTGTGCTTCTACAGGATGAAAGGTATGGATCTTCAAATACATGGTCACCCAGAGCTTTAAGTCTTCAATCTGGATTCTGATCCAGATTCACTATAATCGTTTGTGCATCTCACTCTGATGGAAGTCTGGGTCTTCAAATAAATGTTCATCCAGATTGATGGTCATGATTTTTGCGTATCATGATGATGAAAGTTTAAAGAATTCAAATCTATGCTTATCCAAATTCATGGTCATCTGTGTTGATCACTGCGGATATATATTTCAGTTTTCGGAATGTTATGCTTACCAGGATTCACTATCATCTTGTGATCTTCTCTGCACAATGTGTGTTTTGGGTAATCCTTTAGGATATTGTAAGAGATGCCTCACTGTCGTTACATATGAGTAAGTACAAGGGTAAGTACATTTACGTTTCGAGGTGAATATTCTGTACTGATGGCAACATGATGCCTACCTCACACATATAGAGAGAGAACCCACTTCTTTGACTCGTGGTGCCATATGCTTCCATTGATGAATGAACTACAGAATACATGAAACCTCTTCACCCAACGTCGGCCTGGCACCCAATGGATAATATTCACAACAAGTGCCCTGCAAGTGTACATAGCATCAGAAATGTGTTGAGGGTGTCTGTTGTTGTGCTTTTGTAATCACTGAATAACTCGACCTGTCACTCATTGGCGTGATCTAACCACGTGGAAGTATAGAAGGACAATGCCCTACAGAATAGGGTGCTCTTCCAGTCTACGTCTAGACCTAAACTTAGACATTGTCATTGTGTAATAATGCTGCTTGACTGACTAAAATTTAAATGAACCGTCAAACGAATGTAATGACTTGCAAACAGACATGCTGAGTTCCGTACTTGACCCCCCCCCCCCCCCCCCCCCCCCATTGATCATTCCACCTCCACCCCAAGTAAATATATGAAGTAAAACAGCTGAGAATCAAGTAAAATTATCAATGATATACAAATATTATATATCCACATCGTTAAAGATACAAACTTATACATTCACACGCGAAGTAATTCCCATTTCGTGACAGGGTGACAAAAGTATACTCTTCACCAAAAAATGAGCAACATAAATTATTTGTAAATAACATGTGAAATCAAGTCACAAAGCTCCAATGATCCGCCAACAAATTGAACTGTTTGCACCAAAATATCCAAGGGTAGGAGAAAGATTCCCCGTACAATAGAAGGATGAGGTGCGCCCAAATACAGTCATGAAACATCTACAAAATAATATTTGTTTTTTAAGAATAGTTGCGCAACTATGAAGTCACTCCATTGCCGCTTTTATGTGTATTATGACGTCAGTAATGGAAAATCTCCGCACGTTTCACTTTAAAAGAATAAGTAAATGTGTACGTTATGATCCACTTGCATCCCCTCCCCTCATAAATAGATTTAAGAAAACATCAATGCATCAAACATATTGACAGTATCAGGTTTCCTTGAAGATGAACGTAAGTGGAGTCTGTCTCACAGTCCCTGAACATTTTTTCTCTTCCGCCCAGCTCTTTCTGTAATGCAAAAGCCGTAAATGAAGCAAGTCTAGATCTTCGCTGGGCTCCATTTAAATTTAAATGTACTTATTTGAATCTATTAAACTTATATATTTCCAGAGACAAAGTAAGTATAGCAGTTGCCTTGTGGCTGGTGGTGGCTTGTTAATAACACAGAGCCCCCGACTGACGCCGGGAGGTACGACGATGCTGTAATCTTTCCTGAGACACATGAAAGACATGTGCGTAAGTATCACCCGCCTCTAAATGGGTAGCTCCAAGCTGCACCTCCATCACCTCAGCATCACCTGAACCCATAAATTCCAGATTCAATCCTTTACCGTAATACTGATGTAGACATACGAGAAAGAACGCTTAGTGATCTCTGACATTTTGGCAATGAAAACCTTCAATTAACTTTGATTCAGCAATACGATTGAACTAGTGTCTGGTCTACCTCAGCTGTAGGGTGCCAAATGTTTGCGTCAGACATTATGATATTGGGTAATTCAGTTGTTAGGAAAAAACATTTCACATGTGTTCACACTAGAACTCATCAACATACTGGAACACCAAGCTTCGCCTATACCTGTTTTGTTTCTTGGCACAAAACATGCAGAAAATGTTTGTATCGGCGACTGTGTTAGCGTGACCTACATGAATAAAGAACAACAACCGCTATGTAAACATATACTTACACGCAGAAAAGAATACTATGTTATCTTGGTGAAAGAAGAACACCGCACGTGTAGAATGAGGTTCTTTCATTTGGCACGTGCAAGAAACAAGGCAGAAACAGCGGAAATCGTAATAACGGCATGTTGTAGATTGGAATATTTTATGATTTCTGGAATATATATCTTTAACATGATATAATTGTAACCCTGATATGACTTCTCAACTATACGTGTACGGTGTGTTATAGGAAGTAACGTCGTTATGTAACACATTTTCCAAAGGAGCAACGCTCCTGGATAACATACACAGATGATGAGGACAAGATCTGTTAAAGATATACAGCACAGTACAATGTTGTATCAGGACTGGGAACAAAGGGATTCACAATGCGTCGGGGTACACATAGAGATAACAAAGTGACAACTGAGAAATGATTGCAAGATATGTATAACTTATGACTTGTACTAACGAAATGAACCCCATTGAGGTCCAATGAGAAAGGGGTTTAACGGTGCTCGTTTATGGAGTGTAGAGGTACTGGTAACATTGCTATATTTCACATTTTGAAAGGCACCTTCTTGTATTTACCTAACTCAGTATCGTAGCATTGCCCAGTTCTTACATGTAGAACATCTAATCATACGAGAATTGGTCAAATAGTTCTTAGCCTGACTAAATTTCAACTAAGGGCCATAACAAAGTGAACTAGTAAATGAAGTACATTTTTTTAGAAGTTCCTTGCAAGTGTATTTGGTCTGTTGAGGCCGGTTGTACATTAGGGACAGCCAGTTAAACGTGGCATGGACACAGAAATCGAAAAGAACGAGTACCGAGCATTGATCGGGTTTTTGTCATAGAAAAGTATTCCCTAAGAGATGCATGACCGCATGTCACAAGTGTATGGGGATAAGTGCCCCAGCTTTTCCACTGTTAAAAGTTGGGCAGCTAATAGGCTGGGAAAACAAGCCTTGATGATGTCCCTTGGTCTGGACGTTCCTCAACTTCTATCAGTGAAGACACAATCAAGGAGATAGAAAAACTTAAACTATCAAATAGACGTATTACCATTGCTCAACTTGAGAATGACACAAGGATCTATTGAAACTATTATTCATGAACATTTACAGATGAGTAAGATATCTGCTCGTTGGGTGCCAAAGTTTCTTACGTACCACCAAGGAAGGTTACAAGAGGATAGGTTCCAGAAATCTTCTGAACGTTTTTGAGGTGAAACATGTTGTTTTCGGCTTACTGAAAAGTGTTGATTTTAATTACTTTTGATGATTATTTGACAGTTAGTTCTGCATCCTTCGTTCAATGTCGTCATTGATTTCCAACGTTACGTCATGTCTGACTCTGTTGTTGAGAGAGATTGCAACGGAATATCATTGCAGTATCGGTAATAATGATGAGTGTATTCAATACTAATACGTTGTTGTGTTCAAAAACCTATGTTCAAGCTGACACACGATCCAACGGTAACTGTTTGGCGATCCGTCCCAATCCGATAGATGCAGTGACGGTAGGTAGGTAAGAGGGTGTGGCATCGGAGCATGTTTATATTAGGGTGGTCTGTTTGGTGTTAGGATCGACTGACTTGAACGAAGTGCCACTTACAAAGAACTGTTGCTTGAATGGGATGATAAGTAGACACAAATGGCAGTGAATTAAAAAAATGTATTCTATATACATCACAGGAAATAGTATCTGGTTGAGTGAAATTCAGCGTATCCATTGCCACACATTCATTTCAGCAGGTTCGTTCTTGTTTCTACCGCAAACAGAAATAAGAAATGAAAGACGTAGTATCAGACTTATATAATGTCCATATTCCTCACGTAAGTTGCATATTTTCCAGATATCATCAATCTATTGTTGCACTTCTGATATGTCAGACTGACCTGGAGTGTAATATTCCCGTGGACCTTTTTTAGAATGTCAATAAAACAAGCAGAACAGAATTGTTTGTGTAATCATATCAAGTATCAGACTTCAAATAAAACAAACTGCATTATGTCTCTGAAACAACACACGCGGTAAACCTCCATTGCGTCTCCGTGGGTTTTACTATGTAAACGTGGTCTTTATGGACCGCTGCTGAGTGGGTTCTGACTGACCCGAGGCAAAATGCTGCTGTACGGAAGAGATACGTTATATTGTTTTGACCTGAGATATCCCCGTGTTGTTAACGCTCTTGCCTGTGCTAGTAGCCCGTAATGCACGGTTGCCCTGTGTTCATTTCAGTGAAAACAAATAACAGCGCTTCCTTGGAAAACCATCAGGCATCGTGTCAAAACAAGCCACTTCCATGAATCCCGAGGCTGTAAACAAAGGTGGTTATCCAGAAATGTTTCTTTTCGTAAAATTTGCCTTTGATCCGAAACAAACTAGTTCTGTCAAACATGGTCTAATTGGTAATGATGATGGTGAGGACACTCTTTTCCATGATGTTGCCCCTAAGGTTTAAGAAATATCACTTTGATTTAGCATCCCTCAACTAACTTCAAGAATTTATAAGCACCCTAATTTAGAGTCGTTTGTGCTGCTCCTTATTGCCTTTGTTTTATTCACAGTTCGAACGTTTTAGGAGTGTTACATGATTTGTACAGAATTACAAAACGTATACTTACAAAACAAGGTATATAATCTGAAATAGTTTCATATAATCAACATATTGGCCTGGTCTGAAGATTTCGTTGCATAATGTAAAATTATACAGAAAAAAAACTCTTTTACTACGAAGATTTCAAATGCCAGATTCCAACTTTTCTGTTACTTAAGTCAATTCCACTATATTGATATAAAGGCTAAGAAATATCTGCTAAAAGTAGAGTTGATATTAACAAACGTATCAAATACATGTATGTTTAATGATCTTGACGATATTATGAACAATAATCCACGACGGCAAAAGATGTTACACATTCTGAGCATTCAATCCTCCTTCTAGTAGGCTATAGCTCATACGATCATTTACTATCGTTGACTCACACTATAATCTGTATAATGTAAGTGTATGTTGTGTACCACTGTGAGTGCTTTATGGCGAAATGTAGAACATGAACCCGAAAGACACGATTGAGCCCTGAATTCCAATTCCAGGAAAGTAGAGAATGTTTTGTGTAGATAGGTAGATGTGAAAATAGGGTGTCACTGGGAGGCTTCAATTGAGTATAAAACACATTGGTGTCCCTGATTCCGGAGTAAAAGAACACGGTCAACGCTTTTCTTCAGAAGACGAAAGCAAATATACCAAATCCAATGGATTCGAAAGCAAAGCAACTAATTCAGATCTCTGCTTAGGGCAGACTTTTCAAGACAGAAACTAGATTCCTCAAATACTAAGCACAACTCAAGGTTGCTTTAAGGTAAACGTCGAACGCGTCCTTCGCGAGTTGTCGTTATGTATTAAAAACAGAGGACTCATTAATCTGTACCTGAATAAATTGTTTATTGTGCAATATGGATGCAAACAAGATGTTGTGCTAGTGACGTGTGTAGAAATGGACTTCATTTAGACGCATTTAGGTCACGTACTTATTTGAAATTGTAGGATGACTCGATGGCTGTCTTGAACTTCAACGTTGTATTGTGTTTTGTTGTACGACGTGTTTGACTAAAACAATGGTCATGACCTTAAAACTGAATGCAGTTCTCTTAACTGACATGTCATTTGTGATTGTGAAAAACATTTAGTTGACAAAACACATGTTCTGCAATATACAAATGACAAGCATAACGCTAGCTTGATGTGGTTTGACACAGCAGATAAAATGTACTTAAATAGTTCTTATCTATATAATGGCGGTTGGCAGTCCCTATCAAATCCTTCCAAGCATGGCGCAGTAATTTCCCAATTGTAATTACAATACCAGGAGGCATCATCAGAGGCTGTAGCAATTTAAACCTCTTTCAAATACATCCGATAAAAGCGAACCTGAATGGAACACCAGCAGTAATGTTGTACTAGTGGTTTATCGTATTTAGACTGCTTGGAACCTCTAACACGCCCTGATGACGGTCATACATACAGCAAACGAATAAATCATTTTTATACCCACTCTGAAATGGCTCTATTCAATCTTGCAGTTGGGTAATCGTACATTTGCCTATAGACATAGGAGATAACGGGAAATGAAGTATGCATGGTAATATTCCCCATAAAGGCAAAGTTTTTTGTGGCTTGGAGCTTGATGTAGGAGGATGTATTCTAGTGTTTGAGATATACCCAAGGGATTACCTAAGTGTTCTGACCCTAAAGCTGCATATTGCCTTTGGGAAAATAGTCTTTGACAACGCCGAAAAGATATAATTCTATTAAATCAGGTGGTATGTTAGTAGCTGGCATTAACTATCAATAATTACTAAAACTGTTACATACTTTGAACTCTACCAGTGCTTCAAGTAAACCTTTTGACCGATGAACATGAAACTAAAAGGCGTCTGGAATACTAAACATAATTATATTCTATCGTAAAATTATTACCACTTTTAAACAATATTCCTGTTCAACTTACAACAATTCCATTAACAAATGTTCACAAAAATGTATTTATCATGTATTTGTTTCAGTGAAAATATGTTTAGAAGCATATAAACTTCCCCTTTTGAATTAAATATTTTATGTGCATTGATGTTTAGTTCGGCAGTGGATTTACCTTACGAGATTTCTATATATTGTTAATTAAAATATATATCACTAAACAAATTACAATCTCACATGTTGTACACAAGTTATGGTAGATGCTTTGGTTACGTTTATTTCTCATGAAGAATCTACAGCGGAACATTTAAGGATAAATATTTCATAAAAGAACATATGTTCACGATTTCTTCTGCTTGTTATTCATCTGGCGTAAACTCAGTAATATACTTGTCACATACCATACCATAATCCCTATGCATAAAGAACATTACAGCAAAATAAACATTATGAGCAAAGAAAACACATCCGTTATTATCAAAGAGTTATGTATGACACTCAATATCGGGCCGAGGGACATGCAAGACATACTATACACATAGACTACTAAGTAACTTCTAAGTAACAGCTAAGTAACAGGTGTAGGTTCTCGAGAGATTAGGCGCACTATTTGAAGCTAGGCGAGCATTTTAAATCGTTTACCTCAAACTTACGAGTGTGTGATATTTGCAGATATGTTCGCGTTTCAAGAAACCACTCGTATTGAAAAAACATAACCACTTGCGAATACTATACATTTAGTTAGCCGAATCTGTGTGAACTTGTGTGAAGATATCTTCTAAGCAGATGGACATGAAACGAACTAAAAACCATCGATGAGGTGAAAATATTGACAAACACATAAATGGCTTCCAGGGATTTGTTTGACTCCATGGAACATGTTAGAATGTTTAGCTGACCTATGGGAGCATCGCAATCTATAAAGGGCATGGTCATGTGATCTGCACAGCTGGTCTGTGGTGATTCGTAGGGGGAAAAAATACAGAAAGTCTACACAAGACATGCTCGAAATTTAACATTCACTTTCATCATTCAGTTCGCCTCCTCTTTGATTTTACTTTCTAAAGGTTACCAATGAATTTATGTCGCTAGCTTTATACAGTCAGCATCTTGCATGTGTGTGCTTACTGATCACTGATGGGAGTTCGGTAACAGAGGCTGCTTCAGAGGCATGGTGCAGTCTTTTTATCGTCCGTCATCACCATAGGATCAGTCATGACGAACATATGTCTTCTCAGAATCAGAAACAAAGTAGTACAGAGGTTTCAATCGCAGACATATTAAGTTTCATTTATCAAGTGACATTTTATTTGTGTCTCCGTATAGAAGACCCCAAGCCCCATTGCCCAAAGGTCATTTCGAGACAAACATCGCTCTGGTCAGCCGGTCGTGTGCGTGTGATTGGACAGGACATCAATAGGTTAACGATGACAGATGACCATGGTTACATTGTTAAGTACTTACTGGCTCATTTAAAGTAACGTAAGCGTCGTCCAGAACAAGTATGCGGGATATTGGCACGTCCGACCTACGAGTTACGGTCATTTGATTGAACAAGGGTAAAAAGCTCTCTCTGCATTTACATTCACAAAGTGAAGACTCGATGAACTTAAATGTTTAATAATACAGGAACACCGCATGGGTTACAATGACATTACCGTTCAAGACAAATAGATAATCAATTCTTGCTTAATTCAGCAGTGAGTGAGTGTGTTTCTTTAATCCCGATTTGTATTATCACTGTCAGTTTAGTGTGGGACAAATAAGTACTATTGGTAGTATTGAACGTTTAAAAAGTATTTACATGTACATGTATTGAAAGCGTCTACCCCGAGAGCGGAAGGTCCGGAGTTCGATCCCCGGCTGCGTCATACCAAAAGACGTAAACAAAATGGTACTTATTGTTACCCTGCCAGGCGCTCAGCATTAAGGGGCTAAAACAAGGACTAGTCGGCTCGGAGTCAGTGTACTGTTTCTGTGTGGCGTATTCATGTTAAATTGCGGCATGGTATATCAGTGGGCTAGCACTGTAAATCGACATCAGTCCGGACTAGTACAAGCAGCCACACACACACGTGCAATAATCTTGAACGCAATGTCAAACCCCATATCTCACCTCACCTCACATCTATTGAACTAACCATGTCTCATTTCCATTTGCTTCCTCTTTTCAGCAATATCAAGAGCAGTGATGTTGTTTTGGCGTCATGCTGAGACGTTCCATTGTAGCGACGTCTTCGTAAAAGACCTTCATGGCGCAATATGCAATCGTTTTGCCGTAAGCATAAAGAACCCAATCGTGAAGTGGCAGTTAATTTATTTATGAAATGCTACAGCCTGTCCGATATGCCTTTTAGTCTCTAATTCTCAGCTGCATCGCTGAGCGTTAAATTGACTTGCAATATAACACAATATAGTACTAGCTGGGAATATAGACAGCTTGAAATATTCTGGGCACATCAAGAGTTTACACAAACAGGTTTTGTTACGAACAGCTATAATAGTATCACACTACGTGTTTCTTGAGGCAACAACTGCTAATGGTAATATTTATACAAACTGTGTCTGGTGATGGCTCTCTACATGTGATCATCACATCGCCGGGTCTCGATATTTGCAGCAAACTAGTTGCATTGTCTACAGTGGGTATATGTTTTTTTTAATAATAATTGTTCAGTGAATACTGTACAGTAGTGCTGTCAACAGTCTCGTAAGCAGCCCGTCACGGTTTGGGTTGACAACGTATTCTCAAAGGCAAACGTAATTGGTTTTTTTAATCATATTTTGTTTGGAAACACACAACTTAAAACGTCTGTCTTTACTGTGAAACGTATTTTTTTTTAGGCTATTCCCACTAACGGAATACTGTTTCCTGATTGGCTGATGTTGTTTAACGTCGCTCTGAGCTATATTCTAGCTATATGACGGTGGTCTGTAAGTAATCCAGTGATTGACATCATGAGCATCGACCCACGCAATTGAGATACGATAACATGCATCAAGCTAGTCAGCGAGCCTGACAAACAGATCCCGTTAGGCGCCTCTTACGACAAGCACAGTCGCCTTTTACAGCAAGCATGGGCCGCTGAATACCTATTTTACCCCGGATCTTAACGGGTCGGCTGGTAATAGAATGGACGGGGTTGCGTTGCATTATTGCGTTAAGCTGTCACTGATCTCGCATTGCTGTCCACATTGTTTTGTTTGCAGCCTGTGAAGCTTTTTTTATTGAGGTTCCTAATTGACTTCAACATAACATGTTTTGGGTTTATGTAGGTATAAACGTAATATACGGTGTTGCGGATTTACGCAAAGTATGTACACCAATTCTGAAATATAACAAATCGTTTTGTTGTCAAAGTTCATGGAGACGTATAGTATTTCAATTCAAGGAATAAACAACCCTGTTCCAGTAATCAGTTATGTCTCATGTTACAATTATCACTTTGCCGATATTTACACAATGTAACTATGTAACGAAAGAACGTTATCTAAACAACAGATGTTATGAAACTAAACTGCCAATGCTGCTTCAGTGAACCTATATTATGATTGTAGAGAGTCTAGGTTGTAGTCAAACAGACATGGCTATATAGGTTTCAGTGTTTCCACTTTGTTATCAGTGGTCCTGAAAAAGGTTGTTTCATCGAATCTGTGTTGTGGTGAAATTGACACGACAACGTTGTTTCAATGAGTCTGGGTTGGGATGAAATTGACCTGACAACGTTGTTTCAGTGTGTCTGGGTTGGGATGAAATTGACCTGACAACGTTGTTTCAGTGTGTCTGGGTTGGGATGAAATTGACCTGACAACGTTGTTTCAGTGTGTCTGGGTTGGGATGAAATTGACCTGACAACGTTGTTTCAGTGTGTCTGGGTTGGGATGAAATTGACCTGACAACGTTGTTTCAGTGTGTCTGGGTTGGGATGAAATTGACCTGACAACGTTGTTTCAGTGTGTCTGGGTTGGGATGAAATTGACCTGAAAAACGTTGTTTCAGTGAACCTGGGTATTGATCAAACACAACAATGTTTGACCTTTTAGCCTCTATACCATTTTCTACTTCAACCATCACATACGTGTGAGGAAGAATACTAGCAATAGAATACTATTAGAACCTATACATACAAACGAGTTGCTACGATACCATTAGAAATTTGGTGTAGAGACATGACACTTCTACTCTTAATTCATCTTATTTTTGCATAACCGATATTTTTGTCTCATAAAATTAAACATGTCAAATTAGTTTTGTTACATCACCAGCAGCGTAGCTGACGTCGTACAGATATAAACAGAAGAGGAGGATCAGCGAATGGTTTCACTCAATCAAGTATACAGTACTCCCAATCCTATTAAAATGTTCCTATATTTGTTGTTGTATCCCATCGTTCCAAATGCTAAATAATATCTTAAAAAACCGTTCACGTTTATTTTAAGAAAACATTAAAAGCATCTGACGGTTCTTTGGTATGCAATGTGGAGTGACATGCGTAAGAACGAGAGGTTTACGAATGAACAGTCTCTTAACTCTGAGTGAGGAAACCATTTCGGAGTGATTTCACTTTCACTGGATGAAGAGATTATTAAACACACCGAAAGTGCTACTTCCCGATAAACCGACATTTGTTAGCCATTCCTTTGTTTCAAATAATCAATCAAGAATTAGTATTTTGAGAAACATCTTGAGCTACCCTAGGCGGCACCTTTAAGAATTTTAAAAATCACACAGCATGTTCCTGTACCTCATCTACACGAACCACGGAGAAGATCGGAAGAACCTTGCCTTCGGTTTCTGTGTAATTGTTTATAGATTAGAAGGTAACCGAGCACGCTGCTAGCAAAGGGTAACATCATCGAGACTCCAAGAGTGAAACTTCGATGTCGTAAATCGGATTTACTCACCCTTGGGAACTCTCAATCATCGGAGGTTGGAAAGAATGTTGTTTATCTCACGCGTTCAAAATGTACAAAAAATAGCCTTATCTTCGGAAATGTAAGAACACTGGTAAAGAACTATTTAGCTCAAGTTCTGCTGAATAGAAAATGTTTCCCTTGAACTAAACGATTGTGTTGCCGACATGTCTATGACATAGGAATGAATCTAGGTGTACTTTTCGACATTGGGCGGGGTATTGATTCTTATCGAAAAAAGTGGTTGGTTTACCCTCAGACAGAGTTCACGTGTCAGAACTTACTATCGCACTGGATGTTTTCTGATGAACTGATGAACCAAATATGCTGTGACGGATACAGAGGAGCCGCACCAAGGCACCTAATAGTGTAAATCCACGTAAAAAAGCTTACGATTTCCATAACTATTAATTGTGTTCCCAGTGTTTATAACAGCTCTTGCCATCATTTAGAGGAATTTGTATCATGTGTTATATTGTTCATGATAAACACACGAGTGAGTGAGTGAGTAAGGTTCTATGTCGTTTGAAATGGCAGTTCAGATATATCCCGCCATGTCAGATTAATGGCATAATTCGTAGATGTCCATCACATGAAACCCAAGATGAGTGTGTATTTTATAGTGCTGATCAACCAATGACTGTAATCCGGAAGATGTCGCATTCAAACCCGTGATCGGCTGATCCTGGCACGTCTAAGGGCTATAATTCTGCAAAGCGAATTGCGACACCATGTGCACAGTGCCAACCATTCATTAAAATGGTGCGCTAATATTCTGTTCTAGATTGTTGTTGAAATGAACCACTATTTAAGATGATACGTGACAAAAACGATTGGAAACAGTTTGCTGTGTTTTCAAAGAACATTAAAACCACTCCTTCGTTCATGTGTTCGTATATGACCCGGCGATTAGCAATCGGTGGTGAAACAATAGTGGTTATAGGAAAGAGAATAGTCAGACCGCCTAGCCCGAAACTATTGTCATCGAGTGAGTTTATGTAGACAGGCTGGAGGGGACAGTCATACAAATAGCAACTTTTTCAATCGTCTTGATGAGATGCACATGGTCTTCGCGAAGAGAGGATACATATCCACCATGTTATATACACAATTTCGGAAAACAATGACGTGAAGATAATTTATTATTAGTTTGTTGACGTCAAATGTTGGTAGTTACTAGTGCTAAAACGACGTTTGACGATGGTAAACATAATACGTGGCCTCCACCCCTGTTATACATATGGAATTTTAGACAGATTGATCATACGAAATCTCTGTTAAAAGATGAAAGCTGTAAGGCTTTATCATAAGCATGTGTTTATCAAAGAGTGATGGTACCTCAAATGTTGTGAAATGTAGACACCAAAGGCTGGAGCTGCGGGGATATTGCTGGACATTCTACAGGGAAAATTGACTACTGGAATGTTGACGTCATCCCTCGTGTCATACAGTCATGTGAATACTATATTGTCACTCTAAGTATTTATGAATAGACATGATTATAAACAGATGAGACAGTTTCACTTGTATATTTTATTTCTAGTTCAAGAGGGTAAATCAGTGGAAGGAAATTGGTTATTTGACCATTATTGAACGTTATCAGATCATAGATATACCTGAAGCTAACTAAGGGTAAACATCTTGCCCGAATTCCTGTGTTCAGTTTTTGTCATTCCGAGCAAAAATTCCGATTCATATGCATAAAGAAAAAGATCAGCAAAGAGGAGAGCACAATTGATACCCATGGGGATGTCAAAGACACCGGATAGGATGTGAAGGCGAAATGACGTGTCATTAGTGAGCAATCAGCAACTGTCGGGAACCTCCAAGTGGTACTTACCAGCATCCCAATCCATGCAGAAGTACATGTATCTACACTAAGCAGTCACATTGGCCATCCAATCGCCTTAAAGACAAGCATCTGGTGCTTGGTTATACCCCGGAGGCCCCAACAGGAACCCGAAGAAGATGTGGTTCAAAATACCTGCTGCGGGGGTTGTTGTAGTGCTGGAGATAGAAAAAAACAAATAGTGAGTAAGTGAGTGAATATGTTGGATTTTATACCACTTTAAACAATACTCCAGCTATATCGTTATTTGCCGGTTGGGAACCGAACCTTAGTTTCAGCGTGACTTGCCAACGCTTCAATCATTAGCCACCCAACCGCCCCACAATGACAACTTTTCCAAATTGACAGGGTGAAGTTTGTAGTCTAAAACAAATGCACTGATGTTCGTAACATATATTTGACAAAACAAGAGGACGAATTATAGAAGAATTATCATCACACCTTAGAACTGTCTAAGGCCGTGAACGGTATTCTTTAGCGTATATAGTAGGTAGAAGGAAACAGCACATTGATGTGAAGTGTCAGATGTAAAGGAGTGATGTCTGCCAAGGAGGAATACATCGTGTCACCATTCGTTCTTACATAACTGTATTCTTACACATGTAACCACTTAACTCTGCTATTTAGATGATCTCAAAGGAAGCTGGGACACGTGTTACAAAACAGTCGCAAGAATGTCTTGTGAACTTGGCGCAGTGCAATGAATTACGCATTGTATTTCTTCAAATCGCTGAAAGATAAATGACATTGAGCTACAAACACAATTCAGGAACTGGAATTAGAATCAACCTTCTAAGTAACAAGCCACAACTGCTGGAGTCATGTCAGCGTTAATATCCCGCGAGAGGTCAGTCCACGTCTACTCTCAAGTAGCGTTCCATGACAGTGCCGGTGGACATTTCGGTAAGACGTGTAATAGGTGTGACTCCCCAGGTTGAGGGGCGCACAAGTCCAAGAGGTAATTGTGGGACGTTTCGACAACATGGAAATCCCTGAACGCGTTTACTTCATTACTAAAGTTCAAATGGGAACGTGCCGTCAAGCGACGGAGATATAATTCAAAACGACATCCTTGCATGTTTTCGGGGACGAGTAACTTGAGGGTATTATTTGCTTTCGATGGTTTGTATTAAGTTGCAAAGAATTGATGAAGAAAACGTAATTTATATGAATTCTGTGACACATGGATAAATTGACAATGACGTTCTCTTCAAACATCGATATATTTCATCTCACCCTAGACGAGCAATATCCTCTAGCATTCCGTTTATTGGTGAACTTTGTGTCTAAATATCAGATACTACAATCAATTTTCCTCCTTTCGTATCTCTAAGGACTCGCATACAAAGGAAAAGAACGTTTTTACTTTGGTTACGGTAGGTTGTTTTTTTCATTTTCCTTTCATACAGAATTAACATTTTTAATATATTAATAATGAATAACTTTCTATTATTCTGAGAGATCCATCTTCTTTTGGTATTACCATACGTATTTAAAACACAACGTGGGAGCATATATAAAAATCAATTCGTTAAAGTCGCTTTACGAAGAGCACACTGTTGTATAAGGAAATAATGCTGATCGACCAATAAAGAAGTATGTGTTGCAGAATGTGGAATGTTCTACTCTATGTAGTTCACAAGGGTTTGGCACCGACCTCAAGTAAGCATTATTCAGGGTTTTTTTATGATAAGGAGACGCATCTCAAGTTATCTGTCAATCCAATCATCCCTTAAGACCTTTTCTTACCAGTGAGCCTTCCATATCAGTATTGCAAGCAAGAGTTTAGCAAGTAGCATAGAGAACTAAATTTAAATGCGAGACCGTCAAATAAAGCAGTGGTGTCATTACATTACCATCACAATCGGCTGAAGCCACCTATCTACACCAGAATCGGCTTCAAGAAGACACCGCAGAGATTGAAATGGTTCGTCTCATTGTTGTTGTGATCGATTATTGACATATGTAATGCGTCTGGATTAAGCTATGCCAAACAGAATCTTTCTTTCGGTGAATGAGGACCCGTGCCCACTGATTCAAACCACCACCGGACTATTTTGACAAACATCTACAGTGGTCAGGTCCTAGGTTGTAACAATTCTAACGAGCGGTTGACTACAAACAACCGCAGTTACGCCCGCCAAACAGACACACAAATTACGCTTATTGCATTACAATAGATTAGTCTAGACCATGAACTAAACTATTGAGGTTTGGCTAATGAGTCATGGAACCTCCTGTTTTATAATCCTGGCCTTTTCGTTTCTAAAACACACATGTACTGTTCTGTCCCAAGAGCCTGGGAACTAAATTGTCTCCAGAAGAAATTTCCGTCTGTCAAATTCTCCTCCTTTAGTAGATTCTTGCTTTGAAATATTATTTTCCTTTTGTTGTTTTTTGACATTTATTTACTTAGGAGGGGTGGCTGAAAAGTTCTGAGCCTAACTATGATAGAATGCGTTGATTGTTGCTAATCATTTTTCAACATAATCCCTTCTGAAGTACTTTCACTTCCTCCAACGATGCTGGTGTGTCTGGAACCTACAATTGTTGAAGGCTTCGTCCCTGTGATGTGAAAAGCCCCGCACAGCAGAAATGGCAGTTTGAGAAGTGAAAACTTGACGATGTCAAGTCTGGTGAATACGGAGGATGTTCAATGAGTTCAAAGCCACAGTCATGCATTGCGGCCATGGCGACAACAGACTTGTGCAAATGTGCATTGTCCTGGGTGAACAACACACCTTTAGTGAGTTATCCACGACGTTTAGCCTTGATATTCACAGGCAGTTGTCTTAGCAGATTAGCATAATTTTGGCCAGAAAAGGTCTGACCTTTTGGCAGTTCCTTAGGAATGCCAGAAAACCAAAGCCAACACCTTGGCAGCTGATGGAACAGATTTTGCCTTCTCTGGAGGTGTGAGTGGGTGAGTTAGGTTTAACGCTACTTTGAACAGTATTCCTGTTATATCACGGTAGTTGAGCGTAATGTAGGAGGAAAGCAATTAGTGATGCCGTTTACCACTATGGTGAAAGTAACGAGCATGTGTACGGTGCTGACAAACCTGGAAACATAAAGAGGGCGAACCGGTCTCGAACCCACCATCGTAGGTTTCTTGGGTGCCCAAGGGACCCCACTCTGCAGAGCGAATTTGGACGCCTAAAACAAGGACTATTCGGAGTCAGCATAACGTGTCCAAGTAGCGTATCCATGTTAAACTTTGACATGTTATCTCAGTATGTTAACACTATAAAACCGGCACAACCACGTGCATGTACGTCGTCGCTATATAAGTGCAATAACCCAGGACATGACGTTAAAAATCCATATCACCTCACCTCACCTCATTCACATGCACTGCAAACGTTTTGCAAAACAAAAATATAACATAAAATAAGTTTATCTGATTAAGACTTTTTTGGCAACACATACACAATTGGGGATAAATATGTAAATATCTACATGTCTGGCGGTCTCTCTATTCTGGCCAATTGATATCATGTTGATGTGGTGATTCAACGCCGAGAGTGTAATTCTGTAATATTTTCCAATCTAATATCTTAATCAATTTGACTCTCTTCTACCCCTTTCAATGTTAAGATTAAACTTCACCATGCATTACGTGTGTATTGATACCATTGTAACATATAGAATATTCAACAGATTGGAGAACCACCACGGATCTAAAGTGTCTGGATTAATACGGTTCCGCTCCATGGCATCCTCTTTTAGCATGTGAGCTGAGCTGAAGGAGTGTTGTTGCAATGCCAATTTCATGCGAAAACTATAATTGCGAATATCATCTATTGGAAAGACACTTAAAAAAGTCGAATGTTCACACTGATGTCTGTATTCATCATGTTCGATAGGTTCAAGAAGTACATCTGGGACAAACTTTAAGATGAGAGAAAAGGTCGACAATAGGTCACGATTCATCGGGTAGTATAATTTTGGAATCACCGCTTCAACAGATTAGATCATAGAACTACATTTAAAATGAATTTGCTTCAAAAATATTTTCGGATAAGAACGTGATTAAACATTGATGTGGCATCTTTATTCCAACTGTACTGCAATATTTCGTCACGCCTAATAAGAAAACACTTCATCGTGAAGGGAAACACACATTATGCTATGAAGTCTACTTAAGTAAAGAAAAAAGGAATTTTCAAGCCGATTTTCCAGTAGAATTACCTCAAGCAAATCAATACCATGGTGTGATGCCGATTCCATTCACTCATAGCAAGAGGCAATTCCATTTTAAAAAGAAAATTTTAATTCTGATTGACGCGTACATTAAAACTTGGCTTGATGTTCTAGTTCAAATACAGAAACCATTATGAAATGATTAAGGTTGATAAAACTGGGGCATGTAAGGACTGACTCTTGATTAATTCAATATTAAAGCCATTGACTGTCATTGAAGTAGTAAACCACACACTTCAATTTGATGTTTTTATATATGTAACGTGACATATATTTCAACATCCGGAACCAATTATTATGTTTTAATGCATATGAAAATGTTGAGGATGATCTTGTAATGTAATTGAAATAGCCAGAATTACATTATCGTGTGTGTTGGTTGTAGGGTTACTTTTGTGAGCGATGAACTGTTATAATGTGACATTATAATCAATTTTGAAAATGCAGGAGATATTATTATGTTCAACATGTGCAGGGATGATTACTAAATAAACGTGGTCGCCGAAGCAACAGCCAGTAGCGTGCACCACATGCCCCCCATACATAGGACAAGGCAGTCAGGACACAATCCAACACGATCTACACCAGCAACAAATTACCTTGCAGACAATCACCCAGGCCACCCGATCAAAAAAACTTACATCAGCATAAATCCGTCCACGTCGCAAGTCTACAAGGGGGCGGTGGGGTAGCCTAGTTGTTACAGCGTTCGCTGGTCACGCCGAAGACCCGGCTTCGAGTCCCCACATAGGTACAATGTCTGAAACCCTTTTTTGGTGACGCACGCCGTGATATTGCTGGAATATTGTTAAAGGCGGCGTAAAACCATATTCACTCACTAATTTACTCACTGTCTACATGATGTAGTGCAGCTGTGAAAAAACAAACATCATGACCCCTCAACATTTGCATCCCAGAACACAATAGATCAACCGACAAACAAAACACCAAATCTGCCATATCTGATCACATTCAGCAACACCACAGCCACCAGACCCATCGTCCTTGCCTCCAACCTGAACAATAACACCATCAGAATACGAACAGAAGCCATCCACAGAAACAAACTGAAGCCGACCATCACCAAAGACCGGGGTTACTTCATCCTATACCTTCACCTCATCAACTATAATCACAAGCTGTAACGCAACCGGCCCCAGGGCTTCAGTCCCATCATCTGTCACCTTATCGTTTGCTTTGTTTGTTAATGCCAGCTATGTCCTACCCAGATGCTGCTCTCTTGCTTGACAAAGGCGCAAACATCTGTTACGTAACATTGAAAGAATAAAGAAGTTGAAATCATAGAAAGTATCACCCCGCAAAATTAACCAACGCCCTTCCCTTAAATAAGTAAATGAATGAAGAAATGGTCACAATATTAACTACTTACACTTATCCACGTAAAACATACCAACAACCGACCAACACCCTGCCTAGAATCTTCCTAGGACCTGAATTGCACCAACCAAGAACCTGTCGACAACCTGCCTAGAACATGCCTTCATTCCGCCTTCATCCTACCTACATCTTGCCTACAACGTGGCTACAACCCACCAAGCACCTGTCTATCACCTTCCTGAACCTGGCTGGAAGTTCCCCAGGTCCCTCCTCGAAAACAACTTGTCCAGGTTGGCAGTGGAATAATATTAGTATAACAAACACGTTCCAATTTCAACTTGGATATAAAAAACTACTACAATAAACCAGCGAGGGACTGTTACGCGATACATGCATCGAATTTACATAACAGCTGAGAGTGGTCAGTTGATTTAGCATCACTGTAGACTTGTCATTCGACGCCTGTGCATGATAGAGGATGAACAGTCTACCTACATGTCTCACTGAAACAAGAAGGAAGTATAGTTGCTATCATATTACAGTTGACATAAATACAGAAATGTGCCTCATTGGTTGAGTTATAGAACTTTGTCACAAGGCCGGATTTATTTTGTTGTTTGCTGCAAGCAACCATCACTGTAAACAAATATATACTTTTACCTATACGGTGTTTGAAAGTTTCAAGACGCGTTTATTTATATATTGTTATTATGGTCCCTAACAAGAACTGGCAGGCTGCACTCGAGGATCATACGTCATCTTACACATTGGTGTGGTAGATATGTCTGGCTTTAGCAGCGTCATGTTTCCACTGAAACGTCGCAAATAACCTTCCGGACCACTTGCACTATGGCTTGAGTGTTAAGTGTATGCCTAGTGTCTACAATGAGAAAAAGGTCCAGTGAATGCTATTAACTTAATGCATAACAGCGGCCAGAAAGTTCGTAAGCAGCGAATTTACTATCCTGCCTTGTAGATTGCACGCGGTAGCGGTGGAGAGAGTGGGCATCCTATGTGGAGGGGAATGCCCGAGTAACTCTACAATCCTTAAAATTAAAAGCCATTCCCATCCATCCGTATAACCCTTAACGCTAATATGTATTTAATGTGGTGTTACAGCAGATTACCTATAACAATATTCATGATTAAAGCAAGTAGAACAACCTTTGACGAGCACAGAATCAGGTAAATATATATATATCTGTGTTCATATTTTTCAGACTGCCGTCATATAGCTGGAATATTGCGGAGTGCGGCGTTAAACAACAAACAAATAAAAAAACAGAATGAATACAGGCAACAGAGAGTTCTGCTTTATTTTTCCAATATTTTCCACAAGATAATGTTTCGTCAAAGTGTAACAGTAGGGATGTGTTTTAGGATGGGGAATATCCTCGCAACTCGTATATATTTGCATAGTAACGTTGTTACTGTAATTTTTGCATGATTGACAAAATGTTTACAGCATACAGAACTTTATAGCATGTACTCAATGAAGAAGGGAGGTTCGCTAAGTTTGCCAGTGAAAATCAGTATATGTTAATTTATTTATCTGAATTACTTTTTCGTAGTATTGTGTAAATTCACTCATATGATATTTCCTCTGTATTGTTTATGTTATTTACTTGGTGACCAACAGCTGTAATTGGAAATTGTATTCAGCAGCTGTCAACAAGGGAAAAACCGAGCCTTTATAGTAAAACATACTACTTATCAAATGTACGGTCACATTTAGTAAATTATGAGAAGACTCTTCGAAAGATGGATAGTAACATCTACGGATTGATTAATAAATTGTACTAGTCTACGACAGGCCACCTACTAATCTTATTAGCAAATAGTTACTAACTGGTTTGTAAATCTCCTAACAAGTTAGTGTCTGAGAGGACAGTAACTAGTAAACTTAATTCACTAAATATTTCTGACAGTGTACACACTCATGTATGATTGTCCCTACGAATATCTGTTTCTGTGCTGTTTGTTGACGTTTCATTGCATATTTTGCAATGGGGAAATCTACACTTCATTGTGTACAAGTGAAAATTGATATCTCAATATCAGCTTGTCAAATTTCTCTTTTCCATAACACCCTTGACAATTACCATACATTCTGCCATTTGCCAGTGTAACATAATGACATTAAATACATCGTGGCAAAGCATCGAATAGATTCTCGATTCAAAGATTGAAGCATATTGTATAAATGCACCCAAGTCAATCAGTTAGTGGGAACATGCATGAATCCCGTAAACAGGAACAGCAAATTCTGAGCAGAGTCCGGCCGTACAGTGCATTAAACTGATATAATCGCTACCCTATGAAACCTAGCATGAAAATAATTGTATAACTTACTATAATCCAAACATGGGTAGATACGACCCTTTTTGTTTAATATCATAATCACTGCGGGTAAGAAAACTGCAGTTTAAAAAAAAGATGATCTGTGTGAGTATATTAGAACTTAAGTTTATTGTAACTTGGAACGACTGACATGCGAGCAACTCTAATCTTGGATATACAGGGATGCAATGTCTGTTTGCTGGCATGCTGGTCACACAGAGGTCCATGTCGGCTCAAATGTAATGGTAGCTCTCGTCATTTATTTATTACAAAGGGAATAATAATAAAAGACAATTAACTTAAAATTGTAACATAATCATAAATGAAGTTTCTCTCGATGCTTGTCCTGCTTTATTGTGTTATGCTGTGTTTATTGCTATTGTAGAGTTAGTATGTGGCAGCATATGGATAGGAGCTGCTTGCTGAGTTATGTTTGCAATGCCGCGTTACAGTATTGATTGGTGTGCTTATCATTCTAATAACGTGTATAGATATCACGCGGTATCCTATTTCCTATGAATTAAATAGAAAGGCATATTGAAGGGTATACAAAACACTACAAGTGTTTTAGGTCAAGCAACAACAGCAAGCCATCCAACCATGTGTTACACACGCCATATGTCGCTCGACATACAACAATGCAGGATACACGGTTGAATGGACCTCGGATCCTCTACTGTAATCCTGACAGGTTACATATTATTAACTGGAATAGGAATAGGCATTTTTTATAACAATAATTTGGAACAACAATTTTGCACTACGTCACACTTGTAATCTTCCACGAACAATTATTGCCTGGATTCATAATTGTTCCGGATTAAGTCTGTGGCAGGTTATACATTACAGTGTGTGTGTGTGTGTGTTTATGTGTGTGTGTGTGTGTTTATGTGTGCGTGCGTGTGCGTGCGCGTTCGTGTGTGTGTGTGTGTGTGTGTGTGTGTGTGTGTGTGTGTGTGTGTGTGTGTGTGTGACTAGGGTGCATGGCAAGTAATCATGGTAACAGAGGAAGGTACCGAAATGTAACTGTCTGATTCTAGAAATATTGCCAAGATGGGAGGGTTTTGGACAAGCTACTTTGCTGTACACGTACTTATATCAAATTTGCAAATTAAATAGCAAACTAATTGTATTCTGCACACAAACAATGATATATAAGACCATTCAAGCGTATTTAGAATATTTATATTACAAGTCAGTATTCTGTAACTATCTACGTTTAAAGACAAAACCAAACTGTGTAAGATTCTAATCCCGCGGATAATTGCAGTTATCCGTATGAAAACTGTCATGATGTTGACCTAAGAACAGTTTGCAGTCTCGTCTAGACGCAATTACCACACAGAGAAAACTATAGGTGTTGAAACCGCATGTGCCCCTTCCTGTTGGCCCGTTGTCCGTCAGAAAGGGTTCGGGAGATTGCTGATCCCACAATCCAGTTTAATACCAGGTAGGATGTATTCGATGTCGGAAAGCAGGGGAATCTTGTGTTAATTGCCAACTCCCTCTATCAATGATAACGTGCCGGGCAGCAACATCGCGCCATTACCTAGATCGTAGATCTGAGAATATCACGGTCGTCAAGTGATCGTCTCTCACAACCAATTGCCTACACTTAACGATAGGCGAGTCGCACACTCTCATCCAATCAATCATTAAGCAATTACTTGAACTGTGGACCAACGAGAGCAAAACAGTCAGCCTCACGAGCGAATTACTAATTCTTCCTCTTAACCATCACGATGTTCAACTCTACCAAAGGGATAACCTTATCAGACTGGACAATTTTTCAAGTCTTGTCCCCAGGATTTGCCGTTTCCTGACGTTGGAATCAAAGTCATTCAATCGATTATCCGAAGAGAGCCAGCAGCAGGGGGAAAACAAGCCTAGATAATCTAGCCTCGGTGGAAACTGTCTGGTGAAACTGAAACGGGGCCAGTTTGGGCAATGTGTGACTTCGTGCTACACGTGATCAATTGTATTTGCACAAACGTCGGGCAATTTAGCAGGCATTGTTTAAGGGGAGGTAACTCTTCGAATAAATATGCTTTAGGGTATGTCTACAAACTCATGGCCACTCTCGATTGGCTATGTGCTACAATATGTTTATGCCACTGTATATGCCAACCTTTCATGTAATTTGTATGTAAGTACTGCGTTTATATTAGCACTTTCATTGCATGTATTATTTTTACGGTGGCATTCTTATATTGATTTATTCACTGAATTTCTTTTAAAAACATATGGATCAGTAGACAGTTGTTACCAAAAATACTTTCGAAAACTAAAAACAACAACATTGTTTTTAACTGACTTCCGAAAGAATAAATAAGTGCACTTTTCTGAATGAATCAAAGCAGTAAAAAAAATGAAAAAAGTTATGGTTTGACATCAGATCGTATTGGACGTCCTGTACACATCCTGACATCATTGTTGTACCCTGCTTGGTAAAACTGATACACACATATTTTGATTTCATTATCGTACACATTGTCGTATCATCATAATACACCTCGTCACACTCACTAATGACGGCTCACGTGAATATCCGGGTTAGAATAGGTCTTCAGCAACCCATGCTTGCTGTAAAAGGCGACTATGCTTGTCGTAAGATTAACGGGATCGGGTGGTCAGACTCACTGACTCGATTATTTACAGACTGTTGTTACACAACAGATTAACAAGTCATTTATGAATGATGCACACATCAGGATGCTATACTATTCATATATAAATCCTGATATACTTTCTGTACTCATCCTGCTTTAATTGTTATATACCTATACATATCAATTTTGTACACACCTTGATACCATGTAAACACACACACACGCGCGCACGCACGCACGCACGCACGCACGCACGCACGCACGCACGCACACACACTGATTTTATGACCACATGCATTCAACGACGATGGATACAAATACATCCCGATATTGCTGTTACAACCATCCCGTTAAAAGTTCCCGATTTCATCACTGTTATAACCCGGTACATGTTCGTTCGTAATATTACCGCGATATCATCAACTTAGTTGTTATACCCCGATATAATCGTTGTTATTACCCGGTGTCATCGTTGAAAATAACCCTGAATCAACGTAATCCCGGGTACGTTGATCCATCTGTGGTATATCCCGATATCGTCAGGACCGCCTCCATGGTCTTGTGGTTAAACCTTTTGCCCGAGGATCGGAAGGTCGGTGGTTCGATCTCGGCCGCGTCCTACCAAAAGACATTAAAAGATGGTACTTGTTGTTACCATGCCTGGCGCTAGGCATAAAGGAGCTTAAACGAGGACTGCTCGGCTCGGAGGGTATTGATGTTAAACTGGGGCATGGTATCTCAGGGCTAGCACTAAAAAGATCGGCATTAGTCCAGTACAAGCAGGCACACACACACACACACACACACACACACACACACACACACACACACACACACACACACACACACACACACACACACACACACACACACACACACACACACACACACACACACACACACAACAAACAAACAAACAAACACACACACACTCGCACGAACGTCGCTATATAGGTGCAATAATCTTGAATACGACTTTAAACCCCCTTTCACCCCATTTCACCCAATATCGTCATTGTTGATGCAACATTGTTGATGCCATCCTGTTTATATTTCGGTTATAGAGTGTGTCCAAATTGTGCAGTGAATGATCACTCTCGTGATTACAATAACTGATCTAACGGATTGTTTGTCATCGTGCTCGCAGATCATTGCTCTTGCTGACGGCAGCTATATTGCCAAGCCCAGACTCGATTACTTACAGTCCGCCATGATGTAGCTGTAACGTCGCTGACTGTGGCGTAACACAACACTCTCGCACTGACATATCATGTATCAAAGCTAAATGCCATGCTCTAAGACTGACGTCCACTGTTTGTTAAGGAGACGGCTGAAATGGGGATTTGGTGGTCAGTGATAACTGAATATTGATGTGGATGTGGCCTGGTATGGTGAGTCAGTACCACGTAATCGTTGATCACAATGTCACACTCACTATCTGTGTTTCTTCAAATTAACGGATTTTATCGACTATTCACTGCCCATATATTTCATTTTCAAATGTTTAAATTCATAGATAATGCTGTGTAGCACCGAATTGATATACTATTGATATATACGATATTGATGTACGTGTATCTAGGATAAATGTCGCCAGATCGAAAACTATGTTTTGTGAGGATCAAGTTATCACACGCCGAGAAAAGATCTCAATATATATTCGGGACTGAATCTATTCAACAATATTTTCAGCCAATCAAATTGCAGGACACATTCACTACTGTTTCATCGTTGAATCTGATTTCATTTAATAATGCTATTCACAATCTAATTACGGAAAACGAGTCTTCTTGATGTGAACGTATAAATAAGATCTTAAGTTGATTACAACAGCATTTTGATCCTTTGAAAGAAAGCCAAAGTCGTCAGCACAGTTGTGTAAAATAATTTATAATCCCAAACCGGTTATCACCGGAGGTACCGCGTTGATGTCTTTGCGAAGCATTGTGAAATTTTCGGTTACCATGACGTCACACTCATTTGAATATGTACACCACACCACACCACACCACAGCACACCAGACAGCTTTGACATCCCTAACCTCTGTGCCCCTGAAGCTGGTTAGCTGTACATTTACACGTAAGACGCGTGTTATAAGGGTTTTTAATAAACGGAAAGAGAATACTTTTGGATGATAAATAGAATCTCACCCGAATAACGTTTGATACCAAATATATCAATACTTGTCGACGATCCGTTTAGCGAGGCGTGTTGATATACAGTAAACTACGGTTAGAAAGAACTCAAAGGGACCACCAAGTTTAGTTTGTTATAACCGCATTCAGCAAATGGCCGGGGGTTCTATCCGTCAGTTCGTTACAAGTGTCAAACATCGTTGTGTCGAAATTGCGGTTGTCTCAAAGTAAAAGTTCCCTGCGTATTCCTTCTTTATTCATCATGTTCGGTTGTGTTGAACCTCGGACAACTCGAAATATTTATGTGGGTCCTTTTAACACATTGGTATTTGACTGCAGTTTACTGGATATGATATCTAAAGACATTCGGTTGAGATTCACTCTGTATGACAATGTTACAAGTTAAATACTAGGGACCGACTTCTCAAAGTGAGTGAGTGAGTATGGGTTTACGCCGCTTTTAGCAATATTCCAGCAACTTGACGGCGGGGGACACCAGAAATGGGCTTCACACATTGTACCCATGTCGGGAATCGAACCCTGGGTCTTCGGCGTGACGAGCGAACGTTTAAACCACTAGGCTATCCGACCGTCCCTCTCAAAAACTTTATAAACGTGAATGCATTGCCGTATAGAATTAAAGTATGAACTATTAACAGTAGCCTTAGATTCCTGACACATTTCACTACCAAACGTGTGTATGTGAAAACCGAATTCTCACCGCCGTCATATAGCTGGAATTTTGCTGACAAACAACCGAATTCTCTTAAGTTTCAAAAGGATCCAAGTGCACTTTGCTCCTTAGTATATGCCCTACTATACACAACATCTGTACCTCAACGCCGATTTCATATCATGTTTAATGTGTTCGTCTCGGATGTGTATACAGATATATACACCGTCACCCATGGAGGCGTAGTCGGTACAAGCAATTCCATTTCTCTCTGGATCCTTGTAGCTTAAGCTGGCTAGACTTTTCACACGGCGAGACAAATATCAATCATAACGATAGCCATCCTTCTACTGCAGAATGGAAAATATCAATGTCCGCAGTGACCACTGGATTAAACTGTCTTTCTTTGGACGTCACGCAGTCCCAAATAACAACCCTTTCGGTTAGTTTTGTCAAGTGGAGAAAGTTATGGAATGAATTATTTATTCCTGATGAAAGTTAAGGTCTTACCTTTATGTCTGAAACTGATCATGTTATGGGCTTGCTTGTAAATATATCGTCTTTTAATGTGCTAGTGGCTTTACACTGTTTATAATGTAAATTGTCATGTCTTGATCCGTTTGTGGTGGGGTGCGTTCAAAGTTTTCAATGAACCATACACATAAAACCAGCAGATAGCCAAGTGTAACATAATGATTATCACTTGTATCAAGCACATGACTAGTGTACATGTATTGCCTCAATCTGATGACCTAACTCAGTTGGATATACACATACACAAACAGGGCTTGCATGTGTAAATGGAGTGCCTGCTATAGACTTCAGTCAGACCTCTGTGTAACAATTAATGTCTTATATAGAAACTATTTTTCAAACATGTGTGCTGTACTGATTTTACGAAACGAATGTTAGAAGCGTTGTATTTCCCGAGCGAGAGCAAGGGTAATACATGAATTCTTACACGAGTTTCGTAAATGCCGTAAGACACATACATGTATGTAAGAATAACAATTTCTTTATCACACATTATGTCTTAATTCTTTAGAGCTCCCCTTTACAAAAAGTGCACTGATCACCACCCCTGCCTAGAAAATCACAATTCGTCGAATGACGTCAACAATCTTCAGCTATGACGTCGTTTCTAGTGTGACGTCATTCCGCTGGGTAATAAACACGATTTTTGTATGTAAAATGCAGCGCCTAATATAGATCTTAACGGGGCTCGCATGCAAAATGTAGTGCCTGATATCGATCTAAACGACGATAACGTATATAAAGTAGTGTCCCTTATATATCTTACCCAGTCATGCGTGTAAAAGTTCCTAGAGGTGTCTGGCAAGTTCTACGCTTAACTATAATGAACAGCGTTGTTGGAGTTGGTTTCTAATTTTTCTTCATTGACAACACACATACTTCTTCCAACGATGTCCGGGTGTCTGGATCCCACTAGTGTAGAAGGCTTCCTCCTGGTGGCGTAAAAACCTGTCCACAGCGGGAATGATTTCATCATTATTTGCATAACTCTTTCTTCAAGTTTAGGAATATGTAAAAATCTGACGGTGTCAGCACTGGTAAATACGGAGGGTGTTCCATGTATTCAAAGCCACAGTCATATATTTCAACCATTGCGACAACTGACTATGCAAAGGTGCACTGTACTGGCTGAACAACAAACAATTAGTGAGTTTTCCACGAAGTATAATTTTGATATTCTCACACAGTTGCCTAGGCAGATCAGCAAAATGACGGC
Organism: Haliotis cracherodii; assembly: GCF_022045235.1. Classification (NCBI taxonomy): domain Eukaryota; kingdom Metazoa; phylum Mollusca; class Gastropoda; order Lepetellida; family Haliotidae; genus Haliotis; species Haliotis cracherodii. The sequence continues at coordinate 31,475,692 of NW_027266286.1, forward strand.
CATTAATGGTCTGCCCTTTCGATAAGTAGTCCACCAGTAGGATACTTTTGGAATCCCAGAATACCGAAGCCATCAACTTGCAAGCTTAAAGAACAGACTTTGCCATCTTCGGAGAAGACATTAGATGTTGCCACTGCTTTGAATGTTGTTGTCTCAGGCTGATAGTGGTGAGCACAAAACTCATCCATTGTGAAATACCGCTCAACAAGATCAGCTGGATCTGCTTAGAAACGAGTGACGATGAACCCGGGAGCGTTTCTGATCAGGTGTCAGAAGTATTGAACATCAGTTTGCTGAATCCTTTGTCATGCCAAGTTTATTCATCAGACTGTTCTCAACTCTCTCCTGACAGATGCCCACTGCATTGGCTATGTGACGTCCGTTGAGTCGTTGATAATCATATCATGCATATTTTCAACACGAGGTTCATCCCTCCCCTATTTGGACTCCACTGTCCACATCATCCAAAGTTGAAGCCAGGTCCACATGGATCTAAGCATGTAGCCATGGAATGTGTTGTGCTTACTACATGCTGACTGTTAAGGGAGTACTACACATCCTTCGTCGTTCTACCCAGACATATTGTCGTATATCTATATGTCTAAACAAACTTCACCTGTATATAGTAGTGATTGATATAGGCTTAACCCAGACTGTATATAAACTGGAGGTATTTCCCTTCACCGACATTTCATCGAAGCTTCTTGAAATGTGAAATACCACATGCACGTCCAAATTTAGTACTTCCAGACCGTATTCAAGACTTCTTAGGATCCATCGATTATCAAGTGTCAGGTGCCACTGAAACTGGCAATGGACAGTTACTGACATGGCACCATTTCACGTAATAGAGTTGTAAAGTTACATGCAAACACAAAGCTTTATTTCTGTAGAATGTGCTGACCATGCCTCAGACATTGACGATGATATCCCCATGTTTTACAAAAACATGAACGCTGACCTTGACCTTTCACTGCTATTGACCAAAACCATTTCAAGCAGGGACCAATCTGGATAACAAAGTGTAATAATAGTACACTTTGAGAAAGTGTTAGTTATTTCTATCTCGTGACCCTGACCTTGGAACTTTTCATGGCATGTGCTAAAAGTATTCGCAATTGGAAGAAGTCCATGAAAGAATACTCTCTAATGTCAATAATCGTTGTGAAGTAGACAGAAAAAACACCGGCGACGGCTGTCAAATTCCAACAAAACCTCAAAGCAGTCTGTTTTACGAGACTGTTAAGTAGTGAGCGCCTAAAATAGCTCTAACACGTATAAAGGGGAGGTAGATATAGACATAACCAATTCTTACAAGCATAAAATACATGATATATACCTAACCATGAATTGCGGGTTGCAAAGTGGTGATATCGGTTTCTTACATTCTAAGCGGAAAGAAACTTCCAACCTTGTCCAGTCCAGTCTTTACCTTACTCTCATCTTCTAATATTAGAAAACACTAGATACCACTATTCGCTTTCAGTCGCATTGTCTGCTTTGGTGTAGCTGACATTGAACGTTCCTTTAAAAGAATCAGATCAATCGTAGATGCAAGAATCGAAGAAGGTGCAATATGTTTGGCACCCGTAAATCATGTTTTCATCAGAAACCTAAATTTGAACCATGTGAGAAGCCTTGTGGTTCATGGTTGACGTTTACATCACTCCAAACTATACCCTGGCTGTTCAGAAGACCCTGCAAAAATGGATAAAATGTGTAATAAGTTTCGTAGTCTGGTTTCACTTACAAAGTGGCATTCGTCTGATCTCCAGGTCTTTCCTGATCAGAGTGGACTTGATGCGTAAGCCTTTTTACGTGTCATGTATATTATCGACTTTGGGGCATACAATCGTCTTTAATAGAGAAAAAGAGCGGTGTTTTATAGGATGTAAATGTCCCTGTGATATATCACATATCACTCCTTTAACTCATCCCCAGCCATATAAATAATTTAGCAGTAAAAATTATGTTTCACGCGATCATTAGGCTTACTTGAAAGCCACGCTAAGCTAATATCCTTTGAGACGAAAGATCAAGTCGCGTGTGCCATAAGATCACGAAAGAGATGTCGAGAGGAAATTGAACGTCATAAAGCGCATGCGCATTAGGAAGGTTGACACGAACCGCCTCGCAAATGATTATCGGAAACTTATCTCACACAGATGCTGTTTGAAATACCACAGGGCGTATTACTAAATAAACTCAAATGCATTTGAAACATTTCCATGACAACGGACTATTTTCTGACGATAAATCATACGAACTTGATTCATTTCTTTAGTAAAACGACTGTAACTCTCTTCTCACGTCTTCGACTCGGCTTCTATCAATTTGACATTAATTATGCGTATCCACGTCACAAACGAAATAAAATACTTCTTCAGTCCGTGATGAGAAGTCTTCGGAACTAGATTAACAAATCAATAGAGTTGTTTCAAAACAGACGAAATGAGTATCGTGAAAAATATACAAACGTGGGCCATTCATTCCAAATTGGCGGCTTGATGGAAATTAGGACATTCCATGTTGATCATTATTAGAACAATCTGACACAACTGTCACTGATCGTATATCACATCACCACTGGTGATGAAGTGTACGAGAAGGGGAATGGCATGGTTAGCAGCAAGAATAGATAGGGATGTAACACTAAGGGAGATGGATTTTTTTGTTCCTATTTGTAATATATAAGTGTTTTTGCAAAGGGCGAATGTTTAATGCGTTGATAATCACACGCTTTCATTAGTCGCAAATGACTGAATATTTCTATTTATTCTTTATTGATAAAATATACATTTATTTGAAAAAACCCATGATGGTGTAGTAAAAACTATAATATGGTAATGTGTCATGAAATGTGTATGAGAAACATGATCAAATGTTCATTTGAATATGGAATAATATGTATATTAGAAAAAAAAATAAAAAAAGATATTTAATTGATCAAAAAATATATATATAGTTCGTATTGTGCTATAAGGACGATCTACATGCATACTCCAGAAAAAAAGTCACGAAGAGGCTACGGCCAAACGACGTCCTTAGTTCCAATTCTATCGTTAACGTTTCTCTGTGTTATCTGATCATGAGAGCGACAGGTTCAAATTATACAGTAACACACGTTGCAGACATTATTTCTCTGTCGTGAATATATATTGAAATTATACTTTTATCGTCAAAGATCAAAAGACATTTGACATCACATGCCTCATGAAAAGACATCACGTGACATGGTGATATTTATTTCCATCAACGAGGGTTTGGCATTTCAACGGAATTTATATATGATGTACAAAGAGTCTGTAAACATAATGTATTGTTCAGAATCAGTGGGCAACGGCTAATGTGGACTATCAAAGAACAATTTATGAAATACGTCATTTTCCTTGTGCATAGGTCATGACGTATATCTCCATATTAGGTCTGTATTCAAACAGGCCTTGCACATCCGTCCATACCAACTGCTTCGCGTTGATGCTAAGCCTTATTTTGCCACAGAGGTTGCCTTAAATGGGTCTTCCATTATCATCTGTTAAAAAATAAAAGTCCTTGTTCACATACATATCTGGCAGGGTATTTCAGGAACACACATGTGAGCTCTCTTCATCCAATGACATTTTCGTGTGCTAAATGTGCTACAGTCTGGCTGAGCACTGTCCACATCGGCCAGCTATTTACAATGTAAGGTAATTGACCTTCAGCCTTTCGGGCCTTCTCTGCACAGATCGACTTGATCAAAGCTCGACTCTGTCATACATAGCTCATTATGATAATTTTGGAAAAATGCCTTCTCGGGGTTACCAATTCCTTGTGAAATTAATCAGAAACTCGATACACGGTGTTTAGTTGTCAAGCCTACAGAAATGGCAAATGTTCACACTTCTTGAATTTCAAATGTCAGAACGAAACAAGAGTAGATGCAGCCGGAGTCATCACAGTAGCTGCTCGCCTTTCAGAACTGTAAACTGATTCTGCCTTGTAGTATGAAACATCACGTTGGTCAACAACAGACCGCGTCTTTTTCTATTGGATCAAATCATATCAACGTGATTGAAATTCATTCGATATGAACACATTCTTAACATTTCCATCAATGTGCGTGCAGATCTGTCGGGGGTGTATAGCTGGTAAATGACAGTACAGATGATGGCAGCTACTTACATGAAGATGAAAATGTTTGTGCTCATGTCAGATTAAAACAAGGGTAGCTGTTGACAGCGCTCACATTCAAGTAATATAAACTCCGGGTACTGTGTAATTGTATACGATTCAACATCGATCCGATGCAGAAAGCCAAACTCCCATATGTGAATAAAGGCTCTTATATTTATATCTGCACGTCATATGATCTGATTAGACGGGTTCATTAAACTCAAAGTATGTTTTCCAAATGACTAACGCACGCTTGTTGTGTATGCATGAAACATTTACCAAGCATTTGAATGTCAGCCAATGCAAATCAGGGACCTATCCAGCAGAATTAACTCTTGGAAGGAATGGGATGGTAAACACGTACCAGTGGGCTGGATTGTAGAAATCCAGCACTGGTTAAGGAAGGTCAAGCTTATATTGACGTCATTAAATGATATCGATTGCAGCTCTCGTTGGGTCATATAACCTATATTCCTTATTGAATGCACACAAAGAGACTATAAATGTGGACGAACTCATATTACACCAGCAACACCTGTCACGTGGTGTCTATGCATCAACATTTATTGATATACATTGTTTGCTCATTATCAGATACTTGTAGACAATTACATCATCAGATCTAGAAAATAGCAAAACTAAATTCACTGGTTTCTACAGATGTGAAAATTAAAGGGCAGGAAAGGTGGGAATTACAATTTGAAAACCTTTAATTGGTACAATATTCGCAATACAATATTTACTCACAGGATGTCAAACTGCGATGGTTTCAACACAAAATTACTCCAGGAATTCTTACCACTAATATTTTTCTGTGTATACTAAATTATGCTCAAAATGATTTGTGCTAGTTCTGTCACAATGAAAAGGAAACAATTACTCACTTGTTTTGGGAATGTGATGTAATTAAACGATTTTGGGATGAAGTGTCAGTGTGGATAGACCAGTGCTTTTATGTTTATAACATGACATGTACTTTCCTACATTGCAATATGATGATATAAACTTTAATAGTTTAAGAATACTTGATATATGCAGTTGGTTTATATTACTGAATGTTATTTTCTGTAAAAAAACCAACTAAGATTTATTGATAAGTTGATATATTATGGGATATCTGCCACCCTGCTCGGAAGCACATTTTATGTTGATATTTCTTTATTCATTTCGCACTGTAGGCCATCGGCCCATTGTATAGTTAGATAATCAAGTCCACAATGGACATTAATGCGCTTCTGATATTCATGGCATGCATGGAATATATATAATGAAAGGTTTTTCATGGTTTCAGTATGGCATGATGACAACAGTATGTTAAATTTATGTAATATGGGACGGACATAATATTTTCCCGGAATATATTTGTTTCTAAGATTGTTATCAGTTTTACAAATTAACAGAAAATGGTATTCGTTTTCGATAAGACCAATGTTACAGAGGTTACAAAGTCTTTGGTCTCTTGGGACATTATGATATCTCCCCATTTCAATATGGAGTGTATGAGAACTACAACGATAGCGAGAAAGCGCAGTACGACATCTATCAATATTGATATCTAGAAGATACGGTTCAACACAAAAAGTAATTTAGATAAAGAATAGGTATGCATTTTCGGACTACCAGCAATATCTGAATGCCATTCTTGATTATGCATATATTTTCATCGTGATATTAATTCAAAAAGAAATGTTTTTTGATAAGAAACTGATTGTTTTTTTACAAACATATCCGAAACCAAATTTATATAAGGCATTTTTAACCTAGGATAAAAAATTAATCTTGACATTTACAGCTTCTTTATATAACAGATTATAGCTCTTTCTTGGGTAACGACTATTAGGCATAGATATAACCTTACGCCAGTAAGTAATACAACGCTTATAAGCTGAAATGTACAAAGGATGTCGACCACTCTCGCTTCTTACGACACGTTGTGTGTCTCAGACTTAATGCCTAAAAATTGTTTGCCTGGTAATAAATGAATCTGTTCAATTTCTTTGTATTTATTAAAGGCCCAAATTGCAGCTCCATATAACAATATTGGTGCTACTTTAGTATCAAATATCTTGAAAAATACTTTATAATCAAACGATTTTACATTCCTGAGTGATTTTAAAATACCAAACAATACTGTTTTGGCCTGAAGTGCAGCAATGCATACATGGTTAGACCAATTTAAAGTTTTTGAGAATGATACACCCAAATATCTATAAGAAGAAACACATTCTAATCTAACATCTCCATAATACCATTTTTCATTTTTAGACAACATTCCTCCTTTACCGAATACCATTACTTTAGTTTTAGTTATATTAAAGTTAACAGTTAATGAATATCTATGGCAAAAATCTTTAAGAACATCAATGCGCTTTTGTAGGCCAATTACAGTATCAGCAATTAGAGTTACATCGTCCGCAAACAATAATAAAAACAATCGAAGAAGATCTGGATGGAACTGGATTCCTGGTTCACATAAGGATTCAATTTCTAGAGCCAAGTCATCATTGAACATATTAAATAGAAAGGGGCTTAGTATACAGCCTTGACGGACTTCAACATTACACGAAGAATATCTGAAAGACGCAGGAGATAACATATTTATAAATAGATTGGATATGTTTATACATCTTGTACGTTTAATACGCGCCACAATTTTGATCTACCAATAGAGTCGAAAGCCTTGGAGAAGTCTACAAAAAGTGTATACACTTTACTTCCCTTTTTAGCTAAATATCGCTGAATGATAGATTGCAATATAAAAATATTGTCAACTGTAGAGTAGCACCGACGAAAGCCAGCCTGGGATTCGACAATTTATCACATGATTCACCCCAAAACTGTAATCTCTTATTTAATATGTAAGTGTAACACTTTACTAAAATTACTCAGTATTGTTATACCTCTGTAACCATACCCGTGCTCGTGGGTTTCACCGAAGTGGTAAACGTCTGAGACCTGCATCACATCGGGCTTTCCTCCCACATTAAGCTGACGCGCCGTGATATAACTGGAATACTGTTAAAAGCGGCGTAAAACTCACTCACTCACTCACTGACTCACTATACCTCTGTAGTTGGCTGGTATGTTATCACCCGTTTTGTGGAGGGGAACAATAACTCCATGTGTATATGTATATATGTATGTGTATAAAAGGAAAGTATGCAACATCAAACAGTGCATGAAATAATAAAGTCAAGATTGAACGAAATATATCCTGGGCATATTTAAACATTTCAGTTTAGATTTATCTGATTTACCGTATTTTAATGAAGTAATAGAATTAATAACTTCCTCTTCGGTGACTGTATAACATTTAGTTGTAAACATGCCATGAAAGTACTGGAACCATTGGTTTATGTTAATGTCCGGTTTTGGAGTAGGCTGAGTGTTAGATAAACGCTTCAACGAAGACCAGAACAATTTACCATTATGTATGTTATTAACAATTGCGCTTTTGATGTCTTCTTGATGTCTCTTTTTTCACGAGTAACGTTTGTATATTGTTTTCTTTGGCTTATATAATTATTTCAGGATGACTGATCTTTTTGTCGTTTAAAGTATTTAAGTAGTCTAAGTCTCTCCGAACGGTGATAACGACTGTCTTTGTCAAACCAGGGTTGATTATAGGTCTTTTCATGCACTCTGCAACACAACTGATGACTTCAGGTAAATTATGAACCGCATTACCAATGTTCCCAGAACATATATCTTCCGAGCACTTTTCAAACTGGGATGCCGAGACAGTGTTACAGAGATTATTCCTAAATATAGATTCTTTGTTGTCATTCCAGATGAAGCGATACTCTGCATTATTGCTCCTGTTGATCAAGGTCACGTGACTGCGATGAACAAGTGAATGGCGCGATGTCCTATTCTGACCTAGTTTCAACGTTGAAGCGAGAACACAATGCAAACAGACGAGTTGTTGAAATGATATAGTCAGTGACAGTTATTCCATTCCCACCAATAAATGTATATTCACCTTTGCCCGCATCATCAGCTCATCTGCCATTTAATATATCCCTATTCATGGCACAGCAAAAGTTTAATGGTGTTTTTCCAAATTGATTCACTATATCATCACATGAATATCGTGTGATGTTAACGTTGTCACTGACATCAGAAAAATTCTTCTATTCCTAACCGTTGAGACGATGCCGACTGTGACATTTCTGGTGGCACATCAGAGCATGGCGTGTTAAGCTTGAGATTATTAACTCAACGTTTTTTTATGAAAAAACCTCTTTTATTTTATAGTTTCAGTTGTTGAAGAGTTTCTCTGGCGTTTTGTAAGACCATTTGAAATTCCTATTCGAGAATCTTTGAATACAGCTCGTAATGAAGTAGCCTGTATCTTACGATCCAGATTTGTGAAACAAACAATGAGTGAGCGAGGTCGTTTTGACACGGACGTTTTCATACGATGCACATTCACAATACCAGTGACAGTAAATATAGGTGAATCACAATCTACAGAATTTTAGGTTTCACATACAGTTGACTTCAAAGATTTTGTATTTTCCATGCTTGTTTCGGAAACACCATAGAGGAGAGCATTTTGTTTTCTGCTGTTCTGTTCAAGGCGGTCAATATTGTTTTCTGTATCGTGTAATTTTGTTGATAGAACTGCGTCGTTGATAGCAGAATCGGCATGTTCTTCCACGATGTCCAGACGGTCCGATATGGCATCTATATCAAATCTCATAATGTGTTGCATCTGTTTCATTTCTTCTAAACTTGACTGCAACTCTTCCATACTAATGTTTTATTTTCGTGTGTCTGATATCACCAATCTCTCTTGACAGATCATTTTTAATTTTTCGAATTTCTTGCATGATGTCAATGTCTATCTGATGTTTAGCAACTTTTGGGGGGCCCGGATTTAGTTCCACATCACCAGACAGCAACAAGCATTATTTATCACTAGTGCTACAGCACTTAACTACACCATAGTGTATAGAAATGACAATGTTCCAATAAGCCGATAACCCATCCCAGTGTATAGCGACCATTTCGTCCCTGGTGTATACTGTCCAACATGGCGGATTTGACGAGTCCCACGAGGGTGAGAAAACCGACCAATTCTCGCTCTCCATGTTTCGGTAGACACACCCATGATATCTACGACGTGTCACGGTTAAGTTAGCAACCAATTTGTACCAACCAGATGTTATAGTTGCCTTTGCTTTCTGTACATTTGATGTTTTTCTGTGGACCGCTCGAGCAAGCTGCCGACTCATTCAAGGGACGTAACTCATTTTATGTAACAGGTACTTCTTTTTAAAAACAATAAAAAAAGAAGAAAATAGCAAAATTGTTACATTGATATCTATAATAAAAATACCATTTCGTGAACACTGTCCGTGAAACAAAGCTAAGTCGAACACTAAATCTTGTCATCTCTCAACTTCTAAGAAATGCCGACCAAATAATTCGAGATTCAAAAGTCATTCAAAAGTTCACAACATTACTCGTCCCTGTTTGTAGTTTGAGCCCTAATTACGTTCTCCACCTTGCTGATCTGTTTCTTTATGCATATGAATAGGAAATTTTGCTCGGATTGGCAATGTCTAAACACGGGAATTTGGCCAAGAAGTTTAAGGTATAGCGATGATTTGATATCGATCAATAATTGTTAACTAGCCTATTCCCTGCCACTGATTTACCCACATTAACTAGAAATAGGAGACCAGTGAACCCGCTTCATCTGTTCCATACTGAGATCTATGCATAAAGATTCAAAGACACAATACAGTATCCACCAGACTGTATGACATGAGGGATGACTTCAACTTTCCAATAGTCGAGTTTCCCATCATTTCCAGCAGTAGTCCTGCAGCTCCAACCTTTAGTGTCTACATGTCACGACTTGCAATAGAGCATGCACTTTTTACGAAGATTTCAAAGAGCGTCAGCAGCTCGGTTCTAAATAATCATGAATCAGATTTTATATTCAGAAGAGCTTTTATACATCTGTTACTCAAAACTTGTGTGATCATGGTTCCAGAATTCAAGGCTTTAGTATGGCTTTTAAAAAGGTACATTGTTGACATTTTGAGGATATTTCCAAATTGATGCATCAGTGACGTATACCATATGGCCCGATGTTTGTTCAGGCGAACACTTGACTTGCCCTTGCATGTGTTTGTGACAGAAGCCACCAGTGTGGCAGAATGCGGTCACCCTTTTCGCGAATACCTAGGCCTGGTACCATCACCAACTGATTGCGATTCATAAACACTACTAATGATATGGTCGGAGTAGTAAGATGGACTCTTGGGAAGTGGATTTGGATTGTCGCTTTTATTTGCAAAAACCATATGCTGGAAAAGACAATCTGCTCTTACAAAGCAAACATCAATTGTTTGGCTCAACCTGTCAGAGAAACATAAATCGATCGAATGTCTTGAAACGATGATAGAAAAAAGTATTAAATCCCAGTGAAATATAAACAAATGTGAAACAAACAAATGGTATATCTCCTTGTTGTAGGGCGAGGTTTATCTTGTGGTATACTTTACATGATATTGAAGAATACTTTGTGCTTCGTTGCCTAACACTGAAATACATCTGCGCCAACGTTGTCGAAAAATTATACTTATTTAAGTTTATACATAGCATATCCGCTGTTTTGATATTTTAGTCAGATACTAATACCCTGTTCATATCGTTCAATACAATTCAATTCACAATAAGTCAAATTCACGTTTGTACAAATATAACTGGAAAAATATAAGCATGCAAACAGATTCATTATGAGGGATAGAGGTATATTATATCAGCTGTAGCAGACACTGTCATTATCTGTATTTCGCTATCTTCAGGAGGGGTCATACGAATCTGAAATATTCTGTTTGCCGCTGAAGTCATGCAAAAGACAACCATCAATTGCACCTTAGATTGAACATATATTGATCGTATAATACACTACTCATAAAAATGTTTCTACACTGACATTTCTCGTTTATTTGTTTAGTCATTCCTGCCTTCGTTTTATGTGTTCGTTTTGTTTCCTTTTTCTTTTGGAAAGAGATGCACACTAAGGATGCTGAGGACAATCATGGGATCACGCAATGATATTTCGGGACAATTTTGATATATTTGAAATTAAGTGTGGAGAGCATTACTATGTTATGCCCATATTGGTTATTAAGATTAAGAATCTATATTAACATACACTTTTAAAACGCATCCCACGCATACACACACATGTTCATAAAATATATGTATTGTTGACATCTGAACGCGACAAATTAGTTTAGACCTAACAAGAGAACTCACACTTCTTAATTCAAACCGTCGTCTAAATACATACAGATGATGCAAAATGGACAAGAACTGAGTGTCATTGGAGTGATAAGCATAGCACAGAACATACGATGGCGCGCTTATTGATTTTGTTGAAACTAAAAACGATATGTTAACTTTGAATTACTTTTGCTACATAAACGTCTTGGGGTCCGGTGCTTACAAGCAAAGAGAAAGATGTGAGAAGAAATATGTTCGTATTTAAATAAATTTGAACACGGGACTAAGGAAATATTAAAGCAAAGTGTATTGAATAAGTCGAGTTCTCTGTTTTACACTCAACAATATCGTTGGGGAATGGGAGATGTTCGAGGATACAAGATACCCGTCTGCTACTGAAATGGCTCCAGGTCTTCAAACGTTTTCTGATATTTTCATATTCTCTAGGAACGTACTTAACGTAATTACATTAAAAGGTGAGATAACCTCAAACGACAACCATGGATTAATGAGAACCAATCCTGAAAGCCAAGTAAAAGAGGCACTATTGAAGGGTACATTTCTTTAATACTATAATACTGTCAGTGAGTGAGTGTTGTTGACGGCTACCGACAGCGATATTTCAGCAAAGACTGCGCGGTCGGGGTACTGTGGTCCGCAGTCAGCCAAGTCCCAGAACCTAACCACCCAATCCAATAGTGTCACCTCTCACGACCTACTGTGACCACGGGGTTCTTGAGACCTTATTCTACCTGCGTTCCCTTGGGCTGGCATTCATATAGGGAAAGGGTAAGCAACGGGATAGAAAAAGAAGAAACACACTGATACTTATTTGAGAGAACGTCGGAAAATAATTACTGTTACGTCACACTGTGACGTCAAGTCTATTCCTAACATGCATCGTAAAGGTCTGTGGGATGACCTGCGACTCAAAAGCTTTTTTTCTACAGAAGACCACGGGGAATGAGAGCTGTAATCCCGACGTCCATGCTCAACCAACGCATGTTCTTTGTTTCCTAACAAACCGATCTAGTTCGAAAAGAAAACAGTGGACCATTAATGTTGATAACAACGCAACTGAGACCTAAATAATAAAAAAAAACAAGCTGCCACATTCCCTGAGAGGTGTGACACATTGAGAATTGCGTTTTTTGTTAAAGTTAAATCTCACGTTGCAAATACGTGTAATACATGTATTTATAATGACATGTATGCATCGTGGAGGTTGAGCACATGGGATTGATACCGGCTTGAACTCACGTGTCCTAGTCTTCCAATGAACCGTCTGAATAACGTTGACGAGTCTGGCACCTTGTTGATGGCTCCTTGTTACTCGACGCATACCGACGACGTTACTCCTCCTAACAAGACATAAATCTTCGTATTTTATCGACTTTGGTAATAGCAATGTATGCGTTTGGCGACTAATTAAGATGTTCAGAAAATCACTTATTGTTCTTGGCATACTACTGGTATTTTCCTTTGCAGACATCTATCATGAGGTATAGGTGATGACGAGCTTGTTAGTGGTGAAAAAGTCGTATGCTACAATCTTAAAGCTACAATCCAACGTATATTGTCATGGCATTAAACGCAGAAAATATCGCTGAGCATAAGGTTTTGATATTCGTGTGACCTTGACCTTCAGTGACGATGAGCGCTGTAGGTATGGCAGGATTGCCTTCCCGATTAGTGAAACCTGATGTCATTCACTTTCCACTGATTGTGCGTCTTCCAACATATCGGTTTTCATCTTCCTTTGTGTTCGTGAGATACGAATATGAATACCCATTAGCGGGTTTAATCTAAAGGTGAACGTGGTTAAAACTTGAGAGAATGAAAAAGTTATCCTATACAAAAACGAACGCTAATTCATGATGACTATACAGAACCTGACAGGACATGTGCCGAAATGTAATTTGTCACAAACAAAACCTTTAAAACGCCTTCCGAAGAGATGACATATTTAAAACCTTTTCTCTCCCTTATTGCTTATGGGTGAAAAGTTTATAGAACAAGAAACAAGTCTCTAATTCAATCATTTCACATACATACTATGACACAAAATCGATAGCAGCTCTCATATATCTGCAGTCATATCATTCTCTGAGTAGACACCTGAATTTTATTTTGAAGCCATCAGATGCGTTGTCATGGAAACAGAACTGCCTGTGTATCACAATCTAATATTTTGCTTCAGTAGATCAACTAAGAGACCCATGACCATCAATACGACTCGTTGTTTACCCTGCAGCTTGATTACAACTATATTAAGCGTTTTGTATCTGGGGCTTTGGGCAAACAATATTAGACGTAATTTCGCCATTCATCTGTCTCGTGGGATGCCGGGGGTAGAACACATGCAGGTGGTGGTCGCCAATACCTCATGCCTGCCGCTACCGCCGACCACAGTGGGGGTAGGGTAATCACTGCGTTGTGACTGATCGTACACTGACATTGTATTGATCACCATGCAGTAAAACAGGCATGTAAATGGTTTGTGTCATCAAGACCCGATATTGACAGATACCATTGTATATACTATATGACTTTTGATATGGATAATCAGATATCATCAATGTCATTTTATCTACATATCCACTTGGCATATGTTGAGAATGAGTGTTGTGTGTTATGGAGAGATAAAACGCACTCCTATAAAAAATGGAGTAGTATAACTGCCCAAAGATCTTCGATATTAACTCTATCAAAGACAAGAAAAAACAACAATTTGTGACACTTTATCTGTATAACAGGACACGTTGACTTTATTTATCTTCAGATAGCAATGCATCATTAATATTCACCACCAATGAAACTTACTTTTGAAAATATTGTGACCATCTTTGCGTTTCTATTATATGACTGTATATATCTTCTGTCACCGTGTTTATGTTCTTGTGCCATGCCTAAATGCACTACCGTGTTTACCCTCAAGGCATTGGCTTTTTAATAAAAGCGCCATCGGATTCCTCGTATTCGAAATGTCTAACAAATATCCAATTTGAAACCTAGGATCGAGAATCAGACATCTAATTTACAAGAATTGAATTAATGAGCGTAAACTAAACACCATGTTGGAAACGTTCAAACAATGTCAATATAGCTATTATGAAAACTAGATGATCGGCCACAGGAATCCAGGAATCCACCAGCTGTTCATCGCATCATACAACAGATCAGGGATTGGATGGAAATTCATTTATGTAAGGTTGAGGGTACAACAGACCAGGGATTAGCTGTACATTCATTCAAATAAGGCTGAGGTTAAACAGACCCGGGAATAGATGGATGTGTATTTATATAAGTCTATCGTTATAGCAGACCAGGGATAAGGTATGCATACATTTATATAAGGCTGAGGTTATAACAAACCAGGGATGGATGAACTTATATTTATATAAGTCTCACGTTATAACAGACCAGGGGTTGTATGGACAAGTATTTATATAAGTCTCAGGTTATAACAGACCAGGGATTAGATGGCAATGTATTTATATAAGTCTCAGGTTATAACAGACCAGGGATTTGATATACATACATTTATATAAGGCTAGGGTTATAACAAACCAAGGATTGGATGTACATGTATTAATATAAATCTCAGGTTATAACAGACCAGGGATTGGATGAACAGGTATTTAAATAAGTCTCAGGCTATAACAGACCAGGAATTGAATGTACAGGTGTTTAAATAAGTCTCAGGCTATAACAGACCAGGGACTGGATGTACAGGTATTTAAATAAGTCTCAGGTTATAACAGACCGGGGATCGGATGGACATGTATCTATATAAGTCTCAGGCTATAACAGACCCGGGATTGGATGTACAGGTATTTATATGAGTCTCAGGCTATAACAGACCAGGGATTGGATGGACATGTATCTATATAGGGCTGAAGTGACAGGTTCCAGAGACTGCATATAAAAAAGATTTACATAATAATTAAAAGCGGCCAAACCTTTCCATATTCATAAGAAGTCTCTGCAAAAAGCAGAGTCTATTTTACGATTCCGACTACCAGTATATCATGAGCGTGTGCTTTTAAATCTCGATCAAATAGTGATGGTACCGGGTGTTCGCGAAAAGGTGAACATATCCCGCCCCACCGATGGCACTGAGGTTAAGACTGAGGTCATAAGAGAAGACAAACTCGGAATAAATGTTCACACCATCCGAGTATGCATAATTTCATATTTGATGCTAGACGTCACTTATTCTGTAATGTGCTGTATTGCAGATATCACGGCTCTGGCACGCTTGATCCTACACTATACCCATGAATACATCCTACATCGCCATTTCCAAACCGATCTAACACACGTACATGTACATAAAAAACAAATCTGTGGTACTGTTCATTTATATCAGCTATTGTTTGAGACTGCATTGTCGAGCTCATTCATCCTACCATATTTCAAACATAAACTTCAGCAGTCATATAATAGGGAATCTTTAAAAAATCCTTTATACGAAAACGTAGAAAACACAAATTCTGTTTAGCAATGACATGCTGACATTGTGAGCAGTGTATGTATCATAAATACACATGAACACATTTGTTAGTTAACTTAATTCGAAATAAACATTTGACTCTCGTGTCCATGTACGTTTCAATCTAATTCTACATTGATAACTACTTGAACATTGCTACTTACTTTAATTGTGACAGAGCGTCTGCTCGGAGAGGGGAATGTAGGGAGTTCGAACCCCCGCCGCGTCATACCAAAGGACGTTAAAAGATGGTACTTGCTGTTACCCTGCCTGGCGCTCGGCGTTAGGAACTAAAACAAGGAATGTTCGGCTCGGTATCAGTATACTATGTCTAAGTGGCGTATTAACTGTGGCATGCTTGCACTATAAAATCGGCATTAATCCGGACTAGTACAAGCAGCCACACACATACGTACATGCACATCGTGATATAAGTGCATTAATCTTGAACGCGATGATAAACTCCGTTTCACCTCTCCTTACCTACTTGATTGTACATTGCCATCTAATTGTACATTGATTTCTACTTGAAAGTTGATATCTAATTGTACGTGTACATGTAACTCCAACAGACGCGGACCGCCTCCGTGGTCTAGTGGTAGAGCGTCCGCCCGGAGAGTGGAAGGTCTGGGGTTCGATCCCCGGCTGCGTCATACCAAAAGATGTTAAAAGATGGTACTTGTTGTTACCCTGTCTCGCGCTCGGCATTAAGGGGCTTAAACAAGGACTGGTCGGCTCGGAGTCAGTATACTGTGTCTGAGTGGGGTATTCATGTTAAACTGCGGCATGGTATCTCAGTGTGCTAGTACTATAAATCGGCATCAGTCCGGACTAGTACAAGCAGCCACACACACACACACACACACACATGTGCACGTGACGTTAAACCCCATTTCATCGCACCTCAACCTACGCGATGAAGAGTGAGTGGGTTAAATTACTAAATAGAGTGGGAATTAACTCAAGTATAAAAAGTTTATCCATTACAAACACTAGTTAGTGATCTAGATTCCACACCGCTTCGAACAATACTTCAATGATCAAGTTTGTCAGCTTCACGTGCAATGCAAGCGCGAAGTGAGTTATTTCGTACACATTTACCATTTTGGAGAACCCGGCGAACCTACGATCAGCGAATCCTGATACAGATATTGAGTGCATCTCTTCACATCGATGGGGGGGTGGGGGGGGGTGGGGGGGTGGGGGGGGGGGGGTGGGGGGGGGGGGCACCAAGGCAAAAAGAGGTCGCAGTGGGGGGCACAGTATATTGAAAATAAGCAACAAAACGCATAAGATTACCGAGTAGTCACTGGGAAACTACCGTGGGGAATCCAGGTATAATAATGATAATGGTATGTACTCATTATCTACATAAAACTGGGTAACTTACACAGACTAATTGTTTAGTCTATTGAGATTTACAGACATGACCTGTAGACAACGATGTGAAATCAGTGACAAAGTACAACGCAATAATGCCACAAGCCCCGCACACACATTCAGAATCAGTAGTATGCAGTGGGTATGTCCTTATATTTTAGGTTTATGGAAACAAACGCAAAACAATTAATTGTTAGAAAAACAAAATTAATGTCATGGAATCACTTGCAATTTATTTATTTGACGTTGTGTTATGAACACTTCATCAAAGGTGAGAAAAAAGACGTCATGCGCACATGAAAATTAACCAACCAGCCAACCATTTTTTTAAACAATACTGTCACAGCTGACTGAAAATAATAGCTGTCGTCTCGTTCTTTAACAATAAAACATCAATCCATGAATGTTAGATAACTATAATGATTCATCAGTGGTTCACTATCATACAGTCAGTAGACAATGTGGAGCAATAAAGGCAGATAAGCGGCAATAAAAGCCAAAATGTGCCCACAAATCATAAAACAATGGGTATATGAACTAATTTATCTTCAGTTTTGTCCATGTATTAAATCATATGACAATTATCAAAGGAATGTATTTTCATAATATTTCTGGTTGCACTTCCTGGTGAACTCCATTCCCAAATTATTAGCGCCTTGTTAACATCATTAACCTACATCCATTATTTCCACAACATAAAACACGAAAGTGAAAACTATAAACATGTGATCCAATTTCATTTATTGTCCATGTAAAATCAGGCTGTAAGCACATCCTGTGAAATTGCGTGGCATACGTAACAAGTTGGTGTATAACTAACTCCTTCATTATGACTTTCCGTGGTGGTCGCTGGATGTGGGACGGTTAACGATATGTAGGTATGTGAATGAAAGAGATAAACTGGTCTGCCGTGTCGGCATCCAGACCTTTCATGATACTTTACAACCACGCAGTACTTAACGTACGCTGGACATTACAAAGTCAAGGCCATAACAGCCATCTTATCATGTTTACGAGGCGGTTACTCACAAGCCAGAACTATAGGACCCAACCGTGAGAGTACTCTTTGCTGTAGGCGTTGATGGACGACAAAGAACACAGCGATGGACAGGACAGAAGAGGGCCTGGTGGTGTGAAAGTTTGACCACGTCGTATTCGAATCTCGGGTCGTTTGCACCAGTGACAGTACACTATCAAGCTATATATACACTATAGTGTGTTAAGAATTTGTCGCAATTATGAAATGATAAAATTACAGTTTATTTTAATATACGCGACAAAACTCTTTCCATTAGAAATATCTGCCGAAAGCAGAACTCATTGTACGATATTGATTATATCAGAAGCATGTGAATAAATGTTTGAACTGTTTATCGTAAGTAATGAATGCAAGGTACTGACAAAAACACCGTGATGGCCTATAAATATATATACATCTGCAACGGTGCATGGTTGTTAAACTGGTCTCAAGAGCTACGAATAAATCAAACGTCTTAACAAACACAAATATGAGAACACACGTCTAATATGATATATACATACATATACAGTTAAACACCGTTGTGTCGAACTTTGATGTGTCGATTTGTCTCGAAGTAAAAGCATGGCCCCTGCGTATTCCTTCTTTATTCATCATTTTCGGGTTGTGTTTAACCTCGGATAACTCGATGTATTAACCTAGGTCCCGTCAACTTCAAAACAACGCTGTTTGAAAGTATATGTCAACTCAATGTAAACGTTGATTGTTTGCTGAATAGCACAGTTATTGATGGATATTTGATCGAAACATATCAAAGTGTTATTTCTAAAAAGACTATTGACTGGATCCTACAGTTACGATTTCAGAAGAGACATGTGTGAAGTTCAAAGGTCATACACAAATGCCAAAGTAAGCGTGAAATATGTTATAGAACATACCTCAGTATTAATGCATATATCAAACGATAAACTGTGACATTGATACATGCCTGCATGGATGAATAATGGACAGAAAAACATTCAATATTGCTGACGTTGCGGCCTTGTTTAAAAACTTACCGAAATTGTTATCTGTGTAAATGAGACACCTTTTCTGGGATCATCCGTGCAGTGTTTAAGTTCACTGACATTGCGGTCTTAGAGGAGTGGTCGAAAACGGAAACGACCTTAACAGTCGGACTGGCAGTCAACGTGCTATGGCATAAACTCTCTGAAAAGACACGATAGAAGATAATTGATGGACAAAATCCAAGTATAAAACCTCTCAGAAAAAGGTAAATATATCTTTTACTAATTCAAAGCAGCCAACACCCTTAACACCACGTCGAACATAATTTGAGCTATATAAGCGCGAATGGAAAGTCCAGGACATAGACAGTAGACGTTTATCAATTCTGGGACACAGATCAAGGCTCGAATATGTACCCCAGATCTCAGAATAGAACGACGAAACATGTATGTGTGTATCACGTATTTAAGCATCAGGTTTGTCATCATGTTCAGCTTTGTAATCCGAGCTCTACTTAAGCTGATTTTGAAGTTACTTTAGTTAAATGTTTTGGTGATTACATCAATTTGTTGTGACATAGCGTCTCTACAACTTCCCCTGCTGTGATTGCAAATTTCAATTAAGCAAAAGCATCCAGCATCCCAGCATCCCATGGATACAGGTCACATAGTCTGAAGGTTTTAAACAAATTTACAAAAACAAGCTTTGCAGTCCAATCGACTTCCTGAATACTCAGAGAAATTGACCTTGTTAATAAGGTATAATTATTTAAGCCGAACGTCGTCGGATGCTGTGTTCCAACGGAGCTTGAATGAACAGAAGGGACAGTTTCACCGAGTACAATTATATCCTTTAAAAGGCCGGTGAGTGTTTGTGAGTATCCTTCGTACCAAAAGCCCCGAAGCTCAATAACATTTATGTCATGGTCCTCCAGTTTATTTGGCCATGAATGGTTTAAAGGCCAATTCCCGACTGGTCTTTTCATACACACCTTAACATGCTGTCTATCTTACCCAAAGCTTCTAAGTTCAATAATAATACTATTAAACGATTCTACAGTGTCATTGCCCATGAATGGTTTCAAGGGCAATCTCTGAGTCGGCTTTCAATGCTAACCTTAACATTAATGAAAATGAAAATGACGTTTACACATAGCTGATGGTGACTTGGTCAACAACATACGCTGCCAGAAAAAATTCACGCTGAGAATGTACAATCAATGTATCGTAATTACCAGGCTGGGATCTCATCCTCTCTTTGTACACTTGTGTTTGTGTTTGAGGAGAGTGACTGGTTTTGTTTTCCATGGGCCGTCCTCGTTTAAGAGTTTAAAAATAAGATTATATTGTGCTGGAAGATTAAGTAGATAATGTTACCGAGTGTAAATATGCAATAAGACACGAACAAATAACACTTGTGTTCAAGCAGCCTTATTCCGAAAATCTCATCTTTCTCCATCCACACTTCTAGTACAAAAAGGCGCAAGCAAGTAAATGGTGGAAGCTGTACCCAAGTGTACACAAGGCATTGTACAATCACACAAATCCTTTTCTCCCTTACAGACTAATTTTTTCTTATCATGGTAAGCATACATTGACAACTATATCACGACACCAGTGTTCTGGTAAGTAAAGGAGCTATCTGACGCCATGGCCTGAACGAATACACATCTATCCTAAAATCGTTACCTCAAAGGGCAGAGACAGATCCTGTGAAGAATGCTGATCGATACTTGGGCTACTGAAATGAAACTCTCTGGGGGATATTCATAAAGTCTATGTCTTTTTTTGTGGGGGAATTATACCTGGGATGAATTATTGAATAATGAAACGCGAAAAGCCTAATTCTGTGTAAACGTCTTTTATCATATTTGGCTCAGATGGTGCATATTTCTTTTTGAATTATTCATGTGGTTGGAGAATGACCCAAACTTGTGCCTGCTTGTATCAATATCAAAACTGTTTCACAAAGCTTCCACAAAATAGTGAAGTCTAACTTTGCAAAAATAGTGCGAATAAAATGTAATGACATTCATTATGACTATTTTGTGATACTATTATATCTGTGATAGTTTGCTATTTATGGATTATCATAGGTCATATTTAAAGCAATATAGTCTGAGAGGTATAATATCAATGAACTTTATCACTATACCTTGCTATAAATATCGCGAAGTGACCGCTCCACAGTGAACATTGGAACAGCGGCCAGAGGAAGACAGATATTAATAATGGCAATTGTATCTTAAACAAATCTGGAGTCCTGGAGGGACTACGTTAGCCATACTTGTTCCCCTCTATAAAAGTCACATCGGGGAAATCATGTTAAGCCATTCAGCTACATGTGTCTCATGATACCTGCTACATGGATCTAGGCCATACAAGCAATTAAATCTTAATGAGAACCAACAAGAAACATCGTGTTTCTCTAACGACTACGCCAGATGATATTTCGATTTGTCATGGCGCTATGCCATACTGTTAGTGCACCTGATGGCATTATCAGCCGTGTCAAGTCACACACGTAGCAATTACTTCTTACATTTAATTAATAATATTTAGATACTGACATCCTGAATCTACATACATTTCTTGTCGTAAAAGTAAAGAAAATATGAAATCTTCGTGATTTAGGCCGCAGTATGTTCAATTTACTTTACAATGCACGTGCATGAATTAATTTACTTTGTATATGTTCGCCTTAGAAAGATGAGTATTTATAGACGCTGTATTATCTAACCAAAATCCTTGTCTGCCTTAGATCGGTAGGGTTGGCTTATGGTTTCAGTTTTGGATGGTCACAAAGAAAATCGATACTCTAAATTGGTGTTCAATGATTAAAGCTCATTATTTGTGTTTCCCGATTGATATAGCTGGAAGACTGTCAATACCTGCATCATATAACCCACTCACTCATTCCACTCATCCTCATCGTGCCAGTTTGTTAGTTCTGCAGGAGTGCTGGAAGCAGATAATTCTGATCTTTTCAAACGTTCTATTTCTGCTACACTGGGGAACACACACACCAACGTGTACAGTGTGTCAGGAAATCTCGGTGGTAGGACTGGTAGTGTGGCGACAGAAGCAAGCAACGACTTCCAAAACATGAATTGGTAATATATGTCAGACTCGCTTCTTATGCAACAATTCCACGTACACCATCACCCTACTCGTTCTGTGGGCCTTGTGCCAGGTCCATATTGATGCAATTACTTTCAGTCTCCTTGTGTGCACATCACTAATGTATGTTTTTCACCGTGGGGTGAACGATGTCATTCCCTGAAATGATCGAACAGAAAATATACATTTGAATGTCAAGGCGAGAAAAGTGTCTTTTCAACTGTATGAAATTGAAGGGTGTTAGATTTATGAGTGCGATCCTTCCTAGTGGCGATACCTTCCATGTTTACCATCATTGTGTTTAAACATTCATCTTTGCTCTAATTTTTGCGGGTTGCCTAGTGGTTAGAGCGTTCGCTCGTCACGCCGAAGACCCGGGTTCGAATCCCGACATGGGTACAATGTGTGAAGCCCATTTGTGGTGTCCCCCGCCGTGATATTGCTGGAATATTGCTAAAAGCGGCGTAAAACCAAACTCACTCACTCACTCTAATTATTGCGTAATATGGAGAAACCACAAATTTACCGAAACGAATTTGATTGGACTAGTACGTCTCACCATTTTAGGAAATTGGTTAATTTCAAGTAAACCAGTTATCTGTCAAGCTAGAGAATTAATCAGATTTCAATACTTACATACCGCTTTCTGTGTTACTGGCTGTCCAAACGTTGCTTTGGTTTTTGTTATCAAGCACATCTGGGCATCAAACTTAAGAACACTCACGTCCTGCAGCGAGCGCTTCATATAAAACAATCGACACAAACACTAACAACAAACTACAAGGTAGAGTCAATAAGATTCAGTCTGAAAGCTAAATGTATGTTTGATATTTGTGTTGAAATAAGGTAGATTTAATTCGTTAATTATACACAGTATCGGGCAAGGTCTAGACGGTTACCTTGGAGTGAATCTGGACGGAAAGTCACGAGACAGGCGAAGTCAACACGAGCGTTGGCGGTGGCCAAGGACTAGACCTGTGTGGCTGCCAGGGACTTTGCCTTTTCGATTGCCTTGGACTAAATCTAGACGCAGCTATAGACTGAATCTAAACCAGAGTAGTGGATTGAAATTAGACGGTTGATGTGTAATGAATATAGACGGGTGCAGTGGAATGAATATATACATATAGACATATATACATATGTATACTAACATCTATTTTTTTTCCCTTCTTCAAACAAATCATATCGATTTCGAATTTTCCCTTCTTCAAACAAATCATATCGATTTCGGATGTATTTCCGTCAATATACATGTATATCTTACATGGTGCATAAAACCTTTAGACTCCTCGTGATCATTTTGTAGCTTTCATAAGACAAGTCCTTGGTATACATACGAGAGCCTGGCCCTCAATTATGATCTGAATGTACTTTGACTATATGTCCCTCGCATATGAGGACTTCTTAGACGTGGAGGGTTGAATATGCATAAGAAGTCATTATATTTCAATACGAACTTGACAGGTGCAAAGACGATGCTTAAAATTTACAAGAGGTTGTGACAAGCACTTCTCACACAAATCTTTTCCTCCTTTGACACAATGTTTTATCAAGCGAGCGTGTTGACAGTGTGATTATTTCATCTGAAAAGCAAAGCTTGTCTGAACGACTTTCACTACATCTCAAGATGAGATCAATTCCTGTATTTCGTGTGAGGGTTTTCCATATAACTTGATTGTCAATCATTGGGAATGGTGGTTCACCTTTGTCCCTTGACGCACCAATCTCCATTATTTTCACATGCACAGATTAAAACACATTCATGATTACTGACCCACGGCTTGCCTCCTGTTATTGGCTCCCTTGGATTTGATGATATTTGCGGATATGCATGAAACCAATTTGGATATTGGCAATTTTATGTGGAATCAGAATGATTCCTGCTTTGAAAGAAACGAGTGGAGACATTTAGAAGAAATGCTAGCATATTCAATACACATGATTACCGAGATGAGGTTTTAAATACAATACAGGTATTTTTGTTATCTTGTTCAATATGTTTTGATATCAGTCTATTATTATTTTTGGGTACACAGATCAATGTACTTAGACACAAGAGAGAATCCAGTGTCATATCTAACTGAGAGCAATCCATCATCAAAGGCACTGGTGAACATTACTTTACGAACGCCAATGCTATGGATACAGTGAACGGCACATGGTACATGTAGATTTTTCGCACATAAATAAAGTATCCGATCTATGATACATGTATACAGTATAAGATTCATGGTACATGTAAACATTATCAGATCCACGGTAGATGTATACAGTAGCACAGATCCAGTGTTAATGTATACAGTATCTGCTCCGTGATGAATGTAGACACAGTATCAGATTCATGTTACATGCATACAGTGTCAGGAAGGGACTATACATGTATTTGGGCAGCCAAGTTAGACGCATGTCACATTCCATCGAGGGGAGGTTGATATGTTTTGAGCCTCATATAGAAATACTTGGCAAATAATGTTGAAGGGATTTTATCCCAGTTTCGTGGAAGTCCGTCAATGGGCTGTCCAAAACGTTCCCCGCAGATGCTATGACGTCATTGTTCGAGTCGAAATGGGTTCTTGTTTGAGCTTTCTTCATATTTTGGAACAGGCGGAAGTCTGACGGAGCCAGATCAAAATAAGGCGGGTGATGAAGGAGTTTACGCCACACTCGTGGATTGAAGACATGGAAATGACTGATTTGGACACTTGAGCATTGTCATCATGGAAGAGCTATCACTCAATGGCCTCAAAAGTGCAGCATAATATGCTCCGATTATTGTCTGGCCGTTTAGATGATAGTCCACAATGATGACACTAGCGGCATCCAAAAACACGGTGGCCATAACGTTTTAAGCTCACGCGGCAGTCTTTGCCATCTTCTGTGGTGGTGGTGTCATATGCTTCCACTGTTCTGATTGCTGCTGGACTGGAAGGGGTGAATCCAGGTTTAATCCAGATTATCAAACCGTTGCCAGAACCGTTCCGGGTCAGCTAGATTATCACGAGACATGGTGTGCCTGGTTAAGTTTGATTTGATATCAGAAGCTTTGGAACCTAATGACATGATACTTTCTTCATTGCCAAAGTTTCTGTGATAATACAATGAGCACTTTCCTGAGAAATGACTACTTAGCACCATGGCGCTCAGTCATTCGACGGTCGGTCATCACCATATCTTGTAGTCTCTGGATCATTTCTGGTGTCCTCTTGTCCTCTGGATCATTTCTGGTGTCCTCTTGTCCTCTGGATCATTTCTGGTGTCCTCTTGTCCTCTGGATCATTTCTGGTGTCCTCTTGTCCTCTTCAAGGCTCTCCTTTTCACGTTAAAACACTGCCGGCCCACAACTTTACCGTGGCATAAGAAGGGGCATATTTCCTTAGTTTTGTACTCATGTCTTCATGCGTGGCTTTGGGTGTTAATTCCCTTTACTGCAAGTACTTGACCACTGGACGTTCCTTAAGTTTGTCATCTGTCTGAAGGTCACAGATCCCTTGTTATTTTAATGAAACAGATGACTTTTGTGAATATACCTCTATGACATCTGGTAATGCCTACACATTCACTATTTCACTATTCACTTTCACTATTACACATTTCCTTCTATGTGATGCTCAGATGAGTCAACCCGGTAGTTTTCAGAGTCGACAGCGTTCCCGTGATTTGGATATACTCTTGTCCCTGAATTCGCTCAACCGAATCTGTGGAATATTGAGAACACCACTATGAACAGTATTTATGGCTGCTTTTTCAGCTTGTTGTGTAAAGGTTATTGACGTTTACCATTTTGGTGAAACCATGGAGACAAACAAATTATACAAAACAGCGCTAATCTAAGCCACGACGAGCGCATTACGGCACATATGAGAAATGCAACTCAACCCTACCACAACTTGATCAATGGTCTCCAATGTTGAGAAATAGTAATATTTTCATTCCGTCTCTCTCGCCCTAGACTAAAGGTAAAGCAATTTGACAATTGTTCACTAATTCCCTGAACATGAATATGTCGTATATGTTAGGAGGAATATCGGTGGGCTATGTAATAGTAAACGGTCACAGTATCTAACAAAACATCAAGAGACCGAACCAATCACATGTTGAAGCAATGATGGACTCGTCTAACTTAATTGTCAAACCAGAATCTTGGTAATGGGAGAAGGATTTTTGACAAATTAGGAAAACCCCAGATAGACATGACGCGCTCAAACGGAAGATTGATTTAAAAAGCAGGCATGTTACTGTGCCTAAATAATGAAAGTATTATGCAGAACCGCACAGCAGAATTGGTGTCAACTTCATGACGATCTGATTCAAACCTCAATGCCAACAGCCACATGAATAACGGAACAGGTACCAACTTCGTGTTTATTCTGCATCATGAACATATTACAAATCTGTAAAGAACTTGAGCACATTTAATTTTAATCGGGGCGGTGGGGTAGGAGAGTGGTTAAAGTGTTCGCTCGTCACGCCGGGTTCGATTCCTCACAGGGGTACAATATGTGAAGCTCATTTCTTGTGTCCCCGATGTCATATTGCTGCAATATTGCTAAAAGCGGGGTAAAACCATACTCACTCACTCACTTTAATGTTAATCACTACGTTCCGTGTATCTATAATAAGATTACTAAAGAATAACCATAATTTGATTTGTTGTGGAACTGAGATTTATTTTTCCTGTGAGTGATTCAGTTTTCCATTGGTTAATAGGTTTTTAGGTATATGAGTCTGTGTCCCACTACTGTTAATTAACGGGGCAAATTCGGAATTCGATCCCACGACCTGCGGATCCTGACATTGGGCAAGGGAAGGACCCTTGTGACTATTTAGACAACTAGGTCCCCCCGAGCCCCGTTTTCTTCCCGTGACACAGATGTCACTTTCACTAAGATGATGGATGAGTTTAAGGCAACTGGATCAGTATGAAAGGCGCATCAAGTTTCTCGATTCGACGGATTTTTTTATTCATTAAAATATTTTAAATGAATAATCTTGCTTCAATCAATTGTTATAATATGCGGCATTGTCAACATCCATTAAACTGAGTAGGTTCTAAAGAAATAAAACCATAAGTAGTTGTGAACATAATTTGTTGGATTGTCGATCACAACCATGTCTGTCGTGATCTCATGTTAGAATGAAACATTCTGCGCACAGAAGATGATATTGGTATGTCCTGGGGCAACAGGAAATGCTAAAGGTTTTTGATATATCAATTTTGAAGACCTCACATTTGAATATTAGAAATACACATTTGAAATACACAGTGACAGGGGGAAAGAATGTTTTATAACATACTTTACTGGCTCTCTAGAACTGGTTAACTTAGGATAGGATGAAAACAGTCATGAAGGGACTAGGGATTCGTTTCAGAAATCCCCTCAGGATTGTGATACCTGGAGGTACATGTTATTTTGCCTAGACACTTACATAAAACGTCTAAGAAGGCTTTTTTAAACTGGGTTTCAGGAAGTGTTTGTCCGGTTCTGAAGTAAATAAAGACAATACATATGGCGAAGACATATTCCGTTCTCCTCATTTCAGCCATACGTCGTAAGCGTCCAAGTGAAAGGAGAAAATTAGCCCAACAAACACTGATATGAACATGTCCAAATTTCCATAATGATATCAAGAACATTAACATTAGTCCAGCAATGTTCCATCTGGCAGAAAATCGGTCACCTGTGGAGCAAATCTGTCGATGTCCATCCCGGTCCCACTGCTCTGTTACTGGTTATCACTGAGGCAATACCAGGCATTGACGAGTACATCCAGCACTGACACGGGAGTCCGTGCTGTGAATACTACCTGTCTTCTGTTCCACTGTACGTTAGAGGTCTCAAACTTTCCTTGTTGTGTCAGTCACAATCACATTCACTTCGTGAGATGAGGCATGCATGTTTTAGACAAAATGTGGACGTACGTTTCAAATGTATCTTGATCATCGAATTCAAAGATTTTAAACTTAAGGTTTTTCTACAGTTGAACATGTAAAAGTCTTTAGCAAGTTGATTCTCAATGGAAATGTAAGGGATTTTATCTAAACGAAAATACTGACCAAGAAGATAATTTCAAATAAAAGTTATACTTAAGGCAGTTGAACTATAATTATCTGCCATACAAATCACATTGGTACAAAGTGTATTTTAAGAAAAAAATATTTAGGCTCAAAATTTTAATCAAAAACAAACCTGGCTTTTGCAGCTGTAGATGAAAATATCTAGTCTCCATAAAAAACCTGCCCCTACACACCGCTCCATCCACAATTTGAAAAGGTTGGTCTCTAATTAAAAAGATAAACATATTGTTATCTCTTTCAAAACCATATCAAGAAGATTTCAATAACTTCAAAATTTACTGTTTTCGTTATGTAGATATGAGGTAACAACAAATACAATAACAACCATATCGCCTGTCATTCAAACCAAGAAGACACACACTTAACCTTACATTATCTGTACGGAAAGGACCGCAAGCACTGTCCGGAGATAAACATTCGCAGGGGCTTTCAATTGTTACACAATTCAGGGACATCATCTAGTCAATAACAACCTTTAATATGAAAGCACATACTCTACTCTTTATCGACACTCTGATGTACATGTTCCAAGTTGTTGTATTCTACTGAACCCGGAACAGATCGGAGGAATCCATGATGTCACATGGTATGCAGCAATGTTATGAAACAATGGTCGTTACAAATGACCTCGAGCTGTAACCGCCTGGTCGGCAGAATGCACAAATGTTCATGTTAAGTGAAAGTTTGGTATTATCCTGTTAAGCTAGGGTTTGGCAATATAGTTTTCACATTGAATAAAGCATGAATACATGACATGCTGCTAAATTGAACGTTTTAGCTATTTTGTCCAGGGAAATAAGATGTATTTAGCAGGCAAAGTGTTAATGCACCTTGATTAGTCCAGAAGCTTCCCTGGCTTTAAATCCCATTTAACAACGTTTTTCAACCAATCAATTTGTAGCACACACTCACATTTGATTTACCACGTCCAATTACTCGTGGCTTCAGTGAGACTGTGTCTATCGAAACTGAGACAATGTTTTCGAGGGGTTAATTACTGGGGGCGTTCATAAAATCATTGAGTCCTTGGCGCTACGTACCTCGCGGCTGCAGTGACAGGTACCCGGCTACTCATGCCGTGAACATGGTCAGTACAATTGCCAAAGAAATCGAATACGATAAATACAAGTAACGATTTGTACTGGGACTAATTTAAGACTTCGTAATGACTTTATATACTATATATGCTTACATGCTGATCCCGAAACATTCCAAGAATGTTTATACTATGTATATTCATTTAAACCATCATCCAGAGTGAGTGAGTAGATGAGCAGACGCTCTACCACTAGACCAAGGAAGCGGTCACACCAGATATGGATTTCGTATAGTATTTACAGGAACCACATGTGTGTCAGTGGGAAGAGCAAACTACCACTAGCCCCCGTAGATGATACATGAAATGTAGGTGTTTGCCATGGTTTTGAAGTGAGATTATTTTTCTTTTTTTATAATGACCAGAGTGAGAGAGTGAGTTTGATTTAACGCAACTTGGAACAGTATTTCAGGTAAATCACTTCGTATCAGCTTGAAGCGGTAGGAAAATCCGAAATGATATAGGTATTGGACGTTTACCACTTGTGTGAAACAATCTGGTTGAATCTGGGATTCGAACCTACAATCATAGGTTTCTGGTTCGCCTAAGGAAAGTAACCAAGCGCAGCGACTGGGTCACCCGCGTGCCCCATAATGACCAGATCGGCTGCAAATTGTAACACTCTTGGTATTGTTTACATGTGTCAAGTGACCTTTCTATGTCCTGTTAATGTTGCTCATTTACCAATAAAACTGAAATCCGAAGGTGTTGCAGAACATGTAAACGGGCTAGCTGAGAACTTATCATTAACATGTTAGACAGTTTACTTGAATGTAAACAACGCCAGTCGAAGAAAAGCAACATGTCATTTTTAGTATTTTTTGCCTCTCGCATTCCATG
Organism: Haliotis cracherodii; assembly: GCF_022045235.1. NCBI lineage: Eukaryota > Metazoa > Mollusca > Gastropoda > Lepetellida > Haliotidae > Haliotis > Haliotis cracherodii. The sequence goes on from NW_027266286.1 coordinate 31,506,091, forward strand.
TGCACAACATATTCTATCATCTGAACAATGACACTTAATTAAACTAAAAATACTGAAGCAAGAGTCATGAATATTTGGGGGATATTTGTTGTAGTGAATATTAAAATGTCCACCACCCAACCCCACCCTACCCCCCACCCCCACCCAACACCCAACTCCCCTTCCCTCCCACCACGCTTTTTGTTCAGTATCCATTGATTGCATTGCCTTCTCTTTGCATGAGCACAGTAATGGCCGCCATATTACAATTTGCTAGGGGAAAAGCTGGTAATCGCTACAACTGCAACATGGGTCTCTTTCATCTGGCGGCTACAATTAGGTTTTCAATGATGTAGTTATAAAACTAATGGAAACATAATGATGATGTCACAATTGTAACATCCTTACTTCTTATAAAATCATCCAGCTTTATCGCCGAACCGAACCATATGTAGCTAGGAAAATACTGACGTGCAACCATAAAGAGAACAGACAACCATAAAGTAATGAGATGGCACAGCAAAAAACGTAAAAGTCAATACATTCGAGTTATATTTCTTTTCCAGTGTCAATTTTATTAGTTCCATCTGTCACGGACGTCATCAGTTGCGGAGTCAGTGAGCCCCGGCAACCATGCTGGCGAAAGGTTTACCTGGACACTGAATCTTTTCATACTATATCTTACAATGTTTGATATTCACATTTAGCGTTGTCTTAAAAGGGCGAATTTTAGTTTTTATCAGAGTGAATATGTGCTGAAAAGAAAAACCTGTTTTCCTTTTCATCAGTCGCTTTATGTAAATTTGGCAGATTTACCAAACGTTCGATAGCATGTTCAATCATATCTGGTGTTAACGCCCTTTGTGTGCAGTACCTGTGATGTACTCTGCCTACAGGTTTTGTGTTTCAAAATTGATCGGAGGCAGAAAGAGGCTGTTTTAAATGATCCGTATAGCCTTTTTATAGCTAGAGCGCTGAGAATCAACTCTGAAACTTAATAGCAGTATCCAGAGGTGGAATATAAATCAAATACAACACAAACATTAAGAAGTTTCTTTTTTGCATCACTCGGGTTAAACATACGGTTGTTATGGTGATACTTTTTCAGAAATACACGTTCGTGTCTCTTTAAAGAATTATACGTCTTGGTATTGTAAATGTAATTACATTATTTGCAAATCTCTCTTGGAAAGGGATCTAACGTGGAAAACTAATTTACCTTTTCAGACACCCCTTTCGTCAATGTGTCTAATGACGTCATGGGTTTCATTCCAGATCGACTGTTGTTTAAGATGCACTTGGCGATGGATGGGATAATGGCGACTGTTCTTGCTTCAACTTCGTCCATTGTTTAAACTGTAACTGAATACAATGATCGAACTGCCCCACCGAGATATGTTTCAACATCAAATATATATATATTTGTACTGTCACGCTTGTGTAAACGGCGTAAATGTCCTCGTCATTTAAGTTGCTGATTTCATATTGACTGCTGAACAGAATGTAAATACATCAATGCATTTCTGTCATCATAACTGTTATTTGTCATTGATATGAGCGGATATCCATCTGAAGAATAGGGCGGTGGGGTAGCCTATTGGAAAAAAGACAAGGGTTCAATTTCTCAGATGGGCGAAACGCATGAATTCTATTCTTGACTTCCTCTGTCATTAACATATTGGGACATTGCTACATGTGGCGTACAAACCACAACTGTACTCATCTGTACATGTAACTCATCCGCGGAACATCTGCCCATAATACTTAGAAAACAAATATCGATCTTCTATGGGCACACAAAGCGTTCGATGACATACAGTATGTTTTACAGCAGTAATGATTTTCTGCTTAATATCATCTTTATGGAATTGTACTTTTAAGTTACAGATATCGAATGTTTACTAAATCTTTCATTATGAAATAGAATACGGAATAATATAAAAGCGACCACGTATATATTGTACAACAAGCGACAACAAGCGACCTTATGTACTGTATATCAGATACCAAGTGACCTCATGTACTATTAGGAGTGTACAAGTGACCGCATGTACTAACAGAAGTGTACAAGTGACCTCATGTACTAACAGAAGTGTTCAAGTGACATTATGTATCTACAGGAGAGAGCAAATGAACCCATGTACTTACAGATGTGAACAAGTGACTCCATGTACTAATAGAAGTGTACATGTGACCTCATGTACTAACAGAAGTGTACAAGTGACTGCAAGTACTAACAGAAGTGTTCAAGTGACATTGTGTATCTATAGGAGTGTGCAAATGAACCCATGTACTTACAGTAGTGTACAAAGGACCTCATGTACTACCAGGAGCGTACACGTGACCTCATGTACTTACATGAGTGTACACGTGACCTCTTGCACCTACAGGAGCGTACACGTGACCCCATGTACTTACAGGGGTGTACAAGTGACCTTTTGCACCTACAGGAGCGCACACGTGACCTCATGTACTTACAGGAGTGTACACGTGACCTCTTGCACCTACAGGAGCGTACACGTGACCTCATGTACTGACAGGAGTGTACAAGTGACCTCTTGCACCTACAGGAGCGTACACGTGACTTCATGTACTGACAGGAGTGTGCAAGTGACCTCTTGCACCTACAGGAGCATACACGTGACCTCATGTACTGACAGGAGTGTACAAGTGACCTCTTGCACGTACAGGAGCGTACACGTGACCTCATGTACTTACAGGAGTGTACAAGTGACCTCTTGCACGTACAGGAACGTACACGTGACCTCATGTACTTACAAGAGTGTACAAGTGACCTTTTGCACTTACATGAGAGTACACGTGACCTCGTGCACTTACAGCAGTGCACAAGTGACCTCATGGTCTTACAGGAGTGTACAAGTGACCTCATAAAGTACAAATGAACACATATTTTTCGTGTTAATTTAACACTGGGGACAACCATCAAGTAAAACTCCCCTAACAATAAGTGTAATTAAGTATTGCAGCCCGACATTACTTCCTGTGTACGTCGCGTCCCCAGTCGCAAAGGGTCAGACGAACATAAATCGACGCTAACGAAAATTGGCAACAACTTTGTACCGCAACTGTCAGAGAGTCTAGGGTCATATAAACCCAACTCAAACCCCCCGTACTAAGACTCCAGGATTCACATGACATGGAAATAAGCAGAGTCGGACAATACAAATCAATATTGGTTAATTAACCAGCGGTACAGGGGTCGATCTGCACTCGCTTCCACATCACCGGATGACAGCAATAAATGTTACCAAATCTTATCCATTCCGTTTAGACAATTATCCAGACAAATATATCACTCAAATATACATATTTGGCTCAGAAGCATTGCCCGATTTTACGCATGGTAGATGTTCTGATATTCTGGCTACTAAATCTCCGCCCAGACATCTAGATGAATTCTTGAAAAGAAGTCCTATTTCAAGTCGGAATAACCCAAAGTTAGCAGTGGTCATATACATGATAAACCTAAACGTATTTTACTGATATCAGTAATCCTAATTCCAGAGATCTACTAATATATACTATTCCTGTTGTGTAGAACCGCAAGATACCTGTTCTATATCTTCCACAGTGATTGTAGAGAATGGCTGCTTCCGCTAGTACTGAATGGCCGAGGTAGAACACGTTGATTAGGAAGAAGGAGAATACTCCGTGAAAGCACTTCCATGTGCAATACTTTCCATGTGCTTTCTTCCATTGGTATTATAACCAATGGACGTGTTACCAAACGTATCGTGATTCAGCTCATTTAACCCGTTTTAAGAAGCCAGCCATCCAGTTAGCTTTAATGAGCGTCAAAATCACTGCCATATCCATAAATAATATCTGCCAAAAGCAGAGTCTATTGTACGATTGTCGAGTTTTTATGGATCACTATCAGGTATTCTCAAAAAGGTGAGCGTATCCTGCCCCGTCGGTAGCACCCGTCACAAAGCCAAGTCAGTTGTTCACCTGGAAAAACACGGGGACATATGGTACAAGTGAAAGAAGGGAACTGCATCGGACATCATCTTTGTCAATGATGTGACAAATACCATAAAACGTTTTGAAACTTTGCTGAGGCCTTGAACGTTGTGACCTTGATCATTCAACTTCTGAGCAAGAGCCTTATGGCGCTCTTTGAAATCTTGGTAGGACGATTATACTCGATTGTACATAACCTAAACATTTGTGAAATGTTAACACCAAGGAGTATAGCTGCAGGAACATATGCTCGACATGAAGGGAAACTGATGGGAAAGTTGACTATTGTGGAAGTCATTCTAGATAGACCCGTAAACCCAAACCAAGGGACGTCATGGTAGTTATATTAATAAAACGCTACGAAGCAATAGGATTATTAGTTTGAAAGTTTATACCGCAAGGAAACTAAATATACAAGGACATTATTATACCATGAAAGCTATGATACGATACAGCTTCTACACTTTTATTGAGTGTATAGATGGAAGTTTTAGCGTTAAAACGTACGATTTCTACTGGTTCATTGGAAGAACAACTCTAATTACGGAGAGAGTCAAAATAAAACCTTTCACTGAGTGTGTGAAATGGGCATTGTTGACATTTCTGAGCATACGCATTTACAACATGCGCCTGCACTTGTGTTTGCAAACAAAACAGCACCGACGCTTAAGATCCTTTTGTAAGAATTTCTTCAACTTATGGTATTTCAAGCGTCATGTTGTAAGTACGCAGGACACATATAAGAAAAATTGAAAAGTCACATTAGCGCTTTGAATATTGGACCAACAGTCGGTCATTCGCAATGCCGGGGTCCCGTCTGTGCAATCAAAATGGTTCGGTTCCCTTGATCTATAAGCTGAATTTATATCATGTCCGTACCATTTTGGAAGAGGGAAATGAGAGTGATCGTCAAAGACATTCATTTTTACTGTACCACTCAATACTGAAGACGTGAAAATTAACAAACTCAAGTCTGCTTGCATGTCAGTGACAGCTTCGAATGATTGAAGGGCAAGGTCACCACCGCCATAAGAAAAGACAATCGTGATCTACTCACAGCGTTTTACGCTAGAGATAGGGAATGTACGTAAGTCAGGCACACTTCTACATAGTTTTCGAATGATTTGTATCGGAAATGTTCACTTTGAGTGATCTGATCATGCAGTCGCGAACAAACAACTCCCGAAACAGTGCCACAAAATACGCTTGGGGGAGGGACACTGATAGCACAACCGGATCATCCCAAGTAAGTCTTGATATCTGTCCAGATAGTTTAAACTGACGTCTTATCATCACGCTTATCCTTTTACGTTAAATCAAATTGAAAGTTGCGAAAGTGGGCAGGTGCGTCAGGTTCATGGGGACCCTCGATCTATTGGTCGGTAGTCGTACACTGTCAACGGATATAGGTCGATGCATAACTTATATAGAATGCAAACATAATTTGATGCGTGTGACTTTCTTGTTTGGTTTAATAAAGTGTTTGTAAATATCTCTCGCTCTCATGAGATTGCTTCTGTTCTGCCTTGTAGTTGCAAAATGAATGACGTCTCGCGATATTTTATGAATGAAAAAAGTAGTCCCGGTGTGACAGAGGTCACTGTTATCCAATCACAACGAATAAAACAAGGTCAACCTTGTACGACACACATGTGACGTAGGGATGGGTAATCTAACCATCTGTATCTTCACCACGTGAGTATTAATTGTGATAAACAATAGCTACATTTTTTTACATTTAATTGACTTAGTAATTATTACATGTGTAGATGTTCGTAATTTGTACTCAATTGGCGGAGAACGAGGACCAGTGATGTTTGTAGTGAACATTTTATACTTTTCTGTAAATACATTAATTATTTTTCAAACATTGAAAGCATTCTGTCAGATAATTTTGCATTAGTTTTGGAGGTGAAAATATATCAACGAATATATGCTTTGCATAAACACGCATTGAGAAATCGTAATGATATATACGTTAAAAGATGGTACTTGTTGTTACCCTGCCTAGCGCTCGGCATTAAGGGGCTAAAACATTGACTGGTCGGCTCAGAATATTCTGTGTCTGATTGGGGTATTCGTATTAAACAGCGGCATGGCATCTCAGTGGGCTAGCACTATAAACCCGGCATCAGTCCAGACTAGTATAAGGAGCAACTAACACACATGTGCATGCACGAGGTTGAACTCAATTTCACCTCAACTATCTGTATGTCGAACGCAGTTCTTCGACGAACTGGGGTGCTGTTAAAGGGCAGGAAATACGTTGTTCATAGTACCACATCGCAAATTATCATTATAGATTTAATGGGAGGACACAGTATAATTATTAAATGCTATAGTTCACTAATGTGTAAAGAATAATGGGCTTTCACATCACCGTATCACCGGTTCTTTATATTGGGAATGTAGTGTTGTGAAGGCAATGAATGACATGTGCTCAAAACATAAATGACGTTATGCATCATTGGCAATGTTGCTATATTTCCCTAGTCTACTCTTGAACAAATCTTGCGCGGACAGTGAGATATCAAACAACGGAACAGAACCGTTGAGTGTAGAAACAGGTGTATGTTCCGCATTGTAGCATAACGACATTCAAAAAGAGCAATTTGTGAAGAAAGCATATGTTTTACATATATCCCTGCTGCTCTTCTGAGTTTCATCTTACGCACGTGTGTCTATGCAAGTTTTCAGTCCATGACTTCCGCTTGACTTTACCGACGTCAAAAGTGAGGTGACATCGCGTTCACATATAGCAACTAGCTAACACGTGTGTGTGTGTGTGTGTGTGTGTGTGTGTGTGTGTGGATGAGGGGTTCGTGTGTGTCTGTGTCTGCTTGTATTAGTCGGGACTAGAGAGTATATTGTACTAGCCAACTGGTACTAGTTCAACATGGAAACTCTACTCCGACACAGTATACTCACTTCGAGCGGACCAGTTCTTGCTTATCCCCTTAATTCCTGACGCCAGACAGGGTAACTACCAGTGATATATTTTAACGTCTTTTGGTTTGATGCGGCCAGGGAGCGAACAACTGACCGGGCAGACGCTCTATCCGGAGGCGGTCTCGTTCGTTCGACTCTCCACATGGGCACAATCTTTTGAGTCCATTCTTGTTGACATCCGCAGTGATACAAAAGGCGTCGTAAAATGTGACTCACCGCGTCCTATCCGTGTGGCCCCGAGATGAATAGCCTCCCTATATCACCAGACTACTATATCATTGCTAGGCACCAATGTACAATACGTTTTCCTTGTTACCAGAAGATACCATAAGTTACAGGAGAGATGAAATAAAAAAACAAAGCCTTTCGACTTGTTTATTTTAAGCCAAGGTTCGTGAAGAGATTGAGGGTAGAGAAAATAATGTTGCTTATTTTTCAAAGCGCTCAAGATTATTTTTTAAAAGCATGGTGGAAATTGACTACATACGAAACGATGTAAAGTATGTCCATGAGTGTCTCTTCGGCGTTCAGGCCGTTTGATCTACATCGCATATGCTAAAACTACCATAAAACCTTATAATGTATGTGCACAACTTAATCGTGGATTTACTGTGCCTGGCGGAAATCCAGACAAAGCAATGTATTCGCGAACACCAGGTGTCCAAACCATCAAAGCATCGATTCACGTGAGATCGATCTTGTGTCAGTTTAAGTGATGATGCACATGAGATACGATCGTTGCGTTTGCCAATAGTTTTGGGGGTTTATGTTCGCTGTGCTTTTGCACTTAGAGTTATTGTGCTTTGCGAGGCCGATAGCCCGAAACAGTACATCTGGAACAAAACATAATGCCTATTTTCATAAACGTGTAGCTTATGACTCATCTTGTGATAATCTGCGAAGCGTGTGATACTCACTGCGATTTAAGATAATCGAGCGAATTGGTTTAAGAAATGCCTCGTTCGAGCTATTAGAGTCTGAAGGTTGGGCCACTGAATGCTTGTAGTCATTTGTAACTCCAGCGCAGAATACAATGAACACCCCTTTACTATAATGTCACAGTACGGAATAGTTAACTGAAGGTCACGTTGAAGGCTGTTGCGTACCATCACAATAAGTCATTTGCGTTGTATTCTCTAGAGATTTCCGCTGACTTGAAGACCATGGCCTGCTACGGTGACAGTGGTTAAGGAAGCTGTACCGTTTAATACTTCATCTATTAGTTTTGGATTGTCTACATAAACTGCTGGGATGACTACTTCCAGGTCCAAAATAATTTACAACCATTACGTCAAATCCGCCTCCCTGATGTAACTATACATTTGTAGTATAGTTGAAGGTGGAATTATTTTAAATGAATTTAAAACACATCCTCTTCTACTCAACTTCTTTGCACACGTTTGACGTTTATTGATTTTTGAATTGATAATGCAAAAATAAAACACACGAAGCAGTAAAATTGGAGGTGATTAACAAAAGAAATGAATATTGCTTCCGAAGCCTTTAAACCATATTGCATTGCCAATTTACTTTTACATTTTCCTATTTATGTTCATATGTGATATTAATTGGACTGAACTTAAGTGCATCAATCCAGCACATTAAACAACCACTGTAAGAAATGTTGAGCCAAGAGAAATTTAGTACTGTTGAATTAGATTTGTTATAATCAATTTTCAGATGCTTGTTCGGCTTTACAGTTATATGGAAAATATGACGATATTCGGACACAAATGGGAATTTAACGTTCCATATACTGTGCATAAAACATGACTGTCTTGAATTAGGACTTTAATTTTCGATTATAGTTAAAAACCTAGAAATGAAAAAAAACATGGGCTTTTGTCTCTTTAGCTCACCTTGCCTGATGTTGGTTTGCACTATCATCTTCATTCTTAGTGTATGCGTAATGTTGTAAAAGTGTCTCACAACGTCTTTGGGGTAGTTAACAATCCATTAGCGCAGTAATGTTTCAATATCAAATTCAAAGATAATGTAGTGGTATAATGAGTACAAGTCATAATTTGGAAAGAATCAATCACGCATTGTAGACCAAGTGGTTTTCAAGTAAAATTTAACGTCAGTACATCATGTACATCAGTTATAGGCTAATGATATTTTCAACATGGCTACCGTAGCGGCCATGTTGAAAAGTTGATAGCAGGACCCGGAGACCCCCGTGACGCCTCTATAACTGTGATTCCTTCAAGCATTCACGTCAGTCGCTTCATACCTTCTTTAAGTGATGATAATGATGAACAACAGATAACGGACTATACGACGTAAGTGTACATTACTCTTGATTCAGGTGAGCTGCAAATATAAATGATAATACAAATACAATTTCCATCTGACAAATTTCAATTAGGAACATGTTCAAATCATGTGTGGATGACACACGAGCTATGCTTCTCAGTTCGGGACCATTACACAAATGGATTACTCTTTCTAAAGCGAAACACATGGTCCTTGTACTGATGACCCTAAAAACGAATGATTAACGTCCGATATTTTTATATCCAATGATGTTATCCTGTCATTAATTTATGAAAAAATGTAACGTGTTAAGTGATTGGTTGTGAAATACGTTTGCAGAAATGCAGAAAGGAGGCTCATGGAATTATCCACGAAACGATACCTTTCTACCGATGTTTGGATATTTGGTTGCTACCTTGAATCCCACAGACGTCTACAACTTATCAATTGGATAACAAAGAGTAACGCGAAAAAATAACGGTGTCGCCATTCATGTGTAAAATCGACATTCCAGTCCTATTACAGGTTGTCAGAGATTTGAAGTTTCCTGAAGCCAAGACTTTCTGATGAATAGGGCAGGTCCGTGTTTTGTCACATCGGTCCGGGTGTTATTCAAACAGGATCGGGCGTTCTGAATGTAAAGTGTATCAGAGACACTAGTCCTGGCTTCTTGATGCGCAAAGAAATTCTTATGTTTTATCCAAACTCTTCTATTCTGGTGATTAATCAGGCAATGTAAAAGCAACGTCACTTTTGGCTCGCTCCTTTGAACATGTGATTTATTACGGAACAGCCAGAATGAAAATTCCCACACAATATGAATATTTCCACTGACACGATGTCTGTCGCAGAGCCGCCATGATTCAAAGAGCGCAATATCATATTGATAACAGGGTTACATGTGGTCGTTGAATAATTCAAATTCACTGGCAGCTGAAAAATGCTATTCACAAAAATGTTGGAATTTCATTACAATGGAAATAAGGGTTATAAGTATTTTCGTAAGGCCACATTGAATTTCAATATTTGCTTTTAGCTACGCATAACATTATCCGCTTTTAATGTCTCTTGAAATTTTATAGTGGGCATGGAACAAAACATAATTCATTACTGCATTTGAAACGATCGTTCATAACACGCACCTGGGCAGTAGTGTTAGGCTAACATGTACCCTTTGTTTCAACAGCGTTCGTCACAGGGAACTATCTGATTTTAATCAAGCTAACAACAGAATACTGTCGCCTTCTTGTTTCTTGCAATACTAATTCGAAAACGTGGTGGATGAGGTCAATATGTTTTCTCAGTGAGTGTTTTTATGGCCTTGACAGCTGGGTGTTTTGGTGTTTTTTTGGCTTAAAAGTCAGAAATAGCTGTTGGTATATGTTTTTTATGTTACATCAACTTAAGGGAAAGATAATGAGTGAATAGTATTTTTTATGCCTCTTTCTCACTTTAACATCAACATAACAGCGAGAAACTCACGAATATCCTCCGCCCTCTATACTCGTGTCAAAATATTGAGAGGCTTGCAGGTGATAGCTGTAGCAACTGTCAAATAAACGTGTAAATCGTCTTTCACTCACAATAGAACACAATGGAAGTGTTTCATTATATTGAATTATAATCTTGAAATAACTCAATGTTACATATTTGAGACGAGGCATGTCCTGCCCTACCCTTGTGACTATATCAATAATAGTAGAGTACATGCAACCTTTGAATATTCATTAACCATAAACTGTTATGGTTCGTAGCTCTCCAACAATAAGTGAAACATGATATGGAGACAGCTATAGACTTCATTTAACTATCTTGAAATGTATCTCTTGGGGATACGTTCACACATCACTGGATACAGGCGTTGCGGGTTGCGGGGAGAAGGGGATTCTTCATACGTACATGAATTACAAAATGTCCGACCACATCTTGGCAAGAACAAAATGTCATCCGACAATATTACCGTTTGAGGTATTTTATCAAATAATTATTATAGAGATACTTTTGTTTGAATTGTCTCTACATTGTTACCCATTTCGCGAATATCTGGTGTCATCGCTCAGTTTACAAAGGGATACATTTATATAAGTTTTACATCTATTTTGTCATTTATGATCAATGGAATCTGTTTAGGCGGATTATCGAGGAGGGTTATTCTGTGGTGTTGACATTGTATATTTCCACGAATAATACCCCGTACACTTGTAGTACGAATCGACTTCATTGAATGGGGTGGTCAGGCGCGGTGACTTACTGCAGATGATTGCGTATCATAGTACCTTGCTGTAGTGTTACGTTGCTCTTGATATCAATCACCGTTTTTTTGTGGTAAGATACGTGTACGAAAATGATTAACAGGGATATGTCACGAATAGACTACATTTCACCAGAAGCCAATTCGTAGCTGTTTGGCTGTAGGGGCTAGACTGGGCAGCTTCTGTAAGTCGTGACCAGCTGTACGGGGACAGACAGACAGACAGACAGACAGACAGGAAATTATTATGTCGAAACTTTGAAATTGATATATCTTAATGTAATGTGGAATGTCTTTTGTTAAATAACGTTCTGTGTTCAGCATGGATTTGTACTGAACACAGTAATTACATTTCGAAGATAATTCCATTGAAGAATGCCAGTTTTTGAAACAGGTTATCTGTATTTGAAATGTATTTAGGATTAAGGCTATATCGCCGATTTCTTGCTGTAACCAGACACCTAAGCTGAACGAAATAGTTTTAATTGATGTAGCCCATGTCCCTCTTACCACCTCATCAAGGGCTTCTAGCATTAAGTAGGCTTGACGAGGTAATCTGTGAGTGTCAAGATGAAAAGACGTAGAGCCATGCTCGCACTGTCAACGCTTGCCCACCACTTTAATTCGACTGACATAATTCCGAATACGACGTCCATAAGGCGACATCTGTTACGACGGCATAGACTGACTGTACATTAACAATAATGTGAATTAATACATCGATTCCCAGCACATTATTCAATTACGACGATAACCCCCTGGCACAACTCGAAACCGACATTAAGCTTCAACACTACAACACAGCAGCAATATGATTATACGGTTCTGTCATCTACAGAAACAGCCAAACAGAAATATTTAACCACTCCAGATAGAATGATATTCATAAGCTTCATTTAGTTTCTCGCTGTTGGACATACACATCTATCTTGGTGGGTTAATTTCCTGGTGGTTATAGGTCTACTGCTACTGTCACTCATTTTATACCGAGTCAACATTTCTTGTTCTGGTTTAATTGGTAAGATGTATTAGGAATTGGTTCATTCATTGTAGCTCATGATATAAATACTTCAGATTAGAAAGTGAAATTTATCCTTACACATCGATCAAATAAAATAGACAGATTAATTAAGTAGTAGTTTGAATGAACAAACATTTCAGCAATAACTTAGATATAGAGAAAATGAACAAAAATACCCTATTGACATTTCAAAGTTTACATTGTGAGAAACAGACTTTCCAACGGCCTAACCTCCAGAGCGTGTTATACCAGACCAGCAAGCAACGTTAGGAGTCAGACTACATTTACATGTAAATGTGTTCTGGTCGCCAGCAAAGGATCCATTTAACAAGCGCTTTACTTTGGACACTTCTAAGGATGGAGGCGATATTAGCCTTATCTGACTCCTCCACACAAAACCTTGGTAAATGCGTCCCATTTCCCTGACGTTCCTTGATACGAGAGCCTTTCGGCTTTATATAATCAGGGCTAAATGTTTATTTGCTTCTATATTATAGAAAGAAGTCTGAGGAGTCTACAAACGTTGTGTAATTAGTATGCCTGAAGTAATGTGTGGGCTTACACTAGGAACAGGATGCACAGGGCATAGCTATCTACACGATCAGAGAAGCATGTGTACTAGGAAGCAAGCATGTCTTATCATGGTGTACTGAAGCAGCGAGGCATTTACTCTTGCGAGTAATTATACTTTAAAATGATAACGAAGGCCTATTATATCGCAAATCTAAAGCCCTATGATATCCCTTGTCATCACGTATAGAATCACTGAATTCTGCTTAGTGTGCAAAAGGATGAAACAATAGAAACGCCATCATGTATTACCAGCAAAAGGGCTATCAATTATACAATACCTTGCCCTGACTAATACTTAGCAAGTCTTGTTGACCGAAAACGTCACTGAAACAGAACCAGAAAGAGAAATTCTTGACCGCATGTGAGTGAGTGAGTGAGTGAGTGAGTGAGTGAGTGAGTGAGTGAGTATGGTTTTTAGCAATATTCCAGCAATATCACGGCGGGGACACCAGAAATATGCTTCACACATTGTACCCATGTCGGCAATCGAACCCGGGTCTTCGGCGTGAAGAACGAACGCTTTAACCAACAAGCTACACGGCCGCCCCTAGCCGCAAGTGAGGTGATGAATAGAGAATACCAAATAAATAACAATTTGAGCTAGTAAACAGTCCAAACTGAACGCGGTTGCATATTTGGTTGAGCATGGATATGTTTATGTGCCAAAATATAGGAACCGTTGATATTCCATTGCATACAAAATATTCCTGCTAAAGTGTTCCAAAACAAGACAGTATGACAATGCTCAACATCTATATTTTAATCAATACTTCTCCAAACTAATGGTGACACGTCGGTACGTAGAACTACTGTAAGAAAACGTGAATATCAAAAAGCGCCTCTTTTTGAATCTCTGACATACAGTCGCGTCACTGGTATACGTGTAATCAATGTGCAATCTGTGCAATCAATATGGTTCAATTTCCTTGATATATCAGCTGAATATATATTCAGTCCGTACTATTTTGGAAAATGGAAATCAGAGTGTTTGCCAAAGAAGTGCATGCTGACAGTGTGAACCTATACTGAAGAAGTGAAACCAAGAAACTCGATTCCGCTTGCATGTTGTGTCAGTGGCAGCTTCAAAAGGGCAAGGTCAACATCAGTAATCTCCACACAGCCTCTCACGCTAGAATCTAGACATCCATACGGAATATTATTGTTCACATTTGGAGTTTTCGTATCATTTGTGTTGGGGATGTTCAGTTTAAGTGATGTTATCGTGTATCTGTGTACGTTCATTTATAGACAAACACTTCGGAAACAGCGCCTAAAATACGCTTCTAGGGGGACACTGATGGCACAGCCGGAGCATCCAACGCAAATCTAGATATCGGTCGAAAGGTTTTAAACTGATTTCATTTCGCCACGCTGAATTTTTTAAATCAAATAAAATTGAAAGTCTCGAAAGTGGCCGGGATCTGATCTATCTGTAGTCGAACATGGCAACTGGATATAGGTTGATTATTTAATGCCTGTGGAAGACCTATACATAGCAAATATAGAAGCGAATTTAGTGCATTGGACAAAGTTGTTTGGTTTAATAAAGTGTCAATCTCGAAAATGTCTTGTTATTGTTTATGAATGAAAAGGAGGTTCCACCATAATTTGTCGTGCGTGACCTTGGAGAGGTCAAGGTTATCCAACCAAAAGAAATACTAGGAGTAAAACGAGGTCAACCTTGTGCGACATACATGTGACGTACGGATTTAGTATCTCACCACCTGTCTACTCACCCCGCAGGTAATAAAATCTAATATTCCAGTGGACAGCTCCTATTTAGAAAATACATATTTTCACTATGCGTTTTCAAAAATACACTCAATAGCTTTACAGAATTGATGGTTTTAAAAAGTCGGAATAAAAGTTGGGGCAGGGCTAGTATTGAAATGAAAACCTTCCATTAACAGTTTCCGTACAAATACCAAAGATAACTGTGCAGCGGATCAGCCTCAAATCACACCAACTGTTAGACTGGAGGCCATTGCATAATGATTCTGCTGACAGAAGTGAATGATAGATGTCAACTTTTTTTAATTAGTTCAGCGCAACATTGAGGCTTAGACGCTACAGTATCTATAACAAGCAAGTGATCGACAAATGGGTAGGACATGATGATATAGTACAGAGGTTAGCAAACAAAACAGCCAGTGTGACAAATGACGACAAGTGGTGAAGTCTAGGGACGCATCATGTTACGACAAGTTGGTTTTGATTGCAGTGAGTTCTTTCTGGTGTAGACTTACAATACGTGTAGGAACATATACATCTCAGTCTTCACTGCTACAACAGCTTCTAAAATGCTACTTTTGTCCTTGAATATGATTCAGTAGACAACGAGGAAAAGTCCCAGTGCTCTAACATGCCAGATCCGCTGAATTCTAGATTTGGTACCAAAGCCGTGCTTATGTGTTGCATGAAAGTTGTAAAAACGTTAACGCCCTGCGTAAACACTTCCTCTCACACAAAGCTGACACGCCGTTATGTACCTGAAGTGCTGGTCAAAGCGAGCTTAAACCCAACTCACCAGAACACAGAACTAACCAATAGCATCTTGGAGTTTAACTTAGTTTGAACTTTGAGTATTTGGAGTAGTTTGAGTATTATTATATTTAAAAGCAAAATCGATTCATCTGACTAAAACGCAGAGTGAATCAGCAAGTCGATTATGGTCGCAAAGGACGGAGGTCATCTGATACCATCTCCTCATCATCGATGCCTATAAGAGTCTAGACTATATTTATTATCGATACTTCTATTAAATCCTTACTACAAATTTAAAAAGGCAGCTTGAGTAGTAAATTGCCATAAACATTAGCTCAATAGCAACCAACTTGGTATTACGTCTCTCAAGACACTCACCAATCAGTGGCCAATGACCACAGAGGGTCAGACTTACATGAAGAATCCATTGGTAGGTAGAGGAGGTGTCTGGCTATTTCGCTGACCTAACATATTGCTTAGTGAAGACTTAAGAGCATCATCGAGTCGGACCATCCTGTTATATTACATTCACTGGTCTGTTCCGGCTCGGGTCTTTGACTCTGAGAGATTACCAATTTTGATCCTACCATTAGTGATCCGCACTTTGCGGATCAACCATCCGCAGACATATGTATAGGAATAACGTAGAGCCATGCGAATATGCATGTGGAGATATTTGTAATCAACGTGCAGTATAATAACGGAAATTAGTAAATGTATAGTTGTTTTATAACGACAACACGGGTGTCTATGACTTGTTTTTAAGGAATATGTCCTATTGCCACAGACAGAATGGAGACTACATGCAGTAACATACAGATGATACTCATCAGTCTATAGTGGAACTGACATATACATGTATATATGTACGAAATTAGATTGGTATAGTTGTCGACAGTAGTTGTGGGGGTGGCATAAGGATTTGATATGGTTTAATGTAAATATGTGTTTTCTTGCAACACAGATGAGGTTGATCTGCTTGGCGATATGGGAATAGTATAGGTTACGCGTTTTTATGTCCTTTTCCCTTGGTTTTCAGTTCATGTGCGCGTAAACGTATAATATGGTAAAAGTGGCATACGCCCACATTAAAAAAAAAAAATGGAGGCAGACATAACTTATGGGGGCATTCCTAAATGTACAAGATATGGTGGATGCATATAAAAATGTCCGAATAATTAATATGACGATTAGAATTATGATATTCTTGAAACTTTGCTTGGTGAGTGAGTGAGTGAATTGGGTTTAACTCCGCCTTTAACAGTAATCCAGTTATATCACGGCGTGCCAGCTTAAGCCCGAAGTGATGCAGGTCTCAGACGTTTACCAATTCGGTGAAACCCACGAGCACGGGTATTGTGCTGACAAACCTAGAACCGGGATTCGAACCCATAACCATAGGTTTCTGGCGTGCCCAAGGGCCGAAACTTCGCTTGGAGACATACACCTAACATATTTGCAATGTTCCTACTTAGTATGATCATCGGGGCAAACGGTTTTCTCCTTGCTGGCTTGTGACCAGTTATCGCTAACCCTCCGTTCAAGTCGTATTTCCACTGTAATGATGCCCTCTCGAGGAGGAACAACTTCACTTTAGTCCATGGACAAAAATCCACAAAAATCAAAGTAAGTGTTTCGGTTAACGTCATACACGGGATATTTAAGTAAGGACGAGGACAAAATGGTCATAGCTGGTCGGTGGCTAGTAGTGATAGAATCAAAATAAAAAGTTGCGTTTTGCCAAACTCACCCACTCACTCATTCATGTGGTGAAATAAATATGGGCGACACACATATAGGTGTGGTGCAAAGAAAACGGTTAAACATTATCAACATAATATCCCCCAGTGCTTTTTATCTATCCATCCCCGAATTGCAACACATAAAAAGAACTCATATATTTCCATATCGTGCGCCTATACGGGAAGATCAACATCGCCCCAAGTGGTAACGTCTCTTTCTGACCATGATATTCCTCTATGAAACGCAGGCTTATTGCAAACGTGAATGGAGGGCCATCGTTCACATGGAAGAAATGTACCAACACTTTATCCCACGGTCGATAAGATACATTACTGATCAAATTTTGATTCCGAAATCCGATTAAATTATTTTTCGCTGCTATTGAAATATTGGCTCCCCGTAAATACAAGACCAGGGTCAATTATCCCTAGAGAAAAATACACGCATCATTATCAATGGTGACTACTAAGGATCGATATCACTGGGGCCCAAATCATCTCCAGTCTAACTCAGGGTAGACTTAATTTGGTTTGGTCTTGATACCTTTTGGATATGGCCATAATTACCATCAGTAACTTACTATCCGAATTGTAGGAGAAGAGTCTTGCTGTTGAAATGACACCATCAAGCAATAACGGCACCATTTTGCAAGTGCAGAGGGTTTCATTATATCAATAAAGCTATTGATTTTCCATATTGGACATTGGTGTCCTTTTGTTTTCATTCCAGATTTGGTATTTATTTAGGTGAATGAAAGGTAATGTGATTATCTATAGTGACACGCTTGTGTTGACATTATATCGATTGTCAGGGATACTTAGTGATCATTTACACCAGTTGGGGTTGTCAAAATACCAGTCAGGACAAGGAAATAACACTCCGATATCAGTTATGTTTTTGAAGAAGTCATAGAACATTTAGAGGAGCAAGTACTGCATCGCCTCCAAATACTTTGACATACAAGTATGTACTTTCTAATCAGGAGTCAAAGTAAAGTAGAATATTTTACTGAAAATACAGAAATTCTTGTTTGTGCAAATAATGTGTTTCTGTTCACGTTGTAAGACTGATCGATAGATTTCAATATAGATAGATCCGATACAACCAATTAACATTGTTTCTTCACTTGATTAGAAGTCTGAGTTGAGGACAGTCAGCATGTCACATAAACAAATAGAGGATTAATATGGAGTAACTCCAATTAAGTTTTCAACTTGTTTGGAAACAAATGAAGATTATACTGTATTGTGCAAGGGCATAGCTGCGCCTTTAGAAGTATGTTAATAATGTCTTTTCCGCAACAGCTACTTCAGTCCTTCATGAGCAATTGGTGGACAAGGAAAAACGCTGATGTTAAATCAGAACAAATGCAGCCCAGGCAGTCACCTAGCTCGAAGTTCTACAAAACGAATCACAAACAAGCGTCCCATGGTCAATTAGCAGAAGATGGGCAAACGTGATGGTCTTGAGCATGTCGCTGGTAACCCGGGACAATCCATCCTAATCGTCAGCGGAATATAATGGTTGGTATGTTTATAATTTTTACAACGATTTGTATCTAACTTCAGATCGTGCAGAATGTTGAAAGGGCGGGCATTACGTGTAACAACAGGTGCCATCAAGCTTAAACTGTCCAAACTAGAGTTTAACTTAGTATTATACCCTATAAATAATTCAACAGAAATGACCATTAAGGCATAAGGATTCAGTGTTTTATATCATCTCCATATCCTGTATGCAACTTTTTTTCAGAACCTATTACTATAATGAATGAATCTTATCTCAATTCGTGATCGTGTTTTGTAGTGAAAATTAGGTGATAAGACAATTTATATATAAAGGCGATCCGCAACTACAATTCGTCAGTCCGGAAATTTGTTAATCCGTCCGTTTTACTCGGGACGGTTCCCACGGAATGAATCACCTGTTACTGATGCACTGACCGTCCAAATTGCACTTTTAAATTTACAAAGCCAATCGAATATGCAATGCGTTAATGCGCAAGAGCGTAGACTTGGATAGTCATTTGTGCAACGCTTAAACATTTTAACTTCCTTCAAAATATACTATTCGTTCATGGCATTGTTTAATTGGTGTAACTGGCTTTTGTTTTCTCTTACTGTGAGGTATTGCAACAGTCAGCACAAAACTCATTATGTGGAGTTCTTGACGCCAATGTGTAATAAAGACATAATCAAAAATGTTAAGAGGATAAAACTCTATTTCACTAACATATTATCAAGTCAAAGACCTTCAAAAACGAGACAAGGTAATATCCTAAATTATATGAAATGATAACCCTCTGATCTTACCATGCGTGTGTTGCCACTGTAACTTGGACTTCTTGGTATCGTTTTAACACTATGTGTAAAATAGCATGATTTGACACGCAAACCAGTGATGAACGATCATATTGTAGTGGGTTTTATGACACAAAATGTGTTTCTTTGCCAATTTCCATATTTCAACATACTATCTCGTTCATAGGTCGTGTAAACATTCAGAAATCCATGGTTCTTTGTTTCGGGTTTGTGATATCTTTCCAAATGTGTAGCCATTACTATCAGTCATTTTGACACTGAAAAATCTTTTGTGAATTTATTTGATCATCGAGAAGAACAAAGTGAATTAATATGCTTTTGTCTGCATTACAATGTGCAAAATCGTTCAAGCGATGCAGTCTTTTGATTAAAAGAGCCGTCTTCAGTACGAGTTCACTCTTTTTCATCTAAACTGTTATTTGAACTCGTATTTGGCAAATGCTAATCAACTGGAAAATATGCGTTTTGTTCTGCAACCGTTTTCTTTATAAATGCAAGCGAACTTATTATTTAGTTTTGGAGTATTATTGGATTTAAAGGCAGAATTTGTGATAAAGGTCAATGTGTGTTATACACACAGATATAGAAGTCTTTTTTCTCGTAATTATGCCTTTAAGTCAAATCTCAGTGAACTGTATTTGGGTTGTCGCATCATTTCAGTAATAATGTTTGGAAGCGTACATTAGAATGTTCTGACTTGAAAGAACCGTCTTAGAACCTAGTGTTCTTTGATTTCAGTTCTTGCAAACCAGTAAAATACAGACCAGGTTGGCACAGTGTTTGCGATGCCGCTAGGTGGCGAGTGTTGTTTCTCCTACATTTGAGATGATAAGATAAGACGGCAGATCAGCCAACAGGAGCCGTCGAGTTGTCCACGATCGATGTTATGTTATTTTCAAATACAGTTGCCTCCGTTAAGGGTTACAGCTCCACAAGGACGAGAGAGTCTACACTTTCACGCTCTCACACCCAAGTTGCTATTAAAGTTCCCCGCGAGGATTCACTCAAACGGAAGGAATGGTCATTAAGACAGGAGATGCATACACTCTGTACTGTTTCAATGTTTAGACACCGCAAACAGCTTCATGTCAACCTGCTGAATGAATATTGTTGCACTTTAAGCTACTGACTGTGAAGTATGTTAATTAATGTAGTTGAGTAACAAGTTTAATCCTATACTGATGTCCGAAAGCTGGATCTTCTGACTCACTAAAGGGGATAGTGATAGTGTTACATGTTAACTTTTATAATATGCATTTTGGCATCGAATAACGATTTTCCTGCGACCTTTGTTTTGAGAAAATGTATGATCGAATATGCACAATTTATTTATGCATGAATTAATAAATAATACAATAAATAAACAGGCGGGATCATAAAACTCAAAAGTTTTCTGAAAAGGAGTTTCAATAGTTATAAAAATGTACTCATATACTCAAATACTCATATATTTCATCGCATGTAAAAGTCAATATAATTGTTGAGCGGTATATTCCTTTAATTTGTGGAGTAACATCGAATGCGTTTGTGGTAAAAAAAATGCACGGTGCACTTGTATCATTACATGCTTAATATTATTCACGTGTCAGCGTCACATGTAACTGAGCCTCCTTCGGGCTACAAGTTGGCTATTTCTAAACATCATGCAACTATGTGAACATCTCTGTAAGCATCCTCTGCAGATGAAGTGTTTGACGATGTGAGCAAGAAAAGGACATAAGTGTTTTGTCAGTTCATTTAAGCATAAAGTAAATTGACTTTGCGTAACGCCGGACTTAACAAATCGATTATTCCCTCTTAGCAATCAGTCATTCCGTTTCAAACAAAATATTTATTATCCTTTATTTATTTCATTGATTTCTGATGAGGAATATCTTACTTCAGTGACACTTCAGTGGAGGGGCACGGATGGACCTGAGGTCTAGGCGCCACAATTCGCTGAAATGTAAGATGGTGGATTTGAATCACCGGTTCCCGGTTCTCCCCGATTATGTTTCTCGAGGGTTTCACCTGCATCACTTCGGGCTTTCCCCCCACATCAATCTGACGCGCCGTGACATAACTGCAATACTGGTCACAGAGGCGTTAAACCCAACTCACTCACTCTCTTTTACTCGAATTTATTTTTACCATCGAAGATATGTCATATTATTCATCGTTTGTGATGGCAATATCAGGCCCCAGTACCAGAAAGGATTCTGCCTAGAACATCAGAGAAATTGCCTTTTAATATGTATTGACATAATAAACTAAAGTTGACGAAGTATAACTGTACATGCATATTTATGAACTCAATTACCCAGCTACCTTTCTTAATCAACTAAAACCAAGCCGAGATGCGATTATAACATACAGTCCAGCAGTTATTTTCAGATCAATCAAGAAACACCCGATTATTCTTCAAGCCAAGTTTCAGCAATAGCTAGTCAGCCTAATCTAATAGACACTCTACTCCCCAAAAGCAAAGCGATGCTTAGGCCTAGACTGGATGTAGGTATCAGTAAGGTTCCAGTAATATCATAGCGGTTTTCATACAATGGAGTCATGACCAGCCAAGCAAGTAACCCGGCCACCCAATCTCCTATTAAGTCAACGACACGTTTCAGTTACTGAAGTCCTACAATGCCTACACGCAGGATGAGGTGCACACGACTTCATTGTGAAGTTATAATATGTTTAATTCAAGATGTGACAGCGAACTTAATAGCGAGAATGAGAAGATTTTCAGCCTGTGAGCAACATAATATTGATAAATGCTCGACAGATTTTAATGACGCTTCTCTGCAAAGGGCCATAACTTTAAACAATCGTATTTCGCACAGATGAGCAAACACTTTGCTCATTCTTCAGAGTGTGACATATTAATGACTTGTGGCTGTTGTCGGCGATATTCGTTTAAGCCTTATGCATTTCGGGCAATGCTTGTGGGGTGATATAAAATGACAATCCCATGGACAGATGCAAATATTTGCAATGTGAATTGAGGAGGCTGCAATATCCTTGCCTAATTGTAAAACAAATTTGAATGTGAAAGGAAAAAGAAACCGTTACGTTGCTCGATGGGATTCTTAACATTTGACGGCGCACATGTGTATTCATGCTTTTATTAAATCAGATATGTTTTTCTCGAATTGGATAAAGGGAGAAAGAATTCACTATGGAAAACAACAAATATGTTGTTTTTTTGTTTTAGATTCAAATGTTAGTTTTAAAACCTCCGCTTCACAGTATTTTTTTTGTAGTTTGTAGTTGTTATTGACTATTTGATGTTCAGCTTGCCGGTGAGTGACCATTGTTGTTGTAGAATAATGGAATATTATTCAAGAATTGAATTGAGTTCATTGGAGTGTGAACCTTCATAAAGTGAGAGCCAAACTGTATGAATTTCGGAGCTTGAGACAATGTTTGGCGAGACATGACGGGAGAGTGAGAAAATGAGTAAGTGTGGTTTTACGCCGCTTTTACCAATATTGCAACAATATCACGGCGAGGGACCCCAGAAATGGGCATCGAACATTGTACCCATGTCGGGAATCGAACCCGGGTCTTCAATGTGACGAGCGAACGTTTTGACTACTAGGCTACCCGACCGCCCCAACGGGAGAGATTTCCAAAGTTGTTAATGAAACTGTGGCGGTTTCATGTGTTGGTCGATCATTGAAAGGTGATCATAAAGATGTGTCAAACAGATACCAAGGTAAATTCATAGAGTGCTATAGAATGTCATTGTCAGTCGATATTACGACAGTTTTAAAGTGCATTTCTTCGTTTTGTTCACTGAGGTGGGTCGCTGCGGGAACATGTATGAACGGACTTGCAGTCAAACACTCTGAATTTTCTCAATGTATGCTAAAATGCTGAGTTCATGTTCAAAGGGTCTAAATGATCAGAAACAGCGCTACTTTATGTATTCGTGCTAGGAAATTCCTCATGGGTTCCCAAAGGAAAATGAAAGTTTGTCCGTCAGTGTTTACGTCATTTCTAGAATAGAGTCTCGTGAAAAACGTACGAACGTCAAATTGTGTCGTTCTTACCCTGAACGTGTACCAATGTAAACGCATTTTTTACAACCCAAGTGGTGAACCGGGGTACAAATTCTGCAGTATCACCCGAGGCTTATTCAACCAAACGTAGATCCTTTGGCTTCTTAAATTATCGATATATTGCTTATTACCAAAATGAAAGACCATCTGGGTAATGTCTCGAACTCTTAATGTTTCGCTGAATTAAGGAATTGGTGATAACACGCTGTAACTTTGGACATAATTCCTTATTCTGATTTCGAACCCCATACGGGTTTTAATCATTTGAATGACGTCTCAGGTTAATATCAAGGTGAAAGACTAAATTAGAACGAGTTGATGTATACCTAGACCAACTTCCCTTAATCAGGTGAATAACTACATCAGTACATGTTGATATATACCCAGTTTAACGTCTCTTCATCAGGTGAATAACTACACTAGTATACGTTGACATACAGTAAGCACAACTTCCCTTCGTCAGGTGAATCACTACACTAGTACATGTTGATATGTACCCAACATAACGTCGCTTCATCAGGTGAATAACTACACTAGTACAGGTTGGTATATTGTAAGCACAAGTTCCCTTCATCAGGTGAATAACTACACTAGTACATTTTGATATATAGTAAGCACAAGTTCCCTTCATCAGGTGAATAACTACACTTAGTCTAGTACATTTTGATATATAGTAAGCACAAGTTCCTTTCATTGGGTGAATAACTACACTAGTACATGTTGATATATAGTAAGCACAAGTTACCTTCATCAGGTGAATAACTACACTTAGTCTAGTACATTTTGATATATAGTAAGCACAAGTTCCTTTCATCAGGTTAATAACTACACTGGTACATGTTGATATATACCAAGTTTAACGTCGCTTCATCAGTTGAATAACTACACTAGTTCAGGTCGCTATATTGTAAGCACAAGTTCCCTTCGTCAGATGAATAATTACACTAGTACATTTTGATATACAGTAAGCACAACTTCCCATCATCAAGTGAATGACTGAACTCGTACGTGTTGATATACACCCAGTGCATCTATGAAAATGTCACCTATATTCCTTGGGTCATAGGTCACAAGGTCATGTGGAACAGGGTGACTTCTGTAAGCACGGCGCCAAAGCTGACCCAACGGCTAAGTCAGTACAGGCAGTTGGAGCGGGCCAAATAATCCTTTATGTGCCTTGTTGGCGAATAAAAGCAGTTACCATTATTTCCATGGTCCTGAATCCTTTTTCTTCCTTAACGATCTGTGTACCACAATAACCACATATGGTCCTCATGAATAGTACCATAAAAGAGGCCAATATGTCAGCCCTGAAGAGTTGTACAGTGATAATCCTAAAAACAACGTTTAACTCTGTATATGCATTAATTGTGTTTCTGCCCCTTAAGATAATGGAACCACCAGCAAACCGAGTATTCGTCTTTTGAGCAACACCCCCACACTGTTCATGGCGCCATCCATCCATGGCACAAACAACCATCATGGAAGGAGCTCTAGAGATTGAATGCAATTCCACCGCTGATGACGTCTCGATGTCGACACCCAAACCAACGAGATTGCCTTTGACGCGGTGTCATGGTTGACGATTTGCTAGACGTCGAGAACAGAGACTATACCTGTTTCTTATCGTAGTCATACTAATAAACGTTTGTGGCATTTGTGTTCGTGTCTTAGATGACACGACGTCGGAAATCTGTTACAAGTGACAGGTTAACAAGGTACTTATCCTGCCACTGTGCTGTTGCTTGGTACCGCTGCCTAAATCTCTCAATATCAAACGTTAAACGTCCTTCTACCAGACGTTAACTATCACCCGTTTGGAGTGTCTCAATGGCTCTTAAACGATTTTTAACAATTAGAAATCGATGCATTGTGTGAAGTGTCCATTGTCCTTTGCTAAGTTAACTGAAAGAGGAAACAGCGTGTTTATGTCTTAAGTTGCAAGAACATTTTATGCATGCCGCCGTTCCAAACCTGACTAACATGAATATCAGCCGGTTACGCTAGTGTCATCACCAAAGGTGAACCCAGTTACTCACGTTATCAACCAGCCTTTTGCCAAGCGTAATAACAATTACTCTCAATCACTCCAAATTGTGCCATTTTAGTTCGTGGTTTTACACACGCGTTTCCATTCGTAGAAAATTCAGGAATAGGCGAAGTATTTACTGTATCGTACAGATACATTCATTGACATAAAATGCAACTGTCAACGATTACACTGGGTTTGTTGTGGTGAATTGATCGGTAATTTCAACTCTAATTAGATTGTCAATAACGACCTTCACCATATCATGGATTGAGGTCTGAAGCATATCCCCTTCCCCAAACTATACAGCCTTCCTTTTACACAAGGGTATTTTGCACACTGAGTTTTGAACTAATTTAGATACCGACTGAATCAAACACAATTAGCGTGAATGTCAAACACGAAATTTTCATGCTAACAAACATCCCAAATTGTGTTAGCCTGTTTTTTAGTCTGTCTAAATGTTTCTTTAGGGAAGATAGATTTGGTTGCAAAGTATGTAGAGACACTTGCATTAGCTAAAATTCTACATTAGATGTTCTTAAGAAATCTGGAAGGCATTAGATATTCCCAGGAGCGTGGATGGAGGGAGGTGAGTTTTATCGAAGGAATGCCAACCACTAAATGTTGATCGATTTTACCAAGACTTTGTGAGATTTAAACTAGATTTGTTAAAGTTCTGTGAAACCACAGGCCTAATTTACATTTTAATCGAACTGAAAGAGACGTAAAAGTATCATTCATAATTGAATGAAAGCATTCATCGTTGAAGGGTATCCATAACTCATGATGGAAGTTTACATCGGGTAAACAGGTTTCTTTCCTGTGGCCAAAATAGAAGCGACACAACCAAATCCATAATAAGAAAGAAATAAGAAATCATAAGACATTCTGCTAAAGAAGAACCCATTGAACGGTTCAGACTATATCATAATTAATCCAACCTTGCATAGCCATCCACACGTGTATATGTATGTAATTTTATTGATTGTGTGCTAATATATCATAATTGTACAACATCGAAGGACATGTACCACATGTGGTGTCTCCTTAGGCAAGTGACTTTCTTCGCAATGTGCCTCTGTTCACCCAGCAGTGTGTGGGTACCCGGTAGGATGATATGGTAATGTGGCTGTTAACCTATTAGCGCCTCACAGGCATCTTGGGTTGCATACTCCCCAGGGAGCTGAGAATGAAAATCGAGTGCTCACTGATCCACTGACAGGGGTAATAATAGTGTAGCGCTATTAGCATCCACTTGGTGAATGGAATGTGGCACATTATAAATGCACTTATGATTATTATTAAAATGTAAGTACGCAGGTATTCTTCATATATTAAAAATTGCACATGTCTATATTTAATGTGACTGGCACAGATGACACTTTCGGAAGTACATGCTTTGTACTTTCAGTTCACAAAAGTGAAAGAATATAATGAAGCTCACCAAGATGAAGGGAATATAATGAAGCTCAGGAAAGTGAAGGGAATATAATGAGGTGGGTGGGTGTGATTACGATGACAGAATGGCGAGTGTGTTGTTCTATAATGAAGCTCACTATGGTGGAAGGAAATATAATGAAGCTCAAAAAAGTTAAGGGGAATATAATAAAGATCACCATGTTGAAGGGACATATAATGAATATTATGAGGGTGAACGTGAAGGGAGATATAATGAAGCTAACAAAAGTTGATAGATTTATAATGAAGCACACCGAATTAAGGGAACTATAGTGAAGCTCGCAAGGTGAAGGGAAACATGATGAAGCTCACCAAGGTGAAAGGAAATATGATAAAGCTCACCAAGGTGAAGGGAAATATAACAAAGGTAATCAAGGTGAAGGGAAATATAATAAAGCTCACCAAGGTGAGGGGAAATGTAATATAGCTCACCAGGTGAAGGGAAATAAAATAAAAGTCACCAAGGTGAATGGAAACATAATGAAACTCACGAAAGTTAAGGGAAATGTCATAAAGCTCACCAAGATGAAGGGATATATGATGGAACTTACCAGGGTGAATGTAAACATTAGGAAGCTTAAGAGGGCGCCCGAGAAGGGACATATAATGAAGCTCACAAAAGCTGCGGGGAACTATAATGAAGCTCAGCAAATTAAGAGACATATACTGACGTTCACCAAGATGAATGGCAATAAAATGAAGCACACCAAGGTTAAGGGAAATATAATGAAGATATATGAAGGAAAGAATATATTGAGGCACACCAAAATTATGGGAAATATAACGAAAGCTCACCAAGGCGAAGGGAAATATTAAGAAGCACATTAAAGTTAAGGGAAATATATTGAAGCACACCAAAGTGAAAGGAAATATAATGAAGCTGACTTGAGGTGAAGGGAAATATATTGAAACACACCAAAGTGAAGGTGAATATATTTTAAAGCTCGCCAAGCTGAAGGGAAATATAATGAAGCTCACCAAGGTTAGGGGAAATATCATGAAGTGCACCAAAGAGAAGGGAAATATAATGAAGCTGACTGAGGTGAAGGGAAATATCATGAAGCGCATCAAAGTTAAGGGAAGTATATTGAAGCATACCAAGCTGAAGGGAAATATAATGAAGCTCACTTAGGTTAAGGGAAATATCATGAAGTGCACAAAGGTTAAGGGAAATATCATGAAGTGCACCAACGAGAAGGGAAATATAATAAAGCTGACTGAGGT
Source organism: Haliotis cracherodii (assembly GCF_022045235.1). NCBI lineage: Eukaryota > Metazoa > Mollusca > Gastropoda > Lepetellida > Haliotidae > Haliotis > Haliotis cracherodii. The sequence goes on from NW_027266286.1 coordinate 31,534,409, forward strand.
GAAGGAAATATAATGACATTGGCCAAGGTGAAGGGAAGTATATACAAGCTCACCAAGTTGAAGGGAAATATAATGAAGCTCACCAAGGTTAAGGGAAAGTTCATGAAGTGCACCAAAGAGAAGGGAAATATCATGAAGTGCACCAAAGAGAAGCTAAATATAATGAAGCTGGCCAAGGTGAAGGGAAATATATTGAAACACACCAAGCTGAAGGGGAATATAAAAGGAAGTATCGTGAAGAGAACCAAGGGTAAGGGAAATATAATTAAGCTGACCAAGGTGGTGAGAAATATTTTGAAGCACACCAAGGTTCAGAAAAAATATAAGGAAGCTCACCCTGGCGAAGGGAAATACAATGAAACACGCACTGGGGAATGTGATTACAATGACAGAATGGCGAGTGTACATGTGTTGTGTTTTCAGACGGATTGTACCAGTATGTATGTTATTCCAGGCCACGCCAACGTGATGTGGAATAAACGTTAGTAGTAACGAAGGTCATAATTCACTTAGAACCGAACATAGACATAGTCTTATTTAGAGAGACTCTTACTGTCATTTTGTTGATCCTGGTCGCTAGTGAGCGCAAGTGCGCCACCCGTGCCTCCCGAATTCAATCCGGGAGACAAAATATACTATTAAAGGGAAGATGACTATGTACGCAGCGGACTCTACCGGTAGGGCCGGCCATGCTAATCCTTTTTGCGAAACCCGAGGTCAATACTGATTTTCAGTGATTCTTATTATTTTAACCGCTATTTTGCCTTTTACGTCCCATGGAATCTTTTTCGGTACACAATCAAGACTATTTCCTGGCACTATCGTGATATATCTAGTAGTTAAGAAGCACAATTATAAGGTCACAACGCTGGAGATCAAGATTATAGTAATTAGGAGATCAGGATGTACTGACTTCGTCGCAGACCAAGATGATGGTGACTACGCCGGAGATCAGGATGATGGTAACTTCGTCCGACATCAGGATGATGGTGCCTTCGTCGGAGATCAGGATGATGGTGACTACGTCGGAGATCAGGATGATGGGGACCTGGTTGGAGATCAAGATGATGGTGACTATGTCGGAGATCAGGATGATGCTGCCTTCGTCGGAGATCAGGGTGATGGTGACCATGTCGGAGATCAGGATGATGGGGACTTTGTTGGAGATCAAGATGATGGTGACTACGTCGGAGACCAAGATGATGGTGCCTTCGTCGGAGATCAGGATGATGGGGACCATGTCGGAGATCAGAATGATTGTGACTACGCCGGAAACCAGGATAATGGTGACTACATCGGAGATCAGAATGATTTCGACTTCATCGGAGATCAGGATGATTGTGACTTTGTTGGAGATCAGGATGATGGGGACTACGTCGGAGATCAAGATGATTGTGACTTTGTTGGAGATCAAGATGATGGTCACTTCGTCAGAGATCAGGATGATGGTGCCTTCGTCGGGAATCAGGATGATTGTGACTTTGGTGGAGATCAAGATAATGTTTACTTCGTCGGAGATCAGGATGATGGTGCCTTCGTCGGAGATCAGGATGATTCTGATTTTGTTGGAGTTCAGGATGATGGTGCCTTCATCGGAGATGAGGATGATTGGGACAATGCCGGAGATCAGGATGATTGTGACTTTGTTGGAGATCAAGATGATGGTCACTTCGTCGGAGATCAGGATGATGGGGACTACATCGGAGATCAGAATGATTGTGACTTTGTTGGAGATAAAGATGATGGTCACTTCGTCGGAGATGAGAATGATTGTGACTTTATTGGAGATCAGGATGATGGGTACTTTGTTGGAGATCAGGATGATGGGGACTACGTCGGAGATCAGAATGATGGGGACGATGTCGGAGATCAGAATGATTGTGACTACATCGGAGACCAGGATGAATGGGGACGATGTCGGAGATCAGGATGATGGTGCCTTCGTCGGAGATCAGGATGATGGTGACTTCGTCGGAGATCAGGATGATTGTGACTACATTGGAGACCAGGATGAATGGGGACGATGTCGGAGATCAGGATGATGGTGCCTTCGTCGGAGATCAGGATGATTGTGACTTTGTTGGAGATCAGGATGGTGGGGACGATGCCGGAGATCAGGATGATTGGGACTTTGTTGGAGATCAAGATGATGGTCACTTCGTCGGAGATCAGGATGATGGGGACTACGTCGGAGATCAGGATGATGGTGCCTTCGTCGGAGATCAGGATGATTGTGACTTTGTTGGAGATCAGGATGATGGGGACTACATCGGAGATCAGGATGATGGGGACTTTGTTGGAGATCAAGATGATGGTGCCTTCGTCGGAGATCAGGATGATGGGGACGATGTCGGAGATCAGGATGATTGTGACTTTGTTGGAGATCAAGATGATGGTCACTTCGTCGGAGATCTGGATGATGGTGCCTTCGTCGGAGATCAGGATGATTGGGACAATGCCGGAGATCAGGATGATTGTGACTTTGTTGGAGATCAAGATGATGGTCACTTCGTCGGAGATCAGGATATGGGGACTACATCGGAGATCAGAATGATTGTGACTTTGTTGGAGATAAAGATGATGGTCACTTCGTCGGAGATCAGGATAATGGGGACTACATCGGACATCAGAATGATTGTGACTTTGTTGGAGATCAGGATGAAGGGTACTTTGTTGGAGATCAAGATGATGGGGATGATGTCGGAGATCAGAATGATTGGGACTACATCGGAGATCAGGATGATGTTGCCTTCGTCGGAGATCAGGATGATTGTGACTTTGTTGGAGATCAGGATGATGGGTACTTTGTTGCAGATCAAGATGATGGAGACTGCGTTGGAGATCAGAATGATGGGGACAATGTCGGAGATCAGAATGATTGTGACTACGTCGGAGACCAGGATGAATGGGGACGATATCGGAGATCAGGATGATAGGGACTACGTCGGAGATCAATAAGGACTACGTCGGAGATCAGAATGATTGTGACTTTGTTGGAGATAAGGATGATGGTGCCTTCGTCGGAGATCAGGATGATGGGGACGATGTCGGAGATCAGAATGATTGTGACTACGTCGGAGACCAGGATGATGGAGACGATGTCGGAGATCATGATGATGGGGACGACGTCGGAGATCAAGATGATGGGGAGGATGTCGGAGATCAGGATGATTGTGACTTTGTTGGAGATCAAGATGATGGTGCCTTTGCCGAATGAGGATGATGGGGACGATGTCGGAGATCAGAATGATTGTGACTACGTCGGAGACCAGGATGATGGGGACGATGTCAGAGACTAGGGTGATGGGGACGATGTCGGAGATCAGGATGATGGGGACGATGTCGGAGATCAGGATGATGGGGACGATGTCGGAGATCAGGATGATGGGGACTACGTTGGAGATCGGGGTGATGGTGACTCGGCGAAGATCAAAATGATTGTGACTGTGTCGGAGATCAGAATGATTGGGACTACGTCGGAGATCAGGATGATGGGGACTACGTCGGAGATCAGGATCATTTTGACTTTGTTTGAGATCAAGATGATTGTAACTTCGTCGGAGATCAGGATGATTGTGACTACGTCTGAGATCAGGATGATGGTGGCTTCGTCGGAGATCAGGATGATTGTGACTTTGTTGGAGATCAAGATAATGGTCACTTCGTCGGAGATCAGGATGATGGGGACGATGTCGGAGACGAGGATGATGGGGACGATGTCGGAGACCAGGATGATGGGACTATGTCGGAGATCAGGATGATGGTGCTTTCGTCGGAGATCAGGATGATGGGGACTATGTCAGAGATCAGGATTATTGGGACGATGTCAGACACCAGGATGATGGGGACGATGTCGGAGATCAGGATGATGGGGACGATGTCGGAGATCAGGGTGATGGGGACGACGTCGGAGATCAGGGTGACTGTGACTACGTCGGAGATCAGAATGATTGTGACTGTGGCGGAGATCAGGATGATTGGGACTACGTCAGAGATCAGGATGATGGGGACTACGTCGGAGATCAGAATGATGGGGACTACGTCGGAGAACAGGATGATGGGGACTACGTCGGAGATCAGGATGATTGGGACTACGTCGGAGATCAGGATGATGGGGACGATGTCGGAGACCAGGATGATGGGGATGATGTCGGAGATCAGGATGATTGTGACTACGTTGGAGATCAGGATGATTGTGACTTCGTTTGAGATGAAGATGATTGTCACTTCGTCGGAGATCAGGATGATTGTGACTACGTCGGAGATCAGGATGATGGGGACTATGTCGGAGATCAGGATGATGGTGCCTTCGTCGGAGATCAGGATGATGGGGACTACATCAGAGATCAGGATGATGGGGACTACTTCGGAGATCAGGATGATGGGGACGATGTCGGAGACCAGGATGATGGGGACTACATCGGAGATCAGGATGATGGGGACTACGTCGGAGATCAGGATGATGGGGACGATGTCTGAGATCAGGATGATGGGGACTACGTTGGAGATCAGGATGATTGTGACTTTGTTCGAGATCAAGATGATTGTCACTTCGTCGGAGATAATGATGATTGTGACTACGTCGGAGATCAGGATGATGGTGGCTTCGTCGGAGATCAGGATTATTGTGACTTTGTTTGAGATCAAGATGATGGTCACTTCGTCGGAGATCAGGATGATGGTAATTATAATGGATATGGTAACTGAGACCAGGCTAGTGGTAGCTGCGGTGAATTGTGGATGATATTGTACGAGAGAACATTAGAGGTGACTATGAGGACTAGACAAGGATGGATGTACTAACTGAAGAAAAAATGAATAAACAACGGTAACTTTTCCATCAATTGCCAAGTATTGCCAGTTACCACCTGTGGTCATACGTATATCGTATTAGTTTACTTTAAGGCTAATATTCCTTTTGGGTAAACTTGACTTGAGAAAGATACTTTTAGCAGTAATTTCTGCTTTATCTAAAGGGTCTGTAAACAATCGAGTCTGGACCTGGAACTGTCAGTATAAGCAGTAATGAACGCCATCATATATTTGACCCCCACATTAGCCAAATCACAGAGTCTTATACCTATTTTAGTCAGGTGTTACGAGGAGCGTAATAATAACGTATTCGGGGCCTATTCTATCTCAGAAGCCCCACATAGTGATCGTTCTAAAGACGAAAACTTATTAATGCAAGAAAAACGTGTAGGCGTATGTATATACACAAAGAAAACAACTTTAAAACGTATTGCACCAAATAAGTATTTGACAAAAAGAACACATGCATTTTAAGACGCCCCAATGTTAACTGACGCTTTTCTGAGTACGAAAATGAACACACAGTCTGATATGTGCCCAATCATGAGGCTACTAGCCTAGAAATATAGTGATGGACATGCAGTTGGTGAAACAAATTAACTGAAAGCAGACATATTGTCATACTTGTATTGAAACCGACTTCCTTAAAGTGAAGCTCTTACTATTAGCTCTAACGGGACAGTTTCAGATCAAGGCGATGCTAATGACACTATTCATCGTTATAAGGAGATAAAAGCAAGCAAGACGTAAAACTGATCCAGTGTCAGATAGTTTCGGCATGGCATCATTCCAGGCATTGTGTGCCCGAAATTAATGTCCAAGGGTTAAGTTCTGTCAGCGAGATGTCAGTCATCACGCCAGAATAACTCCGTTGGAAAAAGGATCCCGTCAACCATCGTCTTTAACAAATCATGGGTTTTGATCTTTGGAAACGACCGCATCTGGATTGGCAAAACGATCCTTGGGTTCATCCGACAAAACCGGAAATTTATCTGAATTATTGGACGTTAAATTGATGAGCAACTACTATCTTTTCGTGGTCAATATCACAACTAATTCTTTCCATTTAATGGTACAAGTGCACTATTTGTTATTCATTATGACCGTACATCGACTTCAAACACGACCACGCCAGATTTCTACCCTGACAAACACAGCCAGCAATTGGCAAATATTTGGAAGACATGGTGCCGGTTTTCTTTTTCGCTGACGGGCTGAACTACTGAAATAGACCTTTGATTAGGAGCAATAAGCAAAACTTTGATCAAACTCCAAGAACGAAATATTATCAGACAGCTAGTGTAAACATAATCATATCTATAAATATATTTTATCATTGAAATGTTCGCCAGCACTCAAACTGTGAACGTAATAGCGAAATAATGTATGTTGCTATCAGAAGGTTTCGTTCAAGCTATATAAATTGCGTTGAACATGTTTAAACATGAAGTCGTGGAAAGGAATATCTGTATTTATTTTTCACATCTTGCCTATATCGAAGTCAACTATCTTTATTATATTGTTTTATTAGTTGACAATAAACAATCGACCTCACCACTGCTGTCATTCACGACAAAAGAAAAATAGCATTCTATCGAATGAGGCGCGTAAACGTTGTATTATGAAGTGCACACGGACACCTTTTTAAGTGAACCTGGACTCGATCAAATTATATCATGATTAGTAAGGTAACTATTATTCATATAAGGTGGTACTGGTAAAACTCTTTCGATAGTATTTGTGAGCTGTTTTCATATCTTTATGGTTCAACATTTGTGTCATGTAGGTCGCTTAGCGGTGGCTTTTATTGACCTCTGACATTACCATTCTATTTCACGGCACACTGGTGGTCAGGGAGACCAACCAGTTGCTGGTCTGTGTATAAGGCATCGCGATATAGTCCACACAGCCAGCAATGTCCCAAGGCCCAGTATCACAGTCTTCCCAGCAGGCATAAGTTTGATGCAAAATTAGTGATCAGTGGCTTTGGGTGCCCACCGGTTATTTAGGATCGACCAGCACCTCTGGGTACCACAGTAAGCTCATTACGGTCCTGACGCGCAGCGGGATGGGGAAATACTGTTTAACTATCAATCACCTCCCAAGAAGAGTTGTAGTAGACCGGATAAAACACGCTGTTTTATTTCGTATTGTGCGTCTTCATAACTGCTATGCTGACATATGCTGTGACAGAAACAATTATGAATGTGTGTTAAACTGAGTCAGTTTTAGGGATCGTTGTCTTGGTGCCCTAGGCACAACTATGGCAATTACACCGTGTTGGCTGATACTACGCATGGTTTGGTGAAGAACTGATTTGGTTGTCTTCATATTCCGGTTCAAGAAAATATATATCTATGGATTCAATATTGACGTGACTCTTTCCACGCGTGAAATGTAATGACTAACATACTCATCAACTATAAATCATACGTTTATATTACAAAGTTATGACACTAATTAATTGTTGTCTTGACCTCACCGAGATTACTAGGTTCGATTAAGGAGACCCTCAAAGTTAACTATGAAGAATTACTGTTCGAATAGCTCTTTGGAATCTTTCGAGTTTTCTTCCTTAGGCCAGGTTCACACAGTGCCGATTATGGCTCCCGTTTAAGATCAGACAGCGCCACGACACGAAAAGTGAAAAAGTCGGATTACCATCCTCAATGATCTGGCAGTCCTATCGTTGTCTGAACGCAGTCCTAGGGATCGAGAAAGGTCCAGAGAGGTCGGCCAAGCACTCCCGACAGTATGATGCGTCCTCTAACATTCGGGAAACTCAGCCGATTTTATCTACTCGGATTACAATCGTGACTATGTCGTGACAGATTCTGATGTATCGGATCAAAATCGTAACAGTGTTTTCTGGACGGTGTCCTTTGGATCAGGACGCTGTCGTGGTGAACGGACATGAATTGTTCATTGCTGTTCCTTGGTTGTCTTGTCGATTGTGTCAAGATCTTGCCGAATGCGAAGCGTCACTGTCCGGTCATTGTCTGATCTCTTCCGGGTCGCATTTAGGAGAATCGGGACGCTGTTGGGACAGATTCGGCTGTTTTTCACCACGCGGAAGATACAAATCGGATCAAATTGCTGAAAACGGCTGAATCGGGACGCTTCCTGAACAACATCAAATGTCACGAATCACGGGATCTTGATCAGATGTTTGACAAATTTTAATCGGGAATGGTCCTATCAAGGACGGCAGTAAAAATCCCGAATGAGAGACTGAGCCCTGAGACAATTCGCCTCTTTGCAAATACCTTCCTACAAGAACTATTATTAACCATTATCGCATTACGTGGATAAACTACGCTCATATGTGATATAACACTTTGTAACCTGACGTAAGCTCAGTCCATTTTCTTCTTTGTAACTTTAATATTCATTTTAAAACAAACGGATCTTTACTTCAAGAAGCACCTCTTGACAGGTCCTCTCTGTCAGGGTTGCCGTAAAATCGTCACCGCTTTTGGAAAGCACAAGAGCATGCACTCAACCACGTTTGCAGTATCAATGTTCCATGTGACTCTAGATATCTCATGTGTCCAGTGCCGTTGATCATTATACAGTGTCAAAGATAAGGTTAATGGTACTGTATATTCAATATGTTTATTATTCGTCTGGTAACCATCTGTTCCTTCAGTGAGTGGTGCTTAATGAACTTATTACTGACATCACTTCTTATCCTTTTGAGACGTTTAAGAAATAGAGCACCTTCCCATTAGCTGAACTGACATCATTTCACCAGTTGAATGTGAACTGAGCCTGTACCCAATGCCTCTGGGAATAGATTGACCGCCCTTTGATCAACCCAAACGCCATCATTAGTTCGCATTAATGATACAGAAGCTATCGCTTTATTTCTAAGCAAATATGAGTGAAGATAAGGTCCATCACGCCACAAAGCTATGTCAGTTAGTGTCTGTGTTGGAATATATGTACATAAAACCTCGTTATTATTAGATCTATTCTCTTATTAATACAACGCTTGAGACTTTTGTGGCAAAGCGATATTTTGTAAATGTTGGAAATAGAAATGTGGGTGACAAAGATGTCTGAAAACGATATATAGATTTGACTGTCTGTCTCAATATTGGCTCAACTAGAGACGGAACTAATGTCCGCTTAAATCAGCAAATAACTGAATATACTTCCCTTAAGAACGAGGTTCGTTTGCGTTCTCAGTTAACGCCATACTTCATATTGATTTTACTTCACGAAACACATTTGTAACTTGATGCAGCAAGATTTAAAGACGAAATTAGATGATACAAAGCGACAGAACAACATATGCAAAATGAGAAGCGTTGAACAGAATCACGTGTTTGGATGTGGCGTTGATGCTTTTTGGTTGTACTTCAGTATCAGCCTTGTTCATATGAGAATTAGGTCACCGTTGCCTTATTTCAGTATATATCACTTCTGTGTCCCGGGTAACTGGGCAGATCTGATTATTGTTTAAAATCATGAGTTTGCTAGTTGCTAGGAAAATCGACTTCTTTTTAAATTCTAGAAGTGCACCAAATGTAGAATTGCCAAATAGCCCGTAAGTATTTGCAAAAAGAACACAATTGGTTTCCAAAGGAAACACAAAAACAAGTGTCATCCGTTTATGATTCTGTAGTTTGCACAAATGAAATCAATCGTTACTCTGTCAACTTGAAAGTAATCAGCATTTCCATCATCCAAGTCTCAAAGAAACCGAATACCCCACTGGCTTATGATTATAACCAGATACAGATGTAACACATCGTACAATAATTCATAGATTTATTATGAATTATTCGATTTCTAAAATCTTAACCATCCTTCCTAAATTCATTTCTAGAGGTACATGGATAAGTTGTTATCCTTAAAATGTGTATTATTATCTGCCTGTCCGAGTATCTTTTGCTTAATAAGTGCGACCTGATGAAACGTAAGACGTTATTTTACACCACTGTAGATTGTCAAGGAACTCCAGTCTGCTGATGTCGAGTACCAAAGCCAACTTCACGACAGTAAAGCGTGACATATGGCCACTTATAGTTCTCCACACCATCATTTCCGGGTGTTTCAATTTTTTAAGCTGTTTGAGTTTTTGACAATATGAGTCGGGAATGTTTCTACATGTAATCCATCGCTCTTAAAGGAAAGTTTCAGACTGTTCCTACGATAACACCAAGAACAGAACAAGGCATCAACGGCGTAATTGATTTTCAGTTCCATACACATCAGTCAAAATTTAAAACGAGAAGGCAGGAAAGGTGCCTTTGACAAATGGATATCAGAAAGTGATTTTTAATTTCGTCATCATCACCACTTCTCCATTTCTCAAACAACAAATGTGATATATCAGAAGGATCAGCGGTAAACATAGCACATGAAGCAGATGACTGACTCGACTCCCTGTTGGCGGATTTTCTCTTTGGAATTGGGCGTTTATGGCTAATTTCGTGATGGACGTGTCGCCCGACTGAACAGCTATCCCAAAAGACGACCCAGCTGAAATTATATTCTTAGGGAAACACGCCAATGTCCATGCAGACATTTCTGATTTCATTCCAGAGTCTACATCAAGATAGTTAGGGCATCCAGCTATGCCTTCTCCGCCAAGGGACATTATTACCAGTCCAAGGTTGATTCAATGTGACCCTTCTGAGGCATTGATGGAAGAAATTTTATGTGGACATGCAGCTTTCTTTTAGCAAACTGACTTATGTCATTGACTAATGGTGGCTATTTTTCAAATTATTTAATACCATTACAACGAAATGAATGGTTTATCAGTTTAAATGTATTGAAATTACTGTTCGTACTTGTCCCATATTCCAACGTCTCGTATGAACAGTCGATAAGAAACTAATGTGGTGAATTTAAACATCCCCTTTCACTGTCAATATTTTCGGCATGTTGCACATATCACAGATCTCGTTCACAGAAACATTTCACAGAAGACTCTCTTGGTGGAAATATTACCAGTTTGAAAAGTGACACCGAGGAAGATTAAACATTTTAATGGAGTTTCATTTCAGAAAGTAGAAATTATAAACGCGTTATCTCGCTATAAGCAAACATTTATGGCCTCCCCCCTCTTACATCTATTGCCTTTTGGCATTATCGGAAACTCGATCAAGCAACACTAAACTAATGAATGCTACAGCTCTCCCTAGGGCAAGCTGTGCACAAAGAGCGGAAGTGCTATACTTGCAGTTCTGCAGTAAAAGTATTGAAAGAAAATAAATACATACGAAAATTGATATATATTGTATTAACACATGACCACATCAATAAATCCTAGGAACAAATTCATGAAATACTAGAGAAGAAAGTTCCCCTTGAGACGCGTTACGCTTTACGTAGAACATGTAAAACACAATCATATATGAAAATATCTAAGACAGTATATATACATTACATAAATACATGCAACATTTATAAATCGCAGGTTTCCCCAGATTAATAAATGGAAAACATTGGAAGTTCGTGAAGTGTGTGGAAGAGGTGTGACAGAAATAATATTATGATTTACTGAAAGTTGAACATAAAAATATACGGACTTATATTTTTCTTATCGATATAGTTTGACTAAATGAACGTGTATGACGGATGCATATGTATGATGGTGAATATGTTACTTTAAAATCATTGTCCTGAAAGGACATTTCTGATTGCAGATATTCGGTACACAAACTGTACAACGCTATATCTTTTTACTTAAATGACACAACGGTAACAATTCTGTTACATAACAAATGATCTAACTAGGAATGAGTTGTTATATGTTTACACAAACATTAAATCCATTCCATTCATTTGACCTATGCTCAACTGGTGAATCAAAGCTAGTGATCTGTATTTGATGAGCTCACGTGACCTGGTCTGGAAAGGATTAACCACGCTGTCTTAATTTCAAACCCATCGTTTTCTGAGCCTTACGTTTTCTAAAGGCCCATTTCAAGAGGCGTTCAATAATATCAGCCATAGTTTTCAAGAACTAGAAAAATAAATTTGGTCGGCGGTTGAAGATGTAAAATCCACGGAGATTCAATTCGTGACCTGATTTAGAACGAAATCCCCAGAGCTTTGAAGACACTTTGTCTTCTCCGAGCGTAACTAAAATAGTTGGAAGCCGCTAGGCGGAGTTGTGGGCACGGCACGCGCTGCATTCACAGTGTTATTTTTCTTTTCTTGTAAGCAAGAGGAAACGTCTATGAGGAATTCATTGTTTAAAAACACTAAGACCGACACCACATTCATTACAGTGCTACTCAACGCGCTCCATGTTGGGCAATATTGGACGCTCCCTTCGTTTCGTAGTATTGACTGCACAATGTACTTTTACCACAGAACCCAACAGACGATATTGTTGTTTTGTGTTGATTTCGTTGAACACAGTTTTTTCAGATACTTCCTTGTTTCAGTCTTTATTATTGTCTTAGACATATTGTTGCTTACCCTTTTCGCGAACATCTGGGATCATCACTGATTTTCTATGGTCCATTCCATTTGATTTTCGCAGCTATATTGACCTTTACGCCAATTTTTAATCTTTTTCGGTAGATAATCTAGACTGGTTATTTTCCTCCACTGACAATTCATATTAAACATATACGTACATATTAAAGTTAACCTGAGCACGTTATTGGTCCCGGAGAATTAATCAGATTCTGTTCCCACAATGTGTCAGGTGTTACGTGTTTGGTGTAAAACGATTTTCCTGTGTATGGAGTTGTTCTTGTTCATGCATGTAGAATTGACATCAACAAACACCACACATTAGGTCATAACATGGGTGTGTGTAACCTCCCGAACTAGAACAAGGTCAACACAACATTGATTTTGATATACGTTTCGTAAATTCAGCATTATACTCAATGCCATTATATAATTATGTTTTCTATTTTGAAATCCATGCCGAGAAGATCAGAATCAACCATGATACCCCATGACATCATTGTAATTGTGACATCAATGGTTAATGGTTTTCTTTACGTCAACATCGCTGGAGAGCGTGTGAAACCTACACGTGTGAGTGGTATGGATTGGTATGAACTCACTCATCGTGAACAATAGGCATAATACATGATTTATAGAACATATATCAATATCAACAAGCATTGTGACAAGATGTCCAACCAATCCATTACCAGAACCGCAAACAACGCCTAATGGTTCACAGATACAACGTATGCCAATCAGAATTCTAAAAGAGTTTGTTTTTTCAAACGCTATCTGTATGCGAAACATATGACAACATAATTTACAATATCATTTGTAACCCTATTAGCGACAAAACAGCTTTGAACATCTATACCAGGCTGAAATAGAAGGTAATATTTCAAGCAAACCACTTACAAAAGACAGGAGTTGTAACATATATCTTGTGGGAAAGCCATACTTCATGTTTTGCATAGTGATCTCAGCAAAGCAATGTACTACAAAACACTAATTCCAGCTTCAGGAACTATACCTTTACCAGTCTTTGATATGAACAGTTAATTTGGCTCCAGCCCTGATGTTACAGCACTGAATATGTCACACATCAAAGGACTTTATATTTTGACACGTTGTCCAGTAGGTTATAGGACATACTCAAACACTGACCCAAAGGTATTTTGACAAACGGAGACTGATGCAATCGTGTGAATTATGTCCATTTCTGTTTGAAGATTTGTGAGTATCAGTTTGGAGAGGTGATGAGAATGCAAACGACCTGAATATAATGCATACGTGAGTAGATTGCATCGGCAGTGTAAAATGCCCAAATGGTCTAAGTGATCCTAGTTTGCATGTGTAATACATGACCCTGTCAGTATCACAGGTTTTCTCATACTTTTCTTCCCCTAACGACTTAACACAATAGCCTTGAAACGTTGTAAACCTCCACAACGACTGTCAACGTGCCAATTTTGAAACTTCAAAGGCGAGTGTCTAATTTCTTTGTCTTCACGTCTCTTCTTTTTATTTCTAATACCCAGAGATCAGAATGACCTTCTGGGGTGCTGTTAGTGGAAGTGTAGGTACTTGAACCAGCATAAAAGAAGCCCGGAGTCATGATGGAGCATTGCCAGGGAACGTTAGAATCTGAGTTGACGCTTCTCTCTATGGGGGCCCCAAGAACAGGATGTTGAGAAATTGGACATGATATATTTAGCAGGCATGGATAACAGTTAAAGTTGAGATGACGTTGTGCCCTATGGCTATGGGGTACTAGTATATCCAGTGCATATTAATGTGCTGCAGCCTGGCAATTTCAATAATTCCAGAAATAGATGAAAACATAATATGTCCACATGCGTGGGATAAACCGAACCTTCCTTAAATGAAATCCCTAGTAATAACATAAAGGTCTAAGAGAATATGGTGTTTTTAAATGTCTTCTCTGCTATAGTAAACGTCATATTAAAGATGCAGTAAGTAAAAGACGTAAAAGGTCCAGACATTGGAAGGTTTACTTTAAACTAAGTTACATCCGTTCGCATGACACCGGAACGAGTACTTTCTATTGATCGAGCTGAAACTTTCTTCATTGTGCAATAAATGTTGTGGAAACTGACATTAACAGTCCCCAGGCCTTTTACATATTTTGACTTATTTCTACACTACACGAAGGCATTGATAAGACAAACGCAATGCAAATTGCTGGCTAACTATGTTTTTATTGGTAACTTATTTATATTCTATCTGACAGATCAGGCGTTTTATTTTTCGTTTCCACAGCTAACCTGCCGCCTCGATATAACGAATGTTAGAGCCAGTCTTGTGCCTATAAATGTCCAATAGAATACACAACTGATATCGAACCGAGATAGGACATCCCCGGGCTACCAGTGTATTACCCAGCGAAGGAGAGACGTCGCGTTTTGAAAACTGTGTATTTGTGACATCAATGACACCTTACCCGTTTTTTTTCTGTGAAGACTGCAAAATACCACTACTACTACTACAACTACTACTACTACTACTACTACTACTACTACTACTACTACTACTACTACTACCACTACTACCACTACTACCACTACTAATACTATTGCTACTAAATGAATAAGTATAATGATGATGCATGGTGATATGTTTGACACTGACGTATTCATGATGATACATACTTACATGTTTGATAATAAGAATGAAAATGAATAATTATAATCTAATGATATTGATCGGTTAAATAATGATCGTGATGCATTCTTAGGTTTAATAATATTAATAGCGATTGATATTTATTTCTGTAATGATAATATTGATGGTTCTGCACTTCCCAAGTTAAATGTAATTGCTGATGGTGTTTTTACAATTTCAGTCTTAAATGTTCCGGCACCTCATCTCAATAACCATGATGTTTTACAGCACATGTGAAGACCTGTTCAAAGCAGTGGGAAACGCGATTATAGACACCAAGAGGAGACATCAGATTTGAGGACCTAACTTTCTACCAAATCAAGCGTAGCTATCTGAACCATACCCTTGTTTTGTATGTAAACACTAGGGCGACGAGAGCCAGAAAATATTGTTTGTTCTTTGACATGTCCCCAATAAACTGTAGAGATGTTCAAATCTTGTTGCTTCATGAGTAACTCTTTTTACCAGCTATAGCAGATCATTTCCTGTGTTTATTCAAAAAGATAACAGATATTCCTTTCAAAGAAAATGTAACAGTGAAATACTACACCATCAAATACTCGCCGCAGAATCCTGGCCAAGTTCAATAATCGTTTATTTTGTGTGTGTTTGCTTAAAGAACGGAATAAGGGAATCTCAGCATCAATAGAAAGGAATGGATTCCCGTTGTTACAGTCGGAGCCTGTGAACAGCGGACCACGATAGTGTGTTTTCATACGCCGCTTGTAACAGCAACTCTGCTCCTGTGCAAAGATGTCTGCGGTGCTTCCATTGCAGACACATATATGTAGTTATAAGGAATCGGTAATCGGGACTTATTAGATCTGTGTGAAATCACGACAAGTGTTTTTTTCTTATGTAATCGTAATTCATGAGTTCTCGGTGCCTCTATTGGATGAACCGGGTCAATTTCGACCGCGGGGAATAGAAGAAAAAACATTTTTCAACGGCATATGGTTATTTATGCGTGTAGCCCTCCGGTGACAGACAATTAGGATAACGTAAATAAGATCAATGGGTATTAGATACCACGAAAACAACACACCACATCAGACTGACTGATGATACTTCATACATTGTAAAGCCTATTCGATAACTCAAAGCACTATTCCCACGTCCATTGTGCTACATTTTCAATGACAATTTTACAGCAAGAAGATGATTTGATTCATGTTTGGCTATTGTGTAAAACCATAAATAACGAACTATCCGACTGTCGCATGACACACGATGAAGGCGTCTCGAAATACTAGGTACAATTGCATCAATCTTAAATCAGCATGCGCAATCAATATGCGCATCCTCTTCTTACGAGCTATTCTCAGAACACCTCTCAGGGACATTAGCTGAAAACACACATTGTGATTTTGTGACTTACTGGTAACTAAAATACACCTGATTTCTAAATGATTGATATAATGTCCAAAGATGTATATACATTACACTGGATCGCTAAAGATTTCATTCATCATTTGAAATAATTAATCAAACTATGGCATGCTATACATCAACACTCAATTGCTTCAGAAACTGCTCTTTTTGGAAACGTTGTCATCAATATAAAGATGTTCATCCGTAAATATATATGTATTACAAATCCCTTGTGTATTTCAATTGGAGATATCTTTGAAAGAACAATTGCAAATCAATTCACAAGTGAATCGCGTCCTTTCACCGTATATCAATCTGACGCTAATGAAGAGATTTGTCACATGCTCCGAGCAATGTCCTTTGACAAGTACAATCCAGGCAATGTCACGGATATCTTTGTTGCCCCCTGTGACGTCTCATTACAAGATTCTGTTACAGTCCCGGCTGGGACGCGTGTATTTCCTGCTGTATGGGTCCAGACATTTGTTGTCGTTGAGGGTGTCATTAAGAGTAGTGATTAGCTTTGATACATTTTGTTGTTACGGCTATACATGTATTTGGCACCGACATCAGCATCGTTCCTGTGGTGCCTAAACAGCGTTCATGATCGCATCATTATACAACATCACTTCATATTTCATGGCAAGTCCAAGAAAATCCTATTTAACTCCCCGGTCTCAATATATAGACACAATCAAATTGACCTAGATGACTCGCAAAAAGAAAGCACTCAACTCATGCAGTCTCTACGTAGTATACCCTCTTACAATAAGAACTAGTTTTGTGTTTATTAACATATTTCATGTGTGGGTTATATTGCAATGGAGCTGCAGCTCGAATGGTATTGGCAATGCCATGCCACAATGTCCTAATGTACCTTCATGAACATTTCAAATAATTTACAACCACGTGTTGATCGTTTCACACAAATATCATTTAATTGGAGACATATTAAACAGTGTAAACGACAAATCATACATTCCAGAAATGTGTACCAGCAATGCAATCCTTCATGACCACTGGCTAAGACGGCGCATTGTATTCAACACATCGCTCATAACATTATTAAGGTGTCCAGGGCGTGCTCCCGGGAGCGTTGCTATGTTTGCACGTGCCCTTCACAAATGGCGGGAGATTACCGTATCAGAGCAGACGATCCCCACACAGAACAGGAAGCCATTATCATCTGAATATGTACAACGATGTCTATGTAGACATTGATATGGCAAAGTCACAACAGCAGCGAAGCATCATGGTCGGACAAGTATGTGACAAAAGCAATTGAAACTATGATTTGAGAAGGGCTGATACTGCATAAGTGTTCTTCTGCTACGGCCTGCCCTATCCCTGGTACAATCGAGTCCTCACGGAGAGGTCGTCTATTGATTGGGAGGACGCTCGGTTGTGTAGTGCTAATTGACATTCGTTATCGCACACATCTTCTCATGACATCATACACAAGCACATGCACTTGGTGTAGACTAAAGAGAGAATGACGGAGTACTTACCGTTAATATCCCCTCTCTGACAACCCGGTGTTACGTGTGTAAAGAGGATCGCCAACTCACCAATCGGCGTCAACGCTTCCTCAACCGACAACGGCAGACCCAAGCATAGCTCTTCATGGGCTCGTGCAGGCCACGACGGTTTTCCGAGTGTAAATGTTTAGCCTTCGGTTGTCCATTCCATTAATTGCGTCATAAACGGAGACAAGCTACACAGTGCACGGTTCAGGATCTGTTTC
The DNA here is from genome assembly GCF_022045235.1 of Haliotis cracherodii. NCBI lineage: Eukaryota > Metazoa > Mollusca > Gastropoda > Lepetellida > Haliotidae > Haliotis > Haliotis cracherodii. Next base: position 31,552,446 of record NW_027266286.1, read on the forward strand.
TTTAATTAAGAAAATTGATATTGAAAAAAAAACGGGGGCGATCAATAAAGGGGTTTTAATGACCAACACAGACCCCTCCTCTGTTAGTAGGCTTGTTACAGCCCCACTTCATACGAGTCAAATTGCAAATCGTCACTTTGGTACCTGGTACCAAGAAACGAAGTTATTTCTATTTCTTTTGATGTTTGTGCATATTTGGATGAATTGACGACTAAAAGGGCACGGATTTTGCCATAATTTCTTTCTACATTTGGGTACCGATAGGTTAGCCTTGTGGATAAAGCGTTCGCTCGTCACATCGGATACCTGGTTCGTTTCTCCAAATAGGGTAATTGTGTGAAGCTCATTCGTGGTGTTGCTCTCCGTGACTGTCTGTCCCAAAAGGCATTAAACCTCACTTATTGACAAAGCATTACTACAGTCTGTTATAAGTACTTCGTGATTATGGTGGTTGCAGAATACCACCGGTACCATAATCAGTTTACCATAGACAACATATGCATGCAGTATGTTTCATAGCTCTGTCCAAAGCACTGTTTTTTACACTTGAAGTAACAACACCGTGCAATTTGAACATGATGCCTTTTCACGAGCACTAAACCCCGTAATTCACACAATGTGTGAAAAATCGGGAAAAGTTCTATCAGTCATCGCATACTCTTGTGTATTAGGGATATGGAGGTTGTCGACAATGATCGAGCCTACTTGATCTGAGCATGCGCGGATTGGGATTCCCCGTGTTTAGTATAGTGCCAATTATTGTCTAGTTGTCTTTGTGGCGCTATTTCTGGATACACATTTGGCATATGTCTATTACACACTGCAAGCTTTCCTCAGCAGTCCTGTTGATGGATGGTGTGTCACGTCGATTCTCGTCTTTATAAACACGTCATATAACGACATTTCTCCTTCATGTGGGCGGTGTGCCTAGAATAACGCACGGCATCCACCAGCATGCATATGTTTCGGGGAGACCAAGCATCATTATCAGAGCGAATCTTGCCTGAAATGTACCATCAGCGGATCCTGGGCAACTAATGAGGGTATAGAACTAAGCGCCTATATATAGACCAATACGCCATCCATGCCCTTAAACAGGATACAAACACAATGAGGTCAAAATCTTTCCCACATTCATAAGTAATCTCTGCTAAAAGCAGAGTACATTGTACAAATACGACTATGGCATAGGCATGTGCTTATAAATCACTATCAAATTGTGATGAAAGGGTGAGCGTGGCATGCCCCTGAAAGAAACGCTCAAATTCCATGTTGTGCGTTTCGTCTCCACAATGGATCGGTCGACGAGGCTCGGGGATTTTCATCGTATTCCAGCGGCGTGTGATGCTGCTCATTAATACCAGTCACTCGTTTGTCTGGTCCAGATTGATTATTTTAAGGCCTCCATGATATTGCTGGTTACATTTCTTATCCGGCTAGCGTCCTAATCGAAACATCAACCAGCTTTATAGATCACTTAACATGACATTTAATCTGTAGTTCATGAGAAGTGACATGGGATCAAGATCGTGAATCAAATAAAAGCGCTAAAACCCTTTCCATAATCATAAGAAATATCTGTTCGGTTCCGACTATATCATAAGTATATGTATGAGTAATAATCATTATCAAGTTGTGATATGATACCATATGTTCGCGAAAAGGTAAGTGTATTCTGCCCATTCGATGACACTCGTGACAAACACATGCAAAGGCAAGTCAAATGTTTACATGAAAAAAACACGGCAACATATTGTATTAAGACAAAATAGGAATTGCAGTGGCCATCATTTTGGTCACTGATGCCCCAGATTTGGAAGTGTCATCAACTCATCAACCACCAAATGTTTTAAAAGCCGTACAAAGAACTAAAATTTTGTAACCCTGGCCAAAGACGTTTCGCGAGAGAGGCGTATGAAAACCTCTACATATGAAATGTGATTCATGATTAGTTAAACCGACAACGAACTAACAAAGCTATTGTGCTGTTTCATTTCATAAACATAATCAGTTTCACAATGATCAAATCATTGTCATGAAAAAATGAGTTGGTGAGTGAGTAACTATGGCGTTACGCCGCTTTTAGCAATATCAAGGCGGGAAACACCAGCAGTTTGATTCACACGTTGTACCATGACATAATGAAAGGACGTAAGTATCAATGATTTGTTTATATGGACATTTACGTTGAGAATTATCTTTCGGATAAACAGGATTCACTAGAAAAATATTTTTTATCTTTAATGTCAATTATATTGAATGAATTTTAAGTCGAATCATACCCAAATCTTAAACTGAGTTTTAATGTTTTACAGAAGGTTAACAGTGCTTTCTTGATTTCATTTTAGTTCCTGTATATGCTATGTACGAATAAAGTACATGTAAGCTGACAATAGAATGACAAATAATGACATCAACTAATGCGGTTAGGAGGACCCATGGATGCACATCTCAATGACTTACAGACAGTGACAATAAAATCACCTATAAAATATTCTTAATATGGAAAATATGTAACGTGAATGATGAATGAGAGAAGCAACTCTGACATTTTTGTTCGAGTGCATCATCTCAATCGCTTTGACTTTCAGACACATCTACTTCCATAATGCAACTGAATAAACTCTTCATATGAGATCAAGACGTCGTCCAATAAAACGAATAACACTGGCAGGCCTATAATCTGGAACAGTTCGCTTGGCTGCGTGAGGAGCGTATGAGGAAACATAATTTACTATCAAATGAAACGTTCCGTATAGGGCGAGAAGTTCAGAATTCCCAAACCAAGTACTAGAGGCAACTGCATCGCTTGTGAACCTCGGCATGGTTGGTTGGATGGTTGGTTTGTTGTTTTACGCCGCACTCAGCAATATTCAAGCTATATGACGTCGGTCTGTAAATAATCGAGTCTGGACCAGACAACCCAGTGTTTGACACCATGAGCATCGATCCAAGCAATTAGAATCGATGACATGCATCAACCAAGTCAGCGAGCCTGACCACCCGATGCCGTTAGTCGCCTCTTTACGGCAAGCATGCATAGCTGAAGAACTATTCTTCCCCGGATCTTCAAGGGCCCTTTCGGCATGGCAAATGGTGAGCTTGTATATAAATATTAGTGAACTCTATATCTAATATGATAAAAATCATGACGAATATAAAAAATATGTTTTTTTATCCGTAGTTAAGAGGAGTGCCGTTATAAGGCTACAGTGTCAATGTTTTTTTTTTATTTCGAGTTAATCTGACAGACACTGAATAGTTATTTGACAAATGTTATCACCCACTGAACTTATTGCTAATTGAACGATTGCTAATTGTATGATTCCTCACATTTCATCATGTAAGATCAGGGGTTCTGAATCGGCGAGTGAATGATTTAGGGCTTAATGGGGATTTCAGTTGTATTGCAGTTACATTTATTCATGACAGATTAAAATGGGAGAAAGGTCTAATGTAACGTACATTAAAAAGGTTTATTTATTGTCCAGTGTACCACGTTGACGGCTACCCACAGATCGGGAATTGTGCTAAGAGCAAGGATTATTATCAGGCTTGATATGGAATTTGGGGACACGAATTCGGGATCCTTGCAACTAAGGGACGTAGCTCTGCACGGATATTTAAGACCACTTGGCACTTGAATCAGGGATCCTTACAACCAAGGGACGTCACTCTGCACGAATTCTTAGGACTTGGTCACTTCTTCCTCCTGCAGCGGGGAAGGTCGTTACCGGTACAACAGTTCTACACATATCAACAGTATTTCCAAGTGGTTAAAAATATATTCTGAAAAACAAAAGCAAACGAAAGTACCAACACCCACTACTGAATGAGGACTCCATGCAGTGATTTGTTGAGACGGAACCGAGATCGAATACAGTTGAACGGATCCCAGCGCTTGCGCCCCTCTTCAGCAGAATATATGCGCCCAGCAGCGCAACCCCTACCTAGTCCTTAATACTCCATGGAAATCCTTTAAAATGAAAGGAATAAAGAGGGATCGAACTGCCCTTGTCATACTTTCGTCAGCTGAAAAAGGATTAGGATGAAATGTAGGAGATAGAGTGGTTTCCCTTAAAAACGAAAAGGTGCCTGCGTTCTAGCCGTCAGGCTATCAAATAGCTTTAAAGCGATCAATAGATATAATTGGGTTTGTTTCAGTAAATGGATGCTTCAGAGAGGTAGGTGAGAAATTCAGTTATTGTGTGGACACTTGAGGTCCGATTACCATCTCAGCGTTTCAAAGTTCCAAAAACCAAATTTAGATGTGGTGTCTCAAGTATATGTTCGTGTACCAGGATGGGGGAGCAACACTGTGATATAGTAGACGAGTAACAGGACAAGCACGTGGCAGTGGGAATGTTTCCTCAAGAGTCGGTCAGGTGCATTCAAATGAGCGAGTATGTACGTGCCCATGACGTAAATCTTAGAACCTCGGCGCATTTCGCAAAAAAAGATCTTGTTATCATATGACAATGACATTATTAAAACCAATATCGAGATAAACCTGCAGGTGTTTTGAAGTTTGAGGGAGTATATACTGTAGCTTAGAGACGTAGCATATTATTTTTGACACGAGTAATTAGGTGCAGGAATCACAGATGGTGACAAACATAAAACTTGTAACTCAGCTTAAAAATTAAGTACTAATATTCTTGATTACAGCAAATTATGATTACAAAAGAAGAATTGCTGAAATAATGCTCTCTCACAACATACAGTGAGCAGTGAGTGATACAAACATCTAATAATATTTCGATATCGAATGTATACATTTCTCAAGGGTTTTCTCCAGCCATTGTTATATGCATTTGGATCGATGCTCATGGCGTCAATCACTGAATTGTCTGGTCCAGACTCGATTATTTACAGACCGCAGTCATATAGCTGGAATATTGCTGAGTGCGAGGTTAAACAACAAACAAACAAACATACAAACAAACAAACAAAAATTAAATGCATTAATCCGGAACATATTCTAAGTGTGTCAATTAGTGTTGGTCCGATTAAGATCGGTCATAAAGTATATTCTAATTATTGTACCATATTTTGCAGGGATAATGGTGTCAAGGTTTCAAGGCCTGTTTTGTGAAATGTTTCCAAGCCGAGTTTTACATCCACTAATCCATTGAGAAGGCATTTTGAAAATCTCCTTCTTTTCTAGTAAGCTGACATTTTGAGTTTTTATTACTAGCAGCGTTGTCATTATAATTTGGTAGCCACATAGAAATGCCATTTTGGTCCAGTCTCAGATATTTGAATTTGTTGAATTTGATAACAGTGAAATGTATGGTTTGAATTTCAGAAAACTAAATGTTACTATGTTACTATGATTAGATTTCAGATATGTTTCCCTAACAAATTATGAAGCAAAATATATATGCTTCGTCAGAAGGTGATCAATATGTAACTTCGTAACAGATAGGGAAAAAAAATACAGAATACAGATTTGGGGAAGGCATCGACATCGACTTTTACATCTCGTCTTTATGTTGGAGATAGTATTCACCTTACCTGTGGAAGTTACTCTATAGCTTAGCGATCTCTCCTCAACGAAGTAAAAATTACACTTGTTGAAGTTTGTCTATGGTCCTTTGAGAGGACGCAGAAATGGTGTTAAGATCAATCGACAAATCTAAAGCCCTTCCTCTTGTGCCGACGGACCAAGTGAACAATGTTTAGGTAGACGTCATCAGTGAGAGTCCCAAGGGAGAGACCTGTGTCAAATACATGGACTACATCACAACAACATGAATTGAGGGAGCGTGGAACTGGCTTGGAATCACTTTGCTAATGAAGGACACAGAACCAACAACAACAATGAAGGTGAGCAAGATTAATTCCCTGACCACCTGCCATTCCAACATCTTTGACTGCGCCCAACCTATCAAAAGGGGACGGTTTCCACGGGGGTGAAACTGGCACAGCATGAACCTGTTAGACGCAGACGGCATGTGGCAGTGGCTTAGGGTCTTAGACGCGGGGAAAAACATTTGAACAATGAAATATCTCTGCTTGTCGTGTTTATTGAAGTGTCTGAGTATTTCTTGAAATGTCTGGCATCATTATCTGTCTTTAGCTTTATGTTATAAGGTATCTCTACCAAACAGTTAATAACCCTCATTATACAGAGACAATGTATCAATTGACGCTATGGAACATATTACAACAATATCCCCTCTACATAATGTTCAAAGTGGCTTCAAATATTAGTTCATGATACAATTTATATGTTGTTGTCTCATTACACACAATTCATGGGCAAACTAGTTGTTTGTCATCAGTGGAAGAAAATAATCACAAGCAGAAACACGGAAGTAATGGTTAGCAATACACAATCAACGAGGACACTTGACATAGACTTATTGGTTTGGGCAAAAGAATGGAAATCAGTCAGTTCTGGGTTGGGGATGACTGAGTGAGTCATTTCATCAACAATCCAGCAATATCATGTGGGATACCCATGTGAGAATCGAACGAGTGTTTAACCAAGTTCTTGGTTGGAGGGGAATAGTCAGGTAAATATAAAGCATAATGATAAACAATGGAGTTTGGACCAGACAATCCAGTGATTAATATCATGAGCATCGATCCACGAAGTTATGATACGATGACATGCATCAAACAAGTCAGCGAGCCTGACTCCCCGATCCCGTTAGTCACCTGAAAATTTAACTTTGTGCTTCTTTATTCTGGATTATACAGGGTCTCAATTTGAAATTTCGGAATTTATAATTACACTGACACATATTGTGCATGGTAATTGACAGAGAATCATAAAACGAAGATCACGATGTGTTTGGTAGTTTTGCAACAATAGCATGTGAATTACTTGTATACAAAATATGATCCCCCAAACGAAGAGTTGGCGATTAAGTTTGCTTATTTTTTTAAAGAGTAACATACATGTACCCTGACATGATAACTCGATTATTAGCGAACATCATAGTTGGTAAAATGCAAGAGTTTCCACAGCCGACGGTATAATAATCTATGATTAAAACCAAACGACAAAACCAGATAGCTTGACTAAAAGGAGAGTCGATTGTACAATTCCGACTACATGATGACCATGTGTACACTGGCCCTGACGCCAAAAGATCCTTATTGCAATGTATATGGCAATTTAGAATTCCCATCTTAACTCAACGATATGTATTCTTTCAGTAAATTATACAAAACAGTTGTCTATAAATCCAAACAACATCTTAATGATTAACTGTGTTGTACGGTATGAGACACATAAGTCAGCTATTCTGTATCTCTAGGATATTTACTGTGAGCTTTTCTCTGTGTAGCTTAAAACTCACACAGGCCTTTCACACCGAAAGGCTTAATCTAAATTTGCTATTACAACTCGCAGACCTTATATTGAAAATAGACACCCCCTCATGACCACTAACAGTGTCTATTTCGCTCCATCTTTATTATAGAAGTGTGGTCAATTTCAAATGGAAAGTGACTGCTATAAATACATGTTACCTAATGGAAAGTGATGGAGATGGTGTGTGTGATTGCAGAACTCGCAGGGGTAAAGTATACTCCATCGTAATAAGTCACTGAAGTAGACGCTTCCGTGTATTCCAGTGCGACTGTAAGTCGTATTGGCCCTTGTAAGTGGCAATAGGCTTCACGTATCATCATGGTAATAGTTGTGTTTCAACAGACACGGAGGTCTTAATACATAGTCTGACGATGCCAGTAAATCAGAACCCTGGTCTATTGTAACAACACTTCTAAACTGAGCATGAAACACATGATTTTAATATTGTTACAACTGGTAATTGTGCCATGGCACCAAAGAATGATTGATTCTGGTTTGTCAAAATAAGCTCAAAATCGGGTATCCTATATTTTTCGATACCTCAACATTAACATGCCTTTTCACACAAACACCTTGCGTATGAATACATCGATCATCGTGGTTCCGTTGCCAATGAAGTTGCGTGAGCAACCGATTGGCGGGTTCAAGCAATTTGTAAATAGCATTGTCACCGTGAACTACTGTTTGAGCAGCATGGACTATCGCATCGAAGCGTAACGGGAGTAAGTCATGTTCAGATGGGTTATATTGGAAATAAACTGTCACTGTCATGTTGGTTACTTGGTTGAGTCCAAGAAACCATTATTATAAACAAGTCAAGAATATAAGTAATTAATCTTTGAGATATTATATGTTTCTGTTTGTCACTACCTGTGATCCATTTTCGTCACATTCTAAGACAGCTGGCCCATTTGCCCATGTGTAAGTACTCGTTCCAAGAGAGCATCCTTTCCAAAGCGCCCTTTACGTCGTGGTAGATAGGAGATAAACCAAAAGCGCTCGGCTCCAAATTAAGATAAGGAGTAGCCAATTAGACAGAGGTTGGTTTATCTCCTACTTCAAACCCTTTTCTACTTGTGACATAGCTGTCAACAGCAAAACACATGTGCAACATATACGTGTGCTTAGTCTTTGGATATATTTTAATCAACCAAGTGCCATTTAATATTTACACTTTGCGTTGCTATGGAAACGAGACTGGACTGATTATGAAATGTGAGGCTTAAATTTCAGGCAGAAAGTGGTATTGCTTTGCCAGGCCTACTGTGGCAACATGAACCGCTTGGACGGCTTTCGTTTCTCTGACAAGGAAAAGAAACATTGAGAATGTTCTTGTGCCATTGGTAGTGGGTACGGGATTGTACGAGAGGAAAGGTCGTGTACATACCAAGACGATTGGCTTTTGAACTCCCGTTATGAGACGAGATATAGTTATATATTTTCGGTAATTTTGTTTTGGTGGTCGAGCCAACTTGTGACCTATTTGTGGGCCTTAATATGTTATTTCAATCTGTACACAATGAATTTGGTCATTGCGTGTGAGTTAAAACATTTTGACGCCTCTACGAACGAACATTACAATGATAAATATGATAGTTGTTCCAGGGCACAACGTCTCATAGTACAAATAAAATTCTTTCAAATAACTGAATTCGCAGCACAGAGGTATATTAAAAACATTAATGATTCGACACCGCAACACTAATATCACATGCAGTGCACAAGTTAGGAAAGCGACAATGTGCAGCAGAACTAGTGAAATATTCATCAGCTTAAATATTCTTAGGACGGCTTGTGTCAACTATTAACACTGTAGGAGTATTGAGAAAATATTCATGGAAGCAACATTGAAATCATCGAGCAAACACTCAAAGAAGTCCAGTGCGATGGTAGTAATTATTACTGAACTCCAGGTACAGGGTTTCTTAAATTAATACTTCCTCATTGTTAATGTAAAATGAGTGAGTGAGTGAGTGAGTATAGTTTTACGCCGCTTTCAGCAATATTCCAGCAATATCACGGCGGGGGACACCAGAAGTGGGCTTCACACATTGTACCCATGTCGGGAATCGAACCCGGGTCTTCGGCGTGACGAGCGAACGCTTTAACCACTAGGCTACCAGACCGCCCCTAATGTAAATTGAATTGAGTGTGTAGCTATAGTCTGATTGTATGAAAACAGTAGGAAATGGCAGTATGGACAAACTTAGCTATGTCTTAGCTTCAACTTTCGCAGCATCAACGATTGTAGGAACTTTGTTCGTAGTACCAACCACATGGCATCAATACATTTCAAACACACAAAGAAATCCACAGCATTCTTAACGCTGTCGTGGGGGTTCCAGGCAATAATATTAGAAGGTCACAGTACCCGACGTTGGAAGAACCAACTAAAGAGGATTGGATGGTCAGTCTTTGATGCTTTGGTTTCAGTTTCGCATCTGTCTGGTCTAGACTGTCTGGTCTAGACTGCCTGGTCATTACATACAGGCAGCCTTGGCTGTGGCTTAAAACAACAACCTTGCTGACATAGACGTCGGCTTGTCCGACAGTCGTACAATATATATGACCTATGTAAATAATGATAAACTAACTGTGTATATGAATCCAGTTTCGAATGAATACAATGTACATGTAAGCAGTGACTGACAAGACCCTGCCCATGGGAAAGTATCAATGAAGTGTTAGTATATTGCCCTAATACCACTGCACTTCCGTTTGCGGATTACGGTAGCGAGAGCAACTTGTTAGCCGCGCCATGACAGTTTCCCCTGAAGAGTCATCATCTTCCAACCAGTTTTATCCACGAAGAGCTCGCATTACATTCTTTATATAAACCCAATATCGTTTATTTAGTCATTAGATCAATAAATGGCTAGGGGCAACTTGTTACTGTGTATATGTAATGAATTCGTGCCCAATTATGGAAATGAGAGGAACCACATTGAAAGATTACGCTGAGAGGTACTAATGCACTGTCTGGCCAACACACTCAAGGGGTAGGGTTCAGTTACTCAAAGAGCATAGTGGTGGACGAGTTGTTCTGGACGAATCACTACATACGGTGATTGCTGAATCGTTTCCAGCCATAAGTGCCTTGGGGCATATCCCTCAATACACAACAGCAGGCTTACTTGACTGGAAGTTCCAAGCCGACTTTGAACAACCTTGGTCAAGTTTAAAACAGTACGCTTGATAGCTACTATTTTCATGTATATTTTTCAATTAGGTTTGATATCCGTTGGCCAGTACTTGATAAACAACTAAAAACGTGAATTGTTTGATAGGCATTACTTAGAAGTTGACGGTTGACATTGTAGACACAATTTATAGAGAACAACTTCTTTAATTACTGTAAAAGCGACGTTTCGACTTGCTTGACAACGGCATAAGGATCTATACCAAAACGTCGGCTTTACAGTAATTAAAAAAGTTGTTATCCATAAATTGTGTACACTTCAACTAAATAAGCGTCAGAACTAAAAGACTGCTTGATGTTGTAATATGACGGTTCCATCAGTGATGGTTGCTTTTTACATTATTATGCATGCACCTTGTGACTGAGATGCTGCTAATAAGGAAGTTAAACCCAGAGTCACTCACTCGACGAAGGAATACAACTATGGTATTGACAATTGAATTTGTACTCTCTTTAATTACCACTTAGAAATGCATTGTGTCATTGCCATAAACGAAATCCCACGTCATGCGTTGCCTTTTAAATTTGGCACGACTAAAGTAAACGCAAGTAGCGTTCAATTTCACTCCTTGACCTTGACCCACAGTCCTGACTACGTAAGCCCGTTTACTTAAGAATAAAGACGGCAGCGTGTATGCACTAATGACCTCAAACTGTTTACTATTCAACAATGGACCTTCATTTGGCTAATGTTTGCCAATTTGACTAGATTTCTCTCTTGAAGCACAACTGGCGATGAGGCAATTAAAGACTTGCCCAGACATGTAGCTTGTGGATGACCCCTATCTGAAATGATTTCAAAGCACGGTTATAAAACCGCTCCTTGACACATTAAAACCTAAAGGGTTAACTTGGTTACCTTTCGATTCTAAAGAATGCCGAATTGGTCAGGATCAATATAAACACATTCAATGCAGAAAAGCTACGTTTTCAAATATGCTCCATATTTTTCAAGCCGGAATGTTTGATGATATTCTTTTGGATATGTCTTGGAGTCAAATCGACCGAAGTGGGATTACTTCCGAGATTAGATGTTTCAAATGTGCATTGGGCATCCCGTCGGAAACGTTACAGAAGATCGCAACTCACGAATAAACTAGCACTTCAATATGTAAATAGAGTAATTTAATTCCAGCCATTCCTTTTAGATCATTAGCTATCGCATGCGAACTCGAAACATAAAGGTTTACAATCACAATGTACTCGCTACTACTGGTCTGGTTTTAAGTTGTGAGAACTAAGAGCATTTCACTGACGCAAGACTAGAAGAAATCAATACGATGGTGTACGACTACCTACAGAGAATTTAACTGTTTTCGGACTTAAATAGAGTTCAAAAGAAGTACGTGTGAAATCGTGGGATTACATCTGTCACAGAAATAAGCTCATGTCATAAGCGGTTTGGCATCTTTCTGAATCGTCATGCTTCAGTGTATTTATTAAAGGGAAACTGTTGATATTCCATAAGTATTTGTACGACCGAATTCAATGATATGATAAATAAAACATGATTATATTTCATGGATGATTAAGCTGTGGTTGTCTACTTGATGTTCATGACCTTTGGTGAGTGTGTTAATGGTTTTTTTTTATTTTAATGTTCATGACCTTTGGTGAGTGTGTTAATGGTTATCTATTTTGATGTGCATGACCTCGGGTGAGTGTGTTAATGGTTATCTATTTTGATGTGCATGACCTTTGGTGAGTATGTTAATGGTTTTCTATTTTGATGATCATGGCCTTGCGTCAGTGTGGTACGAGGGCTGGTCAAAAAGTTCTAAGCCAGACTAACTTTCAACTGTGGGCCATAACAAAGTGAACCAGTCATTGTAATACATTGTTTGAGTAGTTCATTGCAAGTGTATTTGGTCTGTTGAGGCCGATTGTATAGTAGTGGCACCCAGTTCAACGTGATAGAGGTCCAAATGGACACAGAAATGAAAAAGAACGAGTTCCGAGCAGTCATCAAGTTCTTGACTTCAAAGAAAGGTAGTCCCCAAGAAATTCTTGACCGCAAGGGGGAAGTGTATGGGGATAAGTGTCCTAACTATTCCACTGTGTAACGTTGGGCAGCTATGTTTAAGGTTAGGAGAACATGCCTTTATGATGACCCTAAGTCTGGACGTCCCTCAACTTCCATCAATGAAGATTCAACCAAGGAGATAGAAAACCCTATACGTTCAGACAGACGTATTACCATAACTGAATTTGAGGAAGACACAGGTCTAATTGATCCATTGAAACTATTATTCATGAACATTTAAGATTTAATTAAAAAAGGTATTAGTAACGGGTGATGAAACTTGAAACTATGATCCTGAGTCAAAACGTCAATCCATGGAAAGGCACTATTCCAGTTGTCCGATACCAAAGAAATTCATATCTTTAAGATCAGTGAAGAAAGGTATGGCCACTGCCATATGGGATGCAAAGGGTTTGATACCTGTTGATTACCGGTGCCTACTATGCTGATTTGCTTCATCGCCTGAGAGATTCTATCAAAGAAAGGCGTCGAGGAATGCTGACTGCTGGAGTTTCCTACTTCATGAGAATGCCTCTTCTCACACCTCTCGACTTGCAAAGGATGCTGTGCGACAACGTGGGTTCAAAGAGCTTCCTCACCCTCCATACTCACCAGGCCTGGCACCAAGTGATTTCCACCTGTTTCCTAAACTGAATGAACACCTTCGTGGGAAGCGCTATGACGACAACGGTGACCTCAAAGCTGCCGTGAATGTTTTTTTCAGGATGGCATCAGAAAACTTCTTCCTCACTGGATTCTAAAAGATTCACTATCGATATGAAAAGTGTATTGAAAAGCAGATGGATTATGTTGAAAACTAAAATTATAAACACTTTCAGAATTGTAAAATTATTATTTTATTTGTAACAAAAAGTGCACCAATTATGAATGTTTAAATGACGGTTTTTGAAATACAAGAATGTGTTGCCATTAGGAGACAGTAACTCCGTCGGTTCCAAATAAAAGGACGAGGAGGGATAAGGGCCTATTGACAACATCGGAAATGATAAATCTTATTGTTTCAGGAAACTTTGTAATACTGGTATTAGAAAATAGCCAGATATATTCAAATGGTTAACAACTAACCTTTCTCCTTCTCAAAGATTTTTACTTCTGGAACTACATAAAATGTCTAAAATGGGGTATACTGTCGGTATTTCCAACAAACCTAACGCTGTCCCTCTATGCCCATTAAAATCATATTGGGTAAGCGACTTGCTGAAATATTTAAGAAACGATCCCTGAAAACCTCTAAAATCAACCTTACGACACATTGTAACTTAATATATTCATTTAGCGTTGTTGTAAGTCCAAAAGATGAACGTTTGGAAATGAGCGTCAATTTCTCATTCATATGAACATGTCTGATAACTGTGTTTATATTTTCTTAATGTTTTGCTAATTTCTTAACTTTCGCTTATCTCATGGGCCCAACATTACCATAACCTTGTCCTTTCTGGACATCAGTACTCAATAAAACCCTAAAAACTGAAAATACGTAATGTTTATCGACATTCGTTTTCTGAAGCTCTGATGGAAGGCAAGTGTTACATCGGATGCGTGATTCGTGATCTCAAACAATACAACCTTGCATTTAACACCCACAATAACATGGAAGGCATCCTACAGATCTTTCTAGATCTGAACATGCACTGTATTACTTTTACAATCTGTAAGGCCAAGGAACATTTAATTCACCAAAGGGTAAATGAAGATTGATAATAATGAAGTATAGTTCCGTAGGTTAGATTTGGTATGGGAAGGCGCATCAAAACGTAATTGCGCCACACAATTCCAGAGGTTCGATGCAAAAACGCTGATTAAGTGCCGATCCAGACAATGACGAATCGTGGTGCCATCCCTACTTGCAAGATGACTTCATGACGATTGCACAGTGTATGTTTAGCCTATGGCTTGATGCAAATCTCGCACCTTAAGTTGTTTTCGAAACCAGCTTTGTGAGACTCGCAGTTGCTTTACAAATAATGATATCAATAAACGCTAAAGCTTGCATGGCATAGACGATGGTATGGTATGGTATAGTTTGTGTGGTATTGGGTGCGGTGTGGTGTGGTTTGTATGATAAATGGTATGTTATGTTATGTCGCTCTTTGACAATAACGTTTGTGTTGTTGTCGGCATGGCATGTTTCGTGGCTGGTGTGGAATGAGGTATAGCTGGTATGATATGTGATATGATTACATGTTGTGCTGTGTGGTTGAAATGGGATGAGGTATGTACAGTGACATATGTTGGCGATGTTCGGTATGGTATGGTTGGCACGGAAGAGTATTGTATTTTGTATATTATGATATAGTACTGAACAAGTATGCGTTATTAATTCATATAACATGCGGTTGTAAAAAGGTTACATAAAAGTTGAAATAGTTTTCTTGCAAATTAACAATGTTTGATCATGAGATCAGATGTCAACAGATGGACATATAGAAATACCAGTTTCAAAAGTTGGTTAAATGTGTTACTTTACATGACACTATTTATTTCTCTGTCAGGTGGTTGGACACATTTATCTGTTTCCCACAAAAAGGTAAAGGCTACTATAGTTCACAATGCACTTTTTCAGAACCGTCTCTATTTACGTACCGCCATGATGTGGCTGGAATATTGCTAAAAGCGGCGTAAATCTCACTTACTCATTATTTACGTAAATGATATGCATGGTATGTTTTATTTCAAATTGTTAACTCTATATGTCTGTGGTTTGTTTAAGACTTGCTCTTGCATCGTATTCAGCATGCGACACCATGTGGTCAAACATTTTTATTAAATACCATGTCACTTCAAAGAAGTACAAGTATTTTCCATAAATGCAGTTTTCTATGTACAGTTTCATATGTAAGCAGAAAGTATAATGTCATCAAGTCGAGAATAAATAACATATTAATCAGTCCATTTTTTCTTATATTGGCAGACTATGATTCTTACGAAAGACAAGGTATTTTATGGACAACAACTTCTTTTTTCTATTATGATGCTACGTTTCGGTACAGATCCTTGTTCCGTTGTAAAGCAGGAATCTTGATGGACAACGGTATAAAAGATCAATACGGAGTCTTGCTTGACAACGATATAATGATCTATACCAAAACGTCACATCATAATATAATATAGAAGTTGCCACGCATAAAATATTTTGTCTTTACTGTTACATACCAACTTCTACAAATGTCAGTCAAACAGTTTATAATACACTTACCCCATACCTTTCCTTTCACATACAGTTCGTTTTCAATGGATAATCAAGCCACATATATCTCACCCAAGGAACTTGTCTGCGACAGGATGGATTCATTGAGATATATCTCATACCCACATAGCATGTTTCAGGGCATGCTCAGGCATGTGGTTTCCTAATTTGTTGGTTTCATGAAAGAAGTAAAGTCTGCGACCAGCCTAATGTCTTTCCCCCATCATTAGGGGCCAGCCTTCTACAACGTATGGGATGTTTAAAATGACGGTTAACCCAATTCAGTATGGTAACCGGAACCAGACATGGCGACCTTCAAATGATTAAAACTGCCAATGTCTTTGGGGTATAAGAAAAACACATAGTCCAAAAAACTCGAACTGGCGATTTTAAAACCCAACAACCATAAATCTCTACACATAGTGATCTGATGACCCCAGGTGTTCGGGAAACCAGCGAGTTCCTCTTGACGTTACTATAGCACCCATCCGGAGAAAATAAGTCAAGAACTTGGTAGGTAGACGTCATTGTTCAAAGTGTGGCAAGTAACGTGGAGCGATATAAAGTAGCAGGAAGCAGGGGTAAATGTTCGTTATTGACGTCCAACTAAAATGAAGGAAATGTTTCAAAGGAAAGGTCCAGATCGAGCCTGTCAACCCGATCAAATCTTTCTGCATTTTACGACAAGCAATGGGGTACTGAGGATGTATCTTGAATCGTCATTTGATAAAAAAACAAAGCACAAAATCACAATAACTCTGGAACGTTTATATGTATGTGTTTACACCTTGGAGAATGCAACTCATGTTAAAAAACATAACTGTGATCACACACTACTTAGAGACAGATCAGGTGGCGAGAGGTGGGATTGTGGCAAGTGGGGTTCGAACTGGGGGACTGTTGTGCGGTTGAAAGGGGAGATGAGAGAAAAAAGATGGTTATTTCATTTCTGCCTGCATCACGAGTCACCACTGAAACCAGTCTAGAGGTCAAATAACCTTACGTTGAATAAACATTACCATAATCGGTGAGACATTGTGCAGAACATGGGCATAGTTTCAATTTCCAGTAAATCTCTATACACTGTAACGAACTCATCCCTGCTGGTGGCGTAATGTACAGCCAGCTGTACATGGTAATAAAATCAAATAAAGAGAAAATATGATACTGATCAAGTTTTGAGGTGAATATTTATCCTACATTCAAAAATAACATCGATTACTGATAGTATGCTTTAAACCACTCGAGATCAATTTGATTTCAGGATGCCATAAACATTCCTCAATTTGACTGAGGTATGTTGGAATTATATTTTTCCATATTAAACCTTTACACAAATTCAATCAATGTTTCGGACCTGTACAGTGAATTATTATTATATTATAACTTAAAAAACATTTGCTACGTGACTGCGAGTGAGCGAAAATTGGTATTAGCTATCATGGATTGGATCAAGAAAAATACAGCAGCCATTGGTTACATGTTTACCATTAGTTACAGTAGATAAATATATCGCACATTTCATAATATAAATAAAAAAAATAAGTTCTTCAATAATATGCAGTCGTATGGACAATACATGCCATATTTACAAACAAACTGTTCATACACGCTACTGGGAACCGAGTACACTATAGGCCAAAAGAAAATGGGCACCTGATTGTGAAAGTACATAAAGTTATGTTTTTTTATATGGTCAGGAACAATGAAAAGAGACAAGAGACAAGCCGGCGACAAAACGTAAAGCGGGTCCTATTGGAACCTTATAGAAAAAAACAAATTTGCCCAGGGTGACTATTTGTCCTGTTGCCTACACGCAGCGGAAGACAGTTCTATCTGCTTCGCTGGTGTCCCTGGAGAGTCCTTGCCCCCTGTAATGGCCGCTGGTATGTCGCAGTGAACTCACTGGCAAAAGCACAAACTGACAACATTAATATAACATCCCCTTTTCATCTGCGTCTAAGGGGCGGTGGGGTAGCCAAGTGGGTAAAACATTCGCCCGTCACGCCGAAGGCCCGGGTTCGATTCCCCACAATGTGTGAAGCCAATTCATGGTGTCCCCAGCCGTGATATTGCTGGAATATTGCCAAGAGCGGCGTAAAGCCCTACTCACCCTACTACACGATTCATGACTTCCTCAAACTGCCCAATGCATGGAAATTAAAGGCCACACGACAGGAAACCAATGCTGAATAGATCACCAAATATTGCACATGACAGCTCTCTATTGCGTTTCGGTATAATAATACATATTTTCAAGTTGTCAATATTTTGCTTTGATGTATCTGTGTAACTTTAACACAAGTTTGTATTTACTGAAAAGCAAAAAGCAACGCAAGATCGAAAATTTTTGAAACTGTATAAGCCTGACCATTCCATTTTGTCTGAAGTGATTGGAAAATGATGAAATAAAAACAGATAAACTGATGTCATGCAATATGACGTCCATTCCCCACACAAGCACCACAAACACAACCACAACCACAGTAAAGCAAAACCATAAATGTTGCACGTGCAATCTTGATCCAGGGTAAACACAGTTTCCTGTTTACATGATTTCATTTACCCCCGGGGTAGTTTAACCCGACTGGGTAGATCTGGGTAGGCTGTGAAGCGGTATTTATCATCACATATAGCTTTCATAATGATTGAGTGCTATCCTTTAATTTCTGTTCACAAAGTCAGCATGGCAAAACCTTGGAATAATATTGGGAACATGTGTAGCATCTATTGCTCCATCACAGTTCGGAAAGTTCCATTTGTCTTTAAAACCATGCCCATTCTGCTGTCCACAGTTGTATTATTGGTGGAATATTGCTAAAAGTGTAGTACAACCACACTCACTTTTAAACCATCAATGACCTTCTTCAAGGCCCACCACGTAGAAATCAGACCAGATCATTGAACAGCTACTGATATATGGCTTCGCAGGCTTGATGGACGCACATAGACAATGTCAAAACAAGTTACCAATAGTTCGTTACTAACAGTGGCGTAAAGCAATACTCAGTCACTCATAATCTTTCTCTTAAATATGGTAAACATGCTGCTTTGACATACAGAGAATCACACCCGAATGTCTTTTAAAATCAAATACATCAACACGAGTTGATAAAAGTGGAAAAAATCCGAGGCTTGCAGAGGATTTCTTTCACTTTTATCAACGAGTGTTGATATATTTGATATCAAAAGACACGAGAGTGCGATTTTATTTATCATCAAACATCATTCTTCCAACTTTTCGAGTTTGTAGACAGTAATAAGAAGTGTTTTAAGTGTAAAAACTACTGATAACAGCTTCAGTAGCAGAGCCATTAGTGATGTCATCTGATTGTGACGTCATGGTAACAATGACGTCACAATTGTCTTCAACGCATTGGGATGTAATTTCATTGCAGCGATATCTGCATTGTAGATATCATTTGATCCCCCCACAAGCAATAATTCCTGTGGGAACCAGTTTTGGGTAGGATAAAGGCCCTTTTCGCAACATTGGAAATGATAAATATTATTGTTTCAGTAAACTTTGTAATACCGGTATTAGAAAACAACTAGACATATTCAAATGGTTGACAACTAGCCTTTTCCCTCCTTATAGGTTTTGACTTCTGGAAGTACAAAAGAATGGCTAAAATGTGCAAGTACAGTCGATGTTTCCAACTTCATGACTGAATCTAACGCTGATGAGGTCCGTGGCTCAAGATGTTTGTACTGTCTCTCTCACCCCAGAAAATCATCTTGGGTTAGCGACTTGCTGAAATATTTGAAAAATGATTCATGAAAACATCTAAACTCTACCTTATGACACGTTGAAACATGTATTTATTTGGCGTTGTTGTAAGTCCAAAATATGTAAATGGACGTCTATTTCTCATTCATATGAACATATCTGATAGTTTTGCTAATTTCTTAACTTTGGCAGATCTCATTGTCCAAACAATACCATAACCTTGTCCTTTCGGGACATCAGTACTAATGTGTATCGACATCGTAAAATACAAAAATTCGTTTTATGAACCTCTGATTGAAGACAAGTATTACATCGGATGCGTGGTTCGTGTTCTCAAACAATACAGCCTTGCATTTAACATTCACAATAATATGAGCACAACAAGAGCCTTGGAAGGCATCCTTGAGATCCTTCTAGATCTGAACATGCACTGTATTACTTTTACGATCTGTAAGGCCAAGGAAATTTAATCCGCCAAAGGGTAAATGATGATTGATAATAATGAGGTCTGGTTCCAAAGGTTAGATTTGGCATGCGAATGCGCATCAAAACGTAATTGCGCCACCAAATGCAGATGCTCCATTAAAAAACGCTGCATAACTCACTCGGGATTAAGTGCAGACCCAGACAATGACGAATCGTGGTGCCATCTCTATTTGCAAGATGACTTCATGACGTTTTCACGGTGTGTGTTTGTTTGACCTATGGCTTGATGCAACTTGCGCACCTTAAGTTGTTTTCGTGACCAGCTTTATGAGTGTTGCAGTTGTGGAAAAATAATCGCATGACATAGGCGATGGTATGGTAGGGTATAGTTTGTGTGGTATGGTGTGCGATGTGGTTGGTATGATTAATGGTATGTTATGTTGCTTTTTTACAATAACGTTTGTGTTGTCGACGTGACATGTTTTGTTGCTGGTGTGGAATGAGCTATAGTTGGTATAATATATGTTGTGTTGCCTGGTTGACTTTGGATGTGATATGCAGAATGACATATGTTGGTATGGCGCTGTGTGGTAGAGTAGGCACGGAAGAGTATTGTATATTGTATGGTATGGCATAGTACTGTACTCTGCATTTATGATTTCGACACTGTGTGATACGTGTATGGCCTGATATGTAAAAAGGTAGTACTGCACAAGGTAGGCATGGTAGTTCATGCAATATAGCATATGGTATGCCATATCATGCCACATGTAAGATTCATTGTACATATGAAAATCGAGTACGAAAGCTATTGACCTTGGCAGTATTGATCCAAAAATGTAGTCAATCAATCAATCTAATAAATGCCTTGAATCCAAATATTTATAATGACCGATTTATATTAGAATCGCAAGTCGAAATTTTTTTCCCCGCAATAACAATAGCAAACTTTTTAAGTATATCAATACGTCAATATCAAACATTAGATAAATTATTCATGATGCAAACAAGATTAATTCATACAACCTGTCGTTATACAAAGTTGCATAAAAGTTGAAACAGTTCTCATACAAATTAACAATGTTTGAAATCAGCTGTTAACAGATAGACATATAGAAATATTAGTTACACAAATTGGTTAAATGTGTTACTTTATATGGCATTTTTTATTCCTCCGTGAGGTAGTAAGACACATCAGTTTCTCACAAAAAGGTAAAGGTTACCGTAGTTCATAATGCATATATCCAGAACCGACTGTATTTACGTACACAATCATCGTGTGCTACCGACGATATATTTTCACAATGTTTAGGGATGCAAAATCAGATCGTGTATACTAAACAGCATGCAGCACCATGTGCTTAGAGTTAGAACTTGAATAATCTTTAAACATTTCATAAAAATAAGTACAAGTAATTTCGATAAATGCAGTTTTCTATGTACAATTTCATATATAAGCAGACATTATAATGTTCATTTACCAAGTCGAGAATGAATAACATATTAAACACTACATTTATTCTTATATTGGCAAACTATGATACTTACGAAAGAGTGAGTGAGTTGGGTTAAACGCTGCTTTTAACATTATTCCAGCTATATCGCGGCGTGACAGCTTAATGTGGGAGGAAAGCCCGAAGTGATGCAGGCTTTAGACGTTTACTACTTCGGTGAAACCCACGAGCACGGGTGTGGTGCTTACAAACCTAGAAACATAATCGGGGCGAACCGAATTCAAACCCTCAATTATAGGTTTCTGGCGTGCCCAAGGGACGCAACTCTGCACAGCGAATCGCGGCGCCTTAGACGACTGTGCATCCCGTGCCCTCTACTCATGAAAGACAATATATTTTAAGGACAACTTTTTTATTCTATTATGATGCGACGATTCGCTGTAAATGCAACCAGCTTAATGCCTTTTCCCATCATTAGGCCAGCCTTCTACAACGCATAGAATATTTAAAATGACAATTAACGCAATTCAGCATAGCAGCCGGAACCAGACATGGTGACCTTCAATTGATTAAAACTGCCAATGTCTTTGGGGAATTTATATTCCTATCTCCGAGACAAAAGAAAAACACATAGTCCAAGAAACTCGAACTGGCGATTTTAAAACCCAACAACCATAAATCTCTACACATAGTGATCTGAAGACCCCAGGTGTTCGGGAAACCAGCGAGTTCCTCTTGCCGTAACGATAGCACCCGTCGAGAGGAAATAAGTCAAGATCTTGGTAGGTAGACGCCATTGTTCAAAGTGTGGCAAGTAACGTGGTTGCAATGGCCAGTGTCATGGAGCGATAAGAAGTAGTAGAAAGAAGAGGTACATGTTCGTTATTGACGTCCAACTAAAATGAAGGAAATGTTTCAAAGGAAAGGTGCGAGCTTGCCAACCCGATCAAATCTATCTGCATGTTACGACAAGCAATGGGGTACTGGTGATGTATTGTGTCTCGTCATTTGATAGAACACAAAGCGCAATATCACAATAACTCTTGAACTGTTATATGTATGTGTTCACACCATGGAGAATGCAACTCATGTTTAACAACATAACTGTGATCACACACTACTTAGAGACAGATCAGGTGGCGAGAGGTGGGATTGTGGCAAGTGGGGTGCGAACTGGGGGTCTGGTGTGCGGTTGAAAGGGGAGATGAGAGATAAAAGATGGTTATTCCATTTCTGCCTGCATAACGAATCACCACTGAAACCAGTCTAGAGGTCAAATAACCTTACGTTGAAACATTACCATAATCGGTGAGACATTGTGCAGAACATGGGCATAGTTTCAGTTTCCAGTAAATAACTATACACTGTAACGAACTGTATAGAGCCAGCTGTACATGGTAATAAAATCAAATAAAGAGAAACTATGGCACTGATCAAGTCTGAGTGATTATTAATTCCTAATTAAAACATAACATCGATCACTGATAGTATGCTTCAATTAAAGATTCAACATTTAATTATTTCATAATTGCCAGTCCTATAGACAATACAAGCCATATTTACAAGTAAACTGTTTGTATACGCAACTGAGAAGCGAGCACACTTTTACAAAGTACACTATAGGCGAAAAGAAAGTGGCCACCTGATTGTGAAAGTGAATAAAGTTATGTTTTTTTATATGGTCAGGAACAATGAAAAGAGACAAGAGACAAGCCGGCGACAAAAAGTAAAGCGAGTCCTATTGGAACCTTATAGAAAAAAAACAAGTTTGCCCAGGGTGACTATTTGTCCTGTTGCCTACAAACAGCGGAAGACAGTTCTATCTGCTTCGCTGGTGTCCCTGGAGTGTCCTTGCCACCTGTAATGGCCGCTGTTACGTCCCTGAGATGTGAGATGACGATGTAATGATCCTAAGAAGGTGTGGCGAGAAACATAGCTGTTACGTTATCCTGCTGTCAACCTAGTTATTGTAATGTTGTCGCTGTGAACTCACTGGCAAAAGCGCAAACTGACAATCTTGTTTGCAACATTAATGTTACCCTCCCCTTTTCATCTGCGTCCATGGGATGGTGTGCCAGCCAAGTGGGTAAAACATTCGCTCGTCACGCCGAAGGCCCGGGTTCGGTCCCCCAAAATATATGAAGCCCATTATGGTGACACCTCTGGGATATTGCTGGAATATTGCCAAGAGCTGTGTATTCCCTACACACCCACCCATTCATTTGTGACCAAAATAGCATAAAGTGGAGCAGCCGGTATGATTAAAACATATACATACTTCTTGACACTGCAGCACAAAACAACATTTCAGATTAAATTTCAATCTAATTGTCCACGTGTTTTCTATCTTCTTCAATTGCGGTCAATGCATCACTGATGTCGGTGCAACGTACATGTGATGCAACACAGCCTGCATAATGATGGCGTACTATCCTTTAATTTCTGTTCACAAAGTCAGCATGGCAAAGCCTTGGAATGATATTGGGAACATGTGTAGCATCTATTGCTCCAACACAGTTCGGAAAGTTACTTTTTTCTTTTAAACCAAGCCCATTTCTGGTGCCCACTGCCGTGATACTGGTGGAATATTGCTAAGAGTGTCGAAAAACTACACTCACTCAATTTTAAATCATCAATGACCTTCTTCAAAGCCCAACACATAGACATCAGACTAGTTCACTGACCATGTTCTGAGGGATGGGTTCGCAGTCGTCATGGACGCACATAGACACTGTTGACCTGGCTATTCCAAACAAGCTACCAATAGTTCGACACTCCACTGTTGTGGCCAAAAAGTACGCAGCTACTGCAACGCGATGCCCCATTGGTGTGGTATCTGCAGTGTATGTTCTGACAGGTGTTAAAGATTCTAAGGAGTTAAATTTCGTTACCTGTTGACCTCTGGTGACATACGTAATTACTGTTTAACAGTATTAGCCCAATATTACATACTAGTCATCAGACTACCAACATTTTCATACGCCACTACATGACTATTGCTTGTAAAAGATATTCCACTGCCCAGTTACCCTACCCCGAAATTTGGTCCTTCGGATTCGTTACAGGTGTCCGCCTTTATGTGGTGATTACTAACACTAAACTGTTAGTTGTTATTTGCTTTCAAATCATAGTTAGCTTTTGCCACCCCAAGTGGTACTGCTTTATACAATTTTGGGGTCTGGTTCATGGACTAAGTGGTCAAGGCTTCTTTTACGTCTGATGAAAGGCGCACATTGAGTTCCAATTGTAGGCGGATGACGTGGAACATGGTTTGACACTCATTCACGTCATCCAAGTTAATCTTTCTTGTAGCAAAGGTGAGCTTATTACCAAAGCAAACGCCTGTATCAATCGTTGCCTTCTCCTTCCCTGCGAAAACGAAAAACGTCCAAACCTCTCCATAGTCTTGAGTAAAAAGAGCTGAACTGATTGATATTAAAATGAACTACCACGTGGGTATATTTACCCTTGGCACAAATAGGGTGCATATAAAGAGGGCTTACTGCATCCTTTGTAAAGGTTGATATCAAACACTGTGGGTTCCTTATTCACGCTAGAAAGTCTAAAGTATACGGGTGCCTAGACTGCCCCCTGTGCAAAGAGAAATGGTCCTTGAAATTTTGCAAGCTGGTACAAGATTTGCACAACGTGACTAACAAAGTCCGTTGCTAATCGACCACGTTCTGTCCGACTCAGAGTTACAAAACCTGTACAAGGTCGCTTTATAAGGGTCACTCATCACAGGAACAGAATTCAGGGAATAAGAATATCAGCTGTAGTTTAGGGACGAAGGGGAGAAGTATCAGCAAACACGATGATTCGACGAGGTCTGAACCTTGCAAAACTTCACCTTCCATATGTGGGACCAATTTTGACACAACCACACCGCCTGGCAAAGACAATATTGGCAACATTAGCAGTGGCCTTTTTTCGGACCAGATTCGCGACTATCTTTCTCATGCTGACGGTCGTGTTCGTGTCTGGCGTCCCTGTAATGAACTTTAGGCTGATCGCTATGTCATCAGGCAAGTGGAAGTGTGATGGTTTGGGAAGCTTTCAGCTACAACCATAGGTTCCCAGGTTCCCAAATGTCCTCATGCTTTCTTTCGTCCATACTCGCTTCTTTCACCTCGAAGGGCATCTCTCTTTGACGTTCTGTGTTCCTGTAAACTTCTGTAATGACTGGATAACAACCACCTTCAGCTCTTAATATAACAGTTCTTTCTATAAATATTCCATTTAACACAATTAGTGCTGTCTTTGGTTCCAAAACTCTCAGACTTGTGTTTGTTTTGCTTTTCAGAATATGTGGGGCGGTGGATATCCGAGTGGTTAAAACCTCGCACTTGCATAAGCCACCCCAAAGGTCCGGATTTGATTCCATTCTCCACATGGGTAAAATGTGTGCAATCCATTTATTGTGTTGTCCGCCCTAATGATGTGATAGCACTAAAGCTGCTTAAATCCGTGGTCACTCACATATTCACAGACATAGCACACAATGAACCGATGACCTTAAATATCTTACATCACAGCAGATAACTGACTTTTATGGGCAAATACATTTGTTAGTACATAATTAACTAACATTACCCTCACAACTGCACACACATAGGAGGGGAGTTTGAACAGATTACTACGGAAATGCATAAGCTCGCATAAGGATTTGCTGGTCACACACAAACATCCACTTAGAAACATACTTTCATCTTGTACTCAACCTCATCGGCGGTCATTAAATTGGTGGTTGTCATTAACTAGAATTGAAACGGGACTGGCTTTATTGAGGCTCGTGACCCCTGAGAAACGTTTGCTTTGAGCGATGTATATGTGATTTAACTGTTTTAGTTATAGAGTTAAATATGTGCTGAAATGACCCTTTTCTCAGAAGAAAATACTTGATCCGAATCTTGGTTCATCCTACTTTCATCTTCATGTCTAACCTCCTGTGTATCTCTAAAACAGCTTTGAACACAAAGCCAGTTAATGATCCTTGTAATATTCAGATTTCCACCAAATTGATATTTGCGAGCTCGACTATATTTTGCAAAAGGATCTATAATTTCAGATCCCTTGCCATGAACAGATCATAATTGAATAACAGATGTTTGAGAGAAATAAAAATGCCTTTAAGCAATAAACATATAGAACATCCGTTCCTACAGACAATTTGCCTAAAATCTTCTCTAATGTGAATGAAGTATAAATGACGAGTCAAGAATCGCATTCGAGTCAACGACGCATTATAACCATAAACATGTTAAATTAGCTCACCCTGCTCGGTTACAATGGAATATATAAAGGTCATCGTCAACTCTGTTACACCTGTGTATGATTAAACATATACTTCGGTCATTCTGTAAAGATACGTTTGATCAAGAATTTATGTTTGGATTAAAAAATGTGCTCAACCATTTTTATTGGCATAATATTTTTTTTCTCCAGATTGACCTTTGTTGGCGTGCGTGCATGGATGCATATATACATGTGGAGGAATTCTACAGTGATGAAGTCATGTACTGCATAACATTCCTGTTCAGTGTAGAAATCGATTGCACTCAGGATAGATAGATTCACAGTGGCCCACGAATATGTTCTCGTGTATGATCTCGTGATGCATTCTGACAGTTCCAGTTGTTATGGTGACGGGTGAAAAGGTGGGGTAGGTGGGGGACTGTATGTTGTGTATGGCGTCGGGTGTTAAGGTGGGTGGGAATGGGAACGTACCTTGTATGTGACGGTGGGTGTTGTGATTGGGTGGGATGGGTAGGGTAATGTATACTGAACCAAATTAAAAACTTCACAATCCTAACATTTTAACATGTTATTTATGTAAATTTGACCATTTATCCATAGTGGGCCAATATTGTTTATTTAAACAGTAATGGCCACGTATTGTCTTCAGATAACACCCGTTTTTGTGCAGGTGAATCGATCAAAATCATGTGCACAGCATTATAGTGGCAAAAGTGTTTTTTCACGTGCAACTGGTCACGTGGCCATACTGCCGCACGTGTTTTCAGCCATACTTGTTAGCAGTCATTACAAAACAAAAGTCTTTACGGCCATTTGTCATGCCACGCCTTTCAAATGTGCAGCGTGAACGTGCCATCGGCATGTTGCAGACGGGAACGTCCGTAGCTGAAGTCGCAAGGACGATTGGTTGTAGTCGACGGACTGTTTATGATTTACAGACGCGTCTACAGCAAACGGGTACCACCGCTGATCACCCTCGGCCAGGTCGACCACGTGTGACGTCACATGCAGAGGATCGTCAGATTGTCTTACGTCACCTCCGTAACCGATTTTTGACGGCTACATCAACCAGAAATGAACTGTTTAGGGGTAGACTGAGTGCGCAAAATGTTCGAAACCGTCTGAGAACTGCTCACCTTCAAGCACGACGGCCATAGTGCGGGCCGATTCTGACTCAATTACACAGACGTCAACGTCAATTGTGGGCACAGCGACACTTACGATGGACTCAGAGGAATTGGAATCAAGTCGTCTTCAGTGATGAATCCTGATTTAATCTTCGATTTGCTGATTGTGGGGCGGGGGTGTGGAGGGTGCCCAGTGTTGTGTACAGGAAGTTGACAGATTTCGAGCCGGAAGTGTCATGGTGTGGGGTGCTTTCTGTGGCAATGCACGTTCCAGACTTACTGCGACCAGGTACTGGCACCAGAACTTCTGCCTTTTATGGCAGCACATGGACCCGGTTTGATATTCCAACACGACAATGCCAGGCCCCACACAGCAATTTTGACAAGGAATTTCCTTCAGAATGCGGGAGTCAACGTCATGGACTGGCCCTCAAGGTCTCCCGACCTCAATCCAATCGAACACGTCTGGGATGCTCTTGTCAGAAGTCTGCGCACTCTGCAGACCAACCACAGAATTTGCAAAATCTTGGCACCATTTTGCAGCAACAATGGCGTCGTCTTCCCAATCATGTATTCACAAGTATCACAAGGTCCATGTGGATGCGTTGTGTGGCAGTTGTCAACGCACATGGTGTCCATACACGCTACTGAACTTGTGTGCCATCAGATTCTCGTGCTTGGGACTTATGATTTAAACTGTTGATGTTTTCACCGAATACCGTAGGTGCTTGGAACAAATTATGGTTACCACCGTTAATTTAAATCCTTCTTTGGACATTAATGATTAAAAATTACCTTCTCTGATACATTTGACCATTGTATATCATATATGGGTTTACTTTTAAAAATGTGAAGTTTTTAATTTGACTCTTACATGTACGTTGTGTATGTGGCGGGTGTTGGGGTGGGGTGGGGTGTTGTGGGTAGGGGAATGTACGTTGTGTATGTCTGCTGGTTAAGGGCTCGGTGTACCACATGAATGCGGTTTTGGGGGTGGCAAACATGCGTACTTCGTTGGTGTGGACGTTGGGGAACAGGGAGAAACTGCTTGGAACAACAAACATTGGGTTTCAGTTGATATCTACCTATGAGAGGGATAATGTCTGTGTCGAATGCATAGCATATTTATTCAAAGAAGGTACAACTTCAAAAAAGAAAGAAAGTTTATATGGTGCTAACCTATTGAGATACCATGCCGCAGTTTAACATGAATACCACACTCAGACACAGTATACTGACTCCGAGCCGACCAGTCCTTATTTTATCCCCGTAATGCCAGGCGCCAGGTGGGTAACAAGAAGTTCGATCACTTAACGTCATATAACATTACGCGGCTGATGATCGAACCCTTGACATTCCGCTATCTGGGTCTACGCTCTATCAACTAGACTACGAAGGCGGTCGACATGCATGTAGACAAAAGATGTGGTGTTACAAGTGGAACCTCAAGTGTCAGAGAGTGGCTTTACAATGGTGTTTGTGAGATGTCTGTACACCGTGGAAATTGATTGTTTTAATAAATCCTGTTTAGAAGTCTTTATTTTTTTTGTACCAAGGCCACTGGCCCATATACAATACATACATTTGAAATAGTGTGGTACATGAAAAAAGGTAATGTCAGGTACAAATTTACAGGTTTACAGGCTTTTCATAATTACGTCTTCTTTCATAGCTGTAATACAGGTATTTACATAGTTTTCCAAGTAATTGTTTACACGAAGATGACAGTAGCGTTTTAAATTTATGCATATTTGGATTATTGCAAAATGTTGTTGGTAAATACAGATGTCTAATATCGTTGTAATATTCACATTCTAAAGTAAAATGATATTCATTCTCTATACTTGTTTCACATATGGGGCAGAGTCGTAAACGTAAGTCAATATCAGCCCATCTACCTTCGTTTACCTTAAGTCTTAGTAGCCCGGCTCTAAGCCTTATCAAAACATTTCGATATTTTATTTCAGTAATAATGGAAAGGTATTTTTCTGGTTCCAGGAGACTTTTAAATTCTTTATACAGAATGTACCTAGAACTAGCCTTGATAGTACTATTCCATGATTGGTAAAACATATTTATCAAAACGTTTTTAAAACTATTCATGAATGATGGTTTGTCGCCAACAGCTTGACTGAGCCAAACTACTCCGAATCCGTGAGAAAATAATATGGAACGAATAGAAGAAGCATAGTTATGACGACCACACTTGTCGTTATATACAAGCAAATTATAAGATTTTCTTGGTATCCTATCTTCGTCCATTTCAATCAGTTTTAGCCAATACTTTACAGAACGACACATAGCATTTACATGTAATGGGTACCGACCGCATTCCCCATACACAATAGCATTTGGGGTTTGCAAACCAACGTTAAGAAACTTCTTACAAGCCATAATATGCACTTGTTCTATTTTTTCAAATCTGTCTACACCCCATATTTCCGCACCATATAAAAGAATAGGTTGAATCTGAGTATCAAATATTTTAAAGAAAACTGAAGTGTCAACAAAACCAATCTTCCGTAAATTGCGAAATATTTCCATTAAAGCTCGTTTACCCCTTGATGCTAGATCTGAAACACATTGGTTCATCTTTGATGTATATGAGAATACAAACCCAAGATATCTATAGGAGTTGGCGGTTGAAATACGTTTGCCTTTATAGAACCATTTCTCATGAACAGATAACCGCCCTCCTCGTCTAAATACAACAACACTCGTTTTATCTAAATTAACCGTTAATCCATGTGAATCTGCAAAGTTATCAAGAATATTAAGTTGGTTCTGTAAACCAGTTACTGTGTCAGAGACAAGAATAACATCGTCGGCAAACAATAATAATAATATTTCAAACAAGTCAGGAAATAATTGTACGCCGTGTTTCCCATGTGATGAAACATCATTTGACAGTTCATTGATGAAAAAGGAAAATAATAGAGGGCTTAATATACAGCCTTGTTTAACTCCGTTAGGACAATAAAAATATTCTGTATAAATGTTATCATTACATCTCACACACGCTTTCACGGAGGCATAGATTCCCTTAAGTGCTCTCATCATCTTACCACTCAAGCCTGCATCGTGCAGACACTCCCATAGTTTAAGATGATTTACTGAATCAAAGGCTTTTTTAAAATCCACAAAAGCAACGTATAATTTCCCTTTTCTTTTCGATAAACATTTGTTAACAATTGCATTCAACGTGAATATGTGGTCAGTAGGAGAATATCCCTGTCTGTGAGATGTCTGTACACCGTGGAAATTGATTGTTTTAATAAATCCTGTTTAAGAAATCTATAAGGATGATTGGCTACATTTTATCATAGATTCTCCAAAATAATTAGGGATCATGAAATGTGTATTTTATCATTGGTCATCAGAATAAGATCAGCTTTGGAAAATGACTGTCACAGATAGATTTTGGTTCCAAAAACCATTGTAACACCACTACACACCCAGAACATTGCACGTGGACCATGCAAATTATCCTTGATTTTGACACATAAGTCAAAGGTCGTAAAATTTCTCACAACCTTTAGTATTGTTTAGTTGATTGTTGATTTTCAGTATCCACAGTAACAGATAAACTCTTTTTTTTCTTGCTTTAAGGCAGTAGTTATGATCAGATTGGGAATGCGTTGCCAACAATGTAATGGAGCGTTATTGGTATGTTTCAAACTGGTGGAACTCAGAATCCTTTTCTGATGAGTCTTGCTGACATCTTTCTCAGGCTGATGGTCGTTTACTTGAAGCGTTTGGCGTTGCCGTAATGAACGTTGCGTTGATTGCTGTGTCAGTTGGGTGATGGACGTGTGATGTTTTGAGGAGCTTTTAGCTCCAACCATAGGTCCCCAGGTCGTCATGTCATCGGTCATTCTTTCAGACACTTGTTAACTCAATGGCGTACATACTCGCTACTTTCACTACGAAGGGTATCCCACTTCGATGCGCTGTGTTCCCTAACAGACTTCTGTTCGTTGTGTGTCACGCCGAAGGCCCTGATTCGATTTTCAACAACGATGTTTGAAGCCCATTTCGTGTGTCCCACTGATCCCATACTCACTCACACACAACACAATGAACCGAGCACGTTAAATGTCTTAGCACAGCAGACAAATTACTTTTTAGACCAAATACATTTGTTAGTACGGAAGTAACATATTGATGACATTACCCTCACCATTGACTATATGTTGATGAAGGAGGCAAATTTACCAGATTACTACATATATGGTTGTCAAGAGCTCGCGTAAGGACTTGATGGTCGCAATAAACATCCACTTAGAAGCATTCTGTGTACACTCATCTTGTACTCAAACTCATCGGCGGTCATTAAATTGAAGGTTGTCATTAACTATAATTGAAATAGGGATAGCTTTATTGAGGCTCGTGACCCCTGAGAAACGTTTGCTTTGAGCAATGTATATGTGATTTAACTGGTTTAGTTATTGAGTTGAATATGTGCTGAAGTGACCCTTTTCTAAGACAAATACTTGATCTGAATCTTGGTTCATCCTACTTTCATCTTCATGTCTAACCTCCTGTGTATCTCTAAAACAGCTTTGAACACAAAGCCAGTCAGATTTCAATCAAATTGATATTTTGTGAGCTCAACTTCATTTGTAATTTCAGATCCCTTGCCATGAACAGATCATAACTGAATTACAGATGTTTGAGAGAAATAAAATATGACTTTATAACATATATAACATATATGGTTATTATCTAATATATAAAGGTCATTGTCAACTCTGTTACACCTGTATATAATTAAACATACTTCGATCATTCTGTAAAGATATGTACGGTCATATATATCTTTGATCTAGAATTAGGGAATTCTACCGTGAAATAGTTTAGTACTGCAAAACAGTCTTGTTCTGTGTAGGAAACGATTGCGCCCCATGATAGATAGAATCACAGTGGCCCACTAATATGTTCTCGTGTATAATCTCGTGATGCATTCTGACAGTTCCTGTTGATATATTTGTACCTTCAGGAGTGTAAATGTAACAACGACATCCACAGGCTATACCATCTTACAATGGTTTCTGCCAATTCAAATTGGCATATTCTAAATATACCAATGTAATTATACTTTCCTGATTTTTAAAAGATAGGTTCATATATTTTGTCAAGGCTCATTGTAATTGTAGGAAATGATATTAAAGTTCGCTTGCAGTTATACAGTGTTCAGTACGAACCATAACAATCAAGCATGCATACGGTTGATACTCTACATATGGCCCAGTGGGATTCCTTCACTTTGTATCATCTCTTCACTAATGTTGTGTATGCCATATCAAACTAGTAAGGAGATACAAAGGCGTCACGGTGTGTCGAAGAAAGCTTGGCATGGGTCAACATTTGGCCACACTGTGTGCTAACAATCCAGCCCTCTGGACACGTTATAATTTGTCTGGATATACGAGGTCAACCTGTCTGACATATCCATGCTATTCTACTGAAGGCAAAGTAACACTAATCACCTTCTCTTATGGAAAATACGATGAAAATGTTCTTATGTCAGCTACATCTAGATGTTATCTGTGCACACAACAAAACGAGGCGTTGCTCTTTTGCAGCTTACTCTTTCGGAACTACCTTTACATTAACATATACATGTGTGTATACAACTTAATATGAACAAGATCCATATACATGTAGCAACGAAGCAATTTTTAAAAAAAATAATTAAAACGTTTTGAATAAATAGGCATCTTTAACAGGACAGAATATTGAATGTATCTTTGTATGGTAAAAGTCAATGTACTGTCAAGACAATGGTCGATCAATAGTGTTCAGTTTTAAATGTCAGTAAAGTATATGCACAGGTAAACTCCTAAACACCAAACATCGCAGCAGATGCTTCTGAAGATTTACATATTTTCTACCCTATCCATGAAATCAGTGTTTGAAATCGTATCTCTGTGACATGCGTATGAAATAGTGTCTGTGTTTGTGTTCTTGATGAAATATAGTTACATAAAATGTCATATTGCTGGAATACGTTTACTAATCGCAGAACATATGTCATGTGTTGAACTGTCAATATCAATTCGCAAATTACATGATTTGCCAACATCAGTCAACATTTACATCGGAAGAAGATCATGTTTGTAATTATTTAACATTCAATAACTTTCAGTAGCAGTTGCCGAAAACGATCACATTCAGATCTGTCAAACAAAAGCAGAAACTAGTTTCTTAAATCAATTATCATCAACATGTGCTGGTCTGTAGCATTTCAAATGCACCATGTTTGACAGTAGCTGACAGACTCAAAGTGTTCCTTGACATTATTGCTTTAAGGCAATATCCGTATATCCGGCCATTGGAACACCGGTGGCTAGTGTAATTGCATTTGTCAAGCTTAGACATACCAAACCCCGTGGAAGTATGACAGCTCCCGGCACAGGGGATCATGGTTCCTTGAGCTTTTGGAGAACGTCTTACCGATAACAGTCCATTCAGTCTGTAAGATATTTATGCCTGGCTTACCAGGCCATGTCCAACATGAATACTGCCTAAATGTTCGTAATACAAAGAGCTACATCAAGTCGATGAAGTTTAGCGGACGGTTGGGGTTTCATTCACATTTTCTGTCTGAGTGAATTAATACATTTTGGAGAGAAGACGGGTCCCACAATGCTTTGCGCCTCAGCTTACAGATCCAAACACGTGTCATCTCATCTTCTGCAGACACCTTTATTTTTTGGCCTGGATTACGCAATTAAGTTCTGTAATGTCATTTGGGCTCTCCTGTGGAATCAGCTTATCAAATTACACTACCGCTGCTGCTTCGCCCAGTGGTTTGTTTACAAACGGGTGCTCTGTGATGCAAGTTCTTGTAGCTGCGGTTCCTTTCAATTACACAGATGTGGTGTCACGTGGCTGTCAGGATCCGCTGATCGTGACAGACTGCTGGTTTGTGTGTGGTCGCGGGTTTCACGTTGAAAACAACTTGATACATCGATAACTGAAATATTTTAATAATAATAATAATAATAATAATAATAATAATAATAATAATAATAATAATAATATAGGGACAAACTCCAGAATGTCCATATCAAGGGCAAACTTCAGGCAGAGTACAAATGTAGACTAAAGAAAAATCTGCAGTTCAGAGTTGAATGCTCGCAATAAAGTCAAAGCCAAAAATACTTATGCTGTGCCCGTCCTTTCGTATTCTTTTGATGTTGTTGATTGGACGAAACAAGAAATTCAGGGTATTGACATCCTCACACGAAGAATCATGTCAGACAATAGACCCCACCACCCTCACTCTTCTCTCAATCGCTTATATTTAGCAATTATGATGGGAGGGCGTGGTTTGATTAATGTGGAGTCTCTTTATGATAGAATTGTTTTGTGCACTTTTGCACACATATATTTGTCTGGTGATCCTCTTGTGAAGCATGTCAAGACTCATGATGAAAACAAGGCATTCCACAGTTTTCTAAAACGAGCCAAGGATGTTGGACATAATCTCAATGTCGGTGTTGCTTTTGTTGACGGTACAGAATTGAGTGTCAACCAAGCGAAGTGCCATATCAAATCGGCCCAGACTCAGTTTTTTTAAGGAGAGGCTTCCTAAACGACCACTGCATTGAGTTTATGTGCAGTGTGTTGAGAAGATCAGCAATCCTGCAGAGTCCTTCACTTGGATAAAGTCGTCTGGCCTGAAAAGTGAAACAGAAGACTTTCTGTTTGCTGCTCAGGACCAGTAAGTTCCAACTCGAAACCGTCAATGTGTGATTTTGCATCAAAATGTGAATATGAAATGTAGATTATGTAATGAATTTAATGAGACTGTCAAACACATTGTGAGTGAATCCAGCTTTGGCACAGACACGGTATCTTAAGCTACGTGATAGGGTGGCTCGATCATTTTATTACCGTCTTCGCCATGCTTGTGGTTTGACACAGAGGTCCATCCATGGTACGACACGGAATATGTAGAGGGCGTCATGGAAAATGATAAATACAAAATCCTTTGGAATAGGCCCGTATATACCCTCAGACATATCCAGGCCAACAAACCTGATCTTGTCCTTTTTGATACATCCAATGAAATCATTTATATCATTGAATTTTCTGTCCCTTTTGACAGTAATGTGATTGACAAGATTGAGGAAAAGCATGGCAAATATGCGGACCTCGCTTTCGAAATGTCACGCTTGCATCCCATGTACCAAGTTGTCCGCCTTCCCATTGTTCTCGGTGCCTCAGGTTTGGTACCTCCCAAACTGTTGACTGACATCGGGAGAGTACCCGGATTTGCTACCAAGACTATAGCCCTTCTGACAGTCTGGGTAATGCAGAAGGCTGGAGTGTTGGGGAGTCTTCACATTCTCCGAAAAGTTCTGGGTGGGTTTGACGAGGCAGCGCTTCCTAGGAGAAGTCCCATTCGGTGTCTTGGCTGCGTGTGGAGGGGGCAAGGGCCCTGAGCTGATGATGAGCCTAACAAGCCTGCCAGGATCATCCAAACCCTGTTTGCTGCATTTTTTATTTTATACTGTAAATAATAATAATAATCTGTGTGAAATCACTCTCTTACACGGAAATACGTGAGATATCTATAGCATCCCTTCGCATCACGTCACCATCTTACCCCGACATAATAACAATTTTGGGAAAGAACGATTCTTTCCTCATTGAGAAAACAAATGAGTTTACCGGAGTATGTGCTCAAATCATGTCATTGTGGATAAACGATTTCAGTTGATGAAATATCGGATGAGTGTCCAAACAGCGATTACAGCTCACAAAACGTTGAGTCCATCAGCAAGCCGGAGACTAGTTGTGATTGGTTACCCGAAGACAATCGATCACGTACAACATTGTTTTCATTCTCTGGGGCTAAAATGATTTTTGTTTTTTTTTGGTTTTCATTGACCTACGTTTGACACAACCTAGTCTCAACTCCATCCGCCTACGCCACGAACCGAGTTTTTAACGTTAAATCAATCATTAGATGAACATACATGGACACTGAGAGGAGTAATCTCAGTCCCTTTTCAGAAGAACACAACCACTGCTTTGCTTTTTGTACGACTACTGTTACCACATATACTGCAACTATTACTGAATCTGGACCAACAGTTCAAAGTGGATTTTAAACCCAGGTTCACTCGCAAATCTTTCAGCAAAGAAAGGTAAGACATTCTGTACTTTGAAAATACTATTGGAACAAAAGTGATGCCACGACGCAGATGACATTTATTAGGTAATGAGAGATTTATATGAAATATGCATGTATTTTCATGGTAATGGGTGCTAGTGTAGGGTGGATAGTGAGAGAGTGAATGAGTATATGTTTACGCTGCTTTTAGCAATATTCCAGCAAAATTGCAGCAGGGGACACCATAAATTGGCTCCACACAGTGTACCCATGTCGGGAATCGAACCCGGGTCTTCGGCGTGACGAGCAAACGCTTTAACCACTAGGCTACCCGACCGCAACTGGGGGTGGCTAGGGGAATGTACGTTATGTGTAGTGGTAGGTGTTGTGATGGGGGTGGCTAGGGGAATGTACGTTATGTGTAGTGGTAGGTGTTGTGATGGGGGTGGCTAGGGGAATGTACGTTATGTGTAGTGGTAGGTGTTGTGATGGGGGTGGCTAGGGGAATGTACGTTATGTGTAGTGGTAGGTGTTGTGATGGGGGTGGCTAGGGGAATGTACGTTATGTGTAGTGGTAGGTGTTGTGATGGGGGTGGCTAGGGGAATGTACGTTATGTGTAGTGGTAGGTGTTGTGATGGGGGTGGCTAGGGGAATGTACGTTGTGGACTGTGGCGGATGTCGGGATGGGGTAGGTAGGGGAATGTACGTTGTGTATGGCTGCTGATGTTGGGCTGGTTAAGGGCTTGGT
The DNA here is from genome assembly GCF_022045235.1 of Haliotis cracherodii. Classification (NCBI taxonomy): domain Eukaryota; kingdom Metazoa; phylum Mollusca; class Gastropoda; order Lepetellida; family Haliotidae; genus Haliotis; species Haliotis cracherodii. The sequence goes on from NW_027266286.1 coordinate 31,590,072, forward strand.
GTATGTTGTTTTTGAGGTGGCAAACATTTTGAATAAAGAGTTTTGCCCGCATTATTTATTATATTTATGAGTGCAGTGAGCCGATTATATGAGCTCCATTCCTTTTTATTATAAATACAAGAAGAGATCTGCAATCCTTGTAACGTTGAAATTGATATAAATACGTGGAATCATATTAAACAAGACCAGGTTTTGCAGTGTTTCTACATTCTGTTAATAAAATATACACTACATATGTGTGTGTGTTGTTTTGTGTGTGTGTTTTTGTTTGTTTGTTTGATTGTTTGTTTAACGCCGCACTCAGCAATATTCTAGCTATATGATGGCGGTCTGTGAATAATCAAGTCTGGAACAGACAATCCAGTGATTGCCATCAAAAGCATACATGTAGGTCCACGTAATTGGGATCCTTACCACCCGATCCCGTTAGTCGCCTCTTACGACAAGCATATTCGACTTGTATGGCAAGCATGGGTTGCTCTGTGTGTGTGTGTGTGTGTGTGTGTGTGTGGCTCTGGACTTTCTGGATAGGCGTGGGCGTGTCTGGAGGCGTTGTAAAGAGCATCAGGCGAACGTCAACGTAAGGTACCATGGCATATTGTCCATGGAAGGGTCACTGGACTGGACAGTATTACCGAGGCAATATTATCGCGACAATAGCTGTGCTGTGTTAGCGCGATGGTGGGCCACGTTCATGACGATAACGTTCGTGAGCACCGTGCACTTATCATAATTGACAACCTCCAACAGCAAAACACCACATGAATTCAATGGCCAATCAAGCGTCATGAACTCTCCCCACTGAGCACGTATGGCTTCGGATATGATCGGAAGTCATGTACGCCGGTGTCAAAAGCCACCCACTATATTAGCTAAACTCTCTCAAATTGTCATTGGGGGATTGATTCGGACCATACTACACAGTAGCAATGATTATTTGACCAATCGTAGGGACATGACCCTTTAGTGATCAAGTCATCTTTAGACAACACACTTCTGTCGTCTTTCTTAGCGGTTTCCATCCTTCCAACATATCAACATGTTCTTTTGATTGTCGTGTTTCATATTGTCCTTCCGTTTTGTTATCCATCCATTACCGCCACTGCATACCTCTTTGTATTTCTGTAATCATCTGTTATTTTTGAATGCCCCACACAATTTGGGAGAGTATGTGGTACTCTACATTATATCTGTTTGCAAATTGTATATAAATGGCACACGGGCTTTCACTTGGGATTAGTAAATATACAGTTCTCCTCCACATGTGTAGACTAAGGTAGCATTAGTTTCAGTGAAAATGGCAAACTGAAATTGGGCAATTACCTTAACACAACCATAATGGGAAGGAGCGCGAGTGAGTATGGTTTACGCCGTTTCAGCAATATTCAAGCAAGACCAGGGTGAGGTACACCAGAAATTGACTTCACACAATGGACCCATTTTGACAATCTAACCAGCGACTGTGACTCGCGAACAGCGAGGAATGTAACACATGCTATTCCCTATATACAAGATAACATACATGTATATGCATACATCACTCTGTCATGGTTATAGTGAAATGCAGATCTCCCTGACCACGTATAATATAGGTGTCAAATTGAGTGGGATATGGAATTAGCGCTTAAACCTCTGATTGTATTTTGGACGAACATCAACTGAGTTTTTAAGCGAGTTGGATCACTTCAACACGAATTCAAATTCATTTTACCACAGAAGATGTTGAAAGGTTAACAGATCACAGAGAACGAAATACAAGTTTTGAATTTAAAACGAGTTTTACCATCACCTCAAAGAAGAGACAATTTCTGTTAATAAGTGCAATCGGTTTCTAAGGATCATTCAATCATGTTGTACAACACACGGTGACAATGGCAGATAACGTCCTTCACGACTTCTGTTGGGCCACTTCTGCTGAAGAACACTCTTTGGTAACTTGGCACACGAGATGACGGCGGCAAGTTCTGCGAACTGATATCGATGCCTCTTACGTCTTGAAGATGTTTGTTATTGCTTGAAACAGGAGCAAGTCGTTTCGGAAGGAGCTTAACGCAGCCATTCTAGCAGATATAACGCTCTCTGGCGACTATTTATTTTGGCTAAATCCACTGTCCTGTGACCATAAAGCGTTGTGCATTCTCCAAGTCCTAAACCAACACCTAACGTGAACAGCACTCTTTGTGTGTTCAGTTTATCGATAAATTGCGCCATTTGAAGGACAGTTGATAACTAATATATTAGCATCTTCGCAGCCATTCATCATCAATGCCTTGTATCAGGAAATATGTTGGGGTTTAACCGATACCATCACTTTGACCTGGGCTTGAAAAGGCTTCAATTCTCCTCAATTGATTTTGAATAAAGAGTTTTGCCCGCATTATTTATTATATTTATGAGTGCAGTGAGCCGATTATATGAGCTCTACTGCTTTCTATTATAAATATAAGAAGAGATCTGCAATCCTTGTAACGTTGAATGTTGATATAAATACGTGGAATCATATTAAACAAGACCAGGTTTTGCAGTGTTTCTACATTCTGTTAATAAAATATATACTATATATGTGTGTGTTGTTTTTATGTTTGTGTTTGTGTGTTTAACGCCGCACTCAGCAATATTCTAACTATATGACGGCAGTCTGTAAATAATAGAGTGTGGACCAGACAATCCAGTGATTGCCATCTTAAGCATCGATCCACGCAATTGAGATCGATGACTTGCATCAACCAAGTCAGCGAGCCTTACCACCCGATCCCGTTATTTGCCTCTTACGACAACGACAAGCATAGTCGCCTTTTATGGCACGTATGGATTGCTGTGTGTGTGTGTGTGTGTGTGTGTGTGTGTGTGTGTGTGTGTGTGTGTTCAGTGAAGAGAGATCTCAGGTCAAGAGTTTACAATAGTTCATGGTAAGTCCATGCGGTATCTCTGTGGTTAATGAATGGAAAGCTCGGAATGGAAGTGGGTAGTGAAATGAATCTGTTCCGACACATCGCGAAGGTGGAATGCACAAGGACAGTCATGAACCTGTCTATACTGGGAGAGGTAAATATTATTAACAGATTAAACATCTTAAAAGATTTTAAAAGATTTATCATGTAGTCTAAGTATTTCTCTGTCTGAATGTATGTGCAAAGGCATTTTTTAAACATAAGGGAAAATATATGTATATGTAGATCCGCTTCAACGTAGGTCCCCTAACGAGATACACTGCGGGTATAGCTATAGGGCGCCATGCTTAGTAAAAGAACCGGGAACTACATGTGTAACAGAGTTGTGTTCTACTCCCATATTTGCAAGATATCAAGACATATCACGGCAAGCGAGAGACTGCTAAAAGATTTTTTAATTTTAATCTGAAAATATGTCCCAACGAAAAGTTTCCACATTATATTTTTCTTTGTTTGAAAATTACATAACTGCAATTGCAAACCATATTTCCAAATTTGGATTTGGATCTGATTAAAGGGAACGTGGAACTAGACGGATGCCACTCGGATTGTGATGTAAGTTCAGCTGACACAAAGTTACACAGGTAGTTTCAATTTGTAACGTTCGTGACGTTGAAGAAAAACTTTCCGAACGTCAATTTTGGCAGTCTTCGTTTGATGTGTGATTTCTGATAAGGTCTTAAAGCCGATTCGTTACTTCCTGATAAAAAATGCCAGAGGAATTGATATATGGTTATTATATCGTGTATGCAAGGACGAGCAGATCATTCATTTGAGAAAAAGTATTCAGCTTGATATGCAAATGTCCTACATCCTGTAATGTGGCAGTAGATTATTGTAGGATATTTCTGATGGTTGTTGGTGGTGGCAGCAAAATGAACGAAGTGCTCACTACACCTCAAGCCTTGGTAGTGGTTTACAGCTGACAGAGTACCTGAGAATTATCCGCCATGTTAAATATGAGTTACCTCCCTTAGTTCTGCAAACACTGGTACAGGCCACATCATCAGAGGAGTTTCAAGAGATGATGGTCTCTAGATGGCTGATTGTACCTATATAACAGCAAATCGATGGCGATCCCAGGCCTTCTACGTGCCCAGTTCGAACGATACTGATCTACTGAAACCACGGACTTTGTGCTTGTTTCCCCAATTCTGTCCAAAATTGTTAAGTAGCATAGCCTTCATACCAAGCCTCGAAAAAGGGGGGCACGGGTAGCCCCGTCGTCTGAGGCGCCGTTATTCGCCGTGCAGAGTTGCATTCCTTGGGCACGCCAGAAACCTATGGCTGTGGGTTCGAATCCCTGTTTGCCCCGATTATGTTTCTAGGTTTGTCAGCACCATACCCGTGCTCGTGGTTTTCACCGAAGTGATAAACGTCTGAGACCTGCATCACTTCAGGCTTTCCTCACACATTAAGCTGACACGCCGTAATATAACTGGAATACTGTTCACAGCATCGTTAAACTCATCTCACTCAGTCACTCACTCTTTGAGGAATATTGAAATTTAGAAACTTATTGTGGAATGTTTGTTTAGGAGGAACTTTCGTCTTATTTCTGTACGTCCCGATTTTGGGATTGACATTTGCGTTTCAATTCACTCGTGACGCAAAATCTACTTATTCGTCACATTCTCCCGCTGAAACGTCACGCATATACATATCCACATTAACATACTGCTACAGATACGAGCGCATAGTGTTTAACTCTTACTAGTTCTTTGCTGGCAATAGGTTATATTCCAGTTTTATATCATTAGTGAATACATATTCACATACAGATACACAATGATGAACCTCAAGCACGCGTATGTGGTACTGGCAAAGCAAGAATCCTAATCATGGAGAATATGGGATTCGAATTGCCTTACAAGTTACATCAAATAATGAGTTTAAACGTTTATTTTTTTTAAACTTTCACATGTATCCGCATTTGAACATGTGTTCATACTGTATTGTGTCACCATCATGTGTCCCCATGTCCTGCTCTGAACGTGGTTCATGATGCAACGGCACCTTATTCCCCTACTCGGCAATGTTGCTGTCATCCTATATGAAGAGTCTGTGAATAAAACATACACATATTCCGATGTATTCCTGCCAAAGTCCTCGTGAGTACCCTAAAGGGGAAATATTAATGAATGTCATTTCTGTTTCTGTGGTTACTTCTTGCCAACGTTGCACAGGGCGTGTCATTGCGCTGACTGACTTAATCTCTAGATGCCCCGGCCTTTGTTGAGAGTAATTGCCGGTAAGCTAACCGCAAGCTGAAGTCCTCCAGGAACAGCGAGTCTCCTCGATCTCCACCATCTCGAACAAAAACACCAATGGAAGCCCATTTTGTTCAACTTTCTGATTGCAAAGAATTGTCCAACGATATGGGAAGAAAAGGAATGAAGTTATCTTCAAGTGACTGCAGAAATCGTTCATTAGCCAAACTATGTGGTGAATATTCACATTCTGTAGTCCTTTTTACACTGGTTTAAAATGCTAGTCAGGAACCGACTAAATGGTAAAAATTACTATAACCTTTGAGAATACTAAATTCAGAATTAGGTGTCTGTGACTGTATTTATTTCGTTTGAGCTGTCATAACATTTTCAACGACTGCGTCAACACGTCCATTTATTGTTCGTCAGGATAATAATTGCAAGATGATGAAAGTAATCACAAGGAATCTGTACTTGTAACATGACATGCACAGACTCCACAATGACTCTCATTCCACCTCTGCGTCAGTCACCATTGTTTTGTTCATGTAGCACATACTGTAAACTGACGAGCAGACTGCCAATGATGACTCATTGCAGATTCATTTGTGAAGCTGAGGAGAGAGATGGCGATGGACGGCAGTAGAGGAAAGTATCCATTCAAACAGATTAGTGATTCCTGTTACTTCGATGGTCATCAACAGATTCATACTGTTTAATGAGTATGGTAATATGTGAGTTGTGTTACCACAACGCCCTATACTACTCGTTGTGGTGTTTCTGTCCCAACGCTACTACCGTCAGCCCTTCCTTTTGACTACTTTCATTGATTTGACTACAACTGAAGTACTGTTCAAAATGGCGTTTAGCCAGAATTCATTAACTCACACATAACCTTGCTGCGAGTTCGTTGTTGTAGCACAGCGTCTCCACTTAGTCAGACAAATTTGTATTGTACCCCGTCGCAACCAAACTGAAATATAACTCCATTAACCCACCCCTACTAGAAAGTGCCACCCGGCCTCGCCTTTGTTCCTTCCATCAAGGAGAATGTAAATCACGAATGGAAAGCCCGAGTGTGTCGTATTGTGTCAAGGGGTGAACCATATTGTGACTATCACAAGGTCTGTGGTAATAATATCTTTAAAAAATATGTAAATCAAGTAAATAGTATAACGTTATGACTATTATTTACAGCACACTGTATAAACCGGTCTTGAGATCTAGGGACCAGTGGCTCTTACAGTACCTTCCCTACGTATATGGCATCCCAGTAGAATTTACACTATCCCTCTTTTTACTGGCGTTTATAAGGTTTACTGCGATTAAAACCATGGACAGAAGGAAACTGCTTCATGAAATGATGTGGTCATACGTAACCTTCGAGTACGTTGAAGGAAGGGGCACTAAGTGTTGAAGAGTTGTTTCAAAGCAGGCAACATTTGCCACATTCATCATTTTCTGCCATACTCCCACTTTAAGTTGCACTCATCAATAGAACTGAAAAAATCGTGTTGAGCTCACTCACTAATTCTGTTGCCCAACAATGGTAAGATTTTATTTCCTTCAGGAATAATACAAATTGTTATCCCCCAAAGCGGTGCCACAACGCTGGAGACAGTAATTTTCGATGTGCAATAATGTACTGTTCTTATGCCATCGTGTCTATCTTTTATGTGTTTTCTGTTGCTATCATGACATTCCACTTGTTATTTTCGCTAAAGTACTGTGTAACATTTCATGAAAGAAAAGCTTATATGAATGTCGTCCATAAAACACCTATAAGTAATGTCAACTTCAGAACCTGACAGGGACCCTCGTTATCAGGAGATCCTTAACTTCTTTCAGGTGAAATTTGACAGTTCCAATAAGATATAACAAATGCTCAATGATACTGTGTTAATGAGGAAACGGATAACACAAGAACGTGTTGTATGGTGCGCACAACACCAGGATTGAGGGAGGGATATATGCGACATCATGGAAAGTTTCATGTGTTGACATCTCATCATTTAATGTTCTAATCTAATTTCTCTGACTACCTTATTTGGATCCTATTTCTATACATCGCATTATAAATGTTCGAATCAATTCAGTTGTGTGGAGATGGTGTGTTTTTTGTGTGGGCGTCGATAAGGGAATTACCGTATTGTTTGCATGTGCTGGTTGTTGGTTTGGTTTGCATGTGCTGGTTGTTGGTTTGGCGTGGCGGTCTGTTGGGCTACGGGTGTACCAGCCGGCCGTGTGTGTAGTGTTGGGTGGATGAAGGAATGAGCCTCGCGTGGGTGGGTGGTTTAGGGAATGGTTGCGGGGTGTGGGGGTGGACTGGGCAGCTGAAAGTTAGGGTAAAATGTTTTGGAATAACAACATTGGCTTACATACGAATACTGAAAGATATTATATTGACATCATTCACTGAGTGGGTTTTTGTCTGTGTCGAATTTTGTCCTATGGCGATAGATGCGGTCTCTAAATGTTGATAAAAGCGACAAATATCTTTCCATGTTCATAAGATATCTCTGCAAAAACAGAGTCGACTGTACGATTCCGACTGTCATGAGCATATGTTCACGAATCACCATCAAATAGTGATGATACCAGGTTTCGCGAAAAGGCGAGCCTATCCTGCACCACCGGTGGCACCCGTCACAAACGCATGCAAAGGTAAGTGAAATGTTCACTTGAAAAAACACGAGTGCATATGATACAAGTCAAAATAGGGAATCTCATCAGACAATGCGGCAAATATGGAAATGTCCTTCACATGAGTACCATAAAGCCTTTTGAAAGCTTTACAGAGGCCTTGAATTTTGTATCTTTAATCGAAATTTGTACCCATGTGGAGATTCGAACACGGGTCTTTGCCAAAACTAGTGAAAAGCAGTAGATGTGACTATATCCACTGCTCATTTTACTATACAAGATTACACATGGATATATGCATACACCCCAGAGTTATGGCCATATTGAAATGCATATCTGAATGATAATCCCTATCCACGTTTAATATAATTTGTCAATTTGAGCGGTGGCATGTGGAATCATCGCTGGTTTTTCAAAGATGGATCATCCCAACACGATTTCACCTTCATTGGACCAGTGGTTCCACAGATGTAGAACGGTGACCAGATCACGGTAGGGCGGACAACGAAATAAAAGGACTATGTCCCCAAACGGCAGTAGACATGTCGAGAGAGTGTATTGACTATGAGTTTTATCACGACCTCAAAGAAGACACAATTTCTGTTGATAAGTGCAATCGGTTTCTAAGGACCATTCAATCATGTTGTAAAACACTCGGTGACAATAGTAGATGGCGTCTTTCACGGTTTCTATAAGGCCACCTCTTTGGTCACTCTTTGGTCTGAGACCTGATATCAATGCCTCTTGTGGCGTATAAATGGCCGCTATTGCTTGAAACATGAACAAACCGTTTCGGAAGGGGGTCAATGCAGCCATTCCAGCAGATGTAACAGTCTCTAGTGACTATTTATTTTGGATTATATCCACTGTCCCGTGACCTTCATAAACGATGAGCACTCCACCAGTCCTAAACTAACACCTAACAGGCACAACACTCTTCGTGTGTTCAGATTATCGATAAAGAGTGCCACTTGAAGGGCATTTGATAGCTAATTTATTACTATAGTAACTTCGCAGCCATTCATCATCGATTCCTGTGTCAGAAAATAGGTTGGGGCTAACCGATACCATCACTGTGATCTGTGCTTGAAAAAGCTTCAATTCTCCTCAATTGAATTTACCCGCATCATTTATTATATTTACAACTGCAGTGAACCGATTACATTAGCTCCACTGCTTTCCATTATAAATACAAACAGAACTATTAAACTTCAGTAAGTGAGTATGGTTTTATACTGCTATTAACAATATCCCAGCAATATCACGGCGAGGGACACCAGATTTGAACTTAAATGTTGAAGTAAATATGATATATCATATTAAAGAGCAAGATCCCATTTTGCAGTGGGATAGAGCATCTGCCCAGAGGTTTGATCCCAGCCGTGTCAAACCAAAAGTCGTTAAATATGGTATGTGTTGTTACCCTGCCTGGTGTTCGTCAGTAAAGGCATAAAACAAGGACGAGTCAGCATACTGTGTCTGAGTGGGGTATCCATGTTAACTGCGGGTACAGGCACGCTCGCGCACACGCACACGCACACACAAACACACACACATACACACACACACACACACACACACACACACACACACACACACACACACACACACACACAATAATCTAGAACGAAACGTTAAACCCCCATTTCACCTCACCTCACCATTTTTGCGGTGTAGTTTTAATTTTTTTTTATATATATAAGCAAAATTTTTATTGAGTGAAGGGAGGCCATAGTTCCAAACAATCATGTTATTACATATGTAACAAGTAACATGCAAATACAACAGAATAAATATTTTACAATGTAAACATATATGTACAAATGATGTATATGCCATTGATGTTTGAGACAACATTGGAGGTTAACAACAGGGAAATCCCAGCCATTTTAACTGTCGGCTAAAAATGGAATGAAAAGAATCCGTCCCCACATCCTAAAGGTGGAGCACACAACTTCTATGATCGGTGTTTGCAATATTTTAGGGACATCTCGACAGGATACACCAGACATGAACTTCAGACTATACGAGGCATGTAGTGTCCGTGTTCTGTTTTACTTTCTCCTTGTAGGATTGGCATCTGGTTGAGGGCCGTAACGTTTACAAATTTCGACAAAAGGTATTGGCGGCACTATGACGCTTTCGGTGTCAGCCGCATTGGGAATGAGTGGCGAGTCCTACACTGCTCCTAACTTGACAATAACAATAACTTGAGCGATACTAGGGCTGGGCGTCACACACTGAACCAATGTGGAGAATCGAACACGGAGCTGCGGCGTGACTAGCTATTACTTTAAGCACTGGGTTAATATACCACAACTTAGAGACGTTTGAAACTTATGCATCTTCGCGTCATATGTTTGTTTCTAAATCTGAAAAGCGTTCTGAGGAATATGACAATTTTCAACATATCTGAATTCCATAACTCCATCTTAGGTTTTGAATTTTAATAAAGGGAAACTTTGAAGCAGACGGATGCGACTCCGGTCGCCATGTCATTGAAAGAACTTTAGACCTCAGATTCGCATGAAAGTTCTACTTAACAAAGAAGTTTCAATTTTAACGCCTGTTAAGTTTTACAAGTCTAGGTTCTTGACTGTGAGAACAAGATTTCTCACCGTCAATGTTGTCAGAATCTTCGTTTAATATGTCATAATTCCTGATTAGGTGTTGAAGCCATATCGATCCCATCTTACGAAAGGGACTCTCCTTGATTAAAATGTCTAAGGAATCTATCTGCGATGATTATAGCATACAGGCAATGACAATTTGATCATTTGTTTGAGGAAGCGTATTCAGTTTGATCTGAAAAAATTCCTACATCCACACCTAGAGTATACCTTATTTCCCCCCTCCCCGATACTCCTGCTGAAACGTCAAGCATTGACACACATATACCCTGCTGAACCGCCACTTAGATGCACCAATATCATTGCTCAGTCTTCCACCATACATCTCCACATGCATCTTTGGACATGTCCTACTTATAGACAGACAAAAGGGTATAGACAATACATTGTAACTTTCGCAGGAATTCTACGTCAAGGGTGCACATCTTCTGTACGATGTCAAGGATAATTATACACCCACGTTACCCTCCTGGAACGTCAAGGGTGCACATCTTCTTTGTTATGTCAAGGATAATTATACACCCACTTTACTCTGCAGAGACGTCAAGGGTGCACATCTTCTTTACTATGTCAAGGATAATTATACACCCACTTTACCCTGCTGAGACGTCAAGGGTGCACATCTTCTTTACTATGTCAAGGATAATTATACACCCACGTTACCCTGCTGATACGTCAAGGGTGCACAGCTTCTTTACTATGTCAAGGATAATTATACATCCACTTTACCCTGCTGATACGTCAAGGGTGCACAACTTCTTTACTATGTAAAGGATAATTATACACCCACTTTACCCTGCTGAAACGTCAAGGGTATACACTTACCTTACTATGCTGACACATCAAGGAAATGTACCAACGTATCCCTGCCCATGCGTACAAAATATCCGCATACTGTAACATCTGGCGTCAAGCAGTGTAAATATGCATCTTGCAGGTGATGGATCCAACATTTTTGCCAATAAGCTGTATTGCAATTTCATATCAATGGTGAATACACGTTCACAAAGCTGTTTAAGTGGGTGAAACTCGTACGCAAGTGGGTGGTACTAACAAACTAAGATTCCTAATCGTGGAGAATCTGGGATTCGAAGTGCGTGACACATAATATCGCCAAAAGTCTAAGTGTGTAACACGTTTACAGTATAGATACATAATCACCTATTCCTTCTACTGCGTGGACTCTCGCTATCTTGTGTCCCCATGTTCCCAACTTCACGTGGTTCGTGATGCTATTCTCGTGATATTGATGCAGATTTGCTCACGACGGCTTACACCTTATTCCCGAACTCGGCAATGTTGCTGCCATCATATTGACGGATGTGTGAATAAAACATACACATATTCCTATTTATTCCAGTCCATGTCATCGTGGGTATGCTTCTTTAACCAAAAGGGGAAATATTAATGAATGTCATTTCTGTTTTTGTGGTTACTTCTTGACAACGTTGCAAAGGGCATGTCATTGCGCTGGCTGAATTGATAATCTCAAGATGCCCCGGCCTTTGTTGAGAGAGCCAAACCTAATTGCCTGTAAGCTAACCACAAACTGAGGTCCTAGAGTTGCAGCGAGTCTTCTCTGGCTAGCTATAGGGTCCTGCCACTCCTAATGAATCCTACTGATGATGTGTACCAACAACAACACTAGTAGAAGATTAATCATTTTATAATGAGATTAAGTCATCTACAAGTGTCTGCAGAAATCTTTCAATGAACAAACTGTGTTGCGGATAGTGATATTAAGTAAATCATTTTTAAACTAGATAATGCCTCTTGGTTAAATTTACTAAAGCTTTTGAGAACATTAACTTCAAAATTAGGTGAACTGTATATATTTTGTCTGACCAGCTGTTACAGTTACTTTATACTTTAAGGCAACATTGCAAAGGGTATGTCATTGAGGTGGCCTATTCGATAATCTTTGTTCAGAGAGCAAAAGCTAATTGCCTGTAAGTTAACCACAGAAGCAGCGAGTCTCCTGGGACTTGGGTCCGACCACTCACAATAGGCCCTACCACTGATGCCATACCAACAAAAAGACCAAAATAAGCTTAATCTGTTTTCGACATTCTGATTGCTTCCAATTCTTCAACGGTATGGGAAGAAATTAAATTAAGTTATTGCAATTTGACAGCAGAAACTATTCGGCGGCCTGTCGTATTCAGTGGGCATTTGTACTCTGGTTTAACATGCTAGTCCCGACCTGATCCCATGGTTAAACGTTTGAGAAAATCAAAAGTAAGTGTTTGAAATTGTACGTATTTCGTATCAGCTGCAGTTTCAAGTCCACATCTTCTAAATGACAGCGTTGACGCGTTCATTAACATTTAGTCAGGATAATGACTGGACGATAATGTGTAGTAACATGAAATCTGTCACGTGTATGCACCCTGAAATACTGTAATAGACTCCACAATGACTCATTCCAGCTCTGCGACAGTCACCGGTGTTTTGTTCCTGTTGCACACACTGTTGTATGTTGGACAGCTAGCCTGGGATGACTCATTGCAGTCTAATCTTCAAAGTTGAGCAAAGAGAAGGCGATGGACGGGTTTAGAGACAGGTCTCTCGGCTGGAACCTCAGTCTGCTTTATGAGTTGGACAGAAATGTTGTCTTTAGTACTTCCTTGTTCATCAACAGATTCATACTGTTTTATTAAAATGGGAATGTGTGAGTTTAGAGACCGCCGTAACGCCGTTACTACTACTAATCCCGTGATAGTGGTGGTGGGTAAGGGGAGGGGAGGGCATGGGGGACAGGATGCTTGTCTTAAGGCGACTAAATGGATTGGCCCAGTGACTTGGTTGACTGAATGTCATCGTTTTCCATTTGTATGGATCATGATGCTCCAGTTTCGATTATTTGCAGACCACCATCTTAAAGCTGGCATATTGCTGAGTGCGGCGTTAAACAGCAAACAAACAAATCTACTACACCACTATTACTGCTACCACTACTGGAGATTCGTATCCCAGATTCGTTCTGTTGATTACCCTTGGCCCATATTTTGTCCGCACCACAACCGTGGTACCTCATGAAAGTGGTAAACGTCCAAGCTCTTAAGGCTCTTCTCCCACATCAAGTTGACACACAATTTGACTAAAATATTGTTCAAAGTGGCGTTAAAACAAACTCATTAACTCACACGCTATCCTTGCCGCAAGGGCCTTGTTGGAGCATAGTGTCTGAAGCTACGCGCGTCATTATCAGAAGAAAGCCAGGAATTCTCCATTTACAGTCCTTGTGTACCTGTTCGCAACCAAACTGAAACATGACTGAAAAATTAATATAACTCCATTAACCCACCCCTACTAGATAGTGCCACCTAGCCTCACGTTTGTTTCTTCCATCAAGAAGAACGTAAATCAGAATGGAAAGCCCAGGTGTGTGTTGTGTTTTCAGTCAAGGAAAGAGTCATCAGGTATTGATTAGTACGACACATACGGCATTTTAGCAGTTAACATCTACAATATTCATTTTCTACTCCTACTCCTACTTCTACATTAGGTTTCACGCCTTAACCTAACTGAAAAACAGTTCAAAATTGCGTTGAATCCTAACTCACTCACTAACTCTGTCACCAACAAGAGGTAAGATACTCTTTCCTACGAGAATGCTACATATTATTAATATGCATATCAACAACAGTATAGCCACAACGCCGGAGACAGTAATTTTACTATACAATAATCTAACAAATACTCTTATGACAAAACTCAGGGGAATGCCATCGTGTCTATTACGTGTTTTCTATTGCCAACATTGACATTCAACTTGATTTTTTTTAACATTACTTAAAAGTAAAGCTTTTTTTGTCATGTCATTTGAACGTCCTAAACAAAACGAATATAATTAATGTCAATTTTCGAACAATTCAGACGTTATCAGAAGACCCTTAATTTCCTTCAGGTTAGTTTTTACAGTTCTAATAAAATATACCAAATGCTAAAACACTGTGCTCATGAGGTAAAGCATAACACAAGGATGTGTTGAAAAGTGGGCTCAGCGTCAGGATTGAAGTATTAATGAAGGGATCGAAATATACGACATCATTAAAAGCTCAATGTGTGGATATCCCATCATTTAATGTTTTAATCAACGTCACTGGAAGTTGAACGTTGGATGATCTAATTTTCATTCTTTGATTATCTTTGTTGGAACCTATTTTTTTAATATCTCGCAATCAAGGTTATCTAATGAATTTGGTTGTGCATAGATTGTGGTGTTTTTGTGGATGTCGATAAGGGAATGGGCGCACTAACTGGATGTGGGGTGGTTGTTGGTTCAGCGTGGGTGTTGCTGCGCGGTTGTTAGGGATGAACTAATTCTGTGGGTGTATGTGTAGCCTGAATTGGCAGCAGAATCTCTGCAGTTGTACACAGCACACGTAATTCAAAATCATTATATCGTTTTTAGTTTTAATAAAGTCAGTAAATGTGTTATCGTGTCATTGGATTTTCTGGTTCCTCGTTTGACCAGTTTTTTTACAGGCCGCCGTCGGATGGAAGGAGTACTGGTATGCAGCTTCACTAAACAAACTCTTTTCTAAGGCAAATTGTGAGTGGCGGGTGCTTTCGGTCGGACAGAATAACGCTTACCCTTTTCGCGAACACCTGGTGCCACTGATTATTCAGTCATCTATTAATATAATTTTCAAAATAATTTGGCCTTTCACGCCAAATGAAATGTGTCATCTCGAGACCAGTTATTATTTGGCGTTGATGATATATATTCAGTTAATGGATAAGTATACTATTGCTATCTGACTTTGGGTTTGGTGTGGATGGATTGTAGAATGTGCGTAATGTGTCAGAGTGGGTCTAGGTCGGTTTAGGTGATGGGTGCACAATCTGGATTGGGTGTTGGAGTGGATTGGGTGGGTTAAAGTGCGTACATTCCGGGTGTTGTCGGTGGAAGTTGGTGACAAACACCTTGGCGTAACAACTTTGGCTTTCAGTCAGGCGCTTTAAAATGTTCTTTTGCTGTACTGAGTTGGTAATAGTCTGTGTGCATTATTGTCCCATGGCGATAAATTCACGGTCTAAATCTAGATACGGAAAAGAAAGCCAATCACAGAAAACAATTGTCAGGTCGTGTCGACACATGGAGATGACAGAATATGTGTGAACGTTTGTTGTGTGTGATGGAAACTTACCAGTATACGATACTAACCTTGGTGGGACAGGCCTCATAGATCTGATCAGGCAAAGGGTATGTTGCTGAATGTGATGGTGAAGAATCAATCGGCCCAAATGGTCGCTTTCCGTAACGCAAAGACTCGGCTGTGAATGTAGGAAATGGGGCAACTTGTCCGCAATTAGTTAACAGGCTTCCGCCCAAACACGCCCGCCAGTGAACTGTTCATATGTGTATTTTTCTCTGTATTCTTAAATATACGTTGTTAAATATTTAGAAGTTTGTTTCGCAAATATTATCAAAAGCCCTTCTTTACCTCACGTGACAGTCATGTACTATAAATGGGTCAAATTCAGTTGGGGCTTACAATATGGCTACGAGTCACCTCAGAACCGTTTTTAGGGAAGATCATGTCCAGAGGAGGTGTAGGAAACAACGTAAAGTTCTATGGTTTGGGGATTGGTGTTTAAGAGGTAGGTTGGGTTGGGTGATTTGGTGGATGTTGAGAATGACATGCTTGGAGAGTGAAGGTAGTAAGCAATGTTGGTATCAGATTCTGGCAGTCCAACTGACATGCATGTAGCTACAGAATATAGATGTGGTGTTATTATTGTACCACATGAAGATCGAGAGTGGCGTATGGGACAGTGGTGTTCATGTCAGAAAGTGGAGATTTGTGTACACTCTGCTGTTTACTAGTTTTAATGAAGCTCAAAAAAATAGGTTTTGTTTAGAAATGGTTACATTTGATTGTGAGGTGTGTATTTGTATCGTTTTGTACATTTTCACCATCATGCACGTAGGATTTTCGATGGGATAAGTTAATATATAACTATCAGCCTTCACATGTGTACAGAAAGATAACATGAAAAACAGCGACCATCTAGTAATCAGGATGGCGGGAAGATTTTGTGTTGAGAAAGGACACATTTTCAATGCTTCAAAACATACACTTTTTCTTTGAAAGGAGCCAAATATACACATGGAAATTAGTTAAGCAACACTCGTATGTTCTAAGACCGGGCAACTTTAATGAACTAGTGCATGAAATGTGTAAAGGATTTCCATACTAAATAAATCATTTAGTGAAAAGAAAGAGCTGAGGAGGAACATAGCCAAGATTACCATGAAATAATGTTGTTTTTTTGGAGATGTTACAGATTTGGTAAATGACTTAATTTCATCAAAAGAAATGAGGAATGTCACTTTTGTTGCACAGACTAAACTGTCAGTACCATGCACCCTTCTGGATCACGGAATTGAAGAACAATGTCCTGCAAGTCCAATGTGACTTAAAATCTTCACTCACTCACTGAATTCTGTCCCATTTCTCATGCAAAGCAGCAATCACTTCATTGAGCGTATGGACAGGTGGGTCTCTTTGTCGAACACGACGGCCTAAAATGGGAGAGAATAGGGCGGAATTCCTCAGAATCAAATCCAGAGATTAATCCAAAGAATGAGGAGACGTCTTGAAGCAGTTGTTTCGGCTCAGGGAGGTTACACAAGATACTGATGGAAAACCGAAATTGGACTTGCGGGACATTGTTCTTCAATTCCGCGAACCAGAAGTCTGCATGGTACTGACAGTTAAGTTTGTGCAACAAAAGTGACAGTCATAATTGTTTGGGCTATGTTCCTCCTCAACCCTTTCTTTTCACTAAATAATTTATTTGGTATGGAAATCGTTTTCACATTTCATGCACTCGTTCATTAAATTTGCTCAGTCTGAGAATACACGGGTGTTGCTTAACTAATTTCCATGTGTATATATTTAGGACCAAAAACGCATGTCCAGTGAACGAATTATTTCCTGCAAAACCTGCGGACAAACTACTCCGGACAGCTTTTTCGGGAACATATTGTTTTCAAATTATATAATCTCAGGCCCGTCCAAGAATATCAAATGGTCGACCACAACTAAAGGGGAGAGTAAGTAGGTATGGTTTCGTGCCTTTTGTAGCAATATCCAATCATTATTACAGCAGAGGATTCTAACAGTTGGCCTCACACTTGTACCCATGTGGAGAATCGTAATGTTCTGAAGGTATTTTGGACGAGCATCCATTGCCAACGGTTTTTCACCAGATGGATCATCCCAACACAATTTCAACTGCATTGGACCAGTGGTTCCAGAGATGTAGAACGGTAACCAGATCACGACAGGACTGACAATGAAATGAGAGAACTATTTCTCCAAATGGTAGTAGACATGTCGAGAGAGTGTGTTGAGTACGGGTTTCATCATCACCTCAAAGAAGAGACACAAATAGCAAGCAATTTTCAATGACGATTCAGTCACGCTGTACAACACTCGGGGACAATGGCAGACGACGTCTTTCACGGCTTGTATAGAATATTCTTTGGTAACTTGGCGCACAAGTGGACGGTTGTACTTTTTGAAGACTGATATACACGGACACAACACTCTCTGTGAGTTCAGTGGTCGATAAAGAGTGACATTTGAAGGACATTTGACGGCTAATTTATTAGAAACTTCGCAGCCATTCATCATCAATGTCTTGTGTCAGAAAATCTGTTGCGGTTCAACCAGAACTATCACTGTGATCCAGGCTTCAAAAAGCTTCAATTCTCCTCAATTTTCCTCAATTGATTTTGAATAACGAGTTTTGCCTGAATCATGTACTATATTTACAACTTGAGAGAGTCGATTATATAATCGAATATGATGCATCAAAGATCTCATTTTGCAGTCTATTTAAAAAAATGCTTATATATAAGTTAAAATGTGCAATCGAGAAAGAGAGGCCACAATCCAACAGTTCACAACAAATCATATTATTACAGATATAACCAGTAATAGGCATTTAAAGGTACAACACCAGAGTATTTTACAACATGCAAATATGGACCAATGATGTGAATGCAATTAATATGATGCCACAGCAACGGGGGTCAACAAAAGAAAATCCCAAAATAACTATCGGCTAAAAATAGAATGCTCGGAACGACATATGAAGGGTTGGAAAGCAAAACAGCCTAAGTACTACTTGTCCTAAGTAGGACTTAGGCTGTTTTGTTTTCCAACCCTTCATATATCCGTCCCTACACATCCTAAAGGTAGCGCGCGCACTGACAGTCAAGAACTTGTTCACACCGAGTGAGTTCCCACTGTAGCATTTCAGGTCGGATAGGGATTCGGCTGTACAAATCTGTGTGCACACACAACTGTGACGTCGCGATTCTGATGTGCTCCATTGGATGAATCTGGCTTTGTTTACCATCTGGATAATCACATCATTAATATCTATACCGTCCTAATTAAGGGGGAAGAACAAGGACTGGCAGACTCGGAGTCAGTATCATGTTGCTGAGTGGTGTACCCATGTGAAACTGCAGCATGATATTTCAGCATGCTAACACTATAAGAAAAACCCACATAGCTGATAGAAGTGGAATGATGTTAACCCGAAGCCTGACTGTTCACATTCATTGATATTCTTCATGTTGGGTTATGTCACATGCTTCATATACTCTAACTCCCACTGTTGGGTCGTTTATGGCAAAAGGTTAAAGTGCGGTTTCATATCATAAGTGGTTTCCTGTTCACATAGAAGTTTATTTTGGTGAAACGCGTGTCGATTGGTTGGTACTGACAAATCAAGACTCCTCATCGTGGAGAATCTGGGATTCGAAGTGCGTTAAGTATATACCTATATACATAATCACCTATACCTTCCACGTGTATCCGCGTATGGACGGACACATTACCATGTATAAGGTCGCCATCGTACGTCCCCATGTTCCCAAATTTACTTGGTTCATGATGCTACCCCTTGAGATATTGACGCAACATTGCTCGCGACAGCTTACACCTTATTTGGCTGTGTCGCTGTTGTCCTATATAAAGGGTGTTCGAATAAATTATACTTATTTACTTCTGTTCTTGTCCTCGTGAGTATGCTTCTTTACCCAAAAGGGGAAATATTAATGAATGTCATTTCTGTTTCTGTGGTTTCTTCTTGACAACGTCGCAAAGGGCATGTCATTGCGCCGGCCGACTTGATAATCTCAAGATTCTCCGGCCTTTGTTGAGAGAGCCAAACCTAATTGTCTGTAAGCTAACCACAAACTGAAGTCCTACAGGAGCAGCGAGTCTCCTCTGCCTAGCTAAAGGGTCCTGTTACTCACAATGGAGCCTACCACTGATGCTATACCAACAAAACCATCAAAATAGGCTTAATCTTTTTTCATAAATGTTTTATTGCAACGAACTGTTATTCACCATTCCCATTGCAACCAATTGGTCAACAGTGTAGGATGAAATTTATATTTGATTGCAGAAATCGTTCATTAGTCAAACAATGTGTCATTTTCAGTCGTCATTTTTACTGGTTTAAAATGATAGTCAGGAAGCGATCTCGTGGTTAAATTTATTCACTCTTTTGAGAACCTCAAAATGTGGTGTTTGAGATAGTATGTATTTGGTATGAGCTGCAGTATCATGTTCAAGACTTCCAAACGACTGCGTGGTGATAATGACTGGAAGATCATGAGAGTGGTTACATTAAACCTGTAACATGATTGCACCATGAAATGTTGGAAAAAAATCCACTATGTCTCATTTATTCCATGAGCCAGACCCCAAACAATTATTAAGCGTACCACCTGGGGGGACAATCTCACTATGATTTTTAAAAAAAATAATCATATATTCATAAATGAAAAAATACTTTGAAAGCAATCAGGGAATCAGAGCTTAATGGTAGTAATCCCCCAGTGAAGGCGGGCACCTAAGGCGATTCCTAGGGACCGGATTTCGGTTTCTGATGCATTTTAAAACAAATGTCATTTTGTGCTTAAAAACATGCAAAATTTGTATGACGTTGGTCTGCTTGAAATGTGTCATCGTGATTTGATAAAGAACCACTCCCAATGCTAGTAGTCATGTCATATATGTATTCATGTGTCGGTTAAGCTCCATTTTGATGTAAATAGGTTGTCATTAATCCAAGATGCGAGTCCCAGATTGCTTTCAAATTATTTTTTCATCTATGGATATATGACTTTCAAAAAATCATAGTGAGATTTTGCCACTCCAGGTGGTACCAGTATCTGGTCTGGCTCATTGATTACCTCTGCGACAGTCATCGATGTTTTGTTCTTGTTGCACACTGTAGTAGTGTTGGGCACACTGCCTGTGATGACTCATTGCAGTTTAAACTTTAAAGGTTGACCAGAGACGGTCGGTGGAAAAGGTGGTATATCGTTTCCAATATCGTTCGGCTGGAACCTCGACTTACTGTGTGTAAAGCAGATAGGTACACTGTTCCTGCGTTTCTTACTTCGATGTTCATCAACAGCTTCACAGTATATGATGAGTAGGGATTGTACGTACAAGTATCGCGGTGTATAAATGGAATGAGTCTGCAACTGTAAATGTACTTTGAAAGCCAGTGTGAAACTGGATTCGAAGACCGGAAATCTTATGGGAGGAAAAGGTTATACATCTGTTTTGTCTTAGTCAAATTTTTATACGGCTTTCCAACATGAGTATCGTGCTTTTTTCATAGTACGAAGTCGTGTAAGTGTTGAGTTTGAAGATAATTTGCTGTAATTGATATTTCTCTGTGTTCTGCGAACCAGGCGACTGTTGTCATGGAAGAGTTTGACGTCATACATTGTAGCAAGATGCAATTCCATGCCAGACTGGCGTAATGTCTGCCTCAACTGTTTGAGTCCATGTAGACTGTGTGTGCTACTGTACAATACTGATTAACTTTTTGTATTCAATTTTCGATAGACATGTGTTATTGAGTATTCTATGCAAACGCTGTCGGTTCCAAATACAATTTCCGTGCACCCACTTCTCAATAAAACCCGCTAATATGAAAACACATAACTATTGTCGACATTGAAACATTGATTTTCAGATAGTTTGGTGCTGTTGGTCTATTCCACTCTCAGAATCCCACCACGATCAACAGTTTAACCTGAAAACGATGGTCAAATACAAACGAAACGGCGACTGAGCGAGGTTGTTCACAGGAGCCAGTAACATCAACGTAGCTGTAATCAAGTCGGGCTTACATGAACTGGTGTCTCATTGTTTAGTATATATCAGGTGTCCCATTGTGAGGTATATACAATGTGTCCCATGGTGTGGCATGTTGTATCTTAAAGTGTGGTATACATATACAATGTATAGGGTTTCACAAAAGTGTGACATGTATAGGGTGGCTTACAGAGTGATACATTTAAGACGGCTCATAGTGTGGGATATAATAGCACATTGGGTGGCTTAAAGATGGGTGTACATAAGACGGCTTATTGTGTGGGATATACCAGTACATAGAGTGGCTTATAGCGTGGGATATACTAGTACATAAGGTGGCTGATAGAGTGGTGTATTTTAGACGGCTTATAGTGTGGGATATACTAGTACATAGTTTGGTCACTGCTGTTCACTGAGCAGAGCCCTTGTCAAGATCCGCTAGTCATAAGTTTGAATCTCAGGTTTGCCCCGATTATAATGCTTGTCAGCACGATACAAGTGTTCATGACCTTTTCCAAGGATGTCAGTATCTAAGAATGACACAAGATGGTTTTGAAATTTTGGTCTGCCAGGCCACTGTCGGTTTTCACGAGAGTGGTAACTATCTACGATCTTGTTCCTCAAACATTAGACTGGCAATATGTAAACTGCATGAAATGTTGTCCGAACTGATGTTACAGGCAGTTTCACTCACTACAGATGTTATCATTTCCATCATATAACAAATGAACTGCCATATCATGATTTATTTAAGCTGTATACTATAACACTTCTACTTATCAACTGTATAGTTTATGTGAGGATGAAAACAGTCAGTCATAATCACTCGTTTTTGTGAAATTGTTGGCAAGTTACCATGGGCAGCTGGTGGCAAGAAAACATAGACATATGTATAACTTGTCAACATCAAACACAATGCAAATATATTCCATTTGCTGACTGAACTGAGGTTATTTGATCTAAGGGAGAGAACTCATGCATTCTTGGAAGAGAACTTAAAATCCCCAAAGCCCTTATGAAAATTGCTGTTCCAACACATGGAAGGGACACTGATCGAGAGCAATTCCCCGGAACTGTTTGTTGCCTTTGTTATTGGGTGTTTTCCCCCGTGAGTACCCGGATGATACGCAACGCAACTGAGCGTGACAAGAGACTGGGCTACCGTCTGCAAGGACAGCTCAATAAACTTGGAGGCAATATTTGTTTTACTCATTTTTGATCACTGATTGGTTAACCGTGATCTATAAAGATTTAGACAAAGGGCGCATGTTAATTAATTTCTTCAGCCTAAACAAACAGACAAAAAGAACGGCGGAGCTCATCGGATGTCGTCATTTGTAAATACCCCCGATTGTTGTAGTTTAATAATAAAAAAAAGTATCCATGCAGTGAAAACGATTTCGGATTGCGTCAATAATACGTTTACTACTCCCTTGTTGTCATCCGTTTCCTGGTATAACCCTACACTTTTGTATTTGTCATCATTCACTTGATGTTCAGTTAATGAATTTATTACAGATTAAATTAGTGGTAGCACCACTCAGAATACCTGACAAAGGTTCCCATTTGGCATTTATTGTGTCTGAGGTAATCATTCATGTATATTACCTCAGAAATGCATAATTATAAAGTTACTGAGGTTAGGAAATAAAATTTAATGCATGGCAAATCAAACGTAAGAATAAAGAGCTCGAAAAAACTACACGGAGCTGCATGGCAGAAGTCAAAAGTAGGAAGATGCATCAATAGAGGATATTATAGGAGTGTTCATGTCATACTATGTTTACGACACGTGTGTCTAAATTCCGTTATTTTACGATAACGATGCTACAATACTGTTACTGTTTAATATTATTTAAAAACGCTATTATGATAATGTTTATAAAGCTTTTGATAATATGTTGTTTATTTGAACATAGAATTCGCATTCATCGTGTCGAGTAAGGTATCGTCTTCCTATAAGATGTTGAGTGAATGTAACTCACTGCAGCATGTTAAAAGTTGTTGCATGGTCATGAGGGGTACATGGGATTATATGCGTCCAGCGTTAGGCTTTATACCACGAGCCGGAGCTGAAATTCCAGCCTAGGTCGGCAAAGGTGGAAACTTTACAGTCAGTTAACTCCCTTGCCTAGGGAAGATGACATTCCTGTGTCATTCACGGAAATTTAAAAAAAAAGACTACTGCCGAGTTTGTGAGGACATCAGACACTGTCATAAAACAGATTAGAGAAGAGGTGAGGACATAGCTACAGCAAGCACCTGCAGCAGGGACAACAATTAGATGGAAGAGATCTTCAACAAGTACAACACTTGAAACAGTGAGAAAAGACAAGGCTGTCACCAAACAGACAGATCATCGCAGACGACCTTATCCGCATAAATAATGCCATTCACAACAACGAGTTTATTCAAGAGATCAGTAAATTATTACACACAGGATCAAATTAAGGAATTGAGTTCTGTAAAGTGCCTCAGAAAAAAAAGCTTTATTTGGAGTTGACAGGGCGTTCAATTTAGGGGCATGTTTTGTGACTTTATTTGTGTTTCAACATCCGAACTTATACAGAAAAGGTACAGAGACCCCTTCAATAATGCTAGGCCCCCTTTACCTTCACTGGGATGGGTCATACCAAACATAAGACTCGGACACATTGAAAACAATCGGTAACTGGATCTGACGAAGAAAGGGGGTTGAATCTGTTTCCCTCTTTCCTAACTGTTTCAACACTCATGTTATGTGAAGGGCACATCAAGCAAAATATAAAAAGACACCTCCGACATAAGGTAAGCACTTCAGATGAGCAGATACGACTTATTCATCAGAAAATATTTGGACCATATGGACTGATGAATAGCAGTGACTCCTATCAGTTCGTACTGAAACAAATGGAACTAGAAGACCTTGTTTCAACAACAGTTCCTGATTCCTATTCTTACCTTTCTAAAGTCATTAAAACTATAAAAACTGACATTTTCCTTCCTTCAAAAGAAAGACCTAAAGCAGTACTGTTACACTGGACTAACTATGCCTGTGAGCGCATTAACAACATCAACAAATTATGTACCAATGGGAAATCATTAAATATTCCGGATTTAACAAATAAACTTCACACAATTGTACAAAAACAGAATGCTGACATGTGTACTGTGCCCTCAACAGCCAAGGTAACTACCAACTGACACCCTGGATGGCAGTCTTGAAATTGTCTAATGCCTGCTGGACATCAAAAGGAAGAAAGATAGACATTTTCAAAAGTTCCTGTGAGGCCCGAGATGTCAAAAAACCAATACTGTTTCGCCAGATGCTCGACTCACATGCCAAAGACACCACAGACAGCAAGAAAGACAGGACAACAAAAGAGGATTGAAACAGCAAAGACGTTCACAATAAGAAAGTAGAATTCAGGCTCCCTGACTTGGTTAATATGTCATCATATCTCAATTGCGTAGATTGAGGCTCATAATGTAAATCACTGGATTGTCTGGTCCATACTCGATTATTTACAGACCAATATCATATAGCAGGAATACTGCTAAGCTGTTAAACAACAAACAAACAAACCTTAACATATGACCCGTGAAGATTTGGTTAGAAGTGGTCATCAGCAACCCATGATGGTTGTAAGAGGCGACTAACCGGATTGGGTGGTCAGGCTCACTGGCTTGGTTGATGCATGTCATCATATCCCAATTGCATGGATAAATGCTCATGACGTCAATCACTGGATTGTCTGGTCCAGACTCGATTATTTACAGACCACCGTCAAATAGCTGGAACTTATTATAAAACAAACTTGTCTGTAATTACCATTAGGTCCACTTTGTTGGATAAACAAAACCATCATGGCCTATTAAATATTTCTTACCTTGTTACTTGTACTTGTTGTTTTGTGTGTTTTTTCTGTTTTATTTACTTGTACAACATAAGCAGCGTATATTCTCATGATCGTACCAAACTCAGAAAGACATGATTTATTGACTGACTGCACAACATTATTTAACCTCCTGACATCTGATGAAAACTCCTGGACGCTCCCTGGCCATTTCTGGGCATTAAATAGTATTGAAATACGCAGTTAAATTGACAAAAGCACAGTCTGTGTTTCATAAAATATCATTTTCGAATGGAAATAAACATTTTTTCACCAGAAAACTGTAACACCATTTACAAGTCGCTATTTCATGTCTTTTCACTTTGAATATTTTCAATTAACATCAAAACACACATTGTTGAAGACAGAGAAATCTGATAGGGGGAGATTGTTGTCTCCTGCATGCCAGCAAAATGAGCGAGTGAGTATGGTTTTATGTCATTTGTAGCAATATTCTAGCAATATTCAGGCATGAGTCACCAGAAACTGGCTTCACACATTGTACCCATGTGGGGAATCGAACGCTTAAACCACTAGGCTACCCCACCACCCAGCCAGGAAAATGAACACCTAATCGTGATAAACATATCGGACTAAACGATCTATAACAACTGTACTTGCAAATAATTCCTCCTAAAGACGACAGTGAACAGATATACACAAGTATTGATGTAATCAGTATTTTATTTCAGTTGAAAATGCTCATTATTCAATAATATACGCATTCTCAAATACAGTCGAACCTCGTTGTGTCGAACTTGGATGTGTCTAATTCCTGGTTGTCATGTACTTATTTGGGAGTCCCAAGTATCCATATAAAGCATAAAATTCCCCTGATGGCTCGAATCGTTCCATATAAATAACAACACCCACACCAGCCAAACTTTCAACTTATTTCACATACAATTGACTGATCTCAGTGTGATTGACACACTTACATCAGAGGCAGCCAATATCCAAACAATCCTGACGAACAAGCTCATTGTACAGCAATGGTGCAAGCTGATTACAGTAGTATAAACATTCACACTTTAAACACTTTAGTGTTTTCATGTGCCTGCCTATGATATGTGAAAATTTAGTAAAATGTATGAATATTACGTTAGTGAATTTGTCATTCAAAATATGACCTAAACATGATCGATGATATGCTTGAGTTGCCTCCCTTGTCACTACCTGCAGCTTTGGTACGGAAATTTGTGCATGCCTTGAAATCTAGTGTTGTGTCCGAACCTGGCAATTATCTCCCATAACAGAAACATGAATAAATCAAACTTTTCCAGGTCCCCACAAGGTTCGACTGAATTCTCAGTGTATGAAACAAGTGTTCGAAAATAGGATACACAAGGATATATCTATGTAATATAGTAACATTAATTGCCTTTTCAACCTTTAGAGTTTGTATTCCATTGCAAGGATGCCACAAACGTCTTGACAATGCTCAGGTGTGTTTAGAGGTCTTCGATGAGGACCGTTAAGAAAAGCAGAAATGGCTTCATTTGTTGTCATCATTTTGTGGAATTCCTGAAAAAAAATAAAAAATTCCCAGCCCTATCACATTAGTACAGAGATAAATGTTAACTTCCACCCACTTTTAATCAAGGGCATATTAATCAGTTTGTCTTGAAACAGTGATGCCCAGCTTTCGAAGAATAATGTATTTCAATTATTCCAAGGCATGTCTTCTCTACACAATGTATGTGGGCAAATCAATCAGTTGTGCAGAAAGGGGCCTGTGGTTCAAACCTACCATGTCCACAACAACATCCCCTTAGGTTATTATCCAAGTCAGAGGTAGTCGAGGAGCAGAAAACTCACCTTCACTTAAAGAACTTGAGCACAATAATCACCTTTAAGTGGGGATAGTTGTGGAACACAATACTCACCTTTAAGTAGGGATAGTTGTGGAGCACAATACTCACCTTAGGTTGGGATAGTTGTGGAGCACAACTCACCAATCAGTTGGGATAGTTGTGGAGCACAATACACATCTTAAGTAGGGATAGTTGTGGAGCACAATACACATCATAAGTAGGGATAGTTGTGGAGCACAATACTCACCTTAAGTTGGGATAGTTGTGGAGCACAATACTCACCTTAAGTTGGGATAGTTGTGCAGAACAATACACATCTTAAGTTGGGATAGTTGTGGAGCACAATACACATCTTAAGTAGGGATAGTTGTGGAGCACAATACTCACCTTAAGTTGGGATAGTTGCGGAGCACAATACACATCTTAATTAGGGATAGTTGTTGAGCACAATACACACCTTTAAGTAGGGATAGTTGTGGAGCACAATACACAACTTTAAGTAGGGATAGTTGTGGAGCACAATACACAACTTTAAGTTGGGATTTATGTGGAGCACAATACACACCTTAAGTTGAGATAGTTGCGGAGCACAATACTCACCTTAAATTGGGAAAGTTGTTGAGCACAATACACACTATGCATTAAGTAGGGACAGTTGCGGAGCACAATACTCATCTTAAGTTGGGATTTATGTGGAGCACAATACTCACCATTAAGTTGGGATAGTTGCGGAGCACAGTACACACCTTAAATTGGGATAGTTGTGGAGCACAATACTCACCTTAAGTTGGGATAGTTGCGGAGTACAATACACACCATTCAGTTGGGATAGTTGTGGAGCACAATACTCACCTTAAGTTGGGATAGTTGTGGAGCACAATACACACCTTAAGTTGGGATAGTTGTGGAGCACAATACTCACCTTAAGTTGGGAAAGTTGTGGAGCACAGTACTCACCTTAAGTTGGGATAGTTGCTGAGCACAGTACTCACCTTAAATTGGGATAGTTGCGGAGCACAGTACTCACCTTAAGTTGGGATACTGGCGGAGCACAGTACTCACCTTAAATTGGGATAGTTGAGGAGCACAATACACACCATTTAGTTGGGATAGTTGTGGAGCGCAATACACACCATTTAGTTTGGATAGTTGTGGAGCACAATACACACCATTCAGTTGGGATAGTTGTGGAGCACAATACTCACCTTAAGTTGGGATAGTTGTGGAGCACAATACTCACCTTAAGTTGGGATAGTTGTGGAGCACAATACTCACCTTAAGTTGGGAAAGTTGTGGAGCACAATACTCACCTAAGTTGGGATAGTTGTGGAGCACAATACTCACCTTATGTTGGGAAAGTTGTGGAGCACAATACACACTATGCATTAAGTAGGGACAGTTGTGGAGCACAATACTCACCTTAAATTGGGAATGTTGTGGAGCACAATACTCACCTAAGTTGGGATAGTTGTGGAGCACAATACTCACCTTAAGTTGGGAAAGTTGTGGAGCACAATACTCACCTTAAGTTGGGAATGTTAGGAGCACAATACTCACTATGCATTAAGTAGGGACAGTTGTGGAGCACAATACTCACCATTAAGTAGGGACAGTTGTGGAACACAATACTAACCATTAAGTAGGGACAGTTGTGGAGCACAATACTCACCTTTAATTTGGGATAGTCCTGCAGAACATCTTCCCCAAAACATTCGTGTGCTGTCATTAGAGGTTCTAGAAGTGCAAGGTCAGCTAGGCTCATGGCTTCCCCAACCAGGTAACCGCTGCTGCTTTCCTTCAGAACCTGGAGGGATTCAGACAACCACAACTACAGGGTTTTGATGACAGAGTGCAATACACTGAGGGCTAGCACCAGCTTACAACAACATCATCCCATTTACAGCGTCATCTACAAATCGAATTTAATGGGATAAAATGAAGAATGATGAAGTGATGTCACATGAGTAATAAAATACTGTATTTCATCAAAAACAGTTTAAAGACAATGAAGTTAGTTGCCTTAAGTGTGACAAGAGAATGCATTTATCACTAATCTGAGTCGCCTGGACGGTGTCTGTGAAAGTGATAAGTGAGTATACATCAGAAAATTGTTTTTTAAATGGCTGGTACCACAAGTGTGTGAGTGGTGTCTGAAGCTGCTTTAAAACTTTAAAAGTTTAATCCAGGAGAAAAAGTGCCGCATTTTCAGCTTAATGTAGGCAAAAAGCCCGCAGTGATGCAGGTCTCAGACTTTTATCACTTCAGTGAAACCCACAAGCACAGGTATTGTGCTCACAAACCTAGTAACACAATTGGGGTGAATCAGGATTCTAATCCACAATCTTAAGTTTCTGGCTTGCCCAAAGGTCACAACTCCTACAGCGAATTGCGGCGCCTTAGACGACTGGGGTACCTGTGCCCCCTATCAAAATTGAAAGGGTATGGTGCCGACAGTGCAATTGGAATGGACTGGTCACCGAACAAACGACTCGCAGCTCCGGACATGGAAGAAGCACAAAACTCGAGCCCTTGACAACTGCAGTAAAACATATGTATTATTTCTTCTGTATCCTTGCTTACCTTTTCAAACACTGGCAGATATCTGGGAAAATGTTTTGTCCGATATGCCTCCCGAATTTTATTGACATCATCGAACACCCAGAAGTCAAAGGCATTCATGAAGTCACGAGTCCCCTCAAAGTACATGTCCACTCTGTGAATAGAAGAGACGTTAATTTGTACCAAACATTGGTCTAGGTATCCACTGTCATAGAATTATGTACATAAAACTCATATGCAAGGTATTGACTGACATAAATAGGTACGCCTACGCACTTGGATTAATGATGGGAATGATGGGAATAATCTTAACCCTATATGGTCCCTCACTTTCACACACACTTAGTGCCACGGGACCATGTATGGTCCCGCTAAAATGACTCTTTTCAACTGTGAATTAAGATGTCAAACACTTGAGTGTACAAAAGCAAACTTATAGCCATCATCACCCTAATTCTCTCAGCTTTAACATTGTGTAACTCCTATTTTATACAGTGCTACGGACTGCGAAATATGGTGAAATTAGTAAAGCGAGTAGCATAGACAATGACAGTTCTGGCTCACTTCCACTGGAGCCAGATTTATATACCTATACCACTACTACAGAAAGAATTTTTTTTGTCAAAATGATGATGCGATTCGACGATCGTCAAGAGGGCGTCTTTTTCTTCTTTGGCACCCCTGAAATTGGGCACAGCTATGATGTGAACCTGCCCTGTTGATCACATTCCGGCTTGGTCATTCAATGTTTACATTTTGATCATGAACTTGCTGCCCATAAATATACATTATACCACCTAAATATTTAAGATCATAGCTATCTTTCCCTGTCTTAGATTTAAATGTTTTCTGTAAATCAGAATCATAAAACAGAAAGACAATCTGCATTGTCGTTTCGTCTCAAGGCTCATGCTAAATCGCCATGACACACAGCCAATAAAAATATGCAATATTTGAACAAAAAACTTTCGTTTCGGACAAAACGTTGGTAGTCTTACACCAATAACTGTACAGTGGGGAAAAGTAAATCTTTCTGACCAGTCTAATAAATTTCTTTTTCAAACTGGCTGTCTGATATTATAAAAGTTACATGTATGTAACATAGGTGCCTAATCAAAATTCACTGTCATTCGTCTGAAGTTCAGCATGGCAGAAGGTCGATAAGCGTAAGACAACTTGCTACCAGATATATCCACAGTAGACTGTGAAATATTCAACTATGGAGAGCATGGGAATACGTGCAGAAATGTCTGTGTTCCAACAAATGCTAGTGCAGAATGCATACAAAGACAACTTGCTACCAGATATATCCAAGGTAGACTATTTGGAAGGAAATCTGAGTAGAACAAATCTAGAACCTTCGGAGGGCCTGCCAACATTTGTAGACGATATGTATGTATTTGGCTATCTAGAAGAAAACGATATTGTATCTCTACGAGGATCTGTGTCTTGTACAACTGGAGAAAATGGATCTGCAAAACGTATACTACCAGAAATACGAATAGCAATGCAGAAAGTATACGGATGTCGCGTGCATGCTACTATTGCAAATACAATTTCCTATATAGGAGGCTCCGGAAGCAAAATACGAGACACAATGCAACCAATACAAAAACAAACAGAATACAAAGAGAAGAAAAAATGGATTGAAAGATTTTCCAACGAAGAACCCAAAGGTATATTTGTATGCAAAATAGATGTCTCCGAGTTGTCCCTAGAGAAAACACAAAAGGGGTTGGATGCACTACACTGGCAACTATATTACTTCGGATATGAGATATATTCCATAGATTATACTATAGTTCTGGTGTACAAGATAGGAAAAAACTAGTGGAATACCTACAAAGCGAGGGATACTTTCTACAAGGCATACAATACGACTGTGGAGAAATAGAAGGAACAATTCTAGACAATACAGCATCTGTAGGAGAACATGTATGTACTTGGGTATACAGTAGGAACAATAGATCATTTTCCGCGAATGTATACAACAAAGTTGTTTCCAATTTCGAAGCGGGGGACGTTCGGAATCCAATAGGAGCACATCTTTGCGAATACGTAGATTGCCTAAATAGACACCTACGAAAAACATTTTTGCATCCAGACGTACAGAAAAGAGGTTGTTCTCGAATAGAAGTATCTGTGTATGCACCAGACGAAGACATAGGATCTTGGGTTGTAGATGAAATTCTAGAGTTGGTATCCCCAAAAGAAGAACCACTATTTCTCGAACAACCACCAGAAAACCAATGGAGAAACTTGGCAAAGAAATTGGATAGATGTTGTATAGTCGCCTCTAGACCTCTTAGGATGATATTTGCAGCATGGAATGCACACACAAAAACTATGAGAATAGCAGGGATACATATACATCTGAAAGAAGAGACAGTAGAAGATCCGAAGAAATGGGAAAGAGCAGTAGAATTTGCTATTGGAGACTTTGGGTTTCGCGCTTGTCCAATATTTCGTATAGACATCCTATCCTCTACAAACGAAGGGGTAGAGTTTGGTCTACTTCGTTGCTATACTAAAGCAATGGATTCCAAAACTATTCTTGCCATCCAAACAACCAACAAAAATATCCAAGGCAGATACAAACCCTTCCAAGCTTCTCCCAAGCACAGAATACATAGAATGGATATTCCAGAAAAACAAATCCCAGAGAATAGGAAAACAATTTCCCAGTTCCAAGCAATAGAAATGGAAACCAAAAGACAAATATCCACTCTTTCGAGATCCAATAAAGAACAAAGATTGCAAGACATAGAAGACTGGTTGGATAGCAATCTATGGAAAGAAAATATTGCAAAAATACACAAACAAAAGATACAAAAAGAAAAGGAGGAAAGGAAAATGAGAGAACAAGAAATAGAAGAAATACAAAAAACATACAAGAATATAGAATTGCATCTACAGATACCAAAAATATTGTCGAAGAAAGTTTGGGGGACTGGTTTAGAAAGATGTCCTAATTTTATGGAAAAAATATTTCTATACTCAGATGGAAAGGAGAACGTGTTGTAGCTAGATGTATCGAAAATATTGAAAATGTAGATGTATATTGTTTTCTATCTATTTGGTAAACAAAAAGACTGCGAAAGATACTAGAATTGCTAGAACCAGTTGTACAACTTACAAAACCAGACAAAAATGGAACGACAATGTATTGGATCCCAATGGTAGAAGGAGACGAATTGTCTTTGCTCGTGGAAGAAACAAAAATGTTCTACAACAATGAGAAAACACCAAACCAAGAACCACTTGCAGCAAATACAAAGATAGACAAATTCAAGAAGAAGTGGAAGATTCTTCCATGCAATATATAGAAAAAGCGCCAGCATGGAAAGAATGCACAAAAGCATTGGATATGGTAGGACAATATACATGTAGAAAATTTGCCAAAAGTATATTTTGAGGATTGGAAAGGACTATTCTGTTTCTACAAACAACAGATGGATTGGAAATTCCAGTATATGGAACATTTTGTTTTTTGTATTTGTTGCATTGTGTCTCGTATTTTGCTTCCGGAGCCTCCTATATAGGAAATTGTATTTGCAATAGTAGCATGCACGCAACATCCGTATACTTTCTGCATTGCTATTCGTATTTCTGGTAGTATACGTTTTGCAGATCCATTTTCTCCAGTTGTACAAGACACAGATCCTCGTAGAGATACAATATCGTTTTCTTCTAGATAGCCAAATACATACATATCGTCTACAAATGTTGGCAGGCCCTCCAAAGGTTCTAGATGTGTTCTACTCAGATTTCCTTCCAAATAGTCTACCTTGGATATATCTGGTAGCAAGTTGTCTTTGTATGCATTCTGCACTAGCATTTGTTGGAACACAGACATTTCTGCACGTATTCCCATGCTCTCCATAGTTGAATATTTCGCAGTCTACCGTGGATATATCTGGTAGCAAGTTGTCTTACGCTTATCGACCTTCTGCCATGCTGAACTTCAGACGAATGACAGTGAATTTTGATTAGGCACCTATGTTACATACATGTAACTATTATAATATCAGACAGCCAGTTTGAAAAAGAAATTTATCAGACTGGTCAGAAAGATTTACTTTTCCCCACTGTACAGTTATTGGTGTAAGACTACCAATGTTTGGTCCGAAACGAAAGTTTTTTGTTCAAATATTGCATATTTTTATCGGCTGTGTGTCATGGCGATTTAGCATGAGCCTTGAGACGAAATGACAATGCAGATTGTCTTTCTGTTTTATGATTCTGATTTACAGAAAACATTTAAATCTAAGACAGGGAAAGATAGCTATGATCTTAAATATTTAGGTGGTATAATGTATATATATGGGCAGCAAGTTCATGATTAAAATGTAAACATTGAATGACCAAGCCGGAATATGATCAACAGGGCAGGTTCACATCATAGCTGTGCCCAATTTCTTGCCTACCGGTTGTCCTACATGCCTGCCCGTTTCATCAAATATCTGCTGCTTTTTTAATATGAAATGACTGAGAGTCATGTGTGATTGCTCAAACTACCCGACCGTGTGAATAAATTGCCCTAACCGTTTCATATTTCATGAGTAGTGAATTTTGGTTTTACGCTGCTTTTGGCAATATTCCAGCAATATCACAGCAAATGACACCAGAAATGTCACATTTTATAGCAAAAGGAAATTTCAAAAGTGTGTCCATAACATCTGTCCTGAGTCGACGCCACATTGTAAACAAATTGTGTCAAGGTCGGTTTCATATGTGGTCACTCGGCCCCCATTTCTATCGATGGTACACATGGTACACATGGTACAAACAAAGTACAACTACTGAAACCATCAACATTACTTCTAAAATAATGACAGCTATACTTTTTCGCATTTGGGTTTAAAGCTTGTGGATACAATGTGCTGTAATGTTCTACTTCAATTTACATTTGTCATATGTCATATGTCTATCACGGTTAGGATATATACTTCCCAATGATATGAATTATTGGACATTTAGATTCCAAACAAGGCGCTAAATTGACTTTATTTGCCACATTCGGGTGCTTCCATATTATGATTAATGTAGAAAAGTAGGAAACTGACAATACCAGCACTTTTATCGATGGATAGGCAGTGCAGTCCTTTTGGATTTGTTGACTTAAGGTACTGTTGAAAAGACAATCAACTCAAGTTGCATGTCATACAATTTGGTTACACTGACTGAAGAAATAAGAACGTTGTAACACTTTTGTATACATTTTTTAAACTGTGATGCAGTATGCAGAGCCAGCAGCGGCCAGTCACCATGAGGGTTAGGGCAGGGTGGGATAACTTAGGAATAGCTAGTGGTCAGAACTTGACCTTTCAGAAAGGACTGAGCAATGTAGCTGGTGTAATCCACCCTCTTTTGAGTTCGGATGAAACTTTTATTCAAGCAACAAAGATTTCATAGGGTATATTAGAACTAGGGCTGGCTAAAATTATCGATCATCAAAATTATCATCAATGGGAGGAAATATCAATGATTATCGACATGAAAATTGTGTTATCGATAATATTTAACATAAACTATTGTGATGAAATAAAGTTTAATTTACCGAAAAAGACTTGATATTGTCAATCAGCCAATTGCTGAAAATGGAAAGCAACTGTTTTTGTTATATCTTAAATGTCCACAAAGTAATCCATGCATTAATGTGTTAATGAGAGAGGCCAGGTCACCAACGAAGATCATACAGTTTATGTCATGTATTAACAACAACTCCTTTTGCTTTACCTCATACATGGTTGGCAAATGTCTTAACAGCTTGATCAAGTTGTGTGAACAAACTGACCACACTTGACCATGTTGACATGAACTTGTTGAGCGGTTATTTACATTGTTTATTGGGAGCTTTGTCATGTCATTGTTTCCGGCCATTTGCAGTGAACCCTACATGACAATGTACTCCAATGTCTAGATAAATGTGTCACTGTATTGATGTGGCCATGGGCATTCCCATTTTTCGCGTTGATAATCATGCTTGCATAAATTTCATGATTTTGAAACATCTACAAAAGGCAAAAACCTATTACTATTATTAAGGGATTAATGAAAATGCTCAAAGGGTTTAAAAGATGATAAGGAATCTTTTCAACAAAGACAGGCAGCGGTAAATCACTTTCATACGAATATGTACCAGTCGTGTTAAGGTGAATGACTGTTCTCATCGTACAGCTTACAGTGAGTTGATTTCAAACTTGAAGACTAAAAAAATACTTGTTTGCTCTTAATTGTTGAAGAACTTCAGCGCAAATTTGACAAGTTTTCTTAACCCGGATGTTGTTTTTGTGAAATGTTCTCTGATTGGACTATAGATGTGTGCTATTGTCCAATAACATTAAGAAAAAGAAAGAGGGTTTCATGTGGCTAAGGTGGAAACAAGACTTTGATAAATAGATAGTGGATGCTCTTGCCTCGGGAAGATGCAGCACAGCAGGTAACCTGGCACATGAATACTTGGATCGATACATTCTTGTTAATAGTTCAAGTGATTTTTGAGTTGTATCAGCAATATATTCAACAGTATAAAATGCCAAGAACTTCGACCAGTTGCGACATTAAACAGTCTGTCAAGTCCAACCCAAAGCATGAGTATCAACTGATTGGCTTCCATGAAACACAGTTTTTTAGAACAATAGCGAGTAATGGTTAAAATAGTCAAAAGTTACACATACTCTATCAATTTTTCGTTTTGTTTTTAGTTTGTTTTGTTTGTTCGTTGTTTAACCACACATTCAGCAATATTCCAGCTATATGACGTCAGTTTGTAAAAAGTCAAGTCTGGACAAGACAATCCAGAGATTGACACGAGTATCGATCTATGCAATTGGGATACGATGACATCAACCAAGTCATAGAGCCTGAACACCCGATTCTGTTAGTTGTCTTTTACGACAATCATCGGTTGATAGACGATTACTTACAAGGCGTTTTCTGTTGGGTTAGAGCCATATAACCCCTCCCTCCTGGCCAGGTAATTCAGGATTGCCCTCCTCTGTACAAGCTTTAGTCCATCAATCTCTAGGAGGGGTAGCTGGCCAAACAACATCTTGCCATCTGTGAACGGTGAATAAGTTAGGGTAGGAATTGGGGCTTGGACGTGCAACTGGGGCACATGGGTTGGGTGGATACCAAGTTGTGCCTGTGGTTAATCTCATTATACTTTGTTTAATGACAAATATTCACTATAACTCCATGGTTATACAACAAGTCACTAATGTTCGCTTTTCTTTCTGACTACACACACATTCCTTCTGACTTTCATGTGTGAATAAAGATCAGCTTCAGTTAACTTCAGTTTATGTATGACCAGATTGTTTTATACGTGTTTCTGAATAGTTTTAGCCAGGGCTCCGGTAAAACAGTATCCAATTGGACATTTTGTACCCAACTCTTGAGACCTACAGCGCATACAGGATAGGGTCCAGTATTTAGGGATGGGGTACCCGGGTAGTAAATTTGGACTCATCCCAGCCCTATAAGGAATACTTGTTTTAGTCACAGTCAGCTCAGCCTCGGTTATCCAGTATATCATATGTCATTACATTTAGCATGTCCAGATAAATCCCTCGGACCCATAAAAAAACCGTGGCCGCGTTTTGAACACTTTTCAACATTATCATCACTTGCCCCTTTCTGTAACCTGCGAGAAGACTCATCCCTCTATCGATGATTGTTATTTCCGAAAATATGACAAAACCAATCAGAATGTGAGCATGACTTCAAGTACTGAGGGAAAAGAATCCCTCAGGAAAAATAGTTGAATTGACATGTGTCTTACATCTAAAAATATACCCAAGATACAGTTAAATGTGTTCAGTCATACTGTATAATACGCCCCTAAGTGTTTTCTATAGCATCTGAAATATATATGATAAATGGGTGAAATGTGCGTGATTTGTTACGCAATGAGTAGACAATTCTTTTAGCTATGCCCTTTTGCACATAGATGGAACCCAGTCGCATAAATGGCCATTCGGCTTGTCCCAAAATAACAGGAGTTGGTCACAAATGCCTTTTCAAATGACTACGCTAGCTGACCAATCAAATTTCATTCATGAGCAAGAGAAATAATTAGTGAAGTCCGTGATAAAGAGTTTAAGATAGTGACACCACTTTCAATGAAGCTTTGGTGGTGAATGGGTCAGGTGGTGAATGGGTCAGGTGGTCAGGCCCAGTGGTTTGATTGATCCCATGTCATTGTATCCTGACAGTGAG
This sequence comes from Haliotis cracherodii, assembly GCF_022045235.1. Taxonomy (NCBI): domain Eukaryota; kingdom Metazoa; phylum Mollusca; class Gastropoda; order Lepetellida; family Haliotidae; genus Haliotis; species Haliotis cracherodii. The sequence continues at coordinate 31,628,130 of NW_027266286.1, forward strand.
GGATATTGCTCATAGCATCAATCACTGGATTGCCTGCCGCATCAGTCCGCCATCATACAGCAGGATTATTGCTTAGTGGGATGTTAAACAACAAACAAACGAACAAACACCAACAAAGCAAGCAGCATACACCACACACAGAGGTAACCTAGCTACTTAAGGCAGATTCACATATATCATTACCAGTCCCAACTAAATTTTTGTCAGTCACTACTTCCAACAAATAAAAATAACATGTGAAAATTGTTTTTAGTTCAGTGACATCATCTCTTAAGTAATTTAATTAGATCTACATGTCATTCACACAAACTTTGGTCACAATTTTCTCTTCTTCTTTTTAAAATATTTTGATACATAGTCTCTACGAATGGATATTTAACCTCGAAGCAAAGCAAAATGTTATTTCCTTGCACTAAAAATAGACAAGGTGAAACCCTGATGGTAACTGACAATCTGACTTCGTTCGAAAAATGTTCTTTTATGAATATTATCAATGTTTTGTTCAACAACAAAGATTTATAAGGTATTCTATTTGCCGGTCCACAGGGACAGCCAGTAATCACCAGTCCATGCCTAATTTTACTGGTAAAAAACTCGTAATTACCGGTTAACGGGAACATTGATATATGCCTTTGTGAATCTATGTAGATAGTAGGTACATCTGTACTTAGCATTGCATTTATACATGAACAATGTTGAAATTTGACGTGAAACGAAACAGCAAGGTCATATGTATCACAATACATAGGTCACGTTACGATACGCATCACAATACGTTTTTGTATTTGGATACGCATATTTACATCAAATCAGGTGGAATTACTTCTTGACTATAAATATTTGTGAGGAGGTTGAAAAGGAAAAGCTAGCTGAAGACACATGTTCGTAGTGGCTATTTTTAAGTAGTGCAATTGAAACTTGAATCACAACACATTTTCTGATATTTTACTGAAAAAAACGCAGGTGGTCATTCACCAAGTAGTAATTAATATATTCTAGCAAGTGTATTGTCTTGTATTCAGTATCAAATATTGTATTGTGACATGAAAACTCACAATGCACAAGTGCACTGATGTTTTGTTTCACCCCTAATTCAAATGTGACATTACCTGCTTTCATTTGAAGGAATTCCTCTCTTGACTGCACAAAGCGTTCTGTGAACTGAAAAACAAATTGTTCCAGAAAACACTGGAAAAATATATAGAAACTAAAAATATATGTCTTTATCGTTCTTCCCCTTCACACAAGCTTTATCCATGCTGTTTGCAAAACCAGAAAGAGCGTAAGTTTCGGTCAACATATTAACAATAAAAGCAAACAATGTTATCTTTATCATGTTTAAAATAGTAAATCCCACATGAGACTGAGCTGATTAATTGTCTTCACAATACACAATACAATTAAATATTGAAAAAAATGCATTAATCTCACAAGAACAACAGACAAATTTCTCTTCTTTATTGAATGATGAAAGGTGATAGTAATTTGACAAACAGGAATGAGAGTGGCTGTTATCAAATGTGACCACCTCATCACCCCTTCATGTTTTACGATTGATCTGGAATTGTTCATGGACTAAACATTCACATGGTATAAAACAGTCAAACAACATACACATAGTCAAGTAGTGAGTGAGTGAGTGAGTGAGTGAGTGACTGAGTTGGGTTTAACGCCGCTTTTAACAGTATTCCAGTTATATCGCGGCGTGTCAGCTTAATGTGGGAGGAAAGCCCAAAGTGATGCAGGTCTCAGACGTTTACCACTTCGGTGAAACCCACGAGCACGGGTATGGTGCAACATAATCAGGAGATGCCAATGATCAGCTGAAAAAAGATGAGCGCCAGAGAAAGTAGTGACACCAACCATCTTGTTAGGTGTAGAGTTGTGATAAATGGATGCAATGAGACTCCCTTGCAGACATTCAATGGTACCAGCCCCCATTGGAGAGGTGGCAGTAGGTGATTCGGCAGGGAAATTAGTACCTGACAAGTGATTGAGAATAGCCTTTGCTGACAAAGCCTGTGGTGAGAGCCTGTGCTGACGTCAGGAGACCAAGAAGTTGTTGCCATTGATGCAGAAAAAGTGACTGTCTGAGTGCCAATGGAACAAGGTGTTGAATATTCACCCAACAATCCTGGGGCATGGCCCTGATAAACTGAAGATGTTGAGTGGGAATTATTTCAGCCGAGTTGATGAAGAAGACGTTCATGCATGGAGTTTAGATGTAGGATGCCTTGATCTTTGTTGGCCTGAATGCAGTCATCTATGTATGATTCGAAGACGATGCCTCGAATGAGTAGGAATTTGACAATGGGTTTGGTGGGGTGGGTAAATAGCCATGGCGCTAAGGAAATGCAAAATTGGAGCACCTTCCACTGGTAAGGGCAGCTGAGGAGAATGAACCAATCAGTGCTCCCGAGGGATAGGGACATGTAAATATGTGTCCTGTAGATCTAAACTGAATTCGCTGGGACTAAGAATTGTATGTAGTTAATTGACGTATCTTTAGGCATAACGTGTTGAATTTTTCATGTTGAAAATGAGACGGAGTTAGAGGCTGTCTTTCTTTGGGACCATTAACATCGGCGAGTAGAAACACGGTGTCGTGGGAGCTGTGCCCAAGCACTCAATGGCGTTCTAGACGCTACTTTTAGGACCCGAGAAAGACAGGGTACATATAACTGATTTGCCATCACATTGTCCTTGACGAACATCTCCACGCCCAGGAAAAGTACTGGATCTGCTGCTAATTACCTTCCGAAGATCCAGCTGAGTGGGAGTGGCAGGTTGTTTGTGGTCCTTTCATTGTTGGTCTTCAAGGCGGTTACGTGTAAACGAAGCAGAACCACCGTCACCCTGAAAAATTAGTCAAACTGAACCTCCTGTGCAATGTCTGGGATGCGCCCATCAAAAGTGAAGGAGTTGACCAAGGCAGTTGGTAATTAGGCAATTTTTTAAAGAAACCGTCCCATGAGTAGTGTTGAAGGACACCACGGCATCTTGTAACAGACCCTGTGTAATGAGAAAGAAGATCCAAAATGGCCGTAACAATGTCCTGGATAAGACCAAAACTGAGGTAAGAGCCTCCATTGCCAAAGAATAGTAGAGACTAGGGTTAGTGTTTGACGAATAGTGGTGTCTAGGTGCACTTATCGAAAAGCAAGACATCAAACATTTGGGGGCCAAAGTCACCAAGTCACTGTCCACTTCAAGAGCAGTGTCAAAGCTAGGGGACTAATTGATCGAGTAGACGGCGAAAGGACCCAAAGGCTTTATCTAGACATGTCAGCCAATACTGGTTCGGGAGGGAGCGTAAAATTTGGTGAAGTAGCAGAGGGGACAACAAAAGTTGATACGGTAACCTCAGTGAAGTAATCTTGGGAAGATGGAGTAAATCTGCAATCCAAATCAAAACTGTAACCGGATCCACAGTGTCAAAACATCTGAGGAAGAAGCAGGGGAGGCATGACGATTGATTAAATCCCCCTTGGACAAAGGGTCCACAGGACAAGGGGGTGACACTATCAAGGTCGTAGGCTGATGAAAAGCTGGAATGAAATTTACTGTATCCATAGGAAGGCCCGAGTGAGGGAGGCATGCTTATGTCACAGCTTGTAAGTGAGACTGAAGTTGCCGTGCTGAGATGGATTAGGATTCCATGAGGTAGGAAATTATATGTGTGGAAAATCTGGTACAGCCACAGTAGGTGGACATCAGACCAGGGGCACGGGAAACCTAAGCGGTGCATTGAAGGAAGAATGCCATGCGTGGCCTTTTGGGAAGGACATCTGCTGGTAGTAGCCAAGTGACAAGGATTATCTCTGTGCCGATGAAGAGAGAAAAATTCACGGCAAGGAGAGGGATAGTAGCTCGGTAGAGGAGAGCTAGCATAGGCATTATATGAAGCAGGGTTCAATGGAAATTCTCGTCGTTGATGATAGTAAAAAAACCGATAACGATCACATAGGCTAGAGTCAAGATGACTGGAAGAAGAGTGAGCCAAGTGCTAAAAGTGTCCAGAAGAATCGGTATGAAGTTCATCTTCTGAACAGATACATGAGGAATCTGAAGTGTCTCTCTGTGAGAGAGGACGAGTAAACAACCGATCCCCTGATCATCCATCCTTTGAGCGATTGCCGATCTGGAGAGGTGCGTTTAACTGTGGATGTTTGTTAAACCATGGGGGAATGTCAATCCTTAGAGGTATGTCACTCCTTTGATATGCCTTAATCCTTAGGGGAGCAGCAATCGTTGGAAGTATTGCAATGCTTTGAGGTGCATCAATTCTGTGAGGTACCCGGTATGTTAAATCTCTGAAGTGAGCTGCTTCACAGAGGAGCGCCGATCTTGAGATCTTTGTCAAATCTTAGAAGTACATTGACCCAGGGAGGATTCACAATCTTTGGATGTATCTCTAGTCTGAGAGGATTATCGATCCCATGATTAGCCAGCCCTAGGTTGTCATTCTTGATCTTGAGTTTGTTTATAAATCCATAAAGATCATTCTGCAACTAGACGGTCTACGGTAGACTTGGTAGAAGCAAGAGGAAGTGTGGCCGACTGTGAGGAAAGTACAGGAGCAGTCAGATCCAATACCACTGGGGGAACTTCCCGTACATCCAAAACCGCAGGTTGTATCTCCATGAATCTCATAAGTGGCTGAGCAGTCTTCCTTGAGAAAGCTGTCAGATACTCCATCCTGTCAGATACTCCATCGTCATTAACAAACAATATAGGAAGCGAGGGTGTGGATGATTCTTCATAGGAGTTTTCTTAGTTTTTTTAAAAAAATTCAGCAGATTCAATGCTGGCACTTGCGAAGATAAATGTTGAAAGATTCATCGGGCAAGTCTACACACTGTGAAGAGCAGGCAATCCGAGCAGACATCATGTGGGTCGGAAGGAGAAAAACCTGTCTACAAGTCAGGCATGCAGGTAGATGCGTAGTTTTTTGCCATGTTACCAAAACAACCAAAGAAACAGCCAAACGGATTCTCTTTCGAGAGCATGTCACCACACCGTGACATTAGATAGAGAATGAGTTAGCAGGGGAAATCGCATGTTCGGCTCGTGTAGGTCAACCAGCATGAAGTGTCCATGACCCAGATTGTTGGGCGGTGACCATGGTGATGCTAGGAGTGTTCGGGGAATTGAGGTTTTTTTCAGATGCTGGAAAGCTTGTTTAGGCACATTCCCACTTGGGTGTCGAAAGAAGGAGATACGCATAGTGTGAGATAAGTACGTTTAAAAATTACGATTGAAATGTTCTTTTACACAAGGCAACTTAACGCCAGATCAATAACATAGCAGTCTCAGCAGCACACAAAGCAGGAGAAAAAACAACTGAGTGTGCCTGTGTGTGTGTACACACAAAAGAATTGCTCAAATGGGCATATATACACTTAATGAAAATTATTTATCTTATTCTTTTAATTACAGGGGGTATTTTCCTATTACAGTGTAAATTCACAACCCATTTCTTCAAGGTAAGAATTTTGAAGAATGATATATTAAAATACTGAAACAAAACCGTAAAAGCTTATAAATTACCAAGGTTTATTTAATATTTGTGCTTTATCACAGGTTATAAAATAAATTAAAAATTAGAGTGAGTGAGTGAGTATGGTTTTACGCCGCTTTTAGCAATATTCCAGCAATATCACGGCGGGAGACACCAGAAATGGGCTTCACACATTGTACCCATGTCGGGAATCGAACCCGGGTCTTCGGCGTGACGATCCAACGCTTTAACCTCTAGGCTACCCGACCGCCCGATAAAAAATTAGAAGAAAAAAACATAAATTTGTCCAACACTGGTTCTAAAAAAAGTGTTTTAATTCAAATGTAATTTTAAAAATGCATTTAATGCAATGATGTAAAACAAAGTATTTTTAAAGAATTTTCCATTTTCTTGGTCAAGTTATCTGTGGTATAAAATTATTAACATAGAAAGTGATCAAATAAAGTCACATTTGCAAAGCAATAACCATGATAATATTAGATATACTCATAATGATAATAACATGAGCTTGGAAACCACATTTCTTTATTGAGAATGTTTGAGGACAGTTGGATAAGATTCTATACCGATCTATACATCACTGTCATCATTGCACATGCACCCATGGTTAAGTCACTGTTAGAAGTCTGAAAGATTCATTCATTCATTCATTCTAAGACGTTTTTCAGAGTCAATATTCAGCTATGATAAGTGAGTGAGTTGGGTTTAACACTGCTTTTAACAGTATTTGAGCTATAATAAGATAATAGTTCATTGTTTGGCACTAATTTAATAAAAGTTAATATTGATGATACTACTTATAGTTCAGTATTATTTGTTCTAAAAGTAAACCAAACGGCTAAATTTGTCAATTTCTCCATGTATGTCGTCTGTCATAATTTCAACTAAATACTTCATTTTGAAGTGCAATAAATCCTGTCACTCAGAAAAGGAATATTGTTGAAAACTTTAAAATTTAACAAGAAAATGTTCCAAATTTAAACAGGTGAATTAAAGATTTGTTTTAGAATTAGTGTTCTGTCTCAATTAGTAAATTCAACTGGTGTATTCTAATTATTCTGGTCCATAGTTTTCACCCAAAGGAGAGATGACATACTTCAGAGAGCACAATGTAATGAATTCATCAAATTTTATTTACAACTTCAGTTAACAGATCACAAAAGTTCACTCTCTTTGTTCACATCCTTCAGCTGATAAATGATAACCAAACATTTCTATCTGCAAATGACTTGCAACTGAGTGGTCCTATCTCCTCGTCACATGATCCGTTTCATGGACGTGATGAAATATGGACATAGAACATTCACTTATGAGTTTTTGGACAATGACAGGCACTGAAAAACTAATTTCCAGCAATAGGACTTCATGAAATTTACAACAATGTTAGAAAAGTACCCATTTGGAAAGAAAATGCAAAGACATGATTTTTGGTATTATGAGGACACAGGACCATTTGGTTCTGATATCAGACGATAATACATATACATATACATATACATGCATAGAGTGTGCATAAAGTTTTGACAAGCACAAATATCTGACTCTGTATATTTGTTAGTCATCATTGATCAACTGGCCGATCATTGAAAGGTGATTGCAAAGATGTGTTATCTAAATAATAATGAAAATTCATTGATTGATTTTAAGAATACAGTCTCATGAAACAATTGGAACGTCAAGTTGTGTTGTTCCTATGCTTCGCGGTCATGTGTCCGTGCCACAGAAGTAAACAAAATGTCCGAGCTGGGTGTTGGGTGTCCTATGAATTTGGGCCTATGTCTGTCTCAAGGTACAGGCATACGCAATCCTTGAAACGTTTCTTAACCACAGCGTACGGCATTTTGCAATATACTGCAGTCAAACAAAACAGCCACTGTTTCTCTTCCTCTGCCACGTTCATCGCACAGCGACGCCATATATCGCCCAAGCCGTTGATTCACGTTGGTAAAGGTATCATGTAGTGTAACCAACTAGTATGCACACTATTTCATGGTTTGCTTTTGCTGCAGTCGCTGACATCACTGGTGGAAACAACTTGTACAACAGAAAACCCCTCAACTCACAATAACCCGTGACACTGAACTTCGGCTATGTTTACAGGTGTTAACTCAGCCCCAACAATGCACTTGTGGAATGTTTTGAGTGTCGTGATTAAATTCAAGCAAATTAATATAAAAAACTTAAATCTAAATCGTATACTTATTGGTGCATGTGATTATGGATAACCACACACTTAACAGACAATGAAATATGACCTATATATTTAATAAACTACCCATTATAGTGGTGTTGTATTATGTCTAACACATTAATAGGTCTCTTAAAGGGAGACAAGACTCAAACTTTCAGTTGTCTAGCCGGCGCCATTTTAATTAGCCAGGAACCAACAAACTGGGCTTCTGACCAGTGAGGGGCCACCTGGAAAACCTTGTTGACAGCGAGGGTTTACTGGTATCCTCACATTTGAGTAGATGATGGTTACCTTAACCTTGCAAATTCATCTGCATGTGTAAATTATGTAGTATGGTATACAGAAAAGATGTGTACGTATAATTTTTGTAACAATGAAATTCAGTTCGTATACTCAACAGTAACCTCTCTTATTTTTCGTACAAATTCCATTCTCTACAACAGTTACTACTCCCTTCTTGCCATCCATGTTTCATGGTATAACCTTCAACCTGTATATTTGTCATCATTGATTTGATGCTCAGTTAATGACTTTTACAGGTATAATTGGTGGTAGAACTACTCAGATTACCTGACAAAGACTGCAAAATATCTCAGTAACGTTCACCGCTGCCTATAAAGAGTGAGTGAGTGAGTTGGGTTTAACGCCGCTTTTAACAGTATTCCAGTCATATCACGCGTGTCAGCTAAATGTGGGAGGAAAGCCCAAAGTGATGCAGGTCTCAGACGTTTACCCCTTTGGTGAAACCCACGAGCATGGGTATGGTGCTGACAAACCTAGAAACATAATCGGGGCGAACCGAGATTCGAACCCACAATCATAGGTTTCTGGCGTGCCCAAGGGACGCAACTCTGAACAGCGAATCGCGGCGCCTTAGACAACTGGGCCACCCATGCCCCCCCGCTGCCTGTAAGGGTGTCAAGGCAATGAATGGAGCACTCAGTGGTTTGTATTGTGTCTGGGGGAATTATTTAATCTATGATTGGATTATACATCCAGATCTAATGTGGTGAATGTCCTACATGTTATGTAATATGCAGGTGGCAGCGCAGCAAGAGAGGGATAATCAGTAGAGTTGCAAAACACATTGTTCAAATGATTAACTGATAATACGTTGATTGATTAATCACTGTTATCTTGCACAGAGGACTTGTCAAAAGTAAGTGTTTATATATGTAGGCTTACTGAATCCGACAGAATGCACCCATATCTTGGCATGACATGCCCATGTAAAAACAACATACTTTGTTAAATGGATTAGCCAATAACGTGTTGATTGATTTTTTAAAGAACAGTGGACATCCTGAACATAGTTGTCACGTGTGTCATCTCAGCTGACCAAGGAGACTTTACTGACACCTATGTGAAACAACTAAACAAACTTACGTGGTCAGTAGGGTCCTAATATCCCCAAACACTATATATAGTTTAATATATATTAGATTGTTACACAGACATGTGACATCGGACAAGTTTCTTTGTACAGCTTCAGATGTATGGGACATTGTTCGTTTATGTCGATATCTGCGGACTCCTTCCTCCAACAAGGTAACTCCCTGATATTATACATATAGCTGTTGTTGGTTGTGATTACGGTATTTGCATTTTGTTTTCATTCATTTGCAGAATTTATTTCTGCATATTAAACAATGCCTAGCAGAACAGAAAATACAATCTAAATGGTAAATCATCATGCTCAGGGATAATAATCTGAATTTCACATTTTTATTGATCCAGTTTGTTGTCACCTGTTCGGTTACCCGAGTTGAAGGGATACTATGCAGTGTTTTATGATAAAATGTTGACGATAGCTTCAGCCGTTTAAGTCGTACATGCATTAATCAACAACAAAACACATTTCCGTTTGGCTGCAGCTCTTTGGCTTCTCATTCTTCGATTCTCTGATAGGTGTCATTTCGAGCAGCGCAGCAAGAATAGTCCATAATAAGTATATTTTGAAAATATATGCCCATCAATATTTCAAGTCTTTCAAACTTGGAGTGTTGTTTCTAATAATACATATGGTCTGATGTTGATTAGTGAATAATTTGCATACTCGTATATGCGAGGTACCGACGTATGGTTCTCAGTAGGAAGTGACAACTTGGAGACGATGGCTTGCGGTATATACAGTTTTACTTTATAGATGTAGATATATACATACAAAAGACACTATGTGCCAGGTCAGCACATCTATCAGTTCTTGAAGGAGATCAAGAAGATTGAAAAGGCAGACAGACGCTCCAGGAAACAAATTGATCTTGGAGGATCATGCAGACCCAAGCTCGTGTTGACAGACAAAGGGACGAAAGAATTGAAAGACTAAAGACACAGCTTCTTAGTGGAAGAAAAACTGTAATGCAATTTCTTGATGCCGTTGGATATGTACTAAGCTACAGTTATCATGAGTCATTATTATTATTACTGCATAATGTAAATATCAGCTATTAAACAATGTATGAGGCTTCAAGATTGTCTTGACACAGCACTTGACTTATGTTTTGAATTTGTTTTGATAAGGGTGTAGGCGAAATGAGGTGTAGGCGAAATGAGGACAGGCCGCTATGACGTTTCCCTAAAGTATAAAAAGTATAGTTTGACCGTGAACTGTCATAACATCAAAGCACTCACGCCCAATTAAGCATCCTCATGCTTTAACTAGATCTATATGAGTTGAGGGAAAACTATACTTTATTACACTACACACGGGGGTAAATATATACATATATATACATACAATTATATTACAAACGAAAATAATTCCTGTCAATATTTATCACCAGAATTGAGAACCCTTTCCTACTTTCCATTCACATGTACCATGGAGATCTGGGTAGAATAGGTCTTCAGCAAACCATGCTTGCCGTAAGAGGCGACTAACGGGATCGGGTGGTCAGGCTCGCTGACTTGATTGACAGGTCCTGATTGATGCATGTCATCGATCCCAATTGCGTAGATCTATGCTCAGGATATGAATCACTGGATTGTCTGGTCCAGACTCGATTATTTACAGACCGCCGTCATATAGCTGGAATATTGCTGAGCGCGGCGTTATACAACCAACCAACCGGCAACCGTTCACATGTAGGGCCGAGTCCATGTGAGGTCACGATGACCATAAGTCACTACACTCTCTCTCTCGGAAGCTAGTCAAGCAAACGACGACTCACCTTGATTCGTGCAGCACATAGTGTCATTCTAATTAGTTCCCCGAAACCGCGTCCTTCAAAATATGTCAAATGCGGCTCACTCGCCATTGTCAGACTAAGCACCAAATCGAGCACCTGTCACATCTCGCGAGAGCGTCACGGCGGACGTGATGTACCCTTAAATGTCCAAAATGAGAGACGGTCATACATGTGATAAGCTATCCATTGTGCGTACACTATCTTTGAAATTTTATTGAAAATGCAAATGAGAGAATACGAGAAATCTCTTATAAGCACTATTTCCAAAGCAAATATACACTTGATCTATATACAATGCAAATTATATATCATTTCCGATGAATTAAGTTGCGTATTGTGTGCAAGATAACTCCTGCACGGGGAATACGTACATAAAATATATACTGTATACAATGTTGTACAGCTTGCGACGGCAAACAAGGTACATTGTGTTCTTATCGAAAATATGTTTCCTGAAGAACGTGTGTATCTTAAAATTTCAATTCAGTATCTTGAAATTTCAAGAAAAACAAAAACAAGTGGCCCTAATTAAAAGACTTCTGTAGTTCTGTCTGAATATACCCAGGTGTGTTCCGGGTTCTCCAGCGGGTTCTGGAGCAACGTTGTGTGTGTGTGTGCGGGTTCTGGAGCAACGGTGTGTGTGTGTGTGTGTGTGTGTGCGCGCGTGCGTGCGTGCACGCGCGCGTGCTGTGCGTGTGTGTTCAGCATTCCACCTATAGCCATATGAAATATATAATTATGTGAACATTCCCATGTTATCGTGACAACTTAAGTTAAAAAGGTGTTATTACGACTTATAAAAAGTTGTAGTTACATGTTTTTAAGGTGTAATTTCAAGTTTAAAAGATGAAAATACAAGTTTTTAAAGGTGTAATAACTAGATTTAAAGGCGTAATTACAAGTTTAGAAATGTGAAATTTCACTGAATGATCGAAACATTTGAAGTTTCAATACAAGTTGTAATTACACCTTTAGAAACTTGTAATAACACCTTTACAAGTTGTAATTACACCTTGAGAAACTTGTAATTACACCTTGAGAAACTTGTAATTACACCTTTACAACTTGTAATTACAACTTTTAAATAAAAAAATGTTATCAATGAATTTGGCCCTAATAGGCTTTCGTAGTTTTGTATTACGAGTAGTTGTATTGTTTTTTTTCTCACCGGTGGCATTTTCCATCGGCGCCGTACCAGGTCACAATAACTCGACCTGACCTCACAGTACAGTGACGAGCTCCGAGTATGGGAGCTGCGCAGTGTCATCTAACCACGTCCAAGATAATAGGTAAACACTGGAAAGCTGCACTGTTCCCAGTATTCCATGCACCTCCTTCTATCGACTATCGCAATCCCCGGTACACTTTCCAGGTGCGCAACAAGACTAATTCCTAGTGTAAACAAAAGCAATCTTCTATGTTCGTGGTCCCGAAGCGCTTGAACCCCCTAAAATGAGATTCCTTGAAACGCTATTTCCCTCATATTGGGACCGTTTATGCTCGATTTTATTTGTAACAAATATTGGTAATTTATTTATTATAATGTTTTTGGTAATGTATATGTATATACATCTTTCACCAACACATTTTTGACTTTCATTCAAGAAACATGAATGATGACAAATCAAATTTGAATATTAAAACGAATCGATAATATTACTTCTATCATTTTAACATGTTCATTCGTAGCATATGATGGTTATTTATTTTCCACAGTTAACACAACCTGTCATTATTAAGAAAATAATTGTGGGCGCAGTTTGCTTACGTCACAAAGTACGTATATTTTGTGAAACACTCACTTGAAAGGGCTTTCTGCTTGCCTGGTAAAATATTAGTAAGCAAATTTATATGGAATTTTCATATATTTATACATGTACATGTACCTAAGATATTTAGTCAAATTATATTATTTCCTAAAGGTTTCATTACTTCGATCATAACATCATTACTGCATCTCAATGCAAAATGGACTAAAAAATAGTGTTGTTGTTTTGGGGTTTTTCGTGTGTTTTTGTTGTTGTTGTTTTTTGGGTGTTTTTTTTTTTTTTTTTTTTTTTTGGGGGGGGGGGGGGGGGGGGGGGGTCTTTTTATAGTTCAACTTTGAAATAAACGCTGAACACACCTTTTGACTTTGATCACAACGATGAAATACACAGTAAATATAAAGTCACCAAGTCATCGACAGAACAGCAGAATCTTGATCTTTGAATTAACGTTGAATAATCAGTTCAGAATATCATATTAAATAGACAAAAGTTACTAGTAGACTACTAATAGGCTATGAGTTTGTCATAAAGTCGCATGTGGGTGTCATAATGCTCTGAAATAGCTTTTCAATCTTCGTTGACGGTCTATATTAACAACGTGCATCGTGGCCGTGTCAACAAAGGGACATCGCTCTCACAACTTGATAAGCTATCTACCGCTTAAACCCTAAAGTGCGTAAAGATTCCAATTTTCAAGTTAGTCAATGAATATCATGTTCGACCGTGTAGAGTTTGAATTAATAATTAACTGCATAGATCTTAATTGATTTTTACTAATTAAGTAGTTATTGTGCTTATTTAGGTGTAAAATAATTGTGCGTGTGTATCATGAAGATATTTATTCCTTTAGGGGTTTTCATCGACGATGGTGGCTCTTTGCAGTCGCCCGGCCGGCAGAGTTGCATCCCTTTGTCATGCCAGAAACCTATGATTGTTCTCCCCGATTACATATTTAGGTTTGTCTGAAGTTTGTCAGCACCATACCCCTGTTCGTGGGTCAGACAAAAGTGGTAAATATCCGAGACCTGCGTCACTTCGTGTTTTCCTCCCGAAATAAAGCTGACACGCCGTGATATAACTGGAATACTACTAATGGCGGTGCTAAACTATATTTACTCACTAACTCTTCGACTGAGCATTTCTACATTTCCAAAAGCTTGTCATAGAGGTAACATAATGAATGGATTTTGAATATGCCGACCGTTATCGCTGCAGAAGTGTTCCCGGAATAATATGTATCACAAATATTCCAACCTAATCACGACGAAAGACACCATAAAGGGGCTTCACTCATTGTATCCATGTGGAGAATCGAACCCGTGGTTTCGGAGTTCCAGTAATTTCTAATGACTCTAATTACTTGGACTTTATAAAGCCATGTCTGTCAATCATGGAGCCCAGTCATGTCTTGTTTTACTAGATCATCGTGAATTAGGGCCCCGGGAATATCACAGACCTGGACTGCAATCTTCCAATTTTGTTTGACCTTGGGTCTTTTGCATACAATGTGGCAATTTGAAGAAATACTGAATCTATGAATCATAATGTGCACCAAGAGTGCGTTATCCTATATATTATATGGCAGTGTAACATATTGTAAAACAATGATTGTAACTGTAACACACTCAATTCGTTTACGTACATATATTTGGCTTAACTAATTGTTTCAATTTGGGAATCGACACGTAACATTCATAAAACATATCAAAATCTATTGTGAGTATTGATTATTGGTACAATAAGAAATAATGTTTGAAAATGCGGTGTCAGCACTAATGTGTCGCTGATGTGTCCCCATGGTCTGTCGAGCAGCAGTGACAAAGCGATCTTGAAGATGCTGTCGCACAATCTGACGATCCTGACGTCGGGTGGTGACCCTTGATCTTCCACTCCGTGGTCGCTCATCTGTAGTGTTGGTCGTCTGGTACCGTTGCTGGAGCCTGTGTATGGTCCTTACTTGGACTTGAAATGCATTGGCAACTTGCCGGGCGGTTTGTCCAGCTTTGCAATCGCCCAAGCTCTTGGTGTCGCTGATTTCTTGTCAATCTTGGCATGTGGTAGCAATTCAATAACGAATGAATGTTATCCCACCTGGGTGGATTTTTATAGGGCAAGAAATGGGGGAACGCATGTGCATTTCAATTTACACTGAACTCACGTGCATCGGGTTACCATTGCATTTTCCCATGACAACACTTGATAACAAGTAAAGACTATTATCTTTTGCGTATTCACTACATTGAAGTCTTATTGAAATAAACGAAAGCAAAGTAAAAGCGGCCCTTCAATTTGTATATATATTTCGAGCACAATGACTGTAAAAGGCACATGCTATCAATGGTAGAATATTTGGGGCGAAAACCAGTTTGAGATTCCGATATAAAATCTTCAATTGTTTCAACTTTTTGTCCTAACACAAAAGTAAAGCGTAGAGCAATATACTGTATAACAGGCAGGTGATAGGGTAATTCCTCTGCAATTTTCCGGATCGTGTTGATTAAGTGTACTATTCTTAGGTACAGACTGTATTATGTATTTGCTCCAAATATACCGTTGATTTTTAGATATAATTGTTTTTTAATCATTAATATTTTTGGATAGCTTAAATACACCTTGGTGCAATTTAAAACCAAGAATAGATACGTTAACTTTGACATATTGCAAACTGATTCAAACCAAACCAAATGAAAAATGAAACGGCTTACTTTGTAGGGTTCGGGAATTTTTCAACATTCCATTTAGAGAGGTGAAATATAATTACAAAAACATGACTGTTTTATAGTTATATCTGCAGGCTGTTTTTTTTTTTTATAGCTATAGGTTAAAGGGTTACAGGCCGCCTAAGCCACATTTCGAAAATAGATAGCCAAAATTGATGTGGCTCTGGTGGCAATGGTTACGGTTGCGTGATCGTGGAATGTGGCTCTCGTGGCTATGCTGTCAAAACATGCTTTGTGATTCTAACAGGTTACCGTATATAACAAAACAAGTCTTGTTTTCTCATTTTTTATTCAGATCATAACAGGGATAATATATTCAACATTACATTGATGGATATCATGACAGGTCATATTACATTGTCACATTACAGGTCACGATTGTTTAATAAATTGTACTTCCTTCTTCGTGAAGGTTCTGACCACTGATGAGAGGGTCTCAGGACTGCAACCTCTGTGAGTGACTGCTCGCGCTGAAAGAGCTTCACTACCTCGTAGATAGGCACTTCGGGTGGCACTTCTTGACAAGTCTCTTTATCTTGTTGTGCCACCATTCTAGGTGATTTTTGGTACGGTGGCCCTGGTTGTCGAAGTGATTCCAAAACTCTGGGATGAAGGCCTGTCCTTGAACCCAACTGGTTGTCACGTAGTCCATGAAGGCAGTCACTTTAGGGCCAGCAGGAGAGTCAGCAATGGCATCAAGCCACACATCATCCACCTTGTCACGAGGTGGCGTGAAGCAACTCACCCTGAGTTGTGATCCTTGCAGTGCACTCCTTGACAATACAGGACCAGTATCTTCTTTCACCACCACTGCTCTTACACCGAAACTTAAAGCCATCATAGTACAAAATGACGCCTCCTCTGCCACTTTCAATGAACTTTATTTGAACTTGTGCATTTGCCATGGTTCTGACATGGAGTGAACAGGACGTCACTTAAATATGTTAAATAACAGGATTAACTCAATGTCAATAAAGAACGTTTACTCAATTTAAATGTGGGACACTCATTTAAAGGTATCGGTAATCTGATTAATTAATTACCGGCTAGAGTAGGTGAAATGCACACAGCTGAAAATGTGGCGCATTCGGCAATAGTCTTTTTTGAAATGTGGCTCAACCGGCTAGACACCGGTTAAAGCAAACATCTATAGGCCTATTGGAAGAGATTTTATCAAAACATTCATTTGTACTTGTGTTGAGCTGAGAGACTAGGCAACATAATCCCCGTCTATTTATACCACCGGTAACATTTTCCATCGACACCGTACCGGGTCACGATAACTCGCAGTCGCCGCACCAACTGTCTCTGGCGTGGCATACAGCGCAGCGACGACCCCTGAATTCGTGCTCTTACACGTGTCATTCTAAGCAGTTCCCTTACTCGGACACGATCGTTCATTTCTGCTTTGCGGACTACAAACCTGTAGTCAGTCTTTTCTGACTTCGTCCTTGACCCTATTAAATCGACTATCGCCATCCCTTGTAACTTTCCGCCCCATGTCAACAATGGCAGCTCCTAAACTTTACTATTTCGACGGACGTGGCAGAGCAGCTATAATACGTATGACGCTGGCCGCGTGTGGCATCAAGGTTAGATACAATGTGTTTGTGAGGTGATGCCTCCATGAATGTGATAATTATGTTTTACGTGTTTTTTGTCGGCCATGTGCACATAACCGTCGAATATCATGAATATGTTTATTCAACCTCTTGGGGTGTCGTTCGAGTAAACATTTATATGTGGAAGTCAATCTCATTTAAATCAGATCTAAATTCTCGATGCCGCTAATCAAAGATCTGAGAACATCCCATTACGGGTCACGCCAGAACGACCTTTCGCGAACTTTGACCGACCACTGAAACGACTAACAAGAAATCAACATCAACCAATTATAAAGCAGCTTTCTCGAGCTTTACAACACTCGTTTTAACCTAGCGACTTCCATTTCAGTCTACGCTGACAATTTTTATATTGCAGCATTAGCATATGCGGATGATTTAGCGGTGCTCGCTGAGAATCATGCTGATCTCAGTTTACTATTAGAAGTCTCAAATTGTTCATTTTAGAAACCCGTCTGTCATGCAGACGAAACATGTTTTTAATGTCGGAAATATGATTTTCGACATTGCTGCTAAGTATAATTATCTTGGTCTACTGTTTACAGACCACTTAGATTTTACTGCAATGGCACATGCAGCATCGAAGTCTGCTAATAGAGCTTTGGGCCTGTTGATATCCAAAGTTAAGACAATAGGCGGTATGAATTTTCAAACCTATTCCAAATTGTATGATAGCATGGTGTGGTCAGTTCCTGACTACGGGGTGGCTATCTGGGGGTAATTATGACGTGTCAGCAATAAATGCTGTACACCACATAGCCATTTTTATTTGGGACTCGGCATATATGCCCCTAACGTCGTTATAAATGGGGACATGGGATGGATACCGCCTGTTGTCAGACAGTGGAAAAGTGTAGCAAGACAATGATGTCGCCTTAAGAATATGTCTAGTAGGTTAAACAAACAAGTGTTTAACTGGGCTGATAGATTCGCTGTAAATGGGCGTAAAAGCGGGAATGGTAAGGTAAGAAAGAAGTTTAGTAATATGGATTTAGAACATCTGTTAAACGCAACAGCTTTTATAGATAAATGTTCTGTTTGTACACAGGTGGAACAATGGTTTATGAATGAATATGTTACCCGTTGGAGTGATATGTTAAGAGGGGCGAAATGGGCTTAATAAATTGAGAATGTACCGATGTTACAAGCAAGTAAATGGGACAGAATACTATGTTTCAAATAAGATGGCCAGAAACTATAGATCGGCACTAGCCAAGGTTAGATGTGGCGTGGCTCCTATTCGAGTGGAAACCGGTCGGTACGAAGGTGTACCTGTCCATAATAGAAAAAGCTTTCACTGTTATGACAGCGAAGAAGACGAGGTCAATGTTTAGTTTCATTGCATATTATATGACGATATCAGGGCAACTCTTTTTTATGAATGTATTGCTAAATCTTACAATTTTTTAGATATACCTGATATCAACAAACTTTGTTTAACTTTCAGTGAATCAAGTGTATGTTTTATGCTTGCCAAGGTCTGCTTTTTCATTCTTAACCGTAGAAAGGTTCTTTTATATGGATAACGTTTCACTATATCATCCTTATATCATTTATGTATAAATGTTATGATAATTTGTCTCTCATAATTCTATTGAATGGTTCTGTACATTCTATCTATGTCAAGTTGTACAAAGCTGTTTTATGTATGCACAGAAGTGAGACACTAACTAATAAACTATTGTCTTGAAAAATATGTTGGCACAGTTCTCGGTTAAAATTTTTAATACTGAACAAACGAACAATCCGGAATGTCTATTGTATGGTTGCGATTGTATTGCAGTGCTTCCCACGAACTGTGCAACGACTCCTCCGTTCAAGTGTTTATCCCACGGAAGCGAGAGATAGACGATAATTTTGACGGAATTGGTCATAGGGGCCGTAACTGTCATTAGGAATACCCCGTGTTAACGTTTTCGAGGTTGGTCGGATGAAAGGTCTACTGACGTGACCCGTATTAGGATGTCCTCAGATCTTTGTTTAGCGATAGAACAGATCTGATTTTAATGAGATTGATGTGGAAGTTGTCATGATTGTCAAGAAAGCTACAGAATATTTGTTATTTGAATTCTCATTTACACATGTACTCTGGGGGCACGGGTGGCCCAGTCGTCTGAGGCGCCGCGATTCGCTGTGCAGAGTGACGCCGCTTGTGCACGCCAGAAACCTATGATTGTGGGTTCGAATGCCGGTTCGCCCCGATTATGTTTCTAGGTTTGTCAGCACCATACCCGTGCTCGTGGGTTTGACGGAAGTGGTAAACGTCTCAGACCTGCATCACTTCGGGCTCCCACATTAAGCTGACACGCCGCGATATGACTGGAATACTGTCAAAAGAGACGTTAAACCTAACTCACTCACATGTACACTGTAAGCTGGTGTTCACTGAAAAATACGGATCTCAAACTTCCATGAGATCCATGATTTTATTTTCTTACAGTTTTTGGGGGGACCCACTGTACATTGTTTTACAGAACACCCGGCATGTCTTGTGAGTGAACGATATATTGTAATTGATAAACCCCGAGGACAAATTATGTTTACAAAATTTGGAAAAAAGGGGAAACAGGTAGCAATAAACAACCAACGAGGACATGCGACACTTAATGTATTCGAGTGTTTCGGCCTAGAGTCTAGGTGGGAGTGCCTGAGTATGTTTTTTCGCCGCTTGTAGGTTGCAATATGTCTGCCATATCACGGCAGGGGAAACCAGAATTGGCCTTCATACATTGTACCCGGCAATGGAGCATCGGACTCAACGCTTTTGCCAAAAGGCTACCGGACCGCCTTAGATGTACATGAAATCCACAAGTTCGTAGTGTGTTCAGAAATCACAATGCCATTCATTTGCATTAATCTGCATCATAATGTGTAAGTTTACCTTGATATCGTCAGTGTGAGCTTATCATGGGTCAAAAGTCCGTCCGTCCATGTGTCGTTAGTAGTAAACAGAAACAGTCTTCACTAGTTAAGGATAATATGAATATGATGTTTCCAGAACAATATCGTCATTTCTAACTTCAGCAAAATAATTTTGAATTGTGAACATCGTATGTTTCCACACCCTTCACTCCAAATTCGTCTTCTGTGTAACAACTAGTCTTGACAAAAAGCATTCTGAATGTATAATTTCAATGTTCGTATATTATTCGGTCATTTCTATTGCCTCCTTTTCCAAACAGCTAGTCTAGGTTTTGTACCATATGTACCTGTAGTATTTTGTTTAGTTCACAGATGAGCTTCTGACAGAAAAAGAGCAACTTGAAAAATGGCGACCAGGTAAATAATTTGCTTCTTTCGTCTAAAAGTGAAACAGTTTGTAGCCTGTATGTTTACAGTTGATTTTGTTTTAATTCTTGTTATCGCATGACCATGTTTCAATATGTGGCAAATCATCTTGATATTGTGCTATAGATATATATACCCCACTTATGCAATGTGGACGTTAGAAAACTACAAGCAGCGATAAACTAACATTTTTCCTCATACTTAATCCCAAGAATGGATATATAGATAATGCCATTATGTCAGGTATTGTGATGAGAGACTTTTTCATGATCAGATGGGCTCCTACAGTTTTTACAAGTGCCAATGTTGGAGATAGATGGCCTGAAGTTGGTACAGTCAGGAGCCATTGTTCGGTACCTTGCAGATAAAGAAGGGCTACTGGGGTCATCACTGGAGGAGACGGCCAGGTACGACAGCCACAGTTCCCAAACGTACATCCTTCTGAATTAAATGTATTAGCAGGAACGTCTGAATGGAATGTGCGTGATAGAGTTTGTCAATCAGATCCTCTTTTCACAGAAGTATTTCTGAGTCGATATGGGAAAATAAAATAGAGTGAGTGAGTGAGTGAGTGAGTTGTGTTTAACACAGCTTTGAACAGTCTACCAGTTTTATCACGGTGTTTCAGCTTATTGTGGGAGGAAAGCCCGAAGTGATGGAGGTCTCACACGTTTATAATTACCACTTTGGTGATACCGACCAGCAAGGGCATGGTGCTGACAAACCTAGTTACATAATTGGAGCGTACCTAGATTCGATACACAACTCTGTTTATAAATTTCCTGTCTGTAATGTCATGTGACTGCTGTGCATCTATTTTTAACTTGACTGTCATGGAGGGGCTCGAAGTCATGTGAATGTAACAAGATGGCCCCTGATTGACTCGTCTTGCCTGGCGGGATATGATCGCGATATAATGGGCAGGATGTGGTCATTTGACTGGCCAGTTGTAAACTGAAATAAATGTCCTCGAATGTAAGACTTAATTTTAGTGTATTGCGATTGTTATAAGAGACGCAATGAGCTCGAAAACACAGTACGCGATTATATATCATTGTCACATTATTTATCCCAATATACGTGACTCCTCCACAATCAATTGTCACGACATATTGTATATTATCGGCCTAAGGTTGGATGGTTGGTTGGCTGTTTTTTTTAGTTGGTTGGTTGGTTGATTAAATGATGTCGTCTGGTTACATGTCATATGTCTTTTCTTCAGAATCAATGTCATGTTCGAAGGCTCACGTGACTTTATGTCGTTCTTCTACAAAGCCGGATTTGTGGACATAAAGGAGGTGCTGAAAGACGCCTCGGCCAAAGGTTTGCCTCGCTATCTGCCTATATTTGACAAGGTGAGCTCACATTTTAATGTGATAGTGCTAACTAGCGAGTTGTTGAACAATGTCTAATTTGTGGTTATATTAAAATCACGCATGCTATTTAAAACATGGGTAAAATGTCCCCCGATCATAATGAATGACAGTCGAAAAGAATCTGATGTTTGGACCGGTAACAAGCATATCCTTGCTGCCAAGATACACAAAGTTGAATGTCACCGCTATTGTCCTGTCAAGTTGAATGTCACCGCTATTGTCCTGTCAAATACAAACTTAGTTCGTCAGGCACTCGGCCCAAAGTTTTCTGTTCATGGTGTATCCTGACACCCTCTGAACAACCCCAGGGGAACAGTTTCCAGAACAATTAACAGAAAGTCAAAATATCTGGGTGTTTAAAACGTGAGACCTGCTTGAACATGTGTCAATTATTCGCCTTTCGAAACTTTGACCATGGATATCAAGAATAATTTAAAAAGCCCAGTTCCCCTCCTAATATTTTTATTGTATTAGATTCGATCGACCGATTTGCGATGCTGTTTATGTTACTCTTTTGACAGGCTGTAAAGGAAAACGGAAGTGCTTTCCTGGTTGGCGGACGTCTGACGCTGGCAGATATAGGTCTTTTGGAACCAATTCTTACCATACTCGACTACTACGGGGAGGAAGCTCTAAAAGATTACCCATCTCTTCAGGTGAGGCTGCATATGTGATAAGGCTGCAGACGTGGACCACCTAGCGATTTTACATTTTGATGATTTGTACTGAGCTGTTTTCACTGCAGAAGTACGTTGTACGAGCGTCTGTACATGTCCATATCTTTATGCTACATTTTTGTTACCTGTTTGCGCGAAGTCCTCCTTGTCTGCAGGGTATCCTCTCTCGAAAGGTTTTGATTATTCACTGTCTTGTCCGTGGAAGTCAGCGGACCCTTTTTTTGTAACGTATACTTTTCCGTGCGCGTGTCTTTGATTATTTCAATTCCATTGCTGTTTAGAGTATCTAAAGTACTTGCAGAATAGTTCATGCTTGAGAAGACAGAATCTGATACATGTTCCTTTTCACTCTTCAGGAGTTTCATAAGAAGGTGACGTCTCTGCCGAACATGGCTGAGTTTTTGGCAGGACCACAGCGGAGGAAGCCCAATGATGACGTGTACGTCTCCACAGTGAAGAAGATCCTCTATTCATAACCAGAGACCAACTCGTCACACACTACAAGTCACATGAAGATCAATCATATTTTAGTCACATATCCGTATTGGACTTTAATAGCAGTTTAAACAGCATCGGGACTTTTAGCTACGTACACATTTGAGCTCACCTGATGAATTCAGTTGGAATTGTGCGTGGATGTATTACTATAATGGGGCTCAAGTTTGTTCAATGCATCAACATTTCAACATGTCCACAAGGTAGCCATCTTTATATATTTAATCACTTAAAAATATCCAAAACCCCAGGGGACATTTGGCTGACACTTAGGTGAGATAGTCATCGAATGTCGTTCCAAGTTATTCAAGGCATGTTGATGCCAGCAGCCATATTGAAAACAACATGCCTCGTCAGTCCTAAAAGTGTTCTCAGAAATCATTGGACCTTTGAAACTGAAACTTCACATTCTTGTTCCCACTTTTGTAATCACATTTTTTATTAAGATCAATATAACGTACTAGAATCTAATTGTGTACATCGTGGAAAGTGGCATATGTTTACTTAGTCGTGGGGCACAACAAGTATGTTTATTATATTTACTTCTGACCATGATCCTTACCTCTATCAACATATATTTGTGACTCTGTAAACTTCTTTTCCTCTGACATTGCTAGGCTGTAGAGACATGGGCATGTATGTTCCTCCTTATAATACTTTAGTTTGTTAAATGTTTTTGATTGTAGTTTTTTTTCACATGTTTATTTTAATGCAGCAAGTATTTAAATATCATTACTGAACTTATGTGAAGTATCCGACTTTGTTGATATGTTAAGCTGTTGACGATATGTCCAGGTGAACTACAGTGCCGTGACAATATCTTAAATATGAACGTCTTGAAAAGCGAATAGTGGTGTTATTTGTTCCCATGAATGAACATTTTGAAGGCCCCGTCAGTTTGACAAGTTCCACTAGGTCCTCTGTGAAGGGCGATCCGTAGCCCTGAAATGTCTCGTTACAAGTCATGTCTCAATAATGTACGGTCACGAGTGACTCACTCAAATGCCACAATTAACAGTAGAAGCACGCACACTCCTTTGAACTGTAAGCTTGAAGTCTATTACATGTACCCCGCAAAGATAAAAACCACGTGACAATGTCATATTGGACAACAGCCATTTGTTTGATCTGCCACCCAGTAGAGAACTGCTACAATCAAGTGCAGGCAACCCTTGAAACCATGTGACCTTAAGCCGATATAGAACATGTAACATTAAGGATCGTAACTTACTGGTGATTTTTCTATGAAATGTTAAGTGAACGAGTCCGGTTTTACTCTGCTCTGAACAGTTTATGTGTTAAATGTGAGGAGAAAGGCCAAAGTGACCTTGGTCTTAGACGTTTTAGACATAGCCCAAACGCTTGAGGAGACTGAACACATAGCCCAAACGCTTCAGGAGACTAAACATATAGCCCAAACGCTTGGGGAGACTAAACACATAGCCCAAACGCTTCAGGTGACTAAAGATATATCCCAAACGCTTCGGGGGACTAAACACTTAGCCCAAACGCTTCGGGAGACTAAACATATATCCCAAAGACTTAAGGAGGCTACACATAGAGCCCAAACGCTTCGGGAGACTAAACACATAGCCCAAACGCTTCAGGAGACTACACATAGAGCCCAAACACTTAAGGAGGCTACACATAGAGCCCTAACGCTTCGGGAGACTAAACATATATCCCGAAGACTTAAGGAGGCTACACATAGAGCCCAAACGCTTCAGGAGACTAAACACATAGCCTTAACACTTAAGGAGGCTAAACACATAGCCCAAACGTTTGAGGAAGCTAAACATATAGCTCAAACCCTTCATGGGACTTACTTCTGCACACGTGTAGCGGCGCCTATACCATCCTAAATGCCTCTGGGCCATTGATGTGTGAAATGTTGTATGGATGATCCCGTCATGGCACCATACTACAGCTGCTTACAGACGTCTTTTCCGGTGTTAGTCTTGACCGCCTTATATACTTAACCGCAAAAGAAACGTCACCATTGATAGATATACGAGAAACCTTATTTGTCCAAACACTGCAAAAATTCTTTGAGACATATTTAAAAGATGAAACTTGGCAAAACTGATCATCAAGGTTGAAATTAAAGTGTCAAATGTTCTTAAAGTGAAACACAACACTAGTCTCTGAGAAAATGGCATCACAAGTCAGTATCTCGTGTGTCCGCCATGTGCATTGATGACTGCCGTGCAACGTCGATACATGAAATGTATGAGGCGGTTGATGAAGGCCATAGGCACTTGAGCCCACACTCTGAAGAACGCCTGACGCAGTTCAGCTGCAGTTGTCGGCCTTGGTCGGACGTCAATCTCGTCCCACAGGTGCTTAATGGGATTTAGATCGGGACTAAGGGCAGGCCACTGCATGGTTCTGATGCCATTCTGCTGGAGGAAGTCTCTTGTTGTTCTCGCAGTATGGGCACAGGCGTTACCATGCTGAAACTCGTGGTTGCGGCGATGTGCCAAATGAGGTATAGCCTGTGGTCTCAAGACTTCGACAATGTACAGAGCTGCTGTGACACCATTGCCTCTCCCTGGACCGGAAGAGGAAGACCACAGGGCCGACCCTCTGTGCAAGACCAATTCCACCCCACACCATGACTTTCGGAACACCCCACGAGTCTCTCTCAACAACACACGCAACTTTTCCCACGACAGACTCTCTCTCTCTCTCTCTCTCTCTCTCTCTCTCTCTCTCTCTCTCTCTCTCTCTCTCTCTCTCTCTGCCATCTGCTGTTGAGATACAGTAACGGCTCTCGTCTCATAAGAGACTGCTGGTGACGCCAATGCTGGTGCTGTGTTGCCCACTGAAGACTGTCCCGGCGATGACGTAGTGTCAGAATGGGTCCTCGGTGTGGCCTGTGACTGGAGGTGTCAATTGTTGACGCACGGTGTCCGCACTAATGTGTCCCCATGGTCTGTCGAGCAGTTTCCACAGCAGTAACAAAGCGATCACGAAGATGCTGTCGCACAATTTGTCCATCCTGACGTCCGGTGGTGACCCTTGGTCTTCCGCTACGTGGTCGAAAGAAACAGTTATAACCACTTTTGAATCTGAAGTAACTGAAAATAGATACAAAATGCTTACTTAAAACATATATATAAAATAACCAAGCGTGTTTCGTCCTTAACTCAGCTGTGTGGCAGCGTGGTTGTGTCAGTAGCTTGCCAATCCGAGAGTCGGGAAGTTTCTACGTTCCCTTCGGTATGAATTGTATGTTCGTCCAGAATTTTCAGAAAACAATATAGATATAAAGGATTCAGGAATATTGGTACTTCTTAGGTCAGTACAAAATGGACAGTGGAAGCAATAGTAGTATCCAGATTCTGTTGTTGGAATATTACACAAAGTAGACAAAGTCCCTTGTTCCATGCTAATCCTAATGTTCTTCCATCTATACTTGGGTATTGTAGTAATAGGTAGGTAACTTTCAAGCTTATATTAGAAGTTAAACGAGCCATGCGTTTCAGTGTTTGAAAAAGAAGACATACAAAACATACCTGATTATCGATTGCATTACACCGTTTCTTAAACCTGTATAATAAGGTATATTCTCAGTGATGCATCAATCAATACACAATAGCGGGTGCGTATTTCTTGAGATTTGTCGAACTCGATCGAATGTATCTACCCATTTACTGGAGATCGGGTGATCCATCGTGAAAGGATTAATTAACAACACACACACGTGCGCGCGCACACACACACACACACACACACACACACACACATATATATATATATATGAACAGCATTGAGAACGCACCAGCAATAAATCTTGAAATATTACACAAACAACTTGAGCAATGACCGATTTTGATTAGAACAGACATAGACGGATTATTAAGAAAGACGACAAAAGAAACAAGAATACCACACAGTAATTACAATTACGTCATCAGTGTAAGGAAGACACATAGGGTTAAAATGAAAAGTCAATATCTGGTATGTCCGCCATTGAAAGCAACACAGGCCATGCAACGTCTTCTCATTGATCGAATAAGTCTGCGAATAGTGTTCTGGGGCATTCCAATCTTGACGTAGTGGATCTTCAAGTTCTCTCAGGTTCTGTACTTGCGGACGACGTGAGAGGCTTTGATCCAGGTAATCCCATAGATGTTCAATTGGCGATAGATCGGGTGACAGGGCTGGCCATGGAAGCAGAGGCACATTATTGTTCGCTAGGTACTGTGTTGAAACACGTGCTGTGTGCGCTCTTGCATTATCTTGCTGCAAGGTGTGCATATCCTGGTGCTGATGAAAGAATGGGATGACGTGATTTGCCAATATGTTATTCCTGTAGTAAAGGGTATTAACTCTTCCACGACAAACATGGAGCTCTGTTCGATGGTAATAACTGATGCCGCCCCACACCATGACACTCCCTCCCCCCATCGATCTGTCTGTACAACGCAGTCATTGTGGTAACGTTCTCCACGTCGACGCCACACTCGCAGTCGACCGTCAGCATTCCATAAATGAAAACGGGACTCATCAGAGAACAGCACACCATGCCACTGCCTCAATCTCCAATGACGATGCCTTTTGGCCTAATGCAGACGTTCATTTCGATGTCGATCAGTGAGTATGGGTCCAACATATGGATTTCGCTCACAAAAAAATTAGGAATGTGTTTTGACGAGCTGTTCTTCTTCATGCTTCGTCCAAAACGTCGTATATTACTCATTCACTTATATATTTTCATATATACATCCATTTTCATGGTGGTGCGTTTTCAATGCTGTTCAGTATGTATATATATATATATATATATATATATATATATTTATATATATATGTATGTGTGTGTGTGTGTGTGTGTGTGTGTGTGTGTGTGTGTGTGTGTGTGTGTGTGTGTGTGTGTGTGTGTGTGTGTGTGTGTATATATATATATGATTAGTCCAAAACAGGAATCGTGATATGATTAAAACTGAACGTCTCTAAACTTTCGACATCGAACTTTTAATGGCAATAAATATGCTTCAGCATGGTACAAATCAGCGTATCGTAACCCTGTACTTAGAGCGTGACAGTATGTGAAAAGCCGATTGTGGAACATATTGACCTCGATCAGACAACACACGTCCAGGTCAGTCTTATCGGGAAACAGGCTCTACAACAACCCGGACTCGAGGACAACCAGCCAATCCTATGATGAAACAAAACTTTAACTATGAAGATATAAACTAATAGTCGGCATACTTCAAGCAATCTCTGAAATATATGCTCATAAAAGTATATAAACAGCTGATGACCCCAATAACTTGAAATTTATGATAGTATGGTCAACAAAATAAGCATGCATTACCTCTTAGAAAAATTCTTCAGTGTATTTTTGTCCAAGACCAAGGTAGCGAAAAATGCAATAAAGTCACATAAATAAAGATAGTTTTTAAAATTGAGCAAAGCTTGTACTGTTTCTGTAGTTAAAATTATGACACGTATGTGTGCATATAACACTCACGTTTTCGCCAACACGGTGAATTATCACCATTTAATAGTGATTCAAAAATACAGTAAACTACGGTTATAACGAACTCAAAGGGACTACTAATTTTAGTTCGTTATAACCGTAATTCGTTATTAGCATATATACAGCATAACTACAGCAAATAGTCGGGACTAAAAAGTTAGTTCGTTAAAGACGGACTCTTTCAGGTGAAAGTTTTATGGGTATGAAAATATTCTTGTCGCTATTAAAATATATGTAGACACTCAAATTATGACGTTTTGATTGAGCGAAGGCTGCATTTAATCCAAACAATATTGCTTTGAAGTTGCACCAGATCATTCTTAATAAATTAAGCATAATTTGTTCTTTGTATGATAATAACATTTCGTAATTGGAATAATTTGAATCACTTATATGTATCTTCTCAGTCACAGTCTCAGACTCTCTGGTCATTTATCAAAAGTATCAAATATTTTTTTCTCCTTTCATTAAAACAATTGCTATTGTATTACTAGCTTTCTGCTATAACATCGTCTAAGCAGCGAATCTGTGTCAATCTTGTTGGCGTTGGAGAAAGCACCTTTCGCCTGCCCTTATGGTATCTTATCGATAGCAGCATATATCATTATACAATGTGAATTTTACACGTTACAAGGCTTTTGCAACTGCACACGTGGTCGGTCACATGAACTGAAGTCCATAACTGTATGTTCGACGCATTATGACACGTGTTTCACGAGACTATCCAAGGAGTGACCTTTACACTGGCGGGAAAACCTTTTGCAATCCCTTTGGCTTTTTACTCTTGAAATCAGTATTTTTGTATGTCATAGTTCATGAGCCACACCCCAAAATTTTATGTAGTGGTACCATTTAGGGTGGCAAAATCTCACTTTGAATTTTGAAAGTCATATTCTCATTGATGAAAGAAATCCGGTACTAACAGCTTAGTGGTAGTATCATCATATAAAGGCGACACCTGAGTCGAACCCAAGGTACCAAATTCCGGGTAGGGGGAAGCTAAAATTTGGATTAACTTTACACGCAACAGTCATATAGTGAAGTGTGACCTCTCACAATGTTGATGTTCTACACTATGGTATGTAACACAGCATTGTGTACCAATGGTACTCTCTTTACCCAAACTGGGTTATAATTGAAGACCAGAAGTACACAAGTCTATGAAAGGTCTGAAAAAGTGGAATTTATTGTATTTTGTGGTGTGGTACAGAAGGGTTTCGGATGCACATTAAAAACATAAATCTTGGATGCTTCTGTCTACATTCCTGCATCATTACTTTCTTGAAAATGCGTTTTATTGGAGAAACTGACACATCAGTTCTTGTATCAGACCATGTTCACAGGCTAACAGAATCTTTAGGGGATGACATTGTTTATGGCATAACATGTGCCAAGGTGAAACCTCTAAAATAAATCCTGCTGTCATACGCTGTGAAATCACTTACTGGGTACACTCCTAAACCGATTTGAAAATGACATTGATAAAATCAATCTCAAAATCTTCGTAATATTCTCAAACTGAAGAGATTGACACAACACTCTGTCTTTATAAATTGTCACTGAGTGAAGAAAGTGTTGCACTACCAGGAGTCATACAACCAAATGTCCAAGTAACACTGTCGTTAAGAACATCAGTCGACTCGAAGAGACATCAAGTAGAGGAGGGACATCACATAACGTGAATGGAATCGTTTTACAACCAAAGGTGTCTCATCCACAATATTTGCCAGGAAGGAACCAAAACAGAAGCAGAAGATTATCAAGGTTGTCAAGTCGAAGGTTCCTATCTACACTGTTGGTGTGCAAGCTGGTCCGCCACCTCATGTAAACACACATTTTAGTAGATGACATGAATCTGAAAAAGGATGCGTACAAGAAAACCCTGCTATGGTTGACAACTCGGTTGCATTATTTATCAAACCACACCGTGAGCAGCTGGACAGAGTTCAATATTTGGGTCCGGGATGAAGTTGATGTTACCTCCGAAGTGATTGATTATCTGTCGACAATAAATGTCCCCGCAACACAGCTTCCCACAGACAGTGAGGATTTTTCTCAGTCCCAGAAGATCTGAACGTCACACGCCCGTATGCAAAGGCCATCTGCATCATTTGGAAACAGGAGCTATTCTCTGAAAATCTGAAATCACAACTACCATGCTCAATTTTCATGAAGGGTGGAACCAAGACATGAACACTATATGTTGACGTCCAGAGAGTTTCTGATGCGCTGGGCCTTGACAAAAGTGCAGGGCTTCTTGGACTACATGCATTTACAGGCTGGAAGAGGAAATTTTTAGCCCTTAGGTTACTGACCAGTGTCACCGGATCTCGAATTTACCCATGTCACCGTCAAGTGAATGCTCTGCTCCTTGGCTTTATTTCGGCACCGTTCGGTAAAGTCCGCCAGTAGTCATTGTACAGTGTCAGTACATTCTGTGTCAGAGAAGTAGTTGCCCAACTGTTTTATTCTCTTGTGATCTAATTCTCAAAACATATATTGACTTGATGTTATCTGTTATAGGTTTTCTCTTATTCTTGTGTTGAAATGTTAGGGGAATTTATATACACATTCAGATATGTTTCATGTATTTATGATCATTTTTACCTGATCGATAAGTGTACATAGCTTGTTGTTAATCGTTAATAGCACAGTTGGGTAGTTTAAGATCAGAGCTCTATTTTGAAACTTTCATATTCAGTGGTGATCGTTTCGCTGACAGAAACGTTGTGGAAAGGGAACAATTGGGTGGACCTAGCGTCATGATATAGGCAGGGATTGGACTTAATGCCAGACTTGGACCCATGCATGTGCTTTCTGAATGTTGGTCAAGGTCGTGGACACGGCGTCACTGCTCAGCGGTATATCGACCAAGTGATCAGACCCCACGTTGTTCCATTTTTTGCAAAACATCAACAACACATTTTCCAGCAGGACAACGCTCGTCCCCATGTTGCCAGAGCTACCATGGCCTTTCTGCAACAACACAATATCCGTGTTCTACAGTGGCCACCCCTCAGCCGTGATCTGAACCCCATCGAACACTTGTGGGATGAGGTTCAAAGGCGTTTGCACAATGTGCGCTCAGTCCCTGCAACTGCATATGAACTACGCACAGCTGCTCCTGATGTGTGCAGGAGGATCCCTAGGGCCTTCAGAAATCGTCTGATCCACTCATGTACAGGAGATGTGTGGCAGTGAACAATGCTAATGGTGGTCACACCAGGTATTCACTGACATTTTGGGTATTGACCCGAAACTGTGTAAGCCCTTAACGTAACTAATGTTATATTTGGGATAACACTTTCTTAGTAAAGTACAGATTCTAGTACTTTTGGGTTGAGTCCCGTCCGGGATTCGAACCCACACCTTCCAGGGTGAGGCACCTAATCGCCAGCACACAAAGTCAGCGATCTAACCCACTCAGCCACCGAGCCTTCCACAAAAATGAAAGTCCGACAACTGGTAGTCTAGATCACATACTTTGAGTACTAGAATCTGTACTTTACTAAGAAAGTGTTATCCCAAATATAACATTAGTTACATTTGACCACTTTCTAAATGGCATTGTGTATTCATAAGCCCTTAACATTTGAATTTTTTTTTATGTCATCTGCCTTTTAATCCATTAAACTATCTTCAGTAATTTTTTTGTCAATCTTGACGTATTAGTATTTCTTGGCTTTACTGTTGAAAATAAATAACATGTATACTGCATACTCGACTTGCGTTTCTTTTGCGTGTGAGTATAGTAGTTTATTTGCTGTTCGTGTTTTCCCCGTGTTTAGAAACAGAAGTTGGCTAAGCGTTCAAGTATGTGGTATTCCAGGAGAGGTTGAGCCCTCTGAGGTCCGCGCTCTGAATATATAGACTTTTGTCTATCGTTAGGAATCGTTAGGCCATTTGGGTCGGTGGTCTCATTCGAAACTCAGGTTTCGTTAGTAAGTGGTTTTCAGGACACTGTTCGAACTAGTACTGAGTCTCTTTGTACTGAACTTAACTTAGCAACTAGGGTTTGCAATACTTCGTTTTCCTAGTTACCCTTGGACAACCAACCTTCCCGTGTTTGTCTAGCTACTTAGTAACTTGTGTTTCCCATACTCCGTTTTTCTAGGTATCCGTGGATAACTAAACTTCCCGTGATTGTCTAGCTACTTAGTAACTTGTGTTTCCAATACACCGTTTTCCTACTTATCCTTGGACAACCAACATTCCCGTGATTGTCTAGCTACTTAGTAATTTGTGTTTCCAATACTCCGTTTTTTCTAGTTATCCTTGGATAACCAACATTCCCGTGATTGTCTAGCTACTTAGTAACTTGTGTTTCCAATACTCCGTTTTTTCTAGTTATCCTTGGACAACCAACATTCCCGTGATTGTCTAGCTACTTAGTAACTTGTGTTTCCCATACTCCGTTTTTTCTAGTTATCCGTGGATAACCAAACTTCCCGTGATTGTCTCGTATTTGGGAATTTGAGTATTTTCATTTATCAGTCAAAGTGATTTAATCTTTAGTCTACCATACTTTTGTAATATTGATAGGTACTCGTTTTGTAGTCTAAGTGGCCTATTTTAGGGATGGTCTCTCTGTGTGTTTATTTCCGATTATGTAACCCAGCCGAGGTTATTCACTCATTAGAGTGTTGAGTTAATTGACTCAGGTGTTAATTGGTTGCAGCAGACTTAATTGGCTGTCTACGCATCTGGTCAATATCTTGTCAAAGTGTTGTTTTCGCTACCCACATGTATATTACTCTAATACATTTTCTTTTGCTTTTGTTTATGCTCTGATGTAATTAATCAGTGATCTGAGTCAGCGCAGATTGGGTTTAGCCGATCTTTTATTGTCATCTTTTTGTACAACTGATTAAGAAACCTGTGAACCTGTTACCACGTTTTCATCATTACTTTATACTTGTTTAATGACACCCTGTTCATCAGAGCACGGCTCTGTGACACCAGCGACATACACAGTAACGCATTGATATGCTTAGGCACAAACTGGTAAGTTTCACCACAGCTGTTCAAGGCACTTCAACCTCTGACGTGCAGCCTATTCAGCGTAAGACACCTACTGAGAACATTGCATTGCGGTCTTTGTGCAGAAAGAAAGGCTGAGGCTTGGCAACTTCCTCGTTGCACCTCTTCACTGCAGAACCATTGAAAGAGGGCCAAATATCAATGTATGGAAAAGGAGCATGGAGGCTTTACCTTAGATTCCCTCACCAGATGCGGGTGGAGACTTGGGCGACACACAACCTACTCCTGAGACAGTAATGGAACTGATTGCATGTAACTGTCGACAGAAGTGCTTAGTAGAGAGCTGTACCTGCCTACAGGATAACATGAAGTATATATACCTTTGAAAGTTACAGACATGTAGCAATCCGCCACTTGAGGACGAGGTTGAATTAGAAGCAAGTGATGATGATGATGATGATAGTTCAGATGATGAGTAATCAACGCTGTTCTATATAGTAAGAGACGTATTTTAAGCAGTCAAACTCCATACAATACTTGTTTTTAAAATACATCAAAAACCGTTCTATACCATACCACAAAAGACAAATAAATTCCACTTTTCGGACTTTTAATAGACCTTGAAACTGCTTGAAGTCAATTATAACAAATATGTCGTCAATTATAATTTGGGGTAAGTGCCATTGGTGTGGTATATTGAGTATATTTTCTGACAGATGGTTATATTTTAAGCAGGGGTCAAATGTCGTGACCTTTCGGCCTCTGGTGACCTACATAATTGCTGTATTACCCCCTTATTACATGCCAACGTGTAGAGAAACAGACTACCAAACACTGTAAAAGGTCCCACCTCACTATATGACTATTGCTTGCAAAGTTATTCCACTTTCTGGTCTCCTCTCCCCGAAATCTGGATTCGACTCAGGTGTCCGCCTCTATGTGATGATTACTACCATTAAGCTGTGAGTCCCTGATTGCTTTCAAAGTTTTATTTCATCTGTGAATATTTGACTTCAAAAATCATATTGTGATTTTGTCATCCTCAGTAGTGTCAATAATTTGGCTGGCTTATAAACTATCAGAGCCCAGTGACCAATAAGGAAGACAAAATACGGATATAACAGACAATCTGCTCCGAACCTACATTGCTGCTTAACAGCATTATTATCACCCAGAAGCTTATTGATCCACACCTCAGTAAATAAGAATACACCACCTAAATCTTGCTGACACAAGTGTGTCCGTTTGCTGAAACTGGGCACAGTTGTATTTGCATTAGACTAGCTTAAAGAAAACGCGACCTCCTAGGGTTACCATAGATAGGCCTCCCAGCCCCTTAAACTCCCCCACAGGCCTCCATCCCCTTAAACTTTTGATGAAAGCGCACTCACACCTTTGTTTTACTACACCAAATAAGAATCAATCGTAGCAGTTTCCGTAGCCTTCAGTGCAGATTGAATCATCTGGCTACTTGAGTGGATGATTTTGTGTAAGATTTATTTTATTTTTTTAAATGTAAATCCATCCAGTAATTAAAACTGGTAATGTTTTTTTTCAATTTTTAGTGCTGTCATTTATAACATGATGACTTATGCTGACTGTGATCACAGATATTTTCAAACAATTTACATTTGGTGCAGAACTGGGGGTGGTGTGTTCCGCCTCATGTACTGGGAAGCTGGCAAAGCTAGTCATGTTTTTGTTCTATTGCTGCTTTAAGGTGGGACATGTACATATAATCGCCGTTGAATGCTTAGTTAATTACACAAATAACATATGGAAGTATATGGGAAAACATTTGGTTGTGTGCAGCCTCAAGCTGCTTGACATGACATGTCAGTGGGGGTACGAGGGTCATCCACATCGACCCCCAGCTTCTCTCATCCAAGCCACGTTCGCCTTTTCACCTTGTGATAGTATGGATGTAGAATCTAGAATTGCCAGGGGTAGAAACTAAAAGTTTCAGTCCACTAGTCCTTATAATGATAACATATAGCAAAACCCCTAAAAATGGCAAATTTCTACTAGTCCTTATGATACCTTTACTACTGGGCATTTTGGCAAGGGCTACAGGACTAGTGCCAATTTCTAACGCTGATTGTTCTGCTGATAATGCAAAATTATCCCTAGTGTTGATAAAATGGATTATCATACGTCCGTGTCAGAATGATGTGATCTGACTGGTTCAGGTAATCTTGACAAAATGCTATGTATCCCCCCTGAGAAAAAAAATCTGAACGAGAGAATAAATCCCTTATACCCGGCTTCTAAGCAATTCTTTTACAATGGCAGATTAAAACATGTCAGTAAGATAAATTCGTTGTAGCAGTACACTCCGGGTACATGTAGCAGTAACATTTGGCACTTTATGGTCGAAGTTAGGTTTGTTTGTACAAATAACTATTTTAAAATTATTGGATATATATATTTTTTACTGTTGAATAAGAACAAAAATAATATGTCATAGAAAGGTTAATAGAAATATTGAAGGTTGGTGGCAGTATTCTAAGGTTTGTGGTTTTAAGCATACATCAATTATATTGGTGGCCCATGAAGAGCCGGGGTAGAATAGCCCTTCAGTAACCCATGGTTGTCGTAAAAGGCGACTATGCTTGTCGAAAAAGGGAAATATGCTTGCCGTAAAAGGCGACTATGCTTGCCGTAAAAGGCGACTATGCTTGTCGTAAGAGGCGACTAACGGGATCGGGTGGTCAAGCTCGCTGACTTGGTTGATGCATGTCATCGAACCCAAATGCGTGGATCGATGCTCATAATATCAATCACTGGATTGTCTGGCCCAGACTCGATTATTTACAGACCGCCGACATATAGCTGGAATATTGCACCAACCAACCAACCAATTTTATTGGTGTTTGCATATATTTGTCACGTCGCAGTAAAATATTATTGCCGTTTTGGGCAGGATGTTTTAAGATCAAAGTGTTCTTTAAAAGGGGTGAAACCTTTCTTCATTTGTACACAATAAAAAATTGGGATACGTTAAATAACTTCTTTTACAACATCATATCTAACATAATCATAAATGGGACATTCTAAAAGGCCGTTCTCTTCTAAATCAATTTCCTGTGTACAATGCAAACGAATTCAGACATTTATATCTCCCCGTTTCTAGTCCAATCGGTGCTGTACCACTTTTGAACATTGACAGTGCTCTACGATGTGATTTGAACATTGACGCCGTCACATGGGATTCTAAACATATTTCTCCTTAAAATCCTATTATTTTCTGTGTATCAGATTCCGAATTAAATGTGGCGATTATGACACTGTTTGTTATCTGTTTCCCCCCTGACAGCACCTATACCACAGACCCCCCCCCCCCCCCCCCCCCCCCAAACTGAAGTCCGTTATTTATCGAATGTATTTGTTTTGTTTACACCATTCTCCGACTGACCCTCTGGTGAGTTTCTTATCACAATATTACGTTCTCTACACAGCTTGTCCCGTCAACGCATTATTTATAGCCCTGATTCTTGACACTTTCGGTCTTGATAATCTCATATGGCCTTCGCCATCTTGATTTAAAGCAGATTTAGTTTCATCCAATCGTCTGTACACGTATTAACCTACCTCTCCATAATAGTTACTCTAATGTCAAGGGCACGCAATTCTGTTTTCAAATCCGCACAAGACTGTTTTAACTCTTTGTCCATAGTACCATGAATCTTGTCTGTGAGTCTCGATTCAATATCGAGTAATCTCTGGTTAAACAATTCTTTCAGTTCATTTATTGCTGTCAGTATTGCCTTGGTATCTGTACCGTTAACATTGGCCTGACCTCACCTAGAAACTTGTTACCCCATGTTCGCGCATGTTGTTCCCGCTATTGTAGTCTAGTTCCTCTTCTCTATCAAATTCATGGCAAATTGAGAGGCCTTGGACCCATAGTTCAACATATTTACAAGGTATGCGTGTTCCATCTGACTAACAGTCAGACTGCATGATATATGTACAATTCAATATGTCGTGATAATGTAACATTTGATGTTCTTGGAGTATAAATTGGTGTTTGAAGAGAGAATAGGTATATATACATTTGTTATTTCTTTGTTTTTCTATCCACATTTGTTGAAGACAATCTTTAGCTTTTTGAAGTAATAACTAAAGATGATGTTGACACTTCCAACGCCCTGATCCATCCATGCGTATCCAAAGCCTAAACTGAAAATTTGATTTTGATATTAGTTGCCAAATTTTTCTTATTGCGTGAGTGACTAGCATTTTGACCAAGATAGACCTAAAGGCTTTGACTGGGTATCGCGTGGGTGTAAGAGTCGTTAGTTTTAACCACTTATGTATACAGCGTTTAAGGGAAAATATATATAATGGATATCTGCCACATTCCCCAAGTACAATACCATTTGGGGTGGAAGCTCGAACCACAAATACGCGTTTGCTTGCATAAAGATGAAATAGTTCTACACAATCATATTTTCCACAGCCTCATAT
The DNA here is from genome assembly GCF_022045235.1 of Haliotis cracherodii. Lineage (NCBI taxonomy): Eukaryota > Metazoa > Mollusca > Gastropoda > Lepetellida > Haliotidae > Haliotis > Haliotis cracherodii. The sequence goes on from NW_027266286.1 coordinate 31,665,918, forward strand.
TTCTGATCCAATAAATCAAAGGGCAAATTATTATATTTTAACAAACATCAACATTTTCCTAGCTGTAGATTCTAGATATTTATTCCAGCTTAAAGTGTTAGTAAACAATATTCCAGGTAAGTATAAGATGAAACTACCTTAATATCTGCATCTTGGTACATCCATTTCTTAAAGTTTGATAACATTTCAACGTGTTCAAAAGGTGCTACAACACTTTAATGCAACAGAATCAATGTGTCGTGCATTTTAGCGCCTTTTCAAACATTTTAGATTGAGCGAAAATGCGACAACACCCCATATTTTGACCTTGAACAAAATTCATGTCAGTGCGACAAATGATCAACATGTAGCGTTATCGTGCTTGGTTAAGTTTGACACTTTTTGCTTGTTTTGTAAGGGCGACAATGCATTGATGCGGCAACATCTCTTCTAGGATACCACACATACACATTACCCCGACGTATCTAAATGGGTCATGTGAGCTGCATAGCCTGTCTCACAGTCCCTGAACCAAACATTTCTACCTTGCCGCAGAACTTATTGTAATGCCATAGCCCACATGAAGCAAGTCGAGATGTCTACAGGTTCTGAATCTGCCATCCCACTCGAATTATTTTCAATTTTAATGGCGTTGTTTGTAAATATTATATATTTTTGAGACTAGGCGTCAGTATAGGGAGCATTTCACCAGATATACAATATGGCGACAGTCCGACTCACCTACTTTGATGGCCGTGGTTTAGGCGAAGGCGTGCGATTCATGCTTGCAGCATGTGGCATTGAGGTATTTTCAACATTATTTTTTTGTTGTTTTGTGAATCTATCACACGCGCGGGTTAAGGTTTAGATGTCATTTTGTAATCACACATGCCAGAAATGAAGGTCACGTGGAACACATGCAAATATAACGTTACAATCACAACTTATTAAAAAGCTTATATTATTAGAAGCTTATATGGTCACATAGTTACTATCATCAGTATTAATTAACCACAGTCTGCGTATCTATCAATCAAAACCATATACCGAGGGACAAGCAGTAGATTACTATCAACGATCACTGCTGCGCCCATGAGTGTAATGTCTCCTGACAGGGTCGAGATGCACGACACGTGCACAGATGCTCTTATCTGAGGACTTCGTTCGTCTCGTAAACCACCTGACGCAGCGCTTGAATGCTGAGTTAATTCCCCTCGCTTCCCATCAAGCATACACACTGACATTACACTGATATCTCGAGTATTAGGCCAAGCGAAGTCAAACTCTACAGGGAAACGAACAGAAGATAGATAACAAACTAGGTCAATTGCACATGGAAATAGTGATGCTCTAAAACATCACTGGACAAGATGATTTACCATTTTAATTCTATTTCATTCCCTGTCGGGCATTGTTTTCTATGCAGAGATTAAGATTACCGTGTGTGTGTGTCTCGTAAATTAAGCCGGAAAACGCAATCAGCAAGTTGCTGTCCCTGATCTGTAGGGGACTAGGTTAAAATACCAATATTGCATCTTGAAGATATTCTCATATCATGATCGGGAGAAATTATGTCTGAAACTTTTCCAGCATTGGTATATTCCAATATCGGCTTACCTTTTTTTCAGCTTTATAAACGAATAATAAAACGTATCATTGATTACCATGAGCGTAGCACTTTGATATACAGCTGCATGAAACAGTTCGGCGGGTAAGTGTTGGGTTTCTCATGTTGCTGTACTTTTCATTACATATGAGGTGTGTGTGTGTGTGTGTGTGTGTGTGTGTGTGTGTGTGTGTGTGTGTGTGTGTGTGTGTGTGTGTGTGTGTGTGTGTGTGGGTGTGTGTAGGTGTGTGCGTGTGTGTGTGTGGGGTGTGGGGGATAGGTTAGCCTAGTGGTTAAAGCGTTCGCTCGTCACGCCGAAGACCTGGTTCGATTCCCCCCATGAGTACAATGTGTGAAGCCCATTTCTGTTGTCCCGCGCAGTGATATTGCTGGAATATTGATAAAAGCGGCGCAATACCATACTTACTCACTCACTCATGCCAGAGCTATGGTACCTGTGGATTTGATATCGCCCAGTAGAATTCGAAACCGAATGCATAATCATGTCATTAAATGAGCTGTTGCGAGGTCTTCATTGAACAACTACCGGTTGATTGACAATGACCTGATCACTGTGTGTACAGTATATGCTTCATACGACCTTTCCTTTCGTACCACCTGAATGTTTTCAAGACGTTACAATCTACGTTTCTTTGTTGTTAGCAATATAATGCACTACTTTCTGAAACCCTTTGAAACAGTTAAAATATTGAGACTTTTCATTTGCATGTTTTTTGTCATCATAATGTTAGCTTTCTGAACGACATTCAAAATGGAAAGTGTATAGTTATTTAAATAAATGGACAGAAACTTTGAATTTAAATAGCAGAATTTCAGAAGGCATATTACGTTCAGAGGTGCAACGTTGTAAAGCAAATTTGACTGGTGCGTATTGCATAATGTCCTACAATGTTACATGATATGATTCATTTTGGAAGATTAAGAAGCATTTTGGAAATGTACCTATGTGTTTTATCTTTATATCAATTAGCACAAGATAAAATATTCCGGTATCTGTTAGTGTATTTGTTGACATTTCAATGTTTTGACTACTTATTTAGGTGATCGTGACTATGTGATTAAAATACTGCCGATGTAACGCTAAATGAGAACTCACTCACTTATTCAGGTGAGCAACAGTTTTGTGGCATTTAATTTTATTAATGCACATATACAAAAATGTTATTCAAGTGAGTTTACTTTATATTGTAAAAGGAAAACATTTCCACAATAATTTAATGAAATGTCTTCCCTACAAACAACAAATCAAATTACGTTTTCATCAAATCAAATTACGTTCTCACGATATCGATATATATTTAAAAGGCAACTTGACGTTATCACTAATTCATGTTTTTTTTCAGTTCACCGACATAATGCTCCAAGAGAGACAAGACTATGAAAAGTTACTGGAAGGTAATCATGTGCTTAACTGTGCTTCATATAAAGGGGTGGAAATGTTATGTTATTGAAAAGATAATATTTGGTCGTTCGTCTGATCAATGTGTATCATAACAAAATCATCGACGAAACTCATACCTGGTAACAGACAGAAAGACACGCCCTGAAAGAGGGTCGGTGTTACAACTCAATTAACAATGTCAATTTCGGGTGTGACCACTATTTGCGTTGACACATGCGAGGCAGCGACGGCGCATTGAATAGGCCAGATGATTGAAAACAGCATGGGAGGTGTTGTTCCAAATGTCAACTAAAGATTGGCCCAGATGAGCTAGCGTTACCGGCTGGTTCTAGTCCTATGGTAGGCGTCCTTTTATCTCACCCCAAACATGTTCTATGGGGCAGAAGTCTGGAGGACTAACAACACGTGCATCATATGGGCGGGAATTATCCTGCTGCAACGAGATGTTACCTCCCTGCATTGCACTACGGGCAAAGCATGGTCTCGAACTATGCTTTCCGGTAGAGTACGCCATTTAAATTGCCATTAACAATGATTAGTTGCGTCTTCCCACGAACGTTGAGTAACGAACATGAACGTGCAGATTGTGAGTCATTACCATACAGTCGAGGAGATGTCTTCATGTATGTATTGAAGGATACATTACCTAATTTCAGAATGAATTTATTTTTAACTTTATATAAAACACAGTTACTTTTTTCCGTTACTATATTTATTCTTCCTTGAATGTGAACGAAACAAGACACAACAAATTAATAACACTATTGGAGGCATTGCACGCAACATCCCCGGACACAGAAATAAGGCGTTATAAACATTCTGCATTTTACGGGCATAGGCACAAGCGACTTTGTATCAGTGGTCTATCGATTTTGCTAAATGCTATCTCACTTTTTGTTATAGATGGGAAACTGTTGTTTAAACAGGTGCCACTGTTGGAGATTGATGGCTTGGAGTTAGTACAAACTTCCGCCATTGTCAGACACATAGCCAGGAAGGGAGGACTATACGGACATTCCAATGAGGAATCAGCTAAGTAAGATTGAACATTATAAAGTAGAAAAGTATTTACCAATAGATGCAAAACTGATTAACGACAACTTAGATTGTTTTATATGAAGAAACCCGTCAAATTGTAGATACGGGTATGTAGATAATCGTTTACACATCATTTTCCACCTCACCCCTTAAAACGTCTGCAGTACTGAATAGTACAAAAACTGACTGATATAAAAACAAGTTTGGCATATCACACCACCATATATTTATAGTTTAGCTCTGACGCAGTCTCATGTAATAAAATCACATTTACAAAACTATTTGAAATGATCCACAGAAAATGGTCCGTTTGTCCGTCCATATGTTTGCACTCACTGTTCAAAGAAGATGCTCATACAATCCTGAAGAAAGGTTAAAATAGCTATCATGGCAAATATAAAAAAAGGTATGTGAAATAAGTTGAATATCCCGTTTTGACGACCCTATGGGAGTGTTCTCACACGTAAAATAAACCTAATATGTTCAGATGATATGGTGTGTGATAGGGTTTGGAGGTTGAGGCCAGGTGTTATGAAATGAGCATATAAACCGCTTATGATAACTTTTTTCAAGGTCTCTAGTTGTCAGCAGCGTGACAATCACCATGGATAAGATTTGTTACATGATTTCACGCTGAAGAATAAGAACATTTTATTTGTGAATATATGAATAGAATATGCTGCGTTACCACTTCTTGTCTTTTTAAATGATGGTAATTAGATCCCGAGTTGCCAGAGGTAGTTCAAGGGAACATTTATTCACTTGACAACGTGCTACTCTATATGTTATCTAACAAAAGATGAGCGGCGTCTTTGATTTCTCCTCCAACCATAACATGATACTTAGTTATGAAAGGGGACATGAAGGTAATACAGTTACGCTTGTGACTGATTTATGTCTGCAATTTACGATTTGCTTTACGGTTCCTCTTTGTCATTAAAACACGTTGTGCACTTAAATTGAAAAAACAAAACGAACAGGTAATCTGACAAAAAACATTGAAAAAGTATATTACCATGGGCTAATAGCACCATCAAGTAGTGTCACCAAGTAAACACATATATCCAGATTGCCATGTATATGTTTCCAATCATTCTATACATGTAAGTAACCGTATGGTTATTTTAGTTGGCATCTTTCACCGTGTTGAGATAACTAAAGTCTGTATTGATCTTAAGATGTTTATCAAACTATTGATAAAGGACAGAAATACGAAAAATAAAATAAAATGGGATTGGTATACCCAGCTATATGTTTTATTTAGAAACAAATCGATATAAAAAATGTTCTTGGAAGTATTTAATAAATCATTAATGACCATTTATGACATATGTTTATGTGATTTTATAACAAAACTACGAACGAGTTTAACACATTCACATAACGCACGTATACTATCATCATTATGAAAATATATTGTTTATGGTGGGCTCTGGTTTTGAATTGAAGTTGCGAATTGAAAAAATATATGGAAATATGCGGGGTTTTTTCAGTATAGTGTCTTGGGACATCTACGCCATAATTGACAAAATACACCATCATATATGTACATTATGCTGTAAAAATATTAAAACTTGTAAATGCTTTTATTGGTGTGTTTCAGGATTGACATGTTTTACGAAGGAACACGTGATTTCTTCTCCTATTTCCTTTATATTGGCTTCCAAGATCCAACAGAAGTATTAGAAAGAGCCAAGTCTAAAGGCTTATCCCGCTATCTGCCTATCTTTGACCAGGTTAGGAGCATATCATTGCATGATATATATGATATCGTTATTTCGTATTTGTGATTTCATGTTGGAGCGGAACAAGGCATAGCCGACATTGGACATTGACCAATCACAGCTCTAAACACTTTATAAAATATTGTATGTAAAAAGACAAAACACTATTCCAACTCTCGTGTCAGCTCGCGATAACGACGACATGGATAGTATTTGCTGTGATATATCAGTAGACTAAATGGCGATACAATGTTCCGATGAACAGATTCTGCTTCTGCATGTCTGGATGTAAGCAATTAAAACATACTCTTTTATTCACCTAGGCCCTGAAGAAGAACGGGACAGGTTTTCTGGTGGGTAGCGCTATGAGCCTTGCTGATGTCGGTCTGATTGAGGCACTGCTCAGTGTAACGGAATACTTCGGTGAAGACACGCTCTCAGACTACCCGTCATTGAAGGTGAGTGAGTTGTTTGGGTTTAGGGCTTTTATTTCAGTTATTTCACGGCATGTCAGCTTGATGTCGGGAATAATGTTAAATCTGCATTATATCCAGGCCATATCATACCGTCACTTTTGTTGTACCCGTAAAAACATGCATGATTAACAAGTGACGTGTATGGAGGGGTGACCGCACCGTGAGTCTATTGATGGTGTTATCATTGCTCTTCCGGATCCATGGGAATCATATGGCGTTATGAAATATCAAAAATTGTGTTTGCCACCCTCTTCCACCGATGTAAATTAAGGTTGAGTTGACATAGGGAGGCTAGTGGTAAGAATGTTCACACATTTCGCTGAAGGACCGGGTAAAATTACCCTACCGTGATGTGGCCAGAATACTGCTAAAGGCTACAAATAAAATGATACACATTTCTGCACTTCTATTTGAATCTTAGTATTATACCAAACATTCCTCTCAACAACAATGTGAACATTTATTTCGTACCTTTCCGCCGTTGTATTTCAGGCTTTCAACGCAATGATGGTATCACAGGAAAGGATTGCTGCCTTTCTGAAAAGCCCTCAGAAGAAGGGAGGCAACACAGATGCCTATGTGGCAACCTGCAAGAAGGTCCTGGAGTTGGACATTTAGGAATTCAAGTACCATCTACAAGCGCTAAGGTCTTCCTGGAACTAGACACTGACTAACTGAAAATAAATTGAATTATTACATTTACAAATTCTGCATGTTATTTGTCAAAGAAAGGCCAACATGATCTTCTTCAGGACACGGAATTGCCCCACGACCATTGTGTAAAGGGTGGGCACTACCGGTAGGGTAGGACATACTGACCCCTTTTCGCGAACACCAGGTGTTTTCACTGATCTCAGGTGACCCATTCATTTAATTCTCACCGCTATTTTGCCTTTTATCCCAAATTGAATCTGTTCGTCGGATAATCGAACTAGTTATTCTCTGGCGTTGACGATTTATATTCAGAGGTATGACGTTGTCGAATAAATCAACACAGACCACGGCTCAATCATAGCGTACTCTCTTCAGCCTTAGAGTGAGTGAGTTAGTTACTACGTCGTTTTGAACAGTATTTCAGATATACTGAACAGCATTGAAAACGCACCAGCAATAAATATTGAAATATTACAAAAACAACTTGAGCAATGTCCGATTTTGATTAGAACAGACATAGACGGATTATTAAGAAAGACGACAAAGGAAACAGGGATACCACACAGTAATTACAAGTACGTCATCAGTGTAAGGAAGACACATAGGGTTAAAATGAACACAGGTCATGCAACGTCCTCTCATTGATCGAATAAGCCTGCGAAAAGTGTTCTGGGGCATTCCACTCTTGACGTAATGTATCTTCAAGTTCTCTCACGTTATGTACTTGCGGACGACGTCAATAGATGTTCAATTGGCGATAGATCGGGTGACAGGGCTGGCCATGGAAGCAGAGGCACATTATTGTTCGCTAGGTACTGTGTTGAAACACGTGCTGTGTGCGCTCTTGCATTATCTTGCTGCAAGGTGTGCATATCCTGGTGCTGATGAAAGAATGGGATGACGTGATTTGCCAATATGTTATTCCTGTAGTAAAGGGTATTAACTCTTCCACGACAAACATGGAGCTCTGTTCGATGGTAATAACTGATGCCGCCCCACACCATGACACTCCCTCCCCCCATCGATCTGTCTGTACAACGCAGTCATTGTGGTAACGTTCTCCACGTCGACGCCACACTCGCAGTCGACCGTCAGCATTCCGTAAATGATAACGGGACTCATCAGAGAACAGCACACCATGCCACTGCCGCAATCTCCAATGACGATGCCTTTTGGGGGTGGTGCATCCTAAAGTGATGCAGACCCTTGAAGGTTTATCTCGAACATGGCGTGGTGCTGGCAATACAAGGATCTAATCATATCGAGTAGTATTCGAATTCGGGAGATCAGAGGAACCTGGCTCGGATAAGGGACACTACACATCACAGAGAAATCCAGCGAATGAGACAGCTGAACTCCTTATCCATCGTTATTTGGTCTTCAGCAACCCATGCTTTTCGTAAGAGGCAACTGATGGGATGGGGTTTTCAGGCTCGCTGACTAGGTTGATACATGTCATCGGATGCCAATTGCATGGATCGATGCTCATGACGTCAATGTCTTCATTGTCGGGCCCGGACTCAATTATTCATTTAGCTGGAATACTGCTGAATGGGGTGGTAAACAACAAAGAAACAAAATAAAAATCGAACATGTACATCTTTAGACATAATTGCTCTGTTAGATCTCGGTTAAGCCAAAAACGCTACAGTAAAAAATTACATATGGGCATCTTCAGATGAAGCGTGTGACGACATGGCACTGAACCGTTTGTTCCGGAGGTTGTTAGCCACCTGAATCCTTGACATGGACCAGCCGCACGCACTCATTTAGAGTATGATAAAAGTGTGCGACTTCGTACCGACATGAGGAGAATATTAAGAATACCAAAAGTGTGATAAATCATTGACACAAACATGTGTGTCATTGACACAAACGTCCTCAGTGATGACAAGAGACACAATCATAACAATGCGCTCGATATGTCTATCATTTTTCCATTTCTGTTTATCATCTTGTATGAGAATATCAATGCATTTTTGTATTTTTTCCATTCTAGGGATGGAAGATAACAGGATTTTGTCACATTGAACTTACAGGCATGTTTTTCAAATTGCTTCTCCATGATGTTTTAAATCGTTTCGACATGTTAAACATATGTTTAGAAGTTTTGCTTATTTTACGAGTATTTGCACTTAACAACTTAATGTAAAGTCTTAAAACATTCATGACAGTTTTAACAGTTGGCGAAGTAAAACCCATATCACCATTAACAGCCAGGTTAAGAAAGAAGCGACATGCTTTGTTCTGCAATGTATTGATTTCTCTGTATGTGTTAATGCCCAATAAACCGGAGCCGTACAACATCACTGACTCAACGAAAGTTTCATACAGCTTTTTCAACACATCATATGACATGCCGCCAGCAGCCTCAAACTTAGAAAATAAAGAGGACAGTGCTCTACTGGCAGATTTATACAGTTATCTGACAGATTTCTTCATATCAAGATGTTCGTTCAACCAGATACCGAGGTATCTATAACACTCAACATACTCAATGGTATTACCATTACATGTGAAAAGAAAATTAGATTTCGTCACTGAAGGACATCTAAAATGTACAGTGTTTGTTTTACTTGCACTTACAGTTAATTTCCAATGTTTGCACCACACATCTAAAACATTCAACATTGTCTGCAAAGACGTTTCGTCAGGCGCTACGTGCGCTATATCGTCTGCATACATCAAAATTGATATAATCACAAGTTGAACACCACGGTTGAGGCTGTCAATACAATGGGCTCAGTCGTTTTTATAAACAGCAAATAACGTTGGGGATAACTTGTACCCCTGTACTTGTACACCAGACATCACTGGGAAAGTATCAGTGAAATATTCATTGAATTTAACAACTCAGGTAACATTGTCAAAGAGAGATTGGATGGCATCTCATATTTTGCCTCTTATACAGGGTGGAACAATTTAAACCACAGACACTCTCAATTAACAGCGTCGAATGTGTTTTTTTTAAATCAACAAAGCAAACAGAAGTGGACACTTTTATGGCTTTTCATGTCTGAATTGAAGACGATAAAACGTAAAGATGATTAATACAAACTCTGTCAGAACGGAAACCATTCTGTTCATCGACTAACATGTCATTTTTCTCCGACCAATTGCTCAAACGAATGTTAAAAATATCTGCATAAATCTTGCCTGGAATTGATATAAGGGTTATGCCCCAATTAAGTGGGTTACGGGGATCCCTCATACCAGATTTAGGTATTGGTTAACAATACCTTCATTCCACTAGGAGGGCATTACTCCCTTATCAAAACAATGTTTAAAGATTCTATACAGTAAATGAACACAGGCGGAGTTTCTAAGGACCTCAGAGGGTAAACAATCAAGGCCACACGCCTTTCCACGTTTAGCATTAATAACAGCTAGTTCGAGTGTCGACCAGTTTATTTAAGGCAGACATATTAATATTTCTGTTGGTCATAGGGTAACGATCTTTCATAAAAATAAAACTTCACTTTGTGAATCTTTTGGAAGTTATATAAGCGATGATAAGCATCTTTTCACTTATCAAGAACAACATTTTTATCATAAAAAGCATTGCCGTTATCATCTATAACTTCACAGGGAATTCTTTGCTTTCTGTCATTGGCCAGACCTAACTTGCCAATAGATCTCCAAATATCTTTCCCTTTATATAACGAATCAAGTCTATCTTGCTCTTCAAGAGAATATGCACGTTTTGCCCATCGGTTTATTTTGTCAAAGTCTTTCCTGCACTTTCTATAAACAGCTAGTAAATGTCATTTAGTCATTGCAGTTTTACTTTTCAACCACTCCCTTTCACGCTTACAAACTTATTCCCACTTGTCTTGAAGTTCATTGTTCCAATATGGTTTATATCTCCTCTTTTTGTTCTTTGTATTACGCTTTGTTTTTACCTTGTTTAGTTTGGTTTCCATTTCGGCAATAATAAGACTATGGATTGCACTATATGCAGCATTGGCATCATTTCCCTCATAAAGATTATTTTCTTTCTTGTCAAAAGCTTCTAAGACAAGTTGAAGTGACCGTTCGTAATTAAGGAATGATTCGGGTATTGTCTTAAAACAATATTTTGGGGCATTTGTATATTCCTTATTTTGTATAAAATCATTAGTAGTATCAGTAAGAAAAGGTATAGTTGTTTCTAATAAAGAATGATCTGGGATCTTTTGACTCCCATATTGTTGGATCATACTTACAACATCTGACATTTTATGAACTATGAAATCATCAACATGATGCAGCTGTTCGTGGGGTACAAAATCATAATAAACAACGACCCTGCCTTTGGTTGATATAGATGTAAAGTAATTAACACAACTCTTCTATTTACCATACATAAGTTGCAGTCAACAGGAAAATCAATAAGTAGATTGCTATGGTGATTAACAGTCTCGTCAATTATTTCTCTACGTGTAACTTTATTGAAGCCTTCAATATATTCAGACTCTAAACCACATCGTGCGTTAAAATCACCAACAATGACAAGCTTACCAATGTTTCGGAAATCGTACACCTGTGATGACAATCTATTGAAATACATTTCATGGCAATGTGACCTTGTCGATTTCTCTGGTGGGAGGTATGAGATACAGAGACACAGCGTGCTACCCATGCGTGCACGTGGTGTTAATTTCAACCACAGCGTATCGTTGTATGTTTCATCTAAAACAATAACACCACTACAACCTCTTTTTGCTCATTTATCTAAATTATTTCTGTTTCTACAAAACCATTTGTAATCAGGTAAAGATAAAACATCATTATTTCTTTAAAATGTTTCACAAGTACATAAAATGTCAAAATAAAAATAACTAGCAGTATTTGAACGAAAAAGCCTATTTTCATCATCAGTAAGGGACCAACCGCCTACGTTCCAGGAACCAACCCTTATGTCGTTGTTCGAATCCGGCTTTTTAGTTTTATAACCACCAGAATTGAAAAAGAGTACATCATCTTTTTCCATTTTCTTTCATTTTTGTTTGGGATTTAGATGGTTTGGCATAAACATTCTTAAACTTATGTACATCTTTCAGCTTAGATTTGGCTTTCAAAGCTTTATCCTTTTGTTGCACCGAGTCCAGTGTGGCGATCACAACACCGGGGTACTGACCTCTCGCCTTCTTCCTCTCAGCAGAAACAATTTTAATGTCAGACATACTGAGACCGTCTCGAATCACTGACACCACTTTGTTGTTAGTGATCGATTTTTCCGTGGCCTCATTTTCCTTTTTTCAGTTTTTAGCACAACATGGCGATCGGAAATGTCATTGTTACCAGCTTTTGATTTGATGCAGTCTGCATAGGACTTTTCAAACTTCGCTAATTTGCTTCCAAACTGGTTAATATTTGATTGAAATTCCTTTTTCACATTGTAAACTTCTTCTTTACACTTGCTGTTAATTAGTGCGGCAATACGATCAGAGAGTGAACGTTCTAGTCTATCCTCTAAACTATACATACGTTTGGTGATAGTAGAGTTCATATTCGCGATCTCTGATCTGAGGCAATCACACATACCTCGCACGATCTCTATTGGCTGATCGGCTGTTTTGCTTTTCTTGCTATATAAAATGTTGATCTCTCAATTTCGTTCGTCTTGTTATTCTTTTCTTGATTTAAGTTAGAACTATTAGCACTTGATTTACTATCATTGAAAGGGTTAAAGAAATAGATAGTCATCAATACTTAGCCAGAGTCTCGGTTTGTCAATATTTCTTATATCAATATTATGTTGTGTTTGGCGACATATTCTTCTTAGTTTAATAATTTTCTTAACCATATATAGATGGCCCGGATCATGCAAAAGGGGTGTGTTAAATTTCCAATATCCCCGACTGCTTGATTTACTATTAGTGGAAAAAGCTAGGGTGATGACTGAAGAATATCAGTTTAAGAAAAGGATAAGGACAGGTTTTATTCGATACTGAAAGGCCTCAGGCCCATAGTACAATTCTGTTTTCGGGAGTGGTTACAGATCCGTTTAACAGGTCATATTCTAATTAACATAGCATGATAAATGAACATCTTTATCAGTTGTTGACATGATCGGTATCTATTTTTGTTGAGTGGGATGTACATTAACAGCCAGATCAATATATTTTCTTCTTAGGTGGTCGTAGTTTAAGATAGATCCTGAGAGGCAAGACAATAATCAAGTCTTGCTTGCTGTCTTGGTGCTATTCCATCATGACATAGCGAATCTATCAACAGAAAGGACTTGTAACATTAAATATAGATGACGTTGTAAGTGTTGTGTCAGGCTCTATACCACTGCTGCATGTCACAGACATGGGGTTACCAGATTTTTCAATTGTGTAGTAAACGAATAAAAAAACAGATAAATATAATAAAATATACAAAGAAACTGACGAGTTAAAAGCTGGTGTACCACAAGGATCGATGCCATGCCATTTCCTGTCCCTTGTGTACATCGATGGTAATAACTAACATACTGAACAGTTCAACAAGATTCATTGCTGACAAGACATCCCGGAGCATATAATCTAATAACATTATATATATATATATAATGTGTTTCATTCAGAATCAAACACAGTCGCCTCGACAGAATACAATACAAAACCCTAATGCCAGCCACAGGAGCAGCAACACCGTATTCACTAGAAGCACTACGAGTAGTAGGAGGACCTTCTTTGAAACTAAGAAGAAAGCAGGCATTTTTTGGTTCTAGTGACGAACACCAAACATTTTGGTCAAAAACAAATAGCTAGACACAAATACCGGAGATGAAGGCCTAACTCGGGAAACAAAACCTACGAAAATCATCTGGGATATTTTTATATGAACTCATCCAAAGTGATGACATTCAGCTATCAGGAAGTAACTACAAAAAGTTACATCTTCCATGGACTTACAAACTCATAAAGTTGACACCAGAAGTCACTAAAACACCTTACGATCAGTAGCTATCACTAACATACAAACTACCTGGGACAGCTGGTATTGTATATACACTGCTGGATCCACGGCTGCTATCGACAACATGTCAATGCTGAATTGGAGGCAATTGATCATACACTGATGCCGGAACTACTACATCGCTAAGTGCACTACAAACAAGCAGCAGCAGAAACTCAAACTCTGGACCAAACACATTCAATAATATTTTATACGAATAATCAAAAATATCGGATCGGGGGAAACAGGTAGAGCTATGTTGGATCCTATGGAAAATGCAGACACACTGGCAAAGCTAGCTCTGGACAAATCGGAGAAATAAGATCGGCAGATGGCTATACAAAATCAACACAAAAGCCACCAAAAGCCATACTCATATTCAATTGAAAGGGAATTTGAAGCAGCCTCTCGCCTCAGACTTGGTCACAAAAAGCACTATGACAAGGTGTGCCCATCTTGCAATCAACCTGAATCCATTGCTCACTTGTTATTGGAATTATTATGTGGTCTGGAACTGCTTCCCCTAGACACATTGGCAGATGCCATAGACTCTTCACCAGATGCCAACCATCTTGTGGATTTCACCTGGAAGGTTTTCACAACTGATTGAACCGTTCCTTGCCACATACCAATCCAAATGTCTATGGCTTCATTGAGAAATCCAAAATACTGAACTCCGTGAAAAGACCACACAAACACCGCTAAAACTCAAAAGAGTGTACAGAGGTAGATAAAACAATGTCTTGCTCTACAAACAGAGAAGATTCCACTTGAGTAATTAGATAATGTTGGACACCTGTTTCGCCTTGGGTAGAAACATAAACTTAGTGCTTTGTGCACAGTTTATATATTTCGTAAAGGTCCTTAGCATCAAAATAAGAATGCAACTAACTTTAATCTTCAACCCAGTCTCTGTTTATGATTAAATGGATTATCCTATTATTATCGTGAGAAAAGTCATTTGAGTTGCAGGTCTCTCAACCATAAATTGTGTTGGTTTAAGCTGTCTTGCTAATAGATGTGTAACTGATGGGGCTTACCCTGCATGCAAACATCTGACAAGTCTAGACTGAAAACTCACCTCTCTACCTTTCTACATCAACTGGCCTGGCAAAGTTCAGTGTATCAAGCATGAGTCAGTTCTCAGATAAAAGACGGAATATATAGCAAATGTATGGAACATGTATTTTTAAAACTTAATCCTACCTCACACTGCATTTCTCTTCGATCCTAAGTGGAAAACGTGCTTAAAAAAGGTTTTAAACTTCTAAAATTATAATTCACCGATACATACCTAGCATCATCATGGTCACATCCCAGCAATCTGGGTCAAGCACGCCCTGCATACCGGTTGGCCTAAACATGCTAAACTGCTCATTCTCTTTCTAATGTGGTGTGACATGCTTTCAGATTGGGACTCAGATCTTTTTTTGCGTATTTACCCGGGGAATTTTCAAGTTCTTTAAGGCGTTTTCTTGTGATCATATCGTGTATGATCAAGATTGTGACGTCCTGCTTGCTTGACATTCAGAAGAATGTTTTCGCCGTCTGATCCTCACGACATCTGCTTGTGCTCATTGTATAGATTTCCCTGTCAAATCTTCCTGTCTGCACAAATCTGTCTGCCTGCACAACTGCCACCCTAGACACGCTAAATAATCGAAGAAAACACCTTCCAAAAAATCCTCCATGACATAGAAGAGTAGCACTGTTTTCCACCCTCGAATCCCCGTGTTCTCGATCAACGACGAGGATGTTATCTGCAGCTTTCTGTTCTAACGTGACCACTCAACCAGGTTCAAAGAACTTTCCCCTGACCACTCTGGCGAAGGAGGTTCGGAATGTTTCTCAATTATCCTCCTCGTCAGTTTGTTGACAACTCTAAGATTCTGTCGTCTGAGGGTATTTCCACGACTGTAGCTTCAGTGGATCTCTCTATAGACGTCACTCATCATCTACACCTCACTGCCCTCGTCATTCGTCTCATGAGAGATCTTCTCTTGATCACTCGTGTTACTAATGGACCTCGTCTTCCGATGACAGTTTGGGACCAATCGGGAGTCCTTCGATCGATCTACTTCTCATAATCTCTCATGCAAGGACTCTTCACGTTTTGATTCACATTATGAAGACATCGCAAGTTCGATCGTCTCTTTTGGCTCCTTCCTCTTCCAGTTGGCCAGACTCTCACTTACGGGAATGATCATGCCCCTATAACTATCATCACCAGCGTCACGATTTATCTTGCAACCCAGGTTCGTATCCTAATTACTCTTATACTACTCACGACTGGGATCGCTATCCTCAGTTCATGGACACCCTTTCCCCTTGGCAATTATAATCTCATGATCCCACCTTAGCAGACTACCGTTCTCGACTGATCCTTTCCCACAGAGACAACATTGCTTCTCTCCTGAGAATACACATGGCACTTCTGCTCCCTTACCAGGTTCTCTGTCTCCTTCTTCGGTTTGTCGTACCCCTGTTGCAACTGTACGACAATCCACGCTGACTTTACAGCCTTCCACATCGTCACTTCCTACTTGAAGGAATCCTACCAATCCTACTCAGCTTCAGTCGCTTTTACCACCTAGCTACTCCTGGTCGACTGACATCATCACAGGCTTTTACCAGGAGAGGTGAAATCCACCTGTGGCCAATGCAGCAATTTCTCAAGCCATTTCTCCAGGACGATGATTGTCAGATCTACAATGATGGCTTTTCCGTCGAATGTTTGTAAAGGAGTCTCCTTGTGCCGGTTTATTCCAAACCTACATTTCTTTGTCGCTTCACATCAACAACCTCAGAGAGTTCAGAGCAGTGATTCTTGTCGTGTCACATTGGGAAACATTCCTCCCATGGAAAGGCGTCTACATTTTCTAATAACTTTCAGTTATTCCCGTGCCTAGATGTTGATCTCTCAACATGTTTCAATACCCCGGGTCATATCTCCCATTCCCGACCATCAGGCTTGATCACGACCCGTTTGCAATATTGTGGGAAGGCCTACACGTGTACACCTTTCCTCAACATCGGCAGTCATCTCGCACTGCTTTTGGTTGCGCCCTATTGGCCAACTCAGAGTTGGTTGACCACGCTTTTCCATCTAGCAGACAGACGGTTTTACAATCTACGTCAGGATCGATCTACTCCTTCAACCAAACGCCCAGTTGCTTCATCCGTCACTCAACACCCTCCATCTGTGCTTTTGGCACATATACAGAAATCACTTTTAGCGAAGGGTTACACTAGAAGGGTAGCCAAATCGATCATCATTTGTCAACCAAATCCCTATAATACCATAAGTGGAAGGCTTTTGGGGCCTATTGTCACGTGTATTGTATTTCTTCAGCCCCTAACACTTTGCTGAATATATTGACCATCTCCGGTCATCCCATAAGCATAAGGGCTTAGCTACATATTTGTCTGTGATTCGCTCCGTCGTCCCAACTATTATTACAGGCACAAATGTCACCTTGTAGGCCGAATTACAACCATTGATATGGTCATACAAGTTGTCGGAGTAGTCTTCTAGCTTTCGTCCCTGACCTGGGATCTGAACGTCATACGAACCACTTGCTGAGAAAGAGTTTGTCTGCACTATCTTGAAAACGATTTTCCTCCTGGCTATCGCACCAGTGAGCAAGATTCATGACTAAGACGTCAATAGTTTATTTTGGATGGACTTTAATTTGCATGGGAAAGGTTTCCTTGGCTAGAGATGGGATTTCATCGCCAAGATCAAATTCCAGGACAACCTAATTGGTTTATTTACTAGTCCACATTTGACTTCTATTTTGAATCCTAAGGATAGGGAAGACGTTAACTTAGAGTTAATCAACTCAACACTCTAATGAGTAAATAACCTCAAGGAGGTTCGATAGAAAAAAACAACACTTGGGAATAATGCGTAAAGCAAGTCTCTTGGACAATAAAAGAGACGAAAACGCCTGAAAAGCAAACTAGTCTTTTAGACTAAGGACTCAGTCACTTTTACTGGGCAAGGAAATTTTACATTTCCAAAAATACAAGGTACTTGATCTAAGGTGTATCTAGACTCACAACCATCAAAATAGTACTTGATCTCCCAAGAGTAACTTGACTCCAAATAATAAATGGTTAATTGACCTCAACTCGACAAATCGCGGAAAGGTGGTTGTCTACGGGTTATTAGAAAAAACCTAGCTAAATACAACCAGAGTATGTTAGTACTAGATTAAAACTGCCCCGTACATACTTACGAACGAAACCTGAGATTCGAATGACCATCGAGTAGCACGACGACCCGTAAACGGTCTAGCGACCCCTTGCGGTAAGAACACATGATTTTGCCTACTTATCTTTACTTATATACGCGGACATTGGAGAGAACAACCTGTCCTGGTCTAAGCCTGGGTATGTAATTGCCAGAGTTGGGAAAGTGGGAAGACCCCAATAGCAAACTAACTACTAAACCCATACGGAAGATGTAAGTACCCCAAAATAAAGCGCTGAACATAAGCTATCCAACGGTAGCGCTGAATATTTACCACTAGATATGTACAATTTATGGAGGTGGCAAAAATGGCCATAAATACATGATAAATATCTACAAGTACAAGACAATCCCGCTAATGCGTGAAAATCAGAGTTAGAAGCTACATAAAACATTTTAATACAACAAAACAACCATACTGAAGATGAAACCTGAGAAAATGCGATGTGCGACGGGTGGTGCAATCAGGGCGGCTGCCATGCTCAAACATGATCATGTGCTGTAAACACACTGTGTTGTGAGAAGGCAACGGATCAAACAAGTCAGACCATGCCAATAGTCACATCACAAGTGTGTTAACTGAACAATGTCACACTCAGACCTTTATCAGCGGCAAGAGCGCCACAACACTGACACATCACTAATTAAACATATACAATATATATCAACAGATTTACCGAGCAGTGGCTACAGGAAATAAAGATACAGGACAGTGTTCAGAAACAAGACATACTCATAGGGTTAAATAGCAGTATTATAGTTGTACAAAATATGGATAATTTTCGGTTCCTAAACTTTTACTATTATAAAGTTTGTTTGTTTGTTTGTTTGTTGTTTAACGCCTCACACAGCAATATTCCATCTATATGACGGCGGTCTGTAAATATTCGAATCTGGGCAGACAATCCAGTGATTGACATCATGAGCGTTGATCTACGCAATTGGGATACAATGACATGCATCAACCAAGTCAGCAAGGCTGACCACCCGATCTCGTTAGTCGCCTCTTACGACAAGCATAGTCGCCCTTTACAGCCTGTATTGGTTGCTGAAGACCTATTCTAAACAGGATCTTACTATCATAAAGCAAATTCATTTTGTAAATATTTGGTGAAATGTAATTTTTTTCTAATTAGCCCTCTTCTCTCATTTTGAAATAGTGGACAGATAACTAGATATTGGAACTCATCACCTAACTAAGATGATTTACTTCATAGATATTTTCTTTCCGTTTAAGTGATTTTTTTCCATCTTTCCTTTTCAATTTGGATATTGAGATTGGAGGTTCTAAATTTTTAAAAGTCTCGCCAAATACATACTTTCATATTTAAATCATTTTCGAAATCAGGGATTCATTTTTAACTATGGTATACGTGGCTCCTTTTGAATATCTATCTCGTGTGGCTTTCCAGCATTGTAAATTGGCAAAAAAATGTGTAGGAGTGTCCCTCAGTGATATGGTAGTGCTGCCGTTCCGGCGATTCTGACATTCAACCATCCCTTGCCTTGAACGTATCGCCATATATCACAGAGGGCCATTCTTGGTGTCAGTTTATCGCCACCTGGCAGAGATATTGGATAAGGTATTCTGAACGAGATCCTATGGTATATACGAAGCACGGTCCTATTGAAGTCATCTTAACGTCATATTTGAACGACGACAGTGCTGACGTTGACGTCCCCACGTGCGATTATAAGGCCGGGTTGTACGTTTGCTTGTCTCTCCGGGAAAGGCGGCAAAGCGAAACCATCTATCTCCAACTAAAGAGGAAAAAAGGTCAAAAGTATTAACTTCAAAGTCAAAGTGAGTTTAGTTTAAAGCCGCTCTAAACAGTATTCCAGTTATACCACGACGTGTCAGATTGATTTGGGTTTTTAATATGCAGTCGTTCCTCACTTTAGCGAAACCCACGAGCACGGGTATGGAGCTGATAACCCCATATAACGAAGCGTTGTTTATTTCACGATAAAACATTTTCTATCATGAAGTCATTTCTGGAGCTTAGAACATGCGCACGCAACATGATTACGTCGTATATTTGACGACGGTACTTTTGAGAGATGAGTGCCTAGTGAGTTGTTCCCAATAGATGTAGCTGGGCAACGCAGATAAACGCGATGGCCAAAATACCGTATCAAAAGTGAGGGAGATATGACAATCGGTATTGGGAGAAAAGGTACAGGTGATCGACGTAAGGATTGTGAAACTATGGGGGAAATACCCACCTGTGCGTAAAATAACTTGTCCGACGATGCAGAAGTCGGATTCTATTCAGGGAGTCATCAATATTTAAATAGGGGATGCTATGTTTAAAGCTTGTATATTTTATTAACATCCTTAAAGAGGGTGTACATAATGTTGATATCTCATATCAGAAATAAACGACCCATGGTTGTTTATTTTTTAAATAACCGTAATGAGGCGAATTTAGGATTCCAACCCACGATCAAAGGTTTCTGGCACGATTAAACACAACAGCCTCAGACGAGGGAATCAATTTAAAAATAAATGAAGTAATATTACGCAACGCCGCTTAAAGAACTTGACAGCTTTGTTTGGGCAATATGGCCCATGGATTGTCTTGATTCTGAATGGGTCATTTCACGCTCAATCGCTTGACTTCAAAATTACCTTCGTCTACACAAACACTTTATTCATCCGAAATCAATGAATTGGTCGCGGTTATATTGATTCAAACCAGCGATTGTTGGATGTATCCGAACCAAGGGACGCGGATAGGAGAGATCACTGGGAGAGATGCTAAAACAGTTGATGTTAGCAACTTAACATGCTGTAACTCATAGATTACGCGTCCGCCATGTGCGCTACATTCACTAAGTCATAACGTAACAGTTTACCTGCTTACTGCTAAGCATAACTTGATTTCGTGAAATCTGTTCATGAGTTCATCTAGATAGTGGTTATTTTAATGACAGGTATATCTTCCGGGGTCAAAGTTCGTCTAACGTTATGTTAGATCACTACAACAGATCATGATGAGCGCATGTTGACATGATACTAGAGATAGGTATTGTACAGTTATGTTATATAGATCAATCTTAATGTGCGTGAAACACCGTGACTTATGTGTGTGTGTTTGTGTGTTTGTTGTTTTTACAACATTACAACAACAACCAAAATACAGCTTTGAATAATTGAATATGGACCAAACAAGTGGTTGATATCATGAGCACCCCCCCCCCCCCCCCCCCCCCCCCCCCCACCCCCCACCCTACACACCCCGCCGTCAGGGCACGATGATACGCAATTAACCAAATCATCGAGCCTGACGACCGATGCAATTTACGACAAGCCGAAAAGTGCCATGGTATTCTAACCCGTGTTCTAACATTAAGCCAGCTTTAAAGCAATACCGTGTAAACGCCTTCCTTGAGTTGGACTTCTATGTTAAAGTCCTGGCGGGGTGATAGAATCATCGCTGATACATTCACGCCCGTGCTCCATGTTCCTCCGAAGAGTGTATGGTATGAGATGATGTTTTTGTCAACCTTAAACACTACATGGAATGTAGAGATTGACCAATCTTCTGATCGAGTTGATATTTCCATTCTGAAATAACAAATAACAAAAAGGATACATTTCAATCTATCAACGAAGTTATATCGGGAATAACTGAAGACCAAATCATTTCATTAGCACTACGGTCTGTTCAGTAAAATAAAGGTAAATGAACAGTATCATAGTTTCAATGTTGCAATAAGAGATGAACCTTCTGTGTTTTGAAATTTGATGTAGTCCCACTGTAGAGTAGATACCCCTTTATTTCAATTTTGAACCGGGCGCATCATCGAGGCAGTAAGGGATTGCGGCCTAGTCAAGGCCCAAAACATTCCGATATCAAACTACCGTATTTCCTCTATTTGACGCTATGTCTGGCCTCTACACAAACTGTTGGCGTATTCTTACGTTAGTTCCACATTGTCAAGGCAAGATAAGGACAGGTGGTCATTTATGGAGTTGATATCACATCTTGCCGCTTGTTATTCTCTCGAAAATATTTTGTATTAAACATTAAATTTTAAACATTAGATATGTTTACGATTAGCGTCTCTTAATGTAGACAGCTTCTTCGGTAATAAATAGAACATAACGTTCTCTCATCGGAATTTAGACACTTAAGTCGAAAAACATAGTATGTCATAAACACGAGTATAATATCCTCTATTTATTACTTGCCCGTGAATAGATCACCCGTTTAATAAACATACAGCTGTATTGCACATTGTGTAATACCAAAACGCGTGCTTATGTACTGTCTGAACAATGTTCACGAACTAATATTGAAAGCTCTCAACATCCCTTGGCTTATTCAGCGACATTGCGTGTGGAGATGATAGATCACTGAGAGGAGCTCATGCTCATTCATATAAAATAAATTCTAGAAACGGAAAGAAATCTAAAACGGCTGTTTTTTTAACCAGGCGGAAGCAACATACCAACCACATGACCGCACCCGGAAGTAGATGTGAAACTAAACGAAACTGAGAGAAGGATTTTGATCAAAGGACTTAAATTTACACCAACTCCAAGTAGGGACAATGTGAGCACCTCAAAAAGATATCAATGGGTTTTGCCGGGTCTGTTGTCACTATGGACGTTATAAATTACAGGAAAATGTCTTTGGATATAATCAATGACCAGGACAGTTACGAAGTTACACATAATGCCAATGTTCATAAAAAACTTACAACTTTTCTCACTTCATTTTCAAAAGAAATCACTGAAAAGGAGTCAGATTACCTCACAAATTTTGTTTCTATTATGCTGTGACTCTTTGAAGACAACGAATTAAACCTGTTTTATGACATCTTAAAGAATTTGAACAAACATCTGGATTTTACCATGGGCTTCAGTTACACCAGTTAATCCATTTTTTGGACACTGGTAAAACTATTTGGACGTGATCTAGAAACAGAAATGTACTACAAACCTACAGATATGTAGCAATAACTACATTTTTCATCTTGTCACCCGACATACAAAAAAGAGCATTCCCCAAATTTAGCAAGGCGTATCTGCATGATTGTGTCAAATACATCTACAAAGAACATGCGACTTGCAGAACTGAAATCATACCTACAATCCCACGGATGCCCGATTCTACTTGTTAAAGATAGGATAAAGAAAGCAACAGCCACAGACAGAAAGACACTGTTGAAAGTGTGTGACAAATTAATAACCCTATTAATATAGCCTATGTATCGACGCACAATCCCAAGAATTTTGGAAGTTTGGAGATGCCAAGCCTATCTGAAAATGACCGCTTGAGAGCTATTTGTATGCTCCAGTAAGGAGCGTAGCAGCGTGAAGTTGCCAGACGATTGAACGTGCACTGAAACTACCATTTGGGCGTTAAAGCCGCGGCGGTGGCAGCAAAGAAAACAACCGACCAAGGCATCTCCAAACTTCAAATAGTGATTGCAGTTTGTTGTTTTTCCGTGTTGCAGTTGGCAACACGCTAAATTTTTATACCCTGGTTTACATCATCAATTGCATGATTTCTGCTTGAGAGACACTTTTTGCCATCAGATCCATCTTCTTGTTTTAGTGACACCGTTGTCTGTTTCAAAATATGAATTCTTTCAGATGTGCGCGTATACTTTGATCAGGTTTTTGTTTTATGTCGTGTCACAATAACTTTTGTTGCTGAGTATATATAGCTTAAAAACCCATGCCATCCCTCCACACCCCGTATATAAAATGATACAGAAATTATTTCTCCTGTTTCATGGACAGAAGGCACCCCCTTACAACATAGTAGAATTCCAGGATAATCTAAGTTGGGGAAAATTGTTTAGTTTGGGTATGATCTTTAGGGGGTAAATCAATATAAAATACAATGTTTCATTTTTTGTGTAACCGGATCATGTTGGATATAAAATGAAAGCTGGTGTTACAAGCAGTCCTTGTGTATGGTTTGAATCTATTTTCCATAAAAGTAAAATAATCATCTTTTGGAAAAGAAATGTGGGAAAAACACATATATCCATATCTATTCATCTATAAAGTTAACTATATTTATTTAATAATGATAACAATTGTTTATTTGTTTGAAAACCTTCATTTTAGAACATTTCCTTTTTAAAACATACATGTCAAGTAAAGGTTTTCAATAAATGTTGAGAAATATAAGTCGCACAGAGATTGTATCATATCTGGGCCTGGAAAAAGAATAGAACTTAGGTAAATCCTGGAGGGGTTTCTTGTAAATGATCCAGTGAAATATATTCCAACAGGGACAATGTGATGAAATGAGTTAATGTCGATTTATTCTGCTCCAAAATATACACTTGCCAACACAACTGCAGTCTTCTGACGTTAAAACCCCACACACCTTGCAGCCTACCAACTTGCCTAGCTAACATTTCGAAAACTGTTTTACAGGTAACTTGTCGGTAAAAACTTTATCACTTGCTAGGCGCTGCCATCTTGTATAGAAGACGCCACACATGAAAGTCACAGGATATCTGGAATTTAACTGCCCAGGGCGCCGTTCCACAAAGCGGTCTTAGCGCTACCTACTGTCGTAAGTCAATGTTAAGTATGGAGTTACGACCGTCTTAGCGCTAAGATCGCTTTATGGAAAGTACCAGTCAAAATTTTAATAAAATAAACATCTCATAGGTTTAACATAGAGGGAGAATCTGGATTCAAATCCATGACCAGCGGATCTTAGTACGGCTAAGGGACGTAACTCCTTGTACACTGCGGGGTAATCAGTGTCTCGCTAAGAACAGCATTTCTACTCGAAGTCTCTCATTGCATATTTTCAAAGGAAATGATTACAAAGTAATGGAATAACAAGATTATGATTACTAAGTAACATTAAGATGTTAAGTGCAGAATTTCTGACGACATGTTGTTGATATCAGCAATGTTTCCTTACTTGTTATCCGTCAGAACTCCTTGAAACGTCACAGTGAAGCGACTTGCTGGGCCACAGGGGAATTTTGCCCGGCCCTGTATGATAGCATAAAATAATCCTGAATCAAATATTGAAGGTTGAACGAACTTGAACCATAAATCAAGTATAACTGATGATCGTTTCGTATGAGTGAGTGGGTGGGTTTGACGCCGCTTAGAACAGTATTCCGGTTATATCATAGTGCGTCAGCTTCACCTGGGAGGAAATTGATGCAGGTCCTAGACGTTTACCACTCATGAACACGTGAATTGGGTGTGGGAGTTTGTATGGAGACTAGATATGCTTCAGCTACAGCTTCAAAACCAAATATATTCTTTATTAAACTCTGAGCCGAAATATTTTTGGGCAGACAATATTGTCAATAGCAGAAAGTGCACTTTTTTTATTCAAGTATTTTAAGGGACAACGTATCTTTTTCGATAAAATTTCGAACACACAAATGTCATGTTTCTCTATATATTGATGTATTTACACATTTTAAGCCAATGGTATTGCTAACACATTCATATATATGTTTCACGCCAAACCGGACTCATTTTCAATTAGTAGGTAGTCTCGCGTGAGAAGAACTAATTTTACTCGCTATTCTTGCCTGAAATCGCATCATATTACGATACATATTTGCCATATGTTTAGGAATTCGGAAAGAAATACATCTTTTTTTTTACTTGAATCTTTTGCAATGGGAATTATTGGATCAGTATAGTTTGCATGTTATAGATCCGAAATAGGGCTAATTTATAATAAGGTTGATATCGTTGTTGCAAAAAAGTCATTCCTCACGGTATTTCGGAATCTGAAGCGTCCACAGAGGTCAGTCACTTTCTGCCACATGCCGGTAGATGCCTGGCACACGCTTGTGGAATTCATGTGACAGGACCGGAAGTCGTCTGTGCACGTGTACTTAGCCTCGGCTCCCATGTAATGGCCATCATACTTTACTTCGCTGTTTGGTACCACTGGAGGCGGTGAGCCACAACCTTGGAATTCTGCATGGAAAGGCGGACATTAACTGTCGGATAATGTCTCTGTGATGTAACAATATGTATAACAAGGCATTTGTTCAAGTCAAGAAGATGAGATATGGTTAGCAAGTGGCGTAGCCACGAATGACAAGACAAAATTAACTTTAATTCACTTTAATATAGCAGTACTCCGAATTGTGTTTTTTTAATACTTCCCTTTAATATCAATAATCGGGTTCATATTCGTATATTAGGCACTGTCTTCTATCAATTCTCATTATCCTTACCTTTGTGACAAACTGTACTGTCGAATCTGTTTACTCTGCATCGGTATCCAGGTGGACATTGGACCACCGAGCATGGGCCAGACAGGGCCTGAATAAAGATATCACCATATCACTGCAATATCGACACACCTGTGGCGATCACTGGTCATAACGTAAGATGTAGAACGAGACGGCTAAGTGTCAGACCATATGATATTCAGGTTGTTCCAAGCAATTGTTCAAGAATCGAACACGAACCTTCAGCGTGAAGAGCGAAAGTAAGGGTTCACGCATTTGCCGATGCAGTAGGAAAATAGATGTTATCGATTCTAGTTTAAGGGTAAAATATGGTAAGAGTTTGCCTGCAGCAGCTGGGTATAGTCACTCGCGTGATGACGTTGACGTGCAATGTTCAATGACTGTGTTTGGCCATTTGAGGCCTTCGCATTACACAGGTGAGCAGTTTTTCTATCTTATACTTATGGAGCAAAAGACAACTTCTCCGTCATCTCAGATAGAAGCTTTTAAAGCACATTCAGCCTGACAGACCAAGAGAATTCTGTTGAAGGTTACAAAACTTTTCAATTGTTTAAGGAATATGTGGATTTCTAACTAAAAAATATTTAAACTTACTATTATTGAAGAATCAAAAGAAAATCGCGTTCTGCCTTTGAAAAAAGCTTGCAACGAATCTGCGATACCGTTCGTCAGATTTTAAGGAAATCAGTTGCAGTATAAATTCAATTATGGTCTTTCGGAAAATGTAGATTCAGCCCTCAGATATATCAAACATCATAAGTATTCCGAATGTTCAGATTCCCTTGAGAGTCTTGCCTCCGACATCAACAAGCAAAACAGGCATGTCAAAATATCTGACAGATCCCTGTCTAGTAGGGTTGTAGTTGCGGAACTGGAGGGAGATGACATTGCTTCTGGGTCAGATGAAGAACGTCGCCTCGAGAAGGCAAAGTTCGCTCCGTAAGCGTCGTGCAGCAACTTACAGGCCTCGTGACAAAGGTTTTCACAATGCTCCTTCTGCAGGGGATACATAAGATGTGTAGACGGCAGTAGCTCGAAACAAGGAGTAGTCAAAGAAACTTACGAGAGCTAGTTCCGTTCACAAGGTAGAACAGTCTGTATGGAATCCTTAGATTAGACTAGACTGGATTGGCTTTCTCTTGTATCTAGATTCGGGTATCCTATCTGTTCCTTCTATTAAATTTGAAGATGTTAAGAATACATTCGCAGGGTTCCTAACATGCCTTCCATGTTTGACAGCATGAAGCTTGGTTAGTTTGAAAGGGGAGATATGTGCAGGCTTTTGACAAGACTCGTGCATAAAGAAATTCAGAGGGTAGTATTGTTGGACAGAATGGTTAGGTTAGATTATCCTGAGTGTGCATATGAGCTTATGTTTTGGAGCAACAATATTTTTATTTTGAACTGCCGGACTCTGCATAAGCATTATGCTCTATTGACTTCAATATTTTCAGACGCCAATGATTTGTGCTATGCTGGTTAAATAAAAAAATACTGATTACGTTTTCCAATACAGCAGGGATTTGGTTCAAGCTAAGTGACTGGCTTTGTCAATTTTTGTTACAGCTGGTTTGCACAACATCATACCGAGGTTGAGTTGGATCTCAAGGTCAGACATTTGGAGAGCTGATGTGAAGATTCATATATTTGGAAAGTTTTCATGACCCTGGATCCAAGATGGGGACCACATTCAGTGGACAGATTCACAAATCACATTGATACAAAGTTGGTAAGATTCAGTTCCAGACCGTGGGTTCTCGGAGGCAGTCGATGCATTTACACAGCAGTGACAAGGGGACAACTACCGGACTATACCACTTGTACATCTAGTTTTTAAAACAATCATTTTTTACAAGTTACAAGGCTCCTACAACTATGGTTGTACCTACGTGGTCCTCTGCATCATATTGGCCTTGTCTTGTTTTGTGATTCTTGATTCATTTAACACCTCAGGCTATTAGATTTTTCCTTATTTGATTTTGATATTGAACATTTGTTTGGAGTGGGCATCTGGTAACAGAATGATTTCTGGTTCATAGGGAATTGATCAGTTTATCAGGAAATATGCCAGAAATAGTGTCAAACTCAAAAGCACCGGTCATACAGTAGAAGAGTGCTTATATTCCATGGAAAAAATGGAGTTCACATTTTCCAGAGGTGCCTTGATTAACAGCAAAACATTTTGATGTTGGTTTAGATCTCACGTCGCTTTAGATCTTACGTCTCCAAGAAGGTAAGAAATTGCAATCTATTGTTTCGGCAATCTACGGCACAAGTTGGGCACATCAAGTGGCAAGTTTAACAGATCCATGTCAGTTCTCACACAAAATATCAGAGAAGCAGCACTGAGAAATTATAGTAATCCCGTCCAGAAGAAAGAGCCAACTGATATGGATATGCTGAAAAAGACTTGTTTACGATTTAGGTAAGAAAAGTTGTTCCCTGTAAGGTTTAAGATTTCTGTCTATGTCCATCCTCTCGTATGCAGTTGTTTCATATTTTCTGAAGTTGTACATGTAACATGTTCAGACGTATCATTTCATAATGGATATGTTCGTATTTTCATTGAAAGAGGGCAAGGTAGATGTGTACAGAGGTAGAAATGTTTTGATTTCGGACTCTGTCACCAAACGTTGTCCAGCGACAAGTTTGGGTCGATATTGGACAGCTGAAAATATTTGCAGAATTCTGAGGAGAATATATTTTGTCAAATAAACTGTTGCAAAACTTTAAGGCAGTTCAAACTGAAGCGAGAAAAACATCTGCCATATCTCGAGCGAGAGATATATTTCTTAAAGTTAATAATTTCTGCCGAAGATGTTTCACAAATTGGATTACAGTTTCCATTCGGGAGTAACTCCTGCTGCAAACGCCGGGGTCCCCAACATGCTGTTCAAGGGACATGGCCGCTGGGCCTATGACAAGGCAGAAGAGGGTAATGTCAAAGACAATTTAACAGACTTATTGTAGGTGTCGTCTTTGTTGGGTATGTAGAAGTTTAGAATTAAATATGTTTGCATTATGTTTGCATTCATCCCTTCCTTTAAGTTCGTGCTGTGGAAGGTATTACCCTTGATATGCGTATGTTGCACGTGGTAAATATTTTATGTTCATTTGATCGAACCGAATTAGAACGTACAATTATTTATTATGGGTTAAATACGGTAAGAGTATGCCTGCCGCAGCCGTGCATGTGAAAGTCACGTGGAGAAGGTGTATGTTCAATGACTGTGCTTAACATTGTCTCAAGGATATGAGGTCACAACGCATTGAAGTGTTTAGCCATGAGCAAGGTTGAAGTCATACTTTATCTGAGTGATTTGGTGCGTGTGGTGTGATGTAGAAAGTTGCTGGTAAAGTTACAGTTGGGACCCAAAACTGAGTAAAGGAAAATATAAATTTAATTTAAATTAGCCTGCTCGCTTGTCCGCTGCGGTGGGCATGACCCTTGAGGTTTTAGATATTGTACATGGTAAATATATCATGTTCTTTTGAGCAAAACGAATAATAACATAATTGTTTGGCTCGTAGTTTCACAGATATAAATTCCATATCTTGAAGCTGTGACAGCAAACATATTATAACTCGAAAAATCCCAGCCCAACCTAGGACATTACATTGTCGGACCGACTCCAGGCAGATATGGGTATTCTTGTGGGCATTAACATACGTATTTTTGTTTTGTTTGTTGTTGTTTAACGCTGCATTCGGCAATATCCCCACCATATGACGCCTATCTGTAAATAATCGAGTCAGGACCAGACAATCCAGTGATTGATATCATGCGTATCAATCCACCCGATCCCGTTAGTCACCCTTTTAGCAAGCTATTCTACCCCGGATCTTCACCGGTCAAACTACGTCCAACAGGGCCTGACGTCTGGTCCCGTGAGAAGCGAAACACAAAACGAGTAGCCACAGTTGCTTTGGAACAAAATTGATTTTCACCTTGTGTGAGTTTGTATTCAGATTAATATTTAATGTCATGGTCATTCGGTTCGTAATGCTACATATGTACACCATGCCAATTGTCTCGCTGAATAATATACTGACTGGAGATAGAAACGATATGAAAATCGCTGCGTAATATAAAACTTTAGTGTAATAAGTTTTAACTGATTGCAGCAAACGTTTGTTAAAAGTCAGTTTGATGGCTCAAATACATAAAGAATGACTTTAAACGATTCAGAAAATGTAATTCATGTGCAAAACAATCTCCGATCGTGTAAGGGGATAGCGTCATGGTGTGGTGAGATGTCTGGCGTTCTCTCTGGCGTCATTGTTGCAAGTATACGTGCCAATGGAGGATATGCGCATTACTGACTGGTCTGTGATTCCAGCTCTTCCACGCCAACGCGACGGGAGAGATGTCCATGGTATGACGGGATCGGCTGGTCAGTCTCGCTGACTTAGTTGATGCATGTCATCGATCAATGTGATATCAATCACTGGATTGTCTGGTCCAGACTCGATTATTTACAGACAACCGTAATATAGTTGGAATATTGCTGAGTGTGGCGTTAAACAACAAACAAACCAAACCATGGTATCTGTCGGTGCAGACTTTGTGTCAGGGGCGAAACTACCATTGTAGCAGAAAAGCAATTATTGATTTACCTTAAATTACTACCCATGCAGTAAGTCATTAATTCAAACTCTACACTTGAAACTTGAAATTAAACTCAACTTGAAAAGCGGAATCTTTACGCGCTTAAGGATTCCAGTGTAAGATGGTTTGTGCCATAAGCAAACGGCGCTCTCACAATTGTATTCATTATTATGATAGGTCGGCTCACCTTCAAATATAATTATAATATACCCATCACATACTTCGAATGAATATGTAAAATCTCATAAAAGGAATATAATATAAGGTAATATATAAATATTTCATGTTCAAATGTCATTGGTCATCATAGATGTATCTTGAATGAAAGTCGTAAATGTGTTGGTGAAACACACACAAACTACTAATAAAATGGCGGTGGGAGATATATGATGAATGGGTGAGGGTATACGATAACCGCAGCCAGTCCCCTACAACAGGACATGCTATTTCTATCACCTCGTCACATACCATATCATACATGAAAATATAAGTCCTAATGAACTCACCGCAGGCCACAAGTCAATGTCACTGAAGACGTAGCCTTGTTTGAAGATGACGTTGGTATGATTGCTGATGTTGCTGTTGAGGTGGCAGGTGCGTTTCGACAGATCAAAGTTAAATGACCTGCAGGTAGATGATCTGAGGCACTCCGAAGAACAGCCATATATTGTGGAAGGCCGCACGATGTCAAATATATAGCCCACCATGGCACTATCTTGCTTCAGTAAAGAATCCGTGTCAAAACAGTTGCTACATGTTACAGGGGACTTCATAACTAGGAAAAACAAAACTAAACACAGAGTCCCAAGAACCATCTTTCTCGCTGTGTTATGATGCATGTTATCTGCCAAGTTACAGCCAACGTTTAACAGCGGGTGTCTGAACAGCTTCGACGTCTCCTTGGCAGTACAAAAACATCCTTCTTCACCCGGAGACCTTTCGTCACGGACTAAGCTTGTATACAAAGCAGTAAACTCATTAACTTCACATCGTGTTTGGAAGGATGAAGATTGCATACATAATTTCCAGTATTGCAATTGTCGCGCAGAGACGGGTTTGTTACTGCCACATGACAAAATTCAGACGCCTTCTCATGTATAAGACGTTGTATAAGATTCGCTATCAGAACTGGAGGTTCTAGCAAATGATCACATTACGCTCTGGCATTGATTATTAATGAACGCCTGTTGTACATAATGTCTTTAAAGAATGCAATAACAAAACATCCATTGTGATCAAAACCCATGATGAGAGGTGCAATAGGTCTTCAGCAACACATGCTTGTCGTAAAAAGGAAACACTTTTTTTATTTCTTGGTTTACGGAGGCGCCGCTCTTTCAAAGTCCAAATGCTAAAAAAAATAAAAATGAAAATTACCTTTTTTTATTACCGCCGATCTTTTCGTCAAAAAGTTAAAAAAAAAATTCATTTCCTCGTCGAACGTAAAGCAAAAAAAGTCACTCTGATATTTCTCGCTGGGATCGTTCTCTAATACCATCAAAGCTTGTTAACGCAAAGCGCAGTGGTGACCAGTTTAACTCTTTCAACACTGTTGGCTGGTCAAGAAGCCACGAGTCACACCGCAGGGTAGACCGACCAAGTCACATCAAACTAGTTTATATTTTTATTAACCTACTTGTCATATCATTCATTTATTAAATCTATCACGTTTCACAATGTCTGAAATACGTATTCCATCTGATTTTATCATTTTGTATCTGAAGATTAAAAATTTATTCAGTAGACACTATTTCCCGCAATGTTATTGAAAATTCTCGGACACATTTCGACAACGGATCCTCATCGAACATGTGAAACAGCAAAATAAAGACGTTTCAAGCAAATCTTTGAATATATTATACAAGGTAATAGAATCAACGAAAATATATCTAAAAGTTGCCAAACTGACATCTAATTTATTGTTTCCATATTTTCGTGCGATCGCGTGTAATCGTAATGACATATCGGCTTTCGTCGCCTCGATTTCTCGGCTCAGACACGATGTGAAAATATATGCATAGGAAATCTTTATCACAGCTCGTAACATAAAGTTCCATATTTTTAATATAGATCGCGATTTCATGCTTCAAAATGTTCAGAATAGCATGATTTAAAAAAACCTTTCGCCAAAATCTGAAAATTACATTTGCTGTAATTTGATTGGCTGCCTTAGGTCATGTGCTTACATTTGACCAATCACGAACCTTGTAGCAGATTATGTCGGTGAAACAATATATCTAAGACAAAATTGTTATGGATGAGCAACTTCTTTATTACAATTGGGCGACGTTTCGGTGTAGATTCTAACACCGTTATCAAGCAAATGATGTACAAACTACTTACTTACTTACTTACGTTTAGAGATTTAACGTGCGCTTTCCGACTGGAGCGTATTTCGCACACGGGCCCGGTCGGGCCATTTAGCGTGGTTTTGAAGGGAAAATAAAGGTGTTGCAACCAGAGGGGGGTTTTAGTGGTTGCTTATATAAGTTTTGGAGATTTTGAAATTTGGAATGCATGCCTAGGGGTGTGGTAGTGTACTAAGGGAGTGTGTTGGTGTGTGTTTGTTTGTTTATGTGGTGTGGTTGAGTGTTTTTAGATGCGGATCATTAGATTGGTTTTAGTTAAGTATACGCCTAGTGCTTTAAATTTTTCTATATTGTTATGTGGATTTAGGATTGATTCTAGGGTTATGGCTTTATCTAGTTTTAGATTTGTTTGGAGTGTTGCTCGGTGGGTTTGGTAGTGCGTGCAGTGTAAGAGTGCATGTTCTATTGTTTCCAGGTGTGGGCAGTGTGGGCATTTTCCGGTTGCGTGTTTTTTTATTTTTAGGAGTTGACTGTTTAGTTTAGTGTGACCTGTTTGGAGTTTGGTGATTATTCTATCAATTTTCTTGGATGGATGGAGGATTTTAGGTTTGGTTAGAGGTTTTTTGAGGATTTTGATTATCTGTGTGTTTGTTTTTAGGTATGTCTTATGCCATTTTTGGGTGATTTTACGTTTGTTAATGCTTTTGATCTCTGCTTTAGATATTGGTAGATTAAGGCTTATTTCAGGAATTTTGAGGGATTTTTTGGCGGCTTGATCGGCGTTTTCGTTTCCATATATTCCTACGTGGGCTGGGATCCAGATAAATGCTATTTGTTTGCCTGCCTCTGTTAAGTTATTTGCGCTTTTGAGTATTTGGTTAATGAGTTTAGGGTGGTTTTTGGTGTTTTTATTTTGGAGGGCCTGTAGTCCACTTAGTGAGTCTGTGAGTATTAGGATTTTTTTTATGTTTTTTAGCATGTTGGTTATGGAGGGCGGATGCTATGCTCATTAACTCTGCAGTGAAGATGGATTGGTTGTTTGGGAGTCGATAAGATTGAGTGCTCCTATTTGGTTGTGCTATGTGGACTCCGAAACCAGTGCGATTTGTGATCGGATCGGAAGATCCGTCTGTGTAGATGTGGCACCAATTTGGCCAGTTTTCGTGTATGTAAGCTAGTGTGGTGGATTTAGCTATGTTTGGATCGGTTTGTTTGTTTATTGAGTTTGCCAGAGATGTGTCTATTTTGGGGATTTTTAGTTTTGGGGTAAATATATTTGATGGTTTGCAGTTTTGTTGGAGGTTATCTATTTGGTTTTCGTTTAGGTAGTTGAAAATTCGTTGAGATATTGGAGTAAGTAAAGGGTGCTTCCTAGTTAGAGCCTGGTCACGAGGGCGGATATTTTCGTTTATGAGGTTTTGGATGAGAGGGTTTGTTTGGGACGAGGCCCAGAAATTAAGGGTTAAGTGTTGCCTACGTAGGTTTAGTGGCATTTCTCCTGTTAAGGCCTGAAGTGAAGTGAGAGAGGTGCCATGTTGGGAACGTGTGACTATTTTAAGAGCTTGGTATTGGATTGAGTCTAGTTTTTTGGTTAGGTTATTGCTAAGCGTATCATAGATCGCACATCCGTAATCTAATTTAGACCTAATTAGTGATGCGTAGAGAGAGAGTAGAGTATCTTTGGAGGCCCCCCAGTTGGAGCCGGTGAGGCATCTTAGTGCGTTTAGATCTTTGCTGCATTTAGTTGTTAAGTTTTTAACGTGGGCCTCCCATGTTAGGTGTTGATCGAAGATTAGCCCTAGGAATTTGGTTTGTTTTTGGAACTTAATTGGTTTATTGTTTAATTTAAGATTTGGGGTGGTGTGTTTCATTTTTCGGTGTTTGAAGACTATTCCTGTAGTTTTTTCGGAGTTTAGGGAGAAGCCCCACTTGTCTGCCCATTGCTGTATTTTATTTAGGGATTTTTGGAGTAGATTTTGGGAAGTTGACATACTTTTTGTGCGGATCCAGAGGGCTCCGTCATCTGCGAATTTGGATGTTTTAATTTTAGGGGATAGGCCCTCGAAGAGGTCATTGATCTTTATGTTAAAGAGTGTTGGGCTAAGAATGCTGCCCTGGGGAGTGCCGTTTTCTAGGGGACACTGGTCCGATAGAACCTGGTCTATACCCACTGTGATTTTTCGGTTATTTAGGAAGTCCTGGATGTAGTTAACGATTTGTCCTTTTAGTCCTATTTTTTTAAGTTTTTGGATTAGCCCGTTGTGCCAAACCATGTCGAATGCTTTTGAGAAGTCCAAGAAGATGCCTGTAGTATATTGTTTGTTGAGTTGTCCTGTTTTGATCTCCTGTTCTAACCGGGCGAGATTGTCTAGAGTTGAGCGGCCAGGAGTGAACCCGCTTTGGTCTGTATTTATGGTGTTGTTTAGAGTTAGGTAGTGTTGTAATCTATTTTTGGTCATAGATTCCATTACTTTACATAAGTTTGAGGTCAGAGATATTGGCCTGTAAGAGTTAGCTTGGTTTGCAGGTTTGTCGGGTTTAGGGATAGGGATAACTAGAGCCTGTTTCCAAGAGGTTGGTACCTGGCCGTTTAGGTAGATTAGATTATAGAGTTTGAGTAGTGACTGGAGTAGCTTGTGAGGGAGTTTTTTGATTATTTGGTAGGATGTTAGGTCTAGTCCTGGGGCTGTTCCCTTTTTCCTGTTTTGGAGTACATAGTTTAGTTCTTCTATTGTAAAGGGTTGGTTTATTTCTAGGTTATCGTTTAATTCTTTGGTAGGTTTGGATTCTGTTTTGAGTTTTGTTTGGAATTTATCACTGAAGTTTTTGTTACTGCTGATGGTCGAAAAGTGTTTAGCTAGGTTATTTGCTTTTTCGCTGGGGTTGGTTGAGTTATTTATATTAGGAGTTTTTTGTGTGTCTTTTTAGGCCTCTAATGGCATGAATTTTGCGCCAGACCGTCCTGGCATCTGTGCGGTTATTTAATCCCTCGCAAAATTTTTTCCAGTCCCTAGTTTTGGCTATTTTGACTAGGTTTTGGACCTCATGGTTTAGTTTGTGGGCTATAGGTATGTAGTTATGGTCGCGTTTGGCTTTATTGAAGGCTTTTTAACGTTTTTGTCTGGTTTGTTCTATTTCCTCGTTCCACCAGGGTACTGAGGGTTTGCCTGATTTGTTTGCTTTTCTAAAGGGTATTGAATTTTTAGCTGAGGTGATTATGTATTCTGTTAGGTTTTTGCAGAAGGTTTCTGGGTCATTATGTTCTATCTCGTTTAGATTGGCTTGTTTGCAGATATTTTGGAATTTATCCCAGTTAGCCTGGTTATAGTTAAATTTGGGTTCTGAGTTTTCGGGTTTGTCGGGGACGTTGGTATTTCCTATGGTTATGTTTATTGGGAAGTGGTCACTTCCTAGTGGGGCGTCGTGAACTTCCCATTGAGTGCTTTGGGCTAAGTCTGAGGTGCATATACTTAGGTCGATAGCCGACATGTCTCTATTGCTTTTATCATATCTGGTTGGTTGGTTATTGTTAAGTAATACGAAATCGTTGGCCTCTATCCATTCAGAGATTATTTTACCGTGATTATCTATTTTTTCCCCCGTGCCCCAGGAGGGGTGGTGGGCATTAAAGTCTCCTAGGAAAATTGTTGACTTTTTGCCTATTTGTTGAAGTATGTTTAGATCCTCTGCTTGGATTTTTTGTTGATGCCAGTGGTAGATATTTATGATGTTTATTTTTGTTGTTGTTTAGGGTGATTTGAATACCGATGGTTTCTAGGTTTGGGGTGTTTATTTTGATCTCTTCATAGTTTAAGTCTTCTCTAATTAGTATGGCTAAGCCTCCTGATGTTCTAGTTGTTTTGGTTTTAGGACGATTTTGATTTATTTGAGAATTTGGTTTCTTGGATGCATGCTACATGCGGTCCTTTGTTTAGTTTAAATTTTGCTTTTAGTTCTTGGCTGTGCGAGTTAAGCCCGCCAGCATTCCACTGAAAAATATTTAGTCCTGCCATTATTTGGGTTTTTAGTGTTTGGAGATTGGTTGTTTTATGGGATTATTTTATATATCTGAGATAATTAGTTGGTAACCTGTATTGAAGTCTTTATAGTTTTGGGTGGTGAGTTTGAGTTTGAATGCTACTTTATGCAGGGCTTTAGTGCTAGCATCTGGATTTATTTGTTTTAGCATGTAAGCTAGAAGGAGAGTAACACTATTTAGCGTGTTTTTGGGGAGAGTTTGGGGTTTACGTTGTAGTTTTTTGGTTCTTTTAGGTGCTGAGGGTGTTATTTCGTTTACGTCATCATCGGTTTCTACTTCGTAATAGTCTGAGTTATCGTTGTTTAGTCCCTCACTCTCCATGGGGGTTGGTAGCGTCTCTGGTTGTGTTTGCGTGTGCGTGCTGGGCGTGTCTGTGTCTTGGCTGCTGATTGGATTTTCGGGTTTTGCCTGCTCGGGTGTGGTTATTGTTGCCCTGGTGGCTGTAGGCTGAGTGGTGGAAGGTTGGGTGATGGCAGGTATAATGCGGTTTGTTTTGCGTGCAGGTGTGGATGTTGTGAGAGGGTTGGGGGTGGTGAAGGTTTGGGGGTGGTGTGGGTAGTGGGTGTGGGTGGTGATTGCTGGGTGTACTTCCTGGAGGATACCATCCCATGCGGAGTTTAGATGTCGGGGAATGTTTGGTTGCGGTGTGGGTATGAGTGGTTGTTTCGTGTGCTGTGTTAGTTTTCTTGTTTGGTGTTTGGCCGTATCTATATTAATGTGTCTGTTGGCCTGTTGTGTGAGAGTGTGCCTGTGTAGGCATTTGTTAGAGAGTGAGGAGTGGTTTGTTGTTTTACAGTGTATGCACCATGGTGCGCAAATCCCTGGGCATTCTGTTTGGGCGCATTTCCTGCATTTGGTTTTTTTAAAATTACATCCGTTTGCTGTATGGTTGTATTGAAGGCAGTTAGAGCATTGTTTTACCTGTTTAATATAAGGTTTTACTTCTAGTTTTGTTGATGCGCCGAAAGAGATGAATTTTGGGGCTTCAGGATATTTAGCAGTTTTTTGAAAGTTGACGATAACGATAGGGGTGTTTGAGGTCTTTCCATTCCTATTTGAAGTTATCATCCTAGTGCTAGTGATTTTGGGTTGAGGGAAGGTGTCTGTGTTATCGTTTGCTTCGCTAGCGTACATTATTAAGTCGCCTTCTGTTTCTCTAGGGTTAACCCTAATTACACCTCTGGTGTAGAGCTGCCAGTTTGGAGTTTGATGTGTGACTGTAAATTGGAAGATTTGCGTTATCTTTTTGGCTGCGTTTAGGGATTGTAGGTCGGGGAAGATTATCTGGAATCCTTTATTTACTTCTTTGATTTTATCGAAATTGATTTTTTGTTTTTTGAACCAAATGCCTACTTTATTAGCTGTGAGAACTTTATTTAGGGTGTTTATGGGGCCGGCGGCGCAAAAGTACAGAGCGAAGGTGACTATGGATGCTGGGAAGGTGGGTGATGCGGGTGTAGTGTTGGAAGTGTCCAGCTTCCGTTTCTTAGGGTTCGTAATGGGTGCAGGCGATTCGGCAGGTTTGGGAGGTGAAGCTGCTGGAGTTTCTGTGCCGTAATCGTGAGGTATGAGGGTGTTGGGTGTCCGGTTGGAAGTGTTGTGTGCTTCGGCCGGTGTAGGGGTGTCGGGTTGGTGGATGTCTGCCTGGATGATAACACGTGCGTCGGACATGTTGTTGTAGATGAGGTTGGGTGGAAGTGAGTGAGATTTGGTGAGTTTAGAGGTGTTGAGTGTGGGTGTTTGGAGGAGGGTGCTTTGGCAGGTGAGAGGAGGTTTGGTGAGCTGTGTTTAGATGTATTAAACTAGGTATGAGCATGATATATATACATAACAATAGATAGATGTTTATATAACAGATAAGGTTGATGTACACTGATTGATTAGGTAGTCCACCCTAGCCAGACGAGCCAAAAACATCTCCTCCACGTCCCAACCCCTAGAAGCCGAACTCAACCATCTCCGCACTGTCTTCACCAGTTACAACAATTACCCTGTCAAGTTAGTCAACCAAACCATCAATAGCACCAGTGATAAACCTCCCCGCCAACAAACAGCCCCTTTCGTCATCAGCCTGCCCTACATAGGAACTACCAGACATCAGATCCGCAGACTACTTAAACATGAAGCCAATATAGATGTTGTGTTCCAGAGAGGCCAGACAATTCAGAACCTCCTCAATGCCATAGGTAAACCACCAAGCACACGCAAACAAGATCCAGCTGGTGTTGTGTACCACAACGAGGTGAAACTTCAAGACCTCTCAACCAACGCTTAAAAGAACATCATGCCACTGTCCTAAAAAAATACTATAAATCTGCTATCTTTGACCACACCCAAATCCACCCCAGCCACAATATTAAGTGGGACAACATCAACATCTTAACAACAACCAGAAAGACTTCAAGCTCAGAAAATTTAGAGAAGCCATTTGCATCAAAAGAATTCAGCCAGTCATAAACAGAGATCAAGGATACTACATCCCTCCAGCTTACCATGATCCCATCATTTTGCCAAAGCAACACTGAACTATTATCTCCCCACTGGCTTCCCATACATTCCTTCTTAGTAATCCTTGTGTTAATCCTATACCCATCAATTAACTGTACATCAACCCCATCTCTTGTATAAACTTGTCTTATCATAACTACCTAATCAATCAGTGTACATCAACCTTATCTGTTATATACTCTTCAAAAAAAGAAACTAGACATAGATGTAAATCCACTTTTTGCCAAATATCTAAAATAATTACATTAAATGAGAACCAAATAGGTCAAACAGAAAGATGATGTGTCTATAATTCGCGAAAACACATGCAAAGCATATAAACGTAGCATTGGGGGATCAATTTTACAGCTTCATCCAAACGCAACCGCCTGTAAAACACGTGCAGCACAAGATCCTGCATTTAGGCATGCAGGCCCCCCTGCTGAATGGGTATAAAAATCCACATCAGTGGCTGTTCATACAGTCCTTATAACGGCAGTAGAGGCGGTGACAGAATGCCAAGACTGAATGCAGCTCAACGGAACAACGCCATAGGGAGATTACAAGCTGGAGCAACTTAGCAAGAAGTGGCTAGGCACTTTGGCGTATCCAGACAGACAATCTCCGCACTGTGGACCCGATACAACAACACCAACAGAGTTGATGACAGACCAAGGTCAGGAAGACCAAGGGTGACAACCCAAGCACAAGATCGATACACCTCCGAGACCGCACTACCACAGCCACGTCTACAACCACACAGATCCCTAGGGTACGCAGAATATCAGATCAAACGGTACGCAACAGACTGAGGGAGGCTGGACTTTTTGCACGAAGACCTGTTCGACGTCATGTATTGACCCCATGTCATCTTGCGGACCGTCTGCTTTGGTGCCAACAGAGGATTAGATGGGCACGTGCAAGGTGGAGAAATGTACTGTTTACTGACGAGTCCCGTTTCCTACTCACACGTGCTGATGGGCGCGCACGTGTCTACAGACGTCGGAGTGAACGTTACGCCCCCAACTGTATGCAGCAGGTTGTCCCATTTGGCGGCGGGAGTGTCATGGTATGGGCCGGAATTCATCACGGTGGTAGGACGCCTCTCGTGCATGTGGCAGGTGCATTGACAGGTGTGCATTACAGAGACTTGATCCTACAGCCTTACGTTCTTCGTCACGTCAACGTTCATGGCGGACAGTTCCAGCAGGACAACGCTCGACCGCATATTGCACATGTTTGTCAGGACTTCTTACAGCACAACAACATCCAGACATTACCTTGGCCAGCCCGGTCACCAGATTTGTCCCCGATTGAGCATCTGTGGGACGAGTTGGATCGACGCTTTCGCAGAAGGAATCCACCGCCACAAACACTTCCGGCGCTTCTTGATGCACTTCAACATGAATGGCAGCACATCCAACAGCGTGTTATTGACAACTTGATTGCATCTATGGGTCGTCGGTGTCAAGCGGTGATTGATGCACGTGGTGGGCACAACCGATACTGACATTTTCTGTACCCCTGTGACATTAACTGTATCGTGTACGTGTGTCTGTCTAGGTGACACGATTAATGTTTTGAACATTGTGTACATTGATCTTTAAACAGTGTTTCAATTATGGTTTCTGTGTCCTATTTTGAAACAATCGCATTATATTACAATTTGAAAGTCAGTGTCAAGTTTCTTTTTTGAAGAGTATATAAACGTCTATTGTTATGTATATATATCATGCTCATACCTAGTTTGAACACCATTTGCTTGATTACGGTGTTAGAATCTACACTGAAAGGTCGCCCAATTGTAATAAAGAAGTTGCTCATCCATAACAATTTTGTCTTAGTTACGAGGGGTGTTCATTAAAGATTTCCCCTAAACCACTTAGGGTTATCATATTTGGTTGAAATTT
Organism: Haliotis cracherodii; assembly: GCF_022045235.1. NCBI lineage: Eukaryota > Metazoa > Mollusca > Gastropoda > Lepetellida > Haliotidae > Haliotis > Haliotis cracherodii. The sequence continues at coordinate 31,707,571 of NW_027266286.1, forward strand.
CACATGTGTTATGATACATGTATCTATAGGTTATGTCTGAATTTGCAGCACCGAACTGTTAATCTTACCACTTTTACAGGTGTTATGATCGAGTAGGGTGTGACAATGGAGCCAGTAGAATACCGAGCAGTGATTAGGTTTTTATATTTGAAAGGTCGCACACCAAAAGAAACTTCGATGAAATGAAAGCAACTTATGGGGAAGATGCCCCATCATATGACTGGCATCGCCAGTTCAAGTGTGGTTGGTCGGACATCTGTGGAAACAGCTGCCATTCCTGGTCGCCCCCATTCAGCCATTGATGAGGACACTATCCATCAAGTGGACACTGCCATTTTGGCAGACCGATGTATAACTGTTCACCAGTTAGCACAAGATGTCAAGATCTGTGTAGGTTCTGTGGAAAAAATCCTCCATGACAATTTGAACATGCATAAGGTGTCTGCACGATGGATTCCCAGGTTGGTCACACCTTTCCAAAAGCAGGAACGAGTCAATTGCTCAAAGGATCTTTTGGACATGTGCCAAAAAACCAGGCAAACTCTTTTGACAGACTTATCACACAGGATGAAACATGGGTCCATCACTATGATCCTGAGACTAAAGTTCAGTCGATGCAATGGAAGCATGTGGAGTCACCACCCCCAACGAGGCATGTGTCCAACCCTCTGCAGGCAAGGTCATGCTCACGGTGTTTTGGGACCAGCACTTTTGAAATGAGTTTGAAATCTGTAAACCAAGAAATAAAAAAAAATGTCACCCAAGGCTTGTCGTGAGAAGTGACTGACGGGACCGAGTGGTCAGGCACGCTGACTTGGTGGATGCATGTCATCGTATACCAGTTGCGCGAATCGATGCTCGTATAGTCAGTCATTGTATTGTCGGGTCTAACCAAGTCAGCGAGCATAGTCGCCGTTTACGGCCAGCTTGGGTAGCTGAAGACCTATTCTTCCGCGTATCTTCACCAGTCGAATATTGCTAAACAACAAACAAAAAGTGATTCATTATTACATGTTCAACAACCCAACCCATTCAATTGCCTCATGAAAATCAAAGGATCCAGGGTCAAAAGGGGAGTTCTGAGTTCTTTAAAAATCACAACAAATGAATAAGAAACTGATCAATAACAAATAATTGGAGCATTTTGGAGCTCAAGTAAGGCAGATTTTAGAGGTGCCTAGTTCTGCCGTACTCTGGCACTTTAAGCATGCTCTATTGTTACACATGGTAATAATCAGTTTGAATAGATTGTAGTGCGTAGGTAATAAAATAGGAAACGACCACTTTCAAAATATGCCTTTGCCAAATATGGGGATTATCCCTTAATATCTAAGCATAATGTTGAAAATCTACAGAAACTTGTCTTGACATTCAGAAAATGTTCTCAAGACATAATATTCATTTGAGTTTGTGTGTATCAGAAAACGTAATGCTATTCATTCACCAGTGATGGAATGAAAGAGTGAGTGAAGTGCCATAACCTGATGTGGAACACATTGAACACATGTGGGGACTTTAACCCCGGTCCTTTTAAACACACAGCCCCCACTTCTCCATATGATGCAAACCACCTCCATGGTCAATTGGTAGAGCGTCCGCCCGGAGAGCAGAAGGTCTGGGGTTCAATCCCTGTCTTCGTCATATCAAAAGATGTTAAAAGATGGTACTTGTTAGTCTGGCGCTCGGCATAAAGGGGCTAAAACAAGGACTGGTCGCCTCAGAGTCAGTATACTGTGTCTGAGTGGGGTATTCATGTTAAACTGCGGCATGGTATCTCAGTGAGCTAGCACAATAAATCAGCATCAGTCGGACTAGTAGAAGCAGCCATACCCACAGGTACATGCAATAATCTTGACGTTAAACCCAATTTCACCTCACCATATGATGCAAACAACACTGACAATATTAACAATCAATCTCTTTATTCAGTATGAACATGAATGATATAATAAAATAGAAAAGGATAAGCCTGGTCTTCAAATTGACTGATCAACATAATGACAAAGAAGAACTAGTTGAACAATTCAACACATGCCCAAAACCCAACAATCTCCGAAAAAAAAATTCAAACATGCTGCAAACAGAAAGTGCTGCAGACCTACAATTGTCCCGAAGTTTTATCTTACTATTGCATATTAACACTTTCAAGTTTATATATATATAATCCAGCATGATCTGAAGAAGCATTCATAACTGTGTCCTGTCAGGAAGACAAAAGATGGGTGTGATGTGGGTCCACTAACCTTGAAACTAACGACAGCCAGAAGATATTCCTTCAAGACATGAACTTCTTGATAAATATAATAACCCTGAATACTCATATGCATGTACGTGGAAAAAATAAATCAACCTAACCCTGACCTTGTCCTTGGGTGATATTTTCACTGTATGTCAAAACTGAGAAAGAAACCTGGTTTATGTCCAGGTTGGATGTTGTTCAAAACCTTCAAACATTAAACTGAAAAAAACCTACTGGCAATACCCCACAAATTCTGGACATTCTTTGAAGTTTTCCAAATTTGTCAAATCTAGTGGTAAAAAAATGGTCTCATATCATACCACGTCCTTTGGTAATTACTACATTTGTTTACCATAGTCGTACCAACATGCAGTTCTTGTTGACTTAGCCAAGACAATATACAACAACATAGGGATGAAATTGAGCTTTATGAGGATGTGCAGCAGGTCGACGGAACAAAGTACCTGTTTACAAGATGAGTATATATCAAACATAGCAGCTTTATCATATTTCATTCATAGTATACATATTTCTGAAGCCTCCATATACAAATTAAGTTTCTTTCCTCTAAACAGAGGCATGTATAGCATATGTTCTGTGCTTCTCAACACATCTTAGATGAGCAGAACACAAACCTTGGGTTTTTGAAGCATGAAAATATGTTAGTTATCAATTTATATTATTATGAGGAACAAAAGCGCAAGGAAATTCCAAACAAATTATGTTTCAAATGACTTAATTCCTAATCAGTCAACAAAATTTCTTTAAAATCGCATAAGCTGTATCTGAGCTGAGGAAATATTTTAATTCTGTTCCAAATCAATAAAGTTTGCATGTTTTCTGAAGAAATGACTACATATAAAAGAATCTTTCTGTGTGTAAATATCACAAAATATGATGAATGATACATGCAATACTTAAAATGCCACATGATACATTGAAATAACTGAAGTAAATTTACAATCCACATTGTCAGGAAAACATTAAAAGTTGATATACTCCCTCTAGCTAAACAGATGTCATATCATCCTTTCAAAGATTCCTAAATCCTAAATCCAATCAACAACTGGAAAGTAGGAGAGCTACATTGGGGAACAATTCTAAACCGGTGTGCATAACAAGATTAAACAATAAAGAAATAATAAAGATAGGCTATGTGTAACTTCTCTCAATTCAACTTACTGTCTCTGTATGATTGGATCAGAAAATCAAATGAACACAAAGATTTAACTTGATAGAGCTGCAACATTGCTGACTGGGGAGACATTTGCCACTGTAATAGGTTTGCTTTGAGTAGCCCTCAAAACAGACTAATTTCATTTTCAAATGAGTTTCCTTTTCTAGTTTGTCACGCTAAGTAATTTGGACACATCTTGTTTCCCATTTGTGTGGATAGCATAATAAAATCTGAACAAGCATGACAACTGTATAGTTAAATCAGAATCTACCCTTAACATGCCGGAAGAAAGATGTCTTCACTCTACACTGTGTATATATGTCACTGTGACACCATCAGTCACATGTACTTTTGGGTTCCAAATGTAGCATGGTACGCTATTTTATCCCGGTAATAAATTTCTAAAGGATCTTAATGGTGCACACTTACTATCCTCTTAAATATGTCATACGGAAAATGGTTCTTGTTCTTTGTTCTACTTTTATGACACATCAATTAGGATTGATCGATGCTGATGTTCTTTAACAAGTTTAGTAAACAAAGGACAGGAAACTCTATATTATCATAGTATGGCTATTTTGTGGTATGATACGTGTGGAATATGTGCTTTGCAACACTTCCTGTTTTGGATTAAGCATAATCAGTACCGGTATATATATGACATAGGTTGGGTCAAGGGACATCGTCCAAACAAATAGGTTCTTTTCTAATCAATTTTGAATTTAGGTAGGTGTTATTCCACATTTAAAAAACTATCATAAATAAGTAAACGTGTAAACTTACAATTAGCCATGGCATATTGCAGCGAGTCCTGTATTCTATCAAACGATAAAATATTGTGCTTAGATATGTGTATCTAAACAATCGACAGTGGATGTGGATTACAAGATTTACAGATACGGCATTAACATAAAGGCATACTACAATAATAATACTGGGTACATTTTTCAGAGCTCCTACTTTCATGCCTGTCGGTAAGCTTGTAATGCCGCAACAATGCTACCCTTGCCAATGGATCCGGGTGCACCCAAATATCATTCTCAGCTCCGTGAAGTGTACACATGTATACCAATGTACGGTTACACCCCTATAGTGAACTATTATCATGATTTGTGTTCTATACATGTAGTCATTAACTTTCAGACAAACAGGTGATGGGAGTGGGCATGAAGGTAACATAGAACATCAAACAAGCAACCAATGCTTCAGAGCACTTAATTAAAGAGTAAAAGTCAAATATGATACTGCTAGGCAATATGTACAGCACGATGGGCAAACACAAGGGAAGTAACTCTTAGAAGGCTGACAAAATTTTCACCAAAATCCCATGATACAGTAGAACCCTTTGTAAATACTGGTTATGTCCCTGGTCAAATGATTAATCTACACTTACGCTATAATACATAAATGAGTGAATGATTTAATGTTGTGCCGCATTTAGCACAAGTGGATCAATTTCATGTCAGGACTAGCTCAAAACATACTGCGTAAGCTATGATTAAAAGTCCTTATCACTCGGCTATGTTGGAGCCCCCTGTGGCAAAGGAGAGTTGAAGACACTTTCTTTAATACTACAGGAAGTCAGGGAGAAGGAGAGCGTTGCATACACCTCTTTCAGGCACAATTTTTTCCAAACCATTGTACACCTACAGTAGAAACACATGATCCAATCTTGGCATTACTGTCGTTGTATTGATACCTCATACCATTGCTTTGAGCAACAACAAAAAAGAGGGCTGCTTGTAAGATTGAAATGTTAATTAATGCCAGCAAAATATCTGACACTAAGTTACTTTAACATTTCACTTGAAAGAATGATTGAAAATACTACGTACAAGATCCTTCATTTAACAAAGTTTCATAATAATAAGAGTAAGGGCTTGTCAGTTGATGTATGAAAGAAAAAATTAGGAATAGAAATACCCAAACAAACACAGGGCAAACTGAGGAGACAACCTGATGAGGAAGGATTTAAAAAAGTGAACCAACAAGATCTGGATCAAGGACATGAATGAATGATGAAAATTGCAATTCCAAAACATGACGTATAAATATATATAGCAGGGTAAGAACATCAAGTACACTTGTTTAACAAATGCTGAGCAGACAAAAACTATTTCTCTTTATCTGAATCTTCTTCCTCCTCGTCAACCGCGTTACAGATGATATTCTCGATATTGTTTTGTGTGGCCTGGTGTGGCCACGTCACATTGTAGCTCACTTTGTCTTCAGTCACTACTGTCACCGAGTCCAGTTTGTCACTCATTTCCGCTCTCCCTTGTACCAAGGCTTGCTGAACAGCCAGGTCTCTCTGTGCTCGTTCCTCCATCAACACACGAGACAGGTTCATCTGAGCTTCAAGTCTAGCAGCATGCAAGGCCTGGAAACCATTGGTTCACACATTAATGTAACTGATACCATAGATTAAATCATGCATCAGAAATGAAAATGAAAATTGGTTCATTAAGATGCCGGCAGTATGAGCATTTTAACAGTACATCTAACAAGGCATATTTTGTATCAGTGAAATGGTAATACCAAACAAACAAAACTAGCATACATGAAATGGAACATTTGTTCAGAGAAAAACTTTAACACGAAATCATGCATTGAAAGTGTTTAGAAGAAAAGGAAAATCACATAAGATCTTAGTGATTCATTTTACAAAGTCAATGAAAGAAGTAGAGCGAGTACTAGCCAGACAGGAGCCAATACTTGAATGTGTGTCCGTGCAGTGCTTACTAGATATCAGGGCGGACAGCAAAAGTGTAAGTGCCCTCGGCAGTATTAGAAGCAGTGGGGGCATAATAAAGTTTGTTTCCAGAATCCTGCTCATTCCAGACCTCTTGTTTCTCTTTCTCCATGTGAGCCCGAAGTTGCTGCAGAGCGTGGTCTTTGCTGATTAGGCTCTGCTGCTTCACTTGCTCCAACATGGCCTTCAGACCCTGGGCTTGCTGAATCAGACTTGCTGTCATCTGCAAGTCAAGCATATCATGTTATTGTCAGACTTTAAGAAGTAAAAAAATGTTCTTGTAAAATGTAAGAAGCACAGTAAATCTTAATGTAAACCATTCTCTGGGCAAATCTATGATCGGAACCAAGGAAAGAACCCTAAACGAATACCACCATCCAAAAGAGTAAAAAGATGTCACACCTCTGAGGTAGGGCGGTGCTTGATTTGAGCATGTTGAGACGCATCAAGAACCAGGTGTTGAGAGAGAATGAGTTTTCATGCCTGATCAGCCATGTTTTCACAAGACACTGTGAACACTGTTCCCATGTGAGAAACTGTGAACACTGTTCCCATGTGAGAAACTGATCACTTTTTAAATGTGAGAAACTGAACACTGTTCACATGCAAGAAAGTGTTTCCAAACGACAGAGGTTGCACTTGTGTCAGTGACATGCTTGTGAGACGGTTCAGTCCCATGCGTTGTGTCCTCGTTGCTGATGTTATATCATCTGTATAGGGTCCCATATCTCCTGCTTCATGACAAGCATGCTTCAGGCATGGGACATGCACTTACTGTCTTACTAAGTATACGACCCAATGATGTTTACGCACAAAGTGAAGTGGCACTGAAATAACCAGCTACTGCCAGCAATTTCAGACAGTTGATGAGCAGATTTGTCTGGATAATGAAATTGGCTTTACAAACATGTGTAAGGTTTGACCTGTGACCTGACGGTGAGTGCCCCCTGGTGGTGAGTGCCCCCTGGCGGAGAGACATGTTTTAGGTTCTGTATCCTCGGATCAAAGAGAGAGGGAATTTGCGAGAGGATGTATCAGGATCAAAATTAATTCCAGTGGCCTGTAAACATTTCGGGACTAAACAATATAGTGATTGATATTATCAGCAACAATTCACACTGTCTGGGTCATTGACACACAAGCAACCATGTCATTGAACCTGACCCATTTAGTTGCCTCTTACAACCAGCATTGGTTGCTGGGGACCTTTTCTAACCCGGAATCCCCAACAGGGCAAAGATAAAGAAAAGAAAGTTAAAGAGATGTATGACAGATACTAACATTAAAACCTGTAGCAAGTAAATATTTTGCATCGTGATATAGTGAGCTACCAGCAAATAATGGTGTCGCTAAAACTTGCAAATGTGTGTGGCATTAGATGGGGTCAGATACTATCTAGCAAGAACTTGTTTACATGTGAGATTCAAGTCTTGTAATTGTACATCACTCCCCAGTACACATAGTGAATCTAATACCACTTGAATTCTGATCTCAGTTGATTCAAACCACAGTACAGCGATAGAAACAAACAGGTTTAGTCCACTAGTCCTTATAATGACATGAAGGGCAACCCTTAAAAAATTCTGCTACAGTGCAAATCCTTACGATAATTTAACTATTGGGCAGTTTGGCTAGGACTATAGGACTAGTGCCAATTTCTAATGCTGTTAGTACAACCAAACATGAGACCAAACTGAGGATTCAGGAGTTGATAATGATAGGATCAGCAGGATTTAATTAATTAAAAGAACATTTGGATAATAGAACTGTTTTATTCTCAGTATGACGAGCGAATACTTTAACCACTAGACTACCCCAAAGCAAGTGTAAAACAAATTCCAATTACGCCAGCCACTTCATGACCTCAACTCTCAATTTCAACCAATTACATGTTTGCTTATTGCTAGTTGAAAAAATGGTTCTTAACTCATACCAACACAGATGGCTTTGTTATTACACACAAAGAAACCAAGATGACCTTTACAGTGACCTTGACCTTCATGAAGGTCACTCAAAACTAACAACTTCATTGCTTGTTTATTGGGATGACATGTGCCGACATTTTATCTGAATACAGAAACATACCTTCCGTTTGAGTGCTTTGAAAAAAAGAGTGCTGAATCAGAGTGGGGTCAGATACTATCTAGCAAGAACTTGTTTACACGTGAGATTCAAGTCTTGTAATTGTACATCACTCCCCAGAACTCAAGGGTAAGTGCAGTTTCACCTCAGTTCGGAACTCAATTGATTCAAACCACAGTACAACCAAAAATGAAATCAAATTCAAGATTCAGGAGTTAATTGTGATTAGATCAACAGTCAATTGATAAAAAGTACATTAGGACAATTGGATTGTTTTGTTATACATACAGTGCAACTGTGAAACAAAGTCTAATGACTCTAGCTACCTAGTGACCTTGACCCTTAATTTCACCCAATTATATGTTTACTTATTGCCAGTTGGAAAAATGTTCCTCGCTCCTACAAACATGTCTGTCATTCCAACACAGGGAGTTATATTTGTAAATATATACAAAGAAACCAGGACAACCTTTCACTCAGAACTAAGAACTTCAATACTTGATCATAAGGATGACAGGTACTGACATAGTTAATCTGAATACACCTTCACGTTGCTGAAGAAGAGTGCTGAATGTGAGTGGGGTCAGATACTATCTAGCAAGAACTCGTTTACATATGAGATTCAAGTCTTGTAATTGTACATCACTCCCCAGTAGAGCTGCAACGAATACACTTTGATGCAAATGCGATACGTATCATGACTATATGGTAACAAAAATGAATATTTATTCATGAATACAGCAACATGTTATCAGTTGATGTATTATTTATTTTATTCAGCAAAACAAAAACAAAATAATTTTTTTGCCATGGCTTGTCCATGTTGACAGTGTTAATGATTATTATGACATTATACATTTATATCATCCCAAACTGGCTCCCACAGGAGATATCACTTGGGGAAGATAAAGCGATTCTACACTGTAGATATTGCTGCAATGAAATTGCATCGCAATGCTTTGCAGACCATTGTGACGTCATTGGTTACCATAATGTCACAATTAAATGACATCGCTAATGGCTCGGCAACTGAAGCTGTTGGCAGTACCTTTTACACTTAAGACACTGCTTATTACTGTCTACAAACTGAAAAAGTTGGAAGAATGATGTTGGATGATAAATAAAATCTAATCCGAGTCTCTTTTGATATCAAATATATCAACACTTGTTGATTAAAGTGGGAAAACGCCTCGGCAAGCTTTGGAGTTTTTTCTGCTTTTATCAACTTGATTTATTTGATATCAAAAGACACTCGGGTGAGATTCTCTATATATACTGCCCCTATCCAGGTACTAGTATCTGCTAAAATGCGACAATGACCAGTGACCACATTACTGTAAAATTGAAGATATATAATAAGAGTGTTGTCCTTGAAAAAATCTATGTATGCATGCATGCACATAATTAGTTCGAATGGCGTCTTAGTTAAAAAAAACTCCCTTCATATTTTTTGTTAATATTCGAATCATGTGTCCACAAATAACAAATTCAATTTATGAAGGGATACGGTTTGATTCACCGAATACACGAGTGAAACGTAACAGCCCTACCCTAGTATTGTTTGTTTGTTTACTGTTTAATGCAGCACTCAGCAATATTCCAGCTATATGACAGCGGTCTGTACATCATCGAGTCTGGACCAAACAATCCAGTGATTGACATCATGAGCATCGATCCACCCAATTGGGATTCGATGACATGCATCAAACCAAGTCAGTGAGCCTGAGCACCCAATCCCATTCATCGCCTCTTACAACAGGCATAGTCGCCTCTTACAACAGGTATAGTCGCCTCTTACAACAGGCATAGTTGCCTCTTACGACAAGCATGGGCTGCTGAAGACCTATTCTCCCCCAGACCTTCACGGGTCCACTCCCTGTTCTCTAGGATAACTGCAGTTAAGTGAAATCTAATGATACTTGAATTCTATACTCAAGGCATCAGCAGTACAACCCAAAAAGAAAACACATTCAAGATTCAGATGTTGATTATAATAAGAGCAGCAGAATTCAATTACTTAAAGAGTACATTAGGACAATTGGGTTGTTTTTGACTAGACAGAAACTAAGTAGGATTAAGAGCTGTCACCTCTTCCAGCTGCCACCACTGCTTCTGCTCTGAAACATCCATCGACACCACTGTGGCTGTCTGGCTCTTGGGGTTGGGAGCTATGGCGATTGGAGTCATCACCACTGCGTCTGTAGCAGAATGTTATCACAATCTCAGATCTACACATACATCAACCTATACACTAACCAAAAGCCTCTCTATAGTATAAAGGTATGGAAATTAACCAGGAACATATTAAAGCCCGAATAGTGATAACATAGAGCAATAATATCCAAACTATTTGAAATTATACTGTCCCTTAGGACGCATTTAACATAAATAAAAATGGCCCTGTGTTCCGTTGTAGAAAGCGATCTTAGTGCTGAGGTGATCGTAACTCCAATACCCTCACACAGACTTACGACAGTTGTAGTGCTAAGGATGTTTAGTACAACAGCACCCTGGGCCATGCTAATTTCCATACCTGCTATAAAAAAACTAAAAACATTTGATATTTTTAGAGGCTGTCGGAGGTTTAGTGTTAGTGCTTATAGTGTCACCTGCAAATAACATTTGATGGGGGTCATCACTTCCTTGTATTTCTTAAGTACTGAGACAGCCATGTTCCCATGTTAATATGATGGCTGTATGCATACCATACAAGATATTTACAACTGGTTCTTTGTTTGTTGTTTGACACCGCACTCAGCATTATTCCAGCTATAAGACGGAATGAAGAATCATCTTCAAAGAGAATCTGGGATTTTAAACCCATTCCGATTCTGACAAGCCTAAAAAACAAAACTCTGTACACTGAATTCCACCTCTTTAGAAGTCTGGGCCAGCTCAAACGCTGAGAGTTACAACTTACAATTTTTTAACAGTGTAAATATTACAACCTACACCACTCATCAGCAATATGTCACAGCTATCATATCAAAGAATTAGTAAAATCTAAATATTTTTTACATTTGTATACTTATCCTGCATTATTCCTTAATTTACAACAACTAGAAGGACAGCGCAACTGCGAAGGTCCTGGGTGAAGAGTTGTTGTTCTGAAGTCCCTTTACTGACATTCCGTCGCTGTCCTTTGACCTTGATGACACCTAAGGTCATCTTCTTCACATCACTGCCTGTCGCCCGAGCTTTTAGAAAAACATACTTTTGAGGTTTCTGAAGCCAAAGTAGGGAGGAAAGTCTTGCGACCGGTGGGCCTTAAACGCAGTAATGCAGGATAAGTATACAAATGTAAGAAATATTTAGACTTTACTAAATTTTTTACTTATCCTGCATTTCTCATTAATGTATCTGTATCGGACGGCTTGGAGGTGGGTAAACCTTCAGAATACAGAAACCTCAATAATTCACAGCCAGTTGGTTGATAAACCGTTAAGCGGAAAGTTCAGAAAAAAACCATTACAGTAGGGTTGTTCAAATATCATTACGATTGGACATAGGAATTAAAGAGAAATTCCCTATACACACTTAGTAATAAAGAAAGTAATAGCTAAATAGCTAATTCTTTACTGAGTGACTGCACATGGAAGTTAGCTGGCTCTGTATAGGGCGAGTTCATTATTGCGTCAGGGGTTGGTAACCTGCTGAGTTACAACCATAGGGCCAAAACTTCACACGCCTTTGACGTCCTCGATAATGACTAACATAAAATGTATCGAACCTCCAGAAAAATCCTTCCATGATTGTTCTTCATAAAACAATTGCAGAGTAGAGCCCTAGTAAAGGCTAACACCCTCAGATCATGAGGGTAATTCACTCTCTGCAGATTCTGTTTTAGCGATCTCGTTGGCCTGAAGGATGACTGCATGTAACCATAGACATATGGTGTTTGCGACTAACTTCGGTCGTGGACGCAGTAAACACGGGTATAAATAACCGCTTCCTCGAACCATGCCTAGTCTTGGAGCGGCTGATGAAAAACTCGAAATTAACCTTCATGTACGACTCCCACAATAATCAATATTGGTGGGATTTTGAAGGAACGATCGGGTTGGCCTGGTAGTTGATTTTAGCAATAAAATCACAGCATGTACCAAAATGTACCGCTCCGGGCGTCCCATCCTCAAAGCGGATCACATGTAGTTCTCTCACCTGTGCTGTCGTGGCTAATGTCAAGAGAAACTGTTGTTTCCTTGGTGAGGTCATAAAATGAGGATGCATAGAGGGGCTCGAAGGGGGCCCTCACAAACCTCGAAGTACCACGTTCAAGTCCTAAGCAGTTGGGCAGAACTTGGCCTTCTGATCCTCAAGCCTGAATGAGCGTAATAGGTCCTGTAGTTCCGGACCTTAATCACCTTGTGATTTTCCGCAACAGCCAACACTGAGTTAAGTGCAACCAATTATGTAGTAATGGTGCTACCTTCCAAGTGTCTTTGGGTACGCAAATGTAGGAGGTATTCAGCTAGGGATTGTTGTGACGCAATCGTAGGGTCTTGATTCTTTTGCCTCGCAAAAAGTCTCAAATGATCCCCACTTGTCATCGTATAGTCCTCCTGGAGAGGAATGATGAACTAAAGCTATAGCTTTGCTGCCCATGCCGAATTAACTCTTCGCACTTAAAAGCCTTTTAAACACGCACCATGCGTGCAGATTTTGGGTGAGGCAACTTTGCTCTTAGGGTGGACGAGTAGGTTGGACCACTGTGGGATGGGTAGTGGATCGTCTTCTGCTAGATTTTTCTGAGCTCGACGACCCACCCCCTCGCTGGCCACCAGGGCACGACCAATGTGAGAGCAAAATACCTTGTCTCCTCGATCTCCTGTATCACCTTAGGCGGTAAAGTGTATGCGTTTAGCCCTTCCCAAGGGATACTGAACGCGTCCACCGCCCAAGTCTGCGGATCCGGTAAGGGGGAGACATCTGTCATGAGTTGGTGATCTTGGCAAGTAGCAAACAAATTGATGTTTGGTTGCCTGAACTTCTGAAGCAGTAACTAGAATGCTTCTGTGTGAAGTTTCCACTCGGTGGGGGTGACCCTGTCTGGACACGATCAAGCAACGGCCAGAATGTTTCGACATCCCAGGATGTGCTGAACTATGAACTGTAGTTGCAGCTGATCCATTAGATGGAAAAATCTGAATGTCTGTTGAAGTAGAGAGTTGGTGTGTGTTGCTCCCTGATTGCACCGGCACCACATCACAGTGCTGTTGTCTGTGGATATTGCAAGTTGGGCTGACTGTAGTTGATATGGCCAGAATTAAAGCCTCAAACTCCAAGTTGTTTAAGTGCCACTTTTGCTGGGCATCGGACCATAGCCCTGAGGTTGTCTGGTTTTGCAAGTGAGCACCCCGCCCCTGAAGGGAGGCGTCCATGAACAGGTGTATATTTGGGGATAACCCGAATAATGAGACTCATCCTAAGACATTCAACTTCACCAATTGAGGTAAGGCCTTAGTTGAGCCGGTAGAGTGATGGCCTTGAGTGGATCCTGATGCAAGGGTTCAGGAAATGATGAATTGTAAATGGCCAAAGCTAGTTAAGTCCTGTACCGAGGTGAGTAACCCTGGCAACACTTGCCCTTGGTGAAGCGTGCGTGGTTGGTGTAGAACAGATGACAGGTCTAGAATCTTGTGCCATCTGTTCCTTGGTACTGATAGGAGATTCTGATCTGTCTGGAACAGGTCTCCTGAAGCTGATAGGAAAGAGATAACTCCGACTTCGTCTCGTAGATTATCTATCTCAGTTAAAAAGATATAGTAGCCGTCTGTCTGGTGAATACCCAGTGACGTACTAACATTGGCATGTGTTGATGACACAGTAGACTGTCCTCTAACTACGACTCGAACCAAGTGTTCGTCAAGTGTAGGTATGCAGTTATTGGCTTCGTTACTCCTGTAAATAGGGTCACTGAAATGCAAAATCGGAACACTACCCATTGGTAGTGAACCCCACTGAACTGGACCTGAGGAGTCTGCGGTTGGGATAAATAGTCGAGACTGATCAAGGATCAAACGTATTTATGTTGATTATGAGCGATCTCAATGTAGTGAGGCGGAAATAATGTGGACGCTTCAGATAATGTTTGTTGAACACGGAGAGATTGTGGATCATTCTCATCTTGTCTGGGTCCTTCATGGGTACCAGGCAGATGTGAGGACAGAACCCTGGTGTAAAGACTGGGTTGTGAACCAACTCTACAGCTTTTCTTACCAACAGTATGTCTATGTTGGATTTTCCAAATTGAACTGTGGTCAATCGTGGGGTTACCTCTACGCGTATATCGGAAACCCTGATATAGTGCAATGAGTACGTAATTGTCCTTGAGACTAGCCTCTGCTACGCCCTTTCTCACTAAGGGAATACTGGTCTAGGCTCAAAATTACCTGACCTGACAGCCCGCTGGGATAGACTAAAAGAGTCTTGAGCACAGTGTCATTACAAGCGTTTTGGGAACTTGGTGTGTGTGTCTGCGATCTGTTCATGACCCAGGTTGATGTAGCAGCCTGCCCTTGAAATCAGAGTCCCAGTTGGAAACACTGTAAAGTCTTGGTGTGACGGTAATCTCCACCAGGGTGTGTTCAATCTGACGCTGTAGGAAAATCAATATAGCTTGGAAGTGATCTAATCAGATAGGGTTATCCTCTGATATCTCCTGATCAATCCTGAGCATTGACGATGTTGGTGGCTTAAATGACGGAGCAAATGTAAGTTTGGAGAAGTCTTTCTCCAATGACCTCATGGTGTCTCTCTTATTTACCCCGTTACCAGGAGAGGGCTTCACTGACACGAGATGGTCTGCTACCCAATCGGGTATTTGCGCTAAGCCGGTGATCTGCTCCGGTGCTTAGTGCCTACTCTATCTGCAGGTTTTGATGACCCACCTGAATAAGGAGTCATGTGCCAATGTTGCCGTACGTGCTGGCGTACTAGCGCTGCCCAGCGATGTATCATGTGTCGTTGTGTAACCGAGTACAGCGCAGGTCTATGAGACAAGGCTCATCGGTGATGACGGGATCATTGCAGAAGCGATAAGGCCATTGTCCAATTTGCGTACAGGAATGATGTTGACGCCTGAGCGTACATCTGCTGCGCTGGATATGTTGGAACAACGCTATGCTAATCGTGCATCGCCTACGTAATAGAGGCGCTTGGGTAGTAGTCGGGTGCAGCGATCAGCGCAGGTAACTGAGACACAAAGCTCATTGGTATTTACGGGACCAGGGTTTGCACCTGCGCTACCCCCATCAAAGCGTCTTGAGACAGCGTCGTAGATTTAACAGATCTGGATGTGTCAGGTGGCTGAAAATTAGGAGCAGTTACGATAGTCACAAAATCCTCCGGAATTGTTGATTTCTATGGAGGGTGCACTTCTGCAGTCACAGTTACGGGCGTCATACTATCCGCTGATGATAACGGCTGGGTGGAAATGACCGAACCATGACCTTCGCTATTCAGTGATTGTGACATTCCTCTCGTCTCATGACGGGATTGCTGCAAAATATGATTGTGAGTAACCTGCGTTTATATTGTGAAACTCTTTGGTGAGAGATTTACACAAAAAAATACATTTAGAATTTGGCAACCACATCTACGTGCATGCCGAGGAATGTAGAAAAAGATCTTTGGTCGATTTTTTCCATGTCAATATGTACAACGCGCAAGCATAAGTTACGCAATTAAACCAATGTTGATGAAATGGTACTGGAAGAATGCTGTAGAATTGAACAATAATCTATCAGCAAAAATATGAACCGAAAGTGTATACAATAGTTTTATATATGCAACTTAATGTAAACCAAGGCTATTTACATTTAGAGTTTGGCGAGCACTTCTGCCTGCAAACCAAACAACATGGATGATATAATCTTGTAAGACTTTTTCTACAACAATTAGTACAACGCTCAAGCATAAGTTACGCAATTAAACCCCTGTTGATGAGACAGTACTGGAAGAATGCCGTAGAATTGAACAATAATCTATCGGCAAAAGTACGAGTTGAAGGTGTATACAATAGTGATATACGCAAATCAATGTGAACCAAGGCTATCTACATTTAGAGTTTGGCAAGAACATATGCGTGCAAGCCAAGCAACGTGGAAGATAATCTTGTAAGATTTTTTCCACGACAATTTGCACAACGTGCAAACATAAGTTACGCAATTAAAGAATTGTTGATGAAGTGGGAATGGCCGAGTTGAAAGTATATACAATAATATGCAAGAACACAAGAATATGTTATACATACTTAGCTGAGAATTGTAAACAATTTGACTACCAT
This sequence comes from Haliotis cracherodii, assembly GCF_022045235.1. Classification (NCBI taxonomy): domain Eukaryota; kingdom Metazoa; phylum Mollusca; class Gastropoda; order Lepetellida; family Haliotidae; genus Haliotis; species Haliotis cracherodii. The sequence continues at coordinate 31,724,108 of NW_027266286.1, forward strand.
GGCAGGCAAACAAATGTAACACAATTCAAAATGGCGGCGGCGTCTTTTTACGCCTAATTAATTCACATAAAACTACACAGCGTGGTGAAAGTAATATGAAAAGAATACATCACCCATCGCAGATCAATTTTAGAATTGTACACGAAAACTGATGGTCTAAATTAATCCAAAAGGAGAGCTCCGCTGGAACACGTCCTTGCTGTAGCGCGACAAGCAGTGATGTGAAGAAGATGACCTTAGGTGTTATCAAGGTCACAGGACAGCGATTGAAGGTCAGTAAAGGGACTTCAGAACCACAACTTTACTTCTTTGGCCAGGACCTTCGCAGTTGCACTGTCCTTCTAATTACTTAACATTTGAACTAATGAATGAGTGAATGTGTATGGTTTTACTCCGCTTTTTGCAATATTCCAGAATACACCAGTAATGGGCTTCACACATTATACCCATGTGGGGAATCGAACCGGGGCTTTGGCGTGATGAGTAAACACCAGGCTACCAGGGTGGGCCCCTGTTTGAACTGAACATTCACTGGAACATAAAGGTTCCAAGAAAGACTTGCTTATAAATCAGCTTTGCTCTGTTTGGGGATAAGGGTAAATTTATGCCTACGTCTGCATGCATCTATGCACCTTGCACAAGTAAAATGTGAAGCATCTCCTACCTCCTGCTGTCACGATGTTGCCTGCACTATCAGTGGTGACGATGTGCACCGTTTCTCCATTCTCTGCGTTCGCCACGGTGATGGATCTACTCAGGGCTTGTCCGTTACCAATAGATACTACCACACCTTAATAAAGCATAGAATGTGTAAGTGATGACCAAATGATAATCGTGTTGAAAAGTAAGAGGTTCTCAAGGATATGGAACATATAGTTAATTAAGACAAGCAGAATCCCAACAGAGATTCTCTCAGGAGAAGAATGTTAATGGTGTTAATAAATTCCACAATGCATATCATGCATATGAAGATAGTAGACATGGTAGACACAGTTCTAATATATAAAATGTCATCAATCTATTTTATACAAACTTCTATAGTCAAGCAATGGTTGTCAGAAGTATTATATTTGTGAAGTAATTTCATAAAGTCTTAATGAAAGTTTGTAAAAACAGAAAAATGGAGACATTTTAATTTTGGGTGCTCCTCCTGATTGATTGAAACAATGTCTAGTCAGGAGGTCCTCAAAGACTTGAGGCAAGCTCATATTGGATCTTGAGTTTGAAAATTGATTTTAAGCAGAAATGAATGTCAGACTACTGATTAGCGGGGCTAAAACCTTCCAGGACATCAAAATATATAAAGGCAGTAAACAATCAACAATAGCTGGTAAGCAGTGGGGACCAGCTCCTAAGACAGTAAATGTCAGTACCTTCTTTGGTCATGTGGCTGGCTGTAACAGCAGGCGGGGATTTGGCTGATGAAGGCCGTGCTTTTTTGGGGGGCGGCGAAGGGGGACCACTCTCACTATCCTTCTTTCGCCTTTTATAAGGCACAAACAATCTCACTGGACCAGTCTGAAAAGGAACCTGTAGAAATGCTAATACACTGATAGATCTTTCCGGCTTCCAGCATCACCATATAGATCTAGCTGCCCTAGTAACTTGTCGTGGAACTGCTAATCATGCTAATACTGCTTGATGCTCATCATGCTCAAGATTTAGATGTAGGCAGTATTCGACACATGTGATGGGGATCTTACATGGGCTGCAGTATGTATATGCAAGGTCATTTGTAACAAATATTGCAACATGATTAACAAAAACAATCAATTCTTCAGCATCTGAAACTATTAACATAATAAATGCTCATTTAAAGTTGATATACATGTAGCATTTATACACTGACACGAGACAGTTAGAAGGATGCATGCTTCTCCAAAACCTTCATTGACTGAAATGTTCCAAATTTGCCTGCTTTATAACTTAAGGCATTGTCCTTCAAGGATTGTCTGGGATGTACTCCAAGAAATAATCACGACAATAGCATAAATTTCAACACCACAGCCATGCTCACTATATAATTACACGTTGACATATGAACATGATGAAGAAATAGTTTAACAATGATGAGCCTCAAGTTACATATTAATATGGCTGCCATCATGATAAACAAACAGAAAATGGCTACTTGGTGGGTGTGGGTAGGGTGTTGACAGAAACAAAGTGACAAGGATCATTGCTCCTTTTTCCTTTGGCATAACACTGGAAGTCAGATGCCTTCTTCAAAGAATGCACTTGAGGGCTGTCTTTGGACATGCTGGAGGCTGAGAGTACCTGCTTTGTACACCAGGAGTTAACTGGTGGGAAGCAATGTTGACTTCACTAGCTATTGTCTTCCTAAGTATCTAAGGTGACATGACTACAGGGATTGTGCGTAAACTCACCACTGACTCGTCATCACAGCATGCAGCACATGTACAGGAGGTAGCATGGGGCTGAAGGATGCCGTCTTCAATCAAGCACTGTAATGTTCTACCACCGTATCGTATACTGCGCTTCCAGTCTTTGCTACTGGCTCTACCACTCATAGACTCAAACTCATTGGGGGTAAACCACTGATTCTCCGGGGTCCTGATACACTTCCCTCTCCCACCTAGAATAAAAAAATAAGTTGACACAGGTATGCAGGCATATTCATCACCATGCCAGTTAAACATCAATCATATGCTCTAGTATCCAATAACAATGAACTACTTATCAATTTACTTGCACAAAATACTGAAGCACTCTTGTGCGGCAATCACTGGTGGAAACTTTTGAGCAGTTACATTTGCCATGCTCGTAAATAATATATAAGAATATACCACACAATAACTATTGTTAATTATTGACAAGAAAGTATTTTCTGCTATTTTTAACCTTTTCATGATTTGGGCAGCAGATGAGAATAATATCCCTGGATTGTTGTTTCAAAGGATTGAGCTAAAATATGGTTTGATAGTTAAAAGGCACTTCGTGTTGGATTAAATTCCCCAAGAAAGTATAAGTAATGAGACTTGTCACACACCTTCATGGAAATTCAGACTTTCCACTTGACTGACCACAGTCGAAGTGTAAGTCTTATGTCTAATGAAATGCCTTGACAATACATAAAATGAGTTTGAGCTTGAAAAACCTCGCTAACAAGACAAATAATCACATTGTACATAAAGTCAGGTTTAAGCCTTATCTCTCTATCTGATTGCTCTTCAGGGACAGACACTTACAAATCAAATTGGCAGTCTGTGCCCAAAACCTTTTTGGAGTCTACTACTAGCCTGAAAAAGTATTTTGGCATAATTTTCATTATATTTTAGTCTTACATTATGGATGAGTTTAAGGTGATCTTACTTGACCAAAAGAAATTTTACTTGACTTTGGCTTTTATACTAGTGGGTGAAGTTGCAGACTGCTCTTGAAAATCTTTCCCCTTGAACAGCTTGTCCTTATATAGTACTCCTCAGTATACATGGTACATCTTGCCCCTTGAGGCATGAACCCTTAAATCGATAACTGGATTGTCTGGTCCAGATTCATTTATTTACAGACTGCTGTCATATAGCTGGAATCTTGCAGAGTGTTTGTTAAACAAGAAATAAACAAATAAAACATTTACAATTACTTTACGTTACTTATATTACTATGATTCTTGGCCCTTGGACCTAGACTTAAAATTTTGTTATTTCTAAGATTAGTCCAGAGGATAAGTGGAAACCTTGTTTGTGTAGTTGTCAGTGTTTGCAGCTAGTCCTGCTTGAACAAATATTTTTACTACTGTCACTTTTATTCAGTTCCAATATTTAGCAGTGAGTGAGTATGGTTTTGTGTTGCTTTTAGAAATATTCCAGCAATATCATGGCTGGGACACCAGAACTGGGCTTCACACATTGTATCCATGTGGGGAATCAGACCCGGGTCTTTGGCCTGGTGAGTGAAGGCTCTAACCACTAGGTTACCCCATTGCCTCAATTTGTAGCAAAATTGAAGCACTGAGAACAGGTAACTTCAGAATTATAGCCATCAAATGCTTCTAGTCAAGTTAGAAGTTTTGCGTTTGCAGCCCTGTGTGAATTATGAAGGCTGTAGACCCCATTATCAACACTGGAAACATTTTAGTATCCTTCGGCTGTTTTCCACGATCAAAATTCTGCTGTCAATGTTTGTAAATTCTGCAACCTCATTTTGACAATTCTGCAAACCTCTCAATCTTAGTTTTCATAAATATTGTAGACTTGCACCTGTTTAACTTGTTACAGGAATTATCACGATAAACTTATCCACAAAACATGTAGCTAATTGAAGTGAATTTGGAAATCACTAGTGTAAACATACAGACATACACTTTTGGTAAACAATAATACAAAAGTCAACTGCACTTCAAAAAGAAATAAACATCCATTTACACGTTTAAAAAACAGCTTTTGACATGCATGTTAAAATTCTGCAGTGTATGTGACGACTTCTGCAGCAGATAAATGCTAAATTCTGAACAATTTTCTGCACCGTGTGGGGCATATGTGCAAATTATTCTATGTAATCAGCTTAGGGTTGGCCAGGGTACCATACACACTACAAGCTACTTAAAGGGCAAGAAAAGTGAAAAAACAAATTATTGCAAATTTGTTGCAAATATCAATTTTTTCTATTTATTTCATACCAAACCTATTTGGAGGCATGGCCAAAAGCTTCCGGCTCAAAGGTGACAACTGCTTTCATTGGATGTACGTTTACCCTATTGTCTATCTGGAGATCCTTAGCCATTATACATATACTGTTTCTGCTATCAAATATTTCTGTTAATCCTTAAAAAATAACAACACTGCATACATAGTTGAATGTGACACAAACCCTTGATCTTGACATTATGAATAAATAAAACAACAACTAACAATCTCTCACTGGAGTTTCATTACAAACATCCTGTTTGGGTAATAAGACACCAGCTGCCTCGGCCCTATTCCACACAATAAAAGCCTGTCAGGGATCAATTCCCCAAGTAAACAACTGAAGGCATCTTCATTGTTATTACTAAGGATACATAAGTTGTGGATATGAGTGAGTGAGTGAATGAGTTGGGTTTAACGCCGCTTTTAACAGTATTCCAGTTATATCACGGCGTGTCAGCTTAATGTGGGAGGAAAGCCCGAAGTGATGCAGGTCTCAGACGTTTACCACTTCGGTGAAACCCACGAGCACGGGTATAGTTGTGGATATGAAAATCAAACGGATGAGTAGACAATTAACGATTAAGACGTAAATGTATAACATAGTCAGAGGCAGAAGCAGGCAGACTAGGCGTCTGAAATTGTGCAGCACTTCATACACTGGGAACATGTTTTAACCCCAATAAGGAGAACCCCATAAATGGCAGAAATTTGGCTGTCAAATGTCAAAGTCATCTGTTGTTTTTTTATTGTCTGTTTTCCTCTATTTTGGGGTTTTTAAAATTTAATTTTGGTCAAGTATTTGTGATTAAGTATGCCCTAAAGTATTAAAATCTGCAAAGTTGCTTTGTTGACTCTACTTGCTCCTTAACAAAAAAAATATATAACTTCTCGTCCATATTCTTGTGCCCTCTCAAAACAGTAGTTTGCGAGGGGTTAATTAACTTTCTAAGGGTAAGTCACCGTCAATACTTCACCATGTTCACAGGTTTGTGTACACTACGTTTCTCAGTTACCCTTGAATACATTCTGACACCTTGCAGTGTAGTCGCTATTTTTAACCAAAACTTCAAGCCATGGGCAGGTTCCAGAAAGTGCTCAACAGTATTCCCCATGCAACATGTGTCACAGCCTTGTACATGTTGTAGCCATCTACTCTACACACTGCTTCAATATCAGGCAACAGTTCGGGCTCACATTTAATCCATGCACTGACAAGAGCTCATTTGACTTTAAGGAGTTATACACGCACAGCCTCGTTTCTAAACATGATTTACATGTCACTACGACACCACATTTCGGACATCTGTATTCACACATGATTGAGGAAAGTAGTATAGCCAAACCCATGAAGTATTGACAATGAGGGTGAGGATGAGGATCAAAATCCATGGAACTGTATGGCAAAACATAACACCTTTGGCATGTACTGCCTGTAACTTATGAAAACATGGTAAATTGCTGCAATGGCAAGTACAACATAATTTAACATCAAAAGTGCTTGATGGACAGCGTTCAGTATAAAGCATGTACATCAAGTTGTCATGTAACTGGTTATCTGACACAAACTTAAATCTGTGTCCTATGGTGGTGAGACAAGGTATCAGAGTTGATATACCTGATCCAAACTTTGCTTTATGCAGTTCTCCGTTTGTGTTCTTGCATCTCACTGGCAGAACTTCCGAATGCACTGAACTGTCCCACTGATATCTGAAGCCCCTTTCCTTGCTTTGAGGCGTGGCTGGGGTTGGAGGGGGGAGAGGGGTAGTGGGAGTCTTCAACTCGGTTGGTGAGGAATCCACATTCAATGTTTGATCGTGAATGACAATATGTGTCGTTTTGATGCCAGCCGCCTCTTGCAGCTGTTCTGCTGTTAGAAGACCTTGGGATGTAGCGACGAATACGTGATCAGCTGCTATTGCGCCATGAGGTGCTGATATTGTTGTGGTACCAGCGTGGTTATCGTTGCCGCCTTCGCCATTTTGTTGTTGATCTTCGGCGAAGGCCGAATCGTCAGTATTCGGTAGTTCCTCGGAAATATCGACTTCGGACATTGTGGCCGAAAATGGTCAATCAAAACGGTTTTGCACACATCTTGGTGATGTTTATGAAAAGAACAACATTAAAAGAACATTTTTCTTACATTCAATACCGATAAAAGTGGATGAATAGCTGAAACAACATAAATTTTGCAGTGACCTCGGTCATTTCCGTTCTTTGACGAAATATGGCGGAAAATCGAACGAAGTGCCCATAGTCTCTAACTCATATATTTCAAAAATTCTCGTACATATATATTTGATAATAAATGCAGCTTTTCATCAACATTGTTGATGTATATGGATATGGGCCATTTAAACAGAAATACTGTCGAAAAATGGTTACTGTGAGCATGGGTTCGAGTGTATGTAGGTACAATGTGAAAATGACTTGAAATGGCTGATCCGCATGTTGCTTTCGGTTCAGGCTTCTCTGTAAGTGTTGCATGCCAGTTCCTTTAGCGTTGATTGGATAAACTATTAGTGAAAGCTACATTGGTGTAGTTAGTAGTACTGATATTGCGCTATATCGCTTATTTTTTCGAAATTTCAAATTGGTTTCGTAACTACTGACATCTTGCCCACGTTTTCCAAATAAAACGAATAGAGATTGTTTGCAAAAGTTTAGCTCAGCTTGGGAGTTCTCACAACAATAAATGTTAATAAATAAAAAGTTGCAACATAATCCTTGGTGCAGCATGATTGAGAAAATTCAACTAATGCGCCTTTGAAAAGGAATTCTCAACGCAAAAAGCAAAATGTGCTCATATATAGACTGCTACTGAATCTTATGTGAAGTAAACAAATGACTGATCACAATGACACCTACATGAAAATGACAAGACACTTGAGACATGTATACAAAAAGGACTGGAAAAATTAACCAAAGCCCCTCTAAGGAGCATGTTTTTAACTCTGAGTCTCCGTCTACCTGTATTACCATTGTGTCATGGGCCTACAGCCAACATTACTGAATGATTAAAGTTGATTGGAACTCAGTGATGCAATACAATCTTACACAATTTGCTTAAGTCAGGTTCTGTATAATATTTTTGGTCCACTTATTTAACTATCTACACATGAGATGGTCTTCAAAATTGTTAATTACTGTACAGCAGTTTGTTTTTCCTTTTGCACTCCATTGTAACTCAATGAAAATGAATGCAGTGATTTTGCTAAAGACAAATGAGAACAGGACATATTCCTGAAATTTCATAATTTTTTGTCGGTAATTTTACTGGCATACGAACTGATTTGAAACCCTGTTATGTTTTCATGGTATTTGTGTCGTCTTAGAATAACTTTTTTTGGATTCCAGTCCAGAATATTTATTCCTTTTTCGAAGGAAATGATTAGGATGACTAAAATTGGTACAGAGTGGTCAGGCACTCTTACTTCATTGGCAGGGCGGTCGGGTAGCCACTAGTGGTTAAAGCCTTCGCTTGTCATGCCTATGACCCAGGTTCGATTCCCGACATGGGTACAATGTGTGAAGCCCATTTCTGGTGTCCCCCGCCGTGATATTGCTGGAATATTGCTAAAAGCGGTGTAAAACCGTACTCACTTACTTCATTGGTAATCTGATTATAATCAGATCTAAGTTCTCGCTGCCGCTAAACAAAGATCTGAGGACATCCTATTACCGGTCATGTCAGAACGACCTTTCGCAAACTTTGACCGACCACTGAAATGACTAACCAGAAGTCGACATCAGCCAATTAGAAAGCAGCTTTCTCGAGCTTTACGGCACCCTGGCGACTTCCATTTTAGACTATGCTTGAAAAATATCTTGACAGAGTTCTCGATTAAAAATTTGAAAGTTGAACAAACGAACATTCCGGAATGACTAATACATGATTGAAATTGTATGGCTGTGGTTCCCACATACTGTGCAACGCCTCTTCTGTTCAAATATTTCTCACATGGGAGCGAGAGATAGACGATGATTTTGACGGAATTGGCCGTACGGGCCGTAACTGTCGTTTGGAATACCCTGTGTTAACGTTTTTGTGGTTGCATGATTAGAAAACACATTCCGACTGTCACTTTCATGATCTGGAAAGCGATGCTTTGATTAGTCAGATGAAAGGTTGTTCTGATGTGACCCGTAATGGGATGTCCTCAGATCTTTGTTTAGCGATTGCGAGAATTAAGATTTAATTTTAATGAGATTGACTTCACTTGGGTTTCATCGTGGCTCATGCTTTCAATGATTTCTTTCCCAGTCCAGATCGATTATTGAGAGTTCGCTTTGGTATGATTGGGATATTGCTAAATGAAGTATTTGTCACTCACTATCTTGAAGTAACAATGTAAAATGAACAGGACATGTGAAACCCATAATGAAAAAAAATTAAGTCAGCACTTGCCTTTTTGTCATATATAGACTTCCACATTATAACCCTATCACTGTACCCGTTTTGCCATGCCTTTGGTGTATTTGCAGAGCTCCAGATAAGTGCGTATCTGCGTGAAATACGCATCAGAAATGCAGAAATACTCAGTAAAATAAAATTCGAGCGTATCAAATACGCAACGAACATTACAGATACGCTACAAAAATAAAACTTGTGGGTATCATCAAAATATTGTGAAGTAACCCTGCGTATTCGATGAGCAAATCAGCAACTTATTTTGAAATTATAAACGGCCATTCCGTCAACCTTGCCAAACTCCACGATGACAGTTACATCATGATCATTTGCCATCACACTTTCTTGTGGAAGTATGGTGGTATTTTTGAGTCCTATAAAGCTCTTGAACCCACGTGACACCAGTTTGCAGGGACTAGATGAATAGTGTTTTTAAATATTTAACTTAAATACCCACATGTGTAAAAACAAGTGGGTAACAGAAATTTGAATACCCAGATAGAATTACTGATACACAATGATTTTAAAATGCATGGGTAAAATACCCAAAACAACAAAAGCTTATCTGGAGCTCTAATTTGGAGTCATTGCATCATGCCTTGTAAATAGTGTTTTCTTGTCTAAATATAAACTGATATTTGTTATTTGTTGATTGTGAAAATAAACCTTGATAATTAGGGATAATCATACTGCTTTTTTGCTCTTCCTACTAAAATAGTAGCCTGGATATAGACAAAATAAGGCCAGTAACCCAACTGAAAAAGCCTCCAAATTGACAATTGGAAGCCATGAAAAGTCCTTGTATTTTAGTGTTCCATATCTGTATAAACCTTGAATTTGCTGCCACAGAAATATGTATGTTTATTGATAATACCATGGAAGAGAGAGAGAATTAAATGAATCAACTCAGTTCATATATATTTGGTATTTACTTGCAGGTACAAATGTATTTATTATCTATTATCTATATATCTTACTAATCGATGGATTGCTCTTTTTTAGTCAATATATCAACAATGAATTTACAATTTTCTCCCGATGACACCCCTAATTGTGACTGTTGTAGGATGCATAAGTACAGAAAGTACTGATTTCTATAACCTTGACTTACTCACTGTTTGTTTGCAGGCCCTTGGGGCAGGGAAGCTTAACCAGATAGACAACGAGCTGATGGAGGCCCCAGAAGATGAAGATGACTTTGATGTACTAAATGAAGAGACGTTTGGGGATATTGGAGATAGTATGTTTATTAGTTGAAACTTTCACTTTATTTTATTATAAGATTGGCCTTAGTCCAAATTACATTGTTTCTAATTGTGACACAAATATTACAATCCAACTGATGGATGTAGTATTATCTCATGCAAGCTGCGTTGACCTTTAGGTGTGTTTTGACATGATTCTGCAGTTCTTACACTGTGGCAGATGGACTTTTGCGCGGACCTCTCCATTGTGATGCTACTGAATGTTAGGTACAGTGAACTACGGTTATAACAAACTCAGAGGGACAACTAATGTTATTCTGTTACAACTGTAGTTCGTTATAAGCATTTTGACTGTCGGACATCTTGGATGAAGTCATGTGACCACGTTACTCGATCAATAACAAAAGTCTGCACTGTATAGGTACTATGTTTATTCATCTCATAAATGACATAATATGATTCATTTGCTGTAAGCTAGGAATTATAACTGTCCAAAGCTTGCCCCTTGCGAAGAGTGTCTGCTAACTAACTGAATTTCCTCACTCTAATCCGTAAATCGTTACATTTTACAAACAGTATATGGGTCATTCTCTAAAAATGTAACATTTCCTGTCCAAATGAATTTTCGTGAAAACAACTCATAATTCTGTTTTCAGATTACTTGACGATGAAGATATTTATTAGATGTATGCAATATTCTGATCAAATTACTGCTATAACCTCATGTTAGCCAATAAAATACCTTAAATGTGCAGAAATATGCAGAAATTATCTAAAGTCTCTGGGAACGAATACTTCCCAAAGTCCTGGTGATTAACATTTTGGTCAATAAACACTGATTACACTGCACAGTAGGTCTTTGGTAACAGCACAGGCTTTTAATAGTGACAGCACAGACACTTTTCAGTGACAGCAAAGACATTTTAGGATTTTTTTATCAAGTTGACACAAATAATAACAATTATTCATTCTGCTCGCCCTACTGTTGTACATAATAAAGAAATGTAACATACTTAGCAACTTTAAATGAAAGTAATTTTACATAATAACTTCAAACACCGTGTCTATGCGTGAGGGAAAGAGAGAAGTGGAGGTGTGTGCTGACAGAATGGAGTGTATGAGTAGGGAAAAGAGAGAAGTGGAGGTGTGTGCTGACAGGTGTGTGCTGACAGAATGGAGTGTATGAGTAGGGAAAAGAGAGAAGTGGAGGTGTGTGCTGACAGAATGGAGTGTATGAGTGGGAGAAAGAGAGAAGTGGAGGTGTGTGCTGACAGAATAGAGTGTATGAGTGGGGGAAAGAGAGAAGTGGAGGTGTGTGCTGACAGAATGGAGAGTCGGAGTGGGGGAAAGAGAGAAGTGGAGGTGTGTGCTGACAGAATGGAATGTATGAGTCAGGGAATGAGAGAAGTGGAGGTGTGTGCTGACAGAATGGAGTGTATGAGTCAGGGAATGAGAGAAGTGGAGGTGTGTGCTGACAGAATGGAGAGTATGAATGATGAGATTCACCAAAAGACAAGTAAGGAAATGGTACAAAGTACAGACGATGATAAGATGGAAAGACAAAAGGAAATACACCAGCCAGTTGATACAAATGAATGCCTGGGGAAATGCGTTGTCGTTATGTATAACATATCATATCCTGGTTATGTTGAAGATATAGAGCTAGGTGAAGTTTTTGTGGAATGTATGCATAAAGTGGGAAAGCACGGGAATGCAAATTGTTTCTTCTGGCCACGCAAACTTAAAGACAAATGCTGGTACCAATTTGAGGACATAGTTAGCTTTGTACCAGAGCCTTCCAAAATATCACTGTCTTCTAACTATTGTGTTGAGTCTTCTTTGTGGGAAGATATGTTGGAAACAATTCATGGCAAACAATAACCTGTGTTTATATGTGCACATGAATGAGGTCAAGAAAGATTTACTGAATGTTATATAATGCTATCATTTGGTAAAAGTGCAAATATGTTATCAGACTTTGTCTGTGCTGTTACTGTTGAAGTTTTGAAAGTTGACTATTCTCATTTCCTAACAGCTTTTTGCTTGGAATAAGCAACAATAACCTCAAAAAGTGCCAAAGGTTGTTGGTAGAGTTTCTGATCAAGTTCTGTTTTTGAGATGAGCAATTCCACATAAGATTTGTTTATGAATTTTTGCTTGTCTGTGGTGTTACCAAACCTTACATTTTTATCTAATTAATGTCTCATACAAAATACATAGAACAGTGTGATATGCACATTCATTGAGTTCCCTTTTTTTTTTGACTACCTTTGCTTCTGAAACACAGAACACAGAAATGGTTATTATAGTTTTGGCAATTACAAAATATTTTGTCTTTCCTGTTACCATGTTGTCTGTCCTGTTACCATGAATGTATTTCCTGTCACCAGGTTTCTGCCATCTCAAAAGTTATAATTGGTTCAACTCTGCTGACAAAAATATTAAGGGTGACTATTGAGGCATTTTTGACTATTGCGATACTATTGCGATAGTTAAAAGAACTATTGCGATAGTGGCCCTACTATTGCGATACTATTGCAGTAGTTTTCACTTGCAATTATAGCAGGCTTTAGCAGCATATATTTCAGCATTTTGACTGACACCATCAAAATAACTATAACTTTCGGATACTATTTGTGAAGAAAACAGAAATGAAAAGAAAACAAGTTCAAATTGACATTTCAAAAACATGAATTTTTTTTTTTCACTTCATGTAACTGGTTAAGTCTTAGGTTACTTCAGTGTTTTAGCACCAATGTGAATGAATGTGATTGAATGACTAGTATTTGACTATACAAACTGTCAAACTCTTTAATTTGTTTTATAAGAAAGTAAATGTACCAAACAAATTAACAATCGAAACTATCGATAGTTAGACAAACTATCGCCAATAGTATCGATTGTTTCAAGTTGCAATCGATAGTGTACTATCGTGAAACAAGCAATCGCAATCAATCGATAGTTCGATGTATCGTTACACCACTAAAAAATATATATATAATTCATAAAATGAGTGTAATAACTATTATTACCTTATAGAATAATGGTAGTTCCATTTCAGTGTAAGCAGTAGACAAGTTTATCGTACATCTTTTTGCAACTATTTCCATTGTATGCATATATTTAGTCTAATAATTTAGTAAAGCCAATAAATGAAATTTTATAGCTGTTGGTATTTGAACTATGCCAAAATGCAACATCCATATCATACATTTAATTCATTTTAGATTTATGTTCGGTGACAAAAACTGAATTTTATGCACGGTAACAGCACAGACATTTGGTACAGAGATGCCAAAAATAGTTTTCTGCAAAAAGGAAAATAAGACATATTAAGCCTGCATACTTAACACTTATATTCAGTAATTGTTATGTTGTTTCTGCTCAACAAAAACATTTCAAGAATGAATTCTGATGTGTTGATTTTTCATAGTCCAAAATGTTACTCTTTTAGATAATGACCCATATATCCAATTCAAAGGCTTTAGCCTAAACACTGTTTTATTATCATTGAGGACAAGGCGTCAGTGCTTACTCAGGTTAATCGCTTGCCTTCAGTTGTGTATTGCTGCTTTAAACAGCCACGTTTGGCTGTGGATGTTTTGATGGGCTGATTGGTGACACTTGAGCATAAACATACACATTGTCATTGACAGTACAAACAGGACCACAAAGTGAGTTCGCTAAATCTGTTATTTTGTTATAAGCATGTCCCTTATATCCTTCAATTGTATATGATAAACTATACAGCAAATAGCTGGGACCCAAAACACAGTTTGTTATATCCCTCATTTTGTTGTGAGCGTGTGTGTCATATCCATCAATTGTATATGATAAGCTATCCAGCAAATAGCCGGGACCCAAAACACAGTTTGTTATATCCCTCACTTTGTTATGAGCGTGTATGTCATATCCATCAATTGTATATGATAAACTATCCAGCAAATAGCCGGGACCCAAAACACAGTTTGTTATATCCCTTATTTTGTTATGAGCGTGTATGTCATATCCATCAATTGTATATGTTAAGCTATCCAGCAAATAGCCGGGATCCAAAACACAGTTTGCTATATCCCTCATTTTGTTATGAGCGTGTATGTCATATCCATCAATTGTATATGATAAACTATCCAGCAAATAGCCGGGACCCAAAACACAGTTTGCTATATCCCTCATTTTGTTATAAGCATGTTCGTTAAAACCGGAGTTTACTGTACACCTTTATGTCAGCCAGACCACTGTAAATGTTGTTGAATTGTTTTGTTGTATTGAACAAGGTTTGTCCAGGCTTGAAAATGACTTGGATTTGACTGTCTGGCCTTGAAATGGGATTACATTTGATTCTGCCTTGAACAGGTGTAACATTAGAATCTGCCTTGAACAGGTGTAACATTAGAATCTGCCTTGAGCAGGTGTAAGTTTAGAATCTGCCTTGAGCAGGTGTAACATTAGAATCTGCCTTGGAAAGGTGTAACATTAGGATCTGCCTTGAAAAGGTATGAAGCTGATTGATGATCACATAGTAACATGCCAGCTATTTGAAGTAAGCCATGTCTACTTGTCTGAATATGCTGAGAGATACCCAAAACATTGGGTACACCATGCACTATTTGATATGTTTCCCTGCTGAAATATGTGAATGCATGCATGTAGCTATTTAATCTGAATTGTTTCAAGTTTGGCCTGTTCCTGAGGGTTCCATGAAGTATCCAAGTAGTTGTACAGTTACAATTCTCTTTCAGCTGAGTTTGATTGGGAAAAGCAGCATGAAAGATTTGCAGAAGAATTGGAGGCACACTCATTTAATGACTCAAAGCAAAATGGCAATCGGACCAGGGATTCAGGCTTTGACACAGCTGAAAAGAGCTACAGACTTCAAGAGGTACAAAATGTTTCGAGTTGCACCTTATCATCCTTGAGTACTGGGGAGTGATGTACAATTACAAGACTTGAATCTCACATGTAAACAAGTTCTTGCTAGATAGTATCTGACCCCACTCAGATTCAGCACTCTCTTCTACAAAGTGAACTTGTTTCCGGCAGTTGGAAAAAAAAATTGGTTCATGTGATCCTTTAGAGTCTTTATTGGCATTTTGAAGTTGGATGTAATCATGACGAGGTGTACTAAAGAAAACAACTTCTATAGCACAGTATATCTACGCTTGACCTGATGAAGGGGCAAGAAGTAGCATTGTGCATGTATGTATGATAAGTGAAGTTGTTATCCATTATACTCCTTGTCATAATGTCATCCTTATGGTGAAGCATTGAAGGAGTTAGTTGTGACATTCATGAAGGTCAAGGTCACTGGAAAGGTGGTGCTTGTTTCTTTGTGTGTATCACCAAAGTCCCTGTACTGGTATGACATGTTGGTACGAGCTAGGAACCATTTTTCCAACTAGCAATGAGCAAACATGTAATTGGCTGAAATTGAGAGTCAAGGTCATTAGGTAGCTAGTGTCATGGGACTTTTTCAGTTGCTCTGCATTTATAAGAAGTATGTTCCCTACAATTGCATGTATGTTCCTCAAGGTACTTTAATCTGTGTTTAGTTTGTAATAGACATGGTGATATGTAATGATTTTTGGGGCCTTCTGGAAATGGTGGTGAAGGGCTGGTTCAAGCACCTCATTATGATAATGTTCCTGTGTAATATTCTTCACTTTCTTGTCCCCAGGAGATCATGGAACAGAGCATCAACCACCTGGTGTTGGATGAAGAGGAGGAGCGCCACCTCGTTGACCCAGCCATTGTCAATGTGTCTGGAAGTGCTGCCATACCATTCTCATCTCATGTAGGTTATCACAATCATTTGTCATTCACTTGTCACTGTGACTCACACACAAGCACCTGTTGAAATATCACTATCAACTACAATTGTCACAGTGCTGCAGTGTGTCGTTTCCATACTTTGAGTACTGGGGAGTGATGTACAATTACAAGACTTGAATCTCACATGTAAACAAGTTCTTGCTAGATAGTATCTGACCCCACTCTGATGCCACACACTTTGTCAAGTGTCAATAATGTTGTGTTATAACTTTCTTGTTCATATGTTCTGTTCTGTTTCAACTAACTAGTTAATACAGAAATGAATTTTTTTAGTACTTATGAAAACATTGACATTGATCTGTATCTGAAAACATAGCTAATTGTATAATGTGTGACTGCATCTTCCCACGTCAAGAGTGTCCACTATGTATGTCAATGCCTAGTTTCCACCCTTGCTTTTTCCAGTCTTCCTTTCTTGGATAGATTGTGGCACCGCCCTGTGTAGAAAACAAGTTGTGTCCATTGTGATGATATTGTATCAGATAGCTGTTCTTATTTCGTAATGGCTTCACAAAGTTGAAGGCCATAGCAGACAACCTGTTCAATCAGATAACAAAAAGATTTGTGATTGCATCCTTGGCAGACAAACAGAATGACAGATTACCACAGTAAAGATACTTATTACTGCTTCATTTCACTCTTACGATAACAGAGGCTCATGGTATCACAGTGTCAAGTAACACTGCATATCGCAGTAACATGGCACGCTCAGCAGGGGTCATTCTAAAACAGCACAGAATTGGTTGCTGTAATTAGTGTTCAGTCGTGTAAGTTAAGAAACAATGCAGTCTGCTCTCAAATATATAAAAGTACTTGGGGTGAGTAGATTGAAAACTAACCCATGAAGATACGGGTTATAATAGGTCTTCAGCAACCCAGGCTTGCCGTAAAAGGCCTCTATGCTTATCGTAAGAGGCGACTTACAGGATCAGGTGGTCAGGCTTGCTGACTTCATTGATGCATGTCATCATATCCCAATTGTGTTGATCAGTGCTCATGATGTCAGTCACTAGATTGTCTGGTCCAGACTTAATTTTTTAGCACAGAAAAGTAGGCAAGGGTGAAACTAGGTTTTGTTACAGGCTAGTGGACACACTTGCCTTGGGAAGATAGCGTGGCTGTTTCATGACGTATGAGTAGGCACATGGTTGAGCAAGTGTGGGTCTATCACAGATCCAGTAAATAACATTACTGTAGCAAGCAAACTTAGAATGAAAAGAAAGCTCGAAAGCTATGGCTATTTTTTTTATAGGAATTTTATGGTGTTTCTTGATTGCAGAAAGAAACTAATCTTGACAAGCTGTTTGGACCATCTTCCCCACCAGCTTTCCTAGACACAGAACACTTGGTAAGGACTGAACACAATATCTGCAGTCTTCAGTGTTGTCAAAGGGATCAGTTTGGTTAAATTATCAGGATATTTAGATAGTTACTCTCTGCAGCATAGAAGATTGGTGATATCTTTCAGCCATCAGTTGATCTGATCATTATGATGATTTGTTTCCTGAGCATAGCTCCACTCCTGTTAAAATTTGTATTCTCAAAACTGTGCTCCACATGTTCTAGTAGGAATGTAGTGCCTGCTGTTATGGTAGGATTGTTTACATTTTCATTGATGCACACTGAAGGTTTAATATGTTCGTTTCTGAAACACTAATAACACTAAAATACTAACTGAGAAATGAAGTTTGATTGTTCATCTTTAGGTAGCATCATCATGTTAAAACACGGTTGAACACTGTTTTGGGCCCACTTGCACGAAGCCATCAAAAGTCTTTATAAAAGTATGGGAGTTACGTTCATCGTAGCACCTAGTAGACCCTGTTCTGTCTGTTTGTAGTTACATGTTTCTGTTCATGTGTACATGTGACCACTTCCAGGTATCCCCCACCAGCAAGAACATATGGGGTTCACCGGCCCGTGACTCACCGTTCTCAAAACCTGTGAACAACAACCTGCAGGCTCTGTTTGACTTTGCCAAGGGGGCAGGGACAGGAAGTCCTACCCAGACTTCCAGTGTAAGTTGTTCTGTAGCTCGTTCTGGTCACCCAATGGCAGGTAGAACAGGTCCCCATCAGCTCTTTATTGTCAGATTTGGCAGAGGTTTACAAAGCATGTTCTGGTTGATTGTGTGTCTTTGTGCCCTGCTGCTTATTCTATTAACCACTGGTTAAATTTGGTTGGTCCTGATAGGTTCTACAGGGAGCCAACAGTTGGCTACTCTTCTGGTCTTAGATGGTGCATATTTGCCCTCAGTGGATGCCACAGATGTATGACATTCCAGGAAAGACCATTTGTCATCAGTTACTTGGGCACAATGTCCCAAACCATCTTGATACAACTGTTGTAGGGGTTGATGATATAGGTGGATTTTAGGTCAACATTGCTTTGTGGAAGGACTTGTTTGTTTTGTTTTGTAGCTTGACAATGTTGATTTGATTAACAAGTTGCCATGATTTTCCTGTCATCTTGGTAATAGTGTTGTGAATAGCACACTGAGTCATTAAGTCATGTTAAACATGGATATGTATGGAGATATATTCCTCATCACACTTCACAACATATGAAATATAGAACAGATATACTAGTATATTCAATCCTAAGAGACCCGTGAAGTTTCTGGGGTAGAATAGGTCTACAGCAACCCATGCTTGCCGTAAAAGATGACATGCTTGTCGAAAAAGGCGACTAACATGATCGGGTGGTCAGGCTTGCTGACTTGGTTGATGCATGTCATCGATCCCAATTGCGTGGATCAATGCTCATGATATTAATCTCTGGATTTTCTGGTCCAGACTCGATTATTTACAGACCACCGTCATATAGCTGGTATATTGCTGAGTGCGGCATTAACCAACCAACCAACCAACCAAATCAATCCTAAGTGTGTTGAATGTGACTTACAGAAACCATCAGTTATCCAAGCCAAGCCTCGGGTGTCAGGCATCCTGCCTGCTCCCCAGTCTCCCATAGTTCCTTCAAGTGCCCAAACACTGGCAGAGATCGAGAACCAGTTGCTGAAGAAGAAGACTCCCACGGTGATGACGGCAGAGGAGTTGGAGCGCCAGATGAGAGGAGAGTCCCCACCGAACCGACATCCTGTGAAGAGAACAATTGCCACCCCTGGCAGTGTCTCCACCTTTCCAGATCACAAGTCCCCTTTCTCCATGCCAGTACCCATCCAACCCATCTGTAGACCACTTGGTCCCATGATGCCAAACTTATCACAGGTAAGGTCGGTAGAGGAGGTGTGATGTAATTCACGTCATAGCAATGTCACATACAGATAAAATGACTTCCTGATATGAAAGCTTGAGATGTATAATCTGTATATGCCAATTATAAATACTGATGTGTTTGTGACTCGTTTAGAAATTATCCTGTTAAAAATGTTATCAGTTCAGGTGCTGCCCCAAGTGTGTAACATTTCATATCAACTCATAACAGCGATATATACGGCTAATTAACAAAAAGCAAGACATTATTCACTGTGGTACAGTTCATGTATGATGCCTTCATTTTTGATTAGTAAATAAAGATCATGTTCGCAAGCTGAAAAGGATCACTGGGTTGTTATGCTGATTTTCTGGAAATAAGGTATTGCATACATATTTGTAGACAATCAACTCAAATTCATTACGCAATGGTGATATATTTTGCATATTTTACGCAAATACACAGCTTATCTGGACCTCAGTTTGGTGTATTGCCGATACTAGTGTATGTGGTGTGTTGTCACTGAAGGCACTTTTCAACATATCCTATTATCATTGCATTGTATCTCCACTAAAGTATCATGATATTAGTGTCAATAACGATGTATTCTTGTACCCATAGTGTAGGACTGGTGGGTATGTTTGGAACAAGTCATGCACACCACTTAGAAATAACTTGATCTTATAATTCCATAGCCCTAGACAAATTAGTTTACTGGTTTAAAATTATGTTTGATTAAGGTGTTCAACAGCATTTGACAAGTCCTTATGATTTTTAATTAGGCCCAGGGTTCTTTGTGTCTTGTTTTGTAAGCATATATTTATATGCCCTGATTTGACTTGCAATTATTGTTATTAATAAAGGCTCAGATCTCTGCAGCACCATTGGCAACTCCTATCTATTTCACCTGAACATGGGAGGTAACTTGTTTCAGCCACCGCCGGGTTTCAGCCCGGTGCCGGTCTCCCGTTCTCATGACGGACGTGTGTCACCCCTCCACCAACGATCAATGACCCCGCCCCTTGGAGGGCACTCACCAGGCCAGGGCTTTATGGGTAGGTTGAGCTGTTTACGTTTCTTCACTGTTTGTGAAGTGACTGTTGTGAAAGCCATTGGGGGTTATTTTTGGTAAGGTTTTTGCTGGTATGAATGAATATTTACTTGATAATTTCTTATCAGGTGATTTTAGGAAAGTGCATTTCTGTCATTGTTTTTGATTTTAATGTTGTGATTCATATTAAATACATAGTTAGAAGTATACATGTTGCAATTTAAAACTTATCCCAATGTTAATCTTTACCTGGGTAGCCAGTGAATGATCAAGTAGTGGGAGTTGCATGTGTGTAGTATATCTTGTATAGTGTGCAGTTGTAGATTAATATATGCATTGGTTGTGGAAACAGTCTGACAAAGTGGACATGTTGGTGGAATATTTCGTTCATGTTCATGACAAATATAACATATAGTATTTTGAAGGTCTCAAAACTCTCAGGCTTTCGCTCAGATTTGTTGGCCCTGTGTGGACATGTGAAGGATGTGTAGGTTTCTTTAGCCAATTTCTAATTCTAATAAATTTGGGCTTCATTGTCAAACTTCTGCCTTGGACATGTTAGACAGTAATATGCTGTCTTGAAATCTTTGATTTGTTCAAACTGAGAATTTAGAAGCCTTTTAGGCTACTAATGGGATTGGGTGGTTAGGCTCGCTGATTTGGTTGATTCATGTCATCGATCCCAATTGAGTGGATCGATGCTCATGATATTAATCTCTGGGTTGTCTGGTCCAGGCTCCATTATTTACAGACCGCCATCATATAGCTGGAATATTGCTGAGTGCGGCGTAAAACAACAAACCAACCAACCAATCTGATGAGAAATTTCTTTTCATGTAGTTTTTGTCAATTGTGACTGAGAGTTGTGGAATCGAAATAAAAGATCTGAGGGTCTTCAAGACTTGGTTAATATCAGATTTGTAGTACTAAGGAGTAGTCGACCATAACATTGAAGGGTGATCTAATTGGTTTTGATTGGTAATTTTTACTTAATTTGAAGACATGGTACAATGAAGGTAAACTAAATTTTAGGATAGTTCATCGTTGATGAAACACTGCTAAATGTTACATTTTTTAACTTACCCTGCATTACTCCTTAATCATTCGCTGTTTTGGGCAGAAGGAAGAGCTGTGTGAGGCCTTGCTGAAGGTTTTCCAACTGGTTGTGTGGCTAATCTCATCACACAGCTCCCACGTGACCACGGTAGTGATGGCATCATTTATCAACACATGACTACTGCCCCTCAGAGAGAACAGTCACCTGTTTTGAGCTCTCATCTGTATCTATTACAATACTTTGCGTTTTATAACACTATAATTTTATATAAATTATATACTACCTGTATGGTTTGTGTCTTCATATATTACATATGCTCTTAAGATTTATCACTTGATTGTGGCTTTTTGTCAGTGTGTATCAGGCATATAGTTGTTCCAATAAGCCATTTAGAAATAACCTGTGTTCTGGGATTTAGGATATTACATACACACACAATCGTGGGAACACGTTGTGATGACACCATACTCACTCACTAACTCCTATGGAACCTTTTGTGAAAGAAAGGATCAGGACCCCACTACTGCGTCACCTAAATTCTTGGCTGAATACCTCTTTTATCTGCGGACCAAGCAACACCTGAAAGGCAGCACCATTACTGCCTATTTTGGTGACTCTCAATTTGGTGTTGGCAGTTCCGAAATATAAGATAATGACCAACATCCCGGAACTACAAGCGCTATGACACTCATTGCGTCTTGAAGATCAGAAGGCCAAGTCTTGCCCTCCAGCATGGGATTAGAATGTCGTACTTCTGTGTTTGCATGCTTCCCTGTTTGAGCCTCTTCACACAACATAATTTTATAACTTCAACAACGAGATGATCATCTTATTGGCACTGGCCAAGGCGGCAAGGGTTAGAGAGCTTAACACTCTCGACATTACCCGCAAACACTTTGAGCATGCTACACACAGAGCTGTTCACCTTGGGCTGTGCTGGCATTTCATTGCCAAGAATCAACTCAACCAGTCCTTCTCCATCACACCTTTGACATCATCGATTGTGGGAACCAAAGACGACAAGGAACTTCTGTTGTGCCCTTTGCACATCCGTCTTCTCCAAGATTCTGTCTGCATGGTCCTCGGAAATGCATGTTTATTCCCGCCTTTTAGACCTCCATGACTAAAGCCGCAGCACCATTATTGTTGCATGCCATCATCCTTCAGGCCTATGATATCGCCAACCTTGATCCAAATAGAGCTAACAATCCTCATGTGATCAGATGGCTCTGAAAAGTAATTGCTCTGTGACAACCATCATAGAAGGATGCTTTGGGAGGTCTGACACTGTCTTCGCAAGCCACTACCTGAGAATTGTAGCCTTGGAAGATGTCAAAGGCTCCTGTCCACAGCCAGCCTTACTTGACTCATGCAGTTTTCACGTGCCCAACAGGATGGGGATTCTGCTAACCAGTAGTTTGGCTTGGTGAATCAGTTCCAAGACTTAGGCACACACTTATTTCTCTTGCTGCTTTTAAGAAGGACGTCCTCATACTCTCGTACTGTCTGCAGACAGGATTGTTCGAAGTAGTTACAGATCTGCACTCAACGTCTGCTGTGAAGTACTGGAGTTTCATTTCACTGAGATCCCGCATCTGAAGGTATGCCCTATGTCATACCGATAAAGATGCATTAAGGAGTAATGCAGGATAAGGTAAAAAAAACAAGTAAAATCTAGATAGTTTTTATGTTTGTATACTTATCCTGGATTACTTTGTCTAAAGTGGCCCACCTGTCGCAGAGCTGCCTCCCCTCAATGTCTGCAGATGTCACGATCTTGCAGTAATGTTATGATGCGGGATGTCATCACTTCGTGGCCACGTGGGAGCTGTGTGATGGGATTAGCCACGCAACCAGTTGGAATAACTTCTTCTTCAGCAAGACCTCACACCCTTCTTTCTGCCGAGAACACTCAGTAAATGCATTAAGGAGCAATGCATGATATATATACAAATATACAAAATATCTAGATTTTACTAGTTTTAGAACCTCATGCCAACATTTTCTGTTTTAAATGACATTAAGCTGTGCTTTGTCAGTGATGAACCACCTTAAAACAGAATAGGTTTATCTCCTAATTATTGGCATGTCCAGTCTCATTGAAATCAGGTCTTAGTTCTCGCAACTGCTAAACAAAGAACTGAAGCCATCCCATTATGGGTCATGTCAAAACGACCTTTCATTTGTCCAACCAAAGTATCGCTTACCAGATCAGGAAAGTGACAGTTGGAATGTGTTTTCTGTTCACGCAGCCTCTCGAAGGTAAACACGGGTATTCCAAAACGCAGTTACGGGCTGTACATTTATTGGTCAGTTTGGTGAGATAAACATAACAGAAGAGACTTTTCAAAGCCTGTCGAATGTACTGCCATAGAATCTTTGCAGTCTATCAGACATTCCCAAATTTTCTTTTGTTCAGTTTTCAAATGTTGAATCATATTTTCATTGGTCGGTCAAAGTTTGCGAAAGGTCGTTCTGACGTGACCTGTAATGTGTTGTCCTCAGTTCATTGTTTAGAGGTAGAGAAGTAAAATCTGATTTTAATGACATGTAGTATGTCACATTTTGTCATGTGAAATTTGGTCGTGTTGAATGTGTTGTTGTCAGTGTGTGTGTCTTGTTACAGGCATGTCATCGTCCCCACTTGCCCGGTCCATCTCCCCTACCCCTCCCCAACTTTGTGGTACCCCAATACATAGAACTCCGTCCCCTGTGCAAGCCAGGTTCATGTCACCCTACAACAGCCCTGCTGCCATCTACATGGGTAGGTTTCATCAGTACTTGATACACGCAAATTAATGCTTGCCCAGTAAGGCATATCATTTGTAAAAGTTTTAAAGGGCTAGGAGAATGTAGAAAACCATGTGTTCAGTGTCACAGAAAACTATATTAGCTCCAGGGATAGAAACTAACAGTTTTAGTCCACTAGTCCTTATAATGATAACGTATAGCAATAATCTTAAATATGGCTACTTTCTTCCAGTCCTTATGATATTGGGCAGTTTGGCAAGGACTATAGGACTAAAGTACTCATGGAAATGAAAAAAAAACGGTTTGGCCGGATTTAATAATCGACACAAAGCATTACGTAGATGTGAATACGAAATAACAAAACTGGAAAAGTACTTGTCTGGATTTGCTAGTTTCATCTCGGTGCTCAATACAAAATGTACTTTACAGGAGGTAATTTGTAGGCACCTTAACATTCAAAAATAAAACTAAGTCCAAACTGACATGGCAGAAACAGGCTATAGGCATTATGCAAATTAGCCTTGGAAAAAAAGTTATCAAAACAACAATAAAAATAACAGCTATATTTATGTACATAATAATAATGACATGTAAGTTGTTGTTTGAGAAGGGAATATGTTACTTTTTACGTTCTGATATTTTGACGATGATTCACTATCCCACAATGCCACTCACAAATCACTAACCACTCACAAATCACATGCACGTGGGTTTCAAGCACCTGTTTTCACCTGTCATCAAGGTGTCATAGGTCATGGCCATTCACTTTGATCTACTAACACCTGATTATGCTCAGTTTCACAATAGTCTGTTTTGTTAATATTTTTACACACTTTTACGTGTAAAAAGACATAAAAACCTTTGATACGCTGTATTTGTGCCAAGGCCCAATTAGTACTAATTTAGTTGTTTGAATATTTATATATTTTGTATATTAACTGCATTTATTTAAAATCTGAGATAGAAAAAACTGTTTTTTTCCATTTCCTTGAGTACTTTAGTGCCAATTTCTAACGCTGACATCCTTGCTGAAATGGATTGCTGTTACTCGCTGTAAACATTGAATCAGAAACAGTATTATTATGACCAAGAGAAGTATGATTCATCCTTTCTGTAGAATAAATACCAACTGTGTCTCTGTTTTAAGATGATACATTCCAGTTTTTATGCATGAGATGACTTGTGGCATAAAGATCCAATCCTCTATATTAATATTTCATCTTCATGGTCTCCATCGTATGTATATACTTACATACCTACAACAGTGTGCAAAACCCTGGATGTTCAAGTTACAACTTATCTGAATTATAACTGTTCATTAGCACATCAACAAATGGAATTAATTATGTTTTGAAAGACTTAATATTTTTCTTTAAGCAAGTTGAAAGTTTAGCACAGTAGTTAACATGTGTGCACAGAATGAATGGCACCTGGACACTTAGATTAAGCCCAGATTATGTAATACTCTAAGTGTAATCCAGCGGTCATCCATACATTAGACCATATTCATGCTAAATTATTGTTAGATTTTCGTCCCTTCCTATCTCATTACCAAACACAAGGGCACGGCTGGCCCAGTCATCTAAGGCTCTACAATTTGCTTTGTAGAGTTGCGCCCTTTAGTAAGCCAGAAACCCATAGTAGTGGGTTCGAATCCCGGTTCACCTCGATTATGTTTCCACCATACTCATGCTGGTGGGTTTCACCAAAGTGGTAAACATGACCTGCATCACTTTGGCCTTTCCTCCCACATTAAACTGACGGCGTGATCTAACTGGAGCAGTGTTATTGTCAATACCTAACTCGCGCACTACCATACACTCCACCTCAAATTATTTTTTTTTCCCCAAGTAATTACAGATGACGAAAAAGGCTGTTTCCCCTGCCGCAAGTTTTTAAAATATTTTTGTTGGCCTTAAACTATTATTGACTATTGCTGTAAAATATAGCTCCTAAAT
This sequence comes from Haliotis cracherodii, assembly GCF_022045235.1. Lineage (NCBI taxonomy): Eukaryota > Metazoa > Mollusca > Gastropoda > Lepetellida > Haliotidae > Haliotis > Haliotis cracherodii. Next base: position 31,750,235 of record NW_027266286.1, read on the forward strand.
GGAAATGATAGTTATGCTTCCAGCTTGTTTCTCAATCATATGTTAAGGCATATGTTAGTGAACAAAATTGTTTGCTCCAAGGTGCCATTGTTTAACAGAAGAGAGTTAAGTTTTACCTCACTGTCAGGGTGATGATGTTAACATGTCCAATTGCCATAGTTACTGATTGGAATATTTTCAAGGTGGAATAATATGTCTTTCAGGAAATGCCAACCGATCGTTCACGAGCCCTATCATAATACAAAGAGGTCACCGTGTTCCCATGCCCTTTTGTCCAATGGGCAGTCCAGGCCAGAGGTAAGTTCCTGCAGCAGTCCTCCCAGTACTGGTCGAAAGTAAAAAAACCCAGTATTTTAGCTCAGGGACCCTCCAAATGTTTAGGTCATTGCAAGAACCCCTTGACATTTATGCTCAATTTTGTTCATTGCATGCTCAGTTAGCTGAAGTTCTATAACATATTTGTGTGACTGAGTCCTAGGTGCATGGACTGCCTCGGTGGTCTAGTAGTAGAGCATCCGCCCGGAGAGTGGAAGGTCCGGGGTTTGATCCCCAGTCGCCTCATACCAATAGACATTAAAAGCTGGTACTTGTTGTTACCCTGCCTGCTGCTTGGCATTAAGGGGCTTAAACAAGGTCTGCTCGGTTCAGAGTCAGTATGTGCTGTGTCTGAGTGGGGTATTCATGTTAAACTGCAGCATAGTATCTCAGTATGCTAGCACCATAAAACCGGCTCAGTCCGGAGTAGTTCTAGCAGCCACACACACAACACACACACAACACACACACAACACACACACAACACACACACACACACACACACATGCATGTACATCGCTGCATAAGTCATCATTTAGCTGAAATATTGAGTGTGACGTTAAACAAGAAACAAATAGCAATTAACTTGCATGTAGCATATTGAGGGTTACATTTGAATAGCTGTGACAAATTGATATCACACTAGGTGAAGAGGGGTACAGGTGCCTAAGTCATCTGCGGTATACCATAGGTTTGTCAGAAACCTATGGACATGGGTTCAAAGTCTGAGAATCGACCTGATTTCCCTGATCTTTGCCAGTTCTCTTAGGTTTCACCAGAGTGGTAAGCATCTTCTGTTAGGGTGGTTACTGGGTATCAAGATATGAAAAGCCATATACAGATTTCACCAAAATAAAATACTCCAGTACATTCTCAAGTTTATTGTCTTTGAATTTATTTATTATTCAAATGACTGAAAATAAAGTGTTTCAATTTATGATAGAATGGTGCAGCCCATATTTTGGCGGTGCTACCTGATTCTCTTGGTTGCATCCGGTGCAGGTTGTTAAACAGAATGAAAACATACCCTGCTATTGTTTCAAGAAGGAACTTTGAAGAATTATTTGTGTTGAATATTCCAGGTTCCCCCATCATTCACCAATGTCAGACCCTCATGGTATGAGAGGCCCCCGTCCAGGCAGGGGAGGACCATATCATCCAAACAATTAGTGAGTTCTACATTGTGTCCCTCATCTTTCAGGAATAAACAATGCTTCCGGGATTACTAACAACCCAGTGCTATAAGGTTTTGTTGAAATGTGACATTCAGAGATTATTCTGCCATTAACTTCTTCCAAATGATTCTTGGGGATTACTTCGGTACATGTCATGAAGAGGTCATAGAATTAGATCACGTGGTAGAAAAAACTCGCCACAAAGTTTGTGGTTACGCTTTCTAAAATCATATTCATGCATTTATCATTAAACTTGGTATGTACCTTCTCTAGCATTGTCAGGCTCGCTGACTTGGTTGATGCATGTCATCTCAATTGCAGGGATCGATGCTCATGATGTCAATTGCTGGATTGTCTGGTCCAGACTTGATTATTCACAGACCCCCGTCATATAGCTGGAATATTGCTGAGTGCGGCGTTAAACAAACAAAATCTCATGAGTCTCTGCTTTTGGCCAAGACAAGGTAAAGGTCAAGGTCATATGATAGTCAGTTTCTGAGGCATGGTTACCTTGACAGAAACTTTACGGATGTATGTATCTTTACAAAAATATTTCTGACATGTCTATCAAAAGTCAAGGTCATCATTAGGTCATGATGTTGCATTCCGGAGAAACATCAAATTACTAGAGCAGCTTTTACTTCAACAATGGCAAATGTTGTTGTATTTGTAGTTACCACAAGAATCCGGGGCACCCCCATGGCCAGAACAACAACAATCCCAATCGCTACTTCAGTGACAATCGCAGCAGGCAACATCACGAGGACTTCATGGAGCAGGACATGGATGAGTCCCACGAAGACAGCTACGACGGCCTGATGACACAGAAGGAAAAGGACTGGATCATCAAGATACAGCTGATGCAGCTGCAGACTGATAACCCCTACCTCGACGACTACTACTACACTGTAAGATGAACCGTATGGAGTCATGGGTGTGACTTGGGGGCAAATCGTGGGATGATTAAATTCGTTTGGGACTGTTTTGACTCGTCTTGCCAGTCGATAAAAAATGTTTGTTGTTTCTGAGCAGTTCATTGTCGGATTGGTAGACCAAGTGTCATCTGTCAGCTAAGCAATGTCAGTTTACTATTTGCTAGATACATCTAGCAGCTCTCACAGTGCATAATACCACCGGCTAGATAGTTATAGCAGCTGTAACCTTGCAGAATAAATCTGGCTAGATGGCTCTAGCTTTTGTAACCTTCCAGAATACCACTAGCCAAATAGTTCTTGTTCTGATTACACCGAAGTTACATGTTAGAAGAAGCTGACAGATAGTTAAACACAAATTTGTATTGTTGTATTGATGAAAGCTGTAAGCGCTGTTATGGAGCTCGTTTTCCCCAAACCTACCCTTGATGACTTCCAGAGCCAACAGAATCTGGAGACCTGCTATAAGCGAAACATTAATCACATTTCTCTCTTTAGTATCATACACTAAAGAAGAAAGCTAAGGAGAGACAGAAGCTACGTGAGAATGGAGAGTTCAGTGATGATGATCCAAAGCTTGTCATACCAAACCTTGCGAAAGTGGAAACAAAAGCTTACACACCAGGTGAGAAAGATAAGAATAAATATGAACTTAAATGTAAGATGATGTGCTCTAACTCCCAAACTGTTGATATGCCACACATGGTTATGTAACTGTTATGTGTTATGTTTTCCAGCTCAGTTCGAAGGTTCATTAGGCCGTTTAACAACTGCCAGTGTTCACAACCCTCGAACAATCATTGATCTGTCCAAGAATGTAGCTCAGTCGAAGGAGGATAACCCTCAAAACGTCAGCAAGGAACTGCGACGAGTGCGCCAATTGCTCATGGACATTGAGAAGGTAATCAGTGTGAAAGATTATGTTTTGGTTTGTTGATTTTTACAAAAATCAATAAGTTTATTTGTGTGTCAAAAGTCAGTTGAACATTATTAGGAGACTTTTTAAACATTGTTCATATGTTTTTCTTGAAATAAGAAATATTTGTTTCCTTTGGCTAGGGATTTCTCCTCCTGCTTGATATTGACGACCTGGAGAAAAAACTGCTGGCGCTGCCTGAAGAAAGCAGGTACGAAGGGGGAAAGACTGGTGTGATGTAGGAGTAGACTTGGTGTGATGTAGGCATAGACTGTTGGTGTGATGTAGGCATAGACTGTTGGTGTGATGTAGGCACAGACTGTTGGTGTGAGAAGCTGACTTACGGACATTTCTGTGACTTTTAATAAGCTCTTCAGATTTACATGTGTAATGACCTCGGTCTATAGGACTGAATAGATCCTAAGTTGAGATAAATATGAATAATTTGACTGTACATTTTAGAAGTCTGGATTTCACATCACATGTCAGTTGCATTTGCTTTAAACAAAATGGTGGCACTCAATGAAAATGAGTGAGTGAGTTAATGTTTATAGTCACATCGGCAATATTTCAGCCATATCGCAATGAAAATGACCTGATCAATCATCAAGATCTGTATTGTAATCTTGATTAAAAACATGAAAAGATTTGGAAAATATCTGTTGACACTAAGCTGACAGTACACATGCTTTGCAAAGCCTGCATTCCGCCAACACCTGCATTCCGCCAACACCTGCATGGCAGTTTACAAACCAGATGTAGATTTTGTTACACGATTTCGATTGGACTATAGATAGACTCATTAGTTTAGCAGAAATATAACTCCATCATTTCAGCCTAGTTCGGCAAGGATGGAAACTGGACTTCTTTAGTGATTTAACTCCCTTGTCTCGGGGGAAAATGACTTCTGACATCCAAGTAACTCACTTTGCAATATGATGTTCCCTTAAAATTAATTAGTGCTTTTTTTCCAGGATGCCTCTGGTCTTTGAAAGGAGGGAGAAAGTAGATCAGTTGTTTGCCTTCCTGTCAGCTGATGATAACATTGAAACATTTATTCAAATCATGTCTGTAAGGAAAGGGAGAAAACTCCTATCAAGAGTCTTGCCTTTGCTGGATCCTGTAAGTATTTACTGAATGAAAATGGAATATGTCATACCTAAAAAAGTTCAACACAACCGAAAAATGATGAATAAAGAAGGAATGAGTTGGGACCAACCGTCAGTTCCAACACATCATAGAATGACTCAGTGGTGTTTGACTGTACTTGTTTAAAGCCAGATAGCAGTGAACACTATGTAAAAAGGGTCATTGCCTCCATACGCTGTCCTTGATTTAAGGAACTTGATTTAACTTGCTCCAGGTGCATGTTGCCATGAAAACCAAGTTGCACCAAACAGAATCTGGTTGCACCCCAGTCCCATAAATTTAACATAGTTCAAACACAATATGCCAGGATGCTGCCAGTTTCACTTAAATTAGTGACGCTTTCATTCATTAGCTATACATATTATTGTTGCAAGTGTTTCTGTTCAAACAAAAGATTGAGTATCTTGAAACACAACCTGTTTCTTGCTGCCTTGATGAGTTATTTGTAGCAACTGCTTTTGTCTGTTCCAGGCTCAGCAGTGCATTATTGTCTCCCTGATGCTGTGCAACCTCACACAACTCATGAGGAAAGATCAAGCAGAAGAGGTGAGCTCCCAATTGTTCATTGTTCAGGTTATAATTCCTGCAGATTTCCCATTGGGCCCAATGACCTACAGAGTTGCATCCGTTAACCATGCCAGGATGAGTTTTCTTAATCCAGATGACACCAGTGCTAGGTCTGTCAGGACCATATTGTGCTGTAGGGTTGAACCAAGTGATAAACATGTGCAGTATTATATGCGGTATATGCTTGGCACTTTGGTCTTTCTTCCCACATTGAGTTGCCATGGTGATAAGGACTGAAATACTGTTCAAATCAACAAAAAACAAACTCTCAATTCTGCCCCATTGTAGCTGCTCTGTACTGTTTCTTTAAGATCATGTAATTATGATCTAATGCAGATCAGTCTGTTGAAGTCATCTTAAGGATATGCTGATATCTAGATTCATCAGTGCTAGAGACAAAGATTACTTCGACACATTCCATTACTGTTTGTTGAGATTTGTTTGTTGTTTACCGGCGCCCCCTGCAATATTTAACCTACATGATGGTTTGTAAATTATTGAGTCTGGTCCAGACAATCCAGTGATTGACATGAACATTGTCATAAGAGCTAGTTTGTATGGACATAGTGGTTGCAATGGCTGATTGGTGCTGGTGGCCTTGCCGAGGCTGGATTATTTACAGGCAATAGTGGTATAGCTGGAAGAGTCACACTATAATTATTTTGTAAAACAGTCATTAACTTGCCCAATATATGTACAAGGAACAGAGTCCGAAATAGCTGCCTCCCCACTATACTGTGTGGCCTGTAACATTTCTGGCGGGATAGGTGAAATGTATTCCTACTTGCCTGACTGTCTTGTAGAAAATTCATTGGTACAATGACAATTTTGATTTGGACATTCAGAAGTGACTCAATTTTTTATTAGCAGGCTCTACCTTGCTGTAAAAGTACAGAGAAAAATGATAGTGATTATCCACTCTAGCATGCAGAAAAACAAGAGTGATTATCTACTCTAGCATGTAGTTAAATTGCAGGCTTGGAACTTTGAATATATACATTTATGAGTAACCGGCCTGGCTTGTTGGGATTAGACATCATTTCCCCGACACTGACAAGGAATAATGAACGTTCCAAAACTTGTTTCAGGGCCAGATAATGCTGACAGATTCTGTTCATCAAGCTCTCAACAAGAGTTCATTTGAAATGCTGGCCACAGTGGGAGAACAGATCCATCAGATGCAAAGCCAGGGAAAAGCAATAACAGCCATGTTGCAAAATAAGGTCTGTCTGGGTCCACCAGAGGGTTGGGTGAAAAATGGCTTCACTTTATTTATCACTAGGGCATGCCATTTGTGTCAGGTTAATTCACAATGCTAAACTGGCTTTTTGTTTACTTGTAAATACACATTTTAAAAGAAATTGAATTATAAATTAAACAAGCAATATTGGAAACTAAAGACCAGATACAATTTGTTTAAATAACAATAAACATGCTTTAACCATAACCGGTTAAAGATTACCACAATCGTACAGTATGTATTTAGACCAATTTGTCTCAAATATATTTGCTTAAACATTACCTACCTTGAGTTACGTCAACTCAGAGTGACAACAGACATTTTTTACTATTTCTTTTCATACGTTTAATCACTAATATGGGACCAAATTTCTTAGGTTTCTTTTTTCACAGGTAGGGTATTTGAAACATATTCATATCTGCCCTACTGTATATCATGGCAAAGAATGATGTAGTTTTTTAAATGTTTGTGTTCTGTGTTGGTTTTCTTTTCTTGAAATAGAAATTTCTAAAACCACATTATTTTCTCCAAAATGCAGCTGAGTCATTATCATTTCCTGCAGAGAATGTTCTTGGGAACCTGATAAAGTCCTCAGTTCATATGTTAATGTCCACTTGTAACGTATGGAATCAATGACTTTTCTGTTGACAGTTTGGCTCCACCATATTGTGTGCAATGCTGGTCAGAATGGAAGAAATTTACCAGAATACCTCTCCTGTTGATATTGATAATCAGCTGCAAACAAACTGGTGAGTCTAAGTTGTATTTGATTATGGTTTATCTGTTTGTGTTTATTTCAATTCATGAATCTGCATTTGCTGTTTTGGAGCTAAACATTTGTTTGATTACCGATTAAAATGTTTTTTGCGTGAGACCACCATTCCAGCTTGTCTGCGGAGTTACATTTTCAAATCATTACAGCCATGTATGGGTTTCAATATGTGTGCTTGTCTGACATTAAATATGGGCATTTTGTAATTATTGAAGTGGACCTTTTCTCTGAAACCACATGGCCACTGCAGTTGAGACTTTTCACGGTTTGTTCCTATCAATGGTGCCTGAAGCTTGAAATCTCCATCAAAAGAATAAGAGGTGGCTTCCAAATAATCGAAATGGACAATCCAGCGATTTTGACACAAAAGCCTGTATACGGGTCAATGACTTGGACCTTAGAAATGTAATAAGTCAATGGCAAAAGTCAGTAAGTCAAATAAACAAAGATTGCGGATGCAGTAAAATTTTGAAGTTAAATCAGTACTTTTAAAAATCTGTCATAGACCCCTTGCTTAGCATTTCTATCGGTCAAAAGTCTGACAACTTAAACAAACCATCGGTCAAATTGAAATTTTTATCCGGTCTATGACCGGTGATCGACGGCCGTGTGGGTGAGAATGTGGATGACTATGATCCAGTCCGAACCGTAACTGTGGTCACAGGTCTGTGGAACATGTCTATTTGAGCTGTCACGGGATAATAAACTGGAACAGCTAAAAACTGTTAAACCCCAGCATATTACCCTGTTCTGGCAAAGACTGATAGGACTTGCATATATTGCTTCCTTACATATGCTCACAGGTTAGAAAGTTTACATTAGCTGTGCGACATATATGAATTTTGGGATGTAGGCGATTGCCTGTGGACATACAGGCCATAATCATCACATCTGCTTGGTCAGATCTTTGTAAGGACTTGATGGATACATCAATAGAAGTGGTGTCTTGGTGGTTTTCAAACATCTTCTACAAAAGTCCCGTTTCCTCCCTTACCGAAACTTGGCTTGAACTCTGGAGTTACATTTTGGCTGGACTAACGAGTCTATGCATACTTCAATCAAAATGAACTAAGCAGGGTTAGAAACTTACAGTTTTTGTCCACTTGTCCTTATAATGATAACATATAGCAAAACCTCAAAAACGGGCCAATTTCTACTAGTCCTTAGGATACCTTTACTATTGGGCAGTTTGGTAAGGACTAAAGTACTCACGAAATGAAAAAAAACTGGTTTTTTTTTACCTCAGATCTTAAATAAATGCAGTTAATATACAAAATATATAAATATTCAAACAACTAAATTAATACCAATTGGGCCGTGGCACAAATACAGCGTATCAAATGTTTTTATGCCTTTTCACACGTAAAAGTGTGTAAAAATGTGAATAAAACAGACTATTGTGAAACAGGGCATAACCAGGTGTCAGTAGATCAAGGTGACCTATGACACCTTGACGACAGGTGAGAACAGGCGCATAATGCCTATAGTCTGTTTCTGCTATGTCAATTTGGACTTTGTTTTATTTTTGAATGTTGAAAGTGCCGACAAATTGCCTCCTGTAAAGTACATTTTGTATTGTTCACTGAGATCAAACTAGCAAATCCAGACTAGTACTTTTCGAGTTGTTTTGTTATTTCGTATTTACAGCTACGTAACACTTTGTGTCGATTTTTAAATTGAGAAAAACAGTTTTTTTTCATTTCCGGGAGTACTTTTGTGCCAATTTCTAACACTGTGAACTAGACATCCAATTCATAAACAACATGAATTTCAACATGCAGATTCCCATTGACTGCAGGATTTGCAAAGCATATGTACTGTCAACTGGGCGTCAACAAATATTTTCCAAATGTTTTCATGTTTAGTCAAGGTGCTCAAATGATTTGATGCACTTCGCGAGGTAAGAACCGTTTTATTACAATATAGATCTTGATTATCGATCAGATCTTATTGATTGGACTCCGACATTTTGTTTGAAGCAAATACAAGTGATATGAGAAGTTGAATCTGATTGGTCACTTAAAGGGACATAAAAAAGAGACAGAACTTGTAATAGCCACTGGTGGTGCTATGATCGAGCCACAAAATTCCAGCGTAGTACGGCAAGGGTGGAAACTGGACATTTATAGTCTGTTGCCTCGGCAAGATGACAGGAAAAGAAATTTTTCTGACAAGCATCCTACACATTTGATCTATCAGAGACTGACCCATATAAGCATACTGTAAATTTCACACTACTCTGCAATAACCTCGTCTGCAATACACCTGTCTGACAGTAACCTATTTCCTTTCTTATGATCGTATGAATTTTGTTTTCTTCAGGTGTCATTTTGTGGAACTGTTAGTTGAGTGTCTGTCTGAGATCTCTGATGAGAGCATTGTTGCACCCCTGAACCCGAGTGAGAAGCTACTGGATCACCTGGAGAGACTCCTCAACAAGAAGCTAGTGGCCAGCGTGGAGGACAAACTACTTGTGATACTTGGCACAAAGTCTCAATCCTGACCTGATCCTAATCTCTCAGCAGGCCATGCCTGTCACTCAAGTATCATCTGGATGCATACAGAAAAGGATTTTGATGGATAAAAGTGCTTTAGGGACTTTGTAATGACTTTGTCTTTGTATCATTGAATTGGAGAGAATGTTTTGGGCACATCCAATATTTGACTAGTTACTCGTTGAACCAGCTGAACCTTTTGCACTGGAGTAAATATGCATTTCTTGTTAGAGCCTTCTTGAATCTTTAAGCAAGATCATTTGGGTTGATTTGTAGCTCTATTTACTCATGCACAGATTGGTACATGTACAGCCTTTATGTCAAATGTTATTGTATCAACTTGGCTTTTGGATAGTGAAAGATGATATCGATCTGCTGTTTCATTACTTTTGGTGTCTTGAATTGTGATCTGTATATTTGAAAATGTAATGAAATGATGCATTTTATACTGACCATGGTCACAAAAATGCAAATGAAAGAAAATATTTTTGTTGAGGCTATTTAAGCTTAAAAGTGCTCAAACTGAAACTGATTTGTTAAGTTTTGATTAGAATTTCTATTTGTATCTAATTTATTTAGAAAGTAATGTGTAATATTGGTTTGCTACATGTCAGAAGGGGGAAGGTAAAAGTTTTTTGGGATGTGCACTTGCTTTCACCAAAGATGAGACTTCTGTTTGCTTCAAGGGTACTATTATGAAGCCCATGTGTGTCACACAACAGTCTGTTTGCGGAAGTCATGTAAAACCCCATCTGCCTTCTGTACTGGAGGTATTAAGCTGACCAGTTGGTAACATTCAGCAGTGTCAGTTTGTATTGTCTAACTTTGCATCAGTGTTGGGTATGAAGCATCATGAATGACTATAAAATATATTGAAATCTCATTGACCCATGTTTTTGACAGTTGCCTGAACAACGTGATCAATATTTAGTGCTGAAGTATTGGGAATATTGTGATGAGATCTTACCTTGTCTTGAATAGTTACTTCACATTAAGTTGGGTTTGTTGATATCCAGCATTGTTTTGAAAAACAGTTTCAATGCCATTTGATCTCATGCTTTCTTAAGACAATGCTTTGGCTTTCAGACAAATTAATGTGTTCTGACATGGAAAGATATTTAAAATTAACATCAGACCTGATTTGTATTTGTGCATATACTAGACTTTGTTAGTTAGATATGTACAGTTAGAGGAAGGCATTTCCTTAGTTGTTCACTGTCTTCATATGTTTTGACAGTATTTTAATACTAGCACCCAATTTTCTTCTGATTCAGCATAACTGTTACATTCAATTGAAACTTGCCTAAAAATGTGTCGAAACTGTTATTAATGTTTCCACTTTTACCACATGTTCTGTCTCCACCCTTCTGCGTGTATTTGATTACTCTGGTGTATGATACTGTGCTTCTCTGTAATGGCGCATGAGTGACACTACTTAATCAGGCTATGTTTTACAGTTGAATTACAAATGGTGATGCGAGTCCTATTGTTCCCACCACATTTCCTTTGGCTGTGCTTTGAAGACATAAGGCTCTTTGTCATTTGTACTCTTTTGAAAAACTACAATATAGTTTGATGAAGCCTTGAAAAACATCAACAGTAACTGTGTCTGGTTTACAGGTTAAATTATTCAAGGCTGATTGTACTTCCTAAAAGATTTGAATATTTCAGAATGATACATAAAATTCAGCTGGTATTCAGAGTCGGAGCCAGACAAGATCAAAATACCTTTTGTTATAAATGCATTAGTTATTATAGACAATGTGCAACAGTGTTATGTACTACTAAATGAGACAGTTGACCACATTTTCTGTTGTGAATTATTTAACTTTATATGCACACTCTAGTTTCCATTTGTGGGCATTTCTGTGCCTGAAAAATTATGTTTGTAGTAAAAACAATGTTCTGTAAAATTTTGCTAGTCTTTTGAAAATCTATCCTAGAAACATTAGTTATGTGACATGCACACTTTCATTCAAGCTTTTCCTTTATATCGCTAAGTGTGAAATGAAATCCTGTGATGTAAATGTATTCAGATATTAACATGTCCTGAATGTACTGCATTTAAATGTAAACCCATTGTAAATTTGACATTGAAAACTATTTTAACATTATTTCTTAAACACTTAACCAGCAAGCCATACATTCATTTTCTAAATGGAAACCTTTAATCCCACATTTATTTTGTACATTTATAATGTACATACCAAAAGAACAAATTAGTTCTATAGATTTGCTTTGGTGCTCAAAATGATGACGTTTTCTGTGGGGCGACATTGGTTATGCCCAGGCGTCTGTCAAACATCAATGAACACAGTTACCCAGTTTCTGCATTAATAGTGTTTTTGGATAATTAAATGAAATTCTTTTGTTGTGTCTAATAATCACTTACATATGTTCTTTGACCTTGAAATTATTAACCTAACCACTTTGTATTCATCCTTAAGAAGAATGTGTATTTTGTTTTGTATTTAAGTTACAGCAAAGTGGTGTAAGTATGAAACAGTTTGTCATGTGTAACCTATGCTTCTGCACACTAAAACTTGGAACTGGTTTCATTGTTTGTTGGCTTATGTTTTGCCTTAACTCATTATTCATGTGTGTCAGGACATTACAACCACATGGAATGATGCTGAATAATGGGTTAAAACACAGATTACAATGGAATACAAATGTACATGGCTTGTAATCATTTAATTAAATTGTATTGTGTGCTGTTGCTCTCCTGTTGTTTATTTCTAGAGTTGAAACATTTCACCACAGTTATTATGCCCTATCATGTTCGTCTGCCCTTCTGCCACGTTTCATTTCTGGAACATAACTTGGAAACCTTTTAATATTTTGTTATGAAACTTGCATATGTATCAAACACATGATTCCTTGGCAACAAGTTGCACTTAACCCAAATACAGGTTGCTTTCATGAACGGTGAATGAATCACCCTCCCTTTCTCAATGTATACTCTTCAAAAAAAAGAAATGCAAAACCAGATTTGTGTGAGGGAGGAAGATATGTTTATAGGAGGAACCGTACAAGGTATTGAGCCTGAATGTGGAAAGAACACCTGGTGATTGTAGTCATCTCAGTTATCAGTACATAGGAAAAGCCCAAGGTGAAGGTCATCTACCTTCAAGAACGCTTGGAATTGATAGCGGCCTGACATCTCCTGCCCATTGAAGAGACGAGTATGCAACCACTCCCTGTCCCCCCAGGCTGGCCATGGCACTGCTTCTGTTAAACTTAGCCAGTTTTGAACTGTCACTGTTTGATTGACGCAGATGCCGTGCTGCTGTTAATACAATGGGTGCGTTTTTCCTAATTGTTTGCATGTCTATGTTGTGATCATTTTTATCCGGGAAATTTGTCTCTGACAATGACACATTGAACCTCTTCATTTTGCACCTCTTTGTCCCCTAATTTTGCTTTTATGGGCAAAAATATCTGTTTTGCGTTTCACATCTGTATGGACAAACAACATTCTAATGTATCCCATAGCAGGGAATAATGATAAAAACGCTGTTTTGTCGTTTAGTTTTAGTTGATTCTTTGTGAGAGGAACATGGATTTGTTACTAACATGTATGTTTTAGCTCTTTGAAAACATTTAGCCATTGTCCACCCCCTTTGCGATATTATCAATCGAACAGTTCAACAGTGGCAATCTTCATGTTATTTAGTAGACTTCTGTCATTTAGTAGACTTCTGAAAAGTACATGGTACAAGGAGTGTCTATTACGACTTACAAAGTAGTTGAAACAAGAGGAAGCTCAAACGTTCAAAGATTCTTTTAAAAACAAATATTCCAGAAACATACAGGAAAATAGTTTTCGTCCTAAGGTTTTACCTCAAAATATATGTCGTTCGTTGCACATGCTGGATGTCTTGATAAAAAAGTGTTGATGTTTCTTAACAATGTTTGTCTCCGTGTGTGAAACATTGATCGACAAAATATCCTGTTCTAACACAAAACCCAGGCTTCCCTCCCAATATATCAGGAATATTGCTGAATGCAGCGTTAAACGACAAACAAACATTACTAGATTACTGTTCAGTTGTCACGTGTAACACATTAATGAACCAACTTTTACTGCTAAATTGTTTCTGCTTAACACTCCATCAGAACGCTGATTGCTCATTTTGAACGCACCAGGCCTAATGGCTTCTGTATGTACAAATCACATTGTTATCCGACCCCCTTCTGTTTACCACTATTCCTATGACTAGTGGGACGTTGCTAATTTGAATGGCGTTATCACGCTCCCAATGCCATGGGGCATATAAGAATGTTATTTGTTCGCACAGTAGTGAAATAAAGTTATATAAAGCCTTAAGAAATAGGCTCTAGGGTGGTTTTGTGTCATCAAAAACACGGATTAAACATAAAATTAATACGCATAAAAGGCCCATTTTCTGGACAAAAATAATTTAATGGCACCAATTCTCTCTTGGAAAGTAACTTCAGTAGTTTCTGAGAAAAACTTGTCCCAATTGCAGACGACACTGTGCACGAAGTAAAATAACGGATCAGGGGTAAAAAATGTGTGTGGTCAAAATCTGAATACATGCAGCAATGGAAGACACTCTGGAGAATAATACACTAGACCACAAAAGAAATGCCACCATGGATAGATATAAGAAACCTTATGTCCAAACATTGTAAACATACTTTGAGACATATCAAAAAGATGAAACTTGGCAAAACTGATCATCAAGGTTGAAATTAAAGTGTCAAATGTTCTTAAAGTGAAACACAACACTAGTCTCTGAGAAAATGGCATCACAAGTCAGTATCTTGTGTGTTCGCCATGTGCATTGACAACTGCCGTGCAACGTCGATACATGGAATGGATGAGACGGTTGATGAAGGCCACTTGAGCCCACAATCTGAGGAACGCCTGACGCAGTTCAGCTGCAGTTGTCGGCCTTGGTCGGACGTCATTCAGCCGTCTTTGAATCTCGTCCCACAGGTGCTCAATGGGATTTAAATCGGGACTGAGGGCAGGCCACTTCATGGTTCTGATGCCATTCTGTTGGAGGAAGTCTCTTGTTGCTCTCGCAGTGTGGGCACGGGCGTTGTCATGCTTAAACTCGTGGTTGCGGCGAAGTGCCAAATGAGGTATGGCGTGTAGTCTCAAGACTTAATCGATGTACCGAGCTGCTGTGACACCATTGCCCCTCCCTTGGCCGATGTTCTGGAAGACCACAGGGCCGACCCTCTGTGCAAGACCAATTCCATCCCACACCATGATGCTCAGACCACTCCACGAGTCTCTCTCAACAACACAAGCATCCGAATAACGTTCCCCACGGCGTCGCCAGACTCTCTGCCATCCGCTGTTGAGATACAGTGACTCTTCTCCACTGCTGGTGGCGCCAATGCTGGTGCTGTGTTGCCCACTGAAGACAGTCCCGGCGATGACGTGATGTCAGATTGGGCCCTCGCTGTGGCCTGTGACAGTGGAGGTGTCTGTTCGTCAATCGTCGACGCACGGCGTCCGCACAAATGTGTCACTGGTGTGTCCCCATGGTCTGTCGAGCAGTTTCCGCAGCAGTTATAAAGCGATCACAAAGATGCTGTCGCACAATCTGACGATCCTGACGTCGAATGATGACCCTTGGTCTTCCACTACGTGGTCGGTCATCTGTAGTGTTGGTGGTCTCGTACAGTTGCTGGAGCCTGTATATGGTCCTTACGTGGACTTTAAATGCATTTGCAACTTGCCGGGCGATTTGTCCAGCTTTCAATCGTCCAAGGGCTTGGTGTCGCTGATTTCTTGACAATCTTGGCATGTGGTAGCAATTCAGTAACGAATGAATGTTATCCGATCTGGGTAGATTTTTATAGGAAAAGAAATGGGGGAACGCATGTGCATTTCAATTTGCACGGAACTCACGTGCATCGGATTACCATGGCCGTTGCCGTGATGCGATTGGGCGATCGGTTTTATTGTCATCTACTTTGTTTTTCATGATCAAATTTCATTTTTCCGGACAAGGTAATGTTAAATTTTAGAGACTGTGTCAAAACTTACAATGTTACAATGTTACAATGCACTGTTACTTTGGGTGACGTTTCTTTAGCGGTTCAGTATTATTTACGGCACCAATTCGAAGTTTGTCTTGATAAGTTTTTCTTAGGTAAGCTTGCAAAGTTTCATTCATGTAACTTCAGTAGTTTCTGAGAAACCTTGTGCACTAAGAAAAGTCTCATGGATCAAGGATCATGTGTAAAAAAATATTTTACGGCTACTATTTTCGAACTCGTCTTGACAAGTATCTCTCAGATAAGCATGCTAACTTTCAGTCATGCAACTTCAGTATGTTCTGAGAAAATTTATCACCTTTGCAGACACAGCATCAAGTTGGAAAACCTGGAGCAAGGGTCATAACTATATAAAACACAATTACGGAACCAATTTTCGAACTCTGTCTTGACAAGTATCTCTTGAGAACTGATTTGTCCGGTCCACGTACATGCCGCCGTCATTAAGCTGGCATATTGTTGGGTACGGCGTTAAATAACAAACAGATATCTCTTAGATAAGCACGCAAACTTTCATTCATGTAACTTCAGTAGTTTGAGAAAACTTTCCCCCTTTGCAGACACTATACACTAAGTTGAATAGCAAGGGCCATAACTCTGTACAAATTAATTTTGGACCCCAATTGTCGATTTCGTTTAATATCATGACCAGTAACATAAGTGTGTAAAATTTCATTTCCCCAACTTAAATAGTTTTTGAGAAATTGGTACCCTTTGAAAAGCGGACGGACGGACGAACTCAGCTCCTATATTCCCCACACCAGTTCGTGGAGGATGATAATAAAGTCAATTTCTTCTGGGAATAGTGACTGCAACGTAAATTGTCAGATACTAATTAGCCATTCACCCTATTGCATTCACCAAAAACTGGGGAAGGACCATTGATTTGACCAAATTATTTGGGTGACTGACGATAAAACCTAGATATCTATTTCATGGATGAACTATTCACAATAATTCTGACCTTTCTGAACTTTTTGTGTCCTTTAAATGAGACTTGATGGCCATTTTTATGTACAGGACATATCGTTTTGTGTGAAATAGATAACGGTGGAATAGTTAAGTCTTTTGCATCAAGGATTGTTTTATTAATGAAAGATGATTAATACACGCCAAGGTACTTGGACCCCTCGACTTTGAATCCACCCTCCAACACTCTTGATGCTGCTGACTTTTGTTGACTTGGTTGCTGTCCACCAACAAACATTCGGATGTTCCCTGAAGAGGATTATCGTGATGGTAAATGAGGAGATAAACCCACAGTGTTTTCAATGTAAAGGTTTCAAACGTCGACTCGATACCTGTAAATTTCAATCCGCCAACCTGTCCGTTTTCCGTAACCACAAAGAAAACTCGGCTGTGAATGTAGGAAATAGGGCAACCTGTCCCCATACAGAAAACAGGTCTCCACCTGATGCACAATTTTTGCGCTTTAACCCGTTTTATTTGTGTTTTTATCCCCAATACATACAAAAGAAACTTCTATACAACAACTTTTGAAAATGTTGTTCCAACATGGTGCCTGCTAAAAAAAAATGCACGAGGGTACCTGCCCTTGAGTGATCATGGCTATTGAATTTGCTAAAGAATATGTTGGGAGTGAATTTTGAACTTAAACCGAAAGAGATAGAGGTACTCATACCCCATTCAATTGCACATATATACATATGTTTGTATATCTACATACGTGTGTAAATATTCATACGTGAACATACTTGTCATGTGAACGCGTTTACTCATGTGTGTATATATTTACATTAGGTGCAAATTTGCGCCATGTCTGGAGCAGGTTCAAATGTAAATTTACACAAGTGCAAATTTGTACTGTGTGTATATGTTGTCATGTGAACGTTTATGCCAATGCCAGATGATTATCTAATTCATATATCAGTTGATTATTTCTTTCTGAATCTGACTAGAAGCCATACTTACTTTGATGAGAAGTCGACAGAGGCACTGACAGAAATCTTTACATCTTACAACATCTGGCCTAAACAGGATCCTATTATTGAATGTGCATAGAAGTACCTTAGAAAAGTTTTTTTTCTACTCACAGACTGCCATCACATCTATATTTGCCCCTATGCATCTATATTTGCTTCTAAGTTATCGAGGCCTATGTCGATGGCATGTGAATGTAGTGTTTGCAGAACAAAATGGTGAGCAACATATCAGAAATACTAGTCAAGGCAGTTGTCATTGGGAAGGCTCCAAGCGTTCACATGAATGAATGAATGAATGAATGAATGAATGAATGTTTTACGCCGCATCAGCAAATTTCACGGCGAGGGGTTCACAAGAAGAGACCAAATCAGGAAATGAAATGGACTATGAATATTCCAAGGAAGCGGGATGCTAAAAGGATAGGTTTTAAAACCCCGGGTTATATGGCAGACTTAGGGAGGTATTCAAGGAAACATTCGAATCTGAACTATTTTCTCACATTCATTTTCGCAAAACGGGGCGAAGAGTCATGAGTGGTGAAAGGGGAATTACTGTGACTGCAATCTGTTGCCTGAATTCATCTGGCACCTACAAATTTCTATGCTAATCCCCAAAATGTGAATGTCGCCAGCTTTAATAAAGAGGGCACCATCAGGGTCTATTGAAAAGGCAAGTGATGGATTAACCTCTGCTGGCTCAAGCATTTTGTTCAGTATGCAAAGCCCTGTCATTCTGGATGGGCACAGTAGCCATAAAACTCTGAAGGCAACCAACTCTGTACGGAATTGCCATCATTTTGTTACCTCCACATACCACTCACAAGCTTAAATCCATAGACAGGCCTCTTTAGGTTAACTCCAACAAAGAAGCTGACAAGTGGATGTTTATGAACCCAGGCAGGAGAATTTCATTGTTTGCCATGGCAAAATGTTTAGCTTTGCCTACACGGTGACGGCAGCAATGCCGAAAGCAACCAGTGGCTTCCTTTCATTGGGATATGACCCTTTAACCCGGGTGTTTTCACTGATGACGATTTTGCAGGTTTAGTTGTTATCGGTGAACCCGAGGCTGAAACATAACTTTCCCCAACAGCCTTGCCTTATGGCAACCCGGAGTCAGGATCTAGGTCAACATCCGATGCAGTATTGCCACCATAAGCCACAATGAGAGCCTGGAACATCGGATACTGTACTGCAGGCCCTGCAGACGAACCCCACCCAGATGTTAGAAGACAGATTGAAGCTCTCTCACCACTACCACTGAAACGCAAGACACGGAGACGAAACAGAAAAATCTGACTCTTCAATCGTAGTTACAGCATCATCTTACAAGAAAGTGATTGAGGAGAAAGGACAGAAGAGATAAAAAACACTAGCAAGGCAAACCAAATCAGTCAGTCATTTGTGAGTAGCTCGCGTCAGTGCATAGTGTAGGCAATGGCTCCATGCAGAGTGTTGAGATGAGAAGGATATTTGCGATCTCTGTCGTTGAAGTATATATACTAAACTAACCGTAATTCTTAAGAACAAGTTTGGACAAGACAGATGCTTTATTAAATTTGAATGTTGCAGTTGCTCTAGGGATCAGGATTTCATTTCTCAGTTTATGTTTTTATTTGTATTGTATGGTTTAAACTAAGATCATGTTATATTTGGATATGCTTATAAGCAGTTGAAGGAATGACGTGTAGATACTTTGATAGGAAAGTGTTGCTTTGCAACGTTCATGTTACAGTTATTATTTAGTTTTGGAGATACCCTTTTTTCATTCTTGTTAACTGACTAACTTTATATGCATTTGAAAAGAAACTAAAAAGTATACTCAACAACAAAAGTCCCTGTGATACCAATATTCTAGTGTATTTTTGAAACAAGTAAAGTTTGGTTTTAAATATTGTCACAAAAACGTCACAAAAACGCCACTGCTACAGAAAAGCATGCATTCCATGCAAAAGTTAACTTTTATGCAAGCCCCATACGAATGGGTATAAAAACATGTGCGTTAACGGGATTCCATATGCATTGTTCAGCATCGTGATGACAACAACCACTCAGAAAAATTACGCAATTAATCAACATTACGAAATGCCACGCCTGTCCGTAAAGGAGCGTCTGCGGGCCATTGGTATGCTTGAAGCAGGATCGAGTTAACGTGATGTTGCAAGACAATTTAACGTCCACGGAAACACCATTTGGTGTTTATGGCAACGTTGGGAACAGACGATGCAGTGAGAGACCATCCTCGGAGTGGCAGGCCACGCGTAACCAATAATTGACAAGACAACTAGATTCGAACAACACACCTACGAAATCGATTCCAGCCAGCAACAGTGACTGCAAGAAACATCCCTGGCCTTCGACGAATATCTTCACAAACCGTACGTCGTCGCCTCAGATGTGCAGGGATTGTCGCCAGAAGACCCGCAAGACGTCCCATTTTGACAGGAAACCACCGCCAAGCACGTCTACAGTGGTGCAGACAGCGTCTACGCTGGACGGCCATGCAGTGGGGACAAATTCTATTCACTGACGATTCTCGTTTCCACCTCAGCCACAGCGATGGACGGATTCGAGTGTACCGACGTCGAGGTGAACGTTACGTCAATCATTGTATCATGGAAGAAGATCGGTTCGGGGGCGGCAGCGTTATGGTATGGGGTGGGATTACAGCAAGACAGAGGAGCCGTTTGATAGTGGTAGAGGGAAATCTCAATGGACACTGCTACCGCGACGAGATCATCGGCCCTGTTCTACCGTTTTTGCGTCGTTATGGCCCGGGCATTACCTTTCAACATGACAACGCCCGGCCTCATATTGCTCGACTTGTTCAGGATTCTCTTCAACAAAACAACGTGAATGTCACCCCTTGGCCGGCTCGCTCCCCTGATCTCTCACCAATCGAGCACATGTGGGATGAGATGGATCGGCGCCTTCGAGGTCAACCAGGTGTTCCACAGACACTCCAGGAACTTCGATACATGCTCCAGCAGATATGGACAGATATCCCAGAGGACTTTGTGCGACGCCTGGTCCATTCCATGAGACGACGATGTGTTGCTTGCATCGCAACCAGAGGTGGACAGACACGTTATTGATTTGAAAATTTTTAAATTTGGCATGTTCATGGTTTTTGTAATGAAATCATGCATTTTCTGAAGTCAGTATGGCAAATTAAACCATTTGAACACTTACATGAGTCTTTTATCTGTTGCAAACCGAAATTGTAAATTGGTAAAAAACATAACTTTGCATTAAATCTTTTTCAATGTCACAGGAACTTTTGTCGATCAGCATACATGTAGATTACCGTTATGCTGTTATTTGTGAAAGCGAGGTAAAGTGGCCCAGCACTGGTAATTTCCCCAACCTACAGGGCAACATGGCCAGTGTTTGTCAAAACCCATTTACATAGATATAACTTAATCCAGCTGTTGATGATTGTAATAACATGTTCCATTTAAGTGTTAACTTAAAGGCTGTTGCCGTTGTGCTAGGGGGAGGTTATAAAAAGAAATGCTGCTGAATAAATACTTTATTTCGTGATGATCGGGACATCAGCAAAATAGTGATCTAGCGTACATTCGATACAGCCTCTCGCAGAACAATCAGACTTCTAAATTGTTATGGTATCAGCGCAGGTATTAAGAAATGATAGAAACTTTGTACCCGTCCCACAAAGCGATCTTAGCGCTAAGACTTACAAACCTTCATACTGTTGTATCATAGCTCCAGGGCACATGGCTCCCTGACTTGGTTGATGCATGTCATCATATCCCAAATGCGTAGATCGATGCTCATAATATCAATCACTGGATCGTCTGGTCAGACTCGATTGTTTACAGATCGCCGTCTTATACCTGGAATATTGCCGGCGTTAAACAATAACCTAACAAATAAACAAACATGTAGGATAACACCCACCTGGCTCTATCACCCACCCCGAGTCGTCCACCCAGACGGCCATGCTCTCTGCTGACACCGTCATGTTAACTACTTGGAAGGCATTGGCAGCAATGGTCACACGTTCGAAGGCTACCAACTGTCGTTGTGGAACTGTCACATTTGCGTTGTTCCAGGATATATAAATCTGAACAATCTGTGAAGAAGAACAATTTAATTTTTTACCAATAAACCACTCATGTGTCTTGACACATGGCCATATCACGAACTCACGCATCTCAAAGTCTTTAAAATAATAGCCAAAACTGAAAGCGGCGCTAATTGAAGTGTTGGTCTAGAAATCCGATTAGTTCATGCGGTGAGGTGACACGGGGTTAAACGTCGCTGACTCCGAGTCGACCATTCCTTTCTTCATCCCCTTTATAATGAGCACCAACCAGGAATCATCTTTTACTGTCTTTTGGTATGACGCGGCCAAAGGCGGAACCACTGACCTCTTGCTCTACAGACTGGTGCTCAATCCAATAGGTGGTCAAGATAAAATGCGAACTCTGTTAGGTGAAATATGAATTTAGAGTGGAATTCCTTTATAGTGATCTTGATTCTGCGTGAAGAGGTCAAGAATTTTTCTGTCTGCTCTGTCTGTTAGTCCGGATGTATAACTCAACAACTCTCCTTATTAAAAGAGGAGTACTGCCTTTTGCTTTTGAGGAATCCGTAACTGTTGACTGATCTACATTTGATTCTGAAGCAGACAACATGGTGGAGGGTGTTGGAGGGACGTGCCCTCTGGTAATGACTTTTTATGTATGCATAACGTAGCTATTCTTAAGTTACAGATGTAACGAGAATGTCCATAATTGTTTTGACAAAAACACTTATCTGTTCATAAACAGTGAGGAAGGTAATCATCGACAATTAAAAAAAGCAGACCCATTGTATATTTATAAGCAGATTGTATATCACAATGGGAATCTGTGGATGTGGATCTTGGTCTTATTGTAATAAATACCAATTACACAAAGGGCATTACAGTAAAGTAAAGACTCAAGTAGATCATACTGACCTCATCACCGTCATATTTCCCTACGTTCTGTAACAGAATGGAGACCTCGACATCTTGCCCTGCCTGTATGGTGTAGGCATACTGCAGGGTGATGTAGAAGAACTGGGTGTAGGAGAGGCCATAGCCGAAAGGGTACAATGGCTCGTCCTCGTAGTATCTGTACGTTCGCCCAGCCATCGAGTAATTTGTCATGGCTGGAAACTGAAATGAATCGACTTGAGCTTCCTAAGATTGCTACTGAGAGGGACGTGATGTGACCCTACCTCAATAGCCTCACTGTGAAAATTAGTGTCTGAAAGAATTAGCAACAACCCATGCCATCGGGGACAATGATATGAAACCAGCCAAACTGCAGCACCTGATCACCTTATACCAAATTGTGTTACTTCTTGCAAAAAGTGTGATATATTTTGGACAAATCCTGATGAGGAAGCCCCAAGCCCCAGTTATTAACGTTGATGACCAGTGCTGGAACCTTTTGGCGGAGGTAGCATATGAGCAGTTCATGTAACACTGTGAACAGTCCAGAAACTGAAATTTTACTCACTCCATCAAGGCTCTTAGGCCATGTGTAGGGCAGTCTGGCAGCGGGAACAGAGCCCGGCCCATCCATGGTGAGCACACGGCGCAGAGCTTCTCCTGTAGCCTGAGCAGGGAAGAAACATTCCAAGATGGCGGCAACCTGTGGATTGGCATCCGCCATGGTAATGTTCAGAGGCCCGGCATTGAACAGCAGAAGGACGATTGGCGTATTTGCGCCTGTAAGAATCAGGAGTGATATATTCATGGCAATTTGTACGTTCATAGTTTTCACTTTATTTCACACTTTAAAACATATAAAAACATCCTGTAAAGCTTTGTACAGTATAATATTGAGCTATATCAAGACAATATTGGATATTGCTAAAATGTTCGTGTACGGATAAGGTTTTCCCTTTTACTCAAAATTGTTACAGGAAGTTTGGAAGAAAATAGAACTTTAAAGTAACACAAACATGAAAATGATCAAAAGGAGATATATTGATATATGTGCAAAATGTCTAATGTGGGTTGTCAGTAGGCTATCAGGAGATAATATGGTTCGGTCGCTGTTTCAAACTACGCAATTTGATTCTGTGAAGAAAAGTTTATTTCTCTTCACTGCATTATATTTCCACTTCCAGCATGTCCATTTATTGCTGGTAAAAACTGATGACACTTACTGAATTTTAGTGAATCTAGTAATAGTTCGGCTTGTCCCGAAGGAAGTTCCATATTTGGCCGGTCCCGTGCTTCACCTTCGATCTCTTGCCCTTGCAATATGGAGTCGAGTATAATTATTGCAACATGGGGTGTGTAACATGATGTAGGACAAAAAATGATTTTAAAAAGATAAGAGGAAAATATTAAAATATTTTGTTTGCCAATTACCTTTTTTTCTGAGATTAACTGGTTGTATTTTACCAAACCATGTCATATATGGGAAATATCCCAGTTGCTCATGGCCGTACAGTGACACTTTCTTAAGAAGAAAGCGTACTGATTTGTTGACAAATTGTAGACCAGGAAACCCCGAATTTGAAAGGTATTTTGCAAAGGAAATTAGTATTAGGAATAAGGAATGCAGTGACATAATGTACCCAAAATACTAGAAAATAGATAACGACCAACTTCATGTAGTTCTAGTCACAATGGGGGCACGGGTGGCCCAGTCGTCTAAGGCACCGCGATTCGCTGTGCAGAGTTGCGTCCCTTGGACACGCCAGAAACCTATGATTGTGGGTTCGAATCCCGGTTCGCCCCGATTATGTTTCAATGTTTGTCAGCACCATACCCGTTCTCGTGGGTTTCACCGAAGTGGTAAACGTCTGAGATCTGCATCACTTCAGGCTTTCCTCCCACATGAAGCTGACACGCCGCGATATAACTGGAATACTGTTAAAAGCGGCGTTAAACCCAACTAACTCACTCACTCTAGTCACAATGAGTGAGTTCAAAATTAGGGTTGCACTGGCAACACTTAACAATATAAAGTCAGAAGTCAGTAGAACATAACAACTGCTTATATTCTTTGTAACGACATTTCAAAGCTACTTCCTGCCGTCTTCATCGGGTGAATGATGGGGCTAGGCGTAGGTTTGAAATGTCGTTGTTCGGTCATGTATTCATTTCATCGATATACTGACGAGAGCTATTTATTCACAGGTATATATCTAAACTGAAGGAAATATCACAGATACATAGACAAATAAAACCAGGAGTATTTAAGTAACTCTATATACCTCTATTGAATTCCGTCTACAGATAACCAGGAACAAATGTAGTTTAATACATACTAATTGCAATATAATAAAGACAACCTTCAGTGAAGGAAATGATACTAGTTCTGCTGCATACCCGTGCCCAGGCAGATGAACACTAAGTCTTTCCCAGACACAACTTCTTGAACAGAGGAAGAGTTGTAGTTCGTGCAGGAAGTGTTTGAGCAGCCAGCGCCATATTGGACGTTTGAGGACAACTGTTTGATGCCATCCAGGGCAGTCACGGTAAACCGGGGGTCACTATCGGCGGAGTAGTCGCCAAATATGTTGATTCTGTCATTAGCGATTGGACCTACCACCTAAAGGGGAATATGAAACTTCAGGTAATGTTATAATAGCTTTGGAAAAGTGACAAAAATGTCCTCAGGTCATGCAACAAATCATAAATTGACCAGCAGAACGAAAAACGTCATTTTCGAAAAAAAGGTGACCTTTTGCTTGTGATATGTACGGCAAAGTGTACACAGCCTCGGTTTCATATGTATTAATATACCGGAGACGTATATTCCTTAAGGATCCTTTGGCATATGACATTGAACCTGTATACATCCCTTGAGACGACTGTACGTGTTGGTTTCTGCCCACTGTATGACAAGAAAGATTGTGTCATACATATACATACATGTATACCGTATACATGTACAAGACCTTACCCCAATAGAATTATATTTCTTTGTCAAGGGGAGGAAGTTGTTCGCGTTCTTCAGCAAGACATAGGATTTCATCGCTGCTTCAACTGCCAGGGCTCTATGGGCCTCACTCTCGATGACAGACATGTCCAGCTTAGTGTACGGGTTCGTTTCCGGTGGATCAAACTCTCCAAGCCTCAGTCTGGTATAAAACAATGGTTTCACTCTCTCCCGAATCAAATCTTCCGTCAGCTTGCCTTGTTTGACTGCTTCAGCTGTTGACAGAGGGGTCGATGAGAGTTTCCAAAACAACGTTTCTGTATATTTTAAATTATGAGCTATTTCACCCAGGTTATAACTGAAAAAACAACCAATTTGCTTTGTTACAAATTTCACATGAGCCTAAATCCCATACCAGATAGAAGATATTCTAAATTTCAATCCTTGTTGGGCACTTGTGTCCCATTCGACAGTTCACATTCTCAACTACACCAATCAAGTCTCTTCCAATTTTTTAAATGACAATTCTCTGGGTAACATTAATAATAAGTAAGATGAATGAATTCATAGTTGGTCTGTGGTGGACTCTTTCTGTGGAAAACAACAACAACAGACATTGCTGTAATTGATCAAAATTTGTGATAAAGGATGACATACCACGCATAATGCAATCATGCATATCCACCAGACTCATGACTAAGGTGCTCTGGACTATGACACGCCATTCTTCCCGAGGCAAGAGAGTTAACTGACTTTAAAAATCCAGTTTTCACCCTTGCCGAACTTTGCTGGAATTCCAGGGCTCGATCGTAGCGCCACCAGTGGCTATCACGAGTCATGTCCCTTCCATGCCTCTCCTATGGACCAATCAAATTCCACCTCTCGTATCACTTGCATTTGCTTCAAACAAAACGGCGGCGCCCAGTCAAGACGATCTGATTGATAATTAAAATCTATATAGTGATAAAACGGGTCTTACATCGCGAAAAACATGAAACGATTTGGAAAATATCTGTTGAAAACGAGTTGGTGGTGCACATGCTTTTGCAAATACTGCAATCGACCGAAATCTGCATGACGTTAACGAACCGGATTTCGATTTCGTTGTGTGATTGTGATTGCACTGTGCATAGAGTCGTTGGTCCAGCAAAAATGTAACTCTCTAACACCAGCCTAGTTCGGCAAGGGTGGAAACTGGACTTTTATAGTCAATTAACTCACTTGCCTCGGGAAGATGTGACACCCCATGGACAAGCCGTACTACAGCCGTAGTACACACTGCCAAGGGGCGCCCAATGGTCTTTGAATCAAATCAAAATACCAACGCAAATAAACAGTGCGTATTATTGTTAAAAGGTGATCTTAACCCGTTTGTGAAGTGTGGTATATGTCACACATTATCTTAAATGATACTTACTTTGAAATACACGTAACCAGAAATAAAACATACCCAGGTGCGATAATACAAGGTGGAACTTTGTTCCTAACTCCTTGGTACTGATGGCCGATACGTGCTTGTAGAGCTAAGAGTGTTCCTGGTGAACATTATTTATCAACCACGGCCTATAGATGTAATGACCGTAAAGACAGTCAGTTTAATGCTACCTACTGATCAGGGAGAAGTACGGCTGGGGAAGATTCTCAGATAATTCCAGATTAACACCAGCGTTCACCGATGCTGCAGCTATGTCGACTCCATTGTCGAGGTAGTGATGTGTTGACATGATTCTCTCTATGGCTCCTTGGTCACTGATGACGTATCCAGAGAAGTTCCATTCGTTCCTGAGAACATCCGTCAGGAGCTGAGCGTTGGCACATGCTGGCGTGCCGTTGAAGCTAAAACATAGGGCTCCCTTCTTCTTTACATTCACTGATGGTTCACCATGGGAACAGTGTACACACAGGAAAATCATATACTAAATGAAAATTAAACCAACTATTTGGAGAAAATGATTCACATGCACAATGGCGTGTGTTGAGAGAGGTTTTACACGGTTTGCAATATTCGAGCCATAGGCTTGACGGCAAGGTTGGGCTTCCCACTCTTTACCAAAGTGGGAATTGAAAACCAAGCGAAAGCATCAAACTAATGTAATGCAATGGACATCTGCATAATAATCTAATAATGAAACTTCTGAATCACAATGTAATATGTCATTAAAATTCTTATGCAAGTTTTAGTTATGACATTTTTTGTTTTATGATTATTTCATTTTCTTGTCACTTAAGGTACAGCAGTATCCGGAGCAGTGTTGCACCTATTGTAGCTGCACATGATGTTGTAAGTCCCAGCCTTGACGCAGGCACGAAACGCTGGCAGGAATGTTGTACGCCAGTCTCGTACTGATACCTAAACAAAGAGAAGGCAGATACAATTCTGTCAACTAAAATCCTGTACGGAAAAATGTGACAAAGAAGTATTCTGATGAGATGAATCTAGACAATCAAAAAATCAGAGAAATTATTGGCAGTGTTAACAAAAGGAGGCATGTTAGTTTCTGAGATTAATCTAATTGAATATTGAAATTCGAGGGTATATTAAATACAATATCCATACTCGTATTTAATTTCCTGCCATCTTTTGTCGTTTGGTATTGAGATTTTATGGAGCTGTTGTTTACATTCCAACACATCATTCACCTTATATAATTACTTTACTGTTATACCCCTAAAGCAAATTCCTGGTATAATGTAAGATGACACAAGAACATGTAACATAAAAATGCCAATTGGGCCTGCAGCATACAAAATACCCAACCAGACGATTCTGTGCACAGTTGCTGGTTGTATGTTTGAAATCATGACGACAAGGTGTAATTGCAGTGTTGCAGCGGCTGTGTACGAAGTGAACCGCGTTTTACATTAATGAGTGACTCGGGACATTGTTGATCCAAGACATAAAACATCCGTTATATTTTAGCAAAATATATGTAAGTTGAATTGAAAAAGAATCCGTTATATATGATTATAAGATATTACAGACGTTTCTTATCTCTTGACGCCATGTGAGTAATACATCAAGTGGAAGATGATTTTGTAATCGGTTTGATGCTGAATCCTCAAATAGTCCATCAAGTATTCTAATGCGAATCTGGTTGCACCGCCTTATATCAATAAGCAGTTTATGTATCCTTCGATTTTTTAAGTTATGATATGTTTCATACTTGAACACGTGCTTCATATGACAAAGCTAAAAGGTACCTTCAGTAGACGTTCGTTAAAAAGAATGATACATACGACGGCTGAAAAATTATGTCGTTGTACGGGGATGCTGTCTGGTCCACCGTAGGCGTCGAAGTGTTTACAGCCAGCGTTAGCTCTGATGAAACGTGTGTCGTTACCTTGCAGGCCTTTCACAAACTTGGCAGCATAAACACCAGACATGTACGGATCTTCTCCATAACTTTCCTGATTTCAGAAAGCATGTTTGTTATGTTACATTAACAGTTCGACTCAAACAAGATACAATACTGTTTGTCATAGTCATAATTCATAATTCCCACTTTTGTGCATTACTATAAACACTAACCATCATGTGAAATGATTATGTTGATGCTGTTGTTCACATGTATTCAGTTATGGGTTTAATAAATTGCATTCCTTTGTTACAATTCCATTGGTTAGAAGTTATTGCCATTGCTTCATTTAGCATTGTTGTTATAATCAAATATTCTTCTGAAGGTTTTACACTGTTTAACTTTCTTTCATAAGATGCAAAATATTTGTGAAATGTTATTTTCGTGTTTGTTCCTGCTACCTGTATCAACATTCTCCATGCTACAGATATCCAAAAGTGTTTTATTTTCTTTCTGAAACATTCTTCTCATTTCATCTATAAAATATCATTCAGTTGACCAAATACCATATTGAAAAACTTCCCAGAATCAGTCATATCCTTGGCAAGGCATAATTTCATCTAAATGAAACATATGATTTGCACATGAACATTTAGATATGATGATGTGAAGATGGAAGTTTGTGACCTGGTTCCGTCCCCATCTTGGATCCCTCATGATGTTGATGACGGGGCTAAAGCAGCTTATGCCTTTGTGATCGCCATATTCCTTTTTGCTGATGTAGTCGTTATATTTAGCCCGTACTTCAACACTTGTGGCCTCCGCAACCCGGTATATGAGGTCCTTGCTGTGAAATATACACTTCTGCAATGTTCACGTCTTGTGAAAGTGTGCTGACTGACTATATTCACACTCACGCACACACGCTGTACATACATAGATTGCAAACGTTTGACACCAGACAATAATGGAAAAGAACACAGTAAGAAGAATTTGTAATACGTTCAAGCTGATTGTGCCACAGGGTCACCAGATGTGTAGGTCCGTCTGTTTTTGAGTTCATGGTTCCCACTTGGACAACAAGTGTAAGCTGATATCTATATATATATATCTGTTAATTTGTATGAGAATATAGCCAGAACACTCACATGACAAGCTATGTTGAAAATGTTTATTTTGTTCTAGAAAGCTGATTAGTTTTAAAAGATAGATACCAGTATACAACTTTTGCTTTTGCATCCAGAGTTATTGCATGAGAAGAATATGTAGTAATTGGTAGCTCATTATGTGATGTTGGTATTGCTGATAAAATATCTCGAAAAAGGTTTCAAACACTTCAAACAAGATTAAATGTTAGCTAGTTAGAACCAAGGCACAGTATAAATGCGGATCTGTGTTGTATTTCTCGTCTCTCTTTTCCATATATAAAAAAATAATTACGTTTAACGTGTGTCCACTAAAAATGATCTTCAAAAGAAATCTAATCTACCCAATAACACCTCTACCTGAAGGCAGCGGCTAGCCCTAGAGCTTGGGGAAAGGATGTGGCATTCCCCGCCCCCACGTCTCCCCTCAGACATTCTGTGTTCCAGGAGTAGGGGCCGATACCTAGACGAGGGATTGCGGGAGCAGGTCCTCCTAAATTACCACGTCCCCCTCGGGCCATCTGTTCTTGCATCTCTTCCAGGGTGAGGCGCCCGACTAGGTCCTCTACCCTCACATCCCACGGTAGGGATGTATTTCTGAAGGGATAATCCCCCAGTGCAAAGAGACATTGGAGGATCAACACATATACATATAAGACACCACTCATGCTGACATTTGTAGACTTTCCACAGCTGCCCAGTGTGACCTGAAAAGGCTGGAACTCAAGTTTCTATCAGATAAGCAACTGTTATAACCTTGACCTTGACCTCTAGCACCATGAACATGAAGGATGACAAGAAATAGTAAGAATGTAGGAAAGGCCAAGCTTATCGACGTTAATGTTTCAAAGATGGTCCATTGGCAGCACTTAAAGGAATGAATTTTCATGATTGTACATACAGATTTAATGCCTCTAAGTTGACCAATAGAAAGATAGAAGATCAATATGACAAACCACCAATAGAAGGTCAATAGACATACAATCTGACAAACTACCAATCACAGGTCAATACATAGGCTACGTGACAAATCATCAATCAAAGATCACTGCACAGACCATCTGTCAAACTGTCAATCAAATATTAGGACAGACGCTATCTGACAAACCTCCAATCACAGATCAATTCAGTGGCTTTCTGACAAACCACCAATCAATCAAAGACTTTCAAAGGTTTTCTCTAAATCAATCAAATGTCCAGAAATTAAAAAAAAAAACACTACAGAAACGGGGAAAAATAACTCGGGTCGTGAAGTTAAGCCCAACAGTTTGAGAATACTAAAAGCCTGATATATTTTGATAATGTCTACAGAAACCGTGTTGATTGTCTTGTCACACTAGCAAGGTCATCACATTTGGGAGTCGTTGACCCTGACGCTGAATGAGATAGCAACGAAATCGCACATGTGCTTGTCCACGTTGCACGTGCGACTTTCAGGGTGAGAACTTGTTACCGGCATGATGCTGACGATTCCACCAAGAGAAAGCAAAAATCTTTGTTCGGTCACTAATGTTAAAAACAAAGGAACTACTTACGTAAGGCTGAAATATATATTTAAGAAAACTAACACTGTTGAAAATAGAAAGCTTTTCCGAGAGCAACCTAAAGCATATAAGAAATGCTGAGACAAACATGTTAAGAAACAAAGAAACGATTTATGCAATTTAGTAGAGCCAATCGAAAACATAGTCCAAGTGAATTTCGGAACGCTCTTCGCAAGGATAAGAGTAAGGTGAATAACACTGAGCCTGATATCGCAACATTGTATGAACACTACACAAAGACATGAATGACACAATTAATGATGACGAATATCAAAATACTACAATGCACGATGATCCAATGATCAAGTGATATCACAATAGAAGAAATACGTAAAGATGTAAAAAGTTTGAAAAATAAGAAAGCTTTCGGTATAGATCTCATTGTACCCATAATGCGTATATATTAAGGATTGTAAGCACCCGTATATCGTGTTAATGTTAATGCCGTGTTCATTACCGGAAACATACTAGATACTGGTGTGACTAAGACAGTTTTTAAAAAGAAAGGTAACCCACTAGACCCGAACTCTAACAGATTTATCACAATTTTTAGTTGATTGGGAACACATTTACGAGTATACTTCATACACGATTGTCATCTTAATCTGATGATAAAAACATCGTATCACCAGCACAAGCTGGATTTAGGAAGAAAATAACTTCTCAAGAGAAGACAACATGTGTATCATCAATATGGCAATGCAGAGTCTTACGCATAGCAACCAAAGTTGCATTGTGTTTTAAATATTTCGCCAAGGTTTGTAACAACGTCTTCAGAAAGGTCTGTGGAACACATTGTTGAAGGTGGCGTCAGAGGTAAATTTCTTCTTCTAATTAAAAAATTGTACAGCGGTATCAAATCGTGTGTCATCATGTGTCAAATGAAATATCATATTTTTTCCCAAGCCTTTCCGTAGTTAGGCAAGGAGAGAATTTATCGCCATTACTATTTTCAATGTATATAAATGACCTCGAGCAGTTTCCGTAGTTAGGCAAGGAGAGAATTTATCGCCATTACTATTTTCAATGTATATAAATGACCTCGAGCAGTCTCTGTTGGAACATAACTGTCATGGTGTAAATGTTGATCACAATCTTGGTGATTACACTGTATAAGTATACTGTATGCAGATGATGCAGTCTTATTTAGTAGATGCCCCGCCGATTTACAGAAAAACCTTGACTCATTGAGAATATACTGCACTAAATGGAAATTAGATGACAACATTTCGAAAACAACAAAAGATTTGTTTGGCAGTGGCCCTGCTAAACCAGTTCATGTTTGGTGGAAAACATCTCGAGATAGCAGATAACACATGTGCATAACATTTCATAGAGATCGAAGGATGATAAGCACAATTAAATCTATTGCCTCTAATGCCAAGTTTAGTCGTGTATCTGCTGTAGCTACAGTTCATATACACCCAGTCTCGCACTGATACCCATACAAACATAAGAAAACAAGACGTAGCCAGACAGATAATATTCTATAAAATGTTATTGTATAATCTGTAGATACTTTAGTGATAATTAATAAAATGTTACAAAAAAACATTGTTAATAGTTGTTAATATTCTGGGACTGACATCAGTACACAAGTGTTCATAATGCACTTCAACACACTGCATGGCACGAGGGGGAGTTTCTACGCTTCAAATGTTAGATATGGGCAGGACATCGCATTCCTAATGCAGTTAGACAAGTAGATCAAGCGAACGTTTGTATCTGGGATTGCCCTTCAGTTCTCCGTGAAGCCATGCGAGTTGTCATGAGTAAAATCAAAAGTAACACAAAACTTTGTCAAATGGGACGGACCAGTTATGGAGTATAGGGGGTAGGATATCTGCTAATGCGGACCTATTCTATTGCGGTTAGAATCAGCCTCATGGAATCCTCTAACCCCGGCCTTCCGCTCACACGGGATAGGACATCAGCTCATGGGGCGGACCTATTCTAATGGGACTAGAATCAGCACGCATTAATAAATCAATACCAGGGCGTACAGTGATCATTTGCTGGAGATACTCCAACTACTGGTAGCGGATGTTATGCTACGTCGTATGCACGAGAAAGAGGCGTCTGAATCGTGGTGCATGTATGCAAGTGATTGAATATATAAACCGATGTCGACGGATGTCACAACCTCCATTCAACTGTAAACGTGGGCGAGTGTGTAACTGAGTGACACACCTATCTCCGTGTGACAATCGCATTACAAGAAATAACGTGCGTGATCTTCATACTAGTTAACAAGTTTACCAAACACGACGTGGCCCCAATGACGACATAGTGTATACTCCATTACCCAAGAAGAGTCCGTGACATTAAGGATCTGAGAAGGAATTCTATTTTGTAATTCCGTGGAGACGTCGAATTTATCAAGACGCTGAAAGTCCAGTGTACAACATTCAGACGACATGCATCATATCATAGCGAGGAAGATGGTTCTTGGGACCCTGTGTTTAGTTTTGTTTTTCCTAGTTATGAAGTCCCCTGTAAAATGTAGCAACTGTTTTGACACGGATTCTTTACTGAAGCAAGATAGTGCCATGATGGGCTATATATTTGACATCGTACGGCCTTCCACAATATATGGCTGTTCTTCGGAGTGCCTCAGATCATCTACCTGCAGGTCATTTAACTTTGATCTGGTGACACGCTCCTGCCACCTCAACAGCAACATCAGCAATCATACCAACGTCATCTTCAGACAAGGCTACGTCTTCAGTGACATTGAGTTGTGGCCTGCGGTGAGTTCATTAGGACTTACATTTTCATGTATGATATGGTATATGACGAGGTGATAGAAATAGCATGTCCTGTTGTAGATGATTAGTTGTGGTTACCACGAGGGGCTAGGGACTGTAAAGCTACATGTGTGCTATAGGATTTACATCGCACTCTTAATCTTGACCCGGGAAGATCCGGGTAGAATAGGTCTTCATCAAGACATGATTGCCGTAAAAGGCGACTAGAGTCGTAAGAGGTGACTAACGGGATCGGGTGGATCGCTGCCTTGGTTGATGCATGTCATCGCATCCCAACTGCGTGGATCGATGTTCTTGATATCAATCACTGGATTGTCTGGTTCAGACTCGATTATTTACAGACCGGCGTCTTATAGCTGGAATATTGCTGAGTGCTGCGTTAAACACCAAACAAGCAAACAAACAAACAACATCGCACTCCTATATCTTGAAAACTATTAACTATACTTAAGATCTGTAAAAAACTATTTTCCCCAATCATTTCCCCCCAAACATGTTCACTTATTTCATCTACAAGGGTAACATTGCATGAGGATTTCAGACCGAAAACCAAAACCAATATGGGTTCTGGAAACAAAACACGTACACTCCAGGAAACAACCATCGGTTTATCTTTTTGATCGGGAAACTGTTGACAATAAAAGATACAAGGATGGTGTGATATGGTATCCAAAACTAAATGATGTGATGTGATTCATGAGAAAGACTTCGTTGGTGTTAACGACATACGGAAGCACCAGATTTATATCCATTGTAAATTTACATAAGATACTTGTCAGCGTCTATACAAAAATAGAAAAAACCAAAATCAGAACATTTCCATAATCATGATAAATGTCCATTGTGTGATTCTTACTATATCATAAGTATGTGTTTATATATCCCAATCAAATAGTGATGATACCGGGTGTTCGCGAAAAGATGATCGTATCCTGTCTGACCAGTGGCACCTGCACCAAATACATGCAGATCTAGAGTTTAATCAACTGTTCACTTAAAAAAATGTGAACATATGGTACAAGTCAAAATAAGGAATTGCATCGGACATAGTTTTTGTCACTGATGCGTCAGATTTGGAACTTGTCTCCATGTCTACCATAAAACAATTTTGAAAGCTTTACTGAGGCCTTGAGTGTTGTAACCTTGATCAAACAATTTTTGGGCAATAGTCTCGGTCACGATATGGCCGAAATACTGCCGATGTGACGTTAAACGTTACTCACTCACTCACTCACTCACTCGATAGTCTCAATATTTTCTTCGAAATCCTCGTAAAAAGATCAGGCTCTTTTGTACCTAAAATAGCAATGTAGACACCATAGGCTCGAGCTTCTGGAGTATTGCTCTTGATAAAGGGATAGTTGACTATTGGAAAGTTCAAGTCTTCCCTCTTGTCATTAGTCTTTTTGTCAGAGTTTTGGCCGTTATGAATGTGTATTGATATATCCAAATGTGAAACAAACGAGTCGGTTTCACTGTCCCTGTTATTTCTAGTTCAGGTGGGTACAAAAAGTGTTTCATCACCAAAGGCAATGAAAACATAATACTTCGTAAAGTTGAGTACAAAATCAGTTCACAGCATTTTGGAGTTTTATCACTGAATTTACTTCCGTTGCTAATCGACATGTGTTTAGAAGCACCAACTTATTATTAATCAATTCAACAGTGATGCTAACATGATGTCAGGCGTGTCAGCGACAAATACGTTGGAGCTCTCTCCTGTCATGTTGACGTCGCCGACCATTTTGTCGTCGTGTTCTGGTTGTCATCACCATGCGCTATCACTGTGATTGACATAAACCAGAAAAAAGTGCATGCAACTATGAAAAAAAGTGTTTTGACACCATACTACAAACAATGTTACCAAAGCACATTTTCATACTTCCCCAACATGATCTCTTGTTTTGAGAATTAAACTCACGGAAGAAAGAAACGATACCAAACACAACATCGCATTTTCTGAAAAGAAGACAAAGCTCTTGAAGAACAAATGAATTCTTCAAATCTAACTCTTATCTAATCTGTTGTGTAGACGTAAATATAATGTTTGGTGGAAGGGTGATGGTTTACAAAGAATGTAAATGTATCATTCCTCAATTATTGATGGTGTACATAAAGTTGAAAGTTGTGGGGTACAATGCGATAGGATAGAAGTATATGTATTAACATTTTGTTTCTTCAAAATACTTATGAATTTAATTCTTTAATTCTTATTACTTTTGAAAAGACGACGTCAGCAACAGTACACGTTTAACTGACTGTAACATAAATGAACTTTACCTGACATGTTTGGTAATTTACGTTCAGTGACAGTTTTATACAACAGCTTACTGACAATGTCTTGTCCATTCCGTAGATATTTCTAACAATTCATCAATGTTTGGGATTAAAATATCGACGTATTCCGAAAACCACACATACATTTCTACAGAAATAATGACCATGAATTGAATTATTCACAAGCTGACAACTGAAAATCGAAAAAGCGAATGTTCTATCATGAATCATTTACCAAAATGTCCCTGCTGACTTCTAGGGGCATCTGTGTGGTACGCTTACAGATCCTCAAGGACTTTCCAAACATGACATATGCGTAAAGTACAAAACGTAAATTACATGGGATGTTTTCTTTTTTTTATGATAAAAGTGTACGGAGCGCCCCCAAACTGCTTCGTACCAGGTACTCTCACGCCGCATGTACATACAGTAGTAGGGTTGGGTCGCATGATACTAGCTGGGGATAATTAAGAGGCTCACGTATGATTACGTCCTTAATGAACCCCTTTCAAAATCTACAGCCTGGAACTATCACAACCTTGTCAATAGAGGTAAATGTTTACTGACATCATAATAAGGGACGTTCCTGGGGATGATTTATACAACAAAGCTTCTATAATGACTGTAAATATTGTATCAGCAGAATATTATTACCACTGTAAAGCAAAATTCACGTATATCGTAGACACTTTTCGAACAATGGTCTTGATGACATTGTCGTGCAACTGACACAGATAATTGTTTAAAATATTAGATAGATATTTGAAAATGATGGAAACCGGTTTGGATAAGCTCTGGTTGTCAGATATGTTTTCCTGCACAGATTTAATTTGTGGAACATGGCATTAGCGACAGCGGAACTTTAGGTGAATTTTGAGGTATAATGACCCAGTGTAAAGATAATTAAAAGTGTAACGCAATATTGTAATCTTTACAGTTGACAGATTCATAACGCTCATATTTGAAAGTATATTATCAATACCACGTAAAGTGATTTCACAACAGTGAGA
Organism: Haliotis cracherodii; assembly: GCF_022045235.1. Taxonomy (NCBI): domain Eukaryota; kingdom Metazoa; phylum Mollusca; class Gastropoda; order Lepetellida; family Haliotidae; genus Haliotis; species Haliotis cracherodii. The sequence goes on from NW_027266286.1 coordinate 31,787,716, forward strand.
CAAACATGTGAGACAGCAATCGTGCACTTTAACTGAGACACTTTAGGGGACATCTTAGGAGATATAGACGGCAAGACGTTGACGCGTTCACGTTCAATAGGTCCTTGTCGTGTGATATCTAGCGTTGTCCGGTCGGAACAGGGTTACTGAGTTCTGTTGCAGAAAATGCAGGACAACAGGGCAAAGTACCTGGTCTATATAGCGTGGGAAAGACAGACTGGCATCGACAACGAGCAGGATCTGTTTTGACGTCACCACGTATTCCTCCCAACACCATGACGCGCCCATCTCAATCCCTCACGTCGACTTCTTATAGCTACTCCGTGGAACGGTCACTACGCCCGAATACCATGCTGTCTGAATCTCCCAGACACTGTCCGTGGACTAGCAATGTTGGTTTCAGCCCATGACATCACCGACAAGAGTCTATTCTACAGAGGTACAAAACCCGGAGAAAGTCTACGTTGGGCCTGGTCACGGGCGGTCTGCCGCTCCTATGCCTATCGCTGGTACTGCCAGTGTAGCGGAGTCGATCCGGTGATTGTGATGCGTGCGCAGACTTAGGTTGTTGGCCCCAACATGTCATTCCAATGGCCCTTTCTTTCTGCTGAGGTGAAACCTTTTGTGGCATGATTGTTGTGATGTTTTGTTGTAAATTCCGATGCTAATTGTCGATGTTACAAATCCTTCATACCCTTATACCAATTGGTGGTCGTTCTGCACGTCAATTTTTTATATCGTATGTGAGCCATCAAATTAACCTTTTCACAAGCGATGTTGCTGGCTGCGTTTGGTTGAAACATATCAAACTATAGTTTTAAATTATGCAAAATTGAGATATTCTGAATTTCGGTCTTATATACTTTGCCCATCAGTACACACGTACACGCGATGTTTTGAAAATATTCCCGCGACTCAGGACAGTAATATTTAGTAATAATGCGAATTGGGTATGAAACTATACATACAAACTCACACAAACTGAATATCAGTTATTTATAAGATCCTGAGGGACCGATCATTTGATGGGGGAAGGGAGGGGGGAGGGGGGAGGGGGGAGAGTTGGTGGAGAAGGGGGCTGTATTGAGACCAGCAATTTTTCAGCTACAGACAATTTATTTTCGGGTTTCGAAAAAAATGCCAGTGGTGTGTCCATATTATGATGTTTTCGTGATGCTCCTTTGTCAAGGATCTGTCTGGTCCATGCTGGGGGGCCCAGTGTCCTGTTGGATACCGATGTACAGTCAACAGACTCGACCATTCAGCTTGTCAGCAAGGTAAGCATCGACTGAATACGAAGGTGGCATAAATAACACATGACTGTTTGAAATGAGATTTTATGGGACACAATTTAGGAACAAGATTTAGATGTCTGTGGTTTGACCCCGCACCAGCAATATTTCAGCTATATGACGGCGGTCTGTAAATAATCGACTCTGAACCATACAATCCAGTGATTGACACCATGAGCATTGATCTATACAATTGGGACACGTTGACATGCATTAACCAAGCGGGCGAGATTGACCACCCGATCCCGTTAGTAGCATCACGACAAGAAGTGGATGAAGACCAATTCAGATCCGTATCCTCACAGGTAATACGAATAAGAACATGATATTAGATATTATAGAGCAGTTTGAATTCTGAGTTCTAGTATATACCGAAAACAATATTAATTTAATTGTATGTTAATCCCTCCAAGAAAAATCGCTAACCTTATAGATAGCTATTGCATTTTCCATGGCTGTCACAAATACCCTTTTATACATAACGTTACATCACAGGGCCATTATCCGACAGTTAATGTCCGCCTTTCCATGCAGAATTCCAAGGTTGTGGCTCACCGCCTCCAGTGGTACCAAACAGCGAAGTAAAGTATGATGGTCATTACATGGGAGCCGAGGCTAAGTACACGTGCACAGACGACTTCCGGTCCTGTCACATGAATTCCACAAGCGTGTGCCAGGCATCTACCGGCATGTGGCAGAAAGTGACTGACCTCTGTGGACGCTTCAGATTCCTAAATACCGTAAGGAATGACTTTTTTTGCAACAACGATATAAACCTTATTGTAAATTAGCCCTATTTCGGATCTATAACATGCAAACTATACTGATCCAATAATTCCGATTGCAAAAGATTCCATTAAAAAAGATGCATTTCTTTCTGAAATTCTCTATATGACATTTATGATCGTAATGTGATGCGATTTCAGGCAAACATAGCGAGTAAAATTAGTTCTCATCACGCGAGCCTACCTACTAAATGAAAATGAGTCCGGTTAAGCATGAAACATATATATGAATGTGTTAGCATTATCGTTTGCTTAAACTGTGTAAATAACATATATAAATACGTCAATATAGAGAGAAACATGACATTTGTATTCGAAATTTTATCGAAAAAGATACGTTGTCCCTTAAAATACTTGAATAAAAAGAGTGCACTTTCTGACAATATTGTCTGCCCAAAAATATTTCGGCTCTGAGTTTAATAAAGAATATATTTGGTTTTGAAGCTGTAGCTGAAGCAGATCTAGTCTCCATACAAACTCCCACACCTAATTCACGAGTGGTAAACGTATAGGACCTGCATCAATTTCCTCCCAGGTGATGCTGACGCACTATGATATAACCGGAATACTGTTCTAAGCGGCGTCAAACCAACCCACTCACTTATACGAAACGATCATCAGTTGTACTTGATTTATGGTTTTCAGTTCAATATTTGATTCAGGATTATTTTATGCTATCATACAGCGCCGGGCAGATTTCCCCTGTGGCCCAGCTAGTCACTTCACTGCGACGTTGCAAGGAGTTCTGACGGATAACAAGTAAGGAAACATTGGTGATATCAACAGCATGTCGTCAGACATTCTACACTTAACACCTTAATGTGACTTAGTATAAATAATCTTGTGACTTAGTAATCGTATCTTTTGAAGTGTTATCAATGGTAAAGAAAGAATTGCTTCTTCGGTATTTTGGCTGGTAATGTCCACTTTGGGATTCAGGGCCCCGTTCCAACTAAGATTATCGAAACTCACATACTTTAACATAGCCTTACGTCATTCGTTGCATTAAGATCGCTTTGTGAAACGACGCCCTGGCAGTTTGAATCAAGGACCTCCTATGATTTCCCTGGAGTGTGATATATTCATATTGACAAGTAACTTGTTTACAAGCAAGCAATGTTCGAATTGTTGTGAGTGTCAGACCAGGTGCAAGGTATGATTTATGCGCAAGATGATGTTTTCGAGCAGAATATCTGAACATTGATTCCTCATTACATCACATTATCCCTGTTGGAATACCTTTCACTGGATTATACAAGAAACCCATCCAGGATACATCTTTTCTATTTACAAACACGAAATAAATCACCCACTGAGCACACTTGGTGAAACATTATGTGCGCCCCCCAAAAAAACCAAACAACAACACAAAAACAAAACAAAAAGCAAAGAAAACAAAAAACATACAATAAAAACAACAACCAAAAACCAAAACAAAGCAAAACGAATAAACAAAAAAACAACAAAAAAACACAAAAAACAAACAAACAAAAAACATGTTTGGCTCCACTTTTCAGAATTGTTTTCTATGCTTTGAGATGCAAGATTCTCCACCCCACTTCCAATCAATACCACGATATTCAAAGCAAATTAATTGAAGAAACTGTTTACCTTGCAGTAAATAAAACGATAGCATCATGGACTGTTGCTACATTGATACTGTGACACTGTTCACACACCTTCAATTTACCGTGGAGATGTCGAACTGATTTGGCCTGTAAATATTCCAGATGTTTGAATCCCCTTTTCTTGGTTTGATTGAAATGTATTCTTTGTGTAATTTCAGAATGGAAATAGTGATTCGAGGAGCCACAAAAGGAGCCACAACTTCTACATTCCATGTAATCTTTAGAGTTGACCGAAACAGCATCACATACACCACAGTCTCTAACGGCACCTTTGGCACGACCGGGAATGTATCAGCGATGATTCTACCACCCCGCCAGGACTTTAACATAGAAGTCCAACTCAAGGAAGGCGTTTACACGGTATTGCTTTAAAGCTGGCTTCATGTGAGAACACGGGTTAGACTACCACGGCACTCTGCGTCTTGTCGTAAATTGCATCGGTCGTCAGGCTTGATTGATTGCATGGCTTCGCGCCATGACGGAATGGGGCTTTGCTCATAATATCACTCACTAGTTTGCATGGGTTCAGATTCAATTATTTCCAAGGCTGTCTTGTAATTGTAGTTGGAATATTGTGAAAACAACATACGCACAAAAAAACAAAAGTGATAGTGTTTCACGCACGTCAAGACTGATCTTTATAATACGTAACTGTAAAGTACCTATCTCAAGTAACCTTTCAACATCCGCACATAATGGCCATAATCCCGGCTTGTTTCTTTCGTAGTTCCAATAATGATCCAATAAATGGTGCCTCCAGACGAACTTTGACCCCGGAAGATACACTTATAACCACTATCTAGATGCACTAATGAACAAAAATCAGTTTAAGCTAAGAAGTAAACTGATAAACTGTTCAATTGTGATTAAGTGTATGAAGTGCATATAGCTGATCAATAGATACAGCATATTATTTTGTTACATTAACTGGGTTCGCATCCCATCCGCGTCTCCTGATTCAGATACAGTTACATAAACTCTCCTAGCGATCTCTGTTTTGAAAAAAATAACAGTTGTTCGTTAGTAATCGATTGTCTTAGAATTTAAAAAGGTGTTTGTGTAAATGCCATGTCAATTGGCTGCAAACCAATGCAAACGAAGATTATCCCGAGAGACAAGCGATGAGAGTGAAATGATACAATTATAATCAATAAAATTGCCCCGAAAAAATAATTGAATGAGAATTGAATTAAAAGAAATTGTAAATTTGTTGAAGCGGCCTTAGATAAATTAACCCATTCATTCTTAGTTGTCATTGTATTACTTAGGCGCCCTGGAAACCTATATATGATCGTGGGTTCGAATCCTAAAATCTCTCTGATTAAGTTGATGAGCACCCCATCCGTGCTCATGGGTTTCCCAAATGTGACGAACACCTGCATCTCACTGTGGTATAACTGAAATACTGTTCAAAGCGGCGATAAACCAAACTTACTCACTCTGAAGTTGATGCGTTTGATATTTTCCCCCTTTAGATGGCGATAGATGGCGCCGCTTTGCCGCCTTTCCCAGAGAGACTAGCAAACGTACAACCCTACAGTATAATGGCACGCGGGGACGTCAACGTCAACACTGTCGTCATTCAAATATGACGTTGGGGTCATTAACTTTCAAAGGACAAACTCCCATATTCTATTCTCTGCCGAGTGACGATACACTGATAGCGACCCTTTGTGATATATGACGATAAGTTCAAAGCTACGAGTGATGGTTCAAGGCCAGGATCGCCGTAACGGCAGCACTACACCTTAGTTAACACACTTATTGACAATTTTAAACATTTTGTTCCATTGTCTACACACACTGTGTGTTTACAAGCGCATGACCATGTATGAAAATGGCAGCTGTCCTGATGTCACTATGAGTCTACCTACGTACAAACAACTGTCGCACATCGCCATTTGTTACATGTCTTCTGGTTTGGTAGAAGTATGGTTTTGTTGTATTAAAATCATTATTTGTAGCTTTTGTTGATATCTTGTTACTATTTTCCATCCCACGTGCGAACACTAATAGTTGTGTGTTGGACAATCACAGCTTGAATTATATCACACATTGAATATATACACCGAACAGCAAAATAAATTCGAGCTTCAAATTTTGAGACATTTCATAAGTGTAACCATTCCATTTTGTTTCAATTGACTGGAAAATGACGACATAAGAACTAGATCTAATTTAATATGGCGTCCATTCCACACATGCACACCAACACAACCAACCAAAACCAGACTTTTGCTTAAAGTTTCATAACCACATGGGCTCCCAGGTAAAAAATATAAATAAGTTAAACTTTTTTTTCCAAACATACAATACAGCCAGTGGGGAACGCTTTTCATCACCCAATATCCATCCTTTCGACAGATGAAAACAATGACAGCACAGTCTGGTTGGCATCAAAGAGTGCTCTTCATATTTGTATTAATCAAGCAACCTTATCAAAAATGACTTGGTTACTTGAATTATCGATGTGCACAAGGTGTTCCCAAATGCATTGTAGCAAATTTACAGATTCAGTATTGGTATTTGCATGTTTTTAAATGGAAGGGGTACCGGAACCCGCTTTCAACTGTGGAAAGAGCTACGCTATGTCTTCGTGTTAATATTTTAGGCATAAATATCATTTTCATGTAGTGACGGCAGTCATGTATTCCGACTCGAACGGACGACTGTGAGGAAGATGTTCCGTTTGGGGAAAAGGCCTGGTTGTTGAGCTCGTTCTTCGTCCACCCCATGTATGTCGGATCCGGTAACGCCACCATTCGTTGTTCTTGTGAAGCATTACCGAAGTTGTCCTTTCTTTCCATCATTAAGTAATGAACGTACGTCTCCAGAAACAGTACCATGTGAGAAGTATGATTCCTTCTCTGGATGGCGACTCATCCAAGTTCTTCCTCGATTGATGCTGTAAAGTAAGACATGATGTTCCATCAGTAAATGTTGCATGAACTGCTCGATATCCATCTAGTTATAACTTAAGCAACATTATCGCCTATTTACATGCTACAAAGAAGAGGACAAACATTCGACAAACAAACTTTCAACACAATATCCACTTAGCGTTACTAATGACAATCTCATCAACACACAAAATCGCTTCGAGAACTGGAAACTGTTTTATAATTCATGAGAATGATTCTTTTATCCTGAGAATAACAGGATATATGTATTGACACTTCTGTTGAGATACCATTCACCATTCAAGAAACATTGAACAGGATTTAAGGATTCGGTAGTTACCCCGTGATTAACTTATGATTAACATTGAGAAGGTATTTAATTATCGCCGATTTAATCAGAAACTTCGATTTTCTGTGATAGCTAGAATAGTTATTAATACAGACGACAGTTCATCTGTGGCTGACAAGTAAAGTCATGTTTTTTTACCATTGAAAGCAAGGCTAACTTGCTACTCCTTAAGTTAAATCTTAACTATCCGCTTTTACTTTTGGCAATATCTGTTAGTCCATGTGGTCATTTGAACATATCATACCTGTGTATATTTTAGATATTCTCATTAAAATGCTGTTGTAAATAGATAATGTCTATCAGGTGGAACTGATTTATGTGGATTTAGGTTATGTATGATAACATGTATTATCGTGCTGCAACGTGACGTTATGTTCCTGCATTGCACAACGGGTAGAACATGATCTCGAGCGACATCGCCCCGGTAGCGTACGTCATTCAAATTGCTATCTACAATGCTTGGTTGTGTTCTCCCATGAGTTGTGATTTCAATCATTGCATTCCACCCCAAAACTGTGGACGTTGAGTAGCGCAAGCTTCGTTGAAACTTTTCCTGCACGCCTGTAGACCCTTGCACGGCCATCAGAGCTGAAACCTTGGCTCCTCAGTATACTGTCCCAGTCTTGTCGTCCCTGTCTTCTGAGTCCCCGCGGCTGTCTAAATCACGCTAGGCGTGCATGACGGTGACGTGAAAGCAAAATTGGGCTTTTCGCTTGAGGTCGGCGCCGGATGTTGTGCTCCCTCAGCCGGTTGCGTACGGTCCTGTCCCTAATTGGTCACAGCTGTGGCAGTTCGGTATCGATTCCTTAGATGAAACAACCGAATGTGGTTGTGTTGTGGACGTCACGTTACACGTGGACGACCGGCCCGTGGCAAGTCATGAGTGTTGCCCTGCTGTAGATAACGCCTCCAAAGAGATGATATTGTGTTTCAATGAACTTTGAAATGTGTGGCAACGTCGTTTTGAGACATTCCTGTTTACAGCATATCCACGGCGCGTAGACGTTGATATTCAGCAAGCCATGTCATTGCGTTATCTACGGTTAAACCAACACGCAACAGGCTAATATCCGAATTGTGCGCCACGCATTAACATGCACATGCAAATTGTGAATCACAACCTCATAGTCGATATGTCTTCATGAATATTTATTGAAAGATAAATTATTTAATTTCAGAATAATTTTATTTTTTATGAAACTTTATATTAAGCACAGATACTGTTTTGGTTAGTATATTAGAATGAGCCTGCTATAGATAATAAAGTCTGTATATATCTTTGTCAGTCCTTTTATATCATATTCATCGTATGTTCTCTGGACACCTAAATATATATTATATATAGTTATGTATCTGTTCCTGGGTTTATAGGGTGTACAGTCTCGTCCATCCGTGACATAGTGTTGGAACCTGCTTTCGCCCGACCAATGGATTTGCCTTTGTCTTCATATGTTTTGCTTGCATTCCTACTTCTATTCCTTATTGCCTTCAGTAATTCAGTAATTATACCATGGCATTCATTATATTACGAAACCGGTTGGGAACCCTTAGTTGAGCGTAGAAAGAAACGTAAACTTTGTCTTTTCTTCAAAATTAATCATAACATGGCCCCTTCCTATCTAACAGATATTCTACCCAAAACGGTTGCAGCATAAAACTCATACAGTCTCAGAAACTCTGTAAACATCAGTGTTCCTCTCACAAGACTAAGACATTCGTGTGAATCCTTTTACTCATCGTATATCCGATTGTGGAACTCTATTCCGTTATCAGATCGAAATTCTACGATTTCTTGTTTTACAAATTCGCTACAAAAGCACCATCCCATGTCACCTGCGTACTTCGCTTATGGAAAAACTGAGATACATGTGCAGTCAGTTGAATTATGATTTATATAGAATTGGTATAAAAGATCACCCGAACTGTACATGTTCGAATACATGTGAAAATGCATATCATTATCTCATGGAATGTCCATTGTTTAGTCATCAGCGTGAAATTATGTTAAACAGTCTTAAACATATTGTTCATAACATACCTATTGATGTACACTTACTGTTACACGGCAATGCAGATCACGTTGTTACAGAAAATGAAGCTATATTTAAGGCAGTACAACATTATATATGTACAACTAAAAGATTTGTGTAAAGAACTGTTTATTCAACAATGTCTCTCTCTCTCTCTCTCTCTCTCTTTCTCTCTCTCTCTCTCTCTCTCTTTCTCTCTCTCTCTCATCTATAGTGTTTTATGTTTTATGCATATATATTGAATTTGAAATTGTGATTATTTTGTAAATACCAGGGAGAGGCATTCTAAGTTGGAAGAACTTGTCCCCCAATCCCGTTCACTCCTTGTGAATAAATATGTTTAAATCATAAACCACCATGGTTTATCGTGATCATTTTGTCAATTCTAACTTTTATAGACGGTACACAAAGTTTCATATAGTTATTAAACTTGAGTAAAAACATTCAAAGGATTCTAAAATATCTTTACATTTATTAAAATGTTCAATCCAATCAGTTGAAGGAATAAGGTTGTTATTCATCATATTCACCTCTTCCATAACACCAATAATCTCTTGTAAATGATCATTTGGTTGATATATGTGTTTTCACTAATATACATATCCCTGTGATCACTAAGCACATTGTGAAAATCAATCGCTCCGGAATCATCAACAGAAACTCCTTCACGTTCAATTTCAATTTAGTATCCGTGTGGGTTCATTTATCAAACTGCATACATTTTTAATGTCTAACAAATCTTTAAGATGAAGTCAATATATCCAATAATGACTAAACTACATGTTATGTCGAATGCATTATCAATACTGTCGTCCAGGCGATTCTAGATCTTTCATGCTTCTGAATAACTGAACTCATGCGTCAGCAACGGTGATTGTGTCTGTTGATTCATATAGCTGATGTTTTGTTCCAATAATAATGGCCTCATTCTTGCCATCATTGAGCTTCAACACTGGTTAATATCCAAGTCTTGATTTCTTTAGTAGACACATGTGTTTTTGTGAAGGGTTTATCACACATTTGATATTTTAATATTCTCCTTATGTCCACACGACTCCGCGCACATTGAATATGTATAACAATAGTGACTGTAGGATATGGCGTTGATATGACGCAGATTTAACATCATTCCTGAAATCAAGCTGACATGCCGTGAAATAACATCAATAATACTAAATTTAACCAAGAGCATTGTCAAGCGACCGGTTTCATTCAACACCGGGATTTCCCGTTATTGCATCACAAACCGTTCTGCTCTACCGCTGGCGAGCTATTTTCAGAGAGACGTCAATCAGAAGGTCGTTCCTTCTCCACGACCAATGTCATCCCCGTACAGGTCAAAAATAAAAAAAAATGCAGCAAAGAGGCTTAGGGTGATCCTGGCAAGTCAGGGTGGTTAGGCACAGCATCAGCCCAGGGCCCTTTCCCCCTCTACACGCAGCCCAGACAGCGAATGGAAGCGCTGCCAAGTCGAACACACCGATTTTTCGGTGAATGTGAAGACTCCCCGACACGATAGCCATCTGCATTACCCACATTGTCAGAAGGGCAACAAACCCGGGTACGCTGCCAATGTCTGTCAACAGATTGGGAGGTACCAAACCTAAGACACCGAGATCAATGGAGAGTCGGACAACTGTGGTACTTGGGATGCAATTGTGACATTTCGAAAGCGAGGTCCGCATATTTGCAATGTTTTTCCTGAATCTTGCCAATCACATTAGTGTCAACAGTTTTGTATTTATCATTTTCCATGACGCCCTCTACCTATTCTGGGTCGTACCATGGATGGACCTCTGTGTCAAAACCACAACCATGGCAAAGACGGGAAGAAATGATCGAGCTACACCATCATGTCGTGATACCGTGTTTGTGCCAAAGCTGGGCATCCACTGACAATGTGTTAGACAGTCTCACTAAATTCATTGCCAAATCTACATTTCATATTTACATTTAGATGCAAAATGACACATTGACGGTTTCGATCGGGAAATGACTGGGCCTGAACAGCAAACAGAAAGACTTCTGTTTCGCTTTTCAGGCCAGCCGACTTCATCCAAACTCTGTAGGGTTGCTGAACTTCTGAACATACTGCATATACACTCGATGCAGTGGTCGTTCAGACAGCCTCTCCTTGAAAAACTGAGTCTTTGCCGATTTGATATGGCACTTCACTTTGTTGACACTCATTTCTGTAACCGTCCATCAACAAAATCGTGTTCAACATCATTGGCTCGTTTAAGAAAACTGTGGAATGCCTTGTTTTCATCATGAGTCTTGACATGCTTCACAAGAGTGAGTGAGTGAGTATGGTTTTACGCCGTTTTTAGCAATATTCCAGCAATATCACGGCGGGGGTCACCAGAAATGGGCTTCACACATTGTGCCCATGTCGGGAATCGAACCCGGGTCTTCGGCGTGACGAGCGAACGCTTTAACCACTGGGCTACCCGACCGCCCCTGCTTCACAAGAGGATCATCAGAAAAATTAATGTGTGCAAAAGAACACAATACAAAACTATCATGAAAAACCTTCACGTTAATCAAACCACGCCCTCCCATTAGAATTGGTAAGTAAAAACGATTTAGGGAAGAGCGTGTGGTGGAATCTATTGTCTGACATGATTCTTCGAGTGAGGGTGTTAATACCCCGAAATTCTTGTCTCGTTCTTGTCTCGTTCAGTCAACAACACCAACAGAATATGAAATGGCACGTATAGCATAAGTATTTGTGGCTTAACAATATTTTCTTTAGTCTACATTTGTACTCTGCCCGAAGTTTTGATATGGGCATTCTTGAGTTTGTCCCTAATCTGTATCCCTAAGTGCGTGCAGGCCTGACCTTCCACGAGATTGTCAATAACTCCTCTTCCAAGTAAACTGACTGATCCTCCCTCTTCTGCGTTGCCGCGTTTCAGATGAAGAATGTTGCATTTGCCGAGTCCAAAGGACATGCTGATATCGTTAGAAAAGGACTCGACAAAGAGAATCTGTTCTTTGACTGTGGATCCTCCATTGGCAATAAGTTGGGTCTGTGCTGAGGGGGTCCAGGGTGATAACCTTCCTCTTTGCTAAGCACAAAGCTTAAAGGATTTAATGACAAACAGAAAAGCAAAGGACTGAAAGAATCGCCCTGAAATATTCCTCTTCTAAGAAATGGGTTCCAAAGTCACCACCTGCCCCTGCGAATACATCTCAAGTTGAGTTGACCAGCAATTCATTAAAGACTTGAGTAATACAAGTATCATTATTAATATTATATATATAGTGTTATTATTATTATTATTATTGTTATTATTATTATTATAGACATAGACATTATAGACATAACATAACTCTTTTGAACAGAATGGTAGCCAGAACTATTGTAGTATATAGATGTAAATAATAATTCTTCTTACACATATCCGTAACTATAACGTGTCTAGGGGTCACTGATGGATGCTTTTTCTCGCCTCTTATTTAGCTTAATGGTTAAAGACACAATCGATATACGTCTGTCTCGTACTGATACCTACAAACCACAGAAAACAAACAGATTCTTCTGTAGATGCTTAAGGCATTATTTGTAAAATTGTTGAAGATATCAAATTAAATATATATAAAAAATATACTTGTGAAGTTTGACTTATCGAATATTGAAATCAACGAACAAAGGTAATCTAGAATGTAAAACTTTACAAATACAAATAAGTTCATTACATTTATATTAACACCAATAATACCGATACTTGCTAAATTTAGTAGTTTTGCGTTCTACAATACATTCGTTTGAAACAGCTTTCTCTTACAACCAACAAACGTATTCCTGATATATTAGAATCAAATATGTATATTTTGGTGGTAAATGTGTCCAAGCCTTCTGAGGCGCCACACTAGTCATTACGTTTTTTTAGCTGCCAAATCCGCTGGTCGTAGGTTCGATCCCACATTTGTCCATTTATTAACCTTGCGTTGTCAGGACCAAACCTATGATCGCGGTCTTCGACCCGAGTTCATGGTATGTTAAGTTGACCCATATATTTGTCGACAAACATGGATAATATAAAACAACGTGCGTACATGACGACATATACCAATCCCACATACGCTATTGTTTTTATTTATTGTATGATGCAAGATCAAAGGGTGGTCTCATGAAACAAGTATATTCGTTGTTTTAAATGTAGAAAGTTAAATATCAAAATGTAGATTTGCATGGTTGGGAGGTGCCAGGCGGAATGTCACACTTGCTGTAGTAACACGGTGATTCTGGACTTAATTCAGTGAACAAGTGTTCATAATTCACTTTAACATACTGCAGATGACGTGGGTTAATGTGTCATGTATGTACGTTTGAAAGTAATAACACAATAACTTGCATCAATCTTTTCAGTTCTATTTCCTCTATGGAATCTCTTAACATCATCCGTATTTTTTATTTCTATTATGTTCATAACGACCTGTTCCCGATGCTAGATATAAAAATATGTTATTTTCGTTTTCCTGTAATTATCCTAAAAGTCATAAGATTTCCGAGTCCCGTGCTGGGATTAGAAAAACGGACCTTTTGATCAGTGGTCGGACGCCTTGTCCACGCAAGCAAATTTGAGATTTTACGAAATGACACTTGTACACTAGCCTATTGCCCTACTGGACATTATGTATGTTTGTGTGAAATAGATAACAAAGGTATAATCACAACTGTTTTTGCAAAGAGGCACATTTTATTAATTAATAAAACGATAATCAGTCTTAATACACGCCAAGGTACTTGGACCCCTCGACTTTGAATCCACCCTCCAACACTCTTGATGCTGCTGACTTTTGTTGATTTGGCTGCTGTCCACCAACAAACATCCGGATGTTCCCTGAAGAGGATTATCGGGATGGTTAATGAGAAGATAAACCCAAAATATTTTCAATGTAAACATTTCAAAAGTAGATTCGATACCTGTAAATCTCGGCAAACTTCTCCCTTTTCAGAAGCTGCAGAAAAGAAGTGGCTGTGAATGTAGGACATGGGACAACTTGTCTCCGTTCAGTAAACAGGCCTCCACCACACATGTTCGTTAGTCTTATACATGTGTATGCGTATACGTAGTTACGTATTTAGAAGTATTGTCCTTAATATAGTCTTGTACAAAAGATACTTGTACACAACGACTTTTTGAAAAGATAGTTCCAACACGTTGACTGTAAACAAAAGCACGAGTGTACCTGCTGTAGAGTGAACATGGCTTGTATTGAACTACAAACAGTCAATTTGATAAAATATATGCTGGAGTGAAATTGGAACGCGAACCAAAACAGATTTAGGTACTAAGATGCCTTAAAGATGGACGAACACAATTGTCGTGGATGTTGTAAAAGTGTAACATTCCAGTTACTGTCAACTAAACCTAGCACGTTTACATCACGGGACGGTCATGTGCTAGCGAGGTCAAATACAGTCCCAGCTTACAATGGCTACGACTGACGTCTGAGGTCGGTTTTAAGCGGAAATTGACGTTCGTGTTTAGAGTGCTGTAAATTTCATTCGAAACCAATCGCAATAGCTCTGCGGTTTCGAATTTTGAAAAAAAGAGGTTTCGAATCGAAGTTTGAAAATACAATTGGTTTGTCTCCATTCTACACAATAACAAAACAAACGCAAACGCATCGGTTGAACCTAACATTTTCAGTAGGTTGAAAGGGCGATTGAGGGATCCGTTGAGATCGCTTTTAATATGAACATATGTTTGCTTTATATGTTCAAACCATTATGTTCACCATAACACTTGAACCGCTTCAACGAGACTGTTAGCATTATCCAAACAAATCTAGAAGACATTGGGCGACTTCTGTAATGTTTTGTCCCAAAGGAAGTGTCATCATAAGTATTTGTTTGTCAGGTTTTACTCCTGAAATTTATTGCCACACTTGCTGAAACCGCAACACATTATTCATCAACTGGAGAGATAATATGTTTAGTATTTGAAATTGCCAAAATGGACGCGTTAAGCGAAATAAGGGCTTCTGAATAAATATTTTCTTTTATTGTTATGCGGTCGTCAGAAAAAAACATGGTGTAACATGAATTCCATAAGTCTATAGCGGACTATTCACAATCCAGTATTTAATGTAGGTATCAAGGAACGATGGAAACTACTCATCCCAAAAAGCGATCTTAAGTGGAGATTAAACATACAATGTACATGTATCACTCACCTGGTTCTATCACCCACCCTGAGTCGTCCACCCAGACAGCCATGCTCTCTGCTGACACCGTCATGTGAACTGCTTGGAGGCCTTTGGCAGCAATGGTCACACGTTCGAAGGCTACCAACTGTCGCTGTGGAACTGTCACATTGGCGTTGTCCCAGGATATATACATCTGAACAACCTGCAAAGAAGAACAATTTACTAAATAGTAACCATTCACAATTGTGTCTCGACACATGACCATATCACCGACTCACGCATCTCGAAGTCTTTAAAATAAATGTCAAACAGCAGCACGTATGTAAGTGTTGGTCTACAAACCCGAATATTACATGCGGTGAGGTGAAATGGAGATAATGTCGCGTTCAAGAAGCAAATGTGCGTGTGTGTGTGTGCAGGCGTGCGTGCGTGCGTGCGTGCGCCATCTTTTAACGGCTTTTGGTATGATGCGGACCTTTCCCCTTCCGACTGTCACTCTTTCCTACTGATCCTGATTCTGGGTGTGTGCAGTGAAGGGCTCATGCGTTTCTCCGGCTGTTCTGTCTGTCTGCCCAGAAGTATAACGCAACAACCGCTCAGTATTTCTCAGCAACTTTTTATGAAAAGAGGAGTGGGTTTTTTTTAGGAATTCGTAACCATGGACTCATCTTTATTTGATTTCTGAAGCAGATAACATGCGATAGTGTTGGAGGGACTAACCCTCTGGAAATGACTTTTCTTACATGCATCATGTAGATGTTCTTAATTTATAAATGTAACGAGAAGGTGCATCAGTTTTTGAGAGAACCCCTCAACTATTCATCCTTGGTCTTGTAGAATAGATGTGAATTTCAATACAAATCACATCATCGAGGGTTAACATAAATGGATGTAATAGCATCTTGGTCTTGTTATAATACATTACACTAAAGAAAAGACTCAAGTGGATCCGACTGACCTCGTCACCCTCATGTTTCCCTATGTTCTCGAGGAGAACGGAGACCTCGACATCTTGCCCTGCCTGTATGGTGTTGGGGTACTGTAGTTTGGAGTAGGAGAACTGGGTGTAGGAGAGGCCATAGCCGAAAGGGTACAATGGCTCGTCCTCGTAGTATCTGTACGTTCGCCCAGCCATCGAGTAATTTGTCATGGCTGGAAACTGTAATGAATCGACTTGAGCTTAAGATTGCCATTGAGGGGAACATTGGTGAACTGATTAAATGTTCTTTAATATCATGTAACCCCAAAACGATTGTCTCCAAATAGACTAGTCACGATCTGAGAAAATTAGTGCCTGACAGAATTAGAAACGAACCATGCTATCTCGTACAATGAGGAGAAATCAGCCATATCGCAGCGCCTGATTACCTGAGATACTTTGGACAAAAATCTGACGAGGACGCCTCAAAGGCACCTTTGCCAAATTTTGGTAGATAATGAACTTACTTTTTTATTTTGGTAAAACTAATCATAATGTGTGTCTGGTTGAAACTGTCAGGTATTCACGTTGATGACCAGTGCTGGAACCTTTTGGCGGAGGTAGCATATTGACAGCGTTAATGTAACACGGTCAACAGTCCAGAAACTGAAATTCTACTCACTCCATCAAGGCTCTTAGGCCATGTGTAGGGCAGTCTGGCAGCGGGAACAGAGCCCGGCCCATCCATGGTGAGCACACGGCGCAGAGCTTCTCCTGTAGCCTGAGCAGGGAAGAAACATTCCAAGATGGCGGCAACCCGTGGATTGGCATCCGCCATGGTAATGTTCAGAGGCCCGGCATTGAACAGCAGAAGGACGATTTGCGTATTTGTGCCTGTAAGAATCAGGAGTGAAATATTCATGGCAATTGTACGTTGATAGTTTTCACTTTATTTCACACTGTAAAACAGATAAAAAACATCCTATAAAGCTTTGTACAGTATAATATTGAGCTATATCAACACAATATTGGATATTGCTAAAATGTTCGTGTACAGATAAGGTTTTCCCTTTTTGTGAATGCAGAACATTATATGCTCAAAATGCCCCACAAAGGTTGTTCAGAACGATTTCAGGAAATGATACGGTTCGGTCTCAGCTTCGAAACATGCAATTGGTTCCTGTGAATGAAGGACAAGAACAACGTTATCTCTATTTTACAACATTATATTTCCACTGATGGAAAACCTGATGACACTTACTGAATTTGAGTGAATCTAGTAATAGTTCGGCTTGTCCTGAAGGAAGTTCAATATCTGGTCTGTCACGTGCTTCACTTTCTATCTCTTGCCCTTGCAATATGGATTCAAAGTGTAATTATTTAAACTTGGGATGTGTAACATGACGAAGGACAAACATTGATTATAGATAGGTAAGTGGTAGAACAAATATGTTTTACAAATATTGCCATGCTGTTTACCTTTATTTTCTGAGATTTCTAGAGTTATTGAAAATATCTGGGAAATATCCTTCTTGTTCGTGGACGTTTAGTGATATATTGACAAGTTGTAGACCAGAAAAATTTGAAAGGTAGTTTGCAAAAGAAATTAGGATCGGAAATAAGGCATGTGGTGAAATCCTGTAAACAAAATACAAGAAAATAGTTAATGTTCACATTCATGTGGTTCTGTCACAGTAGGCAAGTTAAATTGAAGGTTGCACTTCGACAATTTCTGGACTAGAGTTTTCTATTTCCTAAATAGGTATTCATCTAAAATAAAGCAATTATTACAGATAGATTACAGCGACAAACAAGTGTATTTAAACAACTGTATAAACTGCCATGGAATCCTGTCTTCAGATATGCAGCAAAGCTATATGGAGCAACTGACTCTCAGATCCTCGGCATATTACAAATGTAGTTTAAAATATACTAATTGCATTGCAGTATTTATTATAATAAAGACAATGGTTAAAGAAAGACATGATACTGGCGGCATACCCGTTCCCAGGCAGATGAACACTAAGTCTTTCCCAGACACAGCTTCTTGAACAGAGGAAGAGTTGTAGTTCGTGCAGGAAGTGTTTGAGCAGCCAGCGCCATATTGGACATTTGAGGACAACTGTTTGATGCCATCCAGGGCAGTCATGGTAAACCGGGGATCAGAGTCGGGGGCGTAGTCGCCAAATATGTTGATTTTGTCGTTGGCAATTGGACCAACCACCTCAAAGAGAATAGGAAATACGGTTAATGATATAATATCTTTGGGAAAATGACAAAACAGTCCTGAATATATTGTAACAAATCATGATTTGACCATCAGAATGTAATACTGTAACAAAATATTTTTGCAAATAAGGTAAAACCCATGGCCCTTTCATTGTAAAAAGTACAGCAAAATTTCGCATTCATTGATGTACTGGTGAATATTCAATCCAAAGGCACCGATCCTTTTGATATTTCACACTGAAACTTTAAGCTGATCACACGTATTTGTTCTGCCCACTGTATGCAAAGAAAGATTGTGTCAGGGATATACATACATGTATACCGCATACAAGACCTTACCCCAATAGAATTATATTTCTTTGTCAAGGGGAGGAAGTTGTTCGCGTTCTTCAGCAAGACATAGGATTTCATCGCTGCTTCAACTGCCAGGGCTCTATGGGCCTCACTCTCGATGACAGACATGTCCAGCTTAGTGTACGGGTTCGTTTCCGGTGGATCAAACTCTCCAAGCCTCATTCTGGTATAAAACAATGGTTTCACTCTCTCCCGAATCAAATCTTCCGTCAGCTTGCCTTGTTTGACTGCTTCAGCTGTTGACAGAGGGGTTGGAGCTTATGCAGAAGTGTCGTTGTCATGTAGGTTGATACATGTACAGATATGGACAGAACACTGTGTAATGAAGTGATTGCTGAAATGAGTCTATTCCACATTGCAGGAGCCCGGTCCTATCGATGACCTCTTAATCAGTTTGTGCCATGGACGGCTACACTAGTCTATAAATCTTGTCAGAAAATACTTTTGCAAAGCCAATTTTATGTCTGTGTTTACGCTCAATAAATTATTCAAAACTGTGAGGCACTATTCTCTTTACTAGACGTTTTCAGCAACCAGACATAAGTCAATGACATTGTATTTCTAAGTTATTTCCTGTTGTATTTTGTAACCACAATGTCACAATTCCTCCAAAGTAGATAGGAAAAGGAAATAAATTAACTGATCCAAAGTCGATGCATAAACCGAAATGCGAGTGTCCTCAACAACATTTCTGTATATTTCTGTATAAATCATAAACTATTTTACCAAATCTATTTGTAACGACAATTCTTTTCCTTATACATGCGTCTAAGACCCACACCGGATAGAAGATATTTCTCAATTTCAATCCTGGTTGGGGATTCGGGTCGCATTCGACAGGTCACATTCCTCAATGGTCTTCATCAATCAAATCAAGAGACGAACGCAACTGAACAGTGCGTATTATTGTTAAAGGTAGTCTCAATATTTTGAAATGTGGTATATTTGATACATTATCAAACAGTATATGTAAACTAGTGTCCAAAAGAAACGATACCACCTGTTTGCAACGACATAAAAGAAAAACAGTATATTTCTCAATTTCAATCCTGGTTGGGGATTCGGGTCGCATTCGACAGGTCACATTCCTCAGTGGTCTTCATCAATCAAATCAAGAGACGAACGCAACTGAACAGTGCGTATTATTGTTAAAGGTAGTCTCAATATTTTGAAATGTGGTATATTTGATACATTATCAAACAGTATATGTAAACTAGTGTCCAAAAGAAACGATACCACCTGTTTGCAACGACATAAAAGAAAAACTAAACAATGCAGAAGTTTAGGATTGGTGTTATGCTTTTGAGAAATCCTTTCACAACATCTGTACAAAAATTTCATTTCAATAAAATCTGTACATCCAATATGACAATCCTTTATAGATGGGTGGGGTCGAAAAATGAACATTTCGGTAGAGCACTGATCACAGAAACAACGGGAAAAGTCACACCACACGTCTCAAAGTCAAGTCAGTAGCGGGTATGTCCACCGTGAGCATCAATACATGCCAGAACACGCCTACGGACTGATGACGTCAAACGTCTGATGACGTTGGGAGTGATGCGTTGCCATTCCTCGAGGAGACATCATTCCAAGTCCTGGACGTTGACTGGAGGCACACGGCGACGTCGGATTTGCCGATCGAGGTGATCCCATAAGTGCTCGATGGGATTCATGTCCGGTGAACATTCGGGCCATGGCAAAACCTGTACGTTGGCGTTGGCAAGGAAGTTCTGTGTCAATCTTGCTGTGTGTGGCCTTGCATTGTCATGTTGGAAAAGGAGTCCACGACGCTGTTGCTGAATAAAGGGCACCACAACAGGCCGTAGGATGTCATCAAGATAACGCTGTGCATTCAGGTTTCCACGAATTACGACAAGCATCGTTTTGACGTCACCACATATGCCACCCCAAACCATTAACCCTCCACCTCCAAACTGCCGGACCTGTTGGATACAGTTAGGCGCCAAACGTTCACCAAACCGTCGGTATACAAGCTGCCGTCCATCGTTTCTGAAGATGAGGATTCTGCTCTCATCAGAGAACATAACACGTGCCCAGTCCCGCCGTTGCCAACGTCGAACTCGCCTGGCCCAGATCAGTCTGTTGTTCCGGTGTCGAGGTGTCAGGAGCGGTCCGCGGTAGGGATGACGTGGCCGGATACCATACTGCCGTAGTCTCCTGTAGACGGTCTGTCGACTGATCCTGTGTCCCAGTGCTGTAGCCGCCGTGGACGTCGCTGTTACGGTGCGGTTCCTCTGGTGTAATACCCGGATGTAACGATCTTCACGGGGCGTGGTTACTCGTGGTCTTCCACTCCTGGGCCTGTCTGACGTCTGACCTGTCTGACGTAACCGCTGCATCAACCTGGTGATAGTGATGCGTGCGCAGCCCAACCTTCTGGCGACGTCGACGTGTGACGCTCCTTGTTGGACCATTCCAACGGCTCTCTCTCTCTCGATGGCTGTCAAACGTGGCATATCTTGTGTTCTTTTTGTTGCTGTGATATCAACGTGTCTGATCAGCCGTTTTATACAGTTTTTATGCACGTGCAGAACATGCTAGAGAGGGAAATGTCACTTTCACGAAATTTACGTTTTTCCCCGGAAGTGATCACGTGTTCCCGGTATTTTTTATCGACTATGCTGTGTTTGGGATGTGCAATACGAATTGGCATGTTTTCATACTAGACAATTCACTTAGTAAAAAACAATTTTGAAAATAAGTTGGTATCGTTTCTTTTGGACACTAGTTTACTTTGAAATACGTGCAACTGGAAATAAAATCCCGAAACAGTTACGATGATACCAGGCGGAACTACTACCTACTGATCAGGGAGAAGTAGGGATGAGGAAGATTCTCAGATAATTCCAGATTAACACCAGCGTTCACCGATGCTGCAGCTATGTCTACTCCGTTGTCGAGGTAGTGGTGTGTTGTCTTTATTCTCTCTATGGCTCCTTGGTCGCTGACGACGTAGCCAGTGAAGTTCCATTCGTTCCTGAGAACATCTGTCAGGAGCAGGGCGTTGGCACATGCTGGCGTGCCGTTGAAGCTAAAACATAGGACCCCCTTCTTCAACACATTCACTGATGCTTCCATTCACCATTTGACCATTTGTACACCAAGGAATATGATATAATTAATGAAGATTATAGAAACTGTAGCACAAATATCATTAATGATCTGATACAAAGTTTAGTTGTGACATTTGTAGTTTTAATTATTTCATTTTCTTGTCACTTAAGGTACAGCAGTATCAGGAGCAGTGTTGCACCTGTTGTAGCTGCACATGATGTTGTAAGTCCCAGCCTTGACACAGGCACGAAACGCTGGCAGGAATGTTGTACGCCAATCTCGTACTGATACCTATACAAAGAGAAGGCAGATACAATTCTGTCAACTTGATATACACTCTTCAAAAAAAAGAAACGTACAGGTAGTATGTAGTTCATTGAACCTGACTACAAAAGAAATCCGGTATATAAATTGGATATGTTATTGGAAAATGTTGGTGGCCTGATATTCGACAAACGGTGCGTCAACACGCAGGCATTGTCGATTTGCAATGTCTTAAACGGCATTGTTTTCACACTTATTCAAAAATGTCATGGAGGAAAACAGTAGAGCAAAATGCACTTGCAAGTTATGGCATTCGTATCTCGTGGTAGTGGCTATAAAAAGGCAAGCTAATAATTTGTCATTCAATTGTCAACATTTTTCAAGTACGAAAAGAGACTCAGCGCTGCCGATCGGAACATCGCCACAGGACGTATCCAAAGAGGGGAATCGCAGTCTTCTGTTCCACGCCACTTCAACGTCCACCACAGCACCATTTGCCGCCTTCGGTTCCGATACACACAGTTCAATTCCTCTGCAGACCGTTCGACAACCTGCCGACCAAGAGTTACCACCTCTGCACAGGATCGCTACATTCGACTGCTCCACCTACGTCATCGCAATACCACAGCTACGGAGACTGCAGGGCGCATGCCTGGTTTGAGGAGGATATCGGACCAGACTGTCAGGAACCATACTCGCGAGGTTGGAATGCGATCCAGAAGACCAGTTATCGTCCCTGTTTGGCAACAGATCCATCGACAGCGACGCTTGCGTTGGTGCCATACCTTAATGCCTTGGAATTTGACAAACTAGAGACGATGGTGGTTTAGCGATGAGTCACGATTTCTTCTTCACCGGCGAGATGGAAGACAACGTGTTTATCTTCATCAAAATGAGCGTTTTGCCCCACATTGTGTACGTGAATTCGACAATTTCGGTGGCATGGTGTGAGGGACCATATCCTACACCACGAGACCTGATTTGGTTGTGGTTCAAGGAAATTTGACAGCAAATCGCTACATTAATCAAATTCATCAACCTCACCTTCTTCCAATCGTTGACCACCAGAGGGAGCTGTTTAAACAGGACAATGCTCCACCACACACAGTTCGTGTCACGGTAGACTACCCTCTTAATGCCAACATCAACGTCTTGCCCTGGCCGTCGAGATCTCCACATCTCAACCCAATCGAACACCTCTGGGATGAACTCGATCGCTGTGTACGTCAACGTCAGAACACGCCGCAGATACTCCCACAACTGGCCAACGCGTTACAAGAATGACGCAGAATTCCGCAGGACAGAATTCGTTCACTTATCCAGTCAGTACCGAGGAGATGCAGAACCGTGATTGCTGCCCGGGGCGATCACTCGAGATACTGAGTTCATCGCAACATTGTGGCCTTGTGGTCATGTGACATGACAATGAACACTTTTCAATGCCTTTGTACAACGACAACATGTGTAGGCGCTGTAGTTTACGTTCCACACATCAGTCACCTTAATTACTTTGCTGTTATACCCCTAGAATACACCTGGTATCATCTAAGAACACATCGGAACAGGTAAAATAAAACCGCCCACTGGCCCATTTCTTGCAGCATACAAAGTTCTCAAACTGAGGATGTTCTCTTAGTTGTACATAGTTGCTGGTTTGTGTTTGAAACCGATTCGACCTTGGTTTCGTGACACCTTACCTCGTGCTCGTATCAAATGAAATCATCGTCGCCTTTGCCTTCACTCACTCATTATATATAATTACGTTTACACACTTCATTCACTAATATAAATCTTTGAAACAGTCACATACATCAAGGAAGTCACCAAGACTGTCAGCTTTATTCAAAAATAGAGTTGTCGGATAGTAAGGCCACTTCTTTTAATAACATGTTTATGGATATTTTCTACAAACTTTCAGAGTAGGTTGTCGAAATAAAAATAAAATAAAAATTACAAAATACAAAATATTAATTTTCGCAATGTGTGACTCTTTCTTGTTTGATGTCAAGTAGGGGTGCATCCTTCAAAGACTCACGCATGCAACTATTACTAAAGTCAATAGCAATGTTTGGAGTTTATGGTTCTGGTGATGGTTTCGGGAACCGATATGGATCTGAATCTAGATTTAGATGATCTATAAACTCATTATGCTTGCTTTTTTCATTTGGGGCAGTTACCTTGATGTTTAACACGGCAGCAATAAAAAATGTTGCTAGATATCTATGTTTTGCGAAACGTATGGTCGATGGATATGTGAACCGATTTATGAAACAAAATCGCCTAAGATATTTACCCACAATGATGAACGTCATTACTGCAAAGTGTACACTATATGTTGTTACATTAATGAGAGAGTCGGGACATTAATCCTTGTGTCAGACGGAGTGTATAATGCCTGTAATACAGCGCCAAAAGTGGGTGAAGTATTGTCTGGACTGTCTTCGTTTAACAGATAAGATATCCAGTGTATAAATAGTATACATGTCAGGGTCACTGTACTATATTGAGCTTGAAACATTTGAAACAACGTACACCTAACAAAGTTCAAACAAACGACACGCTCAGTTTTCATTAGCTTGGAACAGATGTTATATTTTAGTAGGGTTAAAGAATGCGCTGTACATTATTACAAAATATCACAAATGTGTCTCGTCTCGTGAGGCAATGAGAATAATGCATTTCGAATAGCATCGAAATTGGAGCATGACTTTTTAATGGCATTTTTACTTCACGTTGTGTTCATGATAGAACACACGCTTCATATGATAAAGCTTTGTGGTCCCTTCAGTAGACGTTCGTAAAAAACAATGATACATACCACGGCTGAAAAATTATGTCTAGGTACGGGGATACTGTCTGGTCCACCGTAGGCGTCGAGGACTTTACAACCGGAATTAGTTCTGATGAAGCGTGAGTCTTTACCTTGCAGGCCTTTAACAGACATGGCGGCAAAAACACCAGACATGAACGGATCTTCTCCAAAAACCTCCTGATTTCAGAAAGCAGTTTTGTTTATATGACATTAACAGTACGATGCAAAAGAGTGCTAAACATTGACGTCTCATAAACCGGAAGCTCTGGGGACTATCATATATAACTATCCATATCGAATTTCAGTAAACAAGGTTTTACTGTTTGGCATTTTCATCATTCTAAAGTGATACAAGGATCGCAACACATTTATGTTCGTTTCTTGTCGCACTCAGCAATATTCCAGCAATATGACGGCAATCTGTAAATAATCGAGCCTGGCGAGACAATCCCATGATTGATTTCATGAGCATCGATCCACACAATTGGGATATGATGACATACATCTTCCAACTCAGCGAGCCTGACCACCCGATACCGTTAGTCGCCTTTTACGACTAGCATATATTAACTCGGAACTTTATTTTATTCGCTTGCGCTTTATCTATTTGTGAAGTGTTCACTTCGTTAATTTGTTCCCGGTACCTGTAAAAACATTCTCCATGCTTTTACTTTCTTTAGGAAATATTCTTGTAGTTTCATCTTTAAAATCTCGGCGGAATAACCAAATAACATCCTGAAAAGCTATCTCAGAGTCAATCATGTCCTTGGCCATCCATAATTTCATCTGAATAAAACATATTTACACACTTATAGTTATAACGATGCAAAGATGAAAGAGTGTGACCTGGTTTCGTCCCCATCTGGGGTCCCTCATGATGTTCATGAAGGGGCTGAAGCAGCTTATGCCTTTGTGGTCGCCGTACTGCTTTTTGCTGATGAAATCGTTATATTTAGCACGCACTTCAACACTAGTGGCCTCCGCAACCCGGTATATAAGGTCCTTGCTGTGAAAAATACACTCCTGCAATGGTCATGTCTTGTGAAAGTGTCTTGTGACTATACACGCACTCACGGACACACGCGCTCACGCATCACATTCAGAGATGGCAAACGCCAAACATCAAACAATAATTGAAACATCACTGTACATCCCATCTGGGATTCGAACCCACACTCTCAGAGTGAGGCACCTAATCTCCAGCACACAAAGTCAGCGATCTGACCCACTCTGCCACCGTGTGCTGGCGATTACGGAAGGGCTAAGACATTGGACTCCTGATTAAAATATCTTTTAACAAAAGTTTTTTCTATGATGAGGTGTCTGACAAAAACGTTTTAAATAATTCAAACAAGGTTCATTGTTACATAGTCAAAAGCAGGTCATTGTATAAAAGCTGGTCTGTGTCGTTTTTCTTTTCTTTCCTTTCCTTCATGGAAACAATAATTCTGTTAACTGGTCATCAATGAAAAATGTAATCCACCCAATCAGACCCCTACCTGAAGGCAGCTGCTAACCCTAGAGCTTGGGGAAAGGATGTGGCATTCCCCGCCCCCACGTCTCCCCTCAGACATTCCGTGTTCCAGGAGTAGGGGCCGATACCTAGACGAGGGATAGCGGGAGCAGGTCCTCCAAAATTACCATGTCCCCCTCGGGCCATCTGTTCTTGCATCTCCTCCAGTGTGAGGCGCCCGACTAGGTCCTCTACCCTCACATCCCACGGTAGGGATATATTTCTGAAGGGATAATCCCCCAGTGCAAAGAGACATTGGAGGATGAACACATATGCATATAGGACACCGCACATGCTAACACTTGTCTACTTTTTACAGCTGTCCAGTTTGAACCGAGACGACAAAGCAACTATCAGATAAGCAGCATATATTACCTTGACACTGACCTCTAGCACCATGTTCCTAAAGGATGACAGGGCATGGTAAGAAATAAATCATGTCAAAAGAGGCCAAGAATATCAACGTTAAAGTTTCAATGGCGGTTCATTGGCAGTATTTAAAGGAACAAAGTTTCATGATTGTATATACAGATGTAGGTGACAGTACACCACCAATCAAAGATCAGTAGACAAACTATCTGTAATAGCACCGATGTAAAATTACTATGACACTGTTTGCAGAGAAATAAATTAGTCTAGCAGTCTTTTGTCACGATATCTACAGCCTGTCACCCCAACCAGATCCCATGTTGATTTCACGTTACAGGCTGCGATGAAACTCCCGATGTATCTAGGGGTGGTTATGAGTCACTTCTTGATGTCTGTTACGTATTTGTCTACCTGTGACCCCTTTTCAGAAAGACCTTAAAGCTGGCCTATTTACCCTATTTTAGATTAGATACATCATATTTATACATTTGACACCCCGTGCTAAGGAACTCGATTCCAAATTAAAATAAGCGGTATCTAATCTATAATGACACCACCTCAAGTTTCCAAACACTGCAGGCTTATCATTCAACTAACATGTGTTTTTTCAGTCATCTTTGACAATTTGACGTGTAACAGTCCAGTGACTTGCTGATTATTGACTTCAAATATCGAGTGAAGGAATTGCAGCGTAAAAGTTCAAGTTTAGAAGATTTTCCTCTGCTCTAGTCTTTTGAACAGAATGGTGACCAGGGTTCCGTTGTACAAGACTATCTTAGCGCTAAAATGAGCGTAACTCCCATACCTTAACTTAGACTTACGACAGTCGTAACGCTTAGGTTTGTTTTGTACAACGTTTATTATTTGTAAATAATAATTCTTCTTACACATGTACGTGGCAAAAACGTGTCTCGGGATCACTGATCTCGCTCCTTATTTCGCCTAACGGTTTTAGACGCAGTATTATACCTGTTATATACTTATTAGGCATGAAGTTTAAAATGGAAACATTTTGGGGGATATGTTGTAAAAATAATATGAAAATATACTTGTGAGGTTAGATTTATGGAATATTGAAATTTATGTATGACGGTCATCTAGAATGCAAAACTTTACATATACAAACACTAACATTATAAATATGTATATTCAAACCATATAATGACACTTGTTAAAGGATATTTAATGATGTATTATTGCTTTCTAAACAACATTCGTTTGAAATAGTTTTCTGTTACAACCCACAAACGTATTCCTAATTAGGAGACAAACCTATTCTGTTTTAAATTTTGAGGTGGTTCATCGTTGATTAAACACCACTAAATGTATTACCTCAAAATATAAAACAAAATAGGTTTATCTCTATTCTACCATAACTAAAATGCGTTTTTTGTACAACAGACTCCGTCTTGCGCACGTACTTACACTGCAGTGATGCAATCGAAACGTGAATACCATTTCGTGGAATCGCAATTGTTCAATGGCTGTGTTTAGATCAAAAATTCTGCAGTATATCCAAGCTAGTTCAATTTTCGATAACCAAACCCGCTGGCTGGTTAGTTGGTTGGTTTGTTGTTTAACGCCGCACTCAGCAATATTCCAGCTATATGACGGCGGTCTGTAAATAATCGAGTCTGGACCAGACAATCCAGTGATTAACATCATGAGCATCGATCCACACAATTGGGATCGATGACATGAATCAACCAAGTCAGCGAGCCTGACCACCCGATCCCGTTAGTCGCCTCCTACGACAAGCATATTCACCTTTTACGGCAAGCAGGGGTCATTGTACATTAACTTGTCTGATACCGATTGATGTCGAGAAACATGGATAATATCAAATAACGTGTTTAAATCACACCATGCGCGAGCATTTGTCCCAGAGAGGGTGTTGTTTTGTTTGTATTACGTGACTCAAGATCAAAAGTTGTTTTTTTATGAATGAAATATATTTCTTGATTTAAACGTAGATAGCTGAATATATGAATGCAAATCAGCATGGTTAGAAGTTGCTCGGTGCATTGTAAGTACGTGCTGTTACAAAATGGTCATTCTGGAACTGGGGCACGGGTGGCCCAGTCGTCGAAGGCGCCACGATTCGCTGTGCAAAGTTGCGTCCCTTGGGCACGCCAGAAACCTATGAATGTGTGTTCGAATCCCGGTTCGCCCTGATTATGTTTCTAGGTTCGTCAGTACCATACCCTTGCTCGTTGGTTTCACCGGTGGTAAACGTCTGAGACCTGCATCACTTCGGGCTTTCCTCCCACATTAAGCTGACACGCCGCGATATAACTGGAATACTGTTAAAAGCGGCGTTAAATCCAGCTCATGCACTCATTCTGGAACTTACAGCGGCTTGTGCGTAATTGACAGTAGCTTTCGCTTATGACATTTGTTATAAACAAGAGATATGATTTTAGGGGATAATATACATTGTATCAATGTTCTCAGGTTTATCACCTCTATGGAATCACTTAGAATTATTAGTATCTTAGATTCCAACGTATGATCCCATTTTATTGTCGTTATCCTAAAATATCCAATACTTTTATCATTAAACTAATGGTTTTACTTCATCAATACTTTTCAAAACATGTATCCAAATCAAAAGCTGCTTTTAAAACCTTTAGTAAAAGTAGTAGTGTTTTAATAATTGACTCTGTCTTCCTTTTTGCTAATTCATTACCAAGTGTGTTTTATCCTATCTGTTAACATATTTGTAATTTGTAATTATGAGCAGGTTCTTTCAGCATCCACCTTCTGTTAACATTCATTTTCCTTCACCCATGTTATCTAAAAGTATCACAAATGTTTGACAAATGGGACAGACTAAGAATGTTGGATTGAAACCTAAGGGCTCCTGACAATGCTATGGTTAGTTCACTTGGCTTTTAATGTCCGCATAATCGCATGTATGTCAACCGAAATGAGTGTCTTGTTCATTGTACTCCTAAAGTGTTATCTGTCGGCTGTAGCGCGCATGCATTTCCCACTTTAAGAAAGCCTTCATAGTCGACATGGCATGTAGATTCCAGGGAAAGACTGAACCAAAAGTACTCAATGATAATCATTAAGTCGAAGACGTGAGCACCCTCGGGGATATATCGATCTGTTCATATTTGTCGATATGTTCGTCAGAAGCTGACTATATGACCATATGTTAATAGTTCCAATTTAAACTGATATTTGTCGATCTGTTTGTAGTTTGTGAGAAAATGTCTTGAAAAACATTCGAGTAACTGCGGTCTCACTCTAATAATCTTCTTAGTACTAAGGTGTGGTGAGGTGAAATTGGGTTTAACGTCGCGTCCAAGATTATTGCACGTGTATATAGCGACGTGCATGCACGTATGTGTGTGTGTGGCTGTTTGTACAAGTCCGGACCGATGCCGATTTATAGTGCTAGCACACTGATATACCATGAATACCCCACTCAGACACAGTATACTCTCCGAGCCGACCAGTCCTTGTTTTAGCCCCTAATGCCGAACGCCAGACAGGGTAGCAACAAGTACCATCTTTTAACGTCTTTTCGTATGACGCGGCCGGGAAACGAACCCCGGACCTTCCGCTCACCGGGCGGACGCTCTATCACTAGACCACGGAGGCGGTTCTTAGTACCAAGAAATAGTGGGAGCGCAACAATGTCAAACTCCCTTTCCCCGGGTGTACACCATTAATCATGTAAATATGAAGCAATTGTCTGTAAATGTCATTGGCGTCTGCATCCCAGTATATGAGATCCTTGGTGTAACAAACATATACTTCCAGTGGGTTGTGTAAGTGTAAATTCTGAACACAGGTCCGCACAAACACACATGAACACGACACATTGGTAAGAAACTCCTTCATACTTACACTTAGATGACAAACCTTAAATTATGTCATAAAGCATTCAACATTATCTGATATTATGAGCAGATTCTGTTCACTGTCATCCAATCAATTCTGTTTGCTTTATTTATTTATTTGAATATTTAAAATGTTTTCTGTTGTTTCTTTTCTGGGATAGCTGAAAGTCATGTCATCCGAGAAACAGATTGTTTTTGTTTTTAGAGAGAAACAATCTGTCAGCACGCCATTACTATATAACAAACCAAAACAATGTTAACTCCTGTTCTAATACTCTTGTTGTCAAGGGTAACGGAACAGGGCTGTTGCTAAATACGAGGGAATATCCAATTTTCAAGGAAGTGCAAACCCGTTGCTCATCTTTTTTCCCTCGATCCCACAAATGTCGCAATAAATAAGATAACAATCACAACTCGATATCTTTTCTGCCTTGGAAACATTTGTGTATGGTTCAGGATAAACGGATTTCACAGTGAAAGATAATAATAGCCCGGTCACATGTCAGCAACACTGACGTCAATAATAGTACGTTGTGTGTCTATTATTAATGACAGTCACTGGGAATTTTACTGGCATGGATCAGCACAGAACCGATGTTTATGAAACTTAGATCTTGCACAGTTGGAAAAGGTCAAAAGGTTTTGCCCGAATAACGTGATACTGTTATCTTGAGAAAAGAATCGCAATCGATAGTCAATCACATTCTACAGGTATCTATGAATTTACTCAAATCTTTTTTTACGCTTATTTAGGATCTACTTTAAATGATTGACAATTCAGCAATGATGACCAGTATCTAATCGACGATGTCGACTGAACGCACTGTGACTGTGACTAGTTCACTTCGGTAGTTCAAAAGTTATTCAACTATCATATGTATGTAGTTGAAATTTAAGTTGATACTGATGATTTTCATATCCTTCATGTTATTAGATATGAATGAAGGAAGGAATTGCAGTGGTGCATCGACATAAACATGAACCTAGAATCTAGTCATGGAGGAAGTGCCATTATCCGCTTATCCCTATTTTATGCAATTTGTGATATATATATTATTATACATATTATATTCATGAGTGTCACATAGAATAGAATAGAAGTCAAATTTGCATCAAAACTCATATTTCACGGTCATAACATGATAACAAACCAGTATTTTTCCATGCTTTTTTGTATTCATGTATTCGTGCGCTTTCCCATTGATGCCACAACATAACTTTGATATTATTTTTTAAGGATTCATGTTCTTCCAAATATAGAGAATCAACAATAAATATTGAAAATTATTAAGATATAATTTTGTGTGTTTTATTTTTTAAGTTTCCACGAGGAACTATTTTGTGCACACGCTGTCGATCACAATAGTTACTGAGATTGCGACTTGATAGCTGATGACAAATCTTCGAAAAGGGGGCATTTAGTATCAAAATGTACACAAGAAATATACTATTTTATGCTTTTTGTCAAATAAGATGCATGTCTTCTCGTGTTCGAAGTCTGGTTCAAACTACACGTGATGAAATATACACCCTATTTGACAAAAAGCATGAAATAGAACTTAATCCTACCCTGAGCTACACATCTAGGGACACACATATTACTTTAAAGTTTAGAAAGCTTAAGACTGTTCAATTGTATTTGTGAACCATTACCTTGAACAAGTTAGTAAATAAACTTGTACAATCCCTAACCTTCCTTCTCACTATCGCAGTTCTTGTTGTGTGGTATAGCAAATCTCATGAGCACAAAAATTATACGAAAGCTATATTGCGTCATCGGACTCAATGTGCGATTTGTGAAATATCGCAGGACTGTAGCAGGGTCATGTCCACTTAAACATATATACCCACTAATTAAAACAAAACAAAACAAAACAAAGCACAACAAAAAGGCATTAGTGGTTGACACTGACACTGACACGAGAATAGCGTTGTTTATAAAACATGCAATAAAAAAATTGGCATACTTTGAACAAATATCCGTATCATACAAAACAATGCAGTGACACATATTAACTAATAATATCGTATTAAACAGCAGATGTGTTTACATAGAAGTCGTTTACCAACCTAAGACATCATGAGTCGAACATGAATACATCTTACGACTGCCCATAAGACCACTTAGCTATGAAATATTGATCATATTTGAAATATTTGTTTGATACAAACATGTACTCAGATATGCAAAGGTAAAAAACGTATGTTCATTTACTTTCATGTGAAATTAATGTAGAAATATAACTATGTGAGCTTTGAACAGTCACTGATATAGGCCACCGAGCCACGTCTTTTGAAAGGCTAATAATGTCAACATGCAAACACATTACCTTACACGTTGAACGATTGGGCGAAGACTGTTCTTTTTCTGTCCACGGTTGGAAATGTAAGTTTCTTGCTGAATCATAACATATTGATAGCTATAACCAGTCTGGTTAGACACTAGTTACGGAATTAGTTGGCTGTTAACAAATGGACCAAAATTAAGTCTCCACCATATTCTCAAAACTATATTGCTTGCATCTCTCTGTTTATGTAAGTGTCCATCTGGAGAACCATTGGCATAATAGCAACGATGCTGCATGTAACATCTGTTAGCATCGGTTATTGTACTTTAATTAACACTTCTCATTTACATATTATATCTTTTGAGAATATGAACAACACATACACTAAAATCACACATGTTTGCATATGTAGTATTTACGGAAAGCATACGCATATGTTTGATCGGAATTTCTTAGAAGTTGACGGATGACAAAGTAGACACAATTTATGAATAACAAATTCTTTATTTTACTGTAATGCTTGACAAAGGTATAAGGATCTGTATCGAAATGTCGTTATTACATTGATAATAAAGACGGTGTTATCCATAAGTTGTGTCTACCTTGTCATATCATACGTATTACTATATGCATTTGATATATTTAACACTACTAGAATTGTAAGAACATTGACACCACCTCATGACATCACTGGAAATGTGGTTGTTGATTATATATAGATTATCATTTACAAGAGTTGTTTTCACATCGTACATGATATGTACATGCTTGATTCGTTGACTATTTAACTTCTTTGCTTGATTAATAATTGGTTGCTAGCTTTGCTGTATATTGTATTATATCATTATTATATCTTAAACTTAAACTGTTTGAAATATACACAAATCGTTAAACATAAAATATATTAATTTTTGCTTGATTTAAACTTTGCTTAGCATACATATTTGTCATTTATTTATTTTATAAAATATACACTTTGATAAGTATGATACAATGACACATATTAACTAAAATGGCCTATTGAAAGCATATGTGTTTACATAGAAGTCGTTTACCATCCGAGGACTTCACATGAATTCATCTTGTGGCTGTCCATGAGACCTCTGTGTTGATGTCTGCATAGATCAATCTTGGTATTACCATTGTCCGTTATGATAAACATGTATCCCTTAAAGTAACACTTACATGTTATTATATATCAGAAGTATAGATAATTTCTGACAATTTGTCATGGAGAGGTCAGTGACCCACCTCGGTTAGGAAGTCAAAGGGATGTGTCATAAATGACGACGGTGAATACAGTTATGGACATAATATAGAAAATAGAACAGTTGAACAGTTGAAAATTATATTTGTAAAATAAAGTTAACACTCTGATGAAATCTAAAAGCCGAGTATGCATGATGTTACGAGAGGGGAATGTCAATCGAAAACAAATATTAGTAAATTCAAGTACAAAAACATATAACATTTATAAAAAAAACCCTCCAATGTGAAACTCTTTTTGCTTGAGGTTCAAATGAATGACAGTTGTGAGGGGATAATATCAATATCGTAGACAGCCACATCTCTTTGTTATATAAGATGTATCAATAGAGAAATAGCAAAAAATACGATCCGTATCTCAGATATGAATTGAGCCTGTATAATTCCATATCATTATAAAAATATAAGTGCATTTCTTGTGATGACCAATACCTAATATTTAAGGAAAAGACTTCACCCCAACGTTCTCAAATGGGTATTTGTTCATGACAATAATGGCTCAGCATGTTAATATATTTTTATTGGCACACTTCATCTTTATTAAAACATTAGATAATAACCCGAATCAACAGAACACAACATGATGATACCAACAAAACTCAACATGCTGTTGATCAAGCACAAACCAACTTAAAACCATTACATAAAGTTGTAAAATAAAGAATATATAATCCCTGAATCGTAATAATATCCAAAATAAATAAACTCTTCATCATTAAGTTCCAAGGTCCGGTGATCATCACATACTCAACAAGATAACATGGACAGTTTATTTGAGGTTAACCGCGGCTCGTTACACAGGAAATGAGTCAAATGACTTGACTAATGTCCACGTATGAAATGTAACATTTTTGGCGCGTTAAGTGTTCATCTGTGATTATTTTTCGTTAGTCTCAAATATGTATATAGTTACTTACACCGTGATGTTTACATGACGTGACGGTCATGTGCTAGCGAGGTCAAAGGGTAAGGAAATTATAGTTCCGGCTCACAATGGCGACGACACACTACATAGGTCTTATTGCATCGTGTTCAGAGTAAGAGTGGCCTAAGCCCTCCAAGAACATTACCGGAAATATTGTAAACCACAGGTCTTATTCGTAACCGTTGGATCAGTCTTCAGGTAAGGAATCTTGACCTCTTGCTAATTACCCGTATAGCAATATGGCAACATAGCCTTTGAGCACCCACGTTCCTGTATCATTCCACGACCTGACACGCTAGTATACATGTATTATTCGCATCATGGAAGTGTTCATACTGCATAACAACATTAATCGAGACAATGCTATTTTCAATATGAGCTGTTAGTTAAATGCCTCATTCAATATTAATAACCGTGAACATATATTTCATGTTGCAGTGACCTCAATACGAGTCTAACCTCTTTCCCTATTTCCACTATAACACATTGCCAGAGAAAAACAATAATATACAATATTTGCAAGGTTATATGCCAATCTAATTATGCCGTAAAGCATATTTACATTGGCATTTGTGATTGCTTTGTATGTGATATGAAGAGATGATGAAACACAGATATGGTGTTAAAATGGCTGCCTTATGTACCGATAGGTAGCCCCATGTTATGAGAAGTCGGGGGGCAGGAGCAAAATGCATGGTGTACAGAATGTGAGCAAGTGGGCAATAGCTGGTCATACATGCAGTTTCAATGGTTTGGGATTCCCGTAATGACTCATATGATAATGCAACAATATGATTATTTTGAAAAGTCTTTTTGTGACTGTTGTGTTTTTCATTGTGAAAGTATAGATGTATTTCGTCATCGACTGCGATAATACAAGAGTGTCTAAAACACCTAGCAGTTGGTACAAATGTGTCACCCATGTATGTGGTTGTGTGTTGTTTTTCACTTCGGCCAGGTAACGATGGTTACCTGCTGATGTTTAACTATCACTGCATTGTAGGCATGTATCTCCCAGACAGAAGAACAACTTTTCAGTCTTAAAATAAATTACGCCAGCAAGAGATTGTCAAACTTTAATTTGGAGATGTTTATTCATATAAATATTTCAGCTTACAAACACAAAAAGGGACAATGTAATATTGCAAGCATTACTTATCTAATCATATAATTGTATTTACGATTTAACAATGGAAAAGAAGGCCAACGGCTTTGTCAAATATTTTATTCATTTTGTGAAATTGTATGTTTGGAATATGTTTTCTCTGAATACACATCAACATTAATATAAGGCATAAAATATTAATATTAATATTAAAAACGAAATCACCGAGGGCATCCTTTGTTGCATCATGAATATTCATGACGATAATACAAATGTATCTTAAAAAGGAATAGTCTATAAATGTCTGAATGCAGAAGTAGTCCCTTTATGCTTTTAGGTGTAAAATCATTATTTTCATATGAGTTGTTCAAATGTCTGCTGATGATGTTTCTGCAGACACTGATACTGCATTACAGTTACTAAAAAGATATTTGGTTTGGACTTTTTGTGTGAATTAACTGGTTAGAAAGTAAATATGAGAAAGACCCAGGAAAGACTATGGTGTTTCGTAACAGCGGCCCACTGCGACACAATGGGAATTGGTCTCTTCACGGCCAGAAGCTTGAGGTGGTGTCATTTTAAGGGGCATTCACATGGTACAACTAGTTGTACCGTGTGAATGCCCCTTAAGAGATATTTAGGTATAGTATTTACACCCAGACCAGTTTGCACTAAAGCACAGTCATGCCTTGCACCACAAGTAAATAAAGCCCTAATAGGCCAGTAGGAAAATCCCCTAATTTAATTACACCTAGACATTTTCTATAACAGTCAAATATGTATGCCAAAGGTATTCTCAAATTCATATGTCATTACCATAAAAACCCAACCAAAATCAACCTCTGGCAAAGTTGTTAAATTTGAGTTTGATTTCCAATCAAATTTGCTTAATGACTTTCTTTGCATGTAAAGTAGTTGTCCATAAAGTAGTATCTGTAGGAACCAAAACAAGATGGCACCCACTGGTCTCTCCAGCTCATAGAGGTTTTGTGTCAACGCATCGCTCCAAGAACATGTCATCAACAACACACAGGAGCTCTGGTAAGTATTTTATATGCAGAGTCCTTAGCATAGAGTATTTTTACTATTGCAATTGAAGTATTTGCTTTATTTTTCGAGTTTGTTCCATCACAGTTTTGACAGATCTTCTTGATAGCATTGTATGGTATTTGCATCTGTTGAAGAGAAATTAATTTAAACTGTGTTTGTAACACAACTTAGATATGTTTTTTCCATCTATTATTTACCCTACACATAACTTAGAATATAAATAAATATGTTTGGGGGGCTGTTAACCCATAAATCGGACACTTGTATGCTAGCAGACAGCTTTTCCTTGTATGCTAATACCTTAACGACTGGTTACATTTATGATGACTTCAGGTGACCCTACACTGAAATGCTTTGTGGGGGGAATAATGTACATTTTTGTTACTTTTAAATAAACATATGTTTGTTCAAATACACAGATATCATAGTAAATAGATTTGTAACACTTCATATTCATTTTATAAAATGGGTAAACACAGGAACATTAGTATAAACAAAACCCAAAAATTCTATTTCTTATCTCTGTACAATGCATTTATCATTGCATAAACAAATTTCAATGCCTTGAATGAAACTGTGTAGTAAGGTAGGTAACCATTATATACCAATATTCATGTAAACATAAATTTAATGTGTTGGGGTAAGGGAAAGGCATTGCACAATGGACAGTTGTCCCTTAGCCTTGGGGTTGGGGGGATCAGTATATTGAACGTTTGTTTGTTCTCTCGACCGGGCAGGTAGCCTGGCACACGGAAGCTGTACCCAATTTCTCTTTAGAACTTTTTAGACAAAAATGAAATGTTTCACTAATTTTCTTTCATGTGATTTTGGGTGGTGCACATACATTATGAACACATTTTCAAGATGCAATCCTGGTACCATGCAACATTTTAACACATGATATTATTTTTTAAACTTTTGTAAAAAATCACTCTTCAGAAACTATTATTTGTACTGTTTTAATTCCAGATGCTGCTGACCACTGCTGTGTTCTGTGTGGTGTTGATGGAACTGATGTGAAACTGTCTTCAAAAGGACTTTCATCTTTGATTGCAGTATCGATGAAACGTGAAGATGACGTTCACACTCGAATTACAGTGAATAATGACTGTATGTATTTTGTACATGAGAGTTGTCGAAAGACATACACAGCAAACAAGAACATTTACAAAGCCATCAAAACTCAGTCCACTGCCACATGTCAAACAGCCACAAGGGTTATGAGAAAACTGAACTCTAATTTCAACTTTGAAACTCATTGTTTAATAGGAATCAGTAGACATCAAGGCTAGGATTGCAATGGCAGGTGATATTCTTGCAGTTGAGGCTAAATATCATAGACCATGCATGCAGAAGTTCTTGTCAGCGCCTGGTGAAAGTGACACCAATACCAACACTGAGGACACAGCCAACAGTACTGCTTTCTCAGCATTATGACAGCCAACAGTACTGCTTTCTCAGCATTATGACAGCCAACAGTACTGCTTTCTCAGCATTATGACAGCCAACAGTACTGCTTTCTCAGCATTATGACAGCCAACAGTACTGCTTTCTGAGCATTATGACAACCAACAGTACTGCTTTCTGAGCATTATGACAACCAACAGTACTGCTTTCTCAGCATTATGACAACCAACAGTACTGCTTTCTGAGCATTATGACAGCCAACAGTACTGCTTTCTCAGCATTATGACAGCCAACAGTACTGCTTTCTCAGCATTATGACAGCCAACAGTACTGCTTTTTCAGCATTATGAGAGCCAACAGTACTGCTTTCTGAGCATTATGACAACCAACAGTACTGCTTTCTGAGCATTATGACAACCAACAGTACTGCTTTCTGAGCATTATGACAACCAACAGTACTGCTTTCTGAGCATTATGACAGCCAACAGTACTGCTTTCTCAGCATTATGACAGCCAACAATACTGCTTTCTCAGCATTATGACAACCAACAGTACTGCTTTCTGAGCATTATGACAGCCAACAATACTGCTTTCTGAGCATTATGACAGCCAACAATACTGCTTTCTGAGCATTATGAGAGCCAACAATACTGCTTTCTCAGCATTATGACAACCAACAGTACTGCTTTCTCAGCATTATGACAACCAACAGTACTGCTTTCTCAGCATTATGACAACCAACAGTACTGCTTTCTGAGCATTATGACAGCCAACAATACTGCTTTCTCAGCATTATGACAGCCAACAATACTGCTTTCTGAGCATTATGACAGCCAACAGTACTGCTTTCTGAAAATTATGACAGCCAACAGTACTGCTTTCTGAGCATTATGACAACCAACAGTACTGCTTTCTGAGCATTATGACAACCAACAGTACTGCTTTCTCAGCATTATGACAACCAACAGTACTGCTTTCTGAGCATTATGACAGCCAACAATACTGCTTTCTCAGCATTATGACAGCCAACAATACTGTTTTCTGAGCATTATGAGAGCCAACAGTACTGCTTTCTGAGCATTATGAGAGCCAACAGTACTGCTTTCTGAGCATTATGACAACCAACAGTACTGCTTTCTGAGCATTATGACAACCAACAGTACTGCTTTCTCAGCATTATGACAGCCAACAGTACTGCTTTCTGAGCATTATGACAACCAACAGTACTGCTTTCTCAGCATTATGACAGCCAACAGTACTGCTTTCTGAGCATTATGACAACCAACAACTCATGGTCAGATCAGCATCGTGAAATAAATGTAGAACGAATCAGTCAAGACTTCAAGGATATGCAGATTATCCTAGGCTATCTCAGGACCCATAACCCATTTCAAGCTGGAGAAAATTCACAACTGAGAAACATTGTCACAGGCCTGATCGCTGATGATCAAGTCAACGTTGACAATCTGGTCAGAATTGGTAACACCATTCAAGACAGCATCAACGAGAGGAAGTTTGGAGATGTCATCTTAAAGAAAAGCAACCAAGCTGTTACATTTGCTGTGATGAAAAAGGCAGTGAATTTAAAAGACGGTGAAAAAATTCATATGTCTTCTGCTGAGATGTACAAACGTTGTCGATTGCCTATGTTTCAGGACCTCCACCTTCATCTGTGTTCAGCTCTGAACTTGCAGCTGTTTCACCAGCTCTCTTCCATGAAGATGGCACTATGCGAAAATCCCCAAAGTCTCAACTTTCCCGACACATCATAGAGTTGAATCCGAACATTGTCGTCACTAGTGACATCGTCCCTGGAATTACAGTTGTTGACGGATGTGCTGTGCTTCAACAAATGAAATGGTCAAAAATAGGCCCCATTCACGATGTGTGTCATGCTTATACCAACACATTAGCACACAAAACAACAGATGGATTTCCTCTTCTGTAGTGTTTGACATTTATGAAGTTCAGACAACAAAGGAACAAGAGCAGAAGCGTCGCAGACTAATGAAGGACACAGATGCTGATGTGGTAGTAAACCCCCAAACCACTGTACCCTCTGACCAAAGCAGTTTTCTTGCCAACAAGAAGAACAAACAGAATACTATCAATCTATTATCTGAATATCTTAGGGATTCTGATATCTCTGTACAACATGCAGGAAGTGAAGGGGATGCTGACGTTGTCATTGTTAGAGAGGCAGTCAAGTTATCTGCCACACACAACACAGTACATGTTGTTTCAGATGATACAGATGTATTGTCTCGCTTGCTTGCCGTAAAAGGGGACTATGCTTGTTGTAAAAGGCGAATAACTGGATCGGGTGGTCAGACTCGCTGACTTGGTTGATGCTCATGATATTAATCACTGGATTGTCTGGTCCAGACTCGATTACTTACAGACCGCCGTCAAATAGCTGGAATATTGCTGAGTGCGGCGTTAAACAACAAACCAACCAACTATCTTGTCTTGCTGATGCACCATGTCGATCCCAAATCTGATGTATATATGAAGACAAAAACACAAACAATATCAATGCAAGAAGCACAGCGTTCAATTAGTTATCATCAGTGCCAACTATTGCCCTTTTTGTATGCTGTTTCTGGATGTGACACTACATCTTCTGTATTTGGCTTTGATAAAGTGAAGCATATGAAGTACCTTTCTTCATCACCTGAACTTCAAACAGCAGTCAAAGTGTTTGGTGAGGATGCTGTGCCATTGGATGATGTGAAGAAAGCAGGAGAGAGGTATGTTTCTGGACTATACACTGGTGCAAAGTATGGAAGATATTTAGATGACCTGCGATACCATATCTACAAGATATATACCTGTTGGACGCATGCCGCCAACATCAAGAGCTTGCTACTTCCATTCCCTGCGAGTTCATCTGCAGGTCCATACATGGCGTCATCTTGGAACGTTACATGACAAGGAAAGCTTTGAGTTCAGAAACACTCATGGTCATTTACTCCCAGTGATCACTGATAAAGACCCTGCTCCACCAGACCTACTGAAGGAGATCAGATGTTCATGCAAGAGCTCCACAAGACCTACTCCCAGTGATCACTGATAAAGACCCTGCTCCAACAGACCTACTGAAGGAGATCAGATGTTCATGCAAGAGCTCCACAAGACCTACTCCCAGTGATCACTGATAAAGACCCTGCTCCAACAGACCTACTGAAGGAGATCAGATGTTCATGCAAGAGCTCCACAAGACCTACTCCCAGTGATCACTGATAAAGACCCTGCTCCACCAGACCTACTGAAGGAGATCAGATGTTCATGCAAGAGCTCCACCGGACTATGTACTTCTTGCAGCTGCTTCAAGATGAGAATTCCATGTAGCATCCATTGCAAATGTGAAAGTGCGTGAATTCTTGTTGATGACAGTCTATAATTGATTAACAGTTCCATCTGCTACAACAGGAAGTGTGAACAGCATATATACATGAACACATTGTGAAACTGTTGGAAGAGATATCAAGTTGTTACCAACTACTCTATGGTGGACACAAGTTCATTCTGATCGTCAAAAACTGATTATAAAAAACCTTGACATTTTTATGATTTTGGGAGCATGTCTACCTGACAATGGATATGTCACCTTGACTTAATTTGGAATGGACCTTTTGCTGCTTCTAAATATTTACATAAATAATTAAGTTGCAGCAAAGATTCAAGTAGGAATGAAGAATACCAACATATTTGACAGTTGATGCAAGTATGTTTAAAGGGAGACAACTCAAGTATGACCTTGCCACACATCACCTCGTTAATTGTTAATTTTCTTAATAATTAATCCCAATTCAATTTTCTATCATCATAATCTGTATTTGTTCACCAAATATGGCAAATAATCACCAATATGTCTTTAAAGACATCCTGATTAAAGCCTGCATGCAGAAATCATTTTCCCCTTTTTCTACCATATTTTTCCCAATAAATAAAATGGTTAAAAATATATATTTGCCAGAGGTTGATTTTGGTTGGGTTTGGTATGGTGTGACAGAATATGTATATGATTCATTTTAACATAAAATTTGTCTGTTATCAAAAATGTCTAGGTGTTTCAATATTTCTACTTGCCTATAATGGCAACATACAGGTATCAAAAGAGAGTCGGTAATATTAATTGTACTGATCTTTTCAGGATTTTTTTGTGCAATGGTTACACCAATATTGTGCTACGGGTCAGAAATCTGGGGAACAACATGTTGTAAAACTACTAAAAATGTTCGGATAAGAATGTGCAAATATTTAGTGAAAGTTAAACTACATGCAGTAGTATGGTACTGGGTGAATGTGGACACATGGGCATGCACACATATTAAACATATTCTATTTCAATTTGGGTTTGGTTTTGTATGGATTAACCAGAATGTTGGGAATTTTAACATTTTTATCAGATTATTTAAAATAATATTGTTTCACAAAATTTAGATGTAGCAATTTTAGACTTTATGACAGAAACAGGAAGATACAGTAATATACCGTATATATATATATATATATATATATGTGTGTGTGTGTGTGTGTGTGTGTGTGTGTGTGTGTGTGTGTGTGTGTGTGTGTGTATGGACGTATAGCAGCGGTAAGAAATGAAAACTTTTTATGTCTATATTTTGGCCCATTGACCTCTATATTGAATAAATTGTCTTGTTTCTATGTATTTTCATAGCATCTTTCAATGTATGTCACCCAATGAAGGCCAACGTTACTAATCAAGCAACTTTTATCTATAGAACACCATAACATATATTTAAAGGTATCATGACAGCATTTCAAAAGTGTCAGCATATTGTGTAGACAATTTTAAACGAAAATTAAAATATTGTTTGACTTTCGATCTCGATACACTGATTGAGTGGTAAGGCTGAGTGCGCCGTTAAACAACAAACAAACAAACAAACAAAACATTAACAATCTAAACCCTCTTAAGTGTATAAAATATGTGCACATTATCTAGTTTTGATACCACGATCACCATTTGTTCAATCATTACACTAAAAAAACTGGTTCTACCTTTTAAACTACTTTTACATTAGGCACTCCCGAATATCATAGTGCATGATTATTTACACTAAAACAGTTCAATTTCATCATCTTTGATTGCGTCATGTAATCGAAATTTGACTCCAGTCAGCAACAATCGAGTAGATATTCGAGGGGGTGTGATGCTGATGAAAGTTGTCCGAGTAATGAATTCCCGGGGAAATTACATCATGCGAAATTGTCTTTGATGACATTTTCGCCTTTGTAAGAGTTAATTATGTGTACTACATCTCATATGAACAAATGTGCCACAGGCAAACACGCTAAAAGTAAGTAAATTTCTTATTCAGGGCCTGTCGTACATGTGCACACTTTGACCTGTATCAGATGGCAATGTCTGTATATATATGTATTAGGGAGAGGGGCACCTGAGTTAGATATATTTGCCCAGTCCAATTGACCATAAATGTCTATAAAATATGTTTAAAACAAACCAGTTGTATTAACAATTGTGTGATTCATATGGTTCATGAAAGCTGGGAGTTTGCACCCTGACAACCCCCTATATGGTGACCTGTGCAAGGCTGCTTAATATGTCAATGTGTTTCCTGATAGGATAATATATCTATATGATGATGTTAGCAACCAAACATGCCCTTTGCCTGTTTACAGTAGGAACATGTAAGA
Source organism: Haliotis cracherodii (assembly GCF_022045235.1). NCBI lineage: Eukaryota > Metazoa > Mollusca > Gastropoda > Lepetellida > Haliotidae > Haliotis > Haliotis cracherodii. The sequence goes on from NW_027266286.1 coordinate 31,831,980, forward strand.
TATATTGTGGTATTATTAAGATGAAATATCTACGTAACAAGTCACTAACACACACAATCTGTCAATGACCTAAATATGTAATCTATACTCTGATATTGTTCTGTAGATTATTTCTCCGAAAGGCACGTAGTATTAATAAGAAAATGTATTGATTGTTACGTTCCAACACCATGGCGAAGTAAATATGAATACAAAATTGAAACATAACTATTCCAAGCAAACTCTAGAGAAGTTGCTCAGTATGTATCGCATTTTACTGACCTTTAGAGTAACACGTGGCAATGCGAACCCCCCTCCCCATACACACACACGTGTACTTTATATGCCGCTTCTGTACACCGTAGAACTAAGTAAGTCAGTATCTATGTGACACTAAAGCGGGCCCTAGTTTTCGCCTATTCGAATTAGACAAAGCGTTTCTGCGCAACCATTAAAGTAGGTCAGGATAGAAATGTAATGCATACATTGTACGTCACAGACTGCTGCAAGTATGACTAACGCCTCCCGTGTGAGCTTACTTCGCTTCATATATTCGAAAAGGAACATTGTAACCCTCTGACGACCCCGCATATTTACCACGCGCAACTTAACTATTTCGGGGTATTATAAAATGCACCATTGTCTTAAAACTATTGAATATCAATGGTTTCAGAGCATGACGCAATGAAGTTAACCGTTAATAAAATACAGAAGTTTTATCTATCCCTATGGACACCAAGTGTTGATACATTTACGTTTGTATCGGCAATCGTTGATATAACGTGGCACTTGACTCACCACTCAACGATATAAATCTGTGTATGCTTCATACACCTAAAAGCAATCCATGGCGACATGTGGTGGTCATCGAATATTCAGTATCAACGCTTTTGCTAAAACACTAAAGTAAAGTTTTAGGAGATATGTATTCGACATTTCCAATGAGGGATCAAATGCCATGTGTTAGGACTTCCTTTTACTTCTGGGGTGAATTTAGAATAGAAATGGAATCATAAAAGAGGACATGACCATGAATCTTCATCACAAATAGCTTCTTCTGTCACTAGAAACCTGTATCAACAACTCACCCAGCAACTCGCTCTAAAACAATCCGTGGTGATGAGTAGCCAAGAGGTTAAAGCGTTCACGTGTCACATCCATCCGGGTTGGATTCCCACATGGGTACTATTTCTGGGTGACTATTCCGCTGCCCCCGCCGTCATGGTCCGGAACATTGCAAAAGCAGCATGAAACAATATTCACCTCACTCACTCTGAAGCAAGCAAAATGGCGCCACAAGCACACTGATATAAGCAGAATTGCGCATAAAAGGTTTCTTAATTAAATAGTATAGCATGGCATGTATCTTCTGCGGGAAACGATCACTAAACATACCAATAAACCTGGGGTTTAAATAATGACCGAAGAGGTCTTTCACATTAACTAGGTACCATTGTTCGTAGAATAATCCATCTAACATTAATAATATGTGAGCTGTATTCCTTCAACTGTATGATATTTTTGACAGTAATATCACAGCTCCGCATGAACATATCGGTTTTATTGTGGTGTCCAATATTATGAAACAAAATGAAATGTACTGTTTCAATAAATATAATTCGTTTTTTTCCTAATTCTAGAAATACCGCCTTTGATTCGAAAGGTATCTTATGTATGTCGCTGAAAACTGACTGATAAGAAAGCACCAAGGAAATTACATTTTGAAAAACCAATACTTTAATAACCATAACAGTATGAACACAAGGTAGCTCCAGGTCAACAGTACACTTAATGACAACCTATGTGATTATTCAATATATAATTAAGCATATATTAATTATGTAGTTTTAGATTTCTAAAATATTTCATATAACTTTATTAAAAAACGCAACCTATGATGCAAATAGGCTTGTCATCAATATTATCAGTGAAACATAAGCAAACATAATCCATATATAATCCCTATATGTTTCAGGTGTACCATGGCTCTACCAGAGATTTCAGACGCGGCCGAACACAATCAGGAAGCAGTTTCCGGTGAGTTACATTATTACAATATCAAAATTCATCTTTTAAGGTGCCGTCGGAGTTCTTATGGGTAGAATATCATCATTCTGCTTGTATAATTCGACATGTAAATTACCACTGTATCAACTCATACAAGTGTGCGGTTCTCATTTGTAAAGATATACATATGTGATATGTGATATGCGATAATGCTATTTTCTGCCTTTGGAGTTTCTGTATAAGTTAGTATTAAGAACATTTCAGCTTTATATATCGACGAGTTTAAATATTGATATTAGCAAAAAGTACTTAATACATTGTTAACGTCTTTTAACGTAACTTGACATAACTTCTATTATCTATCCCTTGGTGAGTTAATATGTTGTTTTCTCTTGACAGCTGATGAAGCTGCTGGAGGTGTACGAGACGCTCGTCACCCTGTACCGACGATGGATGGATTTGCTGGTGAATTGCCTGGTGATAGTAATGCTGATACACTGTCGCAACAGGCTGTTATAACTTCAATTGCTCAAACAGTAACATCGGTCACTGGTTCAGAGGCTTTGGGCGTCGTGGGCAAAAACACAGCCAGTCAACCACTGGGATGCCTTAGCAATTCTACACCGGAAGCTCTGCCAAAAGATGCTGTCAAGGACAAGGTGAACGAACATGTTAATGAAGTGGCATCATATAAAGAATGTTCCACAAATTCGACAGAAAACCCAGAGGATGCTCTTAATGCTCCGTCACTTTCAACTGACAGTCTGAAATCTAGTTTGCCTCCGCTCTCAGTACAGCGGGACACTGAAGTGGTAAGGGAAAGTAAAGAAGTTGTCATGGGTGACTCTGTTCAAACGCCGCCAGCACGCTATGAGAAAACTAAGTGTGACTTGAGCCACTTAGCTGAAAGTGCACACACTCCACAGCATCAACATATGACATCTGGTTATGTTAGCGAAGAAACACAAACACAACCAGGATCGCAAACGAACAGCAGGTGGCGTCGAAATTCTTGTCATTCTAAGAAGAGCAGGCACAACATCAGCTCATGTGGTTCCAAGGAGAGCAGGTCGAACATCATCTCTTGTCTTTCAAAGAAGAAATCAAAAGACAATTGTGCACCTAATTCCATTTCTGCTAATTCCGGGTTCCTACAACTGTCAGAAGAAGGGGTTGAAGAGCTCAAGCGAATGTCAGGCACACAACATGAACCTTTGCATAAGGAATATCTCAATTTCGTGTTTAGAGTTCAGTCTTTCAAAGACTTAAGCTCTATTTACGGTGTAAAGAAAGATGTCTTAGCCCTTGCTGGATTCTTTTATTCAGGTATTAAAACGCCAATACCGCAATTGTATTTCCATTTGACTGTCTTTAACAATGCATTTTATATCATATTAATGATTTAGCGTTGACGATTCCACCAACACATGCATAACCAACTACTAAATATTATTAAGAAAGTTGGTGTCACATAAGCATAACTACAAGGACAGTACGGCGGTATATTATCAATGATCCATCTCTCATTTCTTTCTGGATTGCAGGCTCTGGAACAGTCACATGCTATCACTGTGGGTGTTCTCCAAGGGTCTGGGAAGAAAGGTCAGAGCCCAAACATATGCATTTCCAATTGACACCAAACTGTAGATTCATCCGTCCCTTAAGGAAGTGGATCTCGTGAAATGGTTTGGAAGGACATGATGCAATTTATTTGAGACAGGTAACAAGTATACAAGTTAAATTATTAATTAAAAGGGTGCATTTTGGGGTTCCATGCCAATGTGCCAATTTAGCCGCACCACCACAGTCAGCAAATAATACCTATGTAAAATATCGCTTTTTGAATAATGCTGGCAACATAGGGTTGTACCAGTGTAAATAATAATGTATAATGTACATTGAAGATATAGTGATGTTATTCTGTTTGAAGGATACAATCCTACAAAGTGCAAGTGACTGCATGATGTGACATGGTCTGTAGACATGCCCAGCCCTGCACAGTGGCTAGTTGTGGATGATGGATAGCCCACCACTAGGATCAACTATGATTTGCAAGGCTGGAACATAGTGTATGTTATTATGCCTGAAAGTGAGATTTACCAACCAGAGAGCAAAACTACAAGCCACATGTGAGCCCGTATTCCGTCAGAAGAAATCCAAGATGATTGTTACTGACCTAATATGAGGTCGTATATCGTCAAGAACAGCCATTTTGAATTTTTCTAACATCCACATATTGTACATTAAAAGCTTGGTACAGTTGCTTACTTTATCAATATGAATTATAGTTAAAGGGTTCAGCAAGGTTTCGCCTCTAAGGTTTGAAGAGTGGTCTCCCTTTAATCTCTAGTGCAAAGTTTTCACCAGATGGTGTAAACCTTTCCGCATAATAAATACACGACACCATAATTAATATTGTATTGTTCACCTTCGTATGTACAGGGTATCAGCTAATGATGGATATGATTTGTAATGGAAAAGTAAGCCCTAAATCTTTCTATATCTCTCTGTAACCCATCAAAATAAAGAAGACTATTATTTGCCTTGCAGGCTATGTTATGATATGTTATTAATACTCTGGCGTCGCCCGTGTACACGAAAGAAGATACAATACTGAGGAATCGGACTGCACCGTTGTTTCACCAAACCATTTTATATTGTAATTGCATGAACACTAGGCGATGTGACATATGAGCTTGATGATGATTGATGGTTTACTGACATCCGAAAAGACATTTATTTTTCTATATTTAGCCACGACATTTTAGTACAGTTAATGAAGCATCTACTAAATTCTGGATTGTACTGGCCGTCGTGATATTACGGCGTTAAGCAACCAATAAGGTTACTAACTTACTCTCTTGCTGATTATAACATGTGATGATGGTCCTACATCCGGAATCAAGTCAAGTATAGAACATGGGGCAATGTTCCCCCCTAAAAGTTCGGCAAAAATAGCTATACATACGTGTTCCTTTCCATAATGTCAGGTAGTCAGCAAAAAATGTATTTTAATTTAATTACATTTGTTCATTTTACTGCTGTTTCGGGCTGTGTGTAAAAGGTCGGGGTAACTCGGAACCACATACAAGCGTATGGTATAAATGCCAAAGCGTATTCGTATATCTGGTATGGGAAAAGTGACAAATTCAAGTACACTCATAACAGTTGTAAAGTTATAGTTAGGACTCCATGAGTTCGTGAACCGGATAAGCATACAAACGCTGACACAAATCTGTCCAATACACCCCATGAAAGTCTACAATATTTTGCAAGTCTACAAATTTATTGATTCACAAGCGAGGACAGAGCTTGTAATTATCAGTCAACGTCGAGTTGTCATAAGTGTTTTGTATAAGCACATGGCACACTCCCCATGACTCGCACACTGAGCCGAGACATGCTTCTGCTCTCCCCCTGCCACAGACAACATATTTGGAATTCCGTTGTTACCCTGGTGAGGAGAGGGAAGGAATTCTCATAGTTTTGCATTTCTGAGTAAAAGTAAATAAGAACATTGTGAGGCAGTTGTTGTATCACTGATGAAAGGAACTTTACAGAGTACCTGTCTTCAGTTTCAGAGTGGTACAAATGAATAACAGTCTTTTCAAATGATGTCATAAGTCGGCTTAAAGTATTGTCCACTCGAGTTTTCACACATAGACATGTTCAGTCAGAAAATATGGCTCTGCCTTGTTACTTCCAATAAAACGTTTTCTCCTGTTCAATGCCACATCAATCAAAATGTCAGATATTTTGCAAACAGAACATGTAGGTTTTGAAGGAATGATAAGAACCTTGACATCTTTGAAGAAGTTTTCGGGAGGTCCTATTGTCTAGCCATAGGAATGACACTATACTAACATGAAGTCTCTAAAATCAACATATTTTCCAGAAAAAAGTAGTCGTTAATTTATAATTATAAAATATAATCGGTGAGGTGAAATTGGGTTTAACGTCGCGTCCAAGATTATTGCACTTATATAACGACGTGCATGCACGTGTGTGTGTGTGTGTGTGGTTGCTTGTACTAGTCCGGTCTGATGCCGATTTATGGTGCTAGCCCACTGAGATACCATGCCGCAGTTTAACATGAATACCCCACTCAGACACAGTATACTGACTCCGAGCCGACCAGTCCTTGTTTTAGCCCCTTAATGCCGAGCGCCAGACAAACAAACTTTTAACGTCTTTTGGTATGACGCAGCCGGAAATCGACCCACTGACCTTCCGCTCTCCGGGCGGACGCTCTACCACTAGACCACGGAGGTGGTCCATAAAATATAATAAAAAGGAACCAAGATACTTTCTTCATGAAACTGCAGTAAGCTAGACTTGCCAAATATCATAGACTTGCATGGGCTGCATGTGTTTGATTTCAGAGTCTGCATGACTAGAATCACACTAAATGCTGTCTGTAAGCTGGTACCCCAAAGCTTGCTCTCAAATATCGGCAGTCACACCCTTCTTAACTACCCACCACTGGCAAGTGGGTCGGTATGTGTTAGGGGAGAAGTAGTAGAGGCAGTAAATATTCCTGTCACTCACACTTTCAGAAGCATGAGAGTGATGGGTGATAGGAATATGTACATGTGTTGTGAGATGCCAAGCCATTATTGCTCTGCAGATTTGTTAAGTATCTTAAAATGAGGAAAATATCTGGGCTTCTGTTTATTATATTTGATAACCATAATTTAACAACTGTTTTTTTCTGTAAATTATTGAAGACAAATCGTCAGTGAGTGTAGAGGTCACTACACATTGACCCTGCAATGCAGGAAGTATTTTTCTCAAAAGTAATGTGAGGAAGAATTTCGAGTTAGTTCGCTGTAATACACTTTAATAGTGACACTTTATGGTCACTGTAGGCACTCTGTCTCGAATTACTGATAACACGATTCATTTTTGACGATACTCAGATCTTCCAGTTGATGATCATGAAGCTGTGAATAGCAGACAGCCAATCAGGAAATGACATATAGTAACGGTTATGCGGATCCGTGTGTGCTTCTCGGCTTGCTTTGTCCGACATCTACTTGCCACTAATACAGAGCTACGACTCGCTGCTACAGAAACCTGCTCACACAGTGAGATTTACAGAATACTTCCGAAGATAGATAACACATATTCTAACAGTATGTCATGAAATATTATTCCCTTACCTGTGTATCTCAAGTTAATCCTTACACCATACAATTTACATATCTTGATTCTATTACAGCGATATGTGAAAGAGCTATTTTTGTGTCCTGTGTTACATGTAGCGTCATGTCCTGTTTCTAATCTGATCACCAGATCGCAAGGCTAACTAACTACACTGTACCGCCTCGAGTGTAAGGAAATACCATCAACAACACTCCTTCCTGCACACCACTCTCGTGATATGATGATTTTCCATGTCGGTGTGACATTTGTTGACTATCTCGGTCACTTATTATTGTATAAGGCCGCATCAACAATCTTGCAGCTTTCGGCATCGTGTGAATTCAGTGTATAATTCAGAATATAAAAAAGTCATTAGTTATGAATACATGTATATGTACGATATAAAATTCTACGACATGATATCAAACCACTAATCACCAATATACTGGAACATAACGCAATATTTTTTGTTTGTTTGTTAGTTTGTTTGTTTGTTGTTTAAAGCCGCACTCAGCAATATTCCAGCTATATGACGGCGGTCTGTAAATAATCGAGTCTGGACCAGACAATCCAGTGATGGATATCATGAGCCATGTACAATACGAGGACAAGTACTTTGTTCCTAAATACACCTAATGTGTTCTGACTCTCTTAATTTATTAAAGGTAGCGACAGCATCAAAGCTATCACGAAAGGAGCCGTCATTTTCATTTTTTCATAATATATGAGTTTCCATTCAGTTTCAATTATTTGGTGGCCCGTCGTTTATAAGGAAAGAGATATTCTAAGGGAGGTAATAGGTGTAGGTGTATTTTGAGGGTACTGATGGCAAATGAGCGAGTTAAAAGTTCGGCAGTCTTGCAGTCATACAGTGGATTGAACAAGTTCAGGAATTAAAAACTAGAACAAAACGGTTATCAATACATAAAAGTTATATAAAACAAATTTTAAAACGAACTGTCAAAAAATCCATCAGCCAAAGCGTAACCTCACTTATAATGCTTCGGCATAACAAGGGATGTGAATGAATTGGTTTAAACGCTGTTGGTGATTGCGATCTTGCTTATGATTTACTTGTCACACAAAGGTATATGATTTCCACACTATTTGAACATATTGGGCAGTGCATTTGCATGATCAATTATTGAAATATTTAAATCATTTTATCAAATATTTCAAAATACTATTTTTCAAAAGACCTGGAAAATAGATCTTTCGGGTTTTCCGATTAATAAGGATAATTGCATTGACAGTGAATCTTTCATTGCAAGGCATGCATTGTGGAGATTCCAGAACGAACATGAGAGCGTCGTAAAATGACCTCAACCTGTCTTAAGTTACAACCCCAAAAGTTATGGCAGATGTCTTGTTGAAAATTGACCAAGTTGATTGCCTAGTACGTTTTGGTTCCACCATATTTGCATAAGACTCAAAACACATAACACTGTTTTGTGTCTGGTGGTAAAGTTAGTATTGCATGAACTGGTATTTCTTTAAATAACCTAGAGAAAAGTATGTATTGAAAATTATCCATATGTTATGACAGACATGTATGTATCGGTTCGAAATCAGTCATTATTGTTCAGAAAGAGGTCAATTTGACGTGGATGGTCACCGGAGAGTCATTAGAGTAAACAAACGTCGTCAATGTGTCTGAAAATAACCCATAGTAATCATTATAAGGCTTAAGAAATCTATGTTTATCTTGGGTTCATGAGACATACATATACGACAATATCAATTACTGCCGAAGCGCATAAAATCATTATTTGGCAAATTGGGTTTCTTTGCCACTCTCCTCTTTAAGGGAATAGGGTTTTCGGCCGGAGCTACACATCAACAACTGAATGTATTAATGTTTACAACACAACAGTGTTGACTGTCTGTGACCTGCATCACTTAGCGCATCCTCCCACTCACCTATTATCTCCGACGTGAGGGCATACGGACAATGGACTGGTCCTCTGACATGTTCCCAATAGAGCAGGGATGTTCTTGGGCGGTGAGTGTACGTTAGAGGCCCAGCACCTGCCAACGTCGCCCAGTTTGGGGCAGTTCTTCAGTGGCGTGCAATATCAAGGGCAAAGATACCCAAGTTCATCAACAGTATGCACGATCAAGGATCGTGCATGTATCTCATGGTGGACACACAAGATATTGATCTACGCGCCCGAAATTAGTTTTGCAGACATTCTATTTCGTCATTGTTTGTCGGTAGTATATTATTAATTGATTACAAGCTGAATAGAGTAATCGTCTCAGCAATGGCGCCGAATACGTCTCATGAAATGTATCCCAAGTCGCAAGATTTTTTGAGAGTCGAGTTTTGTTCATCAGATATTTCCCCCAGGCATAATTCACTACAATGACACTGCATGCAAATTTAGATTTAGAATATATGTCATGTTCAGGGAAGTATTGTATTGTAGAATAAAACAAGATGGCGTCTATAAATTTCTCAGTATCTCAGTGGGCTTGTCTCTAAAATCGGCATTAGTCCGGACCAGTACAAGCAACCACACACACACACACACACACACACACACACACACACACACACACACATGCAAGCAATCGCTATATAAGTACAATAACCTTGGACGCGACGTTAAACCCCATTTCACCTCACCTCACCTCATTTGGCGGTGAGGTTTTATAATTACATGTAAGCTATTCTATGGCCTTTACTGGGACTACAAAGCTGTTATAATGGTACATACTGGGTTGACACAATCAGTCTACAAGAAAGTGAGACGCCAAGTGGGGAACAGGTACATCAGGAGCACTATCACTATGGCAACACGATCTTCCGATTGGTAGGTCAGTTATATGCTTCCGGAAGGTCATCCAATCTCTCTCACGTAATACTACGGTGGGATCTGAGTTGATGTTTTTCCTTCTAGACACATCTACCATCGAACTATGAAGGTACCATTAAAGGTAAATATTTTAAGACGGCGCAGTAATGCATATTTCTATATGGTAACTATCTATCAACTTTACATTTCCTTATATGGGAAACTATTTACAAATCATGAGAGTTTATATATGATGCATGACGAGACGATTATGGATACCTGATCCTTAACTCTGGCTATAATGCAAAACATACTTGCAAAGCACGCACTGTCGACAGTTATTTAATCAATGCACACATCCCAACGCCATTGAACATCATAAGCCGCACACTACTTAAACTTTTTGAAAAAGTAATGTTCCAGAGGTCTAAGGTCTAGAATCCTTTTCAGCAAACCTTCTATTCACGTGATGTGTGTTGTCAAAGGGGCATAACTCTTACGCAATGATCACATGTCCAATTAGTCATTTTCGAAAGACGTGTTTCGTGTCACTCTTCATAGGCATATACAAATGGCTGGCTGGATTTACCGGGCCACAAATTCCCATTGGGTTATGATCACAATGAATTGCAAAGATTCAAATTATCCGTTTTGTAAGACCTCCAGCCAAAGTATTTTTTATTAGCTACACTGGGTCAAAATATTTCCAATGTCGCATAACCAGTAGTCACACGTAATGTCACACATAAGCCATTTGAAACTGCTTTTAAGCAACTAGTTCAAACAGAAAATAATATATTGGCTATTAAAAATTGCACGTGATAATGCAAACAAAATCAAGAAAACCATCTATTCCGCTATAAGAAAATAAAAATATATCGTCGCGGGCTGTGTAGATGTAAATGATATTTATACAGAGTAAGAAAGGTGTATTTGGCTGAATATTAAAGCACTGGAAATCATGTAATGTTTGTTGAAACATACATATATGTATCACCAGATAAAACAGATTCAGGGATGGTCCAATCCCCTAAATACTGTTTCCAGTCTGATTTCCATGGACATCGGATGATAATGTCGTACATGTTTGATATGTGATTAAACTAAATCAACTATCTTGTTATTGAAAGAAGTCAGAAAGAGGTTTTGACAACATCGTCAAGAACAGCCATAGCTGATTGCTGAATCTTGATTTACAGATGACATATGTCCTTCCAGAAAGTTGAAACTGTAAGATTTACAATTCCAATACAATAATCAACATTATCAAATGAACTCCCACGCCCAAGCAGTTTTTGATCCAGACGAAGAAAGTATTTTGCTATAAAACACTGATTGATTATGTGTACAACGACTACGAATAAGGAAACTGTATAAAAAAATAAATAGAAGGCCTACCTCATAATTTGAACACTATGGAGACGCCTACGCTGATATTATTGACATGAAATCAAAGGTGGTTATAGCCGGTTGTTTATACACAAGATGGTAATTTACAACGCTGAAGCCTAACCAATGCGATCACGCCAAGTGCAAACGAAAAACCGGTTGTGCTTTATCTGATAGTTCACATTGAATTTCGACATTGTCACGTGGACCCGGCATTTCATATCATAACTTGATCGAGACGACAAAGGGGCGCAGATGTCGGTGTAGGGATTCAACAGAGAGGGGCATACTACAATGTCATGAACACTTTTGAATAATAACAAATGTACATTTTTGGAGGCTTTTATCATTTCCACAATAAAATAATTGTGATCGATTGAAAGTGGCTGTATGTATTGGGTATTGTGACACATCTTGATTACGTATCCTAAACATTTAGGTACAATGGGCGGGGTGTGAGTAAATATACTACACATATACGTATTTTATACTACACATGTACGTATTTTATACGACACATGTACGTATTTTATACTACACATATACGTATTATATACTACATATATACATATTATATACTACACATGTCCGTATTATATACTACACATATACGTATTATATACTACACATATACGTATTATATGCTACACATGTACGTATTATATGCAACACATGTACGTATTATATACTACACATATACGTATTATATACTACACATGTTCGTATTATATACTACACGTGCGTATTTAATACTAAACATGTACGTATTTTATACTACACATATACGCATTATTTACTACACATATACGTATTGTATACTACACACATACGAATTTTATAATACACATATACGTATTATATACTACACATGTACGTTTTGTATACTACAAATATACGTATTATATACTACAAATATACGTATTTTATACTACACATGTACGTATTTTATACTACACATATACGTATTATATACTACTTATGTACATATTTTATACTACACATTTTCGTATTGTATACTACACATATACGTATTGTATACTACACATGTACATATATTATACTGCACATATACGTATTGTATACTACACATATACGAACTTTATACTACACATATACGTATTGTATACTACACATATACGTATTGTATACTACACATGTACATATATTATACTGCACATATACGTATTGTATACTACACATATACGAACTTTATACTACACATGTACGTATTTCATACTACACATATACGTATTGTATACTTCACATGTACGTATGTCATACCTCATATACGTATTTTATACTACACATATCCGTAATGTATACTACATATTTGTATATTAGTGTAATCATTTGAGACCACATGTCATGTTTCAATCTATCACCGTGTTTATGTCGAAAGCACTTACTAACTCACGACCTAACTATGTCAGTACTTATTCTCGCCAGCAATAGCTACAATACAATACAATAGCTAATAACAACCAACACGATTAGCCATGCTGACACCTATCAATGATTCTATTCGGGACATATCTCTTTCAGGGTACCCTCTAGACTGACAAATCAGATATTCAATCAGATTTTAAATTTTCGGATTAAATAGTTTCATCCTGAAAAAAATGTAAACCATGCACATCGATTAGCTGTTTAGTGATTGGAATGACTCACATTGGTAAGAGTTACATTCCTTATATATATATTGTCAAATGTAAATAATTTGCTTTGTGCTACATCAAGCACACATAGTATTCCTGTATTGTATACATTGGCAGAAAATGGCCCTCATTGGCGAAGAAACTCAGGATGAAATTTCTCAAAGTGATTCATCATCAAAAGGTAGGTAGAAAATAACAAAACTTAATCGATAGTTTGTGTATCTTAATACCAGTAACATATCTTATACAAGTAGTTATCTTGAAGCCAATTGCTTTTAGGTGTTAAGGGACAGTTGAAGGACACATCGTACCAAGCAGGCTTTGTAGGTATATCACTGAATTTGTTTCGATTATCGCAACGAGGAGTCTTTAGGAGGTAAACTCCTTCAATAACAGTTTATCATGAGGTTTAGCCAACAATATTGTTCATAGTTTAACTGTAAATAATAGAGGTTTATGCATGTATTCTATCATTCACAATCTTCATCCAGACTTCATCATTGATTTTCTTCATTGAATGCGAAATGTTCTAAAACTGGTTCTAATCACTACTGGTTAAAACCGGACTCCAGTCGAGATCTATTGATAATGGTAACATTATTTACTCACGTTAGAGGTCAATTTTAGGGTGTTTGGAATAGTGTCTGTCTTTAGACGTTTCTGAGATTAAAACATATACAAAAATGATAACAAGCAGAATTGCACTGTTGCTAAAAATAATTGTTTATGTTTACGGGCAGATGCTGAATCTCAAAAGGGCCAAGAAAAAGTATGTGTTAACATTCCTAAATGTTATATATTAACGTAATGTGTCAATCATTTCATTTCCACGTTGGCATATATTGAAGATAATGAAAGATGCTTGTGGATTAACATCTGTAAGAAGAATGGGAAATACAACGTCCGAGTACATTAACAGATTTTATGTATAAACTGTTGCTTTATATCGTTTTTATATTGTAGATGACAGCGGAGTTGGAGCAAGCTGACGTAGTTGCGTCACAGCACCTAGAGAGGTTGAATTACCCAACTCAATCCTCAGATCTCTTCCAAGGACCGGTCGGTCAGATTCAAGAAGCCGATACAGTAACTTTACTTCAAACAACTGCAATAACAACGACTGCAAAACGTCAGACCTCCTTAGATGAAACTCCTGGTTTAGATGCTGTTAGTCAACTGACAGTGAGAGGTCAGAAAGGGTGTCTCAGCTTTCACCCTAATATATCTGATGACCAGCAAGATATTCAGTCTAAAGAGAATATCACATTGTCTGATCAACCAAATCCAGACGATTGGTCTCTTTGTGTGATTCAAAACGATTTGTCTCTTACGGAATCGTTTGAACCATTCGAAGAGGAAAGTCCTATATTTGAGTCTGCAAGCAAGAAGGCAGAACTACCAGTTGATGACGACAAGAAACTCGAGTTGACACTGGCTGATATTCACGAGCAGCAAGTAATGTCTGGAACATGGGTTGACCCTGATTTCCCACAGTATTGCACACTGTCAACAAGAGAGGCTTCATTTCCAGCTATAGCCATGCTTGATGGGTTCAGAGTCAACAAAACTAACTTTGCCATGAATAGGTTCTTTTACAGAAACACAAAAGGTTAGTAATAAGTAGAAAATACCTTCATAATTACAAATATACTGAACAACAAAAGTTCCTGTGACATTGAATAAGATTAGATGCAAAGTTGTGTTTTTACCAAATCTGAAACAATTTCGGTTTGCAACAGATAAAAGACACCTGTAAGTGCTCAAAATGGTTTAATTTGTCATACTGACTTAAGAAAATGCGTGAGTTCATAAAAGAAATGAACATGCCAAAATGTCAATTTACAAACCAATAGCGTGTGTGTCCACCTCTGGTTGCGATGCAAGCAACACATCTTCGTCTCATGGAATGGACCAGGCGTCGCACAAAGTCCTTTGGGATATCTGTCCATATCAGCTGGAGCATGTTTCGAAGTTCCTGGGGTGTCTGTGGAACACCTGGTTGACGTCGAAGGCGCCGATCCATCTCATCCCACATGTGCTCGATTGGTGAGAGATCAGGGGAGCGAGCCGGCTAGGGGATGACATTCACGTTGTTTTGTTGAAGAGAATCCTGAACAAGCCGAGCAATATGAGGCCGGGCGTTGTCACGTTGAAAGGTAATGCCCGGGCCATGACGATGCAAAAACGGTCGAACATGGCCAATGACCTCGTCGCGGTAGCGGTGTCCATTGAGATTTCCCTCTACCACTATCAAACGGGTCCTCTGTCTTGCTGTAATCCCACCCCATACCATAACGCTGCCGTCCCCGAACCGATCTTCTTCCATGACACAATGGTTGACGTAACGTTCACCTCGACGTCGGTACACTCCAATCCGCCCATCGCTGTGGCTGAGGTGAAAACGAGAATCGTCAGTGAATAGAACTTGTCCCCACTGCATGGCCGTCCAGCGTAGACGCTGTCTGCACCACTGTAGACGTGCTTGACTGTGGTTTCCTGTCTAAATGGGACGTGTCTTCTGGCGACAGTCCCTGTACATCTGAGGCGGCGACGTACGGTTTGTGAAGATATTCGTCGAAGGCCAGGGATGCTTCTTGCAGTCACTGTTGCTGGCTGGAATCGATTTCGTAGGTGTGTTGTTCGAATCCAGTTGTCTTGTCGATTATTGGTTACGCGTGGCCTGCCACTCCGAGGATGGTCTCTGACTGCATTCATCTGTTGCCAACGTTGCCATAAACACCAAATGGTGTTTCTGTGGACGTTAAATTGTCTTGCAACATCACGTTGACTCGATCCTGCTTCAAGCATACCAATGGCTCGCAGACGCTCATTTTCGGACAGGCCTGGCATTTCGTAATGTTGAATAATTGCATAATTTTGTTGTTTTTCTGAGTGGTTGTTGTCAGCACGATGCTACACAATTCATATGGAATCCCGTTAACGCACATGTTTTTATACCCATTCTTGGGTTGTGAAATGCATGGGGCTTGCATAAAAGTCAACTTTTGCATGGAATGCATGCTTTTAAGTAGCAGCTGCTTTTTTTGTGACTTGATTCCATACATGTACTACAATATTGAAAACCAAACTTTACTTGTTTGAAAAATACACTAAAATATTGGTGTCACAGGAACTGCTGTTGTTGAGTATATATATGTTCATTTATCATAATTAAAGCATGACAGGTGAACTGCTTGCTTGGATTTTTATTCATTAGTAAGTATCTGAAATCGCTGTGAATGAATGCCAAAGTATGTTTCAGGATTTGCATCTGTTACCTGTTTCCATTGCGGGTGTTCTCCTAGGCAGTGGCAGTTGGGGATGTTACCCAGGACAGAACACATCATCCTATCACCACGATGCCGTGCCGTCCTCCTCTGAATAGACCATGACACTGACACGCAAACACATTTTCAAACAGTTTTGCCAAATGTAAATAGTGGTCCCGAGCTGTTTGATAGTGTGACAGTTACAGTAGCTGAAACCTTTCCTTGTGCTTTCATGAAACATATAATTTACACATCTGCACACACAACATATCATAGTTCAATGTCATGTGGTGGTAGTGTGTAAATACCTACATTAGCGTGATAAAATAAACCAAACATTCCCCATGGGAAATCTACAGTGTATGTCCCACGCTGATCGTACAAACCTACAAGCTGAAACACGATACTGGTGTAGAGTTTTACCCAGCTATTCGTTTACAATCGTAGACAGAGCAAATATGACTTGTCAAGCTGTGGAATTAAGAATCCTTAAAATAATAACTTAATAACTTTCATTTTGTCAGTTTATTAATACAACCAGTCTAATGTTTAGCTCAGAAGCAACAAACGCCCAACGTCCACGGGGGCTAATTAATCATGCCAAAGCGAACATACGTTAATTGACTCATTGTCATTCATTTGAAATCCTCAACTGTAAAGGGAGACTACTCTGGTGTTCTGTTCAGCCTCTATTGTTATGAAGGTTGTCAGCGTGGGGCATGGTTATGTATACTCAAATTGAGCAGCCTATGTTTTAAGTAGACGTCATAATCTGGTATGTTTTGCATTATTTGTAAATATTTGATTATAAACGCAAACCCACAGTAGCTTATGTTTCCAATATGATGCACTCCTTCCTATAGACTGTTTCAGGATCTGTCTGGGATTTTTAGGTTAACACGTTTACATGTGGAACATAAGGAATGTATTTTACTGTTCAGTGAAATAGGTTTGATATAAATGCAATGACAATGACAAGGACTTCTTTCGCATCCAAAAATAACTAAGTATCTCTCAAGAATGGCCTCTGCTAAAGTCCTTGATCGAGTCCTGAACATAGATAGGTAAATGGTTACTTGATATATATTGAAAATCATTTGTTACAACCTTTTGATGAAGCAACATTGGAGTGGTTTGATAGAAATGGTGTAAAATTGATCCATGATTTGCCTACATGCTTCAACATTTCTAATAAACATAAATGTTCCACATTGTTCGTTCTCCATGTCCATGATCTATGCTTATCATATTTGCATATTGAGAAATGACTTACTTCCGATACCAGAGCTACATGCGAGGCATGGGAACGAGACAAAGAATGAATATGCGGATATAATGAGAGCGTATTTTAACTTTCTGTAAAACATATGTAAAGGAGGGTTATTTTTGACTGGTACGATCATCCAACAGGCAAGCAGTCATAACCTACTCCTCTTAGCCACCTTTCTAGGACAGGACAGGTATCCTGTCGTGGTTATCAGTATCGCGTGTTCAAACCGGATTTATATACATAAATATCATATTCCAAATGTGCTGTGGATAAATATTCACTCATTTTAGGTTTAAATGTATGTTTCCATAATCCCCATTGGCCGCTGTTAAAGCGACTTTCACCTCACCTAAGGTGGGATCTTATTTGTATCCTGTGGTAGGAAGGATGTGATGATTACATTGGGTGATTATTAGTTAATATCATTTCTGTAATTAATCATTGGGGTTGTGTGTTTATCTATTCACATATGCTTTTTGGTATAAACAATGCGTTTGCATAATCTTTAACAATAATGTTTTCTCCTACAAGTATAATAATCACATTCCGAATATCACATGGATTATTGTTAATTCTTTTAAATATATTTTATACGCTCTTTCTGACTGCACTGCCTGTTGATTTTGTTTTAGGTGTCTCCCCGACAGTGCAGCCAGCATTTGCACCCTGTAACTTTTTTTACTTCAATATACTATCATTACTGTCTTTTTGTGTTATGTCATCTTTTACTGGAGTACTTCGCGCAGTTAGCACACTTGCCCATCCCTTTCCGGGAGACGAAATTGTTACGTAACCGTGGTGATTCCACAGGTCTTAGCCATCCTTTAACAAAAAGCAAACTATACAGTTTGTTCTTATAGGGTTCACACAATCGAGTATTCAGGCGAACTTTGGAAGATCTGTTTGTCACAAAATTCTCTTATTTTGAAATTCCTCTTTTGAAATGATATTAAAGCTGGGTCACACCTCAGTCTGCACTACCAAAACTTGTAGACATGCCATGTAGATCTCGAACTAAGCCATATCGGTACCGTTGCACTTGTATGAAAAAAGGTAATTTGCTTCTGAATATCTGGAAATAGGACATGTTTTGAAGTGATTGTTTATTTAGAATAGCAACATTGATCAGTCTGCAACTAAAACACGAATTGACACGATGGAAGGTAACGGGTAACTATGAACAACTGTCTATTGTCCCGGCCTTTTTTACGTCAGAAAAGGAGAATCGAGGCATTCTGTCAGTTTAGGGTGACATTGCATCAATGAAATAATGCAAACTCGCTACGTTTATCATGTGCTTTTTCCCTTTGTGTAACCATTGCAGCATTGAAATATAACATGGACTTCAGCATGCTCAGTGTAATAAAGTCGGATATGCTGCTGCAGCACACGGATATCCTGTGATGGGCATATACCACGGATCTATAATTATTATGTATTCGTGCCTCTAATAGTAATTGAAGAAGAAATAACATGCAGAATTAAAAACTGATCTTTAATGTATAAACATTTCCTCTTACATCTGAATTCATATTTGTTTAAATTCTGCCAAATGCAAATCTACCATCTATCAACCACATACGACTCATAATGATTTGAAATAAATCTATCCATATTATTCTATCCCTAACAAAATGTGTTCATCGTATTGAGCTTTGTGTATCATGGGTGTCGATTAGTTAAAACAATTTCAACATTCTGATACTCATGCCCTTTCAATAGAGATTTGTCCCAATAAATAGGACAGAATCCTGGCTCCTCCAGATGATGTCTATGTAACGTAAATACAAGAACGTATTTGTAGGTTCTTGTTTTGGTAACATATTATGACTGGGTAGTCCCACTACATCCCATGGAGTATTCTGCGCACCTAAATTTCTTTCAACAGTATTCAAGATATCTGTAGTATTAAATATATTTATTAAACATGTGTTAGCGGTTTGATTTCTTTCAGTCGAGTTTAAGTGTTTATATTCAAATTTGATTTCATTTGTGTAATATCGATGTAACCCCAACAGCATTCCATGTTGATATGTCTAAACGCAATATGTATTTTGGTATTTACTGCTCTACAATATAATAGATAGTAATGGTAATGACTGCGCATTGATATTACAAACTTCAAAATGGATTTTAGTGATTTCTATATTTTTAATTCTGAACAGTATATTTTAATATGAAGTTCATGATATAATTTATTAGTACGTGTTTCCTGACCAACTTGACACGCTGCATATGACCTTCACATTTCGCGTGCCCAGCACCATCTAGCAGCTGTACGGAAATGCACGCATAGTCGGCGATAATACGACTCTGAATACATATACATGTACAATTAAAGTATTTGTCATGTGTAGAAGTATGGAATTCAAACATCAAATATAACACTTTCAATACCGATTGCATAAGTCAACAAAGCGACCTGGAACGTACGATCACATGCTATTACCGCTTCGCTTCGGCCATCAAAGGGTTTACTATTACAATGTGGTTACCCTGATGTATCACTGTCACGTAACGCATAATTCCAGGACAGGACAATAGATTGATCATTGTTTAGGTTAAAAAGCCAAACTTCCCATACACCAGAGTGAACGTTACTGATGAAGTGTGACGTGATTACTCGTCTCTACATATAAAGGTGACATCAACACATGTAATGTTCGGGTTAGTGGATTAGTGAAGGGAAGATAAGTTGAAACAGATCGCCGATCACATAGATTGAATAACGGTTATTTGTTACAAATTACAAACCAAGTTTATACATTTATGGATATCTTCAATGATGTGATCATTGGTATTGTGTAGACAATGCAGAAATGTTTTATATCAATATATGAGTGTCACCTTAATCCAAATTACATCTTGTATTGTTCTGTAATCAGTGTCCGCCTTTGGTAGGCAAAACGCTGTTCAAATAAAATTGAAAGAATGAATGGAACTATGAAAGATGATGTTGGGGAACAGTATGCCATCTGTAATAATGTTTCGACATAATTCCCATCAAACATCATTTCGAGCCACTAAAACATGGTATATTCATATTTGTATTGAGGTAAACATATGTGAATAAAACAAAGAGAATTAAAGCCAAACTGAAATGTATCTAGGAACTTATCCATATAGTCATAGTCCTGAAATAATTGCAAATACCTCTAGCGAATGAATCAGTTAGACCTTTCGCGGATCCATATACAATACAATTTACATCATCTCCCTATTGAGATATAAATAATTTACTCCTTATATATCTATACATTTTATCGATTTATTTTTCTTTTTGAAATAGAAAGTAACTCCGCACATATGATGAAAAGATATGGAGATGAAGGATGGCATTGCCTACAAACCTCGACCTCCTAACTGGATGAAACTTAAAATATATCATGAATATATTATTGCGCTATCATTTTCTGTTTGGAATAATTGTATCCATTGTCGAAGAACGAGATCGAACTTCAATGCTCCTGAAGCTTTGTCTATGAATTGCCATTCTATGGAACAAACACCTTTTCAAAATCTACGGTTAGCAGAAGGCCAGGTAATTCATCATATCATGTATTAGTGTAATAATTTCAACGATGAGACGATTTGTTAAGAATGAGTTTCATTTATAATATCTGGTAATACACATTTAATTCTATCTGCAATCACCTTAGATGCTATTTTGTAAATAACATTTAGCAAAGGGGAGGGGACCAGATTGTTACAAATCCACCATCTTGTCCTTCCTTCGGGATACCTGTTATGATGCCTTGTCGTTGACATAATACCGGTTTCATATGCGCACGTAATTGTTAACATATTGCCTTACTCCTAGATATGATACCTTAAGTTGTTTCAGTTCTTATTGTGTCTTGTTCCTTCTTTTTTTGCATTCGAATTCGATTTTTCGTCATTATCTAAATTTTGGTAGACCAATTACATTTAATGTATTTCACATTCCAATGTCTGTTCTTTTTGTCTTGATTTTTCTTACGTTTGGTAGAAAAAGCTGTACTTTCACTTCAAATTTTTCATCTTCAATAATTCAAAAACTGAACTGATGATGTGTCTGTAGGTCACTAGATATATTAATGTCACTAGATATATAATATTGCTGACTGTGTTGTGTAAAGTGTTTTTAACGAATATAAATGTGTGTACTCACACATAGTAATATAAGGCGGAGTTAAATTTCCAGTTACTTTTGCATCGCTCTGTTGTGTGCAATGACAGTTCTAAGGATATGAATAAATGGTCAGATTTATAACTTATTCCTAAAGTGGTTGTTTTATCAGGAGATCGAAACCCTTCTGAAACGAGAAACTAACCCTGTCTACTTTGTATAAGGATTGCTTTGGTCTACACGTACTGTAAATGTCAGGATTTAATACTCGCCAAGGGTCGACACGTCGTATTTTTACTTTTAAGTCAGCTATTTTTATTATTTGATATTAGATTATTTCCGAGTTTATAACTTTTCGTAACTGCAATTTTGGAACAACATTCCCGTCTACTCCCCAAATAAAAAACCCAGTTAATCTATCAATATATATCAAAGGACAGAGTCAGTGGTTCGTAATGTGACATTTCTAGTTGTAAAAAACATGTATCGTACTGTGAAAACAAAGGATACACATTTGATGCAACGGAAAGTACAGGAAAGTAAATTCACCTTTTCCAAGCTACTTTTGGTTTGGATACAAAGGAATAAATAACAGTTTGCACATAACAGAACAAAACACTTCACTCTCAGCAATAATTAATCAATATCTCAAACATCAACATCAATGAAATGGAGGGAGTGGACCTTATTCATGTTCATGGTTGTATTGAGCTTACAAATGGGGCATAACATATAGAGAAATAACTTCTTTGGAGTACTAAGTAAGGATAAAAATTGTAATAAAGAAGTTGTTCATCCAAAAATTCTTATCCTTACATATAGAGAAATAGCAGTGTTTTTGCTAATAGTAAACATTCTCCACCCTGTAGGGTGAGTGATTTATCTGCACAGCCCAGCACAGTGACTATTTCCTGTTCCGGCAAATGAAATCTGTCCTACGTGGAAGACGCTTCAAGGATGACGAGGATATAAAGGCTGCCCAAGAGGCGTGGTTAGAGGGTCAAACTGCGGATTTCTATAAAAGTGGTATTAAAAGCTTGAAGAACAAATAGAATAAGTGTATTGATAAATAAAAGTGCAAAAAATATTCTGCGACTTGGTCTTATTTTGAAGTTGCAAAACTTATTGAGCGCCCCTCGTAACTGGTGATTTTAATTAGTGAGACTAGATATGAAGCACATACTCTGCATATAGGGATATCAGGAATTGAACCCGATCAATGTTATATGTGCCACCAGGCATCCCTTTCGTAACATGTTGTGCTTATCATACCCTTTGGTTAACATTAAGACAGATCCGATATGAAAAATAGATCGACTGATGTTTAAGATTCAGTGGCTGTTATACAATATATGTGTCTTTCTGTAAAAAGTATATAGGTAGCATCTCTAAAGGTAGCATCTACAATATTTGACAGTAAAATAGAAACCATATTGTTATACGGTTCGGAAATTTTGGGTTACACCTTTCGTGCAAATATTGAAAAAAATCAGAGTTTTTACTTTAAACGATATTTTTGTGTTTATCAAAAAGTATCAACTAATACTGTACTAGGCGAACCCTACTTATGGGTTGATTCTGTTAGTCGTTATATAAAGTATTGGCGCAGGCTGTTGTATATGGATAATTGTCCATACCCAAACGCATGTTATGACATGTTGAAATCACAGGATGAAAACGGCAGCCACAACTGGGTAACGCATGTTCGTTTGCTGCTGTTAGAAACCGGATTTACGTATGTTTGGATCGAACAGTAATGTGGCAGCATATCAAATTTTATACAATGTTTTAAGCAAAGATGTAAAGACATTGAGATTCAGAATTGACATCCTAAAATTTTTCTTCTTCATTTCTAAACATATTTATTCTACATATAAATCTCTACTCGAACCAGAGAACTATATTATACAGTTATATTATGTAAATTCCGATGTTTGAGCCATAAGCTGGGTAATCAACACTTATACTGATTTACCTCAGTGCAAGAAGTGTAATCATGATATAACTGAAGATGAATACCATTTCCTTTTAGTTTGTTCATTTATTATGGAAAACAGAAAACTCTACATCCCAATCTGCTATTACCAGTATCCATCACGAGACAAAATTTAGTCAACTAGTAGTTCTTCTTCCTATTCAATATGGTTGATTCACATAAAACATGCATGTATTGAAAAAAAATGTTTCTGTTTGTTGTTTGTTGGGGCAGTTCAAAACAGGAACTTCTATTTTCCGGTCTAGGGAATTCTCAATACCTTTTCTCTTACCTAATGTACTGAGGAAGTGGCATCGCTTGCTTTATCTTAACCACTCCTGGTCATTAGAAACATTTTAAGGACATCATACAACTATTGATGTTTCGTTTACATGTCCGAGTTTCTTATCCTTCTGTTGATTCTCGTATCTGATCATGAACTGTGAGCGGAAACACACGGTATGGTTTGTTTGGAGTATTTCAATAGTGTGAATGCTGAGCTGTTGTTTCACAGGGACATTATTTGGCACCATCGAGATCTGACTCAAAGATTTACTGATCATAACTTAAACAGCACAAGCCGCCTCTAATTCTTGTATGGAATAGGTCACGATCGTATCTGCTGTTACTCTTTGATATTTGTGTTTGTTTTATTTATTATCCATATCAGCAAGTATTCATACATGCACGCAGGAAGTACGTTAAATTATGTAAATCCAAAGATGTTTTAAAAAAACTAATACGAATCAGTTTCATACATGTATATTCTAATAAAACAAATATACCTCTATTCGGGGTTCTACGACAACTGTGCTCTAATGAGTTTAGTATGTACGAGGGTGCTGTGGATTTAGCTATTTTGGGGAATAAAACAAGTACAGAAACTAAATTGTTTTATATACAAGGCTTTATCGCGTAAAAGACACGTACTGTCAGCTATAGTATTCAGCTTAGCTCAGCTAAAATCTTGACATGTGGCAATTCTACCAGAAAACGATAAGTTTTGGTAAAGTGTAAGATCTTTCGTGCCATGATCGTCAGTATTATGAATACATAGGGATTGGTTATCCGTATAATCAACCAACAGACTAGTAGAGTCAAACCTGAAGTCAAATAACGTTTTTATGCAATCACATCCCATAGCCACCGAGACTAACAAACATATTAAAGTAACCAGCATTGCATGTGTATGGTATCAACACATTTAGAAATAACATCACCTACTTCAACATAACATCCATTAAACAAATCTATGTCCGGGATAGCATTTACATATAATCTTGCATCCTCGTAGCTTGCTTGATTTCTTGATGAGCCATGTTTTTTTGTTTTTCGTCATGTCTTCACGGTGTAAAAGGCATCTAACTGCTTCAAATGATCGCTATTATCATCACTGTCAAGACCTGCCATTGTTTCTTGTTTTTAACTGTTGCCACCCGTGAAAGAAGGTAACACAGCTTGTTACAACACGACTTGTTTATTCATGATCTAGACTCAAACTGTGTCACTACAATATCCATTACATCCTCACAACCTAACCAGATATCAAAGCAACATGTACCGAACCTTCGACCACTTACCAATACTAACCAGTTACTTAGCAACATAAGAATTTTCCAAATTCACTGACACTGTTTACATTCATTATCATTTCCGGTTTCTACAGTTATCTCCCTTTGACCATAAGTGCTTGAAGCTAACGCTAGGCTGTTCTCCAATTGCATGCTGATTAACCTGCCACTTGTCCCTTGCAACGCAATATATCAGCCTGGGTCTACCATTTAGATTTTGAAGTGTCAAGTGTCAACAATGGTCACAAGAAGTATTGAGCTATCAGTATCAGAAATTAACCAGAAATATGTATATAAGTGTTCCTGTATCATTATTACATATGCTACCAACGTATTCTAATTCCAGCCCGCTAAATGCATACATGCAATTTGTAAGAAAACAATGCATTGAAGTTCATACTCAAACGAAAATCTTTCTTCACTCATTAATTTGGTTGCTCGGGTAGCCCTGTGCAGCCAATCAATGTATCAAAGTGACAGACTGTGGCTACAACTCAACTGCAATGTGGACTTCTGACACCATACCTGTGTATTTCTTTTAAACTTTTTCATACATGTATATGTTTGTCATTATGTGAAAACACACAATGATGGGGGTAAATTGATACAACTTGTGCCCAGAGCTGATTAGTTCTATCCGACTCAGTCGTGATGGATGCGATCGCAAGGGAATCAAGTCATAGTTCAGCAAAATACAAACTCTTGGAACAGAGGTCTCACCCTTGAGTCTGTAGAGTCAGAAAGTGCCTCTCCGACCAATATACAAAGGACTGTCACTGAATGTTGAGGTGTTTTCACTGGTTACAAAATCGAGGTTGGATTGCACTTGTCTGTCGACCTGAAACAAGAGTCAAGATGATTTGGAGGATATGCAACTAGTTTACAATGACAAGGTGTCTGAAGCACGGAATACAGGTCTCAACATTCACTGACTGCAACGACCAATAGCTGAAGATAGCCACGAAGAGAGAGTGTGGAACCTGCTGGTAAATAACACTGAAATGTGTTGTGTGTGACTTAACAGCATCTGAAATGAAGTTGTACAAAGACATCAAGACAGGCAAACACGGAAAAAAGCCAGTAGACCTAACATTGGACATGCCTTGGGGTCTTCAAGACACATCTATTGGAAATACCTGAGCCAGGTTACTGATGGCAAATATGGTATACGACATGACATACGATCCCAATACAGGACCAACACTTCTTACAATGTGGCTAAGGTTCTTTAGTGAACTGAAAACACAGAATATGCCTGAAAAGGGAGAATTCGTGAAGCAAATTAATTGGAAGAAGGGTACTGAGGCATGTGAGATGAATATTGTCATGGGTGGCTGAGGTAACTCAATGACAATAGCAAGTAGAAAGAAGACTGGGCAAAGTGCATCACAAGCAATTGGCATCACCTGCAAAACAGTAACTGATACGAAGTTCAGCATCAGTGTGTCATTCCAGAATAACCTCTGTTGGACTGGTGCCTGACTGAAAAGGAAAAGGAATGGGTGTGAAATGTCCCGGGTGGCACCAAACATATTGGCCATCGCTCCATTCTTTGAGATCAATATGGGACAGCACATTGGAAATCAGCTTGCATTACAAAGTATGCTGAATATACTACTGCTGATGGTAAATTCTAAGTCTGCATATGGAATGGACAAGGCCCTAAACGTGTTAGACCCTATGAGGAAGGTGCAAAGGCCAGCTGATCCAACACACTTGACTGAAGGACAGATTCGGAAAAGCTACAGAGCTGATATCAACTCAGATATGTTCCCAATAACTACTCGTACACAGACAGTAGAGGAAATACAGGTGATTAGTCACGATGTAAAAGCATGGTGCAGCTTGATACTGAAAGAACTGATGAAGGATATTGCTGCCGACATTGACTTACTTCGTAGTATCTTACACTGATCATGAATTTTCGAAAAAACCTTTAGTTGTTACAGCGGCGACTGCTCCAGATATTGTGTGTGGTGGTGTAACCAACAGCTAGTGGCAGCAGTCCGTGTTCCTTGGCTGTAACAGAATTACTCGACATGTTATAACGGATGACAATGATACACACTTACTGAATTACATTCTAGAGTTGTAGCTGAGTGTGGACGTTTTCAAAGAAATGAAACTGTACACATGCACACAGAAATGACTTGCCTTAACCCGGTCACTGATTATGAGTATTTGTTTGCCAAAGAATGTGACCTTTTGAAGGAACTTGTTTGGTAGGGCTTATTCGTAAGTTCAACAAGTGCCCAAATTGTGTTGTTGAACTATCAAGTCACTTCAGCAAATCGACGTGGAAGTTGAAATTCACAATAGATACCAGAAAAAGCAGACTGATGTGAAACGAAAACATTTGTGGATAGTGACAGAAGAGGGACTACAAAAAGGGTCAACTTGACCCTTCACCATAGTTTAGCTGCGACCCCCAAACAAACTGAACATTAATATTGTCGTTACTGCGTTTTGACTGGGCCCTACCATGGTTACCTGAACGTGTTGGCGTTCCGCCCCGATATGGTCAAAAGTTGCCATGACTCGTCTGTTCGCCTGGTCAGCCAAGGGTCATTTAAATCACGGAGTAAATCCGATAGCATGTGTCTCTTGGTTCCCTTCGCATTTATAATGCGCCAGATTCCATTCACTAGTGGATGCTCATAGCGCTACACTATTATTACCCCGGCCAATGGATCAGTGAGTACTCAATTTTCATTCTCAGCTCCCTGGGGAGTAAACAACCCAAGCTGCCTGTGAGGAGCTAGAAGGTTACCATTTGCATTTGAACCTTATAACACTATTTTAAAAAAGTGAAAAGTGAAAATGTACATGAATCTACATTAATACATGGTACACATCCATCGGCCTTCAACTTAGGTCACATCATGGGAAGCTGGTGTCAAACCATGTACATATTGTTGATAAAAAGTCGGAATAAAATACAATGTCTAATCTTTCATTTAAGCTATCACAAGTCACTCAAAAGACTTTGGCACAGACTGAACAGCCTACTCACACAGGGCAATATATTCCTTCCGGGTATATTATTTTCCTTCCGGGTCATTACTAATGGGAGGTAACTACTGTTGGAAGTCGGAAGTCGGAAGTCGAGCAACTGTCGCATCTATCGCTAGATCGGGTTGAGATTTTGTCTGATGTGGGGCAGGTGTTTAGGTTTCAGTAAGTAACATGCATCTTTATCAATGCAACCTGTTAACGAAAGTGGACGATTTAAAGAGCTGGGTTAGTGTCGCTGTAAATAAAGCGTCATGGCGACATGCGTGTTGCATGCTGTTTGTGAGTTAGGTGATTCTGTGACCAACGAAACTTTGTGTTAACTATGAGGCCTGTAAGTACATGCGCATCTAAATATAAATATTTACTTCATGTAAACTAGCATGTGTATTTTATAGAATTATTATTGATAGTATGTAAATATATTGGTGAATCAGACCATTTCCACAATACAACTAACTGTTGATCATAAATGATGGTGAAATTACATTGGGGTGAACATGCATACACAAACTTATATCAATCTCATGAAAGACGAATGGCATTACGCGGTAAAATCGGTGATCATATTGAGAGATACAGCGTCGAATACAATGTCACTGCATTTAATATGATCAGTTCTAAGATTGAATTCTAAATTTGTTCCAAGTATGTGTATTATACATAGCATACTATATAAGTTCACAAAATAAATCTGCAATAAGAAAGGAAGGTGTTTCAAGGATATCCTGCAATTGATATTTTTCACCAGCCTACCACATATGATGCCACTATTATCAGTCATTTATAATAGTCATAATAATTCAATAATGTATTAACAGCTGTAGTTATGGATATATAACATTGATGCTACATACAAGTATTTGGGCTGAAGAGCGTTTAATAATTGGGCAGGACAGGAAAATGTATATTGTCTTGATGTAATCAAAACCAGAAACTGAACTAGAGCGAGGGATATGCATGCAGTCTCACACTGGCTTTGTAAACGCACATATAAATATATTATTATAGCAAGTGATAATTGTTGATATTCATGCATGTCCAGGTAAAATGGTCAGGAAAGAAGGACACATGAAAACAGAGCATGACCTACAACAGCCTCAAAATTCATTTAACAGAGCACAAGCAACAGGTAAAACTTGAACATGTATCCTCATGTAACTGAAGGAAACGTTTTCGATACTTGGCACTGTTACCATAGCTCTGTGTTGATTTACAGTAAACAAGCACAATGACTTAAAGTAAACCCCTTACAAAAACCTATACTCGGTTAAATCATAGGATCTGCAGCCCTGGTAGAACCTTGTTTAAGATTAATTTCTTGTGCAATAGCCGGCCCACAATGTAAATGCATATATCATCCATTCATACCATGATTAATAAAGGGTAAGTATCTGTGTTGGTGTTCAAATTATTTCTTGATATTCCGATTGGTTTTAGGCCACTATAAATTCATTATTTTGCTCTTAGATACAAAGGTTAGTAGCTCGCGGACGAGACAGTATGCCCCAGTTTATGGATGTATCTAATACTTACAATAGAAGGAACAGCTTTCTTTCCGTGAGCAGAAACAACATTGGATAAACGTTGTTGTGTGACCGCGAATTCTGTCCTGCCAAATATATTTCCTGATGAGGAGTACATGAGATGTATTAGAATTCGTTAGGTATGTTTGAACGTAAAATCCTAATTGGGAAGATATTATCTCTGTTTGGATATAACGTAAGTGTATGTGTGGGATAGGGTTGAGGGTTAGGGAAATAAACCTGTTTTGTCCAGTGTTGTTGGCATGTCGTATGTAGCATGGCAATACCCTTTGCTACAATTATATATAACCCTAGGAGGTAAATGCATGGGTAAAAATAATGATTGTCTCACGAAAACCGCCACTAAAGTATCTTTTCATGTCGCCATCTTTGTATCTTGTGACCCTGTCTGTATATTATCACTGTTGTAAGTGTATTTATTCTCTTTGTGCTATCGTCAGGACGTATATGGCAAATGTTAAACCCATTTTAACATAGGAGGGATACCCTAGTGGTTAAAGCGTTGTTTATCAGGCAGAAGACCCGATTCCAGTTCCATACATGGGTACACCGTGTGAAGTCAATATCCAACTAAGACATTGAAAAAGTGGCCTTAAACCACATTCCTTGTTCACGTAAACAAAATGATCATTACATCTGTATGTACATGGCTGTTACATATATTCATACAGATGAGGAAACAGGGATGGATGCAGCACAGGGCCCTGAAACAGTTGGTTTTGTGAGTGACAATTTGTTATTACATGTATGGCATTACTAAGTAAAAATTCATTTTGTGAAAGTTATAGAATTAAAGTGTGATTGTCGATTCGAATTCATATTTCTTTCAAAGTGTCTATGTCGATGAACACAGCCTTCGAATGGAGACATGTTAAAAGAATCATGTTATCAAAGCTGAGTGGTATACCTAATTGTTAACAGTAAAATACCATTCTCAGTGTCTCCGAGCACTGCATGTGCCCTTTTGTGACACCAATTAAATGCAATATCTTAAATGTAAATGTGAATATTCCACATTGAAATATATTATACACATGAACTATCATGAATGCTATATTGCCTTTCAAAAGAGTTTCTGTCAATGAACATGTTATTGTAAGTTGAATGGTATAATTGGCTATATATCTTATGTACATACCACGCTTTCTCAGTGTCCTCTAATTAGCACTGAGTGCTATAAACGAGTGTCAGCACGACCCCAGAGACGTATATTTTCATTCTGTTTTCACCTTCAGGTGGAAACTGATCAAGCTCAGAGTAGAGCAGGTAAACAAGCTTACAATGAAAACCATGTAACGTGAAGCAATAATTAAAACAAACTACATCATGGACTATTCATTATGCATATAAGTAACCTTTTATCGTCATTTGAATGGAACTTAGAATAGTTTCCCCGCTGTCAGCTATACTAAGATCTTCTCAATTCTTCCCAGATGACAGTGCACTTGGTTATTCCACCGACACCTCAGCAAGTTCTCAAGAGCCCAACATGGAACATGTGTACCAACCTACGACTGAGGACTACACTCGTTGCATGGCGCTGACTATAATTTCCATAGCTGCTTATATGTATATGTGTGTGAGGAGGAGGGTCGAAATACCCTGGCAATATCCGAATGGCAATAATGACAATGAGGTTGAAAACTTTCCAATTAACTACGATATTGCATCACAAGAAGAGACCGGTTATTGGTCCCTTGACGAAGATTTCAATCCCTTCGAAGAAGAGTAGTCGAAATATACAAACTGCACACTTGATGGAGCAATACACGTGGGCATACATGTATGTCTCTCATCCTTTGAGTTTGCAGATTTGAATATTGCAAGTCAACTACCTCCTAATGTATCTACCTCCGATAATCTATTTTGTTTAGATTTCTATAGCATTGAAATGAGTAATTCAATAAATAAATCTAAACGTTCTCTGATTGGAATTCCTCATGTAAAGTTGATGTGAAAATTCTGTCAAACGTCTGATGTGTTAGTTTTCCTTTCCATTGTGAGGGGAGGTGAAATTGGTTTAACGTCGCGTCCAAGATTATTGCACTTATATAGCGACGTGCATGCACGTGTGTGTTAGCGACGTGCATGCACGTGTGTGTTAGCGACGTGCATGCGCGTGTGTGTGTGTGGCTGCTTGTACTAGTCCGGACTGATGCAGATTTATAGTGCCAGCTCACTGAGATACCATGCCGCAGTTTAACATGAATACCCCACTCAGACACAGTATACTGACTCCGAGCCGATCAGTCCTTGCTTTAGCCCCTTGATGCCGAGCGCAAGACAGGATAACATCAAGTACCATTTTTTAACGTCTTTTGGCATGACGCGGCCGGAGATCGAACCCCGGACCTTCCGCTCTCCGGGCGGAAGCTCTACCCCACGGGGGCGGCCCTTTCCATTGTCATTGATATGTATACAATAATAACTATATAACAAAACAAATACTGAGGCATCATCATAACGTATATTCATGAATATTAAAATGTTATATATCGATGAAATGTAAGAAGCATTTTTTCTAACTCAGATATCTATATCAAAGAGATGGGAAATTCATTCACGTCTTATTGCCTCGGAGATATTAGTATCTTATAGTCACAGGGGAAGGGGCGAAATCACAACAAAAAACATTTCACAGGGCTGGACTGCAACACTTTTTAGTGACTTCGAATTACACGTGTAATACGCCCTTGAGGGGAATGAACTATCAGGACAGTGTGCCTGAGAGTACTAAATAGTATATCAGCGTGATGTCAGCATTTATTAACTGTTACATAGTTTTTGGTGATGGAAATGATATATGATCATTTAGCAAAATAAGAAGTGATACGATTAATTACTTATTTACTATTTAAAGGCAACTGACAAATTCATGAAATTACAGCAATATGTGACAGTTGTATAGTTTCTAGAATCTTCCCTGTTCTTAGTTCCTTGATAACTCGAATTCGATTATCTCGATATAGCCCCTAATATGATTTATCACGTAATACTCTATGTATCTGCGGAGCGGACACTAGCGTCCTTTTCGAACAGGATAATGGAACTAGCCCAAGGCCCGGTCAGTAAGAGGTAATACAAATATTACGACCCTCGGTCTTGGGATGACACCGGGCATGATATGAGAATAACAAGGTGATATGGGTGTCACGGAGTTGTGCTCCAGACACCAGGGTGTCATTAAACATCAATAAAGTAATACTGAAAACAGCTAATGTTATCAATAGACGACAATATAAATTTACACAAACCAATTTACACTGGCAATGAACACTGATTACACAAGCTGATTAGCTAAGCACCAGTATAGCAGTAATAAAATGAGTGTAGATGAACCAACTACTGGGTCTTTTCTCTTATCCTGTCCGATTGTCTCAAACTACGGATAACTCGACAAATATTCAATGGTCCCCGTATTGATAAAACGCGCTGTTTATGATAGTCGCAAACTGGCATGTGTATGATATGTTTGTATGTTTAACGCCACAGCCACGACGATGGCCCAGCCTTACGGTAGACGCGCATGTGCTTGTCCCTCCGCATGTTCTGTATATCCCGACCCGATTTGTCTGTGTGCGTGGTATCATGTATCTTACAACGAGCTGAACTCGACTGAAGCACGAGTAACTTATCAATGAATTACAATCAGGAACGTAGTCCGTCATTATTTGACCTAGGTCATCACCATGGAATAGCCAATCACGCACCTGGAATTCGATCTCACACATATGTTTAATACAAGTCACTGAAATGGGTTTCTCTCCCACAGGTGTATTAGAAACAATATTACAGTCCCCAGGGGTACGGACTAACGAGGTTTCACTTGTGTACAGATTCGGTCACTTCTTTCTCAGTTAAAATAAGGGATGAATAAAATACAGAATACATTAAGTAGCGTGAAATGCAGCAAATACTTAAACATGTATACAAATCATATGCATTTAACATTCACTAACATATAGAACAGTGTATCATGAGCATGGGTTTATATTGGATATATACCGACCTGTTCCGACCATCTCACTCTGCTACGTATCACCAGTAACCCAGTGTCTTAAAACCATCATGGCGGTAACATCCTCAATTGACGCAACAACCCACGCAAATGAATATGCTTTCCAGGCCGATAAATATGCAGGTCGATCTATTTCCGTGACGCTGGTCCCATATGCCTCGGGTCATATTATATATGTTATCAGGAAACCTTAATGCACGCGGCGTTATCTGATTGGTTTTCTGACATAACTTCCCTGTAAACGGGAAAACACGGTTGGAAAAATGCTACAGTTAGAAATGAAAAACGAAGACATGAAAATTGAACCGAGGTGAGCGGGAAAATACAGGCGAGCGCGCCTGCACGTTTGCTGTTTCATTCATCTTCGGCCTTCGGTTTCAAAGGTTTGTTTGGACAATGGATATGCATGAAAGTCGCTAAATGGCACGTGCATGACGATACACATGAGCGGAAAGGGAATTCCCTCGTCTGTAATATTGGGATTCCCTGACATTCCACAGTAATAAAAGTAGTGCGCCTCGGTTACTTACTTACTTACGTTTGGAGATTTAACGTGCGCTTTCCGACTGGAGCGTATTTCGCACACGGGCCCGGTCGGGCCATTTAGCGTGGTTTTGAAGGGAAAATAAAGGTGTTGCAACCAGAGGGGGGTTTTAGTGGTTGCTTATATAAGTTTTGGAGATTTTGAAATTTGGAATGCATGCCTAGGGGTGTGGTAGTGTACTAAGGGAGTGTGTTGGTGTGTGTTTGTTTGTTTATGTGGTGTGGTTGAGTGTTTTTAGATGCGGATCATTAGATTGGTTTTAGTTAAGTATACGCCTAGTGCTTTAAATTTTTCTATATTGTTATGTGGATTTAGGATTGATTCTAGGGTTATGGCTTTATCTACTTTTAGATTTGTTTGGAGTGTTGCTCGGTGGGTTTGGTAGTGCGTGCAGTGTAAGAGTGCATGTTCTATTGTTTCCAGGTGTGGGCAGTGTGGGCATTTTCCGGTTGCGTGTTTTTTGATTTTTAGGAGTTGACTGTTTAGTTTAGTGTGACCTGTTTGGAGTTTGGTGATTATTCTATCAATTTTCTTGGATGGATGGAGGATTTTAGGTTTGGTTAGAGGTTTTTTGAGGATTTTGATTATCTGTGTGTTTGTTTTTAGGTATGTCTTATGCCATTTTTGGGTGATTTTACGTTTGTTAATGCTTTTGATCTCTGCTTTAGATATTGGTAGATTAAGGCTTATTTCAGGAATTTTGAGGGATTTTTTGGCGGCTTGATCGGCGTTTTCGTTTCCATATATTCCTACGTGGGCTGGGATCCAGATAAATGCTATTTGTTTGCCTGCCTCTGTTAAGTTATTTGCGCTTTTGAGTATTTGGTTAATGAGTTTAGGGCGGTTTTTGGTGTTTTTATTTTGGAGGGCCTGTAGTCCACTTAGTGAGTCTGTGAGTATTAGGATTTTTTTATGTTTTTTAGCATGTTGGTTATGGAGGGCGGATGCTATGCCCATTAACTCTGCAGTGAAGATGGATTGGTTGTTTGGGAGTCGATAAGATTGAGTGTTCCTATTTGGTTGTGCTATGTGGACTCCGAAACCAGTGCGATTTGTGATCGGATCGGAAGATCCGTCTGTGTAGATGTGGCACCAATTTGGCCAGTTTTCGTGTATGTAAGCTAGTGTGGTGGATTTAGCTATGTTTGGATCGGTTTGTTTGTTTATTGAGTTTGCCAGAGATGTGTCTATTTTGGGGATTTTTAGTTTTGGGGTAAATATATTTGATGGTTTGCAGTTTTGTTGGAGGTTATCTATTTGGTTTTCGTTTAGGTAGTTGAAAATTCGTTGAGATATTGGAGTAAGTAAAGGGTGCTTCCTAGTTAGAGCCTGGTTACGAGGGCGGATATTTTCGTTTATGAGGTTTTGGATGAGAGGGTTTGATTGGGACGAGGCCCAGAAATTAAGGGTTAAGTGTTGCCTACGTAGGTTTAGTGGCATTTCTCCTGTTAAGGCCTGAAGTGAAGTGAGAGAGGTGCCATGTTGGGAACGTGTGACTATTTTAAGAGCTTGGTATTGGATTGAGTCTAGTTTTTTGGTTAGGTTATTGCTAAGCGTATCATAGATCGCACATCCGTAATCTAATTTTGACCTAATTAGTGATGTGTAGAGAGAGAGTAGAGTATCTTTGGAGGCCCCCCAGTTGGAGCCGGTGAGGCATCTTAGTGCGTTTAGATCTTTGCTGCATTTAGTTGTTAAGTTTTTAACGTGGGCCTCCCATGTTAGGTGTTGATCGAAGATTAGCCCTAGGAATTTGGTTTGTTTTTGGAACTTAATTGGTTTATTGTTTAATTTAAGATTTGGGGTGGTGTGTTTCATTTTTCGGTGTTTGAAGACTATTCCTGTAGTTTTTTCGGAGTTTAGGGAGAAGCCCCACTTGTCTGCCCATTGCTGTATTTTATTTAGGGATTTTTGGAGTAGATTTTGGGAAGTTGACATACTTTTTGTGCGGATCCAGAGGGCTCCGTCATCTGCGAATTTGGATGTTTTAATTTTAGGGGATAGGCCCTCGAAGAGGTCATTGATCATTATGTTAAAGAGTGTTGGGCTAAGAATGCTGCCCTGGGGAGTGCCGTTTTCTAGGGGACACTGGTCCGATAGAACCTGGTCTATACCCACTGTGATTTTTCGGTTATTTAGGAAGTCCTGGATGTAGTTAACGATTTGTCCTTTTAGTCCTATTTTTTTAAGTTTTTGAATTAGCCCGTTGTGCCAAACCATGTCGAATGCTTTTGAGAAGTCCAAGAAGATGCCTGTAGTATATTGTTTGTTGAGTTGTCCTGTTTTGATCTCCTGTTCTAACCGGGCGAGATTGTCTAGAGTTGAGCGGCCAGGAGTGAACCCGCTTTGGTCTGTATTTATGGTGTTGTTTAGAGTTAGGTAGTGTTGTAATCTATTTTTGGTCATAGATTCCATTACTTTACATAAGTTTGAGGTCAGAGATATTGGCCTGTAAGAGTTAGCTTGGTTTGTAGGTTTGTCGGGTTTAGGGATAGGGATAACTAGAGCCTGTTTCCAAGAGGTTGGTACCTGGCCGTTTAGGTAGATTAGATTATAGAGTTTGAGTAGTGACTGTAGTAGCTTGGGAGGGAGTTTTTTGATTATTTGGTAGGATGTTAGGTCTAGTCCTGGGGCTGTTCCCTTTTTCCTGTTTTGGAGTACATAGTTTAGTTCTTCTATTGTGAAGGGTTGGTTTATTTCTAGGTTATCGTTTAATTCTTTGGTAGGTTTGGATTCTGTTTTGAGTTTTGTTTGGAATTTATCACTGAAGTTTTTGTTACTGCTGATGGTCGAAAAGTGTTTAGCTAGGTTATTTGCTTTTTCGCTGGGGTTGGTTGAGTTATTTATATTAGGAGTTTTTTTGTGTCTTTTTAGGCCTCTAATGGCATGAATTTTGCGCCAGACCGTCCTGGCATCTGTGCGGTTATTTAATCCCTCGCAAAAATTTTTCCAGTCCCTGGTTTTGGCTATTTTGACTAGGTTTTGGACCTCATGGTTTAGTTTGTGGGCTATAGGTATGTAGTTATGGTCGCGTTTGGCTTTATTGAAGGCTTTTTTACGTTTTTGTCTGGTTTGTTCTATTTCCTCGTTCCACCAGGGTACTGAGGGTTTGCCTGATTTGTTTGCTTTTCTAAAGGGTATTGAATTTTTAGCTGAGGTGATTATGTATTCTGTTAGGTTTTTGCAGAAGGTTTCTGGGTCATTATGTTCTATCTCGTTTAGATTGGCTTGTTTGCAGATATTTTGGAATTTATTTAGTGCGCCTCGGTGGGCTTGGCTTATCTTTATACATTCATTGGGAAATGAATGCAATAACACGTGACCAATTCAACTAATCAGAATGTTGGAATTTCAATGAATTTAATTTCAATGAATTTAATTCAATTTAATTATATGAATATGAATATGAACACATCAGCAATGTTAGTAGTTATAATTCAACACTTTATTACTGATAACTTAAAGATCTAGTTAAGTAAAAAGTTATTACGACAGTCACTTACATGTGTTTGCTTCTAATATGATCATTGACTAAGTGTGTGAGCGCGGTTTGACGCCGCTTTTTGCAAGATTACAGATGTATAACGGCGGGGCACAAACATTACATTCTACGGCCACGTGCAGCAGCGTGTGCAGCGTGCGTACATTACCAGCACGGAAAGAAAGACGTAACATCTAAAGTGCCATTCACCATATTCACTCCTAAATACACCTGCTCGAAGTTACCTGACTCGATTCTTACCCGGATTGTAACCACGTGATCAAAACACAATGATTATGTTTATCGCACGGCAAATGGACATTTCTTGAAAATTCTTGCATTTTTTGTCATTTTGCCATTTACCGGCGGAATGGCTTGTTTTCACTATTTAAGAATTAGCACACATGCAGCTATCTTCATTAATTAATCATCGCGATATTTCGTGATTCTGT
Organism: Haliotis cracherodii; assembly: GCF_022045235.1. Taxonomy (NCBI): domain Eukaryota; kingdom Metazoa; phylum Mollusca; class Gastropoda; order Lepetellida; family Haliotidae; genus Haliotis; species Haliotis cracherodii. Next base: position 31,870,200 of record NW_027266286.1, read on the forward strand.
TTCAAGTGGCGAGGGCTATAGGACCGATTCACTCGAAGGATGATGTTTTATTCATGACGGGTTAATAACCTCATTCGAATACCCTGTAATCAGAGTAAGCTGGACTATTTATATTTGTCGTGTGAATTTTTATACGCAGCAATTTCTACTTTTTTCAGTGTGTTATTATTTTGACATTAGCTTTTAGTATCAGTTCAAAGATATAATATACAATAACCCTGATACTAAACGTACCAATTGAACCATCATTCCATCAGTGACCAAACTATAAAAAAACCAACAGCAAATGTCTGAACAGCATACGTTTGAAGAGCAAATGTGTTTGACTGTGGAACCTCCATGATTGTTTCAAAAAGTTTCTTTTTTGGTTAACGAATCACTCAGCAACATTCCAGCTATTTGACGGCGGTCTGTAAATAATCAAGTATGGACCAGACAATCCAGCGATTGACATCATGAGTATCGATCTACGCAATTGGGATACGATTACATGGATCAACCTAGTCAATGAGCCTGACCACCTGATCCCGTTAGTCGCCTCTTACGACAAGCATAGGTTGCTGAAGACCAATTCTAACCCGGATCTTGGCGGGTGATTTTGTCAAGGAGTATGTAAAGTTGTAATCATGATGTTTTATATACTTTCCCAAAGTTGCAATGGTATTATACACAATCGCATATTGCCATTAATCTACAAGAGAGTTGGTGGCAAGAAACGTCGCTCCGAACAGTATTTTAGTTATATGACGGTGTGTCAACTTAATGTTGGGGGACAGACTGTATCCGTGCTCATTGGTTACGCCAACGTAGTTAACGTCTGAGACCTGCATCACTTTGGGCTTTCCTCCGATATCAGGGTGAAATACCTTGATATAACTGGCATACTGTTCAACGCAGCGTTAAACCATACTCATTTTCTCGCTATAATTACAGGCAACTTATATACCATTGTTACATTTACCAGCGAAATGACATTGCAAATGTCGGTTAAAGGGGCACTGATCTAACGCAATTCCCCGGACTGGTTGTTGCCTTTGTTATTGTTTTTTCCCCCGTGAGTACCCGGATGATACGTAACGCAACTGAGAGTGACCAGAGACTGGGCTACCGTCTGCAAGGACAGCTAAATAAACTTGGAGGCTGGAGGCAATATTTGTTTTACGCATAAACACTGATTGGTTAACTGTGATCTATAAAGATTTCGACAAAGGGTGCATGTTAATTAATTTCTTCAGCCTAAACAAACAGACAAAAAGAACGGCGGAGCTCATCGGATGTCGTCATTTGGAAATACCCCAGATGGTTAAAGTTTAATACTAAAAAAAGTATCCATGCAGTCAAAGCCTTTTCGGATTTCTGATTGCGTCTATAATATCATGACTACTCCCTTGTTGTCATCCACGTTTTCTCGTATAACCCTACACTTGTGTATTTGTCGTCATTCACTTGATGCTCAGTTAATGAATTTATTACAGGTACAATTAGATTACCTGACAAAGGTTCCCATTTGGCATTTATTGTGTCTGGGGTAATTATTCAATCTAAATCCAGGTTTGAAGTGAGGTGAAATGTGTGTTATGTAATATGCACGTGGCAGACCAGCAAGAGGTGAATGATCAGTTGATTTACTTTTTTTGTAAATCAACGGATCGTTCCTAGTCATCAAAGGATTAACAGAAAATACGTTGATTGATTAATCACTGTTATCTTGCACAGTTGATATGTCAAAAGTGAGTGTTTACATGTCTAGGTTTACTAAAACAAAGGGAATACACTCATACCATGCCGTGAAGTGCCGATGTAAAAACAACATACTTTGTTCAAAGGGTTAACTGATAATACGTTGATTGATTGATCATTGTTATCTATCACTCAATGGATTTTTTAGGAACCGTGGACGTTATGAAAATAGTTGTCACGTGGGCTTTCTCAGCCGACACTTGAGACTTGACACCTATGAGAAACACCTGAAACAATCCATGTGATCAGTTGAGAAACGAACACGGGTTATAAGATCCCGAAACGATATATATCTTTTAAAATATTTGATTGTTACAGAGACACGTGACATCGAATAAGTTTCTTTGTACAGCTGCAGACGAGTGGGATATTGTTCCTTGGTGTGGATATTTACGGATACATTTCTCGAACAAGGAAGCTGCCTAAAATTTATACACATAAATTTGGTAGGTTGAAATTATAGTATTTGCATTTTGTTTTCCTTCTTTTGAACCGATTCGTTCTTGTTTCTCTACGTCTTGGTTGGGAAATTCTTCAATGCGCGATAGACGTTGTTTTCACAGGTCTTTTCCTTTGTAAGCGTGTATATATTACCGTCAATTTGTAAAATGTGATTCTCTCAGGCAATTTATAAAATGTGTTTTTGACTAAACAAATCTGTCCAGATTGATTAAGACGATCAAAAGGGCCTACAAACATCACAACAGATTATTATGTAGGATTAGAAGCCAAACAACATAGAAATGTACTTTTCAACGTAACATTTTCAGTCTCTTGGTGATGATATTAAACATCAAAATGTTTGGAGTTTGTTATCATAATAATACAGATGGAAATGTTTTTCAGTCACTTTGTAAAATAACTGAATATTTAGACGTTCAATAAATTTGAAAATGTTACACATTTTGACAGTAAAAAAATATACACACTATCAAAAAGGAATGCTCAGGTGAAATATTTACTTTGCGTTACAAGTCAAAATAGTGTAAATGAAAATCGCAAAATTGCCAAGCAAGTGACTTATCAAAACTTCGTCACCATTACCGATGCTACCCACAAAGATACCTACATTTCCTTATTATCTCGAAAACTGTATTTCATTTTGTTGATCAATGTGACCATACGCCCTTATTACTACCCATTAAAGTGACTAATGCGCTTACGAATGGCGCAGCAGAGGTCGCGAACTAGTCTAGATTTCTGCTATACATCCGGGTACTCACAGGGAAAAAAAACAATAACAAAGGCAACAACCAGTTAGTTAAAGTTAGATGTACACACGTTATCTGCTTGATAACAGAACAGATGAATCTAATCGTAACATTCACGGAAGAGTTGTCTCCCCTTAAAGAACGGTTTCAACTTGGAGGGTAAAGTTAAAGTTGCAAAATTAGACTTGAATATTTTTAATAATACTGGTAACTGACTGCTGCAGGCTGTGATAGAGAAATGGTTTGTCTAATCATTCAATTATGTAATAGATTGTAATCGCCACCCCGCAACGTGTCGATGATGCTTGTGTGTAGGGCTATCGATGCAGTATGGTGGAGGCTTCAGCATACATCAGACTTTTCTGTTTTTTTAAACAAAAATTTGACTTTTCTTCCGACCTTCGACTTTAACTACTTAGTGATACCACATACATGACCCATTCGAACGTTTTTGCGACTTTAGAACTTGCAAACAAGATGTGTAACTTGGCGGACATCTCCTCTTTATAGTAAAGCCTCTCTGTGCGTGAGTGATCCACCAATGATGTTTTGAGTTGTTTGTGGAATTTATGTCCCTAGTGATGAAGTCGATTGCCAGATCCTACCGTACTCGGTAACAGAGGATGAAAGGATTTGTGGTTGAATGAATGAATATATGTGGAAATGTTTTGTAAATCTGCCGATGGAATTATATCTTAATGCTCCGTTGATGGTTAAAACCAATTTCGGCATTGAATTTGAGTGTCCGGCCCTATCAACCTTTTGCAGCTAGCAATATTGGAACGACTTTTTGTGGTACTATTTGTGGATTTCAGCATGAAATTACAGTAATTTCACGCATCGGTTTTGAGGCGTAATAGTTTGATATTGACTTAGTCTTTGCTAACTTCCGCGCCGTCTGTAATTAACAATTATAATTAAGCCTGTAAATTATGCATGCTAAACCCATTTATTTGTGTTATTTCGTCAGTATAGAAAACTATATAATTTACATAAGCCTAACATAATGTGGAGATGAACAGGGCCAATGTTCAGCTGATGGTAAATGTTTATAAAAATCACTTGGAGTTATCTCCCTTGGGCCACAGAGAGTTTCGTTAAATGTTATCAATGACTGCTTGAACAAGTCAACTAGGTCTTACAACAGATTAGCGAGCTACATTTTCACTTATCCTTTTGATATAATATACGATCAAATTTTGCAATGGATATTTCGAAAATAGACCAAGCGGTACTGTAAATTTGATCATTTTAACACCCCATTCGGTGTTTGTTTCGGTTGTCTTAGATTCTCTAAACCTTTTAGATAAGTTTCAGTTACTTTTATAAAGTTTTGCACAGGTAGAAATTGTAGTTTTGAAGGTTCATGTTCACCTTCGGAGGCTCCAGAAAGCTCGAGGGTAGCTTCTATAAAAAATGTGCTTGACGCCTTTGAGCCGGCCAATGTTTCCAGACCGAATTCTTCCTCATGAAATCGGAATTCATGCCGAAACCTTTCCCAATGTGTTCTTAATGAAAATCGCTGTAGGGTCGCAAGCAGACGGCAGACACCGTAAACGGGCAAATATTTTAATTTGTGAAAAAAGCATTTTGTTCTGCGTGTAAGGTATAGCTCAAACGATCGAGTGATTATGTATCGAATGATTACGTAAAAGAGAGAATTTAAAAGAATATAATTGAGGCTTACGTTCATCAATTTTATTTGAACTGGAGGCTACGAGTCTCACGCATTTACCTGAGCGTAGTCTGCCTTATCCAGGGGCCCCCTACTTTCTCCTACTCAAGCATGGTGGGCAGACGACACACATTGATTCGCTACTTCAATTCTGTGCGAGATTACGAAGGCCCGAGAAGTCGGATGATGCCTCGTGATGAAAGACGAGTGTGAGAAACTTGAAGTCGATCTCCTGATCAGCACAGAGGGCCGAGCTAGATCAGTGGGGTGCATCCGTCCATTTAACCATTACTGGTATGCCATGGTATTTCAGGGGATAAAATACAGTTGCTCGGTGGACAAGAAATTGACTTTCGGAGCAAACAAGAGCCCTAGGATATTTTAAACATTGAGTGCAGCAGTCTGCAGTCAAGCAACTCTGATTTCGTGTGATCGTCATTGGATACATAGACAACGTTTGCACAAAGCATCAATGTCGGCCAGGATATGACAGCATCACATTGTACTTTTGTGGAAGTTAGGTTTCCGCATCAGCTAGCATACGGTAGAAGGTCAAGCACAACAACGAACCTTCCTAGGGGTAAAATTAGACACCTGAAGTCTTACGCCATCACTGCCGTTAGACAAACTAATTGATTTTAGACTATTAGTTGCAGCCTTTATCGATAGGAAAAAGCATCTCATAAGCAGCCTGCTTCTCTGGTCCTACCAAGTCGTTCCTTGTGTAAGGAGAAAAAATCATCAAGAATCTCAAGAGTTCTACCAAGCTGGGACATCAGGGTGTCACGGTACACAAATAGTTTAGGTGCAATATGACATGGCGGAGAGATCTTCTACAGGTGTAAATTTGAACACACAGACTCATAGAGAAAGCGACAGGCATTATTCATATTGGAACTAGGGTTTACACCCACCAAATCATGTACAAGGACATATCAAAAGTTAACGAACTTGTAGCTGTGGCATTGGCTATGCACATATCACATACCTCTCTTGTGAAATGATTGTGCAGTGAACAAGAGTACTTTTCAGAGTAGGTTTGCATAAACGCAGGGATTTGTTCTTGCTGCTAGCTATATGCTACGCAAAGTTTGCTTATGATAAAGATATGATATTATAAAAAAATCCAACAAATAAAGAATGAGATTTGCTAACCCCTACAGGATCTTGATGAATGGGCAGAGGCACGCAGTACTGGGCACGCGGTAGACGAGGTGCTTGAACACTTGTGTATGGATGTATCTTGACAGAATCGTTTCATATCATTATCAGAGAGCACAACAACATTTGCTACTAAGGATTGCAAGAACGGAATGCACTTATCCCCCCCTCAATGTCAAAGACGAACGAGGAATCAGGCAGATGCATAGGCATGCTTGAAACTTGGTCAACACAACGTCACGTTTCAAATGTCTTTGGTGTCAGCCAAAGTGTGATCAGCAGAGCATGGATCGATACCAGAGGTTTGGATTAGCTTCCCACCGACATGCAGGTGGTCGACATCGTTCCCCCACACAGCGGGAGGTCAGATTACAGAAAGACGTCACTTCACTTCGTGACTGCCATCACACTGAGAAAGGACCTGAGGTACGACAGTTAACGTTTCTAATTTGTGTTTTGAAGCTGACAAGACACGCCTACAAGGGTTTGGTTGAGATAAAGGTAAAATCCTCGGGCCTACGGAGTGTTTTCAACCTCAACCAAACCCTTGTAGGCGTGTTTTGTCAGCTTCAAAACACCGATTGACAAGATCTAAATACACAGAGAGTGTTAATAAACTACCGAGGTCTAAGCTGCCACGATGCCACAGTTTTAGCAGACATCGGAACACACCGCCTGTTGCGTAACTAGGTGTCTAGACTGGTCTTTGAAGGTGTGCACCAACACATCAACGCACCAACACTGCCTTACCAATCGGTGCGATTAAGTGTGTTTCCCAACAACCTTTGAAAAAATATTGTTGCACATGTTGTAACAGACGTTTTCAGACAACATAACATTGCTGTTTCTCGAGACCTCTCCACCATGTCTAGGATGTGATGCGCCTACGACAGGACCAGAACCAGACGGAAATGTTTTATGATAAGACTTTCATCAGACATGTATGACCAAATATTATGTTGCTATTTTCATAACATGCACATCACTATGACGCACAGTTACACAAGTTTTGATTGAATGATTGAATAAGTAATATCATGATAACTAAAGGTTATATGGAACTTAATGTTTTCAAGATGTAACTTGTTTTGCCTATTATGGTGTTGAAAGTCGCGATGCATATATTTATAACATCCAGAAGTATTTTCAAACATTGTGATATAAAGTTTATGTGTTATGAGTCATTCGCGTGAAGAAACTATGTGATGTTTTTTTCATGTTTCATGACATACATGAGCGATCTGTCGTTTAGCGCCAAAGTCAAAACTTTTCCAGATATATGACGGCGACCTGTAAATAATCGAGTCTGGACTAGACAAACAAGTGCATCCATGAAAGCCGATGCCTGAAGTGTGCAATGTCTCAGCCTGGGAAATGTAAATCGACGATGCTGATCATCCTTTTATTATTGTCGTGTATGACACTAAGATTCTGATCTTCTCTGGTTACTTTTTGTTATTCATATATTTGCTCTGGCAGAATATGAATAATACATTCCAGTTTTGATCAGAAAAAAACCAAACTTGCTCATTTGCCCAAATCTAGTTCGGAATCTCTTTTATTAAAATTGACAGAGTGACAAGTCTGTAAATAGGAGACACGGTATTTGTCCAAATAGTGTCAGGTACCGCTTCCAGATGTCATCGCCACCGATTTGGGACAACCACTGTCTGTATGAATATTTAATTCCAAAGACTAATTACCCTGTAGCCATGATATGTATATGCCTTGAAACACTTAATTGTCGTTATTAATAAGATGCTAACCCTAATTGTTAATCCCCATTGCGTTGTACATAGTCCCGCCAGTCGGGACCAGATGTGCAGCAGGAGGCCTCACGTGGATGCGTTGCCACGGGGTCACAGATGCACGTTTCAGGTTTCAAGAGGCAAGTATATGATCATGATGGGACTAAATATCTACTTAAAGTGTTAGTCTACACTTCAATCTGTAATGTCACTAGCCACGACCAGCCCGCACCGTGCACTCAAGTATTCATGACCCAGACACAGGACGTTTTTAAAAATTGCTCTCTGGGTTTGTTCTGCAGGAACGCCGCTTTGGGATGAGTCTTAATGGTATGTACATTGTATTGGAAATTTTGACATTCTAACTGTCGACGTTATTACAATTGCACCGACATTGTATTGGTATACATGTATATTGTCATCAGGTACATATCTTACTTCTAAATGCTCCCAATGTCCTAAAGTTTTATACTTTTTTAATTAAAGTTATTTTTGCAGCTATTTTGTTTCTAAAATATAGTGTTATGTGTTATGTTATGGTCTGCAACTCCTGTTTTTATATGGCGATCGTTAGTTGGTGTGATAATGTGGATGTAGTACTAATATTTTTTGGCCCACAATAAACAAAAGTGTGGCTGACAAACATTGCAGTTACAATTAATTGACATGTGTTGCATGAACTGGAACCTTTACCAAGGATAAAGGAAATTAAACAAGCGGCATATGTAGATTGTTTACAGCTGAAGTATCATTGCCATGTGCGATGTATACTGTGAATGTGCTGTGTCTTCAGGCAGAAGTGGAAGGCTTGTCTATGTCTTAATAAGATGTGACTAAGGGTGTGTTCGGTCATTGACTATGTCTGGCTACACATGGAAATGACTGGTTGCTGGCATCATATCTGTACGACTAATGATGATCACTGAAAACATGATTTTTTAGATGAATGTGTAGTCATATCTGGAAACTCAGATACCACAATGAAACAGATATCGCTTTCGCCTTTAAAGTTCATCGTTATGAAGCAAACGTCTTTCTGGTTATCACTGTCAATATCCAAATGTATCAACAAAGATAAAACCAACAATGGAAATAATCATAAACAATCTCTGCTATAGTGCAGAGTCCGCTGTACGATTCCGACTATATCATGCGCATGTGTACATGAATCAGTATCAAATAGTATGGCGATGATACCAAGTGTTCGCGAAAGTTACTAATATGAACAAGTTTCTCATTACTTTGGGATTATTTGACACGGTTTTATTCATACATATATGATCAAGAGTATTGTATATTGATATTAATGCATTTGTACTCACCGTAACTTAAGAAATAAGTTAAATATGACTGTCACTGACAAAGCATACAAACATAGCATAGGCACTTTCGACAAAAGCCTGATTCCCCACATACAATTCGCAGTGGAGTGGAGAGTCCTGGGTGCTTAACGATCTACTTCCGACAGGAATAGTAACAAAGTGCAGAATCCGGTTTTCCCTAAAGTTCGACTTTATTCCGGATAAAGATCAACTATAAACAAGGCTACATGTAAACTCCCTTGTTTCCAATATTGGTGAGGGTGTACTGTGAGTTACACATGTAAGTGGTAAGATGTATACCAGACGAGCTTCGATGCAATTCTGACACAGGTAAGGAATTTTATCATTGCGAATTTACAGGTAATATAGATTATTCCTTTATTGGTTTTCACGCATATTTACGCATTATTTCAATTAAGTAACACATTTGTTGTCAAGGGTAAGGTTGTGAGAGACTAAAGGTCATATATTAAACGCAGAAAAAAGACTAATGTTCGCTTTCTTACAAATAGAAGAAGAACAACAACATCTAGGTGCGAAAATTAAATAAATCGGAAAATGAATTACCTAATCAAATTCTTGATAAAGATCGAGGTATGACACTGGTAAGCTAGATGCAGTTGTTGCCTTGATGTCCAGATGTGGTGGATAAATCATGAATAAATATTATTTTGTTGAGATAAGAACGTAGACTCACACAGGTGCGGTAGAAATTGTTATTCATATATATGAAGGTCTTGAACCCACTCCCAATAATGGATGCTCAGTATCATGGTACTGAAATTGTGAAGACACATGTGAATCCTTGTCCCAGTGCCCACGAACACTGGGAGATTTGTTCATGAGAGCAAAACAAAAAGACAAGGCACATTTACAAATGTAATTCTGGTGAGATGAAAGGACTCTTAAATCATCAAGTGAGAAAAGTGCCTGTTACAGGGGTTTTATATGTTACTATGATTCCCCTGGCTGCATAGGTCTGTCAGTTTGATGTGAGAGGACAGTACGACACGAATGTAATGTAACTTTATTAATCTTTAGAACGTGTATTGAGTACGGATTTCTGGGACTCATATGTAATAAAGTAAATAACTTCTTGAATGTGACTTTTCTGATTTCTAATCAGATCCTTCGACCATTGTGGCCTTGTGTGTGCTTTTGCTGTGGTGCTCCCACTCCTGTGTCTCAGCACTTGGTGAGATTTAATTCGGTTATGTTAATATACGATTCATCCACTGTAATGTTTAAATTATTAAAATCTTGAAATATTCAATGGTGACGAGGAACTATAAGTTGAACGGACAGGCACCCATCCACCCATCCACGCAAGAAAACGCGCGCACCTACCTACGCATGCGCACACCGACATTCACGGGCACACACCCATACATCTTTGGTATATATCTATCATCCGTGTTAAAGTCTATCATCTGTTATACAGATCTCACATTTTTTTCTTGCAGCTGGAGAATGCCATTGCAATACCTCCACTGCCTGTTCCGTGTTTCCCTCCTCCCCCTGTAGCCTGCCCGGGGGTGAGGACAGATGTCAGGAGGGATGGTTTGGTCAATACTGTCAGAAACGTAACTATCAATTATCCTATAGTGTTGTGTATACATATGTATACGCGACGTTTAAAACTTTAAGTTATTTCACTCACATCACAACTATCGCAGTGTCTTAAGCTGAAGTGAGTGAGTTGCCGTTTAAAGCCGATTTAAAAACTATTCCACTTATATCACGGCGTGTCAGCTTAAAGTGTGAGGAAAGCCCGAAGTGATGCAGGAATTAGACGTTTATCACTCCGGTAAAACGCACGAGCGCAGGTCTGGTGGTGACAAACTGCGGGGCCGCCACCCGTGCCACCTTTAAGCTGAAGTACAACTCCATGCTATTGAAGGACGAATTCGATCTTACATAGGGAGAGGGGGTGGGGACCCTTCCCAGAAACACAGAATTAGATTCCTGTGTCAGACTGCTCACATGTAAGCTATGCATGTCGAAAGCGAGTACGGAAATGTATGGGGAGGTCAGATCAGGTCTGTGAATTATCGTGGTCAGTTTGTGTACATGTGGATTGTCGCTTATGCCGCCAGGTCACTGGATTGGATGGTCCAAACTCAGGTGTCTATTGCGTCATTATTATTATATCCTGGTACCTATTCACCCCTGAATCCCCAGAAATGCAATGGAGTCACTTTGTTTAAGGATAGTCAAATCCTAAACTAACAAGTCTTGTAAATTCTTTAGAAAATGTGGCGCTGAGGAAGCCTGCCAGTCAGAGCTCTGTGTGGTACGAACAAGAGGAAACTGCTCAGCCCCTGAATCTCACAGCGTCCTATGCAGTTGATGGAAAAGCTTCAACCCTTTTCATCGACAGTCCATGTTCTCACACCGACAGGGGAGACTTCCGACCGTACTGGAAAGTATTTCTGGGTGCCAGGACTAACCGGACTCTCCTGCACATGCGATTATATCTCCGTGAGATTTGTGAGTACACCTAAAGGGGGTTGCATTTTTAATGTAGTTTTGATGACATATACGTCGTGTACTTGCCACAAGCGTAACCGTGCTTCATATAAGTGAGTGAGTGAAAATAAGTTTTCGCCGCTTTTATCACTATTCCAGCAATATCACAGTGCGAGGAACACCGGAATGGGTTTCACACATTGTAACCATGTGGGGATTCGAACCCTGAACTACAAGGCTACCTCACCGGTGGTATGCCTATTAGGAATCAAAGTATTAAAATGGGGAAGATATTGAGTAAATACAAAATTATCAACAGCCAGACAACCCAAAAAAAGATTTTGACAAGTTCTAAATTTGATTCTGTTGTCATCACTCCACAGGTTTCTAAGTGCGGTGACAAACGCTGCCTTACTTGCAGCAATAAAATTGAAGGCTGTTCAGTCCAAAGGACACTAAATTTACTGTAAAACAAAATATACTGAGTCAAATTAAAAACTTCACATTTTTAAAAGTAATCCCATATATGATATACAACGGACAAATGTATCAGAGAAGGTAATTTTTAATCATTAATGTCCAAAGAAGGATATTAATTAACGGTGGTAACCATAATTTGTTCCAAGCACCTACGGTATTCGGTAATAACATCAACAGTTTAAATCATAAGTCCCAAGCACGAGAATCTGATGGCACACAAGTTCAGTAGCGTGTATGGCCACACAACGCCTCGGCATGGACCTTGTGATGCTTGTGAACACATTGTTGGGAAGACGACGCCATTGTTGCTGCAAATTCTGTGGTTGGTTCTGCAGAGTGCGCAGACTTCTGCCAAGAGCATCCCAGACGTGTTCGATGGGATTGAGGTCGGGATACCTTGACGGCCAGTCCATGACGTTGACTCCCGCATTCTAAAGGAAATTCCTTGTCAAAATTGCTGTGTGGGGTCTGGCATTGTCGTGTTGGAAGATCAAACCGGGTCCATGTGCTGCCATAAAAGGCAGAAGTTCTGGTACCAGTACCTGATCGCGGTAAGCAGCAGCGTTGAGGTTGCCACGGATGACAAGAAGCCTGGAACGTGCATTGAAAGCACCACAGAAAGCACCCCACACCATGACACTTCCACCTCGAAATCTGTCAACTTCCTGTACACAACACTGAGCGTAACGTTCATGACGGCGCCTCCACACCCTCGTCTATGTAATTGAGTCAGAATCGGCCCGCAGTATGGCCGTCGTGCTTGAAGGTGAGCAGTTCTCAGACGGTTTGCGCACTCTGTCTACCCCTAAACAGTTCATTTCTGGTTGATAGCCGTCGAAAATCGGTTACGGAGGTGACGTAAGACAATCTGACGATCCTCTGCATGTGACGTCACACGTGGTCGACCTGGCCGAGGGCGATCAGCGGAGCTGTAGACGTGTCTGTAAATCATAAACAGTCCGTCGACTACAACCCATGCGACTTCAGCTACGGACGTTCCCGTCTGCAACATGCCGATGGCACGTTCATGTTGCACATTTGAAAGGCGTGGCATGACAAATGGCCGTAAAGACTTTTGTTTTCTTGTGTTTTTCTTTTTTTGTTAATTACTGCTAACAAGTATGGCTGAAAACACGTGCTGTATTATGGCCACGTAACCAGTTGCACGTGAAAAAACACTTTTGCCACTATAGTGCTGTGCACATGATTTTGATCGATTCACCTGCACAAAAACGGGTGTTATCTGAAGACAATACGTGGCCACTACTGTTTAAATACACAATAAGGGCCCACAATGATAACTGGTCAAAATGTTAAAATGTTAGGATTGTGAAGTTTTTAATTTGGTTCAGTATATACTTGTGATACAAGTAATGTTATTTACTTGAATGTTTGTAGTGGATGCAATGAAACGTATATCGGAAAGACAGAACTCAAATTTAAAAGAAAAATGAATCTTCAGCGTTCACAAATAAAGCAGTCACACAACCGCATCGATTCCACATTTGGATACATGTGGAAGCGGCAACTTTTTCGTTTCCCGCTATATAAGCTTAATTTTGATCATGAACCTACATTTCATTCATAAATACGCGCCTAAGATATATTTAAAGGAGTAAGTTATTTGTCCATTGTCAACCTGGTATTGTGACGTCATAGTTCTCCTAAATGTTATGACGTCACGTAACTATATGAGACTCATACGTGGTACGAGTTGAAAGCGCTAGCCAATTAAAACTGTGTTCAGTCCTACTCCACTTATTTAATTAATAATATTAATACATGCATATATATATAGTGAGCGAGTGAGTGAGTGAGTGAGTATGTTTTTACGCCGCTTTTAGCAATATTCCAGCGATATCACGGCGGGGGACATAATATTTGGTGTAATATAAATGTGTTTTTGTCATAGCAAATTCGTTGACAAAACCCAGGAGACTACCTTGAAAAGAGGGATGGTGTAACTACTCAATAAACAATGTCAATATCTTGGGTGACCACCATTTGTCTTGATACATGCGAGGCAGCGGCGGCGCACTGAAGACACCAGGTGATTGCAAACATCATGGGAGATGTTGTTTTAAATGTCAACCAAAGATTGGTTCAACTGAGCTAGCGTTACTGGTTGGTTCTGGTCCTGTTGTATGTGTCGTTCCATCTCATACCGGACATGTACTAAGGGGTAGGGGTCTGGAGAAACAGTCGGCAAGGACAGTTATCCTCCCTCACAAAGTCTGTTACAACACGTGCATCATGTGAAAGGGCGTCATCCTGCTGTAAACATTATGTCACGCTCCTGCATTTGCATAAAGGGTACAGTATGACTTCGAACGATTTCGTCGCGGTAGCGTGCTCAATTCAGATTGAAATCAACAATGATGACTGGATGGGGCTGGATGTTGTGCTCCATCAACCAGTTGCGTGCGGTGCTGCCATTAATTAGTCTCAACTCAGGAATTGTCCGAAGTATTAATATGACAGTTTGGTATCGATTCCGTGGATGCACCAACTCATATGGTTGTCTTGTAGACGTGATGTCACACATGGACGACGGGCCCGTGGCATGTCATGGGTGTCGCCCTGCTTGCAGGTAACGTCCGCAAAGAGATGATAATGTGTTTCGATGAACATTATATGTCTGGCAGCATCAGTGTAAACAGCATACCGACGGCATGGTTTTCAGCACGCCGTGACACTGCATAAGTGTTATTAAGTGTTTCGGAAAAGTATTTTTATGAGCCGCTGAATGCCAAACAATCATTTGTGTGCTGGTTATATTTAAAAACACGTGTGCTCCTAACAAACACGCAATCGTCAAAATTGTGCGCCGCGTATACACATGCACGTGCAAATTGTGATCACGACCTTGAGGTCGAGGTTATGTCTTCATGAATCTGTATTGAAAGATGCATGATTTAATTTCAGAATAAATTTATATTTATTGAACTTTATATTATTAAACAGAAATACTTGTTTTCGTTAGTACACATGTTCACTACGAAGTAGAGTGTTCGTAGTACACAATTCCAATAGTGATTAAGCAATAACAGTTATGTAGGTAAAAGTGAATAATAAATTTCATAGCAAGCGCAGGTTCTCTTACAAGAGCTACTGACTGGCTTAAGTCTCCTCATTCATTGAATTCTTAATCATGTGACGATTTCGCGTTGAAGTGGAATCATACCAGTGAATGCCTTGTCATTATCCACACGTTTAACATACATTTTACTTTTTTTATGGAATGTCTATAACGTTCTGCCCAGACATCTTCAAATGCCGGATAGAGTACCGTGTAAGGTCAATGAACGACCATAAATGTATTATTATTCGTATGACCCTAACACGGAATTAAACTGTTATCCTATACTACAGGATGAATACAGAAAAACACGTAAAACGATATCTAGACGTGCCACAACACTGGAGTTCTTGGATCCCATCTATATGCATTATGCACGCTATAGAGTAATTGTTGAAACAATTTCAGATGTATACAACCGGTCGTCTAAAGCAAATGCTTCAATGTGTCACCCAAAGGTAGCTATCAAATGGCAATATGTATGTATTACTAGTGTGTGTGTATACTTAAAGTGAAAGGTACCACAGTTTTGACTCACCAGAACATCCACAAGAGCACTGTGTAATCTATAATAAGTGGGAGTACACAAATGTCTGATGATATGGACCTATTGTAGGGAAAGGCCGCAATAACGGGATGAAGATACTGGTCGACAACCAGATGTGCTACAGCTGGCCAGCAACTAAAGAACCCCCCCCAGTAGCTGATGTCACCTGTCGACAGCCGCTGGCTGGAAACACGGTCACCATACGTACACCACGGGAATATCTCACTCTATGTGAAGTGGAGATATTTGGTATGTGTAAGAAAAGCCTTATACATGAAACTGAATACCAATCCCATGACATCCTTATAGACAGTACTTTTGAAAGAAGCTCTGTGGCTCGGTATATCAAAGCTGAAATTGATTGACTGACACGTCAGTGACATATGACATTGCTTGAGATCTTCATGTTGGAATAATAATAACCTTGTATTTTTATGCAGTACTTCAGTACATTGTTGGGTTACATAATAGTATATTTCTTTAATGTAAAGAAGCAACTCAGAATACATACGTGTTTGATACATTGGAATGAGCCTCCTAACTAACGTAACAGTATTGTTTCCTGCGAAGGGATCACTCACGACGTCAGTGTGTAGAGTTGGCCATGTTCAGTTTGCAGTGACGGCTGGTTTGGGGAGGATTGTGACAAAGAGTGTCATTGTCTAGACGTGTGTGACAAGATCACAGGTTGCTGCCAGAGTGGATGTGATTCCGGATTCCTTGGAACAACCTGCCAAACACGTAAGTGTTGGGTTAGTTTTACTGTATGTGTTCAATGACGGGAACCCAATGTTTGTTTGTTGTTTTACGCTGCCGTCAGCTCTGTCACGGCGGCCATTTCATAATCATTTCAACAAATCATTGTTATCATTATAAGAAACGTCTTCAATGAACCCTGTTAATGTCAGCTATGCATATGCCTGGTTATGTACCGCATACGACAAGGAACTATCTACTTGTAAAATTCACATGACCAGGATTTGCTCACAATTCATCTGATCAGCGTTTTAAGGCGTTGTTAACTGCAGACTTTCTTTAATACAATTCTTACAATATGTTTATATAGCAGTGTGCAGATGTAAGTTTGATATTAACTTGATAACTGTTTCACATTGTTTTACATTGTATAGCATGCGACGACGGTCGCTATGGCAACCAATGTCAGCTTGAGTGTGGTCAGTGCACGTCAAGCCTTCCCTGCAACAAAGCCAGTGGGATGTGTGAAGACGGTTGCAATCCTGGATTTCAGGAGCCATTTTGTGTTGGTGAGGACAATGTGAGAATGTAACTTGTGGAGGTCACTATTACACAGATCCTTTATTTAGTGCAAAACTGTTTTGACCAGGAACACACAGATGTACACTGTGTGAATACAATGACGATATGTTTTATGAAATCGCAGTTGGTCGTCCTACACACCCTGTGGTATTTATGGAGGATCCACATTATTATCGCCAGTATACATTCAGGATAAACTAGTGTGTTTTTCTGTCTGCCCTTTGTATTGTAAAACTAATGCGAGTGTACATGCATGTCGCATTCATTTGTGTATATATGTTTTTCTCAGTTCTAGGTGGCGACATGTAAACACAGTCGTCATATATTGTTTATACCAGGAATAACTTGAGTGTCTGTCACGGACCGATGACCCATAGAATGAGAATGTAAACTTTGCGTTAACCTTGGGTAATCTTTGGATAATTATCATGTGTTTTCAGATTGCAGATACTTAGAACTAACGTCGTTACAATTTTCGTGTATCGAATCGAATTTCTGGGGATCGAATACGCAACAACACCTGCAAATCTGAACACATTGTGTTTGTCCCTCAAATATGACAAGTAACAAAATATATTTTATTGTTTAGTAAAACAAGTGTCTACAATACAATACAATACGAAGCAGACAATGGATTATTGTGTAGACAGTGATGACCAAAACGAGTGAATGAGTATTCCATTGCCATAGGACTTGTTATACCAAACATATCAATACTTCAGATCAGTGTGTGGATGGGCTGTATGGATCTAACTGCACTTCACAATGCGGACACTGCAAAGATTCCCAGTTCTGTAACAAAATTGACGGATTTTGCCCAGGGGGATGTGCCAATAATTACCAGGCACCACTGTGCCAAGGTAAGAGCATGAATTTTAATGCTTATATATATTCATGTTTCAATCAGTGTTTTGTAGGCCATCGGCCCATGTACATATCGATCCAAATAAACATGGCATATGGCAGAGACAACTGTATGATATGAACAATGCAGACTAGCGTTTATGTCAGGTTACATATTTCTATAATTAAGAGATTCCTGAACATAGAACAATTTACGAGGGTATTTTTATGGTTACAGTTTAACAATTTGGGTTTTTACCAATATGGGCTAACATATGCAGTGTAATATATTTTAGATATTTGCACAGTGTTCAATTGGTGATTCTCGAAGCTGATTGGTCAGTTAATCAAAGATCAATTTTCATTGCACAACGGGACTATTTTTTCTCTCATTCCATTTATTCACAAATCCACGGTATTCATTCATATGTTTTACGTGCTACAATCTCACTGATTCGAGATCTTTAAAACAAAAAATATAGTTTCATATCAACAGCTCGGAACTTAAAACATTAATTTCACTCGTGACATATTAACTGTACTCTCTCGTACCTCGGGGGTTATTCTATAAATATTTCATAATATTTGACGTATTTGTATAACTTGGTATATAGTTATTCCTTTACAGTGTATACACAGTACATTCAAACAGAACATGTACCATGTGAAGTAACAACGCCTTTTAGTGTGTATAAAGTCACATTTGTTATTAATCGGTCATCGTTTAATTTGAAGAACAAACACACGTACCAATAGTGTTTAAGCTGCACTGAAAGAGTTGTTTTGATTTGAATAGAGTCGTGGATATTATGAGCAAATAGGTCCCCACTGTCCGCTTACGAGGAAACGTAGCAGACGCTTGTTTCTGGTCTGCGGCGAAGACAAAGGCTGTCAAGTTTCCCCGATGTCCAAACATTCACCAATATCGGTGTCACATCAAACACATGTGTTCCGAGGGCCAGGTTAATCAAAATACATTATGTGTAACGTTTTAATCTTTCAATATAAGAGTATGTCCGACTTGTCACTCAACCGCTTCAATTAGGTTTTTCGGTTCTAGGTGACCGACCATTCCATTTGATGAGCTTAAAGATCTACCTCTAAATTACACATTGCAAGAATGTTATTTTTGTGGCAGACATTTTTTTCAACATTCCGAAACATAGTTATTTTTTTCACGATCAATATAATTTTTTGGTACAATCCACGCTTCTCTCTCTCTCTCTCTCTCTCTCTCTCTCTCTCTCTCTCTCTCTCTCTCTCTCTCTCTCTCTCTCTCTCTCTCTCTCCACCCCAATCCTCCAGTATCAAATGGCTGGCTGGTTCCTCACTTTCAACAATTAAGTTCATTCGAGTTTCAGTACCTGTTCAAAGTTGTGATGACGCAAGACAGCTGGCCTCTCATCTGACAGCAGCAGCAGCAGCCTTAGGAGTTGTTATATTGATCATTGTTCTGGTGGGATCTCTGTACATCATACGGTGAGCAGACTCGAACACGTTTTACAAGGATGTGAAGTATATATATGTTAGCTTGAAGTTGGAGGAAAGCCCGAGGGATGCAGGTCTTAGACGTTTACCACTTTATGAAATCCACGGTATGGTACTGACAAACCTAAAAAACGTAATCGGGGCGAACACTGGCTTCAAACCTGTGATCAAAAGCTTTCCGGCATAGGGGACGTATTATTTATGCGGTGCTGTAGACGAAATAAGCCGGACGTGCTTCCTCTGTAAAGCAAGGATGAACGACAGGAAGAAAGTGAAACGATATTCATAAATCGAAGTGCATAGAGAGATTAAGGCGGATTAATATATGCGCGTTAGAATTTGTCTTTGAATTCTTACAAAAATATCAATAAAAATCCCTAAAAACTAGTTATTGAAGGCTATAGGATTTTCTTATTTTTGTTTCGTGGTTTAGAAAACAAGTGCAACATAAATCGCTAACGAAATATGCCACCCGTGCTTCCTGTGTAAAGTAAGGATGACCCGACAGTAAGAAAGTGTGGCGAAATCCATAAATCTAATTAAATTAATACTTGTGAAATGTTTGTAATACAGTCGTTTTATCGTCATTTTACCTACACTCATTTTTACAGCTTGAAGATGGACAAAAAAGCTTTAGAAATGGAACGTGACAACATCTCGTGTGCACCTTTGTGGATCAAGGAAGAGTAGGACAACATGATATATCTACAATACTCATTGTCATCCTCCAACTTAGATTTACGTTATCATTTGAGACACTTGACAACACTGATGTAACCTCTCATTGCGTTGTTCAAAACTGACTGGTTAGTGACAAGGTGACTGTCATGGACGAAACTGTACAATTAATGCTGCAAGCGTGCTGGTGTACATGACCTTCCCGATCTATTCTCAGTGTTATACGACTTTATACTACTTGATTCTTCTTGCGCATGTGCACACCCAATTGACTGCTTTCCGTTATATACTCACACTATACATAAAACATGAGTGATTTGAAGTTTATAAGCGATCGTTTTGTCATTCAAGCTCATCGGATAAATCACCTTTTACAAACCTGACGCCAAGTGCATTGAGCGATGAAAGCGTTTCAATATATGCTCGTTAGAATTTGACTGCCTTTGAATTCTTACAAAAACATCAATTAAATACAAATAAACTAGTTATTCACACCTACTTGATAATCTTAATTTTACTGTTTGGTTTAGGAAAGAAGTGTAACATAAATCGGAAACATGATTATAAAGTACATAGACATTAAATCGAAAGAGGATTACTATTATTATTATGTTTGTCAAAGCTTCCTAGTCAACCAGATTACACACTTCACCCTTTTAAATAACATACATTTGCCCTCGAACACCGCACAATATTTAATAATAACAGTCCATTGACATTTGTGAGTTTTTATTTTCATAAAGTATTATTCTTTTTAACTTAACTATACTGATAGACCAGATGTATTCTTTCATTATAGCAATATGCGCTGTTTTGAATGTACTTCGTAACAACCAACAACAAATGTAGAGTAAAGAGAATATTTTAACGATATAAACATCTCAACATTGACACAAGACCAACCAAGGCCGTCTGGAGGCGGATCTAAACAGTCAGGACATTGTCAAAAGGCTGTAAATGCGATACACAACAACACAACAAGTGTCTCATAGGCCCGGCTTTACCACCGGCGCACTGGAACGCTACATTAGAGTGAGTGAATATGGTTTTACGCCGCTTTTAGCAATATTCCAGCAATATCACGGCGGGGAACACCAGAAATGGGCTTCACACATTGTACCCATGTCTGGAATTTAACATGGGTCTTCGGCGTGACGAGCAAACGCTTTAACCGCTAGGCTACCCGACCGCCCCTCGCTACATTAGACTCCAGCACATGTCCAGGTTTTTGTAAACATTACTAACTTGTGCAAACCGTGACATTCTGGAGAAGATTTGGGCATCTTGAACTCCTGGTTGGTAGTTTACAATACAATGTTTGTAATACAAAGTGGGGAATTAAGTAACATACAAAGTATCTTTGTTTACAAGGAGGAGGTGAGGTGAGATAAGGTTTAACGAGGCGTTCAGGATTATTGCACTTATATCAAGTCGCGCATGTGGGTGCGTGTGGGTGTGAGTGTGTGTGTGTGTTAGTGTGTGTTGTAGCTTGTACTAGTTCGGACTTTATAGTGTTTGTTCACTAGGATACCATGCCACAGTATATCATGGATGCCACACTCGAATACGGAAAAATGACTCCGAACCAAACAGTACCTTAATGCCGAGCTCTGGGTAGGGAAAGTACAAGTACAAGCTTTTCACGTCGCTGTATACCATAATTAAACGTTATTCTGTAAGATTTAAGGACTTCAAAGATTGAGAAACATCTCTAATTTGAACGTATCACTGTGTAAACTGTATTGCAATGTGTACACAAGTAGCACGAAAACATCTCAATATCCCCTTTTAATTAATACCTCAGCAATGTCAGCTTACTGAAACAACAGCTGATTGAAACCATGCTTTCTTTGTGGTACTAGATATTGATTGAAGTAAATGTTTTAAACATGATCAAACAACTTTTGAGTAAGAGTGGTATGACGCTCTTTGGATCTGAATCGAAAGAGCTCTGTCGATTTAACTTAAAAGTGTAATTGTAGACTCGAGGCTGGAATTGATGGACTTATAGCTCCATATAGAGGGAAAGTTGACCACTGGAAAGTTGAAATCCTCCATCTTCAGTCTTGTAGATCGTTTATTGTCAGTCTGGATCTTTATGCATAGACCTAAATATGAAATAGATGAAACGGTTGCACTGGTCTCTTTTATTTCTAGTTCACGTGGGTAAATCAGTGGAAGGGAATTGGCTAGTTGACGATTACTGGACGATATATCATCACTGATATAACCAAAGCTTGGGTTTAACTTCTCAGCAATATGCCATGGTCTTGAATACGCCATTTCGAGCAGTAATTCCGATTCTGATGCATAAAGAAACAGACCAGCAATGAGGGGAGTACAATTTGTTCTTCTTGCCTAAATGCCATGTCCCCATCGTTGATGTATTATAAACGAGGAAGTCCAGTATTTCACATAGTGTTTTCTCAGTCAACCTCAGATGACATTTGCTTTCATTTGTGACAAATTGTCCCGAACCTTTGACGATAGAGATGAAGATCGTGTACAACGTCAGCATCAACCATTTTCGCACATCTTTTGGCATCTGTACCAAAATATTACCAAAAATATTTATAATAATATAAAAATAATAAATAAAATTATGGTTAGAGATGTCAAAAACATGGCAAAATAGAAGATACGTAATGACCACTGCAATGAAATACTGATGATAGTATAACAGCGTGTTGATTCACAGACGCAGCAAAGTCTCCTTTGATATCCATATAAATTGTTTGAGACAATGTTACATAACAGTCCGACAGAATCATGATTTGCAGTGGTCTAAAAAGGCTCTCGGCGTCCAAAGGACCATTTTTCACTGTATGTGAAATGTGTGACTGTGTATGTGATCATGAAATGTAAAAGTGTTGTCCACGTCCCACGACATATTGTTTACCTAATACAATCGACACTCGTCAAGTTGGAAAACAATGGGCTGATCTGAAATATCTTCTTATCTGCTTTGCCAACAAGGGTTTCCAATTGTTTCAACACTTACTCTAGCTAACACCATTTGCAAGGAAATTTTCTGACTTCCCGGTAAAAAAAGATAAGTACAGACGTCAAATAACAATCATTGAAAGTGAGAAGTTTTTTAATAAGCTTACAATCAAAACCAGAGTGTTATTTGATTAATTTGTCTATGACTCAGGAGTACCAATGGCTTTTTACTGGTTCCTCTACTCTATTTAACCGGTTTCAAAAGTTGATAAATAATAAAGTGTGTTTTCAAAAGCCAACACATGTAAAGTAGGAGGGGAAAAAACCAAAACTTAAAAACGTAACATCATTGAAACCCAGACTGGTGTCCGAAAATGGTTTTATAATTTATCTCCCATGTGCCCATGACATATGGTTCAGAAAATCATGCCTTTGATCAGTCACTGTGTAATCTGTATAAATGAATTGAATGAAATTGAAACGAAAATGAATTTAATCACGAAATTGTGCTTCACCTGCAGTACGACGGAAACTGACATAAGGGTAACAAACATCGTGACATTTGCTCAAACGGTGCTCATTTGCACCACCAGTTGCAGTAGATCACAACGATAATGCCACGATTAACTCGTGAGCCCTCGGTAGGTTGCAGATTAGGGCTATACATTACCATGCTGTTAGGATTGTCGGCGTTATATCTAGATTGATGGCCCCTTCAGGCAGACAGGGCGTCAGTGGACACCAGACCCTACATGATCAGTATTTATGACTTCGTCATCGCAGAAACAGATTCACGATAGTGCCATCATCAACAGCAACTGGCTTCGGACATCAGTGACTCGCAGAATGGTGTCGTGAAGAATTCGTCGTTACGATATAAGGTTTGTAAACCTTACCGGGTCGTAACGTTGACATGTCAACACAGACAGGAGTATTGTCGGCAGTACAGTACAACAATGGCACTTGCAGCAAGCACTATTTACAGAGGAGAGCAGATTCCAGTTCTTCAGCCCTGATGGTAGAGTTTGTGTCCAACGACGAAGAGGAGAACGGCACATTGTTGCGTCTAGGACATCGATCAATTTGACGACGGCAGTGTCATGGTTTGGGGTGGGATGTGCGGTCAAATGTAGACGAATCTGGTTGTGTTTGACACCAGACTCAAGTGTGACTTCATTGTCCTAAAGTGACCTCTTTTGAGTCCTCCCATCCAATGTTGTGTGATGCAATTCAGAACAACTAACCCACGTCACCTAATTACGTATCTAGATTCCATATTCTGATTTTGAGTCGAGACAATGGATTGTTTTGGTGTTATGTGATGCCATAAATAGATGAACTGTCATGGAATTGTGTCTTCATTCGGTGAATAAGACTTCTTTCTTGGTGAAGTTTCTTTTGCACCTCAATTTATCGTCAGATCCGTGTTTCTACTTAACAAGTGTCGTCAAGTGTTATCAAGAGTATATAATTCAATCAACAAATAATTCATTATATGTACAAGATATTTATTAAGAAACAACGATCTACTTTACATACTTTGTAGCTAGTTTCACAGCAATATGTAACCTGTCTGAACCAGTAAAAGAAGTGATTCATTCTATGCGGAACGTCCAACACCGCCGGAGGACGATGACACGCAATCAATCAAGTCTGAACAACCGATACATGTTATTGGCTCTTACGGCATTGAAATACATTTTCATGTACACCTGTACTGTGTCAATGCCAACGATATTGAATAAGTGTAAAAAGATGATTAAAAACACGATATGTTGTTTAACAAACAACAGTCATCCAATACTTTAACCAAAGTGAAGCAGTTATGGCCTATGAAAACCTCGTATAAGGTAAATGACAGATTCAAATTTAACTCATTGTACTACATTTGTATCACTAAAAATTATACATAATGCACATCAAACACTTGACATGGCCGTTTGATGTTATATGATCATAATTTGACAAATAGAGTAAGATATTATAATATATATCTAATACATGCGAGACATGACATGTACGATGAAAACAACTGAACCATGTGAATCAAATTGAAATCTTATATAATGAACATTGTTACAAGACATTAAAATTTATCCGCTTAAATGACTTTAGCAAAGCAAGGGAAAGTTTTGAAGTATTCCCTATCTGCATGATCTGGCTTGATGATTGGTTGCTGGACTTTGTTATATCTCTGGAGAGCAGTCTCAACACGTTTGACTACGTGTCTGTGCAACTGTTTGATTGTAGCATGTGTTTGCCCAGGTTCCAGCTCCTTCTTAACGTCATCATTATTGACAACATCAATTATGGCTTTAGTGAAGAAGCTTGACTCATGATCAAGATTATATGACTCTTCGTCGGGACTGGAAGACGACCACTGGACAACCTTCTCGGGATTATCTCCCTTTCCCCTGATCGCATCTTTTGCTTGAATACCCTTTCCGCTCATCATTAGTTCCCACAGCCGAGGAACTATATCTGAACTTTCCTTCTCTTCAACCTTCTCTTTTCCTGGAAATCCATCCGCATGCTTCGCCCCGACATCGGCTCTGCCACTGTAGCACATGTCCAGGATCAGCAGCATATGTTTGGCAGGAATTGTTTTCAGCTCATCTGCCAGATCTTTATCCCCATAGTAGTCTAGAGATGGATCATTCCTTTCGTCTACAACCAACTGGTGTTCTTTGGTAAAGTGGCCTGAATAGTAGAAAATCAAGTTGCCATCCGTTGAGCCTTTCAGTTCCTCTTGGAAATCCTCAATAGCCCTTTTTATTTGCTTCTTGGTTGTTAGTTTAGTGTCTGGTTTACGACATACTGACGACAGTTTGTGCTCGCTGCAAATATAGAATGATTGTTGAGTTTATTTACACTTCAAACCATTTCGTGTGTTATTTTACGTTCACTGTGGTTGTATTTTGACAGTTCGTGTTGATAGGGTAGCCTGTTCAATCAGACAGACAACATGACATATGAATTGATAGTGGTTGCAATCTTATCGGTGTTGCATTGACGTATAAGTGACGTCTCATGACCGGGCTAGAAAACTACTCAAATCTGTTATCCGCAGGCCAATATTAATAACTCCATAGAATATTTTTGTTGTTGACATTTTGATTTATTATTTTGAATGCGGATGAGAGTTTATTATCATGCATACAGATACATATTGAATACTAAATGAGCCCCCGCGTAATACCAATTTTATGAAACGACTGACTAGTTGTGGTATCTGACGAGCGAAAGCGAGTTAGATACCACAACTATTCACGAGTTTCATAAAATTGTTTTTACACGGGAGCGAGTTTAGTATTTTATTTAGTACTTGCCATTTATAACGTTTTTAGAATTATACTGTTGAGTATGAATAGGCTGACACCTACACGATCCACGGCATAGTCCAATTGAGTTCAACAAAATAATACTTCAAACACGTCAAAAGTTGAAACGTATGAATTAATGATACAACGGTCCACCTTTAGAATTCAGGCGTCCGTTCCACAAAATTATCGTTGGGCTAAGACTATCGCAACTCACAGACTTAACTTAGACTAACGACTGTCGTTGCGCTACAACACGGTCGCCTTGTGGAACGGGCCTTGCACCTCAAAGTTTACAATCACGTCACAATACCCGATGACGTAAATTGTGGAATTTTGTTGCAAGATCCATCGGCGAAACAATGCCATGTGACGTCAGTGGGTGAGTGAGTATGGTTTTACGCCGCAATATTTAGCAATATTCCAGCAATATCACGGCGGGGGACACCAGAAATGGGCTTCACACATTGTACCCATGTCGGGAATCGAACCCGGGTCTTCGGCGTGACGAGGGAACGCTTTAACAACTAGGCTACCCGACCGCCCCTTGTGACGTCAGCCTAGTAACGAGGTTGCTGGGGTCATCGCGTGTGCATAAGCTCCTCTCAGTGATCTATCAACTCCATACGCAATGTCGTTGAATAAGCTACGGGATGTTGAGAGCTTTCAATATTTGTTCGTGAAACGTGTTCCGAGAGTACATAAGCACGCGTTTTGGTATTACACAATGTGTAATACAGCTGTATGTTTATTAAACGGGTGATCTCCTCACGGGCAAGTAATATAGTTAATTCCTTTTTGTTTCTTAATTCTCGTAAAACAAAAATATTAACGAATCACTGTACTGAATGTTTCAAGAGCAACAAGATGTACCTCAGTCCAATCTTCTCACTTGTCAATAATTTTGTCATCAGGTCCACATCGTTCCTAAATATGTCTGAGTGCGTCCCTGACCCAGATAAAAGCAGGGCTACTGTTTTTCCATTGCCTGTCAACAGTTTACAAATGAATGGTCATGTACATGTATAGACGTTCACACACATTAGGTAAATTTCAACAATTTAATATAATTTGAACAAATGAGATAAATTTATTCAAGAACAAAGATTAAAAGTTTATTTACACAGTGCCCGGTCATCAAAAGCAAAAGATCTAAATTGAAGTTTCAAGTTAATAACATCCCTGTTCAGAAACAGTTAAGCAGTCCAAGTGTTGAAAACGTTTACTGTCCAACAGTTTACCCCACATCATCCTCTTGACTTGCTTCCGTTCACCATAAAACCACCCACCCATCTCAACCATTCTTTTAAGTCATGTTAGTTCTTAATTTGAATTTTTTCCTAAAAGATTCTGAAGAAGGGAACGTGTAAGCATATCTTTGAATCTAAGGAAAGAAGGCAAGTTCATAAATATAATTATATAACAAGTTATCATTGAGTAATGGAACATGGAAATTTTCCTTGAGTTTGTATAATACAGCTCGTACGTGCCTCTTCTTTATTCAGTAAGATTGGCAGATAGATAAATTACAATTCGGTATACCCTATAACAAGTTTTACTTCTTTCTTAATCCGGGGTAGAATAGGTCTTCGGCTACCAATGCTTGCCGTAACAGGAGACTATGCTTGTCGTAAAAGGCGACTAACGGCATCGGGTGGTCAGGCTCGCTGACCTGGTTGATGCAAGTCATCGATCCCAATTGTGTGGATCGATGTTCATGATGTCAATCACTGGTTTGTCTAGTCCAGACTCGATTATTTACAGATCGCCGTCATATAGCTGGAATATTGCTGAGTGCGGCGTAAAACAACAAACCAAACAACCAACTTCTTTCTTAAATAAAAAAATTATATATTATTTTTAATATGCTCTATGACTTTATTTTGAATATGCAACTTGGTCAGGTTATTTTTAAATCAGATTACATTTTCATATATCATAGATTTGCGAAAAACATATTTCATCATACCAGATGTTGAGTATCAATAACTAACCATGGTTGGCAAATGGATATAAACTCTGAAGCTATACTGGTAACATGAAATAAATTATTTTGATAAAAAAAACACTGGTCAAGATCTAAGTAGATGTATTACATTAATCATACAGACAATCCTGCCATGCCTGGCATATATCTCTCAATTAAGCCCAACCGTCCCATGATGAGATTCGAACCCCAGACCTACTGATCTGAGATCGGATGCCTTGTCCACATAACCAGTCATCAATATTCCCCGCCATTCCCGCGTGGATGCCTGAATTGAATCCACTCACCTACCCTCTCTCTCACTCAAGTTAAAAACTGAAAATGTTACCATCATCCCCCGCCACACACCACTGAAGTTTAAGATCCTAGATCTGCTTTTCAGGATGTTGTATATATTTATTATATGGAGACTCGTACAGAAAGTCGTGATCTGGAATTTGACATAAAAGCCTTTCCCTTAACGCGCACCTATTGGAGAGATGCTGTCAGTTAAAATCTCTCTCTCATCAGCTAAAATGCCTGCTTGAGAGTACTAGTCTGCAGTAAATGGCTGTGCAGCATTGCAGTTTGCATAATAAAATAAACCCAAATATTTATCATTTAATAGAAATGATTTCCGGTTGTCATTAAAAATGAAACACTGGAGATTGTTCAGTTGTTTCTTCCAACTGCAGTCGGGTTACTGTTACCCAGGTAGGAGGTCGGATGTCAATGACGATGTTATCGCTTTGAGGAACGGTGCCCTGGTCGGGCCGATGTAGTGTTGCTATCTGAATAATTGTATATGTGTTTATAGGTTTTCGATAGTTGATGTATTGTCTCTAGTGTCTGTAGTTTTTGTCCACTTACCAAAGGTGAGTTGATCAACGTTACGCTCTAAACCTAATGGAATAAAACAATGTCAATAGAAATGGATAATAATGTATCTGAATCCACATATTTTACTGAGATGCTAGCAAAACGTAAATCATAATACTTGAGTTGAAGTACACGTAATGGTCGATTTTGTTGCCCCATACTAGTTCTGTAGGCATTCAACCGCATGCTAGTTACATCTACATATGCGTGACATACCCACAAGGAAGAAACTCACACACATTAATACTAGATGAATAATATGTTTGTCAAATATATAATTGTTATCAAAACATAATCAACCATATATGTGTCTTTTCTCCTATGTGAATTGGATGTAAACACTGGAACATCTCGTTTGCGAATGATCATGATCGAATATATCTTTTAAATAGTTATCAGTCACACAACCCGCAATCCCCTACGCACCGACCAGACCAGATTTTTCCAATTCAACAGAAACACCCTTAATCACCTTTTGATGCATCACCTTTTGATGCATCTCCTCGTTTAGCTGATGCAGCGGGTAACGTCACTGAAATACAATAATTAAAAGTAAGCAAACTCCACGTATGTTTTTTTGCAGATGACAGTGTCATAAAGCGGCGCTTGGAACCGATATTTCAAGTCTTGGTTTCGCAATGTTAATAGTTTCCTTTGTTTTATCGAGACGCTGTCTCCATTATTGAATTAGCATTACAAGTTATTCAGTCATTAAACTTAATAATGAGTAAAATATTTGGGATGATTGCCCTTTGTACATCACACAATGTATATTTGTTGTTCCTGGTTGTTTAAACTTAATATCTTAGTTTAATAATTCTTTAGAAAATGTATTAAAAATATATTTTTCAACTATCCTTTATTAGATGGTGTTGAACTGATTCATGTTGTCACAGATTTCTATGCCACGCCCAGTCCTTTGAACCCAACTGCATAAGGTTTTATGGCTCTGATTATTTGCGACTGCATGTCATGACTGACCTAGTTTGTGGTCAATTTCTGCAGCAACTGTTCCATCATAGCTCTTCCCTCCAGTTTGTGCAGCTTCAATGTATGTAGTACCTACAAGAAAGATGAGGTGGTACTGAAGCAATCATGTTACTGCGTGTTAGTGTCATGTATAAAGCATGGCACGTTGTACGCATTGATCTTAAAGAACCACAATTCGCTATGAACAGCTGCCAGTATCCGACAGAACCAAAATCTCGCCATAAAAATAAACAACTACGAACTGCATTACTTCCTCCCTCATTGACCTGTCATATCAATCTAGTGAGTTACTATCTCATTGTTGTAATGAAGTTTACGACGGGTAGAAGAGGAATAAGCATGCAGCAGCCAAACAAAATTCTTTGTGATTTCGCATGAGAGTTTGCCAAGGCATGGAAGTCATCAAAGTTGTATACTACACACAGATATTATATACTGCTCTTGTACCACTCGACACATCCACACAAAGTATCTTGTGTGGGCGCTTACCTTCCGCTAACGTAGTTTCTCCTCCTATTGCAGCTGCGACTTTGCTGCCTCTATTTACCCCACCTGTTTGGCCAGTCCTCACAATGGTAGTCTGAGGCTGAGCTGGATTGGGAACGAGGCACTTAGAATATATCTACTATATATTATAAGACCAAAAACTAATTTATACATGGAATATCAATGTATGAAATGTAAAAGATTATTCATCATGTGAGAAGTGTCTCCGACGACTCATGCTCCAAATCATTGAAAGATTCAACTAGTGTAAAGAAGTCTTTAAATGAATTATATAATGTTGTGCAACACAAACCTTTCTTACTGCTGCCCATGACTGCGGCCACGATGCTGCCGATTGCAGTCCCACCCGACTGACCACATTCTGTGACAACTGACCTACCTGTGTCACATCCATCAAAACATATTAGGCAGTGAAATAACAGATCCTGAATATGATTCCGACAAAGACTGAGAAAGAAGATTGTATATATTCCTTGGTGATACGGACGTCAAATCGGCTGTTTCAATCAGTGGTGGTTATTGTGATTTGATACTTCTGATTGACCAATCAGAATCGAGCATTTCCCAAAATCATGGAAGAAACATTGGCGAAACTGCATCATCAGTGGTTCGAGTGTCGAAGGGAGCTAACCATAAATACACGTTGGAGCTGTGTTGTTTAGTTACGTATCCGAGAAAAACATGGCACTGAGAAAGCGGTAATCTGTCACTCGATTCATCGAACAACAGTAGTATTCTTTACGATTGTAAATTGTAAGTAAGATTGTAAGTGTTTGTCAACATTACTGCATTGTGGATCACTTTCTTGTGGTTTTTTTATGTCTTTATAGAGTTTTTCTGAGTGGCCCCACATTTCAAAATCTCAACCAGTGGCGTCATAGATCGTGTGGGAACTGTTCGATAACAGAAATATCCTCATGACTATTGATGATTCCACGGCCTAGTTTGGCGGGGCAAGTGTTCGTGTCGTTTGCTTTTGTTTTACTTTATTTGTACTATTTCCTGTATTTTGAGTGAATATAGACTTTGAGATTGAGTTTATAAGTACATATTTCGGCAGATATCTTTGATCTCGAGTCGATTGAGGTCGTTCGTTTCGTATGTGGGTCCACTTTGCCCATACGATGGAATGCAATAGAGTGACTTCCCTTTCAACCACTGATAATGCGGTTTCGCTGAAACATTAATTGTGCAAAACTTATATTCATAATGTATATGAAAATATGACCATCTAAAGATGGCATAACAGATTACCACACTAACACACTCAACCCAATATTGACTTATGTTAATAAACTGAAACCATATGTTGTTTACATCAGGTCCAGAAATTATCCAGGACATCACCCAAGCATGACCAAGTGTTTACTGATGCTATCACCTGGACTAAAATACATATGGAAATGAAATAAGAGATCCTGAATGTGCATGAGATGTATTAGACAATGAGATTTGCTGTCTAGAGTTGCGTCCCTTAGCGAGCCGTGATCATAGGATCGTGGGTCGGTTAACACCCGTGTTTACCAGTTTTATCAACGTGGTAAGGTCTTTGGTATGTTAGGGAAGTTAGGATCTTTCCTCCGAATTATAACGACCCGCTGTGTCATAGCTGTAATATTATTCAAAGCGACGTAAAACACAACTCACTCACTTCATCAGTGTACCAGATATTATGATTTATAAGCGACATTTCATTTACTCGCGTTATGGTAAAAGCCATCATAACAAAGCAGCTGGATCAGCTGACTGCAACACCCATACCAAGTGTTGATGGCCATCTCTGTTCAAGAAGCATTTTGCAAAATAATTTACAAACGTTGTTAAAAGAACTTTATTTCATTATTCAAATAACATGTTAATGATTATCTATGTAATCAGATACATTATGGTGTCCATCTCTGTTCAAGAAGCATTTTGCAAAATAATTTACAAACGTCGTTAAAAGAACTTTATTTCATTCTTCAAATAACATGTTAATGATTATCTATGTAATCAGATACATTATGGTGGCCATCTCTGTTCAAGAAGCATTTTGCAAAATAATTTACAAACGTCGTTAAAAGAACTTTATTTCATTCTTCAAATAACATGTTAATGTTTATCTATGTAATCAGATGTACTATGGTAATCAACCACCGAGCAACAGATTTAAAAAAGAGAGCCAATATAACCTCGATTCAAATGTTCTATATGTATTTATACATGTACGATACCTCTTGACTCTGATCCTGAATCTGAATCTGAATCTGAATCTGAATCTGTGTCTGTCATTTTCTTCTGTCTTTTTCTTTTGCTTGCCATTATGTACCAAGCGTAACACGGGTGGCCTTCAAACTAAAACGCAAATGACATAGACATTAAAACTCGTGAAAATATCGGGTATTATTCAAAACGAAACAGAATAGCGACGAGCAATCGATGAAATTCATGCCCTTTGTTAAATATGAATCTTTTATGTCAATATTGAGAAAATAGTTTCAAGATTCATTCTATTGACTAGAATCGCCCGTCACTTTTGTCAATATTCTAGACACCAAGAATGGATTTCACACATGTGGGAAAACAAACCCTTGCTGTTCGGCGTGACAACCACGTCTCTTTAACCACTTGGCTCCATTGTAGACGTCACGAAATACATCACATCTGCCATTCAGTATGCTCTTTGTCAGATATAGATTTTATGACACATTTTAGTGAAAACATACTTAGCAGTTGAAACCATAGGTTCACATTAAAACAAACGTGAGAGGACATATACCCGCGGGCGTACAACTGTTATGACAACACCTATTCCTCCTTATAACATGCCTTCCCATAACACTGGATTGTTTGAACCTTCCATGATTTCGAAAAATCGCCACAGATGAGACACCCGACATAGATGATGTGAAAACAATTATAGTTTATTAGAATGTACATTATTTCTTCAGTCACTGTTATATTGTTAAACATTGAGCCACGTCCACAAACATGAGCACAGTTCTGGTTTATTATTGACACTGCGTTAGTATTGCCTTATTTAAGTCACCTAGTATACCCGGAATGACTCATTACATTTGGGTTTCAGAATGATGAATAACATTTCATACTGACAATATGATCTGCTAACGTTAGTCATGTTATATACATATGTGTCCACACTTTGACATCCTGTATCAGGATCTTCCTATTATACTCTATATATCTGCGCCCATGAAGATCCACCGACCTGACCCTGCTGTCGTACTCTACATCTGAGTGCTTGGAAATCCAGTGACAGTGACCAGTGACCGAGCTCTACGTCTGCGAGAGGATTCGACGACCGGACTCTCCCTTTCTCCCCTACATCTGCATGCAAGCGACCGGACGCTACATCTGCGTGGAGGTTGAACGACGTAAACATCCAACACTACTCTACATCTGCGTGGAGGTTGAACGACGCAAAGATCCAATACTACTCTACATCTGCGTGGAGATCCAACCCGGACCCTGCTATCCTGGTCTAAAACTGCGCGGCGATCCGGCAATCGGACACTCTTATCCTGCTCTACACCTGACGGCATGTGGATCCAGCGATCGACCCCTGCTGTCCTATTTTACATCTGATTGGAGACCCGGCGATCGGGCCCTGTCATCCCAACTCTACATCAGCAAGCATGGAGATCCAGCAATCGAACCCTGCTATCTTACATTACGTTTTGTGTGTAGACCCAATGATAACTCACTGCAATCCTACTCTACATATGTGTGTAGAACCAGTGACCAACCTCTGCCATCCTACTTTACATATGTGTAGAAATACAGTGACCAGCCCCTGCCACCTTACTCTGAATCTGTATGTCGGACCAATGACTGGCCCCTACCATCCTACACAACATCTGTCTTTGGACCCAGTGACTTGTCACTGTTATTCTCCAAAACATATATGTGTAGACACAGTGACCAATCCCTGTCACCCTACATTACATAACTGTTCGATAACTGTTAAAAATGTCGAAAACGTTGTATTGCAATAGTTGGACCCGATAGTTGGATATATTTCATATATACAGTAATTTTTGCTTTTTAAGAGATTGCTGAAGGTATTAACACATGGATTGTTATGTTTTATGATTATTCTGTCCACATGAATTACAAAAAGTGGTTTACTTAATGTCGAAATTGTGTCGGCGGTAGCGATTGCACAACATGGCGGAACAGGACATAAAATTGCTTATCCAGGTCACATGCTTTACATTAACCACACAAGTCGCCACACCATGTCCCTTGTAACTAATACAATGTCTATAAGACATTACCTATGTACATGTACATCATAAACTACTAACTTGATGTGAATCCTGGTAGTACAGATGGTACAGCCTGGAAGCCAGTCACGCGCTCGGTACTATGAAAGCGAGGCTCACCTGTGTCTAGTCGCGGAAAGAAGTCACAGTAATGGGAAAACTCACGTGATCTATGACAAAAACAAATACTGTACATGAAGTGAAATATTCAGATAGTAACGAGAGGAAGTTCAACACCTGTGCTTTATCATGTATTGCGTTAACTTCAAAATTAACTCTTACTTTGTATGAGTTCATTGGAGTACGAACCTACATAAAGTGAAAGACATTTTTTATACCACCAATTTTGTGATATAAACACCAACTGAATTCCCAGAAATCCATGAACCTCACAACGATGAAGGTATGCATGTTCAAAGCAGCCTACAATACTGTATGGTTCTTTGATAATAACTGATATGTTCATGCAATAGTTTCATTAGATAAACCTGTCATGAAAGTACAAAGTGAGATGATTATTAGCTGAATCACCAGTAAGTTAAAGTTGATTATATTTATAGATGATTTTGGAATAGATGCGTTACTCCTTCAGCGGACCATAACTTGACTGATTTGATGGTGGTGAGTGCTAATGTCCACATAGAATAGATCGATACTTACGTCATGCATATCTTCGTTTCGTCTAAGTAACAACGTTGAGTTTTTGTGAAAATATTCTATAAGAGAACATGTGCACACTGTTGTCAAGACTAGAGTGTATAAGGACTATTCACAATGTTTTCTTTAGTAGAGACTGCCATGGTATAATGACGAATGTGGATATTAAAGATGAAAGCGTGAAACGTTGCTTGGAGTGTTTAGATTGTGTAAATGTGATAGCAATTTTTGAGATTATATAAACGCAGGGAATTGTTTTTCATCTCTAGTTAGTAATAAAATGTGTATATATGTGGATAAGATTGGAAATAATCTAGATCTAACCTAACAAATAGACCTTTTGGTTTATCATTAAGAGTTTCTCGGGTGCTCCCCTTTCTGCTCGACTTAGTATATCCCAACAGGAACGGTAATTTTATTTCAAACATAATTGACGACATTGATATTTTTGTTAAGACAGACATCCCGTTTAGATACCATCCCAGATAGTGTTGTATCTACTGTAGATAATTTGGATTCACCATTTACACAAGAGGAGGAGAAAAATCACCAGGGTGTGAT
Source organism: Haliotis cracherodii (assembly GCF_022045235.1). Classification (NCBI taxonomy): domain Eukaryota; kingdom Metazoa; phylum Mollusca; class Gastropoda; order Lepetellida; family Haliotidae; genus Haliotis; species Haliotis cracherodii. The sequence goes on from NW_027266286.1 coordinate 31,906,007, forward strand.
TGGATAATAGCTGAATTGTTTAAATATTCTCGTGATATTTTATTGCCTTGTCTTATTGCCTTACTAAATGGACTGTGTAGTGAACATTTTTCAATCATTCTAGATCAAATGATTGATAAAACCACTACACAAAATGGGGGATTTAAACTATAAAACTAAATACAGAGGTATTAATGTCCTGAGCATTTTCAGTCGAATATATATTTAATTTTTGAAAAATAGATTACAGATTTGGGGTGATGTGTATGAAAATGAAATCAGAATCGTACTCGTACTGTAGTTATCTTGCAGTCTGTAGTTGGTCGCCTTAAGGAAAAAAAGAAGGGTAAAGTGTTGGCTTTATTTGTTGATTTTCCAAAGGCTTTTGATTTGCTGTACCGATCTACATTTAAATAATGCGCAGTTTTAGAACATGATGCAGTGTCACCTAAAATAGTAGGTTGTATTAAATCAATTGATTGATAGAGTTAAATCATGTATTAAATACAATCATTTAGATTTTGAAATGTATAACTGTAATGTTGGAGTACGACCGGGGTGTGAGTCCATAATTAATAATGATTTAGCTGATAAGAAAGAACGTTCTTGTTAACTGGGTATTCTGTTACATCCAGACTAAACTCATCTACTGTTGCTACTGCCTATGATTTGATTCGTATCTCTGATTCTGTTGCATATATACAGAGGCGTATAAATGCATTACAACAATACTGTAAAAAGTACCTATTATGTGTAAATTTGGAGAAAACAAAAGCTGTTGCCTTTAAAGCTGGAGGAATCCTTTCAAGTAGTGGAAGTGGTACTGTGGAGATAATCTAATTGAATGAGTCACTTTTCATCAAGGTGTATTCTCAAGAAATGTATCAGGGAATTAACACTAGAGTCGTAGAAGGCTCTCTATATATTTTGTGTCTTAAATGTTTGTCGAAATTACGCTCGTGGTGATGTGAGAGATATCCATTATTTATTTATGGTAAGAAGCGTTGCCTAACATATAGGTATACATAGGTATACATTGTTATCCACACGTCTACCGAAGAAAATATCCTAATATGTTAATGTTGGATATGATACATGGTAAAATTAATTGGGCTTACAAATCAAAAGTATTAAATTTAGATTGGGATTTGGCTATGTTTAGGAGAATCAATGTATATACAGTATAAATGCTTTCTTATCAGAAATTGTCGATAGAGCCAAATGTGGTTATCATTACGATTGACTTGCTTCTCTGTCTCTTATTCCAAAGTCTATTGGTTATTCTTTGTATAAAGAAACTGTATGCCAAGAGCATTATGTCAAACAAATTTCTAAAAAATATATTAAGTGTAGCCTCAGCTAGGTTCCGATGTAGCGCGTACCGAAAGAACTTGTCATTGGTAGCTTCACAAATCTGCTTATAAAATATGCGATAAGAAATCTTGCAATGTATATCTTTGTAGCATTCTCATGAAAGTCCGGTCGTCCAAAGTAAACACCGTCTATCATGTGGACATTAACTGTCTTCTAGACATTGAATTTGTTTTGATCTTTATTTCATATGCGCAAAACAATCTTAAACTATCGCGTTTTAAACAGCATATTGAGCGATGGTTTCAGCACACGATGTCACACAGCCTTACGATTTCCCTAAGGTTGACACATCGAATTAAGATCGAGTTACGGCTGCTTTGTGAAATGGGCGTAACTTCAGACTAATTTTACCTAAATAATACCATGAGTGATGATTAGCAAAGGACGTTTTGTGTAATGGGGCCTTGACTGTCTACAAACAGCTCCTGTGCAAACAGTCCAAGATATACGAACAAAACAGTTTCCAAGGGCCTGACCTGAACATGAAACAATTCACATCGCACTACCACTGACGCTATGAGTTAGAAAACCATCACACTGACCCAAACGGTCTGACCTGGGCTCGGATTCTCAATGGCCATCACACGCAACAGCGCCTTTCACTCCAACTTAAAGTCACTGATATAATCTCCACACATTTAGACATTGCAGCGTACATACCGTCCAACCCTACTTTTACGTCTGCAGTCAAAGCAAATGAATAAGGTTGACATGACTTGAATCAAGTGACGCTCCAGCGGGTAGAGATGTTACGTCGACTCGCGACGACAAAAACCACTGTGCAATGAGCTTTAACATTCATTCTTTGTAATGAGAAAGAAAACACGCTATAAGACGTACACGAGTTGCCGCTCTTATCTGTAGTTATTCGGCCCCACCCGGCTCCTTCTGTTACCTGCACACTACCAGAATTCAAAGATACACACGACCACCGATGACGCCCAGCATGTTGTGTAATATTTGATAGACGGATGAAGCTAGTGGATCCATTACCAGTAGGGAGTTCTCCCAAGGCTGGACGAAGTGACATGTGGAACAATCTGTCGACTCGGCCTGCGAGTTATGAACTCTCCAAATGTTAACATAAAGATGATAAACACGTCTATTTGACAAACGTATCAGTATCCCACTAATTGTACAAATACATAGTGCCAGATAAATCTTACCATTGGTACACGTTCCACGTTCACTTTTACTTCACTTATCATCGCTAAAGATCACACACGGAATTACGTGATCAATTTGACAATAATCTTACTTTGCATTAAAATGCTCGTTTCTGATTGTTACTGCATGGGCAAATCATTCTGAAGTTCAAATTTCATGTATCCCGCTGAACTTTCTACCAATGCAAATACAGTTATATGATTATAATTATTATCCAATGCAGTTGAGATAATATGGATGTGATTACGTCTTCTGCCAGCAATATGTCCGTCTGAGGCGACGCGATTCGCTGTGCAGAATTACGTCTCTTGGGCACGCCAAAAACCTTTGATTATGGGTTCGATTCTAAGTTTGTTAGCACCATGCCCATGTTCGTGGGTTTCACCGAGGTGGTAAACGTCTGAGATCTTCATCACTTCGTGTTTTTCTCCCACATTAAGCTCACACGCCGTGATATGACTGGAATACTGTTAAAAGCGGCGTAAAACCCAACTCACTTACCCACTCAATTGAATTGTCGGACGTGTTTCGGATTAACCCAGGTCCTCAACATACCTCGTGGACAAGTGAACAGTTCTCTAAAATCTCAAATGTAAAATGTAAATTTCACACGCCACAGTGCTTTGTCATAACAAATACCCAGCCATAAAAATACGATACAGACGCCGTACTGAAACTGTAATGTGTATACTTTAGCAACGGCGACACCTACGACACATTATCAAAAACGTAACTGTTACATGTTTTGAAACACTGAAAGTACATTATCCCGTCATCTAACCACTTTTGTATCACATGTACTTCTAAAAGTCTTTATTGCAATCCTTGGTTAAGATAGATGCTTACCATTTTGAGTAAAGGAGGCCAAGCCCAATCCCCGGCTCAAATAATCCCCTTTGACTTATTTTGCAACAAGAACTAGGGGATATTTTGTTTTGAGGTGACACAACAGGAAACGCCAACGATTATCTGGAAACGAAAGTAAGTGATTTATGTGGAAAGAACATTTCCGAAGAAATCAAGCTCCCAAACACAACATTGTGAAGCACGTGCAAGGTGAGGCATGACAAATTTACCATTGTCTCTCCTGGCACCAAACGCTCAATGATACTTCATAAAACACATTTAATCAATACGGACGCAACAACACTGATCACAAGACGTTTGCAACGTGCTGAACGTTTACTTGCGATAGGCATGTTGCACGTGGTCATACGTAAGAATATTGTAGCCCAAACGCTGCAAACAGCAGATTGTGTGCCCAATACCAACAAACACATAGCGTCAATAATCGACGCCGCGTTGGACGCCCAATGGCAGGTTAGGACGATGGTATTAAGAGATCAGTTTCAAACTGCCACTCAAATTAGGCACCGTTTGCAACAAACAACTGGCGTAAGAATACATGTCTAGGCGGTCTGAAATCATCTGCACAGATGGCATTTACGTGCATGTCGTCATCCCACAATTTACTTAGCATAATTTTAATCAGAGACGTAAGTAGTGTATGGAACGTCAGCACTGGGATAAGAGTGACGGAAACGATATTGGAGACGTCCAAATGAGCGTTTTATGTACGTTAACTTCGTACAGCATGATCGTTTTGTGGATGGAGCCATAATGGTGTGGGATGGTATCACAATAACTGGCCATTTTGTCCATAGCAGAGTCACAGGTCAATGCTATCTGGACATCATCACTGAATCACTCATGGCTGTATATGCACAACGTGTTGGTAAACGTTTAATCTTTTTAGGTGATAATGCACGTGAAAGTATTGTGACCCAATTCCTCCTGCCCCTAAACATCAATGTCATGCCATGGCCAACACTCAGTCCTCACCTTTCCCAAATTGAACTCGCATGGGTCGTCATTGGCAAACGTACACGCCTACGTCAAATCCACCAACACCTATGAACCCGGTATTGCTCTCACTAATGATACAAGCTGTTATTGGTCGACTCGTCGTTTCAGACGTGAACTTAACAGACATCTGTACGCGGTGGTGAATAATGAGTGACCAAGCAAAACGTAGGTCTACAGAAATGTGAGGGTAGATGTAGTTCATTTACGTTTGGTCTCATTATACTGTTGGTATAACTGTTTGTATTTTTCCTTAGTGAAACATAACACAGCAGCACAATACCCTGTATAACTGCTGTAACTTAGCCGATCTTAGCATTTGTATGAAATGGTTCACAATGTTTGAAACAAATACAATTTGAAGACACATAGATCTATACACCACGTCAAAAGTATCACACCACCAAATTTGAAGTGGAATTGCGAGTTCTTTTTAAATGTTGAGCTTTTCAAATGGTACACTGTGTGTTGACACATCACCTGCCTGTAGAATGGTAGCCACCTTAACTGCTGAACCTTATAGGTGCGTTTAAGCGAGCTGTTTGCACACTTAAGGGGTCTCTATAGAGAAATTCATGTTTGATGACAGAAAGTTCTAAAACAGAAAGTACTGCTATTAATTTTGAATGGCATCTCTACTAATATGAAAGTCTGCCTTTGGAACGATTGTAACTAAAAATGCATAAGCGTACCTAGAAAATTAAAGATGGCAAATCATTTGCATGCACTAAACTGGCATGTCATGTCGGGATATACATATATAAAAGTTGAAAAACATCACTCAAATAATTATTTCTTAATGATACTTGGGTACCAATAAATTTGCAAAGATCTGCATCAATTCTTGCTATCTCCCCTATAACGGAAAGGCTGTCGAAATTGGCATAACACGAATCACTCACTTTTACTTCTGATTAATCCGTCATGGATGTATGAGTGTTTTTATTGTAACCGCCCATAAACCTATCACCTACAACATAACATTATGTGGAAATGCGTGGTTTCTGGTTCCCCCAAGTCAAATACACTGACAGTCATTCGTGTTCTGTTGACTGTATGCGTTTGATTGTTTGCATGGTTGACAACAAGTGAATTGAATACACAGAATCAATTGCAACAACATCTTTTAGGTCTTTGTTTTCATTTTCATTTTTCATTTACTTTTTTCAACCCCATGTCAACTTTCTTTTGATCTTCAGTTTAGTATGAACATCAATTCACGCTTCCTCTGCACATTTCAGCCAGGTCGAGTTGTTTTCAAATAAGAGGTCGAAATCCCTGAGCACCACTCTGTAGCAGTAAACGCAACGGTTCGCTTTCAAGCATGGTACTCAAAATAGAGGTATTCAATGTTAACAATATTACCCCGTTTCCCTACCACACTGTGTAGCCGAGCTTTAGACAATAGGCATATGGACATCGGTTTATTCATGGATATGCTAGTGAGACGACGTAGAAGGACACGTATGTCGTTGGCACTAACGCTTTCTCCAGCCTTTGTCACCCTCTTGAAGAAACTGCGTGGTAAGACGCCACTTTGAAACACAGCCTTGTCAAGCATTTCTCACAGTCGCTGCACGATTTTTGTATGCAGCAAGACGTTGCTTATGGTTATATGTGTTGATTTCCAAATTGACTAAAATAAAGTAAATAACCACACAAAATCAATGAACAAGCAACAATTATATTGAAATACACAGGACATGGTTTATGTTTTGACAGCAGCAAGTAAATGTTTTAAATGAGGCACCATTTTAGAATCAAGGAATCAGTGTTGGAAACGAATAGACGGTGTTTTCCGATAGTCTTCCCGTCCGCACTGAGCAAGTAGATAGATGCAAGTCAGCGACTTCGGTATATGACCAAGGTCACTAGATGACAAAGTTGAACAGTATTTAATTACATCCACAATCATATGTAAGTGAGTATTAGGTCACTTAAAAGGTTTACACATTCAGAGAGTAAGTGTGGTGTTGAGCACGTGAAGTGTAAACATTCACGAGATTTTTTGAAAAACTGTTGGACACATGATCTCAAGGGTTGGTTTCAAGTTTGCACTGCATTGGGAATGTGTTTTCCTAAACTGAACGTGATGTCATTCAATTGGATGTACATGTATGGGTGGTTAGAAGCAAGTAACTTTTATATTGTTATATATTAGTAAGGTTATCTATAGGTCACATACTTGCTTCTGGATTGGAAAAAAGTTGAGACATTCGGAGAAAACGTGAGTAAGCATCTGCTTTCGTTTAAGCGTGGTATGGTAACCCCTTTCTGTCTGTGTATAAGTTTCATTATTGTCATCATAATTGTCCATAAGCGATATTCTGACAGACAAGAGACATAGTCTTAGACCTTGATTGTTTTAATCTGTTGTTTAAGGTTACCTTTGCGGGCTCCACCATAAGATGAGGAGGACATAGTCGAGTTTATCAAGTGATTTCTACAAGTGCAGGAGGATTGACTGATCACCTCCCCATGTGCAATTAGAAACAACTTTTAATTAACCCAGTGCCTACAGACAATTTGCTTTAAGGTATTATACGAGAAAGTAAGATGTGATGAAAATGTTCCCCCCAAATTTGGCTTCCTTTACACCATTACTCGGAGTGTTCGCTAGATGTTAATGAAAATATGCCCGGTTATTGATACGATGCAAACTTTATGGGACTTGTGTCTTTGTTTGTAATTTGTGTTGCTATTCCTATTTAAAGCGTAATTTCTGTTGCTATTTCTAATTAAAGCGTGGACATATTCCATGGTTTGGTAGCTCTCTGCTGGTTTTCTTTGGTAGTCTTGAGAGTGTTAAGTTTAATTTAAAGAAGGTACATGCATGTACGGGTGGTGCATTTACTAATCCACATGCCAGGTTTATGCAATTTAGGCGAAACAATGTAAGTTTGGTAGTCGTGAGTATTCTTCGATTCACGTAAGATGCGCTACTACTACTCGGCTGACACCCGAGATGTTGTGTAGAGAACGGAATAAGCCGGGTGGACCCGAATAACTTCCGAAATGGAGGCAACTCGTGTACGCCTTAGGACATGCAGCTTAGTCTCTCACTGCAAGGTTCGAATGTTACAGCTCAATACCCCACCTACTGCTCAGTGATATCTGTCGCCGTGTGAGTCTTGTTAACTACCCAGTGCAGCGTCACTTGGTTGACCTAGTTTCATGTAAGCAGGTCATGTTGTTGTCAATATCGCACTGCATAACCAATCTGATTTGACTTGACTGGAGACCGTAGACATTAGAATGGGATTGGACTGTAGGTAACTAGCAAAGTCTGAATATGTGGAGATTATGTGACTAGAGTGATTTGGTATGAAAGCTTGACAACGTTGTTATCCATAAATGCGTTGTCTACTTTGTTGTACGTGTTGGGCGTTTTGATGGGGTCGTCATTGAAAATCTAACGTCGGTTAGACAGTTTGGGTTGGTGGGACATGTTTTCCAATCCCTTGGCCATGGTGTGAGTTATAATTATTTGCGAATATTTTCATGGATATGTTATTGTATACATGACACTTTGTATGCACACTTCTTTCATTTTCTTGACAAATGTGTCAGAGATAAGAATGTAATCATCTGTAAACAGGAGCACAACTAGATAAGACAGGAATTTACTGAATACCCGGGTAACAAGGACTTTCTATCTTATGAAAACAACATTAGACTCACATGCAATTTAACATTATGACATTTTTTTGGGATGATTAAACACAATCAAAAACTGATTTAATACAACCTACAGTTTTAGGTGAAAGTCCGTTATGTCCTAAAATTGCCCATACTTTAGATCGATTTACGAAATCAAAAGCCTTTGAAAAATCATCAAATAGAGCAGACACGTTCTTTTGACACCAAAAGCGACCTACAAGTGACTAAAGGATAATTACATTATTCAGCGAAGAATATACCAGGTGGAAGCCATAGTGCGATGTGTTAATACACATAACACCAAAACTATTAGTCAAGTCTGAAATTTATACTTTTCTAAAAATGCTGAGGACTGTAATACCTCTATAATTATTATGTACAGTTTATATAAGTCCCTTTTGTGAAGTGATACTTTCAAACATTAAAATCTTCATTAAGTAAGGGAGTAAGAAAACAGAAATAAAATATTATAAGAAAATTTTAAACCATCAGCTATAATCCTATGATGCCCGGCTTATTTTCCTCTATCTCTCGTGTAATTTGTAATTGAGTGTGTAAAAGTACACACACACATACATGGGATGGCTTCTAACGGGATATCTATGTCATCAGTAATGTCAATATCATCAATTATTTTGGAAGTATGAATACCTTTACGGTAACTATAATGAGATACTGGGTTTAGCCGAAAGGGGAACAACCGAGAAACTCGTAAACGAAAATATCTTACTGCTTATTTATATTATGCAACAGTGTATTTCTAATCTTGTCCATATGCATACGCTTCTTACTGTGTACAAGAGATGAAAAAATTCCGTTCATTTGCATATCTCTCAAATATCACATTTACCCAATCCACACAATCTAAGCAACGTGTCAAGTTTTTCATATCTATAGTACTCGCATGCCTTATCAACTGAAACATCGTTTATGGTCCCTCTACACTTTATCCTCAACAACAGTGCAGCCATTTAATAGAGTATTTTCACAAACAAACAGCATTGTTACCAAGCGAAAGAAGAAATGCACTAATTAGGTATGGATCTCTTCTAGGTTGACTATTTCACGCTTTACAGTCTTTTGCACTTCAACATGTATGCAGTGAGTGAAGATAATTATAACCTCGGAAATAAAACAAACACACTCTTGAAACAAGTTAAAACTATTAAGGTATCTCATGAAACACTGTTTTTTAACAGTAGTACCCAAATTGTGGATTAAGTCCACTTTTTAATTAACACAGATCCACAGATTTTAACACAACGTTTCTATTCTAAATTCCCGTATTTGGACGAAACGTTGACTCCGTTTATAACACTTGTTGCCTACATATTTTCATTGAGGTCTTGTCTTTTTTCTACAACAACAGTTTGACCTCAGCATCGGTCAGGCTTGTTATCACCTTTGAACAACCTGTAGAATCTATGGCTAGACAGTGAACAAGTACTTGAACCACTATCCAAGTACTCCTACGCTATGTCTATCACTTCAGAAGTTTCACCTTCAAGTTTTGATATTTCAGCATCAACTTTGTTCATATTCTCTATAACATGAACATCTGTGTAAGCCTGTGTCAGTTTTACCATAATATCCATGACTTTCACCTGAGGTGAACTCATTTCATCAATGCCATATCTTGTTCAACTAGAGTATTCAGCTTATTTTTCCCTTTGTTAACGCAAATTTAGCTTTAGCTTTCTGTCGTTAAGGTTACGGGTAAACTGTTCTAATTCTTCATCTCCTTAATTTGAAGGTCCCCTTTTATTACTTCTTTTCTGTGAAGTGATTCTATCTTATCGGTTCCACATTACTTGAGTAACAACAACTACTACAATAATAAATTTCAACTAAAGTTCATGTTGATACTCAAATCATCTATTTCCAAGTCTAATGTAGTTGATAAGCAATTGAATCTATTTTGCATTAAACAACCACGCTCTGCTATCATTAATCAATGGATGAAATGCATACACATCGGCCCCATACGCCTCATGTGATGCGTCCATAAATGCATCAATGCATGTTCTGGGCTGGAAATATCACTCGCTATTATCAAATTCGTTCACATTTGGATCTGGAAGGAGTAACGCATCTATTCAAAGACCATGTATAATTAACTTTAACTTACTGCTGATTCAGCTAATCATCTAACCGTACATTACATTATGCGGGGTATATATCAAGACATGTTTATCTAATAAAACTATTACATGAGCATGTCAAATAATGTCATATTCAAACAACCATACACTATTGTAGACTGCTTTAAACATGTACACTATGACAGGTCCTGTCCTTTTGAGGATAATATATTTCTGGTGTTTATATATCTGAAAAAGAACATTTTAAGGTCTCGCGTAAATAACCGATTTCTGTTAAAATCACAAAATTGGTGGTATAAAAATGTCAATCGCTTTTTGTTTGTTTGCTTGGGTGTTGTTTAACTCGTGTTGACGGCGGCCTGTAAATAATCGAATCTGGATCAAACAAGGATAGTCGCCTTTCACGGCTTGCTGAAGACCTATATCCTACCCGAGATCTTCACGGTTATTCTAGGTTCGTTCTTCTATGAATTCACATAAAGTGAAATTCAAGTTTAATGTTAAAGCAATACATGTAAAACACAGGTGTTGAACCTCCTTACCTTATTATCTGAATATTTCACTTCATGTACAGTATTAATATTTGTCATAGATCACGTGGGTTTTCCTACTACTGTGACGACTTCACTACTCACAGATGATATCATTGAACTGAGCGACTTCCAGACTGTTCTACCAGGATTCACATCAAGTTAGTAGTTTATGATGTACATGTACATAGGTAGTGTCTTACAGACTTTGTATTAGTTACAAGGGACATAGTGTGGCGACTTGTGTGGTAAATGTAAAGTATGTGACCTGTATAATTAATTTTACTTCCTGTTCCGCCATTTTATTCAATCGCTACCACGCACTTGATCTTACCATTTTCAACTTTCAAATGTCGAAGAAAGACCTTGGCCCACGAACGAGAATATACAATTCGAAGTATGTACACTCGAAATGTAGTAGTAATTCTAAAACGATACCAAGACACAAATGGAGAATATACTCATAAATATATATATTTATATTGTACATTTTTGCAATACACGTACTTCGGGTGAGGACACAGTCGACCATTTTTAGTGCATTCTGTCTTTCAAATACCCCGTCGCAAATAGCCTTGGTACGATATTGCCTTACTGCTCCTGTATTCTACCACATACTTGATGTGCAGGATTGCAGGGAATGGTCACTACGTCCAGATACAAATGTACAACATGATTGCATGGATCATTCACGGGATCTGACACATATGTACATATGTTGTGTGGGATAATAGTGAATAGGCTCTGGGTCTAAACACAGACAAGCAGAAGGATAACAGGAACTAGTCATTAGGTCAACACACAGGTGTAGAGTAGGAAAAGATGGACTAGTCAGTAGGGTGGTGGAAACGTGTCACTGGGTACACACACACAGATGTATAGAAGAATTATAGGAACTGGTTATAGGATTCTTCACGCATATGTAGAGTGAGAAAACAGGGACTAGCCTGTGAGTATTATCACATATATGAAGTAGGGCTACAGAGAGCAGTCACTGGGTACTACCCACAGATTGAGAAATGTATTGTAGGCACCTTTCACTGGGTCTACACACAGATGTAGAGTAGGATAGAAGGGACTGCTTTAGGTATACACACCGATGTAGATTAGGAAAATAGGAACCACCTTAATATAGTTTTCTTGATAACCAGTTACGTTTATTCTTCATATTAATTTGTCTTTTCCGTGCGTCAGTGGATTTAAGGTGATACACTAGCTGTGTTTCAGAGGTATGTTACCTGAAGTGTTGACACAAAATCTAGAATCTTGAATTGCACACTTAGAATCCACTTACTGAATTGGATAAAACGGCTATTTAGGAGGCTTTACGGCTTTGATGGAAAGCGATAACTTCTAACACTATGTCAAACGCAATCAGACTGATGTGAAGCAAAACTCTTATTTTCTGCCGGGAGTATGACAGATTAAACGCAACGATGGTTCAAATCTCTATCGTCCCCTAGAAAAACGATTAACGAGTTATATTTGATAGTCTCATCAACATACAGTTGTATGTTATCAGGGGGCACGGATGGCCCAGTCGTCTAGGGCGCCGCGATTCGCTGTGCAGAGTTGGGCACGCCAGAAACATATGATTGTGGGTTCGAATCCCGGTTCGCCCCGATTATGTTTCCATATTTGTCAGCACCATACCCGTGCTCGTGGGTTTCACCGAAGTGGTAAACGTCCGAGACCTGCATCGCTTCGGGATTTCCTGTCACATTAAGCTTACACGCTGTGATATAACTGGAATAATGTTAAAAGCGACGTTAAAGACAAATCACTCACTGCATGTTGTCAGTTATCGTGCCGATGACTGCTCAAGCGAAACCAGGTAGAACGACAGGGTAAATAAAAGACCTTTCCCGGGAAAACCACCACACCAAGAAATGTAACAATAGCGCACATTTGTGGGACGAATGAAGTAGGCAGCATAGCGGTTTTGTTCTCGGTAACAACTTCCTTATAATATTACACGTACATGTTGCACTGAGCCATATATGGCGGGGACATGTGCGTAGCTATAGGTTTCCGTCGTAAAAAATAAGATCAGTTATGAATTGGAGAAGACATAATAACACCAACACAAATACATGAATACATGTACATTATTAATTACAATAACGAATATTTTAACTCTGTACAGGATGACCTTGCAAGAATGGGTGTTCATTGGAGCTAAAACCAGAACGCTACTCATGCAAACATTTAGCATGAAACCCAGATGTGGATGGTTTATTCAAAATATCCCTCTACCTTAAAGAACAAATGAAATATTGACGTCAGTATAAACATGTGCTGTGCAAATGAGTCATCACGTGTAAACCGAATATAGAGGGTAATGTCCACAATTTAGTCATGTGACTTAACTTGAAAGACACCATTGTGCATATAAACGCCTTTCGGGGTATCGGGGTTATAACCATGGATATATCGTATAATTAACGTTAATATATTAATCTTTAGCTAGGTATTAAATGCTAGTGTGTACATTATGCATCAATCCGAACAATTGTGCGCATTGTATATACTCAGTATTCTGTAGTTCAACACAACAAACTGAGTATTATATATGACCTAAATACTAATTCGATAATCAAGAAATCAGAACTGTTATCAAAGGTTGTAATGTCGAGTAGAATAACAGGGACCAATTAGGTTTACACACATATGCATAGTATCGGTACAGGGACGGGTTAACGGGATCAGACACATGGTGTGTAGGATGACAGGGACCAGTTACTATGTCCACGCCCAGATGGCTAGTAGAATGACAGTGCCAGTTACAAGGTCTACATACATGTGTAGATTAGGATTGCTGGGTCTGATCACTGGGTCTACACATATTTACAGAGGGAAAGTATAGACCAAAGGCTGCACAGCACATGTAAAGTAGAAAGGCAAGGGCTGTTCTATGGGGCAGATGTAGTACAGCAGGGATCAATCATTTTGTCTACAAACAGACGTAGAGAAAAGTTATTGGTACCGGTAACTCAGTCTTCACACAAATGTGCAGTAGGATCGCAGGGGCCAGTCACTGGGTGGACACACAGATGTAGAGTAGTAGCAGGGTCTGTTTACAGGGTGGACACACAGGTGTAGAGTAGTAGCAGGGTCTGTTTACAGGGTGGACACACAGATGTAGAGTAGTAGCAGGTCTGTTTACAGGGTGGACACACAGATGTAGAGTAGTAGCAGGTCTGTTTACAGGATCGACACACAGATGTAGAGTAGTAGCAGGGTCTGTTTACAGGGTGGACACACAGATGTAGAGTAGTAGCAGGGTCTGTTTACAGGGTCGACACACAGATGTAGAGTAGTAGCAGGGTCTGTTTACAGGGTCGACACACAGATGTAGAGTAGTAGCAGGGTCTGTTTACAGGGTCGACACACAGATGTAGAGTAGTAGCAGGGTCTGTTTACAGGGTGGACACACAGATGTAGAGTAGTAGCAGGGTCTGTTTACAGGGTCGACACACAGATGTGCGACAGAAGGTGTTACTGTTCAACACACAGATAAAGCTTGGGAACGAGTCACTGGATCTATGCACAAATGTACAATGTATCTATACGGACTGGTCAAAGGGTCTACATAGAGATATTTAGTAGGATAAGAGGAATGAATCAATCACAGAGTACACACACAGGTATAGATAGAGTAGGATGGCAGGGACTAGTCACTGGATCTTCACAGAGACGTACTGTAGGACTGTTTGAACTGGTCTCTGAGTCCAAACATAAATGTAAGTTAGCAGGGCCTGGTCACTGAGTTCACGTGAGGGATAAAAGGTCTGGAGTTGCCGGATTTTAATGAGATTGTAAACCTGCATCTAAGAGTTGCCTGACGTGCCTATTGTGTACCATTTTGTGATACTGTTATGCATTGTCTCGCCATGATGCTTTGGTTATCACAAAAAATGTCAACTAATTCTGTCAACTAATTGAGCAATACATACGTTTTGGTGCATTCTACCATCGCCGTGATACATCTTTGACTGCGGCAACACTGTGAACTGGTCTTGAACACTCTTCTCAGAGTCTCTCATTTTCTTCTCACATTTTTTTCCAGACAAGGATCTATTTGCGTTTCCTTTTTTTATATAGTGTTGTTGTTTCCTCCACTACCAAGAGACAGCAGCCTTTTATCTTTGGTTAGGTAAAATGTATTTGTAACACATTACATAACAGGTCAGTGTGAGTCAAGGTATTTTTCGTGTATGATGTCTTGGTCTGTCGTTTCAGACGTGAACTTTACAATCACCTGTACGCTGTGGTAAATAATAATGAGTGACCAGGAAAAAAAGAAGTCTACAGAAAAGTCAGAGAGCGGATCTAAAGGTAGTTCATTTATATACTCTCCAAAATAACCGATTGCCTTACAATGGATATTATATCTTTCACAAATGGCTTCAAAATTGTTACTTATGACATGGATCATCTACATATATAGATGTGAGTATTTTGATATAGGAAATTGTGCCATTTGGTTTTGAAATTTTCACTTGCGTGCGTTGTTCACAAATTATTCTAACACATGTCGCCCAAACGCCATCTTGAACGCTTCACACCTGCAAATCACGGCAAACGTGCAGGCCCTACTTGGCTATAAAAAGAAAACATGTCAACAAATTTGTTATATGGTTTTGCACTTTTGCAACTTAACTAAGACACGACTTGACTCTGCAACACGCTATATCGACATAGTCAGACATCAGAGTCTCAGATAACAGTTGCCCATCGTCTTAATGCCAACCAGAGTACAATTTCACGTCTCGTTGTACCACGTGAACAATCTGGGTCAACCAATGGCCTAACACGAGTCGGTACTTCCATGTGATCGGAGTGACACTGCTGAACACAAAACTACCAACGTGCCAGGACTACGAAGGATATCCGCACAGATTCATATTCGCCAGGTTCAATTGGGAGCCAGGTGACCTTACTTTGGCTACGTCTTACTTCATTGGTTCTAACATTGAAGATGACCTTGGATGGCCTGTAAACATTGTTTAAAGATAGTCACCTGCAACCAGAGTTGTGGTATTTTCTTCGGACGTTGTGCTGGATGGATAACAGCAACGGGTGTTCGAATCCATACAGTCCATACTGTGATGGATAACGACAGTCATATCTGTGATAGCTTCCAATTAGAAGTAACAGGTGGTGTTATCAGCTGCTACTGGTGATGCCTCATGTCTGCTTCTGTGGACATATGTAATGACAATGTTATTCGACACCATTCGAAGCTGGTGGTGAAACCAAGTTGCCTTACATAGTTGGTCATTGGTACTTTCGACTCAAAATTATGCCATAGGCCACCTATATAAACCAAGCTCAAACTTGCCTTGTCATTTGCAGTTATGTAATGCCTCACTGTTTGAAATATGACAAGCCGAGGGATTGCTAAGAAGGTCTTAGAATGGACACACATGTCATGTTTTTTTCATAAGTCATGTTTGATCATCAGTTAAATGTGTAGACCTAAAATGTGTTCAAATGCCCGGTATAAGAGTGAGGCTCGATCTTGAACGTTTATTACGATGTCCCTACGATCAAGTCAGTTTTGGCCGGACGTGTCTGTTGTTGCGAGGCTTGTGACAAAATATTTTGCAAGGCTCAAGATCATCCCTAAACAAGAAAGCTTCATTATAACTGGTATCAAGGTCCAGGTTCTTGGGATATATTGTTTGTTTGTGCGTGTGTTGTTTAACACCGCACATGGCTGTATAGAGGATGTATTGCGGCCATCTGTAAATAATCGAGTCTGGACCAGACGGTGCAGTAATTGAAGTCTTGCATGTGAGCATCGATCCATGCAATTTTGATGCATTGAACATGCAGTCAACCCAGTCACTCAGCCTGATCATCCGATTTTTTAAGTCGACAAGCAGAGGTTGCTGGGAACCTGACTGTGTTCTCACCCGTAATCACCACGGGTTGTGCATATGTTGTGAATAGTGAATAGGACACTCCTGCCAAGATTGGTTCCCAAATCCTCATTGTTTTGTAGCAAAGGTACCACCATTTACACAGGTCCTCTATGCTGTACCAAAAACGACATGAAAAAAAGCGGAACCATTGGCAACCTTATCTGCGGCATGAGTCAATACTGCAACAAAGGTATAGTTAAAAGCACTGATTGAAGGTGATGAAGAAAATAACGACGAATCAACGTAAAGATGTTATTGTTATTGACTTGAGTGCACACGATGTAGAAGACTTCTGATCGTTGCCTGAAAAGAATGGACATGATGCATTATTCCCTCTACTAGTGCATTTTGAATCCATTTGCCTTGCTGCTGATGCTATTGTTGTCCAGCACCCCAATCAATCTGTCGCGCATTCGGCATGTCGAATCCAGTCACGTCACGTGGCACCATCATATACTGGTCTGGCATTTTTCTGCAAGATGTCGGCCCTTGTAAAATAAGCCAAAATGATAGTGTTTAAAGTTAGCATGCAATTTATGATTTAATGTGATCCCCGTATTTAATCCTACCAATCACACCGTGTGTGTTCAGGTAACTCAACATAATAAAATGTTATTCATGACTATAAATTACCACAGAAGCAATTGCTCAGAATCTTGTTCGTAATGACCCCTTGTTCGAGAAAGGTGTACGTAGTTGAACATGGTTTGCTTGGATGGTTTGCTTGAATGTTTGATATCTCACAAAATAACCAAGGTCATTTAGGTCAAAACATTTGATTTGTCAACTTTGTACACTATTATCCTACACGGAAACCTTAAGGAAAATCCTCATTCCTTGATACATGAGGCATTTGTCACAAAACGTGGTGACCATAGATATAGTTACATATATATCTTCAAAGGTTCAGGACAGTTTGTCATAAATGAAAATGACACATGAGGGATGGGGGTTAGACTTGATCTTCAACAACCAATGCTTGTCGTAAGAGGTCATCGCGTTTGCGTAGATCGATGCTCATGATGTCCATCACTGGATTGTCTGGTCCAGGCTCGATTATTCTAGACCCCGTCATAAAGCGGGTATATTGGTGAGTGCAACGTTATACAACAACATGGATGTCATCTCATGAATTGTTTTTAAAAAACTATAAGTAAAATGCTGGTCCTTCTCATACATCCTATCCATGAGAAATGTGGGGATAGGACATTCAGGCAAGGAGTAGGCATCCCCGTGGGCACTAACTGTGCTCCACTCCTTGCTGATCTGTTTTTTATGCATATGTTTTGGAATGTTTCGGATTGGAAAAATCAAATAAATTAAGAATCTTTCACTTGAAAATCTTATGATTGTCAAATTGTGTCGTTCCTACAGCATATCTCATATTGTTTTCCCATATACACTTCATTCGAAGACATCCATTTTTCATTTCGTTTCTTTGTAGTTTAACTGACTTTAACTTTGTGTTTATTCTTTGGAGTATGAACCTCACAGATAAGATCGAGGGCCAAACTGTATGAACGTTCATTCTCCAATAAACTCACACAAAGTGAAAGTCAATTCTTAAATTATTTATTACATCACGTTTTTACCTCGGATTACCAAACAATAGACAGCTTCTGACTGACTGATATAAAAGATTTAACGCGCGCTTTCCGACTACAGCGTATTTCGCACACGGGCCTGGTCGGACCATTTAGTGTATTCCGAGAAGGGTGAAAGTGGTGTGTGCAACCCAAGAGGGGGCTTTTAGGGGTTGCTTATATTGATTTTTTGAAATTTTTAAATTTGGAATAAATGCCGAGGTGGGTGGAGGAGGGAACTAAGGGAGCCGGGTGAGGTGGGTGTTTGTATGTTTATTGGATTTTGGATTGGTAGATTAATTAATTTTTAGATGCGCTTAATTAGGTCTGTTTTGATTAGGAATACGCCTAGGGCCTTGAAGTTTTCTAGTTTATTTTGAGGGTTTAGTATTTCATCTAGAGTAGGAACCTTATTTAGATTGAGGGCAGTTTGTAGTGTGGTTCTGTGTGTTTGATAGTGGGTGCAGTGAATGAGTGCGTGTTCTGTGGTTTCGGGTTGTTTGCAGTGGGGGCAGTTGCCTGTGGTGTGTCTTTTAAGTTGTTTTAGGTGGTTATTTAGGTTGGTGTGTCCTGTTTGGAGTTTTGTAATTAATCTGTCAATTTTTTTAGAGGGGTGTAGGATTTTAGGTTTGGCTAGTGGTTTTCTGAGCACTTTTTTGATTTGGCTATTTGAGTTTTGATATTGATTATGCCATTTTTTGGTTATTTTTTGTTTGTTTACACTTTTAATTTCTGATTTTGAGATGGGTAGGTTTAGGCTTATTTCTGGTATTTTGAGAGATAATTTAGCTGCTTTATCGGCGCTTTCATTGCCGTAAATTCCTACATGGGCGGGTATCCACAAGAAGGTTATTTGTTTGCCTGCTTTTGTTAGGTCGTTGGAGCTTTTAAGTATTTGGTTTATTAATTTAGGTCGTTTTTTGGTATTTTTGTTTTGGAGGGCTTGTAGTCCACTAAGGGAGTCAGTGAGAATTAGGATTTTTTTGTTGTTTTTAGATTGTTGGTTATGCAGGGCTGAGGCCATGCCCATAAGTTCGGCCGTGAATATAGATTGGTTGTTAGGGAGTCGGTAAGATTGTGTGGATATAATTGGTTGTGTGGTATGGACTCCGAAGCCTGTGTGGTTGGAGATCGGGTCTGAAGATCCGTCAGTGTATATGTGACACCAATTTGGCCAATTTTCGTGTATGTATGCAAGTGTGGTGGTTTTAGCTATGTTTGGGTCGGTTTGTTTATTTATTTGGTTAGCTAGCGTTGTGTCTATTTGGGGTATTTTGAGTTTAGGGGTGAAGATATTTGATTTTTTGCAGTTTTGTTTAAGATTTTGAGTTTGGTGTTCATTGAGGTAGTTAGTTATTCTTTGGGATATTGGGGTGAGTAAGGGGTGTTTGCGAGCTAGAGCTTGGTTTCTTGGGCTAATGTTTTGGTTAATTAGGTTTTGGATGAGAGGGTTTGTTTGGGACGCGGCCCAGAAATTAAGGCTTAGATGTTCCCTGCGTAGATTTAGTGGCATTTCTCCTGTAAGGGCCTGAAGTGAGGTGTAGGAGGTGCCATGTTGGGTGCGTGTAATTAGTTTGAGAGCCTGATATTGTATTGAGTCAAGTTTTTTAGAAAGAGAGTTGTTTAGGGTATTGTATATGGCACAGCCGTAGTCTAGTTTTGATCTAATTAGTGTTGTATATAGTGAGAGGAGGGTATCTTTGGAGGCTCCCCAGTTAGAGCCGGTGAGACATCTTAATGTGTTAAGGTCTTTGCTGCATCTAGTTTTTAGGTTTTGGATGTGAGCCTCCCAGGTGAGGTGTTGATCGAAAATAAGTCCTAAGAATTTTGTTTGTTTTTGGAATTTGATTGTTTGGTTGTTTAGCTGGAGGATTGGGTAGGCAGGTTTCATGTTTTTATGTTTGAATACTACTCCTGTTGTTTTATCTGAGTTAAGGGAGAAGCCCCATTTGTCTGCCCATTGTTGTATTTTATTTAGAGATTTTTGGATTAAGTTTTCTGCCATTTTAATGCTTTTAGTGCGGATCCATAGGGCTCCGTCATCCGCGAATTTTGAAGTGTTTAGTTTAGGGGATAATCCCTCGAATAGATCATTTATCATTATATTGAAGAGGGTTGGGCTGAGGATGCTGCCCTGGGGAGTGCCATTTTCTAGGGGACACTGGTCCGATAGTGTATGGTCTATAACCACGGTAATTTTGCGATTGTTTAGGAAATCTTGGATGAAGTTTATTATTTGACCTTTTAGTCCTATTTTTTTTAGTTTTTGTATTAGCCCGTGGTGCCATACCATATCGAAAGCTTTAGAGAAGTCGAGGAATATGCCTATGGTGTATTGCTTGTTTAGCTGTCCTGTTTTTATATCCTGTTCTAGTCGGGCAAGGTTATCGAGAGTTGATCGGCCAGGAGTGAAGCCGCTTTGGTCAGGATTTATGATGTTGTTTTGGTCTAGGTAGTGCTGTAGCCTATTTTTAGTCATAAGTTCCATTATTTTGCAGAGATTTGAGGTTAAGGAGATGGGCCTATAGGAGTTTGCCTGATCTGCTGGTTTATTTGGTTTAGGTATTGGGATTACTAGAGCTTCTTTCCATGAGGATGGGACCTGTCCGTTTAGGTAGACTAGGTTGTATAGTTTAAGTAAAGTTTGGAGTAGTTTGGTAGGTAAGTGTTTGATTATTTGGTAAGAGGTGAGGTCTAGGCCAGGGGCTGTTCCTTTTTTTCTATTGTTTAGTACGTGATTTAGTTCTTCTATGGTGTAAGGTTGATTTATTTCTAGGTTGTCTTGTCTGTTTTCTTTGGAGAATTTGGTTTCTTTATTTAGTTTATCTTGGAATTTCTTACTGAAGTTACTGTTGCTGCTAACTTTAGAGAAGTGTTTGGCTAGGTTGTTGGCCTTTTTGGTGGGGTTAGTTGAGTTGTTTATATTGGGGCTTTTTTTGTGCCGTTTGATGCCTCGGATGGCGTGAATTTTGCGCCACACCTTCCTAGCATCGGTGTGGTGATTTAGCTCCTCACAGAATTTTTTCCAGTTTTTGGTTTTAGCAGTTTTAACTAGGTTTTGCACTTGGTGGTTAAGTTCATGAGCTGTTTTGAGATGAGAGGGGTCTCGTTTAGCTCTGTTGAAAGCTGATTTGCGTTTTAGTCTAGTTAGCTCTATTTCCTCATTCCACCAAGGGACAGTGGGTTTTCCTGGGTTGGATGATTTGAAGGGGATTGCGGATTTGGCTGCGTTGATTATGAAGTTAGTTAGGTTTTGACAGAATGTTTCGGGGTCTGTTGTTTCTAAATCGTTTAGATTAGCTTCGTTGCATAATTCTTGGAATTGGTCCCAGTTGGCGTTTTTGTACTGAAATTTAGGTTCCTGTTTAGGGGTTTGATTTGGTATTTTTATATTTCCTAGGGTTATATTTATGGGAAAGTGGTCGCTGCCTAGAGGTACTGGGTGGACGTCCCACATCAGACTTTGTGCTAAGTCTGGCGTACATATTGTTAAGTCGATAGCCGACATGGTGTGGTGGGTTTTGTCGTATCTAGTTGGTTGGTTATTGTTTAATAGTATTAGGTCATTTTTTTCGATCCACTCTGATATTAGTTGTCCATGGTTGTCTAGTTTATCTGCAATGCCCCAGGTAGGATGATGGGCATTGAAGTCTCCTAGGAAGATGGTTGATTTATTTCCTAATTGGTAAAGGACATCTAGGTCTGTATCTTTAATTGGTTTTAGTGTTGAGTGATAGATGTTAATGATTTTTATTTTTTGGTTATTGATGGTGACTTGGATTCCATTAGCTTCTAGATTAGGAGTGTTTACTTTAACTTCCTCGTAGTTAATATCCTCTCTAACGTAGATGATTAGACCTCCTCCTGTTCTGCCTGGCATGGTTTTGGACCTGTCGGTTCTCACTGCGTTATAATTTGGTAGGTTGAATTTAGTTTTATGTGAGAATTTGGTTTCTTGAATACAAGCTACATGGGGACCTTTATCTATTTTGAATTTAGCTTTGAGTTCAGAACCATGGCCGGCGAGGCCATTGGCATTCCATTGAAAAATGTTTAGGCCTTCCATTGGGAAACTGGGTGGATTTATGTTTGGTTTAGGCTTGGTTTAGGTATTTACTTTAGTAGGTTATTAAGGTTGCTGCTGAAACGGTCGAAAGAGGTGGTGACGAGTTTTAGTTTATGTGCTACACCAAAGAAGGCTTTGGAGCAGGCTTCTGGATTAGACTGCTTTAACACGTAAGCTAGTAGGAGGACTAAGTTGTTTAGATTTTTGCTTGCTACGTTTTGGGTGAGTTTTTTTCTATAGCTTTTGGTTTTTGGGGCTGACAAGGTAAGCTCGTTTATTTCCTCTGAGGATGTGTACTCGTCCTCTTCGGTTAAGTTGTCTTTAGTTTGGTCAATCTGTTCGGTGGTGGGTTGCATGCTGGGTTTGGGTGCGAGAGTCTGAGTGGTTTCTGTAGTTTCCCTGTTGACTGGGTGTTCGGGGGTTGCCTGTAGGTTTGGGAGTGTTGTTGCCCTTGTGCCTGTGATGGCTTGTGTTGGTGCTGGTTGTGTGGTGGTCGTTGTGCGTTGGGTTTTGCTTGCGGGTGTAGATGTGGTAATTGTAGGGTGAGAGGCGGGGAGGGTGAGAGTGTGAGTTTGTGGGATGTGTGGGGTGTTTGTTTCATTTGCGATGTATGCGTCTCGCTGATTTTGGTCCCATACGGAGACTGGGTATACTGTTTTGCGTGCGTGAGTGTTGTTGTTTGAGGGTGGTGTTGGTAGTAGTGGTTTGTATGCTTGCGGTGTGGGTTTTTTGGTTTGGATTTTGGCCGTGTTTATGTCTATATGTCTGTTGGCCTGTTGGGTGAGTGATAGTCTGTGGGGGCATTGGTTCGAGAGTGATGAGTGTTTTATGGATTTGCAGTGGATGCACCAGGGTGTGCATATGCCTGGGCAGTCCGTTTGAGCACAGTTTTTGCATTTAGTTTTTTTGAAAGTACATTGGTTAGCGGTGTGATTATATTGTAGGCAATTAGAACATTGCTTTACTTGCTTGATGTATGGTTTGACCTCTAAGTTATGGTTAGCGCCGAAAGTGATATGTTTGGGGGCTTCAGGGTGTTTAGCTGTTTTTTTGAAGTTTATTATTACAATAGGTGTGGGGGTGGTTTTCCCGTTTCTGTTTGATTTAATCCTGCGGAGGCTAGTTATTTGTGGTTGGGTTTGGATAGTGTTAGCTTCTTTGGCGTATATGTCGAGGTCCTCGTCGGTTTCCCTTGGGTGCACTCGAATAACTCCCCTAGTGTATATTTGCCAGTTAGGTTTAGAGCTATTTACGGTGAATTGGAATATTTGTTTAATTTTAGTTGCTGCTATGTAGGATTCTTGATTTGGGAAGATTATCTGATATCCTTTGAAACCACGTTTGATGTTTAGGTAATTGATTTTTTGTTGCCTTAGCCACATGCCTATTTTATTTATGGTCAGTGTTGGAGCTAGTTGTACTGAGGGGGTGGCCGAAAAAAAGTAGAGGGCCCATGTGGTGATGAGGGCTGCGGGTGAGAGGGTGTGTGAGGTAGGTGATGCCGATGCGTCTAGTTTGCGTTTTTTTGAGTTGCATGCTTGGGGAGGTGTGGTGCTTCTCTCCAAAGCTAGTTAATATGAGTTGGCCGGAAAGTTGACCGGTTGGGATTGCGACCAATTATCAAATACGACTCAACTCAGTGTCATGACTGTGAGTTTGAATGCAAACAAAATTGTGGACAAAATTGCAAAGGACACTGACGCAATCAAGCGAGGTTGGAAGAAGGCAGGATTACTGTGTGGTAACAGTGACACTAGTTGGTCTGTTTACACTGTCATTTGTGATGTATTGTGGTTCTGGTTGATGATTTCAACATTTGATGACGTGTTGCAATGAATAAAGTATGTATGTATTATTTATACTTATTTTTGCGTTTTTAATTTTTGCGATTGAGCCTCGTTCGCAAAAATCGCAATAATAAAACGGTCGCAAAAAAATCCCTGTTTACAGTATGTGGAAAACATTTCCAAATTTGACACAGTAATAAAAGTTATGGGTGCCAAGGGGTGGCAGGGTGTGCTCACCATTTCGCGAACAACAGGAATCATTGTTATGCGATAGTGATTCAGAACGACATGCTCATGATCTAGTGGGAATTGTGCAAAGAATATCTTACGTGTATGGAAAGGGCTATTTATGGAACTTCAATGCTACCATACCACATTCACTCTGCAATGTATGACTAATTGAACCATGTATCATAAGCTCTTTTTCGTGTTGCATGATCCAATCTTATGTTTCAGCAGCAGAATGTAGAATAAAAAGAACAGCAATGAGCGGAAGTGCAAGGGCTTTCAACTCCAATGTGTCCGCTGTGGTAGGAGGCAGTACTGAAGTACTTGGAGGTAAGTTAAGTTTGTCAGTTAATTGTACCTGCTAATATGTGTGTAGTAGAGAATCAATGTGATCATTTGAATCGATTGCACTTTGTACACGATCGACGCATAGCCTGTCAGCCATCATTTTGGCACCTTTTTTTCACAACTATTTTCTATTAAACTGTCAACCAAATTTTGGCCGAAGTGAGCTGGCATTACCGGCAGCTTCTCGGGACCTGTCGTAGGCTTCATTTGGTCATCCCAGACATGTTCTAATGGGGAGATGTCTGGCCAACTAAACGTATATTCTTAAGTATTAACCGATTTATGCATATCGTAGATTCTGACGCTTCAAACATGCAAGTATGTAAACACGTATGCACTCGCCATGTATCATTATGACCACAGGCAATTCTAAATGGAAATGGGCTTAACGCCTGTTTAAACAGTATTTGAGTAATATCACATAATGTCAGCACAAACTCATGCAGTTTTTAGAGGGTTACCGAGTTACGAGCATGTGCATGATGCTGACAAATCACTGATAACAGTGAAGACGAAGCCGGAATTGGAAACAAGGCTCTTATCATTATCGGGTCCAGAACACTGCTAATATAATCAACACTGCACATCAAAATGGGCCTACTTAGATCACTTGACCACCTGTCTCATCATTTGTAGACGTACATGGAGGGATCATCGAGGAAGCCATGACTGGCGACGCAGTGGCTGAGAACTGCAACATACAGGCGGCCAAGGACCACAGAACATCCATACGAGGTTTGATTTGTTTCATATCTTGTATGTGTTTAACACATTGGCCTCTCTAAAACCAAACTTCAACCTATTTATCTTACTTAATCTGCATTCATCTTATGCGTCACAATGTAGCTATATTTCAGTCGTGAAATTATAATATTTATTTAGATAATCAGTATGGAGTATCATTAATTATAAAAATTATAATAAGGATTGGTCATATTGTTGAGTATACGGTGCTCTTAGTTAGGGGCATAAGTGGGATTCGGGCCAACGGGTATATCACATATGACGAGAGTGATAAGGTTTGGAAATATCCTCAGAACTGTCAGAAACAGGGCATTTTTAGCCAGGTACCATCTCGGAATGCATCTAACAGAGCGGCAGATAAGGCATTGGGGTGAACGACTAGATGGGTAGAATAGCCGATTTCAAGGAGGAAAGGTTACCGACCAATGGTAAATCAGAATGTTGAAAGTTTAAACGAAGGGCGGACCTCAAGGTAGCCAGCCTGGTGCGCGCCTGCTCTCGTCTTGTCAGGTCACCAAGTGAAATATCTTGTCACCAATCTAAGGCACTAGCATTTCGACTGAGACTGAAGCTTTGAGCCCGAAGTCTTTTACTTAAGTGACAAATAGAGTGGGTTGGACCAGCAGTACAAACAGTGAATCAAAACTGTTAATTAAGAACGTCCTCTTGTGATTTGGGGAACTGTGGTAAATGTCAAGGGGCTTTGGGCACTGACACTGTACCTCTCGCACATCCCAAATCGCCAGGATCGAAGAACGAAGAGTTCAGGTGGGGGGTCCTCAATCCAGATATTGGCTACAACTAAGTCGGAACGCAAACGACCTTCTAATTACCGTGAATGAACTTCTTAAAAGACCTTGGACAGATAAACTGGCAATGTAAACTCATAAATATACGGATGGATTTACCTTATGGTATATTAAGACACTTAATTCATAAAGAAATATATGTCTGACATTGTTTGGCAAGTAATTGTTGTATAAAGATCTCAAGAGGCTAACCTTTAGACATCCTAATGATTACGAAGCCTTCTGTACAGTGATGTGTAAGAAATACAGACTTTCTATGGAAAATAAAGATAATTGAGATGATTATGCTTCTTAGTTCCAGTTGGAGATCTAGACCTCGGTGAATCTGACCAAGGTATGTATGTCATGTAATCTCTTTTCGTATCATATTCTCTTTACTGAAGTGAGAACTATAATCGTAAGGTTATTTAACAATAATTCAGAATTGCTGTAACACTTTCAAACCACATCTGATATGGCGGTTAGCCCAGTGATCTACATCTCCTCGAGGCAAGAGTGTCTATTATATATATACCTCAGCCAAAAGATTACACAATTGCAAAGAGACAATAAACAGCTTAAGACTGATTACGAAGCTGCTAAAAATGAAACAACCAAGGTGAAAACTACAGCAGAGAAATTGAGAGTGAATATGATCAAGGCTGTAGAACAGTTACGAAGCGAGAATAAAGACATACAGAATGAACTGAATCAATGTAAATCTGTTGTCGAAGGCATAAAGACAAGTCTCAGTATACTGAAAGGGGAAGTAACAAAGGCGAGTGAAAACCAAGCTGTTATGCAAGCTGAATTGGTGACTAAGAAAGTTGATATAGATAAGCTGACAGCCATAACTGTAAAGTTGGACAAAAAGGTTACGGACCTGAGAAAAACTTTAAATGACTCAAAGTTGAAAGTGGATGAAAAGTGCCTCGAAATAACACGGATCTCGGATGATCGTAGTATGGGAATAACGAGTCTGAGGTCAAAAGTCTCGCTCCTGAGCAAAAGTCTTGACGCATTGGAAAGTGACGTCACAGAGGTTGATAAAACGTGTCGCACTAATACAAGGACAGCGACGGATATTAAACGGAAGATGGCGTCTATGGAGAAACAGTTGAAGCTTAAAGCTTCAGAAAAGTCACCACATATGGATGAAATTACAGTATCACAATGTGTAAATGTGATTGAACACACAGAAAATGGGAAGAATAATTCTAACAACAATAGCAACAATCGTGATCATGATACCTTACTTCAATGGAAACATACTGAAAGCAGAGATGCAAACGTGAGTAATTCACATGATGTACAAGATGATGTTACACGCGGACACGATTCTACAGACACTTCGCGAATTGCCACCAACATTACACAGATGGACATGAGTACTCAACATACTAATGGAACGGATGTATCAAAACGAACATACAGTCAGTGTGTACAGGGAAATCACAGCGAGACGTCTTATACTACTCCCATTAGTGACGGGTGTAACCACGTGTCCACATCTCAGGAAAATAATCCCTCCAGGAATGAGAGCAAGACTTTTGTTACTAGTTCCATTGTCAACAGCTATAACCAATCGTCCATACCTCAACCAACGGGAAACACTCCATCTAGAATTGTAGTACATGTTGGCACAGATCAGTGTGCTGCAACGATGGATATACAGGAAGAGTTCCGTGCAGCTCCTGCCAAAGTCAGGACTGCAAGGTTCTATGTGGGTGGAATACACAAGAACAATACAGCAGAATCTGTGAGGCGTTACTTGGAAAAGAAAGCTGTTACTGTTACCTACGTGAGATTTTTTAATCGTGATGAGAAGAGGACAGCATCAGCCCAGGTAAATGTCCTAGCCAAAGATAAAGATAAACTTGAAAGCAAAGACTTCTGGCCCGAAAATATTTTTATGAAGCCGTGGCTATCCCGCGAGCAATTCTGGCAACATATTAATGAAAGAAAGAACAATCAGATGACTTCCCCAGACTCAGAAACACCCGGACTATGTTGATAATGCCCTTGGACCATAACTGTCTTTCATTAATGTGTTGGAATGCTAGAGGCATCATGTCTAGCGTTCCTTATTTAAATGATTGCCTAAATGCTAACTGTGTGGATATCTGTGCAATAGCTGATCACCAGCTTCATGAATATAATCTGTGTTTTATGGATACTATTAACAATGATTACTACTATATTGCCCAAACACCTTTAGAACCAGAGCATTGTACTCGACGAGGCCTTCCTAGTGGTGGTACAGCATTACTTTGTAAGAAATCCATGAAGACCTTTATCAACGAAATCAACTTAGACTGTGATAGAATCTCTGGAATAGAACTGTCCTTTAAACAGGATCACTCCATGTACATCTTCTGTGTATACCTGCCCCCATCAAACCGCCCTGAAGAACTTTATTCTTTTTATGTGGATAATCTAAAAGACATTTGTGATGTATATTCCTTGAAAGGCAGTGTAATAGTGATGGGAGATTTTAATGCCACTGCCCGTGGACCTAGGTACAATCCTGCTCTGAGCAGTCGTGATGGAATTCTGTCGAAATTCCTGACCAGTTCAAATTTGTCCCCTGTGAACATGCAATCTAATTGTGTTGGTCCGATATTTACCTTTCAAGCTTATAATGGAGGTCCAGTCTCTGCCGTCGATTATATAATGATCTCAGAAGACCTCAAAGGACTAGTAGCTACTGCTTGTGTAAAAGATGATAATCCATTCAACGTCTCTGATCACCATCCGGTTCTCTGCACAATTTCATATGACAAGATTCCGACAGATGACGACCAAGGAAATGTCTACACAAAATATTCATGGGATAAAGCACTAGAAGATGGATCGATCCAGGACTATACATATGCAGTCTCACATCTTCTCTGGCCTATTTCTTGCCCCAAGGTTGGATGTACACATGATGATATAGACACCTATAGTGATCAGATAGTCCAGTGTCTAACAGAAGCAAGTGAAATGTATTTACATAAGAAAAAGTTTAAGAAATATCTTAAGCCATACTGGAAAGGTAAAGTTGATATCCTTCATAAGTTCATGTGGAACTGTAGAACTGAATGGATCAATGCTGGGCAACCCCGAGGAAGGGAACACAGCACTTTCAGATGCTATAAGGAAGCAAAAGATAAATTTAGATACGCTTTATCGGAGGCAGCAGCACAGTATGAAAATGAGTACTTTAAACAGATAGATGATTGTGGTGACCTAGATCAGAAGATGTTTTGGACTTTAATTCGACGTGGGAACAGAAAACAACAGATTGCATGCCTTGAAGCAGAAGGTGTGCAAACAAGAAATCCCCAAGAAATCTGTACCACCATGGCAAACCACATGAAACAGGTATCAAGCGATCAAGATGAGCTTCACTTTGATCAAGAGTTTAGGAAGCACATTGAGGCTCACGTGAAAAGAATACGTTCAGACATACAGAGCACTGATCAGTCATCAGTTGATCTTCTAACAAGTCCAGGAGAAATAACATCAATTTGCAAAACCCTAAAACGCAACAAGGCTGCTGGAATGGACAACATATTTTATGAACATCTTCGATATGGTGGAAAATACCTTACAAAGTGCTTGTCAGAACTCTTTAACCTCGTTATTACATCTGGATACATCCCTGCCCAATGGAAAAGAGGCACTATCATTCCGATATTCAAGGGAGGCAACAAGTCTCGCGTGTTACCGGATTCTTATCGAGGGGTAACCCTATTGCCGGTTATATACAAGGTATTTGAAGTCATTGTAAGCAGAAGAATCCCACAGCTCACCAACAGTAAATCCTTTCCATGTATACAACAATGTGGTTTCCAGAAAGGCCTTTCCTCCAGTGACACCTCCTTTATTGTACAAGAATCAATACTTCATTATAAAGAGCGATCGGACGTCATCAACGTAGCCTTCCTAGACAGTTCAAAAGCGTTTGACACAGTATGGCACCAAGGACTTTTATTCAAGCTGTATCATCTTGGAATCCCAGATGCACTGTGGAGGATATTTGACAATAGCTACAAGTTCCTCGAGAGCAGCGTCCTTGTTAATAACACAAGATCATACTGGTTTCCGTTATCAAGAGGTGTTCGGCAAGGAAGCGTCCTGTCGGCAAAACTCTACCTGCTATACATAGATGAACTGTTACAGAAACTGTCCACCAGCAAACTTGGTGCAGTGATCTTGGATATCCATGTAATGGCACCCACTCAAGCGGACGATATAGCAATTGTTAGTCCAGTATCAGCAAATCTGCAGAAGATGGTGACCATCTGTGAAAGATATAGTTCAGACTGGCGGTTTACCTTCTCTCCTTCCAAGAGCCAGATTGTCAGATATAGTGACAGAAAAGCAGCTGCTTCTAGTGTTATACTCTATGGACGTGATATCCCAGTGACAAATGAGCTTAAGCACGTTGGTATTATATTGAACTCTGAATTTAACTCATGGGAGAGAACTCTGGAGAGCTGCTCGAAGATGAAAGCATCAGCCATGGCACTCGTCAAATCGGGACTGCATGAACGCGCTCTAAACCCCATGACAAGCTCAAAACTTATTAAGGCAGTTTGTATTCCAAAGGCTATGTTTGGGTGTGAACTCTGGTCGATGATTTCCAAGGCAGAAATTCTGGCTTTAGAAAGAGCACAGAGGTCCATTCTCAAAATGGCACAGGGACTTCCACGTCATACTAGGTCTGACATAGTTAATGCTCTTCTCGGCTGGCTCCCCATAGAATCATTTATCAACATCAGGAAGCTACTCTTTCTTGGCCACCTCTGTAACTGTTCTAATCATCTGCTTTCTAAGAAGGTTTTTATGACTCGTATCTTCATGTATATGCATAAGTGTTCATCCACAAGTATGGGCTTTGTCCCAGACATATGTCGCATCCTCCACAAGTACTCACTGTACTGTCATCTGGAGGCATTTCTTAGTTCCGGTACATTCCTGGGACGGAATATATGGAAAAGAACAGTCAAAGAAGCCGTGAATACTTTTGAAGTACGAGCATGGCGGGAAAGACTTTCATCAGACCCTGACACTGTGCACTTTAAGAGTATTCATCCGGATGTGACCCCACACGTGGCGTGGAGGATAGCTAGAGACTATCCTGAGTTAAAGGCAGCTGCCTGTTTTGTTGTCCACATGTGTGCGATGTGGAGGCCGGGGAAATTACATGGTACCTGTACACATTGTGGTATTAACTACCATGACTTACTGACTCACGTACTGTGCCACTGTGCGAGTAAGGAAACAATAAGAGAGAACATATGGTGTGACATTGTGTGTATAGGTCCCGTTGACATCAGCGTTGAACTCCACAGCAAATCAGACTATGATCTTGTAGCTTGTTTGTTGTCCTGTAAGCCACCTTTGGATACTGATCCAGATACCTGTCGCTCTTACTCACGAAGTGTAATTCGAGGACTCTACCGTTTTCAATATATGGACGGAACTTACTAAGAAAATCCGTTACCACAGTGGTATATGGTGGTATTCTCTGACAAGGTAATTATTGTCATGTATTTATCTTTAATATTATACCTTGTAACTCTCCTATGGAGGAATAAAAGTATATATATATATAAGGCACTAGCATTTCGACTGAGACTGAAGCTTTGAGCCCGAAGTCTTTTACTTAAGTGACAAATAGAGTGGGTTGGACCAGCAGTACAAACAGTGAATCAAAACTGTTAATTAAGAACGTCCTCTTGTGATTTGGGGAACTGTGGTAAATGTCAAGGGGCTTTGGGCACTGACACTGTACCTCTCGCACATCCCAAATCGCCAGGATCGAAGAACGAAGAGTTCAGGTGGGGGGTCCTCAATCCAGATATTGGCTACAACTAAGTCGGAACGCAAACGACCTTCTAATTACCGTGAATGAACTTCTTAAAAGACCTTGGACAGATAAACTGGCAATGTAAACTCATAAATATACGGATGGATTTACCTTATGGTATATTAAGACACTTAATTCATAAAGAAATATATGTCTGACATTGTTTGGCAAGTAATTGTTGTATAAAGATCTCAAGAGGCTAACCTTTAGACATCCTAATGATTACGAAGCCTTCTGTACAGTGATGTGTAAGAAATACAGACTTTCTATGGAAAATAAAGATAATTGAGATGATTATGCTTCTTAGTTCCAGTTGGAGATCTAGACCTCGGTGAATCTGACCAAGGTATGTATGTCATGTAATCTCTTTTCGTATCATATTCTCTTTACTGAAGTGAGAACTATAATCGTAAGGTTATTTAACAATAATTCAGAATTGCTGTAACACTTTCAAACCACATCTGATATGGCGGTTAGCCCAGTGATCTACATCTCCTCGAGGCAAGAGTGTCTATTAGCCTGTATCAAAATCCAGGCCCAAAATTATGATACCCGTATCAAATACATCCCCATTAAATAAAACTATTCTTGTTTTGTTCCATTTTTAGCCACAATCAAATATCGGTGTTTAGTTTATATATGCATACTAAATTGGGGGCGATTCTAGATAAATTTCGCATCTTGTGAAACTAATGACACATTTTATTCATCTATGCACACACACAACGTGTTAACAGTATTATGACATTACAGTATATACATTCTTCATAATTGTGTAAATCAACTAATGAATGAGTGAATGAATCAATGAATGAAAAGTTGTGCACGAAAAAGTTATGAAAACTGTCGTGGTAATCAAATTATTATTTCATGATCAATCTCAACGCGGGCACATTTTGTGCTTGCACATCTGCACTGTGAGCAAGCTGAGCAGCCATCGTTACGGATTTCGAATTTGTGCAAACTCGTGGTCACAACTTATATTCAGTCCTTGCAACTATCTTGAATACATTCAATATACTGCAACCCCTAAAATCCTTTTGTATGCTCATGTTGTTTTGTTCTCAATGTTAACGCAGTAAATGTGTACAGTGATACAACATTCTGTGCTGTGAAACATTCACACTTAGGTTTAACAAGATACTGCACTTTGAAACCTACATGTACTTGGAATTTAGTTTGAAAACACGTTCTTTAATATTTTATTAAATTAGTGGCGAATAAATGTTCAAATATGTTAATTGTGCGTACATTCATGTGATGAACATGAAAAATATTCCGCTGAAGTTAAAAACAAAGAATTCATCAGGTTGGAACAATTTTTTCCTTTTCAGCTGAAGCAAAGGAATGCGATCTCACATTTGGTATGTTACAAGTTTGGTTTTAGAGCACAGAAACTATTATGATAAGGAAAAACAATTATTATACTTTCTATCGCCAGGTAATATAATGTACAAGCCTTATATTCCCCACTATCGTAAATTTTCATTTCGCAAGTTGATGATTGTTCGTACTAATATCATAAAGTTATTAATTATGTATCGTTAACAAAATTACTTCAATCTATAATATACCTGTTTATGACTTTGCATTGTGCATTACATCTTGTTGTCAGGTAAGGACACCTTTGTGCTGCTGGTATCGGGGGCTGGAGATGGATATAAAACATTCAAGAAAGATGTTCAGTTAATGGAGGCCCTATTCATGTCTCCTTATTTTGAAATCAGGTATTTTAAGAGATGTTCCACTCTAGTAATTCTTTAAATTAGGCATTTGATTTCGTTTTATAATCAACGAGTTATATTTGCTATTTATTAACGAGTGTCTAATTTAACTAACTGAAATGTTCATTACTTCATTCATTTCGTGGTAGCGTGGTTTCGAGTTGTGTGGTTGACAAGTTTCGCTAATCTTGGTTCAAATCCCGAATGCTGTCGGGTAAATGCTTTCAATCTATTCTATTACAGTGATGACAACATCTTTAAGGTAACATTCAAGCCAGGATTGAAGGGGAAAATGATCGACAATATCAAGACGGAAATTGGCAAGATTTGCACGGAACTTAAAGACAGTACGGACGGACGTCTGATTGTGTATTATTCCGGCCACTTTGAAGAAAAGCGTAACTACCGCATTGGCAGTGATGATTTCATGTCTGATAAAACATTTTCGGATATGTTGGGACAAATCGAAGCGAAGTTCATGTTGTTGATCTTAGATACCTGTCATGCTGGGTCAGCCAAGATGGGTGCGAAAGGAAACGAAGGCGCAAATCATGGTGTGCCAATACCACAACTGTGGAAACTAATAGGGGGTCAATCAGATACTAAAGGATCCAAGGGGGGACAATCAATTTCATTTAAACATGAGAAAATTGTCCAGTGGTGTTCCTGCAAAAGTGAAGAAAAGGCACTTTATGATAAAGAAGCTGAAATTAGTCTTTTCACCAAAGCTATCAAAGACGTTTTAGATGGCACAATGCTCAGAGCAGCTGGTACTACTCATGCTACTGTACTCCAGATACATAACTGTATAAAGTTATCCGATCAAACCCCCCAGATCCTACCCGACAACGCCGCCGATGCGTACTTTAAGGCTTATCCTAAATTTGCTAAACTCCAAAAGACATCATGAACGTCTACTCACCTATTCTGTGAGTGAATCAGTGGACCTGTTCATCATATTTACAATTATTTACTTCGGTGTGTGTTTCCATTTGATATATAGACACACCATTGATCAGATCCCATATTCCAGCGTGGTATGTTGGACATACAGAATGATTACAACCTGTGCGAAATGTTCAGCAGAAAATAATTTCATTAAACTTTGAAAATATATCAACAAGGTCCACATGTGGAGTATATTATTATTCACGTTTTTCTTAATCCATCACCTGTCTTGCAATTGTTTCCTATGACAACCAAAGTCAAGTATGCTGATATTTAGGTTAATGATCTTTTTAATGTCCATGAACTAGCAATGGTCTGAAGTGCTTCTTCTCACCTTTTATATAACAGTTTGTATAGTATATACATATAATAGCTAGATGACAGGTGCCTCACATGTGTATCAGATTAGATATGTGATGGTCAGTGCATTCACTAGTGCAAATTATATCTAATAAACTGGTGTATCAGCGGTTACGTTTCTTCTAAATTTGGGACCGCCTCCGTGGTCTAGTTGTAGAGCGTCCGCCCAGAGAGCGGAAGGTCCGGGGTTCGATCCCCGGCTGCGTCATACCAAAAGACGTTAAAAGATGGTACTTGTTGCTACCTTGTCTGGCGCTCGGCATTAAGGGGTAAAACAAGGACTGGTCGGCTCGGAGTCAGTATACTGTATCTGAGTGTGGTATTCATGTTAAACTGCAGACTGTTATCTCAGTGAGCCAGCACTATAAATCGGCATCAGTCCGGACTAGAACAAGCAGCCACACAAACACACAAACGTACATTCACGTCGCTTTAGTGTGTTATAGTGCGCAAACTTGCTTTATAATTCACATCAAAATATAAAAATAATATTCAAAATTTATAAAATTAACTCACGTATCTTTACAGTCAAATCTCGGACATCTCACTTGCTTAATAATTCACATCAAAATATAAAAATAATATTCAAAATTTATAAATTTAAATCACGTATCTTTACAGTCAAATCTCGGACATCTCACATAAATGGCAGTAACTCACTTAGGTTGTAAAAGCATGCCGCGAGACATAATTTAGACAATAGATGTCCATTCACATTACAGTCACCGGCTGCGTGTCAATTCCAGATTGACACGCTGACCAATGACGGTAATCCCCTTGACAAGTCGGCGATCAGTCTAACATGCCGACGGCTCAACTAAACGCCAGCCTTTGTTTTTTTATTACCTTTATCCACTATGGCTAGACATTAGTTAGGTAATCTATGAGAATATTGTATCAACCCGGAACAACACATGAAATAACAAAGGAAGTAATTGTGACAATAAATTAAAATAATGTTTTCAAAATATAACCAATCAGAGTTTGCTATGCGTCCCTCCACGATATAAGTAGGTGCAGGTTGACTACCAATTAAGCCTCCGCAGGATTAAATCAAACAGAAACGGGAAAACCACCCCCACACCTATTGTAATAATAAACTTCAAAAAAACAGCTAAACACCCTGAAGCCCCCAAACATATCACTTTCGGCGCTAACCATAACTTAGAGGTCAAACCATACATCAAGCAAGTAAAGCAATGTTCTAATTGCCTACAATATAATCACACCGCTAACCAATGTACTTTCAAAAAAACTAAATGCAAAAACTGTGCTCAAACGGACTGCCCAGGCATATGCACACCCTGGTGCATCCACTGCAAATCCATAAAACACTCATCACTCTCGAACCAATGCCCCCACAGACTATCACTCACCCAACAGGCCAACAGACATATAGACATAAACACGGCCAAAATCCAAACCAAAAAACCCACACCGCAAGCATACAAACCACTACTACCAACACCACCCCCAAACAACAACACTCACGCACGCAAAACAGTATACCCAGTCTCCGTATGGGACCAAAATCAGCGAGACGCATACATCGCAAATGAAACAAACACCCCACACATCCCACAAACTCACACTCTCACCCTCCCCGCCTCTCACCCTACAATTACCACATCTACACCCGCAAGCAAAACCCAACGCACAACGACCACCACACAACCAGCACCAACACAAGCCATCACAGCCACAAGGGCAACAACACTCCCAAACCTACAGGCAACCCCCGAACACCCAGTCAACAGGGAAACTACAGAAACCACTCAGACTCTCGCACCCAAACCCAGCATGCAACCCACCACCGAACAGATTGACCAAACTAAAGACAACTTAACCGAAGAGGACGAGTACACATCCTCAGAGGAAATAAACGATCTTACCTTGTCAGCCCCAAAAACCAAAAGCTATAGAAAAAAACTCACCCAAAACGCAGCTAGCAAAAATCTAAACAACTTAGTCCTCCTACTAGCTTACGTGTTAAAGCAGTCTAATCCAGAAGCCAGCTCCAAAGCCTTCTTTGGTGTAGCACATAAACTAAAACTCGTCACCACCTCTTTCGACCGTTTCAGCAGCAACCTTAATAACCTACTAAAGTAAATACCTAAACCAAGCCTAAACCAAACATAAATCCACCCAGTTTCCCAATGGAAGGCCTAAACATTTTTCAATGGAATGCCAATGGCCTCGCCGGCCATGGTTCTGAACTCAAAGCTAAATTCAAAATAGATAAAGGTCCCCATGTAGCTTGTATTCAAGAAACCAAATTCTCACATAAAACTAAATTCAACCTACCAAATTATAACGCAGTGAGAACCGACAGGCCCAAAACCATCCCAGGCAGAACAGGAGGAGGTCTAATCATCTACGTTAGAGAGGATATTAACTACGAGGAAGTTAAAGTAAACACTCCTAATCTAGAAGCTAATGGAATCCAAGTCACCATCAATAACCAAAAAATAAAAATCATTAACATCTATCACTCAACACTAAAACCAATTAAAGATACAGACCTAGATATCCTTTACCAATTAGGAAATAAATCAACCATCTTCCTAGGAGACTTCAATGCCCATCATCCTACCTGGGGCATTGCAGATAAACTAGACAACCATGGACAACTAATATCAGAGTGGATCGAAAAAAATGACCTAATACTATTAAACAATAACCAACCAACTAGATACGACAAATCCCACCACACCATGTCGGCTATCGACTTAACAATATGTACGCCAGACCTAGCACAAAGTCTGATGTGGGACGTCCACCCAGTACCTCTAGGCAGCGACCACTTTCCCATAAATATAACCCTAGGAAATATAAAAATACCAAATCAAACCCCTAAACAGGAACCTAAATTTCAGTACAAAAACGCCAACTGGGACCAATTCCAAGAATTATGCAACGAAGCTAATCTAAACGATTTAGAAACAACAGACCCCGAAACATTCTGTCAAAACCTAACTAACTTCATAATCAACGCAGCCAAATCCGCAATCCCCTTCAAATCATCCAACCCAGGAAAACCCACTGTCCCTTGGTGGAATGAGGAAATAGAGCTAACTAGACTAAAACGCAAATCAGCTTTCAACAGAGCTAAACGAGACCCCTCTCATCTCAAAACAGCTCATGAACTTAACCACAAAGTGCAAAACCTAGTTAAAACTGCTAAAACCAAAAACTGGAAAAAATTCTGTGAGGAGCTAAATCACCACACCGACGCTAGGAAGGTGTGGCGCAAAATTCACGCCATCCGAGGCATCAAGCGGCACAAAAAAAGCCCCAATATAAACAACTCAACTAACCCCACCCAAAAGGCCAACAACCTAGCCAAACACTTCTCTAAAGTTAGCAGCAACAGTAACTTCAGTAAGAAATTCCAAGATAAACTAAATAAAGAAACCAAATTCTCCAAAGAAAACAGACAAGACAACCTAGAAATAAATCAACCTTACACCATAGAAGAACTAAATCACGTACTAAACAATAGAAAAAAAGGAACAGCCCCTGGCCTAGACCTCACCTCTTACCAAATAATCAAACACTTACCTACCAAACTACTCCAAACTTTACTTAAACTATACAACCTAGTCTACCTAAACGGACAGGTCCCATCCTCATGGAAGGAAGCTCTAGTAATCCCAATACCTAAACCAAATAAACCAGCAGATCAGGCAAACTCCTATAGGCCCATCTCCCTAACCTCAAATCTCTGCAAAATAATGGAACTTATGACTAAAAATAGGCTACAGCACTACCTAGACCAAAACAACATCATAAATCCTGACCAAAGCGGCTTCACTCCTGGCCGATCAACTCTCGATAACCTTGCCCGACTAGAACAGGATATAAAAACAGGACAGCTAAACAAGCAATACACCATAGGCATATTCCTCGACTTCTCTAAAGCTTTCGATATGGTATGGCACCACGGGCTAATACAAAAACTAAAAAAAATAGGACTAAAAGGTCAAATAATAAACTTCATCCAAGATTTCCTAAACAATCGCAAAATTACCGTGGTTATAGACCATACACTATCGGACCAGTGTCCCCTAGAAAATGGCACTCCCCAGGGCAGCATCCTCAGCCCAACCCTCTTCAATATAATGATAAATGATCTATTCGAGGGATTATCCCCTAAACTAAACACTTCAAAATTCGCGGATGACGGAGCCCTATGGATCCGCACTAAAAGCATTAAAATGGCAGAAAACTTAATCCAAAAATCTCTAAATAAAATACAACAATGGGCAGACAAATGGGGCTTCTCCCTTAACTCAGATAAAACAACAGGAGTAGTATTCAAACATAAAAACATGAAACCTGCCTACCCAATCCTCCAGCTAGACAACCAAACAATCAAATTCCAAAAACAAACAAAATTCTTAGGACTTATTTTCGATCAACACCTCACCTGGGAGGCTCACGTCCAAAACCTAAAAACTAGATGCAGCAAAGACCTTAACACATTAAGATGTCTCACCGGCTCTAACTGGGGAGCCTCCAAAGATACCCTCCTCTCACTATATACAACACTAATTAGATCAAAACTAGACTACGGCTGTGCCATATACAATACCCTAAACAACTCTCTTTCTAAAAAACTTGACTCAATACAATATCAGGCTCTCAAACTAATTACACGCACCCAACATGGCACCTCCTACACCTCACTTCAGGCCCTTACAGGAGAAATGCCACTAAATCTACGCAGGGAACATCTAAGCCTTAATTTCTGGGCCGCGTCCCAAACAAACCCTCTCATCCAAAACCTAATTAACCAAAACATTAGCCCAAGAAACCAAGCTCTAGCTCGCAAACACCCCTTACTCACCCCAATATCCCAAAGAATAACTAACTACCTCAATGAACACCAAACTCAAAATCTTAAACAAAACTGCAAAAAATCAAATATCTTCACCCCTAAACTCAAAATACCCCAAATAGACACAACGCTAGTTAACCAAATAAATAAACAAACCGACCCAAACATAGCTAAAACCACCACACTTGCATACATACACGAAAATTGGCCAAATTGGTGTCACATATACACTGACGGATCTTCAGACCCGATCTCCAACCACACAGGCTTCGGAGTCCATACCACACAACCAGTTATATCCACACAATCTTACCGACTCCCTAACAACCAATCTATATTCACGGCCGAACTTATGGGCATGGCCTCAGCCCTGCATAACCAACAATCTAAAAACAACAAAAAAATCCTAATTCTCACTGACTCCCTTAGTGGACTACAAGCCCTCCAAAACAAAAATACCAAAAAACGACCTAAATTAATAAACCAAATACTTAAAAGCTCCAACGACCTAACAAAAGCAGGCAAACAAATAACCTTCTTGTGGATCCCCGCCCACGTAGGAATTTACGGCAACGAAAGCGCCGATAAAGCAGCTAAATTATCTCTCAAAATACCAGAAATAAGCCTAAACCTACCCATCTCAAAATCAGAAATTAAAAGTGTAAACAAACAAAAAATAACCAAAAAATGGCATAATCAATATCAAAACTCAAATAGCCAAATCAAAAAAGTGCTCAGAAAACCACTAGCCAAACCTAAAATCCTACACCCCTCTAAAAAAATTGACAGATTAATTACAAAACTCCAAACAGGACACACTAACCTAAATAACCACCTAAAACAACTTAAAAAACACACCACAGGCAACTGCCCCCACTGCAAACAACCCGAAACCACAGAACACGCACTCATTCACTGCACCCACTATCAAACACACAGAACCACACTACAAACCACCCTCAATCTAAATAAGGTTCCTACTCTAGATGAAATACTAAACCCTCAAAATAAACTAGAAAACTTCAAGGCCCTAGGCGTATTCCTAATCAAAACAGACCTAATTAAGCGCATCTAAAAATTAATTAATCTACCAATCCAAAATCCAATAAACATACAAACACCCACCTTACCCGGCTCCCTTAGTTCCCTCCTCCACCCACCTCGGCATTTATTCCAAATTTAAAAAAAATTTCAAAAAATCAATATAAGCAACCCCTAAAAGCCCCCGCTTAGGTTGCACACACCACTTTCACCCTTTTCGGAATACACTAAATGGTCCGGCCAGGCCCGTGTGCGAAATACGCTGTAGTCGGAAAGCGCACGTTAAATCTTCTATATCAGTCAGTCAGTACCAATTAAAACGCCGATAAAGCAGCTAAACTATCCCTCAAAATCCCAGAAATAAGCTTAAACTTACCCATCTCAAAATCAGAAATTAAAAGTGTAAACAAACAAAAAATCACAAAAAAATGGCATAACCTATATCTAAACTCAAATAGCCAAATCAAAAGAGTGCTCAGCAAACCACTAACCAAACCAAAAAATCGACAGAGTAATCACTAAACTCCAAACAGGACACACCAACCTAAATAACCACCTAAAAAATTAAAAAAAACACACTACAGGTAACTGCCCAC
This sequence comes from Haliotis cracherodii, assembly GCF_022045235.1. Taxonomy (NCBI): domain Eukaryota; kingdom Metazoa; phylum Mollusca; class Gastropoda; order Lepetellida; family Haliotidae; genus Haliotis; species Haliotis cracherodii. Next base: position 31,947,525 of record NW_027266286.1, read on the forward strand.
ACTGCAAACAACCAGAAACCCCAGAACACGCACTCATCCACTGCACACACTACCTAACACATCGAACCGCATTACAAACCACCCTCAATCTAAACAAGGCTCTCACTCTAGAAGCAATACTAAACACACAAAATAAACTAGAAAACTTCAAGTCCTTAGGCGTATTCTTAATCAAAACGGAACTAATAAAACGCATCTAAAACCATAATAACCTACCAAATCAATCATCCACCATACTCAGCTCCCTTAGTTCTCCTCCCCAACCCCATCGGCATCTATTCCAAATCTCAAAATTCCCAAATTCTATATAAGCAACCCCTAAAGCCCCCTCTTGGGTTGCACAGACCACCCTCGCCCCTTTCGGAAACACATTAAATGGCCTGGCCGGGCCCGTGTGCGAAATACGCATCAGTCGGAAAGCGCACGTTAAATCTCCAAAGTAAGTAAGTAAGTACTACCAAGTCACACTGCACCTGAATAAATCTTGGAGCGCTAGCAGCTCTGATGTCATCATTTATTCTCAATTCTTCCATTCTATTTTAAGGTAAGACATTTTCATGCGTTGTTTCAATGGTTGTTTTCATTCATGTTGAATGTGTATTATGATTATTGTCTCAGATTGTTTTAATTGTTGTTTTCAAATATGTTGAATGTATTTCATGATTATTGTCTTAGATTTCTTGAACATTGTATATTTTCAACCACATGCGTTGGTTCATGATTAAGTTATTGTTAAATGTATTTTGAATCTTCAATAACAATTAGGAATGTTTTCAATGCACAATATGCCACTATAGGTATCACTTATGAAGGTTGTAATCACTTATGTAGGTTGTAGTAATTTCGATCAATAAAATATGAAATTAATTATTCCTGATCAACATCTTGATAACCGTTTGATAAATAAGAAATCTAGTACAAGTATCAACGACGTCGTAAAGTAAAATATGTCATGTCGTCAATATGTGTAGATTCATTGCTAGCAGTAATGCTGAACTTAGTTAATAGTCAGTCAGCTTGATAGGAAATGAAATACCTGTAACTTGATGTTAATAGTTGAATGCACAATGCTCGTATGCGAGCTCTGCATAAAGTAGCTAAATAACACTTGTATTAGAAGAACTACGGTAATGCGCGAAACTGCATTACCGTAATATATCTACAAATACGTCTATCATTAAAGTTCAATCCTGATCTATTTGTGTATAATGTAATGGTGATTATTTGATATGTTATAAGATTGAAGCGAAATGCTAATTGATTTATATTCTGAGTAGTTATGTCATAAGAAACCACGACGTTATGACAATTATTTGTAATGATATAATTTATGATTATTAGATATGATTATGTGATTAATTGAATTGAAATGTTTACTAGACACTGCACCTGAATAAATCTTGGAACGCTAGCAGCTCTGATGTCATCATTTATTCTCAATTCTTCCATTCTATTTTAAGGGAAAATTATCGTGAGACAGCACGTTCTCAAGTGCAATAATCTTGGACGCGACGTTAAACCCCGTTTCACCTCACCTCACCTCTTCTAAACTTGGCCAAGTGAAGTCTAGCACAAGAAACAGTGATGCAGTATTACTGCCAGCATGTGACAGCATCCCGTCTGTGAACGATTACGAACTACGATCTGTAAGTTCCATGCCCTTGCTTGTAAAGTAGACACGGACAACGTTACCATTTTGTAACAAATAAACCTTAAATCCTAGGAAATACAATTGTAAAGAACTCCGCGTTAATGTTCAACAATTATAGTTCATACCCTCATCAGTAAATGTTGCCATTTGTATGTTCCTTTTTTTAAGAAAGACCAAGTATGAAATAAACTTGATGCCAAGCCTAATTGATTTCCTTATTTAGTATCACCTACATGTGGAAAATCATTTCAATTCACAGTTCTCAGGAGTGATTCTCCAAACACACGAATACATCAACTTTATAGTTAGTCAGGTTCTTAAATGTGATCAAGCAAACTCACACAGTACATGATTTTGCTACCTAAACCTTGACGCCATGCACCAATCTGCATCTGCCAGATTTAGTGAACATCTTGTTTCCTGCTACATATATGTTTGTAGATATATACTCAGAAAAGGTGTGTTAGTGTAATTGTGTCTGGTAAAGTTTGATTCATTTCCATAACAGGAACTTTCCGCTGTAATATCCAGTTACATGTTCTTGTCAAAACTTAAAACTCAAAACTTAACATTACAACCTAAGACGTTAAGGGTCAAAGGGAGACTACTCTTCAAACCTCAGAGGACACACCTTGTTGATAATTTTAACTTTATATAATCTTTATTAAAGTCACGAACGTGATCCAAAAAATCATTAACGTCGTTGCACATTGAAATTAATGATATTTAAACTCAAAACAGTGTCGAATATCGAATTTCTGTACCAGAATTTTCATGTGAAATACGTGTGGTGGGTGTTGGAAAAACCCAAATGGCTGTTACTGACGGTATACGATCTTATATTATGTCAGAAACAACCATCTTGGATTTTTACTGATGGTATAGGAGCACATGTTGGGTTAGTAGTTCTGCTCTCGTGCGAGCGGCCTGCAGAAAGTAATAGAACTTCAACAGACTTTCGGGAAAACTGTGCATCGCGTTGTTCTGTACAATTAGCGAAATCTGGAAGGCGATCTACTACTACTACTGTTTGTTGTTTAACGTCACGCTCAGCAATATTCCAGCTATATGACGGCGGATTGTAAATAATCGAATCTTGACCAGACAATCCAGTGATTAATATCACGAGCATCGGTCAACACAGTTGGGATACGATGACATACATCAACCAAGTCAGCGAGCCTGATCACCCGATCCCGTTAGTCGCCTTTTACGGCAAGCATGGTTTGCTGAAGACCTATTCTTCACAGGATATTCAAGGGTCGTGTTTCAAGTATGTTACATACAATTAACATATATACTCATTCACACTGTGAATGTTGAACAGTATATGTTTACATATCATCTGGTCACTCTCACATATATTATGGAATATGCAGATGAAATTGTTTTTTTTAATATTTTGGGCGACTTCATTTTGGAGATTGGTTGGTTGGTTTGTTGTTTAACGCCGCACTCAGCAATATTCCAGCTATATGACGGCGGTCTGTAAATAATCGAGTGTGGACCAGACAATCCAGTGATTAATATCATGAGCATCGATCCACGCATTTGGGATCGATGACATGTATCAACCAAGTCAGCGAGCCTGACCACCCGATCTCGTTAGTCGCCTTTTTACGACAAGCATAGTCGCCTTTTACGGCAAGTATGGGTTGCTGAAGATCTATTCTACCCCGGAATCTTCACGGGTCTTTTTTTGGAGAATGAGATTATTTACCAATTGAAGAATGGTGTTATAGTGAATATTTTTTGTTGACTGCAGCATATATATCCCTTCTATTGATATTATTAGCAAGCATATTGTGGATTACATCCTTGTATCTACTAAAGCTAGAGGACAAAAATAAAATACTTTTCAAGCACATTAACATATTTTATAGTAGACGATTTATATTTGTAGGTGTCGACGTTTCATATGTACCTGTGTTTACTGTGCATAAACCTTTTTGTTGTTAGGAGGGTCAATAGTACCAGTATTAAATCTGAATTGATTTGAATAATTACTCTGCTTAGCTCTTTATTTCAGGGACAATGAATCTTGCTCTGCTATGTTATATTGTCTACAGAGAAAGAGATTTACTCTACGAATACTGTCAAAGGATGGATAATGAAGTTCATATGAAGCAATGCTAAACTAATTGTTCATACAAATGGAGATACATTTTCATAAAATGGAAATTGGACATATTGGGATGTACAGACAGAAAAGGTTACCTATTATAATTACGTATTATGCATGTATTGCATTTTCTGTCTTGTACATGTATTGAGTTAATGATCTTTTCGTAAATTTGAGATATATCTATAAAAAAAATTAAGATTTTAATTTAAAATGTGTCCTTTTCTGCTTTATGGGGCAAACTTTTCGGATTACGAACCAAGGAAGAGAATAAAAATTAAGATACGAAAGTTTGTAAATAAATGTGTCAAAATTTAGGTGATGCTCCGAAATTGTGAGAGATAGTGTATAGTTGTATGGTAATAACAGTACAAACGGTTGTGAGGTATGACAGTAGGTGTTATGACCACCAGCGATTTTGAAGGACAATAGGGTAAGATGGGAAATTTCAAAGTCACAGTTTTTGGACCAGCTGCGCGTAAAACCGCCATGATTTGTTACACAATCATTCACTTGAGGGAGTCTGTCTCGCTCCTAGCTCTTGCCGCACCTGGCCAAGTTCCGCCAACGTGTTCGGCAGTCTCTGACGTTGGCGCTCACGTCTTCCTATCATGTCACAGATGTGTTCAGTTGGGAAAAGGTCTGGGCTGATTGCATGGCATTCTATGGATTTGGTGGTGCTGGACGTGAGCATTGACGACTCGTGCAAGGTGAACAAGGGCGTTGTCAACGTGAACAACACAACATCGACCAACAAGTCTTACAAACGGGACAATAGGGTGCCAGTATGCTGTTACGATAGTACTGTGACCCTTCCTGGGACATCATTGTATTTTCTATCATTGATAGATTGAGTGACAGACGTGAACATTCAACACAGCGTTCTCATAAAATACTACCGTCCCTTAATGTTATAATTGCTCTGCAATAATTCTCCAAGGGTGGGTTTTACAGTGAGATTGCCGATATCCACTGCAGAGCAATCTATGCAACACTATGTGCAGGCATGGGTGATTTTGTATTTACCACAATGCCTGCCACTCAGAAGATTCCCAAAGAATTATTCTTCGGCAAAGCTTGATTCCCTAAACTACTTGGTGCAACTGACTGCACACTTGTTCCCATAATGGCGCCGAAAATGTGATGCCAACATGAGGTGAGATACATACACACATGGTAGATCTGTCCTATATCATGAATGAATTATCCTTGTTCCTCTTGAACAAGGCATGACAAAATTTAAACGTAACAACCTGAGATAGATGTCCTTGACAAGTTTTATAATAACTGGTTTTTTTAAACAATTCTTTTCAAATGTCCCTTGTTTCCAACTTGCATAAATGTTCCATGATAAAAATGTAAATAAATAGTGTTTATTTGAAGGCAGAAATAGATATATATATATGTTATATACATCTAATAACTAAATAAGTAAATGAGCCTTACATGATTATACATGCTCATTTTAAATGATATTGAATTGCTGTTGGATGTATATGGATGTTATATTGTTCTCTCAGATTTACAAACTGTGTGTTCAAGTGGCCTGGCCCTGCCCATGACAATTTTATATGGAATAACTCTGCCCTTGGCCAGTACCTTGAAAAGAAGAATATAGATGGGTGGCTACTCTGGGTAAATAAAAACTACAAAATATATACATGACATTCACCTATACTGGGTAAATACAGTTGTATTTTACAATGTATGATGAAAAATCAGACAAAACTGTACTTAATTAAATATTGATAACATTTTGATGACGTCTGGATGTAGTGTTATCGTTATCATTTATGTTGCAGATATGACTGTAGTCCATGGCTGCTGACACTGTGCTAAGGAGAAATACAACAGATGCCATATCAAGACACGAACACAATAGAAAGAACTTGTGCAAGTCAAGATTTCGGTAAGTGGTAACAGTAAGTGGGGTATGTAACCAAGTAATTATTGTAAATGAAAAATTTAATTTGGGTCATATTAGGGTTATGAAAACATTGAAGGCACTGTTACAAGAGGAAAACATGTTATGTTATCTATTCATGGTACCATTGTTGCTCACTTGAAAAATTTAAAAAAGAGTTACTTAAAATCTCAAATTGTGCTTTCTTTAGTTGTTGTAGCATTACCTTAAGTGCCGAAATGAAAAAAGAAAATTCTTGAAAAACATTATCAATTTAATTTTCAACAAACGTATAACCTGAAGTGGTGAAAATAACTTGCAATAGATAAAATTTGCTTCGTCAAATTTTCAGATGCCTTCACAAGACAACCGGTGTCATACAATTCACCCAAGAAAGGCGTTTGCGTGTGGTCCGGGCCGTCTTTTTGTTGCATAACATGTGCTTACATGAATGACTACCACTACCCCAGGGCGTTAAGCGACTCCCAGCAGAGGGAACTGCCCCACGTCCAGCTGACTATCCAACAACAAGCACTGGTCGTGATGGACTGTCAGCAAGACATCAATTAATTTTGCATAAATTCACTTAAATTATAGCCTTGTGCTATTGTTTTTATCATTCACAGTAAGCACAAGAGTATTAATCATAAGATGTATGTTACTGTCTACTCTGTATTACTAGACAGTTATGACTTCAGATAATTTCATATGATAAAAATATACAAATTATACAGCTTTTGTCATGATCAAAATAATTTATTATCGGGCATACATTTTGGCCATAAAAAGGAGAAACAAATTTTTCCGTTTTTAATCACTAAGCCGGACATATAGGAACATAAGCCGGACATAAGCCGGACATATAGGAACATAAGCCGGACATATAGGAACATACATGTAAGCCGGACATATAGGAACATAAGCCGGACATATAGGAACATACATGTAAGCCGGACATAAAGGACACTTACGTGTAGTCTAAATAATGTGGGTAAAGTGGTAGTATGACTTCCGCGACCTCTCACATTTGTGTGCACATATGCACATATTGTTTCTTTTGAATTCACAAATATATCAGATATGTATCCCAAACAATAAGATTAATTCCCACATTTTCAAATATTACACTGTCAAAGACGTATGGGGCTCTTGCAAGTTCAAGTAGATTTACAGTCAACATGTATCGCTATTTGTTTACTCCCACATAACAACAGGCGCGATAACTCGAAATGGCATAGGTTTATCACTTAAAAATAAAACACATTCTTCACATGACAGATGCGGGTTCAATACCGGAGAAATGCACTCACTTAGCCAGAATGTCATCCCAGATATTCTCCTTTCGATTGTTAATGATACAGGAAGAAAATGATGAAGACACCACATCGGAATTACTACCAGCTACCACCCAACTTCTTCCTTGATTTCTTTTCGCAAATGTCCTCCATTTTACTGCGCTTCGTGGTAGATAGCTCCAGTGCGGATTTTCCTTCCTCACAAAGGGAAAGAGCTCCAGTTGTATTTTTACGGGCGTGTGAGGTAGTCGAGGTTACGCGTTTTAGTGTGTGTAGCTTTGTGAAACCATGGCGTAAACATCGCGCAAACAAGGCGTGAACTCTACGATCGTGTAGATTTACGACTGCCTTGTGAAACGGTACCCAGGTCAATTATCCTAGATTCTGGACGGTCAAATCCCTCTCTGTCAATCAGCCACCCACATCAGCAATCAGTACTTTCTCCTCGTTAAGTCTCTGACAATGCCAGTGTTGTTTTTTGTTCAAATTTGAAAACAGGTGGTTGTGACTCGAGGTCAGATCTGGTGAATAAGGTCGAATCCACATTTCCGTGACGCGGTCATTCGCAATATGAATACTAGTAGTGTGAGCTGGAGCATGTCCAGTTGGCGGCGATGCTACTGTTTGATAGACTCGCGGAATCTTTTCAATACGTTGGCATAATATTCACCATTCATACATCCCCCATCGTAAATAATCGATGTGTTTAATGCCATAAGTTCTGCTCTATTTAACACTTCTTGACCTTGTGAGATCCGAAGTGTCTTCACTCCATACATTCTTGTTTGATCTCGGGATCATAGTAATGAATACCTGTCACTGGTCTAAAATGAAAAGCATCTGCTTGCTATTATACCTGGTAAACAGTGCATTAAAAGTGGTGACTCTCATTTCATCAGACAGCAGTCTAGGGACCCCGTGGGCACAAACATGTGACACCTGTATCACACATGGGTACATTACCTGAAGCCCATTTTGAACGTATATCGTGTATATTTTGTTCAGGCATGGCAACAAGGCTATAACGGCCTCACATGTAACATTATCTGTCTTCCTGAAATGAAAAGTTATACACTGGCTCATGATCACAATCACGTAATCGGGGCCTGGATTATTACTGAGGATTGTGACATACTTTGTAAGTAGAGAGAAACAATACACTTCTTCATCATCAGTCTCGTGGTGACCTGTAAACCATCGTGACATGTTACCTTGCTTTAACAGGTTCGTTTGTAATATATACTTTTATGTCAAACTAATATTTGAATAATTGTTAGTTTTGTTTTAGTATCAAAATGTGCAAATTACGATTCATCAAATACGTCTTAAAGATTACGTAAATAGTATGCCTTCAAAACATTATCCATTCATGTAAATATTATCACCAATCAATTATGGTCGTTACTATTATGACATTTGATGTGGTTTTGGAGACTTTGTATCAGCTTTGACTCGTCAAGACAAGCTGGTACATGTTAACAACGATTATAACTGATGTTTGCTCACAGTGCTGCACCAGTGGTTCAGGATGAAGTTTGATGTAATTCTTGAGGATCACCTTGGACCATTTGGCACTTTCCAGAAACGGATCTTTCTTCTTCTGTGTATGCCTGCAGTATTTGCAGGTCTACAGTTGTTGAGCCATGTCTTCACACTCAATGTACCTAAACACAGGTAAGTTTTACATTTCTAGTGACATTAAGTGCAGACCACTGGTAAGGTATGATGTCCCCGTTTTATTTTAGAAATGCATCCAAATTGAGTAGAGATACAAAACCACATGTAATAAATCATCTGATTGCATTGTTGTGGTTTGTTTACAAATACAAAGAAAGAGGATTTTGTTATCAAAGCTGTGGATAAGTTGTTTTTTCCAAATGTCTTTCTTTCGGTACAGCCTTGTGAGTTTGTCACACACGTCAATGAACTGACAACCAAAACAATAAATGCGTTTCGCCTAGTCACATAGCATGACATTCAATGCACTCCATAGTATCCACAAACAGACTCATGGGTCCAGTATTACATACAAAGTCACAGTGGTGCTTGTTGGTCGTTTCTAAATCAGATTTCTCGCCTCTAATGAGACACGTAAAATTACATCAAAAGTAGTTCACACATGTTTAATCATAGATGTGTCAATGATCACTGAATAGAGTTGAGAATTCGATGATTAGTTTTATGTTACTGAAAACAATATTGTACATGAAATGAAGCGACCACACTAAAATTTAAAGGTGTAAACAAATTTGTCTTAGGTGTCGGACTTCACTGTGCAGAGTGTGCACCCCATAGTCGTGCCATAAACCGCAGATACAACTCAAATTTAAAATAAACATTGTATTCTTAACCGTGTTTTGAACTTGGCCAAACATTTGAATTTTCCGACTACACAGTTGTTCATGCATCAGAGTGTTGACAACAGAGCCAACATCACGATGGTGGATTTTTAACCCGCATTATACCTTTCGCAAATCGAATTTCAACTTGTTCCAGAAATGTAAGGTGAGCTGCGGCACTTCGTTTCTATAATTGAGCAACCAGTTTCCTTGAAGGTCACATGTTTCAGTGACTGTTGCTTCACGCTGCAATCTCCATATTGATATTGACATGTATGTCAAGTAGGCATAATGTATTTTTTTCATATAACGGGTAGGTATCTCGACAGGATAAAGCCAACCGAAGATAACGGTATCCATTACGGATAAATATGCAAATATAAAAGGTCAGGAAGGAACTGCTTTCAGTATTTACTAAATGTCATGGCACGTACAACAAACATGGCGATCTGGACAGAATTGACCCTCGGTAATTTGGAGAAATTACTGCGAAAACTGTTATCATTATAAACAAATAGTCTAAGATACCATCTAACATTTACGTAGCTGTTACATGTTACAATTTGACAACTTTGGAGATATAAATTGCAAAACAATTTAGCAAGGATCACTTTACACATCTTCCCGAGGCAAGGGAGTTAACTGACTGTAAAAGTCCAGTTTCCACCCTTGCCGAACTAGGCCGGTATAATGGAGTTCCATTTTGACTGCACTAACGAGTCTCTGCATGGTCCAATCAAAATCGCGCAACGAAATCGAAATCTGGTTCGTAAACTGTCGTGCAGATTTCGGTCGATTGCAGGATTTGCAAAGCATGTTCACCACCAAATTGTTGTCAACAGATATTTTCCTGTTTATAATCATGGTGCTCGCTTGATTTGATGCATTTCGCGATGTAAGACTCGTTTTATCAGAATATAGAACTTGATTATCGATCAGATCGTCTTGACTTGGCGCCGCCATTTTGTTTGAAGCAAATGCAAGTGATACGACAGCTGAATCTTATTGGTCCAGAAGGGGTGGCTTAGAAGGGACATAACTCGTAATAGCCACTGGTGGCGCTGTGGTCGAGCTAAGGAATTCCAGCCTAGTTCGGCAAGGGTGGAAACTGGACTTTTAAAGTCAGTTAACTCTCTTGCCTCGGGAAGATGCACTTTACGTGACTCTGCATCAGTTTAAACATCTCTGCAGCTTGAAAACTTTCCCCAGTTCCCAACAGTTGGACTTAATATGAAATACGTCCAAAATGTTACCTCGGTTCATTTTTCGCTGATAGGACATTTGGCTGCAATTCGGAATGTAATGACACGCTTAGAAGACTCTAGCCAAAAGTAACGTCTCACAGACTTGTGTTAGATTAGCTTCCTGTAGATAGGGGGCCCAGGAAACCATACGTGTCATTCTTCCTCTGTGCAGTGTCCGACTGACTAAGCAATCTCCTTTTCATGTAATTTACTAATTAAAAGAAGTTAAAGAGCATCAGATTATTTCATAATGCTATAGTTATTCTGCCACCCGCGCAGATCCGGGTGAGAATTTATTGTCGTAAGAGACTCGCTGACTTGGTTGATGTATTTCGTCGTATCCCGTATGCGTAGATCTACGCTCATGATGTCAATCACAGGATTGTCTATCTATGGTCCAGACTAGATTATTTACAAACAGCCGTCATGCAACTTGAATATTGTTGAGTGCGGCTTTAAACAACAAATATATATAAAACCAAAAGTAATATGATAGAATCGAGTTTTCTTTGACTACTTTAGTGTAGTATACATATTCATGCGCACATTCCGGGAAAACTTGCAATGTTTAGATTTGTGAGAGATGAAAGGAGATGCTTCGATGATATGATTTAAGAATGACATTATATGGCGAAGAGATAATCACGCTTTGGTGTTTAGGGATAGTAAATACCCTGTATCAGGAATAAACATTATTTAGCAGTCCGTACCATCCCATAACACACCCCTGTGGTCTATTTTTTGGTGATTAGTTTAATTTTTCTTCTGAAGATGTGCTCTACCCGGGATCAGTAACGACACATTTATCATACAAGGACCTCACCACGAGCTTCTTCTCAACGCCACCATCCCCTGGACTATAGAGAAAGGGATCAGTGTGAGGGACCCCTGTCGCATCTTTAAAGAAAATAGTCCAATGGGTAAGAACAGATCCGCCCAGGAATGCCATGCCTGGGTGTACGACAAGTCCATTTTCAAGAACACTGCTGTGACAGAGGTACGTTGTAGGCAACTAACATTTCATATTATACTGACTTGAGGGTGATGTAATTCACCAGAAATAAAAGTGAATGTGATCGGTAAATATTGACACTACAGTTGGCAATGAATACAGAACTCATTAGTCCAGATCTTGTATATACTGTATGAATGCTATTACGAACTGAAACGTGGCCTCAAACCACATTCACTCACTCACATTTGACAAAGCAACTGCTTGCCAGTCGGGTTTGAGTCGGAACAGTATATACACTTTTACCAATATTACCTGTTGAGATGTAGGTTTATAAACTTACACCCATGAGGTTCTGTAGCTCGCACGAATTCTCTTACTATTTGCACAAACGACATAGATGCCATTCTAAGCAACTTTGGTTGCTGGCGATCTGTAGCCCTTATTTTAGATGGTGACTGTATTGATAGTAAAACGCTTTTAGGATTCTCAAATCTCTATCAACATAAAGAGACATACATGTATGGCTTAAATGCCATAGAAGAGTAATGTGTTGCATGTTGCATGAAGCACATACTTACCAGAAACAACTTCAGTTAATATAATATGTTGCATCGGTATGTTTTCAAGCATGGAAAACAATAGAACCTCAGCAAAGATTACAACGGGTATTACTATTTTCCAGCTGAACATGGTATGCAGCAACAGCAGCTTGAGGGCTTTGACTAACAGTATTCTGTTTGTCGGCCTGCTCTGTGGTTCAATCATTTCCGGCATCATATCTGACCTGTAAGTATGGATGATGTGATGCTTTATCAAGTTCGCGATATAGATGAACATGTACATTCCCTTACTGATGTAGATACAAACCTGTAAAGACAAACAGCGCACACGTAGTGAGTGTGAATTATGTTGAATCCGAAAATGAAGATTTAAGCACCTATTTTAGTAAATTTCTTCCAGGTATGGACGCAAACATGCACTCTTGTCAGCTGTAGTGCTTCACCTTGGCTCGGGCATAGGAACAGCATTTTCCCCAAACTTCATGGCTTTTGTCATATTCAGGTTTTTCAATGGGGCCTCAAGCATTGCCCTTTTGATATCATCCTTCGTTTTCGGTTAGTTGATTCATAATGTATTTTTTACATCAACTGTAATGAAGGTAATTCCATGGATATTTCAAAGGATACTATATATATGAGCATAGCTAAATAGTGTAGATCAGTGATTCCATATATAATGTCGATACATATTTGTTTATGTTGCAATAAACCTTTGAAGCCTCCTTTAATAGAACCATACCTTTAACCAGCTGATAACATGCTTTATATCCCAAAGTTATGGAACTCGTTGGTCCCTCCAAACGTACATTGGCTGGCATTATCAACAAGCTCTTCTGGTGTTTGGGCCTGTTCATGGTTGGAGGTCTCGCATACCTCATCCCAGACTGGCACCATCTTCAACTCGCCATCTCTGCACCTGTTGTCCTCCTCTTTGGATTTTACTGGTAAATGCCTCGATCGTTATTCCAGTATATACCGAAATGCTGTGAAACATACACCAGCAGCGGTGTCGTGTTGTACAATGATGTGGCACTACTTTAGCAGAAGTGCAACTAAAACTCAGGTTGACCTGCGCTACTGCGCAAATAACGTTAATGATTTATTGAAAGTCCATAAGTGCATATCTTTACATTCAGCTTCGTTCCCGAGTCTCCAAGATGGCTTTTATCAAGAGGTCGTGAGAAGGAGGCAGAGAAGATTCTGCGACAAGCAGCACACGTGAATGGAAGTACTCTGCCAGACCTGTTGTTTGACAAGGACACTCTTGATAATGGCCCACCAGCTAAGATTACGGAGATGTTCAAATCACCAGTCCTACTTATTAGAACACTCATAATTTTCTTCAACTGGTGAGTCAGCCTTTAATTGTTATGGCTAATACCGGACTAATATAACGTGTCTCTGGTACTACCTACTTCTTGTTAAATATACTAGCTCCAAATGGTACATAGATGTTATATTTGAGGAGGTCCAGCAGGGAATATATTGGTTGTTCAGTAAACCTCCCTTTTTCGACCTGAATCTTTAGAGATAGAGATGTAACTAGGTTTGTGGTCACCACGTTTAGTGGCAAATACCCTATGGATCAAGGAATTAAGTTTTGTTTAAGATTGTCGTGTGGGATAGTTACATACGCGTTGCAAAAAAAATCAAATGTCTTGACAGGATTGAACATGGTTCTTTCCTGCGATTGCAAAATATTCAGGCAAATCCTTAATTCCCAAATACTTTCTGTGGATATATAAAGAAAGACCTTCCGTGATCGCATTAAAGCTTAGAGCTGCTCTTTGAGAGAGGTATTTGATGGTGGGTCGTCTGGTCCCTACAGTGTATTTCTCTTTATGAAAACACTCGGTGCCTAATAAATGTGAATTTCGATAGAAAGGAATGTCATAGTCTACGAGGGCTGGCTGAAAAGTCCTAAGCCTAAGTGGGATATCTCAATCGGATTGAAACAAATATTTGCCAACAAAAAGTACTATTATTTAATGAATCATAGACATAAGAACTGCAACTGCAGTGTTATTATTGTCTTTGTATCAGACCATCTTGTGAACCTACCCATTGAAATCACCAGAAATGGAGAAAACTGGCTATAGGGCAGTCATCAAGTACCTGCAACTGAAAGGGCTAACTCCAACACAGATACATGCTGACATGGTCTCCACTTCAGGGGATGATGCCCCTTCCTTTTCCACTATAAAGACGTGGGATGCGGAATTCAAGAGTGGCAGAGAGAGCCTTGGCGATGACCCGCGTCCAGGAAGGCCTTCAACAGCAACCATTCCGGAAAACATTACCCAAGTGCATGACATGGTGATGGCTGATCGATGATTGACCATTCGACATATTGCCAGTGTTGTGGGCATCTCTCATGAGAGGGTTGAACACATTTTCACCAACGAGTTGGGAATGCAAAAGTTTCTGAAAGATGGATGCCAAAGCTCTTGACAGCGGATCAGAAACGTGTAAGATTCCTGACGTCCCGTGAAAATTTATGCCGTTTTGAAGCAGATCCAGATTGTTTTGGCCCGATTTGTAACCATGGATGAGACCTGGATTGATCACTTTCAACCAGAAACCAAAATTCAGTCTAAACAATTGAAGCATCCGGAATCACCAGCCCCCCAAAAAGCCAAGTCGGTTCCTTCTGCTGGAAAGGTGATGTCTTCAGTCTTTTGGGATTCCAAGGATATTCTGCTGAGCGACGGTGAATGCTCACTAAAAGAGTCCTGTTCCACCAAGGCAATGCTCCTGTTCACAAATCGGTGTTTGCCATGTTAGCGATCCCTGATTGTATCTTCGAACTCATTGACCATCCCCCTTATTCAAACGATTTGGCCCCGTGAGACTTCCACCTGTTTCCCAAAATGAAAAAGGAACTGGCCGGTCGCCATTTTCCTAGTAATGATGACGTTATGTGAATGACTTTTTTAGGGTGGCTTCAGAAAATTTCTTTTTGACCGGCATCCAGGCCTTGCAGCATCGCTGGCAAAAGTGTGTAAACCTGGAAGGGGACTGCGAGGAGAAATAAATGAAAACCATCGACTTGGTACGGGTCATTCACAGCTAGGCTTAGAACTTTTCAGCCAGCCCTCGTATAATAGGTCATGCAGGGGGACAATATTGAAACGAATATACATTGTTTGTTTTGATATTTTTGTAGTACAATATGATGCTAAATAGGTGCAATAATGCTGTAACACATTTTCAGATGTTATACCCATCCTAAGAATGTTTCATGAATATGCTCGTGAAACCATGCTTTTCAGTCCCTTGCGTTGGTCTATGTTATAGCGATGGGAATATCCGAGATATGTAATTGATACCCTAATTTCCATATTGACATTATGTTATCCAACACTTACAATAATGTATAAAAACTTCTTCAAGAAGGGTTACCTAATTCTGTTTGGGGATGCAGGTGCATAGTCAGGACTCGGTTGTATCCAGGCCGCCGACAAATGCCAGTATTACTGTGCCACACTAGGCAACAAAATAGACACTTACTTTGTATGCAAACTGTCTGAGTGGCGGGAAGTGTTAAACTGGTTGTAAAGTTAACGCTTAGCATCATAACGTAATAAAGATGCTTAATAATGATTTAAATATAAAGTGTTAAAATGTAAAACTTCGTACATGACTACGTGAGTACGAATCCATGAGTGGAAGTAATGTGTGAAACGTATTGCGAAACTGAATAAGCCATGCAGGGAAGTTTCATATTGTGAAACTCACGCCTTTGATCCCCCCAAAATAACATATTACACGGGTAAATCTGAAATTACATAATGTTTATATCTTTAATGAATAGGTTATATTCATGTTTGTTGTTATTTCTTTGTATGTATACGTACGTTAAATTGATATATTTACAGTGCTTTATTTGACAATGTGATTATTATACGTTTCCATGCAGTGTGTGCCGTAAGATAACAATAGTTGTTTTCACAAAAATGATATATATGTGGAGGGAGAAATCATTCACCCATTTCAAAATGCCCTTATTAAGGCAACACCTCTATATTTAACAGGTTTGTGATCATCATGGTGTTCTACGGGCTAGCCCTGAACGTTGACGATCTTGTCGGTGACATCTTCCTCAACTACACCATTGGGAACATCGCGGAGGTCACGGCCATCGGCCTGTGTTTGTTTCTACTGGACAAACTAGGAAGAAAAGTTCTTCATTGTGGAAACATGTTGTTGGGAGGCACTGCCTGCCTTGCCACCATCGTCCCCATAATGTATGGAGGTCAAGGTCAGTGGTATATATACACGTGATGATCGCAAAACGGGTAAACGACTCGTTATTCAGTTTATCCAAAGAAGAAACTTACTTTTCAGAAGACGAATGGATCACAGCAACCCTGGCCATGATTGGAAGGTTTGGGGCAACTGATTGCACTATTTACATATTTTCTGCGGAACTGTTTCCAACGGTTGTACGAAACTCCGGAATCGGCAGCAGCTCCTTTTCGGGACGCGTTGGGGCCATAATCTCCCCTCATATTGTAAGCCTGGTAAGAGATTCTTGACAGCTTTGAAATTGGATGTAAATGTCATTGTACTTTTTCATCATCGAGATTATTTGAGACGATTGGCTTGACATGATGAGTGCTAGATGCTGACATGTGTACTGTTGCAGACCAGCAGGTTACACCTTAACATGGAAGTCTTAGGAAACACATTTAAATAGAATGAAGAACCGTTGTCGGTTGTCAATTGATAAATCAATCCTTGGTTCATACACGGAAGTTGGCATTGTTTCCTTTTACTGAAAAAACATGTTTGACTTATGATCTGACGAAAATTGTTTTTAATGTTCCAGGATGGATATTGATTTTCATTTCCGTCAGGTTTTGGTTTGTTGTTTAAAGCCGCACTCAGCAATATTCCAGCTATATGACGGCGGTCTGTTAATTATCGAATCTGGACCAGAAAATCCAGTGATTGACATCATGAGCATCAAGCCACGCAATTAGGATATTATGACATGCATCGACCAAGTCAGCGAGCCTGACCACCCGATCCCATTAGTCGCCTCTTACGGCAAGCATAGTCGCCTTTTACGGCAAGCATGGTTTGCTGAAGACCTATTCACCCCGGATCATTACGGGTGCATTTCCATCAGGACGAAGATAGCAGAAGCTTATTCAGTATTTTGTATGTGTTCGAAAAGTGTGGTTTTGTCATGCATCTATATTTCATCTGTATCAAGGGTGCCGTGGTTTGCGGTGATTTCAGCAGAGCTGTCCCCCTCACCGTGTTTGGCTCTCTGAGTGTGGTGGCGGGAATACTCGCCCTGTGGCTGCCAGAAACGATGCATAAAGAGCTACCAGAAACTATCAACGATGCAAAACATTTTGGGAAGTGAGTTCAACAAATGAGTATGTGATATGACAAATCAAACATGTGATATGTGTGTCAGTCATGAATTTTATTTCTTGATGTGTGTGGAAACATTGTCATATTGCGTAATGGTCGTATTCATCAATGTTTTGTGTTTGTGTTTCGTCTGGGCAGTGATGATTGGGTAGACGCCGAAGGACTCAATTCCTCATAAGGGTAAAATGTGTAAAGCCCATTTCTGTTGTCCCCCGATATTGCGTGAATACTGCTTAAAGCGATGTTATTGTGTCAAGTGTCAAGTGAATGAAAACGACCATATTATTAATAAGTAAGGATTAAATATACAACTTCTTTATTACAATTGGGAGCGACGTTTCGGTGTAGGTTCCAACACTGTTGTCAAACAAGCAGTGTCAGAACCTACACCGAAACGTCGCTCCCAATTGTGATAAAGAAGGCATTATATATTCGTGCAAATATCACTGTGTGGCAAAAATGAGGCATTTTTTTTTACTTTTGTGCACAAATGTCAAAACACGTACATTATATATATGATTACATAGGCATGCAATCTCAGTATACCATGTCGGCTTTTTGTAGTGTCCTCATTCCGAACGTGCTCGTACGTAAGTGGTATTGTGTGTTTGACTACACCTGATTGTAACGTGTGTAACCTGTGATGTCGGAATAACGTCCGATGGGGCTTGAGACATTAAATAAGTCGATGCTCTGGAGCACATATAAAAAGAAACTATGTGTCATACGTATGATTTTGATTGTCTTTCCAGTAAGATGTCCCATCACATGGACCACACGGATGAATCTAAAGTTCACCATGACAATCAAACATCCAGTGAACAAGGCTAAATGTTGAAGAGCTGAACAAAGCTTTGTTTCATACTCAAGTATTTAATAATGTTACAATATTTAAAATGTAATCAATGGTTCATCTATATTGATATAAAAGTGTGAACAATTACACAATTTCGAGAAACTTGTTGCTATTTGTCCAATTTCTGTGTGAGCACCTCATGACAAAATATCTCCATGTTAATATGTTTGCGTTTTTATGAGGTAGCGATAACATGTTCCCATTTTATGTGGTTTATTTCAATTAATTAAATCATTTATGATAATCTCGCTATGCATGTGTTTTTTCTTAGTAAAGAGATTGTATTTTTTCGCCACTGTCATCACTATTCCACCAAATGCGGCGGTAAAATATTCAAGCTTTGTCAATGAATAACGATCCACGCCGTCAAAATACGATGCCACACAATCTAAATATTGCTGTCCTATTTGTACCCGGAATCCCCAAGGGATTTCAACCCTTACATACTAGTATATAGAGGTTATCACGCGAGTGTGTTTGGGGATGGTTAATATCCTGCATTAGGAATAAACATTGTATTTAGCGAGCCTTGGCGAGCTAAATACATAGTGTTTATTCCTAATACAGGATATTTTACCATCCCTAAACACACAAGCGTGATAACCTCTTTATCATATAATGTGATTCTTCCATTCTGTGCTTGAAAATCGCTTCCCCTCACTCACAAACATTACCTAAACATTGCGAGTTTTCCTTGAATGCGCGCATTGATATTTATTACGTCACAGGGTAGGTGATGTGTCAATCGGACAGTGACAGTAGCCAATATAGTTCAAACTGAAATCTGTTTCTTATACAGTGGCGAAGCAACATATACGCAAAACAACAATTGTTTTTACTTGCCTTTTGCGACAATCCATCGGTCTGTCCGCTAGAGTAACTGCCCTTTGTCAAAGGGAAGCTACTCTAACCCTAGTCTATGAGACATCACGGCCAGTGATTTTTCACAGTCAGCCTG
Organism: Haliotis cracherodii; assembly: GCF_022045235.1. Taxonomy (NCBI): domain Eukaryota; kingdom Metazoa; phylum Mollusca; class Gastropoda; order Lepetellida; family Haliotidae; genus Haliotis; species Haliotis cracherodii. The sequence goes on from NW_027266286.1 coordinate 31,966,796, forward strand.
TTCTGTCATAACGTTAAGAAGTGTAGTCAGATGTATACACAGCGCCAAAACGAAACAAGGTAACAATTCATACATATTTCGCCTAAACCCAACTATTTTTATTTGTGGAAAAGGTTTCAAGCCGCAGAGGTCTACAAGCACAGATATGGCTTCTGATCCCGCTTGGCTAGGCCTAGTGCCCTCGCAAAATTGTTTCGAAATTTATATCTCCAAAGTTGCCCAAACTTATAAAATGCCTTAGTTACGTTGCAGTTCGACACTGACTTTCAGTATATAAGACTGTTTTTTTTAAATAATTGAAGCAATTATCCCTGTAGTTTATCCAGATTCACGATGGTTAATTCTGACTCGATCGCCGAATGACAAGTGCGACGCCATGTTTGTTTATAAACACTGAAAGTAGTCCCTACTTGACCTTTGATATTTGCATCTCTATCCGCATATGACCCCAACGGATATCGTTTTTATCCGTTGGCTTTATCCTGCCGAGAAACCTACCCATTATATGATAAATGTTCTTATGTGATATACATAAAAAACTTTAAAACATTACTCAAATAATTATTTCCCAATGATAATTGAGTATCCAAATATGTGCACAGTCCTGGCTTCCCCCAACAGGCAAGCTGACACGCCATGATAAAACTAAAATAGTGTTGAAATCCACATAAACATAACCCATGTAATGTTTAATTAATCAAGATAGTCAATAGTGCCCGTATCAAAGGATATGCCCCTCAAATGACAGATTACGCGTGTCAGAACTAGCCAGAATATGTCTAAGTAACCAAACACCAACGTGTCCATGTATATAGAAGCGTTTTCATTTTACCCGCCAATAAATCTGTTATCTCAAAGATACAATTATGTGGAAGTGCATGTTTTATTACACTAGAGTCAGATAATTGGGTTTCCTAAATATAGGTGGATAGTGTGACGATCATACGATGTTGGCCGCCGCTGTCATAAATATTCCAACTATTTCACGGCGGCTTGTACATATTCGACAGTACACAACGGTTCGCTTTCAGGCTTACTTATTATTCAAAATGGCTGCAATCAATGACAACATTAATATTGAGGGTGGCAGTGGTGATGTCCTTCCGGTTTCCAAACTTCTCTTAAAACAACACATTCTGTCAGGCGTAGAACAATAGAGGGATTATCTGGACCAGCAAACAGAAGGGGTGCTCAGTGTGGACCGCAATGGTAGCTTGAAGGCAACGGCTGAAACCAGTCTCTCAGATACGCCGACCACCCGAGGGACCGTCACTACACCAGGTGGAACGATTTCCAGCATAGAGTGATCCCTACTCCGAGGACGTTCCTTGTTTACAGGGACCGTCACTACACCAGGTGGAACGATTTCCAGCATAGAGTGATCCCTACTCCGAGGACGTCCCTTGTTTACAGGGACCGTCACTACACCAAGTGGAACGATTTCCAGCATAGAGTGATCCCTACTCCGAGTTCATCCCCAGCTATCCCCAGAGTTCCGCACCACAAGGTCAAGGAGGGTGTCAGTCAATTTGCTGGGAAATCCTGACCTAAATGGGAATTTTGGATTTAAAAAACTTTCGTAATACTTTTCATGGAAGAATTTGACATGGATGCCATTTTCCTAATCTAATACTTGATCGACGTGAGAATTTCGTACAGAGAGTTAATTCCGACTTGCATGGACTCCCGAAATTGGTTTCAGAAAACGGTATCAAAACGAAACTGATACTTTGTTTTCCGTTGAATGGACTGACGTGCAGTTTTATACAGGGAAATCGTAGATTTATTCAAAGTCTTCGTTTGTAAGACAGCTGCATTTTGGAGAATGTTTTAATATGATTTGTTTGTTTTTGTTTAACGCCGCACTCAGCAATATTCCAACTCTATGACGGCGGTCGGTAAATAATCGAGTCTGGACCAGACAATCCAGTGATTCATCATGAGCATCAATCCATGCAATTGGGATCGATGACATGCATCAACCAAGTCGGCGAGCCTGACCACCCGATCTCGTTAGTCGCCCCTTACGACAAGCATAGTCACCTTTTACGGCAAGCATGGGTTGCAGAAGACCTATTCTACCCCGGATCTTTACGGGTCGTTTCAATTTGAAAATGTCTATGGGTGTATTCAAGAATTTGACTAAAATGTTAGTATATTAGTTACTCACGTGACTAGCTGGTGTTGACTTCGTTTTAACTTGATTGGTTCGAAAATCGAACACGTACGTGTTTGAGTTTATTCCCTTTCTGTCAGAAGGCTTTGAACGATTATTAAGATATTGAGAAGCGTTCGTAAAATATGCGTGCTTTCTCCATGTTGGTCACACCCATCCTCAGTACCGGGATGCTACATAATGTCAAGACATACCGCAGTAAATCGAGAGGTTGATGGCCTCATACTTATTGTTTTGTGTCATCTCAGGTTTCAACATGAATATGAAGAATCTTGGAAGGCATAGCACCAAGTTCGACTTATTTGTTTTCGGGTATGCAAATTGAGAGTGAGTATGGTTTTACGCCGCTTTTAGCACTATTCCAGCCAATCCAAGGCGAGGGACACCAGACATTGGCTTCAAACATTGTACCCATGTGTGGAATCGAACCCGGGTCTTCGGCGTGACGAGCGAAGTTGCTGTGACAGAGACTGCGAAAAATGAGCAGTGAGAAAGTACCTGTTTAAAACGGATATGTCGCCAAGGGAAATGCACGAAGCTATAAAGCGCACGGCTGTCCTGTATAGTCAACCTGTTAAGACAGCGTGGCGGAAGTAGCACACACTATTACACATGGTCTTGTCGTCGTGTCGCGCCTAAAACACAAGAGGACAGCATTGTTTAAGCTGACCGAGGTGTCACAGATCAGCATATCGCTGACAGTAGTGGGTTCACATTGGTGTCAGTACATTCCATCTTTACTGACACACTCCACATGAGCGACGCGTGACCAAGATAGGTACCTAGGCTCAACATATCCAGGTATCCTTGACCAGATGTAAGCGAACTGTAACCCAGGACGGGATCTGGGTCCATCACGGAGTCACATAATGCCAGAGTAAAAAGTGAACACATTTTGCCTCATCCCCATCAAAGAAATATAAGCGGGGGCGTCAGCTGGCAAAGTCAAGGCTTCAGCTTTCTGTGACAATGAGGGGATAATAACGATGGACGATTTTCTACGAGATCGGAATGCTTCGTGTTAACCTTTTCGAGACTGCATGAAAACGCATTCGGACTTACGCTTTCGCGATCACCCGTGAAGATCCCAGTTAGAAAAGGTCAACCCATTCTTGCCCTAGGAGGCGAATATGCTCATCGTAATGGGCAACTAACGAGGTCGAGTGGTCAGGCTCGCTGACTTGGTCGATGCATGTCATCGTATCCCAATTGAGTAGATCGATGCTCAAGATGTCAATCATTGGATTGTCTGGTCTAGACTCGATTATTTACAGACCACCGCTAATAGCTGTAGTAGTGATGTGTGCGGCGTTTATCAACAAAGAAACAAACACGTTCGCAACCTCGCAAGCGACGCTCTGAGTGGTTAACCTGTAATGCGATGTCCTCAGATCTTTGTGTAGCTTGAAATTGGTTTTCTAGCACTTACCGTGTTCAAAGGTGACGGTATTGTTCAGATATTGTGAAGATCAGTGGGATGTGATGCGATGCAATGACATGTATTCCGTTATCAAGTCCATGTTTAATATCTCTAGTTACAAAAAAACGAGCGTACAGTTCCAATTCTCCCAGCTCAGTGATTACAACATACCACTCATCCGTACTGGGGTGAAGTGTGTCACTAAAACAATATCATGTAAGTTCCTAGACCTTGAGTGACACACGAGCATGAGACTCACGCTAGCAGCCATCCGTAATTCTTTTAGCATGTGGCATGTTTGTGTAATGCGTCTTGTAGTGCAACACTTGTTGACGACATTCTTCGTCTTCATATGTAATACACAACCAATACATCCGTGGTCACGACATCTGCAGTACGTCAGTGGTCATTGCATTAGCATTGCATCACCATCGCATCAATAATCACGACGTCTGCAGCACGTCAATGGTCATTGAATTAGCATTGCATCAGTAATCACGACACCTGCAGTACGTCAATGGTCATTGCATTAGCATTGCATCAATAATCACGACATCTGCAGTACGTCAATGGTCATAGCATTAGCATTGCATCAATAATCACGACACCTGCAGTACGTCAATGGTCATTGCATTAGCATTGCATCAATAATCACGACATCTGCAGTACGTCAATGGTCATTGCATTAGCATTGCATCAAGAATCACGACACATGCAGTACGCCAATGGTCATTGCATGACCATTGCATCAGTAATCACGACATCTGCAGTACGTCAATGGTCATTGCATTAGCATTGCATCAATAATCACGACACCTGCAGTACGTCAATGGTCATTGCATTACCATTGCATCAATAATCACGACATCTGCAGTACGTCAATGGTCATTGCATTAGCATTGCATCAATAATCACGACATCTGCAGTACGTCAATGGTCATTGCATTAGCATTGCATCAATAATCACGACACCTGCAGTACGTCAATGGTCATTGCATTAGCATTGCATCATTAATCACGACACCTGCAGTACGTCAATGGTCATGACACGTGTAGTATGTCACGGTGAAATGTTTAGTTTAGACATGCAGGAGATGGTGTACAGGGAACACACACATTATTCTGGGTGCTGAAAAAGGAAACCGTTTCAGTTTGAACAAAGTCACAATAGATACTTGAAGACAAGACAGTTCATACACTATAGACACCCATAGTAAAATATGTTTCACGCCGCCTAGCACCTGTCCTTACGAGGTTAGGGCAAGCTGACGCCGGTTCACAATACAATTCGTTGCCTTGAAATATAGACACTGATAGACATTCTACTAAATCTGAACAATTAAGATTATTTGTTATTTAACAGATGGCCACGTCGTCTAATTCGTTCTGCACCATTCCGTTCGCGTGGGTTTATGAATACTATTCAAATAAGCGTTAAACCCGACTAAATCACTATTTTTAGAGTGAGTGAGTGAGTTAGTTGGGTTTAACGCCGCTTTTAACAATATTCCAGTTATATCGCGGCGTGTCAGCTCAATGTGGGAGGAAAGCCCGAAGTGATGCAGGTCTCTGACGTTTACCACTTCGGTGAAACCCACGAGCACGGATATGGTGCTGACAAACCTAGAAACATATTCGGGGAGAACCGGCATTCGAACCCACAATCATAGATTTCTAGCGTGCCCAAAGGACGAAACTCTGCACAGCAAATCGCGAAGCCTTAGACGTCTGGGCCACCCGTTACACCACTATTTTTAGAAATATGTTATTATCATTCTGTTCGAATGTACGTTGTGAATGCCGTCGTGACTTTGAGAACATCATTATTCATCCATGTCTTTGTCGTGACATATACTGAGTGACCTGCGTGTATCCTTGGCGAATTCTAAACATGTTTAAATAAAAAGGTGGGTCTTTTCTAACAATCATCAGTCGTTGCTCTTAGTCAACAGCTTCATTAAGATACTTAAGATCCCTGGTAGAATAGCAACCCATGATTGCCGTAAAAGGCGACTATGCTTGTCGTAGGAGGCGACTATCGAGATCGGGTGGTCAGGCTCGCTGACTTGGTTGATGCATGTCATCGATGTCTATCAATTGCGTGGATCGATGCTAATGATATCAATCACGGGATTGTCTGGTCCAGAATCGATTATTTACCGACCGCCGTCATATAGCTGGTATATTGCTGAGTGCGGGGTTAAACAACAAACCAAATCATTAAGACACGTGTCTAGTATGATAAACGAGTTCGAAATGTTTCGAAGATGGAATAAGGTCATTAATAGGTTATCAAGGACAACTAGCTATATCGTGCTCCCTACATCGTAATCCAATACGTAATACGGCTTGTCGCACTTGGGAGACCATATATAGAAAGCTGGTCCCAGGACAACAAATTCGGCGAATTGCAGGTATAATACCACTTGTTGAACTGTCTGGTTCCTAACGCATTTAACGATCTGGTTGTGGACTGTAACAAAGAAGAACATGTAATTGACTCGGAGCAGTGTGCAGCAACGTTTTCCTGTGCAATAGTCATTTTCCAATACCTTGGGTGAGTGAGTGATTAAGTTTGGTTTAACATAGGCTTAAACGGTATTTCAGTTATATCACGGCGTGTCAGAATGATGTGGTAAGAAGACCCGAAGTGATGTCAAATAACCGGATGTTGACAGGCTATTTACATACAATGTACTACTCTGTGTTTCTTCAGATGGCAAGCTACTCCGCTAAGGTGTCAACAGTACCATTCACAGTGGAGACAAACAATCAGTAATGAAGATAAGTGCATGGTACTGATCACATATATGGTGGTCATCTGTCCTACTTTTAATAATTTCTCGAGCAATCACCTGGGCGAAGAGTTGACCATTCAGGACACATTCTACTGACAAACATTATAGAGAGCGTGTAGTTTTTCATTGCTCTTGTAAAGCTCAATGCATTGTGTGTTTCTGCTTTCAGCCCAAATACTTTATATTCTGATCTGTACCAGGTACCAAATACACACGCTTAGAGACATACATTTCTGATTTATTGAAGTTATCTATTTCTCACGTGTCTCATTGCCACTCCCGTTCCTGTTCAGTCAAACAAGCAAACTGACTGATGTTATTTTACGATTCCGATGTCTGCCTCAGTTGCCGATTTATGCCTGCCTGCATCAGTTTGGTGAGAAAATAGTATTCTCCGATTCAATCAATGCGGTCAAACGGATACACAAGACTTTCTTCCAGCACAGAGACTAGCCGGTGTTTATTATGGGGCTGACGAGTCAATTAGGTAATAACAGCGACCACCACATCAAAACAAACAGCTGCGCAGCGAATGCCGTCAGTTTAGGCGAGTAGACGAGATGAGCGGATATCGTCTGCTTCAGTTCTGCTAACTCCGTGCACGTGGCGGAATATGGACGATAAAGCACACGGCCCCCGCTACGGCAATGGGGGGAAAGATGTCAACATAGCTGTACTGGGACTACGTGGTGTCGGCAAGTCAGGTAGGTGGCGTAATGCAATCTAATAATCTGTTACCATGTCTGCACTTAGATGCCAAATCTGATCTGTAGTGCAATTCGATGTCAATGATACCATTATGTCAGAAAAACCAAATCTCTTACATGTTCTTTGACTTTTATTAAAAGCATTATATTTTAAGATGCTATCTGCTAAAAATAATAAAACGAATTCACCTGCATTAATCAAGTCTTTTGATGTACCATGCTTTGGCGCCTGTTCAAATGATAAGAGAAGCTATTGTTAGATGCATAGACGTATCGGAAAGAGTTGATGAAACGTTTAGGCTTTTCTAGAACCAGCAATTACAAAACAAGACTATTGTGTAGAGCTATTCAACAGGTGACATTCTCAGTAGGAGGGTACGCAACCAGCAAATAATTATATGGAGAGCAGGACCCTGAAAGTCTATTATGTAATGTCCAAAAGATGCAGCAGTACTGAACTGACAAGCAAAAATAAAGAAAGTATACACTTGAAAATTGTTATTTATACGTCAGTAGACTGAAACAGTCGCCGAAACACTGCAAACGTTAGGTCCAAAACACAACTATAATACCCGTATCAAATACAACACCATTGAATAACCATTTCTGGTTTGTTTCAGTTCTTAGCTACCATCAATCATAGGTTTCTTTTACCTGGTAGGTTATTGTACGTAATATTGTAATGACACTCCGGACATTCATTGTATATCCCATATATCTACCCTGTGTTCGTGTGAAAACATTTCCCACTATGGAAATAACTTAAGAAGGTAGTTTTTTCCGATACAGATTGGGAGATATTGATCCTATTTCCGTTGAACGTAAAATGAAAGTGTTTATTATGGTAGTCGTCATCAACATTGTCATACTCTGAAGTGAAAGGTGCCTTTTTCTGATGCTATGTGATCATTTTCCTTCTCCTGTAGTATATACAAACAACAATCGATAAAAGTTTGCTTTGTAAGACAGCCTGCACATGAAACACTGATTACATGGCTTATCGGTGGGCGACTGGAGGGAGTATTTATTGGAGGTAGTGAACCATGTTCTTTCTCCTAATAGGCCCGGTCATTATCATATTCAAAAACTTTCCAAGCAGAAGATTGTATCAGCGTCACACACCCGTCTCTAAGGACTCTATGAACAGATTCATATTGGACGATGAATAGAACATTAATCATTCATTGCTGTTCTGGTATATCTGGTAAGTCCCCTGAGGTTGAGAGCGGAAGACTTCATCTCCTAAACTAACTATGAAAAGATCGCTCCATGTCACGACTGATGTGGCCCTTGCTTAGTATTAACTGCCTCCTTGGCAGCAAGTCTCTTATAGCCATTTATCGTAAAGGGCAGCTGAGATTGGATTGTGGTCTTGTTTGCATCTGCGTCTTACTGTTCCAGGTGAACTCTCTTAGACCATTAGAGCGTGTATATAGCATGATTGACGGCCCCTGTCACGATGCTCAAGTAGGAGTGTGGTTTATGCCGACATGGCCATTATTCAGCCACATCACAGTGGCTTGTGATAGCTGAGCCAACGAAGGCCAGCTGATGTTGTAAGCCGTCTGGGTATGATTGCACACTAAGTCGGTCACTCTTCCTAATTACTGTTTTACAGATTAGAAAAAAAGTATGCAGCACAGAGGGTTTGGGGGGTCCTGGACCAGTCGGGCAGGTTAGGCTCATCATCAGAGCAGGGTCCTTGACCCATCTACACGCAGCCCAGACATGGAGTGGGACTTCTCACAGGAAGCGCTGCCGTGTCGAACCCACCCAGAACTTTTCGAAGAATGTGAAGATTTCCCATCACTGCAGCCTTCTGCATTACCGAGATTGTCAGAAGGGCTGTATTCCTGGAAGCAAATCCGGGTACTCTCCCAGTGTCAGTCAACAGATTGGGAGGTACCAAACCCAAGGCACCGAGAACAACAAGTCGGACAACTTGGCACTTGGGATGCACGCATGACATTTCGAAAGCGAGGTCCGCATACTTGCCATTATTATTAGTATGTACAGATTAAAAACAAAATGCAGCAAAGGGGGTTTGGGTGATCCTGGCACAGTCAGGCTGGCTAGGATCATCACCAGCTCAGGGCCCTTGCCCTCTACACGTAGCCCAGACAGCAAATTGGACTCCAGGGAAGCGCTGCCTAGTCAAACCCACCCAGAACCTTTCGGAGAATGTGAAGACTCTCCAACACTGCAGCCTTCTACATTACCCAGATTGCCAGAGGGGCTGTATTCCTGGTAGCAAACCCGGGTACTCTCCCAGTGTCAGTCAACAGACTGGGAGGTGCGAAACCGAAGACACCGAGAAGAATGGGGAGTCGGACAACTTGGTCCTTGGGATGCAATCGTGATTTTTCAAAAGCGAGGCCTGCATACTTGCCATGTTTTTCCTGAATCTTGTCAAACACATCACTGTCAAAAGAGACAGAAAATTCAAATTCAATAAATTATTATTATTATTAGAAGTAGTATTAGTAGTAGTTGTAGTAGTAGTATAGTCGCTGTATTCCCATTTTAATAGTCTATGTTTCAAAGTGTCTAAGAATCAGTTGCACCCCCTTTTCCCCAGCAGCCTGGGTGATACATATGCTCTTTAGCCATCATTAAACTTCATTGTTAATATAGGTCACAATATAGATTTCATTTAAAGTCGAATTTCCTCACCCGGTGTGTCGATACGATCTAATGTAGTTTGACATTGCAGACAGGCAACCCACTTGTTTGAATGGCTGTTTCAACTTGGTCGTTAACTAAGCCTGAAGGCCGACAGTTTGAACGCCAGCAAGGGTGCTAAGGTGTGCCATCCTTAAGTTGCTTAAAATCATTGTTCCATTGCTTATTCACTTCTCTAAACGTATCACGCTGAATAATTTCTAAAATCTCTGAGGGATTTCTCAGAATAGATATGTTTACACAATCAAAAACTGAATCAACAGAAACAGGTGTATTGTTCTTTCTCGACCATCTGTTTGTCCTTTATACATTAAATAGCCAAAATAAACAGTAACCGGTACCCAACCAAGTAGACCGTTATACGATTTACTAACAGTGTGTTGAAGATGATCTCTATTTGTTTACACTGACACTTTCATAGCTTATAAAAATTCTTCTGTTATTCTCTCTGCACATTTGATCAGTTAGGCTTACTGTCCCACGCTATTACCCATCTTTACAGTATTGCGCTAGTCGTGCCTGGATTACTGGTACGGGAAACTCTCAAACACACGAGAATCAGAATCAGATGTGGCCCCTACATCTGACAGTTGGCGGCAGGAATTAATTCCCAGCATTAGAGATACTCTGGATGTTACTGTCGGTAGAGAACAACACTCGAGATGGAACTATCAAAGGCGTTCGTGCGTGTGTCTTGAGCTTTGAAATTAGCTGACATTATATAAGATGGACGTACAAGGATGCTATGGAGACTATGTGTAGTAAATAGATTTTGACGTTTGAGATTACGGAACTTAAACTATGGCCTAAGTTTCTCTGATGTAATAAGTATAACATAAACAGCAATAATTAAATGTCACCACATGACACCACGTATCCTGTCATGTGTCCGAGCACTGGACATTTCCACAAGCAGGTGATCATTTTGAGTACACAACCTCTGTGCATGAAACACCACGCACAGCCACGAGGTATGGGATACTGTAATTGTATGTATAATCTACTCTCGTGAATAACTAGTTTTAAAACTTAAGAACGATAAGTGCTTCACGATACTATTTGATCACGAATAGACGTCATCTGCAACTATATCAACGTTACGTAAGATGATGTTTTCGCAATGTTACATTGTAGTTTGGCATGGTTCGGATGGCACAGCCATCACATAGGTGGCACCACTCAAGGCACAGTCGTCTTCAGCGGCCCAAGTCTTTATGCAGAGACGTGTTCCTAAGATTGCCAGGATCCTATTAACGTGGGTTCGAGTCCATTATTCTCCCTGATCATGAACCTGGGTTTATCAGCTCCGTTCTCGCGGGTATCACTACAAATAATAATTTACAAGTGTTGTTCCGGTCTTTGCATTCACATTCAGCTGGACGTTACACAACTGAAATACTGCTGGGGGATGTCTCCCAACTCGCCCACTCACTCACTCACTCATTCACCATCTACCTGCCTGTTATATTTGTGTTCAGTGTTCTTCTGATGCCTACGTATGCCTATTGATGAACACCTGTTTACTCATTTCATGACGAGACATAACACGAATAGCTCTTGAAACGTCTTGATCATTGCATACTAATAACGAACTGTGGAAATATTCTGTATTTGCACCAAATAGCAAGTTCCTCATCCAAATAAAAAGATCCATCATTGGCGACGGTACAACAATGGCATTAGCTCAATTCGTGCAAAGAAATGATAGTTTGTTGTTGGAACTCAACAAGACACTTCGCACATTGTCATCAGATTTGACAAGTTTAATGATTTGGTTGGATGGTTGGATGGTTTGTTGTTAAACGCCGCACTCAGCAATATTCCAGCTATATGGCAGCGGTCTGTAAATAATCGAGTCTTGACAAGAGAACCCAGTGATTAATATCATGACAAGTTTAATGAACCATCCCTGAATCAACCAGTTACATTGCGGTTTCCATCGAATCCTAGCTCCATGTTGTATTGGTGCGGGGCTTTGATGTGTACATGAAAATGAGAATGTATGTATTTTTGTTCTCAGCGTAGGTCGTTCAGTGTCTTATGTAGGGCTTGAAATAGACACACATGTGAAGAACGATAACAGGTGTGTAGCTATAATGAAAGTAACCCGGGCCTCAATCGACATGCTTTTATCACAGAGCTCGTTACTTACGCCAAGCGTTATCATGACATCTATAGAGGCAGGAACAATTAACAGTTGAAAGACAATCGTTCCTTCTGATGAACTTTGGCCAGAGAAAATTCAACTGGTCTTTCCTTTAAAGCTGTTGTGAATCCGTCTTTGAATTGTTTCTTGACATCCATCTTCGTCTCGTTGGTGGTATTATTATTATTATTATTGTTGTTGTTATTGTTATTGAGCAAATGTGTACGTGATGAAGAATTTTGGCCACGTTTAGCAATTGTCCAGTAGTCTCAAGGCTGGAGACGCAACAAAGAAAGACTTCACCTGTGTAGTACCCATGTAGGAATCAAAACCGGATTTCTACGCGAGCATTCGAACCACTAGATATAGACTATACTACAACCCATCATCACGATCGCCGCCGTGATATATTATACCGGTAATACGCTTTAACGCTTCACTCATCCTCACTCATTTATCATTGGTTACAATATTTTCATTGGAAAAACAACGTTTCAAAAATGTCACCAATGAATATTATAGCAACTATTCATTCACTATAACAGTTATTGTCGCTTTAAACTTCTGTATTTTTTTATTTTGATATAGAAAAGACCAATACTGTGAACATATCTATAAATACCAGTGTTGAAATGTTAACGACCACTTCTCATGATGACCATCGCAATTACGGGAATATGCTCTTGATGTTTATACCGTCTACGATTTTTAAAGGCTCCGACGATTGATACTTTTTACACGTTTGTAGCAACGAAACCGTTTGATCATTCGTCGGTTACGATACTCGGTGTTATTTTGAACAGTTCATGTTTCATGAGATTTATATTATTTCAGTGTAGACTAGACTGTTAATTTTGAAACTGTCACATTGTTAACCTCTGTGACAAGCTGGGGCCCCTGTTGAAATACAGACACCACCAAACACAAACTATTTCGTATAAATAGGATAGAAAAGCATTGCTATAAGACCATAGGTGTTGAAGTTCATTTAAGCTTCATGTGAACTCATCGACGTTATCAGTCGAAGTACGTTCAAAGGAGTAATAATTACTTCATAAAATACAGCTGCTTGATCAGTTAAATGATATAGGGGATGCGTCAGGTAAGCCACATGCTGAACTATTTGTCGTCACTGTTCAGACATAGAGTGTTTATTCCATGGAGGGTAATTATTATTCCTGGAACTGTACAATTATCCAGTGATAACCTACTGATCGATTGTTTTAGTTTTAAGCTTTTCAAGTTTTAATCTCCGTGATCAGTACAATTATTATGTAGTAAATTAGACAATAATAAAATTGTGAATATCCGTTTACGATGATAGATTACAATAATAAACTGGTAAAGAATAGTAATATTTATGTTTGACACTATACGACTAGCTCCCGCGTGAGGACCCAGACAACACTACAAGTGTTCTTGTAGTTCCTATAACTATTGGATGACAAGCTGCGACATTATACCTCAACATAATCCAAACATGAATTGCTTACAAGCTGTTGGGATAAAGATATTACCATCGTGACTTCGAATCCAGTGGTTGATATCATAAATAAAAATCTCTGAAGTCGCGGCAAGATGAGCCTGGAGGCTACACGCTCCTTATTGTTGTCAGATCCGACGACAACCATGACGTCCTGGAGACCCATTGATGCCCGAACTATCCATGGATGCGATTACCTACAAACTAGTGTGATGTAGTTTCAGTCTGCCTATGCAGAGTAAAACACAAAACACAGTTCAAGCACTGACAATGATGGCGGATTACCAAACTCTCACACAGGGTCTCGGCTACAGCGTCCTATACGCGTTCTTCAAGGTCTAAACAGAATGCCTTTTCACTGACAAGTAACGGAAGTCTGGATTAATGTGTAGGCTATTGGTTCATTGATCTATGAACTTTGTGTTTTTGTTGTTGCAAAACTCTGGAATGCGTTCGAAATTGTACATTTTTTCTGTTCATCTGACCATGTTTAACCTCAGGTTCACACGGTGGTGATCACATGATCGAACATAACCTTTATATAAGCATATGTGTATTGACCTCGACCTTCAAGTAGTGAAGGATATTTTATCCGCTTGCGGACACCTGTGCCATGACTGAAATTCATTTTGATAGTTAGTATCAACTTTCAAACATGTTGGGCCGATAAACATAATATACAATTCCACTTTTTGAACCTCCGATAGAAAAGTAAATGAAGAACATTCAATTTCTTGGGAAAGTAGTGGTCACATGGTATAGCTCCGTGTTAGCGTAACAGTGATATTGACAATCTTCTAACTCGCTGGCATTCTTCTATTACGAAACCCACATCTTCACCAAGTCGTATATCATACTGGACACACGCACATGTCACATCGGATGACATTCTGTGTCCAGATGTTCCCTAATGAACACCTATACTGGCTAGTTGTCTGAAAAGGTCACGCCACAACAAATTGATATTTATGAAATCTATTTCAAGTCCAGATGAGTGACCTGTTTAAGCGACGACTTAAAAGTTCGGTTTGTGTACATGGCGGACATTTGTCTCTCGTCAGATACAGGCTTTCGCAGCAAACATAAATATTTATCTGTCGTAAGGTAGGCAATTCACAAAATGGATTGTGAATCCGTCAGATGTTTTCTGTTAACGTCAGCCTGTCTCAGTCAGGGAATTGATTCTGTTCTGACTACGTGCTGTCTGCGAGTACAGAGACATGCCAGTGTGGAACAATCACAACATGGCTGTACTTCAGAGCCCTACTGACGAAGAGTCAGGTAAATCTCCGAGAGGACTACACATCAAAAGCTGCACTTCTATTTCGAGCTTTTTCCACTGTTACGAATTGGAAACTAATAACTGTTGAGAACTATTTGTTGAAGTCACCAATGCATCTTGCAACTCCTCAGAATCATGTACCCGTAGGGTCATGTGTGGCGTCCAATCCTAGGAATGGTGGAGAGAGGGTAGGGTGTGGGGTCCTTGGTCGAATTCTGTTCTGCATGTTACCTGTGCTGTACAACTGAAACATATAAACAATCTTGTTTCATTCTGCGGTAGAAGAAGTAGCTGCCCATCATCGCAACAGCAATGTGTGAATGTTTGACAATATGACTCAATAGTCAAGATGTTTCCAATTAATAGTGTGCTATTTATTCGTGATGGAACGTTGTAATATACGAAAAATGATCATATTCTTCTATGTTTCTTCCCCAAATTATACACTAAAGCTCATTTCGCATTTTAGGGTTAACCTGAAGCAGTCCCTCAGTGAGTGGATGTTTACGAAGTTGTGGACTGCTAGACGAGATAGTAAATCATGTATTCTAAGTCGACAATATATTTCTTATAAATATCCAAGACTTTACTGAACCTTTCCGAAAAGTCATATTGGTCAAACCAAGTAGTTAAAGAGCATATACTTTTTCACATTTAAAGGCTTGATTGGTTTGTGGCCCTGTGTATTGAGTTCATAATGAATGATATATACTTTACAGTGGGGTAATGGTCCGTTGAAGAGAGACTGTTATATTTGTGTTTTGAGAACGCCAAATGTGGCCTTGAAAGAAAAGTATTTAATTCTATGGGAACCTGAACTCAATTGGACGCAAGAGTTTTAACCGTGCCGGCGTTCTGTGGTATGACTCTGCTTGAGTCACTCTGCCTGGTCGCCTGAGACTCTGCTAAGTGCTGTGCAGAGTGACCCGGTAGTGATGCAACATTGATTTACGGATGAAAATGCACTCATCTTTTTCAAATGCAAACTGTATATCGTCGCTTGATAGTTTTAGTTTTGTTGCATCAGAAAAAAAGCTATGAATAGTGTGTGTTTGACATGTAAATTCAGTTAAAGAAATGTGTATATACTGAATTTACAAATAGTTCCTTGATATTCGGACAGGGGATGCATAACCTGAAATATATCTATGATCAAATTTGTCAAACCTTCCCCCACGAATATTTTATGTTGCCAGATACCGACGGGGGCACGTTTCACAGAGTCGTGTCTACAGTAGCTACTACCGCAAATATTGTCCAATATATTTAACTTAACTCGAATTCGGAAATAGCCACGAACGCTCTTCCAGGTGTACTGTCTGTTAGGTATAATGACTTTTTGGACACAACGAGCTGATATTTCGAGGGACCCTTAGCTTTCGTTACATCAGAAGTAATAAATGAATGCATGCTATCCGTCGGCGCCTGACTGATTGCTCTTGCTGTACCTAACTCCATCTGTTCTATCCTGAGAGGAGGCACGGGTTGAATCCCAGTTTGCCCCAGTTATGTTTCCAGGTTTGTCAGCACCATACCCGTGCTCGTGGGTTTCACCGAAGTGGTAAACGTCTGAGACAAGCATCACTTCGTGCTTTCCTCACACACTAAGCTGACACGCCGCGATATAACTGGAATACTGTTAAAAGCAGCGTTAAAACCAACTCACTCACTCTATCCTGAGAATCTCTTCCCAGGGATTGTCTTTTGATATCAACACAAGTCTATACAAGTTTAAATCTCCAAGGTTCGAGTGTTGATACATTTGATATCACAATACACCCGGAAGAGATACTATTGGTCAACCAAAATCATTCTTCCAACTTTTCCCTTTCGTAAACAGTAACAACCAGTGTCTTGAGTGTACAAAGTGCAGCTAATCAACTTCACTGGCAGAGAGATTGGTGATGTCATTTGATTGTGATATCATGGTATTCGATGACGTCGCAATGGTCTGGAATCGATTGCGATGCAGTTTCATTGTAGCGATATCTCTTAGCAAATCGTCATTGATCTCACCCACATGCGACACCTCGTATGGTACTGAGTTGTGACTGATATGTGAGGAATATTAGCCTGGTGTTACATGCTTCATGTACTTGTTATTGTCGAAATAGGACAAACAACCTTCTGAACGGATAAACAAAGGTTTATGTTAGAAATTAGCCATTATCATTAACGTCCATTTCGATTATGGAAATAGTTTCACCTAGTTTAGGGCAGAAGGCGTGGTTATTGCGTCTGTATATAGAAACACTTCACATCGGCCTAGTGTTAGCATCACTGATCCAGCTGAAGAGGAAACCGTCTTTCTGTGTATAACACCAGAGTATATATATAGTCACTCTGCACTGAGAACCTACACGGGATGCTCAATTAAAGGTTACCTGGGTTATTTCTATGTTTAATAATAAACAGATTCATTATAAACAGGTTAGAAACGATGTATGATTACTAGAATGTTAAAGATGTTTGGTAGATTAAATCGAGAAACGGCGTCTGTGATGTGAGCACAGGTATGAGTAAGTGGCTCTTTGACAGACAGGGTACATGTGAAATGCATTAGGCCATGCTTAAACTGTTTCCCGAAAGCGTGGGAGATGGCAAAAGTATATAAATAAAACACGACCTTTGTACAGGTAGCAGAATTGATTAATTTCGCTTAATGTTTTTGTGTGTTCAAAAATGTTCTGTGCACGTGAAAAACAGATTATTGTCGATTGAAATTCGCGGGTTATAAACAACTTTGTAAGCCGCAAAGCAAGGAATTAATACGTGTGATCTTGAAAGACACACTGCACTATCAGCACGATGGGTACTGATAGGGTTACGGATTATCAATTCATCACGTATATTGATACGGTTGATAACTGCCCTCACCAGGCAAGATGTGGAAGAGGTTGGTGTGGTCGATGTGCTCGGTGCAGATAGGGGAACGACTTGCAGGCTCCTGCAATACTATGCTGTCACGGATGGGTGATATATTGTCTGCGGGTGGGGACGTCCTATTTCATGAGCTTGTGGTGTGGTGTTGAACGACAATATGTCCCTGAGGGCTAATAGGATTTCTTTCTGCTGCGCGTGGCCTGAGAAACGATGTAGGGTGAAGCTACGAGTGAGGAGTAAACGTTTATCGTCCCTTCAGCAATATCTAAATATATATGAAGACATTTCGACATCAACAGAAATCTGACTATAAGTAACATGATTAATAACATACAACCGTTGACCAAACGTAAACCATACTTTACCATCCCAAACTGGCTCCCACAGGAGATATCGCTTGTGTGATATGAATGAAATGAAATTGCATCGCAATGATTTGCAGACCATTGTGACGTCATTGTTACCATGACGTCACAATCAAATGCCATCACTAATGGCTTTGCTACAGAAGTTGTTGGCAGTACGTTCTACACTAAGACACTGCTTATTAGTGTCTACAAACTGAAAACAGTTGGAAGAATGATGTTGGATGATAAATAAAATCTCACCCTCGTGTCTTTTTTCATCAAATATATCAACACCCTTGGATAAAAGTGGAAACATTCCTCGGAAAGCCTCGGATTTTTTCCACTTTTATCAACTCGTGTTGATATATTTGATATCAAAAGACACTCGGGTGAGATTCTCTATTTACCAGTTATATTTAAACTCCTGCTGGAGGCTGGGTGTGTGATTGGATTTGATGTCTTTCACAATGAAGCTACTTTGCTCTGAAGACAAAATGTAAACTCCCAAATGCGTTCGACACAACAAGTAATTCGACACTTCCAGTTCCATGGCTCCGAGTATAAATGATGTTAAACTTAGATGGATTTCGCAAAGAACGAAAATAAATTAAACTAGAAGTAAGCGAGTTTGAGACAACAGGGAAATCGACACATCCAAGTTCGACACAACGCTGTACGACTATGTAATATAGACGACCAAGCCACGCACTATCACATTTAATAACATACGGATACTGATGGCAATAATAAGGTAACGGATGTAAATGTGCGCATGTGTTTGTCATGACGCAAATGACTGGAGAATGATATGAGTAACATTTTATCGAACATAGAAGTAAATAATATTACGTGTTATTGATATCTGTTTCCTGATGTGTTTGCATCAGTATATATGATGTTGACGGTGACCCGCGGTGACTTAGGCACGAACAAAATTTCGTTTTTGACATGCATAGAGCTTCACTGCTGCATAACAGTGTTGTTACAACACCAACACAGTTCTGGAGCACACCATGTCATGAATAAGGGTGGTATTGCACAGTGCGGCTGGCTAATTAACTAACACCTACAATTGTGAATGTCGTCATTGCCCCTCTCGTAAATGAACACTCTCTCTTTAAACCCAGCATTTTTAAACATTGTTTACCTTCAAAGATACACAAAGACAAGATAAACCAAGGCTTCTTGACTGTTAACAGTTAAATGGGGTTCAGTGTTATTGATTTTCACGTCATTGTTCTTGATTTCTAGCATGTGGAACAAAGTGGTTCTTGGCACCCGCTGTTTTGCCGTAGTTGATGGGCACTCCTCGCTGACGTCGGTACCAACAATAATAGAACGTCTTATAATTGAATAATGCAATGCTGGCATATTGAACCATGCACTGGAACCGTGTACTACATCATAAATCGTGATTAATGAACATCATCAGAATTTCCATTTACCTGACCTCAGAACGTTCCGCATAAATATAACGACAATAACAGAGTACTGTACTTGGGTGAGTGGTAGCAGCTGCTGGCATCGACTTTGTTCATGATTAATCATTACAGTGCAACCATTACACCACAGGGGATAGTGACAGGTCGTTACAATGAATTATAAGCAGCTAACAACGTGAT
The DNA here is from genome assembly GCF_022045235.1 of Haliotis cracherodii. Classification (NCBI taxonomy): domain Eukaryota; kingdom Metazoa; phylum Mollusca; class Gastropoda; order Lepetellida; family Haliotidae; genus Haliotis; species Haliotis cracherodii. The sequence goes on from NW_027266286.1 coordinate 31,986,342, forward strand.
CTGTTTCCTACACCAAGACAGGTACAATAGTCGAGCCTCGTGGTGGCTCTACTCACTATAGGATAAAGGGTTCCTATGGAGTGACATCATGTTAAATGGAACTCCTCTGATCGAAGTATTCCAAATAGACTGTGAAAGTTAGTCCCGCGGTTGACACGACTTCCCACCATGCACGAGGGGTCGGAGAACCATTAGTTGTCGGAAATAGCCTTCATTCATTTGAGGTGTTAGTTGGTATGCTGATATTGTCGATGATTTGTGCTCATGGTGTTCGAAACACCCATTTGGGACTTAACAAATAGAAACTTATGACGTATATACATGTAAACATCTTCAAACTACTAAAATAATCCAGCTATACTTTGCTTGTGGGATTATCAAGTTACTCCCCTCCCATTAAATATTACGAACATGTGACACTTAAGTTGGGGTTGCTAGTCTTACAGTTTTACCTATTTCATCCACCATTTGTTGTGCTGGATATGTAACTTCGCAGTCGGCTGAATGAATACACGGTCATTTGAAGATTTTATTTTGCTTCCACTTTTCACTTCGAGGGTCAGCGGATCCGTAAACCAATGTTTTAAAAGTCTGTCCTCGTGACCAGCAAGGACTATTTATCTACAAGTGTGCTATCGGGAGTTTACATGATATTGAGAAAGGTTCACTATTTTGCTGAAGCTTAAGTTTCTATCCCCGGTTCTATCAGACGCAGCCGGGCATAAGAAACACTGATCATGAATCACATCTCTGAAGAATTGTCTTGGTAAAATGCCAGATTCCCTGCTAGCCTAGTCTGACCTGATGTATTTGATGTGTCGCATGTCAAAGTACGTCATAGGAGATGATGGCAACCACATGCATATGGCATTATTGAAGATACATTCCTGACAGTGTACTTATATCACATTAGTGACTTACAGAATAGTCACACTATTATAATGAGCTTATGGCATCAATGTATTTTCTTAGATATTACAGTTCATATTTTCACAATACTGTGTCAAGTATCTACTTTGTGTTTTCTTTGAAAACACTTTTAGGACTTGAATAAATCCACCGTCATATGACTAAAATACCACAAGAATCTTCATTCTCACCAAATGGAGGAACAAGGTCAATCACAAAATGGGCGAAGACGTGATGACTTCAAGTGTATCCGATTTGCGTGAATGTTAGTCTTAAATTTAAACAGCTCTGCCACAAAAGTTGATTACTTTGATTGGACTACTTCATCGGCTGTGTTTGTCCTAGCAACAAGCGGCACAGTTGGGCGTCTTGAAGCTCCATCTGATGCTAGATACAAGGATCGTGTGTCCCTGTGGAGGGCGTCGACAGGATTGCAGTTATTCATAGAAGATCGTGTACATGTCAAAGCTTATCTATGGGTCTTATCCCCAAAGAATGAATCATTCGCTGATTGATTCCATGGAAATGGTAAAAGTACCGTTGTTTGCATACCTATGTGTATTGTTTTGTGGGTCGGTCATGTATCCAGGATTCTGAAGCCTCTCTGTTGTAAAGAAGAGATTAGTAGCCTAGTTATTGAAGCGTTTGCCTGTCATGCCACAGATCCGTGTTTGTGTCCAGGATGGGAATCCATTCGTGGCTTTAAGTTGGTGCAATGTTACTAAATACGCCGAACAACCACCACAACTCGTGGCGTGACGATGGAAACCGTTACAATCTCCATGTGAAGTTCATTGGCCAATAATAGAAATAGACTGGCATGCTAGTACTGACACACTGGTTAGAACCTGAAGGCAGATATACGATTTGCGTTTGACGCCTATTAGGGTTAAGATATTCGATTATACAAACGTTAAGAAGTTACGGGCGAGCGCACTCGGAAATGGCCCAAGGTGTTCCGTTGCGGGAGTACCAGTAGCAAGACGGTATCGAACTGCAACTCGACGACGCTCCAGTAAACCTCTCATGGACATATTCCTTCACACATAATTGATCCATCAATATGATTTAATTAGACTGACGCAAGTCATATATTGACGTCAGACGGGTTTTTTCTAGTCAGTAATCTAGGGTATTGACGTGCTGCTGATTTATATCTAGAAGCTCATAAAAGGTCTTATTCAAATGATAACGAGTGGTTTGAGTAGATATGTGATCACATTAAACACAAACCTATCAGTCATGTTATCTAGGAAGTAGCGGAGTGTGGTCTAAAATAATATTTTATCTTGAAGTGGCATAGTAGACAATAATGGTGAAGCTGATTTGTTGTATGTAATTTTAGAGATTAGCATGATGTCATCCCTACTATATATAGCTTGGAGCTTGCGAGATATAATTGGTGCCCAGGAATACATATTTTTCTGTTGGTTGGGATTCTCAGGTAGAAAGGATCCCCAGTACGCCATGCTTGTCTTCTTGCTGATTTTTCGGAGTAAAATAGATGCAGCATCTAACGTGTACAAACTGTCTCCAGGAACCAAAAAGGCATGCTTGTGGTCTTGTGGGGAGTCGTGTGTAGAATACATAGAGAATAAGCATCGAGCTTAAGAGGAACTAATAGTATTAATTCACGAGGGCCAGATGATCTGTAATTCTGTGTTTCTAGTTGGCTATTCTCTATATTCCTCGGGGACATTTTAGGAAAAAATAAAATGTCAACCGTACAATAAACTTCACTGAATGAAGCCTAGCGGTCAGATGACGTCAAGTATTCAATTTATGACGTCAATGGATGACGTTATATCGTATTTTTTCAACAATGAAGGACTGTGACATATTATGGCTTCAGTTGACCAATCAGCATCGAGAATAGCTCAAATGCACATGTGCAAATATCGAACACTTATTACACGCAATCATTTTACCCTTATGAGAAATATTATTAGGTTTCTTCATTTAGAGTCCCCGGCCTAGAATATGTCTCCCATAGTCCCTGCTTGTTCTCTGGTAGGGTCAATGACCGCCTCCGTGGTCTAGTGGTAGAGCGTTCGCCCGGTCGGGGATTCCATCTCTGGCCGCGTCATACTATAAAAACATAAAAAGACATTAAAAGACTTGTTATTAATCTGCTTGGCGCTCGGCATTAAGGGGCTTAATCAAGGACTGGTCGGCTCTGATTCTAAGTTGGGTATGTTAAAACTACGGCATGGTATGTCAGTGGACTCGCACTATAAAATCGGCATTAGTCCTCACTAGACCAAGCACCCTCACGCGCACATACACACATGCACGCGCGTGCATGCTAAACCACCCCTAACACCTTACCTCTGGTAGGGTCAACAATGTAGATTTATTTTACGAAGTAGTTCAACTGTTTTTGTCTAATCATCTCTGTTAACTGCTTGAAACTAACACGACTATATGTTAGCCCCAAGACATACATATACTATGTGACGCGGTACTTGATCATGAATGCTAACCTATGTTTCTCAACATGTAGACGTTTTTGGGTACAGTCCTGGGCTACCAAGCTACTACAAGAAGGCATTGTTTCCAGGACAGTACATAGGTATAGCAAAGCGACCTCGCTGTGTTGTGCTACTAACTTGACATGATGACTGACGTCTGTGGGCGCTGGCAGCAGAGCCCCACTCCTTGAAGGTCCTCACTGTGAAGATGAATTTAACCGCTTTTGCGATCTCAGATCTCTCGAGACAGGAGGACCAATTACTTTCACCAATATGAGTATCTGACATAGTACCATGCTCTCAGTTGTATGATTAGTCGTTCACGACAAGGCCGAACAAGTTCATTATTTGTCTTCTAATTTCTCGTCATGTGTTGTCCTCACGTGCCTTTTGTTCTGAAGGAGGATATTATCTCGAGATGTGTACATATAGTTCTGCGGAATGAGTGAGTGAGTTGGGTTTAACACCGCTTTTAACAGTATTCCAGTTTTATCACGGCGTATCAGCTTAATGTGAGATGAAAGCCCGAAGTGATGCAGGTCTCAGACAATTACCACTTGGGTGAAACCTACGAGCACGGGTAGGGTGCTGACTAACCTAGAAACATAATTGGGTCGAACCGGGATTCGAACCCAGAGTCATAGGTTTCTGGCGTGCCCAAGGGATGGAACTCTGCACAGCGAATCGTGGCGCCTTAGACGACTGGGCCACCCGTGCCCCCGTTCTCATGATGAACTGATTATTATCTTCAGATGCTTCGATGAAAGGAATTTATAAGTTCTTTTTCTTTTCTCTCATCTGTTTGGTGGGGTGAAGAAGGCGGAGGAATATCGATCTGATTGATTTGTATTGCATATCTTTAGATACAACCTGAATTTTTTGATAGACGTTTCTAGGATGTTGACGGATGACAAAATACACACCCTACAAAAACGTGTAAGATCATATGGATAAACATGGGATATCAACATGTGTATTAAGAAAATGTGGAATGTTTGGATCTCGGAATGGCTCACAGTTTCCGCATTATCATTTTCTTTGATTTCGTAAACACTGGTAAATACGATGAACACATAGTTAGTTTGTTGTGGCCTAATTGGAAGAGTGTCTGCCTTCTGCCGGCAATGCCATGGAGACGTATATCAGCTAGTGACTCTGAGATTGGCCTGGGACCTATCTCTACACCGCTGCGTGTTTACCGTTGTCTATTCCAGCACCAACTGTTGCCACGTTCTGCAGAGACAGTGTATTGTGTAGTGTGTGTTGTTTCTGACTGGGAGGTCTGTGGTCTGTAGCAACAGAGTACGTCATTGTGAAGACTGATAGGCGTGTGTGCAATGTTCCCGAGACAGTTTGAGGGTCTTCGTTCTTGTTAAGGGAGCATGTTTACGTGAGAGGTGGTCTGAAGTTGAAAACCACCTTAAGCCGTATGATTGTGGCAACTTATTCTTTCATGTGTGTACTTGTCGCTACTTTACTACACGTGCCTCGAATTTCGGTCTTTTTTTAATTTGTACTCAAATGCAGATTATACGGTAACAAATTATTGTTTATATCGCCGACTGTCTGTTTTACACTTCTTAAACTGCTGTTTTCGAAAGATTTGTCATCATATATTATTATGTCTGTCAACAGGCTGCTAACTTTAGAGTAATATGTTGTATAGTTTCGATATAATGGAATTAGCTGAAGCGAGATGTAAGTGAATGAGTGAGTATGAGTTTAATATTGATTCAGATAGTTCTGAAAAGTCAATGTGGTACACTATTTTTATGTAATGGATGTATTGGTTGATGCTAATGTGGGAATGTTCGACAGCCCTCACTACTGATAAAACATTTTGTCAAATATACATGTATTTGTGTTTAGGGTGAGTGAATGAATGAGTTTTGTTTAAAGCAACATATCTAACCATTCTCGTATTCTATTTTTTGTTTTGCTAAGAATGCGTTAGGGTAATGATTTTGCATTGATAGCCTTGTGTATTGTTTTACTTGTTCAAAGTTGTAGGTATTTCAAGTAGTACTGTGCACAACATGGCTCTGCTCCAGACACTGTCACCCGTCAGCACGTGTAAGGCAACAGAACGAAGCGTTGTTTGTTTCACGATAAAACATTGTTCTATCATGACGCCATTTCTGGAGATTCGAACATGTACTCGCAACTTGATGGCGTCGTATAGTGGACGACGAAGTGTCAAGTGAGTTGTTCCCCACAGATGTAGCTGGGCATCGAACGATCTCATCCAAAAGTAGGTAGGTTGACAGCTTCTAAATATGGCCCGAGGGATCTGCTGACCACGAATGTAACTCACCGACATTCATTCATACAGACCCGGAGACTAAAACACTTCTTCACTCATTTTGACAGCTTGCAGACGACGCAAATGAACCAAATTACATCGCTTTGCTCAATGCATTCGTTTCATTTCAGCTCAACGATATTTATGCGAGATAAGCTAGCTACCTAAGATGTGTTCTGATTGATTTCTCAGCGGGGAACATGAGCGGGCTACATGGAAAATAATTGCCCGCTCTTTAACCAATCAGAAGCAAGTATTTTCATTTAGAGAATATTGTAAATATACAGAGAATGACGTTTTACACAATTAATTTCAGATACAAAATAGTGGTTGGTGTATTGCAAATGCTATGCCAACCGTTCGGCAACTTGAACGGGGAACATAAGAAGTGTACCGTGCATGTAGCGGGCCACACTGAAAACAATAGAATGGATTTCAGTCAATCAGAATCCAACTTTCGCGTGTAAGATAAGATAGTAGGAAGTGGTACCTGGTGTGCCAAAGGAAACACAACTACAAGTGTCATGTGAGAAACACCAATTTTGGGCGACAACAGGGAACAGCTACTTAAGTAACAAAGATGTTGTCAAAAGCTGTGGTGAGTTCCTCTACGCTGTCAGGGTCCTCTGGTTGTTACAGTTATAGAGAGACTCCCGGTTGTTTGCAGCAGCTCGCTGTGGTGAGTTCCTCTACGCTGTCAGGGTCCTCTGGTTGTTACAGTTATAGAGAGACCCCCGTTGTTTGCAGCAGCTCGCTTTGGTGAGTTCCTCTACGCTGCCAGTGTCCTCTGGTTGTTACAGTACAGATAGACCCCGGTTGTTTGCAGCAGCTCGCTGTGGTGAGTTCCTCTACGCTGCCAGGGACCTCTGGATGTTATGATTAACGATAGACCCCGGTTGTTTGCAGCAGCTCGCTTTGGTGAGTTCCTCTACGCTGTCAAGGTCCTCTGGTTGTTACAGTACAGATAGACCCCGGTTATTTGCAGCAGCTCGCTGTGGTGAGTTCCACTACGCTGCCAGTGTCCTCTGGTTGTTACAGTACAGATAGACCCCGGTTGTTTGCAGCAGCTCGCTGTGGTGAGTTCCACTACGCTGCCAGTGTCCTCTGGTTGTTACAGTACAGATAGACCCCGGTTATTTGCAGCAGCTCGCTGTGGTGAGTTCCACTACGCTGCCAGTGTCCTCTGGTTGTTACAGTACAGATAGACCCCGGTTGTTTGCAGCAGCTCGCTGTGGTGAGTTCCACTACGCTGCCAGTGTCCTCTGGTTGTTACAGTACAGATAGACCCCGGTTGTTTGCAGCAACTCGCTGTGGTGAGTTCCACTACGCTGCCAGGGTCCTCTGGTTACAGTTACAGATAGACCCCGGTTGTTTGTTGATGGGATGTGGCTAAAACATATGCTGAAGATACGAGAGTAAACAACATGAAGTTGGTATTGTGCATGCATTGTGATGCGCTCGAAGTGAAAGAAGTAACTTCATAAAAAATATTGATTTTTAATTGCAACATTAAAATAAACCCATTCCAATAAGGTTCACATACACGTACCGCTGTCAAATCATACAATGTCTATTATGGTATTGGTCATAGAATAAAGTGAGTCAAGATCTGTGGTCACACTGGCAGTGTTTCGGTCACTACCTGACTATCGCATAAGCGTTGATAAAGTGGAAATATCGCTGTTCGTTAGACACAAAAGGAAAACATCATATTGATAACATTCTAATGATTTTTATGGGTTTTTTGTTTGTTGTTTAACGCCGCACTCAGCAATATTCCAGCTATATGACGGCGGTCTGTATACAATCGAGTCTAGACCAGACAACCCAGTGATTCACATCATGAGCATCGATCCACGTAATTGGGATGCAATAACCAAGTCAGCGAGCCTGGCCACTCGATTCCGTTAGTCGCCTCTTACGACAATCATAGTCACCTTTTACAACAAGCATTGGCTGCTGAAGACCTGTTTTACCCCGGATCTTCACGGATCACATTCTGATGGAACTAATTACTAGAAAGTATTTTTTCTCGGTCAGCGAAATATCGTTTTGTCTAAGCTAAACATTGATTTCTCATTTCATTAGATTCTTATTGCAAACTTTAATATGACATGGAAATCTAATTAAATATCTTTATAGGTGGACAGGCAAATAGCTTCGAGAGTAACATCCTACTGATTGTCCCGATTTAAGTCTTCAGTCGTTTCTTAGAATGCATGGTTCCTTTAAACTGGTATATAGCAGCTGAGTGCAGGTAGGCTGGACGCGTGGAGCAATGAAGGTTTTAGTTTCACCGATTACATGTAAACAGATGATGCTACCACATCACAGTACGAGCGATTGGACACATTGATAAAGGGGAACTTGACATCACAGGGATAATTAAAACCTGCAGATGTGCGAGCTATCTCACACTTGGTATTGTGTGTTGGTTTGAAGGTAGCACTTTGAGAAACCTACAACAGAAACATTCAACTGGGCATTGTTTGTTGGTCCAAATGAAGCACTGAAAGAAATATAGTTGTGTACTGTGGTGTTCTGGAGGTGATTGAAGGAGAAACCACCATCTCGGTATTGGTCTGAAGGCAGCACTGGGAGAAACCTACAACAGAAACATTCAACTGGGCATTGTGTGTTGGTCAGAATGTAGCACTGGGAGAAACATTCAACTGAGACACATTCAACTGGGCATTGTGTGTTGGTCCTAATGTAGCACTCGGAGAAACATTCAACTGGGCATTGCTTGTTGGTCCGAATGTAGCACTGGGAGAAACATTCAACTGAGAAACATTCAACTGGGCATTGTATGTTGGTCCGAATGTAGCACTCGGAGAAACATTCAACTGAGAAACATTCAACTGGGCATTGTGTGTTGGTCCTAATGTAGCACTGGGAGAAACATTCAACTGAGAAACATTCAACTGGGCATTGTGTGTTGGTCCGAATGTAGCACTGGGAGAAACATTCAACTGAGAAACATTCAACTGGGCATTGTATGTTGGTCCGAATGTAGCACTGGGAGAAACATTCAACTGAGAAACATTCAACTGGGCATTGTATGTTGGTCAGAATGTAGCACTGGGAGAAACATTCAACTAGGCATTGTGTGTTGGTCCGAATGTAGCTTTGGGAGAAACATTCAATTGGGCATTGCTTGTTGGTCCGAATGTAGCTTTGGGAGAAACATTCAATTGGGCATTGTGTGTTGGTCCGAACGTAGCTTTGGGAGAAACATTCGACTGGGCATTGCTTGTTGGTCCGAATGAAGCACTGAGAGAAAATATGGCTATGCACTGTGTTGTTCCGGGCGTAATGGTAGGAGAAACCTTCATCTGGGTATTGGTCTGAAGGCAGCACTGCCAGAAAACTACAACTGAGCTTTGAGACGATATTATTAGTTGTTCTGACGGTAGGGCTGGGGGACATTTTAAACTAGGTAATTTCTCTTGTCCAAAAGTCGAACGCAGAAGCCGCCATGTAAGTTGTTATCAGGGTGAAGGGCATCCAGTAGTAGTTAAGAGTAATGAGAAAAGACTTTGCCAATAATGAAATTGTTAAGAGAAACCGGTGAAAATATTGGATCACTTCCGATGCAATTGTTATTAAGTGTTCGAGATATAATGACGACAAGAAACCATGAAGCCACGATGTTGCTGATCTTATTGTAATCACTAATTTGCAGAAGCATTGTCGGCAAATAGTCGTCATTGATGCCAACTGAGTAAGGATGTTCTTATTTGGCATGTGTGCCTTATAGTGACTGTAGCTACGCTCTATAGTTAATTTTGTATGTGGGCCATGTAGTCCCACTGCCAGTACAGCGGACGTTGTGTGGCTATGGTCAGTTAGATCGTGTGTAGTTAGTCTACCAAGCATTTATAGATTATACTTTGACATAAAGTAGATTGAACAATTGATTTTACTTTTATAAAATCCCGTCTTTGTTGTAGCGTTGTTTGGTCAATGAGACACGTAATCATAAACTAGATGTACAATTACGGAAAACGTTGCTGTATAATATTATTTATGGAGGTAGCTTAAGGTACTGAGACAGCTAGCTGGCATTAAACACTGTTGGTATCGTTAGCGTAACGGTCATTTCCTGTTCAACGATAATGACACGTCTAACGTGTACATCCATGCTGAGGCCGACGGCGACCTCGGAAGGTTTACAGTCAGCTAGACACATTAATGAAGCTTATTGATCAGGGACGTTCGGACTCCAGCGTTGTGGATCATTAAGTGTCACTTCTGGTATCACAGCGACCTCAATTATCACCTGAGCATTAAGACCACTGCCTACTCACACAGCACCGTGTCTCAGTATGTACACTGGGCCATCCATTATATACAGAGCATTAGGATATCTTCATATTGTTTGTTCCCTTTGGTTAGAAAAAGGAGAAATTTGTGATTAGGTATACGATATTTACCTAACGATTTAGACGTGTAAGAAGCTTTAGACATTGTCTTGCTGTAATGCCTTGTCTCCGGGAGGATAGATTGTCATGGTAATTCTGTCACAAGATGTACATTTCCTCCAACTGTCGCACCTTCCTCCAGATATCACTGTATTCAAAGCTTCTGGTCATATCATTGCCAGGACAGATTGACAGCATTTAAGGTTACATCAACACCAAGAGTGCAAGCCACTGACTTTTCATGTGATTCACTTTGACAGTAGTATAACAGTTCTCACATACATGTGAAGGTCTATCAGTTGGTTTCAGAAGTACTTTTTAGATAACATGGTAGCATGTCTGTTTATTATCTTCGGTCTATATCATTTGTCATTCTCTGGCGTTGACATCCTATATTTCAGTCAGGACATGATACTATTAACAATTCTTGTGTGTAGTGACATGTTTTAAGTAATGTGTCTATCGTCTCTCTGACACTCTCGACTGCCACACATGTTACAACTATCAGCGTTGTACCGTGTGACGGTGTTGTCTGTCATTGAGTTTGTGCGAGTGAATATTTCCGACGTATGTAATATTTTCATGTAAAGATCACCAACATATTTTGACGTCCTCGAATTAATACGTATGTGAGGTAATATGAATAACTGGATCACAAACTGTAAAGAATGTTGTAAATCATTTGCATTTATTGCTTGGTGTCATTCCATTGTTCATTTAATAATCGGGGCGGTCGGGTAGCCTAGTGGTTCAAACGTTCTCTCGTCACGCTGAAGACCTGGGTTCGATTCCCGACATGGTTATAATGTGTGAAGCCCATTTGTGGTGTCCCCCGCCGTGATATTGCTGGAATATTGCTAAAAGCGGCGTAAAACCATACTCACTCACTCACTAATAATCACTGTATTTTGTCCACATTTCTTACATGAATTCGAGCCTCTTTGTAAGATTATAATAATATCCACCATGTGAGATCGTGTCTGTGTGTTACCAGGAAGTTGTATTTATTGTACAGAAACACTGGTGCTACATTTCCAGGACACGAGGGATGTTGCTTGTTCCAGCCGTGCTGTATCTCCACTAAATAGCCAGTCCTCGTGTTGCTGGAATACCAGCCTCAGTGCTGTGGCCGGCCAAGTGGTGTGTGGCGCCACAATTCACCATGCAGACCTCGTTAATTCATAATAATATATGGCGTACATTCTGGCATCATTTTCTTCATAAAAGCAATTAACGTACAACGTTATACCATGACATACTTAATATACGATTGCATTTGACCTGCATCTGAATACATACATTGGTATGCTACACAATGCCATAGGCCCTACTCCAAGATGTAATGACAAACTACATGGCAACATATGACATACATACACCAGGTGGTGCCAAACTTCTCACACATCTGACCAGTTTTATACCACGAAGCGTACCCAAGCCTGGGAGACATCCAGTGTATTCACAGAAGTACACAGAAGTACACAGACGTACACAGTCGTACACAGAAGTACACAGAAGTACACTGAAGTACACAGAAGGACACTGAAGTACACTGACGTACACAGAAGTACGCTGAAGTACGCTGAAGTACACAGAAGTACACTGAAGTACACAGACGTAAACAGAAGAACACAGAAGTACACAGAAGAACACTGAAGTACACTGACGTACACAGAAGTAAACAGAAGTACACAGAAGGACACTGAAGTACACTGACGTACACAGAAGTACACAGAAGTACACAGAAGTAATCAGAAGTACACTGAAGTACACTGAAGTACACAAAAGTACTCAGAAGTAATAATAATGAAGTCTGTGTGTGTGTGTGTGTGTGTGAGAGAGAGAGAGAGAGAGTCGGTGTAGTATGTCAGGCTGTGTGTATGTGCCAGGCGGTGTGGCATGTCAGGCATTGTGGTGTGCCAGGCGGTGTTTAATGTAAGGCGGCGTAATGTGCCAGGCGGTGTTTGATGTAAGGCGGCGTAGTGTGCCAGGTGGTGTGGTATGCCAGGCGGTATAATATGCCAAGCTGTGTGTATGCCATGCGGTGAGGTGTGTCAGGCAGTGTGTATGTGTGTGTCAGGCGGTGTGGTATGTCAGGTGGTGTGTTGTGCCAGGCGGTGTGTTATGTAAGACGGTATGTTATATCATGAGGTTTGGTATGTCAGGATGTGTGTGTGTGTTATGTAAGGCGGTGTGTTATGTAAGGCGGTATATTATGTCATGCGGTGTGGTATGCAGGGTGTGTTTGTGCGTGCGTGTGTGAGTGCGTGTGTGTGTGCGTGCGTGAGTGTGTGCAAGGCGGTGTGATATACCAGGCTGGGTAGTATGTCGGGTAATGTGGTGTGTCAGGCGATATGGTGTGCCAGGTGGTGTGGTATGTCAGGTGTTTTTTGTACCAAGCGGTGTGGTATATCAGGCCGTGTGGTATGCCAGGCTGTGTGTGTGTGTGTGTGTGTGCCAGGCGGTATGGTATGCAAGGAGATGGATGTTAGATGGATGTACCATATGATTGCTTTCCATGTTATTTTTCCCAGTTATGTTCCGCATCCCCTTTCACTGCTGGACCCACCACACTGGTATCTGTCACATGAGCTGGGCGGTGTCTGGATGACATGGATGTTACAGTAATGACACCAGTGTTCTGAGGAATGTTGGACAATCGTGCGTCCAGGACATAGTTGTTCGTACATCGAGGTGTGAACCAGGAAGGGATTACATTACATTCGCAGGAGTATCCGTACAGGTATACGATGAGTAATATCACTTATATTACCTTCAGTCCCGCTCTTTATGTCAAGCTGATTCCTTATCAGGTTGTGTTCTTAACCATGAATAATGAGACTGCTGCTGCTACTACTAGCACCTTGTCGGCCTGTAACTAGCATCGGACGGATGAGGAGAGCCGTGTGCCTACCTTTAGGGCGGTACCTCAGCACATGTTTATGTCCAGAAGGTGACGTATATTAGGGCCTCTGTTTGCAGTTCAGACTCATGTAGGTGTAGGTGTTCGTGTTTACAGTCTGCGCTGCCTCGCGATTGAAGGACCTGTGAAACCAAAGATCTTCATACAGTTCTTGAAACAGTAACTCATTTATATGACAATCCCTCGGCGGTGATGTGGTTGCATTAGTGTGTGATCGTATCACGATGGCATCACACATGCTTTGCTGTAAACTCTACATGCAGTGACTTTCATCAGAGAATCAAACTTCATGACTATGAGGCAGGTGTTGAACCAAGCCTCAGTGTTTAGGCGTTGTTATTAAACTTGTCATGTACAATAAGCTATTGTGGTGTAAATGTTTTAGCAAGGCGGATTTACATGTCGCTATTCCCTCTAGTACAAGGGCGGACTACAGACATTGATGTGGCCACGAGAAGGGGCATTAGGCTCGTCTAACACTGTAGACTGCAAGGAAAGTCATTCGGCTTGTCCTGAAATAGTACCAGTGGTCATGGACTGACAGTCTGTAATTGCTGTCTCCCTCGGTAATGAGACGTGGTATATTTCACGGTAGCTAATTAAATCTTCTTCAGAAGTGCATGTTTCATAGTTGTCTTATCTCCAGACAATCAAGTCGTATACCATGCTAAATTATCCAGTATTCCATTATCAGAGGTGAGGTGAAATGGGGTTTAACGTTGCGTCCAAGATAATTGCACATATATAGAGACGTGCATGCGTGTGGTTTTTTTTGTGTTTTGTTGCTTTGTGTGTGTGAATACCCCACACAGACACAGAATACTCACTCCGAACCGACCAGTCCTTGTTTTAGCCCCTTAATGCCGAGTGTCAGACAGGGTAACAACAAATACCATCAATTAACGTCTGTTGGTGCGACGCGGCCGGGATCGAACTCCCGTCATTGCGCTCGTGTCACATGTCACAAATTTCCCAAATTAACAACATCATGATAACGGAGTCATGTCACGTTATGTATACACAGGCGTTGCCAACGGTAATCTTCCGTTAGGTGGTGTTCCCGGATTAACCGCGTCCGTACTAACGAGGTTAAACTTTCTACCAGTACCAATCTAGGGGTGTCCGGGTGAACGAGGTGTGTCATTCGTTACCAACTCGTGTTATTCCGGAACAAGCCGAATAGCGACTCGTGCCCCTCTCGTGCCCATTTTAGTGAGTGGGCATAGCTAAAAGACTTGTCAACTCGTTGCGCAATGATTCACGTATACTTCCTCCATGCATCAGATGTATTCCAGGTGCTATTTAAAACACGCCTGGTCTTATGGTATTATAAGGTATCATTGAACACATTTACCGGTATTTCGTTATATTTTTAGATGCACGACATATGTAAAATAAAAATATATTCCTGGGGGATTCTTTAACCGCCATTTGATTTGTTTGACGTACATAACATTCATCGATGGGGGACTAGTCTTCTTGCAGGTTACAGAAAGACTCGAGTAGGGACGAATGGAGGTTTGTTTGTATGTAATTATCACAGGTACTGCTGTGTTCATGGTATAGAGACGGTAAGATTAAACATATATGGTACCGTTACAAGACTCATTGATCATGAACGAATTAATCAGTGCCACGAAATATTAGAAACAGGTAATCTATCATCTCAGGTATTCTTCAGAGTGGAGTACGCTGTTTAACGAGTTAAAATCGATCTTGTAAAGATCAGAAAATCAGGTTCTCTCACACTGTGTGTGCCCGTGTTTATTATGGGTAGAGACAGAATAATGTCGCGATCTGATGAATCTAATTTTCGGCAACAGTCTTGTCAGGATTTTCCATTTGTTAACACTAGATATCACTCAGCGCAGTGTCGTGGGTATCGTCTTTCGTTTGTTTCCCGCACTGTTTACTCTTCGGTGTAAGATTCTGTGAGTATTTGGTTCGAACCCCACGCCCGTGCTCGTGCGTTTCACCAGTGATAAACGTCTACGATGAGGTCCCTTTGGGCTTTCTTCCACCATCAGCCTCACATGTTGGGGATCACTTCTCAAAGCAGCTCGATACCATCATCCCCCCGTTCTATGTGAACTAGAGGGAAGGTAAACACTGACCAGGTTCGTGACGTGTATCCACTGGGAGCACCGTGAAGTGTCTCCAGCCATATCGACACTTCTAATAGTTTAACCAACACTTGTACAACCGCATTCTTTCATTTTTTCATGCTCATCTCTTGTTCCTAAATATATACGACCCCACAGGCGACAAATATATGCAATACAGCCCATGCAAGTCTATAATATTTGGCAAGTCTACCCTGAACTCATTTATATGATATTTCATAACAATAATTTAACAACGATTTTTTTCTGTAACATGTGTTTATTTTCTGTAAAATATGTTAGTCTAACGTCCCCAATGTCCCCGAATACTCTTCCCGCACCTCAAGAAACATGAAATACATTGGAGTGGCTGTGTGTTATGTTTTAGAAAAGCCATCATCAAGATATATGATGGCGTTACACATTTCCCTTCACAGTTTGGATGATGGTTTTGTTTAGATGATCATGATCGATAATGGTGGTTTTAACGCCGCACTCGTGGCCTGGACATTGACGACAGTGTCCGTTATTCTGCATCATATGAGATGTATTGACGTAGCAATGATTTATTTCAAGATGTTATTCTCATCACAGTTCCAGACTCGGTAATTAACACACTCATCACTGCTAACAAATGTATCTCTGGGGTGTTTTTGTCTGGAAACAAGTCTTTAATGTATTAACATTCGAACTGGCGAGGAAAACTTAAAAATGGCGGAATAATCTGTTATTTCTGAAATTAATTATTGCGTTATAACCAAAGATATAGTATAAGTTATGGGACAGACAGGACTATTAAAATCCTAAGATCGCATGTTGTCGCATGTCATCCTCCTTATTTTATACAGGGGCAGTCGGGTAGCCTAGTGGTTAAAGTGTAAGCTCGTCACGCCGAAGACCCGGGGTCGATTCCCGACATGGGTACAATGTGTGAAGCCCATTTCTGGTGTCCCCCGCCGTGATATTGCTGGAATATTGCTAAAAGCGGCGTAAAACCACACTCACTCACTCACTCCTTCTTTTATGCATGGCGGTTACATATAATAATATAGTTGATACTAGTTGATAGGTAGTTCGTGCTATGAAACGGCGCTTTGAAAAAGTAGGAAACATTTTGTGGATTGACATAATTAAAATATATATGACCAAATAGTTACAGAGCTGATATATGGTAACACACTCACTCACACTCGAAATGCAACTAGATCTAGAAATAACTTGGCGATTGAAGCTTTGGATCGTTACACCGAAGACTCGGGATCGATTGCTCATTTTGGTAAAATATATTAAACCCATCCCAAGCGTCACTACCGTGATATGGCGGGACTATGGAAAAGGTGGCGTACAGCCTCACCCGCTGTGAAACACCCTCGCAGATTTAAAACGTTACAGTTATAGTTCTAGTGAAAGGTTATGGCCTACCACTCAGCGTCTTCTACACAAACAACCACTTGCCCACGTACTTTGCTACGTACAGCCAACGCAGTTCCCAGCAAGTATGTTCATCCTGCATCTTCAGAAGACACTTGACAATGCTACATGATTATACTGTTAACAGCATTATGCTCACTCCCCGTAACCACAAACTTTGCATTGTTAGACGCACAGCTACATGCTAAACTACTTATCAAGAGACACAAGCTCACACACCACATCTGTGCATAGCAGCAAATCAGACCATCGAGCGTCTGTAGCCTGCTGCGTCGACTCTGTGCATGCACCTTGATGTGGTCAGCTGGAATCATCACTAGCGTGTTAGTGGCAGCTCGTGACACGTCCAGCCCGTAAGCTTCAGAAATATGCATTCATCAAACTCGTCGAAGTTAAGGTGGAGCACTGTTCTGTCTCTAAATTCTGACCTAGACATGCATAGGCCAAATTTGAAGCAGCGGGGATTTCGGTTCCACAATTATGGTCGTTTCTTCGACTGCCGTCGTGATACGTTTAGTAATGTTAATGTGTTGGAAAAGGATTATTTTATAGTTATATGGAAGGAAAGTAGGTAGCATGTTAAATTATGGACATCACAGAGAAAGGAGGTCATTCCATGTATCCTCCAGTTAATTGCAGAATAATAAGTGCAGTGGCACTTTCCCCAACCGTCGACTCACTGTAGATCCATGTTTTGTGTCGAAAAAGCATTAGTCTTTGTTGTAGTTCAAGCCGCAGAGGTACTTTCACGTGTACGGATATAGACAAGATGCATTATGCTGCCAGAGGTTAATTGCATGTAAAATACTTTGAATGGAAACCCACTTAAGTAATGAAAACCAAGTGTTTCTTGTGTTCTATGAAAAAGAAGACGGGTTACATGATTCCAGGCAATGAATGCTATGGGAGGCCAATGGAAATGGGAAAACATACGTTGTGACAAGTACAAAGGAGTATAATGGTTGTATGAAAGAAACGACCCGTTATCGTGTGATGGGAAATTATTACACACACTTAAGTACGTTTGAAATAGAAAAGTTGAATACTTAATTGTATTGTCGAGAGTTGTCAGCCACCTGTGCCTTAGCGTTTTAAGTGTAAGAGGGTGAAAGCACATGTGGCTTAACTGCTTTAGCTCGGCGATTGTAAGTTGTTCGTAGGTCGATTAATAAATTTTCAATGATTATGATCCTTAGGGACCGACCATTTGATATTATCGTGTGTGTGTGTGTGTGTGTGTGTGTGTGTGTGTGTGTGTGTGTGTGTGTACGGGTTGGGATGAGGTGGGAGAGAGGTGGGAGTGAGGTGGGAGTGAGGTGGGAGAGAGGTGGGGGTGAGGTTGGAGTGAGGTTGGAGTGAGGTGGGAGTGAGGTTGGAGTGAGGCGGGAGTGAGGTGGGAGGGAGGAGGGAGTGAGGTGGGGGTGAGGTGGGAGTGAGGTTGGAGAGAGGCACGGAGAGAGGTGGGAGTGAGGTGCGAGAGAGGTGGGAGAGAGGTGGGAGTGAGGTGGGAGAGAGGTGGGAGTGAGGTGGGAGTGAGGTGGGAGTGAGGTGCGAGAGAGGTGGGAGTGAGGTGGGAGTGAGGTGGGAGAGAGGTGGGAGAGAGGTGGGAGTGAGGTGGGAGTTAGGTGCGAGAGAGGTGGGAGTGAGGTGGGAGAGAGGTGGGAGAGAGGTGGGAAAGAGGTGGGAGTGAGGTGGGAGTGAGGTGCGAGAGAGGTGGGAGGGAGGATTTTGATTTTGTAGCAAGATTAGATTTTTTCAGCTACAGCTATGGACCTTATTTTTCAAAGTAAAACTCCTCCAGCAGTGTCTTTTTTGTGTCAGGAAAATAACTTTGTTTAAGGTCTGAAACATAATTTTTTTCACGAATTCACAATATCCCATCCCGAATATGAAATGGAAGGTGCTAAGTCTGTAAGCCACATACTTATACTTATTGTTTCAAACATTAAACATGATAAACGTGTATGACCATTATCAGCATCTGCTTTCCGTCCACACTTTGTGAAATAAATGCAAAACTGTTCAAAACTTGTAACACGTGAATAGAACCCTTGTGGGTAAAGTTTGGGTTCATACTCTCATATGTGGACAGAGTAAAGCCTAGGTTTGAATCATTTCTTGCTAAATGATTCGGTGACATTCGCGAGAACAGCCGAGCAAGTATTAGTTTGACCCAAAGAAACCTTGTTCATATCCTCTCACATCGTGATGAAGCTGGATCGACAGGGATGAGTCAGAACTAATTACCGCTGGGTCACCCATGACAAAGTCAAATATCAACAGCGTCGGCCACTGCGAGCCAACATGACAGTGTGGCTGATGATCTTCTTGTGCCCCCAGACCTCCGTGACGAGGTGTGGAACTGTATGTAGGTGATCTTCTTGTACTGACAGATCTCCGTGATGGGGTTGGAACTGTATGTAGGTGATCTTCTTGTACTGACAGACCTCCGTGAAGGGAATGTGGAACTGTATATAGGTGATCTTGTTTCCCAGACCTCCGTGATGGGGTGTGGAAGTGTATGTAGGTGATCTTCTTGTACTGACAGACCTCCGTGAAGGGAATGTGGAACTGTATATAGGTGATCTTGTTTCCCAGACCTCCGTGATGGGGTGTGGAAGTGTATGTAGGTGATCTTCTTGTACTGACAGACCTCCGTGAAGGGAATGTGGAACTGTATGTAGGTGATCCTGTGCCCCCAGACCTCCGTGATGGGGTGTGGAACTGTATATAGGTGATCTTCTTGTACTGAAAGATCTCCGTGAAGGGAATGTGGAACTGTGTATAGGTGATCTTGTTTCCCAGACCTCCGTGATGGGGTGTGGAAGTGTATGTAGGTGATCTTCTTGTGCTGACAGACCTCCGTGAAGGGAATGTGGAACTGTATATAGGTGATCTTGTTTCCCAGACCTCCGTGATGGGGTGTGGAACTGTATGTAGGTGATCTTCTTGTACTGACAGACCTCCCTGAAGGGAATGTGGAACTGTATGTAGGTGATCCTTTTTCCCAGACCTCCGTGGTGGGGTGTGGAACTGTATGTAGGTGATCCTCTTGTACTGACAGACCTCTGTGAAGGGAATGTGGAACTGTATGTAGGTGATCTTCTTGTACTGACAGATCTCCGTGAAGAGAATGTGGAACTGTGTGTAGGTGATCTTGTTTCCGAGACCTCCGTGATGGGGTGTGGAACTGTATATTGGTGATCTTGTTTCCAAGACCTCCGTGATGGGAATGTGTAACTGTATGTAGGTGATCTTATTGAACTGACACACCTCCGTGATAGGTTGTGGAACTGTGTGCACTTTGAAACTGTTTAGTGCAGGCTAAACGTCATAAATCGGGGCGGATTTGGGAATGAACCCACAACCGGCTGACGCATCTCTTCACAGAGAGGATGTGGCTGATCAATTGCCACCTCACAGACATAACCGACACATACGTACCATGCATGATGCTACTTTTTAACAAGAATAGGCGTAGGTTCTGCAACAAGAGTAGAACAAGGATGATTGTTCGTGCCATGAAAATAGTTCATAAACACATTTATTGCACATTCTTCCATATGTCAGCTACTATCAGGGCTTATGTGAGAGAAGACAAGCAATTTTGTGGTACCTGAATGAGGTGTCTGCAACAAATAAAGAGTGAAGTGCATCGATTGGAGAGAAAGTTTTCCAGTCTTTTTGAGGGGTTTACCATAGGCTTCATAGTTTCTTAAGAAAATTCTCAAATATACTACAATACACAGCAACATAGCCCTATTACTAAAATACGTATTGCACAACCTTTACTCACCCCTACCCACACCCTTTGCCCACCCTAGCCACACCCTTTGCCCACCCTAGCCGCACACTTTACCCACCCTAGCCGCACATTCTCCTGTCCCTAGTTGTATAAACCCAGCATTAGTCCATACAAATACAAGCAGCCACACGCATGTGCATGCACGTCGCTGTATGAGTGAAATAACCTTGACCGTGACGTTAAATCCCTTTTCACCTCACAGCTCTAACTACCCCCTGGCCACACCCTTCACACCCCTTAAACAATAGTGGTTATAATATAGCATAGTCAGAGATAGAGCTCGCGTCAAATAGCAATCCTATCACGTTTCATCCACATTGTTCAATCCCCGCTCTGTTTGGATGCAAAATCAAGTTTTAGCCTTGCCGCCTCAAATACAACTGGGATTGTCTTACTCAAGAAAACCTCATTTGTTCTGATTTAATTATATGTATCGAGGGCTGGCTCGTGCGAGATCGATGCTGAATTCGCTTTCAGAAGACATAAACTTCACAAGCCAGTCAAAATCTGTTTTAATTTAATTATCAAATAAATGGAGATAGTGACGTCACTTCCGAAACGAAGATGTTACGGAGAATCTGTCAAGGGTATATATCATAATTCGTGTGACGTCATCCTGTATATATGTGTTCCAGGAAATAATCGTGAACAACCAGACACGGTTGCCACTAAGTGCCCTTGCAATGTTGCGCGGAAACTCTCATTGAAAGGAAGTACCCCAGATATTGGGCATTTGCGCATGCTTCTCATTGAATTAAATGTTCCGAAGAAACCCGAGAAAGCATGAATTCAGATGTATACAAATATCCGGGATAATCGGGGTTGTGTGGCATAGTCCCTTTTTGACAACGTGTGAGTTTACCCACCTGTAAATGTTGGCAGTTTTACACTCTGAATTTAATTGTCAGTAATTGTCCTTTGGCTTGTTTTGGAAATCCTTTTCTTCTTTATCAAAACGTACATATTCATTGTGGGTTTTATTTTCCCGAAACTATTTGTTAGCTTATTAATTTTTTTACCGATTCCTGTATCAATGAGGACGTCATCAAAAGAAAACTCTCAGAAGCTATGGAAATCCGTCGTCACTCACCTTTGACCAACAGAGACCAAGGGTATTACATCTTGTCACCTGTGTGCTTCATTGCCTGTGTGCTATTTGTTATTCTTAGTGTATATTTGGCTTCATCCACTTATCTGTATGCTACTTGTTATGTATTACCTGTTGTCGTCAATGTTAATCTGCTGTTTATCACAACATACCATGCATATATACCTCTCATCACTTGGTACGAGGTAGTTGTCACTCCAGCTTGATAACGCTGAAAGAATCTACATCGAAACGTCGCTATATGCAACAAACCAGAAGTTGTTATCCATAACATGTTGTACGTTTTCTAACTGATTCATGTTTCTAATATTTACTTTCTCAAACGTTGTCTGTTTCACAAATCATTTAATTATATGAGATAAGAAAAATTCAACCCATCCACTGATATGTTCACAAGATAAGGCATTGTTCTTAGATCTGGTTCTCCTCAGCAAGCGTCCTTTCTACACTGAGTGTATAGCATGTCATTGCAATGGTACGCAGTTTGTGTCAGTGGTCATGTATTGGTTCTCAGTATGACGTATGCAGTTTGTTATTCAGGATCCTCCATAAGGCGCCGAGTACCATCTCTCTTTGACGTGTGAAGCACCTTGTCACAATCTTTATCCTTACAACTAAATAAAAAGAGGATTTACCTGTGGACGTCAGGTGTGATCGTATCCTTTGCATTGTTATCTCCCGGTTTGAAAAACAGGGGCATATAGTGATTAACATAAGCCGTCCGTAGTACCAAAACCGTTAAACATTTCCTGTTGAAACTGTCTCTATAGACCAGTCTAGTTAGGAACTGGTGCCTTCAGATGGTTTGGATTTTTTGAAAATTATTTTCATTTTCATGACATGTTGGGTAGTGCTTATGGAGCAGAACTTCAAAACCGTTGAATATTTCTGAATAACACTTGCTATACAGATCAATCTGGTGGGGTACTGGTGCTTTTTGTTGATTTGGGATTTTGTTGTTGATGGCTTTTTTATGTTTTCATGACAAGTTGGACTTAAACTGAAAATGAGGTCAGTGCTCGTTTCCGGAGCAGTGCTCCAAAACCGTTGAATATTTCTGGATGAAACTTGCTATACAGATTAGGCTAGTACTGAACTGGTGCCTTTTGATGATTTGGCATTTTGAAAAATACTGAACAGGTATCCAATGGCAATGAACCAAATGTTGTGTAAAAGTAGCCAAACTCCATTTTCGAATTGCACCAAACCCGATGACTCTTGTTCTGATTGTGACTGGTGAGCATGGTTGTTTATCATTCCTGGCGTATTACCCGTTCACACATCACACATAATCACCCTCATAACGCTATAGATACTGTCATAATATTTACTGTTTTCATTTGCCCACCACGCGTGTATTGTAAACCATGGTAATGGCGAGATTGTCAAGATTGCATCACTCTTGAGCTTTTAATGAAACGCTACTTTAACTATTGCAAAAATGACTTAAGGTTCATGTTAGTTTTATCTAGCTGATGTCGCTTACATTTATACCGTGCTGACTTTAAGAAGCAATGAATTGTCGTGTGTTCGAAGTGTTCGCTGCACACACCAGACATACGGTTTCGGGACACAAGATATGTTCACAATATAAGACACCTTCTGTCAGTGTTATCGCCTCGATTGTTGTAACGTAGCCAGCCCATGATGACTGACTGACTTTAACAACCATCTACCAACCTTAACGGTCACCTCACATACAAACAACACATTTTCTTACTTATTTTCTTGTTTCCATAAACTAACATAGACTGATTTTTCGTAGACGCCACCTCCAATCAGGCTCGTAAAATGAAAGCATTCACATACCACCTGACAGCACATCGGCCACTGTCTTGTGTGATCAAGTTGTGGTCTGGCTGGGTCGATGTAGCATCGTATCCAATCTAGTGTTTATGTCCACCTGATTCCAAACCGTAATACAATACCTAGTAAATACGTTGATTATAATGAGTGAGTGAGTGAGGATTTACGCCGCTTTTAGCAATATTCCAGCAATATCACGGCGGGGGACACCACAAATGGGCTTCACACATTGTACCCATGTCGGGAATCGAACCCGGGTCTTCGGCGTGACGAGCGAACGCTTTAACCACTAGGCTACCCGACCGCCCCGTTGATTATAAGGGAAGTAGGGTGTGTGTATGGTGTTTGAGTGGTCGTGGTGTTAACAGGATCCAGTGTCTTCACAGTGACGTCATAACAGGTAGCCTAACCAGTATAACACCCTTTCATTTCATACATCCTTCGTAACACCCACGCTCAACAACAGTCATATGTATCAATAAAGGAGTACGTTAGGGCTCTTTAAACATGATACTGCTAAAAGCGCCGTCACACACCACACACCATCTCCCTCTCTTGGCATGCTGCCTTACAAACACCACACACGACATGTGGCTGTGTACATGTAGGTTTGATGGCCCGATGATCTAACTGTCTGATGCTATAATGTCTGATGACATGATGGCATGATGCTGTAGGGATGAGTATCTTAGGGCCTGATGGTCTCATGGTCAGATATCTGAAAGTATTATGGTGATAGTCTGTTGTTCTGAAAACCAGATGGTCTGATGATCTGACGTTATGTGTTATGGTCCTGTGATCTACGTGATCTTAATTGTCTGATGAAGAAGCAATGGTCTGAAGATCATATGGTCTTACTGCCAAACATGTCATGTTGGCTCGGGTGATGGTGTGATGATCTGCTGTCAAAATGGTCTGATAAAGGTGATGGTCTGGTAACCGAAAAGTTCCATGAGGTGATTACCTGGTGGTCTGGTTGTCACACGATCAGGTCCCTTACAGGCCTGATGCCGTGATGAAATGATGGCGTAAAGATCTGTTCGCTTGATGGTCTCATTGTCTGATCGCTTGGTGGTCTGATGAGGTCAACTGTACATGACAACCGGTGTTGTTACATCACAACTGATCCCCCAAATCAAAACAATTCATCATCAGGATATTGGAGTCTAGCCGATTTGAGTCCTATCGGAAGAAAGACGTTTCGTAAACGTGGCTTCAATAAGTCGTCGCAGCAGACCACACTGATTTGGTTTTCTGCTTCTCGATGTGGCAATAAGTTATTTTAGGAAGTTTAAAGAGTGGTTTTCGGATAATGATACAAATCTTAAGTTGACATTTGCCAGAACGATCTTAGATATGTTAGATCCTTCTAGGATCCTCCTTCAGAGGAATATTACCCTTTGTAGAATTGAAAATGTGAGACAAAATCATTCCTTATTCGACCAAATTGATCAATGTAATAAGAATACAGATATCACGTGATTTGGCGTGTTGAAAGTCAGACCAGTTTTTATCTACATTTACGATGATCTAGTTTTAATCAAAAGTTTTCAGACTTTGATTTTATTATGTAGTGATATATGTATTATGATTGGAGTAAACCAATTGTAAGTTCTTGTAATGGTTAGTGCTGCAAGATCATGGCACATCGGGATCAAAGTAGAATTCTACAACAAGATTCGGATTATAATTGATCTTCAGTAACCCATGCTTATAAGAGGCGACTATAACGGGATCGGGTGGTCAGGCTCAGTGACTTGGTTTGTGTATATCATCGTAACCCAATTGCGCAGATCAATGTTAATGATGTCAATTATTAGAGTATCTGGTACAGATTCGATTATGTGCATATTACCGTCATATAACTGCAATGTTGCTTAGTTAAACAACAAACAAGGAAAGAAAACGGATCATGGAAGTCAGGGGATGCAGTTCTGTACATCGGGGTGATGGCTGTCATGGTTGTAAGATATGCAAAAACATTCCCTAACCCGTCTGATTACAGCACATCTCTTCGTTCTTCAACGTAAAACAGTTCTTCTGTTTCTGTAGATCAACACGACCACCGATGTTGCGAGATCAGAATTACCCCCTTTATAATATTTGACTCATTGTTTGCAATTTGGGTTTAGTCTATTGATACCTTCTCAGATTCAAATTACTGGAAAATAAGCATATTTTAGCTTGTTAAATGTATTTTTTAAGTCTCGCTAGCCCACATGGCCAGCAATATTGTGAGACTATTTCACACACTGGTTTTATGAATTCTCATTCAAAATCATTCTTTAATCTTCTTTATTCCTTGTTTCTTTTGTACACGTAGACGTATTCTGATCAGGTCACCGACAAACCCTAACTTGTCTACACAATAAACACTGTCATTAAGACAGTGAACTGCCTGCTCGTGGTTTGTGATGAGGATCAGTTCCTGCAGGATCAACCATCTGTACCAAATTAAAGTGGTACTTATTCGGCGATAGCCCTGCGAGTCCGTACTTGGATGGTTACTTAAGACAATCAACACACGCTGTTCATCATCAGCCATTATGTAACACGTTAATTGGACTTATCAGCAGAACGTGACTGTGTTGCTAACCTGCACGTGTTTTCATGAGAAACACAACCTCGAGAACGTGATCATGTTTTGTTATCATTAACTGACTCACATGGTGCGAGGCGACGTACAGTTTATTCAGTTTATTTGAGATTGCGTAATGTTCTCGAAAGCAATCTGGAGTATCTTGAATTCATATTGGGAATTCTTCACAGGTGAAACTTACTGGTGATAAAGCCAAGGCCGTTTCCATGGTTATGCCACGGACATCGGATGATTACCATCAACCTAGACTGTCATGTTTACAGTGCTCTTGAAACTGAACATGTCAATAACATGATTGCATGTTGTGACATGTTCAGTGATAGGCTCTCAACACACACCGAGGCTGTAAG
Organism: Haliotis cracherodii; assembly: GCF_022045235.1. Taxonomy (NCBI): domain Eukaryota; kingdom Metazoa; phylum Mollusca; class Gastropoda; order Lepetellida; family Haliotidae; genus Haliotis; species Haliotis cracherodii. The sequence goes on from NW_027266286.1 coordinate 32,012,572, forward strand.
TTTCATAACAGTGCATCAACCACTTTGGATGTTTGTTCGAGTAAGCAACAGTTAATTGCTCAGCAACCAGTCTCCTAAATGTAAATGATGGCATTTTTGTCATGGGGCATTCACGCAGTTGTCGCAATAATTTGAGATAAATGTAGAACTAATCTGTGTCAGGAAGAGCATAGATATCTTCGAAACGTGACACATTATGTATGTATGTTTTACGATTGTTTATAAGTAAAAGACAATGTTGCATGATGATGATGATGATGATGATGATCATCATCATCATCATATTCACATCACCACGACCACCATCACCACCACCACCATCGGAATTTTTGTCATGGGGCATTCACGCAGTTGTCGCAATAACATGAGATAAATGTAGATAACATGAGATAAATCTTATGCTTCAAGGGGTATGTGAGGAATACTGTTCAAAGAGGCGAAAAACCCAAATCACTCACTCACTCACTCACTCACTCACTCACTCACTCACTCACTCACTCACTCACTCACTCACTCACTCACTCTGATATAACCTTTTATCTATATCCGTTTCACTGTCAATGGTTGGTGTATAGCCGAGATGGTACTGACAGACGTCGGTGCCCTGCATGTTGCCTGTTTCTCGTCTTGGTGTAGACATTGTTATACGACCATTTGTAACACCGAGCAAGTGTATTGTTATTCCTGGACTAACTACTGCGAGCCTGAACAAGATATATTACTAGAGTAACCAGACCTTACAGTGACGTTATTTGTACACAGCCTCATCTTGCTAACAACCACTGTATCCTAATTAAGCGTGCATTGTCGGTTCCGCCACGACAGGGACATTTCTGAGCACCTCTTGATACATCCGAATGTGCGATCAAGTTGTATGGTCCGTCGATCCATCACTCTAACCTTTATGCACTCAGCCTTCATCGGCTTGTTCCGTCATACCTATATCCGGGCACATCTGATGGCCATCCCACATCAGATGCCGGCAGTCTGTAACCGCTAGCCTCGAAGACATCACGCATTCTAAGGCAGCCACAACACCACACTAAATAAAAGTTGCACATCCTGTTATGCAAATACAGAAAGATAGATACCTTCTAAGGCGCGAGCTGACAATCTGTGTGATGATTATCGCGACAGGGACATTCAATGACTTGTATTAGAAGGGTTGAAGTGAGAAGCATGGGTCTCAGTTGCCGTTATAGCAAGTGTAAAACAGGTTCGAGAGGAAATTTATAACTTTCTTTATTATGAGTGAGTGAGTGAGTGAGTATGGTTTTACGCCGCTTTTAGCAATATTCCAGCAATATAACGGCGTGGGACACCACAAATGGGCTTCACACTTTGTACCCATGTCGGGAATCGAACCCGGGTCTTCGGCGTGACGAATGAACGCTTTAAACACTAGGCTACCCGACCGCCCCTCTTTATTATCATGAGGTACTCAAAGGAAACTGTCGGCTTCAATTGTTTATGTTTCCACCTTTGTTATCTTATTACTTTTGTTGTCTTAACACGTACTTATACTCTGCAAAAAAAGAAACGGAAAAAGAGTAATATCGTAAATATTGAGTGTTGTCGACATCCATACACAATTAATACCAATTGTATTGGTCATTTTTGCATGGATTGGGATTTACTTGTGTTGAAAAATTGAGCTACTGCAGAAAGGCGTTGGGTTTTCTTTGCATGCCATCAGCAATCTCAAACTGGTGAACAGCAAAAACATGCCACAACTGACGGAAGCTCAACGCAACAACGCCATCGGCCGACTGCACCAACCACCATAACCAGACAGTGGAACCGTTATCAGACACACGGGACAACACGGGACCGTCCCAGATCCGGTCGACCACTTATTACAACTAGAGCACAGGAAAGAATCATACGGCTACGTCAAGTAAGAACCACCACGGCCACCTCTACGACTACGGCAATATCAGGACTGCCAAGCATATCCGCCCTGACAGTGATGAACCGTCTACGCGCCGAAGGTATTCGCGTTGGACGACCAGTTCGAGGTGTTATTTTGTCGGACGTCAATGGTGTCAGGGTCACAGAGTATGGACCCCAACTGCAATTGAGACAATTTTGGTTTAGCAGCGATTCACGTGTTATGCTTTACAGTGCGGATGGTAGACGTCGTGTTTACAGGCGTCGCGGGGAAAGTTCTACACGAAACGGCATACAGGAAGTGGACAGATTTGGTGGCGGTAGTGTGATAATGTGGACAACCGACTCCTACACTGGTAGAACAGACTTGGTGCAAGTTCAAGGGAACTTAACGGCACAACGTTACACGGATGAGATTCTTCAGCCACACGTCCTTCCCATTATGCAACAAGCAAACGTCATTTTCCAACAAAACAACGCCCGACACCACACGGCAAGACTGACATCAGCCTTTTTTCCAGAAATCACAATATGCAGGTCCTGCCCCAGGTCTCCAGATTTAAACCCAAACGAAATTTATGGGATACAATGGATCAACGACTACGAGCACGTCAGCAGCAACCACTGCAAGCACTGCAGGCAGAGTGGGTTAAAATTCACTATGACACACAATTCGGGATCTGATTGCTTCCATGGGACGACGATGCCAGTCAGTTTTGAACTCTACTGGTAGCCATATATGATATTGAGAACAGATGGCCTTGACCTTGAAATTCAACTGCTCCAGGTGTGTCATATGGGACCTGGGTCAATGACAAAGATGTATGCCAATTTTGAAGAAACGATTAACCTCTGTTGATTATGTATACAATATAAAATTATACATCTAAAAATCCCTTTTGCGTAATTGTTTTTTGCAGAGTATATACGTCGTATATGCTGTCTGCATCCTAGCATTCAGTCAACAAACGTTATGTTCCTAATAATAAAAATGTTGACATCCATAAATTCTTTTTCTCATATGTGTCACTTCTAAATGCCTTGCACACACTTAAAACATATGGAAGTTTTTAAGGGCCCTTTGTTTTCTAAATTGAAATGTCATGAAAATAAGCTGAAATTTTAAGGTTTTTTAATCAAAATTTGGTCAAATTATGCAAGTTTTGATGTGCTGACTTGCTTAGTTAATTGTTTATTTGCTGGTCAACTGTGTCTGAGTCTGGTCAGCCGGGTCTAGAATTTCTATAGCGCTAGCTGATTAGCATCTGCCAGCTCGTTTGACTGGTTTCGACAGCTTGCATCTCCAAGTGTTACGTATTATGATAGGCGTCCTGTAAACTATGTAGCGTTTACTGGCTTGGGAATGTGAAACTTAAAGTAGAAGAATATATTTCATTTTGATAAAACTTGAAGAAAAATATGATGATTTTCGCACTGTTATAACACTACGCTTTATCAACATAACTAGTTTAAGATTGACTTTGGCTATAACTTTCAAATCTTACTTCTGCCTTTATTGATATGTTAACCACATGTGAAGTAGATGATTCATAAATTGTAAAAGTTTTTGAAATATGCTACATTTACTATTTTGAAATGATAATTCCTACAGAGTATTTGTTTATAATTTCGTCGGTAGTTATGCTATGATTTTAACATTAACAGATTTTAACAGTTCTTAACATTGGCCAGATTTTGGTCTTCAAAATAGTGTCAAAACTGCTAAAGTTTATTTTACTGGTATTTATCTAAATTTGATAAACAAATTTACACAAACAGTTGCTGTTGCTTCCTATGGTGCCGTGCCAGGGTACTAAATAATGGTGCTGTCCTTCCATGGGTTAGTTCCCACGGAGCACACACACCACTGCTGACGCGGCCCTCTCACTTGATCTGGGCATGTGGGAAACTTTCTGGCACCTGTACCTTTGTCCTAGGTATTGGTTCCTGGATCCTGGACCTTGTTCCTGGAATTGGTTCCTGGATCCTGGACCTTTGTCCCTGGTATTGGTTCTTGGACCTTTGTCCCTGGTATTGGTTCCTTGATCCTGGACCGCTGTCCCTGGCATCGGTTCCTGCATCCTGCACCCTTTTCCCTGGTATTAGTTCCTGGATTCTGTACCTTTGTGCCTGGTATTGGTTCCTGGATCCTGGACCGTTGTCCCTGGTATTGGATCCTGGGCCCTTGTCCCTGGTATTGGTTCCTGGATCCGGGAACATTGTCCCTGGTTGTCCAGCGCATTGATCAGCTTCGTGGTCTAGTGGTAGAGCGTTCGCTGTGAGAGCGGGGCTCGATCCCCGGCCGCGTCATACCAAAAGACGTTAAAATGTGGTACTTGTTGTAACCATGCCTTGCGCTCGACATTAAGGGGCTAAAACAAGGACTGGTCGCCTCGGAGTCGGGTATTCTGTGTCTAAGTCGGGTATTCATCCTAAACTGTGACATGGTATCTCAGCGGGCTAGCACTATAAATCGGCATCAGTACAAGCAGCCACACAAACACACACACATACATGCACGTCCCTATATTTTTTATTAATCTTGGACTCGACGTTAAACCCCATTTCACCTCACCTCCATCGCACATGTGTCTATCCGCGTTTCACGGACTTCTCTTGGGATATTTATTCAAGTTTAAAATTCATTTGTAATGTAAGATCAAACATACAAACAATCATGTTGGACTCAAACAACGAACAACCCAGTATTGGTTCATGCGGTTCAACACAGTCGAGGCAATGCTAAACGGTATCAGGGGCCCCTCACTGTAAATACCACACAACCTTTGTGACCAATCTCCAAGTCGTCTCTTACCAAAGTATGTTGTGTGTGTGTTTCGTGTTTTGGGGTACTGAAAAAATATGTGTGCACTGGAAAAGTCCTGATAGGTATGTGTTGGGGGTCTCCAAAACAGTCTGTGTCCTTTTGTGTAAGAGAAAATATTGAATGTCTTGTATACTCTCGCTCTAAAACAGTCCATCCCAAACCATCTATACCCTTCCTTCCCTAGATTGTTCAATTGTTCAGTCCTTGTATGTTCGGCCATTCATGAAGCAAATGACCACTATGTCAGTCGTTGCGAGCAGGGGAGAGGTACTTGTTGATGACAGGTAGGTAATCACACCAGGCTAATTTATTGATCCACTGCCCTACAACAGAGAACAACACAGGAAGAGCCGTGATGTTGCTAGCCGATGGTGTGTGTGTGTGTGTGTGTCATCACGGTATCGTCCAGGTCTTATCTCTTTAGTCTAGATGACGTCGCACATTAATTGTTGTCACCGAGCGTTGCCCGCAGGCAATATTTGACGCCAAGGCCACTCGTCCTTGAACCTGTTATTGGTTTTAGAATACTTTTAAACCCATCAGGATTCTTTTCTGTTTGGTATCCCCGTCAATAACCATAGTTTTTACTGAGTAAACAGAACCAGCGTCAGCTTCTTTGGTGAGTTAAAATCTCAAGAGGGTCGCATTTCACTTCAACTGTCGTATGTTTGGTAACTGATTACACCACCATGGGTTAGGTGTCGGTGTTACGGGGAAGTGGTTAAACGGCAATCGATGAAAGTGCAGGGAGGTCCCTGCACTTTCATCGATTTGAAATATATTAATTTTGTATTCATGGTCTTTAAAATGTCTTCTTCTGTTAATCGCCTAATCATGGTATCGTGTACGTTAAGAGCGTTTTGTAAGTTTAGCAGCGACAACGTTCGCTCTACATGCCATAGATCGTGGTTTAATTCCTACTTAAGAGCCAAATAAGTCACTCTGGGCCATGGTGTTGTTTTGCTGGTCTGTGCTTAAAGGGGCTCAAGACGTAACTCACTATTGAATTGTGAAAATAATGTCAGTGATCATTTCCATTGAGTTATTTTAACCATTCCGGGAGAAATGCTGTAGTTCATCAGGTTGTCCACGTTGTTTGACGGTTCAGTACACGTGACCATGACGCCACGTTAAATGTCAGAAATAGCATCACTTTATTTGCTTACACACAGGAGGCCCAACTGTATATATGACTTGTAATGTGGCTATTGTCCCATCTAGGCTATAACAAATCATGAATATCAACGGTTCACTCAGCAACCAATGCTTGCCGTAAAACGCGACTATGCTTGTCGTAAGAGGCGACTAATGGGATCTGGTGGTCAGGTTCGCTGATTTGGTTGATGCATGTCACTTGCGTGGATCGATACTCATGATGTCAATCACTGGATTTCCTGGTCCAGAGTATTTACAGACCGCCGTCATATAGCCGGAATATTTCTAACAAACAAACAAAAAGATGGGGAAAGAAGCACCGCAGCGTGCTTCCATCGACAGTCGACCTTTTAACCATAAATTCAACCAACATTAAGAATTACACTTTCGTAGCAATTTATACAGAGTATATTTTGAATAATTAGTAGCACAGCAAGGGTATGTTTTCTCACCTAACTTAATACCAAATGTTCGGATATTAAGGTTTAGATCTTAGAATGTTATTGTTTTTCTTTGGAACGGTACAAACAGAACGAGCTGTACAGTTGATGAGGCATATTCGTCACATATCTTCCGCTATGACACGTAAGATTGAAGCATACCATTAATGTATTCGGCAGCCTCACAGACAGCTTCTGTGCTCCAGACTTGTATGTGAAATCACTGTACAGATGCACCACAACAGAAGTCATTAAACTTGAGCAGGTAACACAGGCATACCTCAGTCTCCTGTCATCTTCAAGTTTTAATTCATTGTTTTTATTGCCAATATTCTCACTTGATGGTTGTGGTGAAATAGAATGTATAATAAACAGGTAAACTTTGCACAACTCTTCAAAATTCAGGCCAGCTGTGTGGAACCGCCTCTATAGAACAGGCAGTTCAATACAGCGGGCCTCAATTTCGGGAATTGGAATTTTTGGAAGACATGGAATTTGCATTTTGATAGTTGAAGGTGGTAGACGATGCCTCGTGTCCCTTTCTTAATGGGAAATTATATATAATTACTTCAATCTGGATTCACTCTGTGATTGTTTTCTTATTGATTAATTTTGTGTTTTGATTTTAAGGCCATTTGTTTTGTTATTATTGTTTGTTACCTGTTATAAATCACTCACAGGGGCATACTATAATGGTTTGAAATGACAGGCATGTGATACAATGGACAGAGTAGTGTCATGCTTTAATTGCAGGGATGTAAAAATTGAATTTGTTAAATGGTGTTGATGGTTTTCTAAAACCTGGTGTTGTGCTGCTGGTGTGTGTAGTTCAAGCTGGGTCTGTTTACCCCCTGCCTGCACACATGAAGCACATTCTCACTGTCATAACAGACCAAATGCTTATATCATGACAACACACCCAAGAAATAACAGGCAATTGCGTACATTTCTCAAAACGCCAGACACACATGAATGTGTGAATTAGTTGTTTCTCACGGATGAATATCAGGACACTTTGCTCGCACGCGGGGTCACGTGGGTAAACATCATTAGTTACAACAGGGAGCAGGATACATCAGCTGTTTATACAAATATCTCACAAAAACAAAGAGAAAGATATCAAACCGATAACAAGTAATGGAGGTTACTAGAGCCTCGTTCTGGTGTTGACGGATGCGTCCCAGGCACGTGCTGTAAGTTTATGTGATGTACTAGCGTGTTGAGTGAAAACCTTGGTATAAAAATACACAAGGGAGCAACGTTTCATCTGTTCATTAGATAACGGATTGTCATGTTGAAACTTAAACACACTGAAAGTTATACAAACGATTTCCACACCCTTTTGTAAACAGTTTTCTCTTTCTTTGCATGTATATCTAATCGTAGAAGTTATCAATAATTAACCCCTGTCACATCAGTGAGTGCACGTGAGTTGGGTTGACGCCACTTGTGGTGGTGTTTTAGCTCTCTTACGTCAGTCTTAGTTTCATCTTCCTGAGGCTACGGAGTTAACTAACTATGAAAGTCCAGTTTCCACCTTTGCCGAACTAGGCTGGAATGTCCACCAGTGGCTATCACTAGTTATGTCCCTTCTATGTGTCTCCTTTTGACCAATCAGATTCCATCTCTCATATCACTTGCATTTGCTTCAAACAAAATGGGGGCGCCCATTCGAAGACGATCTCATCGATAATCAAGATTTATATTGTAATCAAATCACTTGAGCACCTTCATTAAAAACATGAAAGAATTTGCAAAGTTGGCGGTACACATGCTTTGCAAATCCTGCAGTCGACGAAATCTGCACGTTGAAATCCATGTTGCTTACAAACCGGATGTGTAGTTCGTTACGCGATTGTGATAGGACTATGCATAGGCTCGTTAGTCCAGCCAAAATAATTCCAGTTCGGCAAGGGTGGAAACGGGACTGTTATAGTCAGTTAACGCCCTTGCCCCGGGAATATGTCTGAGTTTATAGATTGGGAACAGCATGCCGCTTGGAGCAGCATTTCAGGAATATGACGAGGTATCAGCATAACGTCGGAGGACAGCCCAAAAGGGATGCCGGGCTAAGACGCATGCCACTTTGGTGAAACAAAACATGCACGGACGAATACAGTAGTCGAACCCAAGATCAGCAGACGTTGTATGTTTCTACTTGTGTAGTATGTGGTCCCGGCTGAGTACGAGTAGGACAAGACACAGCAAGGTTCATCGTCGTAGCGAGTCTGTTGTAGGCCCAGGCAACTAAGGGACAGACCCTTAATTTGGAAACGGCTACTCTCATCAAATATGAGGAAATTCCGGTGAAAACAATGGTTTATGTTATATTTGTGTTTTCCTAAACTGTTAGGAGGATGACAGGGACTAAGTCTCTCCGCCAACATCACTCAGGCTGTAAACATTTGCGACACAAGCAAGACAATCTGTTGTTGGTCACCAGCCGCCAATGAAGCAGTCATGAAGGTTGGTTTGCATGCTACACCCACACTGGAGAAACAGCCATTAATTCCTGGTCGGTGGTCGGCAAGATTGACCTCCCAATGCTTGAATGAAACGAGTCACTAAGACAGTAAGCCGGGATTAGTGAAATCAGAAACAATTACACAGTTGTGTATTGATATTCGAATAAAAGATACAAGTTCAATAATAAAGAAACCTTTCGACGCGAAATGTGGCACCAAGATCTATCCAGTTATCCCTTTGTGTTTATGACAGTCCTAATCATCAACAGTTCAAGAACGTAGAGTCTGTTTCCCGTTGGCGAGGCTTTGCACATCCGTCGCGCTGTGGCAATAGCTCTGGGCGATTAATGGTATTGGCTCTAGGTGACAAATGGGTTTTTCCGTAGCAGAATTGTCCCATGGAACACAGGTTGATTCCTTGAAGTCTGTGGGATAGAGGACCATTCAAAGTGCAATTACCATCGAATACTCAGCAACCGAAGAAGATCAAACGGGCAAAGAACACTGAGAGGGTGTTTAAAAATAATGGTAAAATAACATATGACTACTGTGTTTATGTGCCTGACTTACGAAACGTATACGATACCCTCCGTTGTGGTAGTTTATACCCACGAGAGTAACTGTATGTTCGTTGATCTTGGGCCAGTAATATGTCCCGTCTGCTACAACTGCCTACAGGGGGTTGTGCTCATTGTCACTCTAGGTCTGGGCGTTGCTATTGGTTTCGTGGCGTTAAGTGAGACATTGACTCCGTGTAATTGGCTCTCAACAAAATAGGAAAATCCGCGAACGTGTCACACACTAGATTTTCTGGTCCTTCGATCACTTCATTGTCTGGTTTGTTTAAAGGCTGCCGTCGCATGGCAGAAGTACTGCTGTGCAGCGTCACGCAACAAATACTTATTTTGTATGCACATTGTGTGGGTTGCTGGGGATACAAGTAGGGCAGGACATGCTAACCCTTTCGTGAAAACCTGGTGTCATCAGTAAGCAATTCGTACCATTTTCACTGCTGTTTTACCTTTCACGCCTGGAATCTGTTCCGATGGATAATAGTGAATGGTTATTCTCTGGCGTTGACGTTTTATATTAACTTCAAAATGAAACCGACATTCTACCTTGATATTTATAAAAGTCTACATTCTGATTGGACTGATGTAACGAAGTAGTAGATAAACCCTGCTTGTAGTTTTGATACAGAGGTCCATCCATGGTGAGACCCAGAATGTGTGGAGGGCGTCATGGAAAATGATAAATATAAACTTCTTTGGAATAGGCCCGTATAAAGCCTCAGACTTATCCAGGCCAACAGACCTGATCTTGTCCTTTTTGATAAAAACAATTAAATCAAATAGATATCATTGAACTATCTGTCCCTTTTGACACAAATGTGATTCACAAGATTCAGGAAAAACAAGGTAAATATGCTAACCTCGCTTTCGAAATGTCACGCCATTGTTCTCGGACCCTGGGCCGATGATGAGCCAAACCAGCCTGACCGTGCCAGGATCACACAAACCCTCTTTGCTGCATTTACTTATTTTAAATCTGTATAATATTAATAAATATATACAAATAACATTATTCAAACAATTTCATTGATGCATTGATATTCTTGAACATATTTATAAAAATTGAAGAACTTCTGGTACTTCTAGCTGTTCCTGATTTGATTTAATAGATAATCTGCCCGAGCGAGATGTGTACATGGCTGACTTACGGTGTGACTGAGAGCTTGACGAATATTCAATAACAAGTGAGGAACCTTTCAAGTCTATGTAACCAGTATCTCGTTGTCAACATACTTGTAAACGTATGTTACTAAGCCTAAGCCTAATTATCCATCAGGGCATTTGTTTTATACGGAGTTTGCCCTTCTTAAACTGTTGCTTCCGTTATTCTGTCAACTTAATAACAGTCTTTCAGACAACCTAAAGTTTGAAGTTCTCCAACTGTTGATGCTATATCTTCATTGCGTCTCAATGTAAGAGCACAGCATCCTTGGTACTGCATATGAGCAAATACCCACAGCTCTGTCAATCTGACCTTCCTACACTCGGCTTCACCAGACGAAGGTTATTTCGGGACAGTCACACTTAAACATACAACATTAGCTCTATTTTCTTGCACTCTTGTCTTAATCGGCTCGTTCCGTTACACCTCGGTTATTTCCGGGCACCCAGTAGGATATCGTGCCCCATGACTTATAGCTCTCGATCAACACATAACCCAGACAGTTATGCTAGGATCAGTTGAAAGACACGGTATCACGGCAGGTGAAATATGTACAGCAGCTAACACACACAGAGCCTGTAAGGTGTGGACAGATTGTATAGCCGTGTTCATTTCTCCTCAGTGCATGTCTCGGGGGGTTGCTGGGTGTAACGTGTACTTGTCGCTGGTATTACATTTGACGTCGGGAGAATTACAGTTCCTATTAGTTCTGTGTCTGCAGTTTGTGTTTAGCCCGATCCCACGGGGCCTTACGTCTTTGCATATTGCCCCTACTGGGATGCGTCTTTGTCAGCATGATGCTACTACCACCACTACTACGACCACCATTACCTCCACCACCACTATCACTACTACCATCATCACCACTCTTCTACCAGTACTACCCCCACTACTTCTATTAGTCTACTGTACTACTACTACTACTACTACTACTACTACTACTACTACTACTACTACTACTACTACCACCCATGTGTATGTGACTCATGTGTTGATACACGGGCATGTTTAGTCATCCCCTCGCTTTATACAGCAACATATGACAGACATGAACGTGTTGGCTATAGTAGTGGAGGATGGTTGATGCATTGACTCAAACCTCGGGATTCTACACGTCGTTCACATGAACATTCAGTAGAGAAAAAGACAACAACCACACATACACAAATAGAAGACTTGTAATTAATATCCGGAATAATCAACATTGTAATTATTACTCTGGATCGAGACACGCCATTGATGACTCGATAACTGTTCCTGGCTTCCCGATCAGTGGAGCCGCCACCGACAGGCTGTCATGAGGATCACAGCGAGCTCTGCCAGATTCCCCCATTATTCTCCAGCGCTCCATACAGCAGTGACTGCACCGGGCACCACAGGGCTTTATGACACAACGACCTTCCTTCCCGTTAATAAACACTTCACGGTAAAAACTTCTGAGTAAACACGCCGGTGGTCGTTGCTCTCATGATTTGCAATGCTCTTTAATGAAGAAAATAGTGGCATAACAGTACATCTGAAGCTTGGCTTCCCGTGTGTTAGCCATTCAAAGTATGCTATCAACGTAATGGCCAAAACGCTATTTCCCCTTGACATTTCCGTTGTATCGTAAACGTGTTTATTTGAATTCTTTGTGAAATTATTTTTGGACAATCAAATTGGTACTCGGTGCCAAGTTAAATATAAAAAAACGACCTATCCCAATCTCCGGGTTGGGTATGTAAATTAATGCTACAGAATATTTCTAATGTGCATCATTGTTACACAGTTGAGCCCAAAAGTCATAAACATGAATCTATGCCAGACAACTTGAAGCATAAACCATTCTTCTTCCTCCGCTGATGTTCTACCACGTCGTGTTTCCTCGCTAAGGATGCACACTGTATATGTACATATAAAATACTTAATCTCTTTGATGCAAACAGTTTTCTATAAAGATCTGTTAGGGCCTTCATGGACACATTATTTACTTCACAAGCGATAGGGACGAAATTGATACACCGATTCATGGACTGGACAGACGCTTACCATTATCAGTTAATTTTCAACGTCCCCAACACCAAATGTAAAATGATAAAATATACAGATGCCAGTGAACTTTTTACCACAACACAAGGCAGGAACCTAAAAGACTGTTCCTACTGTTGGCAACCATGGGTTGCTGAAGATCTATTCTAACCCGGATCTTCAGTCTATAGTTTATCACTCTATCAAGATACACACGTTTCACGTAGAAGAGAAAGGGGTACAGTTCGCACCATGAAATATAGTCAGTTCATTGAGCCGACCATTTGTTATTACGGAGTTGAAATTAAAAACCAATTGTCGTGGCACTGTAGCTCACCTGGAAATGTAGTGAACACTTTTAACTGTCACCAAGACAGATACTTGAACGGATGCCGCAAGAAGTCATATCCGAATGTCTTTTGCATAAATACTGACACGTTGTACTTCTTGACAAACTGCATTTCAATCACGACATTTTAATCTCAAATGTATCCAGAAATAACATTATTTTATACTGTCTGAATCTGGCAAATGCTCACAACAAAAGCTCAGGACGCGGACTTCCGAAAAGACACGAACAAACAAGGCGGATTGCCAGATTTCTACAATAACACATAGTCAATACTCTGATACTTAGTAACCACACTATTCCAAAACAACGAGTTAATGCAATTCAATAACACCACGTCCCATAATTATTTCACTCGTAACATTATTAACGTAAACCATTCTTGGGGTAAAACAGACGTCATCATTGACGCCATATTGTACTGACCCAACAACCCATACTTGCTGCCATCACGTTGACGTTAGTAATCAATATTCAACACAGTACCTCTTTGGCACAACTGTTCAGGAAGTGCTGGAAACTCGTTCCCTAAATTCAGTATGACACACTCATTTATGTTACACAATCCATATACTACACGCTGAAGTGTGAAGGGACACTTGTGGAATTAGACACTGTTGACAGCCACATATTTCTTATTGCTGACTTACACGACTGTACCCGATGTATGTCAGACATATCTGCTCATGGAGGACTGGTGTGATTTTGGCATCCATGAAGTTCTTGTACCACACTTGCATGTAGGCACCTACATCTGTTGCGCTCCTATGGCCAACGATTACTTCCGCTGCTGTCCCGGGCTGATTGTACGACTTAAACTTTGATCTTAGTCAAAGTAGATGAAAGGTCAACATGTTTTTTTTTTAAATTAGCAGTAGTATCAGTGCAGTAAAACATTCGTAGCTTCAAGGGAAACCGTTTTTGAATAGATATAATTGTTAATGGTTGAACTTGACTGTGGACTATCTGTATTGAATTTTATCAAATCCATTCTTGAAAAAGGGTAATGAAATCAACATTAGAAAAACAATTTAAAAGTGAGAAATAGTGTGTGTAATAAAATATTAGACTATACGTTATTCTTTAAGGGCGCGCCTGGTATGCGAAGCAGGGACGCCGAAAGGACGCTACTATGCACCGCCATGGGCCACTGGAGCACCAGTCTTCCATGATTTGTGATGAACTGACAGAATTGTTATTGAATCAGGGCAAGAAAAAAAATGCTTGCGGCAAGGTGTAATACGAGATAGTGAGGTCATGACACGACGCAGCGTTATGTAAGCGGAATGATGAGATGACGCAGTATTATGTAAAGACATCATGACATGATGCACTATTGTGTAAGGTGAAACCATTCATGATACGACACAGTATTATGTAAGGAAATCAAGACATGATGAAGTATTATGTAAGGAATTCATAACATGACGCACTATTATCTCAGGAAATCCTGACATGGCTCAATATTATGTAAGGAAATCATGACATGACGCAATATTATGTAAGGAAATCATGACATGAGGCAGTATTATGAAAGGAAATCATGACCTGACGCAATATTATGTTAGGAAATCATGACTGGAGGCAGTATTATGTAAGGAAATCATGATATGACGCAGTCTCCAAATGAATGATCAAATCATCAGCATACAAAAGCAGGAATAGCTCCATTAAATCCTGTTGAGATTCCCCTCTCCCATCTGTTGGATATCATTCTCCCACTTATCAATAAATAGTGAAAACAAAATAGGGCTTAAAACGCAGTCTAGTTTATTACCACTGAAACAATTAGATTAATCCCATATACTGTTCTGTGATATTTTAACCGAAAATAAAGTTTTAGAGTAAATATCCTATATGATGGAAAGTGTTTCTCAATTATTTCCGTGGGCGATGGTGTAGCCTAGTGGTTAAAGCGTTCGCCGAAGACCCGGGTTCGATTCCCTGCATGCTTACCATGTGCGAAGCCCATTTCTGGTGACCCCAGCTGTGACATTGCTGAAATATTGCCCAAAGCAGCGTAAAACCATACTCACTTTCACTCACTCACTCAATTAAGTCTGTTTCAGTGAAGTCAAACCAGAGCGTTCTGGAAATTTATAAACAACCAAATATATCTGAACTACAGATTGCATTACAAACATATTATCCACGAAAACCTGCCTGACATCACATAACTCCAGAAACTGTTTCAACCTGATATTTAGAGCCTGCGTGAAAAGCTTGCCACAAATATCCATAGGAGTGATACCCCGATAGTTATTTACATCAAGGACACCCCATGGAGGGGAGTCAAAAGAGTAACAAGGCATGGAATTAAAACATTACTGTCATATCTTAAACTACAGAGACACCATCAGGACCTGGCGCTTAATTAAAATGTCGGTAAGATACATTCGTTGTAGCAGGATCACTCGGATTACTTGGGGTTGTGTGCGTCCCTCGTTAGGTTTTATATCACTCAGCTCCGGCTCGTGGTACAAAGCCTAACTCTGGACGCCGGAAATCCCATGTACCCCTCATGATCTTGCTACAACTTATGGGGATGCCTAGTGCAGTCACTGCTGTATGGGGGTAGAATAGGTTTCAGCAACCCATGCTCGCCTTAAAAGGCAACAATGCTTGTCGTAAGAGGCGACTAACGGATCGGGTGGTCAGGCTCGCTGACTTGGTTGATGCATGTCATGTATCCCATTTGTGTGGATCAATGGTCCTGATATCAATCACTGGGTTGTCTGGTCCAGACTCGATTATTTACAGACCGCCGTCATATAGCTGGAATATTGCTGAGTGCGGCGTTACACAACAAACAAAGAAACACAGCTATATGGAGCGCTGGAGAATAATGGGGGAATCTGGCAGAGCTCGCTGTGATCCTCATGACAGCCTGTCGGTGGCGGCTCCACTGATCGGGAAGCCAGGAACAGTTATCGAGTCATCAATGGCGTGTCTCGATCCAGAGTAATAATTACAATGTTGATTATTCCGGATATTAATTACAAGTCTTTTATTTGTGTATTTGTGGTTGTTGTCTTTATCTCTGCTGAAAGTTGATGTGAACGACGTGTAGAATCCCGAGGTTTGAGTCAATGCATCAACCATCTTCCACTACTATAGCCAACACGTTCATGTCTGTCATATGTTGCTGTATAAAGCGAGGGGATGACTAAACATGTCCGTGTATCAACACATGAGTCACATACACATGGGTGGGTGGGAGAGGGGGTAGGAATCGAGATATTGAGAAAGTAATCATAACAAGCTACTACTACCACTACTACTACTACAACTACTACTACTACTACTACTACTACTACTACTACTACTACTACTACTACTACTACTACTCAGCAACCCATGCTTGTAGTAAGACTGACTATGCTTGTCTTAAGATGGATCTAACTCGCTGGCTCGCTGACTTGGTTGATGCATGTCATCGTATCATAATTGCGTGGATCGATGCTCATGATATCAATCACTGGATTATCGGCTCCATTGACGCAGCCATGTCGTGTCTCGGTCCAAAATAGTAATTACAGATTTGATTGTTCCGCACATATATTACACCCTCTATACTGTGTACATGTAGAGTGTGTGTATTTGTGTTGAGTGTTAAGGTAAAAGACGTATACACACCGTGTAAAGATACATGTGGATGTTTCGTTTCTGGTGACAATTATGTCCGCGGTAGTATCTCCTCATTACACATCCAATGACAGACTGATTATCATCAGACACTTTGAATTCTGGTCCGTCTTGAACTAACACTCGTTCCTGTGTTTCTTACAGCTCTGATAGTGCGGTATCTGACGAAGAGGTTCATTGGAGATTACGATCCGGAAATGGGTGAGTTTGTTGAAGATGTGTGGTCACAATGCAATCATGTACACAATACAACACGTTACAATTTATGTCATTGAACTCATTAACAGTATGACACGACAGAATGCATGTTAGTGAAATCATTACACAGTATGACATGGCAGAATGCATGTTCGTGAAATCATTACTCAGTATGACATGGCAGAATGCATCTTAGTTAAATCATTACCCAGTATGACATGGCAGAATGCATGTTAGTGAAATCATTACTCAGTATGACAAGACAGAATGCATGTTGGTGAAATCAGTACACAGTATGACATGGCAGTATGACAGTATGACAAGACAGAATGCATGTTGGTGAAATCATTACACAGTATGACAAGACAGAATGTATGTTAGTGAAATCATTACACAGTATGACAAGACAGAATGCATGTTAGTGAAATCATTACACAGTATGACAAGACAGAATGCATGTTGGTGAAATCATTACACAGTATGACAAAACAGAATGCATGTTAGTGAAATCATTACACAGTATGACAAGGCAGAATGCATGTTAGTGAAATCATTACACAGTATGACAAGACAGAATGCATGTTAGTGAAATCATTACACAGTATGACAAGACAGAATGCATGTTGGTGAAATCATTACACAGTATGACAAGACAGAATGTATGTTAGAGAAATCATTACACGGTATGACATGGCAGAATGCATGTTAGTGAAATCATTACACAGTATCACATGGCAGAATGCATGTTAGTGAAATCATTACACAGTATGACAAGACAGAATACATGTTAGTGAAATCATTACACAGTATGACACGACAGAATGCATGTTGGTGAAATCATTACACAGTATGACAAGACAGAATGAATGTTAGTTAAATCATTAGACAGTATGACAAGACAGAATGCATGTTGGTGAAATCATTACACAGTATGACAAAACAGAATGCATGTTAGTGAAATCATTACACAGTATGACATGGCAGAATGCATGTTAGTGAAATCATTACACAGTATCACATGGCAGAATGCATGTTAGTGAAATCATTACACAGTATGACAAGACAGAATGCATGTTAGTGAAATCATTACACAGTATGACAAGACAGAATGCATGTTAGTGAAATCATTACACAGTATGACAAGACAGAATGAATGTTAGTTAAATCATTAGACAGTATGACAAGACAGAATGCATGTTGGTGAAATCATTACACAGTATGACAAGACAGAATGAATGTTAGTGAAATCATTACACAGTATCATATGGCAGAATGCATTTTAGTGAAATCATTACACAGTATGACAAGACAGAATGAATGTTAGTTAAATCATTAGACAGTATGACAAGACAGAATGCATGTTGGTGAAATCATTACACAGTATGACAAGACAGAATGAATGCTAGTGAAATCATTACACAGTATCACATGGCAGAATGCATGTTAGTGAAATCATTACACTGTATGACAAGACAGAATGCATGTTAGCGAAATCATGACACAGTATGACACGACAAAATGCATGTTAGTGAATCATTACACAGTATGACATGGCAGAATGCATGTTAGTGAAACCATGACAGAGTATGACATGGCAGAATGCATGTTAGTGAAACCATGACACAGTATGACACGACAGAATGCATGTTAGTGAAACCATGACACAGTATGACATGGCAGAATGCATGTTAGTGAAACCATGACACAGTATGACACGACAGAATGAATGTTAGTGAATCATTACACAGTATGACATGGCAGAATGCATGTTAGTGAAACCATGACTGAGTATGACATGGCAGAATGCATGTTAGTGAAACCATGACACAGTATGACATGGCAGAATGCATGTTAGTGAAACCATGACACAGTATGACACGACAGAATGAATGTTAGTGAAACCATGACACAGTATGACATGGCAGAATGCATGTTAGTGAAACCATGACACAGTATGACACGACAGAATGCATTTTAGTGAAACCATGACACGACGCAGTGCATGCGAGGGAAATAGTCATAGTACCTCTCGTCGCGTAACTCTCGGTCGCTGCAACGCGTGGAGGAAATCATGATATGAAGATGTATATATGCTGAAATCATCACATCACGCTGTATATATGCTGAAAATCATGAAATGACACTGTATATATGCTTAAAATCATGACATGACGATGTATATATGCTGGAAATCATGACATCTCGCTGTATATATGCTGGAAATCATCACATCACGCTGTATATATGCTGAAAATCATGAAATGACACTGTATATATGCTGGAAATCATGAAATGACACTTTTTATATGCTGAAAATCATCACATCACGCTGTATATATGCTAAAACTCATGAAATGACACTGTATATATGCTGAAAATCATGAAATGACGATGTATATATGCTGGAAATCATCACATCACGCTGCATATATGCTGAAAATCATGAAATGACACTGTATATATGCTGGAAATCACGTCTTTTATGTGTGGGAAATACTGACATCACGTCTAATATGTGTGGGAAATAATGACATCACGTCTTACATGTGATGGAAATAATGACATGACGCCGTATATGTGTTGGAAATAGATATGTATAGATAGCTATGGATCCTTAATCCCATCCACCACCTCATCGCAACGGCTTAATCATCTTCGCCAAAGGAAACGTTCTCACGACAATTTCCGTTAAACATGCTTTTTAGCATGAGGAGGGGTATCCTGCCGTTTGCCATATTACGTATTAACTGAATCCAATTTGAAACACTTTGCGTCTAAATTGTCAATAGCTATCCCTGAACCTTAATAATCTTTTCCTTGCAATCAAACTCGCGACTGTGTGTCGTGGAAATGACATATCAGAAATCCATTACTAGTTATTTAAATTGGCCGGAATGCACTGTTGAATAGTTTTTGCCTCAGCAGAATGTCTCTGATATAAAGTACATAGAGCTAACATCAGGTCATACGGTAATCTGTTTTGCTGATATATCCAGGAACTGGCAATAACTAAGCCAGGTGATTTGAAGCAACATTTCTTTAACTGTTCTGTTTTATACCCTCACATATCAAGGCTTTGAAACATTATTGATTGCACGGCATGAAATTGCTCCTCAAATAAAAATCTCGGCGATGTACATAAAACACAATGACACACAACCTATCATTGCTGGAAAGCTCCAGTGTTTTCGGTTTCGTAATCATGAAGAAACGGCACTGCTTGTGCCAAACAAAATGGTGGCAACGTAAACAATACCATTTTAACTTGCACTTTGTGCAGTAGTGTTTTGCTATCGATAATCAATAAAATGTGTAATGTAAAGATATGATTTAAATATGACGGCAAGCTTTACACAGCCCAACACTCCCTGAATGCTTTGTTTTTCTAAGGACTTTCTTTACTTTCAAACCACGGTTCATACTATCGGAAGCTGATATTTTCTGCTTGGAACAATCAGTGTGGTTAAATGGTAGCTGTCTGAAATATACCTTATATGATTTTATGTTGTTGTCTGCAAAATACCACGACATGGTAATAAACATTGCACCTCCGCCTATCATTCATCTTAGCCCCGGAGTTAGAGCTGAATAAACACAATATGACATGTTTACTGTAGACCACGTGCCTTAGATCAACATGAGAACTACCTAGAGGAAGAGCACATGTTAGCTCCGTCTACAATTAAACACCAGTTAACGCACAACAGATTCAACTATAAACAGGTCTCGGCTCACAGCATCGGGAGCCATAAAATTTACTTTGATCAAATGTTGCTTTTATTAAAACCGGCGTTCAGACAGCAGTCAGTTATCACTGTTTGTTCAGACGAATATGTGCCTATTCTTTCAGTCGGTTAGACTCGGGGCAAAACAGATAGTTTCATGTGTCGACGGAAGAGACTGTCGACTAGCTTGCCATGTTCTTTAGCGTGGCTTCCGGCACGTGTTGAAATCTGAATACATTTAAGTTTTTATTATTCTTGAGGTAAATTCATGTTTGTGTTTTTACACCGGCTAAAAACTGATTACACAAATGGAACAAACGCAATACAACGCTTTGATACAAAGAATATGACTAAAATAAACTAGCAGAACCTTGTGTACTACTGAATGGCGAGTGTCTCACTACATGGGTATTGTTAGAAGCTGGTGTCTCACTACATGGGTATTGTTAGAACCTGGTGTCTCACTACATGGGTATTGTTAGAACCTGGTATCTCACTACATGGATATTGTTAGAACCTGGTGTCTCACTACATGGGTATTGTTAGAACCTGGTGTCTCACTACATGGGTATTGTTAGAACCTGGTGTCTCACTACATGGGTATTGTTAGAACCTGGTACATTACTACATGGATATTGTTAGAACCTGGTACATTACTACATGGCGGTTGTTAGAACCTGGTATATGACTACATTGGTATTGCTAGAACCTGGTATATAACTACATGGGTATTGTTAGAACCTGGTATATGACTACATGGTATTATTAGAACCTGGTATATGACTACATGGGTATTGTTAGAACCTGGTATATGACTACATGGGTATTGTTAGAACCTGGTTTATGACTGCATTAGTATTGTTAGAACCTGGTATATGACTACATGGGTATTGTTAGAACCTGGTATATGACTACATTTGTATTGTTAGAACCTGGTATATGACTAGATTGGTATTGTTAGAACCTGGTATATGACTACATGGGTATTGTTAGAACCTGGTATATGACTACATGGTATTGTAAGAACCTGTTATATGACTACATGGTATTGTAAGAACCTGGTATATGACTACATTGGTATTGTTAGAACCTGGTATATGACTACATGGTATTGTTAGAACCTGGTATATGACTAGATTGGTATTGTTAGAACCTGGTATATGACTACATGGTATTGTAAGAACCTGGTATATGACTACATGGGTATTGTTAGAACCTGGTATATGACTACATGATTATTGTTAGAACCTGGCATATCACTACATGGGTATTGATAGAACCTGGTATATGACTACATGAGTATTGTGAGAACCTGGTTTATCACTACATTGGCGTTGTTAGAACCTGGTATATGACTACATGGGTATTGTTAAAACCTGGTATATGACTACATGGTATTGTAAGAACTTGGTATATGACTACATGGTATTGTTAGAACCTGGTATATGACTACATGGGTATTGTTAAAACCTGGTATATCACTACATGGGTATTGATAAACCCTGGAATATAACTACATGGTCACTGTCAATTCCTGATTTGTCATAGAAAAGATGTTGTTCGAACCATTGGTCGAACCTGGTGCGTTACTTCATGGGCAAATAACGTCTGCCACCTCCGGGTCGCACACATGAGGTGTGCTTCTCATGCTATCTGATGTCAGTCAGTAATAATGGCTGACGCCCTTACTCGTCGAAATGATATATGGCTGAGCAGTAATTCAGTCATATGAGGAGGTTACATTTCTGTTTAATGAAGGAAAGACATCCTAATTGGGGTGGTGATCAGCACAGTTTTTGTTTTCGAAAGATATCGATACTTTAAGATAGCAGATGTCATCATCGTATCACCGGACTGAACATTACCATAACATATTCCTATTTTATGATTCATTTCTTCTGTTGTGTCGTCAATTTGACCACACAAAGTATTATCCAGCTGTTGTAGACGGGGCATGTTATCCAATTCACACAAAATCACGATTACAATTATAGGATGAGAAAATTGAACAGATATTGAAAACGACGCCAGGAAGGGAATTTTAAACCATCAGCTAGCGAGGACTGTCAAGTATAGCCTCGAGGGAGTAACCGATGTAGTCGACACTATTCAACCATCTCGAGGTACAATGCAATACTAGCTCAGTCATCTCACAACTCTCTCTTGATGATGACGTTCCCTCTCAGCATCCCGTGTGTCAGCCTTCACCTCTGAACCTCTCACCCTCACCCTTACCCTTACCCCTACCCTTACCCTCACCCTCACCCTCACCCTTACCCTTACCCTCACCCTTACCCCTACCCTTACCCCAACACAAAAGACATGCGACAGCACACCTTGTTGGTGATATTTGTACCTTATATCACAGCAATGCTGGGAGAGTGACAGAGAGTGTGTAGGTTGTCGAGTTGTCGTCATCTCATGGATGCTTTGTCAATAACAGGACCATTTGGCAACGGTCGTATATCAAGAACAAGATCTCACAATTTCGGGTAATAACAAGGCAACAGTTCCGCTGATCCAACGACCAGGCAGAGACGTCTTCCAGTTCATCACGTGGCTGCAATCATTAGTTTGTCGGATATGGTCGAAGGTTAGCTTAGCAGGTGGTGATTTTATCCATCTAATAAAGCTTGATGAATCCACGTATCGTTTCGGGGCGCTAGAGTAGTGGTTAGAGCGTTCTCTTGTTCGGTTTGCCCACATAGGGTGCAGTGTGTGAGGCCCCGTGAATACTACTGAATGCACCGTACCCCGCTCACTTACAACATATACCGTCTCACTGATAACTGGCCACCGTTGTCCACAGTATGGATATGCCATTTAAACTTGGGAGCAAAAGAAAGTACACGATTTTTTTTATGTAATTGAAAATTGATTATGTCTATTTAAGTA
The DNA here is from genome assembly GCF_022045235.1 of Haliotis cracherodii. Lineage (NCBI taxonomy): Eukaryota > Metazoa > Mollusca > Gastropoda > Lepetellida > Haliotidae > Haliotis > Haliotis cracherodii. The sequence continues at coordinate 32,035,902 of NW_027266286.1, forward strand.
TCACTCATCCCTGCAACAGTTTGTAAAAAGTAATCGGTGGCTGAGTAATTTTGTGTAAAAAAATGGTTTAATGAAGAAATGGGCTAAGAGATGAATTTAAAGTTACATGACGCCTTCCATAATTGTTTTTCAATTGTGCTGAAAAAGGGAATATAAATTTCAAAGATAAGATTCGAAGATACCCATCGGCAGTTGTGTATTGTGCTAATTGTGTGTGGGGGGGTATTTTTAAAAGTTTTAAATCAAATTATATTTTAAAATATAAGACCATGTTGAAATATTCTTTAAGTGTTGATTAAATGCCAGAACAGTTCATATTTTTATATAACACCGCTAACTTTTCAATTGAAAATGGCTACATAATATCGCTAAAGATTAATTGAACATTATATATGTTAAGATCAGCTGAGTTGTGTTCTTCCTTTTGCCCTTCAGTCAATGCTCGAGAGGGGAGTCGCGCACGTGATGTTATTGTGTCGCTCACAACACGGACCTGTATAACCCTGCTTATTCAAGTCCGTGATCACATTCAGTTCTTCGTGAATCTTATAAATACTAGTAGTTGTGTCAAACTGTACTCAAATATTCTCATGTGGCATCAAGCATACTAGACTTGGCTAGTTTGATCTAGACTTGCCTAGGATTGTAGTAACATAAATACCTAAAAAATATATATTCCACAGTCATGGCGCAGGACTATCATGGCCTGTAGTGTGGGCTTCAGGGTGACTGGGGACCTCCATCACCTCAAGCTATTAACGTCTCGTCGCTCGCCCTTTTCGTTGGTTTAGAGCAAGGTCAGCGGTTCAAGCAACGGTCACACATACATCGTAGTTCCATATGACGTGGTTATTGTTTATAGCATGTGCGTTAAAGTGGGATGTGACCTGACCACTGATTGTAACAAAATTAATGTCAACGTCTGTGGCGCACTGTCTGTCTGGATACCATGTGTTTTAGGGAAATCCTTTTGTGTGTAATTACTCTGTGCTCAAGGTACTAAGTCACTGCCGTTTTAGACCATGTTGTAAACTTCATGCATAAACTCCCGGACAAAAGAAAGCATTGACCAATCGTGACTAGAAATGAAACAAGAAATGGTTATTTGGTGGTGATGTGTTTGATACGGGTATCATAGTTGTGATTTTACCTTAAGTTTGCAGTGTTCAGCGACTTGTAATTGCTTGGTCAAGTCCGGTTTTCCAGTGTAAACCTTCTTTTGCCCGACAGTTTACGTATTTTCATATACTCTTCTGTATCCGCAACGCGTCCGGTTTTGCATTTAAAGGTATTTTCAGTTCGAAGGTTGTACCTTTGAATGTAACCCGTTTTACTGACAATCAATACCGCTGGTGATTTTGACAATCATAAACTTCATGTTTTCCTTCAGAGCTATTGTGAATTTAGGTTGGAATGGTTCGGAGATCGCAGTTAAAATAAACACACTTCTATCTACCCACTCATTTAGCTCTAAGCACGGAATGTGTTTTTCAAAAACGTTTTTTCATGTTAAGCATTTAGAAGCTAGTGGTTCATACAGACAACTTGGTTTATGCTTGTAGAGTCTCATACACATTTCGAGGTTAATACTACACATTCATCAAGTGACAGACTATATGTGTTGAACGTTGACTTGTGTCTCGGTGACAAATGAGTTGTTTTTTCATTTCTTTTTGCCTCTTTAGGTGTTTCATTAAAATCAGATCTCGGTGCTCGCTACCGGTACAGGTCTGCGGATATCCATTTACAGGTGACGTCAAAACGAGATCGCACAAGTGAATGTTTTCTAATCCAGCAAACTGGGAGCTCCGAAAGACAGTTACGGGCTGCCCGACTGATTCAATGCCATGCAGTCTCGGCCATTTGTTAGACATTCCTGAAATGTCTTTAGTTCAGATTTCAGATTTTTAATCTAAAACATTGTCAAACATTTGTCGCCATTTTGAAACTAGTGCCGTAAAGCTGGAGAAAGTTGCTTTCTATTTGGCTAATGTCAACTTCCTGTTAGGCATTTCATTGTCAGTCAAAGTTCGTGAAAGGTCGTACGGAAGTGACCTGTGATGGAATGTCCTCGGTAGCGATCTCTAAGATATGATTTTATGGAGATTGCCTTAACTCATAATATAACAAGCCATTGTTTCTCACTCATTCAACTACTTGTGTTTCAGAGGCAATCTTTTCTCGCGCTGGTGTCGTGGACGGCAAACACGTGACCATCAACATCATGGACACGCAGTGGCACGTAAGGCCTGACTCCTATAAGCGTCCCCTGCGGAACACGGTTAGTTACTAACACTGTTGCCCTAGACTGCATGCATTAACTGTAACAGACACACAAATTGGGAGAGCTATAAATAATGTGTACCCAGGTGCCAAATACAAGACAACCCTTTGGTGCAGGTTGAACGACAACGGAGTAAGCTTCGAACAACACAAGGTCACGTTGAACAACAATCGAGTGAATGTTGAACAACACAATATCGCGTTGAACAGCGATCAGGTGCATGTTGAATAAAACGGCCATGCATGATGAATAACGTTATACAACACAAGCATGTTCTCTCGTAGAACTAAACAATCTCCTCCAACCAATACGTCTTCTTGTGGGAACGAACAGAAGCTCATCACACGCCTGACTGGAGGTTACAACTGATTTGTTACTTGAATGTTTCCAGAAACATCTGATATCTAGAACACTGTTTAGAAAAGACTGACCCTGGTGGCCAGCTCTACTAGACATGGGGTTATTTCTTTGTAAAGGAGGTTGAGATTGACGACGCCTTTAATAAGGCACGTCAGGGCAGATCAGCTTTATGTGTCAATGTCTGTCACACCAGGATCATAGTCAGGGTCAATCCGGGACCATTGGAAGTGTTTCGAACTCAACTGGGCAACCACGTCTTCATCAGCTGTGTTAGAAGAAGTATATTGTCACGTTCTCCTTGATTAGAATACCTTAAGGAGTTTCTTGTTGGCACAACACGTGTGAGGCTTCACTGAAGTGATCCGTTCCTCGAATACTCCCCTAATGGAAAGACGAGCAGACATAAAATGCACGTCTCGAGACGTGGTTATTTTGTCATCTCTGTGGGCTACGGAAGCCCCTATACTCGCTGTCGTAAGAAGCAGCACCAAGTGGCTAACCCTGACTACCCTGACAACACGTGTACATGAGACACGTAGCATGAGACACACGTACCAGACTCAGAGGACAGTGAAGCCATGTTAAAGTCGGATAATGATTCAACAAATATGTCCATTTTTCCACGATAAGGTACTTCGTCGTGTGTTGACTCCTAGTGGGATAGGGTAACAGTAGCATTTTGCACACGCCAGCCATCGGCTGTTATGAAACGTTATCATCGTCTGAGAAAATATAGCACATTGGGCACTGTGGCCTTTAACTTGACCACATGTTGGAAGAGGAAACTTTATAAAGGCTAGTTGTTTCCGCTGAAGATCAACTCGCATATAGTTCATATTCAAGCTTTGGGTAATTTCTTTTTAGAATAGGTGGGGTGAGGTGCAATGGGATTTAACGTCGCATTGACGATTATTGCACATATATGGCCGCGCACATGCGTGCGTGCGTGCGTGCGTGCGTGCGTGCGTGTACTAGTCCGGACTAATGCCGATTTTATAGTGCTAACACACTGAGATACCATGCCGCAGTTTAACATGAATACCCCACTCAGACACAGTATACTGACTCCTAGCCGACGAGTTCTTGTTTTTCCCATTTATGCCTAGTGCAAGTCAAGGTAACAAGTAGCCCCTTAATGCCGATCGCCAGGCAGGGAAACAACCAGTACCATATCTTAACGTCTTTTGGTGTGATGCGGCCGGGGATCGAACCCCGACCTTCCGCTCTCCAGGCAGAGGCTCTATATGTCTCCTTTATTAGTACAGGCTATTCTTACTAAGTGTACAGGTTGACTGAAATGGGTATCATTTGAAATGCTTCATTGTAGTAAATGGTCGTACCATCTGCAATACACGTCGTGTGAGCCTGAGCATAACGGGCTGTAATCCACACAGCGAGCCATAGTGAGTCAGACTGCCGACCTGGTCACGGCATTGCAAGCCGTACACAACATGACGCATCACTTACGTCTCCTGTAACATCTTCATCAGATAACGTTGCATGTTGCCGACCCTACTGACATGGTTGAACCCCTGCTTCCTTCCTGTGCATGTGTCGGATCCCCTGTTTGTACTGGCACATTGTTGGAGCTTGTTCCTTTTCTGTGCATACAATAGTTTATGTTAACATCATTATTAAGTGGATCTCAGCTTTGGGAGGCGATGTCACGGGGGGGGGGGGGGGGGGGGGGGGGAGTGCAGGGGGAGCGAGAACATTAAAGGGGTATATTCATTCGTTAACTTTTATTTTCTTTCGAAAGCACGACAGCAAATTTGTGGCCGTTGACAGACAATGTGATCACATTCAAATGGTCAAACATGCAAACAGTTATGAGAGTATTAACCAGTACAAAGAGTCCACTGTTACAAGAACGAGTCCACCTCACCAACTCCCTGTCCACGAATAAAAGAGTATTCACTGACTGTTTATTTATTGCAAGAGCGTGGCCTCCACAACAAGAGCGTGACCTCCACAACAAGAGCGTTGCCTCTATAACAAGAGCGTGGCCTCTATAACAAGAGCTTTGCCTCTATAACAAGAGCGTGGCCTCTATAACAAGAGCGTGGCCTCTATAACAAGAGCGTGGTCCCTATAAAAGGAGCGTGACATGAGCATGCTCATCATGTTCACTATTACAAAAGCGAGCGAAACAGCGAGTACATTGACACCAGGCAATTCTCTATTGACAATTTGACAAATAAAACAAGTCGTTCATCACCTTCAGGATGTTTCTGTCAGAGCAAGCCTGCACCAATCAATGTCATGTCACCCGAGCTTCTTCTGCTAAGGGGCTCTTAAGCCTGAGATCCACACAACCACGTTATCACGGATCTCAAGCACGGGATCATAATTGAATCGTTTAAGTGTGTTTGATATTGTTGATGCGGTGTCGTGCCGCCTAGATACGGCACAGCACTGGCGGCTCGTGACGTTGTACTGCACCATGCTAGCCTACCGGCCCCGGCCCAGCAACCCAGCTGAAGGGAATAATCGGTATGTGAGTCGACACTCAATTAGTGCTTGTGAAGGAATATGGCTCCTGTGATCTAATTCTTCACGAAAGTAGATTTTATCTGGCTCTTCCTCTGTGTTGCGAGGATAAATGTGCGGAGAAGATGCGCCTCCTGTTCTAAGATGAAGGTCACTGACCTTGACTTCTGCCAGTCCTTATGACAGTCCTACATTACGTGGTTCTCCACAGTAGTCTACGTTCATACTTTATTACCGAGTGTCGGGGGAGTCGACGACCAAGGCCGTACATCGCATGAAAACATATAATCATGTCTCCAAATGCACGTTTATGCGACCGTCTCGTTATCTAGCACAATCAGATGAGCAGTTGGAACACGTTGATATTACTCCAAGTGACATTTAACTGAGGGCTAAGTTTAACGTAGACTGAACACCACGCCATATAAGTATGCACTGTTGGGCTAGATCTTCCCCCATGAAACAGAGATTAGTAGACGAAAATGAAAACATTAGTTTGGAAATTATCGATGGTACAGCACATCGGATAATCCTGAAGTAGTTTCTTACATAGCTAATACATGTTCAACTAGCACGTCCTATAATCAATGACGTTACGGAAACAGGCGGTTATCTTGACATTCCAGATGGTCCTGTCACCGCGACCAGATGGTCCTCTTCATCCACTGGAAATGTTAACTTTAAACACTTCTCGAAACATCCGAACTAAGACTTCCCTATACCTGCAAGTTGTGGACTTCAGCATGCAGACATGAAAAAGCACATACGTATTTCTAAAATAAGTTGAAAAGGGAGATGTTTCTTTCTTCTGCCAATCAGTATGTTGGACAAAGGCCTAGCACATGATGCACAAAGGTCTAGCACATGATAGACAAAGGCCTAGCACATGATGGACAAAGGCCTAGCACATGATAGACAAAGGCCTAGACCATGATGGACAAAGGCCTAGCACATAATGGACAAAGGGGCTGGAGCAGCTTGCACGGGTCGCCAGAAACCTATGATTGTGGGTTCGAATCCCGGTTTGCCCCGATTATGTTTCTAGGTTTGTCAGCACCATACCCGTGCTCGTGGGTTTCACCTAAGTGGTAAACGTCTGAGACCTGCATCACTTCGGGCGTTCCTCCGACATTAAGCTGACACGCCGTGATATAACTGGAATACTGTTTAAAGCTGCGTTAAACCCAACTCACTCACTCGTTTCAAATGGAGGGCGGGAGCGAGCCAGTAATCGTTTGCTTCAACGGGTGGTAGAAAGCTTTCAGCAATTGCAACACATCTCGCTAGTTTTATCCGTCAAATTGATAAATGGCGAGTGCTGTACAGTCGCGAATCGTTAGCACGAGATCCACGGAATTTCTGACATAAAAACGTGCTCTTGGCGAATAGGCATATGCTGGACAAATGAAGTTCTGCAACTAAAAACACTTCAGTTTTGTGGTGTTGGCTAATTTATAGGTTGAGGCAGTTTATGTGTAACCTCATAATGGTATCATGGGTGGTGTCGCAAGAAATTCATCGATTGTCTGAATCGAGATGCAAGCAAACGATATTAATGGACATTGCTTCAACCTTCCAACACGTGCAAATAGGTTGTAAAGTCTACACGATATACGGATTTTCCATTGGACGAGAGGTCAGTCACATGACAAGGAAAATGTTGTTCATAAGCCTATCAACGACACATTTTGACATTCACATGTTTGTCAGGAATCCTTGAAATGACACATTCCTTGAGAAACACTTGGGGATACTCTGGCACGAATAAAACAGAACCATTGATTCTGATCCTTTAGGCATTTTTTTATCCTTGAATTCATGTTTTTGCACACATTTTTGCAGGACCGTGATGGACTTTCCTCGTTATGGCCTTTCCTTGTGAAGAAAACGAGGACATGCGCACGAGTGAGTGAGTGAGTTAGGTTTAACGCGTCAGGGCAGTGATGCAGATCTCAGACATTTACCACAAGCACGGGTATGGTGCTGACAAACCTAGATTTGCCCCCTGAAAGCCTGTGTACTCTGACTGTGACTGTCAACAATATTATAGAGCAATATATGAATTTACTTCAGCACCTAGTTAACAAATCTTAAAATGCTGACAGCCAATTGCCACACGTTCATTGAGAACTTCGAAACACTACCGTCAGGTTTATCGTCAAGGCCATTTTGGCGTCCAAGGCACAGTTCAACAAAGCGATCCTAGCGCGACGACAGTGAAAGTAAGAGAGTTACGATGGAAAGACTGCCGTCCGAATCCTCTATCCCCTATCCAAAAGTTAATTATATTTACATATTGTCTTTCCATTATATTTCTTTGAGTGGGAGATACGGACGGAAGTCTTACCGTTACGATAATCGTAGCTCTACGATAGCTTTGTGGAACGGAATCTTGTACTTGAAGTAAATGTACTCCTGTAACCAGGGAAGTGTTCAGAACAGACACAGGGCGCAGGTGGTGAGGAGTGTGCGACCCAAGTCCGAACAAACATATACTTCATGATAAATATGCACGTTCTTAGATATGTACGGACATATCACATCCAGTCATCCGTGTACTCATTTACAGCATCACACGGACGACATCATAGTTACAAAGCAGCACTGCTCTAATGCACTTATTCCATGATTGATCCAGTTAAAGGTTCTCTTCAAAGCACAGGTTTTGAGTGTCAAATGTTCTGTTTCTCGGATTTCTTGTGGCACCGCCTGCACATGTTGATCCTTTGATCGCAGAGAACGTGCTGACTTGTAGGGCAGCATGGGTTCCTGTAACTATGCAGGAGCCAAACCATGCATTGCATTGTAAACCAGGGTGAGTAGTTTAGTCGCACCCTTTGGTTGAATGGCATCCAGCGTAGTTAAGTCAGCATGGGAGTCATGTGCTCTCCCTCTGGTATTCTTGTCAGAATTCATGCAGCTGTATTCTGACACTGTATGTGTGCATCAGTATATCTGCATAATGCTATGATATACATAATTGCATTCATATACAAATATACAATCATACTTTGGAGATGACACACAGTTCCGGAACAGTTAAGTTCCGGGGTAAAAAATAGTTTTTTTTCAGCAACCCATGCTTGCCGTAACAGGCGACAATGCTTGTCGTAAGAGGCGACTAAAGGAATCGGGTGGTCAGGCTCGCTGACTTGGTTGATTCCATGTCATCGTATCCCAAATGCGTAGATCGATGCTCATGGTGGCAATCACTGGATTGTCAGGCCCAGACTTGATTAGTTAGCGACCCTCGTCATATATCTGGAATATTGTTGAGTGCAGCGTTAAACAACAAACAAACAAACACACGGATTGGAACGGGGTGCACCAACTACTGATCTTACAGTATAACGACTGTGGTGACTGCCTCTAAATACATGTACACACATACTCAAGGAAAACTGTATCGTGTAGCAAACATGTTACATGTAATCCCCTTAAATACATATATGCGATCGCTTCATATTACGCGCAAACAACATAGGTAACTATACACAGACATGGTAAGTAAATATGCATTCACTCACTCATTCTCAAATAAATAAAATAGATAGTGTGATGATATACCAATAACTGATTACACAAATATGTACAAATTCATAATATCAATGCATATAAGATATATTACTTACCTGTAAGGAAGATCTCAACCTAAACACCACACAAAGGACGGCTGGTCAGTAAATGGTCAAAATACAGAGCGTATACACATATAAACACCGCGACTGACCCCTCAAACCTTGTCATAGACACCAGAATGACCGTCCTAACTGCTCTATGAGCTTAGATATGGCCACTTATATGTGGTAACGCGTATTTTGGCGGCCATTTTGAAAAATGGTGATAACACCAAAAAGCTGCCACCGCTGCAATGCTCTAGGGGTCCATACCTTGCCAAAAATCGCTATGAGCGTTATTCCCCTAACTTGATACCGGTGGCCAAAACTTTGGACCGAGGCTGATGGCCTAGTACTGAGGATGTTCTTAAGAAGAATTGTTCATATAATCATATTATTCAAATCTATTTCTGTGACTGTGGAACATTTTTAGTATACACTCTCATGCCATCTGTCGGTTTAAGAAATTATTTCTTTCCGCGAAATAGCGCAAGCTCCGATAAAGTTTAATTGTTGAAAGCACAAGTATATATTTACTCATTTGTTGGCAATATTGAGTTGTCGCATTTTATGATCTGCATTGGCCTTTACAATGATTCCTTTGCAATTTCTTTTCTATTTCTGTGCTTCGCTGTCATAGCTCCTCGTTCGTTCATCTACATACCACTATTGAAGGCTACGAAACGACTCGTCAGATATGTCTACGGTGTGAGATGTACATACACCTCCGACTGGCTACAAATAATAACATCTCCGCCTGTATCACTTAGCCCAAAACGTATACCTATACGAAAGTGACCTTAATTAAGGATTTGAGACTAAACACAAATAAAGAGCAATAAACCTTCTCATTGGGACCACTGTGTGGTTTACAAAAATCCCAACGATATATTTTTGTCTCGAATCCCTAATAAGACAGACCTAAAGATTCTTCCCATAGTTTCATGCAGTGACATGGAACGACTGATAATAAACGATGAATGAATTGGGATACGGCAACCACAACAGAGTCCTCATCTAGCTTACTAGTAAGCCAGAATAAGTTGATTTGTGATCTGAAAATTAACCCCGTATGACTATGTATGAGGTCCGCTCACTGGCGCGTACCACTGTTAAGAAAGGGGTAGGGGGTGGTCCGCGACAAGTAGTACGGTGGATGTGAGCGCGTCTCGGCTAACAATTCTAGTATCGACTTGTCACACCGAACTATTAATAGTCTTACGAGCGACACGTGTCTCCACGGGAGCGTATTCAATTTCATTGTCATGACCTGCACGTGCACAACATGCGTACACCCTCTCTACCTGTTAGAAACCAAATATGTTTGCCCAACGTCTGTGCGCCGCCTTCTTGTCTCAAACGCGTTTTGTGTGTTGGTTCAGCTGGATAACCAGTGCGTATTCTCGTTGTTTTCCTGTTGTATATCAACTGAAACCACAACACAGTATAAACTCGATCAGTCAACTGTTGTATTTCCAATATTTTTAAAGGAGATTACGCTCCGTGATCTGGTGCCCTGAGCCTATAGAGTGAGTGAGTGAGTATGGTTTTACGCCGCTTTTAGCAATATTCCAGCAATATCACGGCGGGGGACACCAGAAATGGGCTTCACACATTGTACCCATGTCGGGAATCGAACCCGGGTCTTCGGCGTGACGAGTGAACGCTTTAACCACTAGGCTACCCGACCGCTCCCCTGAGCTTAGAGTCTAGTAAGTCAGGTAGATGATTGTGTCCAACAATTGTGTTTGGAATTACTTCAATGTGCTCGGACAGTGAGAAACCAAGAGCCTTTGATCCCTTTAATGTAGTTCCTATACTTGGTTAAAACTATTATCTTAATACTTCCAGGCACCCAGCAACGGACTTAAGGAGGATCCGATCACCTGGGCGGACGGTTTCCTATTGGTCTACTCAGTGACGGACCCGGAAAGTTTCCAGTTTGTTGTGGACTTGGTGGACCGTCTCCGATTGGCTAGAGAAGATGAGAGACTGCCAATCGTTATCGCTGGCAATAAGTGTGACCTTATACACATGCGTCAACTGACGCTCCAGGAGTGTACCGGGTGGGCGCAGGAACATAACTGCCTCCACTGTGAAGTGTCGGCTAGCGATGACTGTGACAGTGTGTATGAGGTGTTCAGTATACTGTGTCGACAGGTGAAGACGGTGCATAAGAAACGAGAAAAACTTACTTGGATCATGCAGAGACCGGCCGTGGCGGCCAAGTTACAAATCAGACAATCTCTTAGAAACCTTGCTGAGCGGAAATGGCGATCGAGGACCTCAACATTGTGACGATGTGTGGCCATTGTTTTCTTTCGCCTTCACGTTTATTCCATTTACTCAAATATTTAATGACATTATAACCTGGTGCGGAGGTTCTGACACACTCGGACATATACGTAATGCTCTCAGACACAGGTCGCCTTATGATTTTGTCGTTGACTGACTATGTCTTACACGTGGATGAACCTCAACTTTAACACAGGGACGCTTTGATTCAAAAAAGAAAAGCATGCAAGTTATTTTCTTTGAATGGAAACCGATTAGTTCATCAGAGACAACAATGTCTGACATTGGCTACAGTAGATGCCTTGACCCTGAAGTATCAGCTTGGAAATTTGTCTGTGACGCGTATTATTTAGAACGATCCCGCAATCCCATATCTGGGGGTTACCAATCCCTGTGGTCGATTTGTTTTCCTTATTTCGCGAATGTATATTTTATCCCCGATTATCATTGCAGTATCAACGTAGCCGCTGCAAGTAGCCCATGAGCTTGATTCTCCTACCTTGAATGTGTGGGACTAACGTACGGTGGTTAAGGCCTTGGACTAATACCTCATGGACGAGAGTTAGGTAATAAACCGCTACCAAGGACCTTCAAAAGAAACTGTGACCGGACGTTATGGGTTGAAGTAGGTCTGAAAAACATACAGCGACTGATTAATCAGCTGGAAACCCGCTCTTCTCATCATCCTGCTTCGTCATAACTGGGTGAAGTTGGCGGAACCTCTGACACTAAGGTGCGCATCTCGTCTCGCCATGGGGCGGTATTGCCCGCCTGTAGAAATATCTTGGTTGGACACACGCGAAGTAGTTTAATATCGTTTTCTGTACATGGACAGGTGCCAATACGTTCGAGAGATTATTTATGCGTCCGTGTCATGTTCTGGATATGTCTCGCCTTCGGTCCCTTGATGCAGCATCAACGCCAGGAACAGAAACGACGGGTATTGGGTTTAACGTCGCGTTCAAGATTACTGCTCTTATATAACGACGTGCATGCACGCGTGTTTGTGAGTGGCTGCTTGTACTAGTCCTGATTTCATGCCTCTTATTTAGTGCTAGCCCACTGAAATGTCACAGCTTAATATGGATACCCAAATCAAACACAGTACGTTCACTCTGACCTCTCAGTCCTTTTTTTCTCCTTGATATCGGGCGCCAGGCAGGGTAGCCATCTTTTAAAGTATTTTGATGTGACGCAGTCAGGGAGTAGAACCTACGACCTTTCCATCTTCGGACAGACCATCCACCACATCAAAGACCAGGGACGTTTCACAACGTATCAAGGAAAGACAGTGTCCTTATTATTGAATTATAACCAGAGTAAATATGCAAGAATAATGTGCGAAGGGATTTTTTTTTCTGTCACATAATTTTCATTTTCCATATTCCAAAAATAATTTAATATCACACGAGATTTGTTAAGACTGCAACATATATTCCATTTAATTATATGTAGCGTCAATACATACGAGGTGACATGCACCAAGAATTCTGACGCATATCTCAGCGATAAGCCCCCACTTAAAGCATGTCACGTGAGATGGGTAACGACTCTCTTTGAGAGACGACATTATTGAATAGAGATGGATTCTTTCCAAGGGTTAATTCAATGAAGCTATTTTAAGTAGCACTTGCTGGAAATGCTCGTTTGTTTTCAGCAAGAACTATTATATTTGGGAACTTGTTTCCAAATATCAAATAGAATTCCAACACAGAAATATAGAAACCTTCCAATTCCGCCCTTTCACCATTATTGTAACAGTATCATAAAGACTCGTCTCAAGTAGTACTGTTGAAAGGGTTTTCGGTTTCGCCAGATGTCATCCATTTTTGGTTCCATCTCTCTGTACGTCTATGCACTGCCATCTGTATGCCAGCTGCAGTGTTATATGTTCCTGATTGAACGTTTAGTTTGCTGTGCGACTGTTTTTCAGTTTTATTAAGTATCCAAAGAGTGTTAAAGCTCCCTATCAATATACGCGTAGATCAATATGATCCCTATAACAGTATCACACCAGACACCGTACTTTTTTAATCACCAGTAACGACTGTATACATCAAGCATCCCTGGTCTCACGTAACCTGTTTGCGAATAGCCAAGTGGCTGCAAGGATATATAGCAAGACTGATATTGAAAAGCGACAATTCGTTGCGGGAGCCGAGACTGCAGGAGAGACCTATTGTGTGTATATATATATAGCTAGGCAGAATGGAGCCCGTGTCGATGGTGTGCATAGTGGTACTTGCGGGGCGCATTGTGAAAAGTATGTATTACTTGACACTACTTCAACATGGCAAATCCTGTTGTGTCTACGTTTACCCGACAGGTTCCACTTGCAGAAAGCCATTACCGTTCTACGGTTCATAAGTTTGTGATGTGTGTTGACATGAACTGAATGTTGGTGACAGTCTACAGTTTTCAAGCTATACTGGTAATGGCGGTCTCTGGATGATTAAACAGGGGATGGGGGTCTGGGTCAACTACAGGGTCGGTATTGTCACCTGTAGCAATTACTAGGCTGGACAAACGCTAAGAAGTATAAAATTATTTTCTCTGCATGGTAAGCTGAGAATACGTTCGAGAGATACCAATGCGACCAAGACGTTCCTGTCATATAAATCCTTGAGCTAAGCACTTACAAATTACTTATGCATCCGTGTCATGCTCTGACCGTGTCCACTACAGAATGCTCTGATGTCGGTTCTGGAGACAACCCTGGGGTATTGGGGAGGTAATCTGTCCCTGACCCCCTCGGGAGGGTGTAGACATGATCGCAGAATTACCGCCGCTTTCTACAAGTAGGATCTGCTCTGTGGCATTGCGTCTTTGTGGCAGACAGTTTCAGATTTTGTAAGTGAAGCAAATTTTTATGAGCATAAATAATACTGTATAGTCTTCTCTAGTGACTTGGGTGGGATGCTAAGGGGTACCTTATGGTATTCTAGCGTGCACAGGAGTGTTGTTTAATTTCTAATACATTGTGTATGCCTTCGGCCCAGAAGACAAAATGGCCAAACGGCGATTTATTGCATAATGCTCAAACATGGCTGTATTTCTAGTTCACTATCTGTCTCAGTTTCACATTAGAACATTAAAGTTAGAAAATGTGGGATGAACATGAAACTTTTCTGGAATATACTGCGGGCGAAGGTTACCATACGCGTTACAAATTAACAAAACAAATGATATTCGTCCTCCACACAAATCGTATGTACACTGTATGCAGATATCACGCGCACCAGTGTGTTGTTTACGTCATACCGACGGCATTGTTGACATTATTCGATCTTATTACGTCGTCATAGCTGAAGTTTGCTGATGTCATTCGACAATTATGGGTTTCAAAGAAGGGGCATCAATGCATTGTATCTAAAGGATTAAACATAAATAGGAAATAAAGATACTGACTTTACGAAACTCGTGTAAGAATTGTGTAAGATAATCGTTTCGTAACATCGCATGCTCGTATAATAATCTTTATCTAACGACTGCGGTGTGGAAGTGCAGGGGTAACATACTGCATTCTTGCCAATACATGTCTGTTGTCGATTTGCAGTAATGTTTAATGGGTACGTTTAACATGAAAATAAACTGTTTATGTAACACTTTGCGTTTTTTGTGACTTTATTTCATGTACGATCTAGATATTATCATTTATTTAGCCAAGTTAAGATTAAAGGACCCAATTCAATTTTCACAGAGAACTAAAAGAACAACTCCTCAACATATCATAAAGACAAGATCCCCAACGCTGTTACTGTTGGAAAGACGAGGCATCAGATGGTTAGGTTTGTAATTGCAATTTTTAGGCGTCACAATAAAACAATAGACTTTCAAGGAACATCTAACCTCGGGGACACTCAGCATTGAATATCCCTCTCGGACTGACACTCCGGTAAATTTGTCTCGACTGAAATGGACAGAAAACTCCGAACCGAGTACCTGTCTAAGAAAAACACAGTGAAAATCAATAATCAGACACAACAGGCAAGCGTGGCAATCTCGATAGTTGTGTTTACGCAATTACAGGGACTCTTCTGATTTTCTGTGACTTGATCTATTCAAATTATTTGCTCATAATTGATTTCGGATAAAAAGCATACGACCACCTACAAAGCATAATACTTTTAATTTGTCTCAGGAAATTCAATTTAGCTGAACTTACAAAACAGAATTACATTACTTTGAGACAGTTGTACACAGGGATATTTTTAGCTCATCTCAATACAGTTGAAACTTCAAATGCTTGTCCTGCCAATGACAGCCCGATTTGTTCAAGAGGTGCGAATCATACGGTAGCCATATTGAAAAAAACACCATTATAAAGCCATTGTCATTTGAAGTGTAATTTTGTTTATGTGTATTTTGTTGTGAGGCTCAACGTACATGTTCCGTTTTGGGGCGATATTTAAAATGTTGACCCTGATTTGACCATTGCACTTAAAATGCACTCTATGCTCTGTAACACATCCACTCCCCAGAAACCACTGGACCAACGAAGCTGCTACTCCGCATGCTCGTTCCCATCAATGATGACACCTACTTTTGTTCAGGAGCTTCGAATCTGATTTTGAATATAGCAAACAAATATTGAAACCCTACTGCCATTTGTGTTCAAAATGTAATGAAATTTGATACGTCTAGTTAGTAATGGGACTGAACACAGCGGTCCCGGTGTTCACCTTGCTTGAGCATGAAGACATGACTTGACACTACAACCTTATTTTAGTACAAACATATACAGGAGTTAGGGAACTATTGATGCTTAAGATTCTAAGCAAAATGAAAAAAGGGTAATTTTGCATCATTAAAAAACCGATTCTTGGCTAAAAACATTTTGCCACAAAAACTACAATGTTGCAATGCGGTTTTTTTAGACAAAAATATTTAGGCTGAACTGAACAAATACCTAGTCTCCATTCAAACTCCCTGACCTTCCCACAAACCAAATGGCTGGTCTCTAAGAAGACTGTCAAAGAGACTTTTCTTTGCTGTGCTGTAGGTACCTAGTCCTTTCTCAACAGAGGGAACTGGTAGCTGTTTTGGCTTTGACCAGCGAAGGGGTAACTGAGGCATTAGTCAAATTGACGAGAATGCCGTTCTGCTTGGTCCGTAGACAGTTAGTGCTTGCTTGAACTTTCTCCTGAATCAAAATGTGTACCACTTGCATATAACATTGCTTGATACATGTCTCGAAGTCAGCATTTAAAGATCAATATTCATAACATCACAAAAATGAAAAAAAAATGTTTGGCCCCTCAAATGATTACACCTGCGCAGAATTTCAGTTCATGGTCAATTAATAGCCAATAATGTGTTTCTAGATATGGGGGAACCGTGGTGGTCATTTACAAATACAGACCGGACCTCTGTGTCCATAGTTTAGAGACGCAGTAGATCAATCAAAGTTTCAGCTCCATGGGCATTCGCCGTTTCAGCGGAAATGTCAAAATGCAGTAATACTAGAAAAACAGGGTATTGGAAAGTCAAAGGTTGCAGCTGATACATGCAGAATACACTGAGTAATAGCTAAAAAAGACAATTTCAAATTGGATCAGCATTCTGCCTGGACAGGTCACTTCACTTCCAGACAGGTGAGCTAAAATGGACAAGGCGTGACTGGCAAATGCTTTTAACCACATTGCCCACCTTGTGCCTCCCTTCCCCCCTCAGTTGGTTGCGAAAATCGTTCAGAGGCTGTGACCTCTGCACTAAAAACAGAATTCTGATATAAAAAGAGACATCAGGAGATGACATATCCCCCCGGTCTGGTGCAATTCGGAAATGGAGTTTGGCTACCTATATCAAGTTTCAAATAGAAATACTTAACGGTTTTGCAGTTCTACTCCTGAAACGGAAAAAGGATGGATATGCTGATCGCCCCTCATCGTTTATTCTCCCTGCAGTGTTTTATTGTACGATAAACCACTCCAACTCGTCGTTTATTTCTTAAATCAAACACGCTTCTTCTTCATTGTTCTTTGCGATTTATCGCGTAGCTATCTTACATAACCCAATACCAATCAATTCAGCCCACCAACAGAGGAAAATCATGTTTTGTAGTGTTGCATGCACTTAAATCAAAACTAGTTTTTTGGGAGTATTATATTACTCGTAGAGCACAACTAAATTGACTCATGTCGTACTTCCAATTCTGAACTGAAACCTGCCTCCATTCAGGTATAATCAAGTGAGTGATTTGGTCTGTTTGTTTGTTGTTCAACGCCACACTCAGCAATATTCCAGCTATATGACGGCGGTCTGTAAATAATCATGTCTGGACCAGACAATCCAGTGATTAATATCATCAGCACCTATCCACGCAATTTTGATTGAAGACATGCATCAACCAAGTCAGTGAGCCTTACCACCCGATCCAGTTAGTCGCCTCTTACTACAAGCATAGTAACCTTTTACAGCCAGCATGGGTTGCTGAAGACCTATTCTACCCCGGATCTTCACCGGTGATGGCTGTGTCAAGTCCCCAGTATTTAAGGCGAGAGCAGGCATGGGAAACGTTGCCATCTGTCCTGGATACACCCATAGATTTACTTCTAGGAATTGACAGATCACTCCAAAAGATGTATACCAAATCAAATGGGTTCCTAGTGATGTCGACCCCTGCAGAACCCAGTAATACTTGTTCTTCAGAGACCCATGCTAAGGTCATCGGGTGTGTGTGGCGTTAAACAACAAACAGGTTCTAGTGATGTCACAGCATGTCAACCCAAGTGGGGGCAAACCCCAAAGTGACCTAGGAGACAGACCAAGTGATCCAATAAGCATGGATGTAGCACAGACGCACCAAGGATCATATTTAGGATGAATCTAGGTTGCGATCAAGCAGAAAAAACTTATGGATGCAACTCCAGTAAATTGAGCTTTGGCTGGAACACCTGGAATTGTGGTATAGATGATGGTTCTGGTTATGCTCTGTTGCTCTGGTAACTATGATACTTACACCACTACTGAACACATATTAACTTGACAGACAACAAGTCAAACTGTCATGGATAAAATTTATTGTCAGCATAAATAAAAGGTAAAAAAAAATAAGATGCAAGTGCAGTTGCTGAATCAAAAATAAAGCCTGAATTTGTAACAATGTGGTACAGTTAGTTATTTCCATTTATCCTCTACTTACCTTGGTAACATATAACACTGGCATGACAGCAAAATCCTTAGTCTACCTGGGATTTGAGCAGTTTGTCATTTTCACATGATTGACAGTGACTAGACTTAGTGGTTTAACATCTAATCGGTAGGAATGAAACATAGTCTACATTCAAGAATATCTGTCTAATATAATTGAATAATATCAAGTTAATTGTTTTGAGTGAGCGAGTATAGTTTTACGCCGTTTTTAGCAATATTCCAGCAATATCACAATGGGAAACCTGAAATGGGCTTCACACAATGTAACCATGTGGGGAATAGAACCTGGGTCTTCGGGGTGACAAACGGAGGATTTAACCACTAGGCTACCCCACCGCCCCTAATTGTTTTGACAAAAGTGGGAAAGAAGTATATTTGAAATTAGGATAATTGTAGGCTTATTTACTCAATAGCGGTAACGGCAATAGAAAATAATACTTCAGTGGGAGATCAGTTTTGAATGAAGAGTTTTAAAGAATTGGTTTAGGTTCATAGAATAGTGATATAAATGAAAGCTTGTCATACACTCAGCAGTTGGACTAGAGGAAGAAAACAAGGAGGTTTGTTCTGGACAGGTAACTAGCATGACATCATTGTTATATTTAACATCAGCATAACCCAGAGCCACAAGCACTAACACTGTATGCATGTCGGTTCCAAATCTACACCATGGTTCTCCTAAGAGCGTTTGTATGTACAATTATACAAAATTGATATATATATTTATACATTTGTACAATTTCAGATTTCAATAGTCTTGCTGCAGAATAACCAGCCTTTAGGAACGTAGAACTTAAATAACAATGTTCAAAAACGATTGAAAAGAAACGAAGTGAAGAACCACCGTTTGTGTTCTGAGAGTACAAACATGGAAGTCTGGTGATGGCATCAAAGACTGGATTAATTCTTGTCGAAAAGAAACTTGTTTTATACATATAAATTCAACAGGTATATGCCATTTTAGTTTTAACAAGAGTTAGATAAAATGCTTGTCTGTCAATATCTGGTTAATAAAGAGACTGTCGTGAGTTGGGGGCTTCTAATATTTAAATGTAACCTTGTGTCAAACGTCTTTACCACACTCACACCAACCAAAGCATGCATTTCATTACATGTAGTAAAATAACTAAAACTTCATAAAACAAAGAGAAAAGGCTTTTAAGGATGTCTGCTAAACTCTATGGAAAGATTTTACATTTTTCTCTGACACATTAATAGAACTAGATGTTGAAAATATGATCTGTCAAAATGGATGGGGGTTCATGGTGCCTTCCTTTCATTGTGGTGTACCAACTTCACAATTTCTCAGCGACACAGCAGTCATTCACCATGTAAACATTTTTTACATAAAACTCATAGTTGACAACCTTTGCCACGAGCAATCAGTGACCATAAATAAGTTTTTCTTGGCTGCACCGTTTGGCATCGGGGACAGCTTCACTTAAAATGTCTTTGAAGAACTTCTAACACATGACCTACAAGTTACAAACGAAACATGGAAACATTCCAGCAGACATCCTTAACTCATAAAATACAGGAGTTGATACATGCAGCTTTGTTCATGTTTCGCAGAGGGACGTTGACCCCAAAAGTACAGTGTTACTCTAACATCATCTCACGTCTGTTACAACAACAGACCAAACTGTGAACATAAAAGAAATAAATATAACAAAGAATTAAAACATCTACACATGTTCTAAAACAATGTACAGATACAAACAGAAGAGGACACAGTTTACAAAATGTACATGACAAATATCAACACTCAACTACATCCATAGGTTTTGAAATTCAGACACTTGTTTCTCGCTTCCGGATGAATCAAGATTTGAATCATGCAAACTAACGCAATGGTTTTTGATTGAGCATTACTGGTGTTCAAAAGCACCAGACTTCCTAGGACTGTAAACAACTGTGGCTTCACCTACTTTCTTGTTTTGATTCAGTAATCTCAGACATCACATGCTCAGTTGACATCTGGTATCATTTAAACATAGAAAATACACATCAAAGCACAACCAATTCCTTTGCAAAAAATAATTTGAGACAGCAAGCACTAATTACAGCATGATAAATTTCAAAACCTCATCCATTACAGGAACATGTTCCTCAGCAACATGGCACATCATTCAGTATGACAGCTCTCAACTATATCAGGCCAGACCAATCAGTTATTTGTTTTACAGATGAGCTTGTCCTTAACAACAAATACTTAACAAAAGCTGTCTTAAAATAAAAAAAGGTTACATTAAACACCATTCTGTTTGAACTTAATTTTATGTTTTTATATAGTTTCTGACTATACTTACTTGCATAGTTTTGACATCTCTAACTTGGTATGTTGTATGAAAGCTGAACAGGAAAGAATCTTGACTGGGTTTACTTCCTTCAACGGACATGGGCATCAAATTTATAGACACAGCTAGAGGTATTATGATCATATCTAAACATAATGAGAATGTGAGAAGCACAACAGTTGAGTATGAGTATGGCTTTTAGCAATATAGCAGCAACTCGACAGGGGACACCAGAAATGGGTTATATCATGGCATGCCAGCCAAGTGTTGAGGATTACCTTAAGTGATAAAGTTTGTATGTGATAAGATAGAGTTGAAACCAAGGAACATGGTGTGGAGCTGACTGACTCCACGATCTAGGATTCTGGCAATGCTAAGGGATGCAACTCTGCACAGCACTAGATCATCTGTGCCTGCACCTTACAAGACAAATGATCAGAAGACTAAATTTGGATAGTAATGAGATGAAAATTTGCTTGACATGCTTGAACTGCTTCATAGACCAGTTGCCTGGAGAACTGTCATACTTCATGATGCAACACTCTTGTAGCCCTACTGCAACAACAGCACTGGAGACACAGAACAAAACACTTATGGTATAAGAACCACATTGAAATCAACACTCCTTTTCATTTAGGGAAGACCATGACAATCGAACACAACGCCATCCTTCTCTGTACAGGATCAACCACTACAGCTGGTGCTCATTTTGATGTGCCACATTCTTCAGACATTAGTCAGTGTCTTCTGACTACTGATAATTGCACATTTTGACAATACACCTGATGGAATTCTTTATACTTTGCTGGTTCTGACTTGGTATTGCAAGCCCAGCATTCACACTCCTGTTTTTATGTGTCTGCATATTTAACAGCAAAAAACCCAAGAACCTCCTTATTCACTAGCACGAACTACATCTCAGCAATTTATAACAGCTGCATTGCAATTGACATTCCCCATTCAGAAACCTATGCATAAGTACTCTTAACACCCTAATTACGAGTGCAATCATTCAACTCCAAGAAGCATTCAATGCCTAGGGCATTCCTTTTCTGGAGTGAACGCAACACAGACATTCACCTTTGGGAGCCAATGGATCTTCTTGAGTTGATATTCCAAAGCCATTCTCCTTCTCAAGCCAATGGACCATACATATTCACCTTTTCAAGCCAATGGACCAAAGGCATTCATCTTCTCAAGGTAAGGTGTCAAAGGTATGCGCTTTCCTGAGCTGATGTTTTAAATGCATTCCCTAAGCTTTTTGGCATTTACCTTCGGATGTCAATGTCCCAAAGACAATCACCACATCTGTTGGCATTCACTTTAAGAAGCTGATGAACCAATGGCATTCATCGTCTTTACCAAGACATTTCCCCCTACTTCTGGCATTCACCTTGTGCAACTGATGCACCAAACCTTGCCCAACACATTGGTATTCACCTTCCGGTGCCAACTTATGAAAGGCATTCACCATCTCATTTGGCATTCACCATCTGGACCGGGTGGACCAAAGAAATCACAGTCAAGTAATATACAATGTCTGGATACACTACAACACTAGTGAGCAACAGACAACACTCATACTTCAACTCGTCAACCCATGGACTGTCACTAACATTGTAACCATATGGTTAAACATATCATGTATCACCTGGTAGTAAGTGCTGTTGCTGGCTAGTTATGACAGCGGTGTAAGAGCATGCTTTCAGATATATATATATGGTCAAGAGAGGAACAACATTTTTCTGTGCACCCAAGCTATTCTGTTCCAAGTATTCTGTTACAGCTTCAAATATGCTTCAGAAGCTGACATAGATTTAATACTGTTTTGAATTTCAGTTACATTAGCATAATGTCAGCACAATGTGTGAAACTCCTACAAACACAGGTCAAATCTGGCATAGTATGGGTTATACAGATGTCAGTATAACCAGATATAGTATGGGTTATACAGATTTCAGTATAACCCGGTATAGTATGGGTTATACAGATGTCAGTATAACCAGGCATAATATGGGTTATACAGATGTCAGTATAACCAGGTATAGTATGGGTTATACAGATGTCAGTATAACCCGGTATAGTATGGGTTATACAGATGTCAGTATAACCAGGTATAGTATGGGTTATACAGATGTCAGTATAACCAGGTATAGTATGGGTTATACAGATGTCAGTATAACCCGGTATAGTATGGGTTATACAGATACAGATGTCAGTATAACCCGGTATAGTATGGATTATATCAGTGTCAGTATAACATGGGATAGTATGTGTTTGACCGATGTTAGTATTACCTGGGATAATATGGGTAATACAGATGTCAGTACCACCCAGCAAAATCCCTGAATATGATGAATTGTCTTCATCTCACACAGACTACAATGTGACACACATATCTATAGAATTGCTGAAGAGCATGCTGAGGTGATACCAGCCTGATACATGCCCAATACTGTGGTAGAGTCCAGGCATAGACTGTTCGAGATTATCACTCCAGTTGAGTATCAGCATCGAGGATTACATTGAGCAGCAAGAGCACAAGGAGGGGGCTTTCATGAACCATCATATTCCACCTGTAACTCAAGGCTTCCCCTTCGAACGAAGACTGAGAATGCATATAACTAGCAGGGATTCTTCAACCATCAAAACATGCCCATCAAAAGTCTTTCATACTCAGTAAAATCTCTTAAGGATTTCTTTTTTGCCTTCAAATCTTCAGTCAGGTCCTGGCTAGTCAGGTGAAGCATCAGGACATGAGAGGCCTTCGGGGTGCTTTGTGACACATGCAACACTGAACGCTTATCACAGCTGGAGAACTTAAGGCATACTTAAGCTCAGCTAAGGCAAACATAACATCTACTTAAGGCCTGCTTAAGCAGTGGGAGTCTTGGAGACCCAGGACACAATGGCTTCTGTCACACGCATTGACTAGCACCAGGATACTGCATGAGTGACAACTAGCTGTGTCTATGTGTGTAGTGTTATCCAGACAACTAGTTGTTTCTATCTATATAGGCGGGAGAAATCTCTGATGGCATGGGATACAGGCTTGAGATGCTCAGCACTGAAACAAGAAAGAAGAGAAATACAGGACCATATAACAGGAAATACAATGAAACCTTGGTAACCATGGTAACTACAGCAAGTTAATTTATGGGCTCTTTCAGACTATAGTGTTGATCAGCTTACAGCAGTGACCAAAACGTTAAATTGTCTTGAGTTAATGGACTTTTTCATGAAAACTCTTGTAAAACAATTGAGTATCTGTTAACACTATACAAAGGGACCAGTTCAAAAGCTTAATATCAGATAAAAAACTGAATTTCTTAAGTTTTAAGATATACCCCAAATCCCCCCAAAAACCTTAATTCCAAAATGTTAAATTTCCGAGTCTAGTGGCCTCTTTTGTCACTCATTTTCGTCTTTGCCCTGTGTTTTATCGATCAAATCCGTCTTGATATATTACTCACTGCACAAGACGGACTATTGCCGGTGATGATAAAGGCCATTACCACCTCACACACTATCAAACGTTTGAACTGGTTCCTAATAGAAATCTGTGATCTCTATCAATGACAAATTAATTGGAAATTTTAGTTTCTGTTGTATATTTACTTATACAATTATCCTACCTCACACCAAGCAAAATGTTCTTTCTTTTTTGATCCTATGTGAAAACATGTTTGAACCCTGTTTCCAACTTCTTAAACAAAAACACAACCCAGCATCTCTAGGGTTACGACCAACAACTGGGTCAATGATTTGACCTCTCTTAACGTCAAGGTTATCGAACACATTCGAGTGCATGAGCCAAACCAAGACATGAAAGGGAACGACTGACAATATCTGTAAGAGGATCTTCGAACCAAAACCCTAAATCACATACTCTAGGCAGTGGTGAGTGGAATAAAGGTTTGGGACACCGTTCTATTTCTTGTAACGTCCATGCCTAATGGGGACTTTAATGTTGCAGACTAATGTTGGTGATGGTAATCAATGACAGGGGACCTATCTCTAAAGTAGGAAGGGCATTCCAAGGGGGTACGAGCTGAAGAGCAGTCAACCAAAGTCAAACTAGACCTTGGTACCTGCGACTAATCCCACCATACTAGTTGTTCTGGGAGGTGTTAAACATGGGAGCGGTGTGTACAATCGTGTTCCGAGAATGTCAGGAGCGTCAGTCCGATCTTAAATGCCTATCCTTAGAGAGAGAGAGTGCCGGTCCCAATCCTTAGCCCCTGATCTTCGATCCAGTGTAGCTTCTTTCTGACAATCCCAAGATAGACGATTGGGAGCATCCTGATGAGTAGCCTTGGATGGAGCAGTCAGTTTATTGTTCCTCCTATGATCATGCGTGTTTGACAATTCTGAGAATGGAATCTTTAACGGATTAGCGACTTTCGTTTTCTCAGACAGACGATGATATCATGGAATCTTTAGACTTAGATCTGCGGTCTAGGATTCATCTGTGGTATCTCTGGACATAGATACGGAATGCAGAATCTTCTAAAGAATGACACTCTGTGCATCTAGATTCCAAATTACACTGGTCACAATAATCGCAACTTGTGCAGGTCTGACGTTGAATCAGTATGTTGGCATTTCGCACAGGCCAGGGGAAGTTTGTTCTTCTTTCCCATGTTGTAGACTGTCTCAAACCGCAATAAGTCTCAACAAAACAAATGTGTTCTCTAGGTCCAAGCAATATGTCCACACACGGTGACGATTAGAAAGAGAATAAGTGGGTAGAGAGACGCACATGGTCAAAATGTGGAAGGTTACTGTGCATGAGAGCACCAAATGGACCCAATTGTTGGTCGTTACCAGAGTGATGCTGGGGTGTGTTTAGGCTAATGTTTTTGTTCTAGAAGATGGAAACAGGGTTTAAGCACGTTGCACACATAGGATCGAAGAAGAAGATATGCATAGTGTGAGCATGGTGAGATAGGATAAGTTTAAACATTTCCCCCTGCCCACTTCACTACTAAATAGTGGTCTCGCATCATTTTACTCTCCCCAGTCTATAGAAAAAGAAAATCACTTGGTAAATCACAGGTACACAGATGTCCTGAGCATGCCTATAAAAACATTAACTTAAAATGCCTCCCACCTTTTCTTGTCGGGAGATGTCAAATTTGGGTGAAGATCTACTCTGATGACTATTGTATTCCTATGTATTACTATCACCTAACAAGCAGGAAGGGCACTCTAAGTCAGTGTCATCACATGTTCACAAACCTTGTGACTGTTTTATGGAAATCTGTCAGCTGTTTCTTCGTGGCCGTGACAGCTCCTCCACTACTCTCAGTGGGCAGGGCAGTCAGCGTTGTCTCCAGCCATACACAGAATGTCTGTCATAAAACACAAGTTAGCAAAGTGAAGAAAAGTCCAGCTGAGACATGAGTCTGCACAAGCAGTGAAATATATCTCACATAATACCCATAATAGCATATTACAAATGGATAACCCAACCTCTATATCCCCAGGGCTCGCATTTTGGTGAACCTACACTAACCCCTGGATCCATTCCTTTGTCCTGGGGTTCTCGTGATCTTAAATTACAACCCCCGCTTGATTTTCATTGACTACAACACAATTTGCGGTACATTCAACATTGAAAAACTGACTGACGTGCAAAAGAGAGCCCTTTAAAATTCATTTAGATGGAAAGGATGTCTTCACGTCCATCTCCCTCACCCACTTTCTTTTTCTTTATCCTGATGTCTGATTGGTTGGAAAAATTGTTGATGAAAATTTAAGGGAAGGTAAATTAAGATAACCAAGGAAAAGGATTCAGTAATTCAGTCTCCTATTCATTTCCACCCCTCATATTATCAACATCAGCATCCTATTCATATCCACCCCTCATATTATCAATATCAGTCTCCTATTCATATCCACCCCTCATATTATCAATATCAGCATCCTATTCATATCCACCCCTCATATTATCAATATCAGCATCCTATTCATATCCACCCCTCATATTATCAATATCAGTCTCCTATTCATTTCCACCCCTCATAATATCAATATCAGCATCCTATTCATATCCATCCCTCATATTATCAATATCAGCATCCTATTCATATCCATCCCTCATATTATCAATATCAGTATTCTATTCATATCCACCCCTCATGTTATCAATATCAGCATCCTATTCATATCCATCTCTCATATTATCAATATCAGCATCCTATTCATATCCATCTCTCATATTATCAATATCAGCATCCTATTCATATCCATCCCTCATATTATCAATATCAGCATCCTATTCATTTCCACCCCTCATATTATCAATATCAGCATCCTATTCATATCCATCTCTCATATTATCAATATCAGCATCCTATTCATATCCATCCCTCATATTATCAATATCAGCATCCTATTCATTTCCACCCCTCATATTATCAATATCAGTATTCTATTCATATCCACCCCTCATATTGTCAATATCAGCATCCTATACATATCCACCCCTCATATTATCAATATCAGTATTCTATTCATGTCCACCCCTCATATTATCAATATCAGTATCCTATACATATTCATACCTCATATTATCAATATCAGTATCCTATTCATATCCACCCCTCATATTATCAATATCAGTATTCTATTCATATCCACCCCTCATGTTATCAATATCAGTATCCTATTCATATCCATCCCTCATGTTATCAATATCAGTCTCCTATTCATATTCATCGCTCATATTATCAATATATCATTCTCCTATTCCTGTTCATCGCTCATATTATCAATATCAGTCTCCTATTCATATTCATCTCTCATATTATCAATATCAGTCTCCTATTCATATTCATACCTTAAATTATCAATATCAGTCTCCTATACATATTCATACCTCATATTATCAATATATCAGTCTCCTATTCATATTCATCACTCATGTTATCAATATCAGTCTCCTATTCATATTCATACCTTAAATTATCAATATCAGTCTCCTATTCATATTCATACCTTAAATTATCAATATCAGTCTCCTATACATATTCATACCTCATATTATCAATATATCAGTCTCCTATTCATATTCATCACTCATATTATAAATATCAGTCTCCTATTCATATTCATACCTTAAATTATCAATATCAGTCTCCTATACATATTCATACCTGATATTATCAATATCAGTATCCTATTCATATTCATACCTCATATTATCAATATCAGTATTCTATTCATGTCCACCCCTCATATTATCAATATCAGTATCCTATACATATTCATACCTCATATTATCAATATCAGTATCCTATTCATATTCATACCTCATATTATCATTATCAGTATTCTATTCATATCCACCCCTCATATTATCAATATCAGTATCCTATACATATTCATCCCTCATATTATCAATATCAGTCTCCTATTCATATTCATCCCTCGTATTATCAATATCAGACTCCTATTCATATTCATCCCTCATATTATCAATATCAGTCTCCTATTCATATTCATCCCTCATATTATCAACGTCAATGCATTAGTCATATTTTCCCTAAATATTTGAAATATCAACCTACCGCCCTGTCAATCAGCATCAGCTCGTACAGAACTTCAGCTACATCCGGTATCATATACGTGGGCAGACAGAAGATGCAGGCATTGATGCATGCATGCACTAGAGCTTGACCATGATCATTAAGTAACGTTGATACTGCTGTCTTCCGCAGCTCAAAGTCCTCCTTGTCCTGTAATGGACACTGAAGAAGTCAGAGAAATGTAAAACAAGCATAAAAAGTCTGATATTATCTCACAAAACTCAACCGTTGTGAAGGCTGTGAATTGTTGATCAATTCAGTCGGCAATATTCCAGCTCTATCCCAGCAGCCTGGAAAAGATCATGTCTGGACAAGGCAACAATCCACACCGACACGAAGACATGGTATATGTCTACATAGTTCAGAAGGCATCAACTGTTGTGATGAGCATCAAGGTTGAGTTGAACTTGAAATTAATCTGAAAATGTCAGTTCCATTATGGTGGCAAATACAATTCAATGACAACACGTCCACCTGGATAGTCACTGTACTCATATCAGGTTAGCAGCATACCATCCATACATACACAGACATTGTGACCATACAATCCTTATTTTAGATAACATCACAACAAACAAACTATTACTGACCCATCAAACTGAAGTAAAACCTATGGGACTTTGAATTCAGGAACACCTTACTTCTTTTTCTCTTGCACACTTAATGAAGTCTGTGAGGAACTTCATGACGGAAGCATTGGCATCCTTGTGATCGAGGGAGCACGCCGCTATTGCACAACACAGGAGAGGCTTGGCCATCTGACTCTGCAGGAAGGATGCAGGCGATCGCTGGATGAACCTGGCAGTAAAAGGACACATGATCTATGGTGTGCAACGTCAAATTATCAGCGATTGAATGCTGTTTCATGGAACAGTCAGTGCTATTCCTGCTATATCACAAAGATAATCAGGTGTCCTACTGCTTACCCTATTTTTCTGTAACAAACACTTCAACCATCAAGTATGACTACAGTCAATGTCTCTGGTTCCACCATTACCATGATCAATATTAAAATATGTTCATAAGCAGAAACACTTCTAACATGCAAGACCATGATGTAATTCAAGCTAATAACTAATGACAATGTTACTTCACTCACCTAAGACATAACCGGAATAAGTCGTCTACTGTATCGGGGTGGTTGCGAAGACCATTGTGCTCTTCTAGAATCTTAAATGTTGGTCCGCAAAAAGCCTGTCAGCAGAGGAAAAAACATTCAGTACCATATTTACCCCATGACACTCTCAGTATAAGTCATCACCACCGACTCCATCATCACTACCAACCCAATCATCACCACCATCCCCTTCGTCATTCCCTTTATCACCACCACCTCCATCATTATGGGGCGGTGAGTAGCCTAGTGGTTCGATTTCCCACATGGGTACAATATGTGAAGTCAATTTCTGAGTCCCCTGCCGTGATCTTGCTGGAATATTGCTAAAAGCTGTATAAAACCATCTTCACTCACACCATCATCCCCATCCCCTTCATTAGCACCATCAACTTCATCAGCACCAGCCTCATCACCATTCCCTTCATCACCACCACCTCCATCGTCCCCATCGCTTTCATCGTCCCCATCCCTTTGATCACCATTTCTTTCACTACCCCCTAAAACGACCCATCTGCGACAGTGAAGTTCCTCACCTGCAACATGTCTAGAAGCCCTGGTATACAGCCTTGTTCTGTGCCATACTCGTCTACCAGAATACTGCCGAGGTACAGGAAACATGAATGCTGATGGACCTGGTAGAGACTCACCATCTGGAAACCAACAGTTTTAAATATCAATGTACAGTCGAGGCCAAATTGCAAAGGCATGATACACTTAAATGAGTGAATGCCTTTTAACACTTATTCTTCAGTTTTATCATGACCAACTGTAAACTGTCAATCACATATTTTGCAATTTGCAGCATCTTGATAGACATTAATCTAGCATCTGTTGTGTGAAGACTTCTGGATGTGGCCCCGGGACGCCACTGTCTAGTATAAGTGAGAGTACTGCCTGTCCTCTTACCTGTGTGACTAAAGGTGTTAACAATGTTGCGGAGTTCTTCCCCAGGCATCTGATTGCAAACCTAATACAGCGACAACACCTCTCAATGATCCTCACATCTGCTTGATACTTGTTACATGCGTTAGATAATACTGGCCATACCTGCAACACAATGACCAACATGGTACCATGATCATACTCCTCAGGAAACTAGTTTAGTTTTAATATCACATTTCACAATATTTCACTGCCATCAGTTTAATGGCAGATATCACGTTGATGTAACAAGCAAACATGGGTCTGGTGCTGATAACTCCCAAACCTCGGACATGCAGGTCGTGATGGAGTTGAGTCACTCAGGGTTTTACCTTGACTAACAAAGTGGGGGCTCCACGGGACCTTCAATAATTAATTTAAAGGGTCCTTGCAGGCAAAATGATGGGCCTGTAATCTAATGAAACTGTGTAGTGTACTGTACATTTAGATAATTACTTTAGAGCCTGGAATGAATCAATCATCATGTGGACAGTGGTCATGAGTGATGGGTGAAATACAGACACTCATATCTGCTCTTGGTTAGCTGTGACAATGAATATTATTGTACGTCCCTTGGGACACACTATAGGTTTTTGCATTCTTTACATTTGTGAGTCACGTAAAACCCTGGCCACTTCATAGCACTGGGCCAACCCACCTTGTTTGCAGCTTACTAGTTACTGAATCACCGGTGAGTCTATCGTCAACTTAAAACCTTCAATTGTAAATACTACTGTCCATGTTTAACAAAGCAGCCAGCAATATTCCAGCTGTAAATAATTGAGTCTGGACCAGATGAACCTGTGACTGATACTAAGAGTAATGTCCCACACTGATGGGTACAATAACATGCACTCAACCAAGTCACTGAGCCTGACCACCTCATCCACTAAACCCCCTTCGACTACAACAATAGGTTACAAGGGACAAATTCTAGCCTGGAATATCCATATCACTTTTAGGAAAGAGCAATTTTTGCTTTGTGTACGGAGAATAGTTCCTTCATTAAGTTTACGCATGAAGGCTTTACTACTGCCAGTGAGCATCTCACCTCCTGTATGACCGGCTGACATGGATGGACCTGCCCGTTGGACACACTGGGGTTTGTAAACCTGTACACAGAGAACATGTCTTCATCAACATTCATTGACATATCCACTGACCCATCAGCCAGGAAGTGATACATTTGTCATACTAAGGAGTTGTATTCTATCATCACTTGGACAGACACAGAATGGAAACATATTTAGTAAACTTCACTCAATTATATTAACAATGGAATGGGAACTCTTGCACATACCATCAGAAATGACTACACAGGATACATTTTCGAAAAATATGACAAATATGAGCAGCATATTCATACAATTATTGTCTTATCATGGAACCAGTAACATGACCATCGATATGTTGCTACAGTCTGAACAAACATAGTCCAAAGCTATTAATTAAACAAAGTCTCCTGTTCCACAAACAAGCATTTTAAATTATGGGGTTCCTGGGATCCTGGTGGTTTGTTCCTGTAGTATTCAACAAGGCCAAGGACTGAATCATGTTAATTCTTACTTTCCAACACTGCTCACCCACCTAAAGACTGCAGCTAGTCTGTCCAGCCATAGTGTAGGGTCGTTGATTGAGCCATGCTTCACTGGCCCAGTTTCTTCAGATATTAACTGGGAAGAAAACAGCAAAAAGACTAAACAAAAAGTAAAGACACAACTAAAAGGAAATACTTTCAACAAATTATGCAACACAAACTGAATCGTCTTATGAAATAATTAATTTGACGAACTTATTTCGTCATGCATTATAGATGCATCTAAAGCTATATTTAAGTTGAGGTATATGGGCTTACTTTATTCAGGGGAGATAACTGTATGGAGCACAGCTGTTGAAGGCCCTCCGTGACTTTACCGTGAGGAAGGCGGCCCAGAATAGTGGCTGTACCTAGAAACACAATCATCACTATCACTATCTGTCTATCATATGAGTGTTCATTTTAGTGTTGCAAGTCGCAACAGTGGAACCACAATTTGTCGAATGACGTCAACAATCTTCAGCTATGACCATGATGACCTTGTTTCTAGTGTGACATCATTCCGACCTCATGTCAGAATAAGATTTGAATGACGTCAACAATGCCGTCCAGATGACAGAAACAATACATTGTTGTCTCATGACGTGACTTTATGAACCCCGATATGTTTGCCCTTGAAGGTAGTAAAAAGTGCTTCCATATAAAACCAATACCCTGTATTAACATAACACTGAATGAGAGGTGATGAATGTCTTGTGTTTAAACACATTCATGTTCTCATTCTTTCAATAACATTTTGTTAATTTTACATATATAGCTATCCATGCTTTCATTCATGAAAATGGGACACAGAGACTTAAAACATGCTCTTCCATCTTTCCTGATCAATTTCCTTTCCAATCAAACCAACCCCTACCTTTCAGTAGTCCTATGGCAGCATCATTGGAGAGATTGAAGGTGCCCATTGCCTGCACGATCTGTATGAGTCCGGCGAAGTGTTCGATCATGTGGTCTCGACACTGCGTGGAGATGCTCTGTAGACTGTTGGCAGATATAGAGGCGAGAGGGGGCTGCTGGAGGCCGGCCAGGAGATACTGTAATACTGGGTCTGCAACACGAAGCAGCATCAGCATCTCCTTTACTCCATCACTACTCTTCACACTTTTAGCCATAACCATGATAACACTTTATCATTTGTTCATCGCAATTGCCAATTCCTTTTTTTCAACAAAAACTTTTTTAAAGATTTTTTTGGTTTGATTTTATAATGAAAAATCCAATACCTGTATTTTGCCATAAATTACCATAAAAAAAAAAGAAAATGCCAAATGCAGTGAACTGCAAGTATATATTCATGAATGCGTGTATATTATATTTATATAACATGACATAAGAATTGCAAGGCCATTATTTTCTGTGACCCACCATATACAGTATCCCATACATTTTACCTGATGAGGAATATTTATAAACAAGTCACCAGTTCACTACCAAGTAATAAAGAAATGAGAACACTTGCACCTGTCATCTTTCACATCATGGACTGTTATCATGGTTATACAGCAGACTTGCATTGTATTGGCAATGAAACTAATGTCATAATCCAACAGTACAGGGCCCTGTTCTACAAAGCAATCTTAACGCTACTACTGTCATAAGTCTATGTAAAAGTATAGGAACTATAGCGATAAGATCGGTTTGTGGAACAGGGCCCAGTACAACACATTTATTCAAGCAATACACTTACAGCATTTAGTCAAACGACAACACCTGAATTTGTGACTGTACATACCCATACAACAGTACATGCGCTAGCACTGCACACATCTCCTACAAACTCTGTATACAACTGACCAGTTGGACAATAGTAGGACGAATATTCAGCTCAACAGAAGGGGATCTGGAGTCTGGATCATTATTTATATAACAGAAACTATGCAGCTGGCTTTCCCCTCCATGGAATTCCACGGAATAGCAGCACACTGTCACCATGCTCAGTGATGGTATCTCTGACGGGGAGAGTCAGTATGGGGCAGGTCCTTCCTTACATTTGGCATGGGGAGGCATTCACATGGGGATGCTTTCACCCCGAGGAAATATCTAGACAAAAGAAGTAATCCTTACTTAAAGGAAATCCAAAGGGACAAAGATGTTCAATTGCACATGGTGCATAACCATTTGAAACAGTGGGTGAGTGAATACTGAAGAATGAGGCAACCGCAAATGCTGCTATATGGGACAAACAGCTAAAGTGAAAATAGTAATAAATGTTTCTTACATAATCATGTAGTCAGTATGATGTATAATACGATAGCCGAGAAAAAAGTGTTTAAAAATTAGGGCTGTTGTGTTTAATTAAAAGTATGTATTTGGAGATCTGTATTTGTTACAACCCAAACAAGGCTTGAAGCATTAACGATGAGGCACATTTTAATTAGCATGGATGCCTGAGTTGTATAACAGTATGGATTCCATGTATTTTATGTCAAGAATAGTTGTGTTGAAGAGTATTTGTGTCACCTTCAGTCACTCATCTCACAACAACATGCAACTGCAGTAGATTATTGCATAATGTATGTAGGCAGTCAGTCCAGGTATCATAATACACTCAGCTATGTGTATAGTGTAATGTAACGTTAGCAAGTGACACAGATTCACAGAGTCTATGACATGTCGCTATATCTTTGTGTGTTTTTTTCTCAACTGCAACAGGAATCTGTGATTTGGAGAATAGAACCAAAACAAACAAACTAATCTGTGTTTTGCAATCACTTGTAATCCATGCATCCAAGATGGGATCATCCATCCATATTTGAGTTACTATTGTCGGTCATATCTGAAAGTTGTGAAAGTAAGTACTATGCTTCATCATTTTATACACAGGTCAGCCAATATTCTGAACAAAGAAAAGTTTAACAACTAAATTAAAAATGAGAAAAGTACTGAACGTGAACAATAAACGTATTTGAAGAAAAAGCATGTCTCCCACATTATTTTTTCCCCAAATATTGACCTCAATTTGTGATTGTTGAAAGAAACAGTACATTATAATCCTTTAATCTCACTCATATGAATGAAAATACACTACAAATGATCATTGCTAACTGGAAAGGAGAAAGTCTAAGGGTTAAAAAGGGTGATGAATAGGTAAGCCCATCTTCCCGAGGCAAGAGAGTTAACTGACTTTAAAAGTCCAGTTTCCACCCTTGCCGAACCAGGCTGGAATTCCAGGCTCGATCCACCTCGATTGTAGCGCCACCAGTGATTACTACGAGTTATGTCCCTTCTAAGCCTCTCCTATGAACCAATCAGGTTCCACCTCTCGTGTCACTTGTTTCAAACAAAATGACGGCGCCCAGTCAAAACAATCTGATCAATAATCAGGATCTATATTGCGATAAAATGGGTCTTATCATCGCATCAAATCACATGAGCACCTTGATTAAAAACATGAAAATATCTGGAAAATATCTGTTGCACATGCTTTGCAAATCCTGTAATCGACCGAAATCTGCACAACAGTTTACGAAGCGGATTTTGATTTCGTTGCATGATTTTGATTGGACTATGCATAGACTCGTAAGTCCAGTCAAAATATAACTCCATAATACCAGCCTAATTCGGCAAGGGTGGAAACTGGACTTTTATAGTCAGTTAACTCCCTTGCCTCGGTGAAGATGAGGTTAGCCTTGTCGAGAACCTGTGCAGAGAACCATGACCAGGAACAGAGGCTGTTCCTGCTTGAGTACAAATGGAGGGGCAGGCTTTTTGTGATATCAAACATGTGATTTTGGAGGGTAGTTGGTGCAATCAAGTGTGTAATTGTGGAGGTAGTTGGTGCAATCAAGTGTGTAATTGTGGAGGTAGTTGGTGCAAACAAGTGTTTAATTGTGAAGGTAGTTGGTGCAATCAAGTGTTTAATTGTGAAGGTAGTTGGTGCAATCAAGTGTGTAATTGTGGAGGTAGTTGGTGCAATCAAGTGTGTAATTGTGGAGGTAGTTGGTGCAAACAAGTGTGTAATTGTGGAGGTAGTTGGTGCAAACAAGTGTTTAATTGTGAAGGTAGTTGGTGCAATCAAGTGTTTAATTGTGAAGGTAGTTGGTGCAATCAAGTGTGTAATTGTGGAGGTAGTTGGTGCAAACAAGTGTGTAATTGTGGAGGTAGTTGGTGCAAACAAGTGTGTAATTGTGGAGGTAGCTGGTGCAATCAAATGTGTAATTGTGGAGGTAGTTGGTGCAAACAAGTGTGTAATTGTGGAGGTAGTTGGCGCAAACAAGTGTGTAATTGTGGAGGTAGTTGGTGCAAACAAGTGTGTAATTGTGGAGGTAGTTGGTGCAATGAAGTGTTTAATTGTGAAGGTAGTTGGTGCAATCAAGTGTGTAATTGTGGAGGTAGCTGGTGCAATCAAGTGTGTAGTTTTTGAGGTTCTTGGTGCAATCAAGTGTGTAATTTTGGAGGTACTTGGTGCAATCAAGTGTGTAATTTTGGAGGTACTTGGTGCAATCAAGTGTGTAATTGTGGAGGTAGTTGGTGCAATCGAGTGTGTAATTGTGGAGGTAGTTGGTGCAATCAAATGTGTAATTGTGGAGGTAGTTGGTGCAAACAAGTGTGTAATTGTGGAGGTAGTTGGTGCAAACAAGTGTGTAATTGTGGAGGTAGCTGGTGCAAACAAGTGTGTAATTGTGGAGGTAGCTGGTGCAAGGAAGTGTTTAATTGTGAAGGTAGTTGGTGCAATCAAGTGTGTAATTGTGGAGGTAGCTGGTGCAATCAAATGTGTAATTGTGGAGGTAGTTGGTGCAATCAAATGTGTAATTGTGGAGTTAGTTGGTGCAAACAAGTGTGTAATTGTGGAGGTAGTTGGTGCAAACAAGTGTGTAATTGTGGAGGTAGCTGGTGCAAACAAGTGTGTAATTGTGGAGGTACCTGGTGCAAACAAGTGTGTAATTGTGGAGGTAGCTGGTGCAAACAAGTGTGTAATTGTGGAGGTAGCTGGTGCAATCAAAAGGTAATTTCCTCCAACAAGACCAGATACACAGCCTCTCTATATAATGGACCTGTCTCTGCCGTATTTTCGTTTCAGCTTTTGAAATTGATAAGACAAAAGACTAAAGTGCAAATAAACCTTATTTACGTGCTGCTTTCGATGTTTTGAAATCAATATTTGCCATGACATGTTAGGAAATATCCAAATCTGCAAAGTTGTATATACTGATGAGACTTGCCCCTTAACAGCCTGAGAAATATGTCAACTACAATTGCACTGTACCTGGTAGAATTCTCTCCATGAATATACAAAACTGTTTCTCAGCAGTATGTGTTAACTCACCTAGATACTGTGGGTGTCTCTCTATCCATTCGCAGAGTTCCCCAATGAGCTGGACACTGGAATACCGGACAGCGACGTGGGCTGTATTCGGGAGTGACAACACGGCCTCTAACACCTGAGGCACTATCTCATTCTCGTCTCTGTAAAGCACATATTTAAATTTAAAATTAAAAATATTACTGCAGACAGGCAATCTCTGTAAACCATGGTGAACCACTTATCTCAAGCCCTAACTTTCATTGATCTGCACAATAAAATTCATGAATATTTTTATGGAGGATAGACTCCTTGGGTAAAGATTTTTGAAACATTTGGGACTATTTCAACTTAAATAGT
Organism: Haliotis cracherodii; assembly: GCF_022045235.1. Classification (NCBI taxonomy): domain Eukaryota; kingdom Metazoa; phylum Mollusca; class Gastropoda; order Lepetellida; family Haliotidae; genus Haliotis; species Haliotis cracherodii. The sequence continues at coordinate 32,073,229 of NW_027266286.1, forward strand.
AAAATTTTCTTATTCTTTTAACAGTACTCAGTGCATAAAACTGAAAGTTCCAAGGTCTTCTTACAATTGTTTATTGCAGCTGCAAAAGTAAAACTCCTTACATTTAATCATAATTTTGGCTTCCAGACAGACAAACAAAGACAAACATGGGAAATATTCACAGGTACACTGCCTGTTAGAGTATGTGGAGGACGGTGTACGTACGGGAGAATATTTTTGGCGACGGCGCTCATGACGAACAAGGAGGACTCGGACAGATCCCAGGAGGATGTGGCCTGGTTCTTCAGGTTCTCAAACATCTGGGGAGAACACATAATACATTGTCAACAGTCTCTTAGAGACATTTCAACAGACAGTTTCTGACTCAACAAAACGTCTCAGTTTCTAACAAAAGTAGTCTAGGAACTGTTCTCATGGTAAAGATATTAGTCAATCTTCAAAGTATCAATTACAATTTTTGTAAAGTTATCTACGTCTACAGAGATATCCCCCGGTCACCATGCATTTTAATGCATTTCAGAAAATGTAGTCTCTCTTAAGACCCCAGAACATATGCTTCCTCATTAAACAATCACCCAATGCCATTCTCATCCCCTTCTCAGCTCTAGTGGCCTAAAGTCATCTCTTCTTCACCTCAGACCTAACAGTATCTTAATACTCAAGGGTTCCTTTATAGAATTTTTTTAAAAGTTTTATACTGGGGATGATATGTTACAGTTTACAGGAATGGAACAGAAGTAAACATGTTTTAGCACATCAATCATGTCTTTGCTTACGGAGGAAGCAACGCACCAGTATGACTATATGTACAGTTGCATGTTAGTCCACAAGATCACATATGATGCTAACATGCAACTGTGAGAAACAATTGGATCAGCGTGTGCAGCAGTCATTGTTACCTGTGAAAAGCAGGACGAGGAACCAACAATGAATACTACATCTTTGATGAGCTCAGACACTCGGAGACGGAACTCCCCAAAATCTCCTGTGTCATCTGGAACACCTTCCTGCAAGAGATATCCCACAAACTGAACAACAAATATCACTATAACAAAGAACTTGACAAAGTGTCTATCAAGCGAGGTTAGGTGAAATGGTAAATCAGACACATTACAGTGATTCAGAGCCAATCAGTGCTTTTTTCGCCACATTAATGTCGAGCGTCAGGCAGAGTAACAACAAGTACCATCTTTTAATGTCTTTTGGTATCGAACTCAATCAAATGAAATGTAATCATTATAATGTTCAAGCAAATACTTATGCTAAAGTTCTTGAATGAAAATCATGAATTAAGTTAAAATAAACAGTAAATTACTGATATTAACATGATTAAGATGAACACATTGAAACAGATTTGTAATGAAGAAACAGAATTCTTAATGATGCCACAATGCATGAGAAATAACACTAATATGTCCGAGCCTTAGTGCAGACAGTCTCACACTGTGAGTGAAAATAGTTCAAATCTAAGAGTGTGAGATCCACTAACATGATCGGGTTCCATCTGACAATGCCGTGATAGTGCTACAATCAGTCTCTGGATGTAGGGCTTGAATATTTCATTCATGTCGACTGAGTTCAGCTGATACAGCTCCTCTGACAGTCTGTACCAGAAGTTGAAGGTGATCTCGGCAACCTGGAGGAAGAGCACACATATAAAACCAGTCTGTGCCTAAAACGTTTAAGTATATAGACCATGTAAACAGAGCCTTAAAAGCTCTCCATGCTAATATAGGGGCTATCATAAGCTCTGCAAACAATACATTTTAGTAGACTCAGGATTTGCACTAGTGGCACTAATCAACAGTCTGTGACAATAGGAGCTTACATGTGACATGAGGAACAAACATTTTACACGAGGACCCAGCATGTGACACTAGGACCCAACATGTGACACTAGGCCTAACATGTGACATTATGTCTCTGTATGTGACAATAGGACCCAACATGTGACACTAGGACCCTGCATGGGACACAAGGAAAGCATGTGACACTAGGACCCTACATGTGACACTAGGATCCTACATGTGACACTAGGACCCAGCATGTGACACTAGGACCCAGCACGTAACACTAGGACCCAGCATGTGACACTGGGACCCAGCATGTGACACTAGGGCCCAGCATGTGACACTATGGCCAAGCATGTGACACTATGGCCCAGCATGTGACACTGGGACCCAGCATGTGACACTAGGACCCAGCATGTGACACTAGGACCCAGCATGTGACACTGGGACCCAGCATGTAACACTAGGACCCAGCATGTAACACTAGGACCCAGCATGTGACACTGGGACCCAGCATGTGACACTAGGGCCCAGCATGTGACACTAGGGCCCAGCATGTGACACTATGGCCCAGCATGTGACACTAGGACCCAGCATGTGACACCAGGAACAAGCATGTGACACTAGGACCCTACATGTGATACTAGGACCCAACATGTGACAATAGGACCCAGCATGTGACACTACGACCCAGCATGTGACACTAGGACCCTACATGTGACAATAGGAACAAGTATGTGACACTACGAGCGAACAGGTACACTAGGAGCAAACAGGTACAGTAGGACAATAGACATTTGACAATAGAACTCAGCATGTGACAATAGGACCAAACATGTGACACTAGGAACAAGCATTTGACACTACGACCCAGCATGTGACACTAGAACCCCACATGTAACACTTAGACCAAACATGTGACACTAGGAGCAAGCAGTTGACACTACAACCGAAGATGTGACAGTAGGTTTGTTGTTTGTTTGTTTGTTTGTTGTATAACGCCACACTCCGCAATATTCCAGCTTTATGACAACAGTCTGTAAATAACAGAGTCTGGACTAGACAATCAAGTGATTGACATCATGAGCATCGATCCACACTATTGGGACACACAGCAAACATCAACCAAGTCAGCGAACCTGACCACCCGATCTTGTGAGTCGCTCTTTACAGCAAGCATGGGTTGCTGAAGACCGAGGACCCAGCATGTGACATTAGGACCAAGCATGTGACACTATGACCCCGCATGTGGCATTAGGACCCCAAATTTGACACTAGGGCCCCGAATATGACACTTGAGCCAGCATGTGACAGTAGGACCCAGCATGTGACATTAGGCCCCCCAAATGTGACAACAGGAACCAGCATGTGACACTTGGACCACAAATGTGACACTAGGAACAAGAACAAGCATGACACTAGGTTGGTTGGTTGGTTGGTTTGTTGTTTAACGCTGCACTCAGCAATATTCCAGCTATATGACGGCGGTCTGTAAATAACCGAGTCTGGACCAGACAATCCAGCGATTAATATAATGAGCATCGATTCATGCAATTGGGACCGTTGACATGTATCAACCAAGTCAGTGAGCGTGACCACCCGATCCCGTTAGTCGCCTTTTACAACAAGCATAGTCACCTTTTACGGCAAGCATGGGTTGCTGAAGACCTATTCTACCCTGGAATCTTCACAGGTCGCATGACTCTAGGACCCAACATGTGACACTACGACCCCGCATGTGACACTTGCACCCAACATGTGACACTAGGACCCAACATGTGACATTAAAACCCAACGTGTGACATTAAGACCCAACATGTGACACAAGGACCCCGCATGTGACACTAGGAACAATCATGACGCTAGGATCCAATATGTGCCATTAAGACCCCACATGTGACACAAGGACCCTGCATGTGACACTAGGAACAAGCATGACACTAGGACCCAACATGTGCCATTAAGACCCCGCATGTGACACAAGGACCCTGCATGTGACACTAGGAACAAGCATGACACTAGGACCCCACATGTGCCATTAAGACCCCACATGTGACACTACGACCCTGCATGTGACACTTGCACACAACATGTGACACTAGGACCCAACATGTGACATTAAGACCCAACATGTGACACAAGGACCCCGCATGTGACACTAGGAACAAGCACGACACTAGGACCCAACATGTGCCATTAAGACCCCACATGTGACACAAGGACCCTGCATGTGACACTAGGAACAAGCATGACACTAGGACCCAACATGTGAAGCTTGGACCCAGCATGTGATAGCATGTGCAATCTTGACATCATATCACAAAGGGTGATATCCAGATTACTAATACCTTGTTTAACAAAGATAACATATTTTCCATAATTCCCCATGACATATAAATAATGATCCACAATGTCACCTCACAAGATCATAACATTCTGACACATCACCTCAAGTACCTGTACATTATCCTACTCGGTTCAGCTGGAGTGAGTCTGGTTTGACACTAATATTCCAAGAATATAACACCTTGAGACATTAAAAGTAGGATTGAACCATTGAAATCTTGCAAGGAATTTTCAGCTTGACAAGCCACTGCTTTAACCACTGAAGGCTATCTTGAGCAACAGGACCAGGTCATAACATTGCAAACTGTCAAATAATAATGTTACCTCGTACAAATGATGGCCGACACAGGTTAACAAAAGTTCCAACGTTCTAAAATCCCCAAGAGCCTGAAATAATAAACAACATCATTGAAAAACCAGTCAGGAAACACCACAAAATTATCATAAACAATTCTCTTACATGTACTGTTTTAATGTAGTCTTTGAAAGAATGGGAAATTAGGAATTTCAATAGATAACAATAGCTACTGTTTCAAAGAAGTATTTTCACAGTCACTCGTTATTCTTACCTGATTAGGTGTGGAAACAATAGATTCTAAAAATGATTCTGCCATTTCTGTAAATATCCTGCAGTAGTTAACTGACCTGGAACACAAATCATCAGGGTATTAGGCCCAGTTTCAACCACTGTCCTTCCACCCTACACAGCAGGAAGTCACAGTTTTACATTTTCTATCACTTAAATGCTGCTAAGGATTTAATACATCCAAATATTGCTACCAGAAGCTCATCATCAAGCAGTGATTGTATTCCATTACAAGAATATGAATTGATAGTATCATATTCTACGGTTATCAGTCTGACAGTCAATAATCACAAGACCCTTGTCGCGACAACAAGTCCCAACCTGACTGTCAAAGGGGAAGCATTCAAGAAGGGAAGTTTGTAAACATATTAAAGACACATATCTTCCATAATGATGATGATACATGTCTCACCTAGCATTGTTGATTTAGTGAAAGATATGGCATAACAACCCAGTGACAAAATGCAGGCTCATGGCACAATCGTTTGCAGCTAGGTCCGTTTCCTAGGTTGTCACCAATCTTATTCTTCTTAGCGAGCTGTTCCAGACACAGCTGCTACATTGTCTACCAATAGTCTATTTTAGTCAACCATGAATCACTGAGTGATCGATACCACTCCACTTGGTATATTAATATACATACTTTATAGCAAATGGAGTTTAGTAAAACATATGCACTGACTTGTCGGAATCCTCGTCCGCCACGGAGAGATGGTAGGCGGTGGGCAGAGTAAGGACTCCTTCAAACAGGTGCTGGGCCATCTGGGGATTCTTCGACAAACTCTGAAATCATACAGTACTTAACCAGTCAGGGGGGCCTCTTTGGGATGTGGATTTTCAATTTCTACTGCAGGACCCGTTTTTTTGCGTGCTTGGGCAAAGTCAATGAAGCGCGTGTAAAAGGACTTTGAATATCTTGTATATTGGTGTCACTTCGCGGCCTTCATTACCACCAGGAGACTTGTTTAGCCAATAGGTGGCCATGGTCTGTGCGGTTAGCGGCTGAATGCGGATACATGAGAAGAAGACGTGTGTGTACTTGAATGTGTGTGATTTAAAACTGACATGTTGCACTATCAGGATTGTTTGTTTGAAAATTATTACATAAACTTCACAAGTTTAGTGGTTTATCTATTCATCATAGCCCACAATGAATGGTCTATAATTCAATACAACATTCAGTAGATGTTGAGAGTTCACATTATGAGTGTGAGCATTTCCTATATCAATTAGCAGCTGATTAGTTATTTCATCCACGTCATGGAACAGTTAAGGCATATCGTTTTGATCGTTTATTTCAGGATGTTAAAAATAAAAGTCAAGAGAAGAAATCAGTAGCCTGTTGTCTTGTTTCTTTGCTTTATGAAATATGTAGTCCAACCAAATATTGATGTTCATTCTGTAATCATGTTCACATGTCATCATAAGTCTGATAGCTCAATTATTAGTGAGCACGAACAGTAATAATTATGGGATACATCAGCAGTCACAAAGAGGACCATGTGTTTCTGGCGGGTATTTGTAGGAAGTTCACTGCGTGTGTGAAGTCAACAATATGTTGCAAAAGCTACAGTTTAAACCATAGCAATTGCAGTAATAATAACATCAAGTTAAAAATAAATGGAGAAGAAAAACATGATCTTATTCAATGACAATGACAGATTGTTTACGTCCTTGTCCGTTATCGACGGACTGGAATTTTTACCCGTTTTTTTACCCGGGCATAAATGCCATTGGTTGGTCGGTCGATTGAGCCACACCTGCAGGATTCAAGTTTTTGTTTTGTATATATTCTTTAACTGCTCCCACAGCACGAGTCCATGGTTTTTGGACGTCCGTCTCATATTTATCTTCATCTTAATACAATTCTTAGTGTCAGGAAAATCTTTACAATGGTGCCATGAAGTTAAATCTTTTCGTCAGAACTTGTGTGCTGCTATCGCGATAACATAAAATAGGAGTAGTGCTCTTTTCCAGGCGCACCTTTTCGGATTTCAATTAACTCACGGGGCCAGCTTGAAGCGAAGCTTGGCTTGGCCAATGAGTTAATCTTATTAGCCAACGCTTTCCTGCCAATTAATAGTGCTCAACAAGTAGCACCCGGTTGTTTACCTTAATGCACATGCGCAGTAGACATTTTCACCTTTTTTACTGCTGAAGAGTTTATTCCTTGTCTTCCAACCATACTTGACACTTAATAGTGCTTATCATTCCTGCTGAACATTCTTTACCTTTCCACGCCTCTCTTTCATTAGTAACAATTGAACACTACATATGAATAGCAGCATATAAAACAGAATGCTTTATCTGGGGTGTTTTACAGGTGCAGCAGGGCCTGATGTCAAATGCAATCAATACACACTATTTTCATACATCACTCCTCAAGCAGCAGTTACTGTACTCACTGATCCATCATTCATCATTTAACGTCAGCGGTTCTATATTTCTGTATGTCACTACTGTGGATTACAGACTGACAAATTGCACTGAAGGATGTACAACACACTTCTATATCTTCAGTTGGCTACATATAAAAATATTCATAAATCTTTATAAAACCAATCACTTTGTACATCCAAAGTAGTATCAAGTTTTTCTCAAAGATGAACTTTTAACAAGCATCAAGGATTTTGAAAAGGGTCGTGATGTTGATCAGGAATCCTCATTCAAAGTTTACTTTTGATGAATAAATGAGAAACTACATGCAGAAAAGATGATGAGAAACAATATATATGAGTGAGTGAGTGAGTTTGGTTTTACGCCGCCTTTAGCAATATTCCAGCAACATGATGGCAGGGGCCACCAGAAATGGGCTTCACACAAAACTGGGTCTTCAGTGTGATGAGCAAACACTTTAACCACGAGGCTACCCGATCGCCCCATATAATATATATGAGGGGATATGTTAACCGCAACTACCCTTTATACCAATGCATGACTACCAGTCATGGAGTACTCACCTCAGTGCAGTACAGAGCGGAACACACACAATCTGTGGCTGCCTCATGGAGGGGAGATGGACACTCTCGACTTGCCTGTCAAACATAAACCGCTCATACAACACAAATCTTAGCAAAACTTTAATGAGGGACTATGTTTTTTGATTCCATAAGGAAGTGACTCCTCTGAATGAATAATGGAATGATTATTGAGGCCTGTACATGATAATGTTGGTCCGTGCAAACAATCTCATTAAAATCATTGTCACAGTGTGTGGGTAGTATTCTCAGGAGAAAAAGAAAACCAATTATTGACAAATCACTGACAGTCTGTAGTGGTATTATCAAGAACAGATATTACTGACACTTTTCAATCTCATTAACATCAGATCTGACTTCTCGCTACCACTATGCAAAGGTCTGAGGACACGTCATTAAGGGTCACATCAGAAAGACCTTTTATCTGGCCAATGAGGGCATTGTTACGAGATCAGGAAAGTGACAGTCAGAATGTGGTTTCTTATCATGCAAGGTTAACACAGGGCATTTCTAAAAACAGTTATGGGCTGTATGACTCATCATCGCCCATCTCTCACTTCAGTGGGATAAACATTTGAAACGGAAACGACTTTGCATAGCCAGTATGAGTACTGATATACAATCTCTGCAGTCAATTAGACATTCCAGAATTATTTTGGTTTTTAAAATCTTGAATCGATATATTTCAAAGCTTAGTTTTGAATGGAAGTCGCCAGCTGAAACTAGTGCCTTATCGTGCTAATAGTTCTATTCATTAATAGTCATTTCACTGGTTGGTATAGTTTGTGAAAGGTTGATCTGGTGTGACCTGTAATGGGATGTCCTCAGATCTGTACATAGTGGTAGCGAGAAGTCAGATCTGATGTTAATGAGATTGTCCAAGAAAACCAATTGCATGACAAAACCATAAGGGAATAATGACACACTCTTCCTTGTTACACACTGGAACCACCGGATATAAGTTTGTCCTTATGGTTTGCATTGGTTGCCGAGGACCTATTCTGACTTGACATCTCAACGGGGGAAGAATATCAATGTGTTATTCTGTAACACAGAACCCATTTTCCTTAAACATCAATGAAACCATCTATTTTCCCTTCCAACCATGTTGATCAAAATAATCAAGTGCTTGAGAAGCCCAGGGCCTTATCCAGGGATGTACACTCCCCTCCCACTCCTGTCTCCTTCCCTACCACCCAACCCCACCCACACTTCAGCCAACTCCCAAGAGCCTGGAATGGCGCCCCGCTCTTGCTTGTGCAAACTCCCAAGTGCCTGGAATGGCACCCCACTCCTGCTTGTGCCAACCCCCAAGAGCCTGGAATGGCGCCCCGCCCCTGCTTGTGCAAACTCCCAAGAGCCTGGAATGGCACCCCACTCCTGCTTGTGCCAACCCCCAAGAGCCTGGAATGGCGCCCCGCCCCTGCTTGTGCAAACTCCCAAGAGCCTGGAATGGTCCCGGCCTCTGCTTGTGCCAACTCCTAAGAGCCTGGAATGGCGCACCGCCCATGCTTGTGCCAACTCCCAAGAGCCTGGAATGGTCCCGGCCTCTGCTTGTGCCAACTCCTAAGAGCCTGGAATGGCGCACCGCCCATGCTTGTGCCAACTCCCAAGAGCCTGGAATGGCGCCCTGCCTATGCTTGTGCCAACTTCCAAGAGCCTGGAATGGCCCCGGCCTCTGCTTGTGCCAACTCCTAAGAGTCTGGAATGGCGCCCCGCCCATGCTTGTGCCAACTCCCAAGAGCCTGGAATGGCGCCCTGCCCATGCTTGTGTCAACTCCCAATTGCCTGGAATGGCCCTGGCCTCTGCTTGTGCCAACTCCTAAGAGCCTGGAATGGTGCCCCGCCCATGCTTGTGCCAACTCCCAAGAGCCTGGAATGGCGCCCTGCCCATGCTTGTGCCAACTCCCAATAGCCTGGAATGGCGCCCCGCCCCTGCTTGTTCCAACTCACCAGTGCCTGGAATGGAGCCTGCAGGAGTTTAGTGTTGAGGATGCTGTCACTGGGGATGGCGCCGACACTGAACCAGCTCCCAAGTACCCGGAACACTTTGGCCTGGACCCGGTGGTTCCCCTCCACGCTGTCGACACAGGCAGCCTGCACACAAACACACACAATATACACAAGGGTGAAACATAGCAGCAGTAATCAAGATCCATACAAAGTATACAAATAATATTAATATCAAACTTGAGTCTTCAGAGTGACAAGCCAACGCTTCAACCACTAGGCAACCCCACTGCTCATTCAAGGTAATGACCGACAATATGAAGATTACAGCATATTACTTAAAGACCATATGACCTCCTGCATAAGGAGGTATGGGACCTCACCAGTAGCTGTATGACTAAAGGGCAAGACTTCCCCAGCTCCTCCGTGATCTCTGTTCTTCTGTTTGCCCCAAGACGGAGGGAGCGGCTATTGATCTGGAAAATACATTCAGGATTGAGGCAAGATATTCCTTGATTCACAAAATAATCATATTTCAGACTCAATAATAATGCTGCACATGGAAGAAAATATTGGTCATACACAATCATCATGCAAATATGAATAGACCTGGTGTATATCTTGCATATATATAGATCTGATACATACATCTTGCTAATTCATCACATAGACCGGTTATGCATCTGGCTACTACCATCATACAGTTAAGGTATGCATCTTGCTACTATCATCATACAGAAAAGGAATGCACCCAATTACTAGTCATACACACAAGGAATGCATCCAACTACTAATCATACAGACCAGGAATCCATCAGGCTACTAATCATACAGACCAGCAATGTATCCAGCTACAAGCCATACAGACCAGGAATCCATCAGGCTACTAATCATACAGACCAGGAATCCATCAGGCTACTAATCATACAGACCAGGAATGTATCCAGCTACTAGCCATACAGACCAGGAATCCATCAGGCTACTAATCATACAGACCAGGAATCCATCAGGCTACTAATCATACAGATCAGGAATGCATCAGGCTACTAATCATACAGACCAGGAATGCACCCAGCTACTAGTCATACAGACCAGGAATCCATCAGGCTACCAATCATAAAGACAAGGAATGCATCCAGCTACTAGTCATACAGACCAGGAATGCATCCAGCTACTAGTCATACAGACCAGGAATGCATCCAGCTACTAGTCATACACAGAAGGAATGCATCCAGCTACGAGTCATACAGACCAGGAATGCATCCAGCTACTAGTCATACAGACTAGAAATGCATCCAGCTACTAATCATACAGACCAGGAATGCATCCAGCTACTAGTCATACAGACCAGGAATGCATCCAGCTACTAGTCATACACAGAAGGAATGCATCCAGCTACGAGTCATACAGACCAGGAATGCATCCAGCTACTAGTCATACACACAAGGAATGCATCCAGCTACTAGTCATACACACAAAGAATGCATCCAGCTACTAGTCATACACACAAGGAATGCACCCAGTTACTAGTATACAGACCAGGAATGCATCCAGCTACTAGTCATACAGACCAGGAATCTATCAGGCTACTGGGGGCACGGGTGGCCCAGTTGTCTAAGGGCCCCGTGATTCACTGAGCAGAGTTGCGTCCCTTGGGCATGCCAGAAACCTATGATTGTGGGTTCAAATCCCGGTTTGCCCCAATTATGTTTCTAGGTTTGTCAGCACCATACCCGTGCTCGTGGATTTCACCGAAGTGGTAAACGTCTGAGACCTGCATCACTTCGGGCTTTCCTCTGTACTATCATTACACAGACTGTGTATGGCTACTATCATCAGACGGACTATGTATGGCTACTATCATTACACAGACTGAGTATGGCTACTTTCATCACACAGACTGTATGGCTACTTTCATCACACAGACTGTATGGCTACTATCATCACAAAGACTGAGTATGGCTACTATCATCACAAAGACTGAGTATGGCTACTATCATCACACAGACTGAGTATGGCTACTATCATCACAAAGACTGAGTATGGCTACTATCATCACACAGACTGTATGGCTACTATCATCACACAGACTGAGTATGGCTACTATCATCACACAGACTGTATGGCTACTATCATCACACAGACTGTATGGCTACTATCATCACACAGACTGTATGGCTACTATCATCACACAGACTGAGTATGGCTACTATCATCACACAGACTGAGTATGGCTACTATCATCACACAGACTGTATGGCTACTATCACACAGACTGTATGGCTACTATCACACAGACTGTATGGCTACTATCATCACAAAGTCTTGGTATGGCTACTATCATCACAAAGTCTTGGTATGGCTACTGACCTCTTCAGGCATGACTGTGAGAACCTCCAGCAGGAATGGAAGTTGCTGCATGTTTGAGCCAAATCTGAAGATAACAGGCAGTTGTAAATTATGCTGAGTGTCATGTAGATATACGATGTAACCACACAACCACAGGGCAAGCCCACTGTTCCTTTCAATACATGTTTCATTACCCACCATTAATACAATATCTTATCCCTATTCCCCCATTGAGAATCGCCACATCTGACTTAATTCATACACATGATATAAGAATAAAAATAACTGGGAAAACATAACACTACCTCCTCGTGTTCTTATACCAGCAGTAGTTGTGTAGTGAAACACCTGGACAAGTTTTGTTTGTTGTTTCATGCCTCTATTCAGCAATATTCCACCTGCAAGTAGGCAGTCCAGTGATCAATAGTGTGGGCAACGATCCAAACCGTCAGGACATCTGAATGTGATGAATGTTTTTCAACTCCATAGATACAGATTTCCCTACAGCCTCGTACTATTGCTGACTGACACATCTCCCTGTACTGTACACTACCAAGCTTCACTTACTTTTGAATGAGATCTGAGACAGCATCCTTCCATGTGGCCATCTCCAGGGCGAGGTCGGCCAAGGCCAAGCTAAGCTGCAATGACAGGTTGTGTTGTATGCTATAGCTGTCCACATTGTAGTTGACTCTGATCTTATTCATTCTTACAAACTAAACACCAACTGTACCTACTACCTTAAACATGACAGTGAAGATTATGCAGATTAGACATGTTATTCACTGCAAATGACAATGACAATTTTATTAATATCAAATGTTTGTGATTGTTACCACTACACATACATCTAAGAATATCCCAATACAGCTCAAGGCCTTTCGCGAACTTTGAGCAACAAGAAGTGAATAAGCTTGGTGAAACTGGAACTGAAGTTTCAGCAAGTAACACTAAATGGGATATCACATTCCTTCCAACATTCCTTGAAAATATAAAGACAGTTAGCACACTCACCTGTGTAACAATAACAGCCGGTGTCTCGGGGGTAATCTTCCCAGCATGCTCTAGTAGTGAGTCTCGCAGCGACTATCAACCAACATTAACAGAAACATGACATTTGATCACCGACCGATCTTATCCAGGAAATGAACATTGCCATGGCCAGAGCATGCTGGATACATCAATCTTTTAACACTGACATGCTAATTCACCAATGGACCTCATAGCTTTCCGGTGATCATTGCATTATTTTTACGTCTTTATTGGCAAATAATTAATGAGAAACATTTTATGTAGAACCAGATAAAATGTTCTGTTCACATGGTTCAATTTCAGAGGGAAACTAAAATAAACACTGAAATATTATGAAGACAATTGTTGAGGCAATGAGGCTGCAAGACCATGCAACACAGGCTAGGTTTGTGTGTTTATATATCAACAGATATATTTATCACTACATGGCTGTTTATCATTTTGAATTTGTTTAAAACAATGTCATTTGGGCACTGGGGTTCACTGAATAATCAAGCAGTTATGTTTTTAAATCATGAATATATTTTTATTACATCATCGTCTACAGTACCAGTAACCATCATGGTAACAGGGGGATAACTGTAAATGAATGAACTTAACATACTCAAATCTCATTTGTATCCACTTCAAATCAGTCTTTGCAAAACAATGACTTTAATTCAGGTCTGCAAAAGGCAAATTATGACCAACAGTTCAACCACCCAACTTAACTAGGAAATCTCAATGGTCCAATCCACCCACAAGTTACATTGCAAGCAACAGAGGATCTTGTATCCTTGATGGCCAACTAATGAAACTATACCTGGTGTGAGGCCTGAGGCAGTTCATGAAAGGCATACTGGATCTGAAAGTGAAATGCACAAGTAAAAAATCTTTTGTGGAAGCAAGTGAAATGGTTCACATGGTTCAAGCTAAAATCTCTCCCGATACTGTATTTATGCACACGCAGCGAGCCTGACAGACCGATCCCATTAGTCGCCTTTTATGACAAGCAAAGTCATCTTTTATGGCAACCATGGGTTGCTGAAGACCTATTTTACCCCGGATCTTCATGGGTCTTTGGCCACAATACCAGTATTGTGTAACAGCATTAATCAATAGTAAAACTAACATAAAGTAAACATGGTAAGTATATACCTGATTATGTAAGTTATTTGGAAGCAATATTAAATGTCAAATACTAAATTTATTTGGGAAGCTAGTCATACCCTCTGATAATGAAAAACTAAATTTCAGTTATCAACCACATGACTGTAATGGTTATGATTCACTTTGTCAAGATACAATACATGCTCTTTATACATAATGGTATGTACATAGAATACGAAACAAGCTCCCCTGTATTACCAATTTTATGAAACGAGTGAATAGTTCTGGTATCTGATGAGGGGTATTTCACGGGAGCTTGTTTAGTATTTTATTTATTACATATTGTTTATAATTATTTGTTTTTAACTTTACTGTCGTTTGTGAATAGGCAGACATCGAGTGTGCATAAGCTCCTCTCAGTGATCTATCATCTCTATATGCAATGTCACTGAAAAGGCCACGGGATGCTTGGAGTTTTCAATATTTATTAGTGAAACTTGTTCCCATAGTACATAACCACACACTTTGTATTACACAGTGTAATACAGCTGTATGTTTATTAAACGAGTGATCTATTCACAGGTGAGTAATAACATATCTTATCACATGTAACCTCATAGCCATGATCATGATGATGACTAATTTTCAACAATCTCAAGCCTAACCTTTTGGAGTTTATACAATTTACAAATCTGCCCCTAGTGTTATCTTGCAACTGATGGTATCCCTAATCAATGCATCAATACACTGACATATATTATTTTCTAAATATGGATAATAAACTTACATGTCAACATCTACTCAGCATCTGGGCAAGCAACATTTTCTGGCCTGAATTCACATTTTGAAACTAGCTACCACAGAGTACGAACAGTATTAAGAAGAAGCAGAAAAAGAAGATTTTTATCTAAGTGTCACACATTGTACAGCATAGAAATTGCGACATAGTTTGGTAGATATGTGTACACACTAATGTCATTCAAATGCGTAAAACATTTACAGTTTAAAAGAAAACACTATAAGTGAGTAAAAGAAAGGGGGAAAAAGTGACATCGGTGCAGGCAGGCTCAGTCCCCCAACCCCAAGTCTGCATGTGCTCCTGTGTATCCACTCATACCTGCAAACATGCATCCTCAGCCACCTATCTTACACAATTATCTCACTATATCTGCGCCAACCTTTGTATCCCCACACACGCATGCACACACTCTATATAATTACATCACTATCTATAACTGTAAAAAAATTAACATTAAAATCTCATTAACCATTGTTAGCATTTAACATGCTTCATACAAACATCACCTTGACTTATACAAAAAACATAGCTGTGACAAGGATGTAGTATATATAGGAAACTTGACATTACTAATAAACCATGCATACTGACCTTTGTCCTCATCGTCTGAGCTGCAAAGTAGCATGATTCTAGGGACTGATTGAGGCGCAGTAGTTGATCAGCTATCTGCCAGGCAAATACCTGTAAAAACACAAAATATGGCATACTGAGGATGCAAAACTGAAATAAAATGTTTAATGCATTCATCAAAATGTAATTGAATTTGTTCAAAATTACAAGCTCTATGGCAACAGCAAGTCCAATGATTAAGTCACATATTCCACTTTTCCAACCAGAACAAAAAGGGGATGCAACTTGGCACTAGCCTGGTTGCCAAAGTCATTTGGCCTAATGTTAAAGGTACAGTGTATATCAAGGGCCAGTAGAATTCCAGGCTCTTTAGGGGTGTCCTTATGTACGCGATCACTATTTGGGCTGGAAATGTTTCAGGTTAAGTTGAATCCCTGACAATATGGGACATTTATGTATATCAAAATTAGCTTGACATTGAACACAATGAGAAAAGTGTGACGGTAAGAATTAACGGAACCACATAACAGTCTGCTTCAAAAGCTTTTGAGACTACAAGCTCAAACATGGCTTTTAACATAACTTTTTATTTATCTTAGTGTAATGTTACTTTTACTAGCTCAGCTTACTTGACTGAACAGAATGTAACTAGACTCAGGCTTTGGGCTACTGGCTAAAACTGCTGACAGATAAAACATTTAACATCATGCAAAATTATTGGGAACCCAGAGCCCTTGAATTTTATTCATTTTGCATGTTTAGTGTCTGAATCAATCAGAAGTAGTATATCCCTTTAGCAGTTTAGGAAATTAGGATAATGACATAAGCAAAAATGAGCATGATAGCGTAGTCAAAGACCAGGGCCCTACATATGCATTAATTAACACCTGTCAGAAGTTAAATATGTTTTGCAGTGTCTGATACATCATGGACTAACAGTAGCTTTTCTTGGTAAGAGTTTGACCTAGGTGAAGGGAGTTCAGTGGTGAGTCACAATGTAAAACTCAAGCCATTGGTAATCCCTCTGTCAGTCCTCTCTGAAATTTTGATGACTACAGAGGAGATTACATTCAGTGAGTCAGTGAGTTGGGTTTAACGCTGTTTTTAACAGTATTCCAGTTATATTGCGGCGTGTCAGCTTAATCATGTTAATGTGGAAGGAAAGCTAGAAGTGATGCAGGTCTTAAACATTTACCACTTCGGTAAAACCCACGAGCACGGGTATGGTGCTGACAAATCTAGAAACATAATTGGGGCGAACCGGGATTCGAACCCACAATCATAGGTTTCTAGCGTGCCCAAGGGACACAACTCTGCACAGCGAATCGCGGCGCTTTCGACGACTGGGCCACCCGTGCCCCCACATTAAATTCAGAAGTTGGAACAAATGAAGTAAATGACTCTCTTCATTCGTACCAAATTATAATTCCATTATAACATGAACAAAAAACTAGAACTGGATTTTTCGAATAAACCATTAAGTCATATCCAGTAAACATGGTAAAAAACAAGACAAGAACCATATTTTCATAGGTACTCTTTTTTCCGTGCCATTGTCATGATTGTGATCATAATATTTTACGTTACAAGGCAGTGGAGATGACTCCATGAGATTACGACTCCACAGTTTGGGTTGCTGATAATTCTGTCAAACATGTGATAATAAAATGGTTTTAACTACGTTTCAACATGTTCAGGATCTTTTTCAAATGTCAGTGTCATATCAACCTCTAGGTACAAACTTCATTCTGTCTTGCAATGCATGCACCTGTATACACCATGTACAAATGATACAAAGCTTTTCTTCAGATAGATTTGAATAGCTGTTGGCTAAATGACCAAACACCATGATCATGATGATCACGAAAAGTGTAATTGTTCATAAGTTAATATCATTGCTGTGCTACACCAAAGACCATAACATTTATGTTATGGTCTTTGACTACACAACAAAAGTGTCATAGCAGCAATAGAAACTAACGTTTTTAGTCCACTAGTCCTTATAATGATAACATACAGCAATACCCTTATAATGTGGCAAATTTCTACTAGTCCTTACGATACCTTAACTATTGGGCATTTTGGCAAGGACTACAGGACTAGTACCAATTTCTAACACTAGTCGTAGTACGAAAATGAAAACAATATTAATCATTATTAAACACATGAACGTGTTCTATCATTTTGAGGACTGTAAGGATGCACTGTGTATATCAATTCAGTAAACAGGTAAACATTCATTAATTTAAATCTGACAGTTAACAAGAGTGCCTCCCATAACCATAACTCCTGTATCCACTACTCTGTCATATTTATTGATCATCCTCTAGTAGTATCGGTCTTGAAGAGGTAATAAAAAAAATATGGTTTTACCATATTTACTGTGCACAACTGCATATTTATTTTATGTAATTTTCATGTGAAAAAGGGATGCGGTAAATTCACAGACACAACCAAATTTGTAGACACAATTTAAGGTGAACTCGAAGACAAACCGGGAGTGATTTCGTAGACACATTTGTTTTTAATATTGGAATTGAATGATAATATAAATACTGAGCGGAATATTAACCACGGGAACTCACTATTGGTCTGTGAATAAAAACTATATCCCTCCACAATGGCCCTCATATATGTAAGTACATTCGTATAACCATGATAACAGGGTATATATTTTAACAATTATGGCTAGTAATAGAATTTCTTTTGTGGAAGCCTTTGTAAATACCTCTCATAAATAAATAATCTGGTAAGTATATATATCCAAGGTGAGAAGGACAAGCAGATCATTTGGTAAATGGTGAGTGGATAAAAGATTAAACAACTGTTTGATCATCAAGTTAGGTCATCATGGACACAATTCATCAAGTATTTGATGTTAAAAAAAGATTTGAAATACACATGATCATGATGATACACTTGCCACAAAATATTTCAAGATGATATGTAACAAATCAATATTTAAGTCTGTCACAACTTTATCTGTTTTGTCTACGAGGTCATTGTGTATTTTCTCTACGAGTTAGGAGTGTCCACAAATTCTCCATGGCTACGAATTAGTTTGCTAACGAATTCACCTACAGCCTCTTAAAAACCACATGTCCTTAGAAGTTCAAGCTGCTAGATCCCAAACCACACTTCTAGCTTCATCATCAGGAGTTAGATATGAAGCATTCGCTATTGAGATGCTGAGGGTTAGACATGGAGAAAATATATGAAGATTATTTGCCAGATACAGAGCTAGCATCCTTGCAGAATAAGGCCCACAAAATAGAATGGCTTTCAAATAGTATTTACTTGTGATTAATGGGAAAATCGTTCATCTACGTATTTCTTTGTATCTATTTTACAGTAATCTGTGGACGTTGCGATGTGTGATCAGGGAAAATTGGCTTCAGTGAGCTACGACTCTCAGTCACCAAACTATTCATCCTAACCATGCCAACCACCCGCACGTCACATTTTCGCATGGAATTTTTGCACTTACAGATCTCTGAAGCTCTCCAAGCCAAACTGAAGCCTTTTCTTTTCCAACAACATCTGGATTGTTATAAAGTGCTTGTAAAGCTTGATTTACAGTATCTAAGGTCGGCGCTTGCTCCATTTTATAAGTAAAATACTCTATTTCGTTTGCAAAACCATCGAACTTTTCTCTGGCGAAGTTCTTCTGACCGGAAATAGTGCCCAGGTAGCAGTATCGGGCGCGCAGTATCGCATATCGTGTTTGGCAAAATTTAGTAAATCAAAAGGTTAATTTGGAAATGAAAATGAAGAGTATATTGAACACTTCATTGCCATGGCAGATTAAAATTGTTTGTTTCATTTTTCAAAAATATTCACCCCGTGACAGTGCAGGTCCTTCACCTTCGTTAGTAAACACTCGTGCTCCTCCCCTATGAGACTGACTCAACAGGGATATACACTTCCACGTTATGTTTAATTTGACCAACGCATAATTCACAGGAACATTTGATAGAGATACATTGGTGCCATGGACGCCGACGGTCTTCCCCTTGTCGGCCCAGGAGTGGATTACACAAAGGTTTAAAGGGGAAATTATTAAGACACTAGCCAGATATATTATTGTGCAAAGCTAATCGCCATGATCGTGGCCTGGATCCAGTGATTGTAGTTGAATTGATCAATCGGATCCCATTATTTTTATGTTGACAGTGTGGATGTATTGTAAGATAGCTTTAATCAAATTATTAACTTTGTCTCCACCAACTCAGCTGAATGGGTCGTTGTCGGCACAAGTACTTCAGAAATGTACCCCGAGCCAAAAACAAAATACAGAAACGTACCGTTGGATGAGTCCATTCTGCCGCAGGATGCAATGCATGTAACTGGTTCTTTAGTTGTTTGTCACTTCCTTTATGCCAAACCCATGTTTTCCAGCGTATCATATAGGAAACGATCTTATACAGTGACGTACCATATTCGACGTAATAAGGGCCCAAGGCGCTCTCAAAATTAGAAACAGGCGGCTCTTATTAAAATGTTATTTTAGTGGAAAAACACAGAGTTAAAAGATAAATTTCGTGGTTTATGCTGACAGCCTGAAATGTCAGAGATCCATGACTCGAGATGCACCTTTTGCCTCAAGCAGGATTAGCGTGTAAAGTTTGGAAATCATGTGCAGCATATCATGAAAAGAATAAAGTCACGCTGTAGTAACACTTGACCATGCTCACTGATTGTTAGTTTTGTCATTAAAGTGGCACACATTGGAAACATCTCTACTTAATATTCATACGTCACTGTATGTTTCTATGGTTCATGTTTCTTTTGGCAGGAAAAGGAATGATTTCTTACATAACCATATGAATTTGTTTTGAATGCATGATGAAGTATATTTCATCCAACTTTTGTTTTTTTCAATCTAAGGTCGAAGCAATACATCAGAAGCGGACCATAGCTTTCATCAATCACTTCATAACACATACTGCCAGCTTTCTTAATCGATTCTCGGGAGTATGTGAACAAAAACTGGAACAACTTTCCAACCGGATCCAGCACCTGGAGATCTCCATGAGTCTGCTGGAGGCCAAGGTAATCCATTAATGAAGTACTCCCTACACCCTAGGTGTTGAAAAAACTATGAGATTTAAATATAAACTATCTTTCATTTGTCATGTTCATAGCATTTATTTGATAGACATGATGGAGGGATTTTAAGATTATCATAAGTAAAAAAAATCTTTTAAATCTGTGATCATGGATACTCAAAGAAAATAATAACAGGTAAGTATGAATTCAAAATCATCATGATTATTCCAGTTTAAGTTTAGTGGTTCCCTTTCCAATAATAAATATTATTAAGTATTAACTTGTTGTCTCCAGTTTTAACTATGGGGTTATGGTTAAAAAGAAGATAAACTTAATGCAGAAGAGAAAATCATCATGCAACAACCTCTTGTCAGCTATATGGCATGGAACATGGAATACTGTTATTCATTATAACATGACATCTCTACTGCTTAGCTGTGTTGGAATTTTTTGTTTATTCGATGATGTATATTTTACATGATTCTTTGATCCATTGATGCGCTCGAGGGAAAAATATGTATTGTATGTTTTCATATACACATTGTAGTTAATCTCTCATAAGCATCAACTGTCACTCTTTTCTTATCCACTCTCCCTGCCCTTCTAACTATCTTTTCAGCATCAACACCTTTTTTTATTCTTCTTATTCCTTCTTTTTTTACTCATCACTATCATAATCATCCACATCAACCCTCTCATCGCTTCCTTCCCTCCTCACTTCTACATCCCTTTTTTCCCCACTTTCATGTTATCCTACTCCAGTAGCAGTTCCCTGCTTTTGTTTCTTTCTATTTCCATAATGTTTTTTAACTTATCCTGCATTACTCCGTATTGCATTTACTGCTGTCTTTTGACAGAGAGACGAACTATGTGAGAGGTCCAGCTGCTGAAGAAAAGTTGTTCCAACCAGTAGAAGCAGCACCCTCACACAGTCGACACGTGACCCGGAAGTCATGACGTCACATCAAAACACATAACTGCTTTGTCACCTCCATGGATGGACGTACTTTGTGTCCCTTGTGGAAATTAAGCTAATTGTTTCTATTTTTTGCGTGTTTCTACATTCATCGTCTGCTGCTACATTGTTACATGTTTATGGGCTGTTACCTTTAGCATCTTCCAATTCGTAATTTGTAACGTTTCTCACTCGTTTGTGGCTCTAGTCACAGTAATTTACCGGAGTACTGTTGTTCCCGCCATTTTATTTTTTCCCCGCCATTTTTGCCATTCATCACGTGGCCACGTAAATTTGTGTTCTGCATTTTGAATTCTCTCTTTGGCTTAGGTAATACACTAAGTTTATTTATTTTGTTTTGGCATGCTTAAAGCTTTGCCTTCTCACTACCTTTTAGTGTAATTGTTTGCTCTCATAAACTTAAATAAAACACATTATGCTTACTGTACTTTGTGGTTTTGCCAATGTTGCAGTCCTTTGTCGCTGTGCTCCATCAACTCAATACGAGTATCCAGGACACGCCTCACTCAGTGTGCTCGTTGACACCCTGATATGGCTTTCAACTCAGAGACTGCGGTCTTTCTACACCTCCTGTGCAGTCACATTTATCGACAACGGTAATGGGACCAGCTTTCCATCTCCTCCGCATCTACGTCGACAGCAGCGGTACCGTCGGTGCTCCCGAGAAGCAAAGCCACCGGCGTCTCTCGGTGCCTGAGTATCTCAACCAAGCTTCTCAGGAACCTCCGCCGCCTGAGTATCTCAGCCAAGGTTCCTGGCACTCACGGTGCCTACGGTGCCTGAGTATCTCAACCAAGCTTCCTTGCGCTCACGGTGCCTACCTGAGTATCTCAGCCAAGCTTCCTGGCGCTCACGGTGCCTACGGTGCCTGAGTATCTCAACCAAACTTCCCAGCGCCTCCGGCACCTGAATATCTCAGCCAAGCCTTCCAGCATTATCGGTGCCTCCAACTCTCCTGGCGCCCTTGGCGCCTGAGTATCTCAGCAGAGTATCTCCTGAATATCTCAGCTGATCTTCTACTCTACTTCGGCACTGGCATCTTCTTCTATTACTGACTCTCATAGATCGTCATAATGGCAAGGTGAAACCATGTCTTTCAATTGTTGCTTCTCTCCTGTACGTCGTCAGGATCGTGATTATCATTCAACTTCCTGGGAGAAATCTTTTTAACCAGTAGACATTTGGTCTGATTCAGCCTTCACTGGTTGTCTGGGCGAGGTTTTGTTTTGCAACATTCTCCTTAACCCCCTCGTTTAAGCGCCATGCTTTAGGAGAGATGACCTGCAGGGTCATTCCTTGGATGAGGCTGAAGGTGCTCACATGTTCATTGGAAGCCGTTTCTTCAAAGCCAACTTACATTTCACCAGTGCCGGATCCGGCCGCTGTGGCCTTCAGTGTTCCCTGGGTAGCAATACGCGCGTATGCTTTTCCGGTTCTCCTTCCCAGGGTTCTTCAAAGATACAGATACAAAGATACAGGCCACTCGGCACCTGACACAGATTTTTGTCGTGCCTTGGTTGTCCAGAAAGTGGTTTGTTGACCTCCGATACATCGCCAGAGACAACCCCCTGGAACTTTCGGCGTGGTCCAACCTTCTGCTTCACCCACACAGTTGGTTGCTACACCCAAAAACCCGCACGGTTTCGTCTGCACGCCGGCACCTCTGCTGAAAGCCCTATGAGCCAAGGGCTATTCGGCTAGAATTCCCCCTGTCATCCATTGTGGGTGCCAACGATGAGGGGGAGCTTTAATTGTCCCCAGTTCTGGCACAGAAGGTTTCCTACTACGATCTAAAGCCTGCCGCAAGTCTAGGAAACGCCTTTTTCTGTTGGTCCCCCTTTGTTGCAGTCGGAATACTATTTCCCTGTGGCTCAGGGCGGTCATCCCCCAAGGCTAACAACCCACACGAGATCAGGGCGACTGCATTTACCATGGCTCTTCATAGTAACTGCTCCATCCAGTTGATCATGGAAGGCTGATCTTGGCGATCTGACACCGTCTTCACCAGCCACTACCTCGTGTTGTAGCCTTGGAAGATGTCGCCGGCGTTCACAGTCTTGGTTCCCAGGTTGTAGCCCAACAGGTCACCAGTCACAGACGCCACTGATTCTGAAATACCCTGAGCGGGGCCGGTCGACCTCTGTGATGTTAATCACCCCAGAATAGAGGTCTCTACTGTGTTCCGCATTCGCTCTTAGATCAGTACTATTTTTTGGCTACCAGCCTCATTCTATTTCTGTCACCTGTTCAGGTTTTACTTTTTGCATCAACTCTTGTTTCCTGAAGACAGGAATGGTCATAGATGTTCCGGTCATCACTTGTATGCGATGTGGATTCATCAGACCTTGACGAGGGTTTATTATGGACCAAATCTGAAAATATGCCCAATAGCCGTGCATTCTGATGAAGATGCGAACTGGAGCAATGCAGGATATGTTAAAACATTTAGTAAAATGTAAATATTTTTTACATTTGTCTACTTATCCTACATTACGAAGTCTAAGTGCCCTCCCTTCGCTATGCTGCCTCCCATGAAATTTCAGATGTTATGTTTAAAGCAGTTATGTGTTTTGACGCCTTGACTTCCGGGTCTCGTGCTGACTGTGCGAGGGTGTTGCCTCTACTGGTTGGAACAAATTTTCTTCTGCAGCTGGATCTCACACAGTTTGTTACTCTGTCAAAAGGCAGCAGTAAATGCAATACGGGCTAATGCAGGATAAGTATACAAATGTAAAAATATTTAGATTTTACTAATTTGAAGTATTTGATCCTTGCCATGCCCTTCTCCCGACTCTTTATGTTCTTCATCATCTTCATGAAAGTACCCTTTCTATGCTCTCTCCGAGTCAGGTCCTTAACCAACTTTTCCTTCCCCCGTTTTTCGTTTTCATTCTTTTGTCTTTCTTTAGATAGGTAAGCTTGTCTTTTTATTGGATTAGAATTTCACCTTGGCCTATATTGGCTCTGATTCTGTGTCTTTGTGAACCATGTTTCCTGTGGGAAAAAAGCAACATTCTATTAGATGTATGATGTTTGTCTACCAGAACTTTCTATACTGTTGCCAAAATGTTCTGTCGTGTTTCCTATTCAAACCATATATTCAATTTTAACTGTTTAGTTATGTCAAACATGGCCTATCAATTATAACTACAATTTTGATCAGTGGAATACAGTCAATGTATAAAATACACCTGTAATATTATCTGATAGAAAAGGATTTCCATCCTGTTACCAAACTGCATCCCTGCTGTTACTAGTTAACATTAAGTAGTTGGTACAAATGTAATATGTTCAACTTTCACAACATTGGAACGTACAATTTCACTTGAGAATTTTACTAACATGCATTGTATTAAACTACTACTAACCAATGATGAATCTGTCAACACAACTTAAATAATTTTAAATCTATGATAGTTGTAATTGATTTCTATCCTGTTACCTTTTTCCCTTCCTGTTATCTTCACAAGAAATTGCTCAAGGTTTTCCAGTTTATTTTGTATTTAAAGCAAAACCAAATTACACTCTCAAACTATGAGCTTAAATATGTAGTCAGTCTTATGCCTGGGTAAGGTTTGAATTCTGTTACTTTCTTGCAAATTCTTCAAGAAATCTCCCTCCTGTTACTGTAACCTTAGCCATAGAAACAGGAGGGAAATTAACAGTAAATATATACTTTACGACAAATGGATGGTCCCTATGCAACTCAAAATGGAGGGAAATTGAAGAGACATTAAAACTCTAGTTATGTGAACATTTTAAAAAAAATATTTTGTTAATTACACAGCAATAGGAGGGAAACGGTAGAGAACTATGAAAAAAGGACTCCTTACCTGTGATACCACTGACTGCATAAAAAATGGGACGTTTAGACTCCACATCACCAGAAAGAAGTTGCCATGTAGTGGACAGGGAGTGTTAATGTGCATGAAACAACCATCACTTTCAAATGAGGGAGAATTAATTGTTTCAAGATCGTACTTAGCTGTTGGTAACAGGAGAGAAACTAGTTTGATGGACATACTATTATTACAATTTATCTCAAATCCAGTATGCCCCAAAAGAATATCTACACTATTTAGTGATAAGTCCAATATATTAAATATCACACTGATGGATGATAATTTTCAAAAGGTTATTTTTAAATATCCTGCATTAGAAATAAACATTGTATTAAGCAAGCCTTGGTGAGCTAAATACATAGTGTTTATTCCTAATACAGGATATTTACCATCCCCAAACACACAAGCGTGATAACCTCTTTATCATATAATGTCATTATTTAATTCTGTGCTTGAAAATCGCTTTCCCTGTCTCACAAACATTACCTAAACATTGTGAGTTTTCCTGGAATGTGCGCATTAATATTTATTACGTGACAGGGTAAGTGATATGTCAGTCGGACAGTGACAGTAGCCAATATAGTTCCAACTGAAATCTGTTTCTTATACAGTGGCGAAGCAACATATACGCAAAACAACAACTGTTTTTACTTGCATTTCGCGGCAATCCATCTGTATGTCCGCTAGAGTAACAGCCCTTTGTCAAAGGGAAGCTACTCTAACCCTAGTCTATGAGACGTCACGACCACGTTCAGACAGTCCGCCTGTCCTGTCATAACATTAAGAAGTGTAGTCAGATGTACACACAGCGACAAAACGAAACAAGGTAACAATTCAAACATATTTCGGCCAAATCCAACAATTTTAATTTGTGGAAAAAGTTCCAAGCTGCAGAGGTCGACAAGCACAGATGTGGCTACTGATCCCGCTTGGCTAGGCCTAGTGCCCTCGCAAAATTGTTTCCAAATTTATATCTCCAAAGTTGCCAAAATTTATAAAATGCCTTAGGTACGTCAGAGTTAGACACTGATTTTCAGGATATTAGACTGTTCTTTTGATAATGATAGCAATTATCCCTGTAGTTTATCCAGATTCCCGATGGTTAATTCTGACTCAATTGCTGAATGATGCGACGCCATGTTTGTTCATAAACACTGAAAGTAGTCCCTACTTGACCTTTGATATTTGCATCTCTATCCGCATTTGACCTCAACGGATATCGTTTATATCCGTTGGCTTTATCCTGCAGAGAAACATACTCATTATATGATAATACAATACATGAATAAGAAGAAGAAAGTCATTTTATTATTGTGTCACACATTGTACTTAATACAAGTATGACATTTATTTTATCAAAATATCAAATATCAGGTTTGCAGGGCCTACGAGACACATGGCACAGCTTATGTAAAAACCATATGGATTAGAGCTAGGAGGAGTAACTTGGGTACTCGGGTCCGTTGGGTCCTGAGTAGGACCTAGGTACCCTAGGGGTTTACTGGGCCTATCATTTAGAATATTGTCAGGTCACACATGTATGCTAGTATGTGTTCTGCAGCTGTCTTCAGTGCCTGGCCTGGAGAACGTGACCGTGGCAGCCAGCAGCAGTACCACGACTACAGTTACCGACTCCTCTGCTACACCCACAACAACAACAGCTGCTCCTGCCTCATCTGCCACAGCAGCACCCGCACCATCAACGGTGGTGAGTACTGTGTAGACATCACATCAGCAAGTAACTCTAAATCACTTCCAGTAAACTGATTGGCTGCCTAGGGAAGCATCTGTATGTTCACAGCTCAAGTCACTTTGTTATCTCATGGATTTTCTCCTTCACACATGACAGGAAACCTAAACACAACATGGAGGAAATAAGATTTTTTTGCATAGTTGTCCTTTTTTGTGGTTGAGCTTTAACAGTCACATAGGCTCTGCTTTTGTATTCATGGCAAATTTGAAAATCTCAGATTCTTGCTGTTTATTTTATAGTTCTATATTGATGAACAGATAAATAATAACAGTAATCCCTTTTGCTGACTACAATATGCCCCACTCAGACTGTATTCCTGTTCCCCCTTCAGCCTGGTGATCCTGGGGCAGCAGCAGCAGCAGCACCGGAGGAAGCTAAGCCAACAATGACAGTATCGCAACATCCTAGTTACACCAGGTTCTTCAAGATGGTTCAAGTGGTAAGTGAAGGCTTTCAGAGAGTTTGTGCTTACATCTATACTTGGCAATACTTTGTCATCTTTGTCCATTGCTTACTGAAATAAAAAGGCAATTTGAGGAGACAAGATTGGATGTCGTCCATAGACTTCTACATTTTTTACTCCTGAACTGCTGCGTTTCTTGAACAGGTGTTTCTGACTATAAAGGGGTTCAGCTGTGATCTCTTTTGTAAATTTAGTAATGCTGCTAGACAGCCATCTTATATTTTGTCAAAGAAAGCTTATCCTCAAAAGGATGGCCCACCTCATAACCTCTCCACTGGAAGTACAGAATGCCTTTTTGACGTGTACCATCGCTCACAATAGTAACTGAAACTGACATAAAATATTCGACTCAGGCACAGTGGAGGGCTGTATTGTCAGACTCAGGCACAGTGGAGGGCTGTATTGTCAGACTCAGGCACAGTGGAGGGCAGTATTGTCAGACTCAGGCACAGTGGAGGGCAGTATTGTCAGACTCAGGCACAGTGGAGGGCTGTATTGTCAGACTCAGGCACAGTGGAGGGCTGTATTGTCAGACTCAGGCACAGTGAAGGGCAGTATTGTCAGACTCAGGCACAGTGGAGGGGCAGTATTGTCAGACTCAGGCACAGTGGAGGGCAGTATTGTCAGACTCAGGCACAGTGGAGGGCAGTATTGTCAGACTCAGGCACAGTGGAGGGCTGTATTGTCAGACTCAGGCACAGTGGAGGGCTGTATTGTCAGACTCAGGCACAGTGGAGGGCTGTATTGTCAGACTCAGGCACAGTGGAGGGCAGTATTGTCAGACTCAGGCACAGTGGAGGGCAGTATTGTCAGACTCAGGCACAGTTCTCACGCTCTCTCTCTCTCTCTCTGTTGTCTTCTGTTCTCTCTCTCTCTCTGTTGTCTGCTGTTCTCACTCTCTCTGTGTTGTCTGCTGATCTCTCACCCGGTTGTCCGCCTCTCTCTCTCTCTCTCTCTCTCTCTCTCTCTCTCTCTCTCTCTCTCTCTCTTCTCTCTCTCTCTCTCTCTCTCTCTCTCTCTCTCTCTCTCTCTCTCTCTCTCACTATCCCTTTCCTGCTTCAGGGGGTGCCAGCTATGGCTGTCAAGAACAAGATGATTGCTGAAGGACTGAACCCAGATTTACTGGAGTAAGTATCTCTAACCAACATCAGAATTGTGTATCAAAAGGTGATATGAGTAGTTTGGCAGTTCTGCAACATTTAACTCTATTGGGCCAAAATATTGAATGTACCAGTATTTTGAGGTGCTACCGCTCCTGGGTACCAGTAAATTTGTAACTGAATGGAAATACTGAACATGTGAAGATCCACTCCTTTTTTCCATGCTTGCTTCTGTATTACACTAGCAACCCAGATGCCCCGGCGCCTGACGGTGGAGGAAGCTCATCTGGGGGCGGTGGTGGCGGCGGCAACAAGAGTGACAGTGATGACTTCAGTGATGATAATGATAATGGTGATGATGATGAAGATGATGGAGGTGGTGACAGTGATGATGAAGACTGGTGATACTGTGCAATAACTCATTCCACAAATTCCCTCTCATGTAGTGAAGATCATGTTGTATTGATTCCTGAATTTCCTGATATATCATTGCTAATACTATGTAGAGTTGATAAGCTGGTTAAGCTTGACGTCATGGCAAAAAGATTTTGTTGTTTTATATTAGTGCAGAAAATTCTCAGTATACAGTGTAGATCAACACATAAGATACAAAGTAATCATCTTCCTGAATCAAGGCAGTTAACTGGCCATAAAGTCCAGTTTCCACCCTTGCTGAACATGGGCGGTATTTCGTGACTCAATTGTTTGTCACCAGGTGCTTTTGTGAGTTATGTCCCTTCTATGTCCTTACTATTGACCAATCAGATTCACCATGTTGTTTTCGAAACGGTTTTGATTTTGTAACGCCATTTTTGAATGTGCTATGCATAGGCTTATAAGGACAGCCAAAATATAACAAAGAAGCTCCAGCTTAGTTTGGCAAGGGTGGAAACTGGACTAGTCAGTTTACACCCTTGCCTCGGGAAGATGCACAGTGCTCTGACCAGCACAAGTTCAAATTGTCAGTTATGAGTTCATGTTAGTATTTTTATCAGTTGTTGTTATGCTATTAAACCTCAGACCAAAGACATTGCCCATGTGATAGCTGTGACGTCAGCTGGACAAACATGTCTCTCATAGATAGGGTTCCATCACTGACAACTATCAAGGGTATAAAGAGGAAGATTAGTTTGTTGTGAAAATCTGGATAATCAGATAAATCTGGATAAATCCAAACAAGTAGAATTTTTTAATATACCAACCCATGTAGATAATACCTCCACACCCTCATACAAAAAACACCAGCATGAGATCCTGTTAAAAAAATCAGGATTCCATGTCTAGAAAGGTCATATTTCCCTTGTACCAGAAAGACCCGAACAACATACCTGAGTTGGTGTCCTTCTCCCCGCTTTGGTCCACTGTGCTGTTCTTTGTTTATGTATCATCATATGATTTTTAAAAGGAAGGCGCAGTGGTCACATTTTAAATTCTTGACTGAGTCGGGGCGTACCGAGCAAATTTACAAGACCATCAAACAAGGATGTCATGAGTACTGTTTCTTGTTTGTTATTTTCATGATACCTCCATACTTCTCTGAAATAATCAGTGTTGAGTAAGAGCTTCAAGATCAAATTTGTATGTGTTTTCCATGGTCTTTGTGTATTTCAGGTTTATATAGTAACTGATATATTTTGTGTAAACATCGTTTCGCAATTAAAGTAAACCCACCTTCAAGGATAATGCAGAGATGTCAATTGGATTTCCCTCCCAACTCGGCACTGTGACTTCTGAGTGGGTGTCACAAGTGTGTCCTTTCAACTTTGGGGACCCCTGTATTGTTATATTAACAACAGAAAAATGTTGCCTGCTTCTGAAGTGTCCTGATCATACAATATCATGTTTGTGAGGTTAGCATAGTGCAGAGTCCAGGTGTATGGAAGCCTCAACACTGTCAGTGCGCACAGTGTCTGCACAGATGCTGACAAAGTGACAATGTATACATAATTGTACATTCCAGATTGATGTCCAGATTGATTGTAATGTTATGTCAATATTATTTAACCAGAGTGTGACATCAGATTCATGTCTGTAGTCAGTGAATGAGAAGCAATTATGTTTGGTATCTCTGTCTTTTGATGTCATATACAGTTGAACCTGGTTGGCCTGGAAACCCAACTATCCAGATGAATGTGTTATCAATGTCTGCACATTACTCCACGAGCCATAACTACACACACTCCAAACACCCGTCTCACATCATGTTGTTTTCCCCAAGTACCTACAAAGAAATTTGCTCTGTGTCTTCCATTCTTCCTTTCCTAAAAGGAATATATACGTAGTCCTACCAAGCATTCATGCTTCATATGAATCACATCCATCAACAATTAGTGTTCACAGATGCATTGAACAGCTTGTTTAAAAAAATAATATTAAAATGCTTCCTGCCAAACATTTTTTGAAAATTTGGTTGGTTGCATGCACCAACAAAGTCAGTGAGTCTGACCACCCAATCCCATTAGTTCCCTCTTACAACAAGCATAGTCACCATTCACGGCAAGCATGGGTTTCTGAAGACCTATTCTACCCCAGATTGAAAATTTGGGATAAAATATAATATTATATATACATTTTTGTCCTGTCAATAATTTGTTAATCCAGAAACTTGTTGAAAGGGATGATTTCACTGAGAATAGTACTGTCCATATCAACAGGATTTCACTTGACCCTGCAGACCTGGAGAAGTGTGTTTTGTGTGCGTGTGCACTGGCTGCAAGTGTGTTATTAACGGAAGTCCGTTTTCCCTGGCACACTCTGTTCTGTGATGGCCATGCAAGGAGTTGAAGGATGTCAGCCAGCTGTTGTACCTCCCTGTCAGGGAACAAGGTTACTGTTGTTATTTGTTATCATGGTTATCGTGAATTGATAATTGCCAATGTTTGTGTGAAGCTGGCATAATCAGGATAATATATACATGTGTATAAATACCACCTCTGTTATTTATTTCTATATATTGGATATAGATGTGTTTAAATAACTAGCTTGTGAACACATAACAAGCTGAGATGTTTACGTGACAGTATTTTCAAGTTTCATGATGTGGAAATAACTGGTCATAGTAACAGTGCATCGACTGTGTATGCAGTACCAGAACCACAACACAAGCTTGTGTTCAAAATTAAGGTGATCCTCTAGCTTTGCGCCAGAAGTGTTTAAATCTAGGGACCAGACTTTTAACATTAGAGTTATGACGAAGCTCCCTTGACTTTGATGCTTAAGTTCAAACACAGCAAATATATGTATAGGAGCATGCTTTGTGGTGTGAACATGAAGTGACATAGCAAGACTAGTGGTATGTTTATGATGACCTTGGAGCGTTGTTCAGTTGAGTTGCAGTGTCAAACACAGGATTTTCTTCATTAATTGACAAGCTTGTACCCATGATCCTAACCATAACAGTAAGTTGTTGTGTAGTCTTGAAAGCAGCCATATTGAAACATAACCTGTTTTCATTGCTTCATCACGATGTCACAGGGTATATAGCTGCAGTTGCAGAAACGCCATGTAATGCCATTGTAATATTGTATTATATTAGACATCAAATTCTATTTCTTGGGATTCTTTTGTGGGTGAGGGAGAGAATGCAGGGCGAAGAGGTTGTACACTATTTTAAAATTAATTAGGTTCGGCTGAAACGTAATTACATAAAGAATAAAAAGAGGAACCAGAAGTGCTGATTACAAAAGTGAAATGATATCAAACACCCCCCTCTGTATCTGTGTAGAAGCACTCATCTGGTGTTGACATTTTAACGGAAACAACATAATCAAACATGGCATATTTTTTTTCATTTGATTTTTGGAAGATAATATTTTTATGTTTACCAAATCTTTCTTGACCTTAGATATTTTCATAACAACCCTGTAAAACATTCCATGATGTCATCAAAGAATAGCTTCTACTTTGATAAGAGGGTTTAATGTAGACAGATTGGTTTGTGTCCAAAAGTGCTATCTGAACTGGCAAAGTCTGGTACCATGAGAACTAGTTTTCTGAACTGACTGATCTTTTAATGTCTTCGATGCACGTCTAATAATGATTGAGAAAATTAAATATTATTTCAGAGAAATTGTCATTCATTTATGTTCAATGTACTTGAAAGGATACTAATTTGTTTTTAATGTCTTGGCAGTGACACATTACTGAATGGGGATTTTGTTTTGTTAGTTTGCTTGTTGTTTAACGCCCCACCCAGCAATATTCCAGCTATATTACGGCGGTCTGTAAATAATTGAATCTGGACCAGACAATCCAGTGATTGACATCATGAGCATCGATCCACACAATTGGGATACGATGGCATTCATCAATGAAGTCAGCGAGCCTGACCACCCAATCCCATTAGTCGCCTGTTACAACAAGCATAGTCGCCTTTCACAGTAAGCATGGGTTGCTGAAGACCTATTCTACCCTGGATCTTCGAAATTTGCATCTTTAAGTTTAATTTGACATGTTTACAAAGATATATGGAGAAGGTAGCACTCTCAAAGGCATGCATGTACCTGCTGCAAGGACAAAGTTGGGATGTGGGAGAACAGACACAAGTGTGTTCAGGATCACTGTGTTTTGAAAGCATGGTGAAATGTTTCACCATTCCATGTGATCACAGGAGAGTGGGTTAAGACAGGATCTGTTTAATCCCTACAATAGCAGCAACAGTTTCAAGAGTTGAATGGCCATAGACATTAGGGTTTATTTCTGTGAAATTATCATTTTAAGTAGGACATTCATCTTTACCATAACCATTCTTAAATATCAAGACAAAATGTCAAAGGACTTAAAAATATATGTACCAATCTGAAACTATAACATATATTATTGTATCTTAAGTTTACTGCACAAATTGGAATGAGACCTAACTGGTTCACTCACACTTATGTTTAATACTGTACAGCACCACACAACACTGATATCATGTGCATGCTTTGATATCTGTAAGAGATTTTTGGTCGAGTAGTTGAGGATGGGAGAATTCAAGAATGAACCTGAGTCTATGAGCAGTGATGAGCGTATAAGTATCATGTGATAAAAGGGTCCATTTGTCAAATACAAAATGTTTGAAATATGTTCTGTTAGGTCATATTAATGATGGATTATGTATGATGAATAAAGGTGTGCTATCGATGTACATTTGAAGCATACATCCATGTTTGTCTTCTTTATGGAATGAAGTACTCCCTGCGACCTCAAGCTACAATAAAGGCAAACCTGTTCAGGTCACCTGACTGAAAGTGAGCTCATATCGTGGCCTAGTTGTCTGGCGGCAACTGCATCATGGGTACAGATCATCCCACAAACCAATGCAGCTAAAACTTCACATGCTTGTTCCGACCAGTGATAACACCTGAATCTGTTCAAGGGGTGCCAAACCAAATCAAGCTATATTGAAAAATCTATTTATGGCCATTCCTCAGCAACTTTCATTCTAAATGTATAGAAATGTAATGTGTATTTTCGGGTGGGATTCTACATATACAGATGATATAGATTTTAAAATGTTGACATTTGCACTTTGATCATACTGTTGTTGTTGTTTAATGCTGCACTCGGCAATATTCCAGCTATATGACGGGGGTCTGTAAATAATCGAGTCTGGACCAGACAATCCAATGATTGACATCATGACCATCGATCCATGTAATTGGGATACAATGACATGCATCAACCAAGTCAGCGAGCCTGACCATCCGATCCCATTAGTCGCCTTTTACGACAAGCATAGTCGCCTTTTACGGCAAGCATGGGTTGCCGAAGACCTATTTTACCCCAGATCTTCACAGGTTTTGACCATACTGCAAACTGGACATCTTATGGCCATTAGCCATTACTTTGTTAAGATGTAATGCCATTGGGTATAAGTGTAGTTAGTAGTGGTTATCATTACATTCCACTATAAACATCATTTTCTCAGAAACCACTGGACCCATGAAGCTGAAACATCAGTACTTGTACCAACCTATGAGGACACCTCACTTTGTTCAAGGGGTTCAAATCCTTCACAGCACCAACATTGAAAAGTCTGTTTGTGCCTCAAACTAACAGTTTCGTAGTAGTTTACAGAGAGAAATAGACATTTTAAGAGCAGTATGTTACATATTGAGCTGTGTCATAAACAGGTTTTTCAATACAGCTGCATAAGAGCAAATTTACATGTCACAAGTGGTGGGAACAAGAATGTGAAGTTTCAGCTTCATCTGTCCAGTGGTTGTTTATGAGGAGAGAATATAAACATGTTCTATCATATTGCCAGACTGAGAGATTTGAACTTTGTCATGTTTCTCTTCATGATGAAATCACGTTTTGTTCATATCATTGGGATTTTAGACTTTTTTTAACAACTGGAAAAATTGTATGGCATTAGAAATAGATATTCTCCTTAATGTATGGGTCACCTCCCAGTCAAGGGAGTTAACTGACTATAAAAGTCCAGTTTCCACATTGTTACAGTCACTTAACTCCCTTGCCTCGGGAAGATGTGTAAGTATCATAGTTGAAACTTCGTGTACAGTAAATGTAGCTATTGTGTATTGGATTAATATACATTCTTGTAGATCCAAGTGGTGAACGTTTCTCTCTATTTGCCTTCCTCCAACCGCGTCATACAAACGACATTAAAAAGATGGTACTCGTTACACTGCCTGGCGCTCGGCGTTAAGGGGCTAAAACAAGGACTGGTCGGGTCGGAGTCAGTATACTGAGTCTGATTTGCGTATTCATGTGAAACTGCCTCATGGTATCTCAGTGGGCTGGCACTGTAAACTCGGCATCATTCCGGACTAGAGCAAGCAACCATACACATGCAAGTGCATGTCGTCGCTATATGAGTGCAATGACGCGACCAGACATACCTCTTAGAATTTCAAGGCTGTCATTGTGTCTACTTTACCATTACCTCACTTTCAGTCTCATAGTATTACGTAGCCCTCCATCTGTGTGGTGTGTTACGTATGTTTAAAGGGACAAGCCAAGCCAAGTGGAGTATGATTGCTGAAAGGGGATGTTAATGTTTTTTATGTCTAGCTAACAACCCTCACACCTGTCGTGTCCATAGAAGTTGTTTCAAGTTTATCTCTTGCAATTTGTCACTATGTCGCGATATGCGTGTGTCTCCAACGACAAAGCATGGACCAATATCACAATGAGAAGACTTGAACACAAATCAAATTATGTTATCGTAGATATCAACACGGCAGATGACAACATTAAGACGGACGCCATACGCCAGCCATTCCGCCCCGTACACAAGTTACCCTGTTGTGGCTTTTTGTTAACGTCTGCATATTTCAGTCCTTATTCTGTGCTTGCATTGCACTCTTTGTTCTAATATTGAACACTGGACGCGTCCACATAGTCTGCCACAGAATACGATGTCCTGTGATAGCTGTTCCATTGCTGAACGCCTGTGATCTGTTTTAGAGCCCGTGTGTTCTCTCATGGCGAGAGGTCCATGCACAGTAGCAAAGATCATGACTGTGCTGAATATTGATAGATAACTTTAACCTGGACTATATATTTGTGCTCTGGATGTATCTATTTTAGAATAAGAGCTGCTGATTGCGTTTTAAGTCAAACAGAAAATGCGTATAAGAAGATTGATATTTTGTTGAATATTGTATAATATTTTATAAACCCAAAATTGTTTAATAATAACTCATGTAGCCCGACTAAATATAACAAGCAGACGACATATACTTCGCCATTTTAACCGTCATTTCTATCACTGCAACACACATGCGTAATTCACAAATTGTTAGATGAAATTCTACTAATATGTAGTTGCTATCATCACAAATGTCTGTTTGTACTTGTGACCATTTGAACGTTTCCGAAATGATGTTCAAGTGAAATGAATATACGAACACACAATGTTATTTAGAAAGTGGTCATATGTAACAAATGTTATAGTTGGGATAACACTTTCTTAGTAAAGTACAGATTCTCACGTCGGGATTCGAACCCATACTGCCAGAGTGAGGCACCTAATCACCAGCACGCAAAGTCAGCAAAGTCTAGCTTCACGTACTTTGTGTACCCCTCTGACAAGTGTAAATTGGTACGGCTCTCATGGACGGAGGCTTTGAACACGCAATGCCATTCAGAAAGTGGTGAAATGTTACACTTTCTCAATAAAGTAAGGACGGGACTCAACCTCAAAAGGCACGAGAATCTGTACTTTAGTAAGAAAGTGTTATCCCGAAATGAATATAAATATCAGGTTTTATATGAATTGGGAGTATGATGTTCGGATATGAACAACTCTCACAAAAATCTTTATTTGGGTCACGAGGGAATGAAATCGGCGGAGAGTAGGGCTGGTGTGAGCATGTCATGAACATAAGGAACTAGATCTATACGTACACATAACATGTTTCTGACTTTCCCTTTGTGAAACCATTTGGAGAAACAGACCAATCTGATTAAAACCAGATCTTAGTCCTCGCTATCGCTAAACAGTGCTATCGAGAACTACGATCTGATTGTAAAGAGATTGAGACTCGCTTGGTTTTCTCGTTTTTATTACAGGAATCATTTCAAATGATCAATATCATATAAATTACAGAACACAGCACACGGTGACGCCAGGGAGGACAAGAAACAAGTGATCAGGTCTGCAGATCTGTTGAGGAGGCACTGGTCTAGATTTGCTTCAGTATATATCTATGGCTAATTTTGTAAGTTATAGCTTTGAAAGTCCAATGACATTTTCGGCAAAACATTTTCTAGCCTGTAAAACATAAAACAAGCGTGATTATCACAGTCATCTTGTGTTTAATAACCAATATTGTTAGGGCAATGTCGTATGTATCATTTGCGAGTTTATAAACATATGAAAAAATGTTCGTTGGATGTTGTGGAGTCGGACATCACGACTACCTTGAAAAGTAACGTCTTACAATTCCCCCGTATCCTTCCTTTTATTGATGGAGTCAAACTTAGACTAATGTTTATTCTCTGAAAATATACAATTTTGACAAAAACAAACAACTCCCTTCAGATTGAAAAGAAGCTTCTGTGGGATGGGGAGACCAGAAGAGAATCTAGACTTGCTTCATTTAGAACTATATCATTACGGTAAGGGCTGGGTAGAAGGGAAAATAATATAGTTCAGGCACTGTGAGACAGACCCGAGTCAAACTCCAAACATCTTCATTGCGAGAGATTCGGTTTTCAGGCACAGATGGGAATGAGGAGGGCAGTGTGTTGACCGCAGTGATTAAATTGATCACCATTTATTATCCCACGCCACGAAGTGGAAGGGGGATATACGAATGGGTGCCATCCGTCCGCCCTTCCGTCCTTCCATCACATTTCGTTTCCGGAGCAGATCTTGAAAACCGTACCATATTTCTTCACCAAACTTGTGACATAGATAGGTCTAGTGGTGAACTGGTGCCTTTTGATAGAATTGGATATTTAATTCAAAAAATATTTTTCGAGTTTCGATGACAACAACTTTGCCTTAGACTGAAAATTGCGGTAGTCCTCGTTTCCGGAGCAGATCTTGAAAACCGTACCATATTTCCTCACCAAACTTGGCACATAATGTCATCTTGCAGTATTGAATACATTTCCTTTCTTGTTGGTAAGTTCTGCATTGCTTGTGTGTATGTTCCTCCAAAAGTGTTATGGACACGGTTGTTGCATTCACTGACTAACTTCATGCAGAAACACAACTCATAACAAATACAACAGTGTAGCTGATCTTAAACCTACTCAACTGTATAAACACTGCCTCCTATCCTGTATATTCTTGTCACCCATACTCTGTACTTCACTTGCGGTGAACGGTGTCAGAACCTACACCGAAACCATCGATCCTAATTGTATTAAAGAAGTTGTTTGTCCATATGTCTCACTCTTACTCATTACAAATACAGTTACATATTCTATCATAAACTGCATATGATAAAAAACAACACCAGTAATAACTTTTTTTAGTGCTGCAATTAGGCCATTTACAAAAAGGCCCAGTAAACATAGTTCACCGGAGCTAATGCATTGCACACAACAGGACATACTCGCGGGGGATATGAGTATTTCATGCTTGTTATATATGTGACACGACGTTTCCTGAAGCATATACTGTATTATATCCATGTACACAATGATTGCGCAACCACTACAGGTTACACACAACCAAATCTTTTACAATATACTTCCATAGTAACGTTATATTTTTTTTTAAAATAACTAAGCATTCAACAGCTATTACCTGTACGTGTGAGCACAGTTTGACCTTAGAGCAGCAATAAAAAAAGTACAAAATAACTAGCTTAGCCAGCTCCTTTTCCGAGTACAGGAAGCTAAACACTCCCTCATCAGTTTCGCACCAAATGTCACCTACTTGAAAATAGCTGTGGTCACATTCAGCATAAGTCATCATGTTTGAAAAGACAGTACTAAATATAGAAAAACATGGTCAGTTTTAATAACTGGATGGATGTACATTTGAAAGACATAAAAATCTTACAGAATATCCTCCAATCACAGCCTGCAGATATCGATCGATCTGCACTGAAGGCACTGTCCAAACGGGTTCTGATTTGGTGTAGTAGAACCTGTAGGACTTCAGTTTCATTATGAACGGGCAGAGACATGCAGTTATGGGCACGATGTGTACGGGGTGCTTGAAAACCTTGTTTGAATGTATCGTGACAGAATCGTTGCAAATCGTTTGACTATCTAAGAATAAGACAGATGCAAAGGCATGCTTGAAACTGGGCAAACACAATGTCACGTTGCAAACGTCTTTAGTGTCAGTAGGGCGTGGAATCGATACCAGACGTTTGGATCAGCTACCCAGCGATATGCAGGTGGTCGACAGCGTTCCATCACACAGCGGGGAGACAGGTTTCTCCTGATTGCAGCAAGACGTCATCACTTCGGGACTGCTACCACACTCAGAAATGACCCGCTGAACGCCAGTGGCCTTAGGCGTTTCTACTTCTACAGTGCGTTCTCGTCTCTGCGAGCCTGGTCTCCGGTCTCACTAGCTGACAAATATCATGTGCTACTTTTGATGCTGTTATAATGAAATATCTACCAAAGACTTGTAGCCCTAATGTAAATATGCATACATCTCCTATTTATTCACCAACTTCTAGAATACCAATCAAACAGTTTGTGTAGCTATGGTTTGAATTCTTACGCCTTTAAAGACAATGTCGCCTGGATAGAGGGCAAATTCATTATCTGTGACGGTAGTGTTCAGATTATCGGCCTAAAAAGCCTTACAAGTGTTCTGAAAGTGTTACATCGTCAGAACAAGTGGAAACATTCTAAAAATATTTGTCGAATATTACTGTTCTGGATGGAGAACATTAATTTTCAGATTATTTTTAGAACACATGGACGCGTTCTTAAAGCGTTACATCCATGTGTTCTGTCTGGAGTCTAGAAGTAGAACACTTGGTTTTAGAGTGTAGAGCTGCAAGGCTTTATCTGCGAGAAAACTGGTTAGCATGAGGTTGGTTTAAAATACCCACAACGTTTTAGCCCTACATGTTGTGCCATGGCCAAGTGACACATTTAGCCCATGTTATGTGACTTTCATTACACAATTTGTATAACTCCATTAAATACTAGTAATCCGTTAACGAATATTCGTGTTCAATGCAGGTCACAAGGGCGTGGCCGTAAGGACCTACAAAGGTACATCAGATACACAGAAGGCCCACATGTCTGACACCATGTCGAATGCACCTGAGCAAATAATATCTGAGACCATACCAGCTGCATGTGGAGATACAGCCGGAATGATGGCAACAGTCGAGGAACAAGGACCAAATGTCGTGTTCAACGTTACAGTCTAATAAACTATAAGGAACGTTTGTTTTAAATGAAACAACCAAATTCATTAAACGTGTTGTGTCCAGATTATATATTGAGTGAATGCCCTGGGCTTTCTGTAGAAATATCCTGAGAAAAGAAGAACCCCCAGTTACAATATAATGACGTCAGTAGAAGGTCAACATGCTGAATGGCACTATCAGTAGACACGGCCCAGTAACAGGTGAGATCCGGTTTAAACTGGTTATGACTACCTCAAGTCCTGTGTTGCATAAGGGTCGATGACATATATAGCTTATCTACCTCATCACCATTCAGACCACAATGCCAGGCCAAGGTAGGCTCGTTTCCCATCTAAACACCTTTACTGTTCATTCAGTTTGTATCTTTGTTCAACGCGACTTCATGTATTAGTTGTCCAGGAGAGCCCAGAGCCTCTACCAAAAGGACACGTCCACTCGGCTTATTTCTTAACCTACCGAATGTCTCGGGCTGCAGTGGATGAGATCACATCTTCACGGGTTTGTTTACACTACGTTCCTTAATGTGAAAACGTAGTGTTTACAAAACCTGTAAAGTACTCACGATAAAATTGGGCAGTGATATTAATTCTGATGTTTCATCCGTTTGATTCCGCAGCATAGAATTATTATCTCATGGCAGCCCTGTAACCGAAAACAGTACTGGGCCCATTTGCACTAGCCGATCTTAGCGCTAAGATTATTGTAAGCCTATGTTGAAGTATGGGCGTTACGATCATCTTAGCGCTAAGATCGCTTTGTGCAAGTGGGCCCTGGTCCAATTCCCAGCTAACGCGCAAAGCAGTTTTTCTTGTATCGGGGCGGACTTTTATTTACATGGGAGATAGTTATATGGATATACAACTTCTTTATTTCAATGCCTCCCACTTAAAGAAGTTATGAGGCTCTCATTGTTGTAATCGGGTCAGTACTGGCCCAGGTATGCATAGTTGCTGCGTTATGAACCTGATACACGTTTGAGTCGAGTGAAGGCTGGTCAAAAT
Organism: Haliotis cracherodii; assembly: GCF_022045235.1. Taxonomy (NCBI): domain Eukaryota; kingdom Metazoa; phylum Mollusca; class Gastropoda; order Lepetellida; family Haliotidae; genus Haliotis; species Haliotis cracherodii. The sequence continues at coordinate 32,114,715 of NW_027266286.1, forward strand.
CAGTAAGGGACTACAAGAACGTTTTGCGTGAGCGAATCTGTGTTAGCGACATGTAGATGTCTGATCTAGTAAAAGCGTTGCAGTACACAACTACGATATCGCACTTAACAATACATTCCATCCTAGGCCTGTACGAAAAGCATGTTGTCCTAATGAAATAATATTTATATGATTAAACGACTCCTGCATCAGCGGCCCTTACCATTAATCATGTGCTGTCGTGTGTTTTCTATCTGAAGGGTCGCAAAGCACTTTTTGCAACTTTACAGGAGAGGCAGAAAATGCTACTTTTTAGAGAATAGAATAGTAGAGTTACTTGTTCATATCGTGGGAAATGGAAAATATCGTATTTTGATGCAAAAAGATAAAGGCAAGATAGCCTAAGTCAAGGAATTTTTCAAAAGAACCTTAGCCATTAAAATCCTGTAGGAAAACAACCTAAGTCAAAAAATTATTTTTTTAAAATTATATTTTAACTTGTTTCACTTAAGATTCATCATAATTATACGAGAAAAATAATATTTGATAAACCACATAGTTTCCATGTAAAATTTCTACATGATATTCTGGTATTCAATGAAGCATCACCAATCATCAATACGCTATCAATCGTAAGCAGAAAGATAAAAATATAGATTTCGAAACAGTAGAGCATCTTTATTGAAGAGGGAATCATTCAAAACATGTTCATTGGTCGTTCCTCTGCTAAATGCACACTGTAAGAGGGTGCAAACATGAACACTTGTATTGTACAGGTTATATCCCCAGTATCATTTCCCTGATGGTGCTTTTTTATTACGTAACTCTTACAACTTTCTCAACGCAAAATAGCATGAACAGTAACTATAATCTTTCAACTAAGGCACGTTTTGTTGTATCACAAATGTAAGGCAGTTGTTTGCAGATGTCTGCCCACTTAGGTTTTTTTAGTATGACGAGGTCTGAATACTTCCGCGACAGATTTTGTGAGAAGGCACATCGCCTAAACACACGTACTTTCTTCCAGGCTTCACTATGGTCATGGGTGTACCTACGCCACACTTCAGATTCATGTGAGATTTGTTTTACTTCGCCTGTCAGAAAGTCTTTCACATCGCTCATTCCATCGCTGAACCACCTTACCTTTGAAAAGGCAACCTTTGCACCATTCTGATCTTTGAAAGTTGATTTAATACTAGCTTGGTTTAATTTGCGATAGTCCATAAAATCCTGGCTCTTCATTTCTGTCTCTGAAAATGGGCTAGGAACAACTCTGACAGATTGTATAATATCACTGAGGTCACCTGGAGTGATGATACTCTCAACTTTGGCTCTTTGTTTATTGTGACAAAAAATCTATCATTAGCAAGACGAGTTTGCCCCCTCAGCAGTATCTTGTGGTCTATTCGTTCATAAACACCACTGTGAATGAGACTCTGAAAAATGCAAACTACGTCATAGTTTCTGTTTTGTCTGACACATGACTCTTAAGCTCAGATTGAGGTTTGTATACCCCCGTCCACATACACCCGGAGTAGTGATATTACAATTCGACCCAACTCTACTTGTGTACACGTGAACTGTGTTCATTACATTTATCCATAATTTGTTGACACATGATCGTTAATCAATGTCAAGGCACGGGTGTTATTGTCGCTCAGTTCGAAAAGAAAAACGAATTGAACAAAAATATAAACCGGTTCAAGAGGTTTGAGTGGATAGGTCTGCTCCATGTCAAGAGATTACACCTGCTCTTTCGTTGTTTTATTAAGGTTATCAGCACGGCATCATTAATTTATGCAATGTGTACGGCAACCTTTAAAACCAACTGTCAACTGTTCCGGTGTCAAGGTCAAGGCTGAAAGATAACGCATGTACGCTTGACGCATGTACGCATGTACGCATGAACTATAACTATGTATGGCTATCAAGATTCCCATTCGTCCATTAATAAATGTGATGTAGGATTTATCTCACATCTATATTTCCGAACATAAACACAAAGTGAAGTGAGCTATGTAGGGTGTGTATTTCTGGAACTAAAATCGTTTCAGACAGACAGGCAGACAGACAGACAGACAGTTTAAAACATGGAAGGCCATGTGGCTAAAAGTGAAGTTCAGTTTTTAACAAATTCGTGAATATCAATCGTGATCTTGAACATAGCATTGGATATACTCTTAAAAAAAAGAAACTTCACAGATGTAAAACCACTTTTTGCAAAATATCTAAAATAATAAATAAAATCAATTTTATAGCTTCATCCAAACGCAACCGCCTGTAAAAAACGTGCAGCACAGGATCCTGCATTTAGGCATTGACCCCACGTCATCTGGCGGACCATCTGCTTTGGTGCCAACAGAGGGTTAGATGGGCATGTGCAAGGTGGAGAAATGAACTGTTTACTGACGAGTCCCGTTTCCTACTCACACGTGCTGATGGGCGCGCACGTGTCTACAGACGTCGGGGTGAACGTTACGTCCCCAACTGTGTGCAGCAGGTTGTCCCATTTGGCGGCGGGAGTGTCATGGTATGGACCGGAATTCATCACGGTGGTAGGACGCCTCTCGTGCATGTGGCAGGTGCATTGACAGGTGTGCGTTACAGAGACTTGATCCTACAGCCTTACGTTCTTCCTCACGTCAAAGTTCATGGCGGACAGTTCCAGCAGGACAACGCTCGACCGCATATTGCACGTGTTTGTCAGGACTTCTTACAGCACAACAACATCCAGACATTACCTTGGCCAGCCGATTAAGCATCTGTGGGACGAGTTGGATCGACGCGTTCGCAGAAGGAATCCCACGCCCCAAACACTTCCGGTGCTTCTTGATGCACTTCATCATGAATGGCAGCACATCCAACAGCGTGTTATTGACAACTTGATTGCATCTATGGGTCGTCGGGGTCAAGAAGTGATTGATGCACGTGGTGGGCACAACCGATACTGACATTTTCTGTACCCCTGTGACATTAACTGTATCGTGTTCGTGTGTCTGTCTAGGTGACACGATTAATGTTTTGAACATTGTGTACATTGATCTTCAAACAGCGTTTCAATTATGGTTTCTGTGTCCTATTTTGAAAAATCGCATTATATTACATTTTGAAAGTCAGTGTCAAGTTTCTTTTTTTTGAAGAGTATATATTGAAATTAAAGTAAATTCATGTTTCAAATACATTGCAAAAGATTTGATAACATCTTCATTGTTGGAATTAAACAATTTGATCATCAATTGATTGTGCATAATATCTAAATTAGACAGAAACTATGATCTCATAGTTTTATATTTTTTACATATAAAAAGAACATGAAACTCGTCTTCAATCTCTGGTTGGTACAGCTAGTACATATACAATTTACAAAACCAATAGCCTTGGATGTACGACATTTATTGGTATGGAAGTTATGGAGAGATATTCAAAATTTACAAAGACCTCTCAATAGAGATTCATCTGTCAATACAGTAATATACTTTTCTGATGATTTAATACCAGCATATTGCTAGAGAAAGTGTGAAGAGGACACTTGATGGTGCCGGTTTTGCTGAAATATATCTAATAATCTTTGTTTAAATGTATTTCAAATAGTTTTTTATTACCGTTGTCTTCTGAGATCCATGCAAAGGAAAATCCAGTTTTAAATAATATGCTTCTTACACCAGATCCCCAATTCGTTTTCCCCTCATTATCTAATTGCTTTAACATTTTGCAACATTGAATTAGATATCTATGAGCATCCATTTTTAATAATTTTATTCAATATTTAGCAACACGCAGCTGGCTATGAACATAAGTACTACAGCGACCAGGTTCACCAAGTACTGCCTTATTTGAAGCATATTTACCATTGCATACAAATCGCTGAAAATAGAAAGTATGAACTTTTTCAATGGATTCAAAATATTTAATGCATCATATTTCCTAAGCCGTATAACAAATTAGTTACAATTGTACCATCAAATATCGAATTTGCTGTTGAAAACGAGATACATTTGTTTTCCTTAAATAATTTATAAACAGGAAACATTCCATTAGATGCCTGAAAGGCTAAGGTCTTAAAAGCCTTGGACCAATTTAGTCTCGAGGACATTGATGGTCACAAATTCTTATAATACCTAGCAATTTCTAAATGTTTAAAACCAGATATCCAATTTCCACGCTTCCATATAATTCCACCATTTCTAAAAACAATAACATAGGTTTTCTCTTCAAGGTTTACTTTTAAACCCCACTTAATACAGAATATGCTTGCAATATATTAAGCTGTTTCTGCAGGCCTACCACACAGTAGGACACCAGAGCAACATCATCCGCGAACAGCAATAGCATAGTATCTATAATGTCTTGTGTCTTTGTAATAAAGACGAATAAGACGGAGCTTAAGATGCAACCTTAACGAACACCACTAGAAGAAATAAAACCCGAGTCATACTCGAGTCAGTTTTAATACATGCTTTGATTGAGGAATACATATTTTTAAGAACTATTGACATTTTCCCAGGACATTCTTTAGTGATCAATAGGTACAGCAGTTTTTCTATCAACGTTATTAAAAGCTTTGCGGAAGTTAACAAAGGCGGAATAAAAACTACCTCTAGGTTTACATAAATATTAGGATGTTAACAACTGCAGAATACTCAGAGCGAAACCCTGCTTGAGCTTCAGATATCATATCATTTACTTCAAGCCAAATTTTAAGCCAATTTTCAACAACAAATGCAAATAGTTTTCCGACGACATTTAAAATAGATATGCCTCTGAAATTGCTTGGTTGACTTGATTTCCTGATTTGTATAAAGACATTATCATTCCAATATTCCATACATCGGGGAAATACCTGTGTCAAGGTTTGTCTTGAATAAAATAAAATCTTCTGATATTTTGTCTGGTGGGACTCGATCAACGCCTGAAGCTTTACCATTTCAGGACGTTTTACTGCTTCTCTCACTTCTTGTTCTGTGATATCACCAGATAACAATTCTTCCGCGAATGGAAGTTCAGTAAATTAATCACACATATGAGATCTAATAAATCAGATATTGATAGATCAATTCTGTTTTTGCCGCCATGCTCATCGGATTCAATAAGTTCTGAAAATAAGAACGCCATACATTAGGAGTTTTAGATCTGTCTAGTGAGTTTTTACGAAAACGACTTCTTAGGTATTTTTCCAAAACGTTTTACAATTTCCATAATGCGCTGACTAATATCGTCACTCAGTTTTATGTCATACAGTTGTTTCTTACGTTCACAAATCTTTTAAAATTCTGACTTTGCACGATTATGTTCCTGCAAGTTCAAATCACACTTATGATTTCTGAAGTTGTTGAGACACTCGCTGTCAAACCAGGTTGTCTGACACTCGCTATCAATCCAGACTGGCTGAGATACACGACGTTTCTGGACCAAAAGCAAACAGCGCCAGTACTTGTAGCACAACATATCACAATGTCAGTCAGCTTAGTAACTGCTGCGTTAATTACCCTTCAAAATAACTGCAAACTCGTTAAACATTTCTCCACTTAATGTATTACTGAGATGAAAGTTGAAACAGCTTCCTCAGGAGGAAGTCTTAGCTTGTTACAGGGGTTTATGAAGCCGATGCAGTGTTTACATTATTAGTTTGTTGAAAAGTACAAGGAATAAGATATTTGATGGGACAGGCAATAGGCAAGTGATCTGAGTCAGTTCGTTCAACCACTGCCATATCTGTAATAGTTTCAAATGAACTCGATGAAACAATATAATAATCTACAGTTCTACTTCCTGTGTGAGAAATAAAAGCAAGATTGCCTGGACTAGCTGCGTTTGTCCTGCCATTAACGATGTGATGCCTAAGTGACTTACACAATTCAAGTAAGGCTCTACCACAGTTAATTATATGAAAATCACTGACACATCGTTGTTGACACATTTCATCTGATATCTATTCTTTATGAAGAGGTAGATAATCTATCTCATCATCTATCAAATAAACTAATTCGTGACCAGTCCTTACATTAACATCTCCACATAGGACTGCCCCCAATAATGGATAATATGAATTAACTGGCGTTCTGACTTGTCTACACCACTGTCCCCCTTCATTAACAATCGTTTCATTGTTAATGAAGGCCCCTGTTCGATTTCCCAAATGGGTACAACCAGAGACCATACTACAATATCTTATGGTCTATGGTACAATGTATGATGCCCACTTCCTGCCGTGAAAACCGGTGTGAGAGTATGTTTTACGTTGCTTTTAGCAATATTCAAGCAATGTCACGGCGGGGACACCAGATTGAGATTCCAATTCAAACTCAGATTAATTAATTTACTCAAAACGACACACGGTGGGACAAGAGTACAATATAAAATTAACAATAAACAAATATACATACTCACTTTAATGTATTATAATACATACATTGCATGTTTAAAATAGCATCAGGAAGAAGGGTTTTAGAAGTCATTCATTACTGGTGGTTGTGATGTCAAATGCTTCCAATATTTTGATTGTTATTTGGATGTGTCGAACCCTTGTTACAACCGTCGTCACAAATCGGTGCAAGAAGTTTCTAGATCAGCAACATTATCACGAAACGTCGTGCTTGGTGCGTTTGTGATCAGATACCAGGTCCCGTTTTATTGCCAAAGTTTCCGTGATAATGGAATGTACACTTCTGTTGAGAAACGCCTACTGAACAAAGCAAGATGTCTTAAACTTAAGATTGTAAACCATTCTGACCTTGTTTTGTAAGGCTTGTGTTGACATGTTTCCCCATCGCATCAGCACAGTTATCATAATAATATTAACGTTGTAACCCATTGGTTATTTATGATTTGATGCTCTTCAGGTTTAGTCGAGAGGTTGTCCGGTGGAGGTAACGTGCTGGTGGCGGAAGGATATGTGTTCGAGTTCGAGAGAAGGGGCTACCTCAGAGCCGGATGTTTCGTACCGGAAGTGGTGTTGGAGCATCCGAATCTTGTTCGGAACATGCACGAGGAGTTCGTCCACGCCGGAAGTGACGTTGTTCTTGCATTCACGGTAATACCTTTGTCTGAGACATTCCTTCACTTATTCTTTCATTTATCGACATACGCATCATATACACACAACACATGTTCTCTCGTTTGATAATTTTAAAGTCTCAAGTAATGTAAAATATCCACTAAGACTTTATGAAATGCATTTTATGACGAGACACAAAAAGTATATTCTTTATTACACTCTGGGGTCGGGGCAATAGTTACGTGTTTGCTCGCCACACAATGAGCACACTGTTGGAATCAGACATATAGATAACTCATCCACTTGTATATTCCAGTACTATGGCCACCGAGAGAAGCTCCGTCTTATTGGTAAGGAACATCTCCTAGAGAAGCTGAATCACGATGCCCTGAAGATAGCGCGTGACGTCGCAGACGAGACCGGGACGTTGATGGCTGGCAACATTTGCAACACCACCATCTACATGAAGGACGACAGGGACTCAATTGAAAAAACGGAGGCCATGTTCAAGGTGAGTTTCCAAGAAACACCATGCACCGTTTACCCAGGAGTGGGCTCCCCCTGTGTAACTCCCTCCAAGACCAAAGCTTTTTTTTGGTCACTTGTGTAATCCTCCGGGAGTGTGCAGGATTGGTCCACAAGATGACACAGTTGTGGTTTTGTGGAATTAGTTGTTACAGCTTCTCTTTGCTATAGTTAGGCAACGTCGGTCCTGGAGAGTCCTTGGAGGGATGAAACTGATTGTTTCTAGTGCTTTGGTCCTGCCACACACTGAAGCACATAAAACACATGAGGCGTCTCCTTGGGCTAGTGACTTTGTTCAAAACGTGCCTCTGTTCACCCAGCAGTGAATGAGTGAGATAGCAATGACTAATAACTCTCTAGCGCCTAACAGGCAGCTTGAATTGTATACTCCTCAGGGAGCTGATAATGATTCTGAGTGCACAGTGATCCAGTGACTGGGGTAATAATAGCGATGTGGATATATGCCCAATATAAATAGCCTATTTTATTATTATCATTATTATTATTATTATAATGTGTCATCACAAAAGCCGTTAGAAATGAACAGTTGGTGGTCACATTGTGTGACTTGCCTGTTGTGATTCGCTGTGGTGAGTTTGCGATTGATGATGTTGATCAATGCCGAACTGGAATGCAGATTAACCGTTTTGATTTGTTGGTGATTTCAATCCCATGAGCGAAAGAAATTCTGATTTAAGTCATTGATAAGAGACATAGAGCTGGTGACGAGTGAGATCAGGTTATTTATCTTAATAGTATGAGATTTCAAACAATAGTTATCATTGTGTACAATTCTAAGAATACTACCTCTATTACATCATAACCATAACTTCCTGTTTTTGTCAACAATCAAACTATAAAATCTTCAGATTTTTCAACAAACGTCGTTTTTGCTGCCAATTATCCTAATACTTTTGAGGTAGACCCTGTCCTTAGTCACACTGCATCTGCGCATGCGCAAGGCGGGAAAAGATCACTTCTTTCCAATAACCTGCATCGACTAGATGTAAGATATATTGGGGAGGTTGGGGGAACTATTGCCTTATGTAATAGAGGTAGTATTTTAGAACTATACACAATGATAACTATTGTTACATAATTCCTACAAATACCATAACTCTCTTACATCATAGCCAGTATTTACCAGAAGGACCATCGGGATCTGTTATCTAGTACTCCCAGAAAACGCAGACGTGCAGTCGGGGAATACATAAAGGAAACGGGGGTGTGAACCAATGCCTACCTCTCTGGTTTTACCCATGGCAAATCTGAAGAAAACTTTGGCACTCGTGGCGCCCTTCCCATTCTATGACGTCATAATTGTCCCTGTTTTTTTGGTGATATATGACTAACATGTCCCCCGGGTCCGAATGCGTGGGACTTTAATATCATGCAGGGAAAAAAACTTTATGAGTCGACTGAATACTGGGCATGAGCCTGTGGACAGACCATCATGTTGCAGAACTGAGGCAAATGCTGATCTATAGCCTTCAATTGTACCATGTCTGAATTTCTTCCCATTTCTCTAGTGAAGTAGCAAATCAGCCACTGTGGGTACTGTTATGGTCTCGTCATGCAAACCTCTTTCTATTCGCCACTTAGAAATTTCTCCATCTGACTTTATTGATTGTTGAGGAAGCTGGTTTCCTTGAGCTAGCCACCGCTTCTGAAGCTGGTTTAGAGAAACTGGAAACTTGCATCTTTGGCGCTATAGTTTCCAGGCGTGAAGGTGGAGATTTACGAGGCTGCCTTAAAATATGTCTGATTTTGGTTAGCTGAGGAGATTATGACGTTCTGGTAGTTTGAGAAGTTCTTCTATGAGTAGCGGAAGCAGTCTTGGGAACCATACTCTGTTGGGCCGTGCTGGGGCTATCAGAATTATGATGCAATATGTGTCCTCGATCTTCCTTATTACACTGTCCATGAGAGACCAAGGAAGGAAGGCATCGGTGAACATCCCTTGCCAACTCATGGATAGGCCGTCGACCTGGAGTGCTAATGGACCTGGGACTGGGCTGACATATATGGAAAGTCGGTTTAGGCATGTGGCAAAAAGAGCCAGATGAGGGGTATCCCACGCCGAGGTGATCCATTTGAATACCTTGGGATTGAGAGTCCATTCCGTGGTTACAATCTGTGTCTCCAGGATAGACGGTCTGCAAGTATGTTGACTCTTCCCGGTATGTGCCGTGCCTCTTTCCTGCAACTCACTGACTCTGCCAAGGCAAATAAAAGCGTAACCTCCCTCCACAAAAGTTCTTATCTCGTGCCCCCTTGATGTTGTATGTAAGCTACCACTGTAGCTATCAGTACTGATGAGTGGTGCAGCAGATGAGACCATGACTTGATTGCTTGGATAATCTCCTTGTCTGAGAGAGTTGCGTAACTTTTTGACTGACTCCATTTGAAACTTTGGGGGATGTACTAGGTAGTCTCTGTTGAGTATCTTTGAAGTGTTTTTGTAGGGGGAGCAGAACGACTGGACAGTAAAAACCTCTTGTGGTGTCAGACTTTTGTGGGACGCTGATGGCCCCCTTGTTTAGTAGTTCTGTTGCCGCGACCTTGGCCCCTACTAGATGAAAACGTTGTCGTTTGGTGTGGACTAAAAGTTCTGGATGCTGGTGGAAATAGAGTTTGTACGCTCTTTGTACCATTTTCAGCAGCCAATTGTCGTCCGTAATTGACTTCCAGTTTTCGGCGTATAGTTGACAGACAGACGACCGCCGACTGGCTCTGCGGTAGGCGTTTAGTTGAATTTTGGTAATCGGTAATGGAGTTTCTGTAACATAGCAAGGTCAATAAGAGTTGCCTGAGTGATTCTTGGTGGAAGCAGAGAGTAGAGAGTCATGAAAGACGTCTGCCTCAAACTCTGGTATAGGATTGACCACGACCTCTCCTTCTTCGGGATTCATACCTCCCTGGAATGTGACAAACTTCTCCAAGTAGAGGCACGAAAAGACTCACGTCCAAGTCTGCTTTTAAGGAGGGTCCGTGTGACTCTGGGTATCGTGCCAAGGAGATAGTAGTGTGAACATCCAAACATGTGCAGATTGGAGCTCTCCGTGCATTTCAGAATGCTGCCCATCTCACTATGAATGATCCCAACATGTGTCAGGTTCATCTCTACTTTCGTGTCACATGGTTGACCTGCAAATTCGCCACTGTTAACAGGGTGGAAGTACATGTCTGATGCCCATCGCAAACCTGTTCATGTACATGCTAATGTTTATCATCTGCTTATTGACAGTGTCTTATTCTTTGAATTCATTCATCTAGACATTAATCCTTGTATTTGGGTGTCTGACCAGATCGAATATTCCTCATCAATGGTAGGTGATGTGGGAAACGGGCAAGTGTGTGTCTCATAGCATTGTCTCCCTTTGTGGGGAAAAAGGCAGGTTGAAACATCTGCTGGTAGAAGCGTTTAATTCCGCATTCCTTTTAGCGACCACATTTTCTGTGATACGGGGCAATGTATGAAAACATTCCCCCTTTATACAGGATTTTCACCGCCCGTTAAATAAGCACCGTTTCAGCTTCCTCATTGCTTGGCGGTTTGACTGAAGGAATCAACTTATATATTTCGTAAATGATATCTTTAAATGAGTAGTCATTTGGCTTAAATGGGAGCATAACGGTTTCATCGTGAGATGAACCAGTATAACCACGTATAATCACGTGGTGTATATATTTCTCTCAGCTGCGACCCTTGGCTCGAGCTGCGCGAGGATTGTGCTGAACAACTGTAATAAGTTGATGATTCATAACCGTCAGAGCTATTGACACGGTTGTCACGTGTGACTGTGGTCGAGAGAGCACTTTTGCACTACCTACCTGCTCCTTAGTTTTGGGCGGGTGGCTTGAGTAACGTGATCTATCTAGACCCCCTTGACGCACGTGTGTTCCTCTAAGGAAGTCAATTTGCCAGAGAGATAACACACACAGGAAAGAAATGATGTTTTTCCCGCCTTGCGCATGCACAAATGCATTATGACTGAGGATATTGTCTAACTAAAAAAACTATTGGGATAAGTATCAGTGAAGAGGACGTCTATTGAAAGATCCGAAGATTTTATAGTTTGATTATTGCCAGAACATGAATTTATAATATAATTTGTAAAAGAGGTAAGATATTTGTAGGAATTATAACACACTGACCCAAAATGCTACTGCTGCTTCATTCTTTATTTAATTATGTTATCTGGGGATTGAAACGATGTCTTTGTGAGCTTTACGTTCAGATTCAGAAATTGTTGTCGCTGATTGACAACTAATTTATATTATTCAGGAACAAATCGAGTGGGCGCAACAATATGGCGCAGATTTCATTGTTGCTGAAACATTCAGCGATCTGGGAGAAGCTGAGATTGCTTTGGAGTCTATAAAGAAATACGGACAAGGTAGGTGATCCCGTTGTCTCGCCAACAGAGGGCGTGCCTGGCGTGCCTGGCGTACTGGATAGTTTTACGAACTAGTAAATCTTATTAACAGAAGCGCCATGCATATACGGGATCGTCTTGATCATGTGATGTGGGTATTTTGTATCGAGATTTGATATTAAGAGAAAAACATCTTTCAACAATGAAATTTGTGTGGCAGACAATTTCTTTTTTTCTCAACAGTCAGAAGCATAATCATTTTTTTCAAAACATTTTTTGCATAAAATCCTAGGCCCCCAAAAGATCAAATGGTCGGTCCCTTAGGCGCTGTCAGCCTTGCAAGGATCCGCGGTTAGAAGGCTAGGTTCCTAAGACTCGCCCCGTTTTAATGACTCTGATCTGATATTGATCTGCAATATAATAAACGTCTATCACCTACAGCAAGTTGGTCGTTTCTCCTACGTCCTCCCCACGTGAGTACAATGTGTGAAGCCCACGTGTCATTGCTGAATTGTTGCTAAAAGCGGAGTACTGACTCAGGCATAAGTAAAGCGCAGACAATTCTTGCCGTATGAGGCGACTAACGCTTATGCTACCATCACACCAAAGTAGTTCTATCCCGTTCTTCCCCGTTCTAAACAAAACACTAGAACGGGCTGTGATCACGGTAGAACGCGTAGTTTGGCATTAAACTATGATGCTAGTTCGTTCATAAGCAGTCCTTAATACGTCTTTCTCGTTCTTAGCCAGTCTGCAGTCCGTTCGTATCCAGTTCAGATCGTGTAAAAGGGCCCGTTCATCTCATTCCGACAACGTTTCGAAGCAGTTCGAGCACGTCCTTAGCCGTTATGAACCCGTTCTTAACCAGTTCAACCTTGTTCTACCCCGTTCACAATACGTTCAAGCCAGTTCTAACTTATTCTTAACCCGACCAACTCGTTCACAGTACGTCCTCATCTCGTCCCAAGTGCGTGTGTATTTGCGTCCTGGTCTTCATTCAAGTTCAGCGCTCCGAGCTGTACACATCATGCCTCCAAAGAGAAGTCAACCCGATCGGTGTGCACATGTACTGAAATTTATGTCGGACTGGACCACGTCGTAACACATCCCTAGTAGGTTCGAAGTACGGCAATTCCGTGAGAAGTACGGCAATTCCGTTCATAATACGTCTTTATCGTTTTGAGTACGTTGTCAATCACACACATTGCAGAACGGGATGGACGGGATAACGTCCACAACATTCATACACAGTTGGAGCCCGTTCGACAAAATTTTTACGAACGTATTGAGAACTAGTTTGGTGTGATGGGGGTATAACGGGATCGAGTAGTCAGAGTCGCTGACTTGGTTGATGCATGTCATCGTATCCCAATTGCGTGGATCGATGCTCGTGATGTCAGTCAACGGATTTTCTGGTCCAGACGCGATTATTTACACACCGCCGTCATATAGCTGGAATATTGCTCAGCGCGGCGTTAAACAACAAACAAACAAAACATCACGTGCGACTTTGGGTCTTCCATCCTTTTGGTATCGATCGATGGCTTCCTTTAAGTTATTATGTACGATGTAAATGTGCTGTGCAATCGACGTTCACTCACTGTGTTGGCAGGTCTACCTGCAGTCGTCACCCTGGCCCCACAGACTGTCGACACCACGCACGACGGTGTCCCCATGGCGGAGGCGTGTCGCAGACTCGAGGCTGCAGGGGCTGCTGTGGTAGGGTTAAACTGCCACAGGGGCCCCAAGACAACAATGACACTGATGAAGGAAGTCAGAAGGGCTTGCAAGGTGTGTGGTTGGCAGTCGTAGGATTGATATGAAGGAATCCCGCCTCTTGTTTAGCCAAGGTGGAGAAGCAGGGGTAGAAATTGTCCCCAGTTCCCTGTTCTTGAAATGTAATTGGTAGGTTACTGCATGTGGCTTGGCTGTTTGTGTGCCAGATGGCGTTCACAGTTGGCTAAAACGCAGTAACTTAGCCAAGCTAGAATCTGCTGATCGTTCGAACATTCGCAACGGTTATAAAGGGGGTCTGATACAGCGTTGTGATACATATGTACTTTTAAAGCGACGTAAAACATGTCTCACTCACTCTCATACCAAGTTTATTGGCTCCCAGGGCCCTATCGCCGCTCTGCCCGTCCCGTACAGAACCACGGCGGATTTTCCCACAATGCAGTCGCTCAAGGACCCCGAAACAGGTGTTGTACCTGCTTGCATTTCACCGTTATAACTTCTACTCACGTTTATTTGTGTCCTACTATATGTTGTGGTTCAATAAGGATGCCGTTGTTATCTGAGGAACAAGGGTTTATACAGTCAGAGTTGCATTTCCTGAACCATTGATCACATGGCACTAAGGGGTCCAGGGTGTTGAATGCCTCTCCTAGCACCATACAACAATACTTCAAGTTATTTTTTTAAACAGAGGGGGCACGGGTGGCCCAGTCGTCTAAGGCGTCGCGATTCGCTGTGCCCCTTGGGCGCGCCAGAAACCTATGATTGTGGGTTCGAATGCCGGTTCGCCCCGATTATGTTTCTAGGTTTGTCATCACCATACCCGTGCTCGTGGGTTTCACCGAAGCGGTAAACGTCTGAGACCTGTATCACTTTTTCCTCCAACATTAAGCTGACACGCCAGGATATAACTGAAATACTGTTAAAAGTGGCGTTATACCCAACTCACTCACTCACTTTTAAACAGATGACATCTTCGGATTTCCGTGAAGATCCGGGTTAGAATTGCTCTTCAACAACCCATGCTAACGGGATCGGGTTGTCAGAGTCACTGACTTGTTTGATGGAGGTCATCGTATCCCATTTGCGTGGATCGATGTTCACGATGCCAATCACTGGATTGTCTAGTCCAGACTTGATTATTCACAGACAACCGTCATACAGATGGAATATTGCCGAGTGAGGCGTTAAACAACAAGCAAACAAACACATCCACAGCCGCCGTGACTTTGGGCTCGAATATTAACTTAAGGCGCAATATGACTGAAACTATGTTTAAAGTTACCGTCGACCCTATATAACTCAATATACGAATCTACTCCCAGCTCTATATAGCCGATGTTTAGTTCGAGAGTTCCATGAGATCAAGAACGACATGCCCATCCAGCTAGTCTATGACCATTTAAAACCTTAAAATAAAAAACCCAGATGATATAATATTTTCTTTTAAAATATTTCACGATCATATATAATACTACTCAAGTGTGAGGATGCCATGTACATACCACATTATGAGTCATAAGTTGGAAAACATCATGACGAAGTCATTGCTATCTAAAGTTGAATGGTATACAAACATATTTACTATTACATTTTTTCCAGGTAAACGGGCGTTCCCCCACGACCTGTCTGCCCAGCTGTGCAGCCGAACCCAGATTGCAAAGTTCACCCAGGCGGCTTTCGATCTGGGGGTACAGTACGTGGGACTATGTTGCGGAAATAGTTCCAGCTACATGCGAATAGTCGCGGAAGGATACGGGCGTCAACCGCCAGCCAGCAGATACTCTCCAGAAATGTCTCAGCATTATGTGTTCGGCCAGAACGCTGCCTTCCTTAGTTACAACCAGGAGGGCTTGAAACAGACAGTTAGCAGTAATAACGATTAGTTACATATATGTTTTTTATCATAATGCTTGCTTTCGTTGAATTACCTTGTATGCATTTTATAAATGTATTTGCTGTGTAGCGATCGATTGGATAATGATAAGCATTTTACATCTGTTTGTTTTGTTTATGGTATTATTTGTATACTTATTATATATACATATATATTTGTCATAAATATTTTTAATACACTAAAAGAGAGAGAGACGTATGATAATTTGAGGTCAAGTTCTGAATAAATAGCGAGGTGATTTGGTGGAGCAGGTAGACATTTTAAGAGTTCTCAAGCAAGACTCTCTAAGACGTCTACCAGACTTCATGAAATTCACGATTTGCAGTCTTTGTGCTCTGGCAGTGACCGATCAGCCCAGATCTCAGCATGATGATGCTGTTGTAAATAAACACTAATCCTCTCCTTGCAATGTGTGTTTGCCTCTAACTTTCTTAAACCTGTCCGTTGTCGCCATGGTTGCAATACACGACTGTGGCTCTGAACTCACAAGATGTGGCACTGTCAGATTTCAAACTCTTCTCAAACTTAAAGAAAGAACTGTCTTGGAAGCTTGATTCAAACGATGATGATACCATATCTGCGGAGGAGGTTTTAAACCACCAGGAGTAAGCCTCGTACACCAGTGGGATCGAGGCACTCCAGCATCGTTGGCAGAAGTATGTAGATCTCGGACAGGATACGCTCATGACTATGTCATAGTGCTCCAGAAACAAGGGGTTATGTTTTCGTCGGAATCACACAAAGAAATCTCTTAGTAGAGATATATTATGCTTATGTAAATGGTTTTGTTGCTTTAATAGATAAGAAGAATACGTGTTGTCGTAGCGATTGTTAAAGTATGTGAAATTAAATAGTTAAGGGATTTCTCTAAAGTCAATAAGGAAGCTGAGCCACGGAGTTTCAATGCT
Organism: Haliotis cracherodii; assembly: GCF_022045235.1. NCBI lineage: Eukaryota > Metazoa > Mollusca > Gastropoda > Lepetellida > Haliotidae > Haliotis > Haliotis cracherodii. Next base: position 32,131,134 of record NW_027266286.1, read on the forward strand.
TTGTGGTTTTGATTTAGTGTTATGCCAACACAAACGCACCTATAATTTCTGAGACATCTATACCACCATCCATTTTGAAAATATTACAGTTTCGTGGAAACTCGAGTACACATAACCTGTTCCCAAGAAATTGTTCGCTCATGATGACATAGTTGGTTGCCGCTGCTGATAAGGACGTACAAAGTAGTTTCCGACAAGTTGTAACATCCTTTCAATATAGTTGAATTGTCATCCTGTAAACCCATTGTGTTGTTGAGATGTCGCAGATGGACGTCTCTTCATTTGCATTGTATCTAGTATTTAAATAAGATTTGTTTATAAAAGTAATTCTGCTTCAACACGAGTTACGAAACCCACATTACTCACAAGAACATAGCTTGGTGTAGCCCATATCCCTGTTATACTGTAAATATATATTGTATCAGAACTACTTAAATCACACGGAAATAGTTATGTGACAAGAATGAATAAACGTTAATGAAAGATATTTATTACATGTTATATATTACTACATGTTACTATGTACAAGTATATCACTACATGTTACTATGCACATGTACATCACTACAGGTTCCTATGTGCATGTATATCACTGCAGGTTCCTATGTGCATGTACATCACTGCAGGTTACTGTGTACATGTATATCACTACAGGTTACTGTGTACATGTACATCACTGCAGGTTACTGTGTACATGTATATCACTACAGGTTCCTATGTGCATGTACATCACTGCAGGTTACTGTGTACATGTATATCACTACAGGTTCCTATGTGCATGTACATCACTGCAGGTTACTGTGTACATGTATATCACTACAGGTTCCTATGTGCATGTACATCACTGCAGGTTACTGTGTACATGTATATCACTACAGGTTCCTATGTGCATGTACATCACTACAGGTTACTGTGTACATGTATATCCATACAGGTTACTATGTGCATGTACATCACTGCAGGTTCCTATGTGCATGTACATCACTACAGGTTACTGTGCACATGTATATCACTACAGGTTACTATGTACATGTACATCACTGCAGGTTCCTATGTGCATGTACATCACTACAGGTTACTGTGTACATGTATATCACTACAGGTTACTGTGTACATGTACATCACTACAGGTTACTGTGTACATGTATATCACTACAGGTTCCTATGTGCATGTACATCACTGCAGGTTACTGTGTACATGTATATCACTACAGGTTCCTATGTGCATGTACATCACTGCAGGTTACTGTGTACATGTATATCACTACAGGTTCCTATGTGCATGTACATCACTGCAGGTTACTGTGTACATGTATATCACTACAGGTTCCTATGTGCATGTACATCACTACAGGTTACTGTGTACATGTATATCCATACAGGTTACTATGTGCATGTACATCACTGCAGGTTCCTATGTGCATGTACATCACTACAGGTTACTGTGCACATGTATATCACTACAGGTTACTATGTACATGTACATCACTGCAGGTTCCTATGTGCATGTACATCACTACAGGTTACTGTGTACATGTATATCACTACAGGTTACTGTGTACATGTACATCACTACAGGTTACTGTGTACATGTATATCACTACAGGTTCCTGTGTACATGTACATCACTACAGGTTACTGTGTACATGTATATCACTACAGGTTCCTATGTGCATGTACATCACTGCAGGTTACTGTGTACATGTATATCACTACAGGTTCCTATGTGCATGTACATCACTACAGGTTACTGTGTACATGTATATCCATACAGGTTACTATGTGCATGTACATCACTACAGGTTCCTATGTGCATGTACATCACTGCAGGTTACTGTGTACATGTATATCACTACAGGTTCCTATGTGCATGTACATCACTACAGGTTACTGTGTACATGTATATCACTACAGGTTACTGTGTACATGTATATCACTACAGGTTACTGTGTACATGTACATCACTACAGGTTCCTATGTGCATGTACATCACTACAGGTTACTGTGTACATGTATATCACTACAGGTTACTGTGTACATGTATATCACTACAGGTTACTGTGTACATGTACATCACTACAGGTTACTGTGTACATGTATATCACTACAGGTTACTGTGTACATGTATATCACTACAGAGCTGAAGATTGTTAACGTCATTCAACAAATTGTGTTTTTCGTGGTAATCAGTGCATGTTTCTAAAGGGGAGCTCAAACGGATTAAAAAATAATGGGTAATAATGAAATTATTACACTCAAATGTGTGTCATAATGAATTTTAAGAAACTCGTGTAATAGATCATGCATTACCCTCGCTCTCGCTCGGGAAATGCAAGAATTCTTACATTCGTTTCGGAAATTCAGTTTGACTCACATGCTCGTATGCATGTCGCAACGGGTTGCTTTGAACATACATATCACATACGTATTTATGCCCTCAGGTCAATATGCATGTTTGAACCCGACAACTTCATCATACATGTATCTCCATTTATCATATAATGGGTAGGTTTCTCGGCAGGATAAAGCCAACGGATAAAAACGATGTCCGTTGGGGTCATATGCGGGTAGATATGCAAATATCAAAGGTCAAGTAGGGACTACTTCCAGTGTTTACAAACAAACATGACGTCGCCCTTGTCTTTCGGCGATCGAGTCAGAATTAACCATCGGGAATCTTGATAAACTAAAGAGATAATTGCTATCATCATCAAAAGAACAGTCTAATATACTGAAAATCAGTGTCTAACTGCGATGCAGCTAAGGCATTTTATAACTCGCAATGTTTCGGTAATGTTTGTGAGAGAGGGAAAGCTATTTTCAAGCACAGATTTAAAGAATGACATTATATGATAAAGAGGTTATCACGCTTGTGTGTTTGAGGATGGTAAATATCCTGTATTAGGAATGAACACTGAGGCTCGCTAAATACAACACACTCGCGTGATAACCTCTATACACTTCAACATACATGTATCTCCCTACACTTCATCATACATGTATCTCCCTACACTTCATCATACATGTATCTCTCTACACTTCATCAAAAACGTGCCTCCAAACACTTCAGCATGCATGTACTGTATCTCTCTACACTTCATCAAAAACGTACCTCCAAACACTTCATCATACATGTATCTCCCTACACGTCATTATACATGTATCTCTCTACACTTCATCATACATGTATCTCTCTACACTTCATCATACATGTATCTCTCTACACGTCATCATACATGTATCTCTCTACACGTCATCATACATGTATCTCTCTACACTTCATCATACATGTATCTCCCTACACGTCATTATACATGTATCTCCCTACACGTCATTATACATGTATCTCTCTACACTTCATCATACATGTATCTCTCTACACTTCATCATACATGTATCTCTCTACACGTCATCATACATGTATCTCCCTACACGTCATTATACATGTATCTCTCTACACTTCATCATACATGTATCTCTCTACACTTCATCATACATGTATCTCTCTACACTTCATCATACATGTATCTCTCTACATTTCATCATACATGTACCTCTCTACACTTCATCATACATGTATCTCTCTACACTTCATCATATATGTATCTCTCTACACTTCATCATACATGTATCTCTCTACACGTCATCATACATGTATCTCCCTACACGTCATCATACATGTATCTCTCTACACTTCATCACATATGTATCTCTCTACACTTCATCATACATGTATTTCTCTACACTTCATCAGATATGTATCTCCCTACACTTCATCATATATGTATCTCTCTACACTTCATCAGACCGCCTCCGTGGTCTTGTGGTAGAGCGTCCGCCCGGAGAGCGGAAGGTCCAGGGTTCGATCCCGGGCCGCGTCATACAAAAAGACGTTAAAAGATTGTACTTGTTGTTACCCTGTCTGGCGCTCGGCATGAAGGGGCTAAAACAAGGACTGGTCGGCTCGGAGTCAGTATACTGTGTCTGAGTGGGGTATTCGTGTTAAAACTGCGGCATGGTATCTCAGTGAGCTAGCACTATAAATCGGCATCAGTCCAGACTAGTACAAGCAGCCACACACACACATACACGTGCATGCACGTCGCTATATAAGTGCAATAATCTTGGACGCGACGTTAAACCCAATTTCACCTCACCTCTACACTTCATCATACATGTATCTCTTTACACTTCATCATACATGTATCTCTCTACACTTCATCAAAAACGTACCTCCAAACACTTCAGCATGCATGTACTGTATCTCCCTACACTTCATCAAAAACGTACCTCCAAACACTTCATCATACATGTATCTCCCTACACGTCATTATACATGTATCTCTCTACACTTCATCATACATGTATCTCTCTACACTTCATCATACATGTATCTCTCTACACGTCATCATACATGTATCTCTCTACACGTCATCATACATGTATCTCTCTACACTTCATCATACATGTATCTCTCTACACTTCATCATACATGTATCTCTCTACACTTCATCATACATGTATCTCTCTACATTTCATCATACATGTACCTCTCTACACTTCATCATACATGTATCTCTCTACACGTCATCATATATGTATCTCTCTACACTTCATCATACATGTATCTCTCTACACGTCATCATACATGTATCTCCCTACATGTCATCATACATGTATCTCTCTACACTTCATCACATATGTATCTCTCTACACTTCATCATACATGTATCTCTCTACACTTCATTAGATATGTATCTCCCTACACTTCATCATATATGTATCTCTCTACACTTCATCATACATGTATCTCTATACACTTCATCATACATGTATCTCCCTACACTTCATCATATATGTATCTCCCTACACTTCATCATACATGTAATCTCCCTACACTTCATCATATATGTATCTCTCTACGCTTCATCATACATGTATCTCCAAACACTTCATCAGATATGTATCTCCCTACACTTCATCAGATATGTATCTCCCTTAACGTCATCATACATGTATCTCTTTACACTTCATCACGCATGTATTTCTCTACACTTCATCATACATGTATCTCCCTACACTTCATCATATATGTATCTCTCTACACTTCATCATACATGTATCTCTCTACACTTCATCATATACGCATCTCTCTACAATTCATCATACATGGATCTCCCTACACTTCATCATACATGTATCTCCCTACACTTCATCATACATGTATATCTCTACGCTTCATCATACATGTATCTCCCTACACTTCATCATATATGTATCTCTATACACTTCATCATACATGTATCTCTCTACACTTCATCATACATGTATCTCTCTACACTTCATCATACATGTATCTCTATACACTTCATCATACATGTATCTCTCTACACTTCATCATATATGTATCTCTATACACTCCATCATACATGTATCTCTCTACACTTCATCATGCATGTATCTCTATACACTTCATCATACATGTATCTCTCTACACTTCATCATATATGTATCTCCCTTCACTTCATCATACATGTATCTCCCTACACTTCATCATATATACATATATATCCCTACACTTCATCATGCATGTATCCCCGAACTCTTCATCATACATGTATCTCCAAACACTTCATCATGCATATAATCTACCTACACTTCATGATGCATGTATCTCCCTACACTTCACCATATATGTATATCCCTACACTTCATCATGCATGTATCTCCGAACTCTTCATCATACATGTATCTCCAAACACTTCATCATGCATATAATCTATCTACACTTCATGATGCATGTATCTCTCTACACTTCATCATATATGTATCTCTCTACACTTCATCACGCATGTATTTCTCTACACTTCATCATACATGTATCTCCCTACACTTCATCATATATGTATCTCTCTACACTTCATCATACATGTATCTCTCTACACTTCATCATATACGCATCTCTCTACAATTCATCATAGATGGATCTCCCTACACTTCATCATACATGTATCCCCGAACTCTTCATCATACATGTATCTCCAAACACTTCATCATGCATATAATCTACCTACACTTCATGATGCATGTATCTCCCTACACTTCATCATATATGTATATCCCTACACTTCATCATGCATGTATCTCCGAACTCTTCATCATACATGTATCTCCAAACACTTCATCATGCATATACTCTATCTACACTTCATGATGCATGTATGTCTCTACAATTAATCGTATATGTATCTCCCTACACTTCATTATATATGTATCTCCCTACACTTCATCATGCATGTATCTCCCTACACTTCATCATATATGTATCTCCCTACACTTCATCATATATGTATCTCCCTACACTACACCATGCATGTACCCCCCTACACTTCATCATACATGTATCTCCCTACACTTCATCACACATGTATCTCCCTAAACTTCATCATACACGTATCTCCTAACATTTCATCACACATGTTTTTACAGGTTCCTGTATATTCAATAGGACATATAATGCAGTATAAGTGATTGTGCCATCCTCTGAGTACATACTTCCGCTGAATCACGTGCGTGATCTGCAGTTTCTAACAGGACATCCTCTCCCTGTCCAATGTCTTACTAACGCATTGTTTACCATCTCTGACACCATCAAGCAGCAAATATGCAAATCGCTGTTGAAAACAATGGTAATTGTTGCAAAAATAATAATTGCTTGTTTGTTGTTTAACTCCACACTACAACTATATTCCAGCTCTATGACGGCGGTCTGTAAATAATCGTATCTGGACCAGACAATCCAGTGATTGACATCATCAGCATCGTTCCACACAATTGGGATACCACGACAAGCGTCAAACAATTCAGCGATTCTGACCACCCGATCCCGTTAGTCGCCTTTTACGACAAGCATTAGTTCCTGAAGACCTATTCCAATCTGGATCGTCACGAGTCTCATAATTAAAAGAATTATGTAATTCGTTTCCTCTCATACGTTCAGTTCAGCTTCAATTATTTAAGTTTCACCCGATTGGCCATGCTGCCTAACTAATCGATGTTAAATGTTCAAAGTCAGTTCAGTCAGCTGGTGACAGTGATTTTATGCATGAAATTATTAAAACCACAGTTGGTTTCAGCTCTGAAACTGAGTCTAGTTCTGTGTTTCAGTTTTTTTGCATTCGTATATCGGTGTTTTGATGATATAATCGTTGGTTCGAATACCATATTCTACACAGAGGTAAACGTCTCGTCTGTATCACTGCTTCACTTCGGGGCCCAAAAGGCCCCCCACCACCATGTCATCGTGTTCAAACTGCGTGGTTCCATTGACTGTCTGGTCCATACTCGACCGTTTACTCCCCAAGAATCATATGTATTAATATACCATTGTTTCAGAAATTTGCAACGTAAACGTGATCACAAACAGGATGTTAACTATGAGGGCATAGTTCTCACTTGCGGACAATAACCATCACGTGATCATGACCCTACCCAGACACATCTCTATATCATCTCGTCATCAATGCTCGAGTCGTGAAGACGTTAATTTTCGTTGTGAGTATAATTTTCCTTTCAGACACTTGTTTGTTTTGCTTCTGTAGAATCTTTAGTCGAAAGAAAAGCAGAGGAGCGGGGGATATTCTAAGAATATAGAAATTCATTAATGTACCTCTAAAGATACAAAATTACTCAAATAGTCTTTCGCGCATTATTTTCTTTCGCCTAAATTACCCTTTAGGAAAGCAAACAAATATTTCCTTGTCGCTGTCACATCATGTTATTATTAAAGGGTGTATTTCATTATGTAAAATTACATATCATTGTTTAAGAAAACAAAGGATATGCCGTGTGGACACAAGCAGTAATACTAAATCTTAATGGTCACCACGTATAAGATATTTCTTGAAACCCAATAAGATTAAGCAAAGTAGGTCACATAGATCAGACCATTTGTAAAGAAAAGATTTCATTGTGTTTCTCGTTTGGCCAAGAATTTTTCAAAAAGATAAATGTTGGTTTTTTTACAAAATATTGATTAGACATTAGTGTTTGTTTTTCCTTCTTAATGTTAGAAGTATAGATATATCTTTTATATTATAATAACATGATCAAGTATTTTTTTGTAATAATAATATCTGGTTTTCATCAAATTTAATTTCAAAAGGTAAACTATGAAGATGGTTCTCTAGTTGTGTCCAAACTGAATCTACATAGTGGCATTCCATATAAACATGCATCGAAGATTCTGGTTCCTTCTCACAAAAGGAACAATTGTTATCATCATTAATATTCATCATAAACAATTCTGGTATAAATAATTCTATATATAATTCTATATTGAAAGTCTAACATCTAAATATATTTTATACATTTCTGTATTGTAAAAATATTTCCTCGCCAGAAATGTCAATATTGATAATTTTTTGCCATTTGAAAAGTTAAATTGGAAAACCGTCAATTCCTGGACTTTTATTTTACCAGCTTTTGAAATTTCATTCATTTTCATTGGTTTTATTTATTGTGTGTAGAGGGCTTGGTCTAAGATGGGAGTTATTTTGTCTAAAAAGTTTCGGTGATCATCATCTATGTTTTCTGAAATAGAATACCATTTTTTTATAAAATATCTTTTGATCTTCCATGATCTGATTTTCATCAGTAATTATTTCACTACTATGATTTACTAAATTGTTTGTACGTTTTTATTAGTATAATAATTCCTAATAGCTAGTTGGTGTTTCACCTTCCTCATGTCATTCATACTTCGTGAATTACTCTCACATGTTCTTCTCTGATTTTATTCAGTTCGGATTTATATTCACTTAAATCTGCCAATGTTGATTCATTTATGTTTTGGACATCTTCTAAAATGAAATTTTCTAATTCACTTACTTTTTTAAAAAGAAATTCATTTTCTTCACTTGGTTTCCTTTTATAGATGAACCCAAAGAAATTGATTTGCCTCTAACTTTCACAAGAAAAGTGTAAAGAAATAGAGAATCACTTATCGTTATTCCAATAAATCATCTATTACTTCAATGTCCTTTTTATCCTGCGCATATTCAAATGTTGAGTCTATAATAAGTCTCCAACTAATTGTATGTGTTCCTCTTTGTACAATAAGGATGTGTTGAATTATCAATATCATTTACCCTTAGTTTTACCGAAGACATTAGAAAATTCCAAAGTAATCACAGAGTGGTCAGATTTTTAACCTGGTAGAATATTACATTGCAAAGAAAGTTTTAAACATTCTTTTGATACTAGATAAAATTCAAGCTTCGCTTGTTGTCTTAGGTCTTTTCTATTTTCGTGGTATAGTTCCATCAAGATATCAAGGAGATCAACATTTTCCATATTCTCAAAAAATACATTTCGATCTTTAGAATTGTTTCAATTTTGATAACTGTCAAGGTCGATTAAAGGTTTAAGAACCAAATTCCAGTACCCGCAAAATACGATAGCTTCATTGTCAAAGTCTATAATATTGTTCGATAGTGTGTTGTAAAATACAGGGTAATCTGTATTAGGTCCATGTACATGTACATTACATTGGATCATTCGTATGCCGTCAAAAGTTTAATCTGTTTTAATGTAATTTCCAGTTTTATTATCCAGTAATATGGCATGCTTTATCCACGAATTTTACTTTTGAAAATATTTACTACAACTTTTGCATTTATTTTAAGAATGTAAATGTGGAAAGCATTTCCGAAGATGTTCTAACTGTGAAAATTATTAAATTAGTATAATAACTTTATTTGAGCATTTCCAACGATTCACTCGATCAGGGTTCCATTGGAGGTTCTTTTAAGATTGACCTTGGAAACCCGTTCGTCCTGCTCGACTTGATTACTAAAGGAAACACTGGGTCACCATATATATATATTGAAAAAGCATCTCGTCCTTCGTTAAACGCCATCTAAACAGGCCGCGGCATTGTCAAAGTCATTCCTAAATCATTCCCCTTAGTTAGTGGTACTTTATATACCACTTTTGTATAATACATGACATAGTGTGTATGTTTTGTAAATTGTCCTTCTCCAGAAACAGAATGAACTTCAAGAAGCAGCTGGTCGTACTCCAGATAGCGCTTATACTGATATCTGGTGAGTGTCTGAATGATCAATAAGACGTTAACTGCTCCAATAATATTCAAATATCCTCAATATGATGTTTACACAGGTGTGAGAAGAATTGAACCAACTTTCAACTTCCATAATAGACGGCAAAAACATAATACGACAGTAATACACTTAAGAATACATTGATAACAACATTCTTGAAATATGGATTCTTACAAAGTTACAACTTAGGTCAAACCGATTTTTGGATAAAAAAGTCAAGCTTAAAACTTTCTTTCCCTTCACAGTGTTGTACATCTCTAATGGAGAAGAACGCTGGCTTGGCTTGATATCTAAAACAACTTGTTAAGGGAACAATTGTTTTTAAAAATGTATCTTTTTTCAAGTCTTTGAAAGGCATTTAGAAGTGATACACATAAGGAAGAGAATTTATGGATGTCAACTTCTTTATTATAAGGTACACAAAGTTTCAGAGTATTACTTACCCCTTCATCAGGTGAATAAATGCTTACTTACTTACTTACGTTTGGAGATTTAACGTGCGCTTTCCGACTGGAGCGTATTTCGCACACGGGCCCGGTCGGGCCATTTAGCGTGGTTTTGAAGGGAAAATAAAGGTGTTGCAACCAGAGGGGGGTTTTAGTGGTTGCTTATATAAGTTTTGGAGATTTTGAAATTTGGAATACATGCCTAGGGGTGTGGTAGTGTACTAAGGGAGTGTGGTTGAGTGTTTTTAGATGCGGATCATTAGATTGGTTTTAGTTAAGTATACGCCTAGTGCTTTAAATTTTTCTATATTGTTATGTGGATTTAGGATTGATTCTAGGGTTATGGCTTTATCTAGTTTTAGATTTGTTTGGAGTGTTGCTCGGTGGGTTTGGTAGTGCGTGCAGTGTAATAGTGCATGTTCTATTGTTTCCAGGTGTGGGCAGTGTGGGCATTTTCCGGTTGCGTGTTTTTTTATTTTTAGGAGTTGACTGTTTAGTTTGGTGTGACCTGTTTGGAGTTTGGTGATTATTCTATCAATTTTCTTGGATGGATGGAGGATTTTAGGTTTGGTTAGAGGTTTTTTGAGGATTTTGATTATCTGTGTGTTTGTTTTTAGGTATGTCTTATGCCATTTTTGGGTGATTTTACGTTTGTTAATGCTTTTGATCTCTGCTTTAGATATTGGTAGATTAAGGCTTATTTCAGGAATTTTGAGGGATTTTTTGGCGGCTTGATCGGCGTTTTCGTTTCCATATATTCCTACGTGGGCTGGGATCCAGATAAATGCTATTAGTTTGCCTGCCTCTGTTAAGTTATTTGCGCTTTTGAGTATTTGGTTAATGAGTTTAGGGCGGTTTTTGGTGTTTTTTATTTTGGAGAGCCTGTAGTCCACTTAGTGAGTCTGTGAGTATTAGGATTTTTTTATGTTTTTTAGCATGTTGGTTATGGAGGGCGGATGCTATGCCCATTAACTCTGCAGTGAAGATGGATTGGTTGTTTGGGAGTCGATAAGATTGTGTGTTCCTATTTGGTTGTGCTATGTGGACTCCGAAACCTGTGCGATTTGTGATCGGATCGGAAGATCCGTCTGTGTAGATGTGGCACCAATTTGGCCAGTTTTCGTGTATGTAAGCTAGTGTGGTGGATTTAGCTATGTTTGGATCGGTTTGTTTGTTTATTGAGTTTGCCAGAGATGTGTCTATTTTGGGGATTTTTAGTTTTGGGGTAAATATATTTGATGGTTTGCAGTTTTGTTGGAGGTTATCTATTTGGTTTTCGTTTAGGTAGTTGAAAATTCGTTGAGATATTGGGGTAAGTAAAGGGTGCTTCCTAGTTAGAATAAATGCTGTTAACCAGAGAGCATATATATGTACCTTTAAGAACCACAAAAGTAATGAGATAACAAAGGTGGAACTTAAAGGGAAACTTTGCCACATGGAAACCTACACTGAAGAGTAAATAGCGCTGATAGATGATTATGATGGACAAATGAAAGCCGGGACTTAAATGATCACTGATTGGTTGTGGGCAATGGACAATGAGAAAACGGGAGGCCGGGGAGTAATTAGCATTAATAGGTAATAGAATGGATATAACAATGGACACATGGAAGCCAGTTAGATAATTAGCACTGACAAAGATCAAAGCAATAAATTCCAAGCACTGGGCAAATAGGTTCCCTGTTCATGGCTCATGGCTGGGGATCTGTTATATACATCCTCTGGGGTTGTGTCTCTACACTGGCTTGTAGGTGGGTCTCGATAGACTTGCCGCCAGAAAAGGTGACATCTATGTTGGCTTTGATGGGATGTTTTACTTTCGAAAAAGAAAATTGCCTGCAACATAAATTGCTTAGTTGCCAGGTTTCTTGGCGTTTCTCTTTTTAAAAAATCAGGTTCAGTGTTTTCAATAAGAAATATCTATATTTGTAGCTGGAGCTGAATAGCACCCCCCACACCCACCCACACCCACACACACACCCCCCACCCCCCACCCACCCCCCCCCCCCCCCCCCTCCCCCTCCCACACACACACACACACACACACACACATCCAGGCTAGCTACCGGGATGGTGATGAACTGATTCTCTGAACTGTAATGTAACGCAATACCCCACATCAGATATCTGGGATATCCTAGTTGTTTACATCAATGGCACCATATGTTTAGCATCGGTGTTCTAACGGGAAGCCTCACTCTGGTTGATGGATAGGGAAACCATTCGATTATTTTGATCTGCTAATTTTCTTGTTGCTTGACATTAACTTGTTTCCAATCACTTCACTGATATGTCCAGTTGATAATTTAATATGCCTAATTCAGTAAATCATAAGTGTACAACGGCTACATTATCAAAACTGTTTTCAATAATATTAGTCTGCGGAAAATCGTATTCATCCTGATGGATTATTCATAGACGATTGTATTTTCAGCCGCTCCCGGATATGCAACAGTCTTCTATCACTACACCAACAAAGCTGGTGTTGACGGCATAAAACAAAGTGGTTTTATTAAACAGAGTACGGATCCGAAATATGCCCACTTTGGAACAGGTACGTATTTGCGCAGACATCGGTTCCACCTGTTAAATCTTCAGCGTCTAAATTGTAGTGTGTTGTAATGATGATTCACAGCAAAGTAACAGAAGGGTAACATGGGTATGATATCGTTGAACATTGCCTTATGCAGAATTGAAATAAGTGAATATTGATAATCCTTTCAATAAATATGTGTGACCGAGTTACTATCTGTTACAGCATGTCAGTAGCCACGGCAGTAGCAGAATCTTATCCACTTTGTTAGGATGTCACTGAGGTACTATCTCTCCCAGCACGACAGTAGCTGCAGAAGTTATTATCTGTCCCAGCATGACGTCAGGAGCAGGAGTTGCTGTCTGTTCTAATCTGTTGGTTCTTGTTTGCGGGTGACTGACGACCCCTAGCATCTTGTTCACTTGTTCACTATCTCCGTGTGGTTTCAGGCGTGTACGGCACTGGTCTGAGCCCAGCCCACGGCAAGGAGGCAATAGCGAAGAACAATTACCAAAACGGCTGGAAGGCGAATATGAACGCTGGACGAGTAGATTATGCTTTCAAGTTCAACCTACCCAGTAATAGGGTGGAATCACATACCCCCAAAGGTCGTAATATATTGTTGTACAAGGGAGGGAACCTTATTCTTAGTGATTATACTTATACCGTGGAGAAGACTCCCAATGATGTAACGTTCAGGTCCCCTGGGTCTTTCGCAGATAAGTTTGCTTCGTGCAATCAATTTATTGTCATCAATGCCTTAATGGCAATTGTCATCATTAAGATGTACTAAATCGTATGTGAATTGCCTTTGGCACATTGCATAACAAACCTGGTTCCAGAGGTTTAAGGCGAAAAGATATAAAATAAATAAAAAATAACATGAAATGCCTCTTGCAAAATATACGAAAACACATATTTGCATGGATTTTCCTTTTTCACAGAGGCATGCATGTCACACATGTGCCTTTAATGGAATCGTCTGGTGTGCAGATTTGACATATGCAGACACGTTCTGATAAGTCCTCTTTTAAGGCCAATTAAAACTTGGTAATCGGAATATTCGTAGGTATCTCCACCCTCCCTTCACATCATAACGGGACATTATGAAAGGTTTTATAGTGGAGGAGGTACACACAATCTCGCACGCACACATACATACCCTTTTGAAGCACACTCACCATATTGGCTTGTACAAAATACCAAATAACGTCATCGATAATGAACAAAACAAACTATTAATTGACTAATGTGTGGGTAATAATTTCAAAATGCATCCTGAATCATATATTTTGGCATTTAAATTCTTCCTCACCCTTCCATAACCCAGCATCCGCGTTTGGACCGAGGCGATGGTAAACACTGGGAGTCGCCATTGTGGAGAGGTTCATGGAATTGACGTTTGTACCGAAGATGACCTTTTTGCTGGAAGTGAACTTTAGTGTATAGACCTATCGGCACGTGAAACCTGGTTAAAGTACTCCTGACTGTACATTCAGATTGAGGCTGTGTGGATTAGGCATACAACAGTGATATTTGTGTGTTGGTTTCATCATATTTCACTAGACATTACGTATTAAGTTTGATTGTAACGACAGACCGTCCTGGCCGTGCGCCTTGAAGTCGTCGAACGTGCTTTTCGGGTCAGGTTATGTTCAACAATGTAATACATTGTTCGTGGATAGTGCCCTCTTGTAAAATTCTTCTGATGTCCTTGCTGTAAGCCACCGTGGGCACATTGTTACATTTTTGTGTCCACATGTAAACAATAAACTTGTGCGCAGAATTGTTGTTTTGTTGGTCAACATCAATGAGTATCTCTGGGGAGTTTTTCCTCTTTCGTGGTTTTCCAAATTGCACTAGGAATTGTGGGCTGATTAAAGAAAGCTTACCGCTTCAGTGTTATTGTCCGTATCCTTTACTACTGATGTTATTATTGTGGGAAGTGAACTCGCCATTTCCTCTACCTGCCTCTCAGCGACGGTCATGCAAGACACAATGGTGTTGTAGGAATTGCTTACCTTAAAAAAACCATGTATATACTACACACTGATATTTGTAATAGCCCTCCTGTGACGTCATGGGAAAGATTTCCGCCCGTAAGCACTGCTTCAAATGTTACCTAAGTTATAACCTACCCTCAACCTAAATAAGTAAGTGTTTAATACTAACAACGGATGATGATGTTTAAAGGTTTCGAAGAAGGAGTTCAATACGGGCGGAGGTATGGCCAAGATCTATCCCGCTGACCCTAATCCTTATAGAGCTGTTTGTAGACGCAGATGTCCATACCTTACATCTGTATAGAGCTGTTTGTAGGCATAGATGTCCATACCTTACATCCGTATAGAGCTGTTTGTATACATATATGCCCATACCTTACATCCTTATAGAGCTGTTTGTAGATACAGATGTTAGAACCTTACATCCACATAGAGCTGTTTGTAGACAAAGATGTCCATACCTTACATTCATATAGAGCTGTTTGTAGACATAG
Organism: Haliotis cracherodii; assembly: GCF_022045235.1. Taxonomy (NCBI): domain Eukaryota; kingdom Metazoa; phylum Mollusca; class Gastropoda; order Lepetellida; family Haliotidae; genus Haliotis; species Haliotis cracherodii. Next base: position 32,146,734 of record NW_027266286.1, read on the forward strand.
ATGTCCATACCTTACATCCTTATAGAGCTGTTTGTAGACACATATGCCCATACCTTACATCCGTATAGAGCTGTTTGTAGACATAGATGTCCATACCGTACATCAATATAGAGCTGTTTGTAGGCACATATGTCCATACCTTACATCCTTATAGAGCTGTTTGTAGACATATATGTCCACACCGTACATCCGTATAGAGATGTTTGTAGACATATATGTCCATACCTTACATCCTTATAGAGCTGTTTGTAGACGCAGATATCCATACCTTACATCCTTATAGAGCTGTTTGTAGATATAGATGTCCATACCGTACATCCGTATAGAGCTGTTTGTAGACAAAAATGTCCATACCGTACATCCTTATAGAGCTGTTTGTAGACAAAGATGTCCATACCGTAAATCCGTATAGAGTTGTTTGTAGACACGTATGTCCATACCTTACATCCATATAGAGCTGTTTGTAGACAAAGATGTCCATACCTTACATCCTTATAGAGCTGTTTGTAGACAAAGATGTCCATACCTTACATCCTTATATAGCTGTTTGTAGACACATATGTCCATACCTTACATCCTTATAGAGCTGTTTGTAGACAAAGATATCCATACCTTACATCCTTATAGAGCTGTTTGTAGACATAGATGTCCATACCTTACATCCACATAGAGCTGTTTGTAGACATAGATGTCCATACTTTACATCCTTATAGAGTTGTTTGTAGACACAAATGTCCATACCTTACATCCGTATAGAGCTGTTTGTAGACACATATGTCCATTCCTTACATCCGTAAAGAGCTGTTTGTAGACATAAATGTCCATACCGTACATCAATATAGAGCTGTTTGTAGACACATATGTCCATACCTTACATCCTTATAGAGCTGTTTGTAGACATATATGTCCACACCGTACATCCGTATACAGCTGTTTGTAGACATAGATGTCCATACCTTACATCCATATAGAGCTGTTTGTAGACTCAGATGTCCATTCCTTACATCCACATAGAGCTGTTTGTAGACATAGATGTCCATACCGTACATCCATATAGAGCTGTTTGTATACACATATGTCCATACCTTACATCCTTATAGAGCTGTTTGTAGACACAGGTGTCCATACCTTACATCCGTATAGAGCTGTTTGTAGACATTATAGATGTCCATACCTTACATCCTTATAGAGCTGTTTGTATACACATATGTCCATACTTTACATCATTATAGAGCTGTTTGTAGACACAGATGTCCATTCCTTACATCCATATAGAGCTGTTTGTAGACATAGATGTCCATACCTTACATCCTTATAGAGCTGTTTGTAGGCATAGATGTCCATACCTTACATCTATATAGAGCTGTTTGTAGGCGATCATGTTCTTCTTCTCCTCCTCCTCCTTTTCCCCTCTCCCTTCTTTTTCTCCTCTTCCTCATTCTTCTTTTTCTTCTTTTCCTTCTTGTCATTTTTCTCCTCCTCCCCTTCTCTTTCTTCTTCTCCGTCTCCTTCTTTTGAACTCCTACGCGGTCTCGTGGTAGAGCGTCCGCCGGGTGCGGCAGTTCCGAGGTTCGATCCCTGGCCATCGCCGTACCAAAAGACGTTAAAAGATGGTACTTTTCGTGACATTACTCGGTATTTAGTGGCTAAAATAAGGACTGGTCGGCTCGGAGTGAGTATACTGTGTCTGAGTAGGGTATTCACGTTAAACTGCGACATGGTACCTCAGTGGGATATATCTATAAATCGGCATCAGTGCGGACACACACGCGTGCATGCTCGTCGCTATATAAGTGCAATAATCTTGGACGCGACCTTAAACCCGATGTTACCTCACCTCCTCCTTCTTTGTCTCCTCCTGCTCCTCATTCTTGTTCGTTCTCCTCTCCTTTTTCTCCTTTTCCCTTTTTTCTTTTTCTTCTTTTTGAGATCTTAATGACAGTGTCATGAGTCGTAAAACATTCTGTATTACCGAGCTTATGGAAAGGAACAATTTACATCGTGTAATTAAAGAATCTACAAGGATAACAACACATACTTGAACCTTAATTGACCATGTCATAATTAGATATGATACTGACTTCAACAACAACAACAGCGGAAGCATCAACAACTACAAAGCTACCATAAGGTCCATTTGGGGTTGATGATGTGATTAAAGCACAGTAGATACCGTAACTTGGTCTCTGTTAATGGCTTGTTCTTTTGGATTCCAATGGTTCCATGAAGGTTCCTCTTTTTCCAGTAACAAAAACAATTACAATTGAAGAATGACATGTATATAAAGTACTGATATAAAAGACTATGTACAATGTACTGGAAATAAAATACTATGTAAAGCTTCTTGCACTCTGAGACTACAATATTTGATAATAATGTCATATAAAGTGATTTCGAAAAGGCAATGGAATGGGTTTTGTGTGCTGCAATTGTGTCTCAATCTAGTGTGCAGATATATGTATATGTATGTAGATCTAGATCTCTTAACCACATTGCCTTATGTGTCTATGACATAACACCTTTTAAACGTAAATGTCCGAACAAATGGTGCAACACAATGTTATGAGAAAGGTGATTATGTTACACTAAATGCACCAATGAATTGTACATTCTGACTGGACTATGCCTGGCACTAACCAGTGCTGTGCTTTACGACTCCAGGCTGTGACACAGCGATGAAGACCGAAAGTCGGCAACTCTGGGAGAACCTTGGCCGTGCTGTGAAGAAAAATAAAAATGGCACGACAACGAAGCAAATTGAACTGTCTCTCCCTGAGAATGAAGTTACCGATGTTCAATCAGGCTAGGCCTATTCATTTACTACTATCAATCAGGTTTTGGTTATTGTTTCAACTAACATGTTTGCATAAGGAGTTTCATGCTATCAAATTACCCATCACGGATCAGGGCCGGGTGAGCATATTGCTTTAGCCTATATGTACCTGTTGTTCATCACCAGTAAGGATAAAATTATTTAGATTACACCAAAGCGTCAGAAGATATGTTTTGTATGGTGTTCTGCTTCGTAACATATGTAGTAGGACTTCGTGAGCCGCTCACAGACAACAGACGTTACTATGTTCGTCAGTGGCCAATATGTTTATTCCAGATGGTATGTAAGGAAACCCTGAAACAATTAGTTCTACATTATAACACATATAAAACAATATATTACAAACACAGGAGTACACTTCAATTCACAAACGTACTAATACAGTAGGTAGCATTTAGCATTTGTTGCAAATGCACTGGCTATGGTTGTCAGTGTTCATATACTTTCAAGTAAATACATGCTAGTCTTGTCATGAGCAAGAATATATATATATTCAGTGTGTAGAGACTACCGAGTAAATCACTAGGCGCAAGACCCATTCTTGTGAAGTTCAAAGACTTTAAGTCGAAGTCTACAGTGCTGAAATCAACAGGAAAACTTAAGGGGACTAAGATTGGGGTTGCAGATGATTTCACGAAGAAAGTGAGAGAATCTAGGGCCAAATTGAAAGACTTCATGTATGAAGCTCGTGAAAATGGAAGTTTCACTGTGTTGAGATCTGATAAACTGATTATTGACAACAAAATGTATACATGGGACGATGAATCCAACACAACTCTCAAAAACACGTAAAGCTAAAGAATAAAGGTGTGGCCAAGGTCCTAACAACGTAAATATTATCCCTTTTGCGAAAGTATTTACAGAAATCCGACTTTATTAACTTTATTAACAAATATTATCTAATTTCATTTGTGGAAACATGGTGTGATAATGACTGTGTGGACATTCAGGACTAGACAGGTTTTAGTTCAATACGTGCTAAAACACACGGTTCTATAGAAACTCTGGTGGAATCCAAGTTTACAAAAAGAAATCTATTGTAAACTTTTGTACTCTCCTTAAAAGTGACTCTTGTAATATAATTTGGTTAAAAATTTACATTCCAGATCAAAGAAATGTTTACCATGCAACTGTTTACTATTCACCTGAAGGATCGAGTAAGCATGCAGACGAATCATTATTTGAAATACTAAGGGCTGACGTTGCTAAGTTTAAAACGGCAGATCAGGATTGTGACATCATTGTTCAGGGCGATTTAAATGCAGGGACAGGTGATGGCTCCTTTTGTGACTACATTATTGATGACGATACCACATATTTACCAATTGATGAAGATGTGGGAAATATTGAGGATATCAGAGCATCAATAAGCGTGGACGTTCCCTCATTGATATGTGCAAACTAACAGGTCTAAGATCATGCAACGGCAGACTGGGTAAAGATAAAAATATCGGTCGTTTCACATGTTTTGTAAATGATGCCTTTTGTGCCTTGAAAACACCTTTAACTTCATCACTAAATTTGAAGTACTTTATTGCAATTAGTGAATAAAGTCATAAATCCAATACTAAAATACTAACATTGGAATATGATCCAAAGCTCCCACTGAGAATATCCTTACGAATCACGAGTCAGAATATAGATGTAAGTTTGTTTTTTAAGAATATTTGTGGAGTGACCACATACCTCCTGATGTGTCCAGTACACAGCTGAGCTGAGTACCCAAACTGAGGATGAAGACAAAAGGGCCTGAGTGGGGAAAGCGCACAGGGTGTGAATTTCGCAAACTAACCATGCAGTAAGCATGCTTAGTAAAATGGCTATGAATGATAGTGTAATTTTGAAGGTGGGCTGAGAAATGAAATAAGAGGACTAAATAACATTTAAGTATGTACATGAATCATACGTAACATGTAAAATACAAGAAATATACAAAATCTGTCACTGCTACACATACACATCCGTCCTGTCTATCGATATGCGCAGATACAGCGGAGGGTTGTCGCAGACACTGCTTCCCAGCGCTTTCAAGCTCTGCCAAGCGCTGATCCCAGCTGCTGGCTTGAACAAATCGACCCTGTTAAATGTTCAATGAAATGGTAAGAAGCGTGTCAGATATTTTACGAATGCTTTATGGGACGTGTTAGTCAATTAGAAATAAGAAGGAAAACGACTTTTTAGCATACAAAATACCGTGAAATGAATTAAAGTAAATAATATGATATGTCATGCATAAGAATTGTTTTTCTACTCTGTATAACTTTCTTTTGCGTTACAATCAGCAAAATCCCCATCTAACTGAAACTTATTAAGACGTGTTGAAACAATTTCTGTGACAGCGACTTTAATCCCGCTCTGAGACAAGCAGAGTGACGAAGGACCACTATCTTCTCTGATATTGATAAATCTTAGCAATGGAATTCTTATTTTCAAAGTATCCTGCACCACCATTCCTCAGCCCTGCAATCCCTCCGCCCCAATCATCTTTCCCTTGCACAACCCTACCCTTCCATCACCCTATCCTCCCATCACACTACCCTCCAATCACCTTACCCTCTAATCACCCTACCCTCCAATCACCCTACCCTCCAATCACCCTACCCTCCAATCACCCTATCCTTCCATCACCCTACCCTCACATCACCCTACCCTCCCATCACCCTACCCTTCCATAACCACACTTCCATCATCTTCCACCCCCACCCCCCATCACCATACCCTCCCATCACTCTACCCTTCTATCACCCTAACGTTCTATAACCCTACCCCAATCACCTTAAGTCCCCCCCCCCCCGCCCCTATCCCTCGCAATCACCCTAACCTTCCACCTCCCATCACCTTTCACACTACCCTTTCATCACCCTACAATCCCCTCACCCTACCCTCACATCACCCTACCCTCACATCACCCTATACTCATATCACCTTATCCTCACATCACCCTACACACTACCTCCCATCACCCTATCCTCACATCACCCTACACACTACCTCCCATCACCCTATCCTCACATCACCCTACACACTACCTCCCATCACCCTATCCTAACATCACCCTACACACTACCTCACATCACCCTATCCTCACATCACCCTACACACTACCTCCCATCACCCTATCCTCACATCACCCTACACACTACCTCCCATCACCCTATCCTCACATCACCCTACACACTACCTCCCATCACCCTATCCTCACATCACCCTACACACTACCTCCCATCACCCTATCCTCACATCACCCTACACACTACCTCCCATCACCCTATCCTCACATCACCCTACACACTACCTCCCATCACCCTATCCTCACATCACCCTACACACTACCTCCCATCACCCTACAATCACATCACCCTACACACTACCTCCCATCACCCTATCCTCACATCACCCTACACACTACCTCCCATCACCCTATCCTCACATCACCCTACACACTACCTCCCATCACCCCATCCTCACAGCACCCTACACACTACCTCCCATCACCCTATCCTCACATCACCCTACACACTACCGTCACATCACTCAACCCTCACATCCCCATACTCTCCCATCACCCTCTACACTACCCTTTCATCACCCTACAATCACCTCACCCTACCCTCACATCATCCTACACACTACCGTCACATCACTCAACCCTCACATCACCATACCCTCCCATCACCCTCCACACTACCCTTTCATCACCCTACAATCCCCTCACCCTACCCTCACATCACCCTACCCTCACATCATCCTACCCTCACATCACCCTAACCTTCCATCACCCTATCCTCCCATCACCCTACACCAAACCCTCCCATCACCCTATCCTTCCTTCACCCTGCACACCACCCTTCCATCACCCTACAATCCCCTCACTCTACCCTCATATCACCCTTCCCTCACATCACCGAAGTGGTAAACGTCCGAGACCTGCATCACTTTGGGCTTTCCTCCCACATTAAGCTGACAGGCCGTGATATAACTGGAATACTGTTAAAAGCGGCGTTAAACCCAACTTACTCACACACCTAATCTCCGATCACCCTTAACACTACCCTTCCATCACCCAACAATCCTCTCACCATACCCTCACACCTACCTACCCTCACATCCCAGGTTTTTCAGGTGTGTGTATTTGTAGAAGTGCAATGTGTTCTATTGCTTCGTCGCACCCTACCCTTCATCACCCTAACCTTCCACTACCCTCCCATCACCCTACCCTTCCATCACCCTAACCTTCCATCACCCTACACTTCCCCCTACCCTTCCATCGCCTAACACAAAACCCTCCCATCACCCTACACATCACCTTACAACAAACCCTCCCGTCACCCTACGCTTTACCCTACCCTTCCATCGCCCTACACAAAACCCTCACATTACCCTACACACTACCCTCACATCACCCTAACCTCAGGTAAACCTAATCTCCCATCACCCTATCCTCCAATCACCCTAAACACAACCATCTCATCACCCTACACCAAAATCTCCATCACTCATAACACTACCCTTCGATCATCCTAATTCCCCTCACCCTACTCTCACACCACCCTACCCTCACATCACCCTACCCTCACATCACCTTAATCTCCTATCACCCTACCCTCCCATCACCCTATACACTACCTTTCCATCACCAAACAATCCCCACATCCTACCCTCAAACCACCCTACTCTAACATCACCCTACCCTCATATCACCCTAGCCTTCCATCACCCTACCCTAACATCACCCTACTCTAACATCACCCTACCCTCATATCACCCTAGCCTTCCATCACCCTACCCTAACATCACCCTACCCTCACATCACCCTACCCTCACATCACCCTACCCTCACATCACCTACCCTCTCATCCCAGGTTTTTCAGGCATGTGTATTTGTAGAAGTACAATTTGTTCTGTTGCTTCGTCGCACTCACCTGATTCAAACCTATCCAATAATTACCAAAATCACCAGATGAAACTGCGCAGTATTGACACCCCTTATAAATATCATAACACGTGCAACCAGTGTGTAAATGCTAACTGAAATAAGCTTGCAATATGTTTCCACTGATATTGCAATCCGTTGTGTAGTTTGCGTGCATCAATGGTGTTAGTCCCAGTAATGATATTTGTATACTTCGCCTCATTCTACAAACGACAAACAATACAGAGTACCTATAAACAACCCACAATGAACGCAGATTGAAAGTTAATGGAAAAAATTCTCCAATCCACTCAGGTAGGGACGTATTGAAGGTCAGACGGGACTGACAAACGAACCGGGTGTGAAAGAAGTTCGTGTCATATCAGTATTGCACATATCACATCATCACATCTCTGTCACGGCTGGCGTCAGCACCCTGGGTCAGTGGAAAGTAGGCGTTCCTGCGTTTATAAAGGGCAGTAACCATCAGTACCCTGTTATACAGCGGAGAAACGGTGACTTGAAGTTGGCACAATGTGAGTATAATTTTTGGGGTCAAAGAGTATATTATTTGGAAGAAACATATCCTTTATAGCGACCTTTCATCATGCCATATGCACATGCCGTCTTATTCATTGGTATGGGGACCCGTGAAGATCCGGGGTAGAATAGGTTTTTAGCAACCCATGCTTGCCGTAAAGGCGACTATGCTTGTCGTTACTCACGACGAAGGCAGTTTTGGTTTCGATTTCCAGAATATATCAATTTTTAGTTGTACATCAAAACGCTGTTGACTTATCCTGAAAATTGACAAGTAATCATCAAAACGTAGAATGAGATATTGCACACATTGCATCATGCCAGCGCGGTTTTTATTTGTCCACTTCACTTTTTCAACACCGTTCTAATGGTGGATACCATACAGCAGTTTAACATATGTACCGGACTGAGACACAGTATGCTGACTCCGAGCCTATCAGTTTTCGTACATTAATGCCGAGCTTGGCAGAGAAATAGTAGTAGTAGAAGTAGTAGTAGTAGTAATAGTAGTAGTAGTAGTAGTAGTAGTAGTAGTAGTAGTAGTAGTAGTGGTAGTATCCTTACTTTATAATCTTGAAACGTTGCAAAATGACCTTCATAAATCCTCGCCGTTGTCTGGCATGGCATTTTGGAGGATATAATATTGTACTTTTCTTTCTAGAGCTAAACCTTTCACCAGACATGAAGCTGATGCTAGTGCTGCTTGTGCTGCTTCCTCTTGTGAGCTCCTTCATCAATATTGTCTTCCGTCGAGAAGGAAGCCGCAGGAAGGAGAGTAAAGCGTAAGGATGATTTTCTTTATGCCAGTTGAGGCTTTGTAGGCATACACGTGTGTCATTGTTTAATGCTTAAATCCATGCCCTACTTCGCCTTGGGAAACTTTTACCTACAGTTCATCGACCCGTAGCAGTAAACCCATCTGGCAAGACGCACATGAAAGGGTAATCAATCAGAAGAACTATGTAATTATATATTTTGGTTGTCTAATTAAGCTTACAACATATGTATGGAACTCTTGAGGGCGTTGTCGCCCGCGCACAAACACGTCAAATTTTGCCTAAGCGAGACAATGTGACAACGTTTTATACTGTCAGTGACGTTTATTCGCTCTGTCCAGTTGTCGCATTGTTGCTCTTTGAACAATATATGCGACAACGCGACAGTGTCCCTTCTGGGAATCCATACATACTTGGTATTGGACGAAAAGGAATTTGTGTTTAGCGCAAAGGATGAAGTTTAAGTATTTGATATCCATTCTAGGCAAAGTCTGTCTGCACTGGGGGAAAGGGAGGACGATCTACGGTCGTTTATGGAGAGTGAGGAAGAGAGAAAAGTAATCGACGATTATAAACGTAGGTTTCTACAAACATTGTTTTATTTATGTCCTGTTATAAACTTCCATATGTTACACAACTCAATGGTCAGGTCAAGGGCGCCGCATTTCGCTGGGGATAGTTGCACCCCGTAGTCGTATCAGGATCCGCGTATCGTTTGCCATGATTATGACTCGTGGTTTGTGTGCACTATTCCCTGCTCAGGGTATCTCCAAACTGGTTAATGTTTGAGGCCTGCATCACTCTGGATTTTCCTCCCATATTAAACAAACACGTATGGTATTAGCGAAATCCTGTTCATGTGAGTGTCACTCCACAACTCCCCCGCTCACTCATATACAAGTCATATGTATAGACACGGCGGAGGCGTAGTCTTGACGTTATAGTGTTCACTTGGGGTACCAAAGGTCTGGGTTCGATTTCCGACATTGTTACAATAGTTGTAAAGTCAATCACACATCACAGTCATGTACACATCACTGCGGCGTAAAACCATACTTACTCACTCACACACTGCCACTGTTTCCGTATATTTTCAGAGACAGATGGTGACAGCAAAACGGATGCTATCCGCAAGTGAAACAGACTACACGCAGCAAGGTGATTATAATTTAGGTTTATGAAATAACCATACACAGAAGTTTTAAATAATTGTCTAACTGATATTTTCTAATTGTAGTTTTATCATTACGTGAACTTTAAACTTTGAGAAATATATTGGGCAGTTATACATCAGACATAAGGTCCCTGTATTTGCATTCGTGAGAAAGTTTTGAAAATTATGGTTTAACATAACAAGGTGACTGTGCACGGAGAGACGTTGTTTTGCATCAACAAAATCTTATCGTTAGTACGTTTCTTATCTTTGTGTCTCCTGTGTGGTTTATCTCCATTCTTGAATGGAAATACTACTGACCCAGTCGCTACCACACCTTCGTTCTGAGACCGATTCGCTAAATTAGGCGAAACTAATTCGTTTCATCTTAAAAAAATATGCTGTTTAGTTTACTTAGTGATACGAGACATAAAGACGGTAATGTCTCTTCCAAGACGACGCCATGGTAGTAGGTGGTATTCTACGAAAGCGTATTGGTCCCACTTTAGTACCATATTTTATTTTTTTTAAATCGAAATTTCTCGTTTTTTCAATTATTTTCGAGTTTTTTAAATAAACTTGAAAAAAAACGAGAAAATAATCGAAATAACGAGAAAAAATCGAAATCTCGAATAAAATAAATGAAATAAAGCGAAAATCAAAATTTCGAGTTTTTGAAATAACGAGAAAATATTTTAAATTTCGATTTTTTTCAAATAAACTTATAATAATGACAATATAATCGAAATGTTAAGAGAAAAACAATCGAGGTAACGAGAAAATAATTGAAATAACGAGAAAATAAACTTGAAATATCGAGAAAATATTCGAAGTAACGAGAAAAAAAATCGAAATTTCAAGTTTTTTTTAAATAAACTCAAACTAACGAGGAAAAAACTAGAAGTAACGAGAAAATAATTGAATTAACGAGAAAATAATTAAATTAACGAGAAATAACGATACCGGTTGTTCTCGTTTCTATCACTGCATACTCCATGTGAAGAAATAATAATTCATTCTTTTCTTTGTAGGTCAGTGGCCAATAAAAAAGTTTCTCTCCTTGAATGATGCAGCCGTATTTTTGAAAAGTTATTAAACGGTTATGTCACCAACGTGTCTCTATTAGTTGTGCAATGTGTGACGATACCTACATCTGTCGAATCTGTGTTCCCGAAACATCTTTATGGGTGCAAGGTCATGCGGTGTTAAACACAATACGTGTATATTTTCACACAAGGAATTATCGTTAGATTGAAATGATGACCTTCCATACAATGATGAACACAGTTATCGACTCTTTTTGTTACGTAACACACTAGTAGCTCGACAACACATCGAAGTAACAAACGACGGACGGGAAGTATGTAACGACCAAGCTATCGCGAATGATTTCCCCGCTTCATCTCAAAATACCAAAATGTGCTTTTAAGTATAAAGGAAAGAATAACACGCTATCAGTCACGTGGATGTTGAAAGTAAGTGTCATAGACTAACTTTCTTCTGTTTTCATGAACACTTAGAACGACATTTGTAAGCATTAAATAGTGAGTGAGTGAGTGAGTTTGGTTTTAGGCCACTTTTAGCAATATTCCAGCAACATCACGGCTGGGGACACCAGAAATTGGCTTCACACATTGTACCCATGTAGGGATTCGAACCCGGGTCTTCGGCGTGACGAGCGAACCCTTTAACCACTAGGCTACCCGACCGCCCCTAGCATTAAATAAGATATTCCCTACAGCCCTAATCATATGATAAGAAAGAGTGCGCAGATGAAGTATATATCTAGGCACTATTTATCCAACATCTTAAAACAGAATCATAATACATTCTTCAAGCGTAATCATATAACTGACAGACCATTCGGGGTGGTAGGGGGGAGGGGAGGATTTTGTCTGAAGATTTTATATAATTTCAGCTACAGCTGCAAAACCAGATATTTATTTAATTACAACAATGAGCCTGAATATTTTTTAAGAAAAACACCTGGTGACAATGTAATTTTGTGGCAGGCAATTTATTTTTTCTCACAGTCTGAAGAACAATTATTTTTGTCAAGAATTCTGTGACAATTTATTTTTTCGATAACACCCATGATCTCATGAACACTTAGTATGACATGTTCGATTTATATGCTCTTTCAAAATCACTACGTTACGTGAAACCAATATGCAAATCCGTGATGCGTCCCGTAGACGTGCCAGAAATCAAATTTCGTGGGTCTTGATTATGTTCACGAAATGTCTCAGAACCGCATTACTTCGGACTTTCCTCACAGATGAAGCTGACATGCCGTTATATGACTTAAATTCTGTTTAAAACGGCTCAAACCAAACCCACAAGTTCACACATGTATGTCAAGCTATGTAGAGTCATGTATGTACTGTCACAGCTTGTACTGACACTTTTCTTGTCGAGTGTTTGAGAGAATATTTGTAAGCATGAAATAAGACACACTCTGCAGTCATAAACAGATGATAAGAAAGAGTGCAAAGATGACGTATATATTTATGAACAAATTATCTAACAACTTAAAACCGACTCGACATTCAATCTGATCATATAGGGGATCGACCATTCTTGGATGTGGGGGTGTGGGGGTGGAGGGGAATAGAATATCAAATGGTCTATCCCTAAGGTGTCTGGCCTACTACACAAATATATAGGACATGTAGTGATACATCGCGGTCAGTGATGGAGAGTAGATGAAGAGGAGGTTTCCTGACGTGTGTTCAGCGGTCCCGCCTTACTCCAGCCATCTGCACTCTCCGGAACGAGGCCTAGACGCTACACCTCCACAATGGCCAGTCGCAGCAAGATATGGGGGCAGGTATGTCTTCGGTGGTTACAGTATATTTTCATTGTATAGGAAAATATGCTCTGGCACTGTTGATTAGTAGTATATGGCAATTATGTGTGTGTATTTGTGTGTGTGTGTGTGTGTGTGTGTGTGTGTGTGTGTGTGCTTATATTAGTCCGGACTAATGCTGACATTTATAGTGATAGCACACTGAACATGAATACCACACTCAGACACAGCATACCGACTCCGAGCCTACCAGTCCTTCTTTTAGCCCCTGAACCGAGCGCCAGGCAGGGTAACGTCAAGTACCATCTTTTAACGTCTTTTGGTATGACCCGGCCGGGGATCGAACCTTCGAACTTCTGCTCAAAAGGCAATAGACGTAAACGATGACTGGGATAGTTGATAAAAGTATCATCTTATTTTGATACCTTCCCATGCCATTTATGATTACTGTATTGGGAATACAAGGTTCTGGATTGACGGGGTTTATTTAATGTATTACTCCACGTATGTTATAATTACAGGGCTCGATTTAGCCATATAAACCATGCACCAGTACATCCTATTATTGAAAAATGCAATCTTATGTTTATGTCTACATGCACCAAGTGCATGTGAAAATCTTTCAAATGTTTGAACCTCTAATACCTCAATACCTCTAACCTCTATTTACCATACTACATAAATAATCCCTGATGTTATGTTATTGCCTGATGTTAAGTAGAATTTGTCAAGCTTTCTTGGGCTTGGAGTCATCAAACTGCGGGTTCTGTGCACATTTAAATTTTGATAAATTGATGGGACCAGGGTCCAACCTGTTTTTCGTCTACCCCTTACTCGGAAGGGTCTTTGAACACATTCAGTACCACTAATTTCTAATTACCATACTGCATCATATAATCCCCGAGTTATGTTTAACTTGTCATGCTTTCTTGGGCTTGACGTCATCAAACTGTAGGTACTTCAGTGTATGTACAACTTTATGGGACCAGGTGCAACCTGGTTTTTTTGTCTGGTGCTACTAGGCATTGGTGTAAGTTAAATCAATTTCCTTATATAAATCGAGCCCTGAATTGTGTAGAGAACGTATACACGTGTATGAGTAAATGGGAAATGTGTACCTGTCACCAACACACTTTACAGTTGGTAGCAATGTCTATCAAAATACGTTCTACAAACAACGCTATCGAAATGTACATCTTCGGATACACCCTGTAGCTCAAGTGAAGAGAAGAAACACTTTAACTTTCACCGGAATAAGCCATCAATGACCGGATCCCCCAACTTTGCGTGCTGTGGACTGTGTGATACTGAAGCCGCTACACTCAACTCCATGTACTCTTGAAGCAGCATCTCACGGCCACACAAACACACCAATAACCCAACACATATAACCAGACAAAATTGCAAGATCAGTCCTAAATAAATGACGCACTTCTATTTTTCGAATATATATTTCTTTTAAATCTCTCTCTCTCTCTCATGAACTGTGAAATGTAGAGTAAAGATCCAGACATGCGTTCCTTGTCAGTTTTCTCTCTCGTTTACCACCCATCTGATGTTGCAGGTTGTCGCCATCGGAATACTTTGCTGCAGTTTCAAAGAGGCCGCATGTAAGTTTATGTAATTCTCTGTTGTTAACATTAGTTGCAGGTGATTACAGGTTTAGCTTTTCCATATGTACATGAAGCTAACTTAAGTTTATTTAAAGCTTATGCATTCAACTATTTATTGGTATTCTGGCATGGATCCAGTATGTGCAAGGCGTATATTTGGTTTATTCAGCTGAGAATGCTGAGAATTCTTTCTTGGGGATGGCCTTTCACACAAATGGCGGACACACATGTGAATGATATTGAGCAACGCCTTTGGTGTGGTATGACACGCAACCAACTGATTCTCCTAGCCTGACTACCCAACCCATTTTAGTCTTCTCGTACGACGAGCATAGTTTGATGGGGACCTGTCCTAACGCTGATTCGACCCATGAAGATCCGGGGTAAAATAGGTCTTCAGAAACCCTTGCTTGTAAGAGGCGACTAACGGGATCAGGTGGTCCCGTTCGCTGACTTGGTTGATGCATGTCATCGTATCCAATTTGCGTGGATCGATGCTCATGATATTAATCACTGGATTGTCTGGTCCAGACTCCATTAGTTACAGACCGCCGTTATATTACTTGAATATTGCTGAGTGTGGCGTTAAACAACAAACAAACTAACGCTGATTCACCACAACGGTTACTCATGAAAAGGGTACTAAGTTATAGCTCAATATTGTTGAGGTGTTGGAGGGGTGGGTTTCCCTCCTTACATTCATCACCATTTGTGTATCCTGACCGTGATTGCAAATGTGTAACTATTAACGTTAATACATTATGCACACCACGGTTGGTGCACTTAAAATTTGAAAAAAAGATGATCTCCAATGTCTTTGAGTGAAATAATATATGCATAAATCTGTATCATTCATTCAGGCAATGCCGAATCAGCCAAGGTTGGTAGGGAAGTGTTCAGACAAACAAAAAGTCAGCACGACCTCTTTGCAAACGCCATGAGCCAGTCGTCGTTCACCAACCAAGGAACAACCAAGAAACGAATCGTCGTAAGAGCCGAAACTAAATCCGTGACGTCCCGGAAATCAAGTTCACCCAAGACCTGGGTTGCCATGATGGAAGGCGGAAGTAATGCACGACACAGAAGGTCAGCAGTAGCAGTTGCTCTGGCCAGAAGGAGGTTAGAGGAAGGTCTCAAGGCGAAGGAAGCTGCTAAACGGGCCCGAAATTCTAAGAGACATAGAGGAGCCGCGGTAATGCTGGCTGCTGCTAGAAGACGGGTCCCTATAGGCAATCGCAGGTATCAGGCTAGGTGGGAACGGAAACGACGGCTCGAACACGAACGGAAGGTAATTACTGTCTTAGGTACCAACCATTTGTTATGCTGGATTTTATCGTAAAAAACATATTGTGGTTCAGACTGTTTCAAAAAATGAAATGTCGGCCACAAAAGTTACAAGGTGTTTTCTTTTTAAAAGAATCAGCACCCATAGTTTTAAATAAGAATATCAGCTGTCTATTGTCGCTAAAAAATCGGGAGGCGGATTTCAATACCTACCATTAACAACCGGCTCTATGCAGCCCGCTTGAAAGCAAGGTGTCCTGTGAAGGATGTGACCCTAACAGCTTACCATAGGAGGCAAAAATTGGGGTGGGTCAGGCAACACCAGGGACGGGATGTGCACAAATGGCGTTACACCATGTTTCCACACGAATCATGGTTTTGCCTCCTATCCACAGATTATAGGAAACGTTCTTGGCGACGTAGCGGCGAGCCGTATGCCAGGCATCAATTCTTGGCCATGTTCGGTACGGGGGCGGTTGTGTCATGGTCAGTGGCGGCATCACACATGGCACTTGAACTGATTTGGGTATTGTTGATGTGCGTTGGCTATGTGGGATATGTTGACGAACGAGGATCAGTTTAGGGTAGTTCTTCAGGCGGAATGGCGCCCAATACCACGGGCAACCATACGCAAGTTAATTAACAGTGTGTCATCAGGGTGCTGTCGCCCAACATATATATGTTACAGGGAATATCTATAATCAGGGAATATGTATAATCCCTGAAAACTTCAGGGAATATATTTCATGTCTGATTCACTCCTGGAATATACATAATCCCTAAGCTTTTCAGGTATTATACATATTCCCTGATTTAACATCAAGTTTTTTAGACATATTCCCTGGAATTACTTTTGAGTATCTTATGTGGTCAAATTTGATCAAAAAAACAAACAAATTATTTATGAGACGACAAATTTATTTGACATGATAACAAATACCTTTCACTTAACTAAACAATTAGTCTTCTTGACTTAACAAAGAAGAACAATTTAGTTTTTGTTGACACATGTCAGACTTGAGTGGCACCTTGAGTTACAAAGCAGCTTAGCCTTGAAAGATCTACATCTGTTGGTCTGACATTTCTTTCTACCAGCACAGTTACACCGGGGGAAACCTTGTCCTCCACAGTTGGATTCAAACTGCACAGCCTGGCGAAGTGAAATGTTCTTGTCAGTGACAATGTCTTCAGTTAAGTACAATGCTGTAGCACAAACATCAAACTGGTTACGAGAGAACTTCCCATTCAGTATGCCACCTTTCACAGCTATTGTGTACAAGTCATTGTCACTGCATTCAATCACAACACCTATGATATTTTTGAAAGGTATTTGTTATCATGTCAAATAAATTTGTCTTCTCGATTTTTTATATCAAGTTTTACGATATGAGAGCCTCAAAAGTACGTTCAAGGAATTTGTCTAACAAATTTGATGTTAAATCAGGGAATATGTATAATACCTGAACATTTTAGGGATTATGTATATTCCCTGAGTGAATCAGACATTAAATATATTCCCTGAAAATTTCAGGGAATACACATATTCCCTTATTATACATATTTCTTGTAACATATTAGTGCTACCATATCAATGTATTATTAATTTACAATCCACAGGACATTATTGTGATATTTTGCATTGTGTTTGTTAACAAAAGGACAGTTGGTTTTTCAATAAGAGTGGTTATAAGTTGTGTTGTGAACAGAACATATTTGTTTTAAGGTCTCAAGGAAAGAAGAAGACCGGATTAACAGACTGCAAGGAGGAACCAGGACGTCTTCAGCACAACAAGGTGCAGAGGGAGGAGATGAAGATGTCGAGAGTTTGATATATAATGAGAGAGACAGAGAACCCAAAGACCAGAGCAGACATCAACCAGAAAAGAAAGATCCTCAATTTGATGTGAGCAGAGTTAACCGAGTCGGTGAAGACGGACAGAAACTAACAGACAATGAAGCTAATGCCACTATTATCCGTCAGGGCGTACATCAGAGTGGTCATCGTCAGGTAGAAGGCAATGGACCGTCGGAAGATATGAGAGTGGAGGAGAACAGGAGACTGGAGTTAGAAGAGGAAAAACAACGACATTTAGAAGAAGAAAGGCAACATCAGGTAGATGAACAAAGAAGGCGACAGTTAGAGGAAGAAACTAGACGAAACTCAGATGAAGAAAGGAGAAGACAATTAGATGAAGAAAGGAGAAGACAATTAGATGAAGAAAGGAGAAGAAAATTAGATGAAGAAATGAAAAGAAAATTAGATGAAGAAAGGAGAAGAACATTAGATGAAGAAAGGAGAAGAACATTAGATGAAGAAAGGAGAAGAACATTAGATGAAGAAAGGAGAAGAACATTAGATGAAGAAAGGAGAAGAACATTAGATGAAGAAAGGAGAAGAACATTAGATGAAGAAAGGAGGCGTCAGCTAGAAAAAGTCGGCACAGGACAAGTTGACGGCGACAAAAGACGCAGAGAAGAAGAGAGTAGACGACAGTTGGAAGAAAAGAGAATAAGACAGTTGGAAAAACAGAGAGGACAGAATGAGGAAGTTACGAGGATACTTCGGCTCGAAGAAGAGGCACAACGTCAAAAGCTGATGAAGGAAAAGGAAGAATACTATGAAAAGCGAAGATCTGAAGAGAACATTAAGGGTACACACGACAGAGAAATGCCATTCGGAGGGAAACATGAACTGTCTGAGAATGATACACGCCTCGAACGGAATAGTGTTTCAACCACCAGTCCAACATCCACTACTGCAAGATCAGCAAGTCAGCAACGCTCTGAATATGAAAAGTTGATTAGGAGCCGTAAGTGGTTTTTGCTTTATACATTTCTTGTTTAGTCAAAGCATTGTCAGTGCCACTTTGGTCAAAGCCTAATGGTGCCACTTTGGTAGCATATATATATATATATATGTTAATTTTTAAATCAAAATTTCTCGTTATTTCAATTATTTGTTTATTTTCTCGAAATTTCGAGTTTTTTCTCGTCATTTGGAATAGTTTTGTAATGTCAAATGTTTTCTTGTTATTTCAAGTTTATTTAAGAAACTTGTTACCTCATTTATTTACTCATTATTTCTATTATATTCTCATTGCTTCGAGTTTTTCTCTCGTCACATCGATTATTTTCTCGAAATTTCGTTTTTGCGATAAACTTGAAATAATGAAAAATTATTCGAAGTAACGCGAAAAAGTTCATTGTCTAGAAAATATTTGAAATAACGAGACATTTCGGATTTTAAAAAAGAACGCTACCAAAAGCACATCATAAGGCTTTCGTATGTTTCCATGTGATATTTTAAGGATAGACTGATAAAAACAACTTCAGTTATATACTCTTCAAAAAAAGAAACTTGACACTGACTTTCAAAATGTAATATAATGCGATTGTTTCAAAATAGGACACAGAAACCATAATTGAAACACTGTTTGAAGATCAATGTACACAATGTTCAAAACATTAATCGTGTCACCTAGACAGACACACGTACACGATACAGTCAATGTCACAGGGGTACAGAAAATGTCAGTATCGTTTGTGCCCACCACGTGCATCAATCACTGCTTGACACCGACGACCCATAGATGCAATCAAGTTGTCAATAACACGTTGTTGGATGTGCTGCCATTCATGCTGAAGTGCATCAAGAAGCGCCGGAAGTGTTTGGGGCGTTGGATTCCTTCTGCGGACGCATCGATCCAACTCGTCCCACAGATACTCAATCGGGGACAAATCTGGTGACCGGGCTGGCCAAGGTAATGTCTCGATGTTGTTGTGTTGTAAGAAGATCTGACACACACTTGCAATATGCGACCGAGCGTTGTCCTGCTGGAACTGTCCGCCATGAACGTTGACGTGAGGAAGAACGTAAGGCTGTAGGATCAAGTCTCTGTAACGCACACCTGTCAATGTACCTGCCACATGCACGAGAGGCGTCCTACCACCGTGATGAATTCCGGTCCATACCATGACACTCCCGCCGCCAAATGGGACAACCTGCTGCACACAGTTGGGGGCGTAACATTCACCCCGACGTCTGTAGACACGAGCCCGCCCATCAGCACGTGTGAGTAGGAAACGGGACTCGTCAGTAAACAGTACATTTCTCCACCTTGCACGTGCCCATCTAACCCTCTGTTGGCACCAAAGCAGATGGTCCGTCAGATTACGTGGGGGCAATACATGACGTCGAACAGGTCTTCGTGCAAAAAGTCCAGCCTCCCTTAGTCTGTTGCGTACCGTTTGATCTGATATTCTGCGTACCCCAGGGATCTGTGTGGTTGTAGACGTGGCTGTGGTAGTGCGGTCTCGGAGGTGTCGCAGCCGGATGTATCGATCTTGTGCTTGGGTTGTCACCTTGGTCTGTCGTCAACTCTGTTGGTGTTGTTGTATCGGGTCCACAGTGCGGAGATTGTCTGTCTGGATACGCCAAAGTGCCTGGCTACTTCTTGCTGAGTTGCTCTAGCTTGTAATCTCCCAATGGCGTTGTTCCGTTGAGCTGCATTCAGTCTTGGCATTCTGTCACCACCTCTACTGCCGTTATAAGGACTGTATGAACAGCCGTTGATGTGGATTTTTATACCCATTCAGCAGGGGGGCCTGCATGCCTAAATGCAGGATCCTGTGCTGCACGTTTTTTACGGGCGGTTGCGTTTGGATGAAGCTGTAAAATTGATCCCCAAACGCTACGTTTATGTGCTTTGCATGTGTTTTCGCGAATTATAGACACATCATCTTTCTGTTTGACTTATTTGGTTCTCATTTACTGTAATTATTTTAGATATTTGGCAAAAAGTGGTTTTGCATCTATGTGAAGTTTCTTTTTTTGAAGAGTATATATATATACCCACACTGCCATATTGGCAGAATACTAATTTGTGGTATATATTATATTTATATATATTTATGAAAATCTGACAAGGACTGAACGTTTGTTTTAGGTTGCACAGACTGTAAAGTTGGAAACCAGACTTTCCGTGGACATTCTAGATTTTCCTATGAGGAGGACTGTCACAAGTACCAGTGTATCTGTCACTGTGATGGCTCCTATGACTGCCCAGCTCAGGACAAAGTGAGGGTCTGTGAACAAGGTATAGAGAAAAAGAGAGAAAGACCCGCATGCAGCAGTTGTACTGTTGAAGGAGAAATCGTCCAAGGGAATAGCATGTTTGAACTACAAGATGGGTGCACCTTGTTCAGAGAATGCAAATGCTTCTGTAATGGCACCTCAGCTTGTTCACCAAACCAAACAGAGAACACTTGTGTCCCAAACAGTCAAACAGGATCAGAGGCATCTCGATTCGATTTGAAACCAAATCGTAACTGTAAGAAGTGTCTTATTGAAGGCATAGAACACCCCTCAGAATCTAGGTTCCAGTACACTAGGGACTGCATCACTACTGACTGCAGTTGTAGCTGTAATGGGACCATAGAGTGTGATCAATCAAGTGCAGTGAACAGATGCGTGTCAGCACAGCCAACTCCACAGCCGCAGCTAGAAATACAGGTGAACAAGCAGAGGGTGGAGCTGCAGGACTGCCAAAAGTGCGTAGTGGCAGGAAGACTGATTGATGGGAACTCACAGTTCAACGCCAAGGTGGGATGTTACATTGACACTTGTTTCTGCTTATGCAACGGAAGGTACTCATGCATTCGGAACTGGGCACGCAATATCTGCAACGACGACACAGGGTTTGATGATGGATCAATTGATGATCTGAGGCCCTGTCGAGGATGTTTTTTACAGGGAGTGCACTACCCTGGAAATGCAACGTTCAAGTTCACCACTGGGTGTACAGCTCTCAACTGTGCGTGTACCTGTAGTGGAACTGTCGAGTGTTACGAAGAAAGTGCTGTCAACATATGTGGTACTCGTCCACCATCCGTCAAGCCTCTGTTCGAGGTAATTGCCACCGACAATGTGAGGACACCAGGACCTCAGGAGTGCAAGAAATGTATGATTAATGGAACACAATATGATGGAAATTCTCAGTTTGACTTACAGAATGGATGTTACACCGACAGATGCATATGCTTATGCAATGGTAAGCACACCTGTAGGAGATACCAGGCGCAGCATGGCTGTAATGAGACGGAATCCCCACCAAAGAAAGACTTAGTGTCATGTCAAAAGTGCCTTGTTCAGGGAAGGCAGTATCCAGGAAACTCGACATTCCTGACAACACGCGGCTGTATTGTCAAGGAATGCAGATGTACATGTAGTGGGTCCGTGGAATGTGATGACAGAAGCGCTGTTAATATATGCCAGACAACATCTGTTCAACTGAAGCCAACCACACAACCGACTCCTAAGGAAGACCTTTGTAAGAAGTGCATGGTGGATGGAATGGATTATGCGGGCGAATCTAAATTCAAGGTTAAAAGAGGCTGCAAAGTGTACCCATGTCACTGCCGGTGTGATGGTAGATGGGGATGTCAAACAGATGCTGCTGTGGATATCTGTAAGAAACCTTCCAGTGAACCAACAGTGAGTCGGGAAACATGCCAGAGGTGTGTTGTTCAGGGTAGGAAATATCCTGGAAACTCGGAGTTCAAACTGCGGAAAGGATGCATTTCTTTCAGATGCACCTGTGCATGTGATGGGAGCTGGAAATGTCCTCCCGAACAAGCCAGGAACTACTGCCCTGGCTCAACGCAGTCTACAGAGACCACGACAGCTGCAACTCTGTCCCCGACAGAACCTATGTCATAGGAACATTCAGTGACAAAATAATCCTTTCTTCAGGTCTATCTATGAATGATAATTGCTCCGCCCGTGCTCGACAAATACGAATGTGTATGTAGCTCAGATATTGTTTATAACCATTTACTTCTGAAGAAGGATGCTATTGGGATATCAAAGATACTGTTTGCATTTCTTTTTGAATAAATATTTTATAACCTGATTTCCATACTGTTTTCTTAAACAGCACAACAGAGCCTTGTGTAAACGTTAGATGTATCTAATCCTGAATCTAATCATACACATCCAGTAAGTACCAGCTTTCAGTACATTTCAAACTTTAAACTACCTGCATTGTTCCTAAGATGAAGGATGGCAAATGAGACTAAGGTAAAATCGTAAATATATCACTCAATCTGGATACGTCTCCGGTTGACTCCTTACCCCAGTCTAATTCCACTCACAGGTAGAACAGACCACGATATGCGATATGGAACATGTCCCCTTATTTGGTAGATCAGGGATCAAATAGCTCAATTTAGTAGAAAATTTTAAGTCCAAGATAAATTTTGATTAAAAGTCATTCAGCCAATATACATCTCTCTGGTAATAAACAAGAGAATGTTGAGATGACAGTTCGATATTTTTTTAACCAGCTTGACCTCTACAACGGATTAAAAAGTACAGATTTGTGGGCCAAGCATTTGGTCATTGGGTACTTTATGAGTAAAGGTCATGCTCATCCCCAAAAGCGTTCATAATCTCCCCTTGCTCATTCAAGTGTTGAGGCCCCAGTGCTTGTAAAAGTCCACACAAACTGGAGTGAGTGAGTGGTTATAGTGTTACATCGCTTTTAACAATATTCCAGCAATATCTGGGTGCGGGACACCAGACATGGGCTTCACACATTGTATCCAGTGTGATGAGCGAATGTTTGAACCACTAGGCTACGCCACCACCCCAACACAACCAGGATGTTGTTACAAGGTCTGATCTAGTGGACTGTGTGCACCCTGATGGGCTGCTGTAGCATAGGGTAATGTTGCAGTCTGCAGCAGTAAAACAACATTCACTCACTCATTAAAGGGATCACTTTCCATACTACATACTACATGATACAAATTGGAACTGCAAGATTGAATAAATCAACAGACTAGCCAAAGGTCACTCGTCCAGTGATATTTTTCATATAAACACCCAGGTTTTTTTTCTATAGTTTGATGCCATGAACACATCTGAGCCCTATTATGGAGCTAAACCTCATCATTAAGTTTCAGGCTCATCCCTTTAGCCAGGTCAGAGAAGTAAAACATGAACAGATGGATGACAGAGAACAATGTACTGTGCCATTGGGTCACTTAGATGATAGGTGCCTGTGAGCTACTGTCTGTTGTCATGGTTCTGGACAGCTGAATTACAGTGCACATTCTTATGCTTGTTAATGCACACACACATTATCAGCAATTGCAGCCCTCTTC
Organism: Haliotis cracherodii; assembly: GCF_022045235.1. NCBI lineage: Eukaryota > Metazoa > Mollusca > Gastropoda > Lepetellida > Haliotidae > Haliotis > Haliotis cracherodii. The sequence continues at coordinate 32,170,820 of NW_027266286.1, forward strand.
TGGTCTCATTGGGGGCATGGGTGGCCCAGTTGTCATAGGCCATGCAATTCACTGTGCAGAGTTGCATTGATGCACCAGACACCTAAGATTGTTCGAATTACATTATGTTTCTAGGTTTGTCAGCAGCATACCTGTGCTCGTGGGTTTCACTAAAGTGGTAAACGTCTGAGACCTGCATCACATCAGACTTTCCTCCCACAGTAAGCTGACATGCTGGGATATAACTGGAAGAGTGTATTCGGCTATTGATCTGATAACTACTACATTTTCATTATTGACAATATCTGTTCTTACAACATACATGGACCAAGAGGAGGGATGTGGAGGGCTAAGCAGGGGTAGGATTTGTTTGTTGTTTAACGCTGCACTCAGCAATATTCCAGCTATATGACGGCGGTCAGTAAATGATCGAGTATGGACCAGACAATCCAGTGATTGACATCATGAGCATCGATCCACGCAATTGGGATACGATGACATGTATCAACCAAGTCAGCAACCCTGACCACCAAATCCCCTAAGTCGCCTATTACAACAAGAATAGTCGCCTTTTACGGCAAGCATGGGTTACTGAATACCTATTCTACCCCGGATCTTCACAGGGGAGCAGGGATACAAAGGAGTGTGAAGAAGGGTGTGTAGGGGTGGGTGTTCAGGGATGTGCACTGGCATGGAGAGGGTGTGCCGTGGTGTGGTGGAGGGTGTGTAGGGGTGTTCAGGGATGTGCACTGGCATAGTGAGGGTGTGCCGTGGTGTGGTGAAGGGTGTGTAGGGGTGGGTGTTCAGGGATGTGCACTGGCATGGAGAGGGTGTGCCGTGGTGTGGTGAAGTGTGTGTAGGTGTGTTCAGGGATGTGTGCTGGCATGGAGAAGGTGTGCCGTGGTGTGGTGAAGGGTGTGTAGGGGTGTTCAGGGATGTGCACTGGCATGGAGAGGGTGTGCCGTGGTGTGGTGAAGAGTGTGTAGGGGTGGGTGTTCAGGGATGTGCACTGGCATGGAGAGGGTTTGCCGTGGTGTGGTGAAGGGTGTGTAGGGGTGTTCAGGGATGTGTGCTGGCATGGAGAGGGTGTGCCATGGTGTGGTGAAGGGTGTGTAGGTGTGTTCAGGATTGTGTGCTGGCATGGAGAGGGTGTGCCGTGGTGTGGTGAAGGGTGTGTAGAGGTGTTCAGGGATGTGCACTGGCATGGAGAGGGTGTGCCGTGGTGTGAAGGGTGTGTAGGGGTGTTCAGGGATGTGCACTGGCATGGAGAGGGTGTGCCGTGGTGTTCTGAAGGGTGTATTGAGGTCTGCTTGGTGTGGAGGGGTGTGCACCCCACCTATTTGAAGCATACTTAACATTAATTCCTGACTGAGCGTACACTATGACTCAATCACTTGGTAATATATTTTCAACAAAGTAACACCAAAAGACTTAATGAATGCAAATTGACCAGAACTGTCAATGATAACTCAATTTATCACATCGTTTTGAGAAGAAACAAAAAGAAAAATACATTTTATAATTTATCTGTAGATATATTGTGTTTCATCTCATGGCTAAAAGTTTCTATTTCCTGTATACTGACATTACAGAATGACCAGACCAAGCACAAGAAGATACATTCATTAACTCAAAATTAACTATCAATAACAACAGATGGTCAGAATGAACGGATGTCACATTCTGCTAACACTATAGTCAACTGTAACGTCATTCAAAGGCATAAATGAAACTTCAGTTTGCTAGTTACATATTTAATTCCTTTGTATTTTTCAATTATATATAAAAATGATTTATACATTGTGATACTATTTGCCAATAATGCAATTCAATTATTCAATTATATGTAGCTCTTGTACATGAAGTGAAACAAATAACACTACATTCTACACGCTCCTCTACGGGAGAAAATAAAAACTTTAATAAATTAGATAAACAATAAATTAAATGCTGAAATAATAAGACCAATAAAAACTTCCTATTTTTTCTTCCATAAGCCATGTTTTTAAATCAAATTCTCTAAATTCAGGTACTTCCACAAAATTCATTTGAGATGATGATCAATATTATTATCAACTGGCATCAACTGTATGCTGCAAGGGTAAACTGCATGCTGCATGGGTCAACTGTATGCTGCAAGGGTCAACTGTATGCTGCAAGGGTCAAATGCATGCTGCAAGGGTCAACTGTATGCAGAAAGGGTTAACTGTATGCTGCAAGGGTCAACTGTATGCTGCATGGGTCAACTGTATGCTGCAAGGGTCAACTGTATGCTGCATGGGTCAACTGTATGCTGCAAGGGTCAACTGTATGCTGCATGGGGCAACTGCATGCTGCAACAGTCAACTGTATGCTACACGGGTCAACTGTATGCTGCATGGGTCAACTGTATGCAAGAAGGTTGTAAAGTTTCAAGCTGTGAGTGGTGAATCCCAGGAACGGTGAAAGTCATCTGAGGCATGACTCAGCTCTTCCCGATATGTCAGCAGATCCTGCCATTTGTCACGTGACCTGATCAGCTGATTATTCTTGTGAGCCTCGTAGTGGAACTCTGGGGTCTTCATCTCGTACCTAGGAAACAAGCGTGGAAAAGTTAATTAAACAATGTTGTTAGAAAATGAAGCAGGAAAGCCAAGGCTCTTAATCTAGCCCTGTTCAACTCCAAGACTTAGGGGTCCACAGGTTATAATACTACTGTAACAAACCTCAAGGAACCAAGCATCCCCATTAGCTTCCAACAGTGCATTGCTAATATCCTCTCCCAATGGTAATACATCAGTGATGAATGAAAAATTCAGTCATTGACATTGATACCATCCCCCATCGACGGATTCCATCAACACCCCCAATCAACATCCCCCATCAACATCGATCTTCACCAACATCCCCAACCTACATCGATCTCCACCAACATCCCCAATTAACATCCCCCATCAACATTGATCTCCACCAACATCCCCATCAAAATTGATCTTCACCAACATCCCACGTCAACATCGATCTCCACCAACATCCCCAACCTACATCAATCTCCACCAACATCCACCATCAACATCGATCTCCACTAACATCCCCCATCAACATCGATCTCCACCAACATCCCCCATCTACATCGATCTCCACTAACATCCCCAACCTACATCGATCTTCACCAACATCCCCCATCAACATCCCCAATCAACATCCCCAATCAACATCAATCTCCACCAACATCCCCCATCAACATCCCAACCTACATCGATCTCCACCGACATCCACCATCAACATCGATCTCCACCAACATCCCCCATCAACATCCCTAATCGACATCGATCTCCATCAACATTCCCCATCAACATTGATCTCCACCAACATCCCCCATCAACATCCCCCATCAACATCGATCTCCACCAACATCCCCCATCAAAATCGATCTTCACCAACATCCCCAACCTACATCGATCTCCACTAACATCCCCCATCAACATCGATCTCAACCAACATCCCCCCATCAACATCGATCTCAACCAACATCCCCAACCTACATCGATCTCCACCAACATCCCCAATCAACATCGATCTCCACTAACATCCCCAACCTACATCGATCTCCACCAACATTCCCCATCAACATCCCCCATCTACATCGATCTCCACCAACATCCCCCATCGACGGATTCCATCAACACCCCCCATCAACATCGATCTCCACCAACATCCCCCATCAAAATCGATCTTCACCAACATCCCCAACCTACATTGATCTCCACTAACATCCCCCATCAACATCGATCTCCACCAACATCCCCCATCAACATCGATCTCCACCAACATCCCCAACCTACATCGATCTCCACCAACATCCCCCATCAACATCGATCTCCACTAACATCCCCAACCTACATCGATCTCCACCAACATTCCCCACTAACATCCCCCATCAACATCCCCCATCTACATCAATCTCCACCAACATCCCCCAATCATCATCGATCTCCACCAACATCCCAACCTACATCGATCTCCACCAACATCCCCCAATCATCATCGATCTCCACCAACATCCCAACCTACATCGATCTCCACCAACATCCACCATCAACATCAAACTCCACCAACATCCCAACCTACATCGATCTCCACCAACATCCCCCACCTACAACATCTCGCACCAATCAACTGGACATAGCTTTTACAAAGTTTTAGTTTTACATCATGTCAAATATATATCAAAAATGTTGTTTTGACCCTTTTTTCACCACAGCTGCATGACTGACAGCACAATCTTTACCTCTCTCATCAGAGACGTTTCTTGCTCATCAGGGTTCTAAATTAAGAAAAATCTTCAACTCTGAGACTGGTAAAATTCAGTTAGGACTTGTAACATTGAGGACAAGGGAAAATATAATTAATGTCATATCTTATTCAGACATGAGTTTGAAACCAACAACCAATCACAATGATTACACAATGAGCAATCCCTAAAAAATCCTTGTTCTGTCATTTAGTCATTTATATTTTCAATGATATAAATGTATTACAACACATATATATGATATTTGTATAATTAAAAATGATTTCATATAGATGTTCTACGCTCAAGGACCTCTGCCAGATTGAAAACAGTGCAGTGTAAGCAAGGTCCATGTGAAGTGTTCTATCTATTCCAAGTGGTCTAAAAGTCACCATGGGAAATGAAATACTTGTGGATAAAGATGCTAGATGAATCCTATTAACAAAGTTTAATTGGGAGATACTTAATCCATATGATATTCATGGCAGATTCCAGACTCTCTGAATGTTGTTTAGTGGATTAATTACCAACATAAACATTAACAAAACGTCAAGATCGTTCTGATCAATAGATTATATTGCAGCCTGTGAAACATTCCTTTTCTCCTGGGAGGAAATGCGATATAAGTTTGCGGGATTGGGATCAAAGCTCAACCCACAAACTGTTTGGGGGCAACCCTCACATCAGTAAAACACTATACATATCAGTAAGACACCACACACACACACACACACCCAACCCTCACATCAGTAAAACACCATACACATCAGTAAGACACCACACACACACCCAACCCTCACATCAGTAAAACACCATACACATCAGTAAGACACCACACACACACACACAACCCTCACATCAGAAAAACACCATACACATCAGTAAGACAACACACACACACAACCCTCACATCAGTAAAACACTATACACATCAGTAAGACACCACACTCACACCCAACTCTCACATAAGTAAAACACCATACAAATCAGTAAGACACAACACACACCCAACCCTCACATCAGTAAAACACCATACACATCAGTAAGACACAACACACACCCAACCCTCACATCAGTAAAACACCATACACATCAGTAAGACACAACACACACCCAACCCTCACATCAGTAAGACACCACCAACATCAACACCGCTTCAACATCTGTCAGTTATGAAAACAATTCAACCACAAAATAAAACATCTGCATTCCCCAATTTAAAATTTATTGGTACCATATGTAGACATCAGATTAACAGTAATCGTATTGTTGTTTACTGACATTGGAAAAAAACCCCAGGCATTTATTACCCTTCTTTAACACATATATTACTGGCATTTCAGACAATACTAACAGGGATATGACTTTTAATCAGAAATATTTTTCTACATGTTATGAAACTGCCAGACACAGTTCTAAGCCTCTTGACAATGTTGATTTTCAATTCCAACTACAGAACTCTGATTTGTGCTTGCTTGGACAAAGTCACTGAAGCAAGCATGCAGGGACTACCCAGTGTACTGGCATCACAACTCTATTAGCCCTTGACTGATTCCCGACCTTTATTATCGCTAAATGAAAAACAAAAAATGTAACCAAATTATTTCTTTATCTGAATATGCAATAACACAGACCTAAAAAAATTATTCGCTTTGCATGTCCAATCTCACATAGTACCAAAAGATACCTTACCATTTCTGCTTGGGCCCTCGTATTCTCTCCAACTCCTCCTGTCTCTTCAGCTCCAGCAACCTGTCCTCCTCCATCCTCAGTCTCTCCATCCGCAGTCGAGCCAGCTCAGTCTGATAGGGCGTCACTGTTATCAACTTCACTGCTGACGCTGAATCAACATTGAACATAATAAGTCTTCAAATGTCTTTTAGAAGTGATACACATAAAAAAGAGAATTTATGGATGTCAACTTTTTATTATGAGGAACACAACGTGCTTGGGACTGATTGATTTATTAATCTGTGTCACCATCTATCTGTCACCTTATGCTACTATCAAAGCTAATTAATCCAGTTGGCTTCCATTTGTCCATTGCTCATAACCAATCACTGAATCAGGGCTAATTTAACTCCTGGCTCCCATTTGTCCATTGTTAATCGATCACCAATCCGCGCTAATTAACTGTTGGCTTCCACCAAGTTGTTATCTTACTGCCTTTATTTTCTTACAGGTACATATATGCCCTCTGCATCCTTGCATTCATTCACCTGAAGGAGTAAGTACATACGGTACTCCGAAACGCTGTGTTCCTCATCAGAATTAGTTGACATCCGTACAATCTCCCTCTTTATATTAATCACATAATCCAGGGTTCCTTGTATTAGAGTGATAATGCCATGGCTATATTCATCATGGTTAATATGTTCCTGGTGCCTGAAGTGCACACTTAAAAAGAAGAATTTTCTATCACTGTCATCTACAAGAATAACTGTTTGAACAAAGGTAATGGATCTAACAAGGATCTAACACAACAGCATATCTAGTCTTATCCTTGTGTGTTATTCAAGGTTCAATACTATGCAGATTCAAGGCAGCATGCACATCATTTTTTTATGTTTATATCTTCATAACCACAGACATTATTGAAGCCAATTCTTGAATCATAGTTCATGAACATGAGAAATGAAAATATAAAAAACTGTGCATGTAGAGCATTCTTTAGTGTCCTTCATGTAGACAACATTTAAAGAACTTACAAAACTCTTGAATGATATTTAACTATATCCTGCATTTCCATAACTTGCTGACCCTAAACTCCAGCTTACCAATAGTTGGGGCCTCATTCACCAGGAAGTGCATGTTATCATGTCTCTTGTATTCACTGTTACCGAGAAGCTCATCCGCTCTGGCTGCAGATTTTGCACGCTTAGATTTCTTCAATATTCCAGTGTTTGACCGTGACTTTGATGGACTAGTCTTGACAAGTTTGGTGGATGACAGGGGAGGCCCAGTCTGCCTGTCTGCTGCTTGCATGTAATAACCTGCACCGAGAGTAACTGGAAAATATGTGGCTGCAAGACCACCTTCATTGGCTTGTGCTTTATAGGCAATTTCTCTATATACCTGCTTGTCTGAAGTTATTTCTTCATCCAGTAATGCTCCAAGGGTACCAGTTGTGTTATGTATAGGCGAAGTGGACCGAGATGGCCGGAGGTACGTCTGAGACATGTGGACTGGGCTTGTGTACCACTGAGATTCCTCTCTTGACCGTGGCCTACCAGCATAGGAATCTTCCAAATCTAAGTTGTGATGCATTAATCGAGCCAGTTCAGCCTCTGTAGCACTTGTATGTAAACTGCTGTGGAAATCCTTAGATTGAGATAAGTTAGTTGCTTCTGAATCTTTTCCAAGTAGGGTTTGTTTTAAATTACTGCTTACTCTGTTTAGATTATGACTCATGCTTCTTAATGACTGGGACAATTTCTGGTTGTCATAATTGTCATGGTAACACTCTGGAGAATACCTCCCCACTCCGCTTGTTGTGGTGGTTAGTTGACTGTTGCTAAGATATCCAGGTTTGGACCTGAAAACATAATCCATAGTTATACTTGTTCTGACAATTAAGTGTCAGACACAACATTAGACGTTAAATATTTCTCTATATCTAACACAATGTTCCATATGTTTAATGAAAAGTTAGCATGGTTAGTGAATATTATTATATGATACATTTATGCCTCAGTGAGCAATATGAAAGCAGTTCCCCAAGTAAACATTCTCTATCGACCTGAACTAGATCATCTGCATATTCATGGCGACTATTAAGGAAACGGAAGTTACGTAGTCCGCACATTTTTTCCCGCTCTGTGCCAAGAATCTATTGGGAGATCATAAGGGCCATAATGCCAAACTTAGAAATACGTTCTTCACTAGTAGCCAAAAGATAAATACATACTTTGGGCATACTAGAAGTGCTTTATATATATTTATTGTTGACGTTAAACACTTTTCCATTTTGTGACAAATTATTGTCATCCAATTTTTTTATAAAGAATCTTAGAATATCATTTCTGATATTTTGTTGTTGACTTGTAAAAATATGTTTGTCTTAATTTTCGGTAAATATGCATTGAATACCTATTACTGATAACACATTTAGAATTTTACTTGTGCTGTCTTTGCACTTGTCTGGACAAATCACTGATGTCTGGCAGGATCATACCATTGGTTGGTAGAATTATGTCCTCTTTTTGTCCAATTCGGACCTCCATACACAACTTTTCTCTGTACCGCGATACAATGGAGTTCTCTCCCTTGTCAAACAGAGCGCGAGGCCCAGGTTTTACTACTGATGTAAATAGTGAACTTTTATCAGTAAAATATGCATTATTTGATAAAATAAATGATATCTGATATAGAGAACATGAATAATCATAAAGGTTGGTGAGTGCATTTTGTTCCATTTAGCGTACATGACAAGTACTGCGATACCCTGAGGTTGCAGGCTATAGTATAAGACTAAAAACAGTATTGGGATATTATTTGTTCTGATGTCTTTCATAATAACAGAGACCATATAATAGAGGGACGGCCCTCTAGCCTATGCGCGAAACCATCAGTGCTACGGCTTGTACTGCGCAGCCTGTCCGGAAGCGAGCAGAAACGCGTTCACTGTAGTCATCGTTGTTGCCTTTTTTCCCATGCAAAAGATATATTTGACAATACATAATTACACTCATGTATTTCTTAACATTGTTAACATTACAACTGAGATTTGTTGGTGGCCTAAAGCATGTCGTTGTCACTGTATTTGATGGCTGTGATCACGCTTTGTCTTTGTCCGAGAGAACAAAATGGCGCATATGTAAAATCTGCAAAAGTGCAGATTTTGATTTTCAATAACGGCCTCTAATTCGCAATGAAAGTCCTTGGTTACCTAGGTGTATAAAAAGGAGATATGTTAAAAATTGGCTTAGTGCCATTAACAAATTTAGGGCGGATGCGAAATTTCAGATTTTGACTCCAGAAATGGGACTAAATCTGAATTTTCCCGAAATAATTACACCATAACTCTTAATTTTCGCATGCTTTCAGATGAATGTGTTCCTATTATCGGTCCTGAATTTAACAGTTTTACATTCATTTCCCCTTTGGCTTGGTACCAACGTTATTTAGGTACGATCGGCAGTTGGTATTTTGGTATGATTTTTGGCGCAAGGCCATATTTTACGTCACATATTTTAAGTTAAATTACCATATAGCAGACCACATAACATGCATTTTGTCTGTGATCATCATCCGCAAATATCCTTTGAAACATTCTACAAAGTCACTTATATTGTATGATATAAGAATTGTTTTTGTAAAACGCGTATTTTTTTACCATTGCTTTCGCCATTTCTTCGTAAGTTTAACTTTGTTTCAGTTAGGCTTCTATCACATATCGTGCATATACTACCTACTACAATACTACATATTTGTTATCTTCTGTAGATTTTGTCTGTATAAATCATGACTCCATTTAATCAATTATTTATTTTATGCCGTGTAATTATTGATTATGAGCAAAATGATATTGTCCTAAACCCAATCATAATAATGTAAATATGATGAAAGTACTACTTACTTTGTGTATTTACACAACAATGAAAACATCATACAAAAACAAAAATCCGTTACATGAAATATTTGTATAATAAAATTATCATTTGCTTTGTAAATGCCAAGAAAGAAGAAGGATTATATCGGCAGTCGTCGGGAGAGAAGTTCCAGACAACAAGGTCGAAGGTGTCATTCAGTAAAATATATAGATGGTCTATTGTCCTTTTCTGTGAAAAACACATGTCAGAGTTTGTGATGTTTTGTTTTGTTTTAATAGTAATAGTTGCATGCTTCGTTCCAGGTTAGAGTTTAAAGTTTGTTTTTCATTGATCAGATATAGAAAACTATGATGAAAGAATTTGGAAAACAACAAACGTTACTACAGTTTACGATACACTAGTACATATCTAGTACCATGCTCGTTGAAGATATATTGTTATACCTGAAATATCTAATTATTTGTATGTTGAAATATCAATCTAATCGGGTAATATCGAATAACGATTGTAAAATTACAATCGTCCTCTTTGCTTTGGAATTTAATAGTAGCCTCCCTTTGAAAAAAAACTTACCTCGCTCCGGCAAACCCCATTATCACTGCTAGCCCCAAACTGGCATTAACCAATAACATTTGATTCTTTCGAACCCCATTGTAGGACACATCGAAAATTCATTTAACAACGCTCATAGTTTAATGTGTATTTCTAATTCACTGGAACTATTAGCATTATAAAATAGTAGCGAATTTACATGAAATAAAAACATTAATATGGCGTCATTTTCTTTCTGGCGAATAGTAAAGCATTTACACCAGTCGATGATCATGCATTTTTGCAAGTAAATCTAGTCTGGACTTATTATAAGATATAAAGTCAATCTGGAGATATATTTTGTGAACATCGGGAATATGGTGATATGTTACAAGTGTCTTCCTTGCTTCTGGATGAGTTTTATTTACACTTCCTGAGTTCCTGTGCAATTTACCTGATCGTAGTTTTCTGTGGCGTTCGTAGTAGATTTGGTATATTTGTTTATTTATAATAGTTAACAATTGCAGCATAAAATGAGATATATTAACTGATTTTTAAAACAAATAGAATACATTATAAAATACTTTTGATATCGGAGCGGCTTTTTCGTCACACGCCCTCGAAAACTTACGCTTGTGGACAGACGTCATATTTTCATTTCCTATCTTTTTCTTTGAGTGAAACTTTTTGGGAGGTATTACCAACGGCTTGGTAGCAGTAACATCACTGTCATTCTATTTAGACCAAGAGTCATCCGAAACCAACCCCTGATCGAAGAGAGGGAATTCTTCAAGTGGCATATCTAGGTCCAAGACGAAATCGTCCAAGTTAATGAAGTCGTCCATGGCTGTGGCGAATGTAAATTGAAATAGATGTTCCGAAAGACACACATGTTCAGCAAATAATTTGCAGCCAAATGACATGTGCTAATGAGAGATATCATAAAAAAATCTTTGTAATCCGCTAAAAGACGTCCTTTTATTGGATTGTCGCTGGTCGTATTCGGAGAAATCTCGGCTAAGGGAATTAACTCTTACCCCGGATATTATATAATATTGTTTACGTGGTTACCAGAATGGTCAGTCGTGAATGTCTGCGCATCTACTGCGCATCTGCAGCGGTACAGAGAGGTTAACAGCAGGGTGTCGGGATGTATCAGTTACATGCCAGACCGTAGCGCTGATGGTTTATGATAAACTGTTGGGGAGGATCGTCCCTCTATTATATGGTCTCTGATAATAAGTTTATAAAACGTTTTAATTTCAGTGTAGATATTTTATCTTATAATGTGTTTGTCATGAATTTCCCAAATTGTGTCATAAAAATAGATAACAACTATTATTTTTTTCCATTTCTTTCGTGAACTTTGTGCTGTAGAACTGTGACTAAGTCGTGTTCACACTTGTTTTGTTGTGACCGCCCGCCGTTTCATCGAAGCAGTCATTCAGTCCAGAAACTGCAAATATTCGCATGCAAGCTGACTAGGAAAGAAACATACCAGTACGAAGGGGATTTCCCACGGAGAACGAAATCAGGGTCGGGGTTCATTGTCACTGAGGTTTCCTTAGGCCTAGCTGTCACACTTACAGAACAGAGACGCCGACATTGTTTACGGATGTGAGCTATGCTGGATACGACGCATGCGTATCTGCCAATTTCCTGTATCAATAACCGGAAGTGGGTATTAGCGTGCAAAGTTGCTAGTGGAGGTAGTGCTTTCAAGACTAAGGTGAACTAAAAGCGAAAGTAACCAAAGACGACAATGGCAGACCCTGAGAGATTTGACGGGATGCTTCTTGGCATGGCCTCACAATGTGAAGGAGGTGTTCAAGAGGTAAAATCGTGGAATGTGCTCATATCGTGCTATTGAGTATTGTCAAACAAGGCACGAAGCGAAGATCTTAGTTGCGATCTGGAACCGTCTACAATATTCAGACAAAATGAACCCTCTCTCTAAAATAGGATCATGATAGCTATTACCATATGGATGTATCATGACATGGTGTATATTTGTTATTTTCGTTTTCAGTGGGATAACATGTATAAACAGACAGATTCAGGAGTGTGAAAAAGGGGGTGCACCAAAGTGGACCAAAACACATGGAGTAGACGGGTTATAGGCCTAGTTAGACGGCACCTCAGCAAAACCTCACTGAGCGAAAATGGCATTGATTGGCCAAAACATCACCTTGCCTATGGTGAAAATGTCACTTTATTATTCTTTTAACCTTGGCACTGAAATACATGAATTAAATCAACCTCAAACACAAACATAATTTTGTGAAATGTTACAAAATGTTTACTGGTACATTACAAACTAGCCTTTACCTCACCGACTCTGATTTGGAGGCACAACTAGATCTATACTTATATGTGAAGGCATCACATGCTTTGAAGTAAAATAAATGAAATTAAACTTACATGGTCACTTGCAAACACAAATAATTGTTAAATTAAATTATGTCCAATTTACTCACCAACTCTGATTGGGAGACCGTAAGTCGATTAACTCCATGTTAAGATGAAACTGAGCCTGGCGGAAATATTCATTTTACTTAGTAGGAAATAAATAGTAATTTTATAGATATTTTATATATATATATATCTCCCCTTTCTGTCGGCAGCCAAGAATGTTCCTTTGGATAACAGACTGTGTCCCCGCCCAACATATGCCAAAGGAAAACATATATACTACAACATAACATAATAAAGCATGTAAATAAAGCATATATACTACTACTGAATAAATAATTTTTATTGTTATTAAAAATTGAGGTGTCGTTTTCGCCCGACAATTAGCATGATTAGTAGCCATTTTCGCCAAATGAGGTGACGTTTTAGTCTGAGAAATCGGTGACGTTTTGCTGAGGTGCCATTTTAGCCTGCACCAGACTAGACACTGGTGTCTTGAAAAATGGGCTAGGGCGGATGGAATACAATGGATAAACAGTTACATGATTCTGAAAAGTTGGGTACACACTTATCCAATCATATGTTGAACAAAGCACATGAGGTAACTGGCAGTGCCTCAGATAGACACGTAAGGGGAGGGTGACTGTTGACCTAAAAATACAGAGGCCAGCTGTTCAAAATTTGCTAATCACTATGATTTTGGTTGGAGGTTTTTTAATTGTTCAGTGAATGGGTAACCACCATGACAGGTACATGAGTAGATGTAGTGCAGATTTTGCTGAAATAATGCTGATGGGACATTAAATATGATCTCACTCACTCTTTTGACCAAATACAAGACTATTTTCCACATGCTCATACATTCTGGAGAGTGCCAACCCCCTCCCCATAATGCCAAATCTAATTTTTCACTCTTGATTTACTTTTGCTCACCCCTGAATCCTGAATATAATTAGGGGGCACGGGTGGCTCAGTCGTCTAAGGCGATTCGCTGTGCAGAGTTGAGTCCCCTGGACACGCCAGAAACCTATGATTGTGGGTTCGAATCCCGGTTCACCCTGATTATGTTTCTAGGTTTGTCAGCACCATACCCATGCTCTTGGGTTTCACCGAAGTGGTAAACGTCTGAGACCTGCATCACTTCGGGCTTCCCTCCCCCATTAAGCTGACACACCGTGATATAACTGGAATAATGTTAAAATCGGCGTTAAACCCAACTCACTCACTCACTCACTGAATATAATTACACAAATCTCAAAAGCATCTCAGAATTCACTCTACAAAGGCGAATGTTAATCATAGACACAGCTACTGCCAAAAAATTGAAAAAGTCAAATATCTAAAGTAAATTTATAATTACTCCATATATGTTGAATCATTATGCCAAATATGATTATATTTGTGTTCCTTGATGAACATGCTGAATCCTAAGTACTCTCTAAATAAGACCTATGAATCACATGCACCAGGACTGAAGAGTGTGTTGGCAGCCTCATTCTGATGCATCCATTAAACATAGCTGTAGAACCGCTATACCCTTCACAGATCATGCTGACTGACATCGTATTACCATGATTCGGCTAATGTCTTGTCAAATGAATTATACAAGGATTTTCCTGCAGCCAAGAATGGTATATTGCAATTTTCAGTGCTTCACACTGGCACTAAAGTAGGAGCCCTTGTCATTGACAATGTTAACCCCAGAAAAAAAGCAGCATGCCAAACACTACCTTTTGTCAATTTCTGAGTCATCAGCGATCATGGCAATAGAAACTTATATTTTTAGTGCACTGGTCCTTATAATAATAATAATATATAGCAAAACTATTAATAATGGCAAATTTCTACTAGTCCTTATGATACTTTAACTACTGGACAGTATGGCAAGGACCACAGGACTAGTGCCAATTTCTAACACTGGTCATATGCATGATGTGAGTGCATAGTTCCATGTTTCTGCTGGCAATGATGCCTGACCCATCTTTCATCATGTTCATATGTATTCACTTGCTTCAGCCATACATGAGTATTAAAGGGTGACAAGGCTTCAACAAATTGTCAGTCCATGCAAGTTTGATTCATGTCATTCTGACACCACAGGAACATGATTACCAGCACTGTGTTCATTGTGTTTCTTTGGGAATTTAGATTTTGGGAATTACATCAGTAATAAATCATCATGATCATGTTAAGGAAATGTTATTAAAACCCTCATTACACTGACTGAGGTGATGGTTTACACAGCATTTGATATTTCCAACATCTAGTCCTGAGTCCTATTCCACAAAGCGGTCTTAGCACTGAGATGATCATTATAATATGCTTCAACATAGACTTCAGATAATCGAAAGTGCTAAGATCGCTCTGTGGAACGGGTACCAGGATTAGAAGAGGGCATCAGGTCAAGCATATGCTCCTTTAAAGCACTCTAAAGCACTGTATTGTCATTAGTGCTGGCGAATAGCAATAATTGATCAATATTTAGTTGACGATTATCAATCTCCCCAGATTTATACCCATAGCCAGCCCAAATTGTCATGGTGGTTATATTATTAAACAAGCGTAAATTATCATGTTTATGGGCTACAGAATCAACAGCAATCATGGGAGATCAACAATTTCAACTACAAATTTTTATGGCTGATTCTGTGTGTCAAACAAACCTTGCTAAACTTGATTGCAATTTGCTAAACACTGCAATAGCTTGAATATGCCTTGTGTGTGAAAAATATGTTGTTGGTTGTCACTACACTGTCAGTATGTACGGTATGTGTTAGTGATTGTTGAACAGGAACCATAGTAGCCAACAACAAAATTATTTTCATTTTTATTTCTGGTTGCAGTTGCTAGATGTGCTCTTCAATTTCTTGTCGCGGAAAACTGACTTCTACATGGGTGGTGGGGAAGGAGCAGCCGAGAAGGTACTTTGTTCAACAGCAGATCTGGTTAAATTATTCCATATGCACCCACACTCCCTTGTGTATTTTGTGACTAGAATAACATTTCTAGTTGTAGCACATGGGACAGTAACTGTTGGCCGAGGTTACGTCATGGTATTGTTCCATGACACCCAATAACATTAATATCAGATCTTAGTGCTTACTATCACCACACAGAGATTGGAGGACATCCCATTACCTGATTACAGGTCTCATCAGAACAATTTTTTGTGATCTTTGACTGGCCAATGAAATAACCAATAGGAAGACCACATTAGCCAATCAGAAAGCAGCTTGAGCAGTGCGGCACTAGTTTGAAACTGGAGACTTCCTTTCTTGACTCGATTGACCCTTTGTAAACATATTTTGTCAAAGTTCTCAGTTCAAAATTTGAAAACTGAACAAAGGAAAATAAATCTGGAATGTCTAACGAATGGCCAAGATGGTTAGGCAGTACTTCCATGGGCTATGGAAAGACTCTTCCGTTCCAAGCGAAAGTTAGATGATCTTGTCCGAATCAGTAGTACAGCCTGTACCTGCCGTTGGGCTTACCCCGTGTTAACCTTTTCAAGGTTGCATGATTTGACGATCTGGTAAGCGATGCTCTGATTGGTTGGATGAAAGGCCGTTCTGACATGACCTGTAATAGGATGTCCTCTGATGTTTGTTTAGCAGTAGTTAGTAATGTTTATACCCTCAACTTTCACTTGGTCCTCAGGGGGGGGCATGGGTGACCTAGTAGTCTAAGATGTCGCGATTCGCAGTGCAGAATTGCATCCCCTTGGGCATGCCAGAAACCTATGATTGTGGGTTTGAATCACGGTTTTCCCTGATTATGTTTCTAGGTTTGTCAGCACCATACCGGTGCTCGTGGGTTTCACCGAAGTGGTAAACGTCTGGGACCTGCATCACTTCGGGCTTTCCTCCCACATTAAGCAGAGACGCCATGATATAACTGGAATACTGTTAAAAACAGTGTTAAACCCAACTCACTCACTCACTTCATCCTCAGATATTTTGTACTTCATGATGCTGTTTTGCTGCCAGAACCCAGTCTGTATTCTCCTGTGTGTTTTTCAGATGATTCAGGAGAAGTTTAAGAAGTACCAGTCTCAAGCTGAAGCCAAGGCTGCTGAGGTCAAAGCAGAGAAGGAGGCCGAAGAGAAACGCAGACAAGAGAAAATAGCAAGACGGAAAGCTACAGAGGAGAAAGAACAGGAAGGTCAGAAAGAGGAACCTAAAATCAAAGAACTGACTGATGAAGAAGCTGAGAAATTACAGAAGGAAATTGCACAGGTTTGATGCGGCTGTTATACTTTCATATCTATTTCCAGTGTGTTTCAATGTCAGCAGCATAGTGTTATATAAAGTCAAGTAGTCTTCTCTGTGGCAAGTTGAAGCATGTATGTATGTATGTATGTATGTATGTATGTATGTATGTATGTATGTATGTATGTATGTATGTATGTGTATATATATATATATATATATATATATATATATATATATATATATATATATATATATATATACTCACCGCCAAAAGAAACGCAAACCATAGAAACATATAGAGAACTATGCATGTCAAGAAGAGATGTTTCCAATGTGTACCACATGACCAATTAACAATCAGTCAATTGTCACCACAGGGTGTCTTTATTCTTATCACGACATGCTGCACATGATTTCCAAACTTTACACGTTAATCCTGCACGAGACAAACGGTGCATCTCTAGTCATGGATCTATGACATTACAAGTGATGCGCTCATGACCGTCGGTTCCTGCAACGTAACAGTATGTTTCGTTTGTCCGACAAACCAATCTAGAATCTCTTGAATATGAGTAATTCTTCATATATTAACCAACAAAAACTGATGATAAGCAAATATTTGGTTGTCAACCATGCTAAGGGTTACTGCTTTCATTACAGAAGAAGTCCAAGCCGGCTGAAGGCACTGAAGTTAATGGTGAATCGAAGAAAGATGATAGCGGGAGTGGTGACAAGGAGGTGATTAGACAGGGACTGTACTTGATCTGTATGTGACTTGTAGAGAGGCATGCCAGTAGGTTAGGTGGTTGTCAAGACAGCACTGATGTATTGACTCTATGTTCTAACCACTGGCTATTGTGATCATAACCAAATATTATGAATATGTATGTTTGTAATTCATCCCTCCATAACAGTATGCAATATTCCTCTTTGCTTTGGAGCAGTGGGGTTGCCGAGTGGTTTAAGTGTTTGGTTGTCATGCTGAAGACCCAGGTTCAATTCCCCACATGGGTACAATGTGTGAAGCCCATTTCTGGTGTACCCTGCTGTGACATTGCTGGAATATTGCTAAGAGCGGCGTAAAACAATACTCACACACCCCTTCTTGCTTCGATCATATGACAGTGTAGAATAATGTAAAATTATCACAGGAACACACCCTCTGACCACCTCACTCCCAGTATGCTTCTGTACTACTCGTCACTTTTTCTTTCATCACCTGTGCTGAATGGACGTATTGTGCTTTCATCCCACAATTATGAATGGATTGGTTTTGTCATTTGGGTTTGACTTCGATTTATCCTCCTTAGTGCATAATTATCAGGGTCCCTGTTTGTTATTTATCGATAAATATAATTAAATGGCCCCTTCTCCTCCTCACAGGCGTTCTTTCCCCACCATTGCTCCCTGAGGCACGTGAAAGCCGGTTGCATTTTGTTTAATGTTCATGATTTTTGTCAATATTAATTCTCTTCTTGTGTTTTAGATTTTGAGAAATTATGGACAAACTGGTCCTTCCTGTGCTCTCCTCGAAAGTTCGTGGACTGCTTTGGAAGAAATCAGCACAGGACCACCATGGTCTCTGCCAGGTCTCCTGCACCTTTGACCAGAATTGCACTGATTGTGAACACGTATCCATGACCTTTTCAAGTTTTACATACTTATACTACGCTAGAGGGCACACTACAGCTACCCTCTCTCATTACCATCTTCATGCAGGCATTGGATTGGCCAGTGGAAGACATACCTTTTGAGGGACTTGCTCTCGACTTTGTATGAGACTTCGGGGACTTGACTCAATTCTTATGCTTGCTACGGGCTCCCTCCTCCTTATGTGTCGTTATGTTATATTTAGGAGGCTGGATAGCGCCCATCCCTTTTGTTTGAACTCTTTTGCCAACCTTGGTCATTTATGAAACTCTTCAACAGTAAGGTTCAGGAGGTTTATTAGAAATCTTTCTCCATTGCCTAGGCTGAAGCTACAGTTCAGAATTTGCCGATGTGTATAACCCGCCTGGGTACCCAATACACATGGAGGACACCCTATCAACCTGAGGCTAAACATCTACTCCAAACCTTCAATGCAGGCCACAACTTCTCAGGTTTCTAAGGCCAGATCGGCAAGGGGCCACTCTCAGCCCTCGTCCTCGGGCGCTGGGTACAGGGCCACAAGACGACACGATGGCTCCCTGCACGGCAGGCAGATACTCCTTCCAGGGTGGGTGACTGGGATCTTCCGCCATTGGTCTTCATTTCTTATTACTCTCCTGTTGGCAGACATCCCCATCGGTTCTGGCTAAGCTATGACCAACTCTTCTCCGACCACTGGGTCATTCAGACTCTGCTATATATCGGTACCTCGCTTACCCTTACTAGTGCAACCTCCTCGCACTGTATTGCTGCTCCAACTACCGTGCCTGAAATAACACTTGGAGCTCGTCCCCAGATACGTATTATTCACAATCTGTCTGTCTTCAACCGCAACTTCTTGGACACGCCACAATGGTTTTGGATGGTTATGCTACCGCTGCCCTGGTCTATCATTCAACCTGGCGACTTCCTGGCCTCACTCGACCTCCAGGATGCCTACCTGCGTGTCTCCTTTTTTCCAGCCCATTGTCAGTATCTCCATTTTAAATTCGCTGACAAGTCCTACTGTTTGTCATCTCTGCAACCCAGTTGGTTTTCACTCCTATTACCAAAAGCCTAGGGACATTCCTACACCAGCAGGGGATCCCCTTCAGCTTGTACATTGACAATTGCCTTATGAGTGATTCCTTGTCTCGGCTGCTTCAGACAGATTGGATTTCCGTTTCCTTCAGCAGCTTGGATGGCAGATTAATTTCAACAAGTCAGAGTTGACTCTTTCCTGGACTCTTCACTTCATCAAGTGACTATTCAACACAAATCGAGGCCTCCTCTTTGTTTCATGGCCACGGTGGAACTTCTGGTCCAAACAGGCTTGTCATCTGGACTTGAGATACACAGTTAGCAACGCTTGGCGCAGGACTCAAAACTGCTGTGTATGCCAGCAGTTATGTCGTCTGCAGATTTTTTCCAGCTGTGGTTCGATCAAGACACGCCTGACAACGTCTTATCTCTCTCCCACTACGACCCTACATCCACTGATGGACCCTTGATTCAAATATCTTCAACGGGATCTCTTTGACCAACTTCATTCCAACTCGTCACCTATTGATGGATGCATCAAAACGAAGGGTGGGGGGAATATCTGGGCTTCAGGACTGTGATCCACCCCATTTCTCCATTTGCACATCAACTGTCTGGAGTTTAAAGCAGTTCTATTGGCCATTCAGACATGGCAGCCGATCTTGCTGGGAACTCATGTCACAATTTATCATTACATCAATCGGTTGGGATCCACTCACTCACAGTCTCCTGGATCTCACGTTCGCATTCTACCGTCTCATAGACTACATTCTGTTGAAGGTGAGAGCTCGCCACTTCTTGGTGTTTCCAACATTCTTGCTGACACCCTCTCTTGCCCAAGTCAGTCATGGCCCCAAGGAGTGGCAATTGCCAGACACAACTGCCCTTCTACCACATCCCTGTATGACATGAAGTTGTTGTGTTTCCAGACTTATTGCCATTAATACGATATGGATCCTACTTTGGCGACAACTCCACTCATGACAAACTCCTTCACTACATCCGACAGACTGAACAGCTGTCAGGCGGCACCATTTGCCAGTCATGTTTCAGCTGTATTAACTCGGTCTTTGGCACCTCCCGATCTACCTGTATCACCACCAGAGGAAGTACATCTTGGCTTAATGTGGGACTTTATTGCCAAAAATCAATTGCCTGGTCAGTCTAATCACACCTTCACAAACACCCTGCTGACTAACATTGTAGGTTCTGGTGACACAGAGGACATCTCCCTCTGCCCTCTTTGTGAGTTACCCTGTTATATTGACATATCGTTTTTGGCACCAACTTAAACGCGTTTTCCTACCGATATTCGAGGAGGGTCGCAGGAATATCTCCAAAATATGCTGTCATATTGGTTACGCTGCTCCACTCTTCAGGCTTACACCCATTTTAGTATGGATCCGCCTGAAGCTTCCAGTCCCATGGAATTCAGGTGTTGATTTCCATGATGGCCATCTACACCAACAGCTCCATCATAGACATCGTCTAGGTTTGTTTTTGGCGACTTCTACCTCTGGGATCTGTCTGTTGAGGATATCGACGGAGTCCACCAGCTGGGTCCTCTTGTCGTGCCCAACAACCTGTTGCCCCTCCACATCGCCGTGACTTGGTGGGAACAGGACTGCTATCAAAGACAACCATACCGGTACTCCTGCATGCTTTGTCCTTCTTTCTGCGGATTGACTTAACTCAGTACTAGTGATACTATGTATCGTGAGGGCAACTACGGTTTCCAATATTTCGAGTGTCTCCAGTTGCAATGTAATTTCAGACCATGCCTTACCTGTAATCATGCATGTATTATGGGACTTGTGAAAGTTGAACGCACCCTGGGGTTGGAGACAAAGTGGCAGTCTAGTCTAGTATGTGCTCTGACCCAACCACTAAATGGCTAATAGGGATATGCAGTTGACCCAACCAACTGCCCTACTGTGGGATAAATGCACCAAGTTAACTTGTTACCTGTGTACGGGCAATCGTGGGGAAAAGTGATGAGTAGTACAGGAGCATGCTAGGAGCATGAGCGTGTGTTCCGGTGATTGTTTTACATTGTTCTACACTGTTATATGATCGAAACCAAGAAGGAATATTGCATACTGTTGTGTCAGGATAAGTATTTATATAAGGGGAATACTCTGATTCCCAGGGTTTCATATCCAATGCATCTTATATTTTTATGCAATATTCCTTCTTGCTTCAATCGTGAAACAGCGTAGAACAAATAGAACATACACCCCAAAACACCCTCCGATTACTTGGATTCCCTATGTTTCCAGCATGTCTACCCATGAGGATCTGGGTTATGATTGATCTTCAGCAACCGATACTTGTAAGAGGCAACTAACTGTTGGTCAGACATGCTGACATGGTCATCATATCCCAATCGCGTAGATTGATGCTCATGATGAGAATCACTGGATTGTCTGGTCCAGACTTGATTATTTACAGACTGCCGTCATATGCTGGAATATTGCTGATTGCGGTGTTAAGCAACAAACAAACAAATCTAGTACGTTTAGGCTTGTCAGCACCTGTGCACAGGGGTTTCACCAAAGTGGTAATGTCTGAGACTTGCATCTCATCAGGCTTTCCTTCCAAATTTGGCTCATATAACTGGAACACTGTTCAAAGCGGCGTTAAACCCGATTCACTCACTCACTTACTCAGATGGTTCTAATGTTGATACAAAAAATTATGTGTGGTGGTCCTATCAGGCTGCATCCGAGATTCCTGCTTGATACTTACCTTGTTTACCTTGCAGTCTGATGATGATGAGGAGGATGAAAAGGACAAAGGCAAGCTGAAACCCAACTCTGAAAATGGAGCTGACATGGAGCATTACCGCTGGACCCAGACGCTGGAGGAAGTTGAGGTAACCACTGGTCATCCATTTATTGTTTATATTCTCAAGGTGCACAAGTGTGAGTCATCAAGAATATACTATAGAGTGTCTAATTAGGAGATTAACATACCGTATTCGACGTAATAAGCACTCCGCTCTAATAAGCGCCCACGGCGAGATTTGCTAATATATTGGCTAGTGAACAATCCCAATTAGCTACCCTTCTGACCCCTGTTCTCATATAATACGCACCCCTTCCTTCCCCTATTCGCATATAATACGCACTCATGTGTTATATGCACCCTTTATTATTGGCAATTAAATTCTGGAAAAATACATCTGTCGTATATAAACATTTCAGGCTGTCATCATAAACCATGAAATTTATCTTTCAACTCTTTTTTTTTTCCACCATAATAATATTCTAATAAGAGCCCCCTATTTCTAATTTTGAGACAGCCCTAGGCGCTTCTTACGTCAAATACGGTACTGTGTTTTCATTGTAGAGCTAGGTTACCTGTAGATTTAACCTCGCTAATTTGAATTTGGAACGGAACGCGCAGTCCACACATGCTTGCTCATCACATTATAAGTGAGCCCATTTCTGGTGTCCCCCATCGTGTTATTGCTGGAATATTGCTAAAAGCGGCGTAAAACCATACTCACTCACTCATTATAAGTGAAAAAATCTGGAATGCAACGTTAAACCCCATTTAACCTCGCCTATATATCATACTAGTACTCATCAAATCTACAAACAAACTGTACAGTACTTACTGGTTTCAAAAATATATCTGGTACTTGTCAACTCTGATAATAATAATCAGTAGTATTGTACTCAAATAGTTGAAAAGTTATCTGGAGCACTGTGATAATTATGCTACTGACCCCTGTTCCATAAAGCGATCGTAGTGCCATAACTGTCTTAAGTCTATGTAAAATAGTTACAATCACCTCAGCGCTACGATCCCTTTGTGGAATGGGCCCTGCTTTGTTAATCATGTTAATGTACATTCTACCATGACATTGAAGAATGCTTGATTCTGATTTGTTAAAAAGAGGTTTCCTTTTGCTACGGAAACCGCTTTGAAATATATTAAACCTTTACACACAAAAAACGTGCATATGAATACATCCTTAGCCTACATATCGATTCATAAAAAAAGGCTGCCGATCTATCCCCCATAGGAACATATCAATATTTCCTCTGTTACACGCTGGGTCTCTTTCACAAGCCAGGGTGCTGTTGTACAAAGCGATCTTAGCACTGAGGTGATCATAACTCTTATACCTTAGCATAGACTTATGACAGTCATGGTGCTAAGGTTGTTTTGTACAAAGGCACCCAGGTCTCTAATACATGCCGGGTCAACGGCTTTCTCGAAGTTAATAGATGATCTGGCGAACAGACTTGGAACACGTTTTCTCATTGATACAACCGACAATGAAAGTAAAATATCACATTATAAAAAGGTGTATTCATGACATGTTGTTTACAAACCTTTTTGTGATTAATTTTCCTTGTCATCTCAGTCAACCACCACCGTAAAGATTTGATAGGATGGGATTTGAAAGTCTATCAGAAAACACTCCTCCCTTTGAAAGGCCACAAAAACAATGTCCCGATATCACTGAAGTTACAGCACAGGCACTTGATTTTAACGATTTATCAAATCTTGATGAAATTCATTTCAGAACACTCACAATTAAGCAAATCATTCAGGAACCACTGTTTCTGGGCCACCATGCCGGCCTGTGAAGTAAATTAACGTGACAGTTGTGACAGGTCAAATCAGATTCCTTGCGTCAAAATAGCCAGCTCATTTGCAGCCTAAAAAGCGTCTGTTTAGTCTTACTACAGTTCCATTGGCAATCACATTGTACCAGCAGGCTCATTCCCAGTGAATCAACAGGTTAATGTTGAACCACATCACAGGTCGGGGTTGTCATCTTGCTTTTTGTAATTTGTCAGAGGCATAGCTTACGTAAGCAACAACATTGGCAGCCTTTTGACAGTTATGAGGTGCAAGAAACCATGATATAGGTTAAGTTCTGCCACATGGTTCGTGGTGAAGAGGCATTTATTTTGAAATTCGTATTTACTGGGGGTAATTGCAGTATGGCAGTATGTAAATAATTGAGTTTGGGCCAGAGAATCCAGTGATTGACATCATGAACATCAATCCACGTAATTGGGATACGATGACATGCATCAACCAAGTCAGCGGGCCTGACCACCCGATCCCGTTAGATGCCTTTTATGACAAGCATAGTTGTCTTTTATGGCAAGCATGGGCTGCTGAAGACCTGTTCTACCCCGGATCTTTACACATTCTCTACACATGTAAAGCAAGTAGTAGAATGTTGATTCATCAAGTTTGTTAGAGAGACATATTTAGACATTTGAAAGCTGGTGCTAAAGCACTCGGCGCCAAGTAGAAATAAGAGGTATCTTCTCTATCGGGGGACTACATCCAATTTCAAAACACAGTAGCTTTACCTCTATATGTGAATCTGTATTTTATCATGTATGTAAGAAACTGTATCTCTTCAGAATGGTTGCATTCATCATCTTTTATACATTTGATTAATTCTGCTTGATAATGTGAGAAAACTCTGGATTTCAGATAAAGATTCCGTTTGATGTTAAGTTCAATCTCAAGGGGAAAGATTTGGTTGTAGACATACAGAAAAAGGTAAGTTACAAGTAATTGTTGTCAGTGTATTGATTTAATCATGTTTACAGCATGTGTACCGGTGACCTAAATAAATGCAAGTGTGTGAAGTTATGAGAGACAGTAGTGTCACCACCACACACACACACACACACAGACACACACACACACACACACACACACACACACAGCCAGGAGGTTTAGTGTTCAATTCATTCACAATATCAAACATGATAGTCCTGTATTCAAGTATGTATCATGTACTGTATATGACAGGTAATTATGATTAACGTGATGAAGACATCTTTGTAATATAAGCAGTGTCATCAAAACTATTCATCAAGCTATGTTGTGTCATGTACACAAAGTCTCATTCACGTAAACATATATAGTTTAGGGTTGATATCTTCCGTATTCTTCAGTTGCATCCGTTGCCCAGTGACAGGGCACATTACCAAAATACAATCTTTATCAATATGATTACATTAGCAGCACAACCTTGCATTACCTGTATAGTGTGATTGTATGTACTTGTTTGACTTTCATCAAACAGGTTGCTATAAGATGAATGTATTTGCCATTTGTCATGTTCTTTACAAGAGATTTTGCAAAAGTATATGGAACAGATGAGTGAGTTAAACAAGCACAAATAGACTGTTGGGTAATGACGATAGTCACTGGTTGAACTCCATCTGAGACAGTTGCTGTTTGATCAGTTGTCAGGGTTTTCGGCCCCAATAGGAAAATGTCAGTTAACAATAATCTGGACCAGTATCCTTGGTAAATCACTAAATGTAAGAAAAATTGTTTAGAATTCTTGTTTCTATTTAAGAAGAATATTTTCTGTGGGACCAGTCATAATTTTGAATGTTACATGTGAAACAGTCAGACTGTCATTTTCAATTATTCCATTAGGAAGACATGGCAAACATTTTCCAGAATCAACAGATTCTCAATTTCTCCACTAAGTAGTAATTATTCTGAACTGATTGCAGCACCTAAAGGCAGGCCTGAAAGGTCAGCCCCCTGTTATTGATGGTGAGCTGTACAACAGTGTCAAGATGGAGGAGTCCACCTGGGTCATCCAGGACAAGAAAGTACTGGTCATCAACATAGAGAAGGTCAGTGAATATCCAATATCCATCAATTCATGGGGGATGCAGCCAGGAGCAGAACATGTCAACTTTTTAAGGTCACAAAATGAGATGAATGTGTTATTTGTCCACATGGTCACTGAGCATTTGCTGAGACTGACAAAAAGTGGTTCACTTCATTCAGATCAAGCCTGTATGTCATCATTCACATTGATTTAGTATGTTCCAAGTTGAAATTGCATCCAACAGGACAAAAATCAATCTAATGCAATTTCATTAAAAATGATAACCCAAACTCATTGTGAAACTTTAGTTTGGTTCAAAACTTTGAACTGAGACACATCCCATTAAGGGTCATGTCAGAATGACCTTTTGCTAACTTTGACTGAACAATGAAATGACTAACAAGACTAACAATGACTAACAATGACTAACAAGAAGTTGGCAATCAGAAATCAGTTTTCCCAAGCTTTACACCAGTTTAAAACTGGCGACTTCCATTCCAGACAATGCCTTGAAAAATACTGATTCAAAATTTAAATACTGAACAAACGAAAATGATAAATAGATGGCCGAGATTGTATGGCAGTACTTTCCTCGGGCTAGGGAAAGTCAGTTCCGTTTCAAATGTTAATCCCATTAAACATATTTAAGTGAGAGATTGACATTGTTTTTCATGGAATCAGTCATACAGTCCGTACCTTTAGTAGGTAACGATTTCGAGGTTGCCTGATTAGAAAACACATTCAGACTGTCACTTTCCTGATCTGGTAAGCGATGCTCTGATTGGTCAGATGAAAGGATGTTCTGACATGACCCATAATTGGATGTCCTCAGGTCTTTGATAAAGGGTAGCGAGAACTAAGATTTGATTTTAATGAGATTGTATTTTGATCCTGTCACAGAGTTGTGCTCCAATGATAAGGGGTGTCATTAAACAAGAATAAAGTAATAATGAAAACGTGGTAATAGGTTCACAGGTTTATTATTGACAAAAATTGGTACCAATTGATGACAATGAAAGAATCCTATAAACCCAATCTGCGCTGAGACAAATCACTGATTAATTACATCAGAGCAAATATTCATGTATTACAGTAATAAAAGGAGAGTAGTTAAAAAACACTTTGTCAAGATACCGTCCAGATTAAAATTAAAACCTGAGTCAGTTAACTCAATGCTCTGAATGAATGAATGGGTGCTCACTTTACTCAAGAAAATACAGTACTAAGTTTAGATCAATACAACCAGAGTAAGTCAATACTAGATAGAAGGTGTCCCGTAACCACTTACTAACAAAACCTCAGTTTCGAACGTGACCACCTCGTAGCACATTGACCCGTACAAATGGCCTAACGAGTCCCGGGGGCGAAGGACACAAGATCTGACAGAATACATATGCACTGCTCGCAGACGTCAGATACAGTAGTCTGAGGCACCAAACCAACATGTTTTTTCTAAACACGGGCTTAACACAAACAGCAAACTAACTACTATATCTATAATAAAGATGTAGGTAACAAAATAAAGTGCTGAACATAAGCTATCTAACGGTAACATTGAAGATTAACAACAAGTTATGTACAATTAGTGATGATGCAAAAATGAATATAAATACATGAGAAATATTTGAATGTAAATTCCCCTAATGTGTGAAAATCATAGATACAAAAACATTTTCAATACATGAATAAGGTAGCAAACATATACAAGATAACATACATCAAGTTAATACATGAATGAGAGAGAGTACCATTAAATCACAAGAAAATGAATGAGTCAGATCACTAAATCTATGACTGAGACACGGTGACAAACCAACAGTCATAAACTTACCACTATCACTTGCCGTAGTGCTCAGATACTGAATGTTGTCATGTTGTGGCAGTTGTTACTTTGTGTCTCAGATGAGTTTTTGTCATTTGTCTGCAGATTAACAAGATGGAATGGTGGAGTCGAATTGTCACAACAGACCCAGAAATAAACACAAAGAAAGTGCAACCAGAGAATTCGAAGGTGAGAGACCATGTTTGTTGTATAAGTTTATATAGAACCAGGTCACTGCTTGTTGCTTGAACAGGCTGATTGTGTTACCTGTTCCAACCAATCTGTGAAGATCGGGGTAAGAACTGATCCTCAGCAAACCCATGCTTGGCGTAGGCATGGTAAAAGGCAACTTCCCAGGGCAAGGGAGTTAACTGACTATAAAAGTCCAGTTTCCACCCTTGCCGAACTAGGCTGGAATTTCCACCAGTGGCTATTGTGAGTTATGCCCCTTCTATATCCCTCCTATTGACCAATCAGATTCCACTTGCATTTGCTTTAAACAAAATGGTGTCTTACCTCGCGATGTGCATAAAATCATGTAAGCACCTTGATTAAATACATGAAAAGATTTTTGTTTTGCACATTGAAGTCCATACTGTTTACGAACCGGATGTTGATTTCTATATGCGATTTTGATTGGACTATGCACTATGGACTTGTTAGTCCAGCCAAGTTGTAGCTCCATAATACCTGCCTAGTTCGGCAAGGGTGGAAACTGGACTTTTTTTAGTCAGTTAACTCCCTTGCCACCCTTGCTTGTCATAGGAAGCGACTAACAGGATTGGGTGGTCATCGTATCACAATTGCGTAGATGATGTTAATACTGTGAAACTTGAAATTAACATGACCATGAATTAAATGTGAAAAATGTGAGTTGTCTTTTCTCACATTATTAAACTTTGCATGTATGTCTCCAAAATGACTATCAACAATAAGACGGCCTCACTGCACACTTTTGTTAGCGGAAATACCTAATTGAATATAAACCCAAACAACTATATTATCCATATCTTGGTTTATTGAGCAGCAATAATAAATATTAATATCAACAGACAATCAGGTGAGATTATCTGTTACATACAAGTCAGCAGTATTCCGGAGACCTGTTCATTATCAAGTCTTGACCAGTTAGAACAGTAAACATGAGCAACTATCGAAGAATGCAATTAACCTCGTCCCCGGGTCTAGAGCACCCATTCCATTGTCGACTCTTACAACAAACGCTGTTGCCTGGGGAGTAGTTCTTCCCCTATCCTGGAGGTTGGGATCTGTTGAGTCAGGCATACACACTGGTCGAGGCTGATATTCAACCTGCTTGGTCCAGAGAATGAAAACCAGGAATGATTTTTGAGTTGAGACATGTAACCATGACTGTTGCAGCTGTCTGACCTGGATGGAGAGACGCGGGCGATGGTGGAGAAGATGATGTTTGATCAGAGACAGAAAGAGATGGGGTTACCCACATCAGATGAGCAGAAGAAACAGGATATCCTCAACAAGTAAGTCGCGGGGACTGAAAATCTGGCATGTCAACAATGTCATGTTTCGGTAGTATATTCTTTTGATTGGACAGTTGGCATCCTCTATATCGCCAGGGCTCGCATGTCAGTAAACCAGCACTAACCCCAGGATCCATTTCCGTGGTTCTTGTGATCACAAATTAAGGAGTAATGCAGGAGAAGTAAAACATACAATTAATCCTTCAAATAAACAAAACAGGATTGATCACATGTCTAATTTACCTCACTCTCATTAACATCAGATCTTAGTTCTCACAACAGCTAAGCAGCGTAAAACCATACTCCCTCACTCTCACAACTGCTAAGGACATCCCATTGCAGGTCAGGAAGACCTTTCGTGAACTTTGACCAACCAATGACATGAATGACTGGAGAAGTCAACATTAGCCAATAAAAAGGCAGCTTTCTTGAGCTTTCCGGTACTAGTTTTAAACTGGGGACTTCCATTCAAGACCACTTTTATTAAAAGTATTTTGAATCAATCATGCAGCGTGGAGGTCTCAGCTTTCCATCGATATCATAACATTGTACATTATGTTGAAAACATAACTCTAGGGAAATTCATGTGATAACGAAACATGAAAAGAGGGCAAAAATCCTGCCATAGAAAGCTTTCCCCTATTTAGATATTGCTGTTATGTGCTTTATCTTCACATACAAGAAACACGAAAAAAAACTAAAGTACTGTTTAGTCATAGATTGACTGGACTATTATCACGGTTATGGCTGTAATTTGGTGTGCCTCTATATACCCAATGAAGGCAGATTTTCACTAGATTTGATGAGTGATGATGAAGGGATGCTGACCAGTTTAGGTCGAATTTGCCAGGACTGCCAATTGGTACGAGTTTCTCTCCATGTTGACGATCATCCTCGTACATAGTAATTACATGCATTGTTGTCTCATGTTGCAGGTTCATGACACAACATCCTGAAATGGACTTCTCCAAGTGCAAATTTACATGATGAACACTGCTGATAAGTCAACCATCTCCAAATGTGATCAACAACTCCTTGTTTCGTGTACATACAGATCAACAACACATTTCCATTTTACACCAATTTTTGTTATGAAAACTGTCTTTGTGTTGTGATGGAAAAACCAGCTGTTCACCAGCATTTGTATTGAACGTGTTGTTTCAGTGGTCACCCCCTCAAATGCATACCATTCCTTTAACATGTTTATGTCGTCTTCATTTTCTGAATAAGACTCGCATTAAATAAGGTAGATATGACAATGTTTGTGATACATCTTGCTTTATGTAGAACCAGTGATAATGGATATTTTATACAGTCTAACTTCGTGGTTTTGATATTTTGGAGATTTGTTACAATATGTTTGTTGTCCGTTTTGTTATTCAAGACTTTGATCAGACACTGAAATATCGAAGTCACACAAAGCAATTAACCAACCACAGCTGAAAACCATGATCAGAAAAAATTATCAATTATATTTTCCAACTGCTCTATCTTACATTGTCTTAAATCATGTTAAATGCTTGGAAAAGAAAGGTACAACTGCTATAATAATGCAAACTAAGTTTCAATATCAAATGCATCGTATGTTTTACAATAAGATATACACACAGAATTTCCTGCCCTCTTTTATCCCAATCAACTGGATGACAACTATAACTGAAAAATTAATTACGTTTAAATTGACCATGTTGACCAATCCACGTTAATAAGTCAGCTAAAGGTCTTCAATACTCTATGAACATGATGTGAGGGAACTCAAATTATTGATGTTTGTTTCATGAGTGTTGATAAAACTCTTTGGTATGGCCATGTTTTTTTTATAAAGACAAGGAAAGGTTACCATGGTTACAGTACTCGTGCTTTTTACCACTCAGTTCCAGACAGGTACCGTACATTTATATTTAAATGTAGATAATATCAGATGGACATGATTACCAATGTAGTATTGTGGGCCAATGCTGTGTCGTGTAGGAAGAGTGTGTGACCATTGGTTGTCCAGCAAGTCACGTCATCATCATGTCCCTGTACTAGGTTCTTGTTTCGTTACTGTATATATTATTGCACAGTGGTGTTCCATATCAATACACCACTATCTCACAACAGGAGTGAGTGATGACTCTGGACTGTCAAATATTCACAGTGAGATTGAGAAAATCCTTCATCGATGAAGCTGTTGATTGAACAGTCATGAAAGTTTCTTTGTCATTTCATCAGTAATAAATGGTTTCAATCATCAGTCTTGGTATAGTCTGTGTTTTAAATGCTCTTCGAAGTGGACGAATTCCAGGCAGAATGGTCAATCACATGAAAATAGAGCCACATGGTTCTATCGTGTGTGCATCCAAAGCTTTCTTGAATAAATGCATCATTTAATTATTAAGTTCAGAAAAAGAATATGGTACTCATATTGATTTGGTGGGTTGGTTGGTTTGTTGTTGAACACCACACACAGCAATATTCCAGCTATATGATTGTGGTCTGTAAATAATCAAGTCTGGACCAGACAATCCAGTGATTAATCTCATGAGCAGCGATCCATGCAATTGGGATCTATGACATGCATCAGCGAGCCTGACCACCTGATGCCGTTAGTCGCCTCTTACGACAAGCATGGTCACCTCTTATGGCAAGCATGGGTTGCTGCGGACCTATTCTGTCCCGGGTCTTACTATATTACACTTCAGCTGAAACTGATGAATGTGTGGTACATGTATAGTAAAGGGCCAACCCACGTTTGTCATGGCCACTGTAGTAACAAGTATGGATGTTCAAGAAGTTGTAAAATCAAAACGCACAACAAACTGTTAGAATGATACTGCACCCTCAAAATCTGAAGGACATGCAGAAATGCCTGAGTATTGCATAAGGTCACTTTAAAAATTACCATTGTACATAGCAGCCATGTAAAATTAGATTTGAATTTTGAAAGGAGAATGTGAGCTACATTCTGACTTGATTTCAAACTCTGCTCATGTTACAGCCATTTTTACATGTAAATAAGTGTTGATGGAGTATGTGCTCTGTGTTGGGAGAGTATGTACATTTTTGTGTGCACTGTATTCCATCTAGTTATGACCATTGAAATACCTCAAACGTTCAGGTGATTGGATGATAGACAAAAGACAAAGAGTCCTAAAAAACCTTGTCTACAATTCAGCACTGGGGACTGTTGGTCATGGACCAGGGACTAGCATTCAGCACAGGCTAATTACTAAAATTGTTGCAGACAAATCCCATGTAGAAATGGAAAGAATTGCAAATGTAACTACTTTAGATTATGGTTATTTTAAAATGATATATAAAAAGTGTAGTCCCCTTGTTCCTTTGGGAGTAAATTGTCATAACAACATTAATAAAATTGTCCAAAATTATTTTTTCTTCAAATTCCAACTTTTTTCACAGTAAACATGAATTAACTGATCTGAATGAAATAAATGCTTTTTTACAATAGTATATTTCAGATTTTGTATTCAATGGTATGTTTTTATAAGAATAATAAGAATAATTTATGGGAATTTTTCAAAACCTGTATTTACACAAATTTATACATAAAAGTTCAAAATAATAATTACATTTTGTTTTACTAAACTTACTAAAGACACTTGAGACCATTCATACCACTTAGCAGTTGTAAAATATAGGGTTGCCAGCCAGAAATACACTGACACTGTTGTTACTGAAAATGAATGAATAGTCAGAGTAGGATAATGTGCTGACATCAAAGACTGATAGCAAGAGAGAAGATGCATAGGGTCTAAACATACATGTAAAAATACATCAAATGGATGTGTGAGGCATTTTGCTCAAATGAAAACAACCCAACTAAATGAAGGAAATCCAAGCACAAATAATTGTAAAAACCAAGCATTTACAGGTACATTAAATTGATAATTTATTAATTACTACTAAAATACATGAAAAAAACCATCTAACAATTATGACCTGAAGCGTATTGTATTAACTCAATTCAAAATATCAGTCAAAAGACATATGAAGATCCAGAGCTCATGCTCTCAATGTGGTTGATGAAAAGGTGCCGGCACTCACTGTGCAGAGTTGTGTCCCCAAGGTCGGCAGGAACCATAAGATAATGGGTTCGAATCCCAGTCTCCCGTGGTTATGTTTCTAGGTTTGTCAGCACGACACCTGTGCTCATGGGTTTCACCAAAGTGGTAAACATAAGGTCAGCATCACTTTGGGCTTTCGATGCTGCCATGCTGTGATGTCACTGAAATGCTGCACAAAGTGGCGCTAAAACCAACCTGCTCATTGCAGCAGGTACCTTTATTAGCAGAAAAACAAACAGCCTCATATGTTTTGTACCCATATCTTAAAGAGATGATTGAGTAGCTCAGTCGCATGTGGACACAATCAAGGACTTGGATGCAGTGTTTACAGTCTTTGTGTTCAGGATATGGCTTTATAATGCCCCAACGGTCTTAACTGAATGTATCCACAACTACAGAAGAATTGTCCGTGCACAGCGACAATGGAAACAAGTTCCTGTTTTATGCTACATTTAACTACAACTCAGGACAGCAAAATATGTTTAATAACCCAGTAATGAGAAAAACATGTATAAACAAGAAAACAGCGTTATCACTATCCCTCGCCATGGGGCACATAAGAATTATTTGTTCATATAGTACTGAATATGAACTATAAAAAAGAGAGTCCTATTGAACAGTAAGAAGAGATGGACACTCGGGTTGTTTTATGTCATCAGAAACAATTATTAAATGTGAAATTGATACACACAATTTTCAAACAGTCTTGACATGTATCTCATAGATAAGCATGCAAACTTTC
This sequence comes from Haliotis cracherodii, assembly GCF_022045235.1. Taxonomy (NCBI): domain Eukaryota; kingdom Metazoa; phylum Mollusca; class Gastropoda; order Lepetellida; family Haliotidae; genus Haliotis; species Haliotis cracherodii. The sequence goes on from NW_027266286.1 coordinate 32,205,197, forward strand.
ATTCATGAAACTTCAGAAGTTTCTGAGAAATGTCCCCATTGCAGATACTATACACACAGTTCACTAACTCTTTCATCTAACGTAAGTCACTGAGAAAAGTTGCCCCCATTGCAGACACCATGGGCAAAGTAAAAAAGCATGGAGCAAGGGCCATAGCTCTGTAAAAAAACTAATTATGGAACCAATTTCAAATTTAATCTTGACATGTATCTCTTATATATATAAGCATGCAAACTTTCATTCATGTAATTTCAGTAGTTTCTGAGAAAACATTTGACGCAGTGTGCACTAAGTTGAAAAGCAAACTGAGCAAGGGCCATTACTCTGCAAAAATGGAACTTACGACACCAATTATTGAATCATGACCAGTAACATCGGAGTGTAAAATTGCTTTTCTCTGACTGAAATAGTTTTTAGAAACTTTGTCCCCTTTGAGAAGCGGAAGGACGGATGAACTCCGTTCCTATATCCCCTTCCTCTTCATGGCGGGGGATAATCCTTGTTGTGCCATTGAGTTACTTTCTTCTTGAGCACATTAAGTAGTGTGTTGGTCATATAAGTAACAATTACCATGATTCCCCTGCTGGTGATAGAATTGGCATAAAAGACCCACCTTTATTTCTATTTTAACAATATTTAAACGCTTCAGCCACTGCTCAGTAGATAATACATCCATCCAGCAAACCGTCTTTGTCTTGTATTAAAACCCAAATGGAAGCATTGAGCCTTTAGATTACTTAAAGCACAGCCAAAGACTATGTTGAATCAAAGATTGCCATGATCTCACATTTTTGGCCAGATAAAACATGATAACATGAAACTCAGACAGAACAGCTCATATGAAACATGTGAAACTCTGGCGTTTACTGTAAGATGCAATGATGTAACCACGAGGCGACCCCATGACTCTGTATGACCAAACGGAAGACCAAAGCTCACTTCTTGAGGGTTTTACAATTACAGGAACAACCATAGTCTGTCTCCCAGACCCTAGAGAATAAATTCAAGAAGGAGTCCTAACTCCAGTCTAGATTGCCTCAGCTCTGGTCTTGAACAAGCAAGTACTGTGTTATGGTTACGTGGCTTACAAGTTGAAACAGTAACAACAAAGTCAGGTACCGTAGTTGTCCGGGTCCACAGGGGTCACAATCATGAACAGTCTTTTACATAACTGTTGGTTGGTTGGTTGGTTTGTTGTTAAACACCGCACTCAGCAATATTGCAGCTATATGATGGCGGTCTGTAAATAATTGTGTCTGGACCAGACAATCCAGTGAATCATGAGCATGGATCCACGCAAATGGGATCGATGACATACATCAACCAAGTCAGAGAGCCTGACCACCCAATCCCGTTAGTCGCCTCTTATGACAAGTATTATACATACACCTCACGACCACTGATTGTTCCATTCATGTGATCCCTTCTATTTATCCACATGTACATCTTTCCTGAAACTAGTTCATTTCCAGTAAATATCTTACAACATGTACAAAGTACAAGTACATATTACATACATAATGCTTGATTTTACCCACAAGGGTTGAAAGATCTGAGTAATTACAGCACTTCAATTAGCTTTATATTTTCTAAATATTGTCTGAAACAGACAAAACTTTGAAGATGAGCCTTTCTCACAGCCCCCATCTGAGTCGGAGTGATTCCATGGTGGTCTCACTAGCAGAGCTCTCGTCCTTCGCGTGGAGACCAAATGCTAACTCGGGTCCTTCACTGCCCTCCATGTAGCGACTGTCTGCTGGCTCATCGGATGGCTGCCATCTACATCAGAAGAAATTTGTCAATAGGCATGGAGTTACAAGACTTAAAGAGAATAAATCGACAGTATTTACCCAAATTAATGACTGAATGTTCCTGTATGAAAGCAAAATTTGAGCCTGCAAATAATCAGGCCAGGCAACCCAGTGGTTGACAGTCCATGACATGATATTGTGGGTATGATGACAGTCAATGGCATTTTGGGAGGATGACAGTCCATGACATTTTGGGGTGGATGACAGTCCATGGCATTTTGGGGTGGATGACAGTCCATGACATTTTGGGCATGGTGACACAGCCTACCAATGCTCACTAGTCCAGCCTTATAACAAGCATAGGATTCATGGGAACATTCTGCCCTGGACTCCACACAGGGCACTTTCCCAAACTGTGGCTATACTGGGCGAGATGATACTTCACTATAGACACAGACCCATCAGCAATGTGGCTGTACTGGGTGAGATGATATTACACTGTAGACACAGACCCATCAGTAATGTGGCTGTACTGGGTGAGATGATATTTCACTGTAGTCACAGACCCATCAGTAATGTGGCTATACTGGGTGAGATGATATTACACTGTAGACACAGACCCATCAGTAATGTGGCTGTACTGGGTGAGATGATATTTCACTGTAGTCACAGACCCATCAGTAATGTGGCTGTACTGGGTGAGATGATATTACACTGTAGACACAGACCCATCAGTAATGTGGCTGTACTGGGTGAGATGATATTTCACTGTAGACACTGACCCATCAGTAATGTGGCTGTACTGGGTGAGATGATATTACACTGTAGACACAGACCCATCAGTAATGTGGCTGTACTGGGTGAGATGATATTACACTGTAGACACAGACCCATCAGTAATGTGGCTGTACTGGGTGAGATGATATTACACTGTAGACACAGACCCATCAGTAATGTGGCTGTACTGGGTGAGATGATACTTCACTATAGACACAGACCCATCAGTAATGTGGCTGTACTGGGTGAGATGATATTACACTGTTAACACTGACCCATCAGTAATGTGGCTGTACTGGGTGAGATGATATTTTACTGTCCATAAAATTAACATTCAGACTTGAATTGATTGTTGGGCCTTGAAATGACTTAAAATCTAAGATTTCTCAAAAAGGACTTAAAATTCAATAAAATTCCTTGAAAAATTGGCTACTGCTGTGAAATAAGCTCATTACGGTTATTTGTTCTCTTGTAATGTGTGATGACATCATGCTTCAAGATGTCCAAAACTTGATTGATAAATAATACTGAAACACTGTTGTGTAGACGTAATCATTTTAATATTGTATACTTCCAAAGTGATCATTGCATCATCATTATGTGTCAGGTATACACTACAGTCCATAGTAGGTGTGGGTGCTGGGGCAGTGACAGGGAGAGTAAAGGGAGGGGAAATGTTTGGGACGTACCGTGTATCACAGCTGATGCGGGCAAGGTTCGTCAGGTTGCAGGTAGACATGTGCACCGTCCTGTACATCATTCCAAGATCATTTCATAAAAATAATATTCTTATTCCTATGTTTACCATGTGTGAAACCCAGCCCATTAATAGTACGGGTGGACAGTGTTTTATAGGTGTGAACAAGTGCTTCCAACATGCATCCTAATTTCATTATTCCACATACATCTTGTTATATTATGACTATTTGTAAGCTGGGTGGTTCCTGAAGGACAGGAATTTTAAAGACAAGTGAGCTTATGTTTTATTCTGTGTACTACACTAAGGTCTGTAGAATGCATGTACTTCCTGTCTATGAAGTTACAACAGATAATACCAACTCACTCACCTCATTCCAAATACCATGACGTCACCCGCCTTGAAGTCTGTGGTTTTCCATTGGCCTCCAAATTTGTCTGTTATTTCAAAAGGATCTGTTGTAAACCACCCAGTGCCTGCATTGAAAAATGAAAATACACTATTGAGGTATTGCAATATGGGAATACACTATGTAGGCACTGCAATATGTGAATACACTATGTAGGCACTGCACTATGTAGGCACTGCAATATGTGAATACACTATGTAGGCACTGCAATATATGAATACACTATGTAGGCACTACAATATGTGACTACACTATGTAGGCACTGTAATATGTGAATACACTATGTAGGCACTGCAATATGTGAATACACTATGTAGGTATTGCAATATGTGAATACACTATGTAGGCACTGCAATATATGAATAGACTATGTAGGCACTACAATATGTGAATACACTATGTAGGCACTGCAATATATGAATACACTATGTAGGCACTGCAATATGTGAATACACTATGTAGGCATTGCAATATGTGAATACACTATGTAGGCACTGCAATATGTGAATACACTATGTAGGCACTGCAATATATGAATACACTAAGTAGGCACTACAATATGTGACTACACTATGTAGGCACTGTAATATGTGAATACACTATGTAGGCACTGCAATATGTGAATACACTATGTAGGTATTGCAATATGTGAATACACTATGTAGGCACTGCAATATGTGAATACACTATGTAGGTATTGCAATATGTGAATACACTATGTAGGCACTGCAATATATGAATACACTATGTAGGCACTACAATATGTGAATACACTATGTAGGCACTGCAATATATGAATACACTATGTAGGCACTGCAATATGTGAATACACTATGTAGGCACTGCAATATATGAATACACTATGTAGGCACTACAATATGTGACTACACTATGTAGGCACTGTAATATGTGAATACACTATGTAGGTATTGCAATATGTGAATACGCTATATTGGCACTGCAACATGTGAATACACTATGTAGGCACTACAATATGTGACTACACTATGTAGGCACTGTAATATGTGACTACACTATGTAGGTATTACAATATGTGAATACGCTATGTAGGCACTGCAATATATGAATACACTATGTAGGCACTGCAATATGTAAATACACTATGAAGGCACTGTAATATGTGACTACACTATGTAGGCACTGCAATATGTGAATACACTATGTAGGCACTGCAATATGTGAACACACTATAAAGGCACTACAATATGTGAATACACTATGGAGGCACTACAATATGGGAATACACTATGTAGGCACTGCAATATGTGAAAACACTATGTAGGCACTGCAATATGTGAATACACTATGTAGGCACGGCAATATGTGAATACGCTATATTGGCACTGCAACATGTGAATACACTATGTAGGCACTGTAATATGTGACTACACTATGTAGGTATTGCAATATGTGAATATACTGTGAAGGCACTGCAAAATGTGAATACACTATGAAGGTATTGCAATATGTGAATACACTATGAAGTCACTGCAATATTGCAATGCCTTGATAATGTGAATACACTATGAAGTTATTGCAATATGTGAATACACTATGAAGGTATTGCAATATGTGAATACACTGTGAAGGCACAGCAATATGTGGATACACTGTGAAAGCACGGCAATATGTGAATACACTTTATTCAATAGTGGTTCTGTAGAAATGTTCCAGAAACTGTTCTGAGATACTATTATGATAATAATGTCTGTTTGTGTATTTGTCTCAGCATGGATAAAACAACAGTCCCACAGCTACCTTTCAGTCTTGCTTCCTCTGCGTCAAGATTGCCATATGTGTTTTGGAATTGAGCAAACCTGAAATATTCAATAACAATGCTGATTCTAATAATCTAATAGGCTCTCGTGACTGTGGTATCAGTGAGTCCATAATCCCCACAACAATAATCTATGACATGCTCAATCATACTGATCATATTCTCAATCAGTTCTCACAACTGATAATAGGTTATCTGGGCCGTTAACACAGTGTAGACATTTACTATCTTTTGGTGTAGGTGGTGGTTCTAAATATGTAAGTATTTCACGTTTTCATTAAGACGTGATCACATATAACATCTTTAAGATGAATGTTTACATCCCTGAACTGAAGCCAATAAAACAAATGAAACTAATTATTATTTAAGTATAATCCAACAATTATATCCCAACAATACTGTATAAAACACTTTAAGGGTTTATTTAACATGTACGCTGTAATCCAATTTACCATTATGTATTTGCAATATTTACGACAGTAAACGTCTTAGAGCTGCATCACTTTAGGCTTTCTTCCCACATCAAACCAACTCACTCACTCCCTCACTATCTCAACTGACCCAGGTAGTTGATGTGATCCCTCACACATGGCCAGGACACCCATCTCTATGCTGATATCCCCCACCGGAGTCCACATGGTGAGGAGGGACTGGGAGCCACGACTCATATACACACTGTCCACATGGACCCCGGTGAAGGCATCGGTGGGAACAGCCCTGCAGGAGACAGAACGTACAACTACAACAACAACGTGAGTATCCCTGGACCTCGGTGAAGGCATCGGTGGGAACAGCCCTGCAGGAGACAGAACGTACAACTACAACAACAACGTGAGTATCCCTGGACCTCGGTGAAGGCATCGGTGGGAACATCCCTGCAGGAGACACAATGTACAACTACAATGAGAGTATCCCTGGACCCCGGTGAAGGCATCGGTGGGAACAGCCCTCCAGGAGACAGAATGTACAACAACAAAGTGAGTATCCCTGGACCCCGGTGAAGGCATCGGTGGGAACAGCCCTGCTGGAGACAGAATGTACAACAACAACAACGTGAGTATCCCTGGACCCCGGTGAAGGCATCGGTGGGAACAGCCCTGCTGGAGACAGAATGTACAACTACAACAACAACGTGAGTATCCCTGGACCCTGGTGAAGGCATCGGTGGGAACAGCCCTGCAGGAGACAGAATGTACAACAACAAAGTGAGTATCGCTGGACCCCGGTGAAGGCATCGGTGGGAACAGCCCTGCTGGAGACAGAATGTACAACTACAACAACAACGTGAGTATCCCTGGACCCTGGTGAAGGCATCGGTGGGAACAGCCCTGCAGGAGACAGAATGTACAACAACAAAAAAGTGAGTATCCCTGGACCCCGGTGAAGGCATCGGTGGGAACAGCCCTGCTGGAGACAGAATGTACAACTACAACAACAACGTGAGTATCCCTGGACCCCGGTGAAGGCATCGGTGGGAACAGCCCTGCAGGAGACAGGATGTACAACAACAAAGTGAGTATCCCTGGACCCCGGTGAAGGCATCGGTGGGAACAGCCCTGCTGGAGAGAGGATGTACAACAACAAAGTGAGTATCCCTGGACCCCGGTGAAGGCATCGGTGGGAACAGCCCTGCAGGAGACAGGATGTACAACAACAAAGTGAGTATCCCTGGACCTCGGTGAAGGCATCGGTGGGAACAGCCCTGCAGGAGACAGGATGTACAACAACAAAGTGAGTATCCCTGGACCCCGGTGAAGGCATCGGTGGGAACAGCCCTGCTGGAGAGAGGATGTACAACAACAAAGTGAGTATCCCTGGACCCCGGTGAAGGCATCGGTGGGAACAGCCCTGCAGGAGACAGGATGTACAACAACAAAGTGAGTATCCCTGGACCTCGGTGAAGGCATCAGTGGGAACAGCCCTGCAGGAGACAGGATGTACAACAACAAAGTGAGTATCCCTGGACCCCGGTGAAGGCATCGGTGGGAACAGCCCTGCAGGAGACAGGATGTACAACAACAAAGTGAGTATCCCTGGACCCCGGTGAAGGCATCGGTGGGAACAGCCCTGCAGGAGACAGAATGTACAACTACAACGTAAATAATTGAGTCTGGACCAGACAATCCAGTGATTGACATCATGAGCATCGATCTACGCAATTGGGATACAATGACATACATCAACCAAGTCAGTGACTCCTACCAACCAATCTCGTTAGTCGCCTCTTACGACAAGCATGGGTTGCTGAAGACCAGTTCAAACCCAGATCTTCATGGGTTACATCCAGTAGGTCAACTTGCTTGTACATTGCAGACATCACTGCTATATATATGATGCAGGAGCATACAGGTCAAGTCTAGGTTCATCTCATACTTCCCTCCTGTTGGGACTCCATATCAGGGACAGACAAATTGGGGGAAGAAACATAAGTTTGTTCAAAATTGGGATTTTCTTGAAAGTACTATTTTTCTGAAATACAGGGTTATCTTCATACTTCATTCAATGCTAAAATGTAAACTAAACATGAAAACATCTTCTTGTTCATTGGTCCTGTTATCAGTGAAATGTATGTTGGCTCTGCAAGTGATAACATTAGTCATCACTATCATAACATGACTTGGCAATATTTTCATTCAAATTTGGGATGATTTTTTAACTGACAATTGCTTCAAACTTGGGGCCAAATATTGGCCACTGAGCAGGTTAAGACAAATCCCTCTATAGGAATAGTGACATTGAATGTACACTCTACCACAGCTGAGAAACTAGTCTGTCTCTTCCCTGCTGCTTTATGAATCAATGGTATTTAATTATCACTGCATCAGTAAGTGACCCAAACTCTTGCCTACCGTAACCACTTGAAGTCCAGTGTTGTAACATCTTTACCAAAGAACTTCTTGAAGAAACTGAAAGCTGTAAATAAATAGGAATGAGATTTGGGTATTCCATATACAATAAACGATTGAAATTCTGCATTTTTATTAATGGGCAGGTGTGCACTTTATTTGTCATTCTCAGCTCCCTGGGAAATATACAACCCAAGATGCCTTCAAACACTGCTAGAAGGATAATAGTGTTCATGTGTCTGTGGTACCCCCGCCCCTTTGCTGTCATTTTTTGGGGTGTGCTTCTGTTACCATTGGCTTAGACGTGACCTCAACCAACCATCACTTAAGTTATAACTATATTTACATGAAAAGGACATTTGTATTTACCATTTGGCCATCTTTACTGACAATTGCAGCAGAGTTGGGTGCCAAATATTGGCCTGTGAGCAGGTCCAGATAAATCCCTGTGGCACCTATTGCTACCCTGCTTGCCACTTAGCATATAAGAGTGAAAGGACTTGTTTACTCCTACTTACGTCTAGGGCCTTCAATGACTGCTTTGACAGGATCTCGGTGGGTGATACTCGGGACACCCTGCATGTGAGAAAATCAAACATGTCAAACAGTTCATGTAGTCATTTATGCTGAATGATATTGTTATTGGGCACCAACATCAGCATTCAGTCCAGACATCCTATAATGTGGATGGGACATACTTGATTGTGAAAAATGTTGGCCATTCAAAGAACATGATAGGCCTATATCTATTTAAAGCCTCAGTCACACAGACAATGCGATTGTGATGCAACCTCCTGGCGGCCAAAATATTTGACAATCGCAATGAGGTTTCTGGTGTCTCTGAAAGGTTTCACCGAAGTCACTAAACGTTTTCAGAGCGGTCGCAAAACCCATTCGGTCTCAACCAGTCTTTGGAACATGCACAAAAGATTGGCTGCGTCCGATATGGTCGCATGGAGGTTTCATTGGTCTCCTACAGGTCCCTAAGTGGTGTTATTTTAATCACAGATTGGTTTCCACTGTGCGGCGATTGGTTTTGTCTACACAAGTGTGTTGACTCTTTGTGAGCTAGTAGTGACCTATCGGTGATTAATTAAGGATTGACTGTGTATTTTTTTCGGTTCATTGAGGTATGAATTGAAAAACCGATGTGCAAACTGTATGAATTTGACAAGGTAAAACATGTTTTATCTACAACAGTTTAACCCCAAACAGTTAAATATATCAAAACGGACAAAAATGACGACATTGATAAACATTCCAGGTGTAGGAATACATACAGTGGCCTGACATGAATCAGGTGATCGTTTAATTTATGCACATAACTTGACACGCCTACACAGTCAGTAGCCAATCAACGGAGAGTGGGATTAAATGAATGTTCAATTAAGGCAAGAGGCGAAAAGAACTGGCACAGTCAGACTGTAACGAACCGGAAAAAATATGTCCAAGAGAAGGCAGGTGTTTCAAATAACATGGTCATTTACTGCGTGATTCAAACATTATTTCCCTGATTAGGGTAAAACACAGTTGGAGAAATGCTAGTTAGAAATGAAACCCGAAGACATGAAAGTTGAACCGAGGTGAGCGGGAAAAAAACAGGGGAGTGAGCCTGTACGTTTGCTGTTTCATTCATTCTCGGCCTTCAGTTTCAAAGGGTAGTTTAGACAATGAATATGAATGAAAGTCGCTAAATGTCCTGTGCATGACGATACACGTGAGCAGAAAGGGAATTCCCTCGACTGTAATATTGGGATTCCCCGACATTCCGCTGTAATAAAAGTAGTGGGCTGCGGTGGGGGTGGCTTAATTTTTTACATTCATTTGGAAATGAATGCAATAACACGTGACCAATTCAGCTAATCAGAATGCAGGAATTTCCATGAACACAACGAAAATTTAATTATTCAGTGATGAGATGGTGATCAGCAGTCGCTTGATTGGTGACTGGTTGTCGATTGGGTGCAAAGTGGTTTCCAAACGTGCGTCGATCATTCGCAGTTGGGCTTGCAACACGTGACCGTCTATAAAAGTCCTGTCTAGGCATTACAGCATCATTTTGTCATAAGTACTCAGAGAGTTCACATAAATTATTTCCATTCATCACTATGGTCCGTAAAGGCAGGAAAATGAAAGAACCAGAAATTGTAAAAGATACAATAGAGACAACTGCTGTGGTGCACAAGTCTGCTCCACTCTGACGTAGCCAACGAAATCACCACGACTTTACTCTCTCCAACTCTGCCATCAGATTCTCATAGTCTCCTAGCTGTGTCCCTCTTGTGATCCAAGGTTTCTGCCAATACTGCCTTTGCCTTGTCCTTCTCAATCTTCTGTACACCATCATGGCAGCAACTGCAGCATTTTGATTTATTCTTTGCAGACGGAGTAACTGCTACTGTCCTGCTGTTAACATTTTGACAACTTGCAAATGATTTGATTCAGAAAAGCACCCTTTTTATGCATTATGTCTTTTGGTGATCGACCGACAACTAGTCACTGACCAGTCCCCGTTCAGTTGCAACAAGTCACCGAAGATTAGCTGACTTATCAAAAGTGACTAGTGAACCGATTGGTCTCAGCCAGTTGCAAACATTTCGCCGTATCTGCGGTAAACAGTTGCCGAAAACCTATCACTGATTGATCGGTGATCATACCCTAATACCAAATATGGGCAGAAGTAGTTGCACCGGTCTCGGTGATCGCCAGTCGGTCGCAAAGGAAATCAGTTGCCAAGAGGTTGCATCGCGGTCGCATTATCTGTGTGACTGTAGCTTAAGTAAAACTGGCGTAAGAACAGGTCATCAGCACCCTATTGCTAGTTACAGGAGGCAATTAAATTTTGCAGGGTGATCAAGGCATGGGACGTTGTTCATTCTGTCAGTTCAGTTTGACACAGAGACGGCAGATATATGACCTACCTCCATGGTGGGTACACACCCTACCCCACAGCCTTGCTGGAGGACCCCCTTCTCCACTGGCTCCGAGGGGTGGAGGATCCCCTCCCCCTGGTCCTTTAAGTACTGTAGGACTGCCAGGCGTGCCGCCAGAACCTCTTCCCGATCATGGAGACCACGGATGAACAGATACCTGAAAAACACATCATCATAACACACAATCATACCATTGTGCTGGTTTACAAGCACTCCACTAACTGATGTTTTGATTAAGGTCGACCCATGAAGATCCGGGGTCTCCAGCAACCCATGCTTGTCGTAAGGGTGACTAATGGGATCGGGTAATCAGGCTCGCTGACTTGGTTGATACATGTCATTGTATCCCAATTGCGTGGATCAATTCTCATGATGTCAATCACTGGATTGTCTGGTCAAGATTCGATTATTTACAGACCGCCATCATATAGCTGGAATATTGTTGAGTGCGGTGTTAAACATCAAACAAACAAACAAACAAAATTAGATTAAGGTCATTAAGTGAAAGAAATTTTTCTGTGCAAATATATGGGTCTGCAATATTCCAGCTAAATCAAGGTGGCCTAGCTGTTAATACAGCTCCATGTTCATGGGACAGTGGAGAGTTATATTTCTTTCAAATAAAAGAGTTATAAATTTGATCATTATTTGATATAAATTGGATGGAGTGGGGGTTGGGAATTTCTTTTTTTTACATGAATTGAGGGGTGGCATGAAAGAATGTTAACATACAGTCCTAAGATCAATCCCACCACACACACCTCACATCCTGTGTCTCTCCTGTCTTTGTACTGCAGGCTCACACATAAGGAGGCTTACTTTTAAAGATTTGTAACCAAAACAGAGAAGCTAAATATAGAAGATGCAGTTGGGTTTGAAAGAAGTCATAACAGGCAAATACATATATACCTGTGACTGTCTTTTTATAACTCTGAAATAAATTAACAGGGATTACAAGGGAAGAAAATGGACTGAACTATGGCTATTTTTCACTTTTTAAAGTATGTTTTCAGTACATATATCTAAATACTGTAACCATGGTAACGGAGTCAATAAGACTGTGATAGCATTTAAACATCCTACACTTGGCTATAGATCGATACTCAAGGTTGGTCAATTTGCCTGAGCATTTTCAAAAGTAGTTCTTTTGTTGAATTGTGGCTCAGTGGATCTGTAAATAAAGTAATCATCGTTGGGAACCTTAAAATGATCCGTGCCTGGCTAACATGAATAGACCGCCTACGTGGCCTAGTGGTAAAGCGTCCACCCAGAAGGTCCGGGGTTCGAACCCTGGCCACATCATACCATAGACGTAGAAAGATGACACTTGTTGATACGATGCCTGGCACGCGGTCTGGTCTACCCTAAGACCCCATCGCTGCTCTCGGCTAGTCGCCTCGGAGTCAGCGTACTGAGTGGGTTATTTATGTAAACTGCGGCATGGTGTCTCGGTATTAGTCCGGACTAGAAAAAAGCAGCCACACACAAACACACACGTGCATGCACGTCGCTACATAAGTGTAATAATCTTGAACGCGATGTTAAACCCTATTTCACCTCTAACATACCCTTTATCATCGAGTTCCTTGTGCAGAGCGTCCACATCATCAAGTTTATCATTGCAATCTTGCAACTCTTGCAGATACGTTGATGGAAACTGTACTGTCCTTGTCCCGAGTTTCACCTCTCTCGTCGCCATCTCCGACGTGGTGTTTTGTGCGTACGTGGGTTGTCAATCACAGATAAGATAGCAATAGCACTGCTTCGCACGGCCAAACAAACTGGTCGTCATTTTGAACTAGTGTATAAATCACATGTAAATCACGTGACCCTCACATCTGAAACTTTTCTTTTCGTGACTCTCTATTACACAGTGATAAACACACAGCAACCCTGAACCAACACAGACACTTGTCGGGATATGCGCGTGGTTTTCGGTTTATGTTTCCTCGCCATATTGAAGCTATACGTAAATATACATGCACGCAGTCACTACATTAGTAATCAAAACTATTATGTGTACACAAATCACAGGAACTCATTATTGGTCAGTAAATAAAAATATATACCCCTATATGTAAGTACAACTCGTTATTGGTGGGTAAATATAAATATATACCCCTATATGTAAGTAGAGGTCAGTAAATAAAAATATATACCCCCTATATGTAAGTAGAGGTCAGTAAATAAAAATATATACCCCCTATATGTAAGTAGAGGTCAGTAAATAAAAATATATACCACCTATATGTCAGTAGAGGTTAGTAAATAAAAATATATACCCCTATATGTAAGTACAACTCGTTATTGGTGGGTAAATAAAAATATATACCCCCTATATGTAAGTACAACTCGTTATTGGTCAGTAAATAAAAACATATACCCCCTATATGTAAGTAGAGGTCAGTAAATAAAAATATATACCCCCTATATGTAAGTAGAGGTCAGTAAATATAAATATATACCTCTATATGTAAGCAGAGGTCAGTAAATAAAAATATATACCCCTATATGTAAGTACAACTCGTTATTGGTCAGCAAATAAAAATATATACCCCTATATGTAAGTAGAGGTCAGCACAATAAAAATATATACCCCCTATATGTAAGTTTCTAGTTTCTACTTACATATAGGGGGTATATATTTTTATTTACTGACCAGTAACGAGTTCCTGTGACACTAATTGAATAATTGACATCACAGACTCGATAATTTGATGGCGTAAAATGAATTGCTGATATCTAAAAACTGAATTTGATCAAATATTTAAAACAATTACGTAAGACATATAGATATCACGAATTCGATTTAGTGACATCATAAATCATTTTTAGATACAAATTCAATGTATGTCTAAAATTCGAATTTGAGACATCAATAACTATTTCATGATATCAATAATAACCTTTATGATATCATTAAATCGAATTTTTGATAGCAATAATTCATTTTTTGATGTCAATAAATGAATTATTGATATAATAACATCAGGTATAAGTAGTAAAACAAGGCCTCATAAAGCTATACTACCCAATGCGGAACATGCACATTTATGCAATATTTATGCATGAATCCAAACCGACGCGGACTCTGCATAGACACTCGGATCGAAGTACTGTCAAAATAATGGAGACCCGTGAAGACCTTGCCATAACAGGCGACTATGCCTGTCGTTAGAAGCGACTAACGGGATCGGGTGGTCAGGCTCGCTGACTTGGTTGATGCATGTCATGTATACCATTAGCCTGGGTCGATGCTCATGATGTCAATCACTGGATTGTCTGGTCCAGACTCGATTATTAACAGACTCCCGTCATATAGCTGAATATTGACGAGTGCGAGGTTAAACAACAAACAAACAAATAAAATAATGGCGCTATCGTCAAGCACCCTCCATTGTTGTGTGCCGCTGAGCATAAGCCATACACGATACGAGGTGAGGTGAGGTGAGGTGAGATGAAATGGGGTTTAACGTCGCGTCCAAGATTATTGCACTTATATAGCGACGTGCATGTACGTGTGTGTGTTTGTGACGTGCGTGTGTGTTTGTGTGGCTGCTTGTACTAGTCCGGACTGATGCCGATTTATAGTGCTAGCTCACTGAGATACCATGAGTAGATAATAAGTAAGAAGTATCCCCCCTCACCCCCTCATTTGATGACGTCACAAGTGCACCTAGTAACCCCACGTGACTGATGACGTCACAAGTGCACCTAGTAACCCCACGTGACTGATGACGTCACATAACCTTGACCTTGGGGAGGGGGGGGGGGGTGTTGTCAACGTCATTGCCTCATTAATATGCAGAATAACTCATTAATATGCAAATGTATGCATGACGTCATAGGTCAATTAGGTTAATAAAGGGTCAACTGACCAAATGCAATCATGCAATTAATGACTTGACCATTCGTTAACCATAGAACATGGGATAGTAATGAATGTCCCTATATGGACATGATACTACGACCGGGGGTTGGGTTGGGTCTTGACTCACGCGGAATGGAATGTCATTGTGAGACCATTTTGGCGCGAGAACATGTGGTAAACATTTGAACCTTTTGCGTTGAAGACATTTCTCTGTGGGCATTCGGTAGCGGGCTATGTGTGGTAATATTAAAAAGCCCAGGAACAGGTTCATGTAGAAAGATCTCCCGATATTCAATTACGTTCATTAACGGTCAACTGATTGGATGCAATCATGCAATTAATTACTTGACCATTCGTTAAACGTAGAACAACACGTGTCTAAAAACAAGATGGTGGACGTTGCCATGAACGCTCACGGGCGTCACGTGTCCTCGGTTTGTATCTCGCGCCTGACCTACAAGTCAGTTCTATGGGACCCCATTCCACATCTCAGGCTAAGTTGATCCATACCTGCAATAACTCAATCATAGTCCAATATAATCATGACGTCACAGGTCAGAAAGGCTAATGAGAGGTCTGTTGTTCCAATGCACGAATGCAGTGTGTTAATGAGTCCTTCATTTAGTGAGAACGAAGCGTAGTAATGAGTGTCCCTATATGGAAGTGGCTACTACGAGGTTCAAATGTGATTCACGGGGAAAGGAATGTCATTGTTAGACATATGCCATTGATGCATGTATTTCGCGTAGTAATGACTGTCACATGTAGCAAAGAGGGGTGTGAATTGAATTTCCATAGAAACCACATGTCCAGTTCTTAACTCTTCTAGTGTTACCTTTTATAAGCTCCTTTTTAACATTCAGTTTCCATGACAACTATATAAAACAATAAGGGTTAACAGTCTTGACTCCTAGCTAGAGGTCAGCTCGGAGAAATATAGAGTCGGTATCGCGAAACCCGTGTGTTGAAGACTGTAATGTATGCCAGTCTGGTCTAAGACGTTTTAATACTGTAAAATTCTATTCTTGTTCTTCTAAAAGATGTTTGAGTTCAAAATGTCGATTCAGTTTCCTATTTCAATGGAAAAAATACTCGTTTAACTCATACCCAGAATCATTTTCATCAGAAAAAATAGAGTGAAATAACGTCGTTTCAAGAAATTTTATACGATATCCTTTCACATGTCAACAATTTTCAATGAAAAAAAAAAAAATCATGTCTCACGTTTATTTCATTGAAAAAAACAATACAAGCGTGTTTCATTTTTAATGCATAAAACTCTTGTTCTTAAACAATCTGGTGCACAGAAACAGCTGTTTCAACGGGGCATGTTAGGAGTATTGGGTTGTAGCGGACATGCCTGTTGACTGAGCAAACAACTGTGTTGAATGGAAACAGCTGTGTCAACAGGAGTGGCGTTAGAAGTTAGGTGTAATTGGCTGAAGCGGGCACGCCTGTTTACTTACCAAACAAATCTCGTAAATGAAAACAGCTGTGTCAACAGGGGTGGCGTGTTAGGAGTTAGGTGTAATGGGTTGAAGCGGACACGCCTGTTGACTGAGCAAACAACTGTGTTGAACGAAAACAGCTGTGTCAACAGGGGCGTGTTAGGAATATTCGATTGTAACGGACACGCCTGTTGACTGAGCAAACAACTGTGTTGAACGGAAACAGCTGTGTCAACAGAGGCGTGTCAGGAATATTGGGTTGTAGCGGACACGCCTGTTTACTTACCAAACAACTCTGTTGAATGGAAACAGATGTGTCAACAGGAGGGACGGGTTTCCCTCTTGGGTGGGTCTGTGTCAAAAACATCCGTTTTGCATGGCTATCGTGAACCAGTTGACCAACACCTGTGTCAACAGGGGCATGTGCTGCTTCTCACGATAGCCATGCAAAATCATATAAAAAAGAAAGCCCAAATCTTTTTGCGATACAGTTGGTCTCCAATCCACCATTGGTATCATCACAGAGAGCTTTTTCACCATACCCCCCAAAAAATGGCCACGTCTCTCAAGCGTTTATCATCAGAAGTAGCTGATAACATGGAGGGGAATAAAATGTTCAAACCCAAAGTGACCATCGTTTCCCGACATGAACTGATGAAAAAGGTGAATGCAAACGGAATCCTACAAGAAAATTCCACAAGATGTAAAGTGAGTGATTTACCAAAGAATCTTTTGCTCGAGATCATCTCTCACGAATCCATCTGTGTCAAGGATGAAGACCTGTGGAAAGTTCTACTGTCTCCTGCAGTGAAGAAAGTAGGAAGCATGGACTTTGACGTCCTTCTGAATATGCAGTACTCGGAAGCCCTCGAAAATTCAACTCATTTGATCTTCGAGGGACAAGGTCGGTCTAAATCCAATCGAATGTTCAACCGAATAAAATTCTTCAAGTGTACTGAAGACGGAATGAATGAGGAGAATGGAGATGACGTGCTGCTGTGTCAGAGTCAGTCTTAGGTGAGTAATAATTTTAATCTAAATATTTTTACAGATTATTTACTGATAAGTAATTAGTTATATTGAAATCCTTTTTCTTTCTTTCTCATCTGTCTACCTCTAATGCATATTTGTGTAAAGCATTTTTGTAATGTTACGTATGCATTTGTACATCATGCTTTTGACTTAATGATTCATATTATTTAACAGTTAAACTTAAAACAGATTCCTTTTTACTAATTCATTTGTAGAGTTTAATACCCAACAGAAATCAGATATAATCCTTCTTCTTTTTGTTGTTGTTGTTGTTGATAAAACATCACTCGTTAAACATTTTACAACGCAAGAAATAGAATACTCGAAGTGATGTCATGAAAATTAACTTTGTATGAAATGTAAAAAAGTGATGTCTGATACGGCCTATACTTTATTTTGCGAGCGGCGCAAAACTTTTGGGTACATGCCATAGCATTGCGATTCCTGGCTGTAGATGTTATAGTCTGTTTCTGCATGATGTATGCATTTGTATGAGAAAAAAACCTTGATTGAGTTTATTATCTTATCATGAGTCCAACGAATTCTCATTGTACATGTACAAATTCAATGTTCCCTTTGTTCCAGGATGTGTGCACCACAAATGGCGTCCCATTGAAGAACCATCGTAATGAAGAGACATCGTGATGTAGTTACCTTTACCTATGTGCTGTTTAATAAAGTCAGACATCGATCGATGTATTCTTATATTGTCTTTTTACAAAACACTTACGATTAATCTTAAGGTTTTTAAAAGGTGATCTAAGCATCGTGTTAGTTAACCCTTGTCATGATAAATTTCTATGACTCAAGATAAAGTTAGAATATTCTGAATTTAGCATGATTAGCTTTTTAAAACCTTAAGATTAATCGTTTGGTGTATTGTGTCCTCTGCCAGTGGTCAGGAAGATAACCCGATGATCAATTCAACGCAAGCTTCACCAAGTACATATTCGCTGGGGAGTCACGTGATCACCTTCTTTACAACGCTCAATGGGCATAGTAATATTTCCATATTTAGTTAGTGTACTATGTACACAGTTGTCGACGCATCTAACAGTAGATCATATTGCTTATATGGTAACAAGTGAGGTTTATTTTACAACAGTCCGAATGAGTTGGTATATGTGATACACATAACACCTTGTTTTGTCAGTGTCGCTGTTTTGTGAAATACTAACGTCCAGAGAGCCTCCTGAAATTGAGGTCACCACATGCCATTTATCGTGAGTCTGCTTATGAATGGTTAACCACTGCTCCACTCCGTTGTAGAAAGTTCACATATGGTATGAGTTACTATACACATGCCATGTGATACATGTGAATGGAGAGACAAAATTCACGTACCGCGTATTGAATTTTATCCAATAAATAATGGTCGGTAATTCCAATACAACTGAAACACCCCTCCCGTTTTTTGACAATGAAAACCCAAACTGCGGGCCTAGATGACTGTCCCGACACTGTTAGATGCCCACACCCAACTGTCTGACTGACATTGAATAACGCAAATATTTTAAACGAATAATTTGTCTAGTCATACGGTTCTAAACTAAACACGCTACGTGGGGTGTGTTCATTCTTAGATTTTTCACTTATAAGAAACTGGTGTAATTTTATCATATGCTATTCAATAAAGGCATGTTGAATACTAAGAATATCAGGATCTAATTTTGTAAAGGAACAATACTAATTATATGAAAAACACCAATTCGCCTGTGTGAAATTTACAACCATAATCTTTAACTCTGCAAAGTACGAATTTGCAAAATCATTGTGTAATATTTCATGACAGTTTTAACTTTAAACTGAACATGTAACCATTGTTTGCTAGATACATATTATAATACCGCGATAGCTAGCTAACGGAATGGTCGTTGCCTGATAACTTGAAAGTCAATTGATAATTATTGGAGATTGATTGAGAGCATGTTCGTGTATGAGTATGTTTGATAAGTAAATATATTGCTTGGCAATCGAGTTGTTGACAGTTTAATTTAACTGACCGGTCGTAAAATCAGACTGTCAGACTTGCGACTTAACTAAATATTTACTGAATAAAATATGTTTAAATCATAACTTATGATATGGGTGGTATGATATGGGTTGTCCCAGAGAAGAGTGCTTAAACAATGATGAATGCTTACATCTTGTGTTTAACTTACCGACATTTATTGGAGGAACTATTCTGCTCACATACGCATTTCCCCAAGAGAACAATACCATACATTATTTTGACTGCTGGCTTAATGACATCCTGAGTCGATGTGAAGAGATCTGACAGCAATAAGTGACATATCATCGCCCTCATTTTGTGTATGTAAACAGAACAGCACAATATGAACTTAATAAGAATTATTTGATGTCTATTTTTTTTGTGAAATTTTACATCCTTATATCAACAAGTATTGCGGACTTTCACATAATATCGAGAATGTGTACGTTCATATGTCAACACCAAGATCGCATGGCTAATGATGTTTTTAAGTCAACCAGATAAACAAAATGGATTCTTTAATTTGCCCACAGTTCCTATTCTGTATTGCTGAGGGAGTGCTGAGTTCATATTTATGAAAGTGTTGTGTGAAAAAAATGTGACACATGGGAACCTGTCAGACACGTTTTTGTTTTGTTGGGGTTTTTTTTTTTTGGTGGAGGGGCAAGCACGATGTGGTTGTTTGGATGTGGTTTAAGCATAATAGGTATGCAACCCTGCTGTTGACATTCGTGGGGGCATACAATAGCCGCAACACCTGCTGCTGTTAATACAAGACGGGATCCAGACTCCAGGGCGTGATGCCTACGGCTCAATGTCCATATGTATGAATGTAGTTTTAATAAAATAACTTTCATCAAGTACAGCTTATTCAACACGGATGGTAAACAATGATTTTATATCACTGAACATTTTCTACAAAGAGTCCATATTTCTTTTCTTTCTAAAGTTACTTTACCGCATCTTGCGACGTCATCAGTGAATAAACAGTGTAGACTTAAACTTCTCCTTGTATATCACTGTCCATCCTTGGAAAATAGAAGACTGCATACATTTAACACGCAAATTGACATCGGGAACCATCTTAATCAAAGACAATGTAGTATGATGGTAAAGCATCTAACCCCTCAGTAACATATCATTGATACAAAGTGATGGGATGTTTACTGCATTGTTTTACTGCAGAACAAACATGCCTTGGGATTTGAGTTTTACTGTAGAACTAAAAGACCTTGGAATTGAAGTTTGCAACTGCAATTAAGTCATGTGGAAGCAAATGTAGATTTCTTCTCCTGTTTCAGTCCCCATATTTGGAAATAGACTGCAACCATTTTGTAACGGAGTGTTCTCGAGGAAAGGGGATTTTTAAAAACAACACCGGAAAAAAATAATGAGATCTACATTTTATTTAACACAATGACATTATACATTGAGAAACAAAATTGACGAAAAGCATCAAGAGGTTAACAATGTTGATCAAAAGTAAACATTAGTTTGTCATAAACTATTACAAACAATGTATTTCATGTTATGCATAATTTGTATCGACAACTTGTACATCATCTATATGGATATACATGTTCATTTGCATTAAAAAGCTTCTAACTTTCTCGATTTAGCGTTCCCGGGCACACCATCAACTGCTTTACGCTTGATAACTAAGGCTTTTACACGCTTTTCTTTTTTGTCTTCCTTTTGTCTGCTTTTCACGAAATGCTTTGGAACGTTTAATTGTCTTAAAAGTTTACGAAATTCCTGGTAACCCTCCGGATGCCGTCTGCTTTGAACACGGGGTGACGTGATGACATAGCGAATCAAGTCCACAATGTTTGAATTATGCAATACATCTCCATTGCTCATCACAACTTGTAAATGTTTATTCAAACTCAATTGCCCACTCAGAATGTTTTCTTTGACGAACAACCACAAAGCCATTAACCTCCCTATTGTCTTCGTAGAGGAAATGTCTCTGATTAACTGGTCAGGAACTTGAAGCATGAGCTTCCTTTCAGTTTGTCCCTCTGTAACAGGCAGTGATGTATCATTGTCAAGTCTATTAGAAATCGCTGTCTGAGGATCCTCCGCTGTCTGATTCACTGTCGTCTGTGGATTCTGTTCTTCTCGGTTGGTCATCAATCTTTGATACGTCTCCCTCGTCAGAAGAACCAAAGGTTTGCTCATGATGAACGTTATCTCCCGACTGTGCTGACGACGAGAGGTATGCTCGATAGGCTCTGATGCAAACCGGGAGAACAGAATGATGTGCGAGTATCAACTCACGTTTTTCACGTCGACTAACTGTCTTGCTGGCCAAGGAGCGAATGCACTTCTTGTGACGCGACAGTCGAATTTTATCCTCATCCGATAAGTGTATATTCCCTCTTAAAATGTTGAATAACAGAGTGATAACACCCATAAACTGTTCACGCGATGCATGCGTCAGCAAAGCTTTTCTTTGCTTGGTGTTAGCTTGTTCCAGCATCAGTAGAAAAGTTAAATGTTTCTCCAGTAGTCCACTCATAATGGTGTTTACTGTTTGATTGTCTCGCTCTCAAATGAACAGGTGTATGCTTGCCAATAGTGTTTTATTGCATCCTCCCTCCCCCCAAAAAACCAACAGAGATTTCTTTTTTCTACCCTTCCTTGTTGACCTTGGGTTCTTCGCACACCATGTGGATATAGGTACAGCGAGGGGACAGTCTGAAGTGTTCCGTCATCGGGTCATCTTCTGGTATCCATCGGTGTACGCGAATTTTGCATTTGAAACAGTAGACTCTGTCGTTTTGTCCTGTGTATATAAATCCAGCCTCTGCCATGGATTTTGGAGACTGCTTCATCTGAAGAGGCCAGATAGCGAAGGATTTCAGTCTGTCGCTAAACTTTTCTCCGTACACATCTGTACTGCGCTCTATTACTTCTGCGCAGTCTGTAACTGAATCGACATCAAACCTCCCACATACATCCATCGTGTTTCGAGCCTTAGTTCTGTTCTGTTTGTGAGGTGAAAGCGAAATGAACCAAAAGGGTATAGCACATCTGTACTTCTTAGTCACACATCAACAATGTCATGCGCAATGATTTGTTTTCTGTTGTTGTTGTTTTTTCCTTACTGTGGTAAGTACACCGTGCACACGTCACCTGGAAATATCCCCGTACGCAAACGTCCGTATTCCTCTTCTGCATAGGGCGACACATCCATAACGAGATACCCGTATTTTTTCCTACTCACAGCATCCTGGAAGGAATCCGAAAAATATTTCGCTTGACCCGGAAATATTTGTGATGCTAAAATTTTGTATTCGTGTGCCGATCGTGGGTTGGACAACAGCACGAAGTAATGAGTGTTTAAAGACATGGTTCTGTTACACTCTCCTTTGGGATAGGCTGATTGCTGTATGTTTATGACGGAAATCCCGAGGTGGTGGGATAAAGTACTGTAGAGACGTAAGAATAACTGATTTTTACACACTTGCTCCATGTAATCATCGACGACCAGCAAACAGTTCTTGTCAGTCTCCAAAGAATACGATTTTAGTTCATCTTCTGTTGGTAGAGAATCCCGAAATCGAATGTTGTTGTTGACAGATCTCTCTATGTCAGTGTACACATCTTGCCAAACAGCGTAACAGTAAATAATGAGGTTTGGTGCTGGGTCGAACATGGTATTGACTTCTTTTAGCAGTTGTGCAACCCAAACTGTTTTACCACTCGATGACCCGCCCACCACTGATATGGTAGTAGGGGTTTGAAAAGGCAAAAGACATTTCAATTCTTCTTCCATGGTGATGATGTGTCTTGGTCACTCTTTACCATAGAACTGTTTTTGATAGACTACTCACATAGGTATTTATACACAACATGACACAATGAGGACTAAAACTGATGTTTTATTGACTTCTACCACAGCATATAGACATGAAACAAAGCATTTCACAAACTGCATGCCCATGTCATATGATTATCTCGTACATGACTCATGAATATGGCGTGAACACGAATCTGTACAATATCTAAAATAGCGACAAACAAATGCGGAAACGTATTCATCGTTGATTAAATGATCATTTGTATCGAACTGCTGTACAATATCATCCATGCGTAAATTGGATTTGAATTTACATAACAGATAATACAATGTAAAAAATCCGCATGTATCAGAGTTTGAAGATTGTAATTGCTTTCTATTGCGAGTGTAAGAGGAGCTATTCTCAGACTTCAAATAGTGATTGAATACTTTATCCACGGGTCGTTCTGATAAAGAATCAAACATTTCTGCTTTATTCCCTTTGAAATACATGGCGATCCAGTGACGACCTTCTCTTGTGCTAGTCTCTGTGTTGACAATGAGTCCCACACCTTTGGCACGCTGGCCAGGTGTCAGAGTGGGCAAAGTATCTTTGGCAAAAACACCTATGACATGGGATTGTAAACTCGGGTCACACTGTATGGCGCACCAAAGCTGAGAGGCTTTCATATTGTCTCTGCTTTTTTCTTTTAGATGAATTGAAAGTTACTTGACAAACACGTTGCGAGCCTGGTCGATTTCGATGATGGAATTCCTCTGAGTCAAGACGACGCAACTCAGCGTCGTGGTGAGTGGCCATTTGAATTCAAGTTCGAGCCTCACACTTCCAGATTTCACCAGGTTCAGGTACTCCGAATCTGCACACATTTTATCAATGTCGAAGACGAACAAGGCATTCCCCAAGAGAAATTCACTTCTGGTGATAGCGTTTCCCTTGTTTTCCTTCCACAGACCCATGCCGTCTAGCATGTTAACGTAACAGGCGACATCATCTGCTTCGGTGGGTTGACCCGGAACACTGACCCCATCGATGTACAACGTCATCTTTTTAAGCATGGACGACTTAAAATTAAACGGGTTGCCTGTATAGCTGCCATTTAGACTCGAACTGTCCACCAATCCGACGACGTATCTGTTGGCCACGGGGTTAGAGACGTTGTCTATGCAGTGAGTCTGCTGCGTGGTGGGGATGCTGGTGACCTTGACCTCATTTTTTGTATACGGGTAGAGAGCGTTCGTCTTTTCGAACAGCGTGTTGTGAGCCAAAATCAGGGCGGGGTTGACTTTGACTTTGCATACCTGTAGGTAGGCATCCAAGATTTGAACTTTGAATTCGTGCTCGGTCACGCTGCTCATCAAGCAGAATTCAGGATTCGATCTGTACATCTTCAATGTCAGGTCCACCTCGTTCAGCAGGTACCGGTTCATGTCAAAGATATCTTCGTAGATGGGTCCCGACATGGTCAGTACTTTGCTGTCCGCTATGTAGGAGGCTCTCGATGACATTCCGCCGTTGATAGATCCAGTGACGTCGCTACTCTCCAGGTCGGAGTTTTGTTCGGCTACGTCCTTGTAGAACAGCTGAGCTGTCAACTGAGTGGTCTTTGCCTCGGCTCCGTACTCCAACAGGGTCTTCATCATACTTTTGTAAGCGTAATGGTTGTTGGTGGAAGACACGAGCTGATTCTGCAGGTAGACCGTGACTTGAGAAAAGAGCGACTGCAAAAACAGGTTCACGGGGGCCACGTTTTCATCTTCTGCTAATGCTGTACCGTCCGTTTGAGTGACTTTGACATTGAGGTGCAGACGGGTGCGCTTCAGATCGACGTAGTCGCCTCCGGAATTGGACACGTGAAATTCCAAAGGTGTGGAATCGTTGATTTGGCTCAGAGGACGCACGTTGACGAAGTAATGTTTCTGAACGCTGGTTTGATAGGGAGGCAGAGTGAAGAGATTTAAGGTTTCGGGAACCAGTTCCTCGAATTCTTTGTCGTTCAACAGGGCCATGATTTAACTAAAGATGTCGTTTTCTTTCACTGGGGTACACTTGAGCACTTTAGCCGTCTTGGAAGGTGCGTTGATGTTGTCAGTTCGACGTATCTTCTTGGTTGTGACGCACTTAGCCCCCGCCTTGCGTTTTAAAGCCTTTTCTCTTTTGCCGTGTGCTTCTGCTCTCTCTACTTCGCTTTGGGATTCGGATGTCATTTGGAGAGTGACCTTAGTTGGAGGATCTGCCTTTTGTTGTTGTGTTGCCTGTCGATGAACTGGAATCACCATCCTTTGCATCTTCCCATTAACCAGTCTGGAGGATGACCTTGTCGCGTGTTTGTCAAAGTAATGTTTAAACTTGGCGTAGTCGGGGAAATACAATGGGCGCGAAGCATCCATGTTTACTCCACAAAAGGATAACGTCTTAAGTGAAGTGTGGCGTAGGTCTCTTCCGTTAAGAATGACGGTGTAGAGGTACTCCCCGACTTTAAATACAGCTCAATATTGTCGGTTTCTTTTAATTTGACACGAATGGTAAATTCACTACCAAACGTATAGGTAGGCCCCTGTCTCAGATCGATGCGTCTCAATAAGGCCAGTTGAGTTTCCCCTACCAACGAGCTGTCACATAAGTTACATAACACGTCCACGTAGGGGTCACCACTGGGGATTTTTTTCGCATCCAGCTTTCCAAAATTGAGCTCGACTAAAGACACCACCCAGAATCCGTCAAAGACTAACCTTTGATTTAATTTGACTCGAAAATGATAGGGTGAATTCTCAGGAAAGGAGGTTGTTTTGGAGTCTGAGCTTTTGAGAAAAACGTACTTTTCCATCATCAGAGGTCTTTCAGTTCGCTCTCTTCTACGTAGGAATCAAAGGAACTGGGCCACCCTAGCCAACGCACTAGAACATGGGTCTTGCCTTTCACCTTTTTTCTTTTCAGAATTTTGTCGACTTGCCACAGCACATCACCCTCTTTCTCGACCTTCTGTAGTTCGTTCGCGTAAAAGCTACCTATCAAGGGTTCGTCGTGGAAATCTTTCAGCTTGTACTGAGGGAACGTTTGCTTCTTGTAACGTCGAGCCACTTTAAACAGTTCTTCCGTCCACTTGAGATCGAGTTCCTTGGTGAAAGGTTTCCTGAGGTATGAGATGCGAACCAGGTCGCCCACTTTAAATAAGTATTTCTTGATGTTGGGTTTGACTTTTCTCAGAGGTTCCAGATAGAGGTGATCCCACACTTTCACTTCGTTGGTTTTATCGACATCTGCAGGAGAGAGATGAGGCAGAGACGAATGAAGGGTGTGATTATAATTGGATACTAAATCCGCCAGAACGTCCAGATAACGTTTGGTGTTATTGTGGGTCATGTATCTGGTGATCAGTGATTTCAGTGTTCTGTTAAAACGTTCAACGTAATTACTTTTGATGTTTTCGTTGCGAGCTATGGTGAGTTTTATCTTTTGTTTTTCTAAAAACGTCTTGAACGCCCCCTTAAATTCGCTTCCGCCATCTACTCTCACCTTCCCGGGACGTCGCTGTTCGAGGATGTGTTTGAAAGCTTTCAAGACGGTTTCGGGTTTCTTATTGTCTAACGGAAGGGCGAATGCAAAGCGGCTCAATATGTCGATGGCCACCAGCAAGTATCTCACACCATCGTTCCACTTCGTAAACCTAGACAGGTCGGCCAAATCCACGTCGAACATTTCGTCGATAGAATTCACTCTGACTTTCATTCGATTGAAACGGTATCTGACGGGTTTGTGTAAACTGTAAGCATCTTGATTGTTGACAAACCGTCTGACACTGCTCGCTGGAACTTCCAATTGACCTTTTAACACCTTTTTGAGTTTACTCGGACCCAAAAACGCGCCCGGATTTCTGGGAGTGAAATAATAATCTTCTAGTACTTTGTCAGAAGTTATCTCTCGAGAGCTCATCGTGTAATGATAGAATATCATGGATGATGTTTCGTTTTATATCATTGTTGTTGTGCGTCTGTGTGTGTCTGTTCGCAGGTACCAGGCCGAAGCTCGCAGGTGTCACTGCATCACATAACCACATTGGTGATGCAGGCTTTTCCTCCTGCAGCTATAAACCCTGCCGCCATGGTATAACGGAAAACAATTGTTGAAAACGGCATTAAACCCTAACTCACTCACTCACTCGCTCATTATGTGTGACTGAAGATAAAATACAAACAAAATACAAATTTTCAACATTGATTTTTATTATCAAATCAATATCATAATTAAAATAAACAAACAAAACATTCATTCAATTAGTCCCAAGAAAAAACATTTCACATTCTTTTGTCTAACTTTAACATTTTCTCGACGCGTTCTTTCAATCCCTCCTTCCATTGAGACGTTTTAAATTGAGAGTCACGATAGTCCTTGCATCGATACGGGACCAAGTTAAAGTCCCTCACATCTCGAAAACTTGGGTCTTCTAGCAGCAGTTTTATCCAGCTCTCGTGCACCTCTCCATCGTCTACGTCGGATAATGCCGTGTTAAAGTATTTCTCCATCAGTTGTTGTTCAGACATATCGCAGGTGTGGCCCCATTCACCTTCTGCATCGAACATGCACCCGAAACACAATTCACGAGACAGTCGTTTGATCATCTTGGTGAGTTGAAGACAGTAGCATAAAGTCAACAAGTTTTCAACGAGTTTCATCTTCTCCGCCACGGCGACCTCGTCCGCGGAGAGTGCCCAGCAAGATTTTTTTATAATCACTCGCTTAGTGACGTTGAAATCGTCTCGAAACTTGCGCTTGGCGTTTTTCACGCATTCGTCACGATTTGGAAACCATTCGTGAGATTGGTGAATGACCGCCTCGTTTAGGGTGTGCGGCATTTTCATGACCTGCTTCCAGGAATAGAATGTAGATTTGTCTTTTCTTCCCACTCTGTTTAAAGATAGAATGACTAAATTTAGAATTTCTGTGACAGCTCTTTGTTATTATTTTTTTTTACTTAAACAAACCAAAAAGTGACAAATACCACCATTAACAAATTAAAAGGCAATAGCTATGTCGAGTGAATACTAATACTATGATAAACAACTTAAAAGACATTAGCTATGTAAATTGTAAATTAAGATGGAGTGAACACTAACCTTTCTGCCATGATACAGTAACTGTGTTTTTCTGAAACAACTCGAGTCTCTGAATGTACAGGAAGAAATGCGTGTGATTTAAGCGCAATGATGAGCATGACACTATTCTATTATTTCAAATTCATTGGTTGGTTGGTTGGTTTGTTGATCACGTGTTCATTAAAACCTTTGATGATTGGATCTACATGAAAAAAAAACATTTCATTGGGTGTTTATGTAGTATATTTATAGGTTTAATTATATTCAAACTCTCTCTGATAACCATTCTGTTATCTCTTGTTCATAATATATTCAACAAAGAAAGAAACACACATGAAAAGAACACATTATTCTTTTTATCTAACTTTTATTCACACTAAGTAACAGACATATTATCTATTTATGATATGTAGATGAATACTTTCATGATCTCATCATATGATCTCAATCAATTTGGCCTCCAATCGTTCCTTCCTACTGGAAGTTAAAAAATGTCTGTTCAAGTCATCAACATTCTCATAAGGCAGGTTTTGAATGTCCAGGAAGTCAACTCCAGAAGAATTCTTTTGTGTCCTCGCCTCTTCAAAGATGTCGCCATGGGACACAGCTTCTAAAGCATCGTCAAAGTACATCATCACACATTCATCAGGCTCGATCATCAAACACTGATGATGGCGTTGCGATGGGTGATTTATCTCAGACCCATAACAGTTACTATTGCACAATTCATTCACTATGACACGTAAGCGGTCCAAGTAAAGCTTTTCAAGGACCATTTCAAATTGTTCTCTGTTTGATCAAAGATTCTGATTTGGTTCGGGAATACTCACTTCCCGGACGTTAATAGTGAAAGGTCCTGTTAATATATCCGCTGATGTGCTATCCCGTTGACAATGTGTTCTCAGGGTTCTCTCCAGAGATCGACATCCAGCAAGATAAGCAGCAAGGCGAGATCGTTTCGATTGTGCCCCATCTCGGATAAGTTCTCCTCTTCCCCCTCTCACCCTGTAGTGGTAGGTAGTTGCTCGTCCACTCATCCTGTTTATAGAAAACACATTTTATTTTAAAAAATTTATATCCTGGACATTTTTTTTTTTCTGTAACATATTTTGTTACTTTCAAACATATTTCTTGTGTTTTATTTTATTTGTTTTTGTCAAACCAATTTTTTGATTTGTTGATGTCAAACCTATTTGGTTTCTGACATTTATATTTTCTGTCATAAGTGTTTTGTCATACAAGTTTTTTTGTGGTCAAATCAATGTATCTGTCATTAAGTTTTATTTCTAGCTTTCATCACTAACTGTTTTTAAAAATTTACTTCACAACATATTTTTCGCAAAAGTTTTTAAAAACAAAACAATAATGAAATGTTTCTTCTACCTTTCACATGTCGAGGAACACTCCAGAGGTTTCATCATTTTGTGGATGTAGTCATTGTTTGCTAGACGATCTCATTTTTTATTTTCTTGGAATGGGGAATGTTAGTTACAAAGTTCTAAATAGGATTGAACCCATAGGGTCGAGATTCGATGCCATCTGTCAGCAAGTATCGCTTATCATCTTGAGGAGTTAAACCCAATTTGATCACTTTGACTGTCAAGAGTGTGTTATGAATGGATCGAATTTGATGAAATGTTGACATGTTTTGTTGGTGTTTAAAAAGACAATCTTTAAACATCTGGTGACGGAGATGTTTTTTGACAAAAGCTTTCTGCACACCTTTAGCAGTGCGTTTCTCAACCCTTTCACCAGGAGTTTTGTCAAAAATAAAACTATAGTTTTTGGGACGAAGTCCGACAAACTCTCTGATGGTTTTGCCACCCACTTCATCTTTCATCAAACCGATGGCCTTGTGTCTTTCCATTGAATGAAGTGGGTGGTCTACGGGATAGTTTGAGGTGTCAAAGAGGTGGGTGTTAGCTAACATAAAGTCTTGAGGATCGCGGACAGGAGTACCCACAGGGGACCAGATTTGATAAAACAAGCTATCCGTGTCTGTCATGAGGACCCTGACATTGTCACTATCGTATTCCTTCAACATGACATTGTAGTGAAAGTCATAAAGAAGTCTTTTTGCGTGTTCCAAAATGGTGAAGCCCACGGCGACGGGTTGGTTCAAAGTCACAGACACCTTTTCCATGCTCACCACGACCAAATTTTCCGAAAAGATGTTTACACTTTTGAAATTGGATTTTGATGAAAACCTTCGCAGTCTTTCCTCGGTCGCAATTAATTCAATTTGTTTGTAATTTCTTACATTTTGCAACTGTTTCCCATACACGGCATTTGAGAGAAGTTTAAACAAATCTTTCGAAAAGTCATCCGTGGCTTCTTTTCGTTTCTGAGTGTTAAAGTCAATGTAGGGCTTCATCCATTTGGTCTGAGTAAATTTCAAAACTTTGTGTACTTTTTTCAGTTTCAAACCCAATTGTAAATATTGCTGCAAAGTAGCCAAGTAAATGATATAATTTTCTTTGTTTTTCAATGTGCCAAAAAGTTTGGTTCCCGTGGCTTTCACCCCTTTGATACCAAGCTCTGCGAGCAATTCTCTATGATAGGGGGACATATCTTCAAAGGGAATGCTTTCTTTGGTGGGAGCGAGGGGCAGCGACTGATGGACAGAATGAAGGTGACGTTGATATTCCAAATCACACTCTACAATGTAACCCACGCTACCTTCGGGGTCTAGTTGCAACCAATCAATAGACTCTATTTCTGTTTCGTCTACCCAGTCAAAATGACCTTGAGGTAAAGGACAACTCATGGCTGCACCATACAAATTGTTAATGTCAAAGTACATCAGGTGAGATTCGGGTTTGGACGGGTCGAAATCGGACATGTGTTTGTTATTGGCTTGAGCGTGGCGATGATTGATACTCGCCACGCCTCCTCTCACTGCGTTTGAGACAAAGTTGTACATATCGGGATCGGTCATAAGATCTAAGCTCACCCCCGTCATCAAAAGACAAGCATCCATGGCCATCCCCGGGAGAGTAAAGTACTGACACGGGTCCAATCTGTAGTAGCTCAGACACATGTCACGGAATGCTTCGAACACATCGGTCAAAATCAAAGTGTCTACGGCAACGTACAATTCCATGAACTGTCTCACCGATCTAATTTTAAAAGTCTCCCAAATGTGACGGGCGAAGGCATAGTCTTGTTCAGAAATGGTTTCTTCCGTTAAGGAAGAGTAAAAGTCGTCACGACTCGGAAATTCTGTTCGATCTAATTTTTCAAAACTGTCCACATACTCATAAAAGTAGGGTAACTTTCGAGTCAGCAAATCCACATGTTCGGGAAAGTTCTTTGTCAAATAGACAAATTCTTCTTCGCCTTTGCTTCTCAAATTGTTGGCCAAATTTTGTAAGCTGGTGTTTAAAAATTTGAAACTGTCCAAGAAACGAAGTTGATCTATTTGAAACATGATGAAGTGTTCCGAATTTTGACCTATGCACGTCAACTTTCGATCGGCAAACAGTTCTGCTGCTTGAAGAATCAAATGATTGTCATACCTCGAAGCATTGTGACAAATGACATTGACAAATTTGGCTTCGTTGTAGTTGACGTTGCAGTAATTGTGACACAGACCCCTGACTCGACCCGTCAAATGATCGTGATCGATGTGTCGCTCATTCTGCTGTACTTTCTCCCCACAAAGATAGCAATGGGTTTTCGAATCTAAAGCTAACTTTTCCTCATCTTTTAATTTTATGGGCACGGGATGATTTAAAATGTCCGTGATATGATCGTAATCCTCCAAAAGATGTGTCATGAAATGCTCTGAGGCCCGTTCGCCGCTATAGGTTCTCAATGGAAATGTGTACATGTCGGGTTCCCGACATACAATTTGATAACTGTAACCACAGGGAATGTGCTCGTGGACGTGGTGACTTCTCCTCTCCGATGTCTCATTATGTTCTAAAGGTGACAACACGGATTCAAAATCACAGTAGATCACAAAGGGGACTTTGACTGTTTTGGCATAGTGACCCAGTCCGAACCTTCTAAAGGCTTTGTTTGGTTCAGGCATTTTAATTCGTTGAGCTTTGTGATAACAGTAAGGGGTGTGCTTTTGTAATCTATCATCAGATGTAAACGTCCACAAACATTTCCGACAAATGAATTTGCTGTTAGTGTCTCCAGCTTTTCTTATCAAAGCCGGCAAACTGGTGATCAGAACATAATGTGAAATGGAGGATTCGTCCGACTCTTCCTCGTCTACTTCTGACATTAGCAGAAGGAGATTGATATGACGTTCTTTAGGTAAGTGGGTCACATCGGAACTGACTCGCAAAGGAAAGACAACATTCTTTGTTTTTCAATGTGCCAAAAAGTTTGGTTCCCGTGGCTTTCACCCCTTTGATACCAAGCTCTGCGAGCAATTCTCTATGATAGGGGGACATATCTTCAAAGGGAATGCTTTCTTTGGTGGGAGCGAGGGGCAGCGACTGATGGACAGAATGAAGGTGACGTTGATATTCCAAATCACACTCTACAATGTAACCCACGCTACCTTCGGGGTCTAGTTGCAACCAATCAATAGACTCTATTTCTGTTTCGTCTACCCAGTCAAAATGACCTTGAGGTAAAGGACAACTCATGGCTGCACCATACAAATTGTTAATGTCAAAGTACATCAGGTGAGATTCGGGTTTGGACGGGTCGAAATCGGACATGTGTTTGTTATTGGCTTGAGCGTGGCGATGATTGATACTCGCCACGCCTCCTCTCACTGCGTTTGAGACAAAGTTGTACATATCGGGATCGGTCATAAGATCTAAGCTCACCCCCGTCATCAAAAGACAAGCATCCATGGCCATCCCCGGGAGAGTAAAGTACTGACACGGGTCCAATCTGTAGTAGCTCAGACACATGTCACGGAATGCTTCGAACACATCGGTCAAAATCAAAGTGTCTACGGCAACGTACAATTCCATGAACTGTCTCACCGATCTAATTTTAAAAGTCTCCCAAATGTGACGGGCGAAGGCATAGTCTTGTTCAGAAATGGTTTCTTCCGTTAAGGAAGAGTAAAAGTCGTCACGACTCGGAAATTCTGTTCGATCTAATTTTTCAAAACTGTCCACATACTCATAAAAGTAGGGTAACTTTCGAGTCAGCAAATCCACATGTTCGGGAAAGTTCTTTGTCAAATAGACAAATTCTTCTTCGCCTTTGCTTCTCAAATTGTTGGCCAAATTTTGTAAGCTGGTGTTTAAAAATTTGAAACTGTCCAAGAAACGAAGTTGATCTATTTGAAACATGATGAAGTGTTCCGAATTTTGACCTATGCACGTCAACTTTCGATCGGCAAACAGTTCTGCTGCTTGAAGAATCAAATGATTGTCATACCTCGAAGCATTGTGACAAATGACATTGACAAATTTGGCTTCGTTGTAGTTGACGTTGCAGTAATTGTGACACAGACCCCTGACTCGACCCGTCAAATGATCGTGATCGATGTGTCGCTCATTCTGCTGTACTTTCTCCCCACAAAGATAGCAATGGGTTTTCGAATCTAAAGCTAACTTTTCCTCATCTTTTAATTTTATGGGCACGGGATGATTTAAAATGTCCGTGATATGATCGTAATCCTCCAAAAGATGTGTCATGAAATGCTCTGAGGCCCGTTCGCCGCTATAGGTTCTCAATGGAAATGTGTACATGTCGGGTTCCCGACATACAATTTGATAACTGTAACCACAGGGAATGTGCTCGTGGACGTGGTGACTTCTCCTCTCCGATGTCTCATTATGTTCTAAAGGTGACAACACGGATTCAAAATCACAGTAGATCACAAAGGGGACTTTGACTGTTTTGGCATAGTGACCCAGTCCGAACCTTCTAAAGGCTTTGTTTGGTTCAGGCATTTTAATTCGTTGAGCTTTGTGATAACAGTAAGGGGTGTGCTTTTGTAATCTATCATCAGATGTAAACGTCCACAAACATTTCCGACAAATGAATTTGCTGTTAGTGTCTCCAGCTTTTCTTATCAAAGCCGGCAAACTGGTGATCAGAACATAATGTGAAATGGAGGATTCGTCCGACTCTTCCTCGTCTACTTCTGACATTAGCAGAAGGAGATTGATATGACGTTCTTTAGGTAAGTGGGTCACATCGGAACTGACTCGCAAAGGAAAGACAACATGGTGTTGATCTTCATCTCCATCAATGCCATACACATTGATGCTGAGATCGTTTGCTTTTTCAAATTTTGAAATATGTTTAAGACTCATGGGAAATTCACACCCTTTCAAATCTAACTCGTGTAGTTTGTCCTTGTAGTGACTCACTTGTTCTCCGACCAGATCAGACTGAACGGGGAACAGATGAGCCAAAACGCAATAGGCAAAACAGAGGTCGTCGTCCACGTTTTTAATGTTTAACAGACAGCGCTTGTTCTCTAGCGAAGGAGGGAGGGGGAGATACGAACTTCCGCGAAAGGGTTGAAATTTAACCACGGATAATTTCACGCTCAACACAGTTTCAAAGTTTAAGTTTGAACTATCTCCTTCGTAATTGTCCATCAGTTTCATGATTGTGTTTGCGGCTTCGGTGTACAACGCATCCAAATCATCAGCTTGGGTGGCTGGAGACATTTTGGTTCGAAAGTAAGGTTCAGTAAATGAATTCAGACCGTCCGAGTTGGTTTTGCTGAATCTAAATTGGGTACAAAGTCCCCACTTGATACTATGTTTTGTTTCAATTTCTGTTTTCAAGTGATGAATCATGTCAGGTTGAATTTTCACAAAATAATAGTAGGGATCATTTCCCTCTTGGCCCTGAGGAATAAAATCAAATTCCCTGACATTTCCATTTATTGCTTGTCTGGAACATGACTGTTGATTATCTACATTAGTTTTCCTACGTTTAGCTGCAGCCCCGCCACCACTTTGTTGATTTGAATGGGTTTGTCTCCTGTGTTTAGTGAGATCTTTCACTGATGGGAAAGTGGTCGAACATGTATGACAAGTAAAAGTAAAGGTAGAAGTAGAAGTAGATGGTTGTGGATCTTTGTGTTGACTTTTTATGTGTCTTTGTAAGTTATCACTACGGTTGAATGATTTGGAACATAATTGACAATCAAAATGTTTGGAAGCTGGGCCACAATTCCTCTGATGTCTAACAATGTGCTTTTTGTTACTGTAGGATTTTTGACAAAACTCACATGTATACACAGGTGTTGTAGATGGGGTAGACATTTATTTATTTATTTATTTTTTTTTTTTACATAAAGTCTAGCAAACAATGTTCTTGGAACACTTCTATTTTCTGAAATAAATAAAGAGATAATAAATAGAATAGTTTGTCTTTCAGACTATTAAAGTCAACATGACAATTTAAAGGAGTTCGAAGTGTTCTTCATAATCACAACTTTGATAGATCTTGGGACAAAATTTACACTGTTTTAAAATGGATGCAAGGATGTAATACTTGTGATATACTGAAATTATAATTATAATTAGAAGATCTTTTTAATATAATTGTTTATGCAATGTAAAACATAAAACTCTTACCTTTTGTATGAAGAATAAATCTATCCAATTTGAAAAACAAACTCCTGTGTCACCTTTTGGTAGGGAGAAAAATAAATGGCACAGATAGGCACAATGTTCATTTATGAATCAAGAGAGACGGAATGTGAGGTTTAGATGACAACTCTGCTATTTATAGGGCAAAATTGACACATATTCAACACCCCCTGTTGTGTTGACACATGTGTTTTCATTCGTGAGACCTGTTTGTTCAATCAACAGGCGTGTCCATTACAACCCAATATTCCTAACTCGCCCCTGTTGACACAGCTGTTTCCATTCAACACAGTTGTTTGCTCAGTCAACAGGCGTGTCCGCTACAACCCAATATTCCTAACACGCCCCTGTTGACACAGCTGTTTCCATTCAACACAGTTGTTTGCTCAGTCAACAGGCGTGTCCGCTACAACCCAATATTCCTAACAAGCCCCTGTTGACTCAGCTGTTTTCATTCACGAGATTTGTTTGGTAAGTAAACAGGCGTGTCCGCTTCAACCAATTACACCTAACTCCTAACACGCCACGCCTGTTGACACAGCTGTTTCCATTCAACACAGTTGTTTGCTCAGTCAACAGGCGTGTCCGCTACAACCCAATACTCCTAACATGCCCCCGTTGAAACAGCTGTTTCTATTCACCAGATTGTTTAAGAACAAGAGTTTTATGCATTAAAACTGAAACACTCTTGTAAACGTGAGACATTATTCTTTTTCATTGAAAAGTGTTGACATGTGAAAGGATATCGTATAAAATTTCTTGAAACTGCGTTATTTCACTCTATTTTTTCTCATGAAAATGATTCTGGGTATGGGTTAAACGAGTATTTTTTCAATTGAAATAGGAAACTGAACCGACATTTTGAACTCAAACATCTTTTAGAATAAAGAGAATAGAATTTTACAGTATTAAAACGTCTTAGACCAGACTGGCATACATTACAGTCTTCAACACACGGGTTTCGCGATACCGACTCTATATTTCTCCGAGCTGACCTCTAGCTAGGAGTCAAGACTGTTAACCCTTATTGTTTTATATAGTTGTCATGGAAACTGAATGTTAAAAAGGAGCTTATAAAAGGTAACACTAGAAGAGTTAAGAACTGGACATGTGGTTTCTATGGAAATTCAACTCACACCCCTCTTTGCCACATGTGACAGTCATTACTACGCGAAATACATGCATCAATGGCATATGTCTAACAATGACATTCCTTTCCCCGTGAATCACATTTGAACCTCGTAGTAGCCACTTCCATATAGGGACACTCATTACTACGCTTCGTTCTCACTAAATGAAGGACTCATTAACACACTGCATTCGTGCATTGGAACAACAGACCTCTCATTAGCCTTTCTGACCTGTGACGTCATGATTATATTGGACTATGATTGAGTTATTGCAGGTATGGATCAACTTAGCCTGAGATGTGGAATGGGGTCCCATAGAACTGACTTGTAGGTCAGGCGCGAGATACAAACCGAGGACACGTGACGCCCGTGAGCGTTCGTGGCAACGTCCACCATCTTGTTTTTAGACACGTGTTGTTCTACGTTTAACGAATGGTCAAGTAATTAATTGCATGATTGCATCCAATCAGTTGACCGTTAATGAACGTAATTGAATATCGGGAGATCTTTCTACATGAACCTGTTCCTGGGCTTTTTAATATTACCACACATAGCCCGCTACCGAATGCCCACAGAGAAATGTCTTCAACGCAAAAGGTTCAAATGTTTACCACATGTTCTCGCGCCAAAATGGTCTCACAATGACATTCCATTCCGCGTGAGTCAAGACCCAACCCAACCCCCGGTCGTAGTATCATGTCCATATAGGGACATTCATTACTATCCCATGTTCTATGGTTAACGAATGGTCAAGTCATTAATTGCATGATTGCATTTGGTCAGTTGACCCTTTATTAACCTAATTGACCTATGACGTCATGCATACATTTGCATATTAATGAGTTATTCTGCATATTAATGAGGCAATGACGTTGACAACACCCCCCCCCCCTCCCCAAGGTCAAGGTTATGTGACGTCATCAGTCACGTGGGGTTACTAGGTGCACTTGTGACGTCATCAGTCACGTGGGGTTACTAGGTGCACTTGTGACGTCATCAAATGAGGGGGTTAGGGGGGATACTTCTTACTTATTATCTACTACCATGCTGCAGTTTAACATGAATACCCCACTCAGACACAGTGTACTGACTCCGAGCCGACCAAGCCTTGTTTTAGCCCCTTAATGCCAAGCGCCAGAGTTTAGTTATAAACAAAACCCATAAGAAATGAGGAAATCGTACTTCCTAAAAAAAGAGGTAATAGATAAATGGATGGCCCTTTCTAAGATATAACTTAGTCCTTAGATTCCAACCTTATCCTGATTGTGTAAGTGTAATTTGACTAATGTTGCATCATTATTAATGGAGCACTAGCCTTATCATCAAATGTAATGAAATACCCCCAAAATAATACCATTCCTTTTGACGCCATGGCTGGTTTTGTCTTTGATAACGTCGGAGAAAGACGACACTGGTATTTTGATCAATATATATCTCCCCTAATTTTCGTTCATGGTATGGAAAATCTCCATGTGTAAAACGGAATTTGACGCTTTTTCGACACAACATAAAAGGACTGCTTTCACCAAGTACATAATGTCTTGAATATGTTAACAATTAGATAGTTTATCGTGTATCTTAATTGGG
This sequence comes from Haliotis cracherodii, assembly GCF_022045235.1. Classification (NCBI taxonomy): domain Eukaryota; kingdom Metazoa; phylum Mollusca; class Gastropoda; order Lepetellida; family Haliotidae; genus Haliotis; species Haliotis cracherodii. The sequence continues at coordinate 32,243,903 of NW_027266286.1, forward strand.
CATCAATTTACGAAATGAAATACCCAAAAGAATATTTCAAAACAACCAAAAATATTCAATATTGGACATGTTTGTTCATTATTATGCTATTATTTCTCTTCATCTCGTCTCAGATTTACACAATAAAAGATGCGAAGAAAGCTCTATTGGTATAGAATTATCAGGATAATCGTATAAGGTTGAACCAACGGGGTACCTGGCATGGGTTTTATTTTTATACATTTTACAATTCCTGGAGAAATAAAGTAAACAGTTTAATATCCTGTGATCACAATATTGAAAAAAGAATGAACCCATTGATTATATAATGCAAAACGAGAGGAATAATTCGGAAATTGTTTGTGACTAACGCGCACCTGGCGAATCGTTAGATATCACTGTTCTGTGTATCAAACGACATAAAAAACAATTCCAAGATCAAGGCAATTCTTTCAGAAATGTGTGCATATATTTTACCGAAAAATATTATCCATTTTGTTGAAGTAATTAATATATTCAGTTTTAGTTATAAAATAAAATGAAACGGCTATTCATGGACATTGGTTATATGAACTAGTACTTATACTATTGACTATTACACATCCCAAGAAATACGTACATGCTGCAGTTACATTTACATTTCATCTTGTAACACTCGTCCAAAGGAAAGAAATATCGTATTCGAAATCAATTGTTATGTAAACAATGTTCAAACAAACAGGAGATTATCAAAGGTTCGTTCATACATGTTGTGGCCTATATGTATGTATGATATCATTTTGAACATTCACAAATATCCAAAGTGAAATTAATCGTGTAAAAAAAAAATGCATTAAAAATATGCAAAATCTACATCATAACAGAAACTGTAAACAGCATGGTAAAATGATCGCGTGCACTCTCATTCAAGGACCTTCACCCCTCAAAGAAATTACCAAATATGTACAACAATGTTGACGTATGACATCACTACCTGTGACCGACTTTTACTAAATGTCGTGTTCACTGTCAACAGTACGCCGGATTTTACGAGGGGACTTTCGTTGATTCAGGGATCGCATATACATAAATGTGATATGTATGTAATCAGAAACATTCTGACAATCTATGTACTGTTATTTGTTGTTATATATTTAATTGAAACCAACGGAAATAGTTAGAAATTCCGATAAATGCCGTTGTCGTTGTGCGTGATTTTGCGTTAGTTATGGCGTCACGGAGAACGCTAACTTTGGCAATTTCTGTTGAAAATATCAAATCATTGCAATGTATATATTTCAAATTCATTAATTTCTTCCTACGATTCTCTTCCCGTGCATATTCTGAAAATGTTGAGCCAATATCTTGAACGAATAGACGAATGGATAGTTCAAAATAGGAGAAACTGCTACACTGTGTACAATTTGAATTTTGCTTTGTTTACATTTCAAGCAAGTGCAGTTTTTCGAGCACAGCGTTCGTTTTCACACCTCACTTATTTTGCTTGATTTCACCCAGCCACTTTGTATTGGTGACAAAGACCATTAGTCATTTGATTCTAAAATGTATGTGGAATTCAATGATGTATGTATCGCAGCTAAGTTTGAAATATACGTGATGTTACAGGCGCCTCATAACCGGTGGACCTGAAACGTGATTTTGTAAACACTATCCAATATGGCGGAAAGTTCACTTCGGCGTGTTTGCGTATTTTCCAAAACATTCCAAACGATTCTAGGGTTATCGAAGACGTTTTGGAATGATCTTGGTTGATTTCATGAAAGACAGATACCCGTGATCACTAATATGCGCGAGTGGTGATTTAGTAATGTGTAAAAAATAGCGACATTTACTATGTACCTAATTTTCAGAGGTCATTTTCAGTACTTTTGCTTGGCCTAAAATGCCAGAGTATGGTAGCACAGAACAGGGAATTTCACATCTTATTTAAAACTGTGAAGTGTATTTGTGTGGATGATGTATTTTGAATTTTATTCGACTTCAAAGTGAGGGTTGCAGAGGAGGGCATATGTGTCCCTGTGGCATCCAGGGGGCTAATGGTGATTTATCATCCAAAACTGGCTTCCACAGGAGATATTGCTTGGATTAGATAAAGCGATATCTATCGCTGCAGTGAAATTACATCACAATGCTTTGCAGACCATTGTGACGTCACCGGTTACCATGACGCCACAATCAAATGACATCACTAATGGCTCTGCTACTGAAGCTGTTAGCAGTACTTTTTACACTGTCTACAAATTGAAAAAGTTGGAAGAATGATGTTGGATGATAAATAAAATCTCACCCTCGTGTCTTTTGATATCAAATATATCATCACTCGTTGATAAAAGCCTCGGAATTTTTCCACTTTTATCAACTCGTGTGTTGATATATTTGATATCAAAAGACACTCGGGTGAGATTCTCTATATGTATTTCAACATCATTGAATCCACATCACGCGCAGTGTGATGCTAAATTTTACCTCACTCACTATTACAATACAAATGTAAATTTAACACGCCAACTATTGACATAAACAGTATGTATCATTTCTATTTCTATAACATTTGGAACAACTCTTCTAACAATACATATACTCTAACAAAGTACATTGTACACTGACATCTACAGCATACATCCAATGACACAGCTCACAGCTAACTTGTCAAGTCCATTATTCTGTGATCCAGACACCATTTGATCCACCACGGCATACCGTCCTCACGAGTCTTGCTGATGACGGCGAGTGCTATCGGCGACGTCTTGTACAACTGTCGCACGGGCCACAGCAGTGAGTGGGCGGCATCATGGGGGACACCGACGTAGCATGACGTAAGGACACCGTCAACGACTATGGTGCCAGTCATAGTGAAGGGGGCGTAGATACCTTCCTCCTCGGACAGCCAGATATCGGTCACCTAGCTGTTCCTTGGTCTGGTACTGACCACCTTTGTCCAGAACAGGCAGCCAATGGTTCACCCTCACATCCTGGGCATACATGGTCCGCAGGCCGCCTGATGTGACAACATAGACGTGGTGCTTCGGAGATAGCTTCAGTACATGAGACTTGGTCTTCAGGCAGACAAACGTCGAGCAGTAGCATTCTAACTTATGGCCAAAGAGATAAACCTCGGTCCAGATTCGCTGTCCTTTTGGCCCGAAAGTAAGCACATTTTGACCCACGGTTAGGTCCTTGATGCATTTTCTTCCAGCGTCAGCAGTTATCACAATGGATCTGCCTGGAAAACATTCACCCGTTTTCTTTATTTCCTTTACTACTTCGTCCACTCTCGAACTTTCACTTCCAGTCAAATTCTTTGCCATATCAAAGAAGGCATTTGTATACCGTATGGACCCGTTTTTGAGGATCATTTTGTCGATATGTTTGATTATTCGCACCGTTTCCTTTTTCGTTTCAGTATCCGTTGCACACATGTTATTGACGAGTATGTACTTTCCTCCACAACGTGATAGAAATCCTTTCAAATATTCAACTCCCGTCGTTTCAATGAACTGATCGAAAGTGATGTTTTGTTTTTTCTTCGTTATTTCAGCATAAAAATTGTCCCCGTGAGTGAAAACGACTAGAGCGTATTGCATCATCTTTGGTCCGAAAATAATTTCCAATTTTTTCAGGGCATCTTTCTCCTCCTCTGTCATCCGATCTCCCTGTTTCAGCACAATAACAAATGCATCATACCCTTCCGGTAGACACACGACTGCTTTACCGAGCTCCCGTAACGCCTCTTCTGGGTTGCCCGTGTCCATAGTTCCAGATGTGTCAACGACATAGAGGTCTCGGTCATCGACTCTTTGATATGCCAGGTTGCATTTGTGTGTAACTGATTTGGCTCCCCCACAATATTCAAACGACTCTTGTCCCAGTATCGTATTGCCAGTGGCACTCTTCCCGCTTCCAGTTTTTCCTAGTAACAACATGTGTAGAGGTTTTCCCTTCGGAACTCCCGGTTTTGATAAATAAGGCAGGTTGGCCTGAATAGGAAACGGAAGAACTATAATTTTAATTTACACATAAATGTTTTTGTTGGAAGGTTTACCATTCCTTAGCATGATTTCACGCTCGTCGAAATATTTTAGAAACCAGTATATACTGCACGTTTGAAACACGTTATGAGAATTATTAAGTTTGATCACGTGCTTTCGATGTATAAATTAAGAGCCGTAAAGAGACAGAAGTATTTCCCATTATCCGTTGTATTGGAACGGGGCCTCATCAAGCTCGTGGTGTATTGGCGATTAGACAACCGATCATGTCTGTTAACTAATGTTAGAAATGAAATCAACCTCCAATGTACATGTAGATGAACATATCGCTGAAGCAACCTTTGACTTATTTACTTATTTAATCCATATTTATTGTACGCAGGGTAAAAACCAAAATATCAGGGTTATGTTACTCCGCAATTTGGAAGACATGCATGTTATGTTCTGAAACTACCTTAAACTTACATGCAATATCACTGAAATGCTCTTCACTCATTCACTAAGTGGAGACGTTAAACTTAGAGTTTGATTCTCACTTAATGCTTGTTTGCTGCTTCACGACGCACTCAGCGCGCTCAGCGACATTACATGTATAGGATGGCGCCTTGTGAATAATCGAGTCTGGACAAGACAATCCAAAATAGGCCGTACGGAGCTCACAATCAGCCGTCACCGTGCCTGACCACCCGGTTCATTTAGTCGCATCTTACGCCAGCATATGTTGTTTGAGGTCTGTTCTAACCTAGAATCACCACGGGGTCATGCAACTTATAAATTATCTGTATCATCGTTACCTGGAAGGATTAACACAAAATAGCGTGAAACCCTGTTTATCTGGAAACCTGCCTCTGTTATGAAATATTCTTGTTAATTTGAATGAGATATAAATCCGGATATCTGAACTTGACAGGAGTTCCCATGACTGTAGCGGCCGTCCCTTCACCACCACCATACCATGACCATGCATAAAGACATGTACCTTAACCAGGTACATGTATCCAGTCATGACTGATATGACCTTTACTTTCCCACTAAGCGGGTAACATGTATTGCTATACCACGGGTGGTGGGGGACCCCAGTGGCTGTCTTTATTTCGCTATTTCCACAACCTACAGTGGGAAATGACATGTTCGACTTCAAAGAAATGAATGTGTTGCATTAGTATTTAGATTATTTTCAGAACCCGCCACGCGCTGACGGCGTGATAGTCCCATAACACTCCTAAATAGGACCATACATCAATCAATTACTTTTTACGCAGAAATCAGTGGATTGTCTAAGAACCCCCCACTTCTGTACAGTTTGTTTATATTTAAGTAAATAGTGAGACAAATGTAACGTTCTCTCCATAGGTATAATTTGAAATGTGACTGAAAAATCTCGTTCACCTCTCGGCCACCATACAAACACCTTCTATCCCGTAGCATTCGACCTCGATACGTGCAATGCAAAATCAAAAGCATATGTCTCTCAAGTCTTGGCGTGTAGCCAAATACTTGTATTATTTATGTCGGTCTCGTTTTGTGACATGCAAGAATGCAGAAGCGTGTTTTTCAATACAGGCGATATATTTATCAAGACATGAAATTAAGTCACTAAAACATAAAAGCTTGGGCTTCACACACTTAAGACATGCTTATACTTACCGTGATGTGTCTTCGTATCAAATATGGCGAAATAACCTGTTTAACGAAAAACATTTAGCTGTGTTAATATTGTTATGTTTACATGTAACATTTAATTAAATATCTGAAGTAGTCATTTTAGTTAGGTATACAATAGACAGATATATGATCTTTACAGAATGAAACATTTCACATGTAAACACATGAGTATACCCACCTTATGTCAGAGTGATTCGGGCTTATGTTCACTGTTGTTGGTTGGTAACGATAGAATACAACCCACATGACAGCTTGGTGTAAGGTCGTAAAGCCTATATAATGACTTCCTTGTCTACAAGATAGTCTATACTTGAGACTACTGCTGAGTTTAAGTCACAAGTGTTTGGTCCGACTTGGCCATGGAGCCCATACATAATCGGGCTCGTGGAAGCAAAATCATTCTTGTGCACCTGTTGTCAATCTTATATTTTATTGAATGTTTGCAATTAAAGTTATGTAAATGAATGTATCCTTAAAAAATGACTGTGTGTGTTCAATTCAAATGATTCACACTACCCTTGATGTAATTAATGTTTACACTATGTACTTATTAAGCTAGGTAACTATACTGTGGACTTAAAACCCGTGAGCTCCCATAACACTTGTTGTTTTATTCAGCTGCTCATGTATTGCTATATTCTCAGTATTGTTGAGTTCTATTTATGTATACAGTGTACACATTCAAGGACATGCCGTTCGGCATATGATTTTTGGTTATAAACCGTAGTTTAGATATAAAAGATGTAGTCATATTATTGAACAAGTAGATTGAAATTGTATATTAATATTTGTGTAGTTTTATTTTTCGGTTTAAATTGTCCCTTGCTTGGTTGTATTAAGGTAAAGCTTATCATTACGTTCTTCATAAATATCAAAGATCATGTAAGATTATTTAATTTATTGGTAACACATGTAGTACGTGTCTTACCTAAGAGTAATCTTATTTATTTACAATACATTGTCCTCAATTGCGGTAAATCACGTGTGTTTTATTTTCAACCAAATGTAAAGTGTCTTCGTTTCATTGTTTAAAATGCAACTGTTTATTGTATGATACATTGTCAGTAAGATTTATACAGTAACCGTTAATTCATAATTTTCGGAATATTTTAATTGTCTTAGGCTGTACTTTGCTTATGTGTTATTGTGATATGTAAAAGACTGATGAGATACACCGAATAAAGACTGGTCACTAATAGATGCTTCTCTTGGTTGTTTTAAAGTGTGCGGTCCACGCTAATTCCCCGACAACAAATTGTAGGTATTAAAATCAGCCTAGACCCAACATAAACCTTAAAGTTTATTATACACGTCGTAAGGTTTATTATACACCTATAGAATATTATTATATCTACATCTACCTGAATACCGCTCAATAATGTCACAGAGCGTGGTATTTAAAGCAAACATACGACTGCTTTACCGAGCTCCCGTAACACCTCTTCTGGGTTGCCCGTGTCCATAGTTCCAGGTGTGTCAAGGACATAGAGGTCTCGGTCATCGACTCTTTGATATGCCAGGTTGCATTTGTGTGTAACTGATTCCCCCCCCCCCCCCCCCCCCCCCCCCCCCCCCCCGCAATATTCAAACGTCTCTTGTCCCAGTATCGTATTGCCAGTGGCATTCTTCCCGCTTCCAGTTCTTCCTAGTAATAACATGTGTAGAGGTTTTCCCTTCGTAACTTGCGGTTTAGAAGCAAGTAGCCTGGCATGAATAGCAATTGTATAATATCAGTAATATTATGAAGTTCTATCTGTATAGTTTCGCTCTTTCCTTAAAGGTGCCCGAAACCAGTATATAATATATATGTGTCATCATTGGTTGGGAACAAAATGTGAGATTCATAAACCTGGTGACTTCAAAAAAGAGGTGGAATATGCAGTTTTATTACCTCTCTCTGGGTATAAAATATTCTATGTTCATAGTATAGTCAAAACTGAAGTACAGAAAGAAAAATACCATATACCCGTACACACGTCGTTTGCTTACAACATATCGCCTTTCACATGCAATTCAGACATGCTTGGGTAATGAGGCAAAACGACATTTTCAATATTGTCACCATGTCCTCCATACTTACGATGTGAAAGTCCTTTCGCGAATAGGAGCTTCCATGCCCAGTTCCAGCGGCATAGTATCAGATGCCTCCCTCGTCTTCTATCCCACAACGTTCTGCTCTGGTTTGGTTGATTATCGAACGTGTCGCTGTGTGTTTGGAAATGACGCCTTTAGATCAATTGTAATTGATATCACCTATGTACGTCAATGGTATCCACGGAAGACCGGTTTCAGACGGATTAAGCTGCCCTCTTGAAAAATGAGTTGAATAATGTTAATTAAAAATGCGCAGTCGCACCCTCTTAAATAAGCACTCTCTACATAACCATGTTAGGAAATATGCTGTGTCATTGACAAAAACATATATCAGTAATAAGCATGTGCGTCACATGTAATGTTTTTGTAAGATAATGAGATGCCATACATGTCATGAGGTTTCGAAGATTAAACCACTGGGGACTGTGTTTTGCTGACACACATTTTTAAATGTTTCTCCCAGGCACTAGGTCCACTACTTTGCAGAGATAGCATATTGTTTTTATAATCTAATGGTGTATACACAATGCATGAACACTATTATGCATTTATTGTTATTAAATGAATGTTATGATATGTTATCAGTTGAATGCTTTGAAGTGATCACTGCTAATACAAGTCAATTCGGCAATTATGTGTATTGTGTTTTGTTTTATTCCGAGCGAAAACGTACATAGCGACAACGTATATAACTAACTGATTTCTCTGGTCCCTTGTAGTTCTTTATACCCATGTTCTACTGTACATCAATTCCTGTTTGCCTTCCGTTTTTGAAACGACTCCAGCAACTTTTGCTGATGGTTGAGTCTACAAACAGTAAGAGCCCACAGTATCGACAAGAGAGTATAAATCTTGATATTGCTTTGAAACGTTTGGCCAAACCAGAAACAGGCTCCACTAAATCAGACAAAGACCGCGTTTTCTTAAATTTGAAATTTGCAAACAAGGGAATTGATGCCTTATATTTAAGTAACATTTTCAGATTAAAATCAGTTTCCCAAAATGTCCCACACTATTTCTAATTTCATTATCCATCAACAATTTCAGTTTCCTATACGAACAACATTTCATCCAGGTTGTTCAATTATAGGAACGTGTTGCAAAACGTGGATTCATGTGGCAGTTCGTGATGTAAATTCAACTACTTGTGGCTGCTATCAACCTGTAGGTGTTTTCTCTAATGTTGACAATGCCTTCGTCAGCTATTCAAATAAATACAAAATATTGTGATCAACCTCCTACCAATTGGGATCACAAGTTTAAAATCTTTATGGATGCTGTCGAAGCATTTGCCAAAAATGGCAAAATCTGCCAAATGAATACAAGAGTACTGTTGATTTGACAATAATACCTGGAGACATGTCCATTCCTCTTTTGTACTGGATTCCAAAGCTCCATAAAATCCGCACAAAGAGATATATATGGAAGAGAGAAATGTATCATGAAATCCCAGTCTTAAAGACTAACCATAATACTTAATACAATCAAGGAGGGACATTCTTTGTTTTCACAGAAAATATTTGAGACAAGTGGAATTAATATGACCTGGATTTTCAAAAACCAAAATGATTTTCTTAATTTTGTTTCTTAGAAAGGAACCAAGTTCCATTCTGTCAAAAGATTTTATTATTCAACTTTGTACACCACTATCCCACATGACAAACTTAAGGAAAAACGTCATGCCTTGATCAGTGGGGCTTATGTTACATAACGTGGTGACCACAGATACAGTCACGTAGCTATATTCAGGAGAATTTGTCAAAAATGAAAGCAAATGCCATCTTAAGTTTACTGAGAAAACAATATATAAAATGCTGGACTTCCTCATTGATAGCATTAATGTAAAATTTGGGGGGCAAGACATTAGGCAAGAATTTTGGCACCAATTGTGCTACCCTTCTTGCGGGTCTGTTTCTTTATGCACATGCTCATGATATAGTCGGAATCTTACATTCGACTGCTTGTAGCAGTGTGTTCTATTGAACATGGAAACGGTTTAGTCGCTTGTATTACGATATCTTAGGTATACGATAGAACACAGACTATAGTTTACTTTGGACAGCTTTACAATAATCTTAGCCCTTAGATAGTTTCCAAAACCTAGACACAGGGTCATAACTGTGCTATGCTTAAGTGTAGGCCCCAGTGAGCCGGTTCTCATTGTGGTAATTTGCCAAGGATCTTCATCCTTCATGTTTAACATAAATCATTATTATTGGAAAAGATGAAGTACGTAATACACACCGAGAAAGTAAAGTAACGCAGCGAAATAGACGACCCTGACATCTATCCTAGACCTGAGATTCCAACATTCAACTGAGTGGATGGCTGTGTTTGTCCCATGTTGCTCAATGTTATCAATTCATATTTATAGCATTGACTCATTCACAGTTGGTTCTATTTGAAAATGTATCGATTAATCAAAATGAAAAACAAACATCAACAACGTTATTTCATAAGCATCGTTAATTTATTAAGACTTTACATAAGAGACATTTCTATTATCAATAGTAAGGACTATTCTCAAAGTTACATCAAGCTCATTGACCAGTATATTAATAAATCCATGGACAGAAGGGGTCGGCGATATTCTCTACTGTCGCGCCCAACAATATGTAATTGGCAAAATTGACAGACAACACGAAAGCATCATACGGCTCGTTCCCCACGCAAGCGTCTTCGTCCTCTGATATGACCCTGTCGTTGTTCATGTCCATGATTTTCCAGTACAGCTTAGCACCTTGGTAAACAACCTTCTCAAATTTATCAATGTCATCACGTCTCAATGCCATAAAGTTCTGGAGGAACTGGTTTTCTGTGATGCTGTCTCGGCCTCTGAGGACAAAGAATTTGAGCCATCTGGGGAGAAACTCCTCACACTTCGCTTGGACTCTAGCTGCGTTCTCGGATCCGGTCACGTGTTTTGCCGTACAGTGTGCTATGTCCGCTAGGGAAATGATATTGTCGTAATTGTGGTCCATGGCGTGGAACCACAGTCGGAACCTGTCCCATAACTCCTCTTCCAGACTGGCATCTGTAGCAAAAGAGAAGTATTGTAAACCTTCAGTGAGGTGAGGTGAAGTGAGGTGAGTGAGTTGGGTTTAACGCCGCTTTTAACAGTATTCCAGTTATATCGCGGCGTGTCAGCTTAATGTGGGAGGAAAGCCCGAAGTGATGCAGGTCTCAGACGTTTACCGCTTCGGTGAAACCCACAAGCACGGGTATGGTGCTGACAAACCTTGAAACATAATCGGCGCGAAACTGGATTCGAACCCACAATCATAGGTTCCTGGCGCGCCTAAGGGACGCAACTTTGCACAGCGAATCGCGGCGCCTTAGACGACTGGACCACCGTGCCCCCAGGTGAGGTGAGGTGAAGTGAGGTGAGGTGAGGTGAGGTCGCGTTCAACATTATTGCACTTATATAGCGACGTGTATGCAGGTGTTTGCGTGCGCGTGTGTGTGCTTATAGTAATCGTGACTAATGCGGTTTTTATAGCGCCAGTCCACTTAGATACCCCACTCTGACACGGTATACCGACTCTGAGCAGACCAGTCCCTGCTTGATCTTCTTATTGCCGCGCTCCATGCAGGGTATCCACAAGTACCATCTTTTAACGTTGTTTGTAATGACGCGGCCTGTGATCGTATCACCGACCTCTCGCTCTCCGGGCAAACTCTCTATCCACTACACCATGGAGGCGATTACAGTAGTAGAATTATGGTTGCAAATTACCTTAGTGTTATATCATGCTGCCTACCTTTCGTGAGCACAATATTAAATCGACCCCTACTTTGAATCGAAGCGTGCCAAATTGTGTTTGCACTTATCAACGCCTTCTTGGAGACTTGGTGCTTTTAATAGATATGAGAAAACATTTCTCTTTGAACCACGAATGTATAAAATCATTACAAGAAAAAATAATATTTATATCTTTGTCCAATGGCGACTTAACTCGCCTGCACATATTACACTCACTCACCGTCAATGTCAACAACAGATGTTGACGGCTTCAATTATTTAAAATCATTATTCAATTTTCAATATGACAATTCTTGTAAATTCCATGATGCAAACATCATCAGATATAAATCATAAAGTTTCAGGAGTATGCTCTGCACGCGCATTTGCAATATTGCAGCCATATAGCGATGATACGGTAATTATAAATGAATTTAGATATTTTATAAAATATGTCGACAAAGGACAGTGAAACAATAAGGTTATCACAGAGTTGTATTTAATACTAGTATGTACACGTAAAAAGACATGACTCTATACCAATACAATATATACACGGGCTACAGATGTCAGCAACCTGAGAGAGGTGACCATGCCTGGGGCCAAGGGGATTTACAGAACTTCACCGATATGTATGTAGCCCCAGCAGGATTTACAGAACATCACCGATATGTATGTAGCCCCAGCAGGATTTACAGAACATCACCGATATGTATGTAGCCTCAGCAGGATTTACACCATCCCTGTAGTCGCTGGCGATAGTTTGCAAGTTTAACCAAACACTTATACTAGCAGACATTTAAAAGTCTGGCATACATAAACATACTTGGAATGACGTAGAACTGACATACCTTCTCAGGGGCACAATGTTGTTATGCAGATTTAATTGACGATGTGAAAATGTGAGGATATGGTTAACCTAACAAATGATAATTCAATCAACGTTCAATAATGGATGTGCTTCACAGCCTCAAATTATTCACTTGAACGTTTAACTTAATGTTTTGCATAGCAGCAAATTTGAAGATGCACAAATGCAACGGAATTTCTTCATAAACACAAGAAGTAACATGGTATGTATTTCCTGCGAGGCAAAGTTTCATTGTTCATCTGAAACGAATCTTGAATATACATATCAATTTACATATAGCTCGTTTCGGAAAAAAAGAACAGTTTTAATGATCACTGTAACGGAACTTCGACCCTATCATATCGTACATACATATGTCCGTCTCAATGTGTTACAGAACCTCAACAGGCGGCTCATGGATGTGAATGAGTGAGTGAATGAGTGAGTATGGTTTTACGCCGCTTTTAGCAATATTCCAGCAATATCACGGCATGGGACACCAGACATAGGCTTCACATATTGCACCCATTTGGGGAATAAAACCCGGGACTTCGGCGTGACGAGCGAACACTTTAACCACTGGGCTACCCCCACCGCCCCGACTTTGGTGAAAGTCAACATGACAGTACCTACCCGGGTGTTAGGGATTAGTGTTTCTCCTCCTCACACACCAACCTTTTAAATACATGTACACCTGTATCCACCCCTGTACTGTAGTCACGTATCTACCCTGTTACATTTACTGTAAACTTAGAGGAGTCGTACAGACCTGTAAACGTGCAGCTGGAAGCCAACAAAGCTCCAACAAGAGTTGCCACACGCATCATGTCGAACATGCAAGTTTCAGTTGGAACTTGGAATGAATGATGAGAACTCAGAGGGTCATATGTATATTATACTGCTGAAATGACATTTGATATTTCAAAAGCACGGCAATTTGGGACAGTGGCAAAATGTCAAAATGTTTCATGCAGGATATTGTTGTTCAACAATTTGTCCAAAAATTATATTTAGTTAACTACTTAATTACATGTAATTATCGTTATTATGATCACAATTTACATTCTGCTTTTTCTGTTTTGAAATCGGCCGCATTCGTGGTCCATTGTAGTGAGCGTCTGTCTAGAGAGCGGAAGTCCGTGAGTCGACCCTTGACCGCGTCACGACAAACTATGTTAGTAGATAGTACACTGCCTGGCAGGGGCTAGTCCCACGTAGCTGGGCGGGTAATCCGGATTAACGGTAGCGCATGGGTAGTTGGACGACTATAGTCTATTCTCGTGAAAGGAGCCCTGGTGAAACTGATGTCCGCCGGTTATCAATTAATATCACTGATAAACAGTGAGTGAACACATTTTATACTGATTATAAATTAATATGTTTTTAAAGAGGGGATTTATTCAATTTGAGTATCAGTACAAGATAGTCATAGACTATTGCATAGCATAGCAATCTGGCAAACGCACAAGTGCCTCGCTATATTCCAAAGTTGGTGAATTTCGGCTACAAATTTAGTTTCAAGTCAAGAAACGGAGACAGAATGAAGAAATGAATGAGTTTGTATTGATGTATATATGTATAAATGTATATCATGTCAATAATTTATATTGATGTACATATCAATAAATATTAATTGATAAGTTTGTATTGATGTATATAAGTATAAATGTGTATCATGTCAATATCCCGCGTTATTTCATACAGACTGTAGCCGGTACATCAAAGAAGCACATGCGGATTATCTGTCGGCTTATCAAAGAAACTAGGGACGACCCCGCCTGGCACTCGTCATTGTTTCTTGATTCTAGCTCATTTGTCCACCATTGTTTAGAACTTATATCTTCGCTGTTAAGCCGATATAGAAATATTAGAATTCTTTGATACTTGCTGATCTAGACAAGCCACATTCATTTAGTAGACGTTTCATAAAAGCCCAATTTTGAGTACCATTCCATTCCATGAGTACCAACAACATCGTTTTATAACATTTCTTAGGTAATCTGTGACGTGGTATTTTAAGCAGTGTTATCCTGAAATATATAAAGAGGTACTCATCTGCAATCGCTGTAAACCAGGACTTTTATCGAACATTGTTTAGCACAAACGATTTTTGACATGCAGATACGTTAACCGTTTCTACTGATTAAAATTCGCTATAACCCCAAATTTCAAATGAATACAGAATGATTGGCGCAGCTTGTGTATCGAACTTTTGGAAAAAAAACACCTTTTAAACTTTGTAAAATACCAATTGATACCTTCTTTGCTTGGGTTGCGGCAGTCCGAGTGAGTCCCAAATATTTCTGTGAAGATTCGACCTCTGGATCTGGAAATACCCTTATTTCGTTATATGAAAGTCTGGTCCCCCTTTTCAAAACTACCTGCGTTTCTACTGTTTGCACCCTGATTCCACTCATCACAATACAGCTTAACTGTTAATTGAATTTTAGTCATTTTACTGTACTTGAAAACATTACAAGAATATCTGCAATTAGGAACATGAGTAGTTTCATTGTTTCAGGAAGCAGCTAAAAACCATCTGTACAGTTTCAGGATGCAGCTGAATACCATCTGTACAGTTTCAGGATGCAGCTGAATACCATCTGTACAGTTTCAGGATGCAGCTGATTACCATCTGAACTGTTTCAGGATGCAGCTGATTACCATCTGAACTGTTTCAGGATGCAGCTGAATACCATCTGTGCAGTTTCACGATGCAGCTGATTACCATCTGTACAGTTTCAGGATGCAGCTGAATACCATCTGAACTGTTTCAGGAAGCAGCTGAATACCATCTGTGCAGTTTCAGGAAGCAACTGAATACCATCTGTACAGTTTCAGGATGCAGTCGAATACCATCTATACAGTTTCAGGATGCAGCTGAATACCATCTGTACAGTTTCAGGAAGCAGCTGAATACCATCTGTACAGTTTCAGGATGCAGTACAGTTATACTTAATCTGATCAGCAAACTCATTAATAAAACAACAAAAAGCGGCTTAAAACACACCCTTGTCTAACACCAGAGTTCACCAGAAAATTTCCCAGAGAGTTCTTAATATTTTTCACGCACTTTTGTACATGTATTGATATATACTGAACCGCAAAAGAAACGTCACCCCAAGTAAAACTGCATGAAAAGTCTTGAGACCACACGCCATACCTCATTTGGCACGTCGACGCAACCATGAGTTTCAGGATGATAACGCCCGTGCCCACACTGCGAGAGCAACAAGAGACTCCCTCTAGCAGAATGGCATCAGGACTAGCAGTGGCCTGCCCAAGGTCCCGATGTAAATCCCATTGAGCGCCTGTGTGACGAGATTCAAAGACGGCTGAACGACATCCGACCAAGGCCGACAACTGCCGCTGAACTGCGTTCCTCAGAGTGTGGGCTCAAGTGCCTATGGCCTTCATCAACCGCCTCATCCATTCAACATTTGACACTTTCATTTCAACCTTTTGCCAAGTTTCACCTTTTTAATATGTCTCAAAGTATGTTTACAGTGTTTGAACATATAAGGTTTCTCAAATATATATCCATGGTGACGTTTGTTTTGCGGTTCAGTATATATGTGCCGTCAATAACACCAGAAATGACCCCGAGCATCCACGAAATGGGGATGACCGACAAGCGAATGCAGTAGGCATGTCCCAGGAGTACAGGACGATGCGCCAGTGCACAAATCAGCTATTGCAATGGCTACAAGTCAAGTGGGAGACCCTGAACTCATTCAGCATCCATCTAGGTCTGTCAGACATTATCTGTTTCCTAATGGACGAAGACTTAAGAGCAGCTGTGGATAACTTTTTGTAGACAGCTAATGCAAGAGCAGGATTGCTACAAAACTGGGATACTATCCTTCCATCATCGTTGGCAAAAGTTCTTTCTGTGGAAGAGAGGTATGTTGAAAAGTAAACCTTAATCATTTTCATGTCTTTAGGTCAAGTCTTCCTTTGTGGGGCTCAGAAAGTACCACGGATTACATACTAATTTCCCCAATTATTCCTAATGCCTAATGGAATAAATATAATCTGTAAAAGTTGTCCCACCGATTTTAGACTTTCGTGTGAGATTTCGCTTAGTTGCTAATGTCAGATGATTATATACTCATGGGCACGAATAAGGGAACAATGAAAACTATAGGGAAATAAGCTTTTCTGTCAGTTCATTTGAAATCCTGCATACAAATTCAACACATGTCAGAATCAAATGTTGAGATGTGTTTGTGTGCATTGTTTCCAACGCGTATTTGGTAGACAGGGCTTGGAACCCATGACTGCATATCATGTTACTGTGTCTGACGTATTCTCTTATTCATTTCTATCAGTACATGTTTGGGCGATGAAGTTACCACAGTTGAATATGTCCAACGAGTCAACACATATGCATACTTAACTACTTGTAGATAAATGCTGAACACATATCTGTCGTAACTGTCATCAACTTTGATTTATATTTCGCTGTTGCAAACTATATGTACTAATAGCATGTTTTCAACTCTATCGTTCAATATTACTGTTATTTGCATGATGTGCTGCCTTATCAACTACTTCGTTAGTTAAACAAACGTTAGAAGAACATAGCCACACCAGGCAGTTGATAGCCTTCACTATCGATATGATGTATTTGGTGCACATTGGAAGAAATATACAATGCTCATTATTATTGTCATCGCCTAAATATATGCGTATTATAGTAGTTCTGGGCTCAACTGGGACCAGTCGTTCAACTCGGCAAAATCGTTGTATTGTGGGAACTAAAGCTGGGGGAGACGGTTGGTTGAAATGTTTGATGCGGCTCTCTGTGCTTCATCTAACAGGGCGACATCCAACAGGCTGGTTTTTCCGCCGTTTCTAATAATTTTCTTTTTTTTTTACTGCTGGAATGTCTGGTCCATACCCTCCGACCCACATGCTTTCATCATATAATAGTATTTTAATAGCGCTGATTAATAGCCGCAGTGGAAGCATCCTTGCTCCCTTGAATCAGAGTACTCATTGCACACAGAAATGTCAAACACTCACTTAAGTAGTTACTGGTATACTTAATAACAAATAGGTCGGCCAAGAGGCATTCGTTTGAATACAGAACACGTGAAGAATGTTCAAACCCCTACATATTCCCACGTTCGCTGGTGTCCCCCGTTGTTAAAGCAGGAATATTTTAAAAGTGGTGTAAAACCTTACTGACGTGTGCCCACCTGCAACTTGTTAATGTTAGGAAAACGTTCAGCATGCTGCAAACGTCGCGTGATCAAAACTGTTGCTTCCTTTATGATCAAATGTGTTTAATAAAGTGTTTTTGAGCGTTTGGTTCAAGGACAACAATATGCGTCTCCTCACAATCGAGTCTAAGGTCAGGTGCTGTCAAAGGTCTTGTGCTTTATGACTGTCAAAATGCAGTGTTCAGAACCTTGATTACTTCGGAAATATTCTTGCCACAAAATCACTTACTTTCATTGCCACACACTAGCATTTCACTTCTGCACAAAATAAACCCCATTCAACAAAGCGATCGTAGCGCTACGGCAGTCCTAAGTCTAATGATCCTAAAGTTACGATCACCTTATAATTAGCGCCAGATCAACAAAGGGACAGTTGTTTCATGTTGTGATCTTCCATGAGTAGCCTAATGTTCTTGGAGTGGAGTCCATAGTCCATGCTATTCATCATCTACACTCTGTTATCACATATGACTCCTTATATAACACAACTAATCAACATAGTTAAATCCATTCAGAATTGAATACGAGTACTCATAAACTACATTGTTGCAAGCGAAAGCAACAAACCTTTTGATCAAAGTGCCCTGGACACGAATAACCACAGACAAGGCTTAATGCGTGGTGATGGGAAGGACACATAATGAGACCAGCTATTGCAAAAAATGATAGATATATTTTTGGTGGTGTCTTTGTTCAATATCATTTCTGTTACACCTAGTCGAAACCGAGCCATTATGTTGCTGATTATTCCACTAATGACAGATACATTTCTGCTGTAATTGGCCTGGCAGTGGGATGTGTCATATATTGAACTATCATTGTTAAACATGATTGCTGAAAATGTCACATTATAGTGTACAAGAATGATATAAAATATACTTTGTTATTTTCAGATGCCCCAAAGGCTTTCTCAGCAATGTATTTCATGTTTGGGGAGCGCCTGTACCTGCACCTGTTGTGGAAGCAGACTGGGGCGGCGACAGCGCTGACTGGTGGTCCTCGCCGGAGGTGATGTCAAACTAGGAATCAAAGAAAGCTCTGTAGGACATGCATATGAACTGTTTGACAATATGGATACACACAATAACTTTGAATTAGACTTATGAGCAGAGTGGAACATTACTATTGGTGTGTGCCCGAGAGGGTTGAAGTATTAGCATTTGTACGGAACTGTAGATCAAATGATGTTTCTGGATGCATGATGATGTTTTAGAAGACGTCAAGGAGTGATGGTAATTCAACTAATCGAATTATGGATGCTTAAAGGAACGTCTGAAATGTTTTTGTTTCAGTTTGTATTCATGTTTATGATTGTTTCATACAGAAAAGAAAAATAAATCTATGACTATTTCCTGTCCGTTATTCATGCATAACACCTACATTTGGTTTCATATTGTGTTTGCAGCGGGCATTGGCCAACCAATAGTTATGACCTTTGGAATGCTTTGATCAGCCCACTTCTTCTCTTGCCTAAATACGGTGCACTGTGGAATCATGGTTAAGCTGAATATAAACTGTTTAAACGTACACTAAACAATCAAATACTCTTTAAGTAGATCATCATTATCCTCCGATGAACTTGGCTAAACGTTTTGTCTGTGAAGAGATGCATGCTATTTGTCAACATGTCTAAATACACGTTCAAGGTGAAAACGACACCAGCTACGGTGAATGGTGTGCGCTTTCCCTTCTACGATCGAGTGAAAACACTTTACATTGGGGCGACAGATGCAGACTTCGACCATTCCCTGTGTGGTATGGAAATATGCGTAATATATACTCACACGCAAAAGAAACGCAAGTGGTTTTAAGCAAATAGGTAACAAACACGTAACCATAAATTGATACGAATTTTAGCATGTAGTGAAGCCTGTTGGTGTTATCAATATTTTTGGTTGCATTTTGGAAGCCCCGAGTAAAAACGCAACATAAAAAATGTGTAGCCAAAACGCACCATTTTAATGAATTGTTGGTATCATGCCCCCTTTATCGCGAAATCGAAAATGCACGAACTGTCACGAACTGTAGTGGGTATAAAACTGTGGCCGATTCTTGGACCTAACCTTCCTTGGTCAACAATGCTAACTCAAATCCAGAGAAACCAGGCTATCGGACGTTTGGAAGCTGGAGAGTCTGTCCAAGATGTTGCCCGTCATTTCAACGTTAACATAACCACAATTTACCGTCTCCTGCATCGATACAATGCTACACAGACCACAGATGACCTTCCTCGGAGCGGTCGTCCTAGGGTCACCACACCTCGACAAGATCGGCAGATTACCCGTCAACACCAGCGACATCCGTTCCTAACTGCAAGTGAAAGTGCTCGACAGACCATAGGAACACATAATTGACACATGAGCCGGGACGCTGTGATCCTACGTCTCCGTTCCAACAACCTCAGATGTCGCCGACCAGCACGTCGTCCTGTTATCCAGGGTCATCGCAATTGGCGTCATCGTGAGTGGAGGCGTGTCATCTTCTCTGATGATAGTCGCTTGTGTGTCTCCCATGCAGACGGAGTCAGAATTCGGCGGCGTCGAGGTGATCGTTTCGCTGACAGAAACGTTGTGGAAAGGGATCCATGGGGTGGACCTAGCGTCATGGTATGGGCAGGGATTGGACTTGGACCCATGTGCTTTCTGAATGTTGGTCAAGGTCGGGGACACGGCGTCACTGCTCAGCGGTATATCGACCAAGTGATCAGACTCCACGTTGTTCCATTTTTTGCACACTACAACAACACATTTTCCAGCAGGACAACGCTCGTTCCCATGTTGCCAGAGCTACCATGGCCTTTCTGCAACAACACAACATCCGGGTTCTACCGTGGCCAGCTCTCAACCCTGAAATGAACCCCATCGAACACTTGCGGGATGAGGTTCAAAGGTGTCTGCACAATGTGCGCCCAGTCCCTACAACTGCCGATGAACTACGCACAGCTGCTCTGGATGTGTGCAGGAGGATCCCTAGGGCCTTCACAAATCGTCTGATCCACTAAATGTACAGGAGATGTGTGGCAGTGATCAATGCTAATGGTGGTCACACCAGGTATTGACTGACATTTTGAGTATTGACCCGAAACTGTGTAAGCCCTTAAGGCCTTTTAATCCATTAAACTGTCTTCAGTCAAATTTTTGTCAATCTTGCCCTATTAGTATTTCTTGTCTTTACTGTTGAAAATAAATAACATGTACACTGCATACACGACTTGCGTTTTTTTGCGTGTGAGTATGTATGACCTATTATTATTATCATTATTATTATTATTATTATACAGATTTAAAAAAATAAATGCAGCAAAGAGTATTTGGGTGATCCTGGCACAGTCAGGCTGGTTAGGCTCATCATCAGCTCAGGGCCCTTGCCCCTTCTACAAGCAGCCCAGACAGCGAATGGGACTTCTCCCAGGAAGCGCTGCCTAATCCTGGCCACCGAGAACCTTTCGGAGAATGTGAGGACTCCCGCCATTGCAGCCTTCTGGATTACCCAGATTGTCAGAAGGGCTGTATTCCTAGCAGCAAACCTGGTACTCTCGCAACGCCAGTCAACAGATTGGGAGGTACAAAACCTAAGGCACCGCGAACAATGAGTCGGACAACTTGGTACTTGGGATGCAAGCGTGACATTTCGAAAATACAGATATAAATGATTTCATTGGATATATCAAAAAGGAAATGGTAAGGTTTGTTGGATTGTATACGTCTAAGGCTGTATACGGGCCTGTTCCAAAGAATTTTATGTTGATCATTTTCCATGATGCCCTCTACATATTCTGGGTCGAACCATGGATGGACCTCTCTGTCAAAACCAAAAACATGGCGAATACGGTAGTAAAAGGATCATGCCACTTCGTTTGTGCCAAAGCTGGGCATCCATTGACAATGTGTTGGACAGTCTCATTAAATTCATAGCATAATGACATTGTACATTTCTTATTTACATTTTGATACAAAACCACACTTTGACGGTTTCGAACGAGGAGTGACTGGTCCTGAGCAGAAAACCTTTAAGAAATGTGTGGAATGCCTTGTTTGCAATGAGTGCAAAAGTGCACTATACGATTCTATCAGGAAGAGCCTCCACGTTAATCAAACCACGCCCTCTCTACATTTATACTCTGCCCGACGTTTTCCCTTGATGTAGGCATTCGGGAGTTTGTCTCTAACCTACAGGTAGGTATAGGCCTGACCGTCCACGAGATGGCCAATAACTCCTCCCCCAAGTAAACGGACGGATCCTTCCCCTTTTTTCAAGTGCAATATGTTATGTTCTTCAGTTGTAGCTGGCGGCGTTCCGTGATGACCCCAGCATGAGATGGGGGTGGCCAGATGTGCACTGTGCCCAGACACATCATTATGGCTATGTCCCGGCATGAAGAATGTATCTATGGCTTGTTGACATGAACCTTGGGCCGTGGGGATACTTGAAACACGCTTTAAAACATATCGAGATCGACTGTCAAAACTTGCTCTAATGTAACGTTTTAATACTTTTCCTACACAGGACTTCAATGCCATTGTCTGAACGTTAGGAAACTTACATTAATCATTTTTCTATCTATTTTAGTGTTCACGGTCGTTTCACTGCCAACTCTAGGCCAGAATTATCACAAGATAGGACTGGACTACCAAGAACCCTTGTATTAAACGACGGCAAGACACCAATGGAAGTCAGGAACAATGACGGCTATGCGGTATGAGCAAAGAACTTACATGTGCTAATAGACTTGATGTAAGCATCGGAAAATATGACGTACAAAATAACATACCTCCTAATAACATAATCAAAGGAATTATAAAATAAATGCTTGTGAAAATGAATAATTCAATTAACATTTATTAATATTATAGTGTGTCCATTTCAGGTTACTATTCTGATCGTGAGAAACTGTATCACAGTTACGACCACTAGAAACCTGCACCAATAGTGAGTCACCAGACGGCAACGGTGAGGTCATCAACGGCCGTGAGTGTCCGCAACAAGTCTAGGGTTCAGTATGAGTGGCTGGAGAGAACGTGAGCGATACGAAGAGCGCAGTATGGTCGTGACAACGAACTGCCCGCGCAAACATTTTAGGAGACCGATGGATTTAAATGAAACCGCGATTCAGAATGTGTACCCTGCTATTATAACTCATTACTGTTAATAAATGTAAATAAACCTGGTGCATGATTGAAGTTTCTCATCTCCAAGGTGTTCATTGTTGATCCCTTCATGGAAGGTAGCTGGATGTCAATCGGTATGCTCAGGGCTACACTGCAGAAATACATCTCGCATTATAAGAATGGTGTCATGGGAATTACACAAATATTTTTAATTTTGTCTCACACTGTAATTCAGAAGGGTTTTAGTTCTTCATATGTATTGTTTCGCAATTGTTTCGGTAATTTTATCGTTAATGCTGTCAGCTGACAGCAGATATAACAAACGATCATTTAATTTTACTTATATTTATATCAGGAAATAAGCTGTGAACAGAATAATGGAGTGCTGTTTAACGCCGCTCTTAGCAATATTCAAGCCATATGATGGCGGTCTGTTAATCCAGTGATCAACATCATGAGCATCGATCCACGCAATTGGATATAAAGCCAAACTGTCGACCAAGTCACCGAGATGACAAGATACTTCATTTGGTCGCCTCTTCTGACGAGAAGTGGTTGGATGGGACCTGTATTCTTACGGGGAATTCTCACGGGTGTGTGATGTAATTATATTTATTATACATGTATAAAATAAAATTCATTTATAGCTTTGCAGCAAACATAACTATTTGCTGTTCCATCATTCACTATCAAGTCTGCGGTCAAAGGGAGGTAATTATGTAAGTGGCGCAATCGCAATTCTGCGAGCATGCCAGTTTTGATAGTTTCGGCCTTTCCGAACCAACAGCCGACCAAGCAACACGTTTCAAATTTCCACCCAGCCCTCCCTTTGGCTCATTTACTATTATGATGTAATATTTTAATACATACTTTCTTCATTTATTACTAATGTTAGACATGTTAATGTGATGTTTTCATTATTGCACATGCTATTTCTAGTATCAATTATACTTGCTCGCCGGTTTTTGCTTTTATGTTGCAGTGCTCCACAGCTGACCATCTTTTTGACATCTCAGTTGGCACAAATGAACTGTACTACTTGGTGTGTTCTAGACAGATTGTGTGAAATCATGTGTATATTCATTCGGTGTCAACTAGGCAACTACACCGCACCAGTGACTGAATCTTGAACTCAAGCTGTGTGCGGACTGTTGCAATATACAAGATGGACAAGTAGGAGCTCTGCGAATGCAGATATGTGTGACCGCGTTTTTCTTCACTAGTGGTAATGTATCCAGGATTTTATTTCTGTATGTTATATTCATATTTATTTCGGTACAGTTATGTAAAGGCGGCATACTCGGAGGGAGGGACTTTAGGTTAGTTAGATTACAAATAAGGCCCAGTATGGTTACCCTCTTGGGCATGTATTATTCAGTATGGGGAGTTCATTGCTATGGTTACCCTTGCAGTTTGAACCCCTGGTTTAATGTGCTAGTTAGGGTTGGGGCTTATTGATGGTTACCCTGATAAGACCAATCCCTACGTTATGTAATGGACACCTAGGTTAATGGTTTAAAAGGTAGCTGCTTATGCATGGTTACCCTCTTAAGTTAGCTTTCCTCAGTCTGATGTGCCCATCACCATGGTGCTCAGGCAGTTAGGACCCCTCCCTCCTTGGGTGTCGCCACCAACTCGCATTTAATAAACTGTGCCATTTTCACCCTCAGCCATATTTTTCTTTGTTGTATGTTACCAATTTGCAAGCTGAAGGTATAATTACATATGATCATCCCCCATTTCGTTGTATCTGTGTTATAATCCAAGCCGTCTGATCAATGTGTCATCGGAACGTAAACACACAAGTCGGCTCGTGTAATCAGTATGAGAAGCAGAATCACGCAAAAACAACCTGAATATTATAAGCAATGGCATATTTAATGATATGGTGTTCAAATACGCTGTTTATCGCCTCACGTGGAGTCGTTAGAATTGATATTTTCACGAATAGCGTAACGTATCGGAAATCCATTTGTTACCAAGCCCTTGGAATTCGCACTTGATAGAGGGAATAGTTCAACAAGGCCTACGAAAAAGACAAAACGACATTTTATACAACCATAATAAAAACAAATATATTTCTTTTTTGAATACTATTTAATGCCATTTGAAATTATAACAATTGAGGATTACGATGGTTGAGAGCGGGAAGGAAATCTTGTCTCAAAACAAGGACCGACATTTTAAACAGCTTATCAGCCGCTTATAACCATTCGGTACTGTCAGACAAAGGTAAGTTGTAACGTGGACAAAATAGTTTTAATCATCGGCAAGGCTTCTCTTCAAACCGCGATGTAACATCATGGATGTCGGGAAGTTCCTTGATGAAATCAACAACAAACAAGAAACAAAAGGGATAAAGCCATTTTCAATTTGGGGAAGTATTTCTTTATACAGTAGTCCGGGTCAAAAGTGATCTTCCCCTCGGTGAAAATAGGTTTTTATTTCAACCAATAAATACAGTATTTTATCGGAGAAATAATATCGTATACACGAATATGTAACTGGATCTACATGATGTATAAAAGTAATCATGATCAGGGGCGCGCCCTCGGTATTGTACAATCATTAATGTAACGTGAACAACCATTTTAGTCTTTCTCTGAAAGATTTCATTGATCTGATGTTACAAGCTGGACATACTAAAAAGCACCAAATCAACCTATTATTACGAAACAAACACTCTCTGTAACTGTGGTGCTATGCTTTACTGTCAATCAGTTACACATTTCCCCTGTTCTCCAGATACCTACGTACGTGTCAATCATCATGACATTGAACACCCACTAGAACCTTGACCGAGTAGGAGTATCAAGAATGCTACATCTGCCCTAGATCATTATAAACAGGCCGCTGGGCCATGGCTTTATAATCTCATATGTCTGTTGCCACTTTGAGTGTCAACATGTGGACTCGTGTTGGGTTATTCTGTATATTCGTAGTTCTATCAGGTAAGTTCACATATAAAATATGAAACAAATATTAGTTCAAGTCAATATGGGCCCATGGTTTCATTGTCTAGATGATACAAGTACTGGCTTAAAATACTTCCTGTCGTTGATACTTATCTGACAACAATTTCTTTTACAGAGATTGTATACAATCAGCAACTCTACAAGACAACACAATAATGTATATTTTTAGTTTGTAATGGAGATATAACATTCTCTTCTTACTATGGCAACCATATGGTTCTCCAGCGAGGTCCCAAACATGCCATCATTACTGGACGAGCAACTAGGATAGGCGATACTGTAACAGTAACAGTTGGTAACGGTGTTGCCCAAGGAACCGGCAAGGTAACAAAGGCATCGGACGGGAAAGGATTCTGGAAGGTCAGCGGTTACCCAGAAAGGCCCCTTTACTGTGACTGTAGCATCGAGCGAAGGAAGCAAAAGTCTCCATGATGTGTTGTTTGGTGATGTCTGGGTCTGTTCGGACAGAGTAACATGGAGTTTAACATGCATCAGGTGATAGAGTTGCTAGGTCCTTATTCGTAACTAATAGAAGACTTTGTTATGCATACGTTTTTCCTATCAGCTCATGTGGGGGACCGATGAGTACCTACTCTCGTGTGTATTGACCAGTTGTAGCAATGACCACTTTCCAGTCAAGTCTCCATTTATGTCGAATAATACTACGACAGCTTCAGCCTTAGGTTTCTATATTTCACAATTTTTTTAGATACAGTCTAGAATGCTCTCTCTATGAAGATTTCAAAGAGCGTCATATGATTCATGCTCAACAACTTGTTTTGGTGAGTGAGTGAGTTAATATTTAACGTCACATCAGCAATATTGCAGCCATATCGTGACGAGACAAAATTTGACTTTAATAACATATATGTAAACTGTATAAAATTCTGTCGACGAAGGACAGTAAAACAACTAACACTTGTTTGGACAAGTTACAACATTCATGGCATCAGAAAAGCTGTCAAAAGGTTTTATGGTTGACATGTGAGGGACATTTACATATTTCACGCATCGGTAACCAAAACAATGTCCGCTGCAATTCCCTATGCTGGCTTCTACCATATGTTTTAGATGAATCAATTACTTTGCCTTTGCATGTGTTTGTGACGGATACCGTCGGTGGTGCCAGAATAAGCTCACCCTTTCGCGAAAAACTGGTATCATGACCAGTTGAAAGTGATTCGTAAACACGTGCTAATGATATTGTCGACATCGTAGAAAGGACGATGCTTTAAGCAGTGAATTCTTATGATTATGGAAAAGGTTTTGTCACTTTTATTAGTTTAAATGGTATCTATGTAAATACCTAATATATGCCTTTACATTCCAAACCATAAAGTGTCAACATAGTTGCATATGTGCACTGCATATGTGTTGTAGGTTTTGAATTCGTCAGTGGAAATACAGGGGGCCTTATCGTTTCTTGAAATTAGGATTTTCAAGGCTGCTCACGTGACATCGTCAACACCTCTGATGGACTTGCAAAGGGTCACAATACCATGGACAACGCCGAACACAAGTACAAACATTATATAAAACAGATGTTTTCCTTTCCCATTTAAAGCATACCTATACGCCTAATGATATACTGAACAACAAAAGTTCCTGCGACATTGAATAACATTTAATGCAAAGTTTTGTTTTTTACCACATCTGAAACAATTTCGGTTTGCAACAAATAAAAGACTCCCGTAAGTGTTCAAATGGTTTAATTTGCCATACTGACTTAAGAAAATGCGTGATTTCATATAAAAAACCCAAACATGAACATGCCAAAATGTCAATTGACAAATCAATAGCGTGTGTGTCCACCTCTGGCTGCGATGCAAGCAACACATCTTCGCCTCATGGAATGGACCAGGCGTCACACAAAGTCCTGTGGGATATCTGTCCATATCTGCTGGAGCATGTTTCGAAGTTCCTGGAGAGTCTGTGGAACACGTGGTTGACGTCGAAGGCGCCGAATCATCTCATCCCACATGTGCTTGATTGGTGAGAGATCAGGGGAGCGAGCCGGCCAGGGGAGACATTCCCTTTTGTTTTGTTGAAGAGATTCCTGAACAAGTCGAGCAATATGAGGCCGGGCGTTGTCATGTTGAAAACGGTAGAACAACAGGGCTGATGATCTCGTCGCGGTAGCGCTGTCCATTGAGATTTCCCTCTACCACTATCAAACGGATCCTCTGTCTTGCTGTAATCCCACCCCATACCATAACTCTGCCGCCCCCGAACCGATCTTCTTCCATGACACAATGATTGACGTAACGTTCAACTCGACGTCAGTACTCTCGAATCCGTCCATCGCTGTGGCTGAGGTGAAAACGAGACTCGTCAGTGAATAGAACTTGTCCCCACTGCGTAGCCGTCCAGCGTAGACGTTGTCTGCACCACTGTAGACGTGCTTTCCTGTCAAAATGGGACATCTGGCGGGTCTTCTGGTGACAATCCCTGCACATCTGAGGCGACGACGTACGGTTTGTGAAGATATTCGTCGAAGGCCAGGAATGGTTCTTACAGTCACTGTTGCTGGCTGGAATCAATTTCGTAGATGTGTTGTTCGAATCCAGTTGTCTTGTCGATTATTGGTTACGCGTGGCCTGCCACTCCGAGGATGGTCTCTGACTGCATTCTCCTGTTGCCAACGTTGCCATAAACACCAAATTGTGTTTCTGTCGACGTTAAATTGTCTTGCAACATCACGTTGACTCGATCCTGGCTCGCAGACGCTCATTTTCGGACAGGCGTGGCATTTCGCAATGTTGAATAATTGCGTAATTTTGTTGTTTTTCTGAGTGGTTGTTGTCAGCTCGATGCTAAAAAATGCACATGGAATACCGTTAACGCATATGTTTTTATACCCATTCTTGTGTAGTGAAATGCATGGGGTTTGAATAAAAGTCAACTTTTGCATGGAATGTATGCTCTTCTGTAGCAGTTGCGTTTTTGTGACTTCCATACATGTACTACAATATTGAAAACCAAACTTTACTTGTTTGAAAAATGCACTAACATAGTGGTGTCACAGGAACTTTTGTTGTTGAGTATATTACACGTCCTTCCTTACTATCTTGACTGAAACGTTACAGAATGTTATTAGTACATGTGTGTATTTTGCAACATGTCTGAATTATAGCATATATAATAAATAGCAACGAATAACAATTTATGCTTACTTCACTTGAAAGAGCTTCAGTGTCAAGTATTGAAGCATACTTTCATTGTAGTTATTTCTTATTTCTATTAACATGTCCGAGTTGTATTTCGAAAAATATTGGCAACGAACCATAATCAGCAAGGTCAAAATAACATTTAAAAAAATAAGTTGGCAGAAATAGACATTATTTCAGTTGAAGTCTATATTGTCGTATGAGAATAATAATAAACGAAGGCAGGTAGCTTTACTGATCAAGTTAAACATTCCCCAGGTGAATTATTTTGATTGAGGTGTATTATCAGATTTCCTTTTCTTTTCAGAAGCCCTGAGTGGGTTTTCAGCAATATGTTTCATGTTTGGAGAGCGCATGTACCCTCACCTGAACTACCCTGTTGGATAAGTGGAAGCTGATGTTGGCGGCACTGCCATCATTGGGGTCCTCACCAGAAGTGGTGTCCAAGTGCAGCAGTCAGGGGAAACGAGGGTAATGTTTGTTGCATCTGGATTTATGTTGGTTGTAAACGATAATGAATCTACCGGACGTTCAACTCAACCATGTCCATTGTTGCAGATGGCCTCTAAAGAACTGCGAACTGTGGAACGCAATCATAAGTCCCCTCCTTCCACTCTCGATATATGGTGTTCTTTGGTATCAAGGTAAGCACTGATTCAAGCATACTTATATGATCAAATATAATTGTACCCATATGCTAATAAATATCTACATTACTGCCAGCTGATTCTTGTTGTCAAGGTGAAAATGACATTGGTTCCGCCAGTAGATACGCATGCACCTTTCCAATAATGATTGAAGACTGGAGAAAACACTGGCATCAGGAGTCCATGGGGGAAACTGATAGCCAATTTCCATTTGGGTTTGTCCAGGTAAGACTTATCAAGACCTCAGCTACAAATACCCTCACTCTTAATAGCTCAGGTATATGTTCACTAACTAATTCGGAAGTGTTTTGATAAACAGTTGCGTTATTCTTTCGCTGAATGAGACAGTGTGACAATTCCCTGACAGCTTGTTGGATATAGAAATAACAGTCATTTCCGAGGTGATATACCGGATCTCCGCTGGGCTCAGACGGCGAACTATGGGTATGCTCCGAATCCTAAACAGAAGAATGTCTTTATGGCTACAGCTGTGGATCTGCCGGACTTCGAATCGCCTTATACCCCGTGAGTTCATACATCCGGATTGATAATTGAAGAGAACATGTTTAATCAAACCTGTCTAAATGTCTGAACAAACCAACTTGAGAGAACAAAATTATTTCTAAACATCAGCATATTTACTCTTAAAAAACGAAACATGACATCGGAAGGCCGACTAAGATAATTGAATGCAATCATGTGTAACTAAACCGTAACGCCAATGTGTGCACCGACTACACATCCAGGTCATATCTCAACAGTTCTCGCCACGATGTACAACAGAGGCCCAACGACAGGTTGGGTGTTTGTTACATCCTTTTCCCTACCATCTGCCCTTCGTAGCTCACCACTAAACAGGACTCTCCTTCACCCCAGCAATGACTTAACAGGATGTCGATTAATTCACTTTAGTTGTGCACGAGGCATCAGGATATTTCGTTGGAGAGGATGTCGAACACGAATACAAGATTTCCTCATTGGATTAAGCACGATTTAATCGGAGATCCGTCGCATTTCAGTTATGTTTGTTTGTTTGTTTGTTTGTTTTTTAACGCCGCACTCAGCAGTATAACGGCGGTCTGTAAATAATCAAGTCTGGACAATCCAGTGATTGACGTTATGAGCATCGATCCACGCAATTTGGATACAATGACATGCATCAACCAAGTCAGCGAGCCTGACCACGCGATCCCGTTAGTCGCCTTTTACGGCAAGCAAAGTCGCCTTTTACGCCAAGCATGGGTTGCTGAAGACCTATGCTACCCCGGATTGTCACGGGTCCATTTCAGGAATGAGATCACGAATGTGTTGGGAGTCTATCAACCAGTTCCCGCGGTGGCGTGTCTCATACACGGCCTGTTCATGGCCTTCTTGACATATTCCTGCAATAGAATTGTGGCGATGGTATTGTGTCAATCTTTGGTTTTGCTTCATTTAGGATATTTAAGCATATGGAAGGAAGGAGATCTTGCATTTGTCTATAACACATCTTCGGCAGGAGATACACAGGATACTCCTATTCGTGTACATGCGCGCAGAATGTTCAATGTCCGTTTAGGCATACGATACAGGCCTGAAACTGCTCCACTTTTGCCCGGTCCAGTGTTTCCTATACAGAAAAGTATTATAAATAAATACTAAATACAGATAGTGTTTGTGAGATGGCGTGTTAATGATGTACAGACTGCCATATTAGATGCATTGAAGAACCTTGAAGATGTGGTATGGTAGCACATGTAGATGACGTCAAGATTCCACTGTTTGCTAACAACTGGTATTTGTTGAACTTGGCAGTGTGCATCCTCGCTTCAAGCAGGACATTGCCTCCCGTCTGATTCTACCAGACCTAACAGTAGCCTATCACAAGACAGAACTAGATTATGAAGGACCCTTCCCGTCTTAAGATACAGTTGACAATGCGGCTGAGACACTCACTATTGAGTTCAACAATTGGAAGACGCCGATTGAAGTCAGGAACAACCACGGTTATGAGGTACGCTGTGTACATGTGAAGTTGATTTCGAGAACAACATACAATGACTCACTGATGACCTCAGATAAGACATATCAATTAAGCACATTTGACTGCCGAGTAAATTAAGTATTTTTTGCAATACAAATCAACCCTGAAGATAGTTAATACAATAGAATATTAGCATGCCTAACTCAGAAGGCTACTCATGTACAATAAAGGGTTAAAGATCCTGAATATTTTTTGGGATATATTAATGAAATTGTGTGCTTAGTCTTTACTAAAATAACAACATTCCCAACAATATGTATGGTCTCTCCCTTTTTTGTTCATAATATATGTTGGTCTCGTGTTTATCCATGCGCTCGTTACCTGACAATTTATATATGACTTTCCAACAGATTGCAGACTTGTATGATCTACATAATAAAAAAATATTTCTCATGTGAAAGGTTTGCTGTTCCGGCCACAAGAGCTGTCAGTCCTATGATCATTGGGAAGAAGCTCCTATCGTGAGTCACCATACGGCGTCAGTTACGTTGTCAACGTCGGGGTGCGGTAACAGCCACCCCGTAGGTGTCCGTTATCTATGGTAGGAGACCCCGTGTCCTCCAAGGTCATGCGCAGTGTATGGCAGGGACAACGATCTGCCTTGCACCACCGTTCAAGAAATACGACGGATTTACTCTCATGTTGAATTTACAATGAATATATGATGCATACATGCAATAAAATGACTGATGCCATCAGAAAACTAACTCCACCTGCTCTCAAATGTGTTTCAACTATCAGTAATAACGTTTTTGAAAAAAAATGAATTAAACAATGGACAGTGTGAGCTGAAAACGTATCATACCATATCCTGCATACGCCAATTTGACTGCCATATTGAACATAGCTGAACATGCAAGTTATCTAGAAACAATACGTACCCCCCTGCCAGGTCTATTTCACAGAACACTCGGTCAGTTGTAATGTATGCAACGATGAATACCTGACTGGTATAGGGGTAAAATTGGCCAGGCAGGTGTAGTATTTGTTTGTTTGTTGTTTAACACCGCACTCAGCAATATTCCAGCTATATGACGGCGGTCTGTAAATAATCGAGTCTGGACCAGATAATTCAGTGATTGACATCACTAGCATCGATCTACGCAATTGGGATACGATGACTTGCATCCTGTCAGCGACTCTGACCACCCGATCCCGTTTGTCGCTTCTTACGACAAGCATAGTCGCCTCTTACGGCAAGCATGGGTTGCTGAAGACCAATTCTAACCCGGGTAACGGGTGTAGTTAGAGACGACTACAATGAAGATGAAGTGGTTACAAAATCTATGAAAGCGCATTGAGATACTCCCCACACACCAATATGAAGCCCGTTGTGTGAACTGTGAAGAAGACCTCGACTAAAAAATGAAATCTTCACCCCCTGGAACCAATATAAAGAAGGAGATATCAGACCCTCTCAACTGCTGAAAATATGCGCGAAAATGTATGGGCCAACGAAAAGCAATGTATAGACCAGTGTGGTGGTCACTGTGGTGGAAATATGAATATTATGTTATGTCATTAAATACAATGTTATAGACACTATGCTTGAATTTTGCCTTTTAACTGTCCGTTTTAAGTTTTCACTTGTCGTTTTGACATTTTTCATTGGCCGTTTTGACTTTGACACTTGTCGTCTTGACATTTTTCATTGGCCGTTTTGACTTTGACATCCATGGCCGTTACGTGTTTTGACCTGTACCCGCAAATAATGGAATCTGGACTCGGCGCACCAGTGGTTGATACCATGATCAATGACCAACGATCAGACAAGGCACAAGGTTCTGATGACTACACCATGTCACCGCATTCAAACGGCCCCCACAGTCATCAAGGAGCATATGACACCCAGTCCAATCAGGACTTCCCAATAAGAAGCAACATAACTGACGAAGAGTATCATTTTCGACAATCAATGAACAGAGATTCATCAAATCGTCTAATCGTGTTCCTGAAATCAATTAATAACATATACAAATATGTTTAAATTTGCCTTGGTTGAGTACAGTGAACTGTAGGTAAGGCTGACTTTTCCCTATCTCTCTTACAATCCCAATCTGAATCAAGAGCAGGATAAAATGATCAATATGAACAATCTTACAAATACAAGGACATAGTATATAATCGTCATATAGTTGGAATGTTGCAGAATGCGACGTTAAACAACAAACACAAACATCGGACTGTGCGTACTGATAAATATATAAATGGCCACATGATAGTTTAGCCTTTTGAATTAATAGCACGCTATGACACTAACATGCACAGTGTACTTGATTTTTCTTCCAATTATGTTGCTATCATATTTCCAGTTTTGCATCAGGGAAAACGACATGTGCTTTAACTGAGATAAGTCACACCTTGGTGAAATAGGTCTCTCGTTTTGGACGTTACAATGAGGACTCTTAATGGATTATTACTTTTGTTTCTAATTCTGTCTGGTGAGTTTAGTTTATAAGTGCAACGTACCTAAACAGACTCAAATGTGACCATTACGGCGGCGTTGGTTCGATTCTCCATATTGCTGGTACATGATGTACAATGCCTGTGCAGGATACAAAACTAAACGTGGAGGAATATTGATTGGTTAACATGCTTACTTTTCAGTTGTGAATGGGGATATTACATTCTCTTCTTACTATGGCGACCATATGGTTCTCCAGCGAGGTCCCAAACATGCCATCATTACTGGACGAGCAACTAGGATAGGCGATACTGTAACAGTAACAGTTGGTAACGGTGTTGCCCAAGGAACCGGCAAGGTAACAAAGGCATCGGACGGGAAAGGATTCTGGAAGGTCAAGCTATCAGCGGTTACCCAGAAAGGCCCCTTTACCGTGACTGTCACATCGAGCGAAGGAAGCAAAAGTCTCCATGATGTGTTGTTTGGTGATGTCTGGGTCTGTTCCGGACAGAGTAACATGGAATTTAACATGTATCAGGTATTCGGTGATATGACCCATAACGTAACTGTACTTGTACATATTCATGCACATATTTTAAGTATTATATATAACATGTTCCATATCCTGGTTACAGAATGCCTGCTCGTAGTGTCCCGTCTGTTTTGCAATACTGTAGTCTTTGCAGGTGTATCCTACCATGTGCTGAGGAATGCATTTTGAAGCTTTGGTAATATTACCTCATATTCTGTTTCTGGGATATGGAATAATACCCATTATCAGTTGCTGGATACCGCTTGCTTGTTAATCCAAATCCGACGAAGTTAGATAGTAATTCTGTAATGATTGGACCATATACGAAGTATCATATTTTTGTAGGTTATGAATACTACAAATGAAATACAGAGTGGCTTAACGTTCACTGACATACGCCTATTCAAGACGGAGCATGTGACATCATCAACACCACTCGTGGATATACAGAAGGTCAAGATACCTTGGACAACGCCGAATTCAAGTACATAGATCAGATCTCTTCAAAATAATTGTGCATTACCAAAATTCCACCCTTGTTGGTGTCATTAACATAAAGTGATGTACACAGGGAGATAATTCTTTCACATCTCTGGTACGCCTCTGTTCCGTGTCCCAATAGGCGTGCTTTGTAATTGTATCAGTTTCCGTGTCATGTGTCCTATTAGACTGTCGTGGGGTTGTCTCGCTATTGTTAGGTCCGTATCTTAACATGAATGTAATCATGTCTCATCTCAGTCGCAATATGTGACATATTTAAAATACATGGACAACATTATTTCCTCCTTAATGTACACTCAAAACAGGGCGAAGAAAATGTATACTTGATTTAGACATCCACAACGGTTGTGTCATACTTTTATTTCTGCTTTCAATGAATTCGACATATGGAGATCTGAATATGGTATTACAATGTAGCATTTCTGAGCACATGGATGCATGCCCAGTAGTATGTGGGTTACAATGTACCTCTGTAATGTTTTAGTTTGTTGTTTAACGCCGCTCTCGTATTGAATGAGTCTAATCTTACGACACGCATTAATTGCACCTATTCTAACCAAGAATCTCAGTCGGACCAGTACCATGTACGTTTGAATAGGGAGAACGGCATTCTTAGAAGTAAGTAAGGATAAGATATATGGATGAACAACTTCTTTTTTACAATATGGATCAACGTTTCGGTGTAGGTTCTAACACCGTTATGAAGAACATGATGTACAGAGTATGGTTGACAAGTATATATACAGGATAGGAAGCAGTGTTTATACAGTTGAGTAGGTTTAGATGGAGTTACACTGGACTGGAGAAACCTGTTATGAACACAGAAGGGTAAAACATATTGGCCGGGGAAGCCTGTAATATAAACAAAAGCGTGAAGCCATTGAAAATTTTGCCATTGAAAAACAGCAAGACTGTCATCAACTTAAGCAGCAAGAATTTCAACCAGCAACACACTGCAGTCCTGGCCAAAGGGCTGAAGTTCTCACCAACCAGCATCAGGACTTTCAACGATGCATTCATAGCCAACATCGAGAAGGGCTTACAACAACTGGCCCCAGGAGGTAACATCAACTTCCTACGACACCAGATTGCCAACATCCCGAACAAAGACCAACCCCAGAAACCAAACCTCACTCATTACGAAAGGAAAATTCGGAAAGCCCGTCTTCTTGTCTGCTCCTGAGACACTGTCCACTAAAACACGGCCCAGTACCTAGCCCGCCTCTTGGGAAGTCTACCAAATCCTTTGTGGCAGTTTCGTCTGAATTCTGCAAGAAGATCCACAACTTCCCCCAACCAGGCACCTTAATCAGCTATGACGTTGTCGACCTGTTCACTAATGCACCCTGAGACGAGGCCACTGATATCATCAGAACCCACATCAATGAAATCTACCCATCCCTAGACACCTAGACAACTGACAGCATCATCCGGCTCATACACTCCTGTATCAGCTCAACACACTTCACCTGGAGAGATAACTTCTATCCAAAAACCAACGGCCCCCCATGGAATCCCCACTATCACACTTGATCACTGAGATATTTATGACCCACCTAGAAGAAAAAGCCTTGGACACATCCCCCACATCCCCCTCTGCTGGTTCCGCAAAGTAGATGACATCTTTGTCATCCTATATCCCAACAATGACCCCAGAGTCCTACTGGACCACCTGAACTCCCAAAACCCACGAATGCAGTTCACCATGGAGGAAGAAGCCAAACGTCAACTACCCATCCTTGATGTAATTGTAAAGAAAGGCCACAACAACAAACTCCAGAACACTGTTTACCGGAAACCAACTCACACATATATCCTGTATATATACTTGTCAACCATACTGTGTACATCACTTGCTTGATAACGGTGTTAGAACCGACACCGAAACGTCGTTCCTAATTGTAATAAAGAAGTTTTTCATCCATATATCTTATCCTTACTTAGTACTCCAACTTCTAAATGCCTCTCAAAGAAGACATTCTTACAAATTTCTTTGCAGAGGACCTGAACGGATTTTCAGCAATATGTTTCATGTTTGGAGAACGCATGTACCCTCACCTGAACTACCCTATTGGATTAGTGGAGTCGGACTGGTGGGGCACTAGCATCGACTGGTGGTCCTCTCCAGAAGCAGTCGCCAAGTGTAGCAGCCAGGGAAAACGAGAGTATGGTTTGACTTTCATTTAGATATGGTCTGAAACGTTTTAACCAGATTCCAACTTTAAATCCGTACGAGATCATTAACTGATTATTGCAGGTCTCCAAAGAACTTCGAATTGTGGAATGCCATGATCAGCCCACTTCTCCCCCTGTCGATATATGGTGTTCTTTGGTATCAAGGTGAGGACCTCTTGGTTTCTCGGATTTGACGCTAAGTCTATAATATTGCGATAACATTAAATATGGTATATGAATTGTTATTTTGATTCCAGGAGAAAATGACGCCGGCCATGCGAGTAGATACGCCTGCAGTTTCCCAACGATGATTGAAGACTGGAGAAAAAACTGGCACCAACAGTCAATGGGGGAAACTGACGCCGACCTTCCGTTTGGATATGTACAGGTAATGTAAATATACACACAGTCCTCAAACAGCAACTGCAACGCTGTATCGAGTAGATCCAGGATATTCCGTGTTAATTTATAAATAGTTTATTTATGTGAAGATATATGTGATATTGTGTGGAATATGCACTCTCAGCATGAAGAGTGATTTTGTGTGCATGTCGACAGCTCGCTGCCTTCCGAAATGACAGCAACTATCGCGGCGGTTGGCCGGACACCCGCTGGGCTCAGACAGCTAACTATGGATATGTTCCTAACCCGAAAATGAAGAATGTCTTCATGGCTGTATCCTTGGACTTACCTGACTTTTCATCCCCTTGGGGGCCGTAAGTTCGAATTTCCAAACTCAAAATAAGATTATCATCATATGATTGTCAGTTATGTAACTCTCCATCGAGCATAGCTTAGCATAGCTTAGCATAGATTGGTAAATACTATAATGAAAACCTCATGAATGGGTATAGTATATGTTAAGTGAGAACGATACTCAAGGATCTTGTATATATTTTTGGTCAATGTCTAGACGGGTGCAACTGTGACATTGTCTGAAAGTCAACTAATTGATTGATATGCTTCATCAAATTTGAGCTTGCAGACAGACATTTAGGGTTCTGAATAACGTGAATCAAATTGAACTGCCAACTGGACAGGTACTAGTTTTCCTTTAAGCAGTATTTAACCACCATCACAGCGTGGGACATGGCTTACCGTTTTGTGTGACTGTGGTCAATCGCACCGTGGTCTTGGTCCCTACCCCTTCACTTCTATGTTTTCAAGCACATTGATATAAAGAGCATTTTGATTAACAATAACTACATTATATGGCCTGTGTCTTTTGTGGAATTTGTCATATTTTATAGAGTGCACCCTCGCTTCAAGCAGGACGTGGCTTCCCGTCTGATTCTACCAGCCCTAGCAGTAGCCTATCACAAGACAGGACTAGATTATGAAGGACCCTTCCCATCTTCATATAAAGTTGACAATGCGGCCGAGACACTCACTATTGAGTTCAGTAATGGGAAGACGCCGATTGAAGTCAGGAACAGCCACGGTTACGAGGTATGTTGTACACATTTCTTATCAAGAATTATGTATAATGAACTACAAATATTTACTCATTCACAAAATAATTTTTATTTTATATTAAATTCACTGAGATTCATGAAAGCTATCACCCGCATGACTAGTTCATTCAGTGTTATGCGTCCACGATCCTGAAAAGTAATCCTAGGGTCGGTTGTGCTACACGTGTTCTATTGCCAAAGGTATGCTGTTCTGGGCACAAGACCTGTCAATCCCTTGACGTATGGATAGCTGCTCCTATAGTAAGTCACGACATAGCGTCAGTTACGTTGTCGACATCAGGCTGCAACAACAACCTCCAACCTGCCGATGTCCGTTACCTATGGTGGGAGAGTCCATGTCCTTTGAGGTCGTGCGCCGTGTATGGCAGGGACAACGATCTTCCTGCACCACCGTTCAAAACATCCAACGGACTTTAGGGACTGATTGGACATATTCTCTTCTAATAAAATATATGAATAATTGATGATTCTATTTTACAACTATCTTTGAAGGTTTAAAATGATTTCTGGTTCTTGCTAACCCTTTTTCGTGGATAAATAGCCACCAATGACAGACAGTGCTGTCCGGTTCATGGCTCAGATAGATTTGTGAAAGATGGTCATGATCAAATTTTTGCCAGAAGTATTGTCCGGTGAAATGTTACACTTTATATATTATAACAAGGACATGATACATGAACATACCTTTGGTAAATGTTGAACTGCTGTTGATACTCTGCGGCAATGACTGACTAAACACGCATCAACAAACACGAACATCTACTCATTGGCGGACAGACCTGAAACAAACCAAACTTCTTGTATGTACTAACAGTTACAGGTAAAGTTGATAAAATGGAACCTATATTAAAAACTTAAGTTCCTTTCTCATCCCAATTGGTGTCGCTTTAGACAGTTCATGAATAATAATAATAATAATAATAATAATAATAATAATAATAATAATACAGAAATATGGTCCATCTTTTATATGCTATATTTCAAAAGTATAAGTATTTCGTTCCAAAATATAATTAATGATGGACCATATTTCTGGATTATTAGCATAGCTTTCACACATGAAACATGTACCCTCATACATTAGGTCCAGACATTAGCTCGCAAACATTTTAACTTTCAGGGTCAGAAGCTTATTGGTAGGTACTTACTATCTTTCGCAAATGTAGAGGCGTTTGTCAGAACATTCTAAGTCTGCCCATTTATATGCCTGACTGAAATACATGATAACAAAGTCTTGCTCATGAATAGGTGTCTTGTTAGGCTCTCCTGATGCCCAGGCTGTATAGATGGCTGGCTATTGATCGCTGTCCCAGATCCACAGACTCTCGATCGTTGACTGTATCAATCGTAATATCATATGAAACAATTTGTTTGTTTGGTTAATTGTCTGACGCGCACTCAGCAGCAATGCAGCTACATTCTGATAGCCTGCAACTATTGTATTGTGGGTCCGACAAGCCAGTGGTTGATATGCGCACTCTCCCATGCCGTCTGGGTACTATACAATGCAATCAGCCAAGCCGCTGACAACCTGCATGATCCATGCAGCCGTGAAACCATAAACTGTGAGAGAACGTCCTATAAAAGCCTTAGGAAGAGATAGCCACTTGTCACCAGAAATTAACTCAGTCTCAGTCAATGGCCATAACTCTGGCCATAACTCTGTAAAACAATACTTGGCTGGACCAATTGTCGAACCCAAGTCTTGACAAGTATCTCTTAGATAAGCTTGCAAAGTTTCATTCATGTAACGTCAGTAGTTTCTGATTTTTTTTTGTCCACATTGCAAACACTATGCACTAAGTTGAAAAGCAAACTGACTCTGCAAAACAATAATGTACGGCGCCAGTTTGCGAATTTATACCTTATATAAGCATGCAAACTTTCATTCTTGTAATTTCACACAGTATGCACTAAGTTCAAAAGCATGGAGCAAGGGCCATCACTATGTACGACACCAAGTTTCGAACTCATTTGAGATCGTAATCAGTTACATCAGTGTTAAAAGTTCATTTCTCTAACTTGAATAGTTTTTGAGAAAACTTGACAACATTGAGAAGCGGAAGGACGGACGGACGGACGGACGAACTCCGTTCCTGTACTCCCGGCCACATTTCGTGTGAACCTTACAAAATTAACTGATCTGGTTACAGCTAAGTAGTTTGGCCAGGATATATTTCCTGGGGCACCAGGTACTTCAGTTTTGCTCATCTAACATTCGTGTATAGTACTCCTTGCACAGACGCAACACTGCGTTATGTCTGTTCTGTTCCATCGACCGCTGGATAATCCAACCTCCAACAAAGAAATAAATTCCCATTTCTAGTAGCTCGGAGATATTTTGCACTGATCATGATGATCATGTCATAAATCAATTGAAAATATTCCTAGTACCTTCCAATGTTATACCTGCAAATCTGAACTGCATTACGAGGGTGAATAACGATTAACCTGAACTGATTGTCGGTGGAAATAGGTGTTTGTATATCAAAATTGCAGACGTCGTTTATCTAGCTTGTCACCCAAAGCACATATTCTACTATAGCTGTCGATAACCCCCTAGAACAGCTTCTCATACATGATAAAATGAATTTTAGAACACACAATTAAGTAAACCCCACCCTAAACACTGTCACTTCTTTCACATGCTGGTGTCATTGGTAGATCACGTGTTGTTCAATGCCAACTCGTCTTCAACTCAAAAACGGCTGTATTCCGCTGATAATGTGGTTGTGCCAGCAGGCCCATTTCCACGTGGAAATCATCAGGTGAACGTTAAACATAGTTACACATAGGGATTGTCTACTGGGTTCGTGGAATTTGTATGGAACACTATCACAGTAGTAAGCAGTAAAATGCGATGCTATTATATATATATATATATATATATATATATATATATATATATATATATGGTTATATGAAGGGTTACTAGTATATATAAAAAACGATGTATTTTGTATCCATTATTCTTACCCGGTCATGAATATAAGTGATTTATCTTGAACTTGAGTAATATTTGTCATGAATTTCAGTAGATTTCCGTGTAGGAGTACATTTCAAAGCGTCCTTGGGCTCAATTCATTGTGTAACTAGGTTGTCGAACCCGGTTCTCTGGCTCGACGATCGAACGATCTAACGTGTTGTCTACCCTAGTGTATAACATTCTGCCTTTTTCAGTGATGTTAAATGTACTTAACTGTAGGATATGGAAAATGCTTTTGTATTGAGGCGTTCAGTGCATAGCATCAGTGGCTTTGTACTTCAAAACTCCAGAGTAAAGATCAGGGAATAAAACACATGGCGACCTATATGTTGACCTTTCTATGCTGTCGAGTTAAGACGATTACCTTGATCTCAGAGGTTCTCTGAACCTTGCGAGAGTTTTAAATACATAGACATCTGGAAATTTCGCGACACGCTGTTTATGACACAGACGCACAAAATAAATGTATGTTCTTCGGATTGTTCATGCCAACGTCAACACACATTATACGGCAATGGAAGGCATGTACAATTTCATATTTTGATGAATTGGACATTGATGTTATGAAAATATTAATATCTTATCAGTATAATGAATATCAATGCTAACATCTTATAGATTGTTACCATAAGCTGAGCTCGAGAATATATTTGTACACTGATTTTTAGAAAAGTTTATATATCAGGTAGCTTTTTGTGACAATCACCACAACAAAATTATAATAAATAATAATTTTAATAATATATTTAAACTTAAAATATTAACCTTTATTTATCGCTGTATATGTGTGCTGTCATGGTTTGTGTATTCATAGTCATCAATTAAACGTATTAAGATTTTATTCTGCTACATTTGTGCCAATTGAAGTTCCATTTTATAGATATGGTTCAGAGTGAGTGAGATAATGAGTTGGATTTAACGCCGCTTTTAACAGTATTACAGTTATATCACGGCGTGTCAGCTTAATGTGGGAGGAAAGCTCGAAGTGATGCAGGTCTTAGACGTTTACAACTTCGGTGAAACCCACGAACACGGGTATGGTGCTGACAAACCTAGAAACACAATCGGGGCGAATCGGGATTCGAACCCACAATCATAGGTTTCTGGCGTGCCCAAGGGACGCAACTCTGCACTGGGAATCGCGGCTCCTTAGACGACTGGGCCACCCGTGCCCCCGATATGGTTCAGAAGACAAAAGAACATTCTCCGTGCTACTTGCTCTGGTAAGTCGAATCTAAACACATTTTAAAAGCAGTTTTCATCGTAGTTGTGTTGTGTGCGGGCAAAGTGATTACTTTCCGAGGAACAATAAAGAAAGTGCTGACCAATGTATATGTTGACGGATAACCTGGCTAAAGTTAGACTATCAAACTTTTGGATATCACGCTTACGAAAAACAAAAGTAACATTAATCGTTTATCACGAAACCAAGAAATCATATACTATAATTGGAAATGGTATACATGTACATTGTGTACATGTATAGTGGTGGCATGGTACACCTTTCGCCAATCGAGGTCATATCCCAATGAATGTCATTTGATATTTTCACACAATCAAAAAATAACCTACACGGAGACTTAAATACAGCAACAGAAATATTGACATAGTATCTTCATCGTAGTCTACATATTACGGAAGCATCCGATGCCACATGGAAGCATTATTGTTAGGAGTTTTGATCTCTTAAGAAGGACTTTGTCATCACGTTAAGAATGAGTTGTGAGACGGTGTTAATCTTTCTAAGTTACCACACAAGAACCACAACAAATGAAAAAATACATTGTTACACATACGACTAACTGATTCAATCGGCTGTTTAGTGTATGGCATAGTATCTACTTTAAAATAGTTTGTCTATGATGCAGTTAGAACGCGACTTATACTCTTGAAAATGGAGGGGATACTCGAAAATAACATTTCATTAATTAACGTGTTAAGGTAATTAGCCTTTACTAATTCGTGTAAAAACAACACAGGATGTTTCCTGGAAGTGGATATTCGCGAATGTCAAAGGACTGACACGACACATGTTAATAACTGTCCAAGCACTTCTAAAGTTCCTAACATTCTTTATATCTCAAGACTAGTATTATATCTAATTATATACCACTTTATTGTCTCATATTTCAGTAGTTTAAGAAAACACAGACCTCAAAGTGAAGCCTTTTTCACTCTACATTCTCAACATAGTCTCTATCAGAAGTGTTTGACTTGTGTTGGGTCCGACTTTAAATACGATGTACCGTGACATTATAAAGTGGTATATAGGTAGATATAACTCTAATCTATAGATGTAAACACATGTGACGAAACATCTGTATGTTTAAAGTTGATTTTGACGGCCCGGGCTAAGTCGGACCCAACACAAGCAAAACACTTCTGATAGAGACTATGTTGAGAATGTAGAGGGAAAAGGGCTTCACTTTGAGCCCCTTGTTTTCTTTAAGTACAGCGATCTGAGACACTATAAAGTGGTATTTAGGTAGATATAATACTAATCGAAAGATGTGGATCCATTTGATGATACATCAGTGAGGTTTAAGTTGATTTTGACAGCCCAAGCCAAGTCGGACCGAACACTTCTGACTTGGATTTTCTTAAGAAAATAGATTAAAAATGCTTCACTTTGAGGCCCTTGTTTTCTTTAAATACGATGTACCTTGACATTATAAAGTGGTATATAGGTAGATATAACACTAATCTATAGATGTAAACACATTTGAAGATACATCTGTGTGTTTAAAGGTGATTTTGACGGCCCGGGCCAAGTCGGACCCAACACATGCAAAACACTTCTGATAGAGACTATGTTGAGAATGTAGAGGGAAAAGGGCTTCACTTTGAGCCCCTTGTTTTCTTTAAGTACAGCGATCTGAGACACTATAAAGTGGTATTTAGGTAGATATAATACTAATCGAAAGATGTGGATCCATTTGATGATACATCAGTGAGGTTTAAGTTGATTTTGACAGCCCAAGCCAAGTCGGACCGAACACTTCTGACTTGGATTTTCTTAAGAAAATAGATTAAAAATGCTTCACTTTGAGGCCCTTGTTTTCTTTAAATACGATGTACCTTGACATTATAAAGTGATATATAGGTAGATATAACACTAATCTATAGATGTAAACACATTTGAAGATACATCTGTGTGTTTAAAGGTGATTTTGACGGCCCGGGCCAAGTCGGACCCAACACATGCAAAACACTTCTGATAGAGACTATGTTGAGAATGTAGAGGGAAAAGGGCTTCACTTTGAGCCCCTTGTTTTCTTTAAGTACAGCGATCTGAGACA
Organism: Haliotis cracherodii; assembly: GCF_022045235.1. NCBI lineage: Eukaryota > Metazoa > Mollusca > Gastropoda > Lepetellida > Haliotidae > Haliotis > Haliotis cracherodii. The sequence continues at coordinate 32,288,742 of NW_027266286.1, forward strand.
CTATAAAGTGGTATTTAGGTAGATATAATACTAATCGAAAGATGTGGATCCATTTGATGATACATCTGTGAGGTTTAATTTGATTTTGACAGCCCGGGCCAAGTCGGACCGAACACTTGTGTGACTGTTGAGAGTATAGGCAGAAGAGGTCTACTTTAACCAACGTGTCTGCTTTAAATACGACGATCAGTGACATTATAAAGTAGTATTTACTGATATTTAGTACGTTCCTATAAATATAAACGCTATGCCGACAGATGGAAATTTGTATCACGATAGCTAGAAGTAATTTGATACGTTTCAAATCTTATTTCGTTTAACGATTGCTCTTTTACATGTTACCAAGATCAGCGACGCTTACACACAGCTCCACTTTCTGGTTTTCAAGCGATTTACTCCGAATTACTTATTTATGGTGCACTTTTTTGTTTGGTGATTGTTCATTAATGTCATGTGTGTATGTTTCATCAATTATATGTAGGTATGATCGCCGATAATGAAGTAATTAGCCAGTAACACTTTGGCCCGTCTTGGCCCGGCCCGGCCCGACTTTTAGGCAATCCCGAGCATTGGCGATTCATGCACGGCGAGAACGGGCGTTGTTGTCCTGAAAGACAAAACGTCGACCAACGCGCCTTGCAAACGGGACAACAATGGGTGTCACTATGTTGTCCCGATAGTGTCCATTGACCATTCCTTGCACAATATGGAGTGGCGTTCGCTTAGTCATAGTGATTCCACCCCTCACCGCCAGATCTGTCATGAGGTCTCAGGTTGACATGGCTTGACGTTCGTTTCGACGTCGCCAGACACGACCACGCCTATCATCTGAAAACACGACCAGCGACGATTACCCCAGATTCGACGCTGTTTACACCATTGGCGTATTTTGGCAATATGGCGATTTGAAAGGGGGTGGCACCCCTCGTGGCCGTCGAACATGAGCTACATGAAGACGATTTCTAATCGTCTGACGCGTAACTCGTACTCCAGTCGCCTGATGCATGTTTGTAGCAATTTGATTCGCCGTTTGAGCTCGTTTTCGATCAATCGATCTTGCACTCTTGTCGTTGACCTGGGAAGCACTGAACGGGGTCGGTCGTCAAGATTTTGGGTTTGTTGGTACCTGGTCTATAGTCTGTTTATCACAAACTTTGAAACATTGAACGTATTGGCCACGCACGCTGACTTCTGCCAGTTTTCAGCATGTCAATAGACCGTAGATGCTCCGCGCTTTGCAGGCACCGGTTCGCTGGTTCGTGCACAAACAATGAATGAAATAAAAAAAATCACAAATGAAATAGTGGGATTAGAAATATAGCCACAGATGTTATGGTCAACAGAAATTAATCGACCTTCTTTGAAAGGAATGGCACTACGCACGTGCAAACTATGGGATGTGTTTTGGTGTTCATGTATAGGATGTTTTTTTCTTCAACACTTGTCTTATTTCTAATACTTGGTATTAACATTTACATGTCACGATCCCCAACTTTTTGTAAAAGTGTACATATCAAATGAAGGCGGTGTAATATGATATACTAATATTTAACAAACTGGTAAATTGTGTATCGGTGCACAAAATATAACCTTGATGTAGTAGCTGTAATCCATTGTGAAACCAAAGCGATGAAACTAACATGAATATTTCTGAATATTGTACGCAGGTAAGAGAAGTCAAAGAAGTGAAAAAGGATGCGAATTATAGAAGTCTCCATCAAACAGGCGGAATTATACATGCATAACTGTTCATCATAGTTACCGTAGCTCCATTGGAAGCCACAGCGGTATATAGAGTATCACACTGCATGTATTATTATTATTATTATTATTATTATTATTATCGTTATTATCATTATTATTAATAGTCACACCACATAATTACTCATCACATTTCGTAATCATATGTGCAGTTATTGGCGAAGTTTACATTTTCTATATGAAAACTGTTTAAAGTTGGATGAGAAATCTGTGAGACATATTGGACAAAATACGTCACATGGTATCACATACATACAATTGTAGCTTCATAAAGCCATGCGTTTCAGGAGAGATGTCGGAAGTGGAGCAATACTATACACAGAGAGAGGGTTGTCTGAAGGCCAAAGGCAGTAGCTGGGTCAAAAATCGAAGTATGCCCAAACTCATTACATCCTATAACGAACGACAAACCTAAAACACACATAATATCAATAATGAAAAAAAAAAACATTGAAAACTGAATCTAATTTATTCTTTTAACGTAAATACATCTATCAAGGGTGGCAAAAATTTCCTTTCAATACGTTCAGGTCCTGCGTTCCGTATGTAATGACTTTACTGTGGAACTGACCTGAAAGGAAAGAAAACTACTACTAACTGAACATTCAGCCAATTAACACTGACATTGCAAAATGTTACATTAAATCGCGGATCAATAAAATGTACTGTTCGCAATAGCTTAAAACCTTGCAATCGTAGCGTCCCAACTTGGATAATTGCAATCACATCATGCACATGTTCCGACAAACTGGATTCTAGACATGGCTTTATGGCTCACATTTACGCACTTACTGTTTTTCACAAAGGTAATTGTGCTTGACTGCACAACCGGAATCTGCCCACTGGAATCCATGATAAGAATACATGACTACACAATCTTGCTCGTGATCAGATGTTTGGTTTGGCTCTGTTGGTGCCCAATCTTTGAAGGTAACTGCTTTCTGATCGCTGTCCCAGACCCATGCACCTTCTTTGTGTAAGTCGTTGGCCCCAATCCACACACTTTCGTTCACTACGTAGGAGAAAAAATGTATTAAATGGATTTATCTGGAGAAAAGACCTCACATAATCTTAAAGAAACTAAGGTGAACATATTACGTAGTAATGTACCTTTATCGTGCTTGTAGAACAGATCGTCGAAATTAATGCAGTAAATAATACAAGTAACCGAGCACTTTTTAAAAATAATATTGTTACTATATGTCATACATCAATAATGAATAGATGCTTTTCTGGTTAAAACATATCCGTTTTACTTAATCATGAACAATATAGAGAGAAATGTACGTCTTAGGTAGTTGAGAAATTCCTTCGCCTTGTCATTCTTGGTCTTTGTGTTGAGTGTTGCGAGCTGAGAACCGAACTCGATGCAAAACGCCTGCATAATATATAAACACATACACATTTAATGCTATTAAAAACAACTTTGATATGTGCACATCTATGCAACCAATTATAATACCTCTTTGTGTGTCTCTTTACCTTTTACGTTGAAAATTCTTACTCACCTTTGCATATTGCCATGAATGTTTGTTGGTAAATAACGAGTAACAGGAATTGTCATATTTGGTCCATCCATTTGGACACACACCTGTAGTATGACAACAACAAATGCCAGTTATAAGAGTACACATATTACTCTCCGACATACATGATTTCGAAAGCGAACATCCTAATACTTAGAACGAAAGTCGTTATTCAGTCATACCTGTCACTTCCACGGTGAAACTGGAGAGTGTAACGCAGACACAGAAAGCGAGCAGGCGGTGCATACTGAAGGTATTGTAGCAATGTACACGGAGTAGAACGAGGTTATCTCTACCTATGTACACTGTGAATGTTTTTCTACTTATCTGCGAATATGATAAGATATAAATATCTAACACACGCATTTTCAAGCATTTGATTGCAGGCAATTGTGTTAGTGTGAGGCTTCGTTTAACAGAAGACAAACATGACCTAAAAGAAAGAGATTGGTAAGATGGACTCTCTTAATCATATAATGGGTGGGTTTCTCGGTCGGATAAAGCCAACGGATAAAAACGATATCCGTTGCGGTCATATGCGGATAGAGATGCAAATTTCAAAGATCAAGTAGGGACTACTTTCAATGTTTTTAAACAAACATGGGATCACGTTACATATCTGTTCTTGTAGACCTCTGCGGCTTGGAACCTTTTCCACATATAAAAATAGTTGGATTTGGCCGAAATATGTTTGAATTGTTACCCTTTTTCGTTTTGTCGCTGTGTGTACATCCGACAGCACTTCTTAACGTTATGACAGGACAGACTGTCAACAACGTCTGACCGTGGCCGTCACGTCTCATAGACTAGGGTTAGAGTAGCTTCCCTTTGACAAAGGGCAGTTACTCTGGCGGACGGACCGATGGATTGCCGCGAAAGGCAAGTAACAACAGTTGTTGTTTTGCGTATATGTTGCTTCGCCACTGTATAAGAAACAGATTTCAATTGGAACTATATTGGCTACTGTCACTGTCCGACTGACATATCACTTACCCTGTCACGTAATAAATATTAATGCGCTCATTCCAGGAAAACTCGCAATGTTTCGGTAATGTTTGTGAGAAAGGGAAAGCGATTTTCACGCACAGAATTAAAGAATGACATTATATGATAAAGAGGTTTTTACGCTTGTGTGTTTGGGGATGGTAACTTTCCTGTATTAGACAGAAACCCCCGTGGTGGCGTATTTTATAATTACAAGAAATGAAAACGTATCATGGACACAAGGAAATTCATGCCCCACATATGTCCAACAAGTCCAAGGCTCGCTAAATACAATGTTTATTCCTAATACAGGATATTTACCATCCCTAAACACACTCGCGTGATAACCTCTATTGACTATGCCTTGTCTGGGCCGAAGACGCTGAGCGAGGATGGATGTGGCATCATGGTTAACATAGCTCTTTTAGCTGGTTACATCGACAAGCGATTATCACTTAAGCAACAAGATGGGAAGATGATCATGACATATAGCGCAAGCTTCACAACGCTTACGGTTTACTGAGGAATAGAGAGTAAGTTAAATGATCCTGAATGTTGAATGAAGTGTGCAGCAAGTTTAAGTACCAAACGTAATACAGGAGCTGTTTGTAAATGTTGAATTCAAGAACATCTGTGAGGCATGAATTTCCGTGTGTCCATGTTACGTTTCCATTTCTTGTATTTACCACGGGGGTTTCTGTCTACTGTATAGAAGGATGACTCCCATTATAAGGGACAGGCAAAACAACTTCTGAAAGTTGTAAAGGTATATTCTCTGAAAATGAATGAATAGGGTTGAATAAGTTCATTATTGATGAAAAGCTATCAAACCAAAGGGAAGCCAGTAATCCGAGCAGATCAAGGGTACCCTGTAACATTATGTTAAAACTAACAGCTGACAATACTTCGGGCATTGTAGGTAGTCAGTATCTGTGTAAACCAACACTGTTTCTGATCCTGTCGGTGGGCCCTCACCTCGATATCATTACCGGGTATCGTAATAACAGCCTGTGGTGTGACCTTGCTTTCCCGGATGAAACGTTGCAGCAGGTTTGCTTCTGTGAACAGGGCGACTAATTATAACTTCATCTCAGAGATATTCGATCGGGCTAACGTCAAGACAACAAGCAGGCCAACACATACTGCATACGCCTTGTTGCCGAATAAAGACAATGACCACAGTTCCACGTTGGGGACAAACCCATCCTGAAAGATCTATATAACGACGCATAGGTCTCGTGAAATTAATGGTAACACATTTCAGACTAATATTATATACAAGTATCATTAATGTAGCGCTGTGCGGTGATATTGCCAACAAGAATGTGTAAATGAAATAACTGTTATGCCACCAGGACCAGCATGGAACTACTACCATATCTACTGATCCTGCTCTTATCTCACAAGAGAACTGATTCCAACGCTGATGTCGGCACCAAAGGAAACGATCTTACCTGTGACATGGTGTCAGCGATAGATGATTTTGTTGAACGTTGAGAATGGAGGCTGCCAGAAGGCAACTGCTTCTCATGATGGCTTTTAACATAATGTGAACGTTTGTGTCATGAAAATGATCACCATATGAATGATGTGAGGTCAGAAACCTGTTACTCAGGACCAGGATAACAAGGTACTTATCCTCCCTCCGTGTAGGTCGACAAAGGTTCCAGTGGTTTTGGAGTCTGCGTGACGTTAAAACGTTCTGTAACTGACGTTGACCATTAACCATTTGGAACATCCTAAAAGCTCTGACACGATTTTCAATGCTCAGATATCGACGCATTGTTGCCAATGTCTATTGTAATCTGCTGCCGTTAATGAGGATGGAAACACTGTGACTATGCCTAGAGTTGCACCTGTAGATAATGATTGGTTTCGGTCCGGTGTTACCTGTACCATCAATACCAAACTGAATTTTTTTGTAATTTGATCAGTGTTTCCCGCCCATGCATCATTTATTCTTGTTCGATAATGATATTAATAGTGTCAAGAGCGTCATCATTGCGGAGTTTGTCGACTCTACCATTCATATCCATACGATAGACCATTCAACAGTTATGTTGGACATATACTGTATTAGGTAAAAGGGACGCTATATGACGTCGACAATCAAGAGAAGTTCAACAGGTGTGAGTTGGTAGCGAAACAGCGCAGATATATATTGGTGGATATATGTGCATTTTGGATTGTTACAAATACCTGAAAAGCATTGTAGAAATTGTGGGAAACTTACCACACAAAATGGAAATAAACACCACTTAATTGTATTTCGCAGACTGTTATGTTTGTATGTGTTATTCCTTATATACTAGTATTCATATTCTTACAAACGCCCTTACTCTACAGGGAACTAATGAAGATCCCACGATGGAACCATAGCTTCCACCCCCATCCCATACCATAACGCTGCCGCCCCTGAACCGATCTTCTTCCATGACACAATGATTGAAGTAACGTTCACCTCGACGTCGGTACACTCGAATCCGTCCATCGCTGTGGCCATGGCTGATGTGAAAACGAGACTCGCCAGTGAATAGAACTTGTCCCCACTGACAAAAAAACCCCACTGTAGACGTGCTTGACGGTGGTTTCCTGTCAAAATGGGACGTCTGCCGGGTCTTCTTGCGACAATCCCTGCACATCTGTGGCGACGACGTACGGTTTGTGAAGATATTCGTCGAGGGCCAAGGATGCTTCTTGCAGTCACTGTTGCTGGCTGGAATCGATTACGTAGATGTGTTGATCTTCCAGTTTTCTTGTCGATTATTGGTTACGCGTGGCCTGCCACTCCGAGGATGGTCTCTGACTGCATTCGTCTGTTGCTAACGTTACCATAAACACCAAATTGTGTTTCTGTGGACGTTAAATGTTCTTAACATCACGTTGACTCGATCATGATTCAAGCATACCAATGGCTCGCAGACGCTCATTTTCGGACAGGCGTGGCATTTCGTAATGTTGAATAATTGCGTAATTTTGTTGTTTTTCTGAGTGGTTGTTGTCAGCACGATGCTAAACAATGCACATGGAATCCCGTTAACGCATATGTTTTTACACCAATTCTTGTGTAGTGAAATGCATGGGGCTTACATAAAGTCAACTTTTGCATGGAATACATGCTTTTCTGTAGCAGTTGCGTTTTTGTGACTTGATTCCATACATGTACTACAATATTAAAAACCAAACTTAACTTGTTTGAAAAATACACTAAAATATTGGTGTCACGGGAACTTTTGTTGTTGAGTATATCATTCCAATATAGTATAAAATGGTGCGTACAAACGTGACATAAAAATAAAGAAGTATTCTGAGACTCAGATCCCATTTATTGGCTATATACACGATACAGGTATCGATGATATAAACGCTGGGAGTTTGGTGCTGATGATGTAGCACCTGTTGACGCAGGGACATCAAACTATATTAACTGGAGGCTTCGGACCTGGAAGAAACACGGTTTTGTGTCATTATATTTTGTTAAAGTAATTTTACCGTTTGAAAGTTTAATTTGACATAAAAATCATTTCACTGATTAATTCTCGAATATATGTTCTGTGTACATGTTTTGTGTAAGTTGTGAGGAGTATTGCTTTATTGTGTGTGAACATATACCTTCGTTCACATATGTAGTCATATTTGTTGGAGCAGGTCGAGTCGTGCCACGTGAAATGGGTGGGTTGATAAAGCTCAAGACAATGTTCACTGCCTCCATTCGGTTGACCAGGGTGCCAGTCAGTGTGTGTGAAGCTGGCCTGGTCAACGTCCCACACCCACATCCCTTCTGATCTTAAGTCGTTACCGCCGACCCAAACGTTCGCATTCTCTAAAAGGAACAAAAAGGAAATTCATGATATATATGAATGGCAGATTTAATGTCTGCACAAACTGTACTTGCCGATATGATACAATGTTATAATTCACATTTATTTCAATATTTGTGATAAACTACTCATTATTCAAACGTCGATCATGACATTACGTCAATATACAATTACTGATGTCAATAAGGTAAAAGAATCAATTTTTATAAAGCGGTATTTGGCTTACGATTTACATAATTCAGAAACGATTTTATGTTGGTCACTTTGCTTGTTGTGTTAAGTGTTGCAAGGTGTCCCCCAAATTCACGGCAGTAACTCTGAAATCAGATGGAAGTATTCAGCCACGTTGTTCTATACACAAGAATATTTTGTTTGTACTGTTGTTTCACGTCATGGTAAAACTATTTTCCAGCTGTATGCCGGCGATCTGTACTCAATCAAGTCAAACCAGTGATTGATATTATGAACAACTTCCAACGGCGCCAGGTACGATGCCAGGTAATAAACCAAGCCACCGAGCCTGCATATGTCGCCAGTATATGTTAGGAAAACGACTCTAACCCCGGATCCCTACGGGTCCCTACAAGAAAAGACTGCAAGTTTAATATATGTGTACTTCAGTCAACTATTTGACCAGTGTGTAGCTGTACAACAGCGACTTACTCTACTTACTAACAATTGTACAACCAACTGTGCTATATAGTACCGTCACACTGTTCCATAATGGGTGACTGTGATGTTGCATTTTGAATACCGCAAGAGACAATAATGGAGGTATATACCAACCTAAACAAAATTTCGAATTGTATGATCCATTATGTCATTCATGTTTTATCGTCCTAGGGCGTGAACCTTGTTCACCAAAACGATCTGATATTAGCCATCCGTTCCTTTTCTGGACATTATGCATAATCATCCTGACCTACATACATACATGTACCTCTGCGTACCTCTGTATATCAATATATATATATATTGATATACCATGAAACCCCTTATTCTGAATATAAGTTATACAATGAAACCTCTTCAGTCCGGATACTTTCATATGTAATGAAACCCGTTTAGTTTCGGATAATTTTATACACATCGTAACCTGTTTAGTCCGGATATGTTTATAAACAACGTTATAAGTTTAGTCCTGATAATTTTATTCACAACGTAACCTGTTTAGTTTGGATTTTTTCACATGCAATGAAACCCCTATGCTCCAGCTATTTTCTTACACAATGAAACCTCTTTGGTCCGGATATTTTGTGTACACAATGAAATTCCTTTGGTCTGGATATTTTCTTACACAATGAAAGCCGTTTGACCGACAATATGGTTAAGAACGCCTTCATATAAACAAAGAAACACACGTATGAAGCAATGAAAAACCAAACTTACCCCTGCATCTATCCATGATGCCTTCATCTTGTAAAGAGCGTAACATGACTGGTCATACTTTGTCCATCCGTTGGGGCAAATAGAGGTGACTAGAAGTAAAACAATTCACCAATACAAATTCAATAAAGTGTTGAGCAAGTAAGTATGTGACCACTGTTCAACGCAGCATTAATCCACACACGGGTTGTAAAGTAATGTAACAGATTGAAATAGGATACATATCAGTTGTAGTATTTCAGATGTTTAACATGATCAGTCTTTATTGATATCCTGTCGTTATAGGCTCAAAGCGGAAAGGTACCATATATATAAGTATTTTTATTACGGCAAAATAAATATGAGGTTAGTAGGTGAGTTGTGATAAACGCCGCTTGAACAACTGAGCAATATGTACTGCAACTTTCATCACTGCATGTAAGCTTAGTGTGGGAGGCAGACGGACGGACGTTTAGCAGGGTTGTTGTTCTGACAAGAATCATAATCCGGGCGAATCTCGAACCACGATCATACGATCCAAGTATGCCTGAAGTGCACAACTGTTCACCGCGAATGCTGGTGCCTTAGACAACCAGACCCACTTTCTCTGTCGACATGCTTGTACACAATATAATTAACAGGAAAATACAAGATAAAGTCAGTACAATGGACATTTAATGGTAAATATAACAGAAGACAGTACAAACCTATTGATGACAAATATAACTGAAGACAGTACAAACCTGTTGATGACAAATATAACTGAAGACAGTACAAACCTGTTGATGACAAATATAATTAACTGAAGACAGTACAAACCTGACGATGACAAATATAATTAACTGAAGACAGTACAAACCTGACGATGACAAATATAATTAACTGAAGACAGTACAAACCTGTTGATGACAAATATAACAGAAGACAGTACAAACCTGTTGATGACAAATATAACTGAAGACAGTACAAACCTGATGATGACGAATATAATTAACTGAAGACAGTACAAACCTGTTGATGACAAATATAACAGAAGACAGTACAAACCTGTTGATGACAAATATAGCAGAAGGAATGATTTTAAGCAACTGTTCAAAATCATTGTCGCTAGAAAGTTGAACTCTCAACACGTTCTGTAGTCAGATCTATACCTTCATACAAAACTCGAAGGCAGAGATTAAGGTGTGCCACCATATTTATGAAGATAAGATAATATTTCCCATATAGAAAATGGAGTCGACATTTGGACCTAGGTCAATAAAGCGCGTTCTCGTTTACCTTTTTGTGCTTGCTTCATCATGGAATCCATATCTTCTCCACTGACAAGGGAAAGGACCTGTACATATTCCTGTCGGCATTAAAAAAGAGACCACCACACGTTTTGGTTTGATGTTACTCAAAAGTCTCCTTATTACTTAAGGATGGGATATCATTACTCGTATGTATGTAAACAGTTTGTCAAGCACTGATTGGATTGCATTACACAATTGAAACTCCATGCAAGTAATGCTTCATTACTTGTTAATAATTATATAGCAACGTGCTACTTATATTCAAACTTAAATACCATATATATTCAAATATTGATTGTAGGAAATATAACAATCACAATTAAATCATTGCACTTGAGTTTTTGTGATTTTTGTAATGTAAAATATCTTATTTGCTAAGGGTATTGACTATTTTGTTTACGTTTGAGTTTTTTTATAATTTTTTTCTATTCAGAGAGAACAAGAGATATCTCTCCGTCACCGTAGCTCGGATAATACATACAACGTAGATTGACACATGCATGCATGAATGAAGTTTAAACCACTGCTTACTTCATAGATATACAAAAGTATTTTGTTGAAATACATTTTCGAATATTATGGAATTTTAGGTCACGTGTGTAGATCGGTGTCTACGGTTCTTTCTCTGTTCATCATGTCATCATCTTTTAAACTATTTTGAAAGGAAACTTCACATGTGCTCAGATACACATTGGGCTCAAACCACTTGTGACCACGTGATAGAATAGTTTCCAAGCAACCTACGCAGCCTCCAGCAAACTCCTAAGAGGGGTGTAACTGGACCAAGTGTTCAGACTAGGTGAAAGGGTTTATTACATGTCACCGTATCCCAATTGCGTGTCATTGTACCCGTATTGGGTGTCACTGTACACCTGCGGCGTGAGACTGTACCCCTACCACGTTTCAGCGTACCACTATGGCGTGTCAGCGTATCAATAAGGCGTTTCACCCTACCCCGGCGTGTCACTGTACTCCTTTGACGTGTCCACGTACCCCTACGACGTGTTACGGTACCCTTTCGACGTGTCCACGTACCCCTTCGACGTGTCCACGTACCCCTACGACGTGTTACCGTACCCTTACGGCATGTCACTGTACTCCTTCGACGTGTCCACGTACCCCTTCGACGTGTTACCGTACCCTTACGGCGTGTCACTGTACTCCTTCGACGTGTCCACGTACCCCTACGACGTGTTACCGTACCCTTACGGCGTGTCACTGTACTCCTTCGACGTGTCAACGTACTCCTACAACGTGTCTTTCAACCCCTACAGCGTGTCACCGTACCACTACGACGTGTCACCGTACCCCTAAGACGTGTTATCGTACCCCTACGGCGTATCACCGTACCACTACGACGTGTCACCTTACCCCACGACGTGTTATGGTACCCCTACGGCGTTTCACCGTACCACCACGGAGTGTCATCGTACCCCTACGACGTGTCATTGTATGACTGTTAGCGTATCACTACGACGTGTCAGCGTACCGCAACGGCGTATCACCGTATCCCTGTGGCGTGTCAGCGTACCCCTGTGACGTGTCAAACAACGAAAAACAACAAAACAAAAACCCAAACAAACATTAATCTTGAACATAGATTCTTATTTATGTCACAGCGTGACTTTCGCTGCGGAACTGATACCGGTTCGCGTGTTACATCATGCGTGTCGGGGATGCCCAGAAACAATTGTTTTGAACCTCTGTAACATTTCGGAAGTACCTTCATGGAAGTAGAGTGTATGCATTTCGTCAGGGCAGTGAACACCGTGATAGTTAATAAACGCCGATACCCATGAGCATGACATCACTGCTTAACATCGCTGCTTTTCGAATACGGAACAAGCTGTCACAGCGAAAATCAATGTTGTATTACGAATCACTGAATTTCGGCTTAAAGTTGTTCAATAAACGAGTAGCAAAAGACATCATTGTTATTGCGTAAAATGCACACAAAATGCGGGAGAATTACATACGTATAGAAAACTCCAAATACGTCCTACGAAGTTCTTATGAACATAATACAAAATGAAGAAACTACATATCATTTATTCTTTTATTAGTAAAAGTTTACAGTTCAGTTTATAGTCGTTTTGATCAGAGTGTCGCTGTAGATCTGGAAGAAGTGAAAGTAAATGATACTGAATCGCATTTGTTTATCAAATACTAATGTATCTTTAAACTATTGTACGTGTAACCGCGATCCTAATCTATTCGATATATACAAGTCATAGAGAATACAACAGGCTAGTAGGAATCAGACCCGGGCGCATTTGACATGTGATGTGTAGGTACATGGGAAATGGACATAACTCGATTGTGTAATGTGTGAAGTTTGGTGCATGCGTGCGTGCGTGCGTGCGTGCGTGCGTGCGTGCGTGCGTGCATGTGTAACTAATCTAGACTACAAAGCCTATGATGTGATTGTTTGGTTAATGAAATTGTTAACCGCGAAGAGGTTACGCTATGTTTTATGAATGAAAAAAGATTCCAGTGTGACCTTACGTATGTGAACTTTCATGAGCGAGGTCACGGTTATCCAATCAAAGCATTGTATTTAAAGGAAATGGAGCTCGGGCATGTTAGCTAACTCTATACCCCCTAATATGTTCTGGACAGTTATGGAAAGGACATCAATCGAATACGCGATACATTTGAAAAGTCCAAGTACTATGAATATATGTAATGCCCTTAGTCATACCTCCTCTCGCACAAGTAGTCATATTTTCTTTCGCATGGAATATCATGCCACTTATAGTTGTCGCGGGCCACGAGTGCAAGGCAGTCTTGATCAGTAGTGACACCGCCCACTCCTTGGTTTGGTTCGCCGGGTGCCCAGTTTGTGTTGGTGAAACTGGCCTGGTCAATGTCCCACACCCACAAGCCCTCTGACCTGAGGTCGCTAGCACCGACCCACACCGTGGCGTTATCTGGAAAGACATTGTAGCGTTGTTTGTATCTTTTCATTTAGATTGTTTTCTATATCAATGACGCATGGGTAGATGAACATATCTATCTATCTATCTATCTATCTATCTATCTATCTATCTATCTATCTATCTATCTATCTATCTATCTATCTATATACAGGTAAGGTTCAATCGGCGAAATACTCACGGTTAACATACGTTAAGAAGGCTTGGACATTAGACGCTTTGCTAGTTGTGTTTAACGTTGCAAGATGACCACCGAATTCACGACAGAAACTCTGAAATGTAATTTGTGCTTGTTTGAATATCTTTAGACGAATATGTCAGACAGATATGTTTCAAGGTTTCAGATTTAAAGGTAATCGGGTTCCTCGGTAATCGGGACATCTTAAGTGGAGATGGGGTGATGGTTGACTGCTGTGCATCCTGTACAAAAATATAACAACAACGCCAAAAAGAATCACAATCAGAGCCAATGTCGGATCTGAGCGCACGATCCGACACGCCTATTTGACGCAACTCTTAACAGTGAATGGCGGCATTGGACCCATGAATAGTGTAAAGCTTGACATATTTGATGAATACGTAACATTTGTAGATGTTTGTGTCAACATATAAAACTGAATTTTAAATTTTACAACACAATATATTATCTCACTAATTGTCTTTTACGCTGACATGCATCTTAACTCACCCCGGCGTGCAACCACGACGTATAACCCTGGTACAGAGTATAGCATGACTGGTCGTATTTCGTCCATCCGTCTGGACACACTGCAAAATAACTTCAGTTTTGTTCACAACTAAACGATTAATCTACAGTAAATGGAATTCAATAACAAAAATATAAAGAAACCTAAAAACACTTATCTCCCAAATGCAATATCCAAACGCATTACAAAGGCAATGACACCCATAATAATAATGAGAATGGGATAACGAGACAGCATGACAGCGACAAGTTCTCACCTGCGAATGTAAAAGAGGAAATTATACTTAATGACAAGAAAAAATTCAAGATCATTTCGAGAAGCTACTTCTTGCTCGACCCCGTTCTCTTAGGAGAATGTTTTTAGTAGAAAAGGTGTGTCGCGTCTTCATAGATAAGACACAGACATGACGTGGATCCGACACAAAGGACAAGTGTGACAGAAGGAGTATTATGTTGTCATTGTAATCTTATATTGTAACAGCCGGGCATAATATATAAATCATATAAATAAATGTTACAAAATAAATCCTTATGATCTTTGTCATGCCTTTGTTATCCAATACTATTGTGTGACTCCCTCAGAGGCAAAATCACACCATCGGTCGTTTGATAAACACAAGCATAGTCATGTGAAAGTATATATCACGATTTACAAATCTTAAGTATAGGAGGTAAAGATTAGATAAATATATGTAAGAATTATACAGTAAACGGTTACAACGAACTCCACTAATTTTAGTTTGTTATAACCGTAGTTTGTTTTAAGCAGTTTCGACTGTCTGACATGCGGAATTTTCTCACTCTAGTCGTCACATTTTACAGGCAGAATATATCCTTTTCAACGGCTATAGAAATCATTGTTTTACTATTGCTAATTGAGTAGTGTCGGAACTTAATCCAGTTAATCACTTGTAAACAGCCGCGATTTCTCTATATCCATTACTTCGTTCTTGGCGTGTTCGTTATGTCAGTCAATTTCATATAATACATATACAGCAAATGTCCGGGACCGAAAAAACAGTTCTTTTATCCGTCAGGGGTCATTGGGTCATGACAAAACTGGACTTTTCAGTTGTCTATTTTACCCTTACATGTGCACCAAACTCATATGGTGTATGTGCAAGAACTCTTTTCCCGGTATGGTTATATGAGTTAACGATGAGCAGTGGACCTAGGACATGCAACAAAAGTAGGCTGTCATTCTGGAGATTTAACAAAAGAATATCCAAACTTGAATAAAGACTGCTAGCCATTGGGACAGGAGACTGATCAGCATGTATTAAACATTAGGATCTTTTGTTGAGGTTTTATTCCTCCTATCCCACATACAACATAATGGTAGTATCTAAATATATAGTGAATTATTGCAACGTTAACCTTGGTATAGTACATATGAGTTGACAACTTGTGAGATTGTTCGCTGATGTTTGTTTCAGTTTGAAGAACTTAAAAAAAAGAAAAGTGGATGATTTCATCATGCCAAGTCAAGTCAGGTGTTTTATACAAGATGTTGGCCACTTGTCATATACAATCTTATATACATTAAAAATATTGCATTACTATACAAAGTGGTTAAGAATATCATGTTTTACAAAAGGTTCTCATGTTCATTTGCATACGGCCATATACTAGTATATATTTACCGAAATGTCTCAGTATATTGTTTGTTGTAGACATGCGATATATAATTTTGTAGATATTTGGCTTTGGGTAAAATACATGTGGTCACTTTTCCAATCTTTATATCACACAATTAAGATGTAAATCTAGAAATGGTATTCATCTTCTGTATCACGTCTACAAAATGGGCATTAACGTTGTGATACACCAATAACCAAACAACTGCCTTCGTTTAGTTTTAATCTTTATATACCACATCTAAACCTATTCAACATATTACATAAGGGTAGTTATGAACTGTAAATCTTTGTATTCCTGCATTAGTACACTCATACCACACATAGCACATGCCCTTAGCCTTGTGTAATAGATGCAAACAACGCTAATTTGATTAAGAAATTTGAAACCCCCTCTCAGTTATCCATTTCATAATCACACTACGCTTTCCGAGACATTTGACTTGTCCTTTGCCCGTGTTTCATCACACTATGAACCATTTGATGCCAGGATGACCATATCTGATCTAATACGCGTAAACAACGCAGATCAATTACTGGACAAAATTGGATATGACATGTACCATACTGTGCAATGGACGGAGCCATGTTCATGACATCTCAGGTGACACTGTCAGTTTGTCGACCGCATTCGTGGTGTAGTGGATAGAGCATCAGCCCGGAGAGTGGAAGGTCGAGGGTTCGATCCCCGTTCGCATTATTCCGAAAGACATCATAGATGGTAATTGTTGTTCAGGTGCCTGGTGCTAGGCTATCGCAGTGATCTGACACTATATAATCGGCATCAGTACGAACTAGTACAAGCAAACACACACACGTGCATACACCTCACTATATAAGTGCAAACATTTTGAACGCGACGTTAAACCCCATTTCACCTCAACTCACCAATGAACGTCCTGCACACATGAACACATGAACTTCTGCGTGTGACGTTGACATTAGACTCATATTAATTCGTATTAGTTCTGGAAAATCCACATATCTTCCTCCTATATTACATGCTGTAAACATCGTGCTGGATGCTTTATTCACAACATATTCAATATCCTTTTCATTTTATTGTGACAGGAGGGTATATATTGTGATCTTAAGGCAATGATCTCTGGGCATACCATACTCATCTTCAAGTATTCCAAGCACACGTAATGTACTTGATTACAAAGAGCAATACCATATCTTCTTCCGAAGTTTATCATTAATGACTTCTACCCGAGGCAAGAGTGTCCACTGTGGCAAAGTTTAGTTTCCTCCCTTGCGATTTCAATCACAGAACGTTTAACAAAATCAACATCCGTGTTCCGAAAACATGGTCTCTGCTATGGCCACAACCATTGCCTGTCGAATATTAAAACATTAAGCTAGTATTAAAAAAAAACTATGACAAAAGCATAGGCATGTCACAAAATAAAATCTTAGCTTAGTCACAATAGCTAACTACATCCTGCCATTAACAATCATCAGAAATAGTGTTTAACAATATATCCTACCATATAACACTTTGGACATATGTTATTAGATGCTGATAACACTTTCACGCAATATCTCAGAAATCATTTGTGACAGTCAACAAATAAACCGCAACTGCCACATCCAAGAACAGCAACATTTGACTCATGATAACCCAGGCATTTTGTATACTTTCACAACTGTATAACTGTATAAACCGCTCGATATATTTAATGTCCCACACACTCCACACGTATACAGTAATATTGGTTTAATAGGCGCATCAACTATTTTAAATATAACAGAAATTTTCTTTAACGTGTAGTGTACCTGTTTTACAGAAACTAAAGTTTTAGTAGCTTTATCAACAAGAATATTAATTCCCTCACACCAACACAACCTATTTGTAAACAGCAACCCTTGATAATTATATTACGTCGATATGTTTACATGTTTTTATTCCCAATTATCTATTTTCAGGGCTTGTAAGTTTTCCACGATTCCGAAAACCTAAGATTTCTGTGTTATCTTAATTAACATGTAATCACCAGTTAATGCTTAATTCGTTGGGAACATTTAGATTTCTTTGCAAACCATAATAACAGGAAAACTTGTTTTCCCGTCAATGTTGCCCCATGTACACTCACCCCGCCCCTTTCAATGCACTAGCTTACGTGTATTTGACCTTTTAGGTTTTATATTGGATGGACCAAATGTTTTACTGTCGTTTCAAGAACAAAATAGTAAAGTCAAGCCGAGGAAGATTCTGCTGATCATAAAGCACCTGGGAGACTAAAGCACCTGGGAGACTAAAGCACCCTGGGAGACTAAAGCACCCTGGAAGACTAAAGCACCCTGGGAGACTAAAGCACCTGGGAGACTAAAGCACCTGGGAGACTAAAGCCCCCTGGGAGACTAAAGCACCCTGGTAGACTAAAGCACCTGGGAGACTAAAGCACTTGGGAGACTATACATGTACGACACTTAAGACATTTCAAATCAATGAATAAAAGATATGTTTGAAAAAAAAAAAATTCTATTATTTTTGCCGACTGTACCACAATATATCGTCACGTACACTGTGGAACACAAGGGACACATGGACGAACATGTTGATATTGTTTAAGTCACGTGTCTTCCAATCCATTAAGAGCGAACACATGAAAATATACGAGTTTAATTGCCGTTTTCATGATCATATACACAATGACATGTTGTTTCAATCGAAAGAGTCTTCATCCGACAACAGGTAAAACCCCATTCAAACTGCAAAACAAAACGACAGAGGGAATATATTCCTACAAGATGGATTTAAGATACATATAATGTAAATCTAACTGCAATGGTTGGTGTTTGATCATTTGAGACGATACTACATTTCTAAAATAAGGATTAACCATATATAAACATGAAACTATATGATTAAGTATCAAGCATGATTGGAAATGTTTTTATTAGTTTTATCAGAACCCTCGGTCAATATCTTTCTAAGCTTAAGGGTGTTGCAGTGTTAAAAAGAACATTTTGAAAGCACAACTGCTTGACGAATCTTGCAAATGTCAGTGTCGTAGGGCTATTCAGATTTGCTAAGAGAACAAGAAAACAAAACAAACTGGTAGAAACCACGCGTGAATATGAAGGCCCGTTTAATATAAAGACTTTCTATCATTGTTTTATAGTTCCTGCCCCAGATCCCTAAATAATAATGAGAGAGTTTACAGTGGAGGTTACGTACGGTCTTTCACACAGATAGGAGTACTTTATTTCACAGGCAGCATCGGCAAACGTGTGTTCTTGCCTGCCAAACAACATGACACAATCTTCTTGTAAATCTGCTGGTTGGTTTGGCTCGTGTTTACCCCAGGGGAGGAAAGTGGCAGTTTGTCGGGTTGATTCCCACACAAACACTCCTTCTTCTCGCACATCAGAGAGTCCGATCCACACGTTGTCAGTCTCTGGTAACAAAGGGCGTATACTTTCCAATGTATGGTGTATTATTTACAAATAGCACACATATGGATTTACAGTAACTACAATACTTCATTCAAACCACACACACACACACACACACACACACACACACACACACACACACACACACACACACACACACACACACACACACACACACACACACACACAAACTGGTAGAATTCATTTGTGGTCAGTGTTATAATACTTACTAAGAACATTGGATTCTGCTATCAATTCCTGTAGATGGCCATTTTCAACTTTGGTCTCAATTGAAGCCAGATACGCATCATGTTGTTCGCACGCAAACTGAAGACAATAACATCAGTCAGGTCAACAGAATAATTATGACATGTTGTAAGTGACATATGGACGAAACAATTGACATGTTGGATGAACAGCAGCCATCACATGAATTTCAATACATTTTGATACCACTGGGGATAAATATGCAGTTACCGTTACATCCACCATCATCTCCCCGTTACATTACAGTGACTGAGAGACCCGTGAAGGTCTTCAGCAACCCATGCTTGTCATAATAGGTGATTAACGGGATCGGATGGTCAGGCTCGCTGACCTGGTTGATGCATGTCACCGTATCCAAATTGCGTCGATATAAGCTCATGATGTAAATCGCTGGATTGTCTGGTCCAGACTCGAATATATTAAGAATGCCGTCATATAGCTGGCATATTGCTGCGTGCGGCGTTAAACAAAGAAACAAACAATGAAACGATTGTTTTGGAAAACGACAAAATGTTGATTCTTAAAACAATATGCTGTCAGTTTTTAATTACATCGATCAACCGCTTCAAATGGGTGGGAGGAAACTTACCACTGCCTCTGGCCATGACTGAGGACTTTGTCTGAACAGCCGATAGCAAGATTTGTCAAATCTAATCCAACCATTTGGACATTCGCCTGATACTGTTAAACATAAGCCAATGTTTAAAACGACATCATAATACACGTCGCTGCCAGTGTTGCTTATATTTTAGGAAAGGTATTGCAATGTTAAGTAAGATTGTGTTTTTTCCTGCTCGTTATTACAACAGTTAATAGTAAAAATAGTATCACCCGGAATTTGAACATGTATCTTCTAAATGATGTGCACAGTCACGCTTTTCGATGTCATGCATACTCAAAGATAACCTACCTGTGGTAAGTGAGATAATCACAGTCAGGAATAACGTTAGGGCAATCATATTCACAACTGCCCTTTTCGTTGGCATATTAAACCCAATGAAGATGCAATCCAATTTATATGAATAGGCCAGGTCTCTACCATCCACGTGACCAAATATCTCTCGTCGCCTCCTGTTACTGAGAGTACAATTCCCAGGTTCGATGACTTACTTATACCCCTAATGAGTTTACGAGGTTGTTATGATTTGTAATATGACCTTTAAACATGTTTTCGTAACGTATATGTAGTAATTAGGCCATCCCAGTGAAGGACAATTTTAATAAATCATAACGATGAAATGTTGAACCTGTTTTTGTGGGATTTAGCCGGAGCCAGATTCGGGACATTTTCAGTCCCAGTACACTCCATTCGCGACCCTCAAACGTCACTTTGTGTGCGCTCGCTTAAACCTTATTATGTACATCCATGAAGCAATTAATGAGTGTCCTCATTAAACAGAAGCAGTAATTATAGCGTCAAGACGTAGACTGGAAATGGGCAGCAAATCATGAAGTGCCCCTCTAAGATTGCAAACACGTATGGCAGTGAAATAAAACCTCCATGTTCATTACACAAACCACACTCAAGAAGGCCAAGGGCAAGGTAACCCATATAACATTCCACCATCTTTAAGCTCACGATAAAATTCTCTCCCAAGTGATGCAGCTGGGTTCTGACTAATCATGCATTGACATCATTTGGGACCTGTTGCATTAACACAATACGCGAGACACAAAAAGCCAGTGCTGTCATATAGAAGTGACAGTTCACGATCTTGCCATGTGACGATACCATGGTGTCTTTCTCTGGACTGCCCCGCTGATAAAGCAGTGCCACCTTCGCAAAGGTTGAAGTCCTTCAGTCAAAGGTTTCAGAGGTCGATAGGTGACCGTCATACGTATCAGATTTGCGTATTATCTCGATATGCTTACAAAATTAGACACTTAGAGTTCCGCCCTTGATGAAATTACCTTCTAACCCGACCTTTCAGACGTCTGTTGATGTCAGCATAATTACTGCATATATACAAAACCCTTTATTATGGCACTGTGTACATGCAGGCATAAAATGTCGGAGTATCTTGCTTTATATTTTAATATTTTAATGTCCACTTTCTGTTATGTCAATGCATAGAAACGTGTGAACTAGAGTCATTTTATAATTTTCAGATTGACGAATCATGGATTATTTTCACCCGGCTGCTTTGTTCCTATAACACGCTGTGTCTATGTGGCGGGTATATTTCTTTGGTTAAGTAAATGTTCTAAGATTTTCCAATATGTGACCTGACATAATTCACACACACGTACATGTTCATGATTAGTACAACTCTTTTTCAGGTCATGACATATTTTTGTTCAGGAGACAAGCCAAATGTTTTATTTATTATATATTTTCATAGTGGTGTTAGTCTCAAAACCACAGTGTCAAATATCAGCGTAGAAGACTGAAAGGAGTTCAGAGAAGTTTTACCGGTGTGTAATACTGACTCACATATGATATATTTGATCACGTAATACACAACAGGTATCTGTAATAGCATACACACTTTACTGGTGCACGGATGGTGATCTTTCACTAACACTCGGGAGAATAGCGATCACAACTGTTTGTTAAGTCTTTGAACGGCTTTTAGAAGTGATACTCAAAAGGAAGAGAATATATTGATGTCGACTTCTTCAATATGAGGAACACAACATTTCGGCTATATACTTACTCCTTCATCAGGTGAATCAATGATATGAGGCAGAGAACATATATGTGTACCTGTAAGACCAAAAAAGGTAATAAGGTAACAAAAGTGGAAACTTAACAGCAGAAGCAAACAGACAATTGTCGCTGAAAAGTGATTAGCAATGGACAAATGGACGCCATCACTTAACTTATCACTCATTGGTAATAGGTAATTATCTATAAACTGTTTGTTGTTTTACGCAGCAGTCATTCATATTTCAGCTGTATCACAACAGCCTGTAAATAAACGATGACACGCAATGAGCCAAGTCACCGAGACTGACGTAAGTGAGAAACAAACCGGTTTCGGTGCACTGCGTCGATCCATTTCAATATATATGCAAACCGATTACAGTTGCGATAATTACTTCCAAGGAACAGAACTATGAGTATGTATGTATTGTAGGAATGTGTTATATTTCTGACGAGTCAGCACGAAGGAACATTCTTACAGAAACCGCAAATGCATGGTTTCGTAATGACAGTAAAAGTCATAGACAAATGGAAGGCTGTCGAGGTCAAGATAAATGTAAACTGCCACGCAGACATACTGTGTTTATCCTTAGAAAAGAGTGCAATCCGTTTAGGTCCGTATTCGCCCTTACACTAAATACACTCTTGAAACGGAACGTATAATGTCCCAAATTGCCCGAGATCTTCTGAGTACCTTAATTGCACTACGTAATAGACTCAAATCTGTTCCTGGTATCAACTGAGAATTACGTACAATTACGGGAAGGCAAATTTAAATCTACCGTTAAATCCGGCTCTATGCTGCCGGCCTGTCAAGGGTTTGACCCTCCTAGCTTACCAGAGGCGACAAAGATTGGGGTTGCTAGGCACCACAAGGGACGGGCTGTGCGCCAACGGCGGTACATCATTTTACAGTAGAATCAAGGTTTTGTTTCCGATGCAAAGATGGCAGAAAATGTTGTTGGCGACCAAGCGGCGAACTGTATGCCGGGACAATAATTCCTGATCTTGATCGGATTTAAGGGGGTAGAGTCATGGTTATAGGGCGGCATCACACATGACAGGCGAACGTATGCGGTTACTGAGAATGAACATTTGACTGGCCGGCGATATGTTGAAAGTTTTCGTCCTGTCGTTGTTCCATTCGCTGGAATTATCGGCAGAAATTTTGAACTGCAGGATGGCAATGTCTTTTCACATCGTTCTCAGGTCGTCATCGATTATCTCCGACGATAAGGCACCCGGACATTGGACTGGCCCACTGAGATGTCCTCAAATAAAGCTTCTTTGGGGACTCAGCCACGTGGCCCAGGTTGGGGTAGCTACTCAGGCGGAATGGCGGGCAATACCAAGGGCAACCATACGCAAGTTAATCACAGTGTGCCATCGAGGTGTCATGCATGTATCGCCCAACATGGTGGACACACCCGGTAAAGATCTACACGCTCGAAACTAACATTTCACAGACATTTATCGGCAGGATATAGTCACTCTAATTTCATCAGTTCCCTTATTTTATACCCGTAGCATTTGCTATTGGTTACTTGTGTATGATCATTGCTCACTATAAGTGCTTCATTTTCGCACCTTATGTGTTAATAGGACAGAATAATGTAACATATATACATATAAATATTATATCACCGTAAGATACCTGATCCAGTTGGAAATGATTATGATCAAATATGTTTATTAACCTTCTGTATTTACATAACGAAATGATGTTTCGATTTTGAGGATATTTTCACCCGATGACTGGTAGATTTTCATTCAATCTGAAAAAACAAACAAATTAAACGAGAGCATTATAACTTATAAAAAAATATCTCAGCCTTTAAGGATTTGTCTGTGTTAAGTTATAAATTTCGTATTGCAAATAAATCATCACACTAATGAAGTACAGTAAGGATCTTATGAATTTAGTTTTCTGTATTCGTTCAATGCGAAGTTCTAGCACCTGCCCCGAAAAACCGCATTGCAAAAATAAAGAAATGTCAACTTTGTCTTCACTGACTCTGCAACGTTGAAAATGACGCAGTAAATGTCTCTGTGTGAATATAACATTCAATACATACATGATTAACTAATGTACAACTGATGCCTCAGTGGAACAAAAGTACACCGGAAAAACTGTTTGATGTTCTCGATAGGTTATCGGTTATACTTATGATATTACATGTTTACATGTTTTCACATAATTTTACTAGCAGGGTTGAAAACATCTTCCCGAGGCAAGGGAGTTAACTCACTGTAAAAGTCCACTTTCCACCCTTGCCACCCTTGTCAAGATGTAACTCCGGAATTCAAGCCTAGTTCGGTAAGGTTGGAAATTGGACTTTTATAGTACCTTAACACCCTTGCCTCAGGAAGATGAGTTGAAAACGAATGTGATAGTTTTACTCTTGATATCATCAACGATGATATGCAATAAGCAAAAAGCGTATAAATTACGTACGGTCTTTCACACAGATAGTGATATTTCAGTGAACATTCAGCGTCGGCATACTTGTGTGCTCCCTTGCCATACAACTTGACACAGTCCTCTTGTCTCGTCTGCGGTTGGTTAGGCTCACCATGAGCCCAGTCAAGGAAAGTGGCATTTTCTCGGGTGGACTCCCACACAAACACACCCTCATGCCTCACGTCAGCAAGTCCGATCCACACGTCTTCAGTGGCTTGAAACAACGGAGGTGTAGCATTAAAAGTTTGAATTATATCATTCATCAATGTATCTTTGTTGCCATACACGACTGTGATCTAAGTTTGTACGTAAGCCAGATAATAATGATGAGGAAACGTATGAAGACATACACATACATTTTCCTTGTGTTTCGTTTGATAGTTAATGAAGAACTACTAAGTTAGGAAGTCAAGCACACGAAGCTACACTAGCGTACATAATTAGTAAATCCATTAGAAGAAAGTACATGTACATTTACAGGAAATTAAATTAAAGGTCGAAAATTGTACATTGCGCATTCCAATTTATACACTTAAAGCTGTAATAGAGAAGTGGAGCTCAAACATAAATATCGGTGAAACTTTGTCTTGTTTTAGATACTTACTTAAAACATTAAATTCGGTGATCAGTTCTTGCAGATAGCCATTTTCACGTTTTGTCTCAATAGACGCAAGATATCCTCCTTGTTCTTCGCACATAAACTAAAAACGGAAGAGTGACCATGGAACAGACTGAGCACTGGTAGAGAGGGTGACAGCTTAATCATGAAAACATGTACTTCGACATTGTAAGTCATGATTATAAGGAAGCGCCTACTCTTGGTTGTAAAGCATACGTTAATGTCATATGCAATAACATTTAGTGGCGTGGACACTACACATTTACTGAGGAAGGTGACGAATTAATACACAAGTATAGGTCAGAAGTATATTCAATTAACATATGTACTTATGTCATGTACGTACCACAGCCTCTGGCCATGCTTGAGGGTGTTTTCGGAACAGTCGGTAGCAGGAGTTGTCATACCTCACCCAACCATTTGGACATTCGCCAGATACTGTTGGACAATATTACATTAAATATATAAAGATCAAATAAAGATAAATGCTTCACTACGACACAAATAATACAGTTCCATGCACATTTGCCAGTGTAACCTACCTGTTACAGATATTATAATCACACAAAGTGCTGAAACAAGGACACTCATATCTGCTCTTCCGTTGGAATAATGTCCCCAACAACGATATAATCAGATTTATGTGAATGAGCCGGGCCTATATTTTCACGTGACCGACTATCTCGCCGCCTGTTTCCAGAGGTACATTTCCCAAAAAGATTCCGATTGATTTATTCCACCGTTTTGCATAAGCTACTGGACTGGCATCTACATCAATAAATTTTATTTATAGTTCACCAGAGTAAAGTATTCATAGTCTTAACTTAAACATTGGCCTTTTTTGAATAATTGTGATGTTAAATTGATTATAAATTATAATAATTGGCTTCTTCCAGAATTATATCTCCGGCTACCAACTTTAAGACTCATGCAGTAAGAGATAGTAACACCCTTAAGGCACTACTATCACCATATCTCTAACCTGGAAAGGGTTGTTGAGTGACAATTAATAGGCCAAAACCATATGTATATTTTCAGACTCAATCATATCTCGTAGGAAAGAAAAAAAGACATCGCACGAGGTGTATGATACCTCATGTTCGTGAAACTAGCTGTATCGCATGGTGTGAAACTAGTGAACATGCTCTTTCCTAGCTGTATCGCATGGTCTGAAACTAGTGAACATGCTCTTTCCTAGCTGTATCGCATGGTGTGAAACTAGTGAATATGCTCTTTCCTAGCTGTATCGCATGGTGTGAAACTAGTGAACATGCTCTTTCCTAGCTGTATCGCATGGTGTGGAGGTCGATGAGTTTGATGACGTTGTACATTTAACCTAATTGCAACTACATATATTTGTATAAAGCATTTAGATGCATTAGAGTCAAATATTTGTTTTAAAAAACACCTGCGGGAACATCATCTTAATATGTAGGGAGGGTGGTGGTGTATTTTGAGAAAAATCTATTTTTGCCCCAGCTATATCCAACAAACTATTTATTTACTGATCATGAACACCATCAAACATTCTATTCATTTTCACGATGAACATAAAATGTTTTGTGACCTGGTTGAGGGCGTGATGTATTTCACCCCTCACCCCTGACCTATATTGGTGGTACATATCAAGGCCATCACATGTGTACCAGCCTCTAGATGGAATAATCACACTTCCATCAAAGTGACTGCATGCCATTGCTAAAACATCTGGTGCCTTTTCAAATTGGACCCGAGGCGCACAAACTGTCCTCAGTCCTTAACATCGTTCATTGGCGTGTTGTTTTCTGAACGTACAGTGCTTTGATACATCCTTTACCAGGTATGAAGCAATTTCGGAAGTGTATACGCAGTATGTCCATCTCCGCCTCTATTCGGTTGGTCATTTGAATGGGTCGTCGGTAGCACTGTCCAACTTATCTTTGCAATGACTACTCTGTCCCGATAGACACAACTAGACACAACAAATAGGTTTGAAATATTCTTGAAGAAACAAATCAGCAAGAAAGGGATCACAGTTGGTGCCAATGGGGATGCCTGCTTCTAGCCAAAAAGTCTTGTACCCAGCAAGCGTCATGGGGTTATAACGATCATCACAATATTCATCGTTGCGTCCACTTACGAACTTGAACTTCGTGTTGTACCAAGTTTACAGTTGTTAGATATGTCGTCTCAACCGATGCAATCTCGTGTAGTGAACCGTTCGTGCTCCGCGAGTGAACAGACGGTGATGGTGATTACAACCAGTTCCATTGAAGATACACCATCTGCTGACTCGGGGGAGTCGATCATCTCGCGAGCCCCCCTCACCTACGCTGAACCGAGTTTGAAGATTGATTTTTGCGTAGATTAAATATATATGGTCGAAATATAAAATCAACTCCGAATGTTGTAATCACATGCCCTCCTTATACGAACAAGGTCTTCTTTCAATGTTGTCCCCGTCATATACTGTTTTGTTACAACGAGTGTATTCAGAAACGTATCTCGCGAGTTTGATAGGTCTGAAATACACTCGTAATAAAACGGTATCCAAAGGAGACGACCAGCTTGTCTCATTCACCCGTTTGGCTATTGGCTTGACCATTGATCGTGATGTAAAGGGGTTATGATGACGATGAGTGTTGTTCGTATTGTAGATAAGTCGCAACTCCTAGTGATGACAAGAATAAGGGAACTAAACATTGAAGGGTTACATTTCATTTTGTGTTCAGTTGCAACATTGCGTTCTAAATTTAATTCACCAAATGTAATATTTGTCAGAATCTTTCTATTTCTTTAGTACACACGCCTTACGTTTTAAGTCCTTGTATGTTGTTTTTGCTCGTTGATCTTCCAATATTTACTCAATCGTGGATATAAAATAGTTTATTGATCTGGTTATATACAATGCACTTGTCCGAGTCCATACAGATTTCATGGACATATTGAGAAATGTTTTTCACAGGCTCAAGGATAGGTTTTTATTCCATAAACTGTTTTTTGTGTTTTTATTCAATCACGTGTATGGAGTGGGATTATTTACGCTTTAAGTGTAATTTCATGCACACATGAGAGTTGGAGGATAAACGTGTATGAACATACATGCCCCAAATGTTTCACTATATAAGTGTCCAATGCAATAAACTTAGACATATCAATTGTGTGGTACGGAGTTTCTCCCGCAACTAGACAAGTAAAACAACATGTTGGTGTCAGTCAAAGTTTATTTCCTGAACGACTTGTAACAATGCATGATATTATACACGGGTGTCGCTGGTGACGGAATTCAAACATTATCCCGACACACTTGCTTGTAATCTGAAACGTAAAGTGAACATGAGTGATATTGAGACGAATATCATAATTGTAATTTCATAATATAAACTTTAATTCAGTACTTGTTGAAATGGTTTTTTTTGGGTTTTGGACCTAATCCCTTAAGTTTTATTCATTCACTAATCTCATATTTCAGGTAATCAGGAGCTCTTACACTTGCCTTGTACCGCATGGTACGTTCTTACTAATGATGATGATACGTACGGTCTTTCACACAGGTAGTAGTACTTAATTTCACATCTATCATCGGCCCATGTATGTCCGCGTTTCCCGTACAGAATGACACAGTCTTGTTGAGTTGTTCCTGTTTGGTTAGGTTCAGTTCGCCCCCAGTTGAAGAACGTGGCGTTCTTCCTGTCAACCTCCCAAACCCACACATTCTCCTCTCGGACATCTGACAGGCCGATCCACACGTTGTCGGTATCTATAGGGTATTCAAACATAATGACTCTGATTTTAAACAGACGTAAGAATCCAAATTATGAAGTAATGAATTGTCTATATTACATTCAAACATACTGAATCCGTGTTTAAAAAGAAGTAAGAATCCAAATTATGAAATAATGAATTGTCTATATTACATTCAAACATACTGAATCCGAGTTTAAAAAGACGTAAAAATCCACATTATGAAGTAATGAATTGTCTATATTACATTCAAACATACTGAATCCGTGTTTAAAAAGAAGTAAGAATCCAAATTATGAAATAATGAATTGTCTATATTACATTCAAACATACTGAATCCGAGTTTAAAAAGACGTAAAAATCCAAATTATGAAGTTTTAGTAAAAAATACATATCTAAATGTTCCGATGGCAGCTTTTGAGAAAAATACACTTGATTGTTTCTCTCCGTTGAAGCCCTGCATATGGAGGACATGTAAATAAGCTACTTGCAACTGTCAGATAGTTAGATATACAAGTAACGATGGACTAACTCTACCTGCGAGGTTCAGCTCCGCAACCAGTGCATGGACGTTTGTGCTTTCACGCTGTGTCTCTATTGACGCCAGATAAGCGTCCTCTTTTTCACATGCAAACTTTCGTGCAACAGAAATAAATGTTTGTACATGGAATGGCGTGTGCATTTCATTAATGTATGGATTTATAATTATAAAACCGCAAACAATGATATATAAATTGCAATTTTATGTATACAGTTTGTCTTTGTCCACATGATTGTACGAGCCATAAATGAGACTTCACTTTAAATGCAAAATCATAATACACACTTCAACAGATGCACATTGTATTTCAGGCTGATAATGGTTGTACATACCACTGCTTCCGGCCAAATCTTTTTGGAATCTCTAAAGAGTCTGTAGCAAGAGTCATCATACCGTGTCCAGCCATTGATACACTCGGACCAAACTGATGTGTTGAATTAAGCATGATGGGACATACTTGCATTTAATGCACACATCAGCGGCAAATCAAGCTATTGAAAGTTAGCACAGAGTCACATAAAGATGTGTTGATGCAAACCAATACACAGAATTTGAAGATTAGTTTTGTTTTATTGAATTAATGTTTTTTTTCAGAATTTGTATGTAAATGTTAGCAAGATTATCAAACTGGGAGGATACATTAATCTTATAACTTTCAGACCTTTAACATATTTTGCGAGCCTCATATCGACGTTAAAGGAATTAAGGTGTTCCATATGTGTGCAGCGTAACACAATATCTGCGATTACATTTGTAACGTTTCCTTTGTTTATATTACCTTATTGTGAATTAGCTACATACAACTTACCAGGTCCTATAACGACTGAAACACAGATGAATGATAACACAATGGACGCCATAGCTGCCTGACACACAGAGGTGACACCTGGGGGTTGTGAGAACACAGGTGGTGCGGTCATTACCTGATCAGGTGGTCATGTGACTGTATTGCAAATGCTCTTGGAATTTCTCTCTCAACCAACACAGGCGAGGGGAAAATGATTAGTTTATACACGTTTTATTTTACAATTGAGCTTATTGGGAGTTGACACGTTAATAATGGAAGAAAGCAGTGACATCGTGAAATGGATTAACATGGCTCCTTCCAAACTTTTTCTTTTGACACAAATCTCTTCTGAAGAAAAAATGGGGGTAAGACATTGAAGCAAGAAGTAGGCATCCACGTGGGCACCACTTGTGTTCCCCTTTTTGAAGTCTTGAAGTCTACTGTCATTATACTGTCTGAGTGTACGTGGAGTTAAAATCCTACCATTTCGGTACAGCCTTTAGCAACCAAAGCGTGTCCAGCTGGACTATGACGTAGTAAAGGGCACTGATACGTTAACCAGACAGATTTTATATCAGAATTTTAAAAATATTACTTAGAGAGGTGGGATTAAACGTTTTAAAACGTTTATTATGTCGTACGACGATGACAGTGATCGTCATGCTGGTTCAATCACTGGTTCGTCTGCTACAGTTTCGAATATTCACACGCTATCGCGGTATAGCTGTGATATTGTTGCGACACAGACAAAACTCATTACTACCTACTCAAAGGATTATTCGATCCAAAAGCAGCAGTTTTTGGCAACTAAATTTGTTTATGACACATGAATCTAAGTACGTAAGTACCTATACCCAAACCAAGGCGATTACTAAGCCTTCTGCGTCAGATGTCATGTTTTGTGAATAAGATTAAATGGAAGATTGACCCTGATATATTTAGACTCACCGATTAGCTTTGATAAAACTACCCGTGCTCTGAAATTCTCACGAACGTCTTAATCAGTAGGTTGTCCCTGTGTCAGTTGATAGTATGGTATTCCTTGTCATACCATTGCAGGCATTGCACGGTAATAGTGTGAAGCCACAGCTGATATCATGTAAACACCAATATCGCTCACAACAAGATACCTACACTTTTCGCCTATCTACTTTACTAGAATCACAACTTGAATAACCATTTTGATCATTAATTGTTCTGTTAAGGGTTGAGGACAGAAGTTAGTAAATAACTAATTAGTGCATAACTAGCTGTTTATAAGAAATGAGTGGAATCATTAGTGTATCTGTGTACACGTGTGCTTGCGTACGTGCGTGCAATTCAGCAATTTTATAACCCTATTTTATTTATGTCTTTGATTTGCCTCAAAGAACGCAAACGTTTCTGACATACATGTAGGTATCAAACTATGAAACAATCACAGCGTAGCACTAATGGCTGTGATTGCATTTGTACACTCACATGCATGACAAACATTACATGTTTGTAGCGTAAATATTGTCAATATGAAACCTGTGACATGATTTTTCAATAACGTGTTTAAACAAAACGGAGAATGGTCTCACAATGTACAGGGTTAAAGCATCTCTTGATATATATCTTTAAGTGGATATCTGTCTTCGTATTGACATTTGAATTTCATAAGCTGTGCGGAATTGTAAAGATGCTATGCCTTTCTGTATTGTCATAGCCGCGTGTTATTGAATATATTTTCATTGTAATCTTCGGAATAACATCTGGAAGAAATAAAGAATCTCTCTCGCCATGGATGAAATGTTATATACTAGCACAGAGAACAGAGCAAATGTATTCGTTAAACTGCGTTAACATTTAATCAAAGTGGGCTATATGAGTTTGCCTCATCGGGAATCGGCATACTAATGATGACTGTTGGTGTCATATTTTGCAAAACACAGAAATCCAGTTACTGCACTTCAGTTTAAAACAAACGGTCGTGATAAAGAAGACGTGTATTGGACTGTACCCTCTGTCAATTCAGTCTGGCAGCTTGAGCCTCCATCACCAGGAAGCTCTGGGTATAATTTGGGGAAGCTTCGGTGGAGCAGCCGACGTCCTTGTGTCAGGGGAAATCTGACTTCCCAGGAGGGCATCAAACCTGGGTGTTATCCTGTTCTCAGACACGCGAACTGGGGGGATGTTTGCAATCTCACGAAGGGGAGGTAATTCCGACCTCCGTTGTGGAACAACCATTGCGTCGAAGTTCACATGATTGACAGGACCAGCAGTTTTAGAAGCATCATGCTGTGCTTCATCTCTGGATATCTGAGAAGGATCTCGGGTTCGGGTGGCCCATGTTGTGCTTGTGGTTCTGTCTGAGCAGAAACACACAATAGTCCGAAATACTGCAGGTTGGTTTGGGTTCTGACGTATCTCTGACGAACCACAGGGACGTTGCTCCTTTAAGAAATACAAACTGCAATGTAAAAATTGTATACAGTATAACAAAAATGTTTATTCCGTTGGTATTCACAGACGAATCTCACAAGAAAAGGAACAGGTATCACATTTCAAACAACAACAAAATAAACAGCGACGTTTTCTGATACAAATCAAGCATCAGTGTTATTTCAGGAAACGCAAATGTCTGGAGAGCGTTCGTGAGGCTATGGCATCACTGATTTCAGTGTTTGATAAATTGTTATATAAGTGAATATGATCTTGTCAAATGTTTCCTTTTTTAAGAAATACTACAAGATCGACTTCGCATGGTAGCATGGGATTAACCTGACGAGCAAGCTATTAATCACTGGACTTTGTCACTGTACGTGAATATAGATTTCGATCAACAAATATGTGCCGTAGATGAAGGCCATTCTTTGTCGAACAAGAGTTAGTCAGGACAAAGGACACTGAATGTAACTCATCATAGCTGTCAACACATCTGTGAAGGTTCTAAGTTACCTTCGTCAGCTTTTTCTTTTTGACGCAGTAGAGAACAACCAAGAAGATTATCCCAAGGAAGCAAATTCCCACAACAGCAATCACAGCAATCGTGTCGGGCTGCATACTTGAGTCTTAAGTACAAAAGCTTCATGCATATGTGTACTAAATAGCTTCATAGTTACACAGGAGGCTTACCTAGATTGTGTGTGATCACTGCTGGAATAGGGAGATGCTTTCAACACATTCATTTATACATCTGTCTAGCGATAACTGTCCTCAATGACGTGCAACGCCCGTTACAAACTGTTGTGAATAAATAATGGTCCAACGTTCTTCATTCTCTGAACTTGTCTCTGCCCAAATGTCATCGAAATAGAATCAAAACATAATTTTTGTTATATTTTGTGCAACGTTTAAACATCTTGACGACAAATTCACCAGCAACCCGTTTCTAGGCTAACTAACAAGGGCTATGTACATAAGCCAGCGAAGCAACTCGTGGCGTAATAGCTGCACTAAAATGAAATTAACCGATTATCAAAATTATATATGTTTTGTCTGCACAAACTACACATTAAAGAGTAAATACCTCTTTGAGTGTTTCTTGATGCATAAGCTGATGCTGAGGGCATCAGTGACCTAGATATCAACATGTAACCCGTTGTTGTTGGAGTTGCCTGCGTTGTCGTGGTTGGACACGCATACGGTCTGCGGTAGCGATGCAGCCGATGCACCACAGGACACTTCGACGTCAACTCCGGGGCTTGTAGCTGTTGGATAACGTAGGTTGGATGAGCTGAACATTGAACAGTATTCCAGTTACATCACGGCGTGTCACCTTGGTGTGAGAGGAAAGCCCATAGCGATGCAGGACTCTGACGTTTACAAATTTTGTGAAACCCGTGAGCACGGGTATGCTGCTGATAAACCTAGAAACATAATCGGGACAAATCGGGGTTCGAA
Organism: Haliotis cracherodii; assembly: GCF_022045235.1. Lineage (NCBI taxonomy): Eukaryota > Metazoa > Mollusca > Gastropoda > Lepetellida > Haliotidae > Haliotis > Haliotis cracherodii. The sequence continues at coordinate 32,323,084 of NW_027266286.1, forward strand.
CCCACGATCAAAGGTTTCGGGCGTGCCCAAGGGACGCAACTCCTGCACAACGAATTGCTGTGCCTTAGACGACCGGGACATCCGTGCTCCCACCAATATAATTAACTGTAAGAATGAGGGCATATGGTTACGTACCAGTGTTGACATCGTTCTTCCAATTCATAGCATTGTGGTATAACGTATTAATCCTGACAGAATACAAAGTTAGTATATATGCTTTTACTCAAATTATGAATTGTGTTTAGAAATATATGTAGGACTTACATGGTAAATGTAGCAGCTTATGCAGGACATAGCTTAATTGTGTGTGTACATGCCTGTCCAATATGAAACAGTGAGTGAGTGAGTGAGTTAAAATTTACAGTCACATCGGCAGTATTTCAGCCATATCGTGACAATATGAAACAACCGTGGACTAACATCAGTTTAAGAACGGAAAATGCAAACGCCCATATATGCTCACAGTTAAGCTGACTCAAGAAATGACCTCCTCGTACATGTAAGTTGTTAATAAAAGTTAATTTAAGAAAGCTTCCCTTGGATGAAAATATGGATTTGACAACAAAGTCGTTATTGAAAGTACAATCAATGACTTTTGTTGCATTCCCATCCTCCAGAAGAGATATTGGGCACAGGAACCATCAGCATTGTACTGGAAACGAATGTCAAGGGCAGTTACTGTGACCTCTGACCCACAAGGCGCTGACACACTGCAGGTATTGTTGCCCTCCAACTGAACTGCGTCCGGGTAGTTATCGTTGTATAGATACAATGTAGAGCCTTGGAAGACAATGCTGTCGGAAATACTCTGGTGGATACTTTCTGTCGCAAACAAAAATTCAGTAGAATAAGTCAAATTATATTTTAAATTATGTCCATAAAGAATATGTATTACTATATTGGCATTGGTTGACATTACGTTATTTAAAACCAAATACACAGGGCAACTCCATGCAACATAAACATGCATGACTATATCGGTTGACAAGTAATACGCGTCCTTCATTCTCGAACATATTTTTACCAAATGATTAAAGTTTTAAGACAATGTGACCCATGTGCTAAGCGCTGGATTAACTTATACTTCAGTAGAACTTTGTGTACGTTGACCATATGCAGTCTACATTGACCATTGCTTTTCGACCTTTTGACAATGGCTTTCTCTTAATGTTGTGGTCACAGGTGCCCCTGTCGCCTAAGTGGTTTGATTCCTATGACGGGGTCTTCGAATACAAGATTCGGCCTGATAATGGTTCCTGGTTTGTCGGCACCATACCTGTGCTCATGGGTTTCTATTGACAACGTCTTTGGATTGTCCTCCTGCATAAAGCTGACACGCCGTGATATAACGGAGATACTCCCCACTAAACCCACTGAATCAGTATCCCATATTTTCAGTATAGTGTTCTTGATGAGATTAAATTTATTAACTTTACCTTTTCAATTCAACCCTACGTATCTTACCATAGGCCGACCACGACAACAGTTGAATTGTACCCCAGTTACAAACAGAGACATGTGCAAGGCGTTTGAAAAGGTGATCAAAAGGTAACACTGTTTGTGTCTATTATCAACTCACCAGGTATGCAGTAGTAGTTCACAAGCATGTAATTAGTTGGTGTCAAGCGAGCAAGGAAGTCACATGGCCACCCTGCAGTGACCCTGTCAACTCTAAGCATACAGTCAGTTCTTTCCAGTACAGTTGGTGTAAAACCCCAGGCCTTTTCCTTGTCCGTCCAATTCAAACTGACAGTCGTCTTTTGCGTGTGTGCAACACTTTGTGTGGTTCCTGTTTAAGTCTGTTGATTCGCTGGGGCAGTTGATAGATTTATTTTTAGAGCCAGCATAGAAATCTTTAAGAGCAATTATCTCCCCTGGTTGGCAATCCGGTTCCAGAAAATCAAAATCTGAAGACCCTGTCCCAAAACAGCCCGAAGATTGCTTTGGTGTCTCCCTGTCTCCAGCCTGACTGGGTGTCTGTGGCACGACATCGCGTGTTGATTATAAACTCTCTCTTTGTTTGCAGACTTGTCTTGAATTTACAAGCATGGTTATCATTAATTTTAATCTGACTCCCAGAACCTCAGAGCTCAGAAGCAGATATTATGTTCTGCCGTTGGGTTAGAATTGAATGTATTTATTAGGTTGTTTTACAGGTATAGGTACACGTTTGAAGGTCGGTTCACCATGATTGTGTCTCTAAATGTGTGCCATATCCGTGATCACATTGGGCTTTCAACCCGAACCAAGCCCACACGCTATGAAGTATTGTTAAAAGGCAATACATTCACTCGATCACACATAATCTGAGACATGTTCATTTGTAAGCAATGGCCTCTCCTATAGTGACATTAGTGTCTCGGACAGAGATATGTTTGTTCGCCTCATAATCAGTTCTATAATGTGGAATATAACCCCTTTTCTTTCCTGGACCCTACAGAGATGATGCGTGTGAGTGAGTGAGTGAGATATGATGAACACCTCTTTTAACCGTATGTTAGGCAGCTTAATATGGAAGTGTTTTCCAGATGTCAGACGTTCACCACTTGGTAAAAACCACGGACACTTAGAATCTTAATCAGGGCGCACACGGTATCGGATGACACGCATGAGTATGCACCTGTCAGCATCAGTCCAGTACGTATGTGCTTATTGATATACTGTGTGTAATGGGGTCTCTTTCGAGATGTATACAATTATTAGTCCAGAAATATTAAAGTCATATTAGTCAGCAATCAATCGTTTTAGCAATACCCTTAACTATTAGTGTATAATGAGTTTCTGATAGCTGGGAAAACGAATATCGATGTTTTCCTCACAAAAAGTTAGTTACTTTATTGAACACTTCCCTGCAATACTTCAATGGTGTTCCGTTGGCGAGTGACGCAGCATACACAGTTCTATCAGACTCGGATTATTGATAATTTCATTGGTAATTGGAACGAAAATAATTTTAAAGTTTATCGCAACCATTGAGGTGTCATTCAAATAATATGGCATTGTGTATTTTTCCAAAGGTAATATATATGGTTACGTACTAGTTTTAAATCTATGTCTGTGATAGTCAAGTTATGTAACTGTCCTTTGTCGACATGTTTTATATAGTCTATATTTATGCATTATTAATGTATAATTTTTCTCTCGTCACGATATGGCTGAAATATTGCTGAATATTATTAGATTGAGTATCAGCTCCAAACTCATGACGAATGAAAAGCAATACAGTCAATAGGATTTTGTTTGTTTTTTGTTTAACACAATAGTCCAGCTGTATGACGGCTGTCTGGAAGTCAGTGATTGAATCCGTTCAAAACAAACCTGTGACATAATGTCCAAACAAACTGTTACTTTGGCAGTCACCCGAGTATATTTCCTCAAGTTTATTGATAGAGCACTTTGGTAGATGTTTGATGGTCTTTTCACTGCCAGTGACCACATGTAAAAATCGATTAAATGTGTGTGTGTGTGTGTGTGTGTGTGTGTGTGTGTGTGTGTGTGTGTGTGTGTGTGTGTTTTCTGTTAACATTTATATATTGTTTGATAGGCATTACTTAGAAGTAGGCGGATGACAAAATGGACACAATTTAATGTATGGCAACTTCTTTCATTACTGTAAAGCGACGTTTGGGTATAGATCCTTAGACCATTGTCAAGCAGGGCGTACTTAACAACAGTATAAGGATCTACATTGAAAAGTCGCGTTTACAGTAACTAAAGAAGTTCCTAGCCATTAATTAAATATTGTGTCTACTTTGTACGCTTATATAGTATATTTGTGGTGTTCACATAGTGTTGTTGACAATCCAGGTTTTTATGAACTGCAGCATGTGAAAAACAACTACTGGTCGGAACAGTGCGACTATCGGTGTGGGACTTCTATTTTTCTCTCCCCCGGTCAAGTGTTGTCCTAATCGTCTCGTGAAAAAGGGGTTCGGATACAATATCTATTTGTGTGATGAAAGTATGTGATAAATCTAGTTTTGAAGTCCCGGTCTGGTGGTACCTCCACTTTACAGTAAATAGAATGTTGATGAGTGCGATATTTTCGAGGTGCAATAAGGATATTGGTTACAGCCACATAAAACGTCATATACTCATTGTTCACATTCGTGGGTATCGTGATCACACGTCAGACGTGTGAATGGGGAGTTGATATTTGGACAATAAACTGTTTGCTGTAAAGGGGGCAGCGGCGCGCACATTTATGTGAAAGCAAGGTGCCCACCGTTTATCAACATTAAATCGCTTCAAATCACCTGCACGCCCTCTTCCGTCAACCACTACCGACAATGACATAAGTACTATTCTAAAAATATTACTTTCACGGTGATGCGGCCGTCAAAATCGGCTGTTTCAATCAGAAGGGGTTTATTGCGATTTGATGCTTCTGGTCGACCAAATAAAAGTATTTTCCAAATTTATCTTAGAATAATCTTCATATTTGAGTATTGCATTAGTTGTACAGACCCGTGTCAAATCAAACCGAAGCATGTAGCTGGGGTCCTTTCATGACTACATCTTGGCGCCAAAAAGACATCAAGAAAAGACATGTTTTACCATGTTGTATTAACCACATCAAAGAATTCCTGCCTTGCATCAGATATTATTTGGAAGCAACATAGTTTAAGGTGCTGGGAAGTAAATCAGAAAATGTGAAATATTCGAGGACCAATTCGCAGCTGCACGTACATTGCCAAAACTCTTCACCATTACGGAATAGCAAATTGGAACTCTAATATGTGTCGTTGAGCTAGTAGATGATTCCATAAACGATGCGTTGTAACAGTTGATTTTTATAGAGAGTGTCATTGGTTTAATATGAAATACAGATCCTACTATTTCTTTGATCTTCTGATCGGATGAATGGGGTGTTATTGTGATTAGAGCGAAAGCCAATGTTTCTCAACGAGAAACGGATTCCTTAACCCAGTGCAAAAGTCATCATGATACTTCATGTTGTTTGAAATACATCCATTGTAACAACTCACTCTGCACTTGATGCTATTAGAAGATAACTCGTCAGAAAGGTTAACTTTCTAAAAACACGATTTGTTTGTAGCTCATGATTGTATGTTACAAGGTCTTTTCTAAATTGAAACGCATCGGTTAACCCAGAAATCGGTTCTTTAACAGCTAAATTGTCTAATCAGTAATTAACTACACACATGAATAGTTAACAAACACACAGTTTTAGGTTTACATTCAGAAAAGACAAAACAGTGGGTCACATACGTGGCAGCAGCAGTTAATAACTAGTCCTGTAATAAATGTCACTGCACTCACGATCCTGAACCGCCAGGGACAGATAAACGAGAAACATATTCCATCAAGTAATGACCATAGATAGGGTTGAACCGGAACATCTGTAGGCGGAAACCAGCACCAAACAACAGTTGCCCTGACACCAATAAGTCCATATGTACACGTAGCGCTGTCACACGACAAATGCTTGCAGGCATGTTGCCTTCATGATTGTCTTTCCTTTGTCGTCACTGCAGAGTTACACTATTTCCCTCGAGGTTCGAGATACCAAACGTCTGTCTTTACTGCGCCTTTTTTGGACAACTGCGTCGCTGCTTTGTTAACAGTGTATGCTGAACGGACAGTGTGCCACATTTTAGGTACTGTGTCCACAGAAGGAGCCGCCGGAGAGTCATGAGAAGGGTAATCATCCAGCGGCTCAAGGCGCCTGGGGCGACGGACTAGTGCAGTTGTTGCAGGGGCTACTGGGGGTACTTCTGTACTCATCAGGGGAAGAACCTCCACCTGCAACACATGTCAATAATCTCGGAATAAGCGACACATTAAGTAAACAAAAGGATGCTTAGGTATTTTACAAAATGCAAAGGGCGTCTCTAAATGTTTGTTGAAACATTGTTGAAAAGTATCATATACCATTCATAAATATTCATGAAACGCAGTATGGTCCCAAATAGTCTAGGAAATACCTGTGTTTTTCTGAACTTCCTCTTAATAACGTATCCAGCTATGACAGCAAGAACCAATACGACCAGTACTACTGCCACTGGTATCTGCCAAGAATCTGAAGAAGAAATGTAGGATCGTTTTGAATGTACATGTCATTATTGTTTTTCAATAAGACGAAAATAATAGAATATTACCAAACATGAGTACCATTAGTCAGGGTCGACCTTTTTATCTCAGGGACTCCTGTATTTGAATTTAATATTTCTGTATAACCCAGAAATTGCATGTCGTTAGGGTGTTTTGTTGATATATCTGGGGATAGTCCTGTAGGTCAAGGAGTGCTTGTACCCTGGAGTGGTTCGGTGGGGGTATTTGATCCTGTAGATCCAGGAGTGCTTGTGCCCTGGGGTGGTTCTGTGGGGGTATTTGATCCTGTAGAACCAGGAGTGCTTGTACCCTGGGGTGGTTCTGCTGATGTCCCTGTGGACCTGGGGTCGACGGTGGTTACTCGTTTATCGTTTTCACAGACAGAGTTAACATTATTAGAATAGATGGAACCAGCAACGTCTTCCTCATAGGAACCAGAGCGAGTAGTGCCAGCTGGGCATGCTTCACCAGACGAAGCTTCTTCGGAATTGCAACTCATATTGATCACGTCACCGTTTGAACCTTGAATACAATAAAAAGAGAATTAATTAAATAATTAATATTAGAGATCTATGACGAATCATTGTGTACTTCACAGGTATACATGGGTATTTCGTGTATAATAGCTATTTCTAAATATAGAAGGAAGATATTCTAGGGAGGGTGGTGTAAAAAAATGTTTTGGGGCAGGTAGGTTTTAATGGAGAAAATCTGTTCCAGACAATAATGAAAAAAAACCCACCAACATATTGCCCCAGGTGATACAACAAAATTACAGTTGACTGAAGTAGAAAAATATATTACATGCCTTGACGCTATGACTGAAATCACCTTTGATTTGTGCCCATAACCATGTTCCCTTAGTCATGTTAGATAGTGTTATCTGGACGGAGGACGTCTCGCTGGTGTAGGTGACTCCAGTGAAGTTATTCCCGGGACATAGCAATGTCTGAGAGTTGTCCCCATCAGTTATTTCCAGATTGGTGTGTGACCCGTTGGAATAGATATGGATTGTTTCTATGATGATTGATGTGTCACAGGGTGCTGCTACTCTACATGAAACATTGTTACTGGAAGTCGTGTTCTCTTCGCTTTGAATAAATACTGTCGTATAACTTGCTGTCTGGTTAGACGTAGGATCCAGTATATACGTTTCTGAAAAACAGTCGGAAATTAGTAAAAATAATCCATGTTATTAACATGTGATTTCGTCTTTAGTTTACGTCTGTACTACTACACATTCCATCCAAACTTCAGAAAATTGCGAGTGCTAAGCTACTTTTGTTATTCCTTATTTGGCACATGCATACTGCACACGCTGCATGTAAGGTGTTAGCATCACCATATGGCTCCTAATAATCGTGGATTATTCGTGGCACAGTTAGCGAATTCCAGCAATGACAGATGTATCAGCAATGACAGACTAAATCATGAAACAAAGTAAAATTTACGTTATGAGTAGTCTTACCCAGGACACAGGAGAAATCCATGATCATGTATGTCGTGAAGGCCATGTAACCAGCGTCCACATACGTCATGTTTACTCGCTGGCGAGTCACTGGCCTCATGCACCTTGACTTCCCTACACACGCAGATAGGTATTCAGAGAGAGATATTCCCTTATAAAGAGACTTGTAGTCGTTTGCATCGTACGTGCAACACTTCCCACGATCATAATCAGCTCCAAATGCTGCCAAGGCACACCCAAGATTTGCTTTCTTTGCAAATGCGTAAATATTTTCGATTACAATAACTTTAGGACTATCGCATGAAGGTGTAAAGAAATCCAATTCATCTGACCCATCACCATAGCAACCCACTAATTCATTTGTGAAGGATTCTGAAAATTAAAAAAATAAAAAAATATATTTTACTTTAGTTATCACTGAATGAGCGTGTTTAAGGTATATTACACGATCTGGGTAAAACGAAATACGTATAAATTACCCAAACCCGATTGATATGAGAACATATCAGTTTTGCACATGTTATCAATAGTACTTATCAGTTTGTCAACTAAACTAAACATACAATACTGTTACCGCCTATAGTTGTGGAGTAATACACTGGATCAATAGACACTTCCACAGAGTACATAAACAGCAACATACTCTGTCAAGTAAATAAGTTTGGCAGTGGAATAGAGTTGGTCCACAGCATTCTATAGCTATACTGGACGTACCAGGCAGTTTAATGGATCAGGTGGTCACGTTAGGTGACCCGATGATGTGAGTCGATGCACGCAACATCAATCATTGGATGATCATTACTGGGTGCGGTGTTAAACGCATAGCGTCTGGTTTAACGTCGCTTTGAACAGTATTTCGGTAATACCAATGAGGGTCAGCATGATGACGAGAGGTAGCTGAACATTTCTGAGCCTATCTGTGATGGACTGTGTTGATAGAGTTGCTTGCTAATTATGTCAGATCACAATATATATATATTATTCTTTATAATCCCATCCGAGGTCTGCCAACGACACTGATAAATGCCTGGATCCAACTGGTATGACGACCTACTCTTGGTGGTGTAAAACGTCATCCACAGCTGAAAATACGTCATGATTATTTGCATGTTGCTTGTCAGATATTCATTTCTTCAAGCCTTGATATTCTCCCGCAGTTGGAAAAGCAGCTTAACAGGATATTTGCCATTAATGATCTGACCTTTAGGGAGGTAGGATTCCTTTGAGAGCCCAGATAAAAAGAAGCCATAACTTTGTCAGCTGATGGAACAGACTTATCGTGAGTCAACTGTCATTCATAATCATATCACGTATTTTAGCAACATTTTCGTTAATGGTGGCAGGTGAATGTCTTCCCATCTTCCCGACGCAAGGGAGTTAACTGAGTTTTAAAGTCCAGTTTCCACCCTTGCCGAACTAGGCTGCAATTATGGAGTTATATTTTGGCTGGACTAACGAGTCGATGCATAGTCCAGTCGAAATCGCGCAACGAAATCCACATCCGGTTGGTAAACTGCCGTGCAGATTTCGGTCGACTGCAGGATTTGTAAAGCATGTGCTTCGCCAACTGAGCGTCGTCAGATATTTTCCAAATCTTCTCATGTTTTTAATCAAGGTGGTCACGTGATTTGATGCACTTTGCTAAGTAAGGCCCGTTTTATTACAAAATAAATCTTGATTATGTATCGGATGGATCGTCATTTCGTTTGAAACAAAACCAAATGATATGGGAGGTGGAATCTAACTGGTCAATAGGAGGGACATATAAGGGACATAACTCGTAATAGCCACTGATGACGCTACTATCGAACCCAGATATTCCGGCCTAGTTCGGCAAGTGTGGAAACTTGACTTTTCTAGTCAGTCAACTCCCTTGCCTCGGGAAGATGATGTCTTCCTGGCCCTTCACTTCCCATCTTCCCTTCTCAGTTTTGTTCAACATAGAATACCTAGTCCTTTTTATGACTGCAGAGATATTCAGTCTGGTGATGTATTTGGTTCAAATGCAGCATGTTAGTTGCGTAATTATTGTACTTAGACATGCACACTGATGAAGAAATACTATATACCATTCGTATTCAGGCCCATGACTTTTCAGCCACTCTGCATATATCCCTCGAGCTCGCAACATCCTGCAGTTACTGTATTTACACAAGATTTTGCTTGTATTCGTGTCACATTTTGAGGAACGGTATTATACAGGCCTATGTATACTTACCCTGAAAGAAGATGAACATGGCCAGAAATGTGGCGGTACGTCCGTTCATTTTCAGAAGTATGCCGTACGGACCATGGGTCAGATAGCCGGTGGGGCTTGAGGAGGAATGTCAAGACTTCCTGATTTTCAGAACCTGCGAATACGTGTCAGCTGTGAAAAGACATTATATACTAGATGGTTACCTCTGTAGGTTTTCACACTCGAGTCGCCATTGCAGAAAGCGCTCAACAGCTATGTTTATGCGTGTAGGAATTCAACAGTTGCTAGTAGTGCAAGATTGAAATGATATGGGACATTTGTGCTACAAACATAAAGGACCGCCGAGTTATTATGTTTCATTACAGGTTGAGACTAAACCCAGTGCGTGTGTCCGTGATTCCTGTGAGGCACGCATTCCCATGACAGTGTGGTGTCAGTTTGCAGACTGTCTGTCATTCAGCGCATTGAACAGAGCCGGGATATACTGGTAACTCGCTACCTTTGCCTCGGCACGTGTTAGATAATGCCCATGACAGTGTGGTGTCAGTTTGCAGACTGTCCGTCATTCAGCGCATTGAACAGAGCCGGGGTATACTGGTAACTCGCTACCTTTGCCTCGGCACGTGTTAGGATAATAAAACAAAAATGCCATGGGTATTATCTAACTTAGACACTGTGAACGCCGTGGACGCCGTGGCAGTAGTTACCAAAGTTTTCATAAGTATCGGATGAAAGCAATAATAAAGACTTATATCCTTGATTAGTAATAAGACAGAACGAACGTTATATAGACGTTTATCTCTGTCGGATAGTTTGTTACGATAACCGATTTGATCTTAAAATTATATATTTTCCCAACTTGTATAAAAAAAATATTGGGAAAAGACAATACGTAGTACACTACAATAACATGCTCCTTGTCTTTCTATCAGATATACATGTTGCCGACATACATATAATAAAAGCATGTTTAGAATCAAATAGCAGCGTTATCAAAACCCACCAAATACAACCAGAGATGCAGCACACAAAATGTTGTCGATTGTTAAAGCAATTTTCCTTTTAATGAGTCTCAATTTGTGAATGTAAACGACTGCTTCACACTGTGTCCGTTTGGGGTCCCTTGTGGTGTTCTAACTCGTCAGTAGAAACAAACAATTGGTGGAAGTTCCTGATATGTGGACCCTGATCTGGAGTAAGACCGGCGTCGTCTTGATGAGTCACGTGTTGCTTGCCTCTCTGCGGGATAGCTCTAATTCCACAGCAACGTCCTGACGTCATGTTACATATGATCTTATGCTTACATGCCTCAAGTGGGCAAGGGAGATAACTCACCAAATCACATGCCTCCTATTTTCCATGTAGCTGCCAACCCAAGGGTTCTAATCAGTTGTTTAACTCCGTTGGTCATCATCAATACACTATTTCAAAACAAACTTGTATATTTCTCTTGATTAACAACAGGCAATAATTTATGTTTGATTCTTTATTAACCTATTTGCATCCAGAGTTTCACGATCAGAGACTTGCAGAAAGTCTGAAACGGAGAAATTGAGTTGGATTGGAGCGACACCTATAAATGTAATACAGTAAGTCTTTAAGGGACTGAGGCCTTGGTACTGGGGTGTTGGAATTACCATACCTCCATGATCTCTATGGTTGAGATAACGGGCGATAGTTTAAACATACCTTTTTTTCAATATGCTTTTCATGAAATCATAATATGTTTAAACTAGAAAATAATAACGGGACAGCATACATTGGAGTGACGTCACACATGTTTGCACACATCAGATCGATCAATTCTTTCTGTTTTGGAGAACGTATGTGCAACTCCCAGCAGCAATTACGTATTGCCACACTTTGTGTTTATTTATTTACAGATGTCGCAATATTCAAAATATTCATAACATTCTTGATATGGCGTTGAAAGAAGTAATCAAACGTTACGTCATTGTTACTTACGGTCTCTCGCAGAGATACTGGAAATGAGACGTGCAGATATCATCAGCCCATTTGAAGTCATATTTGCCATACATCATCACACAATCTTGCTGGGTTGAGCTGCTGCCCTGGTTGGGTTCCTTTCCACCCCAGTCAAATATAGTCACGTTCTGCCGACTGTTCTCCCAGACCCAAACATTCTCGTGTCGAACGTCCGACGCTCCGATCCATATTTTATCATCCACTGAAACACACATATGATGCGATTACATTCCGATGCAATGTCTTTCTACATAAAGGGACACAGGTGTCCCTGTCGTCAAAGGCGCCGCACCTCGCCACGCAGAGTTACGTCCCTTGGGCACGCCAGAAACCTTTGGTCGTGGGTTCGGGTCCCGATTATGTTTCGAGATTTGTCATCACCGTACCCGTGTTCATGGGTTTCACCAAAGTGGCTTTTCTCCCACACGCCGTGAAATAACTGGAATACTGTTCAAACACCAACTCTTCAGGCCTAACCTGCATTAATGTAGATAAATATAATCAAAATCACTTGGATGTTTTGGTCTACGTCAGCACGACTTTGTTTTGACATCTTGATTCCAAAAGATACATGAGGCAGACCCACATTTATTGTCGCATAAGATATGTACATGTTACTTTCAGGGATACATAGACGGCATTTGTGCATTTATTCCAGCAACTGACCTTTGCCATTGAGTTCTCTCATCAGTGCATGGGCGTTTTGTATCTTGCTTGCAGTGTCAAACTGCGCGAGGTAGCCACTCTTCTTCTCACAGTCAAACTAGGTAAAAAACGATCAAAACCTAATATACATATGTAACATTGTACTTTGTTCCACGCGTCGACATATATACACATTCTACACTTCTACCAACACACCTCTCGACATCAATCGCCTCGGCCAGTTGTACAAGTGTGACCACAATGTCGCCTCGGCCAGTTGTACAAGTGTGACCACAATGTTGCCTCGGCCAGTTGTACAAGTGTGACCACAATGTCGCCTCGGCCAGTTGTACAAGTGTGACCACAATGTCGCCTCGGCCAGTTGTACAAGTGTGACCACAATGTCGCCTCGGCCAGTTGTACAAGTGTGACCACAATGTCGCCTCGGCCAGTTGTACAAGTGTGACCACAATGTCGCCTCGGCCAGTTGTACAAGTGTGACCACAATGTCGCCTCGGCCAGTTGTACAAGTGTGACCACAATGTTGGGAACTACGTATGACTAAAGTAGAACACAAGATTTATGTTTATTGTTTGAGTCTTGCTGATTTGTTAGATTAGTCTTTGAATAATGTTAAAGTACTCTCAATCCCATTAACTTTTATACAGTTCCAATATACATACATAACATACTATTTCACTGAATTGTTTGATAGGCATTACTTAGAAGTTGACGGATGACAAAGTAGACACAATACTGTAAAGGCGACGTTTCGGTAGAGCTCCTTATACCGTTGTCAAGCTTGATCTATACCGAAACGTCGCATTTACAGTATTAAAGAAGTTGTTATCCATAAGTTGTGTCTACTTAACTACTTTATTACTCTGTTCATAATTTATGCATGTACGTTATATAAAATAAGATTTGCTGGCTCTGTTTAGATGACATATGACACTGAGGTCATTCTATCTCGTTCCTTCACGAAAAGTTATCATGAGCAACTAAAAGAAACATATACCACTCACAAATATTCTGTAAAATTTATATGTTTTATCTTATATATACGCGCTCAGAATACCTACAATTCGGGTTTCTAATCAAACAGACACGCTAACATCGGCTTCCCGTTATCGCGGCCCTTGGTAGTGTCATTGTCACACACACATTTGATATATTTTCTCACCCCTGAAGGTTACGTAACCTCATTCAACTCTCTCTCTCCCCCCCCCCCCCCCCCCCCCCCCCTCCTACTCCGTCTCATCCATGTATCACGGACATACCACTGCCAGCGGCCATTCGGTACCGTTTCGGTACACTCTGTAGCATGAGTTGTCAAACCGTGTCCAGCCATTCAGACAGTCGGCCGCTACTGAAATACGCGAGGAAACACATTTCACCACAGTTTTTTTTACGTGTAACGGCTGTCAAGATAAATTATTAGTTTGTGTTGGATAGCTTGTGGAGAAACTTTGGATCCCTTTCAACATTTAAAATATGTGTTGAGAATTTATTTACCTGATGGAAAGACCAAGCAAACTGCTAAGACTGCGGTTATAGGCGACATCTTGGTTGGCAGAGAGAACGAGTGACCAAGATCAGATATACCTTGTCTTACTGATAAGCGTCTGGAATATTCGGTATGGTGCCCTCAAAACTCGTCATGTACCTAGAAAGGAAGTTTTATCGTAGGAAACTGCATAATATATATACATTTCAAACAAAACCGACAAACGAAAACACCACACTAACATGTGAAATTTTAATCTATTATTTATTTTGTCAATATTCCTTTAAAATTTATAACCCAGGATTTGCCCTGATTATGACCCTTGGGTTGTCAGAATCAATTCGGAACTTCAGGGATTTCGACAAAGTGGTAAATGTCTAAGATCTGGATTAATTAGGGATGTCCTCACATACTGTTCAACGCGGCGTTAAACTATACTCACTCACTCACCAACTCACTCAAAAGCTACACAGCACGATTGATTACACTAAACACAAATCATTGATTCCAGCCTAACTGACCATTTAACCTTTGAATCATCAGGCCAGTGCGCACACGTTGAATGCCCATTCAACCTTGAATCATCAGGCGTTGAATGCCCTCCACCGTGCGGGTAACTCAGCAATATCGTGGGATCCTCCGTGAGATAGCATGTCCCTACTGTTCACATTACTTAATATCAGTTGTTGTCTTCTTGGACGCAATACCCCATCTACGGGAATGAATTAGTAGCAATTAACACCAATCCCACTACGTAATGCATAATTGAAGGGGTGGTTCATTCAAAATAGAATAATACGAGTTATTTCCCTTAGATTAGAAAATTTATAAATACTTGAAATCTTTTGACAGCGGTTCCTGGAGCAGTTGGTTACAAGGACACTTCTAGCAATATTCCAGCAATATCACGGCAGGGCCGACCGCTGATGGGGAGGGTGCGGGGAACCAGCATTCAATCAATAGAGTTCAAATACAGTTTGGACTCCCCATACATCCGTGCAGGTACATAGACTTACATAACATATGTTAGTCCTGCACCACGACTGTGGAATATATTTATTTTATGAAAATAAAACAATCGAAAAACGTATACAAAAGCAAGGCTAGGGGAAATTATTTTTTTAGAGTCGAGAAGGGTATTGTGTAATGTAACATTTCATAGACTAAATGTTAGTCTAAACAGAATGATGTTTACTTTGCATGAATATTTTCAATTACAATAATATCTTGAGGACGATAGCAACCCACTAAATATTTCGTGTATACTTTTATTAAATACAAACCCTCTTTTATTCTACATATTTTGTAACGGTTATATACTGTAAATGGGATCAGATATTATTCCCTCAGCGTCCGAGCAATCTTTAAATTGAATCTGAAAAAAAACAAATCAGGTATTAGATAGTTGATGTATAGATATTCGTTTTGGATGCATAATAGTTGCTACTGAATTATAAAAAAAAATACTACCGTTCCTATATAACCTTATCACAAGCACATCAATATCTAAACACACGTCCTGTAAAACTAATGAAGATTGCCAGTGTACATACATACATGCACATGCGTCTGTCTCACAGTCCACGAGCCATATTAGTAATTGCTGGTTTCTATCAAAATGTTATATAGTCAGAGATCAAGCGTTAGTCTAACGTACTCCCATACAATCCCAAGGGAAGCACACGTTGTCAGAGGAAATTTGGGGATTCACGCATGTGGAAAATACTTCATACGTGACATATTCATTCTTATCTTGAAAGCACTGATAAGGTCGAACACCAATTTTATTCACCATGTGCCCAAAACACATGAAACTAAACACACACACAATTCCTTTTATCCCCTCCACCCACAGGCCAACCCCTACTTTTATACAGAGTATTTTCTGCACAACCGATATTTTAATCAGTTTAGTTCTATATGCATATGCTCAGGTTATTTGTTTTTACTTTTGTCGTTTGATTTGTCTCTCGTTAAGATTCTGAATCAGTACCCGTGGTGACACGGGACAAGGGGACTGCACCCCACCCCACAATACTGACCTACAGACGTGTGTGTTTCGATTCTGCACCCCTAACCCTCTGAACTGATGCCGATTTATAGTGCTAGCCCACTGAGACACCATGCCGCAGTTTAACACGAATAGCCCACTCGGACAACAGTGTACATCAAGTACCATCTTTTCACGTCTATTGGTATCACGCGGCCTGTGATCGAACCACGGACCTTCCACCCTGTGAGCGGACGCTCTACCACTAGACAACGGACTTTTGAACTAATGTATTTGAACACATACCATCAACACAGAATATCAGTGTGAGGAGAACGCCGGTTTCCCGGAAAGTCGCTGGATATTTTAGAACACTTGATACCAGACCTAAGGGTGCGCTATCATACAGATATGGGAACAGAAAAAAATATCTACAAAGTGTACACATCAGGTGCGCGGGAGGCGAGAGCATTCCTTCTGCCAGGTGGCCCGACACCTGATGATAGCAGCAGGCCAAAGTCCCCTCCCAGCGTACAGCGGTGCACGTACTGGTGGGGCACGGCGACCACATGACCCACTCGACATGTTCATAAAGATTATCTATCTACATCTTTGTCCACACGAAAGGTGAAGCATTTATTAAACTCATTAACGCGGATGCCTTTTATAGCTCTTTGGTTATCTAGAACGTTGTTTAGATACACTTTGAAATTATTGCTGTTATGGTGAACGCCATTTTAGCGTCCCTTGAACTAGACTGACTGAGTATGGTTTTACGCCGCTTTCAGCAATATTCCAGCACTATCATGGCAGGGGTCACAAGAAATGGTCTTCACATATTGTACCCATGTACAATTGGACCCAGGTCTTCGGCATGACGTGCGAACGCTTTAACCACTAGGCTACCCCATCCTTGAAAAAGAACGTTAACGAGAACGATGGTAGTCATTAATTATGCGACTTCCTCTCGGTCAATGCACATACTTACACTGCCTGTCGGAATTAATATGGCCAGAGGTCATGAGCTTGTTGTACGTGTGCACAAATGTGTTCAATATATTACAATTCCTTAAATTATTTAAATTGGTACACATCACATCGACCTTCGATATTTAAATAATCATTGTTAGGACAAACCTAGGCCCCCACTCTCCACAGATACACAGCAGGTGTTCAGAAGTTTGTTTTTCTGAGTACTTAGATACGGTATCAAAAAAATGTACAATCTTTCTGGCACGTACTAGTGCTGCAGTGTTAAAAAGTTAGATAGCGGTGATGTCTGGTAAGACAGACGTGACCATTAGTTAAACTTCACAGATAATGACAACTGAGCAAATTCTCGTTCCCACTCCTGACCAATCGTCAAACGTGCATCTTGGTCTGGTTATTTGAAAATATCCATTGGTCATTGAAAACATATAGGTGTTTCAATAGTTCCCCGTGGAGGTACATGGGCAGACTTTGCCCCTAGTTCCCTATGTTTGTCATAAGCGCCAGCTACACGTAAAACTTGGATTGGATGTTGACGTGGCTGTTGACGTGGCTGTTGACTTGGCTTTCACAGATAAGATTTTTCCTTATCTGGTCCATTATCGCAAACTGGCTTCTCAATAAAAGGAAAACAAAAATTCATTTTTCAAAAGAAAACCTTTCACTCGAGTATACTTTTCAAAACAATTATACCGTAATCTCCATAATTTTGGTGCTGGAAAAACCCATATTTGACAAAAGAATTCAAGGTACTGGCCAAGCTGCTATTTACTCCTCTCTTAAAGTATAATAATTTGTGGGTAATGTACACAGCAGTGAAATGAAAATGCCACATAAATAGAAAGTTTTAAAACAAACAGAGTTGACAAGCGACATGTTATGAATAGTAAAGTTTTCTGAATGTCTATCATTAAATCTTGATTAAAAAGAATAGTAAGTAAAATTAATCTGTCCTTGAAATTTGAATGTAATGTACTTCCTCTCAAGTACCTCAGCAATTGAGAAATGTAGACGCCATCAGCAGTAGCCGATGGTATTCTGCTCGCACAATTTGAAAATCGAAACCATCACTTTTGTCATACAGCTTCATACAGAATGAGGGTTCTATCTTTTTAAGTTTCTATGTAGATGGGACACTGAAAATGGTTTCTCAGTTTTATCTTTCATTTCCATCTCTGGTGGGCAGATGAAGTAAAGATGGGTTTTCATGTTGGCGTTGTTGATAGATATGAGGCCATCTGTATGTCTGATAGGTCGCGATAAAAGTCAAAGCCTCAAGGGTTTCATATTCATGACACGACTGCACGTGCAAACTGAAAGTACAGAGACGGGTATTTTATTACATGGGCTCAGCATATCATGAAACTATGTATGACTTGGCAGACTCTGTATAGTGGGTTGTAATCAATTGTTCACGGCACTTTAGAAACATTAAAAATATGTGTTTTCGAAGACATCTCCCCCCATATCATATGCTGGCATTGGCAAGTACTACAATTGGTTTACATCAACCCCTATCTTCATATATACACAATGATTACAGAATACAATACATCCAACGGAAATATTCCTGAAGTCAAGGTTGGTTTGTAGATATGAACTTGTTTATTCTTGTGATGTCATGGGGATATTTATTACTTAATTACTATCTTGTGTACAGTAGTTTTTGAAAGTACAGGTGTGAGTCATCTTTGTGGAAAATCCTCATTAACGTGTGAGGTGTATCTAACGCCGTTTACGCAGCATTTCAGTTACAAATACTCACCTCGTTCGTTCAATCGCTTGTTTAAATTTAATTTGACGCATAGCAGAAAAAATGACAAAAAAGATGACGGTGTGGAAAACTTAAGATGAAAGGGAATCGATGCGCACTGTGGGAACATTGTGATGACGTTGTAAACTGATATGACTATTTTAGGCAATAGAGTGACGGAGGGGAGATGATCGTGGGTATTATTATGATGATTGACGTCCTCAAACCCGGAGGAAAGCAACAGACAGGTTCTAGGGTCTCTAAAGCATAAACGGTTTCCATAAACGACAACTGTATACTGAACCGTAAAAGAAACATTACCATGGAAAGATATGTGAGAAACCTTATTTGTCCAAACACTGTAAACATACTTTGAGACATATTAAAAGGATGAAACTTAGCAAAACTGATCATCAAGGTTGAAATTAAAGTGTCAAATAGTTTTAAAGTGAAACGCAACACTAGTCTCTGAGAAAATGGCGTCACAAGCCAGTATTCCGTGTGTCCGCCATGTGCAGTGATGACTGCCGTGCAACGTCGATACATGGAATGGATGAGACGGTTCAGGATAACGCCCGAGCCCACACGCAGTGTGGACGTTATCATGCTGAAACTCGTGGTTGCGGCGACGTGCAAAATGAGGTATGGCGTATGGTCTCCAGACTTGATCAATGTACCGAGCTGCTGTGACACCATTGCCTCTCCCTGGACCGATGTTCTGGAAGAACACAGGGACGTTCCTCTGTGCAAGACCAATACCACCCCACACCATGATGCTCGGACCACCCCACGAGTCTCCCTCAACAACACAAGCATCCGAAAAACGTTCCCCATGGCGTCTCTGCAATCTGCTGTTGAGATGCAGTAACGGCTCTTGTCTGACTGCTGGTGCCGCCAATGTTGGTGCTGTGTTGCCCACTGTAGACGGTCCCGGCGATAGTGTGGTGTCAATGGGGCCTGTGACAGTGGAGTCAATCGTCGACGCACGGTGAACGCACTGATGTGTCGCGGGTGTGTCCCAATGGTCTGTCGAGCAGTTCCTGCAGCAGTAACAAAGCGATCTTGAAGATGCTGTTGCACTATCTGACGATCCTGACGTCGGGTGGTGACCTTTGGTCTTCCAATACGTGGTATACGCTCAATACGCTCATCAGTAGTGATGGTGGTCTGGTACCTGGTAGCCTGTATATGGTCCTTACGTGGACTTGAAATGCATTGGCTACTTGCCGGACGGTTTGTCCTGCTTGCAATCGTCCAAGTGCTTGGTGTCGCTGATTTCTTGTCAATCTTGGCACATAAACGAATGAATGTTATCCGATCTGGATGGATTTTTATAGGGCAAGAAATGAGGGAAAACATGTGCATTTCAATTTCCAAGGAACCCACGTGCATCGGGTTAGCATGGCCGTTGCCGTGTTGCGTTTGGGCAATCGGTTTTATTGTCATCTCCTTTGTTTTTTTATCATCCAATTTCATTTTTCCGGACAAGGTAATGTTAAATTTTAGAAATTTTGACGAACATTACCCAGATATTTAAATGACAACTTTTCATGCAATGTTACTTTGGGTGACGTTTCTTTTGCGGTTCGGTATATATAACCGATAGATTGGTATTATGCAGAGTTACGGAGTCTTGCGGAACATATGCGTCAAGGTAACTTTCTACACATACTATGTAAGCATTTTTCAACTTATTTCAATTGAACGTTTATGAACGGTTTTACCTTCGATGGTATTTGAATTATTTGGAATATTGACAATATCTACGAGTGAGAGTGACTGAGCGAGTGAGAGTGAAGGAAAGAGGGAAGAAGCATGGACGACTCAAATTGTACGCATAGAATAGAGTCCTCCCCTTATGCCCTTGTAGACGCTACCATATCACCAACAGATACAAGTAACCATTAGCCTAGCAATCGGATATTAAATCTTGTAAAAATCATATGAAACAAACATTTCTGCTCATTTTTAGATGTGCCATGTGTTCGCTTCAAACATGATAATTGTTACTCTATTTCTATGAATAATACATAGCTTGTCACTTGAATATGTTTTTATCACACCTTCGATAAGCTATCAGGCGTGGGTGGGATGAAGCAGCTGCTGTGATGTATTTCAACTGCTGCATTAGTCCTGCAAGCAAGCAATCTGCATGTGTGTGAAGGTGAGAAACACAATATAATGAAATTCATTAATATCTGATACTAGTCTACTCTTTCAAGAATAATTATATAGACATATACATCGGGGGAAAGTGGAGGTTAGCTTATACGAGCATTTAACACGTTTATAAGTCACCGATATCTTACACCATGAACCGGGCTATACGGTTATAAATAGATACGTGGAATGTCAACAAACTGACACGTATATTCATGTTCATATCTACTCCCACTGAAGCAGTCTTTCTGTTAACAAGTCTATGCTTTTTCAGCCTTATTTTAACTTATATTGACATCAGAGTATGCAATGAATTAATTTTACTTTATCTTGTCTACAGGCGCCATTATCAACCCGGGACATGTCTCCATTATTCTTCATTTTGTCATTATTACAATGTAAGTGAGATATTTTCCATTTTGTTATCCATAGTGAGCCGACACAAGCCATTAAACTGCAACATGAGAACTTGATCCATAAAATCTGAGTGAGCGAGTGAGTTGGGTTTTTCACGTCGCTTTTAACAGTATTCCAGTTTTATCGTGGCGTGTCAGTTTAATGTGGGAGGAAAGCCCGAAGTGATATGATGCAGGTCTCAGACGTTTACCACTTCGGTGAAACCCACGAGCACGGGTATGGTGCTAACAAACCTAGAAAGATAATCGGGGCGAACCGGGATTCAAACCAACAATCATAGGTTTCTGGCGTGCCCAAGAGACGCAACTCTGCACATCGAATCGCGACGCCTTAGACGACAGGGCCACCCGTGTCCCCCATCTTCCCCGTTAGTATCAATATCAGGTCATCTGAACAAATCGAAAAACTACAGTGGATGATAGCTTGAACAGCGATCCACGCCATCAGGTACAATTGTACTCCTTGATCTGGACACGTTTTACGCGTTTTGGTTTCAGTAAATACTGTATAAGAACGGGTTATTGGGGGTCTTTTCTCCCACAGAATCGGCCGGATAAAACTATTTTGATGTAATAATTACTCGCTAATATATAAGTATTGGTGCAAAGTGACAAAACCCTTGTCATAATCATTAGAAAGTTCTGCTACAAGCAGAGTCCAGTGTACGATTCCCACCATGTCATAAGCATGTGTATGGAACACAGTCAGCAATCACCATCGTCTTTGTCTTACAGGTTTATATCTTCTACACGGACTAAACCATACGGCCTGCTACAATTCCGAGTTAATCATTGATTCCCCTCTTTGTGGAAATAGTGGGAATCTTGCACCGAAGAAGTTCCTGCTTGGACAATTGTCCCCAAATAGCACATGTCGCACAAGACTAAGCGGACAACGGGACTATCATATTGTCCGTGACTGTTGCAAGTTCCACGGCGGGGATACCGTCATCGAGGAGGTGTGTATTCCAGGACAGAAAATGCGGTTGTCAAGTCCCCTGTCTCACATGGCAAGGTACTGTAGTCGTGGACATCGCTGTGATTCCGGGAAGCGGTTGACGAGCAAGGAACTGCATTCAGGGGACTATGTGTCTCTGGAATATGACTGTGTACATGGCAAGTAGAAATTAAGTAATATTTCTTATGAAACGCACGTATCTATGGTACGCGACAAATTGAAAGAAAATGTACTGTGAAAATTGAACTGTGCGTCGTCGCTCTTTTACAAATAAATGTGTTTGTCTTTGTTAGGAACATTATTGTGCACATTATCACATCGATAAAAAAACACCAGAGCCTGATAATAACCAGTTCCGATTATCCGCCGAACCACAATCCATTAGGCGTAAAATAACTGAAAATTATATGAATTGATCACGGAAAATCAGCGATGACACCAAGTGTTAGCGAATAGAGAAAGCATGCCCTGCCCTTCCGGTAGCACCGCCACTCACAATGAGTTTCATAACAAAGTAAGTGTTTGTTGCGTGACGTCACACAGCAGTACTCCCGTGAACAAACAAGACAATCAAGTAATCCATGGACCAGTATTACGATAGCACATCCACTGATATTGTGAAGCCAAAATCTACGTTAATTTTAAATCTGCTGCACACAAACAGATATTCTGCTGCTTCTTAAGAAAGAAAAACCGTTTGGTTTGCATGGGACAGCAGCTCCTGCGCTGAACATCCGTGATTTATATGGTTAGCCTGAACACAGCCATGGCATAGAGCAGTCCTGTGCATTTGTGTCACTGTCGGTTTTTTTAAAGTGCAGGTGTGGGCAATTGAACTGTGAGAATATTTCCTTGGCGCCGGACTACTGCATGTTTCATTAACAACCTTTTCATCACTATTTATTTCATTCTTTCTTCTTTTTCAGTAAAAGAAGAAATCCATTTCAATTCCGATGAGGTGCTTAATGGAAGAAAGGTTTACCTGATAAGCGATCAGAAGGATGGAAGTGTCCGAGATGCTAACTGTGCTGCCTACAAAACAAATCCCCGGTCATCCATCATCGTCACTCTCGTAGACAACATTGTTTCCTCGGGAGCGTGTACCGTCTCCTTCGCTAGTTCAATGTCTGGGAGTACAAATATTAATTGTGCCAAAACAGAGATTGTGAATGGTTGCAATAACGTGCTGTATAGCAGCAACACCAGCAGGGTAGATATTAATCTGACCATGACAGTTATTGCTGACGGCAGTGATCGCCAGTTTTTGTGGATGGTTGTTACAGGTAGGCATGATTAATCTTATTGTTATGAATTCTCAATATGAAATTGTTTTTATTCACATGTAAACCAACTGTTATTGTTTATGTTGATAAGGTTTACCGTAGGTTTTACATTTAGTTTGACTACCAAAACCTGACAAATCTTTTTTTCTTCTCAACTACATTCATGAAATATAAGTCAGAGGCATGATCCCTCACCTGCGTCTTTTGTAGCTTCTGATGGAGGTAACCTGACAGTTGCTTGTGGGAAGAAGATACCACCAGATGATTACACAACAGCCTCAGCAACACAGTCCACAAGAAGCCGCCTGACGACTCAAAAGAGTTCACCTAATTACACGACTACGTCTTACTCAAAATCGACATCAGATTATCCTGCTACTATCAGGGCAACAAATAGCAGTGGGATTTCAAAATCATCGACTGTGTCCATCTCCGCTATAGCTACTGGGTTAACGATTCCACATTCAATCTCAGGGTCTGGAGGAAGCACGAAAATACATTTGAGCAAAACCAACTCCATGTCTCATTCATCTACTGGCTTTAAATTGACCAGGTCTTCCTCACCTTTACTCACAACGTTTGGTAGAATACAGGCTTCAAGTACAACATCAACCTCATTATCTACAAACATGCCATCTTCACTTCCACCAACGTCTTCGCAATCACATTCAACAACAGAAACAGTTTCCCCTTCCCTGACACATTCGACCACAGGAGGACGACTACAGTCTTCCAGACACACATCATACTCGACTCGTCCCACTCAAGGGCAATCTTTATCTTCGTTTAAAGCGTTATCGTCTTCAAACATTACACTATTTCGTCTCATAAAAACAACAAAACCATCTTTACATCCACTGACAGTGTCGATCGCGGGAGGCCCTGAAACTGCCCAGATATCGACAACGTCAACGAGTGGAAGATTAAGGTCTACAAACATCATATCATTCTCACCAGTAGACATAGAAGGAAAAGGCTCATCTTCCCCAACTGTGTCAACGATTGGAAGGATGCAGTCCTCCAAAGCCACATCCGTTTCCTCGGAAACCGGACAGGAAACATCCCCATCCGCAACAACGCCTATGCCATCAACACAGGGTGGAATACAGCACTCGACAACCACATCTTCATCTTCCATCACTGACAACGGCAAGCCCTCCAACATCTCTACTCACACTTCAGCAAGCCAACACATGCTAACAGCTTTAATGTTCGGTGCATCAACCTCAACAAAATCTTGGCAAAGATTGTCGTCAACTACAGTGACATCCAAGCCACCACCTGTTGATGAAACAACACCGGATACAAGTAGGTAATATACATAACATATGATGGGAAAATGAAACAAAGATTGGATTGCCGTTGTGCTTGCTATTATGCCCTTGTTTAACATCCCAGAGAATGAATGAAGAATGATTTTGACATTTGTGGGAAGACCGTTCATACTGTATCGAAAAAAATAGTTATAATGATTGTATAGTTTTTGGAATGACAGATTCGTACTGACTATAGAACGTACCATTGCACAACACATGTATTTCGTCTTCAGTGTCATTAATATATGTTTACCCCAAACACTTATTGCATGAATTATAATTAACTTTGTATCATTTCCCTATCGCAAAGATAATGTGCAAGGTATATATTGCTGAATCATACTGAATAGTATCACCAATCGTCTGCAAACGTTACACTATTTCGTCTCATAAAAACAACAAAACCATCTTTACATCCACTGACAGTGTCGATCGCGGGAGGCCCTGAAACTGCCCAGATATCGACAACGTCAACGAGTGGAAGATTAAGGTTTACAAACATCACATCATTCTCACCAGTAGACATAGAAGGAAAAGGCTCATCTTCCCCAACTGTGTCAACGATTGGAAGGATGCAGTCCTCCAAAGCCACATCCGTTTCCTCGGAAACCGGACAGGAAACATCCCCATCCGCAACAACGCCTATGCCATCAACACAGGGTGGAATACGGCACTCGACAACCACATCTTCATCTTCCTTCACTGACAACGGCAAGCCCTCCAACATCTCTACTCACACTTCAGCAACCCAACCCATGTTAACAGCTTTAATGTTCGGTGCATCAACCTCAACAAAATCTTGGCAAAGATTGTCGTCAACTACAGTGACATCCAAGCCACCACCTGTTGATGAAACAACACCGGATACAAGTAGGTAATATACATAACATATTATGGGAAAATAAAACAAAGATTGGATTGCCGTTGTGCTTGCTATTATGCCCTTGTTTAACATCCCAGAGAATGAATGAAGAATGATTTTGACATTTGTGGGAAGACCGTTCATACTGTATCGAAAAAAATAGTTATAATGATTGTATAGTTTTTGGAATGACAGATTCGTACTGACTATAGAACGTACCATTGCACAACACATGTATTTCGTCTTCAGTGTCATTAATATATGTTTACCCCAAACACTTATTGCATGTATTATAATTAACTTTGTATCATTTCCCTATCGCAAAGATAATGTGCAAGGTATATATTGCTGAATCATACTGAACAGTATCACCAATCGTCTGCAAACGTTACACTATTTCGTCTCATAAAAACAACAAAACCATCTTAACATCCACTGACAGTGTCGATCGCGGGAGGCCCTGAAACTGCCCATACATCGACAACGTCAACGAGTGGAAGATTAAGGTTTACAAACATCACATCATTCTCACCAGTAGACATAGAAGGAAAAGGCTCATCTTCCCCAACTGTGTCAACGATTGGAAGGATGCAGTCCTCCAAAGCCACATCCGTTTCCTCGGAAACCGGACAGGAAACATCCCCATCCGCAACAACGCCTATGCCATCAACACAGGGTGGAATACGGCACTCGACAACCACATCATCTTCCATCACTGACAACGGCAAGCCCTCCAACATCTCTACTCACACTTCAGCAACCCAACCCATGTTAACAGCTTTAATGTTCGGTGCATCAACCTCAACAAAATCTTGGCAAAGATTGTCGTCAACTACAGTGACATCCAAGCCACCACCTGTTGATGAAACAACACCGGATACAAGTAGGTAATATACATAACATATGATGGGAAAATGAAACAAAGATTGGATTGCCGTTGTGCTTGCTATTATGCCCTTGTTTAACATCCCAGAGAATGAATGAAGAATGATTTTGACATTTGTGGGGAGACCGTTCATACTGTATCGAAAAAAATAATTATAATGATTGTATAGTTTTTGGAATGACAGATTCGTACTGACTATAGAACGTACCATTGCACAACACATGTATTTCGTCTTCAGTGTCATTAATATATGTTAACCCCAAACACTTATTGCATGTATTATAATTAACTTTGTATCATTTCCCTATCGCAAAGATAATGTGCAAGGTATATATTGCTGAATCATACTGAATAGTATCCCCAATCGTCTGCAAACGTTACACTATTTCGTCTCATAAAAACAACAAAACCATCTTTACATCCACTGACAGTGTCGATCGCGGGAGGCCCTGAAACTGCCCAGATATCGACAACGACAACGAGTGGAAGATTAAGGTCTACAAACATCATATCATTCTCACCAGTAGACACAGAAGGAAAAGGCTCATCTTCCCCAACTGTGTCAACGATTGGAAGGATGCAGTCCTCCAAAGCCACATCCGTTTCCTCGGAAACCGGACAGGAAACATCCCCATCCGCAACAACGCCTATGCCATCAACACAGGGTGGAATACAGCACTCGACAACCACATCTTCATCTTCCTTCACTGACAACGGCAAGCCCTCCAACATCTCTACTCACACTTCAGCAAGCCAACACATGCTAACAGCTTTAATGTTCGGTGCATCAACCTCAACAAAATCTTGGCAAAGATTGTCGTCAACTACAGTGACATCCAAGCCACCACCTGTTGATGAAACAACACCGGATACAAGTAGGTAATATACATAACATATGATGGGAAAATGAAACAAAGATTGGATTGCCGTTGTGCTTGCTATTATGCCCTTGTTTAACATCCCAGAGAATGAATGAAGAATGATTTTGACATTTGTGGGAAGACCGTTCATACTGTATCGAAAAAAATAATTATAATGATTGTATAGTTTTTGGAATGACAGATTCGTACTGACTATAGAACGTACCATTGCACAACACATGTATTTCGTCTTCAGTGTCATTAATATATGTTAACCCCAAACACTTATTGCATGTATTATAATTAACTTTGTATCATTTCCCTATCGCAAAGATAATGTGCAAGGTATATATTGCTGAATCATACTGAATAGTATCCCCAATCGTCTGCAAACGTTACACTATTTCGTCTCATAAAAACAACAAAACCATCTTTACATCCACTGACAGTGTCGATCGCGGGAGGCCCTGAAACTGCCCAGATATCGACAACGTCAACGAGTGGAAGATTAAGGTTTACAAACATCACATCATTCTCACCAGTAGACATAGAAGGAAAAGGCTCATCTTCCCCAACTGTGTCAACGATTGGAAGGATGCAGTCCTCCAAAGCCACATCCGTTTCCTCGGAAACCGGACAGGAAACATCCCCATCCGCAACAACGCCTATGCCATCAACACAGGGTGGAATACGGCACTCGACAACCACATCTTCATCTTCCTTCACTGACAACGGCAAGCCCTCCAACATCTCTACTCACACTTCAGCAACCCAACCCATGTTAACAGCTTTAATGTTCGGTGCATCAACCTCAACAAAATCTTGGCAAAGATTGTCGTCAACTACAGTGACATCCAAGCCACCACCTGTTGATGAAACAACACCGGATACAAGTAGGTAATATACATAACATATGATGGGAAAATAAAACAAAGATTGGATTGCCGTTGTGCTTGCTATTATGCCCTTGTTTAACATCCCAGAGAATGAATGAAGAATGATTTTGACATTTGTGGGAAGACCGTTCATACTGTATCGAAAAAAATAATTATAATGATTGTATAGTTTTTGGAATGACAGATTCGTACTGACTATAGAACGTACCATTGCACAACACATGTATTTCGTCTTCAGTGTCATTAATATATGTTTACCCCAAACACTTATTGCATGTATTATAATTAACTTTGTATCATTTCCCTATCGCAAAGATAATGTGCAAGGTATATATTGCTGAATCATACTGAAAAGTATCACCAATCGTCTGCAAACGTTACACTATTTCGTCTCATAAAAACAACAAAACCATCTTAACATCCACTGACAGTGTCGATCGCGGGAGGCCCTGAAACTGCCCATACATCGACAACGTCAACGAGTGGAAGATTAAGGTTTACAAACATCACATCATTCTCACCAGTAGACATAGAAGGAAAAGGCTCATCTTCCCCAACTGTGTCAACGATTGGAAGGATGCAGTCCTCCAAAGCCACATCCGTTTCCTCGGAAACCGGACAGGAAACATCCCCATCCGCAACAACGCCTATGCCATCAACACAGGGTGGAATACGGCACTCGACAACCACATCTTCATCTTCCATCACTGACAACGGCAAGCCCTCCAACATCTCTACTCACACTTCAGCAACCCAACCCATGTTAACAGCTTTAATGTTCGGTGCATCAACCTCAACAAAATCTTGGCAAAGATTGTCGTCAACTACAGTGACATCCAAGCCACCACCTGTTGATGAAACAACACCGGATACAAGTAGGTAATATACATAACATATGATGGGAAAATGAAACAAAGATTGGATTGCCGTTGTGCTTGCTATTATGCCCTTGTTTAACATCCCAGAGAATGAATGAAGAATGATTTTGACATTTGTGGGGAGACCGTTCATACTGTATCGAAAAAAATAATTATAATGATTGTATAGTTTTTGGAATGACAGATTCGTACTGACTATAGAACGTACCATTGCACAACACATGTATTTCGTCTTCAGTGTCATTAATATATGTTAACCCCAAACACTTATTGCATGTATTATAATTAACTTTGTATCATTTCCCTATCGCAAAGATAATGTGCAAGGTATATATTGCTGAATCATACTGAATAGTATCCCCAATCGTCTGCAAACGTTACACTATTTCGTCTCATAAAAACAACAAAACCATCTTTACATCCACTGACAGTGTCGATCGCGGGAGGCCCTGAAACTGCCCAGATATCGACAACGACAACGAGTGGAAGATTAAGGTCTACAAACATCATATCATTCTCACCAGTAGACACAGAAGGAAAAGGCTCATCTTCCCCAACTGTGTCAACGATTGGAAGGATGCAGTCCTCCAAAGCCACATCCGTTTCCTCGGAAACCGGACAGGAAACATCCCCATCCGCAACAACGCCTATGCCATCAACACAGGGTGGAATACAGCACTCGACAACCACATCTTCATCTTCCTTCACTGACAACGGCAAGCCCTCCAACATCTCTACTCACACTTCAGCAAGCCAACACATGCTAACAGCTTTAATGTTCGGTGCATCAACCTCAACAAAATCTTGGCAAAGATTGTCGTCAACTACAGTGACATCCAAGCCACCACCTGTTGATGAAACAAC
Organism: Haliotis cracherodii; assembly: GCF_022045235.1. Classification (NCBI taxonomy): domain Eukaryota; kingdom Metazoa; phylum Mollusca; class Gastropoda; order Lepetellida; family Haliotidae; genus Haliotis; species Haliotis cracherodii. Next base: position 32,353,074 of record NW_027266286.1, read on the forward strand.
ACCGGATACAAGTAGGTAATATACATAACATACGATGGGAAAATGAAACAAAGATTGGATTGCCGTTGTGCTTGCTATTATGCCCTTGTTTAACATCCCAGAGAATGAATGAAGAATGATTTTGACATTTGTGGGAAGACCGTTCATACTGTATCGAAAAAAATAATTATAATGATTGTATAGTTTTTGGAATGACAGATTCGTACTGACTATAGAACGTACCATTGCACAACACATGTATTTCGTCTTCAGTGTCATTAATATATGTTAACCCCAAACACTTATTGCATGTATTATAATTAACTTTGTATCATTTCCCTATCGCAAAGATAATGTGCAAGGTATATATTGCTGAATCATACTGAATAGTATCCCCAATCGTCTGCAAACGTTACACTATTTCGTCTCATAAAAACAACAAAACCATCTTTACATCCACTGACAGTGTCGATCGCGGGAGGCCCTGAAACTGCCCAGATATCGACAACGACAACGAGTGGAAGATTAAGGTCTACAAACATCATATCATTCTCACCAGTAGACACAGAAGGAAAAGGCTCATCTTCCCCAACTGTGTCAACGATTGGAAGGATGCAGTCCTCCAAAGCCACATCCGTTTCCTCGGAAACCGGACAGGAAACATCCCCATCCGCAACAACGCCTATGCTATCAACACAGGGTGGAATACAGCACTCGACAACCACATCTTCATCTTCCTTCACTGACAACGGCAAGCCCTCCAACATCTCTACTCACACTTCAGCAAGCCAACACATGCTAACAGCTTTAATGTTCGGTGCATCAACCTCAACAAAATCTTGGCAAAGATTGTCGTCAACTACAGTGACATCCAAGCCACCACCTGTTGATGAAACAACACCGGATACAAGTAGGTAATATACATAACATATGATGGGAAAATGAAACAAAGATTGGATTGCCGTTGTGCTTGCTATTATGCCCTTGTTTAACATCCCAGAGAATGAATGAAGAATGATTTTGACATTTGTGGGGAGACCGTTCATACTGTATCGAAAAAAATAATTATAATGATTGTATAGTTTTTGGAATGACAGATTCGTACTGACTATAGAACGTACCATTGCACAACACATGTATTTCGTCTTCAGTGTCATTAATATATGTTAACCCCAAACACTTATTGCATGTATTATAATTAACTTTGTATCATTTCCCTATCGCAAAGATAATGTGCAAGGTATATATTGCTGAATCATACTGAATAGTATCCCCAATCGTCTGCAAACGTTACACTATTTCGTCTCATAAAAACAACAAAACCATCTTTACATCCACTGACAGTGTCGATCGCGGGAGGCCCTGAAACTGCCCAGATATCGACAACGACAACGAGTGGAAGATTAAGGTCTACAAACATCATATCATTCTCACCAGTAGACACAGAAGGAAAAGGCTCATCTTCCCCAACTGTGTCAACGATTGGAAGGATGCAGTCCTCCAAAGCCACATCCGTTTCCTCGGAAACCGGACAGGAAACATCCCCATCCGCAACAACGCCTATGCTATCAACACAGGGTGGAATACAGCACTCGACAACCACATCTTCATCTTCCTTCACTGACAACGGCAAGCCCTCCAACATCTCTACTCACACTTCAGCAAGCCAACACATGCTAACAGCTTTAATGTTCGGTGCATCAACCTCAACAAAATCTTGGCAAAGATTGTCGTCAACTACAGTGACATCCAAGCCACCACCTGTTGATGAAACAACACCGGATACAAGTAGGTAATATACATAACATATGATGGGAAAATGAAACAAAGATTGGATTGCCGTTGTGCTTGCTATTATGCCCTTGTTTAACATCCCAGAGAATGAATGAAGAATGATTTTGACATTTGTGGGAAGACCGTTCATACTGTATCGAAAAAAATAATTATAATGATTGTATAGTTTTTGGAATGACAGATTCGTACTGACTATAGAACGTACCATTGTACAACACATGTATTTCGTCTTCAGTGTCATTAATATATGTTTACCCCAAACACTTATTGCATGAATTATAATTAACTTTGTATCATTTCCCTATCGCAAAGATAATGTGCAAGGTTTGTATTGCTGAATCATACTGAATAGTATCATCAAACATAAGAACATACATAGTAAATCATTTGCCGTTTCCTTCCAGGTAAATCAGACAACACTGATGACAAGGTTGCCTTTAGTAAGTATACTTACAAAGAATATTGAATGTTATCGGCAGTTGTGTTTCATGTGTTGACGGGGATGAATATAGTAAACTACATGGGAGCTAAACGCCTAAGACAATTCCTTCCGTTCCAGTACTGGAGGTAATCACAAGCTTGACGGGAGCAGCCCTCCTCCTTCTGATGGTGATCACTACAGCAATGTGCTTGTGCTACAACAAAAGGTATTATATATCTTGTGAGAGAGTATTTATTGCCCATTGTAAGATCGTGGATCCTCAATCAATAATGAGCTGCAATATTAATTTACGAATTGTGTGTAGGTCCATTTCCTTGTACGAGAGTAACAAATGATTTCAACAGCATTAAGAATTATAAAATATGTCTGTTGCTTGTACATTGAATGCGACTTTAATAAGGTTTACAAACATATACGTTAATGCGATGCATTATCCTACTTACATCTCTGATAACCATGCTGAAATCACAGCGTACCAAGCTGAGAGTCGTGCAGCCATAGAATAGCAGTTCTGTCTGACACGTTAGTTGCAGCGTTAAAGTGAACGTATCATGAAAAACAGCAATAGATTTTTCGTACACCATTATGTAGGCAGTATAATGTACAATACGATTGCCTAGGAACAAAGTGTAAAAACATCAAGTTACCGCTGTTGCGCGTAATTTAAAATACGATTTGTGTGGTCTCTATTTGTAAGAACCCAAACTATGGAATAATTGCCCTTACAACAGCAAGTATAAAGTGTCAAAACAAAACCAATGCAGCACTGCGACATGTTGGCCATTTGTCGCAATGTCGCGTTGACACATTGTCGCGCTTTGAATCATATTGTTTTTACTTAACAAAAGGGCGACAATGCGACAATGTGACATTTTTCAAGGTCAAAATATGTCGCATTGTCGCTCTTTGGTAAAATAAAAATAATATTATTCAACTCGAAAAATGGTCAAAATGTCGCGTTGTCGCACTGTCGCTCTTTTGTTAATTTTGACACTTTTTACTTGTTTATGTAAAGGCAACAATGCGACAACGCGACAGTGTCCCTTCTTGGATTCCATACAAAAGGAGGCGTGGTTTACTTAGCCTGCAGGTTAATTGGGTATAACCACCAGCCGGGTACAGAATATACCTATTCGTTTCATTAGTCGTTGGGATATATATACTCTTCCAAAAAAAAGAAACTATACATGCATAACTTTGATGATCCTGGACCTGATCGCTTTTGCATGGCAGAATTTGTTTTCTTAAGTAATCGTTAAATTTCATTAAATTTTCGAGTAAGCATGCAGATTGCCGAAACGTAATGTTGTGACGTCGCAACGGAGCAATTCGCCAAAACGCAGCTGCAATGCCATAAAACTGCATCATGCAAATTTCTGAACTGTCGTGACAATACCTGTCAGCAGCCTCACAAGTACCCAGACTACGTCTAATATCGGATCAGACTGTTCGAAACTGTCACAGAGTTTCTGCGTCAGAACAACGTGCCTGCGCTACCCTGGCCTGTCCGCTCGCCAGACTTGTCCCTTATTGAACATTTATGGGACATGCTGGATCGTTGGGTCCGTCAACGTCAACCACCGCCACAGACACTTCAGGAATTGTTTGTGGCGCTTGAGCAGGATTGGCAGAACATCCCCCGGAGTGTTATTCGGACTTCGCTGCCAAGAGGTGATAGCAGCTCGAGGAAGCCATAATCGTTACTTTCCACCTACCCCGGACGTCTTTGCGCCTGTATTTGTTACATGCATATTGTACAGCAACAATTAACCTATAAGTACCACTAGTTACACTATTTATGAAATCTAAACTCGAAAAATAAACCCAGTTGCAATCCTGATGTATAGTTTCTTTTTTTAAGAGTATATAATATAATAATTGAATGGATTTCACATATGTCAAGAGTATGGCTAGTGGTGGCGTGTCAAGTAACCTTGGTTTAACGTGAATTATAATTTTCACGTAAAATATTTACTTTGCAATTTTAGGGGCGCGGGTTCCAAAACAAAACAAATGAGATGAGTACCGTAACGCGAAGAATAAACGCATTTAAAGAAATAGCAAGTTTCGCAAATCGTTTTCTCACCGAATATTGAACTCAGTTTGTGATATGAATTGCCTTTGTCACATATCTGTTGTGGGGATCAATTTTGGAAGTAATTTCCTCCAACAAGACCTTATATGGAGCCTCTGTATACAAAGGCTCCGCCTCCGCTGTATTTTCGTGTCAGGATTTTAAAGTGATAGACAGGATAAAAGGACAAATAAACCTTATTTACGCGCCTCGATGTTTTGAATACGACATTAACATTAACAATGTTACGATCTATCCATACCTGCAAAAGTTGTATATACCCAAGAGACTTGCACTCTAAAATTCCATTATGTCCGGTTTATCGTTAGACCGTAAGTACAGTCAAGCCTCGTTAATCCGACACTCGTTAATCCGACAATCGGCTTTATCCGACACTAATGATGGGAACCGATTAAATCAGTGCTATTTAGACCCACTAATCCGACAGTGTCGCACTCCGACTCCGACACACTTAATTTGCAACGAATTACCAAAATCTCTCATATAACAACGGCTCCAGAGATAAACTTGCTTAACAATAAACAATTAATGCTTTAAATAAAGAAAACAGTATTAATCACATGCTTGGATTACCTCAATCTCATTGAAATCAGATACAAGTTCTCGCTGTCGCCGAGGATATCCCATTACAGCTTTTCGCTAACTATGACCTGCCAATGAAATGACCAACAGGAAGTCAACGTTAGCCACTTAGAAAGCAGCTCTCCTAAGCTTTGCGGTTCCAGTATCAAACTTGCGACTGCCATTCCAGACTATGCTTTTTAAAGTATTTTGAATAAGTCATACAGTCCGTAACAGTTGTGTCGAGCTTTAGAGGTTGCATGATTAGAAAACATATTCCACTAACAATGTAACATAACAATATGAACATTTCATTTTTATTTTTTATTACGTGTTTGTATCGTTATCTATCGTGTAGTTGTTCGATTTTCTATCACGAACGTCGATACTACTTAAATTCGTTTATCCGACATACTCGTGAATCCGACATAATCGTATGCATCAACCATGTCGGATAAACGGGACTTGACTGTATAAGAATCAGTTAGACAGGTCAACTCATTTTGAGTTTAATATCAATGCCTTGTACTGTTGCAGGATGCACGAGCTGCAACGGAATTCTCGAAAAAGGAATAAACTGTCAGGAACCAACGTATCTGCATTGGAATTAAAGAGAAACTCTGTTGTATCATTAGAATCTGGATATGATTCCATTTCAGCGTTGCGCTGACGTGGCTGTTCAGTTCATATGACAATTTATCTAACCTCCCGCATGTGTAGTCAGCTTGTAGTGTTGCCTAACAGAAATAAACGCTGTCTTGGGAGATATATCAGTTATCAGACATCACCACTTTTCGTAAACCCAAAGAAGAAAACTAAAAATGTCTGGAACGTATAAACTTGCCCCGCATGTAACTATCATTAAGTCACACTGTTCATTGTGATGTAGAATGTAAGACCTCGCCGTCGGATATTGCAAAGCGCCAAATTTAAGTTCTGTTGTTGCTCAAAATTGACATACACTCTCCCATTCCATTGTTTTCTGCTGAATATGCTTTGAATATTGTAGTAATTGCAACTTTGCAATGTGTCACCTGTACTAGTACATACTTATTCAAAATGACAACCGCCAATGACTGAGAAATTAGCTGCTTCATTCAGAAGTTGTTATTTCGATTTGAAACCTGAGTACCTGTATTTTCCAAGCTGTGATAGAAAATGTTTTATCGTGATGGTTTCTATTTGTTCTCCATGCGACTGTGCGAGCTTGTTAGATCACGATAATAGCCAACGTGCATGTTGATTATATACTTGTGCAGTGTGTCATTCAGTGTCTTTCTGTAATCAAAATAACATGTTTTACCGGTACGCGATGGAACAAAGGGAAACTATACAACCTCCGGCAAAGATGTACATCCAACACTTTAGACGATCAATTGTAAGAGACACATAAGTATTCATGTACCCAGAAAAGTGATGATGTTTGATTTCATTTTTATGCTCACATGTAACAAATTGTGGTCAAATCAGAAAAATAGAAATGACCAGGAAATGCCCAGACTAGCCATCATTGCATCTGTTCTTACATGCTATTGCTTGCAGAAGGCTAAAAGCTGCGTAAAACCATACGCGCTCTCTCACCTGTTATTGTAATTGGGTTTTATGAAGGCGTTATCATGATAATTTCAAACATTATGTTATAACAACAATAGTACTGAAGAATGTAATACGTATACGAAAGTGTTCGTGGGATCGATCCTTTGATTCTTTGGAGTATCGGCTGTGATGTAGAATATCTGAATACAATCTTACAGTTTCCATCCCATCTTCAAATGCCTCTCCTCCCACCCAGAACCGAACATGTGTTTTTTTAACAGCACTGTCGGTCTTAAACCAGAGAAGATCACTGGGGAGCAAGTGGCGAACTAAAACACGCCAAGTAAATATAAAACAATAACGTATAGTATGCAAGGTCTTCGGATTTTGACATTGCACCTTTCGCACATCCCTAGCACCAGGACCAAACAAGAACGGTTTTTCCATGGTCCGGGCAAATTAGCTCGCCTACTTGGGGTGTATGTTCAAATCATTTTTATATATATATTCGGAAATCAATAAGACAAAAGTCGCATGATCACACGGGGAAAGTGAACGTACTGACGAAAGCGAATCGCCGATGATCTCGTGTAATGTTTTCAGTTGAGTCCAGATTCACTCTGACCTTTCTGTATAGGCATGGACGTGTCTGGAACGTCAACATCAACGCAAGACAACACGACGAATTTAGGGGTGGGTCTGAACGATATGTACGATAGCGCTCGTGCTCACCGTGCATGTATCGTAACTATCTCCAGTAGCATAACGTCATCAGACTTAAATGAACAGCAATGAAAACTTTTCCCATTTAGCACATCTGGGCTATGATCGGGAGAACAGCACCCAGAAATCAAAGGCTATCCGCTACGTAAGCCCAAATGGGCCATGCGTTGCTAGAGGAGTCGGAAGGACTCCCTCAAATTGTCATTGTCAAATTATCCATTGCCCCCTCAGATAAGGAAGCAGTGATTTAAATGCACACACATATCATAGACATATTCATGAGTCTACTACCTGCTCCTGTGGATATCATTATGAGGATCCTACACATTACTTCCTTTCATGTCGCAACTACTGCAATCTTCGGAACAATATGTACTACTATATAAAGGGATATGACATGCATTCAGTATTATATGGAAATGCTACAACATCTACTGATACTAACCTTACTATTGTACAATCTGTCCATTTGATCATTGCAAAATTGCAACAGTAGGCACAATCAATCTAAATTTATTATTTTATGTACAGCTTACTCTTATTAATTGTTAAATGTTCTTTGTAGGGAGAGGTGTTTAAATAGGTTGAACCTGTTCACCAATCCCATTCCTTTTTCTTGGAAATAAATATTGTTTAAATCAAATTGCCATTTGGAGATTAATTCGGACCATGACACACGTATATACTAATGTTTGATCAATCGTCGGGGCATGATCCATCATTAATTATAGTTGACCACACACCCTTGTCGTCTTTCTTGGTTCTTTGCATCCTTACAAAATACCGCCAACATGTTCTGTTAATAGTCCTTCCCTGTTCTTGGGGCGGTCGGGTAGCCTTGTGGTTAAAACGTTCGCTCGTCATGCCGAAGACCCGTGTTCGATTCCCGATATGGGTACAATATGTGAACCCATTTCTGGTGTCCCCCGCAGTTATTTTGCTGGAATATTGCTAAAAGCGGCGTAAAACCATACTCACTCACTCCTCTGTACTCCTTTGTAATTCACTCATAGTTTACCCTACTGTATTTTGAGAGAACGTAACCCGAAAGAAAAGGCGTATTATAGTACCACGGAACAACAGAGCAAATATCAAATGACAAGAGGAGAGGATTGTCAGAGGGCTATTAACGACAGCTTGACTATTCCGGAGGAATTACCTGATATTTTGTGAACATTAAGACCTCGAAATGCAGGTCCGATATGATGGGAAACCTTTGACAAGTACAGGTTTTTATAGTTAGTATCATATTTAGAGACACAAAGTATAATTTATAACTATTCATATTGCGATACGATATTTAGGCCTAATGTGGTAATATGTACAAGCTTAACGAAATATCTTAACACATATCAAACAATGATGTTAAACTATCTGGATGTTTATGTAAATCAGAGGCTTAGTTATTATGGAATACCAAATATTTTCTTTAACTACCATATCAACTTTTGAATCTCCTATAACCGATTCGATATTATCCAAGTTAAGAAAAAAGGGTAAACTTTATGACAGACACCGATCGAATATCTCTTGCCTGTTGAATACCGAATCTAATTATTTTGCGGCAACGATGGACAGAAGACTGGCTTACTCCGCGAGCCAAGCCCAAAGATAGGAAAGGGAACGTGCATCTTTTAACCCGAGACATTAACCGATAATCGACATGATCATTGACTGTTGTTGCTCTTTGCTAACTCAATCCATTTCTCACCGCATGTAATCCAATATGTGCAATTGTTATAACATCGGGTATTACTTTATTAATTTTACTTTAATGGGAAACTGTATGAGTTTGTAGACTATTGTTTTACAGTGCAGAGTGAGGCCGATGTCCGACGTACAGAAAGTCGCCATATCTCACGTACAGGCATCTGCTTGTGGGGTGACAGGAACCGAGGCCACAGTGACAACAGATTAAAAAAACAAGGAAGACAAACTCAAGCCACAAGACACTTTTCAATGTCACGATCAATTCCAAAATGGAAGTTTGGAAATGTTTTGAGTTCACAAAAAGTTAGAAAAATAATGTGGTGAATAAAGTTTAACTGTAGCATGAGTGCTCCAGACATTCTATACACTGTCCCTAACTGCAGGGATATATAACAAAAGAATATCCAGGGCGCCGGGACATGTACATGCGCTTACTCCGGGAAAGGAAGACCCTTACAAGACAAAGTGGCATTGGAGGTATACAGACTGCCGTTATTTAGCTTGAATATAACTGACTGACAAACTATTGCCTCCCCTCTTCGTGTCAGGATTCGCTGACAATTGGTTCATGCCACTGATACTTGATTGGTCAGCATCATACCCATGCTCGTAGGATTTTACAAATGTGAAACGTCTTTGACCTGTATTATATCTGGCTTTTAATTCGAAACAGAAACATATACATGAAACAAATATATACGTTTTTACAATTATTAGACACTGACGCTCACACATGACAATATAATTACAAATAAATAAATGTGCTATGTTGTCAGTGAAGAGATAACGGATGATGTCATTGTCATAGTTTATTTGTTGTTTGACGCCGCACTCGGCAATATCTCATTCCAGATATATGATGGCGGTCTGATGAAAATTGATGATTGACATTATGTGCTACGATCCATGGGATAGGGATACGATGACACGAGAATAAGCTTATCAGTGACACCCCATTAGCTAAATACCGAGATAAATGCATACATCAATGTGATATGAAATCACCAACTGCGTATAAGAGCCACATTGTTGTACTCGATGTCTTTCTGAGTGGTGAATTGCAGAGATTGGTGTGGCATACTTAGCTACAAACTGAAAGTCGGAAAGGAGCGAGCGGGTAGCCCAGTGGTTAAAGTGTCCGCTCGTCATTTCGACGTAAAACAATACTCACTCACGAAAGGAATGTTAAACAATGTTTTCTATATTAACGAATTATACCTAACTTTCCAACAAACTATCTGCATTAGTATGCCATTCGATGAGTAATTTACTTTTTTTCACACAATCAAACTTAACCCCGAAGCTAATGTGCAAGTGACCTTATCTTATCAAATGCCCTTAGTTCTTTGCCTTGCCTAATGTCTGTAATTCAACAGAGCGATAATAAACGTGACACAATCCTCAGCGTAAAACATGCCGACAAGTGGTACAAATGCAGAACGAGGACGTACACGGCGTGTATCGAAACAGTCTTTACACACATCACAGGCTTGGTATAAATATCACTGATAACAATGTATCCCCAAACACATGGTGACCACTTATTCTACATATATGTATAAACTATGACCCAATGAAGCTGTAAATAATTGGCACATAACAACATTACATGCATATGACCATGAGATATTATATTTTATCCTTGCTAGAAATGCAATGCTCATGCATAATCATTTTGTGAATATTTGACCCCTTAGATAACATATCAAGCGGCACAAGATTACAAATTACTGTGTGTGATATATATAATGCTATCATGACACAACAGATAGCGAGACAGTCTTCCAAAGGTTGTCTGGTGAAATTAAATATTTTCTGTCTGACTTCGCTTTACATGTAGTATTGTGCCAACACCTTCAGTCTGTATTTGATACATCAAGATGAGGATAGTTTCACTGCTCTTCACAGTGATTCTGGTCCCACTTGTGCCGCCAGCATCTTCAGGTAAGCCCTATCTTTCTCGGGTTGGGCAAGCATTATTTAAAGTTCTTGCATGCCAGTTTATGCTAACATCCTTTAATACTGGCTTCATTACGAAACACGCTGATTACCAACCGATCATTCTACGGCACGACATGCTAAACTGGTAATTTAAGTATTTTATATTTTTCAAAATGGCGGAGGTGATCAAGGGGCGTGTACATATTCAAACTCCTCATTCGGGCATTGAAACGCCAGCTGCTGCCTCAATATGTTGTCAGTCGACGCTTGCTAAGAATTCCTCTGTACTCAGTTGTGTATGTACTTACGTAACAACTTCTACCCTAGATTCAGTCTGTACATCGTGAACGTCCTGAAAAAGTTCATTTTGGGTACATGTTGAGGCCTGGCATGTGTTTTCCGAGATTTATTTTTTCAATGTTTAGCCCACGTATGTTTTATAAGAGTCAAAACGGGTTGCTCAGCTGGCCATATCTGAATGTCTCCGCGATCGCGAGACGGGTCCGATGCACAGACGCGTTGTCATCTTGGACGCAGTATTGTTTATCAGATAAATCATATTTTACCATAAGGGCTACCTCCCAACATGATCAGCCACAAAGAGCCAACACCCGTTCCAGGTGATGCAGCCCCCATATCGTAATTGATACTCAACGACGTGTTTTGTCAATATTGGTTTGGGATACAGACTAGCACTTGACAAGGTACATCCTCGCGCACATTTTCTTTCTGATATTGTGCCTAAAACATTTATGTAATTGAATGTGTGTGCAAAACAAGCTGATCTGTGACCTGAACTGTCAGGCTGAACTGAACCTTCATGTCCCTACCGTAATAAAAGGGGGTATTGATGTCTCCCAGATCTTTTCCTATGTACATATGGTTGTCTATGTTTCTGTTACGAATGAAACAAACGGCAAAAATGTTTGTCAAAGACAAAATGTTGAATGTGTTTGTCATTAATGTTCACATGCTGTCAACAGCATGTTTGTATAGTACCTGGTTCATCAACCATCAAGTTATAGGTGGGTATTTGCCTCCATCTTCAAAGCTCCTGAAAAATATCTTGTACATTTGTTTCAGAGTTGAAGCTGGTGCACATGAATGGGTCAGCTATCCAAGTCTGCAAGGAAACCCTGTGTTATCAAGACACCTATGACGTGCAGTGCGACAAGGATTGGTTTGCACCAATTAGAAACACATTTTCCCTTAAAAACCCTGCGTTTTCATCAGCTAACAATTGCACAGGCCAGAATGCATACCCCAAAGTTTGTTGTGATGTGAATCCCACTGACTGCAGTTTTACCAGTGTTAAGGACTTTGACAAGATAAGAGATGTGTGTTCGGGGAAGACCCATTGCACGGGTCAGAGAGCACCGTGGCACCCTGTGTATGCCTATAAACCCAATATAAACTGTCCATATCAACAAGGACTGACAACAGTGCTGACAACACAGTATGTGACGACAGAGTACATGTGTGTACCATGTAAGTCTGTATAAGAAATATTCAATAGTTAAACCGCTGACCACTGACACGCATACATCTACATGACATTTTGTAAATGCATACATTTTGTTATGGCCGTAACCTTAATTCAAAATTATTTAATGTTATGTTCATAATTGTTCATACACACCATGTTGCCTTGTACAAAAACCTACTTTCGAGTCACCTCTTTTTGAGCTCCAAAGATACTTCGACAGATCTCGTATGTATTCATGACAGTGTGCTATATATAAAATAGCAGCACCATTTCTTTGCTTAAGAATGAAATTTGACAATTATCTATTAGGATGTACAGTAACAATTGTCAATTAGCGAGGAAATAGCTGAGTTTCCCTTCCATTTTTCAAACGAGGATTTCATTGGTCGGATTCCGGAAGTTGAAATACGAATCAGACATTGTATGGCACTGAGTTGTATAATCAGATGCTGTTTGTATTTGCATTTTGTAATTGTTGTTAACTTACAGAAATATCACACCATGACAGCTTAAATTGAAAGGGCCTTGTGGTTAAAGCTTTCGATCGTCACGTCGAAGATCCGGCCTCGATTCCCGACATGGGTACAATGTGTGAAGCCCATTTCTGGTGTCCCCTGCCGTGATATTGCTGGAATATTGCTAAAAGCGGCGTAAAACCATACTCACTCACTCACTCACTTAAGTTGGAAGGAAAGCCAAAATTATTCAGGACATAGGTTTTTACCATATGTTTTTTTCTTATATGCAGATCATTCAATTCAAAGAATGTGTGAGAAAGGGACAAAAAATGGTAAAGGACTGTTTCTTGCATCAAAACATTATCCAGACTACTTTCCTGAACCTACAGGCTTTAACTGCTCCTGCAAGCTTACGTTTCCGGCCAATAAAGTACTGCAAGTTGCAGTGATTGATCTACGACTTTGTTCTGGCATTGGTGGATGTGGGCGTTCTCTCAACATAGGTGACACCAAGGTCATAAGTGTCACTAACACAAAGGACCCTACCTTATTTGACTCAGTCGTGGGAGGTATTGTTGGACTGAAGGAAATCTATTCCAACGCTTCAGAAACTGGTCAAGTGACGATGAAACTTACAGATGTGGATTCCAAAGATGCTTTATATTTGTGGTTGTATCTGTATGCAGAAGGTAATGTTGTCAAGTTATAGCTATATACGTCAGAGTTCAGAGCATTACAAATTTTGCAGTTACACTGAACACGCCTCTCGTGGCGTGCTGTTGATAAAGCGTTTAAATGTTTCAGGTTCCGATATGACCTTAACTTGTAATGGTGAGACGACTTTTACTACACCCACCACCACCACCACCACCACTACCACCACCACCACCACTACCACCACCACAACTGCACCGACCACACCGACCACACCGCCTAAACCAACTTCTTCCACAACGCCTACAACAACACCTGCTACCACGACAACGGCTGCTACAAAACAGCAATCCACAATTACTGGTAAAATCAATATATAGTACAGCAACTCAGTGTATGAAGAGATGCGGAAAGGCAGTCTCACAAGACACCGCGACTGGATTGACGAGGATCAGCCCTATGTCAGCCCTTATATTGCTAGAATTGTGCTGTCGCTGTTGTTAATCTGGATATTTTTTCCTCAAAACACGCTATACTTTTCTTTTGTGAAACATGAGGATAAGTATTTGTTACAGTATACAAACTGGAACAAATATTCTTTTCCAAAATAATTCCAAGGGTCATTCAATGTCGTCAATTTCTTCGCATTTCGTCATTTACATATATACTTTCACGTTGATTCGTTGATTTTGAACAGGGCGTGAAACAGTTACTTTCCCGGTTGTTCAGTACACATTTCAACTGTGACCATTGACAGCCCATGACAAAGTCAATACTAAATAACTTACTTAAGGCTTATGATTATAACTAATAATGTGCTGGAAAGTTATGGAACTGCTACGGCCAAAGAGAGTTCGGTGTATAATGATCTGTGATATATTTTGGGTACTCCAGGGAAAACCAAGAACAATGTGGAGTCTAACAACGATAAGCTGTGTAACTGTGGAACTGAAACAACTCTATCCAGGAAGATATTTTGTAAGTATTCTATTCATATCTACTTTGCCATATTTGTTTATTTGCTTGCATCGCCTGCATACATAAGTAGCAAGTTCAGAGTTGATTCCCGTCACCATTGTGCTTCTATCGCCTGCATACATAAGTAGCAAGTTCAGAGTTGATTCCCGTCACCATTGTGTTTGTATCGCTTGTATACATAGATAGCAGGTTTAGAGTTGATTCCCGTCACCATTGTGTTTGTATCGCTTGTATACACAGATAGCAGGTTCAGAGTTGATTCCCGTCACCATTGTGTTTGTATCGCTTGTATACACAGATAGCAGGTTCAGAGTTGATTCCCGTCACCATTGTGTTTGTATCGCTTGTATACACAGATAGCAGGTTCAGAGTTGATTCCCGTCACCATTGTGTTTGTATCGCTTGTATACATAGATAGCAGGTTCAGAGTTGATTCCCGTCACCATTGTGTTTGTATCGCTTGTATACACAGATAGCAGGTTCAGAGATGATTCCCGTCACCATTGTGTTTGTATCGCTTGTATACACAGATAGCAGGTTCAGAGTTGATTCCCGTCACCATTGTGTTTGTATCGCCTGTATACATAGATAGCAGGTTCAGAGTTGATTCCCGTCAACATTGTGTTTGTATCTCCTGTATACATAGATAACAGGTTAAGAGTTGATTCCCGTCACCATTGTTCCTTTTTATATAGACAGCAGGTTTAGAGTTGATTCCAGTCACCATCTTGCTTGTATCGCCTGTATACGTACATAGCAGGTTAAGAGTTGATTCCCGTCACCATTGTGTTTGTATCTCCTGAATACATAGATAGCAGGTTTAGAGTTGATTCCCGTCACCATCTTGCTTGTATCGCCTGTATACATACATAGCAGGTTAAGAGTTGATTCCCGTCACCATTGTGTTTGTATCTCCTGTATACATAGATAGCAGGTTAAGAGTTGATTCCCGTCACCATTGTTCCTTTTCACATAGACAGCAGGTTCAGAATTGATTCTCGTCACCATTGTGGTTGTATCTCCTGTATACATAGATGGCAGGTTAAGAGTTGATTCTTGTCACCATTGTGCTTGTATCTCCTGTATAGATAGATAGCAGGTTAAGAGTTGACTCTCGTCACCATTGTGCTTGTATCGCCTGCATACATAGATAACAGGTAAAGAGTTGATTCCCGTCAGCATTGTGCTTGTATCTCCTGCATACATACATTGCAGGTTAAGAGTCGATTCCCGTCAACATTGTGCTTGTATCTCCTGCATACATAGATAGCAGGTTAAGAGTTGATTCCCGTCAACATTGTGTTTGTATCTCCTTCATACATAGATAGCAGGTTAAGAGTTGATTCCCGTCACCATTGTGCTTGTAACGCCAGCATACACAGATAGCAGGTAAAGAGTTGATTCCCGTCAACATTGTGCTTGTATCTCCTGTATACATAGATATCAGGTTAAGAGTTGATTCCCGTCACCATTGTTCCTTTTCACATAGACAGCAGGTTCAGAGTTGATTCTCGTCACCATTGTGGTTGTATCTCCTGTATACATAAATAGCAGGTTAAAAGTTGATTCCCGTCACCATTGTTCCTTTTCACATAGACAGCAGGTTCAGAATTGATTCTCGTCACCATTGTGGTTGTATCTCCTGTATACATAGATGGCAGGTTAAGAGTTGATTCTTGTCACCATTGTGCTTGTATCTCCTGTATAGATAGATAGCAGGTTAAGAGTTGACTCTCGTCACCATTGTGCTTGTATCGCCTGCATACATAGATAACAGGTAAAGAGTTGATTCCCGTCAGCATTGTGCTTGTATCTCCTGCATACATACATTGCAGGTTAAGAGTCGATTCCCGTCAACATTGTGCTTGTATCTCCTACATACATAGATAGCAGGTTAAGAGTTGATTCACGTCACCATTCTGCTTGAATCTCCTGTATAGATAGATAGCAGGTTAAGAGTTGACTCTCGTCACCATTGTGCTTGTATCGCCTGCATACATAGATAACAGGTAAAGAGTTGATTCCCGTCACCATTATGCTTGTATCGCCTGTATACATAGATAGCAGGTTAAGTGTTTATTCCGCTCACCATTGTGTTTGTATCTCCTTCATACATAGATAGCAGGTTTAGAGTTGATTCCCGTCACCATTCTGCTTGAATCTCCTGTATAGATAGATAGCAGGTTAAGAGTTGACTCTCGTCACCATTGTTCTTGTATCGCCTGCATACATATACTAGCCACATAAAGAAACTGTGCACGGAGAAAATATAGATATAAGGGCACACCGTCCATATATGAAATATAGGTTTGAACACAGCAATTATTGGAGACATTCAAACGCTCATGCACGTGCCATGCGATATGACGTCATTGATGGGGGCCTATGGGCGTGCAATGTGTTACTGCACGTGCATCCTGTGCAGCTATAAACAGCATGTGCAAATCAAAATTCGCTGTCACTTTGGAAAGCATGATCTGTGGTCATTCAAAAATTCAAAACTTCTCAGGCGCAGACACAAGCATATCACAAGCAAATCATGCCAAGATTGACAGCTGCACAGCGTCATGAAGCCATTGGAATGAACCGAGCGGGAATGAGGCAATAACAGGTGGCAACACATTTCCAATGCCATCGTAACACGATATCGGCATTGGTGAGGCGTTATCAGAACACAAATGACGTTGCCGACCATCCACGTTCAGGACGTCCCCGAGTAGCGACGCCAAGACAGGACAGATGGATTCGAGTTACACATCTCCGACACAGGTTCCAAACGGCAGTAACGACGTCCCAGACAATTCCTGGACTGCGCCGTATCCATCCCAACACTGTCAGGAATCGTTTACGTCAGTACGGGATTCGACCACGACGCCCTGCCATAAGTCCCATCCTGACACACCGTCATCGAGTCTAAGATGGTGTCGAAATCATGTTCGCCAACCTCGAATATGGTGGAGAAATGTTGTCTTTACAGATGAATCGAGGTTCAACATTTCCCACAGTGACGGGCGCCAACGTGTCTACCGGCGTTTGGGAGAACGTTATGCACGCGACTGTATTGTGGAGAGGAATCGTTTTGGAGGTGGCTCTGTGATGATTTGTGGTGGGATAACAGCACGGCACCGAACCCCTTTGGTGGTTGTTCAGGGCAATCTCACCGGTGTTGGCTACAGAGATCAGATTCTGAGGCCTGTGGTCATTCCTTTCCTGCAACGTCATGGCCCGGGATTGACATTTCAACAGGAGAACGCTCGTCCTCACGCGGCTAGGGTCGCAATGGATTTCCTTCACCATAACAATGTCATGTTACTGCCATGGCCTGCAAATTCTCCAGATCTCTCCCCAATAGAGCATGTGTTGGATGAAATGGAGCGCCGTCTCCGTCGTCTTCCACATCCTCCAGATAACGTCCGTGACTTGGCACAGGATTTGAGGAGGATATGGCAGGCCATTCCCCAGGCCAAATAAAACACATGTCAAGCAGTGTCATCTGCATATAAAGAGTCCCTGAATCACATCACCGCTCAGTTCAGTCATCAACATGGCCATCCATAACGGCATGTGAACTTATACTTAACTTATTATGCTAGTTTTAACAAGCATCGCCATATGTTTTAACACACTCTCTCAATTTGAGTGTATAGTATTAACGTAATGTTCTCTCACATCAAAGATAAAACTATTTGTGCCGCATTTGCACAAGTTTAACATTAGAAAAATAATATACGACAAGAATGTTTGTAATAATATGAAAAAACATAACTAGTTGTCACATTGCCTTTACTAATGCTTCGGGGATGATAAAAGGGATACAGTGCACGCATTGTGCAAACGGCTGGCCCAATACATGCAGTGGGCAGTTTAACAGATTGTGTGTAACATATATATTTATGCTTTATACAATCTCATTAAAATCAGATCTTAGTTCTCGCTATCGCTTTTTGTTTAGCGGCAGCGAGAACTTGGATATGATTTTAATGAGATTGCGCTTAAAACGCTGGTTACAGTCTTAAAATTGACAAATTCTGATGATATGTTCTACTGTGGTTTTACAGAAAAGTAGAAAAATAAGGATTCCGAATCATCATTTGGGGATATTGATTGTGATGGGGGATAAATGAAAGCAATATCATCGTCACAAGCAAGTGGTAACAAGAAAACATATCTGATTGGCCACAGTACAGTAACCGCCTTGTAAAATACACACAAGTCACTGAGTCTTGCCACGTCAAAATTGATAATGTATGGTAAGCCCCCTCTCTGATTCCTTTTGTATATTCCTCAGGGATATGAGCAACTTACCAAGTAATGAATAGTACTCTGGTGACTCGGAATGCATCATGCTTTAGATCGTGGAAATATGCTATCAACTAACATCATGTAGTTAACATGTAAGTGACATGGCGCTTTCCAGAACTCATTGTAACACAGGCATACGCTCGTAATTCACCGAAAATATGTCTTTGTAACATGTAATGATAACTGTATAATCATTGCATTGACAATTGATATTTACATTTGTCAGAAGCGGGTTGTGTGGGGTGTTACGAGATTAAAAACATAATTTCAATTCACGCTGATCCGATGACGTTTCAAAATATGCCGTAAAAAGAATGGAAATATATAACAGAACTGTACAATGTAATAGCAGGTTAACCCAAATGTTTCAGACATTGAGCTGGCAGCATCTGCGCTGGGGGGCATTGTCTTCACTGCAATATGCTGGTGCACGTATACCATGTATCACAGGTTAGTGGCAATAGATAAAGCATATCATCTACCTGAAGTAAGTTACAATGACTCGACAAATGGTATCACCTATTTCAAGAGTAACAGTTACTTTATGAGTTCATTGACATATCTATACAAGTAACGTATTACACTGTACACCTACCCAGAATAATCTAGATCTAAATTGCCAAGCCATACCGCAGAAATACACGATATGTGTAACCATCATTAGAAAAAATCTTAATCGATACGCCTATGTAACAACACAAAGAGTTCAATGTAGCCTTCTCAGCGCCGTCCATAGATCAGATATATGAACAAACAGCTATCGAGAAAATCCCCATTGACACAATAAGTAAAACACAACACCTTTGTCGAAATGTAATTGTCTGTGTTTTATGTTGCAGACATAAAAAAGCAAAAAAAGCAAAAAAAGCAAAAAAAACAAAACTTCTAGAAATGAGGAAGGTCTCGACCGCTGACCAGTTTCCTTTGCCTGCCCGTAAAAAGAACTATTTGAACAACGACAACAGGAATGTCTACAGCATTGAGCCATATGACTCTGCCTCTCAGGTGGGTGCAGCGAAAGCTCGCAGGGCGAATAATGTCAATAGAAACCAGCAAGCAGCCCGTCGGAGAGGAGCTAATCAAGGTGTCCCGCGGCGAGTGTCTGATCCATATAATCCGTATGATGTTCCTTATGAGAACATTCAATCAGATGTTGGCAGAATACAAACAAAGGACGAGGATGTACAGTCGAAGGATGATATCATCAACAAGCTTGCTGAAAAGCTCAAAACTCAACCTGAGTCAGAGAAGGTAGTACGTGACCTGGCTAAAGATGGTACAATGTGCCATTATGACACTGATGTTGATGGCGATACTGACATCAAGATTATCCTGGGTGGTTTTGATCTGGAAATGCTTAAAAAAACATTGACAGAAATGGAATCAAAAGATGAAAATTATACGTTTTAAGTGGAAGTTAATGGCTCTTGTAGAAAGGAAATTGTCATGGACGTGATAAACTGGGACCCTACTCTGACTATAACCTTATCGCTTTTTAATTAGTTCCCATTACCTTTAAATAATCGCTACACCTACATGCATCTTCAGCCATTTACATCGATATATACTATAGAGGTACATGCATGGACATGCAGCGAAGGCTATCAGTAACAGATTGTCAATATAAATATAAGCATGATATCCTGAATGTTTTCATATAATGACATCCTCACTTGATCAGTATGTAATTACACTGGGCGAACAGGGGCGAACGTCCATCATATTCTTCCATGCAAGCATATAATTGACATAGTTTATATTGGTTGTTTATATTTTGTTTATATCCAAATGGTTAAAGAGGATCGAGTTTATTTATACCCAATCGAAGAATATTGTATAAGTGATTTCCTACAGCTTGCTATCCACTTCCGTTTTTTCAACAACACCCCTGCAACAATCCTTAGATGTGGTTTACGTTTAGTTATATCATGCACTTTACAATGCTGCTCTGAAAAATCGAATTGGAATGTTTGGAATGTGTCTCCAGATTTTATACGGTATTTCATGTAATCACTATTTTTTGTAAGGTATCAATTTCTGTATTTAGGCACGGGGGTCCAGGAGAGGCGTCACAACTTACTGAGCAGAGTTACGCCCCATTCAGTGACAGGATCCCACATATCCCAGATTCAATATGATTTCATTGCCTTGCATTGTCAGCGCCATACTCATGGTGTCAAAGTGACAACATTTATACTTTACGGCACTTGGGGTTTTTCTCACTCATTAAACTAACGTACATTGGAAATAACGAGAAGAATCGTTCAAGGAAGTGTTAAACCCAACTCACTAACACATTATTTCTGTGCATTTGTTTTGCATGTAGATCATTCTTATAATTACATGAAAAGCATATGACATGCTGACCAGATCTTGTAAAATCTATCACTATTTCTGGTCATGGCAACTGCACATTTAATTACATTGTAGTATTCTGACAGTTAAAGTTAGATATATAGATGGCAGTCTATATTACTATTATACTTAACGGGTCATTATTTCTTTCCAGGAAACCAAGAAATGTATTCTATTCTCCTTGTCAAGAACGTTTTTGAATTACCTTTTCTCAAGAAGCCGAACACATTCTTCTTGCGTTTTTTTTTTCTGGTACACCATCATGTATAACATCCCTAGCACCTTGTGAACACTGTTCCGATCAAATGGACCCGTGAACTCAGTTGTAATTGAGCATATTCGAAAACTAGAAAAAGTGTTAATATCATTGTAATACAAATAGTGTATAGCAATTTACCTGCCGATATCCCGTGTTATATGTTCTTGCTAAGCATGTATTTTCAAATTTGGAAAAAATAAAGAATGAGAAAACGTGAACATTGTTTTGGTTTCGAATTTTAGTTGATTATGATCCTCAGTGTTTCTATACTCTTTTACTTGTGATAATGCCTGAATTCCAAACGAGACTTTAGAAACTGACAGTGCCAAGACTAAAATGACATATAAAACGACGTTTAACGCCAATTCGCTAACATATTCAGAGTATCTAACGGTTGTGTGATTTTGCTTAAAACGAATCATTTTACAGAGACATCTACGAAGCTGTTTCTTATAGGTTCTCTGAGTGGGCGAATATCTTGCTGATTACATGTTATCGTATCGAGCTATTGGTTTACATTCAACCGTGACATAGGGTAATACTGCTGACATCAACATTAAACAACACACACGATCACGACGATCACCATTCATCTTGTCTCATAGGTGTTAATAGCACTCATTTGCGTTATTTCCTCGCCACCTCGAAGTGTGAAAGTGAACTGCTCCTCGAAGTAATAGGCAAACATCTTTGTGAATTTAATTTGTTTGTTAAAGACTGGGTATGGTATTTGGCCGGTACATGACAGCAAGGGTATCTACAGAAGCCAGGCTGCCACTGCAAAGTGTTTAGTTACACTTTGATTAAAGCTAAAAGGATACGAAAATGGGGTATCAGTGTTTTATCAATACTCGTATGCAGTGGTTAATCTAATTTTGAGTATCAAGGCTTTTGAAACAATGATTGAGTGTCTACTTAAGATTGCCACGTGTGAAGGTGAGCGTTAGGGCAGGCAGTGGGACAGCTTGACAACAGATGCATGTCTCAAGTCACGTAATCTGTTATGAAGAAATCACAAATACAGTATTTAACGGTTACTGTTTACAAGGATTTCATGTTCACTGTTCTATGCTCCTGGATACTATATATATTTGAGAAACCAATATTGAACCTAAAGGAGGGTTGGTTATGGCATATGTTAACCAAATGGATAAAAACACTGAAGCCTATTGCATTTGTTAGTATACCCCGCTGTGATGCTGGTAGAATTGGCATACAGCGTAGTAAAGCTCACGCATTGGGATAGCTTCGTTGCATGTATAGTGACATCTATTATATATGGCAATATAAGACGCATACATGTACAATACTACACGATGAGAATACCTTCATATTTTGGACCTGCGGTTATCTGATGGAATAAATATTGGTTTTCGAAACACAGGTTCAAAAGATACGTTCAATGGGCACTATATACATAATAGCAGCCATCTGAATAACGTTCAATATTATATTATGAAAAAAAATATGATATGGATTTTCGATATCAACTTGCTATAAATAATGAACAAAATAAATTGTTCATCATTCACCCTTCACTAAACAGTTGTGAGTTTGACGTTGGCCGTTGACAACACGAACACTGGAGTCATTCCTAAAGCATTCATATCGTTATATCTGTAGAGGGCAGAACATGGAAAATGTCAGTTATATGTCGTGATTCAAGGTCGGATGTCACTGAGATTGTGGTGCTGACCTCTGGGAAATGTCCTCGCTAGTAACAGTGTATATCTCGTCGTTGGTAACAGCGAATCTTCTTCCTGGATGATAGCACAATTGATAATCAATGTCCAGGACTGTTTTTATGACTAATACATATATATCCAGCTGACACATAGTGATATTCAAGTGATATGTATCTGATAACATGACTTACTACTCCCACCTGCATTGAGCCTCCCATCGGGACAGAGTTCAGGTGTAATTTTGTTTGCAGTAATTATGTCATACTGAAACGAAATATTAGAACGCATGGGCAGTATAATATACTAAGAACAACTTTGAAGACACTACAAACGATATACAGAGATCGTATTAAATTTATACCGTTTTTGTCTTTAATGGTTCAAGTATTGACAGAAAAAAGGCTATGATCAGAGAAGGTGGACATCTTGGCAGCGTTTCTGTGGATGAGGTCATAAACCTTTTAAAAAGCGTAGATTGGAGGTAGAGAGAGTAACCTAGATACGTGAAAACATTATTACACACGATTGTGACAGTGGGATAGTGTCTGTAACGTTCAAGAGAAATTAAAATGTTCCACAGTGGTACATATTTCAGGCAAAGTGTTGCCGAAAGTACAAGGTTCGCTGCATGCCTACTGGCTCGTTCACGACGAATGAGCCAGTATTGTCAGGTGCTGCTGCTCTTTATAACTTGCCCTCGTACGAGGCCCTTGGTGGAAATAACTGAACATGAAAACATCCATTATCCATGATTCAAGAGTGGATTGTTATCTGACGTCATTCAAGCAATAGACTCACCGAGCTAGAATATTTTATCAGTAAATCAACAATGTCTATATTTTTCTTTGTCAAATGAGTACTATTTAGAATAACCTACTTGCAACTCGGAAGGAAGTGATAATGCTAAAAGTCCCATGCCGAAGCTCGAGTTTTAAAGCATTAGTTCGCTAATCTTTAAATAGACAACATATCAACATAAAAGGACAGGGAGAGATTGGATTGCATGTACCGGTTTTCTCGCCAAATCTAGGTTTCTCAAGTAAATCACTTTCTTTGTCAACTTTTCAATGATTAGTTGCGTACTTAACTTTGATATTAGACTTTAGAAAAATATATTTGTATCTAATTTCACAAAAACTAACAACCCTTTAATACAGTCCTAAACACAAATAAAGAACAGAAAAAGAGCCAAATGCCAATGCGTCACTGTGTTAGCAAAACATAAAATTCTCATTACGTTAACTTTAAAATTTGTCTGGTCAATAACTGACTTGCACCGAGTGAGAACCTAGCCTTATGTAATCATTTAAAAAGTAATAAAATTCTGGACGTAGCTCAGTGATTCATTTTATACTCTGCATCAACGACAGAGACGCAGAGATAAACACGGCTTATATATACACTCTTCAAAGAAAGAAACGCACAGGTTGAATTTTAGCAACTTAATTGTACCTAATAAAGTCGATATATTTAATTTAATATCATAGATACAACTATGACATTTTAGAGCTCGATAGTCACGTGTTGTCGTTGTACAAAGACACTGAAAACTGTTCCTTGTCATGTCACATTAGGCATATTTAACAATTGAATGACGTGTTTTGATTGCTTTTATGCCATCACTGCCATTTAATAAATCAACAGGAAGACAGAACACATTACTGTGGGCTTGCTGTGGTGCTGTGGTTGCGTGTTAATATATCAGTATACACAGAATATATATTTTAGGAGGACTTATGAAGTACAGAAGACAGAAGCAATGCGGTAAAGATTTCATAAGATCATTGGGGGAATCAGTAAACGGTTAGTCACCGGTAAGTAAGTCTCAGTAAGTGGCCATCACGATACAATTGCGTGTTCAGGGTCTGGCATGTTGTCTAAATGAATGATGTATTAGGACACGTGACAAAAGCGGGTCAGAGTCGAACACTTTAAAAAGAAGGTTCTTTGTGTTAGGAGGGCGTGCGGGTTTTACAACCGGTCGATCAAGTCGAGTCTAGATCTTACCATTCACCCACTCTGTCCTGCCCTGGTTGTGTAGTGAGATATGGACTGAAGTTTACTGTGATTATCAAACCTTGTGTTGTTCTCATACTTGAATGTGGGGGCGCCGGTACATAACTGCTTTTGTATTTAATTCGGAGCAACGGTCGTTAGACCCCTCACTCCTTGACTTAGTGCAGCTCTCCAAACTATGCGGATTGTAGAGTCATGGCTTACAGTGACCATGACGACACGGAACGGTAACTGTTGTAGGATCCCTTGCCGCACCTTAACGCATTTACACATACCACAAATGTCCCATCACACCAAACTAGTTCTCAATACTTTCGTGAAAATGTTGTCGAACGGGCTCCAACTGTGTATGAACGTGGTGGACGTAGTAGCAACTATTGACAGTCTTTTTAGCTGCGTTGATTTAGTTGCGTATGTGAATAAATGTATGATTAGAGTGTTGCAAAGCTAAAAGTTAAATCGCACTTATTTTCATTCCTTCAATCATCAGGCAAAAGTTGGACCCACCTCCAGTAGTGCCGATGATTCTGGTGGCCCGGAGGTAACGAATTCTCTGCAACAACCATCTTTGTCTTCACCCTATGGCCTTGCCACCCTATAACCTCGACAGTGTAAACATTAATTAACACTATGATTTTTACACAACTGATACAACGATAATAAGTCCACACTAATGTTTTATTTGAAAATTCAATAGATCATCTTCGGCTACATTAAATTAATTTAGGTTTGATGCTATGTATTTAAGTTATTTCAGCCTCATGATTCAGGTATGAGTAAATTTATGTTTATGATAAATATAATACAACTAGTATATATTTTAACGGTTGTAGTTGCAACCAATATCTTCCCTGTGTTACTTTGACTTTCAGGAAAACTGTAGCGCTACCCAAGAAAAGAATGGCGGTAATTCAAAAGCACCGACAAGTACCGGTTTCCCTTCTCTTCCTGAAGCGAAGCGGAACACTGAACACCCACACGTTCCTAACAATTTATTCGGGGAATAAATTTCACTCCTTGAACTCGCTAGCACATGACCGTCGTGTGATGGAAACATCCTAGCTTATAATCAGCAGACATGAACGCCTTGTCTGAGGGAAAAGAGAACTGATAATCTGGTAGTGGTATGTGACCAGCGGCTATTGTTCAAGCATTTTCGTTTGTATCTTTTAACGATGAACTGCTATTATATAAAGGGCAGTTGATACAAACGTACGTGCCAGAGATTCGATGGGTGTTAGGTTTCTTTTTCTGTATATCAAAGCAATTGTGTTCTTCTTCCTAATTATAAGGGAAGCAACCATACACTGAGCGAAATGTGTGCAGTATGGATTTATGTAATACCTACCACAAATTGTTAAATACATAATCTAAAAATATAGGGGACGAAACTGCTGAGAAACTGAGAACTTATTCATTGTCATCATTTCGAGTCCTATTTGGTTTTATACTTAGCGTAAATTTCCATTCCAATCGAAGCATTATTGCACATATGTCCACGTGTATTGGAACACGTTCTGTTTGTAGAATGATATGTTTGTTTTCTGAATAAAACAAAGAAACACTATTTTTCTTAAGTTGTAAGTTGTAAGTCTAATCTGTTCACCTGATAACGCCAGCTTTGGTAAAATTGTACAAGAAAACCATTCGGCACTGAATGTCCCTTTATAACTGTTTAACACGGCCTTGCTTATTGCATTTCTAAACTAGGCCATTGCTTACTGACAGGTGGTTCGACTGACAGTGCTGACGTGAGCTGGCTTCCTACTGGCTATGAGCTGGTGTAGGGTTCCCTGTTTTATAGAGACCTGGGTGTCTGTGAACGAACCACTCGTATTATCAATGGGTTTTGAGTAACAGCATTTCCTATCATTCGTGTTTTGCTAATTGACCACACATCCAGTGTCGACATGTTACCTCTTCTTCTTGGTGCATCTAATGACGACCGTTCAGATGTCCATTGCAATTGCTTAGGTGCCTGAAACTGCCTCTTTTTGTACCACAATATGTTGTCATACATCTTGAACTAAACAACTCCTCCGATGGTCAATGGTCATAGGTTTCTACGTCATCCTCATATGTCAGCCACATATGGTGCAGGTTCTGACAGGAGAGAGGGAAAATGCACAACCTTTGTGTGTCAGCTGAACATAGAGCAGGTTCTGGCAGGAGAGAAGGAACATGCACACCCTTGTGTATCAGCTACACGTGGTGCAGGTTCTGGCAGGAGAGAAGGAACATGCACATCCTTGTGTGTCAGCCACACGTGGTTCACGTTCTGGCAGGAAAGAAGGAACATGCACGGCCTTGTGTATCAGCCCTACGTGGTGCAGGTTCTGGCAGGAGAGAGGGAACATGCACATCCTTGTGTGTCAGCTGCACGTGGTGCAGGTTCTGGCAGGAGAGAGGAAACAAGTACATCCTTGTGTGTCAGCTGCACGCGGTGCAGGTTCTGGCAGGAGAGAAGGAACATGCACATCCTTGTGTGTCAGCCACACGTGATGCAGGTTCTGGCAGGAGAGAAGGAACATGCACATCCTTGTGTGTCATCTGGACATGGTGCAGTTTCTGGCAGGAGAGAAAGAACATGCACACGACATCTCCAGGCGGATTAATGCAGAATATAAGTGAGACGTTTGAATACCTGCTGGAACTCGTGGAGTCCACACGCTGTTATTATTCTAAACATACTTATTTATCTACTATGGGTGTTCGTTTCTGCATTCATGTCGCCGTTATATATCATTACAGCTTTTACAATTTCAGTGAGAACTCTTCATTATGTACAATTAGCAATCGTAATTTTGAATTGAGTAGTTTCGTGAGTGCTAAATCTTTTCGAGGATGACGATTATTAACCGTTTCGAACTCTATGTGCTACACTCAATATGTACTTTGGACACGAAAAGGCTCAATACAAATTTGGAAAAAAAACATTTCACCTTTTACTCTCGGAATTACCCCAAGTATGTTATTCGATAATGTATAACCAGCGTTTAAGTACCCGCCTGCCCGACCGTCACAGACGGGTTGTTAAGACATGCACGTCTGGTGGCCTGATGTTTGTAGATTATTTAATAAAATAAGGGTAGGACTGCCATTTAGAAAATGAACACATGTTTAAATATGCAGTATTGTGTAGGGGCGGTCGGGTAGCCTAGTGGTTAAAGCGTTCGCTCGTCACGCCGAAGACCCGGGTTTGATTCCCGACATGGGTACAATGTGTGAGGCCCATTTCTGGTGTCCCCCGCCGTTATATTGTTGGAATATTGCTAAAAGCGGCGTAAAACCATACTCACTCACTCAGTATTGTGTAAAAATGAGTGCATATAACATGCAGAAATTAAGACACCGTAAAAGTTTACAATCAACATAATGTTCATTTAAATAATACTTCAATCTGGTTACAAGACATCAAACATCAGTAGTGTTATTATCAACATGATAATCCGTTTTCCTGCATGTAGCGTAAAATATTTAACTGCACCTACAGTGGCACATGATTGTCATATTGTGCTGATATGTTAGTGTCGGTGACGCCATTGTATAGATAAAAGATAGGATAAAGTTTTAACTGTAATCCCCGCGTCCAAATGAGTGCCAATCACGCCATCGAGATGAGAAGGATACTACTACAACCAGGACAGGCAGGCTATCCGTACTCAGGGATTGTTGTTACGCTGAAGTTTGCAAAATTACAGTTATATCATCATATTCTGTATAAAGTCAAATCTTGACCAGTCAGTCCAGTGGTTAATCATGGAGCCACACCACGCTTAGGGGGTAATGCCATGTAATCAACCCAGTCACTGAGCTGTGTCAAATTTAATCGCCTCTTCCAGCCAGAAATAAAGTGTTGGGGATCTATTCTAACCCGGGTCCCTGCGGTACATGCTTATACTAATCTTTCAGTGGATAGCAAGTCTCGTTTATTCATGATCTACCACCCTGTACGACTTCACCCCAAGGTTCAAGTAAACTGGGACGAAGTAAATGCCGCGCTCATAATACGACATTAACGTCAGGCTACCATTAAGAAGGCATTGATAGGATGACGTCGGCATAATTGATGGGATGATATAAATTATAAGGGTATTAGAAGTTTACATTTTCACGGAGAGCGGAATGTCCGGGGTTCGATCCCCGCCTGCGTCATACCAAAATACGTTAAAAGATGGTACTTGTTGTTACCCTGTCTGACGCTCGGCATTAAGGGGCTAAAACAAGGACTGGTCGGCTCGGAGTCAGTATACCGTGTCTGAGTGGGGTATTTTGCATGGTATCTCAGGAGGCTAACATTGTAAAATAGTCATTAGTCCGGACAAGCACAAGCAGCCAAACACGCACAAACATGTGTTTTCGAGTCTCTATAAAAGTGCAATAACCTTGGACGCGACGTTAAACCCCATTTCATCAACTCACCTCATCTTCATCAGGTGAATGAATGCTAGGATGTAGAGAGCATATGCATGTGCATGTCAAAACAATAAAAGTAGTAAGATGGAATGGATTTCCATTTATTCATTGCGTATTACCAATCAGTGCTAATTTAACCCCTGGCTTCCATTTAGTCCATGAAAAAATAAATGACATTACTGGTCGAAATTTTGAAGATTGCTTGAACGTAATGCAGGTAAACGTTTGGCGAGTCTTACTTAAGTTTAGAACTTGTAACCATAACTTACCTTTAGAAACTTGGATATGGAGAAAATAGCTTTAACCGACAAGTGTGTCTAATGCTAACTATCTGACATTAGCAGTGAGTTCTATTATTTTTGTACCTGTCCATCTTTAGAAGACGAAAGAAAATTGCTTTCACGCAGATTTATTACAATCGAATCAATATGTGTAAGATGAACGTACTTTTCAATAATACACTACAAAGAACATTGAGAAAATTGTCCAAATGTTCTAAAATCAGCATGTCATTATTTAAACCCGGACATCAGGAATAAAGGTTGCCCAATGTTATTCCATCACACCACAGCTTTTGACGGCCTACACTTAGGGGTTAAGAAATTTCTGTATGCGTGTTCACACATATCCGCTGTGATTTGATGTCACAGAGACAATTTTATTTGGGCAATATTAATATTGTATTAGTTACATGTAGCCTATTGTTCGTTGTTTCAATGTTCTGGTACGGATTAAGGCTTCTGTTTTGTCCCCGGTTCATGGAACGCATGACAACAGTGCCAATTCATTCAATTCTTGGTAAGGGCTGTTGGCTGTGAGATTTCGTAGAAAACGATCGTGACTGGTCAACTTATTGGCTGTGTTCAATAAGGAAGTGTTGGGTATTGGGTACGTTAATTTAGCGTAACATAACACAACATCGTGAGACTATATACTGGAAGGAGTGGACATGTAACAATGCATGTTTTAATGTGTCAATATGCACTATGGCTTTAAGTATCATTTCTACCGCACATTTCAGCTAAAACCCGTAAGTGTACAAATATCAAATAAATATGTTTTATTTGTTTTTGTTTAATCTCCTTTTAGTTTCACCAACTGAATAACGCATAAAGTTTATGGCATTTCGGTGAGTCGATTAATATCCCCAAAGAAGGTATAAATGCCATCAAACACATTGTCTGTCCCTTTGAATTTTTGATGATCTTAATCATAATAATATTATGTATAAATGATTGATCTATAACTTCATTCCAGCAGAATTATCGGCTCCAGTTCAAGTCAGCACAGGTTGCCATGGAAACACACATGGGGATTTCCTTACCCCTGCTTGTGCGAACCAGAGTATTATTGCTGCATCTGGTGTTTATGCTATGGTTAAGAAGGAGGACACCGGCTGTCCCGAAGTTGCCACAGACGCAGACAGAGATGAAGAAAAATGTTGTACCTACAACACCAGAGACTGTAAACTGTTGTATCTGGCTTCAGAAATGTCCTTCTATGAGGATTGCACGGGGGTTTACACGTGTAACACGAAGGTGTCCACACAACTGACCCAGGGTTGTAACGATGTTGGCTACCTCTTGAGATCCAACTACATGATGATGGAGTACTACTGTATACCAAGTATGTACCACCCAAAGCTCGATCTTCTACCGTAATGCCCAAAAAGCCTTCATAATATTCACAACCGACCAACTAACTGGATGTAGTATTTCGTATCAAATATATACATGTAGCCACGTAAACCAAACCATTATGTTTGGTGGCAAGAGCTGCAAAACTAGATATGTTTTAATTCAAACTGTGAGCCTAAATATTTTGTTCTAAAAGACAAATTATGTAATTTTTGTGGCAGACAATTTCTACTTTTTTTCGACAGCTTGCTGAATGATTATTGTTTCCAAGACTTTTAAGAAAGAATGAGAGTATCTATCGCCTTAGGCTCTAACTTATTATAGCTACGTCAGCCAAATACTTTCATATTGTGTACTCTCGCGGTGTGACAATAGTGAGTGAGTGAGTGAGTTGGACTTCACGCCGCTTTGGACAGTATTTCAGTTATATCACGGCGTGTCAGCTTAATGTGGGAGAAATGCCCGAAGTGATGCAGGTCTCAGACGTTTACCACTTTGGTGAAACCCACGAACACAAGCGTTGTACTGAATTGGTGTTTGGGTTTACTAAATCTGTCTCTCATTGGCGAATAAAAGACGGTTGACGTTTACACTTTTGGATTGTAATTTTAAGTTTAATATTATTTTCTAGCGTAGATAAAAAAAACAACACTCATCTTTTTTTATTTCGAGTTAAAGTTGAGTATGCGTTTTCTGCGTGTGTCGGTATCGTCTACACGTACCCATCTCTTCTTTCAGATGGATTCGATATCAAATATAAAATCATGTCACTTTTGTAGGATCTCTGACTTTGGAGGGAGTGGAAGATGCTAGTGTCTCAGGCAAAAGCAAGGATTATCCTAGTGGTATCCCAGCTGGCACTGAGATAAGCTGCTCCATTGTCGCCTCCTGCGACACGCCTCTCGTCATTACAGCAATACATGTGGATCTTTACAGTGACAGCAGTGGAATTTGTCTGCATTAGCAACAACGGAGACAACTTTAAGATAACCGAGGCCTTGACAAGTAAAACCCATTCTCTGCTAATCAGCTTCTTGAATAACAACAGTGGCAATAATGGACGCTATTGGTTCGAAATAAAGGGTATGCATGTTTTTGTTGTTGTGCCTTTCGTGATGCAACTAAGTGAGTGAGTTTAGTTTAACGCCGCTTTTGAACATTACTTGAGGTGGGATGAAAGGCCGATGTGATGTATCTACATGATGGCATTAAAACAAGACAGTAATGTTCCATGTAACGGACAGTTCATGAGTTATAGTACTGCATCGAAATATCAAGGTTCCGTTGTGAGAACAAAGTGCGAGGCGACGCATTGTAATACATGTGAATGAGTGAGTGAGTTAAAATGTAACGTCGCATCGGATTTACTTCAGCCACATTGCGGCCCCAAATTAACGTAGGACTGCATTGACTGATATGAATATATGATATTTTCTTTATTCATTTCAGCTGAAACAAATGTTGCAACTGTTACAATGACGTGTGGAAATGACGCAGCATCTGCCCCACCAACTGTAGATAAATGTGCAGATAACCCAAATCACTCTAACAGACCTGCTGGTGTGACTGGGGATCCCGTCTTGTCACAATCATGTGAGTCAGACAATTTGCTCATTGTAAAAGATGAAGAGAGGGTGTTTCGCGTGTAAGGATACCTGTCCGAGAAAGGACTGTCCGGATTCTTTGACAATAAAGCCATCATACCTTGAACTGTGAACTACATGTAAGTAATTTATTATGAACATCATATTCGTGCTCGCATGCATATTCTATCAATCGGTTTCTCAAACGGATTCATTGATTTTTACAAGAATGTGAGATTTCGTCGTGTTACAAACTATAGCATGAGCATTTCATACTTAAAGAAACACACATTTATTACAGACGTTTATATTCGATTTCCTTTATGAATCTTAAATTCTATATAATTGTTTTTCAGACATATATAGGAGTGCTACAATTGGTCTGGGTTCTATCCTCGGTATAGTTTCTATCATTATGGGTGTGTGCTTCATCATATTCTACAGAAAATATGCTGCCTTAAAGGTATGGAAACTTATTTAGCATTAGTCCTTTGAAGTCAACACAATATTTCTGTAATCTTATATAAAATATAGAAATATTCAAAAGACCTTATAGAAATCAACACCACTGTATTTCCAGATAATATATAAATGATGTTTATCTTAAAAACTATTGGTAACGCCAGTCACCACCATATCGGACATTCTATGTAATGGAACATCGCTTGTATCAACTCATCTGGGACTCCGACATATGTAACTTTGCAGTGACTTTGTTTCATCGGGAACATTGCCGTCAGTGACGCAACAACCTGGTGCTATGACGCCATGCCCTAAACACGGTGTTCATCTTTGTTGATCTTGTGAACCGTTAAGACTGTGAGCCTCCGAATCATCTGCCTGTCTTGGAGCTATCTGTTGGGTTGCTTATATGCAAATTCAAGAACATTGAAATCACACCGACTTATGTGTTGACATCGTTACTAACAATTCGATGGAAGCTTAAACCTCCCTGACTGCTGTTTGCCATTTGTGCGCTACGGTCATGTATTACCTCTCCGTGATTATTATTTCCCATCATTCGTTTGCGTAGCACGGCGATGCATTTTAACAAAATTATGCTAACAGTCTTCTGGAGACATTTTCCGCTATTACATCGCGTATAGGTACTTTTAACCATGAATAAATAAATGTGACCAACATAGGAACTGTTTCCAATCATTCCTCATGAGATGCCATATTTATTTCCCTAAATATGTAACCTATTTGTGTCCTTTACATTTGCAAGATAAGAGTATGATACAACTGTACGACATATGTGATTGGTACAAACAGATTGTTTAGTTGCGTGTGTGAGTAAATGTATGATTAGAGTGTTGCATAGCTAAAAGTTAAATCGCACTTATTTTCATTCCTTCAATCATCAGGCAAAAGTTGGACCCACCTCCAGTAGTGCCGATGATTCTGGTGGCCCGGAGGTAACGAATTCCCTTCAACAACCATCTTTGTCTTCACCCTATGGCCTTGCCACCCTATAACCTCGACAGTGTAAACATTAATTAACACTATGATTTTTACACAACTGACACAACGATAATAAGTCCACACTAATGTTTTATTTGAAAATTCAATAGATCATCTTCGGCTACATTAAATTAATTTAGTTTTGATGCTATGTATTTAAGTTATTTCAGCCTCGTGATTCAGGTATGAGTAAATTTATGTTTATGATAAATATAATACTACTAGTATATATTTTAACGGTTGTAGTTGCAACCAATATCTTCCCTGTTTAACTTTGACTTTCAGGAAAACTGTAGCGCCAGCCCCACAAAAGAATGGCGGTGATTCAAAAGCACCAACAAGTACCGGTTTCCCTTTTCTTCCTGAAGCGAAGCGGAACCCTGAACACCCACACGTTCCTAACAATATCTTCGGGGAATAAATTTCACTCCTTGAACTCGCTAGCACATGACCGTCGTGTGATGGAAACATCCTAGCTTATAATCAGCAGACATGAACGCCTTGTCTGAGGGAAAAGAGAACTGATAATCTGGTAGTGGTATGTGACTATTTTTCAGCGGCTATTGTTCAAGCATTTTCGTTTGTATCTATAAACGATGAACACGGTTGCTTTAATTGGTGAAATTGATTTCGTCATCAATGTCAGTGAATTTCCTTCTAAGGACCAATTCCCTCAGTTAAAAATAGATCTTCTTTACAAATGTAATAAAGCGATTTCAAAAGTACAAAACATTATTTCAGGCCATTTGTTTGTTTGTAATGTGCTGTCACATCAAATCACTGCTATTATATAAAGGGCAGTTGATACAAACGTACGTGCCAGAGATTCGATGGGTGTTAGGTTTCTTTTTCTGTATATCAAAGCAATCGTGTGCTTCTTCCTAATTATAAGGGAAGCAACCAGACACTGTGAGAAATGCGTGCAGCATAGATTTCTGTAATACCTACTGAGAACTGAGAACTGAGAACTTATTCATTGTCATCATTCCATACTTAGCGTAAAATGTCCATTCCCATCGAAGGATTATTGCAATTATCTCTACGTGTATTGGAACACATACAGTATGTAGAATGACATGTTTGTTTTCTGAATAAAACAATGAAACATAGACGTGCTGACGTGAGCTGGCTTCCTACCGGCTAACGGTTGGCGTAGGGTTCCCTGTTGTATAGAGACCTTGGTGTCTGTGAACGAACCACTGGCATTATCAATGGGTTTTGAGCAACAGCATTTCCCATCATTCGGGGTTTGCTAATTGACGGTGGACCAGACTGCCAGTGTCGACGTGTTACCTGTCGTTCTTGGTGCAGCTGATGGTGACCGTTCGGACGTCCAGTGCTTAGGTGCCTGAAACTGCCACTTTTTGTATCACAATATTTTGTCACACATCTTGTATAAAACTCCACCGGGATTCGACAGCGACGCAATGGCCACAGGTATCTACGTCATCCTCATGTGTCAGCTACACATGGTGCAGGTTCTGGCAGGAGAGACGGGAATATGCACACCCTTGTGTATCAGCTAGACATGGTTTAGGTTCTGGCAGGAGAGAGGGAACATGCACACCCTTGTATGTCAGCCACACATGGTGCAGGTTCTGGCAGGAGAGACGGGAATATGCACACCCTTGTGTATCAGCTAGACATGGTTTAGGTTCTGGGAGGAGAGAGGGAAAATGCACACCTTTGTGTGTCAGCTAAGTCTGGTGCAGGTTCTGGCAGGTCAGAGAGAACATGCATACCCGTGTGTGTCAGCTACACATGGTGCACGTTCTGGCAGGAGAGAGGGAACATGCACAACCTTGTGTGTCAGCTACACATGGTGCAGGTTCTGGCAGGAGAGAGGGAACATGCAAACCCTTGTGTGTCAGCTACACATGGTTCAGGGTCTGGCAGGAGAGAGGGAACATGCACACCCTTGTGTGTCAACTAAACGTGGTGCAGGTTCTGGCAGGAGAACACCACTGAGTCTCGTCAAATTTATTCTAATTATAACCCGGTTCCCGGCGGTTTAGTTTATTCTAAACATATACAATCTTTCAATAGATAGCAACTATCGTTTATTCATGATCTACCACACTCTACGACTTCACTCCTGGTTCAAGTAAACGGGGACGAAGTAAATGCCGCGCTCAGGCTACCATTAAGGAAGGCATTGAAGGATGACGTCGGCATAATTGATGGGTATATTTAAATTATAAGGGTATAAGAGGTTTATATTTTCACAACACAGGAAGTTTATTTCAACAAAAGTTGACAACATTCAGGGGTAATTCGACCTCATTCAAATAATGTCAAAGAAAACTGTAATTGTAGTCTCACAGTTCATTCCACACATCTGCCACTGTGAATGGTATTTAGAAGTGATACACACAGGAAAGAGAATTTAAGGATGTGAACTTCTTTACTTATGAGGAACACAGCGTTTCGGAGTATACGCTTACTTCACTTTTACCTCACCCTGGGTCGAGTAGACAACACGACGCAGAACAATTTTCCGAGACTGTGTTGGAGTAAGTGGGTACTTTCCAAAATGAAGGATTAATGTGCATATGTGAAGACCTTAATAATTATTCAAGAACTGGAACCAAGACAAATTATCGAAGGAGTCGATGAGGTTTGTGGGCGGACGGTTATTGACGTTAAAGAAAATAGTTATGCTGATCTGTTTCTTGACATTTTTATAAGTCTACCTAAGTGGTAGATTATATTGTAACAACACATGAAAATTTACCTTGCTTTAACGCTTTTATAATGTGATCAAAATGTCATCTCTTGTGAGTTGTTTCAATGCACCAGCTTGTATATGAAGAGGTTGTAAATGCACTCGCCCGTGTTAAATGCGGCAAAGCGGCGGGATCCGATCTTATACCTGCGGAGGCGCTCAAAAATAGTTCCCGTGTGGATAGTTTGCTGAGGCTTTTTAATTTTTGTTTTGAATATAATATCTGTCCTGATGTTTGGCGCCATATTATTATTTCACCAATCCTGAAACCAAATGCCGATCCCTGGGACCCACTGGGATACAGTTGGATCTCCTTAATCAGTACCCTGTAAAGTTTATTCTGATATTTTAAACACACGGTTCACAAAGTGGCTTGAACGTAATTATATTTTGGCCGAAGAGCAGAATGGATTCCATAGTAAGCGGAACACTAAATTGATAGAACTTAATAGGGAAAACTGGGTTCGTGAGCTTTGGAATGACACTGGCTATACTACAGGTAATAAACTTAGAACGTTTAGGTTGTTTAAAAATACACTGAATCCTTCATTGTATGTCATATTCTGGATAAATCACGACGAAGCACTTTAGCTAATCTTCGCTGTGGAACTTTACCTTTAGAATTAGACCCCCGAAAACCCCTGTTACTGAACGCGTCTGTAAATCATGTAATGGCCAAACTGTTGACGATGAAGTTCACTTTGTGGTAACGTGTGACTGTTATAGAGATCTAAGACTTTATCTTTGGCAGAAAGTATTCCCTAAACCCCTCGTTTATTACCATGTCTCCTGCAGACCAAACCGTATTTTCTTACTGCAGTGTGACGATCTGGTTAAACCACTTGCTGCATTAATCTTCTCAATGTTTCAGAGAAGAAAACATAATATAAAAACATAAATTGGGCGTTGTATACATGTGATAATTCCTATCATTTTCACTGTTGTTTTGCTGTGTTGTATGGTTTGTTGTATGGGGGTGCTGCGAGTTGTGATGAGTGACTGGCCTGTAAGATTGTGGTTATGTTTGTTTCGTATTGTTGGGTTTAAAGGTATCATGTGTATGTGTGCTGTTTAATTGGGAGTGTGTATATGCGACATTGGAGTGTTAACGTTTCTTTGTTAGTGTCTTTGTACGTGGTTGCGAAGGAGGGCGTGGTTGATAATGCAGATAAGGGAGTTGGTATGGATGCGTGAATTGGTACATGTGTGGGTACGTTTGAGAAATAGGGTGTGGGTGAGGGTACTGTGTGACGGTGTGGTGAGTTTTCGGATGTGATTGAGCGGTTGTCAATGAGGGTTTGAATGTGTTTGAATGATCACGAGAGAGTGCGTTTGAGTGATTTGTGTAAGCTGCTCCGATCGAAGGACTGGATGTGGGAATGGACGTGGCTGTGTGTAAATAGGATGCTTTTACGGGGGTTATTGTGAATGTTATTTTCATAATAATTATCAAATGTGGTGTGTATATTAACTCTTAAAAAAAAGAAACTGGACATAGCTGTAAAAACCACTTTTTGCCAAATATCTAAAATAATTACATTAAATGAGAACCAAATAAGTCAAAGAGAAAGATGATGTGTCTGTAATTCGCGAAAACACATGCAAAGCACATAAACGTAACGTTTGGGGATCAATTTTACAGCTTCATCCAAACGCAACCGCCTGTAAAAAAACGTGCAGCACAAGATCCTGCTGAATGGGTATACAAATCCACATCAACGGCTGTTCATACAGTCCTTATAACGACAGTAGAGGCGGTGGCAGAATGCCAAGACTGAATGCAGCTCAACGGAACAACGCCATTGGGAGATTATAAGCTGGAGCAACTCAACAAGAAGTGGCCAGGCACTTTGGCGTATCCAGACAGACAATCATCGCACTGTGGACCCGATACAACAACACCAACAGAGTTGACGACAGACCAAGGTCAGGAAGACCAAGGGTGACAACCCAAGCACAAGATCGATACATCCGGCTGCGACACATCCGATACCGCACTACCACAGCCACGTCTACAACCACACACATCCCTGGAGTACGCAGAATATCAGATCAAACAGTACGCAACAGACTGAGGGAGGCTGGACTTTTTGCAAGAAGACCTGTTCGACGTCATGTATTGACCCCATGTCATCTGGCGGACTGTCTGCTTTGGTGCCAACAGAGGCTTACATGGGCACGTGCAAGGTGGAGAAATGTACTGTTTACTGACGAGTCCCCTTTCCTACTCACACGTGCTGATGGGCGCGCACGTATCTACAGACGTCGGGGTGAACGGTACGCCCCCAATTGTGTGCAGCAGGTTTTCCCATTTGGCGGCGGGAGTGTCATGGTATGGGCCGGAATTCATCACGGTGGTAGGACGCCTCTCGTGCATGTGGCAGGTGCATTGACAGGTGTGCGTTACAGAGACTTGATCCTACAGCCTTACGTTCTTCCTCACTTCAACGTTCATGGCGGACAGTTTCAGCAGGACAACGCTCGACCGCATATTGCACGTGTTTGTCAGGACTTCTTACAGCACAACAACATCAAGACTTTACCTTGGCCAGCCCTGTCACCAGTTTTGTCCCCGTTTCAGCATCTGTGGGACGAGTTGGATCGACACGTTCGCTGAAGGAATCCACCGCCAAAAACACTTCCGGCGCTTCTTGATGCACTTCAGAATGAATGGCATCACATCTAACAGCGTGTTATTGACAACTTGATTGCATCTATGGGTCGTCGGTTTCAAGCGGTGATTGATGCATGTGGTGGGCACAAACGATACTGACATTTTTTTACCCCTGTGACATTAACTGTATCGTGTTCGTGTGTCTGTCTAGGTGACACGATTAATGTTTTGAATATTGTGTACATTGATCTTCAAACAGTGTTTCAATTATGGTTTCTGTGTCCTATCTTGAAACAATCGCATTATATTACATTTCGAAAGTCAGTGTCAAATTTCTTTTTTTGAAGAGTATATATAAGACATTGTTTTTATGAGTCTTTTAGTGTCTCATAGGCCATTGTCACTCATTTTATATGTACAGCGGGTGACACTACAATAAAATATTATTCTTCTTTTTCATCATCATCATCATCAGGTGACCAACTCCGTGGTTTAGTGGTAGAGCATCCGTCCGGAGAGCGGAAGGTCCGAGGTTCGATCCCCGCCCGCGTCATACCAAAAGACGTTAAAAGATGGTACTTGTTGTTACCCTGTCTGGCGCTCGGCATTAAGGGGCTAAAACAAGGACTGGTCGGCTCGGAGTCAGTATACTGTGTCTGAGTGGGGTATTCATGTTAAACTACGGCCTGGTATCTCAGTGAGCTAGCACTATAAATCAGCATCAGTCCGGACTAGTACAAGCAGCCACACAAACACACACACGTACATGCACGTCGATTTATAAGTGCAATAGTCTTGGACGCGACGTTAAACCCTATTTCACCTCACCTCACCTTATATGTACAGCGGGTGACACTATAATAAAATCTTCTTCTTCTTTTTCATCATCATCAGGTGACCACCTCCGTGGTCTAGTAGGTAGAGCGTCCGTCCGGAGAGCGAAAGATCGGGCGTTCGATCCCCGGCCGTGTCATTAAAAAGACGTTACAAGATTGTATTTGTTGTTACCTTGTCTAATGCTCGGTATCACGGGGCTTCAACAGGGAGCGACAGGCAGGGTAACAACAAGCACGACATCTTTTTGGTGAGATGTAATGTTAATTTCAAAGGTACAAAGGAAAAGACGAACACTGAACACTATCGTCGAGAATTCTGTGAGCACACTCTTATGCACTTCCTGCATGCCAATGTTGCCCACAACCATCACTGGGCAGACTGGTGTCTCATGTTGAATGGAACAACTTCCGAGCCATGTCAAATATTCCCACTACTGGGGACCAAACCGCAACGTACAATATATAGCATACAACGCTTTGCATTTTCGTCAGCACAAACCATTACCAGCATGCTTAAATGCACAAGTTTGGGTTGACGATTTTCCTTTATAAATTCAGCATAATTGCTTTCATATAATGATATGTACATATAATGTGTTTCTGAATCTGATAAAATGGAATGACACTGTTTCTGCTCATAGTACTGGACAATTGACATGAATCTGACATAGCGCTGAAACAAACATTGACAATGTGACCCTAATAAGCAAATGGTGTTCTTTTATATTTTACCTTCATTATAGCTGGATGTCGACGTCAGGTGCTTTTTTTCTTGCAAATGGATAACATGTGGTTCTGCCCACACTTTCAATCATTTAAAACAAAGGACTGGACCCTTTCCTGTCCAGCTTCCATTCTTGCTTAACTAGACTCGGATTTCAGAGTTACAATTTGGCTGGACCAACGAATCTGAATAGTCCAATCAAATTCTCGTTACGGAATCAACATCCAGTTCTTAAACAACATTGGGACTGTGGTACAGATTTCGGTCGATTGCAGGATTTGCAAAACATGTGTACATGTGTATTTTTGATAAACGTGATCTGATGCGCTTTGCGAGGTAAGACCCGTTATACAACATAGATTTTGATTATCGATCAGACCCGGGTCGATTCCTCACATGCTTACTGTGTAAGAAGCCCATTTCTGGTGCCACCTCCGTGATATTGCTGGAATATTGTTAATGGCGGTGTAAAACCATACCCACTCACTCACCCACTAACAATGGAGTCACGAAATTACAGCCAAGATGACCAAGGCTGGGAACTAGTCTATAACAGTCCCTTGCTTCTGGAGGATGTTCTTATGAAGCCGAAACTGTTAATAATTCTATGTCATGATAGATTTGTCATGTCCTTAAGTAAATGCACATATGTTAAGTTGTTTTTATCATATTTAGTCAAAGGAAGCCTATTAGCCAAAGGGAGTCAACTCTTAGGCGCTTGTGTGTTTGTTGAACTGTACGAAGCTGTAGTCCATACTTCATAAATTGACAACACACTTGTCTCCCATGAATGTTTTGTAAATATATTTTATATGTTCTTGTACTTGTACATTGAGCTCACTGACAGGAATATAATGATGAGGATTTTGATTGACATTTTACATTGCTAAGGTGAATGTTATAATTAATAAGCAGGGGTCCGTGAACCATATGTATATATATAGGTCTTACATTGCGTGTGCCTTCAAATGCAAATGATATCATATTCGATCTAGCCATGAACTTCCAGCATAGTTCGGCAAGGATGGAAACTGCACTTTTATACTCAGTTAACTCCCGTCTAGAGGAGACGAGCGTAGCAATTAACATACACTATTGTTGGTAGAAGGGTGGCGCATGAAAACAACATTCGTAGTTGATGATTCAACTATGGGCTGTTCTCTCAAGGTGCAACCTGGAAATAAAGTCATCATCTGTCCTCGTGAACCAATATGAGAAACGAAATAATACCGATTCTAAAATCATGTTCATTATAGCATTCTCTACAAAAACATCACCAATTTCAAAACAGCTTCATCAACTGAAAATAAGGTGAGGTGAGGTGAAATTGGGTTTAACGTCGCGTCTAAGATTATTGCACTTATATAGCGACGTTCATGCACCTGTGCGTGTGTGTGGCTGCTTGTACTAGTTCGGATTGATGCCGATAGTGCTAGCCCACTGATATACCATGCCCCAATTTAACATGAATACCCCACTCAGACACAGTATACTGACTCCGACCAGTCCTTGTTTCAGCCCCTTGATGCCGAGCGCCAGACGCAGTAACAACAAGTACCATCTTTTAACGTCTTTTGGTATGACACGGCTGGGGATCGAACCTCGGACCTTCCGCTCTCCGGGCGGATGCTCTACCACTAGACCACGGAAGCGGTCCAACTGAAAATGAAGCTACAAACTCTGTTAAGTGTAGGCAGAGACCATACACCGATATATCGGCATATGGCCTCTCGTGTATGTGAAGGGAGCCCGCGAAACGGTCGACTCAACAAGTCAGCATTTGATTCACCTGTTATGACACTGGTTATAATTACTGTTAGCTACCATACCCGTTCAATGTCGGAGCACGACAGATTCGCGACATATGCATGAGCTTGCATTGGTTTACATTGGAAATAACAGTTTTGAGATGCATGCGCAGTGTGTCTGTGCGTCTGGCGTTAAGTGAACAGTAGTAGTACAGGGCGGGAGTAGATATCCATCTAGGAGTAGAGTAGTCGTTGCAGGGTGCAGGATGCCACCAATCGAATGACCAGCTGATGCGCCAAATAGTCCCGTCTGTCTGCACGTGATGTTTAATAACGCTTCCCACGGGTGAGTAATAGATATCATGGCACTAATGACATCATATTTAATAGGGGAATAGCGTTTCCATGGGTCGGTCATAAAAAGTTCTGCCTCGCCTTCAGCATGATGGAGAGGCCTAGTCAACTTTGTGCAAGTCAATTTTGCCTATTTAGTTCCTTGTTGCAGCCATACATGCTTAATAATTACTATGAATGTCAAATGTCAAAATCCTGAACTTGTTTGACCAGTAAATGGAGGGGCAGTTCAAATTCTATCTGCCATTAGCTATATGTAAGTGGCTTCTGTAAGCGTCCAGACATATTGATTAAAATGCGTTCAATACTAATCGTTTAGTTGACTAAGTGACTGTAGTTGTAAGGGGGATTAGTCACGACATGCTTGAACCGAGCTAATGTGGATGAGCGTTTCGACAAACACAAGCTTGACTACCGCTGAGGAGAGACACACAGCTTAGGCTTTTTACCACCCACCACGAAGTGGTGCGGGGATATAGGAGGCGAGGTGAAATGGGGTTTAAGGTCGCGTCCAAGATTATTACTCTTATATAGCGACGTACATGCAAGATAGCGCTTGCTGGTAGGTGACGGTATTGATCCTCTGCCAACTAGCTACTCAGACACTTTGTTTTCTCAGATAATGATATTTGAAACAAACACAACAGGAAGTCCACACGACCATGTCAGAAGAATGATATTTCCCCAAGCTTCCCCTCGCCTCACCTTGAAAACTCTGAGCCCAATCTGATGAGAGTATGAGTTTTCACTACCCAGTACCGATTTTAAAGCGTTCTTGTCGTCATGGTAGGATGGAGTGAGTGAGCTAAAACTTAAAGTTACATCCAAGTGTTTCTTAACAAAAGAAAAACCCGAATAGCAAACTAACTACTAAACCAATGCGCAAGATGAAAGTACCAAAATAAAGCGCGGAACATAAGCTTATCCAATGGTAAGACTACAGATGTGCAAGTAGATATGTACAGCTGTTGTGGTGGCTTAAAAAACACAATCACTACCTATCTACAAGTACGAGATAATCCCGTTATAACGTGAACATCATAATCACAAAACCATTTTTTTAACACATGAATAAGGTAGAAAACTTATATGAGATAACATTAATTTATCAAATCCACACATAATGTAAGTATGCTATTACATCACTAGAGTATGAAACATACAGGCCACAAATTCTCTAACAAGGACGAGATAGCTGTGCGGTCACTGGACCGCGACTAGTTTTTTCGACCCGGTGACAGTGCTTAAAACATGTTATTTACTAAAATGAATACGTTTAGAATATATAAAACCTGTCGACAAAGGACAGTAAAATAACTAGATGATCACAAGAGTATTCTTGTATTTTAATCAAGCATGTAACCTTAAACAAATTGGCACTATACATAACAACAAAGCTTAAAAGACGGGCCAAGGATCGCCAGCAACCAAAGTTAGAGGCTACATGAATTTATACAATCACTTGTCTTTTGGCGATTATCAGAAGGTTAAGCCTGAAATTTAAATCAACAAGTACGATTAAAACAGTCGAAAATATAAACTCTTTTTGAATGTCATGGACTTGCGACACCCTCTAAGCGGAACAATAATGGTGGAATGGAAACCTGTGTTTTGTCATTTTGAGTAGTCTAACTGTAGATCAGATAACTCATTTTCATTCGGAGTCGAGCCTATTAGCGCGAGGGTTCAAATGTATAAAAATAGTCTATTTCGCCGATGTTGACGGGTTCAGTTACAAATGGTCTACCGTTTCGTGGCCTGTCTTGTTGTATTGCTGAAGTAGTTGGCAATGGTCAGTTGGCTGAAGCCGAGCG
This sequence comes from Haliotis cracherodii, assembly GCF_022045235.1. NCBI lineage: Eukaryota > Metazoa > Mollusca > Gastropoda > Lepetellida > Haliotidae > Haliotis > Haliotis cracherodii. Next base: position 32,397,963 of record NW_027266286.1, read on the forward strand.
TTCTTGCACTAAGGACCTGCGTAGCCCCTATCACACTCTGGTATATGGGGATGGTGTTAAATGAACCACAGTAAAAAGACGCATTGCCGCCGTGACTACAACATAATTGTGCACAGGGGCAATGCCCTGGTGGAACAATGGCAACCCACCTTAAAGTGTGTTTTCCACAACGTTTAGCATTGATATTGTCATGCAGTCATGAGCAGATTAGCTTACTATTGGCTATTAATGGTCTGCCCTATCGGGAAGAAGTCCACTGGTACGATTTCTTTGGAATCCAAGAAAACTGAAGCCATCAAATTGCCAGCTGAAGGAACAGACATAAAATACATTTTTGTGTTTCACAGGTCGAAGTCAGTATTTTATCCAATTGTGGTTTCCAAAGTCATGTCGAGATAACCAATTGTTTGTGTAATTATATTACTATTGGCTCCGCCCAGTATACACACGTAGATCTTCATAAGATCATGGCTATCTTAACCTGTTACAGATAAGCCGCAGGAGATTATGTATGGTATTCAAACAATGCCTGATACGGAACCGTTAGAGATGTATTTTATAGACTCTTCATAGCAGATCTGTTCTTATGATAACTACAAATCTATTATATTTCTTGATATTGAACACGATTTTCATGGAGTGTCGGTCAGGTGAGGAGCATATTTCAGAGAATCTCGACTGAGGCGAACTAGGACACTGCCACGGTGCTTAACTGGTAACACAAGAGTAACACAGCACCTACAGATTAGCCGACGCTGTTGACAAATGGTGGCTTTATAGCGTACGCAGTCTTGATATTGAGCAAAAACGCAATCAGACAGACCGATTGCATTGAGGCGCATAGGCAAAGATAAAGCAAATTGAATTTTAAGGATTTATTGACACTGGACACGAAAAGTCAGAGCTTAGCTCATTGGTAGTAAACTAGTCAGCGCTAAATATACAACTGACCTGATCGAAATGCGCAGAGGGGCCTCAATGCAGAATATCTCGCCAGGATGCCAGTCTAAGTAACGGACATCGGTTCAAATCCCCTTGTAGGCAACGACCTCTGTCTTCACACCTTGACAACGACTGTTGATCGACCGCCTCCGTGGCCTGGTGGTAAAGCGTCTACCCGGAGAGCGGAACATCCGGTGTTCGATCCCCAGCTGTATCATACCAAAATAACTTCAAAGATGGTACTTGTTGTTACCCTGTCTGGCGCTCTGCATTATGGGGCTAAAACAAGGACTGGTCGGCTCGGAGTCAGTATACCGTACCTGATTGGGGTATTCATGTTAAAGTGCGGCATGGTATCTCAGTGAGCTAGCACTATAAATCGGCATCAGTTCGAACTAGTACAAGCAGCCACACACAAACAACCACACAAGTGCATGTACGTCTCTATATAAGTGCAATGATCTTGGACGCGACCTTAAACCCCATTTCACATCACTTATGAATAATATACGAACCTCAATTTTGGGAATTCAGAGTATATGTCACATCAACCTTTTACAACTGTGATGCGACAAGGAACGGACGTCAGAGTAGGAAACCGCCTCTATTAAGGGTGTTCGTTTACTTTAGGTTAGAGACTAGCATTTACACAAACGTGAGTAATAACAATACCACCATGATAAGGTGCACATATCTTTTATACAATAACGGCCGAAGTGGGTTTTGAGTTACCGCCTAGAATGTAACTAAAACCCCGAGGGAATAAACCATTTAACATACGTAAGCCATCAAACTGGAAAGGGGTGGTCCCTCCATCTGGACTTCGCCTCAGTCAAGCGACACCTGTACAGTGAGACAACCATGATCGGTCTATCTTGACATATGATTATCCAAACGATTTCACTGGAAACGACATGATTATATGTATTGTCAATTGTCACCTGGGAAATTGTCTCAACCGCAACAACTGCATAATAAGTAATTCAAGGTTCGCGGCAGTCAAACATATTTTTTGTGGTGGAAACGTTACAAACCGATTAATATTTTTATAGAAACATACAATGAGTCGTGACCCGATTGGAATAATTCTTATGTCTTGATTGGAAATGTCACTACATTCAGAGTACTACTGGTTTGTATTTCATATTGTAAGGTATTTGTCTGAATTATAAACATGGTACACAAGCACGCAGAAGGACAAGGACCAGGCCAAGGTGAACTGTTTACGTCTAGCAAAGCAATTGGGCAAAGCAACATGGTCACATACCCCAAATCTAGGATGTAAAGTAGTTTTTCTATATGCCACTATAGCCACCATTCAGAGAACGTTTTGTATTTGAAAATCCGATATATTCGTTTGCCATTTAGTATTCTGAAATGTACATCCTGCATCTTCAAATCTTGTTATTAATGTACTTCATAGGCATATTGACCTAATTGCTGAAACTAATAAAGTAGTAACCTGTGTAACTGACACCAACCTAGGAGGCACAATGTCTGGTATTGCCTGTTTTACCTGCTTAGCTCATTGCGTTAGCACGTCACGTCATACAGCTAATACACCCTTACAACTGAGGGTATACATTTGTCTGAGGGTGCTAAAACACAATGACCATTATAACGAATTGGGTCAAGCTATACACAATATAGTGTCCATATCATTAGCCTCTGAAAGTGATGTACCGAATTCATCCTCGTAGATCCTCAACACAAATCCGATATAAAAGAGACACATCGGGAATACCCGAAAAGAGATAATATATGCAGTATTGTAGGATAACCATGCTCTCTTTTCTGTGACTGACTTTTATTGATTATTGTAAAGTAACATTAACATTTTTGAATAGTGGGTGAATGAGTGAATTTGGGTTTACACCGTTGACAGCACTGTCCTCAATAAGGAAAATCCTACGATCACAGATATGATGCTCGATATTTGATACAAATCCCCGGTCAGCGAATCCTTGCGTGACTAAGGGGAGCAGTTTTGCACAGTTATTAGATGGGTGACCCTTGTCCTCTTTTCGATGTTGGAAACATCCGGTTCCGTTCCGGTCAATGACAATATGCGTTTAGATAATAGGATTCACATATTAGAATTACGAACATATTCTATGTGAAAACTTATGAAACAACAGGACCCCTGCACACCATGATAGAGGCGTTTAATGAATTATTGTGGGTCAAACTATCAACCTGGTTTGCCTAGGCACAACTCAATCGTTAACAGGTCACCTAGATACAGATGAAGTGTTGCTGACTCTGTTCGGTCGATCAGATTGTCAATATGGCCGTCATGGCAGCAATTCCGCAAAAAGTAATTCAGGCCATTGCTAAGTCATTTTTGTTCAAAACGAAAATTGAAATACTCTATGTACGTGGGATGAGAGCATGTTCATCACATAGAAACATTAAAATGATATATCATAATGCACTTCCACATAAATACACTTTTGCCAACGGTGTTGAAGGAAATTTAGTCGTTCTTTTGGCTGTCCAAAACATTTTCCATAGCCGCTATGACGTCTTCGTTCGAGTCGAAATGGTTTCCGTCTGGAGCTTTCTTAATGTCTGGGAAAAGATTAAAGTCAGATAAGGTGGATTCTGAAGTACTTAAAAACCACACTCGTAGGTTGCAGCGACCATTTCTCGTTTCACGCCTCATAGTCTTAATTTCATTCCACAATTGCCCCAAAAGTGCAGCTTACTATGCGCCGTGTATTGTCTGGGTTTTTGAAAGATTGTTCACCACGATGACACCCATGGCATCCCATAACCTTTCCAGCAGATGAGACAGACGTTGCCTTCTTTGATGGTGATCATGTCAAATGCTTCTACTATTTTGATTGTTCTTTTGCTGGCCGTGGTGACCTTGGGTTCCGACAATGTTCACAAACCGATGCTCGAACTTTCTGGATCAGTTTCAAACAGAGCCAGATTATCCAAATGTTGACATGTTGTGCCTACTGCGCCTGATCTTTTTATCATATGTCACAAGCTTTCAGATTGGAACCTAACGAACTGATTCTTTCTTCTTTACTAAAGTGTCTGTGATAACGGAATGGTCTCTCTCCTTGGAAATGTTTAATGAACTAGCAATATGACGCCGAGTCATGCGCCCGTCGGCCATCAACATACCGTGGATTCTCTGGATCATTCCTGGTGATGATGTGACAGCCCTTCAAGGACGGGGCTCGTCTTCAAGCTCCTCTCTGTCACCCTGCTGCCCAACTTGTTTTGGTGGCCTAGAAAGTGTCTGTGAATTCCCTAGAATCTTCATGGATGGCGTATGGTGTAAAGCCCCTTTTCTGCAACGTTTTCCACTGCAATTGTGAAAACAAACCACCAACTATTTCAGTCCCTTGCCCAGCCATGTTTGTTCTATGTTTTATGCATGTAACTAGTCGTGGAACGCAACACGTATTTACGATGTTGTAAAGCTTAACCTTGAACTGTCAGTTGCACTCGGACCAAAGTCGTCATTGTTCAAGTAAACTGTATCATAATGACAAATTTATTACACGTCCTCGATACGATTACTTACCTATGAGCGAGACGTTCGTGACGTGCCAGCCAGATATATGTACTGTACAAAGGGTACTCCAATCACCCACTGGAACAAGGCACTCATTACAACCTCGTTTCTTGATAATCATATCAACTTGTCATGCATTGGCAACTGTAGCCTCTACAATCTCGTCAGACATGTTCTACGGTGTGATTGTGATTCTTCTATACGTACAGAATGTGGGTAAGTTGAATTCACATTGGATTCTTTCATGTACGTACTATTATCATACATACACCGTCGCGTACTTTAAATGCAATGTGTTGAGAATAAGTGAATTCAATAACAGACACGTTTGTGGTATATGCGTTATATCCACACAAACAAATACGTAAGATTCCTGTACTATGTGGAATACAGCTACAGGTTAGAATGATCTTAAATGAGAAAACTGGTTAATTACCTGTTATACACTCTTATTTATTTTACATTATAAATACTTTACTCAACATAAAAGAGGGCAAATGGTAATTTTAGATAACTGGTTTCACGTGAAATAATATTTATTCAACGTTCTTGAACAGCTACAACACTATCGTTTTTAGAGATAGTTGACATTTCCGACAGTGCTGTTTATCATTTGTGTCGTGGCAGTTTCCTCTTAATGTGTCACTAAGCATGCTTTGCATGAGATTATGTCGCTGTAATTCTACTGAAAGTTTGTTGTTTCGTTATTGACATATATCGGACACATTGTGGTAGGTGAATTATGGCTGTGTAAAAATCATAAGACATGAAACTATGTCATAGATATCATGGTTGGATCCTTCGTCTGATTGTTAGACTTTGTGCCGGTGCCAATAGTGACGGCTCCTTTTATTATTGTACCTGACCAGATAGTTCAGTATCGTCATGGGCGCATCTTAATATTGAATCGTTGGTTTGGGAGTGTTGGTATTCAGGCCTCAAGGTCATTTAAACCCGAATCTGACATTTATTATCCCAGCAATATTACAGCTATATGACGGTGGTCTGTAAGAGAGGTTGGACCAGACAATACGTTGACACGCATCAACCAATTCAGCGAGCCTGACCACCTGATCAAGTAAGTCGCTACTTGCAACACGCATAGATTAGTGAAGGCCAATTTTAACCCCTCCATTCATTCAATAGATTGAGGAAACAGTTAATAACAATTTGTGAACATATTATATTTTCAGATGGCATTCCATGGCCTCTAGAGACTGCGACCGGGTGTTATGGAAATACTCAAGATGACTTCCTCATACCATCATGCAATACTTCATACGTTATAGCCGTCAGTGGAGTGTTTGCAATGGCAAAGGAACGGAACACACATTGTCCCGAAATAGCGCTGCCCGATGACAGGGATGAGGAGAAATGCTGTCGAGTAGCGGCAGAGGACTGTAAAATGATTTACACAGCCTCAGACACTGCAAACACGAAAACGTCGTTTTTTTCCGTATATGGTCATTGGACGGAAAAACGACGTTATTTGGACGTTTTCAAACCATCGTTTTTCCGTCCAAATAACGTCGTTATTTGACATCGGAATTTACTGGGAGAGAACGATAGCTTTAAGCTCCTCCCTTTCTTGATTGACATTGTCAATCAAGCAACAGCGTCTACCGGTATTTCTACTTCTCAGATTTCATTGGTCAGTCCCCGCGTGTTAGATTACAGGCCCGCGTTTGACGCTGCACTCGAAGCGCTTAGCGGAAGTACTGAAATCAATCGTTCTGCGCATGCGGATTACTTAATGTCTTGACCAAATTTTCCGTTCTGTGCATGGGCGATTTCGCGTATTGTTTCTTAGATTTAATGTCACCACTATTGACAATGGTTCATAAACACAGTCACGTGAAGGTTCGGAATCGTAACGAGTAACTCCATTTAAATTGAAGAGGATTCCCAGTGATATGGGAGATTCTAAGATGAAACTATTCTTTGGCTGTCTAGGCTGCCACCCAAACCGATCTAAACGGGACCCGATAGCTTATTGTATGCTATATAGTCACATGGAAGTGGACAAGAACTATACATTGTATTCCGGCCGATTGTTCTGGCGTTTACTTATAAGTCAGGAAAATGGACTTAAAAGGGGAGTTGTTGAATGTAATTATTTTAATTATTAAATGTTGCCTATACACTAATCTGGACGAACTTCTCATTGCTCTGTTTATGTCATCCTATATACTATTAGTATGTTACCGTTCTGAAGTCAACCTCTCACATAACATTATATTGTTCATAGTATCAAAGTTTAATCAACAATATCAAGAGTAACACAAGGCTGTTATCAAGCGCTAGTGCAGACGTGATGCATCGCAAAAACTGTATCGTGATGTCTTCAGAAATTCAATTATACTACGAGATAGTACGGCTAACGCTGACTCACCGGTGGAACAAAGACAATATCGCTAATACAGATATAACGTATTTGAATGTTAATACTAAAGACAAACAATCATTATTTTTGCAGTGACGATATAACACGTATACACGTTTATTGTTAAACTTTCATCAGTTTTGCTCTTCATTTTAATAACTTTGTTTTCACATATATATGTAGCAATACCCGACAAGCATGTCATACATAATTATGGGGCAGTTTTCAATCTTGTACTGACTTACCCTGGTGTTAATGAGCGAAGTTTATTGGCTTGTGTGTTAAACCCCGTTTTTCTAGTAATCCTATTATTACTTAGTTTATTTCTATCTAATGACACCCTGTTCTCTGGATCATGGCTCCGTGACTATCCATAGCAATTAAGATGAACATTCAGTTGAAGTAAATGAATGAGTTTATTTTGACGCTACAGTCAGTCAAAAAACCAATGCTGTGAGGTTTGATAACACACTTCTACCAGGTCGAACATCGTGGATCCTCATTTTCTGCCTAAAGAGAATCATAGTTCATATGCTAATCCATCTGCGAATACCTTCCCACTCAAGATGACCTTACTTGTTGCTAAATCTGTCATCTATCCCCCTAATCTCACCCGCCCCCACCCCCCACACGCACGCACGCACACACGCACACACGCACACACACACGCGCACACACACACACGCGCACACGCACGCACGCACGCACACACACACACACACACACACACACACACACACACACACACACACACAACTAACCTAAATAACCTGGACAGGAAATACTGCTGATAGCCTCTGGTCAACTCAGCCGCGCCACCGCAGAATGTTCGTCCAACTCTGCAGGGGGCATTCTCAGTGGCTTCAAACGCGCTGAAATGTTTTCACCTTGCATCCAAGATGGTGGACAAGTGAAATCGTATGAAATTTGGCTATTTTAGGTCCTATCTCTTTTTTGATTACCCAATAAAGTCAATTCATAGTTACACAGTTGTGAAGAAGCTTACAACTTTATAAGACTTATTCATCTCATTCAAAAAAAGCTACTCGCGCTCACATAAAGTTGTAGTTATTATGTCACTCTTTTATTTCTTTAAAAATATATTACATGTTCAACAATAACAATTAAGATGAACATTCAATTTCCGATATAAGTAAATGAATAAGTGTGTTTTACGCCACAATCAGTCAAAGACCAACGTTGTCCGGTCTGATGACACACAATCTACCAGGTAGCACATTGTGTACACCCTATCCCCATTGAAGTCTCCACTGTGGGTATTCCTGGGGACGAAAAGGCCCCATGTACCTAGGAATTTCATCAATACATTCATGCGCGGCATTCTCTGCCTAAAGAAGATCATATAGTTAACATGCTAATCCAACTCGAACTACCATCCCGCCCAAGATGAATGTTTTATGTAACATCCAACAGGCCCACATTTACGCACGCACGCACGCACGCGCACACACATATTTGGATTTACCAATCCCTGAATTGAGAAGACGTGCGTTACGAAGCTCCTCCAAGTCATCATCAATATCCGTATATGTCTGTGATATCATTACCCATCCAAAGCCGAATATACATTTATTGTGTTTTCTTGACAACAAATGTTATAATTGGGATAACACTTTCTGAGTAAAGTACAGATTCTCGTACTTTCTTGGGTTGAGCCCTGTCCGGGATTTGAACCCACACTGTGAGTGAGGCACCCAATCGCCAGAACACAAAGTTGGCGATCTAACCCAGCCACCGAACCAAAAATGTTAGTCCAGATGACGTATACTTTCTGTACTCCTCTGACAAGAGAAAAATGGCACGGCTTCTATGACCGAAAGCTTTGAACCAACAATGCCTTTAAGAAAGTGGTCAACAGTAACACACATTATATTTGGATACCACCTTCTCAGTAAACTACATATTTTTAGGGTGGAGATAATAGACGTTGATGGTTGATTATCAATGGACAAATTAAAGCCAAAACTTAACTTATGAATGATTGGTAATGGGAAATGGACAATGGGCAAACGGGAGGCGGGGTAATCAGCGCCATGCCAGTTATCTGTTGGCTTCCCTTGTTGCGTTCCCTTCTTTGCTATCTTTTTACTTTTGTTGTTCTTACAGGTACAAATATATGTTCTCTGCCTCATAGCATTTAATAATATGCACCTGATGAAGGAGAAAGTATATATTCCGAAACGCAGTGTTCCTCCGTTGACATCCATAAATATTTTTCCTTGTGTGTATCAGTTCTTAATGCCCTTCAAAGACTCAATCTAGCTTTGTTTTTAAATGTCGTGATATTTGCGTAGAATATAATATGGTCATGCCTATATACATTTGGGTCTTTGTCTACATAAGCATTTAGACATACAATTTAGAGCTAAGGACATTGCTAATTCTGCAGGCATGAAGTACGTCATAGCAAGCTGTGATCTTTATTCATACTTTAGATATTCGTAATGGAGATCTGTAACTGAAGTTTACCGTAATCTTCCGCAACTCTCACCTCCTGACCAGTTGAACGTCTTAGTGCATTCAGATGCCATTGTAAAATTCCAGGCTGCCCCTCTTTCTGTGATGGTTTGACGGATGAAATCTATTGCGTTATGATAATCTCTGTTTGCTGATATATAATATGTACATGTAAAATATTTACGATATTTTAAACGTGTAATTCGATGCATATGCAATGCAATCTGAACATAAGTGCGGATGCACGAAGGCGGTTATAGTCATAGTTATACTGCGATGGATGTAGGGGAATGGTAGGGGGGTGTATGTATGTATGAAAGCACGAATACCGATACATGAGGGCGGATATAGTTATAGTTCGATGGATGTTGGGGAATGGTGGGAGGATGGATTATGTATGAAAGCATGCGCATGGATCCATGATGGCTGACGTAGACATAATGGTGGAGAAAGAAGAATGTGATGTGTGAGTGTGTGTGTGTGTGTGTGTGTGTGTGTGTGTGCGTGCGTGCATGCGTGCATGCGTGCATGCGTTGTGATACGAGGGTTGGCGAACATGTTGTCAGATGATTGTGTGAGTAAGTTAAGTGGTTGAGGATGTGGCAGGTACATGTATGAGTATTGATACATGCAGACTTGGGGTTGGGGGACTGGGTGTGCCTGTACTGAGGTCTTTTGTTTCACTCACTTATAGTGTTTTCTTTCACTCAAATACTGTTTTACGCATTTTAATGACTGCAACTGTAGTGACTCAAAGGTCATACTGGCCGGGCATTCAACATAACTACCCCAACTACATACGTAGCCATTTTTATGGTGTACAATTCTTCTTCTGCCTCACACACACACACACACACACACACATTAATTGTTTTATTAAATGTATCTTCGAGAGTCAGCAAGAAACTAGAAATAACTGCCTTTGTTCTGTAAACCTCACCAAGTTTCAGCTTTCGCCTCTTCCTTTGTGGACTGAGGTTTCACATTTGTAAAATGATCTCTCTTATCTGTCTGTACCATCAACTTAACTGCCCTCACCCCCTGCAGTTTTCCCGTCCCATATTTCCAAGCAGGTGACCCACAAGGAGGAATACCGCCCTCCCTCAATCCAGTGATACTGTGCCTAGCACAATATGTTGGGGATACGTAGCCTTGCTGTGGGCAAACATTTTGTAACAATTTGGCAAACTTTGATATGTAAACAGCAAATATTATTCAGTTTTATTTCAACAAAAACGGAAAAAATCGGATCCTACTTATTTTGTGGATACCATAACAATAAATCAAGCCAATAGATCGTTTGAGCTGGCATGAATATAAAAAATAATTAGCAAGTCGATAGTCATAATTCCCTCTGTTGGTCCCACGTGAAATGTTCTTCATGAATAGAATAGATGGCTGATAGACGTTCGACCGAATAATATCATTTGCTAACTTCAACTGTTCATCTAATTTCCATGAATGTATGTTACATAGTTCATATGTTCATGGGCTTCTTCACTAAATGTATAGTGTGGAGGACTACTTCACTTGAGGATAAGTAACATAAATAATGATGATAATTATGATAGTATTCCTTCAGATTATTAAAAAAAAGTTATTATGTTTTCATAGAGAGAAAGAGGTATGGAGATTGTGAGATTATTTTTAGCATCGGAATTGTTAACATAATTCTTAAAGATATTATGTTTTGTTTGTTTATTGTTAAATGCTGCACTCAGCAACGTAAGGATATTAAAACATTACATTTAGGTTCAGTTGTATTTTTATATTTGTATCATTTTGCAAATGTTACAGAGACCTGATAAGGGATATATAATAATGTATAGTCGCTATTCTTAAAGTAAGAATATGTTAGATTTATCAACCAGAAATATTGCACACAAGAGGATAATCATATTTCATGACACAATTTTTTAACGTCGAAGTCAACGATATTTGTGTATGTTATTGCTACATGACACGGATACGTCATGATAAAGCAATAAGAAATTGGCATTTGATGATATAAGATAGCTACGCGATAAATCACAAAGAACAAAGAAGGAAGCGATATTTATTTCACGATAAAACATTGTTCTATCATGACGTCATTTATTGAGATTCGAACATGCACTCGCAACTTGAAAAGTAAAATTTGTAAATTTGACCTTATTTTTGAGAGGTATGTGTCTAGTGAGTTGTTCCCAATAAATTTTACTGGAGAATCCGAAAATGAGAGTGATATGACAATCGGTATTGGGAGAAGAGGTACAGATGATTGACGAGAAAATTGTGAGAATATGCGGGACCAAACTCAAATCCTAAAATGGATTTATCTAGCATGGACGCTGTTGGATTCTATTCAAGGAATCATCATTATTTAAGTACGGGTAAATATTGTAAAGCGTGTATTTTTTCCTAATTTAACACCCTAAAAGAGGCTGTACGTAATGTTGATATCTCATATAGAAATAAACGAGTCTCGGTCGTTGTTTATCGTACAATAAACAACTCCCACTCGTCGTTTGTTTCTTAATAACATGACCATATACACTAACATTATATCTTTTCATGTTTATCGGTCAACAAAAGCGACATAAGCATTTCCATTATCATGAGAAACCCTTGCCAAAATTAAAGTAGCGCCAACTGCACCACTGCGACAACATCAGGAGCATGTTTCATGATTCATCATAATAAATGATGACATTGGATGCTCGCAAAAACGCGAGCTCATTCCGATCCACTAGTTGCACCCGCCACAAACACATCCAAAGGCAAGCCAATCATTGATACGTCAAACCTGGAAATGCCGTCTACACGTCCAACACGAAGCCCAAGCCAGGACCAGAATCCTTCAAACCCGGCCAAAGTTCTGTTAATTACATACATTTCCCCCTAACCTTAAATAATCTATACTAGTTCTGAAGTAAATCGTATTTACCCGTATGAATCGTCTTATGTTATTTATTGCCGATAAACAGAATATGCACACTTTCTGAAAGTACTGTGTGATAAGTCACGCACCAAACCTATACTCTCGATATACATGCTGCTCTCACTTAAAAAAGAATATTGGGTTAACAAGATACGTATATTAAAGTACCATGCTTTCCTGATGTGCTCTCATTCTAATTTGAAATAATGGCATAAATAGTTACCACTCATCTTTCAATATTTTTCAAATTTGGGTTATTCACGAACATATTTGAATATGTACAACATCTTTACTTACTTATCTTTATACTTAAAGGCATCATGTTTGTCTGTCATAAGACCCCGAAACAAATATGTCCAACACAGCCCAATATTTGGCTCTTGGCTCCTTGTTCTTATATTTTATAAGTATTGTTTAAACAACTGTTTTTTTCTGTAAAATATGTTCATTTCAGAAATTAGATGTTATTCTAGCATTAGGTCTGTGGTACGTTTACTGCATCAGCATTACATTAAAACGATATTACATTATATAAATCCATACAGAGGAAATGCTTAACATTTATCTTTTAAGGAAGAGTGCAGGACGACTTGCTTTATACATATAAATGTGGACATATATGTATGGACATTTGGATGATACAGATATACCTCCTTAAAGATAGTGTTCGTAGATGACTGTAGAAAATGGAATAATTATGTGAGTAATCGGGTTAATACCACGTTCAGCAATATTTAGCCATATTGCGATATTGGTTTCCAACATACAAGACGGACCATGAAATTATGACTTGAATTTGGACCTGACTTTCTGGTGTGATGTAACACCCCAGAATCTCCGGTAGAAAAAGGGCTCAAAGCACGAATTAAGATCACGAGATGATACTGATGTATGCATCTGGACATATATTTGCGTAGTATTACTACCTTAATTCATCAGTATATATGTATTTTGCAAAAAAGGATATTATAGGATCGACGCTGACATGCGCATATAACCTATTCACGAGTGCTGTAATATTTCATTTCTTCTGACACATATCGACACGAGAAATTATATTTAAATTTAAAAGGAGCCCAAGTGGGATAGAATTTTGAATTTGAACCTGTTGAACAAGGCTTGTTTCATTTTGGGCTATAGCATTGCCGCAAGGCCTTGGCGGAAGGGAACACCTGTTTGCACCCATCAGATACCAATCACAACTTCTCTCTCCAAACGAAAACAAAATACGATAAATGTCGGAAGTGTATCCTTCTAATTTTCTATTTAGATACATGTTTTAACTTAAAAGTAATTATATGTATCTCATGTATTATTGGTATCTGTGATGCTGGTACCGTTTTGTTGCCATTGTGTAGCTTTTGTGGAGTTATTATGAATATCAAATACATGCCTTGAAATATGGACTTGTGAAAGAACTCATCATTGAATCATTTGCATTTAAATTAATGCATATACCATTTACTTGGCGTGTATGGACATATTATCCATCTACTTATACACACTTATTATGGATAAAAAAAACCAATTTCATTGTACTTTATTATTTCAAAAAATACCCGTGAAGATCCGGGTTAGAATAGGCATTCAACAACCCATGCTTCTACGAAGGCGACTTGGCTCGCTGACTTGGTTGATGCATGTCATCGTATCCCAAATGCGTAGATCGGTGCTCTTGATGATAATGACTAAATGTTTGGTCCAGACTGGATTATTTACGAACCACCGTCATAGAGCTGGTATATTGCTGAGTGCGGCGTTAAACAACAAACAATCAAACAAAATCTATATAATTATTAAACACCTTCCAACAATGAGAAATTAAACTTATATTTTCTAAATATTCTGTTATTTTTATAACATAATTTGATTCATAATTAAATTATTGCGTTGCTTTCTTCCCTGTCATTCAATGTGCATGTTCAAACCCCTAAACTTTTAATATTTCATTTTTCATAAATGGCTACGTTAGTGCGTTGCCTAGATCTCTCGTTACCTACTCACAAGAATAGATTAAAATAATTTGTTTTACTATCATATTTCTGTTTATCTAATTCATAATACGAAATTGATAATTCATTTATGATAGTATAGATCATATTCGTGTATATCACTATCTGATGCTAAGGTTTTATTTCAGAAAATATAATTAATTCAAAATGTAGAAAGATACACAATTTGCCATTATTTGAATTTTAAACTGTACAAAGTATGATATAATGATCAGAATACCTGTAACGGGTAGTATTTAAGAAAGAAATATTTGTCGAGAAGTCCCATTTTTCAGATATGCCCTTCAGTAGTATTATTGCATATCTCCAGAGAGAGGTTTACATTGTAGTTCTCATTATTTGTGGATAATTCAAAAAGCAACATAGAAAATATATATGCTACCATGACGAAAGAATACAGAGTATACATAACTCGCAATTCTATATATTCAGCAAACAGCCCAAAACCGAAACTCCACAACATATCCGATTACACTGATTAAGGCTGTCACAGTTCTCCATGCGATACTGACGCCCGTTCGTCTCCCAGACCATACAGAATAAATTTAAAAGGAATCCAGCTCAAGTCTAGAACGATTTGGCAAGCCTAGATTGCCTTAATTCTATCCATGAAAGTAAGCATTAATAAAAAAAATATTGTTCTTGTCTGCTTCAGATTATATTTTGTAGATACTTATTTTAACTAGGAAAATTGTACTGACACCGGCGCTGTCCCTATTGAAGCTATCCATAAGAATTTCGAGTTGCCGTCCATTGTTCGATGTCAATACATCGATGACAAGTGAGGATATCATAAAGTAATCGTTGATGCCGCGCTACACTTTGATAAAAATTATAATCAAGTTGACTGGTGTGTACATTACTACAGTGAACATGTACATGATCATGCCCTAATAATCAAATGCCGTAATGTCAAATACTAATGTATTATTGTGTGATGAATTTAACTGGATCAGTGGTAACATGTGATATTAATATTCCATCAATTTCTTTCCTGGTTGGTCCATCCATGTCTACAAAATGAAAATAATAGAATTAAAATGGAGCATAGAATAATTCTTAATTTCAGGCTAGAGCTGTGGAAATCTAGACTTTCCCAATCATTATAGACTTGAGTTGGTCTCATGTTTTACATTATTCTCTTGGGTCAACGTCACAGCTCATACCATACACTAACAAGACCAGCTTGCCCCCCGCCGGAGCGCCTGGATTTTGGTTATATCATCTAACATGGCAAACTCTGCTCTTAAGTAAACAAGAACCTAATCAGCGAGGGGTCCTTTGTCATCCCTATGTGGCTGCTTATAAAAATTTGATATCTTTTCCCAAAGACCTGGTTAATAATATATTTTCTGCTGAATATTCGAAACAAATAGAGTGAGTTGGTACTACATGTACATATGTATACGGTTCTTTTTTAAATGACTGCAGCGCTCCATTATGAAAACAATTTGTTTTAACGCCGCTCTCAGCAGTATTCCAGTGATATATGACGGCGGTCTGTTGTATATGAAATATATGCAAATTGAATCTTGAATCTTGAAAGTTGTAACATGTCCGCAAATAAGTATCACATGCAGTATACAGTATATCAACTGCAATATACTGTATACATCAGTATACAGTGTGTCGCGAACTCTGCGCTGGGCTGGAGCACACATTTCCTACACCTCTCCCTTCGGCAAACACATCACGAGGGTTGCAACGAGGTCACAGGTCAGGCGTGCACTCGTCAGTTGTCTAATACGGTCAAGAGTAAGATTTTCCGGAAGACCACTGCACTGGAGGTATGTGGATTATTGAGGAGGTACTACGTGTTTGGAACTGGGAGTTGAACACTAAGCACTTTTAGAGAAGAGCTCACAATAAAACGTTATGGACTCGCGGACGGACTTGTGTTTTCATTTCAAGACGTACATTAATCAGGTTGAACTTCCTAACTGTAACAATAACTGAACTTTACGCCTTTTATACACATTTGTGATGGGGCGACAATGCGACAACGACACATATTTTGACCTTGAAAATGTCGCGTTACGGCATCGTCGCCCTTTTGTAAAATAAAGAAAAGGATTATCAAAGAGCGACAATGCGAACACGCGACAATGCGACAAATGGCCAATTGTCGCGCTTTTGTTAATTTTGACACGTTTTGCTTGTTTTTGTAAAGGCGTCAATGCGACAATGCGACAACGAGACAATGTCCCTTCCATAGTAATCCGTGCAAATAAAACTGAGTAATGAAATAGAAGTCTGACATGCCAGTTAAAAGATAGAGTGTTGCAGCTTCTGATTTCATAGATCTTCAAGAAGGGTTATCAATAATGGGATGGGTGATGAGTTCAACTGCATACGCTGTGATTAACAATAATGCTCCGAGTCAATACATTTTGTCAAATGTATGACATGTATTACGTGAATGAACATATTGTTTATACTCGTCCATGTTTTTGACGGACAAAATAATTTACATGCTCGGTAAAACTGAGGACGGGCATCATTGTGTGTTTCCGTGCTTTGTTCAGGTGAACAATTGACTTGTCCTTGCATGTTTTGTGACGGGTGCCACTTGTGTGGCAGGATACGCTCACCTTTTCCCGAACACCCATTGGATGACCTGAACCACTTCGGATTTTTATCCCACATCAGTCTGATACACCATGATATAACTAAAATACTGAAATACTGTACAGTTGAAAATGATGTTTAATGCGATTACCGTATTGTGTTACTGCAACTGTTCATATTTTGTGCAGTGATGTTATGTAATATGTAAAAGAAAGCATATTCAATTATCCAACTGATTTGAATAGAATATACTTGCGTCAGTGTATTTTATTAACGCCCCAAATCGTAATTTAAACACATAAAATAACAGATCACGCATGGTGCCTTGACTTACTACTAGATTTAATGGACCACCCCGGAATAAAATAGTTCCCCCCAAAGCGAGGAACATATGTTTTAGTAGGTTTACAAGAAATATATTCCAAACAATATCCTCATTTGATGAGAAGATCTTTTGCAGAATTACCTCAGTAAGTCAATTACAATGACAGAGCGTCGTAATACATTTACATCAAGTACAATACGTCAAAATGGCCGACACGATAAACGGGACGGGAGATATTTTCGAAGTTGTTAATTAACCTGTGGCTATTTCAAGCCTTTGGCATCACTGATCAATTGGCCGATCATTGAAAGGTGATTGTGAAGATGTGTCAAATAGATAATAAGGTAAATTCATAGATTTCTATAAATTGTCACTGCGACAGTTTGGATTTATTTTCGTGTTTTTGCTCTCTGGGATGGGTTGCAGCGAGGGTATCCTTAAATGGGCTTGCAACCACGCTTCTGTTTGAATTCGTACCAGGGAATTCCAAGGATTTTCCCCAGGAATGTGGAAGTAATCAGTGTTTACGCCTTTTCAAGAATACAGTCACGTGAAGAACGTCATGTGACCGACCTCGCGCCCAAGTCGTATATCAAGTCGTACTTCACATTAAAAAAATAGTTATTGTTATAACCAAATGAAACACAACCCATTATCCGATAGGGGTAACTGTACATAGCCGTTACCACAATAAACTTAGTAACATTGTTTGGTTTGACTTCTTGGCGCGTGTCTGAATTCCATTTTACATGTAACATATCCTAAAACTAGCTAATCAGCAAATCTCGCTGCACTGCGCGCGACAGATACTAGAGCAAGGCATGCCAGAAATACGAAACCTAAAGCTTCGGAAAGGAAGCCTTGGACATCACGTGCGTCAGGGGACCAGCGCCATCTGATTGGCCGTTAACAGTTGTACAAGGCGGAGCAAAAAGCATCGTTTTTCCGTCCATTTTACGCTTGAAAAACTCGACCCTTTTCTGGACACTTTCTAGACGCTGACCAATTAATCAATTTTAATGAATTTTTAGTCGTTTTTCCGTCCAATGACCATATACGGGAAAAAACGACGTTTTCGTGTTTGCAGTGAGATATGACGTTTCATTCAGAATGCATTGGATTGGAGACTTGCAAGAAAAAAGTAGCTTGGGCTGTCACCACATGCAATACTACTATCTTTCTTGACAAATCAAATTATATGATGATGGAATTCTACTGCATTGCAAGTACGTTTACAAATATCACAAGACTATTTTAATACCCGTTCAAAGATTCTAACTGACTTACTATGCATAAGAGCGTACAAAAATATGATTAGACGCATTTCCTCTATTTAGTTTAGACTTTGATAGATGACTTTTGGACATATATTCAGGATACGGACAACATATCTGTTGCGATTAGAATGCAATAATAAGTGTCTGACATTATCATCATTATATTTTGTATCTATGCATTTATATACCGCACCTATCCTGGTACTAATATCTGACTAAATACGGTTTATTAGTTCACCGGCCAGTGGATCCGTATGCATTCCAGGAATCATTCTTAATTCCCTTGGGACTATCCAACCCAAGCTGCCTACGAGCGCTATATAGATGTTTATGTCCACCTCAAATATCGGGTGCCCATTCCCCATTGGGCGAAGAGAGGCACATTTGAACAAAGTCACTACCACACGTTTTGACACATATGTATGAACGTATTCATTGTTCCATCATCTCGTCATCTAACATCAGATGAGTGGGTTCTTTTGAGGGTACAGGTGAGGTGAAATTGGGTTTAACGTCGCGTCCAAGATTATTGCACTTATATAGCGACGTGCGTGTACGTATGTGTGTTTGTGTGGCTGCTTGCACTAGTCCGGACTGATGCTGATTTATAGTGCTAGCCCACTGAGATACCAGGCCGTAGTTTAACATGAATACCCCACCCAATCACAGTATACTGACTCCGAGCCGACCAGTCCTTGTTTTAGCCCCTTAATGCCGAGCGCCAGACGGGGTAACAACAAGTACCATCTTTTAACGTCTTTTGGTATGACGCGGCCGGTGATCGAACCCCGGACCTTCCGCTCTCCGGGCGGACGCTCTACCATTAGACCACGTAATTGGTCTTTTGAGTGTACAGGGTATACTGTATACTAGGGTAGTGTCAACACCGTAAACGCCCGTAAACAATGCTGGTTCATTGGCTGAATAACAGCCTGGTCACAAGCAGAATATGACCTCAACACCTGGCTCTTCAGACCGATTGCCCACTCTGCTCCAGTGGAAATAATCACAACTAACATTCCTTGTATGCATATTTAAAAAACGAGAGTTAATATCAGTTTAGGGAAACCAGATTTTTTTTTCCTGAATCACTGTTTTCCGTGAAAATAGTATATGTTGACAGTAATTTTAGTATCCTTACTTTCGTTGGAATTTTAACTTTTGATAAAACTGTCTGTTCATTTGTCTACAGGGTCATTGATCCTCAATGTGAGCGACACGGAAGCAGGTACAACGAAAGGATCCGCTGTGTATGTACAAAACCAAGGCTATCCTAGTTCGTCAGAAATAGGAGGATCCTGCAGCGTCTCCTCCTCCTGCAATACCACCATAGTGGTAACTGCCATACACCTCAGTCTTAACGTTAACAGCAGCTGTTCACAACTTCTGGATATCACAGATGGAAGCGTGAATCAGACAATAGACTGTTCACAGAACAACGGTGGCGATTTTGCTTTTAAAGATGTGTACACAAGCATCGGCCATTTCCTTGAGTTGGAGTTTACTACCCTCGTGCCTGGCGACAAGGGGAAGCTGTGGATAGAGGTTAGAGGTAATATATAGCGCAAGGGTTTACATTGTTTCTGATCAAATACCTTTAAATAGACGATTGTTAGTCGTAGCCCATAAGGTACGGACACGATGAACTTCGGAATTGAATTGATGATTAAATAATTAATTTTAGAAATACCTTTATGAATGTGTGTATTGTGTACTGAACACTTATTTCAGGTTTGGTTGACGGCCATAATGTTACTTTTCATAAGGTTCAAATCCATATTCGATCATGGACCTGCGATGTGGGTCGTCTGCAGTTTCTACACCTCCGCCTGTAGACGAATGCCCTGTTTACACAACTAGAACGCTTTCAACGACATCAAAACCAGCGTCAACAACTACAGCATTATCTCATATGTTGTCAACGTCGGAAAGGACATTTGCCAGCATCCCCGGAAAACCTATGCGTAAGCATTGAATGGCGCGGATTGATATAGGCATTTGAATATTAAAATTCGATACGTGTGTGCCACTCGTTCTTACCAACAAATAGAATCGATTGTTAGTCACGTACCTGATTTTCTCAATATGTCGCATGTATACAGGACTTGGTGTTGAACCTCCTACTGATAATTTCGCTCAGAATTGTCCCTTCAACTGATTTCATTAACACACTTGGAAACTAAATCGCAAATATATCTTATGTTTGACAGATATGTTTGACGTATCCGCTGACAGATATGATAAGAGGAATATAGCATGGCACACAACCCGCAATGAAGGAGGAAATGCAAAGTTTATGAATTTTAGTCCCACCTACACATTCTACACAATTGTCCAGTTTCCATTTAGGTAACATGAACATACATCTCCCTTCCACTTTCAGAAAACTGGCAGATAGGATTACTCGTCACAGGAGTACTTGCATTGATAGGTTTCGTGGCACTACTTACTTGTTTTTTCCTGAAGAAAAAGAGTGCGAACAAGGTTTGATTCCATTTCTTTTCTAAACTTTCGTAGCTTCCCAATTTGACACTGTTGTAAACTCCATTAACTCTCGCTTGCCTAAGAACAAGGATCAGATGGTCACAAGGGCTGATAAGTTCATAAAACTTGGAAACAAATCTCATTTGTGGGATGTACTCCGTCATCACGGACCATTCGCCTCAGAATAGTATTTTTGTGTATATTAACATTTACTAAATCAACTACTTCTCAGAATGTGTTTTCAAAATTATATTATAATTCTATTTTTCGTAAAGTGAAATTGATAGTGAATCAACTTGACAACTTGTCAATTCGTTGTACAGGTAGACCTAGCTACCGCGACAGATCGGAAGGACATTGATGGACTGCCTACTTACCTCTAAGGCCCAGAGCCTGAGGTAACTAAACAGACTGCACCAGTGCAAGGACTGCTGATATCGATATTCTCGCAATGGTCGCCCAGACAAACAGAAAATATGCGCGCTTCTTCAAATGATCGTGTTCCAAAGGATCTTTGGAGGTTCGACGATCCCAGAATACAGAATAAACCGAGTGGTGGTCGGACAACACTTCCTGCAGTTCGAGTAGCTGGACAACCAACAGTTCCTGTACTACACAGTGTGCTGCCATCATCAAGGGCAGCATCGCTTAATGGTCATGTTTTTAACGACACAGTTGCGGGAGATTTGGAACAGGGTGAACATATGCAGCCAGAAAGGAAAAGTAAAAAAAAGAAGAGGAAGAAAGACAAAATTAATGAAGATGACTGCAGTGCTACAGAAGGTGAAACTAGGAAAAAGAAGAAGAAAAAGAGCGCAACCGATCATGTTGCAGATGAAGAATTGTGAAATTGTTTTATTTTGTCAACAGAAGAAGCCAATGGTTTTGTGGTTGTGTTATGATTTTAACGACAGTTCGACAGTCCCTTTGACACTAACGGGAATTAAATGGTATTGCTCTTAATTCGTACATGTGAAGCAAAATATGTCGTTTAAACCGTGTATTATTATTGCATTTTCATTAAAAGAATGTTAAACACAAAATCCCGGACAAACTTTTTCAGTTATTTGCCTGGAAATGCAATTTAAGCTGGTACTATAATTTAAATTACATTTTAATTCAAAACTTAAATTCGAAACACATCTGAGTAAAAGCAGTGAAAAGGATTTTTAAAACAAATTTTATTCATAAAAGTGTGACAATGATAAGAGTTGCTCGAGTTTTGATAATGTTGTCGCATGCAAAATCAAGGCGTGGTCGAATAAATATTGTACATGTCATGATCAGTATTTATCTTTTTATAATATTATTATACATTTCGTCACAGAACAAACCAGTCTGCAGTAAACCCAATACACCAGTCTATGTGGGAAGGCCACTTGATGTCTGAAATAATTCTAATATGTGTTGGAATTTAAACAATAGATATATTTTGATATTCATTCAAAGGTCTTTATATATATACATATATTTTTTTTTTGTGAGAGTTTTACGGGAGTTGAAACAAATGAGCTAGGTTTTCTCCCATTTATTCAACTTCGATACATTGGAATTAATCTTTTCAAGTGAGATATGATTTATTTTCAGTTTCAAAGACCAGAGCCTGTATACAACACATCAGTACATAAACATTTTACTATATAACATAGAACACATGACATTATTATTGATGAAGGGACTTATGAAGCTTCCTTGTTTTCAATAAGTATTTTGATAGCTGTACAGTTGTAAAGTTACAATTAGAAAACATAAGATTTACAAAAACCTCAATTGAAAGTTTTATGGAATAATTAGAATGAATGTAGATTGGTCTTTTGTCAGTGAAGAATTTATATTCGTTTTTAATCCCTCTAACATTATATCGACATACAATATTTACATACTCTGTATTTTTGGTCGAGGCCTATATGGAACAACTACATGTATGGATAACTTGTGACGTATCCTATCAGGACCTTTATTTACGCATGGCATTTTTATGGTAGTATTTATTATAATACACTTTAGAGACTGACATGTAGTCATAACCCAATGTGTGCTGAACGATACGACTATATAGTCATATCTGGTGTCATGCACATTAATAAGCGCAATGCCCAATGTGGCATAAATAGTTGGCAAATAAATCTATGCAAATCATGTATTCGATATGTGAATGTAAACAACAGTTCCTTTGAATCCAGCCTTACATCATACGTTCACATGGTTGAATGCATTCGGATATCCTTTCAACTAACTATCTTGCATGCTAATTGACGAGACCAAAGTTCTCTACCAACATGCGGAGTTGCCCCCGTATATATACCTCGTTTGTTGGCTGCGTCATGCATATCTATACAACTATCAATACCGCGTATTGTGATCACATGATGTATTCAATATTGATTGTAAGACGTACGTTGATAGATCGACATTCGTGGGTAACCATGCGCTCATAAAGACGTATTCGGTCTCGCACATTTGGAGCGACAGACCTCCTCTGAAGGGTCTTCGGTTTCTGTTCCGGATAGATCTACGAATTATAATGAATACGTTTTGTCTTTGTATGGTGACCTTGTCTTCGTACTTACATTGTACAGGTATGGATTTCTTGATATTATCATATATTACACGGTGTAGTATAACGTTATCATTCGTCTTATTTGAACCGTTTGAACCATAACACATCTGTACATATATAACAAAATTTTCCAGCTGTATATGGTGTCCATGTTCCGACCTATTCCCTTACTTATTAACACATCAAACTTATACAATTGTAAAAGCAATGCCGTACTCACAACTCTCGCCCTTATCACTATGTATACCTTCGCCACAATAGCCACTCTTAAACACCACATTCACTGTATCGGCCGATATCAACACTTTCACAGTTAGTCACGATTCTTTCATTCAACATTTCTAGACTCGCTCATTTTGACTAATGAGATTTCCCATTTCGGTAAATAGTTATTTGTACTACATACTGTTACGTGTCGACCTCCAAATTGAACAATAAGTTGACCCATCAATTTATACGTAAAGGAAGTCAGTGTGAAACGAACAAGCAACAAACAAATGATACAAATCAACAATTGTAGTACCAAATTAACTATATTTACAAATCGATACAAAATACAGTACAGCAAATTACAATGGCAGTACTGAAGAGGGCGACAGTACAAAATTCAATGGCTGTATAATTACAATGGCAGTATAAGATATAATAGCTGTGGCAAAAGCAAAAATGCAAGGGATAATAATATTCACCAAGCATCAACAGTGGTCACGCTTTCGAAATAGGCCTAGGTTGAATATCCAGGGTGAAAACAATGATCTTCACACATCCGCTGGTCTTGGTGAAATGTGTGATGAGATTGAGTGAGTGAGTGAGTGAGTTGGGTTTAACGCCGCTTTTAACAGTATTTCAGTTATATCACGGCGTGTCAGCTTAATGTGGAAGGAAAGCCCGAATTGATACACAGGTCTCAGACTTTCACCCCTTCGGTGAAACCCACGAGCACAGGTATGGTGCTGACAAACCTGGAAACATAATCGGGGCGAACCCACAATCATAGGTTTCTGGCGTGCCCGAGGGACGCAACTCTGCACAGCGAATCGTGACGCCTTTGCCCCCGTGAGATGAGAGTCATGTTCATGCCCCTCACGTGTATATGGTCTAAATACCTTCTAGAAGGTTCTGTACCATACTGGAATAGTCTGGCTGTTCCAGAAGATTCCAGACCCGTGTTGGATTTATCGATAGATGTTTTAGAAGGTTCCAGATTAAACTTGACCTAAAAAGCATCAAAATCTGAACTTCCATACCACTGCTTACATTAGATAGTACTACGTTCTTGACAACTAACTATTGTCTAAACACGATGCTATGAACTTCCACAATGTAACACAATCAAAACACTTCTTTGAAAGGCATTTAGTAAGTGATACACATAAGGATCGTTTCGGGGTATATGCTTACTCCTTCATCGGGTGTCATTGTGTTCCTCATTATAAAGAAGTTGACATCCATATATTCTCTTCCTTAATCACAACACTGTATAACAATAAAGTACGCTGCTATACAACAATACTCTTCGAGGCCTCCTACAAGAAGTACATTTGCATCACTATCATGTTAGTTTGAGTTACAAATACAGCTCTAACGTTTACACTCTTTTTCAGTGTCGCTCGAGGCCGTTGGTTGTTATGGCAACACAGCGGACGATTTCCTAATCCCCAGATGTGATTCGGACAAAGTCATCGCGATAGATAACTTGTATGCTATTGCCAAGAAAGTGTCTTCCAACTGCCCCCAAGAGTATACAACCAGTGTACAGGCGAGCAGGCAAATGTGTTGCTCAAAGAACCTTGAGGACTGTGTGATGGACTACAGGGGCATCAGTGACTACCACGCCGCCTGTGCCGGTGCGTCCTCTTGTACCAAGAAGGTAGCATGGCAGGATACAACATGCAGTGGGACTGGATATCTGGAAAGATCAAATTACATGCTGATGAATTATCGTTGTATAGCAAGTAAGTTCAAATACATCAGAGCGTTTGAGTTAAACAATCCGAACATTATCAAATCTCTCTACACAAAATAAATCGAATTTGAGATGTTATCCGTCAAATTTCCAAACACGGAAAATAAATGTAAGCATATCATAATGTGTAGGTATATATTGATTGATGGATATGAATAGTTTGTTCCTCCTCTCTTCCAAACGTGTTGCCGGAATAACCGAAGTATCAAACAGTCATATGTCAATAAAAAGGTCATTGTAATGTCCCCGCCGTCATATACTGCTGAAATATAGCGAGGAGAGGCATCAACCTTGCTCATTCACTAAAATGTAATAGTTTGGTGCACATCAATCTGGTATGAGACAGGTTCACGGGCACGGTCAGCTGCAATGTGTTCAACTTTCTAAATGGTTTAACACTTAAGAATGAGATATATTGCGTACCCACTGCAGACACATACTTATACAACCATGCATTGTAAACGGCATTTATTCCAGCATCCGACATCATATCTATACCGTCAAATGCATCTAAGAACGGAAAGAATGTTACCATCCAGAATGAGGGATATCCGTCTTCAGGCATAAACCCAAACACTGACAGCACGTGCAGTGTCACATCGTCCTGTGATTCATCTATAGCTGTGACATCATTACATCTGGATTTTAAATACGACGCCGGTGGAGCCTGTCAGCAGTACATAGACATCATGGACGGTAGCTCTCGTAACAGAATAGACTGTCGCTACAACATGAACTACAGCTCTGGTACATTGTATACCAGCAGAGCACATTTCATAACAGTCAACTTAAGAAGTAACCTACCAACTAACAGTGGGCGCGTATGGATGCAATTTCATGGTAAGAAATAGAATCAGCTTAATATTTACACTAAATCTTTGATAGGGATAATCACTATTGAAATATACACTGGACATATATACCCCTGAAGATACGGGTGGGGAATAGGCCTTCGGAAACCCATGCTTTATATAAGAGGCGACTATATGCCTTTCGTAAGTAGGCGACTAACAGCATCGGATGGTCAGGCTCGGTGACTTGGTTGACGCATATCATCGTACCCCATTGCATAGATCGATGCTCATGATATCAGTCAGTGGAATGTCAGGTCCAGACTCGATTATTTACAACCCACCAGAGTTGTATGGTTCATTGCCTGTAGAATAATCAGGGTACTTGTATATGTTACCCTTGAGATAAAGTATCATTCATTTCCACTTCGACCCGCAACATATTTCAATACCACGTTAGGCCATCTGTATTATTTGACTCATCGCCCGTCGGTCCTAATTTACCATCCCGCTCACATCTTCCTGAGGAAAGAGTGTTCACCATCCTATATCAAAGGCAAGTTTCCACCCTTGCCATTTCAAGCCTACTTTTCGTGGCTCAATCTTGGCGCAACCCCTGTAGAGCATGAGTTGTGTCCCTTGTGAAGAAGACGCAATATCCTATCATATCGCTGTTCTTATGTCGAAAACGACCTGGTCGATCAGATAATGAAAAGATTCTAGATTCATTGCTGACGAACAAATACAATGACGGATTACCACCATGAGCCACTTATTACTGACGCATTTCTCTCGTTCAGTACTGGAGGCATACAAACAGTATCAAGTAACATTGCACATCGCGGTAGCATGAAAAGCTCAGCAGGTTTCACCTAAACACGCACGGCCATAAGCATTCACTCGTTCGAGTTAAAAGACAATGAAGTTAGCTCTAAAGTATATGAACGTTCTTGGGCGAGTTAATTAAAAGGTTTGAACCACTTCGAAAATATTTGACTTGACATAACTGGGGAACAATTCGGCCCCAAGTCGTCAGGCGATTGTTAAAGCCATAGCAGCCGCCACGTTATCGGAATCCGGATGTGGACTGTAAAACGTTCTCTCATTGGACAATTAATATGCGCGATACTCCTCTCAAATATTAGCACAGAAAAGTAGGCTTGAAATGGCAAGGGATAAAACTAGACTTTGATAAAGAAATTATAATCAGAGAAGTAAAATATATGCTTACTGATTGCTATTCTTTCGATTTCAAACCCTGTTTATCTTGTCTTTAAAACTCTCAGTCAATTTATCGGTTGTATTCTCAACCAAAGACATGTTTTTCTTTCATTATTTTTATTTACTTCTCAACGCCCCTCTGAAGCATGGAGCACAGACAAAACAATATTTTGGTTATTTCTGTGGGCAATTCTGTAAATTGGAAGTTGGAACGTAACTAGCAGTCAATGTCAATGTATAAATGTCAATGATATACAGCCACGCACTATCAAGCCAGCATAGAGGTGCAATGTGGGACGTCAATGCTAACAGTTGCCCCGACTGTCCCAACGTGTCCAGAAACCACTACAACTTCATCTCCGACATCAACAATTGGTAACCCCAAAAACCGTGGCAGGCACAGGGATGATGACGACCAGTCAGGTAGGTAGCAAATGTATTGCCAAGCGTTTGAATTACATAATGCGATTTGTTTAAATGTTCGTGGTTATCCTCCACCAAATTATGGCTCAGGTTTCTGTATATTAGAAAACAATCAATAAGTATTTGGAACATGTCACATTCGTCATACACTGGTATCGATCTGATTACAGGTATCGATCTGTGGAACATTTGAGAAGTTATTTGTCAAATGATGGTCATGGTTATTAATGACCGGTCACGCATTCAAAATACAACTTCAAACATGTACTTGATATTTTAATATCAGAACTACTTGTTTAATTTGGAACGAAGGAATGTTGTACTTAAGATGTTCATGTTAAACAACATGTAAGGCGTCTCTATTAACAATGTAACCTGTAAATAACATAATTGGAGATCTTTAATTATACATTATCTAATAATATTAATTACTTGATCATTGTTTCACATTTCCAGATGGCTTGAGCCCAGGGGGAACAGTCGGCCTCACCATAGGCGTTGTGCTGCTCGTCCTCCTCTTGCTGATACTTCTATGTATTTGCTGTAAAAAGAAGCAGAAGAAAAACGAGGCATGTAAATCTAAAAATTCCTTATTTACTATCGATGAGGAAATGTTGTGCAGTAATGTTTATCATCTAAACTGTTTCTTTGTGCGCTCAGGGGAACGTTATATCTGTTTCGACAGACCTTGGTAAACAAATCTATCGGAAATTCGAGCAAAACTTGTTTTGATCGTTTTATTTATTACGCTTACGATTATTTCAATTGACATTTTGCTATTTAACAGTTCTTGTGATTTCTGGATGGATCAGGGTTCCTCCATCTAATGTTCTGGCGAGGGGATTAGGGGGTGGGGGAATGGGATGGTAGATAGAGGCAGTTTTGTTCTGTCCCTGCTTCAAAACACGCAGTTGTGTCCTGAGACCGGAAACATATTTTATCAGGACATCCAGGTTATCCAGAAAACAATTCTCTATTCTAGTAAAATATTGTGATAAAATATATTTTGAATCAATTATATTTTGAAAACAACCAGAATACTAAACTAAATATGAGTTTTAAGACATTGCCACACAGGGTGGATGTATGGAGGACACTAACAGAGATGTATGCGTATGTTTACTAAGTGCAGTATACCCATTCCGGAAATAGCATGTGGATTTGCAAGTACGTGTGTTGACTGTGTGCCTGTTGTGGGTAATGCATTACACAAACACTGTCGCTCGTTACCACTCCTGACATTTCTTCACGATACATGGCCAGTAGGTTCATACTCGTAATATTTCACCAATTGAAAGTTATGACGTATATGTGTAATCAGATTCAGTAGTTCTATAAATCCATATCTCATTGCATGAGGTACAACATTCAATGTATTCGCCCATGAATCGTGATTCACGGGGAGTATGAACATTGTGTACGGATTGTGTGCGTGTTTGAAAGAAAAGACTGCCCTGCGACGCACAGTATGTCTTCTGAACATAAAGAATGAATAAATGTCTTTATTACTACCAGCCATTCAACTTACAGAAAACGTATTCTAAACCGGTCGTCAATACAACTATTATGCTGTATTGCCCAAACACTGCAGAAGGGTAGTTATATCAACAGGGTTGGTCAAATAATTATCGTGAATAGTTCACGATATCGGGGACGCTCAATAGTCGTTAACACAATATATTTGGGACGAATATAGGACGTGATTTAAGGTTCAGAAATTGGAAAAAGCAGCAAAATAGTATTGGTGATTTAATGAACCAACGCAATCTTTGGCGATCGTCTTTTAGGTAAACAAACGTCTTTTTTTCTGTACACGCTGTACATAACGTATAAAACGTGTCCACACATCTCAAGACTAGAAACGAACGTTATCATGATATCATTACATTTTATTAATCCTATTAATCAAAAAGAGGTGTTTTGTGAGTTTTGAACAATAATTCAGTAAAGTCACAGAGACACAGACCGTAGACATTTGGCATTTTTGTGACACTCGGGCGAACGATGTAAACTGCTGACATGCCTAGCATCATATTGAGGGCAAATGGTCACCTGCGCGTCCTTCGGCAATGGAGATCTGTCTAATAGAGATGTAAATGCAAGTATTTCGAAAGATATAAATCTATTTTTCAACCCTCGTTTTACTCTTATTCGAATCTCTCCGTTTTGGAGATCCTTTTATGTTATGTAGTGTAAGTTTATACATTCCAACTCTACCATCTTTTGTTTGGTTTCTTCAGGTATTTCTCGCAAGCCAAAATTCCATTTTTCCGTTACAGTTGAAAGTAGGCAAAAGCCTCGACGATTTTCCTGATTCTGAGTTTGCTGAAGCCCTCGGTATCCCAGGAACATATACCGGCAGCACAGCCCCTGCCGGCTCCTTGCTTCACACAAAGCCACGGCGACTGACGCCAATAGAGGCTCCAGGAGAAGGGCATGTGAGGACAGCATGGAGCACCATCAGCTCCATGACACCAACCCTGTCGGTGATAAAACACATGTCATCGGCTTCTGGTAAAACAGATGACAGCAAGTCAACCCAACCTTATCATATGAAGACTAATGTGTTTGAAATAACGAGAGAGATACTGGAACAAAACGGGAAGGTGCCGTCTCACGACATCAATCAAAATATGAAGAAATGGAAAGAGGCAAGCGGAGTTCATGGCAATTAATTATCAAAGCATAGAGCAATGGGATTCCTGGGCTTTGATTACAATTGCCCTCGAAATTCGTCTATGGCATTTACAGCATCCATTTTATTGATGCTGTACATTTAGGACTCCGTAGAATTATTCCAGAAAAATAACACTCATTAAACGTTAATCTCAGTGGTGTAATCACTGTGTAATTAGTGGATCCATACAGTGGATATTCATTGTGCCAAATTAATACAGAATGGACATAATACAGTGAAACTCCTGAATCTAATGCGGCACCCTAAAATCATTATAGTTTCTTTGTTAAATGATCAGTGGGTGGTCATCACATTCATAGATATATATAATGCATTCATGTCCCTTACTATCACACCCATTGACAGATAACCGGAATAGCTGACACTATCAGTAACGTTCACCCTGGTGTATGAGCAGCATATCCTTTTGCCTAAACAATGATATATCTCTTGTAATGTCCTGAAATATATCTTCCGTGATAGCAATGATATATCGGGGATGACCACGACTGCTTACATTGTAAGAGTAAACAAGTCAATAGCCGTTTGAAGAGAGGCGGTGCGATTAGCTGATCATCCGTTCCTTGTCACCAGGTTGACGTTTTGCAATCGGCAGTTAATGTTGCCCTTAATGTCTGAATATCATGATCACACTTTTAAACATGAAGTATCGCTTCCTATCTAACCATATCTTTGTCATATTATATGCACGCGTTTCCCTACAACGAATGTTGGCGAACGCGACATGTAAAGGTCTTTTGCAACATTGTAAAGTTCGTCCATATATCTTGTGAATTTTGACAGCAAAAAAATATTTAGTAGCTGAGATATATAACTGAGAGGTGAGACAGAATCTTCATGAAACTATGAAAGGCACTGACAAATTATGTCATCAACTACAGATATTCAAAAGAAAAAAATGGAAATCACTGAAACCCACTTTGTTATTTGTAAGGGTGGATTGGTGCATGGAGTATTAATGAGATTGTATTGATGAATGTTGTATATTTGTTGCTAGTTATCATCATGGTTACCTGTACATTTAATTATGTTAAATAAAGCATAGATATTATTGTGGCTTTTTAAAATTTTGAATATGAAATAATTTCAGACCCAGGAGAACATATACATATTCAACAGTACTTACTTATATCAAGCTTCGTGGATATCGATACTCTGATGTCATTCAGTAATGGTCAAACAGACAGCCAATTCCCTTCCACTACTTTACCTATCTGAAATAGAAATAAAAGAAACTTGTGAAACCACCTCATCTATTTCATATTCAGATAGTGATAATAGATTCCTCACATGAAAGTGCTATAAGAAGGTGACATCAACTGTTCAAAAGTCGACTTTCTCTTTATGTCGAGCAATATTCCAGGCACTCCAGTTTCAGCTCCATCGCACAATTGTTTTAGATACAATCGAGCATGCTCTTTCTACGAACATTTCACACTCTTGCATAAACGCTATTTGATCAGGGTTTCAACTTCCAAGGCATTAGTAAAGCTTCCAAGGTTTTATGGCAGACATATGGGGGACATTTCCAAATTTGACGCATCAGTGTTCGATGCAATGTCCTATTTAAGAATGAACTTCAACCCTGGTGAACCTGTTACCGACATAACTAGGTTCAAACCCACAACCATCCGAGAGAACGGATCCTTGGAGTACAAAACAACGCTATCAGGTTCCGGGGATTGTATCATTGTAGCACACATGATATTGCAATGTTAAATACAATTAATAGCAGAAACACATTCTTATAGATTTTTGTCATGTACTAATGTGTTTTCTGGTGCAACCCATCCCCGTGAAGATCCGGGTTAGAATTTATCTTAAGCAACCCATTAACTAACGGGATCTGGAGGTCCTGCTCGCTGACTTGGTTGGTGAATGGCATCGTATCCAAAATGCGAAGATCAATACTCATAATGTCAATCACTGGATTGTCTGGCCCAGACTCCATCATTTAAGTATGTAGCTGACATAGGTTTTTAACATATAGCTGGAATATTGCTATGTGCGGCATTAAACAAAACACGAAATCAACAATGTAATACCAGACGTTTCACTCCAGTATGGAAGACAAAAACCGGGGCATGACAGCATGAGGACGAATCACAACGTGGAGGTACGATGCCACACATACAGCCAGCACGCACACCGTAACCACGTTCATCTGCTCGCGTTCAACCGGCTCTAGTGACAATATGGTTTGGGGCGTGATAGATCAGGACTCCCAACACGTGTATTTGTAAAATTGATTGATACGAGCTACATTCAGGGAAATAATATTTAGACGTTAACTCAATCACCTATTAGCATTGTGACAAATATTAAACCAAACTGCTGTATGTTAGCGTTGTATCAGAAACCCTGGTAGCGGTGTCCTAAATGATTAGCAACAAATCCACGTGCAGCTTATCAGGTGATTTACCTTATCAATCAAAATAACATGGCAACTGCCTTGCACATTATTAATTGCAAGCTTACTAATAGATCGAGTTGACGTCTACTAGAAAGTCGTTCCACGCTCAGAGAGATTTATATCCCTTGTGAACGGTGTGAGGTTACCTCTCTGGATATATGTGGCAATGATTACACGTGTATTTTGCCTATGTGTGGCGGTGGCCTTGTCTGTATACCCACATAATACAGGTATGTGTGTCATGTTTCGTAAATCTACACATAAAAATGTTAATTATAATTGCATGCAATTGTATGTCATTTTACTTATGCGTGATATCTAATAATACAGGTGCGAAGTGTTAAATGCCAACTATTAGGTGTTTCAGATGCATGTTCGTGGACTATTGCCAGATACATACATTAAAGCGTGGTAACTAAACGCATTATGTATGACATGGGACGTGCGTGAATATTTGTTTCTTGATCCCAACACACCGAAGATTTTACCATTCAATAATTAAATCCTACCATATGCAACATGTACGGGAATTCACTGCCGTCGTGTACCCATTATACAGTACATGTACACTTGATAAAGTACATACAGGCGAAAAAAAGCGATGGTAGTACTTTCACCATAATCACGCAAAATAGTCAGCTGCCATTGAAACAAACCCTTTATTGTTACAGAGACGACTCTGGATCATTCACCGGATGTTTTTGGGCTTAATATTATGTCATTGTCGTTGGCACATCTCTCCAACCACATCGCCTATCACCGTGAAATGATTTTGGAAATTGTCCAAATTCTCAATCCTTGTCGTATACATGTAAGATGACTTGATTTGGAATCTCACCGAATGTACTATGTACATATATTTATATTTGCTATCGATATCTGGTCCAACTTACTTACTGTCACGATAATGCTGCCTGTAATTCAACTTTCACTCTCTAAATGACTCACCACATTCCCATTGGATTACACAACCATACTTAAAATGATCACACTTACTCTTCTACTCAATGGCATACTGCCACCTGTAAAGAGCAACAAATATGGCATACATCGATATAATCATTACACCACATTACTGGTATCATCATTACACCACATTCCTAGTATCATCATTACACCACATTCCTGGTATCGTCATTACACCACATTCCTGGTATCACCATTACACCACACTCCTAGTATCATCATTACGCCACATTCCTAGTATCATCATTACACCACACTCCTAGTATCGTCATTACACCACATTAGTGGTATCACCATTACACCACATTCTTAGTATCATCATTACACCACACTCCTAGTATCGTCATTACACCGCATTCCTGGTATCGTCATTACACCACATTACTGGTATCACCATTACACCACATTCCTAGTATCATCATTACACCACACTCCTAGTATCTTCATTACACCACATTCCTAGTATCACTATTACACCACATTTCTAGTGGTGTCACTATACCACATGATTATGTTACATTCCTTGAAGTGTCACTTTACCACATGATTATTCCAGATTCCTGGTATCGATATTACACAACATTCCTTGTATCGTCATTACACCACATTCCTAGTATCGTCATTACACCACATTTCTAGTATCATCATTACACCACATTTTTATTATCATCAGTACACCACATTCCTTGTATCGTCATTACACCACATTCCTAGTATCGTCATTACACCACATTCCTAGTATCGTCATTATACCACATTTTTAGTATCATCATTACACCACATTCCTAGTATCATCATTACACCACATTCCTGGTATCGTCATAACACCACATTCCTAGTATCATCATTACACCACACACCTAGTATCATTATTATACCACATTCCTAGTATCATCATTACATCACATTCCTAGTATCTTCATTACACCACATTCCTGGTATCGTCATTACACCACATTTCTAGTATCGTCATTACACCACATTCCTAGTATCGTCATTACACCACATTCCTAGTATCATCATTACGCGACATTCCTAGTATCATCATAACACCACATTCCTGGTATCGTCATAACACCACATTCCTAGTATCTTCATTACATCACATTCCTGGTATCGTCATTACACCACATTCCTGGTATCGTCATAACACCACATTCCTAGTATCTTCATAACACCACATTCCTGGTATCGTCATAACACCACTTTCCTAGTATCTTCATTACATCACATTCCTGGTATCGTCATTACACCACATTCCTTGTATCGTCATTACAGCACATTCCTAGTATCGTCATTACACAACATTCCTAGTATCCTCATTACACCACTTTTTTAGTATCATCATTACACCACATCCCTCGTACCATCATCACACAATATTTATAGTATGAAAATTATACATCCCAAATATCATAATAATACCACTATATTGTATGAAAATTACATTTCTACCTGTAGTGGTGTTGCACAACATTTTTAGGAGTGTCACTATACCACATGATTATGTCACATTTCTAGGAGGTCACTATACCACATGATTATGTCACATTTCTAGGAGTGTCACTATACCACATGATTATGTCACATTTCTAGAAATGTCATTCTACCACATTATTATGACACATTTCTAGTAGTGTCACTTTACCACATGATTATGTCACATTTCTAGGAGCGTCTCAATACCACATGGTCATGTCACATTTCTAGTAATGTCACTATACCACATAATTATGTGACATTACGAGTAGTGTGACTATAGCACATGATTATGTCACATTCCTAGTAGTGTCACTATAGCACATGATTATGTCACATTTCTAGAAGTGTCACTATACCACATGATTATGTCACGTTTCTAGTAGTGTCACTATACCAAATGATATGATTATGAAACATTTCTAGTAGTGTCACTATACCACATGATTATGTCACATTTCTAGTAGTGTCACTATACCACATGATTATGTCACATTTCTTGTAGTGTCGCTATACCCCATGACTATGTCACATTACTAGTTGTGTCACTTTACCACATGATTATGTCACAGTACTTGTAGTGGAGTTTTATTAGAATTACACCATGATCCCTGTAGTGGAATTACACCATAGTAGTAATAGTGACATTACACCACATTCCTAGTAGTGGAAGTAAACCACATTTTCCTAGTAGGAACATTAACCACAATGTCAGTAGTGGAATTACACCACATTCCTGGTCGTGGCATTACGCTACATTCCTGGTCGTGGCATTTCGCTACATTCCTGGTCGTGGCGTTACGCTACATTCCTGGTCGTGGCATTACGTTACATTCCTGGTCGTGGCATTACACCACATTCCTAGCACAGGCATAACACCACATTCCTAGCAGAGGCATTACATCACATTCCTAGCAGAGGCATAACACCATAATCCCACTATTTGCTTTACACCACATTGAGACATTTCACCACATTCCACATTAATGCCCTTTTACAATATTCCTATCAGTGGCACATCACCCCATTCCTCTTGATGTCATTTTACCACATTCGCATGCAGTAGTGGCATTACGCCACATTCCCAGCTTTGCCATTTCATCACATTGCTATTAAAGGCATTACACCACATTCATAATAATGCCATTCATGACATTCCTAGTAACGGCTTTACACTACATTCCCTGTATTGTCATTTCACCACATTCCTCGTACCGGCAGTACATCACATTAAAAAAGTGGCATTTCACCCACATTCCTTGTAGTAGCATTTCACAACATTCCCACGAGTTACAAGAATTGTGAAATTGTTATGAAAGAACTGATCACCATATTACCAAAAATATAGTACAAGACTTAGTGCAACAATGCACCGATGCAATAACTTCACCCTGTCACCGACATACCCTACCCATCACATCCACAATATGACCAGTACCCTTACACTGTCCCACACAGGCTACACTGGCACTATTGCCTGTCTCTATATACCTGCACACAATCGCCAGTACACTACATGTACATGTTTGACTACTAAGTCAAAGCCTATCTGTAAATACTTTATTCAATTTCAGTATCACTTGAGGCAATAGGAAATCAACCTGCTCAAATATGGTTTTAGGAGAATGTGGGAGGTTTCCTTTACAACTCACTTACATGACTAAAGTAATTAACTATTGGTGCAAACTCTTACATCTTCAACCCCACAAATTACCTTCCCAATGCTATTTAATGCTTAAATCTTTAGATGATGTTGGGCGGGTAACTTGGGCAACTAAAGTTAGAAATATTTTATTCCAATTTGGGTTTGCTTTTGTATGGCTCTATCAAGAGGTGGGTGACTATAAAGCTTTTATTCTCCATTTTAAGCAAAGGCTCAAAAATAATTTACAGCAATTCTGGAATGCTTCTGTAAACTCTTCTCCAAGATGTGATCTGTATAAGCATTTAAAATCCATGTTAAATGTTGAAAGGTACTTGCCATGTCCACTCCCTACCCATTTAAGAATTGTTTTTACTAAATTCAGATGTTCAAATTTTAAAATAGCTTTAGAAACTGGCAGATATAGTAAAACAGACCGTTCACTCAGATTCTGTAACTATTGTAGAAGTATGGGAGTTAATGTCATTGAGGATGAATTCCATGTACTCTTTAATTGTAATTTATATTCTGCCCTAAGACAAAAAATACCCTGTTAATCTTCCTATGCCTACTCATTACAGTAATTCTCATGTAATAAATATTCTTAGTAATTATTATGAGTAAACATTATTCCTAGTTTGTAAATTCTTATATTATGCTCACAAAATAATTAATGATAAATTCTGTGTCCTGTAAATGTCATGCTCACATGTCTGTAATTTGGGCCATTGGCCTTTTACTGAATAAACATGTCTGTCTGCATTACACAACATTCCCACGAGTTACAAGAATTGTGAAATTGTTATGAAAGAACTTATTTCCACATTACCAAAAATATAGTACAAGACTTAGTGCAATAACTTCCCCCTGTCACCGACATACCCTACCCATCACATCCACAATATGACCAGTACACTAACACTGTCCCACACAGGCTACACTGGCACTATTGCCAGTCTCTTTATACCTGCACACAATCGCCAGGACACTACATGTACATGTTTGACTACTAAGTCAAAGCCTATCTGTAAATACTTTATTCAATTTCAGTATCACTTGAGGCAATAGGATGCCGCGGCACCACAGTGACACTACGATGTGATTCAAACAGTGTAATATACATATACAACATATATGCTCTTGCCAAGAAAACGACTACAAACTGCCCAACAAGTGGCACAGTTGGCAACGGAGGGCCAAAGTGAACTCACAGTTCTGAAGACTGTAAGATGTCCTACACAGGTGAAAGTGTCACCACGTACCACGAGCGATGTTCAGGGAGGCACATATGTGAGGGCCCGATTACATCCCAAGCTACAACATGCAGTAGGAAAGATTTCTCGTCTCAATCAAACTACATGTTGTTTAAATATCAGTGTATAGCAAGTGAGTACCAATAGAGTAGAAAATTTAATACCTCGCATGTGTGTCGGCGATAGGAAATACATGTATTTAAAACAAGTTCAATATGACAACACTGGAATTTTGTAACAGGTGTACATATAACTACATTTATAGCCGCAATTGACGACCTGTCATAAACTTTCGGAAGCTTCCATACAAAAAATATCTAATGGCGTATGCCAATATGGCCAAAATACTACAATGCTATTCCTACATAACTGTGACAAAAACAATATAATTCAGCAAAATCATATCCGTGTCTCGACTTCTGACGCTAATGTCAAATTCTAGCCAACCTCTCTCAGGATATATGTTAAATTGTAAGGTATTTGCGTGATCAAAATTCATTGTGTATTTGCGTTTATCTGTGTTGCTAATTGCAGTCTCGGACATCACATCATTTTCGGAACATAAACAAATAAGAGGAAAGGCTGTTTCCATCTGGAATGTTGGGTATCCGGATTCAGGAATAGTCAACAACGCCGACAACGTATGCAGCGTCACATCATCCAATAGTACCTCCATAGTTGTATCAGCGTTAGACCTGAATCTTACACATAACGCCTCAGGACGTTGTCAGCAGCAAATGGTCATCGTGGACGGTCCAATTCACAGATTCACTATTCACAGAGTTGACTGCAACAATAACAGTTACTACAAGGCTAGTACCTTGTACACTAGCAGGTCTTATTTCGTAAGAGTCCACTTAATTATAGACAATAACTTACCAACCAAGGCCGGGCGCTTCTGGGTTCAGTTTCACGGTAAGAAATACCAAGTACTTAAATTGTTGAGTGGTCGCACTGATGGTAATGCTGTTTTCACGAAATGTCATCACTTATGCCTTGTATATCTAAACATTAAATCCATTTGGAAATGATAAAATTCAAAAATTGGATAATCCGGTGCATGTAGAACACTTCAACGATTACTGCCTGTCCGGAAGTGTTCAGGGTATAACGGGTTCTTTCCGTTGACATATCCAGAGACACGTGAAGATCCGGGTTAGAATATATGTTCAGTTACCCATGCTTGCCGTAAAAGGTGACTATGCTTGCTTTGTGGCGTCATAGAATTCATTGTCCGTGTCAGTTGGTGACGTAACTATATACCCGGTATGATTTATATACAGCTTGAAACACAACGCCATCATAGAAATAGGATGTGGGACATCAGCCAGCACAACAGCCCCGCACGCGCCAGTGTGTCCCGAAACAACAACAACGACAACGACACCAACGTCTCCAACATTGCTGCAATGTGGTACACCCGTGGCCGTCCATCAATCGGCAGATGGTATCATGCATTAATACACACGCAACACAGGAATGACATACTTAAGAACTACTTTAATTTGCTAAATCATTCCCAAGGTACAAAGGTATTTCGACGGATCAAACGCGCCCTACACCTACACTTGCACCATTCCTTCTGTAAAGGAATATAATCGTTAAGTGTAACAGGTGAACAGTACGCATGTTTACAGGATTCCCTTAACGTGTTACTAGTGAGGAATATGATTTCATGAATGTTCGAAATAGTTCGCCATACAATCATTGTGATATGCCGTGTGTTCAAATTGGGATGATACACAGTTTACTTTCTTCATAGTTTGTATTGAGGAGATTTGATAGCAAATGATTGAATAGTATGTTAATGTTGAATTCAAGACATTGTCAGAGTGTGCAAGTCTAGTTGAAATATTGATGTACCTAAACAGAAACTATTATATATGACATTTCATACGCCATTGCCTTACAGACACCTTGAACCCTGGAGTAATAGCTGGTGTCGTTATAAGCGTGTTGGTCTGTGTCATGCTGTTGCTAATAGCAACACGGATTGTGTGTAGAAGGGTCCTGAAGAAGAACAAGGTTCGTACATGTATTCCTCTGAGATGTACTAAGATCAAGAGATAGGACAGTACTTGAGTGAGACGTCTGCACAATGACAAGATGGCCAGGTGTAGCCTAGAAACGCTACTGTGTGCTACTTGTATTGGGTGTAAAGGTACAGTGCTATCGTATCTGTAACAATATACCAGACGCACGGATTATGGACTACAGTCCGTTTGGCTCCAAATCAGATCGATGAATTGCAAAAAAAGGAAATCAGAATGGGGAATAGTTTATTAAATTTCATTACGGTACACGACAATGAATACCCTGTACCCAACAATATCTGCAGTTTGTTATTTCTATACCCATCACTGTAGAAGGTTGTTTAAGAGACTTTTACTTTGTTATGTGTACAAGTGGACATCTTGAAAAAAGAGGGCAAAACGGCAGTAGGAACAGTGCAAACACTCACGTGCTACACAAAGGTACAGGGAATTAAAACATACGAGGGGTCGTCTCATGATAATTTTATTCGCAATATGACTCGTTTATGTCAAGGCCGGCGTCGTCGGAATTACTTGTGACACTGATGATGGTCACAACTATAGGTGGGACTGTTGCTTGCTTGAAGTCCATCACATGACCAGTATCTTGACTCTATCTCGTTTTTAATTACGACTTTGGTAACGCAACGCTGCCATGTTTCCACTGTTGAGGGATTCATTTACTGGCCTTTCAACATCCCACAATTTAAACGTTGTGTTTAATCGTCCAACGTCACCTTTGACGATACCCCATATTAACTCTATTGGGTTCAGATCGCAGTTGTAAGGGTGAGGTCGTAATACGGCGTAACCTTGACCTTTGATGTAGTTGTCAACAATATACACGGGCTCGGCTTTGTTAGATTTGGCGATTTCATAGAGTTGTGGTTTTGTAGCCCTGGAAGGTAAGGTCATATTCATCCGTTGCAGCTATGTCACCATATCTCCTTTAGGCTATAGGACGTCTGGATCCTGCATACTGTCATACGGTGCATTGTCCGTGACGATGAAGGATTTGGCAGGCAAAGCAGGAACCAATTTTTTGTTACCCACCTTGCCGTTCATTTCTGTGTGGTTTTCCCTGTTGTCCTTGGCCTTGGCTCAAAAGGGAGAAAACACTGACTAGCACAGCCAGCACTGTGAGCGATAAATCGTTCACCCTCTCTCATTGGTAACTATCTCCTGGACGCCTTACCCACCGGGTAACCAATGACTGCTGACTGTGTGAGAGGCATTTCCCCATGTCTCATCCATAAAAAAACAGGCTCATATCCTTCTTCACGTTTCTGCTTGGTCTTTCGAAGATAATGATTTCGGAGACGAAAGATGTCAAACTGTTCACATAGCAGCCCTTTTGTCACCACTTATCTTTTTGCATCTGTAGATAAGGATAGGGTTTTAGCTGAGACTAAGGAGTAATCTCAGGTGACTATATTCGAGCTTAGGGCTCTCCTCTAACAGTAGAGACATAATCTATGTATTAAACTGCTCCAAATGTGGGAAACAATATGTAGGTGAAACAATACGACATTTCTGCATTATACTCAAAGAATATGTTTCCGATATCAACCTGTCAAAACCTGTCGCGAAACACTTTAATTCTGTAGGACACTCAACCAGAGACCTACACTATCAAATCATACAACAGCTAAAACGATTAAACGATTGTAACGATTAAATCATGTCCAGTTTTAATGTATTTCTTCAAGAGTTTTAGTGACATGTACTTATTCTCTGAATGCAGTTTAACAATTGCTCGCCTGGCTTGATTTTCTTTCTGAAACCTGTCTAATTTATCGACCTTACATGGTTTTGATATGTTCTCCGTCTGACTGCAAGAATCCCGTCGACGGACAACATTTCGCAGCTTGTGAGGAGACATACAAAGAGCTTTAGAAGCTCGTTTCAAGTATTTATTAATGGCATAAAATGGTCTTTCTGCTTCATATTAAAAGAAATCAAACACCTTAAAAATCATCTATTTTACATCACCTGATTGGCGCATTTTGCAATTCATTGTTCTCATTTGGAGCCAGACTCTAATTTAAGGGACACTCTGGCATTATTGCTACCAAGAGAATAGTTATAATCATTTGTTTATCAAAAGATAGCGGGCGAGAGTTTCAACTCATAATTAAATAGTAGATAGTATGCCAGCAACATAAAATATATTCGCTGTTTATATTTACCATGAATGAAAACAGCGAAGGTAGAGGAGATCTCCGTCGGTGAACATGTTGCCACCAAAAAGTACTGATTAAAGCGACGTTAATAAATCTCACCAACATGTCTTAAACATACGTACCGTATACGCAGTATCCTTCATGTTATTGTGTTATTACTGTTCTAAAGACGTATACTTGTTCCTGCAGATGAAAGTTGCAAACAAGGACGGGGGTTTACTCGATTCTGAGTTTGCTGTTCATGTAGCCCTTGGTATCACCAGCACAGCCCCTGCCGCCTCCCTGTATCCTAGTAAGCCACGACGACTGACACCAGTAGGGCTTCCACAGAAAGGGTTAACGTCAGGGGGCACAGGAAATGTCCCATGGAGCACCATCAGTTCAATGGCTCCAACTGCATCTATTGTCAAACACATGTCTTCAGCAGTTGGTAAAACAAATAACCACATCAAATCACCACAGCCTGCATCTATTAAGACTAACGTGTTTGTTATAACGAGAGAGGTCATGGGTCAACAGGGCAAGGTGACCTCAAACAACTTCAAACACAATCTGGAAAAATGGAGAAAAACGTCAAAACAAATTGAATGTTCATGTTGACGTTAAGGTTGAGCACTGCGAGCCCAGAGTTGATCCTAAAGTTAGTGTACGTGGTTTAGTGGCTAGGGCTCCCAATTGCAGAGGATGTTCGCTTCCACTGCTGACAGGAAGTGCTGGTTGACGTATCAAATCCAGAATAAGCCAGGTTATAACCATGCACAATGCTTATACTGTCAAACCCATACCTAGGCCTGTCACAGGCGGCCAATAACCCCATTGTGTAAATCCGATGCTTTAAATAAGTCTAAAACTAACGGTGCGTTGTATTTCTATCGTCAGGAGTTCATTGTGTGAAATTATGTTTGTTTCAGAAGATAATGAATGGAAAAACGGCAAGTTGTAAAAGGTGATGATTGTTTGTTAAATGAAACTATTACACAGCAGAAATTCCAAGCATTCAAATGTACAAAATATAACCACTATACTTATCCCATGTTTCTCTTAACCGTTCGCAGACACAGTTTAACATTAATTCAGGTATACGTAGTTATCTTTTTACAGTTGAGGCATGTACTTAGGGACACCTACAATGTAATTGGGCTACCTATTTGCTTTTCACCTAAAATCGCTAACGGCGACTTAACACAGTTTCATATTAACAGAATCATATGATCAGCAGAGCCTACATGTATGTATATTCAATCATATGACTATGACTACATTGTATGTGTTTACAGAGTATGGTGTGATTTACCACAGCAGCAACACTACCTGACAAGTATATAGCTCTGCGTTGTTAGTTGCGGTAAAACATGTCAGCTACGCTTCTAGTCTTTTTTGCAATCACATGATGACTTTAGTATTGGTTGACAAAAAGAAAGCAGTGGCTATATATATTTGCTTACAAAGAAATGTATTTCACTTCACTTCGAGACAAGATCAGTGTTCAGTTACAATTGTGGTAATGAATTCATTTTGCTTTTATGTTGCCTTGCCGCTATATTTACACAATGCAGGTACGTGCACTACTTTATCTGATTTTTTACATGTCTGTAAAATTACCTCACGTTATGTGATGTATAAAATCGTTAAATGAATTGGCTTTGAGAAAATATTTAATTGATGTTATTGCTGGCGAAGCGCTTAAACATTGATGTTATATGTGGACAAAAGATACATTTGTAATCGGGTTGTGTATACATCTGTCTGCATCTGTAGTGTCTTAACGAAATGGTTACAGAATCATG
Organism: Haliotis cracherodii; assembly: GCF_022045235.1. Classification (NCBI taxonomy): domain Eukaryota; kingdom Metazoa; phylum Mollusca; class Gastropoda; order Lepetellida; family Haliotidae; genus Haliotis; species Haliotis cracherodii. Next base: position 32,442,302 of record NW_027266286.1, read on the forward strand.
AGAGTGACATCCTGGTGCACATTTAACGTTACAACATTCTGGAGTTTAACCATCATTTGGTACATGGCAGATGTTTCCAGACGTAAACTTGATTTTATATTACTCGTATAACGATAATAATCATATTGATCTCAGATATATATTATCAGAGGAAAATAATATAAAGCACTATTTGAGAAGTAACGCACGACAAGGTGATATAACCCCTGACACTTGGTTTAGATATTTTAAGAATTTATTAAATCCAGATTTTAACAGAGATGTAAATGAATTTGATAAATCAGTTCAGGAATTTTTAGATTCCCATTCATGTCAACATTGTAATTATATGCCTTTTACTGACCAGCTCTTATCAGGTGAAATTACTGGAAATGAAATTAAACAAGATTTAAATGGGTTAAAAGTGGGTAAAGGATGGTATACCCCCTGAATATCTGAAAAGTATAAAAAAAAATCATAAACCCTTATCTTAGGCAGCTTTTTAATAAAATTCTAGATACTGGTGTTTTTCCAGATTCCTGGAATATAGGAATGATTATTTTTCTACATAAATCTGGAAACATATCTGATCCAAGCAACTATCGAGGTATTTCTCTCTTAAACGTGACTGGCAAATTGTTTTCTGTTGTAATTGAAAACGTATTAGAACATGGTTAGATGTGAATGACCTGTTATCAGAATCCCAAGCTGGATTTAGACCCAACTATTCTCCATCAGACAATATATTTATTCTTCAATCTTTGTGTACAAAATATCTTATTAAACCCAAAGGCCGTTTTTATTGTGCCTTTATCGATTTCAAAAAGGCTTTTGACTATGTGGAAACAATTTATGAACAATTCTTGATATGAATATGATGTGTCAATTGGAAATCAGACAGGTGCATGTATATAGCCATCATATTATTGCACAATAAACTTAAATCTAGGACGTAAAAATAGTCTCGTGCAGTTTTTCAGTTTGCATCATTTTGCAAGGTTTAAAAATGTGCATTCGTCGCCAAATTAGGGCAGAGTGAGAAGTCACATTGGGTAGAAAGCTACCTTCATTTGCATTTCAAAATGCACGTCAGCATTATTTAAAGACGAAAAAACACGACGTGACACAAAATGTCGTCGGCGGATATAACTCTGTGAAACACACGTAGACGGGTGTAGTGCCAATATTTTAAGCAGCATCAATCTGGGATTCGAATCCACGATTAGCGGCTCCTTACGGCACCTTCCGGCACCTTCCGGCGCCATATCATATATATCTCAACCAAACTAGTTCTTTATAGAGTACGATACGCATTGGGTTCATAGGTAAGCAGTTGACAGACGAAGCAGTACTGCAACAATATAAAATCTCCACATCGTTTGCGCGAGAGATCACCAGTTTAGATGAGGTAAATGTACGGAACGAGTGCGTGAAGAAAGTGTTAGGATGCTGGACATTGTAGCCCCGGTGCGGATTTTAATTAACCCACTAGCATTTACATGTGGCACTGTATCTAGATATTCTCTATGGAATTATTCGAACACTGTAATATAATATATTGTATATCACCACTAATTTTACATCTTCGTTCAACAAGCACTTGGTACATATCCAAGAGACTTTTATTCTCCCGGAATCCTTACTATGGAGGTTACTACATAACGGGCTACGACACATATCAAGAATAAAACTAGATGCAGACCTTTGCAGTTTCTAACTCAAACAACAAACAGTCAAAACTGTTTTTTCGGGTACCAATTTCAAACATTATATGTTCTGTCCCAAGCTGTTTGAAGTGCGTCATTTCAGATTCGTTTAAGGCAACCGGATGCTATGGTTCTCACCAGTTGCTAAACCTATCATGCTCAAGCCACGAGGTCATCGCCCTGGACAACATATGGGCAAATGCAAAAAACAAGTCCACTAACTGTACTGAAGGTGACGCAGTTGCCCTCCCGCCGACAGACCCTTGCTGTAAGGCCAATGCTCAAGATTGCAAGATGGACTACACAGGTGCAAGTGTCCCTGAATACCACAAGGCTTGTTCGGGGGTCTCTACGTGCGAAAAGGAGAGTTCATGGCAGGACACAAATGAAGTATGTGGTTCGGATTTTCTAACGTCATCAAACTATATGGACATTGAGTATCACTGTATAGCAAGTAAGTCTAAATACAAAGGATATGTTACTACCATAATTATACCTGTACGTGGGTATATGTACCACTGTTTACGTAAATATCTATTTTGCAATATATAGAGGTTATCAAGCGAGTGTGTTTGGGGATGGTAAATATCCTGCATTAGGAATAAACATTGTATTTAGCGAGCCTTGGCGAGCTAAATACATAGTGTTTATTCCTAATACAGGATATTTACCATCCCCAAGCACGCAAGCGTGACAACCTCTTTATCATATAATGTCATTCTTTAATTCTGTGCTTCAAAATCGCTTTCCCTCTCTCACAAACATTACCGAAACATTGCGAGTTTTCCTGGAATGCGCGCATTAATATATATTACGTCATAGGGTAAGTGATGTGTCAGTCGGACAGTGACAGTAGCCAATATAGTTCCAACTGAAATCTGCTTCTTATACAGTGGCGAAGCAACATATACGCAAAACAACAATTGTTTTTGTTTGCCTTTCGCGGCAATCCATCGGTCTGTCCGCTAGAGTAACTGCCCTTTGTCAAAGGGTAGCTACTCTAACCCTAGTCTATGAAACGTCACGGCCACGGTCAGACGTTGTTGACAGTCGGTCTGTCATAACGTTAAGAAGTGTAGTCAGATGTACACACAGATCCAACTATTTTAATTTGTGGAGAAGGTTTCAAGCCGCAGAGGTCTACAAGCACAGATATGGCTACTGATCCCGCTTGGCTAGGCCTCGTGCCCTCGCAAAATTGTTTCGAAATTTATATCTCCAAAGTTGCCAAAACTTATAAAATGCCATAGCTTCGTCACAGTTAGACACTTATTTTCAGTATATTAGACTGTTCTTTTGATAATGATAGCAATTATCCCTGTAGTTTATCCAGATTCCCGATGGTTAATTCTGACTCGATCGCCAAATGACGAGGGCGACGCCATGTTTGTTTATAAACAGTGAAAGTAGTCCCTACTTGACCTTTGATATTTGCATCTTTATCCGCATATGACCCCAACGGATATCGTTTTTATCCGTTGGCTTTATCCTGCCGAGAAACCTACCCATTATATGATAAATAGATATATAGGTACAAATAACGTATTTGGTATATGTGAGTGGGTATTGTTTTACGCCGCTTTTAGCAATATTCCAGCATTATCACGGCGGGGGACACCAGAAATGGTCTCACACATTGTACCCATTTCGGGAATCGAACCAGGGTCTTCGGCGTGACGAGCGAACGCTTTAACCACTAGGCTACCCGACCGCCCCATTTTGGTATATGTGCTATTCATTGTGATCATTCCGTGCAGGGTATGCTTATCATTATTCCAGGGGCGGTGGGGCAGCCAAGTGGTAAAAGTGTTCGCTCGTCACTCCGAACACCCAGATTCGATGTGTCACATGGGAGGACGCCTCTTTCTTGTCTCCCTCGCCGTGTTATTGCTGGGATATTGCTAAAAGCGGCGTAAAACCATATCCTCTCACTCACTTACTGTAATTTAGTTCAGATGTTTAAAAGTCAAGTTTATTGTATTGCAGCCAGTGGTATTGTACACATTCCGTCACATAACATGACCAACGGGTCGACAGTTTCAATCCAAAATGTGGGATATCCGACATCAGGGCCACTTGGCAGTGCCGGGATGTGCAGCATCACCGCGTCGCACAGTTCAAACATAGCTGTGTCATTACTGCATCTGAATTTTACACGTGACAAATATAACACCTGTCAGCAGTACATTGACATATTGGATGCTAGTTCTTGTGAAAGAATAGATTGTCGAAACAATACCAACTACAATTCTGGTACCATTTACACAAGCAGGAATCATTTCATAAGCCTTAACTGGACGAATCAGCACACCAACTCCGGGCGATTATGGATTCAATTTACAGGTTAAGTACACACTGCTAAAATAAGGTACATGTATAACGGAGTGTCATAAACTATTTGTGGAAGGGTAAACAACATCCCTAACTTCAAGCCATGCGAACTCTACTGAGTCTCCTAAACACCCATGCATTGATGTATGTTTCTGTGGGCTTTACAGTTTTGTCTGGTATATGTGATGATACGCATATGGGTAGATTTGTATCGGCCTTGTAGATGTACATTTCATCGGCAATGACGGAGTGCATGAAACATTGCTACTAGCTTAAAAATGTATTATGGGTGTAATTCTTAGGGAGGGTGAGTGTGTGAGTTAAGTTCAACGCCGATTTGAACATTATTTCAGTTAAATCATATTTACGACCTGGTCAATGTTTAGGTGAGAACCCGAACTGATGCAGGTCTTAGACATTTGACTTTGGTGAACCCCACGACCACGGGTATCATGCCAAGAATGATAATCTGGAAGGACAGGGATTCGAACCCACGATAGTAGATTTTGGGCACTGCCAATTGATTCAAGTCTATTCTTAAATCTCTAGCTAAATATTATATGTAATCTATATTTTTATACAGCAACAAACTACCAGGCTAATTTAGAGCTACGATGCCGATCCTCAGCAACTGTGGAAGAGCCGGGTGTGTCAACGTTTCCAGGTACGAGTATGGCGATTATTATAATTGCGGTGACAGTCTCGAATGTCCCCGAATATGTGGACACAACTACAACACTGATCACGTCGCTATAGACATGGTATGCTTCCGTGTTTCGTCGAATACTTCTTAACAAATGCAATGAATATGACACGTTATGTTATATGCTTTGTAAGTATCATTACATACTATGTCACAGTCTCTCGTACTTAATTAGTTAAGTTAATTGTCATCTTATCCTGTATTCTGTATACCTCTTGGATTCAAAGCACCGTTCAGTCTCATTTCACCCAAATGAGACAGAACTTACTTACGGATTTCAACTTACTTGTCATTTGTTCCTCATAAGTCAACTCTGTCCTAAATGAGTTTAGAATGCCACCTAAGGCATCACTCTTCCTCTTCAGGTGTCATGAGTCTGGCGGAGGCAGCTGGTACAGGTATAGGCGTCGTGGTGTGCGTCATGCTACTTCTCACAATGATGTATGTTCTGTATAGCAAGAAGCATCAGCTGGTAAGTATCACCTCCGTGCATATTTGGAATTGTAAAGCTTCTTAAACGACAACAATGTCCTCATACAACCCAGCCAGTAAATAAGGAGAAAGACGGAAAATTCCGTATACGTCATCAAAACAACACTTAGTCTTGATGTAAACTGTTCGTATTATTGAGGATGACCGGTCATATTAAACTGATATCGACGAGTGGATATTCTTCGTTAGTAGTTATAACACAAAGGAAGAAATCAGGAAAAACACCTACCATAGCAAAGAATACATGACATTGTATTACATCATTATACTTGCAATGTATGTTAATCTACGATGCTTATACAAATACGTGCTGCAAGGAGGCAGTCATTTTTCTAAATCGGTATGTTGTTTATACCAATAACTTTAGACACTGGCAACAATCTTGAACGCAACTTCATACCGCGATATCTTATTTTCTTTACATTGCAAACATTGTTTGAAACCCTGGTCTTAAAGCCTAATGGAACAGCCAAATTGTCCATGATATCTTCCATCAAGAACATCTTGTTATCCTACCATGTCCCCCATTCAGTGCGCGCAACGAACAGCTGAAAGATTATTGATGTGTGGTTGTAAGCACATACTCCATACCTTTCACTTGTTGCTATTACAATGCTTATGCTGGTGATTACAGATGAAAATTGCCAACCACGGTGGAGATGGCCCAGATTCCGAGTTTGCTGATGCCCTTGGTGTAACAGGAACAGATATGAGCAACACAGCTCCAGCTTCTGTCATTCCGCCAAATCCACGGCGACTAGCACCAATAGAGGTTCCAGGCACTGGATCGTACATGCATCTTTGATAACCAGTTCAGAACTGCTATGACCAGTCTTTCTTCTCAGACACATGTTGCAGACAGGTTTCAATAGTAAAGCAACTCAACCAAGGTTTATAGATTAATTTATAAAGTGATATACTTTAAGCGAACGTATTAACCACGAGGCTACCCCACCGCCCAGAACAGGTATAGAAATGTATATGCTTACCGTCCTCGCTAAAGTCCTTCGTTTATATCTCCAATGATGCCTATCCTTGTGTTAAAGTCCTCGGCTACACCCAAGTCAGACACTGATATTCAGTATCGCACACTATCATTTAGTGATAACAATTATTCCAGTAATTTGTCCGATTGTCAACCTTGACTTCATAGCCGATAGACAAAGGGAACGCCATGTTAGTAAACATGTACCTCCCTCACATTTAATTTGTATATTTATCTGTAAATGACCCCGACGGATGGCGTTCGTATCTGTTGGCATTATCATGCCAGGAAATCTCTTTATGTAAAATAACGTGTTTTGTCAATAGATTCAACTGTTTCTTGGCATCATACAATGGCTGGGCAAAAAGTTCCAAACCTAACAAACAAAACCAACAATTGTGAAAGTGTTTTTCATTTCATTTTTCAACATAATCTCCCTGCTTTACAATACACTTCTTTTTTTCGATAGTGAAGCTTCTCAATTCAAGCCAATTTCTCAAGCTACCCTGCAAAAACCCATTCACGGCAGCTTTGAGGTCATCGTTGTCGCCATTGCGTTTTCCACGAAGGTGTTCTTACAGTTTAGGAGACAGGTGGAAATCACTTGGTGCCAGGTCTGGCGAGTATGGAGGGTAAGGAAGCTCCAGCAGTCAGTATTCCTCGCCGCCTTTCTTTGACAGAATCTTTCAGGCGGTGACGCAAATCAGCGTAGTCGCACCGGAAATCGTCTTTTGACTTTCAAAGTAATCAACAAGGATCACACCCTTTGCATCCCAAAATACAGTGGTCATAACTTTCTTAATTTGATCTTGAAGAGTTGAATTTATTTTGTGCCGCAGAGTGTATGGTGCCATTCCATGGATTGACGTGTTGACTCGGGATCACAGTGGTAAACCCATGTGTCATCACCCGTTACTAATCTCTTTTTGAATTTGATAAAATCCTCCTAAATTATCTCTAAATGTTCTTTGGCAATTTCAGTTCTTTCTTTCTTGAGATCAGAATTTGGCAACCGACGAGCAGATATCTTTTTCGTCTGTAAATGTTCATGAATAATCTTTCGATGGATCCATGGCTTAGACCTGTGTCTTCCTCAAGTTCAGCAATGGTAATACGTCTACCTCAGAGTATTAGATGAATCCTTGATTGAATCTTCATTGATGGAAGATGAGGGACGTCCAGACCTCGGGTCATCATCAAGGCTAGTTCCCCAAGCTTTAAAATGAGCTGCCCAACGTTTAACAGCGGAAGGGCTAGGGCACTTATCCCCGTACGCTTTTGACATGCGGTGATATATTTCTTGGGAGGTATTTTTCTCTAAAGTCAAAAACTTGATGACTGCCCTGTACTTGTTCCTCTCCATTTCTGTGTTCATTTGGTTCAAATGGGCGTCACTAATATACAAACGGCCTCAACAGACCAAATACACTTGTAATCCACAACAAACAATGTACTATATAGACTACAGTAAACTACGGTTATAACGAGCTAAAGGGACTACTAATTTTAGTTCGTTATAACCTTAATTCGTTATAAGCATATATACAGTATAACAACAGCAAATAGTCGGGACTAAAATGTTAGTTCGTTATATCCGTTAATTCGTTATAAGCGAGTTCGTTTTAACCATGGTTTACTGTAGTTCACTTTGTTATGGCCCATAGTTAAAAAGTACAGAGGCTTAGAACTTTTTGACCGGCCCTAGTATGATATATCTGCTCAGTATTTACCACCGTCTCGAGATGTGTACATTATTCGCGTACCAAATGTTGTCACTGTCATATACTATTCGGTGCTAGTGGTGATCTCTTTGTATTAAATACGTTGACTCGTGTACTCTCTTCCGTTTGAGCATAATGCACACAAATTCCATCTACGAGAGGTATAAAATTTCAGTAATTTGTCTGAGTCGCTCGTAATATAGCGAGTACTCTCGAGGCCAATCTTCACCGGAAGTGTGATTTAAGATTACCTCCCTTTATTGTTATTGATAAACACAAGAAAATCTTGAACGTTACATAAGTTCGGGATAGGAAAACTTTTAGTAGGGTAACTGTACCAATATAAGACATTCGACGGTCACAGATTCTAGACATTCGTGAGTGCACTGGATTATATTATAGCGCCTGCTACTTATTGCTGCTGCCACTTATTTGCTTCTGCATTGCCTTTTTGTGATTGTAAACCTCAAACTGTGTGTTTCAATAAATTGTTGATTATTCACTGATCTTGTGTGGTTATTTACTGATGTCACAAGTTGGTTAACCTCTACATTTCCATTTGGAAATCACCCTGTATAACATGATGATTCTGTTTCTCATGGTTCACATTGTAATAGATGACTGTTCATGTTCATAGATGATCGACATTCAAATTACAGTGCAACGTGAAATCCTTAAACTTAAATCCCTTAATTACTAAATTGATATGAGTGACACTGCTATTTCAAATACTTTAACATTTAACACAACTATGTACAATCCATAACGTGTATTTGGGAAGATTGGTAGGAGTGGAGGAGGGGGTGGGGGGTGGAAATGGTTGGGGCATAGGCAATGTTGGAAGGTCAAAACATTGACGCTGAAACATGATGGTTCTTACAATTACTATTACATGCAATTTGGGTTTTCACAAGGACGCGTGTGACTAGTGTTGAAACAAGTCCGAAGGAGCTTGACGTTTACTTTATGAATTACTTTATGAAATATTCCTATTGCATTTTCGTTATTCAGTCTTATATATCAACAGAACCTTCCTATTGGCTTCCTAACAAGGCTGCATAACTTAAACGTAAAGACTCGCAATCAGGAAGTTTCCATATGTGTCACACCCTTTGGCTGCCCACAGTCGGGTATTTAAAGTACCCCCACTGACGTATGGGCTTCCTGAGCAGAAGGGGGGAGAAGGTAATCGAACTTAAAAACGATCTTGATATTTGAATAAATGAATATCATTGTACTTCATTTTATGAGACCATGCAACACATTCTGTAAAACATATGAACTAATACTGTATGTTTTAAGGTGAAAATATTCAGTGTCGTTATGTCATAAGAATATGAAACAAAATGAACTACCATCATAAAAAGGTAGATTTACCACTTACGAGGTGACACTATTTTCTATCACACTGTACGCCACGTTAGTACAACTCAGGATTCCTCGTGAGAGGCATGACTACGTAAAAAGAGGACATTGTACTGAGTGTTCAGTGTTATAGTGTGACGTGGTTCCTATGTAATTATCACCGGCGGTTATTGCTTATGAGAACTAGATCACAAACGTGGCTTGATAGATATGTACATGTGCGTGTAAAGTGTGGATTCTAAAATTGACTTGATTCAATAGTTAGAAAAAAACCTGAAAATTCTGCCAAGCCAAGTTCTCCGTGTTTTTCAATTGGCGAGTAGCAGATACCACAGGGACTGTATTTCAGCACTGGCATCAGCAGCCATGGTGTGATCTCCCGAGCTGACGTCAGCATAGTACAATGTACACCATAGTTTCAGTTATTACAATTTGCTTCAGCTTGTAATACAATTAATCACAGTTATATTACAATTCTCCGCAAATTAAACCGCGAGACCGCACCAGTCGCAAAGTTAAAGGCGATGGTTTACAGTGACATTAATATCCTTTTGCCACACAATTGATATTGAAAACAATGTACTTCCTTATCCGACTTTGATCATGCATTAGAAATGATGCCTATTGGCGTTTCAAATCAATCGTGAACCCTATACAAAATGACGCCTTACAGTTATTTTCATAACACATTTATTATATTTAGACACGGTTTGAATAAATTGATAATTAATAAGGCAGTTAATTAGTTTTTAAGAGACACAGAATACACACCAGATACGTTTGATACTTTAATTTGCACAATGTAGGTGTCAAATGTATTATCGTTTCTTGTTTTCGTGTCAGACCATATCTGATTTCAGTCTTTTGTATCGCCATCGTTTGTTAGGGAACGTATTTTACAGTTGAACTAAGCTCTGCATATACACCACACGATGGCGTTGCTTAACAACAGCGAAGGGTTCCCTCCCACAGCGTCAAACAAAAAGAAGTTGAAACAGTGGGGACGTCAAAATAGGTCAAAACAAATGAAGGACACATACAGGACATATACAAATGTTACTTTTGTGTGTACGTACACTATATTCTTTGAGGGAATCATTGATTCTGCAATCAAACCCGTATATTGTGGCGTATAGATGATAGTGATAAACGGTGACTGTATATACAGTTGTCACCTACCACGTTTCCCTCTGTATCATTTGTTCATGTGTGACATTGTCACCGGGTCGTTATTTTTCTCGTGTCAAGGCCTAGTGACCTCTCCGCTCCCCTGCTTTTCCGACACCCCTCCGACAAAGTCCGGCGGTCGTCATTGGGCAGTTTCATTACTTTCCGTGTTAGGGAAGTAGTAGCCCAACTATTTCATTCTCGTGTGATCTGATGGCACTCTCAAACCAGGTATTGACTTCATGTATGTTATCTCTTATATGTTCACTACCTTATTCGTGTATAGAAAAAGTTTTTGTAACTATGACTTTCAAATATAAGGTGAATTTGTATGTACACTCAGATATGCCTCATGTATTTATGATCATTTCACGTATATTACGGTACGTCAGCATTATAAAAAAACACGAAGTGACACAAAATGTCGTCAACATTTAAAGTTTTGTTCAATACACGAACTCGAGTATGTCGCCCACAATGTAAGGATCATCTATCTGGGATTCGAACCCATGATCAGCGGCTCCTGGATCGTCGAAGGGACGCAACTATGCATAGCGCATTGAGACTTCATAGACTGTTCCGTTTACCTAAATTAGTTTCTTATTGGTAAGCATATGTTTTATAATATGTGTGTAAGTTTTTGACGCAAGATGAGATGAAATAGAGTTTAACATCGCGTTTCAGATAAATGCACTTATATACGATAAGTACGATGTGTTAACGTCTTTTGGACGCGGCCGGGGAATCGAATCACCAACCTTCCGCTCTTCGACGCTCTATCCACTAGACCACGGATGCAGTGTTTGACCTAAGAAGCAGTGCTACTACAATTTAGAATGTCCGCATCGCTAGCTCTGGTGATGCCAACACAAGCAGTTGATGGAATGAATGAATGATGTTTTAAGATGATAGCAGCAAGGTTACACATATGGACCTCCCGATTATAATTTTAATCGACCCACTAGCATCTGCATGTAACCCTGTATAATAGATTATCTGAATTAATTATTTAATAATTCGTTCGTTCGTTCGTTCGTTCGTTCGTTCATTTATTCATTCATTCATAATTTGATTCATTCATTAATTCATCTGGCAACAAACATAGGGTAATTGTGCTGATGAGACATATTCTCCGGGAATCCCAAGTATGGATGAGTTTGGAGTTAAACTACATAACGGGCTATGACAAATGGTTCAACACATATCCTGAAAACGGATTTTCGGCGTCATTTCGTCCGAACAGTGTTTTATAGTTAAATAGTATTACCTTGTATGATACTCTCGTGTATATAGTCTTGAAACTGTAGGATTGTTATAAAGGTGTAATGATTATGACTTTACATTTCTACACAGACTATTAAATACTAGCTCAGCGTTCGTAGTACACAAGTTGTGTCCATACCCAGATTACCCAGATTACTGATAGGTATAGAAATACATCTCCGTAGGAATTAAGAAACACGAAAATAATTCCCTTCACTGAAATTGGACCCATTGCTAGTTAAAGTCACAGACACAACGCACCGGTCACAATTTCACAGGAAAACTAGTTGCAGACTATTGCAGACTATATACGCAACTCAAGCAACCAAACAATCAACACTGTTTCAATTACGTAGACACTGTGTCTAAACCTGTTTCAAGTGCGTCATTGTAAAACGTGTATGATACTTTTCAGACTCACGTAACGCATCCAGATGCTATGGTGCTACGCTACATCTATCATGCAACACCGACAACGAGGTCATCGCCCTAGACAACATATACGCAATTGCGAAAAAAAGTCTTCTAACTGCCCTCCAGGTGGTTCAGCAGTTAACCACACATTGGCACAATCTTGCTGTGAAACCTTTGTTAATGATTGCAAGATAAACTACACGGGGTTAAGTGTTTCCGATTACCACAAGGCATGTTCAGAGTCATCTCATTGCCAAAAGCCGGCTGCATGGCAGACTACAGCGTCATGTGGCTCGGATTTTCTATCACCATCAACTTATATGGAAATCGAGTACCACTGTGTAGAAAGTAAGTATGAGTACAAAGTACAGTTTACAGCCATATACATGTTTGTGAGTATATGAAACGTAGAACATAAGGTTTGTGTAACACTGTCTACATCATGGCTCCTTTTGCCAGTTGGACAATGTTAACAGTAGTACAAATAACGGATTTGGTACGTGTGATGTCAATTGTGATCATTACTTTCTGTATTGTTACGATCACGTTTTCAAAAGACACCTAATCGTACGTGTATTGTATTGCAGACAGCACTGTACGCATTCCGTCACATAACATGACCAACTGGGCGACAGTTTCAATCCAAAATGAGGTATATCCGTCATCAGGACCACTTGGCACTGCCGATTTGCGCAGCGTCACAGCGTCGCACAGCTCAGCCATTGCTGTGTCATTACTACATCTAAATATTACCTGTCAGCAGCACATTGACATATTGGATGGTAGCTCTTGTGAAAGAATTGATTGTGGACACAATACCAACTATATTATAGTTCTGGAACCGTGTACACCAGCATCAACCATATCATACATGTGCGTGTAAATTTCTCTGTTTCCGCGCGGTTTCGGATTCAATTCAATGGTAAGAAATCAAGTACGTGAACACTCCAGTTGATCTGCTGGTTGTATGAAGTGAAACTCAATCATAATCATCCGAATGTATTAAACCTTGCGACTGCACTATAAAATGTGTTTCGATCCAAATACAAACCTTAACGCCGTTTTCGTTCCATGATTTAAGCACGTTTAGAGGCCTAATCGGTTTAAAATTGCAAACATGTTTACAATATTTATACAACATGTACACGGTATTTAGATTGATGACTGTCATTTATCATCCAAAACTGGCTCCCACAGGAGATATCGCTTGGATTAGATCAAGCGATATCTACACTGTAGATATCGCAGCAATGAGATTACATCACAATGCTTTGCAGACCATTGAGACGTCACCGGTTACCATGACGTCACAATCAATTGACATCACTAATGGCTCTGCTACTGGAGCTGTAAGCAGTACTTGTTACACTGAAAACACTGCTAATTATTGTCTACAAATTGAAAAAGTTGGAAGAATGATGTTTGATGATAAATAAAATCTCCCCCTCGTGTCTTTTGATGTCAAATATATCAACACTCGTTGATAAAAGTGGCAAAAATCCTCGGCAAGCCTATGAATTTTTCCACTTTTATCAACTCGTGTTGATATATTTGATATCAAAAGACACGAGGGCGAGACTCTCTTTGTCTGGTAATATTGCCAAGAATTATCTAGCCTAGAATGGTGATGGTGTGGAAGAAAAATGGACCATAGATGTATTACAATACAAACACCAAGGGTTTTAAAGTTCAAATAAATACTTATTTACAACCATTGAGTTTTATATGCTGCTGCATTTATAAAAATGAAAACAATATTTAGTTAAGTGAACAGAATATAAGATAAGAATAGTTGAAGCGATCGATCTCCTCAACTAAAGAAAATACTGGAACAATATCACAAAGTTATGATAAAATTTCCAAGGCTCGTCATAACTTTGATATACCGATTTATGCCATAGCATATCTGCTGTTAACAAAGTTACGTACGTTCTGTTAAGCCGCCAAAGAAAACTTATTCTGGAATGCACACACCTATGTATATCGGATGTTTAACCATAATAAGATTTTAGACACAATGCTTGACATGTATAGGGCATACATAGGCCTCCTCGTGTACATATTGAGTGTTCAGTGGGTATGTAGCTAGATCTTAACCTATCGCATGTGCTTTCAAGCTTAACATGTTTAAACACACAAAACGTTTCAACATTTTAGGTGTTAATGTTTCCGAGTACCACAAAACCTTTCAGCATTTTAAAAACACAATTCACTGCACACAGATGCCTGCGGCTAAACGTGTCTAGCAGCATGTATGTAATACACAATTTAGCAATAAAAATAATATATAGCTGTAGGGTAGCTCTGATTTTGTCGATCTAAATCCTAATTGTATCATATTGTCATACAGCGTCAAACTCTCATGCGAGCGTAGAACTTCTATGTGGATTGTCAAATGTGTTATTGTTTTTTGTTGTTGTTTTTTGCTGTGAGTGTCATTAAACAATGACAAGAAACAGGAAAAGGTTTCTGAACATATCAATGGCTGTATGCATGTCATGGTTGTTGCGTTATCTATATGACGCATGACGATATTCCGAACGGTAGGACATGGTGTCAACGAAAAGGAACGAGACCCTTCCTGTGGAGGAGATTTTCAATACAGGTCCATACTTCCATGTAACTTACACAACTACATAAAAAACATACATGGACCTTTTCACGCTTGTAGTGTCTTTATTTATATTTTAAACAGAATGGAAGAACATTTCTTACCCTTTGGGTTTATCAGCTGGACAAACTGATATATTGTAAAATTGCCTAGGTTGCGGTGTTCACGAAACATGTCAACTCTCCCTTTCTCCATTGGTATCTGTAACAAGCTTCTTTACATATAAATGATAATAAAAGGTTGATGTCTCGGGTCGAAAAACCAGCGAAAAAAGTCGCGGTCTAGCGATCATACCGTTCCCGCGCTTTAATTGTTCACTATTCGGCAAGGTCCGGCAGTCATCGTTGTCCAGTGTTTTTGCATTCCTTCTTAGAAAATTAGTTACCCGTACATTTTATTATCTAGTGATTAAATGTCACACTTTTATCATGTATTGATTGGATATGTGTAATTTCATATATGTTTGCTAATTTATACGTGTATTGGCAAAGTTCTTGTACCTTGAGTTAAGGGTCTTCTCCCATTAGTAAGACAGCTCAGTTGTGAGACACCTTAAAACAACAATGTCATACCTGGTTGCACATGTTAATCAGGTAATTAACCCCTATCATGAAAAAATGGACTTGTCTTATTATAGACAAAAGAAATGACTCAAGATGCTTGATACCCTCTTTTACTTTATTTCATTCAATATTTTAATTCATCCATCCCTTAAATCCATTGTTTTAACATATTCTCCACTTAGAGTTCAGTTATAGTTAATATCACAGTTCACATCACAGTTCACATCGAGGTTGTCACACTGACACAACCTTAATCCATCTTCAGAAGTTTGCCAACAGCATCCAAGAACTGGAGTAGTGTCTTGACACCCTGGGATAGCTGATCCTTCAGTCTGTAAAGTCGACTGTCAATCTCCTTGTACACACGCTTTCTTGCTGGCTGGGGGCGGTCGGGTAGCCTTGTGGTTAAAGCGTTCGCTGGTCATGCCGAACACCCGTGTTCGATTCCCGACATGGGTACTATGTGTGAAGCCCATTTCTGCTGTCCCCCGCCGTGATATTGCTGGAATATTGCTAAAAACGGCGTAAAACCGAACTCACTCACTCACTCATTCTTGCTGGTGGAGCTGCACCTAGGTCTAACTGAGATAGCTTGGTCTTCTCAGATTTCTCAATCTTCTTGATGATCTCGATGACCCTGTAGAGATTAGGATGACGATGATTCAGCGATGCATTGGGGCGACTGTGGAAACCCTCCAGGTAGTTGTTGGTCCTTGGGCCGAATTTCTGATGATGGTCCCACAGTGAAAGAGGGAATCTGGCTTCATAATCCACCCAGTTTGTGACTATGTAGTCGTTGAATTCGTCAGCATTCGGTACATCGGGAGACTGATTCATGGAGTCAATCCATACATCCTGAACCTGTTGAAGAGGCAGCAGAGGCAAGGCAGCAACTCGTCGGATCCACTGTTCCACAAGGGGGTTATTTCTGTATCCAACATGGGTCTCTCTCCAGGGTGCTGCAATGTCGACTTCAGCTCTGGTTTTAAGGAGTTTCGGGATGGTGTGACTGCGGTGTCTGTACATGGCGCTGCCGACCTAGCTGAAGGAGGGAAATATAGCTGCAGCCTTCGGATCATGTCTCAAGACCTCGTCGTTGTAGAGGGCTGGCATAGAAGTGGTTGGTTCTTCTCTTGCTCTCTTCCTTAAGCTGCCAAGGAACTGGATTCTGCTGGTGTCTTCTGGTGGGTGTTTGTGTACAGTGAAACTTTTTGAGTAAGCTCCTATTAGCTCCTAACTCATTTATTTCCTGAGAATTTTCAAACAGAATTACTGGCCTACTCTTATTAATTAATCCGCTAATCATGGGCTGTGACCATTGTTAAGTGGGTAGACTGGCTGTGTTTGTTTAATTAATCCCACCTTCTCCACTGTCTTACAATGGGTGTCTCACTAATGGGATGTCTTACTAATGGGATGTAACCGAGTTAAGTCTCATATATTTATGATCACTTTGGCCACCTCAATAATTGTACATTTCTGGTTGAACATCTTTACTGGTACCATTGGATACGAGCTATGTTCAGCGCTTTTCTTTGGTACTTACGTCTTCCGTATTGATTTAGTTGTTAGTTTGCTATTCGGGTTTTCCCTATGTTAAGCAACACACTTGGCTAAGCTGTCCATGCTATTGCATCCCTACCAGGAAAGGTTGGCCTCTCCGACTCCCGCGCACACGTATAAAACCCTTGTTAAAATCATGTGCCTTTGCCTCCAGTCGTTGTTAGATCGTTTACAGGTCGTCTTGGTACTGGGCGGTCATTAGAAACACAAGTTTCGTTCGTAAGTAATTGCGGGGCTGTGTTAATCTGGTACTGACTTTCTCTGCTTGCATTGAGCTAAACTTATTAGGGTTTTTCATACTCCGTTTTTTCTAGTACTCCGTGGATAACCAACCTTACGTGTGTGTCTAGCTTAGGTCAAGTACCTTATAGTTTTGGGACGTTTAGATTTTCCATGTCCAATCAAATTGATGGTTTTTAGTCTGTAAGACTAGTTTGACATTCTGACGTATTCCGTCAATGTAAGAACTGTTTGTGGATATACAACAGGACACCATGACGCCACCACCTCAAATGGGTGAAACTCTTGGATGCATTCTAGAGCCCATCGTTCACATCTACGTCGATACATCCACATCCGCCCACAGTAATGGAACAAGTTGAAGCTGCTCTCGTCGTTGAACGTTACTCTGGACCAATCACGTCGTTGCCAACGCCGCACAGTTCGAGACCACTGTCATCTATTTTACCGATATTAACGGATCAAGGCCATTGGGTTGAAGGCCCAGTACAATGTGTATCTTCTGATGCGGAATCACGGTCCCGTCAACCGAGAGGACGATGTTGAACGGAAGACAATCGTCCTCTGTTGGGTGGTCAAACGTGGTCTAGCACATCGCCGCCTGACCATTGTGTGCTCAGCTGCAGGTCTTTTGGCATCGTTGAAGTTTTCCGGTTTGAAGTTTTGCAATATGGACCTGCATGGCTCCCATGACTCCCATGGGTCTCTCTCTCTCTCTCTCTCTCTCTCTCTCTCTCTCTCTCTCTCTCTCTCTCTCTCTCCTGAACCCTTTATGCATTTTCATTCCATACTATCATAAAAAATACATCTTTAATACCAAATACCATTAATTAAAATGGTTTCGGTTGTGTTTGAGCGATCTTTATAAGTCTGAATAGACTTCCCTTTAGCCAATGTATCGAAACCTTTTCGCAATCTAACAATGTATATTCTGTTTTCATCGTCAGATCGTAAGCAACGTTGTTTCATTATCTTGCATGCCATGGTCTCTAAATAGCCCTTATCAAGATCTTGTTTTAACGTTGTCAGCTCTGTAATTGAGTTCATTTGTCAGCCGAACTGACATACACGAGGACAAACGTGTACAAGGTAAAAAGGTTGTCCCCAGATACGAATACGGGTTTGAGAATTAAAGTTTGTTTTCCTTAATAAAGGAAGCACTTTCAGCATACCGCATATTACAACAAAACACCTTTACATTTTCAAAAGGGCAATTGAACAATGGTAATGGAATTGTAATAGATAAGTGTGTGATTGGTCGATAGTAAACTTACGATCGGGGAGTAACGTAGAAAGCATAAATAATAGTTGATGATTGTAAACTTGATTAATCCAAGACATTATGATTTGCGACGTTTATGATTCGAATAATATAGCATTTAGTCTGACACACATATATAGTATATATCACTGTTTGACGTCAGTGAAATCACATGACGGTATTCAGAGTATCCTTGGGAAGGGGAAGCATTGGGAATGTGTGATGAGTTATGGCAGTCCTATGACTCGACCAATGTCATATAACACGCAATTAGAGTACGAACAGGGAGTAGCACGACCAGCTCTTGATTTCTAAACATTGTTTGTGCAATACACGTGTCATCTGAAACTGTACAAGGTAAAGACTCGTATCTCTCGCAACCAGGAAGTATGTTTCCAAATGCGCCCAACCGCTTGTTTGACCGAGATATTTGCCGTCCCCAACTGACGTGTGAGGGGTGATACCAGGATTCCTGCGCAGAAGGGGGGTAGCAGGTTATCAAACATAGAAACAATCTTATTTAAATAAGAAGGACCATAGTACCTCATGTTTACGTTACACAGGGACACACAACACATTCACAAAACAGCGAATGCACCGTCTTGGTACATGGCGACATTTGCATTCAATTTATACTTCGTAATTCGTGTTATAAAATGGGGAACTACAAAACACTGTCAGCTTATTCTAACATACTGAAAAGGTAAATGTTTGTCAATTTCGATAGCTTTACCCGTTATGATTCTAAACATTCGAAACCAGCTGAACAAGCATCATAATCAGGCACTTTAACCTCAAATACCACCATTCCACAGGGCGACGCTCTCATGCGCTCAGTCATCCAGACAATGCGACCGCGATGCAACCTCCTGGCTACCAAAAGATTTGTCAATGGTAATAATGTTTCAGGGGTCTCTGAAAGGTTTCACTGAGGTCGCTACAAGATATCAGAGCGGTCGCAAAACCCATTCGGTCGCACAACATGCACAAAAGACTGGCTGCGACCGATTTGGTCGCACGGAGGTTTCACTGGTCTCCTCGAGGTCCCCAAGTGGTGTTATGTAAAGCGCAGATTGGTTTCAACTGTGCGGCGATCGGTTTCGTCTACACAAGGGTTTTGACTCTTTCGCAACCCATTGGCGACCTATCGGTGATTGATCAGTGATGAGGGCATTCATGTCAAATTGTGGCATGTTATCTCAGTGGGCTAGCACTATAAATCGGCATCAGTCCGGACTAGTACAAGCAGCCACACACACACGTGCATGCAAGTCGTAATATAAGTGCAGTAATCTTGAACGCGACGTTAAACCCAATTTCACCTCACCTCCTATGCAATTATCACCGGCGGATTTTGATTGTGTGAACTAGATCACAAACCTGGCTTGATAGATAAGTACTTGTGATAAGTACTAACTGACTTGATTCAATATATGCAAAAACAGACATTTCTACCAACCTACGTTCTCCGTGTATTTCAATTGTTGTCGAGTAGCGAGGATTGTATTTCAGCATTGATTAACCCCACCTGACCCCAGCAAACGTAGTTTCTTTCAACGGAAGCTGTAACGGCAATAATGATAGGATAACGTCAAAAGTTTAATCACCTATTATTTTTGTAGATGAGGTGAAATGAAATGTGGTTTAACGTCGCTTTCAAGATTATTAATTTTGCACTTACGGATCTAGTAACGCGCGTACATGAGTGCGTGTGTATGTGTGCTCGTACTTGCCAGGATTATTTTCGATGTTATAGCGCCAGCCCACTGAGATTGTTTTGTTTTTGACCCTAATTATAATGAGTTATATTATACGTTTGATAGTATCGACCATAAAAGACCGCCTTTAGGATGATAAAAATCAGTGTTTATAAAATGAATTAGTCGAAACCGCACCTTGGCAAGTGAAGTGAGTTGGGAGTAGTGTTTCAGATCTGCGTTTCATTGTAACGTGAGAGTGGGGTACGGAGATACACCCCTTCCCCACCCACTCATCAAACCCCCACCTCCTCCTAACTCGCCCACCAACCAACATCCCGCACCTTCATATACATTGAACGTTGTCTCAGAATTATGCTTAGACACATGCATGTTGGCTACGCTAATTATTTGTATCATGCACAATACTATTAATCATGTCGTTGTCACATTGTTGTATCGAACGCCTTCAGATCACTCACTGGCGATATCGCCCCTCACTGGTCGTTATACGGCTATAGATAGTTGACATACACCATGACAGATTAAGGATTGGCAAATGGTTTTACAGCTTATAATTTACTTCAAGTAACACGGAGACCTCCCAAGTCATGCTTTATTCATATCGATCAGATCACTGCCGGGTAATTAAAGTAAATATTTAGTGATACTTTATTGTGGCGGCAGATTTATAGCACAGATGAAGTGTTTTACGTACTGTTTTAAAGTAACCGATGGGTTTGGATTGGAGCCTCCAACAAAAATTACACGATCATTTTGTTCAATGTTGTATGGCTCAGTCAACGTTTACCAATAAAATTAGTATGTATTTTGTCTTAGCTTATGTTAAATCAAATTAGTTTCGAAAACTTATACGATATTTATATCTGTTCAATACATCGTTCGCACTAGAAAATATACATAAGTCGGTCAACATGTAACAGGCAATTCACTGGCGTGCAGTGTAAAAAGGGAGAAAACTCTTTTCTTACAAATGTGACCTAGATATAACAGACAGACGTCAGGTACATAAAATCATCATTGATAATAACACATCTACCCTGCCGTCTCACAGTATGGCTCAAACAAGCGAGCCTGCATACCTGCATACCTGCATACCATGGTCTGCACGCGTACAAATGTAATGTTCACTAAAGTCTAACGTAAGGCTGAGTCTCAATAACACGCACATATTATTATGGTATTGTGATTACCGTAGAACAATATTTATTATGGTACTGAGATAAATGTTTAGTTTTTTACTTTTTGCCGTTTCAAATGTTTTATATGTCCACTATTAGTTTGTTGTAAAAATTCGTATCAGATTAATGACATTTATTCTGTTTATTATCATTTTGCTCGTCAAGAGGTTCAGCGACAACGGTCGCGTTCATGCCAAACATGAGTAATGGGTTAAAACACAATGTCAGGATAATACTACACAGCAAGTGGGACTATGGATCGCGCGATGTATTGTCACTGCGCTACCCCCCAACACCACTAGTAGATGTCCTGACACCAAGGTTGGGGAGAGGTAAGATGTGACTATGTGCCTGTGAACCAACACACACGGATATATGAAGATGTACGCCACTCTATAAGACAAGTCGTTCTCTATACCTGAATATATGCAAGTTGTTAACCCTTATTACTTTGTATATGAAGGTTTCTATTTTTTGAGTGATACACCAACATTGGCTTTCATCACCGATAGACAAGGCTCCACCAAAGTTGATAGCCTATACTCATTAACAAACACGTGTTAATCGCTAACTAGTTGCACTGCGCAGTCTTATCCCCAAAGGCCTCTAGTGGTAGAGCGTCCGCCCGGATAGCGGAATGTCCGGGGTTCGATCCCCGTTCGCGTCATACCAAAAGACGGTACTTGTCGTTACCCTGTCTGGTGTTTGGCATTGAGGGACTAAAACAAGGAGGAGTCGGCTCGGAGTCAGTAAAATGTGTCTGAGGTGGGTATTCATGTTGAATTGCGGCATGGTATCTCAGTTAGCTAGCATACATAAATCGGCATTAGTCCGGACTTGTACAAGCAGCCACACGCACGCACGCACGCACGCACGCACGCACGCACACACACACACAAAAAAAAACACACACACACACAGAGACGTGCATGCAATTCGATCGCTATATAAGTGCAATAATCTTTTCACCTCACCTCACCTTATCCCCAAAACTTTGTATCAGATTAATGACATCAATTAATTTTTATAAACGTCAAGAGGTTCAGCGACAACAGTCACGTAAATGCCTAGCATGAGTTACGCGTTAACACGCAATGTAATATAGGGAGAATAATATAAAGCAAGTAGAACTATGGATAGCTCGATGTATTGTCACTGCACGTCACCCCCCTCCCCGTCACCCCCCCCCCCCCCCCCCCCAAGACACACCCCCCCAACCCACTTTCTAATACAACTCGTACTCTTTACCTGGATATATACAAGCTTTTATTCCTTATTTCCTTTGTATATGTAGCTTTTTATTATGCGAGTGAAACACCCACATTGGCTTCTATAACCGATAGACAAGGCTCCACCAACGTGTCAAATGGTTTTGAATTATTAATCAGGAAACCCTATACTCATGTTAATTACATGTCAATTACTTTCTACACCAATACATTATTATTGTTGCATCGAGTTAATCTGCAGGTAACATGGGCAATGAAAAGTGATTCACTTGAAAAGGAATACGGGGCACAAATGTCCAGAGTGGTCCCCATATAAAATGAGTCTTCTCTGGATTATGGATTGACGTAGTAGTTGCTGTCACGTGCAAACACATGCACACGCTTGTAACAATGATACACGTTGTACTAGTGCAATCTACGATAAAGTGTGTTTTTAAATTAATTGTTACTACTTTTTATTTTTTATTATTTTTTTAAATGTGTTTACATTTGTTTGTTTTTAAGTTTGTTATTAGTTTGATACTTTTTTAACATTTTTTATGAGGAAGTTTGATTTTGCAAACCACAGTCTTAATCTGCACATGTCCTGGCCTACAGAAAAACGAAGTACATTTCGGTGACTCTGATCACGAAGTCCTTGATTTGCTGTCTGAAGACAATAATTATTCGTCATTATAGACCAACTGGGTTTACAATGGAGTCACTTCCTTGTTGGTGACACTCGCCTAGTTTGCAGACTCGTGTCGTCAACTCGGCAAATCCTTGTCTCCCCTGACGAGGACCAGTAAATAACGTGCATGCGCACATGCTCACATTAAACTTCCTGGTAAATCATAGCAACACACAACATGTTTAGTCACTGTCAGATATCTTATCTCTATACCCAAACAGAACATGTACGTTTGTGTTGCGAAGCGTCAAATAAATATATATAAACTATGGAACTTTCCGTGTGTATAGCCCGCTAAGTGTCAATGTGATATAACAATAGAACTTTCACACGTACTGTATTAGTTTGTAATGCGTCAGGTACACCCATTGTTTTCTGTGCATCCAAGTAGTGTCCTACACCTTGTCATACCCTGTTCTCTATCTGTCACATGTGCCAACAAACCATTTAACAACTGTTGACTTAGATACCTGTGTGATGACAGGTTACAATGAATCACATATAATTATTTCATTGTGACAGGGTTAAACTGAATCCAAAGTCGATGAGTTATATCGTGTATTTTTGTATTAGATCGTTCGTATCACATGAGATATGAAACAAACTATTATTAAGTTGTATACAAGGGCCGGACAAATAATCGTTGTTTTTCTCTCCAGATATTAAACAGCACATACAAGTAATGCTATCGAGAACATGGGGTGTAAGGCTAGCCTGTCAGTTGATGAATTATCTTGTGACGTTGAGATTCGGTTTGATGTCCCGTGCAACGTGAACCAGTAATCGGGCGCATGTATACGTACAGCGTCAATATAATGCTGGAATAGTTCCCTATCCATTCACTGACACAAAAACAAAACGCTGTTCGACAAACAGTTTTAACAACGAATATAACGCTGATATACTGAATAAATCTCCTGTGACATTGAATAAGATTTAATGCAAAGTTATGCTTTACAAAATAAATCTAAAACAATTTCGGTTTGCAATAGATAAAAGACTCCTGTAAGTGTTCAAATGGTTTAATGTGCCATATTGACTTCAGAAAATTCGTGATTTCATAAAAAAAACCACCAACATGCCAAAATGTCAATTTACAAATCAATAGCGTGTGTGTCCACCTCTGGTTGCGATGCAAGCAACACATCTTCGTCTCAAGGAATGGACCAGGCGTCGCACAATGTCCTGTGGGATATCTGTCCATATCTGCTGGAGCATGTTTCGAAGTTCCTGGAGTGTCCGTGGAACACGTTGTTGACGTCGAAGGCGCCGATCCATCTCATCCCACATGTGCTCGATTGGTGAGAGATCAGGGGAGCGAGCCGGCCAGGGGATGACATTCAACGACGCAACAACGATAGAACAGCAGGGCCGATGAACTCGTCGCGGTAGAGCTGTCCATTGCGATGTCCCTCTACCACTATCAAACGGGTCCTCTATCTTGCTGTAATCCCACCCCATGCCATAACTCTGCCGCCCCTGAACCAATCTTCTTCCATGACACAATGATTGACGTAACGTTCACCTCGACGTCGGTACACTCGAATCCGTCCACCGCTGTGGCTGAGGTGAAAACGAGACTCGTCAGTGAATAGAACTTGTCCCCGCTGCATGGCTGTCCAGCGTAGACGCTGTCTTCACCACTGTAGACGTGCTTGACGGTGAATTCCTGTCAAAATTGGACGTCTGGTGGGTCTTCTGGCGACAATCCCTGCATATCTGAGGCGACGACGTACGATTTGTGAAGATATTTGTCGAAGGCCAGCGATGCTTCTTGCAGTCACTGTTGCTGGCTGGAATCGATTTCGTAGGTTTGTTGTTCGAATCCAGTTGCCTTGTCGATTATTGGTTACGCGTAGCCTGCCACTCCGAGGATGGTCTCTGACTGCATTCGTCTGTTGCCAGCGTTGTCATAAACACCAAATGGTGCTTCACGTTGACTCGACCCTGCTCCAAGCATACCAATGGCTCGCAGACGCTCATTTTCGGACAGGCGTGGCATTTCGTAATGTTGAATAATTGCGTAATTTTGTTGTTGTCAGCACGATGCTAAACAATGCATATGGAATCCCGTTAACGCACATGTTTTTATACCCATTCTTGGGTAGTGAAATGCATGGGGGCTTGCATAAAAATCAACTTTTGCATGGAATGCATGCTTTTTCTGTAGCAGTTGCCCTTTTGTGACTTGATTCCATACATGAACTACACTATTGAAACTTTTGTTGTTGAGTACAGAATGTTCAGTTCAGTGTGGCAAAAACAAGACAATGTATGTTGTGTACAACCTCAAGCAAA
Organism: Haliotis cracherodii; assembly: GCF_022045235.1. Taxonomy (NCBI): domain Eukaryota; kingdom Metazoa; phylum Mollusca; class Gastropoda; order Lepetellida; family Haliotidae; genus Haliotis; species Haliotis cracherodii. The sequence continues at coordinate 32,467,762 of NW_027266286.1, forward strand.
CGTAAGTGTATGGTACGTTAAGTTAAATATGTGTGTATATTTTGAGTGCTAGTTTATGTCATTTTAACCAGGTTCGATTATGCTGACGCTTGGTAATTACGTAAAGTGTATGCAAGTAGGAACAACTTCGGAAACTTCGGAATCTCCCCGTATGATTTTCGGCGTTGGGATAAGCCATTGGGGTGGTTTCGTCTCATCTTACCTCCCTTACACTGAACATTTGATTTTATGAAACACATGAAAACACACACACACGCACGCACGCACACACACACGCACACAGACAGACAGACACACACACAGACAGACACGTGCACACACACATTTGACTTTAAGGTGAATATATATGAATATATCTGTATGTTTGAAGGGAAACATATAACAGTGCGCCTATAAACTGTTATAAAAAGTCAAATCATCATTCCTAAATTGGACGAACACGTATTCGGCGTCAAGCCTAAATCTGAAAAATAACCGTCAAGAAGCATTCTGTGGACAATGCAAACAATACAAACTGACAATCATTGATCATTATTATATACTCTATTTGTAATTCATTATTTGCTCAATCTGATGAACTTTTACATCGAAGTCAATTGAAAGTTTCAGTTCTAAGATCCAAGGAGGAATGGTGTGGTATAATGAATAAAAGTAAAATATAAAGAACATGTTTAAACCTTAAGGTCATGGCCCCTCTTGGACCAAGCTGAGTGTGGATTGACTGGATCTATTGAAAATTCCCTTACCAATTCAGGAGTGGGTTCTTCCAGACCAAGATTGTCCATTTTGCCAAACCCATATAAGCATAGAAAATCCACATCGCCTGAGAACTTTTACCTATCTTAAAGGTGTAAATGAGGCGAAGTAGGTGAACATCAATGTAGTTTGTCGACGACTGGGAAGCATAAAACTAATTAAGTCCCATAAAAAAAACAATTAGTTTCGCAAATATTTCGAAATTATGCGTAGTGCGCGTGTAGCTTTGCAGAAATTGGACAAAATTCACCTGAAGTTTCTGCTTAGTCTCCCCGGGAATTTTGCGACATAATGTCAATAAATGACTTTGACGTTATAGTGTACGCACAATACATCAATGAATTCAGTGTAGCAGCACACATTTTTACAGAGAGAACGTTAGAAAGGCGCTGTATAGAAAACAAATACGCTTTGTATATCGTATTGATATGTGATGTGATCTGGCAGACTTGTATTGATATTTGTTTCAGGCACTGTGCTTGCAGTTTTATAGAATATAGTAAATATATATAAGTCCCCCAGTGTCGGTTGTTATCTGTTACCTCACACAATTCGGGCCGATGGCAATTTAAACAAAAACTCTTTGTCAACTTATTAAACGAAGTACATACATATAGGTACAGGTGGAAATGACATCACAATATACACTGGGGCATCGGTTGAGCGTAGCGGTCAATGTGTTGACTCACACCGAAGACCTTGGTTTCATTACTGAGAATTGTATAATGTATCTAATAAATACCTAGAATCCTTGTGGCCAAGTGCATGTAGATTCAGTTAGGGTTATGTAGAGGTTTTGTATTAAGGAAAATACTGCACATTTAACATGGACTGTTTCTATCGTCATCGTTGATTTCGTCCCTCGTGGTTTAATATGAATCTAGGCATCTTAATTCTAAATGAAGTTAACGTACAATTTAAAGGCATACGATCCACGATCATGCCATTTCCCTTTACTCAAAGTACACTGCAACCGCTACAGCTGCTTGTTGTGACGTGACCACAAACCTCTGATTAACTTATCTGAGCTAATCGAACTGTGTATATTGTCATAACGTAATTATTTTTTTCCAATTATCAGTTACCTCATCCCTTTGCTTTGGCAATAACTCAGCATACTTGCATGGCGTTTGTATACACGTTAACGTTATGGCAGTTATTAGTTATTAATTGTTGAGCAATCTAACGTGAAAGGACGGTGATCTGTGTACATCGAGTCTGGAGTGGACAAACCAGGTATGGCTTAAAATGACACACACCCTGCCAACCAGGTTACACATTATATCCACCAATGCTGGTGAAGTCGCTCTTATTGCACCTGATGAGCACTCTTTACAACGGATGCTAGATAGTGTAGACCACTGGTGTTCAAGTTGCATCCTTTTTTCAATGTTAAGAAAATTAAGGTTGTGCATTATCGTCCTACTGCCGTTAAAAGATCGGAATTTAACTTTGTTATTGATTGTGATCAGGTTGAACTAACGCATGCCTTTATATATTTGAGCGTCTGGATACATGAAAACCTCGATTTGAATTTCACCGCTGATAAAAAAAACCCAGCTGAATCTTTTTTTAAAATGTAAATTTAAATCAGTTGGTGGTTTTGCTTATAATGTATACAATACTTTGTATGTCGTGGGGAAATGGGCTGGTTATCTTCATTTACCAAACGGGGGGCACGGGTGGCCCTGTCGTCTAAGGCTCCGCGATTCGCTGTGCAGAGTTGCGTCCCTTGGTCACACCAGAAACCTATGATTGTGGGTTCGAATCCCGGTTCGCCCCGATTATGTTTCTAGGTTTGTCAGCACCATACCCGTGCTCGTGGGTTTCACCAAAGTGGTAAACGTCTGAGACCTGCATCACTTCGGGCTTTCCTCCCACATTAAGCTGACGCCGCGATATAACTGGAATACTGTTAAAAGTGGGGTTAAACCAAACTCACTCACTCATTTACCAAACACAGAATTTTAAAGTTACGTCTTTGGCGCAGACTTTATGCTGCTGATCATGATCTATGAAGAATGTTGAGCGCTATTGGCAGGTGGTCCGTTAATTACCGTAAGTCCCAGAATAACAAAGAGTTTGCCTGGCAGCGTTCATTTACCAGTTTTTGATCTAAACAATATTTCTTTTTCCGATTTTTATCTTGCTAAAGATGCTATTTTGCCTCAGATTACCATGACTGGTTTACACGTCTTTGGAATGATAATGGCCAAGCATTGATAATATATTACGTAGCTATAGATTATTTAAAGATATATTGACTGGTGAACCTTATGTTAATTTTGTTTTAACTAAATCTCAGCGTAGCATTATGAGTATTGGCACTCCGCCATTGGAAATACGAGTAGGGAGATGTGCTCGCCCAAAGACTCCTCTTCAAGACAGTGACGTTGTGGAAGACGAAGTACATTTTCCAACTGACTATAGTTTCTAATCAGGCCTGAGGTACGACATGTGAAAATCAGCATCCCATCATCATCATGCATATTTGCAGATATCCCCAGTCGACAAGACCCTACTCCTGGTCTGCGATTGGTCTGTTAATCCACTAGCCGCACTACTTACCCAAATGTTTCAGAGAAGAAAACAAAAGCTTTCGCAATATCCCACCTTATTGTAAAGAACCACGGGAATCTTTGTTTTAATCTGTATATGTATCTTCTTATTTTACATATGCTGAGTGAGTGAGTGAGTGAGTGCTTGGGTGGGTAAATGAGTGAGTGAGTGAGAGTGAGTGAGTGAGTGAGGTAGTGAGTGAGTGAGTTGATCTACTCGTGCTCTGTTTCATATTTGGTGACTTTATTTCCACATCGAACTGCGGCGCCTTAGACGACTGGGCCACCTTGGTGTTACCCTCTTGATCGTGCTTGAAATGTGCTAAAACCTGGTTGGTCGATATTCAAGAGTTCTTTTTCGTACCCGTCTCGTGATACTTGAATAACAATCGATGCAAAGTCAATAATCAACAAAGAGAGATTGATATTCATTGTTGCCTCATTGGATTAGACGACCGGTCCCTTTGTGCTAATGACGTGAAGAAAGAGTTCCTGGATACCATTGAAGTCTGGAGCTAACGGAATTCAGGAAGTTTACAGTTAAAAAAAGAACGCAAAATACTTACAGTTGTAGACTATAGATAGTTGCACTCACTAAAATGCAGATAACTATATAAAGGGGTTGTGGTCTGTACTAAGAAGACTTTTACGGAGCCTTTGGACTGCATGGTAGGTACTTGGAAACTTGTATCACATAACGACTATTTAATAATGATTGTATACGAACCTCCTCTAAAGATGTGCGCGCTGCTTTACAATGATTATTATTAGGAATTTGAATTATGTAAAAAAGTAATCATAATGTTTTAGGTTGTTGTTTTAATAACATGGTCTTATGTAATAATTAGTTTGATAATTGGTCTCATTGCTGGTTATGTAGTAGATCATCAATATTAATAATAACCGTATGTGTATGTATATAAAAAGATTGACTTGTAAGCGCCACATGAGCATATTGACGTTGATATATGTTTAACAATTAGTTATTTGTTAGTCAAAACTAGCTTTCACCACTGATAACGTCAATGTTGATGACAAAAACAATATGACTGTTATTTTATGGGTTATGGACTGATCACTTCGTATTCCCGAATTCGGAAAACTTGACATTCGACATGGTGACATGAATATCATATAACAGCTAGTTGATTTATTTCTGCAACTCCTTATAAGGAGGGTTGGTGTGAAATTAAAGTGTATACTTTTGTTGTTAAACGCCGCACACATTGATATGACGATGAGATGTAGATAATCGAATCTTGACAAGGCAATGCATGGCCAGTGACCGATACTGTGAGCGTCGTCCCACGTCTTAGGGGCAGGATACAAACAATCAACCAAACCACCGATGTCGCCTCTAACGACACATATAGGTTTCGGGAGATGTCTTCTAACCCGGAATCCCTACGGATAAATGTAGTCATACATTGTCAGGTCTCGCAGCTGTTGGAACGTATGTAGGGATAGAACATTACCGATAAAATAGGTAGGAACGATTTTAAAAGCTTTATTTTTGCCAAATTGTCGTGTGATATCCATGTGTAATTGATTTCAGTATATCTAAGATTGAATGTCACCTGCACATTTAAAGCATATAATGTTGATCTCTCAACTAAATATATTTTATTTGCACATACAGTATACTTTAACGTCTCTTTATCTTGCAAACTGGAAAAGGGACGCTCATATCGTCCATCGGAAACAATGACGATAACACAAATCACAACAAACAACACCGGAAAGATTGAGTGAGTAGTGAGTAAGTTGGGTTTAACTCCGCTTTTAACAGTATGCCAGTTATATCACGAGGTGTCAGCTTAATGTGGGAGGAAAGCCCGAAGTGATGCAGGTCTCAGACGTTTACCACTTTGGTGAAACCCACGAGCACGGGTATGGTGCTGACAAACCTAGAAACATAATCGGGGCGAACTGGGATTCGAACAATCATAGGTTTCAGGCGAGCCCAAGGGACGCAACTCTGCACAGCGAATCGCGGAGCCTTAGACGACAGGACCACCCGTGCCCCCACATATGAAGTAATGGCATAGATTCTTAAGGTATCACGTCCACGCTCCAGGTGTCATCGCAGCGGGGGGATCATACGGAATAAAGATGGTGTCAAAGACGTGGTTGTGGCTCCTCTACACCTTCACCCTCCAAGTCGTCTGTAAGTATTAACATTCAAATCAACAAGTACATACATAGAAGGGGATAAGTAGTGATGTGTTCGCTCTCTTGTTATATCTTTCTGTTTTCTGTTTGATGCAGCACATACCAAAATCTACACAGACTAGAAAACATCGTGAAGTCAGTCTCTGAATTCGAGGGAACATGAACATGTGCCTAATCATATTATCATAAAAATAAATTAACATATAATTAAAAACGATTGCGTTTTATGATAATATGTTATGTTATTTCTTCTTCCACAATACAGATATCGTCGGGAGTGAAATGCCTATAAAGGTAGTATGTTATAACAAGCAGCTCACCACCGATCCACAATGTGATGCTACTCATGAAAAGATGTATCCGAAAACGTTCACAATCGGCCGCCTTCAAAACCATACGTGTTCCAGTAAGATTCATTCGCCTTCGATAATACAAGATGAATACATACAATGTTGTCACATGAAGGATGGAGACACAGGTGAGACGTATCATCTTCCAGCTGAAGCATACAACTTTTCTCAACATAACATAATGTACAGGGAGTTTGTGACACAATGCATAGGACAAGCTAAGTGTCAGTTACGCGGGACTGGCCTTGTACAAGACACGACACTACAAGACGGTGACTTAGCGGATTACGTTGCTTTTGAATATGAGTGTGTAGAGGGTAAGTAAAGTTACCTAGATTGTTCCGTTCAGGAGTATACGCATGATCAGTACATGATTAAAATCATAATCAGTGTGCGCTTGGTGGCACCAACCTAATCCCTTGCCGAGGCAAGTTCGACAGGCTACAAGGCAAGGAAACGACCAGCCTTGCTGTCCGCTGCAGTAGGTGAAGCAAAGTGGACACATATTTTAATGTTTAGTGTTTCTATTGCCATTACCTATCTCGGTGTGAACAATAGTTACATAACAAAGTGCGTATGACATGTCAGCCTTGATATCTAGTTGATACCTCACGACAGTGTTCATGTGTTTGATTACCTCTCAATGATTGTTACGTTCTCGCGGCTGTTTCTTGCAGATCCTGTCACCGCACACGAGAGTGCTCGTCCAAAGACTTACTTTTACTTCATGTACATTAATGCATATGACTGTCACAGAAATAAGACCAATATGAGTCTATATGAATTTCAGTGTTCTAGCCATGACAGCTGCCCCGTGTCCACTGGAAAATTCAATATCGTGTGATCACATTTTATAATTTAATTCACGTCTATAATGATCGGGTTTCAGACACCAATTCACACATGTATATTTAAGACCTAAAAAGAACTCATCAAAGAACAGAGATGAGATCAAGTTTTTATTGAAGATGTTATCTAAGTGATGATATCTAAGCAGACCATAATTACAAAGAGGTTAATGATGAATTTTTGCTTATTGCGAACAGTTATATGGAACAGCGGACGTGTGGAAATTGAATTTGTATGTCTAGCACATGGTTAGAAGCCGCAGCTAGCTAAGACTTTCATCATCATCGACATTGTCATAGTACAATGATTCGCATATTTCTGATGTCAAGAATTCCTTTTCCAATCCCCTACACCGTTTCACGTGACATATGTCATGTTTAATGGAGACCTCAACAAAGTTGATGAATCTTTTGTACAAATAAACAGAGTATAATTAGATCGTCACGTCAGTGACTGTTTCAACAGCGTGTACTAAACGCATGGTAGTATATAAAACTGTACAAATGAGTTATGTATCATTTTCAGAGAAACAAATTTTGCCTTTCACGGGGGATTCCACTCTAAACGACTCACAGATTTTCTTACTCCACGACCAAGCAGCTCAATCAGTTAAAAACTCTTACTGTGTTGCTTACACATGTCAGTCAAGTATCACAGTTACCCTTGTTGGGAACACTGTGAGCTCATCTTCTTGCAACCTCGTCATGTCTGAGGAAGGCCGCACTTCCATCGCTTTCAGCTGTCAAGACAACACTACCAGCAACACATTATTTCAAAGCAAAAGCAACAAGATAGGAATCTCCCTGAACATGACTGCAAACATCGTGACAAGTGCTACAGAAATGTTGTGGATTCGTGTGAAAGGTAATTTCCTTTCGTCGTGTAATCGGGAGTAACAACTGGTCTTAGTCTCAATTATGAACGGCTGCATATACTCTGAATGTATCATTACATGCTTAACAATAGTATGCTCTGTATGTTCTGTTCTGGGTGTGTAATTATTCACATATGTTGATATGGTTTCAAATTTTCATGTTGATAGGTGGTGTGAGCGATCGTGATAACTTAATACGTCAGTGTTACAAGAAACACAGAACATACAAAAGTATCTACCTGTACCCTATTACAGTATTAACTTCGAACATTGACTAAAACCTACATACATGTATTCATCTTGATAATTATATCAAGTGGGATACAGAACTCTTAACATAAGGCTGAGTCGAAGCACATGTATTTTTGTCATTTATCAGCTTCTAATGGAGGACTTGTGACTGTGGCATGTGGACCCAAAGTTCCAACAACCGTTACACAACATTGTCCTAAGATTACGACGACAACCCCCTCTGTCCCATCCGTGAGGCCAGCTATCCCAGACACACCAGACATGCCAACTATCAGCGCAATACAAGTGAGAACCGGAACAGTGACAACGACCAAATCAACAACAGTTGGGGCAACAGCGGGAACAGCGGCAGCAGCAGCAACGACAACACCGGCTGTTATACGTAAATAGGATCTATCATACATCTACCTGTTTGCTAAAGATCTGATACCTTTAGTATATGAGTAATTAAGGGATACAAGATTTAACGCCAGAAAAGATCACGGCGTCTTTTTATGACTTGGATGAAATAAACGTGCATGAGTACTGTGCTCGCTACAAATTAACTACCATATACAATGAGGATAATTCTTGGAATGGAATCTCAACGTATGAGATAAATAGTATCAATAGTTTACCTGATAATAACATGGTTACTGTTGCATCATCACGATTAACTTTCTAAATGAAATATTATGTGAACTAAATATGAGTATTAAGTAAAACAGTGACGGGTACAAAGCGATAGTCTTGTTTCAGTTTTCCTATGGATAACATATCTTTTCAGCAATCGTCAGAACATTTATCGGAGGACTGGCTGCAGGGATTTGTCTATCCGCCCTTACTTTTGTCATACACAAGAAGTGCAAAACAAAGGTGATCTCTACTTTAAGACATATCGTGTATTTCTACAACATTAAGATCAAGTGATGTACAACTAAGGAAAGGCTCAGTTCATCTCGTCTTAAGTCAAATTGTCGCATATGAAATGCGAATTTTAGACATGTTCTCACTAGAAATGTTTCTATCCTTCAGTATTATAAATGTATATGTATCGTAGTAGCGACGTGTATGTGGATTTCGCTGTTTCAGAACAGAGTTGGTGATCAGCGTGCCGAAGATATAAACGTGGGCGTGGTCGTTGATACCTTGCCGGTTGGTTTCATATACACACACATATTGGTGACGTATACGGAGAATATTACTCTCATTCTGGTTAGATACCATAGGAAGTTCACGAGTTTCGCAAAAATGGTGTCGAACGAGAATGAGTTTGGTATTTTATTTATTACCCACGTTAGATATGTATTCAAGTGCACATACGTTACAGCTTTCTTTCGTTAACAGACCAAACTGAAACCGGTCGCAAATCTGGGTGAATATTGATATATGCCCAAATTCATCGATACTCAAATTACGTTTTAAAGATTTCTGTAACTTAATGTAGATCTAATTCAAACGCATTGTTGTTAGTACACAAGACAGCTGTAAGAAAACTTAAAAAGTCAATTAGCGTCGTGCTTTGAGTCTCGGACCCACACGCAGTCCTTCGCACCGTCGAGTCCCGGCTGTGTATTGGAAATTGTTTGGTTTCCTGGATATATCAGCTGAATTTATATCCCGTCCGTATCATTTTGGAAGAGGGAAATCGGAGTGCTCGCCAAAGACGTTTATGTGAACTGTACGACCCTATACTGAAGACGTGAAAATCAACAAACTCAAGTCTGCTTACATGTCAGTGACAGCTTCGAATGAAGGGCAATTTTGCAAAGTCACCATCAGAACAAGAAAAGACAACCGTGATCTACCCATGGCGTTTTACTCAAGAGATAAATATGGAATGTTATTGTTCACTTTTGAGATGTTTTAGGCCACAAAAACAGAAGTCGGGCACATTTCGAGTTCTCGAATGATTGGTATTGGAACTGTTCACTTTGAGTGATCGCGCAGTCTTGTATTTTCATTCATGAACAAACACCTTCGGAAGCAATGTAACAAAACACGCTTCAAATGGTGACACTGCTATTAGAAACCGGATTTACGTGTGTTTGGATGGCAGCATATCAAATTTTATACAATGTTTTAAGCAAAGATGTAAAGACATAGATATTCAGATCTAGAATTGGCCTGCTAAAATTATTTCTTCATCATTTCTAAACCTTTATTCTACATATAAGTCTGTACTCGAACCAGAGAAATATATTATGGAGTTATGTCCAAACAAGGATCTTATCCGCATATCATTAAAATTCCGATGTTTGAGCCATAAGTTGGGTGGGTATTCAACACTTTCGTTACAATGACAAAGTCTATACTCATTTACTTAAGTTCAAGAAATGTTGTCATAATATAATTGAAGATGAACACCATTTCCTTTTAGTTTGTCCATTTTATATGGAAAACAGAAAGCTCTACATCCCAAGCTACTGTTACCAGTATCCATCACGAGCAAAATTTAATCAACTAGTAGCAACAAAAATGTTAAGCTAATTAAAAATGTTGCTATATATTTGAAAAGAAATGTGCCTGTATAATTTATCATAAATATTGTATTGAGACTGTTGTCCCACTTGTCCATGTGCAAAGATTTATCTCATGTATTGTACTCTTAGCCATGCGGCCTTTGGTCCCCAAAAATTATTCTTCCTCTTCTTCTTCTTCTACAAATGACCCAACCGGGGCATCCAACGTAAGTCTAGATATCTGTCCAGATAATTTAAACTAACTGCATTTCACCACGCTTAACATTTTACGTTTAATCAAATAAAAGGTCGCGAAAGTGGTCAGATGCGTCACGCTCAGGAACCCTCGACCTATCTGTAATCGTACATTGCACATGGATATAGCTGATACAGAATGAAAGGCGAACTTGATGCATGTGACGATCTTGTTTGGTTTAATAAAGTATGTGTAAATGTCTTTCATGAGATTCCTTCAGTTCTGCTTTCTTGATGTAAAAGTGAATGACTTCTCGTATTCTTTTGAATGAAAAACATAGTTCCGGTGTGACAGAGGTAACGGCTATCCAAACAAAACGAATAAAACGAGGTCAACCTTGTACGACATACATGTGACGTACGAATTCAGAATCTTACAACCTGTATCTTCACCATGTGGGTAATAAGGTTGCAAGATAAATATGATTATTACTTGCCCGTGAAGAGATCACCCGTTTAATAAACATACAGCTTTATTACACATTGTGTAATACCAAAACGCGTGCTTATGTACTCTCGGAACACGTTTCACGAACAAATATTGAAAGCTCTCAACATCCCTTGGCTTATTCAACGACATTGCGTGTGGAGTTGATAGATCACTGAGAAGAGCTTATGCACACTCGATGACCCCAGCAACCTTGTTGCTAGGCTGACGTCACATGGCATTGTTTCGCCGATGGATCTTGCATCAAAATACCACAAATTACGTCATCGGGTATTGTGACGTTATTGAAAACTTTGAAGGTGCAAGGCCCGTTCCACAAGGCGATCGTATTGTAGCGCAACGACAGTCGTTGGTCTAAGTTAAAGTATATAGTTTGTGAGTTGCGATAGTCTTAGCCCTACGATAATTTTGTGAATTCTAAAGGTAGACCCGTTGTATGGTATGAAATTCATACTTTTCAACTATTGACGTGTTTGAAGTATTATTCGGTTAAACTCAATTGGACTATGTCGTGGATCATGTAGGTGTCAGCCTATTCATACTCAACAGTATAATTCAAAAAACGTTATAAATTGCAAGTAATAAATAAAATACTAAACTCGCTCCCGTGTAAAACCAATTTTATGAAACTCGTGAATAGTTGTGATATCTAACTCGCTTTCGCTCGTCAGATACCACAACTATTCACTCGTTTCATAAAATTGGTATTACACGGGAGCTCGTTTAGTATTCTATATGTATTTCAATAATGATATTCATAACTTTAAGAACGAACAACATTTAGTCAACAAGGATAATTATAACATGAAGGTATTCATTACTATTATCAACTACATGTATGTCCCATGGTCATTTCAGAAAACACTTGGTCATCCACCTGCCTGGGCTGGTTCTGTCGAAGGAGCAAGTGTGCCTCATTATTCTCAGCTGGATAACAAGATGCCCCTGCCTGCGCCATTCGGTGCTGCGTCACATCAAACTCCGCATTCAGCTAACTCATTACCTCCTATCAGACACATATAAAGTATTGCCATATAAGTATATATGTGTTGCCGTTAGCATTGTTAGGGCGGACTTATTCTAACAGCTACAGGGGGATAGAATAGGCCCGGACGGTTTCATCCTCACGAATGTTTCGTTTTTTAATGAGCAACACGTGTCAACGGGGGCGCAGTCAATTTCATGGCCAAAGAGTGCGTGTACGCCCTTTCTATCTATAAATATGTTTGCCCACATTGCGTGCACCCCATTCTTGTCTCAAACGAGTTTGGTGATTTCCAGTAGTTTAAATTTGAAGGAATAGCTAAATACACAGCTGATTATGTGGAGTTCGTGATATATACAGTAATTCTTTTTGACACAAGTCGTATGTAATTCTGACGACAATAAATATAAACATGACATATACATATATGTTATAACTCTAGTTGTTTTTACACATATATACGTCGAGTCAGTAACGCAGTATTACCAAAGTCACGCCCACAATTGAAGTTATACTTGGACAGGCACATTAGAAAGCTCCATTCTGGAACTGCGAAATAAAAAATGCATACAGTATGAAGATTAGTAATACTTGTAATTGATAATCCGACCGTTTAACATCCAGTACAATTTAAAAACAACAACATTCCGTCACACATGGGCCCTTCACAACTTGTTGCTATTTACATGTTTGGTGTCTTTTCATACCCCAACCAATATGCAAGTCTTTGTGTTCATTAACAGCTCTGGCCAATAGATTATTTATTCGTTAATAGTAAATATTGTGATTGTCGCCTGACCTCTAGTAGATAGGAGTATGGATAAGGCCCATATATGGATGCACAAATGTAGAGTACGACTATGACAGGGGGTAGAGTGTCGTTACGTTTCACACAAATGTAGACTCGGATTGTCTAACATGCTTCGCTAAAAGATCAAAGGCGCCGACTGTAATTTTTCCAGCGATAAAGTACACTTTTTAAGTTACGTCATAAGGAGCTAACGTAATGACGCTGCTAAAATTACCTCCTCCATGATCTAACATATCCTTGGTAACCATCGTTCTTTCATTACATCTTTCATTGCATCTTTAAAGTTAGTTATAAAGTTTGCTCTACTCCCACGTGTAGTGTAATAAAGTATAGTTTTGCCCCCAACTATTGTAGCATCAGAGCACTCGGACTCAATCGTCCTCGTGTTTCAACTATAATAGCTCAGGACAAAACTATGTTCATACATTTATACAGAAATATAAGGACTGTGATAGGGTTGTTGAATATGTGTGATAGGGATGTTGATTATGTACAGTTTTATGTGTGCTCATATAAATATGTGGTGTATAGTTTTATATGTTGATCAGTATGTTATCTGCACTTAGACTTGACTTGAAGTGAGGGGCTTTTAGGTGAGTGAACAGCTTGTTATGTAATCAAGTGTACAGCTTGTGAACTGAGTGATTAAAGTGAGTAGCTTTTGGAATGAAAGGGTTTAGCTTATCGGCACAGCATATAAACATTTGAGGTTGTTGTAGAAATTCAGTGATGTTCGTGATTTGAAATAGCCTCGTTTGTTCCTCAAGTTTTACCGAGAATGATATCTCTGTTACCTGTTTGCGTATGTAGCCGGGTGGTGGTGCTAACTCTGAATCAGCCACAGAAGTACCACCCTCCCACCTCTCAAAATCCCCTCTTATTCATTATATAAATATAATGCTTTCATCTATTATCACCATCACTTCATGCTGTGTTCATTATCTGTTGTCCTTGTCTGCAGTTGAATGTCAACCAAATAACATCAACCTTGATACCCTTTTGCAGCCTCTGTGATTTCTCCAGCTTCACCTTGACTTCCCCTATCTATTTTCATATATGTCCACCACTTCACGCCACTGTTAAGCATCTTGACTTCCTTTAATACCTGTCAGATGCTACCTTTCTTCTGATTGGCCCTTTGATCCACTTCTTTAAATTTTCTTTCTCACCTGTCCTCGTGCATTCTGCATAAACTCTTCATGGAGGGAGGACTCATCTTTCCAGGTGAGAAACATTTCAATATTCTTATCTCTTTCCATCCTGCTCTGGAAAGAAATATATTCATAGAAAGGGTATCACAGCTTTTCATAATTACATTATTATTTAATTTATTATATCTAAATATTTGCCAGTTAACGCATTTCTGTTACATTTATTGAGCACATGGTCTTAAACCATGTACTTCAACCATGTGCTGCAACCATATGCTACCCCACTTACCCATATGAACTATAGCCTTTTTTCCTTTCGGCTTAAAATAAATTATAAAATTTTGCATGAACCCTTTATGGAGGGAGGACTCTTCTTTCCAGCTTCCCTCCTGTCATCTGATAATGTGAATAAACATCATCATCCAAGAATCGAACTGCCTCATGTTATAACTAGCAGCCCAGTGGCAGGACACACCATACCACGCCCGGCTACACGTATTTGCACTCATGTCGGGTCTGAGACAACTGAGATCCTATCGATTATCTTCAAATGTCATATTGCTTTGTCGTCATTATGGCTAGGGTGCCCTTAGTTGTTTTAAATGTAAATCAGTATTGTTTCTAATGAAATATTATAAGTGTGTTATAAATAAATTCTTCTTTAATGTAGTCACATTTTTGCGTAATCCTTTTCATTGTGCGAGTATCTTCTTACATGTATACACAAATGTAGCCAAGGACTGTGACAGGGCTGTGTAGTATGTTCCTGTATGACGTATACACGAATGTAGTCATGGACTGTGACACGGGTGTGGAGTATGTTCCTGAAAGTATACACAAATGTAGCCACCGACTGTGACAGGGGTATGGAGTATGTTCCTATATATATACACAAATGTAGCCACGGACTGTGACAGGGTTGTGGAGTATGTTCCTACATACAGACACAAATGTAGCCAAGGACTCTGACAGGGGTGTGGAGTATGTTCCTATATATACAAAAATGTAGCCAAGGACTCTGACAGGGGTGTGGAGTATGTTCCTATATATACACAAATGTAGCCAAGGACTGTGGCAGGGTGTGGAGTATGTTCCTATATATACAAAAATATAGCCAAGGACTGTGACAGGGGTGTGGAGTATGTTCCTATAAATACAAAAATGTAGCCAAGGACTGTGACAGGGGTGTGGAGTATGTTCCTATATATATACAAATGTAGCCAAGGACTGTGCCAAGGGCGTTGAGTATGTTCGTACGTGTATACACAAATGTTAGACATTCTGCACACATACTACAACTAACCGTTTCACACCATGCCGATACCTTTCACTGACATTACATAATGCGGGTAATTATACAAACAACCGGCGATCTACCGGCTTTTTTATCATTTATAAATAACTTCAGGTCGTTCTATTCTATTGTATTAATGTTGTTTATTAGTTGTCTACATGTGATGAAAAAATTGTCTTGACTTTTTTACCATCAGATATTTTTAATATCGCACTTTACAAATGTAAATATTTCTTCTTTTCCAAGACTCTGGCTCAGAGGGGTAATTATTTAAAAATGGAAACGAGCAGTTATAGTGTACAGTATTACGTGTATTAGGAATTACAGGAATTTATGGTTTGGTAAAAATATTGTTAATAAACATCGTAATTAATAACCGAAGTTGGTCATACTAACAACACTAGTAACCATTGTAAATTGATCGTAATTACCTTATCCACCAGGATACTTGCACAGTTTAGTTCTGTTTAGTATCTGTGTTTCTCACTGACCTCCGACTGACAAGACGTGTATGCATTACTAAGCAAATGCAGCTATCGACTATCAGATCCGGTCTGATAATGATGTTCGGTTTGTCAGAAGTGTCCTCACACATCACGCCGAAACATCGTGATGTACTCAGTGTCTCTCAAATACAACTTTTGTCATTACGTATTGAATTTCATTATTATGGTGTATTTATCATACGAGTAGAATCTAATAAATCCGATCCGAGCATTATACATATATATGTTTAAGAATTTACTGAGAAATATGTAATGAATGTATTGTCCACACAACGTACTATTTGCTGGTAGGTGACGGTATTGATCCTCTGCCAACTAGCTACTCAGACACTTTGTTATCTCAGATAATGATATTTGAAACAAACACAACAGGTAGTCCACACGACGTGTGTGTGTGTGTGTGTGTGTGTGTGTGTGTGTGTGCGTGTGTGTGTGCGTGTGTGTGTGTGCGTGTGCGTGTGCGTGTGCGTATGACGTGTCAGATACCTCTCACGTTGAGCTGACATGCTGGTATATGACTGAAATACCGCGTTGAAGACGGTTTTAAACTCCAGCTCGCAAACTCACATAATGTGTCAATGTTGTAGGTTGAATGTAGTAGAGAACAGAGAACAGACAAATTCTCTGCTGTCAAGGATACAGTCAAGAATCGAAAACCATGTTGTGCAATAGACATATAGAAGGATATGAATGTACGTTGTTTATCGACGTTTTGAATGTACGTTGTTTATAAACGTTATGCATGTACTTTTGTTATGTTTTGCATGTTGACATACACAAACACAAGCAGATTAATCATCACATAGCATACAAAATCTATGTCGTAAAAGTTTCATGTCGATGTCAAATATAATACTTACCATGGACGCACATTGCTGAACGAGACACACCATCCCCTGAACCTTACGTTAGTATCTTCTCTCTGACACTCTGCGAGGACGTACTCTACAACAATCTGAATGAACCGAAGGCTGATATCTAATTTGATGATATTGAAGATTCTTGTAGCGGATCGTACATATGTCCCTGTGGAAGTTGTTACAGTGTGACACTGAGTCCAGAACTATCAGTCACGCTAATGGTGCGGTTTACTGATTAACATATGATTGCCAGTTTATATGAAGACATGTACCCTTACACTTCGAAAATCTCCAACAGAACATTACCCCTATAAAATAGTCATTCAGTGTCGTAGACGTTTTGCGTCGATCAAGGATAGCTTTCGGCGTGACGAACGCTTAAATATGTACTAGGCTGCCCTAACGCCCCAAGGAGCTGGATGATTATGAGTTTGGTTAAGATATGTAAGATGGGGGACAACCTTAAGTAATGTCTCAGAAAAATATTACTTATGGGAAAACAACGAACATTAGGATGCAGTGATTTATATGCACACAAATGTCACAGACATATTCATGATTCTACTACCTGCTCTTGTGGATATCATTATAAGAATCCTACAATCTGTCCATTTGTTCACTGCAAAATCTTAAATCTGCTTGTTGTATATATATACCTGTGTTAACCTAGCAGTGAGCTCGAGTACGCGGTAGCCATTGGATGAGGTGGTACTGTGACTGTGAACCTTCCAGCGCCTAACAAGCAGCTAGGGTTGTATACTCTCCAAGGATCTGAGAATGAAAATCGAGTGTACACTGATCCATTGGACGGGGAAACAATAAATTAGCGCTTTTAGCTTTGTTGTGGAAAGTAACGTCGCAGATATGCAGTCTATCTACATCGGATCTTAATCTTATTCAAAAACGAATGTATCCATCCAAAACTATTAAACTTTTATAGGTTTTTGCCTGATGTTATATAGCCGATACATTGATAAATTGTTTATTACAATGTTTTCTAAACGGAAATCAAGAACGTTGCCAATAACGTGTATATTGTCTTGTAAAATGTTTTATCAAAGCGTTATTCAACATATATGCAGCACTTCACTATAGTCTAATATACATACAGATATTTGCAGGATCACAAAACACATAGTGTCTGAAATTTGACGTAAAACATCACGTTATGACAGCAAATACAAGAATAATAAACTTAGCATGTAGAAGTAGACATATTTGTGATATAACGATTGGTTATTTATCTATTGATACAAATTTTGATTTAAATGCTGAGCGTCCTGTCATATGAGTCGAGGCTTTGTAGATAATTATATGCTTCTTAACCTCAAACACTTAATGTTCCTATCATATACGACTTTGCCAATGCACAAAACCAATAATAGCACGTCCTTCATCCATGATGGCTTTACATGTCAATTTAAGAGAATTATAATAAACAATTTAACTTTTGTATGGTTAATGGATACTATTTTGTTGATGCCGAAACAATATACTTCAGCAGCCCAGTGGATCTATTAATATTGTATGTTTTTACTTCATACTGAAAAAAGGTGTTTATGTTTTCTCCCGAATTCAAACAATATCTAAAATAATATACGTAATGTAACTGAAAGAATATGCATGACGTACGCTGCGGGGATAAACATATAACTTATCATGACTTGACATACTTCACCCGAAATTTGTCCTTGAACAACTGTATTTACCTTCGTTTACAATACCCGTCAAACCAACCACTCACTTCAGTCAGCAATGTATATTTTAACATGAACTTTTGATAGATCACTTTGTTTTGTCGACACAGTACGGTTCAAATAATTATGTTTGGTGCTGTACTAACTAAGTACATGAACGTGGAGTCAAGACTATATATTTCACTCGTAACATTGACGGATCACGTATATGGCGGAATTGTTAAACTTCTTTGGCATGATATCAAGAGAAGTACAGAAGATGTTAAAAACTTGTGGCTGTCATGTAAGACTCATTTGCCCGTTACTGTTTATAAAAATAACTGTAAACATTAGATTGTTCCGGATCGTATGACAAAACGTCATTTAATGAACTATAGCAGAATTTATCAAAGGTCTCACAGATTTATGTTTATACGTTTCAAAAACACATGACGCCTCCAAACCAAACTCAACATTATTGGCATTTCCGACACTGTTAAAACGTGGCTGTACGTTCTATCACTATGATCCCGAGTCTAAAATTCAATCCATCGAATGGCATCATTCCACTTCTCTGGCACCAAAGAAATTCAAGTCTTCAAGATCAGTGAAGACAGTTATGGCCATTGTATTCTAGGATGCAAAGGGTGTGATCCTTTTTGATAACTTAAAAAGTCGAAAGACGATTATCGATGCCTACTAAGCTGATTTGCTTCCTCGCCTGAGAGATTCGAGCAAAGAAAAGGAAAAGGCGGGGAATGCTGACTGCTGGAGTTGTACTACTTCATGACCTCTTCTCACACTTCTCGACTTGCAAAGGCTGCTGTCCATTCCACCTGAAAGTAAATTCCCCCTGTTTCCAAAACTAAAAGAACACCTTCGTGTTAGGCTTTTCGTTTTCTTGTCTAATCTTTTTTTATAATCAAAGCGCGTGTGATGTCTTCAGACAGGCAAGTCTTCAGACGCGAAACAATCTGCCATTTGCACAGTTGTGTCTTTCAGGAGTACTAGAATATGTGAATCATCGGTTCGACTACCAGTCTCGTCTGGATTATGGTATTTCATTTGTGGAGGTCAAACTAACCTTTCAAACATCATTTCAACATGCACAATCCTGTCATCGAAAAAATGTTAAGACCGAAAATACTTCCAATAACTTAATCGTCCATACTAAAACAATTCATTTTGTATTTGTGAAATTGAGGTATGACAACTATCTAAACGTTATTGTATGTATAAACTCCGTTATTACCCAGACCCCATGAATTTCCGTATTTGAAGTAAAGCGAAAGTACAAGCATGTTGTGGTCTGTGAGTACACTCTACACAAAACTAAGCGCATTCCCTGTTCTATACTATTGACGCCCTTTGGGTCTAAACATGTTAAAGATCGAAACATCGTGATAATTGTGTTTAACAGCTAACCATGTGCAGGGTCTGAATATGTGAAAGATCTGCATCCCCTTAAAAGTTAGTGTAGGTAATCTACGAAAGGGGTGCTTTCTATATGTTTGGTTATTTTGATGATTTAATAAATATGTAGTATCTGGGGTAACTTAACAAAATTGGAGGTCTATCGAAATAATCAGATTTATTTTCATTGTCATCTTCCGTTTCCATATGATAGAATTATTATTATGCATACAGCAACGACACATTTGTATCACAACACTTAAAATCTCGGCGGAATGCAATCATGCAACGTAATTCTAGTTTTTCCTTAAATTCTAAACATGTTCAGATTGTTAGGATAATACACAATTATACTTATGTTTTTATTCGAAACATGTTTAAACATATTTAGAATTTAACATGCTTGAATTATGGGAATTGTGTTGAAGATGTGAGACGATAGATCATTCAAATGGAACACACAAAATGTGTATTCCGTTTAGGATTTAAACACATTTTTAAACAAGCTCAGGTCTAGATCTAGTTTGTGAGTGGACGTCGGCAGAATGAACGATATATCGAGAGTATTGGTTTATTATTAAAAGTCTCGTACATCGTTGTTCAGCCACATAATTATGATCTCTAATACATGTATGTTGACAACCCAATGCTTGTATTTGTCGTACAATGCCTCTGCTGATTGAACAGAGTGGCCAAGGTTATAAACTGTCAATATTATTGTTTATCCGGCATCTGTTAGTCATTTAACTTTTGCCATCCATCCAAACTAGTCTGGCTTTTTCTCAAAGGGTTTGGTATATACATTAACATTATTATTTGGATTTGCTCGAACAAATAACTGCACTTCCATACACATATAAATAGAAAATACATCTACGAAATTGCCTAATTTACAGAATCGTAACTCACATGTTGCTGTTCTTGAGTTCGAATCCAGGATTCACCCTGGTGTCTCCATATTCTACTGTAGAGCCATGTTCCCTTTGTCAATCGATGCACTTATCCATTACTTCACTCTTGCGACTTACACGCATCATCTCAGTTGATGTTCGGTGTCCATGGTGAACAACCTCCCCGGTGAACTGCCCCAAATATTATTCACGCTCAGCAGCGATTATATACGTCAACTAATTGTAACTGTTCCCATAGCCTCCTGAACTGTGGTCTGAACCCCAAAGACGACCGAAGGTTTCATAGAGGCACAGCGTATTTCTGATGTGTCATTTTTATATGGATATGTTATTTTAGTTTTATGTCTATATTCGGGGCTTTAACTGAACAATTTTTCTCTGAAGAGTTCCTAACCTTAGGAGGGCCAAAACAATCATCTTGAACCGTGAGTTCGAATCCTTTAAATTACACCAAATGGTTAAATGTTTATACCTCCGTTCGTTCGTTCGTTCGAAGGGGGCACGGGTGGCCCAGTCGTCTAAAGGGCCGCGAATCGCTGTGCAGAGTTGCGTCCCTTGGGCACGCCAGAAACCTATCATTGTGGGTTCGAATCCCGGTCCGCCCCGATTATGTTTCCAGGTTTGTCAGCACCATGCCCGTGCTCGTGGTTTTCACCGAACTGGTAAACAGCTAAGACCTGCATCACTTCTGGCTTTCCTCCCACATTAAACTGACACGCCGCGATATAACTGGAATACTGTTAAAAGCTAAATTGTTCCATAGGCATTACTTAGAAGTTGACGGATGACAAGATAGACACAATTTTTTATGGATAACAACTTCTTTAATACTGTAAAAGGCGACGTTTCGGTATAGATCCTTATACCGTTGTCAAGCAAGACTGAATGAGGGTTACTTACTTACTTACTTATATTGGAGATTTAACGTGCGCTTTCCGACTGCAAGCGTATGTCGCACACGGGCCCGGCCAGGCCATTTAATGTGTTTCCAAAAAGGGGAAAAGTGAGTTTGTGCAACCCAGGAGGGGGCTTTAGGGGTTACTTATATAGTAATTTTGAAATTTGGAGATTTGGAAAGAATGCCAAGAGTGGGTGGGGGACGAACTAAGGGAGCTGTGTGTGTTGGGTGGTTATCAAATAAGGTAGTTTTGTTTTTAATATTTTATTTGGGGTTTAAATGCGACTAATTAGTCCTGTTTTTATTAGGTATATGCCTAAGGCTTTGAATTTTTCTAATTTATTTTGTGGGTTTAGGATTGATTCTAGTGTAAGTCCGGTTTTAAGATTTAGGGTGGTCTGTAGTGTTGTTCGGTGTGTTTGGTAGTGTGTGCAGTGAATGAGTACGTGTTCTGGTGTTTCTTGTTGTTTGCGATGTGGGCAGTTTCCTGTTGTGTGTAGTTTAGCTATTTTACGGTGATTATTTAGTTTGGTGTGGCCTGTTTGTAGTTTGGTAATTATTCTGTCGATTTTTTTGGATGGGTGTAGTATTTTGGGTTTATTTAAGGGTTTTTTGAGTACTTTCCTGATTTGGCTATTTGAGTTTTGGTATATATTTTGCCATTTTTTGTTAATATTTTGTTTAGTGACACTTTTGATTTCTGATTTTGAGCTGGGTAAGTTTAAGCTTATTTCTGGGAGTTTAAGGGATAATTTTGCTGCTTTATCTGCCTTTTCATTTCCAAAGATTCCTACGTGGGCGGGGATCCAAATGAACTCTATTTGTTTACCTACCTTAGTTAAGTTGTTTGAGCTATTGAGTATTTGATTTATTAGTTTGGGGCGGTTTTTAGTGTTTTTATTTTTGAGGGCTTGTAGTCCACTGAGAGAGTCGGTTAGGATGAGGATTTTTTGGTGTTTTTTAGATTGCTGATTGTGTAGTGCTGAGGCCATGCCCATTAGTTCGGCCGTGAATATGGATTGGTTGTTTGGGAGTCGGTAAGATTGTGTGTCTTTGGTTGGTTGTGCGATGTGGACTCCGAAACCTGTGTGTTTTGAGATCGGATCTGAGGATCCGTCTGTGTATATGTGACACCAATTTGGCCAATGTTCATGTATGTATGCTAGTGTGGTGGTTTTAGCGATGTTAGGATCGGTCTGTTTATTTAGTGTATCGGCTAGTGTTGTGTCTATTTTTGGTATTTTAAGTTTTGGAGTGAAGATATTGGATGATTTATTGTTTTGTTTAAGATTATTTATTTTGTGTTCGTTTAGGTAATTGGTTATTCTTTGGGAAATTGGAGTAAGTAGTGGATGTTTCCGGGCTAGGGCTTGGTTTCTAGGGCTAATATTTTGTTTTATTAAGTTTTCGATTAGTGGGTTTGATTGGGACGCGGCCCAGAAGTTTAGGGTAAGTTGTTCCCTACGTAGTTTAAGTGGCATTTCTCCTGTTAAGGCCTGGAGTGAGGTGGAAGAGGTGCCATGTTGAGTTCGTGTGATTAGTTTTAGGGCCTGATACTGGATTGAGTCTAGTTTTTTAATGAGAGAGTTGTTTAAGGTGTCGTAAATGGCACTGCCATAGTCTAGTTTGGACCTAATTAGTGATATATAGAGTGAGAGGAGGGTGTTTTTAGAGGCCCCCCAGTTGGAGCCGGTTAGGCATCTTAACGTGTTAAGGTCTTTGCTGCATCTGGTTACAAGGTTTTTAATGTGAGCATCCCAGGTGAGATGTTCATCGAAGATTAATCCTAAGAATTTGGTTTGTTTTTGGAATTTGATTGGTTTGTTGTTTAGTTGGAGGTTTAGGGTGGCGGGTTGCATATTTTTGTGTTTAAATACTATTCCTGTGGTTTTTTCTGAGTTTAGGGAGAAGCCCCATTTGTCAGCCCATTTTTGTATTTTATTTAGAGATTTTTGTAGTAAGTTTTGGGCCATTTTAATGCTTTTAGTGCGGATCCAGAGGGCTCCATCATCCGCGAATTTTGATGTGTTTACTTTGGGGGATAGTCCCTCGAATAAATCGTTAATCATAATATTGAAGAGTGTTGGGCTTAGGATGCTGCCCTGGGGAGTGCCATTTTCTAGGGGACATTGGTCCGATAGCGTTTGGTCTATGCCCACGGTGATTTTGCGGTTTGTTAGGAAACTTTGGATGTAGTTAATTATTTGACCTTTAAGTCCTATTTTTTGTAGTTTTTGTATTAGTCCGTTATGCCAAACCATGTCGAGTGCTTTGGAGAAGTCTAGAAAGATGCCTGTAGTATATTGTTTGTTAAGTTGGCCTGTTTTAATGTCCTGCTCTAGTCGGGCGAGGTTATCTAAGGTTGAGCGTCCAGGAGTGAAACCGCTTTGGTCTGGATTTATTATGTTGTTTTGTTCTAAGTAGTGTTGTAACCTGTTTTTGGCCATTGATTCCATTACTTTGCATAAGTTAGAAGTTAGGGAGATTGGTCTGTATGAATTAGCCTGGTCAGCTGGTTTATTGGGTTTGGGGATTGGTATGACCAGGGCTTGTTTCCAAGGTGATGGGACCTGTCCGTTTAGATATATGAGGTTATAGAGTTTCAGAAGAGTTTGGAGTAGTTTGGGTGGTAGTTGTTTAATTATCTGGTATGAAGTAAGGTCTTAGCCTGGGGCTGTGCCCTTTTTCCTATTTTGTAGGACGTGGAGTAGTTCTTCCATTGTGAAATGGAGATTAATTTCTAGGTTATTATCTTTTGGCTCTTTGGTAAATTTGGTTTCTGCTTTTAGTTGTTCCTGGAATTTTTGGTTGAAGTTGCTATTGCTACTGACGGCCGAGAAGTGATTTGCTAGGTTATTAGCTTTTTCAGTGGGGTTTGTTGAATTGTTTACGTTGGGAGTTTTTTTATGACGTTTAATGCCCCTAATGGCGTGGATTTTGCGCCAAACTGTTCTGGCGTCTGTATGATGGTTAATTTCTTCGCAAAATTTTTTCCAGTCTCTTGTTTTAGCTGTTTTAACTAAGCTTTGTACTTTGTGATTTAGTTCATGTGCTATCTTAAGGTGTTTGAAGTCACGTTTGGCTTTATTGAATGCGGATTTGCGTTTACGCCTCGTTTGTTCTATCTCCTCGTTCCACCAAGGAACCGAGGGTTTGCCTATGCTGGTTGTTTTGAAAGGAATGGAGTTTTTAGCTGCGTTTATTATATAGTCAGTGAGGTTTTTACAGTAAATTTCGGGGTCGTTACTTTCTAGGTCAGCTAGGTTAGCCTGGTTGCAAATGTCCTGAAATTTGTCCCAGTCGGCTTTGTTGTAGTGGAATTTAGGTTCCTGGTTTGGGGCTGGTGATGGGATGTTTACGTCTCCTATAGTTATATTTATGGGGAAGTGGTCACTACCTAGTGGTACCCCGTGTACTTCCCATTGAATACTTTGGGCTAAATCTGGGGTGCATATGGTTAAGTCGATAGCCGACATTTTGTGGTGTATTTTGTCGTATCTAGTAGGTTGGTTGTTATTTAGTAGTATTAGGTCATTTTGTTCTATCCATTCTGAGATGAGTTTTCCGTGTTTATCTATTTTATCTTCTATACCCCAGGTAGGGTGGTGGGCATTAAAGTCTCCTAGGAAGATTGTAGATTTATTGCCTATTTGGAGGAGGGTGTTTAAATCCTCAGGTTTGACCTGTTTTTCTACCCAGTGGTATATATTTATGATATTAATTTTTTGGTTGTTATTTGTTATTTGGATACCGTTTGCTTCTAGGTTCGGTGTGTTTATTTTTAGTTCTTTGTAGCTTAAATCTTCCCTGACGTATATGATTAGGCCGCCTCCGGCTCTACCTGGGTTTGTTTTGGCTCGGTCAGTTCTTATTGAGTTATAGTTTGGTAGGGTGAATTTAGATCTGGTAGAGAATTTAGTTTCCTGTATACAGACTATGTGTGGACCTTTGTCTCGTTTGAATTTGGCTTTTAATTCCTGGCCGTGGGAGGCTAATCCGTTGGCGTTCCACTGAAATATATTTAGTCCTTCCATTTTGGGGGATGAGAGGTTATTAGTTTGTTTTGAGTTTTAGGTTTTGTTTAATTGGTAGCTTCCCTAAGTTGAGAGAGAAATAACTCAAAGGAGAGAGTTGTGAGTTTTAGTTTTTGTGCTACTGAGTGAAAAGCTTTAATACTAGCATTTGGTGAGTTTTGCTTATGCATGTAGGTTGCTTATGAATGAGGGACATAGTGCAGAATATATATAGCAAGTGGATGATAACAATAGAGGATTAACAGTAACAACAAGGGCATACATAGGTGGGATAACATAGGTAGGTGTGACAACAAAGGGATTATGCTATCACAACACGATGGACAGAAAACACATAAACAAACGCCCACCTAAACAAACTCAAACACTTCAAATTAAAACACAAGCCCTCCAATTAATCTCTTAAAGCTTTAAACAACTCACAAACCCAAAACAACCAAAACACCGCAAACACTACTCACCCCTTCCAAAACACTCCATCCACAACCCCTCACCTCAAACACCAAAACTCACACACACATCCTATACACCCAATCCCAGCATGACAGACCAAAGACAAATCGAGATATGCGAAATCTCTGGCATTACATCCCCTACACCTGCGGAGGCGCACAGCACCTCCGACAGGGCAACACCCTCACTCATTCCCGCAGGCTACGGCGATGAAGACCCTCAAGCCTCCTACATGGAAACTCAACCCAGCACCCCACCTCCCCAAGCATGCAACTCAAAAAAACGCAAACTAGACGCATCGGCATCACCTACCTCACACACCCTCTCACCCGCAGCCCTCATCACCACATGGGCCCTCTACTTTTTTTCGGCCACCCCCTCAGTACAACTAGCTCCAACACTGACCATAAATAAAATAGGCATGTGGCTAAGGCAACAAAAAATCAATTACCTAAACATCAAACGTAGTTTCAAAGGATATCAGATAATCTTCCCAAATCAAGAATCCTACATAGCAGCAACTAAAATTAAACAAATATTCCAATTCACCGTAAATAGCTCTAAACCTAACTGGCAAATATACACTAGGGGAGTTATTCGAGTGCACCCAAGGGAAACCGATGAGGACCTCGACATATACGCCAAAGAAGCTAACACTATCCAAACCCAACCACAAATAACTAGCCTCCGCAGGATTAAATCAAACAGAAACGGGAAAACCACCCCCACACCTATTGTAATAATAAACTTCAAAAAAACAGCTAAACACCCTGAAGCCCCCAAACATATCACTTTCGGCGCTAACCATAACTTAGAGGTCAAACCATACATCAAGCAAGTAAAGCAATGTTCTAATTGCCTACAATATAATCACACCGCTAACCAATGTACTTTCAAAAAAACTAAATGCAAAAACTGTGCTCAAACGGACTGCCCAGGCATATGCACACCCTGGTGCATCCACTGCAAATCCATAAAACACTCATCACTCTCGAACCAATGCCCCCACAGACTATCACTCACCCAACAGGCCAACAGACATATAGACATAAACACGGCCAAAATCCAAACCAAAAAACCCACACCGCAAGCATACAAACCACTACTACCAACACCACCCCCAAACAACAACACTCACGCACGCAAAACAGTATACCCAGTCTCCGTATGGGACCAAAATCAGCGAGACGCATACATCGCAAATGAAACAAACACCCCACACATCCCACAAACTCACACTCTCACCCTCCCCGCCTCTCACCCTACAATTACCACATCTACACCCGCAAGCAAAACCCAACGCACAACGACCACCACACAACCAGCACCAACACAAGCCATCACAGCCACAAGGGCAACAACACTCCCAAACCTACAGGCAACCCCCGAACACCAAGTCAACAGGGAAACTACAGAAACCACTCAGACTCTCGCACCCAAACCCAGCATGCAACCCACCACCGAACAGATTGACCAAACTAAAGACAACTTAACCGAAGAGGACGAGTACACATCCTCAGAGGAAATAAACGATCTTACCTTGTCAGCCCCAAAAACCAAAAGCTATAGAAAAAAACTCACCCAAAACGTAGCAAGCAAAAATCTAAACAACTTAGTCCTCCTACTAGCTTACGTGTTAAAGCAGTCTAATCCAGAAGCCAGCTCCAAAGCCTTCTTTGGCGTAGCACATAAACTAAAACTCGTCACCACCTCTTTCGACCGTTTCAGCAGCAACCTTAATAACCTACTAAAGTAAATACCTAAACCAAGCCTAAACCAAACATAAATCCACCCAGTTTCCCAATGGAAGGCCTAAACATTTTTCAATGGAATGCCAATGGCCTCGCCGGCCATGGTTCTGAACTCAAAGCTAAATTCAAAATAGATAAAGGTCCCCATGTAGCTTGTATTCAAGAAACCAAATTCTCACATAAAACTAAATTCAACCTACCAAATTATAACGCAGTGAGAACCGACAGGTCCAAAACCATGCCAGGCAGAACAGGGGGAGGTCTAATCATCTACGTTAGAGAGGATATTAACTACGAGGAAGTTAAAGTAAACACTCCTAATCTAGAAGCTAATGGAATCCAAGTCACCATCAATAACCAAAAAATAAAAATCATTAACATCTATCACTCAACACTAAAACCAATTAAAGATACAGACCTAGATATCCTTTACCAATTAGGAAATAAATCAACCATCTTCCTAGGAGACTTCAATGCCCATCATCCTACCTGGGGCATTGCAGATAAACTAGACAACCATGGACAACTGATATCAGAGTGGATAGAAAAAAATGACCTAATACTATTAAACAATAACCAACCAACTAGATATGACAAAACCCACCACACCATGTCGGCTATCGACTTAAAAATATGTACGCCAGACTTAGCACAAAGTCTGATGTGGGACGTCCACCCAGTACCTCTAGGCAGCGACCACTTTCCCATAAATATAACCCTAGGAAATATAAAAATACCAAATCAAACCCCTAAACAGGAACCTAAATTTCAGTACAAAAACGCCAACTGGGACCAATTCCAAGAATTATGCAACGAAGCTAATCTAAACGATTTAGAAACAACAGACCCCGAAACATTCTGTCAAAACCTAACTAACTTCATAATCAACGCAGCCAAATCCGCAATCCCCTTCAAATCATCCAACCCAGGAAAACCCACTGTCCCTTGGTGGAATGAGGAAATAGAGCTAACTAGACTAAAACGCAAATCAGCTTTCAACAGAGCTAAACGAGACCCCTCTCATCTCAAAACAGCTCATGAACTTAACCACCAAGTGCAATACCTAGTTAAAACTGCTAAAACCAAAAACTGGAAAAAATTCTGTGAGGAGCTAAACCACCACACCGACGCTAGGAAGGTGTGGCGCAAAATTCACGCCATCCGAGGCATCAAACGGCACAAAAAAAGCCCTAATATAAACAACTCAACCAACCCCACCCAAAAGGCCAACAACCTAGCCAAACACTTCTCTAAAGTTAGCAGCAACAGTAACTTCAGTAAGAAATTCCAAGATAAACTAAATAAAGAAACCAAATTCTCCAAAGAAAACAGACAAGACAACCTAGAAATAAATCAACCTTACACCATAGAAGAACTAAATCACGTACTAAACAATAGAAAAAAAGGAACAGCCCCTGGCCTAGACCTCACCTCTTACCAAATAATCAAACACTTACCTACCAAACTACTCCAAACTTTACTTAAACTATACAACCTAGTCTACCTAAACGGACAGGTCCCATCCTTATGGAAGGAAGCTCTAGTAATCCCAATACCTAAACCAAATAAACCAGCAGATCAGGCAAACTCCTATAGGCCCATCTCCCTAACCTCAAATCTCTGCAAAATGATGGAACTTATGACTAAAAATAGGCTACAGCACTACCTAGACCAAAACAACATCATAAATCCTGACCAAAGCGGCTTCACTCCTGGCCGATCAACTCTCGATAACCTTGCCCGACTAGAACAGGATATAAAAACAGGACAGCTAAACAAGCAATACACCATAGGCATATTCCTCGACTTCTCTAAAGCTTTCGATATGGTATCGCACCACGGGCTAATACAAAAACTAAAAAAAATAGGACTAAAAGGTCAAATAATAAACTTCATCCAAGATTTCCTAAACAATCGCAAAATTACCGTGGGTATAGACCATACACTATCGGACCAGTGTCCCCTAGAAAATGGCACTCCCCAGGGCAGCATCCTCAGCCCAACCCTCTTCAATATAATGATAAATGATCTATTTGAGGGCTTATCCCCTAAACTAAACACTTCAAAATTTGCGGATGATGGAGCCCTATGGATCCGCACTAAAAGCATTAAAATGGCAGAAAACTTAATCAAAAAATCTCTAAATAAAATACAACAATGGGCAGACAAATGGGGCTTCTCCCTTAACTCAGATAAAACAACAGGAGTAGTATTCAAACATAAAAACATGAAACCTGCCTACCCAATCCTCCAGCTAAACAACCAAACAATCAAATTCCAAAAACAAACAAAATTCTTAGGACTTATTTTCGATCAACACCTCACCTGGGAGGCTCACGTCCAAAACCTAAAAACTAGATGCAGCAAAGACCTTAACACATTAAGATGTCTCACCGGCTCTAACTGGGGAGCCTCCAAAGATACCCTCCTCTCACTATATACAACACTAATTAGATCAAAACTAGACTACGGCTGTGCCATATACAATACCCTAAACAACTCTCTTTCTAAAAAACTTGACTCAATACAATATCAGGCTCTCAAACTAATTACACGCACCCAACATGGCACCTCCTACACCTCACTTCAGGCCCTTACAGGAGAAATGCCACTAAATCTACGCAGGGAACATCTAAGCCTTAATTTCTGGGCCGCGTCCCAAACAAACCCTCTCATCCAAAACCTAATTAACCAAAACATTAGCCCAAGAAACCAAGCTCTAGCTCGCAAACACCCCTTAATCACCCCAATATCCCAAAGAATAACTAACTACCTCAATGAACACCAAACTCAAAATCTTAAACAAAACTGCAAAAAATCAAATATCTTCACCCCTAAACTGAAAATACCCCAAATAGACACAACGCTAGCTAACCAAATAAATAAACAAACCGACCCAAACATAGCTAAAACCACCACACTTGCATACATACACGAAAATTGGCCAAATTGGTGTCACATATACACTGACGGATCTTCAGACCCGATCTCCAACCACACAGGCTTCGGAGTCCATACCACACAACCAGTTATATCCACACAATCTTACCGACTCCCTAACAACCAATCTATATTCACGGCCGAACTTATGGGCATGGCCTCAGCCCTGCATAACCAACAATCTAAAAACAACAAAAAAATCCTAATTCTCACTGACTCCCTTAGTGGACTACAATCCCTCCAAAACAAAAATACCAAAAAACGACCTAAATTAATAAACCAAATACTTAAAAGCTCCAACGACCTAACAAAAGCAGGCAAACAAATAACCTTCTTGTGGATCCCCGCCCACGTAGGAATTTACGGCAACGAAAGCGCCGATAAAGCAGCTAAATTATCTCTCAAAATACCAGAAATAAGCCTAAACCTACCCATCTCAAAATCAGAAATTAAAAGTGTAAACAAACAAAAAATAACCAAAAAATGGCATAATCAATATCAAAACTCAAATAGCCAAATCAAAAAAGTGCTCAGAAAACCACTAGCCAAACCTAAAATCCTACACCCCTCTAAAAAAATCGACAGATTAATTACAAAACTCCAAACAGGACACACTAACCTAAATAACCACCTAAAACAACTTAAAAGACACACCACAGGCATTCACTCATTCACTGCACCCACTATCAAACACACAGAACCACACTACAAACCACCCTCAATCTAAATAAGGTTCCTACTCTAGATGAAATACTAAACCCTCAAAATAAACTAGAAAACTTCAAGGCCCTAGGCGTATTCCTAATCAAAACAGATCTAATTAAGCGCATCTAAAAATTAATTAATCTACTAATCCAAAATCCAATAAACATACAAACACCCACCTCACCCGGCTCCCTTAGTTCCCTCCTCCACCCACCTCGGCATTTATTCCAAATTTAAAAATTTCAAAAAATCAATATAAGCAACCCCTAAAAGCCCCCCCTTGGGTTGCACACACCACTTTCACCCTTCTCGGAATACACTAAACGGTCCGGCCAGGCCCGTGTGCGAAATTCGCTGTAGTCGGAAAGCGCACGTTAAATCTTCTATATCAGTCAGTCCCTCATTCAGTCTTGCTTGACAACGGTATAAGGATCTATACCGAAACGTCGCCTTTTACAGTATTAAAGAAGTTGTTATCCATAAAAAATTGTGTCTATACTGTTAAAAGCGGCGTTAAACCCCACACACTCACTCACTCAATCACTCGTTCGTTCGGGTAAGGGTCTTGAGTATGAACATTCACACGTCAAGCCGCAAGCTGCAGATTGGGTGTTTGTTTTATACATTGGTTCGAGTCTCCTTGTCCCAGGTTTGACCTATCTTCAAAGAAGCGGGCAACTGGATTACAATGTCAAAACCTTCTGAAACATTATTTTACTTGACATTTGATGGTGTATTTAAATGCATTAAAACTGCTTAAAGCATGGGAGTGGAGTGTATTTGGTGAGCAAATAACGAATTACAATCTTCTGTTGATTTAAAACATCGATCGTCATGGTCGTTTTCTGTACTGCAAACGCGACTTCATGACATGCACATCCTGTGTGTCCATGGAACTATTTATGCTTTGCACTGACGGAACTTTATAATACATCGATCACCCGGTTTATTACGTAGTCGACACTGAGAGAAATGTCACGCCAGGACAAGATGACACAACACAAAGAAAAGCTGTTCAATTAATAGGCACTAGTCCATGCGTGCAGCAGAATGCCATATCACCCATCGGGTCACAACGGTGACTTTTTATCGGATGTAACAATATAGATCACTGGTGGCATTCGCAATCCTGCGAATTTTTCCCATGCCCTATTGACTGAACAGTGACAGACGTTTCTGTGTTCTCAGTCGATTCGTATCAAAATAGGTAACAGGGGAAAATATGTTTTCCAGGTTATTTTTCATTCCCCTTGTTTTATTCAATCCATGCATGATACGTTACAATAACAAGACTGTCGTTGCGTTCATTGTAATTCCTGCATTCTGATTAGCTGATTTGTGACGCCCACCGAGGCGTACTACTTTTATTACTACGGAATGTCGGGGAATCCCAATATCACAGTCAATTGAATTCCCTTTCTGCTCACGTGTATCACTATGCACAGGACATTTAGTGTAATTCATGCATATTCATTGTCCAAACTACCCTTTGAGACTGAAGGTCGGGACGGAACGAAACAGCAAACGTGAGGGCTCGCTCGCCTATTTTTGTCAAATCTGTATTTTCTTTGGCTTTCATTTCTAACACGCATTTTTTCAACTATGTCTTCGAATTCTCGGGGAACTAATGTCTGAATCTTACGGTAACTGAGCGTGTAATTTGAAACAGCCGCCTTCTCCCGGACATATTTATTCCGGCTCGTTGCAGTCTGACTGTTGCAGTTCTTCTTGCATCTTGCCATGATTGACAGGTCCTATTAACTTTGTTTTGACCCAACCCACCCCCCACCACCCTCTCCGTTGATAAGCTACTGACTTGTGGGCGTGTCAACTGTTGTGCAGTAAATTAAACAATCAGCTGATTCTTGTCAGGCTATAATATATAATATGTATTTCTACACCTGGGTACCGTTTCACAAAGCAGTCGTAAATTTACACGCTCGTAGATTTTACGCCATATTTGCGCAATGTTTACGCCATAGTCTAAGACTGTTTCACAAAGCTACACTAAAACTGGCGTAACCTCGGCCAACTTACACGCACGTAAAAAATACGATTGGAACTCTTTCCCTTTGTGAGGTAGGAAAATCCGCACTAGAGTTGTCTACCGTGGCAGGTGCTCTGAGCAGACGACGAAGCGCAGTAAAATGGAGGACATTTGCGACAAGAAATCGAGAAAGAGAAACTTTTCGGCCACAGAAAGAAGAAGTTGGCAGCAATTCGATGTGTTGTTTTCATCGTTTTCTTCTTGCATCACCAACAATCGGAAGAAGAAGATATGGGATGACATCCTGACAAAGTGAGTGCGTTTCTCCGGCTTGGAACCCGCCTCGTCATTTGAAGAATGTGTTTTATTTGGAAGTGATAGACCTATGTCATTTAGAGTTATCGCGCTTGTTGTTATGTGGCAGTAAACGAATAGCGATAAAAGGTGACTGTAGATCTACTTGAACTTGCAAGAGGCCTATATTTCTTTGATAGTGCGATATTGGAAAAGGTGGGAATTATTGTTATTGCTAGGGATACAGATCTGAAATATTGTGCATAAGTTCATA
Source organism: Haliotis cracherodii (assembly GCF_022045235.1). Taxonomy (NCBI): domain Eukaryota; kingdom Metazoa; phylum Mollusca; class Gastropoda; order Lepetellida; family Haliotidae; genus Haliotis; species Haliotis cracherodii. The sequence goes on from NW_027266286.1 coordinate 32,501,660, forward strand.
TACATGTATGCACACATATAACAGGTCGCGGAAGTATCACTATTCTCACATTATGAAACAAGTTGCATATAGACTAAACGTAAATTTCCTAAATGTCCGGCTCAGTGATTAGGAACAAAAAACACCAGAATCACATATTTTTCAGCATCTGCATATTTAATGGTAGACAACAACAAGGCAATTGTCAAACATGGGTGACATCGAGCAAAACATATTTTATAATTTTGAAATATTTTTTGTTTACAGGATCAACGCCAATAACACGGAGGTAATATATATATATAAGGACTGTGCCTCAGCTGAAAAAGAAATGGCAGGACCTCAGGGCTGCAGCCAAGAAGAAGGAGGTGACAAGGAGGGAGGAGAGTGTGAGAACTGGTGGAGGTTGCCCTCCTACACAAGTCACTACTGTTGAACAGAAGGTATGAAACACAACAGGAAGAATATGTCAGATCATATGTAATAGTCTAATTGCCTAAATGCATGACATCTGGATTATGCATGAACATATGGATTGGGCCAGAAATTGTGATATGATACCTAGACAAACAAATGTTACCTCTCTTAGTTATTTGTGTTATATATAATAATATAACAGACTTATAAAAAGCTTAAATTGACTTTATTTCTACTGGCAAAGGGGAAATATGTATGCAAAATACTGATACCATTTAGTTATTTACTTGTTTCATATTTCATGAAGTAACTGTGTTCTTCATTTCTTTAATTATAGATTGTGAGTTTGATCTCTCCTTGCCAGATTGAAGGAATTGCTGGAGGATTTGATTTGGGAGGTAAATATTTCCACACCATTCCTCTTTACAGTGCTCATTTAAGAATAGTGACTGTGGTTCACAAACCATATAAATGTTTTTTTTCATTATCTTCATGGCATAGTCAACTCATTTATATGCTCCCAGATAAGCAAATTGACATAAGTCATCATTCATGTGTTGAACCATTTATATTTCAAGTTGATGGGTCTTTTCTGGAGGCTGATCCTGATATGAGCACAGCAGAAATGGCTACATCTTCATTAACCGGTGACTTTAATGGTAGGCATTAATTAAAAATAATACACAAATATAATTTTTTGGAATGTCTGTGACCTTATGTATTGAATAAGTTGAGATAAAGCATAATAATAACTATTGCAAACATAAAAAAGTCATTATTAGACCAGTTGAAGTTTTAGTTATTTGGTCCTATCAAAACAGATACTCAACTCAGATATTCATAGTAACATTGATTTCCTGAAAGATATATATAGATCAAACAAATTTCAAACAAACCCATTTGTTTGATGATATGCTAAATACTGACATGGACAGGTAATAAAACTTGTGTTATAAGGATAACACTATATCCAGACAGGTCATCAACATATTATCAATATTTTACTAAGTGCAGTTTTGTCAGATTTGTTTATCACACATTGTAAAATTCAACTGTATTTACCAAATGTAAGTGAAGTTCAGGTATATATGTTGTAGTTTTATTTACCCAGAGTCTCCAAGTAGCCATCCATCAATATTCTTTTTTTCAAAGTACTGACCAAGGGCAGAGTTATTCCATATGTAACTGTCATAAACAGAGCCAGGCCACTTGAAGACACAGTTTGTAAATCTGAGAGAAAAATATAACAATTTGTATCCATATAAATCCAACAGAAATCCAGTATTTAAAATGCACATGCATAATTTTATAAAGCTCATTTACGTATTTAGTTATTTAATGTATATATAGAGAGATCTACATCTGCCTACAAATAAACACTATTAATTCACATTTTAATTATGGAACAGTTATACTGCACGGAAACAATGGAAATTTGAAAACATTATCACAATGGATTCATTTTTACTGGTATGCATCATGACTTATCTCGCCCAAAACGTCACCTAGGGGGCACAGCATGCGTCAATGTCAAGGACATCTATTTCCTGTTGTAATGTTTGCATTTTGTCGTGCCTTGTTCAAGAGGAATAGGAATAATTGATTCATTAAAAGACATATCTACCGTGTGTGTATGTATCTCACCTCATGTTGGCATCACATACTGCCTGTATGTTCAGTGCATGGTAACCCTTCCGACAAACGTAGGCTACTTCGTCACGTTTCGGCGCCATTATGGGTACGAGTGTGCAGTCAGTTGCACCGAGTACTTTAGGGAATCCAGCTATGTCGAAGAATGATTCTTTGGTACTCTTCTGAGTGGAAGGCATTGTGGGAAATACAAAATCATCCATGGTTGCACATAATGCGTCTGTTGTTGCGTGGATTGCTCTGCAGACGGAGGATTTATTCACACCGTGGATAGCGGCAATCTCACTGTAAAACCCACCCTTGGAGAAGTATCTCAGAGCAATTAAAACATTAAGGTAAGGTGGTACGCTGGATTTGATGTTCAGGTCTGTCACTCACTTTACCAATGATAGAAAATATCATGTGTCGTGATAGACGGTACCTCTCGATGATGTCATGATCATCCAAATCGTCGAGGGGGTTCGACCTGTCGCGGAAAACACGTTCTCGCTTACATACTTTTTTGGCAATCTCGTCCGTGTTTGGATTGATCGCCATCTTTATCGCTTGCGTATAAATATTTACACCACCCCAAGACCACACGTAGAGTTTACGCCAATTATACACGGACCTAATATCACACTAGATTTGTGAAACGCCCCTAGTTCAGTATTTCCGAGTTACGCCAGTTTTACACGCACGTAAGACTTACGACTGCTTTGTGAAACGGTACCCTGGAATGTTTATCAATCTCGTCACTTTTGTATTGATATGTGCAGCTGTTTTTTGTAAACCTATTGTAGATAACACATGTTTTCGTTGTCGAATTTAATTATTATAAGGATTGACTAAAAGCTGATGTGCGGATTCATACAGTTTGCACATCGGCTTTTCGATTCATACCTCAATGAACCGAAAGAAATACACAGTCAATCCTTAAGTGAATGTATACCACTCAGAGTTGCACTAAATTGGGTCTGGAGGTGAAGTGGGGAATGTTGTTGATGTCATCGATATTGATCAGAAAAGAATTCTCTCAGAACATATGTCCTGGAAAGATTACATCAAATTTCAAAACACAGTACGTTTATCTCCAATCTACCATGACGGCAAGAGCGCTTTAAAAACAGCACTCTCTTGTACCGCGTAATTGCACATGCATAGAAAGGCCCGCAGTCTTTGAATATTCCGAAAATGTAACAATTAAACTAAAGTTCAAGATATGAATACTCTTAGTCTTGATTAGTTCACAGTAACGATTAAAAACTACATATTGTTGCACAAAGAAGTTTCCAAATAACCCTCCAAATATATGTTTTAATTTCGTCGCAACCTTTTGCATATGTGCACTGTTTGGTTCTCTTGTATTAATGGTAATGTTAAAGAACGATTCATATTTCCAATCTAATAAGCCCTACCGAGAACGATGTGGTATAATTGAAGCCATCCTATATTATCCGAGAGTAACAGATGTGCAGTCATGTGTCATATGTGTCTATAGGACCTAGCAAATGTACCAGTCGGGTCTTGTAGAAGAAGAAGAAGAAGAAGTATTATAGAATCACATGAAGTCATACTGTACTTACATGGAATTGATGTTTGAAAAGTTGTTTATAAAATACATGATGAACAGGGCCGTTAAATGTAATAAATACATATACCTTCACTGTAAATGGACTGCATTACGAATTTTTTCTTGAGTTGGGTATTTACAGAAATACTAGTATTAAGGTAATATGTAACAATTCTTAAGTACCAAAGACTGGGACATTCGGAGAGAAAATATAATTTCTTTCGTTTGAACAGAGTGAATTAGAATGAAAAGGATTTCTCTTGAAGGTAAATTCAATGTAGAGGGCGCTACCGGGAAGGGTATACATAGGAATTGAAAAATAGTTCACTTTCTCTGTGGTGTCACCGTTACAGTGCGGTCTGTATATTTTAGTTGATTAACTTTGCTACTTGTTTCTAGCACAATTTTATTATGGAACCATCGGAAGGCATTAACAAGATATTTGATAATATTCTTTAACAGCTATCCAAGGCGCGGGAAGAAATTGACAGATGTGTTTATGCTAAACTTGTAGATTCACAATATAACGTGGCTCGAACAGCGGCAGAGACATAGAAACTCAAAATTGAAAAAAATTCGTATGGTTAGGGGAAGAGCACCGTCTTCAATTTCAATTTACAGACCCTTGAACAATTGTTGGATATGGAATTTGCTGTTTTCTTCTCAAAATTGTTTTTTTTGCAAAATCTACTTTGTGCTGAGATCTCACGTAGGAATAAGCTGATTGGGGGACGGTCCGCCAAATTGGAAACAAAGTTAAGAAACAACGATGATCGGCCAATTTCTAGAGCGGAAACCAGGGAAACTGGAAGAAAAGACTTAAAAATCGTCAAGATATGCCCCAAGAGCGTTTGTTGCACATGCTACAGTTAGGGGCGGGTCGACTATCCATCCAGACAATCTCAAGGACGTCTTTTTAGTGGTCTCTGGGGTCTCACGTGTTGCACAATATGCGCAAATACAGGGCAAAGGGCATTTTTGTTGTACCTCAGTGGCATTTGGCAATTTTCTGGCGATTGCTGGGCAAACAAAGAAGTTTATGTTCCCAGTCGAATTTGCGGAGGTCTCTTTGGTGAATCAGGGAATTTTAAATGTTAGCTTTGAAAATCGATTTCAGTGTTTAAAATGTGTTTTTGTCTGTTTCAGATATGTGAGACTTCATGTATGTGACAGGATATTGTATATATAGTTTTTAGGAATATAGTTTTAGCTTTTCCATTTCCAGTAGTTAATTAGTTGTAGTACAAAATGTATATGCTTGGGTTAAGAGTCCAAGCGGTTGGTACATTTTATTGAAGGGTGGACAGGTTAGTCTATTCCTGTCCCTTTGTCACAAACTCTCTAGCTTGTCAATACAATAGCTTTCAGCGTCCTAGCTGATTAACATTATCTAACTACAGCTTTCTTCCCTAACATTTGCACACTTTTTATTCACTCTGCTTATAACTCTAGATCTGCACAGACAGGACATGGACTACATATAGTTCAGGAATGCCATAATCCTATATGATGTGGGTTTATAGACACAGCCCGGTGTCACCCACAGGTGTGATTGATTGAGGAAGTGATTCATAATGGAATAAATGTTACCTTAACAAGCACAACCGCAGTTGTCATTTTTCGTAATGAACCACCCCTGCAACATTAATATCATGATGAAATATGTACTCTCCCAGACAGATTAAACCGGAAATGCAGGGTTTGAGTATATTACTAGTATTAAATGAAACTAGATCAGCCACTTCTTAGTCCTGCACCATGACTGTGGAGTATATTTATTGTATGAAAAAACCCAAACCATCTCGATATGTATATAAAAGCAAGTCTAGCCAGCTCTTAAAGCATTTGCTTAATTTTAAAGGCGAGAAGGGTATTGTGTAATACAAGATTAAATTGACTAAATGTTAGTCTAGTCACTACTGTAAGATTATACAACTTAGAATTCAAGAGATTTTCTGTGTGGGTAGATTCCCATAGTTTACCGACTTTATCACCAGTTGCCCCAATACACCTTATTTCTTATCTTTGATAAAAAAGTTGTGAAAGTAGCTCTCCTGTCAATACAACTTTTAAACAGCATACGATATGGTCATGTTTTTGTTGGGTAATTGTCCAACTGAAAATGCAAAAATGTATCTGGTCAGTGTAGATTAGCTAAACCATTAATCGAAAAGGAACCGATAACAATACCGCAACTAGAGGTGAACAATGTTTAAAGGACAGCAGAGTGGCTGCAATAACCTTTGTGCTTTTGCAGGTTTACAGTTGAATGGTTATTTTTAGCACGTTCATATATCATTTTGCCGTGAACTTTATTTGTCTTTATTATATATTTCAGTGTGAAAGATTGAGTTTGAGAAAAGTGATATTTTCATTGCAGTGAGCACAACACTTGATATTTCACTGCTGTGAACATGAAACTTTGACGGTACTACTGTCATGCAAGTTACTTCCCCTTAACTTGTCTCCCTTTATCGTAGGTGTCTAGCCCGAACACAAACTGTTGACGTCCTTTTTACGTTAGTTCCACATTGACAAGGCAAAGTCATGATAGATGGTTATTTATGGAGCTAATATCACCTCTTGCCGTTTGTTGTTCTCTCGAAAATGTTTCGTTATTAACGGTAAATAGCTCATTTAGCTCGTCAATCAAGAAAGTTCGTTTCGCAAAGCGCCATTTTTGTTACTTGACCAGCGTGTATTCTTTCGCTTCCAAAAGCGGCACCAATATTTTTTGTTAAAGTTGAATTTGTATATAATTACATCCAAATGTATGATATTTGATGTATTTTTTAAAAGGATTTTCCAAACACGAAACTATTTTTAAGTCGCAATGTGATGAGGCTTGAAAGTGAAACACAAGGGAACTTGTATGACTAATGTTTAGGCTTCAGCAGCATTTTGCCCAAGAAAGATATGATTTTAACTTTAACAATAATGCTTATGGGGTATCTGCCAAGTTCACCGTAAACAAAGTAATCAGGGGTGGGCCGTTTAACTTTCAGTATATATTTATACAAATGTTATATTAGGGATAACACTTTCTTAATAATGTACAGATAATCGTACTTTTGTAGGATGAGTCCCATCCGAGATTCGAACCCACACTGCAAGAGTGAGGCACCTAATCGCCAGCACACAAAGTCAGCGATCTAACCCACTCAGCCACCGAGTATATATTTAGTACACAATTTAATGTGCAAGCGTTCTATCAGTTCTGTCTCTTCAACCCCCTACACTTCCGAGCCATACAGTAACACCTGTCCTACAAGCTGATCAAACAGCTGTAACTGGCAATCAGTGGGTACTACTACTGTAGATGCTTGGTCAAAAATCCGCTTTCTGTCTTTACAAAATCGACCATTATTGCTGAACAGTGTACCGATTTATAAATACTCTATCATCACGTCAATACATGTATCTATAAATTTAAAAGGAATGTTTACTATTTACCCTTGACAAGAATACCAGTTAGATTTGGAGATATTTACCTTAAGCTTCCACATTCTACAATATTCAGAGAGAGTAGTTCATCTTGAACATCGTCTGCTGACTCAGCAAATGTGACAGTATGATCATGATCAGCAAGTAATAGGATAAGAAGTACCATATATATTCCGATTACAGCAAAAGAAATATTTTCTACAGAATTAAGGCCACCAAAATTATGTCCTATAAATACAGGGGGCGGTCTGGTAGCCTAGTGGTTAAAGCGTTCGCTCGTCACGCCGAAGACCCTGGTTCGATTCCCGACATTGGTACAATGTGTGAAGCCCATTTCAGGTGTCCCCCGCCATGATTTTGCTGGAATATTGCTAAAGGCGGCGTAAAACTATACTCACTCACTCACTATAAATAAATAAAGAGACTCCAGTTCGGTTAGATAAAGTGCAAATAAAAAGGGTGATAAGTTTTTATCTTGTCGTACTCCAACATTCTCAGAGAAAAACGGCGATAAAGTGCCATTATGTACAACACAAGATTGACTATTTTAATAAATACGTACTATGAATAATTCGACAATATTTACCACCAATATTATCTTTCAGCATTTTAAGTGAAAGGCCATTTCTCCAAACTGTATCGAAAGCTTTACAATAATCATATATCACAGTTCCCTTGATAATGTTGAAAAATATCAGTTTCAGTCTTTAATACATATATAATGTCTATCGTAGAGTAACACGAAACCAAGCTTGGATTTCCCCTATCAGTGTGAAAAATCAGAGAATACCTGCAAACGTTTGGAGATGATTGCCGTGAAAAGCTTACATGTACCTAAACAGCGAACAATAGAATTTCTTCTGTAATTACGCATACAGGCCTGCAGACATATGTATTGTCTCAAGAAGCAAGATTATTATCTTAGGTATAAAGGTTTGGCTGATTTCCGCCCGCCCTGGGGTATGACTCAATCAGATAAAGTTATTTTGTTGAGGCTGTGTGGTCATGGACAACAGCTCTCATTTGTTCCATTTGCCTCAGTTTGAATGCGGACTTAAGATCAATAAAATGTCATGTTTTTCAAATCCATAAATATCTTCAAACGAATGAGATAGAACACTCACAACAACATCTGAGCTGACGCAAGCGAGTGTTGCACAGCGACAATTGGAAACCTATAGTAAGGAACTGACGCTACGCTATTGGTGGAACATGATTGCCTCTCGTGCAGCTGGACCGGTCCCTGAGTTGGCAATCATTTGCTTGGTGCTGTATATCCGATATTTGTGATAGGCAATTTTTTACGTATACATATAGGATTGCTTTGATATTTTTATAGAAGTCCAATATAAGCAGTAATTGTAATCAGAGTACATTTAGTAAACCTTGTCCTTCATAAGTGTCACCTATTCTCGTTATATCACGACCGCCTCCGTGGTCTTGTGGTAGAGCGTCCGCCCGGAGAGCGGAAGGTCCGGGGTTCGATCCCCGGCCGCGTCATACCAAAAGACGTTAAAAGATGGTACTTGTTGTTACCCTGTCTGGCGCTCGGCATTAAGGGGCTAAAATAAGGACTGGTCGGCTCGGAGTCAGTATACTGTGTCTGAGTGGGGTATTCATGTTAAACTGCGGCATGGTATCTCAGTGAGCTAGCACTATAAATCGGCATCAGTCCGGACTAGTACAAGCAGCCACACAAACACACACACGTACATGCACGTCGCTATATAAGTGCAATAATCTTGGACGCGACGTTAAACCCAATTTCACCTCACCTCACCTCGTTATATCACGATCTATCTGCAAATGTCTATTCACAATTTTCACATTGAAACAAATAATAAGATTATGGTATCCTAGATAGTTACCTGGGAATGAACTTCATCTATCTGAATCAACTTTGTGGGTAATGTTCACTGTTGATAGCTATGTATCTATCACTGAACATTTGCGCGAGCAGCACGTGTCAGGCATGACTTGATTACCACTGTGTATCACTTCGCTATTTACATCCATGAACAATGTACTGTTATCATTATGCTCTATTATTGTACAGGTTGATGCATTCCATGTTACCTTGTGATTATATTTGTTCACTGTGTGGATTCATGACGTATTTTGAGTGATAAGAACTGTGTTTGTCAGGGACTATTTCTTGTATACACTCTTGCATCGTGGCTAATTTTAGACAGTAAGTTGACATTTGATCTAGATAAACAATGACCTAATACACTGGTTATTGAAGATATTCCTATAACTTTCTTCTTCTAAAATGTTTCAAAGTATATTTCACTTTGGACATTAATGATAATTACACTTGATCGCACTGAATAACTAATTTGATCTGTTTGACATTTCTGAGGTTACGGTGACCTGTCAATTATGTTTACGCTTGGCATAGTGACTGCTTATAGTTTGAATGTCCGTCCTCACTTCAAAGCCATAGATTCACGATAAAGTATTTTCCTGCAGTCTAATCCAGATTTGCAATATCCAGACACACAGAGGACTACATATACGTTCCCATATTTCTTTCATTTGTACCTGTCCGTTTCTCTGTTTTTATTTGCCAAGTATTTTAATGAATCGTGTTACTGTCCGAATTATTAAAGGACATATAGGACAAGATAAATACTTGGAATAAGGGCATATTTTCTCCTATAGGCCTATATTTGCCAATGGTCTTAGACGTCTGACAAACTGTCCCCCCAGTCGCTTGGTCTGAATCTATCCTTGTCCTTAATATCATTCTATCAGATATTAGCACACATTCTGTTTGTTTAACATGTTCGATCTATTCGGACACTTTGTACAGTATAAGGACAATACCAATTGATAAAAGAAACTGATTGTTTTGTCAATTTAACTTGTAATGTAGTTCACCACCAACCAAGATGGCGGCCATTGACGCTGCGTTGTCGTAAAGATATTTAAGAATTGACCTTCACTTTGTGTGAGTTCATTGGAGTATGAACCTGCATAGAGTGAGGGCCAAACTGTATGAACGTCGAAGCTTGCGACGACGTTCATACAATGTTTGGCCCTCACTCTATGCAGGTTCATACTCCAATGAACTCACACAAAGTGAAAGTCAATTCTTATAATTTTTTATCACAATTTCTTTCCTCAAAGGACGTAGGCCAAGATCTAAACACAATTTTATTTAGTACGTGTGACTTCATGTTTACACTGACAGCCAAACAACAACCAGCTATATCGCGGAATAAAATAGATCCCCCCAAAGAGAGGTGACATGAGCGTATGGATGCAGAACTTGCTCTTCAGAAACATCTTACGCAACACATGTCTTCATATAATATCCCCATTTGATGAGAAAGGTCTGTAATGAACTACCTCAGTAAGTCAGTCACAATGACAGCGCGTCGTAATACATAAATTACATCAAGTACAAGACGTCAAAATGGCCGACACGATAAACGTAACGGGAGGATTTCCGAAGTTGTTAATGAACCTGTGGCGGTTACATGTGTTAGTCATAATTGATCAACTGACCGATTATTGAAAGGTGATTAAAGATGCGTCAAACAGACACCAAGGTAAATTCGTAGATTGCTGGAGGCGGTCACTGTCAGCCTAGACACAGATCGAGTCGATACTGACGATAGTTTAAATGTGCATTTTTCCGTTTGCTCATTAGGATGGGCTGTAGCGAGGAAATTCGTGAACAATCATGCAGTCAAGCTCTCTTACGTTTCTCAATGTATACTGAAATGCTGTGACCAAGATAAAAGGTTCTAAATGATCAGAAATAATGCTAATGTATGTTTTCGTGGTAGGGAATTCCCAGGGGTTTCCCCAGGAATGTGGAAGTAGTCCGTCAGTGTTTACGTCATTTCAAGAACACGGTCTCGTGAAAAACGTATGAACGTCAAATTGTGTCGTTCATACACTTATGAACGTCAATTTCGCGGCCATGTGACCGACCTCTCGTCCAATGGAAAAGTCGCATATCGTGTAAACGTCAAATTAAAAAATTATTGTCCATTGAATTATAATAAATTGTCTCGATGTCCTGATTATTTCTACTGTGTCCTAATTGTATTCGGACAAACAGGACAAAACAAGGACATTTTGTAAGCACTTACGTGTGTTGGAAATGACATTACCTATGCCATGCGTGTGGTATGAAAGCCATCCAACTTGTGTTCTGATTGGCTAAGAAAGGTCACTTGACCTGTTAATGCTGCCTATAAATACGATCACGGGTCAAGGTCAAGGACACTTCTACTTATCATTCACTACCACAAGGTACATATTTTGATACATTTTTAGGCCAAATTTAGAAGTAATCTCCTGACATTGCATTACTTATAATAACATTTTCTCAAGACAATAAAGTTAATATAACTTGATATTAGTACGTCTTTGGAGACTGAGCCCTGTTAATAAATCTAATAGACTTAATAGTAGTTGATCCAAACTGGGGGTATATATTGGCATCATTTTTTCATCACATTGTTAATAATTTATGTCCACATTGTTAAAATTAAAACCAAAATTAAACATAAAGTTTGTAAACGCCATTACAAACTTTGACTGCCAAACTTCATCTTCTGCTTGTGTTATTTGTGTTTCCGCTAGCACCCTAAGGGTGTACACAATATGACCAGTAAGCTTAATAATTTTGTTCTGAACAACACGGCAGCGATCGTGCCCGAAGCGTAAAATTATGTCGTGTCATATACCGATTGTAAAGATAGAAATCAGTCGGATATGCGTCCTACATCAGTTTGATTGTTTCCAGTGATATGCCGCCGAGGGACCGACCGATACTAGGTGGGAGTGGTTGTTAGAAACAGGATAGTTTGTTGTTACTGCCACGATTTTAATATCTGAAATGAATTTGCTCACATCATACCTTCAGGACATCCACCATTTACATCAACAGTTTTATTTGGGAAAAATGTTTTGTCAGCATAAATAGGAAAAACAGTTATTTCACAAATATTCCAGAAGTGAGCAAAAAAAACAAAAAAACACTGCCCACACCTCAACCGGCCCTCGAGATATCAAATGGCCGGTACAGATTCAAGCACTTGTACTATGCTACATGTTCTCAACTTGTTTGTTTTTTATCCCTGCTTTTCTGTGGATAATTGAATTCAAGACAAAAGTGGCGAGACTAATTATTTACCCAACAGCAAACACACCATTAGGTGTGATGCAGAGCTCCTTAGCTACAAAGCACCAGGGGTATTTGGTTCGAATCCTACATTGTCCAAAGGTCAGCGCCATGATGGTGATGGTGTAGGTTCTTAAACCTGAGCGGTTTAATCCGTGTTAAATCCAAATCATTAAATTAGGGTGTAAAGGTTGGTATCACGTTGCATATTCAATATTGCAGACAGACGGAGAGGAGGCAGTTATGAAATAGTTTAATAGATTCTTTAGCAATATATGTCATACAAAAGCGGGAGCGATTGTAACCCTAAAAAGGTAGAACGACTTCATCACAGTGAGAAACTATTGACTGTGTGTCGGGTACCTGACCTCCAGGTTGTGAGGGAGAGTGGGCATGTCATCTACTCTGAGGGACACAGATTTCAATTCGGGATACTGTATCGACAGAGGACACTTCACAAAACCCGTCTGGTGCCTGAAACATGAAACGATTTGATTAAATGTCATGTAGTGAGAGAGTGACTGACTTTGGTTTAAAGCCACTTTTTCAGCATCTCGGCATGATGTGGGAGTCAAGCAAGTAGTGATGCGGGTGAAACCCAGCAGCACGGGTATGATGCTGACAATCCTCGAGACGTGATCAGGGTGAATCTGAAGATTTGAATGGACAATCACAGGCTTCTGGCACCCCTAAGGGACGCAACTATGCGAATTGGCGTCACCCGTGGCTCCAAATGCCTTTCACAGAGTACAAAATAGTACTTGATTACTGAGTATGATATCTTATATTTTCTAAAGGGGAACGCCATAACCCCACCAGAACACAGCTGTTAGGATCAGCTGATCCCAGGTTCGAATCTCATGTTGACCCTATTCTGATCCTTGGTTTGTCTGTACCAGTCCGTTCTCCAATTTCACACAAAGTATACAAGATCCACGGCCTTGCAAAGCCCTGATGTAGCTGAAGTACTATGAAGTGTCGTAAACCCGAAGTGTTTAACTCCTCCACAAGATAAATATTGATCCAATGATTGAAAGATATTTTGGTAGTAATGAAGCAGAATACCTATGACAAATATTTCCATTTACACAAATAAAATAAAATAAAATAGGAATGCTCAAGATAAGTCGAGTATCATTAGAAAATAAATCGATATGAACAGGAAATCAGTTTGTATTTTTGACGAGAATATATCGATATACCGATATTAAATGTACATGCATTGAGTTCATTCGAGAAAACAGACTGGCAGAACAAGCTGCTCAAACAAGACGAAAACAAAGATTAAAATAGGTTAGATTTAAAATATAATGTGACGGCACGAAGATATGTAGCATGAATTTACTAATACGTCTTTAATTGTATGTGGTGTTCGTGATTATGTATACGGTGTATATGTTCCAATATCTATAACGATTTGCGAATATTTGCGACATGTAATTTAATCTCAAGGATGTCCAATCCCGAGTAATTGAGACGATGTGTATATGTAAATGAATTGTAGCTAAGTAGAATCATATTAAGTGGAAATACCGCTTATGTAGATACTTTCCTTTGGTCCCGACAGGCTTACAATATATTTACTTTATGTCTGCGGAGTAGAACCCTCTAAGTTGAAATGCCTGTTCGTTACTATACATGTCCATGACTTATTCCCCTTTGTTGTTAACTTCTTCTTGCGATTTGTATCTACCAAGTGAGAGTGAGTTTGATTTTACGCCGCTTTTAGCAATATCCCAACTGTATCACGGCGGGGGACACCAGTAATGAGCTTCACACATTGTACCCATGTCGGGTTGTCTACTAAGCATTTTATAATGTTTAATTATGTGTTTTACTTGATGTGTTGTACACAGCTTAACAATATCCTCGCTACATCACCGTGGTCTGTAAATAATGCGTCATGATCACACAAGCCACTGGTGTACGATAAATTCATGCATGTTGTCACTACTCACGACAGCATCGTTACCTGCGGACCATATTTAACCGGCAATCCATTGGTGTAAACTGAAGAGCATGATCTTAAATATTTGAAGTGATAGTTAGAGCACAGGTACAGTATGATGCTTCTACACAACACACATGACTTCCCTTTGGTAATCGTGTTCACTATGTATACGTCAATGGTAAATACAGACCTCGTTTATATAAGAAGCATGTGGAGAAAATAGTTGATAAACATACCCCACTACGTTAAGTAGCATCTTCATTGGCGAGAACACTCCACCTGTGTGGACAATCTCTCCTGTCATGAAAGTAACAACACATGTGTATGTACTTGTCAGGTAACCATCCATTGCAGCCACGAGGACGTCGATCATTGGACCTTCTTCAGCACTGTACATGTAGATAGCAGAATGTATTTGTAACCCACCATCGGCCGTTACTTGTTTAAACTGTCTCCATTTTTCATATTTTTCGTCTTCTGTGTTGGAACCGTCTTCATTTGTATTTGTGGATCTAACACCTGTCTTGTGTTCACCATGGTACATGAGTGATGTGTCTCTGGCTTGATCTTTGTTTGTGGCATCAACGAACATATTTACATTGTGGTCATTTGGCTGTGTCTTCACGTAACCTATGCCTGACATTCTTTCCCTTGTGAACATCGAGATCCTCCTGTCTTGTAAATTGTTCATGAACACGGCTATCAGGGCAAACACTATTATCAAGCCAAATCCTTTATGTATTTTAAGCGACGTATACGTAGCCATTGTCGTTTTCATGCAAATTATTTAACCTGCGAAAATCACCTGTAAAAAGTTTCAATAAAAACAAATTGGAAACTTTCTGAATACAGTTGCAACAATCTTATTTAGAACGTATCGTTGTCTGTCTCTATCAGGCTGTTTATATTATCGAAGTGAGGTCGTTTAATATAGCTGCTGCGACCTTTGCTGACGGCCACAAAAACGAAAGGCTTCGATCTATTTAAATCAGCCGACTTAGAACCCCGCATCTATGTGATCTTAAAATAAAGACCATGTACGTACTAGAACTTTCAGATATTGTATTTTGAAGTGCATGCATGATAGACTGTGTACTTACAATAACTGGTTCAGATGGACCTCTATGGAAGGTAATGCAACAGCAATGAAGGGCCACGTTCAGTCTATCGAAACGACCAATGCGATTAAAACACCACTTTTATCTCCTGCTTATTGTATGTGTCATGTTGTATTGCTCAGAGCAAAATGAGTGCGACATATCAATACATCAGTCGAAAAAATAATTACAATGCCTCTGGTAAAACTGCATGTAATGGGCAACTCAGTCTGCATTGCGTACAACATGTATTGTACGTGTGTTGATTTAACGCCGCCTTGAAGCCTATTTCAGTTATATCACGTTTTGTCAGGTCGTAGACGTTTACTACTTTGATGAAACCCACGGGCATGGTGCTGAAAACCTAGAAATATGATTAGTGCGAACCGAGATCTGAACCAACGATCATCGGTTTATTGCACGCCATGGCGAATTGCGGCGTCTTAGACGACTGGGTCACTCGTGTCCACTACTTCGCTTGCAATGTATTTATTTTAATATATGCATAGTTGGGACTTATGACAATACAAAATGCACAGAAAGAGATATCATGTGTCAAAAAGACTGAGGTTTATAGGCAGCGTTTTCTAATATTGACATTGGCAAGTCTTTGACAAAGGGGAATTTTCAGGGGATATGTAGATAACAACAGAACAAACAAATGCTAAAAAATCTTATTGAGTGACGTCCTTGCTCATACTTTGATAGATTCACATTTGAAATTCAAATATATTCTTCCCCTTTCAATATCTTCTTCTAATATTCGTTTTGGTGTTTGGTCTTCGTTATGTCTCTATCATCAGTGCTTTTCATAGGGAAGTTTTTGGGCCATGTATTTCCCCTAACAAAAGCTAGATGCATACAACAAAATCACCAGATGTCCTGATGGTGTTTTATCTTACCTGACATCACGAAAACATACTTCAACGACCGAGGGAGGATTGTGTCGTGCAAGTTAGCTTGTATGTGGGCGTACCACTGTTAACATGGCTTTGGAAGGTTTTATGTTCTATTTTGTGAACCGTGTATTTTATCAATATATCGGACATCGACATGTAAAGGAGATTAACGCCAACCTAATCCCTACAAAAAAGCGAAACGTTTTCAATTTAAATTCGATTTGCGATTGATCTTTGTTGACATGAATAACAAGTAGCAACACTTTGAACCATGAAGGCGTATATCCTCAATTACTAATTGTACTGTAACGTATAGGCCACGTCCAGTGAACTCAAAACGTCAACGGTAGGAATGATCTACGCAGCCGTTACCACAACCTCCAAGACTTCAAAACTACAAGAAGCCATCAACATCCAAAGACTCCAACCATCAATCAACCGTAACCAAGGCTACTACATACCACCGGCGTACCACCAACTCATCAAAGACCCCAATCAGCCATAATCCCGTTGTTTATATTACTGGCTTCATCCTTTTGTTTATATTACAGGTTTCCCCAGCGAATATGATTTATCTTCCTTTGTACATAACATAATATGCTTATCCACTCCAGCAGTGTAACTGCATCTTAAACCTACTCAACAGTATAAACACTGTCTCATATCCTGTGTATATACTTGTCAAACATACCCTGTATATTACTTGCTTGATAACGGTGTTAGAACCTACAACGAAACGTCGCTCCTAATTGTAATAAAGAAGTTGTTCATCCATATGTCTTATCCTTACTTAGCACGCCAACTTCTAGATTCCTCTCAAAGTTGTTACAACTATGAATATTATTCTTATACTCATAGAGAGTATGTGTTCACATTCAGAGATTAAGAACTGAGCCATAGTGTGTTGGCAACACAACACCACAGACATTCAAAAATGCAACCGTACATTATGTGACAGTCAAGCTTTGCGCATGCGTTCTCTGCACACGGGCTTATTACTCGCAGGTGTGAAACATCGTTGGTCACTTGCGAACAAAAGGCCGGGGCTTCGCTAAGATATATTGGCGATTAACCCGTCATCGGAATGTTCACATCATTTTGTTCCAGATTTTGTTGAGCCTACACCACAACATGAGTGAGTGAGTGAGTTGGGTTTAACGCCGCTTTTAACAGTATTCGAGTAATATCACGGCGTGTCAGCTTAATGTGGGAGGAAAGCCCGAAGTGATGCAGGTCTCAGACGTTTACCACTTTGGTGAAACCCATGACCACGGGTATGGTGCTGACAAACCTAGAAACATAATCGGGGTGAACCGGGATTCGAACACACAATCATAGGTTCCTGGCGTGCCCAAGGAACGCAACTCTGCGCAAAATTGCGACGCTTGAGACGACTGGGCCACCCCTGCTCCCACCACAACATGAGGCGTCTCTGATCGCCCACATGATATTTCGCCCGTGGGCATACAGTTGATGTGTCCTGGTCCCAACTGTCGAGGAATGTTTATCACGGGAAGTTGCAGAGGAAATAAACCACAAGCAGTGTTTTAACGTAAATCCGAAGTGAAGTGACCAAATTGTTTGTACGTGCTGTTTGAGCATAAAAGACACAATCCGAGCTCAGTGTGACTGATATCGCACTAGTAAATATCCACCTAAAAAATAAGAATAAATAGAAGTACAACATGTTCACACATGTTGTCGATAAGGGTAGCCAAGGCTGTATATGGATCAGTGTACTGGATATCCTATAGAAAACACGTACTGTGTAAAAAATGACGTCTGTTGGAAATAGCGTGGGAGACGAAAAGCGAGACAAATACCTTTGAATGTGATTCACTTTAGTTCAATTTCAATTTCTGAAACGATTTATATAGACGGTAAATACTTTTAAGTCACGGGTGTGTGTATCGAAGGTGGCGTTGTGCAAAGTTGCGTCCTTCAGGCGTGCCAGAAGCAATGATCGAGGGTTCGAGTCCCAGATTCGCCCTGATAATTTTCCTAGGTTTGTTAGCACCATACCCCTTTTCGTTGGTTCCAACAAAGTGGTAAACGGCTTAGGTGATCAAGTGATCGATGGTAACTGTTGACAACAAGGACAGTCAGTTGTATTCCCCTACAACAAGCGTGATACAAAACATGTTCTTTTGTCTTTGTTTTGGGGTGAATTGTTAAATTGCCTTTCCTAATCAATTACATCGTACACTGTGCATCAGCTGTCGTAACGCAAATCTGATCTGATCGAACTGATATTTCCACATATGAAATGTGCCAACAGAGGTTCAACTGCAAACTAAGTTACAAATGTATTAACTACACCTAATCTTGCCAGGCTAAAGATTTCCTCAACAAAAGAAAAAAGTCATACACATAAATCAGCACCGGCACAGCAGTATATGCAAGACGCGATATGTAGATGACAGGGTTTTCCCATCAAGTTCTGAATGGTATATTGGTGTTAGTGGGTCATGTGGTATAACGTGCTGCATTAATATCATTCAATCACATTTATACGCGTCAGTGGATATTGAATTATTTCTTTTTACCGTGAGTTCCATTATTGGAAAGTCGGCTTTGATATCAATGTAAAATCCTGGCATTTCATTGGCCGTGACCCTGCTCACAGACAAACACCACAAGATAGATCAATACCATGTGAAACGTGTTTAAGGAAGCAGGTACTGGAACTGTACTGACAATCGCCGAGTCCTCTGTGCATCATTTCAGTTTGTAAGTGTGAACATGCTCAACAAAATATACATCCACACAGTTTAGGTTGGCACTTCTCTTGGATGATGGTTTCTGTGGCATCCTATTCAGCCCTGGTGCTAGGCATGGCGACTTCTTGTTTCACATCATCATCAGGTGTGTATGGTTTTGACATATTTCAGACTGTTAATGATTATAGATGTGGTAAATGCTTTTCCTTTCCAGTATTCCATACCTTGAATATATATTTTGGATTTGACAGAAAACACGATAAATACATTTTCACATAGAAAATATGGCTTTCGTCATTAAATATGAAAATAAAATAAATTTAACACTAATAATTCCTCAGTTTTCGTACATCCGAATTATGACAAACTTGGGTTACTGACTTACATTTGCTGAGCTCTTAGGTTTGTTTGGTTGTTGTTTAAACGCAGCACTCGGCAATATTTCAACTATATGACGTCGGCCTGTAAATAATCGAGTCTGGACCAGACAATCTAGTGACTGATATCATAAGCATTGACCGACGCAATTGGAATACGATGACATGCATTAATCAAGTCTGCGAGCATGACCACCCGATCCCCTTTAGTCGCCTCTTAAGACAAGTATTGTCGCCTCCTATGACAAAGCATGGGTTGCTGAAGACCCATTCAAATCCGGATCTGGACGGATTGAGCGCAAAGGTAATCATATATGATACAAACGTATGATACAATTTTAATTGAACGGCCTGAGTTACATATTGTTTTCTGAAACCAACGGGTACGGGTAAGATAATGACCACTGAAAAAGCCATAGACGATGCATAGGGGATTGGAACTCGATAAGAGGATCCTGATCCAGAAACGCGAATGACGTGATCATACGATCCTTCAACACATATGACATGAATTACCTATCGGTGGCAGCACTGGAAGCCTATGGTGATCACCAAATGCAAAATGTTCACTGTTAATTTGGATTGGTTGGAGAGACTAGTGGTGGAAGCGTTCGCTATTCAAACCGAGGGTTCGGGTTTGAATCCTGCTCATTCTTCGTCACCCCTGAATCTTAACCCGTAAATCACCACTCACTCATCGTTGCTCTAGACTGACCATTTTATTGTCATTTTACTTTTTGCTGTATTTAATAGTCTAAAGTGTATAAAGGGTTGTTATATGAGTGTGGAGTGTGTCATCGGCGGTTGGTCAGGATATACGCTGATATTTTCGTGAACACCTGGTGTCATCACTGTTTTGAAGTGATTCCTAAAAACATGATCATTGTGTAGTCAGAGTCGCGTAAGTAGTCGCACTTATATTTCTTTAGTTATCATTATTGGAAGGATTGGAGTAGTCTTCAATCTACAAAATATACTTCTCAAAGTTTGCTAATGATCTAGTTTTGATCTTTATTATATATGAATCATCCCAGAAATGAAGATTGAAATAACTTTTGAATGGGTAACCTCTGCAGTGCCTCAATGTCACGATGAACGGACAGAGGCATGCAGTCGTTGACACGGTATGCACAAGACTCGTGAGTGAGTGAGTGAGTTGGGTTTAACGCCGCTTTTAACAGTATTCCAGTTATATCACGGCGTGTCAGCTTAATGTGGGAGGAATGCCCGAAGTGATGCAGGTCTCAGACGTTTACCACTTCGGTGAAATCCATGACCACGGGTATGGTGCTGACAAACCTAGAAACATAATCTGGGCGAACCGGGATTCGAACCCACAATCATAGGTTTCTGGCGTGCCCAAGGGACGCAACTCTGCACAGCGAATCGCGGCGCCTTAGACGACTGGGCCACCCGTGCCCCCACAAGACTCTTGAACACCAGTGGTAGGGTGTATCGTTGCACATCATTATCTGAGAGCACAACATCATTTGCTACTGAGGATAGCAACATCTGAATGCACGTATGCCCCCTCGACGACAGAAGAACGTCAAGTTGCAAACGTCGTTGGTATGAGCCAAAGTGTGATCAGCAGGGTGTGGAATTGGTGTAAGATGTTTAGATCAGATACAGAACGGCATGCATCCACCAAACAGCGAGAAACCTTCTCATGATTGCAGCAAGACGTCTTCATTTCCTGACTGCCACCTCACTGCGAAAATCCAGTTGCGTTAACTTTTTAACTCAGACAGTGAGTAGTCGTCTCCTTGATGCTGGTCTCCGGTCACGGAAGACATGCATTCGCATGCTACAGACCCGACATGACAGACAGGCTAGTTTGCATTTGGCAGAAGATCGCGCCATTTGGATAGCTCCAGTACTTTTCACTGATGATTCGAGACTTCGCAGATCGTCGTTCCCGAGTGTGGCGAAGACATATTTCACGATTCCAACTGAAGAGTGAAACAACCCTCCCTTGGCAATCATCATCATGAGAGTCTGAGACGACGGTGCCAGGCCAGCTTTGGATGGCATCACCTGGAACATATGACTGTTGCTTCTCGGTAATTGAATTTGTTTTCGTGATCTCTTGACGTTTCAGTTTTGGTCAGATACTCCCATTTTGATGGGTAATCTTACTGATTATTGGTCACATGCTCTTTGTTGGTATTTTGTGGCACATGACAACTGATTTTCGTTCATTAAACATGTCTTCGCGCAATATTGTCCTTGGCTATTTTAACAGATGCACACAATCTGACGTATTATCTTTTAAAGAGGTGACCCTTAGCAAACTTTGAGTTGTATATAGGTAAATAGGAATTGATAGCTTCCGTTATGGTTTAAAACCTAAGGATCCACTTGACAGTGTGAGTGTGATTTACAATTTGAAGTCACTGCGGTAGTGCCTAATCAATTACATCTATTTACATACAAACCTGTCAACCAAAGACAGTATTAAGTATCAATTCAAATAAAAATGTGGGGAGAAGTGATCCACGACCAGTAGCCAAATAAGGCCATTATATTGAGAACCCGGGATTACCTCAGGGACTCTCTGCATAATACCCCACCTCGATTAACATCAGTTTCTGCCATCGATAGTAAAAATGGCCGGTGAGACAAAACATGCACAAATATACTGACAAAACTGTGGTAAAGATAAACATACTGTGAATGATGTAACCAAGCGTAGGTTTACATATTGGCTTACATGATTTGCAAATGTGCTATAATCATATACAGACAGACAGACACAAATATACACAGGTCTATCAGTATTCACACGCAGTGTAAACATGTGCACCTGAATCTGCGACAATGCTTTCTTTGTCTGTGTTCGATCAGTTTGTGAATCATTGTATAGAGACTCCAGTTCGATCGTACTAATAACTACCTGTGTTTCCGTTGCCATGTCATTTTATTTACTTTGAGCGTGTCTGCAAACTGTCATATATTTTCTGTAACGTCACAACACTTTAAAACTTGTCAATTTATTCTTGGTGAAATTGTTTCAGGTATGTTATACAAACTAAATAACAATAGCAATTCAAATCACATTTTCATGATTGCATTATTCCATATAGTCACACAATTTCACTGAACTGATGAACAGATTTTGTATTGGATCATTAACCAAAATTCGTTTTTTATCCTCCTCTTCTCCAGTTGTGGGGTAGCCTAGTGGTTAAAGCGGTCCCTCGTTATACCATAGTTCCTGTTTCGTTTCCCAACATGAGGACAATTACTCAAGCCCATTTTTGGTGTACTTTACCGTGATTATTGATAAAAAGTCTCTCCGTGAGGTTACATTATTGTGATTATGCGTCACAGACATTGGCATTTTGCTGATATTGGAAATGTAAGTGACTAAATGTATCTATATGGTGACTGTATATGCATGTACAATGTATATAAACCGTCTATAAATCCCTCTATAAATCCATAGTCGTAACAGGCATTGCCTTCGATTCAAGGGCAAAAGGCAGGGCAGCAATGCACACTTCTGTTTATCCACTAAGTATAATATACTGAAGGATTGGAGTAGTGTAACGTGTTCTGTAACAGTCCTTACCGGTGTACTTCATACTAGGAAGATTCAAATTACGAACTGTTTTGTTGATAGCAGCAAGGTATGGCTCTTTACGACCCAGAGATTTCAGATACTTGTCCATGGTATATTTCTATGTACTTTTCAAAAGTACACTTATTCAGTCGAAATGGGAGCAAAAAAAAATCTTGTGAGAACATAATGTCCTTATTCGTACATTACTCAGGGTATCTCAGGGCGAGGACACTTCATCCAGAGGTGTGTGATCATTATCTTGACGAGTCAGCGTATTCTATCCAGTAATCGCCAAGGATATTTATATAATTACGGACACTTGTTGAGGACATGGTTCACCCATGTGCGGTTTTAAGTAGCAATCTTATAAAATACACACAGTTCTCAATCACTTTTACAGAACAGCACATACCAGTAATCATGCAAATTCAAACAAGAATATGTCTATTTTCACATGCAGGGAGTTGTTTATTATGATTCTTATGGCAAACCCATGCAGAAAAGGAAAGACTACTCTGCTGCTTGCGTATATACTATAAACAGGTTGTCAGGGAAATCTGCTATTTACAAGCTGACTGTCGTCAATTCCTTCGTTACGGAAAGCCCACACACGACATTCTTGTTCTGCAAAGACCTAAGGCCAGTCTATGTCAACTGCCTTTAATAAGATTTATCAGTCAAAAGAAATAAGAATTTATTTAGTCAGGTCTCACGAGCAGTATTGTGATTGGTAGCTTGATGTTGTTTTACGTTTGTATCAAACATTTTTCGTTTGGTTATAGTTGGAATATAGTCACATCAATAATTAACATAAGGTGATTGTCAATGCATTCACGTAGACTACAGACAAGTTCTATGTTAACAGGGATCGCAATATACAATGCCAAACAGTCATCTGTACACTCCCTTATATACGCCATGCTGCATTTCTGGGCCAATTTATCATATTATCAAATAGCAATGAGTGATTAGCGTATCGGTGACTAGGCCTTTGGAATAGAATGTTATTTTTACCTAGCTAGCTAGATCGATGACACCGATGACAAATGTGTTTGTACGTGCTTGTTAATAAGATATCAAGAGTGGTGTGAGTTTCCAAGCAATAAGTGCGTTCTATGATATATAGCTATTTAATGAGAAATAGAATGACCAATTATGGTTAAATAAAACTAGCCTAAATTTTACATGCTTCTTGAATGTCACTGTAATATTTCCTTATTGCGGAAACCAAAGAAAGCTGGCAAATCCGATAAAACCGCTTTTGGAAAAGAAAAGAAAAATCCTTAATTTACAACAGAGAGCCCTCTTCGGAATAATTCATGAACATATCTGCTCTCAAGACGAGGATATCTGTAATTATTATATTTAATATAAGCATTAGTGCATCATTATTGTAGAAACTGGGGAACGTGTACAGGCACCCCTATTAAAACCCTTCCTTTGAGTTAGCGTTTTTCCCCTCAGTTGTTCGTAAGAGCAAGCAGTGCAAATTCCGCAATATATACCTCACGTAAAGATCTCTAACACAACAAAAGATTGTTCATATGATAACTTTGATATTACAAAACAAACGACGCGTGACACCTACGGTATTCGTATAATCGAAATCTTTTCTTGAAGTCGCCATTCGGCTTGTCCCGGCATTAGACAGGTGGTCAAAAGTGATGTAATCGCAGCACCGCACTCGAATGCGTTGAATATTTATGCAATAATCATTAGTTGTTACAGCGAAACCTTAACTTCTTCACACTCCATCTTATTTGGACATTTTTGGCAACTACTGGATCCCAAGATCATTTCACACTTGTTTATCCCAAGGATGCTGAATAGAGCCAATGTCAGAAGAGAAAGGAGACAAACGCCTTGGTTTAAGTAAACAAAATTACAACATTTCAACGATGCGGGTGGGCAGTTTCGTCCTGACGAATCAAGGCACCTCTAAACGACGTATCGTCCTCACGAACGGTACCATAATTGTGTAAATTAGCACATCCCAAGGACCATGCATTCCCAACAACGTCTAAATGTGTCCTTCAAGAAACTGTTATGCCGCCCTTGACCATTATGGAACCGCCATACCACCACATCTAACATGAGCGGCGCCGTTGTACTAAACATGTGGTATCTGAGAGCAAATGTGAATATTTTCATTGTTTTCTTCAAGGGGTCTGCCCAGTTGACTTCACAGACACACGTGCTGAGACTGGAACATGTCTGTTCTTCTCTGATACACAGAAGAACTGGTACTCCGCACGATATGACTGTGTTCGACGAGGTGGGGAACTTGTGCGTGTTACTTCTAAGGCCGTTGTAAATGCCAGCTACGTGAATATGGCTTCGAAAGGGTAAGTAAACTTTTCATTTACGGTAACCAAACATCTATTTCCTGTACCTTAACTTATGGATATTCTGCCTTTCCATCTCGAAGCAGAACATGTTTTGTTTGTGTTTGAGGGTTCATTCCAGACTGGATGTAAGTAAAGTCGTGTTCACCATTCTCAAGACGACATTCATAACGGATGAGCTTTATCAGTAACGAAGGAATCAAAGAACGTCAATGGGTTTAGCTTAGCACTCTCCGTTGATGCCATGATACTGTTCGAGTAAAACACATAAATTTGTCGCTGTATATTCTATGAGAAAATTCTTTTGTACCAGCGAGGCATATCAGTAGACGAACGTTATCCAAAGAGAGTACGGGCTTGTGGGTAAAACATACTGTGGCAAAAGTACCTGGAGACAGGTCTATTGCTGCTGCTTTGACATAGTTATTTCAAATGAAATGACGTTTATGTCATCAATGCAGGTGAACAGTTTTTGTCGTGATATTTTCCTCTGCAGAAATGAGATCTACTGGATCGGATTGAATGACATTATCATGGAAGGTGATTATCGATGGCCGCACGGAGATCCATTAACGTGGTCTTACTGGGGTAGATACGGCACTTATCAACAACCCAATGACGATTCTCGTGCACAGAACTGTCACATGTGTGACATCCGCCTAAACATGACCCCAAAAAATAGTTGGCAGGATCGGGAGTGCTCGGATGATTACGCCTACATATGCGAATACTTTCCAGGTAAACGCAATTTCGGATGTCATTTATAAAAGTCTGGAAGTTAATTTAAGGTACCGACGTTTACTTCAATTTCTGAAAAACTATTGGACCTACTCCAGTCAAAGTTGGTATGAGATTATTAAACAGTCATACATAACTGGATATTACATTTAAAGACAATCGGTGCATGAATAAAAATCTGTCTATTTAGCTATCACTATATTGCATCAACAACCAGACCTGTTCGTCACGGGTGGAACGAGCATTCATTGTAACAGCCATCTGCATAATACTACCCCTGCGTCACAGGGCCATATGACACAGTTGAACCAATCAACTCAACTCGAAACGTTGCACGGGAATCACGCACGCACGAATACGGTGTTAGCGTTGGGCGTCTCAAGCAGTTATTTAATAATATTTATCCAATTATTTTTGCATGCTTTTTTCCGGTCAGTGTTATTGACTTGGATGTATCATTCGTTGCCACATTATTATATTTCATGCATCATGTTATCAGGTGTAATATATCATACGTAATTATTGATTTAGACAAATCATTGCTTTATGGTTTCGAAAAAATATTTAATATTTCGTAGATGATTCGAGACTTTCAGGTCTGTTTCGGGTGAAAGAGAATCAAATTCTGAACCAAGAATTGCACGAAGTGGACAAGATCCGATTACGACATGTAATAGAAAACACGAACCTGAAATTCGTAGACGATTCCTAGAAATTCTTTGATAAACAATTTTTTTCTCACGACTTCCACGAACTACAAGAATGTTTGGGAATCAAATAAGATATATTTAAGATTCTTAAGAAATGATTAAGAATATATACGACTATGTAAGAATTCATATCCGTGGTAATTTGGGCTATTATATACATGTCGTAGTGAAACAGGGGTATATGTATTGCACTATTCTTGGTCTCACGAAATGCCCTTGTCGTCAGATTCGGAGTCTGTGCTGTCACCTAAATGAACAACAACAGGCTGGACAGTATCTGGTCGGATACAGTCTTGTTTCCAATACTCTCCCTCCGCTTTGATAACATGTTGCCCAGCGGACATATATAATTTCTCCCATCCCTTTCAAGACAATCTGCTTTTGCTTATGTATATACATTAAGTACACTTTTATAGATATTTGCCATTTGAATTAACTACAAACAAAAGAGTTAGAAATGGTATTAAACTATTAGTCTGTCATATGATATTGTGGGACGTGATATTACAAATGGTTTAGTATTGTTATATGTATATGAAATGATATGATGTGACATGACATGATGTGATATGATATGATAAGTGTTGTGGTGTGATATGATACATGAGGGAATATGATGCAATATGTTATGTGTATAGAAATTGTGTAAATACTGTTTTTTAGTGTACATATTATATGGCTTGCGGTCTTCCAGTGTTGAATAAATATTGATTGATTGATATGATATAAATTGGCATGGAATGACATGGCATTATATGGTATGATATGATAGGATATGATGGGACAAGCTATGAAATTCCGAATGTGTTGTGTGATATGACATGATGAAATGTGATATAATATAGGTGTGCTATATGGTACGATGGTATGTATGGTATGTTATGATATGATAATGGTATATGAAATAGTACTATATAGTATGATCTTAAAATAATTTTACAATATGATATGATGTTGTAGAATATGTTGTATGATATAACAAGTCGTTATATGGTAAAATAGAAATTATGAAATTACAGGGTATGGTATTGTACTGTATGTGTGAAATTATGTGACTGTGTTGAGATGCGTTGTGGAATGACGTGAGGTGATTTGGTGAGATATGTACATAAATTGTATAAAATTGTATATTCTTCAAATTGTACTATAGGCCTGTGGCCTCTTCAGTACGTGAAATAAAGATAGATTGACAATCTGCTTGACATCGGCAAGCTTGAAGGTCTTATTTTGCCGTGCGACCATATTTTTCAAAATCACCCCAGATTAGTTCGATGGGATTCAAGTCACAATGGTAAGGAGGAAGTCTAAGCACTTCGTGACCGTGTTCTCTAAACATGTTGTCAATCAAATAAGAGGGCGGGGGTTTGTTCTGAAGAACCAGTTGGTAGCAGTGAATTTTCTTGGCTTTCGTAGGCCGAGCAATGCAGTTGTTGTCCAACCACTGACATATCTCACCTTTGGTTGAATTTGAGGTTGGACAACGGTTAATAGGATCTCGACAACTGTGATAGGGGAGCATTGTCCATAACAACCAAGGATTTATCAGGCAGTGCCAAGAAGAGCTGCTCCTCAACATAAGCAGTGAAAACCTGACTATTCATCTCGGTATGGTAGTCCCTGCCATCTGTAGATCGGAATCTGAACACTAGATCACACCAAGGGAGGAGACCTCTGTGGGAGCCTGCATGGAGGACAATCAGGTGCTCCTCTTTACCAGCGCTGTGGCTCTCTGGTATTTGGGTGACCATTGTTAAGTCGCTGTGTGGCAGGCGTGAACCCAGGTTTCGTCCAAATAGACAGGCTCATAGCCTTCTTCTCGTTTCTTTTTAATAGTGCGCAAATAATTGATACGCAAACGAATGATGTCTGGTCGTTCACACATTGCTAGTTTCGACCCTTTCGTCTTTTTGTACTGACATCCAAATTTGGAAAGGAGTTTACAAATGGTCCATTTGTTTTAGTTTTCGTGTTGAAATAAATTCATTTTCTCGTGTTAACCGCCGAATCACGTCCCTGACAACTTTCTTATCAAAGGAATCAAACTTTAATTTCCTATCCTGTTTTGAGATGCCCCCTAAGGGATGTGCAGGGGGGCATGTGTTTTTATGAGAGTCCAAAATCTTAACTACGGTTTGTTTGGGAGACTGTAACGCATGAATTGTTCTTTTCATGTACTTTGAAATGTCCAGGAAGGGCGAACGTCTTTCTCTTTCAGACTTAAAGTATTCAAATATTTTAACAACGAAACCTTTCGCATCAGCGGAAAGATGCTTGCGCTGAGACATCATGAAATCTAATGCTAACACCGTATTCGTGCGTGCGTGATTCCCGTGCAACGTTTCGAGTTGAGTTGATTGGTTCAACTGTGCCATATGGCCCTGTGACGCCGGGGGTAGCATTATGCAGATGACTGTTACAATGAATGCTCGTTTCACCCGTGACGAACAGGTCTGGTTGTTGATGCAATATAGTGATAGCTAAATAGACAGATTTTTATTCATGCACCGATTGTCTTTAAATGTAATATCCAGTTATGTATGACTGTTTAATAATCTCATACCAACTTTGACTGGAGTAGGTCCAATTGGTTTTTAGATATTTAAGTAAACGTCGGTACCTTACATTAACTTCCAGACTATAGGTTAACATAATATCTGCTGATGTCCCCTGTCACCAATAGTTTGCCCAATTCAAATGTCTATGGCGTACGTTAAGTTTGCATTGTTTCGAACAAGTGATACATTGTATTATTTTCTTCCAGAATCTGTTGTGATTGCAATATTCTCGTTGTCACATACACACACGGTATGAATGTATAGCTGATCTCCTGCTCCTTTTAAATTATTATACATTCTTTATGAATATTTGGTTGTAGGCTGTCATATTATACTAATTTCCTGTTAATATTAATTTCTGAGCAACATGAAAAGTCAATGGTCTTATAACACCAGTAAGCGTGTGATTTCAAAATAGTGTGAAGATGAAAACAAGGTTGTCTTATCATTGATTTAAGTATAAAGGTAACAAGGTATGTCATGTAATATACTCTTTGTTCATCTGATGAAATGGCGATGCTGACTAGAAGACGCCTAACGGCTGTTTTCAAATATTGATCAGAGCAAGACATGTACGTGTCGTGTTGAAATAGATGATGTAAAGGGAGATGTACAAAATATATGTAAGATTATCTATATTAAGAGATATTAATTTTATTGATTATATTGCACAATTATCAAAATTACATAGCATCTGCATGCATGTTTCTCTGATCAATTTTTTTGTAATTGTTATATCTTCCAATATCAAGCTTAAAGCGTCATGCCAACTATAAGCTGTCATATTGCTATTATGGATTATGCAAGGCCGGTAGTTTTGTGGATTTACTCGATTATATTGTTTCTTGTTACATTACTCGAGATTGGTCCCATTTCTACTACAGATGAAGACCGTGCCATGCACGCAGGAAACTTCAGGCTGAGAACTGACACCAGTAGTCCCGACAACATGGAGATCACGTCAACCCTTGCATGTTCACATCGTTACCAGTGTGCGGCTGCGTGTCTGCTGGAAGACATATGCGATGGTTTTGCATTTAACACAGCCTTGTCTAAATGTTTTTTTCTAGAGCTGAAAGAAAACAGTGCCTCAGAAAGAAATTCTGTTCGTTCAGCGATTGGTGTTAGTAAGGTGTTCATTCGCATTGGATGAGAAATTTACACATTGATTGCAATTACGTGCAGCAGTTTATGGGTAATTGTAAAATATAATTCTCGAAGATTATACAATAAAAATTCGTTTGAAGATTGTTTTGATCGATGTTGCAATTGATGCAACCTCGATTATCCCGTGTATTATACATGGATCATCATTCTATAATGATACATTCCATGGACTCATTCGCCACTGTACCACTGATTTTTTATAAAACACGTCCAATCAAATCACACTGCTCACCAGTCAGCAGTACTCGAATCAATTTTAGGGTTCCATGAAGTCTCAAATACAACATGACCTCCTACCCTTTGTCGCAGTACTCATGAAAAGATAATTCATATAAAGCTTAAGTTCTGATTCTGTTACATATATCGAGGGTTCAGTCAAACGACTGAATTATTTATTTATAAAAACACTCATTCTCATTCCATGACATTGATTTAATGTATGTATTATGTATTGATATAAAATAGATCATTCATGCCTAATTCAATCGATATTTAGTGTCATAGCAAAATGATCAATGAATTGTAGTTGACCCACAATTGACCCATACGTATCTGTACTGGTGTGTAAACATTTGTTATTCTAATTCCTTTCTATGAACTTCTGATGAAGACCTTATTTTGGTGTTACATCATAGGTGTTAACGTTTATTATTCTAATATGCAGGCCCCAGACGATTAGCACTTCGGTGAAACCAACTAGCACGGGTATGGTGCTAACAAACCTAGAACAATAATCGGCTGAGCCGGGATTCGAACCCACAATAACAGGTTTCTGGCTTGCGCAAGGGACATTTGGTATTCTAATTCATTCCAATGAAGATCTTGTGTTAGTGTAAATATTCCGGGTGTTAACATTTGATATTCTTATTCCTTCTAATGAACGCCATATTGTAGTGTAAACATTCTATGTGTGTAATTTAATATTCTAATTCATTTAAGTGAAGACCTTGTATTAGTGTAAACATTTTATGTGTTCAATTTTATATTCTAATTCATTCCAGTGAAGAGTGAGTGAGTTAAACTGCAGTATTGCAGCCATATCGCGATTATTCCAGTGAAGACCTTGTATTAGTGTATTAGTGTAAACATAATATGTGTAAACACTTGATATTCTTATTCCTGCGAATGAAGACCCTGTAGTAGTGTAAACATTCTATGTGTTTAATTTGATATTCTTATTCCTGCGAATGAAGACCTTGCAGTAGTATAAACATTCTATGTGTTTAATTTGATATTCTAATTCATTCCAATGAACACCATGTATTAGTTTAAACATTCTTTGTGTGAATTATTTTTATTCTACTTCTTTCTTATGAACGTCCTGTATTTGTGTCAATATTAAATGTGCTGATGTGCTGTCAAATTATTATATACTATTTACATTTTGTCGTTGGTGTGTAACTGAAGCATTAATGATGTGGCGTAAAATGGAAATCACGAAGTAACTTGAAATGATTGGACAGGAGCTGACAGTACACTTGGGAGATAGGTAAACCTTCCGGTATCGAATATTCTTATTCCTGCGAATGAAGACCCTGTAGTAGTGTAAACATTCTATGTGTTTAATTTAATATTCTTATTATTCATTCCAGTGAAGACCTTGTATTAGTGTAAACATTATATGTGTAAACACTTGATATTCTTATTCCTACGAATGAAGATCTTGTAGTAGTATAAACATTCTATGTGTCTAATTTGATATTCTTATTCCTGCGAATGAAGACCTTGCAGTAGTATAAACATTCTATGTGTTTAATTTGATATTCTAATTCATTCCAATGAACACCATGTATTAGTTTAAACATTCTTTGTGTGAATTATTTTTATTCTACTTCTTTCTTATGAACGTCCTGTATTTGTGTCAATATTAAATGTGCTGATGTGCTGTCAAATTATTATGTACTATTTACATTTTGTCGTTGGTGTGTAACTGAAGCATTAATGATGTGGCGTAAAATGGAAATCACGAAGTAACTTGTAATGATTGGACAGGAGCTGACAGTACACTTGGGAGAAAGGTAAACCTTCCGGTGTCGAATACTCTATAACAACTGTTGATCTGAAAACACGACATGACACAGTGGACGTGGTAATTAAACCCGCTTGGTATGTAGAATCTGAAACAAACGTAAGTCGAACATATTTCAGGTAATATCGCATTGATTGTGTACCCAAGTCATAATTAGCCGAGCAGAATGTCTTGGTTTTTGTTCATTCTTGTAATTGATACGAAAAATATACCAATAAAAATACGAATAATACGCAGTGAAATGTTCGAAATATTTTCGAAATCCAGTCCCATCCTTTCATGCCGAAGCTGAGGCTCGTCCCCGACGCATGACACGATGTTCACCTAGATGTCTCAGAATGTACCTAGGTGAGGAGATACAACACGAGTACCGGTTTCCCTCATGCATTGTTTCCATCACTTTACGACCACACGGTTCATAATCCGGTCGAACTAAGGCAGGCAGCAGTGAGACATTCATAACTTAAAAAATACGTTGGGAAACCCATACGCTTAGGCTGACTGGTTTGATTTTAAAATGTCAAAACTGTCACGGTCTGTTAGATGTAGGTATTTCCATCACATTTCATGTTTTGGTGTATATGTCTCAGAAATTAAAACCTGTTAAATTTAGATTAATACACTTCCACACTGTTTCATATTATGACTTTGACGAAGATACAATTGAAATTGACGCAACAGTTCGAAAGTAACTTTGAACATTAAATACGTTTTATTAAACCACCAACTCATGGCCAGCTAATCGAACCCACATGAACCTGATCAACGTCTATCCCTTCCTTCACATTCGAAGTATTAGGTTCTCTTCTACGGTAATGATTTGCCTGTGAAGTTTTAACTGCTGACACTTTCAAACAATACATTTTTGATGACCGATAGTCACTATAAATAAGGTCACCCACCAATGCAGGTGTCAGACAGTTAACGTGATGCGTGACAAAGACAATGAAGATTATGTTTGACTCCTTATGTGAGTATCGATATCGATAATATGAAGCTTCAGAGAAGCAACCCAGTTTCGATAATGCAAGGAAACAGGTTCCATTGGGGGTAAAAGACAAAACTGTGAAAACAGTGTGGATGGATCACTGAAAATCACTGATGACACCAGGTGTTCGCTGAAAGGGAAAGCATGCCGCTAAAAGGCCTTTTTAGCAGGCACCAGGGCTAAAACAAGGACTGGTCGGCTCGGCGTCCGCAAACTGTGTCTGAACGTGGGCTAGCACTACAAAATCGGCATTAGTCCGGAAGAAGTACAAGATTACACACAGACACACACACACACACACACACACACACACACACACACACACACACACACACACACACACACACACACACACACACACACACACACACACACACACACACACACATACGCACACACGTCGCTCTATAGGTTGAATTAATAATCTTGAACGCGACGCTAAATCCCATTTCATCTCACCTCACCATTTATATTTGACATCATTGCATTTCAAATTATGCATGAATCGCATTCGGTACCTGTGGAAATTCTCGGTGATAATTTATTGTAATTTTTGTAAAGTAACCTGAACTTTTTCACATGGAAAAACAGCTTTTCGATTTACATGTATATGACTCCACATGAATGAATTTATCTTTGCGCCGCCATTAACAACATTCCAGCAATATTACGGCGGGGGCACAAGAAGTGAGTGAGTGGGTGCTTGAGTGAGTGAATGAGTGAGTGAGTGCTTGGGTGAGTGAGGGAGTGAGTGGTGGGTGGGCTTGGTGAGTGAGTGAGGTGGGTGGGTGCTTGAGTGCGTGAGTGAGTGAGTGAGTGGACACACAAATGAGATGAACATTTAAACTCCTCTGAACACAGTAGACACATGCGTATAATGCATATATAAATTTCTCTGAACACAGTAGACACATGCCTTTTATGCATATTTAAACTCCTCTGAATACAGTGGACTCATGAATGCAATTTATACGCCTCGGTGAGTGAGTTAAAATTCAACGTCGCATCGTCATTATTCCAGTCATATAGCAACGAGAACAAGCTGATATGGATGCAAGTGAGCCAGGAATACAAAGTCATATATAAAACATCTTGGTCAAACATGTTTAGGCATTATAGAATTTAAAAGTGTTTGAAAACGTCTATAGGCCATCAATTACCAGCAACCACCTCACTGGAGATCGTGAGGACGTACGGTGCCTCTGCTTCCTGTATGATACCGTAGCAGGATTTACGTCAGCGCATTAGCTGGTGGTGGTTGTGCAAAACATTACCCAATATTACAAAATGCTCGGCAATGATCATGAGTTGGCTTAAAACACTGGTTGGTGGTAGTTACGTTGATTATTATAGAAATTACGTGTCACACAAGGGGCTATCTCTTTGTAGTACTTTAACCTCCTAGCAGTGCCTTCAATAAACTCTGTTCATAAAAGCATGACATAAAACTTTGTGGAGAAGTGAAAAATGTAACTCGACTCCGTTGTTGTTCTATTCTTGTTGAATGTGTGAAGAAGCAGCAATCTTTGAATCTCTTATCCATCAGTCAGTTAGCAAATGTTGAGGTTGCTGTTTCAGGACATAAGACTCTAAACTCCAGTCGAGGCATTGTTCGCGACAGAGCTCGATGCCTTTCTGACATGTCCGAACAAGAAATTGTTATAGAGTTGAAGGATCAAGCAGTGACAGCTGTAAAACAGTTTACTAAAAAAGATCGATGGTGTTATCGCTCCCATGAACACCTACCTTTTCACTTTTAATCGAATAACCATTCCTCGTTCAATTAAAGCTGGTTATGTTAACATCGGAGTGGAGATGTATGTCCCCAGTGCACTCTGATGTTATACTTGCCAAATGTTTGGCCATGGTTCCAAATCCTGTAATCGCCCAGGGGTTTGCCAGCGTTGTGGTGGTAAACATGACATCAACGGACGTACGGCAGATGCTAAGTGCGTAAACTGTGATGGCCAACATGAAGCCTGGTCAAAGTTCTGTCCTGTATGGAAAACTGAGTCACAGATATTGAAACTGAAACACAACAACAATATTTCGTATATGGAAGCCCCAAAAAAACAAGTTACTAACCAGTTACCATCAACTATTACTTATTCTGGTGTAGTGTGTCGCTCTGTTTCCACTTCTTCAATCGAATGTCAGACTGAGTTTACATGGGTTCACTCTGATCAACCTGTAGAAACAACAACTGTCATTCAGCCCATCAAATCCGATTGTCAGCCCAATACATCATCTTCTGAATCACAGACTGATTCACAATCTTTACCAGTTAAAAACCAGGATATGTTCATATGACAAAGACATAAAGAAAAAACTAAATAGACAACATCTTATAACATCCTCTCCTTCAGAGGTGCCTGTCTATAACTCCTTTGGACCTTTGGATATGGAGGTAATTCCGTCATCACAGGCCAGTGCTAGGAGTTCATCTTCTTCATGCTCGCGTGTGGGGTCATCTATTCTGCCGCCATGACTCAAACGCATCATTTGATTCAGTGGAATTGCAGAGGACTGAGGAAACACTTTAATGAGATACAATTGCTAGTTCAGGACTTTAAACCATCAGCACTGTGTCTCCAAGAGACATATCTTAAGAGTAACGATGTATTTGATTTAAGTTAATATAATTGCCTTCATTCGTTTTCACCTCCAGGTAATAAAGCTACTGGGGGTTCCCCTATATTGACCAAGCAAGGCATCATCCATAGCACTGTTCCACTCAATACAAATTTTCAATCTGTGGCTGTCAGACTTACATTGCACTTACTTTGTGCTCCTTGTTTATTACCCCGTCGAATACTCTTCAGGAAGCTGATCTTCAGAATCTCTATGATCAGTTACCAAAGCCCTGTATCATCATGGGCGATTTAAATGGGCATAACCCTCTATGGGGAAGTCCAAATACAAACAGTAAGGGAAAAGTGCTTGAAGACTTTATTTCTGACAACAATCTCTGCATATTTAATGACGATTCAAACACTTATTTATATCCTGCTATAGGTACATATTCAGGACTGGATCTGTCAATCACAGATTCAAACCTTTACAACGAATTTGAATGGTCAGTTCATGATAACCTCTGTGGGAGTGACCATTTCCCTACCATATATTTACAATAAGAAAACATCTCTTGTTCCATCACTTGCGGCATGCTTGTCATGATCATGTGACTTTTAGTGACACATCCACAGTTTTCACAGTTGTTTTGTCTTTTTCCCCCAATGGAACCTGTTTCCTCGTATCATCGAAGCTGGTTGGACATTCTCTGAAGCTTCATATTATCGATATTGTACGTGATACTCACATAAGGAGGACTCATCCATTATAGATGTAATATCTGATACATTCTAATGTGAAGGAAGGTATAGACGTTGATCAGGTTCATGCGGGTTCGAATGGCTGTCCATGATTTGTTGGTGGTTTAATAAAACGTATTTAATGTTAAAAGCTTCTCGCGAACTGTTGCGTCAATTTCAACTGTATCTTCGTCAAAGTCATTACATGAAACGGTGTGGAAGTGTATTAATCTAAATTTAACAGGTTTTGATTTCTGAGACATATACACCAAAACATGAAACCCGTGAAGAGTCCGGGTTAGAATAGGCCTTCAGCAACCCATGCTTGCTGTAAAAGGCGACTATGCTTGTCGGAAAAGGCGACTAACGGGAACGGGTGGTCACGATCGCTGACTTGGTTGATGCATGTCATCGATCCCAATGGCGTTGATCGATGGTCATGATGTCAATCACTTAAATGTCTGGTCCAGACTCGATTATTTACAGACCTCCGTCATATAGCTGGAATATTGCTGAGTGCGGCGTTAAACAACAAACAAACAAAACAAACCAAAACATGAAATGTGATGGCAAATGCCTACATCTAACAGACCGTGACAGTTTTGACATTTTAAAATCAAACCAGTCAGCCTAAGCGTATGGGTTTCCCAATTTTTTTTTTTAAGTTATGAATGTCTCACTGCCGCCTGCCTTAGTTCGACCGGATTATGAACCGTGTGGTCGTAAAGTGATGGAAACAATGCATGAGGGAAACCGGTACTCGTGTTGTATCTCCTCACCTAGGTACATTCTGAGACATCTAGGTGAACATCGTGTCATGCGTCGGGGACGAGCCTCAGCTTCGGCATGAAAGGATGGGACTGGATTTCGAAAATATTTCGAACATTTCACTGCGTATTATTCGTATTTTTATTGGTATATTTTTCGTATCAATTACAAGAATGAACAAAAACCAAGACATTCTGCTCGGCTAATTATGACTCGGTACATGTTTTGTGAAGTCACGCACCTGAAGTCATGTGAAACAAACCAGATTATACGGTTCTTTAATAAGCAATTCCTGAAAATGAGGACGTCATGTTCGATTTTACATCCCGCGACATGATTTGACATCTGTTCACTATGTTGTTATGTATGACCCCATAGTGAATTGGGTCTCGGAATACGTCCGCAATGACACATGCTGTTCATAAGAGGCGAATAGAGTGACCAATAGGTCAGGGTTGGCGACTTAATTCAACCTCGCAATCTTCATAATATCAATGATTGTTCGTCGCGTCCACATAGAAAAGAAACTACAACAATTTGAAAAGACTTTCTCAGAAGCTGCTAAATCCAAACCTCAAGACAGGATCATCGAGAGATCGGTTGTTATCAAGAATCTGTAGGTTCACACAGACGAAGTAACGGACCCACAAGTTACAGTTAACAAGGTAACGGCTCTTATCAGGGACGGTTTACACCTACCAGACGTGAATGTCTGAGGGGAGGTGAGGTGAGGTGAAATGGGGTTTAACGTAGCATCCACGATTATTGCACTTATATTGCGACGTGCATGCACGTGTGTGTGTGTGTGTGTGTGTGTGTGTGTGTGTGTGTGTGTGTGTGTGTGTGTGTGTGGCTGCTTGTACTAGACCGGACTGGGCCGATTTATAGTGCTAGCTCACAGAGATACCATGCCGCAGTTTAACATGAATATCCCACTCAGACACAGTATACTGACTCCTAGCCGACCAGTCCTTGTTTTAGCCCCTTAATGCCGAGCGCCAGACAGGGTAACAACAAGTACCATCTTTTAACGTCTTTTGGTATGACGCGGTCGGGAGTCTTAGAGGAAGAAATCCTATGGTAAATACCCTGGAGTAGTGTTAGCAACTATTGACACTTTGGACCAGAAAACAGAACTTATGAAGGCAAAATCATCTCTGAAGTAACACTTTCATTGAAAATTGTACAACGTTGGAGGAGAGAATGCATAGCAACAATATGAGAACATTACTAAAGGACATTGGGAAGGAAAATGTATATACTGTGAACAGAAGTGGATTTATTTCTAGGAAGAAAAATACTACAACTTCCCGGGCCTAGGGGGTCAGGCTTGGTCTATGGAACGTCGGTGGATGGTCTCTAATGAATGTAAATAATAGACATATTAGGGAAAATGCAGTTTGGTACTTTGACTATGATATACTATGTCTCTGTGAAACATTTCTACGGGATCAAGAGGACATTAGTCTGGATGGATATGTATGGTTCGGTAATGATAGAACAAACCTGCATACAAAGGCTAAACGTGGATCTGGCGGTGTTGGGGTTCTTATAAAGACATCATTTTTATCTAGATATAAAGTTGAAGCACTGGACATAGACCGGGAGGATGTGTTATGGCTGCGTTTGTTTTCTAATACTACAGTCGAGCGTCTATGTTTGTGTGGAGCGTATCTACCTACAGCCGCTTCTACAAGGTCACATGATGCAGAAGAATTTTTTGATATTTTACTTCAACATGTTTATGGATATAAAAATCTTGGAAAACTTGTCATCGCTGGCGACTTTAATGCACGCATTGGTAGTAACTCCGACTACATCGAAGGTGTTGACAGTGTGGGGGAAAGGAATGCGATAGACGAGAGCGTTAATGCAGCTGGGTACCTACTTCTATACTTTCTTATAGACTGTAATATGTGTGTTGTTAACGGTAGACTAGGAAACGACAACTTCACTTCTGTGTCGCATAGGGGTCGGGCTGTAGTAGATTACATCATTGTGCCTCAGATTTTAACGTGCATCTTATATCAGACAGAAATTTACTACTCAGATGGGATGTGATTGTATTCCTGATCATTCTGTGCTGGATGTAACGCTAGACTTACTTGCAATTCAACCAGGTTCTCAGTCTGGCGACATGAAGCTGTTATCGGGTTGCTGGGATATACCAAGGTACAATGTAGCTAATATACCGGACAGTTTCCTGAATGATGAACATACTGCACGCAAATTACAAGATACGGTTCAGAAGATAGACGATGCCCTAACACAAGGTCAAGACGCTCACTCTGCATATGAGAAGTTTACTACTTTCATTAAAAAAGAAATGGACTTAAAGCTAAATAAGATGAAGACATTTACTGAGAAAAACACCAACAACAGGCATTATTGTAGGCGAAAGCCATACTGGACTGATGAATTACAAGTGTTATGGGATGGGGTTGGTGTAAAGGAAAAGCGCTGGTTGTCTTTTAAAGGTTGTGTTCATCGTAAACGTGTTCTTAAAGGCGTTTTTCAAGATGCAAGAAAACTGTTTGACAAAGCAAACCGCAAGGCGAGAAGATCATACCAGCTACAGAAACAAGAAGAGCTAATCAGTTTACAGAACATTAACAGCGGCAGAGACCTCTGGAAAAAGAAAGTCTAGTTCCGTTATCCCTATGGAGGTTTTGATGCACGACGGGTCCGTGACCTGTGAGACTGACACTGTATTGGATCACTGGAAAACCTCCTACAGCACGCTTTATAACGGTAGTGAGAATACAGCGTTTGAACGTGCTCATTATGATATTGTGTGTGAACGCGTGCGTAGCCGTACCGTGGAGTGTGCAGATTATGATCTGTCGGATTTGAACCGCTCTGTCTCAGTCCAGGAAGTTGACCTTGCTGTTATGCAGATGAAGACAGGAAAAGCGGCTGGGGTAGATGGTATACCGGTAGAAGTACTACGAAATCCTCATTGTATTAACTTGCTTCACCATATTATTAATTATTGTTTTGTACATTCAGTGTCGCCGTGTCAGTGGGGAGCAAGACTAATAACTCCTATTCCTAAGGACAAAAGTACCCCGTCAGATCCTTTGTCTTACAGGGGCATTACTCTCATATCATGATCAATACACTGTAAAGTCTACACGTGTATACTGAACTGTAGGATACAGAAGTGGTTGGAGTCAAATGATATTCTTGTGGAAGAGCAAAATGGTTTTAGACCTAAGAGAAACTGTACTGATCATTTATATGCACTTTATAATATAATTGTTAATAACTGTAAAGCCTCTAAACGATCTACGTATGTCTGTTTTGTTGATATTAAGAAGGCGTTTGATAGGGGTAATCGCAGTTGCCTTTGGTACAAGCTTATGTCTGTTAGTATTCATGGTAA
Source organism: Haliotis cracherodii (assembly GCF_022045235.1). Classification (NCBI taxonomy): domain Eukaryota; kingdom Metazoa; phylum Mollusca; class Gastropoda; order Lepetellida; family Haliotidae; genus Haliotis; species Haliotis cracherodii. The sequence goes on from NW_027266286.1 coordinate 32,542,450, forward strand.
AATGCTTCAAGCTATACAAGCCTTATATATGGACGTAAAGTGTGCAGTTAAGCTCAGTGGTTTTATCACTGAATCTTTTAATGTTCCCTTAGGCGTTAAACAAGGATGCAAGTTATCGCCAACGTTATTTTCCGTTTATATTAATGATTTGGTGTTAGAAATTGATAAGTTAAACTGTGGCATACCTATTATAAGTTTTGTGTTTTCAGTTTTGTTGTATGCTGATGATATAGCCTTGTTAGTCGAAGACGAAGACTCGTTACAGAAAATGTTAAATGTTTTAAATGTATGGTGTCAAAAATGACAAAACCAAAATCATGCATTTCAGAAACAAATCTGTGGCTAGATCTGAGCGAGTATTTGTATGCGGCAAATCTATTATTGATTATGAAAGCTCTTACAAATATCTTGGTTTAACTTTTAATGAGCATTTAGATATGCACAAAACAGTCCAGGTGTTGTGTAAATTGGCTAGCAGAGCTCCTTCTGCGTTGTATTCAAAGTTTAAACACGCGGGTGGCATGTCCTACGAAGTATTTAACAAGCTTTATAAAGCTCTTGTAGAACCTGTTCTATTTTATGGTGCTGGAATTTGGGGTTTGAATAAGTATAAGGAAGTAGAAATAATTCAAAACAAGGCTTGTCGTTTTTAGACGTAAGAAAAAATGCTCCAGTTACTGCTATTAGGGGGGACATGGGCTGGTGTTCAGATAAAGTGTCACAGCATGTTGAATGCTTTAGATTATATTTTAGAATTCAGGATATGCAGGCCCATCATCTTCCTCTTATCATTCATAATTGGTCCAAAATCCGATCACAATCCTGGGATAAAAAAATCGTAAATATTTTAAATTATGTTGAAAATGAATGTCACTTTTTAATAGAATGTCCATTTTATAATGATTTAAGATACAACTTAGCTAAAGAAGCAACTTTAGTAGATAATGCATTTCATTATATGAGTAGTTTAGAAAAGTTTATTTTTATTATTAACGAAGAATCGCTTCAATGTTTTTTAGCCAAATTAATTTACAACATAGTTAAAAGAAGGCAATTTCATTTTTAAGCCAAGTATGTATGTATGACTTGTATGACTGTTATGTATGTATGTATGTATGTATGTATGTATGTATGACGTGATTTGTGTGTGTGTGTGTGTGTGTGTGTGTGTGTGTGTGTGTGTGTGTGTGTGTGTGTGTGTGTGTGTGTGTGTGTGTGTGTGCGTGCGTGCGCACGCATGCACGCACGCACTCGGGTAGCGGGGGCGGCGCAACGAGGTGGGGGAGTCAAGAGGGAAAGCACTTTTTAACTGAGGACTTAACGAAGTCAGTTACCCGGTATTCTGACATACTGGTGCGCTCCTCATTGAAGCCGCCCACGGCCGTGCCCCGCTCCTTCATCATGAGGTATGTATTAATGTATATGTGTCTATGGATGTATGTATATGTGCGGTGTATGTTAAGTATAAGTACGCGCCTCCGTGTAGCTGAAAAGTAGCTTCACGTAGGTTTGTGTCCGTGTGCTACATTTTTTATTCTATTTCAACTGAATAGTTTATGATTGATACGTTTTATAGTGTCTCGTAGGCCATATTTGGCCGGATGTTATATTTTACTGTTTTGTATATATCTTATCACGAAGTGTATATAACATGTGACACTTTAATAAACAATATTCTCTTCTTCTCTCTGTATTTACATGTCGTCGTGATGTAATTGTAATATTGCAGACTCTGACGTCAAGCAAACTTACTAACATGTTGTCTTTGTGTACAAAGTCACCATGTACACAATGTACAGACCGAGTGTTTTAAACTTCTGTAAGATTGTAAGATTATTAAATATAAGCGCAACAATGAGAAAATATTGGCATATCAGATACATCAAGCCAACATGTATTACATATTAGTATGATATAGCTGTGACTAAACAATTCAGTTTGAGGTGTTGCTGGACATACAAACTTTCCTCGTGACTGAATGACTTCCATTTTACGCCACATCGTTAATACTTCAGTTAAACACCAACGACAAAATGTAAAATATAACAGCGAATAACAGCACATCAGCACATTTAATGTTAACACTAATACTGGATGTTCATTAGAAAGGATTAGAATACCAAATGTTAACACGTAGAATGTTTACATTACTACAGGGTGTTCATTAGAATGAATTAGAATATCAAAGTAAACACATAGAATGTTTTCTCTAATACAAGATCGTCATTCGAAGGAATAAGAATAGCAAGTGTTAACTCCTTGAACGTTTTCACCAATACAAGGAATTCTTTAGAAGGAATTAGAATACCGAGTGCTAACCCATAGAGTGTTAACGCTAATAGAGGGTGTTCATTAGAATGAATTAGAATACAAAATGTAAACACAAAGAATGTTTTCACTAATACAGGGCGTTCACTTGAATGAATGATAATAACAAATGTAAACACATAGAATGTTTACATTACTACGGGGAGTTCACAGGAATTCGAAGAAGAATAACAAATGTTTACACACCAGTACAGATACGTATGGGTCAATTGTGGGTCAACTACACTTCATTGATCATTTTGCTTTGGACCTATATATCGACTGAACTAGGCATGAATGATCTATTTTATATCAATACATAATACATAGATTCAATTAATTTCATGGATTGAGAATTAGTGTTTTTATAAATAGATAAGTCAGTCGTTTGACTTAACCCTCGGTATATGTAACATAATCAGAACTTAAGCTTTATATGAATTATCTTTTCATGGGTAGTGCGACAAAGGGTAGGAGGTCGTGTTGTATTTGAGACTTCATGGAACCCTAAAATTGATTTGAGTACTGTTGACTGGTGAGCAGTGTAATTTGATTGGACGTGTTTTATAAGACGCAACAAGATCAATGGTATAGTGGCGAATGATTCCATGGAATGAATCATTATAGAATGATGATCCATGTATAATACACGGGATAATCGAGGTTGCATCAATTGCAACATCGATCAAAACAATCTTCAAACGAAATTTATTGTATAATCTTCGAGAATTATATCTTACAATTACCCATAAACTGCTGCACGTAATTGCAATCAATGTGTAAATTTCTAATCCAATGCGAATGAACACCTTACTAACACCAATCGCTGAACGAACAGAATTTCTTTCTGAGGCACTGTTTTCTTTCAGCTCTAGAAAAAAACATTTAGACAAGGCTGTGTTAAACGCAAAACCATCGCATATGTCTTCCAGCAGACACGCAGCCGCACACTGGTAACGATGTGAACATGCAAGGATTGACGTGATCTCCATGTTGTCGGGACTACTGGTGTCAGTTCTCAGCCTGAAGTTTCCTGCGTGCATGGCACGGTCTTCATCTGTAGTAGAAATGGGACCAATCTCGAGTAATGTAACAAGAAACAATATAATCGAATAAATCCACAAAACTACCGGCCTTGCATAATCCATAATAGCAACATGACAGCTTATAGTTGGCATGCCATTCTTATCAGGCTTTTAGCTTTTCTGTGGAAGATATTGATCAAAGAGGCATGCATATATGCATACAGATGCTATGCAATTTTGATAATTGTGCAGTATAATCAATAAATCTTAAGCATATTGAGTACATCTCCCTTTACATCATCTATTTCAACACGACACGTACATGTCTTGCTCTGATCAATATTTGAAAACAGCCGTTTGGCGTCTTCTAGTCAGCATCGCCATTTCATCAGACGAACAAAGAGTATATTACATGACATACCTTGTTACCTTTATACTTAAATCAATGATAAGACAAACTTGTTTTCAACTTCACACAATGTTGAAATCACACGCTTACTGGTTTTATAAGACCATTGACTTTTCATGTTGCTCAGAAATTAATATTAACAGGAAATTAGTATAATATGACAGCCTTCAAGCAAATATTCTTAAAGGAATATATAATAATTAAAAATGTTTGGAGCAGGAGATTAGCCACACATTCATACCGTGTGAGGGAGTGAGTTGGGTTTAACGCCGCTTTTAACAGTATTCTATTTTTATCGCGGCGTGTTAGCTTAATATGGGAGGACAGCCTGATAGATGCAGATCTCAGACGTTTACGAATTCGGTGAAATCCTCGAGCACGGGTTTGGTACTGATAAACCTAGAAACATAATCGGAGTGAACCGGGAGAAGAGCCTACAATCAGACTCGGGAGGAAAAAATTATAATGAATCACGTGTTCGAAAGAATACTTAACTTGATTACGCCACAGACATTTGAATTGGGCAAAATATTTGTGCTCGTTGGTTTCACCAAACGGGTAAACCTGCCTACCTACATTAGGCTTTCCTGCAACACTACGTCAACACGACGTGATCTTACTAAAATATTGTCTTCAGCCGCGTTACACTCACCTCGATCACTCACATATCTGTGTCACCGTTCTGTGTTATCATATAATCAAGTCAGATGTTTTAGGCTTGCACAGATGGTGACAGGGGACATCAGCAGATATTATGTTAACCTAAATGACATCCATAAACGACCTCTAGGCGTAAGCATCCGAACCCTTCCGATCCTGCCAACGATTTACTTGGTTCATTAGTGGGCGGATGTCACACATGTGACAGTTCTGTGCACGAGAAGCGTCATTGGGTTGTTGAGAAGTGCTGCATCTACCCAAGTAAGACCACGTAAATGGATCTCCATGCGGCCATCGATAACCACCTTCCATGATAGTGTCATTTAATGCAGAAGAAAATATCACGGCAAAAACTGTTCACATGCATTAATGACATAAACGATGCTGTCGTCATTTCATTTGCAATAACTAATGCAATATGTTTGACTCAACGCATGTCAACGCAGCTGCAATAGACCTGTCTCCAGGTACTTTCGCCACAGTATGTTTTACCCACAAGACTGTACTCTCTTTGAATAACGTTCGTCTAGTGATATGCCTCGCTGGTACAAAAACAATTTGCTCATAGAATACACAGCGATAAATTTATGTGTTTACTCGAACAGTATTATGGCATCAACGGAGAGTGCTAAGCTAAACCCATTCACGTCCCTTTTTTACTGATAATGCTCAGCCGTTATGAATGTCGCCTTGAGAAGGGTGAACACGACTCTACTTATATCCAGTCTGGAATGAAACCGCAAACACAAATAAAACATGTTCTGCTTCGAGATGGAAAGGCTGATTATCCATAAGTTAAGGTACAGGAAATAGATGTTGATTTGAGTTTATTCTGTATGTGACAGACGAAATATTTCAAACTTGACTGTAATTGTTTTGTAACGAAAGATTATCAACAGACTACCCCTGTCTCTGACGTCAAATCCGGTGAACTTTGCACTTACTGAAACATAGCTGTCAGAATTCACGATCTTTATTATTGTTTTGCTCTCGTCATATTAAACGGAATATGACAAATGAAAATTCTTCGCTTGAGAAGATCGTCAACTTTCGTCAAGGCATATATATGAAGGAAATGTAAACCTTGTTGATATCAAAATAGCAATAAGTTATGCCGAATGACACATGCGAAAGTTTACCAAATGTTTCTTTCCAAGATAGGGTGAACTGGGCCATATTATCACATGAGCAACATGCCCAACCATTTTCAGGTCCAATTTCCGAGCAGGAAACGAACATGACAAACTGTGCGAATACAGTCGATTTTCAAAGGCATTTTCAGAGGCACACAAAATCTGTTGATTGCAAATTTCACATTTGCAGAATGAAGAACCACGAGTCAGTTATATTCCCAGCATTACATATTCAAGTTTATGACGATATCCATAGAGCTGATCTCCAGTGAGGTGGTCTAACTTTGTTTGCAAGTCGCCTTTGGCTGGGGTTTAATTCATACTAACTCATCTACTGAAAAAAAGTATTTAAAACTAATTAACTCTCTTTACTTATCGACCGGTAGGTCCTTAGTGGTAGAGCGTCCGCCCGGAGAGCGGAAGGTCAAGGGTTCGATCCCCGGCCGCGTCATACCAAAAGACGTTACAAGTTGGTACTTGTTGTTACCCTGCCTGGTGCTCGGCATTAAGGGGCTAAACCAAGGACTGGTCGGCACGGAGTCGGTATACTGTGTCTGAGTGGGGTATTCATGTTAAACTGCGGCATGGTATCTCAGTGAGCTAGCACTATAAATCGGCATCAGTCCGGACTAGTACAAGCAGCCACACACACACGTGCAGGCACGTCGCTATATAAGTGCAATAAACTTGGACGGGACGTTAAACCCAATTTCACCCCACCTCACTGTTTACTTATCATCCCAACATTGCTGTAATATTGCCGATGTCATGTGGCATTTTAACTCACGCACGCTAAAACTAATACCCAGCTCACCTTCCCAACACCACAGTTCCTTATCCCTCACCAAACCACAACACGCCAGGCCACTCCTCTCCCTCACCCGAACATGAACTAATCACTCTCTTACAGATGAAACATAATATAAACTGATTTATCAAAAATAAAACTAGACCTGATTATAAGACCTACCTGTTGATGAAACAAGGTACAACCCCGCGAGGAACGTCAGAAATAGCAGTAAAAATAAAGACAGCAATATGATCACAACAAATCAGTGGCTCCCAACAGTTGAAAAATCTCGTATGATTGTTTATATGAATATGTTGCTTAAAGTGCTTTCTCTATGGATATCGTCATACTTAGATATGTATATTTTTGTCTACGCTTTATTTATTTCCCCTGTCCTGACTGGTCCACCGTCGACGTCGAATTTACATGAGCGTACGACAATGACTGTGTTGAATCACTGGGAATCACTCATCAAATTAAATAGTTGATGGCACGTACCCGACCGGTAGTCAATTTCAAATTCCAGTATAGATGTGACTTTGCTTCAACATATCTTCCTGTGGATACCTAAATCTGTTTAATATACGAATAAATTTGTCAATAATCGCCAAAAGCTCAAGAGATGGAGTAAATCATGATGGGGTCCATGCATGTAGCAGAGGTACCGTCAGTCCTCATATGCCAAGTATGGTGGCCTAACTTTGGTTGCTGGCGGTCTACAGACCGTTTTATTATGTATTTTTATGTATAAGGATATCCTTTTCATGGATACATACTAGTTTTAAATACAACTCTGTGGTAATCAAGTTGTCCTTTGTTGACAGGTTTTATGTATTCTAAATGTATTTATGATTGTTGTGTCATCGCAATATTACTGGGATGTTAAATTTTAACTCACTTACTTTATCACAAGTTAATGGGTTCGAACGAAAATTAATTGGAAACCTATAATTGGAAACCTTTACCAGGGTAAAGTATTTGGATTCAAATAAAATTTACGTGTGATGAGTCGACGCTCGAAACGACTTAACTGACGATACGGTAGGTTAATCTCCTGGTGCAACACATGTGTGTTAATTTGATTGAGATGCAACATCCATCATGATTTCATTTGGTTGTACCCAGGTACATTGCATCCTTTGGTATCCAAGTCTAGCATTTCCATGGATGAAGGCATGATAGTTTTACTTTCTATAAAATACATTGTAAGGACACACACAATAACATATTACCCAAGAAACATAAGATCACTTCGCCCCATTTCACAAACCAGTGAAGATCCGGGGTAGAATAGGTTCCCAGCTACCTATGTTTGCGGTAAAAGGTGACTATGCATGTCGTAAGAGGCGTCTAACGGAACCGGGTGGTCAGGCTCGCTTACTTAGTTGAAGCATGTCATCGATCCCAATTGCGTGGATCGATGCTCATTATATTAATCACTGGATTGTCTGGTCCAGACTTGATTATTTATAGACCGCCAACATATAGCTGGAATATCACTGAGTGCGGCGTTAAACAACAAAACAGCCAAAGGAAACCAACCGTTTCATGCTGGTGATGCTGACCTCCGAATTATTTACGTCTCATTGATTGTAATGGGTCGAACCAACCTTTTTATTTGGTAGATAGCTGTAACTCTTCTGAACACAGTGGGCACACACATGTAATGCATATTTAAAAGCATCAGAACACAGTGGATACACATGTGTAATGCACATTTACACTCTCGTGAACACAGTGGACACATACATGTAATGCACATTTATACTCTTCAGAACAGTGGACACACATGTAATGCATATTTCTACGCATCAGAACACAGTGGACACACATGTAATGCATATTTCTACGCATCAGAACACAGTGGATACACATGTGTAATGCACAATTACACTCTCGAGAACACAGTGGACACATAAATGTAATGCACATTTATACTCTTCAGAACAGTGGACACACATGTAATGCATATTTCTACGCATCAGAACACAGTGGATACATACATGTAATGCACATTTACACTCTCGAGAACACAGTGGACACATACATGTAATGCACATTTATACGCCTAAGAACACAGTGGATACAATGTAAAAAGATATCCTCATACATAAAACATACACCATGAAACGGTATGTAGCCCGCCCTGCAACCAAAGTTAGACCATCATACTAGGCATATGAGTACTGACGGTACCTCTGCCACATGCATGGACCCCATCATTATTCACTCCATCTCTTGAGCTTTTGACGAATATTGACAAATTTACTCGTATATTAAACGAACAGACATTCTACAATTAAAAACGTGACAGTGATAATGTTACTTTGAATGACGTGGTCTCTAAATGACAATTCAAACCCCTTCGAGGGTACAACCACTAACAATCTCAGTTATCAAAATTTATTCTGCTATTTATAAAACTAGAAGTCATTTATTTTATTCAAAAAGTATCAATCAAGTTGTCAAAGAAATCATTTTCCCATTATAAGAAATAATTAATGGCCCAACACAGTGAAAACACAATGTGTGTGTCTCTTTTCAACCATGACAGAGTGACAAAAGCCACAGTTGAGAAATATTCCAATTTGTTGAGATGTTCGATTTCAAGGATCGCTGATGGTCGGTTTCATTCCGAGGTTTGTTTTCGTATATTCAAACTATAATTTTCCCCATAATACACAACTTTCCACATAAAAATCCCCTAGCGATTATACCCTGTAACAATTTCAACAGTCCTCCCCTCTTCAGGCAAGGATGCTCGAGTATTGTGAGATGTTAGATATAACTTCACATTAGGCTTTCTTGATTTTACTCATTTAGTTTTTTGTCGGGTTTTAAGTCAGGCTTCTGCTTGTAAGAGTTAGGTACAAAACAAACCAAATTGAACTGAAACAAAAGTAATCCTTTTTCAATAGATTAGTTAGTATAAATTAAAACCAAGCTATAGACCACTGACAAACAAAGTAAGACCACCTCACTGGAGATCATGGTGACTTACAGAGCTTCTGTTTCCTACATGATTCACTGCAGGACTATTGCGTATCACTTTGGTCACCAGCTGCAGTGGTATGAAATGCTAACCAATATTAAGCAATCATATTACAATATGGGCAGTAAAACACTAGTTGATATTGTCCACATCAGTTTAGATGGACCCAGGTGCTACTATCAGGTGGACACCACTTTAACACCCTACCAACCAACACCCGCCTTTAAAAATCTCAGTTGGTGATGATATCACATTATCTTAAAATCATTCAAAATATTAAACACTTGTCAAAAATTCATAATTCTCTTGAAAAGCCCAGAAGGAAACGATGTAAAAAGCATCCTCTACATGTACAACTCTCAAAATAATGGTAGCGAGTTGATTTGGTCAGCTGTTTCTTACGTCGCGTGACCAAAGTGTTGGTGTAATCTACTACACGGTTGTGTTGGTTTGGATGGTTAATGGCATTCATTGCATTCAAACAATTAAAATCGGAATGGAGTAATATTCTTATTGACGATCGGAAACTGTATAGAAATAGAGAGTGCCTGCACACTAAAACACGAACTTATTGGAACTCAGCGTTTCGATGAATATCTTGATAGTGTTGACAATGGTGTCGAAGTACATTTGAAACTGCCTAACAGGAATCCGGTCATCAATAATTTTTTTCCAAGGAAGAAGGCACATCCAAATGCCTGGCCCTACTCCCCTACTGTTTCTCTTTCTCAATTTCATGTTCAAGTGTACATCTGTGGGGGTTAAAATGGATCTCGAGTAGGATCATCTGAGATATTGCTAAATCTTTCTGTACAGTTTGTGGCATGTGTGTTTCATCAAGTTCGACCTGTGTATCTGTAACCTAAGATATGACTTTTGACATGACATTGATTGTTTTAAAACCTTGGGAGGGTTTAATCTCACTGTGCCCTCACCCCAAATGTTGTTATGGTGGATTATAGGGGATTAAGAGACACATATCAATTTGCTGTAGCATTTAAATTAAGTTTCACTCGTTTATGTTCTTTGTGTATGTCTCTGTGTTATACCTTATCACTGCCAAGGACAAAGGACAAAGTAAGCCTTTGCTTAGGACGAAACCAACAAGTATACAGGCGGAAAAAAAGAAACCGTGCTTCATAAACATTGGTGTAAATGTTATGTTATTGAAAATAACAACATAATATTTGGCCATGCGTCTGATCATCTGATCAACTCATTTTACAATGTCAATTTCGGTCGTGAGCGCCATAGGTGTTGATACAGGCGAGCCAGGGGCGCTGCATGGAAGACACATGATGATTGAAAATAGCATTGGGCTTGTTGTACCAAATGTTAATCAATGTTGATCCAACAAAGTTAGAATTATTATCTCAACATGGTATACGGGGCAGAGGTCTGGAGAAACAGCCAGCCATGGCAGTACATCAACTTGACGTAACGTCCCTGCATTTGCACAATGTGTAGAACACAATCTCGAATGACGTTGTCCCGGTAGCGTACGCCATTCCAATTGCCACTTACATATATGTTGTGTTCACAGATGATTTGTGTTGATACCCCCTAGCCCTACCCTGACTTCACGACCACCCGGGCAGTTCAGACGAAACCCGGAATATGTGAAAAGTAAACTGTCCCGATGTTGTCTTCTGAACCTCAGATGATGTTTACATCAAGATAAACGTGTCTGTCGTAGAAACAAAATTGGGCGTCACTGGACGTTGGGGACAGATGTTGGGATCCGTCAGGCGGTTGCGTACGGTTCTGCCACAAACTGGTCTCAAATCAGGAATTGTCCGAACTGTTAATGTGGTAGTTTGGTATCGATACCGTAGATGCAGCTACCGAGAGATATTTCAACGCTTCAATGAGGAATAGAAAATTTCAGTGCGTCAAGTGAACAGTCACGGTAATGGAGGCAACAAGCTACGACTATATAATTAGCTGAAGAACGAATATAATGTTGCTTATTTTAATCAGATTCCTATGTCAAAGTCTAACAGACGCTCTCTAGCTGTATTCAGATGTGGTGTAGCCCCAATACGAGTCGAGACTGGGCGATATACAAACCTGCCTATCAACGAGAGAGTGTGCTTTTATTGTGATACGTGTGTGAAAGACGAAGTCCATGTTCTATTGCACTGCCCAACTTATAATGACGTTCGACAGGTTTTATTAGATAAATGTAATGAAGTGTGGTGTGGTTTTAAAGATGAATGTGATATTGTGAAAGTTTGCTTTATCCTAGCCAGTCCCAGTGTTGTAACGCTTAGCGCCAAAACCTGCAAGGCAATTTTACAGCGTAGTAATATTTTATATAAAGCCTAATATATTTTTTAATTTGCATATATGTTGTACAGATTTTTATCTTCGATAATGTTTTTTAAACTATGGTTATACTACTTCTAGTAGTTTGTATCTCATAAAGAGTGGCTTATTTTATTTTATTTTATTTTTATAGCATTTTATATGTAAATTGAGGCGAGACATAAATAAACCACTAGTATCTGTCTGTCTGTCTTCCGATAAAGGTCTTATTGACGTGACGTCACACGCGGGGGACCGGCTTGTGACAAGTGATGAGTGTCGCCATTGTTGTAGATCTCCAACGAGATAATGTTGTGTTTTGATGAACATTAAAATGCCTGGTAACTTAGTTAGCCGTGGTATTGTTTTATTTACGGTTGAACACAAGTTGCTGTTTTATGAACACCTTACGGGCCAAACAACCAGTGTGTGCTGTTCACATAAAAAATACGTGTATGTGAAACATGCTCCCAACAAACGCTCAGACATCAAACAATAGTTATCATTGTGAATAATTCTAAGAATACCAGCTCTATCACATCAGTGCCATAAATTCCTGTTTATGCTGAGAAAACACACTATAAATTTTTATACATTTTCAACAGACGTCCACTACACTGCCAACATATCCATAGTTGTGAGGGAAACCCTATCCCTTGCCAGAGGCGTCACTGCGCATGCGCAAGGCGGGAATCTAGTCACTTCTTTCAACCCATACTCTCATCAACTAGATGCAGATATTTGGGGAGGTGGGAGGGATTAATTCCTGATGTGATAGAGGTGGTATTCTTAAAATTATTCACAATGATAACTTTTGTTTGATAATTCTTGTGAATACCTCACCTCTATCACATCAGTGCCAGTATACACCAGAGGGACCGGCGGGTTCCGGTATCTAGCATCCCTTAGATATTTGGCTAGTGAAGTGGTAAAACCAAGGATCAATGCCAAAAGGGTCTTAAAACGGATGTGTCTAATAGTCTACTTACAAGACTTAGACGTACAGAATTGTCAAGGCGTCATGTGAAGGTATATGTATATTCCCTTGTGATACTTAGACATTTTAGTGATGTCGTTTCCTGTGATGACGTCATCTGTGACGTCACTTCCGGTGTCACTATTTTCCCGTATCACTTATGACGTGGTTTACCGTTATGCCCTTTTGGATAGTGATATTTAACGTATCTTAACGTTTCTCCGGTGTGATGACTCCAATGACGTCACTTCCTATCATGTAGATTACCGTATATCACTTAATCCTTCGATCTCTGATTTCAGTGTTGTCATTTGCCCTGTTTTACTAACTCAATAGCGCAATCCAGTAACAAAATACAACTTACCCTGAGTTCATGAGGTACTTCTGAAATCTTCACACACACACATACCCCAACATTTTATAGCTATCTGTGATAACTGTTTTTAGCCATCCCGCTACAGTGCCCTTTGCGATGTCCTTTTCTGACGAGGGCTTGCAAGAGATGAATAGGCGTTTTCTCTGCTTTCTGTGGGGTTGAGTCGCTGTGATAAAATATCTCAAGGCTCTTATGGGGCAAAGCAATCTATCCAGGAAGTCCACACTTTTACTTAGGGCTGGTATTGTGTATTGCCGGTGTCCGAGTTGGCCGAAGGTTGACGACTGGTTTTTGGCAATAAATTCAGGGAGCGATCTGAACGACACTGCTTTCCATTCTTTGGTATGGGTTACAGTGGAGATATCAATAGCGTGCCGCCGTAGCCATGGCTAAGAGAAAAGCAGTTTTCTTGGAGACTGATAGTATTGTCGCACTACTCATGGGTTCATACGGTGCTTTCATAAATGCTGACAATACTATAGATAGATCCCATTTAGGAAAAGTACGTGGACTTTTATATCTTCCATGGCAAAAGACTTCATAAGTCGATTTAGTACTGGATGGGTACCTATAGATAGGTCATCGTGTTGTAATACTGATGACAGGGCTGATCCATATCCTTCGATAGTCCGTGTCGTAATTTCTTGTAATTTCTGAGATGGAGCAAGAAATCGGCTAATAGGTACTGTTATATCTCCATGTAACTGTTTCCCTCTTCTCCATACGACGAACTTGTCCCATCTGTTATTGTATAATGCAGATGAGGTTGGTCTCCATGAGCTAGCCACTCTTCGTGCAGCTGATTTAGAGAAACCGGCTGCTTGCATCTTATGCGAGATAACTTCCAAGCATGAAGATGGAGGTTGTCGAGGCGGCCGTAAAATATGTCCGTCTTTGGTTGTCTCAATAGGTCGCGACGTACTGGGAGTTTCAGAGGTACTTCTATCAGGAGTTGTAGAAGTCTCGGAAACCACGCCCTTTTTGGCCAAGCCGGGGCTATGAGGATTATGACACAGTCCGTTTCCTCTATTTTCCTCAGTACTCTGTCTAGGAGAGCCCATACATTCCCTTCCATTCCATGGAGAGCGCATCGACTTGGAGTGCTAGTGGGTCTGGTACCGGGCTGACGTAGACTGGTAGCTTGTTGTTGAGACATGTGGCGAATAAATCTAGGTTTGGAATGTCCCATATCTGGGTTATCCACTTGAACACCTCGGGATGTAGTGACCATTCTGTGGGTACTATCTTGTTCTTCCGGGATAGATAATCTGCTAGTATATTTAGCTTGCCCGGAATGTGTCCTACTTCGATCTTGCAACTCACTGAGTCTACCAAGGCATATAAACGTGTAACCTCCTTCAGTAAAGGCTGAGATCTTGTGCCTCCTTGGTGCTGTATGTAAGCGACCACGGTTGAGTTGTCTGTAGCGATCTTCACTGACGAGTGGTGTAGACGATCTAGCCAAGCTGTTAATGCTAGATATATCGCTCTCATTTCTAGACAGTTGATGTGCAACTCTTTCTCTTGGGAGGACCATTTCCCTTGAATGGTGACATCGTCCATACGGGCACCCCAACCCTCTCCTGATGCATCTGTGTAGAGTTGATGTAGGGGGCTGGGGTAGTTTAGTGGAATACCTGGCATGACATTTTGACGATTTAACTTCCAACGGAGTTCTGAGATTCGAACTTGTGGGGGTTAAATTAGTGCTTCCAGCTCTAGGTTCTTGGTGGTGTTCATCCAAATCTGCAATGACCATAATTGTAGCCTGCCTCTGTAGGTTAGGTCTTGGATAGATGTGAGCGTGCCTAGGCAAGACATCCACCACCTTCTCGACTTGACGGGCTGATCGAGTGCGCTCGTAATCATGTGTTGTACTCTTGCATATCTGTCCTCTAGGGGTGCGACTATGCCCTTGTCGAGAATAAATCTTGCGCCTATGTAGGTGATGGCCTGTGTGGGTACTAGCTCTGATTTTTGAGAGTGAACCAGGAAACCTAAGTGTTTTGAGAAGTTGGATGAGACACACTGTGTTTAGACTGAGTTGTGATTTGTCCTGATCGACCGATAGGAAATCGTCTATATATCCGTGAAGCCTTATGAGCTTTATATGGGCGAAGCCAATGACGGGATTGGTGATCCTGGTGAATAACCATGGGGCGATGGATATGCCGAATGGTAGTACCCTGAACTGGTATCTCTGACCGTTGACAGCGAATCGTAGGTATCGACGATGACTTGGATGGATGGGGACGTGAAGATATGCGTCTTGGAGATCTATGCTTATCATCCAATCTGCTTGTCTTAGGGAATTCTTCAACTTCTTTATAGATTCCATCTGAAATGTGGTTGGTTTTTCCAGGTAATCTTTGTTCAGAGTTTTTAGGTCTATTATTAATCTCATCTCTGAAGAATTCTTCTTCGGTACCAGAAAAACTGGGGAGTAGAATCCGAGGGTGGTGTCTGACTCCTTTAGGGTGCTGATAGCTCCTTTTGTGAGTATTTTTTGTATGGCCACTTCTGCTGCGATTAGCTTGGGTCCTGATAGCTGGAATCGGGGTCCGGTAGGATGAATGACTAGTTTTGGTCGTTTTAAGAAGTGAAGTTTGTAGCCTCTTCTTATTACTTCGAGTAACCATGAGTCGTCTGTGATGGTCTCCCAGTTGTCTGCGTACTGCATAAGACGGCCCCCGACAGGTCCCGGAATAGGATCAGATTTGAACTTGGGAAGTCTTGGGTCGATGTTTGTAAGATTGGCTAGTTCGACTGGATTTGGAGTGGACGTGTCCTTGGTCTTCCGTAATGCTAAATCGTTGTCCGTAGGGCAGGCGAAGTCAGTACGACCTGGATGGGTCTGTAGATTTATGGTGAAGTCATCTCCGGAGGGGGCCCCTACGGGAACTGCCTCTTCCTCTGCCAAGTCCTCTCTGTGAAGTGGGAAAATCAACTTTGGAGCTCTTGTACCTGGGTTGAAACGATCTGTTTCTCTGTGTAGAGGCTCGAAAAGAATCCCGGTTGGGCTGTTCGCGTCGGGGTCCAGGGCTCCGTCGCTGGGGTCGAGTAACCGCCGGTTGTCTCTGTAAGTTGGATGCTAATGAGATGGTGGATTCCTGAAAGTTCTGGTTAGTTGACGAGATAATGGCTTCCTTCACCGACTTCAGTCTACCGTTGAAAATCTGCGATGACGTAATGGGCTGTGATATCATGGATCCCTTTTAAAGGGTCTGGCATCACATGATGAACTTGCTGTAGTAAGTGTCTTCTTTGCATGAGCAGAAACTGCGATGACATCCATACTTGAGCTGATAGGAGGTCTTCCTGCATCTTCAGTATGTGGTCTAATGAGCTGTGGATAAATCCCGTCTTCTGACTAGTCATCTCCGTGGAAGTGTCTAAGGGAAGATCTTCGCTCTGGTTGCACGGTGGTATGACATGGCGAATACCAGCTGCTAACCAGTTGATGTAAGAACTGGTATTAATCATTTGTCTATTAACCTTATCCAAGCTCTTGATTTTGGACATATCAATGCGCATATTGGGGTTAGGTTTCTTAACCAGATCGAAGTAATCTTCGTCAATGCTAGGCTGTAGTGTGAACGGATCATCACGTGTTTTGTAACCAGATCTAATATAGATAGGCCTCAGTTTAGCAATAGGTCCCGCTAAACAATTCAATTGATTTTCAGTTCTCTTGATGACGTCATCCAAATATGACGGAGGGGGAAGCGTATGGAATGGTTCGGTCCCCTTATCGGGTCCCTCATATCCTGCACGTTCAATCAAGGGTTTAACGGGTATACTGTCCTGATCTGGTTTTAAGGTGGGCATCAGTTCATAAAGTTCTGCTGTGATGTCTCTAAGGGAGTAATTGTTTGATCTATAATCCTCCTCTATAGCAGTGTCCCCATAGCCTGAATTCTCAGGTGTAGATCGGCACCCCCTACTCTGGCTGTGCTGGGAGTGGGTCGTATGGCTGAGGGTATCGTAATCCCGGTCGTCTGATTTACGACAAGCTGTGCGGGAATAACGTGATCTATAACTGTATGGTGCTGTCATATTTCCCTCGCTTTCTTTGCCCGTATAACAGGACTGTGTGGCAGTATGAGAGGGTGCACGCTTAGGATTACTATCCTGATATGCACGAGCCTTGTCGGTGCGTCTATCACAGTGGCTTGACGGTGATTGGTGCGTATTTCTATGCATACTTGGATGTGAAGACCGTGATTCACGATGAACCCTATGGTATGCGTGGTAGGGAGAAGATCTATGAGATTCTCGGTCTCTTGGTATAATTCTCCTACTGTTCTCATAGTCTGATTCAGCGTAACCTTTTACATGTCTGCTGTATGAGGGTGTACTGCCATATTCAGCCTTAGATCTCTGTTTACTCTCGTGATCAATCCCTGATTGGCCAAGCCGGGTTTGATCTTTTAGAGCTGAGATTTCTCGAGACATAGATTGCATGCGTGTGTCAATCATAACAGCCATAGAATTTGTTATTCTTTCCGTGAACTCATTTACGTGAAAAACGTTAGTTTCTGTCCAAACTCGATGATCAACCGTACCAGACGTTGCCGGATGCATGTTAGAGGTACTTTCTGATTGACCAGTAACATGCATCTGCTCCTCTACATTATAGGGAGAGTGGGATGAGCGACGTGGTCTCTTCTCCTCATAAGGTGAGACGGCGCCCTCGCGCGACACTCGCTTGTCACCCACGTGATTAATTTTTGCCGGGCTTAATCACTTGTTTTCTTGATGAAGATGCTCTAGTGACCTTTTTATAATCGGGATTTTTGATCCATGCCTTGGAGAGCTTGTCAAATTTTTCTTTTGACAGATGCTCGCAATAACTGCACCTTGACTTCTGTGTACAGCTGCTTTTCTTGCATGCGAGACATCTAGGGAGAGGATCCCCCGGAGCTTGGTGTTGTCCACAGCCCGAACAGACAGGTGTCTGCTTATGAGATGAAGATCTCAATCCACAACACTTTTCTTAACTAATTACTTACTAGAGACTTCGATCTTCTATACCCCCGTTCTGCTTGTAGAACTGCTCTTTGCTTGTATCTATGAAGCTTGAGAAGATCTATCTAGTATGTGGAACTCAATCACGTGTCTGGATGTGCACCAGGACACACGGGAAAGAGGTGACTAGATTCCCGCCTTGCGCATGCGCAGTGACGCCTCTGGCAAGGGATAGGGTTTCCCTCACAACTATGGATATGTTGGCAGTGTAGTGGACGTCTGTTGAAAATGTATAAAAATGTATAGTGTGGTTCTCAGCATAAACAGGAATTTATGGCACTGATGTGATAGAGGTGAGGTATTCACAAGAATTATTCAAATTGTAAATCACGACCTTAAAGTCGAGGAGAACTCTTGATGAATATGAATGGGAAGATGAATTATTTAATTTCAGAATGAAGTGATTTTTTATTGAACTTTACATGAAGCACAGTTATTGTTTTCGGTCAATATTGTTGGTGTACATATTTTAAACCACACTTATCCATGTACTAGTATCTGCCTAAATGAGGACAAATTGTTCCCCGACCAGTGGATCCGTATGTATTCAAGTTATCATTTTCAAATCCCTGTGGAGTATACGACCCAAGCTGCCTACGGCCTCTTGAGGGTTTTACATCCACCCAACATGTCGGATACTCATTTCCAGCTTGGTGAACAGAGGTATGATGCAACTAGGTCACGTGTCTAAGGTGACACCACACGTCTTGACATATGTGTTTCGGGCGGATGGACGTATTCGTGTTTCCACCGTTTGGTCATCTACCATAGGATGAGTGGTTCCATTTTAGTGCACAGGGTGAAAGTACGGCACAATAGAGGACGTGACAAAACCGTTAAATAACTCAAGATTTATTGAAGTCTTATATGACTCAGGTATGTGTGTACAAGTGACACATATTGCGGTTTAGAGAATACCCTGTAAACTACGATAATTCACGAGTTATCTGTCCCGAGTAAAATTGAAATGTCATTCGTTTCGTGCCTTGGCGAGTATATTTCATCAATAAAGTCACGAGGAACATATTTATAGTCCGTGATTCCGAGCTTTGGTAAGGGTTTTCGCTACGTCACTCATGTTTGTTGTTCTGAGAAAATTTAGTGGCATGTGAACTTCGTGATCTTAAGGGGAGATTGCACGTCCATCAGTCTAATGGTGGAAATTCACATCATACTGTCAATGACAACAGATAACCTCACATTCAATTATCAACAACAAATTGGTGATAAACACGTCACTTTACTCTGTGCCTCTTCGGAAACAATGAAAACAATGACACATTTGCTGTAAACCATTCGATCAAACAAACAAAACATGGTAATACGACAAAGCCTTTTAGGAACGCCTCAGAGTCACACCTTCGTAGTTCTGGTCCAGGCTTACCCATGAGGACCGCCTCCGTGGTCTTGTGGTAGGGCGGCCGACGGAGTGCTGAAGGTCCGGGGTTCGATCGCGTCATACCAGAAAAGGTAAAAAGAGCGTACTTGTTGTTACCCGGCCTGACGCTCGTCATTTCTGGGCTAAAACAGGACGGGTCGGCTCGGAGTCAGTATACTGTGTCTGAGCTTGGAATTCATGTTAAACTGCGGCATGGTATGTTAGTAGGCTAGCACAGTCTGTGTTAAAAGAACATGTTCATTTGATCAGTTGACTAAAGATTCATATTTGTAACAATAACACATTTATTAACAGCTCGTTCCCTGTTTTATGTGTATGATAGCTCACGTGTTCCAATTATTCAACATGTCGGTGTCACATTATACATATTAAAATTTGTTTTGATATTCATGTCCTGCATATGTGTTGCTATATGTCTCAGAATCGCCTTGATATGTGTCTCGGCACCAAAACCATGGCCATGTTTGTTCATTTGACTTGAAGTCACCTATTTCTACGTCTACTTTATCCAGTAAAGGACTGTCATGTTTCCATAACTATAGTTTCTGAATATCCTGATGCCATGGATACATATTTGGGAATTGTAGAGTGTCTTGTAATGTGTATGGGAGTCATCTCTCATCAACTGTGATACGGCAGGGCTACATGTTTGTGTGTTATGGCGATCAGATTTAGCTTTTACGACGAGATTGAATACCTTTTATGGCCGCTTCCTGATTTCCCGTTGTCGTCCTGGGCTTGGTGTATCTGAGATACAGACACATGTGGCATCTACATTACCAAACGGTGTCTTTCGTGTCCAGAAATGGATTAGCGTAAGTGTACACACACATACGCACACACTCGCGCCACACACCCCAACCCACACACACCCATCCACCCACTTCTACACACACCCTCACATACACAAACACACACAAACACAAACACATATATTTGGAAAAGCCGAATATCGTGTAAACTTCACATTAAAAAAAATATTAATACTTGTGTGCACAAGCAAAGATGGCATTTGTGTGAATACCGTTTTAATTATCTCAGACCAGTCAAAGTTAGCGTTCAATACACACACAAACCATGTTATAGTTGAGTGCGATCGGTGTACTTTCCCCTGGTTGTCGCATCAATTGTTATATAATCATGACACTTCTGAAATGTTCTACGTCCCAGTTTGTACACAAATTATAAAATATCTGTATATTCGTTACTCAAATACATTAAGTAACTATATTTTGCAAAATCAACTTTGAAAAAGGATTCCGGATCTAAACCATTGACAGGTACATTGTTGGGCAGTCACCTTCCTAAATGTATCAGAAACGAAGAATATCACCCTTCGACATGTAGAATCCATATGACCTTCAGGATGGACAGAATGTCTTGCTTAATATTGAATACAGACGAAATTCAGCTATGTGTGAGACATTCACGTGTTGATAAAAACGATTACAATTTAGTGCCTAGGCATGCATTTCCCCTCCAACATACTGATGCCTTTATGGATGCCTGCATTATGTCAGTAGCATGTCAAAACAAGCGCTGGTATTTTAAGCTATTTCATTTGTTATCTAATGAATTGAAAATCAACATTCTGGTATCGTTGCCTATTCTAGCAGACTAATGTCGCCAACTGACTACAACAAGATGTCGCGTGTGATGTCAAAAGATACATATGCCGCGCCAGCAATCAGTTCATTCCCTTCTCATGGCAAACATTCATCAGTGGGGTTATAATGCAGGATTTTGAATCTCACAATGGTATTCCCTTGTTCGTATAATTTCTCATCAGCACGACTCAGCGCGTATTGAAGTCAGCATAAAAGAAACTTTGCTTTGAAGAACGCAAATAACTGAGAGATGTAAACATCATCAGATACTTTTGTTTGTTTTTGTACATGTATGACATGTTCCTTGGCTTGACAAACATCCTTTGTCTCATGTTCCGATTAAGACATGTCCACTATTCTGAATCGATTTTCACATAGATCGATGCTCAAATTGAACTACAAATTCACATGGATAGCTCATTTAAGTGTATCTATGCAGCGTACAGAATATGAAATAATGTTTGTTCTTTGCACAGGCCAGCTTCAAATGCCTTAATTTGGAAAACAGATCGATGAAAACATGTGCGCAGTGTGTATACAATGTGAATCTGTTTCTTCGTGGATCTCGTCTTCCAAGTTGACACGTAAATATTCTAGAGTTATCAAGTTTTTCGACATTTGTCTACTCTACTCTGTGAGTCTTCACGTGCGGGTGCCGCCATATAGTTGGCGTTAAACATCAACCAAACATGCAAGCAAGTAAGGGGTTGTGTGTAAGCTTTTATTTTTATTTATGAAAAGAAATGACATATACTCAAATTTTACAATTGTGGCTGAGCTGATAAATGGTAACGACAAATTTCTTCCTCGTCATACGTATGACGTTTCAGACATTGATAGAGTGAGCATGTTTTGGGGCCTCTTTTAGCAACATTCCAGTAGTATCACGGCGAGGCACACCAGAAATAGGCTTCACACATTATACCCAACCCGGGTCTTTGTCGTAACGAGTGAACGCTTTTACCACTAGGCTTCCCCTCCGCCCCTGACACTGTTAAAGTTAGTAATACCATGCTAAATGTCCTTCACTCTTTCACACCATTTCCCACAACTTATTGCCTTGCCTGTAGTTTAAAATACCCATTTTATTACATAATAATTTGTACAATCGTCGTGTATATCACCCACAAGAATTATCCGGAGCGTTGTATGGTGGAAAACGCATTAATAGTATAACTTTAATGTTTGAAATATCTGTAGAAAAAGCATGCTCGATTGTGCCCCAAAAGCTGTGAAATGTAGACGCCAACGGCTGGGGCTGCTGGAATATTGCTCGACATAAAGGGAAAGTTGACTATTGGAACATTGTAGTCATCGCTCTTGCCATACAGTCTTTTGGAAATGCCCCTTAGTACTTCAAAACATCCATCGAATTTCTATGGCTGACAATAGATGTTATAAGTGTAGATAAGGTGAGGTGAAAGGGATTTTAACTTCGTGTTCAACATTACGACTCATCAAGCGAAGGACATGCACGTGTGTATGTAGTTCCTTGTGCTTATGCCTGTGCTGGCCTACCGAGATACCATGCCGTAGTTTGACAGGGATAGACTGCACCACGATCAAACACATTATACGGGCTTTGAGCCGGCCAGTCATTGTTTCACCTCATTAATGCCGAACATCGGCAGGGTAACAACAAGTACCATATTTTATCATTAGGGGATGGAACCACCGACCTTTCACTTTCCTGACACTCCATCCTCTTCACCACAGGGGCAATTGTTTTAATCATAACAGAAACTGTTATGATATTATTACATAATACATAAGTTCGTATTTCATGTCGAGCCAGTATATAACAGTTACTCCGTGGCGCTAATGATGGGATCGATGGAAGAGGATAGCCTTGATCATGAGCTCCATATGGAATGTGATGATGTCACTGATTGTTTGTGTGTCACTGGGAACTCCACGCAAGGCTCTGTCTTGGCAAGAATGCTGTCCTACATGTTCTTGCAGGTGGGACAGGTACAGTTGCCTGATGTGATGACGTTGAGCAAAGTGTACGGCTTGGCTGATAGTGCAATAGACACCGTTATAAAAGCTGTAATTAGAAACTAGAAACACTGCATCCATCGCCCTGGCATGTGTTTGAGGAATGTACGCATATGGTAACTCTCTTATCGTTGAACATAATTCTGCCCAGAGTACCATTGTGTTACTTTGTGATCTAATAGTAATTTACCAAGATGAAGTGCCGTGGATTAAACAGGGACTAGTGTCGTGTTTACGTGTGTGACATATTGATGAAATCATATGACATTATGGTGGTGTGACGTCACTGGAAGCTAGTTTAAAACACAGACAAGCCATTGTCAGTGATGCGACATTTGGAATAACTTTTATACGCTGTAGTCTGGTATAATTACCCTGTTAGCATATATACGCTGAAGCATGGTATACTTATCATGTTAACATATATTCGATGAAGCATGGTTTTAATTACCGTGTTAGCATTTATACGCTGTAGTCTAGTATAATTACCGTGTTAACATACATACACTGAGCCATGGTATAATTACCCTGTTAACATTTATACGCTTAAGTCTAGTATAATTACCATGTTAACATATGTACACTGAAGCATGGCATAATTACCCTGTTAACATATATACACTGAAGCATGGTATTATTACCCTGTTAACATATATACACTGAATCATTGTATGATTACCCTGATAACATATATATATATATACTAAAGAATGGTTTAATTTCACTGTTAACATATATACGCCAAAGCATGGTATAATTACCCTGTTAATATATATACACTGAAGCATGGTATAATAACCCCGTTAACATATATACACTGGGGCATTGTTAAATTACCCCGTTGACATATATATGCTGAAGCACGATATAATTACTCTGTTCACATATATACACTGAAGCATTGTGAAATCACCCTATTAATATCTATACGCTGCAGTCTGGTATAATGAGCATGTCAATAGTAAAGGCCTAAGGCTATCTTTAAACATTGCTGAAATGCGTACATCAAGACAATTACTTTTTCACACGGTTTATAGGATATAGTCAGACCTCGTTTTGCCCCGATGAGAATACATTCACGATATAGGATAGAAAATGGCAAAATAATAATAAACTTCTCTAACTGATGACAATTCGTTAACTCAATAAACACATACAGAAGGCACACAGGAGCACTCAAACCTCAAATTCATGACAAATTAGCACCACATGTTGGACACTCCGATATAGTTAAACTGATCAAAGAGAGCAATCATTTCCAAGTGGTACCTATTGCCAAAATGTTAGGAGTGCTAAGCATTATGGTTCTCACATACTGTTCGTACGGTACTGAAACTCAATCGTCCCAAGACGTTTATCAATACCGATATGATTCGGACACTAAATGCTATTTTGATGCATAATCGATACCTTATATTGACCTGATTGTTCAGTAGCAAGCTCATATTCCCGATTCTATTACTATCCCCCACCAAAACATATCTTCATCTGAATGTTATTTTTCCAACTTGTTTCGTTCAATTCATCATTGCCTCGAATATATTATTACCTTTATAGAACATCTCATACAAGTTCATAGGTTTGCTCACAACACTGTACATAATTAGGTACCGCTGAAAGTAACTTTGACAATTTACAACATTGATGAAGACATGAAACTGTTATGGATAACACGTTCTTTGCTTGACCTTCATTGAGTTTTCCACGATATTTAGTCTTGATATTCTCACGCAGTGTGCCTCAACTTGTTAGCATAAAATTGATCTTTCAATTGACCACTGATCACAGAAAAGTGCCAGATAGAAAACTGAACGAAAACAATATTCACTAGACAACAGTTACTTACCACACATGTTGGCACACGGGTGTATGGGAACTGTAGGGTAAGTGTGTTTATCACATAACCGGAAGTGATATATTCAGCAAGACACACTATTTTCCCCTATTTTAAACACAAAGAGTCCCTTTCAAAATTTCAAGATAATAGATAATAATAAGTGCATTTATAATGCGCCAGATTCCATTCACCAAGTGGATGCCCATAGCACTACACTATTATTACCCCGGCCAATGGATCAGTGAGCACTCCATTTTCATTCTCAGCTCCCTGGCGAGTATACAACCCAAGCTGCCTGTGAGGCGCTAGAACAGCCACATTACCATCTCATCCTACCGGGTACCTACTTACTGCTGGGTGAACAGAGGCACATTCCGAACAAAATCAGTTGCCTAAGGAGACACCACATGTGGTACATGTGGTACATGTGCTTCAGTGTGGGGCAGGACCGAAGCCCTAGAAACGCTCAGGAGTCCCGACGTTGCTTAACTTCACCTGATTTGTGATCTGTGCGCTGTGCACAGGACCACGTGCCACCACCACATGATTGCCATTACTACATAATCTGGAAAGGGCAGAAATGATGATACTGTACTGTGTTCGTTTGAAAGTATTGTATAAAACAACTACAGCTCGAATAATACATTCACTAGTATAATCCTGATCTGCATTTCTAAATGTTCGCACTGCATACCAGCAGTCACGCGAGAAGACTTCAATAACTTGTTGGCGATGTGTATACAGTAATCAGCTTGCACCTTTGATGTGAGGCGTGCTTGGAAATTGGGCTCAATTGGATATTGCAATTTTCTGCTCAGTTATTTAGAAAGCATCCGGCCGCCTTTGATGTTGTTGCTGCAATCGGAGTGAGGTTAGTCAATTGACTGTCAAATGAGTTTGAGGTTTGGCGAGAGTAGGTGTGTTGACGTTATTTTGAACAGTTCGAATCATCAAGGGAACTCTATTTTTAATTTGGATACTTGACGGGAACTCGACTTACCCAGTTCGACAAATACGAGAGAAACTGATGATACACATAAAAGGATGTAACAAATGTTATATTTGGGATATAATCTCATTGAAATCAAATCTAAGTTCTCGCTGACGCTAAACAAAGATCTGAGGACACCCCATTACGGGTCACGTCAGAACGACCTTTCGCGAACTTTGATCGGCCACTGAAATGACCAACAAGAAGTCGACATCAGCCAATTAGAAAGCAGCTTTCTCGAGTTTTACGTCACTCGTTTCAACCCGTCGACTTCCATTTCAGACTACGCTTGAAAAATATGTTGACACATTTGTCGATTAAAATTTTGAAAACTGAAGAAATAAACATTCCGGAATGTCTAATATATGGTTGAGATATATATGTAGAGAGAAAGACGATAATTTTGACTGAATCAGTCGCACGGGCCGTAACTGACGTTCGGAAAATCCCGTTTTAACGTTTTCGAGTTTGCATGATTAGAAAACACATTCCGACTGTCACTTTCATGATCTGGTAAGCGACGCTTTGATTGGTCGGATGAAAGGTCGTACTGACGTGACCCGTAATGGGATGTCCTCAGATCTTTGTTTAGCGATAGCGAGAACTAAGATCTGATTCTAATGAGATTGATTTGGGATAACGCTTTCTTTGTAAAGGACAGATTCTCGTACTTTTGGGGGGTTGCCAGTCCGGGATTCGAACCCACACTGCCAGAGTGCGGCGCCTAATCGCCAGCACACATAGTCAGCGATCTAACCCACTCAGCCACCGAGGCTTCCACAAAATGAAAGTCCGAAAATGAAACTGGTTGTCCATCTAACGTACTTTGTGTACCCCTCTGACAAGTGTTTGTTCATAATATAGGAGGAATTCGCAGGGACCGGGATGGGAGTTCAAGTTCGACACACCGAGGCTCGACTGGTTTACCACAGAACAGAGATATAACCATGGTTGCCGGATTTCAGCCCTGTTACACCCATGCATGTACGCCCACCGAGGTAGATGTTGCAGGTCTCAGTATTGGTAGAATCGTGAAGGGCTTCCTCCGGGTCTCCGAGGCTATTAAGGAGGTAATGTGTCCGTGTGCTAGTTGCAGAATTGATTAGAGAGTGGGGTTGGAAGTTGGATTTCATCAGTTAGAGTGTATTTGCACTGCGACGAATGCCCTCAATGCCCTGCCAAATGTGGAGTGCTTGTGTAACTGCTTTTGAACTTTGGTCTTTACTACTAGTTGTAATGAGATCAGGAAATTGTCCAACAAGATCAATGATTAGTTACGCTGATACTCCAGTATTAAGTGTACACACGGACATCTCAAGCAACTTACTTCAATGACATGGCCATGGGTTCGTGAAAGGTGTGAATTACACTGTACATACAATTACATAATGTAGGTGTTCGCTTTAAAGTTTCTAAAACGTCACGTTTCAAATTGTCAAAAGTTTGATGTCAAACTATGTAAGTACGCTGCTTCATGTAGGAATTCTCTGTAGAGTAGATACACGCAGAGCATTCCAAGGTGCCCAAAGAAAGTGCGAATATCACCACGTTCCTCTTATACCAACCACTGCTTATCTGCTCAAGACTCGATCATGTACTGGCTACCGCCATATAATTAGAGAATCATCAATGAGCTACGAAGAATGAAACTCTAAAGGCCCGATTCGTTGGCGAGGGACTTACATAAATCGAATACACAGTGCCTTTTCAAAAGTGGTCAAATGTAACAAATGTTATAATTGGGACCACCTTTCTTAGCAAAGTACAAATTATAGTAGTTTGGGTTGAGTTCCATCCAGGATTCGAACCCACACTCTCAGAGTAAGGCACCTAATCGCCAGCGCACAAAGTCAGCGATGTAACCCACTCAGTCCCCGAGGCTTCCAAAAAAATGTTGTCAGACAACTGGTAGACCAGATCATGTACGTTCAGTACCCCTCTGATGAGTGTAAATGGGCACGGTTCCCATGATCGAAAGCTGTGAATACACAATGCCTTTTAGGAAGTGGTCAAATTTAAAATGTAATTTCATCAAATACATGAGATAAATAAGTTATAAAATTTCTCACAAAGCCATGGTCGGATAATAGGATGTTACTTATAGGGAGTTATAACATACCTATGTCACAGGGATAATTTATTGACATGATGAATTATCGATCTCCTTCGTTGTGGTACGGTTATACATAATTCACAAGGTCATGACCATCATTCATAGTGGCAAACAGACCCCTACTTTAGTCTTGTCTTTATGTATGTCGTTATTCACGTTAATATATAAACTAAACGATAAAATTCAGTGCAAATAGCCCATGCATAAGATAGCGATCTTAGGATTTACAATGATTGTGGATCTGATATTGTTTCGCGCAAGCGTCCAAGTATAGTAGTACCAACTATTGACCTCCGTCGTTTAGGTTTATAAGTTTATGTTGGGCACTTGAACGAGAACGTGTATGGAATTATTCACTGCCCCGCTACATTGCGTCTCCAATGCACTGTGCCATGCCCACGGATCCAACATGCTCGCCGAATGACTGACAGTCAATATCGCCATTAGTGCCTCACACGCAAGCCTTTTCTTACTTTCCTGTACACGAAGCGATCATCTCTCGGGAAATCGGCTTTAGAATCCCAGCACAAACATCCCTGTATATGAATCTAGACATGTCGGTTTGACTGTAGAACAGATGTACTCCCCACACTTACTTGGATGTGACAAAGTTGCGAGAATTTGTGAATTATCAGGGATAAATCTACCATATGCCAAACATAACATTTCTTGTTCCATAATCTGAGATATTTTAAATGACATGCCTGTGTTCCGAATGCATTTGCATCATGTATAGTTATAGGACGTTTAGCGGGTTTTGAAAGTACCTAGTTCTACAGCTGATCTGACACTAAGTGGGAGTTTGTTCCAAGGGGAAGGTCCTGCAGCTTGAAATGACCTTAAGAGGACGTGATGGCTGGTTCTTTGGTTTGAGATCGGACATATATGCTGGAGTTGTGTTGTTGAATGCTGTGAACATTAAAACTGGTACTTAATAGTTGACATTTTGACGGACTGGAAGCCAGTGCAATTCCTTGAGAACAGAACTCATGTGTTCGCACTTTCTAGTGCGTGTTATTACTCTTGCTCCCGAATGTTAGACCTTCTGGAGCTTATTTGAAATATATTCCGGAAGTCCGAAGAGCAAGGTCTTATCATGGTTTAACTTTAGGAAATGTGCATTCATCCAAAATGTGATTGCACTGATGCACCTTGATCCTGCTATGCAGGCGGAAATCATAACCCTCGTACATCTGTGTGTCATCGGTATACAGATGAAAATCAAGGTTGTGTGACCTGGCAATATCGCCAAGAGGTGACGTGTATAGTACATACGGAATTGGACCTAAACCGGCCCTTGAGGGACATTGTGCTGAAGTTCTACATTCTCTGAGGCTGTTCCATATGTATACACAGACTGGCGTCGGTATGATATATATGATTTACTCCTCTGTAGTGCAATATCAACAACTCAACCCTCTTATCTACAGTGTCATACGCGGTGAAAAGTCAAGCAAACCCAACATAGCCCATGCATCTGTGTCAATAGCACGTAGTAAGTCATTCTGCACTCGAACGAGGGCAGTGTCCGTGCTGTGACTTTCCTGTAAGCCCGAGGAGCTTAGAAATATAATTCTTCATGCCATCTCGATAAGTGGAATGACAAATGCTTCGTTCATTGATGGTGGCATCGTCCCCTCGGGGAGGGAAATGTTTATAGATGTGTTAGAAAAGCAACAATGGGATCGAGACATTTCTTAAGAAACCATGTAGGCATTGGGTCAAGTGCATAGAATTTGCCTGGGCTTTGCTCGATCATTGTCCGTATATCAGTTTCATTTGTACGTTGTAAACAACTCACTCTACAAATATCTTTCTTCACATCATCGACGTCGTCACAGGCATCGTGTCTTGACTTTTTCTGATTCCTGATATTTTGTCATAGAAGTATCGAGAGAAAGTGGCAGCATACACCTGAAGAGATTCATAAGCTGGGAACACCCTATCCTTTAGAAATGGAGCTTATTGGAATATCTGTCACACTTGATGCAGTGTTAAGTTCATCTGTGTAATTGTTCCTCTTTGTAAGTTCCCTGTGCATCGTGCACTTGTTTGTGAATGACCTAATCCAGTTTTCCTCATCAGTCTTTCGGGTGTCCGTCGTAATTGTGTTTCTGTGCGTATTGTGTCATTGTACTACGCCGCTTCAGAATGTGATGTGACAGTGCGTCTTTGTTATTGGAGAATGTTTGTCAACAACATTCTTCATTACACTGCTATACAAATCAACATAATCAATAATTGACTTGTCTTTGTGTCCAGCTAAAGCACGCTCAAAATCTTATTTGAGATACTGCATATTAACGTTCTACTTTCTTCCGAACAGGATGTCTCTTCTCTCACGTATAGGTGCACAGACATTCAAACTGAAATAAAACAGCAAAGTGATCCGACCTGGAGGACTGGTCCAATTTAAGAAAAAATCTTTCATATCAAGTTCATCTGCCCTGGCGCTTATTAGAGTCAAAATATGCCCAAGTCATGTGGTGCTTCCGTGACATGCTGAGATAAGTAAAACTGCATCCTTGTTCTGGGACTTATCGTCATGAAAGTTTAAATAGGATTAGGAGTAAGTTTTATTCCATACTGAAAGGCCTCGGGCCCATAGTACAATTCAATTTTCGGGAGCGGTTACAGATCCGTTCAACAGGTCATATTCTAATTAACATAGCATGATAAATGAATATTTAAGTTGATGTCAAACAAATAGTATTCTGGGGACATTGCTGTCTTAAAAGCTTGTAATAATTGCATTATTCTTAACCTAAACACGCGATGCCCATTTTTGAAAGTATATATCCTTAAGTCTTTGTCGTAAAGATACTAAAAATTAATCTTGATTGTTTGTTACACATTGATTATGCCAAACATACCCATAGACGCAATCATTTAATAACGACTTTACATCATATACCCAATTGTGGATTCCATTTTATTCATACAAAAGCATCATATTGTAACATTTTCTAGGTAATCTATCAATAGGCATTTTAAGAATCTTGAACAAATACTTGAGAATTCTAATATGTTGAAATCTGTAAAGTGGTACACGTCCACATTCACCATATACTATAACACTCGATGTAGAGTTTATTACGCCAAGGAATCGTTTACGAGCATAAAGATGGACCAGTCGAATAGTTCAATAGTGTATTCAGAAGTTTAAATAACCACATGGCAGTAATTGCCCAGGACTAGTCACAAGATCTTCTAATAGTAATTGAAAATCTTAGAAAAGAAATATATCCTTGTCCAGGTGGCCGGTGAACCACGATCAGAGTACTAGATTGTCTGCCAATCTCTAGTGGAACAGGAAGAACTTCAAATGACGTTTGTTCATTCCTGACTTTCACTTTTGAGCATTTAAAAGCAGATCTATCTTTTCTGGTAGCTCTAGCTACATTAATAAACTTGCAGCGTAGAGGTGTCATTTTGCCATTGCAATGTGAATCGTCCTTCCGTTGCCATGAATATGATATCCACATTAGTATCCATAATCAGATCGCTCAATGACTAGACTAAATAAGTGACACGGTCGTGAGTCTTAGCTGATCTAGAGTTAATTATGCCAACTCTAATATCCAGTTGATTGGATGTTGTAGCTGTTATCGCTCTTGTTTGAACAAATTCAGTAGAAAAATCCTTTGGGTTATCCCCCACCCCTTGGAAGGATAGTAAGGACAAGATGTGACTCAGTTGTTCGTTCAAGGAAACTGAACCATTTCGATTGCACAGCCGAGATTCACGTTCTCAATGCCACAGAAAGTCCACTCGTTTCATAAAAATATATATCTAACGAGAATGAGTGTATTATTGTATAATGTTCAGACTACTTGTGATAAGTCAGACCTTGCAGAGTACATATACGTGAAGATGATCAAGCCAGACCAATCAGACTGCATGTACGTGCTGGAGAACAGTTAGACCTACCAGATGACATGTAGTCAGAATATATACTAAACACCAAAAGAAACGCGAATCAAGAAGGTATAGGAAACATGATGTATTTTGTTTCAGCTAGTATAAACATAATAATGATGGATACAACACAATTCATTAGCAATAAGAAAGAGTCAGTTCTCTGGACATCAGACATCTTCTGTATCCGTCAACACAACACCACGTGACCATGCTGAAGTCAACTGAAGTATGGGTACACCTCAATATGGCCCCCATTTGCATTCACAAGCGCGACACACCGTCTGTGCATGGAGTGAATAAGACGGTTGATGTTGATGTAAGAGTGTTCATGGGGATGTGACGCCACACCTGCAGGATGGTAACCTCGAGCTGTGCAGCTGTCCTTGGCCTCGAACGCGCCATGTTCAAACGTCTCTGCACTTCATCCCACAAGTGTTCATTAGGGTTGAGATCAGGACTAAGAGCCGGCCGGCCAGGGCATGGTGTTGATATTGTGCTGTTGCAAGAAGGCTTGAGTAATCCTGACGGTGTGGGGACGAGCGTTATCCTGTTGAAATTGGAAGTTGCCATGTCTTGCAAAAGACGGTACAACCTGGGGCCTCAACAGCTGATCGATGTAACGCTGAGCATTGACACTATTGCCCCTACCAGCTCCAACGTTCTGAAAGATTACAAGGTAAGTTCTCTGATTTAACCCTATTCCATCCAAAACCATGACACTAGGACCCCCCCACGAGTTCCGTTCAAGGACACACTGGTCATGATAGCGCTCACCGCGACGTCGCCATACTCTAACACGATCAACACAATACCGACTTTCATCAGGGAACAGAACTCTTCTCCACTGCTGATGACGCCAATTCAAGCATGCTTGGGCCCACTGTAGTCTCAGGAGACAGTGACGTTGAGTGAGAACAGGGCCTTGTGATGGTCGCCTACACTGAAGCCCTCTGTCACGAAGTCGCCGTCTTACTGTGTTGGAACTTACAGCCCTCTCGTGGTTTCCAACGAAGTTCCTAGCAGTTTCAATGGCCGACAGGAAACGTTCTTGCAGATGTGACCTGTAAATGTGACGGTCCTGACGTTGTGTTGTCACACGTGGTCTGTCACGATGCCTGTCTCTGGTGCTGTTGGTTGTCTGGAATCTTTCCTGCAGACGGAAGATGGTGGAAACGTGGACATTAAAGATGTTTGCAACTCTCTGAACACTCTCACCAGCTTGAAGGTCCCCAATAGCTCTCTCTCGATCGATCTGTGACAGTCGTGGCATTGACACTGACGTTGATGAGTGAATGATTCACAGTGACACTTTCGTGGCTTTTAAAGACAACATCTTCAAGGACAGTTGTTGCGGCATAAGCAGCACGTGCATTTCGTGCGTATCCATCCCACACTGACTTCAACGTCGGTGCGTTTGAGCGCTGTGGATTAAGAGTTTACTGCCCTTAACTCTGGTTAGGGTCTTTTTGAAACAATTAAAGCCCAATACACTGGAACCATAGCAGCCAACCGTTTTCACAACTATTTTCCCATATTGAATAGGAACTTGAAGATTTCGCGTTTCGTTTGGTGTTCAGTATATATACATGTACTTCATCAGTCAGGTGTACCAGACTGCAAGGACATTCAGACCTAGCCGTTTGCACGTACGTGCATGTGATAACAGACTGGATGCACGTACAGATGTTCAGTCACAATTACCATTCCTGTATATACAAGAAAACAAAGAGCATCACAGCACCAAAACCAATGATGTAACTTCCAACTACTGTGTGAGCGGTATCGCTGAGCACAGCGCCTATCACTGAATCAAGTGTATCTATACCAAATGCTCCCTCTCATTATTGTAGCGCAATGTCTCTCTCCAACGAAGGACTTGGTGTCTTCTATAGAAAGACACAATACATACTACCCATTTCAAGTCAAAACAAAAGAGAAACTTTAAATAAATTGATAATGTAATCATTCCCCATGACGTACCCTTAAACCCCCATGGATTCCTCACAAAATAATTGCAAGTAGATCACTTGGCGCCGAGTAATGATCAATCATGACACACAGACTAAATGCTTATAAACAGCCTGACCAAACTATATGTTGGTGTTCATTCACAGAGAACATACTCCTCGATCTCTGCTGATCCTTCTGAGAATCACCATATACGGTAATGCAGTTTTTGCCCTGAGTCGACATTTTTGTCATGTATTAGAATGTGTTTCCCATTACCGATTGTAGGTACCATCTTATATCTTATACGCTTGTCCGACAGGAGAGACAGATCATTCAGTGCAACTCTTATTAAATACTTGATAATAGTTCCTTGGTACAGATGTATCGGACAAAAATGACTTTGATTAATGTTCGCCTATCTGGATATAACAAAGAAATATTGAACTTCTTATCTAGGTTTGATAAATGAATATCCCCAAATGAATTAATCTAGCCACGGTGTCTATGTCTTTATACAGTACAACAGGTTCTCAGTTATTACGTTTGACTTTCTGGCTCAAAGTTAAAATAGACCAAACAAGATTACTCATCAGAATGAAACTAAGCCAGGAATAGAAGCTTGATTGGTAGCATACGTTCAATTTACTAGGAATTGACTTCAGTATTGATCTCCACGAAATTATTGACTTGAAATTTTACAATGTTTTCAGAAACTGTAAAACATTCATATATATTTGGTCATCAAAAAAGGTAACTCTATTACACAGTGTTAGAATCGCTTATTCTACCAAAATGTGACCATCTATTCAGGTCCACCAGGTATTAAACTTAATAGTTTTTTAAAAACGCGTGTTTCAATTATTTGTGGTGTTAAACCCAACAAAGTAAAAGATGGGACGTATAAAATGTCCCAGAATAATAGAATTGATACATGCACAAAAAATATCACTGATATGTATAGCATTAAAATCAAAGTTGTGTCTATTATTCCTCTTAAAAATAGGATAAAGGATAAAGACAAAAAGAGTATCAATTCTATTTCTTTAGTTGCACGAAACAAAGTTAGGCTCATCGGGTGAGAGATGGAAACTTCGATAAGCATATCCAAAGGGAATATTTGGGTATTTATAAAAAAAATTCCCTTAAACCTAATAATAATTTGGTCAAAACGAATCATTTTCAACTTTAGAAATGATTAATATCTACCAATTTTCCAAATTATACAGAAGGAGCTCGCGAATTGTATACGTGAACTATGTATAAATCAATCAACAACTGCAATAGAGATGATTTCAATAAGCGTTAGTCAAGCTCACATATTATTCGTATGAATACATTGCTATGCAAAACTGTGTAAATGTTGTAGAAAAATAAAATAAAGTTATATAAAAAGAAGAAATCAAATTACAGTTGTGAGATCCATCAAACGTCCTACTGATTTTACCAAGTGAAAGCTAAAGAGGTCACTTTCGTCTTCTCCATAATATGAATCATGACTGCAATCACTCAACACCTGGTATACATATATATTGGAAAACATAGGAAATGCCTCTTTGAAAACGTCATATCTACCCGGTTTCAAGTGTTGTTAATTGGGTGAACCAAATGCAAGAAAGGCCTTCGGTTGGTTGGTTTGTTAAACGCCGCACTCAGCAATATTCCAGCTGTATGACGGCGGTCTGTAAATAATCGAGTCTGGACTAGGCAATCGAATGATTAATATAATGACCATCGATCAACGCAATTGGAATACGATGACATGCACCAATCAAGTCAGCGAGCCTGGAAAGGCCTACGGGAAAAATAACTACCAAGCACATTATTTGCGGATATGAATACGATGGTTCGTGTGTACATGTAGGGCGGTTTGGGTTACAGTCTTTTATTTATCCGATGTCGCCAATAGTAAGATATTTGTGTCATCATCCTTTATGCGTCGAAACTGCGAGTTGCTGGTTTGGATGAAACTTTCGTTAAATATATTATCTTCTCTTTTAAACATATTTTCAAGGGTTTAATTATCTGCCTGTACATGTTTTACTTCAAAAGTAAGAACTTCTTCATACACCTTTAAGTATCCTCAACCCAGATAGCACCATTCAATTTAGAGAACATAAACATGTCCTCGGTCGCACAACTTTCTACAAGGCAAAAACAGACAGCACATCCATCTTGCCTTATTAAGAAACAATACGTGTCTTTCGCGCTGTTTATGGGTGTTACTTAAACCTTATACCCTTCCGTCGAGAATACATTTGCGAGATCGAATATTCACATAGAAGATATAAACTTCTTCAGCTGTAGAAGGTTTCTTTATAAACTCTCTGGCAGAAAGGAAGTCAATCAGCACTCTAACTTCCGATACAAGTCGTTTCGGCGCCACATAGTGGACACTCCTCTGCGATTAAACTGATAGAAGAGCGTTATCATTTCCGAGGTGTGGTAATTGCCAGGCAGTTAACCCATTCAAAAGCTTGGAACAAATGTTTGCTTCTTGAGGGTGTACTATAGACTACGAGGGTTAATTTAACGCCTGCCTCAATGTAATCCTTTTTATTACTCGATAACCACCATCGGTGGTACATGAGTTAAAATGTAACATGCATAACAAAATTACAGTAAGAAATTACAAGAAGATGGTATGTGCGGTAGAATGTATCACAGGAGAGCATTTAAGTGTTTAATGAGTTGTGACAATTGTTTGTGCGTACTTTACGGTTTGCGAACAGTTTACCATATTAGTTATTTACGTTTGGCCATTTAGTGTTATATTCATTAACACTTTCAGTGCGTAAGGTTCCATGTAAATTATTCCTGACTAAATAGTGGAATTAGTCACCAATTACTTGTGAGTCACAAAATGTACATGTCCTCGTTGTCTATTTTCCCGTGGACCTGTTTCTATTGGTAGTTTGCGATTCGTAGTTCTAAAATACAGTCAAGGTCTACAAATATGATCTTGAAAAATTAAAACTTCTATGATCTCTGAGACTGCGCTAGGTGAGGTTTGGACATTTTTTCCTCCATGAATGAAAAAGAGTCCTGAAGAACTCTTTCTACTGATTTCACACTCCAATTTCTACTACACTCGCTTGGAATCTCAAAAACCTTAGATAGGCCACAGTTACATAAGATGTGTTTAGTATAGCTTAACCAGGGATGGAAATTACGATGTTTGTTGCGTTATATGATATATTTCAGCGAAAATGATGCAATCTTATGATTAGCAATAGGTAATATATGAACCACTATGGTATTGCACGTTTAGCAATTTTAATGCTTTTCTTTACCTATTGCGCCGTAGACCATATAAATTACTGCGTTAGTTTTTTAAGCAGTAGCCAATTTTGCGAACTAGGTGTACACGCTGTATTATATCTGCTTTCTCAGAGCAACACACTCAGAACAACCATGCAGTAGATAGGTTCGACCAAAAGTAGAAACTCGGCAATGTAGAGGTAATTGCAAGTTTCTGGCTCGCTCAGTGTCATTGAATCTTTCATGCCAATGTCGGCAGCAAATATTAAGGACCCAGTCAGTCTCCTATTCTTATGTCATGTAAATCATAATAATGTATAACTGTCCACTATCTCTATTTATTGCTGCCGGAAATATAATAACTCCTTGCACTTATGCGCTGGCCCTGATCCCCAAAAATATTTCTTGTGATCTTGAAGGAAACTTTCAAAGTCGTAAAGGAAAACAGAAAATCAAATGAGTGATATTTACTGAAAAGTTCCTGTGACATTGAAAAAGATTTAATCCAAAGTTTTTGGCTTTTTTTTTTACCAAATCTGAAACAATTTCTGAAACTAAAATATTGGTGTCACAGGAACTTTTGTTGTTGAGTATACATTCCCCTTTCCTAACTCAGGATTATCATCGAAAGGATTAATGTCCTTATGCACATGAATGAAATTATGTCACTTCCCTTACACCCCGCCTTTAATTAATTTCATCCATAAGCATGATCTCCAAAATCGTAATTGTTAATTAGATCGTAACTGAAATTCGCAGCAGATTTTGTATACATTGCACATTTAGATAATAATCAAATGACTGCTGGAAGAGAGTTATTTTGTTGGCATGTGATTAACATGACTTGAAATGGAACACTGACGTGTGATAGACTGAATTTGTGTGTGTTAACATACTTAAATGATAACGACTACTCTACAGCCAATTATCGCGATAACGGTGCATTCCTTCCTCAGCTTTTCAATCCGTGATTAGAAAATTAAAGAGGTACATGTTCTGTATAATCGTATTGCAGCCAGCATACGTCCGATGTGCAAAGTGTTATTCAATTCGATGAAGTGTTTCAATGACTGGTGATACATATAACCTATATCAAAATCGGTCATCTTCTAACTCAATGAATATTTAGTTTTGTCTTGCTTTATTAATGAATATCTTGTTTTCATGCAAGCAACAAGTCATATTTCAGTAGATGCAATGTTATGGTAATACTTCCGCTTTAGTGACCAGGCTATTAAAACTCTATTCAATATCCATTTCAATTTGTTTTACCACGTTTACACTATGCAAACATACATTCTTTGGTAAAGCACGTGTTGCCTTTATGCTTGTTTATTACATAGGGCACAATAAGGACAACTTACATGTGCATGACATGACCATCATGATGTACCGGTCATGATGGGAGAGGTAATTGCGTTCTCTATACAGGAATAGGCACAAAAGCAACTACACCTTATTAAATAGGTGATCAATCACTATAATGGAAGTGGTTTTAACAAGGAATGGAACATATAGGTGGCTTACAAAGAAGTGACTCGTAAACATTGACATAATTGCCTCCCATGAGTGTTTAAACTATGATGACATAGCACATATCTCACAGTGTACACCAAGTTAGTATATAACTGTCAGCGAATGTCAAACATCGGCGCTTATTAGAGTTGATTCATTACTTCTTGTCCTAATGAGGGTGAGGTGGGAGGTTATTCGAGATTTTATCACGGTTGGTGGCGCCTCCAGCATATATTAGACAATATGAAGTGCCGTATGTTGTCGCGTTTATAATTTGTTTGCGTCAAATATAAATTACCAAACGCTTCACAGATTAATGTATTTAATGTGATATTTAGTATTTGATAAATAAAACGGATATCACAGACAGAAGGTAAACGAACCTGCCAGTTCCACTGTCTGTTAAATTTCTAGAATCATCTGATTGGCCTTGTTTTCTGGCAATGGAATAATAATGATTTTTAAAGTTGAATAAAACTGTATATTTATATTATTTGAAGTTTACACGATATACGGCTTTTCCATTGGGCGAGAGTTCAGTCACATTACCGTCAAATTGACGTTCATAAGTGTATGAACGACACAGTTTGAATGCACCTTAGTGTATTTTTTACACATCTTTAATCACCTTTCAATGATCAGTGATGACTAAAGCACGTAACCGCCACAGTTTAAAAAGCAACTTAAAAACAACAACAAAAACAAATCTCTCCCGTCACGTTTATCCTGTCGGCCATTTTGACGCGCTGTCATTGTGATTGACTTACAGTAGTTCTTAACAGACCTTTCTCATCTAATGTTGATATTATTTGAAGATATGTGTTGTGTAAGATGTGTCTGCGGAGTAAGTTGTGCATACATAGGCTCGTGTCACCTCTCTTGATGGAGAAATATTTTATTCCGCGATACAGTTGTTGTTGTATGTCCATCAGTGGGGGTGGGTGGGGGTGGGTCCGTGTATGGTGATGTGACGGAAAACGACTAAACATGCATTAAATTTGATTAAATGGTCCGGAAAGTGTCCGGAAAAGAGTTTTCTGTCAACGGCCGATCAGATGGCCTTGTCTCCTGACGAAAGTGATACCCAAGGCTTCTTTAGGAAACATTAGGTTTGGTATTTCTGGCTTGCCTTGCTCTAGTATCTGTCGCGCGCAGTGCGGTGAGATTTGCTGATAAATCAGTTTTAGGACATGTAACACCTTGGAATTCCCTATCACGAATTCATAGTATTACAGAAGCATTGTTTCTCATTATTTAGACCCTTTTGTTTTGAACTTAGCGTCTTAGCATACATTGGGATAAGTCAGAAAGTTTGATTGCACGCCCGTTCAAGGATACCCTCTCTACACCCCATCCTTGAGAAAAGAACGAAAAAAGCACATCCAAACTATCGTAGTGACAGTCTAAAGCAATCTATGAATTTACCTCAGTATCTATTTGAAACATCTTTACAATCACCTTTCAATGATCGGCGAATGGATCAGCGATGACTAACGCTTCAGATAGCAATAGGTTCATTACGCAACTTCGGAAATCTCTCCTGTCACGTTTATCGTGTCGGCCATTTTGACGCCTTGTACTTGACGTAATTGTATTACGACGCTCTGTCATTGTGATTGGCTTACTGAGGTAGTTCTTAACAGTTCTGTCTCATCTAAAGAGTTTAACTCATCACCCATCCAATTATTGACAATCCTTCTTGAAGAGCTATGTAATCAGAGGCTGCAAAAGCGCATTTTTACACTTTATCTTTTAATTGGCATGTTAGGCTTCTATTTCATAACTTAGTTTTTGTATTTGCACGGATTTCTATGGAATCGTGGAAAGTACATTGTCGCGTTGTCGCATTGTCGCCCATACAAAAACAAGCAAAACGTGTCAAAATTAGCCAAAACATTACAATTCGACAACGCAA
The DNA here is from genome assembly GCF_022045235.1 of Haliotis cracherodii. NCBI lineage: Eukaryota > Metazoa > Mollusca > Gastropoda > Lepetellida > Haliotidae > Haliotis > Haliotis cracherodii. Next base: position 32,582,957 of record NW_027266286.1, read on the forward strand.
AATTTTGCCTTTTGTCGTATTGTTACGTTGTTGCATTGTCGCTGTATGAAAAATCTCTTTTTTCATTTTACCAAAGGGCGACGATGCCGTAACGCAACATTTTCAAGGTCAAAATATGTCTCGTTGTCGCATTGTAGCCCTATCACAAATATGAAAAAAGGAGTAAAGTTCAGTTAATTTTACAGTTAGGTAGCGGTAACCAACTTATATACTCACACGCAAAAGAAACGCATGTTGAGTATGCAGTGTACATGTTATTTATTTTCAACAGTAGAGACAAAAAATACTAATAGGGCAAGATTGACAAAAAATGACTGAAGACAGTTTAATGGATTAAAAGGCAGATGACATAATTGTTCTTTTTCAAATGTAAAGGGCTTACACAGTTTCGGGTCAATACCCAAAATGTCAGTCAATACCTGGTGTGACCACCATTAGCATTGATCACTGCCACACATCTCCTGTACATTAAGTGGATCAGACGATTTGTGAAGGCCCTAGGGATCCTCCTGCACACATCCAGAGCAGCTGGGCGTAGCTCATCAGTAGTTGTAGAGACTTGGCGCACATTGTGTAGACACCTTTGAACCTCATCCCACAAGTGTTCGATGGGGTTCAGATCAGGGCTGAGGGCTGGCCAGGGTAGATCACGGATGTTGTGTTGTTGCAGAAAAGCAATGGTAGCTCTGGCAACATGGGGGCGAGCGTTGTCCTGCTGGAAAATGTGTTGTTGATGTTGTGCAAAAAATGGAACAACGTGGGGTCTGATCACTTGGTCAATATAGCGCTGAGCTGTGACGCCGTGTCCCCGACCTTGACCAACATTCAGAAAGCACATGGGTCCGAGTCTCGCATTAAGTCCAATCCCTGCTCATGACGCAAGGCCCACCCCATGGATCCCTTTCCACAACGTTTCTGTCAGCGAAACGATCACCTCGACGCCACCAAGTTCTGACTCTTCCGTCTGCATGGGAGACACAAAAGCGACTCTCATCAGAGGAGATGACACGCCTCCACTCACGATGACGCCAAATGTGATGACCCAGTGCCCACTGAAGTCGTGCTTGTCGATGCAGTGTTTGGAGAACAGGACGACGTGCTGGTCGGCGACATCTGGTTTTTTTGGAACGGAGACGTCGAATCACCATGTCCCGGCTAATGTGTCGATTCTGTGTTCCTATGGTCTATCGAGCACTTTCACTTGCAGTTAGAAACGGATGTCGCTGGTGTTGACGGTAATCTGCCGATCTTGTCGAGGTGTGGTCACCCTAGGACGACCGCTCCGAGGAAGGTCATATGTGGTCTGTGTATCATTGTATCGATGCAGGAGACGGTAAATTGTGGTTATATTAACGTTGAATTGACAGGCAACATCTTGGACAGACTCTCCAGCTTCCAAACGTCCGATGGCCTAGTTTCTCTGAATTTGATTTAGGCGTGGCATTGTTGACCGAGGAGTTGAAGGTCCAAAAATCGGCCACGGCTTTATACCCACTACAGTTCGTGACGGTTCGTGCATTTTTGATTTCGCGGGAAATGGGTGCATGATACCCACATATTCATTGAAATAGCGATTCGTTTTTTATGTTGCGTTTTTACTCGGGGCTTCCAAAATGCAACCAAAAATATTGATAACACCATCAGGCTTCACTACATGCTAAAACTCGTATCAATTCATGGTTCCGTGTGTGTTACCTATTTGCTTAAACCCACTTGGGTTTCTTTTGCGTGTGAATATATATACGGTAGAAGTTCTACCTGATGCATGTACGTCATGAATTTAAGTCCGTTCGTGGGTCCGTAACGTTTTATTTTGAGCTCTTCCCTATAAGTGCTTTGTATTCAACTCCCAGTTCCAAACTATCTCGCTCGAACCTGGTTTACAAACATTTAGCTTCTAAAAGTGTTGATCATATTCTTAAACAGGTAATAAGGCCAGGCCACGTAGTACCTCATCCATCATCCACATCCCGCCAGTGCAGTGGTCGTCCGGAAGATCTTACTCTTGACCGTATGAGTCAACTGACGAGTGCACGCCCGACCTGTGACCTGGTCAGATTTTTATAAGGTTTTGATTTGGTTCTTGTTGGCATACGAGCACAGTTGGCGATGTTAGATGATATAACGAAAACCAAGGAGATCCGACGGGGGGCAAACGTGTCTGGTTATTGTGTGGGATGAGCTGTGGAGAGAGAATAAAGTAAAAAAGGAGATCAACTCAAGTCTACAGTGATTGGGAAAGTCTAGATTTCCTAAACTCTAACCTGAAATACAGCATTCTTCTGTGTTCCTTCTTAATTTTACGATTTTTATTTTGTAGGCATGTATAGAGCAACCAGGAAAGAAATTGATGGCACATTAATATCACTTGTTACCACTGTCTCAGTTAAATTCATGACACAATAAAATATAAGTATTTGATATTACGAAGTGCATGATCATGAACATTTTCATTGTAGTAATGTATATACTAGTCAACTTGATTATAATTTATATCATAATGTATATACTAGTCAACATTATTATAATTTATATCATAGTGAATCACGGCATCAATGATAACTATAGGATATCCTCACTTGCCATGGATGTATTGACATCGAACAATGGACAACAATTGGACATTCTTATTTGAGCTATTAATAGTTTCATTAGAGACAGTACCGGTGTCATTAAAATTTTCGAAGTTAAAACTATGTATCTACAAAATATATTGTGAAGGAGCCAAGAAAAATGCTTACTTTCTGTGCTATAAGTCAGGCAATATAGACTTGCTAAATCGTTCTAGACTTGTGCGGGATGACTTTAAATTGATTCTCTATGGTCGGGGAGACATACAAGGGCTTCAGTATCACATGGAGAACTGACAAGCACGGAGAATCCCACCGGGGTCAGCCTGGGTCAGTGTAATCGGATATGTTGTTGAGTCTCGGGTTGTTTGCTGAATAGAACAAGGTCTCACGAAAAAGGGCACAGTGGAGAGATTAAAGCATTACCACCTCACAAAAGTCTGTTTATATCTTTTATGTTATTGTGATTTGAAACCCATTTTTGAACATTTGTATTTATTATTGTATACTCTGTATTCTTTAGTCATAGTAGAATAGACATTTTCTATGTTGATTTTTGAATTATCCACAAATAATGAGAACTACAATGTAAACAATTATCTGGAGATATACATTAATACTACTGAAGTGCATATCTGATAAATGGGACTAATTGACTAATATTTCCTACTTAAACACTGCCCGCATTCTAATCATTATAATATAGAATGTATAAGTTGAGAAATATTGCATTTCAAATAGTGGCAAATTGTGTATCTTTCTACATTTTAAATTCATTATAATTTCTGCAATATAAGCTTAACATCAGATAGTGATATAAACGGATATGATCCATACTGTGATAAGTGAATTATTATTTTTTATAAATTTAATAAACTGAAATAAGAAAATATCGTAACAAAATATCATTTTAATCTGTTCTTGTAAGTTGGTAACCAGAGATCGAGGCAGCTCACGTAACCATTTGTGAAAAGTCAAATATTCAAAGTTTAGGGGTTTGAACATGTACATTGTATGACAGACAAGATATCAACACAATGATTAAATTCTAAATCCAACTATTTTATGAATAGTACTGAGAAGCTTAATTTCACATTGTTGGAAGGTGTTTAGCAATAGTTTTTCTTTAATTGTTTGTTGTTAAACGCCGCACGCAGGTCCAAATTCAAGTCATGATTTCATGGTCCGTCTTGTATGTGGGAATCCCAATATCGCAATATGGCATAATATTGCTAAACGTGGTATTAACACAATTATTCCATTTTCTTTATGCGCGTTCTATCTATAAGGAGGTATATCATCCAAATGACCATACATATATGTTTACATATATATGTATTAAGCAGGCCCTGCACTCTTCGTGAAAGATAAATGCTGATAATTTCCTCTGTATGTATTTAAATATATGTAAATATTATTTTAATGTCAACACTGATGCAGTGAGCGTACCACAGACCTGATGCTAGAATAACATCTAATCTCCGAAATGAACATATCTAACAGAAAATAAAAAATAAAAAAGGAGCCAAGAGACTTTCTTCATTTTGCCAAATATTTCGCTGTATTGAACATATTTGTTTCAGCGTCTGTGTGACAGACAAACCTGATGCCTTTAAGTATAATGTCGGAGTAAAGCTAGTTGAAACGAATTCTTCCTATAACGTATTCTACTGATTGTCACGTCATGAGACAAATTATGATTCATTGTCCATCAAAATATGCTGAAATGTATAAATGTCATTTAAGACATGTATATGGGGTGGGTCAGCTTTGTTATCAGTTCAATGAAACTAGCAGGGTCTTTTATTTAGAAATGATCAAATCATCAAATTAAAGATAGGTAATTGTAGCTGTTGTATATATTCAAATGTTTGTGATTGACCTAACCTTTGAAAATATTGAAAGATGTGGTAATAAGTTATGTCATTATTTCAAAATAGAATGATAGCACAGCAGGAAAGCATGGTACTTTCATACAAGTTTCTTGTTAACTCGATAGTTTTTTTTAAGAAAGGGCAACATGTACATGTACTTTGAGAGTATAGGTTTTGGGCGTGTCTTATCGCATGTTATTTTCAGAAAGTGTGCATATTCTGTTTATCGGTAATATATAAACGATCCATGCGTGTAAATTCGATTTACTTCAGAACTGGTATAGATTACTTTAGGTAAGGTGAAAATGTATGTAATTATTATTACTTATGATAATGGAAAGGCTTATGTCGCTTTTGTTAACTGATAAACATGAGAGATCATGTCAGTGTATTGTCGACATGTAATTAAGACGCAAACGGCGGGAGTTGTTTATTGTACGATGTACAAGTAGTATATTTCTTATATGAGATATCAACATTACGTACAGCCTCTTTAAGGTTGTTAAATTAGTAAAAACAGCACACGCTTTAAACACATTTATCCGTACTTAAATAATCATGACTCCCTGAATAGAATCAATAGACACTTCCTCTAAAAAAAATAAATTTACGACGACTTCAAAATGCGTGCGCATGATCGAATCTCCAGAAATACCGCCATGATAGAACAATGTTTCATAGTGAAATAAATAACGCTTCGTTCTTCTTTGGTCTTTGCGATTTATCTCGTAGCTATCTTATGTCATCAAATGTTTATCAAGTCTCTGTAACATTTACAAAATTATACAAATTTTATAATACAAACAACCAAAATATGCGTATGTTGAATACCCTTACGTTGTTGAGTGCGGCATTTAACAAAAAAACAAACAAAACATGTTATCTTTAAGAATCATGTTAACAATCCCAATGATAAAAATAATCTCTACAATATCCATGCCGCTTTCTTATGCTCAATAGGAAACATAACAATATAAGTTTTGTTTGTAATAATCTGAAGGAATAATAATGACAATAATATAATAATAATATCATTATTATTTATGTTACTCAATCCTCAACTGAAGTAGTCCTTCACACTATACATTCAGTGAAGAAGCCAATGAACTATGTAACATACATTAATGGAAATTAGATGGACAGTTGAAGTTAGCAAATAATATTATCTATCAGCAAATACAGCATTATGGAATTGTGAGTCCCGAGTGATACTTGCAAGGCTACTCTCATGTAAATGTCATGACGCACAATCCAGTGATTGATATCATGAGCATCGATCCACACAATTGGCATTATATGACGACATGCATCAACCAGGTCAGCGAGCCTGACCACCCGACCCCTTAAGTCGCCTCTTACGACAAGCATAGTCGCCTCTAACGGCAAGCATGGGTTGCTGAAGACCTATTCTAAGCCGGGTCAAGTAGGATTCAAACATATTGTGCTAGGCACAGTGTAACTGGACTGATGGAGGGTCACGCGACCATTCCCCTCGCTTATCTGCAACCATACTCCTCCTTCTTGATCACCTGCTTGGCAATATGGGACGGAAATTGCAGGGGGTGAGGGCAGTTAAGTTGATGGTACAGTCTGAGAGAGAAAGAGAGAGAAAGACTAAGAGAGAAAAGGCACTTATTTCTAGTTTCTTGTTTCTTGACTCTCGAGGATACATTTCATAAAACAATTCATGTGCGTGTGCGATCTGAACTTTTATTTTTTGTGGAAGCCCCGGTGGCTGGGTTAGACCGCTGACGGTTCCTCACTCTGACAGTGTGAATTCAAATCCCTGACGGCACTCAACCTGTACTTTACTAAGAAAGTGCTATCCCAAATAAATACATTTGTTTCAGTGAATGTTTATCTGATGCAAGAAAGCAAAATAAAGGAATATTCGGTTTTGGATTTGTAATAATATCACAGATTCAACAACTCTTCTTTTTAGCCATTTTTCCTGACTTAAAAGTAAATGCATGAACACAATCGTGCGGAATACAATGTATAATTCTGGTCCACCTCCACATGACTATGTAGTATACAATAAGATTTCAGGTCGTTTTGGGTTGCAGCCTATATTATCCATAGAATAGACACTAGTCTGTCTCAAAGGCCCTGAACCATATCATTTTCCTTTTCGCTCAGCCCTTTCTTTTATGTGAAAGCCTTAAATGAAGCAAAACTAGATTTTCCCCAGGTTCATCTCGGAATCTTCATTATCACTGGGGCTCCTTTTTAGTAAAAATGTGGATAAGGCATTAAACAAACCGCATGCAGAGCACGATTGTACTTCCACTTAACGCAACGAGTACAGCGTCAAACTCAAGTCTGTAATCTAACGCGCGAGAACTGACCTGTGAAATCCAATGAATTGTCAATGCAAATCAAGAAAAGGAGGAGCTTGATGATATCGTTCTCTCCCAGTAAATTCCGATGTCAGATAACGACGTTTGAAAGCGTCCAAACAACGTCGTTTTTCCATTAAAAAACTATGTTTTCGTGTTTGCAGTGTCTGGACATTATCAAATGGTCATTAGGTATTAGTTATTAGTTGTAATAGTTATATTACAAAAGTTACATGTAGATGAGAGGGTGGAAGGGATAGAATGTAAAAAGAATGCAAGTGTATGCTGCAATCTGATTATTGTTGAAGGGATGGCTCCCGGAATTTATTGGGACTTCGCTTGACTGATGATTGTTACTTGGATAACTAATCTCCCAATGCTACATTATTATATACACGATACTGTGACACATTCAATACTACGTATTCATTCTAAGAGAGCAGTATCTTGAAATTCCTAAGTTATAATTTTGATTTCTGAGGCAATAACATATCAGACACATTTAAAAGGTCCAATTCAAATATCATAAATAGTACCACTGGTTCAGCATTCCACATATAGCAGTTGGCACAGCAAGTACTCCGATTGTCATGTTGTTATTCTTGATGGATAATTTCAGATCCTTTGATGTATTTTCTTCAGTTGTTTGAACGTTTCACCAAAGGTCTACACAAGTGTCGACATGGAAGTGATGCAATGTAACGTCAAACGAACACAAAACATTTTAATGAAAATTCCTTGGGCCTAGGGGCCTAGGTTTACGTGTGACCTTATCTTACACTCAGACAAGCAGCACGGCGTCGCCTGATTGGCTTCACTGGTATCTGTTGTGAATAATGGGCATAGGTTACACGTGTGACCTCATCTTACTGTCAGACAAGCAGCACGGCGTCGCCTCATGGCCTCACTGGTATCTGTTGTGAATAATGGGCATAGGTTACACGTGTGACCTCATCTTACTGTCAGACAAGCAGCACGGCGTCGCCTCATGGCCTCACTGGTATCTGTTGTGAATAATGGGCATAGGTTACACGTGTGACCTCATCTTACTGTCAGACAAGCAGCACGGCGTCCTCTCAGTGGCTTCACTGGTATCTGTTGTGAATAATGGGCATAGGTTACACGTGTGACCTCATCTTACTGTCAGACAAGCAGCACGGCGTCGCCTGATGATCACTGAATGGTAATTCGTGTCAATAACCTGCTACTCCTATGTGAGCCAGTTAGTCATGTGTTAAAGTTCATTGGTTGGTGGCCCGGGTTATCGTGCTTTTTACTTCTAACAAGTTGATCCCAGCGGTGTCCTATCGGTTGCATTGTTTGGAAAATACGCTCGCCATTCCACGTTATTCTGACGTCGTTTTAAATACAGGATGAGCATTATCACCAGACGGAATACTGTGCATCCCCTCTCTTGTGGACTCATCAGTGATCTGAGAGCTGTTTTTGTCTGACGGACGTTAACATCTGGAAATGTGTTGATCACGACGTCTGTTTCCGTCATTATACTCCCCCGATAACTACAGATGCGTCACATAAGTACGGTGTCTTAGTATCCATTCCGAGACGAATAAGCGGTATCAGCCTCACTGTCTGCCTTGGTCGGAGGGTCTCTTGCTCTAACGTTCCTGACTGTCTAATAGCTGATAACGGTAACAACTTCACTCTGCGTTCACTTTTCGTGCAGCCTCAAGGATACATTTACTCTTAACTACATATATAGCGAAGTATTGCGAATAATACTTGTTTTTTATTATTGCACTTAGGTGCCATGTCTTTAAAACTCTTGTACACTGTATTTATGCAAAAACTTATCTACATGTGCATTCATAAATTATATTACAGATAATCGCAATAAAAAAACATGTATGTGTGTGTGTGTGTGTGTGTGTGTGTGTGTGTGTGTGTGTGTGTGTGTGTGTGTGTGTGTGTGTGTGTGTGTGTGTGTGTGTGTGTGTGTGTGTGTATGCGTGCGCGCGCGTGTGTGCGTCTTTGGGTCGGCGGAAACAACAGACTCAATACATTGACGTTGACAGTTCGTTGATTTCAATTACATTTAAATGGCTAAATTATTACCAAGACATTTCACATCTCAACGTGATGGTGGCTGTCATTCGGCGTAATTTGCTGCACATGATTAGTAAAAAGTACTCTCAAAATGACGCCAACTAACTACAGTTCTTGCCGCTTTGAAGTATTGATCTGTATTGATCTGACATTGTCAATAACGTCACCACACAGAAGCACTAATTGTTCAGTCATAACGTGTGAGTCAATTGTAACGTCCTAGACTCACCCGTGCACATTAAAATAATATAAATCAGCATTTCGTGTCAGTGATCTGTTCTCGAGAATGAAGTGTTAGAACTTGTGTCATGTACCATGTGCTGCTTTATATATCTCTATTTATATATCTTTATATATATCCTCATTACAATAATATATGTTACAATGTTTCGTTTCCGGAACTGTGCTGGAGAATAATATAGAATTGTAATGTGATATGTCGAACATATGTTCATGCATCAAATATCACGTCACAAATTTCCCATAGACCTATAAGTCCTTCAATTTTAATACAAATTTAAATAGCTACATGCACATCTGATATGCACGCTGATTTAAAAAGAAACGTCCATAATCTAAGGTATTACATCTCGTTTTTTAAACTGCATTTGAAATGCCACCTGTGTTCAGTGACCTCATATATACTCACTAATGTCTGCCCAGTACTTTGTGATTTAGTGTAGTTTATGACATGGTGTTATATGCACATTAATATGTGTATGTTAACTATTCCTTAAATAAAAAAAAAACTAACCATTTTCCTTAATTCAGCTGATACATCGTAATATAACTGAACTACTATTCAGTTTAAAGCGTCGTTAACCTCAAATCACCCACACACATAGCATTGCGCGAACTCTTTTGTGCCTGTAAAGATAATGAGTGATGTGGCCTGACATAGTCTAAAAGTATATCAGCATTTGAAACTGCTACCCTTAGAGTTGCGACGGCGTGTCAGCTTAATGTGGGAGTGTCAGCTTAATGTGGGAGGAAAGCCCGAAGTGAAGCAGGTCTCTGACGTTAACCATTTCGGTGAAACCCACGAGCACGGGTATGGTGCTGACAAACCTAGAAACATAATCCGGTCGAACCGGGATTCAAACCCACAATCATAGGTTTCTGACGTGGCCAAGGGACGCAACTCTGCACAGCGAATCGCGGCGCCTTAGACGACTGGGCTACTCGTGCCTCCTCTGAACAAAAGAAATGTTTACTATATTTTTATCTTGGAAGCCCTGCTCACAGGTGTCGCTAGCTTGTGAAATTGAGTATTTCTTCAGGTGTTGTTCCCACCATTTATAAGATCGCAACTGTCAGACCATCATTGGATCATCAGGCCTTTCTAAAGTACAGACGCGCATCCATTCTACCTTTTATTTCAAAGATCCTTGAAAAGGAAGTTAAATCATAGCGGCTTCAACATCTCGCAGGGTGTGATTTAATCAGTTCCATTCAGCATACATATCTACTCACAGCCCTGAGACTGCTTTGAATTCTGTTGCGAACCATCCTAAAATGTCAGTAGACAAAAGTGCTACAGCTATGCTAGTCCTGCTTGATTTATATGCAGCCTTCAACACTATCGATCACGACAAACTAGTCAATCGTTTGGAATCAGAATCTGAATTTGACCTCAACAGCACAGTTTTGAAATGGTGTGCTTGACAACTGTCAGTCAGAACAATGATCAGATGCAGTCGGTGATTCATCCTCTGATAGCTCCTTAAAGTCATACTGTGTTCCACAAGGATCTGTTCTTGTATCCATCCTCTTCACCCTCTACATGAAACCACGTGTGGCTATCGTCCTTGATAAACATATTCCTCATTTCTATGCGGACGATTCACAGCGTTCCAGTAACCTAGGTTCAGACATTCACAGTCAGCTGATCACGAGTGCATGGAGCACCATCGAATCGTGTATCACTTATGTTAAATCTTAGATGATGAACAACATGTTGAAGTTCAGTGACTTCAGAAGTGCACTCAGCTTACCATCGGTTAATTAGGCATACACTTCTTATCTGCTGTCAAGAACATAGATGTGTATCTTGACTCTATCTAGTCTCAGAGAAGAGAATGCCACTTATCTCTGTGAAATCATCTGATCACTAAAGACGTTACTCTAACACGATATCTGATGTTATAAAGTTTGGACTGCTGCAACAGTCAGTTGATGGGATTTCAACTCACGATCAATAACTGCAACGGCTGAAAAATATCCAAAACATTAATGCAATAATTATCTCTCGGAGTTAATGAGGATCACATGTTAAATAGATTTTGAAGTCCCTGCACTGGTTACAAGTGCATGAGAGAATTCTTTCATTGGCGTATCAAGCTATGCATGCAACTACAACCTCACATCTCAAAGATTTACAATGCACCATGTCCCAGGATGGCTAGCGTCGGTCAAATGTACATGATCAAATTTGTGATTTCAAATAAACTTGTGTTGATAAAGGTTTACTTCCTCAAATGCATATCACTTACAAAATATTTCTATGGAAGATGCAGGTTCAGTTTCGGAGAAATAAAGTTACAATGACAGAATATCATCACAAATCTTTGTCCCCATTGTCAGTGATACATGTCGTAAACAATGAAAATATACGTCGGAAATATGTTGGTTTCATCATATACAAGGTCGACATTCGTTTCAGAGCACTTTCCAGATAGATAACATAGACAACACACGTGCATATTTTACTACTTCTCACATGGAACGTGTGACGAACGCATAAGGTTCGCATGAGTTATGCCTGTTATGGCGTAGCTTTGCGAACTAATCTGAGAACATTGTGTAAACTTAGTCCTAATGTCCAGTAGAATCTAAACTTAACGTACATTAACCTACGGTAAATAAAAGGATGCTAACAACGATCCTCTTTGAAACAAACGACGTGATACATTATAATCGCCAATATTCATTTCATGCAGCTCGTATGACGGACAATGTATTCTTTAAACACGCCGACGACACACCGACTGTAACGGATATCGGCAACTTCACGCGATTCAACATTTGTCTTTTATGGAATCGATGAAAACAGGAATGAGCGTTCATACTTTAACCAATGTAGAATTCAGTTTGTGAAACATCTAACAGTATCATAAACGGTTATTGATGTGCTGTTAATACCATAGAGGTTTCGTTTACACTGCTAACCTACTTACTAAGTGGTAACGGTCTTAAATGTCGATAAAATGATTGCCAGTCAGACTGATTTTACCCGGATGAATTGGGGGTTAAGACCTGTAATAAATAGATTGATGTCAACGTAATGGTTTCCTGATCAGTTTACAAGTTTGAAAGCAGTAAAACATTCGAGCAACCACACTAGTCCTTGAACAGCAGTGGTGTCTTTAGCCATTACCGTACAAAGCGTATTGATATGTGATTTCTGTCAAACAGCATTATTTGAAAAGACAAAGGTAGCAGGGGGATATAGGACAAATTTAAATATGTACATGTAATCATATTATACAGCTACGAATGAATATGTTTTACTGTTAAACTATGGATATCCTAGTAGGCAGTAACAGGAACAACAAGATACACTGTCATTGAATGTCCTCATCTGAAGCTTCGTATCAAACCTGTTTAGAATAGAATTGAAAGTAGTCAAGATGTTTTCTGTAAAGGGGAATATATAACTGCAGTTTCAAAGACCGTCTCCTGTTTCATGATGTAATAAAAACAAATTGCTCACGAACAATCAATTTACTTAGAAAGTATATGCTGTACCTGGTGCTTTAAATTGCACAACGAGCTCTGAATCTTATATCTATAAATCGTTCAGGCACATTTATCCTTCTCTCACCCCACTATCATTTAAATGTAAAACTGTACTCTCAAATTTTGCTGAAGTTTATTTTGTAGTATATGAAGTGGTTTGCGTCAGTAGTGAGCAGAGATAACACTATCCTTATCGTTTCAAGAATACTGGTGATAATACATATTAATGATGTCATACAGATTCCTTGTTATTTGTACCTGTCATTAAATCAACCGCTATGTGCATGTAAATGTTGTTGTCACATTTATGAACACCACGAATTGCGGAAAGGCAGTTTCCTGGCTGTTTCGATCAATACATTCACATTCTCTCTGGCAGATTCAAAATGACCCTTTGATTTCCAAATGATAGTTTGGTTAGACAGACAATAATATCTCCGACGTATTGTCATTGGCTAAATCTACTTTGATCTAACCTGTGCTCGCACTGGTTTACATTAATATAACGATATATTAAGTTAACGATTTCATTCTGGAATCGAAACCTGCAACGCTATCAAAATATCTATTGTCTTCTTGAACAGACATTGTATGCTTTAGAAACAACCTTTATATTATCTGCACTCTGACCTCTGAAACGAAAGAACTATTCAAACAGAGGCAAGCCCGACATAATTTCTTTCCTGTGAAATTCCAATGTCGTAAAATGTTATATGTATGTACAACAAGAATTATAATCGTTATAAGAAGCGCACTATGCCCTTCGCCAGACGCACTGAGACTGCTACTGCCAGTATAGCAATGTTCAAAGACAAAAATGTAGGTGATGGAGTGTTCACGCATTTGTGATCTCAGCACGTTGTGACATAATATGTTTTTTAAGTAAGCTACGTTCTTATAAATACCCCAGATTATTAAATATTGTCCAAAAATATCACAAGATTCAAATGAATCGACTAAATCACCTAATGGGTTAGACAATCTAAGATGATATGTAGGAAATATATTAACCATTGTCATCATATTTTCGTGTAGATCTTAAAAACGGATAAAAGTTTACGGCTTTGGTAGCAATATTACCGTCGTATTACCGTTGGAAGTTAGAGATCGAGTCTGGCTTATGAGTTGGTTGGTTGTTTGGTTTGTTGTTTAACGCCGCACTCAGCAATATTCCAGCTATATGACGGTATCTGTAAATAATCGAGTCTGGACCAGACAATCTAGTGATTGATATCATGAGCATCGATCCACGCAATTTGGATCGATGACATGTATCAACCAAGTCAGCGAGCCAGACCACCCGGTCCCGTTAGTCGTCTTTTACGACAAGCATAGTCACCTTTTACGGCAAGCATGGGTTGCTGAAGACCTATTCTACCCCGGAATCTTCACGGGTCCTGGTTTATCAGAGAATAATGTTTGCCTTATGTATAGTGTATACTCAAAGCCAAATTCACCATTCATATGTGATCATATACGTGCACCGTAAAATGAAAATATAATATATATATATATATATATATATATATATATATATATATATATAGTAAACTACGGTTATAACGAACACGCTTATAACGAACTGACCGATATAATGAACTTATGTTTTATTCCCGGGCTTTTGTTGTATATATGCTGTACATCTGCTTACAACAAACTACGGTTATAACGAACTAAAATTAGTGTTCCCTTTGCGTTCGTTATAACCGTAGTTTACTGTGTATATATATGTATATTTACTCTTAAAAGGTAGATGATCATGAAATATACTGTTGATACTAAGTATTAGAACAAAGATAAGTGTTGACGAGGAACATCCTGTGCAAGAACGTTCATGTCTGTAAAACTTAACATCAAAACACATCATATAGTTTGCACGTGGCTCATGACGTAGCGCATCGCCACGTGCGTCGGGTACGGGTGTCATTTCTGAATTGGGCACTTTCATGTAATGTTCATAAATCTTTGTGGACCATTATTTCTGTCAGTTCTGCTTATCCTACAGTTGTGATTTTACTTGCTGCGCGTTCGGTTCCAAATCAAATCAAGCACGGTTAAATCACCGTATTTCAAGTTGCGAATGGTTGTTGGTTGGGTTGTTGTTCTACGCCGAACTCAGCAATATTCCAGCTATATGACGGCGGTCTGTAAATAATCGAGCGTGAACCAGACAATCTAGTGATTAATATCATGATCATCGATCCACGCAATTGGGATCGATGGCATGCATCAACCAAGTCAGCGAGCCTGATCACCACCTGATCCCGTACTGACTCCGAGCTGACCAGTCATTGTTTTAGCCCCTCGATGCCGAGCGCTTGGTAGGATAAGAACGTGTACCATACAAAAAAGTATTGGTGATCAATTTCTTTATTACAAATGTTATCTCGTGTCAAGGGAGACTCGTGTGACC
The DNA here is from genome assembly GCF_022045235.1 of Haliotis cracherodii. NCBI lineage: Eukaryota > Metazoa > Mollusca > Gastropoda > Lepetellida > Haliotidae > Haliotis > Haliotis cracherodii. The sequence continues at coordinate 32,597,958 of NW_027266286.1, forward strand.
TTATGATCTAACTATAACAACTATGAAATTTGTATGCAGTATATATTTCTGGCCAGTTAGATACGTTTAATGGCGTAATATTCATCTTACTAAAAATACCTACATCAAACAAACTAAATACATTTCAGCATGTATAGTTGTTTGGGGTAATCTGCCTTGGCAAATACCTCATACTTTCGGTTGTCCAATTGAAACGTACTGCTTGTAACATCGTTTATGGTTTATACATGCCGTATGCATGTAGGTATAATAGAACTCCGGTCCCAAGGCACCAAAGTGTAATGACGTATAGGTAAAATGAATGACTTGCAAAGGTGCTTCCTTATGGTAACAACAGCCTAAATGATTGGGTTGCACGACGTCCTTTTGTTTACAACATTGGTCACGTCAGTGTTTATATGAGCAAGATTGCCATGCAGTCCTGACGTCAAGCTCTAAATCGCTATCATACATCTAATTGAAACCCTCAATTGGCCCAGAAACTTATATTAAGGAGTTCCATTTTGACAATTAGGCTTGCACTTGCTCACAAGAAGATATATTAAAGAACCTGAAGCAGACAGATTGCGTTTCATCTGAAATTATCGATATATCGAGGATGAATATAATTTAATTCTTATATCCAATGCATATAATAATATGAGATAAAAGTACATACCTCAGACATTATATGTAAATCCATCCCAACACAAGTTGAACGTGTTAATGTCGTCAGTGAATGTGCCTACTCTGCAATACTTAGCTACTTATGTCTACAAGGCCATGCGCCTAAGGTCTTCGTGCATATGCACAATTTTCTTGTTATATATAATATATATAGTATGCCTCAAAGTGAGACTGACCAATCAGAGAGCAGAACTACTTACCCCACATGAGCCCGTATACCTTCAGTAAAAATCCAAGATGTTTTTCACTGACCTAATATAAGACGTAGACCGTCAGTAACAGCCATTTTGGATTTTCCAGCACCCACCTCACATATTTCAGATGGAAATTCTGGTACGGAAATTCGTTATTCGACACTGTTCTGTGTTTTAATATAATTAATTGTGATAAGCTAAGACATTATTTATTAAAGAAACCACGTTCGTTACTTTATTGACAGAAATTATAGAGAAAGAAAGCTTACAACGGCGGTCACTGGCTAAATATTAGTCTTTACATCTGTCAATTCCGTACAGGTTTGCATACTATCAGTAAAATTATTATTACATGTCAGGTAAAAATGACTGATGTTCTGAACAAAAGGACTTTCTCGCGAACACCTGATCTATTCATATAATTTTGCCTTTAACCCCAGGCAGCTCGTGAAATGGAGTTACTTACCTTGATTGTTTGCAGTCCAAACTCCGTCCCAGCGCTTGACGTCATCGTTGATTCCACATAATTGACCCATTGTATTGGCGTTTGTGATTGTAAACCTAATCCTGTGTGTTACAATATAAGTTTTGAATTCTTCTGTGGCATTTAAAACTCATATACTAACGGAGTTGGCATGTACATATTTTTTCCATAAACGTTCCTGTCAGCTTATCAGATATGATTCCATGAGGACATCTTGTATTTTTCTGGAAATAGCTTTCTGTATTTTTAATCGATCAGGCATATTTCTAAAACGACACCACTGTCTGGTTTCACATATCCACTTTCTGACAATCGGTATCCACCCTGTATCCACCCTGTAAGAGCCAGATTAGGTGCATATCTGCCCACGCCATGCAAAAACGTTATCGGCCGGTGGTGTACTGGATTAACAGCAGATACATCACGGTTACGCCATACAGATGCGACGTAACTTCGGACAGGCAACACCACAGTGTAATATAATTTTAAAAAAGTCCTGCGATAAATAATTCCGATTGTCTTAAATTTGGAAATAAGTAGGCTTTAAGCTCTGTCAGCTAATTTGGTCGCAGTCATTGTACCATAATCAAAACGCCCAGTCAACAATAAACTCAGTTAGCTGTAACACGTAACACTGTTCAAAGTCGAACCACCAACAAAAACACTGTTGTGTGGTTCTTGGGACGGTAGGATTTCTAAAATGTACAACATGAGACTTATCAACTCTAACGGCAGTATCATTAGTTTCACACGCTCAATTGACATGCTGATCATGTCACACCAGTTCAGAATTGAGACCTGATCCTAAAACAGACAGATTACGTTTAATCTGCAAACGTCAATATATCGCGGGTGAATATCATTTTATTCTAATATGCAATAAGTAGATACCTCAGAAAATTCTAGTATCATAATGTAAATCCATCCCTTCATAATTTTCACATATTAATGAATCCACCTACTCAGTCAACAATAAACCCTGGTAACAATACTCATGCCGAACTACCATCAAAAAAACTATTGTGTGATTCTTGGGACGGCAGAATTTCTAAAATGTACAACATGAGACTGATCAAAGTTATTGACAGTATCATTAGTGTCAGACCAGTTATTCAATATGTGTAGCTATTTGGTGAAGCCATCTTCAGATTCTGCATATAAAATAATATCATCAGTATACGCTAAGGCAGAAACAGTGATACTATCAATCGTAATGCTGTGGAATCAATCATGACATCCAGCAAGTCGTTGATGACCAGGTGACACCCACACCCATCGAAATGGTTGAGGTATACTCGTAATTCCTTACTACTAACATTTGTATATATGTGTTCATTTCCAATTAACATCCTACCACTTGGCACGGCTTTGTGTTCGTGTTGTAATTTCAAACAACCAGGCTGCATGTTAAGGTCACTTTAGCTCAATTGAGGTGATGCCACGGCCTTCTTGTCCGGTGTTCGTAATTGTTGGCGTCATCTGTAAACATCATCTCATCAGATACCACGTGACTAATGAAGCTGGAACTATACATGCTTCTTCCCAACAATGATGACACCACAACTTGTTCACGGCAACTATATTGAAATAAGCTTGTTTTATGTCCACAGCTCTAAATACGGTGTATTGCTCATAAATTCTCCCAAAAAGCATTGTTGGTTCTGTAAACATCTTCTCAAAGCTCAGAAGGCTGAGGAAGCTGAACTTTGGCATGAAGGTTTCTTTTTATGATGGCATCATATTGTGTTCAGATCAGATTAATAAGAATTGTAAGGCATTTGAAACATGTATTCTCCTTCGACGATCTGTAAGTCTCAGAGTTGTACTTGGCGTAAAGTAATCTAACTGCTGGTTTTTTTTTGCAACAAAGTTATACAAAAGTACAATTCTTGCAGATATAGATACATTGTGGACATTCACAACATCATCCAGGGGGATTCAGTGTTCTGGTACTATTTCTGAATGTTCAACAAAGGCGCCTCATATCGGAGGTTCCTTCCCATGATAGGTAATGATGATACTAGTTTGTCTACAGAGTTAAATGCCTTCCTTATCTATAAAAGTATATATCGTTTTGTTTGCTTAATATATCTGCAAGTTGAATTGAATATGAGCACATTCCGTAGTTCAAAAAGCAGCGTTGAGGTATCCCGCGTGCTAAGGATTAGTGGTCAGTTTGAATTCCAACACAATAACGCCCGTACACACGCTTGTGTCAATTCTGTTTTGGGAATTGGAACATCCGGGTACTGCCTTTGCCATCTAAACGTACTGTCCACTGTTCAATTGAACGTCATGTAGCGTTTCACAATACAATTGTGCAAGAGGAGTGGCTCAGAAGGCTACTATCTAGCCACTCCTTCACAGCAGACAGTTGTCTGGGTCCCCGAAGGCGCAATCGTTTACATTCAAATGTAACAAGCGGTTTTGTTACATAACTGTTAAAATACAAGTCACGTTCATTGACAATCCATTCAATACATGCAATCTTTTCTTATGTTAAAAATAGTGATAATTATAGGATTTGTAATTATATCATAATGCTCGATTGTTGGAAGACGGGCTCATGTGAGATGAAATGGCGTTTAACGTCGCGCTCAAGATTGTTGCCCTTATATTGCGACATGAATGCACGTGTGTGTGTATGTGTGTGGCTGCTTGTACTTGTCCGGACTAATGCCAGTTTCATAGTGCTAGTCCACTGATAGGCCGCACTTTTAAACATGGATACCCCACTCAGACACAGTAAACTGACTCTAAACCGACAGGTTCTTTTTGTATCCTTTAATGTCATACGCCAGTCAGGGAAACAACAAGTACCACCTTCCAATGTCTTTTTGGTCTTTCGTAAGAGACGGAGTTGCAGGTGGTGGTGGTACAAAAGTCACAGAATATATGTAGTAGTGTTGATTTATGCGCGTGCATCCGTGCTGAGACCCTAACATAAAAAGCTCAAAATATGTGTGGCATGGTGATTGTCCTTTGTTGATATAGAACACTATGTAACAAATGTTATATTTGGGATAACACTTTCTCAGTGAAGTACAGATTCTCGTACTTCTTAGCAGAAAGTCGGGGGTCTAACCCACTCAGCCATCGAGGCTTACATCGCTGACTTTGTATGCTGGCGATTAGGTGCCTCACTCTGGTTCGAATTCCGAATGGGACTCAACCCCAAAAAGTACGAGAATCGGTTATGCCAAGTATAACATTTGTTACATGAAAGCAATGGCATTGTGCGTTCATCATGCAACATGTAAAACCACTTGACATCCTTACTGTGATCTGTTTGTCTGGGCCGGACAATCCAGTAATTGACATCATGAGCATCGATCCACACAACTGGAATACAATGACATGCGTCAAACAAGCCAGAGAGCCTGACCACCCGATCCCGTCAGCCGCCTCTTACGACATGCATAGTCGCCTTTTACGGCAAACATGGTTTGCTGAAGACCATGATCTTCACGTGTCTCCTAACACTGAACTTGTCTTTATTTGCCTGAAATGATGTGACATCCCAACCCAATCATATAAATGCAACGTCCTCCCCCATACCGACCGTCATGTTATGGCACAGTAGTGTTGGATATTGCGTTAAATACTTTACATGTTATCATTTCAGGAGCAGCGAAAAACTATGTGTTTCGGGCATTTGGTACAAGGAATGAACTATGTATGAATGCTAAGAATGCTCAATTCAATCAGTTCAGACGAGCGAACTTAATCGATACCAGTGGCACATGAATCAGCCGCGCTGCTGACACACTGGTAAATAGATATGAATCATCTATTCCTTGTATGATTAACTGCTCGATGTCTTCAAATCAGTGCAAGTAGGCGAATGGCCAATTTTGGCCTATTCGAAATGTCAAGTCACGGAAAAGTTTGAAATATTGTAATAAAACTATTGAATCATCTAGAGACGCACAACTTGCATTCCTGTCTATCTTACACTTGCGGGTTTTCGACTGCTGACATGATGAAGCATCTGTGAATGGAGAAAATTTCCATAGAAAGATCTAATGATGAGCAATACAAGATCTAAGCTGAACCTTTTTTTTCAATTGTCTTCAATGTCTACATACATATCATATGAAAATTAGTTCAGTTAAAGACTTGCTCGTGTACATACACATATTAATAAAAGCTTCCTGATAACCTCGAAACTGAACCTTTTCGACACAGTAATATACAAGCTAGCTTTGAAAGAAACAAATCCAATTATCATTCATATGATAAATTTCATAACGATTCTTAAACAAGTGTTCCGTTTTCTGTGGGCCAAGAAGTGTCCTTATCGTACGGTGTCCTCTGTTTAAGAGTCACCGAGCAAAATTGTGATTCATCAAACACTGTAGTGTTATGATATCGAATCCAGTCGTTTTACGAATCAGTTCAGAAATATACTCTTCAAAAAAAGAAACTTGACACTGACTTTCAAAATGTAATATAATGCGATTGTTTCAAAAAAGGACACAGAAACCATAATTGAAACACCGTTTGAAGATCAATGTACACAATGTTCAAAACATTAATCGTGTCACCTCGACAGACACACGATACAGTTAATGTCACAGGGGTACAGAAAATGTCAGTATCGGTTGTGCCCAGCACGTACATCAATCAACGCTTGACACCGACGACCCATAGATGCAATCAAGTTCTCAATAACACGCTGTTTGGTATGCTGCCATTCATGCTGAAGTGCACCAAGAAGCGCCGAAAGTGTTTGGAGCGGTGGATTCCTTCTGCGAACGCGTCGATCCAACTCGTCCCACAGATGCTCAATCGGGGACAAATCTGGTGACCGGGCTGACCAAGGTAATGTCTGGATGTTGTTGTGCTGTAAGAAGTCCTGACAAACACTTGCAATATGCGGTCGAGCGTTGTCCTGCTGGAACTGTGCGCCATGAACGTTGACGTGAGGAAGAACGTAAGGCTGTAGGATCAAGTCTCTGTAACGAACACCTGTCAATGCACCTGCCACATGTGCGAGAGGCGTCCTACCATTGTGATGGATTCCGGCCCATACCATAACACTCCCGCCGCCAAATGGGGCAACCTGCTGCACACAGTTGGGGGCGTACCGTTCACCCCGACGTCTGTAGACACGTGCGCGCTCATCAGCACGTGTGAGTAGGTAACGGGACTCGTCAGTAAACAGTACATTTCTCCACCTTGCAGGTGCCCATCTAACCCTCTGTTGGAACCAAAGCAGACGGTCCGACACATGACGTGGGGTCAATACATGACGTTGAACAGGTCTTCGTGCAAAAAGTCCAGCCTCCCTCAGTCTGTTGCGTACCGTTTGATCTGATATTCTGCGTACCCCAGGGATCTGTGTGGTTGTAGACGTGGCAGTGGTAGTGCCGTCTCGGAGTTGTCGCAGGCGGATGTATCGATCTTGGGCTTGGGTTTTCACCCTTGGTCTTCCTGATCTTGGTCTGTCGTCAACTCTGTTGGTGTTGTTGTATCGGGTCCACAGTGCGGAGATTGTCTGTCTGGATACGCCAAAGTGCCTGGCCACTTCTTGCTGAGTTGCTCCAGCTTGAAATCTCCGTATGGCGTTGTTCCGTTGAGCTGCATTCAGTCTTGGCATTCTGTCGCCGCCTCTACTACCGTTATAAGGACTGTATGAACAGCCGTTGATGTAGATTTTTATACCCATTGAGCACGGGGTGTGGGGGTGTGGGGGTGGGGGGGGGGTGTGTGGGGGGTGCTGCATGCCTAAATGCAGGATCCTGTGCTGCACGTTTTTTTACAGGCGGTTGCGTTTGGATGAAGCTGTAAAATTGATCCTCAAACGCTACGTTTATGTGCTTTGCGTGTGTTTTCACGAATTATAGACACATCTTCTTTCTGTTTGACTTATCTGGTTCTCATTAAATGTAAATATTTTAGATATTTGGCAAAAAGTGTTTTTTCATCTATGGTAAGTTTCTTTTTTTGAAGAGTATATTTGAACATCAGAGGTCAGTACCAAAGCGACGAGTAAGGCCACTGAACTCGGAATGCCCAGTTTACTCGCTGAACTACTACAGTTGTTGAGACGATTTAGCGAGATCCTGATACACATAAGAAAAGACACTATTCATAGCACAGGCACAGTCATATGTACTGGAGGAGTTTCGTAAACAACAGAATTTTGCAGACAAACAAATACAACAAAGACAGTCACTAAAATCTGATACTGTACCATCTATTAACATTTCACACTTAAAAAGTAACTGTGCTTCATGAAAGGTTCAATAAAAATAAAGATATTCTGAAATTAAATAATGCATCATTCAATACATATTCGTCAATACATCTCCTCAACTTTATGGGTGTGATTTTAGCACAATTTGGATGTCTGCCTGTTACTTGGGAGCATGGTATTCCCAGACGTGTTATTTATTAATATGAACAGCGCACAGTGATTGCTCAGCTGACAAGTGCTCAAACACTTTTGTTTAACCGAAAATAGCACAGCAAAGCCATTACGTCTACGCGCCTTGGGGATGCTGCAAACAAGGCAATTCAGAACAATTTCTTGGATCGAGGCCGATGGTGGTAGAAGCGCACGCAACCGCTGGATGGACCACAACAGCCGTACCCGACGTCCAGCGATACGCTCAAGTTTGGCACACAGCCACACAAACACACACACGTACATGCACGTCGCTATATAAGTGCAATAATCTTGGACGCGACGTTTAACCCCATTTCACCTCACCTCACCTCACCTCTACAGGCGTCAAGGAGAACGTTTTAGCAACGCGTTTGCGTTTCTGAACATCGTCAGTTTGGGGTTGGAAGTGTAATGGTATGGGGTGGCACTACAACTCATGGGAGAACACAATTCATCTTTGTTAATGGCAGTTTGAATGGCGTATGCTACCCTGACGACATCGTTCGAGATCATGTTCTACCCTTTTTGCAAATGCAGGGACGTTACGTCACATTGCAGCAGGATAAAGCCCGACGACATGCTGCACTTGTTGTAACAGCCTTTTTAATGCAGCAAAATATTGCTGTACTGCCATGGCTGTCTATTTCTCCAGCCATTTCCCCCATAGAATATGTCTTTGTGTGTCTGTGTGTCTGTGGGTGGATGAGGGGGGGGTCTGTTTGTACTAGTACGGATTGATGCCGACTTTAGTGCTAGCCCACTGAGATACCATGTCGCAGTTTAACATGAATACCTCTCTCAGACACAGTCCTTGTTTTAGCCCCTTTAAGGAGTGCCAGGCTGGGTAACATCAAGTACCATTTTTAACGTCTTTTGGTATGACGCGGCCTGGCATCGAGCCGCTGACCTTCCGCTCTCCGGGCAGACGCTCAATTCGCAAGACCACGGTATTGTCTGTATCAATGAAAATGGTGATCGCACCCGATATCGATATGGTTGATTGAGTTCTAACTGTCTATCTTTTAGAGCGTGTAACTCTGTCTCCAATTGACAGGTATGAGCTTTGTCAATGAGTTTGTTATCATAAAACATCAATCAGACGAATGACCAAATGTTATGTTCAATAACATAACATTTACACCACTTTATATGAAGCACAGTTACTTTTTTTCGGTTAGTGTACATAGAGTATTGGGGGTGGACTTTAGGTTGTATAATATGTATGTTATTTTGTATTGAAGGATTATAAAGATGGTAGACGCAATTGTCTGTACGTAGGCACAGGTCACAATATGTTCAGTTATGTGTATACGAACTGTGACGATCCGGGTAAGTTTAGGTCTTAAGCAACCCATGGTAGTTTTTAGAGGCGACGAAGGGGATCATGTGGTCAGGCTCGATGGCATGGATGATGCATGTTATCGTAACCCAATTGTGTAGATCAATGTTCATTATGTCAACCGTTAGACTCTCTGGTGCAGACTCTATCATTTACAGACCACCGTCATATAACTTCTTTGATAGGCATTTAGAAGTTGGAGTACTAAGTAAGGATAAGAATTTATGGATAAACAACTTCTTTATTATAATTAAGAGCGACGTTTCGGTGTAGGTTCTAACACCGTTATCAAGCAAGTGATTTACAGAGCTCCTGATTTAATGGTTTTACGTCCGCTTCGCATTTATTGCATTTCGCGGACGGGGTAGGTGGGGGAGAAATGATAAATAGGTTAAATAAAAGAAACACCATACCCAAAAAACTGAAACTAACCGGGGAGTAACCTATGCTATACTATAAAAGGTACTAGAGAGTATTATTGCTGGGGGTGTTTTTCCATTTAGAGACGTAGGGCCGTAACTGTATCTTACCGGGTGAAGGTTGGGTTGGTACAGCATATGGGGTGATTGTAAGTATGCAGTTAGGCTGCATTATTAAATATAGGTGGTGGTTGATTAAAGAAAGAAACAGGGTTTAAATGAGAGGACTGTATAATCCGGTAATCCGGGGGGTGGGGGGGGGGGGGGGGGGGGATTTATAACTTGGTTAGGTGGCGAGCGTTTTGGGCTTGTGGTAGGTGGTGGCTGGCTAAACGGGAGTCTTTGTTTAGTGTGTGTGTGTAGGCCAGTTATTATGGATGTGTGTGAGTGTTAGTTTTGCCTTGTTTTCAGCTGGGATGCCGTTGCTTAGTGTGAACAGTTTGTGGAGGGTTGTATCTACTGGGGGGAGGGGAGGTCGGCTATGTATTGTAGGGAGGGGGGTGTATGTATTAAATTGCTTAGATTGTGGGTGAGTAATAGCTTGTGCAGGTGGGTCATATATGGAGCTTTGTCAGGGGAATTTTGGAATTTGTGTGCCGTCTGTTTGTTGATGTTGTCGTATTTTTGTTTTATTGTTTTGAAAATTGGATTGTGTTGTGCCCCAGCCCAGTAGTTGAAAATGGTTTGTTGTATTCGGTGTTCGATGGAGAGTATACTTGTGATTAATAGTAAGGCGTGGTGAGAGGTCCCAGTCCTAGTGCCGGTGGCTATTTAAAGGGCCTTGTATTGTATTGATTTTATTTTGTTATAGTTAGTGGTTGAGATGCCGCTGAGGACCGGAGCGGCATAGTCGATTTTGGATTGAATGAGTGTTTTGTAGATGTTGAGGAGGGTTTGTTTGTCGGACCCTCAGTTATTACCTTTAATAGCTCTCATTAAATTTAGATCTTTTTCACAAGAGTTGACCGTTTTCAGTATTTGGGGGCCCCATGTAAGGTGTTGGTCAAATATAACCCCAAGGAACTTGGCTTCTTTCTGATATGTAATTATTTTGTCATTAAGGTGAAGTTTGGGTGTGTAATTTTGCAAATACTGTTTTTTTAAATAGCATGCCTGTGGTTTTATTGGTGTTAATTTGGAATCCCCATTTGGAAGCCCAATTTTGAATGTTGTTAAGCAGAGATTGCATTCTGGTTTTTAATAAATTGATAGAGGCCGAGGAGGTCCAGAAGGAAACGTCATTTGCGAATTTTGCAGTAGTGATTTTTTCCAAGTTTTTGGTTTCTGAAAAGATATCATTAATCATAAAATTAAATAGCGTTGGTGATTAAATGCTTCCTTGTGGGGTGCCGTTTTCAATGGGGTGAGTGTCGGAGAGGGTTTGATGGGATTTAACGGTAATGTGTCTGTCTGTTAGGAACGAGTGAATGAAGTTTGATATTCTCCCATTGACCTGATTGTTTTCAAGTTTTTTAGAAGGCCGGTATGCCAGACCATGTCGAAAGCTTTGCTAAACTCTATAAAAATGGCCAGTGTGTATTGTTTCATTGATTGAGCTGTTCTAATGTCTAGATGAAGAATGTGGTCTAGTGTTTGTCTGTTATTTGTGAAGCCGCTCTGGTCTGGGCTTATAAGTCTGTTAGTAGAGATGTGATGCTTAAGTCTGTTATTAATAATGGATTCAAGGATTTTGCATATATGGGAGGTGAGAGTTATGGGGCGAAAGGAGTCGGGGTCATTGGGGGGTTTACCCGGCTTTAGGACTGGGATGATTTTTGCGTGTTTTTGGTGTTGTGCCTGATGACCATATTTGATTGTAGAGCTGTAGTAGTAGTTGTTGTATTTGTGGTGGTATTTTATTTAGTATTATGTAGCTAATGTTTTCGATTCCTGTGACTGAGGCTGTATTTTTGTTATGTAGTGCATGTATATATTAATTGCTTTGTTGATGGGGAGATGGGCTAGGTCGGGGCGTTTTGTATAGTGGGGGGGGGGGGGGGGGGGGGATGCTTTTTGATCGTGTCCTGGAATGAGGGAGGGTAGCTGGCCGTGCTACTGGTGTTGGCAAAATGGGTGGCTAAGTGATTGGCTTTGTCTTTATTAGATGGGCAGTTTTTAAAGTTGGGCTGAACGGATTTCCGGAAATTTCCTTTTATTGACTTTAGCTTATTCCATATTTTTCTTGAGTTATTTTCCCCAATTTTGAGGGTATTACAGAAGAGTTGCCAGTGTTGTTTTCTGGCCGTTTTGATAAGCTGTTTAGTGTGATTTCTAAGTTGGATGAATTCAGGGATTTTTTATTTGTTTCTTTTACTTTTATTTAGGGCTCTTTTTCCTTGTTTTCTGGCTGTTTTGATGTCGTCATTCCGCCAGGGGACAGGGTTGTGGGCTGGGGCGGGGATGGAAGTGGGAATGCATTTTGCTGTTTTGTATTTTTCTGGGGTCGGTTTGGTTGCGTAGTTTTGTGAAGAGTTGCCAGTTGGCTTTTTGAAAGTTAAATTTAATTTGTTGGGTGGTTTCGGAGGGGGTTGGTCGTTGTGAGGGGGGGGGGCGGGGATGAGATTTGTTTCGATTTTGCCCCAGGTATCGGTGTTGGCGTCCCAGCTGATTTGATGTGAGTATTTGTTGGTTATTAGTGTTAGGTCGACTGCTGTAGGGTTTTGTAGGCTGGATGTTGGGTATCTTGTGGGTTGATTATCGTTGAGTGAGATGAGATTTGTTTTGTCTTGGGTTGTCACGGATGTGGTCTGATAGAGCTGATTTAGAGTCATCTTTGGAGACTGAGCTTTGATGTTCTTTAATTCGGGTTTTGAGGGGCCTAGATGTTTCTCCCATGTAAGCTTGTCCACAATTGCACGGAATGTGGTACACTGCTCCTGATGGTTCTGGCTTGTGGCTGGATGGTGGTTTCCCTGTGGCTTTAATAGAGTTCTGAATAGTATGACTTCTTTTGAAGACTACATCAATGTTGGCTCTATCAGACCACATCCGTGACAACCCAAGCCACAACATCCAGTGGGAGAGAGTCACAACCCTTGCCACCAATCTCAAAGACTTCAAGATCAGGAAACTACAAGAAGCCATCAACATCAAAAGACTTCAGCCCTCAATCAACCGTGACCAAGGCTATGACATACCCCTGGCGCACCATATCATCAACTCATCAAAGACCCCAATCAGCCATAATCCCGTTATTAACATTACTGGCTTCATCCTTTGTTAATGGCACTGACTTCACCCATGGTCATCATCACTGCCCTTGTGTGTATACAACAGGCTTCTCTACTCCAGTATATACCATCTACCCTACTGTAAACATTGCCTCCTACGTGTATATATACTTGCTTACTGCACTCTGTAAATCAGTTGCAGTTTGTACTCCAAGCGAGCAACACCTCTCCAAGCCTCCAGAGCCTCCTCAAGCCCACGCACAGCACCGCTGATAGCAAGCCCAGGGAGAACTTCAAAGGTAATTATATAACCACTCACCCATCCATTCACAACAACCTACACCTCCTAATCAACGCTCACACCCAAGCCCAAACCTAAAACTAAACTCACAAAGCCCACCTAAACAAACTCAAACACTTCAAATTAAAACACAAGCCCTCCAATTAATCTCTTAAAGCTTTAAACAACTCACAAACCCAAAACAACCAAAAACACCGCAAACACTACTCACCCCTTCCAAAACACTCCATCCACAACCCCTCACCTCAAACACCAAAACTCACACACACATCCTATACACCCAATCCCAGCATGACAGACCAAAGACAAATCGAGATATGCGAAATATCTGGCATTACATCCCCTACACCTGCGGAGGCGCACAACACCTCCGACAGGGCAACACCCTCACTCATTCCCGCAGGCTACGGCGATGAAGACCCTCAAGCCTCCTACATGGAAACTCAACCCAGCACCCCACCTCCCCAAGCATGCAACTCAAAAAAACGCAAACTAGACGCATCGGCATCACCTACCTCACACACCCTCTCACCCGCAGCCCTCATCACCACATGGGCCCTCTACTTTTTTTCGGCCACCCCCTCAGTACAACTAGCTCCAACACTGACCATAAATAAAATAGGCATGTGGCTAAGGCAACAAAAAATCAATTACCTAAACATCAAACGTAGTTTCAAAGGATATCAGATAATCTTCCCAAATCAAGAATCCTACATAGCAGCAACTAAAATTAAACAAATATTCCAATTCACCGTAAATAGCTCTAAACCTAACTGGCAAATATACACTAGGGGAGTTATTCGAGTGCACCCAAGGGAAACCGACGAGGACCTCGACATATACGCCAAAGAAGCTAACACTATCCAAACCCAACCACAAATAACTAGCCTCCGCAGGATTAAATCAAACAGAAACGGGAAAACCACCCCCACACCTATTGTAATAATAAACTTCAAAAAAACAGCTAAACACCCTGAAGCCCCCAAACATATCACTTTCGGCGCTAACCATAACTTAGAGGTCAAACCATACATCAAGCAAGTAAAGCAATGTTCTAATTGCCTACAATATAATCACACCGCTAACCAATGTACTTTCAAAAAAACTAAATGCAAAAACTGTGCTCAAACGGACTGCCCAGGCATATGCACACCCTGGTGCATCCACTGCAAATCCATAAAACACTCATCACTCTCGAACCAATGCCCCCACAGACTATCACTCACCCAACAGGCCAACAGACATATAGACATAAACACGGCCAAAATCCAAACCAAAAAACCCACACCGCAAGCATACAAACCACTACTACCAACACCACCCTCAAACAACAACACTCACGCACGCAAAACAGTATACCCAGTCTCCGTATGGGACCCAAATCAGCGAGACGCATACACCGCAAATGAAACAAACACCCCACACATCCCACAAACTCACACTCTCACCCTTCCCGCCTCTCACCCTACAATTACCACATCTACACCCGCAAGCAAAACCCAACGCACAACGACCACCACACAACCAGCACCAACACAAGCCATCACAGCCACAAGGGCAACAACACTCCCAAACCTACAGGCAACCCCCGAACACCCAGTCAACAGGGAAACTACAGAAACCACTCAGACTCTCGCACCCAAACCCAGCATGCAACCCACCACCGAACAGATTGACCAAACTAAAGACAACTTAACCGAAGAGGACGAGTACACATCCTCAGAGGAAATAAACGAGCTTACCTTGTCAGCCCCCAAAACCAAAAGCTATAGAAAAAAACTCACCCAAAACGTAGCAAGCAAAAATCTAAACAACTTAGTCCTCCTACTAGCTTACGTGTTAAAGCAGTCTAATCCAGAAGCCAGCTCCAAAGCCTTCTTTGGTGTAGCACATAAACTAAAACTCGTCACCACCTCTTTCGAACGTTTCAGCAGCAACCTTAATAACCTACTAAAGTAAATACCTAAACCAAGCCTAAACCAAACATAAATCCACCCAGTTTCCCAATGGAAGGCCTAAACATTTTTCAATGGAATGCCAATGGCCTCGCCGGCCATGGTTCTGAACTCAAAGCTAAATTCAAAATAGATAAAGGTCCCCATGTAGCTTGTATTCAAGAAACCAAATTCTCACATAAAACTAAATTCAACCTACCAAATTATAACGCAGTGAGAACCGACAGGTCCAAAACCATGCCAGGCAGAACAGGAGGAGGTCTAATCATCTACGTTAGAGAGGATATTAACTACGAGGAAGTTAAAGTAAACACTCCTAATCTAGAAGCTAATGGAATCCAAGTCACCATCAATAACCAAAAAATAAAAATCATTAACATCTATCACTCAACACTAAAACCAATTAAAGATACAGACCTAGATGTCCTTTACCAATTAGGAAATAAATCAACCATCTTCCTAGGAGACTTCAATGCCCATCATCCTACCTGGGGCATTGCAGATAAACTAGACAACCATGGACAACTAATATCAGAGTGGATCGAAAAAAATGACCTAATACTATTAAACAATAACCAACCAACTAGGTACGACAAAACCCACCACACCATGTCGGCTATCGACTTAACAATATGTACGCCAGACTTAGCACAAAGTCTGATGTGGGACGTCCACCCAGTACCTCTAGGCAGCGACCACTTTCCCATAAATATAACCCTAGGAAATATAAAAATACCAAATCAAACCCCTAAACAGGAACCTAAATTTCAGTACAAAAACGCCAACTGGGACCAATTCCAAGAATTATGCAACGAAGCTAATCTAAACGATTTAGAAACAACAGACCCCGAAACATTCTGTCAAAACCTAACTAACTTCATAATCAACGCAGCCAAATCCGCAATCCCCTTCAAATCATCCAACCCAGGAAAACCCACTGTCCCTTGGTGGAATGAGGAAATAGAGCTAACTAGACTAAAACGCAAATCAGCTTTCAACAGAGCTAAACGAGACCCCTCTCATCTCAAAACAGCTCATGAACTTAACCACCAAGTGCAAAACCTAGTTAAAACTGCTAAAACCAAAAACTGGAAAAAATTCTGTGAGGAGCTAAATCACCACACCGACGCTAGGAAGGTGTGGCGCAAAATTCACGCCATCCGAGGCATCAAACGGCACAAAAAAAGCCCCAATATAAACAACTCAACTAACCCCACCCAAAAGGCCAGCAACCTAGCCAAACACTTCTCTAAAGTTAGCAGCAACAGTAACTTCAGTAAGAAATTCCAAGATAAACTAAATAAAGAAACCAAATTCTCCAAAGAAAACAGACAAGACAACCTAGAAATAAATCAACCTTACACCATAGAAGAACTAAATCACGTACTAAACAATAGAAAAAAAGGAACAGCCCCTGGCCTAGACCTCACCTCTTACCAAATAATCAAACACTTACCTACCAAACTACTCCAAACTTTACTTAAACTATACAACCTAGTCTACCTAAACGGACAGGTCCCATCCTCATGGAAGGAAGCTCTAGTAATCCCAATACCTAAACCAAATAAACCAGCAGATCAGGCAAACTCCTATAGGCCCATCTCCTTAACCTCAAATCTCTGCAAAATAATGGAACTTATGACTAAAAATAGGCTACAGCACTACCTAGACCAAAACAACATCATAAACCCTGACCAAAGCGGCTTCACTCCTGGCCGATCAACTCTCGATAACCTTGCCCGACTAGAACAGGATATAAAAACAGGGCAGTTAAACAAGCAATACACCATAGGCATATTCCTCGACTTCTCTAAAGCTTTCGATATGGTATGGCACCAAGGGCTAATACAAAAACTAAAAAAAATAGGACTAAAAGGTCAAATAATAAACTTCATCCAAGATTTCCTAAACAATCGCAAAATTACCGTGGGTATAGACCATACACTATCGGACCAGTGTCCCCTAGAAAATGGCACTCCCCAGGGCAGCATCCTCAGCCCAACCCTCTTCAATATAATGATAAATGATCTATTCGAGGGCTTATCCCCTAAACTAAACACTTCAAAATTCGCGGATGACGGAGCCCTATGGATCCGCACTAAAAGCATTAAAATGGCAGAAAACTTAATCCAAAAATCTCTAAATAAAATACAACAATGGGCAGACAAATGGGGCTTCTCCCTTAACTCAGATAAAACAACAGGAATAGTATTCAAACATAAAAACATGAAACCTGCCTACCCAATCCTCCAGCTAAACAACCAAACAATCAAATTCCAAAAACAAACAAAATTCTTAGGACTTATTTTCGATCAACACCTCACCTGGGAGGCTCACGTCCAAAACCTAAAAACTAGATGCAGCAAAGACCTTAACACATTAAGATGTCTCACCGGCTCTAACTGGGGAGCCTCCAAAGATACCCTCCTCTCACTATATACAACACTAATTAGATCAAAACTAGACTACGGCTGTGCCATATACAATACCCTAAACAACTCTCTTTCTAAAAAACTTGACTCAATACAATATCAGGCTCTCAAACTAATTACACGCACCCAACATGGCACCTCTTACACCTCACTTCAGGCCCTTACAGGAGAAATGCCACTAAATCTACGCAGGGAACATCTAAGCCTTAATTTCTGGGCCGCGTCCCAAACAAACCCTCTCATCCAAAACCTAATTAACCAAAACATTAGCCCAAGAAACCAAGCTCTAGCTCGCAAACACCCCTTACTCACCCCAATATCCCAAAGAATAACTAACTACCTCAATGAACACCAAACTCAAAATCTTAAACAAAACTGCAAAAAATCAAATATCTTCACCCCTAAACTCAAAATACCCCAAATAGACACAACGCTAGCTAACCAAATAAATAAACAAACCGACCCAAACATAGCTAAAACCACCACACTTGCATACATACACGAAAATTGGCCAAATTGGTGTCACATATACACTGACGGATCTTCAGACCCGATCTCCAACCACACAGGCTTCGGAGTCCATACCACACAACCAGTTATATCCACACAATCTTACCGACTCCCAAACAACCAATCTATATTCACGGCCGAACTTATGGGCATGGCCTCAGCCCTGCATAACCAACAATCTAAAAACAACAAAAAAATCCTAATTCTCACTGACTCCCTTAGTGGACTACAAGCCCTCCAAAACAAAAATACCAAAAAACGACCTAAATTAATAAACCAAATACTTAAAAGCTCCAACGACCTAACAAAAGCAGGCAAACAAATAACCTTCTTGTGGATCCCCGCCCACGTAGGAATTTACGGCAATGAAAGCGCCGATAAAGCAGCTAAATTATCTCTCAAAATACCAGAAATAAGCCTAAACCTACCCATCTCAAAATCAGAAATTAAAAGTGTAAACAAACAAAAAATAACCAAAAAATGGCATAATCAATATCAAAACTCAAATAGCCAAATAAAAAAAGTGCTCAGAAAACCACTAGCCAAACCTAAAATCCTACACCCCTCTAAAAAAATTGACAGATTAATTACAAAACTCCAAACAGGACACACCAACCTAAATAACCACCTAAAACAACTTAAAAGACACACCACAGGTAACTGCCCCCACTGCAAACAACCCGAAACCACAGAACACGCACTCATTCACTGCACCCACTATCAAACACACAGAACCACACTACAAACCGCCCTCAATCTAAATAAGGTTCCTACTCTAGATGAAATACTAAACCCTCAAAATAAACTAGAAAACTTCAAGGCCCTAGGCGTATTCCTAATCAAAACAGACCTAATTAAGCGCATCTAAAAATTAATTAATCTACCAATCCAAAATCCAATAAACATACAAACACGCACCTCACCCGGCTCCCTTAGTTCCCTCCTCCACCCACCTCGGCATTTATTCCAAATTTAAAAATTTCAAAAAATCAATATAAGCAACCCCTAAAAGCCCCCTCTTGGGTTGCACACACCACTTTCACCCTTCTCGGAATACACTAAATGGTCCGGCCAGGCCCGTGTGCGAAATACGCTGTAGTCGGAAAGCGCACGTTAAATCTTTTATATCAGTCAGTCAGACTCTGTAAATCACTTGCTTGATAACGGTGTTAGAACCTACACCGAAACGTCGCTCTTAATTGTAATAAAGAAGTTGTTCATCCATAAATTCTTATCCTCACCGTCATGTAGCTGAAATATTGTTGAGTGTGGCGTTAAGCAACAAACAAACAAAGTTTATATATATACAAGGTGAGGTGGCTTGATGCTCCAATATCCAATGCAACAAGCACGTATGCTATTCATGCTTCTTTGCATCAAATGCACAAGCGGCTGTTTTAATCATGCCTACCAGAACCGCGTCGATCTTGAACAATGCGTCGGAAAATATAAAGATGGGAATTAAAAAAATGTCTTCTCTGATTGACATTCCATCCAACTAGCGTAAAATAACCTTCTTTAGGGTGTGGATTCCAACACAAACAGCACACTAAACATGTTACACATTGGTGATCGCTTACAGTAATCTAAGTATTAACGTATTGTCGCAGTTTCTTTTTCGTAATCATTTGTTTATTTTCATAAATATTATTCCAACTACGAAACGTCTATTGCTCCGCACTCTTCCTTGCTCTCCACAACTGTGTCCCCCCGGACAACATTCCATACGTTGCATTTGGTCGTTCCTATAGCTTCATTAATAAACAAATATTATAAGTATACCTACCTCTGAATTAAATGCTATTTACGCAATCTTGCACAGACGGCCCAGCCGACAAAGGTGTCACAATTCACTAAGCAGCGACGTGTCTATTAGGGACCTGTGATCGTGGGTTCGATTTCATGTTAATTTTGATGATGTTTCTATGTATTCGTTTGTTTAACCAAAGTGGTAAACGGCCTCCATCGCATCGCGTTGAAATTAACTCACTCATTCACTCCTATTCAGTGTACCGTAATAATACCATTATCTAAATGGCCGACCATTTGATATTCTGGGATTGGACCCAGGGGTTTATCGAAACAATATAATATGGTCGCTAAAAATTCTTGATAATTCTGATTCAGACTAGTGATGAAAATATTGTCTGCCACAAAAATTACATTGTTGCAGGGTGTTTTTGTTAAATATATGACTCTGCATCTGTGGTCATCTTCAAGGATAGTAATGTACTTTTGTGCATTAATGTTTCCATCATCTTTGCAATAGCAATCCAAGATAATGCATCCTAGAGCATATGGACACATTCACTTGGCCAGGCGGATTTGTGCATTCTGATCAATTGGCCCCGGTGTCATCGATGACATCGATGGATAACTCACCAGACTTCTGTGCTCATGTTAACAATTTGTCGACGCTACCAAGCGTTAGTTAGGGGTCGGCACTCATGATGGCTAACTTGTAGTTTTTGCGTGACGTCACTAATACGTTTGGAAAAGCGCTGTAGTTGAGCATAATTAGCGAAATGCCATGGCTCAAATACCAGCAGTGAGAAATATTTTAAGAACAGTTAATGTTTTAATTTACTTGTAAAACTGTTTTTGTACAAGAGTCATATCCGACTGTCCTTTCTCTGGGATACATCTCTTCATGATCAGTGGGGTGCTTTCAGCATACTAAGCATGGCGGTTTGGAAGCCGATCTTCAATCCCTACTGAAAACAAAGTTGTGAAACATTGTGTATTCATCTTCTCAGCAAATATAGAAATAAGCAAAACAGAAATTAAAAAAACTCCGATCCGAAATGAAAGAAATGAAAAACGAATATGAAAGAAACCTTTTAACAAAGGAATTGCACATGCGAAAAACAACTCTCCGCATTTACGTCGCTTTTACAAATATTCCGGCAATATCATGGCGTCTTCTAAACCAGTAAGGTACCCCGCCTCTTGACATACAGAACGTTGACAACATAGACGTCGGCGAAGTGCTTTAACGAAAATCAGCGAAACTGTATACAGCAAACACAGCCATAAGTCATATAGCCAAAGCCCAAATCGTCAAATTTGTGAAGCTAAAAGATCGACGATTAGTGCCGACTGATGCTAACAAGAAGCACGCTACTCACTGAGAGATGAGGACGGACTTACCGGTTTCGCTAAAAACAATCAGGGGGAAACTTGCTCCTAAAGCTTATGACGCAAGGAAGAGGCTGAATATGATGACAAGAATACATGGAAGGAGTCTGGAAATTCAGGATTCACCGTGGAAGAACGTAGCGTTGGACGAAGAAATTCTGAGATGATCAAGTCCTCGAACAATTAAACAGGTACTATTGGCAATGTGCTCATGTGTGAGGCAGGATCAGCCTTTATGTGAAAAACATACTCGACAGCGTAGCTATAGGATGGCAAAGTTATCATACACTTCTGATTTTCGTGAAAAAAAAGGATTATTCAGGGAACGAAGTGAGTTTCAAAACATAAATATTCATTCATAGTTTTCTTAAACGGTTCACGTAACGAAGATTCATACACTTTCAATATTAACTGCTCTTGGTTTTTTTGACACTCGCCACTGGTGTCGGACCATGTGACTGTCAGGTGATATTGTTCACATATCGTCTACCAATTCCGGTGAGCTGCCTTCAGAGCGAGCACCTCACATTTGTCTGTGGTCAATGTTATGTGATGATAAAAAATTTAGTTATTTGAACCGGAACCGAGATGACGGTGTCTTTTATATATTTTACCATACATTTTGTACTCTGCCATATATTTTCTGACCTCATACATCCACGGACTTAAATTACATAGATTATTTAGGTCCGTCCTACATCTAAACACAAATCATAGTCACAGAATTAATATTGTTTATGTTTTGCGTAACACTTCCAGTGAATTTCTTTAAAGCAAGCATTGCTGATTATGTGAAGACAAGACTTTTTTTACTTTTTCCTTTATTTTTAGTGGTGGATCTCATGTGTGAGTACAGGTGATAATAGGTGACAGCGGTCGTGAAAACCACCTGGGACAAAGCAAGGTACACAGCCCATACCTACATCACATTTGGTTCTGACATTTCATAAGAATTTTACTATACGATAATGTCTGATTATTAATACTTAGAAACCATTATATCTAAAATGGCAAGCATTGTACCATAACATCCACTGAAGGTTTACAGGTTAAGATGCGCCAGTTTTCATTCTATACTCAAAGTGCTTGCAACGCTGTATACAAATGACTTGCAATAAAAATTTGACTACGCTAAAAACAAGTTGTTCAAGATGATGATAATAATTGAATATTGATAGTTACAATACATTGTGTAAAAGGCGAGTATGCTTGTCGTAAAAGGCGACTAACGGGACCGGGTGGTCAGTCTCGCTGACTTGGTTGATACATGTCATCGATCCCAATTGCGTGGATCGATGCTCATGATATTAATCACTGGATTGTCTGGTCCAGACTCGATTATTTTACGGACCGCCGTCATATAGCTGGAATATTGCTGAGTGCGGCGTTAAACAACAAACAAACAATACATTGTTTTCAAAAATCACTTTAAGGATATTTACTGATTATCAAAATGGGGTAACCACAAAGCCTATTTCATGTAATCAATGTAATAGAATTCTCCTCGGATGGCCTTCAGCTTTCACTATCATCCATACGTTGTAACACTATGAATATACCTGGACAAGCCAACAAATTTCTTATTTTATTCCCTATGTTTCATTTCAGCAAGAACAAAATTCATTTCAGCAATTATATAGATTTCACCACTTCACTCCGGCATTTTTCTTATAGACAATGGTTGACACAGTAAAATGTATCTCTGTTAATTTTAGGGGCTTGGCAAATGAAATTAAGAGAAAGAAAATAATGACCATTTTGAGCAAAAACAAATCATCAATAATCTGTCTTCATGATATACACATTTCTTAGGACGATGAAAACATGCGAAATGAATGGGGTCTCGAGTTTATAATTGCTCCATATATACTCCTCACAAAAAGTTAAGCAACAAGTAATATTTTCCTTGCAACATTCTCATCAGTGTTGAATGCCATCCAATGAGTACAAATTCAGGCAGGAGAATTACCTACGAATACTCGACTTAAAGCCTTTTCCTTGTAGATTTTCCTAAAAACACGGATAACATCGCCTGAACACAACCACCCTCAAAACACACATGCAAAATGCACGACATGCATGTTTTACACACTTCACCCATGCACCCTGGTTGCTTAAAAACTGCCAGCAAGGGCAATTTGTCGACATTAACACTTTAGAAATGGCTAGGCGTCACTTAACGCCAAATGAGGTTGCTCAGATTGTTGGAATGGTACAGGGGGGTCTCACCCAAACTGCTGTTGCCAATCATTTTAATGTTCACCGCAGTGTCATCTCAAGAGCGATAACTCGATACAATCAAACTGGACTGATGACAGAGAGACCACGCACAGGTCGTCCACGGGTGACAAGCCACCTTAGCCCGGAGAAACAGGTTTACTACGGCCAGATCCCTCCAGAATGACCTTCAGAGAGTTGCAGGAAACAGAGTCTCAACACAGACAGTAAGAAACAGACTTCACGCTCAGGATCTGAGGTCCAGACGACCAGTACGACGTATCCCACTGCCTGCACACCATCGACAACAGAGACTTGCTTGGGCCAATCAACGCCGTAACTGGAGGGTCAATCGCTGGCGTAACGTTCTCTTCACAGACGAGTCAAGATTCTGCCTTGACTTCAACTATGGTAGGGCACGTGTGTGGAGAAACCGTAATGAAAGATACGCCAACTGTACAATTGCTGAACATGACCAGTACGGAAGTTTGATGATCTGGGCTGGCATCAGGGTTGGACACAGAACTAATCTTGTGGTCATCAGACGTGGTACCATGACTGGAGTACGGTACAGGGACGAGATTGTCAAACCTGTGATCATTCCCCTGGCACAACAAACAGGTCCTAACTTCATCTTTATGGATGATAATGCTCGTCCACATCGAGCAAGAGTTGTCACTGATCTTCTTCAGACCAAAAACATCACGCATATGGACTGGCCTGCAAGGTCTCCGGATCTTAATCCCATTGAACATGCATGGGACATTCTTGGAAGGCGTGTTTATGGTCTTCATGTTCGTCCTCAGAATCTGGATCAACTTGAACAGGCCTTAAGGAGAGAATGTCAGAACATTCCACAACAGATCTTATCTGGCCAATGCCAAGACGTGTAGAAGCTTGCATTCAAGCCAATGGTGGACATACACGTTACTGAACATTGGATCATTGTTTCAAAATGACTTAAACTCAAATGTAAAGATTTTCATCTTTCAGTGCAGGACATTTTGCTCGACTGTTTTCATGATACTGTTTTTGATCATTTGTAAACCTGTTAGGCATAAACGCTTTTCAGTTCCCTTTGAAGACAATGTGTGTTTGTGACTTTCTTTGTATTGCTTTAGTCAGTTTTTAGGTATTGGAATATATGAACATGGACTGACACATAATAGATTTGTTGCTTAACTTTTTGTGAGGAGTATAAATCTCATGCGAGGGGAGTGGTCCTTCAAATGGTGAACTTCAAATTTACAAGGTCAAAATGGATGAAGATATATCAACAACCCTGAAGGTAGCGACTGTGTTGCAGACAAAACTGAAAGCTGTGATCTGGTAGATGCATGGAGGGAATCAAACAGAAATAGTCGTAAATATCCTTGATTTAAGCAATACCCAAGGCAACAAGCTCGTCTTGATTTCTTTCTAGTCTTACAATATATTAATAACTTGGCTGTGAATATTACCATCCTACCATCCATTTCTGATATTGCTTTGAGAATGTTCAATGAAGGTTCGTAGAAACTCAATTTCATATTCAGCATTCCTCAAAATGAAACACAGAATATCATACAAAGAACGAGAAAGTAAAATTGTGAAAATTATTATTGAGGACAATTTCCGATTTTCCGATTTTTCGATTTTCACACCTTGAGCGTGACTACGAGGCTATCCCAATGCCCCTGAAAATTAGGAACTACACTAATAAGCGATTACATTGTAACATAACAGACAAAGGTGAAATAGCTGACGGAACAATAATATTAAATGAACAAAAAAAAATTTTTTAAATACACACGCCTCAATATTTGAATGGAGAAGATACTGCCGAAAACGAAATGCTCACTAATGTTGAAACTCCAAAGTGAAATGGAAATGGCCAACTGTTTTGAAAAGGACATATATCTTATGGAAATTGCTGAAGCCGTATACTCCATGAAAAATAATAAGGGTTTTGGAGGGTTTTGGGACTGTGGGTTTTGAGATATATTAAGAAAATATACGAAAAAGAGCTGTTGACTTTAACTTTGAATAGAGGCATTAGTATGGTGAAATTGATAAATATTTTAATGAAACACGAAACCTCGTGTGTTATACAAAATGGCCATTCTGAATTCTTTGACTATGAACGTGGTTGTAGACAGGAAGACCCCATCTCGCCGTATTTTTTTATATTTGTAGCTTTAATTCTAGGAATTAAGGTTCGCGAGAAATATGGTTATAAAAGGGATTACTCTTAATGATGGATTACTCTTGATGAGTTTAATATGCGGACGACACTCAGTTGTTCCTAGATGGTACAAACTAGAAGCTCACAGTCAGCTATAGATACTTTAATATATTTTTACAAAATGCCTGGACTTATAATTAATATAGATAAGGCTAAAGCCATTTGGATCGGTACTGTGATAAGCAGTCCTATTAAACTATGTCAAAGTTTTCCTTTCGATTGGCATCAGGGGAATGGTATACTGAAATAACTTATCTCTGTGTAATCAATACCAGAAGGAGACTAGCACACATCAACGGCGTACTGGGGAATTGGAAAAAAAGATTCCTCACCCTTACTGGAGAAATGACTGTTATCAAAACTCTGGACATTATCCACGTTGGTCCATGAATTGGCTTCTATATTCTCTTCTTGTATAAGAAGATTTTAGATTTATCTGGAATGATTAACCAGACAAAATTAAGATAGTAACCTTATTTGACAGCTATTTGGCGGGATGGGGGTCTTAATGTTAATGCTTTTCTTGATTCGATGTACATTGCTGTCATAGCCAGATAACGGAAGAACGTAAATGTCATGAATACAAGTCGCTTCCATTGAGAATTAAAACTGTTTACAAGATATATTATTTGATCCACTTTGGTTGAACTAATTGTTTACAAATCCAACTTTATAAGCTTAAAACTGGTTAATAAGGGTATTCATCTAATCTAACCCTTTAATTGAGATATCATATTCAAGTAACACTGTTAGATTATAACCAGCTTCTGTTTTATATTCCTGAATCTTGGCATCATAATATTACAAACTCACACAATTTCAGAATATATGACTATGGTATAGGTATATCGCTTCTTTACAATGGGTTCTAAGGCTGTTTACAACATGTTTATATTTTCAAAACGTTTCCCCATAGCAAAAAAGAGATGGGAGAATATAACTGAGGTAAACCCCCTGGAAAAGTATTTTATGCAATCTTGAAAATGCACAAAGGATATACAAATTATCGAATTTCAATATAGATGTATTCACATATTATTTTCCCAAAGTCAACACTTTTTAAGATATAACTCACAGACGATGACATATGTAGTTTTTGTTACAGAGAACCAGAACCATTCATACATCTATTTATCTACTATCCACATGTACAAAAGTTCTGGACTGACCTGAACACACCATCATTAATCATATAATCGTGTCGGCAAAGAGATATAGCTATATACCTGGTATAAAAGCACACATTCCATGTCTGGGACAATTTACAAACATCTTGAAGAGTATACTAAGGATTGAAAAATAAATAATAATAACATTTCCCATTTTTAACAATGAGTGGCAAGAACTGATGAACAGACTATAATGTTTGAGTATATATCTCGTATAAAACAACGCCCCTTTATGCTGTATCATAAAATATATAGCCATATTCGCAATATTATATGCTGGATACAATGTTCATTATCATATGCCATGCATTATCTGTTTTCGTAAAATAATGCTGGAATGAATACAAAGAAGTTGTGAAGCATATCTTGTAGAATCATCCCTTAGTCCAATTTACAAAAAAAGTCTCCAATAGTTTTACATGTGCATGTTAACGGATGTTCCCGGCATGTCTGGTACCGCCTGAACGGAACAGGAAAAACCTCCAGTTTAAAGCACGAAGCCCTTGCACAACTGTGGGAGACTTTCACTTCAAAGGACGCGGGATAGCATATCGGGTTCCGTGTTCAAATCTGCAGTAATATCACAAAGTCAAAATATTTCCGACAGTTTAATTAATGTCCTTACATGATAACCATTTGTTGAAAAGGTCACAGAGAAAGACGCTTCGATTTATCATTCAACACCAGTTTCACAATGCGCTCACTGCGGCATACTGCATGGTTTCTCATTGGTGCCTGGGGTTTGTCATCATCGCTTTTAAAGGGGTCAGGGGAGCCCTCCTTTGGATTATCTTATCGCAACGTTTCAACGTTCGCAGAAATCAAACAGATGAGATGAGATATTAACGAAACAGTAATATTGATCATATATCAAATAACAAATCAAGGACATCTACGGTCGTTTTATAATGAGTCCATGGGAGGTTCGATCCCATACTTGTTATATTGGGTTTTGGAGAATGACATTTTCTTCAAATGCTTGTTTGTTTATTCTATGTAATGATCAACCAACGAGAGCACCAAGCAGTTTGGTCCAGTCTTTTTCATCCACTCTTTAGACTACACAGCCTGGTAGCAACGATTGCCCTCATGGAATGATTGGTGAAGTGACACGGCCGGTCCCTTTAAAAAGACCGCATTTTTTCTCAATACAAATGTCTGGTCGGCATACCATACCTCTTGTTTTGGATATTTCAAAGTCCTAAGGTAGAAAGACTATACATTGCGTTATTTGGGTTTGAAACAAATTATTATAGTTTGTATGTGATTTCCTAATGTGGACATTTTCAATTCTACAGAACCTAAACCTTAAAGGTTCCAAACTCAAACGAGCAATGCGTTCCTAATCCCCTTTAATGAACCTGCATTATATAAACTACCAAGTGACCACGTGAGCTTTTTGTGCACGTTGTTCCACTGATTACAGAAACCAAGTCTTAAAATAATTGAACGATGTATAAGAAAGATGCACTACATAAGGAAATAGAAAGTCTCACCAGATGAGCTAAATCTGATTGGGTAAGTTACATATTATTCATAACACTAGATCTCTTTATGAGAAGTGCAGGTGTTGAAATTAAAAACAGTCGTATAATAAATTGGAATTTCTATGCAGGGTAACCAGTGAGCAAAATTTAATCACTAGTGATGATATGCAACATTAGATGTTCCCATGGGCGGTGCACATAATATATACTCACACGCAAAAGAAACGCAAGTGGTTTTAAGCAAATAGGTAACAAACACGGCACCATAAATTGATACGAGTTTTAGCGTGTAGTTATAGCTTATTGTGTTATCAATATTTTTGGTTGCACTTTGGAAGCCCCAGGTAAAAACGCAACATAGAAAAACGAATCGCCAAATCGCACCAATTCAATGAATATGTGGGTATCATGCACCCATTTCTCGCGAAATCGAAAATGCACAAACTGTCACGAACTGTAGTGGGTATAAAACTATGGCCGATCACTTTGACCTACCACTCCTTGGTCAACAATGCCACGCCTAATTCAAATTCAGAGAAACCAGGCTATCGGAAGTTTGGAAGCTGGAGAGTCTGTCAAGATGATAACCACAATTTACCGTCTCCTGAATCTATACAATGCTACACAGACCACAGATGAACTTCCTCGGAGCGGTCGTCCTAGGCGCACCACACCTCGACAAGATCGGCAGATTACCCGTAAACACCAGCGACATCCGTTCCCAACTGCAAGTGAAAGTGCTCGACAGACCATAGGAACACATTATCGACACATTAGCCGGGACACTGTGATCCGACGTTTCCGTCCCACCACCCTCAGATGACGCCTACCAGATGTTCTCCAACAACGGCATCGACAAGCACGACTTCAATGGGCACAGGGTCATCACAATTGGCGTCATTGTGAGTGGAGGCGTGTCATCTTCTCTGATGAAAGTCGCTTTTGTGTCTCCCATGCAGACGGAAGAGTCAGAATTTGGTGGCGTCGAGGTTATCGTTTCGCTGACAGAAACGTTGTGGAAAGGGATCCATGGGGTGGACCTAGCGTCATGATATGTGCAGGGATTGGACTTAATGCGAGACTTGGACCCATGCGCTTTCTGAATGTTGGCCAAGGTCGGGGACACGGCGTCACTGCGCAGCGGTATATCGACCAAGTGGTCAGACCCCACGTTGTTCCATTTTTTGCACAACATCAACAACACATTTTCCAGCAGGACAACGCTCGTCCCCATGTTGCCAGAGCTACAACCTTTCTGCAACAACACAACATCCGTGTTCTACCGTGGCTAGCCTCCAACCCTGATCTGAACCCCATCGTACACTTGTGGGATGAGGTTCAAAGGCGTCTACACAATGTGCGCTTAGTCCCTACAAATGCCGATGAACTACGCACAGCTGCTCTGGATGTGTGCAGGAGGATTCCTAGGACCTTCACAAATCGTCTGATCCACTCAATGTACAGGAGATGTGTGGCAGTGAACAATGCTTATGGTGGTCACACCAGGTATTGACTGACATTTTGGGTATTGACCCGAAACTGTGTAAGCCCTTAACATTTGAAAAAAAACAATTATGTCATCTGCCTTTTAATCCATTAAACTGTCTTCAGTCAAATTTTTGTCAATCTTGCCCTATTAGTATTTCTTGTCTTTACTGTTGAAAATAAATAACATGTATACTGCATACTCGACTTGCGTGTCTTTTGCGTGTGAGTATATTTGAAGGAAATCCAGTTATCTTCCGGAGACGCCTTTTTTGCATATAATTGTGCAAGGTATAGCTGACATCAGCCGATGGCATAAAACAACGAATGTCATACCTTACATATCTTTGCCAATTAGGCTAAGCAAACGGAATGTAACACCAGGTGACGGCATTTCGCATCTCGGTAAAAGAGATAGCCGATTCGCAGACTTTAAGTAACACGACACCGTTTCCATATGTATATTCGAAAAGATTAAAAAAGAAAGTTTTATGATCATTAGAATTTTCTATATGCGGACGAAACCCGTTTTAATGCCCCCGCAAACACTTTGAATTGGGCGATGAAATGAGACGATTCTTGTGTGTGTACGTTAACGACTTGTAGCTTTAAGGATTTGAAGCTAAATAATTACTTCCAGTTGAGAATGCGTCTTGGTCAAAGATTTTGGGAACGATAACTCATGTTATGCAATTGATAATGATGTAATAGACGATGACAAGAATACATATCAGCTGGGGACCATCATTGAATCAATACTCACATGGGAAGCAAATACAGAATGTATATATAAAGAGGGTCAATATGGGTTGTATTTCTTTCGTCGTTTAAGACATTTTCAATTGACTGTACCATCATGTCAAGGGTTTATAAAACATTGATATTAAGTATTTTGACATTTAACTTCAGAAGTTTGTTCAGAAACCAGTCTGTTCGCAGCAACTTAAAATAAAAATCTGTAACACGGAGAATAAAAGAATCATTGACATTAATCTCCAGGATATCGGCAGAGTCAGCAAATAGTTTATAAAGCAAATAAAAATATTACGCGATGTCTGGCATGTTTTAAATTCGGAGTATCAACTTCTTCCTTCTGGCCACCGACTACGATTGTCGATGCTGACATCAAACAAAGCCCGGAATTAATTCATACCCGTGAGAACCAGGTTTCATAACACGTTTTGTCATAAATAATTGCTGAGCATTTATTCGCCACATTTAATGTTAATTAGGTTTGGGATACTCTGATTTATTTGTATTTGTGTTTATCAATAAGCTGAGATCTTGTAATGATGGAACCCAATTTTCTTTCGGGATAATAACGTGTTATAGTATTTTATCTTTATCTTATCTTAAATGTAGTTTCAAAATATAACAAAGATTTTTATTGTCCAACATTATTAGAATTACACACTGATGACATGTAATCATCATCATTTTCGTATATATGATTTTTGTAAAATACTGACTATTTCTCGTTTCATTTCGCCCAAAAAGTGAAAATTCAATTTCACAAAAAGTACTACTTTCTTTTTAAAATTTTAAGTCATTTTATGTGTATCCAAAATATAAAAAACTGGATTGCTGAGCTTCCAGTTGACGGTGACGTCATTCTTGATATGTAACATCACTACTTCGTTAAAATAGTAGATACTATGTGTACATTCTCTCAATCATAACATATCCTTTAGATTTGTATGACACATCTGTCTGGTTGTTGCACATTCGTTCGAATAATGACAGACTTTCTCGCAGGTTTCCTGTCCTTTATCCCTCCCTCTGTCAGTCTTTCAGATGACCTCGGTGTATTTGAATTTGTTTTGGTGCCTTGCATCCTGTTGTGGACGCATCACAAGGAGGATGGAAATCTAATGACTGGAATCACCTGTGCTGTTAAATACGCACGAAGACCCAATAGTGTTGCATGTTCATTGATGTGTTGCGAAGTTCCTGGCGCACTGAAGCGAACTGGTGAAGTCAGTCCGAAGGTGATCACAAAAGATGAACACGTGTCGCTTGTGTCCCCTGCTGTGGCGGGAAAACCGTCGACGTCACAAATGTTCGGAATCGATGATGGAACGGTTCAGAGGTTCCCGAGGCGGTAGTGCGACGTTTGAAACTATCGAGTTAGGCGACAGGGTACAAACAAGTTTTATCATCCAAAACTGGCTCCCTGAGTAGATATCGCTTGGATGAGTTCAAGCGATATCTATATTGTTGATATCGCTGCAATGAAATTGCATCACAATGCTTTGCAGACCATTGTGGCGCCATTGCTTACCGTGACATCACTAACTGCTGTTAGCAGTACTTTTTACACTTAAGACACTGCTTATTACTGTCTACAAACTGAAAAAAAGTTGGAAGAATAATGTTGGATGATAAATAATATCTCACCCGAGTGTTTTTGTATATCAAATATCTCAACATTCGTTGATATATTTCATATCAAAAGACACTCGGGTGAGGTTCACCTTGTCTAAGTTATCACAGGAAATGTGGACGTATGCCAGTATAGGCGTTTTGGGAGACATAGTGCAATATCAAGTGGCATGACGAAGAACGGGAGGTAGAATTAACAAAATCTAGGCAACCCATTTCGGGCATGTGCCCCATTCACCTTCATTGGAATGGAAATCAGTTGTAGGTGCAACCACAGGAACTGCCCTGGAGAAACCTCCTACACAGAACCCATACCAATCCCAACAACCACATCGTTAAACTTTGCGGCATGGGAGATCCTATTGTCACAGGTCTATATAGATAGGCAGAATATTTAAGGTGGATACAAGAGGGGTTTACATTTGTGAACATGGATGCGCATGCTGAATCTGAGGTGGAGTGTGTATACACCTAGTAATCATTTAAGCAACACCAAGTTCAAATTGACACAGAATGCTAATTTCTGAAAATGTTGTTTTCCCCACACCATACCATCGCTAATACCACTGTCTATGCGTTTGATGTTGAACACACTGCACGTTATGCACACAATACATAAAACAATGTCTAAAAACATGTGTCTGTCGTGAACAGGTACCAATATCTCAACACAGGCTGCATGCTCATTATGAAACATGTTCATGGCACGTCGAAGAATGTCTGAAGCGTTAAGATTATTGGAATAAAAACTTCTGAAATGTCCTGTTAGGAAATTGTTCAATTCAAGATAATTTTAGAAATACTGAATAACACATGAAGTTAAGGACAGGCCACGCTTAGACCAGCCTTTGAATACATCCAGGAGAGAAGTTGCAGTATAAGTAGGCCTCGTTAGACGACGTCCATTTGACAACAGCCAGGTGTTAAAGGCACAGTGGCTACCAGGAAGCGCAATTGAAACCAGGACCGTCAGAAATCGTCTGAAAACGGCTGGATACAGGTTCATTCAAACATCCCTTGATAACTCTCAACTGGAATATTGCATCATGGCGGAGAGCCCATTTTTCTCTTACATATGGAAGACGGCAGTACGCGTGTCTGGAGGCAGGCAAAGACAGCCATGGCTGCACACAATATTCGGGAGTGCCTTCCATTTGCCGGGGGGTCGGTAATGATATGGGCACGTGTTTCATTCAACAGTAAACTTGGCTTGATCACTGTGCGGGGTAATCTGAATGGACCTCCATATCAACATGACCTCCTGGAGACGGCAAGAAGTATTCAAGGTAATTACGTCATCTCAGAGGCAAAGCCAAATGTGGTTCACCCTCCAAGGACTACCACAATATCGAGGAGGCTAGACAGACATATCGATAATGCGAGCGAGCTATACCTTTCCAGCACGGCATTAACAGTTACATGGAGGAGTGCGACACTACATACATGGACCTTCGGCATGCAGTAAAAATCATAAAGGAAGGTAGCATTCTCGCCAAAGTAGATTTGAAGCATGCCCACTGCCTTTTGAGCATCATAGAGTTTCAAAGTTCGCTCGTCACGCCGAGGACCCGCGTTCGAATCCTGACATGGGTACAATTTGTGAAGCCCATTTCTGGTGTCCCCCGCCGTGATATTTCTGGAATATTGCTAAAAGCGGCGTAAAACCATACTCACTCACTCATACATAGTCTCAAAACATGTCAACGTCTCACAAGAGGCTGTGTGTGGGATTATTAACTCAAAGTATGGTGTAACAGTAATTGCCTGTCTCGATGACTCAAGGGTTCAGCTAAAGCATGTGAGCGGGCCCAAGTGTCATAATGGCTTGGAGATATCAACTGGAAAAATGTTGAGGGGTCATGTCAGAAACAGGTGTTCATGGGATTTTTCCTGGTGGTATTTGTCGGCATACTCCGTCCAGGCAACGTTTTGTGCTTGACTTACAAAACAGGGTTTTGAATTAGAAGATCAATACTATGTGTGTGTCTATTTCCGGGATTTTATCGAGTATTTGCATCTTGGAAATTCATCTCGAAAACCCAAAAGCGTTAGCTTGAGGGGCTCGAATGAAAATTTCTAAGATGCAATTTACTCGATAAAATCCCGGAAATAGACACACACATAGTATTTATCGATATTGTAAACCTATTGTTTTATTTAGAAAAAAACATGCGCACTCTTTAACACCTCGTACTTACTCGGTCGTTCATCGAACGTTCTGTTGTTGCTATGGTGATTGTGATTTTGGTAATTAACGTACACCGGTAATGAGACGCAAATACCATCACGTATATTTCAGCTGCGATACCTGCATCCTTGAATTCCTCATACATCTTAGAATCAAATGCCAAATGGTCTTTGTCACCAATACAAATTGTCTGGATGTAATGAAGCAAAATAAATGAGGTGTGAAAACGAACGCTGAAATGTAAACAACGCCATTCGTCTATTCGTTGAGTACATTGGCTCTGCATTTTCAGAATATACACGGGAAGAGAATCGTAGGAAGAATTAAGGAATTAAACATAAAGACATTGCAATGATTTAATATTCTCAACAGAACTTGTCGAAGTTCCTGTCCTGTGTGACGCCATGACTGACGCAAAAATCACGCACAACGACAACGGTATTTATCAGAATTTCTGACTATTTTGGTTGGTTTCAATGAAAAATACAACAACAACAAAAAAGTACACAGATTGTCAGAATGTTTCTGATTACTTACATGTCACATTTATGTATATACGAACCCTGAATCAACGAAATTCCCCTCGTAAAATCCCGCGCACTGTTGACAGTCAACACGCCATTTTGTAAAATTCGGTCACCGGTAGTGATGTCAAACTTCAACATATTTGTTGTACCTATTTGGTAATTTCTCTGAGGTAAAGGTCCTTGAATGAAAGTACACACGATCATTGTTTACTGCTTTTTACTGTTTCATGATGTAGATCTTGCATATCTTTTGTACATTTTTTTCACACAATTAATTTCACTTTGGATATTAATCAATGTTCAATATGATATCATACGTAGATATAGGCCACAGCATATATACTGAACAGCATTGAAAACGCACCAGCAATAAATCTTGCAATATTACAAAAACAACTTGAGCAATGACCGATTTTAATTAGAACAGACATAGACGGATTATTAAGAAAGACGACAAAGGAAACAGGAATACCACACAGTAATTACATTTACGTCATCAGTGTAAGGAAGACACATAGGGTTAAAATGAAAAGTCAATATCTGATATGTCCGCCATTGGCAGCAACACAGGCCATGCAACGTCTTCTCATTGATCGAATAAGTCTGCGAATAGTGTTCTGGGGGATAGCATTCCACTCTTGACGTAGTGTATCTTCAAGTTCTCTCAGGTTCTGTACTTGCGGACGACGTGAGAGGCGTTGACCCAGGTAATCCCATAGATGTTCAGTTGGCGATAGATCGGGTGACAGGGCTGTCCATGGAAGCAGAGGCACACTATTGTTCGCTAGGTACTGTGTTTAAACACGTGCTGTGTGCGCTCTTGCAATATCTTGCTGGAAGGTGTGCATTTCCTGGTGCTGATGAAAGAATGGGATGACGTGATTTGCCAATGTTATTCCTTTATTAAAGTCATTAACTCTTCCACGACAAACATGGAGCTCTGTTCGATGGCTATGACTGATGCCGCCCCACACACCATGACACTCCCCCCCCCCCCCCCCCCTCCCCTCCCCCCTCCCCTCCCCCGATCTGTCTGTACAACGCAGTCATTGTGGTAACGTTCTCCACGTCGACGCCACACTCGCAGTCGACCGTCAGCATTCCGTAAATGAAAACGGGACTCATCAGAGAACAGCACACAATGCCACTGCCGCAATCTCCAATGACGATGCCTTACGGTATGACTTAAAAAGCTATAAGCAACATTATCTTGAAATGAAGGAGGCCATTAGAGAGATCATGTTTACTGATCATGCGTCATTCTTACGTACCATGGCAAAATATCAGGCATCAACATACATTTCATTATCGTGTTTGTTTCCATTGTTAGTAATCGTTCAACAAGTATTCTATGTTGAAACTTTAGATGCATATTCAGCATAACATAACGTCAGGAAAAAACGTTAGATATTTCGAAGAGGAATGAAATACAAGAGGAGTTTGAAAAGCGTTAATACTTACATAACACTTAGATTTGATGCAAGGAGGGCAAATAGAGTCCCGAAATAAACATCCTGTGTCTTTCAAAAAGGATTGCTTAAAGAGATGTGAATCACAGTAGTAAATATACTAACTGAAATAAGTTACTGTGCTTCATGTCAAGTGATGTCAATTTTATGTCACTGAACATAACAACATAAATAATACTTGGTCAATCGTCTTATCACTGTGTTATCATAACAAATGTTGATCGAGTGTGTTCACCATTTGCGTCAATAAAGGAGAGGCTGTGGCGGTGCTTTGAAGACTCCAGATGATTGAAAAGGGCTGCCTGGGAGATGGTGTTACAAATGTTCCAATGTGTTTTGAACGATGCATTATTCAATTTCAGAATACATATATTTTTTTTTTTATCTATGTGAAGCAGTTGCTTTTTCCGTTAATATGCCTGCCTGACATATCAGAAATTGTACATTGAATATAACGTGTAAGCTTCCTTGATGTCCGATTTCCTTTTGATTAAATTGACGGATCGATTTATTTCATTGCCATGGGAGAGTTTTGTCTTCGTTTGCCTATTACACGAAAATGTAAATTTGCCTGATTCGCATTCGTTTTTACTTCCCATGTAAATAACCTTGATCAAGAGGTTATCAAGCTATCAAGTTATCAAAGAAATTTCAATTGTAACATAATCCTTGTATCGATGTCATATGTATTTGTCATAGATGCAAACAACCGGTATCAGTTTGGAAAAACGCATGCGCAGAAGCAATTGTTACGTGTGTCAATGATGTCATTTAAGCAAATAGTGTTATTGGCCCGACTGATAAACCTACCTTAACTTATAATCTTAATTTTAATTCCAAGCATATCAAAGTATCCTGTATACATCATTTATTCACTTTCATTCACATGTACACATGGGCGCATACTCACCAACTCGTACACACACCCGTTTTCAGCTTTACATAGTCACACTAAGTTACAATCATAATATAATTGTACACTTTGTGATTCTGTAATAATTTAACACCATCCACTTCATACCATTTGTGATACGCAACAACCACAACGATGACACGTGGCCTTGGTGCCAAACGAACACTTCCGCTTGTTAAACGTCTTTGTTTTTGTGACGTCTATTTATGTAGTCAGATACATTACGTCATTTCTGAAATACTCACTTCGCCATCTTGTAACTGCACACGGTACGCGATTATGCTCACAAAAGAATTACCCACCATCCCTTCCCACTCACTTCCGCACCTTCTTTTACATTGTAGCTTAAACGTACTATACTGTCAGTGTTGTCAGTGTTATCGCTGATTACGTCTTATATCACAAGAATCCCGTCAGGTGTGGCAAGGTTTGGACGGGAGCTGGGTGGTTTTGCTTGTATGCTCGGTTGCCTGCTTGTACAGTGGGAACCCCATTCCAGTCCACGAACTTCCGTGGTTGGACGTCTGCTGTACGTGACGTTCGCTGCTGCTGCGGGGGGCTATCTCCCTCTGTTCGGTCTAGCGCCCGGCTCCGTCTTCCACACCTCGGTGCCGTTGTCCAGAGCGCTAAGATGATCGTACCTCCACTACCTTATCGTAGATTTACGACAGCCGTAGCGCAAAGGTTGTTGTGTACAATGGCACCCTTTTGTATCCAAACATTCTTGTCTGGTGTCATTCTGAAATAGTACATAACAGGTCGGTCGATAAAAACATTCGTTTCTGGTCAGTAGCGTCATCATTTACAGTGCTGCAGAAGAGGTTGCAACGACTACTTGGTACCATTGAGCTCTAATTATTATGTATAGTCTGCAAAAAGGAAACGCAAAAGTATTAAATCGTAAATATCTGACAGAGTGTTGCCAACATCTATACAAAATTAGTACCAAAAATGAATTGGTAATTTCTGCATGAATGGGTT
This sequence comes from Haliotis cracherodii, assembly GCF_022045235.1. Taxonomy (NCBI): domain Eukaryota; kingdom Metazoa; phylum Mollusca; class Gastropoda; order Lepetellida; family Haliotidae; genus Haliotis; species Haliotis cracherodii. The sequence continues at coordinate 32,636,002 of NW_027266286.1, forward strand.
GATATGTGTGGAAAACATTACGTACTGCAGAAATTGGGCGAAAAGATGGAAATATCGCAAAAACACAACGACGTGAGACGAAACGCACCAATGTGACATCACTTGTTGAGCTATAAAAGTTGGGTTCTCATTTGATTGACATCATATTCTTACAGCAAGTAAACAGCGAAAACATGTCACGACTGACGGAAGCCCAACGCAACAACGCCATCGGCCGACTGCAAATGGAGAATAATCTTCTGCTGAAGCAACGTAACACTGAGCACCATTACAAGACTATGGAACCGTTATCAGACAGATCCGGTCGACCACGTAACACTACCAGAACACAGGACAGGACAGCACAGAACATACGGTTGCTTCAATTATGTGAAAGAACCATCACGACAACCTCTACAGATACGACAATACCAGGATTGCGTAGGATATCAGCCCAGACAGGTAGGAACAGGTAGACACACTGAAGGTATTCGCGCTAGAAGACCAGTTCATTTTGGATGGACCTGCATCGTCGGCTGCGACGTCAATAGTGTCAAGGTCACAGAGTATGACCACAACTGTGATGGAGACAGGTTTGGTTTAGCCGTGCGGATAGTAGAGGGCGTGTTTGCAGGCGTCGCGGGAAACGTTATGCACGAAACTGCATACAAGAAATGGATAGAATTGGTTGTGGTCTTGTGATGATGTGAGCTTCCATCTCCTACTCTGGTAGAAGAGACTTGGTACACGTTTTGGGGAATTTAACGGCACAACGTTACACGGATGAGATTCTTCAGCCACACGTCCTTCCCATTATGCAATAAGCGAATGCCATTTTCCAATAAGGCGACGCCCAACCTCACACGGCAAGACTGCCAACAGCCTTTTTTAGGAATCACAACATCAACGCCCTACGATGTTCCTCCAGTTCTCCAGATTTAAACCCAATCGAACATTTATGGGATGCTCTGGGTCAACAACTGCGAGCACGTCAGCAACAACCACAGAACCCCCGACTGTTGGCACAATCAATGCAGGCAGAGTGAGTGAAGATTACCCATGCCACAATTCGGGATCTTGATTGCTTCCATGTGAGGACGATGCCACTCAGTTTTGGACTCTAATGTTGGCCATATAATAAATGCGTTCATATGACCTTTACCTAGAGAATCTAATGTTCCATGGAACCTGGGTCAATGGCAATAAAATCTGTTGATTATTTATATGATATATAGAATATACATCTAAAATAGCTTTGCGTTTCTTTTTTTGCAGAGTGTACATGCAATTGAACACGCGATTTTGTATGACATGGCGATTTATTAAACTTTGACCTAAGAAGGGTCTAATAATCCACAATTTGCAATAAGGATGGAAGGTATTTCTAGCTGACGGTTGCTTCAGTTTACTTGAGACACGGTTAGAGTCAGGGATGCTAAATCTAGTGTTCGTCAGCTTGCACTTTATCGACAGTGTGTACTACGCTGACATGTATCAATGACGGTAAAACAGAATTAAACAGACTAACAGACAGGTTTATTCAGAATTATAGCCATATGACCAAGAGATCAAATGATAATAAATCATAATATATAATTGTTAAGTGAACATACAGTAATTACAGCTCCTTGCATATGATATTAAAAACATGATTTATATAAACAGCCACTGAAAGGATATCTTGAGAGTTGATAGCATGTATCATTCAAATCTCAGATTAATTGACATTATTCAAGAAAGAAAGATATGTAGACCTTAAATAGGAATACTTCTTGCACTTAAATTCATCTTCAATTTCACCTCAAAAGGTACACTATTACCAACATCAAAATCATTAGATTTACGACACATCTTTCCATTGAATTTATGGAATGGAATTCTAGATTTATAAAAATATATTATTAATGATTTGTCTGGTAAGACAGATAAATACATTTCAGGTTACGCTAGGCGGATTCATACAGTTTGCACATTGGTTTTTCGATTCATACCTTAATGAACCGAAAAAAGTCAATCCTTAAGTAAATATTAGATTCCTTACTATACCCCACTCAGACACTGACTCCGAGCCGTCCAGTACTTGTTTTAGCCCCTTAATGCCCAGCGCCTGACAGGGTAACAACAAATACCATCTTTTAACGTCTTTTGGTATGACGCGGACGGGGATCGAACCCCGGACCTTCCGCTCTCCGGGCGGATGCTCTATCTCTTGACCACGGAGGCGGTCGAAGGCACACAAAAACGACCCATGGATTTGCATACAATAAACTACGTTTATAACGAAGACGCTTATAACGAACTGACGGATATAACGAACTGTTTTTTGGTCCCGTCTATTTGCTGTATATATGCTGTAAATGTGCTTAGAACGAACGGTTATAACGAACTAAATTTAGAGGTCCCTTTGAGTTCGTTATAACCGTAGTTTACTGTATATATTTCGAGCACAATAACTGTAAAATGTACATACAAGAGGCGTTCAATAAGTTTTGCAACTTCAATATAAGGCCAAGTCGCAGAATATCTTTTTCACTTTTATTTATCAATATAATCTCCATTCACCTCAATATACTTATTCCATTTGTCCTTCAAGCTTTTGATACCACTTTTTTAGCCATCACATCTAGCTTATTGTTGTGTCTGGAACTTGTTATGACACGTGTCAACGTGATGTTATGAACAGAACAGAACAGAACAGAAGTTTATTGCTCGTAAGAAAATCACACAGAGTGATTACAGAGCATACATGAGGTTGAATATATACACAACCACACCAACAATAATATCTAATAATATATACAAACATGTATACATACATGCACCCAATCACGCATAATGCATTTCTATAATACATGTATGATCTGCATAACTACACACGTGAACACATAAAATATACACATATATTTTATTGTAGAGTGAAATTCACAAATTTTAACGTCGCAAGGGCAATTTTCCAGCCATAGATCAACGATCCTATGATATTTAGTTATGTAAATAATGTTAAACCTTTTTGACAGAACTGAGCCAGTTTTACTGGAATGGGTTTGTATGAACATTTCATTAATTGATTGTATTTTAGAGTGGAGGGATATTTAGTATAGTATGCCGGAAGGTATTGTTTTCGAAGGTCATTTAGTCTTGGACATACTAATAGAAAGTGAAATTCATCTCCTATTTGGTCGTTACATAAAGTGCAAGTTCTCTCTGTACTCTGTGTGTTAAACCATCTGCCTTTCTCAATTGGCAATCCAGATTGCTTGTTTCAATGGGAGAGATAATAGATACTCATCAAACTGTGGTTTGTCTTTTAGCATTGTATAATATTTGCCTTTAGATGAAGAACAAGCCTTGACATTCCAGCTTTGATAAAAGTTGTCTATTAAGGTTTGTTTAACGTTTGTTTTAAGCCAAGATAGATTTGGAAAAGAGTTAGTATCAAAGACAAAATTCAAACCAGTTTCATATAAAATATTTTTAATTGAGGTGAGCCATGGAAATGCAGTATTGTTAGTCATTGTGATTTTATGAATAAGCTGATAGATGCGGCTAGATAGTTTATTAGGCGATACAATTAGTTTGCTCCAAAATGAAATCATTCTTATTTTTATCTGAATCGTTAAAGGATGTCTACCTTATTCACCATATACTAGAAAATCGGGTGTTGACTGTTTTAATCTGAGGATAGATTTACAGAACTTTAGGTGAAATCTTTCAATTGTCCTTACATTTTCATACACCCATACTTCTGAAGAACATAGAAGTATCGGTTGAACCAAATTGTCGAACAGTTTAAGTTGGCAATCTAAAGGAATGTCTAGTGTTCTTATTCTTCTAAATATGCTGTACATTGCTTTTGATGCTTGCTCACTTAACTTTTTGATAGCTTTGTGGAAACGACCAGTGCTTGTAAATAAGATTCCTAAATATGAAAACTCTTTAACAATTTCCAGGGGGGTGTTACGAAATATAAAGTTTAGATTTTTAGAGCGGGTGCGTTTCTCAAATATGAGAATTTTAGTTTTGCTGATGTTAACCTCCAATTTCCATTTATGGCAGTATTTTTCAAAAATATTCAGAGCTTTTTGAAAGTCATCTGGTGATTCAGCTAATAATACTGTGTCATCAGCATATAGTAAGATTAGTAGTTTCACGTATGTATTCAAATGATTGCTGAACTCGTTACTTACTAGCTGCAGTCCTTGGAATGTATTTTCTGCTAGAAATGCTTCTAAGTCATTTAGGTAAATAGAGAATAAGAATGGAGATAAATTTTCACCCTGTCTGACTCCTATCATGCTTGGGAAAAACGAGGAAATTTTTCCATCAAGAGAAACACACGACTTAATTCCTTTATACATATTATGAATTACACGAAAACATTTTCCTCCAAGATTAGATTTTAACATTTTAAGCCACAAGCTACATCTGTCTATAGTATCAAACGCCTTACTGAAGTCTACAAATGCACAGAACAGTTTTTTGTTTTCAGCTAAATATATGTCTGTTAGCGATTTTAAAATAAATATGTTATCCATTGTTGAATGATTGTTTCTGAAGCCTGACTGGTTGTCATTAAGCAGATTAATTGAATCAGCGAACGTTTGTAAGCGACACGAAATAATTGAGGTGAAAAGCTTGCCAAGACAGCTTACAAGACTAATACCCCTATAGTTTGAAGGTTCGCTTGCGTCGCCTTTGTTTTTGAACAGGGGTTTTATAATACCAACAAGCCAGCTTTCTGGTACAAGACCCGTGTCGAGAATTACATTGAACAGCTTGGTGTATAATTGTAACATTTTGCACGCAGATGCTTGTATATACTCATTGAAGATACAATCAAATCCGCTCGATTTATTATTTCTTAAATTATTACTTGCCTTTGTAACTTCAGCTTCGGTTATTGGGTTATCTAGTCGTTCGTGTACAAAGCTGGAATCAATGTTGAGCTCAAATTCATTGCGTGGGTTTTCATTTAGAGTTTTAAAATGCTTGAACAAACAGTCTAGTTGAATGTAATTGTTGCGCTCGTTTCTCTTATCAAATGATTTTAATAGTGACCAAAATGTTTTAGGATCATTAGTTTTTGTTTCACGAAGTTTGTTTTTACATTGAACCTTGAACCGTTTATATGACGATTTGAGGGTTTTGTTATATCTTTTACTTGCACATCTAAGATTGTTTTTACTATCCGCAGTTTTCTTCTTCCTGTGTAAATGTTTACTTCTGTGATACGCTTTCCGGTCCATTTTACAGTCTTTATTAAATCAAGATTTATTTCTAAAGTTAACATTATGATTTACACGAGTTGTGCCAAAGGTGACTTCTGCTGCCTTTATAAGATTTTGTGCAATACTATCTACAATATCGTTTATGTCACTATCTGAATAGTGTTGAGAGTTTACGTTCAAACTTTGGTGTAGATTATCTATACCTTTGATATCGATATTATCTATAAAGTTTTGTTTCTTTTCGTCCAGCCATTTATTTACTTTTGTTTGAATAGTGGTCTCAGTAGGTTTTGTGGAGTCACTAGATGTGACAACGTTATTACAATTATAACAGGACATAATTCCACAATGTATATCTGACATAATACCATCAAAATCTCATACTTCGAAGTCAGACATTATGGAGAATGTTTCAGGTGATACAATACAATAGTCAACAACTCTTGACTCCTTGCATGTGAATTTACCAACATCTTTATCATCACCGAATCGTCCATTTACAATAAAGACATTATGATTTCTACACAAGTTTAAAAGTTTGTAACCATTTGAATTAACTGAAAAATCCATTGAGGTTCTGTGCCATGAAGCGTTGTTGTTTTGTAATGTTTCACACTGTGTCGTAATACTGTCGTCTGCTAGATGGTTATGCAATAGGAAGTCATCTATTATGACATAATCACAAAGCGTCTTCGTTCGCGCGTTAAAATCACCTGTAATGCAAACATGTTTGTAGTTGCTAGAAATATCAAGATAATCTTGTTCCAAGGTATCAAATATTTCATTATAGAAATACTTACTATTGTCTGGGGGAATATATGCACAACATATTATGAGGTCATCAGTATCATGCATAAGAGTTTTTGATACTTTACACCATAATACGAAATCAAGGGATTTGTGAAGTAAGGAGATATGTTTAGCGAGTTCAGTGACTAGTGTCACACCTGCAACAAGTTGACATTGTTTGTGTAAACACAAATGCCCAAGTTGCAAAACTTATTGGATGCCGCTCGTATTATCATTAGTTGAATAATTAGTGCGAAAACCAGCTTGAGATTCCAATGTATAATAATTAATTTTCATCCATGTCCTCAACCTTGTTTATAACACCGAAGTAAATAACTATAAGAGAAATACCGCTGTAATTATTTGGGTCCAGATTTGTATAAAGGGGTGATCATGCATGGGTTTTTCTACGAAGAAGGAAAAATACCTGTATCTAATACTTTGCTATGTAGTAATTTCAAAAAGGGAATGAGGATAGGTCCCGTACACTTAATAAGAAACTCTGGATGTAATCCGTCCTCTACAGGTGCTTTGCCGAGTTTCAGATAGGAAAATATCTCTCTCGTATGAAGTGATTTCGTTTGATAAAGTTACAATAAAAGCCGCATTGCAATTTTCACAAGAATGGTTATCAAGAAATAGGGAAACGGAATTCAGAAATATCTTCTCTTCTGACGGGGTTCAATGAAAAAAAATAAATAGGATGCCCACACATCAGGTGATGTGGTTTTACTTGAGCTCTTGTTTTGAAGGGCACGTTGAAGCGTATCCCAGAATCTCTCACAGTTAATGTCCTTTGAGGTTCCGTTTATATACTGAACTGTAAAGAAGGAAACGTCACCATGGACAGATATATGAGAAACCTTATTTGTCCAAACACTGTAAACATACTTTGAGACATATCAAAAAGATGAAACCTTGCAAAACTAATCATCAAGGTTGAAATTAAAGTGTCAAATGTTCTTAAAGTGAAACACAACAGTAGTCCCTGAGAAAATCGCATCACAAGTCAGTATCTCGTGCGTGTGTCCTCCATGTGCATTGATGACTGCCGTGCATGGAATGGATGAGGCGCTTGATAAAGGCCATAGGCACTTGAGCCCACACTCTGAGGATCATCTGGCGCAGTTCAGCTGCAGTTGTCGGCCTTCGTCGGATGTCAATTCATCCGTCTTTGAATCTCGACCCACAGGTGCTCAATGGGATTTAAATCGGAACTGAGGGCAGTCCACTGCATGGTTCTGATGCCATTCTGCTGGAAGAAGTCTCCTGTTGCTCTCGCAGTGTGGGCACGGGCGTTATCATGCTGAAACTCGTGGTTGCGGCGACGTGCCAAATGAGGTATGGCGTGTTGTCTTAAGACTTGATTTATGTACCGAGCTGCTGTGACACCATTGCCTCTCCCTGGACCGATGTTCTGGACGACCACAGGGCCGACCCTCTGTGCAAAACCAATTCCACCCCACACCATGATGCTCGGACAAACCCACGCGTCTCTCTCATTAACACAAGCATCCGAATAACGTTCCCCAGGGCGTCGCCAGACTCTCTCTCTCTCTTTCTCTCTCTGCTACTGCTGTTGAGATACAGTTACGGCTCTCGTCTGAGAAAAGGACTCTTCTCCATTGCTGGTGGCGCCAATGCTTGTGCTGTGTTGCCCACTGATCATGAAGACGGTCCCGGCGATGACCTGGTGTCAGAATGAGTCATCGGTGTGGCCTTTGACAGTGGAGGTGTCTGCTCGTCAATCGTCGACGCACGGTGTCCGCACTTATGTTTCGCTGGTGTGTCCCCATGGTCTGTTGAGCAGTTTCCGCAGCAGTATCAAAGCGATCTTGAAGATGCTGTCGCACAATCTGACGATCCTTACGTCGGGTGGTGACCCTTGGTCTCCCACTACGTGGTCGGTCATCTGCAGTGTTAGTGGTCTGTTACCGTTGCTGGAGCCTGTAATTGACCTTTCATGGACTTGAAATGCATTGGCTACTTGAAGGTCGGTTTGACCAGCTTGCAATCGTTCAAAGGATCGGTGTCGCTGATTTCGTGTCAATCTTGGCATGTGGTAGCAATTCAAGACAAGACAAGAAGTTTATTGTATGAAAGGCCTCCGGCCTATATACAAATACACACAATGTATACATACTTTCAACATATATGTGCGTTCTAGGATATATTTGTATTTACAAGTTCTTGCCGAATATTGAGTGCTTGATGGAGAAATTGAGCTAAACTGTAGATTACACCAGAAGATTGATTAGACATAAGTGATATAAGGGATGTGGTACATTGCTGTTTAAGGTATTTAGCGGGTACAAAACGTTTTCGGATATCTTGGTAAAACTCACAGATAAAAAGTACATGAAATTCGTCCTCAACACCCATATCACATAATGGACACAAACGCATAGATTTTAACGTATTTTGTCTTCTTCCGGTATTTAGTCTAATATCACTCAGTCCCATACGAAAACGTGTGAATGTTGAACGAAGATTTAAATTACAAAGAACACTTAAATATTTTTCAGGCTCCAGTAAGGATTTGAATGATCTATACACATCATATCTGCTACTTGCATTTAAGTTAGACATCCATGTTTGATAAAATGTATTTACAATTCTTTCTTTGAACATATTTACAAACATACAGGTGTTACCAACTCCTTGATTAATCCAAGCATAGCCAAAGCCATTTGAGAACAAAAGTACCCGAATATTTGATGCCCAAGTTGTGTTACCCAGATTATCATAGTTGTATAACATATTGTAAGCTTTCCTTGGCAGTCGCTGTTTGTGCATAGTAAGTATTTTTGGCCAATATCTGATACAACGAATATATGAATTAACGTACAGAGGATATCTACCGCACTCTCCGTAAACAATATTATTAGGGGAGTTGACTCCAGTCATTAAAAATTTTTTACAGGCAAGAAGATGTACTTTTTCGATTGTATTAAAATGTTTAAAACCCCATAATTCAGAGCCATACAAAAGTATTGGTTGTATCTGTGTGTCAAACAATTTAAAGAATATACTTGGGGATAAAGGCTGGAGTTTAGATAAAGTTGACAATAACATGACCATGGCTTTTTTACCTCTTACAGATAAATCCTTAACAAGATTACCCATACTTTAAGTGTTGGTAAACAGAACACCTAGGTATTTATACTTGCTAACAACTTTAACTCTCGAACACTTATATAACCATTTTTCGACTGAAGCTAATGGGACACCTCTTCTAAAAACGACTATGTTTGTCTTTTCTAAGTTTACAGATAACTTCCAATCATCAGTGTAATCAGTTAAAATGTTTAATTGGTTCTGAAGACCCGAGACTGAGTGTGATATAAGAAAACATCATCAGCAAACAATAATAAGAACAATTCTAAAATATCCGGACATAATTGGACCCCGTATTTGCCACTATTCAATATTTCTATACACAATTCGTTAATAAAGAATAATAATAGAATGGGACTTAATACGCATCCTTGTTTCAAGCCAAGCGGACAATCAAAAAAGTCAGTGAAATCACCTTTACAACGCACACACGCCCTGACATTAGAGTACATACTTTTAAGAATCAGGTACATTTTGCCCCGTAATCCAGCTCTCCTAAGGCACACCCACAGTTTATGACGATTCACAGAATCAAAAGCCTTCCGGAAATCAACAAAAGCTACATACAGTTTTCTCCCCCGTTTCATCAAATATTTTTCTGTTATTGCATTTAATGTAAAAATATGATCTGTAGTCGAATAGTGTTTTCTAAACCCGGCCTGATATTCAGGAATTCTATCCCTCATATTGGCCCATAACGTTAGTCTGTTGTTTAATATACTCGAAAATACTTTCCCAAAAATACTGTTTAATGTTATACCTCTATAATTATCTGCATTGCTAGCATCTCCTTTCTTATGAATAGGTATAACAATGCCCTTCGACCACGAACTTGGAAAAATCATATTAAACAATTCTGTAAGATAGGGCAAAATTATTTCCCTTGATGATTGCAGCATTTCAGCAAGAATTTTATTCAGTCCCGGGGATTTACGTTTCTTAAGTGACTGAATTGCTGTCAGTATCTCATGACGTTGAATATCAGATTCAAGGATTTCCCGATCTATTTCAGAAAAGAAATCATCTTCATTTATAGGATCAAATATGTCATCAAAAAGCGTATGATCAAATACGTCATTTGTTGAAAATACTTCTTTAAAATGAATTGCCCATTCAGCTTTTGAAATGCTACAAGCAGGGATGTTTTTCATGTTTATGGATCGAACCTCTTTCCCAAATTTCTTAGCATTACCCATTGCATTACATAGCTGTCCAATTCTATTGTGTCGTATCTTGTTCTTATATAACCTGATTTCGTACTTATATCGATTTCTTAAGGAACAGTAACTCTTTCTGGTATCAGCAGACTTGTTACTTCTAAATTTCCGTAGTGCTCGCCTCGTAGCACGTTTTGCCTGCATACATTCAATGCTATAACGTCTGTTAATCATGTAGCCATTCTTAGAACAGCTCCGGACGTTCTTGTGGCGGGGTATGTGTCGGTATAAAACATGAACTACGAAGACTATGTCATCCAATAGCTGTTAATGTTGACAACTTGTTGTGTTTTAGACTCTCACGAAGTATACTGGACAGCACATGTGATATTTTATTGATTTGTGCTTACATACCACCTGAAGGGTCAACATACTACCGACATAAGGACTCTGCTTGTGCTCTTGATCAGTTAGAGTCTGTTCTTATAGATCATGTATCAGATATTGCTAATTGTCATGTTCTTATATGTGGTGACCTCAATTCCCGATGTGGAAACAAAAATAACTTCAGTGACTATGATTAAGATAGTATTAATAATAGAGGTGATCCATTTCCAGAGGAAAGTGTCCCTATTCCAGATAGGGAGTCAGTAGACTCAGTTGTAAATAGATTTGGTCAACTTTTATTGAACGTTTGCAATGTTTTTAATCTGTGCATAGTTAATGGGCGTGTGAATGGGGATTTCCACGGAGAATTTACATTTGTAAGCCACCAGGGAAGTAGCGTCAATGATTATTTCATTTGCTCAGTTGATTTCTTCCTTCATATTTCCTCATTATGTATTGGGGAAAACCCCGTCTCTGACCATTTTCCTCTTGAATTATCTTGTCATACAAAACTAACAAGTAACAGTCTTGACCAGTGTAGTGACCAGCCTCTGGTCAAATATGTTTGGAATGATTTTCACGAATCTCGTTACTTGGATAATCTTAAGAGCTGTCTTAATCTGACTGAATTAATAGAACTTCTACATGTTGATATAGATAGGTCTTTGTCTAGCTTCGTAGACTATTTACTGAATTCCGCCAGCTGCATGGTAGCAATTCAATAACGAATGAATGTTGTCCGATCTGGGTGGATTTTTATAGGACAAGAAATGGGGGAACGCATGTGCATTTCAATTTGCACAGAACTCACGTGCATAATGTTACTATGGCCGTTGCCGTGTTGCGTTTGGTCGATCGGTTTTATTGTCATCTGCGTTCATTTTTCCGGACAAGGTAATGTTGAATTTTAGATTCTTTGACAAAAATTACCCAGATATTTAAATGACAACTTTTCATGCAATGTTACTTGGGGGTGACGTTTCTTTTGCGGTTCAGTATATTATCACTTATTTTCATATTCTTCTTTCGTTCACAACACCTTTTGTAATCTGTCTCAGCTTCAATATATTTTCGTAAATTTAAAGTACAGTTATATTTTCTGAACATGTTCAATAGCCTATACTTATCAGATTTGAAATGAGCACAGTCTTTATCAAACGAAGGAGGCTCTAAATTCCTAGTTTGCTTAGATCTTGTACCATAAACTCCTCCATTTAAAGGAGTATGGATAATAATTTCAGATGATTTGATAATGTTTTCATTTAATATCATTGAGAATTCTTCATACATAATCTGACTTGTATTATTCTGGAGATATTGGGAGTGTGACACAAACGTTTCAACTGGTCTTATATGTCTAGCAACGGTCTCAAAAACAGAATAAGAGTCACCATTTAATTTTGTAATATATGATGTTCATCCATTACCTTCAGCCGGGGTTTTCATGTGTGTATAGATGATAAAGGCCCACACAGAATATGTTCATATACTGTTACTGTTATACTCAAAGCAAATTCAGATGTTACCGATATTGTTTTCACTTGGATGTTTTCCCACTTGTCTCTCTTGGACATGTTATGTTTTGATGAACTTAAAAGCAACATTTATCTAAGACTTGTTTAAGTCTGCGCATTCGTATAATTATACATTTGTTTCCCTTTACATTATGTTTTGTTGACACGCATGACCGAGCAAGCTGAAAATTTGTATTTTGTATCTTTTCTATATGCACATGAAGAAAAACTAATGTTTTCTCTGGTACTCAGTGTTTTAAGTAGTATACAATACAGAAGTATACCGAGTTTCAAACAAGCATGTCCATGTGATACGTAGAAGTCGAACACTGTTTGGCACATACCCTAAACTTCTTTATCGATAAAACGAAACTAATTCAATATTATGCATTTACTCAGTGTCAGACATAAAGAGCCCATTTTAATGTCATTGTCAATTTGATTCGTGAGAAACGAATTTCGGGTCATATTTAGTCAGAACACATGAACGGCCAGGCATTTTCATATTTGTTTTTGTTTCGTTGTTGTTGTTTTTTGTGGGGATCTTGAGGTTTAAGAGATTTAATCATACTCAAGCCGAGCCAACCATTTACACTTCTTGTGTCACGTTTCAAAGACTGCTGGCGTATTGGGTCATCTAATGCCAAACCGCGGTGAGTGGTTACAATACTACGAGATTACTCAGTGAGCTTAATTTGGTTACAGCACTGCGTGTTTAAATTGAGACAGCTTTCAAGTCATCAGGATGAAAAAAGCTAAGCCAATCTCATCTAGATCTGATCGCGTCCAATGTCATTATACCGCCAGAGAGCCACACATATAACTACGTAACATGGCGACATTACCTTGCTGGCAATACTGCTCTCGGCAATGTCCAATAAATACATTTTGCCCATTTTTTCCCGGCTATGCATATTTAATATTCACGTATACTAAAGGTACTTCATTATTACTTATGCATTTTATTCAGAAAGATGTTGATAGGGATCTCTGCAAAATATTTCATCATACTTCATCTGTCAAAACCAACCGTGGGAGTATTACGTATTCATTTGTGTTAATCACCACGATCTAATGTAAAGATGGAACAATCAAATATCTACACGCGTTTAAGAAAAATGCTGGTTTTTGAATTGAAGAAAACATGACTCCAACAATAACATAAGTTTGTTTTGAGAAATCAGGGCAAGTACATGTACTTATCTACACCGACGAAAAAATTAGACTAAGTGGAAATGTCAAAAATGATAATATAAGGGTAATGCTATTTTTCAGGGCATTATCATTTGCAGAAGCCTGCCCGACGAAGGAGGGCAGTTGAAAAGACCGAGGAGATATAATTAACATGTTTAAAATGAAATATTAACGACATGAAAGATGCATTTTATTTTGTATTAATTTGTCTTTTATTTAGAAAATTGAGATGCATAGTTATTAAGAAATATTATTATGTAAACCCATCAGTATTCAAATTGGTTGAGTTATTTACATCTAATAGTATTGGTTGCCAAAGATATTTTTTTTTCTGTGAATCTTTATAATTAAGAAACAATAATTAAGTTAAAATTAATATCTACTGTGTATCTTCGACGAAATTCAGAACTTTCTTATGTAGAAATAATAATGTATTGTCATCACAATTGTGTTCATTTCGCCAAACGTACTATAATTGTGTACCTGTCCAGAGAACAAATATGGATTGAGTCAAAATTTTGTCTTTCTGTCTGTCTAACTGTCCGTCCTCCGTCTGTCTGTCTGTCGGACAGCACGTTCATGCGTTTACGGCTGCTAATAAAAATGCACATATAAAAAACAGACAGCTGACCCCTTTACATGACTCGAAATCACAGTGCACGATGTAGAGGGTACTTAGGATTTATGTGTCAACTAGTACAGGCCAAATTTATGCGCCCTTACTTTAAGTCTTTTTCACAAGACAGTGTACATCCCCAAAATGTATGATGTTTATATTCCGCTATGGCAGTGGCACGTTAAATATCAAACAAACCTCTCTCAGCCTTTCTGAGAAATGATGTTGGCTACAAATGAAACATACAAGACGTTTTTCGATGGTTGTGATGCTGATATTTGATACGGGTACCATAGCTGTGCTTTGGAACTTACCTTTGGAGTGTTTCGGCGACTTTCAGCTTATTTTAGTTTTGATAACGTTTGTAATCTTTTGGGTCAAATCCAATTTCCCGGTCTATACTTTGTTTTGCCCGGCAGATTATGTCTATTCTCTTATTTTATTGCATGAACTACAACGATGACATTAGTATTTGATCTGAGACAATGGAAGGAATAATAATGTAGCACAAATTTGCCATGAATAGTAGTTTGATTACTGTTTCAAATGTCAACGCCTTATTACCTCCGAACATTTGATAAAGCGGTTACTTATATTATAATTAGAAACAGAACACAAACTAGCAACTTTCACGATGCCTACTTATTATTGTGTCAACGCATGAATCATTTACACAATAATTTATTTCTTGTTTTATAAGACATAGGGTCCTTCTTTGTGAACATTAGAGAATTTATCATAAGAAACTGGGATGATGAAAAGTAAAAGGTCAAATAATGTTAACGTTCAAAACATTGAAAATAACTGCACATGTCCATGAATATTGATGGATTAGGTTATTTGTGAACCTGTCGTTATTCGTTAGTGTTTGGAGAAAACAGATATTATGATACCAAATGCTATTCCCCAGCTAACACACAACATTTTCACAACGTTGTGGTAATGTTGAGGATTTGTACCGCCTTGATATAACGTTTTCGCAACGTTGCACATTTACATTGTGAATAAGTTGTGGATCGGACATCACACGTTTTTGTAACTACGTTTCTGAAACGTTGATGAAACGTTATACAGTCTCCTTCATGATAGTCGTATTGGAATAGAATTTCTTCATCACAGTCAATTTAATTGCGTCAGAAAACCAAATATAAGTGATTGCCATATTTCTTCTGATTGCCACTTTTTGCACTTGCAGCAAAGTTCACTCTCATCACGCTGTGATTCTTCGGTATCTGTCGCGTCATGCATCAAGGACTGTCGCGTTACTGGCACCAAAAGTAACCGGAGTCGTTGAAGTGGAAGTGTTGTTGTGGAAGATGTAGTAGACGTCTCAGCTCTTGTCGTGAAAACAGTTGATGAAATGTGCTCTGTTTAACTACATGCATGGTGAACAGGTTTATGCCGGATTTCCTGAAAGCAGACTGCAGATTTATTGGTGTAAGGGCAGCACAGTGAGCTTTGCATGCGACTATTGAATATTTGTCAATCTCAGACCTTACATGTTCCCTGGTGAGTTGTACATTCTCTCGAAAGGACCAAAACATCCAACGTTCATATGCATAGGTTGGAGGATATGCGACGTATTCGCTGGCAAGATGAAGAGAATAATGTGTGTTTAGCTTGCCCACTCGATACGTGACAGCGATACATGCTAGTTATAGCCATCATAAAGACCCAGGACCGGATTACCTGCCGTAAGTTATACACAGTCCTTGGTGTTGCATCCACCTGAAGTACCGAAGGACCGGGATTACATCATGTCAAATGTTGCACAAGTTGGGAGGGGGGCCATTACTTTAATGATTTAACTTATAACTTTATATTTCTTTATGCTTATAAATTATGTAAATCTGTATGTACATTTTGTAAACCTGAACATGTTGTATGATAATAGACTGAGGTTGTGTTGTACTTGTCCAGGATCTTCTCCTGTTCGTCAGAATAGATGTTGACCGTCTTTTTCGATGTAACGGTTGCTCTCATGATTTCCAAAGAGCGGGACAACTACACTCTAGGCCCTGGCCATCTCCAAAGAAACTGTTAAACCACAAGTGGAAGAGGCTTGTCATCTTTTGGTTTCTTCCTTCAGCAGACGGCAAGATTGGTAGCTAAAGCTGGGACCTCTGCATGAGAATAACCATACCAAAGAGTAGACATCATCTTCACATGAGACACGAGGCTTTGTTCCTCCTCTAAGGATAACAACGCATTGGTTCCCGATCCCCCACATTCATCAGAGACTGTTCCACAACGTCAATTGTGAAGAGACGAGTAGGGCACGGAAAACTGTCTTGCTGCACTTTTGAGCCCATTCCCGCTCATGACTGCCACATTATATAGCTCGTCCATGCTTTTTGGTGGATACGGCTGGTAATTTACCTTCCCTGATCTATAGGAGCCTTAAAATCACAATAAACACTATCATGGCGTCAACATGAAACATTATAAAATAATCCGCAGATAGTACGAATGATAAAAGAAAAGCCCCAGCTGCCTTTCCATACAATTATATTTTTAGCGAGAGTATCAGACGATCTGTCACTTACGTTTTTGACAGCACTAAAACTTATTTTAACGATTCTTTCGTAGTGTTGAGTAATGTTTTAGGGATCTCTGTTTCAAACTGGTATATTCGTCAAGTTTCATCAATAGCTTGATCCTGAGCATTTTGTCACGGAGGGGGCGCCGACACAGTGCTTGCTGATAAGTAAGCTGCCAGTGACGTGACATCTCGTAAAATATCAAGAACAACGATTCTAAATGGCCCTACGGAAGCGTAGTAGGGCCACGGTGAAAATGTTTTTTTGTCTAAGTATCTCCCACGTAGGACTTATTTTCTCCTACGTAGGACTTAGTATCTTCTACAAAGGACTTAGTATCTCCTACATGGGATTTATTATCTCCTACGAAGGACTTAGTATGGCCTAGAATCACTATCTCCTACGTAGGAGATACTAAGTAGTACGTAGGAGATAGTTATTCTAGTCCATACTGCCCTACGTAGGAGATAGTAAGTCCTACGTAGGAGATACTAAGTCCTGCGTAGGAGATAGTAATTCTAGGCCATACTTAGTCATAGTAGGAGATAAGTAAGTCCTAGGTAGATAGATACTTAGACAAAAAAACTTAACCGTGGCCCCACTACATCTGACCCAGCGGAAAAATACTTCGAGCGAAAACATGACGATAGAATAATTTTCCAGTCACTGTAGATCGTCCAATGTTGTTATTAATGGTGTTACGACATAAACCATGATGTATGTTGTGGTGAAGGAGGTCTGAGTTTGTTTTCCCCATATCATTATTATGTTGGATACAAAGGGTAGTTATCAAGGGCACCCAGTACATGTTTGACCGACCCGTGAAGATTCCGGGGTAGAATAGGTCTTCAGCAACCCATACTTGCCGTAAAAGGTGACTCTGCTTGTCGTAAAAGGCGACTAACGGGATCGGGTGGTCAGGCTCACCAACTTGGTTGATGCATGTCATCGATCCCAGTTGCGTGGATCGATGCTCATGATATTAATCACTGGATTGTCTGGTCCCGACTCGATTATTTACAGACCGCCGTCATATAGCTGGAATATTGCTGAGTGCGGCGTTAAACAACAAACCAAACCAAAACCAAAAAAACATGTTTGAGAATTCAGTCGGGCAGCGTTTTGTGGCAGTCATATTACGTTCTGATTTCGCTCGTATACATAGCCTACTTGCCAGAGGAGGTTATCGCCATTTCTCTCGTGTTACTTCTGAAATATTTATCATTTAACGTTTTCTGTACTAGTATAGGAACTTTGATTTTTGTGGAACTAAGTAATATTGCCAATTTCAGTCCGTGGAAAAGGTTGTATAGATTTCTAATGTACAGCGAAGAGAGGGACTCAAAACAATGGATTTTTTTTCCGGTCGTCTAACTGTAGGCTACCAGATATCGCCATGACCTAAAGTGCTAAAATGTGTTATAACATCGTTTTAAATCTAATTACTAATATATCTCTGACTGAACTAGCCTATATGTTGATCTCCTGGTTGTTAGATGTTGTCTAAAGTTATATTGTACAATGTGTATTTTTTTTTTATTTCCCAAAAATAAAGAATTCATTTTCGGATAAATATGTCCGACTCCCTTTTCATAAAAACGGGTCGCTAGTCGCGGGCTTTAACGGGTTGCTGGTACTCGGTGATGTGGTGAGAAGCTTGTCGAAAGTCAAAAGTTATCACAAGATATTGCCAGTGAGGTTTTTTTTATTGTTTGTAGATTATTAAGATCAAAATCGATCGCAAATGCTTTTGTAACATGAACAAATACATTGGAAGTGATTGCAACAATATTCGTTCAGGTTCCGATCACCATATTTAGTCATGTACCATACAGAATTATATTTAACTATATTGAACTCTTTATGTTCGGTACATCAGGTAAAATAAATTTCCCATGATACTTGGTTTCCTGAAACCTTTGTGACAATGAGAGAGAACATATGGTGATCGTAAACTGAACGAGTCTGATTACGATGCTGGCTACGAAATCGTACTGTAGCTGGTTACAATGTCTGTTTAATACATCTATTCCCGTTTGGATTCCGGTTCAGAACAGGTCCCCAGTAATCCATTGTTCGTACTACTAGCTGGCGAAGGGTGGATTTTGTATCAAAATTCCATATATTTTTCAGCTGCAGAAATTTCTTGTAATTTAAAGCTACGAGCATGAATATTGGAAAAAAAACACCTTGCAATTTCTTTTTCCAGAATTTACGGGGACAATGCAGCCAAACGTTATTTTACGTCGTTGTGACAACGTCCATGGTATATATTCCACAGAATAACGTTGTATTGGCATAATATTATACCATTGCTACAACGTTTAATACAGAGTTCCCACAACATCAAATACAACATTACCACAACGTAAACTGTAAAACACAACGTTAGCCAACAACGTAGTGACAACATAAATGGGAGTCCGCGGAATAACGTTGTAGGAACGTTATTCAAATCACAACGTTGTTACAACTTTACAAATTGTTAGCTGGGTCAAACCTTATGTCTTCTCTGTGACACATCTTTTTGCATACTAGGTCTGTGTCATTGTCAGTCGCTCTCGCTTTCTGCCATCAAGGCGGTTTCCATCCAGCCCCAACTTCAAACAATTGGTGGTTCCATCTTTGTGTTTAGAGATGTATGCACAGTAAGGCTCTCACCCATTGTATACAGTTAACATGTTATCAATTACCGTTTCGAATATATATCAACAAATCAAGCAGCTCCATTTTTTTTTAGAGACCAATGAAACAAAACAAATGTATGTGATATGTGTCGTCTTGTGAGTTACGATGATGTTGCAATTGGCGGCATTATTTTAAAAACCTACATGAACAGCGGAATCTCTCTTCTACACAAGCCCTAATTCTGTTTGAAACCTAAAATCTCAAGTAGACACCAATAACACAACTACTCTGTACCGATCGGGAGCTGTAGGTGAAGCATTCTGGTTCAGTCATTGGCAGGAATGAAGTGCACTATACATATCTGAGGCAGGAATGAAGTGTTCTGTCCCATGCGGGGGAAAAATGAAGCGTTCTTTACCAGTCTGGAGTGGAAATGAAGTGTTCCGTGCAGATCGTGAGCGGGGTCAGATTATTTTAAAATGGGTATTTTGCACCACATGGAATATCGTCCTGTAAAGAGAACGCAGCAGGGTGCTTTGAGCATATAACAATGCTTCACTTTCCAATTACAAATCAACTACTCAGATCAAATCAAATCAGTCTGCTCCCCACAAACCATTGGTGCTCAGTCTACGAAGTCGGGGTACCGTGTAACAAATAGGAATAATCTTAATATTCGGCAAGTATATTGTGTGTACCATTTCCGTCTCATGTCCTTCGGGGTAGAGATAGGATGTGTGTTTTGGGTTGGGTATGAGTACATTATTGTGCTTTTGTTGAAAACCATCAGGAAACCATACCTTATGCAAACATAAACTAGCAAACAAAATTGTAATATAATGAATGGAAACTTAACGAAAACTTGAATGCTAATATATATTAAAACTAAAATGTGATGTAAAAAGTACGACCTGAAACCTAAAACTAACATACCAATAGCTTTTTTCCAAAGACGAAATGGAAACCATATATAAACCAGACAGCTGTGTTTGGCTGTCACAGATGTTTAAATCATCTTCCTGGTTAAAAGTAACCCTTTTATGCAAATTAAATGACATAAATTGGCAAATTTGGAACGCGGGTATTGCAAATTCATCTAAATGTACACCATAGCGAATAAAATGAACCTTGAACCATATTTATTGAATGGCTTCCTTTCAGCCCTTGAAGGGGCATTTGCGGTGGGAACTACCCCATTCTCAGTGCGAAGAGCTTATATGAGTGATGTGACAGGTCAATATCACGTCATGCTAACACACAAATTTCTTCGGTTAATACGTAAACGGATGACGTCATGCAAACACCCACGTGAGCAGTTTGACAACAAGGACGAAAGTTTTAATGGTGATAAATATCCATCAAACGATTCCAAGACTTTTCAACAAACGCGTAGGTCTTTTGTTTCAAAACCTATACATCTACTCATCTTCATTAAAATGATACTGTGGAATGTTTATGATTTATGTTTTTATTCCAGTTCAGCACGCTAATTAGTTCTGCGCTATTCTCTGGACGAGAACCAAACACCTTTGTCGTGATGAATAAGAGCAGAGTCTATGATCAAAACATCATAATATGTATCACGGCACCAAACGTAATCCTGTGGTGTACGGTATATCTGCAGTTTATTAATAGCATTTCTCACTATATACACGACAATCGGTGATTTAAACATTGTATTTATTTTCGTTGTGTCCGTCTTGCCTTCATCTTGAATCTGGATAACAAGAAGTGAAAACCCTGGACAAAAATGGTCAAAAATATGTTCAAGTGATGAAAGTAGTTTCTTGTCGTTGCCGTCACATGTCTTCCTCGCCCAGTAACAATGTGTTTTGGCAAAGTCAAACTTGTCCGAGAGTTTCTGATGCCGAAGTCACTCGATCCTTATAAAGTGTGCTTGTCCCAGTGACCCAGAATCCCTGTTGATGGGTATGCAAAGTGTCATTTGCATAAGGCCATCCATATTCTGTGTATGTGTTTCTCACCTCAAACCTCAGATAACTTGGGAGCGGGCGGACGAAATAAAATACATAATTAATTTTTAAATGCCTGTAAGTAATTGTGTAAGTTATTTTATGAAATTTAAAATAAGTTTTAAACACTTGGTTTTAGAATTTAGTCTATAATGGAATTTATGATGTAGATCGAGTAGCTTTGCTTGCAATAACAACTGAAGAAAGTTGACCTGTTCTTTTATGTCGGTGCAATAGTATATCTTGGGTCTACTAGTATTTCTTTTATTAGATTGATGCACAATTTTTCGAAATGTACGGCGGCAGGAAACATTTAGTCACGAAAACGTCACGTCGGAATGGAGATGGGGAACTCAGATAAAATACGGACAAAATCACATACTTCGAAACGATTTTCAGATAAAAATTTGTTCACACTTGTTCTGTCATGTGTATGAACATGGATTTTCAATATTACTTTCATCAAGATTATGCAGGTCGCCGGCTACACAGATCATCCTTTCTTGGATACTTCGGCATGAACACATATTTTGTCTCGCAGCTCAAAGCAACAATGTTGCTCTCAGATTCATTTTTTTCTCCACCCATGACGAACATATGTCATAATGTCAACGCCTCGATAATCTTCCTGGTCAGTTGATTTTTAACAATGTAATACATATGGCCTCATTCACGGCATCATCACAGGATTCCTTCTAAATACCCATACACTTGATCAGGGTTATGACCTTGGGGTGAATTTATAAATTAATTTGCCTTTGTAGGAAAATGTTTTCGTGAATACTATTATTAAAAAACATGCTGTGCATGGTATTTTTGCACTGCAGATTTCTTCTAATAACTTTCGAAAACTTTTAGTTTTCCCCCTTTCTGACCACGCGATCTCCTAGCAACCACGCACCGTGAGCGCATCCTAGTTGGATTGCTGCTTACAACTGTCAAAAACACCTTTGCACGTTCGCTTGTATTCAATATGAGCTATAAGACATTTTCGTGTGACGCTTAATTTGACGGAGAATGTTCGTGATGATCAGGGGATCCTTGGGTCATTTCTAGTATGACTTTGGTGACTTTATCGTGGAGAAAGTTCCAATTCAAGATGACATCTTTCCGACAGTCAACTCGAATCAACAAGGTGGCGCCTTTCTTTCCGCTTTTGTCAACCATGCAAGACACAGCACAGTAAGGGAATGGTGCGGCCACCACGTTGCAGACATTCGTCGATTCAAAAACAGTGCTACCAATACTTCTGGACCGAGCTTAAAAAGATGAAGTGTTTGAAAAGAACGCAGATACTCGGACTTGAACAAACGGATATTCAACGTACCATCAGATGAAGGGTTGGATAGGACAAAACTGGAAGTGATCCCAGATTGTATTATACAACTTGTGCGCGAAGTGTATCCAAATCCACCGAGCAAAAAATACATAGGACAAGTGTGGATCTGATGATCAAACTCAGTTTTGGGTGTAAAAAGTATGTGAAAGAAAAGGAAAAGTACAATAGTTTTCAGATAGGCTTAATGTAGGTCAAAACATCTGGTAAATTTCGTTACTTATTCATCTGTCGCTTATGTGCAATGTTATGTTGATACATACATGTGACATATTCATATATTGTAGTCAAGCTAAGAAATATTGGCGCACTTCAGGTGCTTCAAATTAGAGAAGTATGTAACCAGCGAATTTCCGATATAATCCGGTGACGTAATATTACCCAATGTAAAGTCACCTCGGAAATTCGCTCGTTTGGCTCTGGCCCCTATGAATGCCCTTAGGATGTTTACCTAAATCGTTAAGAGAACAATGAAGTCGTCAAATAACAATAGATCACACGGGGATTACGGAAATGTGATACCTCGTGATGACGTCGCAAAATGGAGGTCATAACCTACGCTTTTGTGTTTGGGGGATTGTCCCTATGACGATCGCCATTTTCAGTCGGTGATCGAGTGACGTCATAGTATCCAGGGTGTAACATCGCGTGACCATTCCCTACGGATGTTTGTGTGTGTGTGTGACGTCATTCTACTCGTGACGTCACAGCATGGCGATCATAACTGCGGGATATTATGACGTCACACGACCATCGACCCAAAATGGCGATCACTATAGGGACAAACCCCCCAATACAAAAACGTAGTGTTTGTGACAGTTTATTGTTTTTACCGGATCGGATCCGGATTTTGAATATTGGGAGGGTTAAAGGCCGGACAATCCGGAGTCGGCAGTTATGTCAGCTGAGGTTGACAGTAGCACTGTGGTGCATCACAATATTTACAGTATTTGTGGAAATAGGGGACAAGAAATTGTGTGAGTATATACACAATATGTGTCATGAAATTGTCTTTCTGTTGTGAGGGATAGGTTTGTATGGATAGGACCTTTTCATGCTAAATTTATTGTTTATTTGATATAACTCTAGAGCACGTGCGTTGGTGTCACCTATTTTCATGACATACTGGTAAAATACCTTATACACAGTAGTACGTTAGTTCGTTGCTAGCATGAATATTTAATTAAATATCAGTAAATGTGTCATTGAATAGGCAGTTTGAGATATTGGGAAAACTAGCTTAAGGTTGCTTTATTTTGTATTCAGTTTGGAACTGTTTCAACGTTTCAAAGTACAACGCATATGATGATATGTGTTGAAGTGTTACCATTAGGACAAGGGTATAAACGAGTGCAAGATAAACCCCCTTTTGTCAACCTTACAACAGTATTAATTCAAGAAATTTCCTTTGTGGGAGGCAGAAGTGTTCTTTGACATTTGATGAAGAATAAACTAATATGACAGATGGAAATATGGCTGTTTTCAAGCAGGAAAAATAAATTCTTCTAACAAGGGAGAGCAGGCATATTATCTGCATTCACGAGGGTTGAACGGGCATTAAATGCGTTAATATCAACCAGACATACAGCCAGTAATGCTGTAAATCAAGAACATAACAAAGTAAAGGTATTTCTTGATAGACTAGATTTGAAAAGTCAAGTTTCCACCCTTGCCGAACAAGGCTGGAATTCCTGGGCTCGATCGTAGCGCCACCAGTTATTACGCTATTACGAGTTATGTCCCTTCTATGCCTCTCTAATTGACCAATCAGATTCCACATATCGTATCACTTGCATTTTCTTGAAACAAAATGGCGGCGCCCAGTCAAGAAGATCTGGTCGATAATCAAGATCTATTTTGTGTCTAACATCGCGAAGTGCATCAAATTACGTGAGCACCTTGATTTAAAACGTGTGAAGATTTGGAATTGAAAATTGAAGCAAATGGAATAAGAGCAGTTGCAGGGGACACTGCAGATTGAAACAATTATTGCAGCCATTATAGCTGAGGAGGAAGTATACAATTTAAGTGATCATGAAAATCTTGTTATCAAATCAGCTGCATCTGGTGGAACGAAACATAGAACTCAGAAAGAGGTCAATCAGGGCCAATTCCGAAGCGTGAGCTTAATCCATCAGCTGCAGAGTGGACAGGTGGTATTTCAGGTAGGATTTATGGTAATCAAGGGGCGGGTAGCCTAGTGGTAAAAGCGTTGGCTCGTCACGCCGAAGAGCCGGGCTCGATACTACACATGGGTACAATGCAAGAGCACATGACTAACATTCTCAGACTTCCAAAGACGGAGATCATGAAATTTGCAAATTTAGCAATATTCCAGCAATATCACGCCGGGGGACACCAGAAATGGGCTTCACACATTGTACCCATGTCGGGAATCGAACCCGGGTCTTCGGCGTGACGAGCTAACGCTTTAACCACTAGGCTACCTGACCGCCCCTAGTTCAGAATGAGAAAAATAGTGGAGAAGTTACCACCATTTACATCTACAAAGTCGATGGAGAAAGGATACAGTACACAGATTGAAGATAACTGGAGGTTATCCCAGCATATCTAAACTTGCAGAGTTGATCGAGACTGCCGCTGCGGAAGCCAATTACTCAGTGTTCGGAATAAGTGTCACAACTAGAGTCTTCAGTCAGAAGTTGCCCAAGGGCCTGAACGAAAGGACAAAGTTTCAAGTTTCGATGTGCAAGCTCTGAAAGACGATGGTCCAGTGACGTACAATAGCAGACTGTTAGAACATTACCTCCTTGTAAATACTGCACTGGTGACCATGCCATATTTACCTGTGACAAGTACAAACTCATGACTCAAGAGAGGAGACTAGATTTCGTGACCAAAAATAGATTGTGCTTTCACTGCTTCTCAGCTTCCCAAGTCTCCTATAATTGTTCCAAGCGTTGCATGTTTGTTCATAATAGATGCAGTAAAAAACACTCAAGACTATTGCATTTTGGTACCGAGAGGTGGAGAATCTGCAAGAGAAGTCAGCAGATTCAAACACAGAGCAAACTATTTCACACTCAGTTCACAATTTAGTTTGTGGTATCAATGGGGCCGGTGTCAACCGAGTAGCACTTCCCATTGTTCCGATAATTTTCGAGTCAGAATCCAATGACATAGTCAGGACCTATGTTCTACTTGATCCAGGCAGCGCAAATACGTTTTGATCACAGAATATAGCTCAGCAGCTTGGTCTCCAGGGATGTTGGAAAGCAACTTTATCACTGACGACATTGACCAATGAGAACTTTCAGTCAAAGACATCCAAGGTTAATTTGGAAGAAGCAGATGTCAGTAAGAAACACTCCATGAAGCTAGCTCGTGTTGGAAGTTGTATTCACGTCTATCTGTAATGGATAGTGAACTGGAGATGTCAGTTTATGACAAGCGAGTAATTATTGGAATTTGGAATGAAACAGTGCAGAAGGATAATGGTCAGTACAAGATGGACATACCGTTCCGTAATGTTGAACAAAGTTTGCCTAACAACTATGGAATAGCGGAGGCACGACTTGAATTCCTTGGTAGGAAAATAGCAAAGGATGCAAACTTGTACAGAAGATACAGGGATGTAATTCAGGATCTTTTGAACAAGGGGGATGCTGAAAGGTTCCTCAGATTTAAGTCAATGCCAGTAATGGACCATTTGGTATATTCCACACCATGCAGTGTTTAGTGATAGGAAGCCTGAGAAACTCAGGAGAGTGTTCGACTGTGCTGCAAAATATGAAAACACAAGATTGAATACAGAAATCTTTCAAGGACCAGATCTGAGGAACAAGTTAATAGGTGTCCTACTGAGATTTAGACAGGAGCAAAAAGCTAGCATGGGAAATATCAGGTGAAAGTAACAGAGAAACATCGTGATGCACTCAGATTTCTATGGTGGCCTGATTGTGACCTACAGAAACCACTAGAAATCTACAGAATGACTGTACATCTGTTTGGTGGGGTTTGGTGCCCAAGCTGTGCTAATTTCGCAGTTGGACGCACTGCTGAAGATAACGCAGAACAATTTCAAGAAGTGATAGTTAAGATTGTTGTGGAAATTTTTTTATGTTGATGACTGCCTCAAGACTGTAGCTACTGAACAGCAGGCGATTCACTCGGTGAAAAATTGTGTGAGCTGTTAATGTAGGATTCAGATTAACCAAATGGATAAGTAATAGTAGGGTTGTTTTGGATGTCATTCCTGTTCAGGAAAGGGTGAAAGAAATCAAAGACATTGATCTTCAGAGTGATGTTCTTCCTCAGGAGAGAACGTTTGGTGTAAAGTGGAGTACTAACTCAGATTAGCTTGGCTTCAAAATCAAACCCAAAGATAGACCAGTCACCACCAGAAGAGGATTGATAAACATAATCAGCTCTATATTATGATCCAATGGGTTTGGTTGCCCAGTTGTTCTACAGGCAAAACAATTATTCCAGGAGGAATGTAGATTGAAGGAAGACTTGGATGCTGCATTAGCGCAGGTCAATGCTGATAGATGGTCCACATGCCTTCAGAAACTGCCTTTTATTGAGCAATTTACTCCTCAAGATGTGTGACGCCTCCTGACTTTGGTTAGATTATGAATTGTGAACTTCATTTTTTCTCAGATGCTGCAATGGTTGTGGTGCTGTGTCATATCTAAGAATTGTGAACTGTGATGACAGGATGCATTGCACCATTTTAATGGGTAAATCGCGATTAGGACCCATTAAACAAATCACCTTACCACGACTTGAATTGTCGGCTGCTGTGATATCGGTCAAGTTGGACCAAATGCTTTGTAGAGAACTGAGATTCAGTATCACCAGGTCCATATTATGGTCAGTCAGCATGGTTGTGTTGCACTACATCAAGGATGAATCACAATGCTAGACATATGTTGCAAACAGAGTTAGTGTTATACATGAAGGATCATCACCTGACAACTGGAGGTATATTGGATCTAGTTTAAATCCAGCAGATTATGCATCAAGAGGCCTAGATTCTCTTAGTGAAACAGTGGACCTATGAATCAGATTTCATCGGGCAATATGGGAGTGTATGGCCATGTGTACCAGAAGCTTTGCAGGTGTCAGAGGACCTGGAGACAAAGAAGGCAAAGGTGTGCTTAGTGCAAGCTCCTTCTGAATGTGCCACTTCAAGACTTCTTAAGAGATTTTCATCATGGTACAGGTTGAAGAGGGCAGTGGCCTGGATACTGAGGTTGAAATGCTGCTTATTGAAAGGAATCAAAGAACAAAAGCCTGTTCCGAATATGTTCCAATCTTCACTGACTGTAGACGAGCTCAAAGATGCTGAAATTGAAGTTGTCAAATATGTTCAAAGATACCATTTTCCAAAGGTATGTCAGGATCGTGGTGATGGTAAATGTATCCGGAAGACCAGTTCAATCTACAAACTGGAGCCTCATATGACAGAGGTGTCGTGTGTGTTGGTGGGCGTCTGACCAACGCACCAGTCTCCCAACAGTCAAAACATCCCATGATTTTACCAAAGGGTCATTCGGGTGGAGAACATGTTTTGTCTTATCTGAGGCAAACATTTTTTGCCCATCAGTGGATGTACGGTTGTCAAGCAAGTTTTGAGACTTTGTGTTCCGTGAAGGATCCGTGAAGTGTCAGAGGATGTCGAACCTGCCTGATGATAAGGTCAGACCTGGCCAGCCTCCTTTTAACAATGTTGGAGTGGACTGCTCGTTTTACGTGAAAAGGGGTTGGACTATTGTAAAACGCTATGGATGTTTGTTTACATGTCTAACTACCAGAGCAATTCACAGTGGGAAAATCGACTCACTAGGCACAGATTCCTTTATAAATGCACTGAGATTTGAAGCTCGTACAGGCAAGCCAGATTTGATAAGGTCAGACAAGGTTACACACGTCAAGGGGTCACAGAGAGAACTAAGGGAGTCAATACAGTTATGGAATCTAACCTAAATACACAATGACATGTTGCAAAAGGAGATCAAGTGATAACAACATTTCCGGGAGGAGATGGGTTTGTGAGGACTGCAGAAGTAAAATCTGGAGGATCATTGTTCATCAGACCCATTCATAAACTCTGTTTACTGGAACCACTAGGACAGAGAGTTAAATGTTCGTTCACGAACAAGAACTAACATTTATGGAGCCGCGATGTTAGAGACAGTTTCTGGATATTCCTGCATTAGACTCGGATTTTGAATATAGGCAGGGTTAAAGGCCGGACAAGCCGGAGTCGGCAGTTATGTCAGCTGAGGTTGACAGTAGCACTGTGGTGCATCACAATATTTACAGTATGGGTGGCAATAGGGGACAAGAAATTGTGTGAGTATATACACAATATGTCATGAAATTGTCTTTCTGTTGTGAGGGATAGGTTTGTATGGTTAGGACTTTTTCATGCTAAATTTATTGTTTATTTGATATAACTCTAGAGCACGTGCGTTATTTTCGTGACATACTGGTAAAATACCTCATACACAGTAGTACGTTAGTACTTTTCTAGCATGAATATTTAATGAAATATCAGTAAATGTGTCATTGAATAGGCAGTTTGAGATATTGGGAAAACTGGCTTAAGTTTGCTTTATTTGTATTCAGCTTGGAACTGTTTCAACGTTTCAAAGTACAACGCATATGATGATATGTGTTCAAGTGTTACCATTAGGACAAGGGAATTCGCTGGTTACATACTACTATTAGGCCTCTTCCTAATCACTAGTTGAAACATATGTTTAATTCAAGTTTTAGAAAGTGACCAAAAGTAAACAAATACCTATACTTTTCGGATTGAACTGAAGTAATCTTGATGCTAATACTTATGTACTAACTTGTATTTCGTATTTATGTATCGTTAATGTTTATACATTAACCGAAACCATTGTGCTGTTGTTCGGCCGTAAATATATACACGACGATACCCTTTGATCACAAATGCATCGAATGTGACACATGTAGACATGACCATGTGCTTTGCTATTTATGCAGACCCCA
Organism: Haliotis cracherodii; assembly: GCF_022045235.1. Classification (NCBI taxonomy): domain Eukaryota; kingdom Metazoa; phylum Mollusca; class Gastropoda; order Lepetellida; family Haliotidae; genus Haliotis; species Haliotis cracherodii. Next base: position 32,665,450 of record NW_027266286.1, read on the forward strand.
TACGAGACGATTCGACCTTTTATGATAAAACTACAGAAAATAAATTAACTAATATCCAGATATGGAGCCATTTGTGGTCTCCCAGATTTGTCATTCAAGTTTATACGACGTTTGACGGTCAATGGTGATCTTGTTTGCGTACGGTTTTCAAAAAAACCTTCTCTCGACACTCGGTTGTGTTTACATTGTCAGTCACTGTTCGAATCTTTAACACCGCCACCTTGCGCGCTATTTATAGTCAGGGTGGGGCTTTAAATTACTCTCCTTTCGAACATCCTGTAACAGCTTGCCAAGTGAAACAGAAAGTGGTCACATTCGTAATTAAATTATGTGAAGTGTTGGTGATGAATACCAATCAATCATTAAATGCACACATATAAACGATGCTCGTACATTGTGTGTTCAATGTAAATGTAGGAATCAGCCAAATAAACAAATGTTCATGGAATTGTTTAACTCTTCAAAAATATCTGTCCAGAAGAAACTTTGTAAATGTACAGATATCATCATGAAAGTTGTTTACGCCTCTGTCCGTCTCACTATCGTATCTCTTTTAGTACCTCATACAATCTCAGGAGACTGACTGGAAACCTAAAGGAAGCGGGTTATTTGAAATTTCATTAAAGCATCGATTCGCCAATATGCCAATTTATTGTGTTCGTTTGGCTTCTCCTGGATTTCCATTGTCAGGAAACCAATGGTTAGTTTGTCCTGTAGATTATCAATGGCTATCGGACGATCCAATATCTACCACATAGGGCACATGTACGAAGAATCACAGCTGCCCATACTCTGTTGGTCAGCGATAAAACATAACAGGAAAATTACAATACCAGTGCTCAACTAATTCGATTTGTTAGTCGTTTTCTCCATCAGTTCAGAGAAATTTGAATATCCATTTAATCGTCATTAATTGGACGAAGATAAATTGAACCAGTGGACAGAGATTGTCTGTAAAGTACATGTACACCTGCTGAAGCTTAATGAATAGCTGACACTGTAGAGCTGTGGAGTTTCATAAACAACCCAATGTTGCCCTTTTTCAGCTCGCAAGCATGTACTCGGGATGGTCACTAATGACATAATGAGCATAATATCTGTTTAGATTAACCCAGTAAACATTCAGATTATATCATTGATGAATAGTGATTGTGTGTAGAATTAACGATTCATTTGAATCCTTGATTGACAAAGGTATAAGGATTTATACCGAAACGTCACCTTCAAGGTAAATGAAGAAGTTGTTTTCCATATATTGTCTCTACTTTGTCATCCGTCAACTTCTAAGTAATGTCCGTCAAACAATATAGGGCCCACCATAATAGTTAACTATAAACTGATAATGGCGTATGAAGGTTGGTCGTTTCCAAAAAAAACCTGCGGAGTTATATAGAATTAATGATAACCGATGATATAAAACTCTCCAGATATGATCAGCAGGTGACGATAACGCTAAATCTGCCTTAAATCCGCCAACGAAGTTGGAATTAACAATGCTTGCTTTATTTGATTCGAGACAAACTGAGTCTTCAATCATAGTTCTTATGCCCATGTCATCTTGGCGTTTATTGACATGGTCCATTTATCACATAATGTATGTGTGTGTGTCTTTGTTCAAAAAGGTTCCTCTTGACTATGTTCACTAACATATATACCCGTATGAAACTCAGGTATTCTCATCTTTTTCTTGTACATTGTTTGATGAACCTTAACTTATTCTTTTTTCATGTGCAAACATGCGTTCATATTTGTTTTCTCTAGATTTTTTTTTATTTGTTAGAAAATCAATGTTCCACATTTTTTAAATTGTTTCTTTTGTCCGATTCGCCTCCGATTGGCAGCGTTCCCCTGGAACACGAATAAAAGCAGGTCACTCTTTGGCATATTTCCAAACTGCTTCCTCGCTGAAAGCAAAATTAGCCCGAAATAGGCCTGAAGCTTACTTAGTGTGAGACCTAAGAGCCAATCTTGATTCCTGTGTTGATGTTATCCATGCAAAATGAGTTTGGGGTCATTTCCAGATAGGATGCATGATGAGCCGGATAATATTTCTATGATTTTTGGGAATGTTGACCCTTGCTTCAAGTAGTTTAGGAGATTTAATCATACTCAGCCAGACCGAACCCATTACAGTAGATCCACGTCATTTAATACTGGGTCATTAAATGCCGAGCTGTGGTAAGTACTTAAGCTACGTATCAGATTAAAGAGTGAATTCCGTTGGATGACTGCAAAAATGGAAATAGTTTTCAAGTGATCAGACAAAAAAGTGCTAAGCCAATCTGATTCAATATCTAGTAGCGTGTAATATCTATAGATCACAACAGATGTATCCTCATAGCATTTACATTTCGCGTTCAAATACATTGAATGACTTGATTCCGAGATTAGATAACTCCTTGCCAGCTATAATGTTCCCCGCAAGACACCATGTATATTGTTTTTTCAATTTGCCAAACTGTACTGACGGTATCTTCAAATTTGAGGGCACACGTATTGCATGTGATGCAGCCCTTTAACCCTGGCACGTGAAGGCCTAAACATAATATATGGTGTGCAGAAAAGGTCAAACTTAACCATCAAACAGGGGTCATAAATGCATCAATATCAAAATGCAAATGAGGCTATTGGTGTTGTGACACTTATGGCCAATGCCGCTGTTTGTTGTAAATGCGCGTTACACCGATTGTTTTAAAGGTGCGTGTTGGGTGATAAAGTGTTAATGTACTATAAATATGAATGAATAAATAAAAATAAATCGGGAAACAATTAACCAATTTACCATTCAATTGTCATTTTGTCAACAGGATAAGTATGCTTTATCAGAAAAAAGGAGAGCCCCCCGACCCACCCACACACAAACACACACACTTCTTCTTGATCAGAGAACTTAGGTACCACTGACCAACTATTGCATGTAGATGTATGCATAATATATATGCCTTAAGCCAAACACATAAACATTAATTTACAGATTGTGTTGTTTTGTGAACAACCTAACCTTACAAAACCGATTGGCTTATTAGTTGGTGCTTTTATCATTGCGGACCCAGCAATTTCAGCATCAGGTTTGTTCTCACTAGCGGTTTAAGTATTCCCTTTCTCTGGTTAATGACTAGTTGAACCAAAATTACTCCCTATCACCCAAACTCACACTCATTTGGATGATGGCCATTCCTCCTCATTAACAATATATATCCGATAATAATATGTGAATTGTTGAAGTAAGTTTATTCATCCGATTAATAAGCTGACATATATAGCATTATTAGTATGACTCCCCATGTTCCTTCACGTGAAATCTGCTCGGGCCTCAAGGGCTGCTTTAATCGATATATCGTCGAAACTAAATGTCATATGCATCGCAATTTTTTACTATGTCCGATTTTCTGGTACAAACTTCAGGGAGAAGTTGAAAAGTATAATGTTGTGTTAATTTGGGCCGGAATGCCTAAACGCTTTGAGACATACGCTTGACATATCTGTCTGTCAACGTTTTCACTCAACTATTAATGCAAATTCACTTTGATTTATATTGCAGGTGTTGTTGCAGAGAACGTATGTCAAGTGGCATATTTTGATTCACTTAAATCGATGTAAGACCTACTGCGTAAGCTTGTTACATAATAAGCTGTTGTTTATTAAATTGAACTGCCAATTGGAGGTTTTGATGGAAGCCCCAAACAAAACACTTTTAAGATATTTTATCCGACATACAACTGTTGAACAGCTCCCCTCACGTTCAATCGTTTGTAGAACATCTGCTTACTGCGGTAAAACATGTACTTTAAACGGCAATTAATCTTGAGATATTACGAAGGCTTGGGGGCAGGCCTGAGGGGCAGGCCTTAGCATATTAACATTACCAATTACAGAACACGTTACTGACCCATACAACACTAGATATTATGACACCATTAACTTTGTTTGCTAATTTGTACCAGTGATGCTCGGGAAGTAATGCAGATATTATGGAAGTGACTCCGCATAGAGCCTTTCCTTAATAAACATTCGATTTCAGATAGGGATATTAGCTCTTTAGATACTATGGGAGACTGGCATTTCAATGTAAACCTACTTCATGACACATCCTTATATTATGAACATATATACATATCTACTGAACAGCATTGAAAACGCACCACCATAAAAATGGATGTATTTTTATCCGGGCTTAAATCATATGAAAATACATAAGTGAATGAGTAATATACGACGTTCTAGACGAAGCATGAAGAAGAACAGCTCGTCAAAACACGTGCACATTCCTAATTTTTTTGTGACCGACATCGCCAAAACGCAACAAATTGCGTGCACATCATAGAAAACGTGTTTTCTTTCACGGGAAGCATGCAGAGTAGGGCTCTAAAAGTCTAAAAGCTCTAAAAGACTTTTAAAAGCCACATTTTGTGTTGCTGCAGACGTAAAGGGTACACAAGAAATGCCAAGATTAAAAGCAGAGGAACGTGAACGTTGAGTCGTTGCACAACGGTTTCAATGCCATCATCATTCAACAGTCCTCAGACTACTGAGCAGATACCAGCAGACATGAACCACCAGAGATCGACCACGTCCGGGTCAACGTCATGTAACTACACCACGTCAGGATCGCCATATTGTTCGTCGGCATCTTCGTGATCGTACACTTCCGGCTACAAGAACTGCCGCAACCGTACAAGGCCGACGGGGATCAGCGCTGACACCGTACGTCGACGTCTCCGCTCAGCAGGGCTACGTGCTCGACGTCCATATGTTGAACCCACACTCACTGATCAACATCGAAATGAACGTCTGCGTTGGGCCAAATGGCATCGTCATTGGAAATTGCGGCAGTGGCATGGTGTGCTGTTCTCTGATGAGTCCCGTTTTCATTTACAGAATGCTGACGGTCGACTGCGAATATGGCGTCGACGTGGAGAACATTACCACAATGACTGCGTTGTACAGACAAATCGATGGGGGAGAGGGAGTGTCATGGTGTGGGGCGGCATCAGTCATAACCACCGAACAGACAGAGCTCCATGTTTGTCATGGAAGAGTTAATGCCCTTTACTTACAGGAATAACATATTGGCAAAGCACGTCATCCCATTCTTTCATCAGCACCAGGATATGCACACCTTCCAGCAAGATAATGCCAGAGCACACACAGCACGTGTTTCAACACAGTACCTAGCGAACAATAATGTGTCTCTGCTTCCATGGCCAGCCCTGTCACCAGATCTATCGCTAATTGAACATCTATGGGTGTACCTGGGTCAACGCCTCTCACGTCGTCCGCAAGTACAGAACCTGATAGAACTTGAAGATACACTACGTCAAGAGTGGAATGCACCAGAACACTATTCGCAGACTTATTCGATCAATGAGAAGACGTTGCATGGCCTGTGTCGCTGCCAATGGCGGACATACCAGATATTGACTTTTCATTTTAACCCTATGTGTCTTCCTTACACTGATGACGTAATTGTAATTACTGTGTGGTATTCCTGTTTCCTTTGTCGTCTTTCTTAATAATCCGTCTATGTCTGTTCAAATTAAAATCGGTCATTGCTCAAGTTGTTTTTGTAATATTTCAAGATTTATTGCTGGTGTGTTTTCAATGCTGTTCAGTATATATACATGGGATAGATTATAATTTTGTTTGTTCAAACAGTAGTGAATATAAACTATAAAAATAGTCCCACAAACCCTTAAGAAGAAATAAGCACTGGGGTCGCTTTATGTCCCCAGAAACAATGATTATATGTGACACTGATACTCACAAAAGACCCCTTCTCTGGGGAAAATAATTCATGACACCAATTCTAGAACTGTGTCTAGGTGAGTGTCCCCTAGATAAGCTGGATTCAGTAGTTTCTTGGAAATATTGTCCCAATTGCAGACAACCTTCATTTTGTACAGGAGTCTGTAAAGTAACCACAAGTAAATGTGCAAGTCTGTATGTAATGAGTCACGAGTTGAATGTTCTTGAAGAAGCATACGTTGTTTATCCACAAAAGATCCACCATGGTCGCATCCATATGAAATGGAATGTAAAACAAGTGTGGTTTCTCTGTGTGTTGTTTTATGCAAACAAATGACAAATTACAAGAAACAATAACTAAACAAGCGTATAGTCCATGAAGTCATCTATATCCCCCACCCATTTTAACACGTTTTGGTCCTAAACCAGGTAACTGACCCAACATTTCTCTTAGCCCATGACAAAATAGCTGCAATGGAAATTCTAGCATAAACATTTCTAAAACTCCTCAATATCAAATTGCACCAGTTCAGTATGTGCTTTATATATAGACATGTTTGGCAAGGAAATATTTGACAGTAATTAATTGTACTCCATAAGTGAACCCATCCTATATTGAAACTTTAATCACACAGTGTAACCAAATTGTCTAAGAATATCTGAATAATGAAGGGAAATGTACTGCCCAGCCACAAGTGACAGTGACTGTATAAAGCCTCAGTCACACAGACAATGCGACTGCGATGTTACCTCCTGGCGACCAAAAGATTTGACAATCGCAATAAGGTTTCAGGGGTCGCTTCAATGTTTCAGAGCGGTTTCAGAGCGGTTGCAAAGACCATTCGGTCGCAACCAGTCTGTTGAACATGCACAAAAGACTGGCTGCGACCGAATTGGTCGCTCAGAGGTTCCACAGGTCTCCTAGAGGTCCCGAAGTGGTGTTATTTAAATCGCAGATTGGTTTCCACTCTACGGCGATCGGTTTGGTCTACAGAATGTGATTGATCAGTGATGAGGCGGTGATCGACCGGCGCTTCACCGGTGACTGGTTGTCGATCGGTTGCAAAATGGTTTTCAAGCGTGTGTCGATCATTCGCCGTTGGGTTTGCAACATGTCACCGTCTATAAAAGACCTGTCTGTGCGTTACAGCATCATATGGTCATAAGTACCCAGAGAGTTCACATAAATCATTTCCATTCATCACTATGGTCCGTAAAGGCAGGAAAATGAAAGAACCAGAAATTGTAGAACATACAAAAGAGGCAACTGCTGTGGTGCACAGGTCTGCTACAACTGAGCCAGAGCAAACAACATCTCAACAAAGGAAGAGTAGAGGGAGACAGATTTATTGGGTGCTCTAATGGCGACATCTATGGCCCCAACTGCATGTGGAAAGTTCCATCTTGACTCCAATTTGTCACTCAATTGGCGACACTCTTCGGGTGTTGAGGGTGTCTTCACTACTTCATCGATAATGGTTTCACAAACTCCACGAACAAATACTGATATTGTGTTGTGTGCCACTCTGAATGAGAAGGCCAAGCTGTGATAACTGTTTCCAGTTGCCAGGTCACCAAAGGGTGACAGTAAGCTTCTCAGCCCAGGACTCAAAGATCTTCTCCAATTAGTGTCTTCTTTCGTCAGTCTGGGTGTGAGTCTTTGTACGAGTTCGAGAAACATGACAGGCTCACCACTCTGCCATCAGATTCACATAGTCTCCTAACTGTGCCATTGTTGCGATCCCAGGTATCTAACAATATTGCCTTCGTCTTATCCTTCTCATTCTTCTGTACACAATCATGGCAGCAACTGCAGCATTTTGATTTATTCTTTGCAGGCGGAGTAACTGCAACTGTTCTGCTGTTAACATCTTCACAACTTGCAAAGAAATAATGTGATTTAGAAAAGCACCCTTTTTATATGCATTATGTTTTGATCGGTGATCGATCGACAACTGGTCACCGACCAGTCCCCGTCCAGTTGCAACAAGTCACCGAAGTTTCGCTGACTAGTCACCGAGCGGTCTCAACCAATTGCAAACATTTCGGCATATCTGCTGTGAACAGTTGCCGATTAATCACTGACAAGTTGCAAAACCTATAGCTGATTGATCTGCGATCATACCCTAATTCCAAATATGGGCAGAAGGGGTTGCACCGGTCTCAGCGATCGCCAGTCGGTCGCAAAGGAAATCAGTCGTCAAGAGGTTGCATCGCGGTCGCATTGTCTGTGTGACTGAAGGCTTATTTTTCTACCTTGCTCGTGATATCTAAGCACGCGAATGCATTTAGTGCTTGACTTTGCGCTTGTTTGCCTGTCCAGTTCATGAAATATAACTTACTCTTTTCATATTTTGTATTATGAATTATAACGACTAGTCATGTCTACCAACTCGTCCATATTTATAACATGAAAGCAAAGCTAGAGATTTAGATCTGATTGGAAATAGACGTAGTTACATCTGAAAAACAGTTTTCAGGACTGATTCGGAAGAGTCGAGGGTGGGAAAATGCTTGATGTCGACGGTAAGATAATTTCAAGAGAGATTCTTTATTTACTCCAGAAGATTATACATAATTAATCAAACGAATTCACACAAACTCATATTACATACACATATCAATGTACATATAAACAATACAAGACAGTAGCACCATTGTCATATCATTCACACAGTACAAAAGGTTAGATCAGATGACATAATCAAGGTAAGGTTTTAGTGTAAGTAAATAAGCAGAAAATATCAGTATAACAGAGTCCCATGTAACTATATCAATACATTGTGAGAAGTGAGTATCAGCACCAAAGAAAAATGATAACATATCTTCTTCATCTTGTGATTGCAACTGAACATAGGTTTCAACATCAAGCAGATCAATAAAAGTTGAAAACAGTTCATTTCGTTCCTGTAGTAGAGCTTCACAATGTAATATGATGTGATTATCATAATCAAAGGCATGCTTGTTACACAATAAACAATCCCTGGAAGTTTTGTTTCGTGATAAAACTCGAACACAAAATTTTAAACTTGACCTCTGTTCTGGGTACAGATATGCTAGTTGCCATAATATATGGTGAGTAAGCTTTGTGTGTATTAGCATGAAGCGTGAAGGACCTGTATTGACAGACAAATTTCTGCGCCACATATTTTCTTCATATTCATGAATGGTTTGATTAACCAGTTGCTTCTAGTTACTCTTTGTAGGAGGGGGAACGGATGGCCCAGTCGTCTAAGGCGCCGCGATTCGCTGTGCAGAGTTGCGTCCCTTGGACACGCCAGAAACCTATGATTGTGGGTTCGAATCCCGGTTCGCCCAGATTATGTTTCTAGGTTTGTCAGCACCATACCCGTGCTCGTAGGTTTCACCGAAGTGGTAAACGTCTGAGACCTGCATCACTTCGGGCTTTCCTCCCAGATTAAGCTGACACGCTGTGATATAACTGGAATAATGATAAACGCGGCGTTAAACCCAACTCACTCACTCTTTGTAGGAAATACACCACAGCTTATATATGTACAAAGGTTGTTTCGTAGGTTATACTTGTTAAGAACTGATAATAAATCTCAACATACAGATTTAAGATTAGTTGGATTTGCAATGTATGCACAAAAAGATGTTTAACAAAATTGTTTTACATAAGCGGCCAAGCTGAAGTTTACACTTGTCTATAAAGCCGATCATTGTCTAAAGCCCAATATTAGCAATAGTGGATTCTGGTGGAGATCTTTTATCAAGTCCTTGTACAATTCGTGCGAAACGGCGTTGAGTATTTTCGATGACATTAATGTTTTGACCCTTAATATCAAAGAGCAGTTCGCAGCCGTTAAAACTTGTTTTTAATATCATTATTACCCAGATTTTTACACTGGTAGCTGGATGTAGCTCAGAACTGTGGAGTCCCACAGATTTTAACGAATTAATACATTGTCTTGCTTTTTGGCAACATTTTTCAATACTTGATTTACATGACAGGTTATGTGTTAGTAGTATGCCACCATACATGACAGAGTCAGGTTTTTTTATATTTATATCACCGAGTTTGCAGTTAATATCTAACCCCTTTTGTTTTGACTTAGAGAAGACAACGACATTACTTTTTGAAGGGTTATACGTTAGTCGCCACTTTGAGGCATATTTATAACATGAAAGCAAAGCTAGAGATTTAGAACAGATTGGCAATAGACGTAGTAACTTCTGAAAAACAGTTTTCAGGACTGATTCGGAAGAGTCGAGGGAGGGAAAATGCTTGATGTCGACGGTCAGATAATTTCAAGTAGTGTAGCTGCTGCATAGACGAATGTCCTCTGATCTTAGGACTTGAGGCCTTTTTATAAAAGGCACTTTCAGCAGGTGCTGATGCTCTTATCCAAAGCTTCTTGGTGTATGGCAACATTTTTTATCTCCTTTTGCGATTAAATGTAAAAGATTTATTCTTAGGGTAGCTCATATACATGGTCACGTCGTTTAATCAATCACACGTGACTCTAAAGTCAATTTATATAAAGAAATAGTTATTTGTGAAATCGAGCGTGTATGTTAGAGAACTATTGCCACAAAGCTATTGCGAACGATCTCTGTCGATTATTGGAGGTTTGGCTATTCGGTGTTTATGTGTCAATCATGCTCATAAATGCAATGATGGAACGATCAAACATGTCTTTTCATATATGATATTGTATGTTAATCGGCATCATAAACAAAATGGCAATCCGCACTGTCGTGACGTCTCTTGCATCATGCTAAATCGCCATGCCACACAAACGATACAACGATGCAATACATGACAAAACCTCATTCGTTGCGGACAACACATCAATAGTCGTACAGCGGGGGAAAATAAACCTTTCCGACAACACTGGTTAGAAACGTTAAATTATCTGCCTTAAACTAAATATGTACACCGCCGTGTATGTGACGTGGATGAGTAATCAAAATTCACTGTATTTCGCTTGCAGTTCAAATATGGTAACAAAAGGTCGGAAAGCGAGGTACTGCTCTCACCATATTTCGCAATAACGGATAACAGCATATTACATTTCAAGTCCACGTAAGGACCATATACAGGCTCCAGCAACGGTACCAGACCACAAACACTTCAGATGACCGACCACGTAGTGGAAGACCAAGGGTCACCATCCGACGTCAGAATCGACGGATTGTGCGACAGCATCTTTGTTACTGCTGCGGAAACTGCTCAACAGACCATGGGGACACACCAGCGACACATTAGTGCGGACACCGATTGACGAGCAGACACCTCCATTGTCACAGGCCGCATCGTGGACCCATTCTGACACCACGTCATCGCCGGGACCGTCTTCGGTGGGTAACACAGCAACAGCATTGGCGCCACCAACAGTGGAGAAGAGTCCTCTTCGCAGACGAGAGCCGTTACTGTATCTCAACAGAAGATGGCAGAGAGCTAGAGAGTCTGGCGACGCCTTTGGGGACGTTATTCGGATGCTTGTGTTGTTGAGAGAGACGTGGGGTGGTCCGAGCATCATGGTGTGGGGTTGAATTGGTCTTGCACAGAGGGTCAGCCTTGTGGTCGTCCGGAACATCAGTCCAGGGAGAGGCAATGGTATCACAGCAGCTCGGTACATTGATCAAGTCTTCGGGCCACACGCTATACCTCATTTGGCATGTCGCCGCAACCACGAGTTTCAGCATGATAACGCCCTCCAGCAGAATGGCATCAGAACCATGCAGTAGCCTGCCCTCAGTACCGATTTTCAAAGACGGATGAATGACGTCCGGCCAAGACCGACAACTGCATGCAGCTGAACTGCGTCAGGCGTTCCTTAGAGTATGGGCTCAAGTACCTGTGGCCTTCATCAACCGCCTCATCCATTCCATGTGTCGACGTTGCACGGCAGTCATCAATGGCAGACACACAAGATACAGACTTGTTATGCCATTTTCTCAGAGATTAGTATTGTGTTTCACTTTAAGGCCATTTGACACTTTAATTTCAAACTTTGATGATCAGTTTTGCCAAGTTTCATCTTTTAAATATGTCTCAAAGTATGTTTACAGTGTTTGGACAAATACGGTTTCTCATATATCTATCCATGGTGAGGATTCTTTTGCGGTTCAGTATATTTGGTTCCGTGGCACCAAGCGGGTTAAGATCTACAGACATTTTTCCTGGGACTTACGTGTGTGTGTATGTGTGTGTCTGCGTGTATTTGCGGTTGTGTGGATGTATGTGTTATTGATTTTATGTTTGATGTTAGAATTAAACTATCTTACGTTAGCGATATTATATCCATAAATGAACTGTCCTGGCGGTTAGCGTTCAGAGAATACTTCTACAGGTTTTGACAACATAAAGTATAGTTAATTTATCAACAGTTTAAAATGCGACCGAATTGGTCGCTCAGAGGTTCCACAGGTCTCCTAGAGGTCCCGAAGTGGTGTTATTTAAATCGCAGATTGGTTTCCACTCTACGGCGATCGGTTTGGTCTACAGAATGTGATTGATCAGTGATGAGGCGGTGATCGACCGGCGCTTCACCGGTGACTGGGTGTCGATCGGTTGCAAAATGGTTTTCAAGCGTGTGTCGATCATTCGCCGTTGGGTTTGCAACATGTCACCGTCTATAAAAGACCTGTCTGTGCGTTACAGCATCATATGGTCATAAGTACCCAGAGAGTTCACATAAATCATTTCCATTCATCACTATGGTCCGTAAAGGCAGGAAAATGAAAGAACCAGAAATTGTAGAACATACAAAAGAGGCAACTGCTGTGGTGCACAGGTCTGCTACAACTGAGCCAGAGCAAACAACATCTCAACAAAGGAAGAGTAGAGGGAGACAGATTTATTGGGTGCTCTAATGGCGACATCTATGGCCCCAACTGCATGTGGAAAGTTCCATCTTGACTCCAATTTGTCACTCAATTGGCGACACTCTTCGGGTGTTGAGGGTGTCTTCACTACTTCATCGATAATGGTTTCACAAACTCCACGAACAAATACTGATATTGTGTTGTGTGCCACTCTGAATGAGAAGGCCAAGCTGTGATAACTGTTTCCAGTTGCCAGGTCACCAAAGGGTGACAGTAAGCTTCTCAGCCCAGGACTCAAAGATCTTCTCCAATTAGTGTCTTCTTTCGTCAATCTGGGTGTGAGTCTTTGTACGAGTTCGAGAAACATGACAGGCTCACCACTCTGCCATCAGATTCACATAGTCTCCTAACTGTGCCATTGTTGCGATCCCAGGTATCTAACAATATTGCCTTCGTCTTATCCTTCTCATTCTTCTGTACACAATCATGGCAGCAACTGCAGCATTTTGATTTATTCTTTGCAGGCGGAGTAACTGCAACTGTTCTGCTGTTAACATCTTCACAACTTGCAAAGAAATAATGTGATTTAGAAAAGCACCCTTTTTATATGCATTATGTTTTGATCGGTGATCGATCGACAACTGGTCACCGACCAGTCCCCGTTCAGTTGCAACAAGTCACCGAAGTTTCGCTGACTAGTCACCGAGCGGTCTCGACCAATTGCAAACATTTCGGCATATCTGCTGTGAACAGTTGCCGATTAATCACTGACAAGTTGCAAAACCTATAGCTGATTGATCTGCGATCATACCCTAATTCCAAATATGGGCAGAAGGGGTTGCACCGGTCTCAGCGATCGCCAGTCGGTCGCAAAGGAAATCAGTCGTCAAGAGGTTGCATCGCGGTCGCATTGTCTGTGTGACTGAAGGCTTATTTTTCTACCTTGCTCGTGATATCTAAGCACGCGAATGCATTTAGTGCTTGACTTTGCGCTTGTTTGCCTGTCCAGTTCATAAAATATAACTTACTCTTTTCATATTTTGTATTATGAATTATAACGACTAGTCATGTCTACCAACTCGTCCATATTTATAACATGAAAGCAAAGCTAGAGATTTAGATCTGATTGGAAATAGACGTAGTTACATCTGAAAAACAGTTTTCAGGACTGATTCGGAAGAGTCGAGGGTGGGAAAATGCTTGATGTCGACGGTAAGATAATTTCAAGAGAGATTCTTTATTTACTCCAGAAGATTATACATTACGTTAGCGATATTATATCCATAAATGAACTGTCCTGGCGGTTACCGTTCAGAGAATACTTCTACAGGTTTTGACAACATAAAGTATAGTTACTTTATCAACGGTTTAAAATGTTTGCTGTTGTTTAATCTATACATCGTGTTGCTGGCACACCTTTACAAACATGGCAGGGATCATGTGTTTGCAAATTCATTTCCACAGATTAGTATTTACAAACTGTTGCAGAAATAAATTATCATTTTAAATAGACATGATCAATTTTTTTTAATTGTTTCAACTTTCAATTAGATACAAAACAATGTCGGTATACTTTCTTTTGACCCTCAGTTTAGTTTTCATGAGTGTGTGCCCGACCGAATTAAAGTCTTACAGGCAAATTAGTTTTCGGACACTCTTTGGCTTTTTTTCAATTATTTTGCTCGTTAAAAGCAAATTAACCAAACTCGGGGATGAAGTTTATTGTTTGTCAGACCTAAGGTTTGACGACTTCTTTTACACAGGACGCAAAATGTCTATGGTTTGGGTTAAAAGTTTAACTTTACATCAAGGAGTTTAGGGCATTTTATCACACTAAGCTAGAATGTACCCATGTTTCACTGAATGGTTGATACACTATTAAATGTCTACCCATGGCAAGCAGTTAAAATAGAAAACTACCTGAGCTTCCTTGGATTACAGAAGGAACGCAAATAGTTTTCGAGTAATCAGTTATAAACCAGTGTTACCAATGTCTGTTAGCGTCTAATGTACACCACCTGTGAGCAACACCTGTACACCTGGAAAAGTAGTTATGATATTCTTTTCAATGTTACATTGTTACAGCTTGACTGGTTGATCGGAATTTGAGCTGCACTTTAAATACTGGCGGATAAAGAGCTGGAAAAGGAAGTAAACACCGGTCAACAAAATAGAAAAGTCATCTGGTGGTATCCACTGTAAGCAATACATTGTCAAGCAGTCAACGGAACACAACACGATGTATATAATGACAGCACTGACTAAAGACAAACGAATTTTTTTCAGACGAATCCCAATTCAGTCCAGACGGATACTATAAGATGGGATACACATGGCACCATTACAGATTTGACATGAGAGGCTCTTGGGAAAACACTACCACGACTACAATCTGACAGCTTCCTTTTAGCCTTTGAACGCAACATTGGTTCACGTTTTCCTTCAAATGTGACAATGCAGCGCACGTGTCCTCCATAGTCTGATTGTTACTGTCTGCTATTGCAGAGGAACATCACAACATTAAATTGTAAAAACTGAGCATCTTTTCCCAGATATAACATACAGTTTACGACATCATTAAAAATCTCTAGGTAGTGAAACACATCACATGCCCACTGGACGGTTGATCAGGGGCATGTCTAACCAAACAACACCTTTTGTGTGTGGTCAAATGCACGATTCAAGTTCATTGGCCCACTGATTACGAGGGAGAAAGTGTTGTAACATTATTATACAAATGATCGGGAACGACAAAGGAATAAGTATCGTGTGATGTGCAGACATGACTTTGCCCGAGGAACAAATTATCGATTCCCAATGTAAGCTCTGAAGCATCAAGGAGATACTGGAAGAGTATTACGAACTGTTACATATGGTGGGTTGAAAGTACTTGTTGGTTGCTTGTTCGTCACCATTCTTCTTAATCATTCTAATGTTCCTATTTGAAGTCACGTTTGATTATTGTCTTTATATGCGCTTCAAAGCTGGCACAAAAATCCTATATCACATTAATTTTCTGTTTTTGTACATGGCTTCTGGGCATACTCTCTAATGGTATGTAGTAGCTTTATATATCTGCTTGACATATGACATTTGTCTTGTCGTGATTCAGCTTGAGGTAATGTGCAGCTATCCATATTATGATCACTTTTGCGCTCTGTTGTACAGCAGTTTCAGACATCATTGCTTATGGGATCAATGGCGTGGATGTTCTGTGAACCGGTTGTTATAGCGATAGCAACAGATGTAATCGTATCTGGCAGTATGCGCAAGTGTGTGTTTGGCTGCCACAACTGAGCCAAACAAGGACATTTGAATAACAACATACAGAAGTTTGTTTCTACTCGCTGTTGCAGTTTTGTTGAGCTGGGTTTTTGTGTAGGTAACTTATCGTATGGAGGTCATTGATTGATCTTACGTTATAACATAATTAAATAAATGATATTGTTTAATATTGCACAAGAACGACGACAGCATCGTGTTTTGGCAGCCGTATTGAAAACACAATGAATCAGTGAGCCTTGATTGTCATCCAAATTGACTCGATATGCTTGATATACTTGCGAGAAAGGCTGACAGATGTGAAAAAACACATTTTGTAGGCATACAAAAGCACCCAATAAAAACATGTGCACAAAGGCATCCACATGATTCATTAGATTTCAGTGGAAGCAGTTGCAGTTATTATTTGTATTATTTGACAATCGCAGCACCATATATGTCCTCTTGTGACTCATGATAGTAATATGATGAATATATCATGTTACAAACCTTCACAGCGGAATGTGGACAGTTTAATAATATAATTACCCGATTATCGTTAATTTGATATCAAGATGTCTGAAGAACTCACCACTAACACTAGAAAGAATCGACTTGTATATGTTACAGGCAAAGTATACAATGACGATTTACAAAAAGCCAAAATGTTTCCCTCAGTTCGATTAGTTTTCCGTCAGATTGATTAAACGTCGTTAAAAATAGCTTACAAACATCACTAGAGGCTAATAATGCTAGGAATAGAAGCAAAAAGTAAAAGTATACATTGACGTTCGTTTTCTTTTATTCTTATCATTTTCCGTCACTGGGTGATGAATCCGTTATCATAATATGATAAGTGGAAAAATAATAATAAAATGACTTAAATATTTTTGGCGTCTTGTAAATTGCTTCAGTGAAAATTTCAGTCATTTTACACATTGACTGTAGCATATACAATACTAGTATATGATCCTGAAACAAAGGTTTAACTAGAAGACGTCATGCAGCCAGAGCGTAGGGGTAATGAACAAATGTCCGCAAGTAATGTACATATTGTATACGTGTCAGTGTTGTGGAAGAGGGGTATTTATTTCCTTGTAATGACGCCGTTACTAGTAGATGGTACGGCATATATGTTATGTTATCTCAAACACAAAACCAAACGTTGTCAGCAAGTTATTGATGAGGTTGTAGCTGGCCTCATCCTTACCTACACGTTTTAGTCAAAGTGTATCGGCGATATTTCAACTCGTCCCAATTTGTCATTGAGACATCCATCCCAGTGGACAAGATGTAATCACTTTTGTCACGAATAGAACATGATTTATTAAGAACGAGTTTCATATCGATCTTTCGGGAGAATCCATCCTGATAGAATCACAGTTGAACAACTAGAAAATATCGCAATAGATTCCCGCAAGCCCTGCGCGCTCAATGCTAATATGAGAATATGTATTTAACTCATGTAAAAATTCACAGGACAGTACCTCTCAATCTGAACAAAAACGTGGGGAATAAAAAGCTTGAAATGGTTCTTTATATTTTATACTTGAAATAGATAATGATTTTAAATTGTACTTGTAATAAGTACTTGAGCTCACAGAACTATTCAAGTGTTTGGTTACATCATTACTGTGTAAAAGTACTTATGACCACACTTGTTTTAATACCTGCAATAAGTAAATGATAACTGATGACATGTGACTGTTTGGGTCCAGATAAGTAGAAAGTCTTGAGAAAAGTGTTCTGCTCTGTCGTGTAAAGCAAACACTTTTTAGTGTCTGAAACTGTAAATAGCTGAAAGTTTATTGTTTGTGCAGTAATAAGAATTATAGCATTAGATAAATATTAATCTTCTTACACGGTAACAGGAGTTGAGAGTTGACAGTTTGTGTAACGTGAAATGAGCTGTTGGTTATTTGAGGAATGAAAACAAATTTAAAAACAGTATTTCGGATTAAAACTTCTTTTCAGTTTTCATCAAGCTCGGGGACTTTCGTACCCCTGAGGCGTGTAACGTTACACATTATATACTACTAGTTTGTCTGGTCCAGACGCGAGTATTCATAGGCTTCCTTGATATACTGATACTGTCAGTATTACGTTTTGACTAAAAGACCATCCAACCACTCTTCATCATTATCAATGTTTGCATATTAATTTATTATATCTTATCTGGTCGTAGACAGTGTCAGTTGGAACAAAACGTTGACAGGTTTACGCATTTGTTACTTTGACCGACGTCAATGTATATTGGACCAATGTTTTTCGATAGGGCCCCAACACGCCAATTCATAACCAACAAATGATAACAAGGTCAAAGGTTACGTCACAAATTGTTATCCTGATTACTGAATTACAAGTTTATCTTTGAACGATATGTAAAGACGAACTTCTTTGTCTCGAAATTTAGGAACCAGAACTCAAACTCCATTTATCCAGGGTACGACACACCCGACTTATTTCTTACCTGATCTAGCCATCAGACAACTGATCAGGCATCAGCAAACGTACCACATCTTGAATATCATGTACGTAACATGTATATGATAGAACAAATAACAGAAGCATTTGTCATGTTCGACTTTGTTATTTGACAATTATTTGTTGACTGTTCATAAGTAATAGGTAACAATTTTTTAAGCCGATTGATAATTGATAAAAAATACCTTGTAACTAAAAACCAAGGCATTTGCTGTAACAAATATATTTTTATAGCTGAAATGATTCATAGTTTGTGTAGGTTAACCATGTAACACAACCAAAAACAACCTTGAGGAAGTATGTTTTAGTGCATATGTTTGTTTAGGTTTCCCAATCTTCATATCAGTTATCATTATAGCTTAGGCAGCAACATATACATTCCATCAGTTTTTTTCACATGTTATATCTGTGTGTAGGATCGGTTTTCCATATTGAATATTGTGTACAGGCTTACAGCATCATTAAAGATAGGGTGTGTCCTTCTCATCACCCAGTTTGACGTCATTACGCATTGGAGATCAGCTCTAATCATCGCCATATTACGTCAACAAATTGCATTGATAAAGGTTGTTAGATACCATTAGTGCACTTGTTCGTTGTATCATTTTTTTATTATCCCGCTTATCTTGAACTAAATAGATAACGAATACTGCTAATTTCCTTTCTAAATACATGAGTTTCCTTTATTTGACATTTATTCGACGTTAACGAAATGTAAGTCATCTTATCACCAGACGGAAGTAGTTAAGTCACAATTAGTCACCACTGATTAGGCTAACACGTACATACTGTTTTAGGACCTCCGTGTAAAAGCTTATTCGAAAATACAGATAATGTAACAGTATGATAATCTGGTGTTTCATAGATGATATGTTACATGTAAATCAGCAACATACTTATTTCACAATAAACTCACGATACTTGTATATTTATAGTACTTTTGATCAAAATGTTGATGCCGCATTACGCGGATCAGAATACCTGGTAGGAGGTTATAGCATAATTCTCCGATAACTTTGGAAAAAAATCATTAACGTGTGGTCAATCAGAGCTTTCACATCACAATAACCCTATTGACTGAAACACCTGATTTGATGGCCGCAACGCCGCGGCACAATAACGTATTATTATTTCCTAGTTATTGTCGGATGGTATTGTGAACATAACATAAGGCATTTGTTTGCGAATTAACTGAGCTACACAATTCTAATGCCTCTCACATTGGCGAGCAATTAAAAATTATATTGATGTAAAAAACATTGACTTACATAGTGACGTATTTTGTTTAAAGATTTATCTGTGTTTCCCTTAGTCAAAACGATCACCTACATCCAAAATACTTAAGTCATCCAATGTCGGCTCACTCATTATCTATCCCAATAACACAAAATGCGAAATAAACTATATGCTAGACATTGTTGGTAAACATGCATGTATTTTTTTCAGTATAGATTTATGGTACCTAAGATTTGACTGAGTAATAACAATAAAGGATATTTCACTTAGTGTTACAGAAGTTAGGTACACCTGACACACTATATTCATATGATGCCATGGCAATGAAGATATAGCCTTTTAAATGTCTTACGCAATCTGAACAGTACATGTCATTTATCCGGCTGACCCAAGTTACATAAGTACTAATGTTTCGATTTTTACAGCAGCTTTCCACAAATGTGGGATGTCTAATATTTTTCACCTTTAGTTTGGTTTTGTCAACAAAAAACACACCTATAATCATGTAAGTTACACTGAGGTAGATTTATTCCAGAGAAGTGCAGGACTGGCTATTCACGCAATCATTTAATTGAAGATGCAAAGGACCTAGTGTTATTTTATCCTTACAAGTAGAAATTAAACTTACGCGATTTACGTGACTTTTTGATGAAATTTGTGAACCTGGCCGTACATGTTTTGTTTGTACAGGATGAGGTAAAACAAATCACATGAACAGATATATTGTAGTAATATCATAATATATTTATTCAAATACAAATCGAACGGAGTACATAACGTCAAAGTAGTTCTCTTTAGCTATCTGTCTATACCCTTTATTGTTTGAAAATAACAAGACCCTCATAAAACTATTGTATTTCTACCGGGCACTCCACATGCGTAATCCATTGTCAAACGATATTTTGGAAATTCATATTAAATAATCGGATGAGTGGAAATGAAACATAAACTTCGAACAAAAACGTCGATGAGCTTTGGGAATTAACGCACTTTCATCACAGGAAACATATCGATTATTTAAGCTTTTCATTTGCAAATACCATTGGAACAAGATGACTAGTTTCATCTGCGTAACCCAGATGATGTATTGCAATCTGCCCGCAGGTACTTCAGTTTGTTCTCCGATGGAAGTTTCAAAATTAAGCAGTTATTTTTTCCATTGATTTCACATTTGTTACGTTAATTGCCTGGAGCAATTGTTTCATATTTCATGAGTTTAAAATGTCTTCTGCGTGTTGAAAAGGCTATCGCATGCATGATCGATCTAAAGTAAAAGAGATCGAAATTAATCCCTTGTTTATTGCTCAGTGTATTGCAAGCGCCTGTTGCCCTTGTCGATTTCACATCCCATTGTATCTCTCCCAGCTGGTGACTCTGTGCATTGGCTTGGCAATAATGATTATACCCACCCTCAGGTGTCTGCACACATCACAAACGCTCGAGGAGTCATAAACATAGCTGTATTTCACCCTACCGATTTTGCTAATGACCTGGCCATGTCCTCATACCGGATGTAGATAATTCATGGTCCGACCAAGCCATAGATTGTGGGTGCTGTAAATAATTGGCAAATATGTTCATGTATGAACTATTAATGTCGCTTTTAATTAGAACCTCGCGTGGTGGTTAGTGCTGGGTACAGACAGGGGAATGTGTTAGTATTTCAGAATAAATTGTCAGGTGTTATGATGTGTTAATATTTCAAAAGTCTAGACAACATGTAGAATAAAACGCTTAAAACCACATTATGACATTATGGGCTTTTAGTATAATCTAATTAGTAGCATCAGTTCACCTAAATGTTTGATAATGAATGTACATGTAGTAATATACAGACACACAATAACTAATATTTAAAGTGTTACAGTTTGCCAAGAACAAATACGGTATCCACAACCTAAATCCTTCTTCCATTAAATATAAGTAGAATAATGAACGTCATTTTGATTGCAGAAAGCTGACTTCAAGTGTCGGATTGCATTAGTCCGGCTTCCGGCAAGCCATCATGTGTCATTGCCTCCAAATGAATCCTCTGAGGAGTTGAATCACAAACCGATGACTCTCCTTCACAGAGATGTTTTATCCTATCCCAACCACCTTTAAGCATCTCCGTATTCCGCCGCCGAAAACTACTTGAAAAGAACATGTACACAAAGCCCTTAACTGAAAAATTTAATATATAAAATTCATAAAATATTTGGTTCCATTTGCCCAATTCCTGATTCTGTAGACCGGTCAGAGTTATTAATGCCCGCAGTATCATCACTGGCAGGTTGTTCATCATGGTAACGATTATTACTGGAAATAGGATCCGTGTAACATGAACTGATGTCGGTGTGTCTGTATTAGAATTTCCGTTTTGACGGGGCCAAAGTTCAACAGCAGCGGATATCCGGTAATATTCACAACCACGGATGACAATTAGTGACGTAAGAAGAAGAATGATGCCATAAGGAATAACTGCCACAACAAATGTGTCAATTTTGCTCAGATTCTCAAAGTGAACGCGAAGCTCTTTCCAGGGTATACACTGTAAAATGCCCTGCACCTTTTCAGGTCCAAAGAAATATCCAATATATGAATAGCACGCAACCGCAACAGCGGCCATAAACCACATCACAAGTTTTGCTCGGAATGGCGTACACATGGAACCCTTCTTCAGCGGCCAGTACACTCCGATGAACTTTTCTATGACCATGGCTGCAAGATACCATATCGACAGGAATGTAAAGACGTAATTTAGAAACATCATAAACTGACAGATCCCTGCGTGTACGATGAGAGATATGTTATGGTATCTGTACAGTGGGTTGAAGATGAACGTCCACAGAAACCCGGTGTCACTTACAGCTATTGCAGCAAGGTACTGAATAGACGATACCTTTTTGAATCTAGTACGAGTGAACGTGAAATACGACAATGCGTTGCCTATGGAACCAACTGCAAGCACAACGGGGTAGCCATACAGATGGTACTGCATAAGAATTTCATACATCAGTTCCAATGTTTGTGGTGATTTTGTTCTTGGCAGTTTTGTTTTGTTGAAAGGGGTGTATTCTTTTAAGGTTTCATTTGCACCGAAATGGGTATAATTTGACAGAGTTGTATGACTGATGTATACAGATGTCATCTTGCCGGCATCAAACTCGAGTCACTTTCACACGGGCACGTAGAATTCTTTTGCTTCGCAGATGATCTGAAAAATAGAATATACGAGTTGGCATCTTTTGCATACAATATCCTATTGATATAACCAACCCTATTAAAAAATAATTAAAAGAAACGTTGACCTTCGTAATCCTGTATTGCGATTTGGTATCGGAAAATACCTTTCAACGGTGGATAGTTGTTCCCTTTTAGTAAGAACAATATGTATGCCGTTGAATCCAACCCGAATATACAGTCCAAACTCTACAGAAGACACACGCAACGTTCACAATGAAAAACGGTCATGGGGACACATCTACAAACATAATCCAATCACAGGAATATTGGTGGAATCCAATTATGCAGAAGGCATAATTGAGGTATCTCGATTGCTACATTAACACAGAAAATAGATAAGATTAATACAATGACTACAGCTACATCCCGACCTTCCTAATTGTTACACATTTTCCAGAAAGGACCGGCATGCAATGTTGTCTTAATATCCGTTTCTCCTTAATTATGTAGTGTCAATTTTCCTGTCCACAAATAACGTCCGATCCATTATACAACTTGGCGCACGAAGGTCATGGACCACTTTCCTTTCAATAAGCGCAATTATCGTGTGAAAAATCTGTATTAGATCAGCGTGTTCAGACTACAAGTCGCTTAGTTAAAGAATAGATTGCAGTCCCTGTCGTCAGACACAGGAACACAAGTACTTCTACTTCATCAAGTACTTCTACTCCTGTCTAATACATAGAAGCTTTAAGTTATAAATCGGGTTAATAAACGTTGTAAATGGAGCATCATTTTTTTTCTTTCTGAAGACGGTGCACATGATCGTTTTCTGAATTATTTGTTGGTAGGTTGGTTTGTTGTTTAACGCCGCACTCAGCAATATTCCAGCTATATGACGGCGGTCTGTAAAAAAGTCTGAACCAGACAATCCAGTGATTAATGTCATGAGCATGGATCCATGCAATTGGGATCGATGACATGCACCAACCAAGTCAGCGAGCCTGACCACCCGATCCCGTTAGTCGCCTTTTACGACAAGCATAGTCACCTCTTACGGCAAGCATGGGTTGCTGAAGACCTATTCTACCCCAGAATCTTCACGGGTCGTTTTCTGAATTAACCTTAGAATATATTCGCAGGAAAGAGATAAGAATCCCTCACATGAAAGCATCCGTGATTAGTTATATGTTTTATCACGTACAGCTTTTTCACTTGCCTTGGGATTGTTTTTCAACCTGGGTACCTTTTAGAACATGAACGAACTTGATTAATATATAAGTATGTGAATCGATGATCATGATGAGGTAAGAATTGGAACTACGTCGGTCCATGTAGCGAAGATACAGATGGCGGTGTTCAATATATAATAACAGTTAAGAAGAAAAACAATGTCATGAAAAAGGAAGTCCGTATACTTAACGTACCCCGCAGGGAAAATTCAAAGAACTGATTTGCTTTAAAGAGAGTATCATATACTCTGTTAGAAGCTCTGACAACAGGGATTATAGAATGAGTCTAGCATACGTCATAGCACGAACAGTATGGTTTAGTTCATAGTTCATAACCGTTAATACCTACCGCCAGATGTAGTGTGTGCATGGTGGGTCTGAGAGTTTCGAGCCTTTTCTGAGGTGCATGAACGTTGGATCAGTTATGGTTTCAGGCCTTCCCTACGATATATACATGGTGATTATATAGGTGTCTCAAGCCTGCATCCTGAGTTATATCATGCCTTCCCTGAGGTATATCTAAAGCTTGGTGAAAGAGAGTATTGCTGAGTGTCGTATTGGAATGCTGCCAATGTGTCCATATTGCTAGTTAAACGATCAGGCCGAAACAAGTATTGTGCTTCGCGGTTGTACGGAACTATGACATATTGTCAATGCGTGATAGCTCTTGAAATGTGTACATCATGAGTTCAGCATTCAGTCGTTGACGAAGTCTCCCACAGCATCGAATTCATTATCTTGTGACAAAGTCACGATACCCTAGGGCCGAAATTTACTATTTTTATTCAGATTATGGACAATTATCATATAGATGCTCAACAAAAATTACTCAATGTAAGAACTAATTATCACACAAAGATAAACAACCTATATTACTCTGTGTTTATCAAGTAAAATATAATCAAGGATCTACTGCAACAAATGTAAGAACAACACCATGTAGCAACTGTTGTAGGTTTGATATGGCCTTGAAATATTGAGTCGTGTCCCAAGAACGCTTTCTTGACTGCGAGATATTAAACTAACAGCGTTATTCGAAAGACCGGTTGAAATCAAACCAACTGGTTAAGGTTTTCAGTATAGTATATGAAATCCAAATTACCTGCGCATGAAAAGTGTAAAGGGTTACCTGCCCTTGATATTCGTACGAATTCATTGGGTTATCAAAAGACAGGATCGTTTTTAGGCTAGAAGCTGTCTCGACAGTAACAATTGATCTTTGCGGCATTAGATCTTTATAATGTGCGGTCACTGAAGGCTAGGCATAAGATATTACCTTTGTCTCCTCACGTGGTGATCTAGGTATCATATACCCCCTTGCCAGGCTGTCCAGACGTAAACGTAGCATATACGCCAAAGTGTTCACCATCAACTGTCTACACCGACGCCGCCTAGCCACAGTGATCAAACATCGCAACAGTATTCAATCATACCCGTCCACCAAAGTTCGCGTATGTTCCTAAGTCAACACGCTTGGTTAGGAAACACGACATGTGTTTATCGATGTTTGGTTCCTATCTCCGACATCACCAGAATGGAGTTCAATTTAAGAACTCGCTTCTGAAACCATTTCTAATTTTACACCTGTTACCTGACCAGAAAATATATATTATGTATCCATTTTTCACATTTAAAGGCTTGACTCAAATCGGAACTTCGTCCATATGAAATGTATGTGAACATTGCTTTACTGAAATCGTTGTTTATAATACCTGCGAAGGTCCTTATTAGAATAGGGCATCAGCAACCCATTCTTGCCGTAGAGGCGACTAGATCTATGTTCATGATGTCAATCACTAGTTTTTATACTCCAGTCTTGATTATTTACAGACAGTCGTCATTTAGCTGGAATATTGATGAGTTCGGCTTTAAACAACAAACAACTACTTTGTTGATAAACATCTCTGTTAAACAGCTATTTCTCCTTTTCATAACAAAACTCTTCAACACTACTTTGAAAAAGACTAACCTTGTGTCAAATCAATGTCGGCTCCCCGCACTGAAACCTCACATCCGTTTCCTCGTCGAGTTCCCTCCACAATGTACATACGCGTTAATCATTAGATTTCTCCCGAAATAGAACTACGCTTCGTACATCGACCAATTGCAGTATCGATTACCATGATCGCGACTCGATCCTTGTTACCATAATGTAATTGCATTAACAGTCTGTGGATTGGAACGCTTGTCTTTAAAGGAGGAACATAGAGACTCAAGTTATATCTGACTGTTGTCTGTGTAATTGTGTTTGTTGTTTAACGTCACACTCGGGAACATTAATCCAGAAGTATAATTGCTTGTTTGTATCAATCATGTATGTACATGTAACTATATAGATATATACAATGTGGTACCATCTTGCTTGTAAAACTAATATGAGATATAATGGGTATATGATTATTATTAATATATAACTATTATGATGCTAACAATTCGAAAAGAAAGCAGAGTGATTAAAGTGTTCACCCCAAACGCCGAAGGCCCGGGTTTGATTCCCATCATGAATACAACGTTTGGAGCCCATTTATGACTTGCGTCATCAACTGTATGTGGCCATATGTCATACGATTAATGATATATACAGGGTTGTTAGCGCTTCAACAGTTTTATAGTAATTATAGGGGCATATCTAATTTTCAGTATAGCGCAAGACCTTTTGTGTGTCATTATGTGTGGCTATTAGTATTATATTTTGCTCGGGACGGGTACATAGGAACATAACAATTATGAATGAGAAGTTATCTGCTTTCTGTAGTTGTGTGGAAGGAAGGATTTTCAGCTGCATCACGATTATATTTGCTGCATTTCGAAATGGCTGTTGAAAGGTCAATTGGTGACTCACATATCGTAATTTATATGATATGCGGACTACATGTAGATGCTCTAAGACAACTCAAAGAGGAAGTATTTTCTCATTTAAACATTTATTGTTTTATTTGTAAAAAATAGTTACAAATGACAAAGTCACAATGTTATCATGACAGTTTTGAAATCGTATATTTCTTCATCTTTGCTGAAAACATTGCTCAACATGAGACATCTTCCCGCCATCCTTGTTCGAAACGCATGAACATCCTGTGTGCACATATTATAGCAGTGCGTACAGGAGATCCCCAATTTTTCCTGCCACATTCATAACAGGTTTTTGTATAGCGACATATATGTCCATGTACGGACACGAAATCATGCCACAGGTCTTCTACGAACACGTTCGTCGTGATGTTATACATTAAGTTTCATTAAAGAGGCGCAATGGTCAGACAAGAACAGCATTCGATATATTGCCCATCATCGTATGGTACATGATATTGTTCGCCCCGTGGTGTACATGTTATAGTGGTAACGTAGAAGCTATGATGTATGGGTTTCCATCTAATTCTATAAACAGCCAGTGACATTATCCAATGGTCTTTCTGGTGCCTTTTTGATCGTAATAACCTTGGGTGTTACATTCTCATTTCATGGTTTAAAATACAGGTTTGACTTGATATTTGGAGTCCTGCGTTCATTGTACCTCATCCCTTGGGCAAGCCAGAAAGTTATGATTGTGGGTTCGTATCCCGGTTCGACCCGATTATGTTTCTAGGTTTGTCAACACCATAACCGTGCTCGTGGGTTTCACCGAAGTGGTAAACGTCTTAGACCTACATCACTTCGGGCTTCCTCCTACATTAAGCTGACACGCCGTGATATAACTGGAATAATGTTAAAAGCAGCGTTAAACCCAACTCACTCACTCATTGTACCTCGACCGTTAACAAAATGGCTTCAAAAACCTGTACATTTCAAAACATAAATAAAATAAGAGACAAGACAAGAATCACACGTCGATTATATGTCACATTACATTTTCGACATGGCAGAAATAGTGCACACACTTATTTATTTGCAATACAATTGCGACATTAGCGGAAGTTGAATGTAACAGAGACAATGCCTCCTCCACATTCCATGCCCGATTCGCACAAATTCGCATATATGTCGTCTTTACTGGTTCCGCTTGCGATTAAGTTGCATCTCTGCTCTTACTTTCGATGGCAGGCTTCTTCGTTATTATATCAGACACTGTCACTTTCTGTTCGTCACTTGACCTCTTGTAGGCTCTAATGAATTCACTCCTGTGTCCTGTAAGCATAATACTTGGACAGCTTATTGAAGGAAATACATTTGAACCATAAAGATTGGTACGGTTTTTTTAAAGTTTCGTGATCATGATAGTGTGCAGTTTCATTAAATGCCGTTTTAACAGATTTTCCTATCAGCCAATTTAAACGTAATCAAACGTACCAGTTTGTTAAGTTTCAATAAATGTTTAAACAGTTAATTCACAATGCTATGACCGTCATCGGTTTTAATTCACATTCTTCTTGTTTTGTCAGGAAAATGTCCTCCTTGTCGTACATTGTGTGACCTTTGCCGGACTAGTGGTATGCACAGATGTAGTGTCATGTGCCTGTCTTCATATACTCACGTGGTTCTGTGCACATGCAGTCCGTGGGAATTGTTCAGGAATGTTTTGGTGCATCGTTTCAACAAGCCCCAACGTTTCATGCATTGGCGTAACACGGCACATTCTTTTTAAAGGCTATTTTTTTTCAAAGATAACTTACAGTATTTTGTCCATTTACAAGTTAGTACAAACACTTCTCTTTGGTTTTGGTAGAAAATGTGAACCCTTGAGTTCGGGAAAGCATTTTCCTCCCTCGAGGTTTGACATGTTCAACCAAACCCTGTTTTAACCTGTACATAACTTTTTATGCCATTGACTGCGGATATTCAGCCCACCTCTGAACCAAAGGTAGTCTAAACAATGGCGAGAGCAGAAGGTTGGTGGTTCGGTCCCATGGCACCCTCCTTCCAAAAGACTTTAGAAGATGATATTTGTTGTTTCCCTGCTTGGCGCTCGGGATAAAACAAGGATCTATCAACTCGGAATCAATATAATGTGTCTAAGTGGGGTATCCATTTTCTACTGCGGCATGGTACCTCGTGATCAATGGAGGCTAACGCTATAAAACTGTAGTAAATCTAACCCAGCACAAACATCCTTGAACGCGACGTTAAATCCAATTCCAATTTCACCCCTCTTCACCTGAACAACAGCGAGATACTGATACTTGAAAGTATTATATCAATTATATACTAATAGCATAATGATTTTGATTATCGTCTTTAGTTAATACAGACATGGTTATAAACTAATTACATGTTTTATTTGAAAGCATAAATTCAAAGCAGAAATGTAACAGTTTCAAAGACACATTGTTTTGAAATGGGTTTGTTTATTGTTTTACGCTACATTCAGCTATATTATATTATAGCTATATGACGGCAGTCTGTAAATAATCTCATTTGGTCTAGAGAATCCAGCGATTGACATCATGATCTTCGATCTACGCAATTAGGGATACGATGACATGCATCAACCCTGACGACCCAATCCTGCTACTCGCCTCTTACATGTACGACACGAAAGGGTTGCTGGAAACCAATTCCAACGTTTATCGGGATCTGAAATGAAAAATCTACGTATGTTCACAAGCATAAACAGTATATCCACAGTTGTTTTTATTCCTTTACGAACACACAGTCGTTATTCATCTCTTTCTAGTTAGTTATATTACATGGATCCTAACATTGTACTTCTTCGATACAAATATCAATATGTGCCCGAAACATTTAATCCTGGCCTGGTTACGAGATTAACAGTTGAATGTCTTCTGGGTGTAAATGAATGGAAGTAGAAGGTCAAAGATGTCATTCAGATAGAGCGCCACATTTCATTTCCTGTTCTATTCATCAGTGTCTCCAACTGAAACTAGTTTCTCATTATTTCATGGCAAATTGTTACCCAGTCCAATGTCAGGCTAAATTTGCATGGTATAATACACACATGTCCTATAGAGTTCTGTTATATAATGAGGAAAATGGCGGACATTGCATCTTCTACCATAATTTGGCGTGTACATTTGGTGATATGTTTCGGTGTACCCCTCAACTTTTTTTCGTTTATCGGATCGGAAATATTTTTGAATGCGGCGTTTAACAAAATAAACAAAATAAAAATATCGTGTTCACGAGTGTATTTATTTATAGATTTATGGATAACAACTTCTTTATTTTACTGTATTTCGGTATAGATCCTTATACCGTTATGAAACAGGACCACTTTGTCATCCGTTAATTTAAAAAATGCCTACGAAACAATTCGGAATATTTATCATTTGTGTATCCTTTTCCCATTCTTAGCATTGTGTCCGAAAAAAGCACACGTTGGGCACAGATCGCAGGCTGCCGCAATTTTACTAGTACAACCGCTAATAGCTAAATCTAATTCTCTGTTTGTCTATCATACGGTCAATAATAATTGTATCTTGTCTTTGAAACCAACCACATATCATGCATCCATAAAGGACCACATCGCTTATGGTCGAATAGAAATCGAAAACGAAGCCTCACCTAATACCGTGTGTCGTATGGTACTTTGATGCTTAAATGTAACGTGCTTGTTCAATCTAAGTCTTTAAACATTTGCAGGTTTTTAATGCCTACACGTCTGACATTTTTAGTGTTTCGTGCTTGACGACAATTAAACAAAATCCAATTTCTTCTTGTCAACACCTTAATGTATTCCCTACAGTTGGACGAGTTAATGCCGTGCTATAACCAGGCCTCTCCGCATGTTTGAGCTGCACAAAATGCACCCTTTCTTTTTGGAACGTTATGTGATGAGCAACAATGCGACGTTATTTTAACATAACGATTTAAAGTAATTTTGATATTGGTATTTGATATTATAATTTATGAAGCTGTGCAGTCGGCAAATGCATTAATAAACAAATTTATAATTATGTCACCTTTGTCTCCAGTAACATATAACGTACAGGTGCGAAAGCCTTGATATTTGATGTCTTTGACATCTGCTGAAAAATCTTGCATTGTAATGTATTATAAAAGAAGTTGTTATCCATAAAATTGTGTCTACCTTGTCAACCGTCAACTTCTAAGTAATGCGTATTAAACACTTTACCCAGTGTGTGAGCCACTGTGCTGTAATCACATCATCAACCGCGATGGTCAGTTTGATTGCCTTATTGGTTTTGTCACAATAGCCAGCACCTTGTCAAATCTGTTGATATATATTGTATATTTGTGTATAATGGTGAGTATGTTGATGTGTCAATGCTGTACTTATATTGCCGCTTATAACTGGCTGAGTGTAATAAAGTTCAGTTATCACTACACCTCCAGTGTACTTAATTGAATCCTTTGCTGTCAATTACATTGGCTTTGTCGTTATATTGTTATCTTTGTACATTAACCGTATTTAACTGGCTTTGTCATTATATTGTTACATTTGTAGATTCATCCCACCTATAAAATATTACTCAGCATTTACCTGATGAAGGAGCGAGAAGTATGTCTAAAACGTCATGACAAAGGAATAAGGGAAGTTGTTATCCATAAAAAAATGTCATGTATTCACGTTCACGACGAGATCAGTTCTACAAACAACATTAATGACAATACTTACTTGGTTTTAAATAGCAAGGGTTCAATGGTTCTATACCCCCAAGCTCGCTTGTGTACTGACTCCATTCTATGTTGTATATGTATGAAACAATTATAACTTACGACAGTTACTCGGTGCACTTATTATGATGTACCGTAGCCTCATTTGAAACCCTTTCTTTGTCGTCTGAGATAGGCCTTGGCACTCAATGAAACTAATAGTGCATTTTAGGGTAACTATTAATTAAACGACCATAGTTTCCATCTTTTCACCTCAATAAAGCAATGGTCAGTGCGTTAAAGAATCGATATAACTGATGGCATGGTTCTTGTAACAACAGGCAGACTCACGTGTCACTTCCTGACGAGTGTATTCACGGAATGCCCATATCCTCGCCGTCATCTGCCACGACATGCACAGCATATATCAGGTCAAATATCACGTGATAAAAGATTTCGGGAATAATTAAAGTCAGTAATGTTCATCACATAGAGGTTGTGTGATTTACCCACATAGTTGAGACTTCATGTGAGAACGAATAATACGAAATTAAAAACTTATTTAAGCTCTCTCGTACCATCAGAGTTAATAGACTCCCACTTGAGACTCCACATGAATGTCTTCCGGCTGCTATATTCCATTAATGGCCACAGAAGCCATCGTCCGGTTTGTGATCGTGTCGTGACATTTAAAGGGCTAATAGCTGTCTCCAAAATGTACGAGTTTTTCAAAATGTCAAACTAATGTCATCAATGTAGGCATGCCACGAAAAACTCCAATGCAGAGAACATCTAGTAGTTCGTTAATTACAATAACGATAATACAGGTACCGAATAGTGCTGTTCAAGCCTTTCAAAAACCCTTCGACAGCCACGCCTTAACAAAATCAAGTTAGTATATTCACCTGTACTTTTGTTTGCTTCAAATAGATCGCTTCACTCATATGACAGCTTAGAACGGACTGATGACACCGATTTCAGTGTAAAGAAGAGATGGTCGCGAAATAGTGTTTGCGTCATGTGTAATAGCATAACGGTGGATGACATAAGAAATATTGGCTTAACACTGTTGTATTCTAGACGCAGTGTATATACATATACGTAACAGTAGATGATGTTATGGAACTGTAACTACTGTCACTGTTTTAGACACGATGTATGTGCATGTGTTAAGCACACTGATTGTAAAGGAAGTCGTGAAGATTCGTCACGTACATTTGCAAATGATTATATAAATTTATGTGAAAACATATCCACCTAAACATTGGTATACACATGTACATGATGTACTTGCACTACATAGAAATGTATCTGGACACAAATACTACGTGGTCAACGTCTTTTGATCACCCAAAAGAACACATTTCTCATGCACTGTTGTGAAGGAACGCTTTCTGAACTACGGTAAATCTTGTGACATTTCATTTTTTATATTACTTGTGATATTTTCTTGTTATTAGAAATCAATAGGTTGTCAGACTGCAAATAAGACTAATTACTGAAGCCATGCGTGCTTAGCTAATCATGCGGAGAACGTTATTACTGACGTATCATTGCTTCTCTTAGTGTAAAAAAAATCACAGTTGAAAACACATCTATTTTACGTGAGATGAGAAAAACAAAAACAGATTACTCACACATGGTAAAGCCCCTCTTAAGAATAGTCACGTTTTCTAAATTGCAAAGTTAATTTGATGCATGTTTTGGATTCGCCTGTCGAGGATAGTAATTTGTAACAAATGGAAAGAAAACAAAATATTCAGTATTCATGTTATCGAACATGGTCTACGCCTCTTCATGTCAAAGAACAAATGTAGTTTATACACTGTCTTCTGGAAGGGACATAGTGAAATATATCTTCATGTGCAAACATACTAGTGAGCTTCTGCTGGCAACGACTTAATATCTCGATGCAATGAATGTACACTCCAGAACATCTAACCAATACATTGTAATCATGTGTAGGAGGTATTCATGATTTCAGTGAAAGGTCGCCTAATCATCTTCGAGGAATCAGTATTGATGCTTTTCATTATCCACAGTCAGCTCGCGTAATACGTAAACTATATTCTCTTGTTTTAATACAGTACTTGTATTTCACATTGGATTGAGAATGCATTGTCTTCATCGTGATGGCACGCTTCATATGGTACAGATTAGCGAGATATACATTTGTAGCTAATATGATCAATGTATCCCAGACTGTCATTCGCAGACTTTGGAATACGTTTCAGTAGACACAACATGTAAATTCAGTTAATGATCTGAAACCAGGCGTTACGAAATCGAGCCCAAACGGCCAAACTTGCGCCATGCCACAGGAGTTCGTGTTACTGACCAGACGATTAGATATCGTCTACATGCTCGGCGACCACGTGTTTACCTGAAATAAATGGTGTTTACAGTGCAGACTGTATGGAATCGACTATACTCTCGTGTTATCTTTTCACTTGAGGCCAGATTCTTCCTGGACTAACTGGATAGGCATGGGCATGTCTGTAGGCGTCCCGATAACCGTAATGCGAATGTCAACGTTAGTCAACATGAAATATTGTGTGGGGAGACTGTAATGATCTCATTTACAACATAATACAACATTGATGTCTGGTTGGGTATTTGTAATATTTCTCAGGAATATATGTTTGTCTGGGCAACAGGGCAGACGTGGGGGCTTGCGCGCTATGCTGGTCCACGTTTTGTCTTTCAAGAGGATAACGGTGGTACCTGCCGTCCTCATATCGGAACTGACTTCCTCCAGAAGCAAAACACCACCATGATTCAATGGCCAGGCTTAAGTACGAACCTCTCGCCCACAGACCCCGTCTGAGATATGAACGATACCAGGCGTGATCTGAGATGTGTACGCCGACGTCGAAGGTCACCCGAGGAGTTGGCAAAACTCGCTCAACTTGTCATTCAGACCATACCATGCCGGTTAAATGAATGTAGGCATGTCAAATTATTAATCAAGATATCCCAAACGTTCATATTTTGAATACACACTCCTGCCGTCTTTCTTGATTGTTTGCACCCGTTTAATACACCGCCAACCACTTCTGTTAATTGTCATGTTACAACTGGTCCTCCCGTTTTCTTATCCATCAATTAATATCACTCGAAACATTTTAGTTTGAATTTATGAGTTCATCTGTTATTTTCGAACATCCCCTATTTTTGTAATTCTGTAACCACAGGCCCATAATGACAATACTGGTTACATGGAATGGAAAGAAATATGGTTCACTAATCAGACCCAGCTATGATGAATAACATTGCAGTATGTTGTATTAAGATCTTATTTATAGATGACAACATAATACAAAATTTATCTCTAGTTGGGTTTGTACTATATGTGTACTCATGTTTTCCTCTGATCACAAATAAACATGAAGTGATATTCATCTCCAATGGTTCGTAATGGCATCTATTTCAATTCTTAAATGTACATCTAAATGGCGCCAAAGCAGTCCTAAATTTAACAATGTAATCAAATTTAAGATGTGTCTCACAAAAGAATGAAAGTTTGAATTGTTTTTTATGCCCATCTCTCTCTCTCTCTCTCTCTCTCTCTCTCTCTCTCTCTCTCTCTCTCTCTCTCTTTACAGGCTGCAAGAGATTCAATCATGCTTACATTATCAAAACCCAAAATGTCCCGATTCATGTATTGATATTTGAGTCAAAACCTTTTCAAAAGATGTCATATGACAACGCTCAAAATGATGAAAAAGTATTCCATACTAAAAAGTGCGTGTGCGTGCGTGTGTGTGTGTGTGTGTGTGTGTCCCGACTATTGCCGGTTTTATAGTTCTAGCCCACTGAGAAACCATTCCGCAGTTAAACATGAGTACCACGTTCAGATACAGTATACTGACTCAGCCGGCGCCGACAGGTCCTTGTTTTAACAACTTCATGCCGAGCGCCAGGCAGTGTAACAACAAGTACCATCTACCACATGCCTGTTGGCATAGAACATTGTTATATTCATTATGATGCATGATGTATACAATTACTGTCAATATCATCAAATCATTTCCAATAATCGATTAAGAACGAATATTATTCACGTACAGAGAAGTAACATTGACTTGCGGTTTAGTGATGACATTTGACGCATTCACACCCAATAAGCTACATATCAGTACGGCGAAAAATGAATATTGAACCTAAACATAACTGTTCATGTAACGAGAATAAATATAACTAATATCAGGTATCATGATAGTTTAGTTTAGATGTAAACACCGTCGAATCCAAGTGTCAAGTAAAAGCATTTGTTGTGGTAAAATTGGGTCTTTGAAACCCGGTTGGTAATCGCCGGGCAATTCAACAAGTGAAACTGAATCATCTTGAAGAGTTTTCAATTATAGTGGCCCATTGTAGTCAGATTTACTGACGCAGCAGAATCAGTTTGACTCTAGAACGCGTATAGAAAAAGTACGTGGATGGCATTCTCTGTGCTTTCACTAATCTGACGAGATGGTAATTTTGGACTAAACCTATTAACCCATCTAGGTACCATGTCTGGCTAGAGAGGGTGAATATTGTTAGCTAAGTTAGCACTTTCAGCGTTTGCTACGAAACTTAGAATGTTATACACTGTGTGACCTCATGGACATTCCTGGGCAGAAAGGTACCCTATGCTTGTCGTTAGATCCGTTCAAAACAGGGACCATATCACATCTGATTATGTTACCCCGATGGCATTAAGTCTACCATTCCACTGTATGTGAGTGTCAAGGCCTTTCTCGAAAGAACGTCGCTAAGCAAATGTCTTTACTACATCATACATAACTGGAACAACACGTGACATGTCATGACACCGAAATCTAACAATGAAATCAATGAAGCCATATATTTTGGAGTACGCCAGAAACGTATGATCGTGGGTCGGAATCCAGGTTCATCTCGATTAGGTTTATAGATTTGTCAGCACTATACCCGTGCTCGTGGGTTTCACCGAAGTGCTAAAAGTCTGAGACCTGCATCACTCCGGGATTTCCCTCGCTGACATGCCGTGATGTAACTGGAATAACCTGTGTTGGGCCACACTCACTTAATCTCGTTAGATACCATTTGACAAGTGGAATTTATGTGTGTATAATGAATATGTCTGAGCGCATGCATAATAAAGTGTCCCAGCTATTGTGTGGCACATGTGACAATGAAACGTCCAACATGTTTATTTATGAAATACTTCTACACATGTCAATTCACGCGCATCGCGTTGTCAGTTCGCAGAACAACTATAAGAACACGAAACGCCCTCGGCCCTAGAGTGGGTCACTTACACTGCCAGTGTTCCCGATGGGCAATCAACGTCTGAGATGCTGGATGTAGCAGATGGGTTTACATCATGCCTTACCGTGAAAGTTATCACTCCAAAATAAAGTATTAAAGTACAAGTATATTGTATCTCCTATACTGAAATGAATAACGAAGGGCAAGGTCACCAGCAAAAACGAACAAACCCTCGTGATGCACACACGATATTGTTGTACGTCAGAGATCACGACAGTATCCAGTTTCGGATGTCAACGAGAGCCAATGTCAGGCGAGCTATTGTCACGGGTTTTATATAATTTGTATGAATAATTTTCTTGAGTAATCTGTTCTTGAATCGCGTTAGTTTCAATGCTAGAAACAGTGACGCGATTAAGTTTTGAAAGGAATACTGGTGGCAGAATCTCTAGGACCGAAGTAGGTCTAGATGTTTAATATTCTAAACTGCAGTTGATATAACGTGATTCTATAATTTCTGATTTCCATTTATGTCAAGTTAAAAGAGGATCAATATATCGCAAATTCATTTTATCAAATGTCAAATGTAATTGTGACGTCCTTGTAAATACTAAAGACGTCTGGTGATTTTATATGAATAAAAATTTACCTTTCCTAGCTGACCTTAGTGCGGTGACGGTTATCCAGTCAAATCTTATAGGCGAGGTCAACACCGAAGAACGTACAGATTTAGTATTTTACTACCTGTACCCATTCATCAAGTCAGAATTGACTACCGGGGATGTAGACCCATTACTGGATCAGTGTTATCATTGTCAAAACTAATGTCTAAGATAACAAATATCAACATTTGCTTGGGGCGTAACTAAGGCTTTTAGGTGTTGGCAAAACCGGAGAAATGAAGAAGGTAATGTTTAATGAGGGCGTACTTGTGCTTGGAAGCCTCTGTGGCTTGGGGTCTTAACCTGTATTTAAAATATAGTTGGATGAGACCGAAATAAGTCTGAAATGTTTAATTCGTTTCATTGTGTAGCTACGTGGGGCAACTGACTGTATTTCGTAATGTTTAAACAATGTTTTCTTGCCAAGAAGACTGTAAACAAACGTGACGGCTCATACACTAGAGTCACTTCCCTTTGATAAGGGGCACCTACTCTAGATTGTCACAAAATACGAAACCAGACCACATTATTCTTGTGCTTTAAAAGTGTATATTGTAATATTATTAACTTTACCAATGTAGTAGTTAGGCAAATGAAAAAAAAACATGTTTCAGTTGAACCTATATTAACTGTTGTCGACTGACGAATCACTGAGCTCGTGGCGTACTATATTAATGCTTATATTCACATTAAGTCGGTGTATGGCCGTATCAAAATGGTTTTATTCAATTACCTTTAGCTTGCATTGAAACTTGCAAAGCAGAACGTACAACGAAACATAATTGTGTTTTCATCCTATGTCAGGATTCTGTTCTTATTAGGGCTCCAAGTCGAGAGGCTTGAAGCCCTATTGTATTCGGCCGATTTATTTATTATTATTATTCCGCCGATTTTTGTACCAGAGCTAGCAAAGTGAACGCTGGCTCGATTCCGTTCAAATTTTACATGTCTATGATTGCAGTTGAGTTCTAGATACGAAAACGACCAAAGGAAGATAACTTAAATTTTGAATATATATTTTGCCCTATTGCTCCACAACCGCTTGTCCGATAACTTTAACACTTTGCATGTGTCTGCTGCTTTAGGTGATTGGCATTGTATATTCTTTAACTTTGGTCATTGGTTTGGTGGTTTGGCAGCCATATTGGATTCAATGTTTTCACAGTGTGATTTGAGTACGTCTTCAAAATTCATACTCCTCTGAATCTAGTGTATGAAATGCTTCCAAACTTTCTGAGAATTGTCTACATGTATAACATCAAACTCTAATTGACGTTCAAGATTTTCACAGTGGCTTTTGGGTACCTGTCTTCAAATGCATACTTCTCTGAATCCACCGCATCAAATGCTTCAACACTTCTGGGAACTGTCTCCACACACACAACAACAAACTCAAATAGCCGTGTTTGGATATCTTTTGTAGTTGTGGCCATATCGAAGTTTCATTTTGATCAAAGTTGTCACCGAAATGTCCCCTTAATTATAAAGATCATATCTTGTAAGGTTCTCCACAGAAACTATTGCAAGTTTACATGAAGTTAGTGTGCCATATGCATCTCATTTTTCGTTCTTGGTTGCATATTTGATTGATTTTTGGGACACCCCTGGAACACGCCAATTTCGTAGGGGTGATGACCTGCAAATGGTGACTATCTTTTGACGGAGTTGGTACAAGCAAACCCTTTGAGGATTCGAACATGTTCCAGGTCGGAAATGGGTTTACATCAGACTTGGACATCCCGGCACACGACAATTTCGTAGCGGTGATACCCTGCAAGTAGTGCCTACATTTGACGGATATGGTACTAGGAAACCCTTTGAGGATTCGAACATGGACGTCTGTGGGCAGTGTTACTTGGAGCTCGCCATTGCTGCCTGCAGCTTTAATTGTAATAATATAAATTATATACGATTGTCAAATAATCTGCATCTGTGAACTTACACAAACAAACAAACATTCATTCATTCTCAAATGGCGTACGTTCCGGAATGTGGCAGCCTATGCCAGTTGTATATAATACATTGACTTTCGATGAAAGTGTACAGCGTTGAATATCGCAAATGGAATACGTTGACAAAGTAGATATTCCTTTGCGTGTCGTTAAAATCAATTAATCTGTTTTAATGACTGCAAGTTGATATTCACACAAGACGAGAGTAAGCTCTTTAGAATGGTAGTGGCATTTCAGTAGTTCATTATATATCCGAGATAAAATAACTGATGGTGACTCAACTATCTGTTAAAGCAACACACAGCCACAAGTACATTTAAGCTCAAGC
Organism: Haliotis cracherodii; assembly: GCF_022045235.1. NCBI lineage: Eukaryota > Metazoa > Mollusca > Gastropoda > Lepetellida > Haliotidae > Haliotis > Haliotis cracherodii. Next base: position 32,705,060 of record NW_027266286.1, read on the forward strand.
GACCTTGATCGCACTTCCACAAATCAAAATAATAGGAGGCAGAACAGAACAAAACTTTATTTCTTTCAGGCCGAGTGCATCGGCATATGAGGAACAAATAGTTTGATTTTTTTCGGTGGACAGAAGCTGGCAGGATGGGTTTTTTTTACAATTTCCATTGAAATGTTAACAAATGTACGAATTTCGTAATAGTTTCTTAAGGCAGTGCAATAATTGCTGGAGTAACATATTTGGTCTTTTCGAATAGTGTTTTGGGATGTACATGTCCCTTTGTTCATTGAAATATTTACATTTGAAGATGTAGTTAAATTCATCTCCAATGTCAAAACTGTCACACAACTTGCATCAACATGTACATTCATTCACAGTGTTTAATAGAAATCCAAATCCAAAATTGCCAATATGTATAAGAGAGAGTTTTAGAGACATATGATTTCAACCAAGAGGATGGTATAAAGCTCTGTGATATTCAGACATATGAAATACCTGATTCATCCAAAAAAGTTTTAATAAAAGACAATCATTTACAACTGAGTCTCTATCAAAGACTTAATACAATACAAACGATATTTTGCTACATTTTCCTGACATACATGCGTTAGCTTCGACCAGAAATTGAACATTCTTAACTTAACATCTTGACAAAGTGGGGTTCTATCAAGTTCTCCCTAGAGTGTTGTTGAAGGTGTGCTTTTATTTACCGGTAACAGATTTGGCATTGTAAAGGGAGACTGTGTAAACGTGCCTGCCGTAAGACAAAATGCATTGCTTTCGTTGCTTGCTCACACAGATATAGAAAATGTATTACTAATTTGGAAATAAATACCATCATATTTGTATTCATCAGCAAAATGCAAATAATTTTCATTCAAAATAAATTTCCCTCTTTTGTCAATTTTAGCACCACCGAAAAAAGGACCATCGTTTTGTTCGTGTTTTATGGAAGTCTTTACGTGTCAGGGCCAAAAGAGCTCTGTCGTCAACATTCAGAAGTACAAATAAAACAAGAGCAATATCTACAAAACAGTCAAGTGTAGCTGAATCGATCTGCAACCTGTACAATCATGTTGCGTAAAATATCCTTCTGGAACATTCAAATACAAAGAAAAAAAAGGGTTGGCAACCAAATAACTCTGACTTTAAACCATTCAGAGACACATACGATTTGATACCATCATACATTGATCTTATATGATTCGGAAGCATTTTCCATTAATTCCCTGGGCTAATAATTTACACCAAAGACCAATTCTCCATACACTATCGAAAGCCTTTATACAATCTATAAAAGAACAGAACTCTTTCTTTTTTCGTACTTTGAACAACTCGATTATGCTATGGAGTGCGAATATATGATCAATGGTAGAATATTTATGTCTAAATTCTGCTTGTGCTTCTGAAAGAATGTTTTCATTTTCCAAGTAAGTGTTTATTCCAGATCTTAGAATACCAGTGAATAATGTACTAAGACAGCCAACTACACTAACAGGACGATAATGTTCCGGTTTGTTTGGATCTCCTTTCCCTTTTTAAATTAATCTAATGATACCCGTAAGCCACTGGTCAGGGAAAACACCTGTACATGTATCTAGAATCGTATAAAAAATACCTCTGAGCTATATATGATATATTCGTCTACAGCTGCATCAGGTCTACAGGCTTTGCCATGTTTTAGTCATAACGGCTTCTTAAATTTACAATGATGTAAATTCTTTGTTTAAAACTTAACACTGGTCAATGTTAAAAGATTCATGTTCAGTAAAATCATAAGTCGAGGAGTCATTATCACCATTATTCTCAATTTTAAAATATTCATAGAATGTTGCGAAGGAAGGTAACTGCGACTTTTTATCATTTAATCTAACTGATGATATTTTTAAGTATTATAAAGTATTTCTGTGTCGATTATAAAATTAACGTAAAGTTCCCTTATAGGATCTACTTAACCAGTACCTCTTGTGTGCGTCTGCGCGAGCATGTCTTTTACCTGGCACGTCCGAGGCTGGGGTGAGATGATTGTTCGAGTAATTAAGAAGCTGCTACTTTTGAAGGTGAAGCAACACGAAGAATAAAGGTGCCCGTTCGCAACGTTTGACGTTCGTAAAGATAACACCCGACATTCGTCTTGGGGACGCCACGGGAAGTCTGCATCGATCGGAGTCAGAGAGAAACATCAGCTATCCTCTTTATTTCGGATCTTGGGGCACATCTTCATCAACAGATTTGAACAAGCCTGCCCCTTGCCGTGCGTGTTTGGTTTTAGGGAGCGACTGAAATAAAGTGGTTGATGCTCTGGATTTCCTCTTTAGTGGTGTAGTATTCTTTCAGTTTAGGAGAGAACAACATACGCTCATAGACGGATCTGCGGATCTTGGATCAGGAGGTCATTGATCGACTAGACTACAGGGGCTGGTCAAAGCTTCGAAGCCTGACTAACTTTCAACAATGGCACATAACAAAGTGAACTTGTCAACATAGTTCATTGTTTGAGTAGTTCATTGCAAGTGTGTTTGGTCAGTTGAGGCCGTTTGTATATTAAGGACAGCCAGGTGAGAGAGTGAGTAAGGTTTAACGCCGCTTTTAACATTATTCCAGTTATATCGCGGCGTGTCAGTTTAATCTGGGAGGAAAGCCCGAAGTGATGCAGGTCTCAGACGTTTACCACTTCGGTGAAACCCACGAGCACGGGTATGGTGCTGACAAACCTAGAAACATAGTCGGTGCGAACCGGGATTCGAACCCACAATCATAGCTTTCTGGCGTGCACGGCGAATTGCGGCGCCTTAGACGAATGGGCCACCCGTGCCCCCGACAGCCAGGTGAACGTGATAGGGATCCACATGGACACATAAATGGAAAAGAACGAGTAAGGAGCAGTCATAAAGTTTTTTACTTCAGAGAAAAGAACTTCCCAAGAAATTCACGACCGCATATCACAACTGTTTTGGGATAAGTGCTCTAGCTATTCCACTGTTGGGCAACTATATCAAAGGCTGGGAGAACAAGCCTTGATGATGACCAGAGGTGTGGACTTCCATCAGTGAAGATTCAATCAAGGAGATAGAAAAACTTATGCTGTCAGATAGATATGTAACCATTGCTGAACCTGGGAAAGACACAGGTCTAAGCCATGAATCCACTGAAACTATTATTCATAAACATTTACAGATGAATAAGATATCTTCTCGTTGAGTGCCAAAGTTTCTAAATTCTGATCTTAAGAAAAGAAACCAATATTGCAAGAGAATTTTTAGAGCTAGTTGTGGAGGATGTCGACGAATGCTGACTGCTGGAGTTCTTCAGTACTTCATGACAATGCCCCTTCTCACACCTCTTGACTTGCAAAGGCTGCTGTTTAACAACGTGGTTTCGATGAGCTTCCTCACCCTCCATACTCGCCAGACCTGGCACCAAGTGATATCCAACTGTTTCCTTATCTGAAAGAAAACCTTCGTGGAAAAAGCTATGGCGTCAACGATGCCCTTAAAGCTGCCGTGAATTGGTTTTTCAGAGTAGATTCAGAAAACTTCTTCCTGACTAGAATTGAAAACCTTTGAAAGGCACAGGTTGAAAAACCAAACCACTTTCACAATGTTTTTGTTGTTGTTAGGCTTAGTTTTACATTTTGACCAGAACTCGCACCACCAGTGCAATCGACCAGGAGACACTGCTGTTATTTGAACAGTGAGGCTTTATAAAATTACAACTCTGAAATGTTCAGTATACGTACTATGAAGTTCTTCCGTCACAGTCTCATCCAGACTGAATGTAAAGTTAATGACTCATTTACTCAGATCCCAAAATTATTTGCATTCACATACTTGACCGTTACTTTTCCTATTTACAATAGTTTCGTTATTCTATGCGATAAGTATACATTGGCCGTGTCAGTAACGCCAGGGAAACTCAGACGTTCCTCGTAACAAACAACTAGAACTGGCTGGGTCACTGGCTGCTGTGTGTTTCCTCCGGTAAGTCACCAGTGTAATCTCAGAATCTCATATTTTTTTTAAATAGCATTAGGGCGATGCAAATGGATATGAAGTCAACAGTTACAATTTGGAAAAGCAGCTGTCAGCATTCAATTTTCTTTTCAAATATCTTCTGTATTTCTTAATTTTAATAACACTGTAACAATGTGTCATAATACACATGTTAAGTGGAGTATGTAATAAAGACTCACATCTTTGCCTTAAATTTATTTGAGGTTGACACAGACTGTCATGTATTGATATAGTTGTAGTCGTACAAATGTGCACTGTGTCAAATTAGTCATTTTTCTCTTTGTCTTTGTGTAAAGAGTAATGGTCACAGCACGTGGAACCCATCTCTGTGATAGAAAAGCTTGAGGAAATATCACCATCCCTCCCACAATTCTGTTGCAATATAGCGGAGGTTAAAGGACAATAATCAGACTTTGGCGTCTGGACTCCCTTGAAGGTGAGCATCGAGCATCGAGTTTGAATTGTTACCGAGAAGAAGGTTTTGGAGCACGTTACAAATGCCCCTGGCCCCACTCAATTCAGGGCAGCCAGTGATCATTACTTTGAGAAGGAATATCTTGCTCTAAAGGAATCACTGTCCCTGGTGTGGCTACCAGTGAGGCTACAAGCAAGATATTTTGTCGAGATTGTCAACCAACATCAATTGTGTGCGATATAGGGAGACGGATCTTAAACATCGTTCCGTCAGAGGAATTATTTCGTATTCTTCTCACGAAATATCTTACATCAAGAAACAATATGTCAATTATTGTTAGGAGCAGATTTGATGCAAAATTGTTCAGTGCGCTCGAGATGAACGCTTTCAGCATATTCTCGGGATCAACTGGTATATCTCTGGCACGCGGTTGAGATCTCTTCAGCCAGGTCGGGGTCAAGTTCCTTGACGTCGCCAGAGGTCGTTTTTACTTACGGGGATTTCCCAAACGGCGATGGTGTTTCCTTCAGCGTAGATACCATTGTAAACAACTTGAACAGTTCAACAACAATATTGAAGCAGGGAATTAGGCTGGCTTTATATCGTACGATTTTATACGGTTACGTGTAAACCGAGATCGTCCAAGGAGGTTTGGTTGGATGGTTTGTTGTTTAACGCTACACTCAGCATTATTCCGGCTCTAAAACGGCGGTTTGTAATTAATCGACAATCCAGTGATTAATATCAGGAGCATCGACCCACGCAATTGGGATCGATGACATGCGTCCACCACGTCGGCGAGCCAGACCACCCGATCCCGATGGTCAATCTCGTGTGCTCCTAAAACGAATTAAAAAAATCATATTTATTGTTGACCAGTGGTCCTTAAGAAATTATGTGATTAAAACTGTTTGAGAGATTGTAAAGCCATTTGACAAACTAGCTACCATAGATAGAGAAAATGGATTTTGTTCAAGTTCACCCGAGGTTTAGAAAATATTTAGGAATTAGTTTTGCTGAACGATTCTATGTTGGAAAGTATTACCATTAAGGATGTGCCTTGGGTTTTACTTTTTTCGAAAGACTACATTCAGTAATTTACATGAGTGTCCACGGTACCTGAGCTTGAGAGACTCAATACATGTTGATGATTTCACTTCAGCAGCCACACATACTTTGCTCCAGTGTTAATAGGATTGTGGTTTCAAAGTTAATTTTGAAAAACCGTTATACTTCATGTTAGATATGTTATTAAGACGAATAATATTCACAAAGAAACTGAGTTGAAAGTATGCAAAAGGCATATTGCAACATGAAATCAGTAGGGTTTGGATGACATACATGTATAATGCTGGTCAGTGTGTGGCGATGACAAAATTTCCAGCACAATTATTATTGAGAAATATTTAGAGACACTTATCAAATAGAAGTCATTTCAAAGTGTCCTGACACTGAATATGAAGACTATTAATGATTTTAAATTATGGAATGTGGGTTTACTTCATTGGAATGGTTATGCAGTACGACACAGTTCTATTGATTTGCAGATTACACTTGATGCCGGTGTCTCCCATGCCTCCATCGGGAAGTTCAGGGTTACTGGACATGTACTGGTGGCAATTATTCTATGTTTATTGAGTTGGGTGACTGTTCTTTGAGGCAAAACACTCCAAATTTTGTGCGACAACATAGTTGCATTGGCATATTTGAAATTCCAGGGTGGAAGTCCTCACCTGACAAAAGTAACTAAAGTTTGACACAATTTTATAGATTACAACTTCTTCAATACTTTAAAAAGCGATGTTTCGGTATAGATCCTTATACCGTTGTCAGGCAAGAGTGAATGAGGGACATTGTACAGAATATATATAGTAGGTGGAGGATTAATATTAGAGGATTAACAGTAACAACAATAACATACATGAGTGGGATAACATGAGCAATTGTTAACACCGACCAGTATATCCACTTCAACTCCAACCACCCCCTTAGAACTAAGACTGGCATCATCTCCGCCCTCACCAAACGAGCCATCAACCTTTGTTCTGCTGACCCCAAACCTGATATCGAACACCTCCGCCAAGTCTTCATCCACCTCAACAATTATCCACCTAATCTCGGCGTCAAAGTCAAATCCTCTGTTCTCCATCCCACACCCAGATCTTAAACCCGAATCAGCGCCCTTCCGCATCGCTCTTCCGTTCATGGGAAAAGCCTCCCACATCATCAGCCGCCTCCTTAAACTGCAAGGAAATATTTGACACCCACTTCACAAGCTCCAACTCCCTCAACACCATGCTAAGAGCCAACGGCAGGAACACAGCCAAACCCCAAGAGCCTAAAGGTGTAGTTTCCAAAACTGACTGCAACTGTGGACAATCTTACGTAGGTGAAACATCTCGCCCCATCAACACCAGACCACAAAACCCCAACCATTAAATCAGACAGTAAATCAGCCATCTCGGACCATATCAGCAACTGTCCAAATCACAACATCAACTAAGCCAACGTCTTAATCTTCTCAAACAACCACCAGGATTTCACTGAAGGAAACTAACAGAAGCAGTCCACATTCTCCGCCACAATCCATCAATCAACAGAGATCAAGGCTATTTCATCCCATCCGCCTATTATGAACTCATCAAGCAATAATCACTTGTCCTTTTTAATTGGCTTCATGTCCCATTGGTTTCCACGTATGTGTTCTGTGTCCATCGTGTTGTGACAGTATTTCTCTATTAAAGCAGTTGTTATCCATAAAATTGTGTCAACCTTGTCATCGTCAACTTCTAAGTAATGCCTATCAAACAATTTACCCAGTGTGTAAAGCCACTGTGCTGTAATCACATCAACAAACGCGATGGTCATTTTGATTGCCTTTTATTGTTATCAAACAATGTAACAAAAGTTATCTGGCTTTCCGCAGCAGAAAACTTGCATCTCCACTTGCAAATTATTTGGCGGACAGGGACAATGTGGTGGCCGACGTGTTATCCGGACTAAGAACAGAATAGATCACATTTATTTTCAATATTTTCGGCCAAATGATCTATAGTACAATTGTTGCAGAACACTCTAAAATGCCACATGAAACAAACAATTACATCTACGAAGTGCATACACGTTTTGTTAAGTGGCACAATTTCTCATTACATTAACAATTGTAGCCTATACAATTTTTCTTAACAGATAAAAGTATTGAGCGAAGGGTTTTATGTTTACAAATATGAAACAGACTTAGGCTCCTGGTAATTGTAGTACTTAATGAGTTGTCGGGACCACACTCCATGGAGACCGTATCGCGTCTATCATCAACAAGCAGCTACCTGCTTAGAACAGCCTCTCTGCGGACTCTTCAGGTTAACGGTTTGGACCAAACAGATTGACAGTAACCCAGCAATTATGGTAACCCACCTTTCTGTTTGCTGAACAAAGATCAACAAGTGATACATCAATCAGGAGGCAGCCAGACTGATGGCTGGCACAGATCTAGTTTGCCACATTTTCAAAGGCTGCCATTCATCCAATACAGTTACCAAGGGTAAAACACATTTCCTGGTCAAAGGAGTAGTGCCCAAGCCAAGAAAATATCCAGGATGGAGTATTTATGCATGGAGGACATCCGCACAAAGGGGCTAAGGTTATTAGGTTGGTCTGCCAGAGCTGCAAAGATTTCCTGTAGTGATTTAGCTAAATCTACAAATGATTAAGACAATTGTAGCTTGAGTAGGTTTTAGGAAGTCGTGACAAAGTATCAATAGTATCAATTCTGATCCGAATGAGTAGGGAAGTGCTGTTTTTGCTGATTATGTCTCTGAACAATACCGGAATTGTAATACATGCAAGGACAAGAAAGGTCATGCCTTCTGTGCCATTCGGTAAATTGTTTTATGTTTGGCTAAATAATTAAGAAACCGCAATTAAACATTTGAGGTAAAAAGCTCATACATATTTGGCTTGAACATTATAGCCAGACTTTCAGACCTGGCACCAAGATGACCCCACCTACAAATCTATCTCACTAACAGCAAACCAGATTGTGTCCTACTCTGATAGATCTTTGACAATTGTACTTTTTGGAATCAAGAATGATTGAATTGAGAATACCTATGGGGTCAGAGGCCAACACTGATGCAGTGACAAGTTTGAGGTTTTGGTTTGTTTGTGGGCCTATGAGTCTAGGATATTTCATAGGAGGCAGAAATACAGAACTTAGGATTTGTGTTTGTACCTGGTACCAGCCCCATCAGGCTATTTCAAGTGAGACGGTTTCCAACATGAGAGGCTATGAAGTTGACCGGATTAGGTGGGGCTACACAATTAGATCATTCTGTCCTACAGAGGTTATTGCATCAATGCAGAATGAGTGTCTTAGAGCAGATACTGCTATGGCTGTTCATGGAACACCCAGAAGGTTTCCAGAGCGAGATATATTTGTTACAAAGTGCCAAGTAGCTGCGATGACGGTGTTCTGAACTTTCATAGCTCAAATAGTGGCTGTTGGGAAAGAGTTTAATTCTTAACTTGTGCAAAAATAGTTTGCTTGAATAAATCACAGCGAAATGTACGTGTGTTTTATCTACAATAACATGTACAATGTGAATAAATTTGTTAAGACGTCAGTTCACAGAAATTGTAGTCATAGAAATGTGAACTATATCATGTTCCGTATAAGTAACATCATTAGTAACGTCGTAAGTAAAATCCGTGTCTTTGTCTTTGTGCAAATTGGGATTACGTCATATCCCTCACTAGCATAAGTCATGTTTGGGTGTCTGTGGCCATTACCTCTTGTAATAAGGACAAGACATTATCTATTATAAAAAATAACCATGGGAGTTACTTCATTTCCACTTAAGTTTCAAAGAAACTTCTAATTATAAGAAGATTTGATTTATGTTCAAATACCATACACATTGTTTCCTGTTGTTTGACAACGTTTCAGAACAATGTTGACACTTACCATAAAGTTAAACCTAACAATTCTGATATACAACTAAATTGAGTACCGCAATACTTCATTCAGCTGTCTTTGCGAAAGAATTTCAGAAGTATTCGGAAAACGGAAGTAGCGCCACACGACAAATTTCTTGTGACCTTGTGCTTTGACAAACATTGCCCTAGTTGGGATACATCATACATATGTAGTATTCTAAGTGTGGTGAGATCCCATTCGTTCACTGGTTGACCCTCGTTCATCATGGGGACTTTAATATAAACTGATGCAGAAATTTTATCCACTCGTTGGCATGTGCTCAGTACTAGGATTATAATATAGGGCGATACAGAAACGCCATCCACTTGTCGACATTCACTCAGCACTAGGAATTAAAATCTCGCTAATTGCAGGAACGTGATCTACTAGTGGGCACTTGATCAGGATGGGGACTTTAATACTGGGTCATACAGAATCATGATCCACCGGTCGGTAGTTGTTCAGTAAAAGAATTTCAATATGGGTTATCCACCAGTAGGCACTTGTTCATCACGGAGACGTTAATATAGGCCGATGCAGAAACTAGACAGAATGTCGATTTTGCGATTGCATGTTTGTGGAGATTTAACGCCAGCTGGGAGGTTCGTATCTTATCATAATTAAATACGTTGTTTAGGAGAACCTAGAACACCCATGGGTAATAGAATTTGGTGGTAATGATTATGTATCATTGGTTCTAAACTGTGTTGAACTACTTTGATTGTAAAGCAATCTTCAAGAGTTACAAGTGTCTAGACACTGTCATTGAAAAGCGATAAGGATAATTCCCAGTGAAGCTCTATACTATACATCCTTGACAATGTAACGATTAATTCAATGATTTACACGGTTACAGCAGTTACTCGATCAGCTGGGCTCTTAATCACTGACCAACTACTTTTGTTACTATACATTGCTGTCTGTGGGTAAACTTTGGAATTCATGTGAAATTACGTGTTTCTGTCTTATAGTGACGACTTTACGACCAGTGTTTATTTCAGTGAACCCAATCATACTATAGTATCTTATGGTTTCATTTCGGGCATTTATATCACTTTAAATGTGTGGGTCAGGATTACAAGGCATTAACCTCATATTATTCTTATTCTTACCATCTGTTTCATACTTTGGTCGATGTGTAACTATTTAGAATGACAACACTCACTAGAAGAATGAATGAAAAGAGAGTTGACGTTAACTGTCTAAAAATCAATGTTCTTGTGTGGCGAGCAATAAACAACGCCAAACGACTCTTGCTAAAACAATGCTCAAGGTTACAGCGTTCAATTCCGTAATAAAATGTGACGTATCAGTGGCCCGATTGATTTGCGATGTGTGAAGTATGCATCATAACTGACAGAAGTTATCAACATATGTAATAAGTAACTTAAATTACCCTTGGTTCACTTGTTGTATGTGACATTTGCTTGAACAGAAAGTAAAGGTTGATCAAAGGTTAATACAAAAGGAATTGTTTAATGTTTTAGTGTCAAAGAAGTGTAACATAAATCAAACGTTCATGACATGTGACAATTAAGACAATATTCCGACTATCAAACAAGAGATGGACAAGACGATCTGACATTAAAACAATGAGTTGATCATGATCTTTGCATAAAAGTTACTTACAGTCTATTTTAGTTTTTATTTATTGTTTTACACATAGGTCTCTTATAACACACATCTTCATGGCATACGTATGTATGGAGAAAATATTACCTAAAATATATTATACGTAGTATTGCATTGTGCTATTGCATAGGAGTTATTTCACTTCATACATCAATTTCACTTATTACTAAGATTCATTGCACATTACAAACGTATTCGTGTAGCGAAAGAGACACAACAGAACACAGGACGTTTTATTGACAATGCTACACTGAAGAAGGCTAGATTCTGTGGCAAAAAAACCCATTAAGATTGGGAATCTAAAGCCATTAGATACCTCAAAATGAATAAGCCTTTTCGTACCACAATTTGAGTGCGAATACATCAATTAATCGATAGCCTACTCATCGATGCATACTACAATGGTTGCCGATTAACATCGCGATATGTCGCGCCCGGGGATCGAACCCCGGACCTTCCGCTCTCCGGGCGGACGATCAACTTCTAGACCACGGAGGCGGTCCGCAAGAAGTGGCAGACCTAAATCACCGACTCGTCGCGATAACTAAATAGCGCACTTGAAAAAGTACAAGAACATTATCTCAGTTCAAAGTTCAGGGAAAACCTTTCGCTTTTCGTTTTTTTCAAGAGACTCAACTCATCTATACACAAAGAAAAACAGTTAAGCACACCCTAATATATTTTATTATTGTTTGGTCCCAATATTTGTAACAGTCATGAAAGATATAATTACGGTAAGAATTATGTTTTCTCGAGATGATGTAATCAGTCATGCGTGACGAAAGCTCACGTACCATGCATGGTATGCCCGTGCAGTATGCTACCCCCGAGTATCTCTAAAAGCAGTTTATCCAAACGTTAAAATTGCTTTCTTAAGCTCGGTTTTAAACAGTTACTCCATGACATTGTGTGCTCATGGCACGACGGCGATTATCAAACGACACAAAATGGCAAATAATCGGCTCACATAACGCAGGATAGTCCATTGGTCTGAATTTGGGGTATCATCACACTTTCGTAAGCCGTTTAGTCGATAACATGCTCAGACAGGTGACGTCCAGGACAGTCCAAGATCGCCGAGAATTCTTTTTACCAAGTACTCGTCTGAAAGAGCTGTGGTTGCCCAAACGTCGTCTCAGCACCAGAAACGTCAGGAACCGACTAACAGCAGCAGGGCTGAGGGCTAGACGAGTCATAAAGCGTCCCTTGTTTAGAGATCACCACAAAGATGCTCGTTTAGCATGGTGTATTGCGCGACAGAACTGGAATCTGAGAAGTTGGAGAAGGATCCATTGGTCAGACGAAAGTCGCTTTCTGCTCCACGTTACTGGTGGAAGAACGAGAATTTGGAGTCACCGGAACACGGCCTACAGCCCCAGGAACATTAAAACCGACTGTTGCGTACGGTACGGGCTCGTTGATGGTTTGGGGTGTATCTCTCATGATTGCAGGTTGGATTTGGTTATCATAAGGGGCAACTTTATAACATGGGGCTCAGTACCTCCGGAACGATTTGAGGCCAGTCCTCGTTCCTCATTTTGACAACCTCCCTCTTGCTCAGTACATGGATAACAATGCCAGGCCTCATCGTTCGCATGCAGTCGTAGATTACATGAGGGCCAATGTAATAACGACTCTACCCTGGCCAGCAATGAGCCCAAAATTGAACCCCCTTGAAAATGTTTAGGATATTCTGGTGCGGCGCATACAGGCATGAGATCCTCCTGTACGAGATTTACGCCATTTGGAAGCAGCATTGCATCAGGAGTGGTTCTTGTTGACCCATCAACAGATCCAACGTCTGACTGGAGGCGTGAGACGTAGGGTCGAATGCGTCATCCGGGGACGTGGCGGTTGTACCCGCTACTTATCTGTTTCACGTGTCATGTCAAGTAGAGACGTTAAGGAAATTTTCACATGAAACATCAAACGTAACTCGTTTACTTAATCCTGCAGCCCCGTACGTTTTTAGGTATTTTCTAAGGTCAAAAACAGTACCTGTGTTACCATGATGTTTTTTGTCAGTAAATGTCAATCACAACTCACCAGTATGTTCTTTATTTGTTGACAAATGTTTGTTCTATCCGATGACATTGGTATCGCCCAGTCATCCCATGTCATGATTTTTGTCATTTGTCATGGTCCAGAAATAGGGGTGTGCTTAACTTTCTTCTTTGTGTATATAATATAATAATTACGAGTTCGTCACAGGAAGTAATATTTAGATGGAGTGTCAGTTAGAGAGTATTTCTACTTCAAATACCCTAGTTTATATTATATTCAATTCAATTCAAAAATATTTTCGCAATAATATCTCTTAAGAACTTATGTTGTATTTGGTTCTGAAAGAGCTGATGGTAAATAATGTTTCTTGCATCTTATATCAGTACCTCGCAACAGGCAAATTATAGAAACAATATTTCACCCTGTTTCTGCTACAGACGCGTTAATCTTGTAACAAAAAGAAATCAAGCACACGCATCATCATCAACACCAAGCAAGTTATCATCCTGTATTCCTCACCAATCTCGAATTAGACATGTTGACACTATCGACAACCATGTCGTTGTTTTCAAATCATCAGGAAGCCACTAATACAAGGTCGTTATATTATATTTCGTTAGCTACACAACATGAACTTCACGGGGTGAGAGTAGATAAGCTAGTGACACTAATTGCACACATTGTATCGACTAAAATAGCAAAGTGGTCCCTTCACTTCACCAGGTTCATGCCTAATGTGTCGTTGTCAACCACTTCAAACATACCCAGCCTCGATATATGCGTCAAAGTAATTGCAGTAATGCTAAATCGAAGAAAATTGAAAGTTATGAGCGACAGTCAATCGCTTCCCTACACTTTGAAATGTATTCTGGTCCACTGAAGACGTTGGCCTGTCATGGTTTAGTTTGCTTTGGGATGTTTGAGAACAGTTCTCCAACCAAGGCTCAATTGCAATGAAGAACAATATACACATACTGATAGAGCATGCATGTGTTTCGTCAACTTAGTATACTTGGTAAACATGTTTTAAAGGCACTAGTTCCAGGTGAGTTTAACGAAACATAATTGTTTAATGCACAAGAAAACACAATGGAATTGGTGCAGACTGAAAATGGTTCAATCATAAAGTGTCATTTCCACTCACTGAGATGATAAGGTTTTCATGCAAGTGAAGGATCAGTTATATTATTTCTAACTAATTATATAACAAGAACTGTTTATTTGACCAATTGATTGTAAATGTAATAATGCAACTTCCAAAATCGCTAAAATGTGCATATTTGCATACATCATAGTCATGCACGGAGGTATATGGAAGTTCCATCTTCCATTCATTGTGGGGATCGTTGGAAAACGCGCAGGTACATACTTCGGTCAGTTCACATATGTGTATCGTTTGTTCCGCGAAAAAGCGTTTGCATCAGTTTTTTTTATCAATTCGGTGGTCGTTTGAAGAATGAGTTTATTTGATCGCTTGGTCAGGTTAAGACAGACAATGTAGTTGTTGTAAACATGGGACTTGAACTATCAAACCCTAGCAACAATACAACTGGTTATTGTTTCAGCTGTGGAGGAGATATTTACTCATACGAACACCTGCCCGAGATGAGTAACCTAGTTACAGATAAGAAAGCAGGGGACAGCTTGCAATTGGGGGATGTGTGAAGCCAAGGAATCCATTTCATAAATACATATTTCATCAATTTCTCATGTTAATTTCAAATCAAAGTGCAAATTGACGTCTATTTCCGTCCGATTGCTAAAACAACATGTCTATCGACTAGTGTAGCCTTAACAAAATGTTTTACTGGTTAGACTCTCTCTAAAAGTCAACTGAAAGTGATCTTAATGCGCATGTTTTGCCTCGCGCCTTGAACAGATAATGGAGAAGATAAGGTATGATACTTTGGCTCTGTTTCAGATATTCAACCCACGCTCGTAACCGCTACATACACTGATAGAGTGTCGGCAGTGAGGCAGAGGTAGTTGGAAACACTGTCGGTCGATGAGAGGTTACACGAGAGTTGGCTGTGTTTCGAAGGTCAGACTTTGCGGCTCTTATCCTGAAGGGGCGGAAACTAAAGCTTCATCTGTACATAAGATTTGTCAGTTTTATAATAAAAATATTATTTCCCCGTCGCTGGGAGTAAACAATGTCCATGTTAAAACTAACTTCAAGGACTATTCTTTCTCAGACTGATGTACGCGATTATACCTTTCAATATGATACCTATTCGCTTTCAACTTCTGGCATCTGAGGCTTGGTTGGCGTTTCATTCTTATATATGGGGAATGGATTTAATCCATTTATAAGTTTACATGTACCCCGATGGCAACCAGAGTAAAATATTCCATCTTTACCGTTCCTGGAGACCATTCATTTCACTGACCCAGACAGACATGTCCGCTTGGAATGGACCCATGAACAACTTCACGTCTCTTAAATGTTAAGGACTTAATTAGGGTATTTCCTTGACTTTACAGATCGTCGTGGTTGGCTGTAGTGAGGCCGACTAAAAGGTTCCATAATACTGCATGACATGACTTTGATGGAGGTAGGTCAATAATTGTCTAAAATCAGAATTCATTAACGACCTGGTGTCTTTAAGAGGCTGGATCTATCATGACAAATGTTCTTCCAAGAGTGACATTCCTGACAAGCTTTGACATTGGCGACACTGTTGATATGGCGTTCAGTCATTGCTTTCCAGACATGATTTATTTGCAGGTCACCATGATAAATCTGGCAGCGCTGACTGTTGGGCTAAACAATACACACCCACTCACTCAAACATCAGTTAATTATTCATAATTAGATTACTGGATTTTCTGGAAGAAGAAGGCTGTTGAAACATCAGATTTAGTGTACAGCAACGTTTATATGAGGTATTCTACATAAAACTGAGTAGAACAAAATATAAGCCTTTATTTACCAGCCTTTGAGGTGAGGTGAAGTTGGGTTTAACGTCGCGTCCAAGATTATTGCACTTATATAGCGACGTGTATGTACGTGTGTGTGTTTGTGTGGCTGCTTGTACTAGTCCGGACTGATGCCGATTTATAGTGCTAGCCCACTGAGATACCATGCCGCAGTTTAACATGAATACCCCACTCAGACACAGTATACTGACTCCGAGCCGACCAGTCCTTGTTTTAGCCCCTTAATGTCGGGCGCCAGACAGGGTAACAACAAGTACCATCTGTTAAAGTCTTTTGGTATGACGCGGCCGGGGATCGAACCCCGGACCTTCCGCTCGCCGGGCAGACGCTCTTCCACTAGACCACGGAGGCGGTACGCACCCTTTGAAGATATTTGTACAGTTGTATCGTTAAGTAGTTGTTACATCTTATCTTGGCGGGATATGTTTTGGTCTATTTATATGTAGCAAGAGCTGTGATAGGTTTACGTTACTCCCTGTAGGATTACCTACTCCGAATGCATACTATTAACGGAATTGACACACTTTGCTTGCATAACTCTAAGCAATTATTTTGATTTTACCTGATTTGGTGCAGTAGGATTCCTTGGATCTGTCTTTATATAGAACCCGACCATCATTAACAGACGACATATCATTCTGCATAGCAACTTTTATCATCGTGTAACCAACGACCCTGAATTTCGTAAGAAGTAGCCTGACCTCCAGCGTTACTCGATGCAACTCCGTGTTATGGAATGTTGGTTCTCAAATGCATGGTGTTACTTGGAAGTATTTGAATAAGAAGCAAAATCATTTCCGGGAGCATTTGGAATCGCTGGACTCGACTTTGTCAGATTTGGTATTTCCTTATGCTCGGAATTTGTGTAAGTTACACGAAGTTTTCTTGTTATCATTTTCATCAAGAAACGTTTATGCAGGCAGAGGTTTTTACATCATACCGACAATCAACTTCAATTAGCATGCAATTGCTTGAAATGCATTTCTTTTCGCAGGTTCGGCATATGAAATGTAATGCAAACAACTGATATGACAAATTGATCAACCATGCCTTCAATTCTAACTGCGTACCTCTATTTTTTTATTTTGAAATTGCTGTTTATCCGTTTATTTAGTCTATTACCAGTCGTACTAGTTACGCATCTTCAGTGTGTAATATCCAATGGCTCCCAGTCCATATCAGCATTTGCGGCAACGTTATTTTTTTTTTTGGCTGTGCATGTATACTCAGAATGATGTATACGGTGAGGAATGCTTTCCGCTGAGGTGTTCGAGGCCGGATACCACGGATCTGATATCCGGCAAGGAATCCGCTACCGGATACCCTGACGCATTTTGGGTAAGTGTCCGGAGGTGTCCGCAAAGGATCCGTAAAACGGAAACTGCATTTTGTTTGCTGTGTTAGGGTGGTATTTACTGACACCTTGGTAAGTCCGGATTATGAACCGTGTTAATAACAGTATTCCGAAACATCTGAAATGGCAGCTGAATAAGAAATATATCTATCAACTGTACTGAATTGAATAGCCCTACAAAATATGCCTTTGGGGCGGTGGAGTAGCCTAGCGGTACAATCATTTACTTATCACGACGAAGACATGGGTTTGATTTCCCACATGGGTACAACGTGGGAAGCCCATTAATATTTCTGGCGTCCTCTGTTGTGTTATTGTTGGGATGTTGCTAAAAGTGTGTCTTCTGAAAATAACTTTTCAACACTTATTATGGAAACAGAATCGTTGCTGTAATCGAAACGATTTATCATGAAGCCTGACTTGGACAATGGTGAGCATATTACTGTATTCTCAATGGCATCTTTTTATGAGCACCTTATACTCTTCAAGATGAGTAGGGATAAGTGTGTGTGTTTTGCACTTTCGGGTATAACATAAAAACAGTACATAATCTCATGTTTTTGTAATTACATAAACCATGAAAACAAATGTGGCACACTTTTCCAGGAAGTGTCTCGTATGAAAATAATATGGAGATCACAATAAACTGTAACAAACTGCAGTGTGGATCTTTTTCATGTTGAATGTAAGCTATCCGTACATGTGCAACTGACATCATTGACGTGATTTAAAGTACATTAAGCTTATTTAATCGCCTGCGTGTCCGTTGTCATTGGTATCTCTAAACATATTCTCAAAAACTACTTGACCGAAGAAGCTAAAATTTTGTGATTTTCCCTGTCTATGTTCAACGTTGCAACACCGGGAGTGGGTGGCATGGTTGCCCATGTCGTCTAATGTGCTGTAATTCCCTTCGTAAGTACGTCCCTCGGCCATCCCAGAATCCGGTGCTGGTCTGTGAGCATCAAAAGCATGCGCAGGTTTCACCAATGTAATACACGTCTGTTATTTCGTCCCTTTTGGTTTTCCTGCCACATTAGGCTGCGCGCGGCGGTATAACTGAAATACTTGCAAAGCATCGTTAGTTTGTGTATATGACATCCTGAGCCTCGTAATGTTCTATTCACTCTTGTCAAAAAGGAGTCAATAAGATCTGACTCTTCTCTGAACTAGTGTGACGAGGTCCAGATTGAGGGACCGCCCCCTTCTGTTTTATGGTTTATGTATGTTTAATATTACTGTATATATCACATGGTCTTGAAGTGCCTTAAAGCCTTAAAGCTTTACCTTTATTACAAAGTATTAATCTATCCTAAAACGTCAGTTTGGGTTATAAAATCTAAGGACACAGTACATACGGATAGGGAGGTAAGAATCTTTGAAATCATGCATTACATAAGGTAACCCTGCTGTCAACCCGCAAAAAATTACGTCCACCCGAAGTGGAGCAACTACGTGTACTTGTCGTGTTATTTCGGCTCAAGTTGGAGTTTCTCGGAATATATCATATGATCTGCCCTCAGTGATCATGAGATCATTTTAAGTAATAAGCATTGCCTCCTGAAATATGGCTAACGTGAAAGTGTCAAAACGTATAAGCGGCATCCCGATATAGCCGCAGATAGTACCGACAGGTCAGATCCATCTACGCTCCAGCCACCGGTGCTAAATAGCCAAATATTGACAGTAACTACTGGCAGTGGCAGGTGCAGGGGCGTCAGGTCAATTAACTGTCTGTCTGATCCACTTTCATTTACTGAAGGCATATATACTGGCAACACAACTTAATCTATCGTTGATTAAGAATGGCGTCCAGTGCAAACAAGTCATGTCGAGCTTGGAACAATCGGAAACAAAGAAAATACTACACAGCCAAGAAACAGTCATATATTGTAAAACCTCAGCGACATGAATGTATTATTAGTTTGTGTGACTGCATTACACTCATGCCTACACGCCCCGCCAATATGCCAGACAATCGCAGCATTAATAACAATCAGCTTTCTGTTCATCGTTCATGCGTCACGGATGTGTATACACAACGTCTGCTCTACTCTCTACAACACTCCAACTCTCAGTCGTCTTGTCGGCGCTGTTTCAATTAGCCCGCGTAATCAACAGATGCCAATTAGCGTCAGCGACCCAACAAACTGGGGATCGGTCCAACTCGTTAACATAGACATAGTTTATTCCATATCTAACCACTCACAGTGGTACATGGACATAAATGCAAGAAAGTCATTTTGTAACAGAGGCTATTCGCATGTTTATAAATGTGAGAATATAAACTAAATGTTTTTAAGTATCCGGGAAAAATCTGCTGAGGTTTCTTAGCACCGAGACTTTAGGAGTAGTAAATAGTTGTTGAAGTTTATGATAATTGGGCTTGCCATAATAGTACTTTTTAAGATAGCGCTGGCGATCAGTTTCTAAATGTGTACACTCAAACAGGTAGTGAAACTCGTCACCGACAGAGGTATTACAACGTGGACAGATCCTATCAACGTAGGGTAAATCTATCCATGGTCCCTTCTCAACAGGTAGAGAGTGATTGCTGGTTCTAAACTTAGTCAATGGTAACAAGCTTATTTCAGTTTCATGAATATAAGGTTCAAGGCCAAACTCTGGTTTGATACAAGAGTAAAATTTTCCTCTTGATGACAGAGTGTGGTCGTTATGCCATCCCTGTATAAACTGGTCTTTAAGCCTACATTCTACATTGGACAACAACCATTGCCTGTTGCGACCACTTTGATTTAACCATACAAAGCTTAAACCACAACAATCCAATATATCCTTGATACACCTGATCCATTTAGAATAGTAATTGATTGTGATATACATCAGACTTCTGGTAAAGTATATTATAGATAATTACGGTAAACTTGTTATTATTCGTACAGGATACAGTTTTGTACCAGAATGCAACCATTTGCTTCTTGATACTAATTGTTAGAGGGGTTCTACCAGTCTCACCATACAACATTTATGATAAAGTACTTTTTCTTAATGGAGTTTATACTTTAGGAACATTGAATGAACTAATTCTACGCAAGTGAGGTCACTGAAACCCCACACTTCGCAACCATACATTGCTATAGGCGCTACCATGTGGTCAAAGGCGACCAGTAGACATTCTGTTGAGAGACATACATTTCTGGCTTTGGATAATAAAACAAACGAGGCTTTTAGAGATTGTTCTCTTAACCTTTTGGTGGCTTGTGTAAAAGATATGTTTTTATTGAAAGCAATTCCTAAATATGTATAACAGTCTGTTATATCGATTATTTTATTTCCAAACTTAAAGTCAAGTTTACTCTTTTTGGGGATGCCAGAACCAAAGATTACTATCTTTGTTTCATTGAGATTAACCTCCAGTTTTCATTCTTCACAGTATTTTACGAAGACGTTTAGACTACTTTGTCAATAGTGTTTTCTGAAAATATGACAGTATCGTCTGCGTACAATAATAACATTAGTTGCAAACCCCAACAGAAGTTTCAAGGGACACACCTTTACAGCTGTGGGCTCTCAAAAAGGTTTCGACATCATTTAAATATACTCACACGCAAAAGAAACGCAAGTGGTTTTAAGCAAATAGGTAACAAACACGGAACCATAAATTGATACGAGTTTTAGCATTAGTGTAGCCTGATGGTGTTATCAATATTTTTGGTTGCATTTTGGAAGCCCCGAGTAAAAACGCAACATAAAAAACGAATCGCCAAAACGCACCATTTCAATGAATATGTGGGTATCATGCACCCATTTCTCGCGAAATCGAAAATGAACGAACTGTCACGAACTGTAGTGGGTATAAAACTGTGGCCGATTCTTGGACCTACCATTTCTTTGTCAATGCCACGCCTAACTCAAATTCAGAGAAACCAGGTTATCGGACGTTTGGAAGCTTGAGAGTCTGTCCAAGATGTTGCCCGTCATTTCAACGTTAACATAACCACAATTTACCGTCTCCTGCATCGATACAATGCTACACAGGCCACAGATGACCTTCCTCGGAGCGGTCGTCCTAGGGTCACCACACCTCGACAAGATTGGCAGATTACCCGTCAACACCAGCGGCATTCGTTCTGCAAGTGAAAGTGCTCGACAGACCATAGGAACACATAATCGACACATTAGCCGGGACACAGTGATCCGACGTCTCCGTTCCAACAACCTCAAATGTCGCCGACCAGCACGTCGTCCTGTTCTCCAACAAGGTGATCGTTACGCTGACAGAAACGTTGTGGAAAGGGATCCATGGGGTAGACCTATCGTCGTGATATGGGCAGGGATTGGACTTAATGCGAGACTTGGACCCATGTGCTTTCCGAATGTTGGTCAAGGTCGGTGACAACGCTCGTCCCTATGTTGCCAGAGCTACTATGGCCTTTCTGCAACAACACAACATCCGTGTTCTACCGTGGCCAGCCCTCAGCCCTGATCTGAACACCATCGAACACTTGCGGGATGAGGTTCAAAGGCGTCTGCACAATGTGCACCCAGTCCCTACAACTGCCGATGAACTACGCACAGCTGCTCTGGATGTGTGCAGGAGGATCCTTAGGGCCTTCACAAATCGTCTGATCCACTCAATTTTCAGGAGATGTGTGGCAGTGATCAATGCTACTGGTGGTCACACCAGGTTTTGACCGACATTTTGGGTATTGACCCGAAATTGTGTAAGCCCTTAACATTTGAAAAAAACAATTATGTCATCTGCCTTTTAATCCATAAAACTGTCTTCAGTCATTTTTTGTCAATCTTGCCCTGTTAGTATTTCTTGTCTTTACTGTTGAAAATAATTGACATGTATACTGCATAATCGACTTGCGTTTCTTTTACGTGTGAGTATATATTGCAAACAGTAATGGTGACAGATTTTCACCCTGCCGAACTCCCTTGTTACAACTAAAATATCCTGATGCGTCACCATCATGAACAACACACGATTTTATGTTTGAATACATATTGTGAACAAGATTAAATATTCTTCCAGAGATATCATATGATATGAGCTTTTACAATAGTCCGATTCGCCAAATGTTGTCAAAGGCCTTTTGGAAATCCACAAATCCGCAGTACAATTTCATTTTACTCGCCCATAAAATATCTATTAAACCATAGAGTACAAAAAAGTAGTCCTGAAGCCAGCTTGTATTTCTGAAATAATATAATTATGATTTGTAAAATATGTCAAGCGATTGTTCAAAACTGCATTGAACAATTTACCAAGACAAGATTATATGGTAATTGGGCGATAATTTTCAGGTTTGAAGGGGTCACCTTGCTTTTTATAAATAGGTCTGATCAAACCAACCATCCATGATTTTGGAAATTTTCCACTTTCAAGAATTAAAATAAACAGTTCGTGATAAACATTGATCATTAGGTCTCTACTCGATATTAGGTACTCGTTTTTTATCTTATCAATTCCAACACTTTTTCTCTTTCTCAGGACATTTGTAATAATATTTGTTTCATCGAGCTCAGCATCATCGAGGCCGATGTTATTAGTAACAGTGCTGTCAATTTCACAAATATCATTTAGTGAACCAGTTCTTGAGTTAATCAGACAGGATAATATTATTACTCAAAGTTCTAAAATATAATACATCAGAAATCAAATTATAAAAATGATCATCTTTAGCAAATCTCGATGATGAGGGAGGGGGAGGGGGGGGGGGGGGGGGGGGGATATATACAGTGGCTAAATAAATCTCGACATTTAAATTGAACAGTTGTTTGTCAAGGCGGATTCACACCGCAACATCACAACTTGACTGGAGTATAGTTACATAATTCTCTATACTGTTAGAGACCACCATCCCTAAACCACCAGATTTCTTCACTATGTTTGGTCTGTTTTTAAGAAATAGTTTGTACCCTTCTACATGGATATTATCAAATTGGTCAGTTTTTGTTTCTTGCAATTCAACGATTGATGATGATTTAACCAACGCCACAAATTCTGGAAACTTCAACTTGCTGCGTAATCCACATACATTGATAGAGTTAATGACAAAATTGTTGAAACTGAATATACTACTGTCATTTTTTTCCATTATTGATATTGACATATTGAGCACTATTATCTTGATTATCACAATTGAGACTTGGGGGAGTTATTTGCACATATATTGAGGTACCACTGTGAGTGTCTTATGTCATGGCTTCGTGTTGTTCCTTAGGATGTGTACCTTCAGGATTGTGGATAGTACGGGAGCAACCAGCCGAGGCTGCTCTGTATGGGGTGGATTTCTGGGGATCACCAACTGTCCATCGAT
This sequence comes from Haliotis cracherodii, assembly GCF_022045235.1. Taxonomy (NCBI): domain Eukaryota; kingdom Metazoa; phylum Mollusca; class Gastropoda; order Lepetellida; family Haliotidae; genus Haliotis; species Haliotis cracherodii. The sequence continues at coordinate 32,728,674 of NW_027266286.1, forward strand.
GTATAGCTTGTCCACTATGATATGTGCTTTCTTCTTTGCTTGGTTTTCTTGCTTCAGATTGTGTCTGTTATATTCTCTGGTGTAGTGGTGGAGCCCTGTTTGGGTTCTTCAATTCACATGAACAGGAGATTTTTTTTACATAGAGCGAACTTGCATATCTATCTGTTGTTCCTTGAGTTTAAGTTGGTCAGTTTTAAGAGTACTCAGCATTGTGTAGTTCATCCCGCAGCTCCTGGATATCTGTTTCCAATGCCGATTTATCCTTTTTCCATTCCTCAAATGTAATGTTCATGAATTGTACACTTCTTTCAATGTCACAGACCAAGGTTTTCACACCTTCCATAGCCTGGACCTTACTATCCAAGACAGTCAGATGACTTCTTATTGCTACGAGTTCCGAATTCACATTGTCAATCTTTGAGACCTCGGTTTTAACCACTGCTAAGTCCCGCATCAATTCCTGCACCCATGGGGTGTGTGTGGGGGGTGGGGGTGGGGGTGTGGGGTGGGGGGTCTGGGGGGGGCAGCTTGATTCAGATCTGTATACATAGCTGTGTTGTCCATTGGCGATATTGGTGCGTTTGCCAAATTGACACCATGTTGGTGGTACATACCCTGAATCCCATGATATCCTGTTGGTGAAAACCCCGTTGAGAATTGAGACATAATCAGGGTCGAGATCGGGCTGGGTTGATTCGGCGTGGCGGCATCCATCCTGTTTGTTGGTTGCTTTGCACTGGCGAGTGGTGTATCAGTTTTTCCTCTGTGTTCTTCTTGGGTTTTTGTGGTGATTGACTGTTCATAATGTGCCCGGGGGTCACCACTGATTGGTGGGGCGGTATGAGACGCAGAAATATACATTTATACCAAGTAAAACGTACATTGTCGTCGTCCCTCTAACTTCGATAGCGTACTTTTCATTCGGGGGAATGCTACTTTTTAATTTGATTGGTTGATGCTTACTATAACCTTTCACCTTACCCCCGGGCTTGACCTCACCTCATGCCAGATGATAAATCAGCTCCCGTCAAAACTTTTAGAAACCTTTCTAAAACTCAACAATCTCATATACTAATCCGGTCATACAAATACCAAAGCCAAATATACCAGCCGACGAGGCAAACTCATACAGACCAATCTCCTTAACCTCTATTTCTGTGCAAAAGTATGGAGGCAATGGTTAAAAACCGGCTCCATCATTACTTAGACCAAAACAATAATTATAAAAAACCAAACCGACTTCACCCCAGGATGCTTTCCCCTAGATGACCTCCCCCGCCTAGAGCAAGATTTGAAACTGGGCATATTGGTCCGCCAATACACAATAGGCATATTCCTAGACTTCTCCAAAGCGTTTAATATGGTTGGGCACGACAGGTTCATACAAAAAACAACAAAATAGTACCAAATGGCCAAATAATTAACAATATACAGGATTTCCTAACAAACAGCAAAATAACTGACGGTACAGACCAAACCCTATCGGACCAGTGTCCCCTAGAAAATTGCACACCCCAAGGTAGCATCCTAAGCCCAACTCTCTTCAACATATGATAAACGACCTGTTCGACTGAATATCCCATAAAGTTAAGACATCAAAATTTGCGGATGATGGAGCCCTCCGGGTCCGCACTAGAAGCATAAACATGGCCCAAAAGTTACTGCAACGGGCACTTAACAATGTTCAAAAATGGGCCAATAAATGGGGCTTCTCATTAAATGCCAAAAAACAAATAGAATAGTATTTAAACATGAGAAAATGAGCGCAAACATCCCTAAACTACATCTTAAAAATACTCCTATCCAATTCCAAAAGCAAACAAATTTCCTAGGACTAATCTTCGATGAATATCGCACATGGGATGCTCACGTTAAACACTTGGTAACTAGATGCACAAAGGATTAAAACACATTTCGCAGTCTGGTAGGGTCCAACTGGGGGGTTCCAAGGAGACCCTAGTATCCCTCTATACATCTCTCATTAGATCAAAACTCGACTACGGATACACAATATACAATACTTTAAACAAAACACTTAACGATAAGCTAAATACAATCCAATATCAAGCCTTGAAAATAATCACATGCACACAGCATGGTACATCACTCACGGCACTACAGGCGCTAACAGGCGCAATCCCACTGAATTTACGCTGTGAACAATTAACAATAAATTTCTGGACTTCAACTCTGTCAAACACCCAGATTAAACAAATCCTAAGATATAACATAAGTCTGAGAAATCAATCGCTTGCTCGCAAAAACCCACTGTTAACCCCAATATCACAACGCATACTAGATTACTTAAACCAACACCACCTAAACGACTTTAAAAAACACAAAACGAAACAACATATTCACACCCAAACTCCAAACCCCCAAAATAGAGACAATATTCTCACCAAAAATAGATAAAGCTACTAATCCAAACACCGCCCAAACCACCACATTAGCATATATACATGAAAAATTGCCTAATTGGTGCCACGTTTACACAGACGGGTCCTCTAACCCGGGCTCAAAACACAAAGGATTCGGCATCCACATTTCCAAACCCACAAAATGCCAAGATTGTATTGAAAGAGCACGGATCAAATCGTGGGCAACATAAAATTATAAACGTCCATGTCCATATGGCATTCACATCATCTAACAGCTGCCCCAAATTGCTTGTCACATCAATTGTGTTAGACATTCGGAATATGCTAAGTATACTACATAATTCGTTATATCCATGGCTGTGTTCCTGAGGTTAATGATATTGATTTTATAAACGTCGCGACCTGCACAACGTTGCGATTTCCTTCTACATTAACACTGACCCTCGTGATACGACCCTTAAGTAGTGTTGAAGCGGGGCAAACACTTAAATTCAACAACATGCACCATAAATGTTCGCATTGAGATTATTAGATGACTTGAAATTGTTCCCCTCAACCAGGGCACTACGAACAAACAGATAATAATTTAATTTTCTTACAAGTCGCTGTCCATATGCAGTATTTTCCATAACTCGTTAATTAAATACCGGCTTGCTGGAGGAAATGTCACAAATGCGATGAGCATCGATTATGTGTGTGTGTATGCCATTCTTTGTACGGTATTCATTCTCTCTACATTTAGGGGCGGTCGGGTAGCCGAGTGTTTAAAGCGTTCGCGCGTCACGTCAAACACCTGGGTTTGATTTCCGACATGGGTACAATGAGTGATATAGCTGGAATATTGTTAAAAGTGGCGTAAAGCATGTTTATATATCGTTGTGATACTGACCGAGTTTTAATTGGAAATTGTTCCGAACACATGGAATCGATACAGCATGTGTCAGTGCTGATGGCATGCTCTTAATATCAAGGAATGTTGACATGCCGTCCGTACTTCTTACCTCACGAAATCAGCCGTAATTAAGTCACGTTCCCTCCTCGCATAGCTATTTCATTGCTCTCAGCACTACTGATATGCCCGGGAGTTTGTGATACGGGAGCACTGTGTATGCGCCTCCATTCAGGTTACTCCTTGATCCTGGAAGCTATGGTACACATCTCTGTACAACGGCGCCTTAGACCATTACAGTCATCATCGGCAGTGTTTTCATAATCGTTCAATATTCCAAATTGTAGTGGTGTTTTTCAGATAGGAGAGAGCCGGGATCATCATGTTCAATTATTAATACGTCATATTTAAACATGTTAAATTGTGATAAGAAAAACATGTTACGAACATTTCCAAAAATAATTTCGATATGTTTTCGATAAAGTATCAATAATTAAACATAGATGTTTGTTGTTTTCAAATGTTACACAGATGCAGTCTTTATGAGGGGTAAATCTGCACATTACGACTGTTTTGCATACGCGTTTCGGCTCGGCCTGAAGAAGACTGGGTTGTACAAACATTAAATTATATGGTATATTGTGAGAGACATATCTCTCAAATAACACTTAAGTTTGAAGTTTAAAGAAGTGGTGGGAAATGCTTAAATGCCCAATCAGCACCTTGCTAAAAGAGTACAATATGCACTCCGTTATAATAAGAATAGTGAAGGATACAGCACATGTGCATCCGATATACGTTATTGATTTTTTACTGATGGCTTTGGATACGTTTGGATACATTTGGATACGTTTGGACACATCAGTGAGTTGGCAATGAAGATCCTTTCTCTATATGAAAGAAGATACTTCCGAGAAAGTCTGATTGGTCTATTCATAGTAATGCTTCCGAAAGATTGTTATTTAACGACGCACTTAGCAATATGACAGCTGTGTAACACCGGGAAAGTAAATAGTAGAGTGTGGACCAAACACTCCAGTGATTGATATTGTGAGCAACGATCCATGCCAACCATTTGGTCGCCTATTAAAACCAGCATAAGTTCCTGTCTATCCCAGAATCCCCACCGAGAAAATAGTATAAAACACTTACCTATGGTTTTAGTCCATCTTTACTTGAACCCGAAAGATATTTAGAAATGAGTTAAACTTATATTTTACAATCTTTGCAACGCCTTGACGAAACTTTCTCTTGTGTTGTCAAAACTAACAATGAATATTTGCGTTGTCCTTTACTGGAGACGAGTTTAAATACCTTTTCCTTTTAATATGCAGGGTCAAAAGTGTAAATCGGGTCGTTATTTGCTCGATGTAAATAAAATCTTTTGTCATTATTCATTTATCATGAGATAAAAACTCATCTTCATAACCTTGTACATATGCCGTTTAGAAATATAGAATCTTATAATATGATATGTGTGGAAAATTATTTCTCTTATAATTCTGTTTGATATTAACAATAACAATATTTTAAAGATGAATATTCTCTGAATGAAAATTGCCACTACTTGTACCTGCATGTAAACTGTTAACCACTTAAAGAATACCTTTCCTAGTGGTCAAGAAAAGTGCTCTGGTGCCTGCTCAATTTGATCGTTATTCCTTTACCAAACTAGCGTATGAAGATACAAATTAGGAATTGTCATGGAGGAGTTTTGCAACAGCGCTTTGAAATGCTTTTCTTCGAAGGCTGAGACCTGAGGCACTGTCAGCGAACAAAGATTTACATTCCAACAACTTCACACTAAACTATAGAACAAAACAATTAATAATTTTTGCTAAAGCGTATATGATAACAGTTTCTTCAAGTATAATTAGGAGGTATCATTAATTCTTTTCCATATTGACAGTTATAGATTGTGGTGCCCGGAAATATTAACAATTCCGCACATCAAATACTCAATTACACATGGAATTATGAAAATCGACAAAGTTGATCCCCGTTGTAAATACACAGAGAAAAACGTTCTATCTGTCACTATTGTAACACACACGTTATAACTGATTGGACTTGTATAAACATTAATTTCCACACGGGGAATGACTAAGGTACGTTGTGACTATTGCTCCCTGTAAAGATGACACCCAGGCGCTATCGTCGGTATGTATTGTGACCACCATTCGCCTGTGTCACTACACTGACGCCATGTAGACCAGTCACATGGGCCGCAGTGTTTCTTGCTGTAAGTCAGTTGGCGCAAGTAGAATACCCGGATGTACCTACCCTGAGCTGCCGTTCTGGTGCCTGGTCGCCCAGATCGTGATCGCTCTCTTGCTGATCCAAGGTGCTGGTATCTATACCAAAGACGTTAAACTGTGTCCCGGTGAATTTGAAACTTCTGACGTGAGTTAGCCTTAAAATACCGCAATGCAAATAGAGAGCAAACAGTGTTAGACGTGTCATCGAACTAATACATCATATTAATACCTAACATATAACCACTTGCCGGTTTCTACGTGCGAATGTGAAATTTTGCGACATGATATCTAGGCAAGAAGTAGGCATCCCCGTGGACACCAATTGTCCTCTTCTCATTGCTCATCTGTGAATCGTGAACGTGTTGCAATCCAGAGTAAATTCGACACAAGGCACTTACGGCAATGATCATGAGATATTGATATTTTATAAGGCCCATGTAGGCCGTGTTGGCCAACGTACAATTTGCAACCAATCTAAACCCAAATGTTTACATGTTTCATTTGTGCTTCCCCTCTGACGGATTTGTTTCTTCATGCAAAAGATTCGGAATGTCTACTCGTATTGGCAAAATCGAAACAAGGGAATTTGCCCAAGACGTATAACTTAGATTTCAGGTATATCGATTATCTGATATCGATTAATAATTACAAAGTTGACACAAGCAAGCCTTGTTTGACAACGCTATAAGGATCTTTACCGAAACGACGCCTTTACAGTGAACAAAGAAGTTGTTATCCATAAATTAGGTTTACTTTGTCATTCCCCAAGTTCTAATTATTGTCAATTCAATTAATAATAGCTCATTGGAAAGCTTATTGTATCTCGATTATGATGTGTCCTGATATAGTGTCGAAAAGTCGTCCCAATGTAAGAAATTCTAAGTAACGTGACACCACACTTATTTATCAAAATATTTCCCCATTCAAATCAGAAATATAGGTAGCACATTGTTGATTTTAAGTCAGTTTATTAATCTTATATTGCAACCAAACATTAATGCATTTTGATACTCTTTGTGTTCCTTTGGAACAGAAAAGCACTCCAGAATTGTTGAATTTGTGTCAGAAATTACATTTTTGAGTAAAACATGTGATTTTGTTTTATTTATTAAATTAATATTAAAAACAACATACAAATTTAAATATATTAATGTGTAGTTTGCAATGACTCATTTCACAATGAAATAATATCCAGAAAAATGCAATAAAAAGTATTCATTCATTCATAAAAATATATAGTATGGGAATTTACAACATAGGTCACAATTGGCATTTTTTAAGAGTTTTATTTTTAAAAACAGGTATTTTTATGAAGTGAGCATTCAAAATAATGAACATATTAACACTTATTTATAAAACCCATTCATGTAAATAGGCTAATTTTAAATAAAATGAATGGTCCCTCTTTTATTGCTGATTGCAAGGAAGAACAAGTCGTTCAAGGGGAATGGCTTGTGTGTATATAAACGTTTTAACGCGGCAAATCATTGATGTAAGATGTTCCTATGTATTTCTGAGAAACCCTTGTCACATCACGGCAGATTTATGAAAAAGGTGAAGATGAGGATTCTGAGTAGCTGACCTCTATTCAAAATCTGAACGAGAGTTACCTGTGGTTCATCATGCCAAAGTGTTTTGAATATCAGCAAAGTGAAAATAGGGCTTCTCCAACCTTTTTATTTTGGCTTAACTTCAGAGGCAGTACAAATATTTTAGCTTAACATGTTGCATAAGAGTTGCATACAGTGCGATTCGAACAAACTGTGATCGTTGGCTACTAGTCTACATTCTGGACACTTTGCACCTACCAGACGTTGTCAAAGTCGCATGTGAATCTGGTCAGTTCACCGTCAGGGTTAAACCAGGAAGATTGAATGGTATATGAAATGTCAAGAGGTGTTGGTGTTGTTGGCCTAAACCGCAAGACATCACTTATTAGATGGACTCTTGCGAGACACAGCAGGGTAGAAGTAAGTGGTCCGTCAAATAGCAGTGAAGACAACACCCATGAGGATTACAAACCGGCTTTGATGATGAGACATGAAGAATATGTAAATGATCTTATCAAACACAACCAGGACAAATCCATTTAATACAGATTCTCACAATGGAGTACTCCTGACCATCGCGACTGGTTTACATGCATCATTGTACGTTCTAGGTTCCCTATTGGTGATTAAACAAGTGGAAAGCAGCTTGAAAGGTTTCTGAATTCTTGATTGAAAACTGATACAAGTCGGAGCTTCTCAAGTACCATTACCAGATCAAGAATCACAACATTTACTGCCATGTCAATGACAACAAAGACGAAAACATATTGAAAGTTGGAGTACGTCTAGTTCTGACCCTTGCTACATATCGTGCAGATGTCCCACTAGCACTGCTCTTAATCATCCTGTAGGACCCGTTTCTACTTCACATTGAACCTTGTAAAGGACATTTGCTAAGTGCAAACTTGGACACCAGTTGAAGAATAAAGCATCAAAGAACACTGGCATTCGGCATAACCATGGAGACAGTTTACAATCGAGATGGCCTGGCAGTTATCCGTTATATGTCAGGTAACGTCTTACAAGTTAGCAGACTCTTACGTCAAATAGCTGATGCATTACTTGAACCGTTGTTGTGGATGTTTTTGACAGGTGTAAGCATAATGCGTCCATTCAATCTGGAGAAAGAACAGAAGATTGGAGCTGGATACCGACTGTATCAACAAATTGGTGGTCGATGTGTACTACCCTGGAAGAGATTTATGAACGTTGCCATCAACGTTATTTTTCTGACCATATGAATATCCAGAAAGATGATTCTGTATCACTGTCAATGTTTAGGCTACTATGCTAAAATGATCAAAGTGACAGAGCTATGGACTGAGACAGAAACGGTGTCAAAGACGACATATTTGCGACGCTTCATACCTATTCATGAATTCTGCAGTGTTGTATTAACTTTCTCTGTGAAATACTACCACGTGACCATGCTTTAACTGGATGTGAAAGCATTGTCGCCTTCTTTGGCATTGGCAAGAAGATAGTCTTCAAGACTGTCACAGATAACTTTCAAGCATATCACTGCTTGTTTCCATTGACAGGATCCAATTCAGATGTAGCACTGTCAGCAGCTAGAACCTTCACAGCACAGTTATATGATCCTGTGGGAAAAAAACACAAAGGCTGTCGTGGTAATCTGTTCATTCTCAGAGCAAAGATGACTATCAAACGTGATGTGAGTCTTGCAAAACTGCTTCCAAGTGAGGACGGTTTCACACAACACGGGCATGTTGGCAAAGCGGAATAGGTATGTACCATGTTGCAAAGCCAGACCTTGGTTCGCCCTTGGCCTTTGGCTGGAGGAAAGAGATTGATGATCTTGTACCTGTGTACTTTGAAGGCTATACTTGCAAACAAATTATTCCATGCACTGAAATGCACAGTTGTCAGGGAGATGACAGACATTTACAATTCTGCATAATATTATCACGAGAGCTGTGTCTCTCAAAGACTTTTAAGAGAAACGAAAGCATTTCATTGGTATATTGAAATTCATTGACCCTGAAATAGTATTATTGTATATATTACACGACTAGTGTGGTAAATTTGGCTTGTATTGCGATTTTAATTTGGTTATTGGTCATGTATTAACGCATTGTTACCATTGTTACCAAACATATTAAATGTTTTAAAGAGACCACAGATAGTTCTGAATTTTATTGCTTTGTCAAAGGCACAGCGATTTCAAGTCATCAATCTATGTGAATAACTCCTCGGCTATTTGAAAATCGATCATAACATTTACACCAAAGTTTGATTTGCAGGTCTTTTTCTTGTCTTTGTTATTGCCTTTTGTTCATGCCACCATCATTGGATCCAGAATTGTATCCTAAAAAAACCCAGATTTTAGTTCAATTTTCACTGCTGAGGCCAAAGCTAACCTAACAGTTTTGACTTCATCAGCTTTCATCATCTTCTCTGATTCGTTATCTTGCCTTCAGGCACTTAAAAGTGTCTCACCTTATCACCCTATTATCCTTGACATTTTAGAACTCTATAGTGATTTTTCTACTGGCCAATGCGACATCGTCTTTGGCTGGTTACCAAGTCATGTAGGCATAACACGTAACTCAAAAGCCGATGCTGAAGCTAAAGCAGCTCTTGACAAACCGTTATCTCCATTTCTCATCCCGCACAGTGATTTCAAACCAACCATCAAATCTTGTACTCGGGACATCATGCAAAAGAGGTGGGACACCCAAGTAGGAAGCAATAAACTACACGAATTGAAACCAACAATCGGTCATACCTACTTGGGTTGTTTGTCAAGACATGACGAGGTCGTTTTTCGACGATGTCGTATTGGCCACAGTCGGTTTACACACGAATATCTGCTAAAGACAGATGAGGACGAACCTCCTACGTGTATCCCTTGTGATGAAAGGTTCACGGTCAAGCATATATTGCTTGACTGTGTGGACTTTGCAATCGCAACGGATTCACATTATCAACGCGTAAATCTGAAAGATTTCTTTTCCCGTGTCAGCGGGCATCTCATTATCAGCTATTTGAAAGAAATCGGTCTGTATAATAAATTTTAAATATGTATGAGAATAATTAAATGCTTGTTCTTAAATTTGATGTGATGCTATTATCAACCGACATTATTGAAGGCTCTGTCCAGGATGTTAACGTAGCGTAAAATATTGTCCCTCTGTGTGACACGTAATCCTATCATAATCGATGTTACTATCATCAACCAGTGTTTTTAAGCCAACACATTGCTGACAATTTTTTAATATTGGCTAGTATTGTTCACAACCACCAGTCGCTAAAGTGATGACGTAAATCCTGCTGGGGTATCATGCAGGAAGCAGAGGTACTGTTAGTCCCCATGATCCCCAGCGAGGTGGCCTAGCTTTGGTTGCTGGTGGCCTATAGCCCGTGATTTAAAACTGTATTATATTGTAATGCTCAAATATGTTTCATAAATTGTTTTTAAATATGGTATGCATGAATTGATTTTAAATATTCCTTTGCTTAAATGACTCAATTGTTAACATATTCAACTTCGGTCTCGTCGCTATATGGCTGAAATAATGCCGATACGACGTTAAATTTTAACTCACTCACTCACTCATTTAATACAGACAATGTTCGATATGCCTTATCATCAATGTTGATGAAAATATTACCTAAAATGTGAAGGATTCAAAACTGAAATAAACCTTGGTAAATTCTTATTGTTTTTCTTGGTAGTCACTTGATCTGCAATTAACAAAGGAACATGCTTGGTCACCGCATAAGGACATATCTTACGGTAAGACACAACTAAAAAACAGCGTTATCACTTTCCCACCATGGGGCACATTAGAATTGTGTTTGTTCATATAGTAGTGAATATAAACTATAAAAAGAGTCCAAAAAGCCTTAAGAAGAGATGGACACTTCTATTGAAAAAATCACTAAGTCCTGATAAGTATCTCTTAGATAAGCTAACTTCAGCATTTTCTTAGAAAACTTGTCCCGATTGCACACACTATGCAACAAGTATAACACCAAGGGACGTAGATGTGTAAAATAAATAAGAATGCAAGTTTTCATTTACTTCAGTAGCTTCTAAGAAAACTTGCCCCATTTCACACAGTATGCACTGAGTTGAAAAGCACGGAGCAAGGGCCATAAGTCTCTAAAAAAATAAATGACGGGATCAATTTTCGAACTCATTTGAGATCATGACCATTAATGTCAGGGTGTGAAATTTCATTTCTCTAACTAAAATAGTTTTTAGGACCCGTGAAGATCCGGTGTAGAATAGGTCTTCAGCACCCATGCTTGCCTTAAAAGGCGACTATGCTTGTCGTAAGAGGCGTCTAACGGGATCGGATGGTCAGGCACGCTGACTTGGTTGAGGCATGTCATCGACCCTCATGATATTAATCACTGGATTGTCTGGTCCAGACTCGATTATTTACGAACCGCCGTCATATAGCTGAAATATTGCTGAGTGCGGCGATAAACAACCAACCAACCAAATAGTTTTTAGAAACTTTGTCCCCTTTCAGAAGCGACTGACAGACGAATGAACTCCGTTCCTACATCCTCCGCCCTACCCCGTGACGGGGGATAATTAGCTTTCCGATTAGCCATAACATGTCCATTCAAGAGACGGCATTAAGCTCCTTATTAAAGCCACTTTTTCTTGAAGGCACTGCTCCGAATTTCAGCACAATCGCAAATGCTCTTTCTACGAAGACTTCAAAGGCAAGGTATTTGATGAGAGTTACAACATTCAAGGCATTAGTAATTGAATCTTTCAAATGTTTTATGTAGTCATGCGTGTGTGGCATGGTTCGCTCGCCTGTCAAACTGAAATGCTATGACGTCATGATACAAGAGATGAATCAAGCGGCCAAAGATGAAACAAGCGAAAGAAACAATCTCTTTTCTTGATCGCTGCTATGCATATACTAGGCCGATAAATGAACAGATACTGTTTTTGTGATTGATAAACGTGCTTTTATTGGATCAACAAAAATTGTACATTTTCACCGTGGAGTGCTTTTCATAGCGTCAAGACGAGACGACCCCACGTGCAAAAGGCATAAGGAGAACACTAAGTGTGTTCCATGCAAGGTTGAGTCACGACAATAGGAGATCCAGAAGCGGGTCTTTTAACCTTCTTCCTTCAACTTTTACGATATAACTGACCAATAGCGACAAGAATATAACTTATTTGACAGCCAGAATAAGAGCCGGTAACAATTTTAATCAACAATCCACAAATCGTAAATATCAACACTTACTGTTTAATCTCTGCCTCTGTTATAATGTCTGTGTACATGTGAGCGAGAACTGCGATAACCTGCGCGTGCGTGTTTGCACTAAATCTAGAGATATGACAGCGACCAGTAAATAATCGTATCTGGACTAGACCATCCAGTGATTGATGCTATCAACCAAGTCATCTACCTTCATCTTCTTCTACTTGCTGGGACAGATGCTTAAATGACTCAATGATGTAAAATATATCTCAGGGTGAAACATTGAATTAACACGGATACTTTGTATCAGTGACTGACGATTTGGTTTTTAATTCGTCACGTCATGGGCGTATATATAGTCATAGCCGAATACATATACATTATACTGTGTTTCAGTCATTATAATGGCAAGACTGTGCCCTATTTTTCAAATCCGTCTTGGAGACATTTTCTGTCTTTTATAGGTCACAGGAAATACAACTCTGTACTTGAAGCGAACTCCTAAATTGATCGGGACAAATTTTCTATAGATACATGTACGATACACTGCAGTTAACCAAGTTCCACATACTACGTATGGTTTACTTGTATATATTATCAATCAAAAAGTTTTTACCAAATGTCCCTTTCTGTTTCATAATTACTATTTCCATCCATCATAAGCTGCATTGTGTATGTTTTCCATATTAACCAGTCGGAAAACGTTGTTGTTGCTAGAAGACTGCGATTTCCTTCCACTATTCTGTCAGGGCAACATTTTGGTTTAGACTATTTCATCATCAATGTCATTGTTCAACATGGCACACGTTACATTTTGCATCTTGTGAGCGCAGTTATCATAGCTCGGGAGATTATCGGCAAAAGAATCAGTCATGTCCGTAACGCTGGGTTGAAATCAGTGTCTTTCACTGATGGCCCTGTGGGTTATGAGTTTTGGTGTGCCGCACCACAACTATGCTCGTTGATTTCATGATCATGGAAATGGTTTTTGGTTCGGTCACAAATGTTTCATCAAAGTGGTAAACGTCGTATGGGGGTCGTTAAGTTAAAAGCGTGAATGATTTTGAAGCTAAAATTGCCCATTGTATACAAAAACATTTCAAATGTTAATGCCATGAAGATAAATACTTAATCTATCAACCACAAAAATCCACACCGTCATTTTGTAACACATCACAGTGTAACAGATTGGACTTGGAGATATCAGCTGCAAAGCGTGACACATCGCATGCCTTCCCGTTATTGCTGTGGGAAGATGAATGAAGACAATATTAACTATTTTCGTAATGAATAGTTCGAAACATCTGGCACAACTTCACATAGGCTTTTGTCGTCCGAATACCATCACCGCAACATGAAACACGTGAGCCCCTCAACATACTTGAAAGACATTTCATCATGTTCTCTTTAAAAAGCCAACTTTGAGGAATGTATTATACTTCCATGACACCATTTCGTTTTTTAGTTTCAACAAAATCAGAAAAAGCGCTATCGCTTGTCTTGTCCACCAGCATTAGATTGTCTGGTCAAGACTCGATTGTTTACAGTCAGCCGTCATATGGCAGTACTCCTGTGCGGCTTAGCAAGAAACACATACATTTGTCTGCAGTGACGGGTGCTAACGTTCGAGCCGGAGATGCTTACCCTTTGCGAATACATGACCACATTCTAGCTCCGTTGTTTCCATCCTCCTCAAAGTTTAACCATTCAACGTGTTAACAGATACTGAGGCAATTCACTAACATATTAAGTCTACAAGTCATAATGCAGCAAAACATTGAAAATATGCAACAATTTGTTTTGTTCATTATATGATGACGGCGCCGTCACTGCACATTGTGATAACCACAACTACGATTCCAACGTTTTATCTTATCATTCTCATTCATTTTCATAAACAAAAGCAATTCAAGACAGCAATATTTTCAGAGCAACAGATACGAAAGTCCAAAGTCGCATTACCATACCGATAACATATTGAATTCATCATTTGTAAACATTGATATTGGGCAGACAAAATAGGTTTTAAAATATGACTTGCCACGGTTTTACGATACCAGAGGGAACGATGTTTATCCGTCAGACAAGGTGGCTTATTGGAGGTCCGGCGAGCTAAATATTGCTCACACATCAGTGTTTGTGTTTGGTGTACCGTTGTTTCTCCTTTCTGTCCGAACGTAGTCATCTCTACATCAATCTTCACCATTAGGACAAAAGAACAATTTGTTGTCAGGCATTATTGTCGAGTACGATTACATCACACCGAGAGAAATCGCTGTAACACAGGGACCTTTGTGAAATTAACAAAAACAGTAAGTATTACTTAATATTTTGTTGTGTAGCACTCAGTGAGATAAGTGAAAGGATATGTCCGCCCTAACAGCTCAATCAGACATGGCTTACATCGCCAAATGGATTACTGCATACAAGTGATTGAAGGCAGAGTTTCTTTGTTATTGAGTCAATCGGACCCTAATTAACATAATGGATAATCTTTAAAATAAGCTTCGATTCCGTGTAACACGTTTCAATGAACGACGTATATATCTGCAACAAATCAAAGCAGATGTTCGTCTGGTGGACACATTTGTTGTTTTTATTGATTGTTTTGACACAGAATATCGTATTGGTAGCAATAATACAATAACACGTCAAAACATCCAGCTTGCATCTGAAAAATGTGTTATTTTCTTATGTTAAGAAAATAATCAAGACAATGGCGTGATTCCTTATACGAAACAAATTACAAGAATGTACAACAATGTATATACAGCAAGTTTTTACTGATTGATGCTTAGATCCTAAATTAAAGTATATGTGTGTAGATAACATCATAAATATAACATATCAACACATATCTGCTGCACAAATGGTCTTCAGATACCATTGTCATTGGAAATATCACATGCCCCTCACATTAATTCAAGGTGCAAGTGTCTCTATTGAAGACATTTAATACATCTTGACTTATACCGGTCACGTGCAACTTACTGTTAACTCTGCATAATTTACTGGAATACATGAAATTTGAATTATCAATATATCGATCGCACATGACCAACCTTGTGATGTTTGGCCTCCTGATGATTTATTTATTCGCGTTTACGAGAAGGTATAAAATCAAACGAAACCATGGATTTGTCATCGGCATTTCTCGTGTTTTCTTACAGCAAGGGATATTTACTATGTGTTGATACTATGCAACACTCAAGATTTTTACAGTGAGTTACCCATGAGCGAAGTGCTGGATGCATCACGTCCTACATGAACAACCAAAACTATTTTTCACAATACATTTAAATATCGGTTTTCTTCAATCGACCAGATTTATTCTTTTCTGAAGGCATTGGTTCCATGTTTATCCGGTGTGCATCAGTTCCAGATTGTGCTACGCCTTGTCGACAAGCTCGTTTCATTTGATCATATCCTTTCTTAAGTACTTCCAATGTTCGGCGTCGAAAGCTCCCAGAAAATATAATATACACAATGAACTTGATTGCAAAGTTGATAATATACACAACATAAAACACCTGATTCCATTTAGCAATTTGAGGATTCTTTAACCCATGGATGGTCATTGCGGTTCTGAGGATCATAACAGGAAGATTACTCATTACTGTCAAGATAACAACAGGAAATACTATCTTCGTTACATGTCCCGAAGTTTGTGATCCCGTCCTTCCGTTTTGATTCTGATGAGAAAACAATTCCACTGAAGCAGAGATGCGATAATACTCACAACCTCTGATCATAATGAGAGCTGTTAAGATGACGATGACTCCATATGGAATTATAGCAATCACAAAGGTGTCAATTTTGCTCAAATTTTCAAAATGAAGTCGGAGTTCCTTCCAAGGCATGCATTGCAAAATGCCATAAAATTTATCGGGTCCAAAGAAATACACAACATATGAATAACACGCCACTGCAACAACGGCCATGAAGGACATAACTAATTTTGCTCTAAATGGTGTACACATAGTGCTTTTTTGCATAGGCCAGTAAACTCCAATAAATTTTTCCACAACAAGAGCTACGAGATACCAGATAGACAAAAATGTAAACACATAGTTGAGAAATGTCATGAACTGGCATAATCCATCTTGGATGATAATGGGTACCTTATAATATCCATATAAAGGAGTAAGAAACGATGTCCACAAAAAGCCAGTGTCGGTAATGGCAAGCGCAGCTAAATATTGTATCGACGACACTTTCTTTAAGCGGGTTCGTGTGAAAATCACGTAAGCAAGCACATTCCCAATTGTTCCCATGGTTAGGATCACAGGATATCCGTAGAACTGGAACTGAAGGAGCGTGGCCATCATGGGATCCATGGTTTGTATCCTCCTGAATCTCGGTGTGGGTCTTCTGCTTGTACTATTCAAGTCGAAACTCAGCATCCCATCAGAGACGTTTCCATTCACATAGCCGAAGTTTTCATTGTCCAGTTCCAGATCCATGGTCACAGACTCAGGTGTTAACGTCATGCTGCTGAACGACCAAGTTACAGATTGTCATATCAGTATAACGATGGAGTCACACAAGGACAGGATCACTTGGAAAATGCTTACCGCTCCTGGGAATAAAGAAAAAAATCATCGTCAGTTATAACTGTCTTTGAGCTTGATAATATAACTAGATTGTAAGTTGGCCAATATGGCTTTTATCAATCAAAATTTGATCCTAAGAAGCTTTCTCTAAATAGATTAAATTTTGAATGCGCTTGGTACATTGTATTGGGAGCAAACTTGATTACCTACTTGTGTAAATGGTTTTGGACATATATACAGGATATTATACTATCTTCAATTTACTTTCACGTTTATTATGTCCATAGTGAAATAATTTTCAGTTTGTCCGAGGTTTCGAGGCACGTGTTGTTCTTCGATTCTTTTCAGAACACTTTAGGAAATAACTTAGTTTCTACCTTTGCAGTTCTGTATTTGTAATTTGTGTTTTGTCAAATGAGGGGGATTTGTCCTAGTGTGAAGCTACATCCTAAATTCTTCGGTCATCATTCAGCGAACAAGATAATCAGCTGCATATGCATATTTAAATGAGACATCTTTGTCTGCAGAACTACTTCAGCATATTATAATAAAGTGATATAGTAAAGTACGGTTATAACGAACTCAAAGGGACTACTAATTTTAGTTCGTTATAACCGTAGTTCGTTATAAGCATATATACAGCATAACTACAGCAATTAGTCGGGACCAAAAAACTAAGTTCGTTATATCCATCAGTTCGTTATAAGCGTGTTCGTTATAACCGTAGTTTACTGAAAATTGATATTACTTCGGTTTGTTTTTCTGTTTCACCGTATACAAAAACTATATTCTTGTGATCGAAACACGAACGAATGAATGAAGCGAAAGGAGTCAGGGTTCACCATAAGCCAAGCAAATGCCCAAAACAACAGAAAAGTTACATGTGGTCTTTTGGAAATTAAAAAGAGTCCAATTTTATTGTCACAACTAATCTTTCTGCTGTCACACATGTGCGGTCAAAAACACTATGAGTGATCAATTGACGAGGCGCAAGGCAATATGTCATCATTAGGGTTTCTTTTCCTGTACAAAGATATTATTAGTGACATCCCAATAGGACATACAAGAGGCCTATTAATGCCCACTGGGATTCGTGTCATGGCTAGGAGAGTGTGTTTAATCCTCGATAAATGTACCGTCGACAACAGCTTTGGAAATGATGCATAACACTTTTGTATTGGACACAAAATCGTTATTCCGTATGTTATTCCTTAAAACAAGAGTAGTAGCTTAGTGGTTGGTAGTGATGGCTTGTTGAGCTTATGACTCGAGGTCGAATCTCAACACTTGTGCGATGTCTGAAGCCCATTCGTGGAGTGGTCCGCCGTAATATGTTTGGCTGGAATAATGCTAAAAACTGGCGTCATACTCATTTCAGTAATTTTCATGGCTATTAACTATTAACTATAAGTCAGAACTTTGAGATTGGTTTCAAACGTTAAAGAGTTCAAGATTTAAATCATAAAGGGTGGCAAAAAAGTGAAGTGTTTTAAATCATTCCTTGTCAGATTCGGATGAAATTCTGGACCATATGTCTGGCGCGGGTATGATAACACATCCGGAAGTACCTACATTTAAAGAATCTATATTCGATAACTGAAAAAAAATGTTACATTCTACATTAATACCACAAAATAATATTTCCTTAGAGATCATCCTCAGCGTACAATAGATATTAGTATTGCCTTGAAGCATTACCATGGTCATGGCTTGGTATTACCCCGAGGGGACGTCTCTATCGGGTTTGATGATCAAAACATCGCAAAGAGGAAGTACTTCAGGAATTTCAATGATAGATAAATACATAGATATTCTTTACTTCCTCCAGATATTGAATATACATATCATATATGATATTATGTATAATTAAAGAGCTGTACAGTTGTAGAATTTAACAATATTATGAGAAATGATAACTACAAAATCTATGACAACCAAGCATTCTTATAACTGTTTTGTAACAGAAACAGCCATTTCCTACAGTATCTTGACACAATAACCATAAGGTCACCCCATAGACTTTGAAATAAAGGGCATACCGCCAAGTAGTACAGACAGGATTATATCATCGTCCTCACTACATAGTCTTGCAAGTGTAGAGACATCTATCACATCACAAATAATTTCAAATAGTTCATTTCTGTCATTCATATTCAATGTACAATACAAAAAGACATGCTTAATAATATCATGAGCTACAATTTTACATCGACATTCCCTAGATCCTATATTTAGGCACCCCAGCCGTACAAGATGAGACAGGTTTGGGAACTGTTCAGGACGTCCAAGTTGCAAGCAGCCAGAGTCTGTGTTCTTTATCATTACGTAGCGAAACATATCTATTTAAGTTAAGTCTAGATAGCAGCTTAGAACATACAGCTTCCTGGTCTGCAAAAACAATCTTTCCTTAACAATACCAGACCATGCCTTTTTAATGGGAAGCTACATTTAATTAGATAATCTTCTATTACTGCATAGAGATTGTATCTTTTGACAAGTCTAAGCATGTTATATACAAGTGACAAAGCACATCGTTTTCTGTAGTTATCCAACGCTATTTCGTATCTAAACTGCCCAAGGCGAGTAATGAATACCTTTTTAAAAACATAGCTGTAACTGGACAGGCATAGTTTTCCAAATAGTAACAGTGACCGTTTGTCAATAAAGGATTGGAGAGATATCAAGCCTAAGTTGTCCACAGCAACATTACCTGATGTACATTTTGGAAGGCCCTGTATTCTTCTACTGAAATAGCGTTGAATAACTTCCAGCATATCGTATTCTTTGAGGGTTAATAGTCCCCAGACATTACATCCATAGAACCCGCATGGGAGTATCACTCGTTCCCAGATGCTTTTTGCTGGGACTGGATTCATGCCTCCAAACTTTAGTCCAGTATCATTATTACTATTGATTGATATTTTTAACTTTTCACAAGCTAATTGTGTTCGTTCTAAGGAAAACTATTATAGATTGCTGAAGTGGAACACACATACTGCCCGAGTACAGTTATTGAGAGCGGGTAAATTTACGCTGCACATCAAATATTAGAACAGCGCTTTTCGACATTGTACTTAAGCTGCCATTTATATGCATACTGATTTACGACATTGAGAAGATCTTGAAGGCCAGTTGGTGAGCTACTAAACAGTGTTGTAGCATCTGCCAAGAACTGGCCTGGAGTATGTGCCCACGGCAGATTTAGCCCTTGCTTAGAGCGTTCCAGCTCACATAACAGATCATTTATATATAATGTAAAGAGCCAAGCAGATATAACTCTGACTTGACCAACTCCTTGGTGTACATGAAACAAGTCTGATCTATAGCCTGCAAAGCTGACATAGGAGTACATAGACATATAAGAGCTACGTAGTATTCGCCATGTTTTACCCGTGATACCAAGGTCATAAAGTTTTAGAAAAAGTCCATCTAGCCATACCCTGTCGAACCCTTTTTCATTATCTAGAAATGCACAGTAGACTGGAGAACTTCTTTCATTTGTAATATGCTATTGCTTCTAATAGTGTGAGGGCCACAGTGTCTGCACATGCATTCTTGCGAAAGCCAAATTGGAGAAGATGTGGGAAATTACAGTTTTTAGTTACCCAGGATTCGATTCTGTTGAGTATGAGCCTTTCCAAACGTTTACCAAAAGCAGATGTTATTCCCCTGTAATTAGCAGGATCCGACTTGCTTTTACCATGACCTTTATCAATCCTCTATAAAAATCACTCTAGAGCCTAGGTTCAGATCATTCCCATCCACAAGGCCCAAAACACTCACTCTCCGTAGGGTTCAAATCACTCCCCTACAATGTTACAGTATTCTACATTTTTGGCATACAGTTGTGAAGCTTCTGATGTCCATATGGGCTCTTTTTCACTTGAAAAGGTAGTAGGATTATATCGACATACATATTCTTTGTAGTCAGTCGGTAGTTGTGCATGAAATGATCTGTATACATTGCTTTAGAATTAACATGTGACATCAATCGCTCAATAAACAACATACATCCTTCGTTGTACACAGTTGGTAGTTGTGCATGAAATGGTATGTATGCATTACTTTTGAATTAACAAGTGACATCAATCGCTCAATGAATAACATACATATTCGTTGTAGGCAGTCGATAGTTGTGCATGAAATTATATGTATATATTACTTTGGAATTAACATGTGACATCAATCGCTCAATGAACAACAACAAACTTGAACAAGTGTAGAAATGTAAGTTATATTTGCCACAGACAGCCCGTTCAAACCAACGTTGCGAAATCATTATTGTATTGCATGATCCAAGATGCCAAAACTAACGCCAGTTTCACGTGACATGGATATAGCATTGTACATGAGATATAGCATTAATTTTAATTCAGAAAATATAGTGTATCTGCGTATTGGCGTTGATGATACAACGTATTTATATAATAGTTTTAGTTATAATTTGACCAAACCAAAAAAATATGAATATCAAAAGTCATCATCGCTTGTCAAAATGTCACCTGATAGGAGCTGTCAAAGAAAAACTAGGATTTTAACCAAGTCTGATCGACTTTGACATAGAATACAAGAACAGGTTCACTTCCTACGCCAGCGTGAAAGGATTACCATCAGAGAATGAAAGGATTAAAACCCCTTAAACTATTCTATCTACATCTATTAAACATTCACCACCCATTTTCTCTAATAATAAACTGTGACCTAAGGTATCACCAACCACCAATACTAGTATGTTCATTGGGCCATTGCCAAAATAACATGCCCCAAAGAGATCCGGTCTACACTTTCACTTTCATGTCAGGACATGTCTGGAAGTCATATATAAAAAACAGAGCAGCCACAGAATTTCTATAAATTTCTAAAAACCAAGCATGAAACCATATCAATAAGAAAATAGAAATCTTATCAATACTAAAACTCACAATAGATATGTGTACACTACTCACATAGATGAGCCCCAAAGAGGGAAAGGAAAGCCGAAACTGCTGAGGCAAAGAGCGACCTCTTAAGCACAGAAAGCAACAACAACAAAAACGCAGAAGTAGTAAAATCGTAAATATCTGTCTGAGGTTTGCCAACGTCCATAAACACTTAATACCAAAAACCAATAGATCAGAAGGAAGAAATGGGGTTCTGCTGAAATTTGGTGAATAGACGGACAGAAACACAACCATGAGAAAGCCTGGCGCCGAAACACATCAACATGACATGCAAGTACAACATCACTAGTTGGGTTCTAAAAACGTTTAGTACCATCACAATCTTAGAGCAAGTCAACAGCGAAAACATGCCACGACTGACGGAAGTCCAACGCAACAACGCCAACGACCACGTTTTACAGCGTAGCCCAAAGCACCATCACAAGACTGTAGAACCGTTATCAGACACACGGGACCAATCCAGTTCCGTTCGACCACGTATCACTACTGCAGTACAGAACAGATTCATACGGCTACGACTGTCGTAAGTCAGTGTTAAAGAATAGGAGTTACGACCGTCTTAGCGCTAAGATCGCTTTGTGGAACGAGGCCCTGGACAGTGAGAAACCGTTTACGCGCTGAAGATCTTCGCACTAGACGACCAGTTAGAGGTGTCATATTGCCGGCCCGGCATTGTCGGTTGCGACGTCAATGGTGTCAAGGTCACAAAGTATGGCCACAACTGCAATGGGGACAAGTTTGCTTTAGTGACGAATCATTGTCATGTTTTACTCCTCCCCCGTGCGGATAGTAGGCGTCGTGTTTTCAGGTGACATGGGGAACTTTATGCACGAAACTGCATACAGGAAGTGACCAGATTTGGTGGCGGTAGTGTGATGATGTGGACGAAAGCATCTCCTAGTAGAACAGTCTCAACACAGGTTCTGAGGAATTTCAGGGCACAGCGTTGGTTGCCAGGGTTGGTGAACATTCTCGAAGGCCACAATTCGGAATCTGATTACTTACATGGGACGACGCTGCCAGTCAGTTTTGGATTATAATAGTGGCCATGCAAAATGTTCATAACAGATGACCTTCACATTGAAAATTGGCTATTCCGTGTGTGCCATATGGAACCTGGGTCAATGACAATGGTGTGTGCCAGTTTTCAAAACTCGATTAGAATCTCTTCATTATTTATAAAATATACATCTAAAATCACTTTTGCCCTTCTACATCATAGAGTCGAACATTATCTTGCTTTCAATATATTGCGATCCTCCAGTACGAATACTAAATTCCGGGGGGTTGTGATCTCAATCCACGCTGAAATCAAGCAATAGTATTCTTAGCCTAGGCCAATGTCACGTTTTCATCAATTCTCCTCTTGTGTAAATAAGAGAATTTGAACTGACATTTGAGTAATTTGATATCCTTCGTACTTTTTCTATATTGCCAAAACCTTTGTCTCCAATCTATGTAATTATTTATCTTCGTTTCACTTTTCCCACACACTACTGGTGGCTTTACTGAAGTAAAAAGATTATCACAAGAACATTCCAGAACATTTACCCGAATAAGTAAGTCATAGCAGGGATTGCTTGTTTAGTAATAAAGTGTTAATAAAAATAGTTATGTGAATAGTATATCGCCATGATTTGCGTATATTTAGGCTCAGTCGATTGTAATCTAGTATTGTAGCCTGTGTATGATACATATATTTAATTTCGGTAAATGGCATAAGTCCTTGTGAGTTGCATATGTGTTGAACGTAAAATATTCCCTTCTGGTACCAGTGATTGATTATGAAATCTGGGTATTTGAACTTATCATTCAGCCCAAGTGGTTGTGTTACTTCTTAATGTATTTTGAAGCATGCATCCAGAGTGTCTTTCCATTAAGGGTTGTCAACCTGATTTTTTAAAAGTCCACCCTCTTCGTATTTCCACATTAGATTCATTCTTTTAATCTTATTCTTCCTATTATTCCATTAAATCTAAAAAAATACTTCGTTTATCTCTTTAATAAATGATTTAGGAAAGTTTGGAAGAGATATTGGAATATGATCATGAACTTGTGTTGAATAAAAAGTACAAGTTTATGGATAACAACTTCTGGTTTATTGCATATAGCGATGTTTCCATTTAGATTCTTACACCGCCATCAAGCTCCACCATAAAGTTCGACGTTTTTCTTACTTATTTGCCAATTTCTAGAATGCCTATAAAGCATTTATAAACTTGTGGGTTTTTTGCCAATTAAGTAACGTTTCGTTTTCTCCAATTTGAAAGAATTTTGTTTCAATTCGTTTTCTGGTGTTTACCACCCAAAGACCTGTTAAATGTGAACTTAGTGTAATTTCTAATACTTCAAAATAAATCTCTAAAAAATCTGTAAAAAGTGTTTCACGTGTTCATATCTTCGTTAAGGGAGGCATCAGAGCCTTCTAGAAATATGTCTGTATCGTCGGCATATTGTCGCTGTTTAAATATTGTTTTATTTATCATGAATTAGAACATTTAAGGTTTGTTTAATTCTTTTTGTTCTGCAAGCATTTAATAGCGATATGGGTCTCCAGTTTTTCAGGAGGCG
This sequence comes from Haliotis cracherodii, assembly GCF_022045235.1. Taxonomy (NCBI): domain Eukaryota; kingdom Metazoa; phylum Mollusca; class Gastropoda; order Lepetellida; family Haliotidae; genus Haliotis; species Haliotis cracherodii. Next base: position 32,753,020 of record NW_027266286.1, read on the forward strand.
TGTATTTATCCTCTGTTAATGATTATCGAAATAGAATTACTTTTGGAGGTTTCTCTGATGTATCTGTTATATCCATTTTCAGTCTGTTTTCCGACGCCTGTACCATATTATCTACTGTCGCCATTTTCTACCGAGTCAATCGTTGGGACAAATGTTCAAATTCGCATTATCAGTCAAAAGTAGAAAGTCGTCCAAATATATCTCACAGATAATAGTTGACCTTGTGTGTAACATCCAGTGTTCACTGGCGTAATTTATGCTTTCTGTTTGACTGAGTATTCTAAGTATAAGGGTCAGTTTGTATTTGACAGAAGTAGGGCGCCATATTGGTTTCTCTGAAAAACTGGAGTTTTTAAAATGAAATGAGAGTGACTTAATCTGGACATGTTTTAACCAATCGCCTGTCATATTCTGTGACTTAGTCATGTTATGTAGATAATCCATGCAATTTGTTCATTATGTTTTAAAAGAGCTTAAAAATGTTTAAGGGAAATATATTTCCTTTCGCTAAAGTTTACCGGTTTATATTTTGTAAGAATAAACTATTGTGCTTTGAGCGATTATCTCCTTTAGCTATAGGTGTAGTATAGAGCTTTATCACGCGTGACCTTGCAATGCAGTACACCGTATCATAGTCAAGTAGTATCACTGAGAGTGAGTGATTATCTCCCTTACCCGAATAGCTCCATTGCGCACTACCTTTGCAATGTATCGTGTGTTATTCAGGCAGCCAGGCATCAACACGATTAAATACTACTTCTATAAAGCATGACTTTGTTTTAAAAATAACACATGTAAAACAACGGGTTTGATATGAGAAATTTCTAATTACTTTTCTTCATAATCAGATGTATGGTGATTGCTGCGCTTGGTTGGGCACAGTTTCAAGTAGTTCACTGTATGTAAAGTATGGTTTATTGTACTGACAGTTTTGTTAACTTCCGGCAGAGATTATACACCCGTATAAGTTCTTTGCTTCTGGAGACATTTGAAATAAACAGGTTGGTATGTAGTTTGCAATTATTGTCATAAAAATAATACTGTTGCATGTTATATTCACGATGTTTGGGTTGAAGACAGTAACTTTCTTCTACACATACTTCTAACCCGAAGTAATCACAACACAAACCCCGTTAACCAAACGGAACCATACACATGAGTAATGAGTGAGTTGGGTTTAACGCCGCTTTAAATAGTATTCCACTTATATCACTGCGTGTCAGTTTTATGTTGGAGGAAAGCCCGCAGTGAAAGTCACGAGCGCGGGTATAGTGCTGACTACATAATTAGGCGAACCAGGATTCGAACACACTGTTATAGGTTTCCGGCGTGCCCAAGGGACACAACTCTGCATAGGGAATTTCAGCGCCTTAGGCGATTGGGCCAACCGTGACCCCGTACACAACTGTAACAAACTATAACACAACAAAGATGTTTTCGATGAGAAATGTATTGCGTAACATTCCATGAAGAAACAGTGGCAGTATTACACTAACTATACTATAACAAACTGCAAAATATATCCACAATAAGACCAAAACACACAGGTACATTCAACATACAAAGAAGCTACATTATGGTACAGTTTATTGTAAAACAAGTGTATTATAATGATTTAGAAACAATATGAGAATTGAGCAAAAGTATGGTATAGTTGTACATACATTCATTGATTTAGAATTGTAGATATGATAACAGATCTTGGAAATTGTTTCTGAATAACTGTTGTTAAAATTCCTTTTAACAGAGTGTACCAAATTCTTTATCATGATTGAGGATTATTTTTGTTTCATTTTCTTGGTCTGTATTTGATGCAAGACAGTGCATTATGTTGCTCATCTTCTAAGACGTCACATGTTTCACAGAGTTCAGTTTTTTGGGTATATCCACCAGTTTCAATGTTTAGTTTGTGATTACTTAAACGACGTTTTGAGAAATGTGACCTTTGACCTTGTTTTTACAGTATGTAAAATAATTCTCACTATTCATGGATCCCTTAACCAACCTGTATGTTCTTGATTTGCTGTTGGATAAATGGGAATCCCTTAATGAATGCAAGAATATTTTGAAATTTGGACTGAAGTTTATTTCAATGGATGCATTACATTTATTTGTGTTTACTATTTCCAAATTTTGTTTTATTTAACCCGGCTACCATTTTAACAAGAAAGAGTGATATTTGCTGCCAAAGCATGTTGAAGAATGACATTGGTTGTGTTATCTATACAGGACTTGTAGTCAATTATTTTTTATATTATTGGTACTTATAGTTGGTATGTACCAAGTTCTGTCTGAGGCCCAGGCCCAGTTACGTGTTTTCTTGCCTTGACGTCTTTGAGCTGACTATTTAAAGACATTGCTTCTTTTATTTTGCTTTCCAAAGATAACTACAATAGTCATTAACAACAACCAATTTGAACTTTACACCAATCCTATCCTCCTATTCCTTACACTCCCTTTCTCTGCATATAAGGCGGGGAACAATTGATGTACTGCAGCAATCTCCAATTGTTTGGATATAACCATTGGTAGGAGAGAGCCTGCGAAACACGTCAACGGGTATTCATGCGCCACCGAAAGTCAAAAGCTTAGGAAGTTGTTTAATTGCATATATTAAATTTTGTCATATATGTAGATAGTATGTGGACAACATGGTAAACAATCTGGATGACGATCTTTCTCCTCGACTGGTGTTTTATTTCATTCACGTGATAAGAGTGTTGTGAGTAAAACCCAAAAGTGGGAGGAAGATATGGGTGGGTGGTATGTCCACATCTGATCATGACTATGTCACTTGACCGCCAATTATAATATTTAATTATGATTATACTTATAGTTACACAGATGAATGTACATCTGCAACAGAGGAGAATATTCTATCCAATTCTATACAGGGTGACAAATATTTCAATTATTAGGTGTTTATCACAAGTATTTTAGTCCATTTAACGCTCTGTCAGAGCGCATTTTCGCATTAACCTATTTTCTCACCGTCTGATAACAGTTAATCGATAAAGAAAGCTGGTGTATATATCTAGTTGGTCTTCATGTCGATCAGACAGATTCTAAAACATTCCATAACAGGGCAGGCATTGGATGTCCACAAGATCTACATGCTCTATCCACGTTGCTGATCCGACAGTTGAAGATCAAAACTCATAAAACGAAATTCATGTTTTCACACCAGATGTATAAAATTAATTCATTTTTCACACACATCGACACATGCATTAGCCAATAAACAGCTATCTGAATGACATATGTGCGCAATGGCTAATGAACACGAAGGGGCTGACGCTTGCTCGATTCCAAAAGGAACTATTTGTGGAAACTTTCGGAAACACATTTGTTTGAATAAGCTAGAAATATTTACACATGAAACACCAAAGATGGCCAAGTGGTAATCGCACCGCAGTGTTTTGTGATAAGTGATTGCGCATGCTGTCATGAAAGATACCGTGGAATGACATGAATTATTAGTGAGGATGAAATTAGCTAACCACGCAACATCGGGTAGAAATTAATCTCTCGTTTAGTTTACGATGGACAACTTGACAATTCACCTATCTCAAACCCGATTGGATTCCGGCGCATAAAATTAATGTCGAAAGAGGTTACCTGTACATGTATCGTTTTGGTAGACTTGGTGTCACACCGCGACAGTGTGGGGCGATGCTCACGATATCACCCGATTCGTGGGGATTCCGGGCTGCTCGTCGGCAACCTATGATGATCACAGGACGAGAGTTAATTGATCGGACGGTGTGGCTCAGTGATGGCAGGATGATATCTGTACGGCATGGATCTTTGCTCATAAAATGAACGACGCTATATCACAGCGACCAACACACAATCGACTCTTGGACAGGCAAACCAAAGGCTGATGGCAAGAGCAGCAATTCAAAACACTGTACAGGATTATGCAAAGAGATTACATATTATACCGAATAGTCATCAATATGTACACATAATGGGGTTATGGGAACTATTTTTATCTGGAATTTCCCAGAGAGGTATTGTTATAGACCTGAAATATTTGTTGCTTATTATTGTGATATGCATCTCGTGAACAACAACTAATTCATGAGTAGGCACCTGTGTGAACTAAGTAGTTACATCACGGGTGTGGTAGTGAAGGCTATAATAACAGGGGTATAACATGGATTCAAATCTACAACCACCAGATCCTGGCTTTATACGAAATCAGTACAGAAGTGAACATCGCTAAGAATGTATACGTGTATTATGTGATTCCTCCCTGATACCATATGACTATGTTGCAATGACGCATTGTTTTGATGCTGAGATTCACTGTAATCACATCCCGATATTTGTTTGATGTTGAGATTGACAGTAATCACATCCTGATATTTGTTTACATTTGTTTGTTCTCTATGTCGTAACTGTTTCTGTGTTGTGTGTTGATTTTTGGTCGTGTGTCAAAAAAAATGTTTTATCTTATGGCTGTACTAATCCATTATCATGTACCGTTTGAAATTCAAATCCTCCTGGCGTGCAAGAAACTTATGATCGTGGGTTCGAATTCCAGATTCGCTGTGATAATCTGTCTAGGTTTGTCCAGGCATATCTCGATACGATGGCAAGGAAAGTGTAATAGTTAAGTTATAGAGTTTGTAAGAAATGTGTTTGTCTACAAAACACATTAAAAATAACGGATAAATGGTTTATGAATGAATTCACGTTGATGAATTCCTGTTATTACTCGTCATTCCAAGACGATGAAGACGAATGCACCCCATTCTGTATCATGTTCTATGTGTTCAAGGTCGTGGCTATAGACTGACAATAGCTGTACATGATTGAGGTCAGAATATGGGGGCGAAATGTCCAGTGGTGTTTATATTCCCCAGTTTGTGAACTAGAAAAGTGTAGCAGCTTGCATTACATGCGAAGCAGCGGAAATCCTGTGACTACTCTCTTTTCCTGTTCCCGATCCACCAACGAGCTTATGCGCGCCAGAAACCTATGATCACGGGTTTGAATCCCCGTTCGTCCCGATTATGATTCTAAGTTTGTCAGCACCATCCCGTGCTGGCGGTAAACGTCTGAGACCTGCATCACTTTGGGCTTTCCTCCCACATTACGCTGACACGCCGTGATATAACTGGAATACTGTCCAAAGCGGAGTTATACCCAATTTCCTCACTCACTCCACCAAGGGGGAAAACTAAGGTGTCGATTAGATAAATACTAAAATAAACATCTGATGAGATCCCAAGTAAGTTCAACATACATTAGCATTGACATGTTTGTAGAAAGATTAACACTGTGAAACTAAATTTGATATTGATGGTTACAAGTTAATCATACAGAGGTCAAACATGAATCCTACCTGTTAAAATATGTGAAACTGTATTGGTTCTTGCAGGACTGGCTTTTGGTTCTGTGAGTTTCTGAACAGGATTGAATACCGTGTTAATAGTGTCGGTAACAAAATAGTTTACAGAAAAGATTACTCTGGAAATAATTGACAAATCGCGTCTTCATCGCAGTTTGTATGCGTACAAGCCAGTGATCACAAAACTATAATTGTGTCTCTGCAGAGACTACCGCAGAACGGTCCCTGTCCATTAAGTAAATGCGAACCGGAAACAGGAGCTTAAGTAAGATGCCATTGAAAACCATGGATCGATACAATGACAGCTGGTGACCAAAACAGATTAATAGTCCAGGTTAATACTTAGGTCATTTATGTTGCCAAGTGAAGTGCAAAGCGCCTAGTTATCATGAAACATGTATGAGTACAAACTTCGATTGTGATTGAGGCGTTATTGTACACTATTTAGTACATTAGCAGATCCGCAGCATTAAACACCCATCCAGCTGGGAAACACAATGATATTGTTTAGCGTGATTGTAACTGTTTAACACTCCAATTCACAGTCACAGAATAATCACTAAATCAGCTATGTTCTTTATGTTGTTGTTATTTTCAATAACATTACATTTACACCACATTGTATGATGCACAGTTACTTTTTCCACTAGTCTCTACACAATGTACACTTACGCAATGGACATTAATACTACGTTAGACTACAATCCTAGTGAATACCGATTTAAAGATTCCATTTAGTACATGCATTGTGTCCTGTTCACTGTAGTATGAATCCCATTAATTGAATTACTTTTAAAGGTCAATTGGCAGGCGTTGTCTGGCTCCTACCAAACCACCGACATGGTGTCATCATTCATCATTAAAGAAGCCAAGAATTGTAGAGTATTGCCGAGCATGTATTCAGCAATTAATTATTGACATTCGTGTATCTAAATGGGTGTATATAATAACTGAACGGGACCGCATATATGCACACTTCAACTACAATATGGAACATTAGGATTCTGGTGAGAAAAGAATTATTACAAACAAGAGGTAAATGCTGGAGGTTGGAATGCTGACCAGCATAGGACTTCTGTAAACCAAAAAGAAGGCACCGCTCGATCACTGAGAAGCATTACATAATATATGTGAAAGAGAATAGGAGAATACCAGTGTCCATCGTACATAGTCGCTGCCGATCTTACTACACCTTAGTGGGGCTGTGAATAGAGCGTCAGCGGAGGTTGATGGTTAGATCCCACGGTCATACCTAAAGACGTTAAAAGATGGTACTTGTTGTTACCTTGCCTGGGATAAAACAAGGACTGGTCGGCTCGGTCTCAGTATGACGTTGGGTATCCATGTCGCTATTCAAGTGAAATAATCTTGAATGCGACGTTAAACCCCATTTCACCTCACCCTACCTCGAGGACAAAATAATAGATTACAACCGCATCGGATAGCTACAGATTAACTAGAAAATGACACAACCAATGCGCATACCATACATCAATTTAGTCGTCGAACATGAACATATCAGGATTTATACAATTTCGAACATCTGAACTGAACAATAAATGGCATTTCTTCAAATAAACTAGTTTTATACTGAGCACAGCGTATCATAGAAATATGACAGACAAACTATGAAGCAGGGGACGGATATGATCGAAATTACGGCATCTCCAGACAGATCTCCCTCCGATGGATTGATGGTACTAAAAGGGCGTCTACGCAATGATGACCCCGGAGACTGGCTCGCCTAATTGAGTTTAACTTCCGAAAATATGAACTTTACTGAACCGGTAAATCAATTGATGTTACGCAACCTATTTACTTTGAATTTAGGAAGCATACTCTATTCATTAGAGGAAAACCAGATCGTCTCCCAGTAACTGTGACACAGAAACAGTCGATTGAAGCAACCCTACACTTCATCTACTGTGATGTATTATATCTTTAACCAACTAGAAACAGTATCGGAGGTGTAACTGTGTCTCGCCATCGCGCAAATCTTAGTGAGAGCGTGAATGTGACCACGACAGGGCAGAAAACGTGCTGGGCTTCATTCGACTGATCGTCAAATTAAAGCTGTCAAGGATACGCATGTATTCAAATGTACACAGTGAAAGTATCTCATAATAGTATGCTGTATTCAGCTTGGTAAAGAATGTGACATTGTGGAAGTAGATGTATTTCTTCTTATTTCAATCTCATTGAGCCAAACGACAATGTATTTTAACTGTTTCGCACCTTATTTAATCCACCTGGGTCTTTTTCACTTGAGTTGTCCGTTAGATATATATACATTAATTCGTTAAATTTCATGTACTCAACTTTTGACTAAGTTAATTTAATGCTACGGTCATACGCTCTCCATATACTAGGGCGAACAAAGATGTTCCAATCAATCAGTCAATCAATCTTTCACATGCATTTAATATCACTTAGAGAAACAGGAACATTACCGTAGGCCTAAAACCCATTGCTCAATATAATTTTAACCTTTCTTCAATCAACCTAGATTTACATCGTTTGTTCTTCCCGATGATAAATGGATTATTTAATTGTGTTCAAATTAACTACAAAGGCAACAAGGCTATAACCAAGAAAAATTGAAAAAAATACCGTCAAGACACGCAATAATTAACGTCGTAATAAAAGGACACAACATGTTTGTTCTCAATGTCGCTTGGGGGTGTTAGAAATAACACAACACTTGTTATATCCGAGAATAAGTTATCGACCCAGAATAAGAAATTTGTGATGAGAATGATAATTGTAAGGATCAAGGAAGCATTTGCAGAAAGAAGGTTATTGGGTCCTGTAATGTTTGCGCACGCTTTGGGCATCCTGTGGCCGCCTACGTTGAGTCACTATATCATTATGGAAAAGATGCTTTCACGTAGTCATTTCCTTATATGGTAAAACTCATATAAACAGATCAATTAAACGTTCAACTGATTAATGTAAAGGTTGCATTGCCTGACGTAAATCTAGAAATGCCATTGCAGTGGTTCACTGAAACGACAATTCCTTTTCGTGAGGCAGTTAATTGCTTCTTAGCCTCGGTGATTCCCGAAAATCCACAGGGTGTAAATATTTATGGTCTTCAGAAAGATTAACCTATTTTCAATACATCTGTTGATTGTCTCGTTTATTCTCATTACCGACTTGACATTGAGAGTTATCCAGCCAATCGATTGACATACGGTACAGCGATTTCATTTCCAGTCACTATCGGTTTTGCATACACAATAAATTCATTTCTCGGGTTAAATGATACTAGTATATGACAGAATGTTATTAGTTAATCGGTAAGAGCAACGTTTCTACAGTTTAAGCTGTAAATATGAATTTCCAAAATGCTATCGAATATGTCATAATAGTTCATGTATACTGAAAACTATTAAATCCGTATGACATCCACACTCAGTTTGTCGAAGTGAAACAGTCAGAGTGAATTTCAGCCATTCAGAGTTGTTTTGTTTGTTTGTTGTTTAACGCCACACTCAACAATATGTCAGCTATATGACGGTGGTCTGTAAACAATCGAGTCTGGACCAGACAATCCAGTGATTAACATCATGAGCATTGATCAACGCAATAGGGATACGATGACATACATCAACCAAGTCAGCGAGCCTGACCATCCAATTCCGTTAGTCGCCTCTTAAGACAAGCATAGTCGTCTTTTACGGCAAGCATGGGTATTCTACCCCGGATCTTCACGGGTCAGTTGAGTTAATTACATTTAGTAAAGGTACCTGAAACTTAAAAGTTAAAATATGCGACGTTCTCACAAGAAGTTTAGTTGTGCCTTCAGAGTCAGCGATTACATTGAAGGAGAGCCTCTGGTTTTAATTTCATTTATCACTTGTTTTTTTAAACCAAAGTACATGTATATAAATAATAAGGAGCCGATTTCGCCTCGAAATAGTATCCGTAATTGCTGAGTGCGGAGGTTCTGTTTTCGTTTTGTGCCGTTTTGCTGATATGCCGTCTCGGCTATCACACTTTTTGAATGGTTCTTAACTTTTATTTCGAAAACGAAATATTTACAAACTGACTGATGGATGGATTTGCCATATAAATATTGATCGCTATATCATGTGCACTATAAATACGGATCAAGGTATACATTTAGTTCAACCAAAACAGCATACTCAGTCATGACAACTTGTTGACGGGACATCGTGTAAGACATCAATAGGACATCGGGAATTATTTAGACAATCAAGTAGAGGTCATCCAATGTACCTGCGTCGTCTGACTCCAACTACCGCAACCCAATGATTTTAACAACCAGTTTTAGGGTTTTCACTTGAGCTTATTGTGACGCTTTACATTCACTTGCCCGGCACACACTTTGGGCCGTGTCTTCTCTGTGCATATTTCCATGATTTACAAGACATCGCTATTGATCGAGTCAGCATCTCATTCTCGCGAAAGTGCGGGAGGATGACCTGCCTTGTCCCTTATGCCGTATACACCCGTGTTTATAGTTTGGAGCAAGTTTAATGGTTAGTGATAATCCAAGTGATGGGTCTTGTCACTGTTGATAATGATATGCACTGGAAACACCATTCGAGATGTTCATACTGACCTGCATTTATCTACTTTCTATTGTTCTACTTTCTATTGTTCTATCTCAATCTCTTGTCTCATTGTACTCCTGGCGTTGTGTGAGAAACCATTTCCGATTGAAAGATAAGATGATATCAAGCGCTGACCTCGCTTTGTCTTTGAAAACGCCTTGTCTAAGAAAAATAATCAGATCAGTTTTCACTGCAGGCGCTTTAAGATGTTACGTATGTGTGACCGAGAAAGGATTGCTTCATTTCGCTTCGAGTTCATTCGAATCATTTGTTCCTACGTATTTTTTTGTAATTTCTTTCGACTGTACTCTTTTTAAAATGTCAATATCAATGACGTTTTCGTATGAATTACGTTAATGGATTTAATTTGTGTTTTCAAAATTAAAGATTATTTCTGGATAGATTAAACAAGCATGTGATTTTCGTAAAAGACAAAGCAAAACATGACAAAACATGATAACAGAACTACATTACATGTGATTCATCATATTTCTATAAATGCATGGGCACTTTATTATGACTTTAATGGGAATATATTATGCACAATTAATCACAAAAAATACCTTAAGAAGTAAACGATATACCTGGATTCCATTTATTTATTTAATCGTTGGTAATATGATAGCACTACAATTACATTGTCAAGCAACATACCTCTTTATTGAGGTAACATTACATGACTCGTCTCGGACTGATTTCGTACAGTATGCTGCCATGATTCATGCAAGGAGCTATTCCATATACTCTAAGGATAGGACATTTAGGCAAGAAAACAAGGTAGAGTTTTAAACTCTTGACAGGGCGATTGTGACCATTAAATCTTGTTTGATACGTCCCAGGCCGTTTTCCCTTCTCGCGATAGTCTACGCTATGATTTGTTTCATCAGACCCATTGCAAGAAACTATAACACCAATCGATAATATTGATGTTGATGCGCCATCTTGATTGACAGGCATAATAGAACAATGTTACCAAGGATACGTTTGATCACGGGGGAGGTAATTTGGACAATGTCATGTCGTCAAACTATTGCGACGTTGCTCAAAGAGTGTACTTTATCGCATGATAAAGTACTGTCCACCCCACTGGTCTTTTAACTAAGCAACTTAGAAATAAAGATTGAGGGTCACAACAAACATTCCACAAGATACTTTGACAAGAGGGATGATTACACCTTTCCAATAGTCAGATTTTCCTTTTATGCCGAGCAATATACAGTGTATACATTTCACAACTTTTGATGTACGATTGAGCACGATTTTCTACGAAGATGTTTAACATCATGCGACTCTTGATCGCGAAGTTGTTTGAACTAGGTAACTGTATTCAAGGCCTCAGTAAAGATTTCAAAAAGGTTTATGGTAGATATGCGGAGGACATTTCCAAATTTTGACTCATCAGTGACTAAATTTATGTCCGATGCAATTTCCTATTTTGACTTGTACCATGTGTCCCCGTCTTTTCCGGGCGATACGCGAACACCTGGTATCATCAGTATTAGATAGTGATTCACACACTTATGTTTGTGATATAGTCGGAATTTACAACGGATAATAGTATAACATGAATACCTGTATATTGACATGCAACCCATTACTGATTTGAAGTCTATCTGAACATCTGATCATTCGCAATGAGAGGTCAATACTGTGGGGAAGTTCACAGGTGGCTGTCTTAATATCTTATCTATGTGACAACAGGGAGGGACATTTTGTGGCGTTGATAGATAGCGACAAAGAAGCGTTCAGTACATAACAGCTCATCTAATACAGTCAAATCTGTATTTGTCACATTCGTGAGTTAGGAAATCAATAAAATTGGAATTCTCTGTCTCATTGTACAGACTCATGTATCTATAACGACAGTTGACAATCATGTCATCATGTCATAAATTCATTTCCCAGAACATGAATGACCACCCCATGAAAACTAAGGCTAGACTTGTGCATCACCATGGATCTGTATACAGTGGTGCTGAAGTAGCAGCTGTAACAAGCAGATGCTGTTTTACCAGGGAGATCAGCAATTTCGTACCGACCAAAAGCAACAACATTTGCACCTGGAAGTCACCTGCTGACATACACATCATACATGTAGTGTTTTGAAACAAAACGGATGCATTCCTTTTCTTTACCAGCTCTCGTACCATTGAACACAGAAAAACATTATCAACCAGTCTTTCTTTAATAAAGTATTGCATAGAATACACATTGAGAATAGAATAATAAGATAAAGTACATACCATGTTAGGAAGCCAATAAATATTCCCAAGCAAAACTAAGACCACTGTAATTTCTTCCGGTATCGGCGACAATCAGACTACAGACTGTGATATCAGCCCAAGATGGTTCTGCGCATATGCGTGTTAGGCTTGCCGTGTGGTTGAGTATCGAAGGAAACCTTGAGATAATGAAGCTACAGAGGCTTACGTCCCGGGCGAGGCGTGTGCAGTACTGGCCTGCAGACTGCCCACCAATGACTGAGTAGCTTGCTCTTACCTCATGGGCACGACCATGTGACAATGTGGACATGATGAATAGTCATGCTTCAAATGAATTTCCGGTTATGCGTCATTTTATCAGACCACTTTAAAGACGCATGGACAGCGAATGGAGGCATACCACATGACTGTGTAATTCTGAGAGTGTGCAACATCGCTCCCTAGTAGTCACAAACATTTGTACTGATTGCATACTCATGTACAGCCAATATGAATAATTTCCCGGGTGACACTCTCAAGGGCTAAGTATGTACGATAGTTCACTTTGGCAGTGGGCTAAATGCAGGCGTTACAATCAATACATAATTTTAAATCATTTTTTGAAAATGAAGAATGCACTGATATGATAGAGAAACAGAGAGTCTTATGGACAAAAACGAGCGGTGATGATGTTTTCATTTAACATTTGACATAAGTATCACATCAATATGATATTTATAGCAATGTTACAGCAACGTCATGGCGGCTGCTAAGTTACCGACTGTGCACTGACCAACCAAGGATTTGTTTATCGGAGACGAATGACGTGGCCGTGACGCGATGACACACGCCCAAGCAGGTCGTCCATTGTAAGCACCCGATCTTATTTCTCTTCCAGGACAAACATGAGATGCAGTTGATCCATTCTGTCCTGAAATGGGTACGGGGGGGGGGGGGGGGGAGTCCATAGAATGGGCAATGGTGATGTCGACACCATTGAAACAGCGTTATACATGTATCTGAGAATCAGTATCTTACATGCCGGCTTAGACTTAATAATCCTGACCATGGCAGGCAGCCTGTCCACAACTTATAAGGCACAACATTCTATACAACATAAAATGAAAGCTGCCTGTTTCATTGTCAGTGAAAGTGTAAATTCTTTCTTTCTTTGTTACCAACGCCTCCGTGGTCTAGTGGTAGAGCGTCCGTCCGGAGAGCGGAAGGTCAGGGCTTCGATCCGTGGCCACGTCGTACCAAAAGACGTTAAAATATGGTACTTGTTGTTGCCCTGCCTGTCGCTCGACATTAAGGGGCAAAGCAAAGAATGGTCGGCTCGGAGTCAGTATACTTTGTCTGAGTGGGGAATTCATGTTAAACTACGGCATGGTATCTCAGTGGGCAAGCACAATAAACTCGGCATTAGTCCGTACCAGTGCAAGCAACCAAACACGTGTTATTGATGGTAGCTGACCTTCACCTTGGACTTTTCCTCTGTACCGATAACTGAGATGACTACAATAACCAAGTTCTATTGAATTACGCGTAGTAACTGGGGTATCCAATACTCCGTTTTTTTAGTGCTCCGTTGATAACCACCCTTCTCGTGATTTTCGGGCTTTTGGGGAATTTCAGTATTTCCTTGATCAGTCAATATGACTGAATCTCTAGCCTATCAGACGAGTTTGATATTCAGACGTTCTCGTCTATTTTATTGTCCAAGTGACCTATTTAAGGGATAGGCCATCTGTGTTTATTTCCCCTTATCTCACACAGCCGAAGGTTATTCTCTCGTTAGTGTGTTCAGTTAATTAACTCTGGTGTTAATTGGTCGCAGCAGACTTAATTGGCTGTCTACGCAACTTATCTGTATCTTGTCAAAGTGTTGTTTTAGCGGTGTCCTCCCATTAGTTAGACAGCCAGTTGTTAGACACCTTAAATAACAACTTTTCTGGTTGAGTGCACAACAAAGTGCAATGCTGTTACCTTGATTGATAATGGAATGACCCATAGCTAAACATCAAGATATAACAAAACAAAAAGACGTGTTAAGTCAGATGTACTTATTTTATAAACGTTCATCTCAGATTTGGCTGTTACTCTGATGTATATACACATATATTAAATTTAGTCATGATATGTACACAACGTCATACTCGGTTCATCCTGTTGTCAGACTAAGGTCTTCAGGCAAGTTTAAGGAGGTGGCCCACAGCATCTAAAAACTGAACTGGAGTCTTCTGACCAAGGCGTAGATGGTCTTTCAATCTGATGATCCGATTGTCGATCTCGCGATACACTCGCTTGCGGCTGGGTGGTGCTGCTCCAAAGTTGACCTGGACGAGTTCGCTTCTTTCCGCATGTTCAATACGTCTGATGACCTCTAATAAGCGGAAGATATTGGGATGGAGATGAGGCAGGAACTGGTTCAACTGGCAGTGAAAACCTTCCAGACTGTTGTTGGTGCGTGGCCCTTCAGTTTCATGGTGATTCCACAGGGGCAGCGGAAACCTTGCATCATCATCCACCCAGATGATAACCATGTAGTCTTTGAAATCTTCAATGCCACGACCATCAGGGGAAGAGTTCATTACATCCAGACATACATCTTGCACTCGGTTTGGGGGAAGTAGAGTCAGGCTAGCCGCTCTCCTGATAAACTGTTGGACCCGAGGGTCTTCTTTGTATGGCACTGCCAGTCCTAGGTCTTGCACTTTTCTCCACATGGATTGGCAGTAGTGGAAGTAACACCCTTTGATGATGGTCTGGGGAAACTCTTCTTCTACTGCACCGATTGCGGCCATCTCGAAGTCTGTCTGAATTCTGGTTGGCGTACGTGGTCTGTTCAGTCTCTGCTGCACTTCAGTCCAGGGTAGAGAAGGCTAGGATCTTGTTGTGCACGCCATCACTAAGGAGAAGGAAGGGCCGTCCATCAATGGTCTCAGTCCAGGAACCTTGGAGATCAACATCTGAGAGATTCCTGGGGACAGCAGGCACTGCTGACGCTGGAGAAGGGAGGCAGAAGGGGTATGTCGTTGTCATCGTCTTGTGCTAGCTGGTCATTGTAGAGGGAGTGCATCTTGGTTGTTACTTCACGGGCGCGCTTTCGAAGTGTGCTGAGGAACTTGAGTTTGTTGACATGTTCTGGTGGATGGTTGGGCTCAGTCTGGTTCCGGAGGAAGTCGTCACTTGTTGTGCATCTACCAGTGCAGGTCTTGATAACACACCTCCAGTGGGCCCTGGTCTGTCTTTCTCGGTTTCGGTTGTAGAGATATCCATCCAGAAGAATCTGAGGTGTGCCTCTCTGTGACATAATATTCCACTTTCCTTAACCCAGCCATTCTGATAATGCCACCATGATCTGCCAGTAATGATATTTATATCACAGTTGGTTAAACTGAGTAGACTCTGACAAACTGATAGTAAAAGATTAATTGTTTTATATTAAGAATGTTATTATAACAAGCAGCTAAGTGCAAGTGTAACTTGAGTAGTAGTCTAGTTGAGAAGTTCTTCATTTTCCACAAGTTTCCTGGAGTAGCAATCTAGTAAAAAACAATAACAATAAATAAGTAGAAAATAAGTAGAGTAAGATCAAACAATGAACCTTGAGACATGCCGTATTAGTTCACTGAGTAGGACTGTACCATTGGTGTGGGTACTGCCCTAATCAATCCCCTACTTCAGTGTCTGACAACTGGCTGTCTAACAACTGGCTGTCTAACTAATGGGAGATAACCGTTTTAGCTACTCTCATTTTATTACTGAAATAATTAAATGTAATTTTATTACAATAGGATCTATCAGCGATCTTAAACAGTGAGCTAGGTCCTAATTGTGTTCATACTGATCAACTATTAAAGCTTGAGACAGAAACGGGCTGAAACAGACAATTAAAATACTTTACTACAACATTTACTAAATAGTAATAAAATCAACACGGCCACATTTATATAAATACTCTATGATTGCAATGTCCTTTTTTCGCATTTGGCCATGTCATTGTTTCCCTAACTTCATAACGCTGTTCTTCATAGGTGAACAGTTTAAACATCTTCTTCTTAGAGCCAAAAGCTCAAGCATCTGATGTCTACAATGTACAATAAGGCATCGTGGCACTTAGATTAAAAAGTAGACATAAACATGAAACGAAAAAATCACTTATTTAAGAATATCACAGTGATTAAGTTGAAACCTTCACACGATGATAAACGCATATAATTGTTTTGTAGACACCGTCAACTGCATTCACAATTTGCGCATTGATCCAAAAATGAAATACCTTACATATCTGAAACTGTACAATTTTAATGTCTAACAACCAAATGCTTTTGTTCGTTTGTTGGACAAAGCGGCGTGCAGCGATATTTCAGCTAATTGACGACCACGAATAATTGAATCTAGACAAGACAAAGTCGATTTCAATCAAGTCACCGAGAAGGACCGCCCGGTCTATTAAGTCACCTCTTATGACATGTTTACATCGGAATGTAATATAAGATGTACTGCACGTGTTGATAAACTGTCCATTACATAAGGACTTTAGGGAATATCTGTTTAAGGAACGTGTGGAATGCTGGTATGTTTTTAGGTATGATACAGATGACGAGAAAGTGTGTTTTAATTTGTCATGGCCTACATTACATAACATTAGTGCCAAAACCTGCAAACTGGTATTGGATCTGAGAAATGATATCCTATATCGTAGCTAAGTGTATTATATATATTTTGATGTATTTTATCTTGCATGTCTTCTTATCCTTAAATCTCATCTCGCCTAGAGTGGCCTGTGTGCGTTTTGAAAACAATTATAAATTCAAAATGAAATACATGACAAAGAAGCAAACATATTTTTGGCGTCACAACTGTCTATCGAGGAGAAGGCTTTTACATGTTTCTGTTTATATTGTCCAAACAATGACTCCCCACAATTTGAGATTATAAAAAGATTTGATTCACACTTTACTATTTGTGGAGATTGGACTATAGTTCAAAATATAACATTTGACGTGTACAATTACAAACACACAAATAACCACAATAAGCTTCTAAAATATATTGAGGCTTTAGTCTACCTGATCCCTGGAGAGAGTTCAATCCCTCAACTATAAGATATACCCGGAGATAACCATATCCAATTAAATAGGCAATGCTAGGCTTTCATCCTATCAAGAAACCTTGAAAATTCAATAAGTAATATAGCTCAATTCACTGAATATGGGATATCTATCAAATTAAATGTTTAATAAGTATCTTCTTCATGATCAGTTGTATATTAATAACAACAAATAATCAAAGAAATCAAAGATCAATATAAAGTAACTTTTGATGAAGAAATAAGACCAATATTTGACATTGATGGTCAGCTCTTGTTTTTAGATTCTTCTTCTTATGATAAGAAGTTATACTGTTCAATATACATCTAATAAGAAAAAAAATCTCAATAACCATATCAATGACATGGAAATTGACATCGATACTTTGGATAATCAAAATATTGAAGCTGGAATAATTAACAAATTAAGACAGAAGGAATGCTCTTGAGATTTAGAGTATAACGGACTGAAAAAAAGAAAGAAAAGACAACAAAATACTTTCTATCGCTTGAAAAGCAAAACTTTCTTATTAAACAAGGCAATTACAAGAAAAGGAAATGAAAAGTGATTTAATCAATAAAACAAAAACTTTTTTTTTTATAAAGCTGTACACTAAACGCACAACCAAGAAAGTGGATATATGCATTTTATTTCAATGGGTTCCGGATACCCAAACTAAGTGAGAAACAAAAACCTAAACGTCTTAAACATGACTTATAATGAAGTATTAAGATATCCTGGTTCCTCGCAATTTACGGTTGCAATTGTATATTTCTTTCTGGAATGATATCCAACAGATTTTTCTTCGCTCCTTAAATAATGGCTATAAAAAAATATCTATCGAATTTGAGACAAAAAACTTGACTAAACGTCGCGTACAACACTGGCTCTGCAACAGTAGCAAATATACTCAAAACATTATTGCCAATGTTTATAAACGAAGATAAGAAAAGTTTCGTGGCTAATAGATATATTTGAGAATGTCCTTGGCTTGTTTACGATAAGTGGATATTCCCAGAAACCATGGGAATTTCAAGAACTGTTATATAGATTCGGAAAAGCATTTGACTCTGTAGACTTTGATTTTGTACAATAATCTTTAACCTATTACAATTTTGGGGATTCGATAAAATATTAGGTTGGAACATTCTACACTAACAATAACAATTGAAAAAAAAAATATCTGCTGTCTCAATTCGCGGATGACACGTCACTTTTTGGACGGTACAGAATCTTATCTTAACGTCTAGGGAACACTGCATCCTTCTCTGGCTTAAACATAAATACCAGAAAAACCCAAGTAATCTTGGTAGGATCCGAAAAGAAATCAAAGATATCGCTCAGTCAAAAATGGAAATTAATTCACACACAAACAGAATGTACAATTCTAGGCATAGCATTTACCCACAACATTTACCCATTTACCCCCAGGAATAATTAAGATTTTGAAAGGTTTAATACTAGCCAAATTAAATCACTTATTTTCAATGGTACCAAATCCGAATAATAGCTTCATAAAAGAACTTGAAAACAATGTTTTAGATTTATATGTTATAATAAACCAGACAAAATTAAAAGAGATATGGTAAAAATGAATAATAGGATGTTGATTTAAGAGTGTCAGACATTAGAAATACCAATGAAGCTGAAGCAACTGCATTGATTAAAAGAATGTTAAATGATGATTTAAAATTGAAAATACTGTTTAATGCTAATATATATCCCCTTTTCTTTTGAAGAAAAACTATTATCTAAAATGATTTGAGATGTTCGACATCTGGAGAGATGTACTTCTTGCTATGGGAAAGTTTACGACAAAGAAAGGGTTCTAATGTCAATGAAGGTGGGGTGTAATGGGGTGTAACGTCACGTCCAAGAATATTGCACTTATATAGCGACGTGCATACCCTGGCAGGGTAACAAAATTGTTAAAGGTACCATCTTCTAACGTATTTTGGTATGACGCAACCGGAGATCGAACTCCGGACCTTCCGCTTTCCGGGCGGACACTCTACCACAAGACAACGGAGGCTGTCTATTGTGATAGAAGGTAAGACATTCTAGCTCGACAGAATATGACACAATGCAATATACGAAAAGATGGAAACCCTCTTATTTACTCAAACATGTGTATTAAAAAAGCCTATAAAACCATGCCTCAATACTATCAACTTTTGACTTGACTAGAAAACCTGATGACACGTCCATTCCTCTTTCGTACTGCATTCCAAAGCTCCACCAAAATCAGAACAGATAGAGAGATATTGCTGGGTCCTTCTAATGTTACACAAACTCCCTGTCTCAAGGACTAACCATAATCCTTTGTTAATGTTTATTACCTCTATGAGATAGGTATGTCAACATCCATGTCCATCAGATATAGGGGCTATTGGGCAGCCAAGTAGTGAAGGCGGTCGCTCGTTACACCGAAGACCTGTATTCAATGCCCCACATGGGTACAATGTGTGAAGCCCGTTTATGGTGTACATCGCCATGATATTGCTACAATATTGCTAATATTTTATCTAAAACTACTAACATGATTGTTGATTAATTGACGTGCTAAGTTTGTGTTGACGTTTTGACGAAAACCGCCTGTCCAATCTACAGGTTTAGAGGCTTGTGTGTTTTGAGCGGTCAATGATTCTGATCATTTCCATTTCACGGGTACACCAACAACATTTTGAATCGTGCATGTGCTTTTATTTGTTAATGGTTTTTGTGTGTATCATGAAGCTGTACTTAGTAAGAGATTAGTAATATATGTCTGTCTTTCTGTCTGTCTGCAAGGTTAAATGGTCGTCTCTTTTACAATCTACGAAACTGTTGATAAGCTTCTTAGAGAAAATATTTTAACTCTCAGAAGTCAGAGGAAGAAAAACCTATTTCCAGCAAATACATCACCATAATTAAAGTAAATTTATCCCTTCTAGGTGTAACATAGCATGGCTGTTGACAAAGGTATATTTTCGGCTTTATTCTAACATGACAAGCTGAACAATATAATGCATTTCGTTTTACTATTGTTTATCAGACAGACAGACAATTGTTTATTTACGTCTCACTTCTGTACAACATACTACATACATATATACATAGAACATAGATAAAAGTACAGAACCACTCAATATGAGTTATGAGAGACGAGGTCACATAAAAATAAATACAAGTAGAATTTATAAGTGGTAAAATATATCACGAAGGTAAATCTAAGCATTATATAAAATATTCTTGCGTTTTTCAAGTAAATGTTTGCAGGTTTTGGCCGTTAGAAACAACAAATCATCATTGGACATAATAAAAGAGAACTTATCAACATCAGATAAAACTTGAAAAGTATCACAGAGATTCGCACATGTAGTTAAAAGGCTATCAGTAATGTTTTTATATAAAGGACAATGAAATATAACATGGCTTTCATCCTCCACGCATTCATGACAGTTAAAACACACCCGTTCATTCAATGGTATATTATTGTAGCGACCTGTCTCAACACGGAGCGGGGCAACACCACAGCGGAATAGAGCTATAGCACGGCGGTGAGACCGGGGTAGGGGAAATTGCAAATACCGTTCAACTTCAAAACTTGTCTTAAAATGTCGATAAAGTCGGAGCTTGTTCTTTCCTGTTCCATGTCTACTTTCCTCCTGTCTGACATGTTGTATCATGTACAAGTTCAAGAAATGAATGCGTCCTTGACCAGGGTAAGCGCTTTGTCGTGTGAACTGCAACAAGTGATCTGTATTAGGTATCTTTGCACGGTCGGCGCCTTTGATCTTATCACCTGCTATGTTATAATCTATTATACAATTAACTCCAACAAAAACAACCAGTGTTCTCACTCTTAAACTCTTTTATGTTGATTAATGTCCCGTGAGGGTGTAATTGACCCAAAGACCGTTGCAATACAATCCAGGATCACAACAGTTTAATGTGTTAGAAGTCCATAGTTGTGGATTTACGGAATGCTTCTTCCACACTTACTTTCATCCTCCGCTGTCTCCACTAGTATATTTGGTGAGCTCAATATCTATTATCCCCACATTACTCGATTTATCAACTGAGGTTTGTAAAGCTTTAAATGTCACGCTTTTTCTAGATTAGCCATCTCTTAGTGCGAAGTTTATACTATCTTGAATCATCTTTGGGCCATGCGAATCTCTCACAAAACTTTATTTATAAAATCCTCAAGTGACTTTGTCGTCTTAATGGACGTCAGCTTTTCCACATTTCATTCAATTTCCGAGTTTTATGCATTCAAGTGAGATATACCGCATTTAGTTACACGATAAAAAGCAGTCACGAAGACACCAACCACTCCATGTGACATCGTACGTTGAGCGTGTTCTCGGTATCGAGAGTGCAAACTGATTCGTTCTTCCTTGCAATTGTGTTGATTCAATATTGTCGTTGGGAACACTTGTATTATAATGTACAGATTCGAAGTCCCACGAGAGACTTATTGAAATGATTTTGAATACATCATTTCTAGGAAAGGATATCACTTGCATTTCAACACTGTAACAAATGTGGTTAAGTATTGAACACATTCTAGACTTGTTTACCTCTGAACGTGTTTAGGAATATGTTTTGACCTTTAACGGAACATATGCGGGTAATCTAAAAAGTAATGTCCTCAAAGTTTATTTGGTGAGGTGAAATGGGCTTTAAAGTAGTATTCAAGATTATTGCCATTTTACTGAAGACAAAACAAGCAACGTTTATGTTACATATAGACCACAGGCTACACATGATATTGCATATACAACAGTACTGGGCACATTACTAATACGTAGAGCAAATCCCCTACCCACCACCCAAAATCCACAGATCATCTAAGCTGTTCAAGTAATCGAAGTCAAATCTGTTTTGTTCCTTCATGATATATACTCTCCGAAACAAAGTAGTGTATATTCAAAAATAACAGATGACGACAGAAATACAAAGTGGTATCAAGACTGACCATTGCATTCTGGTGATGTGTTGCTGCGGGAGGCAGTCAGTTACGATACACGCACGATGGGCACGACTGTTATCCTGTTGGAAGAAGATTTCTGGCAATTACATTGATCCCGTTAAATCTGTCGTGTTGCCGTACATTGAGGTCCGCATCACGTTCGTTCGCGCCCCAGACACATTCACGACTATCCAGAAAGTCCGCAGTGAATCTGGATTCATCTCAAAACATTACACGAGATAATCGGCGATTTCCTTATTTTCTACACTGTAACCACCATTGGAGTATGGCTAGAAATTGTCGATTTGTTAACAGTTGTAAAACACGTGGTCCCCGAGCATGCAGTCGTCTTCTAATCGTCTGGCCAGTAACTTGAATTCCGACGGTCTGGCGCAAGTACAGGGCAATTTGATTGGATCCTAATCTTGTGTTGTTGACCTAGGACCCTCAGTGTAGGGTGGATCATGAACATGTTGTATCTGCAGAGACCTGTTCCAAAGTCTGTAAATCACAATACACATTGAACATATTGGCTATCTCTCATTGCGATCTACTAGTTTGAACAAAGCCAGTAGCCCTTAGGCGTTCATCATGTTTTGGACGACGCCTCCACAACAAATACTGTATTAAAGCAAGAGTATAGAATCTACGTGTTACTGTGGATATTAAAATTCAACAATTGTAGTAACTCGTAGCGTTTTTACGACCTTTCACTGAGGTGTCAAAATACAAACATGAGTCTTTACGCACGTGCACAAGGAAATTGCATGGCTACGTGCGATGCTTCAAGGGTGTTGTGGCGTTAGGTTTTGCTTCCGACTGCTGTCTCTGTCAGTCAGTTTTCAAAGCAGATCTTTCTTCTGACGACCGATGGGGGTGACGGGTGGCCCAGTCGTCTAAGGCGCCGCGATTCGCTGTGCAGAGTTGCGTCCTTTGGGCACGCCAGAAACCTATGATTGTGGGTTCGAACCCCGGTTCGCCCCAATTATGTTTCTAGGTTTGTCAGCACCATACCCGTGCTCATGGGTTTCACCGAAGTGGTAAACGTCTGAGACCTGCATCACTTCGGGCTTTCCTCCCACATTAAGCTGACACGCCGTGATATAACTGGAATACTGTTAAAAGCGGCGTTAAACCCAACTCACTCACTCACTCACTCTGACGACCGATCATAATATACATACTTCATGATCCCCTACTTTTTGGGAGAGTATAACATACACACTCGGGAAGATCAAGTAAATGACCAAGTTTCTCACTTCTTAATAAAAGTATCAGGATTTTGTAATGACACGCCAAGGTAATTATTGTAATCAGACATATTGATATTGTGGACCAAGAAACATGGTATTCGTTTTCTATATCGCTATTACAGAAGAGACAGTCCAGGGTTATCAAAGAAAATATATTGTCCCCTAAAAATCGTGAAAAATAATTATGCTTTAGAATGTTGAAAATGAAAGAAATTACCTTCCACAAAACTTACATTTGCTGCAAGGTGTTTTTCGTAAAGTGAATCAGGCTCAGTTTTGAATAAATAAATATCTGGTTTTGTAGCTGTAGCTGATAAAATATCTTGATATACATTTAAGGATTGACTGTGTATTTTTTTCGGTTCATTGAGGTATGAATCGAAAAACCGATGTGCAAACTGTATGAATCCGCGTAGCGGATTCTTACAAAAGTTTGCACATCGGTTTTTCGATTCATACCTCAATGACCCGAAAAAAATATACAGTCAATGCTTATAATTAAATTCGACAACGTACAACATGTTTTAATCTACAATAGTTTAACCCAAAGCAGTTGCATATATCAAAACAGACAAAAATGACGACATTGATAAACATTCCAGGTGAAGGAATACATACAGTGGCGTGACATGAATCAGGTGATCGTTTAATTTATGCACATAACTTGACACGCCTTCACAGTCAGTAGCCAATCAACGGAGAGTGGGATTAAAACAATGTTCATTGGACCTGTCAATTAAGGCAAGAGGCGAAAAGAACTGCAACAGTCAGACTGTAACGAACCGGAAGAAATATGTCCGAGAGAAGGCGGCTGTTTCAAATAACATGGTCATTTACTGCGTGATTCAAACATTACTTCCCTGATTACGGTAAAACACAGTTGGAGAAATGTTAGTTAGAAATGAAACCCCTAAGACATGAAAGTTGAACCGAGGCGAGCGGGAAAAAAACAGGCGAGCAAGCCTACACGTTTGCTGTTTCATTCATTCTCGGCCTTCGGTTTCAAAGGGTAGTTTGGACATTGAATATGCATGAAAGTCGCTAAATGTCCTGTGCATGACAATACACGTGAGCAGAAAGGGAATTCCCCCGACTATAATATTGGGATTCCCCGACATTCCGCAGTATTAAAAGTAGTGCGCCGCGGTGGGCGTGGCTTATTTTTTTACATTCATTGGGAAATGAATGCAATAACACGTGACCAATTCAGCTAATCAGTATGCAGGAATGTCCATGAAAACAACGAAAACTTAATTACTGCGTAATAATCGCAGGGACATAAAAATCGTTGGTGTCACAATTTGATCAGAACCCTCCCTGTGCCTCAATAAGTCTTCATATTGATCACTCCAACTAGAAAAAGAAAACAACTAGCCTAATCTTTCTCATGGATAGGTATGTTTAGGCTTTTGGAATATTCTGGTGGGCAGGTTTAGGAATACTGATAACAAATCTAACTGGAGTGGCCCTAACAACGTCACTGCCATGTAAAACAAGTGTGAAGTACTCATGTCACCCGCCAATATGACATGTCCGGTTGTGTGCAAGACAACAGCCCCTGTGAAATATGATAACGGGAATTTGTTTTAACGGTCTAATTGCAAACACTGAAGGAAACATTATATCCACTGCGGAAAAGGATGCTTGTTCGGGTACCATAAGTAAATTGTGGTTTAGGGTTGTGTTTCACCTTGTACAAGTTCCTTTGTCAAGTGGCATACAGCTCAATTAGGTAATGATGGTAACGGTTCTCAGATAACCTAGCGTATATCATTGTAGAAAATCAAAAATTGCATAACAATTTCAGTACTTTGCTAATATATGTATAAAGTTTTATTGAAAATTTATGAAAAAAGTTATGGATATATGAGCCAGAAATATATCAACACAAAAAAACATCTGATTTTTGAGTTACGTTGTGGTAATGAAAGCAACCTGTATTTGGTTTAGGTCCAACTTGTTGCAATGGAAACAGCGAAAGGAACCAGTTTAGTATTTGTTTGATACATATGCAAAGTTTCAAAATCTAACGGTTTCCGAGACATGCTCCGAAAAAAAATGCTTCACGCATTTGTGTCTAAGTCAAGTTATTGACAAGAAAACATTTTTTTTCAGAAATAATAAAACATCAAATGTCAACTGTTCAGCATGTGTATATAAGACGTGACGGATGGACCATTACTATATCCGCTCACACATCATGGTGGGGTCTAATAAAATCAATTATTGCTATAGGCCATTTAAGTGTAATGATAAAACTAAATAATATCTGTCCTGATTTGTTATTACAGTTATTTTATAACGAGTTTGACAGAACGATAACTGACAAATCATAAAGTTTAAAGGGGGAAGGTATGCTACGAAGGATGGCAGGAATGTGCGGATCCCAACTCTGATGGAATGCTTTGACGGCTGCTAACTTTTTTTCAACATAATCCCCGCCGAGGTCCACACACGTCTGCCATCGATGCTGGAGTGCCTGGATCCCACTGGTTTCAACAAATCCTCCACCGCAGAAATGACGTAGTCATCATTTGCATGGTGTTTGCCATTCAGTTCTTTCGTCAAGTTTGGGAAGAGGTGAAAATATGATGGTGCCACATCTTGTGAATATGGAGGACTCCACAGTCAATTCATTGCAGCCATAGCGATTACAGAGTGACGCACAAGTGCGTTGTCCTGGTGAACAACACACCTTTAGTGTGTTTTCCAAGACGATAATTTCGCGGATTGCAAACTATACTATTGGCCATTTATTGTGCGACCTTTTGGGAAGCAGTGGGATTCCTCTGGAATCCCAGAAAACCAAAATCCTCTTCTTACTTCGGGGGAGGAGGACACGTATACCGTTTTGTTGTTGTTTTAGTCTCTAGCTGAAGGTAACACAACACTCAGCAATGCTTCAAAGCGATGTAAATGGTCACGAGAGATGATGAAGGTGGAACCGAGCGTGCTGAAACCTTTGTCGTATCCAGATAATTCCTCAGAATGTTCTCAACTCTCTCATGAGAAATGCCTCCTGTATAGGCTATGTGACTTGTGGTAAGTCGTCCATCGTCCTTCGTCCATAATCATGTCACTTATTTTTTCACCATTGACCTCAGTGGTTGCAGTTGCAGGTCCTTCTTGGATCATCATTGGGGCTCTCTTTCTTCTTGAACTCTCCTGCCCACCCATATCATTGGCAGGAGAAGAATCATCCCCTTAAGTCATCACGGGAAGGCTAATGAAGTTAGCCCTTTCAGCTGGAAATACTTAATGACAGGGCTGTAGCCAATTTTATCCACTTTCATCAACAGATAATACGCAGTCACTTTAATGCCCGGAGCATCATGCTGCTTGGTCGTGTATTTGGTTCAAGAATATTAGAATGACAAGTATATAATTGTATTTACAGCATGCAAACTGTTAAGCGTGCACGTGTAGTAACAGTTGAGGGTGTTTCGTTTCACATCGAATACATATTGTCCAGTCACGGTATTCAAAATTTGCCTTCATTTCGATGCAATCCAGTATGTTGACTTTTACCAAATAGGTACAATTGACTTGCCTTTGCATGTCTTTGTGATGGGTGCCACCTGTGGGGCCTGATACGCACACCTTTTTGCCAGCATCTGGTGTCATCACATTTTGATGGTCATTCATAAACACATGCTTATGATATAGTCAGCGTTGTACAACGGACTCATGGCGTTATTTGATAGTTGCTTTGAAAATCCGACTCATGTGACATGACTTTATCGTTATCATTGACTATCCAACTCATGTCACATGGCGTTATCGTAACGTGTTACTGAATATACGACTCATGTGACATCACGTTATCGGAATGTATTATTGACCTGTGTGACATGACGTTAACGTAATGCAGCATTGAAGATCTGACTCATGTGACAATACGTTGTCGTAATGTATCACTTAGCACCTGGCTCGAATGACATTATGTTAAAGCTGCTTCCCTGAATAATCGGAAGTGTAGAAAGCAAAAGTTGCTGTTTCAATAGATCATTTCTTATCAGATGTCTCTGGTGCTAATAACGTATAAACATTGCATAATTCAACAAATGTTAAAGTCTTATAAACGCAAATGAAATATGAAACACTGCAATCTGGATGTTAGAATACAGACTTACGTGTAACAGTAGGAGCCAGAAACTATCTTCGGGATAAAGGAATGGCCAAAGTAAAGGTCAGCATATTTCATCCTTTAATTTCTCATCGATAAACATTGTCTTTGGTGAAAAGGAAAATAATTAATGGCTAACTATCTCTTGTTAGTAAAAGATTATTCCATCTTTTCATCTGATTATGTAGATCATCACCTGCATTATCGAATATACATCTTATTCCCTTAAGCACGAACAGCTATTACTGGTACTGTATATAAATTCCTGTTACTATGCATGAACCAAACCATGCATTGCCTTATTAATCTGAGTGAGTAGTGAGTGAGTCTTGCAGATGCATACTGAACATGCTGTAGTTTTTTTCTGCATCCCTCTTTGGTAGGCAACTGATGGAATTACAATATTCTAACCTGGAGATGACAAAGCTTGGATCAATATTGTTGTAGCCTCGGCGTTGACATATGTACTGATCTGTCCGATGATGTGCACATGTGCATATGGCTGTGATATGGCTTTTGAATAGATCCATGATGACATCAAAGTTTCTGGCACTATGGTTGGGTGTGATCACACTCTTTCCAATGCTGAATTCAGACAAAGTGAGTATGCGAGGATTTTTAGCACTGTTTTGTTCTGATTCAGTTTCAAGAAGTGTGTTGCCATCCATTAATATTCCCTGATGTTATCCACGAAACTCATTAGAGTTACGTAGGTATTTCTGATTGGACAGACCACAGTTTGGCTTGAAGGCCAGACAAAGCTGTCTGAATTATACAGTAGGTTATGAATCGTTACGATGTCTGGAAATATATCGGTTTGTGCAATGAAAAGGATAGGTCCATACACCGATCCGCATGTACTCTGACGTATTCCCATTAACGTTGACCTCTTGATATCGAGTCTAGCCCGGACCTGAACCATTCCAGAGCATCTCTTGTAATTGTGATATTGCAGCGTGTTGAGTAGGATGTCATTATAGTGGGAAAACCTTGAGTAGTACCAGAATTGCTGCTACATCAGTGTCTTCTGCATCGAGCAGATCGATCTGGACTCTGACTGAGGCAGTTTCGGTGTCTTGGTCTGTTTTGTAAACAGATTGCATGATGTCATCCAGTTTGTTGATAAGGATATGATCTTTTAGCAGGATTGCTACTACTCGCTCGATGACGTTAGAAACGAATAGAAGACTTAACACTGGTCTGTAGTATTTCAGTACATTTGGGTCCATATATTGGCGTCTTTAAGAAGGGCGGTGATGAACGCTTCGTCGGGTCGCTGTGGAATGGAATTCGAAATAGACAAGTTTACTATACTTTCGTTTGTTGGTAGTAATATATCCTAATACTCCCTGTGCAGCAATGTCAGAATTGGATTGGGATCGCAAGATTTCGTGGGCCTGTGTTTAAGAATCTACTGTATATCCAGAGTACAAGCTGGTTGAAAGCATGCCATTCCATAACACGTTTCAAATGGGAAAACTTCCGGAGTGCACGCACCTGAAACCACAATTATTGGTGATTGCAATAGAATGTCTCTGATTTTCACATCCGAGCCTCAGTACAGCAACGAATATATTTGTCTGTGAACTTCTCATAGTCTATTTCATTAAGAACAAAAATGTAAATCTTGTATCACATTCTTCTCAACTGTTCTAGTAGTGTAAATCTATTGACGTTTTGTTACAGGAATGGGATTTGAAGCAGCAACTTAGCTGATGGATTAATACCTGTCGAAACCCATAAAATGATGTGTGGAGAAAATGATGGATCTTGTGAGCAAGTGAATATTGCTTACAGTCTCATTGGCACATACCTGGCAAGAACGTTTCAGTGTATTGTCAAGTATTTTCAAATATAAACTGCCTGGTAACAGAAAGTACACCAATGTTCGAGGGTGGCTAAAAATGAAACAAACAAGAAATTCGATAGTGATGTAATTGTAACGGGTATCGTAGTTGTGTTTTGGACCTAAGTTTAGAGTATTTTTGGCGACTGTTTTCAGCCTTCTGACGTTTTGATATCGTTTGTAATGTTATCAAATCCTATTGTCAAGTCACACAGTCGGGACACAATGACACAATATCAGCCATATAAAAAGTTGAAAACAGCCCACAAGTCTCCTTAAATACTGTTTCACAGTTCATATATCACAGAAGATTTTTCAACTAATGTTTCAATGTATCCATGTCCTAGATAATTACTCAAATACTGTTTCAATGTACACACATACTAGATGCAGATAAAATACTGTTTCACAGTTCCAGAGTACTATCAACAGATACACGGTCTACCCATGGGATCTCCACTCTCTCCTATCCTAACTGAAATCTACATGACCTACTTCGAACAGCAAGCCCTCCCCACATCACCCATCTACCCTATTTGCTGGTACAGGAAGGTTGACGACACCTCTGTCATCCTCAAACAAGACCAAAACCCAACCCTGCTACTACAACATCTTAACCAAAAATACCCCCGAGTACATGTCACCATCGAAATAGAAAAGAACAACCAGCTACCCTTCCTAGATGTCCTCGTCTCCAGAACCCAACCAAACAGAATCCAAAGCATCGCTACCGGAAGCCCATCCACACCGACCAGTTCATCCACTCCAACTCCAACCATCCCCTTGGGACTATGACTGGCATCATCTCCACCCTCACCAGACGAGCTATCAACCTTTCTTCTGCTGTTCAAAAACTGAGATCGAACACCTCCGCCAAATCTTCACCCAGTTCAACAATTATCCACCTAATCTCGTCTCTGCGACCCTTAAACCCGAATCAGCGCCCTTCCTCATCGCCCTCCCTGTCACAGGAAAAGCCTCCCACATCATCAGCCGCCTCCTTAAACAGCAAGCCAATATTGACACCCACTTCACAAGCTCCAACTCCCTCAATTCCCTTGCTAACGGCAGGCACACAACCAAACCAAAAGAACCCAAAGGTGTAGTTTACAAAATTGACTGCAACTGTGGACAATCTCACGTTGGTGAAACACCCCGCCCCATCAACACCAGAATCAAAGTGCACAAAACCTCAACCATCAAATCAGACAGTAAATCAGCCATCTTAGATCATATCAGCAACTGTCCTAATCACAACATCAACTGGGACAACGTCCAAATCCTCTCCAACAACCTCCATGATTTCACTAAAAGAAAACTAAAAGAAGCAGTCAACATTCGCCGTCACAAGCCATAAATCAACAGAAATCAAGGCTATTTAATTCCATCCGCCTAGTATGAACTAATAAAGCTAGAATCACTTATCCTGTTTAATTGGCTTCATGTCCCATTGGCTTCCACCTATGTGTTATCCTTCTGTTGTCATTACTTACTCATGTTATCCCACTCACTGTTATCCTTCTGTTGTCATTACTTACTCATGTTATCCCACTCACTGTTATCCTTCTGTTGTCATTACTTACTCATGTTATCCCACTCCATGTTATCCTTCTGTTGTCATTACTTACTCATGTTATCCCACTCACTGTTATCCTTCTGTTGTCATTACTTACTCATGTTATCCCACTCCATGTTATCCTTCTGTTGTCATAACTTACTCATGTTATCCCACTCACTGCTATCCTTCTGTTGTCATTACTTACTCATGTTATCCCACTCACTGTTATCCTTCTGTTGTCATTACTTACTCATGTTATCCCACTCACTGTTGTCCTTCTGTTGTCATAACTTACTCATGTTATCCCACTCACTGTTATCCTTCTGTTGTCATTACTTACTCATGTTATCCCACTCACTGTTATCCTTCTGTTGTCATTACTTACTCATGTTATCCCACTCACTGTTGTCCTTCTGTTGTCATAACTTACTCATGTTATCCCACTCACTGTTATCCTTCTGTTGTCATTACTTACTCATGTTATCCCACTCACTGTTTATCCTTCTGTTGTCATTACTTACTCATGAAATTTTTGACTTTAGAGAATAGTACTCACCACAAAATTCATGACCGCTTGTCACACATGTATGGGGATAATTGCCCTAGCTATAACAGTGTTAAACGTTGGGCAGCTATGAAGTTTCAATCAGGGAGATAGAAAAACTTATACTGTCAGATAGACGTATTACCATTGCTGAACGTGTGGAAGACACGGATTTAAGCTATGAATCCATTGAAACTAATATTCATGAATATTACAGATGAATCTGCCCGTTGGGTGCCAAAGTTTCTGAATTCTGATCTTAAGGAAAAAATAACTGACATTGACAGAGAAAATGTAGAGCTAATTGAGGAGGATTTCGTCAAATTTGAAAGGGGATTAGTAACGGGTGATTAAACATGGGTCTACCACTATGATCTCGAGTCAAAGCGTGATTCATGGAATTGCACCATTTAACTTCTCGGGCACAAAATATATTCAAGTCTTCCAGATCAGTGAACCAAATTATGGCCACTGTATTCTGGTCGAGTTCTGTTTACCGGTATTTCCAAACACATCCTGGAGAACCAAAACCATAACATCATGTGGGAAGCCACCAAAGTCCTGCCTACCAACAAAAACAACTGGCAACAAAGAATACTACAAACTGCCATTGACATCAGGAGACACCAGCCAGCCATGAACCGTGACGAGGGAACATGTCTGCCCAGTGCTTGGAGATTATTGCTTTGATCTTTGTCGGTGCTAATCACCTAGCTGGCTTCAGTTTGCCTTTTGCTGTGACTATTCTTTCACCTATCAGTGCTCATTACACCCGGCCTCGCGTTTGCCCAGTATCCATTACCTATTACTTATCTATGACAAATTTATCTATGATACTTAAGTACTGGCTATCAGCGCTAGTTACTGTAAAGTGTTGACCTCCATTGTCTACTGTTAAGCACCTATCAGAGCCAATCATCTGTTTGCTTACCTTGTTGGTTTCTACCATTTGTTATTTTCCACCTTTTGTTATCTTATTAATTTTGTTGTCCTAACATGTACATATATATGCTCTCTGCCTCTTGACATTAAAACAGGCCAACTTAACAAACAATATACTACAGGCATCTTTCTAGACTTCTCCAAAGCATTCGACATGGTTTGGCATAACGGGCTAATACAAAAACTACAAAAAATAGGACTTAAAGGTCAAATAATTAACTACATCCAAAGTTTCCTAACAAACCGCAAAATCACCGTGGGTATAGACCAAACGCTATCGGACCAATGTCCCCTAGAAAATGGCACTCCCCAGGGCAGCATCCTAAGCCCAACACTCTTCAATATTATGATTAACGATTTATTCGAGGGACTATCCCCCAAAGTAAACACATCAAAATTCGCGGATGATGGAGCCCTCTGGATCCGCACTAAAAGCATTAAAATGGCCCAAAACTTACTACAAAAATCTCTAAATAAAATACAAAAATGGGCTGACAAATGGGGCTTCTTCCTAAACTCAGAAAAAACCACAGGAATAGTATTTAAACACAAAAATATGCAACCCGCCACCCTAAACCTCCAACTAAACAACAAACCAATCAAATTCCAAAAACAAACCAAATTCTTAGGATTAATCTTCGATGAACATCTCACCTGGGATGCTCACATTAAAAACCTTGTAACCAGATGCAGCAAAGACCTAAACACGTTAAGATGCCTAACCGGCTCCAACTGGGGGGCCTCTAAAAACACCTTCCTCTCACTCTATATATCACTAACTAGGTCCAAACTAGACTATGGCAGTGCCATTTACGACACCTTAAACAACTCTCTCATTAAAAAACTAGACTCAATCCAGTATCAGGCCCTAAAACTAATCACACGAACTCAACATGGCACCTCTTCCACCTCACTCCAGGCCTTAACAGGAGAAATGCCACTTAAACTACATAGGGAACAACTTACCCTAAACTTCTGGGCCGCGTCCCAATCAAACCCACTAATCGAAAACTTAATAAAACAAAATATTAGCCCTAGAAACCAAGCCCTAGCCCGGAAACATCCACTACTTACTCCAATTTCCCAAAGAATAACCAATTACCTAAACGAACACAAAATAAATAATCTTAAACAAAACAATAAATCATCCAATATCTTCACTCCAAAACTTAAAATACCAAAAATAGACACAACACTAGCCGATACACTAAATAAACAGACCGATCCTAACATCGCTAAAACCACCACACTAGCATACATACATGAAAATTGGCCAAATTGGTGTTACATATACACAGACGGATCCTCAGATCCGATCTCAAAACACACAGGTTTCGGAGTCCACATCGCACAACCAACCAAAGACACACAATCTTACCGACTCCCAAACAACCAATCCATATTCACGGCCGAACTAATGGGCATGGCCTCAGCACTACACAATCAGCAATCTAAAAAACACCAAAAAATCCTCATCCCAACCGACTCTCTCAGTGGACTACAAGCCCTCAAAAATAAAAACACTAAAAACCGCCCCAAACTAATAAATCAAATACTCAATAGCTCAAACAACTTAACTAAGGTAGGTAAACAAATAGAGTTCATTTGGATCCCCGCCCACGTAGGAATCTTTGGAAATGAAAAGGCAGATAAA
Organism: Haliotis cracherodii; assembly: GCF_022045235.1. Lineage (NCBI taxonomy): Eukaryota > Metazoa > Mollusca > Gastropoda > Lepetellida > Haliotidae > Haliotis > Haliotis cracherodii. The sequence goes on from NW_027266286.1 coordinate 32,787,136, forward strand.
GCAGCAAAATTATCCCTTAAACTCCCAGAAATAAGCTTAAACTTACCCAGCTCAAAATCAGAAATCAAAAGTGTCACTAAACAAAAAATTAACAAAAAATGGCAAAATATATACCAAAACTCAAATAGCCAAATCAGGAAAGTACTCAAAAAAACTCTAAATAAACCCAAAATACTACACCCATCCAAAACAATCGACAGAATAATTACCAAACTACAAACAGGCCACACCAAACTAAAAAATCACCGTAAAATAGCTAAACTACACACAACAGGAAACTGCCCACACTGCAAACAACAAGAAACACCAGAACACGTACTCATTCACTGCACACACTACCAAACACACCGAACAACACTACAGACCACCCTAAATCTTAAAACCGGACTTACACTAGAATCAATCCTAAATCCACAAAATAAATTAGAAAAATTCAAAGCCTTAGGCATATACCTAATAAAAACAGGACTAATTAGTCGCATTTAAACCCCAAATAAAATATTAAAACCAAAACTACCTTATTTGATAACCACCCAACACACACAGCTCCCTTAGTTCGTCCCCCACCCACTCTTGGCATTCTTTCCAAATCTCAAAATTTCAAAATTACTATATAAGTAACCCCTAAAGCCCCCTCCTGGGTTGCACAAACTCACTTTTCCCCTTTTTGGAAACACATTAAATGGCCTGGCCGGGCCCGTGTGCGACATACGCTTGCAGTCGGAAAGCGCACGTTAAATCTCCAATATAAGTAAGTAAGTGGCATCCATTCACACCAAATTAAAAATCTTAAACAAAACTGCAAACAATCAAATATCTTCACCCCTAAACTTAAAATACCCAAAATAGACACAACACTAGCTAGCCAAATAAATAAACAAACCGACCCAAACATAGCTAAAACTACCACACTAGCATACATACACAAAAATTGGCCAAATTGGTGTCACATTTACACGGACGGATCCTCAGATCCGACCTCCAAACACACGGGTTTCGGAGTCCATACCACACAACCAACTAAAACCACACAATCCTTCCGACTCCCAAATAACCAATCAATATTCACGGCAGAACTAATGGGCATGGCCTCAGCCCTCCACAATCAAGAATCCAAAAACCACCAAAAAATCCTAATACTTACTGACTCCCTAAGTGGACTACAAGCCCTCCAAAACAAAAATACCAAAAACCGACCTAAATTAATAAATCAAATACTTAAAAGCTCCAACGACCTAACAAAAGCAGGCAAACAAATAACCTTCTTGTGGATACCCGCCCACGTAGGAATATACGGTAATGAAAACGCCGATAAAGCTGCTAAACTATCCCTCAAAATCCCAGAAATAAGCTTAAACTTACCCATCTCAAAATCAGAAATTAAAAGTGTAAACAAACAAAAAATCACAAAAAAATGGCATAACCTATATCTAAACTCAAATAGCCAAATCAAAAGAGTGCTCAGCAAACCACTAACTAAACCAAAAATTCTCCATCCATCAAAAAAAATCGACAGAGTAATCACTAAACTCCAAACAGGACACACCAACCTAAATAACCACCTAAAAAATTTAAAAAACACACTACAGGTAACTGCCCACACTGCAAACAACCAGAAACCCCAGAACACGCACTCATCCACTGCACACACTACCTAACACATCGAACCGCATTACAAACCACCCTCAATCTAAACAAGGCTCTCACTCTAGAAGCAATACTAAACCCACAAAATAAACTAGAAAACTTCAAGGCCTTAGGCGTATTCTTAATAAAAACGGAACTAATAAAACGCATCTAAAACCATAATAACCTACCAAATCAAAATCACATAAACAAACAATCATCCACCATACCCAGCTCCCTTAGTTCTCCTCCCCAACCCCATCGGCATCTATTCCAAATCTCAAAATTCCCAAATTCTATATAAGCAACCCCTAAAGCCCCCTCTTGGGTTGCACAGACCACCCTCGCCCCTTTCGGAAACACATTAAATGGCCTGGCCGGGCCCGTGTGCGAAATACGCATCAGTCGGAAAGCGCACGTTAAATCTCCAAAGTAAGTAAGTAAGTAAGGCAGCCCCTCACCTGATGAATGAGTAAGCATATACGCCAAAATGTTGTGTTACGAAATAAAGAAGCTGACATCAATATATTCTCTTCCTTATTTGTATCACTTCCAAATGCCTTTCAGAAAATGTTGGTTTTGTTTGTTAGGCTTAGAACCTTTCGAGGAGACCTCGTAAACATTCAGTATGCCGATTTGTTTTTATTCTGAAAAGTTAAAGTTTAAATCAAATTTAAAAGCTGTGTTTAGTCACCTACTTGTAAATGCTACTGGTCAGGACATCTTACTATTTTCGCGCACATTTGGTGTCATCACTGATTTTCAGTGACCCGTTCATATAATTTTCACTATTTTATTCTTTACGACCGAGAAAAGAAACAGATTATTCCATTGTAAAAAGAAAAATTAAATAGATAATTAGATTTCGATCATATTAAGTAATATTTTGTTCGACAAAAGCTTTAGTTATGTTTGTAAAAGGTAGGTCAGTGAAACTGTTAAATACAGTTCTTGGCTTCTAAAAAGTTCCTTGATGTTGCCTTCCCAACTCCAAACCGTGTGGTGTTATAAATACTTCCTCGGTATTATATTTGTGCACGAGCATCGTTTTTTAACATGTTGCTGCACTTATTTGATAAACAACTTCAGTATCGAAGGTACATTATCCTCTACGGTCAATGGTACATATAACTAACCTAAATATTGGAAACATAATCGTGTTAATATCAGGTTTCCGCCCAAAAGCAACTAGTGATGTTTTCACAGATCGGATGTCTACACTGTGCAACCTTGTCTAACCTACCAAGTTATAACATATGCAGACAATTAACAACAGTATTGATGTCACGCAAGGTACCTATATAAAGTTCATATTAAATCGAGACAACATAGAAATCCATCTTTACCTGGACATTTCAGAATATTTCCCCCTTTTCTAAGACGGGCATTGAATATGAGTTCTTCATGTTTTGTTTGCTTCCATACATTAAAACATTCAAGATGCAAATATCACACTTTTCAGTGATATCCCATAAAGAAAGAAACTATCCAATACATATTTTTCTTCTCGATCTCACTTTGTATGAGTAGCAGTATTGCCTTTACGTTATAATTCCATGTGCGACAATTGACTAAGCTTCTGAAAATGAACACTGACAAAAGTTGCAGTTCGAGATTCTATTCTAGAAGCGTCTAAAACGTTGACATTTTAACTGTGTAGTGGATATGCTTATCTACCGCGCACAGAAAGCTTTTAGTTATAGGAATATGAGTATATAAGATATCGATATATTCATCTATTATAATTGTCACAGTTCATATATTTTCTGTTTTCTACTGGGATTTCCATATTCTGGAAGTCTATATTTTATGCTTTCAAACTTCATCTGAATGAGATTAGATTAACATAGTATGTCATAAATATATTTGATGGAAAACGATAATACACTATAGTAATTCTATCACACACATTTATCCTGGAGGCAATGTTGAAGTGGAATCTTCCGTACCGTAAAGGTTTCCATGAATATTTCATGCTTTCATCACAGACTCATTGCCTAGAGTAGAAGAAATACAAATTTGGGATCGTTCCCTTTCGTAAAGCCTGCACAAACTCATTGCCCACACATTGAACCCGTGTCAATGCAGAACAATCCGCTGTGTAATATACATATGCACAAAAGTTAAGCGCCACCACATTCATAGTCTCTTGATTTCACGTTTTGGAATCAGAAATACGAAATATGATGATGTATGACTGAATTAGGCTTCCATAGTTCCATAGTTTCATGAACCCAAATTAGTCCAGATACCACAAGGAAAGCGTGCTTTACGTGTTGCTGCAGTTCCCCTTCCCTATAAATAGTGAAATTCAAGTTTCAGGCACGTGGTTGCATTTTGCTCCTGTGTGAGATTCCCCTTCCAATAGAGATTAAAATTCAGCCATGGTGAGTAGTAAGTTAACACACGCTGAAAGATGGCAAGTGATAGACATGAAAAAAGCTGGCATATCATGCAGAGCCATTGCAAGACAAATGGGTCGTCATCACAGTGTTATCACTCGTTTGATTGTCAAACATGGTCAAACCAATGATGTCAATGACTGGCATCGGTCCAATAGGCCAAGAAAGACCTCTAACTGAGAGGATAGACGTCTTTTCAGGATAGTCAGACGAAATCCATTTGTCACTTCAACAGATTTAAGATTGCAGTGGATTACCCATCAGAGACTCTCGACGATGACCGTAAGGCGTCGTCTCAGAGCGGCTGGTTAAAATGCCAGAAGACCAGTAAAACGTCCTCAACTGACTGAGAGACACATGCGGAATCGTCTGATATGGTGTCGTGCCCGTAGTCGATGGGTCTTGGCCAACTGGAGAAGGATCCATTGGTCTGACGAGTGTCGAATATTGCTACGAACTGTTGATGGTCGAATACGTGTTTGGAGGCAACGTAACACTCGTTTTGCACCAGGGAACATCCAGAAAACCTTAGCATGTGGCGGGGGGTCTGTCATGATATGAGGCTGCAAACTTCCGCTGGTAATAATTCGTGGAAACCTGAATGGCCAAAAATACCAAGATGCCGTTCTTCGTCCAGTGGTAGTCACTCATTTTGACAACCATCCTCTTCAGACAAGACCTGTTTACATGGTTGGTTGGTTTGTTGTTTAACGCCACACTCAGCAATATTCCAGCTATATGACGGCGGTCTGTAAATAATCGCGTCTGGACCAGACAATCCAGTGACATCATGTGCATCGATCCTTGCAATTGGGACCAATGACATGCATCAACCAAGTCAGCGAGCCTGACCACCCGATCCCGTTAGTCGCCTTTTACGTCAAGTATAGTCGCCTTTTACGGCAAGCATGGGTTGCTGAAGACCTATTCTACCCCGGATCTTCACGGGTCCTGTTTACATGGACGACAATGCTAGACCACACAGATCTCGGGCAGTTTGGGCTTATTTGCGTCAAGAAGCTATTGCCACTCTTCCTTGGCCGGCCTGTAGTCCGGATCTTAATCCGACTGAGTATCTCTGGGAAATTCTTGGCCGGAAATCAGACATCGTGATCCCCCAGTTCAAAATCTCGCTGGACTTGAAGCCGCACTTCATGAAGAATGGACCCGTTTGCCTCAGAGAAGCATTCAACTTGTAATGAGTATGAGGCGTAGGGTTGAAGCTGTGGTGGTGGGTCAACGTCCGTGGATCATGATCATACACACGTTACTGACGTTTCTGTCTTGCAATAGACTCTGCACTTCCTAGGGTGTCTATGTGACACCTGGTATGGTCAGCTGATATCATGACAGTTACATGACAAAAATAGTTTTTCAATGTTTTCTAATCCTTCAATTTCTGGTCTTCGGTAAAATTCCTTTCTGCTCATATTCTTTTGGAACACAAGATAAACTTGCTTTGGGACAACTTTTGCATCACATGAGGTTTACATATACGGCTTATAACAATCGTACATCTCGTTATAATAGTCATCATTAAGTGCCAAAAATAACAGCTCACAAATATGGTGGGTGGCGCTTAACTTTTGTGCATGTGTATATATTGTTCATTTATTGTGTCCCCGTATGGTATATATACGTCCACTTCAAAAACTCGCCGGGAGTAATGCCTCCCAATATAGATACGACGGGTTGGTGAAAACTTCTGAGACTAATTACAATGAATGTATAGTACACCCTCAACAGTTTGCATGTAGAATTATTTCCATACTTATAGACTGCATATGCATCAAATACACAACCAGGCTGCATTTTCCTGCAGTCATCAACAGGCCAGGCGAAATAGAGTTTGACGCAAAACAAATTGCAACAGAAATAAATCCAGCCATGTTGTACTCTATTTTGTTCTCTGGTACATCAGTGAACACTATACTAAAAGTCTTAGTGAATCCATCGAGGGGAAAATATTTTAATTTGACTCTAATTAAATAAGTAATTAATATACACTTGGAAAAATATTGATTGTGTCTGAAAATGTTTTTATACAATGAATAATTTCGCAATTGTTACAATGGTACTTTAACACGATTTCACTGAAGCCACTCAACAACTTGATCATGCATTTTTTGAACCAATGAGCAGATGTTTTAATCTTCATCAGCTGCACTGGAACTGGCTCGGCTGACACCCATACACTCGCCACATGCAGTAAAACAGTCAAGGTCATGCCTCCTAGAAGAACATTTCATGGACGTACATTGTGCTTTACACTTTGAGGAGTGACTGTGGAGCAGCTGGCATATCTGTCTAGATCGGTATTAAATTGCCTTTGCAGATTTTCCACTCCCACTCTGCAGGGTTCATACCTTCGGATCTGTCAGCCCGGTCTTGAATCTGGAAGAAATTTCTGTAGCCTTGAAAGCGAGCAGCATTTTGTGTCGGGGGTAATGACTGGGCCTGGACACACAAAAAGCTGGTTGACACCTTTTCACAAAATCTCCTCTAACCGAGTTGGCCTCGTGTCACACCAGGTTTTCCTCCATATATGTACACTAGCGCTGCTTCTCCTGCCTTGGCAACATCGTCATGTGAAGACTCGGGATTAAGAAATATCATTGTCTCAGAACAAAAATGTGAACACCTACTCATGTTCTTTAAAGCAAGTCCCTTGCCCACTCCATACGACCTCGATGTTGTGTCACATCCAAGTATAGCATGAACAAACAGTGTACTCTCACACATCCAGGGGCCAAGGATAACTTTTGTTCTTTTGATATCCCAAATCCTCTGTTGCTTCTGATTTCCTTGTTTCACTTCTGTCTTGAAGAAAAGTTCTGACTCTGTATCAGCGTGATAGCAAAGAAGAACGAGGAGGTCTGTGTCTTCACCGATGAGAACAAATAGTCCCTGTTTTGCTTCGTCTATAGCTTTCTGTACAATAAGAAGACCCGCATCAGACTCAGCATACAAAGCCAGTATCTCCTCATACGTCATACCATAAGACCGTGGAAGTCGGTGTAGGAGAGAACCACCATCCAGCACATGTGGACATCGTCAGGAGGAGAGGTTTGAGATGAAGGCAACAGTGACCACATAGCGTCTGCAACAACTGATTTGTTAGCTTGTCGCAGCAGAGAATGAGTATCAAACAGGGCTAGTGGGTGGCTACACCTTTCATATCTGACCTCTTTTGTTAATTCCTCATGTGAACAGTTTGCTGCAGTAATAAGCATTGAAATAACAGCTGTTGATCCACTTGAACTGTTTCACCATCAATCTCAACTGAGCAAGGGTTACGGCTTGATCTGTCTTTTTTGAGCTGAAATCTCCACCCCTGTTTCCTGTCATGCCAGTGCCTACTTTCTTTGCCTTGTGAATATTCACTGCAGTCTCTGATGTCATACCAGTAGCAATGCTCCTTAGAGTTGAATCTTCAAAGAAAGGGTTTCGGTCTTCTGGATACTGCAGTATTTACAGAATATCCTGTGAATGTCTTGCTTGTCTGGTAGTTGTTGTATCCTCGTTGTGGTCATCAGTATCAGATGATACATTTGTGAGTTCTTGCATTGAGATGCTTACTTCAGCACTTGCTGGCACTGAGAGAAGCCAGAGAGAACGCTGCATTCCAATCATTCCTCTTCCCCTTGTCAAACCACCTTTTTACTTCAAGCTTCGAATCAAGACTTGTTCAATTACAAGATCGGTTGAAAGTCCTGCCCAAAATCTGTCACTTCTACGAACGACATGGTAGCCATTCATGAAGTGATCAGGGTGATCATCAGCTAGTCTAAACATGTTGAAAGTAGATGCGAGCACTCTTAGAATACATGTTATGTCCCGAAGCTGCAAAATATGGAAGCATCTGAGACATTGTAGAAAGTGAAGTTTCCAGTTTCCGGCCCTTTCAGCTGTAATGAAATTCCTAAGGCAAGTCCTATCTGAAGTGGGGCTGTGAGAACTCTTGGCCTGCAACTCTGCATTATTGATTGCCCTAAAGAAGCTATCTTGATATCAACATGTTTTCTCGGAATCAGTTCTTTCAGGAAACAAGGTAACATCTCTGGCACACATTCCAAGTTTGCTATTTAGGATGCCATTTCATCACATGAAGGATACCTCTCATTGTTGATCTCCACTGACTTAATGTCCTGCTTTATAAGCTTGGCTGTTGTTTGGACAATCTGGAATTTTTCGTTCTCAGTGTATTTATTTTCGGGTGGCTGATAGAAGTCATGAAGAATGGATGAAGCCGTACTTGTAAATGTTACAACGTTATGTTTTCCAATGACATCAGTTATGATGATTCTGTCTCCACAATATTTATGCAAACGCTTCTTCAGAAGAGATGGTAGCATCAATTGTGTCTTGAAAATCCCCTGTTTTAACAGGATAAACATCATGACCTCTCTTCTTGTCCTGTAGATTAATAACCCTAGCACAGAATATGCACTGATGTTTAAAACCAAAGTTAGTATTGGGTGAACGTAAAATCCTAGACTGTATGTTTTAATTGATGTCAGTCCTACAACTGTTGAGTTTCTTAATTTGTTGAGGATTACAATAATTTCGACGACAATTAACATGAACAATATGTCCTGCTTTGGTTTTGATGGTGTCGCTATGTGCTAGACTTGTTCATTAACGCCTTTGCTGCCTTTCTCTCGTAGAGCAATTGAAACTCTGCATGTGTCTCCCTGGGTTTGCAGCTTTCACATTTCACAAACATCCATGATGCCATGTTTTTGTCCTAAAAAATAAGTTATAATTTGTAGCTACTATTCAAAAAAAATAATTTTCAAATAATTAGTTTTACTTGTCCCAAAATATAAAATGAGTACCCTAAAATTCTGAAAACTCATAATATATAACAATCTTAAATCTTTAGCCAATATCTTCAGAATCAATTAAAAGCTAAATTACTGTAAATTGTAAAATATTAATTACATGTTTATTGAATTACTGATTTGGTCATCTATAATGTGTTATCTCCAATGAACAATAAACATGTTGTGACTTGTTTTGAATGTTCTTTTTGAACACATTATTGTCTTAACGACAAATGTTCAAAATATAGCTTTGTTGTAAATCATAATGAATATGTTGTAACTAGATAACCAATTAAATTATCATACTTTTGTATTTGTTTAACGTTTAAACATTTCTGGAATTTTAAAATATTTCTTTTACAAAATGACATAATAAGTATGGTATTTGTCATATAAATATTATTTATCCAAAATTACATATGTACACTTTCAAAGCACTGACATATATTAAAATTAAGATTTTTCTTAAGAACAAACATGTTTTGCTTTCGAAAGGGTATTTAAAAACTTTCATGTAAAAATTATTTTGATGGATTGTATGCATGATATAGATCTATAGAAAGATTTGAATTTCACTCATTTCCACATTAAAATGATGGTGTTGCAACCTCAGATCTCTCATGGTGCAACAGACTATTAACCCACATGTTTCTAGTATTTTGACATGAGTAAATCATAATGCATGGACTTTTACCAGTTAAAGAAAAGAACTTTATGAACATTCATGAATACTAATACCAAGTACAATGACTTTAGAATGAAATAATTATTAGTACAATTTGTTCATTTTTGGACATATGTTAGACGTGACATTTCAGGTTCATACAAAATACAGTTGTAGAGAAAATAGTTTCCAGTAACAACTTCCTTTCCTAGGTCATTGTGACCTTGGTCCATAATTCCAATGAATTAAGTATTTCATCAAACATATTTCATTTAGGAAGATGCAAGGCCTGTTCATCAATATTGAAAAGGTTAAAAGTCTCCCATTAGTAATGCTACATATGTCTAGTGATACTGCAGTGCTTGAAATCAGTGCTTGCTAAGGGCTAGATATGTCAAGTATTGCTTATTGATTAACTTTGTCAATTACAGTTGGGTTAAGAACATCTATAAATGCATGTGCTTACCTCACTTATCAGTGAAAATTGTCTGGAAAACCGTTGTAGCGCACAAAAAACAATATCCAGTCCAGATGAAATGTTCCAAGGCATTGTCAATGTTGTCAAAGGGGGATAACTCTTATCACTTCTTTTCCTATTTGTTATGCAGTATGATCTTCTCAAAGCAAGAGACGGTACATAAAATAAAATTTGTCTAAAGTAAGAAAATAAATAGTTTCAGCAGGTACACCTTATCAAGAACAAAATAGTATTATTTTATCTTATCGTTTATCAATAAAATTAGCTAAAATAATTATTTTTGGAAAAGTTATAAATCCATCGATGTCAAAATGGGTAAATATTGCATATAAATCTAATATTTTCTTTACTGTTTTAAATTCACATTTTCAGGTTTATATCAATATAAAGATAAAATTATAAACTTTCACTAGATATATTGCTTAAAAATATAAAGTTTAAAGATATTTCTTTAAAATATAAAAACAAAACAGTTAATCATTGGTATGTTCATAATTAACCTTAATTTTGATAATGTTCCCCACCTAAGATATCTTAAGACTTTTAGTATGTGAATACTCAGGTATTTCTGACTTAGAAACAAAACAATTTGTTTCTGTTCCACAACTTTTGGTTCTAAATCTCCTGGCATACAAAGTGGATAGGTATTTTGTCGATGTTAATGGACAAAATTAGCTACCATGCTGTTATCCAGTGGTGTCATCCTCACCGATCGAATATAGAATTTAGAATAAGAAAATAGTGGTCGACCGATCAGCATTGTATGCTCAGACATTCGACGGATCAGTACCTACAGTTTTACAATTTCAAAACAGAGAAGTTCACTGTTTCACAAGTCGGGGTGTAAAGATAAATAAGTTTGTGTTTGGATGTTAGCACTGTTTCATTCATGACAAGTGAATAGTGTAAAAGTATGGATTTCATGATAACAAGTGATAAAATCCCACATAGGGGTGAAAACATAGTATGTGGGTGTTTATACACACCTCAAGCCAGTACGCAACGGATTCCATGTATAGCTTGGCAGAAACCTCAAAATTTATGAGTCGATCTTTCTGTCTTCTCAGACCTTGATCCACCTTGATGTATCGCCTTCTTCTAGCTGGTTCACGTCTGTGTCCGAGAGCTTGAACCATCTATACCTCACTGCTTGACTGAATTGTCTCCATCATGGTTAAACAGTCGTAGATGTTGGGATGGCACGATATCAGGGACTTGATATAATGGTGCCACTCGTAAATGTTGTTGTTGGTCCTTTTGCCCTAATTGGCAAAGTGGTTCCAGATAAGTCTGTCCTAGGGACCTTCGATTCAAGTTTTAGTAATGTAGTCCATATACTTCACAACTAGTTCTTCCTCTGGTCTTTCTGCGACGGTGTCGGCTCATATGTCCTCCACTTGGTCAAGTGGCACTAAGGGAAGAGACTTGCTGCGCTTTGTCAGACGCCGAAATCTCCTCCCATTTGTTCTCAGTGCCTAAGCATCGCGAGAAACCTCTAATCTGAACATTTTCAAACACTGCAGTAGTGGCAATGACCAAGTCAATCCAAAAACCATTATTCTTGATATTCTGAAAAACTGTGGTGTTGGTTGCTTGCCACTTGTCGGGCAGAAGACACTAGATAAGGGGAAATATGTGGCCTTGTATCTCAGCATGAGGTGAGGAGAAGAAAATTCCATCAGAAAGATGACATCCACGTCGTACAGTTTCTCCGGTTTGGCCATTGCAGGGAAAGGATTCTCAGGATTCTGTTGACATCCCAAGTCTGATATGAGGAGGACGTCGCCGGCGTCGGTGGATTCATTTTCCCTTCTACTGTGTCTGTAGTAGCTCTGTGTAAAGGGACGTGACTTCTTCATTGTAGAGTATGTAGGAATATGCTGGAGCGTATTTTCTGGCAGCATGTTCGTCATCGTAGATGTGGGGGAAAAGCGTTGTCTCTTCTCTTACCCTGGCATACAGATAAAGGGATTGAGGATGGTTATGCGCCGTTAAACCAACACTCATCAGTAGATCGTTCATGATTACCGTAGGGTCTTTGCAACGTTAGATTACACATCTCAGTGACCCAAGCTCATGTGTCAATACTACAGGAAACTGATTCTCAAATTAACTGACAACAATAGTTGCCTCATTTTCCTTGAAATATAATAGTCGTAATCTACTTAACACAATTTAATAGAAATCCGAATAATTTTAGATTTGATTTTGTCGCTAACTTGATCTATAAATTATATAATCAAAGTTGATTACACAACATGTACATAATTAGATTAATATGCACGTTATCATATAAAATGAACAATATATACTTCATCGCTAAAGAATGCGTAATCAACGGTTGCTGCCTAACATATCTGGACACGTTATGCGTGCTAAAGATAGATTTCGTCACATTGAAAACGCCATTTTACCTAGCCTTTGTATGAATGTCGCGCGAAGCGTTACATAAAATTCCAATAGCAAGGGCTACACTCGGGGTCTTTAGGAAGGAAAGAACAACAATATTTCAGCCGTGCCATTTAGTTTGTAAAGCGACCGTGCCATCTTGACAAACTGCAGACCAGGCGACTATATATAGACGGTGCTCGGCTGGCCACAGATGGTTGCCAATGTCTTCTAAGCCACTGTAACGACTTATTTCTCGTCTTCAGGAACTCTTCAACACCATAAACAGTACCAAAGTCACAGAGTGACCGCACCGCGACAAATCATACAGCTCTGAGGACTGTGTTCCGGCATGACAGTCAACACCTTCACCCGTCACTTCCATTGCCAATATCGTCAAAAACACGCCTCAAGCAAGTATACCTCCTATCAAGAACTGTCTCAAGTCTTCGTTCCGCTATTCTTTTGCCTACTTTCATTGCCTGGATCACAATACAACTGTTGTACTCGAGGTACTTACGTTCTTAGTGTTGTTAACATTCTAAGCACTGAACACCTGAATAATTGAATGTGCTTAAATCAAATCATGTTATATTTTGTTAATTCCAATTTGCTTTCGTTGTTACTACATCAATATTATATACATGAACTGTCACCTACATGTATGCAGTCGCTACAAAATACAAGAGACAAATTACATGTAGAAACTTTTTATTATACTGTTTCACGGCTAAAATGTGAACATCAACTTGGACAAATAAGTCGTCACTTCACTACGATTCGCACCATGTTCGCAGTAATCAACAGCCACTTTGCTCTGATATGTTAATCCAGAACAATTCGACTTTAATACATGTAAACAGTTTATACGCCATAATAACTTTGGACTTAGTGACTTGAATCATGAACACCGTGAGGAAGAGACACAGGTCTCTGCTAGTGACCATACAAAGATCATCACCGTAAAAGCCAACCCCTTCCGATCCTTCTCTCCTGCACAAACCCTTTTTGGTTAAAATATAACAGAACTGGACGGTGATTTCAATTTCTAAGTTATATATGTGAACATGTCAACACATGATGGCAATACCAGTACTGATAAACATACGTCAGTACTTTTTTACCATAACGCATGTTATATTGAATTGATATATAATTCACCATATATCGTGTTAACGGCAACATATATTTTTAAGCAAATTTTTCTGTAACGTTTTTCGTTTTCAATAAATTCAAATGATCACTGATCGATTAGTATTACCGAAGGCGGTCTGCATAGCAACCGAAACGCTCACCCTAATAATTGAAGGGGTTAATATAATATTGTTTAATTCTGTATATCAAAATATTAAGTTGATTGTAACAGCTTGCCAGTTATGCAAGAAAGGCGACACATCTCGGGAATATGATCTTGCATTTATATCACCAGCAGTTAAAGGAGGCTTTTGTTGGTGTGACAACGAACAGTCTCAACGTAAAACACGTAAAGCCAAGCGATGTTCCTCTGCCATGAATATACAGTTGCGTAATCTGAAATGGCATATCAAACTCCATTGTACACCTTTTCCAAACATGTAGTCTATATGAATGACAAAACTAATTAACCAAAGTATAAGAAGAAAGTTTCATCAGTCAGGTTAATTAGTTTGTAGACAATACTTTTCCGACCTGTAAGACACAGCCGACCTGTAAGAATGATGGCACTCAGTCTTGTTTTTTCAGAGCCACGCGAGACTAAGTCACGTTGCCACATGCGAACGACTGCATTGAATTAATGATAATAATTAACATGACCATTTCCCCTCGTCCATTTGAGAGATTTTTCGAATGTATTTTATTCGGTACAGTTGTACGTGGAGTCTTCTTACATGAACCAGAGAAAAAAAAACACACTTTCCAAAAGGAGGGAATAGAGGAACTATTAACGCTGTTGTTTGATGTAATAAAAACGTCAAAATCTAATGGAACCATACTCTATTTGTGTGAATCAGAAGTGTGAGGGAAAAACATGTAGTGACCTACTTGTACGTCTATACTCGTGAGGCATTGTAGACCAGCAATCCTGACAGGCATCTGGTGAATCTGGTTCTGCTCTAGTGTTTGTTACCCTTATGGGATTGATGGTCACCTCGGGTGATGACTTGGCGCGTTGTCCGGTGTTCTACTTTTTAACTGACTGAAGGGATGATATTGTCCACCGCTATGGGACTATCAAAACTTCTGTATGCATTATCTCCTCGGAAACAAATAATGTATTGGGAATAATGTGCAGCAACACTGTTGAACTCATGGTTGCACATGTCTCCAAAATAGAAAAAAATAACTTTAAAAAAAATGAATATGTCAACAAATCCAAAAATATGAAGATGTGAGTGAAAATATACGTATGGAATAAACTAAGGGAACGCATATTTCATACATCCATCCCAACTATCTACGGCTGATTGCGAACATACCACTGCCGTTAGTGCGATGAAACGAAGCACTGAAAATCGCATGCACGTTGAAATAATTGTCAACGATATGGTGAAATAGAGACAATGCAAATGTGCATCTCTAAACGTTGCGTGTCTTCGTTTTGGAAATATGGCAAGACAATACCTGAGTTTGGAACAGAAATGTCAGTTATTTGGTAGCATTAGGTGCAAAATATTGATACAAGTTGCAGTAGACTGTAATAAGTCGGTCAGTGTGGTGCCACGACTGTTAAACCTCTATAGGAAAACAGGGGACGTTGTGATGAGGCGTGGTCGTTAACGGAAACCCAAAACGACCCCTCGTGATGATCGCAAAATAAGGCTCATTGCCTAACGGGCAGTTTTAAACCATCTTCACAAGTGAACACCGAGTTCAGTCCAAGGACAAACATCAGACTTATTGACCGCAAATCGCCGGATCCCCAAATCGTGATGGGCACAACAATGGCTAATGCGCATTTAGGTTTACGTTTACAGTGGATACGGCAGTATGGTGTCCGAAAGTTACGCCAGTGTCATCATACCATGTTCAGTTATGAGCCCAGGTTCCTTCTGGGCCATTCAGAGAATCGACGTCGCGTTTGGCGGCGTGGCTATGAACGGTACTGACCTCCTTCGCCGTTATGGTAGGGTAACTGTTTCCTTTTTCCGTGAGGAAGCGTTGAGGCCAATTTCTCCGAAGGGCGGGGCGACTGTTTTGATTCCTCACAATATACCTGAAGAATTCTTGGCTCTCACAAAGATGAATGGCGCCACATTCCAAGAGCTACCCCATGCCAGGAACCTCATACTCGGCATGCCCAAACGGTGCCAGATAGTTGTCCAGAATCTTCGGGGTCACACACATTACATTGTATTGGACATCCCAGTATCAGTGTGGCCAATGTCGTTGGCCTAGGTAATGCCAAACTGACCTCTCACATCAAACAGATCACACGACACATCCTATTGATGTGAAAAAACATTTCGAACACATGTAACAGCGAAACTATTGTTACTTTTTTATTTCAATATCTTTCAACTCATTGGAATGAATATTATTTTTGGAATGTTGTCCTTTTTAATTCTATTCGTTTGCGGTTGACAGTTCTCAGTTCTCAGAAATAGTTAATATCTATGCGATGGTAATTGCAATTGGGACACTGTTGATACAAGAGATTAAGATTGTCAATCTTCGTTATAAGTAAGAAACTTCTTGGAAAGTGAAGGTCATTAATGAATACGTGTACCATGTATATTTATTTAAAGAAGACAATGTTTCTTACATCCATCATACATGTAGGTGTCACAGACCTCACTGCTAACACAAAACGTTGTGGTAATGTTGCTTATTGATAAGGTCGTGATATAACGTTTACACAATGCTATTATTACGTCACTGTGTAACGTTTTCTCACAACGTAAGAACAACTTTGCACATTTATGTTATGAAAACGTTAAGCATCAGTCATCACACAACGTTATGAAATTTGCTTCCTGATAGTCATATAGGAATAAAATTGCTTCATCAAAATCAACTTGATTTCGTCATGCCAGTTATGCCTTACTTTCCTACACATTTGGCATTAGGATTGTCATCTCTTAATACTAAAATCTTCAAAATGTAATTGCGTTTCCCTATGACAACGTTACCATTTAAGAATTGAAGTTGTATTTGTTGACGTTCATCAGCTGATGTAGACAGTGCCTCACGTGTGTATATTCCATGAAGCGCGAAGAAAGAAAAGAAATGTCACAAGAGAAAAAAGTCTTTATGTACACGGGATGTAACATCCACCCAAGTGAGAGAAAAGAAGTTTTGTCTTTGACTCTTCAGAAACATTCCAAGGTGTTTCCCTAAATAGTAGTTTGCTTCAAGGAACCAACCTGCCCAACAGCCCCCTCGATGTTCTAATGAGATATGGACAGGATAACATTGCCTTCATGGGTGATATCGAGTCCATGTACTATCGTGTCAGAATGCTTCTACTGGTGGCTGGACGGAGATTGGAGTAAAGAACCTAAAGTGTATCGCATGTTGGTCCACATCTTTGGAGCTGTGTCTTCTGCTTCATGTGTATCTTTCGCCATACATCAAACTGCAAGAGACAGTCAAGATAAGTTTGTCATAGAAATAACAGAAAATCTGACTTACAACGTCTATGGAGATGATTGTCTGGCATCTGAATTGAATGAAGAAAAGGCAGTATCAACTGTAAAATGACTTACCAGTTTGTTCAGTAATGGCAGCTTCAGGCTTACCAAGTGGATCTGCTACACCTCTACATTGATGAAATAAATCCCACCTAAAGAAATAGCAAAAGCTGTTAAAGTCTTGAACTTGGACTATGAACACCTTCCACCTGAAAGAGCTTTAGGAGTCTACTGGTTTGTGAAGTCAGACACTCTTGGATTCAAGATAAAGAGCAAGTAGAAACCAGACACTAAACGGGGCATCCTGTCTGGTTAGCAGTGTGTATGACCCTCTTGGAGTCATGGCACCTTTCATACTCATTGCAAAACAGCTGCTCCAAAACCTGCATAAAGAACAGAAAGACTAGGATGAAGATGTTGAT
The DNA here is from genome assembly GCF_022045235.1 of Haliotis cracherodii. Classification (NCBI taxonomy): domain Eukaryota; kingdom Metazoa; phylum Mollusca; class Gastropoda; order Lepetellida; family Haliotidae; genus Haliotis; species Haliotis cracherodii. The sequence goes on from NW_027266286.1 coordinate 32,804,552, forward strand.
TCAAATACACAGCAGCTATGGCATCAATGGCTGAAAGATGTTAGCTTGTTAGAAGATATCCACATTTCAAGATACTACAAGCCTATGGAGTTTGGACATGTAATTAACATCATGTCAACTTCACCTTTTTGCAGACGCGAGCAATGTAGAATATGGAGCCGTTGGTTACTTCAGATTTGTGTTGAGAAAGTTGAGAAAGTCCATTGTGCTCTGGTTATGTCAAAAGTCAAGGGTTGCTCCATTTAAAGGAGACAACCATACAACGCATGGAACTCACCGCTGCTACTCCTCCTGTACGCCTGTCATCCCTCATGCTTCAAGAACTTCATATCCAAGTAGACACAACTTTCTCCTTGACGGACAGCATGTCAGTGTTGAGATGTATCTTTAACACCAACGCTCAAAACTTTTGTAGCAAACCGGATAGCTGTGATAAGAGACTGTTCTGATGTTGATCAATGGAAGTTTGTGTCATCTAAAGAGAACCCAGCAGACTATGCTTCAGAGGCATCAGGCTTGATAAAGATCAGCAAATTCAGCATTGGACAAACATTCAGGACCAACATTCCTATGAACACACCACTAGTACTGGCAGAAGCAATACATCAACCAAGAACCACAGGGAGATGATCTTGAACTTATGGAATATGTTCATGCAACCATCATGGAGAAGGATAGCTTCGTAGACACTCTAATCAACCACTTCTAAAGTTGGGCAAAGTTAACAAAAGCAGTAGCACGGTTCATCTTAACTATCAGATGGTTCCGCCAGAGAGTCAACAAGTCATATTCCACCAAGAAAGTGGAATGTTCAAGTCCTCGAAGATGCAGAAAAGCTCGTAGTCCAACACTGTCAGACAAAACATTTCACGAAAGAACTATATCGTCTCAAGCAATCTTCTCCAACAGTTGATAAATCAAGCCCTCTCTACAAGTTGGATCCGTTTCTTCAAATTGACGTCATTCAAGAATGTAGAGATCTCCTGCGAAAATCACCCAATCATTCTTCCCAAGAAATCTCGTGCAACATGCTTGATAATTAAAGAGACTCACAAGACTGTTTGACATCTAGGAAAGAACTCCATATTGTCACATCTCAGACAACGGTACTGGGTCATTGGAGCAGGCTCACTGGTGAAGTCAATATTTTCAAAGTGTGTCACGTGTCGTACATATCACTCATCTCCAGGGCAACGAAAGATGTCTGATCTTTCAAGGAAACGGAAAACTCCGGACATACCTCCTTTCACCAATGTAGGAATGGACTTCTTTGGTCCTTTCAAAGTGATGTGTGGACGTACCTCAGAAAAATTATATTGTGTTGTATTCACTTGCATGAATCTTCGTGCTATCCATCTGGAAGTGGCTGCCACCATAGACACAGACTCCTGTATCCGTTCCATCAGAAGATTTGTTGCACGACGTGGAGCACCCAAGTTCATCACTCCTTACAATGGTACAAATCTTGTTGGATGTCAGCGAGAGTTAAGTGAAGCATTAAAGAACCTTAAAGAATCAAAGATTCACTCTGCATTCGTGGACAAAGGGATTGAATGGAGCTTCAATCCACCTGTAGCCTCCTATTATGGTGGATTCTGGGAGCGGATAAATAGGACTGTACGGAACGTGCTTCATCGTCTACTACAAGAGCAGAACATATAGCTGGTTGATGAGGCGTTGAACACATTTTTTTCTGCGAAGTGGAATCGATCATCAATAGACGTCAGTAGTATAGGTAATGGGGGTTCTGGCTCCCTTCCACTGGAGCAGGATTCATATACCTATACCACCACTACAGAGGGAATTTTTTATGTGTAAATGACTATGCGATTCAACGATAGTCATGAGATTAAGTTAAATTGACCACCACCTGGAGTCTATGATATAAATTTTTATAGGTAATGGGGGTTCTGGACCACTTCCACTGGAGCTGGATTCATATACCTATACTGCTACTACAGGTAGCATTTTTTATGCCAAAATGATTATGCGATTCAACGATAGTCATGACTCCAGCTCACCAATACCTGGGGCCAATCATTGCTTTAGATGAGTCTAATGGTAATAAAAATATTCTTCATTATTTTTATCGATAAAGCGATATTCAACATTTTTATTAAGTTCTTCGTTCATTTTACTAGGAGACCAGACTATATAACTACACTCTTTTTGTAAATTGATAAGAAACAATTGATTACCGTATTTGGTTGGTTTGACATCACTGATATAATAAAAACCTTGTGGTAATTCTCTCCATTTAATAGTTTTTTCCATTATTATATATTTATGTAAGCATTTGTCTAAATGTAATCACACGATAGTAAGCAATTTATTTTTAATCTCCAACCAGTTCTTTGGTTTTGGCACGGAATAATTGACGCACTTGTTGCCTCCCCTGTTCTATGAACTTTTTTTTCTCGTCTTCGCTAATACCACTGGTCTTACGAGATTTTGATCGAATCTCCTGCTTCATTTCGTTGTATTTAGTGAGTTCTGACAACACTAAACGAAACTCCTCCTCAGATATCTTACAATCAGCCATTGCTGTCGAAATATGATCCTCAGTGCTGTTCAACTTTGCTTCGGCGAGTATCCGAATACTATCGTGGCTTAATGCTTTCTTTTGCAACCTACGAGAAATGAATTTTATCGCTATTCCTGTCAGTCCCGAGACTCCGGCACCTATTTCCATGCCGAGCACGATAGGCGCGGCGATTATAGTTGATAGTAAACCGACACCGGCTACACCGAGTCCCATGCCAGCTACTACAAGAGCGGTGTCAACTCCGTCCAGAGCATTCACGGCTAGGCGATACTTTTTATACAATCCAAGTCTCAACTCCCTATCCTTTTCTATTCGATGTTTTATGTCGCTTATTTGATGTAATCGAAATCCATCAACAGTTTCCATCTTTTCATCGAGCGCTGGATATAAACTCATAGTGTATATTACGAATATATAATAGTCTTTAATTGGTCTTGCTTAAATGTTTTGATAGTATACATCAACCTTATCAAATGTATATTATACGGCAAGAATATCTTAGTAAGAGAAATTCTGTCACTTTTAATAATTTGAACCCCCTCGAGGGTTGTAACGGGTGATGCTCCGACATGAATAATACTACAACGTTGACGCTCGTGTTTCTTGAGCCATTTAATCGATAGACCTGGTAATATTTCGAAGGCATCTACCGGTGCATCTCCGAACAAGACTTCAATAATAAGCGTAGAAATATTAGGTATTGCACTCAAGTTCTGTTTAATATCATCGAATTCTGTAACCAAATTTAAACTAACATTTTGGATTGCCGGACGACTATATAACATATGACCTGGTTTTTCTGGCAGGGGAGTGACTAACACACTTTTTCGTTTTGACGGGATATAGGCCGCGAGTACGATGCCACTATTTATTATCTTAGTTAAATTATGTCCCTTACCCATCATCGCATAAGGTGGGGTAATGACGATATTCAGTAGCCACTTGATGTTTGCTTCGACCATAGTCCATTTATTCTCACTGTTGTAAATAATATTGTACGGAGTGGTTTTAAGGAGTCTACTAACGTCGACATCGCTTAAATCTTCTAGATTACCCGTGAATGTAACTTCTTTCCGCTTGTATACATTATCGTGTAAGTGTAAAGCGTATAACTTACCATTGGTACCAGGTTTACCGAATCCTTCCGTGTCTCCGAGATCGGAAAGCGCAATTGTATTACATTGTCTTATCGTTCCAGGGCCTGATGCATCAACCATTATTTATAATATGGAGTGTTACACTTAAGTATCCTATATGTACAGGTTGGTGTTTTACATCTAATACAGAAATTTTGAGGCCTGAAATAATACCCCGCTTTAATTTTTTATATTGTAATAACGAGAAAGATTCCGTTCTACCGCTGTTGTATTTTTCATCTTTGACCGGAACAATTCTGAGTAGAGTTGAAGGACTTTCTTGTTAAATATTATCCGTTGTACTGATTTCATCAAGATGGATGCACAGCTCTTTATAGGGAACTAAATCGGGTAAATAGAGTCCCTGATCTGATGTCTTGATTACTGTTATTTCTCCTCCCCATCCAAGTGTGTATGCTAAGTTACTGTAAAGCTTTACATCCTTTTTTCCAGCGTTTAAAATCAGTAACCCATTTGACTCATTTTGTGTTAGACTAATTCCATTAGGCTTAAAAAATTCATCATTGAGTGAGCATACGCTGTAATACCCATCAGGTATAATGTATTTTTGACCATTTATTTCTGTCTCATTATTATAACCCCTCGTAGCATTTATATTGGTCCACCTTGGGTAATACGTTACATCGCATAGAGCGACTTCGAGTTGTCCATCCGAGTTATCGATAGTGCGAAGCAGTTGAATAGACTGACTATTTGTTATTCCCAGGAGTGTAACATACATATCAAATATACAATGATACTATATCATAACTTAAATATGGAATCAACCATTATTTATAATATGGAGTGTTACACTTAAGTATCCTATATGTACAGGTTGGTGTTTTTACATCTAATACAGAAATTTTGAGGCCTGAAATAATACCACGCTTTAATTTTTTATATTGTAATAACGAGAAAGATTCCGTTCTACCACTATTATATTTTTCATTTTTCACTGGAACACTTCTGAGCAAAGTTGAAGGACTTTCTTGTTGAATATTATCCGTTGTACTGATTTGATCAAGATGGATGCACAGCTCTTTATAGGGAACTAAATCGGGTAATTTAGATCCCTCATTTGATGAATCGACTATTATATTAACATCGGTTGCAAATCCAAGTGTAATTCTTAAGTTCCCGGTAGGAACTACACCATTTGCTCCAGGGGATAATTTCAGTCTCCCAGTCGCCTCATTTTGTGTTAGACTAGCTCCCATAGGCTTAAAAAATTCATCATTGATTGAGCATACGCTGTAATACCCATCAGGTATAGCAATAATTCTACCTTTGTCATGTAATATCATTATCTCATTATTTCCTCTCGCAGCATTTATATTGGTCCACCGCGGGTAGAGCTACTTCGAGCTACTTCGAGTTGTCCATCCAAGTTATCGATAGTTTGAAGCAGTTCAATAGACTGGCCATTTGTTATTCCCGGGAGTGTAACATACATATTAAATATACAATGATACTATATCATAACTTAAATATGAAATCGAGATACATTACTAATCAATCGATTATAGTAACTGCCTCTGGTGCTGAATTTTTAGTTAAATTCCACGATATCTTTGAAAAATACAGTTTCACGGCAACTAACGATAAAATGGTGAACGATTGGTTTCACAATCCGATGCAATTTTGGCAGAATCAGTTAAACTTTGCTGTATGGTGTGCCACAACGGGATGTGGCGTATCTGTTAATGCCCCAGGATTTAAACTATATAAGTCTGTTATATTATTTCACGTGTACTATCAGATTAGACGTATACTTAAAGAAATTAATGCTCCATTACCGCTGGATCCAGCATGGAATCATGCAAATAATATTTATGATAAGAGGGCCTTCGAACGTATTTGTAATGAATTTAATGTTTCTACGAGTAAAGATTGGCGCATTAAAGGACCTAGCCATGGTCTAGGTATTCCGTACTCTGGACAAAGAACTATTAAAGATAAAAGCGATTATTTAATTAAAGAGGGTGTGATCCCTTCAAGCTTTGCTCTCTCGGATAAACAGTTTAGAGCAGATCGTATGAACTTTGAGAGTGGCATTCCTTATATTATAACAAAGTTTGTGCATCCAAACGATACAACAGACGCTTGGAATGAATTTCTTAATGATAAAACGGAAAATAATTTTACTAACCCAGGATTTAAAAGAGTTAATGAATCGATAAGAACTTATGTATGGGCAATTCTCGGTGCACAATCGCAAACACGAACGTCCATTATCGGTACTGGGACGGCGTTCGATGCGCAAAAACAGTTTGTTGCAAACGTGGAGGACGCCATTAATTCACCAGTTGACATACCATCGTCTATAAAGCGTTTTCAAGATGCATTACAGTATGCTCGATCCAAAGTGGACTTCGTTTATGCGCCGGGACTATACATGTCTCCAAGTAATATGGAACTTAAGATCGGTCAAGTGATAGGCTATAATAATAAAATTGTTATCGCTACCGATCAACAAAAACCAGGTATAAATTCAGATATGAACGTCGAATTAATAACGCAAACGATCACGGGCGAAAAGGGAATAGTCAAGCCACAAACACCAACTATCGCTCAACCATCTACTGATGCACAAGTGTCACCGCATATTGCGGCTAAAAATCAACAACATATCGATGAAAAAACAGCGCTTGTAGTGGGTGGAGTCTCGGTTGGTTTACTCATGATTTGGTGGTTAAATAGTTCTTAGCGAATACGTACAACAACCATGCAATTGCTACGATCAACCCCCACAAGTTTTGACTAAGCCAAGTGGTGGTCTTAGCTAATAAATTCAATAGCCAGGAAACAACACTCCCTATTATACCGGGAAGTGCGCCGCGGCTTTCTCAGCGAGCTTTCCCAGTGCTGAACCTAATGCTTTTAAATGCTTTTTTATCCACTCTTTTATACCATTTTTATCATTAGGGGGTGATCCGCCTCCACCTGCACTACCACCTGTTAACGAGAGAGTCAAAGTCGATATAATAAATCCCAACGCGGTTAAAATACTAGCAATTGTTATTCCCTGTTCTCTGAACAATGTTTTAATTTTATCGGCCAGTGTAGTGTCATCGTTGAGGACTTGATCGATAGTTTCTCGAATACGACTGATTTGCGAACGAAGTGCCTTTCTATTACTGGAAGCTGCTTCGAGGCGGGCCAATCTTTCCTCTTCTAGGTTACGCAATCTTTCAGCAACGCGGCGTCTACTGAACTCATCGCCCGCCTGTTCGAGTTTTGTTTTCTCTTGAGCTATGTGTTTGTCGATTTCGGATAGCTTGGCTATATTATTTATCAGTTCTCCCCGCATAGTTTGCATTGCCTTGTCAAGACCTCGTAATTCCCTAATACTGAACTATGAATGTGTTACACTGGCCGTGGAATTATCGTAGTAGGTATCTAAGATTTCTCCGAGTCCGTTCGAGGCCACCATCAAGGCTGCTTCCAAATCATCTGTATTAACGAGTTCTTTCCTCATAGTCTGAAGAGCCTTAGTAGTCTTCGCGGGAAGTCGTCCGTAGTCCACAAAACCTAATTTATCACGAACAGTGCCGATACCGTGTTTATTGGCTATCGTAAACAAGGCTAGGGGCTTACGAGTACGAGAATGCATAAGATCAATATCCGGAGCGCCACTCAGTTGCAATATTCCTTTACTATCTATCGTAAACTTTGAATAGTCTCGGCCTATTGGAGTAACATAATTTTTATCTTCTTTTAAGGCATCGTAATAATCATTGACGGTTGATTGTAAAAGTTCATCGTTAAGATTCGTGCCACCAAAGTCAGTATCTTCGATTGGGTAACCAAAGGTACTTAGATCAAAGTCATTATGTTCAAAATTAGTCATTTTTATATTAAACATAGGGTACATGTTTTCAATATAACAATGTCTTCGCAATACGGACGCAAGTTAAACCCACAACGCAGACTTCGAGATCCATTAGGGGTCAAGGCAATTCGTCAGTCTGTTACTATAACTAATAACCCTAGTACCATCGATCAGAATCAAACGCTTCTGGTTCGCTTTCCTAATCTCGGCGCACATGATGTGTTAGTTCCGGGAACTGTCCGACTAGCATTTACGATTGTTTTGAATTCTACCGACGTTAACAGGGAGCCCGTTCAGAACTTAGGTCGTGCTATCGTTAAGAAAATCGCTATTAAAATTAGCGGTAATGAGGTTTTGAGTATCGACGATAGCGATGTATACTATTGTTACATGGATCTCTGGAGAACGGATAAAGAGAGGGAAAACTTACAGTACCAAGGTATTTGTAATAAGAACACATTGAGACTGCGCGTAGATGCTTCTAGTGGTGATGGTACTGTCGTAAAAGATCAGGCCGTTGCCGACGCATTAGGTAACCGATTCTATGTTCCCATAGACTTTGAATTACTAGATTCCCACATGCCCTTTTATCAAGCATCCCTAGGTGATAGGTTAGAATACGAACTCACTTTTAACGACTATGGTAGAGTAATCAGAGCTGCTGAAGAAGCTAGCTATTCCATTGACAATATCTCGCTCGAGTACGATATGATAACGGATCCCGAATTAGCCAGACAAATTCGTAACCAGTATTCGGGAAGTTTAGCCATTTTGTACGATTGCGTGCTGCGACATCGAAAGATCACGAGGGACAAAAAAGATACGATGGGGATTATCAATCTAAATGTCCCCACGAGGTCATTGAAGGGTATTTTAATGTTGTTCGAGGACCCCTCCGATGCGTTTAAAAGAAATACCGAGAAGTTCTACAATCCCAAGATTACGAAAGTAGAATTGACTATCGAGGGCGTTCCTAATCAACTATATAGCCAAGGAATGCTAGCGTATCACCAGTGGGATGAGATTAAAAAACTTCCTTCTATAAAATGTTCTCCGGAAGTTAACGCGGTCGTGAAAGATTTGTCTCTCGGGAGTGTATCGATGGGTGAATACCTCACCTCGAAGTACGCGCTATGGCTTGACATGCGAACAACGGACGATGACCAATTACACGGCAGTGGGAGGAGAATAGAAAATGCTAGCGAGGGTGTCACCATACAGATAACGAAGCTCCAGGAATCGGCTGGTAAATTAAACATATATTTGTACGTGATTATGGATGCGCAACTTAATATACAAAATGGGAGATTCGTGCAAGCAATCTATTAATAATCTTTTACCTAAAGATCCGCACTGCGCTATCATATGCGGGCAAACGGGCTGCGGAAAAACAGCTTTTATTCTAGATATTTTAGAAAGTCATTATCGGGACGTTTTCGATCATATTATTATTCTGTGCCCGACTATAAGCGTTAATAAAACATACCTATCGAGAGATTGGGTAATGAATGACGACGGGGTACACAGAGTCGATCCGGGCGATCCTTTACAAGACTGTCTCCGAGTATGTCACGAAAAATACAAAGGAGAATCAACCCTTTTCGTAATAGACGACTGCAGCGCGAGTAAAGAATTAACAAAAAAGAAAGATATGCTTTCGTATTTAGCATTTTCCGGTCGGCATACTCAACATAGCGTTTGGGTACTTACTCAAAAATACAACTCTGTCCTGAAAGATCTCAGAGAGCAGACCAAATGGGTAGCGCTGTTTCATTGCAAAGACCGAGATTCATTCGAGGAATGTTTACGCGAAAATGACGTCATTTATACCAAGGGTGAACGAGATAAATTCAGAAAAGTGTTAGCGGCAACGAAGCACTGTAAACTCGTATTAAAAACCGATCAACCAGCTGCTTATGCAATTGCTTAGCAAAATGTAGCAAAATTATAGCAAATTGTAGCAAAAATGTAGCAAATTGAACATTAGAGGTTAATATTACATAAAATGTGGTTCGAAATCATCATTCTTTCGCAACATTTCATTATTACGGGATGTATTGGATATGTCATATTCCGTTATGTTAGACTTAAATATCTCCTTAGGTATTACATTATGGAATGCGACGAACTCATCGAACAAATGCTCAAAGAATCTGATGCTGATCAACATGCAGATAAACATAAAGAATGACTCGCGGCTTTGGTAGCCGGTGGAAAATGTTCCCAATATTTGGGAGAAAATTATACCATCGAAAAAATTGATAATATGACCGACGAAGAGATTATAAAACTGTACGCGCGTTACGAGTCTAGACTGGGAGCTACAATGACTAAAACTATAGGGTCGTCTATATTACAACTATACACAGTCGTAGCTAGTACGTTTCTCCCCATCCCGGCAGAACATCGCATGTATTTATGCGAATCTCTAGAGAAAGACCCATTCATCGAACACGCTATAAGCTCAGTGAGCTGTGAGTTTTATCATAGATTCGGAATGTTCTTAGCTCCGTTCACCACAGCTTTAATAACGGCTAGGTATTGTCAATTTAAACATACGTGCCCACATAATAATATAAATGGAGACACAACAGATTGCGGAAACACAACAGGTGACACCACAACAGATTGCGCAACCACAACAGATTGCGGAACATGTGAATGAGGAACCACCACAAGTGAATGAGAAACCACAAGTGAATGAGGATGCACCACAAACAAAAAAACAACCCAGAGTTACTAAGAACCCCCCAAAAATAGCTGCAGGAAGAAAGGGAGGGCTGGCGCGCAAAGCAAAATTAATAAATAATTCAAATCCAATTAAAACATGGGCACTAGTAGGAGTTGCTGGTATAGCGACTGTATGGTTCTTTTATAAGACCGGAGAAGAGAAAACGTCACCCCCGCCACAACAACAAGTTCAATTAGAGGTTAGTCCTCATATAATGCTATAAGAAGCATGACTACTCCAGTTACAGACGGTAAAATGTTGGTAAACGCGACGTATCATTCAGCAGTGGTCACCGGCTTGGCCATTGGCTATGCCCGTATGGCTAAAATGATTGCTAAAACCACACCTCCCAAGCTAGATTTTAATGGATTTGATATAGGTATGATGGTTCTGGATATTGGATTAGCTATGGCAACGAAGGATATGCTCATCAAACAAGGACTTATCCCGGAAGACATAATGGAGTAATTAAACATTTGAATATTTATATTCATATAAACATTTGAATATTTTATATTCATATACTATGGCATCAATTGCGATGATGGTCGGTGGAGCTGTTGTTAATGCTCTAGCTTTTTCGGGGAGTAATTATTTATTTTCCAGTATGAGGGAATCAAACGCTAAAGAAGTTGAAGAGGAGCGTAAACGACATAACGAAGCTTTAGAACAATACCAAGCAGCTCAGTTACAATATACGCAGCAGAGAATGAAGAGATTAGACTTTATTCTTGAAAAACTGATTAAGGAAGGACATTCAATTCAAACGTTTAAGGATGTTGAATCCGCCATGCACGAATACTACCTCGTTTATGGGAAAAAACTCGACCCAATACCTAGACCAACAATGAGTCAGTTTTATACACCGTCAGAGGCTCAGAAAGACCGAGAGGTCGCATTTGTTATTATTAGCTATTCACTAGTGTAGATGTGATTTGCATTTAGACAAATGATATGATAGATGTATATACCATGAATAACTGCAAGTTTACACTCATAGGGAAGACGACTCTATGTAATAGACGCTGTGTTGAAATTTACTGCGGTATACACAATTATTACATCAAGCGTGGACACATAAACTATAAGTGTTCTGAATGCGGGATAGGGGTCAAAGGTCGTTATTGTTTATGTAAGAAACACGGTGCTGATAGGGTCAGGAATCAGATTATTTATGCTAGGAAGAGAGATTACATCAATGAGAGGAATAGGTTGGGGAGAATACGTATTTAGATATATGAAAACAACCAATTAGACATTTGTTTCATTTTGCTTATACCATTCAACCACTATGGTTTTTGTCAGAGAGTTGAAGGCTATGGCAAAGCAACGTGGTCTACGTGGATATTCTCGTATGAGAAAAGCTGAATTGATTACCTTACTCGGTTTGGAATCACCCCTGACTGTTAGAGAACTCAAAGCTAGAGCGAGAAACAGTGGGCTGAGAGGTTATTCTCGAATGAGAAGAGCTGAATTGATCGCTTTACTAGATAATAATAATGATGATAATAATCAACAACAACAAGAATTAATATTTGTACCCACAACCGCCGGCGTTGGTAAATATCTAAGAGGTTGGAAGATGGATATTAATTCCAACATGGATGTTAACGATATTAAGCCCATCATATAGAGTAAAATTAACGAGGAGTTAGATGATTTACAAAGTATAAAATACCAGCTGACGATTAAAATGTCATTGAGTAAAAGTAACGCAGACGATAGTGTTGAATATACCGAACCATATTTCCGTAGCAATCAAGAAGTTATAACCGAATCCGATACTATAAACGCATCATTAGATACATCAATTCAGAGGATACAGGAAACTTTAGAACGCTGGACTAATAGAGGTTCGGGTTGGGGTGTGGATAGAATCGATAGTTTATATTTAGATATAGCGAATTATATGCCCTTCAAAGGTGGATCTTATATAGATTTACCCCCGTATTATAAGAAGAAAAAAGCCATAATTAACGTAAAAAATAAATCCGATGATTGTTTAAGAATGATGATAAGATCTGCATTGTTCCCCATAGACAAAAATCCGGATAGACCTTCTAGCTATCCCCAAAACGATGGACTCAACTTCGATGATATAGACGAACCTACACCAATATCACAAACTGATAAGGTGGAAAAGCAAAATGATTTAGCTATAAATGTTTTCGGACATTCTAAAGGAATTGTTGTACACAGGATAAGCTCCGCTCCGGAACATATTCCCAGAATCAATTCATTTCTGATCGAAAAAGATGGAAAATATCATTATACATGGATAAAGAGTTTAAACAGGGTGCTATACGATCAAACAAAACATAAGGAAAAGAAATATTTCTGCGAAAGATGCCTGCATGGGTACAGCAGACAAGATCTATTAGAAGCGCATAAAGAAGTCTGTAGAGGTGTTGGACAGACCGCTATCAGGATCGATATGCCTAAAGAGGGAAAAAATATATTAAAATTTGAACACTATTGTAATCAAATGCCAGTACCGTACGTAATTTATGCCGACTTCGAAGCGCTTATCAAACCCATAGAAAATACCAACCAAGATAATAATACGTACAAAACATATTCCTTGTGGGTTTGGATATATAGTTGTAAGGTATGATGGGAAAAAAACACTCTCGTGATTTACAGAGGTCCCGATGCAGTGGGAAAGTTCCTAGAATATTTACAAAATGAAGAGAGAATAATCAGGGAAAAATTTTCGTGTAAGAAACCCATGCGTATGACGATAGATGATTGGAGGGCCCACAAGAAGTCAACGAGTTGTCACGTTTGTAATAAACCTCTGGATGGGGATTCCGTAAGAGATCATTGTCACGTTACGGGTAATTATCGGGGAGCCGCGCATAACGAGTGTAACTTGAAACTAAAAATGAATTCTCAAACAATACCCATCCCCGTTGTGTTTCATAACCTTAGAGGATACGATTCACATCTCATTATGCAAGCTATCTCAAAGACCGACGGCGGCTTAACGTGCATTCCTAACAATATGGAAAAATACATATCGTTCTCGTTGACTAAACCTATACATTATAGGGACAAGGATGGGAAATCTAGAATAAAGCAAAGTAATGGGCTTAGATTCATAGACTCCGTACAGTTTCTGTTATCTTCCCTGGACAATTTAGCTAAAGCGAACAATCCCGATGACTTCGCTATAACAAATCAATATACAGATAAGATAACTCGTCATTTGCTGCTGAGAAAAGGTGTATATCCTTACGAATATATGGATGATTGGTCTAGATTCGAAGAAACTGAATTACCACCCCTCGAATCATTCTATAGTAACTTAACGGAATCTAGAATAACAGATGCCGATTATGAACACGCTCTGACGGTCTGGGATAAATTAGGTTGTAAGAATTTAGGTGATTATCACGATCTGTACTTGAAAACCGATGTACTGTTACTCGCCGATATATTCGAGATATCTAGAAAGACATGTTTAAAACAATACGACTTGGACCCGGCATGGTACTATTCCAGTCCCGGACTATCGTGGGATGCATTGTTGAAGAAGACCGCCGTAGAACTAAAATTACTCACAGATTACGATATGCACTTGTTTATTGAGAAAGGATTAAGAGGGGGTATATCGATGGCGGCGAAAAGGTATTGTAAGGCTAATAATAAATTAGTGGAAGGATACGATCCGAGTAAACCCGACACGCACATATTATATCTCGACGCTAACAATTTGTACGGATGGGCTATGAGTCAACCTTTACCCACGGGTGGTTTTGAATGGGTCGATGATATCGATAATAATGATGAGAATAGAGGGTACATACTAGAAGTTGACTTGGAATATCCAAGTTCTTTACATAAAGACCATAACAGTTATCCGCTAGCTCCCGAAAGATTAATGGTTAATAAAGATTGGATGTCGGAATATCAACGTTCATTGATGGGTAATAGTAGGTTAGCTAACATAGAAAAACTCGTACCAAATTTGATGGATAAGACAAAATATATAGTTCACTACAGAAATCTCCAGTTGTATCTATCGTTAGGTATGAAACTAAAGAAAATACACAGAGTTCTTAAGTTTGATCAAAGCCCTTGGATGGAGCCCTATATAAGGCTGAACACAGATTTAAGAAAGATAGCTACCAGCGATTTCGAAAAAAATCTGTATAAGCTCATGAATAACTCGGTATTCGGTAAAACTATGGAGAATCTAAGGAAGCGTGTTGATGTTAAATTAGTCAGATCTAATGAGGAAGAAAGACTCAGGAAACTTATAGCCAGTCCGGCTTTTAACAGAAGCAAGATATTCGATAATGACTTAGCCGCGTTGCATATGCAGAAGAGTAATATAAAATTCAACAGACCGGTGTACGTCGGTATGAGTATTCTCGACTTGTCAAAACACTTAATGTATGACTTTTATTACAACGAACTTAAGAAGCAATACGGCGATAGATGCGAGGTGTTATATACCGACACAGATTCTTTGTTGATGGAAATACAAACCGAGGATGTGTATAAAGATATGGCAGAAAAAATAGATATGTACGACACGTGCGATTACCCTAAAGATAATCCACTGCACAGCGTTGTAAATAAAAAGGTATTAGGTAAGATGAAGGATGAATGTGCTGGGACTCCTATAGCGGAGTATGTAGGATTAAGACCTAAGATGTATTCTATAAAAAAGTAAAATAATGGAGAGATAAGAAAAGCTAAGGGTGTTAAGAAGTATGTTGTAAAAAAGCATATCAAACACGAACAGTATAAAGAATCATTATTCAACGGTACAACGTTCAAACACGAGATGAACTCTTTAAGAAGTTACGATCATAGGATATATGGATTAAGAATGAACAAGACATCATTATCCCCCTTAGATACAAAGAGATGGATTGATAATGATGGTCTAACTACCTATGCTTATGGTTATGGTGGTAATACCGTACCGTACTATGAACAACTCTTCTCATACAAATGCCCTACCCGGTCCATCTTGAAGATAATAAAGAATAGGCTCTCCTTCTTTAGATAACCTAGCCGTGGTGGCTAATTTTTTTATTGCTCCTACACCTTTCCAATATCCTCGTGGGCTGTAGTAAATTTTATTCATTATTAATTAATATTGATGTTTCGTTTAATACATCTCATGACTATCGTTGAATGGCATAGTCATTTACACATAAAAAATGCTACCTGTAGTAGCAGTATAGGTATATGAATCCAGCTCCAGTGGAAGTGAGCCAGAACCCCCATTACCTATAAAAATTTATATCATAGACTCCAGGTGGTGGTCAATTTAACTTAATCTCATGACTATCGTTGAATCGCATAGTCATTTACACATAAAAAATTCCCTCTGTAGTGGTGGTATAGGTATATGAATCCTGCTCCAGTGGAAGGGAGCCAGAACCCCCATTACCTATACTACTGACGTCCCATCATACACAAGCAGTTTGTTTACACCGTAATACTTCACTCGAACATTTGACGGGCATTGAAAGCATATAAGCACGGCAACTTGGTAAGCTAACATGAGGTGGGCATCCTTATAGAAAACAAAGCAAGCCTTTGCAAGGCTTTCGCTCAACATCGCGCGTCACCATTATGACGTCATATCGCTCATTGTGACGCAAAAGATATGACGTCACAGTCGTATATAGGAAAGCAGCAAAATTCCAAGCTCTCTGCTGTCTCCAAAACGTAAATACATTCCCTTTGTAGATTTCCATCGTGTTTTCTGCACGAAATGTATTGCCACACATCCTTTGAATATTGTAGTAACCGCATCTGTGCATTTTGTAACCTGTAATTGTACATGTATATATAATTATTATTTTTCTAATTTTTATTTTTTTTAATTTTATGGAATGAAGTTGGACATAGACTCAATTGGGGATGGGGTTCGTTTCCGGGGAAGAATTCGAAAACCTTTCAGTGTATTTGATCGAAACTTGGCAAAGCTATCAATTAATATTTTGGGATTTATCTAATTTTTATTTTTTTTAATTTTTATGGAATGAAGTTGGACATAGACTTAATTGGGGATGGGGTTTGTTTCCGGGGCAGAATTCGAAAACCATTCAGTGTATTTGACCGAAACTTGGCAAAGCTATCAGGCACATACTGAAGTGGTGCATTTTGATATTTATTTTTTTTTACGAATTTTTATTTTTTACAATTTTTATGGAAAGAAGTTGGACCTAGACTCCATTGGGGAACGGGTTCGTTTCCGGGCCAGAATTCAAAAACCATTCAGTGGGTAAACAATGTATGCTTCTAAAAGAACTTTCAACTGTTGACTCATTACATACAGAATTGCACATTTACTAGTGGTTACTTTACAGACAGCTGCCGGGGGGATATGTCATCTTTCTGATGACTCTTGTTTACATATGCCTACCGGCAATGACTGTAAATAGTACTAATCTATGAATATTAGCTTCCGCGGTGATGCGGCCGTCAAACCAGCTGTTTCAATCAGAGGGGGTTTATTGTGATTTAACAGCCTCTGATTGACCAATCAGTATCGAGTAAATTCCACACTCATGGTAGAATATATCTTATCTTTTTGGATGAACCATAATATACATGTATGCTTATTGAATATAGTTATATTTATGACTTTGTTATAATGTGGAATATTGCTGTTTTTGCTGAAGCAAGTGTGAAAGTGAGATATTAGCATTCCAGGAAATAACAACAGAAATGTTGGATCATTGAGAAATACACCAACTAAACCCGGGTCTGTGAATTATTTTGACGTAAGTACATTTTTTTAAATTCCATGGTCTATATACATGTTGGTGGTTTTGTAGCTTTAAATGAATGCTCAGAATGTTTTGTATTGTGTTCTATGCTCGTACCACGTTTTGTATTCAAGCTGATTCTTGAAAATCTAGTTACCGCATTTTTGTCATGATCAAGCATTCAGCAATGGGGGCGGTCGGGTAGACTAGTGGTTAAAAGCGTTCGCTCGTCACGCCGAAGACCCGGGTTCGATTCCCGACATGGGTACAATGTGTGAAGCCCATTTCTGGTGTCCCCCGCCGTGATATTGCTGGAATATTGCTAAAAGCGGCGTAAAACCATACTCACTTACTCACTATAAGGAAATGTCCATGAATGAATGCAAAAATTTGTTTTCATCCAACACTATATATTATATTGAAAGGTCATGCCCTGACCATGTTTACCATTCTTATTTTGTTCCTGCAGAACAAGGCTAATGGGTAAGTGGGGTGTCTGACTATTTGTCATAAGCATATGTATCTACTTAACAGATGGTGAATTAGGTTTTGAACAGGGCCGTAAAACATGACCTAACTGTTAACTGGGCTATTCGACGACCTGGTTCGTTTTCAAAACATTGGTAAAGCGGATCTCAAACCATAAACATTCGCCTGATTCGCGACATGTTTTAGGATGTTTTTACAACATTTTTGCTGGGTATGGTCATCAGACATGTTGTAACAATGTAATGCATTCTTCTGAGACAACCTTTTTTCACGTCGTATGTGACGTCATTCTTGGTAGTTTAAAGAATAACGCAGTTGGGAAATTATATTATAACATCGCCACAACGTAAAGTACAACGTTCCCACAACGTCAAACATGACGTTGCCACAACTTTGTAACGTGAACTTGTCAATTGGGCTCTCGCATCTGTGTGTTATCTAGGACGTTTGTTGACGTGTGCATAAAAAGGGGGGTGCTCCGAAGTAAGTGTTGAGTACAATCAAAACATACCGTAAAACCGAAAACACTCATAAATTGGTGGTCTGACATGCCAACTGTCCTCCATGTTTTTTGTGCACAGATGACGCGTTTTGTGCATTTGACAAATAACTTCGTTCACAAGAATGTACATTCAATTCGATGACGAAGTTATAATGATCTGTATGCATGTGTAAATGTTCAACGTTCCACTAAAGCATATATTCATTAACCGTTCAAATATTAATATAATATTGTCTTATCAAACTCCACAAACATCTCTGTAGTGTTATGGCGACCTTCAAAATCTACAATTGCATAACCGGATCCTTAAAAGCTATTTTGATACAAACACGTATTGTACCAAATAACATTCGGATATGCCATCTTTCCTCCTTCAAATCCAGGTTCTCTTCCATCAGCATCAGTAATATTATGTCGCTTATCAGACAATCGGGCATCGAGGTTGCTTTTGAAGACGTTTCTTTTTCAACTAATGGGAAGGTTTCAGGCACTGGTCTTCAGTGCGATGTCAGCTTCAAGCACATTGATGGTTGAATGACACATATGTGTACCATGTTTTTCATGGAAAACGTCAGGGAGCGACTCTTTTCGGTGATCAGGCATAATATCGAAAGAGGGAGAGAGTTTATTGCAGTAAAGGGGCCACCGGCCCATTATACAATACATATTTCTTTTCTTTTTTCCATTGAGCGCCATACAATATTATACATTGCACAATCTAAGTGACAATTAATTAATATCGAGTTGTTTACATCTTTTTTTCATTGACAGGAAAATATATTTCGCTAAGACATTTACAGTGTAAGCATTTTGTGATGACAGTAGTTGTTGGAATTAAAAAAGAGTTGGGTTTTGTACATAGTATTTCGGTAATAAACTTCTTATATCATTATAGAATGGACATATCATACAAAGATGGTATTCAGTTTCGACACAAGGTACGATACACAATGTACAGAATCTTTCATTCGCACTTATGCCAAGTGTACGTCCGTATTCAATCATAAGTTAATGGTTTGAACATCTAAATTTAATCAAAGCATTTCTATAAGGATGTACAATGACAAGTGATAGGTATTCTTCAAATTTAAAGACAGTCTTAACAGACTGGTACATTTTCAATTTAGAATATTTTGACAAATCCTCAAACCACATTTGGTAGTCAATCTCTTTACAACGCTTTTATTTTGTATAACCAAATCTTCTATAACATATTTTTTCTATTAATTGAATCAAATGCAGCTTTAAGGTTCAATAAAAGCACAATATAATCGACCTTTATACAAAGCAAAATATTTGGCGATCAATGTATCTAAAACAAAGATGTTGTCCAGTGTTTGAAATCCATGTCTAAAACCAGCTTGTTCAGGGATAAGAATATCATTAGTTTCATCAAATTTGGTCAGTCTTTCTGTATGCATAAATCTAAATATGAAACAGATGAGGAAGTCTAACTGGACTCCTTTATTTCTAGTTCATGTGGGTAAATCAATGGAAGGGAATTGGCAATATGACTTTCACTGAACGATATATGATCATCGAAATATCCTAAAGCTCAAGCGAAACCCTGTGTCCACATTATCTTGTTTTGATTTTGCTAATCAGAGCAGAGGTTCCACTTCACATGTTTGATTTGAAGTCACTATAAGAACATGCCAAAGTTTCTTTAGTACAATACAGTACATGTGTTCAACCCGGCAGCAAACTTTACACATGCCAAATGTTCATTATGCGGCAGTCATATCGAAAGTCGGACCTATTGAAGACATGTAGGGTGTCAACATTAATGGAAACAAGTATGTGAAGTTGTATCTTGATTCGATGGTTTTAGAGGAGGTGTTAACAGATCCAAGACAATATTTGATATAAATTAAAAGAATTCACCTTTATGGATATTTTAAAGAAAGTGAGCATCCATTTTATTATTTGCTTTTTAATTGAAATGACAGATACATGTGGATCGAAATGTTTGTAAAGATATAACCTTCGTTTCTGAAGATCAAGGTTCATGGTCAACACTTGAAACGTTTCTGAAAGATACACTACTATTGATATGTCTTTGCAATAGTAATAAGACCATTTATGTGAAGGCCAGAAGTATATACAGTTCAATGCTGTGGAAGCCTTTTCACAGGCTGACTTAGCACGACATGTTGAACTTCCATTTGATGTAAACAAAACTCCTGCACATTTTGTTTCTCCTGCTTCTTTTGCAATAGTTTGTCCAAGTTTGAAAGTTAGATTTTTGTGTCTATCTTGTTTCTTACTGAATGTTACAACAGCTTTTCTTGGGGTTATACACGAAGCGCCATTTTTAAGCAACATCACAGAGTGTGTCAATTCAACTTGCATACCGTTACCGGTAGAGCTAATTAGATTAGTGTCATCAGCTAGAAGGAGTTCGGGTATGTTCACATTAGCCATGTTTAGTAGATCTCAAATCGTTTAGAAGGTCATTAATAAACACAAGAAAAAGCCATGCAGACAGAACTCTTTCTACCGCACTATTGTGGGCGGAGCTTATACGATTGATCTGACAGGTCAATATGACGTCATGATAACACACACATTTCAATGGTTAATGCGTAAACGGGTCACGTCATGTAAACACCACGCAGGCCGTTTGACAACAAGGACGTAAGTTTTATTGGTAATATAAATATCTATCAATTGCAAGACTTTTCAACAAACGCGTAGGTCTTTGGTTTCAAAACCCACCTGCCATGTCGTCTTCACATCTCCATAAACTGATACCGTGGAATGTCCACGATTTATCCAACACAGTCCAACACACAAATTATAGTTCTCAGCTTTTCTAGATCTCTGGACGAGAACGACATAAGAGTGAGTGAGTGAGTGAGTTCGGTTTAACGCCGCTTTTAACAATATTCCAGTTATATCGCGGCGTATCAGCTTAATGTGGAAGGAAAGCCCGAAGTGGTGCAGGTCTCAGACGTTTACCACTTCGGTGAAACCCACGAGCACGGGTATTGTGCTGACAAACCTAGAAACATAATCGCGTCGAACCGGGATTCGAACCCACAATCATAGGTTTCTGGCGTGCCCAAGGGACGCAACTCTGCACGGCGAATCGCGGCGCCTTAGACGACTTGGCCACCCGTGCCCCCGAACGAAATAAGAGCAGTGTAATTGCAGTGTAAGTGAAATGTGTTACGGCACCAATCGCTATCCTGTGGTGTACGGTATATCTGCAGTTTATAAATAGCATTTGTCACAATATATACAGCGATCGATGATTTCAACAGTGTTATTTCTTCGTTGTGTTCGTCTTGCCTCACCTGGCATCTGGATGGCAACGATCGTGTAAAAAACCCTGGTAATGGTCAAAAATATTTCCAAGTAAATATTTCCAAGTAGTTTTTTTTGTCTTTTCCGTGACATGTTTTCATTGCCCAGTAGCAATGTATTTTGGCGAAGTCACACTTGTCAGAAAGCTCCTCATGCCGAAGTAACTCGATCCGTGAAACTTGGCGGGTCCCAGTGACCCAGATTACCTGTTGATTGGCATGTCAAGTGTCATTTGCATAAAGCCATCCATATTTCTTGTATTTTCCCCTCAAGCCTCAGCTAACCAGAGAGCGGGCGGACGAAATATAATATATTACTTATCAAAAAATGTCTTTCAATAATTGTGTAAGTTATTTTCTGACATCTAAAAAATGTTCGAACACTTAGTACCACAATCTAGTCTATGAATTAATTTATGGTGCTGATCGATTCGCTTTGCTTCGGAAACGAATTTTAAATAAACAACGGAAGAAAGATAAGGTTGACCTGGTTCTTTTATGACGGTACAATGGTAGATCTAGTAGTATTTCTTTTATTAGATCGGGACGCAATTTTCCACAGCGGCAGCAAGATTGAGACATAAAAACATTATATTATTTCACATCGGAATGGAGATAAAAATATTAAAATACGGACAGGCTCACAGACTTCGAAACGATGTTCAGATAAATATTTGTTCACATACATTCTGTCATGTGCGTGAAAATGGATTTCAACATTATTTTCATCAAGCTGTTTCAGGTCGTTGGCTGCACAGATCATATCCTTTCTTGTAAACTACTTCGGCATGAACACATGTTTTTATTCGAAGCTCAAAGCACCAATGTTTCTCTCAGATGCATTTTTCTCAATACAAGACCAGCATCTGTTATAATGTCAATGCCTCGACAATCTTCCTGGTGAGTTGAATTCAACAATGTAATATACACGGCCTCATTCACGGCGTCATCACAAGATTCCTTTCAAATACCAACCACGTGATCATGGGTACGACCTTGGGATGAATTAATAAATCAATTTGCATTTTTAGAAAAGATTCTTTTTCGTGAATATTATTATTCAAAAATATCCTGTACATGGTACTTTTGGATTGCACTGCGGATTTCTTTTATTACTTTGTAAAACTGTTTGTTTTCTCCTTTCTGACCACGCGATCTCCTGACAACCATGCCCCATGAGCGCTTCGAGTTGCTGCTTACAACTGTCAAGAACGTTGCAATTTCGCTTGTCCTCAATTTGAGCAACAAAACATTTTCATGTGAAGCCTAATTTAACGAAGCGTTGTTCGAGATGATCAGAGAGCCTTTGGTCATTTCGATTATGACATTCGATTGTGACTTTATCGTTGAGAAAGTTCCAATTCAAGATGACATCATTCTGACTCACAACTCGAAATGACAAGATGGCGCCTCTCTTCCCGCCCTTGTGCAACAGAAACGTTGACAAATTCAGTGTCGATTCCTGGGATAAGTGAATCAGTGTCACAGCGAGATTTCTTTGTTGAACCAGATGAAGCCGAATATGTATGTTCACACTTCTTTTGTCAACCATGCGTGCCGCGGCACAGGCAATGGCAGTTAGGGAATGGTGCGGCCACCATGTTGCAGAAATTCGTCGATTCGAACACATTGCTTCTGGTCTGAGCTAAGAAAACGAAGTGTTGGGAGAGATCGTAGATACTTGGACTTGAAGAAGATATTAAACGTTGCATCAGATGAAGGATTGGTGTGGACAAAACGGGAAAGGGATCCCAGATTGTATTTTAAAACTTGTGCGCGAAGTGTATCCAAATACCCCGAACAAAAAATACATGGGACAAGTGTGGATCTAATGATCAAACTCAGTTTTGTGTGTGAAAATTTTGTGAAAGAAAAGGAAATCTACAATTAAAGATGTCTTGGAATATGTGTATTGGAGTTTTCGTTTATCGTAAGTACAATATTATCTGGATACGCCTTATGTATGTCAAAACAGCTAGTATATTTCGTTACTTATTTACCAGTTGCTGATTATTTACCAGTGCATTGTTGTGTTAATACACGTGACATATTCATCTATTGTAGTCAAGCTGAGAAATATTGGTGCAACTTCTGGTGCTTCAAATTGGAGCCCTTCCTAAACACCTAACAAACTGTGTAATAACTTTAGTTTTATAAACATAATCTGATTATTGTGTGACACAGATCTAACAATTGAATGCAAATGACCAAAACTAAACAAATATCTGTAATTTTCGGATTGAACTGAAAGAATCGTGTCGTCAATTTCGTATTTATGTATCGTTACTGTTTCATTAACCGAAAATGATGTTCTGCTGCTGTTCTGCCGTAAAAATATACATCACAATTCACTTTGACCACAAATGCATTAAATGTGTCACGTGAGCTGATCTTGTCTTGTTACAGTCCAACTATTTGATCGATCATAGTCCTAGTGTTCAGTGGTTGTTGCAGGCGGATTCACCGAAGCTACGGTTGCAAAGGCATCAGATCCAAGACTAGACTTTGATTGAGGCTTATCTCGAGGAAGCTGATACACGTCTAATTTTCCACTGTATTCATGCTCATATGGAGAGTCAATGGTTGTGCCTGTAGGCGACACAGATGTCCTTGTGTTGCTCCCAGCTCACTTCGACAAAACTGGATGCACGAATCTGCTGATGAAAGCTGGAACATCAACACATCCTAAATATATCCCAGTACATGAGATTCGTCGTCAATTACCAATTGACCAAATATCATCATTGATAGCTTTCCATGCAATAACTGGATGTGACAGTGTTTCCTAACTCAGTGGTCACAGCAAAAAGACGGCCTGGTGTGTCTCCCAGCATCAACACAGCAACTTGGGCCATCTGGGAATGGGTAACTTCACCGATGACATGTCAAAATCTGCAGAAAAGTTCATCTGTCAGCTATATGGAGTACCCGAGGCAGACACGTGTGACGAGGCACGAGATAAATTGTTCTGTGTAGGACGACCCCAACATGCGAAGCCATTACCAAGCCAGTGTCTGGATTCAAGCCCACGTGCATTCTCCAGTTCTTCCCATGGTAACAGATATGGGTTGGGATCGCAAAGATGGGCAGCTGGTACCAAGACTTCTCTCTCTACCGCCCATCCCAAAAGCATGCTTAGATGTCATGTGGATGCTCCAAGGGATGCCTGAGTAAGCTCTGTAGCAGCAGAAAAATGCGTTTACTGTGCATTGAAGCTTGCAAATGTAATATGCCGAGGAATGCAGAATATTCTACCTAATCGTACATAAACTGTCACCAAGTGGTCCTCCACACACAGTTAGTTATGTAAAATTACAACAATTTAAAATAAAAATTTAAAAAAAATCATATATCTGCAATGTTATATGTGCATCATGCATGGATTGATATTTAGTATGAAAAAAGTTATAGAGATGATATTTCACATCCACTATGCAGCTCATTCCTATACTACGTTGATTAGTGACAAGACTGTGTGAATTTTCATTCAAAAATGTTAACGGTGAAGGCAAACAACTATATTTAACTATAGCTGTATCATTTACAGTTAGTTTCTCCCACATTACAACCATAATAGTATGATAAAGTTAAGTCTCTCATGTAAATAAGACTGTTTGCATCAGATGCAGTTAATAATCAAATTTACCCTAATATGGCGGCCATCTTGATTTCTTGACATATTGTTGGTTAACGTGTGGTTTCAATGGATTCCTTGTTCATGAAAACGTACACAGAAATGTTATATTTGTGGTCCCACCATGTTAAGTACCAAAGATATGACAAAAATGAATTTTTAAAGTGTCGGTGGCGGCCCTTTTCAATTTATCAAATGTGTGGGTTAACCGTTGAAAATACAGCTGGGCAAACCCCCTAAATCAATTTAGAACATATCAATACGTCTATAATAGTTAATTGCCAGCCGTAAACATGAAATGCCTCCACCATCAACATTTTCTGAAAATGAGGTTTGTTTTTTATTTGTTGTTTAATGCCGCAATAATATTCATATTAGTAATATTCAGGTCATGTGACGGCGGTCTGTAAATAATCAAGAAAAAATCCAGAAAAAACCCAGAAAAAACCCGTGATTGAAATCACACGTCTGGGATACGATGACATGCATCAACAAAGTCACGAGACTGAATACCCGACCCCGTAAGTCGCCTCTTACGACAAGCATGGGTTGTTTAAGACACATTCTAACCCGAGAATCTTCACGTAACTATCATTGAGGTAGTGCCAGATAGGAGGGGTAATGTGTAATTGTTCCAGGGTTTTTTTCAGCGACAATATTAAGTGTTTTATGTTGTTTTGGGTTAAGTTGAAGAATTTACCAGATTAAATATACGGCAGGGCCATGTTTCATGTTGGTCAGGTGTGACTCGTGGGAAGTTTGCTTTTTGGAAAGGAATTTCTACATTATGTAGGTGAACCTTGGGTGTGTAATATTGGTATTATTGTTTCTTGAAAAGCAAGACAAAACGTTTATTTTTTTAATTCATTTTGAATCCCCAGCAAAATGTCATCGGAAGTATGTAGTATGTGTTTTAATGGAATTTGAAAAAAATGTCGATCATGAAGTTTTTGCGAAAATATGCTTCCTTTTTGGGGTACCATATGCAAAGTATATGTATCAGATAAAGTGAGTTTTTTATATACCCGTAATTAAACGTCTTTTCTTTGTTCTGATTTTTTTGGTAAGGGATGTGTTTGGTCGGGGTTTCATGACTATAGTCAGATTTATAAAAATGTTATTATATTCAATAATTATTTACAAATAAAGAGTATTAATGTTATGTCATTATGTAAATCTCATTACATTGGTAAGGTCTTACTTGTCAAACGAAGGACGCGGTGAGTTACTGATTCACTTTCTATTATGAAAGTGAAGTCTCACCTCCTCCGTGGACGATTTACCTTTAAGAAACAAAACCTGAAGAAAGTTTAAAATAACCAGCATAAAAGATAAAGAACTAAATCCGCTATAGGTTGATAATGTTACTTAATTTGTCACATTTAAGAATATGATCAGCCAACCACTGCTGCTTGCTCATCAATATTGCCCTCATCGGCAGTTCCCTTTGGTACGGAATCGCAGAAGGCGTTCTATGGCATATTGTTGTTGCCTTTTGCCCTTTGAAAACGCAAGGGTCATACGAGAAGTAAAGGTCACAAAGCAACTCGTCTTAGGTTACCTCCTCGGGGCTTCCCTTAGTAATTGGATGCCTGTAATGCTGAGATAGTCACGGAAAGAGCACAACATGCTACAGGTTTTACTGTACGGTATTATTAGTGGCTACTTCCATGTGGCATACAGACCGAATAGCCTCAAAACAGCAAATTATTTTAACTGGAAAGGAAGAGCGGCAGGATTATCGTTAATGAACATCAAGAGTTCCCCTGCAGCGGGACTGTATATATAAATGTATCACTGAATATAAAATTTACAACATTTCCATAGTCACAATAAAACTCTACTTAAGAATACATTGTACAATTCCAAATATCTACTATGTATAACATACATGTGAACATGTGTATATGAACTACTATATACTACTGATGACACCATTTGTACACCAAGGTATCCTATCCCACCATTGGCACCCACCACAGACACATACAAAGTCAAACAGAATGAAAAACAAATACGGGAACATGTAGTACAGGTCAAAATAAGGAGTTGCATCTTTTTTGTAACTGTTCGAACTGTAATCCATATAACATTTTGAAAGCTTTTATTACTAAGGGATTTAATGTTGTAAATGATCAGTCGCATGACGCTCTTCGAAGAACGTATGTATAAAAATGTAGGTTATAATGTGACAATCATGAAGATGCTTTGATCTCAAAGATGGCTAATGATACCTGAGATTAACTGTCGCAAAATGCCACGTGATTTGCTTGTCTTGTTCATTTTGTTATATTGATCATTTGAAGAAACACCTGTCATCTTGGTTATGATATATATATTTTTAAACCAAACTAAAATTCTGTGTGAAACGAAATTTAGTGAAGGCCAGCTCGCAAACTTAATGTGCATGTCGTCAACATGGTGCTGTGATACGGCAAGTCGCACTGGTCTTTGGCATTATATATCAGCACATTCGCCCGAATACATTTCTTGGAATAGCCTGTTTAAGTCCGCATTTTGCTTTTGTGGATCTAGAACAAAATAGACCTGTATATAAGTATACCTTACGTTCTTGTACGTGTCATCGTAGTGCACAGCCAATAACCGTTGTGGCTACGAAGGACGTCCTGACTACCACTTAATACCCCCTGGACCTGGCATTGGTTTTGTTGCTGACATGTATATGTATCATGCGTATATGTATCATGCGCTATGTACATGTATATGTATCATGCGCTATTCCCAGAAAATATCCCAAACCCATCATTCCGATTTCTGACTGGTTGTTCCCTCTGGCCATGCGATCAGTTGTGTTTTCAGTCTGTCGTTAGGAATCATCAACGAATGGTAGGGCTTGGCATGATTTTTATTTTGGTCTTGTCAAGCTCGGGCGCATTTAACTCCTGTCATATGTTGACCTTTGCAGTTATACATTATTTGCAGTGCAAGTAAACGGAATAAGCCATTCGCTGTCTTTTTCTGATATTTTCAAATTTCTGATATCAAAATGCCATGTCACTAAGACGTAAGCTACGAGATAAAAAAGTGAACAAGAATGAGACTTTGTAAGATTCACCTGAGATCGTCTGAGATGCCCCCTCGCCTTTCACTGTATGTGCTGTTTTCAAATGAATTACAATTTTCGTTGTAGCGGTCAAACTACAAATCGCTGTCTTTCCATAAATACATCGCTGTTGCTCTGAGGCAGGTACCCCCTGTGGTCAAGACGATTACACACAAGTATGGTATTGTTACAACGGTTGTTGGGGTCGTTTATCACATCTGATGTAGGCATTTAAATATTCAAATAAACATTTCATACTACAGCTACAAAATTGCTAACGTTATCGCCATACACGGCAAGTTTCATTGAAATATTTAGACTCGAAGAGATTATTCATTTGCGTTTGTCATTTTCAAGGTTCCACATATAGCCTTAAGGTTTAACAATTCTGTACGTCGAACTGCTGATTGCGAAATTCGTTATCCTCAGGTCTACCGTTAATGCGACGTGAGCTGTACCTTTAAATTAATAAGTAATCTTGTTTCAAGCTGTCTTTATGATCTCGTTACATTGCACTAGTTTGGTGTATCACGAACTGATTCAATAATTAGAAGGTTTCAATAACAACCTTTCATACAGAAATATACCCGTTTTGACATTTAAACTGGGTAAAAGGTAATTATAACACGAAGACCTATTCAGCTGTACATAAACATTGTACGCTGTCGCCAGTAATACAATGCTGACACAAATGGATATAGTGATTAGCATTCATTCGCCCTGAAGCCTAAAGGCATTCAATACTTTATATACACATGCACAAAAGTTAAGCGCCACCACATTCACAGTCTCTTGATTTCACGTGTGGGAATCTGAAATACGAAATATGATGATGTACGACTGAATTAGGCTTCCATTGTTCCATGAACCAAAATTTGTCCAGATACCACAAGGAAAGCGTGCTTTACGTGTTGCTGCAGTTCCCCTACCCTATAAATAGTGAAATTCAAGTTTCAGACACGTGGTTGCATTTTGCTCCAGTGCGAGATTCCCCTTCCAATAATAGAGGTTGAAAATCAGCCATGGTTAGGAGAAAGTTAACACACGCTGAAAGATGGCAAGTGATAGACATGAAAAATGCTGGCATGTCATGCAGGGCCATTGCAAGACAAATGGGTCGTCATCACAGTGTTATCACTCGTTGGATTGTCAAACATGGTCAATCCAATAATGTCAATGACAGGCATAAGTCTGATAGGCCAAGAAAGACCTCTAACAGAGAGGATAGACGTCTTTTCTTTTCTAATCCATTTGCCACTTCAACAGATTTAAGATTGCAGTGGATTACCCATCAGAGACTCTCGACGATGACCGTAAGGCGTCGCCTCAGAGCGGCTGGTTATAACGCCAGAAATCCAGTAAAACGTCCTCAGCTGACTGAGAGGCACATGCGGAATCGTCTGACATGGTGTCGTGCTCGTAGTCGATGGAACTTGGCCAACTGGAGAAGGATCCATTGGTCTGACGAGTGTCGAATGCTGCTACGAACTGTTGATGGTCGAATACGTGTTTGGAGGCAACGTAACACTCGTTTTGCACCAAGGAACATCCAGAAGATGCAATACCAAGATGCCGTTCTTCGTCCAGTGGTAGTCCCTCATTTTGACAACCATCCTCTTCAGACAAGACCTGTTTACATGGACGACAATGCTAGACCTCACAGATCTCGGGCAGTTTTGGCTTATTTGCGTCAAGAAGCTATTGCCACTCTTCCTTGGCCGGCCTGTAGTCCGGATCTTAATCCGATTGAGAATCTTTGGGACATTCTTGGCCGGAAAATCAGACATCCTGATCCCCCCAGTTCAAAATCTCGCTGGACTTGAAGCCGCACTTCATGAAGAATGGATCCGTTTGCCTCAGAGAAGCATTCAACGACTTGTAATAAGTATGAGGCGTAGGTTTGAAGCTTTGGTGGGTCAATGTCCGAGGATCATACACACGTTACTGACTCTGCACTCCCTGGGGTGTCTATGTGACACCTGATATGGTCTGCTGATATCATGACAGTTACATGAAAAAAAAAGTTTTTCAATGTTTTCTAATCCTTCAATTTCTGGTCTTCGGTAAAATTCTTTTCTGCTCATATTCTTTTGGAACACAAGATAAACTTGCTTTGGGACAACTTTTGCATCACATGAGGTTTACATATACGGCTTATAACAATCGTACGTCCCGTGATAATAGTCATCATTAAGTGCCAAAAGTAACAGCTCACATATATGGTGAGTGGCACTTAACTTTTGTGCATGTGTATATATCACACATATACTACTCACAGTTTGCTATAAGAATCAAGTTTGTATGATATAAAAATATCATACAACAAATAAAGTTTGAAATATACCGGAAAACCCCTAACCTCAATTTCAGGATGAACGAACAGATGCACGGTGTGCACGAGGTGCTTGAAAATTTATGTTTTGATGTATGTGACAGAATCGTTGCACATTATTTTCAGAGTGCACAACAAGACAACCGAGCGCAACCGACTGATGATTGCAACAACTGAATGCACTTATGCCCTCTCAGCATCAAAGACGTCATTTGACAACAGAAGAATTAGGCAGATGCATAGGCATGTTTAAACTGGGTGAACACAACGCCGCGTTGCAAACGTCTTTGGTGTTAGACGTTTGGTTCAGCTTCCCAGCTAGACGTAGCTGTTTGACAGCGTTCCACCACACAGTGGTAAGAAAGGTTTCTCCTGATTGCAACAAGAAGTTATCACCTCGTGAATGCCACCGAACTCAGAAATGATGCGCGGAACGCCAGTGGCGTTAACGTTTTAACTGGGGCTGATCTCCGGTCATGGAGGGCATGCATTCACATCCCACTGACCCGACATCACAGGCAGGCACGTTTGGAATGGGCTGGAGAACCGATATCCATGTGGTACAGCAGGGCAAGATGACAGGTGTGCGCTACAGGGATGACATTCTCGACATTTGCAATGGCTGGGGCTGCTGCACTCGGACCGGACTTCATCCTCATAGACGATAACGCACGACCTCATCGTGCCATAGTCGTTAATGCCGGCTTAGAGCAGGAGACCATTGTCAGCATGCAGTTGCCAGCTCGGTCACCAGACCTCAACCCCATCGAACACATGTTGAACGAGCTGCAGATCGTCCTCTTACGACGCCCGTTCATTCCGGCAAATCGACAGGAACTCGAAATGACTCTCAGTTAAGAGAGGAACACTCTTCCCTTGGCAGCCACCCAGACGG
Source organism: Haliotis cracherodii (assembly GCF_022045235.1). NCBI lineage: Eukaryota > Metazoa > Mollusca > Gastropoda > Lepetellida > Haliotidae > Haliotis > Haliotis cracherodii. The sequence goes on from NW_027266286.1 coordinate 32,835,760, forward strand.
GAGTGTTTGACAATGAATTTGATTTCGTGATTTATTTACGTTTCAATTTCGGTCATATACTTTCATTGTGAGCGGGTGATCTGACTGATTATTTGTCACATGTTGTCTGTTGCAATTGTGTGGACTTTTTCTTCATTGAATATGCGTGCACGCAGTTTTGTCTAAGGCTATTTCAACGGATGGACACAATTTTACGTATGACCTTTTAAAGTGGTGATCCTTTGCAAACTTTGAGCAGTATAATTATATCCCAGTTGTGAAGTGATGTACGTAAGCAATGACGATGTGATGTAGAGCCCTGACATGTAAATATATGGGAAACTTTAATTTAAGACAAACCTCTCGAATTTAGCTCCCTCCCATTTTATAAAAATGACACTAGTGATTGCAATTTGCATCTTTGTGTTTAAACGAATATTAAGACATGCACACGACTGTGAAAGAGTTTTGGAAGTACGCTAGAAGAGCATCTTCTCCTCTGTACACTAATGATATTTATGATGGTGGATCCGGAATGTCATATGATCTTTTTACGGAGTTGTGTAAATCGCTGGTTGAACCAGTTTTGTTTTATGGTCCCATGATATAGGGCTTATATAGTTTTGAAGAAGTTGAAGTTGTGCAAAATACGGCTGCCAGAATATTTCTTGGTTTTAGAAAATATGCACCTGTTCTGAGCAGCCAGCTCCGTTTCGGTTACTCAGAAAATATAATGTTTCAGATATCTTTTCAGACTTAAATCTATGAATACTGAGTGAGTGAGTCTGGTTTTACGTCGCTTTTAGCAATATTTCAGCAATAGCACGGTGGGGGACACCAGAAATGGGCTTCACACATTGTACCCATGTCGGGAATCGAACCCGGGCCTTTGGCGTGACAAGCGAACGCTTCAACCACCAGGCTACCCGACCGCCCCCTATGAATAATGTACCTTGTGAACCATTATAATTGTACTCACTTACTATTGGGTGTATTAAAAACGTTTTATTTCAGGATGACACAATTTATTGCCACACTTCGCTTTGGAATGATACGGGTAATGTAAATGGAAATGTTACGTACTTACAGAAAATACAAGTGTACACCTTCCTTTAATTTGATTTCTATCATAATGTTTAAAATATTATGTGTAAAGACCACCCCCGTATTTTAGCCAAATGTAGATGTATAATATCAATTTTACCTTTGCTTGTTGAGACAGGTAGATATTCTAAGCCTTCTAGACCAATATCGGAGAGGTTATGTAAATATTGCGATTGTGATTTGGTGGAAGATGAATGTCACTTTGTACTAGACGCAGTATTTTTATGAAGATTTACGGTATGATTTATATTGTGCAGCTGAAGGAAACAACCGAAAGTGATATGCAAAGAAGAGAAATTTAGTTTGTTAATGAATACAAACATTTTACAAAAATTGCTTTCCGCAACGCTTTTTTTAAATGTTTACGAGACGACAGTTGTCGCCATGATTATTAAATTATCTCTCTCGCCGTTGAATCGAGTAGTTTGTTATTGTTTCCTGTGAGTCTTCTGAATTCGTAGCTGACATTCTTTAACTATCTATTTCTTGTCTCGATTTGAACCTTATTGTGATATTAACCTCTAATCATAATGAAGCAGATAAATTAAAGAGCATTAGTAATCTATCATTACGGCCATGAAAACAGTTATGATACATAATTGTTCGAGAGTTTTCAAATATAATACTTGTTTGTAAAGTTTGAATTGTGATTAAGTGCATATGCTCTAAGATTGCAGGTCGTTGTGGCTTAGATCTAAAGAAATATCTTGTTACTGGCTAACCTTTCCATGCGACGCCCTTATCCACGTCTGTAAATGGACTCAAAATAAATTATCTTACACTGACTCCACGCTTTGATTACGAACTCAAATGGATTTAGAAACATAAAATGATAAACTTTATTTTCTTTATTGTCACGAAGTGTAGTGTTATGATCCAATACATGATACAGGGCTATACCTTATTCAGTGTAAGAGAGTTATGATCTGATACACATTAGTTATAGTCCGATACTATATATTGTTACACGTTTTTCAGTGTAAGAGAGGTGTGGTTAGATACTTACAATGGCAACACCATATTTAGTGTACGAGTGTTATAGCCTGATACTCAATATTGCTACAGCTTATTTTGTGTGAGAGAGTTATGGTCTAATAACTAATATGACTACACCTTATTCAGTATAAGAGAGTTATTGTCCGATATTCAGTATGGCTTCAAGTTATTCTGTGTACGAAAACTATGATCTGAAACCCAATATCGCTACACCTTATTCTGTTTACGAGTGTTATAATCCGATACTCAAAATGCCTACACCTTATTCAGTGTAAGAGAGTTATCGTCCGATAATTTTATATAGCTTAAACTTATTTAATCTAAGAGTTATAGTCCGATACTTATTATAGCTACACCTTATTCAGTGTACAAGAGGTATGATCTGATACCCGAAATGGCTACACTTTATTCAGTTTACTAGAGTTATGGTCCTATACTGCATATTCAATGTGAGAGAGCTATGGTCCGATACTTAATATGGCTACACGATATTCAGTGTGCAAGAGTATGGTCCGATACTCAATATTTCTACACAGTATTCACTGTGAGAGAGCTATGGTCCGATACTTAATCATAGCTACGCCTTATTCAGTGTATAAGAGTTATGGTCCGATACTTAATTATAGCTACGCCTTATTCAGTGTACAAGAGTTATGGTCCGATACTTAATTATAGCTATGCCTTATTCAGTGTACAAGAGTTATGGTCCGATACTTATTTATAGCTATGCCTTATTCAGTGTACAAGAGTTATGGTCCGATACTTAATTATAGCTATGCCTTATTCAGTGTACAAGAGTTATGGTCCGATACTTAATTATAGCTACGCCTTATTCAGTGTACAAGAGTTATGGTCCGATACTTAATTGTAGCTATGCCTTATTCAGTGTACAAGAATTATGGTCCGATACTTAATTATAGCTATGCCTTATTCAGTGTACAAGAGTTATGGTCCGATACTTAATTATAGCTATGCCTTATTCAGTGTACAAGAGTTATGGTCCGATACTTAATTATAGCTATGGCTTATTCAGTGTACAAGAGTTATGGTCCGATACTTAATTATAGCTATGCCTTATTCAGTGTACAAGAGTTATGGTCCGATACTTATTTATAGCTATGCCTTATTCAGTGTACAAGAGTTATGGTCCGATACTTAATTATAGCTATGCCTTATTCAGTGTACAAGAGTTATGGTCCGATACTTAATTATAGCTATGCCTTATTCAGTGTACAAGAGTTATGGTCCGATACTTAATTGTAGCTATGCCTTATTCAGTGTACAAGAATTATGGTCCGATACTTAATTATAGCTATGCCTTATTCAGTGTACAAGAGTTATGGTCCGATACTTAATTATAGCTATGCCTTATTCAGTGTACAAGAGTTATGGTCCGATACTTAATTATAGCTATGGCTTATTCAGTGTACAAGAGTTATGGTCCGATACTTAATTCTAGCTATGCCTTATTCAGTGTACAAGAATTATGGTCCGATACTCCATATTGTTACATGTTATTCAGTGTAAGAGAGGTGTGATTCGATACTTACTATGGCTACACCATGTTCAGCGTACGAGTGTTATAGTCTGATACTCAATATTCCGACACCTTATTTTGTGTAAGAAATGTATGATTTGATACTCAATATGGCTACACCTTATTCAGTGTTAGAGAGTTATGGTCCAATACCTAATATGACTACACCTCATTCAGTGTAAGATAACTATGGTCCGATATACAATACGGCTTCGTCAACTTATTTAATGTACGATAGTTATGATCTGGTACCCAATGTCGCTACACCTTATTCAGTCTACGAGTTATGGCTCGATACTTCATTTGTACGGCTACACTATATTCAGTATACAGTAGGTATGATACGATACTCAATACATCTACACCTTATTCAGTAAAATAGCGATATGCTCAAATATACTCAGTCCGGCCACATGACGGCGAAGGACGCTAGTACCTGGACTCTATATATCGGATAAAATTCGATGTTCACTGTTTAACGCGGAACAATTTCTTTGACGTTTCCTTACATAACAGAAGATTTGTGAGTGCATTGAAAAAATAATTATTTATAAAATGTTGCCTAAAGTTCTATGTACATGTACTTGATTTTTACCCGGTGAAAACACCGTGAAGGCGTCTGTTGTCAAGGGTAATATTTATACATGAAAATTGCAGCCAGGTCAGAATTGAATACCACGTTGAATCGCGGTGACGACAATGAATGTTGTCATTTCAATATGCCGCTTTCGAGATTTTAGCTGGAACTCACCATGGAAAAGCACATACATAATTCAGATGACTACTTTAGACGAGCTTCATGTGGTACAAAAACTGACTGGACTAACACAGGCTTACATTCACATAGAATAGTTATAAACGTGACATTGCCGTGTCAGTGTGTCCCCTTGAGCTGCAGTTGTGAGTATCCATGGTAACCAGCAGGGGGCAGAACTGGATGTCGATCCTTCATACCTCTGATTTCACGCAGCATCTCATCAACAAAATACGCTCCCGAATTGAAGTTAGAGTTGTCATGAAAATAAGTAACTTCAACAATGCACTAGGAACTAAACATTTCAAGGGCACGAATTGCAATCAAAGGACGTTCGAGAAACTGTTTTGGGGGACACATTGCCCTGGCCACTTCATTCTGTCTCTAATAATTGTGACTAAAATACTGGCGTATATATATTATTATTTAGGTATTGAGTTGAGTTTATAATGGCAATAGTAATTGTTATGTCATACCAGCGAATGTTATTCATTAAATGCACCATACCATACGATAATTTTCTAGCTCACAACGCATGGTTTCACTCAAGCACGCTTCGTAATAGTCGGATCTTAACTGAATCCACCACCTCCCTCATGATAATCACCACCTAGGTGTACTTCTGTAGGTATAAGCTTCAACCACTACATAGGTTCATACACTAATTGTTATAGCATTGACTCATCACTACCTTCTCATTTATATTCTGACAGATCTCAAGAACAATCCTGGAGCTTGGAAGCACTTAAGTAATCCAGGACAGATAAGGGGATTCTCATCAATTCAGTTCCACAATTATTATCATCATCATCATCATCATCATCATCATCATCATCATAATAATAAGGGCAATATATCCGATCTATCAGAGGGTAATTCAGGCGGATACTATTCCCCCTGCAAGTAATTTAACCTTCGTCATTCTTCATCATTCGTCTTCTCTGCGCAACTCCTATTTGTATTACTTGGCAGAGGTACAGCCCGGTGATCGGGTATATTTCTTCACCGTTCATGTTCGAATACTCAGCCAAGTCTCAGTACGCTCAAACAGTGTGGAGTGCGCGACTCCTAGTTAGAGACTTGGCTGAGGTTCAAGTTGTTTACATGGAAACAGTTTGACTAATGAGACCCTTTCTTGTTGGCCTTAATATTTTCTATTCTATCTACGAATATTCAGCTGTTAACGCATCATGTCATTATCTACCTCTCGTCTTCTGGATGTCTGAAAAAGCAAAAACCCAAATAAATGTAACAGAATACAAATAAAAATGGCCACTCCTATTTCGAGATTTGGCTGAGGTTCAAGTTGTCCGTGTACTATTGTTTTATGTTTCATGTATATATATATATATGCGTATATATATTGTTTGTTATGAGTGTCTGTCTCCTCATTATTCAGGCCGCAAGTCTTGCGTGCATCTACACATTCTGAAACAGTCGAAAAATAATCCGGACTTTCGGAAACAGCACAGCCTCCAATACCTCAACCATATGACTAACTCGTGAGTGATAGCATGAGCAACCTGAGCAAGAGTGCGATGTCTCAATATCAGCAAGGTCACACCTCATCTCCCCTTTTTGCTTGTATGGGTACATTTTCTCACCCTGAATCAAAAACGGATAAATCAAACGTAAGCCATTGCGGCGATAAATCAGTGGATTCTATGACCGCTTCAGTGTCTATATCTGTTTGTGCGCGGTATTTAGGTCACGTTTTGACATAATTGTGTGATTTGAAAGCGGGACACCAGACAAAGGATAAACTTTAGCCCGACACTAGCATCTGGCTCCACATTGAACTGCTACATCTAGCCATCATGTTTTGTAAACATTAGAGAACGTCCCAAGCAAGAGAATCAATGCAAAAATATAATTATTTCTGTCACGCAAAGATACGCGGTAGATGAGGTACGCAACCTAAGTGTAAAGGTTTCTCAGGTTTTAGCGTACTCATAATTTTAAGTGCGTAACCTTATAGCCTAAGAGAAGGCGATCCGTGATCTCTGACCAAACACCACATGTTCATATTATTACTTATTATATTGTTACTTATGCCACGTACTTATCCTAAGTATAGTTAAGGAAGTAATGACGTATCAAGGTCACAGATTGACTATGTGGGATCGAACATGACACATTAGACGTATTGTATGTAGAGCCTTTATCACACGGACACTGGTAGGAGTCGACCCAGAGTGTGAACGGGGATTCAATGACCGTAAATGACTTTACCTGATTGACATGCATGCTTATCTATCTTTTCTAGCCACATCAAGAAACTGTGCACGTAGAAAATATATTCTGGATTGAAATACAACACAGCAAGAACAAAATGATGCAGACGCTGTACCAGCTGAATGATCGGACCATAAGAAAATGTCAACGGGACCTGAACATCATCTGTTACGATGACGTCAGAAAATCAAAATGGAGTAGGGTGTCAAACGACAAAGTCACAAAGTCAATAACGGGTATGACCACCCTGTGCGTGAATCACAGCAGTGCATCGGCGACGCATGGAGTCCACCAAATGGGCATAGAAGGCCTGGGGAATGGCCTGCCATATCCTCCTCAAATCCTTTGCCAAGTCACGGACGTTATCTGGAGGATGTGGAAGACGGGGGGGGGGGGGGGGGGAGAATCTCTATCTGGAGAAATTGCAGAGCACAGTTTCTTTATGTGGCTAGTATATAATAAAGCTGAGACACAACATGCATGACAGGTGACATGTCGCTCGGGGCGTCAATCAGCAATCCGTAATTACAAATGACAGAAGAAGAAGAAAGGTTATTTCTGTCTCACTTGTTTTACATGGACGTATACCTCAGATCTGCCTTGTTATCTTCAAGTGCCATGAATTTCGACCAATCAGATGGCAGCGGAACCGACTCACTTTCAATAAGACGTCATACTAGTTGACGATGTAGCGATCAAACGTTACATCAATCCTCTGAGAGGTGGCTTCCATCTTGTACACGACGTCTGCAAATGCTTTTGCACATAATCCAAATGTACTTATCTTTCGGGGTTTTCCGAGAGCCATCACTAGTGCCTGACCATCAATCAGCAAGCAACTTGGTCCATCCAGTGCAACGGTTGATGATGTCAGTACATCCTTGGTCAATATGTTGCCTAGCACAGACTTGTTTGTTGAGTGCAGGCTACCACAGGTTGTGGCAAGAGATAGCGGAACAAACACAAGCTCATACTGGAGGATGCTGCCCTATAAGTTGTCATTATAAGCCTTTGCAAAATGTTTCTGTCCATCTTTATTGAACTTTGTTTGCCTTTGACGCCTTGCATAACAGTGTAAAGTGAGGCAAATGTCAGAGCCTTACTCTTGTGAATGTGAGCTTTGAGATCGACATGCACGGCATTTGCTGGGGCTAGGCACATACGTTTTGTAACAAACTCGTCAAGCTGCTTTTTACCAAGATATTCTGCTCCAAGTAATGACACCTGGATAGGAGCAGTGGCCAGATCCTTGTCGATCATGTCCTGTAGTGTCGCTACATTTTTATGGAAGACCCTATGTTGCTTTAGTGACGTAACCAGTCTTACTATATCTCGATCATCTTTTGCCCTTCTTCCTTTGGTACACTCGTTGTGAGTGTAGATGGCGTCATCATCATCCGTTGTTATGTGGAGCATTAATTTAGTCTGCGATGTCATCAGCGTCCTGAGGTTATATGACAGAGTTCATCGGCTTAGTGCAGAAGCTACTTTGGTGATGCCGACCAAGCCCCCACTCTTCTTACCAGTGGCATTCAACATCCTGTACTTTGGTCTGGAGAAACTTGATTGAATCGTGGGTTTGACCACAATATGTTTGACCACAATATGTTTGACCACAACATTTCCCTGCTGGGACTCATACAAGATGTTTGGTGGGAGCTGGACCATTTCAGCCAGGTAGACCGTCCCACATCGGGCATAGTTTACGTGGTCATATCTGAAGAAAAAAAGGGAGCATACGTTTGAAAGCATACAAGTGGAGTTCCCATGATCCCATCACGCTGTGCCCTGGTAAAATCAAGTAAGATGCTGACCATTATAATGTATCCCCACCAGAATTCTGCTTTCGGGTCTTCTTCTTTTAGGACTTTGATGAAATTAAGGATTGGCTGATGGAACCCCTCAGGGTGTCTACCATATGTGCAATATCTTCATCGTCTAACAACACCCGAAAAGATTTCAGTTCTTTCCTCAGCTCAACATCAACAGAGTCCGGATGTTCTTTGGTTGAAGGAGGAGTACTTGCCACATAGCCTGCAAAGTTAGTTTGTGTGTTCGCATTGCACGACCATAGCCTTTGCTGGACATCACATTCTGAGCTGCATTGTCACCCAATACATTACATTCTATTCACAACTCACACAGGCCAGATTCTTCCATGTGACGGCCTAGGACTCCAAGAAAGTTAATTCCTATATGCAGTCCTCCGAGGCAGCGTATTAGGATATCCTTGTATTGGTCAACAGACCACATAAGTTCAACCAACTTCGGATATAGACCCTCGTCAACTGTTAGAATTACATGTTCCTGTTCCTGTTCCATAGATTGAGCTATGTGCAGTACTCGCCTGACGACAGTGTTAAGCGAATCAATGTCGTGTGCAGGAGCCTTATTATGGGTAGGTACCCTACAGATGTTTGCTCTGGATTGACCATGCTTGCATTTTCGATGAAGGAAATCCAAGTAGGCATTGGTTCCTGCCGAGTCTTTGTGAATGCCATGTCAGTCCCCTGTCCTTTCTTTGCTGTCGGACATTAATCCATTCATGCATTGACTGTGTGAACCATGTAGTGTTTTAGGTTCTGTGCGTGCTTGAACGTGGAGAACAATAACTTCATACACACCATCCATGCGTTAAGCCAACTTATCTTTGAATGTGCTCCCTCGACTCACAAATGATGACGGAATTGCAATGTCCGCTTCATTTGCTAGTGTGCAATATCTTTCTCACACATCAGTAAGCAGTAGAATGTCAGCATGTGATGCTAATTGTTGAAGCTTAAGACAAAGCTAAGTGAATACCACATCACTGGCATTTTCAGTTGATTTGCTAATTTTGTCAGTGCTACGTTTGAATCTTACATGGCAGCTACTGTGGTGTTTGCTGTCAGCTGCAGTGAGGTCGTTTACACAGGCCAGTCGTGTACTCAAAATGGGGTCGTACTTGGCTGCATCCAGGATCCGTTTGCTAACGTGCTTCTCTTGTATAAGATGAACTTTTTCCTTGGTCTCTTTTTGGCAAAATATGCACATGTTCCAATTCAGCTGTTTCACATTGCTTCGTAGAAGGGTCTTTTGTGCAAGATAGAAGAGATCAAATCAGCTTCAACTACTGGGATGGGGCTCAATACAAACCCGTGTATAAAACATTAACAGAATGAATGACTTTGTTTCGTAACGGGGCCACATTATACAAGGTACATTGTTTTATCAGTTCACCTGTACAGGGCGCTGACTATTACATCAGGCGACCGATCCATAAAGCGCCCGCAAGCCACAAACGTTCGTGAGTCTAGTGTCAACACTCATCGAAGTACTAAAACAGGATGCAGGGAAATGTTACTTATAAGGCCGGTTATAACCTACGAACGCCTCTTGGATCGGGTCCCAACACATGTTATATAATTACATGTTACACACACCGGTAACAAGCAGTCTCACATTGGTACAATCTTTAATAAATACAGAACTGGCACAATACAAAAACAATATTTCTTTACTCTTTAACCCTGATAACCGTTCGGCAGTCTTCTCATCATTTACCTCCTTTATTAAAAATGCCAGCCTCTTAGACACATTGAAAACATCTCAAACAAAGTCATATTTCAAATCAACATTAAATAACAACATCGGGATCCGAAATTCTCAGCGCGGACTGTAATCTTTAATGTCTTGTTTTCGCGCAGGAAGCCATTTGTGAAAAGGTCAATGTGCATAGTCGGGAGAATTTAGTTTTGTGTTTTAATTGTTTTGGGTAATTTGTTTCAAAACACATGGTCAACAACAAATGAAGTATATGATAAGTAGGATATTTCATGTTACTAGTGAAATGTGATGATAATAATATTATAATATCTTATTATCCACGTCATACGATGAGCGATACATCATATTTCAAAAAACACATGAAATGTTCTCTTTGTTATGCGTACGTGGTCATAACTATTTGTTATCTTATTTCGTATATGTAAACGTTTTATATATCTAAATACTTATGTACAGCTTTATATATTGTCTTAATACTTCTTACAAGCAACAACCTCTACTATCTCTTCTATTTTCTTTCCTAAATATATTTCCTCTATAGGTATTCTAGTAGGTTTTGTGGGTCAAGTGCATCATATCTTTTTATATATATTTATTATTTATTAAAATCCACCTACCCCTTCCACGAAATTGGAAGTCCAGAAAGGTTACACCTGTGGGTATGGACCTAACTTTGCAAGGTCGTCGCAACGTTCTACAGAACAGCATTGTGACGTTGCAAATGTGAGGTCACATTAACACTTGAACACTACATTCATCCTGTATAACAGAAATCAAATTAAAGCTACATTTGCTTTGTATTTTCCCATTTTTGCTTCAAAAGAGATATAAAACTTTAAATCGATCTTTTCGGGATTCTGTTCAGAATAGTTCCCAATTAACAGTTCGTGCTGATCGAGTAGTCGGGCGGCTTGGATTGTTCAATCACAATTTACGAGTTATTTCAGTTCACCCTAATATTACAGTGTAACACAGTGTTATTACAAGTAACTACAGTTTATTATCTCGTTGTTACATCATGACATCATTTATAGAGGCATATCAAATTTGGAATTGCCTCCCCCTTAGCCTAATGCAATCCTTGTTCCTACACGTGTATGAAAGATAGGCACGGATCACACAGGATCTATCCAAGTTTCGGCTAATATCTTTAACCAGCTGTGCAAAACATGGAGCTTATATTATATATTGTAAAAGAGAGACTAGTGTGGTACTTGGAGACCAATCTCATCAATATCAGTCGATGCTACTTCCGTAAAAGTTGCAGTGCTATAGCTCATTATGTACAATGTACATGTAGGTTTTGAACGTTTCATTGAATATCAGGATAAGGATGTCCCACAAGGTAATATTTAGTCTGTTACATTGTTTAGCATTTTGATTAATTGTCTATCAAATGTTTTCAATAGTTCATTTGATGAATGCTCGTGTGTGGTTCATTATATACTAGTAAAGATGGCGTTGTGGTATGCATAAATCAGAAAGGCAATTACAAGTTTGTAACACTAAGAAATTAATTGTCTCTGGACATTTGGGTTTAATGTTCTGAAACCAAGGAACACTTTATTCATTTTTGTCAAACAAATAAACCACATATGCAGATAGCACTTACATTAAATTAAGGTTGTTACGAGGCCACATTCATGGGTATTATCTTGGATCATCATTTAACAGTTTTACCACACATTAATGCCTGAAAGCACTTGACATGTTGAAAGTCGTTTCTAATTCAAACTGGGGAGGTGATCAGACAACCACGTGTCACTTATTTAGGACTTTTATCCGTTCAAAACTGGATCATGGTTCGATTAGCTGGGCCTGTAACAGTACACTAAAGAAATTATACACATCAACAGTGTCGGGATTCTATCTTAACGACTTTAATAAATTATCGGTCGATACACGTAGCATATATGTGGAGGCTAGTAAAGTTTCTCTTTGATAACGTTGTATTATACACTCATTTCAATATATTTCACTCAAATCCAGTGTTTGTGTCGGTTTTTAATCCATCTATGAAGCCTTATTTCATACTAAACCATACCGGATTCACCACTGGGGTCTAAAACCACATATTATACTAGTGCATATAGGCAGTATGGGACTCATTATTATCTCACCTTATGTTCCTTGGCGTCGACACGGATGTAGACCTCACACACACAAATTCTAAACAAATTTCAATTCAAATGGTCTTTCAAGGAGAAAATGTCCCGATCGAAATCGCAACGCTCCATAATGTATGCTTACTGATGGATCCTAGGATTGTGGCAACATTTCAAGTGCCACTGTCATCCAAAATGATATAATCTTGAATCTCAGACGAAAACTCTTTTTTCACTGCTCAGTCCAAGGCTTAATAGGCCTCTTTTCCATAATCATAAGAAATCACTATTAATCCGATTATTGCATTGGCATGATACTGTGTTTGCGAATCATTATAAAATAATGATACCAGGAGTTTGCGAAAAGGTGAGTACATCCTGCCCTACCGGTGGTACTCGTTACTTACACATGCAAAGGCGAGTCAGTAGTTCACCTGAGAAAATACACGGGGACATATGGTAAAAGTCAAAATAGTGAATTGCATCGAGCATCATTTTTGTCACTCTCGTGTCTTCCATATAACTTTGTGAAAGCTTTACTGATCATGTTGTTACCCTTTCTCAAACATTTGACCAAGAACCGTTGGACGCTCTTTGAAGTCATCCCTGAAAGGGCATGTTCAATTGTCCTGCAAACGTAATGAAATGCAGACACCACATGATTGAACTGATGGAATGTTTCTCGACGTTAAGGGAAAGGTGACTATTGGAAAGTGGAAGGCATCCCTCTTGCCATACAATTTTGTGGCGGGTTTTGGTCACGCAATCTTCATGCATATATCTAAATACGAAATAGTTTCACTGGTCTCCTTTATTTCCAGCTCCCGTGCGTAAATAAGTGGAAGCTGTTTGATCATTATTGCACAGGTTCGATCCCCTGTCGCGTCATACCAAAAGACGTTAAAAGATGGTTGTTACCGGTTGTCCGGCGCTCGGCATTAAGGGGCTAAAACAAGGACTGGTCGGCTCGGTGTCATTTTACTATGTCTGAGGGGGTATTCATGTTAAACTGCTTCATGGTATCTCAGTGGCCTAGCACTATAAAACGGCATGCGTACAATCAGCCACAAACACACAAACACACATACACAGATTGTTGAAGATGGTTAAAGTAATGTAAAATATCATCCCATGACACTGTTAGGTAAATCTTATCTAAATCTACACAGGTAATATTTATTAGTGTGTTATTACAAGTACTATACTTTTATTGATATTGGATAGCGTTACACACAACCACCGGTGATCATTTCATAAACCCTGCTTGCAATCATAGAGAAACAGAGGCATTTGTTCCCGTGATATGACTTCCCTGTAGCGCACACATGTCACCCTGCCCCTTTGTAGACATGGAGATCGGTTCTTCCTTCCCCAAATCATGATTGAGCCCGCTCCATAGCGGTCATGTTCGGCTACATTGGGATCCTGAAATCTTCATCGTCTCGACGGTCTGTAAATTCTAGACAGTCAAAAATACTGGAGCCCAGTCCTGTTTTTTTCCAATTGACATGATCCCATCCAAACCTGCCTGCCTTAGATGTCAGGTCAATGGGACGGGATTGCAGAGCCCTCCATGAGGCCATACGGAGACAATTCCGCACTGTCTGAGTCGAAACGTTAACGTCATGTCATTCCCGAGTGTGGTTGCAGTCACGAAGGGATGATATTTTAATCATTTTATTGGTCGGTGGTTTCTTTTATATCATCAATGCTTGATCTTTAGCAAACTTTGAGTAGTATATTTAGTTATAGTGTAAGTAGTATTAAATCACCGGTGTTGTTGTTGAAACTCTCCATTGTTTTGTTTGTAAGTTATCCGTACGTGACGGCACGCAGGCTGCTTCCGTATGAGCTTTGGGAGGACTCCCAGCTGAAGAGTATCTGACTTACATGGGCGAAACCGCATTATCGGCTGTTCATCATATTGGTCACTTTACCATCTTCGTTGTTTTCGCATTCGCAAATGTGGGCGTTTTCCCCCTCACATATGATGATTTCCACAAGAGGACCTGCGTTATAAATCGCTAGTTATCTTCATTACGTTGGCTCTGTGGGATAACATTGTCCAAAGTAATTATTGTAGGTCAGCAAGTTTATAAACTAAATAATTGAATCAATTGATACATGTCTGGATCCACCACAATAACATTTATCCGGAATCCCTGCACGTGTCTGGTCAGTAAGTAGTTCACTCGGATCGACTGCAATCATTTTGAATCTCGCGAACCCGCCGCCAATTAACTTTTCTGTGGTAATGACTGCACTATGTGGTAATATTATCTGCGTGAAATTAAGAGGCGTCTGGAGGTTACAACATACGCTCACACAGCACAGCATGTTCTTGCACTGGACATTAAGGCTCTGGTTTGTTTTTCGTTTATGCACTGTGTTGTGTATACTCAAGATATCGAGTAATTAAATTGACTTTTTCAATTTGACACAATAATGGATGTCGCTATTTTAGCATTTTAATTTTAATTTTGCCTTTAAACACAGTCAGATAGTAATTATCTTCATTTGATTAGTTGCCATAAATCGTAAAAATAATTCTATAAATAAAGTATAATGTTCATCCATCCAATTTGGGACATAATGACCATCATATTTTATGTGCCCAGGGTTGGAACTGTACAATCAGGCAATACTTGCAATATACCGCATGTAATAAAAGTAGATATATTTATAAATATATGAATTTTCAAAAACGGTGTCTGACAGGGACTTTTTCTAGGATCCTGCATTCTGATTGGTTCGAATCCTGTCATAGGGAAGGGTACTTTATTGTTGAACTGTGTTACATTGCTTCTGTTGAGATTCGGTAGACGCTCATTGCACTGTATTTGGGCAGTGAATAGTTATCAGGAATGTAATACTATTTAGGAAGGAAGTTGCTATATTTACATGCGAGTGTGATATGTCAACTTCCGGTATATGTGGACACATGCAAAATATTCTTTAATGTCCTAGTGCCACTCGACTGGTGAGGGAACTGAGTAGAGTGCAGACATTTCCAGTAGCTAGTTAAACTTTGGGACAAGATCGTGTTTAGGTATCATGTCAAGGCCAACAGGTCAAGACCAGCTTTCATATGAGAATCACTCATCTTCACTGATTCCCTGACTAGCTTATCTCGTAAGCTGTCGCCGCTGGATGAATATAAATTATTATCACTGACTTTTGATATCACCACTGTATTTTTGTATTTGATACTGGCTACTGCCATCATGTTATATCTTGCTATTGGATATTGTACCCCCACTCTATTGTCTACTGCCATTGAAATCGATGTGCAGTAATTTGTGTTTATTTGTGAACCGAGTGAATTTTACGATACATTTGTTGATTGTATGCCACTTGTTAGTTCCTTGTTGGTTTCACGTACAGATTTCTGGGTTAACATATTGTTTCAATTTGGGAATCGACACATAACAATCTACGTTACTCACTGGACTTGGTGATGACCTTATTGACGCGAAAGTTATTCAGAAGCAACTCTTTTGCAATTGGCTCATTAGTCTATTAATTTCCGACATCACCAAAGGGTTCGCGTTTGTAAACCTGGTGTGTTTTCAACATAGATGTTTCGAACGTCGATTCGATACCTAAATCTTTTCAAATTCAAAGTCTGACACCAAATCGAAACCTCTAACGGGAAACACACTATATTTATTATTAAAATAGCGAGTTTAGTATTTATTAATGACGCTAAACATCGAACCTATAACTCTCACAAATGACCTTATGTAATGGTAAAATTGAATATGTTTTCAACCTTTTTAGTCCACAGACCAACTCTCCTAACACTCTCAAACGTTTTTTTCAAAAACTGCACAAAATACATTTATATTTCTACACTACACACGAATGTCAGTTACTGAATGTATCATGTTCGCTTGTGGCATATCGATGTCAAAATCCAGTTTGTGCTTCAGGTAAAATAGAGTGCGCATTACAAAATCCTGATCGACGAGTGCTTGGTATAGATGTGAAAAGTTTCCCAACACAGCTGATGATCCTAATTCCTCAAAAATTCTGAGGATCCTTGTTCTTACCTTTGTGGTTATCAATTGGGATAAAGGATTCGTTGTTACCAGGCATGAGACACAATACCACTTTCTTTCTACACCACATTTGTGTGATAAGATATGTTTCTTTTACGCCGGATGGAATCTGTTTCGGTGGATGATCAAGATTGGTTACTTTTGCATTGACAATACATAAATTATAAATACGGAAAGGGTTTTGTCGCGTTTATTTACACCAGCTTTTGACACTGACACAGAGTTTGTTTGTCAGTAGATTATGTATTATGTCTTCGATGACAGGCAGCAAATATGACCCAAAACATTTTTGGCCCATACATAAGTTGGGTTAAAATATTAGAAATTGTTACATGCTAGTAAAATGTGAAATACTCTTCAGGTGCGGCTGCAAATAAACATCACATGCTAGATACACACTTCAGTAATATTTCAGTCATACAACGTAAAAGATTTACAGTCAATGTAAAAATAACACATCTAGTAGTGCGTAACTTTTGCACAGATCAATATTATATACTTTTTGTTGATACCAAAATATTGTAAAATAATGACCAAAAAACCTTTATTTCCCATTTGCTTACCCATAGTAATGCCGGGGTATGCTTTTGGTGAAATTTACAGATCCTGCGGAAACATTGTTTGAGTAGCTGTTCTGTATTGTGTGGGGCAATTTGCTGAAATTGTCTGATATCATATTTATATTTTTTGTAAAGATGAGCAAAGGACAAGGACACAGTCACCTTTTACAGCAAGCATGGATTGCTGAAGACCTGTATATTCTACCCCGGAATCTTCACGGGTCAAATTACCCGTACATAGGTCTTCAGCAACCCATGCTTGCTGTAAAAGGTGACTGTGTTTGTCGTAAAAGAGGAGGGCAACAGAGTTTAAGCGTGGAAGTAAGAGATTTGAAGACTACCCCCGTCCCGAAAGGCCTGTGACGTCAGCAACGCCAGAGATGATTCAGAGAATACATGACATACTGATGACGGACTTGCAAATAACTATTGCTAGTTAAATAGGTATTTTCCAGGACAGAGTACATTCCATTCTCACCATAAACTTTGGCAATGGAAAAAGTATCAGTTCGTTGGGTTCGAAAGCGTCTGGCATTTGATCAAAGACGCACTCGTTACAACATGAGATATTCTAGCTATGTTTGAAGCTGATCTTGCAACGATTCTTGAATAATACTGATACAACCTTGTTTTACTACTTCCAATCTGAGTCAAAACAGTGCAAAGAATTGACCCTATCACCACCAAAGAAGGCAAAAACGTCAAGGTTCCTCAGATGGAAAGGTTACGACCTCCGGGTGTCATCATGGTGTACCATCTTCTAAACGGCCAGACACCAAATGGAGCATATTATAATGTACTTTTAAAGCATTAAAATGTAGAATATGAGACATGGGAAGCTGTGAAAATCTCTCCAACTCCGTGAGAAAAAAGTGCATCAAAGTGATCCAGCTAAATGCAGGGACAAAACAGTACCATTTAGTCCTCAGTAAACTTTTCGAAAGAAAGGCTTCTTTAACAGAATACGAAATGGATACGCAAAAATGCAGTTTTCCCCGCCCCGAACACTTTGGATTCAGGGAAAATGATAAAGCTGAAACGGCGTCTCTGTCTTCTTGAAAATAGTGCATACTTTTTAATGAAGGGAAGTCACCAGCTTATTGTGCCTTCATGGTAACCAGAAATAATTTGATTGTCTTTTTTACGTTCATTATAATTCTACGTGTATTGTAAACGTTTATGTACCCACGTGTCAGCTTTGCTGGATTCAGATCTAGTAATTTCCCTGTTAAGCAGGTAGTAGGATAAGGTTGTGTCTTATCAGCATACTAAGCAATTAAGGGTGTGCACTATATCTCTCATGGGGACGATGTCCCAGAATACTCTTAGCAAACTCCTACGCAGTGCATAAGACAATATTACAAGTGGCTGCTAAAATACATTGTAATCAAGAGCTCCAAAAATTTCGGATGTAAATACAAATCAGTGTCGCCTGAACATCTGTATATTGGTAACATAACTTGCATGTTTTTGTAATTGTTTATGCTGGAGAGGACATAAGTAATGTTAAATCTCCTGTTGAAATAATGAGGTTAGTAGGTGCAAAAATGGTAACAACACGTACCATTTTCATTTAGAAACTCGCTGAAGGGAGTGGCCTTTGGACAGAGATGTTTACAAAACTCAAAAAAACTCAACATGCTATTTTCCTGTCCATGTACGTAAATAAAAATAATCCGAAATCTCAAAATTTAAACAAAGTCGTTCATGCCATGGCAAGAATATTTTCCGTTGCTCAAAACTCATGTTTCGGTTTTCCAATTACATAAATGTATATCTACAAGTATAAAGATACATAAATTCAACTCATTTAGATTAATTCAACTACTTTATAGCGGAAATATATGTAAGTCATGATTGTGAATTGTACTTTGGCGGACTTTATCCAGTATCCTCTGTGCGCATCTCGCAACGAGTGGCATTACCATGTGGCTGATATGAATGTATGAGGAAACTCTCATTAATGAATACGTTATGCTAGAAACTACTAAATGACATTTTTGTAAGCGAATAATGGGTTTCAATAAGCGTATGCCTAATGAAATAGTGAGAGAAATAATTGTTGTAATATCGATACAAGAATACATTGATCAATAAACACGTTTGCTCCTTGGTAAACTATATATGTAATGCAAATTCAAATTGTTTCACGTCCGACTAGGGCAGTTTAAAAATAAAACAACGTTAGTTAATAAGAACCAGTGGGACATGAAATCACCTATTTATAGCATGTTACGTCATGTTTCGAAATTTGAAGTTAATGATTGCATAATTTATTTAAACTTCATATAAAGGCGAGTATGGTCACAGCTGGTGTAGGAAAATATACACCAACACGAAAAACTCTCATAAAAAATGTGCTTCTGAGCAGATAATGTCCATCTAGACATCGAACAATATGATCTTGACCAGAACATTGTTAGACCAGAATACTTGACACTGTAGCTAGCCTTGTTCAAAATATATATATTTTTGGCGAAGGATATAAAACACGTTTAATGGCATGTCAAAAGAGAATTAGTAGAACGAAATTTCATGCTTGAAATTTTATGTTGATATATTTACTTAACTTTGGATGTGATGATACCTTTTTGTCTCTTCTGCTTGGAGGTTTTCCTGAACGCCTGAACACTTTGATAATTTGAAGCTGAATTATATTACATCCAAAGCTGCTTATGCAAAACAATAATGTGACACCATTGCCTCTCCCTGGACCGATGTCCTGGAAGACCACAGGGCCGACCCACTGTGCAAGACCAATTCCACCCCACACCATGATGCTCGGACCACCCCACGAGTTCTCTCTCAACAACACATTCAAGCATCCCAATAATGTTTCCCATGGCGTTGCCAGACAGTATTGGCTCTCGTCTGAGAAGAGAACTCTTCTCCACTGTTGGTGGCGCCAATGCTGGTGCTGTGTTGCCCACTGAAGACGGTCCCGGCGATGACGTGGTGTCAGAATGGTCCTCGGTGTGGCCTGTGACAGTGGAGGTGACTGCTTGTCAATCGTCGACGCACGGTGTCTGCACTAATGTGTCGCTATCCATGGTCTGTCGAGCAGTTTCCGCGGCAGTTACAAAGCAATCTTGACGATGCTGTCGCACAATCTGACGATGGGTGGTGACCACTATGTGGTCGGTCATCTGTAGTGTTGGTGGTCTGGTACAGTTGCTGGAGCAATACCGATTGAATGTTATCCGATCAGGGTGGATTTTTATAGGGCAAGAAATGGGGGAACCCAGGTTTATTTAAATATATATATATATATATATATATATATATATATATATATATATATATATATATATATATATATATATATATAGTAATATTTAAATAAGTGGAATAAGATTGAACAGTTTTAATAGGCTAGCGCTTTCAACTCGTACAGTCTCATCAGGCCATAACTGAATATCGGTCATGAAGTAGTATATATGTTTCTTATCGTATAAGTGTTGTCTTACCACTGCAAAACCTTGTACTCTTCATTAAATGGAGGAAAAACAGGACATCTGTTTGTACATACATATATACATTGTTTAAACCAAGGTAATTTGTTCCAGAACTGTTCACAAGAGACCCAAAACAAAAATTCAAGAATTGTCTGGTTCCTCCGTTATAGATAAAGAAATATGTTATTCAGAAAAAAAAGTGTTTAGGTCATACATTCGTCACGCTCTTTGTCTCAAATGGTTCATTTTATTATGCTTCAAGATTTTTCTAATGTTTCAAACGATCGAATTGCCTCATTAAATTACTATTTTAGTTGTCATTACGACAAATGTTAGTACTGGTAAGCGGGATACCAATTTTGTAAGATTGAGAATATGACATTAAGCTGCTTTGTAATCTCGTTATTGATGTTTATGAACAAACCAGAATTATCTAATTAAATAGTAAATTAGATCATAACGATAAAGGGCACAGTACATACAACAAATGTCACGTCACCAACATAGTTCAGCATGTAATAATTCAATAAATCGCAAAAAAACAAGTCATGCAAAAGATGGTGAGTTGGAATGTTACACAAAACTAAATCTGCCACTCGTGTCACCAATATGACGTCCTAAGGTTTCATTTCCGACGTGGTGAAGATATAGGTGGTAAGATACTAAATCCATACGTCACACGTGTCGTACAAGGTTGACCTTATTTCATTCGTTTTGATTGGATAACCGTAACCTCTGTCACACCGGGACCATGTTTGTCATTCATAAAAACAATCGCGAGACGTCATTCATTTCGCAACTACAAGGCTGAACTGAAGCAATCTCATGAGAAAGAGAGAGATATTCACACGCATCAAATTCGGTTTGCATTCTATATAAGTTATGCACAGAGCTTCTACAGACATTATATAATCGAGCTATATCCAATTAGAATGTACGACTACCGATCAATAGTTCGAGGGTATTGAAGCGTATTTTGTGGCACTGTTTCGGGCGTTGTTTGTTCACGACTGCATGACCAGATCACTCAAAGTGAACATTTCCGATACAGATCATTCGAAAACTCCGTAGAAGAGTGCCTGATTTCTAATTATGTGGGCCAAAATATCCCAAATGTGAACAACAACAACATTCCCTATCTCTAGCATAAAACGCTGCGAGAAGATCACGGTTGTTTTTTCTTATTCCGATGGTGACATTGGCATTCGTTCGAAGCTGTCACTGACATGCATGCACATTTGAGTTTGTTGATTTTCACGTCTTCAGTTTTGGGTGGTACAGTTAACATGAATGTCTTTGTCGAACACTCTGATTTCCCTCTTCCAAAATGGTACGGACTGGATATAAATTCAGCTGATAGATCAAGAAAACCGAACCATTTTTATTGCACAGCCGGTACCCAGGCAGTGCGAGTGACCGACCGTTGGTCCGACATTCAAAGCGCAGCGCTTATGTGACTTTTAAAATTTTCTTATAGGTGCCCTACGTATTAACAACGTGGCGCTTGAATTACCATAAGTTGAAGAAATTCTTCTAAAAAGATCTTGAGCGTCGATGTTGTTACGTTTGCAAGCACAACTGCAGGCGCATGTTGTTGGTACGTATGCATAGAAATGTCAACAATCCCTTTATTTGGGCATATATCAATATTCATTGCAAACGGAATTTGCAACTGGTTTCAGTTTGCTCTGTCAAAGAACGAAATTAAAGTTGTTATGTATTTACACTTAAATATATGTTTAACATCGGTAATAAATAAAATACCACACTCATTCTTTTTAGATACCATTTTTACGAAACTCATGATTGGTTGGTTGGTTTGTTATTTAACGCCGCACTCAGCAATATTCCTGCTATATGAGGGCGGTCTGTAAATAATCGAGTCTGGACCAGACAATCCAGTGATTAATATCATGAGCATCGATCCACGCAATCGGGAACGATTACATGCATCAACCAAGTCAGCGAGCCTGACCACCCGATCCCGTTAGTCGCCTTTTACGACAAGCATAGTCGCCTTTTACGGCAAGCATGGGTTGCTGAAAGACCTATTCTACCCCGGAATCTCACGAAACTCATGAACTTTCTATGGTATCTAACGAGAATGAGTGTGGTATTCTCTATATACCTGAATCAATATGTTTACTGTAACGTTCTGGTATGAAAATAATTTTCTACATTATAGTGTCGTAACGTTTGCCGATTAAATCAGTCTCAATTCACAACGCTTAGAGCGTCAAATGACTGGAATGGTGATTAATTAAATGTTGGTTTTAAGCAATAGAGGGTAAATATGCCACTAGGTTTTCTTTTGTTGTTTTTTTGTTGAGATCATCATGTGCGTTCTGACAGCAGCAACCCACTGATCATAATCAGGATGTATCAGTGATTCGAATCTACGACCAGCGGTTCCTAAAAGCTTGAGTACATCATTTTCCCTTTGATATTAGAATGTGGGATGGACGTATTTACTTGATTATAATAACCTGCAAGTCTTACTTTTCTTAGAGACGTACATTGGAATGTTACACCAAAGCCGCGAGTGACAACCACCCACATGACCATCACGTGTTATACAAATTCCAAACAGTGACGAGTGTAGGGCATGTGCTCGTCGCGTATGTACCACATGGAAGTAAACTCATGATACATCCAGACTCTCTCACATGTCCATCATTGTAATTGTATTCATTTGTATCTTGTCGAACCCGTTTGAACATAGACAAATAACCGTTTCATCATCTATCTGATTATGCCAGAACTTAATATCTGAATCAATATATTTGTTACTTTAACATTCCAGAATGAAATAGTTTTCCAAATTGTCAACGTTTGGAATACCAATCGACCGAAATGGCCTCAGTCCATTACATGTAAATTATACATGTTATGCATTACAGATACATGTATGGCCACCAAACTGTCAGCTCCATTAGGTCAGTATCTATTTACATTCAATATGCAAACAGTATGAATATTGATGACTGACTTCCCCGAGAGATAACTTTCAAAGGCTTCTACAAAACTGATCATCCCAAAGCCTCCATACATTCATCACTGCGGACAAGGACTTGTGCCATACCCGCTTCGATTACATGCAAACACTTGTCTTAAAAGTTTAATACACATATTATTTTATATGTTTTACAATTATGTGACTGCGAATTCAAGTTAGATATGATAAGATAGTGCAATCATTAAGAGTTTTAACATCTTACTCACGTCCTGGGAACAAAGTGACCATGTGATTCAGAATAATTTAATTTTAAACAAATGTATCCTGTTGAGAGACCCCTATAGCCACTTTCAATAAGTTACAGAAATGGTAGCTCTTCTCTAGATATAGCTCTTGTGTTTTAGAGTGCGTGTTGCCCTAAGCTATGTAATAATCACATGAGACAAGTAGTCTCCATCCCCGCTGTATATATTCCGAGACAAAGTGCAGGAATAGTTGCAATTCTTTACGAAAATCTAATTCCAATATCCAGTCGCTCATGTACATTGCTTGTATGTTTAGTTAGACATGAATAGAACTTCTACAAAAAAAATGCATCAATCAATGTGAAATGAAATCCACTGTTATCTTTATGTGTAGGCTTGTGTGGCTTCGGAGTACACAGGCAAAGGTTAGCATTCTGCTTCAGGCAATGTTTGTCAGTACTTGTCAAATATTCAAGACTCTCACTCATGTACAAGGTTGACAACAGTAATAACTATGCAACATCATTTAAGGCAAATCAAGACAAACGCTATGAGTATGACAGCACAGACAGTGGAATGTTGCTTGACTTCTCTGTTCATGCACAGCATTCAGTAAAAGACAAGTGGAGCTGAAGCAAGAACTAACGGTTCACTTACTACGTTCAATTCGTTTTGATTGAGAATCCAAAAGAGTTACTGAATCTGGAATCACGACGACCGAGTTGCTCTTATATACGTTTATTTACGTCTTGTGACATCATTGTGAGCTATTTATCGTGAGAGATATTCAAAAGGCCATGGGGACATATTCCGAATCTACACCAGCTAGGTTCTGCTTACATCATATACAGCTTTGTCATTTAATGGGTAGGTAAGCCAACTGATTTTAAACGATATCCGTCGGGGTCATATGTGGATAAAGATGCAAGTATCAAAGGTCAAGTAGGGACCACTTTCAGTGTATATGTCAAACATGGCGTCGCCCTTGTCATTCGGCGATCGAGTCAGAATTAACAATCGGCAATCTGAAGACACTATTTGGATAATTACCATCATAATCAAAATATTGTCTAATATACTGACAATCATTGTCAAACTGTGACAAAGCTAAGGCACCTTTCAAGTTTTGGCAACTTTGGATATATAAATTGCGAAACAAATTTGCGAGGAACTAGCCAAGCGGGATCAGTTTTCATATCCGTTCTTGTAGGCCTGGGCGGCTTCGAGCCTTTTCAACAAATTAAAAACAGTTTGATTTGTCCTAAGTATGTCCGAATTGTTACCTTGTTTCGTTTTGTAGCTGTGTGACTATCTGACTGCACTTCGTATAACGTTATAAAGGACAGTTACTCTAGCGGACAGGCCGATGGACTGCCGCGAAAGGCAAGTACAAACAGTTTGTGAAGGCAATTGTTGTTTTGCATATATGTAGTTACGCCACTGTATAATAAACAGTTTTCAGTTTGAACTATATTGGCTACTGTCACTGTCAGACTGATACAGCACTTAGCTTCTGACGTAATATATATATATATATATATATATATATATATATATATATATATATACTAAACCGCAAAAGAAACGTCACCCAAAGTGACATTGCATTAAAAATTGTCATTTAAATATCTGGGTAACTTTTGTCAAAGTTTCTAAAATTTAACATTACCTTGTCCGGAAAATTGAAATTTGATGATAAAGAAACAAAGCAGATGACAATTAAACCGATCGCCCATACGCATCACGGCAACGGCCATGGCAGCCCGATGCACGTGAGTTCCGTGTAAATTGAAATGCACATGCGTTCCCCCATTTCTGGCCCTATAAAAATCCGCCAAGATCGGATGACATCCATTCGTTCTTGAATTGCTACCACATACAAAGATTGACAAGAAATCAGCGACACCAAACCATTGGCAGTTGCAAGCTGGACAAACCGCCCGGCAAGTAGCCAATGCATTTCAAGTCCACGTAAGGACCATATACAGGCTCCAGCAACGGTACCAAACCACCAAACCACCAACACAGATCACCGAACACATAGTGGAAGACCAAAGGTCACCACCCGACGTCAGGAACGTCAGATTGTGCGACAGCATCGTCAAGATCGCTTTGTAACTGCCGCGGAAACTGCTCGACAGACCATGGATAGCGACACATTAGTGCAGACACCGTGCGTCGACGATTGACAAGCAGACACCTCCGCTGTCACAGGCCACACCGAGGACCATTCTGACACCACGTCATCGCCGGGACCGTCTTCAGTGGGCAACACAGCACCAGCATTGGCGCCACCAGCAGTGGAGAAGAGTTCTCTTCTCAGCGAAAGCCATTACTGTATCTCAACAGCAGATGGCAGATAGTCTGGCGACGCCATGAGAAACATTATTGGGATGCTTGACTGTGTTGTTGAGAGAGACTCGTGGGGTGGTCCGAGCATCATGGTGTGGGGTGGAATTGGTCTTGCACAGTGGGTCGGCCCTGTGGTCTTCCAGGACATCGGTCCAGGGAGAGGCAATGGTGTCACAGCAGCTCGGTACATTGATCAAGTCTTGAGACTACACGCCATACCTCATTTGGCACGTCGCCGCAACCACGAGTTTCAGCATAATAACACCCGTGCCCACACTGCGAGAGCAACAAGAGACTTCCTCCATCAGAATGGCAACAGAACCATGCAGTGGCCTGCCCTCAGTCCCGATTTATATCCCATTGAGCACCTGCGGGACGAGATTCAAAGACGGCTGAATGACGTCCGACCAAGGCCGACAACTGCAGCTGAACTGCGTCAGGCGTTCCAAAGAGTGTGGGCTCAAGTGCCTATGGCATTCATCAACCGCCACATCCTTTCCATGTATCGAGGTTGCACGGCAGTTATCAATGCACATGGCGGATACACGAGATACTGACTTGTGATACAATTTTCTCAGAGACTAATGTTGTGTTTCACAGAACATTTGACACTTTAATTTCAATCTTGATGACAGTTTTTTTCATTTTTCAGTTTCATCTTTTTAATATGTCTGAAAGTATGTTTACAGTTTTTTTGACAAATAAGGTTTCTCATATATCTATCCATGGTGACGTTTCTTTTGCGGTTCATTATATTAAGGCGCACATTCCAGGAAAACTTGCAATGTTTTAGGTACTGTTTGTGAGAGATGGGAAGAGCTTTTCGAGAACAGAATTGAAGAATGGCATTATATCATAGGTTATAACGCTTGTGTGTTTGGGGATGGCAAATATCCTGAATTAGGAATAAACACAATGTTCAATGTTTATCCCTAATACAGGATATTTACCATTCCCAAACACACAAGCGTGATAACCTCTATGTATGTGTATTTCAATCAACATTTATGACATAACATTTCAAATGGTCTGTACAGTTATCTATTTCAGGTAAATATTCTCGTGTAAGACTGATATAATGGTATTCACGATCTATACGGGTTTTGGAATGTAGCTGGATGGCCCTGTGATGCACAGAATAATACTTTCGCTTTACAGTGTTAACTTTTACTTTCGAGTTACCTAGATATAATTGGGATAGCTGAAACTAACTAACGTAAGGATGAAGAACTGTTTTTAGATGGTTATAAGTTGATTGGACACAATAGAGAGTTACACCACGACCGTGCCAAGGGAGGATGAGTTGATAGAACGTTTTTTTCATTTAAGCCTCATTCCTAGACAATTTGAAAGATATTATTGTTGCTGATATTTCAACTTACAGACGATTATAGGTCTAAGTTTTATTTAACAGTGTACTTTTTCCCTCCTGAGAATTCAACCAGAAATGTTTGTGCAGCTGACTTTCTTGACAATTTGCTGTCGCAACTTTTAGAGTTTCAAGTCATGTGGTACTATACTGTATGTATGTGGAGACTTCAATAGCAGGGTCTCAGACCTGAATGATTTTATAGAGGGCGTGGACATTCTACCCGGAAGGCAGGTCGTAGATTATGTGTCTAACGCTTATGGGCGGAGACTGATTGATTTTCTTATAGATGCAGATTGCTGTATACTGAACGGAAGAAATACGTCATCCAATGACTTTACCTACATACATGTATCTACGAGAGGTGCCTCTGAAGTTGACTATTGCATGATACCATATGGATCTCTGTGTCAATTTAGCTGCTTTAAGGTATTTAGACTTTCAGCGTAAATAGAGGGCTCTGGTGTTGAACACGTAAATGCAGACTTACAGAGTAAGCTTGATCACTCGTTGTCAGTGGCATGTGAGGTTATTAATAAAGATTATCAGATTGCAGATAACGGTTTATGCAACACACAAAATTACATCGGATATACCGTCTGACATTTTTGCATCTGATAAATGTATAGCTCACCTGAATGACATCATATTTCAGCTCGAGGTGTCGACCCAGGCACAGAGTGACCTAAGTCCAAGTGCGGAGACTCTCGCAGACTTAGTTTAGCGAGAGATGCAGGAACAGTTAAAACCACGTGTGTAGATAATAGTATCCTTATTAATAATGACACATCCAAGATTGTACACGTTAGAAATATAAGCGTTCCAAGAACAATAGCTATTTTTAATTTTGGTAACTCTGTTTTAGAAATTGTTGATTGTTATAATTATCTAGGCCTACTGCTCACAGAACATTTTGATTACAATGATACGGCAAAAGCAGCAGCTAAATCGGCTAAAAGGTATCCTTATATGTAAATATAATGCATTGGTAGGTATGCAATCCACAAGTTATTCAAAATTGTATGATACGATGGTTTGGTCAGTCTTGAGTTATGGGGCATCTATCTTGGTCATCGTGACATTTCTACCGTAAATACCGTTCATTAATGGAAATATGGGATTAATTCCTCCGACAGTTAGACAGTAAATGTGCATTGTCAGACAGTGTTGTCGTTTTATTAAAATGTCCCTCAGATTAAATAAGTTTGTTTTTATGTGGTCTGAACAGTATGCTGGTGGACGTGTAAAAGACTGGAATTTCCGTGTGAGGGCAAAGCTAAACGAATGGGGTCTGAATATTTCTGAGAATGTTAGAATGAAAAGTGTAGTTGTACGTGTGCATGATATATGCATGGAATGTAGTTGTCTGATTGGAATGAACTGTTATGCAAGCCTGGCGGAAGAACGGGTGGTTACGAATTACGTACGTATAGAATATCTTAAGATGTGTATGGATGTAAAAGTTATTTTAGTATGTATGTAGGTGTAAGGAAAGTATTGAGTATGGATGTCATGTATTGCCGCCCTGTGTACGATTGTTTGCGTGAAAGTTTATACGAAGGTCAGGTTTTGCTATCCCAACTTCCTAGAGTTATCTAATACTGATAAACTTATATTACTTTTTATATATGATGTATATTTCCCAGCTCAAACCTGATTTTAATTCTCCAACGAAGAAATAAATATTTTTATGACTAGAGACAGGTAGTAAATTTTATTTACTCCCTTTACACTAATAATTTATCAGTATGCTGTATGTATTCTGATATATTTTAAATCTCTCGTACCCTTTAACCGGTGGCATTGATCTCAAGAAGTTTTTTGTAATATTTGGAAGCAACGTTTTATAGATATATTTGTTCACAACTGTCGTACAGATGTGTCATCCATGGGCAAAACATGGTAGTATGAACAAATCAACCTCACTTCTTTGCATGAATCTTATTGAGACCTTTTTCATTAAAAGGACAGGAAATATATCACCATGGTAAGAATATCAAGTCATAAGTTACGCATTGAAACACGTAGCGTTACGAAAGTGTAAACAGAGAGTTAACATTTTGTAATTATTAATATTTTCGATGTTAAGGACGAATTCCATTTCTTATTTGTATTTCCTAGGTATTTACTGATTTAAAAGCATTTACTTTTCGGATAAGTCAAGTGTTTACAAACTACTATTAAAAAGTAAATGTAAACTAACTATAATGAAACTATTCAAATATATTACATATTTCACAAATAATGTACCATAATCACATATTTGTTGCTCAGCCTCCAGCTGTACTCTGTCATAATATTTATATTATGTTGCATTAAGATAACGAACAGTTTGTGCAAGTCCTTCATGAAACCCACCTGTCTGCCAATTAATCCGTCTGCCATCAATGTTAAACTGTTAGTAAACATAAAACAGACAAAAGTTTCGCTCGAGTATCCCACAGGAAGTTCATATGTTTTATTCAGCAATGGTGCCTCCCTACTTGTTTCCGGGTGAATTAAGATAAAGAGCAACTGACAACTTCTGCATCAAAGAATGGCGCCAATTCCTGTGATGCATCCGATCTGTCACAATATATACTCATCATTTCTACTCGTAGATGCAAACAGCAATTGATAATGTGCCATGATTTTGAAGCGTTTTTGCCAAACTTTAATGCCACCGATGCCAAAATCGCTTTCGAGGTTGGGGGCAGTGGTCCATGCCATGTTACAAATGTACGCACTGGCGGATAGTGTTAGTACAGCCGGCAACATTCGGTTATTTACAAACAGAGGTAATATTATATATTTTCATAATATTTTTCAGCATTCGCTCGAAACAAGTTTTACAGTACTTGTTAATCTGTTCTTAAAATGAAAATACGTTTTTGTGTCAACTATGAGGAAACCGTGCAGGCCCGAATTCCAAATGCGCAACACACATCATAGACGCCGTAAGCAGGTATCCCAATATACATACTGTCAGACGACAGGAAGATGTCAGGATATATTGAAAAAAATCGATTCGTTTTTTATTTGTGCTGCGTCTCTAGCTTGTGGCATTGTATGTTACCGCAAGATTGAATTTTACTCCAATCCAATTCCCACTTTAAATATGAGATTTCTGAAAACATTAAAAACACCAGTAGAGATACTTGCAGCCTGGAGCTCTGTTTTGAACTTTCTATTTGAATAAACCATCGTCTTATTTCAATCGGAATATACTGTATGTTTGTATTTACATCATGTTAACCCTTTTGCTTGTAATTTGCAAACCATTGGAATATAAGTTTACCAAGCGAAATTGCTCTCATTAATTGTGCGACTCTGAAAGTTGTTTTTCAATAACGTTGCTTCTGTTGAACCACTCATATAGTCTTCACCTCTTAGATGGCAAAACAACAAATATCCCTCCTCTTGAACCATCTCTTTGAAATTGTTTAAATTCAAAACGAATAGCTCACAATAAATCATTTCACAGTTTCGGAATTTGCGGACATTTCTTTGATGCAATTTGCAGTAAGACAAAGTAAATATTTAGTACTGTCAACCACGATATTAATGCGAGAAAGAAAGTAATGCCGAAAATGTGAGTAACATTTTCTAGCATTATTAGGTGACGCATTGTCTATCTGGTCCTATTCCATTGAGGCTATTGGCATGCTAGGTTCACTGAACACAGTGGAAACCACAAGGTGTTACATGTTCTACTACACCATATCAGAATCAGTGCAGATTGAATAATCTGGCAGCTGTGATTGGATGAGTTTGTGTGGGATTTTTCTGTTTTTGAAATGTTCATCCATTCAGTAATTGAAACTGACCATGTGTTTTCTATATTTAGAGCTGTCTTTTTCAAGCAAGTGACATTTGGTGCAGAGGGTAGAATGTTTAGCTTCCTGTTCTCGGAAAAGGAACTGGCTAAGCTTGTAAAAAATTTTTTATATATTTCTGCTCTAAGGCTAAACTGTGCATACACGTACAGGTAATAGCTGTTTGAATGCTTATCTATTATTTTCTGAAAATAATGTTACTATACAAGTCTATTGGAAAACATTTGGTTGTGTGTAACCTTGTATCATACAACAAAGTTCCCCCCAAACGATGTAATTTTGCGCTTGACTGTGTGTCTCACTCGATAACGCTTCAGCCTGGGTTTGTATATTCAAGGTATTATTTATATGTACATGTCACCATATTGGACATTTTCACACCTATGAAACTATTCAAGCCTTCTTGTATTTATCAATGACGCAGTACAACTGTCATATTACATGTGCAAAGAGTGAGTCCTTATGACTTGCAGAATGGGAGAATAATTACATGTTTGTTTAAAGCAATATGGGGCAAACTCGCCGCAAGTCCTTTGTCAAAACCATCATGTGCGGGGTGACAGCAACAAACCAAGTATCATAATCACAATGAAATTTGTGATTCGAAGACTATATATGATATCTTGATATTAATGTTGTATGATTGAATGGTTGGTTGGTTGGTAGAAACTATGTTCAGCGATTTCTTCTAGCTTGACCAAACCCTGTCCTTGTGAGCGTAAAATGTAGGATGGACTTGTATATATCATTATAACAACACGTTTTCTATCCTGGGAACGGATGCAATTATGGCATCAGTTCATCAGTATTACTATTTTGAAACATACACTGGAATGTTACACAAATTTAAATCTGTCACCTTTCACACAAACATGACATCCTAACGTGATGTCTGAAAAAATCTACATTTTAGTATCGGAAAGTTTGCCGATTCATTCTCAATTCACAACGCTTGGAACGTCAGTTGAGTGGAATGGTGATTTAGTAAATGTTGGTTTAACGAAATTCCAGAACGAAGCTAAAAACGATTTTCTTACTATAAAAATCGGACTTTTTGCCAATTCATTCAATCTCAATTCAAAAGGCTTGAAATACCAATCGACTGTAATGGCCTCAGATAATGAGAGTCCATTATATGTAATTTAAACATGTTATGCATAACAGATACATGTGTAGCCACCAAACTGTCAGACCATTGGGCTCCATTAGGGCAGTATCTATTTACATTCAATATGCAAACAGTATACTGGTGAATATTGATGACTGACTTCCTGTCATGACGAGAGACAACTTTCAATGGCGTGATCATCCCAAAGCATCCATACATTCATTACGGTAGAAAAAGGACAAGTGACTTACATGTATGTCTTATACGCTTTCGGCACATGCACATGAAGAACTTTGATACACATATTACAACGATGTTGATGCGAATTCAAGTTAAATATGATAAGATAGTACAACCATTAAGCTATAAAACAACTCACTCCAGTCCTGAGTAAAAAACGTGACCATTTGATTCATTATTACAAACAAATGTATACTGTTAACAATATCGTTTAGGCAGTAATGTACAGGAATGTGTTTCCTTCTCCTAGCATAGCTCATGGAGCAAAAATGGAAACATATGTGCTACCGTCAGCTATGTAATAATCACATTGGGCATGTAGTGCCTGATTACGCACAAGGCTTCCATCCCTAGTGTATTATTCCTAGCCAATATGCCGCACAAATTTCGAATCTCTCCGAACATCTAACGCGCAGATTCCCATAGCTCACGGTTTGTGCTTAGAATTTAAGTTTGACATGATTCGTATGTCTTTCAAAAAAATTAAAACCACTGTTGTTGTGATGTGCCGGCTTACATATTTGCAATGTGTCAGCCATATTGTGACTAGAACAAGTTTATATCAAAATTATTATTTAAAAAGCTGGCGTCAAATGACCGTATAGTATTGTCACAGGTTTTATTAAAACTAGTTGGGAATCATTAAGAGACAAATATTTAAGGATACTTGTGCTGCTACATGGTACCCCATGCAGGATACCATCCCTCAAAATTAGCCAAAAATATAAACAAAATTAAAATCTACGATTGAAAGTATGGTAGGAATTAAAGTACTTTGACTGAAGTGGTCTTTCATATCCCCTCAGCTGGACAATTATTTTATCCCCTTTGAGGATACAGCTACTGACAATCTCAAATTTATTCTAACAATTTTAAAACGATAACTGATTAATTACAAAACCCGTTCAACATGTTTTTGACAATGCAATTTCTGTTTTGAAACGCTTTTTGTATAAAATGAATGATCACGCTATTAAAATGTCCCTAATGTTTTGAAATATTTATTCCTTGTGTTGGAAGACAAGAAAAGGCGGAAGGTTAATTCATGATGTGTTTTCTTAATGAGGCATGTCCAAAAAGATGATCAAACAGTGACATTATTCTGAATAAAAACCTCAGCCTCTGAACTAAACTAGTAGTATAGGTAATGGGGGTTCTGTCGCAACTCCACTGGAGCCAGATTGCCAGATACCTATACTGCTACTACAGGGGGAATTATTTATGTGTAAACGCTGAAGCGATTCAACGATCGTCATGAGATTAAACTAAATTGTAATGAAAATATTCTCTATCATTTTTATTCACACGTATACCATTATTTTTAACAAAGTGATATTCAACATTTTTCAAGTTCTTCGTTCATTTTACTAGGAGACCAGACTATATACTCTTCTTGGTAATTGGAAAGAAACAATTGATGACCGTATTTGGTTGGTTTGATATCACTGATACAATATATACCTTGTGGTAATTCTCTCCATTTGATAATTTTGTCCCTGAGCATAAATTCCATTATTATATATTTATGTAAGTATTCTTCTAAATGTTGGTTTTGGCACGGAATAATTGTCGCCCCTGTTCTATGAACTTTTTTTCCTCGTCTTCGCTACTATTACCACTGGTCTTTGATCGAATCTCCTGCTTCATTGCGTTGTATTTGGTGAGTTCAGACAACACTAAACGAAACTCCTCCTCGGATATTTTACAATCAGCCATTGCTGTTGAAATATGATCCTCAATGCTGTTCAACTTTGCTTCAGCGAGTATCCGAATATTATCACGTTTTAATGCTTTATTTTGCAACCTACAGGAAATGAATTTTATCGCTATTCCTGCCAGTCCTGAGACTCTGGTGGCTATTTCCATGCCAAGTGGATAGGCGCGGCAATTATAGTTGATAATTAACCAACACCGGCTACACCGAGTCCCATGCTAGCCTGGACAAGCGCAGTGTCAACTCCGTCGAGAGCATTCATGGCTCTGCGATACTTTTTATACAATCCAAGTCTCAACTCCCTCTCCTTCTCTATTCGATGTTTTATGTCACTTATTTGATGTAATCGAAATTCATCAACTTCATCGAATGCTTGATATAAATCCATATTATTATTATATCACATAATAGTCTTTAATTGGTCCTGCTTAAATGTTTTGAGAGTATACATCAACCTTATCGAATGTATATTATACAGCATGAATATCTTGGTAAGAGAAATGCTGTCACTTTTAATAACTTGGACCCCCCTCAAGGGTTGCAACGGGTGATGCTCCAATATGAATAATACTGCAACGTCGACGCTCGTGTTTCTTTAGCCATTTAATCGATAGACCTGGTAATATTTCGAAGGCATCTTCCGGTGCATCTCCGAACAAGACTTCAATAATATGCGTAGAAAGATTAGGTATTGCACTCAAGTTCTGTTTAATATCATTGAATTCAGTAACCAAATTTAAACTAACATTTTTTTACTGCCAGACGACTTAATAACATATGACCTAGGATTTCTGGCAGGGGAGAGACTAACAGACTTTTTCGTTTTGATGCGATATAAGCCCCGAGTACGACCCCACTATTTAGTATCTTAGTTAAATTATGTGCCTTACCCATCATCACATACGGTGGGGTAATGACGATATTCAGTAGCCACTCGATGTTTGCTTCGACCATAGTCCATTTATTATCATCATTGCAAGTAAGATTATACGAAGTGTTTTTATGGAGTCTACTAACGTCGACATCAGTTAAACCCCCTAGATTACCTGTGAATGTAACTTCTTTCCACTTGTATACATTATCTTGTAAGTGGAAAGCGTATAACTTACCATCGGTACCGGGTTTACCGAATCCTTCTGTGTCTCTCCGAGATCGGAGAGCGCAATTGTATTACATTATCTGAGCATTCCAGGGCCTGATGAATCAACCATTATTTATAATATGGAGTGTTACACTCAAGTATCCTATATGTACAGGTTGATGTTTTACATCTAATACAGAAATTTTGAGGTCTGAAATAATACCATGCTTTAATTTTTTATATTGTAATGATGAGAAAGATTCCGTTCTACCACTATTGTATTTTTCATCTTTGACTGAAACAGATCTGAGAAGAGTTGAAGGACTTTCTAGTTGAATATTATCCGTCATGCTTATTTGATCAAGATGGATGCACAACTCTTTATAGGGAACTAAATCGAGTAATTCAACTCCCCCAAATGTTGTCTCGATTAATGTAAGTTCTCCTCTAAATCCAAGTGTAATTCCTAAGTTCATGAAAAGCTTTACACCCTTTTCTCCAGCGTTCAAAATCAGCATCCCATTCGACTTATTTTGTGTGAGACTAATTCCATAAGGCTTAAAAATTTCATCATTGAGTGAGCATACACTGTAATACCCATCAGGTATAATAATGTATTTGTCAATAACATCGTTTTCACCTAATATATATATCTCATTATTACCTCTTGCAGCACTTATATTGGTCCACCGCGGGTAATACATAACATCGCATAGAGCGACTTCAAGTTGTCCATCCGAGTTATCGATAGTATGAAGCAGTTCAATAGACTGACCATTTGTTATTCCCGGGAGTGTAACATACATATTAAATATACAATGATACTATATCATAACTTAAATATGAAATCAACTTATATTACTAATCAGTCGATTTTAGATAGTGCCTCTGGTGATAATTTTTGTTGTTGAATTCCCTGATATCTTTGAAAATAGGGGTTCACGGCAACTAGCGATAAAATGGTGCACGATTGGTTCCACAATCCGATGCAATTTTGGCAGAATCAGTTAAACTTTGACATATGGTGTACAACAACAGGATATGGTGTATCTCTCTATGCCCCAGGATTTGAACTAAATAAGTCTGTTTTATCATTTCACGTGTACTATCAGATTAGACATATACTTAAAGAAATTAGTGCCTCATTACCGTAGGATCGAGCATGGAATGCATCAAATAATCCGTACAATAGGTGGGCATTCGAACGTATTTGTCAGGAATTTAATGTTTTCTACGAGTAAAGATTGGCGTCTGGGTGGAGTTAACCATGGTCTAGGTATTCCGTACGCTGTTGCACACTCTGTTAAAGGAGTCAGCGATGATTTACTGAAAAGGGGTCTCTCGAGTAACGAGCGGAGAGATGATCGTATGCACTTTAAGGGTGGTGTTGCTTTCACTGTCCAAAAGGTTGAGCAACCACCTGGAAATGCTTGGAATAAATTTCTGGATAAAACAGAAAAAAAAATGACTAACCCGGGAGTGGTAAGAGTTAATGAATCAATAAGAACCTTGTATGGGCAATTCTTGGTGCACAATCGCAAACACGAACGGGAATAATCGTTTCTGGGACGGCGCTCGATGCGCATAAACAGTTTGTTGCAAACGTGGAGGATGCTATTAATTCACCAGTTGACATACCATCTTCTATAAAACGTTATCAAGATGTATTACAGTACGCTCAATCCAAGGTAGACTACGTTTATGCGCCGGGACTATACATATCTCCGAGTAATATGGAACTTAAGATCGGTCAAGTGATCGGTTATAATAAAAATGTTATTGCTACCGATCAACAAAAAACAGGTATAAATTCAGATATTAACACCGAATTAAAAACGTAAACAAACACAGGCGAAACGGGAATAGTCAAGCCACAGATATCTACTAACACATCTACTAACGCACAACCACAGGTGCCACCACATATAAATATTGCAGCTAAAAATCAACAACATAGCAATGAAAAAACAGCGCTTGTAGTGGGTGGAGTCGCGGCTGGTTTACTCATGATTTGGTTAAATAGTTCTTAGCGAACTGATTTTGTTAAATAGTCTTTGGCGGATACGTACAACAGCCCTGCAATTGCTACGATCAGTGCGCACAAGTTTTGACTAAGCCAAGTGGTGGTCTTAGCTAGTAAATTCAAGAGCCAGGAAACAATACTCCCTATTATACCGGGAAGTGCAGATGCGGCTTTCCCAGCGAGCTTTCCCAGTGCTGAACCTAATGCTTTAAAAATGCTTTTTTATCCTCTCTTTTTTATACCAGCCCTATCACTAGGCGGTGTGCCACCTCCTGTACCACCGGTTAACGCGAGAGTCAAAGACGATATAATAAATCCCAATGCAGTTAAAATACCGGCAATGGATATTCCCTGTTTTCAGAACAATGTTTTAATTTTATCGGCCAGAGTAGTGTCATCGTTGAGGACTTGAACGATAGTTTCT
The DNA here is from genome assembly GCF_022045235.1 of Haliotis cracherodii. Lineage (NCBI taxonomy): Eukaryota > Metazoa > Mollusca > Gastropoda > Lepetellida > Haliotidae > Haliotis > Haliotis cracherodii. Next base: position 32,873,419 of record NW_027266286.1, read on the forward strand.
CGAATTCGACTGATTTGTGAACGAAGTGCCTTTCTATTACTAGTAGCCGCTTTGAGGCGGGCAGATCTTTCGTCTTCTAAGTTACGCAATCTTTCTGCAACGCGGCGTCTACTGAATTCATCACCCGCCTGTTCAAGTTTTGTTTTCTCATAAGCTATATGCTTGTCGAGTTCGTTTAGCTTGGCTATATTATTGATGAGTTCTCCCCGCATTGTTTCCATTGCCTTGTCAAGACCTCATAATTCCCTAATACTGAACTCCGAGGATGGTACACTGACCGTGGAATTATCGTAGTAGGTATCCAAGATTTCTTCGAGTCCGTCCGAGGCCACCTTCGAGCTTTCTTCCAATTTATCTATGTTACCGAGTTCATCATGCACAGTCCAAAGAACCTTATTAGTCTTCGCGGAAAGTTTTTCTCGTCGTGAGTAGTCTACAAAACCTAATTCATTACGAACAAAGTTGATGCCATGTTTAGCGGCCATCGTAGACAAAGGTAGGGGCTTACGAGTACAATAATGCAGAAGGTCAATATCAGGTTCGCCTCGTATTCGCAATATTCCTTTACTATCTATCGTAAACTTTGAATAGTCATGACCAATTGGGCTAACATCTTTAAAGGTATCATAAGAATCATTATCGGTTGATTGTAAAAGTTCATCATTAAGATTCGTCAAGCTGGTTTCATCAGTACCCTCTTCGATTGTACTAGGGTTATCAAAATCATCTAGATTAAAATTATCCATTTTTATATTAAACATAAGGTTACATAATTTCAATATAACAATGTCTTCGCAATACGGACGCAAGTTAAACCCACAACATAGACTTTGAGATCCTTTAGGGGTCAAAGCAATTCGTCAGTCTATAACTATAACTAATAAACCGAGTACCATCGATCAGAATCAAACGCTTCTGGTTCGCTTTCCTATTCTCGGCGCACATGATGTGTTAGTTCCAGGAACTGTCCGACTAGCATTTACGATTAATTTGACTTCTGCCGACATTAACAAGGAGCCTGTTCAGAACATAGGTCGTGCTATCGTTAAGAAAATCGTGATTAAAATTAGCCGTAATGAGGTTTTGAGTATCGACGATAGCAATGTTTACTATTGTTACATTGATCTCTGGAGAACGGATAAAGAGCGGCAAAACTTACAGTACCAAGGTATTTTGTAATAGGAACATATTGAGACTGCGTGTGGGTGCTGAAAATGGTGATAATACCGTCGTAAAAGATCTTGCAGTTGCCAGCGCATTAGGTAACCGATTCAATATTCTGCTAGACTTTGAATTACTAGATTCCCACAAGCATTCCTAGGTGATAGGTTAGAATACGAACTCACTTTTAAAGACTATGGCAGAGTAATCAGAGCTGCTAAAGATGCCAGCTATTCCATTGACAATATATCACTGGAGTATGATATGATAACAGATCCTGAATCAGCCAGACAAATTCGTAACCAGTATACCGGAAGTTTAGCCATTTTGTACGATCGCGTGCTTCCACATCGAAAGATCACGAGGAACAAAAGAGATACGACGTGGAATATCAATCTAAACATCCCCACAAGATCATTGAAGGATATTTTAATGTTGTTAGAGGACCCCTCCAATGCATTTAAAAGACATACCGAGAAGTTCTACAATCCCAAGATTACAGAAGTAATATTGACTATGGAGGGCGTTCCTAATCAACTATATAGTCAAGGAATGCTAGCGTATCAACAATGGGATGAGATTAAAAAACTCCCTTCTATAAAACGAAGCCCAGAAGTTAACGCGGTCGTGAAAGATCTGTCTCTTGAGTATGTATTGATGGGTGAATACCTCACCACGAAGTACGCGCTATGGCTCGACATGCAAACCACCGACGATGACCAACTACACGGCAGTGGGCGGAGCATGGAAAATGCCAGTGAAGGTGTCACTATACAGATAACAAAGCTCCAGGAATCAGCTGGTAAATTAAACATATATTTGTACGTGATTGTGGATGCGCAACTTAATATACAGAATGGACGATTCGTGCAAGCAATCTAATATTTTACCTAAAGAACCGCACTGCGCTAACATCTGCAGGCAAACGGGTTGTGGATAAACAGCTTTTATTCTAGATATTTTAGAAAGTCATTATTGGGACGTTTTTGATCATATCATTATTCTGTGCCCTACTATAAGCGTTAATAAAACATACCTATCGAGAGATTGGGTAATGAATGACGACGGGGTACACGATGGAGTTGATCCGGGCGATCGTTTACAAGACTGTTTACGAGTATGTCACAAAAATACAAAGGAGAATCAACCCTTTTCATAATAGACGATTGCAGTGCGAATAAAGAACTCACCAAAAAGAAAGATATGCTTTCATATTTAGCATTCTTCATTCAGCATACTCAGCATAGCGTTTGGGTACTTACTCAAAAATACAACTCTGTCCTGAGAGCAGACCAAATGGGTAGCCGTGTTTCATTGCAAAGACCGAGATTCATTCGAGGAATGTCTACGCGAAAATGGTGTTATTTATACCAAGTCCGAACGAGATAAAGTCAGAAAACTGTTAGCTTCAACGAAGCATTGAAAACTTGTATAACCGATCAACCAGCTGCTTATGCAATTGCTTAGCAAAAATAGCAAAAATATAGCAAAATTATAGCAAATATAGCAAAGATAGCACAAGCTAAACATTAGCGGTTATTATGACATAATGTGCCTTGAAATCCTCATTGATAACATGACCGATGAAGAAATTAAAAAACTGTACGCACGTTATGAGTCTAGACTGGGAGTTACTGTGACTAAACCAATAGGCTCGGTTTTGTTACAACTCTGCACAGTCGTAGCTAGTACGTTTCTTCCTATCCCGGCAGAACATTTCATGTATTTATGCGAATCTCTCGAAAAAGACCCATTCATCGAACATGCTATAAGCTCAGTAAGTTGTGACTTTTATCATAGATACAGAATGTTCTTAGCTCCAGTGACCACAGCTTTAATAACGGCTAGGTATTGTCAATTTATACATACGTGCCCACTTAAAAATAATGGAGACTCAAGTGACACCACAGATTGTACAACAAGTGAACGAGGATGCACAACAGATTGTGAATGAGGAAATACCACAAGCCAGAGTGACAAAGAACAAAAAAAAATCGCCGCCGGTAGGAAGGGTGGGCTGGCGAGGAAAGCAAAACTAATGCATAATTCAAATATTGAACATAGTCGTCCAATTAAAACTTGGGAAGTAGGTGTTGTTGCTATAGCAGTGGTATGGTTGTTTTATAAGACCGGAGAAGAAAAAAAAACATCACCCCCTATGTCACAACAAGTTCAATTAGAGGTTAGCCCCCATATAATGCTATAAGAAGCATGACTACTCCAGTTACAGACAGTAAAATGTTGGTAAACACAACGTATCATTCAGCGGTGGTCAGCGGCTTGGCCATTGGCTATGCTCGTATAGCTAAAATGATTACTAAAGCCACACCACCCAACCTAGATTTTAATGGTTATGATATCAGTATGATGATTCTTGATATTGGATTGGCTATGGCAACACAAGATATTCTCATCAAACAAGGGCTTATCCAAGAAGACATAATGAAGTAATTAAACATTTGAATATTTTATATTCATATAAACATGGCATCAACTGCATTGGTGGTCGGTGGAGCTGTTTTTAATGCTCTAGCTTTTTGGGGGAGTAATTTTTTATTTTCTACTCAGGGGGAATCAAACGCTAAAGAAGTTGAAGAGGAGTGTAAACGACATAATAAAGCATAAGAACAACTCGAAGCAGCCCAGTCACAATGGACCCGACAGGATATTAAGATAACATTTTATTAATGAAGAACTGCATAAGCAGGGACATTCAACTCAAACGTTTAAGGATGTTGAATCTGCCATGCACGATTACTTCCTCGTTTATGGAAAAAAAACTTGACCCAATACAGAGACCAACAAAAAGTCAGTTTTATACACCATCAGAGGAACAAAAAAAACGTGAGATAGTATTCATAATGTTTGGGTTATCAGTCGATATTTATAGATACACAATAACTACACATAAACCATGACCTATTTAGGGCTGGCGGGCGAGTCTTACCAGCCGTGTCACTATGACTGCTTATCTATAAATAGCGATGACTGGCTGACTGCTTATGTTAGGCTGGGCATGCATTTAGACAAATGATACTAGAAGTGTATATTTATCACAATGGCGAGAGGCACATCAAGATGTAAATTCATACGCTTGGGCCTATCACAAATTTGTGGAAAGAGCTGTATGTCGGATTTTTGTGGAATCCATTCCATTGCAATTAGAAAAGGGCACATTAATTATTTGTGTTCTGAATGTGGGATTGGGGTCAAAGGTAGTTACTGTTTATGTAAGTGTCACGGTGCTGACAAGAAATGGTTTCAAATTACTTATGAGAGGAAAAAGGCTTACCGAAATGAGATAAATAGATTGGGTAGAATTGAAACCAATCAGACATTAGTTCACATGTATTTATATATCACAATGACTTATGTTGTCAGAGAGCTGAAAGCTTTGGCAAAGCAACGTGGTCTATGTGGATATTCTCGAATGAGAAAAACTGAATTGATCGATTTACTCGGTTTGGAATACAACAAATCCCAGGCTGTTAGAGAACTCAAAGCTCAAGCTAAAAACAGTGGGCTGAGAGGTTATTCTCGAATGAGAAAAGCTGAATTGATCACTTTACTAGATAATAATGATGTTGATAAAAAACAACAAGATGATGTTGATAAAAAAACAACAAGAATTAAAATTTGTACACACATCTGCCGGCTTTGGTAAATATCTAAGAGGTTGGAAGATGAATATTAGGTTGCCATGAGGAATTAGATGATTTACATAGTATAAAATACCAGCTGACGATTAAAATGTCATTGAGTAAAAGTAGTGCAGACGGTAGCACTGAATATACCGAAACATATTTCCGAAGCAATCAAGAAGTTATAACCGAATCCGATACTATAAACGCATCATTAGATACATCAATTCAGAGGATACAGGAAACTTTAGAATGCTGGACTAATAGAGGCTTGGGTTGGGGTGTGGATAAAATCGATAGTTTATATTAAGATATAGCAAATTATATGCCCTTCAAAGGTGGATTTTATATAGATTTACCCACGTATTATGAAAAGAAAAAAACCATAATTAATGTAAAAAATAAATCCGATGACTGTTTAAGAATGAAGATAAGATATGCATTGTTCCCCGTAGATTCTAAAATTGCAAATAGACCTTCTAGCTATCCTCAAAACGATGGCATAGACGAACCTACACCAATATCACAAATTGATAAGGTGGAAAAGCAAAATAATGTAGCTATAAATGTTTTCGGACATTCTAAAGGATTTGTTGTACACAGGATAAGCTCCGCTGCAGAACATATTCCCAGAATCAATTCATTTCTGATCAAAAAAGATGGAAAATATCATTATACATGGATAAAGAGTTTAAGCAGACTATTATACGATCAAACAACCCATAAGGAAAAGAAATATTTCTGTGAAAGATGCCTACATGGGTACAGCAGACAAGATCTATTAGAAGCGCATAAAGAAGACTGCAGAGGTGTTGGACAGAATGCTATCAGGATTGATATGCCTAAAGAGTGGAATATAGAACATCTGCATAAAGAAGAGAGAATAATCAGGGAAAATTTATCGTGTAAGAAACCCATGTGTATAACGAGGGATGATTGGAGGGCCTATAAGAAGTCAACGAGTTGTCATGTTTGTAATAAACCCCTGAATGGGGATTCCGTAAGAGATCATTGCCACATCACGGGTAATTATCGGGGAGCCGCGCATAACGAGTGTAACTTGAAACTAAAAATGAATTCTCAAACAATACCCATCCCCGTTGTGTTTCATAACCTTAGAGGATACGATTCTCATCTCATTATGCAATCTCAAAGACTGACGACAGCTTAACATGCATTCCTAATAATATGGAAAAATACATATCATTCTCATTGACTGAAACTATACATTATAGGGACAAGGATGGGAAAGCCAGAATAAAGAAAAGTAATGGGCTTAGATTCATAGACTTCGTACAGTTTCTGTTATCTTCCCTGGACAATTTAGCTAATGCGAACAATCCCGATGACTTTGCGATAACAAATCAATATACCGATTGGTGCCATCATTTGTTGCTGAGAAAAGGTGTTTATCCTTATGAATATATGGATGATTGGTCTAGATTCGACGAAACTAAATTACCGCCTCTAGAATCATTCTATAGTAACTTAACAGAATCTAAAATAACAGATGCCTATTATGAACATGCTCTGACGGTGTGGGATAAATTAGGTTGTAAGAATTTAGGCGATTATCACGATCTGTACTTAAAAACGGATGTGCTGTTACTCGCCGTTATATTCGAGATATTTAGAAAGACATGTTTAAAACAATATGGCTTGGACCCGGCATGGTAATATTCCAGTCCCGGAATATCGTTAAATCGCATCGTCATTTACACATAAAAAAATCCATCTGTAGTAGCAGTATAGGTATATAAATCTGGCTCCAGTGGAGTTGCGGCAGAATCTCCATTACCTATACTACTAAACTTCGTGTCCTGACAACGCTGCATGTTTATTGTCAGTTGAAAGGCAAGCGTGACGGTTGTACACATCCGTCAAAATCTTAAATGTAAAGATTGTGTGCACCTAAAATACTCGGTTTTTAATGTTTGTCAGACAAGGGGGGTAACTGCAGTTTTTATGTTATACGCCATGTGCTCCGAGAATGCAGCAATTTCGACAAGCCAGATGCTGAGAAGATGAGGGTTTTTTGTTCGAGGCCTTTCCCTCATCTCCGCACATTTGTGATACAACAGGAAAAAAACTGCCAAGAAGCAATTCAGTCGCCTCGCCTATGGTGGTGACAACACTACAAAATCAGCACCTGGTCAGACCTCGACCAAAATGAGAATCAGGCAAGAAAAAAGTATTGACCAACTCGTATCCATGAAAACTAAGGAGGCATCTGTACCAGTCAATCCTATTTCCTCCCCTCAAAATTCAGAACCACCCAAGCGCTATTGTGTTATGAAGGCTGTCCGAAATACATGACAAAGCTGATGTCAGAGGTCATATGTCGGAAGTGTCCATGTACCCAAGCTGAAACTTTAAATTAAAATCGGCCTTCCAGTACGATGGGGTACTAAGTGGACCAATTGGACTAAATGACACATGTCACAGTAAAACATAAGACATCTCACCTTTAACTTGTCCTCTACTCAAAAACGTTGTGCCTATTACAGATGCTAATAAGAAAAAGTATGCACTAATTGACTAGAGACAATACGGGAACACCTTCCTAAGTTTGATACAATATACCATTCATATACAAATGCTTTACTATCACTGCAAACAAGTAGAAGGTACCAATTCAGGGCATTGTTTATCTGAACATACAAATAGCAAAGGCCAAGGTGAAAGTTAACTTTTATCTAGTACCCGGACTTAACACTGATTTCATTCTCCATGCCCACAACGTTAACATAGACGTTGGTCAGAAAGCACTAGCCATCGATCCCACGCGACATACTTTAACAGCAAACACAGTCGGAATCCCTCCAAAAGCTGAAAAGGTGGTTATTAAGGATCAGCCTTTACCGACTGCTGTCAAAGGCATTGCTGAAGGGGGAAATTGTGCCAATGCAGAACACCTTCTTCGTGCAAAGGTTGTGTGACACTTACATGAAAAAACTGTTTTGCACTGCTTTGTGAATATGTGATTTCAACCAGCTGAAATTGTGTGTGTCTCAGTAAAGATGACAGTTCGTGTTCTTTGGGGTGGGAAGAGGTCGAGGAATCCTTTTTCGTAAGTGAAACAACTTATGAAATATCTGAAATCTAAATCTAAATCTCACAATGACACTAAAGCTGCAATGCATGTAAACCTACCTCCACAACATCACCACAAAACAGAGGCATGATCAATATTCAGATGTGTATTCGCTTGGTGGTATGGTTGGATCATGTGACCTTATTACCCATCAGATAAGAATCAAGCCGGACCATGCACCCCTGATATGACATCACCCCTGGGTCCACAACAGAAAACAGCTCATGAAACTTGCATCACTCAGATGAAGGACCAAACTATCATCGAGAGTTTCACTAGTCCTTGCGGCAGTCCATAATTTCTCATAACTAAGAAACAACGACTCATACCGACTTGTTGTCGACAACAGGAATTGAATTTGATGCTCACCCTCTGTCGACCACAGATGAATGCCTTGAAAGCCTTGGACAATGTCAACCAAATATTTCACAACTTTAGTCCTGCAAAGTTGGTTTTACCAACTGCTGAAAGATTTTGAATCCAAACTTCAAATGCCATCTTGGATTGTTCCTGTTCTGCCGACTTCCAATTGGTCTAAAGAACTCCAGCAAGTGATGGCAACTGTCTTGAAAGGTTTAGCTTGGAAATCATGCCTCATATATCTGAATGATGTGATCACTTATTCCAATTGTATAGATCAACATTTGGCCCTATCAGAGAAATCTTCGACAGACTGCTTACCTCTAATCTAAAACTATCACCATCCAATTGTTTCTTCGGTCAGCAAAGCATAAAGTATTTGGGACATGTTGTCACACAAGAAGGAATCAGTCCAGACCCTGACAAATTATCTGCTACTACCCGGTTCCAACTTTAATAAAGGATCTGAGAGCATTCCTGGGCCTCAGTAACTGTGGATGCAAGGACACAAAACACTAATACTCGCATCAACAGGGTTTATTATGTGAAGTTTGACATTAGAAATACAGTTTATAGCAAGAACAATGTCTTTCAGACGAGATGGTGACGAGTTGGTAACGAGACGAAGTTGAAGTGCCGAGAAGTTGATGAGGTTAAGAAAACTACAATAAACAATAGCTTTCTGTAAAATTTAAAACATGTTTACTAATTGTCCTAGTATTTAGCACATTCAAAATTATATCCAAATGAAGCAATAAATACATTAACGACATTGCAATTATGCAAAATTAACAACCATACATTTGCAATTATAATATAACATTTGTGTGAAATATCTAAACAATTTTGCACTTAATTAATATTTTGGCATATATACAATTTCAGGGTGTTCGGAAATAAACATAAAACATAACAATGAAAGTGAAAGGTACTCATATGTCTCTTTACATAGTTCAAATATAGCAGCCAGCAAGGTGAGAACCTGCCAGCAAGGAGGTCCAACACACAGACTGGTGAGCATATGCTTCGACATGCATAAGCTTTGAAGAGCTTTGACATTATACACGAAGGTTAAGGTCAAAGGGTAGTCAAAAAATACTGAGATAATGAGAACATGTAAATATTGTAAACACTGATCTTGATGATTTTCATGTGGAAATTGAACTTTAGAACATTAGATTAATAACAAAGTGTCTTAATCACTGGACTACCATGCAGCCAAATGCAATAATGTTAGCTTAATTTCATACAATTTCATATTAGGAAATCTTGCATGTACACATTCGGCCTCTTAAATATATTCACGATGTGTTTAAAATAAAAAAACAAACCTAAAAAATGCAAGATGACAATGTTATTAACAGGACGAAAAACATTCAATAATCAATTGTTTGAGGGATGGTGTAAAACGAGTTGGTGAATAGGTCTTCACAGTTCAGTCTTTTGCTTTCAATATGGCACTCCTTACATATCCACTTTAATGGGGCTCAATTCCGGTCACACGACCCATAGACCAAGTGTTTCGGGGAAGTGTATCATTTTTCATGAGCACGATATTGTTCATTTGGAAATTGCAGTTTGGAGTGTTCCATTTTTGTCGTTGTTGTAGCGTTACAAGACACTCTCTTTTCCAACGTGACCATAAGACATTTGCCAGATGTTGAATGCGTCTCCAGCGTTGATGCGCATTAACATTGCTGAGCTGAAAATCACCATGTGGGTGAATGCAAACGTTTATTTCATCATGAGAAGGTGATTTGTCGTGAGTTGAACAAGATCGACAGAATCACTATCAACTTGAACAAGATGTCTAGATTTCACAATTGCTTCTACCTCACGTTCTGTTCATTTCATCCTCCAGTTGCTGACTAAACTCATTAAATTAAGGATTCAGGACAGTGCAGACAGATGGGAACATCCTTTCCCACACTCCGCCCATATGGCTTGCTGAGGGTGGATTGAAATTTCATACATTAGTTGCACACTTGTAGGCATTTTATATCTCCTGCAAACAACACATTTGGTGAGAACTGACCTTACATCAGAGTTTCTGTTTGTAATCCAGTACGTTTCTCTCAAGGCAGACAAACACATGATTACGACCTGCATAGCCAAGTTTATCATGGATCTGTTGAAAGATCAAGGTTATATGACTATTACGGAGCAGTACAATTGGATGTTTGACAAGATCAGGCACATTTGCTTTGCTTAAACGACCACCAACTTGCAGTAAACCATCGTTGACAAAAGGATTTAGCTTTTAAATGGAACTGGTCTGTGGTAATTTGACATGTGCTCGGCCTCTTTCCTTTGCTGATCTCTCACGAAATACTATTTCATACTTGTAAGCGTTCAATTGGAAAAATTTAAGAGTGGTTCTCTAAGCTGATGCAAGCTCTTGGACTGTGAGGGGTTCATTCACTGCAGTGGATTGCTTCTTCAGAGAACTAGAGGACTTCTTGACCTAAAGATAAGCACATACAAATCTGGTAAATTGCAACAGCTCTTTTAAGACGATATCATGAGAATTATGATTGATCGATGTACTTCCATTACTGAGGCACACTGTAGTCTCTGAATATCTTCATACGGTTTTGCTACAGAAACTGGAGATCGGTTTGACTCCTTGCTGATATAGTGAAGGACGGTTGTGGAGTTGGTGTAATAGGTGACTTTATCAATACCAATGTCTCATGCAACAAAAACTGACCAGTTTAACTGAAGCTGTAGCTGCTGTCATTTCAAGTCTTGGGATGCTTAGAGTTTTGATAGGGGCTAGCCTGGCTTTGCCTAGTAACAGAGCAGTGTGTATGTTATCTTTGTCATCACATAGTCTAAGGTAAGCTGAACGTCCATACCCAGTAGTACTAGCATCAGAAAAGATGCGCAATTGTCTGGAAGGGATTGAGGCAGCGTTTAACTGTTAAGCTTCTTAACGATAACAACTCTTGAAGCCATTGTTTTCATCCCTGTTTGTGCTCAGCACTAACTTCATCATCCAAGCCCAACGACTTGTCTTTACATAAGTTTTCAAAAATCTTATTGGGAGGTAGCAAAACTGGTGATATCAGTCCTAGCTGACTTTGTATATCATGGCATATCAAGTGCTCGTTTAATTGGAATGTCATCATTATTCAAATCAGTTGTTTGGATTACTAGAACAGTCTTGGCCTTTGCGGAGAGCTTGTTTTAGAGCATCTTGGTCCTTGTTACATGGAATTGAAGACTCGTCTCTAAATGGAAAAGGAATTTCAAAATGGCTATTAACGAATTTGAGATTTTGTTCAGTGTCATTCATTAAACGGTGATCTTCAACAGAATAGCCTCATTCGTTTGGCGTCGATCCAAGATCGTGCTAATTGAAATCTAACTCAAACAATTTCCAAACTTGTTTCAGGAGCAATGCATACTTTTGACTTTAACACTTCTTGCAGAACAATTCTATTACAAACTAATGTGTTGTTGGAAAGATTGTGTTTGAGCTGTATTGGGCCATTAATTATCCAACCATAAAGTACTGTAAAATGTCCTTCACCTAGTGGTGGAAAAACTTCTATTGGTTGTAATAGTGGGGCGGTTAAGGCTAAAATTGTGCACATTGGGTTAAAAGCACCAAACTTATACATTGAACCATTCCAAACATTCCAAGAAGGCCGCCAACATGGCTGAACTCTCTAATGGTATCAATATATACTCAATATATCATACTTTTTTTATCCATTTATACATATATCCAAACTAATGCATGGGAAATGAATTGCAGCAGATCTGTATATAATTCACAAATAGTTTGCAGCGGCCCCTGGTGGTAGAAATTCCAAGATGGCCGCCAGCATGGCTGAAATCTCTAATGATATCAATCTATACTGAACACATCATAGTTATCTGGCCAGTTTATACAAATTATCATTGTAATGTATTTAGGAGTAATCACAACAATCCTGTATATAATTCAAACCTAGTATGCAGCACCCCCTGGTGGTGATGACAGTCCAAGATGGCCGCCGACATGTTTGAAATCTCTAATGACTTAAGTTTAACTCGTTTATCATAAATGTAATGTATGATAAAAAATGTATTTAGGGGTAATCACAACAATGCTTTATATAATTCAAATCTGGTATGCAGCGCCCCTTGGTGATGACGAACATCCAAGATGGCCTTCAATATGTCTTAGTTTTCAGAAATTGTCTATTTCTACAGTTGATATAGATATCATTTGATATCTTTGGACTTAGGATACGTTGATAAGTTTTGATATGATCAAACATTTTCATGTGACATTGTATCAATTAATATGCATTGTCTATGATCTTATCGACATATTATTTTATAAATTGTCTACTGAGAAATACTCCACCTAGTTTATATCAGATCACCCCAAAACCACTCATCTGGGAATTGATCCATATCTTAAAAACAGGAATGTATGTAAAAGTATTATTGACATTTTTGCCATGAACCTTTGACATTAACTTACTTCCTACTTAAGTAGGACCAGGAATATCCGTTCAGTGTATGTGTTTACGGTTCCATAATTCACTTACAGTGAACACTTTCCTTCAAAGTATCACACAAAACAGGCAGTGTGAAGTTTACAAAGGCTTGCAAGACTTCTCTCAGGTGTAGTGATAGTTTATAACACGTCCATTTGGGTATCCATAATTTACTGCATGTCCTCTCCCAACCCCTGACTACAAGATTCTGTAGTGTGGGACGTTTGTCAAGCACCTGTCCCCATTTATGCATTGGTGCTTTCTCAGAGCTGCTTCTTTGGGTTGAAATGTCAATTGTCTGAGATATTTATGAACAGAGATTTTGCCTTTCATTGACCTTCCAAATAAACCAGTGAGAACGACAAACTGCTCAAGAATCTGCATTGTGTTGTCAGAGATATCTGCTGATGATGGGAAAGCATTGGTGACTTCAGGAAATTCTTGACACGTATTCCAAGCATATGAACCGGTGAAGGCATGAAATAGTGACAATGTCTTTAAATTCTGTGGGCCCCTAGAAGAAAACTCTCGGCTGTTTCAGTCAATCCACTGCACCTCCATCTCCTTGCATACGGCTATTGAATTGTTCATGTGTCTGACCTTGTGCCACACAAGAGAATGTCCGTTTAGTCTTGTGTGTCATGAATCCACCGGAAACATATTCGAGGTACAGCGGTGCTCGTGCTCTACTGTAAGAGAGACATATCTGTGAAATGCAAGCCATTAATATAACAGCGATGCTGCAAACTTTGGGAAATCTGCTTTTTTAATTGCACCCACCAGGCACAATATGCAAAGTTCTTGTTCAAGAACAAGGGGCCAGTAGTGAAACGGGCTGAGCAGCTTACTTCGGTGCACACCAGTTTCTGTAAGGGTCTTCTGTGTTCGCTTCTGTTTCCTTATATCGCACATATGTCTGATGTTGGTAAGGTGGGTACACATGGTGAAGGAATCAGCAAATCTGCCTGAGGCAATTCCAGCAGCACAGATTGCAGTTTTCCATCTACTTCCTTCGGAACAGTTTCTGAGAATCCTGTAAGCAACTATTTCAATATGCAAATCTACCAAACATGATAAGGAAGTTCATCATATAATTCAGGACAGTTCCACTGGATTGTTTTAGCAAGTGTGTATAGTGGTTCATCCAAGGAAAGCACATGCGTCTGATCAGAATTCAAATGCTCAATACCCTTTTTTACCACATTAATTGAATGCTGTATCATAGCAACAGAGTGTGCACATTCTAGAACATTGGCATATGCGCATTTGGTTTTGGAGGCTATGTTTGTCTTGTTTTCCCAGTACTTCCTTCATGTGTTATGACCAGTTTTACTCATGGTCAGGCATTGTGTTAACACTATCTACATCCTGGGTGAAAGGTCCTTTTAATTGAAGCACATAATTACCCATCTTGCTAAAACAGGATTGGGGTACATTAGTATATACTATGGGCTGTTTGAAAATGGTTTTCCTTGTTTGTGTGCTTTCTTCAGCCAAAAGAACAACATGTGATGTTCCTTCCTCTTCAGCTGTTGAACGCTGCTGCAAAAGTGAAATGTTGGTATCATGAAGTGAATATGTTGCTGTTGTAAAACAGGGATTATGATAGATGTTATCTTTTGAGAATGTTGGTGGGTATACCACACCTTCGTCTTCATAAACACCACAAACTGTGCTATATCTGATCAAATTCAAATTTTGAAATGTGTCAACAAGATCACGTACATACTGTTTATGGCAGTCAGAAGGAAATGTTCCTCTGAAAGTTTGATTCAACCTTAAATCACGTCAGCGGATAAGTGTTGCTAGTTTAGTTAGCCTTGAAAATTAAGAATAAAAAAGGCATGTTTCAGTGCTGGTCCAATATCTTTATCACATTCCAAGTTCAGTTACAGAATTTTAACCAAGTTCATGCAGTCTAACATATTCCCCAGATCTGCCTTACGGAATACAGATATTGCTTCAAATGAATGAATTTTAGAACCAAAAGCTTATACATTCAGTAAAGCATCACTTGGAATTGTTTTAAAGCCAGATTTGATTGAAATGATTGCAATGAGCAAATGATACTGATATTGTAGACAAACATTTGACATTTTTTGAAAATTAAGTCATTTTGGCGGCCATCTTGGATTGTCTTCGCCACCAGTGGGTGATGCATATTAGATTCGAATGATATACAACATTGACGCAATTAATTTTATATAAATGGCTAAAATTGACAAAATAATGATGATATATTGAATATACATTGACGTCAAAAGAGATTTTAACCATTTTGGCGGCCATCTTGGATTTTCTACCACCAGGTAGCGCTTTTGAGGTGGATCCATATCCAGAAATGTTCGGAATGTTTCAATGTATAAGTGTGCTAAGTTTGGTGCTTTTAACCCAAAGTGCACAATTTTGACTAAAATCCAGCCTTAACTGCCCTACTATAACGCAAGTGAAGAGTTACTGCCTATTTGTAAACTAATGTCAAGATTAGGCATGTGTACTGGTAATTTGTTGGAAACAGTCTTAGGATGAGAAAATTGTTTTAGAAGTTCAGGCTTTGGAAGGACATCATAATCTACAGGTATAACATCTTTGCGTGTCAAATCTACGTGTTGTGTGTCGTCCAGGTCATCTACAGCAGTCGGATTAACAAAATCCATACCATTCATTGTCTGAAGCTTTAGTACAGTAGGCGAACACGTGGCACTGAGTCGATCCCTCAGATCTTCCGTGATAAAGCAGCCTCTACTGAGTTATCCCACATGGCATATGTAGTGATTATCCAATCACTTCCCTTCTGTTTAAAGTTGACGGAAAAAATAGGTTGATGCTTCGTGTAAGTTGGTCAAAACTTGCTTACCCAACGTTGGTTCGTTGGTTCGACTTGGCTGCAAAGACTATGAAGTCTACCAGGGCTGGAAAGTCAATAGCATGGTTTCAAATCCTTGTTCGGTTACGCGATCCCTCCACTTGGTCTGCAGATACTGTGGGAGCTCTAAGACAATTGCTTGCATATGTGGAGCATAATCAAGAACAATGTGTGAAATGTTTTGCATTACATGACAACATTTAATCAGAAGAAAAGAGAACTGTATAAGTCCCACAAAGTTCCAATACGGGCCATGAAAGAAAACTGTTCAAGTATGTTGTAGAAACTTTGTATGGGTCACCATATTCTCTTATCAATAAATCTCTTGCCTTGCTGTAGCCAGTATTTACATAATGTAGAGACATCCAGAAACGAAATCCTTTGCCTCTCCTTGCAACTGTTGATCTAGGTAGTAAAGCCTATCAGCATAAGTCTGCATGTTTGGAACAATCCGAGCATCGAACGCCAAGAATTCAGTTGGGTCTCCTTTGAACAATAGAAGTAGTTCTATTTTCTGTCAGAAAGTCATTTGCATTAGAATATAACCTTGACTGCGAGGACTGTGGTCAGTGTTGTAATGTACATGATTGGAACAAGTTTCAGTAGAATTAAACATTTGCCGAGATGGCCGGACACAGCAGTGATTCGATGGATTGAAATGTTTATTTTCGGATATGAGCGGAAAGATCTGATTTATCTCACTGTGGTCTGTACCTTCATCTCTGTTATAGACTTTAACTCGAATATCTGTTCTCTTGCACTGGTCTTGGCGATCTCAAGTTCAAGTTCTTTCGTCTTCAACTGCGTTTCATGCATCGATGTCTGTGCCTGTGTCATCGAATGTAGCATGGCCTTTTCTGCACAAGGCGCAGCAAGTTTTGCTTTCTCAAAAATATGAGCAGCCGAGTGGAGCTAGTAGACTTTCTAGAATTAACTGAACGCCCACTGATTAAAGAATTTTGTTTGTAAATGGATTCTCGGTTGACTTGATCATACAATTCACGTTTAACACGTTGGATTCAACTCGCGACCAAATCCCTAAAACCATGAGCTTCATTCAGCCTAACCGCGGCATGCTGAATGAATAGCCTTCACTTTCCCCTCAGGAGTGTCCCTCATGTTATCCCACTTATGTATGCAATTGTTGTTACTGTTAAAAGTCCAGTTTCCACCCTTACCGAACTAGGCTGGAATTCCTGGGCTCGATCGTAGCACCACCAGTGGCTGTTACGAGTTAAGTCCCTTCTATGCCTCTCCTATGGACCAATCAGATCCCACCTCTCGTATCACTTGCATTTGATTCAAACAAAAATATTGTGAGAAAACGGGTCTTACATCGCGATGTGCATCAAATCACGAGAGTTCCTTGATTAAAAACGTGAAAAGGTTTGGAAAATCTCTGTTGACAACGAGTTGGCGGTGCACATGCTGTGCAAATCCTGCAGTCGGTCGAAATCTGCACGACAGTTAACGAACTGGATTTCGATTTTAGTGCGCGATTTTGATTGGACTATGCATAGACTCATTAGTCCAGCCAAATTGTAACTCCATAATACCAGCCTAGCTCGGCAAGGGCGGAAACTGGACTTTTATAGTCAGTTAACTCCCTTGCCTCGGGAAGATGGAGGATGTGGTCCCGCCCCATAATCTCGCGCCTGGCATAAGCAGTACTGTGAAAGACAAGCAAGCCACTACCTATTGATGATGTTTTAGCCTACACTGTTCTGAAAACAGCCGCAAATGTGCCAAAGAGGAACTCTGACAATAAACCACAATATTATCAGATTGAGAAATTCATCAGCAAGAAGTATCAACAAGGTCAGTGGTTTTACAGGGTTAAGGACCTGAATACAGGAAGATGGTAGAGACAACTCACTCTCAGTCGAAAAGTGACAAACCTAGTCAAAGAAAATACTAGACATTTGAATATATCCATTCCGTTCCCTATATTCCCCAAAGAAGCATGTTTAGCCATTTTTGCTGGGTGTGACAACACAGAGAATTCAGTTATTTTAATGCAAATCCAGGATCATTTTGGTTTCATCATTATGTAATTAGCATTGTTAGATTTATCAGAATTTGATCCTATCTTGACAGTATTTGCCATGACACATTTAGTTCAGCACTTGATTATGTATGTGGTTGTTGGATACACAGAACATAAATAATGTTGCCAACCCTAAAACCCCGGAAATTTTAGTGTGATCTGTATGTCCCTATTTGGAAATTGTTACAGAGATGACGGAATTACTTCATCCATTTCCTGTAAGCCTTAAAGCTTATTTGTGAAACTTACGGAAGTATTCCTGACTCATTCATCACTTCCATTTATATGCCACCAGGCCTGATCTGGAACATTGGTGGAAAAAATAACAAAAGCAGCTGCAGATGGAGTATTGTATACATCTGACATTCCGATTATGGCAAGATGATTACCATATGTAACATGGTTCCACCATTATGGTATCATGGTTTCTTGCCGGCAGTCGCGTAGCAATTACTCAAAGAGAATTTTTCAGTGATCCTATTACGTATACCACTGAAGACGTTAGAGACATCCACCTACTTTATATATTCTGTACCTTGTTCACCCTTCAGTCTTATTTGACAACGGTATAAGGATCTGTACCGAAACGTCGCCGTCACTAACACTACCTAACCCAAAATAACATCATAAACCCAGATCAAAGCGGTTCCACTCCTGGCCGCTCAACCCTAGATAACCTCGCCCGACTAGAGCAAGATATTAAGACAGGACAACTAAATAAACAATATACCACAGGCATCTTCTTAGACTTCTCAAAAGCTTTCGACATGGTATGGCACGACGGGCTAATACAAAAACTTAAAAAAATAGGACTCAAAGGTCAGATAATAAATTACATCCAGGACTTCCTAAACAATCGTAAAATAACCGTGGGTATAGACCAAACACTATCGGACCAATGTCCCCTAGAAAATGGCACTCCCCAGGGCAGTATCCTCAGCCCCACCATCTTCAATATAATGATAAACGATCTATTCGAGGGCCTATCCCCTAAAGTAAACACATCAAAATTCGCGGATGATGGAGCCCTCTGGATCCGCACTAAAACCATTAAAATGGCCCAAAATTTACTCCAAAAATCTCTTAATAAAATACAACAATGGGCTGACAAATGGGGCTTCTTCCTTAACTCAGAAAAAACAACAGGAATAGTATTCAAACATAAAAACATGAAACCCGCCTCCCCAATCCTTCAGCTAAACAACCAAACAATCAAATTTCAAAAACAAACCAAATTCTTAGGACTTATTTTCGATGAACATCTCACCTGGGATGCTCACATCCAAAACCTAACAACTAAATGCAGTAAAGACCTAAACACCCTAAGATGCCTAACTGGCTCTAACTGGGGAGCCTCCAAAGATACCCTCCTCTCTCTCTACATATCACTAATTAGATCAAAACTAGACTACGGCTGCGCCATATACAACACGCTAAACAACTCTCTATCTAAAAAACTTGACTCAATACAATATCAGGCTCTCAAACTAATTACACGCACCCAACATGGCACCTCCTACACTTCACTTCACGCCTAAAAAGGAGAAATGCCACTAAGTCTACGCAGGGAACAGCTAAGCTTAAATTTCTGGGCCGCGTCCCAATCAAACCCTCTCATCCGAAACTTAATAAACCAAAATATCAGCCCCAAAAACCAAGCTCTAGCTCGTAAACACCCTTTACTTACCCCAATATCCCAAAGAATAACAAACTACCTAAATGAACACCAAATTAAAAATCTTAAACAAAACTGCAAACAATCAAATATCTTCACCCCTAAACTTAAAATACCCAAAATAGACACAACACTAGCTAGCCAAATAAATAAACAAACCGACCCAAACATAGCTAAAACCACCACACTAGCATACACGAAAATTGGCCAAATTGGTGTCACATTTACACGGATGGATCTTCAGATCCGACCTCCAAACACACAGGTTTCGGAGTCCATACCACACAACCAACTAAAACCACACAATCCTTCGAACTCCGAAACAACCAATAAATATTCACGGCAGAACTAATGGGCATGGCCTCAGCCCTCCATAATCAAGAATAAAAAAAAAACACAAAAAATCCTAATACTTACCGACTCCCTAAGTGGACTACAAGCCCTCCAAAACAAAAATACCAAAAACCGACCTAAATTAATAAATCAAATACTTAAAAGCTCCAACAACCTAACTAAGGCAGGCAAACAAATAACCTTCTTGTGGATACCCGCCCACATAGGAATATACGGTAATGAAAACGCCGATAAGGCACCAAAACTATCCCTCAAAATTCCAGAAATAAGCTTAAACTTACCCATCTCAAAATCAGAAATTAAAAGCGTAAACAAGAAAAAATCACCAAAAAATGGCATAACCTATTTCTAAACTCAAATAGCCAAATCAAAAAAGTACTCAGCAAACCACTAACCAAACCAAAAATTCTACATCCATCAAAAAAAATCGACAGAGTAATCACTAAACTCCAAACAGGACACACCAACCTAAATAACCACCTACAAAAATTTAAAAAAACATACTACAGGTAACTGCCCACACTGCAAACAACTAGAAACCCCAGAACACGCACTCATCCACTGCACACACTACCTAACACATCGAACCTCATTACAAACCACTCTCAATCTAAACAAGGCTCTCACTCTAGAAGCAATACTAAACCCACAAAATAAACTAGAAAACTTCAAGGCCTTAGGCGTATTCTTAATCAAAACGGAATTAATAAAACGCATCTAAAAACACTATAATCTACCAAATCAAAATTACATAAACAAACAAACATCCACCATACCCAGCTCCCTTAGTTCTCCTCCCCAATCCAATCGGCATCTATTCCAAATCTCAAAATTCCCAAATTCTATATAAGCAACCCCTAAAGCCCCCTCTTGGGTTGCACACACCACTTTCACCCCTTTCGGAAACACATTAAATGGCCTGGCCGGGCCCGTGTGCGAAATACGCATCAGTCGGAAAGCGCACGTTAAATCTCCAATGTAAGTAAGTAAGTAAAGTCGCCGTCACAGTTATCAAAGAAGTTGTTATTTATAAATTGTGTCTACCGTGTCCAGTCCTACGTCAATCAAGTGTTTCAATATTACATAGGAGCTCAACATAAACTAAACAGTGACGATTCACTCTTGAGTATGAATACTACCTGGTTCTTTAAATTCGATTCACTAGCAAACGCTTCAATCACAAGGCTACCGAGCCGTAAACTTCAAGTTATAAAGTACGCGTACATTATGATGCTAAAATTAATTGACAGAAAAGCTGAAGCTTGTGAGGTAGCACATGCCCATCAGTGTCCATCCTTGAAGATATTAAAAGGTTGTACTTCTCTTGACACGATGGAGACGCGAGGGACTAATTGGACAAGATGCAGCAATCGCTGGCTGATCGTGGATTTGAATCGTGGATAATCAAAGAAGGTCTGACGCGCTTAGGGCTTTCCTCACATATCAAACTGGCACGTAATTAGATACTTTATTAAGCTCACATGGAACCCAAAATGCATAAATGCATCATACGTGATAACTTCAAACAACCTTATTTATCAACAAGGAGTTTGTAAATCGAATATACCTATTAACATATGACTGCCTCGAAGAATATATACGGCTGAATAAAAAAATTTCTTGTTATGTGTCAGGATGTTCAAGGATGGACCTGGAATTATAAATGTTTGATTGTGATTCATAAACACGTGTTTATGACATTATCAGAATCATACAATATCGTATGCATTTGTCGCTTCTATTGCGAAGGTTTTGGTTGCTAATTATTTCTTAACATGATCCTCTCCTGGGTCCCCACACTTCAGCAAACAATGCTGGAGTACCTCGATTCCAACTGGCGCAGAAGGTCTCTTCTTGGTTTTGTAAAACGTTCTGCACGACAGAAATGACGTCATTATCATTTACATTTAGTTTGTGGAGGGTCGGAAATCTGACGCTGCCACATCTGATGAATACTGAGGATGTTAAATGAACTCAAAGCCACAGTCATGCATTGCAGCCATGGTGACCACAAACTTGTAAACAGGAGTATTGTCCTGGTGGTACAACACACCTTTAGGGAGTTTTAAAAGTCTTGATACTCTCACGCAAATCCCTAAGCAGATCAAAATGATATTCGCCATTCATGGTTTTATCTTTGGAGAGGGAACCTACGACTCATCGATTGGCATGTCATCCAATGATAACAGTGTACTGGAACGTTCCTTAAGCACAAATTTAGCAATCTTAAGTGAATGGGCGAAACTTTGGCTCATAACTTACAATCCCGATAAGACCAAATCGGTTCTATTCTCTCGCAAAGACAACAACGGAGGTCTAAAACTATATTTCAACGGAAAAGAAATCAGCTCTGCAAACAGTCATAAGCACTTGGGTGTTATACTTGAAGCCAGTGGCAAATGGTCTTGTCATATAGATACCATAATTAAAACAACTTCCAAGATGATTTACTCAATGAGAAAACTCAAACATCTACTTCACAGAAATACTATTAACAATATATATAAAATGTTCATAAGACCACACTTTGAATATGCATGTGAGGTTTGAGATGGTTGCACCGAAGGACAAAGTGAGAAATTAGAACAATTACAATTAGAAGCTGCACGCATTGTAACTGGTCTACCTAAATATGCCCCCCGGCATTCATTATATTACGAAACCGGTTGGGAACCCTTAGATGAGCGTAGAAAGAAACGTAAACTTTGTCTTTTCTTCAAAATTAATCATAACATGGCCCCTTCCTATCTAACAGATATTCTACCCAAAACGGTTGCAGCAAAAAACTCATACAGTCTCAGAAACTCTGAAAACATCAGTGTTCCTGTCACAAGACTAAGACATTCGTGTGAATCCTTTTACCCATCGTCTATCCGATTGTGGAACTCTATTCCGTTATCAGATCGAAATTCTACGATTTCTTGTTTTAAAAATTCGCTACAAAAGCACCACCCCACGTCACCTGCGTACTTCGCTTATGGAAAAAGAAAATATAATATCTTACACACAAAACTGAGATACATGTGCAGTCAATTGAATTATGATTTATATAGAATTGGTATAAAAGATCACCCGAACTGTACATGTTCGAATACATGTGAAAATGCATATCATTATCTCATGGAATGTCCATTCTTTAGTCATCAGCGTGAAATTATGTTAAACAGCCTTAAACATATTGTTCATAACATACCTATTGATGTACACTTACTGTTACACGGCAATGCAGATCACGTTGTTACAGAAAATGAAGCTATATTTAAGGCAGTACAACATTATATATGTACAACTAAAAGATTTGTGTAAAGAACTGTTCATTCAACAATGTCTGTCTGTCTGTCTGTCTGTCTGTCTGTCTGTCTGTCTCTCTCTCTCTCTCTCTCTCTCTCTCTCATCTATAGTGTTTTATGTTTTATGCATATATATTGAATTTGAAATTGTGAATATTTTGTAAATACCAGGGAGAGGGCATTCTAAGTTGGAAGAACTTGTCCCCCAATCCCGTTTACTCCTTGTGAATAAATATGTTTAAAACCTACGACTCATCCATGATTACAAATCGCTCAACAAAAGCAGCTTGGTCTATTTCAAAATGACGTAAGTTATCACGAGAGTTGATGAACTATGGCGCGTTACTGATCAGAAGTCAGGATCTCTCGAAGGCAGCATGCTGAAACTTTTGCCGAGTTCAATCCTCAGAATGTCCTCAACGCTCTCATGAGAGGTGGTAACTGCTTTGGCTATGTGCCGTGCGTTGAGTCGTCGAGCATCCATAATCATTTCATGTATTGTTCCTTAGTAGTGGGAGTTTGAGGTCTTACTGATCTTGGGTCAACGTCGAGGCTCCCTCACTCCGTCCTGAAGCCCGCTGCCCACTTCTGTACAGTGGCAACACGACGGCGTTTCATCCCCTAAGGTTGACACGGGTGGCTGTAGTAGATAACACTTTCAGGTGGAGATACTTGGTAACAGAGCTGTAGCCAATTGTGTCCACAAATCATTAACAAGACTACTTTTCGGTTGCATGCCCACATGCATGTACTCTCCCTGTTTGTGTATTTGGTTCAAATGCAGCTTGTACGTATGGATAATATAATTGTCCTTAGCACATGCACATTCTTGAGGGTGTATTGTACATCCTTCGCTGCTGGCTAAGACTTTTTCAGCCACCTCCTCGTAATAAACATCAGAAAACAAGATATGACATTTGTACGCGAAAATGACATTCAGTTTATATCGGGATATCCACATGACGCCAGACAGAATGTGACCGCCTAAGTGCCATTGAAGAAATATCTTGAACAAAGACGGGGACTATTAACTTCCTTAGCCTTATCCAGCTATACTTCTGGTGATAGGCTCTATTAAGATATAAAGTCCGTCAGACATAGATGATGTCTTCTCTCATCTTTCATTTAAGTTTTCATGTATTCATGTCCACGAACAGACACCATATCAAACATTGTTGCACTGGCAGCATACTTACATGCGCTGGCAATAAAGTGGTAATGACAACGACATGCGCATTAGAAAAGACGGAAAGTTAAGCAGCATATGAAAGACTTCCTTTCCTCAATTGCACAATGATCATACTAAATTACACAGTCAATGTAAATCATCGGCTTGAAAAAGTGGTCTGGCATATTTGAGTTTATTTGTTTCATGAATATTTCGAAAAATTGTTTCGAGTAACGTCGATGACATGACGGTGCTTATATACATGTACTGGAGGAGATGAGTACATAATCTAACTCCAGGCACCACGTATCCTCCCTGGGAGTGATATTATTATGTCATTTTTTAGTCAACGCATTCGGTTTCAAATGCTATTAGCAAAAATCGAATAAACCCTCAAAACCTACAAATTGACAAATATATTTATCTCCTAATTGTTCCTATCGATCCAGATGAGGAGCATGCATTTTGGTATCATGTATCTCTTTCTCTCGAAATAGTCGTGAGCATAATTCTTAAAAGCACCGATATAACATGACCGAAAACAAACGTAAAAGATCGTTTGAAGGAGGTTTTTGTGCCTCAGTAACACATGTCCTATAACCACATGGTACGATGGACGTTTGAATTGGCATGTAATTTATGAATACATTGTACATAGTATTTAACATGTCTTATTTACACATTCACAACACAAAACCACAAAACGAATATTAGATTTGAAAATTTCATCGTGTAATTCAAAAATCAAACGGTAATTCAAATGTGCCATGAACATTTCTAATTTGTGTCAAGAAAATATATCTTTTGTTCGACTATCAGTGAATGAACTGTTTTCCTTTTTCGAATGTTTGGCCACCGTAAAACTACATCTGTTTCAAGACTACTATCGATCACATGTCCGTATTCACGGGATACATCGCTGCTCAGGCAGATAGCATCGCACACTCGTGTTAGTGGTATGACAGCGTTCAGTCGGCCAGCACGGATTTGCACTCAGCAGCTCGTGCCCTCTTGCTGACAGATGCTTGAAGAAGCGGATAATAGTTCATGATGTGGCTTGGGCAACATCGACGGCAAGGTATATAATTTTTCTATGTTTGCGTAGTATATCAAGTCTAACCAATCATGGATATATTATAATTTCATGACTGCTGCATGTAGCTGATTCACCTTAACTCCAAAATAATGGAAATAAAAGGGATGTTAATTTGGAGGTGATTGTAACATGTATCAGTGTGATTCCCCTCTTATGTCTTATATGTAGAGATATATTTTATTTGTTATTCATATGTTTAGAAATAAATATTCGTTTACTACCCAATACAATACTGTATATAAATTGTTTCGGTTACTTTCATAACATAAATGTTTTGATAATGAAAACTGCAATCCATGGTTAAGAACATAATAACATGCCGTCATATCACTCTCATGGGTAGTACATGTACCATAGTCAACAAATAAAAGAATATTTTAATTATGAAACAATCGATATTGCCCATACTGACAAAGACTAATAATTCCACAGCAGACACTATCACGTGTAAATAGTGTAATCAACGTATTACTTTGTATAATGATCACCTTCCCATTTCCTGGCATCCCACGTTGTGTTAAACAAAGTCTTGCACGTGTACGCTTATGGAAAAGTATGCCTCTGTCCTAATCCTGCATCGTATTCGATCAGTTTGCGTACTGTAAACCTGAATAGCTACTGATGGATATTAACTGTCACGGATTTTTGACGGACATATTAAGTACACTTACTCTATAACTTCCGCTTACCCCTCGTTACCTTCGTCTGTGACAGTCTTTGAATATGTCAGTTACTGTCTACACTGGATAACTCTTTCAATAGGGTCGTCCCCACGTAAAGCCATGTGTACAAAATCCTGGGGCTCGTCGTCATCATTAAACTGAACCAAGTGCAGCATTTCGTTCCTGTAAATCAGTTTATGGAAAAGTAAGGTGGGACAACCATCTTGAAAAACATTCAAGCTTTTTTTCGAAAACGGTTATTCAATTAACAATAACTTTTATACACCACAGCTCTGTTATTGGTTTGTTTGCGACTTAGAGTACATTCGCAATATCCGATCTTGTTCCACGTGAAATGCTAAGGGACGTTAGGGTATGTTGCTATGGACGCGACACGAATGAGCAATATTGTAGAGGTGTGCCTGTGAAGCCTGCAGTTGCGGCAGATACATTGGTTTATAGTTGTAGCCGTCCGTCCAGCTTTCAAAATACTTATAAAGCTGTCTACAATACTACCAGACCCTATGGGTACTAATTCCCATCTCAAAGATCGAGCTCGAGCCTCCTTTGATGCATCTTCCTGTTACAGAACACCCTTTGCACCACCATGGTCGAATTTGTACCGAAAAAGTGAAAACCAACAGAGTAGAACAATATTAATGAACGTCTTTGACGACCACTATTCTTATTTTCAAATGGTGAGGAGAGGATTGAAATTCAGTGAATACAGTCAGGAAATCGAACGATGAATTTCAAAACTACTATATACACTACAGCCGTTAGTGAAAGTTAGTCTTCATTACATAATCTGATGGTGTATTTCAGGCCACTGTCTAGTTTGCACAGCAGTAGGGACCCTTTATCAATGCCTTTGTATAAAACAGGTTGACAACAGTAATGTTTTTGAAACATCTAATCACATCATAACCGGAGTTTCTTCAGTTTTGGTGGGAAACGGTGTAACCCAGTGAACCTTCTGTTAATATTTGATGAGGTAGTTGTTACCAAACCATAATCAAGACGAGATCATACTGGTCCTTGAAATATTAGGCCAATTTGATTGACTAGCTGTGTTTGCAAAACCATGGTCCCATGGTCAACCATAGTTTTCATCATCTTATCACAAATATTCAGTGTGGTTTTCGGAGAACTCGAAGTACTGTTGACCATTTAGTCCTATTAGATTGATTTGTTGAAAAAGCAACTATTAATAATGTGCATGCAGTTTCCATCTTTATCGATCTAGAAAAAGCACATGGCACTTCATGGAAACATGGAATTTTAAAAGATTTAACTGAATTTGAATTGAGAGTTTTTTTGTTTCAATTTTTCCCCAAGTCCTTTTCAAACGGACAATTTGAAGCTCGTTTGGGTTCGACCCTGTTTGACCATTATAATTAGGATCAGGATCAGGATCAGGATCCGGTTTCCTCATTATTTAGCATTAAGTTAAATAAGTTTATTGAATGTTTTAATTAATAAGAAAGCCCTACCTTCAACTGTACAGAGCGTTCATCAGACCACATAGAGCGTAGCGAATTCTTACAAAAGTTTGCACATCGGTTTTCGATTCATACCTCAATGAACCGATAAAAATACACAGTTAATGCTTATAAATACATTGAACAACGAAAACATGTTTTATCTACAATATTTTAACCAAAACAGTCGCATATATCAAATCAGAAAAAAACCAATGGCGAGGTTGATGAACATTCAGAGTGTAGGAATAAATGCTATGGCGTGACATGAATCAAGTTATAGGTTAATTTATGCA
The DNA here is from genome assembly GCF_022045235.1 of Haliotis cracherodii. Classification (NCBI taxonomy): domain Eukaryota; kingdom Metazoa; phylum Mollusca; class Gastropoda; order Lepetellida; family Haliotidae; genus Haliotis; species Haliotis cracherodii. The sequence continues at coordinate 32,901,106 of NW_027266286.1, forward strand.
CGTAACTTGACACGCCCACAAAGTCAGTAGCCAATCAACGGAGAGTATGATAAAAACAAAGTTGATAGGACCTATCACTCAAGGCGAGAGGCGAGAAGAACTGCAACAGTTAGACTGTAACGAACCGGAACAAATATGTCCGGGAGAAGGCGGCTGTTTCAAATGACGTAGTCAATTACCTCCAGACTCAAACATTGGTTCCCTTAGAACGGGAAGACAGAGTTGGAAAAATGCTAATTAGAAATAAAACCCGAGGACATGAAAGTTGTGGAACGGGAGAAAACAGGCGAGCGAGCCTGCACGTTTACTGTTTCATTCCTCTTCGGCATTCGGTCTCAAAGAGTTGTTTGGACAATGAATATGAAGGAATTTCACTAAATGTCCTGTGGATGACGATACAAATTAGCCGGAAATTCCCTCGACTGTAATATTGGGATTCCCCGACATTCCGTAGTAATTAAAGTAGTCCGCTTCGGTGGGCGTGGCTTATTGTTTTTACATTCATTGGGAAATGAATGCAATAACACGTGACCAATTCAGCTAATCAGAATATAGGAATGTCAATGAACACAAGGCAAATTTAATTATAATGCTTTATCTGGTTGTTTAGCTGATGTGGTATAAGCCTGAGTGAAAAGATTTCCACGGGAAATCCTTATTCTCAAATATTTATAATAAGACACTACTTCAACATTACAACCATAAATAAACCATTTCTTATTTTTTGTTTTATTTATATTAACGGATAATTTCATTTCTGGCAATATATGATCAATATATCTGTTTTAATTTTTAAAATGATGCTATCTCCAAACATGATAACATCGTCCGCAAACGGTAATAAAAAAAATTCACAAAATTACAAATTATAAATATACATGTACCATGTTCATCATTATCTTTTATAATTCACACGAACTCGTCAATATTCCCATCTCTCCCATATTCTACTGTTGCTAAAATATTTGGTTCAAAGATTGCTCCTGTTCTTCTATATGGCTCAGAAATTTTGGGATGTGCTTATAGAAAAAGCATTGAAAAGGTTCAGAGTAATTCCTTTAAAAGTGTTTTTTCCGTTGGTAAAAGAACATCAACGAATGCAATTCTAGGAGAGCTGGGAAGAACATGACTGTGTGTACACTATTACAGTCGACCCCAAACAGCCATAATCCCGTTGTTTATATTACTGGCTTCATCCTTTGTTTATGTCACTGACATCACCAATGATTGTCATTACTACCCTTGTGTATAAATAACAGATTTCTCTACTCCAGTATAACAACATCTACTCTACTGTATAAACATTGCCATCTACTTGTATATATACTTGTCAAGCACACTCTGTATATCACTTGCTTAATAACGGTGTTAGAACCTACACCGAAACGTCGCTCTTAATTTTAATAAAGAAGTTGTTCATCCATTAATTCTTATCCTTACTTAAAAGCATTTGACGAAAATGGTGAAACTAACTGGGTTTCTTATAAAAGACAATTATTGTTTCAAACTGGCTTTTCATATGTGTAGTTGTCTCAGAATTGCGGCTATATGAAATGCTTCATGGTTATATTCAAACAAAGATGTAAAGATGTAGAATTCCAAAACTGGCATTACAAAATCACAAATTCTTCTTTCCTTCAAGTTTATTCATCTTATTAATCACTACTCGAACTAGAAAAAAATATCTGTCTACTTTAGTTTGTGAAAGAGATCTTCTTAGAGTTTTATGTAAATTCCGTTGTTTAAGCCATAATCTAAATGTACAGAAAACTCGATTTAAACACAGTCATCGTTTAGTTTATGTATGACATGTAACAGCTATGAAATAGAAAATAAATGCCATTTTTTTGTTAATTTGTCCATTTCATAAAAGTAGTAGAGAAAATTTCATTCCAAAATGTTACCATATACAACCATCTGTCCCAAAATGTATGAGTCTTCTATCTACCATAAATGATTGTGTTATTCAAAACCTTTCCCATATATTTAAAAAGACATTTTCCTATGTAAATACAAATGTAACAATTATGAACGTTTGTTGTCAGAAAAATTGTGCATGTGCACAGCATATATTATTCCTGTAAATGAACTCTGGACCATGTGGCCTTCATTCGTGAATAAACGTCTTCTTCTACAACCAACTCGTCAATATTCATAAAAAAAGAAGGGGTGATAACATGCACCCCTGACGGACACCAGCTGTAGTGTCAATCAATTACATTACTGCGGGAATTCCCCTCGAACAAGTATGCTATTGAACAAAACATAAAGATTCGGTTATAAAATGTCACATGATTCTTTGATAGCGTCTGAGGGGATACCGCCGTTTCCGGGTGACATTCCAAATTTAAGCTTATTTACAGCTCCAATTATTTCTTCTAAAGTTATTTCACTTCAAAAGATATCATCGCCGTCACAGTGATGAACTGACTATTTCTTATCAGTTTCCAAAATTGTCTACACTCTTTCTTTTTGCATACATCTGATATTTATCTGTCTTGTCCTCCATGCCATTTGGTAAAGCCAGAGGTGAACCTAGCATTAACTAAACTCAAGAAATCTTAAACAAATGAACTAATTCATAAACACGTATATAGTCAAGCTTATAGTCAAAACTATATTTACAGATGGATTCTAAGATGGTGACGCAGTTGCCAGCACCACCATCATTGGATCCAGAACAACTTCTTCAAGGTATTTGATAACTGTTCTATTTTACGATAGAATCAAATGGTCTATCAAAAGCACTGGAGGATGTTACTACATAGTCGAAACATAAATAGTATGCTATATTTTCATACTCCCTTTGAAGTCTATTAACTAGTTGAAGTTTATATAATAATGTTCTTACTGGTCAATATGACATCGTCCATGCTGGAATCATCGGTAACACAGTGGATGGTCGATGCTGCTGCAAAAGAACCACACAACAAATCTGCTATATCACTTCTGATCTCAAACAGCGATCATCAGCCTGTGATTGGATCCTACATCCGAGATATAATGCTGAAGATCAATAAGTTACATAAAATTAAACCAATTGTCGGTTACACCTACTTGGGTTGCCAGTCCAGATGTAAAGAGGGCATTATGCGACGATATTGACTTAGCCATTCGAGATATACACAGGCATATTTAACAAATGTTATATTTGGAATAATACTTTCTTAGTGAAGTACAGATTCTAGTATTTTTTAGTGCCTCACTCTGGGAGCGTGAGTTTGCATCCAGGATTGGACTCAACTCCAAAAGAGTACTAGAATCTGTACTTCACTAAGAAAGAGTTATGCCAAATATAACATTTGTTACATTTGACCACTTCCTAGATGACACTGTGTATTCCTATTCATTGAATAATTTGGGGTTTTTTATGAGAAATTGTATTCTTTGACTTTAAACATATGTTTTGCAATAAATAAATGATCGCTTCTAAATTGATATAATAAACTGACAAGGGAGTTAAAGCAGCGTAAAATAATTGCCCCCCTGAGAGGTTATGTAAGAACATATCATTCAAAGTAGTTTGTTCCTTCCATGGTTAAAGTTGTAGAAAAGTTGTTTCATTATCGGCTAAAGTTGCTGATAATCGCCAGCAACTGTTATGGTTGTGTAAATACTGCTGGGATGTCATGCAGGAAACAGAAGTACCGAAGTCCCCCATGGTCCCTGGGATGGTGGCCAAACTTAGGTCCCCGGCGATCCACAGCCTGATTCATATTTTGTATCCTTGTCTTGAAGTCTGTTTTAATGTTTCCCAACTAGTTGGAAGTAAATGTATAATATAATATTAGTGATTACTCTGACCTTTGACGACATATTTTACAACATGTATTTTATGGAAACTTGTTCAAGTCACACTATGGCCGAAATATTGCCGACGTGACATAAAATTTTTAACTGACTCATATCGTACAAAGACTTTGGTTTGACTTACACCAGATATGTTCTGTTCGACTGATCTAATCGTCCAAACAATTTAGGAAACACTTCCACGAAGTATGGCTCCAAGGGGATACGTGATGGCACAATTAAGATACCCTTACAAATATTTGGGGGTTTTCATTTCGACACGCTGAATTTGTTTGTTACATTGATTCAAATTAAAATTCGAATCTACTTCACGCTCATACACTTCGACCAAGAATATCTGAATATATGAACATGGCACATGGCTCGATTATATAAAGCATTGTTGTGGGTCTACGTTACGACATAAATAAAAATAGAATGCACAGAGAAATTGAAGGGTGTGATGTGGTTGTTTGGTTGAATAATGTGTAAATCTGGAAGTAGTCTCGTGATGTTTCCTCTATGAAAATATTCAAGCATGACCTTTCATGGGAATACACATGCTGCGTGCGGATTCGGTATCTCGCCACTCGATTACGTTTATCTTGTGGATCCGTAGAGATACTAGTATTGTTTTAAGTCTTTGAAAGGCATTCATCTGAGTAAGCATATACTTCGAAACGTTGTAATCCTCATGATAAAGAAGTTGACATCCATAAATTCTCTTCCTTAGTATTATTTTGCAAATGTATATCCTAGTCATTTAAAATGCTAGCCTTTTAGAAGTACGTTTGAAGTTTGTATAAGACCTCGAGGACGCGTTATTCCATGGGTACAATTAGTATTGTTTCCTTAGACCCCGTTCACAAATCACCTATCAAGTGTTTTATTGTTTCTCAAAGTGTGCATCACTCAAGATAAAGGTGTATCTCAAGTACCATGATATAACTGATCCTATTAGTAATAACAACGGCCAGTCTGATATAGACACTGAATACATGCCATGAGTAGTGTCACATGAAGTAATCTAGAATGTAAGTAAATTTGGTTGGTTGCAAGTTATACATAACATTAACGCTGTGTGTGGCGTAGTTGCTGGTTATATGCACCAGAGAATATTCTCAACATATATGTAGTGATTTACGATGGATTTCTGTTTTCAAGAAGAGTGATAGCCGCGCACTTTATAAGATTCGATATAAGGTTGTATTTTTAACGGCGCCTTGCTTATAAACTACAACTTCTTTAGCTTTTTTTTCTCTTTTCACTAGTATAACATACACAATTATATGAGTATTGCCAATGTTATTGACTCAGTTACCCGATTGTTGGACCCGAAGCATTCTTAGAACTGTGACGGTAGAAGAAGCCCAGTGTTAAAGTATGGGAGTTGAACTACTACACCTGCTTTGTATGACGTTTAGGAACTAGTCATTTATTACAGGAAGGTGGGGGGTGTTAAGGGACGGGTCATGAACTCAGCCAAAGATGGGGGACGCCCGAATTTATTACAACTATGTGGCTGGTGCATGTACAAATGACACCGTTTTATTTATTTCGAGTACAAAAGAATTGATATATGTTTGAACATTATTTAGGGACTGGTCATTTATTATACCATTATCGGAATCGTACAATATACTCTGTTTTAGGAGAGATGTCTTATGATTATGAAATGGTTTTGCCGCATTTTTATATTATTATTATTATTATTATTATTATTATTATTATTATTATAATGTAGCGTTAATAATAAGTCTTATTAAAAAACTCGCACTGAAAGAAAAGTTGTCCTGAAACGCGCCGTGATAATGAAGAGGTTTCCATTCGTATCATCTTGTATACCAGTATAAACATGTTATGTTCGCATGTATTAGGGTGACATGTAAAAGCATGAATACTTCATTTGTGCGCAGGGTCATATAAATAAGCCAATATTCCGTTTGTACACTCTCAAAACCCCGAAGGCTACTTCGCAAACAAAAATTCTAGACATATCATTCTTTGCAGCATTTTCCAATTTCCGGAGAATGTATTCCCGTCCTCGTGTAGACAATGAGGAATAGTAATTGTAACCGAAAAACCCAGGCCTTTTGGATAACTTCATTAATGAGCGGTCTCGGGGCCATTTGGGAAATGGGAGGCAGGAGCCACATTTAGTTTTTCGAATGCCTCCAGGAGCAATATTAATAAAACGTCTTGAGAAATAAGTTGCGTATTCATGCCTACCATTTAACAATAAGCATCAACCTTAATGTATTTATGCATTATGTAGCACCATGTCAGTGAATGCTACAAAGTAGTTGCAGTCGTGTTTATGGAACAGTGCATAATTCGGATTGAATATAATTTTAAGCAATGTGACTTTACAAAATACTTTTTTTCAATTCTTCTATAGTTATCATTATTATTATTATCACCATCATCATCATTATTATTATTATTATTATTATTATTATTATTATTCAAAGCATCTGAAGCTATTTTACAGGAAACCGTTGTTAACACATTCATTGCTGTCGTGCAATAATACCGACAGTCTGAAAAAGTCAAGCAACCGATGACATTTTATGTGCAAGTTATTTTCAAATAATGTCAATGTGGACACTGCATGAGTGTATATGTTGTCATGCTGTATACGATTGATGCATAATACACCCAAGGACTCAATCCGTAAAGTCATTTATCCTCAAAACAACTGCTATTGGAAAGTATTTTTCATATTGCTTACAATGCTTCTCTACCTCTCTGTCTCGATTTTCCTCATGGGCACGATGTATGTAGCCTATTCCTTGTGTTCTCCGCCGTAAAAGGCGGCATAAACAATACTCACTAACTCACTCTACCACTAGAATGCAGTGATCTATTTAAAGATTAAATGTTAATACATGTCTCAATTTCCTTCTAGAAGATAGAACATGTGCACATATTTCGACTTAAATCTACGATGTTCTTTTGTATATAACTGTTACCATTTTAGAAGTTAAAAACATAAAATATATATCAGCAATATCACGGCGGGGGACACCAGAAATGCGAATCACACTATGTACCCATGTCGGGAATCGAACCGGGCTTTCGGCGTGACGAGCGAACGCTTTAACCACTAGGCTACCCGACCGCCCCGACCGTATTCAATGCTTCCGGTCCATATATAAGAAATTTTAAACAACCATGCATATGTAGAATTATATAATACATATCTTTGAGGTCAACAGGTTTATTCACAACAGGTTTATTTAGTAGTACATATACACGGACGGTTTAAATTGGTGTCTTTATCTGACGAAAATAGACTCATAAAGCAGTTCATAATCTATATGTCAGTACAGAAGTAACATTTTCTTTTTTGTTTTGGTATTGACTGTCTTCGTCCAATATTAAAATCCATTTCAGTTAAACCTAGTCGATACCTAACCATGGTAGTTATTTGGATTTATACACATTTTATATTTTTCATATTTCTCGGTAGTTGGCTTTTAATAATCTATTTGAATAATCGAATAATAAAGATGAAATTTGAAATTTGGTGAAAGGAAATGTTCATTTCTTTGCCAAAACTTATGGCCATGCATATCGAAAGCATTTTGGGAAAAACTACATTATCCGGGTATGGAGCACCCATGACGTTTGACGTTTGGAATCTATAGGTTGTGGCATAGACTACTTGATGTCTTATTCGATTGATAAATCGAATTGCGCTATCTAAATGAGTCTGGCCCTTCAGATTTGAAAGGATCATCTACACTGGCCCATGCGTGGTGGAAAGGCGTAGCTTAATGACAATTTTGACAAACAATTGCATTGCCAGCGGCAGTGATTTAAGATAAATAAGTGTTATGTGATTACGATCTAATAATTCTCCTCTGTAGCCCACGGCATATTTTGTCGAAAAGTGTTTCCGTTTAATCATTGTTGGTGTGCAAATACATATATCATTAATCTTTGGCCTATGGATCTTGGTGCCGCGAGTGTATACGTTGCACCTTTCATTATAAGAAACTATATAACTACATGAAGAATAATTTTAAAATTACAACGGTCGATTCCACGATCTTTAAAACACCCTGAATTCAAAAACCTAAAGATTAAATGCGTGAAATATTGTAATTAGTGTATTTGTATCTTTTCCACGATTGACGTGTGTAATGTGTGCTGTGAATCATCAGAAAGCATTACTGCTGTAAACGGTTTGAATTATCAGAAAGCTCGATATTTATGCAGACAAATGCCCAATTTAATCTGTGTCCGCGTTCATGTATTGTACGCGTAACAATCAAGGACAAGGTGTTTCCTACACATTCTAACACACAAAAGCGTTCTGTGTATGATATTTTCAAGGTCCAAAATAATCACTTCGACAGTTTCTTGCATTTAGATATGATCAACCTTTCATGCCGATGATCAAAACGATCAATGCATTTTTATAACGCTTAAGGGACTGTGAGTGCAAGAATTTGAAACATCATATTGTCGTTGAATGCGAGATCAAAGGATGAAGACTGAGGTTGAATGATAGATGTTGTTGAGACCATCACCAAATACCATTTGATATCTGACATGAACAAGTGCAATCGTAAAATTGTGCTATTAATAGCTTACATACCATTATATAACTAGTTTTTAATAAAAGTGACGTCACATAACCGTAACAAATAAATAAAATTAGACACGAAAGGCTGGACATAGAAATGTTTATAGTTACTTATGATATCAATGAGTGAATAAATATTGTTTATCGCCACATTCAGCATTATTCCAGCCAGATGACATGTGTCGAGCCTTGACTAGATACACCACTGTTCACGTGCTCGGGGTACGGTGAGGACACACAATCAGCGAAGTCTGATCCCCCGATCCAATACTTCGCCACTAACAACAAGCACTTGACACGATCTTACATTGTATTGTTAAAGGGGCACTGATCTAACGCCATTCCCCGGACTGGTTGTTGCCTTTATTATTGTTTTTTTCCCCCGTGAGTACCCGGATGATACGCAACGCAATTGAGCGTGACCAGAGACTGGACTACCGTCTGCAAGGACAGCTAAATAAACTTGGAGGCTGGAGGCAATATTTGTTTTACGCATTTTTGCATAAACACTGATTGGTTAACTGTGATCTATAAAGATTCGACAAAGGGCGCATGTTAAATAATTTCTTCAGCCTAAACAAACAGACAAAAAGAACGGCGGAGCTCATCGGAAGTCGTCATTTGGAAATACCCTAGATGGTTATAGTTTAATACTAAAAAAAGTATCCATGCAGTGAAAGCATTTTCGGATTTCGGATTGTGTAATACGATTACTACTCCCTTGTTGTCAAACACGTTTTCTCGTTTAACCCTACACTTGTGTATTTGTCGTCATTCACTTGATGCTCAGTTAATGAATTTATTACAGGTACAATTAGTGGTAGCACCACTTAGATTACCTGACAAAGGTTCTCATTTGGCATTTATTGTGTCTGGGGTAATTATTCAATCTAAATCCAGGTTTGAAGTGAGGTTATGTAATATGCACGTGGCAGCCCAGCAAGAGATGAATGATCAGTTGATTTACTTTTTTTGGTAAATCAACGGATCGTTCCTAGTCATCAAAGGATTAACAGAAAATACGTTGATTGATTAATCACTGTTATCTTGCACAGTGGATATGTCAAAAGTGAGTGTTTACATGTCTAGGTTTACTAAAACAAAGGGAATACACTCATATCATGGCGTGAAGTGCCGATGTAAAAACAACATACAATTTGTTCAAAGGGTTAACTGATAATACGTTGATTGGTTGCTCATTGTTATCAAACTCAATGGATTTTTTAGGAACCGTCGACGTAATGAAAATAGTTGTCACGTGGCCTTTCTCAGCCGACCCTTGAGACTTGACACCCGAAACGATATATATCTTTTAGAATATTTGATAGTTACAGAGACACGTGACATCGAATAAGTTATTTTGTATAGCTGCAGACGAGTGGGATATTATTCCTTTGTGTGGATATTCACGGATACATTCCTCGAATAAGGAAGCTGCCTATTTATACACATCAATTTGGTAAGTTGTAATTATGGTATTTGCATTTTGTTTTCCTTCATTTGAACCGATTCGTTCTTGTTTTTCTACGTCTTGGTTGGGGAATTCTTCAATGCGCGATAGACTTTGTTTTCACAGGTCATTTCCTTTGTAAGCGTGTATAGATTACCGTCAATTTGTAAAATGTGATTCTCTCAGGCAATTTTTAAAATGTGTAAATATTTCAGTCATTTTGACTAAAAAATCTGTCCAGATTGATTAAGACGATCAAAAGGGCCTACAAACATCACAACAGATTATTATGTAGGATTAGAAGCCAAACAACATAGAAATGTACTTTTCAACGTAACATTTTCAGTCTCTTGGTGATGACATTCAACATCAAAATGTTTGGAATTCGTTATCATAATAATACAGATGGAAATGTTTTTCAGTCGCTTTGTAAAATAACTGAATATTTAGACGTTTAATAAATATGTTACACATTTTGACAGTAAAAACATATACACACTATAAAAAGCAATGATCAGGTGAAATATTTACTTTGTGTTGCAAGTCAAAATAGTGTAAACGAAAATCGCAAAATTACCAAGCGACTTATCAAAACTTCGTCACCATTACCGATGCTACCCACAAAGATGCCTACATTTCCTTATTATCTCGAAAACTGTATTTCATTTTGTTGATCAATGTGACCATACGCTCTTATTACTACCGGTATCCATAAAAGTGACTAATGCGCTTACGAATGGCGCAACAGAGGTCGCAAGCTAGTCTAGATTTCTGCTCTACATCCGGGTACTCACTGGGAAAAAACAATAACAAAGGCAACAACCAGTCCCGGGGAATTGCGTTAGATCAGTGCCCCTTTAATGTTAAAGGGTCATGTAGTCCCTGCAGCTGGCATGCTCAATTCACTTTACTGACATACAATCACATGCTGATCCCAAGATTGTCTTTAATAACTGTCCCAATGATCTCACATGTTACCAGCAATAGAAGCCTTGGTACAGACAGTTGAGTTAGATCTAAGAATTCAGATTTTCCTTTTGCTCGGCTATATTCTAACCTAGTTGTTCCTGTACATACCTAATTGAATGCAAGTAAATGTATATACTGACGAGCTGATTACATGTGGGGATTCTTCTAATTCTTTACAATGACTCTGGCGTATTTGGGAATAAAAGAAAATAGTTCCGAGTTTAGTATACAGTAGGTACCTGCGCTTGTGCTATGTTCTCATCCTAAAAAAGCACATTATATTTATTTGCCTTTTGATTGTTTAATATCCGCATTTGACACTTTGATTTCCCCGTTCCTTATGTGCTGTTGTGAAATCTGGGCGTTTGAAAACATTGAACTAATGAAAAAGTTCACTTAAAATTTCTGAAACTGGCAACAGGTCTTCGAAATGCAACACCAAACTATATGATTTATGGGGCGCTCGGAAGGGAATCCCTCTATATCAAAATTCTATTCTGGCATAAAATGGCAATCTATAATTAAACTCCAAAATTAACAAATATCATTTATACATTTATCACTCATAAATACTCTGGAATCTCTGATAAACTTTCATGGACTACAGCTGTGAATCAATGAACTATTTTACATTTGTTCTTCTTCATAGCTAACGTTAAAGGTAGAAGAAATATTGAGAGACAAGTTCCTGCAGAATTGGCACAGTTCTATTACTGAGAGTTCTGAAGGTGTGTACAATAAAATGTTTAAAGAAAATATAACCTTTGAAAAATATCTTTATCCGCCTAATAACGTTTATCACCCAATCTTACAATTAAAAACCACAAACCATAACTTACCAATTGAAACTGACGTTGGTCTGATATCCCAAGAGTGGAACATTTGTGTAATTTATGTCGTTCGCCCGCGGTTGGTAACGAGTTTCATTACCTGTTATGATGTGAAGCTCTTCTCCAGTAGCGGTCCTAAAACCTAAAGACCTCTCTGAATGGCCAGATATATATAAATTGAAAACAAAATGTTTATCCAACATTAGAGTAAAAGATGTGAAAAACTTGTCTAAATTCATCTATACCATCTTTAGAAATGTTGAAGCTATTAGAAAACGTGTATGAGATTCTTGTTACTTTTTTTCTGTCATATTCTGTTGTAACCTTTGATCCCTATATGTATTTGCACAATTCTCCTGTCATCTTGTTATTGATATTTCTATTATATTATGGACTTATCTTATATATTGATGTTTTTCATGTACCATGGTTGGTGGATCTTTCTGAGAAATAAAGTAAACTGGCTAGTTTCGAGATTCGTGAATAACGTCATCTTTGGGATTTACGTGCATCAGGAAAGAACGCACAAACTGCGTTTATAAAATACATTCAGTGCATAAAAACTCGTAGATATGCAACTATTTTATTCGTCATTGTATAGTGGCAGGTAATTGCAAAATTAGGGAAATAGTTATTGGGTAATAGTGGGAGTTGTAATAAGAGTTTACGATCAGTACGGAGAGTACTGATGTTGGTATTTCTTGGCAGACCGCCAAAAGTATGCTGTAACTACTAATAATTGGCTTAATTGGCTGAAGTTGGTTGTGTAGAAGGATTGAGGCTGAAGGGGGCGCGGCATTGGACGTTAGAGGTAAATTGGGTCTAGGATAGTAAAAGAACTGTCAGGTAAAATAACAAAAAAGATGACTAAACCACCATTTGATATTCGTGCGATTTGTTAGCTCATACAGAGGGACGGTACAGGTATTCATAGACGCTATAGCTTCAGTGATAGTCTTAGTAGAGTGACAGTGTCACTATGTCACCAATAAAAAGTTCAGATGACCACCATAAAGTATTGAAGTTAAGTCAGTTTTAAGACCGACACCGACCAGAATAGAAAGTGTAGAGCTCTCCCACTCTCCATCTATATTTTTCTTTTAAATCTCGGAACTCATCTAGTTTAGTAGCCCCAGTGTTTGGATTGAAACTAAAACATTGCAGCCGAAGCCTATCTACAATATGAGGTGACACGTAAAGTTAATGAGAGATCATCTTCTGTGAGTTGGCTTAGGGATTATGGTAAACGTGCCCGTGCCATGCTGACCTTGTACCTCATGCACATACCGTCGGGGCTGAAGTAGGAGGGTCTTCCTTAGTCCAGATATGCCGACTCCCATACGCATAGATTCTAAAGTACTGTCGGAAATGATAGAAAAATGTTTTTTTGTCCGTTAAAAAAATAGATTTTTTCACAGACTATTGATATTGAAATATCGATACACTACCGATCGACCTACCTGTGGTTTGAAGTATTTCAGGCACTTTTCCTATGAACAATTTTAAACGGACTATTGAAATATGCACACGTGACTCCATTATAATGATAATACTGTAGTCTTCATAAAACATCTAATCTGGTCTCAAAAACAAAAGCGGGACGTGAAAGGATATTCGACAGCTTTGATTCGGGGTGATTAGGCGCATAGTGTACAAGCTCTATTAGCAGAAGGTACCCCCGACTTGTAGCAACATTCGAGAGGATATTAAAGACACAATTAATGTTGTCCGCACTGCATTTCATATTGCTCTCCACGAGATGGGATTTCGATACACTGCGCGTGGCGATGACTAAGCAGTTTTCAGGGGGAAATATTCCATCCCATTTTATGTAGACGCATTATCTCCGCACCATTCATAACTATCGCAGTCAGGGCTTCGAGGTTACTTACCTTGCTGAAACCTGGATAAATACTTAAGAATCATTCCGCTAACTACATGGGGCCAAGATGGACAAAAAACATGGTATCGGTAAAGGTAATTGTGTCATTGTTTTCCACGTCGCAACCCGTGATCTGGGGCTTATTGATGGACATGAGCTAGTGTTCGAGGCAAAAAAGAAAACTGGTTATATTAATAAGGAAATGATAGGCGGTGATGTGTTCATAGACTGGTTGGAACATCAGCTATTGCTCAAGTTAAACCTCAGCGTCATTGTCATGGATAACGCCAGTTGATATGACGTCGGGAACAAGCCGCTGTCATGCCAACCATGAGCAGTCTGAAGGCGACCATGCAGGAATATATTACTCTTGCAATGTCGACCTCAGTAAAGAAACCAGTAAAGTACAAAACATATGTGCTGGCGGCACAACACGGTCACGTTGTCCTACATTCGCCAGTCAGACATTGTGACTGGCTAACTACAAAGGGTTCGTGGCACGACACAACACAACATTCAAACTCACACATGTCAATGGGAGGACCATCACAGTCTTTGCTAGATAATATAACCAGATACAGATTCACATACGTCACCAGCGGAGTCAGATGCTACCTAAAGAAATGATCTATAGAAGAACACATACACATGTACATCTTGATTCCAAAGCCGCAACCTTCCAATGTTCACACCGTTTCATAGCATTTAACTATTCCATTATTTTTCAAGCAAATATAATGCAGTACATAGCCTAAATTGCTACACCATCAACGCATCTCTTACTTAAGTATAATAACTGCAATATTTTGAGACCTCCGCCAACTCAGGTGACATTTGTAGATGTGAGAAGTCATCAGCGCGGGACAGGTGTTACATAATTACCTCAGGTTTTTGGCAGTTTTATACATGCATGAAAGCACACGAATTTTTGCTAGTTTTTTCATCATTCTACTTGTAAAAGTACATTTTAAGGTTTATCACAGTGTCAGTTAGGATAGGCTAGATTCGGTCGATTTGTGACGGAATGACGTCACACTAGAAACGACGTCATAGCTGAAGATTGTTGACGTCATTCAACTTATTGTGGTTTTCTAGAACAGCGGCGGTGGTCAGTGCAGTGCACTTTTTGTAAAGTGAAGAAGAAATTATTACACTCGTGTTAGAATTCTTGTCTTACAAACGCTCTCGCTAGGGATATACAAGACGTCTGACACGCATTTCGAAAAACCAGTACGACACACATGCTCGTATAATAATTTCTATTTAGTGATCCTACTAGCATCAGGCTGCATGTCAATTGACCAGTGTATGTTGACATTATCGGTACTTTCTCTTAAAATCCTAAATTAAGATTATTGTTGTACACATTCCGCGACAATAATGTCTCCATGACCCATCCCTAAACTTATATTTCCAAAAAAAATTCAGGTGATTTAACACGTAACATAGGGGAAGCTAGAGTGATCTCCGTGTGTTCGTATATTCTTTATATCGTACTCCTTGGTGTATCGTATAAGCCATTCGTTCAAGATCTTCAGGAATTGTGTTCGTATTGATTGATTTCAGTTGCTTGTTATTCAAGCCTGGGAACCTCACACATTTCAAAACCAGTATTTAATGTAAACATTGCCAAGGACGTACATGTATTTGTAAAACTTGTTTGGTAATTCATCTGGCGCCCAACGTTGACAGCGATTCTAATCTATAAAGACATCCGAATAAACATTATGATAGTGCGTTTTGAACAATATTTCACTGTTATCATTGGTATAATGTGTTCCGAGTGTTCAAAATGATGTTTATCGAAGGCGTTTATCAATTTGTTTAAATCCATAATGGTGGTTGTTGTGTTGGTAGACCAATAATAGTAACCTGGAAGAATATTGGATTGGGACCCATGACCATCAGCATATGGCAAGTCGAATCGTATCGAACCCGGGTCTTCGGCGTGACGAGCGAATGCTTTAACCACTACGCTACTTTATCGCCCTTCGGCAAATGAACCTACACCATCTCCTTCACTTGAATATCACTTACGTTAACTGTAAACATTGTAAAAATGTGAATACGTAAATATCTCCCAATCGCAATTTTCATTTATGGTTAAAAGAAGTGGAATATCTCACCCATTTTCCATTTACATATAAAATATAGTTGCCTCAATTTTTCATAAGATGTGACCTCATTTGGGGCTTCAGTGTGTTGCATTCGTTTTGGGTCTTTTAACGCTTGTTATAATGATTATTTCACTTTACTTCCGAAGTATTTTCCTATCTGATTCAGAAATGGTCATGGCTACAAAGGGGCGGTCGGGTAGCCTAGTGGTTAAAAAAAATAAGCGTTAGCTCGTCATGCCGAAGACCCGGGTTCGATTCCCGACATGGGTACAATGTGTGAAGCCCATTTCTGGTGTCCCCCGCCGTGATATTGCTGGAATATTGCTAAAAGCGGCGTAAAACCATATTCACTCACTCCTGTCTACAAAAGAGTAGTGAAGTGAAACCCCGTTATCTCTGACCTTCTTTCCTCCTGAATTGGCCTTTCTTTCTTTGTAAGGTTTAAACAGCCATAATCAGTGTCGGGTTTCGTTCAATCAATAAAATAGTGAGTGTAACGCTCATACGACGATATCACATCTTATTTCTAATCAAGCCAAAACAGATTAGATTGGTTTAATCTTGGTTGTGTAATGTGCATAAATGTGTTTGACATCAGACACTTCTTGGAAGATTATTAATATATTGACGTTATTTACAGAATCGATGGTATATTTATACTATGATTCCAGGATGAATGTTAGATTCATTTTGCATGACCGAAGCCATATCTCTGAGCAAGTATTGAAGTAATTGGAGAGTTAGTTATTTGCAGTGCTTGTGATTACCCAACTGTTTTAGACCAGTTATCAAATATCTTTCATGAGGTACCTTCAAAAGTATTTTTCACATGTACTCGGTAAGTTTTCTGTAATAAGAAAATACAATGTCTTTTCGTTTATCTGACTAATATAACTTGATCTGAATATATAACTTGATATGAAGTGTTTATAATTTAAACTTGGATGAATTCCATCAGCAGTTTTGATTTAATTCAAGTCCATTCACGACTGAAATTTAACTACTTTCATTTCATGCGATTTGATTATGAAACGTTACTTTAATACGGGCTATCCTAATACCATATTTGATAGAACTATCCATCCATATTTGCCTGAGATATCCACTGTCTTCAGACTTAAAATCTGAAACCATATGCTAGGCGTATTTATTCTGTTGCAAATTCAATTTATAGCTGTTAAATCAACTCGTAACCTATCTCTCACAGCATGTCTTTCTCCTAAATCACATGAATAATGTCAGTGAAATGGCGAAGTGATTTACAAGTGAAATTGCATCCGTATATATAATACATTTGATATGTAGGGTCATGGCTACATTGAATCGGAGCTACAATTTTCGACTGCATATTTCAATGATGCTGTTTGTAGACGTGTTTAAAGCTTGGACATTGTGATATATCAAATACGTCAACGCCAGAGAATAATAGTCTGCCGAAACAGATTCCACTGGCCGTAAACGGCAAAAGAGTGCTGATTAGCATTATTACAAACTTACTTTATGTGTCATCTGCTATGCTTTAATGGAAAGCCAATTGTTAAAGTACAAAGAGAGATAAGCATGTTCGGGGTAAACACTGTAAATAAAAGAAAACTCAACTGACTGTCTTTTGATATCAAATAGATAGAGAAGAGTCAAATAAAACTCAGGCTTGCCAGTACCAAAAGACACGAGGTTGAGATTCCATTTATAAAGAGTTAAAGTTTGTAAACAGTAATAAACAGTAAAGCTAACCAGCTTCAGTGGCAGAGAGATTAGTGATGCCATTTGATTGTGACGTCATGGTAACGATGGTCTGTAAAGCATTGTGATGCAATTTCATTACAGGATATCTCCGAGGAGATATTGCTAGCTTGATCTCACCCAAGTCACGTCTCCTGTAGAAGCCAGGTTTGGATTATAAATATTCTTCCCGTACATGCACGTCTTTATTCATATAATAGATTAAACATTTGCATGAAATTCCTTTATATCCACACGAACTTGGTCACATTCATTATGGTAACATTTGAACCTAACCAGTTGGTATTTATTAATTCTTGAGAGTCTAGGTTGATGAATAAGCTTAATCCCTGGACTGTCTGTCATTGGACATCCATGCTTTGGTTGAAGTCTCAGTCACGTTTGTTTGTGTGCTCTCGTTCTGCGGCTTCATGGCGGACTAAGAACACTTTGGTTACATCTAATGTGTTTCAATATTCGTTTAATATGCAACGCGTTTCCTTAACTATTGCTGATTGGCACGCTACAAAAATACCATTAACCACTGTCATCGATAAACGCCTATCATAAAATGTATCCTCAACTGATGTGAACAGGTATTTATGAATCGCTGTCACATTGTGTTGAGACAGGTGGCTACGAAAAGGAGGGGTATCCTACCCCACAAACACATGCACAGACAAATAAACTGTTCACCTGAGATAAAACATAGAAGCACATTGTGCAATTCAAAAATAGAAATTGAAAAGGACATCATTTTTTGTCATTGGTGCGTCAAATTTGGACTTGGCCTCCACGTGTCCACCATAAAACCATTTGAATGCTATCTTGCCATTAACGCACTTTATCATAAAATGGGTAGGTTTGTAATGGGCGACGTAGCTTAGGCATTATACAAGTTTTGGCAACTTTGTAGATATAAATTTCGAAACAATATGGCGAGCGATGGATTGTCACAAAAGGCTAGTAGAAGAAAATGTGTAGGCAATTGTTGTTTTACCTATATGTAGTTACGCCACTGTCTAAGAAATAGGTTTCAGTTGGAACTATATTGATTGTTGTCATTGTCCGACTGACACATCACTTACCTTCTGACGTAATATATATTTCCATTCTTGGAAAACTTCCAATGTTTAAGTAATGTTTGTGAGACATGATCATGAGAAGAGATTTTGCGATCACAAAATGAAAGAATGACATTATATGGTAAAGAGGTTATCACGCTTGTGCGTTTGGGGATGGTAAATATCCTGTATTACGAATAAACACTATATATTTAGTTCACTAAGGCCCGCTAAATACAATGTTCATCCCTAACATAGGATAGTTACCACCCCAAACACACTCGCGTGATAATCTCCATGACTTAACCTACCCTGAACGACATTCAACAGATTTAGGTTCTTTTTCGTCTTAATTTTGGCACATGCTGCACGTCATCCATAATGGTTTTAATTCCAATTGGATGAATTGGGTGAGTGAGTGAGTATGGTTTTTCGCCGCTTCTAGCAATATTCCAGCAATGTGACACCAGAGGTGGGCGTTACACATTGTACCCATGTCGGGAATCGAACCCGGGTCATCGGCGTGACGAGCGAAAACTTTAACCACTAGGCTTCCTGACCGCCCCCAATTGGAAGAAGGCTGCCCACGATATTTTCGTACATATATGAATAACAGACATTCTACCAATTACATAACACACTGACCGAAAACACTCAAGACGCCTGTGGTTATGTGAAAAGCTGGTTGATAGCAGTATGATGAGCCTGTGCAGCTACAAGCAGGACATCCGGAGTCCAGGTTCTGCAACACGTTCCTATAAATGCACAATTTAGGTGAAATTCGTTTCGTGTTGAAAAAAAGAAATGTTAGTGGGTCCTGAAAAATGAAAATTTAGACGTTTTGGGAAACTAATTATTGACTGAGAATGTTACTTACATTTAAGGTATTAATTCCATTGATTGCAGTTCAATTTCAGGAACTTGGGTTATGTTATAGTGTAGCCTGTTTCTGGTTTGACCATTCGTTTCAAAGCAATATAAAGAACTATACTCTCCAGTCGATAAAGTGGTCTCTTGATGTTTGTAGACAAATCCATCAGTAAAAACTACTGGATTTGTTTGATTTCTTTCGACGACACAGAGTATAATCTTGTTCTAATTTTGTGCAATCCAACTGATTCAATGAAGGAAAGGCAAGAAATCTTCCAAATCAATAGTATCATTGTCCATCGTCCTTTCTTGTGACATGAACATTTGAAATTGATCAAGACGTGTACATACACGTATACGTTGCATTAAAAGCCTATCACCAGTTATCATATATGAAACCTGAAATTCATTTCACTATATTTGAACGCTCCATATTTAATGAGAGCAGTGTCTGAAAGTGAAAATCTCACCTTAATCTCATACTTGTGAGAGATTCTTAAGTCGCTGATAAATATAACAATTTATGCCTGAAGTTAGTTGATATTTGTAAGGATATAAATGTGATGATATGTAACTGTAGATTAAGCAAGGTTATGTTGATTGGTAAATTAACAACCTGTTAGGATAAAAGCATTATTGATTCCATTCTAATGTCACCAACGTGTTTATCTCTTGTCGAAGGCATATCAAACCGCAGACACAAATATTTGAAATTTATAAAAAAAACACTTAAATAACTTTTTTCAAGAAAGAAAAAAGGCATTCACCATATAAAGTCTGGAAACACTTTAATACGCAAACTGAGCAAAATAAAATTTAAAACATAATTTTTCATTATTTAAAGAAACTTTACAACTAGTTAATATATGACAATAGATTAAATACTACAAGTCGCAAAAGTCACCTGGTTTACACTATGTTGAAAAGGAATACATATGTTATATTGACAGCATTGGAATAATATTACCCATTTGTAAGGATTATCTTGTTGTCAGGTATATTTTCTGCCTCAGTCCTAGTTAACAGGCATTATAACGAAAAGTCACAATAAAAGATGCTTAAATAAAATAATAATAAAAACAATAATTGAACATAAGGGTAATCCACTTGACCCAAACTAATAGAGGTCCATTTTACAGGTATCCTTTACAAGTGCCTGAGAAGATCCGGTGTAGAATAGGTCTTCAGCAACCCATGCAGTAAAGGCCTCTTATGCTTGGTATCGGGTGGACAGACTCGCTGAATTTGCGTGGATCCATGCTCATTGGATTGTTTTGTCCAGACTCGGTCTAGCTGGATTATTGTTGCGTGCGGCGTTAAACAATAAACAAACAAACAAGTATCCTTAACTGTTTTGGGAAAACAGATAACAAACTTTCTAAATACACGCAAACAACGTTCCTACACAATACTCGTATCATAACGTATGACAAGTTCAAGCAGGTTTTAAATAATATCACTGTGTCTATATAGTCTTTGTGTAGACTCCCTGATAATTTCCCTCAACTTTGCAGAATAGATGCGTTGTTCATACTTTGATGCACAGTCTTAAAACATCCAAGGAAAATGTCTTTTGCGCCTTACAAAAGCGAGTAAGTGAGTATGGTTTTACGCGGCTTTTAGCAATATTCCAGCAATATCACGGCGGGTTACACCAGACATGAGCTTCACGCATTGTACCCATGTTGGGAATCTAACCAGGGTCTTCGGCGTGGCTAGCGAATGCTTTAAACACGAGGCTACCCTGACCGCAAAAGCGTACTGGCACTGTTAGGCGAGCAGTACTTTGATCTTGAATGCAAAATATTGGTACAGAAGATTAATAACATGTACCAGAATATATAAAAAATTAGTTCAGTCAAATTACAATATATCAGACTTTTTCCATGTCACTCTCGTGAAAACGTATCTCCACAATTGTCGATATGGAAACATTTATGTCATTGAACAGTTATAAGCTTCAAAGGATTGTGAAGTGGTAACTATAAATTGTGTGAATAAAAAAGAAATTCTGCTGTTTCCAGTTTATCTTTCTGCTTTACGCAGATGACACTATTCTTGGGGATGAGGCGTCATGTGGATTACAAAAAAAAACATTTAATATATTTCATGAATATTGCACGAAATGGGAGCCGAATGTGAATATTCCAAAAAATAATTGGTGGAGAATTCTATATAAAGGATCTATATTTTCTATATTGGGGGACAACTATTGGAAATCGTTGATTACTATGGATCTCTGGTAAATAACCTACAGAGGAACAGATTGAATTATGGATTAAAAAAATCACGTTGCAGGTAACAAAAGCAAAGTCCTGTCAGTTGAAAAGAGCTCAGAACATTAACTTGACGCTTGACTGTCTTTTCTCAGCATTTGACATTACTGTAGTACCGATATATTATACGGATCGGTTATAGGAGCATTCGAAAATGTTCCCCAAACGTGCATTTGGACTTAGAACTTCAACCCCCAGTTTTTATGGTCTATGGAGAACTCGGTAGGAATAGTAAGTATTAAAACATATCGTATCAAAAAGGTAAAAGTGAATATCAAACATCAAAATGGATCCCCAAAATTGTCACCTTCTAATAATATTTATTGAAATTGACTTGTGTGATGCTGTCTGTCAACATAAGATTACTTTTATACTAGAAAAATACGGTCATTGTCCTTACCTCAGAACATTTTATACATTACTCTCATCTAAAAAAGATAAAGACTTGAGACACGTTCCAAAATCTATGTATTTAAAATACTCAGAAATACTGAACGGTTACATATAACTATAACATTGCCATTTATATGTCATTCCATATTTTATAATATTGTATGTAATGATCTTGTGTCATAGTTGGTGGTTTGTTACAAATCAAACTGACTGAACCTAACCCCTACACGATTATATTTTCTACACTTACTCACCAGTTCATACTTATTCAGTTTATTCAGGTTATCACTGTGCAACCAATGTATGAGAAAGTAATGGTAGTCATCCATTGTAATCTTAAATAAATTTTCAATATCCATACCACCAGGACTGCTCGCCTCGACAGTTAATAACGAGGCCGTACAGTGATTAATGCTGACTTCTCAGCCACTCTTGTTGGAACCCTGCAGCTATGCTGGTGGTATTGATTCGCAGTGTCTTTGAAACTAACGTATGTTTTTCCAGATGATCCACATTTGTTTGAGGCTGACTGGTGTTCATTTACTTTACACTTAGACATACCGGATATAAACGTGCATGTCGCCCCGATATTAAATACTATATGTATAAGACGGACCTCCTTCGATAATATTTTATTTTATGATATTCTTTACTGGATACGTAAATCTGAAATACGTTTAATCTCCTAAAGTGCAAGTCTCATAGGAATGTATAACATTTGGATACATTGTAATGTCGTATATATATGCAAATATCGTATTCAAAACATCAAAAGCGACGCTCAATTAAGGTCCGTTTGCACTTTTATCCTGTCTATCAATTTCAAAGGTGGAAACGAAAATACAGCGGAGGCGGAGCCTTTACATACAGAGGCTCCATATAAGGTCTTGGAGGAAATTACCTCCAAAATTACTCGCTTAATCCCATGACAAGCCCGCCCTCCCTTCGCACTCTAGCAGGCAAGCCTCCGTTCACAGTCATTGTCGGCTGCAGACGTTCTTGGCACAGTAAACCCTTTCTTCACCTTTTTTAACTGTTAGACAAGTAAGCAATGGTCATTTGAACACTGTACGTTCGTTCGTATGACTTGGATTAAAGGATTGAAATATACTCCTCTTTCATTAAACAACGGAAAAGTGAATTTCACCATTTGAATTCACTATTCGGTGAGAAAACAATGTGCCAAATATACTATTTGTACAATTGCGTTTATGTTCGTGTTTCGGTACTTTATTTTATTTTGTTGTGAGACTTTTCTGTATTTAAAATATCTGTGTTCGCTGATCTGTGTATAAATGATGAAGCATCGATCGTACTAAAAAAATACTTCATTCCTTTTTGCGGTACCCGGATCACAACTTTTACAGTGACAATAGTTTTCGAGTTATCATGGGATGTGAATGTTAGAAGTAGTTCTGTTCAAACGTCGTGACAAGCAATAAAATAAAAAAGTTATTATTCATAAAAAGTGTCATGTATTCATGTTCTTCCATCTTTTAAATGCCTATCAAAGACTACAATAGAATCCGCGCACCTATCATTGAAAAGGAAAATATCTTACAATTTTAAAATCATATAATTCACGTTAAACCAAGATTACTTGACCACGCCCACACTAGCCATACTGTTGACTTACATGGAATACATACCGGTATTATATATACAACACAGGACTCCCCACAACTTATGAAACGATCGCGCATTCTGTACACGCCTGGTGATAATATCCAATCAGCTTGCATGCCAAGCCGGCCGTGCAAATTAAGCCAAGCCTCCTCGTTAGCGCTTTTAAAATTTGTTTGGGTTGTTACAAATACAGGTATCAAAAAACGTCCTTTTAATTAAGTGCAACAGCGCTAAATTTACATTTACACACTTTTTTTCTCTGCCAACGAATTGTACATGATACTGGCTACATTATGATGTTAGAAAAACCGATTGCTATTTTTCGTGATACTTGCACTTTAAGGCTAACGTTGATGAATAAACAGCAACGTCTGTGCTTATGGTACCTGCCTGATGGCCTCTGGCGCATTTGGCGTTACTCTTCGGAATAATTACCGATGCTCGGACATTGATTGTTATTGGGGATTGCTTAAATGTAGTAGGCGCTGTTCACTCAACTAAAACAGGAGTCATAAATCAACAAAAGTATGATAAAAACCGCGATAGACTTTCTTTCAAAAGCATTGCTTCTCACCGACTTTGAATAAATGACTATCATAAAATAAAGACGTTGATATTTAGATATTTATTATGCCGTACTTCTTTCATATAGAATCTGACATGATTTCATATCCGTTAAATGAATTTCAAACTATACTGTATTATTACATTCTGGATCTTTCTTCTTTGCAGACGGATGAATGATATGGTACCACGCTGCAAGGTTACCACTCTACCAGAATGACTGCGATGGCCGAGGAAGCCATGAGTATGGATGTCGAGAATCAATATACTGATTACAATTTTACAGGAAATGTGATCAATTTTAATTTCCAAAATACTTCGAACAGGAGACTGTACATCCCAAGGAGGATGTACCAACCTGATCCAATGATTATTGGAATTTACAAATTCAGCTTCTATTGCTATCCTGTCATATTGTCAGTTGGAACTCTTGGGAACATCTTGGCTTATCTGGTATTTACACGCACCCGCCTGAAGAAAGTTTCGTCTATCCAATACCTGGCTGCAGTGACTGTGACGGACACCGGGTTCCTGTGGACGTTTTTCCTCACACCTTTATACGGATATTACAAAGTGCCTATCATCGTCCAAGACGGACTGTGCCAGTTCATGACTTTCTTGAATTACGTTTTCACTTTCCTGTCGATATGGTACCTGGCTGCTATGGTTGTGGAGAAGTTCATTGGTGTGTATTGGCCTTTGAAAAAATCATCCATGTGTACTCCTTTTCGAGCAAAGCTCGTCATGTTTTTCATGTCGGTTATCGCTGTGGCCTGTTATTCATACGTTGTATATTTCTTTGGACCAGATAAATTTCAAAATGTGCTACGCTGCATGCCTTGGAAGGAATTACGATTTCATTTTCATAATTTGAGCAAAATTGATACTTTCGTGGTCGCAATATTGCCCTATAGTGTCATTATTTTACTAACAATATTGATTGTCATAAGAGGTTGCGAATACTACCGGATATCCGCTTCGGTTGAACTTTGGACAAGATCACATGGGAGCAGAGTACCGTCTTCACAATCATCAGTCCGCGTTACCAACATTCTATTTCCTGTCATCATTTTGACAGTGCTCGGAAATTTCCCTGTAATGATTCTGCGAACAGCAATGACATTAAACGGTGTGAGAAATCCTACATTAGCTAAATGGAATCATCTATTTTATGTATTCTATATCCTAAACTTTGGAATCAAATGTTTTGTTTATTTGGTTTTCTCGGGAAGTTTCCGTCGAAGAACTAGAGAATTGTTAAGATCTGGTTTCAACAAAATGAAGGATGCTTGTAACAGGAAGCATTCAGTAAACGAGGCAGATCCTCAGAGAATCTATCTTGATTCTATGTCAAGAGGGGCCATCATGCGATCCCGGTTAATGCAGTCAGATATTTAAGGAGACATATATTAATATCACATTTGTCCCAAATATTTTTTTAACAAAAACATATGGCTGGTCACCTAACACCATGCAGGGATTCAGCAATATTCAGCCAAGTGTACATATGAATTATCACATATTCATGATAAAACGAACACATTCTATGTCGTTAAATGTCCATATACGATTCTCGCTGTTGCCTTACGTCATATCTTCATCTCCTCCCCTCAGTGAAGGCCATAGTCTAACCATACCTATTATATCAATGTTTTACCATTAGTTTGGACATTGTTTGATTCTGATTGGTTACTCAGAGACTAATCAGAGTCAGAAGACCGTATCGCCGCGGAATAATTAATAGAATATGAATAGAAAAGATCTTTTTCAATCATCGTTCGTAGGCATTTTGAAGGAATTAAAGGTAACGGTTACCACCCTATACAGTTTGAGTGAGTGAGTATTGTTTTACGCCGCTTTTAGCAATATTCCAGCTATATCACGGCGGGGGACACCAGAAATGGGCTTCACACATTGTACCCATGTCGGGAATCGAAAATGGGTCTTCGACGTGACGAGCGAACGCTTTAACCACTAGGGCTACCCGACCGACCGCTATTCAGTTTGAGCAGAAATAGTATAGACGATAAGAGTATTTAAGAGTATTTCAAGTTGTTTGGCGTTGTTTCTGTTATTCCTTATTCGGATGTCAGCGAGGTGATGTCATAAGTGTGACGGGAGGAGACGAACCTAACATTGTAACCCTTGCTCAACTTACCTAAGTGGTGCCCACTTCATATTGAATTATATTAATTACGACCTTGCATTGCTGCATACTTTGGCTGTCTGGCATATTTGCAAGTAAATTATAATGGCTTTAAAACCGATCACTTTCCTATGTCTGAGTATTTACAGCACCATACTTTGTTTCAAGCCTATTATTATTTCATTCATATAGAGAACCCACATGCCGCGTCACGCAATATATTCATGTTTAGTTTTGTCATGGTAGAATGGCGCGTTTGAATCTACAGATAAGCTAGCTTTCAATTGAAGCCACAGTGCATTTATTACCTTAGTACGTATAAATCATATGTTTATTCAGGACATCATCAGTAGTTACCCAACTGTATGGATGAGAAGTGCCATGAGAAGGACAAGTGATGATACTACGTTGCTTCATATATGGCTGCAAATATTCATTAAAACAGACTTTTCAATAAATGCTTTGAATATGCCAAAACGTCGGTACTGTTTTTCGTTAGGTCACTATGTACATGTACTTTCTGCAATAAAATGTCTTCAAAAGTTCTTCATATCGTCATTCCTATGCTTACAAGACGGAGCGTTGTGGTTCATGTTCTATATTTTTGTTTCTCATCGCCCGTTATTCCTGCCACACTCGAACCACAAGACCTCGCACAATCTTGCACACAAGACTTACAGCAATAATTAACAGTTACACTCCTAGATGTTGTAATTAATGGTACCCTCTGCTCCACGACAGCAATATATTTGAAAAGAAAACGATTTTATGAATACAGTAATGCCATACTTCTTTTTCGTCTTTGGGGGACGTCCTCTCCATTGAAAATTAATACACTTTACTCGTTTACATGTCACCTATCGTACACATGGTATGACACTTAAAATAGTTGACAAATTGTGAAATCACACGACATACTTGTACCGCACGACATAAACAAATCCCAGAACCCCAGGTAAATTTTAATCAGAAAGACGATTCAAGAGCCTATAAAATACTTGCGTGTTACAGTTAGAAGTCTGTTGGCTGTAATAAGTTCTCTTTCAGACCAAGTTACCGATCTGGCATTTATAAAAAGTGCATACACAATCTGAAAGACATTTTCCCCCGTGGTTTGATGCGATTTGCTACAGAATAGTTTTAATTCGCAAATACCCTTTTATGTGCTACAATTACCAGTTTACGAGTCTTGAGCAAACATCAAGTCAACCATATCTTATTACTTTTATACTACTTGTCCATGTATATCCTTTCATTTAGTGTATTGTAAGACACTTAAGTAATAATAATAATGTGGTTGTCAGCATTTGGCGATCTTTATGAATATGAATCGTTCCTTGATTTATCACTTTACAGCCATTGTTAACTCCCTGTTTATGATGGCTTATCCTTTTATCTGTTAGAAACATGAAACCACTCTGTATATGCATATATTCTTTTACATATTCTGCCTCACTAAACAAATATTATTGTTATTTTTAATGTTGGTTACTTGAGTATCGAAATACAATATTCTATTGTACATAAAAACTTGCCCTCGACCAGATGGTCTGCGGAATAAATAAAAAGGGCTTTGTATTTCTGTCGCATCGTTTACGAAATATATCTTGAAGCTGTTCTAGAGATGAAGTCCAAAAGGAAGTTATTTCGTTGGCTGGGCATACGTGTATGGTCGTATATCCCTTCATGCTAACTAAAGTAACTAAAAGGTGCATCCATTTCGAGTTATTTCATTATCGAGAACTCGATGTTCTGTGTTCATTGTGAAACAACATTGCACATCCACAAATACAGATATAGTATTCGTGACAAGTTACTTTAAAAAGATTAATGTCACCTAAATAATGGCACATATTCCACAAAAAAGTCTGCACAGGAGGTATATACATGTACACATTCAATATATAATCTTTTTCAATATATCCGGTTTTGTTAAAGAAATGAGCGGCCTTTAATCACACGGCTGTCGACAATTTAATGGTGATCTGGAAAAGTATTACATGCGAAACAATGCATGCCGCTGAGGTAAGAAAGAACACTACCACTAGGGGCTAGCACATAATTACATGGCCACATTGTCTGACCGAGTGCAATTGGTGTAGCTTCTTGCCTAAATATCCTAGCCCAACCTATATATGAGGAAGTGCAGCATTTTACACACTGTTTTCTCAGTAAACTTCAGAGACATTTGTTTTCATTTTTGACAATTGTCCTGAAACTTTGAAGGTAGAGATGTCAGCATGTTTTTTGACAAATGACCAATGAATCAAGGAATGGAAGTTTTCGATGAGTTTGGCCCAACGGATAGTGGTGTACAAACATAACAATTCCTATCAAGATCAGGGTCACTCGATTGTTGGACTCTCAAGTTCAGCGTATCGGCACATGAGGTACAAACAGTATTTTACTTGGCGGCTGACAGAAGTTAACTGGGATATTTTACAATTTTCATGATCATGTTAATAAATTTACATAAATGTAGTTTCATTAGAACAGATCTAGATATATAATGGCTATTAAATATTTGCTGGAGTTGTTACATATTTGTTCTTGTTTCAGGTTTTGAATCTACATTTCGCTTTGTTCATTGAAATATTTACATTTGAAAATATAGTGAAATTCACCATCATGTCATAATCATCACAGAGTTTGTATAAACGTTCATTCAACGGAATTCTATTCCATCGTTCAGTTTCTATTGGCAGGTGGGGACAAGATGCCCTAGAGAATAGTAATCTAAAGGATAAGGGGGATTGAATGTTAATCAAATATGTTTTTAATGTCGATTTTAAAAATGCGATATTTGAGCATTTACTAGAATTTGAAATATCCGCATTCCAAGATTGCTAGTATGTACCAGAAAGACTTTGGAGACATATTATTTCAACCAGGAAGATGATATAAAACTCTATGATCTCCAAACATTCATCCAGAATATTTTCAATGAAAGACAACCATTTATAAGTTCGTTAATTAACAATTGAGTCTCTGTAGAAGACTGAATACAATACAAGTGATAGTGTGACATAAGCTTCGACCAGCGATTTAACAATCTAAACTTAACATCAAGACAAAGTGGGGTTCATAGAGCATTGTTAAAGGTGTGCTTTTCCTTGTCGGGAATACTTTTCTGAGAAACTGTACATGGACTAAATAGTTTACCATGATGATAACCCCTTATTTCAGATCCATACACTAGTATTTGTACATTTTCTTGTCTCATATTTGCAGAGTAAATGCGTGTGCGGAACCCATCAATCAAACATATTGTCAGGAACCTATTGATGGAAGAAGCTAAACCAAAAACTTGGCATTGACGCCTCCACGAGAGACATCAACATTTGTTCAATAATGGCCCCAGACTGATCTCCACATATCTATGTTCCTTCACTTGGCTTGAACAGACATACCATATTTGCACCTCATGGAGAGTGGTTAAATAGTTTGCTGTGTTCGTCCTCTGGAATGAAATATGATCCATTAGTATCGGTGTCAGCCGACGTTGATAAGGCGAGAACGGGAAGATAAATCGTGATACTTGTCACAGACTTTATTTTATCATAATAAAACAGAGCAAAACAGCACATTATTTCTCACAGGCTGGGAACCTCGGCATAAGAAATGTAACATACAATAAAACTGTACCTGCGGACATCGGTTAGTTGTCCTGATAATATCTGTAAATTTGTAAGTACCTTAAGAGAGTCAGATAAAGTTTGCAACTGTCACACATGAGGCCTACGCGCATAGTTCTGTGATATAGACAGTGTAAGTGAGTTGGGTTTATCTCCGATCTGAACAGTATTCCGGTTATATGGGAATCTCAGTTTAATGTGGGAGGAAAGCCCGAAGTGATGCATGTCTCAGACGTTTGCGAATTCGGGTATGGTGCTGACAAACCTGATAACATAATCGGGCGAACCGGGATTCGAAACAGCGAATTACGGCTCCTCGGCCGACTGGGAAAGCCGTGCCCCCGATATATATAGTGGGCGTTGATCATTGAAGTATGGACAACGTAGTCTCTAACACCATTACATCACATTTGTTTGTATTATTTTGGGGCTTAAAATAAATTCAAGCGGAATGTGCTGAATATGTCCGTGAACGGTATTCCGCGCCGTTCATATAGGAATGGTTTTTGTGCCCCGGGAAAAGTTTTCGACAACCTATAATTACTTATCGAGAAAATGTTGCTAAACTGTAAGTCAATGTTATAATGTCAGTCAATGTTAAATGTTGTGATCGCTGGAAACTGATTTCCTTCTGATGTGGATTAAAAGAAAAGTGTACCTGTCTCCTCCTTAATCAGAAAACTGAATGTGAAAAGACAAAACCCAAACCAAGAATATGTCCATTACAAACCATGTATGGAATGCATGATTGTATGCTTTGAGGCAGACCCTGCCTACAGGATTTAATCGCTTGTGGCAATGTCTAGACGGACGCAAGTTTCTCCCTAACTTGATGAAACGCTCACATGGGTCACTAAAGGTCACATCGGATCAACAATGCGTAGGTTTATGTGTCACCACCTGCCGCCATAGCTCCCAGACTACATGTATTTTATCACCATCTTGTGATTCGCGATATAATCAGACCCAAATGCCAAATATACATTTGTCAGTCTCTCCTCGTAAAGGGCAATCCAGCACCAGTTTACATAATTTCAATGTGGCTTGTTTATCTAAACCCGTTGCAGACGCTAGATCGAACACTAATGACGAACGCAATTAACTTTGCAAATCACTGACAGCTGAACTTGTAGGTTTAAGCAATAAAACCGCATACATCTTGTATTTACTTTTTAAGTAGAGGGTATGGCACTTTTTTGAAGGTAAATTAATCAAATTATTGATATATAGTTGTGTGTTTTTACATGCATATAAGGAATTCTCAAACACCATCAAGGATTCTAGTTTATTCACTGTAAATATTATAATTATAGTATATTTTCTTCAGCTTTTGTGTTTCTGTGCTAAAGAGAACATAATATTTGGAAGGTGCTTTAGATGGTGGAATACTTTATGAAATTACAAGACAGTTTAAGGGTGTGTTGACTGTAACATCCCTGTGTGTCTAGTCTTACCTTGAACTCATGCTTGATAAACTTGTAATCTCTTCATCGAAACATAACAGTAAATACATACCGAAGTTGGGACTCATCTATCGCACCTGGAAACATATTAGGGATTTTCTATTTCTATAATTGTATCGTTTCCTTTATGAAGATTCGTGAAATGTATCAAGATTCGTGACAGGTAAAAACACTTTTATCTTGTACATACCTTCGGACATTCTTATGAACTCTGCACATATTACATTTTCCTGACGTTTTTTCTGAAAACGTGACAATCTGAATGGCGATATTTGAGGTTCAAATCCGATGTATATAATAGTGTATGTGTGTGTGTGTGTGTGTGTGTGTGTGTGTGTGATTAGTGTGTGTGTGTGTGTGAGAGAGAGAGAGAGAGAGAGAGAGAGAGAGAGAGAGAGAGAGAGAGACATCACACTATAAATGAAATCTTTTCTCACTCATAGTATCAGAAAATACGCCCAGAGGATTAAGATCAGTGTACAACTGGACCATATTTTTACTCAATCGTCGTGGCCAAAGACATTTGGTCGATACATTCGCACCTTACATCGAAGCGACAGCGCGTAATATTTATTAACGTTGACTTTCCACGTACGTGAGCCTCGACATGAACAAAGTGTCCTCTCGAGCTCACCTGGCAAAATGGAGACAGGCAAACGCTTTGCATCTCATTCTGATGAAGACATTACAGCAACAGTTTGTTTTCAAATTGTGGTAAATGCTAAACAAAGCGGTGAGATGAATTCTTTCTTACATTTTGTGTTATTTGAATAGGAAGACAGACAGCTATTAGAATAGGTTTCTTGAACCACATTGCTGGTCATAAATAATCATTTTCGTAAATAATCGCTTTTAGCAACCGCCTACGTACCAAGAATCTTCGCTTAAGACCGCTCTACGTACAGACAGAGATGGTCTTTTCTTTGCTGGAGCCATCACGGTGGTAAACAAGCTTTTAGGCGGCATGTAATGTGGAGAATGATCAATCCCGGCTTAAAGGGGGTGTTACAATTTCATTGAATCAACATGGATGTTTGTTTCAGTGACTAATCCGTGTTAACACCCCTGCTGTTATCTCCGGGATAAATTGCCCTAGAAATCCACGATGCATGTTTATCATCAGACGGATACTGATTCTTTGCCTACTTCATTCGGGAAACTCATGTCATATGATATCACGCCTCACATTGTTGAACATGAAAATACAAATGAATTAACATCGTGTCAAATTTATTTTAGTTACAGGCATCAGTGTCTGAAAACTCTGCATACTGTATATGGAAGTTGGATATCAAGAATGATGTGCATTGCATTTAATACTGTATCTGATGTTCTGCCTTTAAAACAAATTCTTAGATTCAGACATACTTTCTTTGAAATAAGGCACCCATCACAAAACCGAATCTCAATGTTAGGGAAAGCTGTGGTAATTAGTTTATAGAAATGAAGTTGGTTCCCAATGTCTTATTTTACCTTTTCACATTATTCAGACTGATATACAGATTCTAAAGATGTACGGCTACAAGTATTATGCTGAAATATGTTTGAATTTATCACAAAGATAGATGACGCATACTTAAAACCTCATTTCTCTGACAAGGTGTCTTGTAGATTTCAGTTTACTGTTTAGAGAAGAAATCTCTTCGGTGTGGGATGGCTGATTGAGCTTTTTCAGTTTTTTCCCCATGGCAGAATATTTCTTGAGGAACAGTCGGTGTACGTCTCTAAATCAACACGCGAGTAGTGAAATACCCATATGTGCGTCTTCGTGCCTTCACGTGATACTATCATCCTTGCTTTATTAAAACAAGAAAAAAGTGAGCGTTGCTCACTAATACCCCCGACCCGCCTTGTGTGTCAGTAGTTTCAAATTAAATAGCTAAGGTTAGGGTTTGAAAAATTTGAAAAATTCATTAAAAAAATGGAAAATTAATAAAAAAACATTTTTTTCTTTTGACTGCACCCCTCCATATGACACAGATTGTATGTACTAAGTTTGAGATGAATCCACTGAATAGTTTAAGAGAAATCGCGCGGACAAAGTTTTCGGACGGACGTTAGGGTTTGGAAAATTCATAAAAAAATCGAAAAGTAATCAAAACATTTCTTTTCTTTAGTCTGCACCCCTCCATATGATACAGAGTATATGTACTAAGTTTGAGATGAATCCACTGAATAGTTTAAGAGAAATCGCGCTGACAAAGTTTTCGGACGGACGGACGGACGGACGGAATCTGGTACAACTATATACCCCTGACCTTTTAGGTCTTTTTGTCTAATGCAGTATTTCATTTATATCTGTGAGTGAGTGAGTGAGTGAGTTAAAATTTAACGTCACATCGGCAATATTTCAGCCATATCGTGACGAGAACATTTATAATACTGACATTAAAATTTTAAAAAAAATGTCATCGGCGGACAGTAAAACAACTAGCATATCACAGTTTATAAGTAAAACTAGTTTAGAACAATTAAAAGAATAACCTATTATTCAACAATACATCATAAAAACGGGCTACAGATCGCCAGCAACCAAAGTTAACTTTAACTATTAACACGATCCTTAAGAGATGATGATTTGAAATAGTTATCCCTGGTGATTGCAAAATCAATACAGTGAAGCAGGACATGCTTGACCGTGATTCTCTCATCACAAGGGATACAATATGGAGGATCCTCACTTTTCAGTATATGTTCATGTGTATGTCTGCTATGGCCAATACGACATCGTCGCATTATGACCTCTTCAAACCTGGACTGACAACCCAAGTAGGTATAACCGACGGTTGGCTTAATTTGATGTAATTTATTGATACCAACTTGGGTGTGCCACTTCTTTTGCATAAGATCTCGGATGTAACATCTGATCACAGATTTACAATCACTGTATGGAATGAGAAGTGGTGTAACAGATTTGTTGAGTGCTGCTTTTGCTGCAGCATCAGCCATTGTGTTGCCTTTTATGCCCACATGACTGGGCAACCAACAAAAGACGATGTCATATTGGCCATTTGAAAGATTATTATAAAGTTCTAAAATATCTAAAATAATTGGATGATTAGAAGAGACTTTTTTCAGTACCCGACGACAAGACAAAGAATCAGAAAAGATGATAAATTGTTTATATGCAGACTGTCGTTGAATGTATACTAAGGCTGTAAGAATAGCATTGGCCTCAGCAATAGAAAATAGAGCTATTGTCTGGTATTCTAGATGATATATGTTATGATCCAACGACACTGGCATAGCCACCTTGCCACCGTCCTTGGATTCATCAGGAAAGATTGAACGGTGAGTGTCATATTAATTCTTAATTGTACATATTCCTGTTGATATATAAGTTGATTTGTGTCAGATTTGATAAAACGGGTTAGAGAAACGTCTACTTCTGGCCTCACCAGCTGCCAGGGAGGAGTAGACAAGAGACGATATGGTGAGATAATATCTAGATCTATATTTGCAGCAATAATATGTGATTTCATCCAAATTCCAAGTGGTGGAATCAGCTTTTTTTCTGAAACAGCTCTTCATATAGGGGATGAAAAACGGAGTCATAAGCAGGATTAGAAGGGTTCGAGTGTAATTTAGTGATATATTGAAGAGACAATTTAATACGGCGTTGTTTCAAAGAGGGTTCAACAGCCTCGACATAGAGGCTGTCAACAGGAGAAGTTCTAAAAGCACCATGACAAAGTCTTAATACACAATGGAGCCATAGTCCAGCTTAGAGCGAATTATAGATCTATATAAGTGAAGAAGGGTTGTCTGATCCCCTCCCCACTTTCAATTTGAGACAGCTTTCAATAAATCTAGGGCCTTCAGGCATTTAGTCTTTAAATATTTGATATGTGGCAAAAACGTCAAATGGTGGTCGAAAATTAATCCCAGAAATTTGGCTTCTTTTACAACCTAAATTGGAGTGTCATCTAAAGAGAGTTCTGGGTCTTTATGGGGTTTATATTTCCGACAGAAATGTATACAATTTGTTTTGGTCTGTGAAAACTTAAATTCATTTTCCAAACACCATTTATGAATTTTACTAAGACACAATTGTAACTGTCTTTCAATGGTATGCATATTTTTACAACGGCATGAAATATTAAAATCATCCACAAACAATGACCCATCTATTGAGTCATTTAATACTTTAGATAAACTATCTATTTTGATGCTAAACAATGTGACAGACAAAATACTGCCCTGTGGAACACCCTGATCCCGATTATAATGATCAGACAGGGTTGATCCAACACGAACCTGAAATTGTCTGTCTGTTAAAAACTGTGATACAAATTGAGGCAAGCGCTCTCTCAAACCAACTTCATGTAAATCTTTTAAAAAAGTGGTATCATAAGCTTTTTCAAGATCGAAAAAGATAGATACAGCATACTGTTTATTTACAAAAGCATTTTTAATAAATGACTCTAAACGAATCAAATGGTCAATTGTACTTGGGTTTTTACGGAAACCGCATTGGATGTTACTAATCAGATTATTGGTTTCTAAAAACCAAACTAATCGATTATTTACCATGCGCTCCATGGTTTTACAAACACAGCTAGTTAATGAAATAGGTCGATAATTTGATGGATCTGTATGATCCCTGCCAGGTTTTGGTATGGGTACAATTATAGCATTTCTCCATGAAGGAGGAAAATGTCCTGTTGTCCAAATATCATCAAAAATATTCAGTAGTGTTGTGAGACAAGATTCAGGCAAGTGTTTTAAGAGCTGATAATGAATATCATCAGCACCAGTTGCAGTATCATGAGCTTGTGCTAAAGCAGTGTGTAGTTCATGTAGTGAAAAACACTTCATTATAGTATTCGCCATTGTCAGAATTAAAATTAACTTTTTTCTTCTCTTGTCGTTGTTTATTTGATTATAATTATAAGTTTATTTAAGTTTCGCCCAATTTGTTTGCAATATCTGATTTTTCAGTAAATAAATTATTGTCATATTTTAGATGACGAATACTAGTTTTGGAACCTTTGCCTTTGATTTTTTGGATCATGTTCCATACCTTTGACATAGGCGTGAGTGAATTTATTTTAGAAACATAATTCTTCCAAGACTGACGTTTATTTTGTTTAAAGGTTCGTCGAGCTTTGGCAGAATTTATTTTCACATTGTTTAGATTATGTACAGTAGGATGGCGTCGAAAATATTTCTCTGCCTTCTTCCTACGCTTCCTAGCTTGTTTGCATTCGTCATTAAACCATGGTTTCCGAATATGTGGGTTCATAGAGGACTTGGGAATAGTTTCATCAGCTATGTTCTTCAGTTTGTCAGAGAATGATTGAAATGGATCAGGTACATCCATGAAAAGGTTTGGTTTCAATTTGTCAGTACATATAGTCTGAAATAATGGCCAATTGGCTTTTGAAAAATTCCATCGTGTTGAAGGTGAAGCATCAGTGGGTTTTACAGCTGTAATTACCGTCGGAAAATGATCACTTCCACAAAGGTCATCATGGACCGACCATTCAAATTCATTATATATGTGAGAATCTGTGATTGACAGATCTAATGCAGAATACGTACCAGTTGCAGGATGTAAATATGTGTTCGAGCCGTCGTTGAATATGCATAGGTCATTATTAGAAATAAAATCTTCGAGGATTTTCCCTTTATTGTTAGTATTGGAACTACCCCATGGATGATTATGTCCATTAAGATCACCCATGATGATACAGGGCTTAGGGAGCTGGTCAAATAAATCCTGAAGATCGGACTGGTGAAGACTCGAGGATGGAGAAATATATAATGAACAAAGTGTGAAGGTTATGTGTAATGTAAGACGGACAGCAACAGCCTGAAGATTACAGTTAAGAGAAACAGGGCTGTGGATAATGCCTGCCTCACCAAAATTGAAGCACCCCCAGTGGCTTTATCACCTGGTGGGGAAAAATAATTATATGAATTGTATTGACGCATTTCAAATTTATCAGTTTGCTTAAGATAGATTACCTGCAAACTAAATGCTGATGGTTTATAATCTTGTGCTAATAACTGTACTTCATTAAAATTATTCCTAAGTCCTCTACAATTCCACTGAATGGCATTAAGAGATTGGTTCATGCAGGTTCTATGGGGGATCTTTCACGGCCACGTGAGGAAGACGGATTCCTGTGTCTGTGTTCTGATGATTGAGTCACCTCCATCTCCAGAGGGTCAAATGAGTTATGAACCTCAACAGTTACAGGTACCTTACTTATAGTTTTTTACTATTGAGGCGTTTGCGTTGGGTTTTTTACGTTTCGACAGGTACGTCAATATCAACAGCAGCTTGATCAACCTCAGCCTGTGACTGAGTCACAATCTGGGAGGAAGATGTTGCCAAAGTGAGAGATTGAGATTGTGTAGTATCTTTATTCACTGGTTGTTCAGATGTAACCCACGTCAGATCCGTTTGGCACGAAATAAAACCGTTTTTGGTTTGTTTGAGACAGCAGCTGAGTAGGAGATAGTAGTAGATAACTTTGCTGGAGTCTGGCTCAGAATTGGTTGTTTAGCTTCATGGAAAGGGATAATGGTTTCATATTTTAATTTTAAGATTTTTGTTTGAATCTGCCACTCAGGGCAGGATTTAGAGGATGACAGATGGTCACCACTACAATATGCACATTTAGGATCTTAAGTGCAATCAGAGTCCTGATGATCCTCACTGCAGCGGTGACAACGATGAGAGAAACGGCAGAATTTGGAACCATGCCCAAACTATAACATCGGAGTGGAGAGGGGATATACACCTCCACCCCGATATTGAAATAGCCAGCTTTTATGGATTTGGGTACTGTAGACAAAGCAAAAGTAAACAGGTAGGTGTTGCTGGGTTCGATTCTGGGTTTCCTGACAGTGAAACGTTTAACAGAAGTGACATTTTGGTCTTTAAGTTCGGCAACTATTTCTTCCTCAGATATGTCCGCCAGACAACGGGCTCTGTCTCTAACAATGCCTCCACTAGAGTTTAGTGTTTTGTGCGCTGAAACAGCGACACTGATGTTTGCAAATTGATGTTGTTTTAGCAAATTTATAGATTGTTGACGTCTAACACACTCAACAAGGAGCAAACCGCCTCGGAGACGTGAAACGTTCTTAACTTCACCACAGGCTGAATTGTCTTTGAGATAACGAAAGGATTGATTTTAGGTGGATCTCCATTTGTTGATTCAATGACTATAAACTTGGCCCAAGTTTCTTGTTTTGAAACTGAAACATCTTCATTATATGAGAGATGATCAGCCTCTAATCTCCTATACTTGTCATTTCTAACGGAACCAGAATGGGTAAGCGACATGATGTAGGTAGTAAGACTCAGCACCCTTGCTCCTCAACCACCACGGAGTGTCAACAAGGACAGCGTTTCACTGCAGCGGAATTCCGGCATGCAAACACTGGGGATACAAGGGTGATATACTCCAGTAAATACGGCATGAATAGCTATATTTGTCTACTAATAATAATGCTAGGCTGGTTCTGCTCATAACCAGAAATTGGTGACATATAGAACCCAGATTGGCCCATGAGCCACCCTCCTTCTGGCATGGGACTCTAGGCAAACGTATTTACATAAAGTTTAACATTCAAAGCCAAAATACAACATAATGTAGTAGATTATACAAACAATTTTCCAGCACAGGGCTAGACATGACCAGCCGATTGATAGAACCGGACCCATCCTACCACCCGTCGAGGCGAAGTAAGGGCCAAAGTAGTGTGTTGGGCAAAAGAACACTGTTTCTGGAACCAGTGCCCTCAAGTACCAGAATCCCGTCCTCCGCCGACACAGGGGCGCAACCCAAGGCAAACAGGTTGCCCAATTCGGTCGCCATTTACGACCAGCAATGGGGTGCTGTGGAAGAGCTTTTAGCGTTACCCAGCACTCACCAAGGGGAGGTTGCTCTTCACGAGTGCCATTTATATCTGTGCGTATCGACTGGTGTGAGGTATGCAGGTCTCAGGTAATGACCACTTTGGTAAAATGTACTAGTGCAGACATTGTGCTGAAAAAGCAGAATCACTAGCAATGAAAATTCAGGAATTCGAAGCCACAACCATAGCACCCTGCGCTGCACAGAGTGTTGCCAGACGAATAGGCCATCCTCTGGAAAGCTGTCATTAGATGCACACTTTAACATGATACATGCCATTTGTGTAATAGACGAGGTCGCTTCGCGTTCATTATTATTGCGCTCATACAGTGTGTGTGTGTGTGTGTGTGTGTGTGCGTGTGTGTGTGTGTGTGTGTGTGTTTCCCTGCCGACCACACATTGTTTTATTCCCGTAATGCCGCGCGCCGAAAAGGTAAGCCACAAGCGCGACCGGGGATAGCACCATCAAGCTTCCGCTCTCTGGGCAGATTCTACCTACTTGA
The DNA here is from genome assembly GCF_022045235.1 of Haliotis cracherodii. Classification (NCBI taxonomy): domain Eukaryota; kingdom Metazoa; phylum Mollusca; class Gastropoda; order Lepetellida; family Haliotidae; genus Haliotis; species Haliotis cracherodii. The sequence continues at coordinate 32,940,873 of NW_027266286.1, forward strand.
CCACGGAGACGGTCTATTCCCTTAAGAAAAATGCAACATTCATTAAATAATGATGGATTATGATCACAATATATTTCATGACCTTTGTCTTGGCAAAGTAGCACGTGATGCATGTATTCTCAAATACAAGTAAGCATTAACAACAGATTGACAAGCAATACATCAGACATTTATCAGGAAAAGAGTTTACCTGGCACAGGTATGGAAATGTTTGATTATGAACATTGTCTGTGTAATAATAAACCAAAGTCGCCTCTTACTATGTATATATGTACGGCGGTGTATGTTTGTTTCTCTCATTTGAATTTCAAAGGGCTCGTTTAATACAAAACTTCCAGCTATGACATTCGGTGTGATTTTGAAACCCAGTTAGCAAATGCATAGCATAGAAATCAATATTTAACCTTTCGAATCGTTATCAGAATGTTCTCAGTTGAATATGTGCACCAGTGGGGACTCGTCATCGGTCATGTCTTTGATATATGAGGGTTTATTTTGTTCCAAGACATTAAATGTAGATTTGTAGAGTCGTCTAACCATATGAACTAGCCACGAAAAAGCACGTCAACAACAAGACATATTTAAATGAATAAGTTGTCGTGTCGATATAAATGTTAAGATAAACGCTTGGGGATGAACAAGTTCAACATCGTAAACCGCTCACAGAATGGACTCACACGGAACGGAACATCTATGACATGTTGGTTCCAAATGTAGTTATATAATATTCTAGGCAAATCTATTCCGCCATTATAGAGAGAAGCATATGCGTGCCTTCTTGTAGGGAGCGAGGGAATGTTGTTTGGAGCAGTCAGTTTTATTCCAGCTTCTTCGCATTTGAGAGTCAATAATTATGTCTGGACCACAAAAAGCAGTGACTGGATCTGATAAATCCGTAACTCATTTTTTCTCAGGAGCAGATAGCTGCAGTTGTATAGGAATACGCATTGTACACCAGCGAGGGAAAATCCAGTGCACCCTAAAAAATTACATTAGAATAAAATTGCCATCGATTTTTTGTAAGTATTTCAGCCTAAGAGTGACGAGAACAGTTACATAGATAAATATAAGTCACGAAGGACAAACGTTTTGGCAGCAAACTATCACATATAGTAGATTAAAAACTAACCTTTTTAAATACTAAAACAGTCCAATCAACACATAATCAGAGTTTGGAATCAGAATGTGAGAAGCAGACATTTTAAAACCAGCCTCAGCTGCTTCGTCAGCTTTTGTATTGCCAACTATGCCGACATGGCTGGGAAACCAACAAAATACTATGTCTCATTTGCCAGTATAAAGTGCATTGTACCATTCTAAAATGTTAAGTAAATATGGGTGATTAAGATATACATCTCCCAGTGCCTGAAGACATGAGTGGGAATCAGAAAAATATGTTTACTGTTGGACTGATGTTGAATGTATTGCAAAGGCTGTTAGATTAGCTGTTGCTTCAGCAATGAAACTTGTGGTATTGTCAGGATTTCTGAAAGATATAATGTTGAATCTAGTGTCAGGGACACATGCTACTTTGCCACCATCCTTTGATCTATCTGTAAATATTGCGTAATGACAATAATACTTTGATCTCAGTTGTATTATTGTTGATAAACCAATTTATTTGTGTCAGATGTTTTAAATTGAGCAAGAGTAAGGTCTTTTACCGACCTGCGAAGGAGAAGTAGGCAAAAGCTGGTTTGCCGATATATTATCAAGATAACAATTGGCCGCTGCAATATGTGGTTTGATCCGGATACCAAGTGGTTGACGGCCCCGTAAACGTTATTCCACATTTTTCTGAAAACGAGAGGTTGCTTTCAATTACGATGCTTGAAACCGGAATTGCACATTCCACAAGTCTTCCTCAACCATCAGTGTCGTCAGTGAGCCACTGTTGTCACGTTTGTGTCACTAAAACTGACTCGTGAAATGACAATTGACCCCCAAGTAACTTTCAGGTTACAATCAAGCATGCAGAGGGATATGCAGCACGGGACGAGGCTTCTACTTAAACCAACCATGAAGTCTAATAGAAGCCAGGTATGATCCATGTGAAAGTTTGTATATTTGACACTGACCATCATAAGTTTCAAGCTTCTTTCAGGTATCATCATCTGCACTTAATGATTCTTCTTGGTGATTTTGCTACCACGCTTGGTTCTAAGAATAGTTTTGGTGGAATATGTCTTTATGCGCTACGCTTTATTTACATTTACATTTGAAATTCCGCTGATATCTTCATGTTCTCCAACATCAAACAAACCATACTACACAGCCAAATAATGAAATAGGCATATTACCCTCATAACGTCAGTGTATCTGGAAGTTTACTCTGATAATACATAGTGCGCAACAGTGTCTTAGCAAGTCAATGTTAACATTTTCGCACCCAAGGACACTCAATATGCAAGCAATTCAAAACAAACTCATCACATCATGATGATATTGATATGTGGTTAGCCTACATGCCAAAAAGAGACCAAATTCCGTTTTTGTCGCAATCAATGTGGTTGTTTTTGGTGCTTTTTTATAAACTTAATGACCTTTGAGAATTATTTTAATTGAACTGATTACCCTTTTGACAACTTAACTGAAATAAACGATTAGGCCAACCTTTGTTCTGCACGCCTTCATATCAAACTGCGGTGAATTGTAATCCATCTCTCATTCAATCAGATTCCAAAGATAATAGAATTCCAGTGTTTGTTCGACTTTAACATGATCAACTGTGAACACCATCATATTAAAAGAATCAATACATCCGAACCATTTCCTCAATTGATATCATTCATACTGAGAAGCAGAAGTATTGTGATATTTTGTTTAAAAAATTGTAATAAAAACTGCGGTGAGTTGTAAAAACATCACTCAGTCCGCCAATTCCAAACCATTAGCACAGATGCAGCCTAGCGCCATAGAAAAAGACTGCTTTTCTAATATTTATGTTCAATATGTGTATTGGTGATTAATTTACCTGAGCGCTCTTTACACCTACTGAAGTAGTGTTTTGATAACTGGTGATCACTAACTGAACGCTCTTTACACCTGCTGAAGAACTGTCCTTCTTACTGGTGATCCCTAACTGAACGCTCTTTTACACCTGCTGAAGAACTGTCCTTCTTACTGGTGATCCCTAACTGAACGCTCTTTTACACCTGCTGAAGAAGTGTTTTGATAACTGGTGATCCCTAACTGAACGCTCTTTTACACCTGCTGAAGAAGTGTTTTGATAACTGGTGATCCCTAACTGAACGTTCTTTACACCTGCTGAAGAACTGTCCTTCTTACTGGTGATCCCTAACTGAACGCTCTTTTACACCTTCTGAAGAAGTGTTTTGATAACTGGTGATCCCTAACTGAACGCTCTTTTACACCTTCTGAAGAGGTTTTTGATAACTGGTGATCCCTAACTGAACGCTCTTTTACACCTTCTGAAGAAGTGTTTTGATAACTGGTGATCCCTAACTGAACGCTCTTTTACACCTGCTGAAGAAGTGTTTTGATAACTGGTGATCCCTCACTGAACGCTCTTTTACACCTGCTGAAGAACTGTCCTTCTTACTGGTGATCCCTAACTGAACGCTCTTTTACACCTGCTGAAGAACTGTCCTTCTTACTGGTGATCTCTGTCTGACAACCTCTTTACCCCTGATGAAATGCTTATGCTGCCCACCGGAGGCCGGTAATTTCTTTTAATGTGTGTCGTTCTCTATCGGAATTCTAATGCGTCTTCGGCTATCGCAATGGCCATTTAGTGAACGGTTCGTGTTATTTTATCCAACCAGCAAAAGATATACATATCTAGGATGTTGTCACTGGTCATTGTTTATTTTTAATCATACGTGTAATACCTTGTGTATCAAGTGATATATTTTGAAGGTGGATTGATCTGGGCAGCCGAGGAAGTGATACCAATTTACCTCTCGTGCACGTTTGCACCCCATGTAGACTGTAACAAATGTTATACTTGGGATAACACACGGACGAGCCTCAACCCAAAAGTACGAGAATCTGTACTTTACTGAGAAAGTGTTATCCCAACATTTGTTACATTTGACCACTTTCTAAACGGCATTCGTGTTTCCATTTAGTCTGGTGTAGAATAAACTGTTTGTTTGACTTGACCGTATTTATACAAGGAGTTTGATCATCAGTCTGTTGCTGACATGTTTCCAAACCCATGTCCGCGGGGGCAGGAAGCACAGGTATGGGAGAATGAGCATTTTTCCAAACAATTGCTTGATAGTGTACACACATCAAATGAAATCAGAGAGCATCACTTGTTGCAGTTAATGCATGAAACTTTAAAAGATTTGTTGCTGAATCTCTTGGTGGAGCCTGAGTGGAGCCACCTCGGGTGCAGATCTTGTTGGCTGTAGCAAATATCCAAACGTTCACATTGTACACGTTGGAAGTTCGAAACCAAAAGCACGAGAACACCTGTGCTAACAACTGGATCCATAGTAGTCTGAATATAAATTGGTATCACGTCTACATTGCGAGTGATAATTCTGTAAACATGTCTTTTGACTCATCTAGGGGATAGCTTTGAGACTTGTCTACGCACACAATTTGAGAAAATCAAGTAAATAGCAATGGTAATCGGTGTCATGGTCAAATGGAAAATCACGAGAAACATGCACTTCTCGCTATTAATTAAAAAAAGGTGGGCATTTAAATTAATTAAGCATTGAAAATGTTGAAAGGGGTATGGTTTATTGCAAAAGTTGTTGCTGTTTGGGTGGGAGTCAGATAAGGGGGGGTCAAGTATGGTGTGACATTAATGCATACAGATATAACAAACCATTTGTGAAAGAGGAATAGAATTAAGGAGTATTATATAACATTTTCGAAACACAAGCGGGATCGTATCAACGTGCCTTTATCCGAATCATATTAACATTTCAGAAGTATTGCCAGGTTTTGACCGTGTTCAAAACAAAGACGCTCTGCAATCGGACATCGAAAGTATAATATTTGAAATATAAGAAATTGACCGTGAAATTACTGACCTAGAAAAGCAACATGGTAGTTATGTAATTCGCATTTTGAATTTTATCAACAGACTTTTTCCCCAAATCATGAACTTCAGCAGTGTTAAACCCAGACGTAAAAAAAGGCTGCTGACCCGAATAATTACAGGGAAGCAGCCTTCTTTGTTGCTTTTGCAAACATTTTAATTCCGAGGCTAATAAGTTCAGGTAAAAGTTTCTTCTATTTCTTCATCGTCTTTAAGAAAGCCTTTAATTTCGGTCGCAGGGGGAAATATCAATCTTTCTTTGATTATCAAGAACAAGTCTTTAAACAGAATTGTATTTCTTACAGAAAGAAGAAAAAGAATATTTATGATATTAATAATATAAATCATACATAAAATAGATAATACTAAAATATTGTAAAGTTCTATTTTTGGTGAATTATCTACGATTAAACATACATACATTGCAAACAATTGAGTTTTGTAATATGCTTTTTTGCATGTTTTCTCATTATTGAGACTATTTGCTGAAGAATATATGTAAGGTTATACATACATATCACAATCACAATTTTTAAGTCCGGGTTGTGATTTCCTAAGGGCTTCATGTATGTTTTTTTGTTTTCCAGCAAAGGGATAGTATTTTATTATAATTCATCACATTGCAATCTACGTAGTAGTTAGCTCTACACAGCGAATTGCGGAGTATTGGATAACTGGGACTTATTGTTACATAGGAAGCTAAGTCTGTTAAAAAAACTTCAAAGAATTTGTAATTAAGCAACAATGGAAGGATCATACGTTTATATTAGTGATGATAACAGGACCACTAAAGAGACATATCACTGCATAAAATGTTGCTTGAAACGAAACGTTTTTAAAAGTTCATAAAAATTGGAAACAAACTATTTCCGAATAGTGGCCAGGAAATCTTAACGTAATTAAATGTAATACATTTGTATCACCCTTCAGCACTAAACGACAACATATACAACCGATATTTCTCATTCCTGCCATGGACGAATGTTGGTTTGGTTCTATATGGAGAATTCTCCATCAAGGGATGTGAAGTCAGACATATGCGGCGTTATATGTATTCTTGCCTAATTGAAGGCCTTTAAACACCCTCTTTACCACTTAGATCAATGAATGTAGCATAGCTTCAGGCATAAAGGAGTCAAGGCACACGCTACTTTCTCGTGTATTTATATATACTGCATCACAGGAACCGCAGTGATCTAATAAATCTGTCCATGATTGTTCCATTCGCCGTTATTTGGCACTTTTTCCCGTTAATGATGTACTACCTACTGCAATTACTTTCAAAATGACCGCATGGAGGGTTCTAAGGAATCTTTATCATTGTGGGCCCTTATTGTGTATTTAAACAGTAATGGCCATGTATTGAGTTCAGATAAAACCCGTTGTTGTGCAGGTGAATCGATCAAAATCATGTGCACAGCACTATAGTGGCAAAAGTGGTTTTTCACGTGCAACTGGTCACGTGGCCATAATACCGCACATGTTTTCAGCCATACTTGTTAGCAGTCATTAACAAACAAAACACAAGAAAACGAAAGTCTTTACGGCCATTTGTCATGCCACGCCTTTCAAATGTGGAACGTGAACGTGCCGTCGGCATGTTGCAGACGGGAACGTCCGTAGCTGAAGTCGGAAGGACGATTGGTTGTAGTCGACGGACTGTTTATGATATACAGACGCGTCTACAGCAAACGGGTATTCACCGCAGATCGCCCTCGGCCAGGTCGACCCCGTGTGACGTCACATGCAGAGGATCGTCAGATTGTCTTACGTCACCTCCGTAACCGATTTTTGACTGCTACATCAACCAGAAATGAACTGTTTAGGGGTTGACTGAGTGCGCACACTGTTCGAAACCGTCTGAGAACTGCTCACCTTCAAGCACGACGGCCATACTGACTCAATTTCACAGACGTCAACATCCATTGTGGGCACAGAGACACTTACGATGCACTCAGAGGAATTGGAATCAAGTCGTCTTCAGTGATGAATCCCGATTTAATTAATCCCGATTTAATCTTCCGTTACGCCCGGTGTTGTGTACAGGAAGTTGACAGATTTCGAGGCGAAAGTGTCATGGTGTGGGGTGCTTTCTGTGCCAATGCACGTTCCAGGCTTCTTGTCATCCGTGGTAACCTCAACGCTGCTGCTTACTGCGACCAGGTACTGGCACCAGAACTTTTGCCTTTTATGGCAGCTCATGGACCCGGTTTGATCTTCCAACACGATAATGCCAGACCCCACAAAGCAATTTTGACAAGGAATTTCCTTCAGAATGCGGGAGTCAACGTCATGGACTGGCCGTCAAGGTCTCCCGACCTCAATGCCATCGAACACGTCTGGGATGCTCTTGGCAGAAGTCTGCGCACACTCCTGAACCAACCTCAGAATTTGCAAGATCTTGATACCATTTTGCAGCAACAATGGCGTCGTCTTCCCAATCATGTGTTCACAGGCATCACAAGGTCCATGCGGAGGCGTTGTGTGGCAGTTGTCAACGCACATGGTGGCCATACACGCTACTGAACTTGTGTGCCATCAGATTCTCGTGCTTTGGACTTATGATTTAAACTGTTGATGTTATTACGGAATATCGTAGGTGCTTTGAACAAATGATGGTTACAACCGTTAATTAAAATCCTTCTGTAGACATTAATGATTAAAAATTACCTTGTCTGATACATTTGTCCGTTGTATATCATATATGGGATCACTTTTAAAAATGTGAAGTTTTTAAGTTGACTCAGTATACCTGTCCATGCACATTATTATCCATATAGTCTTGGTGAAGAATAATTGTATGGAAAGAATGCACCTTTCACACACTTGCTGTTTTGTCAGAAGCGTGCAGACGATGGATACATTTGGAACGTTTCTGTGTGGTTTCACCCATGATGACTACCGTATTTCCTCTATTAGACGTTCGGGTGTGTATTAATTTCGCGCAAGCCGTTGACCCGACGTCGATTAGACACGGGCTTGTAGCAGAGGCCCGGCGTCTGTTCTGTTCAAACTTTGGCGAATCCCAAATTCTAGAACCATACACAAGGGTAAAACGGTCATTATTAATCCCGAACACATCACAATATTAGTGCCCGTCGTCTGACAGAGGCATATACTTTTTAGACACCATGATGGTGACGTTTCTTTTGCGGTTCGGTATATTGAATGGGAGAGATATACCGTATTTTCTCCAATACACGCCGGAATCATGTAAATATACTTTGAGACATATTAAAAAGATGAAACATGGCAAAACTGATAATCAAAGTTGAAATTAAAGTGTCAAATGTTCTTTAAGTGAAACATAGCACTCTGAGAAAGTTGCATCACAAGTCCTTATCTCGTGTGTCCGCCATGTTCATTGATGACTGCCGGGCAACGTCGATACATTGAATGGATGAGGCGGTTGATGAAGGCCACAGGCGCTTGAGCCCACACTCTGAGGAACGCTGACGCAGTTCAGCTGCAGTTGTCGGCCTTGGTCGGACGTCATTCAGCCGTCTTTGAATCTCGTCCCACAGGTGCTCAATGGGATTTAATTCGGGAATGAGGGCAGGCAACTGCATGGTTCTGATGCCATTCTGCTGGAGGAAGTCTCCTGTTGCCCTCGTAGTGTGGGCACGGGAGTTATTATGCTGAAACTCGTGGTTGCGGCGACGTGCCAAGACCGATGTGCTGGAAGACCACAGGGCCGACCCTCTGTGCAAAACCAATTCCACCCCACACCATGATGCTCGGACCACCCCACGAGTCTCTCTCAACAACACAAGCATCCGTATAATGTTTCCCAGGGCGTCGTCAGACTCTCTCTCTCTCTCTGCCATCTGCTGTTGAGATACAGTAACGGCTCTCGTCTGAGAAGTGGACTTTTCTCCACTGCTGGATGCGCCAATGCTGGTGTTGTGTTGCCCACTGAAGACGGTCCCAGCGATGACGTGGTGTCAAAATGGGTCCTCGGTGTGGCCTGTGACAGTGGTGGTGTCTGCTCGTCAATCGTCGACGCACGATGTCCGCGCTAATGTGTCGTTGGTGTGTCCTCATGGTCTGTCGAGAAGTTTCCGCAGCAGTAACAAAGCGATCTTGAAGATGCTTTCGCACAATCTGACGATCATGACGTCTGGTGGTGACCCTTGGACTTCCACTACGTGGTCGGGCATCTGTAGAGTTGGTGGTCTGGTACCGTTGCTGGAGCTTGTATATGGTCCTTACGTGGAATTGAAATGCATTGACTACCTCCATTGCATTGGTTTGCCCAGCTTGCAATCCAAGTGCAAGGGCTTTGTGTCGCTGATTTCTTGTCAATCTTCGCATGTGGTAGCAATTCAATAACGAATGAATGTCATCCGATCGGGTGGATTTGTATAAGGCAAGAAATGGGTTAACGTATGTGCATTTCAATTTGCACGGAACTCACGTGCATCGGGTTACCATGGACGTTGCCGTGGTGCGTTTGGGCGGTCGGTTTTATTGTCATCTGCTTTGTTCTTTTATCATCAAATTTCATTTTTCGGGACAAGGTTAAATTTTAAAAACTTTGACAAAAATTAGATATTTCAGATATTTCAATGACAACTTTTCATGCAATGTTACTTGGGGTGACGTTTCTTTTGCGGTTCAGTATTTATTGTTAGTGACAAGTGTCAGTGCGCGTGTGTCCATGGAAAACATTCCAAATATTTTAAGCTATACTTTGGTCTTTGGAAAAATAGGTAATTTTATTCACATTCTAATTAATTATCCAAACATAAAACTAAACAAGACTCCAGAGAAGAGCTATTAATTAATATAATATATTGCATGGTTATATGATTTGCATTCTACAAGTATGCACGTGCACTGTACAGTTCATTGTACAGTTTAACGCAAAGTTGCTGCCAAGTTTAAAATATAATAGCTGACTGAAGCTTTTATTATTGATTTGGTCATACTTAGATTCCTCGACCCTGAACACATAGGCAATAACACAACAATATTATATTTTAGTCGAAAAATGGGATATTGAATTTTGAATGACGGATTTTAAACTGTCCACCATTGTCGCCAGAGGCCAAATCTGGTTAAGGGTCCCGCCTTGAATCAAGTTGTGTTGGGGTCCCGTCTTGAACGAAATTGTTTTGGGATACACTAACTGTGTGCAAATTTGACATGTATCACAGAGTGCACAATATTTTGCCACACATGACAGGAGTCATCTTGAAACAGGCACGACAGGAGCTCGGGCACCTTGTCGTATACATAACAGGAGCTACCTTGACCAACATATGACAGGAGCTACCTTGACTGACACATGATATGAGCTACCTTGACCCATATATGGCAGGAGATACCTTGCCCAAGAAACGACAGGAGCCACTTTGAATCGCACATGACAGACGCTACCTTGATGAAAACATGACAGACGCTACCTTGACGAATACATGACAGACGCTATCTTGACGAATACATAAGAGGAGCTACATTGAATCATATTTGACATGAGCTACCCTGACCCACACATGACAGAAGCTACCTTGACGAATACATGACAGTAGCTACCTTGACGAATACATGCCAGTAGCTACCTTGACGAATACATGCCAGGGACTACATTGAATCATATTTGACATGAGCTACCCTGACCCACACGTGACAGTAGCTACCTTGACGAATACAGGACAGGGACTACATTGAATCATATTTGACATGAGCTACACTGACCCACACGTGACAGTAGCTACCTTGACGAATACAGAACAGGAGCTACCTTGATGAATACTTGACAGACGCTACCTTGACGAATACATGACAGTAGCTACCTTGACGAATACATGACAGTAGCTACCTTGACGAATACATGCCAGTAGCTACCTTGACGAATACATGCCAGGGACTACATTGAATCATATTTGACATGAGCTACCCTGACCCACACGTGACAGTAGCTACCTTGACGAATACAGAACAGGAGCTACCTTGATGAATACTTGACAGACGCTACCTTGACGAATACATGCCAGTAGCTACCTTGACGAATACATGCAAGGGACTACATTGAATCATATTTGACATGAGCTACCCTGACCCACACGTGACCGAAGCTACCTTGACGAATACAGGACAGTCGCTACCTTGACGAATACAGGACAGTAAGTGGGTTGACGAATACATGACAGGGGCTACCTTGACGAATACATGACGGAAGCTACCTTGACCTATACATGGGAGGAGCTACCCTGACTTCCACATGACAGAAGCTACCTTGACGAATACATGACAGTAGCTACCTTGACGAATACAGGACAGTAAATGGGTTGACAAATACATGACAGGGGCTACCTTGACGAAAACATTGACAGGAGCTACCTTGACGAATACATGACAGCAGCTACCTTGACGAATACATGACAGGAGCTACATTGACCCATACATGGCAGGAGCTACCCTGACTCACACATGAGAGGAGCTGGCTTGACCTGAACATGTCAGTAGTTACATGAACCTTGGTAAAGCAGGAGCTGTCCGACTCACACATGATATTGGATAAGTGTTTTTTTACGCCCATTTCAAGTATATCACAATGCATAAAAATAAATGACACGGCCAGTTACATCCTATTGCCATCTCTTTTATAATATTTATGTGTCATAATATTTTTCATAATACGTTGCACTTTGTACAACCTGATCTATAAACACTACAACCTTCTGTGTAGCTTATCTAACACAGAACACAAGTCATGATTGATGCTTGTTACAAGTACTGTATTATTATCTGTGAAATGTCAATTGTTCAGTGTTCAACCAGACATTGCGCAGATTTGAATCCTAAAAGTCAGACGTTTAGTTACCCTTTCTGACTGTTACATTTATACCATGCTGATATATGTTCTTGAATCCTTCGTGAATATGTCAGTGATTATGACTGAAAACGTCCGTTCGCTACCGTGGTCTAGTGGTAGAGCTTTCGCCCGGAGCGCAGGGGGTCGGGGGTTCGCATCACACCAAAAGACGTCAAAAGATTGTACATGTTGCAATCGTGCATGGCACTCTGCATTAAGGGACTAAATCACGACTGGTCGGTTTGGTGTCAGTATACTGTGTCTGAGTGGGATAATCATGTTTAACTGCGGCATGGTATCTTAGTAGGCTAGGACTATAAATCCGCCATTTGACCTGACTACTACAAGCAGCTGCACACACATACACACACACGAACATGTGAATGCGCGTCGCCATATAGTGCAATAATATCTGACGCGACGTTAAACCCCATTTCACCTCACCTCAGATAAAGCTTCCAACCCACTGCTACTACCAAGTCAGTTCTAACAAAACGCCTTAAAAATATGTACATTTGTTCCTCTTGATATGCACGGTATATTGACATCTGACTATTATGTAAGTGTCACAGTGCACGGAGCGATAGTCCACCTAAAGAGAACCAAAGATTCAATTCTAGACGGTGGACAGGGTGGTCAGGCTCTGTGACTCAGCTGATGGGGTGTCATCGTGTTCTGATGGAACGCTGATTCATGATGTCAAGCACTGTGTTATCTGTTAATAACCAATTTCTATATGATGTCGTGCATTCCGAAACATGTGACGGAACGAATACGCTGCCACTGCAGATGTTTGTGGGAGAATGATAATGCTCTGATACACATCTTTTGCATTAACATTTATGTCGACATGTTACACCATTAAAGAACACCAACAAGCTCCAAAGGGTTTAACGATTTCAGTGACACCGGCGTAACTAAGTGCAACCACATTACGACAGTGCTGCCTGTGGAATGTTGACAGATCGACTGAGTGAGTCAGTGAGTTGAACTTGTATTCCACTTGTATCGCTTTCAGCCTAATGTGGGAGGAAAGTCTGAAGTGTAGCACGTTTCAGCCTATGGTGCTGGCAAACTTAGGAACTTTATCGTGTGGAACTGGGATTCGACCCACGAGCACAGCGAATGACTGGCCTTTACGTGCCCCCTAATTGATCGAATGGTATTTTGACAGCTCAATGTGCAGCCTCAGGTTGCAATGTATACTGCTGAAAAAACAATATTTCAGACATGAAGAGACTGGAAAAAGTTATGCATTTATATGATATTAGAAAAAACTGTAATCGAAGGACAGAATAACAACTGGTAATATATGACAGTTTTTATATGCAAAACTAGTTTTAGACCTTGAAATATAGCATACTGAGACAGACGACACAATACTAATATAAACAGGCTAAAGTTCACCAACAGGGGGCCACTCTACCAGGGACCATGATATGGAGTAGTTTACCAGCAGGATAAATCAACAATATATTTTCGAAAATGCCTAGACATCCGAGGAAAAGCACGCCGCAGTGTGTGCTGCTTGTCAACAACAGCTAAAAGTCTAAAACTGCCAGCAAGATCACATTTATACATAAGTATATGGCAAGTTGCTTATGGTGATTTTGATTGCTTTTCTAATGAGCAACACTGTCGTGGAAATATAATTGTTTAACGACAGGGTTAGTCCGGACAGCTCAGAAATATTACAAAATAGATACTTATAACCTTTCAGGCACCACACTGCTCTCTCTCTCTCTCTCTCTCTCTCTCTCTCTCTCTCTCTCTCTCTCTCTCTCTCTCTCTCTCTCTCTCTCTCTCTGCTAAACGACGTCCAGTGGTCATGGGATCTTCCATCTGGGACTCGAATTAGGTTTCAGATTCAGATTCTTTATGTCTCCTCCATCCACCATCGGTGGCACATGAACAATAATATAGAAAATGTGAACAGTGAATCAAAATGACAGGGAGTATACATTAATATATAACAATGGATATATCCAATAAGTTAAAGTGACATCAGACTGTATTCTATATATATGACTACTTACTCTATTAACAGCTGTTTGTAACCTACCAAGTTGCTTTAAATCTTCACATTTAGGAGTACATGAGAGGCAATTTAGATTCGAAATGTTTAGGCACTTTGCGATTTGCTCTCGATATATGTTATTCTTTGTTTTCACAAAGCCTCACAACGAAATAAATAGTGAAATTCATCTGAAATGCTTTGTGAGTGATCTTCTTTGGGAGAATTGCTCCATCTTCCAGTCTTTTATTTGAAGGTTACTAAGAAAGCGTTATGCCAAATATAGCATTTCTTACATTTGACCACTTTCTAAATGGCATTGCGTGTTTACGTTTATGGTTTGATGTTCTACATTCAAGTAGTGTGTATTTTCAAAACTAGGTATATACTTAAAATATTTGTATTAAAATCATTTTGAACGTTTGCAACTGTACTACGCCTACATTGATAAATTTGATCTTTCATTGTTCTCTCAACAACAGCCAATCGAGTCTCTATAAAATGTTGGAGTGAATGAAATACGGCAGTTAGACCAAAATAGCTCATTATATATTCAACGTAGCTAATCCAATGGTACTTTTGTGCATTTATGTAGCTGTCAGGTTTTTTTACAAATGTATACAGTGAGTTGGGCCATGTGCAACAAATGTACCGAATAATGCCCGTCTTGGTAAATCGTTAGTAATATCTTATAAGAACATTAATATTAAATCCATTTCATCATTTGACATTCGAATACAGCCACGTATTGATAATACTTAAACATTTCGCCTGCTGAATTGTTTTCACACTTCTTTAACATCAAACATGGCGCGCTTCGCTCGACCTCAGCATAACTTATTGCTATTAAATATCAAGTTTACATTGCCTTCATGAATATGCCTTGGCGAAAGTTGACGATCTTCTCAATCGAAGAATGTTTCATTTGTCATAACAAATATTAGCAGTAGCAATATTTCAGCAAGTGCAAAGGTCACCGGATGTGATGTCACAGACAGGAGGAGTCTGCTGATAATCTTTCGTGACAAAACGATTACAGTCAATTTTGAAATATTCGCCTGTCACATACAGAATAAACACAAATCAATACATAGTATCAGTGATCACCACTAATATGAAAGAACAATGTGACTTTGACGATATATTTGGCGTATTATTTAAGCTGTTTGACCTTGCATGCTCCCATGGCCCGGAAACGGTAGACGATGACTCACCATGCCACATGCAAGTTTCTCGGTATATTTATTTGAACTTTTGTTGATATTTAAGGATCACCATTTGATGTTACGTTGAATATAAATGGATATGATTCATGTTTCTGCGATGTACATGCGGATAATTTTGTTTTCACTGTAACAATTCAGTTTGTGTCCCAAGCAATACGTCTATGGAAATCGTCGATCTGCAATGATCAACCTCCTTGTTTCAAAATATCATTCATGCGTTGCTGAATATGATAGGATATACGTAAGTGCGTGATATATACATATACATATACATATTTTCAGTGTTAGTTTCACATTAAATTTAGGATAGTTTATTTACAGATTCTAGCATGATTTTGGAACAATTTCACAGATATGGAGAATTTTAAAATTATTACATAAATATGGAGACCGCCATGATTGCTTATTGATAGTAGATCAGTAAATGTTTAATTATTTACAGCTGTTCACAATCTTAAGTTACATTTATCTATTTTGTTATTTTTTCTCATAATGATCATGTGTATGAACACTAAATATTGTTCAGTGCATCAGCACAGTGTAACTGATCAATCTCCAATTATCATCTTTATTTTTTCAACATATTATATTCAACAATTATCATCTTTCCCCTGAACATCTATTATGTGAATAAGTAACTTTGATGCCATAATGTAATTTTAGTATTCTATGAATAAGAAATAAATAGATAAGATTCTTTACATGTACATACAAAACTCATATGGACATTAATCGTGTGTTTTAAGTAGTTTGTCTCTAAACAAAACAAATTCTAAAATATAATTGTAATATGAATGTGATACATTAATTTATTGTAACAGTACGGGAAATGTTTGTTTTATGAATCACAAGAACCAGGGTGACACTTAAGCTGGTGAGTTAGCCATATGTTTATAAGAGAATGTTATCTTTTGAAAAGGGTATGGGGCACATTAACAATTCTTACAGTTCTGTTGGAGAAAAGTACATTGAAAATATCCTACCTTATGTATTTTTTTCTGGGTTCTCACCAATGATTTAATGTGTAGTTAGTCTGGCAGGACTTTCCAGGTGTGTTGCAGTATGTTCAAGTGTGTGACAGTGACGCTCATGCATATCTCTAAAGGAACATAAACCATTCATTTGTTAACTGTGGTCAACAGGTTTTCGTCTATTAGTCAATGTGAAGTACAACAATTCAAAATAAATGCAGATCATCACAAGCCTTGGATCGAACATCCTTGATAGGTTTCTGAACATCTAGTCAGTATAGGTCCATATCATGTTCCATATGTCTCAGCGTTCTTGGTGGAGTGCAAATACATGTCCCTGTATACTTGATTACCCTTGTCAGATGTATTTTTCCTGTCAGCCACACCCCTAGATTTTTATATAACCTTATGTGGTTTATTTTAAGCATACATGTATTGATGCAAGCCTGTTTTCCCTTGTATGCAATCACAGTATCACCTTTTCATCAGTTGGTGTGTCACACATTCCTCAGGTGGTGTGCATAAAAGTGCCCCTGCCATCATGAACGAATTGCAAAAAGAGAGCCGTATTTGCAGTTTTAAAAAACTATTTGTCATTCCTTGCATACTCTCTTTGGTTTAGTGCTTTAAATTTTCTGTGTCATAAATATTTCTTTTTAAATTTTATGAGTACTTTTCTTTGATAGACTGACATCAAACCATCTGACAAGTTAGATAGAAATATAACTTAAAAAACCCTAATGTCTATATTTTTCAGAATCTTTTCCTACTTTTAGGACAAAACATAAGTCGTCTACCTGTAAACAAATATTCATTTTAAAATGTGAAAAGGAATTCTACTTTCGAGAATTTTTTTATACCAACATTTCACGAAATCCAGCTGACATTTTTTGTGAGTTTGTACCCAAACCGGTATGTGATTTTGTACCCAGACTTATTTTGTATAAGTTTCAAAGATAAACATTAATTTTAGTGTGAAAGAGTTAAAATATTATGGTTTTAAACATATATTGGTGGTCAGTTATCAATAATGATCAGAAGTGTCCGGTTTTGATAGTCAGAATTATTGGGGTTTTCATTGTATAAAGTACCATATACATTTGTAATAGATATGTATTTATTATATGTGAGAGTTTGATGTATCAGTTAAGTTTAAATCTACCAGAATGGGTGATGAAAGTATGGACAGATAAAAGAATTTCTTGATTTGCTTCAGATCATAGGCCTTCACATCCGTAAAGTACTGTATTTATATCATAATCCTTTTACATAATATAAGAGTTGCATCTAATTTGATCATAATTGCAACAAACGAATAAGGAGTGTAGCGGGTCTTCATAGTGGTGACCACAGGAACAATCTGGGCCGTCAATTTTGAATCTGTCGAATTTATGTCCGTTTATGTCACTACATCCGAGTCTGAGGCGGCAGTGGATAATTTGACAGAACCTGGTTCCAAAATGTGTATGAAAGAAATGTTCATTTATTTCGTGGGTTTCACCGAAGTGGTAAACGTCTGAGACCTGCATCACTTCGGGCTTTTCCCCCACATTAAGCTAACACGCTGCGATATATCTGGAATACTGTTAAAAGCGGCGTTAAATCCAACTTCACTCACTCACCCACTCCTATCAAAACCAAATCATCAACGTGGACTGACTTCATTCAAGGATCATGTACAGTTAGTCACGAATAGTCATGAACTTGACTAAATGTTTTATCATAACGTTCTGCTCATTGTTTGCAATAAACACGAAAAAATAAACATAACTATATAGATTTAGTTCAGTTTTCTTGGGTACAAAATCACCAAGTATTTTTGGGACGATACTGTTTGGGGTACAAAATCACATATAGGCCCCACTACATCCATCCTGAACCTGGTTTCATCCGTTCTGAAAACTTGGGAAGGGGGTAAACGTTTTTGAAAACATCATTAATATTCTTTATTATCATTCTTCCAATGACAGACCAATAACAATATCATGTTGCTATTAATATATCATATCAGTATGTTATATCGCTCCCCGCTGCCGTTGTTTTCAGAAAATAATTCGAAAATCACTGAGCGCGGAATTCAATACGGCTTAGACTTACTTAGTTAGACTTACAAATTTGATGTTACGCACCTGCGACAATTAAGACAAAATATGAAACATGGGAGTGAAGACTGCTTCCCAGGTAAAAAAATATTAAACAGGTGACGATAAATAGTAAATTGTGAAATTTCTTATGAATTTCAATCTATTTCGGGGCGTTTTCTTGATGATAGCTAACAACTTTTGCATATTTGGCTCGATGTGTGACATGCGGGTACGTGCTTCCGCTTTCAGAAATGACCGATAAAATTGCAAGTCTTTTGTTTATTTTTCCTAATCTGCATTATTTTATCATGGAATGGTTTACCAAGAATGTATACCATTTCAGACTTTTCGTATCATCCAATATTTTTCATTATTTGCAGTGTTTGTCGACTTTGTTCAACTGAACAAATCGCGAGTTAGGCCACGCCCAAACGTGTCAGTACGCTTATCAACAGCACGTGAATGTCCGAAAGTTTATACCACGAAAACATTTGCAAACTCGATAAAAATGAGATATTTTTACAAAGATTTATACATCTGTGGAAATAATTCTAGAAAATCATTCAGATATAAAAAAAAGGATTGTAACAGCATTACGGGATCACTATGCATGTGGAGTTGTTTGTTTACAAACAACTTTCATCCAATCGATGATGTTACGATTAAGATTGTTTTTGTTCGTTATTTATCATACCGAAAATTACTACTTTTTAGAAATAAGGAACTTGTGTGTTTCCTTTTCATTAGGTCACAAATGATATGATCGAATGTGAAAAATAATAAAATTATAAAGAAAAAATCAGACTGCATGCCGCTCTACGTGAAGTGCCAAATGTCAACAATGGCCGTTTCTGGTAGTTTTGTGTCGATACATTTGGCTGATAGTTTCTTAACTCGCGATGTTTTCTTTTTGAGTTAAATAAACTACTGAATTGTTTGCAAGTTTTGATTTTTTGCAAGTTGATCATTTATGCATACCATACATAATTTAAATGACACGTAAGACCTACTTGGAAAATAGTTAGTGCGAGTTTTATTTGGGGGTGTCGTAATGCTATTCGCCTGTCGAATGGGTTCGACAGTATCAACACGGTTAGTGACAAGCTCTGTCGAATTGGGTCGACAGTAGCTTTGAGAGCATTAACAAACAGCTATCGCTGCACTGGAACTATCAGAAACACCACCATGGTAACCTGCAGTATGATGTCAGCTGAATAAGGGCAAATGCAAATTTATTACCAATAATACCAGTAAATAATAACTTGTATGATCATATCTTTCTTGTCTGCAGCCTGCAGCTTGTAATAACATCCACCCAATTATTGAACTGAATCTGTCGAAGCAACATTGACATGATTTACAATTCAATCCGGATTCTTATTGAAAAAAGGCTCTGTTACCTGGCATAGGTCATACGAACAGTGTAGAACGCTTCACAACACTGAATCACATCTTACAAAATGTTACAATTAAGTCAGTATATTCAAATTCTGGACCCATCATGTTTTTATGGAAGATAACCAAAACAGACTTTCTGACTGACAGAAAATCCCCGAACAAGTCGTCTTGTTGTTGTGGATGCTTTTCACAGATTGTCGACAAGTGGATATGACACGTGCTTGTTTGAAAAATGCTTCCCGTGACAGCAGTCATTAGAGAATATTTCTCAGATTGTACATGTCCTTTCATGTGTTTGACAAAGTTGTTGAGCATGTGTAAGATTCTCTTTATTACCCACGGGACTAGAAATGTTTATGAATTTGCTGTATGTAATTCGACAATAATAAAAAAGTGTAAACAGATCATTCACATTCCAGTTAGATATTATATTATACAGTAAGAATTGCCATTCAAAACTTAAATTAATGGTACATATCCTTTAGGCATGATTAAACTAAATGGTTAGAATCAATAGTAACAAGGTCCGACATATTTTGAACCGAATCAATGATTACATACTAGGAATTAATTTAGTTTAAAAAGCTCCTTGCGTAATGTTACTCTGAAATAGTTATCCTTTGTGTTGGAAAAATCAAGTCAAGCAAGAGATGCTTGACTATGAATGTCTCATCACAAAAGAGAAAGAACGGGTGATCTTCATCCTCCAATGACTATTCATGTTTATATCTCGACAGTGTATATACTGACAACCCAAGTAGGAGTAAACTGTAGTTGTTTTAATTTCATGTAATTCAAGTGAAGGAGGTTTGACTGATCCACCCCCAACCCCACCACCCCACACACACACACACACACGCGCGCGCGCGCGCGCACTTGGATTTACAGACATTTTGCTTTGAGATATCAATTATGTGGCAAGAAAGTGAGATGCAATTCGGGGTCAAATATGTGGTGTATATAGTTTTTACAGAAACAAATTCAGTTAGAAAAAACATTAATTATTAGAGTTTCCACTTTCAAAGACGTGTGGTTGTGCAAGCTTGTCCCTTGAATGTTGTGACTGATGAATGTGTTCTTCACAGGGACAATGTAGTTACCATACTTAGAAAAGATATCTCACTGCCAATGCTGTCGGTTGTGAAAGTGTCTGCCGTTAGCATTCGCAGCTTCTCGGTTACGCCTGGGCATGCCCCTGGCCAAGTTGTGCAGACGATGACATGACAAGATGGTACCTATTGTTACCATGTAAGGGACCTAAACAAGGAGCTCGGAGTCAATATACTGTGACTGAGTGGAGTATGCATGTTAAACTGCGGCATGGTGTCTTACTGGGCTAGCACTATTAATCGGCAATCACGCGCGCACACACACAAACACACACACACACACACACACACACACACACACACACATGCATGGATGCACGTCGCTATATAGGTGACAGGCAGCAAGGACGTAATTGTTTATCTTGTGATATTGGAAGGCATTTAATGGATCAATTAGACATGATTAATTAATTGGTATAAATACTCATTTTAATACCAAATTATCTCCTGAGATGGTTTGCCTTCCTCTTTATTTCAGTGATTTTACGTTGTGAAAGTAGATCCCTCAAAGGAATAAGGATGCAAAGAGACGTAATTTCTCGTAATTTGATTGCTCAAAAACAGGCACGTGACCATTTTCTCACAACTGTAAATATGATGAGATCCATACTGGGTCATTCTGACTTTGGCAGTCTACAGGTCAGTTCAATCAAAGGGCAGATAATTCAGCCCAAAAGTTCCCCTTGTCCTTACATAATTCATTTCTGTAAATAGACACAAATTGCTATCTTAGTAACTGTAAAGTTATTCAGATAAAGAAGCCTGTGAACTACCACTATAGTTACAGGTTATAATAATTTTGCCCTGACACAGGTCCTTACAAATAAACCTTAAAACTCAGAGGGATCTACTTATTTGGAAGCATTGTCCTGTCCATATAAGACATTGTTATACCTACGTGAATAAAAACTAGTTATTCATTGAAAAGAAGTGTTTTGACTCTTAGTTACATCCAGACGTCAAGGTTTATCAGAAGTTTGGGTCCGAGCCGCTACGATATAGTCTATACCGTTTACTATGAATACAAAAAAATTAAGCTAATACCTTGTTTCCCTATGGATTTACAGAGCCATTTTAAGTTGTAAATAGATACCCTTACAAAGAACTGATCACAGCCATTAATCTGTGGCAAAGTCTTTGTCCGGAGGCTCTGCGTGTGAGCTCTGGTGTTGTCATCCTGGAACATGACGCCTTCTCATTTTGCTGAGAGGCAATGCTGCTGTCCCGATAGTAGGCACCAGTTATTCGTCCCACCAGCGTCCGAGTTTGCCCATCATGATGATTTCTGCCCACGTTATAACTCATCCTCGGTCATGCGGCATCGTCGCAGGTGGCTGATCATGATGACGTCCTTCGCAACGTCGGTAAACCCTCATACGACTATCGTGAATCGGCATTCATTGCTGAATTCCAAATGTGACCATTGTCACCGTGCTGCATGCTGTCCGTCACGAACTGTCCAGACGTTGATCTGTGTTGCTGCGATCGTTGCTAGAGTTGTGTATCGTCCTGTTGGTGGTATTGGTGGCCTCGGGTGAGTTAGTGGTGATCTCGATTGTCGAGTGCAGCGTCTAACCTGTCCTGTTGCATCGTTGCCACAATCGACTATCCATGACTATATAACACATCCAGCTGTCATTTCTGTGTTCCACTTGCTGGATCATCCCGATGTTGTTTCATTAGTCGCCAAGTCGTTGTCGCTGTAAGAATGACTGAAAATCATACATGTGCGTCGTTCAACGCGCGTTCTACCACCCCTTTGTGTGCTTAAATAAACTGCCAATATTTCTGGAGAAAGTCCAGTTTCTAACACAATATATACGCAAGCGTTAATGCTTTGTCTCAAAGATATGCCTCCCACCTCGAAATGGTTATTGGCATAATTGTTTACATAACGATACCCTACGTATGTGGAGTATACAATAAAACGGTATAATGAGTGAATAATATTTGACGCCGTTCCTCTTTTATAATCCCTTACGACATGAACGAGGAATATCAGTAAAAAGCTTGCCATGTAGAGGTCGTGCATATCACATAACAATGGTTCCAGTTATTATAGAGCTCCATGTGTATAATGTAATATCGCATCCGTGATATGTTTCACCACTGCGATATATGTTTCGATAACATATACATGTCCGCGGGGGCACGGGTGGCCCAGTCGTCTAAGGCTGTGCAGAGTTGCGTTCCTTGGGCACGCCAGACACCTACGATTGTGGGTTCGAATCCCGGTTCGCCCCGATTATGTTTCAAGGTTTGTCAGCACTATACCCGTGCTCGTGGGTTTCATCGAAGTGGTAAACGTCAGAGACCTGCATCACTTCGGGCTTTCTTCACACATTAAGCTGACACGTCGTAACTGGAATAATGTTGAAAGCGGCGTTAAACCCAACTCACTTACTCACTCACTATACATGTCCGCAATTGTCATAGCTTTTGCTAGCTTCCTACTATCATGCAGAATCGACATTCAATCCACAGGATATGGGAATTTTAGTCCGAGGACATTAGACACTACATAGTCCAAGAAAGCGTGACACTCATTTTCATTGCATGGGAGAAGCTTTTTGTGAATACAATGTCGAACACTTAGAGAGTGAGTAAACCAGTTATATCACGGCGTGTCGGCTTAATTTTGAAAGGAAAGCCTAAAGTGATGGAAATGTCTCAGACGTTCACCATTCAGGTCAGACCCAGGAGCGAGTGTGGTGCTGGCAAACCTAGAAACATAACTTTAGAGCCTTAAGACCACTGGGCCACACGTGCCATTTGAGTAGGGACTAGGACAGAACTTTGTGATTGAAATTGCATGATATAACTGTTCATTCAATTGGCTGTATTAGATACTACCCATAACGTTTTGTATGATGATATCCACCTGCCGCTTGACATGAATGGCTTTCATCAACTGTCTCCACAAACTGCATAAAGGGGTTGATGTTGTGATAACTAAGATGATGAAAACATTTGAATAAATGAACAATTGAACGCAAATTTACCCTGATACCACTACCCCAGATGTGCAGATTCATAAAATTGGCCTTTTGGGGACGTCCTATTTATTCTATTTTTAAAACATCTTTCATAAAACTGATAGGAGCATCTTTGCCATGGTCATTTGCTTGAACAAACTAACTACCTTGCCACCTGAAGTAGCTTTCTGGTCTGCTTGAAGAAGGTTTCAGTAGGTCCAGCCAATTATCACTTAGCTTTTTATCATGATTGCTGTCAACGTTTAAACCCAATAACCTAGTTAAACCTAACCAAGTACATGACAAGGAGACAAACATTCAATAGCAGTAATCCAGGATCGGTGAACACAGGATAAGGAAAGGCTCCTTTTCATTGTTGATTGCATGTGAAACCATGTGAAACCATGTGAAACGTTTGACTTCACACGTCTCATCTACCAAGTGGTTTCCGGTATTGATTAAGACGGGGAAACTGTTTTGTCAGTTAGACCTTGTCAGTTGTTGACTTGGCAACTTGTAATCGCCCTTTATTGCAGCCCCCTCTTACGGCTAGCATGATAAGCGACCAGCTACAACCATATCATGTGATGGACCTGACCCGGGATCCCACCGGCCTTGCTCCCAGCATATCCGTGATGTTCTTAAGAGAAAGCTTCCTATAAAATCAGTTCTGGTAAACAAAGAACATGTTTGACAGTTTTCAGCATCTCTTATTTCATATATGAATTTTGTTAGCTAAAGAGAGGATGATTATGCACAGGCACTATTAGTCCAGAGAAAAGTGAAAATCTGGAAGGACTACTTAAACACATAAACCATTTATCTGTGATGATCTGCCTGCTAGTTTCAATTCATTTATGCTGTCTAAGGCTGCTAAAATCAAATCATGTGCAAATAAATGTCAGTCGCATCAGTCATGCCGTTGGAACATGTGAGACGTAGTGAATCATTTGATCCACACTTACAACTGTTTGTTCATCGTTTATGCGTGGCTCGTGCCCACACTATATCGATTCATAACATTTAACATCAACAATAATGAAACAAGGAGTCAGTTTAATCGGTACCCTACAACGTTTGCCTTCATCGATTGGGGCACTTTTTACCACCGCATCTTACTTTCTGTGAACATAAACAGTAGGCATCGTGTGATGGTTCTCTAACATGACGACATCTGAATTGCAATAGATCTGTCTTCCTATCAAAATACACCCTTATTCCAATCAAAGCCGAAATAGTTCGCAAGTAAAATTACTCTTGCCAGTAGCAACGTTGAACGACTCTTGTCGAATTCAGAGGAATCAATAAATCGTGCTCAACTTCTAACACCTCCACACTAAAGCAGTTGCACGGATATTCGATATCCAAGAAGCATTATATACCGGATGCAAAATAACATAGCTTCTAGCTCGTAGAACTGACTCTCTTGGATTAAGACTTGTAAGCCTGTGCGTCGTGTTGGCTTCGGGGCAAAAACGGCACCCATGAACTAATGATTATGATTGGAGTCGACTAAAATGCGTACCCGATTGTATTAGTGTTTCGCCAGGATGCAAAAAATGTCATCTTGTCCCAGTGCTACTATCAACCACTTGATTGCCTTTTTCGGACTTCATTATTAACAGACTGCTGTGCTGAAGATTCGGCTGTGCCCTTATCTGTCTCTGTCATTTGCAAGAGCAATGGAAGAGTGAACCAATATGCTATATATAAATTACAGTACATTCTAATCTCCGATTGACTACAAATATTATGTTTTAAAACCATTACATGTACACCCATATACACTTCCCTCCATCAAAATGTTCTTTAATTAGAGGACCGCCCTCGTGGTCTAGTAGTAGCGCGTCCCCCCGAAGAGCGGAAGGAAGGGGTTCTATCCCCTGTCGCAATGACATATGACGCATTGTTCCACAGTTCAAGCCAGGTGTACCAAAGATAACCATTATGAAGGGGATGTGGTGAGGTAAAATGGGGTTTAACTTCGTGCTCAAGATTTTTGCACTGATATTGCAGGACATTGAGCACTTAAATAAATAAATAAATAGGACATTGAAACATAACCCATGATGAATGATTATCCGTAAAAAAATATCACTAGTTAAGGGACATAATGCACCAGGATGTCGGGACAGTTATTCCCAGTGTTCATTGACCCTAGATCACACCACCAACGCCTGATCAGAAGACCTGCCATCCACATGGTCCACTCCCTGATCTGGGGGTATGGTTGGTGCACTCGTCGTGGGAGCCGCAATTCCCTGTATAGAGGCACCCCAGAAACCTACAATCATGGGTTCGAATCCCGGTAAACCTCACTTACTGTCATGTTTTATTTTCAACTGTCTGAAAAAAATGAGTATTTTTCATGGCTTGTTTGTCTGGCGTTCCTCGTAGTTGTCTGTAAACATATCCTCCCCAGAAACCACTGGACCAATGACAATTGCACTTCACGAGCTTGTCTCCGCCACTGAAGACACCTATCGGTTCTTCGAATCCGATTTGCAATATAGCCGTCACGACTGCAATTTGTAAAACCCCTTTCTGTACCCTTTACTCAGTTCAAAGTGTAATCGAGTTTGGCACATGTGTAGACTTCACATATGTACTCCGTTTGACCTTGTTTTGATCTTTGTATTAACACACACACACACACACACACACACATGCTATCATTCACTATCAGTAATGTGATTGACGAGACCCGGTAAATGAAGACGTAAACCTTTAAGCTTGGAACAACTGTATGCTCTGTTACAAACTAAAGAGGATATCTGTCTTCCATCTCAGTTGGCAGTTTCGACCAGACTCAAGCTGTACTTGGGATTCACAGTAAGATCAAAGGCCGAATGTCCTGATGGCAGCAGGTCTGGGAAGTGGGCTATACTTGATATCAACAAACACGACCTTATAAACGGCGCTTCAAACGTGTTAATGATCCCTCCTTATCGTAAACGAGGATATTATCAAATTACAGTTCCCTGGAGTTTTCCTGATAACACACAGGCGCCAACACTAATCTATTATTTTCCAACCGTTGCAGCTAACCCATAATGACTGTATACATCCTGTTATATATTGTAAACTAGTTACAGAGTTCAAAGTCAATCGATTAGTTAGACCAGGACCTCTACTTGAGGAGGGCGGTCGGGTAGCCTAGTGGTTAAAGCGTTCGCTCGTCACGCCGAAGACCCGGGTTCGATTCCCGACATGGGCCGGTACAATGTGTGAAGCCCATTTCTGGTGTCCCCGCCGTGATATTGCTGGAATATTGCTAAAAGCGGCGTAAAACCATACTCACTCACTCACTCACTACTTGAGGACTCGATCTTTGGATCATTTGGAACAAAGCGGCAATCACATTTTCAGTTCACTGAGTAAATAGGAAGCCAGAGCTGCTTGACAAAATGATTACATCACGAACACCTACTTTTGACAGCCTTAACCAAAAACATATTCTGTTAAGTGTTATATCTGAATCATTGCTGAATGCGGCGTTAGACAAAAACGTAACTCTTTCCTCGTTTTCCACAAGCTACCAGAAGTCAGCAACATTTCGCATGTGGATATAGGTATACACTACATGCAGTAAGAACCTGAGTATCATTACCATGTAATATGATCAGCAGCACATGTACACATCCATTTTACCTTAGGGTATGGACATCGCGTTATTTATCACGCTGAAGATCTCTTGCTTCACAGTGATTGAAACAAATAGTCTTCTATTCTTGAAACAGTGTGTGGCCTTCCATGTATAGATACGGGACACCAGATTATGGCATTTGAGAATATCTGTTGTTCAACATGTTCAAACATGTATAATCTAACAGATTGGCATGAGCGAAGCCTACTCCCAGCTTATGTGTGTTGATTATATGTCCTTGGTGAATCAACTTGATTCGTTCAGGTTATTTTAATCCTCTGTAACTCTGAAAGGATAATCAAAACTTATTAGTTTTTAAACGATGGCTCTCTTCTGTAGTGTATTGAATACCGTCGCATCATGAAATGAACTTCCTTCATGAATGAGCTCACGTTACATCAATAACCCAGATCCGAATATATTTCTTGCTCAAAGCAAACAATTGTAATAGATGAGATATTTGCATGTGAGCATTATTATTCAATTGCAGGATTTAAATACAAAACCAGAAATCGGTGATTACAGTGTTGAGGTTAATTGTTACCGAGATGCGTGCTTAGATCATGGTGGGATAGAACATGTATTAATTACCTGGGTGTATCATCAGTGAACTTGGAACTTACCAAAGGGAGGTCGACATAATAATGGAAAGATATTTGTGCAAACGTATCATTAAATGCCAATGAACAGTTCGCACATACTTCGAATTTGTGACAACAGCCATTTTGTTTTTAAGAACGTTATATACTGATGGTGAAAAATTAATGTGCTTCATATTTTAAAGTTCAATATAATATATTTATTCTGAAATTAAATGTTGCATATTCAATACATATTCATGGCGTCTCCTAATCTTGATGGGAGCATGATATACACTCATTTGGCTTTTTTAATGTGAACATCACACAATATTGCTCATAAAAAAACACTCTTGTTTAATCGTAAATAACGCTAAATAGCACCGTGGGTATGCTGTATTCAGGAAAGGCGCAAAAGTTGCCAGACATTTTCATGTTCATCATATTATATCTACAGCATAACTTGCTGTACTAGTATGATCCAATAGAACATGTCTGGGATTAGATGGGGAACGATGCCTACGACAGAACCAGATCCAGTTGTTGGGCCAACCTATTGCAACAAGGTCCACCACGCTGTTTTCAATCATCTGGTGTCTTCAATGCACCGCCGCTGCCGCCGGTTGTCACACCTGATACTGGCATTGTTAATTGAGTTCTTACACCTCCCATCTGTGAGGACGTGTTGCTCTGTCTTCTTTTTCCCGCTGTGGGTTTTGTCAATGAATTTGTTATGATAAAACAATGACCACATATTATGTTGCTAATTTCCACCAAAAATCATTTGCACCACTTTATATGACGCACAGTTACCTTTTCCGTTAGTTATATAAGTGTATGCTGATAATCGTACTTGAAACAAATGTTACTGTAGGCTCCGTAAACTTACTGATTGAACTGCCGAAAAACTTGCAACAGTGATGTTGTAAAGGAGGGTGTGGTTATGTGATACGCAACATTTTATCATGCTGATATCGTGATATTTACGTATGTCCTGTGATACGGCTGGAGGAGTTGGTACTGGCGGTCAACATTCGTCCACTCATATTGTCTTCTTGAATTGTTTTTCTTTGTCGTTGACTATTTACGAGTATTTTCAAATTAGTTTCCTTGAAACATTCAAACACCACACATATTACTTGCACGAGTTAGTTGTTTCTGCATCATTGGGAAAGGAGGTCACTTTAGTTACAATCTGGACATATCTCCGTTTTTACGTATTTGCGAAACAAGACATCAGTCACTTTGCACGTTGTGGTTGGTCAAAATATTAATTCACCATCTGAAACCTAAGGTAAACATTATTCTTAATAAAAAATCTGACTACATTTTATGTTAATGTCTCCATCAGTAATTAAAAACTGTTCTTATCAAAGAAAATATAAACTTGTGAATATTAGTGTCCCCCAAATGTGGGCCTACTTTATATTTCTCATTTAAAACTGCAGGTGGGCGTACATTTTTGAAAGTCAGTACCTAGTTGAAGTTTGTTGAGTGAGATATGCACGTACTCTTAGGTTGGTAGTATGTTGAGTGTAGTATGCACATCCTCTTTGGCTGGTAATATGTTGAGTGTGATCTGTACATACTCTCAGCTTTGTGGTATGTTGAGTGTGGTATGCACGGACTCTTTGATAATGTTGTGCAGGTAATCACTTTCCTAATTCTGTCAATTTTCCACTTTTTCCCTGTGATATATGGTGATAGAAACAAGTGGGCTCACGTTTGTTTATCGCCAAACTGTATTAGATTGGCTTCGTGTTGATAATCAATTTTGAAATGCGGATACCCACTTTTTCCGTCATAGTGATTATTGTGATTATATATAGCGAAGTTTCATGAAACAAAAAGTGGGTATCATTGGTCAATACCAATCACACACACGATGTTCTCAGGCTGAGCAGAAAGTGGCTATAAATTCGAGAACCTTTCACAATCAGCCACAAGCGAAAACTGGTTAAAGAATAAGCAACCATATATCAATACTTGAAAGGTCGCTGGGTATCCCCCCAACTAGTACATAGACATATCAGAATTATTCTTGTTTTAGTGGGAGTGATGCGTCGTCTTCTTATTGGGGTATCTTTTCTTAAAGAAGGAGATGCACCACAACACCAACATCATAGCATCTAAATTCTTCTTGAGTAAGTCTGTGACTCAAGAGAAATTTCACACCGTAGGTTTGTACTGTTTTATGTGCATTGTCAAAGAAACTCAGTGCTACCGGGTCGTAAAGATATAAGTAAGCTTGTCACTGTATATTGACCGCTCCGCTACCCCCGCATGAATGCCCTCAACGTTCGGCAAAGTCTGACGGTCGTTGTATACTGTCATCCTATTCTTTGTTAGAGAGTTAGTGGCCCGACTATTTAATTCTCTTGTGTTAATGACACACTCTTTTCATGTATTTACTTGATGTTTGTTATCTCATATGTGTTTGCTACCTTATTCTTGTGTAGGAAATATTTTGTGACTATGATTTTGAAACATTAGAGGGATTATCTAGTACTGGAAAATATATCTTTTATATATTTATTATCATTTTTGCCTCCTCAATGATTGTACATATCTTGTTGTAAATCCTTAGCAATGCCATTGGATAGCTGATACTCTGCGCTTTATTTTGATACTTACGTCTTCCGTGTGGATATAGTAGTTAGTTTGCTACTCGCGTGTTTCCCATGTGAAGAAATACACTTTGGCTAAGTGCTCCAGACTATCTTATTCCCCACTCTCCAGGTGACAGTGTCCCCTCCGTGGGCGATATCAATGTTTTCTGTTGTTGTGTTGGTGGTGGGGCGACTGGAGAGAGAGCCTCTTCTTCAAAACACTCTCCCATGCTGAATTTCCTTCCCCAAACGTCTGATTGTGAGATAAGGTCGTATCTAAGGTCGTGGCATCTGACTCGTACATGTATATAGTCATGTACAACGTTACATGTTGAATACATTCCATGATATACAAATACAATATACTAACTCGGGAAAAAACTCGGTAGCGTAGCAGATAAGCAACATTAGATACTCATGACATGTGCTTACGTGTCCACTACCGTATACAATACCTGCAAACTAACAAGTACACAGCAAGTAAACAATTTATGCATATACTCTCTCATTCGCAAATCACGAATATAGAAGGTGTGGTGCTGGAGTTTTCTTTTTGCTTTGAAACTACTTACAGACTTGCTAATCGTAAGTATTTAACGATTAGATTTGACTATTTAGATAAGTATTTGTGTGATACATTAACCGAAAACAATTTGTTAAATAATTCATATATAATAGAATTTTTATAAAATATATTACTAACCTGCAATGAGGATCGTAGTCATTACCTAAGACAACACCACACAAAGAACACTTGTGATCAGTCAAGGAGTAATGGCTGCTGTGCGGGTAGAATGATCAGTGCTGGACTTTATATGAGCTAGACCGAGCAGAAGTTAAAGCTGAGTCTTAAAAAGCGAGGCAAATGCAGACAACTCCAAACAGAAATTCCGTAACAATTTTACTGTTAAGGGCAACGCTGTACAATGCGTCAATTTAATACACTGTAGAGTATAATGCAAAATACAGGAGGGACACATGAATACGATACTCGGACACAGGAACACAACGGGTGATGCTGTAAAGCATTGGTTATGTACAGTTCATACGATCAAACTGACTAGGTTAGAATTCGTGTTTCTCAATCGCTCTCGCTCTCCCTCTCTAACATTTCTCAAATTCATTGTTCTAGAATCAGTTTGACACGCATCCCCATCTAGTACTCTGTACACATTTGTTTTTGCGTAACTGATAGTAGACATTACTTAGTAGTTGAAGGATAACAAAGCAGAAGTAAGTTATGGATAACAACTTCTTTATTTACTGTGAAGGCGACGTTTCGGTAAGGATCCTTATACCGTTGTCAAGCCAGGTTGACAACGGTCGTTAGCGGAATACGTGCACAGCCGCCATGATAAGCTCTGTCAAATGAAGCGGAATAACTTGTCTGAAAAAAAACAGCTCGCGAGAAATGGCGAAATAAACAGCATGCGAAGTAATTTCTTTTGGTTTTCCTCACTCGAAGCACAAAATCCATGGCATTGAGCAACTCGTATTCATATCCATCGGAATTTAATAGGTTATCTAAAGTGGGAGACGCGTTTTCTTGTATCAGTTATTGCAAATATATGGACAGTAGTCAGGTATGGTCTCCAAACACGCTGTTTGGCTGACATCTCGCCCATCCGCCCACCAGATCCCAGCAATCTTGGCAAATGTGTGGTAGCCAAAAACACACACATCGGTTCTGTTAATGGTATGTTAAGAAAATACATATAAATGAATATTATTGTTTAAGTCTAATCAGCTACAGACGAATTCCTTACTACTGTTGAATTTGACTAACAGAATGTTTTATAAGCCCTGCTATATCAACAATTATTGGGTAAATACTAGGTCTATCTCTTAGACGTAAAGAGTGAATGAAAGTTTGGGTGAAGTAATTTATCTAGTGACCGATAAACTTTCCTTTCGACTCCAATAAAACTACATCGATAATGCACACTGCTGTTTTTGCTGAAAATGAATAGACTGTAGCCAAGTGGAATAATAATTTACGTCCAATGCGCATTAACTTCTTAATTAGAGTTGCATTCTCTAGAAACAAGCGATGACTAAACACTTCTCCAGTTCTCTGCTCCGCTACTGTCAGCCATCTTTCTCGCGCTGTGGCGAAAGAAAGTGCTGTTGTACATGTAGTTCGGCGAAATGCGGACTTTAACGGATATGACTTAATGTGTTCGGTTGCCGATGGTGTCGGTTCCAAAGATGGCAGTGTGGTGATTCCAATGAGAACCCCTGTTACGAAATAATTCCTACATTAATATCGCATTTGAAACTATTCCTTCGCACTTTGTAGCCATACATACGATAATACTTACATTAATTCTGATAATGCTTCTTTTCATTCAAGTAGATAGGACACCTCGAAGGGAGGAGGGATAGAATGGTGCGTGATCTTCAGTTTACACTACGTGAATATCAATAAATACATTGTGTAACCAGAAAAGCGTTTACAAATGAGATATGATAAAGATCAGGTGACGACACTGATGACGAACAGAAGTCGAACCTTTTCAATTAAACGATGCAAATTTACAAAGTGTGCTAGTAACCTGATTTTCAGCATCAATGTTTTTTTACTATATGAAGAGTTAAGTACCAATACCCGTTTCCAATGATCACTTACTGATTAATATATGTACATCAAGAGGATATTGTATAAAAATCGATTTAAATCTAGTTCAAATGTCTTGAGATCTGTAAATGATCCCCTTGGATCCCTCCTTCAGTTGGAGAGCATTAAGGTATCAGAAGAACAGACAGCACTGGTAAACACGTAATTTGTGAAGTGCCTTTAGAAGGATCACTGGACAACCTGGGTCTGTATGCAACTATGACTTGTTATACCTCACCACAGCTGTCAGTGACACCTGGGGGGGGGGGGGGGGGCGAGGCATTCAATTCGAAATGTTTTAGAGTTTATCTTGCAGGTTCTCGAGTGGTTACAATGGGCGGCCTTGGGGTTACAGTACCTGCTGTGTGTCACTGTGCCATTGCGGTATGGATGTTGCTGCTGATCATGTCAGCACGACTGGCGCGACTGGTCCAGACTTCATTATTTTCAAACAGCCGTGTTAATGCTGGACTATTGATGATTCTATTAGCAACATTACTGGCTTTCAATATGTAATGCCGTTGGGACTATCAGCACACACAATGCAAGGGACAGACAGTAGCCAATAACTATAAGTGCACACCAAAATACCATCTACTATTATCCTGACCTATTTTGCTTTCCCTGACCATATGTTCCAAAGTGTGTGAAAGGGTGAAGATGTTATTTTACTTTCATTGGGAATTAGAAACTGGACAGGTCATAAAAATTGGCTTTCCGTTCCCTGATATGCTGGTTTGGTGTTTTACATGGTGTTCATGACCTCCAAAAGCATACAACAATATGTTAACGTACTTCATTCAGAGGAAATAACCGATAGTTTCTCAAATTTTACTTTATCTTTCGGTTACAAAACACTTGAACAGACTGCTAACATTTTAGAGATCGTATAAACGATTGCCAGAAACGACAGAGTTTGCAATCTAGGACTAATGCCGCTGAAAGTTAACGTCAACGTGACCACCCCTACCTGTCGTGCAGGAGCTGGCGACCTTGTACATATGTTAGGTGGTGCATGTCTGATTGTTAACACTTACATTAACAGTGAATAATTCTGTCACTGTCGTAAATACAACTGAGTGACAAATCTTTAACATACACAAACCTTTGGTGTCCAATTTACAGCGTCTGCAATGTGACGAATATTTGGGGCTGTCAACACGTTTCACATTAGTTTAGATCGTTGTATCGTAACAAATACGGTTGACATATTCTTCTAACCACAGCCCGTTTTGCAGACAACGTAGGCACTGGGGAACTAGACCATGGTCACATGACATGTTTCCAGACGAATCCAGATTCACCAACACGGTGGTTCAGTGACGGTTTGGTATACATCGTCCATAGGAATGTAACAGGACAGTGCTACACGATTATCGTGTAACCCGAAATTCAAATGAATTTGATTACATTCTCTTTTAGCAGCAGAACATCACCAACACTGGACAAGATACCCTCAAATTACCCGTGTATGACTGCCAATTCAAATCAACGACTTTCAATCAAATCTTTCTTATTCATGGTAGATTTACTCATAACTAAACCGTGCAATTTATAATACACCCTTGGTGCCTGGATGAATACCTTTACCTTTGGCCCAGTCCAGGACACAGTCCCGTGATAGCAATATGTTAATCCGTCATTGGCAATATCTACTCAGTACCAACAATGTTTAACTGATCTGTTGTCATTCTATGATATCCCCTATTTAATTTAATAGTAATAACTGTATATATTTGTGACTTTGTGTAACTTTAGACTTTTGAGAAATCTAAGACGATAAATGAGAGATGGTGATTTGCTTTAAAAATGTTCCTTGGTCGCACCGAAGGAACGGGTTCGATTCCCAAAGTGAATATAATGTGCAGTTTCTGTAATGAATGTAATGAATGTACACATTAGTAATAGCAATATTAAATGTATAGGTACTATTGAGTGATAAAGCTGGAATATTGTTAACTGTGGAGTTAAACAACAATGATTCACTCACACATTTTTTCCCCATGGTTAAGAAGAACTGTATCGGAATTAACATATATCTGGAAGAAAGAGATATTGTCGTTTGGTTATGACAAAAACATTATTGTTTATTTATTATTTAATGAAGAACATTCATAGGTATTTATGTAACCCTAAAATAGGTCATTTTCCCAAAGGCTTTTCTAGAGCGACAGTTTAATGCGTAGCAATTGAATTGGTTGTAGTTGATAGCAGAAGAAAAATATTCAAGAAAAACAACTCGAAGATTGACTTGGATGGGCCGATGGTATGAACATAGTTTACATCGTTGGTAATAAATTCGAAGATATAAAGAAAACTTCCGATATTTCAAATAAGCGTGCTTCATATGTACTATGTACAGTTTTAACAAAAAGAAACGCATAGTTACAAAATAAGAATATTTATGAAGCGGATGTAAAGGTATCTACACAGAATATGCGTGAACACAATCAAATGAAATTAGACACAGTGATCGACCAAAGCATTGTCGTCATTGTCAGCATTAATGCAGTTCAGTCATTACACAAGTGTAGCCACAAGGGGGCGTCATGGTCAGTACCTGGTCACACCACCTCTTGCACAAGTCGTCGGATTTTTTCGTGGGGAGTTGTGCCGGTGTGTGGGGACGCTGGTGACGTTGACGGACCCGTCGATCAGGTTCGTCCCACAAATATTCAATCGGGTTGGGATCAGGTGATTTGGACGGCCATGGAAGGACATTGATGTTCTCATTAACAAGGAAATTAACTGTTGCACGTGCTGTGTGGGGCCGAGCGTTGTCATGTTGGAACAGCTCCCTCTGGCGGTCCAAAGTTGGGAGGAGGTGTAGGATATGGCTCCCCACACCATGACACTCCCTCCACCAAATCGGTCCACCTACCGAACGTAGTTCGGCGCAAAACGTTATGTCGACGTCGGTAAACACGTTGTCTTCCATCCCGCCCTTGAAGAAGAAAACGTGACTCGTGACCCAAAAGCGTCGTCAGTTTCTGAGATCCCATGCCGGACACGTCGTTGACGGTGTAGACGTCGCAAGATAAGTCCAACTTTTGGTCGACTCGCTCGAATTCCCACTTCCCTCAGACGAGTTCTGATGGTTTGGTCGGAAATTCTTCGCATACCAGGTATTTGTCCTGCTGTGTCCGTTGCTGTAGCAAATCGATTCCGAGGGTTATGCAGCCGGATGTACCGATCCTGAGCAGGGGTGGTCACTCTTGGTCTTCCACTTCTGGGATGATCTTGAGTCGAATTAGTGCGGGTATATCGATCCCATGGTCGAGATATGGTGCTTTGGTGAACGTTGAAGTATCTTGCAACGGCAGACTGGGACTCACCTGCTTCCAAACGTCCAATGGCGATATTTCGGTTAATTCTGCAGTTAATCTTAGCATTTTTCGATCTACGTTCACGTCGGCAACTTCGTAATGATGACTTTTGTACGGTCTTTTATAGTCCCTGTTTCTACTCTTGTTTCCAACACTTTGCACGTGCATTGTGCTGAAAAAGATTTCTGAAAGAAATTTCCTTGCAATGCACAACAAACATGACATGATTAACGGGAATCAAACATAAGAATTGTCTTTATGACGATTGCTTGGAAAAAAATCTAATTGGAATTCTCAAATCACCTATTCTTTTCTTTTTTTAAAGGGTATTTAGATGTTCAAAAGTGATTATACAAATTTGCTGACTTTCCCAACAAGGTCTTGTATTGATAGACAGAACAAATACAGAGTTTCACCTATCCCTGATCAAAGTGCCACCATCCTCATCTGTACAAAAGAATCAAATGGCAAGTTTTGACTTTGACTTTGAAGTTTGTTTCACGAAAGTGAATGTAAGTTTTACTGTCTTATACATACCGATTAAAGTATGATACGGAAATGCAAAACGTTATGCTCTATAACCAGAACACCTTCTGACATCACCCTTCGAGTAACCATTTCGACACTAAACTGCCAAACAGACAGACATGGGAGAAAACCGGAAGTCCACAAATGTTCTCGACAGGACAGTCCACTCTGACTCCAAAGTCACTTCCTTTCACATTTCCCCACCACCTCAATCTACGACAAAATGTAAATGGCAAAATCAAACCAAGATAAGACCCTTCAAAAAAATATCCAATTGGCCTCAAAAAAAGGATCAGATAACCAGATCAGACTGATTACTAAGCTTGGATCCCCAGAGGATTAGATATATCTGAAAACATCTATTATAGGCACAAAGCTTATCGCCCCCATGGAAAGTGCAGGGTAGATCCCCGGTCAATCCACCAAAGAGATAGTTTCTTCTAACGATATTGTACAGTGGAATTGTAGAGGACTAAAGACTTATTTTAATCAATCACCATTCTCTCTACAGGAAGCGTATCGAAAGCAGACAGATTTAAACTTACGTCCGTTTATTGCATACCATTTCTTTCTCCTCGGGGCGATGAGGCCACTGGATAGTCTTCCATCGTGTTCCAACCCTGTTAAAACCAATACTTAAAACCAATCTCCAAGCCGTTGCAGTGCGATCTACTTTGCAGGTTGTGTTCTCTCTATATACTGCTTTTCTTCAACTCTTCAGCAGTCTGATCGTCAAGCACTATACAATTATCTCCCCAAGCCCTATGTAAGCATGAGTGATTTAAATGGCCTTAACCCATTTTGGGGTGATTCAAACACTGATAATAAAGGGAGAACGCTTGACGATTTCATCTAGAATTAACGATCTATGCATATTTAATGCTGACTCCATCTCCTCCACTTATCTGCACCCTGCAACTGGCACTTACTCTTCTTTAGATTTGTCTATTAACCAATTCTAACCTACTCAACGAAGACGAATGGTTAGTCCAAAATCACCTTTATTTCCCAACTATCCTTTCCATAGAACATGCATCTGATATTCCACCTTCAACCAAACACAATTGTACGGGAGCAAACTGATCTTTTTCAAAACTTTCTGCACAAATGGGCAAAAAACGAATGTTTCTGCAATTTCGTTGATGCTATTCAGCGCTTTTGTACAGCGAATTAAATTAGATTGCTGATGGATGTATACGCAAGTTCTCTTCACAAACAGAGGTTAACAATGGTTTAACGCCGATTCCAAACAAGCCAGTAAAAGCTGTCGACAACTTATCAATTTAACAAAATTTAATGCAAAAGCTTGTCTTAACGATTTTGAAGTCTACAGGGGAAACACGGGGCATTTCATCGTTCACGTTTTTGGAATCAGTCGATGCGCAGTACCGTCGCGATTTGTTAAACATTCGCTCACTCAGCCAACGTGGTCGGCGGTCTATCATGTCGAAAGCGTGTACAATTGGGGAAACGTCTGGGTTCGTTGCTGGCAATGGTAGTTCATGGATGCTTTGCTGCTGGAGGTGGGGGCATTGATGATTCATGCAAAGTGAACACGCGAAAGACAAGACATTGACCAACACGCCTTGAAAACGGGACAAAGGGTGTATGTTGTTGTCCCGAAAGTAATGTCTTGTGCCACTTTTGGCAATATGACGATTTGTTATGGGTGACACAACACGTGACCGTTGACCATGGAGATGAGCTGCTTGTAGACGGTTTCTAATCGGCTGACCCGTAAT
Source organism: Haliotis cracherodii (assembly GCF_022045235.1). Classification (NCBI taxonomy): domain Eukaryota; kingdom Metazoa; phylum Mollusca; class Gastropoda; order Lepetellida; family Haliotidae; genus Haliotis; species Haliotis cracherodii. The sequence goes on from NW_027266286.1 coordinate 32,979,536, forward strand.
TCCTACTCCAGTAGCCTGATGAAGTTTGCAGCAGCTTGATTCCCCGTTTGAGCCGGACTGATTTTCAGAAATACTGGTCAACAGAGATTAATCGACTCTTTATGAAAGTTAAAATCAGGATGGCACCCTACCACTGCGTGCGGTACGTGCAAACTATCGGATGTGTTTTGGTGTTATGTTCTATAGACCTTATATTCAGCCTCGGTCGTAAACGATCGAGACTTTCGGTTTTCGCCCATGGCCACGTTCCCGAAATCGTATTGAAGTTATGATAGCTGTTCAAGATATGATTATTTATTATTACATACACGTCTTGTGTGTAAAAACTGTAGATTGTAGTTATAAGATTAATTAAATGTACCATCGTAATATTTAACAGTTATAGTTACCTTTGCTCTCTCTCTCTCTCTCTCTCTCTCTCTCTCTCTCTCTCTCTCTCTCTCTCTCTCTCTCTCTCTCTCTCTCTCTCTGTATACATAGTAAAAGTTAATTAAGTGGTGTAAGATTGAACACAGTTTTAATTGGCTAGCGTTTCAACTCGTACCATGTATGAGTCTCATCAGGCCATAACTGAATAACGGAGATGAAGGTGTAACATATAGTTACGTGATGTCATAACATTAAGGAGAGCTATGACGTCACAATACCAAGGTAACACCGTACAAATAACTTACGCCTTACATTTAACTTAGTTTACATAGCGGGAAAACTAAAACGTTGCCGCTTCCACATGTATCTAAATGTTCGCTGAGTGGAATAGTGCGGTTGTGTGGCTACTTTATTTGTGAACGGTGAAGATTCATTCTTATTTTTAATTTAAGTTCTGTCTTTCCGATATATTTTTCAGTGCACCCACTGCAAACAATCAAGTAAATAACACTTCTAGCATCACAAGTCATATTTTGTTTAACAGTAAATTTAGTGTCCTATGTAATTCGGACTGAACAGCCTTCAATTATATTGCTGCAAGTAAGGCTCAGTTTGTCACCGCACATAAAAACGTATAAATGCATAACTTGTCAAAATCTTTCTGTTGATAATTTTGAATTTGCTCAATATATTCTCCATTATAATATTTTGATTCAAAATAGGCAGGTATCGTTGAAACATGCACAATGATTAGGTTTGAAGGTAGATACTAGAGTTAAATTATTCCCCACATCGTTTTCTTCAGACTTTTCTCTCAGTTTTGGTTGCTCAATACTAAGCGTCCATGTTATCTTCAATTAGCTTAGCGGGATATTTTGGATGGACGAGGAAACTCTTAAGTTCAGCAAGGCGGTTAGTTCTCGGAAACAATAGTACAAATACGTCTTTTTATGATACGGGTGACATGATCAACATGCTCAAATGCAAATAATAGCCACATCATTTTGCGTGATCTGGCGTCAAACTAAAACTTTGCAAATTTCTGTTGAATTTACCAAATCATTGAAATTTACTTTGAATTCCGTAATCCAGGATACGGTAATTTTGACCGTCTCCGTGGTCAGGTGTACAGAGTGTCTGCCCGGAGAGTTGGACACACACACACACACACACACACACACACACACACACACACACATACACACATTGTAATCTTCCCATACATATTCCTAATCATCTGAGCCAATGTATGTATTGGATAATGGTAGAAATGCAACACAGCGTTCGTGTTAACACCTTGCTTTATTCAGTTTGCTTTCGTCCCGATGTGTGTTAGTGACAAAGATAATATGTCATTTGACTCTTAAAGGCATGGTGAATTCAGGAATGTGTGTATACAGAGTGTGACATACCCAGTAATGTCAGATTCATTGAATCCTATAAGTAACTATCCGGTATTTTGATTTTAAGACCTACTTGATATAACACTGAGAATAGTGAAATAGTAACATGACGCAAATACGATATTTATTACCCACGTGGTGAAGGTACAGGAGGTAAGATACTGAATCCGTATGTCATACGTGTGTCGTACAAGGTAGACCTCGTTTTATTCGTTTTGATTGGATAACCGTTACCTCTGTCACACCTGGGCTAAAAAATCGCGAGACGTCATTCATTTTGCAACTACAAGGCAGAACTGAAGCAATCTCATGATTTCGCTCGGCCAGATACCGTAGAAACTCCACACGTTTCGAAAAAATTGTATTTAACGAGAATGAATGTAGTATTCTCTATGTACGATGTACCTATTTTCCAGAGGTTTATTGGAATATGGCTTTGCCTTAAATCATTGCGGACTACGTCACAGGATCGAACATGATGTAGAGCAAGGACATGCATGTCTCAGTGGCATCCAGGGATACATAGTGTTTGTTACACTTTGGGATGTTCTTATATGTATGAAGACTATTCAAAGATAAATATTCCTATTCTTCGGTCCACTTCATACTGTCAAAATTGGGAAAGACACAATGAAATATCGTATGACTGATGTCACCACTGCATGTATCATCCATCCTTCATTTAAAAACCACAATATTCTAACATATTGTCAGAAAGAGCAACCTACACTATATCATTTTTTCTGAAAATATCATAACTTGCAAACGAAATAAGAATAGCTTGAGTAATACATCACTATAAATTTGATTATCGGCGAGAATTGCGAAAATCAATAAAATAAGACACTCGATCGGGGAAATAAAACCAGTAATACTTTGATTATTACCTTTGAGAAATGTTTTGAAGGGGAGTGTGTGCGAAACACAAATTACATTCAAATATAAGGGTAGCATTATTCTTAGATGTATCGGCTGATCATCTGCATAAATATACATACCTGTAAAATAGTTGTCAATGAAATGAAAGTGCAAAGTTTGTTCACAAACACTCGGGATAGTGCAAATTGTGTTTATGTCCTTCACGAACACTCGGGTGAGCGATGGTGATTTAGATGATATAGTTTAGAATGGTCGCAACATCGATTGGGATCTCCCTTAAGTGTAGGATTTTAAGGCCTTTCAAACTATGATTTGATTCAGGGCATTTTTAATTCCAAAGCCGTACGTTTCGCAGATAAATCACAGCGAAATATCATTATGAACAAAAACTGATGCCTCCGTCTTCGTAGTAGATGTTCGTTGTGGGTGTTCGTGGGGTCAATGTTGTTGTTGATCTCCGTCTAGAAATGTGCACTATGCATAGAGTCTCGACAGGCAGTGGTACATCTGTTTCCGCCATACAGTAAGTTGGGCACGTAAGTCTGTTTCATACCTTTATAGTGTTGTTGTATTTAAACATTTCAAGATATGCATCTGAACTTCATGCTATATGCCTTCAGGTGTTCATATTTGTACTTTCTTCCACGTACAAAGGGACACACAACAAACGCTGCACATCTAAACCTACACTGGGATAGATACGATGACATATCAAAGTCGGATTAATATTATGAAAAAAAGTTAACTTACAACCATCATAATTATGAATGTATGTTTTATAATATGAAGTTAGTTTTTGTCATTGCCCATACTGCATCATACAAAGAACAGTACATAGGAATAGGGCTATATGACTAGAAATATGGACTGAAAGTGGTGATACAGTGGCCATGTGTGATTTTCATGATCATGGAGCAACCGTGTTGGTCCACCGTTTTGAAAGTATATACATGGTGTTGTAGTGTGGATAACTAAATATATGGTCTGGTGGGGTTTTGAAAGTATATACATGGTCTGGTAGTGTGGATAATTTAATATATGGTCTGGCGGTGTTTTGAAAGAATATACATGGTCTGGTAGTGTGGATAATTACAGATATGGTCTGGTGGGTTTTGAAAGTATGTACATGGTCTGGTGGCGTGGGTATATAATTAAATACATGGTCTGCTCGGGTTATGAAAGTATATTCATGGTCTGGTAGTGTGGATAATTACAGATATGGTCTGGTGGGGTTTTGAAAGTATGTACATGTTCTCGAGGCGTTTGGTCATTAAGGATATGGTCTTGTGGTGTTTTGAAATCATATACGTGATGTGACGGTGTTGGTCATTAAATATATGGCCTGGCGGTGTTTTGTTAGGTTGTACATGCTCTGGGGTCGTTGGTCCTTGTACCTGATCTATTTGGTTTAAATATACATGGTCCAATGGTGTTGGTCATTAAATATTTGTGGTTCAGTGCCAACAGTCGTTCATATACATAATCTATAGACAACGTAATGTGACAATGCTCCAAATAAACCGTGCATGTAATACATACTTTTAGTGAGTGTGAAGTTGGTATTGAAGTCGCTATGCTCAGTTTATCGCACGGCATTCAAAAAACAACATATTCAACTTCTTCATTTACAAAGTCTGATAATTGTGGTATTTGACAAGATGGTTTGACTATTCTATGTACATATCTTAACCAAATATGTTGTGACGAATGTTGGACAAGATCATCGCCTTAATGTGTATACTTATTTATTCTACACTCCCCTGACCTTTTATCAGTTATGTTTTCTGTATTGATGTGTTGACTTCATGGGTTTCATCCACGTCACCCAATTACTGCTATTTCTTCGAGCAAAGTCTATGAGTCAGTGAATGAGTATGGTTTTACGGCGCTTTTAGCAAATGTCCAGCAATATCACGGCGGGGACACCAGAAATGTACCCATGTGGGGAATCGAGCCCGGGTCTTCGGCATGACAAGCGAACGCTTTTACAACTGGGCTACACCACCGCCCCTAAAATGTATGAAGTGCAACTCTATAATGAATCATTCACTCAATATCATCCAAATAACATTAAATAGTGTTACTAGATATATACTATAGGTCTTGGAAATAAGTAAATAAAGGACATATTTAGCAACCAGACAAACAATTAAACAAAACATTAAAAGCAAGCTTAACCTTGTACTCTCAATCTAAATAAGCGCATATTACCCTTGCGGTACTTATTACAGGACACAAAAATCCTATAAGACTCATTTATACATTACTTTTGATTGAGTATAGCCATGTTTTAAACATGGGGCGACAACGTGATAATGTCCCTTCTAGGATTCCATACATGTACGAGAAATCTGTTTAAAGGAGCCTCACTTAAATAAGACTAAAAATGTAATTTGCAACCTTACTTCCATGTATGCATTCACCTTTAAGTGAATTGCAATTATATGTTTAACGACTTCAAGGATATTAACACATTTCTCTTATGGCTTCCCGTTCCGCTGTCATTATCGGTGGACGTTCTACATTGCGTATGTATACAATCATGTATACACCGCTTCTAAAATCACAGATGATATTTTCTATATATATGAGTTCCAAATAATCTTTAGCTGTTAAGGTGAAAGATGTTTTGTTTCCCCAACACGTGAGGAGTGTACAGTTGTCATGTCCAGAGGTCGTCCACCAGTAGATTCCTTTGGATCTCTGGCTGATAGTGGGGAACTTAAAACTCATCCATGGTTACAAATCGCTCAACAAAACGACGTAAATTATCGCCAGAGATGGTGAACCTGGAGCGTTTCAGATCAGGATTCAGAAGCTTAGGAACCCAGCATGCTGAAACCTTTGTTATGCCCTCAGCATTCTTTAGAATACTCTCAACTGTCTCATGAGAGCTGCCTACTGTATTAGCTATGTGACATGTGGTGAGTTGTCGTTCATCCATAAACCAAATAGTTGATTAACATTTAGCATATCACAGAGTTCATTGCAATAATATTTTTAAATCTTAAGAAGCATGTACTCTAAACCGAAAATTAACTGATATGTCCTGTTTCAATTCTACTTTTAACATTTTTCAACAATGAGCCAATTACAGAAATAGGAGAATCCAGTTGAAGGCAATAGTTATATCTCCAGCTGCACCGCATGTTTATTTTCTGTGCAGGGCATTTTGCTAATACAGCAGATACAGCAGGATGATTTAAACACATAACATCCCCAGCAGTTATATTAAGGAGTGGAGGATACCTGCTGTAGCTGTAATTATAATACGGGATACTGTAATGGGATTGAGATAAAACTTTTACAGAGGAATGCATTTTTAGCATGTAGGCGATTGTTCTAAATCGTCGGGGTAGAATTGGCTTTACAGATATAAAACAGGCAAATGATTATGTTGAAAACTGTTCATATGTCTTCTGCTTTCATGTACTTTCTTTACCCTGTTCCTGACAATATTCTCATATCAAACACAGTCGTCGCCAGTTTCGTTGTTCGCAGCGTGTGTTTCAATCATTGCATTCAGAAAACCTCAACACTGACCTCTTTTTGTCGAATCTATGGTGAAATGTTAACTGTTTGTCAGCGCAGTTACTTCTGCAGAGTTCTGACGCACGTATCTAGTGACAGTTCCTCCGGACAGTCCCACTTAGTGGGTTATTCATGATCATCCAGATAACGACAGCTTTACCGCGGAAACTGAATGCTGAGATAACCTATTAGATTTACACTTTTGCTTGCATCATGACAGTTTTGCCCACGCATGACTATTCATGTGTCATTTCCATAACCATTGATTTTTTTCAGGATATAGCAAACATGCCTCACTCAATTACGCAATGGAAAAAAAGTTTGTCAAAAAGCTGCACATCTGCCATGTATCAATTATTATTTATGCCTCAAAGTGATATTGACCAATCAGAGAGTAGAACAACTAACCCACATAAGCCCGTAGACCGTCAGTAAAATGGTAGTTATTGACCTAATATGAGACCGTAACAAAACAGCCATTTTTGGATTTTGCAACACCCGCATGATATATTTCACATGAAAATTCGAGTACAGAAATTCGTTCTTCAACACTGTTTTGTGTTTTGATGTCATTAATTGTGATGCGCAAAGACATTAATGTTTAAGGAAACCACGTTCGTGACTTTATTAATAAAAAGTATAGCGAAAAAAAGCTAACAACGGAGGTCACTGAGTTAAGCAGCTCTCACACTTTGCCGAGGCGGTTGCCGAGTTCTCCCGATCCTAAGTCGGTTAGGACTCGGGAAGAGACTACAAATATACGAGTATCATACGAGTACGCTACGAATGTGTTACGAGCCCCATAGGAGTCCAATAGGAGTCCAATAGGTGTCTATTAAGAGTTGCATACGAGAACAATGATCTCGATACGAGCTGTACGAGTTTGGCTCGACTTTGGTACGAGGTGGCTATGAGCTGCTAAATAACTCGGTCAACTCGGCAATAAATTTTGCAGACGATCCTCATACGAGTTCTTTACGGGCACCACGAGGTCGCCACGAGGGTACGACGAGTAGGACGAGTGTGTTACGAGTTTGTTACGAGTTTGTTAAGAGTTGGCTGGTGACCCGAGTGTTTTGAGCAGTTCCAACACTCTCGTATATCAGTACGAGTTATCCCGAGTTATCCCGAGTTTAGTACGGCCTGGCTACAAGCTCCATACAAGTACCCCCGAGTCACCTCGGGTCCATACTCTGGACGCATCTCGGCAAAGTGTGAAAGGCCCTTTACAAATAGCAATGTATAGAACATAATATAGGATGACGTCACAAACTAAAAACGTGACGCCATTGACGTCACATATATAGCAATAGAATAGATAGCAGCCAGTGGTTCGGGAAAAGCGGACTGCTCTCAAGTTACAGTGGCCCGCAGATTTCTGATTATGTGCGGGAATTTTGATAAATATGTTTAAACATTCACATTTAGTGAATAATATATTCCATTGTTAACGTTATGTTTACATAAAGCGTTGTATCGGAAACATATGTACTAGTCCTTTCGTTTGAGTCGGTTGTACGTTTTGACATGAAATGTGCGATGAAGATTCCAAACAGTATAAAGTTTTCGTCATAATAAATTCATTATGGTGTCTTTAGTGACCGTATACGGTGTCTAATATGACACCGTATACGGCTACTAAATACACCATAACTAATAGTATTAGCATGTGATTATTACCTGTAATGAGAGTTTTAGTTACTTTTGCATAAAGATTCACAACCCGCAAAAACTCTGAAACTCAACCAACAAGCACCTACTATTTCTTTTTATCCAAAATGAAACAAATCAAGTGTAAATCTTTGCAAAAATCTGTTATATGTGGCCATTGTTGTAGTATTCATGTAAGTTAGGTAAGACTGTTACAGTACCTTTACCAAGTCGACCAATTGCTATCGGTTGACTGGCTTGTTTCCACTTTATATGTCTACTGAATAACAAAAGTTCCTGTGACCTGATTCCATACATGTAAACCATGCTTTACTTGTTTGAAAAATACACTAACATATTGCTGTCATAGGAACTTTTGTTGTTGAGCTTATAATCATTTGTTTCTAAGTACTATACGAATCTTTGATTGAGTATTCTTTCGATGGTCTTACAATCACAGCTAGTAAGCTATATTAACCTATAATCGGCAGGATCAATATGATCCCGCCCAGGTTCAGGTACTAGGCTTATATCTGCATTTCATCAAGGTGAAGAGAAATGTCCCGTCGTCCAGATATGATCAAATATATCAGCAATGTTTCTGATCACGAATCCGTTAAATGCATGATTAAGTAACTGATAATGAATATTTTCAGAACTTGTTGCAGTATCATGATCACGAGCTTGTCCTTAGTCGATATGCAAGTCACGACTTGAAAATATTTCAACGTTATCATCAGTGTGGACTCACATTTCAAATATATTCGTTGCGTAGGCTAGCATCTGTTACAGACAAAGACGAGTAAGGGCCTGTTGCAGGATGCTGATCATGATAAGTATCGGAGTCATCATTAATAATGCATAGATCATTAAAGATGAACTGCTCAAGTTTTCGTCCTATGTATAAGTGTTTGGATCACCTCAGAGTGGGTTGTGGCCATTTAAATCACCCATGATAACACAGGGCTGAGTGTACAATGCTTGAAGATACAACTGCTGATCATGAAGAGTTAAAGAAGGCGGTTTATAGAGAGATCACAACGTAAAAGCAATGTGCAAAGTAAATCGCACTGCAACGGCTTGGAGATCGGGGTTGTGAATAACATTCAGTCTTACAACTATTGAAGATCCTCTAGTGACCCTATCAGAGAAAACGAATTGTTTGCAATGAACTGGCTGACGTAAGTTACAATTATATCTCTGATTAAAGGCCGCGGTTCAAGCCTTTGCACACAGGGTGTGCGGTCACCTTGCCTTTGATGCAAAGCAAAGTAGTGTTAAATAATCAAGCCTCAAAACCCTTTCCATAGCCAATTGAAATCTCTGCAAAAAGTCGATTGTACGATTTCCAAGTACATTCCATGAAATATCATAAAAATGCTTTGAATATTTACTGCGAAAAGCATTGACAGGCCTGGAATATCCACGAGTGACAAACCGGGCTGCTGGACCATGTATAACACTGCTAATAGATCAAAGACATATATAAACACATTTCAAATATATATAAGGAAGCGCCGTTGCCATTGGATCCAAAACAAGATACAAGATTACCAAGACATAGTTCAATTTATACAGCAGAATCCGAGGCAATTTTAACATCACTAAAGTGTTATGATGACCAGACAAAATACTAGTATATGCAGTTAATAATATGTTCAGATTCTCTTTCCTGCCCACAGGCTATTACAGATTTATCATGTAAACATTCACTTGTATTTTAATTTGTTGAATTATATAATGATCCGACGGGCCAATAATACATCGTATAATGGTGGTTCATCAGCCATTCTGCAGCAAACTCGGCACCCGAAACACAATTTGTAGTCCCATACAGTGATTATAAGTCTAGATGTTACATCGAACACCTATTGGAACAGACGTGGGACAACCAAGTAGGTATAAATATATTAACATAACAACTATCGCTTACACCTTCATGGGTTGTCAGTTCAGATTTCAAGGTCATTATGCCACTATGTCGTATTGGCCATTAGCCATGTTGTATACATGAGTATTTAGTAATCCTCCGGAGACCATTATAGTTGTCAATCTTATTGACTCTGCTTATCATACAGGTGTGATTTACTTATTCATTGTTTGTGCACGAACCAGCGACGTGGCCTCTGCAACGCGTGGAGCGTTGAATTGGCAAGCTGAAAACTGGCAGAAGTCAGTGCAGTGGCCAATAGTTTCAATGTTCCGATAAGCAGACTATGGAACAAGTACCAACAAACCCAAAATGTTAACGATCGAGAGTAGGGATCGACTGATCAAAAACCAGGCTCCACGAAATTGAGCTCAAACGGTGAATCAAATTGCTGCCAAATATCATCAGGCTCCTGGAGTTTGAGTTAATCGTCTACATGCAGCTCATATCCATGCTCGTCGGCCACGTGTTGTGCCAACCATTACAAATCGTCATAAAGTCAACATATGTCAATGATACTGAGGTAATCGTCGCTGGTCACGTGCCTTGTTTTCCCGATTCACTTTGCACTTTTTGATAGGCGTAGTCGTGTCTGGCGACGTTGAAATTAACATCGATTTCAGACCTCATTACAGATTTGGAGGTGTATCTGTTTTGGTGTTGGTTATACGGAGCAAGACTTACTCCATATTCTCTAAGGAAGGGTCAAAGGTCAAAAGAAGTTTATTGTACAAAAGGCCTGCGGCCCATGTACAAGAAATTTACGCATGTAAATACAATCATAAATGTTACCCATTGGGATGTACATGTTGTTTGATTAATTCATTTCTTTTGGCTGGTCTCGTTAGAATAGATGCAAACGCGTTTATCGCTGACATAGCTAAAAAAATAACCTTTGCTATTCTTTTTTAGAAGATCATTGTAAAATGGACAGACAAACACAAAATGAATTTCATTTTTCTATTTCTGTATTAAATAATGGACAATTTCTTTACAATTTTTCTTCTGGACAGTTTCTTCCTTCATTTACAATTAGGTCCAGTATAACAAGTCAATGTAAATTAATTGTTTTCTTAGATTTTCATTAGTGAGTACTGATAAATATATTTTTTGTTTAAGTAAAGTCTTGAAAATTTTGTATCCATGAATTTAAAGAAAATATTAGATGACATTGTTCAAGCTTTATGAGCAATAGACATGACACTTATTACAGCTTTCTTTGCACGCAAGGATATGTCATGGGCACATTTCTTTTCCAATTCATTGTGTTTGAGATTCCCAAATATGAATCGTGATGAACAATATTGACCAACTTACCATTTTTGAAGATCACAATTTTATTTTTATTTTCCGAATTTACAGATTTTCGCGTATGTACTTAAAATATTTAATTGTCTTTGTAGACTAACAACAGTATCTGACACTACAATGACAACGTCTGAGAAAAGAAGCATAAAAATCAAATCTGAAATTATTTGGATACCGTGTTTACCATTGGAAGCTACTTCGTAATATAATTCATTAATGAAAAATGAAAATATGATCGGACTAAAAAGAAAACATTGTCTTAGGCCCAAAGGACAATCAACGAAATTTGTTGCACCAACCCCACAACAAACAAATAATCTCACATTAGAATACATTGATTTCAGAATATTAAACATTTTCCGATGTAAACGGGGTTTTCGAAGACATGTCCATAGCTTTAAGCGATTAACAGAATCAAAGCCTTTTTTAAATTTACATATGCTACATACAATTTATGCTTACACCGTGACATAGTTGTTTGAATAAGGAACTCCAAGTCCACCTTCCTTGAATGTGGGTCTCGCTTTGAAGACACAGACTTTGTCGTCAGACGAATATAGCTTAGCAATCATTGGTCGAGGTCGATTTGCATTTTCATGTTTGACACCAAGCCTGTGTGCACGTATTATATCCAGTGGTTGCCACGTTTTGAATTTAGCATGTTAATTAAGGACGGATAGCACAATATCTTTAGATGCCATTGGTTTTTCTTCGCCTGCAGCTTCCGATTTTCCGTGGATGAGGATATTATTACGTCTGCTATAGAACTCAAGTCCCCTAGTTCGTTGTTAATTTTTGACATCTGGTCTAACGCAGCATCCACCTTGCCTGAAATTGCATCAATGGCCTCATATAATGATAAGTTTTGATCCCGTTTCTAATTATCGAATCCAAAGTAGTTGAAAATATATTATTTGCAAACTGCACTGTGTGTGTTGGGTGTACGTGTTGAAATGGACGATTATCCTGCCATATATAATGTTGCAATCTTGTGCTGATTGTTGATTCCTGCAAAGAGATAGTCATATGTATAAAAAGCGGGGTTCGTCCACGCTTTGCATAAACAGGTTTATGATATCGATTGAGGTAATGGGGCAGGCTGGAGATGTTCACAACAGAAACAAAAAAGTTAAGACTACCAGACATTAACATCAATATACTCTGTTTGGTCTTGGAAGTGGTCTTGGAAGACAACATAGAAACCATGACATTATAACTTTGTCAAACAAAATCGCTTATTTTATTTCCTTAAACATACTGAAGGTTGGAATTGATCTTTTTTAGGTCGAACAAAACCATGGAACTTAAATGCAGAATGAAATCGGAAGGATTAAAAGATGTTATTACAATTTACCGCAATGGTTATCACAATTTGCCGGCAGCTTTATTACAATTTACTGCAGTTTAAGTTATTACAATTTGCCGCAGTTTTTATTACGATTTACCGCAGTTTATTACAATTTACCACGTTATTACAATTAACGTCGTAGCAGACACCCAGGACAACAACACCGAGTAATCTGAGAATATTATTAAGAGACATCAAATTAAAGTCTAAAAAACTACAACAATAAAAGTCGTCGCCGCCCATAGTGAAAATATTCTCTGACGTCTTTTCTCTACATAGCGCACGTACGTTGGGTTACATTTGAATTTTGGTGACGATAGCCGGATCCCCCAAATTTATTGCCACAGTAATTTGATCTTCCGATGTTGATGCTCTCGACAGCATTTAATCCCCTTTTAGTACAAGCATCCACACAAACGTTCAGGCTAGGAGAGCTAAAAACTGCTTTTAAAACTTTGTTTCATATTCCCAATCATTGTTGTTTTTAAGAGGGAGGACCCTTGTGGTGTTTGTTTTTCTTAATTTTGCTTTCTTTTCGAATAGGTTAGGTTGTAATGTTACGTAAAAACACGAGGCTTAAAATGGCGTTTGACATTCCCTGCCAAGCGGTTGGTTGACAACTTCACCGCAGTCTAGTAATTTAACATAACATCTCCCGCAAGGATACACTTTTTCAAAAAGTTATCATCATTGTATTGCCGTCCTGACACGCCGGCGCCAGTGCTGATGAAAGTTTGAATTCTGAAGACATGTTAACCCGGCGGGAGGTAAAATCCAATTTAAACGCAGCCTATCTCTGAAAATTATTTCTCGTCATCTTCTATTACATATTTAACCATACGTTTTGTTGAAATGTTGTTCATGGTTCTTCCGAACTTTCTTATGGAACTTTCTATACGAGTTTCACAAGTAGTGGATATATTTTTTCCGAATTTTCAGAAACATAATATTTTTAGTAGGGTTCTGACAGAAGATTAAACTAAGCAAGTAATATACATTTACAAACAAGTAAAGTTTGGTTTTCAATATTGCAGTACATGTATGGAGTCAAGTCACAAAAACGCAACTGCTACAGAAATGCATGCATTCCATGCAAAAGTTGACTTTTATGCAAGCCCCATGTTTTTCACTACCCAAGAATGGGTATAAAAACATGTGCGTTAACGGGATTCCATATGCATTGTTTAGCATCGTGCTGACAACAACCACTCAGAAAAACAACAAAATTACGCAATTATTCAACAAAAAATGTCACGCCTGTCCGAAAATGAGCGTCTGCGAGCCATTGATATGCTTGAAGCAGGATCGAGTCAACGTGATGTTGCAAGACCATTTAACGTCCACAGAAACACCATTTGGTGTTTATGGCAACGTTGGCAACGGACGAATGCAGTCAGAGACCATCCCCGGATTGGAAGGCCACGCGTAACCAATAGTAGACAAGACAACTGGATTCGAAAAACACACCTACGAAATCGATTCCAGTCAGGTATTACCTTTCAACATGACAACGCCCGGCCTCATATTGCTCGACTTGTTCAGGAATCCCTTCAACAAAACAACGTGAATGTCATCCCCTGGCCGGCTCTCTCACCAATCGAGCACATGTGGGATGAGCGCCTTGGATTGGCGCCTTCGACCACGTGTTCCACAGACACTCCAGGAACTTCGAAACATGCTCCAGCAGATATGGACAGATATCCCACAGGACTTTGTGCGACGCCTGGTCCATTCGATGAGACGAAGATGTGTTGCTTGCATCGCAACCAGAGGTGGACACACACGCTTTTGATTTGTAAATTGACATTTTGGCATGTTCATGTTTTTTTTATGAACTCACGCATCTTCTGAAGTCAGTATGGCAAATTAAACCATTTGAACACTTACAGGAGCTTTTTATCTGTTGCAAACCGAAATTGGTTCACATTTGGTAAAAAAACATAACTTTGCATCAAATCTTATTCAATGTCACAGGAACTTTTGTTGTTTAGTATACATGACTACTACACATGGTAAAATCAATATGATGCCGTTCTATAATGGGGTCGTTTATTACCACCAGATTTGGTCATGTGGCAGGATAGCTATCATGCCTACCGTCAGGTGACATAATTTTTCCCATGCCTTTTTGAGACCATTTCCGGACAAATGGGGATGCAATCATGGGCAACAATTACAATCTACAAAATGACATGTTAGGCAGACATATTTGTATGCTACAATATGGTCACCCACTGTACGTTCAACAAGAAGGCAGTAAAATACGTTTATAACGAAAACGCTTATAACGAACTGACGGATATTACGAACTTAGTTTTTGCTGTATAGCTGTTGTATATGTGCTTAAAACGAACTACGGTTATAACGAACTAAAATTAGTGGTCCATTTCAGTTCGTTATAACCGTAGTTTACTGTACTATATCAACAACAAAAATCCATTTACTGACATCACCAAGAAATGTTTTCCCATCTCCGTGCAGTATTACTTCCTGCCCTATCTCTAAAAAAATGATCCTGAACGTTACAGCTAAACATGCTACACACACCTTTCGAAGACATGTCACGAAAACTGAAAACGTCGTCTCTATTTGGATTGATTTATGTTGGAGAGACACAACAGACCTTCTCTATCCAGTCAGCCAGCATACTAGGGTTGAATGAAAGTTCTGATCCTAAAATAGAAAACAAATCGTAAAAGAGAAAGTATTTAATTTGTTGTGGACATTGCATTATGTCATAGCGGTATATCCATAAAAAGCTTGAGTCAATTCAGCAAATTGTTTCGCTGTGACAAGTCAGTAATGAAAGAAGGGGTCTGTGACCTTTGGAAAATAGACCCACTTGAGGAACGTGCAGTGATCATGGACTCGCAGAAAAAAAGGCGTAACATCAGGAAGCAACCTAGGAAGATTGGAGTACAGTGCTGGGGACGGATGTCCCTTCCCATCTCACCGTACTGATGTGGGCACCAGAGTTAAAGCTTTACAGTGAGAGCCTTGAAGACGGCCCTTCCTGTCACGTCAGCAACACCAGTAATGACTCAGAATCCATGACATGGTGATGACCGATCAGTGAATGACTCTTTCAGTGCCAAAGCTTCTGACATTGAATAAAAAACGCACCAGGCAAAACATGTCTCGTGATAATCTAGCTCTGATTGCAGCTGATCCAGAGAGGTTCTTGCATCAATTTGTTTACTATGGAAAAAAATAAAGGTTCATCTTTTCCAGTCCAAACAACAAGCCCCAACAGTGAAAGCATTTGACATCGTAACCACCAAAGGTGGAATGCCGGGGAGTTAATCATGGTCTATCTTTCAAAAGGCCAGACAATAAACGGAGCTTACTATGCTGCACGTTTGAGGGAATTACGGAATGGAATTGAGATTAGGACAATGTGCCAGTGCACAAATCAGTCACTGTCATGGGTCTGTTCCAAGAGTATGACTTTGAATTCCTTTAGAACCGACCCTATTCTGATCTGGCTCCATCACACTTCCATTTATTCCCAAACATGAAGATATCTTGCCTGAACCCGTTTCAACTCGAGCGATGACGTTATAGCAGCTGTTGAGAACTTGTTTTTGGACAGCCAAGAGAAGGACTTCTAGGAATATTTGATATAATCTCTTGATCGTTGTTTGGTACGTGTATAAATGTGGAAGGGGATTTTGTTTGAAAATAATCATTTTAATGTCCTTAGGGCGCGTCCTTCTCTGTGAGGTTCATGTGACATACTCATTAATCACCCGAGTAGCTTGGGCATAAACATGAATGTTCCCAATTGTGACTATCAACATTTCAATTCTGAAAATCACTCAGTCCTTTGAAAGACAATATACCACCTAATATTTATCGACTATAGTCGACCTTACAGGATGTGCAGATAATATCACTGGATTTGAATGTTGTGTACACTGATGCGATGTTGGTGTTATGACAAAATAAATGACGTTGTCAATGTATTGAGTATGGTTCCGACATCCCAAAGATATCCGTAGCAACCATCCTCGGAATCATCAGTTTCTTTTTCCAAAACGAACAGCCCGCTACCAATTGGGATCACAGCTTATAATCCCTGGCCGCGTCATACCAAAAGACGTTAAAAGATGGTACTTGTTGTTTCCCTGTCTGGAGCTCGACATTAAGGGGCTAAAACAAGGACTGGTCGGCTCGGAGTCAGTATATTGTGTCTGAGTGGGGTATTCATGTTAAACTGCGGCGTGGTATCTCAGTAAGCTAGCACTATAAATCGGCATCAGTCCGGACTAGTACAAGCAGCCACACACACACACACGTGCATGCACGTCGCTATATAGTGCAATAATCTTGAATGCGACGTTAAACCCAATTTCACCTCACCTCACAGCTTATAAATCATTTGTAAGTTGTCAAAGCGTATGCCACAAAATTATTCAATGGAGAAGGAGTCAAATCTTGAGTGTCTTTCAGGGCCTGTCCTCATTTCGCCTACACCTAATTTCGCCTACACCCTTATCAAAACAAATTTACAGCTGACTGCACATAAGTCAAGTGCTGTGTTACCTCTAAAATAATGAACTGACCCAAAAGAAGGTTAAACAGACAAGACAATCTTGAAGCTTCATACATTGTTTAATAGCTGATATTTACATTATGCAGTAATAATAATAATGACTCATGATTACTGTAGCTTTAGTACATATCCAATGGCATCAAGAAATTGCATTACAGTTTTTCTTCCACTAAGAAGCTGTGTCTTTAGTCTTTCAATTCTTTCGTCCCTTTGTCTGTCAACACGAGCTCGGGGTCTGCATGATCCACCAAGATCAGTTTGTTTCCTGGAGCGTCTGTCTGCCTTTTCAATCTTCTTGATCTCCTTCAAGAACTGATAGATGTTGGGGTGAGATGGGGGGATTTTCTTTTTCAGTCCACAGTGGAACACTTCTAGATGGTTGTTGGATCGGGGACCGGTGTTGTCGTGCTGGTTCCAAATATGGCAGGGGAATCTAGCGTGCTGGTGACATAGTCGTTAAAATCACCAATCTGTTGATCATCAGGTCCTTGCTCCATCAACTCAACCCACGCATTCTGTACCTGGTCAAGTGGGAGGGCTGCGGCACGTCGAACATGGGACTAAATTGCTGGATTGTTTGTATATTCTCGTACAAGACCTCTCTCAACTACCTGACGCCACAAAGCTTATGAATAGTAAAACAGACAACCCCTCACATAACTATCAGGAAAAAACTCTGCAATGGCACTTATGACTGCTGACTCGTAATCATTCTGAAACACCTCTGGAGAAAGTTCAGTACCAGTTCTGGTTCCTACTGTGTCCTTCAACAACCTAAATAGTCTAACATATGTCTGTTTGTTCTTGTGAGGAAGCAACGAAAAAGTGACAGGATACATTTTACCATTTACAAGACAATGAATAGTATACACTTGGAGCCACAAGCTAAGACAAACAAAAAAAGTACCATCCATAAACAAACTGTCAGAGTCACTCATGATTTCTAACATCTCAGTGGTAGCAAACACCAGTAGTCTGTCGTCTTCCCCGTCATTGATGCACAGAAAGTCTCTTCCATCTTCTGTCTGTGTCCACGTTCCTTCCAAGTTGACTGCTTCTCTGGTTTCTGGAACTTGTGGAATAGTCTTAGCTCTGTTTCTGTACAGGGAAGCTTGAACACTTGCAAAAGAAGGGTCAGTCGCAGCTACTTCTTCATCATAGGTTGTAAAAACTTCACTTTGAACCTCTATGCCGCTTGGATTAGATTAGAGCTTGGATTAGTTAACAGCCTGAGATGGACAATGCCCATTCATATAATAGGGGTGCGGCAATTAAGCATTTGAATTATTGTAGGCGAAATGAGGTGTAGGCGAAATGTGGTGTGGGCGAAATGAGGGCAAGCCTCTTTCAGAGTGGGTTAAGTCAGTGTGTGATGTCATTAGTAGAATTCACAAATTAATAAGTTACAGTTGGAAAGATATTGAAATATAGCTGCAAAGCAGCAATGGCGGCTTCCAAGTTACACTGATCACAAACGTCCATATTCGAATCCTCAAAGGGTTTCCTTGTACCAAATCCGTCACATGTAGGCACAGCTTGCAGGGTATGGCCGCTACGAAATTGGTGTGTGCTAAGCCTGTTCTAAACCTATTTCCGACATCGAACATGTTCGAATCCTCAAAGGGTTTGTTTGCACCAAATCTGTCGCCGCTACGAAATTGGCGTGTTCCAGGGGTGTCCCAAAATATTAATCAAGTATCATCACTAAGCGATCTTACTTTAAGCAGCCAACCAAGAACAGAAAATAAGATGCATATGACACACTAACTTCATGTAAACTTGCAATAGTTTCTGTCAGCAAACTAACAAGATATGAATTTTTAAGTAAAATTTCCGGAAAAAAAAATGATTAAAATCAAAATCCAGTACAACCGCAACAAAAGCAGATATCCAAAAACGGCTATTAGACTTTGCTGTGTTGTGTGTGGAGACAATTCTCAGAAAGTTTAGAAGCATTTCATGCAGTGGACACTGAGTTGCGTTTGAAGACAGGTGCCCAAAAGACAATGTAAAAACTTTGAAACCAATATGGCCGCAACTAAAAAGGATATCCAGAAACGGCTATTACAGTTTTTGTGTTCTGTATGAAGACAATTCTCAGAGAGATTGGAAGCATTTCATGCAGTGGACTCGGAGTTGTTTGCGTTTTAAGACAGGTACCCAAAAGACACTGTAAAAACCTTGAATCCAATATGGCTGCCAAACCACGTGACCAATGACCAAGGTCAAAGAACAAAAACTGTCACGCAGCTCAGGCAGCAGATACGTACAAGGTTTGAAAGTAATCGGATAAGCGGTTCCTGAGCAATAGGGCGAAATACATCTTCAAAACATTCTTGTTTTTCAGTTATCTGCCCTTGGCCCTTGGGCATACGGCCTTGTGATTTTGACAGATTCTAGTACTCAACGGTCTTCATACACGTACAAAATTTGAACAAAATCGGACCAGTGGTTATTTTGCTAGCTCTGATACAAAAATCAGCCATACCCATTATATGTATGCACCACTACATATAATGTTTGGTTTGACTTGAAGGCATGTCGGTTCCTCTTTTTACTGTATTCCAAAGCTCCATAACAATTAAATGGGCAGAACTATTTCTTATTATTGTTTATCATTCATAAATGTTTGATCAGTTACCTGGTTAAAGGGAGTCGCGGTTACAATTAAACACAAAACACAAAACACAAAACAGTCAGATCAAATTCTGTAAATGTTCTTCAATCCATTTTGTTCGGGAAACTTACTAAATTTGAAACAGCTTTACGATGATCCGAATCCTGCATGATTCCATGATATAGTTATTGAGAAAATGCCTGCCTACATACCTCATAATATGAGATATCAGGGGTAGTATTCAAACACAAAAAGACATATACAAATACAAAAAGCTACAAATCAATATACATGTACGATTTAACCTGTAGTCCTGTCTGAACAATGTCTCTCTTCGAAAAAGTCAACAAATGTGTTTCTGTTTCCTGATTATATGATGTCATCGATATATTCCTCCAGAAACAGTTCAATGTGTGAGCGTGGCTTTACGCCATCTTAGATATATTCACGGTGGAAGAGACTTTGAATGGGTTTCCGACATTAACTAGTTGATACATACAGTGTAATGTTCCTTCAAGCCTTTCCCAGATCAAACGTATTCTGATCGAAACAGTGTCCAATAGAGATGTCTTATATGCTCATCGCGTGACCTCATGTGTACATGAACGCCATCTGACGGAACAATAACTCAAGTGGTCGAGCATACAAATGTAATTATCCGAACGTGAAATAAATCATGAGGTTACCGGAGAATGCTGCCGACTTCGATTGATATGGTCTCGACACTTTTTCGTGAACATTCCGTTTTGTTCTGATGAAACGGTCTTTGCAAGGATATTCTATCACGTTTTCAAGCTAATGTGTCTAAATGATCATGATTGTACAACGATTCTGTATCTGATCATACGAGGCAATTCCAATTTGGGTTATACTTTGGGTTTTGAATGCAGTGAATACAATCTGGTGAAAAACGAAAACAGGCCGAAATGACTGTCATAATAGATTCCATCAAAACACATACAATATGAGTGAGTTAGTTTTTGGTTTAACGCCGCTTTATTTCAGTTATATGAGGGCATGTCAGATTCATGTGGACGGAAATCCAGATGTGATTCATCTCAGACATTTACCACGGGAATGTGTAGTGTCTGCACCACGTCAACAATAGTCTCTGCACTACGTCAGGAACAGTGCCTTCACAACGTCAACGATAGTTTCTGCATCACGTAAACAGTAGTGCCTGCATCACGCCAACACTAGTTTCTGCATAACGCCAACAGTAGTGTCTGCATCACGGCAACAGTTCTGTCTGCATCACGCCAACAGTAGTGTCTGCATCACGCCAACAGTAGTGTCTGCATCACGCCAACAGTAGTGTCTGCATCACGTTGACAGTAGTGTCTGCAGCACGTTAACAATAGTGTCTGCAACACGTCAACAGTGTCTACACTACGTCAGCAGTAGTGTCTGCAGCACGTCAACAGTTGTGTCTGGATCACGCAAACAGTAGTGTCTGCATCACGCCAACAGTAGTGCCTGCATCACGTCAACAGTAGTGTCTGCATTACGTCAACAGTAGTGTCTGGATCACGTCAACAGTTGTGTCTGGATCACGCCAACAGTAGCGTCTGCATCACGCCAACAGTAGTGTCTGAATTACGTCAACAATAGTGCCTGCATCACGTCAACAGTTGTGTCTGGATCACGCCAACAATAGTTTCTGCATAACGCCAACAGTAGTGTCTGCATCACGTCAACAGTGTCTACGCTACGTCAACAGTAGTATCTGTGTCACGTTTACAGTAGTGTCTGCAGCACGTCATCAGTAGTGTCTGCAGCACGTGAACAGTAGTGTCTGCAGCACGTCAACAGTGTATACACTACGTCAACAGTAGTGTCTGTATCATGTTAATAGTAGTGTCTGCAGCACGTCAACAGTAGTGTTTGCAGCACGCCAATAGTAGTCTCTGCATCACGCCAACAGTACTGTCTGCAGCACGTCAACAGTGTCGACACTACTTTAACAGTAGTGTCTGCAGCAGGTCAACAGTAGTGTCTGCCTCCCACAGAGTCTCCACGCTACGTCAACAATACTGTCTTTGTCACGTTTACAGTAGTGTCTGCAGCACGTCAACAGTAGTGTCTACACGACGTCAACAGTAGTGTCTACACTACTTCAACAGTAGTGTCTGTATCACGTTAACAGTAGTGTCTGCAGCACGTCAAAAGTAGTGTCTGCCTCACACCAACAGTGTCTACACTACGTCAACAGTAGTGTCTGTATCACGCCAACGATAGTGTCTGCAGCACGTCAACAGTGTCTACACTTCGTCAACAGTAGTGCCTGCATCACGTCAACAGTAGTGTGTGCCTCACGCCAACAGTGTCTGCAGCACGCCAACAGTAGTGTCTGCAGCACGTCAACAGTGTCTTCACTACGTCAACAGTAGTGTCTGTATCATGCCAACAGTAGTATCTGCCTCACGCCAACAATGTCTACGCTATGTTAACAGTAGTGCATAGATCACGCCCACATAAGTGGCTACATCAAGGCAACAAAATTGGATGCATCACGACAACAGTAATGGTTAAATCACTTCAACAGTAGTGACTGCATCACGTTAACAATAGTGTTTACCTCATGTCAACCGCCTCCGTGGTCTAGTGGTAGAGCATCTGCCCGGAGAGCGAAAGGTCCGGGGTTGATCACACACACACACACACACACACACACACACACACACACACACACACACACACACACACACACACACACACACACACACACACACACACACACACACACACACACACACACACACACAGATATATATATACACACACACACATGCATGCACGTCGCTATATGAGCGCAATAATCTTGGACGCGGCGTTAAACCCCTTCTCACCTCACCTCACGTCAACAGTAGCGCCTGAACCACGACAATGGTGTCTGCACTACGTCAACAGTAGTGCCTGCATCAGCCAAAAATATATATGCATCACAACATCAGTGCTTACATCACCCAAACAGCAGTGTGTGTATCACGTCAACAGTAGCGTTTACGTATACCTCACATCAACAGGACCGCCTCCGTGGTCTTGTGGTTGAGCGTCCGCCCCGATAGCGAAATGTCCGGGCTTCGATCTCCGGCCGCGTCATACCAAAAGACGTTTGAAAAGGATACTTGTTGTTATCCTGCCTGGCGCTCGACATTAAGGGGCTAAAACAAGGTCTGGTCGGCTAGGAGTCAATATACTGTGTCTGAATGGGGTATTCATGTTACACTGCGGCATGGCATCTCAGTGGGCTAGCACTTTTATTAGTCCGGACTATATTCAAGCAACCACACACCCGTACATACACGTAGCTATATAAGTGTACTTAATAATCGTGGACGCGACGTTAACTCCAATTATTATATAATCCTGTCTCAGCTCAACTTTAGTGGCTAAAACTAATAAACGTCAGGTAATATCAGCATGGTGAAAGTTGAAGTTATTGACTAATAACTTTGAATGTCTGTGCTGTTCTTCGGGTTTAGAATATATATTGGCAGTCTGAGTGATCCGTTGTCATTTATTTTGTAAAAACATTCCATGGTAAAGTCAACTTGCACTTTGAAGCGATATTGGTAATTCGGTAAAAGTGACAGTTATCACTGTTATTCGAGTTAGAGACTACCTACTATCAAATGTCAAAAACACTCTTTCAAACTGAGCAACTTGCCATGTAATCTGTGACGGCTAAATTCTTATCCCTTTTCACAATATGCTGTCCCTCTCACTGGCACGCACACAAGGCACGTCGAACAATAACGTTTACGAAGATACCACCTCCATATCTACAGCTATATGCTGAATATTGGTCCTGTGTATCAGCATGTTGGATGCACACACACGTCCTGGTATTAGTCATGTTTAACCAAGAGGCCTGACATCATATCAGACAACATGGCCCCGTTGAGTAAATGTATGGTTTTAACTTGAATATGCAGTCAAACGTTCTAAACAAAATTTCTTGTATTTGAGATAACCCTAGTGTTTTGTGTATTTAGAGGTTTCGAACGTAGATTCCATGCATGTACTGTAACTATCAAGGTATATCTGTTGTGTTATTATTACATTTACAAAGAGCACAATGCGTGGGTACCACAGGCCAGATGTGGATGGATCGTCACATGATGATAAGCAGGTTTCTGTGTTTTAGCCTGACCACGAAGTACGAGATGATTTTAGTTTCATCTATTTGGTCTGTTAACTTACAGTGATATGAGTATGTACCGAATATTTCAAACTTAAATATATGAAAAATGTGCCTCCCTGTTCTTATAGCCGAGACATCTGATCCCTTGTGGTTAGTAGATATGCATGCGGCAATCTGAAAGGAAAAGTTATTTTTAAGATTTGTTTTTGCAAAGCGCATCAAACAAAGTGTCACCGGTGCTACAGAAACACGGAGCCCTGTGCTATTTGGCCTGAAATTATTCTGTTCAGAGTAGGTATATATTGTCTGCAAGCGATATCTTGAGGTTACACAACTAACTGCACCTCTTGTTAACAAAACTATCACCATAGATGTTTTTCAACAAGTTATTTAAATCAAAATAAAGCACGGAATTAAATACGGACACGACCTTTTGTTGCTTTGAAACTGTGGACTTTGGGTATATTTGCAGCAATTTCCTGTCGGTGTGGAACCTAAGATGACTGTACTGGCAGTTTGCAGGAGGACTGCATTCGTTTTGAAAATCTTGTTATTTCAATTATTTTCTCGAAATTTCGATTTTTTTCTTGTTACTTCAATTATTTTCTCGTTATTTCGATTATTTTTTCATTACTTCAAGTTTTATTTAAAAAACTCGAAATTTCGATTTGTTTCTCTCGTTATTTCAATTATTTTCTCGGTATTTAAAGGTTGTTTCAAAACAGCCGAGAAAATAGTCAAAGCATCGAGAGAAAAAATCATGCATTGAGGAAAAAAGTTTTTGGAAAAATTTATTTAAAAAACGAGAAATTTCGATTCTTTTAGAATAAACTTGAAATAATGAGAAAATACTCGCAATTTCGAGTTTTTGAAATAACGAGAAAATATTTGAAATTATGAGAATAACTCGAAATTTCATATTTTGTAAGTAAATTTGAAATAACGAGGAAGCTCGAAGCAACGAGAAAATAATTGAAATAACGAGTATACCATTGAAGGAACGAGAATATAAACGAAAAAAAATCGAACTCAAGAAAAAAACCTCGAAATTTCGAAAGAAAAATAAGCAAATAATTGAAATATCAAGAAATTTCGATTTTAAAAACTTTATATACTACCAAAGTGGCATCATTAGGCTTTCCCAATGCCACAGAGACACTCCCTCCTCTTCGACGACGAATAAAATTCCAAATACATCACGCATACTAAAAGTTTTGTTTGGCAAAGCAAAATTACTGAAAGTGACCTCTGTAAATTAGGTACATCGCAAATCTCGCCATTTTTTATACATTACTAAATCACCATTCATGGCGTTATTTACTGTGTGTTTTGAAATCTAAATATCTGATAAAGGGGTGACTTTCAAAAATAGCATATCAGTGATAACGGGTGATATCATCAATGATAATTCTGAAATGTCGCCGATAAACCTAGAATCGTTTACAATGTTTCGGAAAATACGCAAACACTAACGCCGAAGTGAACTGTCCGCCATATTGGATAGTGTTTACAAAACAACGTTTCACGTATGCCGGTTATAAGACGTCTATAAGGTCACGTATATTTCAAACTTAACTGTGATTCATACATCCTTGAATTTCTCATACATTTTAGAATCAAATGACAAATGGTCTTTGTCACCAATATGAATTATCTAGATGAAACCAAGGGAAATAAATATCTAGATGTGATGTAAGAGGGGTACACAACGTACGTGACCAAGACTACCAGTTGTGGGACTTTTGTTGTTTTGTGGAAGCCTCGGTGGCTGAGTAAATCATATCACTGACTTTGGATGCTGGCAATTAGTTGTCTCAATCTTGCAGTGTTGGTTCGAATCCCGGAACCTAAACAACTACTAGAATCTCTACTTAAAAGAGAAAGTGTTATCCCAAATATAACATTTGTTACATTTGACCTCTTTCTAAATTACATTGTGTGTTTGCATCTTTCGGCCATGGAGCCGGGCCATTTTACACTTGTCAGTGAGTGAGTGAGTGAGTTAAAGTTTTACGTCACATCGGCGTACGTCACAAGTTAATGATCTAGACAACCAGTTGTCGGACTTTCATTTTTTTATGGAAGCCTCGGTGGCTGAGTAGGTCAGATCGCTGACTTTGGGTGCTGACGGATTGGACTCAACCTAAAAAACTACTATAATCTGTGCTAGAGAAAGTGCTATCCCAAATATTACAGTTGTTACATTAAACTCGCTGTAAGATAAATGGTATCTGACACACACTCATGTGGTAATCTCTATGTCATCACCATATCCGTGGTAATATCACCTGATAATCGTTTATCAGCTGACAAAAATGATGGGTTGTCCTCTTACACAAAGCCTCTAAACCGCGTAAAAATAAACGTTTAAATCGATATAATTATTGATACATAATACGAGATCATATTGAGATAAGCAAAGTTATGTTGATACAACCTGCTACCAATGTATTCTTCAGTTCTTATTATCGACACACTTTTCATCATAAGCTCTTTCTAAAAGAGAGCATTGGAGTGTGTTGATGTTCATAGAGTTTTATATCACAATTAAAGTAAGCCTGGTCATGGTCATCGATACAGGTTATTTTGCCATCGTCCAACCAGAGCACATTAGGTAGAACGTGGGCTGAACGTGGGCTGAAATTGGAGAAGACCTTTCTTATTTTTTTTCAAGCCTAACTAATACTTTCGAGAACTCCGTGGTATTAACTATTTTCTTCTTCAGCTCCTCAAAATAGCTTCATGTCAACAGTATATGTAATTATACCACATCTCAACAAATACTCCTTTACTTCTTACAATTATATTACTTGCGTTTGAGAACGTAGATTAATGTTGTGAACATTTCCTCTGATGTCATTATCAACGTGGTGTACGGCACTCAAACCGTATGCGAAGTATGCGAAGTATGCGAAGGTCTTAGGTATTCAGGAGTAAGATATTGAAGCACGCATGATAAACAGGAAAATTGGGTACCGTCTAAAGGAGTCACAGATATATCCATCTGGAATTTCACTCCAGGAACAAATTTCGCTCGAACTTAACGTAGCCGAATATGGTTAACAGGGCAGAAATCCCACTCCCTCACACAGACAAGGCGAATAATTAATCTCGATACAATCAGCATTGCAATAATTAGATCTCACACTACAACAACCCTTCACGAGCCCCAAAACAGGGCAAAATATCTTGAAAAAAAAGCAAAACGCCACATACATCATTGATGTTCAGGTTCTACACAACTGTGAATAATAGATTCGCATATTCAGAAAATGTCAGAAAATGTCATGAGATTCAGATTCAGAGATGACATGAACCATGAATAATGTCAACACCCATGGATATTAGGTTCTGTTACGAGTTGATGTCCTAGAGAATTAACTTCCCAACTTGTTGCGATTCGAACCCGCCCCACCAGAAGTAGCTCACCTTCCCTAACCTGATTACCCGACTGACATAACCTGAAAGTTCGGTGACCATTCCTGGAAGAGTAACCGTACGATCTGAAATTACCTTAGTGAGAAACCGAGGCTGCACTCTGGTGTAACTGATCTGCCTTATGTTCTTCAAAAAATGTCTTAACCCCCCTATGCACACACTGCTTGAAATCTAAAAGAAAGTATAAGTTTTCTGACCTTATTGAAATACTGGCCGACAACCTTCGACTGACACCACCTATCCCCCAAAAATCTACCTTTTCCGTGAAAAAATCCTAATAAGTATCATCACCCCCTTTTCTTTTCCTATAAGCACCAACTCATAAGCCTTTCAAGAAAGCCTTCCTCACATTATAAGCTATAAAAGAAACGCACTTGTAACTTCCGATCTCATTGATATCCTACACAAGTGATGTATTTGCACAACAAATAGGCTAGGCCGTGGGCTAGGTATGACCCACGAGCACATCCTATGGCATATAACACATCAAGGTCGGTGAATAACACACAAGATGACAAGCCAAATCCTGAGCATACATCCAAGTGTTGTTCAGATGTAGCTAAGCCGAGAATGCAATATTAGGTATCCTACTCTGACATTATAAGAGTAAATTTGTTCCAAATTGTGCAAAAGATTTTCACCTGGTAACATCACATGTTAAGTAAGTACTTCAAGAAATGTACTGGAACACGTGTTAGACGTTATTGTGGAATCAGGCACACGTACCTAGAACATATACCGGATTAAAGGTTTCTACGAGAAAAAAATAGTTTTGTCGGGATATATGACGTTCGATTTACCATGGGTTGGTCCATATTCACTCAATACCATTTATTGATACCTCATTAGAGAGGTATTTATATATGGATTCCAGTGATATATCACAATTGAAGATCAGTGGATCACTAGTGAGATGACAACCCAAAACGTAATCATACCCCCAAGTGATATACGGCAAAACCGGGCGAAAACGCGATATAGGGTACCATACTTTGAAAGGCTGTAACAAAAAGTTCGTCCCAACTTTTTTCTTGTTAACATTCAAAATCATGTTTAGTATGTTTATGGGCTTTAAAAAAATTAAGTGGGGTTTGGATGTGGGGGGGGGTGCTCGTGGGTCATACCTAGCCCACGGCCTAAAAGACACACAGTTCCATGCATTGTTTTTAGATTCGAAAACTAAACAGAAATTGTTCATATCAATGGCGAAAATGGGTCTTTCCGAGGACGTGAAACATGGATTGTTTGGTGCTGAAGGTATCTATGAAACTGAAACGTAGCAACATCCGTCCGACAATCCTTTGAGTGAGACGGAATGAATGAAGGCGGAGGCGGTCCAAAGGTTTTTCGCAATTCTTTATTTGACAATAAGACATTAAACTGAGACTAGTGTTTTGAGGGGATAATGATTATGTTCGAACGTATATATCCCGAAGGAATCCTACATATATGTCTCTGTAATACACATAAGTGATTATACCGATTGAACGAATATATCTACATGTGCTGTTTGTCCAGAATATTTGTAATTTGTTAATACTGGAAAAAGTAGATATTCGCATTTATATCGATTGCCAGTTGAAGATGTTATCGAATATCAAAAGAGCATAAGGACCAACATCGTTTGATCACAATAAAAAGTGTTTTGGATCATTTTACAGATGATGTAAAGGAGGCAAGAACTTTACTGTAAACCTACTTTCGCGAAATTTAATCACCTCCGCGGAAAAATTGAGTTTTATTTTGCAATACATCTCTGTGAATTTAATAGCCTCGGGTATGATTGCAGTAAACAAAAAGGCAATCAATATCTTTTTATACACCTACTCTAACAAACATGTCATATGTCATACTCACTTTTCGCTCAGACTTTTGCAACGTGACATGCAACACAGTTTATTAATATGTTTGTTGTTTATACTTTCTATGTTTCTAGCAGTCGGCGTATATTTTCCTCGTGGTCCTATGATTGTCTTAGCTTTAGGAATAGAGGTTGCAAAAAATATTCCTTCTGAAAGGTGAAATATCGATAGTGCAAAGCCACACACCCAGAGGCAAGCTCCGGTTTCCTGGAGCTGGAAATGGTGATCGAGCACATTAGGAAACAAATCTTCGGGTCAAACAAGCTATATTTTTTTAGGAACAAATCGTCAATTTCATTGTATCGTAACATTTATGTAATCGCGGACTAAAAGATCCTCAAGTAATATTTAATGAAAAGGACATTTTATCAACACACGTTAGCTTCATATGGTGTAATTAACCAGACTTAATGAAATGTGTTTACTGACATGTATAAGATGGTATTTTAGAAGATGGATAAACTGAAATGTACTACATTTGGTAATAGATGTTCCGGTAATTTTAAAATGACATTCAATAGTTTTCTATGGTCAACAAATCAATGCTGAATTGTATGAAACTGGAACCTTACCAGCCCAGTTAAGCAGTTAGATTGTTTTCTCTTCAAGGACATGTAGATGATATGAACTCAAAAAGTTTTGTAGTATTTACCTCGATTATTGGATTTCCCTATTACATGTCCACCAAATAATTTTAGTTTCATGCGCATTCATTTACAATAACTGCATTCTGGTAGCCACTGGTAAGGGCGGCAAATCTCAGTGCCATATATAGAGTCATCTGCGTTTGTAGCTCGGCCACTTTTAACAGTGAGGAATCATGCGGGTTACTGAGTCATCAAATGATAGTGACTGGATCAGGTGTTCGCCAACCTGGAAGAGGCAGTCAGTTGTAAAGGTTTTAAGTACTATCTTACAAAAGAATTGTGTGAATAATTCTATAACCCTGCATCCATCAACGTCAAAAAATAGTTTAATTGGGATAGTGCAGATCACATTATTGTCAAGGTGTGTCAATTCCCCGTCATTGACATTTTCATTGACAGCCGTGCTTAAGACCTATGAGAGAATCATGTGTATGCCTTAGTTTAGAGATCAATACTTTCTTTCTGTCAGTCTAAGATATTGTGACAGACCTCACAGACAGCATTTAACAAGAATATATTAAAGATCATTTTGTGTATTATCTAACCGGGACTCGTGTGTCCTCTATTTTTATGTGTCATTTTCTAATGTGCACGCAACCATCTAATGCTCCACTGAATTCCAATAGCAATAGTGCCACATTCCACCTGAGTCTGTTTGTGTACGATCATATCCAATATTCGTATCATCTCTATAACAAAATGAAGGCACATTTACTGATCAGGATATACTAATTCCAACCAATTGTCCAAAAGGACATGAAAACATTTACAACCAACGTAAAGACATACTTTCCTTGAACAAATGCATTTCTCTGCAATTATCATTTTTGACTTTCCTCTTTTCTGAAAGAAATGCATGGTTTTATTGGTTAAGCATTGTTTCTTTAATCATAGATTTATCAGAGAATATCAATCGCGAATTTCTGCTGAAACAGATTCGATATGGTGCAAAATGCAAACGAGTGATGAGAATTACATGAATGGGTCACTAAAAATCAATGATGACACTATGTGTTCGCGGAAATGATGACCATCACCTACTCTACCAGTAGTACCCGAGACTCACACAATATTGCATTAAAAAGGTAAGTCTTCTTTGCCAAATACCGCAAATACCGGACTGCGTCCTATAAACAATCTGGACCTATAGCCCAGTGAACGATAAAATGAGCAATGATCCCACTGCATGCGTTGTATTACTGTTCAAGGTTGGTGATAACTGATTATCTGTTAACCAGAAAATCCAGTTAGACGATAGTGTATTTGCTGATTTTGTTGAAACTATTAAAAACTATATGATAATTTTGAATTACGTCTGTTGTGTACAAGTGTACAGAGATGCTGCTGCTTGTAAGTAACGAAAACTTGTAAAGTAACTATAAATTGTCAATGCAGTCTAGGTTATCCGCCGAAACAGATTCCTTTTCGCGTAAACGGCAAAATTATTTGCATGGGCCACAGAAAATCAGGTAGCATACATTCAATATCGTCGTTTGTAAGTTTGGCGAAACCAATCGGAAGGAGTAATTACATTTTTGATGTGTCTTTATAGCTAACGAAGTTAGGGCAAGTACCTAAATCAATGACAAAGCCATCATCATTGGCATGTACGAATAGTTATAACATAATATCTTGTGGGTACGATTTCAAACAGTGTTCAAACATTTCTAAATTTGACGCATCAGTAACAAAACATAAGTCCTATGCAATTCCCTATTTTAATTTGTTCCATATGTTCCTGTGTTATGTTAGGTGAACAGTTGACTTGCCTTTACATGTGTTGTGACGGGTGGCACCGATGGGGCAGGATACGCTCACCTTTGCGCGAACACTATCATCACTATTTGACACATTGACATATGCTCGTGACATAGTCTGAATCGTACAATCAACACAGATTTCTTATGGAATGGAAAGCGTATTGTCGCTTGTATTTCAAATATTAATTCTAGGTATGGTCAGAATGTATTACGGCTACATAAAAAGTCATTTTTTCATGCTGCTCCAACACTGCGTCATACGTGTATGACGGGGAGATTGCCAATCTGACGCTCAACTTATCTTCACAGAATCCTCAAAAGTGTAGACACAAACTACCAAACTTGTAAAGACCTATACCGTAATGAACACCAAGTGTAAATCCATGTGGCGTCATTCCAGTTCAAGTGTCACCTATGGTTATCAACTGGCTGAAGTCATTTTTCGGTTTCCCACCATTCTGAGTCACTCTTCCACGGGGCATCTTCCCGGTCCAATTCATCTTCCCGGTTCTAAGGACAGACTTCTTAAACTTAACACATTACGACTCACATTCCCAGCCTACTCACTACATGGGAGGAGTTGTCAAGGTGAAGATTTACTATATATAGGAGTGGACAGTGTATTATTTTTCTTTTCTAGTCTTCGCACACTGTGTGAGACATGCAGGTTTCAAAGGAAATGTAATATAACAGTGGTTTCAGGGATACTTTGAAATACTTATCTAACCTCCTCAGGTCACGTTCGTTCCAGTTAGCTTGCAATATTAGCTTTTAACTCACTCATTGCAAGGTTTTTACACTAAATGATGGGTAATATTAAATTAAGAAGTCATTCATAACTATTGAAAATTAGTGAAGTCACCATGTTGTAATTAATCATTGTACACTATCTACAATTTCTTTTTACGTGTAGTAGTGAATGTGAGTGGCTGCAAATGATTGAAGCTGTGGTAAAATGTTGAGTGTTGTTATGGCCACATTTTAGTTGCAGTCAGCGGCAGCGAGTAATTTAGAGTTATTAGCCTTTGTGATCCTGCAAGAAGTTGGATGGATGGGACATTATCTAGAAGGCTGGCTGTACCTACATAAGAGCGACACGAGGGCGATTCCAGGCCTTTCACGACCTGACTGGTGTCTCATCTACACACAACAATTTCAGTCGTTACAGTTCAGTAACACGTATTCAAACGTTTTGGATCGTTTGTGAGTCATTTATATATTGAGTGTTATGTATACATTTATGTAATATTATATACCCCTTTTTGTTAAGATATGCCAACATGGCTACAGCCAGTGCCATGTTCGTTGTTCTGTCTTATATCTTATGTTTGATACAAAAATTTAAACACATTTACGATTTTATTCCCCGAATCAAACATCAAATATGAATATACATGTTCATGTTGTTGTAAATCCTCTTGTATGGTTCGAACTCAAATTGATGTGTGTTATGAAACAGGGTTAATGGTCAGGAATCATCTCACTGAGCTGGTATATCACGCGCAAATACTAATTTCTCAAGCAAAATATAAAAAGTACCCTGACAGATAAGGTCAACAAGAGCCGTACAAGGAAGCGTGTTATTTCCAAATCAGGTGACAATCAACGGACTTTGAAGTGGGGTTATTTCAATCGATTTGAAGTTACCGACTGCACCACCACAATATGTGATTAACTTTGTAATGTCATAATCCAATTTATATTTCGGATTTAAAACAGTTCAGGATATCAGATGACTGCGTTCTTCGGTCTTGCTTCTGTTTGAGGTTATCTTGTTTTCAAATTAGGGCAAGTAAAACCATATCTGACCTTTGCTGACTGCACTTGGCCTATACAAAAACAGATGAACTGACATGTTATTACAAAAACATTACATTTCCGGATTCTGTAAAAAAAATTAATGATCATTTAGTGGCCAATGTTATCGGGAATATTGATCATATCCTCGCACACATGCAGGCGTAGGTTGTGATTAATGTGTGGCTGGCATAAAACAAGTATAAAACTTCCTCCTATGATAGCCAATAAATATGTATTACCTGAGCTACGGAACTGCTTACAGGTAATGCAAAGGACGCTCAGTTCATGAATGGTCTCAACTTCAATATTTACATAAAGTGGATAGCTTCCACAATTACAATAAACTATACCATTAAACAAGCAGTCAATGAAGTTATTATTGTTGACTTAAATATTTATTAGAAAGGCCTTTTATATATATTTGAGTTTATTTACATACGTACACGCCGTTGTGCACGCTCGTTTATACCTCCAAAAACTAAAATCAAGCGAAATCTTAAATAAGCTCTTTTGCTTCTAAGGTAGAAGCGATGTTTATACCTAGACATTTGTACGTAAGTATTGATACAATTTCGCCTTCATGCTGCCAGGCTTCATTTCTTAATAAGCGACCAACTCACCACTCTTTATGTCTTGTCCGTGTAAAATCCAGGACTCGGGAAGGTTGTCTAAAATATATAACTGTATACGAGACAAAGTATTGCAGAACAAGAATGATGTCGTCAGAAAATAATAGCAATAATATTTCCTAAGAATTAGGACACAACTCCATATATATATATACATGCGACAAGACTTCTGCCGATAATCCATTAATAAAAACTTTAAAGGTGGACTTAGTACACAACCTTGTTTTATGCCAAAATGCTGCAAAGTTGCCCATTTAGTTTACGTATTTTTTACACGCGAGTAGTGGTATTACCCGGTAATTATCTGTGTTTGAACATTCAACTTTTTGTGTAAAGGGATATTTATTGCTTCAGTCCAGGCATCAGGGAAACCGCCATAACTTGTTATATTGAGAGTCTGAAAAGGGCAGTACAAAGGCTTCAATAATGACATGATCCGTTCCTGACGACTGGCCGTTCCTTTTCTTCAAATAATGGACAGTTCTATTTTTGTCAGTTATTGTTTTATCATAATAGTCAATCTCCTTCAGATATGTAAACAAAATAGTTCGAAACACGGTCCGTGAACACACGTTGAAACACAATCAATGAAAAATACACAAAATGTGTTTGATTGTGAGTGGACTATTGCAAGCAATACACTGAGATAGGTCGTCTGCCTTCAATAAAAATTAACATGTGTCAGACAATGACAAATGCTACTTTGCTGTATCACAACTAAATCTTGATGACATAAACTATTGTGATTGCGACGTCCACAAAAGGTTTGAATGGCGTGAAACTTATTTAAGACATAGCTAGACCAACATTTCTGCCATCTGTCTTCCACCTTACTGTTGCAATTGCTTGTTTAAGGTCGGTGCGTGGGAAAGTACTATTTGACACTTCTGAAGAGCTGCATTAACCGCAGAATCTGCTGTGCTGTTGCCACGTATATTAAATCTTCTCGTCAGACATTTCACCAACAATTTAGCCATGTCTAGTTGTGGTTGCAAAGGCGTAGTAATGTCACACACTGACCATATGGGATCGAACATAAGACATACGTCTTACTGTTAATAGAGCCTTTATAAAGCGGACACTGGCAGGCATTGACAAGAGTTTGTGACAAAATCATGTCGACACGCTGTTTACTTACATGGCAACAAATAAATTTACAAAAGTATGTTACCATTGGTTATCGTTAGAATGTAAAATGCTACATTCTGATTGGACAAGATATGCAATTAATAAGATACAATTTCATTTGAATGAACAGGAATTGACTTTAACTTATTCAATGCCTATCTCTTCTGTTATGAAGCGAAGACATGGCATGCATGACAAGGAGCATGTCGCTTGGGGTGTCAATTAGTAATGTCTTATGATACATAACGGACACTGTCACAAAGGACGGATAGGTCAACTTGTGAACCTTAATCCTGTAACAGCACGTTTATCGTGTGATGTCAGTGCGCCTACTGTGCTAAACTATAAGGTTTTCATTTGATGACTTTATATTTCATTTTGCTTATGAATTATGTAAATCTCTATGCACATTTTGCAAATATAAACTGACGTCTAAAAGAAACTTTACCAGAGTTTGAAATCACTCTTGCTCAAAAACAACAAAACATACATGCATGAAATAAAGTGTATTGAGGAGATCAATATATCAACATATTCATCACTGAAAATGACAATCATACCGCGACCGGGAATGACGTCAAAGCCCCCGAAAGTTGGGTGTGGTACAAAACTCGAGCTTTCAGAATCATGGACAATAGGCAGAGTACATAAACAATCGCTTACGTTCAATAACAAGTCATTAGTAGCGTGTGTGACCACCAAATGCCCTAATACACGCAAAAACCCTTCGACGCACAGAAAAAGTCAGTCGTCTGATGAGGTCACGCCAGGATTTGACGACATTCTTCTTGGAGGGCCAAGATCAGTTCTTGCCGGTTGCAATTGGCTGGAGAGTGTGATCGTTGTCGAACACGACGATCCATCAAGTCCCAGAGGTGTTCTATGGGGGACATGTCGGGTGAGCGGGCAGGCCACGGCAGGTCGTTGACGTTGTTGGCTGCGAGGAAGATAGTGACAATTCTGGCTGTATGGGCTCTAGTGTTGTCATGCTGATAAATGACACCACGTGGCTGCTGTTGGAGAAATGGTAGGACAACTTGACGAAGAATGTTATCCATGTAACGCTGAGCTGTCAAGTTTCCGTCAACGATGTCCAGCGGTGTCCTCTCCTGCCCACAGATCCCTTCCCACACCATGACACTCCCTCCACCATATGGTACGACCTCCTGCACGCAACACACCGCCGTTCGTTCACCCTTTCTGCGGTAAACATGTTGTCTTCCATCAGCCCTAAACATACAGAATCGACTTTCGTCAGTGAAGACAACCCTCTGCCAGTTACGTCGTTGCCAACGTCGTACAGTCCGGGCCCATCTCAATCGCAAAAGCCTATTTCTGGTGTCCCCCGCCGTGATATTGCTGGAATAATGCTAAAAGCGGCGTAAAACCATACTCACTCACTCACTCACTATGCTCTAAAAGTGGAACTTTCCTCAGTTAACTTATGGTCCCATTGGTTGTAACAGTTGCAGCTGATACCTCCTCGGCATCTTTTATTCCATCTGTGTACATGCTCGTGGAACTGTTACATTTGTCCTTAATTTCTGCACATGTTTGTTGATATCATAAAGAATTAGTTTCAGACATTTTCACCTTTGTCAATCCAAAATGGCATCTGACATTTCAAATTCTGTGATAGCAGAAAGATTTAAATCTGCATCTGTGGTGTGGCTGCATGCGAATGGCAAGTGATGGGATTGAATTGTGCTTTTTGTCAAACAAATTCTTATACGGAGGATTAAAGTCATAGTAACTGGATGAGCTGGATTAGAATAAAGTTGAGACATAAGATTGCTGTGCCAATTGTATCCGTCTTAATTCAAGACAAGACTTTCAAATAATTCTGAATTTTTACACCAAAGACTTCAAAGACCTGTCAGTTGCAGAAGACTTCCAAAGGTCAAGATCTACTTGCATCAAGAAACTGCTCTTTATGTATACTTTTCAAATCACATATCTACACCGAAATATATCTCTTTGAGTATCCCAGTTTAGATGAAGTTCACATTGTTTAATAATTAACTGTGCAGATCTTTAAATATCCAAAGAGAAATGTGATAGTGTAAACAAAATATGTTTCACGTTTTATTATCCTGCAGTAAATATGAATAGCCAAGACGGAAATGTAATATTTTCTTCGCACAATATCAAAGCTGTGTACAATTTGTCTAAAAAAAGGGAAAAAGTAACCTCGCTTCATATGAATTTCAATAAAAGATTCAAAATTCTAAAATCAAACAATGCATTTTACAATTCATATGGAAGACTTCTCCTCGACTTTAAAGTTCCTTTGGTGCATTATACTCACAAACGTGAACAGCAGACAACAATTGTTTAGCTATCAGGTACTCTTGTTTAGTCTGAAAATCAAGGCCTACGCCCATGTGTATGTTGTAAACAGTAATGGATCAAAACGAAGTTGCCAGACATGTTCATCGAAACACAATATAATCTCTTTGGAGACGTTATCTACAGCAGGGCAATACTCATGGCATGCTATGGACCGGTCGTCCACGTGTGACGTCACGCCAACAAGGGAATCATTATCGATTATGCATCTACGGAATTGACACCAAAGTGCAACATTAAAAAAACTCAGACTTTCTGGGTTGAGACCTGTCAGTTGCAGGACGGTACGCAACCGGCTGAGAGAGCAGAACATCCGGACCCGGCGTCCAGCGATACGCCCAATTCTGCGTCCATGTCACCGCCAGGCACGTCTCGTCGTGCAAGGGTCCTCAGGCGTCCAGCGATACGTCCAATTCTGCGTCCATGTCACCGCCAGGCACGTCTCGTCGTGCAAGGGTCTTCAGGCGTCCAGCGATACGCCCAATTCTGCGTCCATGTCACCGCCAGGCACGTCTCGTCGTGCAAGGGTCTCCCGGCGTCCAGCGATACGCCCATTTCTGCGTCCATGTCACCGCCAGGCACGTCTCGTCGTGCAAGGGTCTCCCGGCGTCCAGCGATACGCCCATTTCTGCGTCCATGTCACCGCCAGGCACGTCTCGTCGTGCAAGGGTCTCCCGGCGTCCAGCGATACGCCCATTTCTGCGTCCATGTCACCGCCAGGCACGTCTCGTCGTGCAAGGGTCTCCCGGCGTCCAGCGATACGCCCAATTCTGCGTCCATGTCACTGCCAGGCACGTCTCGTCAGTTTGTGGGTTGGTGTGTTATGGCACCCCAACTCATGTGAGAACACAACTCTTCATTGTTAATGGCACTCTATGGGACGACATCGTACGAGATCAAAAGACAAGTAATTTTCATGTACATAACATTTACACCAATTTTTATGAAGCCCAGTTTAATATTTCCATTAGCACATATACATATATCATGCAATGGTATAGAAAAACTAATATATAAATTTATATAATACAACCATTACAAAAGATATCATGTTCCATGGACCGATAGTCTTCTGTACGGAGATACACTTGATTACTTTATAAGCTTTCGACGGGAGAAGATCGGAAAACGCCAAGACATAATCGGGAATAGCATCGCACTCTCGTACGATTTACTCTAGTACGATTTACTAGCTGAACCACATATAAAACATACACAATCAAGTCTTGATCTAATCAATGTCCTGTAGAGATCGAGAAGAGTTTCTCATCTCTCCACCCCATTTACCACTGAGACAACCTTTAATTTGTTAAGAGCTATAAAACATTCTACTTTAAAGGTTTTTAAAGTGTAAATGATAATACATTCTCAAAGATAATACCTAAAAAATCTCTGGCAATCTTCATTGGAACATTATCTAAACACAATTCCGGACATATATGTATATATATATATAACTCACTTGAGTTCATCCCATCCCTTTTTCTTATCTCCTTTGGGTGAAAGTGCCACTGGAGAATCTTCAATCAATGTGAGGCAGGCCTCTTATATTGGAAACCAAGCCATTCCAGCCGTACTTACTTTGAATGTGGCATTTACATTGTGCTCTCTATATTAAGCGCCTTTTCAGCTCTTCAACAATCTGATCCTCAAGCACGATGTGATCAACTACGTTAGCCCTGTGTAATCAGGGGTGTTTTAAATAGCCACAAACAAACCTGGGGTGGTACAAGCATTAATACTAAAGGTAACATTATTGAGGTTTCCATCTCCAATAACGACGTATGTATATTTAATAATAACTCAAGCACATATCTGCACCCTGCAACTGACACTTACGCACTAGATTGGCATCCCTCATACACGAATGTGATTGGTCAGTCCACAGTGACCTTTGTGGAAGAGATCATTTCCAAACTGTTTTTTCAACTGTAAATCTGATATTCCACCTTTTTTGCACATATATACAAAAACCCGAGTGTTTCAGTGATGTTGCTGATTCTATCAGTTTTTTGTTCTGACGTTTTAAGAGAACTTGCTGATGAATGTATATCCGAGTCCTCTACAAATCCTAATTTATGGAAACCATAGTGTAACACCGATTGTAAAAAAAGACAACAAAGCTAAGGAAGGCAGAAAAAAATAATTCCGCCACCAGCCAAATGTCCATAACTTTAATAAACATTAAATTTTAAATGTAAAAGCTCTTCTTACTTTTAAACAAAACAAACGTCAAACTCTGTTTCTGAAATATATCCATGAAGACATTTCTAAGCTTTGGAATCTGGTGCAAAAGATAATAAGTAAAGGTTCCAAATCAAGGTATTCACTATCTGAAGGAGGTTGACACACAACTACCCGATACATCAGGCATAGTAAATAAAATAGACAAACTTTCTTCCTAATCAAATTATTTATCGAAATTTTCTTAATTTAAAGAACAAGAATAAAGGAAAATTAATTTTAATTGTGATAATGTGAGAATTATAATGAAATATTTTTCCTCCATAAGTTGCGCCTTGGGGTAAGCCCATGATACTGCTACAGGTGCATTATCAGTTACTTGAACATTTACCGGATTCATGCTCAGAAATATTGTTAAATATCTGATCAAAGGAAACTTTCCCTTCATCTTAGCGAAATGCCGTTAATTCCAAGCCCTAAACCCGGCCCATATCGATAACTAGCTGTGTTTTCTAGACCATTAGGGAAATAATGGTAAATAGCAGATTGATATGGGTACTTAGAAATAAAGCTTAGAAATCTTATTACAAATATTTAATTTGGTTTAAAAGAAGTACTGTTGTCCATTTGATTAGAAACGTTTGTTTACAAATGGGATGGGACGTATGGGACCCACCATGTATGATGTTTATGATCAGGATCAAGGTGTCTCACAAGGTAGCATACACTCTTCAAAATAAGAAACACACATGTAGATTTATATTAAATTTATTGTACTTAATAAAGTCGATATATTTAATTTAATATCATAGATACAAATATGACATTTTGGAGCTCGATAGTCACATGTTGTCGTTGTACAAAGGTATTGAAAACTGTTTATTGTCATGTCACATAAGGCCACAAGAGTGCGCTGAACTCAGTATCTCGTGTGACCGCCAGGGCAGCAGCCACGGCTCTGCATCTCCTCGGCACTGACTGGATAAATGTACGAATTCTGCCCTGCGGAATTCTGCGCCATTCTGCTTGTAACGCGTTGGCAAGTTGTGGGAGTGTCTGTGGCCTGTTCTGACGTTGACGTACACGTCGATCGAGCTCATCCCAGAGATGTTCGATTTGGTTGAGATCTGGAGATCTCGATGGCCAGGGCAAGTCGTTGATGTTGGTATTATGAAGGTAATCTACCGTGACACGAGCTTAGTGCGGCGGAGCGTTGTCTTGTTGAAACAGCTCCCTCTGCCTTCTGGCGGTCAATGAGAATGTGAGGTTGAAGAATTTGATTCATGTAGCGATTTGCTGTCAAATTTCCCTGAACCACAACCAAATCAGATCTCAGGGTGAAGGATATGGCCCCCCAGATCAGGACACTACCGCCACCGAAATTGTCGAATTCACGTACACATGTGGGGCAAAGCGCTCATTTCGACGACATGTTGTCTTCTATCTCGCCGGTGAAGAAAACATCGTGATTCATCGCTAAACCACACTCCAGTTTCTCAAATTCCAAGGCTGTAAGGTATGGCACCAACGCACGCGTCGCTGTCGATGTATCTGTTGCAAAACAGGGACGATAACTGGTCTTCTGGGTCGGATTCCAGCCAGGCGAAGATGGTTCCTGACAGTCTGGGCCGATATCCTCCTCGAACCAGGGGTGCGTCCTGCAGTCTCCGTAGCTGTGGCATTGCGATGACGTAGCTGGAACAGTCGAATGTAACAATCCTATGAAGGGGTGGTAACTTTTGGCCGGCCGGTTTTCGGTCTGCAGTGGATTTAAACTGTGTGTATCGGTCACAAAGGCGGCAAATAGTGCTGTGGGGGACGTTAAAGTGGCGTGCAGCAGAAGACTGCGATTCCCCTCTTTTTGGATGGCGATGTTCCGATCGGCAGCACTAAGTCTCGGCATTTTCGAACTTGAAAAATGTTCACAATTGAATGACAAATTATTGTCATACGCTTGCCTTTTTATAGCCACTACCACGAGTTACGAATGCCATAACCTGCTCGTGCATTTTGCTTTACTGTTTTCCTCCATGACATTTTTAAAAAGTGTGAAAACAATGCCGTTTAAGACATCGCAAATCGACAAGGGCTGCGTTTTGACTCACCGTTTGTCGAATACCAGGCCACCAGCATTTCGAAAAACATATATCCAGTTTTTGTGCAGTCAGGTTCAATGAACTACATACTAAACCAATACATCTTAAACCACAAATCTCTGGAGGCACTGCACTTATTTAAAGTTGTTTCTAATTCCAAGTTGGGAGATCAGCCAACCCTCCTTCAGTTGTATAGATCACTTATTCGTTGTAAACTCCACTATGGTTCGATGATTATGCAAAGGTTACCTTAGAATTAGATTTATCCACCATTCAAGGTATCAGACTCTTTCTTGAATCTTTCAGAACATCTATTGATATTCTGGGCACTGAGGCTGCTGAGCAATCTCCTAAACAACGCCGCATTGAACTATCTGTACAGTTCATCGCAATGTTATATTCTGGTGAGACAAACCCTGCATATAACAGTGTGTTTGATCCCCTTTATGGGGATCTTTACAATAACAAGTCATTTCTTATCCCACCTCTCGAGATGAGAATACAACCTTTCATTTCCGCTAGCTCATATTGAACTTGATAATACACACTCCAAAATGAGAAACACATAGGTGTTTTGAGAATTCCAATTAGATTTGTTTTCCAAGCAATCGTCATAAAGACAATTCTTATGTTTGAATCCCGTTTATCATGTCATGTTTGTTGTGCATTGCGCGCAAAAACATCTCAAAATGTTTTTTTGTAAACGTTTATTAGCTAAAATACAAAGGATGCACGGAAATTGCTTTGAGAAAAAGCTTTCAGCACAATACACGTGCAGAGTGTTGGAAACAAGAGTAGAGACAGTGACTATAAAAGACCGTACAAAATTCATCAGTTCATTACGAAGTTTCTGACGTGAACGTAGATCGAAAAATGCTAAGATTAACTGCAGCTGACCGAAATATCGCCATTAGACGTTTGTAGGCAGGGGATCTCCCGGTCTGTCATTGCAAGACACTTCAACGTTCACCAAAGCACCATATCTCGACTACGGGATCGATATACCCGCACTAATTCGACTCAAGATCATCCCAGAAGTGGAAGACCAAGAGTGACTACCCCTGCTCAGGATCGGTACATCCGGTTGCATGACCTTCGGAATCGATTTGCTACAACAACAGACACTGCAGGACAAGTGCCTGGTATGCGAAGAATTTCCGACCAAATCATCAGAAATCGTCTGAGGGAAGTGTGAATTCGAGCGAGACGACTAAAAGTTGGACCTGTCTTGCAACGTCTACGGCGTCAACGACGTGTCCGGTGGTGCAACAGGGTACAGGCATGGGATCTCAGGAACTGGCGATGCGTTTGGTCCAGCGATGAGTCACGTTTTCTTCTTCAAGGACGGGATGGAAGACAACGTGTATACCGACGTCCACGTGAACGTTTTGCGCCGAACTGCGTTCGACAGGTGGACCGATTTGGTGGAGGGAGTGTCATGGTAGGGGGAGCCATATTCTACACGGGTAGTTCACAGTTGGTGGTTGTCCAGGGCAATCTTACAGCAAACCGATACATAGACCAAATTCCGCGTCCTAACCTCCTCCCAACTTTGGACCGCCAGAGGGAGCTGTTCCAACATGACAACGCTCGGCCCCACACGAGCACTGACGGCTGCAAGAGGTGGTGTGACCAGATATATATACGTACTGACCATGACGCCCCCTTGGGGTTACACATGTGCAATGACTGAACTGAATTAATGCTGACAATAACAACAATGCTTTTGTCGATCACTGTGTCTAATTTCATTTGATTGTGTTCACGCATATTCTGTGTAGATACTTTTACATCCGCTTAATAAATATCCTTATTTTATTAAATATGCGTTTCTTTTTTTTAAGAGTGTACATACTTTACATCTTCTCTCCTTGGCAATTAGTAAAGCCACAGGCAGACCAGACGTGGACCAAACTAGAGAAATCTGAAACGAATCATTTCCAGTATCATCAAGAATATAATAAGCTGAGAAGCACATACGTATATAGTACATACACATCAATATTTACAGATGGATCCAAGGATGGTGACGCTGTTAACAACGTCACTATCGTTCGATCCAGAACTTTATCAACTAGAATACCAGGTAACTCTTCATTTTCATGACAGTAAATGTGTCAGCAACCAAGTTTACTTAAGATCACTGGATTGCATAATAATCTTGCTACCGGCCAATACGACATCGATGGAAACCTAGCCATGTTAGAATGTTTGGTAACACAATGGCTGATACTGCAGCTAAAACAGCACTCATCAAATCTGGGACACCACTTCTAATCCCATATTGTGATAAACAAACTTTGTAGATAAGGTTGTTAGTGGCTTAACCTTTGAGGGGTGTTGGAGTAGAAATTATGTTCCACGTCATTCGAAGTATTTTATGCATGCTCGACTTTTAAGCCTCGTATATATTCATTATAATTATAATGTTTAGGCTAAACTTGTAACCATCGCCCAGAACTAAAGGGATGGTGTAAATCCTGCTGGGGTCCATGCAGGTGGCTGAGGTACTTTAAGTACCCATTGTCCGAAGTATGGTGATCTACCTTTGGCTGCTGGCGCTTTTATATGTATGGTATTGTTTTGTATTGTATTGTATGGTAGTGTGTCGTATCGTATCGTATCGTATCGTATCGTATCGTATCGTATCGTATTGTGTTGTATTGTGTGGATTTGTATTGTATTGTATTGTATTGTATAGTATTGTATTGTATTGTATTGTATTGTATTGTATTGTATTGTATTGTATTGTATCGTATTGTATTGTTAATGTATTGTATTGTATTGTATTGTCATATCATATCTAAATACAAAAATGCAATAATATTGTTGTTTTACTGTCCTTTGTCTTTTGTCTTTTATTATTGCATCATCCCTATATGGCTGTTATATTGCTGATGCGATGCAAAATTGTAACCCACTTGCTCACTCTTCCTGATCTTGAATCATCTTCAATCCTCTCTTTTCCTCTATTGTACTAGCATTGTTCGGACCTTGTCCATTTTCATGAACAGAGAATACCTATTCACTATGATGTC
Organism: Haliotis cracherodii; assembly: GCF_022045235.1. NCBI lineage: Eukaryota > Metazoa > Mollusca > Gastropoda > Lepetellida > Haliotidae > Haliotis > Haliotis cracherodii. Next base: position 33,024,204 of record NW_027266286.1, read on the forward strand.
GGCATAAATATGGAACCTGTTTGTGTATTTTGTTGCGATGCAGTTAGTTATCGTGAAAAGCATGTACTTAATACATGCAAACTGTTAAGGGTGTATTGTACATCCGTCTCAAAACTGTTCAGCCACTTGTAGAAGGTAGATCTCTATCACACCATTCTGTTTCTTTAACATGTTCATACCTATGCTATAAACCTGTAAACACATCCCAAGCCTCTACTATAGATACTAATACAACGTCAATTGACGGTGTTAAATTTGGAGACTCGCAATGATACGTACGTTAAGAAACACATTCATAACAATAATACTGCCTACGAAAATAAACTAAGCGGCAAAATAAAGTATAGGTTGAAAATTTGTAATTTTCCTAAAAACAGCGATAACAAGTGGAAAGTGGGTATTGAGAATATGACTGCCAAAGGAACAGGTACCAAAAAACACCTCACCCGAACGCGCCACCTTTGACGGCGCTCGTGCGATGACAAAAATATGGTGAAACAGGTTTCCCGCCTGTGGCATAAACTGCACGTGCATGTTAGCTGTATAAATGCGTTCGTCTGCAGGGTATAACCACACGTGATGAAAGCACACAAAAGAAATGCCACGACTGTCACCGGAGCAGAGAGAGAGAGAGCCATCGGTATGGCCGCAAGGGGGGCAACACAGGTCCAAATTGCCAGAGGATTTGGTTGTACACCATTGACAGTAGCCAGGCTGATTCAACGGTACAGGCAGACAGAGAGGACACAGGACAGGCCTAGAACCGGACGACCCCGAGTGACAACATCACTGGAAGACGGTCAGATACGGCTCATTCACCCGCGAAACAGATTCTTAATGGCGACGGCGGCGGCGACGGCAGCAACTGCGTTGGGACATCCCATTAGCAAACGTACAGTACTGCGACGACTTCGTGGTGCTGGAATCCGATCGTATCGGCCTTTCCGAGGAATGGTACTGACTGCTCAACATCGACGCATGAGACTGCAATGGGCGAGGCAGGTTTGACGCTGGCAAGTGAGAAATTGGCGTCGAGTGCTGTTTACTGATGGAAGTCGGTTTTACTTGTTTCGAAATGACGGCAGAGAACGAGTTTATCGACGCAGAGGGGAACGTTTGGCTCCGGCGTGTATTCTAGAGGTCCATCCATTCGGCGGATGAGGCGTTATGGTGTTGGGCGGAGATCAGAAGACTGATTTGGTGATTATACAGGGAAACTTGAACGCTGTGCCGTACAGAGACCAAGTGTTGCAGCCAGTTGTGCTTCCGTTCATACAAAACCAACAGCAGGGGACATTGTTTCAACACGACAATGCCAGGCCCCATACTGCAAGACTGACTCAGAACTTTCTAAACCAGCAGAACGTTGACGTTTTGCCCTGGCCTGCCCACTCACCCGATATGAATCCTATTGAAAATTTGTGGGACCATCTTGACAGACAGATGAGAGCACGCCATCAGCCTCCCGTCAACTGACAAGAATTGCAGCAGGCCCTGAGAGACGAGTGGCATTGTATTCCAGTCCACGTCATCAGAAGACTGATGTCATCGATGAGGCGGCGTATCACAGCATGCATTGAGGTAGCTGGAAGTCATACACGCTATTGAAGGCAACTTGTCGACAATGAACTTGTAGTGTGTCTGACAATGTTTTGGTGTCATTTCAGACAACTTTTGAAAATGAAATTTCTTACCCCACCATTGTTTACCTTGAGCTTACATTACCTGTGATTGCACAATTTCATTCAAACTGTGATTGATCAATCATTTGTTACCCCTCCCTAGATTATATTATAATTCACAACAAAACCTCTTCTTGTTATTTTGTATCGATCGTGGAACTCGACCTATACTTTCTTTTGCCGCCCAGTTTAGATACAGTTGGATTAGAACATTCAACACTGACATCACATTTCCAGGAAAATCCATGAGTCATTCAACACCAAAGACAACAATAGTGTCCACCTGGCTTCTTGGTCAGGATAACAAAAAAAACTAACAAGAAATAATATTACCCAGATTATTGGATCCAATCTGAAGTCTACCTTGGCTAATTTATGTAAATACTACAGTGTTTTAACATACAGTCTCATTATGGTAAACCACAAACTGTCTTGCCATGTAGTGTGAACTATCAACAGAAGTGCATATATACTCAGCACAAAACGGAAGTCGTATTACATTTATAATGTGTTCCATAGTCAAGTGTTTGAATGACACTGACGAGAGAACCCTATCACCGCGACCGCACACCCTTGTAATACCTGCCGTTTGGCCTCACTGGTGTAAAATACGACAGTACAGCCTGACGCTGAAAACTCCCCATTCTTGAAAATCACATTTGATTTACGGAATTGAATAGGTGAATATGCCACGCTTAGCACAAGAGAGAGCTCCAGCCGTTCTCCCGAGCAACCTTCTCTTGCATGTCGTTGAGATGAAATTTGACAATGGGTATTCAGACAAGGGGAAACCGTTCTTGTGGACGAACATATTTCAGCCTTTGATTCGATCAGACGTAGTTGTGAACACACACCCAACTGAAGGCTAGGTAGACATACACGGACACTGCTACTTGTCTTCTCGTGCATACATATGCTCTTTCACATAATTCAACTGCCAGGTCACATATCGAGTAGCCTCTACATTAAAGATGGACCTTATATCATCAAAGCATTCTAGTCACTTAAAGAAAATGAGTTTAAAAGGGAAATGAATCTAAAAATATAATAATGTTGAAATGCATCTCTCAGCCACACAGACGCACACATACTAACATACATACATACATACATACATACATACATACATACATACATACATACATACATACATACATACACCACACACCAAATATCCCATAACACAGCACACAGTGACTCACACACACACACCACACACACGCTCATTCACACACACTCACACACGCACATACATACACACACGTTCACACGCTCTCACACATACACACTCACTCACACAAACACACACGCGCGCGCACACACACGAACACACACAAAGAAACAATGTACAAAACAAACACCCAAACATCCCAGTCAGTAACAGTAGCGGGCTATGAGTTCATTACACAGATTATCAATAGCCATCAATTCCTATATAACCTTAGGATCGGAACGACCACTTTTGAACCATATTTACTACCGCCTGCGTCTCTGCGTCCGTGTCAACACTATTTGTCTGGACCCTGCATTTACTAGTACCCTATAACACGGATAATGATATACTTACAGCATCGAAATGAGTGAAACAGACATAGCACTGTAAGAGTCCGAGAGTTCTTACGTGAAGGTTGTATTCCTTAGAGATGTGAATGTTTGCATCCTCAAAATGGTATATTGATGTGGCAATTTCAATATTCTAGTTTTAAAATCAACATATAAAATACTTGTAGGATTTTAAATTTAGTTCTTGCAGATTTATCTTAAATGAACTGTTATATTCATAACTTACATTTAGGAATGTTAATAACGTACAACTACATCAACCGTTACTATCAGCGCCAAAATCACTGCATAGAAAAAAAGCCTCGCACAAATAGAAAACGTGACCACAATCAGAAAGCTTATTGACGTACGTCAAAGCTGCTGTATGATAACAGTTTAAGTTTTAGATACATCCTACATAATAATATATTTGTCGGTGCATGTAAAATAACTCTGAACTTTGCTTATTGTATTTGGCTAAACACATGTAAATAGAAGAATATTCCAAATACAAGTCATTGAAATACCAAGGTCAAAGCTGTGGCAACCAGTCATTGGCAAAATATCCTGTGTAATTGAAGCAAGCACGCGTACTACTTGTGTGTCATATCAATGTCAGTGTCAATGTCAATGTCATGTCGAAGAATAAAGACAGAGGCAAAACTAAATCCAAGACAAGGTTTCACATGCTATACATTTTTCCACCAATTGAAAATAATTATGTCAACTTTGATTGCAAAAGGAATTTACATCAAAGAAATAAACGTTTTCTGAAGACGTGTTTTTTAGAGTTACTAATCTAGTATGCACTCGTATGATTAACGTCATTGTCAGCAGAGCAAAAAGAAGTGCAAATCTAGTTTCATCGTAGTATAAAATAATACATTTGATGGATTCCAGTTCGACTTACAATGGGCACATGTCTCAATGTTCTTTTTTTAATTGTCCTACGCAGGTAATATTCTAATCCAATAGAACAGCTGATGTTGTTTGAAGTCAGTAAACGTATTAACGTGCCCATTTCTCTTTTAGCAGTGTTTTTTTCATGCCAACTCCTTTGATTCTCTGTAGCTCTTGCGTCACCTTTCATCCCCATCCCATCGTGAAAACCCGGGTACAATATATTCAAGGCACCCACATGCTAGTCGTAAGAGACGACCATACTGGGTAAGCCGTTTGCTGTGTCAATTGCATCCCTGTGTTGTTGGAGGGAGGGGCAATGGTTCAATGAATAGTGTTCACTTGCCAAATACAACATGTCACCTAGACAAGGGGATAGGATAGGCCCTGTTTTTATAATCGGCTTATCATGCCAAGCCCTGTTCAATAAACTTAATTTGCACAAAATTTGAAATTCATATTTTACCTGAAACAGTTTGAATTCAAGTTTTCAGTTTTGCCTAGACTCGTATTCCCTGAAGGCGGCGGTGTCTCATCGGCCAGTCTGATGGATAAATGTTCGAATTTTTCTGCTTAAAGCGCTTCATCTTTTCTATACCAACACAGCCAACTTTGTGAAAATCGGAATATTCGTGTCGAAAAATACATTCCATTTCCGTTTAAGGTGTTTGGCTTTTAAAGAGTAAACGTTAACACCGGTGTACAGACTTTGCGCAATACCCGATACGGAGACTTACACAATGTGCACACCGATACGGAGACTTACACAATGTGCACACCTATATGGAGACTTACACAATGTGCACACCGATACGGAGACTTACACAATGTGCCCACCTATATGGAGACTTACACAATGTGCACACCAATGCGGAGACTTACACAATGTGCACACCGATACGAAGACTTACACAGTGTGCACACCGATACGGAGACTTACACAATGTGCACACCTATATGGAGACTTACACAATGTACACACCGATACGGAGACTTACACAATGTGCACACCTATATGGAGACTTACACAATGTGCACACCGATACGGAGACTTACACAATGTGCCCACCTATATGGAGACTTACACAATGTGCACACCAATGCGGAGACTTACACAATGTGCACACCGATACGGAGACTTACACAGTGTGCACACCGATACGGAGACTTACACAATGTGCACACCTATATGGAGACTTACACAATGTGCACACCAATGCGGAGAATTACACAATGTGCACACCGATACGGAGACTTACACAGTGTGCACACCGATACGGAGACTTACACAATGTGCACACCTATATGGAGACTTACACAATGTACACACCGATACGGAGACTTACACAATGTGCACACCTATATGGAGACTTACACAATGTGCACACCGATACGGAGACTTACACAATGTGCCCACCTATATGGAGACTTACACAATGTGCACACCAATGCGGAGACTTACACAATGTGCACACCGATACGGAGACTTACACAGTGTGCACACCGATACGGAGACTTACACAATGTGCACACCTATATGGAGACTTACACAATGTGCACAAAGAAATGGAGACTTACACAATGTGCACTCCGATACGGAGACTTACACAATGTGCACAAAGAAATGGAGACTTACACAATGTGCACTCCGATACGGAGACTTACACAATGTGCACACCGATACGGAGACTTACACAATGTGCACTCCGATACGGAGACTTACACAATGTGCACACCGATACGGAGACTTACACAATGTGCCCACCTATATGGAGACTTACACAATGTGCACACCTATATGGAGACTTACACAATGTGCACACCGATACGGAGACTTACACAATGTGCACTCCGATACGGAAACTTACACAGTGCGCATACCGATACGGAGACTTACACAATGTGCAGACCTATATGGAGACTTACACAATGTTCACACCTATATGGAGACTTACACAATGTGCACACCGATACGGAGACTTACACAATGTACACAAAGAAACGGAGAGTTACACAATGTGCACAAAGAAATGGAGACTTACACAATGTGCACACCGATACGGAGACTTACACAAAGCGCACTCCGATACGGAGACTTACACAATGTGCACTCCGATACGGAGACTTACACAATGTGCATACCGATATGGAGACTTACACAATGTGCACAAAGAAACGGAGACTTACATAATGTGCACACCGATACAGAGACTTACACAATGTGCACACCGATACAGAGACTTACACAATGTGCACACCGATACGGAGACTTACACAGTGTGCACACCAGTTTTTACGTTTATACCTCCATAACCGCAGAAACATTGAAATAAATTTGCTTGACTATGTGGACTATGCTTGACTATGCGGACTCTACACCTACAAGGGATTATTTTTATGAGCTGTTGATCTTCAAGGATCTGTTTTATTGTTTAAGCGGAGAGAAATTTGATTTGATGATAAATTGTGAATCAGTTTTGATTATGATATAGGTGTGATGTTATAATCATCTTTGATGTTTTATGGTCCTGCATATTTAAAGGGTTAAAGGTGTGTAAACATATGGTTCCCCTGATGGTGTCTGGTAAGTCCCAAGGTATTTATCATCAACTTGTAATTGTGTCTCACTGTGTTTGAGTTTTCTTGACTTTTACGATGGGCTAGCATTGCATACAGCCACTTGTGTATGCAGTGAACATGTGGAGAGCAGAGGTACTGCAAGCCCCCATGTTCCCAAGTATTATTAGCAACTAAAGGTCTTGTTACAACATGTTTTTTTACTTCGCATTAGTTTGTTTTATATTCAATGTATGATACTAGTATTGTACTGCCCTTTGGCAACGGGTATGCAGTCTTACTTAGTCCCATATCTAAATTGCGCGAGTATTGCTGATACGATGATGAAATGTTAACTCACTCACTCATCTCAGGAGACATTTACACATCTTTCGTAGTATGTGATACAGAAGCGGGGATTATGGTAACATTAATTACAGAATGAAAACTTAAACAAAGTCTGGAGAGTTTATTTATAATTAAAATCATACAGTGGGAACCGTCCACAATCTTTAATATCGAGGGGACGTTTTTAGAAGAAATATCTTAGACATTTGTTTCCATACTTGATAATATTCAGAGAAGAACTAATCTGACAAAGTGAATTGATACTAGTAACCGCATGATATATAGCTAAGCTATTATGTATAATATCTATGTATTATATCCATTTATATGGTTCTCCTTGACTTTTCATGTCTTGTTTCGTTTTCTAAGAAAGCTACTTCAGTTTTGTTGATATTAACTATTTCATTAGATGATGCACAGTTATATTCCAACCGATTTTTTAAACTATTTCATAAGCAACGTATCGTGCATGATAACATGACAAGATCTGCAAACAGACGAGGAAACTTCTAAACTTCTAATATTTATTAATCTAATCTTTGATGTATTAACATAATGATAGCATCTCCTTACATGTTCTAATCTGTTTAACACATCGGCATCTTCTTTTCCTCTAACACTTATGATTCAATCTGATTTCTTCTGTATATTTGATCCAGCAAATAGATGAGATGAGCCTAACCATTGATACCCTTGTATGAATTATATTCATGTTTATGTTTAAATTTTTAGTTTCTATGTTCGTAATTCTTCATTTGCTACTTCCAACTGAAATTAAAAAATAACCGCTTTATCTGAATAGAATAAATTGATAACCGGTAGTCCATTCGTCGACGAGGATCCTAAACTGTTATAGTATTGTATCCTACACTACTGTGGTATGGCCACAGTCATATTGTGTCTATACCTTCCTCAGCACGCGTATCTAAATTTCCAACCAAACACTCTTGTACATACTTCCACGAAGTACAGTCAGGAATTCCTCTATACCATATCATTAACAGTATGTGTGTGAAGTAAAAGCTATATATTCATTCTGCCTTTATTATCATAAAGTTGTTCATCACCTTCGTCATTAGTATACGATACGATTAAACTTGGTATTACCATATTAATATCACCATTCCTTTATTATTCGACATACATATCTGTTGATTATGTATGTACATGTATATTTCCTTATAAAATGTATCAAAGTACAGCATTAATTATAAAGGCTTTGTATGAATATTGTTGAGGGAAGAAAGTGATCTTCATTCTAACAAATGCTGTCAAGTAATGGGAAATGAAACATTTGTTTGTGAAAATATCCATCTGGTCGTATTATTAAGCTGACGTTAATGTTTTGCCGACTGTAATGTTATATTTATTCAGAACATGTCAGATGGAGCAACACATTCTACAATTAATGAGGAAGCTCGGGACTTCTGGGCAAAAATACTAAACCGTAAAATTGTATTTAACTTTTGGGGGGACAGTCATGAATGTTTAAGAATTGTTTCATGCTAAAAATAATTATCTAACGAAAACATTAAATTACACAACACATATTCTCATTCAAAAACAAATTTAACATTTTTAACAACAAACAAGACGAGACTTAAGGAGAGATAATCACCTTCCCATGACGAGGCGAGAATACATATGTGACCATTCTTTATGGTAAGAACACAGGCTGTCAATCGATGAGAAAACGGGTGCAGAGAAATTATCATTGCATCGTGTTTATTTCATACATTTGTTGCACTGGGTTCTTAGGTTTTATCCGGAAAACCAAATTTATAGAAAAATATTATATAACAATCTTAAAAATCTTCAATCTTTTATTTTTTTAATCTTAAAAAAAACCCAAAACATTTCAATAATCATAAAATGAATCGTCAAGGTAGGAAAATAACCACTCGATTGTCCGCCGAAACGGATTCCATTGGACGTAAAAGGCAAAATAATGGTGCCAACTATATTAATGATTCACTGAATAGAAATGACACCAGGTATTCGCAAAAAGGGTAAGCATGACCTGCTCTACACCCGCCAATCACACAGTTTGCATTAAAATGTAAATGTTTGTAACCTAACGTCGCACAGCAGTATACGAAATAAGAATCCATTTTCCGATCTTATCATAAACATGTATTTATGAATCACTGTCAAATGGTGACGATTCCCGCTGTTTGAGAAAAGATGGGCGTATCTGGCCCCATCTGCCGTACCCGTCACAAACACATGCAGAGGTAAGTCAGTTAAACAACGGAGGAACATATATGGTACAAATCAAAATAGGGAATTGCATCGGACGTAATTTTTGTTAAACTTTATTTTTTTACTGATGCGTCAATGTGAAAATGTCTTCCGTATGCTAACTGTAAAACCTTTTGAGCGCTTTGCTGAGGCATTGAATGTTGTAACCCTGATAACAACAATAATATATTGCCTCTTAATACATGTAGTGGTAATTGATGGTATTGGTGGTATGTAGGCCATCTCCGTGATTTACCTAACTCCATCTGAGAAGATCCGATATACCCTAATTTGTTAACTAAACATTGGCTTTGGGAAATTAGATAATAAGGTGCAAGACCTAAAAGGCACACTTTTACGCCATCGTTCTCTCGAAATAAGTTAATCAGAAAGGGATTACATATATCTGCCACTGGCATCACATATTTCTACGACCCTTACAGTGCTGTAACGATTGTGCATCAGTGTGCTCATTTCGTAACAATGCCAGCGCCAACTACATGTACACATCTGCATTACCATGCCACAATTACATGTAGACGGTGGACCTGAATACCACTACTCCTCGAAATATTACGTCAATAGATTTACAGCTGTCTAAGGTTCGTTTGTCACGTTAACCAACACTGTTACGTGTTCTTTATGACAAAATATTATATCCATAAATAACATATTACTCCCTGAATACAGAGAAAGCAAAGTGTTATTTTGCGTTTTCCAATAGTTCCTTTTCATAAAGTATATACGCTGTGAAAATGTGTTAAGAATGTTTATACGTTAAGCTGTTCCACACAATCCCAAACATGTCATAATTGTGGAGCAATGAACGTGTTTAGTTTGTGTTACGGATCTAAACATATTCCTTATGAACAAAATATAAACTGTTTTGGCCGAGAAAGTAAAACTGCCCCCAAAATGCTGCAGGCGGGACTGCTGCAACAAATGGTTTAGATTGCAGTCCTAGGTTAGTCCTTCGGGATATCGTGAAATCGTGTCCAATTGTTTCCACCAACATTTAGAAGATAAATACTATGTGTGTGTCTATTTCCGGGATTTTATCTAGTATTTGCATCTTGGAAATTCATCTCGAGACCCGAAAGTGTTAGCTTGAGGGGCTCGAATGAAAATTTCCAAGATGCAAATACTCGATAAAATCCCGGAAATAAACACACACATAGTATTTATCGATATTGTAAACCTATTGTTTTATTTAGAAAAAAACATGCGCACTCTTTAACACCTCGTACTTACTCGGTTGTGAGGCGTCAACATCGAACGTTCTGTCGCTGCTATTGTGATTGTGATTTTGTTAACGTAAACCGGTAATGAGACGCAAATACCATCACGTATATTTCAGCTGCGATACCTACATCCTTGAATTCCTCATACATTTTAGAATCAAATGCCAAATGGTCTTTGTCACCAATACAAACTGTCTAGATGTAATGATGCAAAATAAATGAGGTGTGAAAACGACCGCTGAAGAAACTGCACTTGTTGGAAATGTAAACAAAGCCATTCGTCTATTCGTTGAGTACATTGGCTCGAGATCTGCATTTTCAGAATATACACGGGAAGAGAATCTTAGGAAGAATTAGGGAATTAAACATATGTACATTGCAATAATTTGATATTTTCAACAGAACTTGTCGAAGTTCCCGTCCTGTGTGACGCCATGACTGACGCAAAATCACGCTCAACGACAACGGTATTTATCAGAATTTCTGACTATTTTCGTTGGTTTCAATGAAAAAACAACAACAAAAAACAGTACACAGATTGTCAGAATGTTTCTGATTACTTACATGTCACATTTATGTATATACGAACCCAGAATCAACGAAAGTCCCCTCGTAAAATCCCACGCACTGTTGACACGCCATTTTGTAAAATTCGGTCACCGATAGTGATGTCAAACTTCAACATATTTGTTGTACATATTTGGTAATTTCTCTGAGGTGAAGGTCCTTGAATGAAAGTACACACGATCATTGTTAACTGCTTTTTACTGTTTCATGATGTAGATCTTGCATATCTTTGGTACATTTTTTTCACACAATTAATTTTACTTTGGATATTAATCAATGTTCAATATGATATCATACGTAGATATAGGCCACAACATATATGAACGTTTGATAATCTCCTGTTTGTTTGAGCAATGTTCACATATGAAGTTGATAAGTTTATAGTGTCGTATACGATATTTCTTTAATTTGAACAAGTGTACATGTGACAGGTACATTTACATTTCATCTTGTATGTATTTCTAGGGAGTGTAATAGTCAATATATATATAGTGTCCATGAATAGCCGTTTCATTTTATTTTACAACTAAAACTGACGATATAACTTAACCAAAATCGATGTTATTTTTCGTTAAATTATATGCACACATTTCTTGAAGAATTGGCTTGGTCTTGGAATTTATTTTATGCCGTTTGATATACAGAACAGTGATATCTGAGGATTCGCCAGGAGCGCGTTAGTCGCTATGGTGATTGTGATTTGGGTAATTATTTCATTGTAATATTTTTTAATTAAAGATTTAAAATCCCAATTATTCCCATGAATAGAGAAAATCAAAATATTTGTTATGAATGTTAATTTTGTATTTCAATTTGCGTCCATTGTTAATTAGTATGCAAAAAATGCTGAGTAATTATATATTCCTACAGAGTGATTCGGTCGCTTGCTTCAGGGAATTCAAATCATATTTTCACCCTTTGACATTTGGTCATGTGACCCAAATTAGCCAATCACAACACAGAACACACTTTCTAAAGGTTTACAATGGCAGTCTTTCTAACCAACGAACTGCCAACGTCAATGTATTGAGTCTGTGTCCAGCATCCCAGAAACGTCGGAGCAGCCATTGTCACATGAAAGGACGAGGACCAAATGATACCATTCATTTGGAAGATTCTTGCCTCTCCTTCAGGAACCATTGGGACTGCACAAAGTAAAAACAAGCCTATACTCTGTGTCATTGAAGGAAACTAAACGACTCCAGCAACTTTTGCTGATGGGTGGATCTACAAACAGGAAGACGCCACTAAATCAGTCAAAGACCGCATGTTCTTGGATTTGAAATTTGCAAACAATGGAATTAATGCCATAAATGTAAGTATCATTCTCAGACAAAAATCGGTTTTCCAAAATGTCCAACAATATTTCAAATTTCAAGAACCACTTACAACTTCATTTTGTCTATACGAACAACCAGGTTGTTCAATTATAGGAACGTGTTGCAGAACGTGCACTTCGCAGCTCATGATGTAAATTCCACAACTTGTTGCTGCCACGCCTCATCATACTGCTACCAACATGAAGGTCATATAATAAGAGGCGACTTCTCTTTTGTTGACAATGACAACCTTCGTCAGTTATTGGACCAAAATACCACGAGGAACCTCCTACCAATTGAGATCAAAACTTTAAGATCATTATTGTTGCTGTCAAAGAATATGCCTAAAGAAATAGGCCAAAATATAAGAGGAACCTGTTGAATGTCTGTCACAGTGAGTTTGGTCAGTCCGTGATGTTGTCATTGGTAGGATGCACAAACTTTATAAGAGGTAAGGAATTGGAATATACCCATTCTGTCCAAACCAGATGGCTGCCCTGCATGAAAGGTTTGTAGTTGCCTCTCACTGACAAGGCCTCAAATAACATAACCATTATATGTAAGCATCACTACATTCATTGTTTAATCAAAGAACTTAAGAAAAAACTTCATTCGAATTCCGTGATCAAAGAGGCTTTTGTTACAAAAAGGTGGTGACCACAGATTCAGTTATGTATCTGTATTCAGAGGCTCGGGACAATTTGTAACAAATGAAAGCAAATGCCATCTGAAGTTTACTGCAAAAAACAACCTGTGAAATGCAGGACATTGATAACATCTACGTAAAATGTAGGGGTAAGACATTTAGACAAGCTGTCGGCATCTCCATGGGTACCAATTGTGCTCTCATGTTTGCGGGGCTATTTCTTCATGCATATCCGTAAACGGAATTTCTGTTCGGATTGGAAAAGTCAAAACAAGATTATTTGACACGAAGTTTCATTTAAGCTTGAGGCATGTCGATTATTTAATATCGTTCAACAACAATCAAGTAGCCAATTTCCTTTCACTGATTTACCCGCCTGAACGAGAAATACAATAGACCTGGTAGACCCCCGCATCCGTTTTATATTTAGATTTTTATGCATAAAGATTCAGAGTGACAAAACACTCTCCACTAGACTGTATGACAAGAGGGGTGACTTCACCTTTCCAATAGTCAACTTTCCCTTCATGTTGCAGCAGCTCCAGCTTTTGGTGTTTACATGTCACAACCTTTTGAGAAGCAATCGAGCATGCTCATTCTATCAAGATTTCAAAGAGCGTCCAACGTCTCTTGCTGAGAAGTTGTTTGATCAAGGTTACAACATTCAAGACCTCAGTAAAGCTTTCAAAATGTTTTATGGTAGACATGTGAGAGACATTTCCGTATTTGACGCTTCGGTGTCCACCGCCATATTGCTGGACTGTTTCTAAAAGCGGCATTCATCCATACTCACTCATTATATGGGTTACCTCTATATCGGATGTATGCCCTTCTACATTCGTGTTTGTAATTATATGTTTAGTAACCAGCAACGCCCCGTCCCTGAATGTGTCCTAGGTATCTGTAATCTTCAACATAGAGATAACCATTATATTTGATTTATCTTTCAAAACACACTCTGAAGATTTGAAATTGGTTGATCCAAACAATCCTTGGATGACGATAGGAAACACGAAAGCAATTTAGAACAGAAAATAGAAAGGAATGTCAGATTTAACGCTTCAAAAAACGTTGTAATGACAACACTTGATCAAGAGGATTGTGTTATCGACCGAACACAGAATCCAATATGAGATCGAATTCACGTTTTCATGTACAATAATCTGTTCCTGAAAGCGTATCTCTACTCTTAATAGTGTGTCTTTGTCATACTTTTCTCTTTTATCAAAACAATCCTTTGTGTTTCTTATAAAAGTATAAAACCTTGCTCCAGGTAGTTGACAATCAGTTTCCGGATTCTCAATAACATCCTAACGTGATACAAAGGGAGCTCTTAAATAATGCCTAAACCCCTTTCTTGAAGTATTGAATGTAATGGTTAAAATTACAACGCAGATGGTAATGTGATTGTTAAGAGATTGCGTGACGTTTGCATACTTTTTTCCTTCGGGGTTTGCCTCATAATCAGGAGGTTTCAGTAACAGTGACACCCCCATTTGGTTCCTTATTTGGGATAACACTTTCCATGGGAGCCGTGCAAATTTACACTTATCAGGGGGTTACACATAGTACGTGATCTAGACTACCAGTTGTCTACCGCTTCCATTTTTGTGTGGAAGCCTCGGTGGCTGAGTTGGCAGGATTGCTGACTTTGTGTGCTGGCGATTAGGTGCCTGACTCGGTGGTTGTGGGTGTGAATACTGCATGGGTGTCAACCCCACAAAGTACTACGATTTGAACTTTACTAAGTGTTATCCTAAATAAAACATGTTAAATTTACATGATACACATGATGTCTGTCGAAGGTACCGGAACATCATATGACACTCAGTCAGTGTCCACACAATTTCTAAAACAACAGCAGACAGGAAAACCTGTGCAAATATTTGTAAAAGACGAAAATGAAGCCTGCCAGTTAAGACAGTTTCCTAACCTTGGTCTGTTGTACAAGCTACCATTTGAAAATATTCATGTTGAGAAACGCTCGTCATTAGTCACAAATATCGATATATTACTGTAAATGAAATGTCACATCTGTACTTTATTGACCGACACTATTTCAAACGTTATTTATTTGAAATGCAAACTTTCCACATTATTTCTGTTGTGTGTTTTACATACTTTGATGTTGAATGATATACAGATTATCAATGTCATTACGATACACACATCAGGATATAACTGTTGTTACTGACAGGTGAACAGGAGGCGGTTATTGAGAAGCTAGAGATACGTTTGTCAGTTTAGATAACAATGACTTACGAGGGCTGGCTGAAAAAAATAAGCCTAACTGTGAAAGACCCGTACCAAGTTGATGGTTTTCATTTATTTCTCCACATAGTCCCCTTCCAGATTTACACACTTTTGCCAGCGATGCTGCAAGGCCTGGATGCTGGTCAAGATGAAATTTTCTTCAGCCACCCTAAAAAAGTCATTCACAGCGGAAATGACGTCATCATTACCAGGAAAATGGCGACCGGCTAGTTCCTTTTTAATTTTGGGAAACAGGTGAAAGTCTGACGGGGCCAAATCGGGTGAATAACGGGGATGGTCAATGAGATCGAAGCCACAATCATGGATCGCTGACATGGCAACCACCGATTTGTGAACAGGAGCATTGTCTTGGTAGAACAGGACTCCTTTAATGAGCATTTCCCGTCGCTTAGCTTTGATAGCTTCACGCATCTGTCTCAGTAGGTCAGCATGGTATCTTCCATTGATAGTCTGGCCTTGTTCAAGAAAGTCAGAATACCCTTGGAATCCCAAAAGACTGAAGCCATCACCTTTCCAGCAGAAGGAACCCACTTGGCTTTTTGGGGGGCTGGTGATTCCGGATGCTTCCATTGTTCAGACTGAATTTGGTATCTGGTTGAAAGTGATGAATCCAGGTCTCATCCATGGTTCAAATCGGGCCAAAACATCATCGGGATCTGCTTCAAAACGGCATAAATTGTCAAGGGACGTCAGGAATCTGACACTTTTCTGATCCGCTGTCAAGAGCTTTGGCACCCATCTTGCAGAAACTTTTGTCATTCCCAACTCGTTGGTGATAATGTGCTCAACCCTCTCATGAGAGATGCCCACAACACTGGCAATATGTCGAGTGGTCAATCGTCGATTAGCCATCACCATGTCATGCATCCGGGTAATGTTTTCCGGAATGGTTGCTGCTGAAGGCCTTCCTGGACGCGGGTCATCGTCAAGGCTCTCTCTGCCACGCTTGAATTCTGCAGCCCACTTCTTTACAGTGGAAAAGGAAGGGGCATCATCCCCTAAAGTGGAGATCATGTCAGCATGTATCTGTGTTGGAGTTAGCCCTTTAAGTTGCAGGTACTTGATGACTGCCCTATAGCCAGTTTGTCCATTTCTGGTGATTTCAATGGGTAGGTTCACAAGATGGTCTGGTACAAAGACAATAATAACACTACAGTAGCGGTTCTCATGTCTATGATTCATTACATGATTGTAGTTGTTGGTGGCAAAAGTTTGTTTCAATCAGATTGAGTTATCCCAATTAGGCTTAGAACTTTTCAGCCAGCCCTCGTACATAAAAAGGTCTCCCAAAACTGTTAGGTTGTTTTCATGAACAAACTTATTATTGTCCGATACCAGAGTGAATAAACGTATGTTAACCGTAACATGTCTTGAAGACTGCTCTTTCCTGAAATTACATTGATATGCACATGATTTTATTCCTGGTGTGTCCATGTCAACATGCAGTTGCAATCAAGGGAGCAATGATGGACAGTGTGCTCTGGGTATATACATTTGCATTTGTGCATGTATGTTAGCAGTCAGTCGCCAACTCCAAATGAACCATTAGCAATAAGTGTTTAATTTGTAAAACTTACTGCAATCGCAATAAAAAAACATCGTCGTTTTCAGTTATGAGTCACGGTTTCTGCTCAGACGTCCTGACGGAAGGACTGCGTGCAGGAAGGTGACAGATTTAGTGGGGGAGTGTTATGGTATGGGTTTACATTATGGGACGGGTGCGACGAAGATCCTCAGCCGAAGATCTTACCAGCTTTGTTTTTGGCTTTGAGGGATGAGTAGTAGGACGTCCAAGATCTGTAATCCGGAATCTAATTCAGTCTATGGGAAGACTATGCCAGACAATCATTAACGCTAATGGTGGTCATTATTGTCACCGACATTCTTGGACCTTGACCTTCATGTGTCATTTGTTGTGATCATCCCTTTGTGATCTCAACATGTGTAACAGTCATTTGTTCCTAATTGTCAAGAAACTCTTATGTTTGCACGTATAAATGTGTGAAAAGAATCACCTATGCGTTTACGTTTTAGTAGTATATATTGTTGTAAGCTGTAACCGTAGGGCCAGTGATAGTTCGAGTTTAGTTCGTAGTGTTTTTGTTTTCTCTGTTGTTGCAATCGTTCTGTTTCGGTATTTAATGTGTAAAGAGTACATCCGATTATATCAAGACAGATTTAATAAACTCTTAGATAGTGATTATTATTCTTTCCTTGGCATATTCGATATTATTTCACTTTGTGAAACATGGACAACTGAAACAGCCCTAGTGGCAAACCGTTAAAACAAAAGTATATCAGGACTGAAAAACTAAGTGAATCCTTTGTCACAGACATGTCATCACAGATTATCACTGATATGCTGGAAAACTCAGCATTGTGTTCTATCTCAGACACATCTGCCGGAGTGAGTTTACTAACTGATGCTATGATGTCTGCTGCCTGTGTGTTCAAAAGACAAATTCGCCGTGAGAAATGCAGAGACTCCCCGTGGTATGACAACGAATGTCTCAATAAAAAGCATGAACGGTGCCATGCACTGAACACATTTCGCATAACGAATGAAACGGTTCCATCAAGTGCGCAACCAATACCAGGCCATGTGCCAGGAGAAGATTGAACGATATAGACGAGGCAAGCGAATTGACCTAATTAACTGCGCGGGGACTGGAAGCGTTTCTGGGAGTCTGAGTCTAGTGACAGGTAGACCATGCCCACCCAGTACTATTCCTATGGATGATTGGGCTGAATAGTTTTCGTCTCTACATTCAACTGATGACTCTTTTGAAGATTTTATTGACCCTGACCCTGAACCAAATACCAGTGACTCTTACATTTTAAACTATACAATATCCAGACATGAGATAAAAATCAGTATGTAAAGAGGCTGTTTTTTGGCATATACTTCTGGTTAAATCTCTGAATGTCGGTCACGTTTCCGGAAGGGATATTCAGCAATAGACAACTAGTTTTGTCTTGCTTTTATTGTTTTTTTTCTAAGGCATTCGACTCTCTAAAGCGTCCTCTTTTATGGAATATGTTTTACAAACATGGAATTAGTTGAAAAATGAGTAAAATGCTACAGTCGATTTATGGTAATGAATTTTTTTGTCTTCTGTCTCACAAGTACACGTCTGGAGCATTTGATTGTTCTATTGGTGTTAGACAAGGCTGTGTGATTAACCCGTTCCTGTTTCAGCTTTTCGTAAATGAATCAATCTTGAGAAGGAAAAGGAGTGTCCAGTTGGTGTGCAGTTAGATCCAGATGAAATTCACGTTCTACTTCTCTTACTTGCTGATAATTTGATACTGTTTGATTATACTGTTTTCAATCTCCCAAAAGAGTTAAATATTCTTCAACATTTCTGTGAAACGTGGAAAATGTCGGTTAATATGTCTAAAACTAAAATTGTAGTTTTCACAAATAGTAGTGGATTGTCTCGTTTGGAGAAATGTTTTTTCGAAGGCAATGTAGTTGTTCCTTGTTACACTTACCTGGGTTAATATATTAACAATAGGCTTAATTGGTCCAAAACGTCTGACAAAGCATGCAGGCCAAGAAGCTATGGATAAAGTCTACACCCGATGCAACCGTTGCAAAGATAATGCTAGTACACTTGTATGGTGCCGAAGTGTGGGTTTTGAAAAGATAAACAAATTGGATAAGGTACAAGTACACGCGTGTAAACGGTTTTTTTAATCTAAAGCTATCTACCTCGAACACCGCAATGTTAGGTGAGTGTGGTAGATACCCCATTCATGCAGTGAGTGAGTGAGTGAGTGAGTGAGTGAGTGAGTGAGACAGAAAAGATTTCAGTTAGTTAGTGATCATCCCTTTATTTTTGGAACAGTACATGTCGTTTCTTTCTTTGGCTTTAAGACCTTTTAAAGTGCATGGATGACATGTATTTCTTACCGACGCCTGTAAATGTGCGTGCATGACACAAAAAAGACGTGAAAATTAACTAACTCAAGTCTGCTTGCACATCAGTGACAGCTTCGAACGAAGGACAAGGTCACCATAGGAATAAGAAAAGACAATCGTGATCTACTCACATCGTTTTCCGCTACAGATCAATAGGTAATTGTATTGTTCACATTTGGGATGTTTGTGCCACAATAATAGAAGTCAGGCACACTTCCGCGGAGTTTTCGAGTGATTTTGTATCGGAACTGTTCGCTTTAAGTGATCTGGTCGTGCAGTCGTGTATGATCATTAATGAACATGAACAAACATCTCAATGTCACAATATGTCACAAAATGTCACAAAATACTCTTCGAAAGGGACACTGATGGCACAACCAGAGCACCCAAGTCTAGATATCTGTCCATACTTCATTTCACCCTTAAACTTTGACGTTAAATCAAATTGAAAGTCGCGAAAGTCATGCTCATAGGGACCCGGCCTCGATCAATCGGTAGTCGTACACTGCAAATGGATATAGCTCGATTACATCGATATAATGTCTGTAGTAACTCTGTGCATAACTGATATAGAATGCAAAGCGAATTGATCCGTACGACTATCGTGTTTGGTTTAATAAAGTGTTTGTAAATGTCTCTCGCTTAAAGTTCTGCCTTGTTTTTTGACAGACAGACAGAGAGACAGACAGTTTATTCAGTAATTTAGGCATCAAGGCCCATAGTACAATGCAGATTGGATATTAACATTTGTCATGTGATGTACATGATAAGATTTTAAATCTAGGTACACATTCGTCATTTTAAAGACATGTTTTAAGAATACAGAAACAGCATGTTTCATATCAGGATTTTCAGAGTTTAGCTAGCAGATTTATCATTAACTGTCGGTCTTTAAAAATGTCTTGCAACATGGGGAGAAATTTATACATTAAATGGGAATACGTTTCACATATAAGTGAGACATGTTATTCATATTCTACTTCTCCGGATGAACAGTTTGTACAAATAGAGCTCACGATATCACCGTCTTTGGACCTGCGATATACATTTACATATACAACTCCTCCAGATATTCGAGTTTATATCAGTATTGAAAAGTCAAACCTTGTTTGCACAAAATATGATGATATATGTTGCCTCCCTTCCAAACAAGATTCGACATATAGAATGCGTCACGCGTATCTGTGATGAATTATTATTCTTGCATACGGACCAGTGATATTCTTTATACACTGCATCACGAAAATGCTTACCAAAAGAGACGATTAAATAACACTCGTTTTGTTCTTGTTTATCCCATTAAGTTAAAACAAACCGCAGAATGGTGGGTACCATGAGCCTGTGTAGAAATCTAAACCGTCTCCATATAATTAGCTGTCACTGTTCAGGGATAACATATGATAACATTTATTTATTGAATGTTATTAGTTGAGGTTGTTAGTTCACCGTAGCATGGAATCGATATTTAGAAATATTAATTGACCGTTAATAGTTACTTTCTGCAAAGGATACATCGAAACAATATTATTTACGCTTAACCAGCAACAACAGTTACTGTGGGGATCCGTCTGGTAGGAATCCTTGTCACATCCGAGGATCTCCGGATATGGGAAGAAAGAATTTATCAAACTGCTTCAGATTACTTTTCCTGTCGGTTTTCTGTCATTGCACGTTTCTTTTCAAGGAGACATCCTCCCATTACAATATTAATCTCACTGTGAAATCATCACATATATGTCTAGCATGGCGACAGGCAAAGATTTCGCTGTCTAACTTAAGTAAGTGGCTTACTTATGTTGGAAGGGATTTAGACATTCTGTTGCCGCCTAATTACTATCTCAATTGAGTCTTTGATCTTTGCAGCAGAACTGTGTAAGATTGTGTGGTGTCTAAATACAGCGTCTAGACCGTCCTTGACAGCTGGCAGTAATTCTTATGGCAGCAGATACAAGTTAATTTCACATGAAACGGATGCACTTGTATGATATCACTCGAAAGGTTCCCTTTGTTTGATCGGTTAGACCGAGCTGGCTGTCTTAATTGGAAGCCGTTCAGGTTTTTCTACTCCTTCATCTTTAATCAGAAAGTTGTGTATGTCTGAAACTGAACGACTTAATCAGACTGTTTATATATCAAAGGGTGAGGTAAAATGGCGTTCAAGGTTGTTGCTTTTGCGACGTGCAAGAGCGCGCGCGCGCGTGCGTGCGTGCGTGCGTGCGTGCGTGCGTGCGTGTGTGTGTGTGTGTGTGCTTGTACTGCTTGATGTCTAATAATGCCGAGTTTATAGTGCTAGCCCACTGAGATACCATGCCGCAGTTTGACGTGATTACCTACTCAGACACAGTATACTGACTCCGAGCCGACCAGTCCTGATTTTAGCCCCTTTATACCGAGCGCCAGACAGGGTAACAACAAGTATCATCTTTTAACGTATTTTGGTATGACGCGGCTGGGGATCGAACACCCGATCATTCGTTCTCCTGGCGGACGCTCTACCATTAGACCACGGAGATGAGCAATGTTTTACCATGACGGTTTTACTGCCTGTATTGATATTCGAGTGCCATTCAAGCAATTTCAGAAAAATAAGTTTTCTTCGATGTGAGACAAACAAGTCAAATCAGTGTAAAAATAAAACTACCATAGCCTTATTAGTTTATAACAATGTTGTCACACGAAAATGTCCAAGAACATATCTCGATTCATGACACTGTATAGCAAGAACGTTTCATTTCACTGTGTGGGCGTAAATGTGTTGCCAATCAATTAATCATTGATGTTTCAAAACTCACCCTCATATTATTTCATTTACATCTATAAGGTATAAATTTCATATTTCAAGGGAATTTTATATTTCTGCAAATAGACTGTTGTGCAATATGTTTGATTTGAAATGAATCTTTGAGACAACCAAGTCCTTTGTTTCTATTCTACACCTTTCTGTGACAAAACATACGGTGTCGTATTCTGTATTATCACCAATACGTTTCGGAAGATCATGTGCACTAACGTTTTCAACATTTGTAAATGTGTTTTACTGATTCTTGAAGCTGTTTGATCCACGGAAAACATCGTTTGATTGGACGCCGGAACTGCTTCAACTCACACTGAGCTCATTTACAGAATTCACGTCATTCATTCCTGACTTTTACTTGCTATTATCATAAAAAATGAGAATAACAATTAAAACAAGAGTTTGCCACTAACGTGGCTATATCCCCCGCCCCTGTTGCAGAATTTATGACATAATTAAATCTAAACAAACCCTAACCTTTTTTGACCGAGGTGGAACTTGTCAGTGAAACTGTAAAAATAAGAAGAGTTTGGAAACTTAGTCCATCTTGCTGCCATGGAAACGTAAAAAATAAAAATGTCTAAAATTTCTAGATAGCAAAAGGCACCAGTTCAGCATGTACCTGACAAACCTGCAAAGTTTGATGAAAATATATTGAACGGTTTATGAGTTATGCTCCGGAAACGAACCCTACCCTAACAAAACCTAAGTCCATCTTGTTGCCATGGAAATGTAAAAAAATATAAAAAATAAAAATTTCTATACAGCAAAAGGCACCAGTTCAGCATGTACCTGACAAACCTGCAAAGTTTGATGAAAATATATTGAACGGTTTATGAGTTATGCTCCGGAAACGAACCCTACCCTAACATAACCTAAGTCCATCTTGTTGCCATGGAAATGTAAAAAAATATTAAAAATAAAAATTTCTATACAGAAAAAGGCACCAGTTCAGCATGTACCTGACAAACCTGCAAAGTTTGATGAAAAAATATTGAACGGTTTATGAGTTATGCTCCGGAAACGAACCCTACCCTAACAGAACCTAAGTCCATCTGGTTGAAATGGAAACGTAACAAATAAAAATGTCTAAAATTTCTAAATAGCAAAAGGCACCAGTTCAGCATGTACCTGACAAACCTGCAAAGTTTGATGAAAATATATTGAACGGTTTATGAGTTATGCTCCGGAAACGAACCCTACCCTAACAGAACTTAAGTCCATCTTGTTGCCATGGAAATGTAAAAAAATATTAAAAATAAAAAATGGAAACGTAACAAATAAAAATGTCTAAAATTTCTATACAGAAAAAGGCACCAGTTCAGCATGCACCTGACAAACCTGCAAAGTTTGATGAAAAAATATTGAACGGTGTATGAGTTATGCTCCGGAAACGAAACGTGACGGACGGACGGACGGACGGAGCCCGTTTCTATATCCCCCGCCAACTTTGCTTGGCGGGGGATAATAATATCAGAGCTTGATAAAGAAACAAAACATACATACTGACGAATACTGTGAGATAGTGATCATCTAAAGAGAAACATACTGTGACATGGTGATCAATTCAGAAGAAACATACTTTGACATGGTGATCACTTCAGAAGAAGCATACTGTGACATGGTGATCACTTCAGAAGAAGCATACTGTGACATGGTGATCACTTCAGAAGAAACATACTGCGCATGGTGATCACTTCAGAAGAAACATACTGTGACATGGTGATCACTTCAGAAGAAACATACTTTGACATGGTGATCACTTCAGAAGAAACATACTGTGACATGGTGATCACTTCAGAAGAAACATACTGTGACATGGTGATCAATTGAGAAGAAACATTTTTTGATATCGTGATCACTTTAGAAGAAACATACTTTGACATGGTGATCACTTCAGAAGAAACATACTGTGACATGGTGATCACTTCAGAAGAAACATACTTTGACATGGTGATCACTTCAGAAGAAACATACTTTGACATGGTGATCACTTCAGAAGAAACATACTTTGACATGGTGATCACTTCAGAAGAAACATACTTTGACATGGTGATCACTTCAGAAGAAACATACTTTGACATGGTGATCACTTCAGAAGAAACAAACTGTGACATGGTGATCACTTCAGAAGAAACAAACTGTGACATGGTGATCACTTCAGAAGAAGCATACTGTGACATGGTGATTACTTCAGAAGAAACATACTTTGACATGGTGATCACTTCAGAAGAAACAAACTGTGACATGGTGATCACTTCAGAAGAAGCATACTGTGACATGGTGATCACTTCAGAAGAAACATACTGTGACATGGTGATCAATTGAGGAGAAACATACTGCGACATGGTCATCAATTCAGAAGACAATACTGTGACATAGTGATCCCTTCAGAAGACAATACTGTGACATAGTGATCCCTTCAGAAGTAACATACTGTGACATAGTGATCCCTTCAGAAGTAACATACTGTGACATAGTGATCCCCTCAGAAGACAATACTGTGACATAGTGATCCCCTCAGAAGACAATAGTGTGACATAGTGATCACTTCAGAAGAAAATACTGTGACATAGTGATCACTTCAGAAGTAACATACTGTGACATAGTGATCCCTTCAGAAATAACATACTGTGACATAGTGATCCGTTCAGAAGACAATACTGTGACATAGTGATCCCTTCAGAAGACAATAGTGTGACATAGTGATCACTTCAGAAGACAATACTGTGACATAGTGATCCCTTCAGAAGACAATACTGTGACATAGTGATCCCTTCAGAAGAAAATACTGTGAAATGGTGATCAATTCAGAAGAAAATACTGTGACACTGTCTTCAATTCAGAAGAATGGTGGCCAGTTCTGGAGAACCTTATTGTGATATGGTGGATGATGTGTGACTATCTGCTTAGGCGGCGTGGGTGATCAATTGACATCGGTGTGATGGGCGAGTACTGATGTGTTCATACCGACAGCGTCCCAACAAATCATATGTTACTATATTGTGCTCATATATTACACAGTGGGAATAGATGATTGCACCTGCCACAGTTACTCACTGTGAGTGTCTTATAGACAGTCATGATTCAATTATTTATTGAAAGTAATTTTTCATTAGTTTCAACATATCATTTCATCAGTTCCACACACTGCAACTAATCTGTTTTCATGTTTATTATGCTTGAGCTGCAGCCTGCATTTTAGGTCTTTTAATACCGGGGACCCTTTAGGTCCCTAATGACGTTTGCATAGAGAACGCGCATAATAGGTTATTTCAAATAGGGAATTGGATTATGCTAAAACTACAAGATGACCCACTCAGCCCGATACAAATGCCCGATCTGAAGTACATTGATGCAGGTAAAATAAATGCGCTGCTCGCAACTCCAGTACTTGTATACATCAAGTGTCGCCTTATGCCTGAATCGGCCCGTGAACGGGTAGAATAGGTCTTCAGTAACCCATGCTTGATTGTCGTAAAAGGCGAAAAAAAGTCTTGTCACGTTTATTACCTAGTTTTGTGCAAGGTTAAAATGATGTCAAAACGTGTATCCCTGTTATCATGTCATTCACAATGTAAATAGTATTATGGTTTGCACCACTATGGATGGTCTGAGTGAAAAGAGGTGAATGAAAGTGTTCGCTTCCCAGTTTTACCTTTGCAAATTGGTGTAGCATTGTGATCTTTATGTAAAATGATATATAGAGATTAATACACGAGTTTCTGTCATATACCTTTTATCTCACAACGAGTCGTGTTATCTGTTGTCACTTTAGTTGTTTTTGGCTTCGCAGTTGATTTTGATGCCTTGCTTCCTACGTTTGTTGATAGTTTAAACTGGTTGATGTGAGCCGTGACTTGACATGAAATATCTGGTATAGCAATTGCTTGTCAACCAACGATCTTATGGACAGAACGTCTTGGCTTCGATTTCTTAATGGTAACAACAGGTAGATGATCTTCAAAATATCTTGAATCTGGTGGCTGTTCAACGATGTCAGGACATGTAACTGAAATTTCTGATGCTTTTTCTGCCTGTTGATTGACAAACGTAGATGGCTTCAGGAATGATTTGTCAACTGCCGTTGGGTCAAATGGATAAATACCACATTTCCTGAAAGCACTGTGCAAGTTACTGGCAGACAGAGAAATCTCGTATGCCTTGCAGGCCAAAGAAAAGACGCTATATCGGTTAACTGTTCCAGAAATTGACCGCTGCCATTTCCTACATTCTGAACTGAAATCTTGGTGAAAGGCCCAAAGCACCCAACATCCATCGGCTGGAGAACATGGCTTGTGTGAGGTGGTAGAACAAACAGGATTATCCCGTGGTCAACAGCGTAATCTATCAGATGAGGGGTGATGTGAGACCTGTGGCCGTCATATAGCAGCAGAGTTTTCTTTCAGATGCCTTTAGTTCTGTCCCTCAGAGTCTGTACAGGCACAGAGTACGTCCTGGATGCTTTGAAGACAGAAGAACCTCGTTCAACTACTTCCAGATAGGCTTCTTTTAGTTGTGTTTGACTTATTATAAGGCCGGTACTATCGTTTACGTCTCGCAGGATTATCCTACAAACCACGATAAACGATATAAGATATGGCCCTACTCAGCTTCCATAGTTTTTAAAATGGAGCGGGAATTCCCCTTAGTAGTCACGTGATACACATTACTGTTTGGGGCGATCGGGTAGCCTAGTGGTTAAAGCGTTCGCTCGTCACGCCGAAGACCCGGGTTCGATTCCCGACATGGGTACAGTGTGTGAAGCCCATTTCTGGTGTCCCCCGCCGTGAAATTGCTGGAATATTGCTAAAAGCGGCGTAAAACCATACTCACTCACTCACTCACTCATTACTGTTTACATCAGCTAGCAGACGAACTTCTCTTGCTGAACTTACGAGTTGAATATTTTTTACGATCTCATTTTTTATAATGGTACAAAATGTGCATTACGTGCAGAAGGTTAGTTTTAGTTAGTTTATCGTAATATAAAGCTGTACTTACGCAAATAGATGCAATTCTGAACATTTTTTGCTCGGAGCTGTCACGATCGAGTTGTCAATGTAAACAATCGCTAATCGCAAATCCGTGCGAGGTGCGCGAGAAATGACGTCATAAAAAAATACGAAGGATTGATGTGTCGGCAGGATAGTTTTCCGAGCACAACGTTCGTTTCCACACCTTTTTTATTTCGTTTGATTTCATTAGGTCAAGATAATTTGTCTTCATCACAAGGACCATTTGTCATTTGATTCTAAAGTGTACGAGGAATTCAGGCATGTATGTATTGCATACACTTCGGCCTTCTTGTGTATTTTCTAAACCTTCTAAACGATTCCAGGCTTACCGGCGACGTTTCAGAATCATCATTGGTGATTTGTACACACAGGAGCCTTCCTCCACTCGTGATTTGTTGAAAAACAGATACCCATGATCACTATTATGCTATTTTTATAAATAAATTCTGTCGAGTTCTCAAATAACGACATCAGTCTGCATAGGCTTCATGATCATTTCAATGTTAACTGCAAATGTCATTTTACAAATGTCAACGTGTGCTCGTGACTAAAGGAGCTATTTCACTCTCACCCAGTTGCATAACGCTAAATACATCTGAGCTAAATGAGCTGACTGCTGCAACGTATTTGCGGCAAATACACACAGAGAGCACGCTGTCATACGTTTGTCGCACAAACACGGTCGTGTAACGAGTGATAAATTGTTGCTGTGTAACCTTGCGTATAGTTGTCTTAGCGGGAAAATACATGACAGTAGCAACGAAATCGCATGATCTGCTTGGGAAAGTCACTCAGACAGGTGGCTAATGACAGAGACCATACCAGAGACCATATACCTCTGCCGTCGTTATATGGTCTCTGCTAATGACAGAGACCATAGCAAAGACCATATGCCTCTACTGTCGCTATATGGTCTCTGCTAATGACAGAGACCATACCAGAGACCATATACCTCTACCGTCGTTATATGGTCTCTGCTAATGACAGAGACCATACCAGAGACCATATACCTCTGCCGTCATTATATGGTCTCTGCTAATGACAGAGACCATACCAGAGACCATATACCTCTACCGTCGTTATATGGTCTCTGCTAATGACAGAGACCATACCAGAGACCATATACCTCTGCCGTCGTTATATGGTCTCTGCTAATGACCACAGCAATTCAATAAGAATAATTTCAAGGTGTCAAGGTTTGGTGATATGAAAATATGACATGGTCGTGGAAGACGTTGAAACACGACAAAACGAGAACACAGTCAGGTACGACTAAGAGTTATCAAGGATTGTTCCACTCTCCACAGTGGATATCACTATCTGTTTGCTCATTTCCCGAACCCAAGAGAACAAAATTAATATTACACATTGAATTTTGTACAAATTGCACTCTGTTAATTGATAAAATTAAGAATCATTCTTGCAAAAAAATGTCAAAATTACAAATGGCCCCTCTCCATAATGGAATATGGCTAATGATATCTGTTCTCTTACTCAGACTGCAATGTTTCCTTTGTTATACAAGTTTACAACTCTGTAACTGTGCACTTCAGATAAAGTGTATGTTGCGCTGAGGCATATTTTATGTACGACTCTTTTAGCTCGAATGAAGTATCGCTGGTCTAAGGGAAGTAACTCTGACTCGCCATGCACTCAGGATATTTTGAGGATTCCTGTTCAAGTAAAGTGTTAGTTGTAAAGACTAACATTTAGTTCCAGAAATAAATCTTAGTTTACTATATTTATTTTTCTTCGAAATATATCAAATCCAAATTGAGCTTAGAACAAGAATTAATTTCAAGCAATCTAGACTTGGCAAATCTTTGTAAACTTGAGTTGGATTCCATTCTTAATTTATTCTCTAGGGTTTGGGAGGCAGATTACAGGCCATACATCTATGTTTATTATTTAACCAAACCATTCTTCGTAGGACAGATGGGAAGATGGGAGGACTATATTCTCAACCGACTTGGGGCAAATATATCATCTTGAAGTTATTTCGTATAAGAGTTGGTTCTCCACACAGGGCCATTGTGACAATGATATGCCTCAGGCTGTTAACTACTCTCTATTAAAGTTCCCTACCCACGGACGTGCAAGAGGTTTAATGAGAGCAAACCAGTCTTCCTTCTCCGTATATATAACAAGCATCACTACTGCACCCTCAGGTCTGGCAGTGGGTTGGACAAAGTAATCACCAGAGCGTTTATGAACCATGCGAAGTGCCTTGGTTAAATTCCGCAGTTGACAGTGCTTTTCAGAGCGTGCTGGCGCACACAATCAGTCTGCTACTCAGTTGCCGTGGATCATGTATTTTGAAACATTCGGAAATATGTCTTGACAATTTCAAAATTTAATGATGAACAGAATATTCTTCTCAATGAGGCAGATTAATAAAGAAAATACACTCTTTCCATAAAATTAACAAATCTAATCTCTGTTCCTTTCTGGATGTCTTCTTCACTTAGTTACAGTTGGTGAAAACCTACCCATAGGATAGCGTTCCATCATACATGTAATTTCAAAGTTCACTAATATTGCACTGTTTCAGAGCATATGGCTTAATGACAACTCCAAATAAATTGATTGTTCCTCGGATTCTTTTCCAATGTCTTGCATCATCTGGATAGTCATGATCAGTTTCGGGGTTGTTGTTTTTAACTTACTTAGGTTTCAATTTTTATTTCTCGGGTTTGATTATCTTTAAGTATGTTCTTGAATAATTTCAGTCTTAATTTAATGTTAACACATAATGCATAGACTTTCTCAATAATCTGTTGAGTTGACGTCTATTTGCGTTGAATGCACGGTATGTATACTCTGAAAATCAAGTAACGCAAAAGTTATTTTTTATGCTTATTTTATGTCATATAAAAAATCAACAGATGGTAATTGATTGTTATAAATTGGCCAACAACATTGTCCTTGACCTAGATTCCATACGGCACACACGGAACAGTAGATTTTGAAGGTGGATCATCTGTTCTCAATACCTTGTGTGGCCACCATTAGAGTCCAATACTGAGTGGCATCGTCGTCCCATGGAAAAAATCAGATCCCGAATTGTGGCCTTCGTGTGGAATGTTCACCCACTCTGCCTGCAGTGTTTGTGCCAACTGTCGGAGGTTATGTGGTGTTTGCAGGACCAGGATGTTGTGATTCCTCAAAAAGATCGGACGTTGTCTGGTTGGAAAATGACGTTCACTTGCATAATGGGAAGGACGTGTGGCTGAAGAATCTCATCCGTGTAACGTTGTGCCGTTAAAATCCCTAGAACTTGCACCAATTCTGTTCACTAGTGTAGATGTCTGTCCACATTATCACACTACAACCACCAAATCTGGCCACTTCCTGTATGCAGTTTCGTGCATAACGTTCCCCGCGACGCCTGTAAACACGGCGTCTACCATTCGCACGGCGAAGCAGTTGTGGCCATACTTTATTATGTTGACACCATTTACTTCGCAGCCAACGATGCAGGTCCGTCAAAATGCGCGTAAACAGTTCCTCGCAGTCTGGGCTGACATCCTACGCAATCCTGGTATTACCGTAGTTGTAGTGGTGACCGTGGTGGTTCTTGCACGCAAGTGACGTAGTCATAGGAACTGTCCTGTGCCTAGCAGTGATACGTGATCGACCGGTTCTGGGAAGGTCACGTGTTGTCCCGAGTGTCTGATAACGGTTCCACAGTCTTCCAATGACGCTTGATGCTACGTTGAAATACCTGGCTACAGCTGAAAATGATTCCCCTCTTTGCAGTTGGCCGATGGCGTTGTTGCGTTGAGCTTCCGTCATATTTTTGCTGTTCTCTTGCAGTAAGATTGTGATGACATACAAGTGAAAACCAAACGTTTGATGGTTGTGTTTTTGCGATTTTTCCATCTTTCCATCAAATATCTGCAGTACCGTATTCTTTCCACACATATATCAATCCAAATCCATGCAGAAATGACCAGTTCATTTTAAGTATCAATTTTGTATGAATGACGGAACGCACTGTGTCAGATATTTACGATGTTGCGTTTCCTTTTTTGCAGAGTGTCAACATGGAGGCAGATCATAGGTTAAACATTTATTTTTGTCCTATCAGATGTATTATAATAAATTGTTTCTTGTGAAGGGGTTGTATTCGTTCCTTTTCTCGATAACTTGTCTGGCTTCACTAGAAAAATGATGTTTATACGGCCTGGGATGCCCAATTAATTTACAAACGAAATATGATTTGAAGTGTATGACGACATTAAAAACAATCCTTCTCTATGTACCGAACATGCTTTTGTAAACAGAAGATTAGCACAGATTTAAAAGACCACCATTCGTTAAGAATTTTTTATTATATCAACAATTTCAACAACAAAAAATATTTTAAAAATACTTAGCTGAAGTGTTCACATCGAATTATATCTTTAATAGAAAAGAACAAGCAGGTAAATGGTAAACATTTGACCAATGGTAAACACTGATCTCAGAGAGAATCTGTACATGGCAGGTGACAAAAGGCAGGTCAACTTGTTCACACTGATAATGACATGTATTCTTTATTTACAAATATATTTATATGTGAACTATTGCACTTAAATAAGAAATATTCACCTTTCAATGTTAGTCAATTGGCCTGGATGTCTTTATTAAATTTAGAAACAATGTCAAGGCATAAATGTATGGAACTTCATCACAGGGTCAAACATAGAGAATATGTTATTAAAACATATACGTAACGACAGTGCGGAGATGCCCCACTGGGTCCAGCTACATACAGCTAAAAGGACCACCGTTAGTATTGCACGCTGAAATCCAGGACCAAATACATCAAGTTGTATCTATAAAGATTGCAAAATTGGTTATTAGCTATACCACGCTGTTAATATTGTATTTGACGTACAGAACCAATCATGGGTGTTTCATAAAGACAGTATTATAATATGTAGGTACATGTTACTGGCTACATTTCCACACAACTAGTGTTACCGTTTGTACCAGCATAGTCACATGACAACCGAGGGAAGAATAGGTGTTCACCAACCCATGCTTGCTGTAAAAGGCGACTATGCTTGTCATAAGACAGGACTAACGAGATCGGGTGGTCAGGCTCGCTGACTTGATTGATGGATGTCATCGTATCCAAATTGCGTGGATCGATGCTCATGATGTCAATCACTGGATTGTCTGGTCAAGACTCGATTATTTACAAACCTCCGTCATATAGCTGGAATATTGTTGAGTGTGGCGGTAAACAACAAACAAAAAAACCCATAAAAACCCATGCCAAACAGAAAAAAACACTACACTTCCCTATGAGCGCTGTGTCAGTGTTGTTAATAGGACAGTCAACATTGTCCACCGCTTCCAATACATGCATAGCATCATGTGTAGTTTATTCAAGCCTGTGTTCACAACGGTCTCTGTCGGTGACCACAACGACCAAGGATGTAGATGACGTGAGTAGATAATGTTGATGCAGTTTTTTAATCAGTTACTGGAGTGTGGTGGTGCCAGTATCAATACATAATTGTGGCTGGGAGGTGGAACGGTGCCAGCGCAGGACACACACTGCGGTGTAATAGTGTAAATGACTGTGTATGGAATTATTGGCTTATCATATTAAGATGGATTAATTGGTAATGCCTGTGAACATCAATTCGACTGTTAAAAACCAACATGTTGCATGATCACGTGACGCAGTACTTACACGAAAGTTCCTACAAAAACTGAGGGGTGAAAGAAGTACATCGAGTTTGTTCTTTATGTCTTTGAAAATCGAAAGAACTTTTGTTAAATTTGTTCATTTGTTTAATCCACAATGCCTGCAGCATTATGTAAAACGTAATCTGTGGCTGGGTAATTTTGTGAACACATATATTGGTTCAATGAAGACTGGAGCCAGAAATGCATTTGCAGCCACTTGATCCCTACCATGTTACAAAAGTTGTAAGTTTGTGCCGAAAAAGTTCTATATTTTCAAAGACAAGACGTGTAAGATACCCATCAGCAGTATATATTTTACAAAATAAAACCATGTAGAAATCTTCACTGAGTGCTAACTAAACGCCAGTAAAATACATTTTTGTGGGATAACATCGCTAACTTAACAGTATTGTTTTGCTCCTCGGTTTTAATAAATTCGTGCATGTTAGTCCAACTCTGTACTTGCAATAAATATGCATTATTAAGTATTTCGGTGTCTATATATGGAAGCAGCGGCGCCCAATCATCATTATAGAGAGGATATATTGCGTTAAGAGAATACTGATATGAAATCCAGAAGCAGCATGTCATGGTACGAGCTATGTATTGTTACCCGACTACACCGCTAACGTGGAGCTACAACCCTGATATATTTCACCTTAGGGTTGTACCATTGGCATTTCGGGGGTGGGGGATTGGAATGTGTGTCAGGCAATTTCTTTTTCTTTTCAACAGTCTGACGCATGCCCCCTCCCCGAATATCACATGGTCGGTCCCTGAGCAATATGGGATTGTGGGGCGAGGACTGAACATATTTAAACAAGGGTGAGTAAAGTATTGTAGGGTGGGCTATGAAACCTCCAATCTACTAAAATTATGGGAAACATAAACACTACATTAATCCGTGGATATTCAAACCTCTACAAATATAAAGAGTCCAATTGAGTCTCACATAGAGAGGGGGAAGTGAGTCCAAGGGGGTCTCATGGTAATTTACTGATAGTGTTCACCATGTCTTCACATAGAGAGGGGGAAGTGTGTCCAAGGGGGCCTAATGGTAATTTACTGATAGTGGTCACCATGTGTTTACATAGAGAGGGGGAAGTGTGTCCCAGGGGGCCTAATGGTAATTACTGCCAGTGTTCACCATGTCTTCACACAGAGAGGGTAAAGTGTGTCCGAGGGACTCTCATGGTAATTACTGCCAGTGTTCACCATGTCTTCACATAGAGAGGGGGAAGTGTGTCCCAGGGGGCCTAATGGTAATTACTGCCAGTGTTCACCATGTCTTCACACAGAGAGGGTAAAGTGTGTCCGAGGGACTCTCATGGTAATTACTGCCAGTGTTCACCATGTCTTCACATAGAGAGGTTGAAGTGTGTCCCAGGGGGCCACATGGTAATTACTGCCAGTGTTCACCATGTCTTCACATAGAGAGGGGGAAGTGTGTCCCAGGGGCCTCATGGTAATTACTGCCAGTGTTCACCATGTCTTCACATAGAGAGGGGGAAGCGTGTCCCAGGGGGGCTCATGGTAATTACTGCCAGTGTTCACCATGTCTTCACATAGAGAGGGGGAAGTGTGTCCCAGGGGGCCTCATGGTAATTACTGCCAGTGTTCACCATGTCTTCACATAGAGAGGGGGAAGTGTGTCCCAGGGGGCCTCATGGTAATTACTGCCAGTGTTCACCATGTCTTCACATAGAGAGGGGGAAATGTGTCCCAGGGGGCCTCATGGTAATTACTGCCAGTGTTCACCATGTCTTCACATAGAGAGGGGGAAGTGTGTCCCAGGGGGCCTCATGGTAATTACTGCCAGTGTTCACCATGTCTTCACATAGAGAGGTTGAAGTGTGTCCCAGGGGGCCTCATGGTAATTACTGCCAGTGTTCACCATGTCTTCACATAGAGAGGGGGAAGTGTGTCCCAGGGGGCCTCATGGTAATTACTGCCAGTGTTCACCATGTCTTCACATAGAGAGGGGGAAGTGTGTCCCAGGGGGCCTCATGGTAATTACTGCCAGTATTCACCATGTCTTCACATAGAGAGGGGGAAGTGTGTCCCAGGGGGCTCATGGTAATTACTGCCAGTGTTCACCAAGTCTTCACATAGAGAGGGGGAAGTGTGTCCCAGGGGGCTCATGGTAATTACTGCCAGTGTTCACCATGTCTTCACATGAACGGCTGACGCCGGAAGGTTCCTCCAACCTGTACATCCGACCTGGTTTATCTTCTACAGCAAGGCAACACTGCTTATACTCATCTCGGTTTCATATGTTCCACTTATGACGTTTAAATCATATTTGTCGTTAGATCCTTGCTTATTGTTCGTTAGTGCTTGGGTTCACCATCAAGGGACCTTGTTCACTGCCTCTCATCTCCACGAACGTCATGTTACCTGCCCTAGTACTTTATGAGATTTACACTTCGACCCAAGATATACCCAGGCGCTGAATCTGCGATGAGGGTGTTGCGCTCTTACTTCCGAGTCGTGTGAAACCTTTCATCTCTACCCGCATTGAGATTACTTGCATCTTATCCAGTTGGAGTTGATTGCTATTCCTGCGTATTGCGAGTGAATGTTTATCCAGTTGAAGTTGATTGCTATTCCTGCGTATTGCGTGTGAATGTTTATCCAGTTGAAGTTGATTGCTATTCCTGCGTATTGCGTGTGAATGTTTATCCAGTTGAAGTGATTGCTATTCCTGCGTATTGCGTGTGAATGTTTACACACGGGATGCTGCCACCTTGGTACTGCTACTCGAACATTTTCTGATCAATGAAGATGTATCGCACCATGTTGTGAGCCAGCAGCATTGAGAACAACTGCAACGAATGAAGAGTGATAATAAATACATCGTCATGCTGAGTGTAGGCCTTCAATTTTGAAGACAATGCAGAAAATAACAGTAAGACATTAATGTTTTCAGATCAGCCAAGGCAGACGCGATAAGAAGGACATACTGATACAGTATTCTACTTTACCTCTAAGAAGCCCACACATAGCGCTATGAGGCCAATGATGATGAGGTTATCCTTGAATGCAAACATGAGTGACCCTATGCAGCCTTGTGTGAAGACGAGCTGATCCGCGTACGTGTCCTGTAAATGAACAGAAGTCACAGTGAGGTCATGCCTCATCTTACCAACGATCATGTTGATGCTAAAATGATTGAAATACTCAGACATTGGAGATAAAAATATCGTATTTGTCATACAAATCATGTTTAAAAGCATAGAGTAATATATATTTACAGCTGTATAGGTCAATGAGAAACAAGTTATGCATTTAGCAAGTGTCTGAGGTGAATGTCTTCCCACTGTTACGAACATCACTAACACCTTATATGCCTTGAGCTGTAATGTCCACACACTGTCGATAACTTGGTCGGCCTACTTGACTGCCACCGTGTAAAACTGTACTATATACTGACCAGGTACTTGCGGACACCGAAGCCACACTGGGCGGATGTGGGCACCCTGCAGCAGGACCTTGGCACACCACAGCGAGACATGGCCGCCGAAGAACAGTTATAGTAGACGTTCACCTCCCAGTCGGAGTAGCTTGCGGCACCGCAGCAGTAGAACTGCACGTACATATGTACAGGTCAGAGACAGGACACCTAGGTGCCATGATTGTTCAAGTTGGTTTTGGGCTGATCGCTACATAAGATAATATCATGAACATGTTATGTTTGCACTATTATTAAAACAGGGCCCTTTCTGCTGACATGGTTAGTGTACTGAATATAACATATCTTCATGTCATTGTCTACAACCCCCAGAAAAACAATAACACACATTTGTTTTGGACCGTGATCAACACAAGATTTCTTTTCCAAATACCAAATAAATAGTTCAGACGAAGAATGCAGCTGATATAACTTCACTGTGAAAAATGAATCACCAGTAAGAGGATCGATAGCATGTCTACATGTGTGTGTGTGTGTGTGTGTGTGGGGGGGGGGGGGGGGGGGGGGGGGGGGGGGCAAAAGGTTTACCTGTTTCTGTAGAAAGTCGATGGCGTCCCTGATGTCGTCGTTGTCGCCGTAGTGGGTGATGGCGTGCTGCATGTAGTCCATCATGGCTTTTTCAACTGTGTCCATCAGGACGAAGGCGAGGATGCCGGCCACCATCTGGACCACGAATACCACCACGATGGTCAAGATATACTGTGTGACAACGTTACAGATGTATTAGTGTATGTGTACTGTGGGACAACATAACAGATGTATTAGTGTATGTGTACTGTGTGACAACGTTACAGTTGTATAAGTGTATGTGTACTGTGTGACAACGTTACAGATGTATTAGTGTATGTGTACTGTGGGACAATGTTACAGATGTATTAGTGTATGTGTACTGTGGGACAATGTTACAGATGTATTAGTGTATGTGTACTGTGGGACAACATAACAGATGTATTAGTGTATGTGTACTGTGGGACAATGTTACAGATGTATTAGTGTATGTGTACTGTGGGACAACATAACAGATGTATTAGTGTATGTGTACTGTGTGACAACGTTACAGATGTATTAGTGTATGTGTACTGTGGGACAACATAACAGATGTATTAGTGTATGTGTACTGTGTGTCAACATTACAGATGTATTAGTGTATGTGTACTGTGTGACAACGTTACAGATGTATTAGTGTATGTGTACTGTGTGACAACGTTACAGATGTATTAGTGTATGTGTACTGTGGGACAACATAACAGATGTATTAGTGTATGTGTACTGTGGGACAACATAACAGATGTATTAGTGTATGTGTACTGTGTGTCAACATTACAGATGTATTAGTGTATGTGTACTGTGTGACAACGTTACAGATGTATTAGTGTATGTGTACTGTGTGACAACGTTACAGATGTATTAGTGTATGTGTACTGTGGGACAATGTTACAGATGTATTAGTGTATGTGTACTGTGGGACAACATTACAGATGTATTAGTGTATGTGTACTGTGTGTCAACATTACAGATGTATTAGTGTATGTGTACTGTGTGACAACGTTACAGATGTATTAGTGTATGTGTACTGTGTGACAACGTTACAGATGTATTAGTGTATGTGTACTGTGGGACAACATTACAGATGTATTAGTGTATGTGTACTGTGTGACAACGTTACAGATGTATTAGTGTATGTGTACTGTGGGACAACATAACAGATGTATTAGTGTATGTGTACTGTGGGACAACATAACAGATGTATTAGTGTATGTGTACTGTGTGACAACGTTACAGTTGTATAAGTGTATGTGTACTGTGTGACAACGTTACAGATGTATTAGTGTATGTGTACTGTGGGACAATGTTACAGATGTATTAGTGTATGTGTACTGTGGGACAATGTTACAGATGTATTAGTGTATGTGTACTGTGGGACAACATAACAGATGTATTAGTGTATGTGTACTGTGTGACAACGTTACAGATGTATTAGTGTATGTGTACTGTGGGACAACATAACAGATGTATTAGTGTATGTGTACTGTGGGACAACATAACAGATGTATTAGTGTATGTGTACTGTGTGTCAACATTACAGATGTATTAGTGTATGTGTACTGTGTGACAACGTTACAGATGTATTAGTGTATGTGTACTGTGTGACAACGTTACAGATGTATTAGTGTATGTGTACTGTGGGACAACATAACAGATGTATTAGTGTATGTGTACTGTGGGACAATGTTACAGATGTATTAGTGTATGTGTACTGTGTGACAACATTACAGATGTATTAGTGTATGTGTACTGTGTGACAACGTTACAGTTGTATTAGTGTATGTGTACTGTGGGACAATGTTACAGATGTATTAGTGTATGTGTACTGTGGGACAATGTTACAGATGTATTAGTGTATGTGTACTGTGTGACAACATAACAGATGTATTAGTGTATGTGTACTGTGGGACAACATAACAGATGTATTAGAGTATGTGTACTGTGTGA
Source organism: Haliotis cracherodii (assembly GCF_022045235.1). Classification (NCBI taxonomy): domain Eukaryota; kingdom Metazoa; phylum Mollusca; class Gastropoda; order Lepetellida; family Haliotidae; genus Haliotis; species Haliotis cracherodii. The sequence goes on from NW_027266286.1 coordinate 33,062,907, forward strand.
CAACGTTACAGATGTATTAGTGTATGTGTACTGTGGGACAACGTTACAGATGTATTAGTGTATGTGTACTGTGGGACAACATAACAGATGTATTAGTGTATGTGTACTGTGTGTCAACATTACAGATGTATTAGTGTATGTGTACTGTGGGACAACATAACAGATGTATTAGTGTATGTGTACTGTGGGACAACGTTACAGATGTATTAGTGTATGTGTACTGTGGGACATCATAACAGATGTATTAGTGTATGTGTACTGTGTGTCAACATTACAGATGTATTAGTGTATGTTTACTGTGGGACAATGTTACAGATGTATTAGTGTATGTGTACTGTGGGACAACATTACAGATGTATTAGTGTATGTGTACTGTGGGACAACGTTACAGTTGTACCTGTCGATGTGTACTGTGGGACAACATAACAGATGTATTAGTGTATGTGTACTGTGGGACAACATAACAGATGTATTAGTGCATGTGTACTGTGTGACAACGTTACAGATGTATTAGTGTATGTGTACTGTGGGACAACATAACAGATGTATTAGTGTATGTGTACTGTGGGACAACGTTACAGATGTATTAATGTATGTGTACTGTGGGACAACATAACAGATGTAATAGTGTATGTGTACTGTGTGTCAACATTACAGATGTATTAGTGTATGTGTACTGTGTGACAACATAACAGATGTATTAGTGTATGTGTACTGTGTGTCAACATTACAGATGTATTAGTGTATGTGTACTGTGTGACAACATTACAGATGTATTAGTGTATGTGTACTGTGGGACAACATAACAGATGTATTAGTGTATGTGTACTGTGTGACAACGTTAAAGATGTATTAGTGTATGTGTACTGTGGGACAACATAACAGATGTATTAGTGTATGTGTACTGTGGGACAACGTTACAGATGTATTAGTGTATGTGTACTGTGGGACAACATAACAGATGTATTAGTGTATGTGTACTGTGTGTCAACATTACAGATGTATTAGTGTATGTGTACTGTGGGACAACATAACAGATGTATTAGTGTATGTGTACTGTGTGACAACGTTACAGATGTATTAGTGTATGTGTACTGTGGGACAACATAACAGATGTATTAGTGTATGTGTACTGTGTGACAACATTACAGATGTATTAGTGTATGTGTACTGTGTGACAACATTACAGATGTATTAGTGTATGTGTACTGTGGGACAACGTTACAGTTGTACCTGTCGATGTGTACTGTGGGACAACATAACAGATGTATTAGTGTATGTGTACTGTGGGACAACATAACAGATGTATTAGTGCATGTGTACTGTGTGACAACGTTACAGATGTATTAGTGTATGTGTACTGTGGGACAACATAACAGATGTATTAGTGTATGTGTACTGTGGGACAACGTTACAGATGTATTAATGTATGTGTACTGTGGGACAACATAACAGATGTAATAGTGTATGTGTACTGTGTGTCAACATTACAGATGTATTAGTGTATGTGTACTGTGTGACAACATAACAGATGTATTAGTGTATGTGTACTGTGTGTCAACATTACAGATGTATTAGTGTATGTGTACTGTGTGACAACATTACAGATGTATTAGTGTATGTGTACTGTGGGACAACATAACAGATGTATTAGTGTATGTGTACTGTGTGACAACGTTAAAGATGTATTAGTGTATGTGTACTGTGGGACAACATAACAGATGTATTAGTGTATGTGTACTGTGGGACAACGTTACAGATGTATTAGTGTATGTGTACTGTGGGACAACATAACAGATGTATTAGTGTATGTGTACTGTGTGTCAACATTACAGATGTATTAGTGTATGTGTACTGTGGGACAACATAACAGATGTATTAGTGTATGTGTACTGTGTGACAACGTTACAGATGTATTAGTGTATGTGTACTGTGGGACAACATAACAGATGTATTAGTGTATGTGTACTGTGTGACAACATTACAGATGTATTAGTGTATGTGTACTGTGTGACAACATTACAGATGTATTAGTGTATGTGTACTGTGGGACAACATAACAGATGTATTAGTGTATGTGTACTGTGTGACAACGTTAAAGATGTATTAGTGTATGTGTACTGTGGGACAACATAACAGATGTATTAGTGTATGTGTACTGTGTGTCAACATTACAGATGTATTAGTGTATGTGTACTGTGTGACAACATTACAGATGTATTAGTGTATGTGTACTGTGGGACAACATAACAGATGTATTAGTGTATGTGTACTGTGTGACAACGTTAAAGATGTATTAGTGTATGTGTACTGTGGGACAACATAACAGATGTATTAGTGTATGTGTACTGTGGGACAACGTTACAGATGTATTAGTGTATGTGTACTGTGGGACAACATAACAGATGTATTAGTGTATGTGTACTGTGTGTCAACATTACAGATGTATTAGTGTATGTGTACTGTGGGACAACATAACAGATGTATTAGTGTATGTGTACTGTGTGACAACGTTACAGATGTATTAGTGTATGTGTACTGTGGGACAACATAACAGATGTATTAGTGTATGTGTACTGTGGGACAATGTTACAGATGTATTAGTGTATGTGTACTGTGTGACAACGTTACAGATGTATTAGTGTATGTGTACTGTGTGACAACATTACAGATGTATTAGTGTATGTGTACTGTGTGACAACGTTACAGTTGTATTAGTGTATGTGTACTGTGGGACAACATAACAGATGTATTAGTGTATGTGTACTGTGTGACAACATAACAGATGTATTAGTGTATGTGTACTGTGTGACAACGTTACAGATGTATTAGTGTATGTGTACTGTGGGACAACATAACAGATGTATTAGTGTATGTGTACTGTGTGTCAACATTACAGATGTATTAGTGTATGTGTACTGTGGGACAACATTACAGATATATTAGTGTATGTGTACTGTGGGACAACATAACAGATGTATTAGTGTATGTGTACTGGGGGACAATGTTACATATGTATTAGTGTATGTGTACTGTGGGACAACATAACAGATGTATTAGTGTATGTGTACTGTGGGACAACATAACAGATGTATTAGTGTATGTGTACTGTGTGACAACATAACAGATGTATTAGTGTATGTGTACTGTGGGACAACATAACAGATGTATTAGTGTATGTGTACTGTGTGACAACGTTACAGATGTATTAGTGTATGTGTACTGTTGGACAACATTACAGATGTATTAGTGTATGTGTACTGTGGGACAACATAACAGATGTATTAGTGTATGTGTACTGTGTGACAACGTTACAGATGTATTAGTGTATGTGTACTGTGGGACAACATAACAGATGTATTAGTGTATGTGTACTGTGTGACAACGTTACAGATGTATTAGTGTATGTGTACTGTGTGACAACGTTACAGATGTATTAGTGTATGTGTACTGTGGGACAACATAACAGATGTATTAGTGTATGTGTACTGTGTGTCAACATTACAGATGTATTAGTGTATGTGTACTGTGTGACAACATTACAGATGTATTAGTGTATGTGTACTGTGTGACAACGTTACAGATGTATTAGTGTATGTGTACTGTGTGACAATGTTACAGATGTATTAGTGTATGTGTACTGTGGGACAACATAACAGATGTATTAGTGTATGTGTACTGTGGGACAATGTTACAGATGTATTAGTGTATGTGTACTGTGGGACAACATAACAGATGTATTAGTGTATGAGTACTGTGGGACAACATAACAGATGTATTAGTGTATGTATACTGTGGGACAATGTTACAGATGTATTAGTGTATGTGTACTGTGGGACAACATAACAGATGTATTAGTGTATGTGTACTGGGGGACAATGTTACAGATGTATTAGTGTATGTGTACTGTGGGACAACATAACAGATGTATTAGTTTATGTGTACTGTGTGACAAGGTTACAGATGTATTAGTGTATGTGTACTGTGTGTCAACATTACAGATGTATTAGTGTATGTGTACTGTGGGACAATGTTACAGATGTATTAGTGTATGTGTACTGTGGGACAACATAACAGATGTATTAGTGTATGTGTACTGTGGGACAATGTTACAGATGTATTAGTGTATGTGTACTGTGGGACAACAGAACAGATGTATTAGTGTATGTGTACTGTGGGACAATGTTACAGATGTATTAGTGTATGTGTACTGTGGGACAATGTTACAGATGTATTAGTGTATGTGTACTGTGGGACAACATAAGAGATGTATTAGTGTATGTGTACTGTGGGACAATGTTACAGATGTATTAGTGTATGTGTACTGAAGGACAATGTTACAGATGTATTAGTGTATGTGTACTGTGTGACAACATAACAGATGTTTTAGTGTATGTGTACTGTGGGACAATGTTACAGATGTATTAGTGTATGTGTACTGTGGGACAACATAACAGATGTATTAGTGTATGTGTACTGTGGGACAACATAACAGATGTATTAGTGTATGTGTACTGTGGGACAATGTTACAGATGTATTAGTGTATGTGTACTGTGGGACAACATAACAGATGTATTAGTGTATGTGTACTGTGGGACAACGTTACAGATGTATTAGTGTATGTGTACTGTGGGACAACATAACAGATGTATTAGTGTATGTGTACTGTGGGACAATGTTACAGATGTATTAGTGTATGTGTACTGTGTGTCAACATTACAGATGTATTAGTGTATGTGTACTGTGTGACAACGTTACAGATGTATTAGTGTATGTGTACTGTGGGACAACATAACAGATGTATTAGTGTATGTGTACTGTGGGACAACGTTACAGATGTATTAGTGTATGTGTACTGTGTGACAAGGTTACAGATGTATTAGTGTATGTGTACTGTGTGTCAACATTACAGATGTATTAGTGTATGTGTACTGTGTGACAAGGTTACAGATGTATTAGTGTATGTGTACTGTGTGACAACGTTACAGATGTATTAGTGTATGTGTACTGTGTGACAACGTTACAGTTGTACCTGTCGATGTGTGCTGTGGGACAACGTAACATGTACTAGTCGATGTGCACTGTGGAACAACGTAACATGTACTAGTCGATGTGCACTGTGGGACAACGTAACAGATGTACTTGTCGATGCGTGCTATACTTGTCGATGTGTACTGTGGAACAACTTTACAGACGTACTAGTCAATATGTACTGTGGAACAACGTAACATGTACTAGTCGTTGGCACTGTGGGACAACGTTATAGTTGTACTTGTCGATGCGTACTATACTTGTCGATGTGTACTGTGGAACAACTTTACAGACGTACTAGGCAATATGTACTTTGGGACAACGTAACATGTACTTGTCGATGTGTACTGTGGAACAACGTAACATGTACTAGTCGATGCGTACTATACTTGTCGATGTGTACTGTTGGACAACGTAACATGTACTAGTCGATGTGTGCTGTGGGACAACGTTACAGTTGTACTTGTCGATGTGAACTATACTTGTCAATTTGCACTGTGGGACAACGTAACATGTACTAGTCGATGTGTACTGTGGAACAACGTAACATGTACTAGTCGATGCGTACTATACTTGTCGATGTGTACTGTGGGACAACGTAACATGTACTAGTCGATGTGTGCTGTGGGACAACGTTACAGTTGTTTTTGTCGATGTGAACTATACTTGTCAATGTGCACTGTGGGACAACGTAACATGTACTAGTCGATGTGTGCTGTGGGACAACGTTACAGTTGTACTTGTCGATGCGTACTATACTTGTCGATGTGTACTGTGGGACAACGTAATATGTACTAGTCGATGTGTACTGTGGAACAACATTACAGATGTACTAGTCGATGTGTACTGTGGGACAATGTAACATTCCGAATGTCACTTTCATAATCTGGTAAGCGACGCACTAATTGGTCGGATGAAAGGTCGTTCCGACGTGACCCCTAATGGGATGTCTTGAGATCTTTGTTTTGCGGTAGCGAGAACCAAGTTCTGATTTTAATGAGATTGCGTAGTGATTTAAATGAGATTGCGTAGTGGATGTACGAGGCGATGTGTACTGTGGACAAACGTAGTGGATGTAATAGTCGATGTGTACTGTGGGACAACGTAGAAGATGTAACAGTCAATGTGTATTGTGGGACAATGTAACAGATGTACTTATCGATGTGTTCTGTGGGACAACATTACAGACGTACTAGTCAATGTGTACTGTGGGACAATGTAACAGATGTACTTGTCGATGTGTACTGTGGGACAACGTAACATGTACTAGTCGATGTGTACTATGGGACAACGTAACATGTACTAGTCGATGTGTACTATGGAACAACGTAACATGTACTAGTCGATGTGTACTGTGGGACAATGTAACATGTTCTAGTCGATGTGTACTGTGGGACAACGTTACAGACGTACTAGTCAATGTGTATTGTGGGACAATGTAACAGATGTACTTGTCGATGTGTATTGTGGGACAACATTACAGACGTACTAGTCAATGTGTATTGTGGGACAACATAACATGTACTTGTGGATGTGTACTGTGGGACAACGTTACAGACGTACTAGTCAATGTGTATTGTGGAACAACGTAACATGTACTAGTCGATATGTACTGTGGGACAACGTTACAGTTGTACTTGTAGATGCGAACTATACTTGTCAATGTGCACTGTGGAACAACATTACAGATGTACTAGTCAATGTGTACTGTGGGACAACGTAACATGTACTAGTCGATGTGTGCTGTGGGACAACGTTACAGTTGTACTTGTCGATGCGAACTATACTTGTCGATGTGCACTGTGGGACAACGTAACATGTACTAGTCGATGTGTACTGTGGGACAACGTTACAGTTGTACTTGTCGATGCGAACTATACTTGTCGATGTGAACTGTGGGACAACGTTACATGTACTAGTCGATGTGAACTGTGGGACAACGTTACAATTGTACTTGTCGATGTGTACTGTGGAACAACGTAGCGGATGTAGCAGTCGATGTGTACTGTGAGACAACATAACAGATGTACTTGTCGATGTGACTGAACTTGTCGATGTGAACTGTGGGACAACGTAACAGATGTACTTGTCCATGTGCACTGTACTTGTCGATGTGTACTGTGGAACAACGTAACATGTACTAGTTGATGTCTACAGTGGGACAACGTTACAGATGTACTTGTCGATGTGTACTGTGGGACAACATAACAGATGTACTTGTCAATGTGTACTGTGGGACAAAGTAACATGTACTAGTTGATGTCTACTGTGGGACAACGTTACAGATGTACTTGTCAATGTGTACTGTACTTGTCGATATGTACTGTGGGACAACGTAACATGTACTAGTCGATGTGTAATGTGGGACAACGTAACAGATGTACTTGTCGATGTGTACTGTGGGACAACGTAACAGATGTACTTGTCGATGTGTACTGTGGGACAATGTAGCGGATGTAGCAGTCGATGTATACTGTACTTGTCGATGTCTACTGTTGGAAAACGTAACATGTACTAGTTGATGTGTACTGTGGGACAACGTAACAGATGTACTTGTCGATGTGTACTGTGGGACAAGGTAACATGTACTTGTCGATGTGTACTGTGCGACAACGTAACAGATGTACTAGTCGATGTGTACTGTGCGACAACGTAACATGTACTAGTCGATGTGTGCTGTGCGACAACGTAACATGTACTAGTCGATGTGTACTGTGGGACAACGTAACAGATGTACTAGTCAATGTGTACTGTGCGACAACGTAACATGTACTTGTCGATGTGTACTGTGCGACAACGTAATATGTACTAGTTGATGTGTACTGTGGGACAACGTAACAGATGTACTAGTCGATGTGTACTGTGCGACAACGTAACATGTACTAGTCGATGTGTACTGTGGGACAACGTAACATGTACTTGTCGATGTGTACTGTGCGACAACGTAACATGTACTAGTCGATGTGTACTGTGGGACAACGTAACAGATGTACTAGTCGATGTGTACTGTGCGACAACGTAACATGTACTAGTCGATGTGTACTGTGGGACAACGTAACAGATGTACTAGTCGATGTGTACTGTGCGACAACGTAACATGTACTAGTCGATGTGTACTGTGGGACAACGTAACAGATGTACTTGTCGATGTGTACTGTGCGACAACGTAACATGTACTAGTCGATGTGTACTGTGGGACAACGTAACAGATGTACTAGTCGATGTGTACTGTGGGACAACGTAACATGTACTTGTCGATGTGTACTGTGCGACAACGTAACAGATGTACTAATCGATGTGTACTGTGCGACAACGTAACATGTACTAGTCGATGTGTGCTGTGCGACAACGTAACATGTACTAGTCGATGTGTACTGTGGGACAATATAACATGTACTTGTCGATGTGTACTGTGGGACAACGTAATATGTACTAGTTGATGTGTACTGTGCGACAACCTAACATGTACTAGTTGATGTGTACTGTGGGACAACGTAACAGATGTACTTGTCGATGTGAACTGTGGGACAACGTAACATGTACTAGTCGATGTGTACTGTGGGACAACGTAATATGTACTAGTTGATGTGTACTGTGGGACAACCATCCAAGAACACCATCAACATATAAGTCAGGGAATACCATGCAAGAACATCATCAACTTACAGGTCAGGAAATACCATCCAAGAACACCATCGACATACAGGTCAGGAAACACCATCCAAGAACACCATCAACATATAAGCCAGGGAATACCATCCAAGAAAACCATCAACATACAGGTGGTCAGGAAATACCATCCAAGAACACCATCGACATACAGATTAGTAAATACCACCCAAGAACATCATCAACATACAGGTCCGGAAATACCATCCAAGAGCACCATCGACATACAGGTCAGGATATACCATCCAAGAACACAATCAACATACACGTCAGGGAATACCATCCAAGAATATCATCAACATACAGGTCAGGAAATACCATCCAAGAACACCATCGACATACAAGTCAGGGAATACCATCCAAGAACACCATCAACATACACGTCAGGGAATACCATCCAAGAATATCATCAACATACAGGTCAGGAAATACCATCCAAGGACACCATCAACATACAGATCAGGAAATACCATCCAAGAACACCATCAACATACAGGTCAGGATATACCATCCAAGAACACCATCAACATACACGTCAGGGAATACCATCCAAGAACACCATCAACATACAGGTCAGGAAATACCATCCAAGAACACCATCAACATACAGGTCAGGATATACCATCCAAGAACACCATCAACATACACGTCAGGGAATACCATCCAAGAACACCATCAACATACAGGTCAGGAAATACCATCCAAGAACATCATCAACATACAGGTCAGGAAATACCATCCAAGAACACCATCAACGTACAGATCAGGAAATACCATCCAAGAACACCATCAACATACAGGTCAGGAAATACCATCCAAGAACATCATCAACATACAGGTGGTCAGGAAATACCATCCAAGAACACCATCAACATACAGGTGGTCAGGAAATACCATCCAAGAACATCATCAACATACAGGTCAGGAAATACCATCCAAGAACATCATCAACATACAGGTCAGGATATACCATCCAAGAACACCATCAACATATAAGTCAGGGAATACCATGCAAGAACATCATCAACTTACAGGTCAGGAAATACCATCCAAGAACACCATCGACATACAGGTCAGGAAATACCATCCAAGAACACCATCAACATATAAGCCAGGGAATACCATCCAAGAAAACCATCAACATACAGGTGGTCAGGAAATACCATCCAAGAACATCACCAACATACAGGTCAGGATATACCATCCAAGAACACCATCAACATACAGGTCAGGAAATACCATCCAAGAACAACATCAACATACAGATCAGGAAATACCATCCAAGAACACCATCAACATACAGGTCAGGAAATACCATCCAAGAACATCATCAACATACAGGTGGTCAGGAAATACCATCCAAGAACATCATCAACATACAGATCAGGAAATACCATCCAAGAACATCATCAACATACAGGTCAGGGAATACCATCCAAGAACATCATCAACATACAGGTCAGGAAATACCATCCAAGAACACCATCAACATACAGGTCAGGAAATACCATCCAAGAACAACATCAACATACAGATCAGGAAATACCATCCAAGAACACCATCAATATACAGGTCAGGAAATACCATCCAAGAACATCATCAACATACAGGTGGTCAGGAAATACCATCCAAGAACATCATCAACATACAGATCAGGAAATACCATCCAAGAACATCATCAACATACAGGTCAGGGAATACCATCCAAGAACATCATCAACATACAGGTCAGGAAATACCATCAAAGAACACCATCCACATACAGATCAGGAAATACCATCCAAGAACACCATCAACATACAAGTCTAGAAATACCATCCAAGAACACCATCGACATACAGGTCAGGATATACCATCCATAAACACCATCAACATACAGGTCAGGAAATACCATCCAAGAACACCATCAACATACAGGTCAAGCAATACCATCAAAGAACACCATCAACATAAGGGACAGGAATTATCATCCAACAACACCATCAACATACAGGTCAGACCAGATGGCTACCAAGTTTCGTATCTACCCCATCCCGAGGATGAACCTCGTCTTATCAGAAGCCCTTATGGTAAACACCGATGACCTTGATCTATAGAGTTTCCATATCTACCAAGAACACCAACAGGAGGAACAGATCAACGGAAATCAACACTCACAGTTCGCAGCAGACAGATGTTTTCCCTGAGAGCTCCAATACATCCGAATATGCTGATGAAGAACATCACTGACCCGACCACAATCAGCATGTAGGCGGGGTCAGTGATCACGTGATCGAAGAAAGTCAGACCTTTCTTCTGAAGGCGTGCCCAAATTCCGATGCCAAGCATCACACAGCCGGCCGTCTGAAAGCAAGTATGATATTGGTCTGTAATAAGTATTTCAATTATATACTCACCGCCAAAAGAAACGCGAATCAAAGAAACATATAGAGAAGTGTGTACGTTAAGAAGAGATGTTTCCATTGTGTACCACCTCATGGCAAAAGTGTGATCAGTCAAGTGTTACCACAGCGTGTCTTTATTGTTATCACGATATGCTGCACGTGATTTCCTAACTTTACATGCTAATCCTGCACGGGACAAACGGTGCATATCGAGTCATGAATCTATGACGTCACATGTGATGCGTTCATGAGCGTCGATTCACACAACATACCAGTATGCTCGTATGTGCGTCGAACCAATCTGATATCTCCTGAATATGAGTAATTCTTCATATATTGTATATTTGCGTAACATGTATGGTATTCGCGTTTCTTTTGTCGGTATAGTAAATAACGGCGTGTCGGTTTGATGTGGGAGGGAAGTCCGAAGTATTGCACGCAAATCTTAGACAAATAATGCGAGCATGGGTATTGTGCTGACAAAACAGACATTTCATCAGTGCGAATCTGGCTTTCGAACCCACTACCAAAGGTTATGTCCGCCCAAGGGCTCAACTCAACGGAACCAATTTCACCGTTACCCCGTCCCCGACTATGATCATGATGACCCCATATGCTGACCAATAATTGCAGCTTTTTCGGGGTCTTGTCTCGCTATGGTCCCCCGAATCATTAACAACGTAAGGACAAGGATAGGCACCACTGATTACTCCAACGCTAACTGATTCTGAACCTTCGGAAATGTCTCTGCGTCAGCATTTGTTTATAGACCATATGCTTTTATTTTCACTATAATATTCTGTGTTTGTCGGAAGGTATACTGGTTTATTCCAGAACAAAGTGTAAGTGTAAGAAACGTGCACCCTTGTTATTTTCAAAAGTAATCAACAAAGACCGGGTTATTTGTTATGAGGATATATATACTCACACGCAAAAGAAACGCAAGTCGAGTATGCAGTGTACATGTTATTTATTTTCAACAGTAAAGACAAGAAATTCTAATTAGGCAAGATTGAGATATATTTGACTGAAGACAGCTTAATGGATTAAAAGGCAGATGACATAAAACATTTTGTTTCAAATGTTAAGGGCATACACAGTTTCGGGTCAATACATCAGACGATCAGACGATTTGAGAAGGCCCTAGGGATCCTCCTGCACACATCCAGAGCAGCTGTGCGTAGTTCATCGGCAGTTGTAGGGACTGGGCGCACATTGTGCTGACGCCTTTGAACCTCATCCCACAAGTGTTCGATGGGGTTCAGATCAGGGCTGAGGGCTGGCCACGGTAGAACACGGATGTTGTGTTGTTGCTGAAAGGCCATGGTAGCTCTGGCAACATGGGGACGAGCGTTGTCCTGCTGGAAAATGCGTTTGTTGTGCAAAAAATGGAACAACGTGGGGTCTGATCACTTGGTGTGGACGGGTAATCTGCCGATTTTGTCGAGGTGTGGTGACCCTAGGACGACCGCTCCGAGGAAGGTCATCTGTGGTCTGTGTAGCATTGTATCGATGCATGAGACGGTAAATTGTGGTTATGTTAACGTTGAAATGACGGGCAACATCTTGGACAGACTCCCCAGCTTCCAAACGTCCGATAGCCTGGTTTCTCTGAATTTGAGTTAGGCGTGGCATTGTTGACCAAGGAGTCCAAAGATCGGCCACAGTTTTATACCCACTACAGTTCGTGACAGTTCGTGCATTTTCGATTTCGCGAGAAATCGGTGCATGATACCCACATATTCATTGAAATGGTGCGTTTTGGCGATTCGTTTTTTATGTTGTGTTTTTACTCGGGGCTTCCAAAATGCAACCAAAAATATTGATAACACCATCAGGCTTCACTACATACTCGTATCAATTTATGGTTCCGTGTTTGTTACCTATTTGCTTAAAACCACTTGCGTTTCTTTTGCGTGTGAGTATATATATATCGCCGATCTTATGTATGGTGGGGCATAAAAATTACACTGGCATAAGAATGAGTTCTACTTTTGTCAAATAAAAGAGTTATAATTTAAACATGATTTCGGGACTGCTCATTTATTATAAGAAAGATGGGGTCATACAGAATACGGGGGGGGGGGGGGGGAGGGCAAAATATGATACAATCCTATGACCAATTACAACCCCAACCCCAACCCCAACCCCAACCCCAACCCCAACTTACCCATACTAGAAAGTTGATAACAAACAGGCTGTATTTAATCCACAAGTTACAGTCACAACACCGGTCTATCCAGGAGGAGGAAGAAATCACTACTGATTGTTGTGTGATCGAGTCTGTCGGAGTTATGTCCCCTGCACCAGGCATTGTATCCTTTAGACGTCGCGTTCATCTGAGACTGGGTACCTGTTGGAAAGACATGTCGCCATTTAATGAGTGTTTGGATTCTATAATATGAAATAAACAATTACAAACAATAATTTGGGGACTGACGCGAAATTATTATTATTATTATTATTATTATTATTTACAGATTAAAATTTAAAAAATGCAGCAAAGAGGGTTTGTTAGGCTGGTAAGGTTCATCATCAGCTCAGAGCCCTGGCCCCCGTTTACACGCAGCCCAGAGAGCGAATGGGACTTCTCCCAGGAAGCGCTGCCTAGTCAAACCCACCCAGAACTTTTCGCAGAATGTGAAGACTCCCCAACACTGCAGCCTTCTGCATTACCCAGATTGTCAGAAGGGCTGTATTCCTGGTAGCAAACCCGGGTACTCTTCCAATGTCAGTCAACAGATTGGGAGGTACTAAACCTAAGGCACCGCGAACAATGAGTCGGACAACTCGGTACTTGGGATGCAAGCGTGACATTTCGTCATTTCGTGACAGTCTGTAAAACGGGCCTACTCTAAGGAATTTTGTATTTATCATTTCCATGACGCCGTCTACATATTCCGGGTCGTACTATGAATGGACCTCTGTGTCAAAACCACAAGTATGGCGAAGACGGTAATCAAATGATCGAGCTACATCATCATGTCGCTTAAGATACTGTGTTTGTGCCAAAGCGGGGCATCCACTGACAATGTGTTGGACAGCCTTATTACATTTATTGCATAATCTACATTTCATATTTACATTTTGATGCAAAATCACACGTTGACGATTTCGAGAGGATAGTGACTGGTCCTGAGCAGCAAACAAAAAGCCTTCTGTTTCACTTTTCAGGCCAGCCGACTTCATCTAATGGAGGACTCTGTAGTGTTGCTGATCTTATCAACACACTGCACATAATCGCGATGCGGTGGTCGTTCAGATAGCCTCTCCTTAAAGAACTGAGTCAGGGGCGATTTGATATGGCACCACGCTTGGTTGACACTCATTTCTGTACCGTCCAGCAGTACAGAACCATCAACAAAATCAACACTGACATTGAGATTATGTCCCACGTCCTTAGCTCGTGTGTTAAAAGTGCACAAAACAATTTTATCATGAAGAGCCTCCACGTTAATCAAACCACGCCCTCCCATTATAATTGGAAAATATAAGCGATTGAGGGAAGAGCGAGGGTAGTGGGATCTATTGTCTGACATATTATTATTATTATTATTATTAACGCACAAGGAATAAATAGCATCTGTGCTGATACTTTGAAACAATTCACATTCAAGCTGTGGTTAACATTACCGATGTTTAGTGCCGCCGTATGTCACATGTCATTATGACAAAACATACAAACTAAACATAACTCTTACCTTCACCAGTAATCCAATACGTTTATACATCTATTAGCCATACCCAAATGTGCCCACGCATTATGTACCAGCACATGCATAAACCAACTGTGAATCGATCAAGCAAACACATATTTATTCTGACAGGGAAAAGAATTGATCTTGTAACAGGTGCTGTCCCAACCCCGCCTTGCGTCAACATGTCACAACGCACTTAGCTTTCACACAACACTGACAGTATATCCCCATATCACACAACACTGGCAGTATATCCCCGTATCACACAACGCTAGGAGTATATCCCCATATCACACAACACTAGCAGTATATCCCTGTATCACACAACGCTAGCAGTATATCCCCATATCACACAAACACTGGCAGTATATCCCCGTATCACACAACACTAGCAGTATATCCCCATATCACACAACACTGGCAGTATATCCCCGTATCACACAACACTAGCAGTATATCCCCATATCACACAACACTGGCAGTATATCCCCGTATCACACAACACTAGCAGTATATCCCCATATCACACAACACTGGCAGTATATCCCCATATCATACAACACTGGCACTGACAGTATGTGCCTTGTAATGTATATTGAACGCAATTTTACTTTCTCATCGACAGATTTTAAATAGAATTAATTTAGTTGAAGTAAAGAATAAAAATTATGAAAGATTAATAGGAAACATGATGATGGGTTGTTTTTTTCTGTTTTGAGTGTTTTCCCTATATTGCAACTTAACTTTGATATGACACTTGTAGGGGTCCGGCTACCGAGTTCGTTGTTGTACTGGGCGTGTATGTCTACCGATGAATATACATTCACACACACCCTTGCTGTAGTGCAATCGTTCGTTACGTCAACAGCAACCCATTATTAGAATGAATTATATCAATGCTCGCCCATACATCAACAACGGCAAACGACACAGTCGCCATGAAGCCTGCACGGACATCCCACATCTGCAACACAACATGGTTCAGGCGAGACCATCATAATTAATATTTCAATAGGGGAGCTAACAGGCAAAATGGGAACTGTACCGGTGATATAGGCCACCTTAAACGTCCATCCCGACGACTTGGGGCGGCGTGAGGTTCCGTAGTAGAAGGGTAGAATATCCACAAACTCATTCGTGGTCACCTCCGTTTTGATAAATACAGAATTCCGGCATAGATATCACCGTCCACATTAGGAGCAGTACTAGCGACTCGCAGCATGGCAGCTTTAGCGTATCGATCCTGTTGTCCCATTCAACACTGGCTCGAATAGGTCATAGTCATATAGCAATTGTTGCACTGATAAGGGAAGTAAGCGCAGTGCTGTAAAATAAGTTTGAAATAATTATTGCGAATAACGTATGTCGCTTTTCTACGGTAATCAAATGCAAATACGTTAAATGGGAAATACTGTCTGACGTTCAAGTCGTCGATGGATGCGGTACCAAAATACCCGACCTTTAGTATAAAGGGAGGTAACTGAGGTTGCGTTAACTCGACCTGATCGATCTATCATTGTGCGTGTATCGCGAAGTGCTCTCAGTAAAGATGTTCAAATTGGCGGGGAATCGATGGTACGCAGACGTGACGAGACGTGTGTGCTGCAGGATGGTTTAATCCACAGGAACTACCCCCTGCATAGGTATAAGCTTGACATCGTTGTATTGTCTGAGAAATAACTCAGGTTTTCTCTACGTATGTCATTTATGTTTAGCCTTGAGACCCACGACGACTTAGTCAGCAGGGAGGTGTTTATGGTGCTGTTGGGAAGTGATGCCGGTCTTTTGTTGAAAGTCTAGTACTGTAATATATACTGAGTCAAATTAAAAACTTTCACATTTTTAAAAGTAATCCCATATATGTATACAACGGACAAATTTATCAGAGAAGGTATTTTTTAATCATTAATGTCCAAAGAAGGATTTAATTAACGGTAGTAACCATAATTTGTTCCAAGCACCTACGGTATTCGGTAATAAAATCAACAGTTTAAATCATAAATCCCAAGCACGAGAGTCTGATGGCACACAAGTTCAGTAGCGTGTATGGCCACCATGTGCCACACAACGCCTCCGCATGGACCTTGTGATGCTTGTGAACACATGATTGGGAAGACGACGCCATTGTTGCTGCAATATGGAGCATCCTAGATGTGTTCGATGGGATTGAGGTCGGGAGACCTTGACGGCCAGTCCATGACGTTGACTCCCGCATTCTGAAGGAAATTCATTGTCAAAATTGCTGTGTGGGGTCTGGCATTGTGTTGGAAGATCAAACCGGGTCCATGTGCTGCCATGAAAGGCAGAAGTTCTGGTGCCAGTACCTCGTTGCGGTAAGCAGCAGCGTTGAGGTTGCCACGGATGGCAAGAAGCCTGGAACGTGCATTGCCACAGAAAGCACCCCACACCATGACACTTCCGCCTCGAAATCTGTCAACTTCCTGTACACAACACTGGGCGTAATGTTCATGACTGCGCCTCCACACCCTGCCCTACCATCAGCAAATCGAAGATTAAATCGGGATTCATCACTGAAGACGACTTGATTACAATTCCTCTGAGTCCATCGTAAGTGTCGCTAAGCCCACAATTGATGTTGACGTCTGTGTAATTGAGTCAGAATCGGACCGCAGGATGGCCGTCGTGCTTGAAGATGAGCAGTTCTCACACGGTTTCGAACAGTGTGCGCACTCAATCTACCCCTAAACAGTTCATTTCTGGTTGATGTTGCTGACAACTTGCTCAATGGTTCAACTTGAAGCTTCAACAAGATGTTCCTTGTCTCTCCGTCCAGGCTTGGCGGGACTGCATCGAGTACCTAACGTGTATGCTGCATCATATCCTGGTGTGCCACCATAGTGTGTCTCTGAAGTTTGTACGTGACAGATTATCATTATAATTGTTAGTGTTTTATCAATCAAACATGCTTCACCATTTGTTTTAGAATATATTAGGTAAACCGGGTATATAGTAAGTGAGTGAGTATGTTTTTACGCCGCTTTTAGAAATATTCCAGCAATATCACGGCGGGGGACACCAGAAATGGGCTTCACACATTGTACTCATGTCGGTAATCGAACCCGGGTCTTCGGCATGACGAGCGAACGCTTTAACCACTCGGCTACCCGACCGCCCCGGGTATATAGTAGAACAGTAGAAGAAGAGTTGTATTCCATAAGAAGAACTGTGTTGCATGTAGTCGTTGATTGTAGAACGTACGCTTTAAATTACATTGCAAGGTTTTATAATCAGAGATGTCATACATCAATAGTAAAGACTAAGTACCCCTTTAGAATTTCGGGGAAGACATATTTCTTGTAGCGCTTTATAGTCATATAGTTCGGGTACAAATTAAAGAATTAAGACACACACACCATCCTTAATACATCAAATTGTATGAACACTTCAAACATATTATATCCACAGAAGAATATATACCGCACACAGCTCGTGTCAAGGTAGACTCTCTTCATAAAAGCCAACATCTACGCCTTGCCCTGGCCGTCGAGATCTCCATATCTCAACCCAATCGAACACCTCTGGGATGAACTCAATCGATGTGTAGTCAACGTCAGAACACGCCGCGGACACTCCCACAACTTGCCAACGCGTTACAAGCAGAATTCCGCAGGACAGAATTCGTACACTTATCCAGTCAGTGCCGAGGCGATGCAGAGCCGTGATTGCTGCCCGGGGCGATCACACGAGTTCAACGCAACCTTGTGGCCTTATGTAACATGACAATGAACAGTTTTCAATGCCTTTGTATGTGACTATCGAGCTCCAAAAATTCACATTTGTATCTATGATATTAAATTAAATATATCGACTTCATTATTTACAATAAGTTTACTAAAGATCTACGTGTGCGTTTCTTTTTGTGGAGAGTGTATGTGGTGACGGGATCTTCAATCAGACCTATATAACTACAAAAGAGTAACTAAATGACGTGATAAGGTATTGGAATATATTGAAGAGGTTAGTATGGGAGATCCATGAAGAGATCAGATCCTTATGTCAACGGGTAGACGTGGAGACCACCTAGCCTTATTAAACAAGCATGATTAGATTTCTTCCTCATGTTGAAAACTCAATTGAAAATCTGTGAGAGAAGGTGGCTACAGGCCAGATCATCATTCAACGCACTGGATAACCCTACAATTGAAAGATAGTGAGAAAGGAAAAGGTTACTGGAAATTAAGAATTCTAGTCTTCGAGATAAAAAGTATGTAGACCAAATCGAAATTGTGATACGAGATTTAAGTGGTGAAAATAATCTGGACACAGATCAGTATGGACAACCAGACATCGTTATGAACATGAGGGGGCAAACAGTAAAATAGTATTCCAGGAAATAAAAGAGCAAGTGAACAATATGAAAAAGTCATTATCGGTTTTATTGAAATCATTGGAACATAGTATGGATTCCACAGAACATATTAACGAAAAGCATAATATTTTCAAAATGATTGCAAGAAATAACTTAAATAAAAACAGAAGGCGTTATAGTTCAGAAACCAAAAAAGTACACTTAAAACCTTGGAACAAAACGTTTTCTGGATATATCATTCTTAAGATACAAAATTCCCAACATGTAGTGCTTAGTTAAAAAATGAAACAAAAGCACCTCTCCACTAGGAACAGTGAGGTTGATATGAAGAATTTGTTTAAAGATCTTTAACATACCAAAATGAACCCATGAGCAGCAAAGTAGGATGGAAGGTGAACTTTAATATGATTTGTTTGTGTTTTGGCTGTTTAACGCCGCATTCAGCAATATCCCAGCTATATGACGGCGGCCCGTAAATAATCGAGTCTCGACCAGACAATACAGTGATTGACATCATGAACATCGATCTACGCAATTGGGATACGATGACATGCATTAACCTAGTTAACGAGTCTGACCACCCGATCCCTTTAGTCGCCTCTCACGACAAGGATAGACGCCTTTTAATGCACGCATGGGTTGCTGAAGACCTATTCTAACCCGGATCTTCACGGGTGACTTGGATGCGAGGAATTATTAAATACACTGAAAAATGTTACAGTGTGATAATCAGCAATACCTTCTCCGGTTCTTAAATCATTCTAATAGAACTACGGCACTGTCACTAAGCCAAGAACAAGGACTAATTGCATGTTTGCGAAAAAAAATATATTACTGAAACGGATTACTGTATTAAATGTATCATACAAGATCAGCTCTGCTACAATCGCAAATGGCATAAATCCTCGTCTACCCTCTTCGATATTCAATGACGATCAACAAGGAATTATGGCAAACAGATGTATGGGATGTACAAGCATATATATATGTTCGTCTTTATCTTCGATGGAACAGATGGCCACGTACTTCAAGTACTAAACGACTTCACATGTACAAGCATATAATTTTTTTAATTTGACGTTTACACGATATGCGACTTTTCCAATGGACGAGAGGTCGGTCACATGGCCGCGAAATTGACGTTCATAAGTGTATAATTAAATTTCCGTTGTGTTCATTGAAATTCCTGCATTCTGATTAGCTGAATTGGTCACGTGTTATTGCATTCATTTCCCAATGAATGTAAAAAATTAAGCCACGCCCACCACTGCGCACTACTTTTATTACTGCGGAATGTCCGGGAATCCCAATATTACAGTCGAGGGAATTCCCTTTCTGCTCATGTGTATCGTCATGCACAGGACATTTAGCGACTTTCATGCATATTCATTGTCCAAACTACCCTTTGAAACCGAAGGCCGAGAATGAATGAAACAGCAAACGTGCAGGCTCGCTCGCCAGTTTTTTTTTCCCGATCGCCTCGGTTCAACTTACATGTCTTCGCGTTTCATTTCTAACTAGCATTTCTCCAACTGTTTTACCGTAATCAGAGAAGTAATGTTTGAATCACGCAGTAAATGACCATGTTATTGGAAACAGCCGCCTTCTCTCTGTCATATTTCTTCCGGTTCGTTACAGTCTGACTGTTGCAAGTCTTTTCGCCTCTTGCCTTAATTGACAGGTCAAATGAACATTGTTTTAATCCCACTCTCCGTTGATTGGCTACTGACTGTGTAGGCGTGTCAAGTTATGTGCATAAATTAAACGATCACCTGATTCATGTCATGCCACTGTATGTATTCCTACACCTGGAATGTTCATCAATGCCGTCATTTTTGTCTGTTTTGATATATGCAACTGTTTTGGGTTAAACTATTGTAGATAAAACATGTTTTACGTTGTCGAATTTAATTATAGGCATTGACTGTGTATTTTTTTCGGTCCATTGAGGTATGAATCGAAAAACCGATGTGCAAACTGTATGAATCCGCTAGTCAATCCTTAAAATGAACGACACAATTTGACGTTCATACGTTTTTCACGAGACCGTGTTCTTGAAATGACGTAAACACTGACGGACTACTTCCACATTCCTGGGGAAACCCCTGGGAATTCCCTACCACGCAAACATACATTAGCATTATTTCTGATCATTTAGAACCTTTTATCTTGGTCACAGCATTTCAGTATACATTGAGAAACGTAAGAGAGCTTGACTGCATGATTGTTCACGAATTTCCTCGCTACGGCCCATCCAAATGAGCAAACGGAAAAATGCACATCCAAACTATCGTCAGTATCGACTCGATCTGTGTCTAGGCTGACAGTGACCGCCTCCAGCAGTCTACGAATTTACCTTGGTGTCTGTTTGACGCATCTTTAATCACCTTTCAATAATCGGTCAGTTGATCAATTATGACTAACACATGTAACCGCCACAGGTTCATTAACAACTTCCGAAATCCTCCCGTTACGTTTATAGTGTCGGCCATTTTGACGTCTTGTACTTGATGTAATTTATGTATTACGACGCGCTGTCATTGTGACTGACTTACTGAGGTAGTTCATTACAGACCTTTCTCATCTAATGGGGATATTATATGAAGACATGTGTTGCGTAAGATGTTTCTGAAGAGCAAGTTCTGCATCCATACGCTCATGTCACCTCTCTTTTGGTGGATCTATTTTATTCCGCGATATAGCTGGTTGTTGTTTGGCTGTCAGTGTAAACATGAAGTCACACGTACTAAATAAAATTGTGTTTAGATCTTGGCCTACGTCCATTGAGGAAAGAAATTGTGATAAAAAATTATAAGAATTGACTTTCACTTTGTGTGAGTTCATTGGAGTATGAACCTGCATAGAGTGAGGGCCAAACATTGTATGAACGTCGTCGCAAGCTCCGACGTTCATACAGTTTGGCCCTCACTCTATGCAGGTTCATACTCCAATGAACTCACACAAAGTGAAGGTCAATTCTTAAATATATATGTTCGTCTTTAATCTTCGATGGAACAGATGACCACGTACTTCAAGTACTAAACGACTTCACATTTTTCTCCGGGCTACAACTATACAGGTTATCCAGGTGATCTGGATAGAGTCACTTCAACATTCCAAACAAACTGTGTCATAAATGCCAACTTCCCTGATTACCCATTGCTAGGTATCACATTTTCAAAAAACTTGTAAAAAAATATGGAGAGAAGCTATAAAGACATGCTAAAAAGTTTAAGGATTTTAAGGAAGTTATGGTTGGCAAGCAACCTCTCCCCACTGAGGAGAAATACGTCTTGTAAAGTCTAATCCTTCAAAAATCAAATCCTCTTTTTTTTCAGCACTGCGCAACTCGAGTGAAAATATCATTAGATATTTAGAAATGCAATAATTTACTTGCATATGGAAAAATAAAGCGGACTAAATCATAAGAGATTTGATCAACATAGACTATGAGGAGGGTGGAATAACAAGGTCAGCCATGAAACACACAATGCAGATTCAGAAGGGTGCTTGGATTAAGAGTTACTTCATAATGAATCAAACTATAATCCATTTTCTTTAATAACATCTCTAAACAAATAATTTTCTGATAGGTAAACGAAAAACTGATAACGAAAAAAACAAATAACGCTTTCTTGACGCTTGGGGGAAAATGTATTACATGAAAGGTAAAAGCAGAAACAGACATATTATCACGACCTATTTGGCAAAATGATGACATATTAATTGCAGGTCAGTCTATCACTTATCCCGTTATTCGATATTAAGCGTCACTTACATAAATGAAAATAAAAGTTCTACACAAAGTAAATCAACTTATTGTCAAGAAAAGGGAGGTAACCCGACAGAGCCTAGTCTAACTGACATTATGAGCGCTCTTCAGCGAATGGAGACAAAATTCGAGAAGTCGCTTCTAAACAACCGGTCAGATGTCAATAAAGCTACGAAGCAACTCAACGAGTGTGTAAAAGACTTTGAAGTTGTGCGCGAAGAAAATCGTGTGCTCAAGAAAAAGGTTAGCAGACTTGAAGATTCATTTAAAAGAAATAATGTAATCATCATGGGAATCCAGGAAAGCGAGAAAGAACTGTGGACAGAGACAGAAGATAAAGTAAGAAACTTTCTAGAACATGATCTTGGAATCGAGAATGCCATGAACGATGATGTATTCCCAATCGAAAGTACGCGTAGGTTGGGGAAAAAGAACAGTAATGGTAAGCCAAGGCCAATATGTGTTCAGTTTATGAGGTTTAAACACAAACACCATGCCCTTGGACAGTTTCGGAAGAAAAAGCGTGAAGAAGGTGAACAAACTGTTTTCTTGAAAGAGGATTTCAGCGATATGGTAAGGGACAAGCGCAAAAAAACTTTATCCATATCTTGAGAAAGCCCGTTACCACCTCGGCGAATCAGAAAAGATGTTTATGAGGTATGATACCATCGTGGTGGCTGGCAGAATATACACATTCGACATGGAAACAGGAATACGTGCCAAGGATGGGAAACCCTTACCCCAGTGGATGGAGGAATAGGGGTGCGGCCGAGGCCAGAGTACATGTAAATTAGATTTTGGAAGTCTGAATGTTTTCTCATGGAATGTTAGCGGGCTAAAGAAGTTGTAAATAGTGATATTGTGAATATGTTTATGAAATTTGACATTATTGGGTTGTATGAAACTTTTAGTAGATCAGAAACTGAATTCTCAGACTTATTACCTGGATATTCTCACTATGGAGCTGCAAGGAAGTACTCAGGTTCAGGGCATGTAGCTGGGGGAATATGTGTATATGTTCGGAAAAACATTGCCCATTTGTTCCAGAGAATATGCTCAAAGTATGCAAATGGAATATTCTTATTGTTTGATGGGACCACTTGTACATTTGACTTGAAAACATTATTTTGTTTCAATTATATCCCTCCAGAAAGTTCAACGTATTACAGGACTGTAGATGAGACAAATGGGATTGAGAGCCTCCGGAGTCAACTAATGACTGTCATATCTGAGTATGGTGACAATATACAGTTTACTGTAATAGGTGATTTGAATGCAAGGGTGGGACTTGAGCAAGATTTTATAATTGATGATGACATCACATACCTGGATGCAGAATATGATACTGACTGTTTTAACATTAGAAGAATATCCAAGGATAATGTTGTGAATTTATTTGGACGATCACTACTATCACTATGTCGAGTGATTGGGCTACACATGCTAAATGGAAGATCTGGAGGAGATAGGTGCGGTAATTTCACTTTCATCTCACATATGGGAAAGAGTGTAATAGATTATGTCTTGGTTTCTACAAGTTTGAACAAAAGTGTTTCAGATTTTGACATACTTGCCATACCAGAATCAGATCACCTACCAGTGACATGTATAGACTTAATTTAATCCCTCAAGTTAATCCACACAAGACAGGCCAGCAGTTAAAGTCATGGAATAAGCTAAATTGGAAACCAAACTCCAGCCAGCTATATGTTGACAAACTTGTAAATGAAACATGCAACAGCGAGCTGCAAATGACATTTGTAAAGAATCTGGATGATAATGACATTAATGCGGCAGTAAGCAACTTGTCTGAAGTTATTTGTAAATGTGCTATTTTAAGTGGTATGAAATCAAATAAGGGGTCTGAGGGGCGCTCCCCAAGTCAGCCCAAGTGGTGGGACCAGGAAGGTGAGATTCTCAAAGAGGAAAAATATAAGTGTTTAGACAAGTTTAGATTATCTGGTTCTGGTTCTATTTTAAGTGGTATGAAATCAAATAAGGGGTCTGAGGGGCGCTCCCCAAGTCAGCCCAAGTGGTGGGACCAGGAAGGTGAGATTCTCAAAGAGGAAAAATATAAGTGTTTAGACAAGTTTAGATTATCTGGTTCTGGTTCTATTTTAAGTGGTATGAAATCAAATAAGGGGTCTGAGGGGCGCTCCCCAAGTCAGCCCAAGTGGTGGGACCAGGAAGGTGAGATTCTCAAAGAGGAAAAATATAAGTGTTTAGACAAGTTTAGATTATCTGGTTCTGGTTCTATTTTAAGTGGTATGAAATCAAATAAGGGGTCTGAGGGGCGCTCCCCAAGTCAGCCCAAGTGGTGGGACCAGGAAGGTGAGATTCTCAAAGAGGAAAAATATAAGTGTTTAGACAAGTTTAGATTATCTGGTTCTGGTTCTATTTTAAGTGGTATGAAATCAAATAAGGGGTCTGAGGGGCGCTCCCCAAGTCAGCCCAAGTGGTGGGACCAGGAAGGTGAGATTCTCAAAGAGGAAAAATATAAGTGTTTAGACAAGTTTAGATTATCTGGTTCTAACATTAACTTCAAGAATTACATTTTATCAAGAAATAAATTTAAGAATGCATGCAAACAAAAAAAAGCCAGATATGACATGGCAGACAAACCAGATGTAAGGTGGGTGATAAATAATGCAGGTGTGACCACACAGGATGCTACATCAGGCAAGGGAGGTCTGGCAGTGAAGCAATTTCACCAGAGGAATGGTATGATCATTTTTTATCACTGCTCAACAACAGTAACTTTGATACTGACCCTGACTTCTGTGAACATGTACATAAGTTTATCAGGGATAATGAAGATCACACAGCCTGTTGTGACAATGTTGAGGGTGTACAAGTTTTAGATAAGACTGTTACTATGGAGGAAATTAGATCTGTAATTAATAATCTCCCCAATGGCAAAGCGCCAGGACCTGATGGAATCAGCAAGCTCCGACGTTCATACAGTTTGGCCCTCACTCTATGCAGGTTCATACTCCAATGAACTCACACAAAGTGAAGGTCAATTCTTAAATATATATGTTCGTCTTTAATCTTCGATGGAACAGATGACCACGTACTTCAAGTACTAAACGACTTCACATTTTTCTCCGGGCTACAACTATACAGGTTATCCAGGTGATCTGGATAGAGTCACTTCAACATTCCAAACAAACTGTGTCATAAATGCCAACTTCCCTGATTACCCATTGCTAGGTATCACATTTTCAAAAAACTTGTAAAAAAATATGGAGAGAAGCTATAAAGACATGCTAAAAAGTTTAAGGATTTTAAGGAAGTTATGGTTGGCAAGCAACCTCTCCCCACTGAGGAGAAATACGTCTTGTAAAGTCTAATCCTTCAAAAATCAAATCCTCTTTTTTTTCAGCACTGCGCAACTCGAGTGAAAATATCATTAGATATTTAGAAATGCAATAATTTACTTGCATATGGAAAAATAAAGCGGACTAAATCATAAGAGATTTGATCAACATAGACTATGAGGAGGGTGGAATAACAAGGTCAGCCATGAAACACACAATGCAGATTCAGAAGGGTGCTTGGATTAAGAGTTACTTCATAATGAATCAAACTATAATCCATTTTCTTTAATAACATCTCTAAACAAATAATTTTCTGATAGGTAAACGAAAAACTGATAACGAAAAAAACAAATAACGCTTTCTTGACGCTTGGGGGAAAATGTATTACATGAAAGGTAAAAGCAGAAACAGACATATTATCACGACCTATTTGGCAAAATGATGACATATTAATTGCAGGTCAGTCTATCACTTATCCCGTTATTCGATATTAAGCGTCACTTACATAAATGAAAATAAAAGTTCTACACAAAGTAAATCAACTTATTGTCAAGAAAAGGGAGGTAACCCGACAGAGCCTAGTCTAACTGACATTATGAGCGCTCTTCAGCGAATGGAGACAAAATTCGAGAAGTCGCTTCTAAACAACCGGTCAGATGTCAATAAAGCTACGAAGCAACTCAACGAGTGTGTAAAAGACTTTGAAGTTGTGCGCGAAGAAAATCGTGTGCTCAAGAAAAAGGTTAGCAGACTTGAAGATTCATTTAAAAGAAATAATGTAATCATCATGGGAATCCAGGAAAGCGAGAAAGAACTGTGGACAGAGACAGAAGATAAAGTAAGAAACTTTCTAGAACATGATCTTGGAATCGAGAATGCCATGAACGATGATGTATTCCCAATCGAAAGTACGCGTAGGTTGGGGAAAAAGAACAGTAATGGTAAGCCAAGGCCAATATGTGTTCAGTTTATGAGGTTTAAACACAAACACCATGCCCTTGGACAGTTTCGGAAGAAAAAGCGTGAAGAAGGTGAACAAACTGTTTTCTTGAAAGAGGATTTCAGCGATATGGTAAGGGACAAGCGCAAAAAAACTTTATCCATATCTTGAGAAAGCCCGTTACCACCTCGGCGAATCAGAAAAGATGTTTATGAGGTATGATACCATCGTGGTGGCTGGCAGAATATACACATTCGACATGGAAACAGGAATACGTGCCAAGGATGGGAAACCCTTACCCCAGTGGATGGAGGAATAGGGGTGCGGCCGAGGCCAGAGTACATGTAAATTAGATTTTGGAAGTCTGAATGTTTTCTCATGGAATGTTAGCGGGCTAAAGAAGTTGTAAATAGTGATATTGTGAATATGTTTATGAAATTTGACATTATTGGGTTGTATGAAACTTTTAGTAGATCAGAAACTGAATTCTCAGACTTATTACCTGGATATTCTCACTATGGAGCTGCAAGGAAGTACTCAGGTTCAGGGCATGTAGCTGGGGGAATATGTGTATATGTTCGGAAAAACATTGCCCATTTGTTCCAGAGAATATGCTCAAAGTATGCAAATGGAATATTCTTATTGTTTGATGGGACCACTTGTACATTTGACTTGAAAACATTATTTTGTTTCAATTATATCCCTCCAGAAAGTTCAACGTATTACAGGACTGTAGATGAGACAAATGGGATTGAGAGCCTCCGGAGTCAACTAATGACTGTCATATCTGAGTATGGTGACAATATACAGTTTACTGTAATAGGTGATTTGAATGCAAGGGTGGGACTTGAGCAAGATTTTATAATTGATGATGACATCACATACCTGGATGCAGAATATGATACTGACTGTTTTAACATTAGAAGAATATCCAAGGATAATGTTGTGAATTTATTTGGACGATCACTACTATCACTATGTCGAGTGATTGGGCTACACATGCTAAATGGAAGATCTGGAGGAGATAGGTGCGGTAATTTCACTTTCATCTCACATATGGGAAAGAGTGTAATAGATTATGTCTTGGTTTCTACAAGTTTGAACAAAAGTGTTTCAGATTTTGACATACTTGCCATACCAGAATCAGATCACCTACCAGTGACATGTATAGACTTAATTTAATCCCTCAAGTTAATCCACACAAGACAGGCCAGCAGTTAAAGTCATGGAATAAGCTAAATTGGAAACCAAACTCCAGCCAGCTATATGTTGACAAACTTGTAAATGAAACATGCAACAGCGAGCTGCAAATGACATTTGTAAAGAATCTGGATGATAATGACATTAATGCGGCAGTAAGCAACTTGTCTGAAGTTATTTGTAAATGTGCTATTTTAAGTGGTATGAAATCAAATAAGGGGTCTGAGGGGCGCTCCCCAAGTCAGCCCAAGTGGTGGGACCAGGAAGGTGAGATTCTCAAAGAGGAAAAATATAAGTGTTTAGACAAGTTTAGATTATCTGGTTCTGGTTCTATTTTAAGTGGTATGAAATCAAATAAGGGGTCTGAGGGGCGCTCCCCAAGTCAGCCCAAGTGGTGGGACCAGGAAGGTGAGATTCTCAAAGAGGAAAAATATAAGTGTTTAGACAAGTTTAGATTATCTGGTTCTGGTTCTATTTTAAGTGGTATGAAATCAAATAAGGGGTCTGAGGGGCGCTCCCCAAGTCAGCCCAAGTGGTGGGACCAGGAAGGTGAGATTCTCAAAGAGGAAAAATATAAGTGTTTAGACAAGTTTAGATTATCTGGTTCTAACATTAACTTCAAGAATTACATTTTATCAAGAAATAAATTTAAGAATGCATGCAAACAAAAAAAAGCCAGATATGACATGGCAGACAAACCAGATGTAAGGTGGGTGATAAATAATGCAGGTGTGACCACACAGGATGCTACATCAGGCAAGGGAGGTCTGGCAGTGAAGCAATTTCACCAGAGGAATGGTATGATCATTTTTTATCACTGCTCAACAACAGTAACTTTGATACTGACCCTGACTTCTGTGAACATGTACATAAGTTTATCAGGGATAATGAAGATCACACAGCCTGTTGTGACAATGTTGAGGGTGTACAAGTTTTAGATAAGACTGTTACTATGGAGGAAATTAGATCTGTAATTAATAATCTCCCCAATGGCAAAGCGCCAGGACCTGATGGAATTTTAAATGAACATTAAAAAAGTGTATCTCATATACTTTTACCATGTATCCACAGGTTATTTAACAAGATATTATCTGTTGGAGTTTACCCATTATAATGGAAAGAGGCAATAATATTTCCTATTCATAAAAAAGGTGAAAAAACAGATCCTAATAATTATAGGGAATATCTTTGTTATCAGTAATTGGAAAGGCCTTTACCAAAATACTAAGTAATAGACTTGTTGGCTGGTGTGAAGAAAAAGAAAAGCTGTATGAGGAACAAGCTGGCTACAGAAATGGATATAGCACCATAGACAATATATTTGTATTACAATCAGTTATTCAGAAATACCTCTCCAAGTCAAAAGGGCGCTGCTATTGTTTATTCATAGACTTTTCAAAGGCATTCGACAGCGTCCAGCACCATTTATTGAAATATGTACTTTTACAAAAAGGTGTTAAAGGTAAATTTTTCACAGTTATTTCATCTCTGTATAGTCAGCTAAAATCATGTGTTCTAGTTAACAAGTCCTCACTGTCTGAGTTCTTTGAGTGTACAATAGGAACCAGGCAAGGGTGTATGATAAGCCCACTGTGATTCACCCTGTTTTTGAATGAGCTAGTAGATAATTACAGGTTTAATGATTGCAAGGGTATATTTGTCAATGAGTATGCTGAAAACATCACTTTGATAATGTTTGCAGATGCTATTGCTAATGTTGGAGATTCTGTTAGAAGGTTACAGCACCAGATAGATTGTTTAGCAGGATTTTGCAATCAGTATGGGATGAGGGTTAATTTGGAGAAAACGAAAGTCATGGTATTCCAAAGAGGTGGTATAGTAACAAAAAAGGAAAAGTGGCATTATGATGGTATTCCTCTGGAAGCAGTATCCGCTTATAAGTATCTTGGCGTGTTTTTCACCCCTAAGCTCACATGGAGTTGGCAAGAAGTACCCTGGCACAACAAGGAGAAAAAGCTCTGTTTATTTTGTTTGGATTCTTGAAAAAGTCTAAGCTTTACATTAAAGAGTCCTTGTTTCTATTTGATAGGATGGTTTCTCCAGTCTTATGTTATGCATCATGTGTTTGGGGATTTGAAAGTGTCCAAGTTATAGAAAATGTGCACTGCAAATTTCTTAGAAAAGTTCTCCATGTTAATTCAAACACTCCAGCAGCAGTCTTGTATGGGGAGCTGGGACGGTATCCATTACATGTAACAACCATGTTCAATTCTGTTAAGTATTGGCTGAAAATTTTAAACATGTCCACAAATAGGTATCCTAAGGCTTGCTATCTGATCTTATATCAGTTAGATGGGGCTAGTAGAGCCACATGGGCAACTAGAATAAAATATCTGTTGAACAGACTTGGATTTGGTCTAGTTTGGTTTGAACAGGGTGTTTGTGACATAACCCATTTCCTTAGAATTTGTAGGGAAAGGTTGCAGGATTGTTAGAAACAAACATGGGCACTATCTATAAGTGAAACAAGTAAGCTTTATAATTATTCCATTATCAAATCAGTGTTGGAGCCTGAAAGGTATTTGCACAATATGAAGAGTAAAAATTTAAGAATTGTTCTTAGTCGATTCAGATGTGGTAACCACAAACTGGCTGTTGAAATTGGGCGGTGGGGAGGTGTTGCTAGAGAGGATAGAGTATGTAAATATTGTTTTGATAATCTGAGTGTATCAATTGTGGAGGATGAAGTTCATTTTATTACATCATGTTACTTGTATAACAAGTTCAGAAATATGCTTTTGCCAAGTATTTGTACTAGTAATCTTTGTACTCTCGACAAATTTGAGAGAGTTATGACAGATAATTCTTTGTCAGAATCTTTAGCACTCTATATCATGTATATTGTTAAATGCACGCAGGCAAGGCAGGTTTATCTCATAGGTTAAAGGGAGACAACTTTATATACAGTTTACGAATGCTTCACCTCCTCTTGATGATTATAGTAGATCTCTTCTTAATGATTGTAATTGTTGTTTGTAACTTAAAATTGTTGTGACTTGATTATATACACATGTACTCTGGGCTGGAGGCCTTTATTACAGAATAAAAGAGTCTTGAGTCTTGAAAATAAAGGAGTCTGCGTTTCGTCTTGAAGCTGCTAACTTGCGTATACATGTAAAGCGAAGTTACAACCTTCCAGAATACGAAGGGATTGTAACATCCAGAAAACAAAATAATTAAAACTGTCTGGAAAGATCTATTTGGAAAACCAGCAGGATAATTCACACGAAAGGGACTACAAGAAATGTTAGTAGGGAGAATGTTATATTTGGATTTTTAAAAAAACGCAACCAGGCCTAAATCTTAAGAGCAACAACAATGAAACACAACCTATTCAGTATGAGACAATTCTCTAGCTCTAACACAAATACAGCGGTTTCTCACTGCTTATCAAACAGATAATCCTGCATATTCTTCCGGTAGACAATTTATGAAATTCTGGTCTCTGTCTTTTATCATTATAAAGCAATTAATCACCTATATCTGAAACTAATTGCCCTGGTGTAGCCAGACTACGGACTGGCTGTCCTGGTGTAGCATCATACCCGAACCACACACTGACTGTCTTGGTGTAGAATCATACTCGACCCAAGGTATGGCTGCCCTGGCGTAGCATCATACCCGACACATGACCTGGCTGCCCTGGTGTAGCATCATACCCGACACATGACCTGGCTGCCCTGGTATAGCGTTATACTCGACCCATGGTCTGGCTGCATTGGTGCATCATCATACTCAAACCATGACCTGGCTGCCCTGATGTAGCATCATGCCCGATGCATGATCTGGAAGATCTGATGTAGCATCATACCCAAACCATGGCCAGGCTGCCCTCGTGTAGCGTCATATTCGACCTATGGTCTTTTAGTCCTGATGTAGCGTTATGTCCGAACCATACCGGAGAAGATCCGGTTTCTTTTCGGTCTTCAGCAACCCATGCTTGCCGTAAAAGGCGACTATGCTTGTCGTGAGTATGTCATACAGCTGGAATATTGCTGAGTGCGGCGTTAAACAACAAACAAACAAATCATATTCGACCTATGGCCTGGTTGTTCTTGTATGGCATCATATCTGAGCTATGGCCTGGTTGTCCTGGTGTAGCATCATACCCGAGCTATGGCCTGGTTGTCCTGGTGTAGCATCATACCCGAGCTATGGCCTGGTTGTCCTGGTGTTGCATCATACCTGAGCTATGGCCCGGTTGTCCTGGTGTAGCATCATACCTGAGCTATGGCCCGGTTGTCCTGGTGTAGCATCATACCTGAGCTATGGCCCGGTTGTCCTGGTGTAGCATCATACCTGAGCTATGACCTGGTTGTCCTGGTGAAGCATCATACCTGAGCTATGACCTGGTTGTACTGGTGAAGCATCATACCTGAGCTATGACCTGGTTGTCTTGGTGTAGCATCATACCTGAGCTATGACCTGGTTGTCCTGGTGAAGCATCATACCTGAACTATGTCCTGGTTGTCTTGGTGAAGCATTATACCTGAGCTATGACCTGGTTGTCTTGGTGAAGCATCATACCTGAGCTATGAACTGGTTGTCCTGGTGAAGCATCATACCTGAGCTATGACCTGGTTGTCCTGGTGTAGCATCTCTCCAATCCCAAGGATATTTTATAGACGCACTCAATGATACGCGTGTTCAAATACTTGTGGAATTCATGGCATTATGTAAAGCAGGTGGCCTCAACATAAGTTCGTAGGATAAGGGTCATCTTTCATAACATCATGGTTCTAATAAGTCTTGCAAAGGAGTATTTAAAGCTGTTCAAAACAGTTGCGCGACAAAAAAAAGCGAACGGTCGCTTGCCTCGGGAAGATGCACAAGCTCATAATAATATCTCTAAATATTAGATTGAGATTTCCAGACATTTTACTGTCACGTTATCTGTCAATGAATTATCTGCATCTTGCCAAGATAACAAATGGGTTGTTTGGAGAGCTCAGTTGGTTCAACGTTAGGTCGGCCCGCTAAAGGCCTGGCTCCCTTGTTGCCGATACTTTGTACCACCATGTTATCGCAAGGCTAGAGCGGACGTTAAACTCATATTCCACAACCACAATATAACAAAAGATGGAAATTAGTTTATTTCACATTTTCAGAAGTCTAGATTTTCCTCGGGTTCTGAATCTCATATCTCACTGGGGCTCCTTTCAATTAAAAGGAGTTATTTGTTTCTATCAAAATTATATATTTTCAGGGAATAAGCGTCAGTCTTATAGTTTGTATTGACCACCAACCTATGTTGCTGTAGAAGTAACCAATGGCTGGCAGATCAGGGTCTGATGTCTCGCCGACTCTTGTCGATGCTGTTACGTGATGCGGGGCGTTTTGACTTTCTCTTGACGTTTTGACTTTCTCTGGACGTGGATCAACCGCAGCTGCCTGTTCTTTCGGCATCCTGTCACAATAAATACTATTTAAGTGATGTTTACTAATGGTTACTGCAGGTAACAAGAGCTGTTGTAGGGGTGAGGTGTAATGGGGTTTAACGTCACGTCCAAGATTATTGCACTCATATAGCGACGTGCATGCACGTGTGTGTGTGTGTGTGTGTGTGTGTACTGGTCTGGACCTCAATGCCAATTTTATTGTCCTAGCCCTCTCAGATACCACGCCACGGTTTAACATGAATACCTCACTCAGACACAGTTTACTGACTCTGAGCCGACTAGTCCTTATTTTAGTACCTTAATGTCGAGCGCCAGGCAGGGTAACAACAAGTACCATCTTTTCACGTCTTTTGGTATGACGCGGCCGGAGATCGAACACCGGACCTTCCGCTGTCCGTGCTGACGCTCTACCACTAGACCAGAGGTGCTCAAGCTGTTGGTGGAGCGTAGGTGATTTAATTTCACTGAAATATACAACACCTTCAAGTGCCACACCCGAACCAGTGCCTGGCAGCCCTAGTTTAGTATCCAGCTGTAATAATCTGAACAAGACTACCTAGTGATCGATATTTGTAAGTATCGAGCTTCGCCGTGGAGGAAGCAAGGCATACGGAAGATACTTTTTGTGTTGAAAACGTGTGGCCTGCGGGGCTTAAACCC
This sequence comes from Haliotis cracherodii, assembly GCF_022045235.1. Lineage (NCBI taxonomy): Eukaryota > Metazoa > Mollusca > Gastropoda > Lepetellida > Haliotidae > Haliotis > Haliotis cracherodii. The sequence goes on from NW_027266286.1 coordinate 33,097,332, forward strand.
GCATCGTATGATTTGAGGGCGTGTTATAGTCGAAGTCACATGGCATTTTATTGATTTCACAACGTTCTATTTTCAAATATTTGTACAATGCTTAAAAGCTTAGACACTAATAGTACAATGTTGCATTTCATCATATTTACCCAATAACGATGTTCGAGCAATTAGATGAGATCTGCTGAAAAAGTCAGATAAACTTTTATTTTACATCCTTGTTCAGGGCTGTATCTCACCTTTAATCCCCATCAGCATATTCTTTAAACGTGGGAACGTTTGATAAAAAGTTTTTAAGTGCCTGGCAAAAGAAAGAATACACTCATGTTTGATGGTGGCTAAAAAATAATTATTCGATGGAGATGATTATCATGGTTTTTTGGTGATTTTGGACGTTACGTTTGCAGTGTTTCGATGACTGTTTTCAACCTAGTAACGTTTTGGTAACTTTTGAAATTTAGTTTTGAAATCCATTTGTCAAGTGTTTATTCCTTCGCCCGGCAGGTTAGTCAATGCACAGAAATACATTCTACGTGCATCGTCACAAAGAAGAAACACTGCACTGATTTCTGGTTTATTTTTCAAATAATTTCCACAAAAGTGTGTTTTGTCAAAGCCTAAAAGTGGGGATGTGTTTTTAAGTCGGAGAACGTCCGAGCATCTACCCCTTCAGGTATAGACAAATGCTCGGACTTTCTTTAAAACATAACATATTTATTCCCATGTGGAATAAACACAAACGAAGATTTACTATAAAATATTTACAATAATAATCCCCATGTCCAAGCGTGTATGTAGACTTTTAGAGCATGTGTTGAAAATGTAAATGGGACTTGTAGAAAAAAATCAAATGCACTCACTGGGTGAAAAGTCTTGAATTTTCCATTGGTAGTAGTTTGATTTAGAGATAGCTTTCAGACCAATACAGTGTATAGTCTCATTAAGATTATCATGACCAAGCTGTTTATTTACCAACAATAATGTTTATCATAATCATTACCTGATATATAAATTATTATGCTTCAAAGTGAGATTGACCAATCAGAGAGCAAACTACTAACGTCATATGATCCCGTATACCGTCAGTATATATCCAAGTTGGTTGTTACTGACCTAATATGAGGCCGAATACAATCAGTAACAGCCATTTTGCGTTTATTTCACATGAAAATTCTGGTACAGAAATTCGTTATTTCAGGGTCGATGGCCTGGTTGATGTCCAATAGTGAGGTCATCTGGTTTGTTCTATGACATTTCCATATTTGTTAAAGTGGGTCAGTGACATTCGTTGTGTGTTGATTGCAGTAAATGTTTCAAAACCGATATTGTTGTATATCTTTATTTGACAACAATCTATATCCATATTAGCTATAATAACGGTAACGCATTTTTAGGGCATTATCATTTGCATAAGCCCTTGGTCTTTTTTTAAAAAAAAGGAAAACCTCGGGCTTCTGCAAATGAAAATGCCATAAAAATGCGTTACCGTTATTATAGCTAATATGGATATAGATTGTCTTAAGTCGCACCTGCGCAAGTTTGGTCTGCGCTTAGGCTATGGTCAGACAGCGTATATCAGCGACCCTGCTTTGTTGAGAGATGAAAGAAATACCATCAACGATGTCATGGTCATCAACGAACATATGGTGTTGGTGAACTATACCCCCAAGAAAGAATTCCACACGCCACATCCTAATTTCAATGTCGCCGTGGCTGCTTGGGTCACCACACAAGCGTGTCTCAAGCTGTACATCATCCTCAAGCCGCTGGATCACAGGGTCTTGTACTTCGACACGGACAGTGTCATTTGCGTCCATCGTCCAGAGGAATGGAATACACCCCTGGGGGATACGTTGGGTGATTTAACAGATGAGCTGGGCGGAAACATTATCAAGACGTTTGTGTCAGGGGGTCCCAAAAGCTATGCCTGTGAGTTAATGCACCCAAGACCCGATGGAACGCAAACACGACCTGCAAAGTGTGCGGTTTCACCTTGAATTACAGAGCCCGTCAACACCTCAACTTTGACACCACGAAAGGCCTGATTGTTGGACAACGGTCTGGGGATAACATCATCAGGGTGCATCACCCTCATCAGATCATCCGTGCAGGACTTCACCACGGGAACGATCTCCTGACACAAGCAACCACAAAAGACTACCGCATCGTCTACACCAAGCGGCGCATCCTCTACAGTACAAGCACAGGTCTGCCTGTAGACACGGTCCCATTTGGGGCCAGAGACTAGATCATTTTTATGCCACTCACTCTGCATAGTAAGGTGCTGCCATTCACCCTGCACAGTAATGCGCTGTCACTCACTCTGCACAGTAATGCGTTGCCACTCACTATTTATCGTAAGGAGCTGCCACTCACTCTGCACAGTAATGCGCTTCCGCTCACTCTGCACATTTAGGCGCCGTCACTCACTCTGCATAGAAAGGTGCTGCCATTCACTCTGCACAGTACGGTCTTGCCACTCGATCTGCACATTAAGGCGCTGCCACTCACTCTGCAGAGTAGGGCGCTGTCACTCATTCTGCATAGTAAGGCGCTGTCACTCACTCTTCACAGTGAGGCGCTGCCACTCACTCTGCACTTCAAGGCGCTGCCACTCACTCTGCATAGTAAGGCGTTGCCGCTCACTCTGCACAGTGAGGCGCAGCTACTAACGTAAGGCGCTCCCACTCACTCTGCATAGTAAGGCGCTGCCACTCACTCTGCATAGAAAGGTGCTGCCATTCACTCTGCATAGTAAGGCGCTGCCGCTCAATCTGCATAAAAAGGCGTTGCCACTCACTGCAATTTAAGACGCTGCGGCTTACTCTGCACAGTAAGGCGTTGCCACTCACTCTGCATAGTAAGGCGCTGCAACTCACTCTGCACAGTAAGGCGCTGCTACTCATTCTGCACATTAAGGCACTGCAATTCACAATACACAGTGAGGCGCTGCCACTCACTCTGCACAGTAAGGCACTTCACTCACTCTGGACAGTGAGGCACTGCCACTCACTCTGGACAGTGAGGCACTGCCACTCACTCTGCAGAGTTGCATCCCTTGATTGTTGGTTCGCCTTGATTATGTTTCTAGGTTTGGCTTCACCTAAGTGGTAAATGTCTAAGACCTGCATCACCTCGGGCATTCCTCCCACACCAATCCGAGAAGTGAAACACTGTTCAAAGGGGCGTTAACTCACTAACTCACTCCCTCACTACTCACTTCATGTGTGTATATTCATACCTAGACCTTTGAATTCGATTCCACTCTCTGTCTCTGTGTTCCTCGCAGTGACGCGTGTGCGTGGAGCCGCTATGGTTTTATACAAAGCAGTATTCTGTCTTCAACATTCTGGATTATAAATTGGGTACTAAGTTATGTTGTAAATCTTTTCTTTGAACATTTATTGATTTTGGCCTTTATGGAAAGGTTAAGCTTCCGTGTATGGCTTTTTGTAAGTGTTTGTAATCCTCGTATAACTTCACGAGCCATGTAGGCTACACTGATAGATAACACTAACTTGGCATTTACCTCGATATTACGCTATTCAGACCTGATTACTGCGAGTCAATGCTATAATTTAGATAAGTGTCTCGAGAACTATAAGGTAAAGGAAACATTTAGTCAATAATAGCACAAGTTTTCTAAAACACTACAGATGATGTCAGGAAATGCGTTATATCGGGGTAAAGTTGGTACCAACTAATAATTTCAGTATGTGAGGAGCTTCAAGGAGCTGCTTAGCTCTGCCACGTTGGCTTGCCATGTGAGATTTCAGAGGAATATGTCCGCCTCGTTTCAGCTGTAATCTACTTCATTTGGGATTATTTAACCGTCATAAATTTAAAGTTTTGGATTTACCCCCTGGATGCGATTCCATAAATATTTTTTTAACAAATTCATAATATAAGATCAACATTCTGCATATCCCTTTTGACCGTCAACAGTATACAGGAGCTGTGAGACTAGGATAGAACCACTAGGGTCATGAAACTCCAAGATCTAGTCTGACACAAGTAAACCGCATATACCAGTTTCAGTCAATCGCCTTATGACGTGAATCTCATTCTGTATTATAAGCTTAGATCGTAGCTTGGTATTCGTCACCACATTACAGCTTAACGAAAATGTTTTGTCTTTTTTTATTCAAATATTTTGAAGTTTGTATTACTTCAAGAAATGTGCACATTTACGACGAGAAATTCGGGATTTCGTTTTCCTACAGTAATTTGTTTCTTCATTAAATATATTCTAAATATATGCATTATCGTTCTATTCATATGATATCTATATTCATATAGTTTATTCATTAATTAAATATTAGGAGGTTGTTCCGGTCAAAGGGGTTCTCGAATATAACTGCAAAACCTCTAAAGTAAAGTAATATTTCCGCAGTCATCAAAACAAGGAAGACGGAATAGAATCTGTCATTAAAAAAATATATATATATATAAAATCTGGTAAGCAATGAAAAGGTTGCGTGTCAGTCTAGCCACTGGCATCTGCTGGCAACATGCACCACAAGTACAGCCTGTATCAAACAAGCGGTTCTCTGACGTAACGCTGCCGACCAGGACATACACGCACTGCTTGCATCGTGGCGAACAACACGGCGTGGAGCTCGGTCTGGGGAAATTGCAATCTTCCAATGGCTCGCCGTCACGACAGCGGATTATAGATCACGCAGACAGCACAGTGGGTCAATACACAGTACATCAATCTGCTGTTCTCGACCCGTCAGATGGTGTGGCAAATATAGTGAAAAGAATCTGAACTTCAAGACGCTTGAAACCTGTATGCTTGGAAATGGGGCTGCCACAGTCGTTGGTATCCTATGTTTGACAGCGTTATAAGGATCTGCACCGAAACGTCGCCTTTACAGTAAATAAAGAACTTGTTATCCATAAATTATCTCTACTTTGTCATCCGTCAACTTCTAAGTAATGTACCACAATTAGAATACATGCAGTCCTTGAACCCGATATTCCACTCAGCAATTACAATACATGCAGTCCTTTAACCTGATATTCCACTCAGCAATTAGAATACATGCAGTCCTTTAACCTGATATTCCGCTCCGCAATTACAATACATGCAGTCCTTTAACCCGATATTCCACTCCACAATTACAATACATGCAGTCCTTTAACCCGATATTCCGCTCCGCAATTACAATACATGCAGTCCTTTAACCCGATATTCCACTCCACAATTAGAATACATGCAGTCCTTGAACCCGATATTCCACTCAGCAATTAGAATACATGCAGTCCTTTAACCCGATATTCCACTCAGCAATTAGAATACATGCAGTCCTTTAACCCGATATTCCGCTCCGCAATTACAATACATGCAGTCCTTTAACCCGATATTCCACTCCACAATTAGAATACATGCAGTCCTTTAACCTGATATTCCGCTCCGCAATTACAATACATGCAGTCCTTTAACCCGATATTCCACTCCACAATTAGAATACATGCAGTCCTTTAACCTGATATTCCACTCAGCAATTAGAATACATGCAGTCCTTTAACCTGATATTCCGCTCCGCAATTACAATACATGCAGTCCTTTAACCCGATATTCCGCTCCACAATTAGAATACATGCAGTCCTTTAACCTGATATTCCACTCAGCAATTAGAATACATGCAGTCCTTTAACCTGATATTCCGCTCCGCAATTACAATACATGCAGTCCTTTAACCCGATATTCCACTCCACAATTAGAATACATGCAGTCCTTGAACCCGATATTCCGCTCCGCAATTAGAATACCTGCAGTCCTTTAACCTGATATTCTGCTCCACAATTAGAATACCTGCAGTCCTTTAACCCGATGTTCCGCTCCGCAATTACAATACATGCAGTCCTTTAACCCGATATTCCACTCCACAATTAGAATACATGCAGTCCTTTAACCCGATATTCCGCCCCGCAATTAGAATACATGCAGTCCTTTATCCCGATATTCCGCTCCGCAATTAAAATACATGCAGTCCTTTAACCTGATATTCCACTCCACAATTAGAATACCTGCAGTCCTTTAACCCGATGTTCCGCTCCGCAATTACAATACATGCAGTCCTTTAACCCGATATTCCACTCCACAATTAGAATACATGCAGTCCTTTAACCCGATATTCCGCCCCGCAATTAGAATACATGCAGTCCTTTATCCCGATATTCCACTCCACAATTAGAATACATGCAGTCCTTTAACCCCGATATTCCGCTCCACAATTAGAATACATGCAGTCCTTTAACCCGATATTCCGCTCCACAACTAGAATACCTGCAGTCCTTTAACCCGATATTCCGCTCCACAATTAGAATACCTGCAGTCCTTTAACCCGATATTCCGCTCCACAATTAGAATACATGCAGTCCTTTAACCCCGATATTCCGCTCCACAACTAGAATACCTGCAGTCCTTTAACCCGATATTCCGCTCCACAATTAGAATACATGCAGTCCTTTAACCCGATATTCCGCTCCACAATTAGAATACATGCAGTCCTTTAAACCGATATTCCGCTCCACAACTAGAATACATGCAGTCCTTTGACCCGATATTCCGCTCCACAACTAGAATACCTGCAGTCCTTTAACCCGATATTCCGCTCCGCAATTAGAATACATGCAGTCCTTTAACCTGATATTCCACTCCACAATTAGAATACATGCAGTCCTTTAACCCGATGTTCCGCTCCGCAATTACAATACATGCAGTCCTTGAACCCGATATTCCACTCCACAATTAGAATACATGCAGTCCTTTAACCCGATATTCCGCCCCGCAATTAGAATACATGCAGTCCTTTATCCCGATATTCCACTCCACAATTAGAATACATGCAGTCCTTTAACCCCGATATTCCGCTCCACAATTAGAATACATGCAGTCCTTTAAACCGATATTCCGCTCCACAACTAGAATACATGCAGTCCTTTAACCCGATATTCCGCTCCACAACTAGAATACCTGCAGTCCTTTAACCCGATATTCCGCTCCACAATTAGAATACATGCAGTCCTTTAAACCGATATTCCGCTCCACAACTAGAATACATGCAGTCCTTTGACCCGATATTCCGCTCCACAACTAGAATACCTGCAGTCCTTTAACCCGATATTCCGCTCCACAATTGGAATACATGCAGTCCTTTAACCCGATATTCCGCTCTGCAATTAGAATACCTGCAGTCCTTTAACCCAATATTCCGCTCCACAATTAGAATACCTGCAGTCCTTGAACCCGATATTCCGCTCCGCAATTAGAATACATGCAGTCCTTGAACCCGATATTCCGCTCCACAATTAGAATACCTGCAGTCCTTGAACCCGATATTCCGCTCCGCAATTGGAATACCTGCAGTCCTTGAACCCGATATTCTGCTCCGCAATTAGAATACATGCAGTCCTTTAACCCGATATTCCGCTCCGCAATTGGAATACATGCAGTCCTTGAACCCGATATTCTGCTCCGCAATTAGAATACATGCAGTCCTTTAACCCGATATTCCGCTCCACAATTGGAATACCTGCAGTCCTTGAACCCGATATTCTGCTCCGCAATTAGAATACATGCAGTCATTTAACCCGATATTCCGCTCCACAACTGGAATACATGCAGTCCTTGAACCCCATATTCCGCTCCACAATTGGAATAAATGCAGTCCTTTATCCTGATATTCCGCTCCACAATTAGAATACATGCAGTGTTTTATCCAGATATACCGCTCAAAGATTAGGATAGCTGCACCTATTTAATGTAACCGTCTGAAGATTGAAGAGTGTATTTTTTTAAAAGCCACACTGGGTTTGATATCACATTTGTATGATGCCATTGATGATTACCTCTCCTAATCTTCCACACGACCACGTAGCTGCGAATGTAAGTGTAAATGTCTAAGTAAGTAAGTAAGTTGAACCATTTATCAGACTGCAGATGTCTTGATTGGTGAGCGGTATAGGGGATAAAGGACTGCGGATGTCTTGATTGGTGAGCGGTATAGGGGATAAAGGACTGCGGATGTCTTTATTGGTGAGCGGTATATCGTGATGAAGGACTGCAGATGTCTTAATTGTTGAGCGATATAGGGGATAAAGAACTGCGGATGTCTTGATTGGTGAGCGGTATAGGGGATAGAGGACTGCAGATGTCTTAATTGTTGAGCGGTATAGGGGATAAAGGACTGCGGATGTCTTTATTGGTGAGTGGTATAGGGGATAAAGGACTGCGGATGTCTTGATTGGTGAGCGGTATAGGGGATAAAGGACTGCGGATGTCTTTATTGGTGAGTGGTATAGGGGATAAAGGACTGCGGATGTCTTGATTGGTGAGCGGTATAGGGGATAAAGGACTGCGGATGTCTTTATTGGTGAGTGGTATAGGGGATAAAGGACTGCGGATGTCTTGATTGGTGAGCGGCATAGGGGATAAAGGACTGCGGATGTCTGTATTGGTGAGTGGTATAGGGGATAAAGGACTGCGGATGTCTTGATTGGTGAGCGGTATAGGGGATAGAGGACCGCGGATGTCTTAATTGTTGAGCAGTATAGGGGATAAAGGACTGCGGATGTCTTTATTGGTGAGTGGTATAGGGGATAAAGGACTGCGGATGTCTTGATTGGTGAGCAATATAGGGGATAGAGGACTGCAGATGTCTTAATTGTTGAGCGGTATAGGGGATAAAGGACTGCAGATGTCTTGACTGGTGAGCGGTATACAGGATAAAGGACTGCAGATGTCTTTATTGGTGAGTGGTATAGGGGATAAAGGACTGCGGATGTCTTAATTGTTGAGCGGTATAGGGGATAAAGGATTGCGGATGTCTTAATTGTTGAGCGGTATATCGTGATAAAGGACTGCAGATGTCTTGATTGTTGAGCGGTATAGGGCATAAAGGACTGCAGATGTCTTAATTGTTGAGCGGTATAGAGGATAAAGGACTGCAGATGTCTTGATTGGTGAGCGGTATAGAGGATAAAGGACTGCGGATGTCTTGATTGGTGAGCGGTATAGGGCATAAAGGACTGTGGATGTCTTAATTGGTGAGCGGTATATCGTGATAAAGGATATATGTCTTAATTGTTGAGCGGTATATTGGGATAAAGGATATATGTCTTAATTGTTGAGTGGTATATCGGGATAAAGTGCTGCAGGTATCCTAACCGTGGACCGGTTTATGGGAGTAAAGGATTGGTAATATCCAAGTTGTGAGGCGGTATGCGTAGTGCGGTGTGCGGTATTACTTTCACAATTAACTTTAACTTCCCATGCCTGCAATCATCTTTCGAAAGCATTGGAGTTAACAGATCCTGAAAGTCCAGTTTACTCCCTTCCCTCGGGACTAGTCAAGTTTACTCCCTTCCCCCAGGACAAGTCCAGTTTACTCCCTTCCCCTGGGGACAAGTCCAGTTTATTCCCTTCCCCCTGGGACAAGTCCAGTTTACTCCCTTCCCCTGGGGACAAATCCAGTTTACTCCCTTCCCCTGGGGACAAGTCCAGTTTACTCCCTTCCCCTATGGACAAGTCCAGTTTATTCCCTTCCCCCGGGGACAAGTCCAGTTTACTCCCTTCCCCCGGGACAAATCCAGTTTACTCCCTTCCCCTGAAGACAAGTCCAGTTTACTCCCTTCCCCTGGGACAAGTCCAGTTTACTCCCTTCCCCCGGGACAAGTCCAGTTTATTCCCTTCCCCCGGGACAAGTCCAGTTTACTCCCCTCCCCTGGGGACAAGTCCAGTTTACTCCCTTCCCCCGGGACAAGTCCAGTTTACTCCCTTCCCCTGGGGACAAGTCCAGTTTACTCCCTTCCCCTGAGGACAAGTCCAGTTTACTCCCTTCCCCCGGGACAAGTCCAGTTTATTCCCTTCCCCCGGGACAAGTCCAGTTTATTCCCTTCCCCCGGGACAAGTCCAGTTAAATCCCTTCTCCCGGGACATGTCCAGTTTACTCCCTTTCCCGGGACAAGTCCAGTTTACTCCCTTCCCCTGGGGACAAGTCCAGTTTACTCCCTTCCCCCGGGGACAAGTCCAGTTTATTAACCATAGCCTCCTGCCTGGGCCCAGACATAACAAACTGCCCTCCCCAACCCCTTTCCCCTCCGAAATGTTTGCAAAACGAATATATTTCTTAAACGTTTTTTACTTATAAGCAGCAGAAATTCTGCATTTGTACACAATTCAAAATCAACATACCGTTTAAGTTAGTATCAACAAAATCGGTAAATACACTATCGTGTCACTGGATTGTCTGGTTTGTTTACAGGCCGCCGTCGCCTGGCAGGGGTACTGCTGTAGGGCGTCAGACAATAAATACTTACCTTTTATGCTAATTTGTGGGAATGGCGGGTGCTACCGGTGGGGCATGACATACTTACCCCTTTTCGCGAACAACCCGGTGTCATCACTCATTTTCAGTGGTCCACTAATTTTCACAGCTATATAGCCCTTCACGCCAAAATGGAATCTGTTCGGCGGATAAGCTTGAGTGGTTATTCACCTGCATTGGCAATTTATAGCCAATCACTAATCACGTGTATTGGAAAGAAAAGTTTTAGTAAAGCTATATAAATCAGGTCCGTGCAGTTTAAAGTAATATGGATCTGGGGATATTAATAAATCAACGTCTATACACTTTCAATGAGCAAATAATGGTCGTAATAAATATTCGGCAATGTGTGCCAGTAAGATTAGCAACTGACATATCGACTGTCTTCCCTTCCCTCGCGTGCGATATTGTCAGGCCAAGTGCGCATGCGTGTGGAGAAAGCGTGCCTGCCAACGGAAGAAAATTATCCGAGAAGAAATGATCAGTGAAAAGATGGTCTGCTCATGTGCGTGGCTTTGTGAAAAGGTTGGTGGTGTTTGAAATTATTCAAATCTATATTCAGGATGAAAATTAGTCACTACTTTTGTAGGAATCACTCTTGAGATTGTTTCAGGCAGTGCACGCTTGGGCGGTCGCGATAGGTCACTACGTGCAGAACTGGACGGTGCCATGAGTTTATGTGGTGAATGAAGCGCAGTTGTGAACGATATCCATATATCTAGTATTCAACGTTTGTGAACAATATAACCTTTTATTTAATGTGATTGTGAGAGGGACATTTGGACATTGTTATTATTTAAGTAACACTTGAATCAGGTGGGCTGTCTAATATTTACAGACCGCATCCTGAGTGTTTACAGCTGAAAGAGTTTGTTTACTGCCGTGTATGTGTGGTCTAACACGCGTCAAATGAGTTTTTTTTATGAAAGAGTTACTACTACTATTACTACTTCATACATATGACAAATGCTAGTAATAATAATTATGATTATGGTAACTTATAAACATATAGCAACGTTGTTTCATTTTGAAATGCTTTATATCTTAGTAGTCTGTGATAAATATTAATAAAAGTCTGTTTTTTTAATATGTTTAACAAAGTAGAGAAGATACAACACTTGATTGTTGGAATTATTTTATTATGATAAGATTATGATTTCGATCTTATGATTTAACTCAAGCACAGATGTTCATAGTGACAGTAGACATTAAACATATTATATGCAATTACCCCTTTTACAATTGTCTCTGAAAAGTAAACAAAATGATAAAGAATCTAAATGCCACACATGCCATATGTTGATAGCAAACCTATCATTACACATGTATATACATGGGCATTAAGCAACCATTTACTGAACCATCCAAGATCTGCGGAATAATTTCAAACTGTTATAAGAAACATCATAAACAAGACTTGTCAGGGCATACACTTTTTAGTACAGCTGTGTGCGTACAAACACACCTTTTACTTTTTTACTGAGTCTGGTGTTTATGCCTCATCTGTTACTTACTTTGACTTTTCAGATGGGAACAATACATAAAACCCAATGAAGAACAAGAAGAATTTGACAACAGCCAACCTAACCCAAACTTGGCTCAAGTCATGGACATCATGAATGTAAGAGCTCCAAGACTAGGAATCTCTCAACATGAGCAGAAGATCCCCAGGACCTCGGAAGTCCTGGCGTCGAGTCCCCAGGGGGACAGTATGTTGTCCTCCATGTCGGTCATGGATCATGATGGACAAACAGATGGACAGATGGACGACCAGGGGACACATGTTTCTGGGCTGGTTAACAAACACTATGATACACACATGTGCGATGATATTTATGCAGATTCTAGAGGGTCGGAAGGTGGAATGTCTGAATCTAAAGATTCTGGATATGGAATGAGACTGGAAAAAAATGAACTGAGATCACCTCGAGCTTCAAATAAGAAGAAAATTCTTCAGAATTCCCAGGCAAGCATGTATTTGCCTAAGATCCCTGGGCGAAGACATTCAAAATCAGGACAGGGCATGAAATTGAAAGCATCCAAGAAGGTAAAGCTTTTTTGTCACTAAGATACGTATTAAGTAGTTTTTTTGTTTGTGGATGAGTCACTTCTTGGACATGCAGGACATTCATGTTGTCACAAAAATGGGGTAAAGTAAGTGAGTTGATTGGAATCACGTCAACCCTGGGGCATTGATGTAGGGAAGCATTACAATGTTTACTTTCTTCTGAGTGACTTGTTCCTTCCAAGTGGTTGATTATTTTCATTGCTCTTGTGCAGGTCTATAGCAACATGTCAAATGAACATCATGTTGTCAAGTATTTTCAACATGATGTAAACGTTTTGTCTACAGTTTCGGACAAAAAAGGAAAATTACATAAAAAATGAACTCCCTGCAAGTCGGAATAATGGATATATATATGTGTCGTGAATTAAGTTTAAAATATGTTCTAATCCAGAGAAAACATATATATATATATATGGGAAACTTAAGTATTACTGCCAAGTTTTTCTGCTTGAATTAAGTTGATGTCAATGAAAAAACTTCTTTTCCTACAATTTTGTGAAGTAGACTGTACGACTTCACACCCATATTTTGAAACATTCTCATCATGATCATATTATTGTAATGATGACTGATGTGTAAAAATTACACACTGTCATTTTAGGTTGGTGTTGCGAAAGAATGCTAAATGGTGATGTGTGAACAGATTATTGTGTGCAGAGTCGCGTCCCTTAGATTATATAAACCCATAATATTCCACAGTGGGGATTGCGGTTCAGAATTGTACTCCATGCTATATACTGTAGTAAGGACAGTGTGGTCTGGCTCGGTGAGTGTGCTGATTGCATGATTGTTTATCTTGTTTAGTCAAGTCAGACTCATGTTTTTAGGGGGGTGGCTGTATGATTTAGTTGAAATATAAATTGCTAACTGTGACATAAAATAACATTCATTCGCCCATGGGGTTCCACTATGAAATAGTATTATCTGGTAACATGAGTAAGACCTGCATCCTTTTGGCCAGTGTGGGTTCCCCCCCCGCATCATGCTGATAAGATATATAGTAACTGTCAGTTAAAGTGGTGTAAATCCAACTCGCTCAGTCACTCATTGAGCAAGAACATCTCAAACAAAGTTGACACTGTCGTCGGTGAGGCTGTTGTAGTTAGCACTGAGTCAGACAGAACATACTGATCCCCTACTTTATCCCCTGGGCCCACTAGCACAAAGCGATCTTCGTGCTAAGATGATTGTAACTCCCATACTCTAACATACGCTTACGATAGTCTTAGTGCTAAGATCACTTTGTGCAAGTGGGCCCTGATCAGTATCTGTAGGTCCCACTGCCGGGCTGCCCATTGTGTGGCCTATATGCGCTTCATTTGTCACATGACATTGTTGCTCCATATTGTCAGTGGAGTGATAACTGCTTTGTGTTGTATTATACTGTAACAGTGTATCCTGAGCACATGTAAGTGCTAGTTAGAGGTTCAGGGAGAGGCTATTGTCCTGGTCGGAGAGGATATAATCCATGACCCTGTATTTGTGTGGAAGTGAACTGGCTACCAATGGTGTGTGACAGCAAAACAGTCATGACAAGGATCATGATAATATATCAGAATATACCAAGCTTCAATATTCTCACTCACAATATATTACAACATTCACCTTGTTATACAGTGGTAATACATAGGGGTGTAATGATTCATCGTATGTATGCCATGCTGGAGAACCAATAGCGTACAAGCTGGGATTCATCTTGTTATATAGTGGTAATACATAGGGGTGTAATGATTCATCGTATGTATGCCATGCTGGAGAACCAATAGCGTACAAGCTGGGATTCACCTTGTTATACAGTGGTAATACATAGGGGTGTAATGATTCATCGTATGTATGCCATGCTGGAGAACCAATAGCGTACAAGCTGGGATTCACCTTGTTATACAGTGGTAATACATAGGGGTGTAATGATTCATCGTATGTATGCCATGCTGGAGAACCAATAGCGTACAAGCTGGGATTCACCTTGTTATACAGTGGTAATACATAGGGGTGTAATGATTCATCGTATGTATGCCATGCTGGAGAACCAATAGCGTACAAGCTGGGATTCACCTTGTTATACAGTGGTAATACATAGGGGTGTAATGATTCATCGTATGTATGCCATGCTGGAGAACCAATAGCGTACAAGCTGGGATTCACCTTGTTATACAGTGGTAATACATAGGGGTGTAATGATTCATCGTATGTATGCCATGCTGGAGAACCAATAGCGTACAAGCTGGGATTCACCTTGTTATACAGTGGTAATACATAGGGGTGTAATGATTCATCGTATGTATGCCATGCTGGAGAACCAATAGCGTACAAGCTGGGATTCACCTTGTTATACAGTGGTAATACATAGGGGTGTAATGATTCATCGTATGTATGCCATGCTGGAGAACCAATAGCGTACAAGCTGGGATTCACCTTGTTATACAGTGGTAATACATAGGGGTGTAATGATTCATCGTATGTATGCCATGCTGGAGAACCAATAGCGTACAAGCTGGGATTCACCTTGTTATACAGTGGTAATACATAGGGGTGTAATGATTCATCGTATGTATGCCATGCTGGAGAACCAATAGCGTACAAGCTGGGATTCACCTTGTTATACAGTGGTAATACATAGGGGTGTAATGATTCATCGTATGTATGCCATGCTGGAGAACCAATAGCGTACAAGCTGGGATTCACCTTGTTATACAGTGGTAATACATAGGGGTGTAATGATTCATCGTATGTATGCCATGCTGGAGAACCAATAGCGTACAAGCTGGGATTCACCTTGTTATACAGTGGTAATACATAGGGGTGTAATGATTCATCGTATGTATGCCATGCTGGAGAACCAATAGCGTACAAGCTGGGATTCACCTTGTTATACAGTGGTAATACATAGGGGTGTAATGATTCATCGTATGTATGCCATGCTGGAGAACCAATAGCGTACAAGCTGGGATTCACCTTGTTATACAGTGGTAATACATAGGGGTGTAATGATTCATCGTATGTATGCCATGCTGGAGAACCAATAGCGTACAAGCTGGGATTCACCTTGTTATACAGTGGTAATACATAGGGGTGTAATGATTCATCGTATGTATGCCATGCTGGAGAACCAATAGCGTACAAGCTGGGATTCACCTTGTTATACAGTGGTAATACATAGGGGTGTAATGATTCATCGTATGTATGCCATGCTGGAGAACCAATAGCGTACAAGCTGGGATTCACCTTGTTATACAGTGGTAATACATAGGGGTGTAATGATTCATCGTATGTATGCCATGCTGGAGAACCAATAGCGTACAAGCTGGGATTCACCTTGTTATACAGTGGTAATACATAGGGGTGTAATGATTCATCGTATGTATGCCATGCTGGAGAACCAATAGCGTACAAGCTGGGATTCACCTTGTTATACAGTGGTAATACATAGGGGTGTAATGATTCATCGTATGTATGCCATGCTGGAGAACCAATAGCGTACAAGCTGGGATTCACCTTGTTATACAGTGGTAATACATAGGGGTGTAATGATTCATCGTATGTATGCCATGCTGGAGAACCAATAGCGTACAAGCTGGGATTCACCTTGTTATACAGTGGTAATACATAGGGGTGTAATGATTCATCGTATGTATGCCATGCTGGAGAACCAATAGCGTACAAGCTGGGATTCACCTTGTTATACAGTGGTAATACATAGGGGTGTAATGATTCATCGTATGTATGCCATGCTGGAGAACCAATAGCGTACAAGCTGGGATTCACCTTGTTATACAGTGGTAATACATAGGGGTGTAATGATTCATCGTATGTATGCCATGCTGGAGAACCAATAGCGTACAAGCTGGGATTCACCTTGTTATACAGTGGTAATACATAGGGGTGTAATGATTCATCGTATGTATGCCATGCTGGAGAACCAATAGCGTACAAGCTGGGATTCACCTTGTTATACAGTGGTAATACATAGGGGTGTAATGATTCATCGTATGTATGCCATGCTGGAGAACCAATAGCGTACAAGCTGGGATTCACCTTGTTATACAGTGGTAATACATAGGGGTGTAATGATTCATCGTATGTATGCCATGCTGGAGAACCAATAGCGTACAAGCTGGGATTCACCTTGTTATACAGTGGTAATACATAGGGGTGTAATGATTCATCGTATGTATGCCATGCTGGAGAACCAATAGCGTACAAGCTGGGATTCACCTTGTTATACAGTGGTAATACATAGGGGTGTAATGATTCATCGTATGTATGCCATGCTGGAGAACCAATAGCGTACAAGCTGGGATTCACCTTGTTATACAGTGGTAATACATAGGGGTGTAATGATTCATCGTATGTATGCCATGCTGGAGAACCAATAGCGTACAAGCTGGGATTCACCTTGTTATACAGTGGTAATACATAGGGGTGTAATGATTCATCGTATGTATGCCATGCTGGAGAACCAATAGCGTACAAGCTGGGATTCACCTTGTTATACAGTGGTAATACATAGGGGTGTAATGATTCATCGTATGTATGCCATGCTGGAGAACCAATAGCGTACAAGCTGGGATTCACCTTGTTATACAGTGGTAATACATAGGGGTGTAATGATTCATCGTATGTATGCCATGCTGGAGAACCAATAGCGTACAAGCTGGGATTCACCTTGTTATACAGTGGTAATACATAGGGGTGTAATGATTCATCGTATGTATGCCATGCTGGAGAACCAATAGCGTACAAGCTGGGATTCACCTTGTTATACAGTGGTAATACATAGGGGTGTAATGATTCATCGTATGTATGCCATGCTGGAGAACCAATAGCGTACAAGCTGGGATTCACCTTGTTATACAGTGGTAATACATAGGGGTGTAATGATTCATCGTATGTATGCCATGCTGGAGAACCAATAGCGTACAAGCTGGGATTCACCTTGTTATACAGTGGTAATACATAGGGGTGTAATGATTCATCGTATGTATGCCATGCTGGAGAACCAATAGCGTACAAGCTGGGATTCACCTTGTTATACAGTGGTAATACATAGGGGTGTAATGATTCATCGTATGTATGCCATGCTGGAGAACCAATAGCGTACAAGCTGGGATTCACCTTGTTATACAGTGGTAATACATAGGGGTGTAATGATTCATCGTATGTATGCCATGCTGGAGAACCAATAGCGTACAAGCTGGGATTCACCTTGTTATACAGTGGTAATACATAGGGGTGTAATGATTCATCGTATGTATGCCATGCTGGAGAACCAATAGCGTACAAGCTGGGATTCACCTTGTTATACAGTGGTAATACATAGGGGTGTAATGATTCATCGTATGTATGCCATGCTGGAGAACCAATAGCGTACAAGCTGGGATTCACCTTGTTATACAGTGGTAATACATAGGGGTGTAATGATTCATCGTATGTATGCCATGCTGGAGAACCAATAGCGTACAAGCTGGGATTCACCTTGTTATACAGTGGTAATACATAGGGGTGTAATGATTCATCGTATGTATGCCATGCTGGAGAACCAATAGCGTACAAGCTGGGATTCACCTTGTTATACAGTGGTAATACATAGGGGTGTAATGATTCATCGTATGTATGCCATGCTGGAGAACCAATAGCGTACAAGCTGGGATTCACCTTGTTATACAGTGGTAATACATAGGGGTGTAATGATTCATCGTATGTATGCCATGCTGGAGAACCAATAGCGTACAAGCTGGGATTCACCTTGTTATACAGTGGTAATACATAGGGGTGTAATGATTCATCGTATGTATGCCATGCTGGAGAACCAATAGCGTACAAGCTGGGATTCACCTTGTTATACAGTGGTAATACATAGGGGTGTAATGATTCATCGTATGTATGCCATGCTGGAGAACCAATAGCGTACAAGCTGGGATTCACCTTGTTATACAGTGGTAATACATAGGGGTGTAATGATTCATCGTATGTATGCCATGCTGGAGAACCAATAGCGTACAAGCTGGGATTCACCTTGTTATACAGTGGTAATACATAGGGGTGTAATGATTCATCGTATGTATGCCATGCTGGAGAACCAATAGCGTACAAGCTGGGATTCACCTTGTTATACAGTGGTAATACATAGGGGTGTAATGATTCATCGTATGTATGCCATGCTGGAGAACCAATAGCGTACAAGCTGGGATTCACCTTGTTATACAGTGGTAATACATAGGGGTGTAATGATTCATCGTATGTATGCCATGCTGGAGAACCAATAGCGTACAAGCTGGGATTCACCTTGTTATACAGTGGTAATACATAGGGGTGTAATGATTCATCGTATGTATGCCATGCTGGAGAACCAATAGCGTACAAGCTGGGATTCACCTTGTTATACAGTGGTAATACATAGGGGTGTAATGATTCATCGTATGTATGCCATGCTGGAGAACCAATAGCGTACAAGCTGGGATTCACCTTGTTATACAGTGGTAATACATAGGGGTGTAATGATTCATCGTATGTATGCCATGCTGGAGAACCAATAGCGTACAAGCTGGGATTCACCTTGTTCTACAGTGGTAATACATAGGGGTGTAATGATTCATCGTATGTATGCCATGCTGGAGAACCAATAGCGTACAAGCTGGGATTCACCTTGTTATACAGTGGTAATACATAGGGGTGTAATGATTCATCGTATGTATGCCATGCTGGAGAACCAATAGCGTACAAGCTGGGATTCACCTTGTTATACAGTGGTAATACATAGGGGTGTAATGATTCATCGTATGTATGCCATGCTGGAGAACCAATAGCGTACAAGCTGGGATTCACCTTGTTATACAGTGGTAATACATAGGGGTGTAATGATTCATCGTATGTATGCCATGCTGGAGAACCAATAGCGTACAAGCTGGGATTCACCTTGTTATACAGTGGTAATACATAGGGGTGTAATGATTCATCGTATGTATGCCATGCTGGAGAACCAATAGCGTACAAGCTGGGATTCACCTTGTTATACAGTGGTAATACATAGGGGTGTAATGATTCATCGTATGTATGCCATGCTGGAGAACCAATAGCGTACAAGCTGGGATTCACCTTGTTATACAGTGGTAATACATAGGGGTGTAATGATTCATCGTATGTATGCCATGCTGGAGAACCAATAGCGTACAAGCTGGGATTCACCTTGTTATACAGTGGTAATACATAGGGGTGTAATGATTCATCGTATGTATGCCATGCTGGAGAACCAATAGCGTACAAGCTGGGATTCACCTTGTTATACAGTGGTAATACATAGGGGTGTAATGATTCATCGTATGTATGCCATGCTGGAGAACCAATAGCGTACAAGCTGGGATTCACCTTGTTATACAGTGGTAATACATAGGGGTGTAATGATTCATCGTATGTATGCCATGCTGGAGAACCAATAGCGTACAAGCTGGGATTCACCTTGTTATACAGTGGTAATACATAGGGGTGTAATGATTCATCGTATGTATGCCATGCTGGAGAACCAATAGCGTACAAGCTGGGATTCACCTTGTTATACAGTGGTAATACATAGGGGTGTAATGATTCATCGTATGTATGCCATGCTGGAGAACCAATAGCGTACAAGCTGGGATTCACCTTGTTATACAGTGGTAATACATAGGGGTGTAATGATTCATCGTATGTATGCCATGCTGGAGAACCAATAGCGTACAAGCTGGGATTCACCTTGTTATACAGTGGTAATACATAGGGGTGTAATGATTCATCGTATGTATGCCATGCTGGAGAA
Source organism: Haliotis cracherodii (assembly GCF_022045235.1). NCBI lineage: Eukaryota > Metazoa > Mollusca > Gastropoda > Lepetellida > Haliotidae > Haliotis > Haliotis cracherodii. The sequence continues at coordinate 33,117,517 of NW_027266286.1, forward strand.
CCAATAGCGTACAAGCTGGGATTCACCTTGTTCTTCTGAAGCTTCAGATTCAGATCCTGAAATCCACTTTGTTTTTTAATTAGTACCAGTATTGGCCATACATATATATTATGCTGTGATACATATTATTGGATTTCTTGGATTTTTTAAACATATTTTAAAAATGATTCGGCATTAGTATCTTTTGATACTGGTTTCTTCCTCTGTCGGCAATAATCCGCCATAAGAAAACCTGAATTTTTTGTGGTGTTCGGCTTCATCATTTTCGATTGATTGCAGTACATATATACATATATAATCATTTTAAAATAAAGTAGAATAGATATTAGGATTTAGCATATACAGCTTAAGTTTCTCTGCAGGATAAAGCCAAGGTATCTGTTGGGATCATTTGTGGACAAATATGCAACTATAGAAGACCTGGTAGCTACTAATTTCAATGTTAACATACAAATATGGCATCGCCCTTGTCTGTAGCGATTAAGTCAAAAATGACATTTGGGGAGGGAGAAGCTGAGGTCTTTCGCAATTATAGACAATTTTGGAGATATAAATTGTGAAGACATTTAGGGAGGAGGGTTGGGATATCAATTCCCATAAGGGTGCTCGGTTAGACGTGTGCAGCTTGGAGTGTTTTCCTGATTGAAATAAAGTTGGATTTTTTCCGAAATACGCTCGAATGTTTACCTTCTTTCGTTTTGTCGCTGTGCGGGGCATCTCACTGCACTTTGTTATCCTGTTGTGAAACTTTATGACAGGCCAGGCAGACTCTAAACAAACGTGACATGGACCACAGTAGCTCCCCTCTGATAAAGGCAGAGCTCGAGATAAGCTGCACATTTGCGTAAAATATGCATGAAATAAACTGAAATATGCAGAGAAATCAAATCCCAGCGTATCTATAATTACGCTTTTGAAATATAATTAATGTGTATATTATAACCATTTGATAAAATGATTGTGTATCAGCTGATTGCCATATTCACTTACCAACAGTTACATTCGGAAAAGCTTCTGCAACAAACATACTGATAGATGCCAGTTGAAAAGCACATCGTGTCTAGTCAATATACATGTTGTATCTTAAGTAGTCGCTGATTGGTGATTTAAGAACTATACAAATGAACACACAAACAATGGCTTCCCGGAGAGGGAGCCCCAAGTAGACGCAGATGCAGTATATTACTATTCACATAGTTTTAAATGATTTACAGGGATTGTTACAAAACAACTTTTAAGTTAAATACCCACTTGTGAAGAAACAGCGGGTAGGTAAATACCTATGTTTTTAAATACCCTCTAAATCTTGTGGATACCCAATCAAAATCAAACCCCTGGGTAAAATGCCCAAAGCTTATCTATAGCTCTGTAAAGGCAATTACTTGAGCAGGGAGACTAATGGATTGCAGCAAAAGGTAATGACTGACAAATTATCTGTAGGCAATGTTACTTTTGGTTATATGGTAGCTTCATTTGTGTCAAACTCACAGTCCTGTCTTATCAATAGTTTAACCCGAATGTGTCGAACTGGATGTGAAAAATTCAATTTATAGCCCCAAGCGATAAAATAAAAAGGTTGAAACTTACCCCGATATGTTGATCCCAAAATTGATAATCCAGTTATATGAAGAAAATGCATTTAGATGTAGAATGATTCTTTTTTATTTAGTATTCCATAATATATTCTAACAGAACATGCAAGATGAGGTATGTTTGTTTCCTAATGGCAAAGTCAGACTGTAATAAGGCCAAGGCAACGGGTTCCACTGTATTGTATCATGACATTGAGGATACGGTTAATGTAACAAAACCCTTAAGCAAATGTTAAGGTATCAGCAAATGCTAAATAAGTCATTCATGATATTTAATTGCATGTTATTTCTAACAAGTATTATAATGGGTAGTTACCGGTACTAATTGTGACAGATAACTGCTAGGTTGCACCAAATGTATATCCAATGACCAACCGAGCCCCACCAGTTGTAGCACATATTAACATGATCGAGTGGGCACATTTAATGTGACACTATGTGTGAAACTAAAGACATTTCTTGTGTTGATACTTTTCGAATTAACATCTATGACACAAACAAATATTATGAAGCAAGTAACAGCTATTGAACCACAGTCATTTATATGCTCTAACACCATATTTGTGTGTGATCATGGCAGACACAATGTCTTTGGTGTTTGATGATCACAGACACAATGTTCACTGTTTGATCATCACAGACACAATGTTCACTGTTTGATCATCACAGACACAATGTTCAGTGTTTGATCATCACAGGCACAATGTTCAGTGTTTGATCATCACAGACACAATGTTCACTGTTTGATCATAACAGACACAATGTTCAGTGTTTGATCATCAAAGACACAATGTTCACTGTTTGATCATCACAGACACAATGTTCAGTGTTTGATCATCACAGACACAATGTCTTTAGTGTTTGATCACCACAGACACAATGTTCAGTGTTTGATCATCACAGACACAATGTTCACTGTTTGATCATCAAAGACACATTGTTCACTGTTTGATCATCACAGACACAATGTTCAGTGTTTGATCATCAAAGACACAATGTCTTTAGTGTTTGATCACCACAGACACAATGTTCAGTGTTTAATCATCACAGACACAATGATCAGTGTTTGATCATCACAGACACAATGTTCACTGTTTGATCATCAAAGACACATTGTTCACTGTTTGATCATCACAGACACAATGTTCACTGTTTGATCATCACAGACACAATGTTCACTGTTTGATCATCACAGTCACAATGTTCACTGTTTGATCATCACAGTCACAATATACCTGTGAAGATCCGTGTTTGTCGTAAGAGGTGACAGACAGGATCGGGTGGTCTGGCTTGCTGCCTTGGTTGATGTATGTCATCGTATCCCAATTACATAGATTGATGCTCATGATGTCAATCACTGAATTGTCTAGTCCAGACTTGATTATTTACAGATGGAATGTTGCTGAGTGCAGCGTTAAACAACAAACAAACACAGACACAGTACCTTCAGTGTTTGATCGTGACATACAAAATGGTTAGTGTTCCATGTACCCAAGGAAGTATTGGTTTGTTCTGTTCCAATCAGACTTTATAAGTGATACATGTGTAATGAAGTCTTAGCAGGTTGCCAGGGCACATTCATGTGGCACACAATGTCTCCATGCAGGATCACAGCTGACAGGCACTGCTCAGACCTCCTCATTCAGGACATAAATATATCTGCCAGTGCATCAAGTTTATTAACAACCTAATTTTGATAACTGATGATAGATCTCTTGGAGATGTCTGTTTCTTTTCATGGACAGGAATACACAGGAGAATCTAGTGTCGAGCTCTGAAGGGAGAATAAAAACACTCCATATGTTTGTGTGTGGGCAAAACACACCAGCACCTCTACACCAGCTGACATAATACAGTTTAATATCTGGCCGCGCACAGGAGAGTGAATGTGTGGTCTCAGGCTGCAGTAATAGGCCTGGTAATAGGCTCAGGTTATTGGCCCAGATTGTCTGCAATGCTTATTGTATTTGTATTGCTTATAAATACCTTCTGACTAGACATGGCAGCGTTCGAAATGATTAATGCCATTGTGCCCAAGGTACACCTAAAACTGTAATGGCACCATGAATTCCTTTCCTGCGTGCCCCTTTTGCACACTTAATTTATCAATGAAAGTAACTGATGAGTATTTTTGTTGATAATCATGACTCGTATGTAAAAATATTTTTTTTAAATATGTCCTTTCTGGAAAACGATTATCAACATGACTGAACTCTTTCAACACCGAGTCCCCTGACACTGCAGGCCGGTACACAAGCCAAGCTACACGTCAACATAGTATTTAACTTTTTGAACCTACCAGTAGGGGAATACATCATAATTGGCTATCCTTTCACACCAGTAGGGGAATACATCATAATTGGCTATCCTTTCACACCAGTAGGGGAATACATCATAATTGGCTATCCTTTCGCACCAGAAGGGGAATACATCATAATTGGCTATCCTTTTGCACCAGTAGGGGAATACATCATAATTGGCTATCCTTTCACACCAGTAGGGGAATACATCATAATTGGCTATCCTTTCACACCAGTAGGGGAATACATCATAATTGGCTATCCTTTCACACCAGAAGGGGAATACATCATAATTGGCTATCCTTTCACACCAGAAGGGGAATACATCATATTTGGCTATCCTTTCACACCAGAAAGGGAATACATCATAATTGGCTATCCTTTCACACCAGAAGGGGAATACATCATATTTGGCTATCCTTTCACACCAGTAGGGGAATACATCGTGGTTGGCTATCCTTTCACACCAGTAGGGGAACACATCATAATTGGCTATCCTTTCACACCAGAAGGGGAATACATCATAATTGGCTATCCTTTCACACCAGAAGGGGAATACATCATATTTGGCTATCCCGTCACACCAGTAGGGGAATACATCGTGGTTGGCTATCCTTTCACACCAGTAGGGGAATACATCATAATTGGCTATCCTTTCACACCAGTAGGGGAATACATCATAATTGGCTATCTTTTCACACCAGAAGGGGAATACATCATAATTGGCTATCCCTTCATACCAGAAGGGGAATACATCATATTTGGCTATCCTTTCACACCAGTAGGGGAATACATTGTGGTTGGCTATCCTTTCACACCAGTAGGGGAATACATCATAATAGGCTATCCTTTCACACCAGTACTGGAATACATCATAATTGGCTATCCTTTCACACCAGTAGGGGAATACATCATATTTGGCTATCCTTTCACACCAGTAGGGGAATACATCATAATTGGCTATCCTTTCACACCAGTAGGGGAATACATCATAATTGGCTATCCTTTCACACCAGAAGGGGAATACATCATATTTGGCTATCCTTTCACACCAGTAGGGGAATGCATCATAATTGGCTATCCTTTCACACCAGTAGGGGAATACATCATAATTGGCTATCCTTTCACACCAGTAGGGGAATACATCATAATTGGCTATCCTTTCGCACCAGAAGGGGAATACATCATAATTGGCTATCCTTTTGCACCAGTAGGGGAATACATCATAATTGGCTATCCTTTCACACCAGAAGGGGAATACATCATAATTGGCTATCCTTTCACACCAGTAGGGTAGTTTGCCAAAATCGAAAAACAGCATTTATATTCTTATTTTCTTACATTCAGCATGTTCAGAGGAGTTTTATCATAACTTTCTGAGCAATAATGTAAAACTAAATAGTAGAGCATTTTTTCTTTTTGTCCAGTTATGAGAGAAGTCATCTGTGCAAAGGTTGCAGTAGACTGCCTGATAAGTCCCTGTACCTTTTCATTAAATCAATTGTTTTGATGGCAAATGATAATTGAAAGCCTAGAATAAGTCATGGATCTCCTTCCACCAGCCAAACTGTCAGGCTACATGTGTGTATGCTTGTTGGCTGTCTGCCTCACAGTCCCTGAAAGTTGGCGGGGGATATAGAAACCGGCTCATAAACCATTCAATATTTTTTCTTCAAACTTTGCAGGTCTTTCAGGTACATGCTGAACTGGTGCCTTTTGCTATTTAGAAATTTTAGAAATTTTTATTTTTTACGTTTCCATGGCAACAAGATGGACTTAGGTTCCAAACCCTTCATTTTTTTACAATTTCACTGACAAGTTCCACCTCGGTTAAAAAAGGTTAGGGTTATTTTAGATTTAATTATGTCATAAATTCTGCAACAGGGGCGGGGGATATAGCCACGTTAGTGGCAAACTCTTGTTTACCCTTCCACCCAGCATTTAGTGTAATGTGACCGCCTCCCTGGTCTAGTTACAGCTACAGCATCTGCCCAGAGAACGGACCTCTGATCTAAACTCCTGACCTGTCCGTGTCATACCAAAAGATGTTATACAATGATACTTGTTGTTACCCTGCCTGGCGCCCGGCATTAAGGGGCTATAATAAGGACTAGTTGGCTCAGAGTCAGTATACTGTTTCTGAGTGAGGTATTCATGTTAAACTGTTGGATGGTATCAGAGAGGGATTGGACTATAAAATCGGCATCAGTCCAGACTAGTACAAGCAGCCACACACATACGTGTATGCACATTGCTATATAAGTGCAATAATCTTGGACGTGACAGTAAACCCCATTTCACTTCACCTCACCTTACCTTAGTGTAATAGTGCATCTTTAAATTAAGCAAGTCTAGATTTTCCACAGGTTCGATCTCACATCTCACTGGGGCTCCTCATTAATTTAAATGGAGTTATTTGTTTCTATCAAAATGACTTATTTCCAGAAACTAGGCATTAGTCTAGCTTGTTGGCTTTGTAGGTACTTTCATGCAGGCACGGATCTGAATAGGCTTTCACTCAAGTGCTGACCTGGCCAATTTGTTTATGGCTTCTTAAACATGTGAAGTGAATATTACGATTATTGGCAGCTGCGTCACTGCTACTTCTAGTATTGTGGTCTGCTACAAGGATATGTATTACCCCTGGATCTGGCATGATTCTACACAGCTCTCTGAAGCCAACCTTCCAAAAACAGGTAAGTACAGTGGTCCCAGTCTGCTCAAGGCCCAATCTTGTTACTGTCAAATATACCAATGGTGTTCAGCCATCACTGTTGCTGCAGTGTGGACTGCCAGTTATCAAGAGGTAAGACTTGTAGTTTTTACATTTTGGAGTCTGAGCTTTTTGTTTTCTTAAATTTACATGATAATCATGGTTGCTGTAAATAACAGTGAATTGGTGCAATCTGCCGAACAGTTCACTCACAATTTTACCGAAATTAATATAAACAATACTGAATGAAAATTAGAACACAAATCTATTAAATATATTACAAATGCAAGTCCAGATATACAGTGAACACTTTTTGTTACCAGATAGTGTACATGGTAACAACATGATTAACTTTAATAATTCAGTACAGATTTGCTGATATGCTATTTCCGATGGCGTGAAGATATGTGTCTGTGGGGAAAATACTGAAATTTATGGGAATCATTGATTACCCCATGGTTTAAGTGAATGTGCAATATCGTGAAGAGCATTATCACGAGGGACAACTGTAATTTCATTTGTAAGTTGGCACAGCTTGTCCTCCATTTTGCACCTCAGCAAGCGAGACTCTGTTCACGGTCATGGTCAGCTGCACACGTCCCTGGCAAAGCAAAACAATTCCTCACCCTTGTTAACCCTTCCTCACCCTTGTTAACCCTTCCTTAAACATTCTCCTAACCACAATCAAACAATGACCATTTCTACTTTTGTACTTTCCTTAGTAAGAGTGGGATTAAAGGATTGAAATACACTTTTATGTCTTTCAACAATGGACATGCCATTTTTACCACAAATTGAATTCACTATTTGGTGAGAAAGCAATGAGCAAAGCATGCTATTTCTTTAATTGTGTTCAGTTTTTGCGCTCATCAATTTCATTACTGTAGTTAGTGTTTAATTATTGAATGTTATGTCAAAATGTTTTAAATGTATTTATTGATATCATTGTTGAGTCCAGGTGAAATTGTTCTGACAGAACTGAAAACAATATTACAATGTAAAAACATATTTTTCGAGCAAATCGGATCAGGTACAAAACACTGCTGAAAATTTGTACAAATGCTTATGAAATATTCTTTCCAGGTCTTAACTTATCATGATTATTTTACTCAACTTCGATAGTTTTCTCAATGTTTTTTTAGCTGTTAAAACTTAAATACATTTTAAGCATGTTAGATTTAATATAATAATATTTATTAATGCTCGGAGCTGAAGTAAAATTCTCCAAATGTTCCTATCTGTATTAATTAATAGTTTAAAAATTTGTTGCAATTACATACATGGATCCTTTGGGAGATTTATCTCTTGCAGCCGTTCAGGATTGCTACTTAATCATGTTAATATCATTTAGTTTATCATTTACTATATTTTTAATATTTGATCTTGAAAAGTTTCTGATGTCGTGTTCACAGAAGTTTTGATATTCTTAAGGGCTTCATCTGTAAACATCTTCATCGCGTGTAGATTCACTACTAATTAGCTGTAAATTGTTAAAGGTGCACTGATCTAAAGCAATTCCCCGGGACTGGTTGTTGCCTTTGTTATTGTTTTTTGCCGTGAGTACCCCGATGATATAGCAGAAACCTAGACTAGTTCGTGACCTGTGCTGCGCAATTCGTAAGCGCATTTGTCACTTTTGATAGTAGAAGGGCGTATGGTCACATTGACCAACAAAATAAAATACAGTTTTGTAAATAATAAGGAAAGGAAGGTATCTTTGTGGGTAGCATCGGTAATGGTGACGAAGTTTTGATAAGTCACTTTCTTGGTAATTGTGCGATTTTTGTTTACACTATTTTGACTTGCAAAACAAAGTAAATATTTCTCCTGAGCATTGGCTATTTTATCGTGTTTTTATTTTTACAGTCAAAATGTGCAAAATTTTCACTTAGGAAATTTATTAAATGCCTGCATATTCAGTTATTTTACAAATTGCCTGAAAAATATGTCCATCTGTATAATTATGCAAATGAATTCCAAACATTTTTATGTTTAATATCATCACCAAGTGACTGAAAATATTATGATGAAAAGCACATATCTTTATTGTTTGGCTTCTAATCCCACATAATAATCTATTGTGATGTTTTTAGGCCCTTTGATTGTCTTACTCAATTTTAGTCAATCTCTAAAAGAAATGGACAGATTTTTCAGTAAAAGTAATTGAAATATTTACACCCTTACAAAGGAAAAGACTTGTGAAAACAACGTCTATCGCGCATCGAAGAATTTCCCAACCAAGACGTAGAGGAACAAGAATGAATCTGTCCAGTGCTACAGCAAATGAAGGAAAACAAAATGCAAATGTCATAATTACAACCTACCAACTTTATGTATATAATTTTAGGCAGCTTCCTTGTTCGAGGAATGTATCCGTGAATATCCACACAAACGAACAATATCCCACATGTCTGCAGCTGTACAAAGAAACTTATTCGATGTCACTTTTCTCTGTAACAATCAAATATTTTATATATATATTTATTGTTTCGGGATATTATAACCAGTGTTCGTTTCTTAGCTGATCACTTCGATTGTTTCATGTGTTTCACATAAGTGTCAAGTCTCAAAGGTCGGCAACTATTTTCATAATGTCAACGGTTCCTAAAAAAATCCATTGAGTTAGATGACAATGAGCAATCGGGGGCACGGGTGGCCCAGTCGTCTAAGGCGCAGCGATTCGCTGTGCAGAGTTGCGTCCCTTGGGCACGCCAGAAACCTATCATTGTGGGTTCAAATCCCGGTTCGCCCCGATTATGTTTCTAGGTTTGTCAGCACCATACTCGTGCTCGTGGGTTTCACGGAAGTGGTAAACGTCTGAGACCTGCATCACTTAGGGCTTTCCTCCCGCATTAAGCTGACACGCCATGATATAACTGGAATACTGTTAAAAGCAGCGTTAAACCCAACTCACTCACTCAATGAACAATTAATCAACATATTATCGGTTAACCCTTTGAACAAAGTATGTTGTTTTTACATCGGCACTTCATGCCATCATATGAGTGTATTCCCTTTGTTTTAGTAAGCCTAGACATGTAAACACACACTTTTGTACATATCCACAGTGCAAGATAACAGTGATTAAACAATCAATGTATTTTCTGTTAATCCTTTGATGATTACCGGTAGGAACGATCTGTTGATTTACAAAAAAGTAAATCAATTGATCATTCATCTCTTGCTGCGCTGCCACGTGCATATTACATAACACACATTTCACCTCACTTCAAACCTGGATTTAGATTGAATAATTACCCCAGACACAATAAATGCCAAATGGGAACCTTTGTCAGGTATTCTGAGTGGTGCTACCACTAATTATACCTGTAATAAGTTCATTAACTGAGCATCAAGTGAATGACGACAAATACACAAGTGTAGGGTTATCCCAGATAACGTGGATGACAACAAGGGAGGAGTAATCGTATTATCGACGCAATCAGAAATCCGAAAGAGCTTTCACTGCATGGATACTTTTTTTTATTATTAAACTATAACAATCAGGGGTATTTCCAAATGACGACATCCGATGAGCTCTGGCGTTCTTTTTGTCTGTTTGTTTAGGCTGAAGAAATTAATTAACATGCGCCCTTTGTCGAAATCTTTATAGATCACGGGTAACCAATCAGTCTTCAAAAATGCAGAAAACAAATGTTGCCTCCAAGTTTATTTGGCTGTCCTTGCAGACGGTAGCCCAGTCTCTTGTCACACTCAGTTGCGTTGCGTATCATCCGGGTACTCACGGGGAAAAAACAATAACAAAGGCAACAACCAGTCCCGGGGAACGGCTTTAGGTCAGTGTCCCTTTAATGTTGTGATATGCTTAGATTAATTGTTTTTCGGTTTTATGCATTTTGTGTATTTGTACTACATGTATTCTGAAGAACTTGTTTATATCATAAAACGGTTTGCATTCATTGTTCACCACATTCATGGCTAATCCATCGATTTGGCGATCACGGTACCAACAGAATCCCTTGAATTATGAATATTATTCAAATTTGGCTTTCTCAGCCCATAACCATCTTGGACGCATGGATCATAAGTGATTGCAAAACACAAATTGGTCAGTTTGTTTAGTTTATTTGCTCCAAATCACAATATGATGTTGCAGTTTTGAAATAGAATTACAAAGATGAGGTTACATATCATAGACTCTGAATCCATGTCACATAGACTGATACCGGACTGGCTGTGGCATACTGTAGGCAATACACTACTGCAGGTGCAGGCAGTTGTTGTGAGATGAGTGACTGTAGGTCAGACAGATGCTTCTCTGTGTCATCAGCACTATTTGGCTGCAAAGTAGTCTGTCATACAGAACCTGGATCAAATATATCCAATACAGCCCATGCACGTCTAAAATATTTGGCAAGTCTACATTACTGCAGTATCAGTATGAAAATGAAGAAAGTCTCTGGGCTCCTTTTTATTATATATTATAACTATAATTTAACAACTGTTTTTTTTCTGTAAAATATTTCATTTCTGAGACTAGATGTTTGTCAAGGCTGAAAAGATCAATTGATGTTTACCTTTATTACAGCACAGATACAAGGGGAAGGGTCAATGGGAAAAAACAAAACAATGAGTGTTAAAATCCTATAATTGTTGTTAAATTCACACACCCCAACAAGTCTTAGTCATACTATTGACATACATGAAGTACACATACTGATCAGTGGCCCCAGTGGATATTTGGATCTGTGTTATATTCTTGAATGTTTAGCTTGTTTTGTAATACACATGCATTATACCGGACACCAATCCGCCACAGTTGTTTGATGCTACTAATAAAGTATTTTGTATCTACTTTGGTAATTAAACATTTCATTTACTTACTTTGGTAATTAAACATTTCATTTACATACGAAAGCATTTAATTCAGGCCGTTCCCCTTTGTTTAAAAAAGAATAGCTGTGTTACCGGATGCTTATACCACATGGACAGAGCACAGTGTCAGCAGTGACATGTGAAAAGCCACTGTTTATCTACAGGCTTGCTGGTCTCTACTTATCCCTATACCAAACAACGCTGAATCAGCTGATGCTATCAGAAAAAATCCTTCTTGGCATGTTTATGTAGATAACCTTCCTATAAAAGAGTGGGTAATATGAGAACAATGTGGGCCGTCTTGCTGTAGATGTGATGGGTTTCAGGGCTTGAAGTACACCTTTGCCTGATGGCCTATAGACTAACATTTATTCTATGAAATCTTATATTACACAATACCGTTCTTGACTCTAAAAATAAAAAAAATAATTTTCCCGATGCTGATTTCATAGAGCTAGCTAAAGCTGGCTAGACTTCTTTTGTAAACGTTTCTAGATTGTGTTTTTTTTTCATAAAATAAATATATTCCACAGTCATGGTGCAGGACTAAATGGCCTAGTGTGGTGAGGATTGTGGCCACCTGTCTCATCACTGACATTGTAGCCTGTCCCAGGGGCTGATGAAGGAACTGCTGTGTAGCAGTTGGTATTTCCTCAGTTTGCACTACAATCAAAGGGTTTTACAGGACACACAATGACCGTCCAGTACTCACAAATGTTGAGAATGAAAGCAGAAAACAATATACTGTGTCCCGAGGAACGCACAATAATATTCAGTGTACTTACAGTGCATCAAGAGCAGGTTTGGGCGTCTGTTATTTCATCCATCAATCATGACCACTGTCCACCTACACGTACTCTACACTTTACATTACTTCACAGGACTCCATGTTGCCTGCAAGGACCCTAACATTAATTATTGGGGTCCCTGGTACCCCTCCTTTTGTAGGTCAAGGTAAAGTCCTGGGGTACAGGTCAATACATTATATCAGCACTGTGCAGCTATTTTGCAGGAACATCAATCTATAGCAATTAACCAATAGACTAATTAAGTATGTTGCCATGCATCCAGAAATGCTTGGACATTAATTAAAAGATATATTACAGCATTTTAACAAAACTAATAATCCAATATTCTAATTTATGACTTGATTCGTCCATGCCAATGTTTTAAAGAAATATGACTTCTTTAAATTCTATTTTTGAAATAACTAAACAAATAAAAACAGAATGGAAAGTTAAAAAGACTTAAATAATGGCAGTAACATTTCTTGCCAACATACAGTATGAGAAAAAAGTATTTGTTGGTTAGCATAATCACCGTTGATGTCCATGTTATTTCTGTGTAGCAAAAATATTTTTTGCAGGTTTATTAAATGATAATCTTAAGTTTAATTCTTAAATCTACAACACTTAATTAATACTTAATGGTTTCAATCTATGTCCCAATTGTCAAACTTTCAAGAACTTCAACTGTTTTTTGCGCAATGCCACAAACCTTTAAGACGTTAAACAGATGCTTGTTTCGATATAGGTCAGATAGAAGCAACTATGAAGGACGCAGCTTTGAAGTCTTGCACTTGAAATAAGTTTGGATAGCAACATAACAAATTTATTACAAATTCAAAAATATTTACAAAATTTCTGTTCATGCAACCTGAAATACTTGACAATTAATATAGTCCAGATTTTAAAAAAACAAACACATGAGAAATGTCAGAAAATGTTGTTTTGAAAGAAAACTGAAATCTCAAACCCAATCCCAATGAAATGGTCCTCCCGAAGTATGTCTTGACTCCACTCACATTAACTTGTACTAGTGGTCACATTGTTCCTGCAGACAGTGTGTCAAAGCCTAGTACTATCTATATATGTTAGGCAATGTGTAAAATGGCAGAAAGTTTCACTTAGGCAATTTACAAAAAGTCAACATATTTCAGTCATTTTACAATTCATTTTCCATTTGTTATATTATGATAACAATTTCCAAACATGTTTATGCTCTATTTCATTACCCAGTGTCGTAAAATGATAAAATTAAAAGAAAACAAAGGTCAGTGTATATTTTTAAAAACATTTTGGCTTCTAATCATTGCATATTTAGTCTATTGTGAAGTTTTAAAGCCCTTTTGAACTTCTTAATATTTTGTAAATTGCCAGAGTGAAAATTTCAGTCATTTTACTCATTGACTGATTTTAAACATTGACTGTAACACGTATACAGCCAATTAAGGCTTGTCCATTATATGCTTTAGTTGTAGGTAATATACAACCTTGATGTTTGGAAAGACTGGCTTTATCATAATGATACCCATGTTTATATGCATACATTAAGTCCAAATATTCATTCGGCATAAGCAAAGGGAAGGAACTCTTCAGTGTTATTGACATTTTGTGGTGTGTTCACTGCTTGATATCAGTCAATTGACAGTTGATTGACTAGGGCTTCTAGCATGTAGGCATTAATTGCTCCTCTACCTCTCATCACTATCATGTTGATAATAATATTGAGGCCATATTCCAGGCTTGCCTTTGATGGTGATCTCAACAGTCATTTGACCACCATATTGAGACTCACAAATGTCTGCATTTAAGCAAGGTAACAAGGTGTCATGAAAAAATGCCTGTTCCACTTGCCGTGGTCATACAACGCTCCTGTTTGCGAAAACCTGACAGTGAAGATCAAGCACAATTTTGATGATAAGCAGTACAATAACAACACATACTGTAGACTCAAGTCACACTCCCAAATATCTCTTAAATAATTAATTAGGTTATTTGGCATTTAGCTGAAGAAAGACATTACTCTATTCACGGAATGTACTCCCACAAAGCGCCAGTAGGACATTGTAAGCTTTCATAGATCAGCATCCATGGTCATCATCAACTCCGCCAGTTTGACATTGGTACAAGCTCACTCTCAAGATACATGATGTGTTTGGCAATACGTCTTGAACAGTCAGACAGATAGACAGACAGACAGACAGACAGACCTGCTCCAATCATCCACACTTGTCACCTCGGACAGGTCCGAATAGTCACTTGTTATACAGACAGTGACAGATACGTGTTACAGGTACTCTTCTGGGAGTGAATCAAGTAAACAAATAGAATATTGTGCCCTGTAAATATATATGATTTGGTTAGTTGGTTTGTTGCCAAACTCAGCAATATTCCAGCTATATGAAGGTGGTCTGTAAATAATCGAGTCTGGACCGGACAATCCAGTGATTAATGTCATGAGCATCGATCCAAGCAATCCCGTTAGTCGCCTTTTACGACAAGCATAGTCACCTTTTACGGCAAGCATCGGTTGCTGAAGACCTATTCTACCCCGGAATCTTCACGGGTCAAATATATATGAGAATGTATACAACTATATTTGCAACTCTTTAAGAATGGATATTCTTAAACAATATCAGTCATATGTCTCACCTGTGATGTAAGCAGGCTGTGGGGTAGCCGAGTGGTTAAAGTGATTGCACCCCACATGGGTGTAATGTGTGAAGCCAGTCCAAGTGTCCTCCTCCCCTTTCCTCCAACACACACACTCACTCACAGTGATATAGGCACCATCTCTGTCATGAACGTCTAGCAAAGTTATTCTGTGCACAATATCGGTAACAAGATCTAAGCTGACAGCTGGATTCATTCCAGATTAGTAACATTATTAACTGCAGTCCAGCTACTGAGTTATTGAATCTTGATAAGATAATGATCACGTTACCAGCCCACTGCTTGCAAAGAATACTCAAACAATCCTTTTGTTGGGGAGAACAGTGAGCTGACCTAAGGTATTATGCACCTGCCTCAGTAAATTTATCATGTAAATACTTACCGCTACCACCCAGTGTTTTAATACTTATCTGTTCGATGTGTGACAAGTCATTCAAATCACTGTACAACACTGATTCTGTCATTTGACAACGTACGGCAAACTGCTTTAACCCACCAAGCCTTATCAGCCCACATTTATGCTGTGACGTGATATCTTTCAACTGTATTTCAAATAAATTTGAATAAATGTATCATTGATCATGCTTACAGCCAAGAACATGGAGAAGTAATTTGTTTACAGTGTAACCCAGCAGGAAATATGTACTGTCAGAATGCAGTGGTGTAAATAATCTGTTGAAATAATAGACTTAATTTCATCTCAAATTTACAAATGAAAGATTTACCCCATGTGTTGTGATTTATTTCAAAGAGCATTTAGATTATCTTGATTGTATAGCATAGTGTAGTAACAGGTCTGTGTTGATGGGACATAAAGTGTTAAGTGTCCCCAAGGTGTGCATTCTTGTAACGGCAGGGAGGAGTGTAATCCAAGTCACAGCCCACTGCTCAAATAGGACCGCAGTGGGATCACATTTCGGAATATCTATTGACAATCACGTCTGCCCTATCAACCGGAGCATCTTGACTGACAACATGCTTTGTTTAATGCCAACGCTCCGTAAGAAAGGACGAAGCAAATCGTCAATCGAGCTCGTCCGGATACGTTATAGTTTCCAAAATATCGATGCTGACACTCCAAGACGTCCCCATACGGTTGCTATGCCAGCCATAACACAGTTTGTGTTGGAGGGAACAAAACTTAAAACTCCAGAGGTATTTTAATATTATGTTTGTAATATTTTGGTATAGATTTCTTTATTGTTAAGACCTGTTTGTTGACGTAGTTACACGGGTGGTGAAGCAAAGGATTTCTCCATTGAGTCTGGCCAGTTTTTTTAGTTGGTCGCATTTTATTATGTGTATATCATGCTAATTGTGATATTTCTTATACTTACAGTGATATGGCTTTCATAATAACATGTATAAGATGATACTGACACCAGTGAAATAATTCAGTATGACTGTAGGTTTTTTTCTAGTAGTATGTCCTTATGGAGTCATCTGTGAGGCATTTAAACAGAACCTGTTCTTGGTGGCTAGGGGCTAGAGTGTCACAAACACCATGTCGGAGGGCCAGAACATAGCTGTTGGTTTCATTGACATCAACAGATATGAAGGGTATATGAAGACCACAACGTAACATGACATTCTTATCATATTTCATTCAGGATGAATATGAAAGTGTATTGAAATGTGCATGAAGATGATCTTATCTTTAACTGTTCATTCATTTATCCATTTTGAAAAAAGTATCAGACAGTTTTTATCTCTGTACTCACTTTGAAATTATTTTAATTCTATAGAGGCTACAGGTATATTTACAACCCTCTCATAAGGAGATTTTCAGTGGGGTTATTCATACCAGTGTAGACCATGAGAAGTTGGCCTGAGCTTGTTCTAGTACATGGACCATGGCGATATTTGCTCAGGAATATGAGTCTGATTATATGACTATATTCAATCAAACCCCAATAATTATTTCATTTCTGTTTTGTGTCCAGTTTTCCCTGAAACGTAGTATGGTCAAAGTGATAAGGTTGACCCTTAGCAAGTGTTTTGTAAATAAGGCACTATATTGTTGATGATGTAGCCTATTACATGGGATCGGTTTGCAGTAGACCAGAAATATTGCTGCAATGTCAGGAAATATAAATACTGCTTGGATGGTTTGCCAAATCTTTTGTGACTGACATTTTTGGAATGGACTGCATGTTCATGATAGAAGTTCATGTCCCCCATTCAACTGTCGGTATCCCTCACTGTTCATGCCCCCCATTCAACTGTCTGTATCCCTCAAAGTTCATGCCCCCCATTCAACTGTCTGTATCCCTTACTGTTCATGCCCCCCATTCAACTGTCCGTATCCCTCACTGTTCATGCCCCCCATTCAACTGTCTGTATCCCTCACACAGTGTCCCCCATTCAACTGTCTGTATCCCTCAAAGTTCATGTCCCCCATTCAACTGTCTGTATCCCTTACCATTCATGTCCCCCATTCAACTGTCTGTATCCCTTACTGTTCACGTCCCCCATTCAACTGTCTGTATCCCTCACTGTTCATGTCCCCCATTCAACTGTCTGTATCCCTCACTGTTCATGTCCCCCATTCAACTGTCTGCATCCCTCACCATTCATGTCCCCCATTCAACTGTCTGTATTCCTCACTGTTCATGTCCCCCATTCAACTGTCTGTATCCCTCACGCAGTGTCCCCCATTCAACTGTCTGTATCCCTCACTGTTCATGTCCCCCATTCAACTGTCTGTATCCCTCACTGTTCATGTCCCCCATTCAACTGTCTGTATCCCTCACGCAGTGTCCCCCATTCAACTGTCTGTATCCCTTACTGTTCATGTCCCCCATTCAACTGTCTGTATCCCTTACTGTTCATGTCCCCCATTCAACTGTTTGTATCCCTCACTGTTCATGTCCCCCATTCAACTGTCTGTATCCCTTACTGTTCATGTCCCCCATTCAACTGTCTGTATCCCTCACTGTTCATGTCCCCCATTCAACTGTCTGTATCCCTTACTGTTCATGTCCCCCATTCAACTGTCTGTATCCCTTACTGTTCATGTCCCCCATTCAACTGTCTGTATCCCTCACTGTTCATGTCCCCCATTCAACTGTCTGTATCCCTTACTGTTCATGTCCCCCATTCAACTGTCTGTATCCCTCACTGTTCATGTCCCCCATTCAACTGTCTGTATCCCTTACTGTTCATGTCCCCCATTCAACTGTCTGTATCCCTCACTGTTCATGTCCCCCATTCAACTGTCTGTATCCCTTACTGTTCATGTCCCCCATTCAACTGTCTGTATCCCTCACCATTCATGTCCCCCATTCAACTGTCTGTATCCCTTACTGTTCATGTCCCCCATTCAACTGTCTGTATCCCTTACCATTCATGACCCCCATTCAACTGTCTGTATCCCTCACGCAGTGTCCCCCATTCAACTGTCTGTATCCCTTACTGTTCATGTCTCCCATTCAACTGTCTGTATCCCTTACTGTTCATGTCCCCCATTCAACTGTCTGTATCCCTCACTGTTCATGTCCCCCATTCAACTGTCTGTATCCCTTACTGTTCATGTCCCCCATTCAACTGTCTGTATCCCTCACTGTTCATGTCCCCCATTCAACTGTCTGTATCCCTTACTGTTCATGTCCCCCATTCAACTGTCTGTATCCCTCACTGTTCATGTCCCCCATTCAACTGTCTGTATCCCTTACTGTTCATGTCCCCCATTCAACTGTCTGTATCCCTCACTGTTCATGTCCCCCATTCAACTGTCTGTATCCCTTACTGTTCATGTCCCCCATTCAACTGTCTGTATCCCTCACTGTTCATGTCCCCCATTCAACTGTCTGTATCCCTTACTGTTCATGTCCCCCATTCAACTGTCTGTATCCCTCACTGTTCATGTCCCCCATTCAACTGTCTGTATCCCTTACTGTTCATGTCCCCCATTCAACTGTCTGTAACCCTTACTGTTCATGTCCCCCATTCAACTGTCTGTATCCCTCACCATTCATGTCCCCCATTCAACTGTCTGTATCCCTCACGCAGTGTCCCCCATTCAACTGTCTGTATCCCTCACTGTTCATGTCCCCCATTCAACTGTCTGTATCCCTCACGCAGTGTCCCCCATTCAACTGTCTGTATCCCTCACTGTTCATTTCCCCCATTCAACTGTCTGTATCCCTTACTGTTCATGTCCCCCATTCAACTGTCTGTATCCCTTACCATTCATGTCCCCCATTCAACTGTCTGTATCCCTTACTGTTCATGTCCCCCATTCAACTGTCTGTATCCCTTACTGTTCATGTCCCCCATTCAACTGTCTGTATCCCTTACCATTCATGTCCCCCATTCAACTGTCTGTATCCCTTACTGTTCATGTCCCCCATTCAACTGTCTGTATCCCTCACTGTTCATGTCCCCCATTCAACTGTCTGTATCCTTCACTGTTCATGTCCCCCATTCAACTGTCTGTATCCCTTACTGTTCATGTCCCCCATTCAACTGTCTGTATCCCTTACCATTCATGTCCCCCATTCAACTGTCTGTATCCCTTACTGTTCATGTCCCCCATTCAACTGTCTGTATCCCTTACTGTTCATGTCCCCCATTCAACTGTCTGTATCCCTCACTGTTCATGTCCCCCATTCAACTGTCTGTATCCCTTACTGTTCATGTCCCCCATTCAACTGTCTGTATCCCTCACTGTTCATGTCCCCCATTCAACTGTCTGTATCCCTCACTGTTCATGTCCCCCATTCAACTGTCTGTATCCCTTACTGTTCATGTCCCCCATTCAACTGTCTGTATCCCTCACTGTTCATGTCCCCCATTCAACTGTCTGTATCCCTTACTGTTCATGTCCCCCATTCAACTGTCTGTATCCCTCACTGTTCATGTCCCCCATTCAACTGTCTGTATCCCTTACTGTTCATGTCCCCCATTCAACTGTCTGTATCCCTCACCATTCATGTCCCCCATTCAACTGTCTGTATCCCTTACTGTTCATGTCCCCCATTCAACTGTCTGTATCCCTTACCATTCATGACCCCCATTCAACTGTCTGTATCCCTCACGCAGTGTCCCCCATTCAACTGTCTGTATCCCTTACTGTTCATGTCCCCCATTCAACTGTCTGTATCCCTTACTGTTCATGTCCCCCATTCAACTGTCTGTATCCCTCACTGTTCATGTCCCCCATTCAACTGTCTGTATCCCTTACTGTTCATGTCCCCCATTCAACTGTCTGTATCCCTCACTGTTCATGTCCCCCATTCAACTGTCTGTATCCCTTACTGTTCATGTCCCCCATTCAACTGTCTGTATCCCTCACTGTTCATGTCCCCCATTCAACTGTCTGTATCCCTTACTGTTCATGTCCCCCATTCAACTGTCTGTATCCCTCACTGTTCATGTCCCCCATTCAACTGTCTGTATCCCTTACTGTTCATGTCCCCCATTCAACTGTCTGTATCCCTCACTGTTCATGTCCCCCATTCAACTGTCTGTATCCCTTACTGTTCATGTCCCCCATTCAACTGTCTGTATCCCTCACTGTTCATGTCCCCCATTCAACTGTCTGTATCCCTTACTGTTCATGTCCCCCATTCAACTGTCTGTATCCCTTACTGTTCATGTCCCCCATTCAACTGTCTGTATCCCTCACCATTCATGTCCCCCATTCAACTGTCTGTATCCCTCACGCAGTGTCCCCCATTCAACTGTCTGTATCCCTCACTGTTCATGTCCCCCATTCAACTGTCTGTATCCCTCACGCAGTGTCCCCCATTCAACTGTCTGTATCCCTCACTGTTCATTTCCCCCATTCAACTGTCTGTATCCCTTACTGTTCATGTCCCCCATTCAACTGTCTGTATCCCTCACTGTTCATGTCCCCCATTCAACTGTCTGTATCCCTTACTGTTCATGTCCCCCATTCAACTGTCTGTATCCCTCACTGTTCATGTCCCCCATTCAACTGTCTGTATCCCTTACTGTTCATGTCCCCCATTCAACTGTCTGTATCCCTTACTGTTCATGTCCCCCATTCAACTGTCTGTATCCCTCACCATTCATGTCCCCCATTCAACTGTCTGTATCCCTCACGCAGTGTCCCCCATTCAACTGTCTGTATCCCTCACTGTTCATGTCCCCCATTCAACTGTCTGTATCCCTCACGCAGTGTCCCCCATTCAACTGTCTGTATCCCTCACTGTTCATGTCCCCCATTCAACTGTCTGTATCCCTCACTGTTCATGTCCCCCATTCAACTGTCTGTATCCCTCACGCAGTGTCCCCCATTCAACTGTCTGTATCCCTTACTGTTCATGTCCCCCATTCAACTGTCTGTATCCCTTACTGTTCATGTCCCCCATTCAACTGTTTGTATCCCTCACTGTTCATGTCCCCCATTCAACTGTCTGTATCCCTTACTGTTCATGTCCCCCATTCAACTGTCTGTATCCCTCACTGTTCATGTCCCCCATTCAACTGTCTGTATCCCTTACTGTTCATGTCCCCCATTCAACTGTCTGTATCCCTTACTGTTCATGTCCCCCATTCAACTGTCTGTATCCCTCACTGTTCATGTCCCCCATTCAACTGTCTGTATCCCTTACTGTTCATGTCCCCCATTCAACTGTCTGTATCCCTCACTGTTCATGTCCCCCATTCAACTGTCTGTATCCCTTACTGTTCATGTCCCCCATTCAACTGTCTGTATCCCTCACTGTTCATGTCCCCCATTCAACTGTCTGTATCCCTTACTGTTCATGTCCCCCATTCAACTGTCTGTATCCCTCACCATTCATGTCCCCCATTCAACTGTCTGTATCCCTTACTGTTCATGTCCCCCATTCAACTGTCTGTATCCCTTACCATTCATGACCCCCATTCAACTGTCTGTATCCCTCACGCAGTGTCCCCCATTCAACTGTCTGTATCCCTTACTGTTCATGTCTCCCATTCAACTGTCTGTATCCCTTACTGTTCATGTCCCCCATTCAACTGTCTGTATCCCTCACTGTTCATGTCCCCCATTCAACTGTCTGTATCCCTTACTGTTCATGTCCCCCATTCAACTGTCTGTATCCCTCACTGTTCATGTCCCCCATTCAACTGTCTGTATCCCTTACTGTTCATGTCCCCCATTCAACTGTCTGTATCCCTCACTGTTCATGTCCCCCATTCAACTGTCTGTATCCCTTACTGTTCATGTCCCCCATTCAACTGTCTGTATCCCTCACTGTTCATGTCCCCCATTCAACTGTCTGTATCCCTTACTGTTCATGTCCCCCATTCAACTGTCTGTATCCCTCACTGTTCATGTCCCCCATTCAACTGTCTGTATCCCTTACTGTTCATGTCCCCCATTCAACTGTCTGTATCCCTCACTGTTCATGTCCCCCATTCAACTGTCTGTATCCCTTACTGTTCATGTCCCCCATTCAACTGTCTGTAACCCTTACTGTTCATGTCCCCCATTCAACTGTCTGTATCCCTCACCATTCATGTCCCCCATTCAACTGTCTGTATCCCTCACGCAGTGTCCCCCATTCAACTGTCTGTATCCCTCACTGTTCATGTCCCCCATTCAACTGTCTGTATCCCTCACGCAGTGTCCCCCATTCAACTGTCTGTATCCCTCACTGTTCATTTCCCCCATTCAACTGTCTGTATCCCTTACTGTTCATGTCCCCCATTCAACTGTCTGTATCCCTTACCATTCATGTCCCCCATTCAACTGTCTGTATCCCTTACTGTTCATGTCCCCCATTCAACTGTCTGTATCCCTTACTGTTCATGTCCCCCATTCAACTGTCTGTATCCCTTACCATTCATGTCCCCCATTCAACTGTCTGTATCCCTTACTGTTCATGTCCCCCATTCAACTGTCTGTATCCCTCACTGTTCATGTCCCCCATTCAACTGTCTGTATCCTTCACTGTTCATGTCCCCCATTCAACTGTCTGTATCCCTTACTGTTCATGTCCCCCATTCAACTGTCTGTATCCCTTACCATTCATGTCCCCCATTCAACTGTCTGTATCCCTTACTGTTCATGTCCCCCATTCAACTGTCTGTATCCCTTACTGTTCATGTCCCCCATTCAACTGTCTGTATCCCTCACTGTTCATGTCCCCCATTCAACTGTCTGTATCCCTTACTGTTCATGTCCCCCATTCAACTGTCTGTATCCCTCACTGTTCATGTCCCCCATTCAACTGTCTGTATCCCTCACTGTTCATGTCCCCCATTCAACTGTCTGTATCCCTTACTGTTCATGTCCCCCATTCAACTGTCTGTATCCCTCACTGTTCATGTCCCCCATTCAACTGTCTGTATCCCTTACTGTTCATGTCCCCCATTCAACTGTCTGTATCCCTCACTGTTCATGTCCCCCATTCAACTGTCTGTATCCCTTACTGTTCATGTCCCCCATTCAACTGTCTGTATCCCTCACCATTCATGTCCCCCATTCAACTGTCTGTATCCCTTACTGTTCATGTCCCCCATTCAACTGTCTGTATCCCTTACCATTCATGACCCCCATTCAACTGTCTGTATCCCTCACGCAGTGTCCCCCATTCAACTGTCTGTATCCCTTACTGTTCATGTCCCCCATTCAACTGTCTGTATCCCTTACTGTTCATGTCCCCCATTCAACTGTCTGTATCCCTCACTGTTCATGTCCCCCATTCAACTGTCTGTATCCCTTACTGTTCATGTCCCCCATTCAACTGTCTGTATCCCTCACTGTTCATGTCCCCCATTCAACTGTCTGTATCCCTTACTGTTCATGTCCCCCATTCAACTGTCTGTATCCCTCACTGTTCATGTCCCCCATTCAACTGTCTGTATCCCTTACTGTTCATGTCCCCCATTCAACTGTCTGTATCCCTCACTGTTCATGTCCCCCATTCAACTGTCTGTATCCCTTACTGTTCATGTCCCCCATTCAACTGTCTGTATCCCTCACTGTTCATGTCCCCCATTCAACTGTCTGTATCCCTTACTGTTCATGTCCCCCATTCAACTGTCTGTATCCCTCACTGTTCATGTCCCCCATTCAACTGTCTGTATCCCTTACTGTTCATGTCCCCCATTCAACTGTCTGTATCCCTTACTGTTCATGTCCCCCATTCAACTGTCTGTATCCCTCACCATTCATGTCCCCCATTCAACTGTCTGTATCCCTCACGCAGTGTCCCCCATTCAACTGTCTGTATCCCTCACTGTTCATGTCCCCCATTCAACTGTCTGTATCCCTCACGCAGTGTCCCCCATTCAACTGTCTGTATCCCTCACTGTTCATTTCCCCCATTCAACTGTCTGTATCCCTTACTGTTCATGTCCCCCATTCAACTGTCTGTATCCCTTACCATTCATGTCCCCCATTCAACTGTCTGTATCCCTTACTGTTCATGTCCCCCATTCAACTGTCTGTATCCCTTACCATTCATGTCCCCCATTCAACTGTCTGTATCCCTTACTGTTCATGTCCCCCATTCAACTGTCTGTATCCCTCACTGTTCATGTCCCCCATTCAACTGTCTGTATCCTTCACTGTTCATGTCCCCCATTCAACTGTCTGTATCCCTTACTGTTCATGTCCCCCATTCAACTGTCTGTATCCCTTACCATTCATGTCCCCCATTCAACTGTCTGTATCCCTTACTGTTCATGTCCCCCATTCAACTGTCTGTATCCCTCACTGTTCATGTCCCCCATTCAACTGTCTGTATCCTTCACTGTTCATGTCCCCCATTCAACTGTCTGTATCCCTTACTGTTCATGTCCCCCATTCAACTGTCTGTATCCCTTACCATTCATGTCCCCCATTCAACTGTCTGTATCCCTTACTGTTCATGTCCCCCATTCAACTGTCTGTATCCCTCACTGTTCATGTCCCCCATTCAACTGTCTGTATCCTTCACTGTTCATGTCCCCCATTCAACTGTCTGTATCCCTTACTGTTCATGTCCCCCATTCAACTGTCTGTATCCCTTACCATTCATGTCCCCATTCAACTGTCTGTATCCCTTACTGTTCATGTCCCCCATTCAACTGTCTGTATCCCTTACCATTCATGTCCCCCATTCAACTGTCTGTATCCCTCACTGTTCATGTCCCCCATTCAACTGTCTGTATCCCTTACTGTTCATGTCCCCCATTCAACTGTCTGTATCCCTCACGCAGTGTCCCCCATTCAGCTGTCTGTATCCCTCACTGTTCATGTCCCCCATTCAACTGTCTGTATCCCTCACTGTTCATGTCCCCCATTCAACTGTCTGTATCCCTTACTGTTCATGTCCCCCATTCAACTGTCTGTATCCCTTACTGTTCATGTCCCCCATTCAACTGTCTGTATCCCTCACTGTTCATGTCCCCCATTCAACTGTCTGTATCCCTTACTGTTCATGTCCCCCATTCAACTGTCTGTATCCCTCACGCAGTGTCCCCCATTCAACTGTCTGTATCCCTTACTGTTCATGTCCCCCATTCAACTGTCTGTATCCCTTACCGTTCATGTCCCCCATTCAACTGTCTGTATCCCTTACTGTTCATGTCCCCCATTCAACTGTCTGTATCCTTCACTGTTCATGTCCCCCATTCAACTGTCTGTATCCCTCACACAGTGTCCCCCATTCAAATGTCTGTATTCCTCACGCAGTGTCCCCCATTCAACTGTCTGTATCCCTTACTGTTCATGTCCCCCATTCAACTGTCTGTATCCCTTACTGTTCATGTCCCCCATTCAACTGTCTGTATCCCTCACGCAGTGTCCCCCAATCAACTGTCTGTAGCCCTCACTGTTCATGTCCCCCATTCAACTGTCTGTATCCCTTACTGTTCATGTCCCCCATTCAACTGTCTGTATCCCTCATCATTCATGTCCCCCATTCAACTCTCTGTATCCCTCACGCAGTGTCCCCCATTCAACTGTCTGTATCCCTCACTGTTCATGTCCCCCATTCAACTGTCTGTATCCCTCAAGCAGTGTCCCCCATTCAACTGTCTGTATCCCTCATGCAGTGTCCCCCATTCAACTGCCTGTATCCCTCATGCAGTGTCCCCCATTCAACTGCCTGTATCCCTCACGCAGTGTCCCCCATTCAACTGCCTGTATCCCTCACGCAGTGTCCCCCATTCAACTGTCTGTATCCCTCATGCAGTGTCCCCCATTCAACTGCCTGTATCCCTCATGCAGTGTCCCCCATTCAACTGCCTGTATCCCTCACGCAGTGTCCCCCATTCAACTGCTTGTATCCCTCATGCAGTGTCCCCCATTCAACTGTCTGTATCCCTCATGCAGTGTCCCCCATTCAACTGCCTGTATCCCTCACGCAGTGTCCCCCATTCAACTGCCTGTATCCCTCATGCAGTGTCCCCCATTCAACTGCCTGTATCCCTCATGCAGTGTCCCCCATTCAACTGCCTGTATCCCTCACGCAGTGTCCCCCATTCAACTGCCTGTATCCCTCATGCAGTGTCCCCCATTCAACTGTCTGTATCCCTCATGCAGTGTCCCCCATTCAACTGCCTGTATCCCTCATGCAGTGTCCCCCATTCAACTGCCTGTATCCCTCATGCAGTGTCCCCCATTCAACTGCCTGTATCCCTCACGCAGTGTCCCCCATTCAACTGCCTGTATCCCTCATGCAGTGTCCCCCATTCAACTGCCTGTATCCCTCACGCAGTGTCCCCCATTCAACTGTCTGTATCCCTCATGCAGTGTCCCCCATTCAACTGTCTGTATCCCTCATGCAGTGTCCCCCATTCAACTGTCTGTATCCCTCATGCAGTGTCCCCCATTCAACTGCCTGTATCCCTCACGCAGTGTCCCCCATTCAACTGTCTGTATCCCTCATGCAGTGTCCCCCATTCAACTGTCTGTATCCCTCACGCAGTGTCCCCCATTCAACTGTCTGTATCCCTCATGCAGTGTCCCCCATTCAACTGTCTGTATCCCTCATGCAGTGTCCCCCATTCAACTGTCTGTATCCCTCATGCAGTGTCCCCCATTCAACTGTCTGTATCCCTCATGCAGTGTACCTTCTCCTCCAGATTCAGCCCCTGAACACACGAAGCAAGGCCCAGGATGACATAGACTTGGATGTGAATCCTGAAGCTGTTCCCTTTTTACCTCAGAGCTTCATGTAAGTTCTTAGATGTGTTTCCTTCTAACCTCACAACTTTATGTATGTTCCTAACAGCTTATGTGTACTTTTCTTAACATAAATGTTTTATTAAGATTTGGCCATTTGCTTTGACCTATGATTTTAGGATTTTGTCCATGGTCATCATTTCAACTCATAATAATGGCTGATTGGACAGGGCTTCAGCATGGTATAGGAGGATTGGTTTGAACATGTACAGAAGTCAATACTCTATTGATATGGGAGTCTGAGCATATGCTCATCATACCTCTCACAAAGTTCCCTGACATGGCAGTTTATTGCTAATATCCATCTCTCACCTACTCGTATATCTGTGGGGCTGCCATTACCTTCTTGCTTCAAGGTCATCCACAGTGTTGAAGAAAATAGCTGTTCCGAAGCGTCATTTGGACACATTTGGAGGAATGGAGTATAACGTCACCGGGCGACGCGGCGTCATTCTACACACAGATAGATACCAGGTGGGCTGCAAGTGTTGCTGCTTAGACAGCGGAATATGTTGAGTAGATTGTCATAATGCCACAAGTCAGTCATTTGTATATTCTCAATTTGTTTCAGAGCTTCTTCTTGCTCCTTCATCAGGTTAATGCGGCATTCACTTGAAGGGGAAGTAGCTCTGAAATGTTGTGAGAAAGAATACAAGAAGTTGCTATCCTAATAAGTGTCATATATTCAAACGGTATTGAATCTGGAGGATTTGAAATGCAGTTTTGGTGAATAACATGTTGAATTTGATTGTTATCTGTCTAATCATTCTAGTTCTTGGAAAGAGACAAGCAAGTTTTGCACTTCCTTGAACAGTTTAAAAACAGTCTGATCTCGATAATGAGCCTGGATTTGATTGTTAGGAACATAATACATCAGGGTGGTAAATAGTTATTAAAGATATTGATGTACTGAATATGTTGGTTGGTTTGTTGTTTTACGCCGCACTCAGCAATATTCCAGCTATATGACGGTGGTCTGTTAATAATCGAGTCTGGAGCAGACAGTCCAGTGATTAATATCATGAACATCGATCCACGCAATTGGGATCGATGACATGCATCAACCAAGTCAGCGAGCCTGACCACCTGATCCCGTTAGTTGCCTTTTACGACAAGCATAGTCACCTTTTACGGGAAGCATGGGTTGCTGAAGACCTATTCTACCCCGGAATCTTCACGGGTCTACTGAATATGTAGCAAGAACATATGTTAGGACATTGTAAGCTTTCATTGATCAGTATCCATGGTCATCATCAACTCCGCTAGTTTGACATTGGTAGAAGCTCACTCTCAAGATACATGATGTGTTTGGCAATACGTCTTGAATAGACAGACAGACAGACAGACAGACAGACAGACAGACAGACCTGATCCGATCATCCAAACTTGTCACCTCGGACAGGTCGGAATAGTCACTTGTTATGCAGATGGTGACAGATACATGTTACAGGTACTCTTCTGGGAGTGAATCAAGTAAACAACCAGAATATTGTGCCCTGTAAATATATATGAGATGGTTAGTTGGTTTGTTGTTTAACGTCTCACTCAGCAATATTCCAGCTATATGACGGCGGTCTGTAAATTATTGAGTCTGGACCAGACAATCCAGTGATTAATATCATGAACATCGATCCACGCAATTGGGATCGATGACATGCATCAACCAAGTCAGCGAGCCTGACCACCCAATCCCGTTAGTCTCCTTTTACGAAAAGCATAGTCACCTTTTTACGGCAAGCATGGGTTGCTGAAGACCTATTCTACCCTGGAATCTTCACGGGTCTACTGAATATGTTGCAAGAACATATGTTATTTAGAATTTACAGGTTATATAGACATGCTCATTTTATGAATGTGGCAGATGTACTCATGGTATAGAAAGTACTGATGTTATAAAGAAAGAACTCATGTTATAAAGAAAGTACTCATGTTATAAAGAAAGTACTCATGTCATAAAGAAAGTACTCATGTTATAAAGAAAGTACTCATGTTGTAAAGAAAGTACTCATGTTATCGATAATGAAAGTACTCATTATAACGAAAGTACTCATGTTATAACAAAAGTACTCATGTTATAACAAAAGTACTCATGATGAAAGTACTCATGTTATAACAAAAGTACTCATGTTATAACAAAAGTACTCTTGTTATAACAAAAGTATTCATGTTGTTAAGAAAGTACTTATGTTATAATGAAAGTACTTATGTTATTATGTAAGTACTCATGTTATAACAAAAGTACTCATTTTGTCAAGAAAGTACTTATGTTATAATGTAAGTACTCATGTTTTAATGAAAGTACTCATGTTATAATGTAAGTACTCATGTTATAATGAAAGTACTCATGTTATAACAAAAGTACTCATGTTGTAATTGAGCCCTGCTTTGGCAGGCACATTCTGCAAAATATCCATTTTTGTTTGTTCAAAATGGGGAATTTTGAATTCAAATTCACAGGTTTTTAACATGTGTATTGTTACATACATTCCTGTACAAGTATGTAAGTGTTTACTCTCACACTACTCATTTATGTCTCTTTTTCGAACAAAAAGTGGAAACACCGGTCACAAATGCAACTGGAAACACATCATGTGAATGCAATGGTCTGTGACCCACATGGCCTGACCTAGGCTTTCATTCTTATCTTTTAGCCGTCTTGAGCAAATGTGGGAAATTGCTCTATGGTCCAGCAATCTTCAGCTGGTTTTTTTTCAACCTTACGACTGGATTGTCTTGCCATTTGCTTCTTTTTCTTCTCCACACGATTATCAGATTCAGTCTCCTCCATTGGCATCTATATTGATCACTTCTCTGAGATGTGTCACCTCTGACAGCCATCAGTCATCACTACTCAGAGATGTGTCACCTCTGACAGCCATCAGTCATCACTACTCCGAGATGTGTCACCTCTGACAGCCATCAGTCATCAGTACTCCGAGATGTGTCACCTCTGACAGCCATCAGTCATCAGTACTATAATGACCAGTAATCTGTCCGAGGCCTCACCTTTGGCTGCCTTGGATGTTCATGTCTTGTCAGATGTGAAGACTATCTGTTCTACCTACTACGTCACCTCCAACCCCGGCAAACCAGGTGACACCCTCAACAGAGGAGGTAGAGCAGGCGTGAATGCTTTGTGCCTTTCTATCTTCTGGACTTTATCACAGTCTACTGTTACATCTACTTCAGCCAAGAGGCCGATTCCTGTTCCCAGTTGCCACACCATTTGTCACAGGCCCCTTGATGACCTCAACACTAAGGTCTTGACCATTCTTGAACTCCATCTATTTTTTTGCACTTTCCAACTGGATGATCAGAAGTAGAAGTTTTGGTCTCCTATCTTGGACTCATCTCAGGATTCATTTTAATTCTTGGCATCTGCATCTTTGAAGTAAATCCCTCAGAAAACAGTTTTTTTGCCTGCCTTAGCCACGGTAGCTCGTGTCAGGAAAACACATGTACTAGGTTTCATGAGGACCAACTTCACACGACACCAGCACAGCACTGTTCATCATGGTCATTGCTAAAAATCTACTTCCCGGTCAACCTGGTTTGCCATTCCTCAACTATCATTGTTCGTTAGATCTGAAGTTCAGCAGGAATGGTCATCAGGGCTCTTTGCGGTATCAGTGAAATCCATGCACTAGTCACTGCCTCCATTGTCGTCACCGTCGCCACCTGAGCTTACCCCTCCAGAGCATTGTTGAGGGAACACAGACCGATATGATAAATGTGCGTCTAAACAACATATCCATTTTGGTCTATCAAGCTTGGAAGTATGATTATTCTAGACCCTCACTGACCCAGCTGTCTTGATGCTATTTGATTGTAATATGACTTATGACACTTACAGAGGTGAGATCCTTGACGAGTATTCCCAGCACTTGTGTGTCCTGCTCCAGTCTCCACCTGCATGCAGTTGCAGTAGGATCTTGCTTGATGTTTCTACAATTACCCACTCATGATGCTTGTATGAACCAGTCAACTAGAGGATGACGTCCATTTGATGCAGATGAACTTTCCTCTTTCCTCCCTAAACGTTATTTCTGTACATCGAGGAATCTGTGCCTGATTGTTCGGTACATAGTTATTAATGTTTAAGAATTACCATTTGGTGCAGGGTGCCTGTGGAGCTTACACCAATTCTTTGATGTAAATTAGACACACACGAGGGGTCAAAGTGCCTGCTGTCAGCTGCTTGGGGAATAATGGACCTCCCTGCAATAGCATGAGACAGTATACGTAAAAAGGTGTTCACTTTTACATTAAATTTATTTTCATACCTATCCTGTCTCAAAGGATATATTGCCTGCCTGGCTTACCACACTCAGGATAGACTCGCCTAGACTGTACTCCAACTTCACAACACAAAATGAAGGCTTGGGGCCAGGTCATGTGCGAGTTGGTTGAAGTTTTGCAAATGGTTGTCTTTGCAGTGTTGCCACGTTTTGTTCGAAAAAGAGATATAATGCTTAGTGTGACACAGGATAAGTATTAAATATTAAATGTCATGTAAAATTAAAAAATTTAAGCATTGAATCCTAACCTCTACAAAATGACAACATTAATTACTTATATTAGCATGAACTGGGAAATTACAGTTTGTGAAATTTTACATTCGCTTCAGATTTAGGTAAGTCCCTGAAGAGAACATGCTTGTTTTGAAGATGCACTCATGAAATTGATGGAGTCATTTTAGAGGCAGCAGTTGTTCTGATATGCACATGCTCTTTATGTATGGATTTATTATATGTAAAATGAATAGTGAGCGATCAGTGTCAGCTTGCATCTCCATCAGGTACATGTTTCCTGACTCACTGTTTCTTCTTTCAGTGGGCCTCGTTTCGACCTCTGGATGGGTATGTCAATATTCAGGGTTTGATGAAGAATTATAATATTCACAATTTGACCTTTAGGATCAATGTAACAAATCTTTTTATTTGATAACATTTGTGCTGATGAAATGATTTAACAAAAGTATTTAGGAATATGTTGTTTTGATTTTCATGACTTTGATGTTGTGGAAATTGGCCTAATTACAGTCTGGGAATAAACCTAACAGATAGAAAAATATAAATTTGAAAAGTCAAAACAGTAATTGACATATAATATTTTGTAAATGTTTGTTGAGTGACCTATTGTGATAACCCCATCTTGAGGGGAATTCTTGTCAGTATTCCATGCATTTGTCAACCAAATGTAATTACGATCATGACCGTGCAGGTCAGCAGCACCAGCAGAATGACAATGCAAGGTCTCTTGCTTCATTCATTAGACTGGTAATAACTGATCACCAGCGCCCTATTTGCACAAATCTTAAGTCTATGTTAGATTATAGGTGTTGCGAACATCGTAGTGCTAAGTTCGCTTTGTGCAAGTGGGCCAATACAACACAACTTTCAGTTCCAGCACTGTACTGTGTGTGTGACTGTGTATGTGACTGTGTGTGTGACTGTGCAGGATGAGCCAGCGAGATCGTCTATTGGCGGAGTTGCTCTACATGGAGAAGCTGCGTGGAGTGAAGCGGCGACGAGAGGTGCTGCCTCACCGAGCCCAGCTTGACCTTGTCATGGGTGGCAAGAAGATTGAAATGGAAGAGAGGTAACCGTGCATATTAATAGTTAATAATATATAAGATTAATATAATACATGTCATTTCTCAAAACCTACCGGTAATTAATATTTATATATATATATATATATATATATATATATATATATATATATATATATACACCTATTAATAAGGTTTTGAGAAATGACATGTATTATATTAATGTGTCCAGAAGTTTCCTCTTTATTTAGTGGGCGATCATTTTGGCTCAAAGCCAATAACTCTCCTTTCGAAGTGTCGCTTCCCCATTGGCTCCTGGTTCAGTTTGCCCTGCAGTAATTTGTGAGATGAAGAGACAGAGCAAAGCAAAAATTGTTCACTGTTGCATCATCAGTTGATTGTTTACTACTGAATATCCTAAACATGTTTGTAGTGATTGTAGTGCCTGCAACTAAACCATAAACTGAAACGTTTGAAGGTAACGTGAAAACCTCCCATGAAAAACTGTCTGTTGTCGCGTCCTTTTCTATGTCCTGAAACGAGGGTGGAGGCGTTCGGTCTTGGGTAACATCAAGGAAAACTGGAAACTCTCCTTACTTATCAGCCTCCGTGTTTGGATTACCATTTGCCTGGACTTCAATGTAACAATGTCTGAGAGACTGGTACATCTGCAGCGCTGACTTCCTTTGACAGGCCTTTATCACTGATCTGTAATTATTTTACATGCTTCTATTGATAATTAAAGAACACATTGTTTGATGTTATTTACATATCAAATTTTCATTTCTGATTAATTTCTGATAATATAAGTAGAAAATATACCATGCGCAAATCAACCTTGTATCTAGGAACCAGTCAGTTGCAATTGATATACACACCAGTCATGTGAATAACAAGATAGACCATTAATGTTCTGCCCCTTAATAATGTGTCCATCATGAAGTGCTGTGTTTCATCACAGGTGTTAATGAATGTTTTACAAAATTCTGTTGCTCATGCAGTAAATTAGAGATTTGTCCCAATTATTAATCTGAATCACATCTGCTTCTCCAGAAAATAGGTATGATACATAAACAGTTGAATTTAATATTTGCATTGTTTGATAGGCATTACTTAGAAGTTGACGGATGACAAGGTAGACACAATTTTATGGATAACAACTTCTTTAATACTGTGAAAGCAACGTTTCGGTATAGATCCTTTGTATAGAAACGTCGCTTTTCACAGTATTAAAGAAGTTGTTATCCATAATATTGTGTCTACCTTGAATATTTGCAGTTGACCAGGTACCGGTGGTTCCTTTACAACCCATGCAGTATCCTGCTATACTCATTCTCATTCAACAATACAAGACAACTGTAGTACTAAGTCTATTTATTAGACATTCTTCAGTAAAATTGATTGAAGTAAAATGTTTATGATCAAGTACTTTTGTCATGACATGAGTGCAAGTGTAAATTGTACAGCATTCTGTAGAGATGTCTAAATGCTACTTGTTAATATGCTATCCATTTCTTACTTATTCTGCATTACTCCCTAATGCATCTATACTGTGTACCTTATGACAGAAACAGAGCTGTGCGATGGTCCTAGGCTGAAGAAGACATGTTGTTCTCAAAAAGGCTTCTGTCTGAAGACCAACCTCGCACAGCTGCCACATGATGAACAGAAGTGAAGTCACATATCTTCACATTCCTGCTTGTCACCAGACAGACATGTTGTGTCTTCCTTTCATTTTTGGCTTTAATTTGTGGTTTGCACTTTGCTTCCACGTGGAGTATACATTTATCTTATCATCATGCCTGTATTTGTGTAATAATATGTATTTATTCCATGTGGAACACTCTTGTCTTTTTCATTGACATGGCTTGTTGTTTTCCCACCATTTTGAATCTTCTATACGTGTCTCTTTTCATAGAACGTGAGGCAGTCGTGACTATTTTCAATTGCCGGCTAGGCATTTTATTGTATATATTATCAATACCTTTAGCCGCTAGTGGCCTTAAAAGAGTATTCATGCTTGTTATTTTAACACAATAAACTCTGTTTTTCCGATTTAAACTTTGGTATATATATTGGTGTTGGTGTCGGCTCATCCACACCCGACTATGCTTAAGATCCAAGATGTTAGGTTCACCTTCATTGACACCGAGGTCTGATGATCACTCAAACCCTTATCAGCTTTTGCATCTTCATCCCTGGCCATGGAGCAACACTTAACTAAGACTAATGCTAATCGTCTAGACCACCTTCAGACAGTGGTTGACTTTCAACAACGGCAGATAGACCACATGAGAAATCACTTCAGGGCAGCCTTGGCGGAGATTACAGCTATCCGCCAGCTTGGCTAAATTCTATGCTCATGACAAGACTGCACTTAAAGCGTGGGAGTATGTTTCTCACAGCGAGCTAGCAGGTCAGGGAACTATCATCCGAGATGCTCCTCCCCAAAGATCAGGGTCAAAGTTCTTTTTATGGCAGGGACGTGGCAGAGGCAGAACACAGGGCTCCTTATCAGTCCCACTGTGGTAATTCCCAGGACAGGAGCAGGGATAAGAGGGGAAAGCAATGAACCCTGGGAAAAATCACGACTAGGATCTCCCAACCCCAATTGTCGACATCTCCGTAGGTGGGAGGCTGGGCTTTTTTTTGGCAGAACAGGATTGGTGTTGTGGCTGCTTTCATACTAAATGTTCTACACTACGGCTACCACCTGGACATAGAGGTAGACCCACTGTTGACCACGCCTCCACCATCCTGGCTCTACCCAAGAGAGCAATATCAGCTGCTGGGATCCAACATACCTGGTAGACATTTTGCAGGGAAAGAGAACCATAGACATTGTACACGCCCAAGCGTTAACACCAGGCTTTTATTCTCCCATCTTTCTACAATCATGCACATTTTTCACCACTGTCAGGTGTTGTTGCGATTGCTCACATCAGCCCAGGATTTGACAAGCAGAGTTTGTCTGCACCTACACCCGATACAGCAGTTCCTGTCACCATACATCAGACGTCAGGACCCGTATATAGCCATCACTCTAACATCTCACCTTAGGACACATCTCAATTGGCGTCTCCTTATCCAGGCTAACCCCCAACCTGCACAACCAAGAAACAACTCACTCTGACTCCCTGCTTCAACAGACATTTCGGTTCTTTCATCTGGTGGATCGACTTGGGACTATAATTTCTGGTCCAGCATATCCCCAGATGTCCGAGGCATTAGCCATACCGGACAGGGTGGCCCCCACAGAGTGGTTACTCCACACAGGCTTTTCAACAGGTGCATCAGTGGTTCGATCAAACCAATATTGACCTCTTCGCAACACACCAGAACCACCAGCTGATGACCTATGTCCCTCCAATCCTGGATCCGCAGGCTTGGGCAGAAGATGCATTCAGCATCCACTGGGAAGGGCTAATAGCATACTCTTTTCGGCCTCCTATATACACAAAATAAAAGCAGCCAAGAACCTCACTCTGATTTTGGTCGTGCACTGGTGGCCGGCGAGGAGTTGGTTTTTCTCCTCAACTCGCATTATTCTTTCAGTAGACAGTATTGAGCGAGTAATTACTGATTGGCGCTGTTGACACGCCATACGGTTTTCTTGATAGGTGTGTCTTATGAGGGTTTATCTATATTGAGGATTACATCTGAATTCAAGGTATGTCCATCGCCGTACTGTCTATTACAGATGCATTAAGAAGTAATGCAGGATAAGTAAAACATTTCGTGAGATCTAAATATTTCTTATGTTTGTATACTTATCCTGCATTAGTGCGTCTAAGGGCCAAACCCGTTGCAGACCTGCCTCCCTACTATAGGTTCAGAAAACAATTACGAGTGACAAGCAGTATTGTGAAGATACGTGACGTCACTTCTGTTGATCAGTGGTTAAAGCGTTCGCTCGTCACGCCGAAGACCCGGGTTCGAATCCCGACATTGGTACAATGTGTGAAGCCCATTTCTGGTGTCCCCCGTTGGATACTGCTGGAATATTGCTAAAAGCAGCGTAAAACCAAACTCACTCACTCACTCACTGTTGATCATTTGGCAGGTGTGCAAGGTTGGTCTTCAGACAGAACACTTGTTGAGAACAACTTTTCTTCTTCAGCCTAGGACCATCGCACTGCTCTGTTTCTGTCATATGGTAAGCAGTAGATGCATTAGGGAGTAATACAGGATAAATATACAAATGTGAAAAATGTTTATGTTTCGATAAGTTTAAATACAATAAGTTATACTGATAAGACTACTCAAAAGCCAGTTATGAATATGATGACATTGTGCAATGTAGCTATCTATTGATGTTCAAGTATAGGGGAAAAATATGATTATTGATTTGGTTAGTGAGAGAATTTGAAAACTCATCATTTTAGAGTATGGACACATAAAAGGCAAAGGTCTAATGAAATCAAAATAAGCTTTATCTGTTATAATCATCTGATCTTTGCCAAGGCAAACATGGTACAGCCAGAGAAATGTAAATCATGTGAGGTTTACGACACTGTTATACCATCATCATTATACAGACTGAAAATTAGTAGAAATATTCTTTTTAATTAATGAGATGAAAAGGTGTAGTTGGTAAGTACCCTTGAATTTGTCTTTTAAACAATAAGGCCACAGTAATATCTGTCTTCCTGGTCGTCACTGAGGGATGATGGTAAGTGGCGACAAACAGCCATCAACCAGACATACAATCTTTCTGTACACCATACACCACCCATCAACATGATCAGTGTTACAAATAGCAAATTGAATTTCAGTGATTTCAGTCTTTTATTCTAAAAGTTATGTTATGATGTGCGGTTGATCACATAAATTTTACATTCCAGATTTGACATTGCAAGAGAGATCCAGAAGTTAAAGTCTCTGGTCTTGCCTCAGAATGCAAAGGATCTCTTCCATGGAAGAGGGTTCCGACTGCCAGAGTAAGTCACACGATAAGGCTCGAGAAAGGTTAACTTGGAAATGCTTATGAACATAACCTCTTCTTTATGGTAAGGAAGCCGAATAGTTAAACATTTAAAGTACGTAATTCATCTGGCTACTGAGTGTAACATCATCATGTACAGGGGCGTGGTTTGTCAAATAGTCTGTGCCATGGAACCCCGGGGCTGGCTACTGAGTGTAACATCATCATGTACAGGGGCGTGGTTTGTCAAATAGTCTGTGCCATGGAACCCCGGGGCTGGCTACTGAGTGTAACATCATCATGTACAGGGGCGTGGTTTGTCAAATAGTCTGTGTCATGGAACCCCGGGGCTGGCTACTGAGTGTAACATCATCATGTACAGGGGCGTGGTTTGTCAAATAGTCTGTGTCATGGAACCCCGGGGCTGGCTACTGAGTGTAACATCATCATGTACAGGGGCGTGGTTTGTCAAATAGTCTGTGCCATGGAACCCCGGGGCTGGCTACTGAGTGTAACATCATCATGTACAGGGGCGTGGTTTGTCAAATAGTCTGTGTCATGGAACCCCGGGGCTGGCTACTGAGTGTAACATCATCATGTACAGGGGCGTGGTTTGTCAAATAGTCTGTGCCATGGAACCCCGGGGCTGGCTACTGAGTGTAACATCATCATGTACAGGGGCGTGGTTTGTCAAATAGTCTGTGCCATGGAACCCCGGGGCTGGCTACTGAGTGTAACATCATCATGTACAGGGGCGTGGTTTGTCAAATAGTCTGTGTCATGGAACCCCGGGGCTGGCTACTGAGTGTAACATCATCATGTACAGGGGCGTGGTTTGTCAAATAGTCTGTGCCATGGAACCCCGGGGCTGGCTACTGAGTGTAACATCATCATGTACAGGGGCGTGGTTTGTCAAATAGTCTGTGCCATGGAACCCCGGGGCTGGCTACTGAGTGTAACATCATCATGTACAGGGGCGTGGTTTGTCAAATAGTCTGTGCCATGGAACCCCGGGGCTGGCTACTGAGTGTAACATCATCATGTACAGGGGCGTGGTTTGTCAAATAGTCAGTGCCATGGAACCCCGGGGCTGGCTACTGAGTGTAACATCATCATGTACAGGGGCGTGGTTTGTCAAATAGTCTGTGCCATGGAACCCCGGGGCTGGCTACTGAGTGTAACATCATCATGTACAGGGGCGTGGTTTGTCAAATAGTCTGTGTCATGGAACCCCGGGGCTGGCTACTGAGTGTAACATCATCATGTACAGGGGCGTGGTTTGTCAAATAGTCTGTGTCATGGAATGCACGGTATGATGTGGGACCTTACAAAGGAAATCCTGTTTTCAGTGGCCATGGTTCTGTCAACCCAAGAGGTCAGCCATACGACATCACAGAGGAAAGTATGTACCCCTTGAAATCAACTATGTGTCCTCAATGTGTGTAAACACTCAACTATGTGTTCTGTGTAAACACTCAACTATGTGTCCATCTGTGTAAACACTCAACTATGTGTCCATCTGTGTAAACACTCAACTATGTGTCCTTCTGTGTAAACACTCAACTATGTGTCCTGTGTAAACACTCAACTATGTGTCCTGTGTAAACACTCAACTATGTGTCCTTCTGTGTAAACACTCAACTATGTGTCCTTCTGTGTAAACACTCAACTATGTGTCCTGTGTAAACACTCAACTATGTGTCCTTCTGTGTAAACACTCAACTATGTGTCCTTCTGTGTAAACACTCAACTATGTGCCTCCCATATTGTAATGCATATCTATTTTGACAGTAGACAAGTGTATTTCAGACAAGTATTTAATGCTATGATTAGAGATCATTTGTTTGTACATTTATATCCATCTAGGGGGGCGTGCAGGTAACTCATGTAGTGTAATATTTCATATTCATTGTAGTTGCACATTGCTCTTGTAAAAGGCTTTGCTAGGTTTTTCATGAGCTTTGAGATAACTTTATTAATACCTAATTCTATATTGGATGATGGTAAACACATTACACTGTAGGGCGTGTTGATGTGGACCAGCTTTAGGTGCTTAAGCAGTCTATATATAGCTAGGCAATTTAATGTTTGTAGACTAAACTCAAATATCTCTCGGGGATAACTTCAATTTGGGGCCATATTGTCATTAGACAAAGTAGTTGTTGCTCTCACCCTAGATACTTATGTTAGAAACGTTTCTACAAGCACAACGCATAGAAATGTCAAATTTCATATGCATGGTTTATGCGTGAACAGATGTGATATATGATTGACAAGCAGCCATTGTGCAGCTTTCAAAATTTATTCTAGTCTGCTAGTCCTAGACTACTAAACTATTAAACTGTGCTAAGGACAAGTAACAATCCAGTGATGGTTGTCTCAATACCTAGTAGCATCTGTAGACTATTCTAAAGCAGTTCAACTTTGCACAAAATTGGAACAGAATAAAACATTCATTAACATTTTTATTTTGTTCAACTAGGACTAGCGACAAGCTTTGAAGACTAGTAGAATAAGGTTTACACTAGTCCTCTGGATTAGTCTGAAACAAGACGAAGGTCTAAGGCTGTTGTATCACTATAGATGATATCGATAGATATAGCATGAAACAAATACTGATAATCATGTACTTTTGCATTTGTTTTGCTAAAAAAAACCTTAATTGTATTTGGTGATGAAGAGCTGTGACCTGCCAATGCATATAGCAATAGTAATCTTGTCAATCAAAAGGTTTTAGTTCAGAAAACCTTCATAATCTTTTGTCAAGAGCCTTTAGTAATGAAACATAAAGTTAACTTAACAAGAAACGTCATACCAGTCTCCGTATCTCAGTCTCGTCTACTTGAGTAGTATAGGTAATGGGGGTTCTGGACCACTTCCACTGGAGCCGGATTCATATACCTATACCACCACTACAGATGGAATTTTTTATGCAAAAATGATTATGCGATTCAACGATAGTCATGAGATTAAGTTAAATTGGCTCTAGCTCACCAATACCTGGGGCCAATCATTGCTTTAGATGACCCTAAATGGTCATAAAAATATTCTTCATTATTTTTATCTATAAAGCGATATTCAACATTTTTATTAAGTTCTTCATTCATTTTACTAGGAGACCAGACTATATAACTACACTCTTCTTGTAAATTGATAAGAAACAATTGATAACCGTATTTGGTTTGTTTGACATCACTGATATAATAAAAACCTTGTGGTAATTCTTTCCATTTAATAGTTTTTTCCATTATTATATATTTATGTAAGCATTTGTCTAAATGTGATCAAACGATAGTAAGCAATCTATTTTTAATCTCCAACCAGTTCTTTGGTTTTGGCACAGAATAATTGACGCGCTTGTTGCCTCACCTGCTCTATGAACTTTTTTTTCTCATCTTCGTTAATACCACTGGTCTTATGAGATTTTGATCGAATCTCCTGCTTCATTTCATTGTATTTGGTGAGTTCTGACAGCACTAAACGAAACTCATCCTCGGATATCTTACAATCGACCATTGCTGTCGAAATATGATCCTCAATGCTGTTCAACTTTGCTTCGGCGAGTATCCGAATACTATCGTGTTTTAATGCTTTCTTTTGCAACCTACGAGAAATGAATTTTATCGCTTTTCCTGCCAGTCCCGAGACTCCAGCGGCTATTTCCATGCCGAGCACGATAGGTGCGGCGATTATAGTTGATAGTAAACCGACACCGGCTACACCGAGTCCCATGCCAGCTGCTACAAGAGCGGTGTCAACTCCGGCCAGAGCATTCACGGCTCTGCGATACTTTTTATTCAATCCAAGTCGCAACTCCCTATCCATCTCTATTCGATGTTTTATGTCGCTTATTTGATGTAATCGAAATCCATCAACAGTTTCCATCTTTTCAATTGCTTCATCGAGCACTGGATATAAACTCATAGTGTATATTACGAATATATAATAGTCTTTAATTGGTCTTGCTTAGATGTTTTGAGAGTATACATCAACCTTATCAAATGTATATTATACGGCAAGAATATCTTAGTAAGAGAAATACTACCACTTTTAATAATTTGAACCCCCTCGAGGGTTGCAATGGGCGATGCTCCGACATGAATAATACTGCAACGTTGACGCTCGTGTTTCTTGAGCCATTTAATCGATAGACCTGGTAATATTTCGAAGGCATCTACCGGTGCATCTCCGAACAAGACTTCAATAATAAGCGTAGAAATATTAGGTATTTCACTCAAGTTAACTTTAATATTATCGAATTCAGCAACCAAATTTAAACTAACATTTTGTAAGGCTGGACGACTATATAACATATGACCTGGTTTTTCTGGCAGGGGAGTGACTAACACACTTTTTCGTTTTGACGTGATATAGGCCGCGAGTACGATACCACTATTTATTATCTTAGTTAAATTATGTCCCTTACCCATCATCGCATAAGGTGGGGTAATGACGATATTCAGTAGCCACTTGATGTTTGCTTCGACCATAGTCCATTTATTCTCGGCGTTGCGAATAATATTGTACGGAGTGGTTTTAAGGAGTCTACTAACGTCGACATTGCTTAAATCTTCTAGATTTTCCGGGAATATAACTTCTTTCCGCTTGTATACATTTTCGTGTAAGTGTAAAGCGTATAACTTACCATCGGTACCCGGGTTTACCGAATCCTTCCGTGTCTCCGAGATTGGAAAGCGCAATTGTATTACATTGTCTGAGCGTTCCAGGGCCTGATGCATCAACCATTATTTATCATATGGAGTGTTACACTTAAGTATCCTATATGTACAGGTTGGTGTTTTACATCTTATACAGAAATTTTGAGGTCTGAAATAATACTCCGCTTTAATTTTTTATATTGTCATGTTGAGAAAGATTCCGTTCTGCCACTATTGTATTTTTCATTTTTCACTGGGACAGATCTGAGCAGAGTTGAAGGACTTTCTAGTTGAATATTATCCGTGGTGCTTATTTGATCAAGATGGATACACAACTCTTTATAGGGAACTAAATCGGACAATGTCTCTCCATCAAATGTTGACTTGAATATTGCTAAAATTCCGCGTGTAAATCCAAGTGTAGCTGATAAGTTCCCTACAATCCGTACACCTTTTTCTCCAGTGTCGAATTTCAATATCCCATTCGACTCATTTTGTGTGAGACTAATTCCATTAGGCTTAAAAATTTCATCATTGAGTGAGCATACGCTGTAATACCCATCAGGTATAATAATGAATTTTTCAATAATATTTTGTTCATCTAATATCCATATCTTATTATTACCTCTCGCAGCATTTATATTGGTCCACCGTGGGTAATACGTTACATCACAGATAGCTACTTCGAGTTGTCCATCCGAGTTATCGATAGTATGAAGCAGTTCAATAGACTGACCATTTGTTATTCCCAGGATGGACATACATATTAAATATACAATGATACTATATCATAACTTAAATATGGAATCAACCATTATGATACTATATCATAACTTAAATATGGAATCAACCATTATTTATAATATGGAGTGTTACACTTAAGTATCCTATATGTACAGGTTGATGTTTAACATCTAATACAGAAATTTTGAGGTCTGAAATAATACCCCGCTTTAATTTTTTATATTGTAATGTTGAGAAAGATTCCGTTCTACCGCTATTATATTTTTCATTTTTCACTGGGACAGATCTGAGCAAAGTTGAAGGACTTTCTAGTTGAATATTATCCGTGGTGCTTATTTGATCAAGATGGATACACAACTCTTTATAGGGAACTAAATCGGGTAATTTAGATCCATCATTTGATGAAGTGATTACTGTTATATCACCGATTACAAATCCAATTGTAATTGCAAAGTAGTTCACGTAAGGAAGTACACCATGTTCTCCAGGGTAGAATTTCAGTCTCCCAGTCGCCTCATTTTGTGTGAGACTAGCTCCCATAGGCTTAAAAATTTCATCATTGAGTGAGCTTACGCTGTAATACCCATCAGGTATAGTAATAATTCTATCTTTGTCACCCATTATTAATATCTTATTATTATCTTTCATAGCACTTATATTGGTAATACGTTATGTCACAGAGGGCTACTTCGAGTTGTCCATCCGAGTTATCGATAGTATGAAGCAGTTCAATAGACTGACCATTTGTTATTCCCGGGAGTGTAACATACATATTAAATATACAATGATACTATATCATAACTTAAATATGGAATCAACCATTATGATACTATATCATAACTTAAATATGGAATCAACCATTATTTATAATATGGAGTGTTACACTTAAGTATCCTATATGTACAGGTTGATGTTTAACATCTAATACAGAAATTTTGAGGTCTGAAATAATACCCCGCTTTAATTTTTTATATTGTAATGTTGAGAAAGATTCCGTTCTACCGCTATTATATTTTTCATTTTTCACTGGGACAGATCTGAGCAAAGTTGAAGGACTTTCTAGTTGAATATTATCCGTGGTGCTTATTTGATCAAGATGGATACACAACTCTTTATAGGGAACTAAATCGGGTAATTTAGATCCATCATTTGATGAAGTGATTACTGTTATATCACCGATTACAAATCCAATTGTAATTGCAAAGTAGTTCACGTAAGGAAGTACACCATGTTCTCAAGGGTAGAATTTCAGTCTCCCAGTCGCCTCATTTTGTGTGAGACTAGCTCCCATAGGCTTAAAAATTTCATCATTGAGTGAGCTTACGCTGTAATACCCATCAGGTATAGTAATAATTCTATCTTTGTCACCCATTATTAATATCTTATTATTATCTTTCATAGCACTTATATTGGTAATACGTTATGTCACAGAGGGCTACTTCGAGTTGTCCATCCGAGTTATCGATAGTATGAAGCAGTTCAATAGACTGACCATTTGTTATTCCCGGGAGTGTAACATACATATTAAATATACAATGATACTATATCATAACTTAAATATGAAATCGAGATACATTACTAATCAATCGATTATAGTAACTGCCTCTGGTGCTGAATTTTTCGTTAAAT
This sequence comes from Haliotis cracherodii, assembly GCF_022045235.1. Taxonomy (NCBI): domain Eukaryota; kingdom Metazoa; phylum Mollusca; class Gastropoda; order Lepetellida; family Haliotidae; genus Haliotis; species Haliotis cracherodii. Next base: position 33,162,052 of record NW_027266286.1, read on the forward strand.
TCCCCGATATCTTTGAAAAGTACAGGGTCACGGCGATAAAATGGTGCACGATTGGTTTCACAATCCGATGCAATTTTGGCAGAATCAGTTAAACTTTGCCGTATGGTGTGCCACAACGGGATGTGGCGTATCTCTTTATGCTCCAGGATTTGAACTGAATAAGTCTGTTATAACATTTCACGTGTACTATCAGATTAGACGTATACTTAAAGAAATTAGTGCTCCATTACCGCAGGATCGAGCGTGCAATTCCACAAATAATAATTATGATAGGTCCGCGTATGAGCGTATTTGTCAGGAATTTAACGTTTCTACGAGTAAAGATTGGCGTATTAAAGGAGCAAACCATGGTCTAGGTGTTCCTTACACAGAGGAAAAAATATCCGTCGAAGAAAGCGATTATGTATATAAAGAACTTAATAAACTTCCAGTTAATTTTGGTAAGTTGTATAGTACCAGCAAACTTTACGCAAGAATATATGATCATTGGCATAAAACCGGTGATTGGTATAAAGGCTGGGAACTTTATAGTAACGATTGGAGAGGGGATATTATGAGTTTTAAGAGTGGTTTAATTTATATTGTTAAAATATTTGTACAAATGAATGATACCGCAGACGCTTGGAATGAATTTCTTAATGATAAAACGGAAAATAATTTTACTAACCCAGGATTTGTAAGAGTTAATGAATCGATAAGAACTTATGTATGGGCAATTCTCGGAGCGCAATCGCAAACACGAACATCTATTATCGGTTCTGGTACGGCGCTCGATGCGCAAAAACAGTTTGTCTCAAAGGTGGAGGACGCCACTTATTCACCAGTTGACATACCATCGTCTATAAAGCGTTTTCACGATGTATTACAGTACGCTCAATCTAAAGTGGACTTCGTTTATGCACCGGGACTATACATGTCTCCGAGTAATATGGAACTTAAGATCTGTCAAGTGATAGGTTATAATAATAAAATTGTTATCGCTACCGATCAACAAAAACCAGGTATAAATTCAGATATGAACGTTAAATTAATAACGCAAATGATCACGGGCGAAAAGGGAATAGTCAAGCCACAAACACCACATGTTTCACAAATATCTACTGACGCACAAGTGTCACTGCATATTGTGGCTAAATCAACAACATATCGATGAAAAAACAGCGCTTGTAGTGGGTGGAGTCTCGGTTGGTTTACTCATGATTTGGTTAATGAACTGATTTGGCTAAATAGTTCTTAGTGGATACGTACAAGAGCCCTGCGATTGCTACGATCAACCCCCACAAGTTTTGACTAAGCCAAGTGGTGGTCTTAGCTAATAAATTCAATAGCCAGGAAACAACACTCCCTATTATACCGGGAAGTGCGTCCGCGGCTTTCTCAGCGAGCTTTCCCAGTGCTGAACCTAATGCTTTTAAATGCTTTTTTATCCACTCTTTTATCCCGTTTTTATCGTTAGGCGGTGTGGGCGGTGTACTACCACCTGTACTGCCACCTGTTAATGAGAGAGTCAAAGTCGATATAATAAATCCCAACGCGGTTAAAATACTGGCAATTGTTATTCCCTGTTCTCTGAACAATGTTTTAATTTTATCGGCCAGTGTAGTGTCATCGTTGAGGACTCGATCGATAGTTTCTCGAATTCTACTGATTTGTGAACGAAGTGCCTCTTCATTAGTGGAAGCTGCTTCGAGGCGGGCCAATCTTTCATATTCTAAGTTACGCAATCTTTCCGCTACGCTGCGTCTACTGAACTCATCGAGGTTCGCCTCGTCAAGTTTTGTTTTCTCATAAGCTATATGCTTGTCGAGTTTGGATAGCTTGGCTATATTATTTATCAGTTCTCCCCGAATTGTTTGCATTGCCTTGTCAAGACCTCGTAAATCCCTAACACTAAACTCTAAGGATGGTGATACCTGTAACTGAGGATCATCAATGGTGGCCAATGCTTCATCGATTCCGTTTGAGGCCACCATCGAGGAAGCCACCAAATTATCTGTGTTACGGAGTTCAGTCTGCACAGTCCTAAGAACCTTAGTAGTCTTCGCGAGAGGTCGTCCGTAGTCTACAAAACCTAATTTATCACGAACAAAATCGGTGCCGTGTTTACCGGCTATCGTAGACAAGGCTAGGGGTTTACGATTACGAGAATTCATAAGATCAATATCCGGAGCGCCATGCAGTTGCAATATTCCTTTACTATCTATCGTAAAATTTGAATAGTCACGAACAATAGGACTAATATCTTTATAGTTATCGTAATAAGCATCGACGGTTGATTTTAAAAGTTCATCGTTAAGATTCGTGCCACTAAAGCTGGTTTCATCAGTATCTTCGGTTGTATTATGGTTATCATGGTTATCAAAGGTATCTAGATCATAGTCATCCATTTTTATATTAAACATAGGGTACATGTTTTCAATATAACAATGTCTTCACAATACGGACCCACAACGTAGACTTCGAGATCCATTAGGGGTCAAAGCAATTCGTCAGTCTGTAACTATAACTAATAACCCTAGTACCATCGATCAGAATCATACGCTTCTGGTTCGCTTTCCTAATCTAGGCGCACATGATGTGTTAGTTCCGGGAACTATCCGACTAGCATTTACGATTAGTTTGACTTCTACCGACGTTAACAGGGAGCCCGTTCAGAACATAGGTCGTGCTATCGTTAAGAAAATCGCGATTATAATTAGCGGTAATGAGGTTTTGAGTATCGACGATAGCGATGTATACTATTGTTACATGGATCTCTGGAGAACGGATAAAGAGCGGGAAAACTTACAGTACCAAGGTATTTGTAATAAGAACACATTGAAACTGCGCGTGGGCGCTGAAAATGATGTTGATACCAACGAAAAAGATAAGGCCGTTGCCGACGCATTAGGTAACCGATTCTATATTCCCCTAGACTTTGAATTACTAGATTCCCACATGCCCTTTTATCAAGCATCACTAGGCGATAGGTTAGAATACGAACTCACTTTTAATGACTACGGTAGAGTAATCAGAGCTGCTGAAGATGCTAGCTATTCCATTGACAATATCTCGCTGGAGTACGATATGATTATGGATCCCGAATTAGCCAGACAAATACGTAACCATTATACCGGAAGTTTAGCCATTTTGTACGATCGCGTGCTGCGACACCGAAAGATCACGATGGACAGAAAAGATATGATGTGGAAAATCAATCTAAACGTCCCCACGAGGTCGTTGAAAGGTATTTTAATGTTGTTCGAGGACCCCTCGGATGCGTTTAAAAGAAATACCGAGAAGTTCTACAATACCAAGATTACAAAAGTAGAATTGACTATCGAGGGCGTTCCTAATGAACTATATAGCCAAGGATTGCTAGCGTATCACCAGTGGGATGAGATTAAAAAACTTCCTTCTATGAAATGTTCTCCGGAAGTTAACGCGGTCGTAAAAGATCTGTCTCTCGGGAGTGTATCGATGGGTGAATACCTCACCACGAAGTACGCGCTATGGCTAGACATGCGAACAACGGACGATGACCAACTACACGGCAGTTGGAGGAGAATAGAAAATTCTAGCGAGGTTGCCACCATACAGATAACGAAGCTCCAGGAATCAGCTGGTAAATTAAACATATATTTGTACGTGATTATGGATGCGCAACTTAATATACAGAATGGGAGATTCGTGCAAGCAATCTATTAATAATCTTTTACCTAAAGATCCGCACTGCGCTATCATATGCGGGCAAACGGGCTGTGGAAAAACAGCTTTTATTCTAGATATTTTACAAAGTCATTATCGGGACGTTTTCGATCATATTATTATTCTGTGCCCGACTATAAGCATTAATAAAACATACCTATCGAGAGATTGGGTAATGAATGATGACGGGGTACACAGAGTCGATCCGGGCGATCGTTTACAAGACTGTCTCCGAGTATGTCACGAAAAATACAAAGGAGATTCAACCCTTTTCGTAATAGACGACTGCAGCGGGAGTAAAGAACTCACAAAAAAGAAAGATATGCTTTAGTATTTAGCATTCTCCGGTCGGCATACTCAACATAGCGTTTGGGTACTTACTCAAAAATACAACTCTGTCCTGAAAGATCTCAGAGAGCAGACCAAATCGGTAGAACTGTTTCATTGCAAAGACAGAGATTCATTCGAGGAATGTTTACGCAAAAATGATGTCATTTATACCAAGGGTGAACGAGATAAAGTCAGAAAACTGTTATCGGCAACGAAGCAATGTAAACTCGTATTAAAAACCGATCAACCAGCTGCTTATGCAATGCTTAGCAAAATGTAGCAAAACTGTAGCAAATATAGCAAAAAGATAGCAAAATGTAGCAAAAATATAGCAAAATTGAACATTAGCGGTTAATATGACATAAAATGTGGTTCGAAATCCTCATTCTTTCGCAACAGTTCATTATTACGGGTTTTATTGGATATGTCATATTCCATTATGTTAGACTTAAATATCTCCTAAGGTATTACATTATGGAATGCGACGAACTCATCAAACAAATGCTCAAAGAATCTGAGCCTGATGTAGATAAATCTTTAGATAAACATAGAGAAAGACTCGCGGCTTTGGTAGCTGGTGGAAAATGTTCCCAATATTTGGGAGAAAATTATACCATCGAAAAAATTGATAACATGACCGACGAAGAGATTAAAAAACTGTACGCGCGTTACGAGTCTAGACTGGGAGCTACCATGACTAAAAAGATAGGGTTGTCTATATTACAACTATACACAGTCGTAGCTAGTACGTTTCTCCCTATCCTGGCAGAACATCGCATGTATTTATGCGAATCTCTAGAGAAAGACCCATTCATCGAACACGCTATAAGCTCATTGAGCTGTAAGTTTTATCATAGATTCGGAATGTTTTTAGCTCCACTCACCACAGCTTTAATAAGGGCTAGGTATTGTCAATTTAAACATACGTGCCCACTTAATAATATAAATGGAGATTGCGGAAACACAATCACAACAGATGACACCACAACAGATTGTGAAAGAGGAACCACAGCAGATTGCGGAACAACATGTGAATGAGGCAGTGAATGAGGAACCACAAACACAAAAACAACCCAGAGTTGAACCCAAAAAAAATAGCAGCTGGGAGGAAGGGAGGACTGGCGAGGAAAGCGAAATTAATAAATAATTCAAATATTTATCCGATTAAAACATGGGCACTGGTAGGAGTTGCTGGTATAGCGGCTGTATGGTTCTTTTATAAGACCGGAGAAGAGAAAACTTCACCCCCCGATGCAACAACAAGTTCAATTAGAGGTTAGTCCTCATATAATGCTATAAGAAGCATGACTACTCCAGTTACAGACGGTAAAATGTTGGTAAACACAACTTATCATTCAGTGGTGGTCACCGTCTTGGCCATTGGCTATGCTCGTATGGCTAAAATGATTACTAAAGCCACACCTCCCAAGCTAGATTTTAATTGTTTTGACATCGGTATGATGGTTCTGGATATTGGATTGGCTATGGCAACGAAGGATATGCTCATCAAACAAGGGCTTATCCAGGAAGACATAATGAAGTAATTAAACATTTGAATATTTTATATTCATATACTATGGCATCAATTGCGATGATGGTCGGTGGAGCTGTTGTTAATGCTCTAGCTTTTTCGGGGAGTAATTATTTTATTTTCCAGTATGAGGGAATCAAAAGCTAAAGAAGTTGAAGAGGAGCGTAAACGACATAACGAAGCAATGGAACAACTCCAAGCAGCCCAGTCACAATATACGCAGCAGAGAATTAAGAGATTAGACTTTATTCATGAACAACTGTTTAAGGAAGGACATTCAATTAAAACGTTTAATGATGTCGAATATGCCATGCACGAATACTTCCTCGTTTTTGGGAAAAAACTAGACCCAATATCGAGACCAACAATGAGTCAGTTTTATACACCGTCAGAGGAACAAAAGAACCGCGGGGTCGCATTTGTGATTATTGGGTTATCTGCTGTATTGATTTTCAGCTATTCACTAGTGTAGCTGTGATTTGCATTTAGACAAATGATGTGATAGATGTATAACCATGAATAATTGCAAATTTACACTCATGGGGAAGATGACTCTATGTAATCGACGCTGTGTTGATATTTACTGCGGCATACACAATTATTACATCAGGCGCGGACACATAAACTATACGTGTTCTGAATGCGGGATAGGGGTCAAATGTCGTTCTTGTTTATGTAAGAAACAAGGTGCTGATAGGGTCAGGAACCAGATTATATATACTAGGAAGAGAGATAACATCAATGAGAGGAATAGGTTGGGGAGAATACGTATTTAGATGTATGAAAACAACCAATTAGACATTTGTCTCATTTTGCATATACCATTCAACCACAATGGTTTTTGTCAGAGAGTTGAAGGCTATGGCAAAGCAACGTGGTCTACGTGGATATTCTCGTATGAGAAAAGCTGAATTGATTACCTTACTCTGTTTGGAATACAACAAACCCCAGACTGTTAGAGAACTCAAAGCTCGAGCGAGAAACAGTGGGCTGAGAGGTTATTCTCGAATGAGAAGAGCTGAATTGATCGCTTTACTAGATAATAATGATGATAATGATGATGTTGATAATAATGATAATAATCAACAACAACAAGAATTAATATTTGTACCCATATCCGCCGGCGTTGGTAAATATCTAAGAGGTTGGAAGATGGATATTAATTCCAACATGGATGTTAACGATATTAAACCCATCATATCCAGTAAAATTAACGAGGAGTTAGATGATTTACATAGTATGAAATACCAGCTGACGACTAACATGTTATTGAGTAAAAAGTAACACAGACGATAGCGTTGAATATACCAAACCATATTTCCGTAGCAATCAAGAAGTTATAACCGAATCTGATACTATAAACGCATCATTGGATACATCAATTCAGAGGATACAGGAAACTTTAGAACGCTGGACTAATAGAGGTTCGGGTTGGGGTGTGGATAGAATCGATAGTTTATATTTAGATATAGCAAATTATATGCCCTTCCAAGGTGGATCTTATATAGATTTACCCCCGTATTATAAGAAGACAAAAAGCCATAATTAACGTAAACAATAAATCAGATGACTGTTTAAGAATGATGATAAGATCTGCATTGTTCCCCGTAGACAAGCACCCGGATAGACCTTCTAGCTATCCCCAAAACGATGAACTCAACTTCGATGGTATAGACGAACCTACACCAATATCACAAATTGATAAGGTGGAAAAGCAAAATAATTTAGCTATAAATGTTTTCGGACATTCTAAAGGAATTGTTGTACACAGGATAAGCTCCGCTCCGCAACATATTCCTAGAATCAATTCATTTTTGATCGAAAAAGATGGAAAATATCATTATACTTGGATAAAGAGTTTAAACAGGGTGCTATACGATCAAACAAAACATAAGGAAAAGAAATATTTCTGCGAAAGATGCCTACATGGGTACAGCAGACAAGATCTATTAGAAGAGCATAAAGAAGACTGTAGAGGTGTTGGACAGACCGCTATCAGGATCGATATGCTTAAAGAGGGAAAAAATATATTAAAATTTGAACATTATTGTAATCAAATGCCCGTACCGTACGTAATTTACGCCGACTTCGAAGGGCTTATCAAGCCCATAGAAAATACCAACCAAGATAATAATCAAGGTAGTAGTTTTACGTACAAAACTCAAGAACATATTCCTTGTGGGTTTGGATATATAGTTGTAAGGTATGATGGGAAAACAAACACTCCCGTGATTTACAGAGGTCCCGATGCAGCGGGAAAGTTCCTAGAATATCTACAAAATGAAGAGAGAATAATCAGGGAAAAATTATCGTGTAAGAAACCCATGTGTATGACGAGGGATAATTGGAGGGCTCATAAGAAGTCAACGAGTTGTCATGTTTGTATCAAACCCCTGGATGGGGATTCCGTAAGAGATCATTGCCACGTCACGGGTAACTATCGGGGAGCCGCTCATAACGAGTGTAACTTGAAACTAAAAATGAATTCTCAAACAATACCCATCCCCGTTGTGTTTCATAACCTTAGGGGATACGATTCACATCTCATTATGCAAGCTATCTCAAAGACCGACGGCGGTTTCACGTGCATTCCTAACAATATGGAAAAATACATATCGTTCTCGTTGACTAAAGCTATACATTATAGGGACAAGGATGGGAAATCTAGAATAAATCAAAGTAATGGGCTTAGATTCATAGACTCCGTACAGTTTCTGTTATCTTCCCTGGACAATTTAGCTAATGCGAACAATCCCGATGACTTCGCGATAACAAATCAATATACAGATAAGATAACTCGTCATTTGTTGCTGAGAAAAGGTGTATATCCTTACGAATATATGGATGATTGGTCTAGATTCGATGAAACTGAATTACCACCCCTCGAATCATTCTATAGTAACTTAACGGAATCTAAAATAACAGATGCCGATTATGAACACGCTCTGACGGTCTGGGATAAATTAGGTTGTAAGAATTTAGGCGATTATCACGATCTGTACTTAAAAACCGATGTACTGTTACTCGCCGATATATTCGAGATATTTAGAAAGACGTGTTTAAAACAATACGGCTTGGACCTGGCATGGTACTATTCCAGCCCCGGACTATCGTGGGATCCATTGTTGAAGAAGACCGGCATAGAACTAAAACTACTCACAGATTACGATATGCACTTGTTTATTGAGAAAGGATTAAGAGGGGGTATATCAATGGCGGCGAAAAGGTATTCTAAGGCTAATAATAAATTAGTGGAAGGATACGATCCGAGTAAACCCGACACGCACATATTATATCTCGACGCTTACAATTTGTACGGATGGGCTATGAGTCAACCTTTACCCACGGGTGGTTTTGAGTGGGTGGATGATGTCAATAATATCAATGTGAATAATAATGATGAGAATAAAGGGTACATACTAGAAGTTGACTTGGAAGTAGAAAAACTCGTACCAAATTTGATGGATAAGACAAAATATATAGTTCACTACAGAAATCTCCAGTTGTATCTATCGTTAGGTATGAAACTTAAGAAAATACACAGAGTTCTAAAGTTTGATCAAAGCCCTTGGATGGAGCCCTATATAAAGTTGAACACAGATTTAAGAAAGATAGCTACCAGCGATTTTGAAAAGAATCTGTATAAGCTCATGAATAACTCGGTATTTGGTAAAACTATGGAGAATCTAAGGAAGCGTGTTGATGTTACATTAGTCAGATCTAATGAGGAAGAAAGACTCAGGAAACTCATAGCCAGTCCGGCTTTTAACAGAAGCAAGATATTCGATAATGACTTGCAGAAGAGTAATATAAAATTCAACAGACCGGTGTACGTCGGTATGAGTATTCTCGACTTGTCAAAACACTTAATGTATGACTTTTATTACAACAAACTTAAGAAGCAATACAGTGATAGATGCGAGGTGTTATATACCGACACAGATTCTTTGTTGATGGAAATACAAACCGAGGATGTGTATAAAGATATGGCAGAAAAAATAGATATGTACGACACGAGCGATTACCCAAAAGAAAATCCACTGCACAGCGTAGTAAATAAAAAGGTGTTAGGTAAGATGAAGGATGAATGTGCTGGGACTCCTATAGCGGAGTATGTAGGATTAAGACCTAAGATGTATTCTATAAAGAAGTCTGATAATGGAGAGATAAGAAAAGCCAAGGGTGTTAAGAAGTATGTTGTAAAAAAGCATATCAAACACGAACAGTATAAAGAAGCATTATTCAACGGTAGAACGTTCAAACACGAGATGAACTCTTTAAGAAGTTACAATCATAGGATATATGGATTAAGAATAAACAAGACATCATTATCCCCCTTAGATACAAAGAGATGGATTGATATTGATGGTGTAACTACCTATGCTTATGGTTATGGTGGTAATACTGTACCGTCGGGAACTATGAACAATTCTTCTCGTACAAATGCCCTACTCGGTCCATCTTGAAGATAATAAAGAATAGGCTCTCCTTCTTTCGTAACCAATCGACTAATGTTATGCGTCTTAAGGGACCATATGGGATCGGTTGCGCAACGTAGGCCTCCTTCGAGTTCACCGGGCTGGTATAAATATCTTACCCTTACTCTATCCGGAAGTTTTCGTTCTTTGCCTCTCCTCGGTGCTGAAGATTCGGAAGTCACGGATTTCATTTTAATCGCATCGGATGGTTTCTTCCCGATAAATCTTGTTACTTCATTATTCAGCACTGATACAACGGCTGAAAATCGTGTCACCCATTCGGTTGATCTCAATCGCTCGGATTTCATTTCTACCCCATACTGATAGCCAAACAAACGTTCCGCTAATGTCCGGTTAAATCTTTCGACGATAGCTTGACTGCGGTGGGCCTCTCTTTCACCACGGACGATTTCGACATCGTGCTTTGTTAACAGTTTAGTTACCGATCCCATAAACTCGCGACCGGGATCTACTTGAAATAGCTTTGGCCATTTTAGTGGTCCGCGTTTATATATGCGGCTCAGTGCATTAGCTACTTCTGTTGAATCTTTCAAGGTTAATGGCTCAGCCTCTTTGTATCGACTAGCCACATCCACTACCTTTAAAGCATATTTATACGTTTTGCGTTTTACCTTATCGTGGGGAAGAAACAACTCATGAACTTCATTCGTTGTAAAAATATCAAACTTCTTCCTCGGTATATACCGCGGTGCCGGTAAATATATTTGCCACAACGCTTGTTTCTTTAACCAATCCTTGGCTACATCTTTAGATACCTTAGCCGCGGTGGCTAATTTTTTTATTGCTCCTATACCTTTCCAATATCTTCGTGGGCTATAGTAAATTTTATTCATTATTAATTGATATTGATGTTTCGTTTAATACAACTCATGACTATCGTTGAATGGCATAATCATTTTGGCATAAAAAATGCCACCTGTAGTAGCAGTATAGGTATATGAATCTGGCTCCAGTGGAAGTGGTCCAGAACCTCCATTACCTATAAAAATTTATGTCATTGGCTCCAGGTGGTGGTGAGCTAGAGTCAATTCAGCTGAATCTTATGATTATCGTTGAATCGCATAATCATTTTGGCATAAAAAATTCCCTCTGTAGTGATGGTATAGGTATATGAATCTGGCTCCAGTGGAAGTGGTCCAGAACCCCCATTACCTATACTACTACTTGTCAACAACAGTTGGCTTTTATTGTGCACTTAGAAATGTAGTCAGCACTGGCTTCGGAAAACCTTCATGATTTTATGGCTGACAATCAGTGAATCCCTCCTTCTCTCAACAACTACTGAGCAGAGATGCTGAGTCTGGGATTGGGCAGACATGTTAAACTTGTGGACTGTTACAAGGAGTTCTGTGTGGAGCACTATAATGGGACTAAATGTCAAACTATTGAACACTACTGCAAAAGATCTATCAATATTGCAGTGGTGTTGAAGGAGCCATTACAATAGTCCAGTATCAGCTTAGAAGTTTCAATGCTTTTGTGACAGAATTCTACTCAATCTTAGTTTAAAGAGATCTTAGCTGAAAGAAACTAGGTAGCTAGCCTTCACACATTAAAGTAGAGCGGTTCTCAAAATATTCTGAAATATGTTGTTTTGTAGCCTGACAGTCTTAAATATTCTTTTGACATATTGCACATTTAAGAAACAAGTCCTGTCCATTCATTTTCCACTATTAACATGATAAGACTCATGCACCACGTACCACCATGTCTTTGACATGGTAATTGTTGAACATTGTGGTCCTGACATCGAAGCTGTCTCTAAGAACAACTGGTATTGGACTCTTTGGAGGCAAGTCTAATATCAATCATTTTATTTCTGATACATATAGGACACAGGCCTTTGTGTACAAAAGTTGAGTACAGACAGGTTTTAGACATTCAGTTTTGCATTTCTTACTTCATTTGCATAATTTAGATATTTTGCTAGATTTGTAATAATATATGTAACTGGTGATGACAGAAGCATATTCAATTTATGAACGTTAGAATGACAATAGAACTTTGCTTTGAGATACGATGGACAAATAAGCAGGAAGTGGTACTCAGTTTCAACACCGTCTAATTTACAAAGTTTGCATTTTCGTAAATTTCTTGGAATATTATAATGACATCCATTCTCAATTTACAAAGTATGACAACTGAATTTCGTGAGGGTTGTTTTCATATTTTGCGAAAACATACTGTAGCACTTCCTTGGTAAACGGAAGTCTGGCATCTTTAGTATGTTCAGCCAATATTACCCCCATCTGGTCAAAGCATATACATGAATAGGGTATCTGCCACACTGGCCCAATACAGCAATTATTTGATGCAGATCATTTTAAACCCCCAAACCGTTTGCAAGCATGAAACTGCATAATAATTAGCTAAGTCTAATATAGATCTATGCCAATACCTCGTACTTGGTCCTGGTGAAAGATTCTATATGTATTATTGAGTTCCTATTCTTCTTACAAAATACTTCATCTCAAAACTCCTCACAATCTCTGAGTGTTGTTGATCATGTCCATTTATCTCCAATATCTCCAATATCTTAAATCATTGGCCTGTGTGATGTGATAGATCAAGTTTCATTACATACTTGTTGGAGATATAAAGAATCTCACCCGAGTGTCTTCTGATATCAAATATATCAACACGAGTTGATAAAAGTGGAAACACTCTGAGGCTTGCCGAGGAGATTTTCCACTTTATCAAAAAGTGTTTAATTCAAGGTAATATAGTAATATATATGTATACCACTTGATTATGCTTCAGTTTCAGCATCAGCGCCAGCACTTATGCAGCAGCCAATCAGGATGAACCCCGACTTTCTCTCCCAGCGTCTCCCTTCGCAGGCGTCAATCTTCAACTCTCCAAGTAAACTGAAGAAACGAGGACAGTTACCAAGCTTAAATAGAGGCCGTGGTCAGGGTTTTACTAAATTTATAGGCCATTTTATTTCTAGACAGCATATTACTGAGATATACATTAAGCACTTTGTACAGTACACAAGGCTCATGAGATTTTGTGTCTTCGGACTGTTGGAGAGGTTCCTATTGCCTCATGATTGACTGTACTTGATATAACATTCCATTTGTCAAGAGCCTTTAGTAATGAAACACAAAGTTAACTTAACAAGAAACGTCATACCAGTCTCCGTATCTCAGTCTCGTCTACTTGTCAAACATCAAACAACAGTTGGCTTTTATTGTGCACTTAGAAATGTAGTCAGCACTGGCTTGTGTTTGTTTATCATCTCACTGGACTCAAGGGTCCCCAGGCATTGATAAACACAGGTTGTGTGTCATGTGTCCTTGATCCATACATGGTCCTGTTTTAGTAGTACTACAGCACATACATTCATGCAGGTATGGTACATAAAGACTAATGTCTTAGGTTAGGTCTCCTGTGCTGTTCCTACTTCTTACATGGAGACAAAACAGCACATTTGCCATACAGACATAATGAGTTTTATAGGTGGTGCCATTGAGCAGCAAGCCAGAAGCTGGTTTTAAGTGGTGAAACCTAACTGACCTACCCCTTGGGCATACCGGAAACATGACCCCAATTATGTTTCTAGGCTTGTCAGTCCCACATTAAGCTGACATTGCTAGATATGACTGGAATAATATTCCAAGCAGCTCACTCTGACACTGAAAAAACTCATAGTTGCTTAGCTTCATCAGGATGAGAGACAGGTATTCTACAGGACTGGGGAGTGTGATAACTGTATAGGACATGGAAGGCAAACAGTGGTTCATGTATCATGTCCACTGTACAAGGCATCACAGATTACAAAAAAGTTTAGATAGAGGAAATAGCTAAGTTTTTGTATTCAATGTGGGTACATGTAGCAGTATCCCAATCTGTATACATACATACCCCGTTGTGTCAGGAGGGTGTCCATGTAGAACAGCCTCTACCAGCTCATGTTTGCTGACTAGGATGTTTCTTGCTACAGATGATAGAGACGATTCCCCTGTTTTACTCTCCAGAGAGAAACGAACAGTTACAAACTTACAAGCACGTCTAAGTTTGCCGCGTAGTACGCCAACTTTCTCAGGTCTAGATGTGTAAATGCATGTCCTCCTTCTTCTCTGCTCTCTGTCAAGTTAATACTTGAGCTTTTTAATCCAGATCACATTCTGAAAATATTTTGCGTTCCAAATGTCAAGGTTTTAAGGAAACCTACACGCTCATGCAGAACTGGGTTACTTCCCCTAAGTATGGACACGTTCCCTGCCTCACTTTAATCAGTTTGATTCCTAGCCAAAACCCCTTTAAGGAGCTTCATATGATAATTATTAATATTTGTAATTTCATAGATTATAGATGAAATAATGCTTTTATGATTAATGGTGTTGAGAGTATATAGCAGAGACCTATTGCATGACAGCCCTGACTAATGCCTTGCATGAGGAAATGACTACTAACTGACCAGGTGACGGTATATAATGCATGCCGTGGATTAACATCAGGTTCACCGTGGCAACAATGCAACTTAATTTAGATGATGTAAATTCTACATGTCTGTGCTTTTTGCTGCAGATATGCTGAGTTATTTTATTATGTGAGAATATCATATAAAAGAAATTACTTATGTCCAGTCAGAAACACTTGCCTTCAGTCATTGTCGGTCTGCCACAGTGTGAGGGACAAGTTGCACCAGGAGCACATGGTCCACTTGTTTGACATGATTAATAACCATCCTGTGACTGCTGCTGATGGAGTTATGCCACTTACAATGTACTGACAAATATGAGTGAAGATTAACTGATAAAAAATACATTGAAATATCTGTATGGGTGGCCATTCGGTCAAAAAATACAAAGTTGATTAAAGGACAAAAGTATGCAATTAACAACTAAATGTTACTACTAAAGGGCAAAATACAATATTAATAGTCAAATGTAACGAAAAGACGTCATAAGAAAAGAAAGAACAATGTGTACGAAAGAACGTCAGTGAGCACGAAAGGACGTTTTCAATAAAGATCGTCAGTGAGCACAAAAGGACGTTTTTAATAAAGAACGTCAGTGAGCACTAAAGGACGTTTTCAATAAAGAACGTCCGTGAGCACGAAAGGACGTTGACAATAAAGAACGCCAGATGGCGCTGCAATTTGTAAAACATTCCGAGTTTAATCGGCTTGTTCCGCCCTGTATATAACTGCATGCCGAGGTGCACAATGTATTACGTCATTCCTCGTGCACTCACCGTCTGATGTCATACATAAATGTGGATGTAAACAAGCGAAATAAATATGGTTTGAAAATGAAAGCTGGTGTCATAGATGAAACTCGATTTTCTTTATTTTTTAGCTATTTTTCCTAACGAATGTGTAAGTTATACATATGCATACAAATCCATTTGGTATATATATTTGTTGCTCAGATATTAGGCAGCATTTTGTTCGCACACAGTTTCCGAAAAGCTGTTAAATAAAACAAACTCTCGTACAACGTTCACTTTTCAGATGAAAATGTGCGTCTGAAACAAAACTCGGCATCATAGCACCCTCGTGTTGCACCAAGCTTGAACAGTTATTGGATCACTGTAGATGAATCCTAGTTTAGCGTTAAGTGAGTGCTTTTTTAAGGTTGTATACAAAATACATGTACCAAAGTTAGGCAGATGTTGGATTACACAGTATACTGTACTTATGAAAAGGCCCTTAAGCGGTGCAAAGCTTAACGCAACATGTTTATACACAATGTGTACATTATACATTATAAACACATGTATATATATATGTGTGACGTCAGACGGTGAGTGTACAAGGAATGACGAAATACATTGTGCACCTCGGCATGCAGTTATCATATACAGGGCGGAACAAGCCGATTAAACTCGGAATGTTTTACAAATTGCAGCGCCATCTGGCGTTCTTTATGGTCAACGTCCTTTCCTGCTCACTGACGATCTTTATTGAAAACGTCCTTTCGTGCTCACTGACGTTCTTTCGTACACATTGTTCTTTCTTTTCTTATGAGATCTTTTCGTAACATTTGACTAATAATATTGTATTTTGACCTTTAGTAGTAACATTTAGTTCTTTATTCGTAATATTTGGCCTTAATTGCGTGCTTTTGTCCTTTTTTTCAACTTTGTATTTTTTGACTGAATGGCTGCCCATATATCTGAATAGAAAGGTGTGCTGTGTGTCTTGGGTTCTGTCAGATTGTCACAGGACCCTCCCACATTCATTGTAGCAATGCGAGATGAGTCTCACCCCAGCCTCAGGCCACGCCACAGCGTCTTGCCCTCCGTGGAAGCCAACTCCCTCAACCGCAGCCCGGCAGCCTGGGTGGCCGACCAGAACCGCAGGATGTAAGTATAGCACCACCTCACACACACTGTTGGAGGTGACAGCGTGGCAGCCAGTTATCTCCAGTACAGCACAGAATACCTGGTCACTTTGACGCCTGCAGAAATATGTTGCCTGGTGGTGTATTTGGTTCAAATGCAGCCTGTAAGCACGCAAACTAATCTACTTAATGCATGCAACTAAACATATGCTTGTTGTTACACCCAGAACTTGATGGTATGTTTGGGTATTTAGATGATGATGTATTCCAATAATGATGATTATGCTGCTGCTGATAATGATGATGATGATGAATTTCTTACAGCTTGGAAGGTCAAGACAGAGTGGAGGTGACAGTGCCACACATAGAAGATGACAAATCTAGAATGTGAGATTAAAACATACTGCATGCCAGCAAGGGTCGGGATGTAGTGGCTTTTGTAACACTGGTGAAAAGAATGGGCTTTTGAGAATGAATTATTGTTTTATAGAGAGTATTTTTCGATAATAATCACTTGAAATATCTTTCAAATACATTAGGCCTAAACAAATAATAAAAATTGGTCAGGCAATGGCTATTGAAAAAATAGTGTGAGTGGGCGGCTTTTTGTTGTTGTTATTGTTGTTGTTCAACCTAGTATGTTACCAAATAAACTGTTGTGCAGGATCAACCTGGGAAAGGGCCTCCCAACATAAATGTATTCCTTGATGAGCAACAAATAGTTGACAACCTTATGACTACAGTGTGTGCATAATACATGCATACCATACAATGAGCTTTAATATTATTACAATGCGTTACAACAGGTTATTGTGAGCATACCATTCTGGAAGAAATGTGTCAACAAATCTGTACTGAAGTACGCAAGTTAGTCCTATTATTACACTGTCTGGCTATAAAAGTGTCCTTTGTGTGTATCTGGACTTTCATTTGTAATGCTTTATATTAGTTTTCTCCAAGATTTCATTCGATTTTGTTTAGATTAATTTAAGCAAAGTCGTGTACGATATGATTGGTTGATCACATCAACTCATTATGAACTCGCCTTGAAACGCCTTGTCGTTAGAAATACAAAATCTTCTGTCTTCCCATCAATTCCTAGGACATTTCTTTTCAGTTATGATATTTGCCATGACATTTAGTATTTTAAAACTAAATCACCCATGGATCAAGGAGAAAATGTGTGATCAGCTGATTGCTATTTCCAGTTTATCTTTCACGATAACAACACATGTAATCTAAGTCTCTGCTATGAAACATTGTCTGGCATACAGTACACAAACACCATTGACACTGAATTTGTAAATAATCCTGTCTAGTGATGTTTTATTGTAAATTACATGTTTTCATTGACCAAATTTACAAATGGCAAAACAAGCAAACTCTCATTGCCGCCATGACCATAACAAGAGATGCGCAGTAAAGCAGTGCACATGTAAAGGGAGGTAACTGCGTGCTATATTGGATCACATTGTTTTTAAGTAATGTAGCATGTCACTGCTGGGGTCATGAGTTCATGACGCAGAATATTTAAGGATTCGTTTTATTTTTTGAAAATGGAAACAAAAACAAAACATGAGGCAGACTTTGTGATGATGAGGCGGTGCCTGAGAACCAGGACTATATTTTTTTAAGCCTTATGAATTGATTTATTGATACGTTCCAATGTTTTTCGTTCAAATGTAATGATATTGAAGTTTCTCATCCATGATGGTTCACATGTAATAAAACTGTGTAATGTTTCCAGTGTAATGAAAGCTTGTGTAACTCCCTTCCAGCCCAGACAGTGACATGGAGATTGACCACACTGACCTGAGGCCAGAAGCTGTCAGTCCTGAAGCTCCTCCCCCTACTACAGCAGCTCTGACGGTGACCAGCGGGCTGCCAGCAGGAGGGGATGGGCAGAGTGTCAGCCCAGTCAAACCTACCACTCCTCACCCACTCAAGGTGAATGTCCCAGTTCATTCTTCTCTACCTTAAGTTAGGTTACCTCAGATGAGTGTTTTCTTCTTCAGAATTTTCTAAAAGTGAGGACACTGGGGATGATTTTATACAGCCACATTCAATGTTTTTATTGATGAACAGGATGGGTGGGTGTATTCTTCTGGTACATGCGGTATTTCATCAACTAATGAATGTCAATCATTAGTTAGTATTGATTTTTAATTTTAAGATATATTTTACATTTACCATAAATGTAACAAGTGAAAGGAAACATCTGTTTAAATGATCAACTGCTTGTCAAGTCCCCAAATATATATCTTTTTTTTTTTATTTACAACTGAACCATTTTCCAGCCCTTTGATGTGGATTTCAGTACATTTGACCATATATTAGAGCAGTGTATGTGTCTCTGAGATGTGACAATAATGTGAAAATAAGAAATCATCCAACTTTCGGGATAATAACTGGGGTTGTTAATTGTATTATTTGTGTGTCAGGGTGCTGAGTTGGTGGAGTCTGTGCCCGACACGGAGAAGGACCAGCTTCGTGCCACTTTCCAGCGCCTGGACACTGATATGGATGGGTGAGCTGACACTGCCATAGGAACACTTTAGTTGGGCTTGGGTGGATTCAGTAAAAACCTTGTAATGCTGTTAAATGCAAAAGCTGAATTTTCAAATTTATCCTATCTCACATAATGCATCTCTCTTCCTTCTTCCAACCTGGTGTGGAAACACCTCAGTACAAAGTTTCCAACTTCAAAAAACACCTCACCCCAACTCATCCCTATTCCATCACCATGGTCATTACTTGTCCGTCTGGGTCACGCACCAATCAATCTGTACGACTTGACCTCAGCTTGACCACTTAGTATACCTTCCCAAGTGAGATCAGCCGTCGTCGCACATTATTTCAGTTCTAATACTTATAGTGTGGTAACACTACACTTATTGATTATAACATTTATTGGGTTTGAAAAATATCATTGCATAGCACACAAGTGCTATTTGTGTTCGGGTAGTCATGGCATCTATTATCATAAGAACAAAACATCCTACATATGCAGTATTGTACTGAATTTCACTCAAATAGTTGCGTGTTAAACAGTGTGAACTGACCATGTGATCGTGAATTCTGTGTCACTTCTCCATGTTGTGGTTATTGTCAGCTGCTGGGAAATCCCCATGACGTCATTGGGAAAACCCCCGCTTTTCTATCTCCAACACAAATGAGTTCTCTATCAGAGTTACAACAGGTATCGTAGCTCTGAACGACAGGTTTACGATAGTTTTGAAAACCAATCTTATCTTAACCTTAAGATATCTTGTCTTTGAACGTAAGTAGTTAAGATTTATCTTAGCTAAGATCGTTTTGAAAATCTAGGCCCTGGACTCTACACACGTTACCTCTCCTGTCTACAATCCTCTCAGCTACATGGGCAATAGCTACCACTGTTGCACAGACCAGTTCTTCAGAGGAAGCCCAGGTTAGGGGAGCAGTAGTCCTTATCCACCACAAATTTCAAGGAGTCGTGGACTTAAAGTCACATTATCTGGGATCTGTCACAACCTTGCGTCGCCTGGGGATTCTACGGTCCTATCAGTGGGAGAACCACTTTAAAGTGAGGTTATACCAACAGCCTTGGTCAGCACCCTTTTTATGCTAAGAACATCCAGTCAATTACCCAGGATGTCACCAAGGAGATGCAATTACAAATATTGGTTGATCTCCTTAAGCTCCAGCACCAGCAAATTGAGGAACAACGGCAGGTTAAATAGAGACATTGTCCTGAGTCCAGCATGACTTACAGCAAGTGATGAACTCCAAAAGAGGCTCTCTTCACGACAAAAGGCTTGGAGTTTATGGACAGAGAGGACGTAAACCCTTGACCACCAGTATCGTTCACACAAACCAGTGATGCCGGAGACACCGCTACTAAATGACTTTCCCCGGCTTCTATACGACTGCAACCTTCCTCCTCCAGCCACCCCACTATTCAAGTCTCCAAACGGGCGGAAGACTTGGTCTTTTTTGCAGAGAATTGGACTCTACTGGGAGACCCCTTCGTCACACAGCTTCTCACAGTAGGCTACAAGCTTCTGTTGCTGGTGACACCTCCCACCACAATGATGCCTGTGCACAGAAAGTACGCTGACGGATTTTCCTGGACCCAAAGAAAGACAGCTGCAAGATGCTTATGATTTTCAATCTGAAGATTTTCAATGAGTGGTACCTTGAGCAGCTGCTTCATTTCCGCATGATCTCTGTTGTGCTGCTGCATAAAATCATTCGATCAGAGGACTTCATGGTCAGTCTGGATCAGCAAGATGCCTATCTTCACGTACCAATCCATCAGGAGCACTGACCATTACTGCGGTTTGTATTCCAAAGCCTACACTACCAGTGGAGGGTGCTACCGTTTTGAATTTCCTCGGCCCCGTGGCTTTTCACCAGGATTACGAAACCTATCATGCTGTTCCTTCACCGTCGGGGATTAAATTCTAAGCCTACTTAGACAACTGCATTCAGGCACACACAGATCAAGCTACTCTCGTGAAACACCTCAATTTCACTCAAAAGTTGCTTCGATAGTTGGGCTGGTTGAGCAACGACGTCTCAAAGTCAGAGACCTCGCCCAGGCAACGCCTGCAGTTCATAGGAGCTCTCTTCAACACCAAATTGGAGAAGACATTTGTCCTGCCAGACAGGTGGTCAAAGATACAGCTACTCATGCCATTGGCACTCAAATGGCCATTCCTGCTTTGACAGTGGAAGCAACTCTTGGTGTTGTTGACCTCGGTGCAAGCACTCACTCACGAGTGGTTTCAGCTGGGACCAATCCAGCGTTTCCTAACGCCATTCCTGCAGAGCGACGACATTGATGCCCTGGTCACCCTCCCGCTTTCATTACACCAACATCTACGGTGGTGGCTTCAGGAGTCGAATGTCTTCAAAGGGGTCTCTTTGCAGCCATTCATGCTGACACATCTGTTCATCGACACCTCATCAGATGGGTAGGGGGCCCACCTGCTGTACTACCAATTAGCCAGGCGGTGGTCTGCAGACCAAAGAGTTCCAGGCAGTGATCCTGGCAGTATCTCATTGGGTGGAACTTCATGATTTAGTCAGACGCTTCAGTAGTGTGGTTCATAAACAAGATGGGCTCAATCAGATCAGTGTCAGTGTTGACAATGACATTCCAGTTCTTCTGCGTGATCGTTTTACTGTACATCCAGGCACGAGCCATACATATTCCATGAGTCCTCAACATTATGGCAGATGCGCTGTCCCGATTAGATCATCCATCCCTGACTGAGTGGCAAATTCACCCAATGATATTTCTGTGGAATTAACAGTTTTATACAGACCCAGAGGTAGTCCTATTCACCACAGGGGTTCAACACACAGATGCCAACCTTCGTGTCACCCAGCCCAGATCCATGGATCACAAGGCGCAAGCCATTTCGTGGGAAGGCCTCAACTTTTACACCTATCCCCAAACCGGCCTTCTACCTTGGGTTCTGCAAAAGGCGGCAGCCACCATCCACCTCCGACAGTGTTCGGTTGCACCCTTGTGACCGGCAAGAAGCTGGTTCTCCGTCCTTGTAGACATTGCAGATAAAAAATACCATCGTCTGCCACTACGAAGGGTCCTACTCCTTCAACCTCACTCAAGCTGCCTGCACCAAGCGCCAGACACACTCCATCTTTGCATATGGCTAATCTCCAAAGATCTCTCTTAGCCAAGGGTTATTCCAGGTGAGTAAACGAAAGCTATTACTGAGGCACAAAGCACTTCCACTGAATCCATATAGAACCATGACCGAAACTTTTACCTGAGCAAGTAATGTCTCAGTGTCTGTTTGAAGACCGTCTTCTGGGTATTGTTAATTGTTACCCTCTTGTTTTAGCATGATTCATCCACTGCAGGCATGATTGATGGCTATAACGAAGCCTTATAAGGGATGCCGAGTTGACAACTATATCTGTCGAAGTAGTCTGTGAATTTTTTTTTGTAGAACTGATTGACGAGAGTCCCTTTCCGGATCGGTTATTCATAGCTGAATAGGATCCCTACTTCAATACTACTTAGTTGGTTTGAGAGAAAACAACTGAAATATAAATAAATACTGATGTCCTGCGTAAACACACATGACTCATGAACCACTTGTTTCATGTTTCATGTTTCATGTTTCTAAGTCTTAGTAACACAAAGGGGTTTTCAGATCGATGCATAGTTTAGTTCCAACGTCCTGGTGTTGTCTCACTGTTGTAGTCTATACAGGCTAGGGTATCTGCGCCCCACCATCCAACCATGGGATAAATGCATGATGTGAGATGGGATAAGTTTAAAAATGTGGAAATTTTATAATAAATTGTATATTTATTAACATATCCTATCTCACACAATGTACGCCCATCCAACCATCCCTGTGTCACAGTGACTCCACCTTCTATGCTCTGAGAACGGAAATGGCTTGGGAAGGTATACTAAGTGGTCAAGTAAGCTGAGGTCGGGTCACTTGGGATTGATTGGTGCGTGACCCAGGTGGACAAGCAGTGACCATGGTGAAGAATTGGGATGTGTTGGGGGCAGGTTTTTTTTTTAAGTTGGAATCTTTGTTCTGCGGCATTTCCACACCAGGATCTAAGAAGGAAGCATTATGCGAGATAGATAAGTATAGAAATATACAGGATCGAAGAAGGATGCATTATGTGAGCTAGATAAGTATAGAAATATACAGGATCAAAGAAGGAAACATTACCGGTATGTGAGATAGATAAGTATAGAAATATACAGGATCGAAGAAGGATGCATTATGTGAGATAGAAAAGTATAGAAATATACAGGATCGAAGAAGGATGCATTATGTGAGATAGATAAGTATAGAAATATACAGGATCGAAGAAGGAAACATTACCGGTATGTGAGATAGATAAGTATAGAAATATACAGGATCGAAGAAGGATGCATTATGTGAGATAGAAAAGTATAGAAATATACAGGATCGAAGAAGGATGCATTATGTGAGATAGATAAGTATAGAAATATACAGGATCGAAGAAGGATGCATTATGTGAGATAGAAAAGTATAGAATTATACAGGATCGAAGAAGGATGCATTATGTGAGATAGAAAAGTATAGAATTATACAGGATCGAAGAAGGATGCATTATGTGAGATAGATAAGTATAGAAATATACAGGATCGAAGAAGGATGCATTATGTGAGATAGAAAAGTATAGAAATATACAGGATCGAAGAAGGATGCATTATGTGAGATAGAAAAGTATAGAAATATACAGGATCGAAGAAGGATGCATTATGTGAGATAGAAAAGTATAGAAATATACAGGATCGAAGAAGGATGCATTATGTGAGATAGATAAGTATAGAAATATACAGGATCGAAGAAGGAAACATTACCGGTATGTGAGATAGATAAGTATAGAAATATACAGGATCGAAGAAGGATGCATTATGTGAGATAGATAAGTATAGAAATATACAGGATCGAAGAAGGATGCATTATGTGAGATAGAAAAGTATAGAATTATACAGGATCGAAGAAGGATGCATTATGTGAGATAGAAAAGTATAGAATTATACAGGATCGAAGAAGGATGCATTATGTGAGATAGATAAGTATAGAAATATACAGGATCGAAGAAGGATGCATTATGTGAGATAGAAAAGTATAGAAATATACAGGATCGAAGAAGGATGCATTATGTGAGATAGAAAAGTATAGAAATATACAGGATCGAAGAAGGATGCATTATGTGAGATAGAAAAGTATAGAAATATACAGGATCGAAGAAGGATGCATTATGTGAGATAGAAAAGTATAGAAATATACAGGATCAAAGAAGGATGCATTATGTGAGATAGAAAAGTATAGAAATATACAGGATCGAAGAAGGATGCATTATGTGAGATAGAAAAGTATAGAAATATACAGGATCGAAGAAGGATGCATTATGTGAGATAGAAAAGTATAGAAATATACAGGATCGAAGAAGGATGCATTATGTGAGATAGATAAGTATAGAAATATACAGGATCGAAGAAGGAAACATTACCGGTATGTGAGATAGATAAGTATAGAAATATACAGGATCGAAGAAGGATGCATTATGTGAGATAGAAAAGTATAGAAATATACAGGATCGAAGAAGGATGCATTATGTGAGATAGATAAGTATAGAAATATACAGGATCGAAGAAGGATGCATTATGTTAGATAGAAAAGTATAGAAATATACAGGATCGAAGAAGGATGCATTATGTGAGATAGAAAAGTATAGAAATATACAGGATCGAAGAAGGATGCATTATGTGAGATAGAAAAGTATAGAAATATACAGGATCGAAGAAGGATGTATTATGTGAGATAGAAAAGTATAGAAATATACGGGATCGAAGAAGGATGCATTATGTGAGATAGAAAAGTATAGAAATATACAGGATCGAAGAAGGATGCTATGTGAGATAGAAAAGTATAGAAATATACAGGATCGAAGAAGGATGCATTATGTGAGATAGATAAGTATAGAAATATACAGGATCGAAGAAGGAAGCATTACCGGTATGTGAGATAGATAAGTATAGAAATATACAGGATCGAAGAAGGATGCATTATGTGAGATAGAAAAGTATAGAAATATACAGGATCGAAGAAGGATGCATTATGTGAGATAGAAAAGTATAGAAATATACAGGATCGAAGAAGGATGCATTATGTGAGATAGATAAGTATAGAAATATACAGGATAGAAGAAGGAAGCATTACCGGTATGTGAGATAGATAAGTATAGAAATATACAGGATCGAAAAAGGATGCATTATGTGAGATAGAAAAGTATAGAAATATACAGGATCGAAGAAGGATGCATTATGTGAGATAGAAAAGTATAGAAATATACAGGATTGAAGAAGGATGCATTATGTGAGATAGAAAAGTATAGAAATATACAGGATCGAAGAAGGATGCATTATGTGAGATAGAAAAGTATAGAAATATACAGGATCGAAGAAGGATGCATTATGTGAGATAGATAAGTATAGAAATATACAGGATCGAAGAAGGATGCATTATGTGAGATAGATAAGTATAGAAATATACAAATTATTATAAAAAATGTAAACATTATGCTCAAGAATTCTTGTATGACATGTAAGGGAAGGGATATTTCTTGGCAAGTATAGTATCAGGGAATGTATATTCCACCAATTCTTCTTGTGAACAATTAATGGGAAAAATAGGTGAGTGAATATTGTTTTAAATGTATCTACAATGTCATTTAATTTCAGTGATTCGTGGATATTTTTTATATTGTTGATTCACTTAAGTGTGGTCCAAATGTATTACCTTTAACCTTTTGTACCCTACATGGCAGTATGTGTATAAGTGGTCAGTTTGACTGACCTTGCTAAACTGTCACATAATCAAGAGGTTGTGTGTCTGTCCAGGAACCTCAACTACAACCAGCTGAAGACCCAGATTCCAGACACACTGTCCCAGACACAGGAGGTGTTTACAAAGCAGGTGTATGACATCATCCGCTCCAACAGCGATGCCTTCAACGTCGAGGACTTCATGAACATGAAGCAGCTGACTCAAGCCCTGGAGAACCTAGGGTGTGCAATAGTGGCTAGATAGCCTAAAACTGTGGCATTGCAGCAAGATACCTAAGAACTGTGTTATAGTGGCTAGATAACCTAGAACTGTTATAGTGGCTAGATACCCTAGAACTGTTCAATATTAGAACCTAGGGCATGCAGTAGAGGCTAGATACCCTAGAACTATGTGTTCTAGTGGATAGACACCCTAGAACTGTTATAGTGGATAGACACCCAAGAACTATGTTATAATGGCTAGATACCGTAGAACTGTGTTATAGTGGCTAGATAACCTAGAACTGTGTTGCAGTGGCTAGATAACCTAGAACTGTGTTACAGTGGCTAAATACCCTCGAACTTATAGTGGCTAGATACCCAAGAACTATGTTATAATGGCTAGATACCCTAGAACTGTGTTATAGTGGTTAGATACCCCAGAAATGTTATAGTGGCTAGATAACCTAGAACTGTGTTACAGTGGCTAGATACTCTCAAACTTATAGTGACTAGATACCCAAGAACTATGTTATAATGGCTAGATACCTTAGAACTGTATTATAGTGGCTAGACATCCAAGAAGTATGTTGTGGTGGCTAGATACCCTAAAACTGTTATAGTTGTCAGATACCCTAGAACTGTTATAGTGGCTAGATACCCTAGAACTGTACAATAGTAGAACCTAGATGAATACCCTAGAAGTGTGTCATAGTGTCTAGATACCCAAGATCTTTGTTATAAGGGTTAGATCTTGTGATATATTTAGGGCTAGATATCCTTGGACCTTTGATTCTTCTGAGATGTGTCTCCAGGTTACTGTTTTTCAATGTCATTACTTAATTGTTCTGCAGGGGAGATGCCAAAATGGCCTTTCAAGACCTGGATACAAACAGCTTGGCAACTGCAATACGGAAATTTGTGGTGAGTGCCAGATTTCACATGGTAGAACTGTTAATATATGTCATTGTACCCGGTCATTCCTGAACAACAGTCAGTGTAAGTTATTAGACCAGAAGCTCTCCCTCGGGCATGTTTGTCCAGGGT
The DNA here is from genome assembly GCF_022045235.1 of Haliotis cracherodii. NCBI lineage: Eukaryota > Metazoa > Mollusca > Gastropoda > Lepetellida > Haliotidae > Haliotis > Haliotis cracherodii. The sequence goes on from NW_027266286.1 coordinate 33,189,001, forward strand.
GTGTTTGCAGCAGCTGAAGTCAAGCCCCCCACCCACATCTACCTGTCACTCTTGCTGTGTTGGACATTCTGTCTGACTTCCCTCCAACAGTAGAAACCTTCTGGCAGCTTGCGGCTTATTTAGGTCATGGTCACTAGACCATAGTTACACATAACTTTCTTATTGAGGTAGGGGCGGTCGGGTAGCCTTGTGGTTCTAGCATTCGCTCGTCAATCCGAAGGCCAGGGTTGATTCCCCACATGGGTACAAATTACTACAATGCCTATTTCTGATGTCCCCTGCAGTGATATTGCTGGAATATTGCTTAAAGCGGTGTAAAACTCTGTCTCTTTCTCACTCCCTCACTCACTTCACTCACTCACTCACTCATGTTGCCTTCGTGATGCAGTCACAGATTGGTTGTTCACAGATAGTGATCCGTGACACTGCTTCATACATAAAGAATAACCACTAATATACCAAGCAGCTTGACTTATAATATTTATAATTATTTTTATTTTATACATACATTATTCCTGGTACAGATAAAGTTTCAAAGTTAATTTCTTCCCATCACGGTTTGCCACTGATGATGTTGAGCACCACTATCTGAGACGGGTCTAGTTCATTGCCGGCTTGGACTTTTAACTAGTTTGTTGTATCTGTTTCTTTGCTATATCCGTGTTTGTAATAAACATGTCCTACTTTATCTTTCCCGGTCTGCCTGAATCAGACACTGTACGTGGATCTGGGGAGATATATGGTTTTGTTATAAGAATGGGGCATCCAGTAAAAGGTGGTGTTGGGATAGCCACCGTCATTACATTGGATCCTTGTTAATATGTCTACATAACATGACTACTTATTTTCAGGGGTTATTTCAACAAGTTGACCGCAATCACAGGGGTAAGATATCCACCGAGTCCCTGCAGGAGATTCTCTGTACTGGACTTGAGAAGGACGTGAAATCCGACCGCAGCATGTGGACAAGCATCACTACCACAATGGGCATTGTGAGTGAGCATGTACTATGTTGTCTGCATATCTATTTGGTGACATGAAAAGGAATCATTATAAAAACATTGGAATTCATTTTTATTAAAGACAATAATGTTTGTGGAAAAGGTCAGATGACAATTTCTCTGCACATCAGTAAAGATCATATTTTTCAGTAACTCAATTACAACTGCCTAATAACATTTGTTATTTTTGTCTTTTTGATAATTTCACTATGAACAATTTTTCCATTTTTCAGGACAGCTCATCGCATGTAACCAAAATCGAGTTTCTGGCCCATCTACCTTATTTCTTGTCTTGGATGCCCAAGTCTTGACAGGTCCAATCAGATCATTAGTGCCAGACACTACTTTCTGTGATAAGCTGAGAATACGGTGATATTCCATAAAAGTTGTTATGGTTTGCACATCTGCTGATCTGTGATGAAACACAACATTGTTTTTTGGGGGGAGGGGGGAGTTTTCAATGTAAAGTCACATGCATCATCTCTCTGCCTGCATGTTGACTTGGAGTGATATACTGCTGAGTTAAAGAAAAATATGTTACCATGGTTTCTCTAATGAGTGTGGAAACTGTCGATTCTGTGCTTGCAAATAGTCGTTAAATTGCCCCCATAGGATGAGGCTTCACACGGCCCAGTCATTCCCTTCTTATTCTAATCTCAATCTTTGAACAGACAGTACACAAGGGGTTGGAGTGTTCTATGGTGAAGCTTGTACTATAGAAGGGAGCACACTGCCACCACATAGCCTTGTCGGCAGGTTGTGGCAGTCTGCTGCCCATACTAACATAAGGGTACTTTGGTTTCAATTGTTTTTGCGAAAGGCTCAGGCATTGGGCCATTTGGTTCATGTCCTCTATGATCAGCGTATGAAAATACATGTCACACAGCCCCCTATTTATAGGGTCTTCATTTGAGAACAAACTGATGTTACTATTACAGCCTTAATTTTACTTGTCCTGTTTCTGTCAGTACAATGAATTCTATGGTCAGATGATTAGTGTTGAACCAGTTGTAGAATATACAGCACGCACATTACCTTCATCTTTCTGGGGCGTTACCATTCCCAAGACTTACTAAGGATGACTTATTTCATCACTATTATCATTACAGAAAGTATGGTGACATTACGTTCACTGGTTATTTATGGTGATATTCCTTTGTTATGGTGATCATCTATTTATGACGTGACAAGCTTTATACATAGTATCTTACCAAAGAAAGTATTATTTACATCCCTTTACGGACCCCATATATTGTCTGTACACTATGTAAATACATGTAGCATGCTTGTACATGTGGTTGAGTACACATTTATATTTTGTCAGCCCTGTTTAATTACTTGTTTTGTACATGTTGTTTCAGAAATATTCCTATAATTTCAGAACTGTTATAATGACTTGTTTTGTAAATGTGGTTTAGGACATACTCGTGTTAAGTCAGACCTGTGTCTGTAGACTTCACCTGAAGCAAATAGAAACGTTTTGTTTCCCCCAATTGAACCACATGTGGTGATTGTGTATTACAGGCAAAAGAATTATAAATATCACAAAGCAATAATAAACTTAATCACTGATGTATTATTATTTTTAACAAGATATTCATGTAATTTTTATTCCTCCTACCATCAGTGATATTTTGGGGATAAAAATCTGTTAAACGAGTGTTATGAATTGATCTCTGGCCTTCCATGTTCTATGTTACATGTGTCCATTGATGAAAGATTATAATGTAGGTCTAATACAAATGTATTGTAGGGACGGTGGGGTAACCTAGTGGTTAAAGCATTTGCTAGTTACATTGAAGACCCAGGTTTGATTCCCCACATGGGTACAATTTGTGAAGCCCATTTCAGGTGTCTCATGTCATGATATTGCTGGAATATTGCTAAAAGCGGTGCAAAACCATACACTTACTGTGTTATTGTACAAATCTACACCAGTGAAGTTGTACAGCGTGGCTAGGTTCTCTCAGTTCTTACAGAAGTGCACTGCTTACATGTAGGTTTATACTTTTGTAAAAATGAGGGAAGCTTGATAATCATCACGCTATACAGGTGATCAGTGATGTATGCACTGGGTATGAAATATCTAATTTGTGCCATTTCCTCACAGATGTTTAGGATTCAACACTTCCAATTATTCTGATTTCTCATGAAGACCTGTGGAGGAACTTCCACTGGTTGCTTCCCATCAGTCTACTTGGGATTGGATTGGAACCAGATGACAATTTTCTGGTTGATACTTAGTATTTTGTTTGGTTCCATTTCTTGAATTACAGATCCATCAACCAAACAATTCACATTCTGAAAATAAGTAGGTCTTATTTCTTTCCGTCAATTCTGATAAGAAATTGCATTAATATGAAAATGTCCAGTGGAGATGATATGGAAAACTAAATAAACACCTTATTGTGTACGCTGAACTACATGTATTTTTACATATATTCCTCTGGACCATACTTCTAAGTGATCAGTTACATTTTTAGTTTGTTTGGATCAGCAATCCTGTGGTTACATGATGTCTAAAACTATCACCTCTATGAACAGAGAGGAAGGCAGGAAAGCAGACATCTCCTTTATAGCATTGATAGCCCTGTCAAGTCCTACATCAAGCAGTTCATGGGGTGGCAACATTTCTACCCTTTCAAAGCAGGAGGCTGCCTCATTAGGAGACACAGATACATCCTTTCACCTGGAATCGCCCAAGCAGCCACCATTATAACTTACCGTATTCCCATTTTAGTTAACCGTATTTCCTCCATTAGATGCTGTATATCCAGTCTCTAATTGATGCCAGGTCATATACTGTGTTAAAAAGAAATAGAAACTGGGCCTCTAATACTGTGATATGTTGGTGATTAGTAAGGATCCTTTTTTTTAGCAAATGTACCCTTTGAATCGGTAGAATTTGGGATCTGGTAAGGCAGTGAGCTGGCACTGTGCCGATGGCATGTCTTCTAATAAGAGGAAATATGTATTCTCAAGTGTTTGTCATCCATTTCAAGTCTGAATCTCAATGGTGTAATTAGTGGCTTGTGTGGAACTGTCTTCTTTCACTGTGTAATTAATGAGGTTAACTGTTAGAAAGGCCTATACATCTTTACATTGGACAAAGTGGGTTTTCAATCACTTGAATTAACTTGCTGGAACTGCCTATGGTCCCAACTGAATACAATACAATGACCAGAACTGAAGACTGTTTCAACAACTTAAACTTGTACCACCATGGTTGTCCAGGCCATTGTGCCTGGTGCTTCTCACTTACAAACAGGAGAATATTGAGGAATTCAAAGGTGAAAACTCTCACGATGACATTATTTCTATGAGACAGGTTTGTACTTAGGCTAGGAATGTCCACCTGCACATGGTCATGCTGTTAGCCAGAACCATTGGTATCTGGCGCTGCTTGTTATTAAATAGTGGCAAGTAAGTCATTAATATTCATACCTAGTTATGTTAACACACAGAAATGTTTACCACATAAAGATTGCAATTCGTCAGATCATGAAGTATGTTTCTAACTCAGTTAATTGTTTGATGTGTTGTTACCTGTGACTTTGACAAATAAACTGACTTTCATCTTGTTGCTGTTGTGTGATTGTACTGATGACAGGTGGAGATACTATCAACTGTCCTGTGTTCTACCTACAGCACATTTCTGGTGTCCCCGCCGTGATATTGCTAAAAGCGGCGTAAATCCTGACTCACTCACTCTGCACCACCCTGACATAATGACTGGTCAGTGCGAGGTGAAACTTCCACTAACGCTTAATTGTGTGGACAGTATAAGTGGTTCATCTTTCTAACATTTAATAGTGAGTGAATGAGTTGGGTTTAACACCACTTTTAACAGTATTCGACAGCCATTCAGTGTCTTACTGCTTTGTGTGGGAGGAAAGTCCAAAGTTTTGTTGGTTTGTTGTTTAACGTTGCACTCGGCAATATTCCAGCTTTATGTCGGCGGTCTGTCAATAATCATAGCCTACTCGATTATTTACAAACCGCCGTCATATAGCTATAATTTTGCTGAGTGTCGAGTTAAACAACAAACAAACCATTGTTTATCCATGCCCATTGGGGTAGAATGGCCTACAAATAACCAAGTCCGCAAGTGTCACCTCGTACAACACAGCTACTAGTCAAGTAGACTGAGAACATATCTAGATGGACTTGTTGTTCTACATAACTGCTAGCCCCAAAATGATCAGTGGACTAGTTAGATACGACCAATGGCACAGAATCCCCATGGGGTGCATAGTAGTAACTTAATCTTTCAGAATATATACAGTATTCAACAAAAGCAATTCAATACTGCAGCTTTTCAAACGTAAATATATTTCTGATTAAAACATTCCATTCCCCTCGTTTTTTTAACAATGACGAGAAAACACACACTGAACTACTTAGAACATTGCTCACATTAACAATGATTAATAGATACTGATGAAAACACACCAAGTCATTCATCTGGCACAACAGCAGCCTAGCATGTGGAGGTACAAGTGGATGGTTATCTGAAGGCAACTTGATGGGTCATGCAGAATATATCACAGTAAATGTGATATCTCCACTGACCTACCTTGGTGCCGTTGTACAAAACAACCATAGCGCTATAACCGTCTACGTCCATGTTAAGGTAGGGGAGTTATGGTAACCTTAGCGCTACGACTGTCTACGCCCATGTTAAGGTAGGGGAGTTATGATCACCTTAGCGCTACGACTGTCTACGCCCATGTTAAGGTAGGGGAGTTATGATTACCTTAGTGCTAAGACTGTCTACGTCCATGTTAAGGTAGGGGAGTTATGATCACCTTAGCGCTATAACTGTCTACGTCCATGTTAAGGTAGGGGAGTTATGATCACCTTAGCGCTACAAACTGTCTACGTCCATGTTAAGGTAGGGGAGTTATGATCACCTTAGCGCTAAGACTGTCTACGTCCATGTGAAGGTAGGAGAGTTATGATCACCTTAGCGCTAAGACCGTCTACGTCCATGTTAAGGTAGGGGAGTTATGATCACCTTAGCGCTATGACTGTCTACGTCCATGTTAAGGTAGGGGAGTTATGATCACCTTAGCGCTATGACTGTCTACGTCCATGTTAAGGTAGGGGAGTTATGATCACCATAGCGCTAAGACCGCTTTGTACAATGGCACCCTGAACCATAGTTGACAGATGATTGCTTACATTATGTATGAACAAGTTTAAAAGACGATATTAATCTCAAGACAAAATATTACATGTAACAACTTTTCCACAGTTGCTGAAAGCAAGATGCTACATCTGACAAAAAGATATTGTGACCAAACAAGAGATAAAGGAGTAATGGGTGAAAAATCACATTCTGACTTCACATATTTCAAAATTACAGTATCATATAAACAGAAACATACAATTCATATTTATTACAGAGATACATGGCTTCAAACATTTGGACTCATTTTCTGACTTATTAAAAACTGTAATTACATTAACAGTTATGTCTGAATAATCGAAAGTAGATGTTTTGAAATTATGACAGAAAAAAAAGAAGCTATTTGTGTACAGTCCGTACACATGGCAACTCTACTGAAGTACATGTATGTTGATGTCACCATGGTCACAGTACATGTAAGTTGATGTCACAGTACATGTAAGTTGATGTCACCATGGTCACAGTACATGTATGTTGATGTCAGTACATGTCAGTTGATGTCACAGTATGATTGTATCCCAGCAGCCACAGGGTCCCTTTTCTCCTGTTGGGTCTCATTACTTAACATGCTTAAACTACGATTTTGCAAACCTTTTATGGACAACAATTCATTAAAGTATGCAAATAAAGGTTACAAACTACAGAGGGTAGTATGTTTACATTTCATTGATGACAATGCTTCATTAACACTTGTAGGACACCAGGATTGAACCACACATAAAACTGTGTCGACAACATGCATGCACAGTGATAACTATATATAGTGCCAAAAGTTCCTATTATTTCCACCTGAAACATTTACTTTGTGGTATTTTCACACCAGTAAGGGGTTTGATAGACTGACTTAATTTAAATCTATGGAATCTTATATTACACAATACCCTTCTCAACTCTAAAAATATAAAAAAATCATTTCCCCTATGCTGATAGAGATAGCTAGACCTGGCTAGACTTGCTTTTGTATATGTTTCTAGATTGTTTTTTTCCACAAAATAAATAATCCATAGTAAATAAATTCCACAGTCATAATGCAGGACTTGGGGTTTCACAGAAACCTGTGTAACAATCATTCTGCACCTGGCATGACAAATCAAGGGGAGATAATAAAAAACAATTACTTCCCTTAGCATGCACAGTCATAACATCAAACTGCTGAACCAAACTAGTCAGACATATAACTCGGGAGGGGAAATGATATGGTCACTGTCATTTTCAGTTCTTGTCTTCCCCCTGACCTACATGTTGCATGCTTTGCCATGAAAAGTAGCACCACATAATCCAACAGAAGATAATCCTACATCATGTACATGCATGTACCACACATTTAAACATCATGTAGCAGGAAGCTGCCCATTCTAATTGTATGATCAGTCCATAGTTTATTAACCATGGTAACAAGTTTCTGTGTTTATGCTCTTAAAGGAACAGGATGTTCGTAAACATTAGCTATAGCCCCCATGCTTGCTCACCTTATTTCACATGTGCACAAAATGGTGTTATTTTATAACAGGACCAGACTTTTCTCTTATCTGGAAGACCCGTTAAGATTCCGGGGTAGAGAAGGTCTTCAGCAACCAATACTTGCCGTAAAAGGTGACAAACGGGATCGGGTGGTCAGGCTCACTGACTTGGTTGATACATGTCATCGATGCCAAATGCGTGGATCGATGCTCATGACATTAATCACTGGATTGTCGGGTCCAGACTCGATTATTTACAGACCGCCGGCATATAGCTGGAATATTGCTGAGTGTGGTGTTAAACAACAAACCAACCAACCAAAATCTTATCTGGAAACAAATGCACTTCTTAAATAAGAACAGACAGACCATACGCAAACCTTTGGATATGGTTGGATGCTCTTTACATATTGTTTTGCACAATTATATAGATATACTACCACAACTGTGACAACGAGGTGCATGACAACATAGCTCTACACATCAAAGTTCAGGTCTATTGCTAGGGCTTTGATGACAGCATGTAAATAATAAATACGCAAATGAAAATAGCTTTCATGTTTTGGGATAGTTTCTCAAAGTTAAACATTTCATGATATGTGTAGATTTGTCAAAAATGAAATCCTTGTCGCTTTCCTAATACATCATCATGACTGGTCAGGTGCATCCATCTCATCATATTCTCATAATCTGGTTTGGAAAGAAAGAAAATCTACCTTTTTGGAAGAAGTATGAATTAAAATACCAAGTTAACATCAAGGATCAACTTCAACAATATTCGAGAAGGCACCATATTCAAAATAATGTATATCATGTATATATTACATATTTTATGGTATTAAACAATACTTATGGCATTGCTCATACACTGACCATGCTGTCTTCATGTCCTCTACCATGTACACAATTCTCCTAGTTCCAAACGATGTGGAGTCATGTTCACTCAACCATTCATTACTGACAACAGGTATGTACTATGATATGCATCTCCAGAGTTACTAAATGGGATGTACATGCAGCATGGACAGCATCTGTATCATGGCAGCCTGTCAATACTTCAGACATACCACTTGTACTTGTAAGCATGGTAAGTCAGTGGTACAACCATCCATATTAGTCACAGGCTCGGGTCTCTCATGGAAATTTGTCTGTGGTCAACAAACCAGTGTGGATCAGGTCTACTGTACCAGAGATCTGTTGATACAAACAATCCCAACATGAGTATGTTGGCAAAAATGGACACGATAATCACGACACGACTCATTCTGTTTGCTGTTTCAGAGACTTGTAGTTAATAGGTTTCTGACTGTGAGTAGTACAGCATGCCGAGACTAGTGCTGGTGAACCATGCTGTACACATCCACCACATCAAGAAGGACAACAGACCACGGTACCATACTGGGGTGAAAATAGTCCGCAGGTTTCCAATGGTATAAGTGAAATGAGCAGCTGTGTCTAAAATACTGTCTGTTTCATTAACTTTGGAAGATGTGGTCATCGGCCTGGTTCCTTGGTTCTTCTGAGACCAAAGTGAGGTGACTTTTTCTCCTAAGACTGTGGTCCAGGAGTAGTCTCCCAGCGTCTTGAGGAGGAAGGACATGAAAAGCATCAAGATGACTGGAGTGATGTACTGCAGAGCCACCACACACAGGTAGTAGAACACACGGGCTACCATCTTCTGTAGATCAACATTACTGATCTTGCCAGCCTCACGCTTCATTATTTGTAACTTCAAATGTGCCAGATTCAGGTGAGATTGCATAAAGGTGGAGAACAAGGCTATCCTAGCTACAAACATACCCACAACAAGCAGTAATCTAATATTGTCAAAAGAATCATCTGGAATCAAGGCCCCTGACGATGTCCATAAGTGACCACAAAACACATTGCGAGCAATAGGCTTGATGTATGACAACACGACGATAAGCGGCAATGCATAGTTAAGATGGAGTAATGTTTGTCTCACATAATTTTCCTTTGCATATTTCATAGCATCTGAATGAAGTTTTGCAAGTCGCAGTCCAGGAAACGTTAAAAAGGCTCCAAGAATTGAACATGTAATTGCAAGGATAATCTTGAACGTGAGAAGCGATACTGGGCCAGTAGAATCCACACCTTGTTCTTTTAAGAATTGTTCTGCATTTCCTGAGAAGTTACGATATCCCTCCTCAAGTCCAAATTCCAAAATATCATCACCAATTACAAGAACTCCCATTCCTAAAACTAGGTAGAAGAAACCAAAAGTAACGCACAATATTCTCTCTCCTCCCTCTTCAGTGCGGAAATAAAGAGCTGTCTGAGAGAGTAATGTGCGAAGACAGAACCCTATAGCAAGGAGGCACCAAAGGATGCTCGCATTAAATTCGATGTGATGTGCACTCAAAGCATAATAGATTTCTGTCAGAATATACACTATGCATGCACAGAAGGAGAAGTCTAGAAGCCATTGGAACTCAGGGTAAAAGTGTAAAGGAACTAAGTCCACAGGTTCCACTTTTGTAAGTTCCAGATGAATGTCAATGTTTCTGGGCACCATGAAAGTCTCTGTTGCGGTGTTGGTCTTTTCCTTTTTGTCATTCCTCCTCCCCTTGCTTTTACCTGCAGGTGCAATTCCAGCCTGTGTTTTAAGATCATCATCTGTCGGGTGTAGATATCTCACTAATCTGCGACACATCAGCCAGCGAGCAAAGGAATAGTAGGGGGACAGTTTCTGGAGGAAGCTGAACATGACCAGGCTGAAGACAAACTGCATACCAAGGACGGCCATCTTGATGTGCTTGCAGTTTCAGCTAATTGATTCTCTCTATCTGAAATGGAATTCAAAATCATTTTCGTTTACATATTTTAAAAATTGATGAGACCATCTGATGATTGTCTGAATAAGTTTATTCAACTATAGGCCAGACTGCAGTTTACTGGGTGCAGCTTGTAATGCGATTTCACTTAGGCCACTCTCGCTTCACTGATCTCTCATGTCTCTTCAAATCAAAACCTTAGTCCTTAGGGTTGGTTTCTCACAACTCTTAGATCCCCTTTCCAAAAAAGCACCCATTTACAATCATTAGCATCAGGTACCTCTGGCCAATTAAACACCCCTTTACAATACTTTGGGTTAGTTGTGTGTTAGGGTATGGGTTAACAACTTTTATCAGTTTTCAAGAAGTAAATGACTAACTTGCATAAAAGGAAACAATTGGGTGCTGGGCATTTGGTAAGGAGTGATAGTGCTGTAAAGTGCTGGCGAATTAGATAACACACTAGCCTTATTTAGCATGGCACTTATTGAAATCTTAAAATCTGCACAGTAAAGTTCAGTACTCCCTTCAACTAGGCGTATTGTTATGTATGTAGCAACCAGCAAGTGCAAGATGTATAACAAGTTGTAACATAAATAGGGACCCATGAATAGAAATTATGGAGAAACAAACAGATTTTCACTAATCTCTGACTATTTTACAATAAAGCTGTGCATGTGACAGTACTTTAGACGTGTGAGTGAGGTTTTACATCACTTTTAGTAATATTCCAGCAATATCATGGCGCAGGAGACAAGAAATGGGCTTCACACATTGTACCCATATCGGGAATCAAATCCGGGTCTTCGGCGTGACGAGCGAACACTTTAACCACTAGGCGACCCAACCTCCCTGTACTTCAGACGAGAGAAAAATATGTCTTGACATATATCGGAATATGATCTCTGGATCAAAAATCATGTAGTTTTATACAGAAGCCCATTCGTTCCATTAAATTTTTTTTAATAATGAAATTTAAAGTTGTTATCTGGCAACAGTGTCAGCTTTAAACCCAGGGAATGTGTATCTTGAATTCTCAAGATAGCATCTTGAATTTTCCAGGTAGTATAACAGAGCTCCAGATAAGCTGCGTATCTGCGTGAAATACGCATCAGAAATGCAGAAATATGCAGTAAAATATAATCCAAGCGTATCAAATACGCAACGAACATTACAGATACGCTACAAAAATAAAACTTGTGCATATCATCAAAATATTGTGAAGTAACCCTGGGTATTCAATTAGCAAATGAGCAACTTATTTTGAAATTATAAATTGGCATTCCGTCAACCTTGCCAAACTCCACGATGACAGTCAGATCATGATCATTTGCCATCACACTTTCTTGTGGAAGTATTGTGGTATTCTGGTATTTTTGAGTCCTATAAAGCTCTCGAACCCACACGACACCAGTTTGCAGGGACTAGATGAATAGTGTTTTTAAATATTTAACTTAAATACCCACATGTGTAAAAACTAGTGGGTAACAGAAATTTGAATACGCAGATAGAACTACTGATACCCAATGATTTTAAAATGCATGGGTAAAATAAAGAAATGAATGCTAGCCAAAATCAGAATATAGAAAGGTAGCATAGGATGGGTATGGGCAGTCTTTGGGTAAAAAAATATGAAGTTGAAATAAAGGACACAAGTACGCAATGATAGTCAAATGTTAAAAATAAAGTATTTAATATTACTAATAATGGTCAAAATACAAAACAAACAGACGCTGGTTAAAAAAGAAGAAGTTGAAATAAAGCTCAAAAGTATGCAATAACTACAGTCAAATGTTAAGAAAAGATGTCATATGAAAAGAAAGAACAATGCGTACGCAAGTGCACACGGTAGGATATCATATACGCAGTGGAACAAACTGATTAAACTCGGAATGTTTTAGAAAACTGCAGCTACATCTGGCATTCTTGTCAATGTTGTCCCTAGGCAGTTTAGTGTCTTTTTGTGCACACTGACGTTCTGTAGTACTGTGTTCTTTCTTTTCATATGACGTCTTAACATAACATTTGATTATTATCGCATACTTTTGTCCTTTTTTTCAACTTTCTTTAATTTTTTTGAACGAGTACCCTTCCAGCCCTACTTTACAGCATGCAATTGTCAGGCGAACCAGAACTAGAGCATGGACCGGATTCGGGGTGAGGAATATGGAGTCGTCCTCCGTTTAGGGTACCGGGTACCTTTCTGTATTTTAGCTACGGTACTTTTCTGTATAAGAAGCGTACCTGGGTACATATCTTGTAGTACCCGTGCCGACAACTACCCCTTCAGCCTAATCACTTGAATTGTTTATGATAGCACCTTGCACAGCCATAATACGTACTGCTATAAAAGTTACCGTTTTATCAAGAGCTATCCTTGCACCCATTCTTATTACACTATCTAATATTTCTGTACTGCAAAGTGCATTTCGATTAAATCCATACCTGTCAGATGCTGGCAAGACTGTCACAAGTGACCTCTCGGCTCACTCTAAGAAGCCACTTTCCTCCATGCGTCTTTTAACAGGAAGTAGTGTCTGCGCATGTTTACACATCCGGAGAAAAATTCCTGACATCGATCCGTATCTTAGCGAAATCTTTCTTGGGCAGAGGAATTTCTTGTCCAAGGCGTCTTAATATGGCCAGAATGCGTTGTCTTTAAGGTAATAATGTTCACTGAATACACTGCAGTGCAATTATTTGATTCTGAGGAGTAAATGACAAGCGCTGATCAAGGTGTCGATTGAGGCCTAGCTGGCAACAGGTTCGATCGCGATTGTAGATCTTGACAACAACCCAAGACGAGAACTGAACTGTCAGTTTCCAGCACTTTACTTGCCAACATTGCTGAACTCGTTATGTCTTTTCATATGTTCTGTGAGTAGTTTACATGTAATGATTTTTATTCCATGGAATGGCTTTCAGATTACACTGATTTATGAAACAGTTGACCCTAAAAAAGTATTTATTAGTGTTGAACTGAATCCGAGCTTCGTGACTGGTCTTATTGAGAAGCGATCGATGCTAGTTGAAATAGTTAGTGAAATATTGAACAGTTGAAGCTTATACTACCAATTTTGAACAAAGTAATAATCATCTTTCAGGGGGAAACACTGACAAAAATATGAACATCAGAAGTTACTGATGACTCACTGAAGATAAAGCCTTGGCATGCTTATATATATATGTTGAGTTGATCCAAACTCTTGTCATTTGGTTCAGTTGTTTGGTTTATTCACCATGTTCTCCGACTTCATGTTTCTACTGTTCCTCGTGTCATGTTGTAACTCATGACAGTATACCATAACCCTGATCAGGTATTGTGTGGTGAAAGCAAAGTGTTTTTTGCTATAAAATCCTTTACTATGTATTGTGGAAAGTTCCCTTTCCTACTTGAAACTAAATATCATGTTTGGCTTGTAATGCACAAGCAGTATATGTTGTCCTGTGGATGTAGTGACCATGGTGACTGCAGGTTGTACGTTTATCCCAATATTAATCACAAACATACTTCACATTATCAAATGTTTTGCTTTAAATAAGTTGATGATATTTTAAGATATCAATATACCTAAAAGTTGTCACGGTGACTTTCAGAATATTGCATGAGGTGGATAACAGGGCATTTTGTTTCTATTTGATGTTGAGAATGAAATGTTATCTCTCTGTTGACTGTGTTGGCCAGAATTTCAAAATGTGACCACTGACTGGTTAGTAGGAAGGAATATGTATGATGGTAGGGGATTTGTCTTTGATACTGATGTAAATGTTTGGTTAAAAATGGATTGATGTGTGATACTGTCATAGTGCTGATTTACGACAACCATAGGCTAAGGGTAAGATCTCTCTTCCTTTCTTTTTCTCACTTTTCATCTCTGGATCAAGGCCTATATATAGGCAAGGTTAGCTGACATTTAGTAAGTCATAAATAAATGTAAATAATAATTCATCAGTGACATACTTGAACATCTCGTTCATGATGGCAGACAGTCGATTTACAATACAATGGGGATTAACAATTGGGATTGGCATCTTATACAGAACGGCAATTAAGTGTTTCAAGGCATTTAGATGTCATGGATCAAGGGTACTTAGCCTTTGAAATTAAATGTTCATTCAGACAATGGTTGTCGTAAATCAGCGCTATGAAAATGCCCAGAAAAACCTAAGCCCAGTTTATTTAAAGTACATATTAATCAATTATTGATAAATATCAGAGAAGTAACTTTGAGCAAATGTGCAAAAAGGTCTGAAAGAAATGAACATATTTCTCATCACTGGTGAGTGGTGACATATTTATGCATGGATTACTTTAGGGAAATTTAAGATGTAACAAAAACAAGCTTTCTAAACATGATATACACCAATAAGACCTTTCCCCATTAATTGATATTACATGAATTTTGTCCAGTCAAAAACATTGTACAGCTTCAGGTTAACCAACCGGAGATAACAAACTTGGTCAACGAAAATGTGAAATTTACACTTAAACTTCACAAGACATGATGATATACCATTTCAACTGTATTTCTTTTTTATGCCAGGCATGTTTGATATGCAGAGATTAATATTGCTGAGTGTATTGTCTCATAAAATAAGCTGGAAATAGCAATCATCTCTACACATGTTTCCTCCATACCAGTGATTCAGCTGTAAAATACCTTAGAATATAATTTTAATTTTTTTTAATGCAATTATTGAAAGAAATTGTATCTGTAACTGTCAGGAACACTATATTCTATTATCATGTTATTTTATTTGCAGGTTTTACTATACCGTATTCGACGTAATAAGCGCCCACAGTGATATTTGCTAATTTATTGGCCAGTGAACAAACACAATTAGTACCCTTCCAATTGATCAATGTACACAAGACTTATTTATTCGCGTATTATATGCACTCGTGTGTTATATACACCCTTAATTATGGGCAAATAAACTCTTGAAATATATATATGTCGTATATAAACATTTCAGGCTGTCAGCATAAACCAAGAAATTTATCTTTTAACTATGTTTTTTTCACCAAAATAATATTCAAATAAGAGCTCCCTATTTCTAATTTTGAGAGTGCCCTGGGCGCTTATTACGTCGGATACGGTATATATATTTATAATAATAACCATGAGCAGGCGTATGGGATAGCACTTTAGTTTGTTCCTGGATACTTTTTGTGTATAGAACAGTTTGCCATGTCACCGTTAAGGTTAGCCTTGGTTCAACCATTTAACTCACGAAAACCTTATTGTGACATATAACAGTCAAACTACAACAAATATGAAAATATGACTTTTAATGTTTTGACATGTCACAGTTTTGAGATATGGCAACTAAGGTTCACTGTAATCTGACTGCGGTTGCTATGAACGGCGAGTTGCCAGTTGGTGCGAGCTGCTGATAAGTTCACACATAATTTCCCTAAATTCATGTTAACAATATTGAATGAAAATGACCAAAATTAATAAAATAGATTACAATTGTTTTGCTTTAACAAGAATAAGGATGTACATGTATAGCAAGTAGTGTATTTATTCAGTCTATAAAACATGATAGGTTGATTGACAATAACAAGTCTGT
The DNA here is from genome assembly GCF_022045235.1 of Haliotis cracherodii. Classification (NCBI taxonomy): domain Eukaryota; kingdom Metazoa; phylum Mollusca; class Gastropoda; order Lepetellida; family Haliotidae; genus Haliotis; species Haliotis cracherodii. Next base: position 33,205,025 of record NW_027266286.1, read on the forward strand.
TTCGGTAAGTTATAACTATATTTCATCACTATAGTTATGTATGATATTATCAATGCCACAAATTTCATATTGATCATTGTTAATAATTCTACTCATTGAGGATAATTCCGATGATCGCCGAATTTAGCCAACCCTTGAAATCTGGTAGATTTTGAAATTTCCACAAGACAAAAAGCAAGTGAAAATGTTTGGATTTGCACACCACTGTATGTTTATGTTTTATGTCTGTCGCTCCTTAGAACTTGCCAAGTTTACTGTCTGTACACAAACATGGATGTATGGCTTGTGAAACTGTGGGTTGTGTGTCAAGTAGAATATGCGGCTGATACACAGCTTGTTAACAATAGCAGTAAACAATAATGACACCAATTAGTTTCTCCAAGCTCAAGTTGAATCCAAAAGCTGCTTGATCCCCTCAGCAGGTTCAGACAGTCTGTTCAAACCCGTTTGTTATTGCACACATGCAAGGCTCGTAATGAGTTGGGGAGTATTTAACAAGATTAACAGGGGTTAAGATTAGTGGGGTCCTTGAAGTTTGCCCGTGCAGCATTTAAATCTAGTAGGGAGATCCTACATTTAAAACTTTATACATTAGAATAATGACCAGAACCCATTGACTGTCATGCTAAATTTCAAACACAGATAAAAACTTTGTCATTTGACACATTGTACAATGCAATGAAATTGAATGTTTGTCTTGCATTATGTATATATGTATGTACACATTAGGAGGTGGTCTGTAAAGATCTTCCCGTCATGTGCACATTGGTGTAAAGTCACCTTGGTTAGTCAAGTACTTGGGTGCTCTGTATGTTCACTGTATATTTTACAAATTGCAGTACATGATTCATCACTGAAAATATTGACTACTAAGAGCATGGATGACAAGAACATGCATTGCAGCAGTGATTTTGACACAAAAGGCTGGATACAGGTCAATGACTTGGACCTAAGAAATGTAATAAGTCAATGGCAAAAGTCAATAAGTCAAATAAACAAAGATAATGGATGCAGTAAAAAATTTAAGTTAAATCAGTCCTTTTAAAAAATCGGGCATAGCTTCCGCACACCTGGCTACCCGCCGGTTCTGGGAGCCATACTGCCATAAACTTCACCCCCCATCCCCAGACACAAGGACAACTGTCACAAGCGTGCAATGTCAGACCCTTTTCCCATGTTGAAGCATATTGATAAAAACTTCCCTTGTACCTACTTACCTTTTGTTGAAAAAATTAAAACAACATAATATGACATTAATACAACATATGTCCCCATATTATGTGTATTCAGATGCTGAAGAAACATTCATAGCTTTCTCTCTAATCACATGAACAACTGTAAAACATCCTATTCACTTTTAAAGGACAACTTTATTTTAAAAACAAGCCATCATCTGAATATTTACAATATCTGTGTGACGCCACACCCCTCGTCATAGTACAAGTATTCGTGATAGAAAACGTATCATGTCTGAACACCTGTGATCCCACGATTATAGTATTGTCATGAATAATAATATCTGCTGACAACGAGTTGGCGGTGAACATGCTTTGCAAATCCTGCAATTGACTGAAATCTGTACGACAGTGTACGAACCCGATTTCAATTTCGGTGTGCGATTTTGATTGGACTATGCATAGACTCGTTAGTCCAGCCAAAATGTAACTCCATAATACTAGCCTAGTTCGGCAAGGATGGAAACTAGACTTTTAGTCAGTTAACTCTCTTGCCTCGGGAAGATGTACATTCTCTTGATTGACACGAAACTTTATGAGAGCTTTTCATCAACCATTAAAATTGATACTCTAAGTAGGAATAATATCCTTACTATTTACTTTTTAATCATGAAATTATGACACGTGTGACCCCTTGCTTAGCATTTCTATTGGTCAAAAGTCTGACAACTTAAACAAACCATTGGTCAAATTGAAACTTTATCAGTCTATGACCGGTGACCAGCAGCCATCTGAAACCCTGTGTAGTTGTGACAGTGCATATTAGTTCCTTTAGCATAATGTTGTATCATCGCACCTATCGATAGTTAATCACCTCACTTATCTATACTTAATCACCCCACCTTTCTATACTTAATCACCTCACCTTTCTATACTAAATCACCTCACCTTTCTATACTTAATCACCTCACCCATCTATATTTAATCACCTGAACTATCTATACTTAATCACCTCACCTTTCTATACTTAATCACCTCACCCATCTATATTTAATCACCTGAACTATCTATACTTAATCACCTCACCTTTCTATACTTAATCACCTCACCTATCTCTACTTAATCACCCCACCCATCTATGTTTAATCACCTCACCTATCTATACTTAATCACCTCACCTTTCTATACTTAATCACATCACCTTTCTATACTTAATCACCTCACCCATCTATATTTAATCACCTGAATTATCTATACTTAATCACCTCACCTTTCTATACTTAATCACCTCACCTATCTACATCTAATTACCTCACCTATCTATATTTAATCACCTCACCTTTCTATATTTAATCACCTCACCTATCTATATTTAATCACCTCACCCATCTATATTTAATCACCTCACCTATCTATATTTAATCACCTCACCTATCTATACTTATTCACCTCACCTTTCTATACTTAATCACCTCACCTTTCTATACTTAATCACCTCACCTATCTATATTTAATCACCTCACCCATCTATATTTAAACACCTGAACTATCTATACTTAATCACCTCACCTTTCTATACTTAATCACCTCACCCATCTACATTTAATCACCTCACCCATCTACATTTAATCACCTCACCTATCTATACGTAATCACCTCACCTTTCTATACTTAATCACCTCACCTATCTATATTTAATCACCTCACCCATCTATATATAATCACCTCATCTTTCTGTATTTAATCTTGTTTTATTGGCTTCTTCATCATGTAGTCTTTGTCCATCAACAAAACATGATCAAGTTGCGACAATGCAGAGCATGGGGTACACAATAACTGTTCAATGTCAGTGGACATGCTGGATATATGTTAAACTACCAAGTTATGTTAGTATGATTATATTAGCACAGGATGGAGAGATCTTTTAATATCTTTTTAATATTTTTTTCTAGGTTTCCCATCATGGTGTACAGGTAGATATTACTAGTATTATGCACAAGTATTACAAGCAACATTAGACAGAAAGAATGGATCCAAAGAAATCCAAAGATCGACCATTTTATGAACTGCCTGAAAATGTTCAAGCCAGTTCAAGAATTATCCAGGATGCACGAACATCTCTCCGCACTGTTGTGACCAAGAGACCATTCACCCCCCGTGATGAGAAACGAACTTTATTTCCTGCATCTACAGCCCGGAACCCAGAGTCGAGGCCAGCAAGTGCTTTTAGGTAATGTATATTGTGGTCGATTCCTAGTATATGTTTCATATTGATATCATATCCAAAAGTCAAGGAAGTAAAAGTAACCTGAGTTATGTTGCTACTTAAATTTAGATGTTACTATGATTAAGCAGTCAAAATAATATCGACACTTTCTGCTTAAGTCAGGACTCACCTTGAATTCAGTTAAGGCACAAGGAAGTATGTGGAAGGATGTTTCTGGATCTGCTCAGAGACCAGAGGAGTGAAAACAAGTCATATTATTATACACATGATATTGTTACCAGTGTAATTAATGTGGTGGCTTGGTCGAGGTGACTTGTATTTCACTGAGGAAGAGACTTAATTTTACATTATTGCATTGAAAGCAATGTTAAAATACCTCTGACATTAGTAAGTAAGAACTAATAGAGTATCACGATCTTGAACTACCGTATTTGACGTAATAAGCGTCCACAGCAATATTTGTTAATATATTGGCTAGTGAACAATCCCAATTAACCCTTCCGATTGATCAATGTACACAAGACTTATCAATTCGTGTATAATACACACTCATGTGTTTTATGCACACTTAATTATGGGCAGTTACATTCTGGAAAATATATCTGTCGTGTATAATACAGACTTTTCTTTTGTTTCCTTTAAGAATTGACCTTCACTTTGTGTGAGTTCATTGGAGTATGAACCTTCATAGAGTGAGGGCCATACTGGATGAACGTCGTAGCTTGCGACAACGTTTATACAATGTTTGGCCCTCACTCTATAAAGGTTCATACTCCAATGAACTCACACAAAGTGAAAGTCAATTCTTATAATATTTTATCACAATTTCTTACCTCAAAGGATGTAGGCCAAGATCTAAACACAATTTTATTTAGTACGTGTGACTTCATGTTTACACTGACAGCCAAACAACAACCAGCTATATTGCGGAGTAAAATAGTTCCCCAAATAGAGAGGTGACATGAGCGTATGGATGCACAACTTGCTCTTCAGAAACATCTTACGCAACACATGTGTTCAAATAATATCACCATTAGATGATAAAGGTCTGTAAAAAACTACCTCAATAAGTCAGTCACAATTACAGAGCGTCGTAATACATTTACATCAAGTACAAGACATCAAAATGGCCGACACTATAAACGTGACGGGCGGATTTCCAAAGTTGTTAATGAACCTGTGGCGGTTACATGTGCTAGTCATCATTGATCAACTGACCGATTGTTGGAGACGGTCACTGTCAGCCTAGACACAGATCGAGTCAATACTGACGATAGTTTGGATGTGCATTTTTTCGTTTGTTCAATAGGATGGGCGGTAGCGAGGAAATTCGTGAACAATCATGCAGTCAAGTTCTCTTACGTTTCTCAATGTATACTGAAATGCTGAGACCAAGATTAAAGGTTCTAAATGATCAGAAATAATGTTTATGTATGTTTTCGTGCTAGGGAATTCCCAGGGGTTTCCCCAGGAATGTGAAAGTAGTCCGTCAGTGTTTACGTCATTTCAAGAACACGGTCTCGTTAAAAACGTATGAACGTCAAATTGTGTCGTTCATACACTTATGAACGTCAATTTCATGGTCATGTGACCGACTTCTCGTCCAATGGAAAAGCCGTATATCATGTAAACGTCAAATTAAAAAATTATTTCATGCTGTCAGCATAAACCACGAAATTTACAATCTTTCAACTCTGTTTTTTTTTCTCACAAAAAATATATTTTATAAGAGCCCGCTATTTCTAATTTTGAGAGCGCCCTGGGCGCTTATTACATCGAATACGGTAGATAATATTTTTCCCATTATGTCTGCCAATCTTATTTTGGAAGCCAAGATAAATCCTTGCAGTAAGGTCAGACATTATTAATTTATTTGTTAGGGTAATACCGGTATTATAGTGAGTGAATGATGTTTTACACATGAATCAGCAGTATCACTGTACTGTGGCAGACATCAGATATCTCAGCAGCAGTCATATCCTGAAGGAGAGTCAAATCAGATACAGAAATAACATAATTAATATGAAATCAGAAAATATGTCACAACTCTTTTTGACCTATGAAATTGTCTATGAGTTAACAATGTTTATATGATCTTAATTTAAGAGATGAACATACTGTGTTTTTAATGTAGAATAGTTTATTGAAGTGAATCTGGAGATCACTAGTGTGAACATACATGTATACAGACATGCACTTTCGGTAAGCAATAATACAATAGTCAAGTCACCTTCAAAACAAGTGGGCATTTCTGCAATATATATTCTGTGACCACAGAATACAGCAGGCACAGCCACACTGACTTAACCCAATTTTCTCACTCATTCTGTGTTGCAGCTTGAACTCCCGACACTTCGATGGCAGTGACTCTAGACCTGTGTCAGGTGCAAAGTTATCTCCTCTTGATCATGTAAGTTTTCTCTCATTGAAAATAGGGGTCAAATAGTCACATGAACTAATACATATATGTGTCTGTGTAAAATGATACTGTTGTTCTGATTTACCCACCAATCCTGTTTGTTGTATACAAACATGTACTGATACCCCGTGCTGAAACATGAGACATATGACATTTACACAGGATCTGGATTTCAGATCGTTTCATTTTCTTGGACATTGACCTATTGACTAGTATTGTTATCCAAATTGTCCATAAGATGTATAAGACTCGTCTGGCATCAAAACACGGGGCTGTGTACTCGCGGGCAGATGACCCTGGAATACGCTGATCACTGTGTCAAATTAATGAGACTGATTAATGAGTGATTTCAGCAAGTCGTTACAAATTAGGTGTGTCGGAGTCAGAGTGCGAGACTGTCGGATTAACGGGTCTAAATAGCGCTGATTAAATCGGTTCCCACCATTTGTGTCGGATAAAGCTGATTGTCGGATTAACGAGTGTCGGATTAAATTTAAATTCCAAATTAAAATAAGATGTATCTACTCTACTGTGGGACTACATCAAATTTCAAAACACAGTAGGTTTATCTCCTAATTAAATGATTATCATGGTTTTGATGTATTTGTTTTTACATGTTTCACAACTATGTATTATGTAGCCAGGTTCTGATACTAACAATTATTATTTTGTCTTGCCTCTGATCTATCTGCCATGCATCTAGAGTTGTATCTGTGTACAATGCCTGTGCCTGTTTCCATGACAACTCAACTGTTCAGTTGGGCTTAATGGGGTTATACATGGGAACAAATCTCCACATTCTATATTTTCGATTTTGTAGTTTTCATTAGTTTTTAGGTATTTAATGATTATTGCTGCAAGATACAAATGTTGCAGGATCCAGATGATAACTGTCTGGCATGAGGCATCTTTTGCTATGGTTGGTAGGTTGGTAATTACAAGGATGACTATGAGCTGTGTAAGGGTTCTAAGGTTGCTGCGCCCCCTTTTCGTATATTTCAAGCATGGGAGCCAAAGCCTCAAAGTGTGCAAATAAATGTACTTGTCAAGGTATTCATGTTCATTGTATTGTATTCACATTTTCATTTGCTTTTTATTCTTCACACAAAAATGTTGGGAGAGCAGGATGTAGTGGTTTAATGTTGAATAAATTTCATGGATTTACCACCCAAGCCACTTTCACTGCCAAGATATAAATCAAAAGGGAATCCACCTTATCCTTAGTGTTCCCTCCCACACCTTTCTGTCACAAAGTCACCCAACAAAGTATTAATTAACCTGCTGAACTCATACCTGACCATTTTCAGTTTGAGTCATATCGGCTTGTTCCTATATAACAGGACCAGCATGCCAAATAGTATCATGACCACTTCGTCCCTTTTCATTCATTACTGTACACGTTAAGGAATGACAATGTAAATCTGCATTGAGTTGAACATTGCGGATGTAGTGATGGCAGGGATTGTCCTCACGTGTAGGTTGTGCTGAATTCTAAACGTGCTCCTATTCAACTAGTGTGGAAAAGTTCTGGGTTTACCATTTAGTTTATTTATTTAAGCATGATTTTGCACATCCTTAAATTATGTTGTGATAACTTAATGTACAATAGTTTTCTTCAAAATAGAAATGACCTTGGCATTGTGTGTGGTACAGGAGGTGTCAGATCTATGCATGGAGAACATTTCTACTCAGTAAAAAAGTTGAAACCATGTTTTTCTCAGTGAATGATTACTGAAGCATGGTGAAAGTATTATATTGTATTTCAAACTAGAAGCATTAGAAATGTGACAAAACTTGATGGCCCATTAGACCCAACTTGACATCGGCGTCAGTTTGAGTGGCCCAGTGGGGTAAAAGTGACTTCTGTATGTTTTCAGTCTGCTTTTAGAATAAAGCCTTGGTTTATCAATATTTGTGATTTATTTGTAGTCTCATAGAACAGATACATATTGTCTTTTATTCTTAACATGGTACTCATGTGTTGTTAGACATATGACATATAGCTATGGCTTCAAGAAATAAAAGCATGTTTCCAGGGCAGGTGTGTCGAAATCCAAATTGTAGACACTTGTCCTTGGGTAAGAAAATTGTTGAAATCTTCTGCCCTGGAGAATGTTGGAGGTGAACTTGTTGCTTGTTTCAGCACAAATAAGTCCATATGTGCTACCAAATGAACTAGCAGACCCCAAGTGTCAGTGACTAAAGATAATGGTGATGATCAGCAGCCAAGGCTAACACTAACAACTTATGGGGAAAATATATGAAAGAGGAACTTTTTCAGACTCAACAAGTTTGGGCTTTTGGACATATGTATTATATAAGTATGATGAAATTTATACTAATTCATATATTCATGCTAAATTATTATACTAAATAATTGTACTAAATTCAGGGTTCGAAATTAACTTAACTCCACTAGTCTTAGATCAGTAAAATTCATGAAGGACTACTGACATTTCCTTGTGGACTACTAGTTTTACCATTGGCAACTCTAGTATAGCATTTCATTTTTGCGGATTAGTGAAAATCTGAATTAATTTCTAACCCTGAAATCACTCTGAATGTTATTGAATATTTTTACGAATAATGAAAAACATGTCATGCATATTGTATGGAAATCGTTAATTTCTTTTAGTATGTTTAGATCTTTAGGCATAAATGAAAACAAAGAATTTATCACAAGAAGTTATCATATGTGTAGAAATCCGGTAGGAGCCTTTGGTATTGTGTGTGTGTCTCCAACTGTTCTCCATGCATGGTTTTGGCTTGCAGTTTCCCGAAGGGTCAGATGTTCGTGCCAGGGCTGAGATTAAGGTACACACTTCATTGATTGCATTCCTTCCACTGTGCATCTTAGTATTGCATGTTGCATAGTCGATGCACGTTCCGACTGCTGCTTTCAAGTAGATATCTGACACTTTCATGTTTGATGATTATCAGGGTTTTCCCCAGCCATGTTTAGTCATGGCAGCAGGAAAGTAGTGCCTTTCAGAGAGGTCTGCATTTTGTTTCCTTGTTTTTTTATATCTTGTGCAGCTCTTCTTTCTTACTGTAGTTAACTACAATTGATGTTAATGTATTGTAACCCATACCTGTGTGATTATGTGAAATATGCAGAAACCCAGTGCCAAGGGAAAACCCTGAATAATACCCCATTTTAATGTTTCTTAAGTTTGTTTGTTTGATTGCTTGTCACCATAATAACAGTTTATCTTTGCCGTAACATCTAAATCTGAGCTGCTATTAACTAATTACAGAAATAAAATTCACTCCGCAAATCAACAGTCGCAGGAACCTGAAGCACTTTGGTAAAATCACACATGATCCTGATGTGAAGTTTGTGGCATCAAATTAGTTGTTTTCACCATTGTTTACTTGTCATTAACTATTTTAGGAAGTTGTGTTGCACTATTTGTGTTATTGGTACCTCCTGTTGATATTAGGCTATATTATCCTATCCATGTTAACACTGACTGTTGTATGAATAAATCACAGTCTTGATTTATGAATGGTATTCTCAGGTGTGTCCTACAGTACACCAGCAGGCATTAAAACAGCAGAGTTACTACTCAAAATGGGTCATGGACAGAACTTGAGATTGCATTTCTTGGGGGTCTTGCTGTAACTCGAATTTAAAAATAATTCTACTTAGAACTGCTAAAGATTGCAAGAAGACAATGCTGAATAGTTATATTTTTATGTTGAAATGTGTTGAAGGAGTGACAGCCTATCAGGCAAGGGTTGAGAAGGGAATGAGATAGGCTGGTGTTTCACTTGCAAGTGATTAAGCCAGTCACATGAACAGGCTTTTCAACATTTCAAAAAGACACATCTAGCAGAGTGTACTGTAGTTGCCTGTACCAGTAGCTTACCATCTACAAGTATATGTACATGTACATGTTTTAAATGAAGCAAAGTGTGCTCAGCTTTTGGCATGGGAAGTGGTTCAGAGGTAGTCCATGTTTGTAGACAGTATTGGGTCTTTAGTCCACAGTGTTCTAGTATTCCTGTCAAATTTCATCATGTTGTGAATATCAGAGCAGACAAGTCATTTTTTAAGCTATGTGCACAATTTGGCTTAGTGTTTAGTACACAATGTAGGGTAGTGTTTTGTACACAATGTAGGGTAGTGTTTTGTACATACTCTTGGGTAGTGTTTTGTACACAATGTAGGGTAGTGTTTTGTACACAATGTAGATAAGTGTTTTGTACACAATGTAGGGTAGTGTTTTGTACACAATGTAGGATAGTGTTTTGTACACAATGTAGGGTAATGTTTTGTACACAATGTAGGATAGTGTTTTGTACACAATGTAGGGTTGTGTTTTGTACACAATGTTGGATAGTGTTTTGTATACAATGTAGGGTAGTGTTTTGTACACAATGTAGGTTAGTGTTTTGTACACAATGTAGGTTAGTGTTTTGTACACAATGTAGGATAGTGTTTTGTACACAAAGTAGGTTAGTGTTTTGTACACAATGTCGGGTTGTGTTTTGTACACAATGTAGAGTAGTGTTTTGTACACAATGTAGGGTAGTGTTTTGTACACAATGTAGGTTAGTGTTTTGTACACAATGTAGGGTTGTGTTTTGTACACAATGTAGGGTAATGTTTTGTACACAATGTAGGGTAGTGTTTTGTATACAATGTAGGGTAGTGTTTTGTACACAATGTTGGGTAGTGTTTTGTACACAATGTAGGGTTGTGTTTTGTACACAATGTAGGGTTGTGTTTTGTACACAATGTAGGATAGTGTTTTGTACACAATGTAGGGTAGTGTTTTGTACACAATGTAGGATAGTGTTTTGTACACAATGTAGGGGAGTGTTAGGCCTTATGTTGATCTGGTAGGAAGTAAAAACACCTAGCCCCATCCCTGAAGATTGATGTGTGGAATGTCTGCATACAGAGGGACTCCATTCACTTGTTTCATCACAACTTAGTTCATTTCAGAATCATTGATAATTTGACTGAGAACAGTAACAACAGCATTAATGGGATATCAATCCATTTTTCCAGATATGTTTTGACCTGTTACTTAAAAAATACCTCACTGCACACTTAACATCACAACTCACTGGAAGTTAACATTGAAATGGCTTCGGAGTTTTACCACACATCTCTTTGTATGTATTAAGTATTGAAACTGTTGGATCTGATAATTTGCAGTGTTTTCAGACCCCTCGGGCCCCTACAGCAGCTGAGATTGAGAACGCCATTCTGGCCCCCAAACCACCAGCTGACCCAAACAGACCACTGTCCCGGAAGGGGTCAAGACAGAAGCTGTACAATGCCACTAGTGTTGATGGGGGAGGGGAGTCTACGACCAGTCTTAGGCCACGCAGTGGGTCATCTGATGGTACTCATTACTTATTCTTGTTAATGAAGTTTTTATGAATCATAGAGGGATAGAAATAAAACCAATAGATAGAAAGCCAGGTTTTTTTATATCATTTTGTTGAAAAAAGTCAATATTTTACTTATCCTGCATTACTCCTTAATGCATTTACTGCTTACCTTATGACAAAGGAAGAAAAAAAGAAATGCTGTTTTTCTGACTCAAGTCTACTTTTTACAGGACCACCGCCGTTGTCAACAGACATATTGTGATGTCACATCCAATTCATATTACTGCTCGTCGTCCCCAAGGAAGTTTGTGTGGCACATGGCTCCTGCAACTTTGGCTTAAATTTGTGGGTAGCATTCTGCTACCACACTAATTTCGTCTGTGACGGCTAATGTATTCCTTTCATATTATTTTCACTTGCAGGCGGTGAGGATGGAGATTTCTCTGGAATTCCTCTTAGCCTAGCGCAGATGCCTGAGTGGATGGCGGGCCACCTCACGTCAGTAGCACCTTCTCCTGGAGCCGTGGTCGATAAGAGAGATACCCTCTGGTCACAGACCACATCTATGCCAGCGGATCCTATGCTCAAGGATATGTTTAAGGCGCTAGACAAGGATTATTTCCAGGACAACACTTGTGCCGTCATTTAAACCACCAAAATTTAGGACGGACGATTTCCCTATCCATGCCTTCGCTGTAGTGGACCAGGCTTGTGCTTTCGATGATGACTTGAACTGAAGAGGATGAATGGCTCTTCGAGACCAACCACACCCACATTCCCTTTCATCAAAACTGAAATCAGGCATCTGCTAAAACCATTATCCACACTAGCATCCTCAAACCATGCAATGGAGCAGGATTTATTGGAGGCTAATTGAACCACATAGACGATTTTCAGACTGTGGATGATTTTCAACAGAGTCAAGTCAACCAGATGAGGAACCACCTCCAAGTAGTCCTAGTGGAGATCACTGTTACGTGCAGGCTTGGTTACCTAGCGCTCTCTAAGTGCAATTCAGAATTTAAATGTAGGCTCCTCTGTCAACAATGGTCAGCTAGCCTTCTGTTCAATGACCAAGTTACGGACAGACACACCAAGGTCTCCAATTATGCTTGGGATAAGACCACAGTTAAGGCATTGGAGCATGGGTCTCATGGCAGGCAGGTTGGGCAACTACAGGCCGAGACACTCATCCCTCAAAGAGCAGGACCAGGATTCCTTTCGTTTGTTTGTTTGTTCGTTTGTTTGTTTGTTTGTTTGTTTGTTTGTTTGTTGTTTAACGCCGCACTCAGCAATATTCCAGCTATATGACGGCGGTCTGTAAAGAATCGAGTCGGGATCAGACAATCCAGTGATTGACATCATGAGCATCGATCCGCGCAAGTGGGATCAATGACATGCAACAACCATGTCAGCTAGCCTGACCACCTGATCCCGTTAGTCGCCTTTTACGACAAGCATAGTCGCCTTTTACGGCAAGCATGGGTTGCTGAAGACCTATTTTACCCCGTAATCTTCACGGGTCGATTCCTTTCGTGGCAAAGGACGTGGCTGAGGCCGCTTTCATATTCAACTGACTGCCCTTCGGCTACCATTTGAACATAGAGCTAGATCCACTGTTGACCACAGCTACACTGCTTTGGGATTATCCAAGGAAGCAACTAAAATCCAATATAGACATCTTGTCTTGCCTCGAATAGGCAGCTGTTCGTAGACGCCTCCCTTCAGGGGTTTGGTGCTCATTTACAGGGCCAGACAGCCTCAGGGCTGTGGTCCGGCGCACAACAGACTTGGTACATAAACAGTCTAGAGTTGGAAGTGCTCATTCTGGCCATCTCACATTGGCAGGAGCAGCTACAGTTCCCCCAAACTCACAATAGCACTCTCGTTCAGGTTTTTTCATCTAGTGGATTGTCTGGGACTAAACTTCATAGTCCAGCACATCCTGGCCGATGCCCTATCCTGTCATGATAGCTCCCATGGAGTGGAAACTTCACTCAGGGGTGTTCCAACTGGTGCTTCAGCGCTTTGGGCAACTAAACATCGACCTCTTTACGACACACCAGAACCAACTAATGACGTAGATGTAGCCAGCATCCCCTGGGAAGAGCTAAAAGCGTACGCTCTTCCGCCTCTTGTACCACTTCCCAGGGTGATACAAAAGATCAAAGAAACAAAGAGCCTTTGGAAGGGATGGTTCGTCGACCTCAAAAGCCTTGCAGAAGACAATCCATTACCCCTCCCAGAGTGGTCAAAGCTACTCATCCACCCACACAGCAAACTACTTAACCTAACGCCAGGCAGATTTAATCTGCACGCTTGGTTTGTCTTCAAAAGGTGTTAAGCGCGAAGAGCTCTTCGGCGCTGGCAGCTAAGGCTAGTGCTTTTGGCACATTGTCCCTCTACATGGGGGTTATACAATGACACATGGTGGTCATTTGAAACATTTTGAAAGGCAAAGAATCAAGATCCCACAAGCACAAAATCACCTTAATTCTTATTGGGATACCTCCTACACTTGCATAGCAAAATGCACTTAGAGAGTAGCACCATTACAACATATTTGGTAGCGCTTAATTCAGTGTTGGCCGTTCCAGGAAATCGCAAAATGACTAGGGTCCCGGAACTACAGGCCCTATTACGCTCTTTCAGATTTGAGGATCTTAAGGCGGTGGTCCTGTAAAAAGGGGACTTGTGTCGGAAATAGCATTTCTTTTTTTCACTCAGGACCATCGGGAGGTGCTGTCTTCTTTTTTGTAAGGTAAGCAGTAAGTGCATTAAGGAGTATTCCAGGATAAATATACAAATGTAAAAAATATTTAGATTTTACTCATTTTTAATTTTTGAATCCACCAATCCCATATCTGTGCAGCCCCTGAGGTAAGTATGATAATACTGACTCTAATTTGAAGGCCGCTTGCACCAAGACCAAGGCAGCCCTGATGCAGACGTCCCACGGCGTGTGAGTAGCGGGCCCAAGGAGAGGACCCTGCTGCCAGAGGAGCGGGGCATGGCTGATGGGAAAGAAGCTGGCCCACGTGTGTCCAGCTCCATGGGAGTCAGCAGTCCACCCAGAACGTGAGTGCTGACTGGCGGATATAGCTATTCCTTGAAACATTGGAACATGGTAAATTACGGTCTTCATTAACCCAAATCCATGTATTATTTCCAACTGAATCAGTCATCATAAAGACTGATAAATATTAATATTTATCCAAAAAATTGAATTCTTTGTTCTTAATCAGTGGCATGACATGTTTGTCTCTTTGAAGGAAAAGAAGTTATGATTCTGACCTTGAAGAAGTATCTCTTTAAACACTTTAACTTTGGTCAGTCCTTTCTTAGATGTTTTTAATTTATGTAAATCCATCAAATGCTATTGGGGAGTCCTCTTGTGATCCATGGAGCTTATTGCAAGCTTCACTGTTGCAGTGGTGGATCCCATGACGGGGAACAGAGGGTGGGCAGTGGCAGCTCACGCAAGTCCAGCAGTGCAGGGAAGAGTCGCAGTGGTAAGTGTGTTTCCCATCTTGTACACTCATCACAGATCTCCAACTGTCTTAAAGGTCTAATGTAGATCTCTGATTGAAATAGAAGTTTATTGGAGGTCTCTGAACAAAATGCAAGTCTAATGGAGATCTCAGACTGACATACAAGGTTAATGGAGATCTCAGACTGACATACAAGTCTAATGGAGATCTCAGACTGACATACAAGGTTAATGGAGATCTCAGACTGACATACAAGGTTAATGGAGATCTCAGTCTGAAATACAAGTCTAATGGAGATCTCAGACTGACATGCAAGTCTAATGGAGATCTCAGACTGACATACAAGTCTAATAGAGATCTCAGACTGACATACAAGTCTAATGGAGATCTCAGACTGAAATACAAGTCTAATGGAGATCTCAGACTGACATACAAGTTTAATGGAGGTCTCAGACTGACATACAAGTCTAATGGAGATCTCAGACTGACATACAAGTCTAATGGAGATCTCAGACTGACATACAAGTTTAATGGAGGTCTCAGACTGACATACAAGTCTAATGGAGATCTCAGACTGACATACAAGTTTAATGGAGGTCTCAGACTGACATACAAGTCTAATGGAGATCTCAGACTGACATACAAGTCTAATGGAGATCTCAGACTGACATGCAAGTCTAATGGAGATCTCAGACTGACATACAAGTCTAATAGAGATCTCAGACTGACATACAAGTCTAATGGAGATCTCAGACTGAAATACAAGTCTAATGGAGATCTCAGACTGACATACAAGTCTAATAGAGATCTCAGACTGACATACAAGTTTAATGGAGGTCTCAGACTGACATACAAGTCTAATGGAGATCTCAGACTGTCATACAAGTCTAATGGAGATCTCAGACTGACATACAAGTTTAATGGAGGTCTCAGACTGACATACAAGTCTAATGGAGATCTCAGACTGACATACAAGTTTAATGGAGGTCTCAGACTGACATACAAGTCTAATGGAGATCTCAGACTGACATACAAGTCTAATGGAGATCTCAGACTGACATACAAGGTTAATGGAGATCTCAGACTGAAATACAAGTCTAATGGAGGTCTCAGACTGACATGCAAGTCTAATGGAGATCTCAGACTGACATATAAGTCTAATGGAGATCTCAGACTGACATACAAGTCTAATGGAGATCTCAGACTGACATACTAGTCCAAGTCTAATGGCAATCTCAGACTTATGCTTATTTCCTCCCTTTTATGTTCCAGGCAGTGCTGGGAAAAGAGACTCAATTGACGTCGGTGATGATAACTTCTTCACAGACAAAGTGGCCCCTCTCATTGAGGCGATGTCAGCTCTTGGCAAGAGTAAGTGTTCACAAGTTGTAACAACATTTTATTGACCCACTGTGTAGTCCAAGGGGAGACAAGTTGGCAAGAGCAAGTGTTCACAAGTTATAAGAACATTTTGTTTCCCCACTGTTGTAGACAGGGACAATGAAAAGCTGGGGGAGCTGGCGGAGGAGCTGTACACTGTGCTGGACACCAACAAAAAACTGACCAAGAGCTACAAGCAGAGATCCTCCATACTCAAGGCCATCTTCAAGTTGCTGGATGTGGAAGAACCCAGAGTCATGCTCAAGTTAGCCAGGCTAATACTGGCAGTAAGTGACTTGCTCATAGCTCCATACTGTCAACAGTAATGTTTGAAACAGGATGGGACTATTAAGGCCTGATGGTCAAAACGGGGTAGCAAAATGAGGATGTACATGTTCCTTTTGATGTGTGTTACTAGCTATGGATGAATTTGAAGTAACAAATGGGACACACACCCATGTGTATAAGATTAAGTAAGTGTTCTTGTTTTATTTGTGTATCAGTCAAAATCCATGCTGTGTTGTTAATCTTTCAATTGTTTAAGTCAATAGTAAATTCAATAATTGTTCAATGACCTTAGCAGTTTTTTTATTCACATTGGCATTACTGTATTTTCTTGAGTATAGTGCGCAGTGAAGTATAATAGGGGATTCAGTATTTTGAAAAAGAAATTCCGAGTATTATGGCTTGGAAATTTGAAATACAACAATATATCATTGACTTTAGGGGAAAATGCATTGTGTCAGTAACTTATTTTAAGCAAAATTGTTTGCATAGCCTACAAATATCAAGGTTTCTCCTGTAGATTTAAGTACTGTATTCCCAATGTCCGAAGCTGTCTTTACTAAGCATCACATAGAGGATTCACAGGATTGTAATATTTGCTTCTTTAGAATCTAAGTAGGCAGGCTTGCGTCATCTGGGAGGTTCTTTCATAGTAGCTAGTTTGACAGAAAGTTGATAACAGGGACATGTTTTGAGGCAAAATCATGTTTCGACCCGCAAAGATCCAGGTTTAAATAGGTCGTCAGCAACCCATGCTTGCCATGAAAAGGTGACTATGCTTGTCGTAAGAGGTGGTCAGGCTCGATGACTTGGTTGATGCATGTCACTTTATCCCAATTGAGTGGATGGGTACATGATATCCATCACTGGATTGTCTGGTCCAGACTCAATTGTTTACAGACTGCTGTCATATAGCTGGAATATTGCTGAATGCAGCATTAAACAACAAACAAACAAAACCATGTGACAGTAAGTTTTTCTGCATGCCTACTTGTCACAGCCTAATGGACAAATTTCTTTTCCA
The DNA here is from genome assembly GCF_022045235.1 of Haliotis cracherodii. Classification (NCBI taxonomy): domain Eukaryota; kingdom Metazoa; phylum Mollusca; class Gastropoda; order Lepetellida; family Haliotidae; genus Haliotis; species Haliotis cracherodii. Next base: position 33,222,375 of record NW_027266286.1, read on the forward strand.
GTTTAAGGTGGGAGGCAATAATCTGTTGAATGTGTGTAAGTTGGTGTTTAAAGTGAGCCGTAATGAGAAGAACGACCAGGAGTTCCTGGAAGGCAATGTTCTAGGTGAGTTATCTGTGAGGGAGGAGAAATGTCACGGAGATATGTGTACAGCTTGGCTACCACCACCATTTCTCAGACTTTTAACTCAGATATTTGTCACTTTCTCCGTTTGTTACATCTGATTCACTCCTTTATATTCAAATCCCATTTGACAACATTTTTCAAACAACCAGACACATTACTGTTAGTTTCACAATAATGCATAATAGCTTGTAGCCTCACTCAGTCCACTGGGTTTGTGATCCAGTGGGGATAACTCTATCTATATCTTCACTTCATGTTTGCAGGTACTTCTGTCTTATCCAGTTTGTTGAAATTGTTGTATGTTCAAGACAGAGATATTATGAAAAATGTTTGTTATTTCAGATCTTCTGATAGAGACAATACAGAGTAGTGACCATGTGGCGTCGTGTGAAGCTCTCATCTACTGTGTGGGAGCCGTCAAGTTCCTTACCGGAAACCCAACAATACTGAAGAGGCTGGCCAAGAGGGAGTGTATAGAGACGCTTGCTGGACTCATGCACAATATAGAGAAAACTGTGAGCATAAGCAAACTTTTCACACAGTATCTTTTGAGTCAAACTTGAACCCCCCGGAGTCCACAGCATCCTTGCTTGTTATGAGAGGTGACAAGGAAGGAAATGAGGTGGTTGCAATGGCTGGTCAGTATGGTCAGTACTCAGGTGGTTGACAACTGTGGAAGACCAGGTCTCAGCTCTCTTATAGTAATAGTGTCAGTGTGGTCAGTAATCAGGTAGTTGACAACTGTGGAAGACCAAGTCTCAGCTCTCTTATAGTAATAGCGTCAGTGTGGTCAGTAATCAGGTGGTTGACAACTGTGGAAGACCAAGTCTCAGCTCTCTTATAGTAATAGCGTCCGTGTGGTCAGTAACCAGGTGGCTGACAACTGTGGAAGACCAAATCTCAGCTCTCTTATAGTAATAGCGTCAGTGTGGTCAGTACTCAGGTGGTTGACAACTGTGGAAGACCAAGTCTCAGCTCTCTTATAGTAATAGCGTCAGTGTGGTCAGTAATCAGGTGGTTGACAACTGTGGAAGACCAAATCTCAGCTCTCTTATAGTAATAGCGTCAGTGTGGTCAGTACTCAGGTGGTTGACAACTGTGGAAGACCAAGTCTCAGCTCTCTTATAGTAATAGCGTCAGTGTGGTCAGTAACCAGGTGGCTGACAACTGTGGAAGACCAAGTCTCAGCTCTCTTATAGTAATAGTGTCAGTGTGGTCAGTACTCAGGTGGTTGACAACTGTGGAAGACCAAGTCTCAGCTCTCTTATAGTAATAGCGTCAGTGTGGTCAGTAACCAGGTGGTTGACAACTGTGGAAGACCAAATCTCAGCTCTCTTATAGTAATAGCGTCAGTGTGGTCAGTAATCAGGTGGTTGACAACTGTGGAAGACCAAATCTCAGCTCTCTTATAGTAATAGCATCAGTGTGGTCAGTACTCAGGTGGTTGACAACTGTGGAAGACCAAGTCTCAGCTCTCTTATAGTAATAGCGTCAGTGTGGTCAGTAATCAGGTGGTTGACAACTGTGGAAGACCATATTCTCAGCTCTCTTATAGTAATAGTGTCAGTGTGGTCAGTAACCAGGTGGTTGACAACTGTGGAAGACCAAGTCTCAGCTCTCTTATAGTAATATCGTCAGTGTGGTCAGTAATCAGGTGGTTGACAACTGTGGAAGACCAAGTCTCAGCTCTCTTATAGTAATAGCGTCAGTGTGGTCAGTAACCAGGTGGTTGACAACTGTGGAAGACCAAATCTCAGCTCTCTTATAGTAATAGCGTCAGTGTGGTCAGTAATCAGGTGGTTGACAACTGTGGAAGACCAAATCTCAGCTCTCTCATAGTAATAGCATCAGTGTGGTCAGTACTCAGGTGGTTGACAACTGTGGAAGACCAAGTCTCAGCTCTCTTATAGTAATAGCGTCAGTGTGGTCAGTAATCAGGTGGTTGACAACTGTGGAAGACCATATTCTCAGCTCTCTTATAGTAATAGTGTCAGTGTGGTCAGTAACCAGGTGGTTGACAACTGTGGAAGACCAAGTCTCAGCTCTCTTATAGTAATAGCGTCAGTGTGGTCAGTAATCAGGTGGTTGACAACTGTGGAAGACCATATTCTCAGCTCTCTTATAGTAATAGCGTCAGTGTGGTCAGTACTCAGGTGGTTGACAACTGTGGAAGACCAAGTCTCAGCTCTCTTATAGTAAAAGCGTCAGTGTGGTCAGTAACCAGGTGGTTGACAACTGTGGAAGACCAAGTCTCAGCTCTCTTATAGTAATAGCGTCAGTGTGGTCAGTAATCAGGTGGTTGACAACTGTGGAAGACCAAATCTCAGCTCTCTTATAGTAATAGCGTCAGTGTGGTCAGTACTCAGGTGGTTGACAACTGTGGAAGACCAAGTCTCAGCTCTCTTATAGTAATAGCGTCAGTGTGGTCAGTAACCAGGTGGCTGACAACTGTGGAAGACCAAGTCTCAGCTCTCTTATAGTAATAGTGTCAGTGTGGTCAGTACTCAGGTGGTTGACAACTGTGGAAGACCAAGTCTCAGCTCTCTTATAGTAATAGCGTCAGTGTGGTCAGTAACCAGGTGGTTGACAACTGTGGAAGACCAAATCTCAGCTCTCTTATAGTAATAGCGTCAGTGTGGTCAGTAATCAGGTGGTTGACAACTGTGGAAGACCAAATCTCAGCTCTCTTATAGTAATAGCATCAGTGTGGTCAGTACTCAGGTGGTTGACAACTGTGGAAGACCAAGTCTCAGCTCTCTTATAGTAATAGCGTCAGTGTGGTCAGTAATCAGGTGGTTGACAACTGTGGAAGACCATATTCTCAGCTCTCTTATAGTAATAGTGTCAGTGTGGTCAGTAACCAGGTGGTTGACAACTGTGGAAGACCAAGTCTCAGCTCTCTTATAGTAATATCGTCAGTGTGGTCAGTAATCAGGTGGTTGACAACTGTGGAAGACCAAGTCTCAGCTCTCTTATAGTAATAGCGTCAGTGTGGTCAGTAACCAGGTGGTTGACAACTGTGGAAGACCAAATCTCAGCTCTCTTATAGTAATAGCGTCAGTGTGGTCAGTAATCAGGTGGTTGACAACTGTGGAAGACCAAATCTCAGCTCTCTCATAGTAATAGCATCAGTGTGGTCAGTACTCAGGTGGTTGACAACTGTGGAAGACCAAGTCTCAGCTCTCTTATAGTAATAGCGTCAGTGTGGTCAGTAATCAGGTGGTTGACAACTGTGGAAGACCATATTCTCAGCTCTCTTATAGTAATAGTGTCAGTGTGGTCAGTAACCAGGTGGTTGACAACTGTGGAAGACCAAGTCTCAGCTCTCTTATAGTAATAGCGTCAGTGTGGTCAGTAATCAGGTGGTTGACAACTGTGGAAGACCATATTCTCAGCTCTCTTATAGTAATAGCGTCAGTGTGGTCAGTACTCAGGTGGTTGACAACTGTGGAAGACCAAGTCTCAGCTCTCTTATAGTAAAAGCGTCAGTGTGGTCAGTAACCAGGTGGTTGACAACTGTGGAAGACCAAGTCTCAGCTCTCTTATAGTAATAGCGTCAGTGTGGTCAGTACTCAGGTGGTTGACAACTGTGGAAGACCCAGTCTCAGCTCTCTTATAGTAATAGCATCAGTGTGGTCAATAATCAGGTGGTTGACAACTGTGGAAGACCAAGTCTCAGCTCTCTTATAGTAATAGCGTCAGTGTGGTCAGTAATCAGGTGGTTGACAACTGTGGAAGACCAAGTCTCAGCTCTCTTATAGTAAAAGCGTCAGTGTGGTCAGTAACCAGGTGGTTGACAACTGTGGAAGACCAAGTCTCAGCTCTCTTATAGTAATAGCGTCAGTGTGGTCAGTACTCAGGTGGTTGACAACTGTGGAAGACCCAGTCTCAGCTCTCTTATAGTAATAGCATCAGTGTGGTCAATAATCAGGTGGTTGACAACTGTGGAAGACCAAGTCTCAGCTCTCTTATAGTAATAGCGTCAGTGTGGTCAGTAATCAGGTGGTTGACAACTGTGGAAGACCAAATCTCAGCTCTCTTATAGTAATAGCATCAGTGTGGTCAGTACTCAGGTGGTTGACAACTGTGGAAGACCAAGTCTCAGCTCTCTTATAGTAATAGCGTCAGTGTGGTCAGTAATCAGGTGGTTGACAACTGTGGAAGACCAAGTCTCAGCTCTCTTATAGTAATAGTGTCAGTGTGGTCAGTAATCAGGTGGTTGACAACTGTGGAAGACCAAGTCTCAGCTCTCTTATAGTAATAGCGTCAGTGTGGTCAGTAATCAGGTGGTTGACAACTGTGGAAGACCAAGTCTCAGCTCTCTTATAGTAATAGCATCAGTGTTTGCTTTGTTCAAAGCAGTAGCAGTAGCAGTCTATCACATAGATCATTTCAAGCCTAAGCATTAAGCTGATGTGACTGAAATACTGTTGAAAAGAGGAGTTAAACCCATCTCCTGCACTCTTTAAAACTGTCGGAGATTTTTGATGATTCTATTTAGACAGACTTCTAAACATTGAAGGATTGAACTCTATGTGTATGTAGTTTGTGTTGCTATGGAAACCTATAGCTGCTTTGAGTAATTCTTTCAGTCAGTTCATATTCACCTGTAGATTTTAACCATCAAGCGTAACATCAACAAACAGACGTGTAATCTGTTCACAGCATCGTGATAATATCTCTCACTGATTTAAGGGGTCTTTTTCAAACTAGTTGGACCATTTTGTCTTCTTCATTGAATTAGACAACAGGATTGTTAACCCTCCCCTTCATGCCAACATTGTCTTCCTGTCTCTCTGCTTTACATGTACATTTCTTTCTGATCAGAATCGAGACAATGGACGAGTCAGTGAACAGTTTGGACATATTTTAGTTCAGGTAAATGATTGCTTTCTTGTTATATTGAAGGCATTTGATGACGGATGTTGTGTGCACTTGTTTATGCAATTGTTACCAAAACAGAATAGGTTATGTTTCCTTCACGTAATTAAAGTTAAATTATTGACAGTGTGAAAGGATATTTAAGATGGAAATAAACAGTTGCTTCTCTGACATCTTTTCTATGGTGTCTTTTTTAATCTGATATTAGAATTTTCATATTTTGTCTATAAACATTTTTGTCTGAATGTTTTTATGTGTTTTGTGTTTGTCAAGATGATACCCAAGCAACAAGCTTACTTTCTTCAGCCTTACGTTTGTTTGATGATTTACTGAATAAAAATAGAAACACCATCCATCGTATCTAGTCATATTGGTTTAGAGGGAACTATATGTAGCTGCCTAGTCATATTGGTTTAGAGGGAACTATATGTAGCTGCCTAGTCATATTGGTTTAGAGTCTAGGAACTATATGTAGCTGCCTAGTCATATTGGTTTAGAGGGAGCTATATGTAGCTGCCCAGTCATATTGGTTTAGAGGGAATTATATGTAGCTGCCCAGTCATATTGGTTTAGAGGGAACTATATGTAGCTGCCTAGTCATATTGGTTTAGAGGGAATTATATGTAGCTGCCTAGTCATATTGGTTTAGAGGGAACTATATGTAGCTGCCTAGTCATATTGGTTTAGAGGGAACTATATGTAGCTGCCTAGTCATATTGGTTTAGAGGGAGCTATATGTAGCTGCCTAGTCATATTGGGTTTAGAGGGAGCTATATGTAGCTGCCTAGTCATATTGGTTTAGAGGGAGCTATATGTAGCTGCCTAGTCATATTGGGTTTAGAGGGAGCTATATGTAGCTGCCTAGTCATATTGGTTTAGAGGGAACTATATGTAGCTGCCTAGTCATATTGGTTTAGAGGGAGCTATATGTAGCTGCCTAGTCATATTGGGTTTAGAGGGAGCTATATGTAGCTGCCTAGTCATATTGGTTTAGAGGGAGCTATATGTAGCTGCCTAGTCATATTGGTTTAGAGTCTAGGAACTATATGTAGCTGCCTAGTCATATTGGTTTAGAGGGAACTATATGTAGCTGCCTAGTCATATTGGTTTAGAGGGAGCTATATGTAGCTGCCTAGTCATATTGGTTTAGAGGGAACTATATGTAGCTGCCTAGTCATATTGGTTTAGAGTCTAGGAACTATATGTAGCTGCCTAGTCATATTGGTTTAGAGGGAACTATATGTAGCTGCCTAGTCATATTGGTTTAGAGGGAGCTATATGTAGCTGCCTAGTCATATTGGTTTAGAGGGAACTATATGTAGCTGCCTAGTCATATTGGTTTAGAGGGAGCTATATGTAGCTGCCTAGTCATATTGGTTTAGAGGGAACTAAATACATGTATTGCTACTTAGTCCCTTGTGACATTATGACATTGTTGTGTGTGCAGCTGTGTGCAGCCCTGCGTAACCTGGCTGATGTGGGGTCAGGGAGGGAGCGGTTCCTGCAGACCGGGGTCATAGAGAGCCTCAGTCATCTTCTCGATGCCTACCCCAATGACTGTGATCTGGTACTCTACATATCCAGAATATTCAGGTAAGCTGACGTCCCCACACATTCCACACCCCAGGAATGACTGATGTTTTAAGTATTTGTTTGTCTGTTGGTTAAGGCCACACTCAGCAATATTCCGGTTGTATGACAGATGTTTGAAAATAATAAAATCTGGACCAGACAATCAAGTGAGTGAGTTGAGTTTAATGCCACTTTTAACAGTATTCCAGTTATATCGCGGCGTGTCAGCTTTATGTGGGAGGGAAGCCCGAAGTGATGGAGGTCTCAGATGTTTTTTACCACTTCGGTGAAACCCACAAGCACCGGTATGGTGCTGACAGACCTAGAAACATGATCGGGATGAATCAGGATTGGAACCCACTATCATAGGTTTCTGGCGTGCAAAAGGGACGCAACTCTGCACAGCGAATCGTGGCGCCTTAGACGACTGGGCCACTCGTGCCCCCCCCCCCCCCCGACGATCAAGTGATTGACATCATAAGAATCAATCTACACATTTGGGATACGATGCATGATGATGCATGAAGAAAGATCCCATTAGTCACCTCTTGCGACAAGCAAAGTCACCTTTTACGGTAAGCTTGGGTTGCTGAAAAACGATTCTAACCTGGATCTACCTTCTTTTAAGTGGCTGTGAGCTGATCCTCAAAATTTGTTATTTGACTGCAGTGTATTTGACTTTACCAGTTACTTTGATAATTGATCTGTGGACAGACCAATTTGAATACTTTTTGCAATGAAGACACGAGGAAAGAATAAAACCTTTTTAAGATAAAAAAAAATCATATATTAGGAAACAAATACTATCCATTTGCTTCAAGTGAATTCTTCGGAGTTGGAGAGAGCAACCCATGTCTAAATGTCAATTTTAGTACTGTAAATGTTCATTTTGGGATTAGTGAAGTCATGGAGGTCCCTATCCTTGCTGTGTTGTTATCCCCCGCCGCGCGAAAGCGCGAAGCGGGGGATATAGTATTCACGACCGTCCGTACGTCCGTCCGTCCGTCCCACCTGTTTGTTGCCGCGATATCTCAAGAACTAAACACTGGATTGTCTTCATATTTGGAACTATGGTGTATATACAGACTCCGCAGACACCAGTCGGTTTTGGTGACCTTGACCCCATTTTCAAGGTCACAGCAGGCATATCTGCTTTTGGAGTTGGAAAACGGTGTTGCCGCAATATCTCAAGAACTAATCTCTGGAATGTCTTCATATTTGGAACTATGGTGTATATACAGACTCCGCAGACACCAGTCGGTTTTGGTGACCTTGACCCCATTTTCAAGGTCACAGCAGGCAAATCTGTTTTTGGAGTTGGAAAACGGTGTTGCCACAATATCTCAAGAACTAATCGCTGGATTGTCTTCATATTTGGTACTATGGTGTACAGGCGGGGGATATTTCGTCACTCTGTGACAAATACTTGTTCAATTCCAAATGTTACTGTGCCTTTAGCTAAGCAGTTTCTACTGGTATTTTGTTTGTGATTCACCAAGCACTATATTTGAACATGTTAAATATTTATAAATTCAATTAACAAGCAGGGCTTTTGTAAAGTTTCCACAGTTGGAAGAATAAATAATAATTTTTAAACCTATCCTATCTCACACTTTGCATTTCTCCCTTCTTCTTCGATCCTATATCGGAACATGCTTGAATCGTGTTTCCAGCTTCTAAAACTAGAAACCGAACCGGCTATTTATGATTCCGGCTATTTTGGGATCCAACGACCTTGAAGACCTCTCCTTGTTCCGTGTTTGGGCGCTTCAAATATATCTCGATGCGTCGCGCCTCCACAAACGTTCCCATTGTCATCCGCGTCTATACCGGAAATTTCTCGGACGACGCTATCCTTCTGGCTACGTTCCATCATTCTACGAGTGTATACTTTCGCCGGGCCGCTACACCTACAATGTCCAATCCTCACAAGACTCGTGCGGTTGCTTCCACCATGGCCCTCCACAGTGACTGCACCCTTTCAACCATCATGGAAGGGTGTTTTTGGAAGTCGGATACTGTGTTTGCGTCCCACTAACTTCGTGACATTTCAGTCACAGACATACAAGGGCTCCACAAGTTTGGTTCGTTGGTGTTGGCTCAACAGCTGTCTCGCCCCAGTTCACGCAGAACATAAACTGTTATACTTCGTAATCCTTGCTGGTTACAATTGTATATACAGAATAAATCATTAAACGTTTACGTGGTATTACATGTTTTTTCATTGTTCAGGTTTCCCAGATTGAGTCCCTTTTGGAGGGTGAATTAGCTCATCTGTAGAGACTTTTTTAGAAGAATCGATGCCCTTCCAGGATAGATTTCAAGTCATCTGCCGTTTCGCTTATGCATTGACAGCTACGAGGTCGTTCTATATGTACGATGACATACGGGAAAAATGTATACCCAATCTCATGCTGTTATGCGTTTGAGTAACGTATTCGGGATCGTAAACACTGATTGATCGTGTGTATTTTTTTTCCACGCTCAAGAGTTCATGTCTTTAGACGCTAGACAGTTTTTCAAAATTCTGAAACAAAATTCAAAATTACACTGTCTAGAACCAGCTTCCTCGTGCATATCTCACGGTTGTAGTCTATACAGGCTAGGGTATCTCCGACCCACCATCCAACCATGGGATAAAATGCAAAGTGTGAAATAGGATAAGTTTAAAAATTTGGAAATTTTAGTATAAATTGTATATTTATATACTTATCCTATCTCACGGGCGATAGGCCCACCCGATGATGCCCGCATCTCATTTACACAAGCCTTATAAAGCTCTGTGAGAGAGAATGAATTGGTAGAGGCGCACACGTTGTCAGTTCAAGCAGGCACGGCGTGCACAAGAGGCACGTCATTGACCTAGCTTTTGGACGTAACCATGGAGATGCAGGGGGGGCTTGGGTGGCTATTTTTAGTTTTAGAAGCTGGAAACATGATTCAAGCACGTTCCCACATAGGATTGAAGAAGAAGGGAGAAATGCAAAGTGTGAGATAGGATAAGTATATAAATATACAATTTATACTAAAATTTCCAATTTTTACAATATACATACTGCTCATATGTTTTTCACTTATTCTGCATTACTTATTGCACATTGCTCTTCCTAGCCATGGAATAGTGGCATGGTTATTTTACATCCATGCATTGAAGATGCTGATTGTTTACTTATCTGCATTACTCCTTACTGCTTACTTTTGACAGAAATGAAGCTGTGTGAGGTCCAGCTGAAGAAAACCAGTTGTGAAGCCAACCCTCTTTCCCACCAGCGCCACCCACGTACCCGCATACGAGAGCACCCTATATGGACCCATTAGGGATTCATGATTTTATGCAGTCCATGTTCCAACAAAGGTTTGCGACCATCGTATGACAAGGTTATCTAAGCCGACGACTGTCCAGATGTTGGACATGTGATTGGCTTTCATACAGTGGAGGTCCGACGTTCCCTTAAGCCTTTAGCAGCTCCGCCAATTCTCCCAGTCTAATCGGTGCACTTTAACGTTGGCTGAACGATTCCACAGAGAGGGCGTTTGTACTCTTGTAGAATTTGTATCTTATGGCTTCTGGTAGGCATGATCTGTACCAAAACTTGAAGATCATCCCAAATTCACGACCATTATACATTTGACAGAATCATCATATGCGACCGGGTACCCACCTCTCGTGATCATCATTCACAGGACAGGACAACTTGCTCCTACATCGGCCACGTCACACATTCTTCACAGAACTCAAGAACATCACTTGTCTGTCTACCACACAGTTCACAGTGGATTATCCGTGTGTGGAGCTTGAACCTCGTACGACTGAATGCAGAATTATAGGTTACTCCGCAGGGTGATTTAAATGTCATGTGTCAAAAACTCTCTGACTGTCAACCAGAATTAGGTCAGTTGACCTATTGTTAGCCGTGCAGTGTATCCGACAATTTGGTTTCCATGCTCACTTGTACATAATGCTGCAACCACTCGATCAGACGCCTGTCGCTGTGCATCAATGTGACCGAGTCACTACCTTCAGTAAACCTCCGATGCCATCATGCGGGGTAAGGAGGCTCCACCCTTCATTGTTACCTTGATATAAGAACGGGAGCGCTTATACGATGCCGAGGAGATTGAAATGATCACCTTACAATTTTCACCCTACAGTACTTCTTCCCAAGGTGATGCAGAAGTTTGGGGCAAACAAGAGCCACGATTTTGATCACGCCTAGTTATCTGGTGGCTCTAATTCAGTGTTTGCGGTTCCAGAAGATTGGAAGATGACCAAGATCCTGGAACTGCAGGCTTTCTTATGTGCCTTCTGCACTCCTGCATGGGATTTAAATGTGGTACTTTTGTTGTTGCATGCTTCCCCTGTTAGAGCATCTCTACTCTACATCATTTTATGACCTCACCAAGAAGACATTCTTCTTATTAACACTGGCGACAGTGGCAAGGGCTAGTGAGCTTAAAGCTCTTAACATTAGCCTTGTACGCTTTGAGCGGGGTAAACCTCGGGCTGTGCTGGGATTTCCTTACCAAGAATCAACTATCAGGACAGCCCGAATGTCCCTTTGCCATCCCACCTTTATCTCCACGACAGAAGTCAGCTGCAACACCATCATCCTTCAGGCATATAAGATTGCCAACCTTGATCCACCAGTTGGCTTGCTAAATCAGTTTCTCGACTAAAGCGCACGCTAATTTCTCATGTTGTTTTTTAACAGGGACGTCCTCATACTCTCGTACTGTCTGCGGACAGCTTTGGTAAAATCTAAATATTTTTATCATTTGTATACTTATCCCACATAAGTACAATTAAGCGCCCACCTGTCGCAGACCTGCCTTCAGACGAAAGTACATGTGACAAGCAGTAATATAAAGATTTCATGACATCATCACTTGCGTTTGATCACATGGCAGCTGTAAGAGGGTCAGCTTCACAACTGGTTGGAACAACTTTTTCTTCCGCTGGTCTGCACACAGCTTCGTTTCTGTCAAAAGTAAGAAGTAAATGCATTAGGGAGTAATACAGATAAGTATACAAATGTAAAAGCTATTTAGATTTTATTAAAAGCAAAAATAAAATCTCTTATCGCAAATGCCATTCTTCATGACTCCAAAAGTTTGATAAGAAATTGCATCTGCAACACTACCCTCATATGAGATGTCTGTGTAGTGACAATGCTGTGTTTGCTTTCAGTAAAGTGACGCTCCATACGGACTGCTGCACAGTTTTGGCCAATGAACATTCCTGCTACAAGTCTTTCATTCATTTGCTCAACAGACATGTCAACAAGGAGGTAACACTGACGCTTGATATGTAGTATTGGGAATGAGGATTATAAATCTCTTATTTTTCTTATATTGATAGTATGGCAATAACATTACCTGCCCAAGCTCAATATTACTGTGGGAACTAGTACACTTTACTGGCCCAGTCATCTCTCTTCTGTCATGTTAGGACAAAAGTCAAACCCAAATTGTATTATTATTTTCTTTCATAACATAATATCCATAGCATTGACATTATTCAGTGCTTTATTCAAAGCAACCATTATAAAAAGTATGAATGCTTGGAGCTGATTTGCTCATATAGTTGATTGACCCATGTAAATGGGGGTGCTTAACATGTCAGAATTGACTGCCACAGTTTCCACACTTTGAAACCATATGTTCGAGTACTTCTGGGGGATGTTGTGTACAGACATATCATAAAAATTTGTGAACATTGATTGGCCATGTCAAAGGTCAAGGTCATCCTCAAGGTCATAGCCTTTTGTTTCCTTGTGTACTGAACAAACCCTGCATTGGGTTGACACCTGTTATCGGACTGGAAATTCCAGGGTTGTATGTTATGATTTCTGGGGCCTTCTGGACATGATAGTAAAGAGGCTGTTTCTGTTTTTGCAAATATGTGGAAACACTTTTGTAGTTTTCATGTAATGTGCAACCAGTTTCACTTACACAACCAAACAATCATGTATTTGGGAAATAAGACAACTTGAATTTTGCTGAAATAGACTGAGAGAAGTTTCAAATCATGAACTTAGTAATTCAAGGTGTTTAGACTGGCTCCTGGAGAGTTCCTTCACCTGCTCGTTGTCTCTCATCTTCCCGAGGCAAGAGAGTTAACTGACAATAAAGTTCAGTTTCTACCCTTGCCGAACTAGGCTGGTATTATGGAGTTACATTTTGGCTGGACTAATGAGTCTATGCATAGTCCAATCAAAATCTTGCAACGAAATCAAAATCCGTTTTGTAAACTGTTGTGCAGATTTCGGTCGATTGCAGGATTTACAAAGCATGTACACTGCCAACTCATTGTCAACAGATATTTTCCAAACCTTTTCATGTTTTTAATCAAGGTGCTCGCGTGATTTGATGCACTTCACGTTGTAAGACCCGTTTTATCACAGTATAGATCTTGATTATAGATCAGATCGTCTTGACAGGGCACTGTCATTTTAATTGAAACAAATGCAAGTGATGGAATCGGATTGGTCCATAGGAGAGGTTTAGAAGGGACATAACTCATAATAACCACTGGTGGCGCTACAATCGAGCTCAGGAATTCCAGCCTAGTTTGGCAAGGGCGGAAACTGGACTTTCAAAGTCAGTTAACTCTCTTGCCTCGGGAAGATGGTTGTCTCTGTCCATGTTGATCTCTTTGGTGTATTGCTGCATGATGTTGCAGGACGTGGTCGTGAGAGTGTGTTTTGTTCTGGGGAATATCACAGCCAAGAACGATGATGCAAGGAGAAGACTGTTCCAGGAAACTAATGCCATGCCCACCCTGCTTTCAGTATTAAAAACATTCCACAACATGGAGTCTCAGGTAAATACCTTTCAGGAACAACCTTGAATGACAAGTTTAGAAGTAATATGTGGATTAATTTGGAATGAAAATGAATTGCCCAGCTTTAGGTCTTTCATAATAGTTTTTCTGTGGTTTGAATCATTTCAAATGTATAAGCTTATGGTAATGCACCCTAGCATTTTTTAATTGAATCAAAATATGCTTTTCTGTGTACATGTACATGTGTTTTAACCTCCAATAAAGAAAAGTAAGGAATGCACAAAGCTGAAATTAGCCTGTACTCCAAATAGCAAGTAAAGTGAACAGAATGCTGATATGCAGTAAATATAGTTTTTGTGACACAATCTAGCAATTACTTAGTAAAACATATGAATTAATTAAACATTAAAACATCCTCGTCATGAATTGCTGGACCAGAATGAAAGTACTGACTCAGGGAAGCTGTCTTGCCTGTTTTCACCAAGCAACCCTCAAGCCAGGGGCCACATCTCGCGCACACCGTCCAGATGCAACACTGTTGTTGATCATCACCTGGTGCCAGAATCAGATACTGACAGTCAATGACAGTTTTGCGTTATGATTGTTTGCATTTCACACTGATTGAAACTGATTTTCTTCTTTCAGAAAAGGTCAAAGCCTGAGAATGTTACCACAAATGGCAGACACAACAATAATGATGGGGATTGTGCTGTCAACACAATAGATGACGTTCTGATCAAAGTCATTCGAGTAATCGCCAACTTGTCCATCAATGATTCTGTTGGGCCAATCATAGCTTCACATGTGGAATGTGTACAACTTTTACTAGCAATTCTAGGTGTGTGATTACAGTGACTAGAATATCAGTAGAATTCATCCACTGATGTCATATCAACTATTAATTGGAAGTCTGAATAATATAGCAGTTGTTTAAGAAAACTTTAACTCGTTCAATTCTATAAAATCCAAATATTAGGAAAACATTGGGGTGGGGGGGCAATGTATAAATTCATTTCCATGAAATGTTGTTTTGAAACTTATCAAGTCTGGCAGCAATAATACATGCATTATGTGTACGGTCTATTTGTGTTTAGGGGAAAGCAATGATGAAATTGTATTTCTTCAGATTCTAAAGACATTGGAAGCAGCGAGGAGCTGATTCTGAACACGGTGGCTACAATCAACAACCTTTCATACTACACCACCAAGACCAGCGCCATCACAGCCCACCAGAACACTGTAGCTCAGGGTGAGTGACCTGCTTGTCACTGATTACCAGTCATTTTACAGTTCATTGTAGAGCAGTATCATTTTACTGCTTTGGACGTTTCCAGACCACTGCTGGTTCAATAGGCACAGGGGCAGGTTAAAGGTGTTCAGTTAACTGTTGAATGTCCACAGGGGTGGGTTTAAGGTGTTCAGTTAACTGTTGAATGTGCACAGGGGTGGGTTTAAGGTGTTCAGTTAACAGTTGAATGTGCACAGGGGCAGGGTTAAGGTGTTCAGTTAACAGTTGAATGTGCACACGGGCAGGTTTAAGGTGTTCAGTTAACAGTTGAATGTGCACACGGGCAGGTTTAAGGTGTTCAGTTAACAGTTGAATGTGCACATGGGCAGGTTTAAGGTGTTCAGTTAACAGTTGAATGTGCACAGGGGCAGGTTTAAGGTGTTCAGTTAACTGTTGAATGTGCACAGGGGCAGGTTTAAGGTGTTCAGTTAACAGTTGAATGTGCACAGGGGCAGGTTTAAGGTGTTCAGCTATCAGTTGAATGTGCACAGGGGCAGGTTTAAGGTGTTCAGTTAACAGTTGAATGTGCACAGGGGCAGGTTTAAGGTGTTCAGTTAACTGTTGAATGTGCACAGGGACAGGTTTAAGGTGTTCAGTTAACAGTTGAATGTGCACATGGGCAGGTTTAAGGTGTTCAGTTATCAGTTGAATGTGCACAGGGGCAGGTTTAAGGTGTTCAGTTAACAGTTGAATGTGCACAGGGGCAGGTTTAAGGTGTTCAGTTATCAGTTGAATGTGCACATGGGCAGGTTTAAGGTGTTCAGTTAACAGTTGAATGTGCACAGGGGCAGGTTTAAGGTGTTCAGTTAACTGTTGAATGTGCACAGGGGCAGGTTTAAGGTGTTCAGTTAACAGTTGAATGTGCACAGGGGCAGGTTTAAGGTGTTCAGCTATCAGTTGATTTGCACAGGGGCAGGTTTAAGGTGTTCAGTTAACAGTTGAATGTGCACAGGGGCAGGTTTAAGGTGTTCAGTTAACTGTTGAATGTGCACAGGGACAGGTTTAAGGTGTTCAGTTAACAGTTGAATGTGCACATGGGCAGGTTTAAGGTGTTCAGTTAACAGTTGAATGTGCACAGGGGCAGGTTTAAGGTGTTCAGTTAACAGTTGAATGTGCACAGGGGCAGGTTTAAGGTGTTCAGTTAACAGTTGAATGTGCACAGGGGCAGGTTTAAGGTGTTCAGCTATCAGTTGAATGTGCACAGGGGCAGGTTTAAGGTGTTCAGTTAACAGTTGAATGTGCACAGGGGCAGGTTTAAGGTGTTCAGTTAACTGTTGAATGTGCACAGGGACAGGTTTAAGGTGTTCAGTTAACAGTTGAATGTGCACAGGGGCAGGTTTAAGGTGTTCAGTTATCAGTTGAATGTGCACAGGGGCAGGTTTAAGGTGTTCAGTTAACAGTTGAATGTGCACAGGGGCAGGTTTAAGGTGTTCAGTTAACTGTTGAATGTGCACAGGGGCAGGTTTAAGGTGTTCAGTTAACAGTTGAATGTGCACAGGGGCAGGTTTAAGGTGTTCAGCTATCAGTTGAATGTGCACAGGGGCAGGTTTAAGGTGTTTAGTTAACAGTTGAATGTGCACAGGGGCAGGTTTAAGGTGTTCAGTTAACTGTTGAATGTGCACAGGGGCAGGTTTAAGGTGTTCAGTTAACAGTTGAATGTGCACACGGGCAGGTTTAAGGTGTTCAGTTATCAGTTGAATGTGCACAGGGACAGGTTTAAGGTGTTCAGTTAACTGTTGAATGTGCACAGGGGCAGGTTTAAGGTGTTCAGTTAACTGTTGAATGTGCACAGGGGCAGGTTTAAGGTGTTCAGTTAACAGTTGAATGTGCACAGGGGCAGGTTTAAGGTGTTCAGTTAACAGTTGAATTTGCACAGGGGCAGGTTTAAGGTGTTCAGTTAACAGTTGAATGTGCACAGGGGCAGGTTTAAGGTGTTCAGTGTTTCAGCAGGACACACTGGCCACTGTTTTGTTTTTAGGTTTGGCAGCACCATCCCTGTGTAAGGCCTGCACCACTTGGGGCTTTGCTCCCACATTATGATGACATACTGTGATATAACTGAACTATTATTATAAGTGCTGTTAAACTCACTCATTAGCAGGGATCTGTTTGTGTCTGATCTGTATTGGTATTCTGATTAAAGGTCTTGTTTCACTTCAGTCTTATTGAAACTGGTGATGACAGACAACATGGAGGCCATGTTAGAAGCTTCGCGAGTGTTTGGCAATCTGACCAGACAGAGGACTGTTCGAGACCTTCTCTCCAAACAGAAAGGTGAATGAGACTTTAAATTACAGTACAGTAATAAGTATTAAGTAATACGTTACCACTGTTATACCAAGGCTGTTGTCTCCCACAACTGCTGCTATAGCGAAATCTACCACAGAGATCTCAATTACCTCATGCAGCACGTGCGTAGCCACCTAGCTGCCATGTGACACCCTTCACCCTTCACTCTTGTCTCCTTCGTCTGCGTAGCAAGACGTGTATACCTACTGCTGAAGCGTTCCTTGAATATTTGGTGATATTTATTATAGTTTATTCTCTAATAAACTGTGCTTTTATGGGGCGTTGCGGTAGCTACGCTTGGTTATAATTTTCCCGCCCTTTTTTCTATATACTTGCGGGGTTCGCGTATGCACGTTGTGTTTTACGTTTCCCCTGTTCTTGTATGTTTTGGGGGTTAACATCACTTATTTCTTTACATAAAAGTGATATGTGTATGTAATATGTTCACATTGCTCGTTTATTTTCTTGTGAAAATGCTCGTTTGTGAATCATTGTGGTGCGTGCGTTGTAACCATGTTTTGTTCTTTGTTTATAGAATACAAACAATATCTGACATGGAATTGTCCCCAGTCTCCACCCCCTCTACCCCTGCTCCTCGGAGTTGCGCGGTGTGCCGAAATTTTTTGTCGTCCCGGGATCCCCACGATCGTTGCCCGCGGTGCAGGGTTCCTTGCGGGGACACCCGGTGCACCCTGTGCGAAGGTCTGGGGCCTGCAGAGTTTGAGCGTTACCGACTGTACGTCCAGTCCGTCTCCACCCCTGTGGTGGCCGGTTCATCCGGTCGGGGTCCCCGTGCGGGTACCACCTCCTCGGCTGCGGCCCTCGGGCTGTCTGGGGATTCCGTCGCCACATTGTTGTCGAAACTTGTGGACTGGCGGCCTTATCGCAAGATAGGCCGCTGGCTGTTCCGTCCCCGGCCTCTTCGGTGGCCGCGGGTTCGGACGCAGGGTCCACTGGTACGGCGGCGGCTGCCGTGGTTACCGGTCCTTCCCCCGAACCGTTGCTTCCGCTATCAGTTAAGGACTGCGTGGCCATGGTTTATGACCTCTTCGAGGACATGCCAAAGCCCCTGCTGATACCGCGGGGAATCCACGGTTCCGTGGGTTCCTCCGAGGTGTACGACGAGACGTCCGACAAGGCTTTCCCGGCATCAACCTTGCTGCGCGGGATTAAGCCTTCTTTAGAGAAGGCCTTCGCGGCTGCCTCCGGTCGGGGTCTCCCGTTACCTCCACCGTCGTGGAGAAAAGGGTCTTTCCCGGTACATGACCTTGCCTTTCCCAAGGCTGGTCCTTCCGCGGAAGCCCATGTGGAGTCTTTGGGGGTCCGTGCCCCAGCGGTTGCCACGGTACCACAAGGTACCTTGCAACAGCTGGACACCCTCGCTCGACACTCCATGCTGGCAATGTCTCACGGAGACACATACCTGGCTGCAGCGGCCAGTCTGGTCGAAGGTTCTCCTACAGACCGAGACCAGCGCATTTACAACTGCTTGCTCGGTTTAAATGCTTCCCTGGAGTACGTTGCCGGGGCTTCGGCCTTTATTTCCGGCACGTGCCATTTTCTTCGGCGCCAGTCATATCTGGTTGCTTCAGGATTGGACGCTACCAATCAGGAGGTGCTCCTTTTGCAGCCTTGGTCTGCTCGGACCCTGTTTAATAACAAGATCCCTGGGGTTCTGAAGGAACAACAGGCCGCTGTGTCTGCCGAGGTCTCTCGGCACACACTGGATCTTGTGGGGTCCTTGCCTGGGTGCCACTCCGAAGCGGAGCACGCCCCAGGATGCTGCGTCCAGCAGGACTAAGGGGTCGGGTTCTTCTTCCTCCGGGAAGAAGCCCCGCTCTGAGGGCTCCGGTTAGGGTTCTAAGCAGCCCTTTCGCGGGAAGAAGGGGAACTGGGGGAAGCCCAAGTCGTCTAAGGACGGTAAGGGCCCCTCCAGGTGACTCTCATTGGAGGGGTTCGTATGCCGACAGCGCCAACTTCGGTTGGCCCGATGGCGAACCCGAGTCACTTGGCCCTGGACAGTTGCGCCTGCCGCAGCCTGTCAGGCCCCCCTCTCCTTCCCCAGTGGGAGCCAGACTCCAGACTTACTGGGAGAATTGGGAACAAGTGTTCGACGACCCGTGGGTGGTCAACACGATTCGGTACGGCTATCGGCTCGATCTCAAAGCGAATCCGCCGCTCACCGTTGCCCCCTCGGCAGGTTTCTATTCGGAAACCGATCTTCCCTTCCTCGCCGATGCCATCGGCAGGTTGGTGGAGAAGAGGGCAGTTTGGGAGTTAGCTCTACCAGAAATAACACCGGGGTTTTACTCCAGGATATTTCTCGTTCCCAAGAAGGACAGTGCCGAACTCAGAATGATTCACAACTTGAAATCGTTCAACGAGTTCTACCTGCGCAAGTCGCCCAAGTTCAGAATGTTGAGCTTGGCGGACCTGAAAGCACTGATTATGCCAGACGACTGGCTCGCTTCGATCGACCTGAAGGATGCTTATTTGCATGTTCCGATTCACCCAGATCATCACAAGTTTCTCAGGTTTGTCTTTCAAGGCAGGCACTACGAATGGGTTGTACTCCCATTCGGTCTTTCATCCGCTCCCTGGCTGTTCACCCGGTTAACCACCCCCATATAGAGGTTCCTCCATCGGAGGGGTGACCGGTACTTCGCGTACCTGGACGACCGTGTCACGCCATCTCGTTTTCGCACGTCGGCTCTTGGAGCAATTGGGGTGGATTATCAATCTCCCCAAGAGCGAGTTAACCCCTTCTCAGAACTTGCAGTTCATCGGAGGTCGGTTCAACACGGTGTCCCATCGCCTCTTTGTCCCCCCAGACCGGTTTCACAAGATTCAGGCGATGATTGCCAAAGTCTTAGCGGTGCAACAGACTGTTCACTTTTGGGAACAGCTGTTAGGGCTACTTGTATCAGCCCAGGACTGCACCGAACGGGGTCGTCTCCAACTCCGCCCGCTGCAACGTTTTTTAATCCAGTTGTTAGCAACGGAGGTGAACAGTGCGACCGTCGCCCTCCCGGATCGGCTCCGACCGCATCTGGAGTGGTGGACGGTCCCTTACAATGTCTTATCAGGAGTCTCTATGCAG
Source organism: Haliotis cracherodii (assembly GCF_022045235.1). NCBI lineage: Eukaryota > Metazoa > Mollusca > Gastropoda > Lepetellida > Haliotidae > Haliotis > Haliotis cracherodii. The sequence continues at coordinate 33,242,414 of NW_027266286.1, forward strand.
CCCTACCGGGCCACGTTGAACCTGTATACAGACGCCTCTCTAGTGGGCTGGGGCGCCCATGTAGAGGGGGAGGTGAGCTCGGGGCTGTGGTGCGTAGACGAACTAGGTCTTCACATCAATTGTGTTGTGTTCAAGGCAGTGATCAACGCAGTCGATCACTGGAAGCATCGTCTCGTCGACGCCAGGCTCATGCTGACGCGACGGTAGTGGCCTATGTGAACAAACTGGGGGGAACACACAGTCACTAGCTACTCGATCTCACGTTCGAGTTTTACGCTCTGGTGGACAGTGTCCCGTGCCAGATACGCGCCCGTCACATCCCAGGTGTGCGGAACGTACTGGCCGATGCTCTATCGAGGCCTCAGGATCCGAGCCCCACAGAGTGGATGCTGAACCCAGTAGTGTTTCAGTGGCTGTGCGAACGTCGACCTGTTCGCAACGCGGTTCAACAGTCAACTCCCGTTGATACCACACATTCTAAGCCGGCTCCGAGGAGTAGGCTGTCGAATGTTACTGATCGCGCCCATGTGGCTGAACAGATCGTGGTACCCCGACTTGCTGACCCAGGTCACGCAGTCACCACTTCCACTGCCTGTAAGACCGGATCTCTTGATCCACCCTCACACCCGTCAGCTTCATCCAAACGCAGGGCAGTTCAATCTGCACGCGTGGATGTTGTCACCAAGCGTCTGAGGAGTAAAGGTTTTTCTCGCCGGGCGTCTCGGGCATATGTTAGTATGCATCATGATTCTACCCAGAAGGTGTATAATGCACGTCGTGTTATTTTCACGAAGTGGTGTTGTAAACATTACATTCATTCGCCAGATAAGGTATCTGTGCAGGATATTGCTCGTTTCATGTCTCACTTGCGAGAGACCCGGAAACTCTCCGGGGGTTCCATTGCCAACTATATCTCGTCCGTTGCTACGGTACGGGACGTTGCCAGTCTCTCCAAAGAGCCGTCGATACGGGGTATTATCAAGGGTTTCAAACAGCACGATCTTAAGAAGGGCCGCCTTCGGGCACCGGCCTGGGATCTTTCCCTAGTGTTGCAAACAATTACGAAAGCTCCGTATGAACCCTTGCATAGTGCTTCGTTCCGGCATGTGACTTGGAAAACAGTATTTCTCCTCTCCTTTCCCACGGCGGCACGTGTATCCGAAATTCATGCACTAGATGTCGCCAAGGTACGATTCGATAGGGGTGACGAAGGAGCGGTCCGTCTGGGCCTGCTCATGGGCTTCGTCGCCAAGAATCAGAGGATCGGGCAAACAGAGAGAGAATTCACTGTAAGATTACTCAAAGAAATCTTACATCCTGCTGATACTGAGGACAGAGTGCTGTGTCCGGTTAGGGCCCTTAAGTATTATCTTAAGGCTTCAAATGAACGTAAGACAAGGGCGTGACGGTCTGTTCATATCGTGTAACGCTAATCACACGGTTAACATAACTCGCAAGTCGATTGCGTTGTGGCTTCGTTCTGTCATCAATCTGGCGTACCGGTCTCGGGGGTCACCGGTAGCGGGGTCAAACCCGCACAAGATCAGGGCGCTAGCGGCAACATTTGCCCTACACTCGAATATCTCTGTTCACAGAATATTACGAGGTTGTTACTAGCGTTCTTACTCGGTTTTTGCCAATCATTACCTCAGAAAGGTTTCTGATGAAGACGTGGAGGGGGTGCACCGTCTTGGGCCGCTGATCGCGGCACAAGCGGTCATCTAGGGGGTGTGTCCAGCGCAATTCCAAACTCCGCAGTTGTCAGTCCTTGCACGGTGGTCAATCTGGGTCGTCTCCAATGTTCCCACGCCGTGGGTACAGGAGTGGGGGTCCTGCAAACCAGCGCACTCACACCACAGGTGAGGCGGCTTTTTGTGTGTTTTGTCCTTATTTGTATTTTGACAATTATGCATTTAATTGTCTTTCGTGTATTCCAACCTTGTGATACATGCTTACGAATACTGGAATTAGGTCACGCGCCTAATGCATACATTTAGTAGGCTTGCTCTGGGATATATGGTCTGAATGAAATTAATTTCCCTCTTTCGACTGTTTAACCTGATCTAAGATTTAGCTCACGCGGATACAGTGTTCTCATCCGCTGCTGCGATGAAATACCTATCCAGTGGGGCCGTTTGGAGTCACCAATCATTTTGGCAATGATGATTGAGCCTTACGGTATGCACTTGACAGTGCTTTGGTATTCCTATAGGGTAACGCCTAGCTAGGTGCATGCGCATCGAGTGCTTCCGCCTTGGTGTTTACTTCCGCTGGTCGGAAGGAACGCTAGCAGTCAGGATTCGGGTTGTAGGTGCTCCCCACCGCCTACTGTGGTAGTCAGCCTCGGTATAACAGTGGTAACGTATTACTTAATGTAATTTGTAGAATTTTCCTATTCGGAATATTCTATAAGTAATACGTTACCACTGGGCTGCTGCCCGCCCGACCGTCCCCCAAGCACTTGCTCTCGCAAGAGACAAGAGTGAAGGGTGTCACATGGCAGCTAGGTGGCTACGCACGTGCTGCATGAGGTAATTGAGATCTCTGTGGTAGATTTCGCTATAGCAGCAGTTGTGGGAGACAACAGCCTCGGTATAACAGTGGTAACGTATTACTTATAGAATATTCCGAATAGGAAAATTCTACAAGATCTGTTAGTGTATGGCTTTATAGTTCCCAGGGTTTGTCAGCATTGTTAGATGGTTTCTTCAAATTGTGTCAATGGGACAATCAGTATTTGTATGCAAGATTTGTGAAGCATTTAATTCAAAGCTGTTTTAAATTTGATCCACTGTTACCAAAAAATAGATGATGTTATACCTAAACAGATATATATACAGGTTGTTTTAGTTCACAAGGAAATGGTACTACTGATGTTTCAAGTAGAAACTGTCCTGTAATCTGGTGAATCTGTTTCAGTTGATGAGATCATGATCACCTTGCTGGACTCAGGGAACAGAGAGCTGGTGTTCATTGCATGTGGCGTTCTCATCAACTTCATGGCTGATGAAGATAAGCGACCTCTTCTCAAGAAAGAAGGTGGCATAAAAAAGTGAGTTATCTAAGCAACAGTGTATCCCTGCAAGTCAGTCTATTCAATTCTAAAAATTCTTCATGCTTCAGGGATAGAATTTAGCACAAGCCTGCTAGCCCAGACCAGTTTTGGTAACGTTAAAGGTATTCTAAGGGCTAGTAGAATTTTAAACATTTTAATGGTTATCGCTATGTGTTATCACTATGCTAGCAGACTTGCTTGGTTAATTTCTATGCCTGCTTTAATATTTCAAGTGTTTTCAGAGACATTTGGAGTACTTATGGTGTAAAGTATGACATTAAGATAGGAACTTTATTGTGCTTAATACGTCTTGCATCTATTCAAGTAGGCATCTGCAAATCATTTTCCTTATTATAACTCTTTTGGATTCCAGGGCAAAATAGATCAAAGATGGATGTTGTGGACTGTGGCATTGAACAACTCACTTACTCTGTGACTGTCAGGTCCTTCCGGCTCAGTTCACATACTTATTTGGGCTGACCATTTCACAGTATCCATATCATCATTAAAGAGTACTTATTATAGAGTAGTTGTCATGTATGGGAGTTACTATTGACACTGTGGACATGTTTCAGATTGACTGAAGTGTTGCGAGACTTTGGGCGTGAGGACTGGCAACTGGGCAGTGTTGTTTGTAAGGTGTTGTGTAACTACAGCACTAAGATCACAAGTACAAACTCATGCTTCGGTGAAGCAGAGGCACAGGATCTTGTCGATGTGCTGGTAGAGTATCTGGGTGAGTCATCTTTCTTACACATGACTTGCTTTCACTTCACAAATATTAAGTTTATTTTGATACTCCAGTATGACTATCCTCCCCATGTTTATGAACGAGCTCAGTGATGGCTAAAACATTTCTGACATCAAAGGAAACCCATGATGTAAGGCTTATATCCAATAACAGTTGATGGACTGAAAAGCATGTTACCTGTGTTTATGACATATGTTGAATACATCCCAAGATGGCTGTTGCAATGTGAAAATATCAGGCTGCACATGTGTAGATATTTCAGTAAAGAGCTACAGAATAGCTGATGCAGTGTTCACATACTACATTTGTCATCAAGGATTCATCCAGAGTTGCATGGGCAATGTTATCACGGTATTCTTCTCTCACTGCTTTCAGATAGGGAAACAGCTTTAGAAGCATCTCTGAAGGATGAAGTAGATGAGGATTTGAAGGACTACCTGTGTGAAACATGGGAGGCTGACTTCTGTCCTGTTGCATCACAGCTGTTGAAGAGGATAGAGATCCATCAGTCCAGCTTTGAACCTTTGGAAGCGCCAGGGTGATAGGCATCTGGTGGCTGAGCTACGAATGTATTAGCATGAGTTGAATGTGGTGTACTAGTCGGTGGAGTGTGAGTGAAATCCCAGAACATTATACACACTAGGATGATTGGGAAGAGTTTCAACAATAAGGAAATAACTTTCTTAGTACCTCAATTTGTGATAGCCAAGTTTTATTGTTGAAGTGTCAAATGTATAGAATTGGTTGAAGAGAAACATTTCTGAGCATATATTTGTTACACATGTATTTGTATAAACCCCACAGGATTTCCCTGCATGATGTGAAGAGTATTAAGAAAGGTTAGTTATCTGTTGTGTGTACAAAACTACGATATTGTTATGATGGGAGGTCAACCTATAGTCCAGTGTATAAGCTTGTGATAGAGTTGGCTGTATCCTTAATACTGATAGTACATAATGGTGGAACTACTTGATGACTTGCCAGTGAATTGATGAAACATTGTGCACAATTTGCATTAAATGACTAGTCTAATGACAGAACTCGATCTTGAAGTGCATTTGTAGGGTGTGTAGAAACTGTCAGTATACCTTAGGAAGATCAAGTTGAGTTGGTTACACTACCCGTAATTGTTTGTGATGTAAGCTGGTTCCCCACGTGTTTCCCCAAGGCTCTGTGTTCTCCTAATGGGGCATAGCTATGTGTGCCTCTTTCCGTCCGCTTTTTTATTCAGTAACCTGTGATGTTTGCCAGTATTTTATTCTTTGCATGACAGTTGACAGAAATATTGTTGAGTCACAAAAACAATTAGTTTGGGGAGTCAATATGCACAATCACAGTCCTAATCACAGAGCATGTTAGCCTATTTGACATGTGCCTGTGTTATCTCCTTATGAATCTGCACTGTTAAGTTCCTTACCAATTGAGAGGTCATTATAAGCCAGGGCAGAGTAACCAGAAAATGAAGACATGAAGAAGACTGTTTACCTCACTATCTTAGTGTACATGTGGTTTTTGTATCAACACCACCAAAGTTCTATTCTCTTCTCAGAAATATCCTTCTAGTCTTACCTAAATACCTTTATACATGCTGAGATACATCCACGGGGAAGTCGTTAGCCTTTAAGTTTCTCTGGCTCAATAACCCTATGTGTAAGGACAGGCACCGAGTTTCAGGTTCATCAGCGATTTCTGCAGGACAAGATTATCATGTTTTACCATGAGTTCTATGCTTTAATCATGTTAATGTTAAGACTCTTCAGTATTGCTGTGTTGCTCTTCTATCAGTAATTGTATATACATGTACAAGAATATATTTATTTCTATGAAACATTCCAATGTGTGTGTGTGTGTTTGCTGTATCACCTGTGATTCTTGTAAATACATCCTTTGTTGATAGAAACATTCCATATTTACAAGGAAACTGTTCCATCCCTTATAGAATATTGATCATATGAAATAGATACCGATATTGACACTTGTACTTGTTGAGACAGTTCTACAAAGTTTATGATTGTTATGAACTATCTAAGAAGCCAAATTATGACATTTATTTACTTATGGCTTAAGTGTTTTTCAACACTGGCGATGAAGATGATGAAGTTGATGACTGAATCAGTGATGAAGAATGTAATGTGGGATGTCAGGCATTTCCGTCCAGTTTTTATTGTCATTATATTTATGTTCGTAAAGAAACATACTATTTAATAACAATGTGACTTTAAAATAAACAGAAGAAATGGTACCAATCTTCGTGAAACTCATTATTTATTTCATATGAAAAGTTCCTATGTTAAACTCCATTGTTTCCACAGCATCGCTGATTCTTACACATGTTAAGTTTTATGTTAATCGTGGCTTTTGCTATTTTTCCTGAGTTGACAGTAATGTTTGCTGTTTTGCTTTTCTTGCTTGTGGAGAAGAGATGGACACAACACAGCAGTAAAGATTTGTTTTGCGCAGGTGTAAAAGTTCACTGCATAGTAACACTATGGAATGTACTAAAGTTCACTCTCTACAGTCGTGTATTTGCAGTTGTGTGTCAGTTAATCTGTACATTTTTTTTAGCCCAGTATGGAAAACCTGAATGGCGGGATTGTGCAGTCAAACAGTCTGTTAATATTTGATAGATCATACTGTGCATACAGGATACCGGTAATAGTAATGACTAAGTTTGCTTACTCAACTGAAAAACTATTGGTTAAAGGTACATGCTAATTTTATAAATCAGATTCAAACCAAATGGAATATATTATGTTGACATCTCTTTGACATAAAAGTATGATAATGCTATTTCTCATTGAAGGATCCATTAAAAACAATGTTTAATGATATCAATGAAATTCTTAGTCATTGAGGTAATTCAATATTGGGGGACACACTTGGGTTTCAAATACAAAATTGTATTATTTAAGATAAATACTTTGTACTTTGTACAAAATGTAATATTCCGTCCAATAAATACTGAAAATATGCTGTTGTGTGGTGTGAATACAAGTGAATCTGGCAGCCGGAGGACCAGAGGTCCCCTTGTACTGCCATGTATGGTGAGGCCAGGAGACGTGGACATCAGTCATGTAAGCTGGTACATTTCACCATGTACAGTTATAGGCATCCCTTGGGCAAGAAGGAATCAGAGGATTATGGGTCCAAACCCCAGATTTGCACTGATTGTGATTCATGGCTTGTCGGCACCATCCCCATGCCAGTGGTAAAAACATCCCGCAATCAGGCGACACACGTGACATTACTGAAATACTAAAGGAAGGGGTCAACCAAACTCCCCAGTCACCAGTGAGAGACAAGCAGCATGTCACAAGGGCTGTATTATTAGTGATTGCTGTACAAGCAAAGTTTGTTAATGTCAGATGAGTAATAATGGATGTTTTTAGGCAAATATGAAATGATTTGATTCTCTGACTTGGCCATTAACACTGTAATAACAATTTACATATGTTCATTTGCAAAACCAATTATTTCAACCTCAACCTTATTTCCACGTATTGACTGAACTTTCCTATCAACACTCATTTGAGGAAAGTAATATGGTTCACATTATAATCAACAAGAATTTCAGAAACAGTAAAATCTAAGCATAATTGTAATATGGTATTAATTGACCATCTTACATTTGCATGTATTGCATTACACTAAGTGCAATAATCTTGGACGTGACAAACAGAAGGTGAGAGCAGTTGATTATATGTCTGAAAACAATGACAAAATGTGTGTAAATGAAACTATGGACATGCACGATCATTACAATTGAGGTCGTCTCAACATATACTAGCGGAAAAAGTATATTACGCTTTCACAATGCCACGGCTTGCTCCAATTCGTACACTTGTGACGTCGCGTCAAGACAACATATTTGATTGGTGCATCTGCGGATGTTTTGAGGCAGCATAACATAGCTGTACTACCATGGCCGGCTGTTTCTTTAGATCTCTGTCAAATAGAACATATCCAAGAATATTGCACTCATATAGTGAGGTGTGTGTGTGTGTATGTGCGCATTAGTCTGGACGATTTTATAGAGCTAGACCACTGGTTGGTTGGTTGGTTGTTTAACGCCGCACTCAGCAATATTCCAGCTATATGACGGCGGTGTGTAAATAATCTAGTCTGGACCAGACAATCCAGTGATTAATATCATGAGCATCGATCCTCGCAATTGTGATCGATGACATGCATCAACCAAGTCAGCGAGCCTGACCACCTGATCCCGTTAGTCGCCTTTTACGACAAGCCTGGGTTGCTGAAGACCTATTCTACCCCGGAATCTTCACGGGTCACTAGACCACTGAGATACCTTGCTGCAGTTTAACATGAAATACCCCACCCAGACACAGCATACTAACTTCGAGCCGACCAGTCCTTGTTTTAGACCCTTAATGCCGAGCTCCAGACAGAATAATAACAAGCACCATCTTTTAACGTCTTAATCAACCTGCGTTTAGTGATTCATTCACCTAAACCATTTCGGTTACAGTATGACGCAGCCGGGAATCGAAACCCGGACCTGCTGATCTCCGGGCGGACGCTCTACTACAAGACCACGGAGCCAGCAAATATATCCGGGATGAGATATATCGACATACATACATACGATAGGGCCAGAACCATCCTGTAAAACAAGCTCAGATGAGCTAATCTTTTGTTGCCGTTTTGAACAACACAGCCCAGTCTGTTTTCATCATCCGGGGTCTTCAATCCGTCGCCGCTGCCTCGTTTGTATCAACGCAAATGGTGGTCACACCCGACACTGACATTGTTATTGAGTTGTTACATTACCCCTCTTTCAGGGCGTGTCGCTGTCTTCTGTTATTGGGTATGGGTTTTGACAATTAATTTGTTATGATTAAACATTGCTCAGACGTATGACGACATATAATTTTGTTACTTTCAATAACGAACAATTCATACCAGTTTATTCGGAGCACAATTACTGTTTCCCCGTAAGTATGTTTATGACAGTAGTACGTCTTGTCTTGATTTTGTTTTGTTTTGTTTGTTCGTTTGTTTAATGCCACACTCAGCAATATTCCAGTTATATGACGGCGTTCTGTAAATAATTGAGTTTGGACCAGACAATCCTGTGATTAACATCATGAGCATCGATCCACACAATTGGGATACGATGACATGCATCAACCAAGTCAGCGAGCCCGACCACCCGATCCCGTTAGTCGCCTCTCACGACAAACATTTGTGACAGTGAGTGTGGGTAACAACAGGACACAACGTATGTTGCACTGATCTCTCACAACAGTTACTCACAGGTCATCATTCTTGGAGAACGCTTGCTTTGTAAAATCAGAAATAAAACGAAAAGTAGATCACGGATAATTGTGATCAAGTTACGTGACACAGCCTTTTCCTCGAAATTCATTTCTGCATCATTCTGCAAAGTTGGGATAACAATTACAGGTCGTGACATCTCCAGCTGGCAGGCCCCGTGCGTCTGTCTTACGGGTGAGTATGCCAAGTTCTCAGTAAGTAGTTACTTGTTATCTACTGTTTATTGAATGCCGGTGGGTGATCTAGACTAAAGCTGTTATTTCAAAGACCCTAATGTGATTTTCCACATGTGAACAATGCAATACGCACAGCCCAGTCTCCCCGTTCCCACAGCAACACCGTCAGGCTCAGCGTGTATCGATATTCATTCACCTACTTCTTGATCTGCGATCTAGAAACATGTATATTCCAGGAAACACTGAAATGAAGTTATTTCGCATGAGGTTTTACAGAAACAAATCCTCGTGGCCATGCTGTCCAGGCCGAAAGGGTAAGTATACATCTAACTACTCCATACAACTATAAGTCGCATATTTAACGCTATGAACCGTCATTTGGAGGACCTGCACGGAAACACCACGCTCCCAGCACGCAAATGACACTGTTTCAACGTTGACATGGTTGTTATGTTCAAACTGATTGTTGTGCCTGCTGGGCTACCCTGGTCACCGAGCATGCAGAAATAGCAGAATTCAACAACAAACAATACACCATAACAAGTATCTGCTGACTACCAATCAGTCACCCTGCACACTCAAGTAGCCCTAAAAAACGTTCCATTACTTTTCGTATATGGATTTTATTAGCACGAAATGTTACTATTATCAGTATAAAACAAATGACTCTGTAAAAGTCATTTGTTAATCCTCGAAACTAACGCTGAATTTTTACAAATAGTTCAGCTGTGAGAATTCTGTCGAAATATCGTCATAATAAACAACATATACATGTAACTTAATATGACATATCAGTTGACAATCAACCAAACACCTGTGTCTACCAACCAACAAAAAGGTTTTTTTAAGAGATATACAGACACGCTTGCTTCCAGCATAGGCGCAGGAAGTACTTGTTGAATTATATGTTGCATGCAGTTTGAAAACGTGTGAATGATTTACTGAAGTACTTGGGGAGTTTCTTCAGCTTGTCAAAAACAGATATTTTTAAAAGATTGTTGATGGTGTATACGTGTTTGGATTAACGCAATTACAAAATACTCATTCAACCATTTCAACGAATCACTTCTTACATATCCATAACAAATAATTCCTTAGTTAATATATCTGTCTTGTGTGATTTTTCTTTTTCTTAATTTTGTTAATATATACTATGCCAATCGTCTTAAACTGACAGTTTTTCTCCATCAGAACATGATGACATGGTAAGCTCTTTGGTTAAGATGTATTAGTGCACCAGTGTGTTGACCGAAAACTTGTGTAAATCAGTATGAATAAGAAATAACATGAAAACATTGTACACCCACACCAACACAGAGACAGCAAACCTTTTACCTATATATGTTATCGTTTGGGACACAATTCTAGTTACACCCCCTACCCCCATCGGCACCCACCCTCGTTACCAAAAAACATGTTAGGATCCCCCACCCCCTGTCACAAACATCTTCATTTCACAAAAAGTATGTGACAAATAGTGACTGAAACGGAAGTAAAATATTCATATACATGCAAATGCGTCTGTAAGTAACCGCTGCCATTTATAGATTCAACGGAAGCAACATTACATGTGTTTTAAAAAAAAAAATAACAATAATCATTTGAACACCAAAGATGGACAAAATGTTTAACGACTGATCATAATTTGCATGCGAAAATATCGCATTTTGATTTGATAGGACACCAATATGTAAAAATTTCAATTAACAACAATATTAAAAGTTGTATTTGGAACTTTAAACCAATAATCAGTCATCAGATATATGAATACATAAACCGTTCTGATTAGAATTGAATAGGGCAACTCTGATATGTTATTTAGGTATTTATTTCTTAGCATACGTACACAGTATTGTAGGTTATTGTCATTATGGGATCGCTACAAATTGCGTACTGAGGAAAATATGACAGGGTTGTCACACATCTAACGCCGTGGAAAAAGCAAAAACGACTTTTTGCGCAATTAATGTCTACATTTTAACGAGGCATATAAATTATCATTTAATATAATGTAAAATATACCCAGTAAATAAGATGTGTAAATGATAAATGCTGTTAATATTTATTATATTCGATTTTATCAACGAGTATCGATGTGTTGATCTGTGTAGATACTAGGCCTATAAACCGCAAACACACACACACACGCACACACACACACACACACACACACACATATATATATATATATATATATATATATATATATATATATATATATATATGTATGTATGTATGTATTTAGCGAGTTCATATAATGTTCGTAATCGCTGCTGATACATCGAATAATATAAGCCGTGATACCATAACGTGTGAGTATCGTGTGCTGTTATTCCCACGATATCGTACATATTATGGTAAATGTTTCATTATTTACACGATATATCGTGCATATTATGGTTAAAGTTCTGTTATTTACACGATGTCGTGCATATTGTGATAAATTGTCTGTTATTTACACGATATCGTGCATATTGTGATAAATTGTCTGTTATTTACGCGATATCGTGTATATTGTGATAAATTGTCTGTTATTTACACGATATCGTGCATATTGTGATAAATTGTCTGTTATTTACACGATATCGTGTACATTGTGGAATATGTACTCTTTATGTACACGATATCGTGCGAATAGACACCGCCGATTAGCTGCGTCCAGTGGCCTGGCGCAAGTGAACAACGATTTGATTGGCTGTTTAGACTGGATTTCTTGAAGCCTGTGTTTTTAGTAATCGAGTTGTGTTGTTGATCTCACCTAGGACAACTCGTGCGAGGCCGATCAATCAACGAGAATCCGAGAATTTGAAAGAGAACAATTGGTTATGGAAAACAAAATTCGGCTTAGAGAAATGGAAGCAGAAAGATTGAGAATTGAAGCAGAAAAAAGAGAAAGAAAGAAAACGAGAGACAATTTCGGCTCAAAGAAATTGAAGCTGAGGACGAAATATTGAGATTGGAAGTTGATAAAGAAATTAGGATAAAACAACCTTGAATTACAGAATGATCTCTTTCACCGTACCTCAACAGGTGATGAATTGTTTGATCGTTTAAAGCATATTAGACTTGTTCTCTTAACATGATGTTGAGAAGTTTTTCGAACATTTTGAAAAGGTGGCTATTAGTTTGAAATGGCCTCAAAATCAGTGGACCTTGTTGTTGCAAAATGTGTTTAGGGGAAAGATCAGGAAGTTAATTCTGCATTACCTATTGATAGGAGTTCTGAATATCAGGTTGTAACGGCTGTAGTTTTGAAGGCTTATGGATTCGTTCCTGAAGCTTACAGGCAAAGGTTTAGGTCGGCTAAGAAAAGGGATGTTCTACTTTTGTTGAGTTTGCAAGGGAGAAGGAAACTGTTTGACAGGCGGAATACTTCAAATGAGATCTATAATGATTTTGACTGTTTAAGGCAGTTTGTTTTGCTGGAGGATTTTAAGCAGTATGTGTCAACGGATATTCGGACATATCTTGCATTAATTGATGAGCAGAAAATGGATCAAGTACACAAGGCTGCTACTCTGGCTGCTGATTATACCCAACACAAAGGGTTAGTTTTAAGCAGTCAGGGTTTACACACCGGAGTTTACATGGTTACAAATCAGGAAAAGATCATTCATCCTCTACTATATCTAGTTCAAACAAGTCTGGTTCTCAGTTTGTTGACAAAAAGTCAAGTTCAACTCCAGTTGGTTCCACAAATACTTCTGGATTTTCGTCAGAGCCTACTTGTAGATATTGCCGCAAGCCAGGGCAAGTCATTCTTCCCTGATTGCTTTTGTGAATGTCACGTCACAGCCATTTTGTGGTTCAGGTAATGAGGAGCTGGCTGATATAGACCAGTCATCAAAGTCTGCTGTTGTGAGAGAGGAGTACTTACCTTTCGTTAGTTAAGTTTTAGTGTCAGCTAAAGGTGACATTTCCAACGTTAAGCCCATTGGAGATAGAGATACTGGTGCTCTTCAGACTCTGATTTTGGATGTTATTATCTTACTTTCTGAGGAGTCGTCAGTGAACTCTGAGGTTTTTTTAGAGAGTTTTACCAGTGCACCTCTCGATATTGTGAATTTGAAGACAGATTTGGTGCCTGTGTTGGTCAAGGTGAGGGTTGTAGAAACTCTAGCCATTAAAGGTGTAGGCGTGCTCATTGGGAATGATGTGGCAGGGGGAAGATGTTTGGCTGATCCTATTATTTGTCTTGAGCCTAGCACTTAGAAAGTACTGAAAATCTTGAAAAAGAAATTCCAGGTATTTTTCCTTTATGTGTGTTACCCGTGCTATGTCTAAGCAAAGTTCTTAAGCAAATGATTCCTGTTTGGCTGGCACTTTTATGGATCATTCTCTTGACCTGTCTAAATTTTCGAGGGAGAGAGCTAAGAAATCTGAGCGTTTGGCTGTTGAGGAACCAGTTCTAGGTAGGGAGAAGTTAGTTTACTTACAGGGGGCTCACCCTTCAGAAAAAGCTGACAAGGTTCCCATTTGACCATTATTTCAAGGATAGTGTTTTGATAAGGAAATGGATGCTGCCAGATGTACCTGCTGATTATGAATGTTCAAACTGTTCTTACATATTCATATCGAAAGCAAGTTTTGAGTTTGGCACATGAAACTCCTTTGGCAGGTCATATGGGTGTGAACAAAACATGTGACAAAATCTTTTCCCATGCCCTTTGGCCTAATTTGTGGCATGATGTGGCTGCATTTTGCAGAACATGCCACGTGTTTCAATTGGTTCACAAACCTAATCAGAAAATCCCAGCCACACTTTTGAAACCCATTTCAACTTTTGAAGAACCTTTCAGCAGGGCCATCATTGATTGTGTTGGCCCTTTGCCTAAAACAAAGTCAGGAAATATGTACTTGCTTACTATCATGTGTGCTTGCAGAAGGTTTCCAGAGGCTATTCCTTTATGGAAAAGTACAGCTCAGGTTAGTATCAAGGCATTGGTAAAGTTCTTCACCATGGTTGGTTTGCCTAAGATTATACAGTGAGATCAGGGCTTTAATTTCATGTCAGGTGTTTTCCAACAGGCTATGCACCAGTTAGGCACAACTCAGATTATGTCGAGTTCATATCATCCTGAATCTCAAGGAACTTGAGAGAGATTTCATCAGACTCTTAAGAATATGTTAAGGACTTACTGTTTTGAGACTGAGAATTGGGATAAAGGCCTTCATTTGTTGTTGTTTGTTGTGAGGGAGACAGTTCAGGAGTCTCCAGGTTTTAGTCCCTTTGACCTTGTCTTTGGCCATGCAGTTCGTGGACCTTTAAAGCACTTGAATGATCTCAAGAGAAATTTCAGTCCTGGTGATAAAGTCTTAGTGTTTTTGCCAATCCCTGGTCAACCATTCTGTGCAGTGCTAGGTACCACGGTCCGCATGTTATTGACAGAAAAGACACAGCTTTGTCATGTCAGTATGATTAGAAAGTATCATGAAAGAAATTACAATGTACCCACTCGGTTTGTTGCCACTGTTTCAATTGTGGATATTGTATCAGATTGTGATACTGATGAGAATTGTGACTTTGTCAAGTTTGATGGCATTGCTGACTATGCTAGCCCTAAGCTAAACAATTTGGAAGTATTAGCTAACTTGGATGCTAAGTTAAGTCTTTTGTCATCTGAGCAAAAGGCTCAAGTGTCAGAGTTAATTCAAGAGTTTGCTCACATGTTCACAGATGGACTTGGCTGTAAAGATATGGTGTGTCATGTAGATGACGCTTTGTCTGTGTCCAATCAAGCTTGAAGTTCTGAAGAAGGAGATTCAATTTATGCCGGACAATGACATTATTGAACCAAGTCATAGTGGCTGAAGTTCATCCATTCTTGTGCCGAAGCCTGGTGGTAGCTACAGATGCTGTACTGACATGAAACGTGTGTATGCAGTTTCTGAGGCTGACCCTTATTCAACACCAAGAATCGATGACTGCATCGACAGAATCGGTGAAGCCAAATACGTAAGCAAGTTTGACCTACTGAAAGGATATTCACAGATTCCACTTACTGAGTGTGCCAAATGGTCATCAGCTTTTGTGACTCCAGATGGACTTTACCAATATTAAAATATGCCAATTGGGCACAAGAACGCTCCAGGCAAATTCCAGCATCTCATCAATGACATTACAGCCAATCTTGTGAAGCCTATGTTGACGTTGTTATCAATGATTCCATGGAGCTGGACGAACACCTGAACATGATGTATACATATACAATTTTTAGGAAATGTCATAGGCCAAGGCCAGGTACAGCATTTCAAGCTGAAGGTGGAAGCTATTTCAAAATGCTGATCCACAAACAAAAAGTAACTATGGAGATTTATGGGTGTGGCTGGTTACTACCGTAAATGTTGTGAAAATTTCTCACATGTGGTAGTCCCTCTCACTAGTTTACGGGGCAAAAGGGTGAAATTTGTTTGGGACAGTAATTGTCAGGCTGCTCCTGAGAAAATTAAAGCCATTCTCATGAATTCTCCTGTACTCCAAGCACCAAACTTCATTCAAATTAGCTGTAGATGCTAGTGACGCTTGAGCTATCGTGTTGCAGGAAGATGCATCAGGCTTAGATCATCCTGTTTGTTATTATTCACACAAATTTGACAAACATCAGAGAAATTATTCCACCATTGAAAAAGAAACTCTTGCCCTGTTGTTAGCTTTGCAACAATTTGAAGTGTACTTGGATATTACTTTGTTTCCTATTCAAGTGTACACTGATCACAATCAACTGACTTTTCTCCATGAAATGAAGAACAAAAACCAATGCCTGATGCGATGGAGCCTGTCTTCGCAAGAACCTGATTTAGACATCAAGCATGTCAAAGGCAAAGACAACGTTATTGCGGATGCATTGTCCCGAGTTGTTTGAATGTGATCAGTTCTGACTGCAAACATTTTGCATTTTTGTAAACATTTCTCTTAATTATCATGTATAATGACTATTATTATGTAAATCACTTCAGAAAGTGTCATATGGAAGTGTATTTCATTCTTGAACAAGGACTGTAACTATGTTGCATTGTTTTTGTTGAGATTCGGTAGACACTCATTGCATTCTTCTGGTCTGGTAAAAGGCAGACGTTGATAGTATAAATTAAACCTATCATTTTATATGGTTCAGATATTTGGGGTGTTAATAAATGGTTGTTGCTCGAACGTTTTCAAGTTTTGTAAATTTGTTTTGATATCTCAGTTGAACAAGATGCAGTCCAGAGAACAATAAGGGCTTCAAATATCAAGAAAATATTATTTTCTTTCGGTTATGGTTTCGTTTGCGAATCTCAAGGTGTTGGTGAGACTGACTGAATCTGTAAGGTTGAAGATTGCCATACACAATTATTCAAAATTAGAATTAAAGTCAGTGTAAAAGACTTTGCTTACATCAGAACCATTATCTAAAGAAAATAGGTGTATGTTTGGTATATTTAGAATTGGTGAACTGGAAAGTAGGGATAATATTAGGAGGAGAGCGGGCATCGATAAGAGACTTTGGAATTGTCCATTATGTAACTTACATGTAATTGAAACTGAAATTCATGTTAATATACATTCAAAATATTTCCCATTTTCAATGTCCATGCTCTTGTTGTACAAGTAATGTTTAAACAGAACCTGTTGTGTGCCTCGTGTGCCTCGCATACTCTACTAACCTTAAACCCGCCATGGTTATGTGAGTCATGCTGTTGTATCTACAACCACCTCACTATATCTACAACCACCTCACTATATCTACAACCACCTCACTATATCTACAACCACCTCACTTATATCTTCAACCACCTCACTATATCTACAACCACCTCACTTATATCTACAACCACCTCACTATAATTACAACCATCTCACTTATACCTACAACCACCTCACTTATATCTACAACCACCCCACTATATCTACAACCACCTCACTATATCTAGTCAACCCTCGTGTATCCGAACTCATACTCCAAGTTTGTGTCCAAGGTCCAAGAGCGTAGGATGTGCCCTCGGATGGTACTTCAGGGTGGACGACGGAAGACAACACTCAGGTGTGAGGTTTAAGACGCCAGCTGCCATGTGTATTGTTAATGGACTGAAAGGCGGGGTTCGAAGCCTAGAGTCCACTTAATGACTAGGATTAGGGTTTTTTGGTGTGTTTTTTTATTTGGGCGCTGTGCAGGGCTGATACTATAACCTTTTGGAATTTGGTGTTGTGTTTAGTTTTAAATCATTTAGGTTGTGTGTGTTTACGTAGTTTAGTATGCGTTGGGAAATGAAGGTTTTTGCGAAGCAGCGTTTGCAGTGATGTGCGCGGTATGCCTTGTTGTGTGCATGTGATTATTATCTTTAGTGCTTGATATTAGATTGAGATTAGTCTATCGCTTAATGATGAGTTTAGGGTGTTGTATATTTGGCATCTATAGTCTATTTTGGATCTAATTAGTGATTTGTATAATGATAGTAGGGTCTCCTTGGAGGCACCCCAGTTGAAACCTTGTCAGGCAGCGTAGTTTGTTTAGGTCTTTACTGCATCTATTTTTTAGATTTTTAATGTAAGCACCACAGGTTAGATTTTCATCAAAGATTAGTCCAGATATTTGGTCTGTTTGGGGAATTGTATGGGATTATTGTTTAGTTGTAGTGTGGAGGTGTTTGCACGCATATTTTTGTGTTTGAATACTGTCCCTGTAGTTTTTTCGGTATTCAGTGAGAAGCCCATTTATTTGCCCATATTTGAAGTTTGTTTAATTGTTTAATGCCTTCTGCAATAATTTTAGCTATATTTATGCTTCTGGTGCGGATCCAGAGGGCTCCGCCATCCGCGTATTTAGAAGTTATTTGATTTTCCCTCAAATAGGTCATTAATCAAAATGTTGAAAAGTGTTGGGCTTAGAATGCTGCCTTGGTGTGGGCCATTCTCTAGGGGACACTGAACCGATAACGTTTGCTCGATTCCCACGGTTATTTTTCGATTTGTTAGGAAGTCTTGTATATAGTTTATTATGTGGCCTTGCTTTTTGGAGTTTTTGTATGAGCCCGTTATGCCATACCATATCCAAAGCTTTAGAGAAACCTAGGACAATGCCTACTGTCGGTCCAGCTGCCCTGGGTTAATGTCTGGCTCTAAGCTGGCGATGTTGTCTAAAGTTGAGCGGCCTGGGGCGAATCCGCTTTGGTCCTGTTTTATTATATTGTTTTGGTCTAGGTAGTGTTGGAACCTATTTTTGACAACTTATGCATTATGTTACATAACTTTGAGATTGGGGAGATTGGTCTGTATGAATTTGCCTCGTCTGCCGGTTTGTTCGGCTTTGGTATTTGGATGACCAAAGCCTCTTTCCATGAAGTAGGAACCTGACTGTCTTGGTAGATGAGATTGTATAGTCTTAGAAGTGATTCCCGTAGAATTTTGGGTAGCTGTTTAACTATTCGGTATGAGGTTACGTCTAGTCTGGGGCTGTTCATTTTTTCGATTGTTTAATACATGGAGTTGTTCCTCTATTGCATATGGCTGGTTTATTTCTAGGTTATGGTCTTTGGGTAATTTGGAGAATTTAATTTCATTTATTAATTGTTTTTGGAATTTCTCAGTGAAGTTACTATTGCTACTAATGGCTGAGAAATTGTTTGCTAGGTTAGTTGCTTTTTGTTTAGGGTTTGTTGAGTTATTTATGTTTGTTGTGGTTTTTTTGTTTGTTCTTTTAATGCCTCGTATTACGTGTATTTTGCGTCATTCTGTTCTTCTGTCTGTTTCATGGTTTATTTCTTCGCAGAATTTTTTTCCAGTTTTTGGCTTTTGCTGTTTTCACGAGATTTTGTACTTGGTGATTTTGTTGATGTGCTATCTTTAGATATGCGTGGTCTCGTTTAGCTTTGTTAAATGCGCTTTTGCGTTTTTTCTAGTCTTTTTTATTTCCTCGATCCACCAAGGTACCCTGATTTTGCCTATTGTTTTATGTTCTGAAGGGGATAGTCTTTTTTTCTATGCATTCTGTTTTTGGCAGTATTTGTCGGGGTCTTAATTTTCGAGGTCCGTTTGGTTAACCTGTTTACATATTTCTTTATATTTTTCCCAGTCTTCCTTGTTGTTAGGAAGTTTGGTTCTTGGGGTTCATTTGGGGTTTGGATATTTATGTTTCCTATCGTAATGTGTATTGGAAAGTGATCGCTGTCAAGCGGCTACTCACGCACTTCCCACAAAGTGCTTTTGGCGAGATCAGGGGTACAGATTGTCAGGTCTATAGCCAACATATTTTGATCATATCTAGTTGGTTGGTTGTTATTTAGTAGTATTAGGTTTTTTTGTTCCATCCAGATGACCATGAGTTTCCCGATTTGGTCTGTTTTATCTTTTACACCACACGAGGGGTGGTGGGCGTTGAAGTCAGCAAATAAGACGGTGGATTTTTGGCCTATTTGATTCAGGATTTTTATGTCTTTGTGTTACTTTGTTTCAATATCCAGAGGTATATGTTTACAACGTTTTTGTTTTTTTATTGTGATGAGTTATTTGTATACAATTAGCTTCTAGATTTGGTGTTCTTACTGGTATTTCCTTATAGTTTATGTCCTCCCTGACATATATGATCAGGCTACCGCCTGCTCTACCTGGGCGAGATTTGACTCTGTCAAGTCTTACCGAGTTATAATTAGGAAGGGTTCATTTGTATTTTAGGGGTCTCCTGAACGCATCTGACATGAGGACCTGGGGTTTTCCTAAATTTGGAGTTTAGTTCGTAGACGTAGGGGGCCAGTCCGTTGGCATTCCACTGTAATGTGTCTCGTCCTTCCAGTATTTAGAGGGCCCAATGGTTGGGGATTAGGCTTTATTTAGGTTTAGGTTGTTGTGGTTTTATTTTGAGATTTTCTTTAAGTTTCTATTGAACATTTCGAAAGAGAGTAGTGAGATTGAGTTTAGAAGCCATCGATTGAAAGGATTTAATGCTGGCGGTGGGAGTGTTTCGATAAAGCACGTATGCATTAACATTGTAAGATTATTTAAGGAATTGGATCGTGTCAGGTTTGGTGTTTTACTTTTATGATTTTTTTTGGTTTTAAATGATACGCTCGATTTGTCTAAAATGTCATGTTCTTTTGTGTATGATTCCTCTCTGCTTATGTCTTGGGTTGAGGTGTCCATGATGATTGTTCGTGTGTTGTGGGCTGCTGTTGTGTTTGTTTGTTGGTGGTAGAGGTGGGCTTGGCGGCTGCGATTGTTGGTTGTTGTGTTTGTTTGTGTCTGGTAGTTGTTGCCCTAGGGACTGTGGTGTTTTGGGTATGTTGCTAGCCCTACGGTTTGTTTTGCCTGCGGGTTTTGATGATGTTGTATTTTGTTGTATTTTGTTGAGATCTCCTGGATGTTGGTGGGCTGGTGCTGTGAGGACGGGTGCATTTTCGGTAGGTGGGTCCCAAACAGAGTTTATGTTTTTCAGAAGTTGTTGGTGTTGTGGTGTAGGTTTTGGTATGGTGTTTGTCTGTGGTGTGGGGAGTAGTAGTTTGGCTATGGGTGGTGCAGGTTTTCTTGTTTGTAGTTTTGCTGTGTCAATGTTTGTGTTTGTTGGCCTGCTGTGTGAGGGTGTGTCTGTGGGGGCGGTGATTTGATAGTCATGTGTGGGTTATGGTTTTACAGTGTATGCACCACCGGGTGCATGGGCCTGAATAATTTGGTTGCGCCCATTTTGTTTCATTTAGTTATTTTAGGGTTGCATTGGAATGTTGTGTGGTGGTATTTTAAGGCATATAGTACATTGTTTAACTGGTTTGATATATGGTTTGACCTCTACTTTATTTTGGGCGCCGAGAGATGGTTTTGGGGACGTTTGATGCACCGAATTGTTCACTAATGTGCAGTCGGGATTCATGCCAGGTGACTCCACATCATATCAACTCACTTACCTGTATATTTTATTGTTATGGCATTAGACAACACTCAGTTGCAAAGTCGATTCTGGTATTAGACCAAAATTATACATGGAGGGTACTCTTATTAATGAAGTACAAAGTCATAAACATTTAGAAATTACACTTTACTCTGATTGTTCAAGTAAAATACATATCAACGATATCATTAGAAACGTTAGTCCAATGATCAACTGACTAACAAGAAATACGCTTGAAATTATGTACACATCTGTTATCCTACCTCACTTCGACTACTGTTGTTATATTTGGGACAATTGTACAAACGAACAATCATTGTTACTCGAGAATTTAAATTTGGACGCATTGAGAACTATTTGTGGGGCGGTTCGTAGTACCAGTCACGTTAAAATTTATGACGAAACCAATTTTCAATCGTTTAAAGAACTAAGACATCGCTTCAAATTGATTACATTTTACAAAATGAAAAACGACCTGCATGTCTCGATGATCTAACTCCAAGTCAAGTCTCTGACAATAGTAATGTGCATTTCAATTTGCACGGAACTCACGTGCATCGGGTTACCATGGCCGTTGCCGTAATGCGTTTCGGCGATCGGTTTTGTTGTCATCTGCTTTGCTTTTTTATAATCAACTTTCATTTTCCGGACAAGCTAATGTTAAATTTTCGAAACTTTGACAAAAAGTACCTAGATATTTAAATGACAACTTTTCATGCATTGTTACTTGGGGTGACGTTTCTTTTGCGGTTCAGTATATTTCTGCACACATCGGTATGATTTGAAAACAATATTACATGGCATTAGTTTAGTCAGCAGTTCTACAAACAAGGCTATTCTTGCACTTGGCGGACACACGAGATACTGACTTGTGATGCCATTTTCTCAGGGACTAGTGTTGTGTTTCACTTTGAGAACATTTGACACTTTATTTTTTAATCTTGATGATCAGTTTTGCCAAGTTTAATCTTTTCAATATGTCTCAAAGTATGTTTACAGTGTTTGAACAAAGAAGGTTTCTCATATATCTATCCATGGTGACGTTTCTTTTGCGGTTCAGTATATATTTGTCGTAATTCTTTTTAACTTGAAGTAAAGATTCTGTACATCTTAATGTGTCATCCAACATATTCCAATCATGTACTGATGATGGCGAACATGATTTTCTGTGTGTGTCCGTGCGATTGGATGATCTTAAAACGTTCGTGGAAGAGGCAGAAATGTTGAAAGGAATTAAACTTGATAAGTATTCGGGCGTTTTATTATCGAACATGTTGTTAAATACGCCCATTTTGTGGTTTTGCCAGTGATCACTTAAAGAGTTATAACCCGTTTCATTATATATTTTACTATGACTCACTCCTCTAACAGATCCCCATATGGTTCTGAGGGCATCTAATTGTAGTTTTTGTAAGAGCAGTTCTTGGCCCTTAGTACAATTGTTCCAGATGTAATCACAGTAATGGAATATTGGTAATGTAAAGAGTTATACAAAGTCTGTAAGCTGTTTCTATTCAAACGATATTTGAAGCATCTTAAGCAATGAACCATTGGGCTTACTTCGATAATAATTTCATTAACATACAGTTGCCACTGACCGTCACTTTGCAAAGTTAGTCCAAGGTGTTTATGAGAATCGACAGATTGAATCTTGTTCATAGTAAATAAGATGGATTCTGTTATGTTAGGATTAAACTTTACTTTCCAAACTTTAGCCCATTGTATTGTGATATCATTTCTATATCCCTATCTAAACATACACTTGATGACACTGGGTCATCAATAACAACGTTTAAAGAAGTATCATCAGCAAATAATTTGATATTACAGTGTAGGTCTTCAGCGGTATCATTAATAAAAATTAAGAACAAAAGTGGCCCCATCACTGAACCTTGAGGAACGCTTGCATCAAGATTTAGAATTGGATTTATATCCGTTAACTACAGAGTATGTTTCTGTTGGTTAGATAACTTTCTAATCTCCTTACCATTATCCAATGTTTTTGCAATAAAATCATATTAGTGAGTTAACTGGTACACGGTAGAATCCCTTCCTTAAATCCTGATGGAAATGATGATATTAAGCCATTGTCAAGAAAGAAATTGGAAACATGTTTGTAAACACATTTTTCCTTATGCCTTGGATAAACAACTTGTAAGAGCAACTGGTCTATAATCTGAGCAGTCATGAACATCGCTTTTCTTATGTATTGGAACTATAGAAGAACATTTCCATATACCATGAAATTTCGAATGCAGAAGTGAAACGTTAAATGGTTTACATAATGGTTTGGATAATTGCGTAGCTAAGAAATTTAAAATACGATTACTTATATCATCAGGTCCAGTTACTTTCGAAATCTCCAGGGAAAACAATATATCTCGTACTTCGGATTCTTCTGGTCGAATAGTTTGAAGACAATGGTCAACCTTAATTAAGTCGTCGTTAACCACTATTTCATCATCAGGATTATCAATAGTTGCCATGCCAAAAAATAGTTATTTATTATATTAGCTTCATCAACATCATCTTCCTACACAATATCATTCTGCTCTAGCTGTGGGAAGCATGACCCTGTCCTATTAGTTTGTTTCATGTAAGTCATTACTAAGCGCCACCATAATATACTACCACATGATGTGTTATCCAGATGTTCTGTATGTGTCAATTTACACTTCCTTATTTCAGTTATAACGAGATTTCTGCATTTCTGTGAATCCTATTACTCTTAGCATAAGTTTTCTAATGGGTCCGTTCATCCATGGAGCATCATTTGGTCGTATCAATACTGTCTTATTTGGAATGTTAACCTTACATAGCTTTGTTATGGTTTCTACTATATCTGTAGTAGATATATCTGTATCAACATTATCATTATTTATAATACCATCCCAATTTACATTACCGGCGTTGTATGGGAATAAATAAATATCTATTTTCTCATAATTAAACACAGTCCGTGAGTAGGCCTTCTTAAATTGATTTGTAGATTTCAGAATAATATTACAGAGCAGTGGTCACTACAGAAAGGGGGAGATACGCCATACGAGCATATCAGGTCCTGACATGAAACAAATACAAGATCTATGAGTGTTGATGAAGTAGACGTAACACAGATTGTTCGGTACTTACCTGTTCTAGACAATAAACTGACTAATTGTTTAATATTAGGATCAACGTCTCTTGATAGATTCACATTAAAATCACCAAGCGCAATCATGTTGATATTAGTATCCGAAGCCAGTGCGAATGATTGGTCAATGAAATCCCGGTAGTAGGCAGTGGTGTCTGCTCTATAGAATGTGCCAACAAGATATGTCTTATTATGGGTGGATTTGTGCCCAAACTGCTTCTAGGCCCGGTAATTCTGAATCAGCCCTGTGTTTCTAAAATAATGTGTTTTTAACATATAATATGACCCCGCTACCCTTAGTGTGTCTATCCTGGCGCAATGGTGGGTGACAGTCAGGCATAAGAATCACGTTGACAAAAATTCCAGAGTGTAGTCATGTTTCAGAAATACATATGATATCGTATTCGTAAAGTTCTGCGTAAACTAAATCAATTTTCTCTCGAGGACAAGGATGCGGATATATATCACCACAGCAAAACAAGCATGTTAGTGATATCTGTATACCTCTTACTCCAAACATGTAGAATAATATCGAGAGATAATAAACATTGACATCAATTTTACCGCTTAGGTCATGACATAATTTACAATGAAATAACACAATTGTCCTACAAAATGGACTAATATCAATTCCCATTGAACACGCAATGTTTGACACAAGAGGTGGAGAATTTGGTATGCGTTGTTAAATATAACATCATGCACAAAGTAGTGAATGAAGTGTAAATAATATGGTTATTTGTTGTAGTTAGGTTTTGTCATACCACAGTGTGTTGAGATTTAACAAGAACAAACAAGAAGAATAAAAATAATGAGCTTATGAAGCATGAGAAGGACGAGAGTATGATGGGGACCAATGGTGTAGAATAGTGACTCTGGATAGTATGAAGAAGGTGTCCAAATGTGTAAGCAATGTGTGCTGTGTGTCCTGTCAATAATAATACAATCTTCTCATCAATTACTTGTCATGACTGCACTCTATAACTGTCTGATCAAAGATAATTTCCCAAAGTAGAAAAAATAAAAATAAAATAAAAATGAATGAAACGAAAAATAACAAGTAAACAACTGGGATAAGCTCACACAAAAACAAACTCAAATTAAGTTAAGTTCAGGGTATAATTTGTCACATTCAGCAACACTCAATCATATATAAATTGATCTATAAATGACGACGTGTTTAAAGGGATTTGGAAGAATGCACACAACAGTCGTGTTTATCACGTGATATCCCACAATTTCATCAATGATACAATAAAAGACAATTTTATAAAAAGGTCAGTGGCAACAAATAGAAAAGAAAAAAGAAAACAAGTTCAAGCAAGTTGACAAAAATACACAGATTTTACTGTGTGTCTTTATTGAGCTGTGGAAAGTTTACCGGTGGTCGAATGTGCCTGCTGCACACGAACTGTCCCCAGACATCGATGAGTCAAGCTTCTCTGATCTCATTGGATAATGAGTATGCAAATAGAAAATGTCGGCCTATCAACAGATGGTACCTGCTAGGTCAGTGTTTGTAAACAGAGGCACATGGTGGTGATTGTAAAATACAGACGATATCGATGAAACCAAACGCGTTCTCATAGCGCTTTATTAATCATCATAATTGATGAATTCAGCAGTTTGGCGCTGCTGCTGAGACAATCGGAACTTCATCTTCAGTTTTAGAGAGTTTATTATTCGATCAAACTGAGAGCCTTTGTGATGAGTGAAACGGTGTCATCCAGCTTCGTGACAAATATAACACAGTTTCTTACCCATGTTCCAGCAAGACTTGGAATGTACAAGATTCTGAACCGCAGCAGCGATTTTGGTTCGTTCTTTGGTAAGATCGTCGTGAACGTAACTTCATTTTTGACACATTATTTCACGTTTCTGCCGGTAGGATAGGAACTTGATAAGAATAGGATGTAGTTTCTCCTTCGAGTACTCAGCCGGATCTCTGTTCTGTGACTTCGATCTATGTCACCATGCAAGCCAGTATCAACTGCAGTGGCTTATATCATGAAACATTCGTCGGTGTTCTTGCCTGTGGTTTCAGCGATTCCAAAGACCCGTACATTGTTCACCCCCACTGTATTGGTAGATGTCATCGAGTTGAACATCTTGAGATCTTACTGTCTCATTGACTTTCTTCGACTATTTTTGCGGGGGTGGCGAGATTAGGGTGTTGTTTGAAGTGTGGGTTTGGATGAGAAGGGTGAAAGGTGGGGGTGGTCTTGACATTCCAGTAACAAGTGATTAATGGATTCAGGTTGAACGCATGATGGACAAACCTTGTCATAGTGCTTTTTGTGACCGAGTCTGAGGCGTGAGATGGCAATTTCACCTTTCCTTTCATTTGAGTATGAGTTTGGCTTTTGGAGGATCTTGGGTTGAATTTTGTATAGCCATCTGCCGATCTAACTTGCGTCCCACTGGGCTTGCCATCTTTGGGCTATGATTTTGCCTTTATCTCTAGTTTACTAAAGGGAATAGGCTGTATCTCCGCTTTGTCTAGAGCTAGCTTCATTTCCATGAATATCTATGTGAGAGGGGATCGAACACAGCTCCACCTGTTGCCCTTGCCCTTCTGTTGCTGCACCTGTGACCAGCATTAGGGTTTTGTATCGGATCCTGTCGAGGCGGCTCAAGACAGTATTTGATGCTGAGTGAAAGGCCTCACAACCATAGTCTATTTTTGATCTTATAAGTGATTTGTAGAGGTCTAGCTGAGTGTCCCTCGAGGTTCCCCAAGATGTGCTTGGAATTGCCCGTAATAGGCTCAGTGTTTTTTATATCTGTTTTCCATATATTCTACAGGTTTGCTCCAAGTGACGTGTTGTTCTCGGATGATAGCCAGAAATGTTGCGGATTTTTCGAATTTTGATTAGTTTGCCTTTTATGGAGAGATGTGGTATCATAGCATCTTTGCCCCTGCGTTTGAATAGAACTCCAACCGTTTTTCACTTGAAAAGGTGGACCCCCATTTATTGCACCATTGATTTTCTCTGTCCAGGGCTGATTGGAGGTATTTTCAGATTTGTGAATTAACTCTGTACTTTACCCATATTGCTCTGTCATCAGCGAATTTAGACGTTTGGGTAGGAGAGTTAGTATGATAAAACAGATCATCGATGATGATGTTAAACAGAGTTGGGCTTATAATGCTGCCTTGTGGCGTGCCGTTGTCCAGTGACATGGGATCAGATTGATTGTTCCCTATTTTAACTGATAGCGACCTGTCTTGCAGGAAGCTGTCTATGAAGTTTGCCCTGTTCCCTCCCCCGAGGCGTGCGTCATGCCATACCATGTCGAAGGCTTTGCTGTAGCCCAGAAATACTGTGGTTAGGTATTGTCTGTTTAACTAAGCTTTATCCCCAGTCTTAGTATATGATCTAGACATGAGTGTCCCTTCCTGAAGCCACTTAGATCGGGTTTGATGTGGTTGCCAGTTTCAAGGTAATGCATGAGCCTTTTTGTAACCATGGCTTCCATAACTGTGTACATGTTTGAGGTGAGTGAGATCGGTCGATAAGAGTTTGGTAAGGCTTCGCCTTTCCCTTGCTTTAGAAGCGGGATAACTGCGGCATGTTTTCATGTGTTTTTGGACTTATCCTTAACACCATATCGTGTTGTACAACTCAGTGCATAAGCTCTTTGTTTGATCAGGTAAGGTCTTTCGTAACTGGTTGTGTCAAGATCAGGCGCAGTGCCATTTCTATGTTGATTTGCATCATCATACTCTGTCACAGTAAATGGTATATTGTTTACCAGATGCTTGTACACACAAGCATTTTTTCCTGTTTGAATTCTTTGCTGCAATTTTTGTCACGTACAGCAAGTCATGAAGTCGGACGGCGAGGCGGTGGCTTTGGCCGTCGCCACGACTAGTCGTATTTCGCGCACGGGCCCACCAAAAGGTAAGGCAACCTGGAGGGGCTTTGTGGTCGCTTAATTAATTTTGGCGGAACTTTTGAATTTTGATATATGCCAATAACGTGGGGGAACTAAAGGAGTTTGTGAGGTTCTGTGTTTTTATAGATTTATTATTCATGTTTTATTGGTAGCTTGTTTGTTGTGGTATTTTGGTTTTTAGTTTATTTTTTTTAATGCGACCGTGTAGGTTGTTGTAGTTCAGTGTGGATTTGAATGTTGTTCTGTGTTGTTGGTAATGTGTGCAATGTAGTGTGATCAGGGGTTTTAAAAGAGGGATGATTATATTTCGTGGAGCAGATCAGCATCTAGATTAGCAGAAGTCTCTAAGGCTATGAGTATCAGTGTAAATACTAATTCCTAGATTCTGGAAATAATACGCAGACCTTGTCCCTGTAAAAGTACGGCGTACTGTCAGCTTATTTAGACTTGTCTGTTATAAGGATATATTGAATATACATCCGTGTATGTATCATTCAGTGCAGACTTGGAGCAAGGCTAATGAGCACCATGAAGTTAGTGTTCAGCTGTTTGTGTATGGTAAGACTAGAGTTGAGGAGTGGACATTGGCATGTCTGCTGACCATGGGATAGTGACTGCTGATGAGCTGTTCTCAGTTTTATTACTTTGCGAAATGCAAAGGAGAATGTTATAAGCATGTGCCTATGATTCACTACCAAATGGGTTTCATCAGACCGAATAGAGATATTTCTAATGTAAAACTATTCGTTCTTTCGTAAGTTGCTAAAGAGTGTACAAATACATTTGTACTGGTAATCCAGAATAAATTGGACTCACGAAACCTGTTGATGACAGGTGGGCGATGCACAAAAGTTGGGCAAACATATTTGGTTTGTTACAGGTAGACAGGGTGTATGCTTGTAGTGCACGTGCAGGTCATGACGAGGCGACTTTGCTTGTCGTAAGAAGCGACTAACAGGATCGGGTGTTCAGGCTCGTTGACTTGGTTAATGCATGTCATCGTATCCCAATTGTTTAGATCGATGTTCATGATGTCACTGGATTGTCTGGTCCAGACTCGATTATTTATAGAACGCCATCACATAGCTACAATATTGTTGAGTGCGGCGTTAAACAACAAGCAAAACAAAACTTGTCGCGAACCACCCGCTACCCCTTTCTTCCCAAATATACGCACCTTGTCACTCGTCATGTTGAAATACTTTTTGTATTTTTGTATATATAAATGGTCAGCTTCCTAGTATGTTTTCACAATATGACTGAGAAATGGTAAATTGCATCAATGTGGAACCGTATATATCCAACATTATAGTACACGATAAACATGTTACATTAATACATATCATTCAGTAAACTGTATCAGTATGTTTTATTGCATGGTATATTCATTATAACATAAATGTATGTTAAAAATAAAGTATTAGGGTCAGCAAATCAGCAACTTCATCACCATACTGTTCAGGAGAATAAGTGTTAATGAGGAGGGTGGCTTTATACACAGCTAGGTGATTATCAAGGGCTCTGTACTCCCTCTTTCTGTGTCGCTTGACACAACCTGCCTGGAGCTGGGTAATGGTTATTTCTGTGGTTGATTGTTCTTTCTTCATAATGTCTATAAAGGTAAAATTGTTCGCATGGCTTGCTCAATAAGTGGCTAATTTTGAGTGCCACCCTTCGAGTGGTTTGTGGTTCTTTGACCCTCTGTATGGAAGTGGTTCCACATCAGATGCTCACCACCTTCAACCCACTGGCCAGTCATGTAGTCTGCTAGACGTTTAACACAGGGGATCTCTAGATCTACCTGGCCCAAGGAATACAACCATACGTTCCTGCAACCTTTCATCTGGCACTCGAAAACGGCACGGGCTGCATTCTGGGCTGCTGTCTCAAAATCTGTGAAGATGGTAGTTGGCTGTACACTCTGCTTGAACCGTATGTCAAACTTGGATGGACGATACTGTCATGCCAAACATTACATACCACATAAGGCATGCTGGGCCGAGACGCGTAGTGTCGAGCCATATAGGCTTGTGAGACAAAAACATTTTTCATTCATATCAAATATGATAAAAATAACTCAGAACATCCGTAACAATTATGGTTTGAAGCACTCATAAAATGCTCGGCCTTACAGTGAGCAATATAAGGTTTAGGTGCAAAGAACACATAATAATTACAATGTGGGACAGAGCTTCAGAGGTAATACATAATCAAAGAAACTATTATTTACAGATTAAAATACAAAATGCAGCAAAGAGGGTTTGGGTGATCCTGGCACAGCCAGACTCATCATCAGCTCAGGGCCCTTGCCCCCTCTACACGCAGCCCAGACAGCGAATTGGACTCCCAGTGAAACCCATCGAGAACGTTTCGGAAAATGTGAAGACTCCCCAGCAGTCCACCATTCTGCATTGTCAGAAGGGATGTATTCGTGGCAGCAAACCCGGGTACTCTCCCAATGTCGCTCAACAGATTGGGAGGTACCAAACCTAAGGCACCGAGAACAATGGGAAGTCGGACAACTTGGTACTTAGGATGCAAGCGTGACATTTCGAAAGCGAGGTCCGCATGTTTGCCACATTTTCCCTGAATCTTGTCAATCACTTTAGTGTCGAAAGGGACAGAAAATGGTATAAATGAATTCATTGGATTTATCAAAATGGACAAGATCAGGTTTGTTGGGTTGGATAGGTCAGAGGCTGTATGAGGGCCTATTCCAAAGAATTTTTCATTTTCCATGACGCCCTTATTATTATTATTAAGTTGTCACATTATCGGCAAAGGCACTGATCTTTGGATTGTCTGTATTTCAAAAAGAATAAAACAATGTAGAAGTATTCTTTGAGTTCTGACTAAGCGCCATTGCAGTTTATTTGTTTTGGATATAATATGGCTAAGTTAAGATATTTTCAATTAAAAATCAAATACGTGATAAAATCAACTGAGAGATTTTGTTTCGTATGCTCCTCTTGTAGATGATTATTTCCAAACAAGATGATCTTGATATTAAAACCCTTGACACTAATACGAATTGATCTAATATCACACAAATTCAAACATTTAAATTTTTAATAATGATTATCCAACCTATTCCAGTCCAAAGACAAAAAACGATTATTTTTATAATCCAGTGCGGCAAAGAGGATCCTGGGATATGTTGGATGTGGAAGGGAGAGACATTCCCGCATTTCAGTTTCCACAACGGTCGTAAAACTTGACAAAATTATTATTACAATAATTATGTATTATCTGCCTCGAATGAATATACTTCTGTTACCTCACAAGGGACATATTGTTAGTCATGTTGAATTGTGACTAGATTATTCTATATCTTACCATTAGATTCATTGAACCACAGACCGGATACCTGTCTTAACATCTTCTTTTAGCTGCCCTTCAGGTGCAATAATGCACTGTTGTCCACATACAGACGTCAGGTGATTTAACGACACTTTCAAGATAATATTGCACTAATACAATAAGGTGGTCTGATCAGTCTCTTTTGGAACGGAAAATATTTTGTTCATCAGTTGAAATGTTCTGTTGATAAGCAATTTTGGAAGGCACATATTGACATATATTTTACAGCGAACGGAAACAAGAATATAATACTAAAGTGAGGAATGAGGACGAAACTCCCTTTAAACCATGTAGATGTGACCTAACCATAACAAACGATATCTTATGACCCTAAACAGCAGATCCACACACGTTGCATTTCCCAGTACATCTGCTGGCATCTAGTCCGATCTTCTTGTGGTCGATGTATTAAGAATAGATGCATCAAATAAGAATAAAATAAGTGATGAGTTGTAGCATTATTAATTAATATATTATCACTTATGTTCGGCCACACAAAAACAGTAAGAGAACAATTCGTGCTGTTTCATTATTGTGCGCGAATTTCTTTTTATAGGTGCTACTGTACAACTAGTGAATCGCTTTATATATATCAATCATCACTTTACTGCCACGGAAAAAAACATTCATGAAATACTGAGGCAAATGATGATGTTTCCTGTTTTGCAGATACAGATATGAACTTCTGCGGTCCAATGTGCCACCTACACTAATTGTAATTGTTCCACAACCACTTTGACCCAACTGGCTGACTGTAATGAAGACCTTTATTGGATTTCTCATCACACTGACCGTGGCCTACTCCACAAGCAGGAACACATGTCAATTATACCCTGACCCTGAATTAGGTGGTAGCCGTGTTGACTGCCGCAGTCTCAACTTGACCCAGGTTCCTGGTGATCTGCCCTCCAACACCGTCAGCCTGGACCTCAGTGACAACAGTTCTGGGGAGCCAGGCGTTTATTCAAATCCCACAGTTGTTGAATTTGAAAATTGTGGGTAGTCGAGTTTCACGGTTGGAACCACACGCATTTGAAACTTTGATAAACCTTCGTCGTTTAAACCTAAATTTCAACCACCTCCAACTGGACAATGGGACCTATCCCCAAGACATATTCCGTCCTCTGGAACGTCTTACAGATTTGAGTATCGGCTACAACAACTGTCAGTTGAAAGGAAATACACCTCATTGGATATTTAAGTGGCTGATAAATTTAGAAACACTAACAATTGACACATTTGAAGATGACATATTTGGAAGTGGATTTGGGTATTTAAAAATATTGACAACATTGAATATTGGCACTGGAGATAACGATGAATGTAGGTATTGTGCCATAGATGCTATACATAACCACACCTTTTCAGCTTTTGAAAATTCAACTCTCCAAGTCTTGATTGCATCAGATTTTCATATTCATCATGTGGAGGCGGGAGCTTTCATTCCTTTGAAATCTATTTCTAAGCTAGTTTTTGAAAGCGTGAAGTATCTACCATCTAGTAAAGCACTACATGCATTCTATGGTCTTAATGGTAAACATGTATCTCACGTTTTACTGTCGTCATCATACAGCTCTGTAATATCACTATCAGACCTAAAAGGTCAACTTATATCTAACGGAATTCTCAATAAACTAACGGATATTTGTATCGAGCATATCGATCTCAGCTCAAACACGATTATATACATAGATGATAGTTTTTTAAAGTATTTTCAAAATGTTTGAAGTATCTAGACATTTCTAAAAACAGTCTGCTTGGAAATCAATTGATATTCATTGAAATGAAAATGTGTAAACAATTACAATACATCGATGTATCACAGCAGCAGAAATATAACAAACATGATACAGAGACATTGGAGAACTTATTGCTCATCGCAAACACCCATTCTGAAAAATACCATAGAAAAGATGTTTCGAACTTAAGTTGGAATCAAATGGTTCCCTCAAACGAAGTGACCATTTATTTTCCCCCCAATCTACGTATTTGTAAATTAAACGAAATGTCGGGCCGATTTGGGCGATTTTTCATAACACAGGTCGTTGGTGCAACTCATTTGGAACTTCTGAATTTAGCTAACAACGGTATGTGGGGTTTAAGGCAAACTATTGAAGGGTTAACATCTCTGAAAAACCTAGATCTATCCGGTAATGAAGGTTATGGCATGACAAAGGACTTCTTACAATCCTTTGCAAATCTGACGTCTCTATCGTTGAACAACATGGGTTTGGATAAGAACACACTTCTGGAAGGCGGCCCGGTACTAGAAGGATTAAAGACAATGGGTAGTTTACACCATTTAGAGATAGTAGGAAATCACATGCAGTGGATGGACATGCAATATCTACGGACATTGAAATTTCTGATTATCTCCAGAAACAGTCTGGTGTCTTTACCGTTTACGCATAATGACATGTCTGACCTTAGGGTTCTGGACCTATCTCTAAACGCTATAACCTACTTTGACGATGATACGATGGAGTTGTTGGAGACTCTAGGAGAGAGGAACAAGCTGATACTGAAGCTGGATGGTAACCCTATCTCCTGCTCCTGTCAGTCACTCATGTTTATTCAGTGGATCTTTACATCATCAGTTACTTTCGACAGGAACGGGAGCTACTCATGTGTGACTGAGTACGGTGTCCTTGCAACAACCGACACAGTTTACCAAAAGTTTAACTATCACTGGACGTCGTGTCAAGGTCGGTTCTGGCTGCCAGTGTCCATCATTCTGATGTGTTTAACAGCTCTTCTTCTTGTGTCTGCAATTCTGGTTTCATGGAACGGGACAAAGATCGGAAATCGTATTCTGGTCCTCATGGGTAAAGGGGTCCAGAGAGTGTTGAGGCAGGACTTTAGCAAGGATGCTTATATAGCTCATTCAGAGCAGGACATTGAGTTTGTTATGCAAGAACTACGCACCTCACTGGAGGAGAGACATGAACTGAGACTAATCCTCCCAGACAGAGACTTCCTTCCAGGTTCCTTCGTGGCTGACAATGTTGTAGAAAGCATTAACAAAAGCTGGAAGACAGTATTGGTTGTGTCAGATGATTTTCTGGATGATCCCTGGTCCTACTTTATCATGAAGTCAACAACGTACTACATCTCTAATATGAACCCTAACAGAGTGATCCTACTGCTGGTGGGTGACGTGAACCACGGCCGACTGCCAGAGCTGCTCCTGAACGTGACAGCGGAGGAGGACATCATTGAGATGGAAGAACTCCCTGACCCCAACAGTGCCGTGTGGCTACGTGTCAGGGACAGGATCCTTGCGAAAGCATTCTGACATACAAGAGTATAACGCCTTGTGTGTGAATTTGGCTTCAATCTCAAGATACCTTTGAGTAAACGATGTTTCAACCGTGTCCAAACCCTTCTGCCTTCTGCGTTGAATGAAGGAAACAAATTCAGTGTCAATTTACCAGTTGTGAGAATGTTCGGTGTTTATGTTCCTAAAAGGAATGTAACTGCTCAAGTCAGTATTCATCTATACGTGTAGTAAAGTTCTTGATCGTATTAGAATATATGTCCATATCAGTATATATGTCCACATCAGTATGTATCTATACCTATAATAGATATAAAGAGGTTATACTTTTTCCTATATTATCAGATATTACTGTCAAATTACACAATTTGAAATTCTAGAGCATTGTTAAACATTCAACTACCAAGTAAGAAAGCGTGCGTCGTCTTACAGTGTCTTAAGGGTGGGTTTTGCCAAGTGCTCTGAATGTCAAAGTGAAGGTCAAGCGTGGGAAAACGGCATAAGTAATTCTGGCCAGTTGGGGTGGGGAAGGTTACACTATGACTTGCTCGAGGCACGTTTGTACGCAGGATGAGCAGAGTCCCTGAGTATGTTTGTAAGGAAGCCCTTGGACCAAGCCATACTAACAGGGTTACTGTCACGCTGTTTTTTATAGGTTATGGTCTGTGGCAAAATCTTCATTTGACAACAGACGAGATTACCCTTATCCTGGTAAGCTAGATGCCTTTTACCCGCAAAGGGTGCCAACTGGGTCGTTATATACCTTGAGTACGAGGGGGTATTACCAAACATATTCTTACTTTTACCATTTTGGCATGATATGGGTCCTGTGTGACGGAGTAAATCCTGTATGATGGTATGTCCCGTGGGGACCCGGAGTAGAATATGACCCCAGCACCCCACTGTTTGTCGTAAGAGGCGACCAAATTGGGCAACGTATCAGTTACATCTTCCTGATTCATGCTTAGAAACACTGTTAAAATATTTAACATATCTGGACAACGGGAAATGCCGCTTCATTTTGGCGAAACCTGAACAGGATCATGCTGATCCTTCTAGCTAAAGGCCAATATCGCATACTAGTTGTGTTTGCAAGACCATTGAAAGAATGGACAATAATCATTTAATATGGTTGCTTAGAACGAATAATAATGTGGTTTCAGAAACAAATAGAAGTATTATTGTTCATTTCGGTAGATTGGATACGCTAGTTAAAAATGCTATCCTCAATAACAACACACCCCATAAGTATATTTTTCGAACTAGAAAAAGCCATTGATACGACCTGGAAACATGGAATTTTAAAAGCTCTTTATGAGATGGCATTGATAGAACGTTTGCCCGCTTGTATCTCATGTTTGGTACAGTGTCTGAAACACAGCAGAGTAGACTGAGAGCCGTAAGGGCCAGCACATTTAATAAACTGTAGGCCCTGTGGAAAAACTTTTTACTTGAAGCAGGGAGATATACTCTTTCAATATAAATTACAAAACACAACCAGTCAACCAGAAGCTTTACTGCTATCGCACCGAGTTCCCAGTTCCCATCTATGGAGATAGATGAAGCCTACATTTATGAAGGAAATCATCAGCTTGTAATACATCTTTGCTACTAAGTGTCATACACCATTTGAAAGGTCTAATGCTAATGTTTATAAATATGAAAG
This sequence comes from Haliotis cracherodii, assembly GCF_022045235.1. Lineage (NCBI taxonomy): Eukaryota > Metazoa > Mollusca > Gastropoda > Lepetellida > Haliotidae > Haliotis > Haliotis cracherodii. The sequence continues at coordinate 33,278,882 of NW_027266286.1, forward strand.
TTATGGTTGTACTAAAATAATGCTTATTGAATAATTACTTAAATAAACTGCAGGTCGTAATTTTTAAAAGTATGTTCCAATGATACAACTGCTTTTTCAAACCTCTTTATTGTGGACCTTCAGGTTAAAAAGTCATATCTTCCAAATGCAAGAATAAGAATGAAACAATTCATTTCTGCTGCCAATATTGAACTTGAACATATATCTCTTCCTCGTCTTATGTCTTCTCCTCCGTGGCAACTGATAAAGCCATATATGGATTTTACCTTATCGAACTGAAGACAAATGAAATAAATCAACTATAATATCAACAAGAATATAATCAGCTAAGAAACGGATATGTTGCATATAAATCTATATTTACAAATGGATACAAGGGTTGTGACACAGTTGCTAGTGCCATTGTTCATCCCGATTACCAGATAACAATTCCCTTCTCATAGCAGAATCAATTGCCATTTTTGGAGCTCTCAATGTATCACTAAACAGACTAATATAATCAGTTTGTAATATTTTCATATTCTAGAATTATTGTGATACTTGGTACTGGCCAATGAGACACTTTCTTTTGTTGGTTACTCAGGCATGTTGGAATCGTTGGTAACACCATGGCTGATGCTGCAGCAAAACAGCCCTTAAGAAATCTCTGACACCACTCTGATCTCATACAGCAATTACAAACCTGTAATTAGTACATCAGAGGTCTAATGTACAAGAAGTGTGACACTCAAGTAAAAAATTACTAGTAGTAGAACAAATAAACTTCATGACATTAAACTTTACGATGGGTTATTATGGGTCAGTCCCGATTTGAAGAGGTCATACGATGATGTCGGACTTACGATACTAGATATACTTATGAATATTTATTAAAGGGTGAAGTTCCCCCGTTCTGTATCTTTTGTGATGAGAGGATCACAGTCAAGCATATTTGTTTGATTGTTTGGAATTTTCCATCATAAAGCATAAATACTGTAAATGATCTTTAAGGGATCTTTTAAAATGTTAGCATTCATTTAATCATTTCTTTCGAGAGGAAATAAATGTGATTGATTTGCCTGATAAAATTGCCGTCAATATCCAGCAGCTGAAGGGATGGTGTAAATCCTGCTGGAAAACCGTACAGGTAGCTAAGGTACCGTTAGTTCCGACGTCCCCAACTTTTGTTGCTGGTGATCCGTTTGGTCGGATGCATTTTGATATTATTGGCTATCAACCATCCTATCAAATCTAGTGTTCAATATATATGTATGTATTATAGTATATTTCCCGGTGTATATAAATGATGCATGCATTGCCTATCAAACATCCTACAAAATCTGCTGTTCAATATGTATGTATAATAGTACATGTTCCCGGTGTATATAAATGATGCATGCATTGGCTATCAAACATCCTACAAAATCTAGTGTTCAATATGTATGTATTATAATACATGTTCCCGGTGTATATAAATGCTGCATGCATTGGCTATCAAACATCCTACAAAATCTGGTGTTCAATATGTATGTATTATAGTACATGTTCCCGGTGTATATAAATGCTGCATGCATTGGCTATCAAACATCCTACAAAATCTGGTGTTCAATATTTATGTATTATAGTACATGTTCCCGGTGTATATAAATGCTGCATGCATTGGCTATCAAACATCCTACAAAATCTGCTGTTCAATATGTATGTATTATAATACAAGTTCCTGGTGTATATAAATGCTGCATGCATTGGCTATCAAACATCCTACAAAATCTGGTGTTTAGTATTTACATAACATTTATAGTACATGTTCCTGGTATTTGTAAATGTTGCATGCATTGGTCATCAACCATCCTATCAAATCTGACGTTCCATATGTATGTATACTCAACAACAAAAGTTCCTGTGACACCAATATTTTAGTGTATTTTTCAAAGAATTAAAGTTTGGTTTTCTATATTGTAGTACATGTCAAGTCACAAAAACGCAACTGCTAAAGAAAAGCATGCATTCCATGCAAAAGTTGACTTTTAAGCTCCATGCATTTCACTAACCAAGAATGGCAACGCAATTATTCAACATTACGAAATGCCACGCCTGTCCGAAAATGAGCTTCTGCGAGCCATTGGTATGCTTGAAGCAGGATCGAGTCAACGTGATGTTGCAAGACAATTTAACGTCCACAAAAACACCATTTGGTGTTTAATGCAACGTTGGCATCAGACGAATGCAGTCAGAGACAACTGGATTCGAACAACACACCTACGAAATCGATTCCAGCCAGCAACAGCAACAAGAAGCACCCCTGGCCTTCGACGAATATCTTCACAAACCGTACGTCGTCGCCTCAGATGTGTAGGGATTTTCGCCAGAAGACCCGCCAGACGTCCCATTTTGACAGGAAACCACCGTCAAGCACGTCTACAGTGGTGCAGACAGCGTTGACGGCCTTGCAGTGGGGACAGGTTCTATTCACTGACGAGTCTCGTTTTCACCTCAGCCACAGCGATGGACGGATTCGAGTGTACCGACGTCGAGGTGAACGTTACGTCAATCTTTGTGTCAAGGAAGAAGATCGGTTCCGGGGCGGCAGCGTTATGGTATGGGGTGGGATTACAGCGAGACAGAGGACCCGTTTGATAGTGGTAGAGGTAAAAAATCATTGAACAGCGCTACCGTGACGAGATCATCGGCCCTGACCGTTTTTGCGTCGTCATGGCCCAGGCATTACCTTTCAACATGACAACGCCCGGCCTCATATTGCTCGATTTGTTCAGGATTCTCTTTAACAAAAAAACGTGAATGTCATCCTCTGGCTGGCTCGCTCCCCTGATCTCTCACCAATCGAGCACATGTGGGATGAGATGGATCGGCGCCTTCGACGTCAACCATGATGAGTTTTTTCAAATGGATAGGCAACAGGTGCAGCTGAAATTGTGTTCAAACCAGACCTAAACAAGTGTTTTTTCTTCGTGTTTCTATGCCTGAGTTTTGTAGAAAAGAATGCTGTATTTCCATAACTCACACACCAGTGAGATTAATTGAATGTAATGTGTAGAGTTGTCATAGAAACAATAAATGTTCCAAACTGAAGATCGGTGGGAAACTTCCCCAGTGTGTATTTATCCATATTACATCTGTTAAATGTGTTATCTTGGACAGTATCTTTGTCTTTGTTCGTTACATTGCTCGAATCTGGTTTCATGTCTTCATTGTTAATATATACGTATACGTTAGACTGAAATCACCAACGGTCTTATTTTCTTCAACCTCATGTAGCGAAATCCCGAATGCGTGATTCATCGTTGAATAAATATCGAGTCATCGAGATAAACGACCATGAAAGGTTAACAATATGTTATGGCGTTTTTATTGAACCAATACCATCATAACCGGATGATTTCAGTTGTATATAGTTTTAAAAAGTTTCATACATAAATTTGTAAACTAATAACAGACGCTGGTATAAATCTGTAGGTATATACAAAAGGCACACGCCAGTTTGTTTTTAATAGCGACGTTTTGATTTATAAACTGTTTCTTTGTCTTCTTTATTTTAAATTGCAAACAGTGTTCCTTAACATGTTGATAAGGTCTTCAGTTGCGGCCACACTGAGGCACTGTTAAGGCATCGCGCCAAGGGAAACACGACTTAAATATCCATTCTTTGTTATATAAAGTCCCTCTACTTCCCCTGTATACAATGCAAGCCGTGGTGTTTTGAGAGGCTGGCTGTGACTTTCTCCGACTCACGATGATTCTTCATATTTCATTTTTTTCACTGTCAACAATGCATTTCTGGTACAATTGTACTTTTGTAATATGACATGAGACTCCACCAAACTGCACACTTTGCTAAACAATCACGCCGGGGCCGATGGAGTCTGAATTGATGCCAGTTGTCAGCCAGTGGTATCATATTTAGTTCACCTGACCCATCTGGAAACAACGATATCTGGTTTTCCGTGGTGTGTATTTGCACACCAACCGCCACTGGGTCTCGGTATTTACTTAGCGACCGTTTCACGCCTCTCTAATGGCTGTTGTTGTGCTACTTGAAGAGCCTGTCAGAACACTGTCAAACTATTTACGCAACAAGCGTCTGCGCAAAATCTGAAATAATATTATCTTGATTGGGATTAATTTTTTTTTAATAATATGCAATATAGTTGATTGTTTTGTTTTGTTCAACCATAAACATCTTCGTAAGAATCTCATGTGTCTTGACTTTTAGAAAGTTGTCGGGTGTTATGTAAGGAAGACATCTGATTGGAACAGCCACTGTATAAAATCTTTAATGCCTTATTTATTGTCAAATACTACATGTTTCAAAAAGATTTCGTAAAAACAATCTTGACGTACAGTCATCCAACTACACTAGTCATTAAGTAAGGATAAGGTTTACAACTTCTTTATTACAATTAAGAGCGACGTTTCCGTGTAGGTTCTAACACCGTTATAAAGCAAGTGATATACAGTGTGTGGTTGACAAGTATATATACAGGTAGGAGGCAACGTTTATATAAAAAACTTCTCCACTCCAGTATAACTACATCTGAAACATTTCAACCCTTTTGGAGGATCGGACTATGCAGTATTAGAAATCTATATACAAGTATCATTCTTGCTTTCACCATCACCTGATGGAGGACATCATTTTCTACATTATATTCATCAAGTTAGAGTTGCTGGCTATATATTATTACATACGTGTTCGGCATGCTTAGTTATTTAAACCACTGGGTGGCCGATTAAACAAACGGTTAAACATACCTCCGCCATTATTGCCACCACTGACACCCATGAATGTGTCGCCATGTTCTACACGTCAATGTAAGCTGGGTTTTGCTGTCTATTGATACATGTCTACGTCTGATTCATACTTCTTATAAAAAATGTGTTTCAATGAACTGGAAAGGGGTTTCGACGCTTTTCTTTATATGCGTGTTTAAAAACTTCTTCCGCAAAAAGTGTAATTCCTCACAAATATGACAGCACTATTCTAACGAAAGACGTGAAATAATGAGCCTTCAAAAACGAAATAAATCACATTTTGGTCGCTCTGAAGAGGATTTCTTTTCTCTGGCATTGTTCCAGAACCAGGGTGAACTTCATTGAGCAGAAAACATCACGTGGACCCATAACCATTCGAATGGCTGTTAAACGGGAGATTGAACACTTTCCTTGACATCAAAAAGATATAGAAGACCAGTTGGATTTTGATACTTCCTTTATGTCACTTAAACCTGTTTTGTCACCACCCACAAGCTTAAGCTCGCCTTGTGCTTATAGATGCCGTACAAAATCTGTAGGTGCAATGATGTATTTAATGTAATATGAATTAAATGTCCTGGTTTTATTTGTAATATGTATATCACATATGTATTTTTTAAATATAATATATATAGAGGTTATCACGCTAGTGTGTTTGGGATGGTAAATATCCTGCATTAGGAATAAACATTGTATTTAGCGAGCCTTGGCGAGCTAAATACATCGTGCTTATTCCTAATGGAGGATATTTACCATCGCCAAAAACACAAGAGTGATAACCCCTTTATCATATAATGTCATTCTTTAATTATGTGCTTCAAAATCGCTTTCCCTCTCTCACAAACATTACCGAAACATTGCAAGTTTTCCAGGATGCGCGCATTAATATTTATTACGTCACAGGGTAGGTGGTGTGTCAGTCGGACAGTGACAGCCGTCAATATAGTTCCAACTGAAATCTGTTTCTTATACAGTGGTGAAGCAATATATACGCAAACAACAATTGTTTTTAATTGCCTTGCGCGGCAATCCATCGGTCTGTCCGCTAGAGTAACTGCCCTTTATCAAAGGGAAGCTACTCTAACCCTAGTCTATGAGACGTCATGGACACGTTCAAACGTTGTTGACAGTCGGTCTGTCCTGTCATAACGTTAAGAAGTGTAGTCAGATGTACACACAGTGACAAAACGAAACAAGGTAACAATTCAAACATATTTCGGCCAAATCAAACTATTTTAATTTGTGGAGAAGGTTTCAAGCCGCAGTGGTCTACAAGCACAGATATGGCTACTGATCCCGCTTGGTAAGGTCTAGCGCCCTCGCCAAAAATTGTTTCGAAATTTATATCTCCAAAGTTGCCCAAACTTATAAAATGCCTTAGCTACGTCACAGTTAGACACTGATTTTCAGCATATCAGACTGTTCTTTTGATAATGATAGCAATTATCCCTGTAGTTTATCCAGATTCACGATGGTTAATTCTGACTCGATCGCCGAAGTGCGACGCCATGTTTGTTTATAAACAGTGAAAGTATTCCCAGTTGACCTTTGATATTTGCATGTCTATCCGCATATGACCCCAACTGATATCGTTTTTATCCGTTGGCTTTATCCTGTCGAGAAACCTACCCATTATATGATAAATAGAGAATCTCACCCGAGTGTCTTTTGATATCAAATATATCAATACGAGTTGATAAAAGTGGGAAAATTCCGAGGCTTGCCGAGGATTTTTGCCACTTTTATCAACGAGTGTTGATATATTTGATATCAAAAGACACGAGGGTGAGATTTTATTTATCATCCAACATCATTCTTTCAACTTTTTCAATTTGTAGACAGTAATTAGCAGTGTCTTCAGTGTAAAAAGTACTGCTAACAGCTTCAGTAGCAGAGCCATTAGTGATGTCATTTGATTGTGACGTCATGGTAACCAGTGACGTCACAATGGTCTGCAAAGCATTGTGATGTAATTTCATTGCAGCGATATCTACAGTGTAGATATCGCTTGATCTCATCCAAGCGATATCTCCTGTGGGAGCCAGTTTTTGGGTGAAAAACCGTTTTACCCTTTTATTTAATAGTGTGCAGATATGATGACTATTGTCTGGCAGGAAGCAATGCCCGGATACACTAGTGATCATATTTGCACAATATTTAATAAGAGGGAAAAACAATATATATTATATTTTAAAGAAACATATATGATATACATAATACAAATTTTAAAAAGATTTTGTTCAAATACATAACACATACAGTAGTTTTATTATGTTCCATCATTCTATAAATATATGACATTAATAATAATAATAATAATAATAATAATCTTTTATCTTGTTATATCGTATTGGGATGAGGGGGGGGGGCTTAAAAATAAAATTATTTTGACTTTTTCATACTAAAGGACAATAGTAACTAAAAGTAACTGTGATCATTGGTTAATTATCTTTAATCTACATTGAACTGTTCTACCATAAGAAAAGGTAAATTCCCTTTGTTGTTTTAGTAAAGTGTGGGAGTATATTTGGGTGTAAGGGATTGGGGAGTAATTGAATTTTGATGTTGATCCATGGCTCTGTACACAGCAGACCAGGGTAGCTTGGAGTCATTTAAATGCATATTATTGGTTTTAAAAAGAAACTCCAACGAAAATGGAAGGACCAAGACTTTACGCCAAAACCTGTGTGAAGAACACAAATAGAAGCTTGTCAAAATTTGAATCTGAATCTGATTTATGGTTTATAACATGTTGTGAGATACTTGTGTTGACGTTCTGGTTGCAGTGGATCGTCCAGATACCGGAACATGCACCAGGCAACACAGCCCTGCTAATAAACTAACATCTAGTCTCTGAAATGAGGGCGGTCGGGTAGCCTAGTGGTTAAAGCGTTTGCTCGTCACACCGAAGACCCGGGTCCGATTCCCGACGTGGGTACAATGTGTGAAGTCTAATTCTGGTGTCCCCCGCCGTCATATTGCTGTAATATTGCTAAAAGCGACGTAAAAACATACTCACTCACTCTGAAATGAACATATTTTACAGAAAAAAACAGTTGTTAAAATATAATTATGAAATATAATAAACATGAACCCAGAGACTTTCTTCATTTTCAGAAACTTGCCAAACATTATAGACTTGCAGGGGTTTTATTGGATATATTTGTTTCAGGGTCTGTATGACAGACTACCCTGTACAAACACCTCGGCCACTGACATTCCGGTTAACCCTAATGAGGTCCTTTCGGCATACAGTCTAAATGTGCATCCATCCAATGCCGAATGTTGTTGCGTTTCAAAAAGAATAAGAAATTCAAAAAAGAACTAGAATGGATGTGTAACTCGCCCCAAGAGAAACGTGAACTATGTGTTACATTGCCTTATTACTGTCTGGGCTGTGGAGCTGGGCTCGGCTGGATGGTGGAGCTTGCCCCACGCACGAACCCATATTGTTAAACAATTACTGAAACAAATTCTTATTTCTACCAATAACCTAAAACGTTCAAATACTAAAGACTAAATAAATGAATGAACAACATAAAACACGAAACACATGAAGAAATTATCGTTGCATTACTGAGCCTCGCCGTTGACGGGGATCGCCATTAAGCTGGACTTTAACTCCATGACCGGCGATCCTTGACGAGTGTTGTTACAAGGATACAATAATTATTGTCGGTTCGTTTGAAAATATAATTGTATTTCGTCTTTTTTATCGGACATACTTTTAGCATAATTATGTGACACTTGGCTGAATGTTGACTAATGACCGTTGGAACAACTCCATGAAGGTTGGCGGACTCTGCGTCCAGACAGGAGATTACACCAGTCGGCGGGTCTGTGATCTTGGCATAAATCGTCTGTCCACAACATAATGTATCGCTTCTTGTTTGCGAACTGTAATAGGGTTAGATTAATCTTATTAAGTTTTACTTAAACATTTTTAGGGATTTATGTGGGCGTTTACCTCAATCAACTGTCTTTCCTGCAAACCCATGCATGATAACATGTATATTTTCAATTTCGAAATCTCGATTAGGTGAAATGTGCACATTGATCCACGAAATCCTTTCTGGGAGTGTTCGTATGTTATATTGTGAGGCGTCTCAGTCGCGTGGAATATTAATAAGGTATATTGGGAGGCTTCTCAGCATCATACCATAGTCCCTTGTTATCTTGTGAGGCATCTCAGCAGCATGCTATAGTCACTCAGCATCATGCTATATTCACATGTTATATTGTGAGGCTTCTCAGCATAATGCTATATCCACATGTTATATTGTGAGGCTTTTCAGCATTATTCTATAGTCACATGTTACATTGTGAGGCTTATCAGCATCATGCTATATTCACATGTTATATTGTGAGGCTTCTCAGCATAATGCTATATCCACATGTTATATTGTGAGGCTTTTCAGCATTATGCTATAGTCACATGTTATATTGTGAGGCTTCTCAGTATTATGGTATAGTCTCATGTTATATTGTAAGGCTTCTCAGTATCATGCTATAGTCACTTGTTATATTGTGAGGCTTCTCAGTCTCGTTGTATATTGATATGTTGTACTGCGAGGTTTGTCATGTGCACTGTATATTGACACAAAAACGCATTATTGAATAGAGAAATTATGCCTCTAAGCTCATGTTACATCACGTTCCCGTCATTTGTTTTCGAAATCCATAATAAACATCGTCATTGACAAATGGATTATGTGTGTATGTTATTTAATATTGCTATGAGATTCCGAACTGAAATGGCATTTGTTAAACATACCAGGAAGTATAAAACGTGTATCTAGTCAGAGTACGTAAAAGTGACTATGGATCCTTTTTATATTTTAATCCAGATATGGATAAGCCTGAAAAATACAAACATGTGTGTATGTACATATTTTTATAAACAAGTCCATAGCGAGGCTGAATCAGCTGTGTGTGACGTGGTTCGGCCGGAACACCTGAGACGGCTTTACACCTGTGCGGAAGGACTGACAGATAGGAGCATTGTGCACAGGCAGCCACTCCAAGATCACTTTCCCAAGAACATGCCGTCAACAATAGCGGAATGTCCCCACCAAGCAGTATGCCAGTAGAGCACGCTGAAATACAATCTTCCCCCTGCCTGTGATGAAACGCAACAGAAAGTCCCTCGCGCCTGGTCGCGTGGCGGACACGCCCCAGTGGGGGACAAGGCGGGTCGGTGAAGCCTCCGCCATGATGAAGGAGTGGGAGGCACGGACCACCGTCAGATAATACCCACCAGTCACCCAAAAAACTATAATCTAGAAATTAATATCACGTGAACGAATTTGATATTGGATGTCGATTAAGGGTATTTAGAGAACCAGTGGGTTATTTTAGTGAATACAGACTTGTCTGAACCATTTCATGCAGTTATCATGTTACTGCCGACATCACATGGTCAGCAATTACGAGTAAACTCAACAAGCTGGACAATGTATGATTTTGCCTTGTGTACATTTACTGTCTCTGTCGTTCTTGAATCGCAGTGCTGTGGAACTGTTTTTTATTGAATTGTGAGTACCACAGCCGTCATAATTTGGAATCGTCTCCTAGAGAGATTTGTGTACGGCCTACCAGTACCTCATGTCCATACCTCTCCACCTCTGTGCACCCACCTCTATACATATACACCACCACTGTACATATACACCACCGCTGTATACCCACCTCAGTAGATATACCCCAGCACCGTACATCCACCTCTGTACATATACACAACCTCTGTACATATACACAACCACTGTACACCCACCTCTGTACATATACACAACCACTGTACACCCACCTCTGTACATATACACCACCACTGTACACCCACCTCTGTACATATACACAACCACTGTACACCCACCTCTGTACATATACACCACCACTGTACATATACACCAACTCTGTACACCCACCTCTGTACATATACACCATCACTGTACATATACACCACCTCAGTGCATATACACCACCTCTGTACACCCACCGTTGTACATATACACCACCTCTCTACACCCACCTCTGTAGATATACACCACCTCCGTACATATACACCATCACTGTACATATACTCCAGTCCTGTACACCCACCTCTGTACATATACACCTCCACTGTATACCCACCTCTGTACATATACACCACCACCGTACATCCACCTCTGTACATATACACCACCACTGTACATCCACCTTTGTACATATACACCACCACTGTACACCCACCCCTGTACATATACACCACCACTATACATATACACCAACTCTGTACATATACACCACCTCTGTACACCCACCTCTGTACATATACACCTCCACTGTACACCCATCTCTGTACATATACACCTCCACTGTACACCCACCTCTGTACATATACACCACCACTGTACATCCACCTTTGTACATATACACCACCTCTGTACATATACACAACCACTGTACACCCACCCCTGTACATATACACCACCACTATACATATACACCACCTCTGTATACCCACCTCTGTACATATACACCACCACTGTACATATACACAACATCTGTACATATACACAACCACTGTACACTCACCTCTGTACATATACATCACCACTGTACATATACACCACCTCTGTACACCCACCTCTGTACACCCACCTCTGTACATATACACCACCTCAGTACATATACACCACCTCTGTACATAAACACCAACTCTCTACATATACACCATCTGAGTGCATAAACACCACCTCTGTACATATACACCACCTCTGTACATATACACCACCTCTGTACATATACACCAACTCTGTACATATACACCACCTCTGTACATATACACCAACTCTGTACATATACACCACCTCTGTACATATACACCAACTCTGTACATATACACCACCTCTTTACATATACACCACCTCTTTACATATACACCACCTCAGTACATATACACCACCTCTGTACATATACACCAATTCTGTACATATACACCACCTCTGTACATATACACCATCACTTCACACCCACCTCTGTACATATACACCACCTCTGTATATATACACCACCTCTTTACATATACACCACCTCTTTACATATACACCACCACTGTGCATATACACCACCACTGTACACCCACCGTTGTACATATACACCACCTCTCTACACCCACCTCTGTACATATACACCACCTCCGTACATATACACCACCACTGTACATATACTCCAGTGCTGTACACCCATCTCTGTACATATACACCTCCACTGTACACCCACCTCTGTAGATATACACCACCTCTGTACACCCTCCTCTGTACATATACACCACCTCTGTACATATACATCACCTCTGTACATATACACTACCACTGTACACCCACCCACCTCTGTACATATACACCATCTCTGTACATATACACCACCTCTGTACATATACACCACCTCTGTAGATATACACCACCTCTGTACAGATACACCACCTCTGTACTTATACATGTATGTATGTATATGTTTGTATGTGTATGTGTGTACATGTATACGTGTATATATGTGTATATGTGTATGTGTGTACATGTATAGGTGTTTATGTTTGGGTATGTGTATGTCTGGATGTGTATGAGTGAGTGAGTGTGTGAGTGAGTATGGTTTTACGCCGCTTTTAGCAATATTCCAGCAATATCACGGTGGGGGACACCAGAAATGGACTTCACACATTGTACCCATGTCGGGAATCGAACTCGGGTCTTCGGCGTGACGATCGTACACTTTAACCACAAGGCTACCCGACCGCCCCGGATGTGTATGTGTGTACATGTATATGAGTGTGTGTGTGTATATATATATGTGTGTATATGTGTGTACATGTAAAGGTGAATATATTTGAATATATTTGAGTATATGTATGTCTGGATGTGTGTGTGTGTACATGTATAGGTGTATATATATGTGTGTGTGTATGTGTGTACATGTATAGGTGACTATATTTGAGTATGTGTATGTCTGGATGTGTGTGTATGTGTGTACATGTATAGGTGTATATATATGTATGTATGTGTATGTGTGTACATGTATACGTGTATATATGTGTATGTGTATATATGTGTGTATGTGTATGTGTGTACATGTATAGGTGTATATGTTTGAGTATGTGTCTGTCTGGATGTGTATGTGTGTACATGTATAGGTGAATATATTTGAGTATGTGTATGTCTAGATCTGGATGTGTATGTGTGTACATGTATAGGTGTATATGTTTGAGTATGTGTCTGTCTGGATGTGTATGTGTGTACATGTATAGGTGAATATATTTGAGTATGTGTATGTCTAGATCTGGATGTGGATGTGTGTACATGTATAGGTGTATATGTTTGAGTATGTGTCTGTCTGGATGTGTATGTGTGTACATGTATAGGTGAATATATTTGAGTATGTGTATGTCTAGATCTGGATGTGTATGTGTGTACATGTATAAGTGTATAGAACAAAAATCAATATATAGAGCAAAGGTCGGTTGGTTGGTTGGTTGGTTTGTTGTTTAACGCCACACTTAGCAATATTCCAGCTATATGACGGCGGTCTGTAACTAATCGAGTCTGGACCAGACAATCCAGTGATTAATATCATGAGCATCGATCCACGCAATTGGGATCGATGACATGCATGAACCAAGTCATCGAGCCTGACCACCCGATCCCGTTTGTCGCCTTTTACGACAAGCATAGTCACCTTTTACGGCAAGCATGGGTTGCTGAAGACCTATTCTACCCCGGAATCTTCACGTGTGATATAGAGCAAAGGAGGCACCATTGAATGACACATCAGTTTGACCAGACATAATAATATATATGAATGCAGATGACAGGCTATTCTCTTTCAGTAACGTTTGCTGATTACCGATCCATACCCTACTCCCCACACTGGTCGGCTCAGAATGGACACACTGACGTCACAGGGGGAACAAACACTTCCTTGAATTACAAGAGTAAAGTAAGCAAAGCCTAATATATAAACAGGATCACAGACGTAACAGACAATCTTCTAAAAAGAAAATTATGCATACAAATAAAAACAAAATTGCAGAACAGGAATGTGTTGTGTGAGGATGAGTGGAGTTTACGTAGGGGAGCGTATAGTAGCGACAAGTTATGTGTTGTACGAGGATGAGTAGCACGTTATGTGTTATGTGAGGATGAGTGGCAAGTTATGTGTTATGTGAGGATGAGTGGCAATTTATGTGTTGTGTGAGAAGAGTGGCAACGTAAGTGTTATGTGAGGGTGAATGGCAAGTTATGTGTTATGTGAGGATGAGTGGCACGTTATGTGTTATGTGAGGATGAATTGCAACGTATGTGTTATGTGAGGATGAATGGCAAGTTATGTGTTACGCGTGGATGAGTGGCAAGGTACATGTATGTGAGGATGAGTGGCACGTTATGTGTTATGTGAGGACGAATGGCAAGTTATGTGTAATGTGAGGATGAGTTGCAAGTTATGTGTTATGTGAGCATGAATCGCAAGGTGTGTGTTATGTGAGGATGAGTGGCAATTTATGTGTTCTGTGAGGATGAGTGGCAACGTGTGTGTTATGTGAGGATGAGTGGCAAGGTAGATGTATGTGTTATGTGAGGATGAGTGGTACGTTATATGTTATGTGAGGATGGGTGGCAACGTGTGTGTAATGTGAGGATGAGTTGCAAGTTATGTGTTATGTGAGGATGAGTGGCAACGTATGTATTAAGTGAGGACGGGTGGCAACGTGTGTCTAATGTGAGGATGAGTTGCAAGTTATGTGTTATGTGAGCATGAATCGCAAGGTGTGTGTTATGTGAGGATGAGTTGCAAGTTATGTGTTATTTTAGGATGAGTTGCAAGTTATGTGTTATGTAAGCATGAATGGCAAGGTGTGTGTTCTGTGAGGATGAGTAGCAACGTATGTATCATGTGAGGATGAGTGGCACGTTATGTGTTATGTGAAATGGGGTTTAACGTCGCGTTCAGGATTGTTGCACTATGTAGCGACGTGCATGCACGCGTTCGTGGCTGCTTGTACTAGTCCGGACTGATGCCGATTTTATAGTGCTAACCCACTGAGATACCATGCCGCAGTTTTACATGAATACCCCACTCAGACACAGTATACTGACTCCGAGCCGACCAGTCCTTGTTTGAGCCCCTTAATGCCTAGCGGCTGGCAGGGGTGCGATATGTACCATCTTTTAACTTGTTTTGGTATGACGCGGCCGGGGATCGAACCCCCGACCTTCCTCTCTCCGAATGGACGCTCTACCATTCGACTACGGATGATGTCCAAACAGAGGAGAGTTTCTGGATGTCGACTTCTTTATGAGAAACGTTATGTTCCTCATAATAAAGAAATTGACATCCATAAACTCTCTTCCTTACGACACTCGTGTAGCTAACCTAATTGTTTTTATATTGGGACATGAAAGAAACTGTCACCCAGCTAGAACTGGGTTTTTTATTCACTCATGTGTCACATTTCCAGAACAGTGCTCACAACCCACAATCAGGTGTGACGCAGTGCGAATCGTCCTCATTTAAATAATGAACGCGCGTCTCTGTCTATAAAAACACATCAGTGAAAGGCAACGATTTGTTTAACTGAAAAGATCAGACTTTTTCTATCGTGATCGATCGTCAGTCTCCTGTCCATTCTCTCTTGTGATATATGCTGTTGTAAATGAATGAAAGTAAATATGTTAGGCGCAGGCAATGACTTGTACACAATTCTTTCACTTTATGTGAATAAAATACACTTACATTAAAATCAGAAATGGTCAGTATTTCTAAGAAAGATATGCCTTTTCCAATTTAAATTGAGCTAAATGGACACAGCCTTTGAAGAAAGTGACCGGCTTTAAATACTGGAATTAGGAGAGTGAAATCTTTCCCGCCACGGGTCGGTCTCCCCGTCTGCCACGGTGGAGTGTGTCGTCGGAATGAGCGCATATGCACGTGCCAGAGATGCAGACGACACGGGATTAACTGCTCGGCACAAGTAGAAAATGGATATTTCTACATCTGTTATTGTATTTTAACTGCCCTCAGAATCAATATATCAGTCTCACAAACTCGCTTTGAGTCTTGTATTGTTTCAGATGAGCATAAGCAGTGAGGCGTCCAGTTCCCTATGTAGGTTATAACTATGACTGCAGTGTTTCATTATAACAACCGCGGCATGGTTCATACCATTAATTGCATGTTATAGATTTGAACAAATATTCTTGCTAAATTTGTATAAAGATATCAACTGAATATCATGACTTGACACTTATAGCTATTGTGACTGTACGTATGTCGTTTAATATTTATCGGTGCTAACACGACAACGTTACATCTACAAATTATGAACACACAATGCCATTTAGAAAGTGATCAAATGTAACATATGTTATATTTGGGATAACACAAATAAGTAGAATTTTGATACAACGAGAAATGTCAAATAATGTTTTCATATGTGTGTATGTCCCTGTCTTAGATCGGGGATTCTATTATATATGAGACAAAAGAACAACCAAAATGATAGATATGGGGTGCACATGTATCTAAGTTCAACGATCCAGTAATGTTCTCATGGAAATCTTAAGCTTGTGTACAGTGTTTCCGTGTGTGTCCACGACACGCTACACTGGTGTACGGTGCTAAACTAGATAGTTCCATTATGCTAGAGCTGTTTTTGTTTTTTATCTAAATGTACTGTATTTATTTAATTACTGATAATCGTTGAAAGCTTTTTAAATATTTTCTTTTAAATACAAACTGTGCCTGCCAGTACGAGCTAGAATATGCGAGCTGACACGGGGCTGTCGCACCTGACGATACAATGAACTATCTCCAATGGCAGTTAGAAACAAAAGCTTGATTGGTAAGTGTGCCATTTGCTTTCCGTTTTAAACATGGGTCTTAAAAAATTAATCTTTAATCCCAGGCGTCTTTCATTTAACACTCATTGACACTAAAAGTACTAATCTCTCTAATAATCCCCTTTCCCGTAGGCGAGTGCCGAGGCTTACCGATCGCTGCTACGAAACCAGTAGATCGGAACAGTGGGCTGACCAATCAGAGGCCTCGAGCCCGGCGTATCAGGTACGACAATTAAGGGAGGGCGGAGCTGTGGATTTCACGTCGGGGCATATAAATTGATGGTTAACCTTGAAAGAAATTAGCACCAACATAACAAATAATCGGGGAGCGGTTGAGCGTGATATCTGGAAGGAACGTGTTAACACAATTAACAAAGGTAAGTCTACGTTTCATCGTTTTATATGTTTGTACTTCCTAACAGTCGAATTAAGCATTAGGCAAATTTATTAGAATCCAATTATTTAATTGTATTTTTTAGATAAGCACGGGCTGTTTCGTCTGTTTGTACGATTATTTCGTTTTCACGAACTAATTGTAGGATCTAATTTTGTTCGGAAGGATTTATGAAGATTTGATTAATTCCAGCCAATAGAATAATGGAAAATATGGTAGTGCTAAATCAACTGTAATTATGTGTTTTACACGGAAGCAAACTGGGCAATACTATACATGTTGTACAGTCATGAGAGAATTTATTGATCCTAAATATTCGGCTGTCAGGGCATACTATTCCATAAATACTAATTCTCTAAATAATGCAGTTACTAGTATTAGCTTATAGATTTGCCTAAAAATCTTGAATTCATTTACAGTCATTTGAAGAAAATTAGTTAAAACTTCGAGGCATGTCAACATGTACATGAAACAAACTGCAATATATATGTGTCCTTTAAATACGCAGGAAAACATATTTTGTGGACCATAGCCGATCCTTTTTGAAATACAAAACAGTGATAAGAATATATGATGAGGTAGTCCTATGTATGTAGTGTAAGCGCGATGTCCGCACCGATATCCCTACCATAATACACCCATAGCACCATATATGTGGCACAGGAAAACCAAACATATACATAACTTCTTCAAGTGGCACCATTTTTTCAGTTCATTGATAACGTTGTTAGTATCTACACCGAAAGGTCGCATTAATTGTAATAAAGAAGTTGTATATCCATAGAACCATCTCCCTTGTTCTATATATAAATATACATATAGCAACAATTCATTTCATTATATCCCTGAGAGGGTACAGTCCCATTTCATTCTCAAGTCCTTTTCATTTTCCTTGATTTTAATCGTAATATACTTGTTTGTTTTATATGTTTTTGCTTAAACTTAGTAAAAATCAGCAGTAGCGAGAGGGATGGTGTAAATCCTGCTAGGGTACCGTGCAGGGAGCAGATGTACTGCAAGTCCCCATGGTCCCTAGTATGGTGGCCTACCTTTGGTTGCTTATAGCCCATCTTTACGATGTATCGTTATGAATAGTCACATTTTTATGGTTACATGGTTTTAAATCTATACCTGTGATAATCTTGTGCTTTTACTGTCCTTTTTCGATAGATTTTATAGTCTATATTTATGTATTATTACTGTACAACTTGATTTAGTCACGATATGGCTGAAATATTGCCCATGTAACTATTAATCTTAACTCACTCATTCACTCACTTCATTTTATAAAATTAAAATGTTTATATTTCAGACATTTCCCAGAAGAAAAATAATGCAGAGATACACGTTGAACAACTACATTGACCTGAACCCCATCAAGATGACCTCTCCGACCTGCGAGGACTTGGGCATACCTACAGAAGCTGAGGACATAGCCTACTCATTCTGTCGTCGTGGCCTGATACGCAACAGCGGACTTCATATCGATGGTATTAGATACGATGCCATTAAAAGCAACCCATTTTCCCCAGTGTGTATGATCCCAGTCCCGACACAGTTTACACTAGACTCCGGGCTCGAACCTTCATTTATCCGGAAACGGAACGAGCGGGAGAGGGAGAGAGTGCGGTGTGTGAACGACGGGTACGAGCGGCTGAAGGAGCACCTGCCTCTAGACAACAAGGAGCGGAGGATAAGCAAGGTGGAGACTCTGCGTGCCGCCATACAGTACATCAAACACCTACAGACGATGCTTGACGACCAAGGGGAAATGGGCACCAAGAGGAAAGCTCCAGAAGCTGACGACAAACCTATCTCGAAAAAACGGATGAAGAAGGAGAGACAAAATTGACTGGACTAATGTGATATTGAAGGTTGAAACAGGGTAACGCGTGTCCTTATATGGGCTGCATCCAGAAGTGCTAGTTGAGAAACGTTACACAGGTGTGGTGTAATGAACCATGTGATGAACGTGTAGGTGGCGGTGTCCACCATCAGTGGCAGGCAACCCGTGCAACTATGTGAGGCTGTCAACATGTACGCCATCAAAGTAAATCTGCATATCAACTCTTGTGTATAACAAGGTATGACTTTCTTTACTGTATTGTTGTGATTTGTTGTTTGTGCAATACATTGTTCTACAAAAATAAAACTGCTTTATTTGAAACACCAAGGAGGATTTTGTTTTCCTTAAATCCAAATTAACTTTTCAATAGTATATTCTGACTTTGCAATCCTGACAACTTACATTTGGCTTTAAATCCACCGGCTGTAGTTGGCGGGGTAACTAGTCCCGACTCAACGCCAGCTCACGAACACCATTCTACCAGTACAAGTTCATAAGACATGCACCATGTCATTCAGAAGAAGTGTGATAAGCAAATTGTTTCAACGAACAGGGTAGATATGCAATCAGAAATTTGACAACGTTTACTAGTTGATTTAATTAGGCACTTTTGGGGTTGGAAATGCCAGGCAATTACATATAATAATTGGAGACCATCGCATGTCTTCTCCGGGAGAAACCCAGAGGAACATCGTACCGTCCCCTGGATACAAAGGTGTATGGTACGTCTATTTCAAAACAAGACACGGAAATGTATGTTCGCTTGCCTTTCTTCAACATATTCGAATGATTTGAAATGTGAAACGGCGTGAGTAGTTCTGGCTTGTAATGTGCTACCAAGTCCAGATACGTATCCAGTGAGTCAGTGGTTTGGGTATGTGAGCGTTTCGTGAGCACATCATTCTCTATCTCAATGCATTGGCTACACCTGTACGTTTTGTTCAGAGTTTTTTTGTAAAAGAAAACAGCAGGCTCTACCTGTGTTAAAAACACATTAACTTCTGGTGTGGACAATGCGACGCACCGTTGTGTGGCCACTGTGTAGTATTTCAAAGCATTCCGAAACATTTTAATGATTACTTGATTGGGTATAAATTTCCAAACAGTCGCGGCGAGTACTGTACTCCACAGATCAGTGGAACGCGTGTGGCCCGGTGCACATCAACCGTCTCAACACGCAGAAAAGGTTCCCGGATCTGACCAGATCAACGCCAGGAATAATGCTGAAACAATCCTTCGTTTTTTCGATGTACTTACAGAGTAATATGCAAACATGACACGTGACAGGAATTCAAACAAAATAAACTCCACAAGTCACGGCAGTTTAAGCGGGGACACTTCAACAAGAACGTGTTTAGAAAGTTGGAATTGATCACACAAGGGCAGATACGTTATGTGGGTAGGTCAGTGGTTCGTGTTGTGCATGGTTTGACGTGTGATTTATGTTTACAGCAATAGATAGTATCAGTTATTACACACTATCTTATATTACTGGATAACACAAATACATAGGCTGATAGATGTACACTGATGTGTTTTGGATTAGGTTATGGTCTCTGGTCGACATGAGGTTAGACATTGAGTAGGATTTACATACTATTTTATATTTTACATAACTACTCGTCTTCCATGTGAACCAATATTACGGGTCTTACATAATCCTTGGCTTCTGATGTTGTAGGTAAGTATTTCTGGCTATGCGGCCCATAATACAATTACATTTCATCAATATATTTGTCACGTGATTTTACATTTTGCCGTAAAGAAAACTGACTTTTGTAGAATCTAACAAGCGTACTAAAGTATACTTGTTGCAATGTACATTTGATAACAAAGGGATATACGCCTAGCTTAAGTTCGCATATTTGTTGCATTTAAAGGATACATGATATCATCACAGTAGGAACATACATACATTTACTTTTCTCGCACACTATTGCTAGAGTGTTTTCGAGAAAGGTTAACCTTGAGATCTTGAAGTGATATTCCAAATTTACAACAAC
Organism: Haliotis cracherodii; assembly: GCF_022045235.1. Taxonomy (NCBI): domain Eukaryota; kingdom Metazoa; phylum Mollusca; class Gastropoda; order Lepetellida; family Haliotidae; genus Haliotis; species Haliotis cracherodii. Next base: position 33,299,747 of record NW_027266286.1, read on the forward strand.
ATCTTATTAAATATTTGTCAAAGATATTTGTTATATAGAATTCTGGCTGCAGTGAAGACTTAATACCGAGTGATGCGTCACGTATTTTGAAGACGAAATAGATTCGTGCCGTTCATGATAAACAAAATGTCCTTCAAACGTTGATTTATTTTATTTACAAACATACGTTCATCTCCAATCTGTTGTTAACCATGCACAAGAATATCTAGAACTAAATAACATATACCTTAACTTGGATACCCAATTGGCTTCACCATCTTCATCCATTGTTTTAGTGACATAAAACACTGGGGTGGATAGCAGTAACAATCCATCCTCAGTAAGGTTTTCAAGTAATTCAGAACTCTAATTTTACTATGTACAAACTTATCGCAACGGCAACTTCTGAAAGTACTGCTTTGAAGCACATTTTCCATCTGAAAAGAGTTTTTAAAATATGTAGTTAGTACTTTTTTTAAATAGATTAAAAATATCTGGTACCCAAATCTCTGCACCATATTATGGAATTGGTGAAATTGTACAATCAATAACGGTACACGCTATAGATAATGTGATATTCATATGTCTTTGGAACAAATAATATATTGAATTAACAATATTTGGCTTCGCTTTATGTGGAGATGTCTTCCTGAGAGAAAGGAACAATTTATTGGACAAGAGTCACGCAGAATTTCGTAATTGCCAAACCACTAACATATTCTGGTTCATGGTTTAATACACAGAAAACTCTAACACTCCAGGCCAAAAAAGGTTTGCAGTCACTAAAAACAAACATAAATGATTTTCATAAGTTACCTTTACATGTTTTGACTCATTTATTTGATTCAAGCTTCTACCAATCTTGTTGTATGGCAGCGAAGTCTGGGGGTTCATCCTTCACCTGATATTAATACATTCCATGATAATTTCTGTAAACAGCTTTTACATTTAAGACGGAGTACACCTAATAGTGTTGCAAGGGGGGAGATAGGTCGTTATTCACTTAAAGTAAACCAATATATGAAAATTATTAATTATTGGACTAGACTGATATTTCAAACTGATAATCAACATCATGAAACATGTTTATGATTATCAAGTGTCCTTGGTTGATAAAGGTATTGAATGTTGGGCTGTTCATGTAAAACAATTATTACCATCATATGGTTTTTGTTCTGTCTGGTGTAATCAAGATGTTCCAAATGTAAATAAGTTTATTGTTTGTTTTGAGCAAAGATGTATAGATATAGATCAGGAGACTTGGTTAAGTAAATTAAAAACATTTTCCAAACTTGAAATGTATTCACAAATAAAACCATGCATTGTATTAGAAAAATATTTAACACCAATACCTGTTAGAGTATATCAATTTGCTCTTAGTTCTTTCCGTTGTTCTAGCCATAACCTAATGCTTGAAGAAGGTAGAAAAAATGGTCTTTCTGGAGATGAACGCTTATGTCCATTTTGTATAGTCCGTGTATTTGAAACTGAGTATCATTTTTGCATTGAATGTCAATTTTACCCAGATCTAAGAAATAGTCTTATACCTAAGTATTACCATTCACAACCTTCATTTGATAGTCTTGCCAAAATGAAGATGTTATTAATAAATTAGCTAAATATATTTTTCTTGCTTTTAAGAAACGACAACAGTTTTTCAAATGTATGCAATAACTCAATTGTTTCACTATGTATATCACTTATATTATCTGGTGCCTGCTATTGTTGTAAACCATATTGTATAATGGGCCGATGGCCTCTTTACTGAAATAAACTCTCTCACTCACTGACATATTCCTCACTACCACAAGTGGACTTGAACATTGAATAAGAAGGTGTTTTGTGCCATTTTAAGGTTGATATTGCCAAATCTGTTCATAAGAATATTTAAGACGTGTCACATTCTACTGAAGGTACGTGTAGACTACCAGGATACTGTTCTTCCCATACGTAGCCATTGCCAACTCCAAATAACGACAACAAAATGTGATGTGACACCAGGCATGAGACAGACATGCGCTAGGTCTAAGGCTAGCAGCAACACACGCATACATTTAATTAATGTGTTTAAGGATTTCTTTTGCAAATTGTGCCACTTTTCTCTGTTGTAATAAGCTTTCAGTCATTAATAAAATATCGAGTATTATAAGACAAGGTCTTGTAAAATACTTCTTGTGAATGCATAACTTCTGAACAAAGGACATGTTAATCGTGGCCAGCTAGGTTATGTTTATTACAGTGACAGTTTCTGCCTTCCCCTGGTACATTGTCAACAAGAGTTTTACTTTAGACGTCCAACTTATCGTCCTATTTTCTGCTGCCTGTAATAAGTGTTATGAATCGGGCATATACAACTTTATCCAAACCATTGTTTGCTTTTGTAGGCATATATGGGTAAAGGTTGTCTACCACATCACAGGGTAAATGTGATTTGGGCTGGATCTTACCTTCCGTACTATGACATCCGTGACCTTTCAATACCCGTCCCATCCAAACCCTTCCCCGGGATAGTACATTGTCGATCTCTTACAATTTCCAAAATGGTAATTCTGGTAGTATTTGGAAATTAAACCTTCTATCCACACTGTTTCACATTAAATCAATATTCTCCACACACTTTTAGGGACTTCATGATAATAAGTGGTAAGTAGATTACATGTTCTTGTGTTTCTTAATTTACTTTAAAAATAGCATTACTTACAACGACAGACATTTGAATTTGAAGTTTGTACTAACGGAACATGTACATAGCAATAGTTAAAAAAACATCCAAAGAAGAGTAGAACTCTAATATTGAAATGTGTTTATCTATGAGATAGAAGATTCATAAATTCACCCGATGACACTTAAGATAAGGAGCCTGAACATATTATGAATTCTGAATCCGGCATTAGATTTCAGCTCTAGTGGACACTCAAATGCCGGAATTATTGAAAAACCTTTTCGAATCTTGTGTCCGAGATATCAACTTCTATCCTCAGCGCGTGAATAGGGATTACAAAAACAGAGGGAAATGACACAAATTAGCGTTCTAACGTCTTCTTTTCACCATCTTATTCTCAACGAGGTTAAACAGGGTCCACATTTTATCAGCGACCACTTAAGACGGACACAGCATATTGACCAATGAATTTCAGTCGGACAGCGCGCGTGTAATGCACGTGCGTGAATGGCGCAAGTGAACTCATGGGTCACGGTTCGATTCAAAATGGCGGACTTTGTGAAATTCAAACCACCTGCCTTCTTAGCGGCGAGTGTCGGTATCGCATTTCTACCTTAAATTGATTTTGAGAGCCTGTGTCAATACTATTAGTGATAAACAGGCCGATTGGCTCATCAGAGCATTGATCAAGGCCTGGTCGTGGTTAATGCTGTACAAACGACAATCTTCACTGTGTCATTTGAAGAGACAGGCGTGTTTGGAATGTACAGCCATTCAATGCATCCGCTTATAGTCAGATCCGACTTGGTAATATAGGGAAATCCCACACATTACCTTTTATTTCTGGTTATAAGCTTAACTGGGCTTAAATTCACTTGACATGATTTTATCATGAAAGTTCCATTTTCTTAATACACCGATGATCGTATTTCTTCAGCTCCAAACCAATTCGAGGGTATTATCTGTAGACCATTTCAGCTTCAAGGAACTATTCACTTTAAAAGTTGAATTGTTCAAAACGAAATATTGGGTTGGGGTGGGTGGGGTGAGGAGAGTTGGGTAACACTTTGATAAACCAAATAGTTTATATGTTAGACCTGCCTCATTTTACATGGCATGAAGCGATTATTGTGTGTGTCGTCAGATGGTATGCCAGTACACCTCAGAGATGGTATGCCAGTACACGTCAGAGATGGTACGCCAGTACACGTCAGAGATGGTACGCCAGTACACGTCAGAGATGGTACGCCAGTCCACGTCAGAGATGATACGCCAGTACACGTCAGAGATGGTATGCCAGTACACGTCAGAGATGGTATGCCAGTGCACGTCAGAGATGGTATGCCAGTACACGTCAGAGATGGTATGCCAGTACACGTCAGAGATGGTACGCCAGTACACGTCAGAGATGGTACGCCAGTACACGTCAGAGATGGTACGCCAGTCCACGTCAGAGATGATACGCCAGTACACGTCAGAGATGGTATGCCTGTACACGTCAGAGATGGTATGCCAGTGCACGTCAGAGATGGTACGCCAGTCCACGTCAGAGATGATACGCCAGTACACGTCAGAGATGGTATGCCAGTACACGTCAGAGATGGTATGCCAGTGCACGTCAGAGATGGTATGCCAGTACACGTCAGAGATGGTATGCCAGTACACGTCAGAGATGGTACGCCAGTACACGTCAGAGATGGTACGCCAGTACACGTCAGAGATGGTACGCCAGTCCACGTCAGAGATGATACGCCAGTACACGTCAGAGATGGTATGCCAGTACACGTCAGAGATGATACGCCAGTACACGTCAGAGATGGTATGCCAGTACACGTCAGAGATGGTATGCCAGTGCACGTCAGAGATGGTATGCCAGTACACGTCAGAGATGGTATGCCAGTACACGTCAGAGATGGTACGCCAGTACACGTCAGAGATGGTACGCCAGTACACGTCAGAGATGGTACGCAAGTCCACGTCAGAGATGATACGCCAGTACACGTCAGAGATGGTATGCCAGTACACGTCAGAGATGGTATGCCAGTGCACGTCAGAGATGGTATGCCAGTACACGTCAGAGATGGTATGCCAGTACACGTCAGAGATGGTACGCCAGTACACGTCAGAGATGGTACGCCAGTCCACGTCAGAGATGATACGCCAGTACACGTCAGAGATGGTATGCCTGTACACGTCAGAGATGGTATGCCAGTACACGTCAGAGATGGTACGCCAGGACACGTCAGAGATGGTATGCCAGTACACGTCAGAGATGGTACGCCAGTACACGTCAGTGTTTATTCGTCTATGTATGTAATGCCTACACAGAAAACGACTACCACTACAATATCGTTACGTGAAATATAAGTTAAAGTTGGGGCATATTTCATAGCCTTCGATAACAGGTATAGCTTTAAAAGTTTTTTTTATATTTCTTTCTTAAACATATCAGTGCGTACAAATGTTTTCCCACCGACAGAGAAGCAAGGAACTAATTAAATGCGAGTCATTAGACCACACACAATAATAATCGTTTGTACTTCGGAATCCCGTCCTGCTCGTTCTCATCCTTTATGATAGTAAATTTCGAAGTTTTATTGAATGGAAATGAAAAAAAAAGAATTTGACCTCCGGTCGTACAAATATACAAATGGTGGGTCCCCGAGACTATTAATCCCTTTATTCATGTACATTCGAATGAAAAGACGTGCCCGTGGCAATGGAAGAACAAAACAATGAAAGTGCTGGAAGAAATAATATCGTTGTAGAAGGAAAGACGTTTAAGAGTGGACGAAATACAAATAATAACGGCATAACACTAACAGAGCGTCAGTTGTGATGTCGTCGTACATATGACCAAACATTGGACTTGGAATTTATCGGACCACATGTCTCAATATTCGAAACCAAGGAGACCACATGTATACATTTTTATATAATCTCTCTGTTGTAGCAAGGTCAATGTGGAGACTATGTGTTTACATGTGAAGGGCCCTTCCCTTTACTGGTTATGACAAGCTTTAACACCCATACATTCTTGGCGATGAGCAACAGTGAACTGCCGCCATGTTTGGTTAGTTGGAAATAATGCTTATTCCTAATACCTATGAGAATGTACAGGGCATGCTCCGCCTCGCTGGTGTGTAGCTTGTGGGCAGTCTTAGACACCAACATCCCAGTGAGTTAAGCATCAATTGTGTGAGAAGTATTGTAGTGTGATTATAGATTACCCAGACTATGTATTAGGCAATTCATTGACAGGCGTGTATGGTTAACCTGTCCAAATATTAACAAATAGGCACGCGTGTTTACAGTTCAGCATTTGCTACCATTATTCTGCTGTTATATTCAGACATATGACGCTTCTGCTCCTCACTCGCCGGACAAATAACACAAGGGCTGACGGATCTTGTAAACAAATATATTATTTTTGTAAAATGCGATGATGGTTATAATTAGGCAACCCATAACCAGCTTGTGTAACTATCCTTCTTTGAAATAGCCGCGATACGTCACAGAAAGATGGTTAAACCCCGGACATGATGTGCAGAGAGTTGATGTAATGACCCACGCCGGACACTGACGTTGCACGACTGTCTCATTACTATCATCAGCAGGCGCGCCTCAGCACAAGTATATTCAGAAATATTCACACAGCAAAACGAAGCAAGGCAAAGAAGTTAAACCACGATAAACTGTCCTACCGTCCATTGTCAAATACCATGTTTAAACATTAGATAATGATTGGGACCAGTGCTGTGTTATAGCTGTATGCTAACAAGTGGGTCATCACTGCTGGCAGTGCAAAACAGGCCGCATCACAACCCTTCACTGAAATAAACCTGACCCACATTGGTTTAATGTCCTGTACACACAGCCATCGTTGTGGATAAAATTCATACTTTAATATCCAGAACATTAACTTTCATCTGGGACCAAGGTGTTACTGAAAGCAGTTATTCTAATTCCTGCTTTTATTCATATACACTGCAAAGAAAAAACTGATTTGCTTTTAACGAACGAATACCCCAAGTACTCCTTTAAAAACATATAAGCGAATATGTTCTTTTGTCAGCTTACAATTCGTTCTTAATCTTATATCATACGATTTATTTATCAGGCAATGTATTGTATATACGTTTTGTCCACATTGGATCGAGCCCTGTTGATCAGGAAACATCACTTTCCTGGCGACTAATGCAAGACACACGTGTAAGTACAAATGACGTCACTTAGTTCACATCGAATCGTTATCTCCGGACAGTTTGGGATCCGGGTGATTTCGTCTGACAACAGTTCTGTCCGGACCAGCACGGTGAAAACGACATCCACCTTTGTGCATACACCGATAGTGTGAACTCTAGCTGTTGACATACGTCGGCGTTGCGCGACCGAAATAATGCAACAAATACTTTTAATTGAATATTACTTTGTTTTGGCAACTTATTTTCAGTGACATCAGTGTACGGTTGAGGCAGGTGTCCCCTACAGGTGGACAAAGGGGGTCTTCAAGTCAGCATAGGATGTTTAGTACACTGTTAGATTTATGTAGAGAAAAGGCGAAAATACAATAAATAAATACCGCTTATATTATATTGTCAATTAAAATTAAAATGTATTAATATAATAATTGTGTAAATAGACTAGTTCTAGGAAGATACTACTGTATTGACATTGTAAAGCCAAGTTGTGTGAGCCGCCACTAAGGGAGTCGAAGACATCGTGTGTAGGGGAGGAGAACATGTGCTGTTCCAAAGCCTTATAAGGGCAGCCGCTGTACTGACTTTTGGAAAAACGGAGAAATGTTGAATTTTAACAGATGAATATTTAAAACATGGAGATATTGGCAACATATGTGTTTATATTTTGAATATAACTGCCCGTTGTGGCAGTTTGCACGAGTATATGGAAACATTTCCAGAATTGGCACAATTAGGTGCTTCGTCTGGTTGTGTAATACTCCCTCTTTGGCCCACGGGATATGTAGAATGAAAGTTATCAGATGTGTCTATGAATATTATATTTCAACCTTTGCATGACTTACAACAAAGTGACAACGACATGAAGAAGAGAAGATGATACGTATTATAAACTCATTTTAGAGGATTTCAGTTCTAACATTTGAAAATTGATTTTCTAAGAAGTTTAGATAAAAACAGAACAAACATACATGATAGTTAGATTTTCTGTTATTTTTTTATATTAAATCCGTCTTTTTCACTCATTTTAGCTACTATGTATTTGATCATACCAGCAGTCCAAAACTTGCAGTTGGAAGCATTCTTTTTTCTAAAAAGGCTACTTGTCAGCTGTATAAACACATGGTCATCTGATAACTTGCATGCCAGTATTTCATTTTCAAGTTTTCCACCAATTATTATTCTGACATTTCCAGTGTACCATACCTCGTACACAAAGAGTGGCGAAATGTAATGTCGTTAGTTTTGGGCGTCAAGTGAATATTTTACAATTAAATTAAACCGTAGAACCTATTCACATGCCTATTATATGCCATTAATAATTGACTTATGAAGTACAAAAGAGTCCTTTTCTTTTTGTTGTATAGCATTTCGTACATGGTAGTACTTATGTTGACGGTATTGTGTGGTGATGGTTTCTTAAGGATACCCCATATATAAACATAAAAGGGAATTTCACGTGGGTTAGTCGGCATTATAAATATGTTCATCACCTAGATTGGCTAGCTGGCTGGCCAGTGTGTCGAGCTATGTATGCTCGGAGTATTCTAGCGTTTTGATAGTTCGTTAACCTCAACCACTAGTCTTTGCTGACAAAGAAAATTCTTATGAAACTTAAATAGATTATTGTGTACACAAATGAAAGAAAATAGTTCTAATCATTGACAATACTGCATTAATAAGTTAAAGTTTCGGCCCCTTTTAATTTGGTTGTTAAAGTAAACTTATTAATAATGGTTTACATTTAATGTTTGTGATTTTTTGTGTAGGCTTTAGTGTGGAACCTCCCAACACCGCCCCCCTTAACACACACACCGTTCATACATTGAAATTACAAGTGGCTGATGGAGTCTCCCACGCCCCAATCCCTGTCTATTTTATTTAAATCCTGGAACCGCCCCTGTATAAATGCTCCTTTTGCCAGAATTACGTTTCAAAGTGAGTTATTTTCAAATCCATTGACATAATCGAATTCATAAAGTGAAGGTGTTGAAAATATTACATTTGGCTCTCAACGTGCAGTTACTGTCTCATAAAACTTAGCCATTGAGGTGGTAATCGGAATGATGATTGGTTAAGGGTTGTCTCATGTCTTGCTCTTGCGGTTCACCATGTGAACATTCTTTTCACTATTTCCTTGAAGGTAAGAATTATACTCTATTTAGACTACCTTTGGTTATTATTAATATAGGGGCGGTCGGGTAGCCTAGTGGTTAAAGCGTTCGCTCGTCACGCCGAAGACCCGGGTTCGATTCCCCATATGGGTACAATGTGTGAAGCCCATTTCTGGTGTCCCCCACCGTGATATTGCTGGAATATTGCTATTTTAAAAGCGGCGTAAACCATACTCACTCTATCACTCACTATGTTTAATATAGGCTCAGCCCAGTTAGGCAACAAGAAGTGGTGTCCAAAATCTGTCTAAAGAACAAAACCATTCAATATTTAAATCAGGTCATCATTTTGAAGCGAAAATATATAATAAAAATAAGAAGAAGAAGAAGAAGAAGAATTTCTTATCACTACTTCTATATGTTATCTTGTCTTACCCATTTACCTATTGCTTGTAAACAACAGTAATACAAACAGTGCCAAAAGCCTTAGTTATATTTATTCTGTATTAATGTTGGGGTAAAACTGATTATGCAAATCAATAATATTTTACCGTTAATACCACAGTTTACTTATTCTCAAGCTCCCGCACATTACTGGAAATAAACAGGTCTATTATTTGTTATCACTGCATCAACTGTTGACATAACAACGCTTCATAAAATACTTCTATAAATGTCCTAGCTTCAATACATCATGTGTCTATAGTCTGCATATACCGTAAACTACGGTTATAACGAACACGCTTATAACGAACTGACGGATATAACGGACTTACTTTTTGGTCCCGACTATTTGCTGTATTTATGCTGTATATATGCTTATAACGAACTACGGTTATAACGAACTAAAATTAGTAGTCCCTTTGAGTTCGTTATAACCGTACTTTACTGTATATTATATACCATAATGCAATGAAAAGTATACATCAGAAGGTCCCGCAAGTGTGACACCTGTGCCAAATCCATTTTATGCTTGTAATAACATGTTTAAAATCTACTGTAAGACTTGACAAACCCAAACCAACCATTGATTTTAAAATAAAATAACTCATACCGAAATTTGAAATGAGTAATCTATATTTGTTTTATGGATCAGAGCACATTGATATGCGCTAGCCAGTTGCATGCCGTATGCACACCCTGGCCACAAAACGCTCGTCTCCATAAACAATTCTAGTCTCCATACAAAATTCTAGCATGGGGCTGGTGTTATGTCAAGGTCATTCTGAAGAACCCAATCCCCGCCACCCGATAGAATTTCGTTTTGAATAAATAGACAATTAAAAAAGTCACCTTACTCCCGTGTTTCAGATCCATGTTTCATTCAGTTTAGTATCCACACAAGACAACGAAATGCTAGTGTGTATTTATTTGTAATTTTACAACTTTATATACCAGCCCGTGTTCAGCTGTACACACAGATAGTTGTAAACATGAGTAATGTGGAAAGACAATATAGGTACAGGTGTTACTGTTCCCGGGGTGTCCAGCAGCGTGGTTAGAGAAGCGGTCAGCCATAGCCAGACGTGCTGCCCCACCACACAATGTACCACTTACCTAACGCATTACAGCCATAGCAACACAATGTACCACTTACTTAACGCATTACAGCCATAGCCACACAATGTACCACTTACTTAACGCATTACAGCCATAGCCACACAATGTACCACTTACTTCACGCATTACAGCCATAGCCAGACGTGCTGCCCCACCACACAATGTACCACTTACTTAACGCATTGCAGCCATAGCCACACAATGTACCACTTACTTCACGCATTACAGCCATAGCCACACAATGTACCACTTACTTCACGCATTACAGCCATAGCCACACAATGTACCACTTACTTCACGCATTACAGCCATAGCCAGACGTGCTGCCCCACCACACAATGTACCACTTACTTAACGCATTACAGCCAAAGCCAGACGTGCTGCCCCACCACACAATGTACCACTTACTTCACGCATTACAGCCATAGCCACACAATGTACCACTTACTTAACGCATTACAGCCAAAGCCAGACGTGCTGCCCCACCACACAATGTACCACTTACTTCACGCATTACAGCCATAGCCACACAATGTACCACTTACTTAACGCGTTACAGCCATAGCCAGACGTGCTGCCCCACCACACAATGTACCACTTACTTAACGCGTTACAGCCATAGCCAGACGTACTGCCCCACCACACAATGTACCACTTACTTAACGCATTACAGCCATAGCCAGACGTGCTTCCCCACCACACAATGTACCACTTACTTAACGCATTACAGCCATAGCCAGACGTACTGCCCCACCACACAATGTACCACTTACTTAACGCATTACAGCCAAAGCCAGACGTGCTGCCCCACCACACAATGTACCACTTACTTAACGCATTACAGCCATAGCCAGACGTGCTGCCCCACCACACAATGTACCGATGCGGTAAAATACGATGCTAGTTCGTTCATAGGCAGTCCTCAGTACGTCTATCTCGTTCTTAGCCAGTCTGCAGTCCGTTTGTATCCAGTTCAGATCGTGTAAGTGCCCGTTCACCTCATCCCGACAACGTTTCGAAGCAGTTCGAGCACGTCCGTAGCCGATCTCAACCCGTTCTTAACCAGTTCAACCTCGTTCTACTTCGCTCACAATACGTCCAAGCCAGTTCTAACTGATTCTTAACCCGACCAACTCGATGGCAGTACGTCCTCATCTCGTCCCAAGTGCGAGTGTATTCGCGTCCTGGCCCGTCCTGGCCCGACTCCTATGGATACCGAGCGCGTTGTAGCCAGTCTTTATTCAAGTTCAGGGCTCCGTACACATCATGCTTCCAAAGAGAAGTCGACCCGGCCGGTGTGCACACGTACTGCAATTTATGTCGGACTGCACCACGTCGTAACACGTCCCTAGTAGGTTCGAAGTACGGCAATTCCGTTCGTAATGCGTCTTTTTCTTGTTAAGTACGTTGTCAATCCTACTAATTGCAGAGCGGGATGGACGTGAAAACAATTTGAGCAGACTCAAAGTTCTAGAGCACCCTCCCCGTCCGAGCCCGTCCATGAAGTTCGTAAAAAGACTGTCAATACGTCGACTTTGTTCATACATAGTTGGAGCCCGTTCAACAACATTTTCACGAACGTATTGAGAACTAGTTTGGTGTGATTGGGGTATGAGTGCGGAGTTAGTTCAGTAACTGAGCTTATCATCCACCTTCCTGCCCTTCCAATGCGTCCTCCGGTCTGTGCCTTGCCCTCAAATGCGTCCTCTGGTCTGTGCCTTGCCCCCAGTGCGTCCTGCGGTCTGAGACTTGCCCCCAATGCGTCCTCCAGTCTGTGCCTTGCCCCCAGTGCGTCATGCGGTCCGTCCCTTGCCCCCAATGCGTCCTCCAGTCTGTGCCTTGCCCCCAGTGCGTCCTCCGGCCTGTGCCTTGCCCCAAGTGCGTGTTCCGGTCTGTGCCTTGCCCCCAGTGCGTCCTCCGGCCTGTGTCTTGCCCCCAGTGCATCCTGCTGTCTGTGCCTTGCCCCCAGTGCGCCCTCCGTTCTGTGCTTTGCCCCCAGTGCGTCCTGCTGTCTGTGCCTTGCCCCCAGTGCGTCCTCCGGTCTGTGCTTTGCCCCAAGTGCGTCCTGCTGTCTGTGCCTTGCCCCCAGTGCGTGTTCCGATCTGTTCCTTGTCGCCAGTGCGTCCTCCGGTCTGTGCCTTGCCCCCAGTGTGTCCTGCGGTCTGTGCCTTGCCCCCAATGCGTCCTCCAGTCTGTGGTCTAACCTCCAGTGCATCCTCCGATCTGTAGGGCGTAAACCGATCTGCGCCTTGCCCCAAGTGCGTCTTTCGGTCTGTGCCTTGCCCCAAGTGCGTCTTTCGGTCTGTGCCTTGCCCCCAGTGCGTCTTTCGGTCTGTGCCTTGCCCCCAGTGCGCCTAACCTCCAATGCGTCCTCCGATCTGTCCCACATGTAGGGCGTCCTACGGTCTGCCTCGCCTGTAAAGCGTCCTCTGGTCTGTGCCTAACCTCCATTGCGACTTCCGGTCTGCGCCTAACCTCCAGTGCGTCTTCCGGTCTGTGCCTAACCACCAGTGCGTCCTCCGGTCTGTCTCACCTGTAGGGCGTCCTCCGATCTGTAACTCACCTCCAGTGCGTCTTCCGTTCTGTGTCTAACCGCCAGTGCGTCCTGCGGTCTGTGCCTAACCACCAGTGCGTCTTCCGGTCTGCGCCTAACCTCCAGTGCGTCTTTCGGTCTGTGCCTTGCCCCAAGTGCGTCTTTCGGTCTGTGCCTTGCCCCCAGTGCGTCTGTCGGTCTGTGCCTTGCCCCCAGTGCGCCTAACCTCCAATGCGTCCTCCGATCTGTCCCACATGTAGGGCTTCCTACGGTCTGCCTCGCCTGTAAAGCGTCCTCTGGTCTGTGCCTAACCTCCACTGCGACTTCCGGTCTGCGCCTAACCTCCAGTGCGTCTTCCAGTCTGTGCCTAACCACCAGTGCGTCCTCCGGTCTGTCTCACCTCCAGTGCGTCCTCCGTTCTGTGTCTAACCACCAGTGCGTCTTCCGGTCTGTGCCTAACCACCAGTGCGTCTTCCGGTCTGCGCCTAATCTAATGTGTCCTCCTGTCTGTACCACATGTAGGGCGTCTTCCGGTCTATGCCTAAGCTCCAGTGCGTCTTCCGGTCTGCGCCTAACCTCCAGTGCGTCTTCCGGTCTGCGCCTAACCTCCAATGTGTCCTCCGGTCTGTACCACATGTAGGGCGTCTTCCGGTCTGTGCCTAACCTCCACTGCGTCTTCCGGTCTGTGCCTTACCTCCAGTGCGTCTTCCGGTCTGTGCCTAACCACCAGTGCGTCCTCCGGTCTGTCTCACCTGTAGGGCGTCCTCCGATCTGTAACTCACCTCCTGTGCGTCTTCCGTTCTGTGTCTAACCGCCAGTGCGTCCTGCGGTCTGTGCCTAACCACCAGTGCGTCTTCCGGTCTGCGCCTAACCTCCAGTGCGTCTTCCGGTCTGCGCCTAATCTAATGTGTCCTCCGGTCTGTACCACATGTAGGGCGTCTTCCGGTCTATGCCTAAGTTCCAGTGCGTCTTCCGGTCTATGCCTAACCTCCAGTGCGTCTTCCGGTCTGCGCCTAACCTCCAATGTGTCCTCCGGTCTGTACCACATGTAGGGCGTCTTCAGGTCTGTGCCTAACCACCAGGGCGTCCTCCAGTCTGTACCTGACCCTCAGTGTGTCCTCCGATCTGTGTCTGGCATGTAGGGCGTCCTCCGCTCTGTCTCACCTGTAGGGCGTCCTCCGATCTGTGTCTAACCTCCAGTGCGTCCTCCGGTCTGTCTAACCTGTAGGGCGTCCTCCGATCTGTGTCTAACCTCCAGTGCGTCCTCCGCTCTGTCTCACCTGTGGGGCGTCCTCCGATCTGTGTCTCACCTCCAGTGCGTCCTGCGGTCTGTGCCTCAACTCCTATGTGTCCTCCGATCTCTGTCTCACATGTCGGGCGCCATGATGTACCGTGGTGGGGGACAGGGAGATGAGGTAACGTCTCCCCGACCAGGTTACCTCATCTCCCTGTGACCGACCACATTACATCATCTCCCTGTCCCCGACCACGTTACATCATCTCCCTGTGACCCACCACGTTACATCATCTCCCTGTGACACACCACGTTACATCATCTCCCTGTCCCCGACCACGTTACATCATCTCCCTGTCCCTCAACACGTTACATCATCTCCCTGTCCCCCAACACGTTACATCATCTCCCTGTCCCCGACCACGTTACATCATCTCCCTGTGACCCACCACGTTACATCATCTCCCTGTGACCCACCACGTTACATCATCTCCCTGTGACACACCACGTTACATCATCTCCCTGTCCCCGACCACGTTACATCATCTCCCTGTGACCCACCACGTTACATCATCTCCCTGTCCCCCAACACGTTACATCATCTCCCTGTCCCCGACCACGTTACATCATCTCCCTGTGACCCACCACGTTACATCATCTCCCTGTGACCCACCACGTTACATCATCTCCCTGTGACACACCACGTTACATCATCTCCCTGTCCCCGACCACGGTACATCATCTCCCTGTCCCCGACCACGTTACATCATCTCCCTGTCCTTCAACACGTTACATCATCTCCCTGTCCCCCAACACGTTACATCATCTCCCTGTGACACACCACGTTACATCATCTCCCTGTCCCCGACCACGTTACATCATCTCCCTGTCCCCGACCACGTTACATCATCTCCCTGTCTTCGACCACGTTACATCATCTCCCTGTCTTCGACCACGTTACATCATCTCCCTGTGACCCACCACGTTACATCATCTCCCTGTGACCCACCACGTTACATCATCTCCCTGTCCCAGACCACGGTACATCATCTCCCTGTCTTCGACCACGTTACATCATCTCCCTGTGACCCACCACGTTACATCATCTCCCTGTGACCCACCACGTTACATCATCTCCCTGTCCCCGACCACGTTACATCATCTCCCTGTGACCCACCACGTTACATCATCTCCCTGTCCCCGACCACGTTACATCATCTCCCTGTCCCCGACCACGTTACATCATCTCCCTGTGACCCACCACGTTACATCATCTCCCTGTGACCCACCACGTTACATCATCTCCCTGTGACACACCACGTTACATCATCTCCCTGTCCCCGACCACGGTACATCATCTCCCTGTCCCCGACCACGTTACATCATCTCCCTGTCCTTCAACACGTTACATCATCTCCCTGTCCCCCAACACGTTACATCATCTCCCTGTGACCCACCACGTTACATCATCTCCCTGTGACACACCACGTTACATCATCTCCCTGTCCCCGACCACGTTACATCATCTCCCTGTCCCCGACCACGTTACATCATCTCCCTGTCTTCGACCACGTTACATCATCTCCCTGTCTTCGACCACGTTACATCATCTCCCTGTGACCCACCACGTTACATCATCTCCCTGTGACCCACCACGTTACATCATCTCCCTGTCCCAGACCACGGTACATCATCTCCCTGTCTTCGACCACGTTACATCATCTCCCTGTGACCCACCACGTTACATCATCTCCCTGTGACCCACCACGTTACATCATCTCCCTGTCCCCGACCACGTTACATCATCTCCCTGTGACCCACCACGTTACATCATCTCCCTGTCCCCGACCACGTTACATCATCTCCCTGTCCCCGACCACGTTACATCATCTCCCTGTGACCCACCACGTTACATCATCTCCCTGTGACCCACCACGTTACATCATCTCCCTGTCCCCGACCACGGTACATCATCTCCCTGTCTTCGACCACGTTACATCATCTCCCTGTCCCTCAACACGTTACATCATCTCCCTGTCCCCCAACACGTTACATCATCTCCCTGTGACCCACCACGTTACATCATCTCCCTGTGACCCACCACGTTACATCATCTCCCTGTGACCCACCACGTTACATCATCTCCCTGTCCCCGACCACGGTACATCATCTCCCTGTCTTCGACCACGTTACATCATCTCCCTGTGACCCACCACGTTACATCATCTCCCTGTGACCCACCACGTTACATCATCTCCCTGTCTCCGACCACGTTACATCATCTCCCTGTGACCCACCACGTTACATCATCTCCCTGTCCCCGACCACATTACATCATCTCCCTGTGACCCACCACGTTACATCATCTCCCTGTGACCCACCACGTTACCTCATGTCCCTGTGACCCACCACGTTACATCATCTCCCTGTCTCCGACCACGTTACATCATCTCCCTGTGACCCACCACGTTACATCATCTCCCTGTCCCCGACCACATTACATCATCTCCCTGTGACCCACCACGTTACATCATCTCCCTGTGACCCACCACGTTACCTCATGTCCCTGTGACCCACCACGTTACATCATCTCCCTGTCTTCGACCACGTTACATCATCTCCCTGTGACCCACCACGTTACATCATCTCCCTGTGACCCACCACGTTACATCATCTCCCTGTGACCCACCACGTTACATCATCTCCCTGTCCCCCACCACGTTACATCATCTCCCTGTCCCCCACCACGGTACATCATCTCCCTGTCCCCGACCACGTTACATCATCTCCCTGTGACCCACCACGTTACATCATCTCCCTGTGACCCACCACATTACATCATCTCCCTGTGACCCACCATGTTACATCATCTCCCTGTCTCCGACCACGTTACATCATCTCCCTGTGACCCACCACGTTACATCATCTCCCTGTGACCCACCACATTACATCATCTCCCTGTGACCCACCACGTTACATCATCTCCCTGTGACCCACCACGTTACATCATCTCCCTGTCTTCGACCACGTTACATCATCTCCCTGTGACCCACCACGTTACATCATCTCCCTGTGACCCACCACGTTACATCATCTCCCTGTGACCCACCACGTTACATCATCTCCCTGTGACCCACCACGTTACATCATCTCCCTGTCCCCCACCACGGTACATCATCTCCCTGTCCCCGACCACGTTACATCCTCTCCCTGTGACCCACCACGTTACCTCATGTCCCTGTGACCCACCACGTTACATCATCTCCCTGTCTTCGACCACGTTACATCATCTCCCTGTGACCCACCACGTTACATCATCTCCCTGTGACCCACCACGTTACATCATCTCCCTGTGACCCACCACGTTACATCATCTCCCTGTCCCCCACCACGTTACATCATCTCCCTGTCCCCCACCACGGTACATCATCTCCCTGTCCCCGACCACGTTACATCATCTCCCTGTGACCCACCACGTTACATCATCTCCCTGTGACCCACCACATTACATCATCTCCCTGTGACCCACCACGTTACATCATCTCCCTGTCTCCGACCACGTTACATCATCTCCCTGTGACCCACCACGTTACATCATCTCCCTGTGACCCACCACATTACATCATCTCCCTGTGACCCACCACGTTACATCATCTCCCTGTGACCCACCACGTTACATCATCTCCCTGTCTTCGACCACGTTACATCATCTCCCTGTGACCCACCACGTTACATCATCTCCCTGTGACCCACCACGTTACATCATCTCCCTGTGACCCACCACGTTACATCATCTCCCTGTGACCCACCACGTTACATCATCTCCCTGTCCCCCACCACGGTACATCATCTCCCTGTCCCCGACCACGTTACATCCTCTCCCTGTGACCCACCACGTTACATCATCTCCCTGTGACCCACCACATTACATCATCTCCCTGTGACCCACCACGTTACATCATCTCCCTGTGACCCACCACGTTACATCATCTCCCTGTCTCCGACCAGGTTACCTCATCTCCCTGTGACCCACCACGTTACATCATCTCCCTGTCCCCGACCACGTTACATCATCTCCCTGTCTTCGACCACGTTACATCATCTCCCTGTCTCCGACCAGGTTACCTCATCTCCCTGTGACCCACCACGTTACATCATCTCCCTGTGACCCACCACGTTACATCATCTCCCTGTCCCCGACCACGGTACATCATCTCCCTGTGACCCACCACGTTACATCATCTCCCTGTCCCCCAACACGTTACATCATCTCCCTGTGACCCACCACGTTACATCATCTCCCTGTCTCCGACCACGTTACATCATCTCCCTGTGACCCACCACGTTACATCATCTCCCTGTGACCCACCACGTTACATCATCTCCCTGTGACCCACCACGTTACATCATCTCCCTGTCCCTGACACTTACTTAGCTTCTTTGTTTGTTTTTATTAGTTAATCCTATTCACACTTCTACTCACATTGTTAACCTATTACTTTATTTCAAGGAGTATTTTATTCTAAAAACCCTGAAATAGTATAAAAGGTGTGTGTAAAACTTGACAGTGTTATGATGGCTGCGTGACAGGAAGTTGAGTTCATCACTTCTCATGCTGGAGGTCAGCAAGTCTTGTTTGGAGGCTTCAGGTATCGCCTGAACAACCGCCGACGTACTGCAACTCACTGGAAGTGTGTCTTGGCTAACTGTCTTGGCAAAATTAGCACAGTTGGTGAATTTGTTCGAAATTCATCCCCTCACAACCACGAAGTTTTTGAAGACGACACAACCTTACGTCCATACAGCAGATTTACAATGAAGTCAGGGGTCCTCTTAGCGTTGAAGAAGCTGCCTCAACACCAATCTTTGCCAGTATTGACGCAGGTAATTAGTTCGAAATATATTTGAAATTTATATTTAAATGATATGACTTCCTTGAGTTTAATACTTATGAAGCTTGTGCAAGGACAGATGACCTCAATGAACTTCTTAGATGCTGCAAGCCACCTGTTGAAACTGAAGATGTGAACTGTGAACTAAGATGACGATGTGAACTATTGATAGATCTGGGCCCAATTTCTCAACACTAAGTTTTTGCTATTATATAACATATATTACACATTCTTTTTTGTTTGTCTAACAGTCTGGACACTATTATTATTGAAATAGGGGTGTTCTCCTTGTGCCTACACTTAAATTTACAGTGTAGATAGACTGAGATGTAGGCAGACTGAGAGTGAACCACTTTAATAACATACGCTCTCATTTATTCATGTTATAAAAAAGAAATAGAATTGTATGCTAGTTTGTATGTACAAATTAAGATATTGTATAAATTATTAGTCTAGGATTATGAACCGAGGGTAGGGGTCATGGCAGTGTAAAATCATTTTCCCCCGACAGGTTTTCTTAAAACCATTTCATTCAATAAAAGCGACAAAAGTCTTTCCATAGCCACAAGAAATATCTGCTGAATTAGCTATTTGGAGCTAACATTGAAACCGGAGATGAGAGATTGTCTTACAAACTACATGGCAATTCTATGTGTGGGATGTCGTGCCTACTTGGGTAACTAGGGTAAAGAATTTATTACCATTGTTAGCATTAATTTGATAAATGAAAATACATACGTAGAGCATATACGGTAAACTGCACCGATGACGAACATGACATTTACTTTGGTAAAGATAAACTTTCATATGTGTAGTTTTAGTAATAAGTTTCATAACATCATAATTTCGGCAAATACGGTAAAGGAAATTTTTGGGTGATTTTTTTAGTGAGGTCGCCTTTTACGACAAGCATAGTCACCTTTTACGGCAAGCATGGGTTGCAGAAGACCTATTCTACCCCGGAATCTTCACGGGTATGTGGTGGAAATACAGCCCATGTGAGTTTTTAACTCACTCACGCCTGTAAGTGTTTAGCCAACCTTCTTTGATCTGCCCCATCCCGAAACATCTTGAAAGAACAAGTCTGTCATGTTTGAAAACAAACAGCGCCGGTGACTCTAAATTCCACTCACTCCTTGTCGTCAACAGCATTCGATAATATTCTAGTGCTTCAGTCACCTAGTCTGACAAACCGATCCACTGAGTCGACTCTGACGACAATTCTAAGATCCTTCGATAAAAAGGTCAAAGGTGCCGACAGTATTTTATGCTGTCCTGAAATACTCTTTTTTTAAGCTATAACATAATGGTTTGAAGTCATGGCAGTGGTCATATTACCTACTACGAGATCTAGAATATTCTTGGTGACATTGGTTGTCCACTCTTCTTAATCAAGATGGGGCATCCAAACCATTTATTGAGCGGTGAAATAGTTTCTGTAAACTTTTCGAATACCGAATAGTATTCCCTGGAAACAAATATGACATGATGGTGTCAATCTTCTCCCATAACGGTGTTGCAGCAGTTGAACAAGTGTTAAAGGCTGGATTTGGTGCCCTATTAATTGAAACCTGTCTCTTAAAACAGGAATGAGCAATCATTGAACAGTTTTGTAACTTGCATGTACACCTGTCATTCAGCAAAAAGACATTTAAAAACTAAGAGCAGTCAAACTCTTCCTCCGCCATGGTCGTTCCAGGCGATGCCATTTCAGGCCCCAACCCGTCGATTCGCGTCGTTTGCGGTATCATGTTGTACAACCAGCTCGGTACGCACCCCATTTCATGATATCCAGTTGCGGCAGTCTTGTAATATTTGTCATTGACACATAAACTGCCATTTTTACGACAAAAAACACTTCAAGTGACAATGATCAGCAACAAAGAAGTTACAATTTCGTCTATGTTCACATGGTTTAAACATACTTTTATTCATTGAAATGAGTTGGGATTGGTGAACAACCTTTACAGCTTATGTTAACACCGCTCCCATACAACATATATTACATATTGAAATGAAGGATGTGACGTCATCGATATAGACATTATTTAAATAATATGTTTGTACATATTACATCAAATACAAATACAAAGTGAACATAAATAGAAAGTTACAGCGTGTGTGTGTCCAACAAGTCGTTTGTAACAAAAGTAATAGTCAATCATGAGGTTATTGTCCGGTTAATTTAATTATTAATTTGTGAAGAGCTGAAACGTTTTGTCTTGATGATGAAATCGTGGACGGATTCAACTAATTTCTGGTTTTCAGAGTGAGCAAGTTCATTTTTTCCGTTCATAATAGTATCCAGGTTATAACCGGTAGTGTAAAAGTGCATATTAAGTCTTATCTGAGTAAAGTTACAGCAGGTAAAAAAATAATGTAGGGCGTTTTCACTCTGATATCCATAGGAGCAACACGGACTGTCAATTAAATGTCTGTTATAATACTTATCGGCGTTTAGGTCGCTACAACCGAGTCTGAGGCGGCAGTGAACGATTTGACAGAATCGAGTGCCATAGCTAAGGTCAAAATAAGTCTTATTTTCGGTTTTCGTAATTAGGTTTTTAAATTCTGACAGACTACTTGACTCTTTGGAATTTGGTAGAACATTCCATAAGTGTATTGTGTCTGGTAAAAAGGATTTGGCGTAAGAAGAGTGTGTGAGTAAATGTTGCTTTAAGCCGCATCAGCAATATTCCAGGTATTCGCGGCTGGGGCGTAAGAAGAAGTACGACTATAAATTCCTTGTATTTCAGAACTGTTTCTTAAATTATAGCTTGTAGTTTCGATGACAAAGTTTGGGATCAAATCACAAAGATAGCTTGGGAATTAGTTATTATACATTTTAAAGAAAAAAGTTAATTTTTGGCAGTATCTTCTATCATGCAGGGATTGAGATTTAGTTTCATTATAAAGTTTCTTATGACTTGTTCCACGAACGGCACCACATATAGTTCCCAGGGCATCAAGATGTAAGCTTTCTAATATACGCGATTGCTCAGACGTACAGTTATCCCAAATATGCGAACAATAGTCAAATATTGGCAAGATATAGGACTTATACATATAGTATCCAAGGTTTTACGTGATAATCGGTATTTAAAACTCCTCCGACAACTGATCATAAGGCGAACTTTTTGTACAATATCATTAATGTGATCAGTCCATGTACAGTCGCTTTGGAGTGTCACTCCTGAATGTTTATGACTTTTCACTTCTTTTATAATTGTTCCGTCCATTAGTAGGTTCGGCTTAAGAGACGGTTTAGCTTTACGTGAGAATTGGATGGTTTCGGTCTTATTTGGGTTAAATGTAACCTGCCACTAACGGGCCCATTGTGAAATTGTATCTAGATCATTGTTAAGACAGGTAGCAGCAACTGATTGATCTTCTATGGTAACATATAATGAAGTGTCATCTGCAAAGAGACGAATGTTACTGTCAATATCACATACAATATCGTTAATGTATATCAGAAAAAGAAGTGGTCCAAGGACTAAGCCCTGAGGTACTCCAGCTAGTACAGCTTTCCTGTCAGATTTGTACCCGTTAATTGCTACCCGTTGTACTCTATTTTCTAAATAACTTTCAAACCATTTTAATAGTTCGCCTTGGATACCATGAGTTTTCAGTTTTTTGATAATTCCTCTTGCCATACCTCATCAACGGCTTTACTTATATCGCTGAAGACTGCTCTTACTTTTTTTCCTTCGTCAAGAGCTTTAGCTATGAAATTATACAAATAGGTTAATTGATTTGATGTGGAATCTCCTGGCATAAATCCTGATTGTAGATTTGTTAGTAGGTCGTTATCTCTTAGGAAGTTGAATACATATTTAAATACACATTTCTCAAAGACTTTCGATAAACAAGATGTGAGTGCGACGGGACGGTAGTTTGAACATTCATGTACGCTGTCTTTTTTGTGGACACATGTGTTAGCTCAGTCCCACAAAGTAATGGTGGAATGTTTCAAATCCTCGGGTTAAACGGAACCAAATTAATATCAAGCAGGAGCAGACTAGTGCAAAGATTACTTTTCAAGCGTAAGTTTCCGGTGACCAATTCTTTAATACCAGCTGTCCCACCATCTTCCCGAGGCAAGAGCATCCACTAGCCTTCTTATCAAAGTCTTAAACTAAGCTTTGATATAGGCTAGTGGACACACTTGTCTCGGGAAGAGGAGTCCCACAGGCTTGAAGTTGAGAGTACTGATTGCATTGAGGATTGCGACTACAGTTGATCATGCCTGCCTCTTCCGTCTACAATAAGGAACAGTTTTACGAATGGTGTATGAGGTCGACCATAACCTATACCATGTATATTAAGCTATTTAATATCCCGTTTGCATATTGCTTATCAGAGGCTAGATTGTGTAGTGAGAAGACACAATCAGTGTAAAAGTCACTATCTATAGTAGGTCTTCAAGTGAAGATTGTGTAGTGAGCAGACACAATCAGTGTATAAGTCATTGTTCTATAGTAGGTCTTCAGGTGTAGATTGTGTAGTGAGCAGACACAATCAGTGTATAAGTCATTGTTCTATAGTAGGTCTTCAAGTGTAGATTGTGTAGTGAGCAGACACAATCAGTGTATAAGTCATTGTTCTATAGTAGGTCTTCAGGTGTAGATTGTGTAGTGAGCAGACACAATCAGTGTATAAGTCATTGTTCTATAGTAGGTCTTCAAGTGTAGATTGTGTAGTGAGCAGACACAATCAGTGTATAAGTCATTGTTCTATAGTAGGTCTTCAAGTGTAGATTGTGTAGTGAGCAGACACAATCAGTGTATAAGTCATCATTGTCCTAGAGGCTCACTGCATACAATGTTTATTCTTAACACAGGATATTTACTGTCCCAAAGCACACTCACATAACCTCTATTTATTGAAAACCATATTGATCTTATTGACATATTTAGCAGTTCTAAAGATGTGTAATGGATCTCAAACAACAATTTCAAAAGACATTTTCTGATGATAATTTTATGTACACAATATTCACATCTGTACACTGTTGCCTGAATCACAAGCCTTCAAGTCTTGAGTCTCAAAGACGGATGACATTCAAGCCATTACACACAGCCACGCAACAAGCGAAGTGCCATTTCCTCCTCCACTTCAAGTCTCTCATCCACACCAAGTTTCCTGTCTCCTGGGTCATCATCTGATGAGTGCACATCAACACTCTCCTCTTCCTTGTCACTTTCCTCCACATCAGGTGATGATGGTCTCATTCTCTTTGCCTGGCTTGGTCTGCAACAATTATTATGGAACATCTCAAATACATAACCAGTGCCCGAGTCATGCCTGCAGGCCGTGTGTGTGATGCTCGAGTGTGTGTGTCTCCAGTAAGGGTCTGTATACATGGTGTGTGTGTGTGTCTCCAGTAAGGGGGCTGTTTATATGCTGTGTGTGTGTGTCTCCAGTAAGGGGGCTGTATACATGGTGTGTGTGTCTCCAGTAAAGGGTCTGTATACATGGTGTGTGTGTGTGTGTGTGTGTGTGTGTGTGTGTCTCCTTAAGGGGTCTGTATACATTGTGTATATGTGTCTCCAGCAAGGGGGCTGTATACATGGTGTGAGTGTGTCTCCAGTAAGGGTTCTGTATACAAGGTGTGTGTGTGTCTCCAGCAAGGGGGCTGTTTATATGCTGTGTGTGTGTCTCCAGTAAGGGGTCTGTATACATGGTGTGTGTGTGTCTCCAGTAAGAGGGCTGTTTATATGCTGTGTGTGTGTCTCCAGTAAGGGGTCTGTATACATGGTGTATGTGTGTCTCCAGTAAGGGGTCTGCATACAAGGTGTGTGTGTGTCTCCAGGAAGGGGTCAGTATACATGGTGTGTGTGTCTCCAGTAAGGGGTCTGTATACATGGTGTGTGTGTGTCTCCAGGAAGGGGTCTGTATACATGGTGTGAATGTGTCTCCAGGAAGGGGTCTGTATACATGGTGTGTGTGTGTCTCCAGTAAGGGGTCTGTATACATGGTGTGTGTGTGTCTCCAGGAAGGGGTCTGTATACATGGTATGTGTGTGTCTCCAGCACACAAGGTGTGTGTGTGTCTCCAGTAAGGGGTCTGTATACATTGTGTGTGTGTCTCCAGTAAGGGGTCTGTATACATGGTGTGTGTGTGTCTCCAGGAAGGGGTCTGTATACATGGTGTATGTGTCTCCAGGAAGGGGTCTGTATACATGGTGTGTGTGTTTCTCCAGGAAGGGTCTGTATACATGGTGTGTGTCTCCAGTAAGGGGTCTGCATACATGGTGTGTGTGTCTCCAGGAAGGGGTCTGTATACATGGTATGTGTGTGTCTCCAGTAAGGGGTCTGCATACATGGTGTGTGTGTTTCTCCAGGAAGGGGTCTGTATACATGGTGTGTGTGTTTCTCCAGGAAGAGGTCTGCATACATGGTGTGTGTGTCTCCAGGAAGGGGTCTGTATACATGGTATGTGTGTGTCTCCAGTAAGGGGTCTGTATACATGGTGTGTGTGTTTCTCCAGGAAGGGGTCTGTATACATGGTGTGTGTGTTTCTCCAGGAAGAGGTCTGCATACATGGTGTGTGTGTCTCCAGGAAGGGGTCTGTATACATGGTGTGTGTGTTTCTCCAGGAAGAGGTCTGCATACATGGTGTGTGTGTTTCTCCAGGAAGAGGTCTGCATACATGCTGTGTGTGTCTCCAGGAAGGGGTCTGCATACATGGTGTGTGTGTCTCCAGGAAGGGGTCTGCATACATGGTGTGTGTGTTTCTCCAGTAAGGGGTCTGTATACATTGTGTGTGTGTGTCTCCAGGAAGGGGTCTGTATACATGGTGTGTGTGTTTCTCCAGTAAGGGGGCTGTATACATGGTGTGTATGTGTCTCCAGGAAGGGGTCTGTATACATGGTGTGTGTGTTTCTCCAGTAAGGGGTCTGTATACATGGTGTGTATGTGTCTCCAGGAAGGGGTCTGTATACATGGTATGTGTGTGTCTCCAGTAAGGGGTCTGTATACATGGTGTGTGTGTTTCTCCAGGAAGGGGGCTGTATACATGGTGTGTGTGTTTCTCCAGTAAGGGGGCTGTATACATGGTGTGTGTCTCCAGTAAGGGGTCTGTATACATGGTATGTGTGTCTCCAGGAAGGGGTCTGTATACATGGTGTGTGTGTTTCTCCAGGAAGGGGTCTGTATACATGGTGTGTGTGTCTCCAGTAAGGGGTCTGTATACATGGTGTATGTGTGTCTCCAGGAAGGGGTCTGCATACATGGTGTGTGTGTCTCCAGGAAGGGGTCTGCATACATGGTGTGTGTGTTTCTCCAGTAAGGGGGCTGTATACATGGTGTGTGTGTGTCTCCAGGAAGGGGTCTGTATACATGGTGTGTGTGTTTCTCCAGTAAGGGGGCTGTATACATGGTGTGTGTGTTTCTCCAGTAAGGGGGCTGTATACATGGTGTGTGTCTCCAGTAAGGGGTCTGTATACATGGTATGTGTGTCTCCAGGAAGGGGTCTGTATACATGGTATGTGTGTGTCTCCAGTAAGGGGTCTGTATACATGGTGTGTGTGTTTCTCCAGGAAGGGGGCTGTATACATGGTGTGTGTGTTTCTCCAGTAAGGGGGCTGTATACATGGTGTGTGTGTCTCCAGTAAGGGTCTGTATACATGGTGTGTGTGTGTCTCCAGGAAGGGGTCTGTATACATGGTGTGTGTGTTTTTCCAGTAAGGGGGCTGTATACATGGTGTGTGTGTCTCCAGGAAGGGGTCTGTATACATGGTGTGTGTGTTTCTCCAGTAAGGGGGCTGTATACATGGTGTGTATGTGTCTCCAGGAAGGGGTCTGTATACATGGTGTGTGTGTTTCTCCAGTAAGGGGTCTGTATACATGGTGTGTGTCTCCAGTAAGGGGTCTGTATACATGGTGTGTGTGTGTCTCCAGGAAGGGGTCTGTATACATGGTGTGTGTGTTTCTCCAGTAAGGGGGCTGTATACATGGTGTGTATGTGTCTCCAGGAAGGGGTCTGTATACATGGTGTGTGTGTTTCTCCAGTAAGGGGTCTGTATACATGGTGTGTATGTGTCTCCAGTAAGGGGTCTGTATACATGGTGTATGTGTGTCTCCAGGAAGGGGTCTGTATACATGATGTGTGTGTTTCTCCAGGAAGGGGTCTGTATACATGGTGTGTGTGTCTCCAGTAAGGGGTCTGTATACATGGTGTGTGTGTCTCCAGTAAGGGTCTGTATACATGGTGTGTGTGTGTCTCCAGGAAGGGGTCTGTATACATGGTGTGTGTGTTTCTCCAGTAAGGGGGCTGTATACATGGTGTGTGTGTCTCCAGGAAGGGGTCTGTATACATGGTGTGTGTGTTTCTCCAGTAAGGGGGCTGTATACATGGTGTGTATGTGTCTCCAGGAAGGGGTCTGTATACATGGTGTGTGTGTTTCTTAAGTAAGGGGTCTGTATACATGGTGTGTGTCTCCAGTAAGGGGTCTGCATACATGGTGTGTGTGTGTGTGTGTGTGTGTGTGTGTGTGTCTCCAGTAAGGGGGCTATATACATGGTGTATGTGTGTCTCCAGTAAGGGGTCTGTATACATGGTGTGTGTGTCTCCAGTAAGGGGTCTGTATACATGGTGTGTGTGTGTCTCCAGGAAGGGGTCTGTATACATGGTGTGTGTGTTTCTCCAGTAAGGGGGCTGTATACATGGTGTGTATGTGTCTCCAGGAAGGGGTCTGTATACATGGTGTGTGTGTTTCTCCAGTAAGGGGTCTGTATACATGGTGTGTATGTGTCTCCAGTAAGGGGTCTGTATACATGGTATGTGTGTGTCTCCAGTAAGGGGTCTGTATACATGGTGTGTGTGTTTCTCCAGGAAGGGGGCTGTATACATGGTGTGTGTGTTTCTCCAGGAAGGGGGCTGTATACATGGTGTGTGTGTTTCTCCAGTAAGGGGGCTGTATACATGGTGTGTGTCTCCAGTAAGGGGTCTGTATACATGGTGTGTGTGTCTCCAGGAAGGGGTCTGTATACATGGTGTGTGTGTTTCTCCAGGAAGGGTCTGTATACATGGTGTGTGTGTGTCTCCAGTAAGGGGTCTGCATACATGGTGTGTGTGTGTGTGTGTCTCCAGTAAGGGGGCTATATACATGGTGTATGTGTGTCTCCAGTAAGGGGTCTGTATACATGGTGTGTGTGTTTCTCCAGTAAGGGGGCTGTATACATGGTGTGTATGTGTCTCCAGGAAGGGGTCTGTATACATGGTGTGTGTGTTTCTCCAGTAAGGGGTCTGTATACATGGTGTGTGTCTCCAGTAAGGGGTCTGTATACATGGTGTGTGTTTCTCCAGGAAGGGGTCTGTATACATGGTGTGTGTGTTTCTCCAGGAAGGGTCTGTATACATGGTGTGTGTCTCCAGTAAGGGGTCTGCATACATGGTGTGTGTGTGTGTGTGTCTCCAGTAAGGGGTCTGTATACATGGTGTATGTGTGTCTCCAGGAAGGGGTCTGTATACATGATGTGTGTGTTTCTCCAGGAAGGGGTCTGTATACATGGTGTGTGTGTTTCTCCAGGAAGGGGTCTGTATACATGGTGTGTGTGTCTCCAGTAAGGGGGCTGTATACATGGTGTGTGTGTGTCTCCAGGAAGGGGTCTGTATACATGGTGTGTGTCTCCAGTAAGGGGTCTGTATACATGGTATGTGTGTTTCTCCAGTAAGGGGGCTGTATACATGGTGTGTGTGTGTCTCCAGGAAGGGGTCTGTATACATGGTGTGTGTCTCCAGTAAGGGGTCTGTATACATGGTGTGTGTGTTTCTCCAGTAAGGGGGCTGTATACATGGTGTGTGTGTCTCCAGTAAGGGTCTGTATACATGGTGTGTGTGTGTCTCCAGGAAGGGGTCTGTATACATGGTGTGTGTGTTTCTCCAGTAAGGGGGCTGTATACATGGTGTGTATGTCTCCAGGAAGGGGTCTGTATACATGGTGTGTGTGTTTCTCCAGTAAGGGGGCTGTATACATGGTGTGTATGTGTCTCCAGGAAGGGGTCTGTATACATGGTGTGTGTGTTTCTCCAGTAAGGGGTCTGTATACATGGTGTGTGTCTCCAGTAAGGGGTCTGTATACATGGTGTGTGTGTGTCTCCAGGAAGGGGTCTGTATACATGGTGTGTGTGTTTCTCCAGTAAGGGGGCTGTATACATGGTGTGTATGTGTCTCCAGGAAGGGGTCTGTATACATGGTGTGTGTGTTTCTCCAGTAAGGGGTCTGTATACATGGTGTGTATGTGTCTCCAGTAAGGGGTCTGTATACATGGTGTATGTGTGTCTCCAGGAAGGGGTCTGTATACATGATGTGTGTGTTTCTCCAGGAAGGGGTCTGTATACATGGTGTGTGTGTCTCCAGTAAGGGGTCTGTATACATGGTGTGTGTGTCTCCAGTAAGGGTCTGTATACATGGTGTGTGTGTGTCTCCAGGAAGGGGTCTGTATACATGGTGTGTGTGTTTCTCCAGTAAGGGGGCTGTATACATGGTGTGTGTGTCTCCAGGAAGGGGTCTGTATACATGGTGTGTGTGTTTCTCCAGTAAGGGGGCTGTATACATGGTGTGTATGTGTCTCCAGGAAGGGGTCTGTATACATGGTGTGTGTGTTTCTTAAGTAAGGGGTCTGTATACATGGTGTGTGTCTCCAGTAAGGGGTCTGCATACATGGTGTGTGTGTGTGTGTGTGTGTGTGTGTGTCTCCAGTAAGGGGGCTATATACATGGTGTATGTGTGTCTCCAGTAAGGGGTCTGTATACATGGTGTGTGTGTCTCAAGTAAGGGGTCTGTATACATGGTGTGTGTGTGTCTCCAGGAAGGGGTCTGTATACATGGTGTGTGTGTTTCTCCAGTAAGGGGGCTGTATACATGGTGTGTATGTGTCTCCAGGAAGGGGTCTGTATACATGGTGTGTGTGTTTCTCCAGTAAGGGGTCTGTATACATGGTGTGTATGTGTCTCCAGTAAGGGGTCTGTATACATGGTATGTGTGTGTCTCCAGTAAGGGGTCTGTATACATGGTGTGTGTGTTTCTCCAGGAAGGGGGCTGTATACATGGTGTGTGTGTTTCTCCAGGAAGGGGGCTGTATACATGGTGTGTGTGTTTCTCCAGTAAGGGGGCTGTATACATGGTGTGTGTCTCCAGTAAGGGGTCTGTATACATGGTGTGTGTGTCTCCAGGAAGGGGTCTGTATACATGGTGTGTGTGTTTCTCCAGGAAGGGTCTGTATACATGGTGTGTGTGTGTCTCCAGTAAGGGGTCTGCATACATGGTGTGTGTGTGTGTGTGTCTCCAGTAAGGGGGCTATATACATGGTGTATGTGTGTCTCCAGTAAGGGGTCTGTATACATGGTGTGTGTGTTTCTCCAGTAAGGGGGCTGTATACATGGTGTGTATGTGTCTCCAGGAAGGGGTCTGTATACATGGTGTGTGTGTTTCTCCAGTAAGGGGTCTGTATACATGGTGTGTGTCTCCAGTAAGGGGTCTGTATACATGGTGTGTGTTTCTCCAGGAAGGGGTCTGTATACATGGTGTGTGTGTTTCTCCAGGAAGGGTCTGTATACATGGTGTGTGTCTCCAGTAAGGGGTCTGCATACATGGTGTGTGTGTGTGTGTGTCTCCAGTAAGGGGTCTGTATACATGGTGTATGTGTGTCTCCAGGAAGGGGTCTGTATACATGATGTGTGTGTTTCTCCAGGAAGGGGTCTGTATACATGGTGTGTGTGTTTCTCCAGGAAGGGGTCTGTATACATGGTGTGTGTGTCTCCAGTAAGGGGGCTGTATACATGGTGTGTGTGTGTCTCCAGGAAGGGGTCTGTATACATGGTGTGTGTCTCCAGTAAGGGGTCTGTATACATGGTATGTGTGTTTCTCCAGTAAGGGGGCTGTATACATGGTGTGTGTGTGTCTCCAGGAAGGGGTCTGTATACATGGTGTGTGTCTCCAGTAAGGGGTCTGTATACATGGTGTGTGTGTTTCTCCAGTAAGGGGGCTGTATACATGGTGTGTGTCTCCAGTAAGGGGTCTGTATACATGGTATGTGTGTCTCCAGGAAGGGGTCTGTATACATGGTATGTGTGTGTCTCCAGGAAGGGGTCTGTATACATGGTGTGTGTGTTTCTCCAGTAAGGGGTCTGTATACATGGTGTGTGTGTCTCCAGTAAGGGGGCTGTATACATGGTGTGTGTGTGTCTCCAGTAAGGGGTCTGTATACATGGTGTGTGTTTCTCCAGTAAGGGGGCTGTATACATGGTGTGTGTCTCCAGTAAGGGGGCTGTATACATGGTGTGTGTGTCTCCAGTAAGGGGGCTGTATACATGGTGTGTGTGTGTCTCCAGTAAGGGGTCTGTATACATGGTGTGTGTTTCTCCAGTAAGGGGGCTGTATACATGGTGTGTGTGTCTCCAGGAAGGGGTCTGTATACATGGTGTGTGTGTCTCCAGGAAGGGGTCTGTATACATGGTGTGTGTGTCTCCAGTAAGGGGGCTGTATACATGGTGTGTGTCTCCAGTAAAGGGGCTGTATACATGGTGTGTGTGTCTCAAGGAAGGAGTCTGTATACATGGTGTATGTGTGTCTACAGGAAAAAGAAGTTACAGACCTATCATCATCATCATCATCAGAGTCTCTAGTATCATCATCATCAAAAGAGTCTCTAGTATCATCATCATCATCAAAAGAGCCCCCAGTTCCATAAATCTTGTCTGGGTCAGGGATGAAGTCAATGGCAAATGCACCTGCTTCAGTGTTCAACACTGCATCATTATCCTGCAAACAAAGCAAGTGTCTCAAGAGTAGGGAAAGGAAAAGGGAGTGACAGTACCCCTATTCAAAAACATGCATCATGACACAAAAAGAGGGTGATGATAGTCTCATACAGATGACATACTTACACTGCGGGTATATGTAGCTGGCCTACTTACACTGTGGGGACATCCAGCTGACCTACTTTCAATGTGAGTACAAGTACCTGACCTACTTACACTGTGGGTACATGCAGCTGACCTACTTACACCTTGGGTACAACTGGCTGACCTACTTACACCATGGGTATATGTAGCTGACCTACTTTCACCATGGGTATATGGAGCTGACCTACTTTCACCATGGGTACAACTGGCTGACCTACTTACACTCTGGGTACATGCAGCTGACGACCTACTTACACCTTGGGTACAACTGGCTGACCTACTTACACAGTGAGTACATCAAGCTGACCTACTTACACCTTAGATACATGTAGCTGACCTACTTATAAAATGGGTACAACCAGCTGACCTACTTACACCTAAGATACATGTAGCTGACCTACTTATAAAATGGGTACAACCAGCTGACCTACTTACACCTAAGATACATGTAGCTGACCTACCTACATAGTTGGGACATCCAGCTGACCTACTTACACTGGGTACATCCAGCTGACCTACTTACACCATGGGTATATGTAGCTGACCTACTTACACAGTGGGTACATCCAGCTGACTTACTTACACTATGGGTATATGTAGCTCACCTACTTAAACAGTGGGTACATGTAACTGACCTACATACACCGTGGGTACATGTAGCTGACCTACTTACACAGTGGGTACATCCAGCTGACCTACTTACGCTATGGGTATATGTAGCTCACCTACTTATACCATGGGTACATCCAGCTGACCTACTTACACCATGGGTATATAGAGCTGACCAACTTACAATGTGGGATACAAAGTGGGTACATCCAGCTGAACTACTTACACCATCGGTTCATGTAGCTGACCTACTTACACAGTGGGTACATGTAGCTGACCTACTTTCACTGTGGGTACATGTAGCTGACCTACTTACACTGTGGGTACATATAGCTGACCTACTTTCACTGTGGGTACATATAGCTGACCTACTTTCACTGTGGGTACATGTTGCTGACCTACTTTTACTGTGGGTACATGTAGCTGACCTACTTACACTGTGGGTACATATAGCTGACCTACTTTCACTGTGGGTACATGTTGCTGACCTACTTTTACTGTGGGTACATGTTGCTGACCTACTTACACCGTGGGTACATGTTGCTGACCTACTTACACAGTGGGGACATGTAGCTGACCTACTTACACAGTGGGGACATGTAGCTGACCTTCTTACACAGTGGGTACATATAGTGACCTACTTTCACCGTGTGTACATGTAGGTGACCTACTTATAAAGTGGGTACATCTAGCTGACCTACTTATAAAGTGGGTACATGTAGCTGACCTACTTACACCATGGGTATATGTAGCTGACCTACTTTCACTGTGGGTACATCCAGCTGACCTCCTTACACAGTGGGTACATGTTGCCGACCTACTTACACCGTGGGTACATCCAGCTGACCTACTTACACTGTGGGTACATGTTGCTGACCTACTTACACCGTGCGTACATCCAGCTGACCTACTTACAAAGTGGGTATATGTAGCTGACCTACTAACACTGTGGGTACATTCAGCTGACCTACTTACACTGAGGGTACATCCAGCTTGTCTACTCTGATCTACTCACACTGTGCTCCTCAGCAGCCTGCTGCTTCTTCCGTCTCTCATCTTTCTTCTTGAATCTTTCCTCCTGTCATTTGAGAGATTATCAATGAAACAGCATAGAAACAGTAGACAGAATTGGTGCTATACATTATGACAAAGAGAGACACTTGTTGTTGGATTTCAAATTTCAGAAAGGTAACGGGGAACAAGTCCCTCACCTGGTCCCACAGCTGCTTGGTCACTTTCTAGCCATTGTCAATTACCCACACTGTTTCACTTTGGTCTCTCCATGTTAATGTCCCAATCCCACGTTTCTGCTTGACCCTGTGTTTCAACTTCAATACCTCCCCACCTGGTTTAAACTTGGCCTCTCGAAAGAAAAGGATAGGCTAAAAAAAAATATATTCTTGGTTCTCAGGCACCGCCGCATCATCATAAAGTCTGCCGAACGTTTCGTTTTTATTTCCATTTTCCAAAAAAAAAATCCTTAAATGTTCCGCGTCTCAAACACATAACCTCAACTGTGAAATGCTACAATACCTAAAAACAATGCGATCCAATGTAATGTGCAGTTAAACAGTGGGTACATGTAGCTGACCTACTTACACCGTGGGTACATGTAGCTGACCTACTTACACTATGGGTATATGTAACTGACCTACTTAAACAGTGGGTACATGTAACTGACCTACTTACACCATGGGTACATCCAGCTGACTTACTTACACCATGGGTATATGTAGCTGACCTACTTTCACCATTGGTATATGGAGCTGACCAACTTACACCGGGGGTACATCCGGCTGACCTATTTTCAAAGTAGGTACATCCAGTTGACCTACTTACAAAGCGGGCACATCAAGCTTACCTACTTACAATGTGGGATACAAAGTGGGTACATCCAGCTGATCTACTTTCACCATAGGTACTTCCAGCTGAACTACTTACACCATCAGTTCACGTAGCTGACCTACTTACAGTGGGTACATGTAGCTGACCTACTTTCACCGTGGGTACATGTAGCTGGCTTACTTACACAGGGTACATCCAGCTGACTTACTTTCACAGTGAGTACATCCAGCTGACCTACTTAAACAGTGGGTACATCCAGCTGAACTACTTAAACAGTGGGTACATGTAGCTGACCTACTTACATAGTGTACATATAGTGACCTACTTTCACGGTGTGTATATGTAGGTGACCTACTTTCACTGTGGGTACATCTAGCTGACCTACTTACAAAGTGGGTACATGTAGCTGACCTACTTTCACCGTGGGTACATGTAGCTGACCTACTTACACTGTGGGTACATCCAGCTGACCTACTTACACAGTGGGTACATGTAGCTGACCTACTTACACCATGGGTATATAAGTAAACTTCCCTTTTCATGCGCACTGCTTTACTGCGCAGCTAATGTGTTATGGTCATGGTGCCAATAGGAGTTTGTGTGCTTGCTTTGCTGTTTGCAAATTTGGTCAATGAAAACATTTAATTTGCAATACAACATCACTAGACATGATGATGGTATTCAAATACAAATTCAATGGTATGTGTGTACTATATGAGGGACAATGCAGAGCTTATTTGTCTCGTAAAATAAGCGGGAAATCGATGCTAATTTATATACCCCGGCTATAAGGCGAATCGGAATATAGCACATCACTAGTGCATACAAAATCTCTACATTTGCAATAAAAATATGTTTGTCTTTACATCATAGCCCTTCAGCGAATTCAGGGAAACAGAACAGATTATATCAATTAAACTTGGTCAATACAAATTTGAAATTTGAGATAAAACGTCATTGAACATAATGATTAGCCTATTAAATTGTATTTCCTGTTCTGATTGGCATTGTTTTATATGCAGAGATTAAGATTACCCTGCGTCTTGTCTCGTAAACCAAGCCGGAAGTAGCATTCAGCTGTATACACTTTTCTCGGAATCACCCGGTGATTCGGCCAGTAATATAACTTTAAAAAATTTTGATACAATGAGCGGAAGAATTGTATCTGAAACTATTATTTTGTCAGAAATAAATTATTCCAATATCATGTATAGTTGCAGCTTTACTATGTGAAATAAATTAATAACCATAAGCGTAGCACTTTGGTTCAGCTGATCGCCATTGCCGGAAATGTTTTTGAATGGAAGAATTTGACCAATTATCCGTCCATGCACCTGCGATTGCAAAAACTTAATGTTGACATATAATAGTCAAACTACAACAAGTATGACTTTCAGCGATTCAATGTATGGCATTTATGATATACGAGATATATCCATTCTCTATCCACTAAAGTTTGTTTCAAGGCGTCAATAGCAGTAATATGACCGTGGTTGCTGTAAATAACGGTGAGTTGTGCGATCTTCCGATCACTTCACATTAGATTTTGCCGAAATGAATTGAAACTATATGGAATGAAATGTTAAATAAAATTATTAAATAGATTACCAACATAAGTCCAGATATATTATGAACTCTTACTACAACCAGACAGTGTAATTACATGATTAATTTGAGTATTTCAGTACGGATTTGTTGACATGGTATTTCCGGTGTTCTGTGCCAACAGTAATGTCTATGTGTTGCGGAAAAAACCCATAAAATACTCAACCCTGTATAAGACACCCCCCTCCCACACACACACACATACCTTGAAAGCCTCCTAATTCTAGTTCAGAAAAACTCGCCTTATACACAGCGATATACGGATTTGGATTCTTACTAGTGTGTACACAACCAAAAAAAAAGAAAAAAAGGGCCGCCCGCCCGCACGATATTTTCAAAAGCTATTGCCTGAGATCCAATTTTTTTATTTTTCAGCCTTACCTGCCCATTCTGTGTTTCCACTTTTATCTCACTGTAACTATTGACCTCTCAGTGTAACTGATACCAACCCACCCTGTTTTTGTTTGACCTCTCAGTGTAACTGATACCAACCCACCCTGTTTCTGTTTGATCTCTCAGTGTAACTGAAACCAACCCGACCTGTGTTTTTGTTTGACCTCTCAGTGTAACTGATACCAACCCGACCTGTGTTTTTGTTTGACCTCTCAGTGTAACTGATACCAACCCACCCTGTGTTTTTGTTTGACCTCTCAGTGTAACTGATACCAACCCACCCTGTGTTTTTGTTTGACCTCTCAGTGTAACTGATACCAACCCACCCTGTGTTTTTGTTTGACCTCTCAGTGTAACTGATACCAACCCACTCTGTTTCTGTTAGATTTCTCAGTGTACCTGTTACCAACCCACCCTGTTTCTGTTTGACCTCTCAGTGTACCTGTTACCAACCCACCCTGTTTCTGTTAGATTTCTCAGTGTACCTGTTACCAACCCACCCTGTTTCTGTTTGACCTCTCAGTGTACCTGTTACCAACCCACCCTGTTTCTGTTTGACCTCTCAGTGTACCTGATACCAACCCACCCTGTGTTTTGTTTGACCTCTCAGTGTAACTGATACCAACCCACCCTGTGTTTTTGTTTGACCTCTCAGTGTACCTGTTACCAACCCACCCTGTTTCTGTTTGACCTCTCAGTGTACCTGATACCAACCCACCCTGTGTTTTGTTTGACCTCTCAGTGTAACTGATACCAACCCACCCTGTGTTTTTGTTTGACCTCTCAGTGTACCTGTTACCAACCCACCCTGTTTCTGTTTGACCTCTCAGTGTACCTGTTACCAACCCACCCTGTTTCTGTTTGACCTCTCAGTGTACCTGATACCAACCCACCCTGTGTTTTGTTTGACCTCTCAGTGTAACTGATACCAACCCACCCTGTTCCTGTTTGACCTCTCAGTGTAACTGATACCAACCCACCCTGTGATTTGTTTGACCTCTCAGTGTACCTGATACCAACCCACCCTGTGTTTTGTTTGACCTCTCAGTGTAACTGAAACCAACCCACCCTGTGATTTGTTTGACCTCTCAGTGTACCTGATACCAACCCACCCTGTGTTTTGTTTGACCTCTCAGTATAACTGTTACCAACCCACCCTGTGTTTTGTTTGACCTCTCAGTGTACCTGATACCAACCCACCCTGTGTTTTGTTTGACCTCTTAGTGTAACTGTAACCAACCAATCCTGTTTCTGTTAGACCTCTCAGTGTAACTGTTACCAAACCACCCTGTTTTTGTTTGACCACACAGTGTAACTGTTACCAACCCATCCATTGTTTTTGTTTGACCTCTCAGTGTAACTGATACCAACCCACCCTGTGTTTTTGCTTGACCTCTCAGTGTAACTGTTACCAAACCACCCTGTTTTTGTTAGTGTAACTGTTACCAACCCATCCATTGTTTTTGTTTGACCTCTCAGTGTAACTGATACCAACCCACCCTGTGTTTTTGCTTGACCACGCAGTGTAACTGTTACCAACCCACCCTTTGTTTTTGTTTGACCACACAGTGTAACTGATACCAACCCACCCTGTTTCTGTTTGACCTCTCAGTGTAACTGTTACCAAACCACCATGTGGTTTTGTTTGACCTCTCAGTGTATCTGATACCAACCAACCCTGAGTTTTTGTTTGACCTCTCAGTGTAACTGTTACCAACCCACCCTTTGTTTCTGTTTGACCTCTCAGTGTAACTGTTACCAACCCACCCTGTGTTTTTGTTTGACCTCTCAGTGTATCTGTTACCAACCCACCCTGTGTTTTGCTTGACCTCGCAGTGTAACTGTTACCACCCCACCATGTGGTTTTGTTTGACCTCGCAGTGTAACTGTTACCAGCCCACCATGTGGTTTTGTTTGACCTCTCAGTGTAACTGATACCAACCCACCCTGTGTTTTGTTTGACCTCTCAGTATAACTGTTACCAACCCACCATGTGTTTCCTTGACCTCTCAGTGTAACTGTTACCAACCCACCATGTGTTTCCTTGACCTCTCAGTGAAACTGATACCAACCCACCCTGTGTTTTGCTTGACCTCGCAGTGTAACTGATACCAACCCACCCTGTGGTTTTGTTTGACCTCTCAGTGTAACTGATACCAACCCACCCTGTGTTTTGCTTGACCTCTCAGTGTAACTGTTACCAACCCACCATGTGTTTTGCTTGACCTCTCAGTGTAACTGATACCAACCCACCCTGTGTTTTGCTTGACCTCGCAGTGTAACTGATACCAACCCACCCTGTGGTTTTGTTTGACCTCTCAGTGTAACTGATACCAACCCACCCTGTGTTTTGCTTGACCTCTCAGTGTAACTGATACCAACCCACCCTGTGTTTTGTTTGACCTCTCAGTGTAACTGTTACCAACCCACCATGTGTTTTGCTTGACCTCTCAGTGTAACTGATACCAACCCACCCTGTGATTTGTTTGACCTCTCGGTGTAACTGATACCAACCCACCCTGTGTTTTGCTTGACCTCTCAGTGTAACTGATACCAACCCACCCTGTGTTTTGTTTGACCTCTCAGTGTAACTGTTACCAACCCACCCTGTGTTTTGTTTGACCTCTCAGTGTAACTGATACCAACCCACCCTGTGTTTTGTTTGACCTCGCAGTGTAACTGATACCAACCCACCCTGTGTTTTGCTTGACCTCTCAGTGTAACTGATACCAACCCACCCTGTGTTTTGTTTGACCTCTCAGTGTAACTGATACCAACCCACCCTGTGTTTTGCTTGACCTCTCAGTGTAACTGTTACCAACCCACACTGTGGTTTTGTTTGACCTCTCAGTGTAACTGATACCAACCCACCCTGTTTCTGTTTGACCTTCTCTCTGTGTAACAGTTTGACCTACCCTGTGTTTCTGTTTGACTTTTTCTCGGTGTAACTGTTTATCAAACTTGTCTTCTTCCTGTAATCTCTGTCTAGCAGCAGCAATGTTGATTCCCCCCAAGTCATCATCATCTTCAAATATCTTTTTCACTTGTGGCTTCTTGTAGATGTCAGAAACTTCCTACAATGAAAAGTCCATCAGCATTCAAAATACAATACCTCTGACCTGGAATAGGTCCAAATATCATGATGGCAGCCAAAATGGTCTCCCTTAACAATTCACTGTCCTGCCTATCAGTGACACTGGTATTTCAATAAAATAGAACCACATGGAATTGTAAAATTAATGGGAGTGTGTGATGCATTCTGAAAAATCGGATGAAATGAAGAACGAAGCTAAGAAATCTCATCATATTCACAGCACATGAAAATCTTTCATCATAAGTATAACCTTTTTCTCTATCATGGATTTGAAAAACATTACAATCAGCTTTGTGAAATGGGTATCATGTTAATTAAATGTATGTGGGTTTTATCGTGCATGGGGAGATTCAAGACCCAGCATAAAGGAGCATTTCTGATTAAATGCAATGTTTTTATACTGACCTGACACACAAAGAGATAGTTGAAACAGACTGCAGCCCGTGCCTCGGTATCCATGAGTTATTCCCCTTGGCTATCCATGAGTTATTCCCCTTGGCCCTACTCCCTCATATTCTTCACTGTATGACAGCAGGCATAGACAGTGGCACCACAGTAAGGTGGAGGAGGTGGACGCAGTCAGGTGTAGCGTCAGGTAAGTATAAAAACATTGCATTTAATCAGAAATGCTCATGTTTTACCTTACCAGACGCTACTCAGTGCTTTATTTGTGGGATTACCATGGAAGGTGGGCTTACCGCAAGAAGCGGCACACTGAAGTACACTAAAGAAGTACAACAAAACCATTCGACAAGGAACCCTTCAGGCGACTGCAAGGTAGCAGTTCTCAGTAAGGCAGGTAAGGGAATAGGATGCAGGTCAAGGAAATTCAGAACAGAATGGTGGTCTGGAGGCAGAGAGAATATTTGGGTAAATGCAAGGCATTCCGCATACAGCACGAAAGAGGGGGGAAAAAACACACTAATCCGGACTTGTCGGCCAGTAAGGCACGTCCAACTCCAGAAGACAGGTCTCGGCCGCTTTGTGAAGGGCCTGGCGGAGAAGAAGTGTATGCGCTAAGGCTGACCCACGACAGAGCAAGGCCATCAACCTCCAAAGCTGCTGGGCCCGGGACTGAAGACAAGTACACTGGCAATTGGTGGTGGCTCATTGGCGCATCAATTCCATCTTGAAGGATGGGTCCCAGGAAGACTGTTTGATTAAGGCCGAGTGTTTAGCGATGGTGATGGATGCAAGGCAGTATTGGAGCATTAGACATGTGTACAAGCTGTTGCTGTTGCTAGTCTAACGCAGCTGATCATTAGCCTTAGCTTAGAGAGATGCTTGCCCAAACAGTCTTGTATGGCCGAGTTGGCAGAAGCCCCTGCCGACAGTGGATAAAGGGAGTGATGAAGAGATGCGTCCATCAGACCAAATTGCGAAACTGTCGTGGGAATCGATGTACTTGGTTTAGAAATGCCGACGAGCATCCAAACATCTTCATCAACGGGAGGCGAGATGTTGGCAAAGTCTGTAGAAAGGAGCGGGTAATGCTGAGTAGGCAAAGGTTGGCGGATATCAGTATAAGGTGAAGGAGCAGCTGACGGTCCGATGCCATGCTGGCGAGGGTCCAGCAAAACATGGCGACACATGGTGACTTTTTCTCTCGGCAGCTGGCAACGGAACTTGCCAAAAGCATCTGGGTTGTCGTCAGGAGTAGGGGAACGGCGACGGGAACCAGTAGACCAGCGGGATGAAGCATCCGAAGAGGCCTGGGAACGATGATCTGGGGACTGGCAACATTTGTGTTCATGGGTGGTAAGAGCAGGTCGTCTGGACGATGTTGAAGAAGTTGCTCCCAAAACACATGAATGGCAGTAGGATTAAAACATCAAGTGATGGGGTGGGAACGAGGCCCTGAACAACCGTCGTCAGCGTAGTCGGATCTGAAGGTGGAGGGGCTGGATCCTACGGAGAAGGAAAGGTCGGTAACGATGGAGAAGGACCAGCATCTTCTTCCTTTTAGCAAGCTATTTCTAGGGACGAAAAAGACTTGTGACGTTTACATAAAGTACAACGCACAGAATACATTCTGCAAATCCGGAGTAGAATAGGTCTTCCGGAAACCCATGCTTGCCGTAAAAAGTGACTGTGCTTGTCATAAGAGGCGACTAACAGGATTGGTTGGTCAGGATGGCTGACTTGGTTGATGCACGTCATCGTATCCCAATTGCGTGGATAGATGATCATGATGTCAACAACTGGATTGTCTGGTCCAGACTAGATTATTTACAGATCACCGTCATATAGAGAGATATCGCTGAGTGTGGCATTAAACAACAAATAAACAAAACAAACAAATATTCTGCAAAGAAATGTAACTGCGCATAAGTGAAAGGACCAGAATTACATATGAAGTAAAACATGTCACAAGAAGAGGTAAGGTGAAATGGGGTTTAACGTCGCGTCCAAGATTATTGCACTTATATCGCGACGTGCATGTACGTGTGAGTGTTTGTGTGGCTGCTTGTACTAGTCCGGACTGGTGCCGATTTATAGTACTAGCTCACTGAGATACCATGCCGCAGTTTAACATGAATACCCCACTCAGACACAGTATACTGACTCAGAGCCGACCAGTCCTTGTTTACCCCCTTAACACCAAAAGCCAGACAGGGTAACAACAAGTACCATCTTTTAACGTCTTTTGGTATGACGCGGTCGGGGATCGAACCCCGGACCTTCCGCTCTCCGGGCGGACGCTCTACCACTAGACCACGGAGGCGGTCTGTTACAAGAAGAACAGGTGAACCAAACACTCAAACACAACCAGACAGTGAAGAGCGACTGCTAGCAAACCAAAAGCATAATATCCCTAATTAATAGGAATTATACCAAGACATGAGAGATTTACCAATAGCTTAAGAAAACTTTTGGAAAAACAACATTTTTACACGCAACTTCATCAACGTGAGAGTACTGATAAGTTAAAATGGTGACCAAGGCGTGAAATGTGCTAAGTTACGCAGCAATGAACAAAAACGAAATACCAACCTATAAACCACAAACAAGAGGATATATCAAGCAGGGAAAGGATACATGGAGGTAACACCACCTGAAGTCAAAGATTGATGACAATACAAGGTAAGTAGAACTCAGTTCCAATAATATGTCTGTCTGTAAGGCAGGTGGGTTATGCCTCCGGCTCGTGGTATAAAACCTAACACGCGGCGCATAAAACCCATGTACCCCTCGTGATCCTGCTACAACTTATAGTGTAGCGTCAGGTATGGTAAAACATGAGCATTTCTGATTAAATGCAATGTCTTTATACTAATGCTACACTTACTAGGCCCACCCGGACTGTGTCCGCCTCCCCCACCTTACCGTTTGGCGCCACTGTCCACGCCTGCTGTCATACAGTGAAGACTATGTGGGAGTAGGGGCCAAGGGGGATAACTGGTGGATGCCGAGGCACGGGCTGTAGAATGTTTCAACTGTCTCTTCATTCCAGTACTGTCTGATTGCATAAGGTAGGGAAGCTAAAGCACTGTGTAGCATCAGGTAAGGTAAAACATAGCCTTATTTCAGCAATTCGTATCACAACCGTTGAACACTTTCTTCCATGAATAGAAAATACTTTTATGTTTAAGTAGAATGCACCTTTAAAGATTGCAAATATGTATTCACCGTTACAAATCCCAAGTGAATTCTGAGTGTCAAGGTCGCATGATTTGTATACTCTGAAGTTATGCTCTCATGGTCAAGTCTTTGTGTCTCTAAATGCAACTAAATTAAACAGAAAATTAGAATATTCTGTAGCCGAAACAATGTCATTTTACAACAAAAGTTTGATTACCTCCCCTGCTTCATCAAACTTGACCTTGGTATTAAGTTGGATGTTTTTCTTGAGCAGTTTCTTTACAGCTTTTGCTTTCGTTGTGGGTTTCTTCTTGGCAAGGCTTTCTTTCTTCCTCGTCACCATCTGCCGAAAAAAATATCTGATCACTACTGGTGATACAGGATACCCAGTGACTCCATCCCGACAGTCTCCATCACTGCCACT
Source organism: Haliotis cracherodii (assembly GCF_022045235.1). Taxonomy (NCBI): domain Eukaryota; kingdom Metazoa; phylum Mollusca; class Gastropoda; order Lepetellida; family Haliotidae; genus Haliotis; species Haliotis cracherodii. The sequence continues at coordinate 33,343,383 of NW_027266286.1, forward strand.
ACATGCATCAACCCCCCACCAGTGTCCATCACAGGTCTACAGTATATCTGACCACTACTGGCGACATAACTACAGTGACTTCACCACTCACAGTCTCCCCCCTGCAGTGACCAACACAGGTCTACAGTATATCTGACCACTACTGGCAACATAACTACGGTGACTTCACCCCTCACAGCCTCCCCCCTGCAGTGACCAACACAGGTCTACAGTATATCTGACCACTACTGGCGACATAACTACAGTGACTTCACAGTGACTTCACCACTCACAGCCTTCCCCCTGCAGTGACCATCACAGGTCTACAGTATATCTGACCACTACTGGCGACATAACTACAGTGACTTCACCCCTCACAGTCTCCCCCTTTCAGTGACCATCACAGGTCTACAGTATATCTGACCACTACTGGCGACATAACTACAGTGACTTCACCCCTCACAGTCTCCCCCCCCTGCAGTGACCATCACAGGTCTACAGTATATCTGACCACTACTGGCGACATAACTACAGTGACTTCACAGTGACTTCACCACTCACAGCCTCCCCCCTGCAGTGACCATCACAGGTCTACAGTATATCTGACTACTACTGGCGACATAACTACAGTGACTTCACCCCTCACAGTCTCCCCCTTTCAGTGACCATCACAGGTCTACAGTATATCTGACCACTACTGGCGACATAACTACAGTGACTTCACCCCTCACAGTCTCCCCCCCCTGCAGTGACCATCACAGGTCTACAGTATATCTGACCACTACTGGCGACATAACTACAGTGACTTCACAGTGACTTCACCCCTCACAGTCTCCCCCCCCTGCAGTGACCATCACAGGTCTACAGTATATCTGACTACTACTGGCGACATAACTACAGTGACTTCATCCCTCACAGTCTCCCCTCAGCAGTGACCATCACAGGTCTACAGTATATCTGACCACTACTGGCGACATAACTACAGTGACTTCACAGTGACTTCACCACTCACAGCCTCCCCCCTGCAGTGACCATCACAGGTCTACAGTATATCTGACTACTACTGGCGACATAACTACAGTGACTTCATCCCTCACAGTCTCCCCTCAGCAGTGACCATCACAGGTCTACAGTATATCTGACCACTACTGGCGACATAACTGTGGCAGGCTCATATATGTACATAACTTTTAATTAAGATTTATTAGTTAGTAGTAAGGTTATATGGCCTTGTTACCATTTTAACTGATTAGTTTATTACGATATTTACATGATAAGAAGATATTATTAGTTATAATATTAGTTATGTTTTATACCTTAGTATTTTATACCTTAAACATTCATTCCATAGCTCTGTAACATTAAGTAAGCTTACTTTCAGTCTAACTTCCACTAATTGTCACACTGCATGCTTTTGACTTACAGCACTCTTTGCCCCAGCGCGCCCCGGCCCAGTCTATTGTCTTGTTGATAGGCCAAGCTGGCCACAGCTACAACAATGTTTGTTGTTGAATTTTAGAAAATCAGTTGCTATTTGTCACCTCAAGGAAAGACTCTGCGAGATTTATTGCTGCTTTCATTTCTACGTGAGGATTTGGATTTGTAGAAGGATTTATTCATATTTGAGGTTAGTTGGTTATTTATTTTATGATGTTGTATATATGGATTTTTTCTAATTATTGCGATTTGAAATAATATATATTGTAGAATTGTAATTATTAACTGTATAAAACAGTATTAAACACAAAACCTAAATATATATATAAACTAAGTAATATAAACCCCTCTGGACAGTAATGGAAAGTAAATGTATCTCTGTATGCTTGAAATGAGTGGCTGTTGTACTATATATTTTATACACTATTTTACCATAGGATATCACTTGTATATAGTATTCTGCATTTGTATTTCTTTATTATGCAGATTTCTCAGTAGCAACGTTCACCGTTCGATCATTGTCACGGTATTACCAGTTCAGGTATCACCTATCTGGTATGTAATGTTCGTTATCACTCTATATCATATTAATATATTTTGTATCTGTGTATTGATGTATTGTACGGATACGTCTGATGTATTGTGTAATGTAAAGTAAATGCTATTCATTTTAATGGAAGTGATATATATATATATATATATTTTAGAAATTTAAAGAGTAACTATAACGGATTGTATATATTTATTTCTATGTTACATTTGCTTATGTTGTACTTTTATTGTTTCAGACTGAACTTCAGTACGTACATTCATACTGATTATAAAATAAACGTCATCAGCCTCACCCCCAACAGCTGTTTGTGATTTATTTGGCCAGTAGAGCGCCTACTCCATTATCGGCCAACACAAGCACGGTTACATAACTACAGTGACTTCACCCCTCACAGCCTCCCCCCTGCAGTGACCATCACAGGTCTACAGTATATCTGACCACTACTGGCGACATAACTACAGTGACTTCACCACTCACAGTCTCCCCCTTTCAGTGACCATCACAGGTCTACAGTATATCTGACCACTACTGGCGACATAACTACAGTGACTTCACCCCTCACAGTCTCCCCCTTTCAGTGACCATCACTGGTCTACAGTATATCTGACCACTACTGGCAACATAACTACAGTGACTTCATCCCTCACAGTCTCCCCCCAGCAGTGACCATCACAGGTCTACAGTATATCTGACCACTACTGGCGAACAAAGAAATATAAACAATGTTGATATTGTAAAGCATCCGAACCCACATAAAACCAAACTGCACTTTTGCCGTACCTCATCCTCACTGTCTTCATCCTCCACATGTATTGTGCGTTTCACTCTAAACAGATCATCATCGTCATCCACATCAAATATGAAAGGTACACTACGATCAGTCTTCCGAGACTTGACTTTAGTATTCATGTTAGTCCTTTCTGCCTCTTTATCTGAATTCGACTCTACATCACTGTCTTCACTTTCTTCCTCTGAATCATCATCAGAATGAGACTCAACATCACTGTCTTCACTTTCATCTTTGTCTGTTTCACCATCCTCACTTTCTGATGTATCAGAAGTCCTATTACTTATCAAAGATTTCAAAACGTGTTGATTTCCCTGCATGCTAGTAGACGACTCATTAAACTTTCTTTGAATTATCTGCTGCAGATTGCCCTCATCCTCATCCCCCGATGAAGAGCTGGAGGAGCCCTCAGGACGACCCTCCCTCCTTGATGTCCCAGTAGCGGCATGTGTGGCCCTCATCAACACCTTGGTACTTGTCTTCTGCTTTTCCTGATGCTTGTCTTGAAGTCGTTCCTGGCGCCGCTTCTGATCTCGCTGCAAGAATCTCACTCGCGGCACAACAGCCAAGCCCAGCGATCTGAAGCAAAGGAATGTTTGCTGTAAGTCCCACATATCACTTACTCACAAAAAGCCTTCAGAGAATACTCCATTGGGGTCTGTCAACCAGAGATACCATATCACACATCAGGTGTAAGTTATGTGTGTTCAATGTCACACCTGAAAAGGTGTGGAAAAGGGAATGTGTGCTTACTATGGTGAGATATGGTTCTGTATGAATACCAAACCATCTGTTCATTCAGAACACACGGTAAATAGTTCAAAACATCTGAATACCAAACCATCTGTTCATTCAAAACACACGGTAAATAGTTCAAAACATCTGAATACCAAACCATCTGTTCATTCAAAACACACGGTAAATAGTTCAAAACTTCTGAATACCAAACCATCTGTTCATTCAGAACACACGGTAAATAGTTCAAAACATCTGAATACCAAACCATCTGTTCATTCAAAACACACGGTAAATAGTTCAAAACATCTGAATACCAAACCATCTGTTCATTCAGAACACACGGTAAATAGTTCAAAACATCTGAATACCAAACCATCTGTTCATTCAAAACACACGGTAAATAGTTCAAAACATCTGAATACCAAACCACCTGTTCATTCAGAACACACGGTAAATAGTTCAAAACATCTGAATACCAAACCATCTGTTCATTCAAAACACACGGTAAATAGTTCAAAACATCTGAATACCAAACCATCTGTTTATTCAAAACTCACAGTAACTAGTTCCAAACATTTGAATACCAAACCATCTGTTCATTCAGGACACATGTTAAATAGTCCCAAACATCTGAATACCAAACCATCTGTTCATTCAGAACTCACGGTAAATAGTTCCAAACATCTGAATACCAAACCATCTGTTCATTCAGGACACATGTTAAATAATCCCAAAATCTGAATACCAAACCATCTGTTCATTCAGAACTCACGGTAAATAGTTCCAAACTTATGAATACCAAACATCTGTTCATTCAGAACACACGGTAAATAGTTCCAAACATCTGAATACTAAACCATCTGTTCATTCAAAAGTCACGGTAAATAGTTCAAAACATCTAATAACCAACCATCTGTGTATTCACATCAAACAGTCAATAGTTCCAAACATCTGAATACCAAACCATCTGTTCATTCAGGACACATGGTAATAGGTTCCAAACATCTGAATACCAAACCATCTGTTGATTCAGAACATATGGTAAATAGTTCAAAACATCTGAATACCAAACAATCTGTTCATTCAGAACACATGGTAAATAGTCCCAAACATCTGAATACCAAACATCTGTTCATTCACAAAACATGGTAAATAGTCCCAAACATCTGAATACCAAACCATCTGTTCACTCAGAACATATGGTAAATAGTTCCAAACATCTGAATACCAAACCATCTGTTCATTCAGAATACATGGTAAATAGTTCCAAACATCTGAATACCAAATCATCTGTTCAATCAGAACATATGGTAAATAGTCCTAAACATCTGAATACCAAACCATCTGTTCATTCAGAACACATGGTAAATAGTTCCAAACATCAGAATACCAAACCATCTGTTCATTTAGAACACATGGTAAATAGTTCCAAAACATCTGAATACCAAACCATCTGTTCATTTAGAACATACAGTCAATAGTTCCAAACATCTGCATACCAAACCATCTGTTCATTCACAACACATGGTAAATAGTTCCAAACATCTGAATACCAAACATCTGTTCATTTAGAACACACGGTAAATAGTTCCAAACATCAGAATACCAAACCATCTGTTCAATCAGAACTCACGATAAATAGTTCCAAACATCTGAATACCACACCATCTGTTCATTCAGAACACATGGTAAATAGTTCCAAACATCTGAATACCAAACAATCTGTTCATTCAGAACACATGGTAAATAGTCCCAAACATCTGAATACCAAACATCTGTTCATTCACAAAACATGGTAAATAGTCCCAAACATCTGAATACCAAACCATCTGTTCACTCAGAACTCATGGAAAATAGTTCCAAACATCTGAATACCAAATCATCTTTTTGTTCAGAACACACAGTAAATAGTTCCGAACATCTGAATACCAAACCATCTGTTCAATCAGAACTCACCATAAAAAGTTCCAAACATCTGAATACCAAACCAGCTGTTCAATCAGAACTCACCATAAAAAGTTCCAAACATCTGAATACCAAACCATCTGTTCAATCAGAACTCACCATAAAAAGTTCCAAATAAGCACAAAGTACACGTGGCAGTCATGTGAGATATAGATTCAAAGAAATGACTGCCAGGTGAATGATCGATCAGTTTACCCGCTACTAATGTTTTGATAATTGATAATTTAAATCATGTGAAACTACACATAGGAGTATGGGGATATATATCCCATCTTTGAATCAAGAAGTATGTTATTATGTTGAAACCTTTTAATTATTCTTATAAAAAGTTAGGTTTCAGCTGAGTGTTCTAAAATAGAAATACCTTTACCATGCACAAACTGCATATTGAGAGTCTTTCCATAAATACTTGAAAACTCTTACCTGGCAAATCTGTCAATGTCCAACTTGCTGACATCAAACACGGCCTTGTTGCTCATAAGGAAGACCCCACGCAGGTAGGCAACGAACGCCTGCAACAAACGCCTGTTGTATTCACCTTGCAAGGATGCATAATCATCCCTAACAGATTTTTTCTCCTCCACAACTGACACTCAAAGGATTCTGCATGATCCCATTGATGAGTCAAGAGAAACTATGGGAAACCATATAGCTTCCTCAAGCAGGGCCTGCACTAAAGGTACACAATGTTGTGAGCTGCTGTCACAGCTGTGACATTATGTATCATGTGACATACACCAGCAGAATCACAGTAATGTTGCATACATCTATCCCCCCCGGCCAGCAACAGCACTATCACAGACAGGTCTACAAGTATGCTAATACCATTGATAACCAAGTCACACACACCTTCCCTGTCAATATCACTGTACAGACTAAGGATAGTTCCATGTTAGGCTAAAAATATATATATATATATTTGGCTCTCAGGCACTGCCGCATCATCACAAAGTCCGTTGCATGTTTCGTTTTCATTTCCATGTACCCCAAAAAATAAAATCCTTAAATATTCCGCATATTCCGACGTGGCATGTAAAAAGATTAAAACCTATAAATAACAAACTGCACTACTAGTGAACATGATTGATATGTGCATAAAGTTTGGTGAATCTCTGTCGCATGGTTTAGAAGATATGCTCCAGACGAGGACATTACCCTAAGTTCATCAATTTTCAATTTAAATTGAAAAAAGAAAGAAAAAAAAGAAAAAATCTGTTAATAGCAAAGGCACCACTACATAACCAGCTTGATAGGTGTAAAAACTTTTGAGAAGCTAAGTTGTATGGTTCGGGAGATATGGTCCGGACAAGAGCACTACCCTCAAAGTTCATCATATTTCCATGGAAACGACAAAAATATAAAATTCTAAAAATCTCTAAATAGCAAAAGGCACTACTACTGAGCCTGATTGGTAAGTGTACCAAGTTTTGGGAAGCTAGGTTGTACAGTTTACGAAATATGCTCCGGACAAACAATGATTACAGACGGACAGACGGACATACTGATGGCTCCATTATATGTCAGGGGGAAACAAAACAATGTGATCTAATATAACGTGCAGTTACTTCCCTTTTCATGCGCACTGCTTTACTGTGGCAATAGGAGTTTGTGTGCTTGTTTTGATATTTTCATATTTGGTCAATGAAAACATAAAATTTGCGATAAAACATCACCAGACATGATGATTTACAAATTCAATGGTATTTGTGTACTGTATGCCGGACAATGTTTCATACACAGAAATATTACATGTGTATTTGTCTCATAAAAAAAGGGGAAAATATATACCCCGTCTATAAAGCAAAGTGGAATGAAGCACATCACAAGGGCATACAAAGTCCCTACATTTGCAATAAAAACGTGTTTGTCTTGCGCAGAAAAAAATTACATCGTATCCCTTCAGCGAATTCAGGAAAACGAACTGATTATAACAATTAAACTTGGCCAATACAAACTTGAAATTTGAGATAAAACATCAATAGACATGATGATTTACCAATTAAATTGTATTTCCTGTTCTGATTGGCATAGTTTTATATGCAGAGATTAAGATTACCGTTTGTCTTGTCTCGTAAACTAAGCAGCAATCAGCTGTACACACGTATCTCAGAATCTACTGGTGATTCGGTCAAAAATTACCCCATAATATAACTTTAAAGAATTTTGATACAATGAGCGGAAGAATTGTATCGGAAACTATTATTTTATCAGGAATAATTTATTCCAATTGCATGTAAGTTGCAGCTTTACTATATACATGTGAAATAAATTTATAACCATAAGCGTAGCTCTTTGGTTCAGATGATCCCTATTTCCGGATATTTTTTCGCATTGAAGAATTTGACCGACTACTGTCGATGCTCCCGTGGCCACGTTTGCGAAAACATCATGTTGACACATAACAGTCAAACTACAACAAAAATGACTTTCAGCGATTCAACGTATGGTATTTATGAGATATATATATATATATATATATATATATATATATATCCATTCTCTATCCACTAAAGTTTGTTTCAAGGCGTCAATAGTGGTAATATGACCGTGGTTGCAGTAAATAACGGTGAATTGTGCGATCTTCTGATCACTTCACATACAATTTCGCCGAAATGAATTGAAATGTTGAATAAAATTAATAAAATAGATTACAAATATAAATCCAGAAATATTATGAACTCTTTTTACAACCAGACAGTGTAACTACATGATTAATTTTCGTACTTCAGCACGGATTTGCTGACAAGGAATTTCCGGTGTTACATGCTCACAGTACTTAATGTGTTTGCGTTTGGGAAAAAACCCATTAAAACAAACTCTTCAACCCTGTGTATAAGACGACCCCCATCCCCCTACACAACGATATACAGATTCGGATTCTTACTAGTTCGTACCCACCCCCCCCCCACAACCCCCAAAAAATCCACCCGCCCGCGTGATGTTTTAAAAAGCTATTGCCTGAGAACCAATTCTTTTTTTTCAGCCTTATATTTCTCATGTTAGTCGGCAGTCCAAACAATGTCGTCAGAATATTCTCTTTGATATTGCAAGATGTTTTAGCAGGTCCATATTGTCTCCAGCAGTGCTGGCTGTGTGGCCTCCTCACCCTCTGAGCAATCTCCTTCAGTGCAGGTTCAGCGGCACACAGCGACTCCAGCTTGGGCTGCACACTGCTCAGCTTCTTGGCGTTCACCCTGCAACAAACACACTATCAGCACTGGCTCCACCCAAACACTCACCCTGCAACAAACACACTATCAGCACCGGCTCCACCCAAACACTCACCCTGCAACAAACACACTATCAGCACTGGCTCCACCCAAACATTCCCCCTGCAACAAACACACTATCAGCACTGGCTCCACCCAAACACTCACCTTGCAACAAACACACTATCAGCACTGGCTCCACCCAAACATTCACCCTGCAACAAACACACTATCAGCACTGGCTCCACCCAAACATTCACCCTGCAACAAACACACTATCAGCACCGGCTCCACCCAAACACTCACCTTGCAACAAACACACTATCAGCACTGGCTCCACCCAAACATTCACCCTGCAACAAACACACTATCAGCACTGGCTCCACCCAAACATTCACCCTGCAACAAACACACTATCAGCACTGGCTCCACCCAAACATTCACCCTGCAACAAACACACTATCAGCACTGACTCCACCCAAACATTCACCCTGCAACAAACACACTATCAGCACTGGCTCCACCCAAACATTCACCCTGCAACAAACACACTATCAGCACTGACTCCACCCAAACATTCACCCTGCAACAAACACACTATCAGCACTGGCTCCACCCAAACATTCACCCTGCAACAAACACACTATCAGCACTGGCTCCACCCAGACATCTCTAATGGCAAGGCAGATGCACATTTACAAGAATGAAGCATGTAGTATTACTTTTCTTGCGAAGACAAGAGACTTTTGAAAAATTTTCCGATAACAGCTTACTTCCTTTCCTCCATGTATCTGTATCACGACAACAGTTCCCTGTGCTGACAATAAACGACTGTTGTTCCCTCACCTGTAAACCTGCGAGTAGATGTGGGGATCTATCCATAGGTAATCCTCCTAGATGTAATAGTGCTTTAAGTAGCCCCCATAATAGCTTAAGATTTTATTTCTTGTACTTTCCTGTAATTGTGGAAGAGGTTAATCTTACTGCAACATGTAAGGTGAGCTCACTTGATTCTGTTGACAGGTATCTTCTTGTCCTGCAGCTGCTGCACCATAGCATCCTCCTCCGACGGCAGCAACACCAGCAATGCCTCGCCATCCTTCTCGTACCTACACCAAAATCAGCATCATCAGGACACACAAGATAACCTAGTTTTTCAAAACATACATTTTTTCAAAGATTGCCACACCTGGGCAAGTTTGCATGGCAAGTGGTCAGACCTATTCAGCTGATGGAATATCAATAAGATGTCAATAACTGTATGATACCTGTTTCATGTGGACAGTTTATACTGCTTTAGCTGAACACATCTCATACATGTTATAGTCATCTTATCCTGATGCCCTGCTAGCATTCCTCGTCAGGATTGGTCCCTATCAACCTATGCATGTTGTAAGATGTCACTTTATGGACCACACCTGTACATTGTCCACCTACACCACCTCAGAACATTGTCCACCTACACCACACCAGAACATTGTCCACCTACACCACACCTGTACATCATACACCTACTCCACACCTGCATATAGTCCACCTACACCACACCAGAACATTGTCCACCTACACCACACCTGTACCTACATTGTCCACCTACAACACACCTGTACATTGTCCACTACACCACACCAGAACATTGTCCACTACACCACACCTGAACATTTTATACCTACACCAGACCTGTGCATCATACACCTACACCACACCTGTACATTATACACCTTCATCACACCTGCATTGTCCACCTTCAGAACACCTGTGCATCATACACCCACACCACACCTGTACATTGTCCACCTACACCACACCTGTACATCAAACACCTACACCACACCTGTACATCAAACACCTTCACCACACCTGAACATTGTCCACCTACACCACACCTGTACATCAAACACCTACACCACACCTGTACATCAAACACCTACACCACACCTGTACATCAAACACCTACACCACACCTGTACATCAAACACCTTCACCACACCTGAACATTGTCCACCTACACCACACCTGTACATCAAACACCTACACCACACCTGTACATCAAACACCTACACCACACCTGTACATCAAACACCTACACCACACCTGTACATCAAACACCTTCAACACACCTGTACATTGTCCACCTATAAAACACCTGTACATCAAACACCTACACCACACCTGTACATCAAACACCTTCACCACACCTGCACATTGTCCACTACACCACACCTGTACATCAAACACCTACACCAAAACCTGCACATTGTCCACTTCACCACCCACACCTGCACATTGTCCACCTACACCACACCTGCACATTGTCCACTACACTACACCTGCACATTGTCCACTACACCACACCTGCACATTGTCCACTACACCAGACCTGTACATTGTCCACCTACACCACACCTGCACATTGTCCACCTACACCACACCTGTACATCATACACCTATACCACACCTGTACCTACATTGTCCACCTACACCACACCTGTACATTGTCCACCTACACCACACCTGCACATTGTCCACTACACTACACCTGCACATTGTCCACCTATACCACACCTGCACATTGTCCACTACACCACACCTGTACATTGTCCACCTACACCACACCTGCACATTGTCCACCTACACCACACCTGTACATCATACACCTATACCACACCTGTACCTACATTGTCCACCTACACCACACCTGTACATTGTCCACCTACACCACACCTGTACATCATACACCTACACCACACCTGTACATCATACACCTATACCACACCTGCATATTGTCCACCTACACCACACCTGTATATCATACACCCACACCACACCTGCACATTGTCCACCTACACCACACCTGTACATCATACACCTACACCACACATGCACATTGTCCACCTACACCACACCTGAACATTGTCCACCTACACCACAGCTGCACATTGTCCATCTATAAAACACCTGTACATCATTGTCCACCTACCTGGCTGTGCGTCCGGCTCGGTGGATGTAGGTGTTTGCATCCTCAGGGCAGTCCAGCTGCACAACCCAGTTCACAGCGGGGAAATCTGGAGCACATAGCAGTCCAACTACAACAACTGTTTCATTTAGATGTTTTTTTTGTCAAAATATATATGCTATAACTTATTACAGAAGTGTTGATGAATCACATCTCAGTAATAATTCAGGTATTCATATGTAATCCTTCAAAATTATCAATCATTATCCTCCTAACAATCAATATGACCCAAGAGGCAATCTCATTAAAATCAGATCTTCCCATTACAGGCCATTTCAGAATGACCTTTCAAACGACAATCGGAATGTGTTTTCAAATCATGCAACCTCAAAATGGTTAACACAAGATCGACAGGTACGGACTGTACAATCTGGAATGGAAGTCGCCAGTGTGAAACTATTGCCGTATAACTTGAGAAAGCTGCTTTCTGATTGGTTATGTTAACTTCTTGTCAAAGTTCACGAAAGATCGATCTGAAGTAAACTTGGTTTAGCGGTACTGAGAACTTAGATCTGATTTTATTGAGAGTGGTCAACAGGAAAATAGACACTAAATTTGGTGATATTATGGTTCTTTAGTACTGCAATGATTCAAGAGTTTTCTCCCTTCTTTGAATACAAATTCTACATAACTAAAGTTGACCACATTATAATGGAGGTGACATAATCGTTCTACAAAGAAACCTTGCCAAATATTGTCAGTGTGGTTTGAGACAACAATTGCAATCCCACATACCCAGTCCCCTGGCAGCAACATCGGTAGCCAGCAGCAGAGCATTGTGTTTCCGGCAGAAGGAGTTATACACCTCCACCCTCCTCAGCTGGTTCATGGCCCCATGGAGACACAACACAGTCACGCCTGGCCGCATACGCTTGAACGCCTCATAAATATATTTCACCTGAAGAGACAACATATTATTGACAGAAATTCCAGTCTCCTCTATTCAGAATGATTAGATCTTTTCATGCACAGGGCCCCATTCCACAGAGCAATCGTAGTTCTGTGATTGTAACTCCCATACTTTAATATAGACATACAACCATTGTAGTACTATGATCGCTCTGTAAAACAAGAACAGGTAGAGTTTATATGGCCTTCAAAGTACAGGAAGTTTCAGCTCACAAGTCTGATCTCCAGCACAATTGCCCTTGGCATATTCGTATTAATGAAAGTGTGAATAAAGCAATCCAAATGGTCGACTGTTTGCGATACTCATAATACTGTCTTTCGACGAAAAGTTGAATATAAATTTTATTCCACCCTGTTTGATTAACATGCACACATATAATGGGCCAATTGTACACAGGAACACAGTGAGGTCCTAGAGAACTAAGCATTACTGCTGTGTGACCCATCTGTGGAAATGTGTGAAATGGTGCCAGCCACACAAATGTTATACCTTGGACACTCAACAACAGTGCACTTTCAGACCAACAGGACCTCACACCTCAAGCTGTTTCAAACAACCATAACTACTCCTTCAGACGAACAGGACCTCATACATCAAGCTGTTTCAAACAACATTGACTACTCCTTCAGACCAACAGGACCTCATACATCAAGCTGTTTCAAACAACATTGACTACTCCTTCAAACCAACAGGACCTCATACATCAAGCTGTTTCAAACAACATTGACTACTACTTCAGACGAACAGGACCTCATACCTCAAGCTGTTTCAAACAACATTGACTACTCCTTCAGACGAACAGGACCTCATACCTCAAGCTGTTTCAAACAACATTGACTACTCCTTCAGACCAACAGGACCTCATACATCAAGCTGTTTCAAACAACATTGACTACTCCTTCAGACCAACAGGACCTCATACATCAAGCTGTTTCAAACAACATTGACTACTCCTTCAGAAATTCACCACAAATAGGAAATGTTAGATTCAGATCCGCACTTCAAGGTAAATCTCTCATACTAGATGGCATAAAACAAGAGAACCATGTATTGAAACTGGACAAAATCAGTTTTAGAACCTTCAATATGGTTCATCCATTTGCTTGGTTACTACTTACACTTGTAAGCAACCGTTACTTCTGTTGGGTGATCAGGTTTGTGAACTCAAAGTCTTGCTGTACACTAACAATGGAAACACCATGGACATATAACAACAAACAGGATGTTTTGAAACATTGTATCATGACAAATACTGATGTTTATACTGTGCTGTTATATATACAACAGTATTTTGAACATTTTAACTATCAAATCAGTTATTTTGTTTGTTTGTTTCTAGTTTAACACCACATCCAGCAATATTCCAGCTACATGACGGCAGTCTGTAAGTAATTGTATCTGGGCCAGACAATCCAGTGGTTGACATCATGAGGATTGATCTACGCAATTGGAATATGATGACAAGCATCAACCAAGTCAGCAAACCTGACCACCCGATCCGATACTTGCCTCTTTTGACAAGTTTGGGTTGCTGAAGACGATTCTTACCTGAATCTTCACGGAGGCTATCAAATCAGTAACTTTGTTATAAAATAAAAACTCCCTCCTACACAATGAGCTGCCCCAGGTTGAGACTGGACTGGCCCCAGTGGGAATGATGGTGGTAATCCTACCTCCTTGCAGCAGGACAGGAAGACCAGAACCTTGGACTTGAGGTGATTCTTGACAAATGACCACAGCATACCAAGTTTCTCATGCAGCTCACAGACAATGTAGCTCTGAAAGAACATGTACATTCAGCTCAGATGATCCATACCTTGACAATATGCTATGAAAATGTTCAGTGAGACACTGAGGGAACCACCAAATAAGAGCTAGTGGGCCACTTCAAGTAAGAGATATAGCTATTGGGCTGCTTCAAGTAGGAAAAGGGCTGCTTCAGGTAAGAGATTGAGGGCTGCCAAGGGACACAACTCTACACAGCAAATTGCAGTGCCTTAGACAACTGGGCCACTCTTTCCCCTTCATGAGCATGACAATGAGTGTCAAATACATGACACACACAGCAATGTATTCCATCTCATGTTGGCTAGAGGGCTGCTCTGGGAGCTGTTTCAAGTAAGGGCTTGTTTCGGGAGGGAGGAAAGCACAGGTATGGTGCTGACAAACCTAGAAACATAGTTGAGGCATACCAGGATTCAAACCCATGATCATAGCTTACTGGCACTGCCAAGGGATACAACTCTGCAGGGCAAATTGCAGTGCCTTAGACAACTGGGCCACTCTTTCCCCTTCATGAGCATGACAATGAGTGTCAAATACATGACACACACAGCAATGTATTCCATCTCATGTTGGTATCCTGCAATCATGCTAGGCACATCACACAAGAGAGAATTTTATCTTGCACACACATAACCCCCCAGAGTAGACAAGTTGTCACAATGGGTCTACTGGTGTGCACTGATAAACGATAAGATAAAATCTTCAATATATCCCACATCATTAGGAATACATTAATAAAATAGCAAAACTATGTATATCTATGTATATGTCATACATCTCATTGCATCAATTAAAACTCTGGTTAGTCCTAAAGCTTGTGAGTGGGTGGGTGAGTTTGTTCTAATGCTGCTTTGACCAGTATTTCAGTTACATAAATATCATGGTGTGTCAGCTTGTTGTGAGAGGAAAGCCCTAAGTGATGCATGTCCTGGACATTTACCACATTGATGAAATCTATGTAGGGTGCTGACAAACCTAGAAACAAAATCAGGGCAAACATGGGATATGAACCACTGATCATCAGTTTCTTGCACACCTTTATAAACCTCCAGTGATGTCATCCCATTGTCCTGTCAACATCTTTAGATCTCGTAAAATCCCCAACTTGTGCAATCCCCGGGATTTTATATATAAAATCCTGGAAGTTTTATATATAGATATGACACAGTATATATATAAACTCCCCCAGTTTTAAATACCAAATATCATTGATTTTATATTTTCATTGATCATACTTGCAACCTTCACATCTGCAGACTAGTGAGTGAACTCCTTCAAATAAGAGATAGAGAGCTGCTTCAGGTAAGAAATAGAGCTGTGGGTTACTTTATGTAACAGATTTGGGGATGATTCAAGTAAGATCAGAATGGCTCCATCAAGTAAGAGCTGGTGGGCTTCTTCAAGTAAGAGATAGATGGCTGCTTCAAGTAAGGGCTAGTGGTTGCTTCAAGTAAAGGCTGGAAGGCTGCTTCAAGTAAAGGCTAGTGGATGCTTCAAGTGAGGGCTTGTGAGTGAGTGAGTGAGTGAGTGAGTTTGGTTTTACGCCGCTTTTAGCAATATTCCAGCAATATCACGGTGGGGGACACCAGAAATGGGCTTCACACATTGTACCCATGTCGGGAATCGAACCCAGGTCTTCAGCGTGACGAGCGAACGCTTTAACCACTAGGCTACCCGACCGCCCCGGTGGGGGCTAGTGGGCTGCTTCAAGTGAAGGCTAGTGGCTGCTTCAAGTAAGGGCTAGTGGCTGCTTCAAGTAGGGGCTAGAGGGCTGCTCTGGGAGCTGCTTCAAGTAAGGGCTTGTTTCGGGAGGGAGGAAAGCACAGGTATGGTGCTGACAAACCTAGAAACATAGTTGAGGCATACCAGGATTCAAACCCATGATCATAGCTTACTGGCACTGCCAAGGGATACAACTCTGCAGGGCAAATTGCAGTGCCTTAGACAACTGGGCCACTCTTTCCCCTTCATGAGCATGACAATGAGTGTCAAATACATGACACACACAGCAATGTATTCCATCTCATGTTGGTATCCTGCAATCATGCTAGGCACATCACACAAGAGAGAATTTTATCTTGCACACACATAACCCCCCAGAGTAGACAAGTTGTCACAATGGGTCTACTGGTGTGCACTGATAAACGATAAGATAAAATCTTCAATATATCCCACATCATTAGGAATACATTAATAAAATAGCAAAACTATGTATATCTATGTATATGTCATACATCTCATTGCATCAATTAAAACTCTGGTTAGTCCTAAAGCTTGTGAGTGGGTGGGTGAGTTTGTTCTAATGCTGCTTTGACCAGTATTTCAGTTACATAAATATCATGGTGTGTCAGCTTGTTGTGAGAGGAAAGCCCTAAGTGATGCATGTCCTGGACATTTACCACATTGATGAAATCTATGTAGGGTGCTGACAAACCTAGAAACAAAATCAGGGCAAACATGGGATATGAACCACTGATCATCAGTTTCTTGCACACCTTTATAAACCTCCAGTGATGTCATCCCATTGTCCTGTCAACATCTTTAGATCTCGTAAAATCCCCAACTTGTGCAATCCCCGGGATTTTATATATAAAATCCTGGAAGTTTTATATATAGATATGACACAGTATATATATAAACTCCCCCAGTTTTAAATACCAAATATCATTGATTTTATATTTTCATTGATCATACTTGCAACCTTCACATCTGCAGACTAGTGAGTGAACTCCTTCAAATAAGAGATAGAGAGCTGCTTCAGGTAAGAAATAGAGCTGTGGGTTACTTTATGTAACAGATTTGGGGATGATTCAAGTAAGATCAGAATGGCTCCATCAAGTAAGAGCTGGTGGGCTTCTTCAAGTAAGAGATAGATGGCTGCTTCAAGTAAGGGCTAGTGGTTGCTTCAAGTAAAGGCTGGAAGGCTGCTTCAAGTAAAGGCTAGTGGATGCTTCAAGTGAGGGCTTGTGAGTGAGTGAGTGAGTGAGTGAGTTTGGTTTTACGCCGCTTTTAGCAATATTCCAGCAATATCACGGTGGGGGACACCAGAAATGGGCTTCACACATTGTACCCATGTCGGGAATCGAACCCAGGTCTTCAGCGTGACGAGCGAACGCTTTAACCACTAGGCTACCCGACCGCCCCGGTGGGGGCTAGTGGGCTGCTTCAAGTGAAGGCTAGTGGCTGCTTCAAGTAAGGGCTAGTGGCTGCTTCAAGTAGGGGCTAGAGGGCTGCTCTGGGAGCTGCTTCAAGTAAGGGCTTGTTTCGGGAGGGAGGAAAGCACAGGTATGGTGCTGACAAACCTAGAAACATAGTTGAGGCATACCTGGATTCAAACCCATGATCATAGCTTACTGGCACTGCCAAGGGATACAACTCTGCAGGGCAAATTGCAGTGCCTTAGACAACTGGGCCACTCTTTCCCCTTCATGAGCATGACAATGAGTGTCAAATACATGACACACACAGCAATGTATTCCATCTCATGTTGGTATCCTGCAATCATGCTAGGCACATCACACAAGAGAGAATTTTATCTTGCACACACATAACCCCCCAGAGTAGACAAGTTGTCACAATGGGTCTACTGGTGTGCACTGATAAACGATAAGATAAAATCTTCAATATATCCCACATCATTAGGAATACATTAATAAAATAGCAAAACTATGTATATCTATGTATATGTCATACATCTCATTGCATCAATTAAAACTCTGGTTAGTCCTAAAGCTTGTGAGTGGGTGGGTGAGTTTGTTCTAATGCTGCTTTGACCAGTATTTCAGTTACATAAATATCATGGTGTGTCAGCTTGTTGTGAGAGGAAAGCCCTAAGTGATGCATGTCCTGGACATTTACCACATTGATGAAATCTATGTAGGGTGCTGACAAACCTAGAAACAAAATCAGGGCAAACATGGGATATGAACCACTGATCATCAGTTTCTTGCACACCTTTATAAACCTCCAGTGATGTCATCCCATTGTCCTGTCAACATCTTTAGATCTCGTAAAATCCCCAACTTGTGCAATCCCCGGGATTTTATATATAAAATCCTGGAAGTTTTATATATAGATATGACACAGTATATATATAAACTCCCCCAGTTTTAAATACCAAATATCATTGATTTTATATTTTCATTGATCATACTTGCAACCTTCACATCTGCAGACTAGTGAGTGAACTCCTTCAAATAAGAGATAGAGAGCTGCTTCAGGTAAGAAATAGAGCTGTGGGTTACTTTATGTAACAGATTTGGGGATGATTCAAGTAAGATCAGAATGGCTCCATCAAGTAAGAGCTGGTGGGCTTCTTCAAGTAAGAGATAGATGGCTGCTTCAAGTAAGGGCTAGTGGTTGCTTCAAGTAAAGGCTGGAAGGCTGCTTCAAGTAAAGGCTAGTGGATGCTTCAAGTGAGGGCTTGTGAGTGAGTGAGTGAGTGAGTGAGTTTGGTTTTACGCCGCTTTTAGCAATATTCCAGCAATATCACGGTGGGGGACACCAGAAATGGGCTTCACACATTGTACCCATGTCGGGAATCGAACCCAGGTCTTCAGCGTGACGAGCGAACGCTTTAACCACTAGGCTACCCGACCGCCCCGGTGGGGGCTAGTGGGCTGCTTCAAGTGAAGGCTAGTGGCTGCTTCAAGTAAGGGCTAGTGGCTGCTTCAAGTAGGGGCTAGAGGGCTGCTCTGGGAGCTGCTTCAAGTAAGGGCTTGTTTCGGGAGGGAGGAAAGCACAGGTATGGTGCTGACAAACCTAGAAACATAGTTGAGGCATACCTGGATTCAAACCCATGATCATAGCTTACTGGCACTGCCAAGGGATACAACTCTGCAGGGCAAATTGCAGTGCCTTAGACAACTGGGCCACTCTTTCCCCTTCATGAGCATGACAATGAGTGTCAAATACATGACACACACAGCAATGTATTCCATCTCATGTTGGTATCCTGCAATCATGCTAGGCACATCACACAAGAGAGAATTTTATCTTGCACACACATAACCCCCCAGAGTAGACAAGTTGTCACAATGGGTCTACTGGTGTGCACTGATAAACGATAAGATAAAATCTTCAATATATCCCACATCATTAGGAATACATTAATAAAATAGCAAAACTATGTATATCTATGTATATGTCATACATCTCATTGCATCAATTAAAACTCTGGTTAGTCCTAAAGCTTGTGAGTGGGTGGGTGAGTTTGTTCTAATGCTGCTTTGACCAGTATTTCAGTTACATAAATATCATGGTGTGTCAGCTTGTTGTGAGAGGAAAGCCCTAAGTGATGCATGTCCTGGACATTTACCACATTGATGAAATCTATGTAGGGTGCTGACAAACCTAGAAACAAAATCAGGGCAAACATGGGATATGAACCACTGATCATCAGTTTCTTGCACACCTTTATAAACCTCCAGTGATGTCATCCCATTGTCCTGTCAACATCTTTAGATCTCGTAAAATCCCCAACTTGTGCAATCCCCGGGATTTTATATATAAAATCCTGGAAGTTTTATATATAGATATGACACAGTATATATATAAACTCCCCCAGTTTTAAATACCAAATATCATTGATTTTATATTTTCATTGATCATACTTGCAACCTTCACATCTGCAGACTAGTGAGTGAACTCCTTCAAATAAGAGATAGAGAGCTGCTTCAGGTAAGAAATAGAGCTGTGGGTTACTTTATGTAACAGATTTGGGGATGATTCAAGTAAGATCAGAATGGCTCCATCAAGTAAGAGCTGGTGGGCTTCTTCAAGTAAGAGATAGATGGCTGCTTCAAGTAAGGGCTAGTGGTTGCTTCAAGTAAAGGCTGGAAGGCTGCTTCAAGTAAAGGCTAGTGGATGCTTCAAGTGAGGGCTTGTGAGTGAGTGAGTGAGTGAGTGAGTTTGGTTTTACGCCGCTTTTAGCAATATTCCAGCAATATCACGGTGGGGGACACCAGAAATGGGCTTCACACATTGTACCCATGTCGGGAATCGAACCCAGGTCTTCAGCGTGACGAGCGAACGCTTTAACCACTAGGCTACCCGACCGCCCCGGTGGGGGCTAGTGGGCTGCTTCAAGTGAAGGCTAGTGGCTGCTTCAAGTAAGGGCTAGTGGCTGCTTCAAGTAGGGGCTAGAGGGCTGCTCTGGGAGCTGCTTCAAGTAAGGGCTTGTTTCGGGAGGGAGGAAAGCACAGGTATGGTGCTGACAAACCTAGAAACATAGTTGAGGCATACCTGGATTCAAACCCATGATCATAGCTTACTGGCACTGCCAAGGGATACAACTCTGCAGGGCAAATTGCAGTGCCTTAGACAACTGGGCCACTCTTTCCCCTTCATGAGCATGACAATGAGTGTCAAATACATGACACACACAGCAATGTATTCCATCTCATGTTGGTATCCTGCAATCATGCTAGGCACATCACACAAGAGAGAATTTTATCTTGCACACACATAACCCCCCAGAGTAGACAAGTTGTCACAATGGGTCTACTGGTGTGCACTGATAAACGATAAGATAAAATCTTCAATATATCCCACATCATTAGGAATACATTAATAAAATAGCAAAACTATGTATATCTATGTATATGTCATACATCTCATTGCATCAATTAAAACTCTGGTTAGTCCTAAAGCTTGAGAGTGGGTGGGTGAGTTTGTTCTAATGCTGCTTTGACCAGTATTTCAGTTACATAAATATCATGGTGTGTCAGCTTGTTGTGAGAGGAAAGCCCTAAGTGATGCATGTCCTGGACATTTACCACATTGATGAAATCTATGTAGGGTGCTGACAAACCTAGAAACAAAATCAGGGCAAACATGGGATATGAACCACTGATCATCAGTTTCTTGCACACCTTTATAAACCTCCAGTGATGTCATCCCATTGTCCTGTCAACATCTTTAGATCTCGTAAAATCCCCAACTTGTGCAATCCCCGGGATTTTATATATAAAATCCTGGAAGTTTTATATATAGATATGACACAGTATATATATAAACTCCCCCAGTTTTAAATACCAAATATCATTGATTTTATATTTTCATTGATCATACTTGCAACCTTCACATCTGCAGACTAGTGAGTGAACTCCTTCAAATAAGAGATAGAGAGCTGCTTCAGGTAAGAAATAGAGCTGTGGGTTACTTTATGTAACAGATTTGGGGATGATTCAAGTAAGATCAGAATGGCTCCATCAAGTAAGAGCTGGTGGGCTTCTTCAAGTAAGAGATAGATGGCTGCTTCAAGTAAGGGCTAGTGGTTGCTTCAAGTAAAGGCTGGAAGGCTGCTTCAAGTAAAGGCTAGTGGATGCTTCAAGTGAGGGCTTGTGAGTGAGTGAGTGAGTGAGTGAGTTTGGTTTTACGCCGCTTTTAGCAATATTCCAGCAATATCACGGCGGGGGACACCAGAAATGGGCTTCACACATTGTACCCATGTCGGGAATCGAACCCAGGTCTTCAGCGTGACGAGCGAACGCTTTAACCACTAGGCTACCCGACCGCCCCGGTGGGGGCTAGTGGGCTGCTTCAAGTGAAGGCTAGTGGCTGCTTCAAGTAAGGGCTAGTGGCTGCTTCAAGTAGGGGCTAGAGGGCAGCTCTGGGAGCTGCTTCAAGTAAGGGCTTGTTTCGGGAGGGAGGAAAGCACAGGTATGGTGCTGACAAACCTAGAAACATAGTTGAGGCATACCTGGATTCAAACCCATGATCATAGCTTACTGGCACTGCCAAGGGATACAACTCTGCAGGGCAAATTGCAGTGCCTTAGACAACTGGGCCACTCTTTCCCCTTCATGAGCATGACAATGAGTGTCAAATACATGACACACACAGCAATGTATTCCATCTCATGTTGGTATCCTACAATCATGCTAGGCACATCACACAAGAGAGAATTTTATCTTGCACACTCATAACCCCCCAGAGTAGACAAGTTGTCACAATGGGTCTACTGGTGTGCACTGATAAACGATAAGATAAAATCTTCAATATATCCCACATCATTAGGAATACATTAATAAAATAGCAAAACTATGTATATCTATGTATATGTCATACATCTCATTGCATCAATTAAAACTCTGGTTAGTCCTAAAGCTTGTGAGTGGGTGGGTGAGTTTGTTCTAATGCTGCTTTGACCAGTATTTCAGTTACATAAATATCATGGTGTGTCAGCTTGTTGTGAGAGGAAAGCCCTAAGTGATGCATGTCCTGGACATTTACCACATTGATGAAATCTATGTAGGGTGCTGACAAACCTAGAAACAAAATCAGGGCAAACATGGGATATGAACCACTGATCATCAGTTTCTTGCACACCTTTATAAACCTCCAGTGATGTCATCCCATTGTCCTGTCAACATCTTTAGATCTCGTAAAATCCCCAACTTGTGCAATCCCCGGGATTTTATATATAAAATCCTGGAAGTTTTATATATAGATATGACACAGTATATATATAAACTCCCCCAGTTTTAAATACCAAATATCATTGATTTTATATTTTCATTGATCATACTTGCAACCTTCACATCTGCAGACTAGTGAGTGAACTCCTTCAAATAAGAGATAGAGAGCTGCTTCAGGTAAGAAATAGAGCTGTGGGTTACTTTATGTAACAGATTTGGGGATGATTCAAGTAAGATCAGAATGGCTCCATCAAGTAAGAGCTGGTGGGCTTCTTCAAGTAAGAGATAGATGGCTGCTTCAAGTAAGGGCTAGTGGTTGCTTCAAGTAAAGGCTGGAAGGCTGCTTCAAGTAAAGGCTAGTGGATGCTTCAAGTGAGGGCTTGTGAGTGAGTGAGTGAGTGAGTGAGTTTGGTTTTACGCCGCTTTTAGCAATATTCCAGCAATATCACGGTGGGGGACACCAGAAATGGGCTTCACACATTGTACCCATGTCGGGAATCGAACCCAGGTCTTCAGCGTGACGAGCGAACGCTTTAACCACTAGGCTACCCGACCGCCCCGGTGGGGGCTAGTGGGCTGCTTCAAGTGAAGGCTAGTGGCTGCTTCAAGTAAGGGCTAGTGGCTGCTTCAAGTAGGGGCTAGAGGGCTGCTCTGGGAGCTGCTTCAAGTAAGGGCTTGTTTCGGGAGGGAGGAAAGCACAGGTATGGTGCTGACAAACCTAGAAACATAGTTGAGGCATACCTGGATTCAAACCCATGATCATAGCTTACTGGCACTGCCAAGGGATACAACTCTGCAGGGCAAATTGCAGTGCCTTAGACAACTGGGCCACTCTTTCCCCTTCATGAGCATGACAATGAGTGTCAAATACATGACACACACAGCAATGTATTCCATCTCATGTTGGTATCCTGCAATCATGCTAGGCACATCACACAAGAGAGAATTTTATCTTGCACACACATAACCCCCCAGAGTAGACAAGTTGTCACAATGGGTCTACTGGTGTGCACTGATAAACGATAAGATAAAATCTTCAATATATCCCACATCATTAGGAATACATTAATAAAATAGCAAAACTATGTATATCTATGTATATGTCATACATCTCATTGCATCAATTAAAACTCTGGTTAGTCCTAAAGCTTGAGAGTGGGTGGGTGAGTTTGTTCTAATGCTGCTTTGACCAGTATTTCAGTTACATAAATATCATGGTGTGTCAGCTTGTTGTGAGAGGAAAGCCCTAAGTGATGCATGTCCTGGACATTTACCACATTGATGAAATCTATGTAGGGTGCTGACAAACCTAGAAACAAAATCAGGGCAAACATGGGATATGAACCACTGATCATCAGTTTCTTGCACACCTTTATAAACCTCCAGTGATGTCATCCCATTGTCCTGTCAACATCTTTAGATCTCGTAAA
This sequence comes from Haliotis cracherodii, assembly GCF_022045235.1. Taxonomy (NCBI): domain Eukaryota; kingdom Metazoa; phylum Mollusca; class Gastropoda; order Lepetellida; family Haliotidae; genus Haliotis; species Haliotis cracherodii. The sequence continues at coordinate 33,367,612 of NW_027266286.1, forward strand.
ATCCCCAACTTGTGCAATCCCCGGGATTTTATATATAAAATCCTGGAAGTTTTATATATAGATATGACACAGTATATATATAAACTCCCCCAGTTTTAAATACCAAATATCATTGATTTTATATTTTCATTGATCATACTTGCAACCTTCACATCTGCAGACTAGTGAGTGAACTCCTTCAAATAAGAGATAGAGAGCTGCTTCAGGTAAGAAATAGAGCTGTGGGTTACTTTATGTAACAGATTTGGGGATGATTCAAGTAAGATCAGAATGGCTCCATCAAGTAAGAGCTGGTGGGCTTCTTCAAGTAAGAGATAGATGGCTGCTTCAAGTAAGGGCTAGTGGTTGCTTCAAGTAAAGGCTGGAAGGCTGCTTCAAGTAAAGGCTAGTGGATGCTTCAAGTGAGGGCTTGTGAGTGAGTGAGTGAGTGAGTGAGTTTGGTTTTACGCCGCTTTTAGCAATATTCCAGCAATATCACGGCGGGGGACACCAGAAATGGGCTTCACACATTGTACCCATGTCGGGAATCGAACCCAGGTCTTCAGCGTGACGAGCGAACGCTTTAACCACTAGGCTACCCGACCGCCCCGGTGGGGGCTAGTGGGCTGCTTCAAGTGAAGGCTAGTGGCTGCTTCAAGTAAGGGCTAGTGGCTGCTTCAAGTAGGGGCTAGAGGGCTGCTCTGGGAGCTGCTTCAAGTAAGGGCTTGTTTCGGGAGGGAGGAAAGCACAGGTATGGTGCTGACAAACCTAGAAACATAGTTGAGGCATACCTGGATTCAAACCCATGATCATAGCTTACTGGCACTGCCAAGGGATACAACTCTGCAGGGCAAATTGCAGTGCCTTAGACAACTGGGCCACTCTTTCCCCTTCATGAGCATGACAATGAGTGTCAAATACATGACACACACAGCAATGTATTCCATCTCATGTTGGTATCCTACAATCATGCTAGGCACATCACACAAGAGAGAATTTTATCTTGCACACTCATAACCCCCCAGAGTAGACAAGTTGTCACAATGGGTCTACTGGTGTGCACTGATAAACGATAAGATAAAATCTTCAATATATCCCACATCATTAGGAATACATTAATAAAATAGCAAAACTATGTATATCTATGTATATGTCATACATCTCATTGCATCAATTAAAACTCTGGTTAGTCCTAAAGCTTGAGAGTGGGTGGGTGAGTTTGTTCTAATGCTGCTTTGACCAGTATTTCAGTTACATAAATATCATGGTGTGTCAGCTTGTTGTGAGAGGAAAGCCCTAAGTGATGCATGTCCTGGACATTTACCACATTGATGAAATCTATGTAGGGTGCTGACAAACCTAGAAACAAAATCAGGGCAAACATGGGATATGAACCACTGATCATCAGTTTCTTGCACACCTTTATAAACCTCCAGTGATGTCATCCCATTGTCCTGTCAACATCTTTAGATCTCGTAAAATCCCCAACTTGTGCAATCCCCGGGATTTTATATATAAAATCCTGGAAGTTTTATATATAGATATGACACAGTATATATATAAACTCCCCCAGTTTTAAATACCAAATATCATTGATTTTATATTTTCATTGATCATACTTGCAACCTTCATATCTGCAGACTAGTGAGTGAACTCCTTCAAATAAGAGATAGAGAGCTGCTTCAGGTAAGAAATAGAGCTGTGGGTTACTTTATGTAACAGATTTGGGGATGATTCAAGTAAGATCAGAATGGCTCCATCAAGTAAGAGCTGGTGGGCTTCTTCAAGTAAGAGATAGATGGCTGCTTCAAGTAAGGGCTAGTGGTTGCTTCAAGTAAAGGCTGGAAGGCTGCTTCAAGTAAAGGCTAGTGGATGCTTCAAGTAAGCGATAGATGGCTGCTTCAAGTAAGAGCTTGTGGCTGCTTCAAGTAAAGGCAAGTGAGCTGCTTCAAGTAAAGGCTAGTGGCTTCTTCAAGTAATAGCTAGAGGGCTGTTTCAAGTAAAGGCAAGTGAGCCGCTTCAAGTAAAGGCAAGAGAGCTGCTTCAAGTAAAGGCTTGTGGCTTCTTCAAATAATAGCTAGAAGGCTGCTTCAAGTTAGAGCTAGTGGCAGCTTCAAGTAAAGGCAAGTGAGCTGCTACAAGTAAAGGTGAGTGGGCTTCTTCAAGTAAGGGCTACTGGCTGCTTCAGGTAAGAAATAGAGCTATGGGTTACTTTATGTAACAGATTTGGCGCTGATTCAAGTAAGATCAGAAGGGCTCCATCAAGTAAGAGCTGGTGGGCTTCTTCAAGTAAGAGACAGATGGCTGCTTAAAGTGAGGGCTAGTGGCTGCTTCAAGTAAGGGCTAGTGGCTGCTTCAAGTAAAGGCTAGTGGATGCTTCAAGTAAGCGATAGATGGCTGCTTCAAGTAAGGGCTAGTGGTTGCTTCAAGTAAAGCCTGGAGGGCTGCTTCAAGTAAAGGCTAGTCGCTGCTTCAAGTAAAGGTTGTAAGGCTGCTTCAAGTAAAGGCTAGTGGCTGCTTCAAGTAAGGGCTATGAGCTTCTTCAAGTAAGAGCTGGAGGGCTGCTTCAAGTAAAGACTAAAGTCTGCTTCAAGTAAAGGCGAGTGGGCTGCTTCAAGAAAAGGTGTGTGGGCTGCTTCAAGAAAAAGTGTGTGGGCTGCTTCAAGTAAGGGCTAGTGGCTACCTCAAATATAGGCTAGAGGGTTGCTTCAAGTGAAGGCTAGTGGCTGCTTCCTGTGAGGGCTAGTGGGCTGCTTCAAGTGAAGGCTAGTGGCTGTTTCAAGTAAGGGCTAGTGGCTGCTTCAAGTAGGGGCTAGAGGGCTGCTCTGGGAGCTGCTTCAAGTAAGGGCTTGTTTCGGGAGGGATGAAAGCACAGGTATGGTGCTGACAAACCTAGAAACATAGTTGAGGCATACCAGGATTCAAACCCATGATCATAGCTTACTGGCACTGCCGAGGGATACAACTCTGCAGGGCAAATTGCAGTGCCTTAGACAACTGGGCCACTCTTTCCCCTTCATGAGCATGACAATGAGTGTCAAATACATGACACACACAGCAATGTATTCCATCTCATGTTGGTATCCTGCAATCATGCTAGGCACATCACACAAGAGAGAATTTTATCTTGCACACACATAACCCCCCAGAGTAGACAAGTTGTCACAATGGGTCTACTGGTGTGCACTGATAAACGATAAGATAAAATCTTCAATATATCCCACATCATTAGGAATACATTAATAAAATAGCAAAACTATGTATATCTATGTATATGTCATACATCTCATTGCATCAATTAAAACTCTGGTTAGTCCTAAAGCTTGTGAGTGGGTGGGTGAGTTTGTTCTAATGCTGCTTTGACCAGTATTTCAGTTACATAAATATCATGGTGTGTCAGCTTGTTGTGAGAGGAAAGCCCTAAGTGATGCATGTCCTGGACATTTACCACATTGATGAAATCTATGTAGGGTGCTGACAAACCTAGAAACAAAATCAGGGCAAACATGGGATATGAACCACTGATCATCAGTTTCTTGCACACCTTTATAAACCTCCAGTGATGTCATCCCATTGTCCTGTCAACATCTTTAGATCTCATAAAATCCCCAACTTGTGCAATCCCTGGGATTTTACATATAAAATCCTGGAAGTTTTATATATAGATATGACACAGTATATATATAAACTAGTGGTTGCTTCAAGTAAAGCCTGGAGGGCTGCTTCAAGTAAAGGCTAGTGGATGCTTCAAGTAAGGGCTAGTGGTTGTTTCAAGTAAAGCCTGGTGGGCTGCTTCAAGTAAAGGCTAGTGGTTGCTTCAATTAAGGGCTATGGGCTGCTTCAAGTAAGAGCTGGAGGGCTGCTTCAAGTAAGGGCTAGTGGATGCTTCAAGTAAAGACTATAGGGCTGCTTCAAGTAAAGGCGAGTGGGCTGCTTCAAGAAAAGGTGTGTGGGCTGCTTCAAGAAAGTGTGTGGGCTGCTTCAAGTAAGGGCTAGTGGCTACTTCAAATAAAGGCTAGAGGGTTGCTTCAAGTGAGGGCTTGTGAGTGAGTGAGTGAGTGAGTTTGGTTTTACGCCGCTTTTAGCAATATTCCAGCAATATCACGGCGGGGGACACCAGAAATGGGCTTCACACATTGTACCCATGTCGGGAATCGAACCCAGGTCTTCAGCGTGACGAGCGAACGCTTTAACCACTAGGCTACCCGACCGCCCCGGTGGGGGCTAGTGGGCTGCTTCAAGTGAAGGCTAGTGGCTGCTTCAAGTAAGGGCTAGTGGCTGCTTCAAGTAGGGGCTAGAGGGCTGCTCTGGGAGCTGTTTCAAGTAAGGGCTTGTTTCGGGAGGGAGGAAAGCACAGGTATGGTGCTGACAAACCTAGAAACATAGTTGAGGCATACCAGGATTCAAACCCATGATCATAGCTTACTGGCACTGCCAAGGGATACAACTCTGCAGGGCAAATTGCAGTGCCTTAGACAACTGGGCCACTCTTTCCCCTTCATGAGCATGACAATGAGTGTCAAATACATGACACACACAGCAATGTATTCCATCTCATGTTGGTATCCTGCAATCATGCTAGGCACATCACACAAGAGAGAATTTTATCTTGCACACACATAACCCCCCAGAGTAGACAAGTTGTCACAATGGGTCTACTGGTGTGCACTGATAAACGATAAGATAAAATCTTCAATATATCCCACATCATTAGGAATACATTAATAAAATAGCAAAACTATGTATATCTATGTATATGTCATACATCTCATTGCATCAATTAAAACTCTGGTTAGTCCTAAAGCTTGAGAGTGGGTGGGTGAGTTTGTTCTAATGCTGCTTTGACCAGTATTTCAGTTACATAAATATCATGGTGTGTCAGCTTGTTGTGAGAGGAAAGCCCTAAGTGATGCATGTCCTAGACATTTACCACATTGATGAAATCTATGTAGGGTGCTGACAAACCTAGAAACAAAATCAGGGCAAACATGGGATATGAACCACTGATCATCAGTTTCTTGCACACCTTTATAAACCTCCAGTGATGTCATCCCATTGTCCTGTCAACATCTTTAGATCTCGTAAAATCCCCAACTTGTGCAATCCCCGGGATTTTACATATAAAATCCTGGAAGTTTTATATATAGATATGACACAGTATATATATAAACTCCCCCAGTTTTAAATACCAAATATCATTGATTTTATATTTTCATTGATCATACTTGCAACCTTCATATCTGCAGACTAGTGAGTGAACTCCTTCAAATAAGAGATAGAGAGCTGCTTCAGGTAAGAAATAGAGCTGTGGGTTACTTTATGTAACAGATTTGGGGATGATTCAAGTAAGATCAGAATGGCTCCATCAAGTAAGAGCTGGTGGGCTTCTTCAAGTAAGAGATAGATGGCTGCTTCAAGTAAGGGCTAGTGGTTGCTTCAAGTAAAGGCTGGAAGGCTGCTTCAAGTAAAGGCTAGTGGATGCTTCAAGTAAGCGATAGATGGCTGCTTCAAGTAAGAGCTTGTGGCTGCTTCAAGTAAAGGCAAGTGAGCTGCTTCAAGTAAAGGCTAGTGGCTTCTTCAAGTAATAGCTAGAGGGCTGTTTCAAGTAAAGGCAAGTGAGCCGCTTCAAGTAAAGGCAAGAGAGCTGCTTCAAGTAAAGGCTTGTGGCTTCTTCAAATAATAGCTAGAGGGCTGCTTCAAGTTAGAGCTAGTGGCAGCTTCAAGTAAAGGCAAGTGAGCTGCTACAAGTAAAGGTGAGTGGGCTTCTTCAAGTAAGGGCTACTGGCTGCTTCAGGTAAGAAATAGAGCTATGGGTTACTTTATGTAACAGATTTGGCGCTGATTCAAGTAAGATCAGAAGGGCTCCATCAAGTAAGAGCTGGTGGGCTTCTTCAAGTAAGAGACAGATGGCTGCTTAAAGTGAGGGCTAGTGGCTGCTTCAAGTAAGGGCTAGTGGCTGCTTCAAGTAAAGGCTAGTGGATGCTTCCAGCAAGCGATAGATGGCTGCTTCAAGTAAGGGCTAGTGGTTGCTTCAAGTAAAGCCTGGAGGGCTGCTTCAAGTAAAGGCTAGTCGCTGCTTCAAGTAAAGGTTGTAAGGCTGCTTCAAGTAAAGGCTAGTGGCTGCTTCAAGTAAGGGCTATGAGCTTCTTCAAGTAAGAGCTGGAGGGCTGCTTCAAGTAAAGACTAAAGTCTGCTTCAAGTAAAGGCGAGTGGGCTGCTTCAAGAAAAGGTGTGTGGGCTGCTTCAAGAAAAAGTGTGTGGGCTGCTTCAAGTAAGGGCTAGTGGCTACCTCAAATATAGGCTAGAGGGTTGCTTCAAGTGAAGGCTAGTGGCTGCTTCCTGTGAGGGCTAGTGGGCTGCTTCAAGTGAAGGCTAGTGGCTGTTTCAAGTAAGGGCTAGTGGCTGCTTCAAGTAGGGGCTAGAGGGCTGCCCTGGGAGCTGCTTCAAGTAAGGGCTTGTTTCGGGAGGGATGAAAGCACAGGTATGGTGCTGACAAACCTAGAAACATAGTTGAGGCATACCAGGATTCAAACCCATGATCATAGCTTACTGGCACTGCCGAGGGATACAACTCTGCAGGGCAAATTGCAGTGCCTTAGACAACTGGGCCACTCTTTCCCCTTCATGAGCATGACAATGAGTGTCAAATACATGACACACACAGCAATGTATTCCATCTCATGTTGGTATCCTGCAATCATGCTAGGCACATCACACAAGAGAGAATTTTATCTTGCACACACATAACCCCCCAGAGTAGACAAGTTGTCACAATGGGTCTACTGGTGTGCACTGATAAACGATAAGATAAAATCTTCAATATATCCCACATCATTAGGAATACATTAATAAAATAGCAAAACTATGTATATCTATGTATATGTCATACATCTCATTGCATCAATTAAAACTCTGGTTAGTCCTAAAGCTTGTGAGTGGGTGGGTGAGTTTGTTCTAATGCTGCTTTGACCAGTATTTCAGTTACATAAATATCATGGTGTGTCAGCTTGTTGTGAGAGGAAAGCCCTAAGTGATGCATGTCCTGGACATTTACCACATTGATGAAATCTATGTAGGGTGCTGACAAACCTAGAAACAAAATCAGGGCAAACATGGGATATGAACCACTGATCATCAGTTTCTTGCACACCTTTATAAACCTCCAGTGATGTCATCCCATTGTCCTGTCAACATCTTTAGATCTCATAAAATCCCCAACTTGTGCAATCCCTGGGATTTTACATATAAAATCCTGGAAGTTTTATATATAGATATGACACAGTATATATATAAACTAGTGGTTGCTTCAAGTAAAGCCTGGAGGGCTGCTTCAAGTAAAGGCTAGTGGATGCTTCAAGTAAGGGCTAGTGGTTGTTTCAAGTAAAGCCTGGTGGGCTGCTTCAAGTAAAGGCTAGTGGTTGCTTCAATTAAGGGCTATGGGCTGCTTCAAGTAAGAGCTGGAGGGCTGCTTCAAGTAAGGGCTAGTGGATGCTTCAAGTAAAGACTATAGGGCTGCTTCAAGTAAAGGCGAGTGGGCTGCTTCAAGAAAAGGTGTGTGGGCTGCTTCAAGAAAGTGTGTGGGCTGCTTCAAGTAAGGGCTAGTGGCTACTTCAAATAAAGGCTAGAGGGTTGCTTCAAGTGAGGGCTTGTGAGTGAGTGAGTGAGTGAGTTTGGTTTTACGCCGCTTTTAGCAATATTCCAGCAATATCACGGCGGGGGACACCAGAAATGGGCTTCACACATTGTACCCATGTCGGGAATCGAACCCAGGTCTTCAGCGTGACGAGCGAACGCTTTAACCACTAGGCTACCCGACCGCCCCGGTGGGGGCTAGTGGGCTGCTTCAAGTGAAGGCTAGTGGCTGCTTCAAGTAAGGGCTAGTGGCTGCTTCAAGTAGGGGCTAGAGGGCTGCTCTGGGAGCTGCTTCAAGTAAGGGCTTGTTTCGGGAGGGAGGAAAGCACAGGTATGGTGCTGACAAACCTAGAAACATAGTTGAGGCATACCAGGATTCAAACCCATGATCATAGCTTACTGGCACTGCCAAGGGATACAACTCTGCAGGGCAAATTGCAATGCCTTAGACAACTGGGCCACTCTTTCCCCTTCATTGTCCTGTCAACATCTTTATATCTCATAAAATCCCCAACTTGTGCAATCCCTGGGATTTTACATATAAAATCCTGGAAGTTTTATATATAGATATGACACAGTATATATATAAACTAGTGGTTGCTTCAAGTAAAGCCTGGAGGGCTGCTTCAAGTAAAGGCTAGTGGATGCTTCAAGTAAGGGCTAGTAGTTGTTTCAAGTAAAGCCTGGAGGGCTGCTTCAAGTAAAGGCTAGTGGCTGCTTCAATTAAGGGCTATGGGCTGCTTCAAGTAAGGGCTGGAGGGCTGCTTCAAGTAAGGGCTAGTGGATACTTCAAGTAAAGACTATAGGGCTGCTTCAAGTAAAGGCGAGTGGGCTGCTTCAAGTAAAGGCAAGTGGGCTTCTTCAAGTAAGGGCTAGTGGCTGCTTCAAGTAAAGGCTAGTGGTTGCTTCAAGTAAAGGCTAGGGGGCCACTTCAAGTAAGGGCTTATGGATGCTTCAAGTAAAGACTAGAGGGATGCTTCAAATAAAGGTGAGTAGGCTGCTTCAAGTAAAGGCAAGTGGGCTGCTTCAAGTAAGGGCTAGGGGGCTGCTTCAAGTAAGGGCTAGGGGGCTGCTTCAAGTAAAGACTAGAGGGATGCTTCAAGTAAAGGTGAGTAGGCTGCTTCAAGTAAAGGCAAGTGGGCTGCTTCACGTAAGGGCTAGTGGATGCTTCAAGTAAGAGCTAGACAGCGGCTTCAGGTAAGGGATAGTGGCTGCTTCAAGTAAGGGCTAGTGGCTGCTTCAAGTTGGGGCTAGTGGCTGCTTCAAGAAGGGCTAGAGGGCTGCTTCAAGTAGGGGCTAGTTTCGGGAGGGAGGAAAGCACAGGTATGGTGCTGACAAACCTAGGAACATAATCGAGGCAAACCAGGATTCAAACCAATGATCATCGCTTTCTGGCATTTGTAAGAAATACAATCAAACGTTCTGGATGTCAGTGGATGACTTTCTTCAGAGTAATATGAGAATCCCCCATTATCTTGGAAATCTTGCCAGGGACTCGAAAAGAGATATAACCAGGTTGATCCCTGTTACACCAAACAAACACTGGTATGTCCTGAAGCTTGTTAGTACAGCTGACATGATGATTGGCCCTGGCAGAAGCAACTGTCCATGACTACACCACACTGTATGATTCCTTCAGTTTGTAAACCTTCCAACCAAGTCACTTAGTAAATGTGTCCTTCGACCCGTGAAGATTCCGGGGTAGAATAGGTCTTCAGCAACCCATGCTTGCCGTAAAAGGTGACTATGCTTGTCGTAAAAGGTGACTAACGGGATCGGGTGGTCAGGCTCGTTGACATCGATCCCAATTGCGTGGATCGATGCTCATGATATCAATCAATGGATTGTCTGGTCCAGACTCGATTATTTACATTACATTACAATATTCCATCATAAAGCTGGAATATTGCCGAGTGCGGCGTTAAACAACAAACAACCAACCAACCAACCAACCAAATGTGTCCTTCAATTGACAGAATTGTCATTCAGAAGTTGCTGACGGTATTGTCACGTATGTTCAGAACTCTGAACTACAATACAGCACAACAATCATAATTCCTGAATGGGTGTATCTCATAATGATGTGCATACAAAGTTTCATGAAGAAATATCCAATGGTGTATGTGCTACTATCTGGACACCAAGTTTCCCTAAATGGAACGAGGTATGTCGTCAACAGTTTCAAATTTTAACAAGAGTCATCTGAAGATGACATATCCCCCCGACGTGGCATGTCGGTAAACTGTGTGTTCCTTCAAATGTATTTAGATTGGCAAGGAAATCTTTTTCCTTGATGCCAAAACCAGAAATATAATGAAGGTTATTAAAACTGCACTACTAGTGAACATGATTGATATGTGCATAAAGTTTGGTGAATCTCTGTCACATGGTTTAGAAGATATGCTCCAGACAAGGACATTACCCTAAGTTCATCAATTTTCAATTTAAATTGAAAAAAAGTAAAAAAAAGAAAAATTCTGTTAACAACAAAGGCACCACTACATAATCTGCTTGATAGGTGTAAAAACTTTTGAGAAGCTAAGTTGTATGGTTCAGGAGATATGGTCCAGACAAGAGCACTACACTCAAATTTCCTAAGTTCATCATATTTCCATGGAAACGACAAAAATAAAAAATTCTAAAAATCTCTAAATAGCAAAAGGCACTACTACTGAGCCTGATTGTTAAGTGTACCAAGTTTTGTGAAGCTAGGTTGTACGGTTTAGGAAATATGCTCCGGACAAGAGCACAACCCTCAAATTTCCTAAGTTCATCATATTTCCATGGAAACGACAAAAACATAAAATTCTAAAAATCTCGTTGAAGAGCACCGACCCAGATCAAGGTTGGCGCATCAACAGTGGACAAAGAGAGTGACGGAGAGCGGCGTCCATACTACCAAGTTTGCGAATCTGACATCAGAACTGAGGTACTGGACTGAGAAGAACCGACGAGCTTCCGAACGTCTTCATCAACAGGAGAGTAGATGTTGGCAAAAGTCATAAAGTGGAAAGGATAGTGTTCCTTCCGAAATCTCGGAACTTGAATCGATGTCTGGACAGGCAGTGTCGTAAAAGCAGTGTTTAATGACGTGGCCACATCAGCTACAAACGGGTCACGAGGGAGGAGAACTTCTCCAGACTCCGAAACATTGTGCTCCACCTGGGGGGAGGTGCCTTGCCCAGGCGAAGCACAAGGGAGATGATCAACAAGCCAAGCAGGCATATCAGCAGGAGTGAGAGACTTGGTCACAGACGCTTTGTCATAGTCTGATACAAAATGTTACTCATCATCCAAAGGGTGGCGATGTGACGTAATGGAGGAGTCCAGACGTGTGGCGCTCTGTGCCGGGACACCAGATGACGAAGTGTGTCAGCGATGTTTGGCGAGACGAAGAGGCGTCCTTGCGACTGTACGGTAACATATGGAGCTGGCGAAAGTCTGGCGAAGAGCCCGGCAAAAGCTGGCGACGATCCGGCGTGCGCAGGCGAAGTGCCCGGCAAAAGATGGCGATGATTCGGCACTGGCAATGGCCTGGTGAGAGCCTGGCGATCCGGCGAGCACTGCCAACGGACCGGCGAGCTCTGGCAACCCTGGCGATAGCGGACGACAATTCAGTGCTATGAAACAAGGCGACAGTCCGCCGCTGGCTGGTGACAATCCGGTGAGGCCTGAGGACAATACGGTGACGCCTGACTAAGATCTGGAGATAACTGGCGACCTTTCCCAGCTATAGCTGATGATGGCGCTTGACAAAGAGAGCAGTAGACTTGTCAGGAGTATCCAGAAGATCGACGGGACGAAATATCTCACGAGGCGCGGGCACCTGCGACTGTCAATAGAAAGCCATAATCAACAAAATAAATGAGAGATTCACCAATAGTTTAAGAAAACTATAGCAAACAAAGGACATTAACGCAGAGTTAAAATGGCGACCGAGACGCGAAACGCGCAAAGCTACGCAGCCGCGAATAAAAATCTAATTGCAAGATATAAACCACAAACAAGCGGATGTATCAAGCATGGAAAGGATATATGGATGTAATGCCACCTAAAAACGAAATTTGAAGATAATTAACAAGGTAAGTTGAACTCTGTTCCTGTACATGTCTGTCCGTAGGGCCAACAGAGAAGGATATGAGGAGTAGGGGCCAAGGGGAATAACTCATGGATGCCTAGGAACGGGCTGTAGTCTGCTTAAACTGTCTCTTCGTTCCAGTACTGTCTGTTTGTATGAGGTAGGGAAGCTAAAGCACTGTGTAGCATCAGGTAAGGTAAAACATATAATTTTCCCTATGCTGATTTCCTAGCTAGAGCTGGCTAGACTTGCTTTTGTATACGTTACTAGATTGGTGTTGTTTTCATAAAATAAACATATTCCACAGTCATGGTGCAGGACTAATGTTTTACAAGCAGATAATTTCCTTGATAAATGTTGGCTTCATCTATCACATAAGAGTTCAGAATGCCGTAAAGGCATGCCCCCAAACCCCCCCTAGATAGCTTCGCGCCTACTGTGTTCCAGGGGACCCAATTATTTGGGAGAACAACGCAAACACTGACATAAATACTTAGAACTAAATACTAACACAAAAAAAGATTCATGTTGAAAATTGGGATTGAACCTCTTGAACAAATTCATGTTCTACTAGTCTAGCTGTGTGTCGAGAGTACTACCTGTGTCAGTTTGGCTGGAGTGCTGTGTTGGGAGTGTTCATGGACAGACACGTACATGGGGTTGGCCAGACTCAGGCGTGCAAGATCTTTCACCGACCTGAAAGACAAAAGTTGCTTGAGAATGCAAATAGATTGTAATAAATAAAATAAACCTAGAAACCATTAGGCAATATTTAAACATACATGGTTCATACGTGGTTCATACGTGCTTCATACAAAACATGAACTACCAAACTTAGGGCCTTTTTACGGCATTGATTAACCCCTTCAAGGCAAAATTATGACAAAGTATTTATAAGGACATCCATTTTCAATACACTTTGAATGTATAAATGGAAAAGTACTGACAATGAAAGAAAGTGTTACTTCATTGTCAGAATTTTTACTTCCAAGTATGACATTAACATTATCAAGTCCACACACCATGCAATTTAAGGATTACAGTTTACACATTACATGAATTGGAATATTTATAATAATATATGCTGATTCAACGTATTGCAAATTGCCACTCTCTTCAATCCCATAACACAGAACGCACATGGCACCTGAACTCTCATCTAGAAGCTGCTCAAAACCTACAGAAGGAGGAGGGTAAGATGGACCTAAGATTATCTTAGGGCTGTTGTATCAGGATATGAATATTAAAATATTGGACATTTTATAATAAATTTAATATTTACATACTTATCCTATCTCACACTATACATATCTTCTTTCTTCTTCCAACTTCTAAAACAAAAACATTTGCCCGAACACACACCAGCATCTCTATGGTTTTGAGCAACAACTGGGTCAGTTACGTGCTCTTGTGCACGGTCACCTTCCACGCTTTGACCACATACATCTCTCTACCAACTCATTCTCTTCCTTAGAGCTATAATGCTAGAGGAATTGAGATGCGGGGATGGTCGGGTGGGCATAATCCATGTGAGATAGGATAAGTATCAATTTATCAATTTATACTTAAAATTTCATGAAAGTGGGGCAATTGTAAATAACAGATCAGGCTGGCCAGGAAGTTGATTCATTGCTAGAAAATCCCAGCAAAGACCTAGGAATGCCCTTCCGCTTCTGGAGCATTTGAACTGGATAGATAGAGCATTGCAAGGGCCGGATGGAGCCACTGACAAATGGCCTCAAAGAGACATTCTGCAAACAATTGATTCGACTAACCACAATTGTAGATGTGGGTGGAGATGGATCGGTAGACATATCTACATTAAACAATCGTTGATCGTGATGAATGGCGCGAGAAAGTGTTGAAGTGTTCGTAGATACAGTTTGGCTCGGCCGGTGAGCCGGTGAGGGCTTGCTCTGACGTCAGGAGTCCCATGAGCTGTTGCCATTGTTGAGCTGGAGTGTTTGTTTGAGTGCCAATGGAACATATCGTTGAATCTTCATCCTACAGTCGTGAGAGACAAACATCGTGGCTCGTCGAGTGTCGAAGAGAGCCATGATGAATTTGAGTCGCAGAGTGGGAATGAACTCGGACTTGTCGATGTTGATCAACTAGCCGAGCTGTTGTAGAAGACAATGTGTGAAATCAAATTGTTGACAAAGGATATCAGCATCTGCGTGCGCTTGAATGCAATCGGCGAGATAAGAATGGGACACGACCCCACGGAGATGTAGGAATTTTAAGATTGGCCAAGTAAGGGGGGTAAATAGGCACATTGCCGAAGAAATTCCACACGGGAGCACCTTTGATTGGTAATGGCGGCACTGAAAATAAATCGAAGGAAATGGCAGAGCTCCCAGTGGTTGGGGACGTGCAGATAAGCATCTTGTAGATTGAGACTGACCATGAAATTGCTGGGATGAATGAGCATTCAAAGGAGCGTGCTCGATGTCATGCAGAAATGAGGTGGAATTTTCAAATTCTTCAAGTTGAAAATCTTAATGTTGAAGATAAGCCATAGTTATAGACTGCTTTCTGAAAGGAAGATTGGTGCATAAAACACAGGGTCGCAGGAAATGGCTGTGGCAAAAGTTTAATACCAATGTACGTATAGTGTGAATCAGAGTTGGTAGTTGTCTGGCCGGTTAGTCTCTCTGCAGAGCTTAGCACATAATGGTAGGAGTGACGATCACTGGTAGTCGATATCCTTCCTGGTCCCACTTGCACAAAGCGATCTTAGCGCTAAGATGATCCTAACTCCCAAACTTTAACATAGGCTTACAATAGTATTAGCGCTTAGATCGTTTTGTGCAAGTGGGCCCTGGAGTAGTTGTGTCACAAGGGGATCTGTGAGGATACCCAAGTTGTCTACAAACACTCCCAGTCTGTCCCCAACAGGAGACACTGTAACAGAACGACTGGAGGTGGAAAGTGCCTTATTTGCCATTTATCTGTAAAGTTTCCCCTCTGGAAGCCTCTCGATCGGTTTGTGCAAGTGGAATAGGACAATTGTATGGTGATTGTAAAGTTGATTGTAGCCGCCTAATATCAATTGTAACTAAGATTGTTCTGTGCAAGTGGGCCCAGGAATCCGGTGATTTTGGTGCTGAACGAGTACCAATTTGGGAGTGGTGACGTGCCTGATCTGAATCTGGTGGTGAACCACCGTAAGGTCTAGCAAGGGGTGGATGACGAAGCTGGGAACAATCATGGTCTGTAGTGGATCGGTAATCTGCAAATCCTGGAGGGCACGGGTATTGGTATCTCAGGTAGTACGCTGCGTGGGTGTCATATTGTGAACACTCCTACTTGCCGGCTGGTGATGGTAATGCCAATCCTTAGAGCGGGAGCGCATATCCTGATCCTTAGCCCCCTATCTTCGATCCCGTGTAGCTTCTTTCTGACAATCCCGAGATAGACGATCAGGAGTATCCTGATGAGTAGCCTTGGAAGGAGCAGTCAGAATATTGTTCCTCCTATGATCGTGTAAGTGTGACAATTCTGAGAATGGGATCTTGAACGGAGGAGAGTAAAGTGCGTTCACCGAACTTAAAGATGGGGTTGACTCAAGAACAGGGAGTAGCACAGACCAAAAGAGACCGATGAGCAGTGAGATCGGGACAGGCACATCGTAATCTGTAATGGAGTGTATGGGCTTTTCAGAATGAACGGGCAAAACAAGTTTTGTTTTCTTAGATGATGATTTCCTGGACTCTTTAGACTTTGATCTGCGGTCTAGGATTCATCTGTGGTATCTCTGGATGTAGATACGGAAAGCAGAATCTTTTAAGGAATGACACTCTGTGCATCTAGATTCCAAATTACACTGGCCACAATAATGGCAGCACAACTTGTGCAGGTCTGATGTAAAATTAGTATGTCTGCATTTAGCACAGGTGTGAAGTGTGTCCTTCTTTCCCATGTTGTAGACTGTCTCAAACCGCAAATGTCTCTGAAAAAACAAAAATGTATTCTCTAGGTCCAAGCAATACGTCAAAACACATGGTGGCAATTAGAAAGGTAATGAGTTGGTAGAGAGATGTATGTGGTCAAAGCGTGGAAGGTGACCGTGCACAAGAGCACATAATTGACCCAGTTGTTGGTCATTACCATAGAGATGCTGGTGTGTGTTCGGGCAAATGTTTTTGATTTAGAAGCTCAAAACAGGGTTCAAGCAAGTTTCCACAGAGGATCGAAGAAGAAAGAAGATTTGTATAAAGTGAGATAGGATAAGTTTAAAAATTATGGAATACTAAACTCACTCCCATGTAATACCAATTTTATGGAACGAGTGAACAGTTCTGATATCTAGTATACTAGAACTATTCACAAGCCAGTGAGGTTAGTATTAATTCATTATTTGCCGTTATAATTTCTATTTAAATATTTCACTGTCATGTGTGAATAGGCCGACACAGATTACTCCAATTGTGTTTAACAGAATAATACTTCAAACAAATCAAAAGTGGATACTTATTAAATTAAAAAACAAACAAAGGCCCAGCCTCAGAATTCAGTGGTCCGTACCACAAAGCTATCGTAGCGTTAAAGTTATCGTAACTCGTATACTTTAACATAGACTTACGACAATTGCGCTGCGTGAGTTGTGTTTAACGCTGATTCTAGCAGAAGAAGAAGAACATAGTGCTTAATCCACACCGTGTATTGATGTATTGTAAATTGCAACCAGATGATACACTATGCCTAACCAGATATCAATTCATTTCTTAATCAGGTGTATTTTGTAATAACCTGTACTGACACCTACTCAGGCTAGCGTTACCTTACTATCTCCTACTTGGGAGGACAACCCAAAGTGATGAAAGTGTTGGGACATTTACACACAAGCATGGTTATGGTGCTGAAAAACATAGAAACATAATCAGGGCAAATCTGGGATAAGACCCCATGATCAGAGTGTCCTGGCATGACCATTGGACAAAACTGTGCATAACTAATGGCAGCACCTTAGATGACTGGGCCACGGTTGTCCCTGAGCCACCAGCAATATGTTTCGATACACGGGACAGACATATCATGACACCTCCACTCTTGGGTCCAAACCATGCAACTGTTTCTTAACCTACTTGGTCTGTGTGGCAGAGAAGAGAAGGGTTTGTCTTTCTGCAGGCAGATTCTCTATGATGGCATTCATGGTCTGAGCAAAACCCATGTCCAGAATTCGATCGGCTTCATCCAACACTGAAACATGAATGGTCAATGTCATTTCACAATGTACAAATGAAAAAACAAAGATCAGGACCACATTCACCAGAGTTAGTACAAGTCTGTCCCTAGTAGTACTGTGCCGTGCTTCTCAATTCTCAGCCCCACATCACTCAACAGGACCACATTCACCAGAGTTAGTACAAGCCTGTCCCTAGTACTACTGTGCCGTGCTTCTCAGTTCTCAGCCCCACATCACTCAACAGGACCACATTCACCAGAGTTAGTACAAGTCTGTCCCTAGTAGCACTGTGCCGTGCTTCTCAATTCTCAGCCCCACATCACTCAACAGGACCACATTCACCAGAGTTAGTACAAGTCTGTCCCTAGTAGCACTGTGCCGTGCTTCTCAATTCTCAGCCCCACATCACTCAACAGGACCACATTCACCAGAGTTAGTACAAGTCTGTCCCAAGTAGCACTGTGCCGTGCTTCTCAATTCTCAGCCTCACATCACTCAACAGGACCACATTCACCAGAGCTAGTACAAGTCTGTCCCTAGTAGCACTGTGCCGTGCTTCTCAATTCTCAGTCCCACATCACTCAACAGGACCACATTCACCAGAGTTAGTACAAGTCTGTCCCTAGTAGCACAGTGCCGTGCTTCTCAATTCTCAGCCCCACATCACTCAACAGGACCACATTCACCAGAGTTAGTACAAGTCTGTCCCTAGTAGCACTGTGCCGTGCTTCTCAATTCTCAGCCCCACATCACTCAACAGGACCACATTCACCAGAGTTAGTACAAGTCTGTCCCTAGTAGCACTGTGCCGTGCTTCTCAATTCTCAGTCCCACATCACTCAACAGGACCACATTCACCAGAGTTAGTACAAGTCTGTCCCTAGTAGCACTGTGCCGTGCTTCTCAATTCTCAGCCCCACATCACTCAACAGGACCACATTCACCAGAGTTAGTACAAGTCTGTCCCTAGTAGCACTGTGCCGTGCTTCTCAATTCTCAGTCCCACATCACTCAACAGGACCACATTCACCAGAGTTAGTACAAGTCTGTCCCTAGTAGCACTGTGCCGTGCTTCTCAATTCTCAGCCCCACATCACTCAACAGGACCACATTCACCAGAGTTAGTGCAAGTCTGTCCGTAGTAGCACTGTGCCGTGCTTCTCAATTCTCAGCCCCACATCACTCAACAGGACCACATTCACCAGAGTTAGTACAAGTCTGTCCCTAATAGCACTGTGCCGTGCTTCTCAATTCTCAGCCCCACATCACTCAACAGGACCACATTCACCAGAGTTAGTACAAGTCTGTCCCTAGTAGCACTGTGCCGTGCTTCTCAATTCTCAGCCCCACATCACTCAACAGGACCACATTCACCAGAGTTAGTACAAGTCTGTCCCTAGTAGCACTGTGCCGTGCTTCTCAATTCTCAGCCCCACATCACTCAACAGGACCACATTCACCAGAGTTAGTACAAGTCTGTCCCTAGTAGCACTGTGCCGTGCTTCTCAATTCTCAGTCTCACATCACTCAACAGGACCACATTCACCAGAGTTAGTACAAGTCTGTCCCTAGTAGCACTGTGCCGTGCTTCTCAATTCTCAGCCCCACATCACTCAACAGGACCACATTCACCAGAGTTAGTACAAGTCTGTCCCTAGTAGCACTGTGCCGTGCTTCTCAATTCTCAGCCCCACATCACTCAACAGGACCACATTCACCAGAGTTAGTACAAGTCTGTCCCTAATAGCACTGTGCCGTGCTTCTCAATTCTCAGCCCCACATCACTCAACAGGACCACATTCACCAGAGTTAGTACAAGTCTGTCCCTAGTAGTACTGTGCCGTGCTTCTCAATTCTCAGCCCCACATCACTCAACAGGACCACATTCACCAGAGTTAGTACAAGTCTGTCCCTAGTAGCACTGTGCCGTGCTTCTCAATTCTCAGCCCCACATCACTCAACAGGACCACATTCACCAGAGTTAGTACAAGTCTGTCCCTAGTAGCACTGTGCCGTGCTTCTCAATTCTCAGCCCCACATCACTCAACAGGACCACATTCACCAGTGTTAGTACAAGTCTGTCCCTAGTAGCACTGTGCCGTGCTTCTCAATTCTCAGCCCCACATCACTCAACAGGACCACATTCACCAGAGTTAGTACAAGTCTGTCCCTAGTAGCACTGTGCCGTGCTTCTCAATTCTCAGCCCCACATCACTCAACAGGACCACATTCACCAGAGTTAGTACAAGTCTGTCCCTAGTAGTACTGTGCCGTGCTTCTCAATTCTCAGCCCCACATCACTCAACAGGACCACATTCACGAGCCTTAGTACAAGTCTGTCCCTAGTAGCACTGTGCCGTGCTTCTCAATTCTCAGTCCCAAGACACTCATCAGGAGCATGTTCAACCTACTCCTTCCAAAGCATGGACATCATGCTACACTGTGCCTTCACCCAGTCTACATGGTCTACGTCTAGTAATTCCTACCATGTGTGAAATAAGGGCATTTTCCCAGTGAAACAAAGGGATTATCTGTCATATTGACAAACATCACAAGAATCACAAACTAAGTGATATTTTAATGAAAAAATCAAACTTGCTAGGATAGCCAACTTTCCCAAGCCTAGCCCCCAATAGATACACCCAGTGAAGATCAGTGTAAAAAGTGGTCTACAGCAACTCATGTTTGTCATAACAGGTGACTAACAGGATCAGGCGGTCAGGCTCACTGACTTGGTCGATGCATGTCATCGTATCCCAACTGCACAGAGTGATGCTCATGATGTCAATCACTGGATTGTCTGATCCAGACTCGATTATGTACAGACCGCCATCATGAAGCTGGAATATTGCTGAATACAGCGTTAAACAACAAACATCAATATACATCTTACTTGCTGAACATGTTTTAGAGAGAAACAGAACAAAACCCTCAACATAGAACATTCTTTAGGGTTGTGAAGGTATTGAACTTACCTAGTATCTGCAGAGCATCTGCTGTAAAGTTGACAGTCTCATCCATGTGCTGCAGTAGTCGCCCTGGCGTACAGATCACGATATTCGTCTGGTTGATACGCTCAGACTCCTCCTTCAGATGCTGAAAGCAACACACTTACACACTGTACTCATGGCAACTCATGTAGAGTGTACTCATGGCAACTGTTACACTGTACTCATGGCAACTGTTACACTGTATTCAAGGCAACTGTTACACTGTACTCATGGCAACTCATGTAGAGTGTACTCATGGCAAGTCATGTAGAGTGTACTCATGGCAACTGTTACACACTACTCATGGCAACTGTTACACTGTATTCAAGGCAACTGTTACACTGTACTCATGGCAACTCATGTAGAGTGTACTCATGGCAACTCATGTAGAGTGTACTCATGGCAACTGTTACACTGTACTCATGGCAACTGTTACACTGTACTCATGGCAACTGTTACACTGTACTCAAGGCAACTGTTACACTGTACTCATGGCAACTCATGTAGAGTGTACTCATGGCAACTCATGTAGAGTGTACTCATGGCAACTGTTACACTGTACTCATGGCAACTGTTACACTGTACTCATGGCAACTGTTACACTGTATTCAAGGCAACTGTTACACTGTACTCATGGCAACTGTTACACTGTATTCAAGGCAACTGTTACACTGTACTCATGGCAACTGTTACACTGTATTCAAGGCAACTGTTACACTGTACTCATGGCAACTGTTACACTGTGCTCATGGCAACTGTTACACTGTACTCATGGCAACTGTTACACTGTACTCATGGCAACTGTTACACTGTACTCATGGCAACTGTTACACTGTACTCATGGCAACTGTTACACACTGTACTCATGGCAACTGTTACACACTGTACTCATGGCAACTGTTACACTGTACTCATGGCAACTGTTACACACTGTACTCATGGCAACTGTTACACACTGTACTCATGGCAACTGTTACACTGTACTCATGGCAACTGTTACACTGTACTCAAGGCAACTGTTACACACTGTACTCATGGCAACTATTACACACTGTACTCATGGCAACTGTTACACACTGTACTCATGGCAACTGTTACACACTACTCATGGCAACTGTTACACACTGTACTCATGGCAACTGTTACACACTGTACTCATGGCAACTGTTACACACTACTCATGGCAACTATTACACACTGTACTCATGGCAACTATTACACACTACTCATGGCGTACTAGTGGCAACTCAGATCCAGACTACCCGTGGCAATTCACACGCTGCATACTAGTGGCAACTCACAGTCAGACTACTCGTGGCATCTCATACGCTGTGTACTAGTGGCAACTCACATCCAGACTACACGTGGCAACTCACACGCTGTGTGCTAGTGGCTACTCACATCCAGACTACTCGTGGCAACTCGCACTCTGTGTACTAGCGGCAACTAACATCCAGACTACTCGTGGCTACTAACATCCAGACTACTTGTGGCAACTCACACGCTGTGTACTAGTGGCTACTCACATCCAGACTTCTCGTGGCTACTAACATCCAGACTACTCGTGGCAATAACATCCAGACTACTCGTGGCAACTCACACGCTGAGTACTAGTGGCAACTCACATCCAGACTACTCGGGGCTACTCACATCCAGACTACTCGTGGCAACTCGCACGCTGTGTACTAGCGGCAACTAACATCCAGACTACTCTTGGCTACTAACATCCAGACTACTCGTGGCAACTCACACGCTGTGTACTAGTGGCTACTCACATCCAGACTTCTCGTGGCTACTAACATCCAGACTACTCGTGGGAACTCACATCCAGACTACTCGTGGCTACTAACATCCAGACTACTCGCGGCAACTACCATTCAGACTACTCGTGGCAACTCACACGCTGTGTATTAGTGGCAACTCACATCCAGACTACTCGTGGCAACTCGCAGGCTGTGTACTAGTGGCAACTAACATCCAGACTACTTGTGGCAACTCACACGTTGTGTACTAGTGGCTACTCACATCCAGACTACTCATGGCTACTAACATCCAGACTACTCCTAGCAACTTGCACGCTGTGTACTAGCAGCAACTAACATTCAGACTACTCGTGGCAACTCGCATGCTGTGTACTAGTAGCAACTCACATCCAGACTACTCATGGCAACTCACATGCTGTGTACTAGTGGCTACTCACATCCAGACTACTCGTGGCAACTCACATCCAGACTACTCGTGGCTACTCACATCCAGACTACTCGTGGCAACTCACATGCTTTGTACTAGTGGCAACTCACATCCAGATTACTTGTGGCAACTCACATCCAGACTACTCCTAGCAACTCGCACGCTGTGTACTAGCGGCAACTAACATTCAGACTACTCGTGGCATCTCACACGCTGTGTACTAGTGGCAACTAACCTCCAGACTACTCGTGGCATCTCACACGCTGTGTACTCGCGGCAACTACCATTCAGACTACTCGTGGCATCTCACACGCTGTGTACTAGTGGCAACTCACATCCAGACTACTTGTGGCAACTCGCACGCTGTGTACTAGCGGCAACTAACATTCAGACTACTTGTGGCAACTCGCACGCTGTGTACTAGTGGCAACTAACATCCAGACTACTTGTGGCAACTCACACGCTGTGTACTAGTGGCTACTCACATCCAGACTACTCATGGCTACTAACATCCAGACTACTCGCGGCAATAACATCCAGACTACTCGTGGCAACTCGCACGCTGTGTACTAGTGGATACTCACATCCAGACTACTCGTGGCTACTCACATCCAGACTACTCGTGGCAACTCACACGCTTTGTACTAGTGGCAATTCACATCCAGACTACTCGTGGCAACTCGCACGCTGTGTACTAGTGGCTACTCACATCCAGACTACTTGTGGCTACTAACATCCAGACTACTCGCGGCTACTAACATCCAGACTACTCGTGGCAACTCGCACGCTGTGTACTAGTGGATACTCACATCCAGACTACTCGTGGCTACTCACATCCAGACTACTCATGGCAACTCATATCAAGGCAACTCATATCCGGACTACTCGTGGCAACTCACATCCGGACTACTCGTGGCAACTTCAATGACTGGGACACAAGAGTGCCCCACATGCATGACAATCAAAGGACACACCTCTCCAACACAATCATCGACTTGATTGTTTCATTGCTGCATGCAAACATATTCTCTCAATCATGCACACTCTATCATGTCTATGTATGATATTGAAATGTAAAATATGATGGGAACTGAGATAAAAAAATGTAAACAAGAAAATAAAAAAAACCCAACGTATTCTCTCAAACATTCTTTTCCTTTATTACTTCATAATTTGATTGATACATTCAAACATACAAACTCAAACTAGGATTAAAAACATGGTGGTCACTGTCAATATGTAAACATCTGAGCAATGTTGCAGGTGAAGGAAGGTGCCAGACACAGATGCACAACATTTGAAATATGTGTGAAACTCATGATACTGCAAGTTTCAATTTGAGATGAGTTTTAAAACCTGACTAAACTTTACAATTTCTCTGACACTAAAAAGATTCACAGTTGATTAAGCAAAACATAGCTTCAATATCTGGAACATATGTGAACAAACTATCTCCCTTACCTTGCCACCAATAACAAGACCAGCTGAGAAGTCATGTAACTTGCCAATCTTCCGGAGCACCTCGAACGTCTGGTATGCCAGCTCCCGTGTAGGGGAGATAATCAAGGCTCCCATCCCATCCATGGAACTCCATTTCTGTCTGTACAGGCACTCCAACACCTGCAAACAGAACATCCCTCCATCAGAGTCACCTCTGTCTATACAGACACTCCAACACTTACAAACAGAACATCCGTCCATCAGTCACCTCTGTCTATACAGACACTCCAACACTTACAAACAGAACATCCCTCCATCAGAGTCACCTCTGTCTATACAGACACTCCAACACTTACAAACAGAACATCCGTCCATCAGTCACCTCTGTCTATACAGACACTCCAACACTTACAAACAGAACATCCCTCCATCAGAGTCACCTCTGTCTATACAGGCACTCCAACACCTACAAACAGAACATCCCTCCATCAGAGTCACCTCTGTCTATACAGACGCTCCAACACCTACAAACAGAACATCCCTCCATCAGAGTCACCTCTGTCTATACAGACGCTCCAACACCTACAAACAGAACATCCGTCCATCAGTCACCTCTGTCTATACAGACGCTCCAACACCTACAAACAGAACATCCCTCCATCAGAGTCACCTCTGTCTATACAGACGCTCCAACACCTACAAACAGAACATCCCTCCATCAGAGTCACCTCTGTCTATACAGACGCTCCAACACCTACAAACAGAACATCCCTCCATCAGAGTCACCTCTGTCTATACAGACGCTCCAACACTTACAAACAGAACATCCCTCCATCAGAGTCACCTCTGTCTATACAGACGCTCCAACACCTACAAACAGAACATCCGTCCATCAGTCACCTCTGTCTATACAGACACTCCAACACTTACAAACAGAACATCCCTCCATCAGTCACCTCTGTCTATACAGACACTCCAACACTTACAAACAGAACATCCCTCCATCAGAGTCACCTCTGTCTATACAGACGCTCCAACACTTACAAACAGAACATCCGTCCATCAGTCACCTCTGTCTATACAGGCACTCCAACACTTACAAACAGAACATCCCTCCATCAGTCACCTCTGTCTGTACAGACACTCCAACACTTACAAACAGAACATCCGTCCATCAGTCACCTCTGTCTATACAGACACTCCAACACCTACAAACAGAACATCCCTCCATCAGTCACCTCTGTCTATACAGACACTCCAACACTTACAAACAGAACATCCCTCCATCAGTCACCTCTGTCTATACAGGCACTCCAACACCTACAAACAGAACATCCCTCCATCAGTCACCTCTGTCTATACAGACACTCCAACACCTACAAACAGAACATCCCTCCTTCAGAGTCACCTCTGTCTATACAGACACTCCAACACTTACAAACAGAACATCCGTCCATCAGTCACCTCTGTCTATACAGACACTCCAACACCTACAAACAGAACATCCCTCCATCAGTCACCTCTGTCTATACAGACACTCCAACACTTACAAACAGAACATCCGTCCATCAGTCACCTCTGTCTATACAGACGCTCCAACACTTACAAACAGAACATCCCTCCATCAGTCACCTCTGTCTATACAGACACTCCAACACCTACAAACAGAACATCCCTCCATCAGTCACCTCTGTCTATACAGACACTCCAACACCTACAAACAGAACATCCCTCCATCAGTCACCTCTGTCTATACAGACACTCCAACACTTACAAACAGAACATCCCTCCATCAGTCACCTCTGTCTATACAGACACTCCAACACTTACAAACAGAACATCCCTCCTTCAGAGTCACCTCTGTCTATACAGACACTCCAACACCTACAAACAGAACATCCCTCCATCAGAGTCACCTCTGTCTATACAGACACTCCAACACTTACAAACAGAACATCCCTCCTTCAGAGTCACCTCTGTCTATACAGACACTCCAACACTTACAAACAGAACATCCGTCCATCAGTCACCTCTGTCTATACAGACACTCAAACACCTACAAACAGAACATCCCTCCATCAGTCACCTCTGTCTATACAGACACTCCAACACTTACAAACAGAACATCCCTCCATCAGTCACCTCTGTCTATACAGACACTCAAACACCTACTAACAGAACATCCCTCCATCAGAGTCACCTCTGTCTGTACAGACACTCCAACACCTACAAACAGAACATCCCTCCATCAGAGTCACCTCTGTCTATACAGACACTCCAACACCTACAAACAGAACATCCCTCCATCAGAGTCACCTCTGTCTGTACAGACACTCCAACACCTACAAACAGAACATCCCTCCATCAGTCACCTCTGTCTATACAGACACTCCAACACCTACAAACAGAACATCCCTCCATCAGTCACCTCTGTCTATACAGACACTCCAACACCTACTAACAGAACATCCCTCCATCAGAGTCACCTCTGTCTATACAGACACTCCAACACTTACAAACAGAACATCCCTCCTTCAGAGTCACCTCTGTCTATACAAGCACTCCAACACTTTCAAACAGAACATCCCTCCATCAGAGTCACCTCTGTCTATACAGACGCTCCAACACCTACAAACAGAACATCCGTCCATCAGTCACCTCTGTCTATACAGACACTCCAACACTTACAAACAGAACATCCCTCCATCAGTCACCTCTGTCTATACAGACACTCCAACACTTACAAACAGAACATCCCTCCATCAGTCACCTCTGTCTATACAGACACTCCAACACTTTCAAACAGAACATCCCTCCATCAGAGTCACCTCTGTCTATACAGACGCTCCAACACCTACAAACAGAACATCCCTCCATCAGAGTCACCTCTGTCTATACAGACACTCAAACACCTACAAACAGAACATCCCTCCATCAGTCACCTCTGTCTATACAGACACTCCAACACTTACAAACAGAACATCCGTCCATCAGAGTCACCTCTGTCTATACAGACGCTCCAACACCTACAAACAGAACATCCGTCCATCAGTCACCTCTGTCTATACAGACACTCCAACACTTACAAACAGAACATCCCTCCATCAGTCACCTCTGTCTATACAGACACTCCAACACTTACAAACAGAACATCCCTCCATCAGTCACCTCTGTCTATACAGACGCTCCAACACCTGCAAACAGAACATCCGTCCATCAGTCACCTCTGTCTATACAGACGCTCCAACACCTACAAACAGAACATCCCTCCATCAGTCACCTCTGTCTATACAGACACTCCAACACTTACAAACAGAACATCCCTCCATCAGTCACCTCTGTCTATACAGGCACTCCAACACCTACAAACAGAACATCCCTCCATCAGTCACCTCTGTCTATACAGACACTCCAACACTTACAAACAGAACATCCCTCCATCAGAGTCACCTCTGTCTATACAGACGCTCCAACACCTACAAACAGAACATCCCTCCATCAGTCACCTCTGTCTATACAGACACTCCAACACTTACAAACAGAACATCCGTCCATCAGTCACCTCTGTCTATACAGACACTCCAACACTTACAAACAGAACATCCCTCCATCAGTCACCTCTGTCTATACAGACACTCCAACACTTACAAACAGAACATCCCTCCATCAGAGTCACCTCTGTCTATACAGACACTCCAACACTTACAAACAGAACATCCCTCCATCAGTCACCTCTGTCTATACAGACACTCCAACACTTACAAACAGAACATCCCTCCTTCAGAGTCACCTCTGTCTATACAGACGCTCCAACACTTACAAACAGAACATCCCTCCATCAGTCACCTCTGTCTATACAGACGCTCCAACACTTACAAACAGAACATCCCTCCATCAGTCACCTCTGTCTATACAGACGCTCCAACACTTACAAACAGAACATCCCTCCATCAGTCACCTCTGTCTGTACAGACACTCCAACACTTACAAACAGAACATCCCTCCATCAGTCACCTCTGTCTATACAGACGCTCCAACACTTACAAACAGAACATCCCTCCATCAGTCACCTCTGTCTGTACAGACGCTCCAACACCTACAAACAGAACATCCCTCCATCAGTCACCTCTGTCTATACAGACACTCCAACACTTTCAAACAGAACATCCCTCCATCAGTCACCTCTGTCTATACAGACACTCCAACACTTACAAACAGAACATCCGTCCATCAGTCACCTCTGTCTATACAGACACTCAAACACTTACAAACAGAACATCCCTCCATCAGTCACCTCTGTCTATACAGACACTCCAACACTTACAAACAGAACATCCCTCCATCAGTCACCTCTGTCTATACAGACACTCCAACACTTACAAACAGAACATCCCTCCATCAGAGTCACCTCTGTCTATACAGACACTCCAACACTTACAAACAGAACATCCCTCCATCAGTCACCTCTGTCTATACAGACACTCCAACACTTACAAACAGAACATCCCTCCTTCAGAGTCACCTCTGTCTATACAGACGCTCCAACACTTACAAACAGAACATCCCTCCATCAGTCACCTCTGTCTATACAGACGCTCCAACACTTACAAACAGAACATCCCTCCATCAGTCACCTCTGTCTATACAGACGCTCCAACACTTACAAACAGAACATCCCTCCATCAGTCACCTCTGTCTGTACAGACACTCCAACACTTACAAACAGAACATCCCTCCATCAGTCACCTCTGTCTATACAGACGCTCCAACACTTACAAACAGAACATCCCTCCATCAGTCACCTCTGTCTGTACAGACGCTCCAACACCTACAAACAGAACATCCCTCCATCAGTCACCTCTGTCTATACAGACACTCCAACACTTTCAAACAGAACATCCCTCCATCAGTCACCTCTGTCTATACAGACACTCCAACACCTACAAACAGAACATCCCTCCATCAGAGTCACCTCTGTCTATACAGACGCTCCAACACCTACAAACAGAACATCCCTCCATCAGAGTCACCTCTGTCTATACAGACGCTCCAACACTTACAAACAGAACATCCCTCCATCAGTCACCTCTGTCTGTACAGACACTCCAACACCTACAAACAGAACATCCCTCCATCAGTCACCTCTGTCTATACAGGCACTCCAACACCTACAAACAGAACATCCCTCCATCAGTCACCTCTGTCTATACAGACACTCCAACACTTACAAACAGAACATCCCTCCATCAGAGTCACCTCTGTCTATACAGACGCTCCAACACTTACAAACAGAACATCCCTCCATCAGTCACCTCTGTCTATACAGACGCTCCAACACTTACAAACAGAACATCCCTCCATCAGAGTCACCTCTGTCTATACAGGCACTCCAACACCTACAAACAGAACATCCCTCCATCAGTCACCTCTGTCTATACAGACACTCCAACACTTACAAACAGAACATCCGTCCATCAGTCACCTCTGTCTATACAGGCACTCCAACACCTACAAACAGAACATCCCTCCATCAGTCACCTCTGTCTATACAGACACTCAAACACCTACAAACAGAACATCCCTCCATCAGTCACCTCTGTCTATACAGACACTCAAACACCTACAAACAGAACATCCCTCCATCAGTCACCTCTGTCTATACAGACACTCAAACACCTACAAACAGAACATCCCTCCATCAGTCACCTCTGTCTATACAGACGCTCCAACACCTACAAACAGAACATCCCTCCATCAGAGTCACCTCTGTCTATACAGACACTCCAACACCTACAAACAGAACATCCCTCCATCAGTCACCTCTGTCTATACAGACACTCCAACACCTGCAAACAGAACATCCCTCCATCAGTCACCTCTGTCTATACAGACACTCCAACACTTACAAACAGAACATCCCTCCATCAGTCACCTCTGTCTATACAGACACTCCAACACCTACAAACAGAACATCCCTCCATCAGTCACCTCTGTCTATACAGACACTCAAACACCTACAAACAGAACATCCCTCCATCAGAGTCACCTCTGTCTATACAGACACTCCAACACCTACAAACAGAACATCCCTCCATCAGTCACCTCTGTCTATACAGACGCTCCAACACTTACAAACAGAACATCCCTCCATCAGTCACCTCTGTCTGTACAGACACTCCAACACTTACAAACAGAACATCCCTCCTTCAGAGTCACCTCTGTCTATACAGACACTCCAACACTTACAAACAGAACATCCCTCCATCAGTCACCTCTGTCTATACAGACACTCCAACACTTACAAACAGAACATCCCTCCATCAGTCACCTCTGTCTATACAGACACTCCAACACTTACAAACAGAACATCCCTCCATCAGTCACCTCTGTCTATACAGACACTCCAACACTTACAAACAGAACATCCCTCCTTCAGAGTCACCTCTGTCTATACAGACACTCCAACACTTACAAACAGAACATCCCTCCATCAGTCACCTCTGTCTATACAGACACTCCAACACCTGCAAACAGAACATCCCTCCATCAGTCACCTCTGTCTATACAGACACTCCAACACTTACAAACAGAACATCCCTCCATCAGTCACCTCTGTCTGTACAGACGCTCCAACACCTACAAACAGAACATCCCTCCATCAGTCACCTCTGTCTATACAGACACTCCAACACTTACAAACAGAACATCCCTCCATCAGTCACCTCTGTCTATACAGACGCTCCAACACTTACAAACAGAACATCCCTCCATCAGTCACCTCTGTCTGTACAGACGCTCCAACACCTACAAACAGAACATCCCTCCATCAGTCACCTCTGTCTATACAGACACTCCAACACTTACAAACAGAACATCCCTCCATCAGTCACCTCTGTCTATACAGACACTCCAACACTTACAAACAGAACATCCCTCCATCAGTCACCTCTGTCTATACAGACACTCCAACACCTACAAACAGAACATCCCTCCATCAGTCACCTCTGTCTATACAGACACTCCAACACTTACAAACAGAACATCCCTCCATCAGTCACCTCTGTCTATACAGACACTCCAACACCTACAAACAGAACATCCCTCCATCAGTCACCTCTGTCTATACAGACGCTCCAACACTTACAAACAGAACATCCGTCCATCAGTCACCTCTGTCTATACAGACACTCCAACACTTACAAACAGAACATCCCTCCATCAGAGTCACCTCTGTCTATACAGACACTCCAACACCTGCAAACAGAACATCCCTCCATCAGTCACCTCTGTCTATACAGACGCTCCAACACTTACAAACAGAACATCCCTCCATCAGTCACCTCTGTCTATACAGGCACTCCAACACCTGCAAACAGAACATCCGTCCATCAGTCACCTCTGTCTATACAGACACTCCAACACTTACAAACAGAACATCCCTCCTTCAGAGTCACCTCTGTCTATACAGACACTCCAACACTTACAAACAGAACATCCGTCCATCAGTCACCTCTGTCTATACAGACACTCCAACACCTACAAACAGAACATCCGTCCATCAGTCACCTCTGTCTATACAGGCACTCCAACACCTACAAACAGAACATCCCTCCATCAGTCACCTCTGTCTATACAGACACTCCAACACCTACAAACAGAACATCCCTCCATCAGTCACCTCTGTCTATACAGACACTCCAACACTTACAAACAGAACATCCCTCCATCAGAGTCACCTCTGTCTATACAGACACTCCAACACCTGCAAACAGAACATCCCTCCATCAGTCACCTCTGTCTATACAGACGCTCCAACACTTACAAACAGAACATCCCTCCATCAGTCACCTCTGTCTATACAGACACTCAAACACCTACAAACAGAACATCCCTCCATCAGAGTCACCTCTGTCTATACAGACGCTCCAACACCTACAAACAGAACATCCCTCCATCAGTCACCTCTGTCTATACAGACGCTCCAACACTTACAAACAGAACATCCCTCCATCAGTCACCTCTGTCTATACAGACGCTCCAACACTTACAAACAGAACATCCCTCCATCAGTCACCTCTGTCTATACAGACACTCAAACACCTACAAACAGAACATCCCTCCATCAGTCACCTCTGTCTATACAGACACTCCAACACTTTCAAACAGAACATCCCTCCATCAGTCACCTCTGTCTATACAGACGCTCCAACACCTACAAACAGAACATCCCTCCATCAGTCACCTCTGTCTATACAGGCACTCCAACACTTTCAAACAGAACATCCCTTCAGCAAAGTCATTTCTGCAAAATGCACAAGAGGTTGGCTGTTCACAGTAGTTTGATGTCAACACTATCATGCATATTACATGTATAATGAAAATAAATGTGGGGCACAGAAACCTCTAGTATGAGGGTCTTGTAAGGGGGTGTTACAAAACAGCAGTCTGTAAATTTGGGGCCTTTTGTCACTTGTCAGTATATTTTTGGCTCAGTCAGTACAAATACCATTTAAACAGAAGACCAGCTGTCAAGACTCTAAAAGTCTGTCTGTCGGGGCACATGGGGCCAGCTGGTTCTGCTTTCATTTCATTACTGTATTTCATGTTTTGCAAACACCAAATTTTGTTGTGTCGTTGGATCCAGTTACATAGGACTTTCATGAGACCTTGATGAGCGTCAACAATGCACAGAAAGTACTGTTGTCCAGATATACAAGTACTACAGATGTGAAGAGCATCTAACTTACAGGTGGGAGATATTCTGCTGGACTACAAGTACTACAGATGTGAAGAGCATCTAACTTACAGGTGGGAGATATTCTGCTGGACTACAAGTACTACAGATGTGAAGAGCATCTAACTTACAGGTGGGAGATATTCTGCTGGACTACAAGTACTACAGATGTGAAGAGCATCTAACTTACAGGTAGGAGAAATGCCAAGGTTTTCCCTGACCCTGTCTGGGCTGCCCCTAAGATGTCCAGTCCTTGGAGGGCGAGGCCGATGGATTCCCGCTGGATTTCTGTGGGGGATGTATACTTGGCGTGATCCAAACCTAAAGCAGGGATGTACATTGGGTGAACATCACTCAAATACTGTCATCATCAAACATTACAAGGTATCACAAGTACAAAATAGATTTCCAATTGATCCAGGCTCTATTTGACAGGAAAGAAAATCAGAAGATGATGTAACTTATGTTTCAACAATAAACATATTTCAACATTATGAACAAATCCAAACTATTCTCTTGTAGTCGATGCTTTGAATGTGCTAAATAACACAGAGTGCAAGGACATGATATTCCTGTTGAAATCTAATTATGATTGTTGTGACAATGTACATGTACCTAATGTAGATTGTTGTTTAATGCCTACACGAAGCATGGTAATCAGAGAACATGTTGCACTTGCAGTGAAAAAAATGAAAAATTTAAAAATCAAAATACATCATAAACAGTACAGTAAACTATGTTTATAACAAACATGCTTACAATGAACTGACGGATATACAACAAACTTTTCTTTTGTTCCCGGCCATTTGCTGTATATTTTATCACATAACATTGATGATATAACACATACACTCATAACAAAATAATGGACATAGCGAACTCACTTTGTGGTCATGTATGTACTCTATCAACAACAATTATTATGTTAATAACAAACTGTTACGCGTCACCAATCAGCCTATGAAAATATCCATGGCCAAGCGCTGCTGTTCAAAGCGGCAATAAACAATTGAAGGCAAGTTATTAACTGGCTTACACACTGACACTCCTCAAATTACACCCTCAATTAATAACAGTAAAACAGTGATTAGGCTACAGCCTTTGAAATCGGTATATTATGTCTATAAAATGCGACGACCAGAGTGAGGAAACGTGACTTGAACCAAGAACTCTGACAGTCGAAATGCTTTTAACAAACTATGGTTATAACAAACAATATTAGTGGTCCATTGAGTTGTTTATAACTATACCTAACTGTATTTGTGTTAAATTGGTTTGGCACAGTATTTGTTATTGGAATTATGTAGTACTTTCAACTCAATGCTTTTGCATATTAGAAAAAACATGTTGTCCTTAGTTCAGGGGCATTTAAAAGTAATAACAAACCTCAACTGGGAAGCTAAGCCAACTTTTACTGTAGACTTGGGATAAATTTTCCACCTTTGAGAAATCCTATATAGACCCTGTCAGGTATGACTGACAGTCCCACAAGCTGGATCCATTGTTACTTACACCTCTAGTTGGGCTTACCTTTCAGTGTCCTTTCACACAATGGCAGATCAGCAAAGGTCTCAATATTTCCAGGAACAATCTTTAATCAAAAACAATCAAACATGTGACTGTTAAATACAATAAAACTGACAACAGCATCCATCTTATGAAAGCTTACACCATCATAGCAATACCGACAAGATGAGTCAATCACACAATCTGCTTTCTGTATATTGCTGTGTTGTATGTTTCTGCAAACCCAAACTCTTCAAGACCACAAGAATCTGTAGCAAGACATTCAGGATACAGACTAAACATGAGACCAATTCAACATGTTCACAGTCCGTGTAGAATGAATGTACCATGGAGACAGCCAGTCCTGATATCTATCTTTTGTACTGTACAGTTACAATTGTGACCTGACAATTAACCTTGTATGACTACGCATGAGTTCCGCCCATTGGTGTGTACCATTGTGAAGAAAGGGGTAGTGGGTGGTCCGCAACAAGCAGAATGATGGATATGTGCATGTCTCAGCTAACAATTCTGGAATCGACTTGTCACACCAACCTGTTAATAGTCTTATGAGCGACACGTGTGTGCACGCGAGAGTAGTCAATTTCATTGTCATGACCTGCACGTGCACAACATGCTTACATCCTCTCTACCTGTTAGAAACCAAATATGTTTGCCCAACTTCTGTGCACTGCCTACTTATCTCAAGCCTGTCTGGTGAGTTGGTTCAACTTACCCTGGATTACAAGTAGTTGTTTCACCACAAGGATACATGTTTCTGTCCTAACCCCATATCACTGATCAGCAGTTGGTGCCGACCTCATTAGTATTTAAATCTATCTGTAGCTGCTGTGGTGTTACTGGCATGATAAACTAAACTAAACTAGACTTTCGGACTTTCATTTTGGTGGAAACCTCGGTGGCTGAGTGTGGCTAGAATCTCTACTTTACTCAGAAAGTGTTATCCCAAATATAACATTTGTTACATTTGACAACTTACTAAATGGCATTTCAGCCATGGGAGCCGTGTCAATTTACACTTGTCAGAGGGGTACACAAAGTATGTGATCTAGACTACCAGTTGTTTGACTTTCATGTTTGTGGAAGCCTCAGTGGCTGAGTGGGTAAGATTGCTGACTTTGTGTGCTGGCGACTAGGTGCCTCACTCGGGCAGTGTTGGTTCGAATCCCGGACGGGACTCAACCCCACAAAACGTACTAGAATCTGTACTTTACTAAGAAAGCGTTATCCCAAATGAAACATTTGTTACATGATAAACTAGTTGACAAAAGCAGCACAACTAGTAAAAAGTGTTATGGATAAGCAAGTGGGGATGTATATTTTTCGAAATTGGTTTGCATCCAATGACTGATGAGATAATGATGGAAAACATTTCTTATTCCTAACAGTGATTAACATATATGTGAATATGATACCAGAGATTGTACAATACCTTATTTGAATTATTAAAAGATGTGCATTTGCTTAAATCAAAGTTAGTAAAAGTTTAAATTCTGAATACTTCAGAAATAATACGAAAAAAGTCTGTGCACTGTTCTGACTCGGGTTCTGATTAAAGATGTATGATCTCATATTGCAGGTCTCTAGTTAAGCGTCTGGATGCCTTGGAGAGGTTAGCGACAGTTTTGTCTCTATTGTGGCAGATGTTAGCACAAGTGGTCCTGAATTGTAGGTAGAATGAATGTTTTGTTTCTCCTACATATTGTTTACCACATTTTGAACAGTTGAGTAGGTAGACTCTTACAGCTGAGGTGTGTATAGCACTTGTATTTCTTACCAGTAATATGGCTGCTGAACATGTTTCTAGACTTAACATTCATAAAAACTTTCCAAGCTTGTTTTTGACAACTGTCATCAATATTTTTAGCTGATTTTGGCACTTATTTGTGGTTTTCGGTAGTGGGAATGTTATGGCAGCATTCATGAGGATATCTCCTTGCGTGCAATTCTGATGGTATGCTGTAATGTGTAGGACCAGGCAGGTTTTGCTGCAGGCATCTGACCCAGTGAGGTGCCAAGAGTTTTTCATCATGAAGCTGACCTGAAGTGCAGTGGGATTGTAAATTATGTATGACACAAAAAAGTCATTAGGCCTATTGATAATCATGTTTCGGTTTCTTTATTACAATATTGAGAAATGCAGAAATTGGCTATAATGTAATTATTCATAGATGTTTTTCGGTTTTTTTTATGAGTAATAAGTGTTTTTCTGTAGAAAACACTAGTTCGTTCGCCAAAGTCATGTTTTATCCATGAATGACATGGTAAACAACCTCAAATAGGACCACAAAAGGAAATAAAACAGCTGCATTCTGCAAAAGAAACGCGCATGCCTTGCAAAATGAAACAACGCAATTACGCTGTACACAGACTGAAGTTTTCCCCGACCTAAAAGTGACACTAGCGACCACTAGATGTCTGATAGTAAACAAGGAGCAGTACATAAATAATATAACTGTTCTAAAGCCATTTGTTTCTAACAAAACCACTGATTGCTACTCTCAAGCATCCCAGTGCGGCCTGACCACGTGTTGCAGCTCGACTTACAAACTTATACCGAGATTTCAACTCGGCGATCTCACTGTCGGTAACATCCGCTAGTCTTGGCTTTCGTGTGTAATGCTGCTTCTTGAATTTCCCCTTGTGACCTTTCGATATATTGCCCTTGGGGCGATTTTGTTTATATTCTGTCTGAAATTTAGGATTCATTTTTCAAGTCCAGAGAAAAAAACAATTTGGAGTGACCTCCCCTCTCGCTCCTCACAGCGATACGGTCTATATCATGATATCGAGAGGCGAAGGAGTAACGCGCTGGGAAGGAGCTTTGTCGCCCCATAACTGTGAAACGGAAGGAACCATATATAATACTGAGCCAAGTCAAAATAGCCTCATGTCAAAATTGCCTCGAAACGGCCAGAGACAAAACGTCAAACCGTCCACAACCCATCGTGAAACGGTCACACAAGATAGTCACAAGGGACTCAACAAGAAAAGCCACACACAAAAACAAAGACAACAAACTCAATTATTATATATATAGCACATAGCCTAGCTTTCACTTGCACGGAGTTCAGCTTCCCACGAACATAGCAATGTGGAGCTGATCCATGACTTAGAGGTGACAGCGGTGTTGAGAGTATGGGCTACAGTGGCTGTACCCTTACATAATATATAACACTACAGGAAAGAGTCATTGTTCCATTGATTAGGGGCGCTAATATCCTTGGTTTTTCTCGGCCGTCTGACACCACTGGCTCGCTAACGCACCTGAGCGTGATAACAGAATGGGCTACCATCTGCAAGGACAGCTAAATAAACTTTGAAGGCAATATTTGTTTTACGCATTTTTTGAACACGTTTGTTAACCGTGATCTATGAATATTTCAATGGGCGGCCATTCGGTTAAAAAATACAAAGTTAAAAAAAAAGGACAAAAGTACACAATAAAGGTCAAATATTACGAATAAAGAACTAAATGTTACTAATAAAGGTCAAAATACAAAACAATGAGCCGCCGGTTAAAAAATAAAAAGTTGAAATGAAGGTCAAAGGTACACAATATTAATAGTCAAATGTTATGAAAAAACGTCATAAGAAAAGAAAGAACAATGTGTACGAAAGAACGTCAGTGAGCACGAAAGGACGTTAACAATAAAGAAAATCGATTTTCCTCTATGACACCAGCGTTCGTTTTCAAACTAGATTTATTTCCCATGTTTATATTTGTGATCAAAACAAGTTGTCAGTTGATACCGAAATGTACGCGTAATTTAGGGATGTATGTATCGCAGCTGTGTGTGAAATATATGTGATGTTATAGGCGTCTCATAACCGGCATGCGTGAAACGTGACTTTGTAAACACTATCCAATATGGCGGAAAGTTCGCCTCGGCGTTCGTGATTGCTTATTTTCTAAAACATTTTAAACGATTCTAGGGTTAATACAAATTAGACGTTTCTTAAAAAAATGGAGGCCCATTTCTCTTTTAAATGCTTTATATAAGATTATTAGCACTTGTATAACAAATAGGATAAAAAAGACACTGGATCTCCTTATCAACGATAACCAGACAGGATTTATACCAGGTAGGTGTATAAGCGAAAACATTAGACTCCTATATGACATCATCTTCGAAACAAAAAGATTAAAGAAGAAAGGCCTATTAATATTAATCGATTTCGAAAAAGCCTTTGACAGAGTTTCTAAGCGATTCATTGTGAAGGTTTTAGATAAATTTGGTTTTGGAACTTATATGCAAACATGGGTAAATATCCTGATCTCAAACTCTACTTCTTGTGTCATACAAAACGGTCACTTGTCTTTCTTTTTTCAGCAACGAGAGAGGATGTAGACATGGAGATCCGATTTCCCCATACTTGTTTCTTTTCGTCGCAGAAATACTAGGCATAATGATAAGAAAAAATACAAATATAAAAGGTATAGTCCTTGGAGAAAGTGAGCACGTAATATGTCAATATGCCGATGACACCGAACTATTTTTAGATGGCTCAGCAACGTCTCTAAATGAAGCAGTAAATACACTCAGTAAGTTCTATAGAATGTCTGGCTAAAAAATAAACACAGACAAAACTAAAGCTATATGGATAGGTTCAATGGCAAGGAGTTCACTCATATTATGTCCCGATTTGACATTGGACTGGCACAACGCAGATTTCGATGTACTTGGAATTAAACTAAACGCTGATTTGATGAACCTTTGGGTTATCAACACTAGAAAAAGACTGGAAACAATTAGAAGAATTCTTTCAAACTGGCGGAAACGCAACTTGACATTAATAGGGAAAATAACCGTAATAAAAACCTTGGCTTAGTCAAGTATAGTTCATATATTAACTGCTTTACCAAATCCCCCAAAAGAATTTATAAAAGAATTAAACAGCATTTTTTTCAATTTCATATGGAATGGGAAGAAAGACAAAATATAAAGAGTAAACCTAGTTCGAAAAGATGGTGGCCTTAGAATGGTTGATATTACAATGTTTATTTACTCACTTAAGGTATCGTGTATCAAACGATATATTTCCAAACCAAACAGCTACCCTCTTTCAGGCTTTCCCTTACAAGATATCTTCCGTTTGGGTGCTATTATTCAAAAACACTTCAATATCACAAACCCATTTTGGAAGACACATTAGACGCTTGGAACAAATACATAAAAAACGCACTGAATAAACGAAAACGATGTTAATGAAATTTTAATGCAACCATTGTGGTACAATCATAAATGTAATTTTCCGGATTTCATTATTAGAAATTGGTATGCAAGGGGTATTTGCCATATAAAGGATTTATGTGATTCGAACGGCTTTAATTCCATTCCCTGAGCTGAAAATAATGTATGGTATAAAGGGTACTTTATTGGACCATAACCGTTTGCTCTTAAACATCCCGAAGCCATGGAAAGATCTTGTGCATGATTCAAATAATCTAAACACAACGCAACTCAACATTTCTTCTCCATGGCTTGATTTACTTAGACAAGCAAAGGTTCTAGGATATTTTATGACAACTTCATTTCATCATCTAACTTTCCAGAAATTTGTGAGAAGTGAGAACAAGAATTGAACAATCAAATTAATTGGAAATATGTATTTTTACAATATAGAAAATCTACAATTGATACAAAATTATTAGAATTCAAATTCAAATTTCTACACAAAATTATATACACCAAAAAGGAATTGTTAATGATGAACTTGGTTGACAACAACCTTTGTTCATTTTGCAATTCAGACAGTGAAAACATCGCTCATACAATTTTACAAAGTATGAAAGGTGAACCTACTGTCATATCACTTCCTGTACATTTTTCTCATTTTTCTCATTGTAATTAACATGTAATTGATGCCTCTTAGGATACGATGACTATGTACCCTCTGGAATGAATAAAAACAATTAAAAAAAAATAATTGGTGTTTATTATATATATGATATATTATATTAGCAAGAACTAAGATCTGATTTTAATGAGATTGTGTGACCATACGTACTGTCAATCAAAGTGACAAATGCGCTTACGAATGGCGCAGCACAGGTCGCAAACTGGTCCAGATTTCTGCTGCAACACCCGGGTACTCACGAGGGAAAAACAATAACAAAGGCAACAACCAGTCCCGGGGAATTGCTTTAGATCAGTGCCCTTTAAATATATGAAACTTGTTGCCATGAAAACACGAAAAACGTGTTGTTTTCTTCAAAATCCCAATTATCTAAATGCACCAGTTCAACACTAGACCTATCTAATATCTATGTTCCAGGTTTGGTGAAGATACAAGGAATGGGTTTCAATATCTGCCCCGGAACCGACCTCTTGCCCCCGCTACCGATAGGTTCTTGCCCTGTTGTGATGCTACCACATACCATTTCACTTCCATTCCCAAACTAAAACGTTCTCCTGGACGCTTGTAGAACCCTGCACGACCATCAGAACTGTCCAGATGAAACCGGACTCATCTGTGAACAGTATACTGTCCCAGTCTAGTCTTCTGAACCTCAGATGCTGTCTACACCGAGATAGACGTGCCTGGCGGTGACGTGGAAGCAACATTGGGCGTATCGCTGGACCCCGGGGCCTTATGTTGTGATCCTTCAAACCAATGAGTCTTAACCCAGAAATTGTCCGACCTTTTAAATGTGGCAGATTGGTATCGTTTCCGTAGATGCAATAATTGAAAATGGTTGTCTTGCTGACATGGCGTTACATGTGGATGACACGCCCGTGGCAATTCATCAATGTTGCCCTGCTGTAGATAACGTAGATGTGTTGAGATCAACTCGTGATGTGTGGAGATCATCTCATGTAGGTGATTTGTTGAGATCATCTCGTGTAGGTGATGTGTGGAGATCATCTCGTGTAGGTGATGTGTTGAGATCAACTCGTGGAGGTGATGTGTTGAGATCATCTCATGTAGGTGATGTGTGGAGATCATCTCGTGTAGGTGATGTATTGAGATCATCTCAGGAAGGTGATGTGTTGAGATCAACTCGTGAAGGTGATGTGTTGAGATCAACTCAGGAAGGTGATGTGTTGAGATCATCTCATGTAGGTGATGTGACAACTGACAAGATCATCTCAGGTGATGTGTTGAGATCATCTCATGTAGGTGATATGTTGAGATCATCTCATGTAGGTGATGTGTTGAGATCATCTCGTGTAGGTGATGTGTTGAGATCATCTCATGTAGGTGATGTGTTGAGATCATCTCATGTAGGTGATATGTTGAGATCATCTCATGTAGGTGATGTGTGGAGATCATCTCGTGTAGGTGATGTGTTGAGATCAACTCGTGAAGGTGATGTGTTGAGATCAACTCGTGAAGGTGATGTGACAAGATCATCTCAGGTGATGTGTTGAGATCATCACATGTAGGTGATGTGTTGAGATCAACTCGTGTAGGTGATGTGTTGAGATCATCTCGTGTAGGTGATGTGACAAGATCATCTCAGGTGATGTGTTGAGATCATCTCATGTAGGTGATGTGTTGAGATCATCTCGTGTAGGTGATGTGTTGAGATCATCTGGCGTAGGTGATGTGACAAGATCATCTCAGGTGATGTGTTGAGATCAACTCGTGAAGGTGATGTGTTGAGATCATCTCTTGTAGGTGATGTGACAAGATCATCTCAGGTGATGTGTTGAGATCATCTCATGTAGGTGATGTGTTGAGATCATCTCTTGTAGGTGATGTGACAAGATCATCTCAGGTGATGTGTTGAGATCATCTCATGTAGGTGATGTGTTGAGATCATCTCGTGTAGGTGATGTGACAAGATCATCTCATGTAGGTGATGCGACAAGGTCTCAGGTGATGTGTTGAGATCATCTCATGTAGGTGATGTGACAACTGACAAGACCATCTCAGGTGATGTGTTGAGATCATCTCATGTAGGTGATGTGTTGAGATCAACACGTGAAGGTGATGTGTTGAGATCATCTCTTGTAGGTGATGTGACAAGATCATCTCAGGTGATGTGTTGAGATCAACTCATGTAGGTGATGTGTTGAGATCATCTCTGGTGATGTGCTGAGATCATCTCATGTATGTGATGTGTTGTGATCAACTCATGAAGGTGATGTGTTGAGATCAACTCATGAAGGTGATGTGTTGAGATCATCTCATGTTGGTGATGTGTTGAGATCATCTCATGTAGGTGATGTGTTGAGATTATCTCGTGTAGGTGATTTGACAAGATCATCTCAGGTGATGTGCTGAGATCATCTCATGTAGGTGATGTGTTGAGATCATCTCGTGTAGGTGATGTATTGAGATCATCTCAGGAAGGTGATGTGTTGAGATCAACTCGTGAAGGTGATGTGTTGAGATCAACTCAGGAAGGTGATGTGTTGAGATCATCTCATGTAGGTGATGTGACAACTGACAAGATCATCTCAGGTGATGTGTTGAGATCATCTCATGTAGGTGATGTGTTGAGATCATCTCATGTAGGTGATGTGTTGAGATCATCTCGTGTAGGTGATGTGTTGAGATCATCTCATGTAGGTAAGTGTTGAGATCATCTCGTGAAGGTGATGTGTTGAGATCATCTCTTGTAGGTGATGTGTTGAGATCATCTCTTGTAGGTGATGTGACAAGATCATCTCAGGTGATCTGTTGAGATCATCTCATATAGGTGATGTGTTGAGATCATCTCTTGTAGGTGATGTGACAAGATCATCTCAGGTGATGTGTTGAGATCATCTCATGTAGGTGATGTGTTGAGATCATCTCGTGTAGGTGATGTGACAAGATCATCTCATGTAGGTGATGCGACAAGGTCTCAGGTGATGTGTTGAGATCATCTCTTGTAGGTGATGTGACAACTGACAAGACCATCTCAGGTGATGTGTTGAGATCATCTCATGTAGGTGATGTGTTGAGATCAACACGTGAAGGTGATGTGTTGAGATCATCTCTTGTAGGTGATGTGACAAGATCATCTCAGGTGATGTGTTGAGATCAACTCATGTAGGTGATGTGTTGAGATCATCTCTGGTGATGTGCTGAGATCATCTCATGTATGTGATGTGTTGTGATCAACTCATGAAGGTGATGTGTTGAGATCAACTCATGAAGGTGATGTGTTGAGATCATCTCATGTTGGTGATGTGCTGAGACCATCTCATGTAGGTGATGTGTTGAGATCATCTCGTGTAGGTGATTTGACAAGATCATCTCAGGTGATGTGCTGAGATCATCTCATGTAGGTGATGTGTTGAGATCATCTCGTGTAGGTGATGTATTGAGATCATCTCAGGAAGGTGATGTGTTGAGATCAACTCGTGAAGGTGATGTGTTGAGATCAACTCAGGAAGGTGATGTGTTGAGATCATCTCATGTAGGTGATGTGACAACTGACAAGATCATCTCAGGTGATGTGTTGAGATCATCTCATGTAGGTGATGTATTGAGATCATCTCATGTAGGTGATGTGTTGAGATCATCTCGTGTAGGTGATGTGTTGAGATCATCTCATGTAGGTGATGTGTTGAGATCATCTCATGTAGGTGATATGTTGAGATCATCTCATGTAGGTGATGTGTGGAGATCATCTCGTGTAGGTGATGTGTTGAGATCAACTCGTGAAGGTGATGTGTTGAGATCAACTCGTGAAGGTGATGTGACAAGATCATCTCAGGTGATGTGTTGAGATCATCACATGTAGGTGATGTGTTGAGATCAACTCGTGTAGGTGATGTGTTGAGATCATCTCGTGTAGGTGATGTGACAAGATCATCTCAGGTGATGTGTTGAGATCATCTCATGTAGGTGATGTGTTGAGATCATCTCGTGTAGGTGATGTGTTGAGATCATCTGGTGTAGGTGATGTGACAAGATCATCTCAGGTGATGTGTTGAGATCAACTCGTGAAGGTGATGTGTTGAGATCATCTCTTGTAGGTGATGTGTTGAGATCATCTCTTGTAGGTGATGTGACAAGATCATCTCAGGTGATGTGTTGAGATCATCTCATGTAGGTGATGTGTTAAGATCATCTCTTGTAGGTGATGTGTTGAGATCATCTCAGGTGATGTGTTGAGATCATCTCATGTAGGTGATGTGTTGAGATCATCTCGTGTAGGTGATGTGACAAGATCATCTCATGTAGGTGATGCGACAAGGTCTCAGGTGATGTGTTGAGATCATCTCATGTAGGTGATGTGACAACTGACAAGACCATCTCAGGTGATGTGTTGAGATCATCTCATGTAGGTGATGTGTTGAGATCAACACGTGAAGGTGATGTGTTGTGATCATCTCTTATAGGTGATGTGACAAGATCATCTCA
Organism: Haliotis cracherodii; assembly: GCF_022045235.1. Taxonomy (NCBI): domain Eukaryota; kingdom Metazoa; phylum Mollusca; class Gastropoda; order Lepetellida; family Haliotidae; genus Haliotis; species Haliotis cracherodii. Next base: position 33,411,678 of record NW_027266286.1, read on the forward strand.
GGTGATGTGTTGAGATCAACTCATGTAGGTGATGTGTTGAGATCATCTCTGGTGATGTGCTGAGATCATCTCATGTATGTGATGTGTTGAGATCAACTCATGAATGTGATGTGTTGAGATCAACTCATGAAGGTGATGTGTTGAGATCATCTCGTGTAGGTGATGTGACAAGATCATCTCAGGTGATGTGCTGAGATCATCTCATGTAGGTGATGTGTTGAGATCATCTCGTGTAGGTGATGTGACAAGATCATCTCAGGTGATGTGTTGAGATCATCTCATGTTGGTGATGTGTTGAGATCATCTCATGTAGGTGATGTGTTGAGATCATCTCGTGTAGGTGATGTGACAAGATCATCTCAGGTGATGTGCTGAGATCATCTCATGTAGGTGATGTGTTGAGATCAACTCGTGTAGGTGATGTGACAAGATCATCTCAGGTGATGTGCTGAGATCATCTCATGTAGGTGATGTGTTGAGATCATCTCATGTAGGTGATGTGTTGAGATCATCTCATGTAGGTGATTTGACAAGATCATCTCAGGTGATGTGCTGAGATCATCTCATGTAGGTGATGTGTTGAGATCATCTCGTGTAGGTGATGTATTGAGATCATCTCAGGAAGGTGATGTGTTGAGATCAATTCGTGAAGGTGATGTGTTGAGATCAACTCAGGAAGGTGATGTGTTGAGATCATCTCATGTAGGTGATGTGACAACTGACAAGATCATCTCAGGTGATGTGTTGAGATCATCTCATGTAGGTGATGTGTTGAGATCATCTCATGTAGGTGATGTGTTGAGATCATCTCGTGTAGGTGATGTGTTGAGATCATCTCATGTAGGTGATGTGTTGAGATCATCTCATGTAGGTGATATGTTGAGATCATCTCATGTAGGTGATGTGTTGAGATCATCTCATGTAGGTGATATGTTGAGATCATCTCATGTAGGTGATGTGTGGAGATCATCTCGTGTAGGTGATGTGTTGAGATCAACTCGTGAAGGTGATGTGTTGAGATCAACTCGTGAAGGTGATGTGACAAGATCATCTCAGGTGATGTGTTGAGATCATCACATGTAGGTGATGTGTTGAGATCAACTCGTGTAGGTGATGTGTTGAGATCATCTCGTGTAGGTGATGTGACAAGATCATCTCAGGTGATGTGCTGAGATCATCTCATGTAGGTGATGTGTTGAGATCATCTCGTGTAGGTGATGTGACAAGATCATCTCAGGTGATGTGTTGAGATCATCTCATGTTGGTGATGTGTTGAGATCATCTCATGTAGGTGATGTGTTGAGATCATCTCGTGTAGGTGATGTGACAAGATCATCTCAGGTGATGTGCTGAGATCATCTCATGTAGGTGATGTGTTGAGATCAACTCGTGTAGGTGATGTGACAAGATCATCTCAGGTGATGTGCTGAGATCATCTCATGTAGGTGATGTGACAAGATCATCTAAGGTGATGTGACAAGATCATCTCAGGTGATGTGCTGAGATCATCTCATGTAGGTGATGTGTTGACATCAACTCATGAAGGTGATGTGTTGAGATCATCTCATGAAATGATGTGCTGAGATCAACTCATGTAGGTGATGTGTTGAGATCATCTCATGTAGGTGATGTGTTGAGATCATCTCATGTAGGTGATGTGTTGAGATCATCTCACGTAGGTGATGTGTTGAGATCATCTCGTGTACGTGATGTGTTGAGATCATCTCATGTACGTGATGTGACAAGATCATCTCAGGTGATGTGTTGAGATCATCTCATGTAGGTGATGTGTTGAGATCAACTCAGGAAGGTGATGTGCTGAGATCATCTCATGTAGGTGATGTGTTGAGATCAACTCATGTAGGTGATGTGTTGAGATCATCACATGTAGGTGATGTGTTGAGATCATCTCGTGTAGGTGATGTGACAAGATCATCTCAGGTGATGTGTTGAGATCAACTCATGTAGTTGATGTGTTGAGATCAACTCATGTTGGTGATGTGTTGAGATCAACTCATGTAGGTGAAATGTGTTGAGATCAACTCGTGAAGGTGATGTGTTGAGATCATCTCATGTAGGTGATGTGTTGAGATCATCTCTTGTAGGTGATGTGTTGAGATCAACTCAGGAAGGTGATGTGTTGAGATCATCTCATGTAGGTTATGTGTTGAGATCATCACATGTAGGTGATGTGTTGAGATCATCTCTTGTAGATGATGTGTTGAGATCATCTCATGTAGGTGATGTGTTGAGATCATCTCTTGTAGATGATGTGTTGAGATCATCTCATGAAATGATGTGTTGAGATCATCTCTTGTAGATGATGTGTTGAGATCATCTCATGTAGGTGATGTGTTGAGATCATCTCTTGTAGATGATGTGTTGAGATCATCTCATGAAATGATGTGTTGAGATCATCTCTAGTAGGTGATGTGTTGAGATCATCTCATGTAGGTGATGTGTTGAGATCATCTCTAGTAGGTGATGTGTTGAGATCATCTCATGTAGGTTATGTGTTGAGATCATCTCTTGTAGATGATGTGTTGAGATCATCTCGTGTACGTGATGTGTTGAGATCATCTCATGTAGGTGATGTGACAAGATCATCTCAGGTGATGTGTTGAGATCATCTCATGTAGGTGATGTGTTGAGATCAACTCAGGAAGGTGATGTGCTGAGATCATCTCATGTAGGTGATGTGTTGAGATCAACTCAGGAAGGTGATGTGTTGAGATCATCTCATGTAGGTGATTTGTTGAGATCATCTCGTGTAGGTGATGTGACAAGATCATCTCGTGTAGGTGATGTGACAAGATCATCTCAGGTGATGTGCTGAGATCAACTCATGTAGTTGATGTGTTGAGATCAACTCATGTAGGTGATGTGTTGAGATCAACTCATGTAGGTGACGTGTTGAGATCAACTCGTGAAGGTGATGTGTTGAGATCATCTCATGTAGGTTATGTGTTGAGATCATCACATGTAGGTGATGTGTTGAGATCATCTCTTGAAGATGATGTGTTGAGATCATCTCATGTAGGTGATGTGTTGAGATCATCTCTTGTAGATGATGTGTTGAGGTCATCTCTTGTAGATGATGTGTTGAGATCATCTCATGTAGGTGATGTGTTGAGATCATCTCTTGTAGATGATGTGTTGAGATCATCTCATGAAATGATGTGTTGAGATCATCTCTTGTAGGTGATGTGTTGAGATCATCTCGTGTAGGTGATGTGTTGAGATCATCTCATGTAGGTTATGTGTTGAGATCATCTCTTGTAGATGATGTGTTGAGATCAACTCATGTAGGTGATGTGTTGAGATCAACTCATGTAGGTGACGTGTTGAGATCAACTCGTGAAGGTGATGTGTTGAGATCATCTCATGTAGGTTATGTGTTGAGATCATCACATGTAGGTGATGTGTTGAGATCATCTCTTGAAGATGATGTGTTGAGATCATCTCATGTAGGTGATGTGTTGAGATCATCTCTTGTAGATGATGTGTTGAGGTCATCTCTTGTAGATGATGTGTTGAGATCATCTCATGTAGGTGATGTGTTGAGATCATCTCTTGTAGATGATGTGTTGAGATCATCTCATGAAATGATGTGTTGAGATCATCTCGTGTAGGTGATGTGTTGAGATCATCTCTAGTAGGTGATGTGTTGAGATCATCTCGTGTAGGTGATGTGTTGAGATCATCTCATGTAGGTTATGTGTTGAGATCATCTCTTGTAGATGATGTGTTGAGATCATCTCATGTAGCTGATGTGTTGACATCATCTCATGTAGGTGAAGTGTTGAGATCATCTCTTGTAGATGATGTGTTGAGATCATCTCATGTAGGTTATGTTTCTGACATCATCTCTTGTAGGTGATGTGTTGAGATCACATGAAGGTGATGTGTTGAGATCATCACATGTAGGTGATGTGTTTGAGATCATCACATGTAGGTGAAATGGGGTTTAACGCCCCATCCAAGATTATGTAATTATATAGCGATGTGCATGCACGTGTGTGTGTGTGTGGCAGCTTGTACTAGTCCTGACTAATGTTGTTGTTATAGTGCTAACCCACTGAGATACCATGCCATAGTTTAACATGAATACCCCACTCAGACACAGTATACTGACTCAAAGCTGACCAGTCCTTGTTTTATCCCCTTAACACTGAGTGCCAGGCAGGGTAACAACAAGTACCATCTTTTAACATCCTTTGGTATGATGAGGCCGGGGATTGAACCCCAGACTTTCCGCTCTCTGGGCAGACGCTCTTCCACCTTTTTAGCTTCATGTAATGTGAATAAAATTAGTACATTATAGCTTTGCAAATGTTGTGGAACAAAGAGAAATAGTACTTCAACACACTGTTTATTTGTGAGACTCAAGCTACTTGATTCGCATTATCTTGCTGAAGTACATAGGTCCAAAGTTGGCTGTTAAGCAAGGCAGCACCAACTGTCCATGCCGACAGTTACTGTAGAATCTGAATGTATTGCGAAACTTGGAGGCTATCCAACTGAGATCCTGAATAACAATGTCTATGTCTGTTTGTTGCCATATTTCCTCCACGACTGACTGTATGACTCCATCATTCTGTGCCGGGGACAGTGTGCAGGTGGAGTACACCACTGAACCGCCAGGTTTACAACACTTGATGCCAGCTCTGAAACACAACACGAACAGTTGGTGACTTCAACTACCTGCCCAAGTTTAGTCAACTTAGTGCTAAATATATCTGACAATTACTCTTTTAAATTGGGAAAATACTTGACTTGAATACAACATGGCTCTCCCTAAAACCGAGTGGTGTAAGGCACCATAGTTACTGGCAGAGTGTGTTGCATGTAGGCTGGAAGGCCAGGAACCCAGTATCATCCATGGTGTGGGGCAAGTGCCACCCCCAGCCCAGTAAGTTGATACACTGTGACATGACTGAAATACTGCTACATCACTAACCAAACATTCATTCATGTCTTTCTCATACTGTCATCACAGTACAAAAACATAACATTTTGTGAGTGAGGTGCTTTACATCCCTGGTACCCAATACCTCCCAGCCCTATGGCTGCTTCTACCCACGTCCAGGAACTGGTTCTAGGAAGCCTGCACACCCAGGGGTGACTGTGCCATATACGAGAACCAAAGTTCTGTTTGTCACGCCAGAATAGAGAAAACCCTTCTGTGTTTTCACAGCTTGTGTAAGTTAAGCTTGTCTCGCTGTTTAACCCATTGTATGCACAATATTCTACACTTTTAAAAGTTCGGCTTATGGCCTGGCCTGTTTGTTCAGCATCAGCTGTCTGTCATGAGTCGTGCGTTGTCTATAATAAACATAAGAAGTGACATGACCAAAGAAGCTGAAACTTCACATGTTTTTTTCCAACAATGGTTTTCAACATGGTTGTTCGATATTGTTTAAAATGTGATGAAATTTGGTATAGTCTAGAAGTTAATTTAAGGTACCAACATTTACTACAATATCTGAAAATCTATTGGACCTACTCCAGTCAAAGTTGGTATGAGATTATTAAACAGTCATACATAACTGGATATTACATTTAAAGACAATCGGTGCATGAATAAAAAATCTGTCTATTTACCTATCACTATATTTCATCAACAACCAGACCTGTTCGTCACGGGTGGAACGAGCATTCATTGTAACAGCCATCTGCATAATGTAACCCCTGCGTCACAGGGCCATATGACACAGTTGAACCAATCAACTCAACTCGAAAGGTTGCATGAGAATCACGCACGCACACATACGGTGTTAGCGTTTGGCATCTCAAGCAGTTATTTAATAATATTTATCCAATTATTTTTGCATTCTTTTTCAGGTCAGTGTTATTGACTTGAATGTATCATTCCTTGCCACATTATTATATTTCATGCATCATGTTATTAAGTGTAATATATCATACATAATTATTCATTTAGACAAATCATTGCTTTATGGTTTCGGAGAAAATATTTTAATATTTTCGTAGATGATTCGAGACTTTCGGGGCTGTTTCGGGTGAAAGAGAATCAAATTCTGAGCAAAGAATTGCACAAAGTGGACAATATCCGATTACGACATGTACTACAAAGCACAAACCTGAAATTCATAGAAGATTCCTGGAAATTCTTTGATAAACAAATTTTTTCTCACGAATCCCACGAACTGTTTGAGAATCAAATAAGATATATTTAAGATTCTTTAGAAATGATTAAGAATATGTACGAATATGTAAGAATTCATATCTGTTGTAATTTGGGCTATTACATGTCGTAGTGAAACAGGGGTATATGTATTGCACTATTCTTGGTCTCACGAAATGCCCTTGTCGTCAGATTCGGAGTCTGTGCTGTCACCTAAATGAACAACAACAGGCTGGACAGTATCTGGTCGGATACAGTCTTGTTTCCAATACTCTCCCTCAGCTTTGATAACATGTTGCCCAACGTACATCTGTAATTTCTCCCATCCCTTTCCAGACATTCTGCTTGACGTCAGCAAGCTTGAAGGTCTTATTTTGCCGCGCGACCATAGTTTAGTTCGATGGGATTCAAGTCACAATGGTAAGGAGGAAGTCTAAGCACTTCGTGACCGTGTTCTCTCAACATGTTGTCAATCAAATAAGAAAGCAGGGGTTTGTTCTGAAGAACTAGTTGGTAGTCAGTTATTTGGGCTTTCGTGGGCTAAGCAATGCGGTTGTTGTCCAACCACTGACATATCTCATATCCCTGTGATAGGGAGCATTGTCCATAACCACAAAGGGTTTATCAGGCAGTGCTAAGAGGAGCTGCTCCTCAACATACGCAGGGAAAACCTGACTATTCATCTCGGCATGGTAGTCTCTGCCATCTGTAGATCTGGATCTGAACACTAGATCACACCAAGGGAGGAGACCTCTGTGGGAGCCTGCATGGAGGACAATCAGGCGCTCCTCTTTACCAGGGGGGATCTTGCGCTGTCTCTCTGATATCTGGGTGAGACAATTGGTAAGCCGCTGTGTGGCAGGTGTTAACCCAGGTTGCGTCCAAATAGACAGGCTCATAACCTTCTTCTCGTTTCTTTTTAATAGTGAGCAAATAATTGATACGCAAACGAATGATATCTGGTCGTTCACACATTGCTCGTTTCGACCCTTTTGTCTTTTTGTACTGATATCCAAATTTGGAAAGGAGTTTACAAATGGTCCATTTGGAAATATCTAAGTCATGCTCTGTAAGGAGAATTTGTTTTAGTTTTCGTGTTGAAATAAATTCTCGTGTTAACCGCCGAATCACATCCCTAACAACTTTCTTATCAAAGGAATCTAACTTTAATTTCCTATCCTGTTTTGAGATGCCCCCTAAGGGATGTGCAGGGGGGCATGTGTTTTTATGAGAGTTCAAAATCTTAACTACGGTTTGTTTGGGAAGCTGTAACGCATGAATTGTTCTTTTCATGTACTTTGAAATGTCGAAGAATGGCAAATGTCTTTCACTTTCAGCCTTAAAGTATTCAAATATTTTAACAACAAAACCTTTCGCATCAGTGGAAAGATGCTTGCACTGAGACATCATGAAATCTAATGCTAACACCGTATTCGTGCGTGTGTGATTCCCGTGCAACCTTTCGAGTTGAGTTGATTGGTTCAACTGTGTCATATGGCCCTGTGACGCAGGGGTTACATTATGCAGATGGCTGTTACAATGAATGCTCGTTCCACCCGTGACGAACAGGTCTGGTTGTTGATGAAATATAGTGATAGGTAAATAGACAGTGTAAACTCCCTGATGCCACATCGACATATATGTACCCTCACTTCGAAGTTAAATAAAATTCAAAATACATGTACATCACGCACACTAAATCTAATAAACTAATAAGCAAAATTACTGAACGTGACCTCTGAAAATTAGGCACATTGTAAATCACGCCATTTTTGACACATTACTAAATCACCATTCACGGTGTGTTTAGAAATCTAAATATAGGATATTTACTCGAAGAATTGAATTTCAAAAGTAGCATATGAGGGATCACGGGTATCTTTTTTTTATCAAATCACTAATCATAATTCTGAATCGTCACCGATAAGTCTAGAATCATTTAGAATGTTTTGGAAAATATGCAAACACGAATGCCGAAGTGCACTTTCCGCCACATTGGATAGAGTTTACAAAATCACGTTGTATGCTGGTTATGAGGAGCTTATAAGATCACATATATTTCAAACTCAGCTGCGATACATGCATCCCTAATTCCTTATACATTTTAGAATCAAATGACAAATGATCTTCGTCACCAATGCAAAGTATCTAGATGAAATCAAGCAAAATAAATTATATATGGAAATGAACACTGTGCTCGGAAAACTGTACTTGTTGAAATGTAAACAAAGCAAAATTCAGATTTTACACTGTGTAGCATTTTCTCCAATTCATACGTCTAATATTGCATACATTTGTGCACGTGTTTGAGACTATTCATGGGAAGGGTATCGTAGCAAGAATTATGGAAAATAAAATTTATACATTACATTGATCAAGTAAATTCAAAAGAAATTGTAAAAGTTTCTGTCCTGAGTGATGCCATGACTTACAGAAAGTCACGCACGACGACGCATTTCTGACTAATACTCTTGGCTACACTGGAAAAACATAAAACAAATAACAGTACGCAGATTGTCAGAATGTTTCTGATTACTTAAATGACACATTTACGTACATACGATCCCTCAATCAACGAAAATCCTCCTCTGGAAATCCTGCGTACTGTTGTCAGTGAAAAAGCCATTTTGTAAAAGTCTGTCACCGGCAGTGATGTCATACAGAAGTAAACATTGTTGTACATATTTGGTCATTTCTTTGAGGTGAAAACTTTTAACATGGCATCAAGCATGTTCTTTGATTTTATCTAGTTTGCATTATCATCATCGCCTTGATAATCTACAGATTTGGTGGAAACCTTTTTGTGTAGGGTCACAATATTTTTGCGTAGTAAGAGTACATAGGATGACGTCACTCATGACCATGGTGTTATGTATCAATGCGCCACTGCGATCATGAGAATGGACAAAATGCATCGATTCGATGCTAAAGGTGGGATTTTAGGGTGTGTAAGAAACAGATTACTACACTCGTACCTGTCAGATACCTTTCATCTTACGACGAGTTGTAAGATAAATGGTATCTGACAGGCACGAGTGTAGTTATCTCTATGTCAGCGAGTCTGACCACCCGATACCGTTAGTCACCTCTTACGACAAGCCTAGTCGCCTTTTCAGCAAGCATTGGTTGCTCAAGACCTATTCTACCCCGGATCTTCACGATTCACACTGTAAACATGATCTCCTAAGAACACTAGACCAGTGAAGCTGAAACTGCTTGATCTTACAACTGGTGCCAGCCTATTTGTTCAAGAGGTTCAAATCCAAATTTCAATATGGTCACCACTGAAGCCTAATGAATAATCTATTTCTGGCCATTACTCAGTTATTTTGTTTTCAAAAAGTAATGAAACTTGGTACATGCCACAGCAGCCAATATGAAAAACATTATTAATATCCAGACCAGGTGATCGACAGTACCATGGCACTATTTGCTGGGGTTGGCAGAATCTATTAAACAATTGAACAAATCATCAATGCCCAAAATGTCTTGTGGGTCATTATTCAACACTACTTGACGATCTTAGAGTTTACTAATGATGTCCCTCTCCTAACAAGTAGTGAAGATAGAAATTCTCACATGAGCAAGTCTTTCTGTCTGCGTGGTAGCTCAAGTCTCTCACTGACTCTGGTGTGCTTGAACAGGTTATTCTTATCTTCCAACACAACATGGCGGTCAGTGTTACATGGAGCATCAACAAGCACCTGCAACGCAACATGGAGGTCAGTGTTACATGCAGCATCAACAAGTACCTGCAACACAACATGGCGGTCAGTGTTACATGCAGCATCAACAAGTATCTGTAACACAACATGGAGGTCAGTGTTACATGCAGCATCAACAAGTACCTGTAACACAACATGGAGGTCAGTATTACATGGAGCATCAACAAGCATCTGCAACACAACATGGCGGTCAGTGTTACATGCAGCATTAACAAGTACCTGTAACACAACATGGAGGTCAGTATTACATGGAGCATCAACAAGTACCTGTAACACAACATGGAGGTCAGTATTACATGGAGCATCAACAAGCACCTGCAACGCAACATGGAGGTCAGTGTTACATGCAGCATCAACAAGTACCTGTAACACAACATGGAGGTCAGTATTACATGGAGCATCAACAAGTACCTGTAACACAACATGGCGGTCAGTGTTACATGCAGCATCAACAAGCATCTGTAACACAACATGGCGGTCAGTGTTACATGCAGCATCAACAAGTACCTGTAACACAACATGGAGGTCAGTATTACATGGGGCATCAACAAGCATCTGTAACACAACATGGCGGTCAGTGTTACATGCAGCATCAACAAGTACCTGTAACACAACATGGCGGTCAGTATTACATGGAGCATCAACAAGTACCTGCAACACAACATGGCGGTCAGTGTTACATGCAGCATCAACAAGTACCTGTAACACAACATGGAGGTCAGTATTACATGGAGCATCAACAAGTACCTGTAACACAACATGGCGGTCAGTGTTACATGCAGCATCAACAAGTACCTGTAACACAACATGGAGGTCAGTATTACATGGAGCATCAACAAGTACCTGTAACACAACATGGAGGTCAGTATTACATGGAGCATCAACAAGTACCTGTAACACAACATGGAGGTCAGTGTTATATGGAGCATCAACAAATACCTGCAACACAACATGATGGTCAGTATTACATGCAGCATCAACAAATACCTGTAACACAACATGGCGGTCAGTGTTACATGGAGCATCAACAAGTACCTGTAACACAACATGGAGGTCAGTGTTACATGGAGCATGAACAATCTCCTGCATCACAACATGAAGGTCAGTGTTACATGGAGTATCAACAAGTACCTGTAACACAACATGGAGGTCAGTATTACATGGAGCATCAACAAATACCTGCAACACAACATGATGGTCAGTATTACATGCAGCATCAACAAATACCTGTAACACAACATGGCGGTCAGTGTTACATGGAGCATCAACAAGTACCTGTAACACAACATGGAGGTCAGTGTTACATGGAGCATGAACAATCTCCTGCATCACAACATGAAGGTCAGTGTTACATGCAGCATCAACAATCACCTGCAACACAACATGATGGTCAGTGTTACATGGAGCATCAACAAGTACCTGTAACACAACATGGAGGTCAGTATTACATGGAGCATGAACAATCTCCTGCATCACAACATGATGGTCAGTGTTACATGGAGCATCAACAAGTACCTGTAACACAACATGGAGGTCAGTATTACATGGAGCATGAACAATCACCTGCAACACAACATGATGGTCAGTGTTACATGGAGCATCAACAAGTACCTGCAACACAACATGGCGGTCAGTATTACATGGAGCATCAACAAGTACCTGTAACACAACATGGAGGTCAGTATTACATGGAGCATCAACAAGTACCTGTAACACAACATGGAGGTCAGTGTTACATGGAGCATCAACAAGCATCTGCAACACAACATGGAGGTCAGTATTACATGGAGCATCAACAAGCACCTGCAACAAAACATGGCGGTCAGTGTTACATTGAGCATCAACAAGTACCTGTAACACAACATGGCGGTCAGTGTTACATGGAGCATCAACAAGCATCTGTAACACAACATGGAGGTCAGTATTACATGGAGCATCAACAAGTACCTGTAACACAACATGGCGGTCAGTATTACATGGAGCATCAACAAGCATCTGCAACACAACATGGCGGTCAGTGTTACATGGAGCATCAACAAGTACCTGTAACACAACATGGCGGTCAGTGTTACATGGAGCATCAACAAGCATCTGTAACACAACATGGCGGTCAGTGTTACATGGAGCATCAACAAGCATCTGCAACACAACATGGAGGTCAGTATTACATGGAGCATCAACAAGCACCTGCAACACAACATGGCGGTCAGTGTTACATGGAGCATCAACAAGTACCTGTAACACAACATGGCGGTCAGTGTTACATGGAGCATCAACAAGCATCTGTAACACAACATGGCGGTCAGTGTTACATGCAGCATCAACAAGTACCTGCAACACAACATGATGGTCAGTGTTACATGGAGCATCAACAATCACCTGCAACACAACATGGAGGTCAGTATTACATGCAGCATCAACAAGTACCTGCAACACAACATGGCGGTCAGTGTTACATGGAGCATCAACAAGCATCTGCAACACAACATGGCGGTCAGTGTTACATGGAGCATCAACAAGCATCTGTAACACAACATGGAGGTCAGTGTTACATGGAGCATCAACAAGCATCTGTAACACAACATGGCGGTCAGTGTTACATGGAGCATCAACAAGCATCTGTAACACAACATGGCGGTCAGTGTTACATGCAGCATCAACAAGTACCTGTAACACAACATGGAGGTCAGTGTTACATGGAGCATCAACAATCACCTGTAACACAACATGGAGGTCAGTGTTACATGGAGCATCAACAAGCACCTGCAACACAACATGGAGGTCAGTGTTACATGGAGCATCAACAAGCACCTGCAACACAACATGGAGGTCAGTATTACATGGAGCATCAACAAGTACCTGCAACACAACATGGCGGTCAGTGTTACATGGAGCATCAACAAGCACCTGTAACACAACATGGCGGTCAGTGTTACATGCAGCATCAACAATCACATGCAACACAACATGATGGTCAGTGTTACATGGAGCATCAACAAGCACCTACAACACAACATGGCGGTCAGTGTTACAGACTGATGATCAGTGTAGCCCATGCGGCATGTGTACTTTTGTGTGTGGGGACTCTACGATGGCCGAGCTGTATCGGCTACTGCAGACTGATGATCAGTGTAGCCCATGCGGCATGTGTACTATTCTGTGTGGGGACTCTACGATGGCCGAGCTGTATCGGCTACTACAGACTGATGATCAGTGTAGCCCATGCGGCATGTGTACTATTCTGTGTGGGGACTGTACGGTGGCCGAGCTGTATCGGCTACTGCAGACTGATGATCAGTGTAGCCCATGCGGCATGTGTACTATTCTGTGTGGGGACTGTACAGTGGCCGAGCTGTATCGGCTACTGCAGACTGATGATCAGTGTAGCCCATGCGGCATGTGTACTATTCTGTGTGGGGACTCTACGATGGCCGAGCTGTATCGGCTACTACAGACTGATGATCAGTGTAGCCCATGCGGCATGTGTACTATTCTGTGTGGGGACTGTACGATGGCCGAGCTGTATCGACTACTGCAGACTGATGATCAGTGTAGCCCATGCAGCATGTTGTTTTTTTTTGTGTGGGGACTGTACGGTGGACGAGCTGTATCGGCTACTACAGACTGATGATCAGTGTAGCCCATGCGGCATGTGTACTATTCTGTGTGGGGACTGTACTATTCTGCGTGGGGACTGTACGGTGGCCGAGCTGTATCGGCTACTACAGACTGATGATCAGTGTAGCCCATGCGGCATGTGTACTATTCTGTGTGGGGACTGTACGGTGGCCGAGCTGTATCGGCTACTGCAGACTGATGATCAGTGTAGCCCATGCGGCATGTGTACTATTCTGTGTGGGGACTGTACGATGGCCGAGCTGTATCGGCTACTACAGACTGATGATCAGTGTAGCCCATGCAGCATGTGTACTATTGTGTGTGGGGACTGTACGATGGCCGAGCTGTATCGGCTACTGCAGACTGATGATCAGTGTAGCCCATGCGGCATGTGTACTATTGTGTGTGGGGACTGTACGGTGGCCGAGCTGTATCGGCTACTACAGACTGATGATCAGTGTAGCCCATGCGGCATGTGTACTATTCTGTGTGGGGACTGTACGATGGCCGAGCTGTATCGACTACTACAGACTGATGATCAGTGTAGCCCATGCGGCATGTGTACTATTCTGTGTGGGGACTGTACGGTGGCCGAGCTGTATCGGCTACTACAGACTGATGATCAGTGTAGCCCATGCGGCATGTGTACTATTCTGTGTGGGGACTGTACGGTGGCCGAGCTGTATCGGCTACTGCAGACTGATGATCAGTGTAGCCCATGCGGCATGTGTACTATTCTGTGTGGGGACTGTACGATGGCCGAGCTGTATGGACTACTACAGACTGATGATCAGTGTAGCCCATGCGGCATGTGTACTATTCTGTGTGGGGACTGTACGGTGGCCGAGCTGTATCGGCTACTGCAGACTGATGATCAGTGTAGCCCATGCGGCATGTGTACTATTCTGTGTGGGGACTGTACGGTGGCCGAGCTGTATCGGCTACTGCAGACTGATGATCAGTGTAGCCCATGCGGCATGTGTACTATTCTGTGTGGGGACTGTACAGTGGCCGAGCTGTATCGGCTACTGCAGACTGATGATCAGTGTAGCCCATGCGGCATGTGTACTATTCTGTGTGGGGACTGTACGGTGGCCGAGCTGTATCGGCTACTACAGACTGATGATCAGTGTAGCCCATGCGGCATGTGTACTATTCTGTGTGGGGACTGTACGATGGCCGAGCTGTATCGGCTACTACAGACTGATGATCAGTGTAGCCCATGCGGCATGTGTACTATTCTGTGTGGGGACTGTACGGTGGCCGAGCTGTATCGGCTACTACAGACTGATGATCAGTGTAGCCCATGCGGCATGTGTACTATTCTGTGTGGGGACTGTACGGTGGCCGAGCTGTATCGGCTACTACAGACTGATGATCAGTGTAGCCCGAGCGGCATGTGTACTATTCTGTGTGGGGACTGTACTATTCTGTGTGGGGACTGTACGATGGCCGAGCTGTATCGACTACTACAGACTGATGATCAGTGTAGCCCATGCGGCATGTGTACTATTGTGTGTGGGGACTGTACGATGGCCGAGCTGTATCGACTACTCCAGACTGATGATCAGTGTAGCCCATGCGGCATGTGTACTATTCTGTGTGGGGACTGTACGGTGGCCGAGCTGTATCGGCTACTGCAGACTGATGATCAGTGTAGCCCATGCGGCATGTGTACTATTCTGTGTGGGGACTCTACGATGGCCGAGCTGTATCGGCTACTACAGACTGATGATCAGTGTAGCCCATGCGGCATGTGTACTATTCTGTGTGGGGACTGTACTATTCTGTGTGGGGACTGTACGATGGCCGAGCTGTATCGGCTACTGCAAACTGTCGATCAGTGTAGCCTCTGCGGTTCGTATGTGGTGGCTTATCTGCTGGTTTAACCAGACGTTTGGAAGGTCTGTGCGGTAACATTGATGGACAAGTGAGTATCCCGTATGGCAGATCAGCGCTGGCAGATGAAGATGGACATGGCTCTGATAGGAACATTCCTCCATGCAGCCCATTGGCTGGAGGATTCTTCTGAGCCTGGTTAGAATCAAGTCTTTTCAGCAATGGAGCCAAAATACAAGAATTAATAATGAGGCCATCTCGGCCTTCTGTTGAACAAACAACTGCTCCAGCAAACTGATCTGCTGATAGGAATTCAGTTCATTAGGCGGTGGTGTAGATGACATGTCAGATTGAGACATTATATCGTCAACTTTTTCTTGTCTGTGTCCTACCTCCTTGCCTTCGTGAGAGACACCGGTGAGTTTCATAAAAGGCTTTCTGTACAGGTAACTCCAGCACTTTCAACAGGCTGTATGAGGGTCGCTTGTAAACGTAAGGCAGCCCTCTTATGACATGCTAAAGGAGAAGATGATGCCATCTTTGAAGAGTTACAGGATCAAAAAGTATTGTTAAAATTTATATGGCACCAAAAATATTTGTTTGACATTAAATCTGGCAAGTTCTTTTACTCTTATGTTGTTTTTACTTAGCCAGCCTTGACAAACAAGATAGACTGAGTAGTCCCCCAAAAATCCCTAAATAATGATACTTAATCAGAGCTCCAGATAAGCTTTTGGTGTTGTGGGTATTTTACCCATGCATTTTAAAATCATTGGGTATCAGTAATTCTATCTGCGTATTCAAATTTCTGTTACCCACTAGTTTTTACACATGTGGGTAATTAAGTTAAATATTTAAAAACACTATTCATCTAGTCCCTGCAAACTGGTGTCGTGTGGGTTCGAGAGCTTAATAGGACTCAAAAATACTACGATACTTCCACAAGAAAGTGTGATGGCAAATGATCATGATGTGACTGTCATCGTGGAGTTTGGCAAGGTTGACGGAATGCCCGTTTATAATTTCAAAATAAGTTGCTGATTTGCTAATCGAATACGCAGGGTTACTTCACAATATTTTGATGATACGCACACGTTTTATTTTTGTATCATATCTGTAATGTTCGTTGCGTATTTGATACGGTTGGATTATATTTTACTGCGTATTTCTGCATTTCTGATGCGTATTTCTGCTTAATACTGCTTAATTCCATATAATAAGTGTTCCTACGACACACGGTACCATTCATCAATATTGTTACAATTGGCAAAGGAGGGAAGCAAAAACAAAATAACATGATCTCATTTCACCTTGGAATAAAGACTGTCCTGCATCTGTCTGCCATCCCTTTGTAGCATGTCGATGTTGGCATGGTGGGGGTAGTACCACCGCAACATGTCCTTCAGTCTTCTCAGACGTGCGGCTGATGCATCATTACATGTCATATAGTCTGTAACAAAGGGTAAGCAGCTGATACATCATTACATGTCATATAGTCTGTAACAAAGGGTAAGCAGCTGATGCATCATTACATGTCATATAGTCTGTAACATAGGGTAAGCAGCTGCTGCATCATTACATGTCATACAGTCTGTAACAAAGGGTAAGCAGCTGATACATCATTACATGTCATATAGTCTGTAACAAAGGGTAAGAAGCTGCTGCATCATTACATGTCATATAGTCTGTAACAAAGGGTAAGCAGCTGATACATCATTACATGTCATACAGTCTGTAACAAAGTAAGCAGCTGATACATCATTACATGTCATACAGTCTGTAACAAAGGGTAAGCAGCTGATGCATCATTACATGTCATATAGTCTGTAACAAAGGGTAAGCAGCTGCTGCATCATTACATGTCATATAGTCTGTAACAAAGGGTAAGCAGCTGATACATCATTACATGTCATATAGTCTGTAACAAAGGGTAAGCAGCTGATGCATCATTACATGTCATATAGTCTGTAACAAAGGGTAAGCAGCTGATACATCATTACATGTCATATAGTCTGTAACAAAGGGTAAGAAGCTGCTGCATCATTACATGTCATATAGTCTGTAACAAAGGGTAAGAAGCTGTTGCATCTTTACATGTCATATAGTCTGTAACAAAGGGTAAGCAGCTGATACATCATTACATGTCATATAGTCTGTAACAAAGGGTAAGCAGCTGATGCATCATTACATGTCATATAGTCTGTAACAGGGTAAGAAGCTGCTGCATCATTACATGTCATATAGTCTGCAACAAAGGGTAAGCAGCTGATACATCATTACATGTCATATAGTCTGTAACAAAGGGTAAGCAGCTGATACATCATTACATGTCATATAGTCTGTAACAAAGGGTAAGCAGCTGATACATCATTACATGTCATATAGTCTGTAACAAAGGGTAGGCAGTCAGTTTGTAAATGCATCATACTTAATCACTTGTAAAATGCATCATATTTGAATGAAGGTGAGTGAATATTGATTTATACTGTCATCAGCAATAATATAGTGTATGGCCATGATCATCTGTACATAATTGAGCCCAGGTAAGAAAAAAGTGTGTTATATCAACCTATCACCTTGCTCTGGCATCAGGTTACATGTCGCCCTGTTGTATTACTGGTTTATCAACCTATCACCTTGCTCTGGCATCAGGTTACATGTGGCTCTGTTGTATTACTGGTTTATCAACCTATCACCTTGCTCTGGCATCAGGTTACATGTGGCCCTGTTGTATTACTGGTTTATCAACCTATCACCTTGCTCTGGCATCAGGTTACATGTGGCTCTGTTGTATTACTGGTTTATCAACCTATCACCTTGCTCTGGCATCAGGTTACATGTCGCCCTGTTGTATTACTGGTTTATCAACCTATCACCTTGCTCTGGCATCAGGTTACATGTGGCCCTGTTGTATTACTGGTATATCAACCTATCACCTTGCTCTGGCATCAGGTTACATGTGGCCCTGTTGTATTACTGGTATATCAACCTATCACCTTGCTCTGTCATTAGGTCACATTTGGCTTTGAGAATATTCTGATGGAACAAATTAAAGAAATCAAAATTCACAAAAAGTAATAATTAATAGCAAGATGAATTGTGCACAAGCAATGTTTCCGTTAGCTTTTTTGACTGGCTGACTAAAAATATACTGGTCCTTATCATTTTCGGACGGTCCCCCGTGTTACTGTGTAAAGACATACCTTTGGATCAGAGTTTTCTCTTTTTATTTCTGAACTGTTGATTTGCTGCAGGAAGGTGTTTTTCACCAGAATGCATGTTCAAGATCATAAATTGTTTGATCTTCGCTGGCAAAGTCGGTTACGACTTGCCGTATGTATGCGGTTTTGTAGACTGAAGCCCTGTTAGGCTGTTATGCTGCTGACAGGTATCGTCATGGCTACAGCTGTGAAAACATCAAAATCAGGATAAATATCCTCATAAGCAGCCATGATAACTCAACAATTCTGTTGAACTGTAGTTTTGTAGCTGGCAAATCACGGTTGGCCCGGTTGCCATCTATGATATAAGTGACGTCGTTATTTATTGGACCAATCAAAGGACTGAAATGGGTAATCAGCTGATTTAGGGAATCCCTTCCATAGTTATTCAATTCTTCACGTGAATCTGGGAAGTGAGATGGGTTCAGGACTTTGTCAAGACAAGTAAGGGTAGACTGACTGTCTTCAGGAAATCTGGCATGTAATGTACTGCACAATTCATCAATGAAGCCTGCACATGAATTTTGAAAAGTGTGCACCGAACGTGCATCTGCATATGTAACTTTCACACCACGAAACACGCCATTTGTGATGCTGTCAATAAACGATTGCTCATTTTCTCCTGGTGTTTTTAGCAATCTTTGCAATGAGTCGCAGGTTGAGTTCAAAATTGGCATTATCATGCAGAGATTGAGATTGCCTTTCTGAAATATTGTGTATTTCATCTGTTTCATTTTTGATGAGCCTATCTATTTAGATAAACATATGTCTTAGATTGTGGAAGTAAGTTTCATTGAGAAAATATCATGAAACATGAAAACTAGCATTATTTGCATATTTATTCTTTGTTCACATTGGATCACACTCCGGGGCAGTGGTGACTTAGCATCGCTCCACTGCCACAGGCTAATTTACATATCACGTCACCGGACTTTTCTCTTGTTTGTAAACCAATGCGCTTTTTCAGAAATCAGAAAAGAACAGACTGTGGCAAGTATTTGGGGGTGCTTAACATATTGTTTTGCATAATTATATACATACTACAACTGCGACAGTGAGTTGCATGACAATACATATGATATTTACACATTAAAGTGACCGCATCGCAATAGCTCTCCGTAGGTTTTGATGACAGCACATGGAGCCCAAAAATAATTTGTCATGCACCTTTCGCATTTGTGGTAGCATATCTAGATCTGTATTATTTTATAAAACAATATCTAAAGCTCACCAAATGCTTGCATTAGGCCAGTCTGTTCTGTTTTCAGAATAAGCGCGTTTGTTGACAAACACTAAGGGTGAAACGATACACCGATATTCCGATGCATCGCGATACTTGACCCACAATACGATATACGATAAACGTAGGCCCATTTATCGATACGCCACGATATGGAACGCAAATCTCAAGTACAGCGTTTTCTCACTATTGTGCCTTTCAATAAACCGCTAACTTGGTTATAGCGCGCGGTAACGCATGGCTCCCAAAAATGTACTTACATTTGTAATGAGCTCAGGTTTTACACCGACAGATGTTTTTCCCCATCTCAAAAAACATTACCAGCTGATCCCCGCAAGCACATAACAATGGAAATACCTGTCAGCAAATCCGAACTGAAGTACGCAATTCAATACCATTATCATACTATCTTGTTATTAAAACGTTTTCATTGTATATCTGGATTTGTGTTTGTAATATATTTTAATAGTTTTTTTCAAAATTTCATTTAATATTGTTTTCATTAAGTTATGTGAAATCGTGTGTGAAGAGATACAGCAACCACGGTCAGATTACCACTTTTGACGTATTGAAACGAACTTTAGTTGCTAGAGAATGGATACATATATTAAAAATGCCATACTTTGACTCGTTAAAAGTCATATTTGTGGCAATTTGGCTAATATATGTCAACATAACGTTTTCGCAATCGAAATACATGTAGCACGGGAAGTCCCTAGGGTGACTGGTCAAACTGTTCCATGCGTAAAAACATCCTGCAACAGCAATCACCAGTACCAAAATGCTACACTTGTGGTTCTTATAATTTTAAATATATATATAGTAAAAGCTGCAACTAAGGTAACACGATATTGGAATATATTATTCCCGGTAAAACAATAATTTCAGATACAATTTCATCGACCATTGCATCAAAATTCTTTGACGTTGTATAACTGGTGGAGCACATTAATTAGTTTCTGGTGTTTGAAGTTTGAATTGTTTTTAAGGAAAGTTAGAGAAAGTTCCACTTTGAAGCTGAACAACTTCAGTCTTGTTATAGTAAAATAATTTTGACTGTTCCAAAATCATGAAAGGTTCAATCTTGACATGCTTTAAGTCTTGTTTTTTTATCATTGCGAATCGAGATATGTATCGTATCGTGACCAGAATATCGAGATGCGTATATCTTATCGTGACCTTCCTGTATCGTTGCAGCCCTAACAAACACGCGAAAAGTTCAGTCATGTGATAGTGATATGCAAATTAGCCAATGGCAATGGTGCAATGCGAAGTCATCACTGCGCATGTGTGTGCACATGGTTCTGAACTCATTCGGAAAATATCAATTAAATCCGTTACTTGATAACTATAGCTTTGTTGTGTCTAGATACCAAAGATATAAAGATGCAATCTGAATGAAACGGGATTTCCTTTCTGTGTCGAAGAGAAACACAGACTAATTTTAGAGTTGAGCGAACAAAGTTTTAACACCTTGTTGCAGACAGAGACTAAGTTGAAGTTATTTTTTTCTAACATTCTTTCTACCGGACACTGGGACCATCACACTAAACATTTACCAGTCTTTGCCATTTTTTACTGACCAAAAGCCGGCATATACCGGAGAACGGAAACACTGACAAGAACTCTAATTTGTATGTGAGAGTGTGGCTGTATGGAATGCCATGGTAAGGAACATGTAGAACTGACATCACCATCTGTACATGATTGAGTCATCAAATTCAATGTCTTGAACACTTCAATCACTCAGATACCCTACTGACATTTTATCAGTTTATCATGTTTAACGTAAACCAAAATCATATTCTCCCCACATACATATCAAATATACAGTGCGAAAAAATATTATTTTAAACCACCAACAGCAATATTCCAGCCATATGATGGTACCCTATATAGCGTCAAGGACGGAACAGATGCAGCTGTTTGACTGGCATTCTAGTTGGTGAGTTGGTGAAATGGTGAGTTGGTGAGTAACTATGAAAATGTAAAAACTTTAAGGATAACAACCAGAAGTTGTTATCCATTAAGTGGTACGTTTCTTAGGGAATAGATATATCCATCATGGTTGGAAATTAGGGATGAAAGTCAACATGGTCAAGAGGTCAATTCATAACCAAGGTTTTTTTTTCTGTGGATATTAAACAAACTGTATGTGGTACTACCACCTGACCGCCTGTAATTTTTACTTGTGTGGGTCAATTGGAAAAAAAGTGTTATTTTGACCTTATTTTATATTAGCTTTACATCTGATGCACTGACGACAAAGTATTCCGGGTTTTGAAGCCCTCTGTTGTCGGTGAAATACAAGTCATGTTTACTGGCTCTATCATGCCTATTCACATTCAATCAAAAGGCAACATAGAGCACTCACACTAACTTTCTGAACTTCTTTTTATTATTAACAAAAATTATGTTACTGACCTGCAGACACCAACTGAAGCATTGCAAGAGTCTTTCCCCCGGGTGCTGCACAAAGGTCGAGGACAGAGTCGTGTGATTGGAGGTCAAGGGCAATCACAGGTAAAATTGATGATGCATCAAGTAGATAGTAACCTGAAGAAAATACAAACACTTATTCCTTATTCATTGAAACGTAAATTGTTCTTTTCATAAGATACCAAACATATCATGTGACATTGACCTTGGCTTGATCAACTATCGATCTGACACACTACACATGCACTGGGGTTCATGTTTGTCAAAACCCCAGGGTAGGCCTATATAGGAGGTATGTCAGGTATATTCAGGTGAACAACCGAGGGGTGACTGGGAAGTTTTCAGCCTTACAGGGAAAGAATTGACTTGCTGACAAAGATGATTTTATTTTTCAACATAGTCTCACATTAGTTTCACATTAATCTACTTTTGCTGACAATGTTGCAGGATTTTATCCCAGTTTCGAAGAAGTCCCTAGTTGTCTTGACTGTGCAAAAAGTTTTCCAAAGTTGCTATGACGTCATTGTTCGAGCAGAAATTGGTTGTAGCAAGAGCTTTCTTCATGTTTGGGATCAAATGGAAGTCTGATCAGTTATTCGCCGGTTGGTTATCACCATATTGTGTATTCTCTGGATAATTTCTGGTGTTGCTGACATGATGGGCCTTCCAGGAAGGGGAATCGTCTTCATGGCTCTGTGTGTCACTCTTAATCTCTGCTGCTCACCTCCTTACGGTAGTATAGAAAGGGGCATCCTTCCATAGTGTTGTACTCATATCTTCATGGATGGCTTTTGGTGCTGCACCATTTTGTTGCAAGTACTTGATCACTTTTTTTTAAGGTTGTTGATTTTCCAAAGGTCATGGATCCCTGCTTATTGTGCTGACTTGTCGCAGCGAAACAATTTCCTCACGTCATTTGTGGGTATACCTCTAGGACATCATGTTATGTCCACAACCAAAGATTTACCATTTGTGGATTTACCTCTATGACATCATGTTATGTCCACAACCAAAGATTTACCTTTTGTGGATATACCTCTATGACATCATGTTATGTCCACAACCAAAGATTTACCATTTGTGGATATACCTCTAGGACATCATGTTATGTCCACAACCAAAGATTTACCATTTGTGGATATACCTCTAGGACATCATGTTATTTCCACAACCAAAGATTTACCTTTTGTGGATATACCTCTATGACATCATGTTATGTCCACAACCAAAGATTTACCATTTGTTGATATACCTCTATGACATCATGTTATGTCCACAACCAAAGATTTACCATTTGTGGATATACCTCTAGGACATCATGTTATGTCCACAACCAAAGATTTACCATTTGTGGATATACCTCTAGGACATCATGTTATGTCCACAACCAAAGATTTACCATTTGTGGATATACCTCTAGGACATCATGTTATGTCCATAACCAAAGATTTACCATTTGTGGATATACCTCTAGGACATCATGTTATGTCCACAACCAAAGATTTACCTTTTGTGGATATACCTCTATGACATCATGTTATGTCCACAACCAAAGATTTACCATTTGTTGATATACCTCTATGACATCATGTTATGTCCACAACCAAAGATTTACCATTTGTGGATATACCTCTAGGATATCATGTTATGTCCACAACCAAAGATTTACCATTTGTGGATATACCTATATGACATCATGTTATGTCCACAACCAAAGATTTACCATATGTGGGTGAACTAGGAGCAGCTCACATCAAGGATTCATCAAAAAAAGGACTTCATCATGTCCAGTGAAACATTCCTTACACACCATAGTGGAAAACATGATGTTGGGGAGACTGATGACATAATGATGACATCACTAATAAAGATCAGTTTGCTTTGTGATCAATTAAACATAAATGTCGTTTGATTTTTTAAAATCATTTTAAAAGTGTATAAACAAACTATCTCCATCTTCCATAGCATGAATTAAATAAGCCAAGTTCTGTCATTGTAGTTAGTTTGCCTGAAGTGATGCCTTGTTTGAAAGAGCAACTCATTTGGTTTAGTAGGTCTACGCTAGCATGTGAAACTAAGTTCTAACTAGTGATACACAACTTCCAGGTACTACTGGACCTACTTCTGTGATGATCATGATGATAGATTTACACAGAACATGTTCAATGTCTTCAAGCTGTCACCTGTGAAATTCTATACATATATCAATACATTTATTGTTTCCATGATACCAGCTTTCATTGCCCTAATCATGTTATATGCTGTATTGGTGGAGCAGGTTGCTGTTCTAGATGTTGTAATGTCAACATGCATCGTGTGGTGCGACACAGACATTTAAAACAATAACTTTATCGGTACTTAAAACGTGGTAAATTACCACTGGACAACATTCCCCAATGGTGCCAATTGTTGGCACATCAGAGGACTGTTTCACTAGTAGGGGTATAAATGTATGTGTCCCGTGTTTCGTTTGTATTAACCAATAGTTTGAACAGTTTCAAGTGTAGCTTCAGTTGGATATTGTAGTCATTTATATTAGAATGTTTAGCCTGATGGATGCTTCAACCAAACTATAGTTCTGTTGCAACTTTAGAACAAGTGCGGGTGTTAAGGCTGAGTTTCATGCCAAACTGTCACCAGTCCCATATCATGCATGTTGACCCATACTAGGATTGCAGGCCTGTGAAGACGCCGGGGCAGAATAGGTCTTCAACAAGCGATACTTGCCGTAAAAGGTGACTATGCTTGTCGTTAAAGGCGACTAACGGGATCGGGTGGTCAGGCTCGCTGACTTGGTTGATACATGTCATCAATCCCAATTGCGTGGATCGATGCTCATGATATTAATCACTGAATTGTCTGGTCCAGACTCGATTATTTACAGACCGCCGTCATATAGCTGGAATATTGCTGAGTGCGGCGTTATACAACAAACCAACCAACCAACTACTAGGATTGCAATGAATATCAAAAGTAAGGCCAAATTTAACAAAAACAGCAAACACATCTCCAGTTACACCCAAATGATAAAGATTGTACATGGTTCACTTAGCGGAACAATCAGGGCAATTACCAGTCCTGTGACTAGCAAAGTACCTGTTCTGGGAATCATGTTGGGGCAAGTTACAAAAAAGAGGAAAGCCAAAAGCTATAGACAAACAAACAGTATGCACACTCACCCATCAGGTTTGTAGAATCGAGCTTGGGTGCTGGGAACGCTGACACATCACCTTTGTTGAAGGCATAAACTCTTAACTCTTGAGGTAAAGCAGTTGGTGTTGGAGTGACCGTGCTCACTTGGATGTCTCTTGGCTCAAACATGCTCTGCTGCACCTCGGCCATCTTCAGGACTTCTTTCTCTGAATACACTTTATCCACAGGCATAAACTCACTTAAATTTGTGTCAGGATTCAATGACAAAGGGTCAATGAGGTCATCTTCTGTATGTTTCAACTCCCTGCTAGATATATCACATTCTGATGTTTGAAAAGACGATGTTTCAAAAATGGCTTTTGTTGCATCACGATCCTGGAGATTCCAGTGTTCATCTTCAAGAACTGGTTCCCTCCAAGAACCCTGAAATTCATCAGTTTCTGGCTTGTTTGTCTGGCTCAGTTTGTTCACTCCTGTATGGTGGGCAGTGTTTATGATGTTTCTTGCCCCCAGGCCTGCCAGGCTGCTGCACGACTTCTCATGGTCAGAATAGTTGTTGACAAGGGCACAGTACTTCTGCTGAGACAACAGTGCCACCCTAATAGAGGGCCACATCTCTCCATACATTGGCTTGTAAAAGGTGTCAAAGTGTTCCAAAGCCAAAGAAGTGTGTGCTTTTTCTTTCAGTTTTGTTGCCTGTGGAAAACATGGTAAGCAATAATTTGTGCATCTAATTTCTATTAATATCTCAAACAATCTGTGTCATTTAGAGATTGTCGTAATCCACATGATGAGTGTCAACAATGCACAGAAAGTACTGTTGTCTAATATTCTCATTCATCAAGGATCATTAATCGACCATCAATTGCTTTTCCAGTTCAATAATCTATCTTGAAATGTTAACAAATACCATGGTTGGTTGTAAAGGTCAAACTGTTACTGGGAAGTAATTAACTAAAAAACATTGGGATCACAAGAATTATTTACAGACTTGCATATCACTTACATCTTGACTACACACAGTACTGCAGTGACCTCATCCTAAATCAAATCAGTTACGCACTGTTTACCAGATATGAAGAACTGTTCAATAAATGGACTTCAGAAAAATAAAGACATTCACAATTTAATAAATTTAATACTGTGTATACAATGCACACCCGCTACATCGCCAGACATGTCTCCAGCATGTGTGTAGAGAGCACATCATTCCATTTCTGTACACACGCAGGCTTTGATTGGTTCTAAACCTGTTTAAGGAATAATTCTCTATAACCAGTACACACGTCCCTATGGCATAACAGGCCATGGTTGATGTCAGTCAATACTTTACAAACATGATTAATGATACGATAAAAAAATTGACATCAAATAGAACTTCAAACAGCTATGGAGATTTCATTTAGATTTTACTACTAAATTGGTATTACGAGATTTTACAACTGTAAACATTGTAAGACATAAAAGAATGTTTTCATTAGACCAAGGCTATCCAGTAGAGCACCTTCCCATGATACTGTGCAGCAAAACATAAATCTAAACGGCACATGAAGACAGCTTGAACAAAGCATAGACTCGTATGGAGATTAGCATCAAAAGTCAATGTTTTCAATGTTCCACTTCATCTTGGAAACAGGTAACAACACCGACAGCTGGCATGTTCAAAGGAGCACTCGGCTCTGGCTTCTGCCCAGCTGGCACAGAGTGCCTGGAGTCAACAGCAGAGTCAACTGCATGAGCATGACAAGAGACTGGGTGACATACCGTCTGTAAAGACAGCAGACATAGATTAAGGCAATGTCTACACGCATTCCTCAACACTGATTAGTTAGTGCATGATCTATGGAGATGTTGATATTACGAAGAGCTAATGTTGATTCATTTCTTCAACATAAGCAGACAAAAGAAACGCTGGAGGCTCATCGGATGTCATTAGTTGAAAATACCTCTGATATTTACAGTTTGATAAAAAACAAGAGTCATAAAGACATGACATATCCTCCTGGTCTGGTGCAATTCGGAAATGGAGTTTGGCTACTTATACCACACTTTTGGTTCATTGCCATTGGATACCTTCAGTTGAGTGAAGAAAAAAATAATGCGGTTCAATATTTTTCAAAATCCCAAATCATCAAAAGGCACCAGTTCACCACTAGACTGATCTGTATAGCAAGTTTCATCTGGAAATATCTAACAGTTTTGAAGAGCTGCTCAAGAAACCAGTGCCACCCTCATTTTCAGTTTTAGTCCAACTTGTCGTCATGAAAAAATAAATCTGTTAGGGTCATATACGGATAGAGATGTAAATATCAAAGGTCAAGTAGGGACTACTTTCAGTGTTTACAAACAAACATGGCGTCGCCCTTGTCATTCGGCGATCGAGTCAGAATTAACCATCGGGAATCTGGAATATACTGAAAATCAGTGTCTAACTGTGATGTACGTAGCTAAGGTATTTTATAACTTTTGGCAACTTTGGAGATATAAATTTCGAAACAACTTTGCGAGGGCACTAGGCCTAGCCAAGCGGGATCAGTAGCCATATTTGTGCTTGTCGACCTCTGCAGCTTGAAACCTTTTCCACAAATTAAAATAGTTGGATTTGGCCAAAATATGTTTGAATTGTTACCTTATTTTGTTTTGTCGCTGTGTGTACATCTGACTGTACTTAACGTTATGACCGGACAGACCGACTGTCAACAACGTCTGAACGTGGCCGTGACGTCTCATAGACTAGGGTTAGAGTAGCTTCCCTTTGACAAAGGGCAGTTACTCTAGAGGACATACAGATAGATTGCTGCGAAAGGCAAGTAAAAACAATTGTTGTTTTGCGTATATGTTGCTTCACCACTGTATAAGAAACAGATTTTAGTTGGAGCTATATTGGCTACTGTCACTGTCCGACTGACACATCAGTTACCGGGACTGCACGTATTTAAGCCTTGGGCTTAATTACGGATTTTGCCCATTTTAATAAGGTAACATTTTATCCAAATTTAAGCCAAGGGCTTAAATTCGAAAAAAGGACAAAAACACGCTACGAAAAATGAATATCTCAAGTTTAATGAAACAATACTCACAACTGGAATGAAACAACAATACTTTAACATAAAAAAAATGATTTTCTTTTTCAAATTTGAAAAGTTCAAAATTGTAAAGACAGCTTAGACACTCGATGTGAGTTCTTTAATGACTGTAAATCAGTCTTCTACTTCATCTTCTGAGGTGGAAGATTCAAAGTGATCGTCGTCTTTGTTCTCATCCGAGTGAACAAAGCCTTCAGAGGATTGGAGAATGTCTCGCAGTCGGGAGTTCAGATTTTCCATTGGTACGTCATTGCCAAACTCAGCAACACCTCACAGCTGAAAGGAATTGATGACGACAGAAGATGGGATAGATTCCACCGATTCCGAAACCATCTGGAGAAGAACATCATAAGATGGCTTCTTTCTGTTCCCAGTTGGGGTGAATTCTTTGTCCCCGTTGATCAACCAATCCTGCCAAGCTTTTCTCATTGCAGCCTTGAATGGAGCGTTGACTCTTGGTCTTGTCGAGTTCTGCTGCCAACTGTTGCACACTACGGAGATGATCATAGCTGACCATTCGCTGAATCATTAAGTTCTGTTTGTCCTGCTGTCCGTGATGGGTGATCTTCCTGGATGAAATGTTATGGCGTATGCAAAATTTACGGAGCCAAGAATCACTAATTTTTAGCAATTCGCGAATTCCCATTTCCTTCATCGGCGTTAATGCCTGGTCCCTCATATTGATGTAATTCACAACGTGCTTTTCAGCTCTTTGTTCTTTAAACCACACCAAGAATGCTTCTTCGAGGTCTTGTTCTTGCGGTTTACCCCCAGGATTGCCCATGCGACATTTGTTCCTTCTGCCATCATTATTTGACATGACCTGTTCCTCTGACATCCATCTTCTGAGATTTTTTCGATCAATATTTAATTCTCTGGCAGCCCTGCTTAAATTACCTTCAAACTCATTTTAAACTCTGTACAGCTTCTAATTTTTGACCTAACGTAAATGATTTTCTAAACGCCATGACTTTAAACTTGAACAGTTATTTCCTGTAAAATGTTAGGCAATTTGTTAATGTCCTTTTCTCTGCCAATGAATATAAACAATGCAGGAATTTCAAGTCCACCTTGCAGCAGATTAGAACGTGTTGGTTTATGTGACAGAATTTCTACTTGAATGACACCTCCATGAAGAAGAAAGTAGTTGCACAATTTACTCTGTTGAACGGGAACGTGACCCACAATGACGTTATTATCCAGTACCGACATAGCGTGTCTGTAATATGTGTTTAAACTGTCACACTTAGTTTCAAGAATGTCACCTACGTTAGGGGTCCAATGCGTCTTGTATATGTGGAAACAGCTCGTAAGGTGCAAAATTGGTGCAAATTAGCCATATATAGGCCTGCCACAACACGTGTTGAGAAATATCACTCAAGTTAAAAATTTAATTTTAGCCCATGGGCTTAAAAACTTTTTATTTTTCCGTTTTTAGGCCCATGGGCTTAAATATGTGCAGTCCCGGTAACCTGTTACGTAATAAATATTAATGTGCGCGTTCGGTAATGTTTGTGAGAGAGGGAAAGCGATTTTCAAGCACAGTATTGAAGAATGACATTATATGATAAAGAGGTTATCACGCTTGTGTGTTTGGGGATGGTAAATATCCTGTATTAGGAATAAACACTATGTATTTAGCTCGCTCTATGTACTCTTCATTATACAGCAAAAACATATTATTTTCTGCAAGAATGAAGTTCACTTAGTATATGCTTAACAGAAACAAACCTTACTTTTTAGGCAACTATACTGAATAGGCCACAACAATACATCTGCCCTTGTCATCCTTGCTTCATGGTCAATATAATACTCCATATTTGTCATCATTAACCTGATGCTCAGTTAATGACTTTATTGCAGGCATAATTGATGGTAGCACCACTCAGTCCCTCAAATTTTCCCGACAAGAATGATCCACAATAAGCACAGTGTATGTTTGTTTGGATAAGTGGTTCCCATTTAGCATTTCTCTTGTCTGGGGTACTTATTCAATTGAGTTGGGGCTGTAAGTCCAGGTTTCATATGTTGAATGTATTACAAATTATACAAATGATTACTCCTGACGAGGTCAATATGCAAAAACAAGGACCCAAGAACCCGACCTGAGGTCGCAAGCCGAGGTCAGGTCAGACTGCTGAAGGGGTCGGGTTCGAGGGCCTTTTTTTTATATTTACGGACAAGAGAAATCATTTGTTTTGTTATACTGAAGATCACTTTAAAATATATAAAATCTTTAAACCATCCTCTGTTTCATTACAGTAACTTAAATGTGAAC
This sequence comes from Haliotis cracherodii, assembly GCF_022045235.1. Classification (NCBI taxonomy): domain Eukaryota; kingdom Metazoa; phylum Mollusca; class Gastropoda; order Lepetellida; family Haliotidae; genus Haliotis; species Haliotis cracherodii. Next base: position 33,442,425 of record NW_027266286.1, read on the forward strand.
CGTAAAATGTTCGTACAAAATGCCATCTTGTTTTCTCGCAGATGAGTCAATATTTATCAGGTGAAAGGTCAATACTGATCATAACGATCATGTGACAAGTCAATATTCGAGGTCATTGTGAATCACATGACTTTGGGATATACATTGACATATATTGTTTCGTCACATGGTACGGATTAACGAATTGTCACTTTCTTAATAGAGGTATAACAATATGTTATGTATACGTGTTGGTCCCACTCCCCCAGCAGACTGGGGGATATTTGGGATAATGCATGTGACTAGCCAGATATAGTCTGTTCATGACGTGTTGTGTGTAGAGAGTGAAATCAATTCATGAATTTATTTCACCACTAATTTCCAACTCCTAAATAATGACTTAATCATGTAATAAGAGAAGACATTTTATATATATGTTGTATCTCCACCTAGCATTATACTCACTTGTTGACAACCCAGATTTGACTCAAACTCAACAAATACTTTGTATCAATCAAAACACTACACTATCTTTACTACATCATTGCCATAGTACAACCGTCGCCTCAACCACTACCACACTCTTACGTCATCAACTTACCAAGTTTCAAATACTATACATCATCAACTTACCAAGTTTCAAATACTATACATCATCAACTTACCAAGTTTCGAATAGTTACTCTAGAATGAATGATAGCTTGTGACGAATCCATGGACGTCGCCATGTTAGGTCATGTGACATGTCCTCATGTTAATAATACTAGAAGCCAAAAGTAACGATAATAACATCATGGTCAATACTGGCACATCAATGAATTATATATGTACTGATTTCATTTTATAATAATTACACTTAAACAATAGCAATCATGCAATATATATTTCACGGCATCTTTTCTCCAACATATTATTATTCACCTGTATCATTTAAATATTACTTCAACTCAGTCCATTTTGCACAGATACATCTCACTCGAAGGTTACTCAACTTTCTGTGTTCAAGATAAAGTCCTTGAATCTGACAGGTTTTGATGAACATCGCACAGGTCTTCTATGAAGTCCTGAAGGCATAGACTGACCTCGAGGGCCAGACATATTCACATTATCACTATACTCAACGTCCTCGTAATGGTACACCCGATGCTCAGGCAAAACTGATATCGGAGGGTGTTTGAACCCCTCTCGGTGGCACTTTTGTCACATTCTTCTTGAGGCGATTACGGTGAACCACCATCTCTCTCCCATCTCTGATGATTCTGTAGTCAACCTCCCCTAGTCTCCTAAGCACCTGATAAGGGCCTCCCCAGAAATGTTTGAACTTGCGGCACTGATTGACGCCAAGGACTGGCTTATGCAGCCACACAAACTCCCCCTCCTGTAGTGTCTTACATTCATGACTTTTTACCATACGATCATACTGCTGCTTCTGTTGCTCTTTTGAATGAACTAGGTGAGCATCCATAAACTCCCACACCTTATGAATGTTAAACTGCAACTTGGAGAAATAGTCAGACAAAAGGTGAGGTGATAACTTGCATGGTTCCCTACTCGGACTGCTTGTCAGGTCCAGTGGTAACGTTGCATCTCTTCCATGCACTGCAAGGAACGGAGTCACCCATGTAGATGAGGGCTGACTTGTTTGGTATGCCAACACTGCCAAGGGGAGATAATCCTCCCAATCCGTATGATGCTCATTCACATATGCTGCCAGAATACCGCACACGGTTCTGTTCCACTGTTCAACTTGACCATCACATTGGGGATTATATACTGATGTATGTATTTTCTTTGACCCCATAATGTCAAGTAATTTTCTCATCACCTCTGACTTGAAATTTCTTCCCTGATCTGACAAAATATATTCAGGTACTCCAGAAAAGCTCTAGCTACTGTCCCTGCACGCTGGTCTGGTATGGAAACAGCTTCCACCCATTTGGTAAAAATTATCAGTCACGACCAGAATGTATTGATTGGCATTTCTCATCACAGGCAAGGGACAAAAAATATCAATTTCCCAGAACTGCATGGGTCTACTAACTGCTATACTTTGCAATGGTGCTTTTGTCTCTGCGACAGGCATTTTCCTCTGTGAACACTTCTCACAAGCCTGCACCCAACTTTCCACATCCTGACTTCATCCAGGCCAATCATATTTTCCCTTGATGTGTTGCATTTTCCGCGATATCCCCATATGGCCTGAGTAAGATAATCCTCAAGATATCGTCCCTGCAGCTAGCTGTAACTACCAAAACTCTTTCTTCTGTCTGACCGCCTCCGTGGTCTAGTGGTAGAGCGTCCGCCCGGAGAGCGGAAGGTCCGGGGTTCGATCCCCGGCCGCGTCATACCAAAAGACGTTAAAGATGGTACTTGTTACCCTGTCTGGCGCTCGGCATTAAGGGTTAATGCAAGGACTGGTCGGCTCGGAGTCAGTATACTGTGTCTGAGTGGGGTATTCATGTTAAACTGCGGCATGGAATTTCAGTGGGCTAGCACTATAAATCGGCATCTGTCCGGTCTAGTACAAGCAGCCACCCACACACACACACACATGTGCATGCACGTCGCTATATAAGTGCAATAATGTTGGACGCGACGTTAAACCCAATTTCACCTTCACCTTTCTTCTGTCTCCCCTACATCTTTTCTCACTCTGTACAGTACACCTTCTACAGCTAAGCTGTGACCATAACTGTCTATAGCCCTTTGAAACACCATCAGATTTCCATTCCCCTTCTGACCGTTGTTGATCTGATCCAAGACTTCTTTCAAAGCTAGATCTCTCTGCTGTCTCTCTATCAACTCTTCTTTTGACCATAGTGGCACAATGTTGGCCATCCGCTCCTTCAACTCTAACATTCAATGCCAAGTGAGATGGCATCTCCCAGGCATCCGATTCAAGTTCTGGATCTTCTTGAACACACCGGCTCAATGCATCTGCATTTCCATTCTTCTTACCAGCTCTGTGGGTAACCTCATAGTCAAACTCCTCTAGAGCCACTATCCACCTATTCTTCCCTTTGGTTCTTCTCTTAGTCTTCAGCTAAGACAGTGACTGATTATCCGTTAACATGTGAAATTTCTTGCCCAAATGATACACTCTCCATTTGTAGACTGCCCACACAACTGCCAAACATTCTCTTTCCATAGCTGTATAATTTCTCTCTGCAGAGATCATCACTCGACTGGCATATGCCAAAACATATTCTGTGCCATCAATATGCGGAGACAACACTGCCCCAAGTCCTCTATCACTCGCATCTGTATACACAACAAATGGCAACTCCAATGTAGGTGACTACAAGACAACTAAGGATGACATCAGAATGTCTTTCAGTTTCTTGAATGCTGTATTACAGTTTTCTGTCCACTTGAAAGATTTCCCTTGGTCAACTCATGCAAGGGAGCAGCAATATCTGCAAAGTTTCTGATAAACTTTCTGCAGTAAGAGGCGAGTCCTACAAAACTCACTACAGCAACATTACTAGGCTTGGGATAGTTGACAAGAGCTTCCACCTTAGCCCCATCAGGTTGTATTCCCTTCTCTGACAATCTATGCCCTAAGAACTTAACCTCTTTCTGCATGAACCTTAACCCAGCTTCTCTCATCTTTCATAAGACTGCTCTTAACCTCTGAACATGCTCCTCCTCTGAGTTAGAATAGATAAGAATGTCATCCATGTACGCAGAAACCCCTTGTAGACCCTGCACTCATCAATCTCTGACAGGTTGCTGGACCATTAGAAATTCCAAAAGGTACTACAGTAAATTCATAGTGAGAATCTCTTACTGAAAATGCAGTTTCCTCACAGTCCTAGGATCTAGGATCTAACAGCAACTGCCAAAACCCAGCACATAAATCCAGTGGAGTATAGAACCTACTTCCCCCAACTCTGTGCAACATATCTTCCATATTTGGCTGACAAAGGGAATCTTTTTTGCTGACTGATTGACACGACGAAAATCTCTACAAAGTCTGTACTTCCCCTGTAGGGCTGGGTTGGGTGACTCGGGTCGGGTGGTTCTTAACATAAGCTCAATTTGACAAAGTTCTACCTAATTCCAAATTGTCATCAGCAAACAAGTCATAATTCTTCTTCAAAACTTCATCTAAAGTGACAAAATTCACCTTCATGCCCTTCTCCTCTAAAGACGACACTGTCACAGGTGATAGCTCAATAGATAATTCTGCATGAAATCTATCATTTCTTCCCCATACAATCTTATGCTTCGCCAGTCTGACATCAATGTCATGAGTAAAGAGGAAATCTGCTCCTAAAATACACTCAGGTTCCATGTCTGCCACCACAAGAGAATGACCAACACCCAATCCTGACAATCTGACTGATAAATCCATTAATCCTGAAGCTTCTACTGCATTTCCCCCTAATCATCTAGCACTAACTGTGTGCGTCTGTAATTTGTAATTTCCATCCAAAAATGACTGGTTTATCTCCATGACATTTTGATAACTTTCCCCCAAACTCTGCCTCAACATAAACTGCTGTAGGTTGTAAACTATTAATATTCAGGGCCTATGAATTGTTTGCTGAAATTTGCCCCCAAATTCCAGCTGCTAACAGTTTCCCTGATTCCTTCTGCCAAAACCCGAAGGAGCACGACACTCTGTGGAAATGTTACCTGTAACCCACACCTGTAACAATATGACTGACTCACAATTTCTAGAAAAATGTCATTACTGATCACAATTATAACAATTCTTAAACTCCCAACAACCTCTTCCTTCCCCTTCCCACACTGCCCCTTGGTTCAGTCTCTACTTTCAACTTTGCAATCTCCACTGTCATCTCATTCATTTTGCCAACTAGCTCTTCTAACTTCTTCTCAATATTTGATGACGTCTGACTGACAATGTTCACATCAACACATGATTGTCCATTCAGAATAAACTGCTTGGCCATTTGTGTAATGTCATTGAACTTGGTACTTTGCATTATAACACTGCAAGACAGCAATTTCTCCTTTAATCCTGATGGCATACCCTGAATAAACTGATGTCGCAGCATTGCATCTTTACTTTCTTCTGATTTTGAACATGTTGGAATAGCATGCATCAATAACTGCTCTAGTTCATATGCGTAAACTTCTACATCTTCGCCTGGCTTTAGTTTTTGTGCATGAAATTCTGACAACCATAGATGTCTAGATTCCTCGGGCATAAAACTATCCAACATTTTTTTCTTCAACAATTCCCAAGACTCTCCTCCTGAATTTCATTTAAACAGGATGAATGCCTTACCGGACAATAGTGTTGGCAATTTCTTGGCTCATGTCTGATCATCCCAGCACAACTTGTTACAAGGTCTGGAAATCGTCATCTGAGTCACATTTTTGGCAAGGGGTCAGCAGTCATATTAATTTGGAGATGCATTAATTTCAAGATTTACAGTATATATATAAAATATCAACTCTGATGATTGTCCAGTATGCATTTTAAATTGGTATCTAAATTACGACTAAGCTCTCAGCAGCTTATCTCCTACAGTCCAGCCTAATTAGAAGGAATTTGGTCTAATCCATTACTAATAGCATATATGGTCTCCTCCCATTAGTAAGACAGCCCAGTTGTGAGACACCTTAAAACAACAATGTCATACCTGGTTGCACATGTTAATCAGGTAATTAACCCCTATCATGAAAATGGACTTGTCTTATTATAGACAAAAGAAATGACTCAAGATGCTTGATACCCTCTTTTACTTTATTTCATTCAACATTTTAATTCATCCATCCCTTAAATCCATTGGGTAGGCTGGCTTGCTGTGTTTGTTTAATTAATCCCACCTACTCCACTGTCCTACAATGGGTGTCTCACTAATGGGATGTCTTACTAATGGGATGTAACCGCATATATAGCCTTTTTTTATCATCACATCCTCTGTACTGCTGTGTGACAACTGGAGAAATCGGAGTTTGTGACAAATGAAACCATTTCAAACAAACAAACAAACAAACGAAAAAGCAAGTCCACCCTGAACGATTGTGCCAGGTGATCTTTTAATCTCATAATCATAATGAATTTGCAATTTTTGTCTCAACCATAAATTTGTGAAAAGGAATCAGAAGCGTCAACAAAGGTTCGATTAAAATAACCTATACGATATCTCAAAATATAAAAAATATCTACATGGATCAACATGAAAGTATTTTTAGGAAAATGACATATAAACTATGACTTAAAAAATAAGCCGGACACGTTAAAGAGTTGAATTTAAGAATTTCCATTTCATACCCATTTCTTCTTGTAGCGGAATCTCTTGAGTTCAAGTAGTGTCGATGCTCTCAAATGGAACCTACCACAGGGGAGTACAGACTGAAACATCATTACAAAATGTCCTGTCCGACCAATGTTACCGAAGTCATAAATATTATGGCTATTCAAAACAAACGCACGTGTGGCGGAAGCGGAAAAGAGTGACGGAAAACGATGGCGCATGACAACTAGTGAAATATAACACAACATATGATTGGCTAAACTTCATAGACAGCCAATCATTTCGCACCTTACTATTTCATTAATCGAAAGAGAAAGAGACACGTTTGTCAACAACATCACCTTCGTAATTTGATTAAATAGAACCTTTTCCGAGTGTCACAGTACCTTAGACGAAGATATCCAGTCTACCATAAGACATGGAGGGAAGATATAACATGCGCAGTCCAGGTTTGTTGATTGACGATCGCAGCTACCACCCTCCTCCCCCACCCCGCGACTTTTTACGTTTGGTGTCTGTCTGCAGCGGGTCTTAAATTGTTTTCGATATTAAATAAGACGGGACACCTGCGGCGTTAGAACTAAATTAGATCGGACCCAGTTTTGTTGTTGGTTGTTTCGGCGACTCACCGTCAAAAAGATTCCGAAGTGTATGTTCAATTTGTTTTGTCTGAATAGGACTATTGCAGCAAGTTGTAGAAAATGACAACAAATGCATGAACAAAAACAAACTCAACTAGGCATAAAGTCGTAACGGTCATAAGGTGTGTGTGTTTGTGTGTGTGTGTGTGTGTGTGTGTGTGTTGACAGACATGAAAACACCACCTACATGTTGATGTTTGAGCTTTTTGAGTCAATCTCGCGATGTCTGTCCTTGCGGTTTTAAGGAGGTAATTCATTTGAAAGTCTCTATTGATTATCAGTTACAACTTATAGTAGTGAGGAGGTTCAGGCTGTCCTCCTAATGTACGCTGCGCATCAGGTTGAAGTCACACCCATAGTTTTAGTAGGAGACAACAGTTACCAGCTAGCAGGACATCTCCGAATCAGCACCTGTGATTGAGCATGAACAGGGCAATTATTCCATGCAAGATTCTGTCTAATGCAGACTATTATAGTATTAGTGAAAAGGTGTCCCTGCAAGTCAAATGTGGTGATCTCTTTCACTTAAGTGGTAACAATGTAGTTTACCAGGCGCAGCTTACTACACCACTCATTAGCTGAGGCTGCCAACTGTTGCTCTTGCTTTATAGACCCCCAACTCTATCCTTAGCCCTTGGATCCCCTTTCCGATCAAGCACCTGATTATGATCATTAGGATTAGGTACCCCTTTCCAATCCTCAGGGTTTAGCACCACTTGCTGATCAAAATCCCTTTACAATCCTTAGGGTTAGTTTTGAGGTAGGGTATGGGTTAGCTACCTCTTTTAACAAAAAAATCCAATGTAATTTGAAGAAACTCTGTAAAACCCACTTAGGTTTGCAATTTAACGCTGGTAAGGGACCAATACAAATGTTTGATGTCAGATAAAAAAATGTTAATTCCTTAAGTTTTTAGGCATACCCCCAAGTTCTTAAGTTTTTAGACATACCTTCAAAAAGACTTCATTCCGAAAATTTGAAGTTTTGTGACCTCTTTTGTCACGCAATCTTGTGTTTTCCTCTGAAGTTGATTTACTAGGTGTTGAAACTGATTTGTAGGGTTTTATAGATCAGATCTGCCATTCTATATTACGCCCTGCACTATATGGATTTGCCACAATTGCTGGCAACGATAAGACCCTACATTGTGGAAGACTGGATGTATTTATGACAACTCCTAACAGCATGTGAATGCAAATAGGATTGGTTTAGTTTGATTGCTTTATATAAAAAATTGAAAAAACAGGTAAGTTGATTTTGTCGGAGGGAAAACTTGCAGGTCCATTAACCTCCCCACTCCTAAACTTAAGGAATTAAGGTTTTTATTCAACATTGAACCTTTGAACTGGTCCCTAATACCGGTATACACTTGTATACCACTACCCACTTAGGGCAATATGCAACCTGCCAATGGGAATTAGTTCACTTTTTGCTTGATATATAATGCTATATGTTCTGACAATGTGACATTTAGTGTATGATACTCAACTGTACTGCTTCATACTTTACTTACTTAAATTGGGAATTTAACATGCGCTTTCTGACATACCGTATTCGACGTAATAAGCGCTCAGTGTGCTCTCAAAATTCGAAAGAGGGGGCTCTTATTAGAATATAATTTTGGTGAAAGAGTTGAAAGATCGTAAATTTGTGGTTTAGGCTGACAGCCTGAAATGATACAAAAGAAAAGTCTGTGTGTATTAGACACGCCAGATATATTTTTCCAGAATTTAATTTCCCATAATTAAGGGTGCATATAACACACGAAGGGTGCTAATTGGGATTGTTCACTAGCCAATATATTAGCAAATATCGCTGTGGGCGCTTATTAGAGCGGGGCGGTTATTACGTCGAATACGGTATGCGTATTTTGCGCACGGCTTCATCTTATCGATAGATAGACTTATTGTTCTCCCAACTCACGACAGTTAGCTTTGTGCAGTTAACAAAAAACACACTAGCAGACACACTTAATTACATAAATTTAATTATCTACCATATCTACCAGCCAAAATAAAAATTCCATGTGGACTACATTCAACATACATGTTGTGTTGCAAATAACAATTGGAGTCACATGGAAATATTGTTATATATTGTAATACATAATATTACACACTGGAGCATGAAAACAGGTCCATTCAAAGAAAATATGTTTGGTCCTTATACATGTTACAGTTACATAATAAAACCAAAGCTATATTTTATCAGTTTTACTGATTTTTCAAAAATATTCTTCAGCAATCCATTCTTGCTGTAAAAACAACTATTGTTGTTGTAAGAGGCGACTAACGGGATTGGGTGGTCAAGCTCACTGACATGGTTGATGCATGTCATCATATCCCAGTTGCATGGATTGATACTTATGATGTCAATCACTGGATTGTATGGTACAGAATCGATTATTTACAGACCGCCATCATATAGTTGGAATATTGCCGAGTGCGGCGTTAACCAACAAACAAACAAACCAGCACTCAGCCATTCTTCCTTTATGTGCTGACATGCTCCTCATTTCTCCACTCCACTACATGGCTGATTGTGTGAGTGCATATTTCAGTCACTGAGAAGCAGTCATAGTAACAGCCCCACACAAGTAATTGCTCTCATCTGTTTTCAGTTGTATGGTAGTCATGGTAATTTGCAAGTAATTTCTGCAATGAATTATTTTTGAATATCACCTGCATTTAAACATAACACATAAGAGAGCCTGGTTTGGACAGGTCCCATCCGCTTATCCTTTTACAATGATTTCACTGTTCATGTGTAAACCAAGCTCCCCCAGCTCCCCCAGCTCCTCCCCCTCCCCCAGCTCCCCCCCTCCCCCAGCTTCCCCCCCTCCCCAGTCTCTTACAGAAGATGCTGTAAAATCTGACTTTGTTAAAGACATGTTATAGACGAAAAGACAAGGTGATATATAAAAGAGATTATTGCATAGGATGATATATATTACTAACCTGGATGCTTGTTTGTTTCAGCTGTGAAGCGGCTGATGAAGGAGGCGCAGGAACTGAGGGAACCGACAGAGCAGTACTTTGCCCAGCCTCTTGATGTAAGCAGACTCACTCACACTTGATGTCACCATGTTAATTCGACACATGCTGAAAAAAAATGTAAATCATATTTGTGAGAAGAGGTGTGACCTTCCCTGATTCTCTGTTAAGATGCCCCATTTTACAAATATTCTTTCTAACATACTTTTTCTCATATCATCATCATAATAATGACAATCCACAATTTAGTCCAGAAATTGACAGTTGATATAGAATATTTATACGTCATGTTCAGATCTTGTAGATATGTTGATCTTCAATATGTATGGTAAGAAGTGTATTATGTCACATTGTATGTTCTTTCAACAAGTTCTTCATGTTCTAAGAGTAACATTTGTTTTTGGTTTGTGAATATTTCATTTCTTTGTCAGTGTTGTTGAATGAAAATCTCAATCACAATAACAGTAATACTCCAGCAAAACACTTGCACTGGAGGGTAACTGTCTATGTTATTAACTTGATATGATGCATATATTATCTTTTAGGACAATCTGTTTGAGTGGCATTTTACAATTCGTGGACCCTCCGACTCGGAATTTGAAGGTGGCATCTTCCATGGGCGGATCATCCTGCCCCCAGAGTACCCCATGAAGCCGCCCAGCATCATGATGCTCACAGTCAGTTCTCTTGCCTTGCTTCTGTTGTACAGACTAGAATGTACTTTGCTCATGTATCTTCAGCTGAAAGTCAAGTGAGCTTATGTCATGGCATGTTGTCCGTCTGTCATTAACATTTACATTTTTTACCTCTCTGATACTACAAGGCCTATGGAGCTGAAACTTTGTGTGAATGATCACAGTTATTGTGTTTCTAAAATGTGTTCACAGAATTCTCATCTGATTTATAACATGGCTTAAAGCATATACAAATTTATTCAATTTTCTTTTCTTTTAAAAAGTGTAATCTTTCAAGTCTTTCTGAGACCAAGAGAGCTGAAACTTAATGTGACTTGGATTTTGCCTTGGCATGTAAAATAAATACAGATTGGCGTTTTTTCTTAAAATATTTACAAAGAAGTAAGAAAGTGGTTATGAATATACCAGTGATCAAGTTCCAAATCCAACTGATGTTCCCAAAATATAAAGTCTTGCATCTTAGAGACTGCTGTACCAAGTGTGGTGATCCATGAATGTTTGTAGCCCTGACATTTTCCTTAAGAGCCACTTCACACATAACACTGCCAATTGAAAAACTGTTGAATCTCTAAATGATGACTTTCATCCCACTGGCCATGTGAGGAGTACCTGGTGAGCTACAGTGCCTTGCCTCTATGTTTACTGACAACATGCAGCTGTATTGATGAACGGTTGACTCTCTGTTCATTGCTCTTTCTTTGTAGTATGCATTTGAGAGTAAGAAATATCATTTCTGTTTGAGAGAGCCACATAACAATACCACATCAATTTACGGTCATCATAGCCGGTAGAGTTACTACCCTTGAAACAGGTGGTGTCTGTTTGATAGGGTGGGCAGTAGAGTTACTGCCCTTGAAACAAGTGATGTCTGTTTGATATGGTAGCCAGTAGAGTTACTTCCTTCAAAACAGGTGGTGTCTGTTTGATAGGGTAGCCAGTGGAGTTACTGCCCTTGAAACAAGTGATGTCTGTTTGATAGGGTGGGCACTAGAGTTGCTGCCATGGAAACAGGTGAGGGGCGGTCGGGTAGCCTAGTGGTTAAAGCGTTCACTCGTCACGCCGAAGACCCGGGTTCGATTCCCGACATGGGTACAATGTGTGAAGCCCATTTCTGGTGTCCCCCGCCGTGATATTGCTGGAATATTGCTAAAACTTTTAGTAGTAAAAGCGGCGTAAAACCATACTCACTCAATCACTCACTCACTCACTCAAACAGGTGATGTCAAGCTCCTTCCCAGTGAGGGACACTTTCGTTCACTCTCGGTAACATTGCTGCGAGGGTGGGCACAGCCATTACAAGAATTTTAAAATTTGCCCTCTTACCCCAAATGTAGTAACGTTTATACTTAATGTCTTTGGGAATGCCATCATAGTTCATTTTGAAAAGCTTTATGACGGACCATATTTCCCAGATGAATTTAACTTTCGTTTGTTTGATCATATTGGTTCGAGACTGCTGAAAATCACCCAACTTCCCCCTTCCATTCTTACTATACCAATGACATCATGGTTGAAATGAAATAGATATTAAAACTGACGACCAAAGAAAATAATTAATCTAGAGTAAGAGTATTCGGCTTCACAGCAGTCATCACTTGTTTGTAAACACAACGGTCAGTCAGTTGCAAGTTGAACTCTAAGCATGGTTGTGGCCACCCATCACAGTGGGGAGTTTTGACCACAGGAACTCGATGATAGCGTGTATAACATAATATATTAGTATAGAAAAATATCCCACCCCTCTATATCATATAGACAAGGAGTGACACCCGCCATCCTGGTTCTTAATCAAGATTTTGCACTCGAATCACAGCTCGGCATCACATGAAATATGAATGTCACTTATTTCAACCTATTGGAACTTGCTAAGCAAACCATAGGCAACACAATTGTCTTCATCTGTGGTCACCTTACTCATATTTATTTAAAACAACCATCAAATCTCAACTCTAAGCTTCGCCGTTGAGGCAAACACGAAAAAGGTGGCCGGATTTACGGTGCTACACTGGCTTGAAAAAACATTTCTGATTGGCTAAAATAAAAAAATAGTGGATCTAAATATTAGCATACAGTGAAGTGAGGGAATTTCAAAACTGTCAATGGTAAGCCTGCTTGCAAAATGTTGGGGAAATCTACAGCACAATTAAACATTTAGAACAGATTATCATTAATGGTCTTGAATTTCCCTCCCCTTACAATGTACTGATATCACAATACCCATTTTAAGCAATCACAAACTTTTGCTGAGTTCAAGCCCGTGTAGCACCGTAATTTCCGGCTGCCTTTTTATCCCCTGCCACAAAGTGGAAGGGGGATGTAGGAATGGGTGCTGTCCGTCCGTCTTTCCGTCCGTCCGTCCGTCACATTTTGTTTCTGGAGCAGAACACAAACCATGAGAGATATCTTAACCAAACTTGGCACATAGATAGGTGTAGTGGTGAACTGGTGCCTTTTGATAGTGTGGGATTTTTAAAAAATATTTTTTTTCGAGTTTCCATGCCAATGACTTTGACTTTGACTGAAAATGGAGGTAGTCCTTGTTTCAGGAGCAGATCTTGAAAAACGTACAATATTTCTTACCAAACTTGGCACATAATGTCATCTCACATATATTTCCTTTCTTGTTGGCAAGTTCTGTATTGCTTGTGTGTATGTTCCTCCAAAAGTTTTCGCATTCACTTACTAACTTCATGCAGAAACTTCGGGATCTCTCCAAGCAGCATGAATGTGAACATGTCCTAGTTACTGGGGATTTCAACTGTGATCTGCGTGAAAAACTGAAACTTTAAGTTTACTTTAATGTGCGGAAAATTACTCGACTCATTCGCTCTCCAACTCACTGTCTTGGAGCTACACTGGCCTTGTTGTTTACTGATCATGCCAGTGTTGTAGCATCCCAGACTCCAGTCTACTACTCAGATCATCAGATGATTGGTGCTGTACTTCTCAGCACACCTCATGGTGGGTATCACTCCTTGTCTATATGTATATAGAGGGGTGTGATTTTTTTTGTATACGGATATATTATGCTATATACGCTATCATCGAGTTCCTGTGGTTTTAACTGGTGGCAGAGATAGTATAGAGAGCTCCGTGAATGAGCTATCGCTGTAAGGAGCTTGAAGTTATGTCTGTTTGATAGGGTGGGCAGTAGAGTTACTGCCCTTGAAACAAGTCATGTCTCTGTTTTATAGTGTAACCAGGTCTTGACATCAGTTGTTTCTTGTTTTGTAGCCCAATGGCAGATTTGAAATCTTCAAGAAGATCTGTCTAAGTATATCCGGCCATCACCCGGAGTCCTGGCAGCCATCCTGGTCCAGTAAGTAGGCTGGAGGAATGCAAGATCACTCTCTCCTTCAGGGAATTCAATGCAATTGTTTGCATTGGACGTGTTCACTATAGAACACTGAGTGGGTGGGCTCCAGTCAAGAAGATTTTGACATTTTAAACACTTTTGTTCTCCTTTAGACATCTTCATGAAAATAATCACTACACATGCCACATTTTATTTAAACCTCATGTTCTGCTTTCAAGCCCAGATTATAATTAGTGTTGTCAAATATTCAGTTGATGGAGGTATACCTTGAAAGTATGCAGCATGTGTACCTCCTAATTCAACATGTTCAACATAGCTGGAGAATTCCTATCACCTGTTGTGCATATTTCTCTGTGAACATTTGTGATGAACCCTCCTGTGTCTATCCCCCTGGTCATGCTGATGACTACATTCTTATTACAATTTGGAAAGGTTTGCTACACATTGTGCAAACTGATACACGCTTTTTAAACTGTGTTGATTCTAAGCTGCAGCCCGTTTTATTTGGACCATGTTACTGTAAGCTTATTTGAGAAGGAAATCATTTCAGTATTTTGTTGCAAGGTTTGTTGCAGCAGTACTATGTAAAGTAAACAACGTTTATGACAAACAGGCTTATAACAAACAGACGGATAAAACACACTCTTTTTTCGGTGCTGGCCATTAGCTGTATATTTTATCATATAAAATTAGTGGATATGACGAACACAGTTCACGGATAACGAAATAACGGATATAGCGAACTCACTTTGCGGTCCTGTGTGTACTCTGTCAATGACAATGCTTTTGTTTATAATGAACTGTTACTCTCTGAGTTGCTCATGTGTCACAATCAGCCTATCAAAACATGCACGACCAACCGCAGCTCTTCAAAATGGCAATAAGCAATTGAAGGCAAGTACTGACACCTTGACCCCTATTAACACCCTCAATTAAGAATAGTAAACCTGTGATTAGGCTAAAGCCTTTGAAGTGGATAGATTCTGTCTTTAAATGTGATGACTACAGAGGAAAGTCAGTCAAAATGCTTATAACGAACTACGGTCATCACAAACTAAAATTAGTGGTCCCTTTGAGTTTGTTGTAACCATAGTTCACTGTATGTATAAATGTGCTAGTTGGGCCAGAGTAGACTGATCTAACCCACATTTTTATGTAAAAACAACAAAAAGGTTACATCCCTTTGCCTATAACTACATGTAATTCAAATCAGGTGTGTAAGTATTTTCACATGTATGCAGTTCAGCTGTTGAAAGGTCAGGAGCAAGTGGTTATACTATATAGTCATGAAATTGATAATGAAAATATAAAGTATATGATAGTTGACTTTGTATGTGCCATTTGTGTGTGTATAATCTTTTGGTATGACATGGCCAGGGATCAATCTCATTAAAATCAGACCTTAGTTCTCGCTACCACTTAACAAAGATCTGAAGACATCCCATTAGGGGTCACGTCAGAACGACCTTTCATCCGACCAATCAGTGGGTCGCTTACCAGATTATGAAAGTGACAGTCGGAATGTGATTTCTAGTCATGCAATCTCGAAAACTTTAACATGGTGTATTCCGAACGATAGTTACGGGTTTAACGACTGAATCCTTACAACCTGGACCATCTATTAGCCATTCCAGAATGTTTTTTTTGTTCAGGTTTCAAATTTGTAATCGAGAATTTGTCAAAATATGTTTGAAAGCGTAGCCGCCAATTTGAAATTTGTGCCGTAAAGCACGAGAAAGCTGCCTTCTGATTGGTCGTTCCATTGGTCGGTCAAAGTTCACACAAGGTCGGCCTGATGTGACCCGTAATGGAATGTCCTCAGATCTTTGTTTAGCGGAAGTGAGAACAAAGATCTGATTTTAATGAGATTGGGCCAGGGATTAAACACCAGACAAATACACGCTGTTATGTAACAAAAATGCGAAACAAAAGTCTTGATTTACGAAATTACAGTTAATGACGAAACATTTTGAAGAGAATAAACGTCAAGAAGCGACTTCAACTCCATGAATGACCATCTGTCATTATTTTGCTTTGTCATCGTGGAAGTCAACAGTTTGGGTATGGGCTAGACATTTACGATAAAGGGAGACAATTTGCGAGGAGGTAACTCTTGTGTGGCAATAGTTCCATCCAAGTGTTATGTTCACTCCAGCGAAATATCAAGTGTTATGTCTACTGGAATGAAAATATCACTTTTCTCAACTTCTGAAATTTCAGTCTTTCATGTATGTAATATGTGGCCACTTTCTCCATCAGGTGAAAAAATAGCTACTTTGTTCCTCATCACCAGGTGAATATATAGCTATTTTGTACCTCATCACCAGGTGAATATACAGCTATTTTGTACCTCATCACCAGGTGAATATATAGCTATTTTGTACCTCATCACCAGGTGAACATATAGCTAATTTTTTTAACTTATCCTGCATTACTCCGTATTGCATTTACTGCTGTCTTTGACAGAGAGACGAACTGTGTGAGATCCAGCTGCTGAAGAAAGTTGTCCCAACCAGCTCAGGAGGCAGCGCCCTCTCACAGTCGGCACGTGACCCGGAAGTCATGACGTCACACCAAAACTCATAACTTCTTTGTCACCTCCACGGACGGACGTACTTTGTATCCCTTGTGGAAATAAAAGCTTATTGTTTGTTTCTTATATTTTGTGTGTTTCTACATTCCTTATATGCTGCTACATTGTTACCTGTTATGGGCCGTGACCTTAGGGTCTTCCCATTCGTAAATTGTAACGTTTATCGCTCGTTTGTGGCTCACGTCACAGTAATTTACGGGCGCAATGTTGTTCCCGCCATTTTGTTTTCTTTCCCGCCATTTTGGCCATTCACCACGTGGCCACGTAATTTCGTGTTCTGCGTTTTGAATTCTCTCTTTGGCTTGGGTAATACATTACATTTATGTATGTTGTTTTGGTGTGCTTAAAGCCATGCCTTTTCGCTACCTTTCAGCGTAATTGTTTCCTCTCATAAACTTCAATATAATACGAAGTTTTTGAGTTACATTATGTCTCCTGTACTCTGTGGTTTTGCCACATGGTTACGTGTTTGCTTAAGCTAATTGTTTGATCTCATAAACTTCAATAAAATATAATGTTTTTGAGTTACTTTATGCTTCCCATACTATGTGTTTTGGCCACATGGGTATGTGTTTGCTTAAAGCTATGCTTTTTTCGCTACCTTTAAGCGTCATTGTTTGATCTCATAAACTTCATTGAAATACAAAGTTTCTGAATCACATTATGCTTCCCGCACTTTGTGGTTTTGCCACATGGTTATGTTTTGCTTAAATTCCAGATTTTCTGCCTCGCTGCACTTGTTGCCGCGGGAACAAATCTGGATGGGGCCGCCCCTTTCTGCCGTGATTGTACGACGCCCTGTACTTTCACAAGGCAGTGCCGATGTTGCAGTCATTCGTCGCTGTGATCCTTCAGCTCACGCGAGTATCCAGGACACACCTCGCTCAACGTGCTCTTCGACCCCTTCTACATTGACGGCAGCAGCGCTCAGCGGAGCTTCGCAGTGCTCCCAACACCACCGGCGGCTCCGGCGCTCCTAACGTAGAGTCTGCCTCCCATGGCACCTGATGTCCTGGCGCTCCCGGCACCTCTGATGTCTCCGCCCTCCCGGTGCCTCTGATGTCTCCGCGCTCCGGCGCTCCCGGCGCCTCTCATGTCCCCAGCGCTCCCGGCGCCTCTCATGCTCCAGGCGCCTCTCATCCCCGGAGCTTCCGCATCCTCTGATGTCTCCAGCGCCTCTGATGTCTTCGGCGCTCCCGGCGCCTCTGATGTCTCTAGCGCTCCCTGCGCCTCTGATGTCTCCGGCGCCTCTGGTGCCTCTGAGGTCTCTGATCGCAAGATCTTCGAGGCCTCTAATGTCTCTGGCGCCTCTGACTACACCGGCGCCTCAAGAGTTACGGCGATCCCAGCGCCTCCAGAGTTCTGGCGCCTATGATGTATCCGGCGCCTAAGATGACCTCCGGCGCCCAGATCAACAAGCTTTATCAAGCTCAGATCAACGAGCCGAGTATCTCATCCGATCTTCTGCTTCGGCTTAAGGGGCACCATCGGCAATCGCCTCCCCGACGCCACTGCCCTCTTCTTCTCTTGCTGCCGTCTCATAGCTCGTCACACGGAGAAGCTTGGTGAAACAACTGTCGCCGCTCCTGTCACTACTCTCCCGTCGGTTTTCGTGATCGTGACTATCGTTCTACTTCCTGGGTGGAATCTTTTCAACCAATAGACAGTTGGTCTGATTCAACTTGCCCACTGAAACGTTATCCTTAATCCCGTCGTTTAAAGCGCTATGGTTCCGGAGAGATGACCTGCGGGTTTCCATCGAAACAGAGCGTCATGTGAACAGCGTCTGTATCAGATTCGACGACGACATCCACTTATAAAGAGTTGACTTCATCGACATCGCCGACACCAACCCTGTTCTACCCTACCCTAGCGCCAGCGTTCCTGAAAGAGACTCTTCCTCGGCGCTCCCCGGGTTTTCCACGACGCCCATGGGGTTCCGTGTTTTATCGCAAAACTCGGGTACACCACTTGTATGTCTCTCACACAGTTCATTGAGGATTGTCTGTGTGTGGAGTTTGCACCTCAGTTCCGACTCCAATGCGGCTTTCTCGGCTACTGCGCAGAGTGATTTACATGTCACGTGTCAAGTACTCGGACTGTCAACAACTCCGACCGGAATTAGGTCAACTTACCATGGCAAGGGGTGCCATGTATTTCTACAGATTGGTTTCCATGTTTACCTGTACGCTTGGTGCAACCACTCAACCAGGCGCCTGTCGCAGTCCATCCATGCACGGATGTTGGAAACAATAGACATCCTCTACCAACACGGCTGTCACGAGGAACCTTGTTTCATCAACCCTTCGCTATAAGAACGATAGTGCCTATAGGCGTTCAAGGGATGGAAAAGATCGCCTTCCTTCGTCCGGTTTGATCTTTTAGACTACGACACCTTCCTATCTTCCGCCTTGACTACCGGACACAGTGTCAATTTGATACTTACAGTCCCTCGGCCATCCCACTGACCCCTGTTGCATACCTGCCTCGTATCGTGTTGTAGTCCTCCATCATCACCTCGATATAAGAACAGGAGTACTGATACACCGCTTCAGGGATGAAAATGATCTCATTACTTCGTGCAATGGTCATATTGCCTCGACTTCCTACTACCCGGTTACGTCGATGGTTTACTTCGTCTACTTGAGGTTGGTTCGCAGGCGATCACACCTTTTTCCGAATCGTACCGACGGTACGCAATCGCAGACCCCTGTTGCTGACTTCTCCATTTTGCAATCTTGTGGCCCCAACCAGCCCACATTGTGACCACCTGTGATCCGGAGATCAACACCATTGACACAGCAACAGCCTCGAGATAAAGGCTTATCCAGGACGTCACTTGCTGACAGTGCATTCTCGTTCATGCCCTGTTGATCGTGTCCACTGACAACGTCACCGTAGTGTGGTGTGTGAGGTCCCAGGGTACTCGCCCCTCTCCCGGCGCTACAAACTCGACCGGCGCCTCCGAGAATCAACATCTCCGGCGTTCCAGGCGCCTCAAGCTCTCCGACGCCTCACGCTCTCCGGCGCCTCTGACCAGACTATGTCAAACGATCGACACCCCAACCCTAGATCTGTTTGCCTCATATCTGAATGTTGCCAGCTGTCGTCTTCCATTCCACCAGTGCCGGATACGACCGCTGTGGCAGTCGAAGCCTTCTGTCGTTCCTGAGAAGGATTACGCACGTACGCTTTTCCAACTCTGGTTCTCCCTCCCACGGTTCTTCAGAGATCCAGGCCACTCGACCCCTGCCATTGATATTGTCTGCACACCTGACACAACTGCAGAAAGCCAAGGGATATTCGGCTAGAGCGACCAAGGCTATTGCTTCAGCCCACCGTCCATCTACAGGCGGACTGTATGCTGATAAATGATGCTAGTTCCAGGCATTTTGTTCTGACAAAGACCAGGATCCGATGACAGCGTCACCGCAGATCCTGGATCAGTTCCTTCTGTACTTGCGCAGCACCCGTCGGTTGAAGGGCTTTACCACCCCCACATAACTGGTCGCCATCTACTCCGTTCTAGCCATCCCGGACGATCGGAGAAAGACGAAAATTCCCGACCTATGGGCCTGGCTGCACTCGTTCTGTCTTGAAGACCTGAAGACCAAGTTCAGACCGCCTGCAAGTCTAGGATACACCTTTTTCTGCCGGTCTCCCATTCGTCGCAGTCGTTGGTCAGCCGGAATACTTTTCCCTGTGGCTCCGGGCGGTCATCCTTAAAGCTTATGAAGCTGCCGGATTGGACCCTCCCCCCAAAGGCTATCACCTGACACGAGATCAGGGCGATTGTATTTACACTGGTTCTTCACGGTATACTGTTCCATCCAGTCGCTCAGGGAAGCCTGTTCTTGGCGATCGGACGGCGCCTTCACCAACCACTACTTCCGTGATGTAGCCTTGAAAGTTGTCGCCGGCGTTCACAGTTTTGGTCCCAGGTTGTAGCCCAACAGGTCATCTATCACCGACGCCACTGATTCTCCGATACCCTGAGCAGGGCCCGTCGACCTCTCTGGTGTTTATCACCCCAGAAGAGACGGCTCTCTTGTGTTCCGCATTCGCTCTTAGGTAATTTTAGTTTTGGGTTACCCGACTTATTCTATTTCTGTCACCTATCCGGGTTTTACTTTTTGCATCAACTCTCGTTTCCTGATGACAGGAATGGTAGTAGATGTGGACACCGGCGCCGGCGCCGACGCCAACACCGCTGCTTCTCCGATACCTGAGCGGCGCCCGTCGACCTCACCGGTGTTCCTTGCCTCCAGCCTAGAGGGCTCTCCTGCGTTTCGCATTCGCTCTTGGGATTGGTCGTAGATTTTGCTACCGACGCTGCTGATTCTTCGATTTCCCGAGCGGGGCCCATCAAACTCTCTGGTGTTGATCAACTCAGATTAGAGGGCTCTACTGCGTTTCGCTTTCGCTCTTCGGTAAGTTCTATATTTTGGCTACACGCCTCATTGTATTTCGGTTACCTATTTGGGCTTTTCGTTTTGCATCGACTCTTGTTGCCTGAAGACAGGAATGGTCGTAGATTTTCCGGTCATCACTTGTATGCGGTGCGGATTCATCGGACCTTGACGAGGGTTTATTATGGTTCACATCTGCAGGTATGCCCACCGGCCATGCCGTCTGATAAAGATGCAATACGGAGTAATGCAGGATAAGTTAAAAAATTTAGTAAAATCTAAATATTTTTTACATTTGTATACTTATCCTGCATTACGAAGTCTAAGTGCCCTCCCTTTCGCTACGCTACCTCCCCACGAAGTTTCAGATGTTATGTTTAAAGCAGTTATGTGTTTTGGTGTGACGTCATGACTTCCGGGTCACGTGCCGACTGTGAGAGGGCGCTGCCTCCTGAGCTGGTTGGGACAACTTTCTTCAGCAGCTGGATCTCACAAAGTTCGTCTCTCTGTCAAAGACAGCAGTAAATGCAATACGGAGTAATGAAGGATAAGTATACAAATGTAAAAAATATTTAGATTTTACTAATTTTGTACCTAATCACCAGGTGAATATATAGCTACTTTGTACCTCATCACCAGGTGAATACATAGCTACTTTGTACCTCATCTTGATTATCTATCAGATCGTCTTGACTGTGTGCCCCCATTTTGTTTGAATCAAATGCAAGTGATAAGAAAGGTTACATCTGATTGGTCCATAGGAGAGGTTTAGAAGGGTCATAACTCGCAATAACCACTGGTGGTGCTTCGATCGTGCCCGGGAATTCCAGCCTTGTTCGGCAAGGGTGGAAACTGGACTTCTAAAGTCAGTTAACTCTCTTGCCTCGGGAAGATGTTGTACTGCTGTAGAATTTGATTATTTTATTTGTTTTCCACAGTTCGGACAGCATTGTTGGCTATCATTGGGTTTATGCCCACCCATGGTGGAGGCGCTATTGGGTCTCTGGACTATAGTGCTGAAGAAAGAAAGACTTTATCAAAGAAGTAAGTATATCTGTAGTTCAGTGCAGTAGCCAGGTGGTCACACGAATGACTGGGTTTTATTCTCAATATGGTCTCAGCCAGTTCTCTATCCTCCAGCATCAACAGGCTTATACACAGTGCTGCCAACGTAGCCAGAACAGTTTTTGTAATATCATGTGAATATTGATAGAAAGTAAAGAGGTAATTTTTCAGAAAAAGGTTATGTTTCTTAGATTGGTGTGAACCCAGCTTCTGTCTTTTCTTACAGGTTTCCAGCTTTGTGAAACAACTGTCTTGATGGATGAGTTAAATAAGAAATTTACAGTTTATGACGAAGAGAATAACAAACTCCACAAATGACCATCTGTCATTATTTTGCCTTGTCAATGTGGGAGTCAGCACTCCCTTTCACACTGATGCATATAATAAATGTCTTCTCTCACAAGTTTCCAGTGTGATCATCAAACAGTATGTTGTCATGCAGTATGCAATTTATCAGTTGCTATCTTATCAGGATTTGTAGTTTTATTGTGACTGATATGATGACCAGGTCGCAGGACTTCAGGTGTGCATCATGTGGCAGTGTGAACAACACGCTGAAGCCCGTCACAGAGGCATCAGAGAAAACAAAACAGGAGGCAAAGGAACTGGCATCCCAAATTAACTTCCAGGTAGTCACAGCTAACTGATAGTGGTTTCAATGGGGATCTCTACTTACTCCACTGTATTGAATAGTTTGAAGGGACAGTGCTTCAGCAGCTAGCCTTGACTGATTCTTAGGTTTGAGATTCCTTTTTGAATATAAATATATGCTAACTTAGTTCGTGTATTGAATTACTGTTAATACATTGTAGTATCAAACACACACTTGTTTTCAAAGAACACAGCTTTCTCCAGAATGACATATTGTTCAAGCACAGGCATCAGTTAAAAATTCCTGGATAAATCACTGTGTTCTCAACATGGGTTTCCTGTGATCCTTGTCAAGTGCTCCGATGAATAGATCTCTGAGGATTTTTGTTTGATTTTAATAGGGCATTAAAATATGGTCACTGTGATTTATTTAAAACTGAATTAGGATAGTATCTTTATCAAATATTGATTAAGCACATTTACATTTTTAAAATATTTTTCAACTTATCCTTCATTACTCCTTAATGCACTTACTGCTTGTTCTTGACAGAGAAAAGAGTTTGTGAGAGGTCTTGCTGAAGAAGAAGTTGCTCCAACTGGTTGTGTAGCTAACACTATCACACAGCTCCCATGTGACCCCGGAAGTGGTGACATCACTGAACAGCACATTGCTGCTGTCATAAGCCCAGAGACAAGACCTGTTTTTTGTGTCTCAGCATTAACAGTTTGAATCATTGGAGTATTAGCTACTCTATTGTTATTCTTGTGATTTATTATTTTGCCTACGGTGTGTGACTTTCTATATTTCAAATGTTTCATGCTATCTCATTATTATTTATCATCTGGTATGGGATTTACCACAGTAATTATCAGACGTATTGTTCTTCCAATAGACCATCTTGACATTCTTCAAGATCTAACCGACTTGACCACTTAACCACAGCCATGGAGTACCATCAACACCAGATTGACCACATGTGTGCTCATGTACACGCGGCGTTGGCTGAACTAACAACCATCTTGGCTACTTAGCTCTGGCTGAATGGGATTCAGAGTTCAATAGGGACTTGTTCCGCCAACCTTGGTCCTCCACTTTCCTCTCTAACGTCCAGTTCTCTCCCACACATGCTCTTGTTTCTGCCTATGCCTGAGATGAAACTACCTTAAATGTCCTGGCTCAGGTATCGCATGTCAACGCTCCCAGACCCTCTAGATGAGGCACATATCAGCCAAAGAGAAACTCCCTCCACCTGAAACGAGATGTGACTCTATGGCCTTTCGGGGCCGAGGACAGGGCAAAGGCAAGGTCTCCGGCAAGTACCAACCACGGCATGACCGCCCCCGTGCCGGATGTGGCAACCGCTTGCCCAAGTATTGATTTGTCGAGTGCTTACCACTGGCAACTCCCACCCACAGACGTTCAAGTCACCGAAACTCCTGTAGGTGAAAGATAAGGGCACTACTGGCAGAACTGGGACACGCTGGGGACCCACACATTATGAAAATACTGCGAGGGTACCAACTCACTCTCAAAGATGACCCGCTCTTGACGGCATCACCAATAGCAGACACTCACCTCCCTACACTACAGCGGCTGCTGTGCTCAAACATCCAGATGCTGCTAGCCCCAAAAGCCATAGATTTCGTACACACGCCGGCAATAATACCAGGCTTCTACTCACCAATATACCTGGTCCACAAGAAGGACCAATATCGAATGATTCACAACTTGGCAGCTTTCAACAAGCGCTATCTGGAGTGTCCACCTTACTTACAGATGTCTACTCTCAGGCTCCTCAGATCAAAGATCCAGGGCAACGGCCACGCTAATCCGCCACAGAGATGAAACTATGCGCCTCCTTCGTCAGTTTGGCTGGACTATCAATGTCTGGAAATTGGAGCTCACACCTGCGTACAATCTCCAGTTTATCAGAGGCCACTTTCTCTGTACCCAGTGACAGGTGGTGCCGAATCCAACGCTATCTTCTCCCTGTGCTACAACAACCCTGTAGCAGGCATTCTTGGTTCTCCTCACATCAGGGCTTCAGCTCCACCCTGCAGAAGTGTTCCTCGCTGCCTTCATCAGGACCAGTCAATATCCATCGTCCCCCTGGACCACCTAAAGCAACATCTCCGTTGGTGGACGGTGGAGTCAAATGTCTTAGACGGCATCTCCTTGACAGAGCTCACGCCCTTTTTGACCTCATTCGTAGACGCCTCACTCCAAGGCTGGGCAGCACATCTGGAGGATCAAGTCGCTCAACAACAGTGGAAAAAAACAACCTGGATTTTGAAGCGCTCATCCTGGCTCTCTCACTGGAAGCAGATGCTTCAACACGCTTGGATCACAGCCAATATCACCGTGGTATGGTGTCTCCGCAACCAGGGAACAACTCATTCCTCCTCCCTGTTACGGCAGACATTCATGTTATTCCATCTGATTGATCAAATGGACCTCCAGTTTCAGATCCAACACATTCCAGGTTGTCGCCACATTCTGGCAGATGCTCTCTCCAGGAACGGACAGGGTAGTCTCCACAGAATGGAAACTCCATCCAGACGGTCTTGTTTGTCAACACCTCGGCGATCCCAACACAGACCTATAACTGCCAGGTTTGGACCTTCTTCTCATGAGTGCTGGATCCACAAGCCTGGGCAGTTGATGCCTTCAGCGTACCTTGGGAAGGACTAAAAGCATACGCTTTTCCATCGCCAGTGCTCCTTCCCAGGGTCCGACTCAGAACATTGATCTGACATTGATAGCGCCTTGGTAGCCTGGGATCTGAATGTGGTTATGTCTTGGCTTAGGGGTGCTTAGTCTGAACGGCTTCGCTCAGCGTCATACACAACCTCATCAAAGAAACCATCCTCCTTTTGGCTCTAGCAACAGCAGCACCAACGAGTGAGCTACCTGCACTAGACATCACTTGGGTCAGATTTGAGTGCAGTGCACATGGAGCTGTTCATCTTGGGCTGTCATAGGACAGCCTGGTAGTTCCTTCACCATCCTGCCTCTATCTTCAATAGTTGGCCTTAATATGATCGACATGTGGCTCAGGGCATTCATCCTCCAGGCCTATGATGCCGCGGGATTGGATCCTCCAAGGGCCAGCAACCCTCATGATATTCGGGGTGTTACATCCACCATGGCATTACATAGCAACTGCTCCATGCATGATATTATGGAAGGCTGCTTCTGGCACTCACGCACCATCTTCGCCACCCACTATCTGCGCAATGTCATCCTTGAAGACGTGAAAGGCGTCCATAGTTTGGGCCCTTTGGTGGTTGTCCAGTAGGTCGCCACCACAAGACACCATTGACACTTCCATAAGTCCAGAGCCAGCCTTTCGACCTCTCCGGTGTATGCATCTTAGAGTAGAAAGTTACATGATGCATGCATTGGCTCAGTATGTCATTATTATATTTTAACTCTTTCACTTCTTTTACTGTAATGATACATGGACATCACACATACCTGACTCTCTCCCTCCCTGCCGACCGGAATGGTCACTCAATGCCGGACATCGCTGTTGCTGATTGATGCAGTCTATAGAGAGTCAGAAGATCTCATCTGATGGTATGCCGTCCACCGTACTGTCTGATGCAATTGCACGAAGGAGTAATGCAGGATAAGTAAAAAAATCTAGTACAATATCAGATATTTTTTATATTTGTATACATGTCCTGCATTACTTCGTCTGAATTGGCCCACCCATCCCTGAAAGCAAGCTCCCCTTGATGCCTTCAGATGCGCTGTTTGAACAGCAGTGTGCTGTTCAGTGATGTCACTACTTCCCGGGTCACATGGGAGTTGTGTGATAGGGTTAGGCACACCACCAGTTGGAGTAACTTCTCCTTCAGCAAGACCTCTCACAAGCTCTTTCTCTCTGTCAAGAACAAGCAGTAAATGCATTTAGGATTAATGCAGGATAAGTATACAAAAATAAGAAATCTAGGATTTTACTAGGTTTCCATTAGATGGATTATATTGTTACATGTAAATATAATTTGTGTTATAGGGTGAGAAAGAAAAGAAAGAACCAGGCTCTGCACTGACCAATGAGAGTGGAGCTTCATCTGGACCCACCAATGAAAGCACAGCTTCCCCTGATGGTGCCTCTGCCACCTCACCTTCACCCCCTTCCCATCCCAACTTTCCCTGGCCAATGCCTCCTAGTATGGCTCCCTTTCATGGTGGTCCTGGTAACCAGCCTCTCCAGCAGTTCCCCTTCCCACCACCCCCCTTCATGGTTCCACCAGCATGGCAGAACCACACTGGCAATGCTGCCAATCAAATGCCTAGATTCCCACCTTATTTCATGCACCCATCGTTCTTTCAACCCCCTTCAGCAATGAGCAGTAATTCTCAGATGCCCCACATGGCCCACATGCCTTCATGGTTCCCTCGAGCACCCATGGGCCAGACCAGCACTACAGCATCAAGCAGCAGACCGGTAATGTCAGAAAAACAACGTCCTTCAGAATCCACACCTAGCTCCACGAAAACAACCTCTGTGCAGTCTCCAGCACCCGGCACCTCCCAGCCAGCTCCAACCCAGTCCGCTCCGCCTACTGTGACCTCTAGCCAGTCAAGTCCCAGCTCTGCGTCATCTCAGTCAACAGGAGCGGTGCACCAATCTATACAATCAGGGCCCACTGTAGGCACAACAGAGGGTGTGCGACAGAGGCAGACGACAAGACCACAGACTAGTGTCCAACAGACAACAGTCCCTCGTCCTGCCCCAGTCTTTAATGAAGGTCAAGGTCACCCTAATGCAGGAGGAATCATGTCTGCAGCACTGATACTGGTTGTGGGCCTCGCAATACTTCTTCTTCTAATCCGGCGTCTCTATGTCATGAATGTTTTAATGTGATGTGACTGCTAATGTGACTTGAAACAGTGTTGGAAATTAACACAGCAGCTTGACTAGTCATCGTGTTGCATGGTCAGTAATTCCTGAAAACTATTGTCGGGATGAAGCTAAAAGAGGGATTGTCTGTCTGACTTTGCCTTGGTTTTGACAAAAGTTGATCAATCTTAGTACTAAGAACTGTGTGAAATGGTTGACATTCTTCACACAGATTAAATATAAATGCAGGGCAAGGTGCGATCTCCGTCTTTTTAGACCAGTCCAACATTTCGAAGCCACAAGCCAACAGTCTAGCTTTAATTTCCAATGCTGTAAGCTGTAAGTTATTTCTATGGGACATATGTAAGTGGTGATTTGACAGTGCTGGAGGATGTGTGTCTTGATGTACCGGTACTCATGATCCACCTGGGGGAATGCAAATGTGATGGCAACTCACCAATAATATGGAGAGACTGTTTTCTGTGTAAACAGACAGCACTCTATAATTGATTGTAGTGTTTCCTATGTTTGTTGGTTGGTTTACATTATTTTGTTATTTATTCAAAGGTTATTGTTTACTCAAAAGTATACAACTTCCCAAACTCATTGTATCAGGGAGGGAAAGGTTCATGGCCACCTAACTTTTGCAAATAAAGCGCAGACAAGCAATCTATATTCAGAGACCATATATCCACCCTCGGATATGGTCTCTGCTATATTTTTGTATGGGGAAAAATGCTACCCAGGTCTTTTTACACAAAGTGTAAATAACAAGCTTTCATGTGGGTATTTGATTGATGTACATGTACATATAAGCAAGCATGTTTTGTTTGTTTCTTTGATTAGGCTAAGAAATGTGTCTTAGTCCTTGTATGGAAGCAGAGACTCTAGGCTCATACTGCAAGAATATAATACCACAGGTAGTATCAAGTGTTAAGTGTACCAGTTCAAAATACGGAAATACATGCTTGATGTTTCAGTGTTTATCATGTATGAAATAAAATGACTTAATTTGCATGACAGAAACGTATAATTGTGTCCAGTCCTTGAAGCATTCACTGCCCAAGCTGGGTAGAACATTTTTCTTTTCATGATAGGTCATGACAGGTGACCATTCCCATGTTGAGAGATGGGTTAACAAGATCCAGAAGAAGTGCAATGTCAAGTGGTGCCGGTGCCGGTGCCCGTGGACTACATCAATAGTTTGTGTGAAGATGTTTGTATGAAGATTCTTGAACAAGTGTTGTCCGAGTGACAGCATCTTTATCATAACACTCTCTAGAAGGGAATGTGTTCACCTGTTGGGAGTGCTTCCAGAACTTTATACATGGATATGTGCAGGCTAAACACAAGAGTGGGAGCACATTGTACATTGATTCATTATGGCATCTCAGAAGATATCATCATATCCAGAAAAGATCATAAATGAGACATGGGAGGCAGTCAGTGTTAACTGGTGGTTGATTAGTAAGGAATACAAGATGTGATAGTCACAAACTTTTCAAAATCTATGTCATTAAAGAAATGAGCCTTTCAGACACTGTCATGTCTTAGATGTGTTCATGTGAATAGACTTTGTTGAACACCTTGTTCAACACTTGCACGTTTTGTACTTATAACAACACAAATGTATTGGAAACACAAGCAAGTATTTGACATTGATATAGATAAGAACAGTTAAACTATTAAAAAGACCCATAGGGTGGCGTTGTTACTCAAATGTACATGTATATTTTATTTTGAGTGGGATGGGGATTACAGAAAAATGTTACTAAAAAAGGAGGGTTGGGAAGCAAAATATGACGGTCCAAAGACCAACCTTACCACCTGGACCCACCCCTACCCTTATAAAAAATTACCTGCCCTCAACCTGGCAACATGATCATGGCAGAATAAGAAAATCACAAATATCTATATTTATTTTCCCCCACCTTTCAACCAGGAACAATGTGTGAACATGGCCATACTAACTGGTATATTCAGGATGTCAAGTCCTAAACCTGCAAGTGCCAGGAAGAAAAACATCTAGGTTTCCATGATCTGACTTGCAAGTGAATTGAACTTACTGATGAGCACAGTTTGGAAATCTCGGCAAACCTTTAACCTTGAACTACAATTTTCAATAGTTTGGTTTTTTATATAGTTCAGTTTCCGTCAAACCAAAAACAATTGTGTGATCCATGTTTACACATTTCAGAAATTAACTTATCTCAATTATATTTTCTTGTCCGCAATTATCTACCCGAGGAAAGTGTGCCCACTAGCCTGTATCAAAGGGAAAACTAGACTTTGATATAGGCTAGAGGACTCTCTTGGTAAAGGAAGATTATCAGAAATGTGATGGAACATTTTGAAGATATTACAGTATGATACGGGATTAATGATTTGGCTGTCTCCATGGTCATTGTCCATTGATAAATACCCACTTCCTGGCTGACAGAGGATCAGTTGGATTGTGGTGTCAAAATATGCATTATATGACTTTTCTGTGATACAGTCAGTAGGGTTAATTTTGTGTTTATGTTGTACATAGAATTGTATATGAAATCATGCTTCTATGCCTCGCAATAAAGATATTTAATATGAATCTTCATGATATTGTAACATGTTTCAAGAGGTGTACAAAAATGGAATAAATAAATATGGATGGCACTTTGATGTTCTGGTATTACTATCTTCCCATGTGACGATTCTGGGGCCCATGAAGATCTGGGGTAGAATAGGTCTTCAGCAACCCATGCTTGCCGTATAAGGCGACTAACAAGATCGGGTGGTCAGGCTTGCTGACTTGGTTGATGCATGTCATCGATCCCTATTGCGTGGATCGATGCCCATGTTGTCTTTCACTGGATTGTCTGGTCCAGACATGATTACTTACAGATTGCCGTCATATGGCTGGAATATTGCTGAGTGGCTTTAAACAACAAACCAAACCACAATTCTGGATGAGCATGTATACCTTTAGGAGGATAGCAGGAACACTAAGGGAGATATGTTATTAAATGTGCCAGGAAATTGTTTTTGTAACGCAATAAAGACCCATTGAGATCTGACATCACTGGAAGATCAAGACTCCAGTTGGTCACAGTTACTACAGCTGTGACAAGGCTGGCATCACCATTAGATCACAGTTACTGCAGCTGTGACATGGCAGGCATCACCAGTAGATCACCACTACTGCTGTGACAAGGCTGGCATCACTAGTAGGTCACAGTTACTACCGCTGTGACAAGGCTGGCATCACCAGTAGATCACAGTTACTACAGCTGTGACATGGCAGGCATCACCAGTAGCCACAGTTAGTACTGCTGTTACAAGGCTGGCATCACCAGTAGGTCACAGTTACTACTGCTGTGACAAGGCTGGCATCACTAGTAGGTCACAGTTACTACCGTTGTGACAAGGCTGGCATCACTAGTAGGTCACAGTTACTACTGCCGTGACAAGGCTGGCATCACTAGTAGGTCACAGTTACTACCGTTGTGACAAGGCTGGCATCACCAGTAGGTCACAGTTACTACAGCTGTGACAAGGCTGGCATCACTAGTAGGTCACAGTAACTACAGCTGTGACAAGGCTGGCATCATCAGTAGGTCACAGTTACTACAGCTGTGACAAGGCTGGCATCACCAGTAGGTCACAGTTACTACTGCTTCGACAAGGCTGGCATCACCAGTAGGTCACAGTTACTACCGTTGTGACAAGGCTGGCATCACTAGTAGGTCACAGTTACTACTGCTTCCACAAGGCTGGCATCACCAGTAGGTCACAGTTACTACAGCTGTGACAAATCTGGCATCACCAGTAGGTCACAGTTACTACTGCTGTGACAAGGCTGGCATCACCAGTAGGTCACAGTTACTACTGCTGTGACAAGGCTGGCATCACTAGTAGGTCACAGTAACTACAGCTGTGACAAGGCTGGCATCACCAGTAGGTCACAGTTACTACCGCTGTGACCAGGCTGGTATCTCCAGTAGTCACAGTTACTACTGCTGTGACAAGGCTGGTATCTCCAGTAGTCACAGTTTCTACTGCTGTGACCAGGCTGACATCACCAGTAGGTCACAGTTACTACCGTTGTGACAAGGCTGGCATCACTAGTAGGTCACAGTTACTACAGCTGTGACAAGGCTGGCATCACTAGTAGGTCACAGTAACTACAGCTGTGACAAGGCTGGCATCACTAGTAGGTCACAGTTACTACAGCTGTGATATGGCTGGCATCACTAGTAGGTCACAGTTACTACAGCTGTGATAAGGCTGGCATCACTAGTAGGTCACAGTTACTACCGTTGTGACAAGGCTGGCATCACCAGTAGCCACAGTTACTACAGCTGTGATAAGGCTGGCATCACTAGTAGGTCACAGTAACTACGGCTGTGACAAGGCTGGCATCACTAGTAGGTCACAGTTACTACTGCTGTGACAAGGCTGGCATCACTAGTAGGTCACAGTTACTACTGCTGTGACAAGGCTGGCATCACCAGTAGATCACAGTTACTACTGCTGTGACAAGGCTGGCATCACTAGTAGGTCACAGTTACTACTGCTTCGACAAGGCTGGCATCACCAGTAGGTCACAGTTACTACTGCTGTGACAAGGCTGGCATCACTAGTAGGTCACAGTTACTACTGCTGTGACAAGGCTGGCATCACTAGTAGGTCACAGTTACTACTGCTGTGACAAGGCTGGCATCACTAGTAGGTCACAGTAACTACAGCTGTGACAAGGCTGGCATCACCAGTAGGTCCCAGTTACTACTGCTTCGACAAGGCTGGCATCACCAGTAGGTCACAGTTACTACTGCTGTGACAAGGCTGGTATCACTAGTAGGTCACAGTAACTACAGCTGTGACAAGGCTGGCATCACTAGTAGGTCACAGTTACTACAGCTGTGACAAGGCTGGCATCACCAGTAGGTCACAGTTAGTACTGCTGTTACAAGGCTGGCATCACCAGTAGGTCACAGTTACTACTGCTCCGACAAGGCTGGCATCACCAGTAGGTCACAGTTACTACCGCTGTGACAAGGCTGGCATCACCAGTAGGTCACAGTTACTACTGCTGCGACAAGGCTGGCATCACTAGTAGGTCACAGTTACTGCTGTGGTTACAAGGTTGTTCACCAGGTGATAATACATTCCTAATCCGACACTAATTCGTCCACGATATGTCATTTTCAATTAATGAAGAAGATTGATAATGCAGTCGGCACTCAGGCACTTGCCATTAGCTCGAAGCAGGGATTTGATCGAACATACGGCTCTCAATAACTGTCGCTCCCCAGACATGCATCAAGGTGGCTGGCGATCATACGGGTTTACTATGCCTGGAAGGTAGGTACGTCTGTGTTAACATATTTTTGCCATAGTGACCCCACACTGAAAAGGTAGGCACGTCTTTGTGAACACATTGTCGCCATAGTGACCCCACACTGAAAAGGTAGGCACGTCTGTGTGAACACATTGTCGCCATAGTGACCCCACACTGAAAAGGTAGGCACGTCTGTGTGAACACATTGTCGCCATAGCGACCCCACACTGAAAAGGTAGGCACGTCTGTGTGAACACATTGTCGCCATAGTGACCCCACACTGAAAAGGTAGGCACGTCTGTGTGAACACATTGTCGCCATAGCGACCCCACACTGAAAAGGTAGGCACGTCTGTGTGAACACATTGTCACCATAGTGACCCCACACTGAAAAGGTAGGCACGTCTGTGTGAACACATTGTCGCCATAGTGACCCCACACTGAAAAGGTAGGCACGTCTGTGTGAACACATTGTCGCCATAGTGACCCCACACTGAAAAGGTAGGCACGTCTGTGTGAACACATTGTCGCCATAGTGACCCCACACTGAAAAGGTAGGCACGTCTGTGTGAACACATTGTCGCCATAGTGACCCCACACTGAAAAGGTAGGCACGTCTGTGTGAACACATTGTCACCATAGTGACCCCACAGTTCATCAAAACAATTTTGAACGACCTTGAAAAACATTAGCAAAAAAGAAGTAAACTAAAAGTAACATAGAAATTCATGAGTGGTTTTAATATTTTTAGAATCTTTTTAGCGGTGATGTAGTCACATACAACTTGCAATTGAACTCTTTTGATAATAATGAAACCAATTTTGCAACGGAAATATTAGATTCCCCAATCTCAAAAGAAGAAATTAAATCTGCTATTCAAAATCTGAAAAACTTGAAAAGCCCTGGAAATTGGTGGACTTATAACAGAAACCTTCAACTATACTCTTGAGTTATGGTCCTGTCTTATTTGGAAATAGTATTTAATACAATAATTGATACTTGTTACTTTCCAAAAGATTGGACACTTGATACTATCGTTCCAATTCACAAGAAAGGCTCAGTCACAGATGTTGAAAATTATAGGGGGATTACACTTACAAGTATATTCAGTAAGATATTTATTAGCATTATTGATTAACG
The DNA here is from genome assembly GCF_022045235.1 of Haliotis cracherodii. NCBI lineage: Eukaryota > Metazoa > Mollusca > Gastropoda > Lepetellida > Haliotidae > Haliotis > Haliotis cracherodii. The sequence goes on from NW_027266286.1 coordinate 33,476,252, forward strand.
CTTGGTATTGTGGTCTGATACACTTGATCGAGATCAAGGAAGAGCAAGCAGATTTTCGACAATGTTACTCTACCACTGATATTATGTTTATCCTCCAGGCTCTTATAGATAGGTATATTCAACGTTAAGGTGGAAAAGTGTACGCTATATTTGTAGACTTTTCTAATGCATTCGAGTCAGTATGTAGAGGCAAGTTTTAGTATCTATTTCATTTTCATGGTGTCAGTAACGAAATGGGCAAATTGTTATGTACTATTTATAAGGTAAAATCATGTGTTTAACAAAACCGCATGTATTCAGATTCTTTTATGAGCCATACTGGTGTCCGCCAAGGATGTGTATTAAGCTCTTTTTCTTCTGTTTTATTTTAGTTTGCAGCCCAAATCAAAATAAATTAGGATGATGGTATACTGTTACATCCCGAACTTATAAAATATTTATGTTACAATTTGCAGATGGTATAATCATGTTCTCAAGTACTGTGAAAGAACTTGGATAAATCTTTAAATAAAGTTTACAGTGACGCGTGGAAACGTAAGTTAATTTGGATAAGACAAAAAATGTTGTATTTAGCAAAAGAAATAGGCTGTCAAAGAATGAAAAGTAGTACTTTTGGGGACATTTACGTTAAACGGAAACCTCTTATAAATATCTTGGTGTAATATTAATGTAATGTAAAGTATCATGGAACCGGCATATTCGTAATGCAGCAATCCAAGCTGAAAAGATGTTATTAGGAATTTTACAAACGTTTGACCATTTTAGCGATTGTGCTTATAAATCTTTCTTCAATATCTTTGACACAAACATAGCTCCTGTTCTCGCTTATGGTTCGGAAATATGGAGTTTTACAGAGGCTAAAGAAATTGAATCCTTACATTTATGCGTGTGTATAAATTATTACATGGTGTTCAACATAGTACTTCTAATGTAATGGTACATAGTGAATGTGGTCGCATACCCTTGTATATGTATCACTGTATAAAAATCATAAGATATTGGTTAAAATGATTGAAAATGTCAGAGAGTAGATTACCAAAAAAAATGTTATAATATGGTGTTATTGTATGAAAGAAATGGAGTTCAAAATACAATGTGAAGTGTCCACTACACTACACTACACTACACTACACTACACTACACTACACTACACTACACTACACTACACTACACTACACTTACACTACACCACCACTTCAGTATATTAACACTACATTAAAGGCATATTATGAATTTGTTATACACTATCCACAACACACGTGAGACTGCCAAACCCCGTTTTGTACGGGGGATCTAATCAGAGGGTATTCGGGACCCGGAGGAATGGTACACGCGGCACGCAAACAATGTCGTATTTGGTACACAGATTCAACATTGGAAACACACTATCGGTGTACTTAAAAGATTCCATTATAATATTTTATTTTTTTCGATATGGTTTCTGTATGAATTTCCAATTTCACCATTTTTCATTGCTTTTGACATTTGTGGCATTCAGGGGTGAGCAATGAGACTAAGAGTGAAATATTAGATTGTATTCTGGATTCAGGGGAGCACTGGGTTGGTGCCCTCACTCATGCTAGAGGGGCTGACACGAGCTTACACGTGTGGTGTCTAAATGAGGAGGAGGAAGGGAGACCCCTTCACCACACCCCAACCCTTCCCGGGGCACGCCGATGTTGTCACAGTTGTCACATTTAAACATACTCAAAGCATCGATAGTCGGAGGCAAATGTTACAGAATGTATTGATAACTTGGCGGTGGAAGCATCATCACGTGACGGGTAGACAAAAGTCCCACGTTGCAAGCAAGGTCGATACGTGCGAGTACCAGTCTGCTGCTGTGGCTGGTACATCCAGCGCTCACAAGCCGAGGGCACATTCATATGGGAGTTAGTCTCCTCACCATTATGTTGACTATTTCGACACGATTGGTTTTTTATAAACTTGTTTCTAGGCATTGTCTTCTGCCAGGTGACGTCTAAACGGATAAGTGTTAGATCTGCAGAGATGTCTTGGAAACGCGTCGTGTTGTACAGGTGAGATACAATCGGTGTTTTTGTGTTGTCCTCCACATGTGGTGCCATAACTTTCGTTTAAACCTACGTATGAATGCAGCGATAACATAAAGAAAACAAGAATGTCTCCCCACATAGTTTGCCAACAACATCCAATCTACAATTATCAACCGACTTTCTTATAATGAAAGCATAAACTACGTTTTTGATCACGCTGATGCATATTCAAGCGTTCGACTTAAGTGAGGTGAGGTGAGGTGAAATGGGGTTTAACGTCGCGTCCAAGATTACTGCACTTATATACCGACGTGCATGTACGTGTGTGTGTTTGTGTGGCTGCTTGTACTTGTCCGGACTGATGCCGATTTATAGTTCTAGCTCACTGAGATACCATGCCGCAGTTTAACATGAATACCCCCCTCAGACACAGCATACTGACTCCGAGCCGACCAGTCCTTGTTTTAGCCCCTTAATGCCGAGCGCCAGACTACTATCTTTTAACGTCATTTGGCTCTCCCCGACTTAGGTGAAGCAAAAAGGAGTACGGTATAACAATATAATATCAGTCTCTCGTATTCTGCGAGCAATAAGAGATTTGACTCAGCTGTTACAGTTGCAGGAGGGTCGACATCTAAGCTTGCATCGAACCTTCTCCCATCTGTTGCCGCCAATCTATGTGTCACAATAAAAGGCGGTTATTGAACGCTCATGTATCGGCACAGTACTCTACAAAAGGAAATGGCTTATTCGATAAATAGGTTCTCAAACAATAAACAGTTACCCCGTGACGCTCACTTAGTTACAACACGAAACAAAAGGAACGTTCACTCTGACAGTGGTGCTTACAACTAAAAAAGGTTGGGGGTATATCGTCGTAGTAATCAGAGCTACATCCATTGCCAGCTTCCGTTTCCTGTATGAGAATCATACTACTAGTCACACAGACACAACACATTTATAAATTCCGCGGGATACGAACCTGCAACCTCTTAATGTATAGAAATTCACGCTACGACCTGTGCTACGGAGACAGTTGTCTTCACAAATGTCAATGTCCTTGGTCACCATCAACATGGCTTGATTTACTTGTACAGTGTTACGTTAATATTGGTCCACATGTGTTGCCTGTGATTTGCACATCTAAGTTTAACACATTTTGTACATGTTAACCATATTTGACTTACTGTCCAGTGATATGGACTTTATTTAAATATGTTTAAATTATTAGGATAATACATAATTATCTGCATTTTTTTCCTAAACATGTGTAAACGTGTTTAAATTATCAACATGTTTAAACACTAAACATGTTTAAATTCCCACCAACATGTTTAGAATATAGGGATGATGTGTTTAGGTTGTGTTCAGACGATAGCTGAATTTATGTGTTTAGACTATAAACATGGTTAGAGAGAACACACCAAATATGTATTCCTTTTAGGATTTAAACACATTCCTAAACATGTTTAGATCCAAGAGGGGTGCAATATAACAGGACTAGCAGAGGTAGCAACAGCAACAACAACACTAGCAAACACTAGCAGGAGGAGCAACAGCAACATTAGCTGAGGTAGGAACAACACTTGCAAACACTAGCAGGCGAGCAGCAGCAACAACACTAGCAGAGGGAGCAACAACACTAGCAAGGTGAGCAGCATCAACAACACTGGTTTAGGTAGCAACAGCAACAACGCTAGCAGAGGCTGCAACCGTAAAAGCAGCATCACAATCAACTAACAGAGGTAGCAACAACACACTAGCAAGGTGAGCAACAACACTAGCAAGGTGAGCAACATCACTAGCAGATTTAGCAACAGCAACAACAGTAGAAAAGGTAGCAACACAAGCAGAGGTAGAAACAGCATTGCTATTAACAGAGGTAGCAACAACACCAGCAAACACTAGCAGGGAAGCAACATCAACAACACTAGCTGAGCAACCATCTGCAACAACAGTAGCAAAGGTAGCAACAACAACACAATAATTGCATGGGTGCAACGTCAACAACACTAACAGAGCTAGCATCAGCAACAACACTAGCAAACACTAACAGGAACGCAACGGCAATTAGCACCATTAGCAGAGGCAGCAGCAGCACCAAGTTTCAACAACAACATTCCCCGAGGGAGCAGGGGAGCAACAACAACAACACTAAACACTAGGCTGAGGTAGCTGAGGTATAAAAAAACAAAACAATAGTTGTAGATGCAGCAACAACATCACTAGCTGAGGGAGCAACAGTAACACTTGCTGGTCCAGCAACAACACTTGGTGATGTAGAAACAACAACATTAGAAGATAGAGTAACAATACCAACCGAGGTAGCAACAACAGTTGTAGATGTAGCAACACCACTAGCCGAGATAGCAACAACAACATTAGCAGATGTAGTACCAACACTAGCCGAGATCGCAACAACAACATTAGCAGATGTAGCAACACCACTAGCCGAGATAGAAACAACGACATTAGTAGATGTAGCAACACCACTACCCGAGATAACAACAACAACATTAGTAGATGTGGCAACAACACTAGCCGAGATAACAACAACAACATTAGTAGATGTAGCAACAACACTAGCCGAGATAGCAACAACAACATTAGTAGATGTAGCAACAACAACAACATTAGTAGATGTAGCAACAACACTAGCCGAGGTAACAACAACAACAACATTAGTAGATGTAGCAACAACACTAGCCGAGATCGCAACAAAAACATAAGTAGATGTAGCACCAACACTAGCCGAGTTAGCAACAGCAACATTAGTAGATGTAGCAACAACACTAGCCGAGATCGCAACAACAACATTAGCAGATGTAGTGCCAACACTAGCCGAGATCGCAACAACAACATTAGCAGATGTAGCAACACCACTAGCCGAAATAGAAACAACGACATTAGTAGATGTAGCACCAACACTAGCCGAGGTGCCAACAACATTAGTAGATGTAGCAACACCACTAGCCGAGATAGAAACAACAACATTAGTAGATGTAGCACCAACACTAGCCGAGGTGCCAACAACATTAGTAGAGGTAACAACAATACTAGCCGAGATAGCAACAACAACATTAGTAGATGTAGCAACAACACTAGCCGAGATAGCAACAACAACATTAGTAGATGTAGCAACACCACTAGCCGAGATAGCAACAACAACATTAGTAGATGTAGCAACACCACTAGCCGAGATAACAACAACAACATTAGTAGATGTAGCAACACCACTAGCCGAGATCGCAACAACACTGGCCGAGGTAACAACAATACTAGCCGAGGTAGCAACAACACTAGTAGAGATAGCAACAACATTAGCAGATGTAGCAACAACATTAGCCGAGATAGCAACAACACTTGTCGAGGTAGCAACAACACTTGCCAAGGTAGAAACAACAACACTAGCCGAGGTAGCAACAACAATACTAGCCGAGGTAGCAACAACACTAGCCGAGATAGCAACAACACTGGCCGAGGTAACAACAATACTAGCCAAGGTAGCAACAACACTGGCCGAGGTAACAACAATACTAGCCGAGGTAGCAACAACACTAGTAGAGATAGCAACAACATTAGCAGAGGTAGCAACAACATTAGCCGAGATAGCAACAACACTAGTAGAGATAGCAACAACATTAGCAGAGGTAGCAACAACATTAGCAGAGGTAGCAACAACAACACTAGCCGAGATAGCAACAACACTAGCCGAGATAGCAACAACACTGGCTGAGGTAACAACAATACTAGCCAAGGTAGCAACAACACTGGCCGAGGTAACAACAGCATTAACACCAGGTGTGGTAGGAACAACAACAACACTAGGAAACACTTGGGTAGAGACATCAACAACACTTGCTCAGGTAGCAATTATCAGGTAACAACAACAGATGTATCAAGATGGGTCAAGTCGAGTTTCTCCATGACATTGGTAGTGTTCTGGATGTTGTATGAATGTCTACATATCAGTATCACCTGTCACAGTATCAGTGTCAGTATCACATACCAATCTCTATTGCAGACGTGTGTCCTTCCGAAAGTTGGTCCAGATCTTTGTAATGAGTTCCATGTTAATTCTGCTCACTAACTGCATCTACTGGAATGAAGATTTTGTGCGGAATGTCCTCATCAGTCTACGGACCAAACGCCAAAACCTCTTTCTGTCTGTATCCCCAAGTCGTTCAGAAGCCAACTGCTCTGCCATCTTTAGAGGTGACAGGTCTGAGACTCTCCGAGCCCAATCTCTACCTCCAAGACACTCCATACCCCCCTTCTCTCAAAGTGTACTCGCTGCACGAATGCAATGTGAGGAGTTCAAACGTTCACGGGGATATATTCTCAATGCTACGCCTGAGGAACTGGAGTTTCCACTAGCGTTTAGTATACTTATGTACAAAGATATGGACCAAATGGAACGACTGCTCCGAGCGATCTACCGACCACACAATGTGTACTGTGTCCACGTGGATCTGAAGTCCCCAATTTCACGGGAGGTTGCAACTTTACTGCAGTGTTTTGATAACGTGCATCCTGCCTCCCGACGAGTGAATGTGGTGTGGGGGGAATATTCAGTTCTGGAGGCGGACCTTATCTGCATGGAAGACCTCCTAGCACACGCAAACTGGAAGTATTTCATCAACCTCACTGGACAGGAGTATCCCTTGAAGACGAATTACCAGATTGTTCAAGTACTCAAATCTTTCAAGGGGGCAAACAATGTCGCAGGTACACTCACGAGGTAATTCCATGTCATACATATTTAGACTTACACAGTTGTGTAGATATAAAATACATTTGTAAGTTATCTTTTGAATATTGTCTTAGGCATTCTGTGAAATTTGCCTCAACATCAATTCATTATATTTAGATGTCTTCTACCGAGAATAACTTTGATTTGTGTCAGGTACAATGAGAACTACCGACGATGGAGCGCAGCCGGGCCCCCGCCTCGAAATATACGCCCTGTGATGGGGTCTGTCCACGTTCTCGTCAACAGAGGCTTCGTCCAGTATGCCATCACTAACCCAACGGCGAAGGATCTGCTGGACTGGGTGAAACAGACCCTGATCCCTGATGAAACATTCTTCCCTACCCTAAACTACAACGCACAGCTCGGTATACCAGGGACGCACACAGGTAAACATTTGTCCGTACTGTAGCATACATAGGTCAGCATCACCACCAGTCATCACTGGGGCCAAAACAAGCTGTCATCAGTTTCTCAACAGCGTCGTGGCGAGGTCAGCATCTTACAGAAATGAAACCCAGATAGATATCAGTCATTGCATGGGCGGTAAATATTATTCAGCACTCGGGTAAACGTCGGAGCGCAGTCTGCCCCACACTGGTAAACGTCAGTGTGCACTATGAATCACATAGGTAAACGTCAGTGTGCAGTCTGCCCCACACTGGTAAACGTCAGTGTGCACTATGACCCACACAGGAAAACCTCAGTGTGCACTATGCCCCACACAGGAAAACGTCAGTGTGCACTATGACTCACATAGGTAAACGTCAGTGTGCAGTCTGCCCCACACTGGTAAACGTCGACGTCAGTGTGCACTATGACTCACATAGGTAAACGTCAGTGTGCACTATGACTCACATAGGGAAACGTCAGTTTGCACGATGACCCACACAGGAAAACCTCAGTGTGCACTATGCCCCACACAGGAAAACGTCAGTGTGCACTATGACTCACATAGGTAAACGTCAGTTTGGTACGATGACCCACACAGGAAAACCTCAGTGTGCACTATGCCCCACACAGGAAAACGTCAGTGTGCACTATGACTCACATAGGTAAACGTCAGTGTGCAGTCTGCCCCACACTGGTAAACGTCGACGTCAGTGTGCACTATGACTCACATAGGTAAACGTCAGTGTGCACTATGACTCACATAGGGAAACGTCAGTTTGCACGATGACCCACACAGGAAAACCTCAGTGTGCACTATGCCCCACACAGGAAAATGTCAGTGTGCACTATGACTCACATAGGTAAACGTCAGTTTGCATGATGACCCACACAGGAAAACCTCAGTGTGCACTATGACCCACACAGGAAAACCTCAGTGTGCACTATGCCCCACACAGGAAAACGTCAGTGTGCACTATGACTCACATAGGTAAACGTCAGTGTGCAGTCTGCCCCACACTGGTAAACGTCGACGTCAGTGTGCACTATGACTCACATAGGTAAACGTCAGTTTGCACGATGACCCACACAGGAAAACCTCAGTGTGCAGTTTGCCTCACAGATGTAAACGTCAATGTGCACTATTACCCACACAGGTAAACGTCAGTGTGCACTATGACCCACACAGGTAAACCTCAGTGTGCCCTATGACTCACATAGGTAAACGCCAGTGTGCACTATGCCCCACACAGGAAAACGTCAGTGTTGAGTTTGCCCAATACAGGTAAACGTCAGTGTTGAGTTTGCCCAATACAGGTAAACGTCAGTGTTGAGTTTGCCCAATAAAGGTTAACGTCAGTGTTGAGTTAGCCCCACATAGGTAAACGTCAGTGTTGAGTTTGTCCCACACAGGTAAACGTCAGTGTTGAGTTTGTCCCATACAGGTAAATGTCAGTCTTGAGTGTGTCCCCTACAGGTAAACGCCATTGTTGAGTTTGTCCCACAGAGTTAAACGTCAGTGATGAGTTTGTCCCACACAGCTAAACGTCAGTGTTGAGTTAAACCCACACAGGTAAACGTCAGTGTTGAGTTTGTCCCACACAGGTAAACGTCAGTGTTGAGTGTGTCCCATACAGGTAAACGCCAGTGTTGAGTTTGCCCAATACAGGTAAACGTCAGTGTTGAGTTTGCCCAATACAGGTAAACGTCAGTGTTGAGTTTGTCCCACAGAGTTAAACGTCAGTGATGAGTTTGTCCCACACAGGTAAACGTCAGTGTTGAGTTAAACCCACACAGGTAAACGTCAGTGTTGAGTTAGTCCCACACAGGTAAACGCCAGTGTTGAGTTTGACCCACACAGGTAAACGTCAGTGTTGGGTTTGTCCCACACAGGTTAACGTCAGTGTTGAGTTTGTCCCACACAGGTAAACGTCAGTGTTGAGTTTGCCCCATACAAGTAAATGTCAGTGTTGAGTGTGTCCCATACAGGTAAACGCCAGTGTTGAGATTGCCCAATACAGGTAAACGTCAGTGTTGAGTTTGTCCCACAGAGTTAAACGTCAGTGATGAGTTTGTCCCACACAGGTAAACACCAGTGTTGAGTTTGCCCCATACAGGTAAACGTCAGTGTTGAGTTAGACCCACACAGATAAACGTTAGTGTTGAGTTTGTCCCACACAGGTTAACGTCAGTGTTGAGTTTGCCCAATACAGATAAACGTCAGTGTTGAGTTTGTCCCACACACGTAAACGTCAGTTTTGAGTATGTCCCACACAGGTAAACGTCAGTGTTGAGTTTGCCCTACACAGGTAAACGTCAGTGTTAAGTTTGTCCCACACAGGTAAACTTCAGTGTTGAGTTTGCCCCACACAGGTAAACGTCAGTGTTGAGTTTGTCCCACACAGGTTAACGTCAGTGTTGAGTTTGCCCCACACAGGTAAACGTCAGGGTTGAGTTTGCCCAATACAGGTAAACATCCCACAGAGGTAAACATCGACTCGAACGATGACGTCATAGCAGCAGTGGCTAGCTTGTGAATAGCAAATGGAAGGACGTCTACGTAATTAGGATAACATCTCTCCAAAATCGTTGAAAATAGTGTATCAATGTTGAATGGGATTATGTTGTTTCTATGTTAGGCACAGGACGAATCAGTCAATAAGCACGTGGGCCCGCTTAAACACATCAAACAGTACTGGAATGTACACAGGTGAACAACAGACTAAGCTAGTAAAGGTATACATGGGGATAACCGATATAGCCTCATTGACTTGGAATACTGAGCGTCACGTTTGCTATTGCAGGAGAACCTCACGAAGAGCCCTTCCCCGCCCGTTACAAGAACTGGGACCATGGACTATGGTTCTACCTGGATGACTGTCAAGGAAAGTACCTACGGGAGATTTGTATCGTTGGCGTGGGGGACCTCCCGTCTCTCACCAGACAGAAACATCTCTTTGTTAACAAGTTCCTGGGAGACTTTGAGCCTGCTGCTTTGGACTGTATAGAAGAGTGGTACTTTGACACAATCAAGAAAGAAAACAATGGACCTCGACACTTTGATACCTCCTTTTACGAGGCTATGGACTTTGTACGCAATAAAGTATGATCTGCCTCAGTTATAACTTCATTGTCATTTCTGTATTATTTTATATTCCAAATGTATGTGACTTTGTGTGGAACGGATTCTTATTAATCCTTATGATGGCTTCAGGTAGAATTCAACTTGAAGATATCAATTTCTTTATTAAAGTAAGGACACCGAGAGTGAGCGCCTTCGCCCTGGATATTGTTATGTAATATACTTCGGTTGCATTATGAAATTAATATTCATACCTATTTCTGAAAAAAGGTTTAAAATCTCCTGATTACACGCAATTGTAAATACATACCACCATAACATTTTCCCTTGAAAGACATATCCACATATCCATCATGGCGTAACCTCCAATTAACAACAAAGAATGTTCTTCTCCAAACATCTTGTAACGTGTGGTGCTATTTGTCTATGTAGCAGAACATTCAGTGATGAGAAAGTAACTTGAATCTTCTTAAGAATGAGTGTCTTCGGTTTGGTTGGCACACTTTGCTTCACTATGGTGACCACATATACCTCTTCAGAACTGTTATGTAAAAAGATCTTATTCCGGATCTTATTGTTCAATGGCTATTTTTCAGGTACAAAATAATAATCATATAAAAGAACTATGATAAATAATAATTACATGGGTGCTGTAGAAGGTGTTAAATTCGTGTCATGTCTGTTTTTGTCATTCTTATAATTTTCACTTCCCTGTTTTCATTTCCCTGTTGTATGTTCCTTGGTGTCACTTCCCTGTTGTATGTTCCCTGATGTTAGTTCTATGTTGTATGTTCCTTGGTGTCAGTTCCCTGTTGTATGTTCCTTGGTGTCAGTTCCCTGTTGTATGTTCCCTGATGTTAGTTCTATGTTGTATGTTCCCTGATGTTAGTTCCCTGTTGTATGTTCCCTGATGTTAGTTCTATGTTGTATGTTCCCTGATGTTAGTTCCCTGTTGTATGTTCCCTGATGTCAGTTCCCTGTTGTATGTTCCTTGGTGTCAGTTCCCTGTTGTATGTTCCCTGATGTTAGTTCTATGTTGTATGTTCCCTGATGTTAGTTCTATGTTGTATGTTCCCTGATGTTAGTTCCCTGTTGTATGTTCCCTGATGTTAGTTCTATGTTGTATGTTCCCTGATGTTAGTTCCCTGTTGTATGTTCCCTGATGTCAGTTCCCTGTTGTATGTTCCTTAGTGTCAGTTCCCTGTTGTATGTTCCCTGATGTTAGTTCTATGTTGTATGTTCCTTGGTGTCAGTTCCCTGTTGTATGTTCCCTGATGTTAGTTCTATGTTGTATGTTCCCTGATGTTAGTTCCCTGTTGTATGTTCCCTGATGTCAGTTCCCTGTTGTATGTTCCCTGATGTCAGTTCCCTGTTGTATGTTCCCTGATGTCAGTTCCATGTTGTATGTTCCCTGATGTCAGTTCCCTGTTGTATGTTCCCTGATGTCAGTTCCCTGTTGTATGTTCCTTGGTGTCAGTTCCCTGTTGTATGTTCCTTGGTGTCAGTTCCCTGTTGTATGTTCCTTGGTGTCAGTTCCCTGTTGTATGTTCCCTGATGTCAGTTCCCTGTTGTATGTTCCCTGATGTCAGTTCCCTGTTGTATGTTCCCTGATGTTAGTTCCCTGTTGTATGTTCCCTGATGTCAGTTCCCTGTTGTATGTTCCCTGATGTCAGTTCCCTGTTGTATGTTCCCTGATGTCAGTTCCATGTTGTATGTTCCCTGATGTCAGTTCCCTGTTGTATGTTCCCTGATGTCAGTTCCCTGTTGTATGTTCCTTGGTGTCAGTTCCCTGTTGTATGTTCCTTGGTGTCAGTTCCCTGTTGTATGTTCCCTGATGTCAGTTCCCTGTTGTATGTTCCCTGATGTCAGTTCCCTGTTGTATGTTCCCTGATGTCAGTTCCCTGTTGTATGTTCCTTGGTGTCAGTTCCCTGTTGTATGTTCCTTGGTGTCAGTTCCCTGTTGTATGTTCCTTGGTGTCAGTTCCCTGTTGTATGTTCCCTGATGTCAGTTCCCTGTTGTATGTTCCTTGGTGTCAGTTCCCTGTTGTATGTTCCCTGATGTTAGTTCTATGTTGTATGTTCCCTGATGTTAGTTCCCTGTTGTATGTTCCCTGATGTCAGTTCCCTGTTGTATGTTCCTTGGTGTCAGTTCCCTGTTGTATGTTCCCTGATGTTAGTTCTATGTTGTATGTTCCCTGATGTTAGTTCTATGTTGTATGTTCCCTGATGTTAGTTCCCTGTTGTATGTTCCCTGATGTTAGTTCTATGTTGTATGTTCCCTGATGTTAGTTCCCTGTTGTATGTTCCCTGATGTCAGTTCCCTGTTGTATGTTCCTTGGTGTCAGTTCCCTGTTGTATGTTCCCTGATGTTAGTTCTATGTTGTATGTTCCTTGGTGTCAGTTCCCTGTTGTATGTTCCTTGGTGTCAGTTCCCTGTTGTATGTTCCATGATGTTAGTTCTATGTTGTATGTTCCCTGATGTTAGTTCCCTGTTGTATGTTCCCTGATGTCAGTTCCCTGTTGTATGTTCCCTGATGTCAGTTCCCTGTTGTATGTTCCTTGGTGTCAGTTCCCTGTTGTATGTTCCCTGATGTTAGTTCTATGTTGTATGTTCCCTGATGTTAGTTCCCTGTTGTATGTTCCCTGATGTCAGTTCCCTGTTGTATGTTCCTTGGTGTCAGTTCCCTGTTGTATGTTCTCTGATGTCAGTTCCCTGTTGTATGTTCCTTGGTGTCAGTTCCCTGTTGTATGTTCCTTGGTGTCAGTTCCCTGTTGTATGTTCCCTGATGTCAGTTCCCTGTTGTATGTTCCCTGATGTCAGTTCCCTGTTGTATGTTCCCTGATGTCAGTTCCCTGTTGTATGTTCCCTGATGTCAGTTCCCTGTTGTATGTTCCTTAATGTCAGTTCCCTGTTGTATGTTCCCTGATGTCAGTTCCCTGTTGTATGTTCCCTGATGTCAGTTCCCTGTTGTATGTTCCCTGATGTCAGTTCCCTGTTGTATGTTGCTTGGTGTCAGTTCCCTGTTGTATGTTCCCTGATGTCAGTTCCCTGTTGTATGTTCCTTAATGTCAGTTCCCTGTTGTATGTTCCCTGATGTCAGTTCCCTGTTGTATGTTCCTTGGTGTCAGTTCCCTGTTGTATGTTCCCTGATGTCAGTTCCCTGTTGTATGTTCCCTGATGTCAGTTCCCTGTTGTATGTTCCCTGATGTCAGTTCCCTGTTGTATGTTCCTTAATGTCAGCTCCCTGTTGTATGTTCCCTGATGTCAGTTCCCTGTTGTATGTTCCTTAATGTCAGTTCCCTGTTGTATGTTCCCTGATGTCAGTTCCCTGTTGTATGTTCCTTGGTGTCAGTTCCCTGTTGTATGTTCCCTGATGTCAGTTCCCTGTTGTATGTTCCCTGATGTTAGTTCTATGTTGTATGTTCCCTGATGTCAGTTCCCTGTTGTATGTTCCTTAATGTCAGTTCCCTGTTGTATGTTCCCTGATGTCAGTTCCCTGTTGTATGTTCCCTGATGTTAGTTCTATGTTGTATGTTCCCTGATGTCAGTTCCCTGTTGTATGTTCCTTGGTGTCACTTCCCTGTTGTATGTTCCTTAATGTCAGTTCCCTGTTGTATGTTCCCTGATGTCAGTTCCCTGTTGTATGTTCCCTGATGTTAGTTCTATGTTGTATGTTCCCTGATGTCAGTTCCCTGTTGTATGTTCCTTGGTGTCAGTTCCCTGTTGTATGTTCCTTAATGTCAGTTCCCTGTTGTATGTTCCCTGATGTCAGTTCCCTGTTGTATGTTCCCTGATGTTAGTTCTATGTTGTATGTTCCCTGATGTCAGGTCTCTGTTGTATGTTCCCTGATGTCAGTTCCCTGTTGTATGTTCCTTGGTGTCACTTCCCTGTTGTATGTTCCCTGATGTCAGTTCCCTGTTGTATGTTCCCTGATGTCAGTTCCCTGTTGTATGTTCCCTGATGTTAGTTCCCTGTTGTATGTTCCTTGGTGTCACTTCCCTGTTGTATGTTCCCTGATGTCAGTTCCCTGTTGTATGTTCCCTGATGTCAGTTCCATGTTGTATGTTCCCTGATGTCAGTTCCCTGTTGAATGTTCCTTAATGTCAGTTCCCTGTTGTATGTTCCCTGATGTCAGTTCCATGTTGTATGTTCCTTGGTGTCACTTCCCTGTTGTATGTTCCCTGATGTTAGTTCTATGTTGTATGTTCCCTGATGTCAGTTCCCTGTTGTATGTTCCTTGGTGTCACTTCCCTGTTGTATGTTCCCTGATGTCAGTTCCATGTTGTATGTTCCCTGATGTCAGGTCCCTGTTGAATGTTCCTTAATGTCAGTTCCCTGTTGTATGTTCCCTGATGTCAGTTCCATGTTGTATGTTCCTTGGTGTCACTTCCCTGTTGTATGTTCCCTGATGTTAGTTCTATGTTGTATGTTCCCTGATGTCAGTTCCCTGTTGTATGTTCCTTGGTGTCACTTCCCTGTTGTATGTTCCCTGATGTCAGTTTCATGCTGTATGTTCCCTGATGTCAGTTCCCTGTTGTATGTTCCCTGATGTCAGTTCCCTGTTGTATGTTCCCTGATGTCAGTTCCCTGTTGTATGTTCCTTGGTGTCAGTTCCCTGTTGTATGTTCCCTGATGTTAGTTCTATGTTGTATGTTCCCTGATGTCAGTTCCCTGTTGTATGTTCCTTGGTGTCACTTCCATGTTGTATGTTCCCTGATGTCAGTTCCCTGTTGTATGTTCCTTGGTGTCAGTTCCCTGTTGTATGTTCCCTGATGTCAGTTCCCTGTTGTATGTTCCCTGATGTCAATTCCCTGTTGTATGTTCCCTGATGGCAGTTCCCTGTTGTATGTTCCCTGATGTATGTTCCCTGTTGTATGTTCCCTGATGTCAGGTCCCTGTTGTATGTTCCCTGATGTCAGTTCCCTGTTGTATGTTCCCTGATGTTAGTTCTATGTTGTATGTTCCCTGGTGTCAGTTCCCTGTTGTATGTTCCCTGATGTTAGTTCTATGTTGTATGTTCCTTGGTGTCAGTTCCCTGTTGTATGTTCCCTGATGTCAGTTCCCTGTTGTATGTTCCCTGATGTCAATTCCCTGTTGTATGTTCCCTGTTGTATGTTCCCTGATGTCAGTTCCATGATGTATGTTCCTTGGTGTCAGTTCCCTGTTGTATGTTCCCTGATGTTAGTTCCCTGTTGTATGTTCCCTGATGTCAATTCCCTGTTGTATGTTCCCTGATGTATGTTCCCTGTTGTATGTTCCCTGATGTCAGTTCCCTGTTGTATAATCCCTGATGTCAGGTCCCTGTTGTATGTTCCCTGTTGTATGTTCCTTGGTGTCACTTCCCTGTTGTATGTTCCCTGATGTCAGTTCCCTGTTGTATGTTCCCTGATGTTAGTTCTATGTTGTATGTTCCCTGATGTCAGTTCCCTGTTGTATGTTCCCTGATGTCAGTTCCCTGTTGTATGTTCCCTGATGTTAGTTCTATGTTGTATGTTCCTTGGTGTCAGTTCCCTGTTGTATGTTCCCTGATGTCAGTTCCCTGTTGTATGTTCCCTGATGTCAGTTCCCTGTTGTATGTTCCCTGATGTCAGTTCCCTGTTGTATGTTCCCTGATGTCAGTTCCCTGTTGTATGTTCCTTGGTGTCAGTTCCCTGTTGTATGTTCCCTGATGTTAGTTCTATGTTGTATGTTCCTTGGTGTCAGTTCCCTGTTGTATGTTCCCTGATGTCAGTTCCCTGTTGTATGTTCCCTGATGTCAGTTCCCTGTTGTATGTTCCCTGATGTCAGTTCCCTGTTGTATGTTCCCTGATGTCAGTTCCCTGTTGTATGTTCCCTGATGTCAGTTCCCTGTTGTATGTTCCTTGGTGTCAGTTCCCTGTTGTATGTTCCCTGATGTCAGTTCCCTGTTGTATGTTCCCTGATGTCAGTTCCCTGTTGTATGTTCCCTGATGTCAGTTCCCTGTTGTATGTTCCTTGGTGTCAGTTCCCTGTTGTATGTTCCCTGATGTCAGTTCCCTGTTGTATGTTCCCTGATGTCAGTTCCATGTTGTATGTTCCTTGGTGTCACTTCCCTGTTGTATGTTCCCTGATGTTAGTTCTATGTTGTATGTTCCCTGATGTCAGTTCCCTGTTGTATGTTCCTTGGTGTCACTTCCCTGTTGTATGTTCCCTGATGTCAGTTTCATGCTGTATGTTCCCTGATGTCAGTTCCCTGTTGTATGTTCCCTGATGTCAGTTCCCTGTTGTATGTTCCCTGATGTCAGTTCCCTGTTGTATGTTCCTTGGTGTCAGTTCCCTGTTGTATGTTCCCTGATGTTAGTTCTATGTTGTATGTTCCCTGATGTCAGTTCCCTGTTGTATGTTCCTTGGTGTCACTTCCCTGTTGTATGTTCCCTGATGTCAGTTCCCTGTTGTATGTTCCTTGGTGTCAGTTCCCTGTTGTATGTTCCCTGATGTCAGTTCCCTGTTGTATGTTCCCTGATGTCAATTCCCTGTTGTATGTTCCCTGATGGCAGTTCCCTGTTGTATGTTCCCTGATGTATGTTCCCTGTTGTATGTTCCCTGATGTCAGGTCCCTGTTGTATGTTCCCTGATGTCAGTTCCCTGTTGTATGTTCCCTGATGTTAGTTCTATGTTGTATGTTCCCTGGTGTCAGTTCCCTGTTGTATGTTCCCTGATGTTAGTTCTATGTTGTATGTTCCTTGGTGTCAGTTCCCTGTTGTATGTTCCCTGATGTCAGTTCCCTGTTGTATGTTCCCTGATGTCAATTCCCTGTTGTATGTTCCCTGTTGTATGTTCCCTGATGTCAGTTCCATGATGTATGTTCCTTGGTGTCAGTTCCCTGTTGTATGTTCCCTGATGTTAGTTCCCTGTTGTATGTTCCCTGATGTCAATTCCCTGTTGTATGTTCCCTGATGTATGTTCCCTGTTGTATGTTCCCTGATGTCAGTTCCCTGTTGTATAATCCCTGATGTCAGGTCCCTGTTGTATGTTCCCTGTTGTATGTTCCTTGGTGTCACTTCCCTGTTGTATGTTCCCTGATGTCAGTTCCCTGTTGTATGTTCCCTGATGTTAGTTCTATGTTGTATGTTCCCTGATGTCAGTTCCCTGTTGTATGTTCCCTGATGTCAGTTCCCTGTTGTATGTTCCCTGATGTTAGTTCTATGTTGTATGTTCCTTGGTGTCAGTTCCCTGTTGTATGTTCCCTGATGTCAGTTCCCTGTTGTATGTTCCCTGATGTCAGTTCCCTGTTGTATGTTCCCTGATGTCAGTTCCCTGTTGTATGTTCCCTGATGTCAGTTCCCTGTTGTATGTTCCTTGGTGTCAGTTCCCTGTTGTATGTTCCCTGATGTTAGTTCTATGTTGTATGTTCCTTGGTGTCAGTTCCCTGTTGTATGTTCCCTGATGTCAGTTCCCTGTTGTATGTTCCCTGATGTCAGTTCCCTGTTGTATGTTCCCTGATGTCAGTTCCCTGTTGTATGTTCCCTGATGTCAGTTCCCTGTTGTATGTTCCCTGATGTCAGTTCCCTGTTGTATGTTCCTTGGTGTCAGTTCCCTGTTGTATGTTCCCTGATGTCAGTTCCCTGTTGTATGTTCCCTGATGTCAGTTCCCTGTTGTATGTTCCCTGATGTCAGTTCCCTGTTGTATGTTCCTTGGTGTCAGTTCCCTGTTGTATGTTCCCTGATGTCAGTTCCCTGTTGTATGTTCCTTGGTGTCACTTCCCTGTTGTATGTTCCTTGGTGTCAGTTCCCTGTTGTATGTTCCTTGGTGTCACTTCCCTGTTGTATGTTCCTTGGTGTCACTTCCCTGTTGTATGTTCCCTGATGTCAGTTCCCTGTTGTATGTTCCCTGATGTCAGTTCCCTGTTGTATGTTCCCTGATGTCAGTTCCCTGTTGTATGTTCCCTGATGTCAGTTCCCTGTTGTATGTTCCTTGGTGTCACTTCCCTGTTGTATGTTCCCTGATGTCAGTTCCCTGTTGTATGTTCCCTGATGTTAGTTCTATGTTGTATGTTCCCTGATGTCAGTTCCCTGTTGTATGTTCCCTGATGTCAGTTCCCTGTTGTATGTTCCCTGATGTTAGTTCTATGTTGTATGTTCCTTGGTGTCAGTTCCCTGTTGTATGTTCCCTGATGTCAGTTCCCTGTTGTATGTTCCCTGATGTCAGTTCCCTGTTGTATGTTCCCTGATGTCAGTTCCCTGTTGTATGTTCCTTGGTGTCAGTTCCCTGTTGTATGTTCCCTGATGTCAGTTCCCTGTTGTATGTTCCCTGATGTCAGTTCCCTGTTGTATGTTCCTTGGTGTCAGTTCCCTGTTGTATGTTCCCTGATGTCAGTTCCCTGTTGTATGTTCCTTGGTGTCAGTTCCCTGTTGTATGTTCCCTGATGTCAGTTCCATGTTGTATGTTCCTTGGTGTCAGTTCCCTGTTGTATGTTCCTTGGTGTCAGTTCCCTGTTGTATGTTCCCTGATGTCAGTTCCCTGTTGTATGTTCCTTGGTGTCAGTTCCCTGTTGTATGTTCCTTGGTGTCAGTTCCCTGTTGTATGTTCCCTGATGTCAGTTCCATGTTGTATGTTCCTTGGTGTCAGTTCCCTGTTGTATGTTCCCTGATGTCAGTTCCCTGTTGTATGTTCCCTGATGTCAGGTCCCTGTTGTATGTTCCTTGGTGTCAGTTCCCTGTTGTATGTTCCCTGATGTCAGTTCCCTGTTGTATGTTCCTTGGTGTCAGTTCCCTGTTGTATGTTCCCTGATGTCAGTTCCCTGTTGTATGTTCCCTGATGTCAGTTCCCTGTTGTATGTTCCCTGATGTCAGTTCCCTGTTGTATGTTCCCTGATGTTAGTTCCCTGTTGTATGTTCCCTGATGTCAGTTCCCTGTTGTATGTTCCCTGATGTCAGTTCCCTGTTGTATGTTCCCTGATGTCAGTTCCCTGTTGTATGTTCCTTGGTGTCAGTTCCCTGTTGTATGTTCCCTGATGTTAGTTCCCTGTTGTATGTTCCCTGATGTCAGTTCCCTGTTGTATGTTCCTTGGTGTCAGTTCCCTGTTGTATGTTCCCTGATGTCAGTTCCCTGTTGTATGTTCCTTGGTGTCACTTCCCTGTTGTATGTTCCCTGATGTCAGTTCCCTGTTGTATGTTCCCTGATGTCAGTTCCCTGTTGTATGTTCCCTGATGTCAGTTCCCTGTTGTATGTTCCCTGATGTCAGTTCCCTGTTGTATGTTCCTTGGTGTCAGTTCCCTGTTGTATGTTCCCTGATGTCAGTTCCCTGTTGTATGTTCCCTGATGTCAGTTCCCTGTTGTATGTTCCTTGGTGTCAGTTCCCTGTTGTATGTTCCCTGATGTCAGTTCCCTGTTGTATGTTCCCTGATGTCAGTTCCCTGTTGTATGTTCCTTGGTGTCAGTTCCCTGTTGTATGTTCCCTGATGTTAGTTCCCTGTTGAATGTTCCCTGTTGTATGTTCCCTGTTGTATGTTCCCTGATGTTAGTTCTATGTTGTATGTTCCCTGATGTCAGTTCCCTGTTGTATGTTCCTTGGTGTCAGTTCCCTGCTGTATGTTCCCTGATGTCAGTTCCTTGTTTTATGTTCCTTGGTATCACTTCCCTGTTGTATGTTCCCTGATGTCAGTTCCCTGATGTCATTTCCCTGTTGTATGTTCCCTGATGTTAGTTCCCTGTTGTATATTCCCTGATGTTAGTTCTATGTTGTATGTTCCCTGATGTCAGTTCCCTTTTGTATGTTCCCTGATGTCAGTTCCCTGTTGTAAGTTCTCTGATATCAGTTCCATGTTGTATATTCCCTGATGTTAGTTCTATGTTGTATGTTCCCTGATGTTAGTTCCCTGTTGTATGTTCCCTGATGTCAGTTCCCTGTTGTATGTTCCCTGATGTTAGTTCTATGTTGTATGTTCCCTGATGTTAGTTCCCTGTTGTATGTTCCCTGATGTTAGTTCCCTGTTGTATGTTCCCTGATGTCAGTTCCCTTTTGTAAGTTCTCTGATATCAGTTCCATGTTGTATATTCCCTGATGTTAGTTCTATGTTGTATGTTCCCTGATGTTAGTTCCCTGTTGTATGTTCCCTGATGTCAGTTCCCTTTTGTAAGTTCTCTGATATCAGTTCCATGTTGTATATTCCCTGATGTTAGTTCTATGTTGTATGTTCCCTGATGTCAGTTCCCTGTTGTATGTTCCCTGATGTAAGTTCCCTGTTGTATGTTCCCTGATGTTAGTTCCCTGTTGTATGTTCCCTGATGTCAGTTCCCTTTTGTAAGTTCTCTGATATCAGTTCCATGTTGTATATTCCCTGATGTTAGTTCTATGTTGTATGTTCCCTGATGTCAGTTCCCTGTTGTATGTTCCCTGATGTTAGTTCCCTGTTGTATATTCCCTGATGTTAGTTCTATGTTGTATGTTCCCTGATGTCAGTTCCCTGTTGTATGTTCCCTGATGTTAGTTCCCTGTTGTATGTTCCCTGATGTTAGTTCCCTGTTGTATGTTCCCTGATGTTAGTTCCCTGTTGTATGTTCCCTGATGTCAGTTCCCTGTTGTATGTTCCCTGATGTCAGTTCCCTGTTGCATGTTCCCTGATGTCAGTTCCCTGTTGTATGTTCCCTGATGTCAGTTCCCTGTTGTATGTTCCTTGGTGTCAGTTCCCTGTTGTATGTTCCTTGGTGTCAGTTCCCTGTTGTATGTTCCTTGGTGTCACTTCCCTGTTGTATGTTCCCTGATGTCAGTTCCCTGTTGTATGTTCCCTGATGTTAGTTCCCTGTTGTATATTCCCTGATGTTAGTTCTATGTTGTATGTTCCCTGATGTCAGTTCCATGTTGTATGTTCCCTGATGTCAGTTCCCTGTTGTATGTTCCCTGATGTCAGTTCCCTGTTGTATGTTCCTTGGTGTCAGTTCCCTGTTGTATGTTCCCTGATGTCAGTTCCATGTTGTATGTTCCCTGATGTCAGTTCCCTGTTGTATGTTCCCTGATGTTAGTTCCCTGTTGTATGTTCCCTGATGTCAGTTCCCTGTTGTATGTTCCTTGGTGTCAGTTCCCTGTTGTATGTTCCCTGATGTCAGTTCCCTGTTGTATGTTCCCTGATGTCAGTTCCCTGTTGTATGTTCCCTGATGTTAGTTCCCTGTTGTATGTTCCTTGGTGTCAGTTCCCTGTTGTATGTTCCTTGGTGTCAGTTCCCTGTTGTATGTTCCTTGGTGACAGTTCCCTGTTGTATGTTCCCTGATGTTAGTTCCCTGTTGTATGTTCCCTGATGTCAGTTCCCTGTTGTATGTTCCCTGATGTCAGTTCCATGTTGTATGTTCCCTGATGTCAGTTCCCTGTTGTATGTTCCCTGATGTCAGTTCCCTGTTGTATGTTCCCTGATGTCAGTTCCATGTTGTATGTTCCCTGATGTCAGTTCCATGTTGTCATTTCCATATGGTCTAAAGGGCACATAATGTTGCTGTTGATAAAAGACAAGTTTGCACCTACTTGCGATCTCCATACAAACTGCAGCACAGATAATATTACGAGGGTGAAGGATACAACAATATGCAGCACAGATAATATCATGGGCTGAAGGATACAACGACCTGCAGCACAGATAATATTACGAGTTTGAATGATACAACAAACTGCAGCATAGATAATATTACGAGGGTGAAGGATACAACAATATGCAGCACATATAATATCATGGGCTGAAGGATACAACAACCTGCAGCACAGATAATAATACGAGTTTGAAGGATACAACAAACTGCAGCACAGATAATATTACGAGGGTGAAGGATACAACAAAATGCAGCACAGATAATATCATGGGGGTGAAGGATACAACAACCTGCAGCACAGATAATAATACGAGTTTGAAGGATACAATAAAATGCAGCACAGATAATATTACGAGGGTGAAGGATACAACAAAATGCAGCACAGATACTATTACGAGGGTCAAGGATACAACAAACTGCAGCACAGACAATATCATCAGGTGTAGGATAAAACAAAATGCAGCACAGATAATATCATTATGTTGAAGGATACAACAAAATGCATCACAACAGATAATATCATGGGGTGAAGGATACAACAAACTGCAGCACAACAGATTATATCATCGTGTGTAGGATACAACAAAATGCAGCACAACAGATTATATCATGGGGTGAAGGATACAACAAACTGCAGCACAACAGATTATATCATCGTGTGTAGGATACAACAAAATGCAGCACAACAGATTATATCATGGGGTGAAGGATACAACAAACTGCATCACAGATGATATTACGAGGGTGAAGGATACAACAAACTGCAGCACAGATAATATCATGGGGTGTAGGATACAACAAAATGCAGCACAACAGATAACATCATGGGGTGAAGGATACAACAAACTGCAGCACAACAGATTATATCATCGTGTGTAGGATACAACAAAATGCAGCACAACAGATTATATCATGGGGTGAAGGATACAACAAACTGCAGCACAGATAATATCATCAGGTGTAGGATACAAGAAAATGCAGCACAACAGATTATATCATGGGGTGAAGGATACAACACACTGCAGCACAGATATTACGAAGGTGAAGGATACAACAAACTGCAGCACAGATAATATCATGGAGTGTAGGATACAACAAACTGCAGCACAACAGATAATATCATGGGGTGAAGGATACAACAAACTGCAGCACAGATAATATCATGGGGTGAAGGATACAACAAACTGCACAACAGATAATATCATGGGGTGAAGGATACAACAAACTGCACAACAGATAATATCATGGGGTGAAGGATACAACAAACTGCACAACAGATAATATCATAGGGTGAAGGATACAACAAACTGCAGCACAACAGATAATATCATGGGGTGAAGGATACAACAAACTGCAGCACAACAGATAATATCATGAGGTGAAGGATACAACAACCTGCAGCACAGATAATATCATGGGGTGAAGGATACAACAAACTGCAGCACAGATAATATCATGGGGTGAAGGATACAACAAACTGCAGCACAAGAGATAATATCATGGAGTGTGGGATACAACAAAATGCAGCACAACAGATAATATCATAGGGTGAAGGATACAACAAACTGCAGCACAACAGATTATATCATGGGGTGAAGGATACAACACACTGCAGCACAGATATTACGAAGGTGAAGGATACAACAAACTGCAGAACAGATAATATCATGGAGTGTAGGATACAACAAACTGCAGCACAACAGATAATATCATGGGGTGAAGGATACAACAAACTGCAGCACAGATAATATCATGGGGTGAAGGATACAACAAACTGCACAACAGATAATATCATGGGGTGAAGGATACAACAAACTGCAGCACAACAGATAATATCATGAGGTGAAGGATACAACAACCTGCAGCACAGATAATATCATGGGGTGAAGGATACAACAAACTGCAGCACAGATAATATCATGGGGTGAAGGATACAACAAACTGCAGCACAAGAGATAATATCATGGAGTGTGGGATACAACAAAATGCAGCACAACAGATAATATCATAGGGTGAAGGATACAACAAACTGCAGCACAACAGATAATATCATAGGGTGAAGGATACAACAAACTGCAGCACAACAGATAATATCATGGGGTGAAGGATACAACCACCTGCAGCACAGATAGTATCATGGGGTGAAGGATACAACAAACTGCAGCAAAAGAGATAATATCATGGGGTGGAGGATACAACAAAATGCAGCAAAACAGATAATATCATGGGGTGAAGGATACAACAAACTGCAGCAGAACAGATAATATCATAGGGTGAAGGATACAACAAAATGCAGCACAACAGATAATATCATGGGTAAAGGATACAACAAACTGCAGCAAAACAGATAATATCATGGGGTGTAGGATACAACAAAATGCAGCACAACAGATAATATCATGGGGTGAAGGATACAACAAACTGCAGCACAACAGATAATATCATGGGGTGTAGGATACAAGAAAATGCAGCACAGATAATATCATGAGGGTGAAGGATACAACAAACTGCAGCACAGATAATATCATGGGGTGAAGGATACAACAAAATGCAGCACAACAGATAATATCATGAGTTGAAGGATACAACAAAATGCAGCTCAGATAATATTACGAGAGTGAACGATACAACAAACTGCAGCACAGCAGACAATATCACAGGGTGAAGGATACAACAAACTGCAGCACAACAGATAACATCATGAGGGCGAAGGATATAACAAACTGCAGCACAGATAATATCATGGGGTGTAGGATACAACAAACTGCAGCACAGATAATATCATGGGTGAAGCAGATAATACCATGGGTGAAGGATATAACAAACTGCAGCACAGATAATATCATGGGTGAAGGATATAACAAACTGCAACACAGATAATATCATGGGGTGAAGGATACAACAAAATGCAGCACAACAGATAATATCATGAGGGTGAAGGATACAACAAACTGCAGCACAACAGATAATATCATGAGGGTGAAGGATATAACAAACTGCAGCACAGATAATATCATGGGTGAAGGATATAACAAACTGCAGCACAACAGATAATATCATGGGGTGAAGGATACAACAAAATGCAGCACAACAGATAATATCATGGGGTGAAGGATACAACAAACTGCAGCACAACAGATAATATCATGGGGTGTAGGATACAACAAAATGCAGCACAGATAATATCATGGGTGAAGCAGATAATATCATGGGTGAAGGATATAACAAACTGCAGCACAGATAATATCATGAGGGTGAAGGATATAACAACCTGCAGCACAGATAATATCATGGGGTGAAGGATACAACAACCTGCAGCACAGATAATATCATGAGGGTGAAGGATATAACAAACTGCAGCACAGATAATATCATGGGTGAAGGATATAACAACCTGCAGCACAGATAATATCATGGGGTGAAGGATATAACAACCTGCAGCACAGATAATATCATGGGGTGAAGGATACAACAAACTGCAACACAGATAATATCATTAGGGTGAAGGATATAACAAACTGCAGCACAGATACTATCATGGGTGAAGGATATAACAAGGACATCATGTTGTGTGTTACATGACACAGATCACCATGACATTTCATATATACCAATAGATGATGACCTTCACTATATCGAAGAGTGTGTGTGTTCCTTCCACGAGTCTCACGAGATTGCGTTCTCGATAAGCAAGGCTGTAAATTACTTTATTTGTATAAAACAACTGGTTTGAGGATCTGGGATGGCAGTAGATGACGCAGGGGGATAACATGTACAGCTAACGACGGGAAGAGGGTAGTTGACTATGTTATGATTGCAGAACTTATGTTTGACATCATTTGCAGTCTGTGATCAAGTAGAATCTTTACATTTAACAGTTGCTTCTCTCTCCAATGAAATGGTACGTATACTAATACATATGAACATTTGTCACCAAAACAACGTTTCATGTGGGAAGATGACTTCAAAGATGAATATGTTACTAAATGGACTAGTCTACCTACTTAATTTACTTCAATTCTACAGGATTTCTATTTCCAGCTGACCCAGCAAAACATCGATAACGCGGTTTCATTGTTTATAAACATGATGACAACTTGTGCAAATACCTGCGGCAAAATTCACACAACTCGTGCGAACAATAGTAGACCGAAGGGAGGCAACTGGTATGATAAGGAATGCCGGGAAGCACGTGAACCATTCGTCGATGGCTTCGTGCATTTCATTCCAGTAACAGTAAATTTGTCAGCCAGCGATTCACATAACCCCCAAAAAATGATAAAGCCTTGTGTGTGGAGACAATGGATGTTTCATTTAATATGTTTGTTGATAAATTCCAAGTAGCCTTCTATCTGTGACTACGACAGTAAATGTTACTTGTCCCGACATATGTGTAAACCTAACCATAAAAACCACTCAGTCACAAATAAAGACTTGACATGCCACTTTGAGACTATATTTGGAGACATGGGTGATACTGACGAGTATACTGATTTCTATACAACTATCAACGAATTTGTAAATTCTGTCTCGAATTTCTTTATTTCACATACTGAAGAGGCCACAGGCCTATAGTACAAGTTGAAGAATATACAGTTTTATACAATTTATGTACATATCTCACCAGATCACCTCACGTCATTCCACCTCGCATTTCAACGCAGTCACATAATTTCACACATTCAGTACAATACCATGCCCTGTAATTTCATAATTTCTATATTACCATATCACAACTTGTTATATCATACAACATAGTCTATAACATCATATCATATTGTATCATTATTATAAGATCATATTATATAGTATAGTATAACATTATCATAACATACTATACATACCATCGTACCATATATCACAACTATATTGTATCACATTTCAACATGTCATATCAAACAACACATTAGCAATGTCATAGCTTGTCCCATCATATCTTATCATATCATACCATATAATGCCATGTCATTCCATGCCAATTTATTTCATATCAATCAGTCAATATTTATTCAACACTGGAAGACCGCAAGCCATATAATATGTACACTAAAAAACAGTATTTACACAATTTCTATAATACACATAATATATTGCATCATATCCCCTCATGCATCATATCACACCACATCACTTCATATCATATCACATCATGTCATGTCACATCATATCATTTCATATACATATAACTATACTTAACCATTTGTAATATCACGTCCCACAATATCATATGACAGCCTAGTAGTATAATACCATTTCTAACTCTTTTGTTTGTAGTTTATTCAGATGGCAAATATATATAAATATGTACTTAATGTATATACACAATAGTTTCCTAATACCAAGCAGCTAAGATTATTCTTTCATAAGGTTCTGTCGGTATAAAGAGGCATAATATATGAACATGGACACATTTTGTAAGATACTTCTTTTTGTGTTTGACAGCAATGTAACAAATTTAATAATATTAGGGTACCTGTAATAATAAGCTTGCAGGTATTTTTCTCTAAGGTGTAAATACACTGGACATACAAGTAAGAAATGAAATGTTTCTATTAAAAGGTCGTGAGAAGAACATCTAAAACGTGAAAGAGCCGTTCGAAATTTTTTAACATTAACTTTTGATAAATAATCTTCCATAATTATTTCTGATTTAAACATTTTGTAATAAAAGCATTTGTTTGTTAGAGTCAATGATGCAGTCCAAGCTTGTTAATAAATATCCTTTAATCTCTGGGTTAATGAAAGTATAAACATTGGTTTGGAATACACATTTTGGTTTTGCCAAATATCACGAAAGCCACAACTGAAAAGTAATTCTCTAACACCTGTAACCCAGTTTCTTTTCCCATTATTATCATAAACTATCATCATATTATAACACTTTTTTGGCAATCTATATGAGGGCATGTCAATAAGTCTCAGCCAGTATTTAATAAATTTTATATTTGAATATACATAGAGAGGGAATCTTCCACATTCTCCATACACCACCAAGCTGGAAGCGTTTATTTTAACACCTAAATACTTTTTGCAAACATATAAATGAATCCTTTCTATGGCATCAAAGTGCTGTAAACCCCAGACTTCTGCCCCATACAACAAAATAGGGAGTATCTTTATGTCAAATATTTTAAAAAAAGATTGATGAGAAATGGTTTCTAAAACTTTCAAACTCTTATGGATACTTACAAAGAACCTTTCTTGCTTGTAAAGCAGCTTGATACAAATGTTTATGCCATGACAAGTTTCTACTGAAGTAAACACCAAGATATTTATAAAATCCTGTAGTTTCTAATTTTTGTCCTTTGAAGGACCAATATTCTTTACTTGCTAAATGACCTCCACTCTTAAATACCAAAACTTTTGTTTTACTCATGTTAACTGTTAGCTTCCATTTATTGCAGTAACTTTCAAGTTCATTAATTTGACACTGCAGTCCTTTGATTGTTGATGAAAAGAGAGCACTATCATCTGCAAATAAAAGTAAAAATATCTGTGTAATATCTGGATGGAGCTGAACACCATAATTACAGTTGGTATTTATTTGCACAGCCAGTTCATTTATGAAAAAAGTAAAGAGAAATGGGCTTAAGATGCATCCTTGTCTTACTCCTAACTGACTAATAAATGTTTCTGAAATCTCATTATTGTTTCGCACACACACCTTAATATTCTCGTAAATGCTACCCAATAGTTTGTTCATCTTAAAGCTGAGGCCATGTGATCTTAAAAGGTTCCATAGTTTATGTCTCTGCACTGAGTCAAATGCCTTGGCAAAGTCAACGAAGAGCACATAAAGTTTCCCACCCTTGACACTGAGGTATTTGTTAACTAAAACTTGGAGGATAAAAATGTTGTCAATAGTTGAATAGCCCTCTCTAAATCCAGCTTTTGTTGGCATCTGCCCAAAACACTAACCTTTTATTTATTATGTTTGTGAATAGTTTACCAAAAATACTTAGCAGTGAAATACCTCTGTAATTGTTTATATTATTTAGATCACCTTGTTTATGTATTGGCACAATTATCCCTATTGACCATGCATCTGGAAATGTTTCATTTTCTAATACAACATTAAATATAAGTTCGAGGTAAGGTACAATGATATCTGAGGAATGTTTAAAAAACTCGGGAATAATCTGATCCATTCCTGGTGATTTGTTGCATTTAAGATGGTGTATACTCTCTAAAATTTCATCTCTGGTAATAGGGGAATCCAGTATATCATTTGCAAACTGAGTATCTGTTTGAGTCTGAGTATTATCTTGTGACTCCTGGAACTGATTTTCAGGGCTCTGATCAGTATCTGTGAAAGTAATTAATTCTTTAAAGTAAATGTACCAATCCTTAATGTTGATATTATTTGTCTTTTGATGTTTGCTTAGACTATTCAGTTCTGACCAAAATAGTTTAGAGTCATGAATGTTATTTTCTAAGGATTGTTGCTTATCATGTAAATATTCTTGTTTCTTTTCTTTGCACATAGCTATATATTTGTTTCTTATGTTATGATATTCTCTAAGTGAGTCCTTATCTTTACATCTCCTGAATTTATTGAGTGCCCTACATCTTTTCTTTTTAAGACCCTAACATTCTGCATCATACCATTTACACAATTGACTAAGCTTTGGATTTCTAACCTTTTTTTGCATGTCTGAGCCCGCTAATTTCAAGGCATCCACTTAGTAATTAATACTTACATCAATATTGGACAATGCTGTATTTACTGATTTATCAAGTAAATCTTGAACATGGTCAGAAAAGAGTTGATCTCTAAAATTTTGCGATTTGTCAATATTCCAGACAAACTTGAAAGATTTAGTAGCCTGATCATTCCTTGGGTTTGAGGGTTGGTGTGTTTCAGGTACTTTTAATGTCATAGTAACTGGAAGGTGAAATGAATCTGATCGAGATTCTACACCAAAGTCTGCAACATTGTCAAATAATGGAGAAGAGGCTATAATATAGTCAATTACACTGGTACCATTTACACCAATAAAAGTAAAGTCACCGACATTTTTATCTCTACCACATCTTCCATTCATGATATGAATATTCAGAACTGAACATAAATCAGTTAAACATTTTCCAAAGCTGTTTAAAAGTCTATCTAGAGAAAAGCGTTCAAGTTTGAAGTAATCCGATATAAGATCAGCCATGAAGTAATTATGATTTTCAGTATACTCTATTATGTCATCTTCAACAAAGTCAGATTTAGTTCCAGTTCTGGCATTGAAATCACCACCACATAATACATGTACATCATCAAATTCTGATAATATTGTAAGTAGTTTCTCTTGAAAAAGAGTGACACCATTTTTGCAATTAGGACTAAACTTATCATACCATGAGGAACTCTCTGGGTGTATGTACACACAAGCATAAAGTAAATCTAATTCTGTTCCCAAAAGTTGTTTGTCAAACAGTAGGAAAATTGCATTTTCAGAAGTTTTTGTCCATTTTACATATTTAGACAATTCTTTCCTAGTCATAACTAAAATGCCACCAGAAAGTCTGCCATAAGATGATAATTTATCTGCCTCTTTGTTAATGATTTCATAATTTTGGAAAACATTACCTAAATTGAGATCCTTACACCATGTTTCCGTAATTCCAATGATGTCAAAGTTTTGTACATAGCTACAGAAGTCAGAGTCACTTAATTTACTTAATTTGTAAATTCATTATTTGATGAAATCATTTATAATAATATTGATGAACATTCATTTGTGTATTCTCATAAACCTGAATCGGAACTTTTAGAAGCCATCCATGATATGGTATCTGGAAAGTCACCTGGGCATTGTGGTTTGCTAATTGTATTTTAGAAAATAAATATGCCCATACTTTGTATTGAAATGTTATTAAAATTATATACTATAGACATAGTTGGTTGCATATGATGATGTCGGATTAACGAGTATGTCGGATAAACGAAATTAAGTAGTATCAACGTTTGCGATCGAAAATCGAACAACTACGCGATAGATAACAATACAAACACTTTGTAATAAAAAATAAAATAAAATTAAATATTTATATTTTTATCATGTTACATTGTTAACGGAATATGTTTTCTAATCATGCGACCTCTAAAGTTTAACACAAAACAACTGTTACGGACTATATGGCAGATTCCAAATACTTTAAAAAGCATTGTCTGGAATGGAAATCGCCAGTTACTTCCTCTTAGTCATTTCATTGGTCGATCACAGTTCGTGAAAGGTCGTTCTGACGGGATCTGTAATGTTGTCCTACGAATTGATCCCAACCAGTGTACATATGGTGTTATCTGTGCCTATTTATGAAAAAGGAAGCTACACTGGTCCAGGAAACTAAACCTATAACATTATTGGAAGCTGCGGGGAAAATATTTGCCAAAATTATCTGCTTTAGGTTAACATTAAGGCTGATATAGAGGATAACATCATAAGGGAACAGGCGGGTTTTCGGGTCTGACTACTATCATCCAAAAGTACTTATCTCAGAATCGTGGTCCTTTCTAATTTTAAGGCTGCACTCGACTCAGTTTACAGACACGGTTTATTTATAAACGGCATGGTGGGATTAAAGGTAGACTGTATAAATTAACAAAAGGTATGCACGAACAAGCTAAAGCTTCCATTTCACTAGATGCTGGCTATACAGACTTTTTTTAATATGCAAATTAAATTGAAGCAGGGCAGTCACTGTCACCTTTTTTATTTCTTTTTATCATAAATGATGTTGACACTTTTTACAGTCTAATGGACAAAGAGGAAATTCCATTGGTCTATTTAGAATTGTTTATATTGCCCTTTTCTGTCAACATGGTCATGTTGGAGTTTTTTCACCAGATAGCCCACGAAGTGTTTAGATGCATTAGATATTTATTGTAATAAATGACAATCGAAGGTTGATATTGATAAAAGGAAGATCATTGTCTTTAGAAACGGTGGACCATTATAGTGTTGTGAACATTTTTGCTTGTAACACTAATTAACACTCTTGAAATAGTATCTAGCAATAAATATATCTGGGTGTTTGTTTTTCTTCAACTGGTTCATGGTTCTTTGCCCAAACAAAATTGGCGCAACAAGCTTGGACAGTTATCCATGTATTACATAAAGTCCTTTGTTTCACATACTTCCCATAAGTATACAGCTTCATATTTTGCATATTAAAATCATTCCATGTCATTATATGGATCTGACGTATTTTTTGTAACCCATCCCCAGATATTGATACAATTCATAACATAAATTAGTATTTGGGTCTTATACAATCTGATTAAAATCAGACCTTAGTTCTCGCTACCGCTAAACAAAGATCTGAAGACATCCCATTAGGGGTCACGTCAGTACGAACAATCAGAGCGTCGCTTACCAGATCATGAAAGTGACAGTCGGAATGTGATTTCTAATCATACAACCTCGAAAACTTTAACATGGGGTATTCCGAAAGATAGTTACGGGTTTAACGATTGAATCCATACAATCTAGACAATCTATTAGCCATTCCAGAATGTTCTTTTGTTCGGGTTTCAAATTTGTAATCGAGAATTTGTCAAAATATGTTTCGAAGCGTAGTCGAGAAAGCTGCCTTCTGATTGGTCATTCCATTGGTCGGTCAAAGTTCGCGCAAGGTCGGTCTGACGTGACCCGTAATGGAATGTCCTCAGATCTTTGTTCAGCAGTAGCGAGAACTAAGATCTGATTTTAATGAGATTGGGTCTTATATGCCTTACTCCGAATAAACCCCGAGGTTGGGAGATTTTCTGTGAAGGGTTTTTCAATATATCAATATAAGAGAACAATTTGGAAAACGCTATAAAGATATTGATGTACAGGTATGGAACGAAAACATCACTGTGACAGCTTCTCCAAAGTGCTATACACATGTCAAAACTGAATTTAGTTTCAAAGAGTATTTTTATGTATTCACAATATGATTTATCTCAAGACTTTAGCTAAATTTAGATGCTCTAGTCACACTTTAATGATACAAATAGGTCGACAGATTAATATTAACAGAATCCATTTTGTAAAGTACAAATAGTAAAATCAGAATACAATTTTGCCCCAAATATTCATTCTATGCAGATTTAAGATAGTAATTTACCAAAGTATTACTGTGTCCATCCAAACCATCAAGGACTAAAAATGTTATTCTCCAGCTCAAATCCGCCTTTGCTTAACAGTCGAGATAAATGTATATATTTAGCACTGAAGAAACGCAATAGATATTTCAAAGATGTCATTGTATATCCTTAGTAGTACTACGGTCTACTACTGTACATTAGAAGGCAAACATTAGGACACAGCCGTTTTCCGTCCGCTCATCCGTCCGTGTGTCGACATCCCACTGGAAGCACAAGGTCCGTGAGACTGAAACCGTGCATTGATAACCCCGGTACTCATCTCACACAACACGTGTTTACTGCACGTGTTACGGCCATGCAGTGACGAGTCCTGGCGACATCTCTGTTCAGGTTCAAACTTGCCGTCATTTCTTCCACGCTTGTTCGATGTATTATGATGAAATATTCAAATATTCATGCGGAAAGGGTCATTTGCATATATAAGATAGCTACGCAATGAATCACAAAGAACAATTTCACGACATGCGCTCGCAACTTGATGACGTCGTAAATTGGAAGATATGACAATCGGTATTGGGAGAAAAGGTACAGATAATCGACGTGAAAATTGTGAGAATACCAAACTTATTGCGCCCCTCATGGTATATTCTCCCTGCAGTGTTGTGTTTTACGATAACCAATTTCCACTCGTCGTTTATTTCTGAAATAAAGGGTGTATAAATAAAAGTCCATTTTGACCAAGTTTATGATAGTGTAACCAGCCGCCAAAAACTTTGTCCTGACCGCCCCCTGGGTCAAGTGGTAGAGCGTCCGCCCGGAGAGCGGTAGGTCCGGGGTTTGATCCACGGCCGCGTCATTCCAAAACGATGGTACTTGTTACCCTGCCTGTCGCTCGATAATAAAGGGGTTAAAATGACTGGTCGGCTCGGAGTCAGCATACTATGTCTGAGTGGGGTATTCATGTTAAACTGCGGCATGGTATCACAGTGAGCTGGCACTATAAATCGGCATCAGTCCGAACTAGTACAAGGAGCCACATACACACCCACACACAAGTGCATGCACGTCGCTATATAAGTGCAATAATCGTGGACGCGACGTTAAAACAATTTCACCTCACCTCTTTTTGTCCTATTTCTTAAGTGGACACTCAAATATGTAGTTGCTGCCAACCAACTTCCGGATACTACGGTTCGGGAATGAAACAGTGCATGTTTAATGCCGAAATCAACGGTATCTTTTCCCGGCGTGAAAGCTACACTTCATGCGACTATCAAGTCGATCACGAAGTGTAGGTATTTTGGAAAAAAATAATTTGTTCCACAACACACCAAAACAAATTGATTTGGCTTTATAAACAAACAAAACTGCTGGGTGTCCTTAAATATTAGCTATTAGAATATAGAAAATAAAATAAAACGATAAAGGTTTGGCCCCTCAGTAGAAAATTTGATAAATAGAGGACATTTGGGTTTCTTGTCAAATAGCATCTTCATGTCATCGTGTGACCTGACAAAGTTCATATTTTCTGTTCACGAGTGAAAACTTTCGTCAGGTCACGAGCTAAACATGTTATGGGACAAAACAGGACACATGTTCAATTTTTTGGGTGTAGGTGAGGTGAGGTGAGGTGAAATGGGGTTCAACGTCGCGTCCTAGATTATTGCACCTATATAGCGACGTGCGGCCTGTCCTCATTTCGCCTACACCCTTATCAAAACAAATTTACAGCTGACTGTACATAAGTCAAGTGCTGTGTTACCTCTAAAATAATGAACTGACCCAAAAGAAGGTTAAACAG
This sequence comes from Haliotis cracherodii, assembly GCF_022045235.1. Classification (NCBI taxonomy): domain Eukaryota; kingdom Metazoa; phylum Mollusca; class Gastropoda; order Lepetellida; family Haliotidae; genus Haliotis; species Haliotis cracherodii. The sequence continues at coordinate 33,510,909 of NW_027266286.1, forward strand.
ACAAGACAATCTTGAAGCTTCATACATTGTTTATTAGCTGTTATTTACATTATGCAGTAATAATAATGACTCATGATCTTCTTGATCTCCTTCAAGAACTGATAGATGTTAGGGTGAGATCGGGGTATTCTCTTTTTCAATCCACAGTGGAACACTTCCAGATGGTTGTTGGATCGGGGACCGGTGTTGTCGTGCTGGTTCCAAATATGGCAGGGGAATCTAGCGTCTTCATCTACCCATGTGCTGGTGACAGTCGTTAAAATCACCAATCTGTTGATCATCAGGTCCTTGCTCCATCACCTCAACCCATGCATTCTGTACCTGGTCAAGTGGGAGAAGTGGCAGGGCTGCGACACGTCGAGCATGGGGCTGAATTGCTGGATTGTTCGCGTATTCTCGTACAAGACCTCTCTCAACTACCTGACGCCACAAAGCTTGTGAATAGTGAAACAGACAACCCCTCACATAACTATCAGGAAAAACCTCTGCAATGGCACTTATGACTGCTGACTCGTAATAAGGCTGAAACACCTCTGGAGAAAGTTCAGTACCAGTTCTGGTTCCTACTGTGTCCTTCAACAACCTAAGTAATCTAACATATGTCTGTTTGGTCTTGTTAGGAAGCAACGAAAAAGCAACAGGATACATTTTATCATTTACAAGACAATGAATAGTATACACTTGGAGCCACAACCTAGGACAAACAAAAAAGTACCATCCATAAACAAACTGTCAGAGTCACTCATGATTTCTAACATCTCAGTGGTAGCAATCACCAGTAGTCTGTCGTCTTCCCCGTCATTGATGCACAGAAAGTCTCTTCCATCTTCTGTCTGTGTCCACGTTCCTTCCAAGTTGACTGTTGTTCTGGTTTCTGGAACTTGTGGAATAGTCTTGGCTCTGTTTCTGTACAGGGAAGCTTGAACACTTGCAAAAGAAAGGGCAGTCGCATCTACTCCTTCATCAAGTTGATCCAGTTCTGCGTTGTATATCTGCTGTACAGGAGAAATGTCGGTCTGGACACGCTGCTTGAGTCGACCAATGAGTCTGATGTGTTCTTCATTCTCTACAGGTGGCTGTGAGGAGTTGTAGACACGTGTTCTGCAATAGTGCTGCAGCTACCATTGCAGCCTGTGTGGACACACTTCCAGTGAACAGCAACTTGACGCTTGACGCAAGATTTACTTGCACATTCATAACAACTAAGGATTAACAGAATGACCAAGTCAAACAAGAGTTGTGAGAAGTTGTCATAGGTTGTAAAAACTTCACTTTGAACCTCTATGCCGCTTGGATTAGATAAGAGCTTGGATTAGTTAACAGCCTGAGATGGACAATGCCCGTTCATATAATAGGGGTGAGGCAATTAAGCATTTGAATTATTGTAAGCGAAATGAGGTGTAGGCGAAATGTGGTGTAGGCGAAATGAGGGCAAGCCCGACGTGCATGTACGATTTATAGTGCTAGCTCACTGAGATACCATGCCGCAGGTTAACATGAATACCCCACTCAGACACAGTATACTGACTCCGAGCCGACCAGTCCTTGTTTTAGCCCCTTAATTCCGAGCGCCAGACAGGGTAACAACAAGTACCATCTTTTAACGTCTTTTGGTAAGACGCGGCCAGGGATCGAACCCCGGACCTTCCGCTCTCCGGGCGGACGCTCTACCACTAGACCAGGGGAGGCGGTCTTTTTGGGTGTCTATTTACTGACCACATTCTAGCTGCGGTAACGGTATCACAGTGCTGCTGCCTTTTCGTGATGTGGATGTTGACTTGTGGCTACATAGAACTACGAACTGTCCCACTGTGTTGTCCTAACAGATCCCCGATTCTGAACATACTGCACTAACAACCCTGCTATAATGTACATGAATCGTAATGCCACGAAAACTGCAACATGATCCACTTCCTGAAACACCTGCTGTCAAACATGTGTCCTTATAGTTCTGAACATGCAACGTTCTATGTACTTATCGGGTTGGAATCATCGAGAGAGTACGCAATTGTTTGAAAAGAGCCTTTACCGGGCCAGTTTCCAACTCGATAAGTAAACAGACAAGTGAGTGAGTGAATTAGGTTGCAACGCCGATATTTACAGTATTCCAGTTACATCGCTGCGTGTCAGCTTAATGTGGAGGAAAGCCAAAATTGTGATGCAGGTCTCAGACGTTTGCCACTTTGGTGAAACCCATGAACACGGGTATTGTGCTAAAATATAAGTACTCGTATTTCAAGGCAAGTGTCTAAGGGTGTGAATCATGTTGCATTTGTCGTTGGATCACGACGCATCCACTTTGCTGAAGTATATAAAGTGCGATGCATACTTGGGTTGGGGATCTCTTAGGACAATACTGTGGAACAGCCCATAGCTCTGTGTAGAGACAAGACAATGGCAACATCATGTTTGGCAGCAGCACGGAGATAAGGATACCGCAGCTTATCGCTATCTTACACTGCCCAGTGCCCATGGAGCAGGCTGAAATAGTCATTGTCTTTTAATATGTCCATGAAAAATGTGAAAAGAAAAGAAGAGACCGTGCACGTGGACGCCATAAGATAATTGTTTACATCAAATTAACTTCATGGAAAAAGATTTGTCAAATTTTATTAAATTTTGAATAATTTCAATATATTACTCACTTTTTGCATATCAGAATATCGGTGATTAGAGAGGGAAAAAAACACACGTAGTGATTTCCTGGCTTTGAATTTCCCCATTTTAGATGGGTTTTTTTACAATATGTGTCATGCCCCGCTGGTAGCACGTATCGAATTTTATAGGACAAAACAGGACACACGTTAAAATTTTGGGTGTAGGTGAGGTGAGGTGAAATGGGGTTCAACGTCGCGTCCAAGATTATTGCACTTTTAGCGACGTGCATGTACGTACGTGTGTGTGTGTGTGTGTGTGTGTGTGTGGCTGCTTGTACTAGTCCGGACTGATGCCGATTTATAGTGCTAGCTCACTGAGATACCATGCCGCAGGTTAACATGAATACTCCACTCAGACACAGTATACTGACTCCAAGCCGACCAGTCCTTGTTTTAGCCCCTTAATTCCGAGCGCCAGACAGGGTAACAACAAGTACCATCTTTTACCGTCTTTTGGTAAGACGCGGCCAGGGATCGAACCCCGGACCTTCCGCTCTCCGGGCGGACGCTCTACCACTAGACCAGGGGAGGCGGTCTTTTTGGGTGTCTATTTACTGACCACATTCTAGCTGCGGTAACGGTATCCCAGTGCTGCTCCCTTTTCGTGATGTGGATGTTGACTTGTGGCTACACAGAACTACGAACTGTCCCACTGTGTTGTCCTAACAGATCCCCGATTCTGAACATACTGCACTAACAACCCTGCTATAATGTACATGAATCGTAATGCCACGAAAACTGCAACATGATCCACTTCCTGAAACACCTGCTGTCAAACATGTGTCCTTATAGTTCCGAACATGCAACGTTCTATGTACTTATCGGGTTGGAATCATCGAGAGAGTACGCAATTGTTTGAAAAGAGCCTTTACCGGGCCAGTTTCCAACTCGATAAGTAAACAGACAAATGAGTGTGAGTGAATTAGGTTGTAACGCCGATATTTACAGTATTCCAGTTATATCGCGGTGTGTCAGCTTAATGTGGAGGAAAGCCGAAAGTGATGCAGGTCTCAGACGTTTGCCACTTTGGTGAAACCCATGAACACGGGTATTGTGCTAAAATATAAGTACTCGTATTTCAAGGCAAGTGTCTAAGGGTGTGAATCATGTTGCATTTGTCGTTGGATCACGACGCATCCACTTTGCTGAAGTATATAAAGTGCGATGCATATTTGGGTCGGGGATCTCTTAGGACAATACTGTGGAACAGCCCATAGCTCTGTGTAGAGACAAGACAATGGCAGCATCATGTTTGGCAGCAGCACGGAGATACGGATACCGCAGCTTATCGCTATCTTACACTGCCCAGTGCCCATGGAGCAGGCTGAAGTAGTCATTGTCTTTTAATATGTCCATGAAAAATGTGAAAAGAAAAGAAGAGACCGTGCACGTGGACGCCATAAGATAATTGTTTACATCAAATTAACTTCATGGAAAAAGATTTGTCAAATTTTATTAAATTTTGAATAATTTCAATATATTACTCACTTTTTGCATATCAGAATATCGGTGATTAGAGAGGGAAAAAAACACACGTAGTGATTTCCTGGCTTTGAATTTCCCCATTTTAGATGGGTTTTTTTACAATATGTGTCATGCCCCGCTGGTAGCACGTATCGAATTTTATAGGACAAAACAGGACACACGTTAAAATTTTGGGTGTAGGTGAGGTGAGGTGAAATGGGGTTCAACGTCGCGTCCAAGATTATTGCACTTTTAGCGACGTGCATGTACGTACGTGTGTGTGTGTGTGTGTGTGTGTGTGTGTGTGTGTGTGTGTGTGGCTGCTTGTACTAGTCCGGACTGATGCCGATTTATAGTGCTAGCTCACTGAGATACCATGCCGCAGGTTAACATGAATACTCCACTCAGACACAGTATACTGACTCCAAGCCGACCAGTCCTTGTTTTAGCCCCTTAATTCCGAGCGCCAGACAGGGTAACAACAAGTACCATCTTTTAACGTCTTTTGGTAAGACGCGGCCAGGGATCGAACCCCGGACCTTCCGCTCTCCGGGCGGACGCTCTACCACTAGACCAGGGGAGGCGGTCTTTTTGGGTGTCTATTTACTGACCACATTCTAGCTGCGGTAACGGTATCCCAGTGCTGCTCCCTTTTCGTGATGTGGATGTTGACTTGTGGCTACACAGAACTACGAACTGTCCCACTGTGTTGTCCTAACAGATCCCCGATTCTGAACATACTGCACTAACAACCCTGCTATAATGTACATGAATCGTAATGCCACGAAAACTGCAACATGATCCACTTCCTGAAACACCTGCTGTCAAACATGTGTCCTTATAGTTCCGAACATGCAACGTTCTATGTACTTATCGGGTTGGAATCATCGAGAGAGTACGCAATTGTTTGAAAAGAGCCTTTACCGGGCCAGTTTCCAACTCGATAAGTAAACAGACAAATGAGTGTGAGTGAATTAGGTTGTAACGCCGATATTTACAGTATTCCAGTTATATCGCGGTGTGTCAGCTTAATGTGGAGGAAAGCCGAAAGTGATGCAGGTCTCAGACGTTTGCCACTTTGGTGAAACCCATGAACACGGGTATTGTGCTAAAATATAAGTACTCGTATTTCAAGGCAAGTGTCTAAGGGTGTGAATCATGTTGCATTTGTCGTTGGATCACGACGCATGCACTTTGCTGAAGTATATAAAGTGCGATGCATATTTGGGTCGGGGATCTCTTAGGACAATACTGTGGAACAGCCCATAGCTCTGTGTAGAGACAAGACAATGGCAGCATCATGTTTGGCAGCAGCACGGAGATACGGATACCGCAGCTTATCGCTATCTTACACTGCCCAGTGCCCATGGAGCAGGCTGAAGTAGTCATTGTCTTTTAATATGTCCATGAAAAATGTGAAAAGAAAAGAAGAGACCGTACACGTGGACGCCTTAAGATAATTGTTTACATCAAATTAACTTCATGGAAAAAGATTTGTCAAATTTTATTAAATTTTGAATAATATTCAATACATTACTCACTTTTTGCATATCAGAATATCGGTGATTAGAGAGGGAAAAAAACACACGTAGTGATTTCCTGGCTTTGAATTTCCCCATTTTAGATGGGTTTTTTTACAATATGTGTCATGCCCCGCTGGTAGCACGTATCGAATGTGACAAACACTAAAAAAAAGTGTGAAAACTACTCTTCTATTTTCGCGGGCAATCATTAGAATTTTAACGTTAGAATATGTAAAAACATATGAACAGTTAAAATGTGGTGAATACAAGCACACCTTAAATATCCAAAAAACACTAAATAATTCAAGCAACTATTCTTTTAAAGAACGTGCCAATATCAAGGACTACTTCAAAAGACAACTTGCCCCACCATTTTGATTTCCAAGGCTGCTCTAATGCACCTAGAACATATTAAGTTCACCGGAACCAAGGCAAGCGTTGTTACTATCACGAATAGCTACGTTGAAAACATGACCTGCATAATAATGAAGCGAGATCGAGGTCACTGTGTCAAATGGAGTTCAATAAAATCGTGTGACCTCATGTGAACAAATCATGCACGACACGCTCGCAGGGTCCATCAAGGCTGAAGAGGCCTGATGCGCCTCTCTATCCAGGCAGGCATCTTGTAGGGGCTGCTCCAGGCGAGGCGGGGGTTGTAGAGGATGAAGTAGGCACTGCCGTGTGCTACCGCCAGACCCAGCAGGATGCCCACAGTTGTGAGATAGCTCATCAGCATGTACACATTGAGGACATGAACACTGATGTCAAACGCTGTTCCAAGGATTGAATCTAGCTCCAAGCGATCTTTCTTGTGACTTTTGAAATAATCCAGAGAACTCCAGTCCAGTATCTGTAAAAGAAAAGAAGATAAATCTAATATTCTGAAGAAAATATATTAAATATATTGTGTACGATTTATTCTTACTGTCACTGTCACTAACTTTGGCAACCACGGCTTAATCCTAGTTCCTGAAACTCAAATGGCTGAGTCTTTTCATAAGGTCACCCGGACAACCAATGTAGATGTGATACTTTAATGATGCCAACTTGTGAGTTGATATTTTGCATGCAATAAAACCTATCCCAATTACCATTTCCAGTGGGGATTTGAGTCACTGTTTCCTGGTAACATATTATTGCAAAACTCTATTACTAAAATAGATTGGGTGACCCAGGCTCTATGTTTGGCTGGTTGGTGATGAAGCATTGCGGATCGTCAATTTATAGGGAGACGTGATAAAGCTGGCATATTGCTGACTGTGGAGTTTAACAGCATTCACACATCTATCTCCGAGACTGTGTTTAAAAAACAACATTTTGCAATGGTTCATATTTACTGGCATGAACAAATTTGTGTCCCAATGCGTTTGCATGTATCATACCAAATTTTCAGCTTCCTTAATTCTTCTAAATTTGAATTAACTTTCAAATTGTATCCCTCATCCCTCATCCTGAAAGCCCATACGATCTGCATACCTCCCTTGAAATCTTAAGACGCAAAATGACGCAACTATCTGAAAACGGCTACTGCCTTGTTACCATATTAGTCCTATGTTGCTGTGTTACCATATTACTCCTCCATTGTCTTGTTACCTCAGTCAACGGTCATATTGCTGGAATGTTGCTGAGTGTGGTGTTAAACAGCAAATAAATAAACAAAACAAACCTTATTAGCAAGTGCTGATTTGTTCCAGGTGACGAAGTAGTAGAGGTGTTGTAGTATCTGCAGACTTGCCAACCATTTGAGTCTGCCCGTATACAGGAAGCAGGTGATGAAGACTGAGGCAGCGTCAAACAGGAAGTAGTAGCGTATGCGGACAAGGTCTTTCCGAGGCAGTAACCTAACTCGGAACAAGATGGCCGCGTGTCCCAGAATGTGATACAGCTCCACCACAAACAGCACAAAGGCAACTGGGTTGAAGGACCACATTTTATTGACGTCTATTGAAATACCTGTAGAACAAGAATTGCGACACAATATTATCATTTCTTTGCAGCATAATAAACTGCATTAAACCATATGAAATTATATTTCCGCTTTCTTTAGAAGTTAACGTATTTTAGGCTGGGTGGATAGAAGACTATACCACGGCACTTCCAGCAGCTTTCAATGAAACAAATGCTGCCACCAAACATACGTTGGTGTCACCGATATTCAAATATTTTATGCATACGTATTGATACCTTGCTCACTTAAATGTATTAAACTTGTCACTCTGTTCAAAATGTTTAAAGTGTAAGGTTGTACAACATTGTTTCATTACACAACAGTTATCTTTCTTTCAAAAAAAATATTCAACGCGGATTTTTGTTTACAAATTGACTCAGTTGTTACACATAATTGATGAACTTAACCCAATAATGGGGATTCACATCATAAACTATCAGATCATTTGTGGTAAACAGTTCAGATGCTATTGACTGAGTGTATGAGTTTGGTTTAAGGCCGCTTTGAGCAGTATCTCAGTAACATCAGGGCTTTTCAAGCTTGATGTGGGGGAACCTCCCAATGAAGATCTCCCATCTACCCTTTGGTGAAACCTACGAGCACAGGTATGGTGATATCAAATGAAGAATGATCGAATCTATAGATCATCGGATACGTGCAAGACTAAGAGACACAACTCTGCATTGCAACAATGACACTTTAGGTGACTCGGCCACCCGTATCCCCTCCAGAAACTAACAATTTGTTTACATTAGCAGGGATTTACCTGAGTTTATCTATTTTCCTGTGCAGTTAATTGACACTCCGTAATAGAGCTTGGCGGTCCAAGTATGAAACATGGGGGTCCCAGTCATGCGACACATGGGACGCTTCATGGCTTCTGGCTTGCCAACATGGAAAGTCCCTGCACTTTTCACGTTGCGTATATGATCAACTAGTGGTTGTAGGGGATAGTCGGAAATATATTACCATTTTCAAAATTGTAAAAGATATGAGTTCAGAAGGGGAAAGGTCTGGGCTCATTGCTTGCCATGGCATTCCATGCATGACGATTCGTGCACGGTGCATGAGCACAGTTATCACCCTGAAAGACAACGTCGACCCACACGCCTTGCAAATGGGAGAACAAAGGGTGTCGTAATAGTGTCCTGATAGTACTGTCCAGTGACCCTTCCTTGCAACATAGTGAGTGGTATGGCAGTCATAGTGATAACCGATCCATAACCGATCCAGCGCCAAATCTGACATTGGGTCTCAGGTTGACACTGGCTTGACGTTCGTTTCGATGTCGCCAGACATCACTACCATCAAGGAAGTGCAAAGTGAATCGTGACTTATCGGAAAACAAGACACGTGATCAGCGACGATTACCACGGTGTCCGAGGTGTGTACTCCATTTAGGTCTGTTGGCGATATGACGATTTGTCAGGGACGGCACAACACATGGCCGTCGAGTCCATCATGGGGACGAGTTGCAGTTAGACGATTTCTAAACTTTCATAGAGCCTGTGTTCGATCCTGTACTCTTGCTTGTCGTTGACCTGGGACGCCCTGAAGGAAGTCGATCGACAACATTTTGGGTATGTTGGTACCTGTTCCATCCATCTGCTAATCGCAGACTGAGAAACACTGAACGTATTGGCCACTGCACCCAGTGCAGATTCCAGCATGCCAATAGCCCGTTGACGCGTTGCACTAGTTCATACAGAAACAATGAATGAAATCAAGTATATCAAAATTGTATGATAAACAAAATCAGAATCATAAGATTGACAGAAATAATGGCTACTGCATGTGTCACGTGCAAACTATAGGATGTGTTTTGGTGTTATGTTCTATAGACATAGACGTTCTTGCATATATTGTTTGTCCTCAACATTTACCTTTGCTCTAATACTTGGTATTAACATTCATTTATACTTTATGATCCCCTACCTTTTAAAGTATACTGACTGCGGAAGTAAATAACATTCACTTGACTTTCAGCTCTTAGTGACCCGATGGCGTGTGCCCAAAACACCTTTCCATGGTCGTGAGTAAAGACGTCCAGGATAGAAGACCTCTAGTGTCAAAACCTTCCTTGAGAAAAGTCAGGAAAGGGTGTTGGAGCTGCATTGTGAAGTTTTTTACACACTTGTTGAACTTGAATGCTGTCCGTGATGCCTAAAGCAGACGTGACACTACATTATTGTCATAGGAAAAAACGTGCAAAGTTTTACGTTGCCACTTCATAAGTTAGGATTTCCAAAACGCATCAAATTAAAAACGCAGTCAAATTAAAAACTTCACATTTTTAAAAGTAATCCCATATATGATATACAACGGACAAATGTATCAGAGAAGGTAATTTTTAGTCATTATTGTCCAAGGAAGGATTTTAATTAACGGTGGTAACCATAATTTGTTCCAAGCGCCTACGGTATTCGGTAATAACATCAACAGTTTAAATCATAAGTCCCAAGCACGAGAATCTGATGGCACATAAGTTCAGAAGCGTGTATGGCCACCATGTGCGTTGACAACTGCCACACAACGCCTCCGCATGGACCTTGTGATGCTTGTGAACACATGATTGGGAAGACGACGCCATTGTTGCTGCAAAATGGTGCCAAGAACTTGCAAATTCTGTGGTTGGTTCTGGAGAGTGCGCAGACTTCTGCCAAGAGCATCCCAGACGTGTTCGATGGGATTGAGGTCGGGAGACCTTGACGGTCCCTCTGCATGTGACGTCACACGTGGTCGACCTGGCCGAGGGCGATCAGCGGTGGAACCCGTTTGCTGTAGACGCGTCTGTAAATCATAAACAGTCCGTCGACTACAACGCATCGACCTTGCGACTTCAGCTACGGACGTTCCCGTCTGCAACATGCCGATGGCACGTTCACGTTGCACATTTGAAAGGCGTGGCATGACAAATGGCCGTAAAGACTTTTGTTTTCTTGTGTTTTTCTTTATTTGTAAATGACTGCTAACAAGTATGGCTGAAAACACGTGCGGTATTATGGCCACGTGACCAGTTGCACGTGAAAAAACACTTTTGCCACTATAGTACTGTGCACATGATTTTGATCGATTCATCTGCACAAAAACGGGTGTTATCTGAAGACAATACGTGGCCATTACTGTTGAAATAGACAAAAAGGGCCCACAATGATAACTGGTCAAAATGTTAAAGTTTTAGGATTGTGAAGTTTTTAATTTGGTTCAGTATAAATGTAAAGTTATAACCAACTGCTTGATATTCCAAGGGCTCCCAGACCATTAATCTATAAATACACGGAATATCCGCATGTTGTCACCTCAGCAATACGCTTTGTTATCCTGAAAAGGTGAAAATGCCCATTTGAAATAACTAAGTGCCTAAACTACATCAGGTCAAACAGTACACATCTATGTGATACTATATCCCATCTTGATGTTCACATAATTTGAGTCCTAAAACATTGTTTACGAGTAGACGTTGAACTGGGTCAAACGTCATACAAATGTCGACATTGTGGTTTCTGTAAACATATCGATATTTAACGTGGAGTATATACATAAAACAAAGAACCGATTATCCTAACACATACTACTCTGTAGATATAACTATCACATATTCGTACAGAAGATATTAAACATGAAGACTATTTACCGTGCTGGGTAAAGAACACTCTGGTTGCTGCCCTACAGTCAACGTGCAACACACCTCGCTCACATGCCCGTCAAGGCAACACAACGTGGACTTTGACCATACGTGAATAGAAATAGCTGTTTTGTCGAGGTGAGAGAAGGTCAAAGTAACACACAGATTAGCATTGATGTCTGAAATTGATGTCTGCATTGTATGCCAATATTACCAAAAAAACAACAACTAAACTTTCAGAAAAGGAATTAATTTTGAAAAAAGGCCATTCCGGATACATATCATAGCTTCGTTAAGCCGTCACCATCAATCACAGCAGTCAGGTTGGTTGATGTTCATTTCTTGGCGGTACTGTATTAACATGCATGACCTCTTTGAATTTTTCTTCTCTGAAACGGCTAGGACAGGAAGTAAAGTCAACTGCTATATCCAAGAAACCGAACGATGCTGGGAAAACCGGCGGTGTGGGTGACCGACTGTAGGTCCCAGATTCAAAGAGCGGCACTCTTTTCGAAAGATACCCCTTTCCGAAACTCGTGCCTTTCGCTCGGTCAGATACCAAAGACATTGCTTGGATTAACTTTTAACATTATTTCATTGGCATGTCATACAAACACTCATTGTCATGTCAGTCAAACACTCATTGTCATGTCATACAGTCATTGTTATGTCAGTCAAACAACCATTGTCATGTCAGTCAAACACTCATTGTCATGTCAGTCAAACATTCATTGTCATGTCAGTCAAACACTCATTGTTATTTCAGTCAAACACTCATTGTCATGCTAGTCAAACACTCATTGTCATGTCAGTCAAACACTCATTGTCATGCTAGTCAAACACTCACTGGCATGTCAGTCAAACACTCATTGGCATGTCTGTCAATCACTCATTGTCATGTCAGTCAAACATTCATTGTCATGTCAGTCAAACACTCATTGTTATTTCAGTCAAACACTCATTGTCATGCTAGTCAAACACTCATTGTCATGTCAGTCAAACACTCATTGTCATGCTAGTCAAACACTCACTGGCATGTCAGTCAAACACTCATTGGCATGTCAGTCAAACACGCATTGCCATGTCAGTCAAACACTCATTGTCATTTCAGTCAAACACTCACTGTCATGCCAGTCAAACACTCATTGTCATTTCAGTCAAACACTCATTGTCATGTCTTACAAACGGTCATTGTCATGTCAGTCAAACACTCATTGTCATGTCATACAAACACTCATTGTCATTTCAGTCAAACACTCATTGTCATGCCAGTCAAACACTCATTGTCATGTCAGTCAAACACTCATTGTCATGTCATACAAACGGTCATTGTCATGTCAGTCAAACACTCATTGTCATGTCATACAAACACTCATTGTCATTTCAGTCAAACACTCATTGTCATGCCAGTCAAACACTCATTGTCATGTCATACAAACACCCATTGTCATGTCACTCATTGTCATGTCAGTCAAACACTCATTGTCATGTCAAACAAACACTCATTGTCATGTCAAACAAACACTCATTGTCATGTCATACACACACTCATTGTCATTTCAGTCAAACACTCACTGTCATGTCATACAAACGGTCATTGTCATGTCACAAAGTCGATCAGTCAAGATCATGCTTGTGGGAAGAGGCCACTAAGGAGGTCAATCTGGCACGATGACTTGGCTGATGCATGTCATCGTACCCCAATTGTGTGGATTGATGTTCAAGATGTCAATCACTGGGTTGTCAGGTGAATCACTGGATTGTCAGGTGCAGACTGGATTATTATTACAGACCGCTGTCATCTGGCAGGAATATTGCTGAGTATGATTTAGACAAACAAACAAAGAAACAACCATTTTCATTACATACAATGAATGAGTGAGTGAGTGAGTGAGTGAGTATTGTTTTACAAGGCTTTTAGCAATATTCAAGCAATGTCACGACAGGGGACACAAGGAATGGGCTTCACACATTGTACCCATGTCAGGAATCGAACCCGGGTCTTTGGCGTGACATGTTAACGCTTTAACCACTAGGCTACCCCCACTGCCCCTAATGTCATACAAACACTCATTGTCATATCAAAGAAATAGTTATTGTCATGTCATACAAATACTAATTGTCATGTCATAGTGACAGCCATTGTAATTTTTATGTTATACCAACAGTCAGTGTCATTTCCTACAGTCAGTGTAATGTTATACTGTCATTGTCATGTCATACACTCATTGTCATTTCACACACTAATTGTGATGTCATACAGACACTTTGTCATGTTCTAAACTCACCATCATGTCATGCATAGTTACATACACTCATTGTGTTGTCATGACATCCAAACAAGTATTGGCATGTCGTTCAAACAGTCAATACAATGTCATACAAACACTCACTCTCTTGTACCTACCAAATATCTATCGCATATTCTAATTGAGTGTTCATTTACTGTCATATGGTTTCTGGTTATATACACACACATTTTGCCATTTTGCTCACCTACTGCATATCCCCTGTCCAGCTATTTACTCGTCGATCACGTTAATGGTAGATCTATATATAGCTTCGGGTCTATCAGTGACGTCACGCATCGAACGGAGTTATTCCCTCTTTAAATAGGGAGCAAAGTTACTCAAATTTCTTCTAAACACTGTTCGAGTTATGAATGTCAGTCATCGAGATGCATTGTCTGTAGTCCATAGCTCTCGAACCACGCCAGTCAATACACAACTATCCTCATTTGTGTCTGCCCGTCTTGTCAACAGAGCAATGTCGGTCAGAGGTAATAAGAAATCAAGTAACGGATGTCTCACTTGATAGCTTCGAGTGTTGTTACTATATTTATCGTGTACGTTTCAATCAAAATGACACTGCTGCGAACACATGTTATATGTGTAGCTGATGAGATTCTAACTCCTCACCCTCATATTCTGCTGGAATGGCTGCCACAACAGTGCGAGCTTCGGCACCGCCATCATCCGAAGCATTCCCTTCCTGACTTGTGACGTCATAGCCTACCGTATTTCCTCGAATACGGGCGGCCGTTTATGTGTTACAGACAGCTCTTTACCATCGGCGTTTAATCGCCATGATAATAACAGGGAGAACTCCATGCATAGAGGGTGAACATAGCAGACAAATAGAGCACCACTCACAGTGTACCTTACATACGTCGTTTGGGTTGTTTTCTGTTATCGGCTGTGCTCCGTCTCTACGCCTTGCGCATAATCGCAGAAATGAGAAAAAAAACATCATTCGCAACAAATCCGGGCCGCTTGGGCATGACCTTCACCTCTCCTTTCTCATCTCTCTTAGCGCTAAGGTGATCGTAAGTCCCATACTTTAACATAGGCTTACGATCATCGTAGCGCTAAGATCGCTTTGGGGAATGGGGCCCAGGATGAGCGCTCCGTCAGTCCAAGCGTAAGGCGTTTTATACATATTGTTCGGCTATGACAATAATGTTCTTCTTATTGTAGCCTAACTGTTTTTAGTTTTGATATATTATATCGCAGAGTAGTATCCCCAATCACATTATTAATGTCATCTCACCATGTCTACAGATTTACTGTCGCCCACGGTGTCGCCGTCCACACGCGGCAATTACTAATTTAGCTAAGTTTGCCCGTCCGATCTCATAAATCGCGAAGGAATTTGTAGCCGTACACAAACATATTTTATATATATTATCATACTGGAAAACGTGTTTCAACTTTAATCTAGTACCGTCTAAAGACAATAAATTGATTCAGTGCAAATCATGTGAAAAGTGAAGAACCAGTTAGGCATATTTCATTCAAAATAGTATTTAACATGTTGATTGTGTTAGTTGCGTCTCATTTGATACAGTCAATGTCCCAACTTTATTTTCTAATTATTTATTTGGTGTTTCAAAAATATCTACCATAATTTTGCTCATGATAAAACTTGCCTTCATAATCATCTTTTATAATTTGTCAACATCATGTTGAATTTATTCATGCAAGTTATATTCAAACAGGTGCATTATACAATCATGAACATCACTTGTATTACTTACTCAATATCCATATCAAGAAAACTGTTTTACATATCATTAACAAGTGGTATTAATTGGTGATTTGTATGTTTAAGGCAGTTTCTTCAGAATTCCAATCTTCAGCTTAATCATCAGCATACTTCATTTTATGGGCCGATGATATTGCATGCTACAAGGTATGAAGTTCCTGATAATATTAATATTAATATCAATATTTTGATATTAATATTAATATTTTGATAATAATACCTTCAGGCAGTTTCTTCAGAATTCCAATCTTCAGCTTAATCATCAGCATACTTCATTATATAGACCGATGTCATTGCATGCTACAAGCCATGAAGTTCATGATAATATTAATATTAATATTTTGATATTAATATTAATATTAATATTTTGATAATAATACCTTAAGGCAGTTTCTTCAGAATTCCAATCTTCAGCTTAATCATCAGCATACTTCATTATATGGGCCGATGACATTGCATGCTACAAGGTATGAAGTTCATGATAATATTAATATTATTAATATTAATATTAATATTAATATTAATGTTAATGTTAATGTTAATGCTACAAGGTATGAAGTTCATGATAATATTAATATTATTAATATTTTGATAATGATACCTTAATAATTGTATGCTTTTGTTTGTTTGAACATATTTACAAGATCTGTAATCTCATTCAAATCAGATCTTAGTTCTCGCTATCGCTAAACAAAGATCTGAAGACATCCCATTACGGATCACGTCAGAACAACCTTAAAAGAAATATTTATAATACTGAATGATACTGAAAGTACAGTCGGGCCCTGGTATTTTGAAGCAGACTTCTAAATATCTGCATATTTGATATAGTGAGACATGGACAGACATACACATCAAGAAACAGTATCATAAATCCGTAGCAATAAGCTTGCATACAGGAAAATTAACATGTGTATGCACTGACAAATTGAATGGTTTTCGTTCCATGCTTCCAGCGGTTCATTCTCAGGACGACGACCCCCTGTGTCGTATGAAAACAAACTAGCAAAAAGTGAGGTCGTCGTCCTGCGAATATTTTAATCCGCCAATCTAGTTAAACAATGGGTATCGAGTGTTATTCTAACAACTCGAGCAAGTAAAAAAGTGGAAATTGATTTGAAACGAAAGATGAAAGATGACGTAAAAGTCATGGGCAATTAGGACAGTTTGAGAAGATGAGACACTGAGTCAGCCTGGTATCAACTAAATTTGACTCTTTCTTAAAGACAATACAGTGCCTCTCCTTGAATCTATTAATCTATCAAGAAAACTATTCATAAACTTGTCACTGTATTGTAGCCATGTAGATTCATGTATTGAAATCCTTTATGATCTCTGTTTTTGACTTTATTTCGTATTCCACTGCATTGTGTGTACTGTCCACTTCTTTTTGCGTGTAAGAGTAAATAAAATTGATCCAGTTATCCTCCCTGCGCTTGGCCTGGATCCTTCTCGAAATTGCTCACAATCACTTATCTCCGACATCTTGCAAAAGTGTGATATTATGTTTAGAGTTCATTTTTATTTTGTCTTACAAAAACAACAAAGTGATATTCTTGGCTCTTGTTAAGTACAGTCAAGTCTCATTAATCCGACTCTCGTTAATCCGACAAAAGGCTTTATCCGACACTAATGATAGGAACCGATTAAATCAATGCTATTTAGACCCGTTAATCCGACAGTCTCGCACTCCGACTCCAACACACCTAATTTGCAACACACCGAAATCACCCATTAAAAGTCTCGTTAATCCGACACAGTGATCAGCGTAGTCCGTGGTTATCTGCCCGCGAGTACACAGCCAGTGTTTTGATGTGAGGCGAGTTGGCTGGTAGCTGCATATTACAACGCTGCAGAGATAAACTTTGCTTAACACTAAACAATTAATGCTTTAAATAAAGGAAACAGGAGTAATCAAATGCTTAGATTACCTCAATCTCATTAAAATCAGATACAAGTTCTCGCTATCGCAGAGGACATCCCATTACAGGCCACGTCAGAAGAACCTTTCGCGAACTATGACCGACGAACGGCAACTCGCCAGGCTGCACGCTTCTTTCAATTGATTAAACTAACAATATTCTGTATTTAAACAATAACCCATTCATTGATAAAGAATAGGCAGACGCCTGTGCGGCACTTCATAACTAATCCTGTAATTGACCGGCACTCTGAAATTCCCCAACACTCTTTGAAGCTGTCCCTGTTACACGTATATAACTTTCCCGTATACCACCCGTGAAGATCCGGGATAGAATAGGTCTTCAGCAACCCATGCTTGCCGTAAAAGGCAGCTATGCTTGTCGTAAGAGCGTAAGAGGCGACTAACGGGATCGGGTGGTCAGGCTCGCTGACTTGGTTGATGCATGTCATCGATCCCAATTGTGTGGATCGATGCACGTGATATTAATCAACGGACGGACGGACATTTCTGAAACATGGGTGTGACAAGCAATGAATCATGCCCACCTCGGGAGCACGGGCTGCGCCAGGTTACCGATACTTCAGGTATGTGCTGCACTAATTGTATGGACGATGGGCTCAATCACCATCCAGGAATACCAAGGTTTCGTAATTTGTTTCATAAACTTTTTCTGTTTACACTGTCATATGCTTTCTTGAAGTGTATGAAGGTGACACAAGTTGACTGTATAAGACTTGTCCTGGTTTCAGTAATTGAGGTTAAGGTTGACACATGATCTACAGAGTATCGTCCTCTTCCAAAACCATTTTGGCTATCAGAACGTTTGTTTGTTTGTTTGTTTAACGATGCGCTCAGCAATATTCCAGCCATAAGACAGCGGTCAGTAAATAATAATCGAATCTGGACCAGACAATCCAGTGATTGACATCAAGAGCGTCGATCTGAGCAATTGGGATACGATGACATGCATCAACCAAGTCAGCGAGCCTGACCACCCGATCCCGTAATTGACCTCTTACTAAACTAAGCGGCAAAAGAAAGTATAGGTTGGCAATTTGTAATTTCCCTAAAAACAGCGATAACTAGTGGAAAGTGGGTATTGGGAATATGACTGCCCAATTAACAGGTACCAAAAAACACCTCACCCGAACGCGCCACCTTTGACGGCGCTCGTGCGGTGACAAAAAATGGTGAAACAGGTTTCCCGCCAATGGCATAAACTGCACGTGCATGTTAGCTGTATAAATGCGTTCGTCTGCAGGGTATAACCACACGTGATGAAAGCACACAACAGAAATGCCACGACGTCACAGGAGCAGAGAGAGAGAGCCATCGGTATGACCGAAATGGGGGCAACACAGGTCCAAATTGCCAGAAGGTTTGGTTGTACACCATTGACAGTAGCCAGGCTGATTCAACGGTACAGGCACACAGGGAGGACACAGGACAGCCCTGGAACCTGACGACCCCGAGTGACAACACCACTGAAAGACGATCAGATACGGCTCATTCACCTGCGAAACAGATTCGTAACGGCGACGGCGACGTCAGCAACAGCGTTGGAACATCCCATTAGCCAACATACAGTACTACGACGACTTCGCGCTGCTGCATGGAATCCGAGGGTATCGTCCTTTCCGAGGAATGGTACTGACTGCTCAACATCGACGCCTGAGACTGCGATGGGGGAAGCAGGTTCGACGCTGGCAAGTGAGAAATTGACGTCGTGTGCTGTTTACTGATGAAAGTCGGTTTAACTTATTTCGAAAGGACGGCAGAGAACGAGTTTATCGACGCAGAGGGGAACGTTTGGCTCCGGCGTGTATACGAGAAGTCCATCCATTCGGCGGGGGAGGTGTCATGGTGTGGGGCGGTATTTGGGGAGATCAGAAGACTGATTTGGTGATTATACAGGGAAACCTGAACGCTGTGCAGTACAGAGACCAAGTGTTGCAGCCAGTTGGGCTTCCGTTCTTACAAAACCAACGTTTTGCCCCGGCCTGCCCACTCACCCGGTATGAATCCTATTGAACATCTGTGGGACCATCTTGACGGACAGATTAGAGCACGCCATCAGCCTCCCGTCAACAGACAAGAATTGCAGCAGGCCCTGAGAGACGAGTGGCAACGGATTCCAGACCACGTCATCACGTCATTCCTAGATTATATTATAATTCACAACAAAACCTCTTCTTGTTATTTGTTTATCGATCATGGAACTCGACCTATACTTTCTTTTGCCGCCCAGTTTACAAGCATAGTCACCTTTACGGCAAGCATGGGTTGCTGAAGACCTGTTCTACCCCGGATCTTCACAGGTCCTGATGGACGAAGGTCATTGAGTTCAACGTGTTTGGGCCTCTTCTGGTATTTTTTCACATCCTGAAGATTTGTCATTCTTAGCCTGTGTCATAGCCGGGAGAATTTCGTCACAAGATAGTTCTGGAAATATTAACACTGTTCTATCAGCATCATATCATGTCTGCCTTCAGTATAACATTACAGTTTAGCGGGTCCTTCAAACCCCCTTCTATCTGTCACTTGATATTGGTCCATCTCATACTATTAGTTACTTAAACTGGTACTTTCTCGGTCCTATGTATTATACAACACCTACATTTCCTGTCACCTCGTCGGGAATCAGAGGTTTGCAATATCTGCTGCAGCATTTCTAATGTATTCTCGCTTAGCTTCTGCAGCACACCTATGGAAACATTTTCTTTGCAACATCCACTGCCTTGGTCCACTGCCTACTCCATTCCCTCTCAGCATCACACACCTCATTCCACAATGACGTTAGGTTCTCATTACATGGTTTAATTTCTATATGGTCTTTTTCTATTTTTAGAAGCGTCCCCGATACAGACTTCCTTGTCTGATCTTTACGTGGTAGAGCTGATTATTCGGCTATCAACTTAAACATAGAGAAGGCTGCTGAAGTGATACACGTGTATATGATTGTTTGGACAAACACGGTAATATGATTACAAGCGTATTGTGTATAACAATAAACAGGGACGTATGTTCTCTTATTCTAGGAAACGCATTTTACACTGCAGTAACTGTTAACATTTACATTCACGGCATAAGGTAACACTGTTTACCATACACCTATCAATGATATGTGACATTGTACATGTGCGATAGAACCAACATACAGACGGTCATATCACAAGGGGTGTAACAACAAGACCCGTATTACATCCCTTGCTGGGGTTGTCAATGCATTTTGAATGGGCGATCGATATCAGCCTGGGCGGTAAGATGTTGGAGTTACGTTCCTTCGCGCGTCGTCTGCTCGTATGTTCGAGTGAGTGAGTGAGTATGGTTTAACGCCGCTTTTAGCGAACGCTTTAACCACTAGGCTACCCCACCGCCCCTCGCATGTTCCACTTGCTTTCCCGAGACAAAACAAGGTGAAACTGACTGCGTTCAATTGCAAATAAATACTGTTTACAATTGATGATTTGGTATATGATAAAAAGGTGAGTCTATGGCAGTTTTCATATCATACACATATAAAGCCTCGACCCCAATCTGCCCTTCTGCCTCGGCCTGATAGGTGGGTCTAGGGTTAAACTGGAAGTCTTAGCCTTATGTGGGGGTCTCCGGCTGATGTGGGGGGTCTCCGGCTGATGTGGTGGTCTCTGGCTGATGTTGGGATCTCCGGCTGATGTGGGGGGTCTCCGGCTGATGTGGGGGGTCTACGGCTGATGTGGGGGTCTCCGGCTGATGTGGGGGGTCTCCGGCTGATGTGGGGGTCTCCGGCTGATATGGGGTCTCCAGCTGATATGGGGGTCTCAGGATAATAGGGGGTTCTCCGGCTGATGTGGGGGTCTCCGGCTGATATGAAGGTCTCCGGTTGATTATGGGGGTCTGATATGAGGGTCTCCGGCTGATATGGGGGTCTCGGGTTGATATTGGGGTCTCGGGCTGACATGGGGTATGGTATGAAAACTGCCGTATAATAACATCTACATTAAATGTGGCACTATGTAGCGAATAAATCCTCAACAATTATTTATCCAAAAAGTTATTATAAAACCTGGCACCAGCTGGTATAAATGAGTTCCGGATCCTGAATGTTCTCAACGTCGGAAATTGTAGTCGGCGGCCAGAAGGAAGAACATGATTCTCCGAACGTAGTACATAAATTATTGCTTAATATTTTTATTCGCTTTATTAACTATTTTAAGAATTTTACAGGTGAATAACGAATTTGATAAACATGAAACTTGTTGAAAGCAATGTTTACACATTCTGCAAGGCAGAACCTGAATCTATAGTCCAACCTTTCTGGGAATGTAGAGAAAGTAAATCAAACTATCAATGCAAAGTTACCTAATATAATACATTTTGAAAAACTATTAATGGGTTATTATCAAATTGAAAGAAAAGGGAAATACAATAAAGCCAAATTCAGGGCATTACATAGAAATGGGCAATGTACAAATATTTATTTGATAGAAACTAACCCTTATTTATATTTTGTGTGGTATTTTACAGAAAGGGTGTGACTATTTGAATGAATTATATAATTATGTTACTTTGTAGAACCAATATTTTGGAAATATAAAAGGAAAAAAACAAAAACAAAAGACAACTATTTCCTGCTTACAAATACTGCCAATGTCCTATTTTTGAGAGGATTCTGTTTCCAACAAAGTTAAAAGTCAGGAACATGGACATAATTGTTGAGTCAATTGAAGACGACCCTCTGCTGACTCTATATATAATACTTACACTAAGATATAAAATTAGAAAGTCTAGTTCTGAATCATTCAAATAATGAACTGTTTCTACAAGATACATTTTATGCAGGTGAGCCTGTGTTGCGTCCTCGACAAATCGGTTGGATGTACATGCAAACAGCTATTGAAGTTAACGCCACATCTAGGGCGATAATCGTTGTGTACAGATCGGTTTTACCTTTTGGCAATGTATACTTACTTTTACTCATGCTATGCAATGTAACGACAGTGTATCACTTGGCAAGTCGACATTTAGTGTACACGTGGACTGATCCCGCAATATCTGAGTATATACAGACTATTCACATCGATGTTGCTTTGCGGTAAAATAAATGAAACATACATTTTTGCAGGATATTGAAACTTTGGTATAAATAAATGGCGCGCATATGATGCGATATAAGTTCAAGGCAAGACGAGTTATATTAACAATATAACACAATCTTACTTTAAAGAGAGAAGGTTGCATAATCCTTTGGAGTTTGTATTCGTGACAGGGTGAAAATATCAACCACTGGACTGCGTATATACAGGGACTCGGACCTTCTGGGGAATGTGTTAGTTACTTAATCTGAATCTGTCAGATGTCTGGTAATTAACTACGATTGATTGATATATCGTTAGGGGGAGCACTGACCATGCACTTCTTATCATTTATCCGGGGGTATAGTATAACTCCACAGGTACCACTTTTATCTCATCGAGTGAAGTGGGGAGAGTCTAATATTAGACTCTCCCCACTTCACGAGATGAGATAAAAGTGGTATTTGAGAAATCACATTGAATTTTCTATTTATGATATACATGTTTTATTTTTATTACTTGCAATTCATATATTTTTTCGAAAACAGTGTCTGATACATTACTAAGTTCTCCCTGTCGCCCCTTTACCACCGCCGTATAAAGGGGGTTTGCGAAAAGAATATTATTCGTGAATAAAACTAGCTCTGTTAATATATGTTATGCGAAATATATTATTTCATATCGAGTATTAAGTTCCGTGGACATTTTTGTTTGTCCTAATTAAACATTCATGTTTAAAATGAAAACAGAAATCATTTTCAAACAGCGAGTATTTTATTGGCGTAGGAATACATAAACAGTTACTACTATGACCATGTCGAAAGATCAGCTGAGCCCTCTCCAGGCTTACAAAATCTGCCAAATTTGATCAAATTTTCTCCAGATAAGTATGAAAGTTGACATAAACACATTTATAGAACCCCGAACATTTTAACTGAAACATTGTTGCTTGCTGTCACGAATTAAATTAGGAATGTTCAATTCTCGGAAGATTCAAGCTGGCGCTTCTCGCCTCGGCGGTACGTCTCGCTGTCGCCAGTTGTTCCTAATGTCTGGCAAAGCATGTCCGGCGCAAGAGTGATATTAACATTGCCATAGATGTTATTTCCAGACATCAGACTCGTCAAAAAGTTCCTGTGGTCAGTTGAAGAGAAGTTAGTTCCGGTGTCACGAAATATATTCGCCCCCAGAATAAAGTCTCCCCCCGGCGAATTTATACCGGTACAGTTCCGCCCCTCTCGAAATAAACTCTCCCCCACCCTACGAAATAAAATCTCCCCCCAGAATATTTCCTTCCCCGGTCGTTTTATAAATACTTGCCATGCAGTTCAATAGTTGATGTTATTTTGGGTTAGGTAATGTTGTAATCTATTTTTAGCCATTGATTTCATTACTTTGCATAAGTTTGAAGTTGCGATATTGGTCGATATGAGTTAGCTTGATTAGCTGGTTTATTAGGTTTAGGGATTGGTATGACTAGGGCCTGTTTCCAGGGAGTAGGATATAGTTTTAGGGTGTGTTTTTTTAATTATTTGTTAAGAAGTTAGGTCTTATCCTGGGGCTGTGCCCTTTTTCCTGTTTTGGATTACGTAGAGGAGCTCCTCCATTTTGTAGGGTTGGTTTATTTCTAGATTGTTATTGTTTGGTTCTTTTGTGGGTTTGTTTTTTGTTTTAAGTTTATCTTGGAATCTTTGGCTGAAGTTGGTGTTACTGCTAACGGCCGAAAAGTGGTTGGCGAGATTATTTGCTTTTTGGGCGGGGTTGGTTGAGTTGTTAATGTTAGTTTTTTTATGTCGTTTTAAGCCTCTAATGGCGTGGATTTTGCGCCAGACCGTTCTGGCATCTGTACGGTTATTTATACCTTCGCAGATTTTTTTCCAGTCTCTACTTTTGGCTAGTTGGACTAGTTTTTGAACCTGGTGGTTTAGTTCGTGGGCTATGTTTAGATGTTTGTAGTCGCGTTTTGCTTTATTGAAGGCTGATTTACGTTTTCGTCTAGTCTGTTCTATTTCCTCATTCCACCATGGTACCGTGGGTTTGCCTGATGTTTTGAAGGGGATGGAGGTTTTGGCTGCCTTTATTATATATTAGTCTGTTAGGTTTTTACAATAGGTTTCTGGGTCATTATTTTCTATTTCGTTTAAGTTAGCTATCTTGGAATTGGTCCCAGTTAGCTTTATTGTAATAGAATTTTGGTTCTTGGTTTTCTGTTTGGATTGGTACGTTTGTATTTACTATGGTTATGTTTATCGGGAAGTGGTCACTACCTAGCGGGACGTCGTGCACTTCCCATTGAGTACTTTGAGATAGATCTGCGGTGCATATGGTTAGGTCGATAGCCGACATTTTTTGGTTTATCTTATCGTAACTCGTGGGTTGGTTGTTATTTAGGAGTACTAGGTCGTTTGTTTCCATCCATTCGGAGATTAATTTGCCATGATTATCTATTTCTACATCTATTCTCCATGTAGGATGGTGAGCGTTAAGTTTCCTAGGAATATAGTAGATTTATCGCTTATTTGAAGTAGTTTGTTTAGATCCTCAGGTTGGACTTTTTGTTCCGCTCAGTGGTATATATTTATGATGTTTATTTTTCGGTTATTTAATGTGATTTTAATGCAGTTGGCTTCAGGGTTTGGCGTGTCTATTTTTATTTCTTCGTAATTTATATCTTCCCTGATAAATATGATTAGTCCTGCTGCGGCTCTTCTTGTTTTTGGTTTAGCTCTGTCAGTTCTTACTTAGTTGTAGTTAGGTAGTGTGGATTTGGATTTTTTTGAGAATTTGGTTTCCTGGATACAAGCAATGTGAGGGCCTTTATTTAGTTTAAATTTAGTTTTTAGTTTATGGCCGCGGGAGGTGAGTCCGTTGGCGTTCCACTGAAAAATATTTAGTCCTTCCATTATTGGGTTCGGGTGATTGGTGATTTAATTTTTACTTTTTATTTTATTCGGTGACTTCTTTTAGGTGGAGGTTAAAGAGGAAGAAGGGAAGATCGGTTAATTTTATATTGAAAGCTACTTTGTGGAAGGATTTCATGCTAGCTTTTGGTGAGTTTTGACTATGCATGTATACTAGGAGTATTTAGGAGGTTATTTAGGTTTTGGGTGTTAGCTGGTTGGGGAGTTTTGCGGTTTAGTTATTTCTTCCTTTTTGGGGATGAGAGGGAATTTTGGTTTGTTTTAGTTGGAGTAGTGTCTATTGTTTCCTCAGTAGTGGAGAAATCTTCATCATCGGTTAGATTAGGTTTCGCTGTTTGAGTTTCCATAGGACGAAAACACATTAAATGGCCTGGCCGGGCCCGTGTGCGAAATACGCATCAGTCGGAATGCGCACGTTGAATCTCAAAAGTAAGTAAGTAAGTCAATAGTTGAGGGTATTGCCTAAAAGTCGGGCCAGCCTGGCCAAGACGGACCAAAGTGTTATTGGCTAATTTCTTCATTATCGGTGATCATACCTACATATCATTGATGCAACATAGACACATGAGATTTATGAACAAGCACCAACCAAAAATAAGATGTAAGCGTCGCTGATCTAGGTAAAAGATCAATCGTTAAACGAAATAAGATTTGAAACGTATCAAATACTTCCAGCTATCCTGATACAAATTTCCATCTGTCGTTGTTGTTGTTGTTGCATTAGGTGTTTAAGAGGTCGCCTTCTGCCTAGGCAATTTCGGCTGACCTGTCCCTCTTTGGGACTCCTGTGTGTGAGAAGGGTTCACATATCTATTGTGAGTTCGGTGTTCACATAATTTCTGTTTTTGCATTGATATGATTTCTATTTTCTTATATTGATATGATTTCATTTTTATCCTTGGCTGCTCTGTTTATATACGTTCGAGCAGCTGTCCATCTCTCAGAAATAGAGTTAGTTTGGCCTTCGCTATTGCATCTCTTGGCTTTAGGAGATCTATGACAGATAGCGGATCTAACTGCAATTCTTGTTTTAACCTAGCCCGGGCTGGGGCATGGTCTTGACATTCTAGTAACAGGTGGTCAATGGTTTCAGCCTGATTGCAAGATGAACAAACCTTGTCAAAGTGCTTTTTGTGACCAAGTCTGAGGCGTGAGATAGCAGTTTCAATTTTCCTTTCATTTGAGTATGAGTTTGACTTTTGTTGGACCTTGGGTTGAATTTTGTATAGCCATCTGCCGATCTTACTTGCGTCCCATTGGGCTTGCCATCTTTTTGCTATGGAGGCTTTGATTTTGCTTTTTATCTCTAGTTTACTAAAGGGAATAGGCTGTATATCCGCTTTGTCTAGAGCTAGCTTCGCCAGTGAGTCTGCTTTTTCATTTCCATGAATATCTATGTGAGAGGGGATCCAACACAGCTCCACCTGTTGCCCTTGGTCCGATAGTTTTGTATATTCGTATAGAATATTGTTGACTGTGTTTGGCCTGGAGAATGAGTTTCTCCCACTGATGGCCTGAAGTGCACTTAGCGAGTCTGATAGGACGACTGCCTTTGCTTCCGGGAGTTCCGGTATGAGTTTGAGTGCATGATGAATTGCCTCCAATTCAGCCGTGAATACTGACTGACCATCAGGCAAGCGAACTGAATGTGCTTGGGGTTTGGAGCTGTGGATATGGATCCCGTAACCAGCACTGTTGTTGATAGGATTCTTGGATCCATCAGTGTATATATGGGCCCAGCTGTCCCAGGTAGTTTGAATTTTAGTGATAGCTACTGATCGTAGTAGGGTTGGGTTTTCTCTTTTAGTGACTTCTGATGTTAAAGCAGTGTCAACTTTGGGTGTTTGTAAAGTCCAGGGAGGGTGTAACCCTTTGTAGTGACTTTCTGGAGGCTGAATGTCATCGCAATTGTGACTTCGAATGAGTTCACGTACTAATATCCCAGATGGCTTTAGTGAGGGATTTTTTCGAGCTAGGGCTTCATCTCGAGCGTTTTTGTCTTGCCATATCTTTTTAACCAAAGGGTTTGATGTTCGTCCCCAGAACGATAATATTGCCTGCTCTCTTCTTAGTTTCAATAGGAGTTCTCCCGTTTCTACTTGTAGTGCTTCTAGTGAGGTGCCTGTCGCTGCGCCTGTGGCCAGCATTAGGGCTTTGTATTGTATTCTGTCTAGGCGCCTCAAGACAGTATTTGATGCTGAGTGAAAAGCCTCACAACCATAGTCAATTTTTGATCTGATAAGAGCTTTGTAGAGGTCCAGCTGAGTGTCCCTCGATGTGCCCCAAGATGTGCCTGAAATTGCCCGTAATACGTTCAGGTCTTTTTGACATCTGTTTTCCACATATTCTATATGCTTGTGCCAAGTGAGGTGTTGATCAAGGATTACTCCAAGAAATATTGCAGATTTTTCGAATTTGATAGGTTTGCCTTTTATGGAGACACGGGGTATCATAGCATTTTTCCCCCGGCGTTTGAATAGAACTCCAACCGTTTTTTCACTTGAAAGGGTGAATCCCCATTTATTGCACCATTGATCTACTCCGTCCAGGGCTGACTGGAGTTTTTTTCTGATTTGTGAGATATCTCTGTGCTTTACCCATATTGCTCCGTCATCAGCGAACTTAGAAGTTTGGGTAGGAGAGTTGACATGGTCAAAAAGATCATTGATCATGATATTAAACAGGGTTGGGCTTATGATGCTGCCTTGTGGCGTGCCATTGTCCAGTGCCATAGGATCCGATCGATTGTTCCCTATTTTAACTGATAGCGACCTGTCTCGCAGGAAGCTGTCTATGAAGTTTGCCATGTTCCCTTCAACTCCATTTTGTGATAGTTTTGAGAGGAGTCCGTCATGCCATACCATATCGAAGGCTTTGCTGAAGTCCAGAAATACTGCGGCTATGTATTGTCTGTTTAATTGGGCTTTTTTTATTTCATTTTCCAGTCTTAGAATATGATCTAGACACGAGTGTCCCTTCCTGAAGCCACTTTGGTCAGGTTTTATGTGGTTGCCAGTTTCAAGGTGATGCATGAGCCTTTTTTTAACCATGGCTTCCATGGCTTTGCACATGTTTAAGGTGAGTGAGATCGGTCGATAAGAGTTTGGTAGGGCTTCGTCTTTCCCTTGCTTTAGCAGCGGGATAACCGCAGCATGTTTCCATGCTTTTGGGACTTCTCCTTTGGACCATATCGTGTTATACAACTCAGTGAGTAAGCCTTTGGTTTGATCAGGTAGGTTTTTCAATATCTCGTAGCTGGTTGTGTCAAGACCAGGTGCTGTGCCTTTTCTATGTTGTATCGCATCATCAAACTCTGTCACAGTAAATGGTATATTGTATACCGGATGCTTGCTTTGCGGCCGTTTTGAGATCTTAGGCATAAGCATTTTTTCCTGTTTGAATTCTTCGCTGCAATTTGTGTTGCTGCTGACAGATGAGAAGTGCTCAGCTAGAATGTTGGCCTTTTCTTTGACTGTACGGGCGTTGGCTAACTTGGGAATTTTTGTGGGTTTCCGCTTACCCCTGATTGCGTGTATTTTGCTCCAGACTGTTTTAGCATTTGTTTTCTCATTAAGTTGTCTTACTTTCGTCCTGGCTGCTCGGACTTGGGCAAAGGCTGATTTATCCCTTTTTGACCTATTTAGGGCTTTCTTTCTCACTCTCCTAGCTTTTGCTATTTCCCTGTTCCACCATGGTACCGGCGTTTTGCCAGTTTTGTGGTCTTTTTTTTTAAATTGATTTTTCAGCTGCGGCAATAATTGCTGAGGTGAGATTTTGGCAAAAAAGATCAGGATCATCCGAGGCAATTTCTGAGGACTTGAATGATATACATTCCTTCCTGAGTTTAGGCCAGTCAGCCTTTGCTTAGTCCCATGTGGGCTGAGGATCGGGCTGTTCCTCTAATTGTGGTGGGCTACCTATGTAGGTGAGTATAGGAAGGTGATCACTTCCCCAAGTGTCGTCATGGACTTGCCATTGGCAATGTGAGGCGAGGTGTTTGGTGGCAATTGTAAGATCAATTGAACTCCACGTGTTGTGGACTTGGTCATAACGTGTGTGACTGCCGTTGTTCAGAGTTATGAGATTGTCGTCCTCAACCCATTTCTCTACCATTTTGCCGTATTTGCATGAATCATTCCTGTCTTCCCAAAGAGGGCTGTGGGCATTAAAGTCACCAAGGATTATCCCATTTTTGCCTACTATTTGAGCTAGTCTTGTTAGCTCTTCCATGTTCGTTTCATGGGTAACCCTGTGATATATGTTAGCTATGCGTAATTCGTTGCCATTTGCCAGTTTTAGGGAGATAACTTGGGTTTCAAGGTTTCCTACGTTTGCTTCAATATTCTTGGAGGTACAGCTGTCGTGGACAAGGGTGATTAGTCCTCCTCCCTTGTTGCCAGGCATAAGTCTTTTTCTGTCTTTTCTATATTGGGTGTACCCAGTTAGTGTGAATTTGGCTTTTTCACTGAGTTTAGTCTCCTGTATTAGAATGACATGAGGCTTGATCACCTTTTTTTTGACGAGTGCAGTCGGTACTTACTTACTTACTTACTTTGGAGATTTAACGTGCGCTTTCCGACTGATGCGTATTTCGCACACGGGCCCGGCCAGGCCATTTAATGTGTTTCCGAAAGGGGCGAGGGTGGTCTGTGCAACCCAAGAGGGGGCTTTAGGGGTTGCTTATATAGAATTTGGGAATTTTGAGATTTGGAATAGATGCTGATGGGGTTGGGGAGGAGAACTAAGGGAGCTGGGTATGGTGGATGATTGTTTGTTTATGTGATTTGGTTTGGTAGGTTATTATGGTTTTAGATGCGTTTTATTAGTTCCGTTTTTATTAAGAATACGCCTAAGGCCTTGAAGTTTTCTAGTTTATTTTGTGGGTTTAGTATTGCTATCGGTGCAGTCGGTTCATTGCCGGGGCTCTTAAGGCGTTCCACTGTAGTAAAAGCAAGTCCATGATAATTTATAGATGAGCGCTTATTCAGTTTTAGGGCATACCCTATTTAGGAACTGTTTCTTTGTTCCTTTGTATTACATTATTTTGGAAGCCAGTTTGAGGATGCAGGTGGTTTTGGCTTTGACACTCATTTTTCTGCTTGTAATTTGGATCAATGCCGTTGCAATGAACTCTACAACTTTGTTTGTGTTCTGAGCCTTTTGTTTACCATGAGCTGGTGTTTTCTTTGCCTGACTGATTCGTTTGCTGTGTTCCTCAGTTTGAGGATTAGAAGGCATGGGGTTTAATTGGGGAGCATGGGTCTTTTTCCCCTTGCGTTTTGCAGTGGCTTTGTGCCTGTGAGCAGGCGGATCAGTGCTCACAGATTCGATTGTTTGTCCATCTGTCGGCGTGGCGTTTATATTTATAGGAACGTACTATTGCTAAGTAAATACCACTTTGTAATGTCACTGTTCATCGTATTTAAAGCAGACACGTTAGTTAAAGTAGAGATCGTGCGAAATACGCTGTAGTCGGAAAGCGCACGTTAAATCTTCTATATCAGTCAGTCAGTTAAAGTAGACAGTTGCAGTTTGTACTCCAAGCGAGCAACACCTCCCAAGCCAGCACAGAGCATTGCCTGATAGCCAGCCCAGGAGAACTCCAACATCGGTAATTATCACGTTATCCTTTCAGCCTTATTCACATACTCTTAAAATCACTCTCAAATCGTTTGTTTGTTTGTTGTTTAACGCCGAAACCAGAAATATTCCAGCTATAATACAGCGGTCTGTAAAAAATCGAGTCTTGGCCAGACAATCAGTTGCAGTTTGTACCCCAAGCGAGCAACACTTCCCAAGCCAGCACAGAGCATTGCCTGATAGCCAGCCAAGGAAACTTCACCATCGGTAATTATCATCACGTTATCCTTTCATCCTTACTCTTATCACTTATCACTCTCACCAAATTAATCACAAAACCCCTAAATCCTTAAAAAAACAACAACAACAACACTCAAACACACCCTTTAGTCTCAAACCAACACCTTACCCTCCCCCATCTCCTTAACACCGCACGCTCTCATTTCTATTCACTACCCACGCCCACCACTCAACGCACCCTTTGACCCAACTCCTAAACACAAAAAACACCTAATCCCCCCTTCTCCTAAACACAACGCACGCTTTTTCCTACTCACTCCACTCCTTCGACTAAATATTTCCTAATCCCAGCTTTCGCAGTTTGTACTCCAAGCTAGAAACACCTCTCCACCATCCAAGCGCTCCAGCCACCAAGCCACCCGCACCCAGCCAAGCCTCCCAAGCCAGCACAGTACCCACTGTTAGCCAGCCCAAGAGCAAACCCTCGGTAACTATCACAACACACCCACACAGACTAGTTCAAAACTACTCACACCCAAGCCAAGCTCAAACAATTAAAAACTTTAAAAACCCTTAGCCAAACAAACAAAAACCTAATAAAAAAAAAAACACTCCTAAACCCATCCGTTAATACATCTAAACACAGCTCACCAAACCTCCTCTCACCTGCCAAAGCACCCTCCTCCAAACACCCACACTCAACACCTCTAAACTCACCAAATCTCACTCACTTCCACCCAACCTCATCTACAACAACATGTCCGACGCACGTGTTATCATCCAGGCAGACATCCACCAACCCGACACCCCTACACCGGCCGAAGCACACAACACTTCCAACCGGACACCCAACACCCTCATACCTCACGATTACGGCACAGAAACTTCAGCAGCTTCACCTCCCAAACCTGCCGAATCGCCTGCACCCATTACGAACCCTAAGAAACGGAAGCTGGACACTTCCAACACTACACCCGCATCACCCACCTTCCCAGCATCCATAGTCACCTTCGCTCTGTACTTTTGCGCCGCCGGCCCCATAAACACCCTAAATAAAGTTCTCACAGCTAATAAAGTAGGCATTTGGTTCAAAAAACAAAAAATCAATTTCGATAAAATCAAAGAAGTAAATAAAGGATTCCAGATAATCTTCCCCGACCTACAATCCCTAAACGCAGCCAAAAAGATAACGCAAATCTTCCAACTTACAGTCACACATCAAACTCCAAACTGGCAGCTCTACACCAGAGGTGTAATTAGGGTTAACCCTAGAGAAACAGAAGGTGACTTAATAATGTACGCTAACGAAGCAAACGATAACACAGACACCTCCCCTCAACCCAAAATCACTAGCACTAGGAGGATAACTTCAAATAGGAATGGAAAGACCTCAAACACCCCTATCGTTATCGTCAACTTTCAAAAAACTGCTAAATATCCTGAAGCCCCAAAATTCATCTCTTTCGGCGCATCAACAAAACTAGAAGTAAAACCTTATATTAAACAGGTAAAACAATGCTCTAACTGCCTTCAATACAACCATACAGCAAACGGATGTAATTTTAAAAAAACCAAATGCAGGAAATGCGCCCAAACAGAATGCCCAGGGATTTGCGCACCATGGTGCATACACTGTAAAACAACAAACCACTCCTCACACTCTAACAAATGCCCACACAGGCACACTCTCACACAACAAGCCAACAGACACATTAATATAGATACGGCCAAACACCAAACAAGAAAACTAACACAGCACACGAAACAACCACTCATACCCACACCGCAACCAAACATTCCCCGACATCTAAACTCCGCATGGGATGGTATCCTCCAGGAAGTACACCCAGCAATCACCACCCACACCCACTACCCACACCACCCCCAAACCTTCACCACCCCCAACCCTCTCACAACATCCACACCTGCACGCAAAACAAACCGCATCATACCTGCCATCACCCAACCTTCCACCACTCAGCCTACAGCCACCAGGGCAACAACAACCACACCCGAGCAGGCAAAACCCGAAAATCCAATCAGCAGCCAAGACACAGACACGCCCAGCACGCACACGCAAACACAACCAGAGACGCTACCAACCCCCATGGAGAGTGAGGAACTAAACAACGATAACTCAGACTATTACGAAGTAGAAACCGATGATGACGTAAACGAGATAACACGCTCAGCACCTAAAAAAGAACCAAAAAACTACAACGTAAACCCCAAACTCTCCCCAAAAACACGCTAAATAGTGTTACTCTCCTTCTAGCTTACATGCTAAAACAAATAAATCCAGATGCTAGCACTAAAGCCCTGCATAAAGTAGCATTCAAACTCAAACTCACCACCCAAAACTATAAAGACTTCAGTACAGGTTACCAACTAATTATCTCAGATATATAAAATAATCCCATAAAACAACCAATCTCCAAACACTAAAAACCCAAATAATGGCAGGACTAAATATTTTTTAGTGGAATGCTGGCGGGCTTAACTCGCACAGCCACGAACTAAAAGCAAAATTTAAACTAAACAAAGGACCGCATGTAGCATGCATCCAAGAAACTAAATTCTCAAATAAATCAAAATTTAACTTAGCCAACTATAACATAGTCAGAACAGATCGTCCTAAAACCAAAACAACTAGAGCATCAGGAGGCTTAGCCATACTAATTAGAGAAGACTTAAACTATGAAGAGATCAAAATAAACACCCCAAACCTAGAAACCAACGGTATTCAAATCGCCCTAAACAACAAAAAAATAAACATCATAAATATCTACCACTGGCATCAACAAAAAATCCAAGCAGAGGATCTAAACATACTTCAACAAATAGGCAAAAAGTCAACAATTTTCCTAGGAGACTTTAATGCCCACCACCCCTCCTGGGGCACGGGGGAAAAATAGATAATCACGGTAAAATAATCTCTGAATGGATAGAGGCCAACGATTTCGTATTACTTAACAATAACCAACCAACCAGATATGATAAAAGCAATAGAGACATGTCGGCTATCGACCTAAGTATATGCACCTCAGACTTAGCCCAAAGCACTCAATGGGAAGTTCACGACGCCCCACTAGGAAGTGACTACTTCCCAATAAACATAACCATAGGAAATACCAACGTCCCCGACAAACCCGAAAACTCAGAACCCAAATTTAACTATAACCAGGCTAACTGGGATAAATTCCAAAATATCTGCAAACAAGCCAATCTAAACGAGATAGAACATAATGACCCAGAAACCTTCTGCAAAAACCTAACAGAATACATAATCACCTCAGCTAAAAATTCAATACCCTTTAGAAAAGCAAACAAATCAGGCAAACCCTCAGTACCCTGGTGGAACGAGGAAATAGAACAAACCAGACAAAAACGTAAAAAAGCCTTCAATAAAGCCAAACGCGACCATAACTACATACCTATAGCCCACAAACTAAACCATGAGGTCCAAAACCTAGTCAAAATAGCCAAAACCAGGGACTGGAAAAAAATTTGCGAGGGATTAAATAACCGCACAGATGCCAGGACGGTCTTGCGCAAAATTCATGCCATTAGAGGCCTAAAAAGACACAAAAAATTTCCTAATATAAATAACTCAACCAACCCCAGCGAAAAAGCAAATAACCTAGCTAAACACTTTTCGACCATCAGCAGTAACAAAAACTTCAGTGATAAATTCCAAACAAAACTCAAAACAGAATCCAAACCTACCAAAGAATTAAACGATAACCTAGAAATAAACCAACCCTTCACAATAGAAGAACTAAACTATGTACTCCAAAACAGGAAAAAGGGAACAGCCCCAGGACTAGACCTAACATCCTACCAAATAATCAAAAAACTCCCTCCCAAGCTACTCCAGTCACTACTCAAACTCTATAATCTAATCTACCTAAACGGCCAGGTACCAACCTCTTGGAAACAGGCTCTAGTTATCCCTATCCCTAAACCCGACAAACCTACAAACCAAGCTAACTCTTACAGGCCAATATCTCTGACCTCAAACTTATGTAAAGTAATGGAATCTATGACCAAAAATAGATTACAACACTACCTAACTCTAAACAACACCATAAATACAGACCAAAGCGGGTTCACTCCTGGCCGCTCAACTCTAGACAATCTCGCCCGGTTAGAACAGGAGATCAAAACAGGACAACTCAACAAACAATATACTACAGGCATCTTCTTGGACTTCTCAAAAGCATTCGACATGGTTTGGCACAACGGGCTAATTCAAAAACTTTAAAAAATAGGACTAAAAGGACAAATCGTTAACTACATCCAGGACTTCCTAAATAACCGAAAAATCACAGTGGGTATAGACCAGGTTCTATCGGACCAGTGTCCCCTAGAAAACGGCACTCCCCAGGGCAGCATTCTTAGCCCAACACTCTTTAACATAATGATCAATGATCTCTTCGAGGGCCTATCCCCTAAAATTAAAACATCCAAATTCGCAGATGACGGAGCCCTCTGGATCCGCACAAAAAGCATGTCAACTTCCCAAAATCTACTCCAAAAATCCCTAATTAAAATACAGCAATGGGCAGACAAGTGGGGCTTCTCCCTAAACTCCGAAAAAACTACAGGAATAGTCTTCAAACACCGAAAAATGAAACACACCACCCCAAATCTTCTATATCAGTCAGTCAGTTAAAGTAGACAGTTGCAGTTTGTACTCCAAGCGAGCAACACCTCCCAAGCCAGCACAGAGCATTGCCTGATAGCCAGCCCAGGAGAACTCCAACATCGGTAATTATCACGTTATCCTTTCAGCCTTATTCACATACTCTTAAAATCACTCTCAAATCGTTTGTTTGTTTGTTGTTTAACGCCGAAACCAGAAATATTCCAGCTATAATACAGCGGTCTGTAAAAAATCGAGTCTTGGCCAGACAATCAGTTGCAGTTTGTACCCCAAGCGAGCAACACTTCCCAAGCCAGCACAGAGCATTGCCTGATAGCCAGCCAAGGAAACTTCACCATCGGTAATTATCATCACGTTATCCTTTCATCCTTACTCTTATCACTTATCACTCTCACCAAATTAATCACAAAACCCCTAAATCCTTAAAAAAACAACAACAACAACACTCAAACACACCCTTTAGTCTCAAACCAACACCTTACCCTCCCCCATCTCCTTAACACCGCACGCTCTCATTTCTATTCACTACCCACGCCCACCACTCAACGCACCCTTTGACCCAACTCCTAAACACAAAAAACACCTAATCCCCCCTTCTCCTAAACACAACGCACGCTTTTTCCTACTCACTCCACTCCTTCGACTAAATATTTCCTAATCCCAGCTTTCGCAGTTTGTACTCCAAGCTAGAAACACCTCTCCACCATCCAAGCGCTCCAGCCACCAAGCCACCCGCACCCAGCCAAGCCTCCCAAGCCAGCACAGTACCCACTGTTAGCCAGCCCAAGAGCAAACCCTCGGTAACTATCACAACACACCCACACAGACTAGTTCAAAACTACTCACACCCAAGCCAAGCTCAAACAATTAAAAACTTTAAAAACCCTTAGCCAAACAAACAAAAACCTAATAAAAAAAAAAACACTCCTAAACCCATCCGTTAATACATCTAAACACAGCTCACCAAACCTCCTCTCACCTGCCAAAGCACCCTCCTCCAAACACCCACACTCAACACCTCTAAACTCACCAAATCTCACTCACTTCCACCCAACCTCATCTACAACAACATGTCCGACGCACGTGTTATCATCCAGGCAGACATCCACCAACCCGACACCCCTACACCGGCCGAAGCACACAACACTTCCAACCGGACACCCAACACCCTCATACCTCACGATTACGGCACAGAAACTTCAGCAGCTTCACCTCCCAAACCTGCCGAATCGCCTGCACCCATTACGAACCCTAAGAAACGGAAGCTGGACACTTCCAACACTACACCCGCATCACCCACCTTCCCAGCATCCATAGTCACCTTCGCTCTGTACTTTTGCGCCGCCGGCCCCATAAACACCCTAAATAAAGTTCTCACAGCTAATAAAGTAGGCATTTGGTTCAAAAAACAAAAAATCAATTTCGATAAAATCAAAGAAGTAAATAAAGGATTCCAGATAATCTTCCCCGACCTACAATCCCTAAACGCAGCCAAAAAGATAACGCAAATCTTCCAACTTACAGTCACACATCAAACTCCAAACTGGCAGCTCTACACCAGAGGTGTAATTAGGGTTAACCCTAGAGAAACAGAAGGTGACTTAATAATGTACGCTAACGAAGCAAACGATAACACAGACACCTCCCCTCAACCCAAAATCACTAGCACTAGGAGGATAACTTCAAATAGGAATGGAAAGACCTCAAACACCCCTATCGTTATCGTCAACTTTCAAAAAACTGCTAAATATCCTGAAGCCCCAAAATTCATCTCTTTCGGCGCATCAACAAAACTAGAAGTAAAACCTTATATTAAACAGGTAAAACAATGCTCTAACTGCCTTCAATACAACCATACAGCAAACGGATGTAATTTTAAAAAAACCAAATGCAGGAAATGCGCCCAAACAGAATGCCCAGGGATTTGCGCACCATGGTGCATACACTGTAAAACAACAAACCACTCCTCACACTCTAACAAATGCCCACACAGGCACACTCTCACACAACAAGCCAACAGACACATTAATATAGATACGGCCAAACACCAAACAAGAAAACTAACACAGCACACGAAACAACCACTCATACCCACACCGCAACCAAACATTCCCCGACATCTAAACTCCGCATGGGATGGTATCCTCCAGGAAGTACACCCAGCAATCACCACCCACACCCACTACCCACACCACCCCCAAACCTTCACCACCCCCAACCCTCTCACAACATCCACACCTGCACGCAAAACAAACCGCATCATACCTGCCATCACCCAACCTTCCACCACTCAGCCTACAGCCACCAGGGCAACAACAACCACACCCGAGCAGGCAAAACCCGAAAATCCAATCAGCAGCCAAGACACAGACACGCCCAGCACGCACACGCAAACACAACCAGAGACGCTACCAACCCCCATGGAGAGTGAGGAACTAAACAACGATAACTCAGACTATTACGAAGTAGAAACCGATGATGACGTAAACGAGATAACACGCTCAGCACCTAAAAAAGAACCAAAAAACTACAACGTAAACCCCAAACTCTCCCCAAAAACACGCTAAATAGTGTTACTCTCCTTCTAGCTTACATGCTAAAACAAATAAATCCAGATGCTAGCACTAAAGCCCTGCATAAAGTAGCATTCAAACTCAAACTCACCACCCAAAACTATAAAGACTTCAGTACAGGTTACCAACTAATTATCTCAGATATATAAAATAATCCCATAAAACAACCAATCTCCAAACACTAAAAACCCAAATAATGGCAGGACTAAATATTTTTCAGTGGAATGCTGGCGGGCTTAACTCGCACAGCCACGAACTAAAAGCAAAATTTAAACTAAACAAAGGACCGCATGTAGCATGCATCCAAGAAACTAAATTCTCAAATAAATCAAAATTTAACTTAGCCAACTATAACATAGTCAGAACAGATCGTCCTAAAACCAAAACAACTAGAGCATCAGGAGGCTTAGCCATACTAATTAGAGAAGACTTAAACTATGAAGAGATCAAAATAAACACCCCAAACCTAGAAACCAACGGTATTCAAATCGCCCTAAACAACAAAAAAATAAACATCATAAATATCTACCACTGGCATCAACAAAAAATCCAAGCAGAGGATCTAAACATACTTCAACAAATAGGCAAAAAGTCAACAATTTTCCTAGGAGACTTTAATGCCCACCACCCCTCCTGGGGCACGGGGGAAAAATAGATAATCACGGTAAAATAATCTCTGAATGGATAGAGGCCAACGATTTCGTATTACTTAACAATAACCAACCAACCAGATATGATAAAAGCAATAGAGACATGTCGGCTATCGACCTAAGTATATGCACCTCAGACTTAGCCCAAAGCACTCAATGGGAAGTTCACGACGCCCCACTAGGAAGTGACCACTTCCCAATAAACATAACCATAGGAAATACCAACGTCCCCGACAAACCCGAAAACTCAGAACCCAAATTTAACTATAACCAGGCTAACTGGGATAAATTCCAAAATATCTGCAAACAAGCCAATCTAAACGAGATAGAACATAATGACCCAGAAACCTTCTGCAAAAACCTAACAGAATACATAATCACCTCAGCTAAAAATTCAATACCCTTTAGAAAAGCAAACAAATCAGGCAAACCCTCAGTACCCTGGTGGAACGAGGAAATAGAACAAACCAGACAAAAACGTAAAAAAGCCTTCAATAAAGCCAAACGCGACCATAACTACATACCTATAGCCCACAAACTAAACCATGAGGTCCAAAACCTAGTCAAAATAGCCAAAACCAGGGACTGGAAAAAAATTTGCGAGGGATTAAATAACCGCACAGATGCCAGGACGGTCTTGCGCAAAATTCATGCCATTAGAGGCCTAAAAAGACACAAAAAATTTCCTAATATAAATAACTCAACCAACCCCAGCGAAAAAGCAAATAACCTAGCTAAACACTTTTCGACCATCAGCAGTAACAAAAACTTCAGTGATAAATTCCAAACAAAACTCAAAACAGAATCCAAACCTACCAAAGAATTAAACGATAACCTAGAAATAAACCAACCCTTCACAATAGAAGAACTAAACTATGTACTCCAAAACAGGAAAAAGGGAACAGCCCCAGGACTAGACCTAACATCCTACCAAATAATCAAAAAACTCCCTCCCAAGCTACTCCAGTCACTACTCAAACTCTATAATCTAATCTACCTAAACGGCCAGGTACCAACCTCTTGGAAACAGGCTCTAGTTATCCCTATCCCTAAACCCGACAAACCTACAAACCAAGCTAACTCTTACAGGCCAATATCTCTGACCTCAAACTTATGTAAAGTAATGGAATCTATGACCAAAAATAGATTACAACACTACCTAACTCTAAACAACACCATAAATACAGACCAAAGCGGGTTCACTCCTGGCCGCTCAACTCTAGACAATCTCGCCCGGTTAGAACAGGAGATCAAAACAGGACAACTCAACAAACAATATACTACAGGCATCTTCTTGGACTTCTCAAAAGCATTCGACATGGTTTGGCACAACGGGCTAATTCAAAAACTTTAAAAAATAGGACTAAAAGGACAAATCGTTAACTACATCCAGGACTTCCTAAATAACCGAAAAATCACAGTGGGTATAGACCAGGTTCTATCGGACCAGTGTCCCCTAGAAAACGGCACTCCCCAGGGCAGCATTCTTAGCCCAACACTCTTTAACATAATGATCAATGATCTCTTCGAGGGCCTATCCCCTAAAATTAAAACATCCAAATTCGCAGATGACGGAGCCCTCTGGATCCGCACAAAAAGCATGTCAACTTCCCAAAATCTACTCCAAAAATCCCTAATTAAAATACAGCAATGGGCAGACAAGTGGGGCTTCTCCCTAAACTCCGAAAAAACTACAGGAATAGTCTTCAAACACCGAAAAATGAAACACACCACCCCAAATCTTAAATTAAACAATAAACCAATTAAGTTCCAAAAACAAACCAAATTCCTAGGGCTAATCTTCGATCAACACCTAACATGGGAGGCCCACGTTAAAAACTTAACAACTAAATGCAGCAAAGATCTAAACGCACTAAGATGCCTCACCGGCTCCAACTGGGGGGCCTCCAAAGATACTCTACTCTCTCTCTACACATCACTAATTAGGTCAAAATTAGATTACGGATGTGCGATCTATGATACGCTTAGCAATAACCTAACCAAAAAACTAGACTCAATCCAATACCAAGCTCTTAAAATAGTCACACGTTCCCAACATGGCACCTCTCTCACTTCACTTCAGGCCTTAACAGGAGAAATGCCACTAAACCTACGTAGGCAACACTTAACCCTTAATTTCTGGGCCTCGTCCCAATCAAACCCTCTCATCCAAAACCTCATAAACGAAAATATCCGCCCTCGTAACCAGGCTCTAACTAGGAAGCACCCTTTACTTACTCCAATATCTCAACGAATTTTCAACTACCTAAACGAAAACCAAATAGATAACCTCCAACAAAACTGCAAACCATCAAATATATTTACCCCAAAACTAAAAATCCCCAAAATAGACACATCTCTGGCAAACTCAATAAACAAACAAACCGATCCAAACATAGCTAAATCCACCACACTAGCTTACATACACGAAAACTGGCCAAATTGGTGCCACATCTACACAGACGGATCTTCCGATCCGATCACAAATCGCACTGGTTTCGGAGTCCACATAGCACAACCAAATAGGAACACTCAATCTTATCGACTCCCAAACAACCAATCCATCTTCACTGCAGAGTAAATGGGCATAGCATCCGCCCTCCATAACCAACATGCTAAAAAACATAAAAAAATCCTAATACTCACAGACTCACTAAGTGGACTACAGGCCCTCCAAAATAAAAGCACCAAAAACCGCCCTAAACTCATTAACCAAATACTCAAAAGCGCAAATAACTTAACAGAGGCAGGCAAACAAATAGCATTTATCTGGATCCCAGCCCACGTAGGAATATATGGAAACGAAAACGCCGATCAAGCCGCCAAAAAATCCCTCAAAATTCCTGAAATAAGCCTTAATCTACCAACACTAAAGCAGAGATCAAAAGCATTAACAAACGTAAAATCACCCAAAAATGGCATAAGACATACCTAAAAACAAACACACAGATAATCAAAATCCTCAAAAAACCTCTAACCAAACCTAAAATCCTCCATCCATCCAAGAAAATTGATAGAATAATCACCAAACTCCAAACAGGTCACACTAAACTAAACAGTCAACTCTTAAAAATAAAAAAACACGCAACCGGAAAATGCCCACACTGCCCACACCTGGAAACAATAGAACATGCACTCTTACACTGCACGCACTACCAGACCCACCGAGCAACACTCCAAACAAATCTAAAACTAGATAAAGCCATAACCCTAGAATCAATCCTAAATCCACATAACA
This sequence comes from Haliotis cracherodii, assembly GCF_022045235.1. Lineage (NCBI taxonomy): Eukaryota > Metazoa > Mollusca > Gastropoda > Lepetellida > Haliotidae > Haliotis > Haliotis cracherodii. Next base: position 33,553,019 of record NW_027266286.1, read on the forward strand.
ATATAGAAAAATTTAAAGCACTAGGCGTATACTTAACTAAAACCAATCTAATGATCCGCATCTAAAAACACTCAACCACACCACATAAACAAACAAACACACACCAACACACTCCCTTAGTACACTACCACACCCCTAGGCATGCATTCCAAATTTCAAAATCTCCAAAACTTATATAAGCAACCACTAAAACCCCCCTCTGGTTGCAACACCTTTATTTTCCCTTCAAAACCACGCTAAATGGCCCGACCGGGCCCGTGTGCGAAATACGCTCCAGTCGGAAAGCGCACGTTAAATCTCCAAACGTAAGTAAGTAAGTAAGTTAAAGTAGACCGCTTCTCCCCATACTCTCAACTGTCTCACAAGTGTTTGGTCCGACTTGGCCCGGGCTGTCAAGATCAACTTAAACCTCACAGATGTAACATGAAATGGACTCACACCTATAGACTAGTATTATATCTACCTTAATACCACTTTATAGTGTTTCAGATCGCGGTATTTAAAAAAACAAGGTGCTCAAAGTGAAGCACTTTTCCCTCTACATTATCAACAGTCTCTATCAGAAGTGTTTGTGTTCGGTCCGACTTGGCCCGGGCCACTTTAAACACACAGATGTATCATCAAATGTGTTTACATCTATAGAGAAGCAAATCACTTCTGATAGAGATGATGTTTAGTTTATATGCTAGTCGTTAGGTACAAAGATTGTTTAGTAACTTTAGAAGTTATTAACACGTGTCGTGTCAGCCCTATGCCATTCGCGATTGTCCACTTCCAGAAAACATCCTGTGTTGGTTTAACATGAATTAGTAAAGGTTCATTAGGGATGCCCAACACGTTAATTATTGAAAGACGAGTAGTCAAAACACTGTCATTTCCTGCCCAGGATATCACACCCCTACACACTAAGGTCGGTGAGAAACATTCTCATCAAAGAAAACACAGTCAAGACTATAGAATCCCGCCGTCTAGCTACAAATCCTGTGATGAATTAAAGGTTGAAGAATTTTAAACTGAACTGTCCTAAGTTTATATCTAAAATTTTGGAATTGGATACAGTGATAAAGTCTAATATCAATATGTAGACTCATAAATATTGGTTTTATGTTTTAACGGAGATATGATATTTTCTTATGAAATATCGCGTATTAGTGTAATATGCATGCTTAACCATTCATTGTACCGTTCTAAACCATGTAATATCAGTCAATCGGGTGGGAAAACAGCCCAATCCTCGCTCTATAAAGGACTATGTCAATCATTTTGCAAGTTGAAATGACCCCTGATACTTTATGAATACTTTATGACAGTTTATGGAGTCAAAATCAATGCTGATTTTTCATAAACTTAATGCTTCGTACTATAGGCATGGTGCCTCTTCAGTGCTGAAAAATGATTGAAAATACATCAGTCAGTCAAAGATGAAGGAGTTCTTGAGAATTAGTTCATGTTTTGTTCTTAGACTTACATTTCAACCATCGATTGTGTTCACATGTAGACTCAAACTGGTATATTAAAAAAATGTATACAGACAACAAAAACTGTATTAGAAACAACAAACTCTGTATTTATGGATAACACTTTCATAAGCATGATAGCATATTTTGGAAAACAAATTCAAGGTCAGTTGCTTCAATACATCATGTTCACTGGACATAATTTCTAGTTTAAATATGTCAGTCTTAGGTTTGTATTTACAGTACAGTACAACTTATGATTATGTCTTATAATTATTTTTGGATGGAAGGTACAGTTACCAAATAAAATATGCTGAAATATCAATTCATTATGACCATATTTCATAATCTATTTTTTAAAGTAACCCTCCTTACATTAAAGATAACTATTTAAATGAATATAAAAAATTAAGCCACGCCCACCGCTGCGCACTACCTTTATTACTGCGGAATGTCGGGGAATCCCAATATTACAGTCGAAGGAAATTCCCTTTCTGCTCACGTGTATCGTCATGCACAGGACATTTAGCGACTTTCATGCATATTCATTGTCCAAACTACCCTTTGAAACCGAAGGCCGAGAATGAATGAAACAGCAAACGTGCAGGCTCGCTCGCCAGTTTTTTTTCCCGCTCGCCTCGGTTCAACTTTCATGTCTTCGCGTTTCATTTCTAACTAGCATTTCTCCAACTGTTTTACCGTAATCAGAGAAGTAATGTTTGAATCACGCAGTAAATGACCATGTTATTTGAAACAGCCGCCTTCTCTCGGACATATTTCTTCCGGTTCGTTACAGTCTGACTGTTGCAAGTCTTTTCGCCTCTTGCCTTAATTGACAGGTCAAATGAACATTGTTTTAATCCCACTCTCCGTTGATTGGCTACTGACTGTGTAGGCGTGTCAAGTTATGTGCATAAATTAAATGATCAACTGATTCATGTCACGCCACTGTATGTATTCCTACACCTGGAATGTTCATCAATGCCGTCATTTTTGTCTGTTTTGATATATGCAACTGTTTTGGGTTAAACTATTGTAGATAAAACATGTTTTACGTTGTCGAATTTGATTATAAGCATTGACTGTGTATTTTTTTCGGTTCATTGAGGTATGAATCGAAAAACCGATGTGCAAACTTTTGTAAGAATCCGCGGATTCTTACAAAAGTTTGCACATCGGTTTTTCGATTCATACCTCAATGAACCGAAAAAAATACACAGTCAATCCTTAAATGATAAAATGTTCTATTTATTACCGTAGAAGATGTCTACATACAGAGACGAATGTTAGTGTTTACAGCAAGTCGCAACAGCAGCGGAAGCACAATTTGTTGAATGACGTCAACAATCTTCAGCTATGACGTCGTTTTTATTGTGACGTCATACCGACCTCACATCACAAGAAGATTCGAAGGACGTCAACAATGCCGTCCGGATGACGGAAATAATACATAGAGATTACCACACTCCGTCGCAGTGGTGACTCAGCATAACTATGCTGGCTGGCTGCCGGCCGCAAGGAACTCTGTGTAGGAGAGTGAGAGATTACTACACGAGTGTCTGTCAGATACCATTGATCTTCCAACGAGTTGCTTCAAAACGTATCTAACGAGCAAAAACGAGTTAGATACGCTTTGTAACAACGAGTTGTAAGATCAATGGTATCTGACAGGCACGAGTGCAGTAATCTGTTTCTTACACACCCTAAAATCGCACCTTTTTAGCATCGAACCTGCAAACTAGACAAAAACCAAGAGCACCTGGGTGCCAAGTTGAAACTGTACACCTCAAAGAAATTACCAAATATGTACAACGATGTTTACTTAAGAATTGACCTTCACTTTGTGTGGGTTCATTGGAGTATGAACCTTCATAGAGGTCTAAGAAGGTCAATTCTTATAATTTTTTTATCACAATTTCTTACCTCAATGGATGTAGGCCAAGATCTAAACACAATTATATTTATTACGTGTGACTTCATGTTTACACTGACAGCCATACAACAACCAGCTATATCGCGGAGTAAAATAGTTCCTCAAAAAGAGAGGGGACATGGGCGTATGGATGCACAACTTGCTCTTCAGAAACATCTTACGCCGCACATGTGTTGAAATCATATCCTCATTAGATGAGAAAGGTCTGTAAAGAACTAACTCAGTAAGTCAGTGACAATGACAGCGCGTCATAATACATTTACATCAAATACAAGACGTCAAAATGGCCGACGCGATAAACGTGACGGGAGAGATTTCCGAAGTTGTTAATGAACATGTGTTAGTCATCATTGATCAACTGGCCGATCATTGAAAGGTGAATAAAGATGCGTCAAATAGACACTAAGGTAAATTTATAGATTGCTGGAGACGGTCAATGTCAGCCTAGGCACGGATCAAGTCGATACTACGATAGTTTAGATGTGCATTTCTTCGTTTGTTTATTAGGATGGGCCGTAGCGTGGATATTCGTGAACAATCATGCAGTCACGCTCTCTGACATTTCTCAATGTATACTGAAAGAATAAAGGTTCTAAATGATCAGAACGAACGCTTATGTATGTTTTCGTGCTAGGGAATTCCCAGGGGTTTCCCCAGGAATGTGGAAGTAGTTCGTCAGTGGTTACGTCATTTCAAGAACCCGGTCTCGTGAAAAAGGTATGAACGTCAAATTGTGTCGTTCATACACTTATGAACGTCAATTTCGCGGTCTTGCGGCCGACCTCTCGTCCAATGGAAAAGCCGTATATCGTGTAAACTTCAAATTAAAAAAATATTTCCGTATGACATCACTACCGGTGACCGACTTTTACAAAATGGCGTGTTCACTGACAACAGTACGCGGGATTTCCAGAGGAGGTTTTCGTTGATTGAGGGATCGTATACACATAAATGTGTCACGTAAGTAATCAGAAACATTCTGACAATCTGCGTACTGTTATTTGTTTACCATGTTTTCCAATGTAACGAAAAGAATTAGTCAGAAATGCAGAAAACTACCGTCATCGTTGTGCGTGATTTAGCGTCAGTCATGGCGTCACACAGGACGGAAACTTTTACGGCTTCTGTTGAATTTACCACGCCATTGTAATGTATATATGTGTAATTCCATAATTAGTGCAACGATACTCTTCCCATGAATATTCTTAAACGCGTGATCGAGCCAATGTATGCAAAGAAAGCACCTCTAAAAATGCTACACAGTGTAAAATCTGAATTTTGCTTTGTTTACATTTCAGCAAGTACAGTTTTCCAAGCACAGATTTCGTTTCCATACCTAATTTATTTCGCATGATTTCATCTAGATAATTTGCATTGGTGATAAAGACCATTTATCCATTGTTTCGAAAATGTATGAGGAATTCAGGGATGCATGTATAGCAGCTGAGTTTGAAATATACCTGATCGAATAGGCGTCTCATAACCGGCTCTTTGTAAACACAATCCAATATGGCGGAACGTGCACTTTGGCGTTCGTGTATGCGTTTTTTCCAAAACATTCTAAACGATTCTAGGCTTATCAGCGACGTTTCAGAATTATCATTTGTGATTTGATACCCGTGATCGCTAATATGCTATTTTTCTACTTTAATTATTCGAGTAAATATCCGATATTTAGATTTCTAAACACACTGTAAATATTTATATAACGCCGTGAATTGTGATTTGGCGAGACTTACAATGTACCGAACTTTCAGTCACTTTCAGTAATTTTGAATTGCCTAAAATGACGGTAAATTATAAACAGAAGGGGGAATTCAAAACTGTGAAGTGTATTAGTCTGCATGATGTATTTTGAATGTTATTCGATTTCGAAGTGAGGGTTGAAGAGGAGGGACATATGTGTCGCTGTGGCACCCAGGGGGTTTACACTCTGAAAAAACGATAATGTTGACATAACAACAGAAAATGTAACTGATAATATTTACAAACTCGCAGACGAGGACGAGTTTGTTTATTTTTATTAATAATTACACGGTCCTGTTGTTCAATACATACGTAGGTGAACATTCGACTGAAGCACGAGCAACTTATGAATGACTTACACTCAGGAAAGTAGTCCGTCATCATCTGACCCCAGGTCATCACCATGGAGTAGCCAATGACGGGCCTGGAATTCGATATCACACATATGTTTGATACCAGTTATCTCAAATGAGTTTCTCACCCACAGGTGTGTAAGAAACTGTTTTATTACTTGCCCGTGAAGAGATCACCCGTTTAAGAAACATACAACTGTATTACACATTGTGTAATACCAAAACGCGTGCTTATGTACTCTCGGAACACGTTTCACGAACAAATATTGAAAGCTCTCAACATCCCTTGGCTTATTCAACGACATTGCGTGTGGAGTTGATAGATCACTGAGAGGAGCTTATGCACACTCGATGACCGCAGCAACCTTGTTGCTAGGCTGACGTCACATGTCATTGTTTCGCCGATGGATCTTGCAACAAAATTCCACAAATTACGTCATCGGGTACTGTGACGTGATTGTAAACTTTGAGGTGCAAGGCCCCGTTCCACAAGGCGATCGCACGGTAGCTCAACGACAGTCGTTGGTCTTAGTTAAAAGTATATGAGTTGCGATAACCTTAACGCTACGATAATTTTGTGGAACGGACGCCTGAATTCTAAAGGTGGACCGTTGGATGGTATTAAATTCAAACGTTTCATCTTTTGACGTATTTGAAAGTATAACTGTTTAAACTCAGTTGGATTATGCCGTGGATCGTGTAGGTGTCAGCCTATTCACACACAACAGTATAATTCTAAAAACGTTATAAATGGCCAGTAACAAATAAAATACTAAACTCTCTCCCGTGTAAAACCAATTTTATGAAACTCGTGAATATCTAGAGGCATTCACTCGTTTCATAAAATTGGTATTACACGGGAGCTCGTTTAGTATTCTATTTGTCTCGTGACGTGACTAAACCCTAGGGCACATATGAATTTGATGAACCCAGATGTGTTTTCCCTCGCAGGTAATAAGATAAAATATTGCTAAATATACAAATCTCATTATTGAAATGTGACCACTATCATTATGGATTAATGATAGTGATTTTAAAACTACAATGAATTTCCTCAGGCTGCTTGTGACTGTGTATTGTATAGCAAGGTAGTATATCTTGCTGTTGTTGTTGTTGTTCATGTGGCGATGGGAACCGGGGACACTGGGCCAAGTTGCGTCCGTCAGGCCAAAAGCTTGTGCTTGTGGATTCGATTCCCTGTTCGCCATGATTATGTTTCTGGGTTTGTCAGCACCATAGCCGTGCTGGTGGGTTTCACCAAAGTGGTAAATATCTAAGATCTGCATCACTTCCGGCTTTCACCCCACACACCAAGACGACATGTGCTCTGATATATAGCTGAGCTTCTGTTGAAATCGGCGTTGTTACCAAACCCACTCATGTGATGTTTATCAAATTCGATTGAAATATTAATATAATTCAGGTAAAAAGATAAGTTATTTATATAGTTTTAAAAGTTAAGCTGCATGTAAGTGGATTTGTAGAGGATTTATCTTCTGTGTCGTCCCAGTTTTATGGGACTATTTCACCTAAACATGTGTTATTTCCGTACAATTGATTGGGGTGAACCCAAGTGTAACAATAATTCAGATACATTAATACACTGTAACTATATAGTTTGTTAAATGAACTGATTGTGATACTGTTGTTATTAATTGTATATCTGTATTACTCTGCTTACCTTTAATGTGTCGGTACACGGCGATACTGTTTGTGTTATACATTAGACATCTAAGCCGGCAATAACAGCAGAATACACATTGTCCAGAAACCAATAGCGGATAAAATTAATCAATTGTTAGTTAGTTAATGAAGCAACAACGAATTGGTTATTTACGTGACGAATGGTCGCTTTCTGTTATGAAACTTCTAGAAATCATGGTGATATGAGACTACAGTAGGATAACATTAGTCAACACCTCAAATGAAAGGATGACCTCATTTCTTTGTGAGGCTATTGGAGCCCATATATTGTGACGTCACGCTATTGTTGATCGTGTACATCAAATGTATATATATATATGTTGGCATCTAAGCCGGTATATATATAAATAAATTGCAAGTGATTCCTTGGGATTTGATTGGCCAAATTTGTATTGCGTTAGGCCACGCCCACTAACGGACTGATGATAGCATCGACGGGGCTATTGTCTACAGATAGTGTGTGTTCATGATTAAATGAGCACGGAGGGAAGTTATTACTGTTGACTTTAATATGAGTTTGCGTTTATGTAGTTACAAACGTAAAAAACGGATAGAGCTAGGATACATTTTCATAGAATTATCATTCGACTGTTTATATGTCAGTATATTGGATGTGCTGCAAATTTGAAAAGGCTTCACACAAGTAGTTTCTTTTTGTGGATATAGCAAAATAAAATCGTCAACACTTTGTTGCAAACTCCATTTAGTTTAGACTGAATCTTTATCCTTCCACTCACTTCATATTTAAACAGACAGGCAATGATACAAACATATGAAATGATGGAAGTCTGCACTATTTTAGAGTTCAAGATGTGACATACTAGTATTTGAAAAGTAAACAACTTACAATACCCTGGTTGGGTTTACACTGCATCCAACAGAAATAGCAAAGTATAGTTGAAGATGAGCATGGTCCTTCTTTATGTTCCTAAAAGAAACTCATTTCATAGTGTACCTGTTTACGGAACCTATACAGATTGGAGGGCAGATTACACCCCTGTTGTTGCTGCTACAAGTACACTAGAAACAGTTGTGTGTGACTATCGTCATCAGCAGAGGCATTTTAACACAATAAACTAATCATGTACCGAGAAAGTTCTGTATTATCCACAACGACCCTTGGCAATTTTGTACACAAAATTTAAATCATGAAAGTTCATAATGATCTAAAATACATCATGAACACAGGGGTAGAAGCATAGTCTCTCTGTGATCATCACTTCAGTTCAGATCAGCCTTGTGTGATGGATGCTGTATGTGATGATACCTTCAGTTCAGATCAGCCTTGTGTGATGGATGCTGTATGTGATGATCACGCCAGTTCACAGATCAGCCTTGTGTGTTTGATGCATTCTATGTGATGATCACGTCAGTTCACAGATCAGCCTTGTCTGTATGATGCTGTATGTGATGATCACGCCAGTTCACAGATCAGCCTTGTGTGTTTGATGCATTTTATGTGATGATCACGCCAGTTCACAGATCAGCCTTGTGTGTTTGATGCTGTATGTGATGATCACGCCAGTTCACAAATCAGCCTTGCGCGTTTGATGCTGTATGTGATGATCACGCCAGTTCACAGATCAGCCTTGTGTGTTTGATGCTGTATGTGATGATCACGCCAGTTCACAGATCAGCCTTGTGTGTTTGATGCATTTAATGTGATGATCACGCCAGTTCACAGATCAGCCTTGTGTGTTTGATGCTGTATGTGATGATCACGCCAGTTCACAAATCAGCCTTGCGTGTTTGATGCATTTTATATGATGATCACGCCAGTTCACAGATCAGCCTTGTGTGATTGATGCTGTATGTGATGATCACGCCAGTTCACATATCAGCCTTGTGTGTTTGATGCATTTAATGTGATGATCACGCCAGTTCACAGATCAGCCTTGTGTGTTTGATGCTGTATGTGATGATCACGCCAGTTCACAAATCAGCCTTGCGTGTTTGATGCATTTTATATGATGATCACGCCAGTTCACAGATCAGCCTTGTGTGATTGATGCTGTATGTGATGATCACGCCAGTTCACAGATCAGCCTTGTGTGACTGATGCTGTGTGTGATGATCACACCAGTTCACAGATCAGCCTTGTGTGTTGGATGCTGTATATGTGATGATCACGTCAGTTCACAGATCAGCCTTGTGTGATTGATGCATTTTATGTGATGATCACACCAGTTCACGGATCAGCCTTGTGTGATTGATGCATTTTATGTGATGATCACGCCAGTTCACAGATAAGCCTGGTGTGTTTGATGCTGTATATGTGATCATCACGTCAGTTCACAGATCAGCCTTGTGTGTTTGATGCATTCTATGTGATGATCACGCCAGTTCACAGATCAGCCTTGTGTGTTTGATGCATTTTATGTGATGATCACGCCAGTTCACAGATCAGCCTTGTGTGATTGATGCTGTATATCATGATCACGCCAGTTCACAGATCAGCCTTGTGTGGCTGATGCTGTATATGATGATCACGCCAGTTCACAGATCAGCCTTGTGTGTTGGATGCAGTATATGTGATGATCACATCAGTTCACAGATCAGCCTTGTGTGTTTGATGCTGTATATGTGCTGATCAGGTCAGTTCACAGATCAGCCTTGTGTGATTGATGCATTCTATGTGCTGATCACGTCAGTTCACAGATCAGCCTTGTGTGATTGATGCTGTATATGTGATGATCACGCCAGTTCACAGATCAGCCTTGTGTGATTGATGCAGTATATGTGATGATCACGTCAGTTCACAGATCAGCCTTGTGTGATTGATGCATTCTATGTGATGATCACGCCAGTTCACGGATCAGCCTTGTGTGATTGATGCTGTATATGTTATGATCACGTCAGTTCACAGATCAGCCTTGTGTGTTTGATGCATTCTATGTGATGATCACGCCAGTTCACAGATCAGCCTTGTTTGATTGATGCTGTATGTGATGATCACGCCAGTTCACAGATCAGCCTTTTGTGATTGATGCTGTATGTGATGATCACGCCAGTTCACAGATCAGCCTTGTGTGATTGATGCTGTATATGTGATGATCACGCCAGTTCACAGATCAGCCGTGTGTGTTTCATGCATTCAATGTGATGATCACGTCAGTTCACAGATCAGCCGTGTGTGTTTGATGCATTTTATGTGATGATCACGCCAGTTCACAGATCAGCCTTGTGTGTTTGATGCATTTTATGTGATGATCACGCCAGTTCACAGATCAGCCCAGTGTGATTGATGCTGTATGTGATGATCACGCCAGTTCACAGATCAGCCTTGTGTGTTTCATGCATTCTATGTGATGATCACGCAAGTTCACAGATCAGCCTTGTGTGATTGATGCTGTATATGTGATGATCACGTCAGTTCACAGATAAGCATTGTGTGATTGATCCTGTAAATGTGATGATCACGTCAGTTCACAGATCAGCCTTGTGTGACTGATGTTGTATGTGATGATCACGTCAGTTCACAGATCAGCCTTGTGTGTTTGATGCTGTATATGTGATGATCACGTCAGTTCACAGATCAGCCTGGTGTGATTAATGCATTCTATGTGCTGATCACGCCAGTTCACGGATCAGCCTTGTGTGATTGATGCTGTATATCTGATGATCACGTCAGTTCACAGATTAGCCTTGTGTGTTTGATGCTGTATATGTGATGAACACGCCAGTTCACAGATCAGCCTTGTGTGATTGATGCTGTATATGTGATGATCACGTCAGTTCACAGATCACCCTTGTGTGATTGATGCTATGTATATGATGATCAAGCCAGTTCACAGATCAGCATTGTGTGATTGATGCTGTATATGTGATGATCACGTCAGTTCACAGATCAGCCTTGTGTGTTTGATGCATTCTATGTGATGATCACACCAGTTCACAGATCAGAAGTGTGTGATTGATGCTGTATATGTGATGATCACGCCAGGTCACAGATCAGCCTTGTGTGATTGATGCTGTATATGTGATGATCACGTCAGTTCACAGATCAGCCTTGTGTTTTTGATGCATTCTATGTGATGATCACGTCAGTTCACAGATCAGCCTTGTTTGATTGATGATGTATGTGATGATCACGTCAGTTCACAGATCAGCCTTTTGTGATTGATGCTGTATGTGATGATCACGCCAGTTCACAGATCAGCCTTGTGAGATTCATGCTGTATATGTGATGATCACGCCAGTTCACAGATCAGCCTTGTGTGATTGATGCTGTATATGTGATGATCACGTCAGTTCACAGATCAGCCTTGTGTGATTGATGCATTCTATAAGATGATCACGCCAGTTCACAGATCAGCCTTGTGTGATTGATTCTGTATATGTGATGATCACGCCAGTTCACAGATCAGCCTTGTGTGATTGATGCATTCTTTGTGATGATCACGCCAGTTCACAGATCAGCCTTGTTTGATTGATGCTGTATGTGATGATCACGTCAGTTCACAGATCAGCCTTGTGTGATTGATTCTGTATATGTGATGATCACGCCAGTTCACAGATCAGCCTTGTGTGATTGATGCTGTATGTGATGATCACGTCAGTTCACAGATCAGCCTTGTGTAATTGATGCATTCTCTGTGATGATCACGTCAGTTCACAGATCAGCATTGTGTGATTGATGTTCTATGTGATGATCACGTCAGTTCACAGATCAGCCTTGTGTGTTTGATGCTGTATATGTGATGATCACGTCAGTTCACAGATCAGCCTGGTGTGATTAATGCATTCTATGTGCTGATCACGCCAGTTCACAGATCAGCCTTGTGTGATTGATGCATTTTATGTGATGATCACGCCAGTTCACAGATCAGCCTTGTGTGATTAATGCATTCTATGTGATGATCACGTCAGTTCACAGATCAGCCTTGTGTGTTTGATGCATTCTATGTGATGATCACGTCAGTTCACAGATCAGCCTTGTGCGATTGATGCTGTATATGTGATGATCACGCCAGTTCACAGATCAGCCCAGTGTGATTGATGCTGTATATGTGATGATCACGCCAGTTGACAGATCAGCATTGTGTGATTGATGCTGTGTATGTGATGATCACGTCAGTTCGCAGATCAGCCTTGTGTGATTGATGCATTCTATGTGATGATCACGCCAGTTCACAGATCAGCCTTGTGTGATTGATGCTGTATGTGATGATCATGTCAGTTTGCAGATCAGCCTTGTGTGATTGATGCATTCTATGTGATGATCACGTCAGTTCGCAGATCAGCCTTGTGTGATTGATGCTGTATATGTGATGATCACGCCAGTTCACAGATCAGCCTTGTGTGGTTGATGCATTCTATGTGATGATCAAGCCAGTTCACAGATCAGCCTTGTGTGATTGATGCTGTATATGTTATGATCACGTCAGTTCGCAGATCAGCCTTGTGTGATTGATGCATTCTATGTGATGATCACGCCAGTCCACAGATCAGCCTTGTGTGATTGATGCTGTATGTGATGATCACGTCAGTTCGCAGATCAGCCTTGTGTGATTGATGCTGTATATGTGATGATCACGTCAGTTCGCAGATCAGCCTTGTGTGATTGATGCATTCTATGTGATGATCACGTCAGTTCATAGATCAGCCTTGTGTGATTGATGCTGTATGTGATGATCACGTCAGTTCACAGATCAGCCTTGTGTGATTGATGCTGTTTATGTGATGATCACACCAGTTCACAGATCAGCCTTGTGTGTTTGATGCATTCTATGTGATGATCACACCAGTTCACAGATAAGCCTTGTGTGTTTGATGCATTCTATGTGATGATCACGCCAGTTCACAGATAAGCCTTGTGTGATTGATGCTGTATGTGATGACCACGCCAGTTCACAGATCAGCCTTGTGTGATTCATGCAGTTTAGTGATGATCACGTCAGTTCACAGATCAGCCTTGTGTGATTGATGCTGTATGTGATGATCTTGTCAGTTCGCAGATCAGCCCTGTGTGATTGTTGCAGTATATGTGATGATCACATGAATATGTCTCATTACTTCTGCAGGTATATTGCACTATTGCACTGTTGGAAACTGGAATAATGTTGCCCCTTCAATTAAATTATAAGATTCTACTTGGAGGTATTCAATGTTTGAAGAACCAAGTGATTAATATCAATTTACCCTAAAGAAACAAAAGGTTGTTTCAGTTGTTCTGCACCAACTAAAAGCATATCTGTTGTAAGTGTGATTGTTATATATTTGAAAAGGAAAACACTTTCAATTTATTTCAAACAATGATTTAATATCAAACAGGCTCCATTTGAAGAAGTCCTGCTTTGATCAATTTGTTGATCTTGACTTTCATGTCTGAACCGCCGTGGTGAACAAATCTGAAAGAAAATAGAGTTTCTTAGAAAGATCCAGGTATTTCAGTCTTGGCATGGCAGAAAAGACAGGGGCACTGAAGCTCACTAAGCTCTAAACTGAATAGTTAGGTTGTTTTGGAGAGATTAGAATGTTGAACGTAAGTTGAACCCTGTTGTATCAAACTTGAAAGTGTTGAAATGCTGGTTGTGTTGGACTCAAAGCAGTCCCGTCAAACTCTTACTATATTTACCACTATTTTAACTTTAAAATGTCAAACTGGATGATTCGTATTCCCAATTGTCTCCAAGTCAGTTTATAGTCCCAAGAGTTGAACAAAAGTTAAAATTACCCTGATAAATTGAATGAATTATTGAGTATGGTTTTACACTGCTTTTTGCAACATTCCAGCAATATCACTGCAGGGAATACCAGAATATGACTTCACACATTCTACACTTTTGGGGAATTGAACCTTTGGCTTTGGCATGATGAGCAAATGCTTTAACCACTAGGCTACCCCACCGCTCCCTGATAAATTGACCTGGAAGTTTTGAAAAGCACAAGTCATAATTTGTACAATTAAGAATTGATGCCAATTTTGTGTTTATAGGTGTATGGATGCAAAGTGTATAGATGCAGCTTCGTGCAAAGTGTGCACAATGGCTTTTACACAGGTTTCACAAAGAGTGTTCACATATTAAACTTAAGTGTGGTGTCTCGTGTGTAAAAACATGGCAGAGAGAGCGTGTTTCTGTATTTCAGTGAAACAATTAGTACACTATAATCTTTGCTCACCTTTGCGCTTGTTGTGGATCTGTTTTCAGGCATGTGAGAAGTGTTTGAATGTCGGTGTCCATGAGGATCTCTCGTACTTCGGCATCCGCCAGGATCTGCTGCATTCGCTGCATGTCCTCATCACAGGGCTGGGGCTGGGGAGACTGAGATGGTGCATCATGTTGCGATCCATCTCCACCAAACTCTGAGAGATGATTACCTGCAGATGACAATTAATATACTCATAAATTACATTACTATATGTATGTTGAAATGGGTCAGAAAATTCTCTCGCCAAAAAACTGTTATTTGCAGTCAACTTTATACCTCTGCTACAGACCAGACAACTTGTCACACCTTACAGAGTCCGTTCAACAACAAACATATCATGACACATTTCTCATCCATTTCCTTTCTGAAATGCCTACAGATTCATATAAATGTGTCAAGAAATGGTTCATTTCATTGGGAAATGACAAATCATTTGTGTATTTAGGCTTCCGATGAATTGGAGACGGAACGAAGGCGTGAGCTCTGATTTCCGCAGATTGATCATCCATCCCAATTGGAGGAGGAGATGTTGCATGAAGTCTGTGGCTGTGTCCTGGTGGTTCAGGAGGAGTCGTCTATGTACGCCTCAAACTGGACATTCCTCATTGAAATGGCTTGGTGATGTGTGTAAATAGCCACGAGGCCGAGGCAATTCCAAATGGGAGCACCACCCATATGTAGATTCACATGAAGATGAAACGGAGGAATTTCCTGTCGTGGGGATGGATGGGTTCATGTAGGTATGCATCCTGGATGTCCAGGCTGATAAGAGAGTCGTGAGCCTGTATCCTGGACAGGAGGAGCCTGTGTGTGGTCATCAGGAAGGACGGTGGACGAGCCAGGTAGCACTTGTTGAAGGTGGCCGGATTGTGGCTCATTCGGTCTCGGCAGGGCTGGTAGGATCCGGAGGTCTTCCCTTTTCCTCGGTTCTTGTCACAAAAGGAGGAGGAGTCCCAGACATGTGACTGAAGTGAGTTCCGCCTGGGCTGATAATTGCCCGAACTCAATGGCTTGAGAGAGGTTGAGAGTGAGACGTGAACCAGAGCCTAGGCTGAAACCCAAGCGTGGTGAGGCAGGCTCAGAAACAGAAGACATTTTTGTACATAATTTACTGGCCTGCTGGGAATTTCGTTTCCTAGAAGCATGTAGGTCCCTTACATTTAGAAGTCTGGGAGCAAAGGGACGTGCAATTTAGGTACAAGGGATGGGGATACCACCGAGACTAATTACGGCGACACCTTGTACAAGATGGCATATTATCTGCAATGAAGCAGAGTGTAATCACAATGCATCCCGCCCGATTATGTATGCCATGTGGGTTTATGAAGAACAAGTTTACGCAAACAATGCAAAACACCATCGCTTTAATAAACGATATCATTGCAAGAATACGTCAGTGATGAAGAACCAGGCAATACAAAGAATAGAGAATGCATGCCACGAAAAAGTGTGACAATGAACAATGTTCAAGATGGCTACTTTAAACAACACCTGAGATTACCGTGGTGAACACCACCACCAGGTGTAAAATCATTACGCTATGGCGTAAATCATATGTGAGAGTTCAACACTTGGGTCTTCCTTCTGTGGGTTGACAGCAGCAATGAGCTGATCCATGACATCATCACTTCCGTGGTCATGTTGGAGCTGCGTGATAGGGTTGGCCTCTTAGCTAGTTGAAACAACTTCTACTTCAGCAAGACCTCACACAGCCCTTTCCCTTTCAAGAACAAGCAGTAGATGCATTAAGGAGTAAGGCAGGATAAGTTAAAAAATATGCTTATATACAAACAAGAGGCATATCTGGTCAAATTAGCTTGTGACATGCTATATTGCTATGTGAATCCACTGGTCAGGCCACCTGAGCTGACAAATACCACACCACTGTAGCTCACCTGCTCCACACACCAGTTGCAACTTTGAAATCCATCTGTTATACTGCTGTGTGATGTTAGAGGGAGGTAAGCACGGCAACCACATGCTATATCCAAGTAACACAAACCAATGTGAAACAAATATCTATAGGGATGAACATTACCTGATTGACCAATCAGAATCAAGAAATTTTGAAAGATACCGAATTACATGTCTCAGTTACAAGTGTAAGCAGCTGTTACCTCATCAGATCTGAGTTCCATGCAGCATGTGTTCTGCCCTGACATATGCCTAGGTTCATAGCAACTCACCCATCAATTCACAGAATTCTTTGAAGACAAGCTGGATTTCCTGGTTATGTTGGTATTTGATGAGAGCTGCCTGGGGATTTGTCTGAAATTCTGTGATAGCTTGGGAGAACATGGGATCAGCGAGGTGCTTAGATAGGATTTTATTTCTTGAAACTTTCTCCAATAATGAATCTGTAACAAAATCTAAAAAGAAAGTATTCATATTAGCATATCAGCAAGTATGTAGGGTCAATAAAAAAAGCACAATTCTTTCAGGTTGTCGCTCAAGTGATTGAACATGATAAAGCCGGTTAAGCCACCGTCATTTAACAGACCACCTTGACTTTGGTTAATAATATTGACTTAAATCAAGGCCATAAATATTCAGGCAGGTATTGTCCAGCAAATAGTCCCTGTTCACTGCTAGTGGCTATAATTATTGTAATTACCCAGTACCTTTTAGTTGCTGAACCTAAAGATGTTTTTGGTGGTACTCCATTTGGTGCAAAATCCAAGGCATGCATGAATATATATGCCAAACACAGCCGAAGTGTATTAGTTCTCCCACACAGTTACAGCCAAGCCCTACCTATCTACCCTTCTTTCACATAATTTGCACCATGACATTATTTTGCAAGATCTTGCAATGATTAGGCTTTGTTGAAATCTAGATGAGGTATGAACGCTTATGATATTTGACAGCCATTGTGCCAAGGTGGACAGTAAACCACTCCAATCTGAACTGCTCCCGGTCGTGCGGAGAAACCCATTTCCACATCACATAACAAACATAGTACTTATATATATTATACACACGAGGGGTGTTCACTAAAGATTTCCCCTAAACCACTTAGGGTTATCATATTTGGTTGAAATTTCACATGTGTAATGATACATGTATCTATGGGTTATGTCTGAATTTGCAGCACCGAACTATTAATCTTACCACTTTTACAGGTGTTATGATCGAGTAGGGTGTGACAATGGAGCCAGTAGAATACCGAGCAGTGATTAGGTTTTATATTTGAAAGGTCGCACACCAAAAGAAACTTTCGATGAAATGAAAGCAACTTATGGGGAAGATGCCCCATCATATGACGTTGTTAAACACTGGCATCGCCAGTTCAAGTGTGGTCAGACATCTGTGGAAACAGCTGCCATTAATTGTCGCCCCCATTCAGCCATTGATGAGGACACTATCCATCAAGTGGAGACCGCCATTTTGGCAGACCGACGTATAACTGTTCGCCAGTTGGCACAAGATGTCAGTGTAGGATCTGTGGAAAAAATCATCCATGACAATTTGAACATGCATAAGGTGTCTGCACGATGGATTCCCAGGTTGCTCACACCTTTCCAAAAGCAGGAATGAGTCAATTGCTCAAAGGATCTTTTGGACATGTGCCAAAAAAAACAGGCAAACTTTTTTGACAGACTTATCACAGAGGATGAAACATGGGTCCATCACTATGATCCTGAGACTAAAGTTCATTCGATGCAATGGAAGCATGTGGAGTCACCACCCCCAAAGAAGGCACGTGTCCAACCCTCTGCAGGGAAGGTCATGCTCACGGTGTTTTGGGACCAGCATGGAGTAGTGATGATGGATTTCTTGGCAAAGGGTACCACAATTACAGGAGCTTATTAGTCTTCACTGCTGTGGAAATTGCGGGACGCTATCAAGCTTAAGAGGCGTGGCATGCTGACCAAGGGTGTCCGTCTCCTGCAAGACAATGCTCCAGTACACAACTCTCATGTTGCCCAGACAGAAGCGTGATCCTGTGGCTATGAAATCCTTCCACATCCTCCCTACTCTCCTGACCTTGCACCATCTGACTTCCACCTCTTTCCAACCATGAAGTCATTTTTGAAGGGAAAACGTTTCACAGATGATGAAACACTGATTTCTGAAGTCAAGTCCTGGTTTCAGACGCAAAATGAGGGCTTTTACAAGCGAGGTCTCCATAGTTGCATAAAACGATGGGAGAAGTGTGTAACTCTTGGTGGTTCCTATGTGGAGAAAGACTAATACCTATGCCAAGTTTCATTCCACTAGGTCCATCGGAAGTGGGTCAGGGGAAATCTTTAATGAACACCCCTCGTAGATGTTCCCAAAAAAGAAAATCATACCAAAACATTACTTTCATTCATTTGGCACAAGACTCTCAAATTTTCATTACAGAATATGCTTTCATGATCACTACAGGAGATCTCATGCATTTACGAAAAAGAGAATATTCTAACTGTATGATATTTAACCTCTTGATGTCTTATTACATATAAGTAAAGTGAAAGGTTTATGATCACATCAGTCTTAGTGTTGGCCATTCTTTGGATGTCAAACAAGACATCATGCGGTATCGGGCAATGTGAAACACATGGTCAGTGATGTAAACCATTTGTAGTATTTTCATTTAACCCTGCAGATGTCTGGAGTAACATTTGCAGTATTTTCATTTAACCCTGCAGATGTCTGGAGTAACATTTGTAGTATTTTCATTTAACCCTGCAGATGTCTGGAGTAACATTTGTAGTATTTTCATTTAACCCTGCAGATGTCTGGAGTAACATTTGTAGTATTTTCATTTAACCCTGCAGATGTCTGGAGTAACATTTGTAGTATTTTCATTTAACCCTGCAGATGTCTGGAGTAACAATTCTTGTACTGAAGAAAGTTATCTGCGTATAAATACATCATGACTGGTACTTCAGCTTTTGTCATTATTGTCCACACATCTCTGTTCAGATCATTAGCAAGGAACATATGGAAAAATTTGACCAGTCACTGTCAAGGCTTCCGCAATTATGACCATGTAAACATTATGTTGACATATCAAAATACAACAAATATGACTCTTAACGAGACAAAGTATGGGATTTATGATACATGTATAGACTATCTGACCATGGTTATGATGGTTGCTGTAAATAACAGTGGTGCATCTACCAATCACTTCACACATGATTTTGCCAATATCAATGTGAACAATATTGAATGACATTTTGATAAAATTTAGTAATATCTAAATATTTGAATACTTATCCTGCATTACTCCTTAATGCATTCACTGCTTACCTTACGGTGATAGGAGGGACAGCATAACGGTGATGGTCCTGGGTGAAGAAATTAAAAACTGTTGTTTGTAGTCTCACTTTTGCCCACCACTGCTGCTGTCCTGTGACCTTGATGACCTGAGGTCACCCTCACATCACTGCCTGTCGCCCAAGCTCTTACAATAACATACTTTTGAGGTTTCTGAAGCCAAAGTGGGGAGGCAAGTTTGCGACAGGTGGGCCTTAAACGTAGTAATGCAGGATAAGTATACAAATGTAAAAAATATTTTACTAAATTTTTAACTTATCCTGCATTACTCCTTAATGCATCTGTATCGGACAGTTTGGAGGTGGGAAACCCTCAGAATACAGAAACCTCAATAATTCACACTCTGAAAATACGACACCAGTTGGTCATTAAACCGTGAAGTGGAAAAGTTCAGAAAAACACCATTATGGTCAGGTTGTTTCAATGTGAAAACAATTGAACATAGGAAAGAGTAGCTCCCTATACACCTTAGTAATAAAGACAAAACTAGCTCACCAGTAAATTCTTTCTCATAGAGCCCTTGTAGACAACCAATTGTCTAATATTCTTCCACTGGTAAAATCTGAGCAAATGCACAGGAAAATAGAATGGCTCTGTATAGGGCAAGTTCATTATTTGCGTTGGGGGTTGGAAACCTGTTGGGCTGCAACCAACGGCCCAAAGCCGAGCCACCTTTCACGTCCTTGAGGCACATAGTGAAGATAATAACTGGCAAAAACTGTGTCGGACCACCAAAAACATCCTTCTATGATTGTTTTAATTGAACAATTGCTGTTAAAGCCATGGTAGAGGCTAACGCCCAGATCTTGTGAGGATCCAGATTGGCAATCAAATAAACCTGAAGGATAACTGTGTGTAACCATAGAGATATGGTGTTGCGACCAACTTTGGTCATGGGCGTAGGAGAAACGGGTGTAAATAACCACTTCCTTGAACCAAGCCTAGTCTTGGAACGGCTGAAGAAAATTTGCAGTGCCCGCACCTGGCATAGAAGTTCACCCTCATCTTTGGTTCCCACAATAGTCGATATTGGTGAGATGGTGAAGGAACGATCGGGTTGTCCTGCAATAAAATACAAGCACAACCCGAGATGTACCGCTCCGGGTGATGCCTAAAGCGAACCAGGGTGATGTCGATCGCATGTAGTTCACTCATCCGTGCCACCGAGGCTAATGCCAAGAGAAACACTGTTTTCTTGGTGAGATCATAAAATGAGGATGCATAGAGGGGCTCGAAGGGGGCCCTCGCAAACCTCGAAGTACCATGTTCAAGTCCCAAGCAGGTGGGCGGAACTTGGCCTTCTGATCCTCAAAGCCTGAATGAGCGTAGAAGGGCCTGTAGTTCCAGGACCTTAGTCATCTTGCGATTTTCCAGAACGGCCAACACTGAGGTAAGTGCAACCAAGTACGTAGTAATGGTGCTATCTTTCAAGTGTCTTTGGGTACACAGATGTAGGAGATATTCAGCTAGGAATTGTGGTGACTTAGTTGTATGGTCTTGACTTTTTGTCTTGCAAAAAGTTTCAAATGATACCCACTTGTCATCGTAAAGACCTCTTCTGCAGTGACAGTAACATCCGTCATATTACCCGCCGAAGATAATGGTTGCACGGTAATGACCGAACCATATCATTGTGAGTGACCTGCCTATAAGTTGTAAAACTCGTTGGAGAGAGATTTACGCAAAAGACACATTTAGAGTTTGGTGCACAAATTTGTGTGCATGCCAGACAATGAGGATGAGGATCTTTGGAAGATTTTTACCACGACAATTAGTACAATGCGCAAGCATAAGTTATGCAATTAAAATTTTTTTGATGAAGCGGGACTGGAAGAAATAATCTATTGGCAAAAATATTGTAACAAGTTGAAAGTGTATTTAATAATTTGTATACGCATAAATATGTTATACATACATAGCTGAGAATTGTAAACAATTTGACTACCTTGGCAGGCAAACAATTGTAACACAATTCAAAATGGCAGAAAACAAACGTGGCAGGATAAAAGAGTCTTTTTACGCCTAAATAAATCACATAAAACTACACAACATGGTGCGAGTAATATGAAAAGAATGCATCACCCAACGCAGATCAATTTTAGGATTGTAGACGAAAACTGAAGGTCTAAATTAGTCCCAAACGAGAGCTCCGCTGGTACACAACCATGCTGTAGCGTGACAGGCAGTGATGTGAAGAAGGTGACCTCAGGTCATCAAGGTCACAGGACAGCGGCAGTGGTCGGCAAAAGTGGGACTACGAACAACAGTTTTTAATTTCTTCACCCAGGACCATCGCTGTTACGCTGTTCTTTCTATTGTCGTAAGGTAAGCAGTAAATGCATTAAGGAGTAATGCAGGATAAGTAAAAAATTAATAAAATAGATTACAAACATAAGTTCAAATATATACAATGAACACTTTTTATAACCAGACTATAATCACATGATTAAATTGTGTACTTCAGTATGGATCCAGGCTCCACTCATCATGGCGTGTTTTATGTGCACCCCAATCTATACAGCCGTTGGTTTCTTAAAAGGAAGTATGCACTATACTCAAGCAAATATGGTAATAATAAATAGAGTGCTCCAAAATATTGCTGAAAATGATCAGCCTCCTCACCAGGGACTTAACATGGGTTGCTGGCCCTACACTAAAACAGAATCTCACTCACTGAACCAGTTTGGGGTTTGCAGCTCTGGAAAGGGGCCTGAACTATCAGGGTATACAACAGAGGGTTAGGGAGCTCCAGGATTAGACTTCATTAGATTTGCTTTGCGGTTGGATTGTTTTGAGACGTCAGTGTCACAGAAACATTAACTGATTCTATTATGGAAGATGAATCACATGTAGTTTGGTCCCATGATGAACACAAAGAGGGTTATAATAAGGCCTTATTCCCATGATGAAGACTAGAGAGGGTTATAATAAGGCCTTATTCCCATCAGTAACAATAGAGAGGGTTATGATAAGGCCTTATTCCCATCAGTAACAAAAGAGAGGGTTATGATAAGGCCTTATTCCCATTAGGAACAATAGAGAGGGTTATGATAAGGCCTTATTCCCATTAGGAACAATAGAGAAGGTTATGTTAAGGCCTTATTCCCATTAGGAACAATAGAGAGGGTTATGATAAGGCCTTACATTGTTTGGCTTGGTTTACAGATAGGCTGATCTTAAAGGGGCACTGATCTAACGCAATTCCCCGGGACTGGTTGTTGCCTTTGTTATTGTTTTTTCCCAGTGAGTACCCGGATGTATAGCAGAAATCTAGACTAGTTCGCGACCTCTGCTGCGCCATTTGTAAGAGCATCAGTCACTTTTATGGGTATTAATAAGGGCCTATGGTCACATTGATCAACAAAATGAAATACAGTTTTCGAGATAGTAAGGAAATGTAGGTATCTTTGTGGGTAGCATCGGTAATGTTGACGAAGTTTTGATAAGTCACTTGCTTGGTAATTTTGCGATTTTCGTTTACACTATTTTGACTTGCAACACAAAGTAAATATTTCACCTGAGCATTGCTTTTTTTATAGTGTGTATAATTTTTTACTGTCAAAATGTGTAACATTTTCAAATTAATTTAAAGTCTAAATATTGAGTTATTTTACAAAGTGACTGAAAAACAATTCCATCTGTATTATTATGATAACGAATTCCAAACATTTTGATGTTTAATGTCATCAACAAGAGACTGAAAATGTTACGTTGAAAAGTACATGTCTATGTTGTTTGGCTTCTAATCCTACATAATAATCTGTTGTGATGTTTGTAGGCCTTTTGATCATCTTAATCAATCTGGACAGATTTTTTAGTCAAAATGACTGAAATATTTACACATTTTATAAATTGCCTGAGAGAATCACATTTTACAAATTGACGGTAATATATACACGCTTACAAAGGAAAAGACCTGTGAAAACAACATCTATCGCACATTAAAGAATTTCCCAACCAAGACGTAGAGAAACAAGACCGAATCGGTTCAAATGAAGGAAAACAAAATGCAAATACCATAATTGCAACCTACCAAATTTATGTGTATAAATTTTAGGAGCTTCCTTGTTCGAGGAATGTATCCGTGAATATCCACACAAAGGAACAATGTGCCACTCGTCTGCAGCTGTTCAAAGAAACTAATTTGATGTCACGTGTCTCTGTAACAATCAAATATTTTAAAAGATATATATCATTTCGGGATATTATAACCCGTGTTCGTTTCTCAACTGATCACTTGGATTGTTTCAGGTGTTTCACATAGGTGTCAAGTCTCAAGGGTCGGCTGAGAAAGCCCACGTGACAACTATTTTCATAACGTCCATGGTTCCTAAAAATTCCATTGAGTGATAGATAACAATGAGCAATCAATCAACGTATTATCAGTTAACCCTTTGAACAAAGTATGTTGTTTTTACATCGGCACTTCACGCCATGATATGAGTGTATTCCCTTTGTTTTAGTAAACCTAGACATGTAAACACTCACTTTTGACATATCCACTGTGCAAGATAACAGTGATTAATCAATCAACGTATTTTCTGTTAATCCTTTGATGACTAGGAACGATCTGTTTATTTACAAAAAAAAGTAAATCAACTGATCATTCACCTCTTGCTGGTCTGCCACGTGCATATTACATAACACACATTTCACCTCACTTCAAACCTGGATTTAGATTGAATAATTACCCCAGACACAATAAATGCCAAATGGGAACCTTTGTCCGGTAATCTAAGTGGCGCTACCACTAATTGTACCTGTAATAAATTCATTAACTGAGCATCAAGTGAATGACGACAAATACACGAGTGTAGGGTTATACGAGAAAACGTGGATGACAACAAGGGAGTAGTAATCGTATTATCGACGCAATCCGAAATCCGTAAATGCTTTCACTGCATAGATACTTTTTTTAGTATTAAACTATAACCATCTGGGATATTTCCAAATGAGGACATCCGATGAGCTCCGCTGTTCTTTTTTGTCTTTTTGTTTAGGCTGAAGAAATTAATTAACATGCGCCCTTTGTCGAAATCTTTATAGATCACAGTTAACCAATCAGTGTTTATGCAAAAATTCGTAAAACAAATATTGCCTCCAGCTTCCAAAGTTTATTTAACTGTCCTTGCAGACGGTAGCCCAGTCTCTGGTCACGCTCAGTTGCGTTGCGTATCATCCGGGTACTCACGGGGAAAAACCAATAACAAACGCAACAACCAGTCCCGGGAATTGCGTTAGATTAGTGCCCCTTTAAAAGCTGAAAACTATGAAGAAAAAAATCAGAATGACAAGGTTTTTCATACCGCCGACGGTCAGATTTTAGATTTGTAATATTTATAAAGACCAACACCAGGCCAAGATAATCTACCAATCCAAATCAAAGTTTAAGATGCTAAAAAGATCCTGAAAATCCAATTTTATCACATTCAAAATCTGTAAACAAAACCAAAATCATCTGGTCAAACCATCACTATATGATCATACAGTTTTAACTCCCCTTTAACCTATTCTGTCCCCACGACAGAAAGTGTTTGCATAAACATCAGTTGCAAATATCATGTCTAGTAAAATCCTAGATATTTTTCATATTTGTATACCCGGTACTTATCCTGCATTACTCCTTAATGCATATTACTGCTTGTTCTTGACAGAGAAAAGAGCTGTGTGAAGGCTTGGAGAAGTTGTTCCAACTAGCTGAGAGGCTAACCCTATCACACAGCTCCCACGTGTCCAAAGGAAGTGACGTCACAGATCTTCACATTACTCTGTAGTCCGGACATCGGAAGGCATCTTGAGGAGGTACATCTGCGATAGGTGGGTCCCTTTAGACGCAGTAATGCAAGATAAGTATACAAATATAAAAAATATCTAGGATTTTACTAGATTTTTTACTTATTCTGCATTACTCCTTAATGCATCTTTATCAGACGGAACCGGCGGTGGGCATACCTTCAGATGTGGACTTTCATCTTTTATTTCCAGACACTGTTCCCTAGCCAATCCTTGGCTGTGTGGTCGGCTTCGGGTGACCACTCCATGTGTATGGGAACCTCCAATTCCCTAAGCCCGTCCTTGGCTGTGTGGTCGGCATCAGGTGACCACTCCATGTATAGGAAACTCTGTTTCCCTCGGCCCGTCTTTGGCTGTATGGTCGACCTGGATGACCATTACATGGAAGGGAAGAGTCAGGTATGCGTTTTGGTACTGCGCAGCCTGACAATAACTCTCGGTTACGCCAGGGGAGGTCGAAAGGACGGTTCTGGACTTGGAGGCAAGGTCAGAGATGTGTAGTAGAGGAGCCTGTTGGGCACCACTAACGGACCAAGATGTGCATGCCTAGCACATCCTCCAATGTGACATCTCGCATATGGTGACTGGCGACGAATGTGTTTGATCGCCAGAACACCTCTCCATGATGGCAAGTAGAGCTCAGTTGCTGTGTAGCGCCATGGTAGAGGCGATCACCTTGGTCTCATGTGGGTTGTTGGGAGCCTTGGGGTCAAATCCCGCGGCCTTGTAGACCTGGAGAATGAAGGCTCGCAACCAGAGGCCGATCGTGTTGCGGCTACCTTCCGCTTGCGAGGTCGCAGCTGTATACCGGAATGAAGAGACGTCGTCGTTGTCTATGGCGTTCCTTGGATTGTCTGATATAGCAGCGGAGCGCTCTAACCGGATATAGACGGAGCTCTAGTTCATCTTCCGCGTTCACAATCGAAGCTAGGGATGGGGAACGATCTATCTGGCTGTCATGGGAATTGATTCTTGGCTAAGCAGTCCCAACACAGTCCAAGATGCACAGCTCCGTGTGCTCCATACTCAAAGCAGACAAGCGTCACGTCCAAGGTGTGTAGCTCACTGACATGGGCTGCTGTGGCGAGCGCCAGTAGGAAGACCATTTTTTCATCAGATTGTAGGATGACGTCGCTTCGAGTGGCTTGAAGGGCGCGTCCCTCAGCGAGGTGTGAATGACATTTAAGCCCCAAGCTGGTGTACGAGATTTCGCCTTTAGGTCTTCCAGCCTGAATGAGCGGAGCAGAGCCTGTAGTTCTGGAATTTACGTCATGCGCCGATCATCCAGAACTGCCAGGATGGAGTTGAGCACCACAAGGTAGGTCATGATGGTACTGCCCTTGAGCTTACGCTTGTGATGCTGATGGAGCATGAACTCGGCCAGGAATTAATGCGATGCAGATGCAGAGTCTTGTTGCTTGCCCCTTCAAAAGCTCTCGAAGGATTGCCACTAGTCATCATAGAGGCTCCTGGTGGTTGGGCGATGTGCCATCGTGATGGCCCAAGCTGCTCCATCCGAGTAGCCTTTGGCGTTCAGTGCTCCCTGTAAATGGATCAGATGTGAAGACATAGCTTGTCTGGTCCTGGGTATGGCTGTCTGCTGTGAGCGTGGATCAGCAGATTTGGCCAATCTGGAAGTGGCAGTGGGTTGGCGTCGGACAGCTTTCTGCGGTCGACGAACCAAGCCCTTGCTGGCCACCAAGGCGTGACCAAAGTCAGATCAAGGTTCTGTGTCGATCTGCTCTTCTGGACGACTTTTGGAAGGGGTACAGGTGGTGGAAAAGCGTATGCTTTTAGTCCTTCCCCTGGGAAGCTGAAAGCGTCGACTGCCCAAGCCAGTGGATCCGGGACCGGAGATATGTAGGTCAGGATCTGGTAGTTCTGGCTGGTGGCGAATAGGTCTATGTTGGGGAGACCGTGGTCTCGACAAACAAGAGCGAAGGCGTCTTGGTAAAGCTTCCACTCTGTGGGAGCGACTTTGCCAGGCCGAGATATAGCATACACTAGGATGTTTCGGCAGCCCGGAATGTGTTGACCCTGGAACTGAATCCCCAGATGATCCACCAAGTGAAACAGTCTGTTGAAGGAGCAAGGTCGAATGAGTTGTTCCTTGGTTCCGTAGGCACCATACGACGGTTATGTTGTCCATCGAGATGGAGAGCCCAGCGAGTCTGAGGGCCTGCTTCCAGTGAGCGATGGCTGCTTGAGATGATCCGGGAGGACGATGGAACATCTGAACTGGGCGCAGTCTGTAGGTCAAGTCCTGCGCTGAGGTTAGGAGGTCCAGGCCGACTTGCCATTGGCGCAAAGTGCGTGGTAGGTGGAGAGCTGGAGTCAGGTGCGCCTGCATGCGCTCCCACCGGTCTCTGGATACAGAGAAGAGATCAAGGTCCTAATGATTCAGGAGACAGTCGTCTATGTATGCCTCGAACTGAATGTCCCAGAGATGGAGGTATGAGGCTATCGGCCTGGTAAGCCGTGTGAGTAGCCACAGTGCCAACGAAAATCCAAATGGGGGAACCGCCCATTGGTAATGGACCCGGTCGTCGGGATGTATAGGGACATGTCGATAGGCGTCCTCCATATCCAGGCTGATGAATACATCCTGTGCCTGGATCCGGGATCGCAGCAGCCTGACTTGGTCATCCTGAAATAAGGTGGACTCACCAGGTAGCGCTTGTTAAAAGAGGCGAGGTTGTGGATCATCCTGTGTTTGAGTCCTTCTTGGGGACAAGGGAGACAGGTCAAAAGAAGCCCGGTGTTATGGCTGGGGCGTGTATAACCTCTATCGCTTTCTTGTCCAGCAGCGCCGAGATGTACTGGCTTAGTACTAGCTTGGTAGCTGCTGTTGAGTAGGGGGGTAGGTAGCGGCGGGTCGTCTATAAGCGCCAGCTTGTACCCATGTCGGATGATGTTGGTGACATATGGGTCCCCCGGGATCCCACAATTCTGCAAGAAACGACCCAGTCTCCCACGTAATGGAGTGTCGACAACTTGGACGGCTGGGGGTGGAAGTCCCAGTCGTGCCTGTCTGGCTATTCACTTGAAGTCCCTGCGGTCGACATTACCTCCCTTGGAGTGGCCGCGGTGGGACTGTTACGCGCCCGATGCCTTGCCTTTTTCTCTGCCCCTACCCCGAGAGGTTGAGGTGGTGCCGCGCCACTGGGTCTGGAGGGTGTTGCGTCGCGGCTGCTATGAGCCAGACTGGGACGCCTCAGCGAAGGCTGGCTGTGACACCCTAGCCTAGGTCTTGAGAGCTGTCTCGTCTCGGGCGAAGGCTGAGACTCGGGATTGAGTCATTGGTGTACAACGACAGGCGTCTGGTCGAGTGGTTGCAGTGTTACACATAAGCGATCATGCAAGCCAGTCTGTACAAATACACTGCACGGATCCCATGAGGTCAGTTGACCTGATTACGGTCGACGATGTTTACAGTCGTAGTTCTTGACACGGGACATGTATGTCGTCCTGCGCAGAAAACTGTAACCCTGTATGCTGAGTGGACTAGTTCAAGCTCCACACACGGCCAATCCCCTGTGAACCCTGTGGTTGACAGACCAGTGGTGTGTTCGAGTTCTGAGTAGGAACTGTGACGTTGCCGGTGTAGAGGCAAATTGATCCCCATAATAAAGAGTGACGACTGGTCCGGTGTTGTGAACGATGACCCAGTTGGGTACCCGTAAGCATATGACGATTCTGTTGAATACCGAATCGGTCATGGGGTTGTGATCATCAACTGTGGTGCAGATAATATCTACTAGACGCCGTAGGTAGGGAAATCTTGGAGAGTGTGTTCGCTTTCTCCGAGGAAACGTTCAACCAACGTTGATAGACGAGGAGAATTTCCACAAACCATCACCACGAGGTTAGGCGGTTCCAGGATCTTGGGAAATGTTGGAGCGCTGTTGTAAGGACGCCAATCAAGTGTCCGTGTTGGAGCGCCATTGTATGGACGCCAATCAAGTGTCCACAAGGATATCGTGGAATGGCTAATCGTAGGGCTGCACGGTTGTCCCGGGTGTGCGTCTGTAGAGGCATTTAGGAGAGGCACAAGGATAGGCGCAACCAGAGACGCTAGGATAGACACCGTTATGGACGCTGTAGACGGTGCTTTTGTAAAGGCGTCTGTATAGGCGTCCGACGAGGCACTGGCGTCTGTATCGGTGCTGTTCGTGGTCGTCAGGAAGCTCTGGGTAGAGACCATGGGGCCCGACATCATGGTAGTAATGGAGGTCGGTGAGTTGTCGTCCGAGATAGCCGATCTGGTTGTGGGCGAATACTCGGATAAGTCAGACATCTGGCGCCGGTGTGTTTTCCTGGCCTGTTGTGTTCTCCGTTTCCTGGACATACGGAGGTACCATCTGAAAGCTGTGGGGGAAAGCGGAGAGACAGTCTCTATATCTATGACCCTGGGGACATTTAGATGTACAATTAAGGCACAGGGGGTGGGGATTCCACGCCAACATATTACGCCGGCACTTTGAGCATAAGGGCATGATATCTGCAATGAAGCAGTGTCAAATCACAATGCGTCCCCTCCCGATTATGTATGCTATAATTTGTTTATCCCACTGCGTGGGTTTATAAAACAATTATTACGACAAACGTAAGACAACATACAAAACGAAGACAAAATACTTGCGAGGGAGAGCCAATGGTGGGGTACAAAGCAAGAAGAATATAGAACGCAAGCCAGTTAATAACTGGCCACGTAAAATATTCAAGATGGCTACTTGAAACAACAGGCACTTGGGTTTACCATTTATTATTTTCTTTCTTAAGAAAACGCCAGCAGGTGTACAAAAGTTATGCACATGTTAAAACATACAATGTTTCACAAGATACAAACCGTGTGCACAACACAAGCACAATGAACATTAACTCAAGAAGCAAAACACATAAGGGTTTGAACAAGTTTATGCTACAGATCAAAAACAGGTCTTCTCTCAGCAAGTGACAAGAGTAATGTGAGGATCTGTGACATCACTTCCTTTGGTCACGTGGGAGCTGCGTGATAGGGTTGGCCTCTCAGCTAGTTGGAACAACTTCTTCAAGCAAAGACCTTCACACAGCTCTTTTCTCTGTCAAGAACAAGCAGTAATATGCATTAAGGAGTAATGCAGGATAAGTAAAAAATCTACCTTTGTTATCAAATGATGAGTGTGTTTGTTTCATTGCTTGCTCCACCTCAGGAAGGTGTAAGGAGTTTGTTTGTGAGTTCTTTTGAAGAAATGGCATCTGATCTTCCTCTGACACTGTCCTGTGTGCTTTAGTGTGTGTTGAAGAGGGAGGGCTGGCAGACAGGAAGCCTTTCTTGAGCCCACCGAAACACCCACTGCTGGCTGAAGACACCTTTTTGCTGGTAGAGACTCTTGCTTTTGTTCTTGATTTCTCATCAGTCCTTGAAGGCTAGGGAGAAGATATTTATCAAATTTACTTCTTGTTTTCTAAATCTGACATGTGAATTAAGAGACCTGTCATTTATTGTAGGAATCAGCTGTTTGGGAATTGGGAAAGGAAAACCTAACTAATACTCATCTACATACTCAATATATAACTGAGATTTAAAGACCAACCAGAACTGTGTCCACAAGTTTATCATCATGTGAAGAGGGAGGTGGTGATGTGAGACGGCTGCCTGGGTGAAGCTGCTGCTGCTGCAACACATGGCTCATGTCCTCCAGGGGAGGAGGAGGTCCTGTGGAGGGACGCCAAGTAAAGGTCATTATTTCTCTCTCATCTAATGCAAAATAATGTTCACCAAAATCTGTCAATTTGGGGTCATATTTTAAAAATATTGAAGCAAACATTGTCAGTTCCTGAAAACAAATGTAACATACAACTAAAGCCTTGCCAAAACAGCATGCTTATGTAGAAACAACATTGAATCAATCATTTGAAGCACATTTAGAATTCGGCACCACGACTTCTTGTGAAGAAAATCTCTGCAGTAGGTCACATGTCAATAAGACGACCTTGTTGCTAGGCTGATATCACAGGGCATTGTTTCACTAAAATTCACTGCAGCAAAATTTCACAAATTATGTCATCTCATATTTTGATGTGTTTCTAAACTTTGTGGTGCTGAATACTAAAGGTAAATTATGATATCGAATAAAAAAATAATTTTCAAACGTACCCTGAAAACTTTCAATTTCAATATCTCCCAATGGAGCCTTTATCCTACATGATTATTTTGGGCAGACAGACAGACAGACCGACCAATGGACCGGAAGATTTCCCCTCTTCCCGTTAATGGCAGGAATAAAGTACCATACTGTGTGTCCTGGACATAGCACATGTACATGGTGATGTTGTAAACAGCCATGTCCTGGACATAGCACATGTACATGGTGATGTTATAAACTGCCATGTCCTGGACATAGCACATGTACATGGTGATGTTATAAACAGCCATGTCCTGGACATAGCACATGTACATGGTGATGTTATAAACAGCCATGTCCTGGACATAGCACATGTACATGGTGATGTTATAAACAGCCATGTCCTGGACATAGCACATGTACATGGTGATGTTATAAACAGCCATGTCCTGGACATAGCACATGTACATGGTGATGTTATAAACTGCCATGTCCTGGACATAGCACATGTACTTAAGAATTGACCTTCACTTTTTGTGAGTTCATTGGAGTATGAACCTTCATAGAGTGAGGGCCAAACTGTATGAACGTCGGAGCTTGCGACGACGTTCATACAATGTTTGGCCCTCACTCTATGAAGGTTCATACTCCAATGAACTCACACAAAGTGAAGGTCAATTCTTATAATTTTTTATCACAATTTCTTACCTCAAAGGA
Source organism: Haliotis cracherodii (assembly GCF_022045235.1). Taxonomy (NCBI): domain Eukaryota; kingdom Metazoa; phylum Mollusca; class Gastropoda; order Lepetellida; family Haliotidae; genus Haliotis; species Haliotis cracherodii. Next base: position 33,585,249 of record NW_027266286.1, read on the forward strand.
TGTAGGCCAAGATCTAAACACAATTTTATTTAGTACGTGTGACCTCATGTTTACACTGACAGCCATACAACAACCAGCTAAATCGCGGAGTAAAATAGTTCCTCAAAAAGAGAGGTGACATGGGTGTATGGATGCACAACTTGCTCTTCAGAAACATCTTACGCAACACATGTGTTCAAATAATATCCTCATCAGATGAGAAAGGTCTGGAAAGAACTACCTCAGTAAGTCAGTCACAATGACAGCGCGTCGTAATACATTTACATCAAGTACAAGACGTCAAAATGGCCGACACGATAAACGTGACGGGAGAGATTTCTGAAGTTGTTAATGAACCTGTGGCGGTTACATGTGTTAGTCATCATTGATCAAATGGCCGATCATTGAAAGGTGAATAAAGATGCGTCAAACAGACACAAAGGTAAATTCATAGATTGATGGAGACGGACAATGTCAGCCTAGGCACGGATCGAGTCGATACTACGATAGTTTAGATGTGCATTTCTTCGTTTGTTCATTAGGATGGGCCGTAGCGAGGATATTCGTGAACAATCGTGCAGTCACGCTCTCTGACATTTCTCAATGTATACTGAAAGGCTGAGACCAAGAATAAAGGTTCTAAATGATCAGAAAGAACGCTTATGCATGTTTCGTGTTAGGGAATTCCCAGGGGTTTCCCCAGGAATGTGGAAGTAGTCCGTCAGTGTTTACGTCATTTCAAGAACACGGTCTCGTGAAAAACGTATGAACGTCAAATTGTGTCGTTCATACACTTATGAACGTCAATTTCGCGGTCATGTGACCGACCTCTCGTCCAATGGAAAAGCCGTATATCGTGTAAACTTCAAGTTAAAAAATTATATGGTGATATCATAAACTGCCATGTCCTGGACATAGCACATGTACATGATGATGTTATAAACAGCCATGTCCTGGACATAGCACATGTACATGGTGATGTCATAAACTGCCATGTCCTGGACATAGCACATGTACATGGTGATGTTATAAACTGCCATGTCCTGGACATAGCACATGTACATGGTGATGTTATAAACAGCCATGTCCTGGACATAGCACATGTACATGGTGATGTCATAAACAGCCATGTCCTGGACATAGCACATGTACATGGTGATGTTATAAACAGCCATGTCCTGGACATAGCACATGTACATGGTGATGTTATAAACTGCCATGTCCTGGACATAGCACATGTACATGGTGATGTTATAAACAGCCATGTCCTGGACATAGCACATGTACATGGTGATGTTATAAACAGCCATGTCCTGGACATAGCACATGTACATGGTGATGTTATAAACAGCCATGTCCTGGACATAGCACATGTACATGGTGATGTTATAAACTGCCATGTCCTGGACATAGCACATGTACATGGTGATGTTATAAACAGCCATGTCCTGGACATAGCACATGTACATGGTGATGTTATAAACAGCCATGTCCTGGACATAGCACATGTACATGATGATGTTATAAACAGCCATGTCCTGGACATAGCACATGTACATGGTGATGTTATAAACAGCCATGTCCTGGACATAGCACATGTACATGGTGATGTTATAAACAGCCATGTCCTGGACATAGCACATGTACATGGTGATGTTATAAACAGCCATGTCCTGGACATAGCACATGTACATGGTGATGTTACAAACTGCTGTCCTGGACATAGCACATGTACATGGTGATGTTATAAACAGCCATGTCCTGGACATAGCACATGTACATGGTGATGTTACAAACTGCTATGTCCTGGACATAGCACATGTACATGATGATGTTATAAACTGCCATGTCCTGGACATAGCACATGTACATGGTGATGTTACAAACAGCCATGTCCTGGACATAGCACATGTACATGGTGATGTTATAAACAGCCATGTCCTGGACATAGCACATGTACATGGTGATGTTATAAACAGCCATGTCCTGGACATAGCACATGTACATGGTGATGTTATAAACAGCCATGTCCTGGACATAGCACATGTACATGGTGATGTTATAAACAGCCATGTCCTGGACATAGCACATGTACATGGTGATGTTATAAACAGCCATGTCCTGGACATAGCACATGTACATGGTGATGTTATAAACAGCCATGTCCTGGACATAGCACATGTACATGGTGATGTTATAAACAGCCATGTCCTGGACATAGCACATGTACATGGTGATGTTACAAACTGCTGTCCTGGACATAGCACATGTACATGGTGATGTTATAAACTGCCATGTCCTGGACATAGCACATGTACATGGTGATGTTATAAACAGCCATGTCCTGGACATAGCACATGTACATGGTGATGTTATAAACTGCCATGTCCTGGACATAGCACATGTACATGGTGATGTTATAAACAGCCATGTCCTGGACATAGCACATGTACATGGTGATGTCATAAACTGCCATGTCCTGGACATAGCACATGTACATGGTGATGTTATAAACAGCCATGTCCTGGACATAGCACATGTACATGGTGATGTTATAAACAGCCATGTCCTGGACATAGCACATGTACATGGTGATGTTATAAACAGCCATGTCCTGGACATAGCACATGTACATGGTGATGTTATAAACAGCCATGTCCTGGACATAGCACATGTACATGGTGATGTTATAAACTGCCATGTCCTGGACATAGCACATGTACATGGTGATGTTATAAACAGCCATGTCCTGGACATAGCACATGTACATGGTGATGTTATAAACAGCCATGTCCTGGACATAGCACATGTACATGGTGATGTTACAAACTGCTTCACTCAGACATCTGTAGCATCACACAGACATTTTAAATACTCAGAAGATGACTTGTTTTTAAAGAGAAAGTTGTCTTTTATAAGTGAACGGGGTGTTTTACAGTTGTCCATGTGATTAGAGAGAAATCTACGGACGTTTCTTAAGCGTCCAAAAACCCACAACACGAGGATTTTAGTAAATGAACCAGCAGGTCACGACACTGAAATGGAATGATGGAAGTATTCTGCCATCTACGGCTGGGGATTGTATAAATAACGCGCCAATATATCATACGGAATAAGGGACCTACTAGGAGAAAAAGCTAGGACTACCGCATTAAATATTTATCATTCTCGATTACGCTTAATCCTAAAGCTAGAGTCTTATTGAAGTATCAGCAGACTAACCTGTGTCAATCTCAGACGCCATTTTCAAACAAAAATAGCGTAGTTACAAAACTGGGTCTGTCTGTTAATCAGAAAAGAACAGCGCTAAACATGGAAAATACTAGTCGTTGCAAACTCCAATCCAGCGCGTTACAATTTCACATTGGTCGCGTACTGATGGGCAGAGGTATCAATGTCCCTGCAAGGAGCTGATGAACAGCCCAGCGAGTGGAGTGTTTTATCGCCCTCGCAAATCAAAACATACCTGTCAAAACGGACTGTAGCCAAAATGGACCAGCCAATTTGGCCAAAGTAGAGCACATTTTTTCAGACCAGTGGCAGTTTCATTTAACAAAACGATTTAACAAAACCTAACTTCTAGATCAATTAAGAGCTTGATGTTTACCAAATTACTGTTTCATCTGAAAACATCTCAACATAATAGGACGCCTTTATACATGATCAATTACCAAACACATGTGTTGCGCTTGGAAAGACCTATAGGAGGGATGAAACAATCCCGTTTCTGCTTCTGACAGATGCATAAACCAAAACGTTCAGTTAGTGTTTTAACTCAAACAGAATAGAAAATTAAGGATTTTTCTTACATTTGAATAAAAACTGAAATCTCCAGCCCTCCTAATAAATGAATATATACTTTCAGTATCAGCTGACTACGCTGCATGTGTCAATATAGACCCTAATTAGGTCTTTCCAAGCACATAGATATACAATTCACACATAAACTAAACTGTGATGAATGACGAAATTGTTTCAGCGATGAAAGCAGAACTTGCTTCAATGCAAACTCAATACAAGTGTAAATGCAAGCTGGACAGTCCCATAAGACACCCTGTCACTGAGTATAAGCTAGGGGCTTGGGCCAATAGAGGGAGGGGGGTTGCTTCCTTAATTTGGAGAACAAATTTTGAATTTTGAAATATGCCATGCAACAGGTGGAGATGTATGCATGTAGTTGGTCTGACACATCTCAAAATATACGCATTGGTGTCTATTGCAATAAATATATGTAGTTGGTCTGACATGTGTCAATATATACACATTAGCGTCTATTGCAATAAATACAAAATGTCGTTATAACACGTGTCAGTTACACATTGGCGTCTATTGCAAGAAATACATATAGTTGGTGTGACAGGTGTCAGTACATACATATTGGTGTCTATTGCAAGAAATACATACAGCTGGACTGACACGTTTCAGTATATGAGCATCCTCATAACAAGTGTCAGTATATACACATTGGTGTCTATTGCAAGAAAGACACAATGTCGTTATAACGGGTGTCAGTATATACACATTGGTGTCTATTGCAAGAAATACACAATGTCGTTATAACAGGTGTCAGTATATACACATTGGTGTCTATTGCAAGAAATACACAATGTCGTTATAACAGGTGTCAGTATATACACATTGGTGTCTATTGCAAGAAATACACAATGTCGTTATAACAGGTGTCAGTATATTCACATTGGTGTCTATTGCAAGAAATACACAATGTCGTTATAACAGGTGTCAGTATATACACATTGGTGTCTATTGCAAGAAATACACAATGTCGTTATAACAGGTGTCAGTATATACACATTGGTGTCTATTGCAAGAAATACACAATGTCGTTATACCAGGTGTCAGTATGTACACATTGGTGTCTATTGCAAGAAATACACAATGTCGTTATAACAGGTGTCAGTATATACACATTGATGTCTATTGCAAGAAATACACAATGTCGTTATAACAGGTGTCAGTATATACACATTGGTGTCTATTGCAAGAAATACACAATGTCGTTATAACAGGTGTCAGTATATTCACATTGGTATCTATAGCAAGAAATACACAATGTCGTTATAACAGGTGTCAGTATATACACATTGGTGTCTATTGCAAGAAATACACAATGTCGTTATAACAGGTGTCAGTATATACACATTGGTGTCTATTGCAAGAAATACACAATGTCGTTATAACAGGTGTCAGTTTGTACACATTGGTGTCTATTGCAAGAAATACACAATGTCGTTACAACAGGTGTCAGTATATACACATTGATGTCTATTGCAAGAAATACACAATGTCGTTATAACAGGTGTCAGTATATTCACATTGGTGTCTATTGCAAGAAATACACAATGTCGTTATAACAGGTGTCAGTATATTCACATTGGTGTCTATTGCAAGAAATACACAATGTCGTTATAACAGGTGTCAGTATATACACATTGGTGTCTATTGCAAGAAATACACAATGTCGTTATAACAGGTGTCAGTATATACACATTGGTGTCTATTGCAAGAAATACACAATGTCGTTATAACAGGTGTCAGTATATTCACATTGGTGTCTATTGCAAGAAATACACAATGTCGTTATAACAGGTGTCAGTATATTCACATTGGTGTCTATTGCAAGAAATACACAATGTCGTTATAACAGGTGTCAGTATATACACATTGGTGTCTATTGCAAGAAATACACAATGTCGTTATAACAGGTGTCAGTATATACACATTGGTGTCTATTGTAATAAAGACACATTGTCGGTATGAAACGTGTCAGCACACACTTTGTCGGTAAAACACGTGTCAGTATATACTCTGGGTGTCTTCTACACTGACGGCCATATGGACTCTACTCATACTCCGGGTAACTGCTAAAGAAAAACAAAAAAAATTGCATGTTCAAGACATATATATAAACTAGGCGAAAAAAACCCCGCAAAAGTAGTATAATCTTAAGTATCTGATAGACTGTTGCTGATACCCATGCAAATCTAATACTAAAAATGAATTCATCATTTCTGCATGGATTGGCATTGATTTGTGTGGTAAAAATGAGGTACTGCAGAAATTTGGTGAAAAGATGGAAAAATAGCAAAAATGCAACCACGTGATAGCCTGGCGCCGAAACATACTAACATGACATGCATGCACGTGCAACATCACTTGTTGGGCTATAAAAACGTTGGGTTTTCATTTGCATGCCATCACATTCCTACAGCAAGTGAACAGCGAAAACATGCTATGACTGACGGAAACCCAACGCATCAACGCCATCGGCTGACTGCAAACAGGCGATTCCTCTTCGGCCGTAGCCATTTTTTTTCACGTAGCACCAAGCACTATCACAGGAATGTCGAACCGTCATCAGACACACGGAACAACACGGGACCTTCTCAGATCCGGTCGACCACGTATATCTTCTAGAGCTCAGGCTTGGACACTCGCCCCGTGCAGACGTGTCCTTCCTAGCTCGCAACCCACGCTCTACCATGAGAGATATCGCTCTATCGCTACCTAGGGAGCTAGTTGCCATCCTGGAGCCCTTGCTGGCTTACAGGGTTGGGGACTACTCCCTCCGGACTTCGTACAAGTCCAACTCATCCACCCTCTCCATCTCCTTTGACCTAGGCCAAAGGAAAAGGCCTCTGGTCAAGGCTCCGGCCAAGACCAAGCCTAAGGAGAAGAAGACCCCGGCCCCTACCCCTGCTGCACCACGCCCGGTACAGAAGGCCAGGCCGCCTACAGTGAAGAAGGCTCCACCAATCACCCCCATGGAGATCCAGGAGAGCCTTCCCACCACCCCTCCGCCCCCGACAGCTGCACTGGAACTCGCTCCTCTCGAATCCAGAGGGGAGGAGCCCTTTCGCACGCCGGTAGGGACTGGCCACGGGAGGAAAATGAGAAAGAGGAAAAGTATCTTCTCCCCTGACTCTCTCTGAGCACGAGATCCACAGCTACCAGGATCTCTCGGAGTTCCTGGTCGACTGTGATCTCCCAGTCAGCCCGCTCTTCATCACCAACGCCGCCGCCCGCCTCACCACCGCACTGTTCCGATCTCTTCCTCCAGGACAGCTCGACCTACCCAGCAAAACCCACCCCCCTAGATTAAATTTTTAGGTTTACTTAATTTACATTTTTTGGGTCGCACTTCTTATTTAATCATTACGCTTTTTTTCCAGTTTAGTATAAGTGCTTCCCCGTGTGCGAGATACGCTAAATGTAATTTATTACATGCGGAAAGCGCACGTTAAATCCCCGAACGAACGAACGAACGAACAGATTCACACAGCTACATCACTTACGTGAAAAAACCACCGCAGCAACCTCTTCAACTACGGCAATAGTAAGAATCAGTAGAATATCAGTCCAGACGGTGAGGAACCGTATACGCGCTGAAGGTATTCGCGCTAGACGAACAGTTAGAGGGGTCATTTTGACGGACTTGCATTGTCGGCTGAGACGTCAATGGTGTCAAGGTCACAGAGTATGGCCACAACTGCGATGGAGACAAGTTTGGTTTAGTCATGATCAAGTCACGTTTTATGCTTCGCCGTGCGGATAGACGTCGTGTTTACAGGCGTCGTGGGGAACGTTATGCCCGAAACTGCATACAGGAAGTAGACTTATTTGGTGGTGGTAGTGTGATGATGTGGGCAGCCATCTCCTACACTGGTAGAACAGGCTTGGTGCAAATGCAAGTGAATTTAACTCCACGTTACACGGATGGGATTCTTCGGTCACACGTCCTTCCTATTATGCAACAAGCGCACATTATTTTCCAACAAGACAACGCCCGACCACACACGGCAAGACCGACAACAGCCTTTTTAAGGAATCACAACTTCCAGGTCCTGCCATGGCCCTTGAGGTCTCAAGATTTAAACCCAATCGAACATGTGTGGGATGCACGTCAACAACAAGCACAGAACCGTTCTGCGTTTCTCTTTTGTGTGCTGAGTATATATTAATGAGAGTTGTGTTTTCACACCTTGTGAAAAAGAATACACTTAAAAAAAGCAGAAACTGTTCGAATAACAGTGACCCATAGACACACATGGGGGTCAAAATGTGATGATCCACAATGTTACTGTCAAAACATCTGTCCAACAACAGTATAAAAAATATCTGCAAAGTCAGTATAGACACTGGATTAAAAACGAGCATGTCTACCCCGTGCATCAACACCATGACACCATCCCCTCCATACACTTCATCTTCCTGGACACAGATCGGCGCTAGGCGTTTACCTTGACATCTGTATATACATTTCGACGAAAGTCAGCTCTAAACAAAATATAACTCGTCTCCTGTCCCGCACTTGTCAACGGCGTACCCTGCTGGCCCAACTCAATCTGTCACGTCGGTGCTGTCACTCCACGAAAGGGTCTACGTGCTCGGATACCGTCAATAAACTGGAGATTTCGGTGGAAGACTCGGTGGCTGAGTGGATTAGATCGCTGACTTTGTGTGCAGGTGATTATAGGTGCCTCACTCGGAGAATATTAGAGCACAGGACCATGTAACTAATTATAACAATAAAAATATAAAAAAAAGTCGCGAAATACTAGAATTTGTACTTTACTTTAGTTTGTTTGTTTGTTGTTTAACGCCGCACTCAGCAATATTCCAGCTATATGCCGGCGGTCTGTAAATAATCGAGTCTGGGCCAGACAATCCAGTGATTGACACCACGAGCATCGATCCACGCATTGGCTCCACCCATAAGAGTAATGAATGGTACTATTCCTATAACAATCTAATAAACAAACAAACAACAACAACGTAGATGGAACCGCTCACCCGAAGGACACGTACAAAAGAGGCGAGGCCAGCCAGACCGATCTATAGATCTATGTACTATTATGTGAATGATCTTCTGCATATCCATTGTCCACTCTGACGGAAATGTTTGAACTATTACAAGTCCATGTTTAAGTATATGAGAGTTGCAATAGTCGTAGCGCTTCAACTGTTTTGTTCAAGTCGGCCTGCACATTTTAGCCGTTTTGACAACAACTTCCAAGCCCATTTTGGTGCTGGTCCGTTTTGATTGCTACACACAAATGTAAGCCAGCTATTTACAACACGTGTTCGAAGATGGCACAGTCTGATGATGGCCCCACATTTAAAGACAAGCAAAAGCTGAGACAAATTCAAACATTGATTAAGGGAGGTCGTCTTGATGTAAAAGGTAATCTTTGTCTCGATGTTGATACAAATTATTGACTACAAGGTAACGTACGTCCTAACCCGAGCAGCGAGATGAACTGCATGAAGTGATGTAAACACTAAACAGTGGGGGGAGACTCACGTAGAAACCAATACGCCAAGATCAGTGAGCATATACGCCCCACCTACAGTAAACTATCTCTCCTGTTATAAGCGAAAGTGTATGTGTTAGAATTGCATTTAATTATTATTATTATTATTATTATTATTATTATTATTATTATGAGTTTCAATTAGGTTGGTTGAAAACTACTTCTGCTCATCCTGATGCCGTGATGGTACAATCTACATTGGCTTCCGGCTATCCCAGTTGTATTAGTTAGATATATAACGGCTGACAAATATGAATGGATTTATCGGCCAAACAAAATCACCATAATTAAATTAATTTTCAGTTTATTGTATAAAAATTTATATAAATAAATGAAATGTAATTTTCTTTTAGTATAGCAACAGTGAGTGTAATGACCCACTGTGGTATTATAATTAAACTTCTGTACAACAGGGATCACACACAAGTGCAAACTCATATTGACAAATGCAACCTATTATTTATCTCTCTATGCACCCAGTGCATGTCAACATTTAAAAAAAATTGTGTCTGACTTATTAAGAACGTTTTCTACACAACCTTGACAACATCAGTCTTTGAACTCAGTACACATTATTTACAATACTACATCACTATACCCAGCGTTATGTGTAATTTGACTTTGTCCTTTGGGCTTAATGTCATCAAATGAATCTTATGATAATGACAAGAAAGCGCGAGAATTTATGGTATGTATAAGTGATTCCATTCAAATCGATCTTTTTTATTTAAATCTTTATTCACATTTCAAATAAAATACAATGTGTAACATTTCAACAATTATAGATTATTCAAAATCCACTCCCTTTACATCAAACATTCAAATATATTGCAAATATAGACAATCAAATAATATGATATCATACTATCATTCTTTGCTAGGATTGAAAAGTCTGTGGAAGGAAGACCAGAACTGAAAGAAAGCTGTATAATTGCAATTTGAGAATGCAATTAATTTGGTCATATTGTAGTATCTAATAACTACACATTTAATATATTTCAACTTTAACTGAAAACCCTTTCGTGATTGTTTAAACACAATAAATTTGATATGTAATAAAACTTCATTGAGACAGTTGTTATTCTTCCCCTTAAATCCAAATAAAATATTTATTTACAGAAATCAAGTCTACCTTCTACAGATGCAGTGAACCAGTTGAGAACAAGCTCTTACATCTGAGCAACATATTCACAACCATAAAATGCATGTACAATAGTTTCACTATATTTACTACAGAAGACGCAACTTGGTGAATCTTTTTAACCAGGACCACCTCCGTGGTCTAATGGTAGAGCGTCCGCCCGGAGAGCGGAAGGTCGGGGGTTCGATCCCCAGCCGCGTCATACCAAAAGACGTTAATAGATGGTACTTGTTGTTACCCTGTCTGGCGCTCGGCATAAGGGGCTAAAACAAGGACTGGTCGGATCGGAGTCAGTATACTGTGTCTGACTGGGGTATTCATGTTAAACTGCGGCATGATATCTCAGTGGGCTAGCACTTTAAATCGGCATCAGTCTGGACTAGTACAAGCAGCCACACACACACGTGCATGCACGTCGCTGTATACATGATATAAGTGCAATAATCTTGGACGCGATGTTAAACCCAATTTCACCTCACTTTTATAACCAATACTATGTAAGTAATTATTTAAAGGTGATATGTATTGGATAATTCTAAACCGAAACCATCTCAGATCTATACTCTGGGTACACCTTGTTGCCATCAAATTAAATCCCACCCACTGTTCATCGGTAAATACTTTCTGTAAAGTTTCTTCCCACTTCAGCATTCAAAGCGATCTTGTCAGTGAACTGAAACTATGAGAATATTAAAGACACAGATTATATACATCTATTGTTAATAGATTTTGTTACGTATGCACTATGCAACCTGGTTTAGTTTGGTGCAACAAGATTTTGATGTCAACATGCAGCAGGTGCAAGCTATATCTAGTGCCTGAATCAAGCCCTGGTACAAATATACCTTTATCATCTAAAACTGGCTTCCGCAGCCGATCCCAATATTTTTACCAGTCCGCTTTTCCCTAACCATGCTAACGACGACCAGTTATCTATTCTATTGCTATGTGATGTCATTAGCTTCACGTTGCTTGTTTGTGACGTCATCCTATGTTATGGTCTATGACGTTGCTATTTGTGACTCGGTGACCTCTAAGGTAAGCTTTTTTGTCTCTATAATTTGTATGAACATGGTTTCTTTCAAAAATATTGTCTTTGCACATCACAATTAATGATATTAAAACACAAAACAGTGTAGAATAACGAATTTCTGTACCAAAATAGTCATTTGAAATATGTGAGGTGAATGTTGGAAAATCCAAAATGCTTCTGACGGTATTACGTCAGTAACAACCATCTTGGATTTAATAGTTCTGCTCTCTGATTGGTCAATCTCACTTTGAGGCATAATAACATGCAATATCTACATTGTAGATATTGCTGAAGGCGACTAACAGGATCAGGTGGTCAGACTCGCTGACTTGGTTGATGCATGTCATCGATCCCAATTGCGTGGATCATGGATAATTGCAGTGGTTAAAAAATTCAACAAAGCTTTTAAATGATTACAGTACAGCTGAATAAAACACTTTGTCTTTAATCTTTAGGATTTCTTCAAAACATTTTGCTGTGCAAACTTACAAATGAAACTACTGTCAGCCTGCCTGTTCTAAATTGGCACCCGTCACAAAGCTTGTGGTGAAACTAGAATCTTTATAAATAGTCATGACCGTTTCAAATCATATATGATCAGAATTATCGGGAGGAATTTAAAAAATAATTGTATGAATGAGTAGCGCAAACATATAGAATAGCCTACTCGAAACTCATCGTGATGGATTATCTGTTCCTCATGAATGAAGTTTGTAAGTCCCTCGTCAAAGGCTCAGGATTGACACCATTCATTCACTTGCAACAGATCATCTGTAAATCCTCATATATCGTTGGTTGGGGTCAATATTTTAAAAGTCACATGACTTCTGCAACAATATAACCTACTGGTTGGTTACCAGTTATCACTGTCTTATTCCCTCTTGTCGCAGTACAGGAGCTACAGACTCAAACTGTTTGCATGCTACAAGATGAGTGCATTTGCTCTTGTTTCACAACAATCAAGTAAGTAGTGTACACTAGACTTTTATTTTAGAAATTTTAGAAATAACTCAAAAAACAGCGATGATAACTGGTGTCTGGCCATACCAGACAATTGCCCATCAAAAGTCGTTTCTGGTAAAGATGTCACTTTTTATATGCTGATATGGCAGGGTATTCATATTCCTTGTATTAGAGGTCCAGTGGCATGGTTATACTTGTAATGGTACAATTAAATAAGCTCCTGGTGCCAAAACATACAAAGGTGTGTGACAATGTTTGTTATTAAGTGAGTGCATATTACTTTGTATTAATGTATTTTCTAAACAGTAAAGACACCCATGGATCATGAATATTTACCATCAAAACTCATTATGGCATGTATAATACAAAGCTGTGTGTTTTTTCAAAAAAAGTGTGCACTATACTCAACATGCTCAAGAAAATACAGTAAACATGCTTTATGTACAGTAACATTTAAGAACTTGTAAGAGCATTGAAATTGTAAAAATCACATATGAACCCAAACACTGTGACATAAAAAGTACTACCGGTGGTACCTTTGTATTTTTATCCACATCCAAATGAAGTGAAACTAGGTGTACACATCAAGCATGTGCTGAATGTGTGTTTTCTGCTATTCAGGAATTCTACAAATTTGTATTTCTTGCATTTTCAAGGCAACTTCTTTGATCTAGCGTCAAATGTGTCGGTTGTTAATTTCCAGAGCAGAAACATGATAAACTTCAATATTTCTTTGTGATACTCTGTATACACATCACTGTCATGGTGGCTTTTCCATAATTGTGAATATTCATATTTTTTACTTATCCTGCATTACTGCTTACCTAAGTACAACAAAAAGACAGTGGACAGCGATGGTCTTGCGTGAAGAAACAAGGTTGTTTCAAAGTCCCACTCCTGCTTTCTGCATGGACCATCACCACTGTCATGTGACCTTGTTGATGACAAGTCACCTCACATCACTCCCTGTTGCGCCACAGCAAGGATGTGTCTCAGCTCAGCTCAGCTCAGCTCAGCTCAGCTCAGCTCTTCAAATTAGATAATTTTAGCCCTTCAGCTTCGGCTATAATTTTAAACTTTATCTGCGATGGCTGATGTATTCTTTTCATAACTTTCAACAAGTTGTGTAGTTTTATCATGTTTATGTGGGTTATTAAGGCGTCAAAAGATTTTTGTCTTTTTTCCTACCACATACTCATTATTTCCCGCCATTTTGGATTTGTGTTACAATTGTTTGCCTGCCATGGTAGTCAAATTGTTTACAATTCCCAGCTAGGTATGTATAACATATTCCTGTGTTTTTAAATATTAGTAGCTTTGGCGTTGCATTGAGTTTGTGTGTTTCAATACTATGTATACACTTTCAACTCATAAAAAATCTGCCGATAGAATACTGTTTAATTCTATGGCAAATCTCCGTTTCATCAACAATTCTTTATTTTGCGTAACTTATGTTGGCGTGTTGTACTAATTGTCGTGGAAAAAATGTTCCAAAGATACTCATCCAACCTTGTTTGGCATGTACGTAAATTTGCTCTCAAAACTCTCGATGTAGACCACCCAAGCGCCTACCCCCCAAGCGCCTCTACAATGATCCAGTCATCACCAATGAGCATTGCGTCTCATGGACCTGCGCTGAACGCAGCGCCTGCCTACCACCCAAGCGCCTCTACAATGACATCAGCCCCAGGGCTTACAGTCTTCCCTGTTATGCAGGTGATGCATGATCAGCTTAGCGCTGTTCCAATGACTTATCCAGCGCAGCAGATGTACGCTCAGGCGTCAGCACCGTTCCAGAACACTTATTGGATGCAAAACTTTATGCAGTCCATGTGGCAGCAGCCTATGGAACACCTGTATCCTGCCTACGCCAATGTACCAGATGCCTGCGTCAGCTTCAGCTATGGCACAAGTGTTAGTACCTACACCGGCCCTAATGTATACCAAGCGCCTGATGTGTGTTCTGGTACAGCGCATACATCGCTGGCCTGCGCCTGTACGCCAGCCTGTACGGGGACATCGGCGCATAACCCAGGCGGGTCATCAAAGCCTTCTGATAGAGGAGGCGGCAACCAACGGAGCAGAAGCTGATGATGAGTGCGCCAACAACCCTCTGACTCGTCGGACTTATCAAATGGAATATCCTCTGTGGAATGGAATATGCATCTCGGCTCAGTGCAAGTACCCAATTGGGTAGCAGAGGACACCATAGGGTCACATCCTACATCGATTCCGGTGGATCCGATGTTGACAGATGTCATTGGACGAGGACTTCTCCAAGCTTACACTTGCTCCGTCATTTAAGCCATCCAAGTTTAGGAAGGATGATCTTCCTATCGATGTGGTTGTGGTCACAGACCAAGCTCATTGTTTGGATAAGAAGATACAAAGGATGACAGGCTCATGAGGGCCAACTACTCTTATGGCACAAAATACCAGATTTGCATTCATAGAAATCAGGTGTGTACTGATACCTATGTCAGCACAAACATCGTCAATGCATGCGGCGGATCAGGATCTATCAGAGGATAACCCTATCCGATTAGATCATTTCCAAACTATGGTGAATTTCCAACAGCGTCCCATTGACCACATGAGAAACCATCTTAAGGCCACTCTGGTCATCTACTTTCCTGTTCAATGAACAGATCGCAGACATGCACGCCCAAATCCCAATGACACTTGGGATGAGACCGCGCTCAAGGGTCTAGAACATGTGTCTCATTGTCTTTCCAAGGGGGCTGACCTGTACCCATGAAGGACTGACAAGATGAGAATGATCCGCAATCTCTCCGTGTTCAACAAACGTTGTCTGAAGCATCCACCTTATTGCTGCCTCACCACTTTGAGACTGCTCAGAACCAGCATCAATGCTTTCGATCCTTGATCAGTCTCGACTTGCAGGATGCCTACCTGCATATAGCTATCCATCCCTCCGAACGTTTGCTCCTCAAGTTCCAGGTCAATGGAGTTCACTACCAATGGGCAGTTCTCCCATTTGACATTTCAGTGACTCCGTGGCTATTTACATGAAGAATGAAGCCAATAACTGTGTTTCTACACCTGAAGAACTTTTGGCATGAGTTGTACATAGACACATACTGACGCTAGTACGCCATCAGGAATTTACCAGACGCCTACTAAATCAACTGGGATGGATAATCAACAAGGCAAAGTCAGAGTTAACTCCATCCTATCGACTCCAGTTCATAGGAGGCCTGTTCCAGACAGACCAGGGTCTCCTATCAGTACCGAGGGACAGATGTCACAGATTTTATGCCTCTTGTCACCTGCACTACACCAACCATGCACTCTACACCAATGGCAAGCGTTGCTGGGGTTACTCACTTCGCCACAGGACTTAAACAGCAGAGGCCGATTACAACTGGGCCCAATTCTACAGTTCCTGAACCCTTACATCAGGCGTCAGGATCCACTCAAGGCGATCACTCTACCGGCCCAGCTTAGGCCTTACCTCATTGGTGGACAGTAGAGTTGAATGTCTGAGGATGAGTCTTTTTATCTCGGGTTATCCCCAATACTACACCTGTTCCTAGACACCTCCGTTCGAGGGTGAGGTGCTCACCTGCAAGGCCAGACAGCCTTAGGGCTATGGCCTGGTGCTCATCGAAATTGGCACATAAACAACTTGGAGTTGGAATTGTTAATTCTGGCCATATCACATTGGTAGAATGAACTACAGTCAGCCCAACTGGCAATATCCATAGACAACAGCACTGTGGTGTGGTGCCTGCGCAATCAGGAAACAACGCATTCCCACTCCCTGCTTTAACAGACATTCAGATTTTTCCATCTAGTGGATCATCTGGTACTACAATTCATAGTTCAGCACATCCCCGGATATGGAAACACATTGGCCGATGCGTTATCACGTCCAGACATGGTGGCTCCCAATGAGTGGAAACTTCACACAGAAGCATTTTAGTTACTGATTCAGAAGTTCGGGCAATCAAACACCGACCTGTTTGCTATTTGCCCAAACTATCAACTCATGACGTTTGTCTCCCCATTTCCGGATCCGCAGACGAGGGCAGTGGATGCGTTCAGCATTCCTTGGGAAGGGCTAAAAGCGTATGCTTTTCCGCCACCTGTTCTACTTCCCAAGGTGACACAAGGGATCAAGGAGACAAGGAATCTTGCTCTGACTTCAGTCGCACCCTGATGGCCAGCGAGAGGGTGGTTCGTTGAGCTTAGAAATCTAGCAGAAGATGTTCCACTACTCCTCCCACAGTGGTCCAACCTAATCATCCGCCCTCATAGCAAATGGCCTCACCAAATGCCAGACAGATTTTGTCTGCATGCTTGGTTTGTCTTTCAAAGGCGTTCAGAGTGAAGGGCTATTCGGCACTCTTGAAAGATAGCACCATTACTATGTGTTTGGTTGCACTTACCTCAGTGTTGGCCGTTCTGGAAAATCGCAAGATGACTAAGGTCTCGGAACTACAGGCCATTTTATGACCTCACCAAGAAAACATTATATTTTTCTTGGCATCAGCCCATACGGCATGGATGAATGAGCTACATGCAATCAATATTACCTGGGTCTGTTTTGAGCATGGGACGCACGGAGCGGTACATCTCGGGTTGTGCTGGTATTTTATAGCAAAAAATCAACTACCAGGCCAACCCGATCATTCCTTCATCATCCCACCAATATCGACTGTTGTGGGAGTCGAAGATGAGGGTGAACTTCTGTGCCCGGTGTGAGTACTTAAAGTTTTCATCCACCGTTCCAAGACTAGGCATGGGTCCAGGAAGTGCTTATTTATACCTGTGTGTCCTTCGTCCACGACCGAAGTTAGTTGTAACACATATGGTTATGCGCAGTCATCCTTCAGGCTTAAGAGATCACCAAACTGGATCCTCCGAGAGCAAATAATGGTCACGAGATCAGGGCGCTAGCCTTGACCATGGCGTTACACAGCAAAGGAAGGAAGGAGTTTTTGGAGGTGCGACACAGTTTTCGCTAGTCATTATTATCGCGATGTGGCTCTCAAGGACATTGAAGGCGTGTGAAGTTTGGCCCTCTGGTAGTAGCCCAGCAGGTTACCAACCCCTGACACAAATAATGAACTCACCCTATACAGAGGCAGTTTTGGTGATTTATTGCTATTAATCTTTATTAAGAGTGTCTAAAAATTATATGATGTAACATTACTATAAAATGAAAAGTTATGTTGAAAAGTACCATAGAGTTTCCATGATTGGAAGGAAACATGAAAACAATAGATAGAATCATTTCATGTTGTCTCTTTATGAACATTTTAATCTGCCAGGGTTCCCCGTCACTGGGAGATAATAACACGGTGTGTTCAGCATGTTCAGTGTAGAGCTGGGGTATCTGTAGATTTAACCATACTAACTGGATTAGGAATCAAACATGGAGAGAATTACAATTTAACAGTGTTTTAGAATGTGGGTTAGCATTTTATGATTGATTTATGATGATGTAATCAATAATCAAACTTCAATATACAGTAACACTTCGTAAACCAATCTTATGATCTCCACTATGAAATAGTTTTTGTGGTTTGGACAGGTTTGTCTTCCATATATAGATGTGAAGGTCATCTTTCTGGCATATAAAAATTATACTTGTGAAAACTGTATTTGATGTGTTCTTGAAACTGTTATTTTACTAGAGTTGAAGACACTGAAGAAACTTGAATCCAAAATACAGAGAAGACTGACTGCTGAACTGACAGAGGAGAGTGAGACGGAGGATTCAGGTAGGAGAAGAGGAGAAATAGTCTTCATAAATATCTGGAAAACTGTTAAGCAAATATGAGGGAGTGAATTATGCTGAACTTATCTCCCTTTTCTTACTGTTGGCATGAAGTGTTTTGTGTTGTGATCTCCAGTACCATGTTGTGTTGTCCATCTCCAGTATCTTGTTGTGTCGTCCATCTCCAGTACCATGTTGTGTCGTCTCCTGTACCATGTTGTGTCGTCCATCTCCAGTACCATGTTGTGTCATCCATCTCCAGTACCATGTTGTGTCGTCCATCTCCAGTACCATGTTGTGTCGTCCATCTCCAGTACCATGTTGTGTCGTCCATCTCCAGTACCATGTTGTGTCGTCCATCTCCAGTACCATGTTGTGTCGTCCATCTCCAGTACCATGTTGTGTCGTCCATCTCCTGTACCATGTTGTGTCGTCCATCTCCAGTATCTTGTTGTGTCGTCCATCTCCAGTACCATGTTGTGTCGTCCATCTCCAGTACCATGTTGTGTCGTCCATCTCCAGTACCATGTTGTGTCGTCCATCTCCAGTACCATGTTGTGTCGTCCATCTCCAGTACCATGTTGTGTCGTCCATCTCCAGTACCATGTTGTGTCGTCCATCTCCTGTATCTTGTTGTGTCGTCCATCTCCAGTACCATGTTGTGTCGTCCATCTCCAGTATCTTGTTGTGTCGTCCATCTCCAGTACCATGTTGTGTCGTCCATCTCCAGTACCATGTTGTGTCGTCCATCTCCAGTACCATGTTGTGTCGTCCATCTCCAGTACCATGTTGTGTCGTCCATCTCCAGTACCATGTTGTGTCGTCCATCTCCAGTATCATGTTGTGTCGTCCATCTCCAGTACCATGTTGTGTCGTCCATCTCCAGTACCATGTTGTGTCGTCTCCTGTACCATGTTGTGTCGTCCATCTCCAGTACCATGTTGTGTCGTCTCCTGTACCATGTTGTGTCGTCCATCTCCTGTACCATGTTGTGTCGTCCATCTCCAGTACCATGTTGTGTCGTCCATCTCCAGTACCATGTTGTGTATTCCATCTCCAGTACCATGTTGTGTCGTCCATCTCCAGTACCATGTTGTGTCGTCCATCTCCAGTATCATGTTGTGTCGTCCATCTCCAGTACCATGTTGTGTCGTCCATCTCCTGTACCATGTTGTGTCGTCCATCTCCAGTATCATGTTGTGTCGTCCATCTCCAGTACCATGTTGTGTCGTCCATCTCCAGTACAATGTTGTGTCGTCCATCTCCAGTACCATGTTGTGTCGTCCATCTCCAGTACCATGTTGTGTCATCCATCTCCAGTACCATGTTGTGTCGTCCATCTCCAGTACCATGTTGTGTCGTCCATCTCCAGTACCATGTTGTGTCATCCATCTCCAGTACCATGTTGTGTCATCCATCTCCAGTACCATGTTGTGTCATCCATCTCCTGTACCATGTTGTGTCATCCATCCCCAAATTTATTTCAATTATTGTTATTATTAGTATTATTAACTCAGTTATGCACTCAGTTATGAAGTCTCAGTTATTTGATGATGCTTATTAGTTTATTTTCTCGAGCAAAAACACTACAAGAGTTATCAGCCTTTGATCATGACATCATAGGTGTCAACATAATGCAATATTTGGACTCACTTGTTTATTTTGTTGTATAACGCCGCACTCGGCAGTATTCTAGCTATGTGACGGCGACCTGTAAATAATTGTCTGGGTAAGACAATCCAGTTATTGACATCATGAGCATCGAGCTACACAATTTGGATACTATCATTTGATATGACTTGAAGAATTTCAACATGGACTTCTCACATTGACCATGTGATGCGGTCTGTAGAATGTGAACATGGAGTGAACCAGTCTACTGACATTTGCCATGTGATACAGTCTGTAGAATGTGAACATGGAGTGAACCAGTCTACTGACATTTGCCATGTGATACAGTCTGTAGAATGTGAACATGGAGTGAACCAGTCTACTGACATTTGCCATGTGATACAGTCTGTAGAATGTCAACATGGAGTGGACCAGTAAACTAACATTGACCATGTGATACAGTCTGTAGAATGTTAACATGGAGTGAACCAGTCTACTGACATTTGCCATGTGATCAGTCTGGTTCACTTCATGTTGACATTCTACAGTCTACTGACACTGCCCATGGCATGACAGCTTATGATGTTTTCAGAAAGATGTCTGCATCGTGAAGATAATTTTTGAATTTCTTTTGGGACATAGACATGATGGATTATTTATATAATTGTAATATACGAACAGCTCATAAGTATTAAGTAGCAGAACATATTTTGGGTATTCTGCATTTATTTTGCATTTATATAATAAATATGGTCAGTGATAAAGTGTACCGCAAATAGCTTTCTCCACACACATATATTTGCTTTTACAATGTGATTGATAAAACTGCTGAATATCCGAATTTTATCATAGCCAATATTTAGATGAAGCTGAACTTCATATTCAGGTAGAGAGGGGTCGAGAAAAGTTGGTGGTACCAGCAGAAAGCGAAAGCCATCGATGTCACTAGAGAACAAGGGAGCAGGTGAGTGGATCTTTGGAACACATTTACGTGTGTCATCTTCCTGAGGCAAGAGAGTTAATTGACTACAAAAGTCCAGTTTCCACCCTTGCCGAACTAGTCTGGTATTATGGATTTACATTTTGGCTTGACTGACGAGTCTATGCATAGTCCAATCACAATCGCACAACAAAATCGAAATCTGGTTTGTAAACTGTGATGTTGATTTCGGTCGATTGAAAGATTCGCAAAGCATGTGCACCGCCAACTCGTTATCAGCAGATATTTTCCAAATATTTTCATGTTTTTAATCAAGGTGCTCACGTGATTTGATGCACTTCGCGATGTTAGACCTGTTTTATCACAACTGTTATGACAGTGGAATCTGATTGGGCCATAGGAGAAGCATAGAAGGGACATAACTCGTAATAGCCACTCTGGTGCCTAGTTCGGCAAGGTTGGAAACTGGACTTTTAAAGTCAGTTAACTCTCTTGCCTCAGGAAGATGACTTGTGTTTACTTGGCAAATATTTGAAGAAAAAAAATTGAGTGACCAAGTGAGCTTAAAGGGAGACAACACTCCAAGTTTGAAGGTCTTGACATATCCATGGGAATATTCCTCGCGGATTCAAAATATGCTTATTAAGTACTAAAACTCTGACTGGTTCGATTTGTGTTCGGCGCTATTCTTGCTGCGCAAAGCGGCACCTATTGGAGGATTGAGGAATGAGAAGCTGTATATCATCACAAATGATCAGATGAATAGTATCTGAAACTATTATTTTATCAGATATAAAATATTCCAACATTCAGTTTTTTTAGTTTCATCTTTTACTATATATGTTTAAAATAATAATAACCATAAGCATAGCACTTTGGAACAACTGATTGCTATTGCCAGATATGTTTTAACATATGGAACAATTTGATCAGTCACTGTTGAGTCCTCCCACATTCTTGCTACAGCAAATGAATGAAAACAAAATGCAAATATCATAATTACAACCGACAAACGTTACATGTATAAAATCAGGCAGTTACCTTCTTTGAGAAATGTTGATATCCACATAAAGGAACAATATCACATACATCTGAAGCTGTACAAAGAAACATGTCCGTTGTCACGTGTCTGTGTAACAATCTAATATATTAAAATACATATAGTGTTTCGGGATATCATGACCCCACTGACCACAGAAGTTTGTTTAGGTGTTTCACATAGGTTTCAAATGTGAACTATGTTCATGATGTCCACAGTTCTTTTTGAAAGTCCATACAGTTAGAATACAATGAGCAATCAATCAATGTATTACAGGCTAATCCTTTGAACAAAGTATGTTGTTTTTTCATCAGCACTTCATGCCTAGATATGTGTGTATTCTGTCTACTTTAGTAAACCTACATATATTAACACTTACATTTTTTACTCATCCTCATTTACTTCTGTGTGAGAGGTCTTTGCTTGAAGAAGTTGTTCCAACCAGCTGAGAGGCCAACACTATCACGCAGCTCCCACGTGACCAAAGGAAGTGACATCACGGATCAAAACATTACTCTTGTCACTTGTTGAGTGAAGACCTGTTTTTGCTGTAGCATTAACTTATTCAAACCCTCCAGTGTTGGCTCTTTGAGTTAATGTTTTTTGTCTTTGTGTTGTGCCTACGGTTTGTATTTTGTACATTCTAAACATTGATAAACATGTGCATAACGTTATTAGATACTTACTGGCGTTTTCTCAAAAGAAAACATAATGCCAGGTGTCTTGTTGTTCCAAGTAGGCAACTTGAATATTTTACGTGGCCAGCAGTTAATGAACTGGTTTGCGTTCTATATTCTTTTTGCTTGGTACCCCACGATTGGCGTATCCTCGCAAGCATTGTTTGTTTTTGTTGTATGTTGTCTTATGTTTGTCGTAATACTTGTTTCATAAACCCACACAGTGAGATAAACAAATTATAGCATACATAATCGGGTGGGGATGCAATGTGATTTTACACTGCCACATTGCAGATATCATGCCCTCCTGCTCAAAGTGCCGGCGTAATATGTCGGCATGGGATCCCCACCCCCTGTGCCTTAATTGTACATCTCAATGCCTCCAGGGTCACCGATGTAAAGACTGTATACTGCTTTCACCCACAGCTTTCTGTCAGTATCTCCGTGTTTCTAAGAAACGCAGAACACAGCAGGCCAGGAAACACTGGCGCAGGATGTCAGATCTCTCTGAGAATTCCCCCGCAAGATCGGCCATCTTGAATGAGTACCCCCCGACCTCAACTACTACCTTGATGTCGTACCCCACGGTCGCAGTCTCCACTGACCACTACAGCGTCTATCTTTACGGCGGCGGGCCTCCTTGACGCCCGGCATGGCGCTAGCTTACTAGAAGGCGCCTATACTATCCTCTGGACAGACGCTTGGTCTCCCACAGGGGCCCCCGCCTACGGCACAGACAACCATGATAAACGCCTCGCCCCTTCAGTACATTCAATACTTACAGACCAGGCAGCCTTCAACGCTAGCGCCTTTACAGACGCCTCTCCTAGTGCCTCTTCAAGCGCCCTTTCAGACGATGCCTATATATTCTATAGTGCCTCCGCCTCGGCGGTCGACCACACAGATGTCGTCTACCTCTTGTCACTGCATGGACTCGGCTTCCACAAGTATGTCTTCACGTCCGAGTGACAGCAGATCTTAACACAGACGTCGTCTACCTCTTGTCACAAGAAAGTCCTCAGGCGCATACCAGTCCCGCCATGGCCACCCCAAGGGAGGTAATGCAGACCGCAGGCACCTCAAATGAATCGCCAGACAGGCACGACTGGGACCTCCCACCCCCAGCTGTCCAAGTTGTCGACACCCAAGTAGGTGGGAGACTGAGTCGCTTCTGGCAGAATTGGGAGATCCTGGTGACCCATATGTCACCAAGATAATCCGACACGGGTACAAGCTGACGCTTATAAATGCCACGCCACTCACGTCGTCCCCCATAGTGGACACATACCCACCTACTCAACAGCAGCTACTGACAAGAAAGCCATAGAGGTCGTTCACGCCCCAGCCATAACACGAGGCTTCTATTCACCTGTATTCCTGGTCCCCAAAAGGGACTCGAACAAACACAGGATGATCCACAACCTCGCTGCTTTCAACAAACACTACCTGGCGTGTCCACCTTATTTCAGCATGACCACGCTCAGGCTACTGCGATCCCGGATCCAGCGCAGGATGTGCTCATCAGCCTGGATATCGAAAACGACTATCTACATTTTCCCATACATCCCCACCACTGGAAATTCCTCCGCTTCATCTTCATGGGAATCCATGTCCCTCAGACACCCCTGGCTCTCCATCTCGACGGACAACATAACCGTCGTATGGTGTTTAGGGAACCAGGGATTGACTCAATTGATCTCGCTCCTGCAGCAGACGTTCCGATTTTTTCCTAGCGGATGCTCTATCTCAGCCAGGCAAAGTCACCCCCACAGAGTGGAAGCTTCACACAGATGTCTTCACTCTAGTTTGTCGAGACCATGGTCTCCCCAACATAGACCTATTCGCCACCAACCAGAACTACCAGATTCTGACCTACATATCACCCGTCCTGGATCCCCTGGCTTGGGCAGTCGACGCTTTCAGCGTCCCCTGGGAAGGACTAAAAGTGTATGCTTTTCCGCCACCTGTACTCCTCCCCAAAGTCATCCAGAAGATCAGTTGACGCAGAACCTCGATCGGACTTTGGTCGTGTCCTGGTGGCCAGCGAGGGCTTGGTTGGCCGACCTCAGAGAGCTGTCCGACGCCAACCCACTGCCACTACCAGATTGGCCAAATCTGCTGATCCACCCTCACAGCAGGCAGCCACACCCAGGACCAGACAAGCAGTGTGTCTTCACATCTGGTCCATTTATAGAGATCACTGAACGCCAAGGGCTACTCGGCGCATCGATGGCGCATCGCCCAATCACCAGTAGCCTCTATGATGACAAGTGGCAATCCTTCGACTTTTGCAAGCTTTTACAAGGGCAAACAACAGGACCCCACATCTGTATCGCCTCAATTCTTGGCTGAGTTCATGCTCCATCTGCGCCATAAGCGTAAGCTCGGGCAGTACCATCATGACCTACCTTGTGGCGCGCAACTCCGTACTGGCAGTTCTGTTGCTAAATCAGACGATCCAAGGAACGCTGTAGACAACGGCGACGCCTCTTTGTACTGGTATCTGCGACCTTGCGAGGCGGAAGTCAGCCGCAACACGATCGCCCTCTGGCTACGAGCCATCATTCTTCAGGCCTACGAGGCCGCGAGGACCCTCAGCGCACCAACAACCCACATGAGATCCGGGCGGTCACCTCTACCATGGTGCAACACAGCAACTGTTCTCTACACATGGAGGGGTGTTTCTGTCGATCCAACACAGTATTCGCCAGTCACTACCTGCGAGACGTCACATTGGAGGATGTGCAAGGCACACATAGCTTTGGTCCGTTAGTAGTGGCCAAGCAGGTCACCACTACTACACGTCACTGACCTCGCCTCCAAGTCCAGAGCCGGCCTTTCGACCTCCCCTGGCGTAAGCCCTGGACTAGAAGGTTCATGCCCCACTTGCATACGGCTTGGTACTCCAGTCTCAACCTAACTGAGAGTTACTGTCAGGCTGCGTAGTACCAGGACACAACGCATACCTGACTCTTCCCATCCATGTAATGGTCATCCAGGCCGACCATACAGCCGAAGATGGACTGAGGGAGTTGAAGGTTCCTGTACATGGAATGGTCACCCGATGCCAACCACACAGCCAAGGCAGGCTAGGGAGTCTGGAAATAAAAGATTAAAGTCCACATCTGAAGGTATGCCCTCCTCCGTTTCCGTCCGATAAAGATGCATTAAGGAGTAATGCAGGATAAGTAAACAAATCTAGTAAAATCTAGTAAATTTTTATATTTGTATACTTATCCTGCATTACTGTGTCTGAAGGGACCCACCCATCGCAGATCTACCTCCCCACCATGACTTCAGATGTTTTGACTTCAGAGTAATGTGAGGATTCGTGACGTCACTTCCTTTGGTCACGTGGGAGCTGTGTGATAGGGTTGGCCTCTCAGCTGGTTGGAACAACTTCTTCAAGCAAAGACCTTCACACAGCTCTTTTCTCTGTCAAGAACAAGCAAGTAATATGCATTAAGGAGTAATGCAGGATAAGTATACAAATATAACAAAATATCTGGGATTTTACTAGTTTTGAGAAATCCACTGCTCTAGATAACAGTGATTAATCAATCAACTGATTAACAGTTAATCCTTTGATCAATGTGTTTAGCAACTCTACTGATTATCCCTCTCTTGCTGCGCTGCCACCTGCATATTACATAACATGTAGGACATTCACCACATCAGATCTGGATGTATAACCCAATCATAGATTAAATAATTCCCCCAGACACAATGTAAACCACTGAGTGCTTTATTACCTTGACACCCTTATAGGCAGTGGTGAACATTAGTGGGATATTTTGCAGTCTTTGTCAGGTAATCTGAGTAGTTCTACCACTAATTATACCTGTAATACAATCATTAACTGAACATCAAGTGAATGACGATAAGTACACAGGTAGAGAAACATGAAACATGGATGACAAGAAGGGAGTAGTAACTGTTGTATTAAATGGAATTTGTCTGAAAAATAAGAGTGGTTACTGTTGAGTATATGAACTGAATTTCATTGTTACAAAAATAATACGTACACATCTTTTCTGTATACCATACTACATAATGTACACATGCAGATGAATTTGCAAGGTTAAGGTAACCATCATCTACTCAAATGTGAGGATTCAAGGGGATACCAGTAAACCCTCGCTGTCAACAAGGTTTTCCAGGTGGCCCCTCACTGGTCAGAAGCCCAGTTTGTTAGTCGCTGGCGCGGGACAATAAAAATAGCACCAGCTGGACGATTGAAAGTTGGAGTGTGAAAATAAAATCATGATAAAAATAGGAATAAAACTGGTAAAGGGACTTACAAAGAAAACGATGGTAAATTGCCAGCTATATAGCCATCAATCTGTTGGTACTTCTGTAAAAGAGATCCACATGAATCTGTTCTGTCACATTTTTGCAATTTAGTTGCTTGGATCACATTTGACCCTGTCATCTTTTGTCATCAATTTGATTGTTGAGCACAACATTTATTTCTCTGTTTTGTTTTAATATTGAGTTACTAGATGAAATTTTCTTGAAAATGCAGTCTGCATCATCTGTTGGATTTAGAATTTGGTACTTTTTTTTATCCTGATGCTTGATATTTAACAGACACTTGAACTTGTTGTGTAATTAGGCAGGTGGGCTACAATGTGTTTTGACTTAGTGTAAATGACCACATACAAGATTTCTTTTTCTCAGAAGCAGCCAAGAAGATTTGTTCAACTGCTGATGTCAGCGCTGATCGCGGCAATACAGATACTGATGATGACGCGTCAAGCGAGTCTGGAGAAGATGAGGGAGGGAACTCTGTTCAGACAATGGAAATATCACAGTGTAAGAATCAAGAGACTTCCCATATTGATATACATGTAGTCCAATTATTGCTTGAAAACCAGTAGAGCTTATTCCCTGTCTTTGAGACTGCCTTTGTGGTCTAATAGTAGTGCGTCTACACACACACAGACACGACGCGCTCGTGCACGCACGCACGCACGCACGCACGCACGCACGCACAGACTATGCTTGTTGTAAGTGGCGACTAATGGGATTGGGTGGTCAGCCTCACTGACTTGCTTGATGCAGGCCTTCGTATCCCATTTGCGTTGATCGATGCTTATAATGTGGCCATTGAAATAGAAACATCTGTTTTCTTTTTAGAGATTAGTAAAATGTTTTCAAATGTTCATGTGTCTTTCCTATAAGTCAGCCTATAAACTCCAGGAAATTTTTCAGAGTTTTTCCCTGCCATTAGTTTAACACACAAATGTGGCCACACTTTATTTGTCAGCCAATTTTGAAAAAATAGTTTTACGTTATTTGCAATAATATGTTTTTCTTACTTATACTAATAATTTCACAGTCCACATAAATCCAGCTGACCTACAGAATGTAATGAATCATCATCAATTGCCTGCCCTGACTTTGTCTAGGAGTTGATGTGAGACTGATGTGATGTGGTTGTGCCATATTTCAGTGCCAGGAAGCAGTGTTGGAGCAGGCATTGTGACAGACTTGTCGTTTGCAAGTCTGAAGGGCAAAGTTGCAGACAACTCCTTGAAAGGAATAGAAGATATGGGCTTTACCTACATGACTGAGATTCAAGCAAAGTCCATTCCTCACTTACTGGAAGGCCGGTAAGTTGGAAGTTGACTTCACTGATATGTTACCGTAAGATATGTAACTGAAGTTTTGTCAAAGAGAATAGTTTATTGTGATATTTCAACATTTCTTAGGGATAATTGTAAAAGAAATAGTTGCCTGTCTAAAATTGGCAGTTTTCATGTTGCAAAATCATTTTAATTTCACAAAATTTCAGATTAATTCAGTAGAAATCTAAGCATTATCCAATCACTTATGATTCACTACTATGAAACACCACCTAAGTTTGCAAAAGTAATGTTCACTTCAAGGTTACTGTGCAGGGTAATTTAAATATCATGTGTCAATAACTCTGACTGTAACCATCCCGACCTTACTGGAAATAGGTCAACTGACCTATGCTAGCCATGCTGTGTATTTGTACAGATTGGTTTGCATGCTTACTTGTATGTAATGCTGCAACCACTCGATCAAATGCCTGTCACTGCACATCAATGTGGCAAAGTCACTGACTTCAGTAGACATCCCACATGCGCAGAAACGAGGCTCCCCTTTTCATCGTTTCTTTCGATATACGACACCCAGGGGATGGAAATGATCACCTTCGTACGGTACAATCTTTTCAGACCAAAGAATTTGATATATTCAGCCGTAGCTACTGTAATGGTCTTATTGACTTCTGGAACTTCTGTTAAGGAGATTCAACTTTCTAGTGAGTCAAATCACATGTCTGGTTTATAGTCATGTTAATCAACTAAAGGGGAATAACTCCCAATGATCTACAGTACAGTGCTGGTACAACAGCTAGCTATAATAACTGTGTACATAGCACTCTGGTGGAACATGCTATAATGTAAACATATTAGATATATTGACTTACTGCTACATCTCCCCCCTAAAGTTAATAAAGCTTTTCTTTAAAACTAAATGCAACACAACAGAATATATAAACTATATTGCTCAAACTCAATGCTTTAGAGTCCATGATATGAGTTTGCTTTAACTCCTAGCATGATAAATGAGTATTTTAACTTTATGTTAAACTTGTGGAAATGACTAGAACACATACATTCCTTGAACTTTAAAAAGTTATCTGAACAGTCCTTTGAAAGTTTTTGAACACTTTTGTAAACACATGTCAGTCATTTTCATTCAGTCTTTCTTAATATCAGTGTTGTTAACTTGCTGTTGTTGCATCGGAGCTGTTGTAGACTGTTGTGGCTGCTTGTTGACTATCTGCTTGGGGAGTAGCAGATCTCTGCGATGTCTTCTGATGATTCCACCAGAATCTGTTTTCAGCAAGTATGACCTTGGTGCTACTTCCTGGATTACTTCTCCCTTGGTTTTCCAGTTGTTTGTGGTCTCATTGTGTACTCTGACATTGTTACCTGGTTGGAGTTGAGGTAGAGGAGCTATTTCAGCATTCTTGTCAAAGTAGTGTTTCTGTTTTTCTCGGGCTTCATACTTATGTGCTGCTACTGCTTGTTGGTCTGGAGTGTTCATTTGTAATATTGATGATTTCAAAGGGAGGTTTGATCTTAGTCGACGATTCATCAGTAACTGTGATGGTGAGAATCCGCATTCCAGTGGTGTACTGTGATATGCAAGGATGCGGAGATGAGGGTCTTCTCCGCTCTCTATGCATTACTTTATGATGTTTTTAACAGTCTGTACTGTTCTCTCAGCCAACCCATTTGACTGAGGGTACCTTGGGCTTGATGTGATGTGTTTGAATTGCCAAATATTTGCAAACTTAGCAAATTCTGCACTGGCAAAACATGGTCCATTATGTCTGTAAAGCTCATCAGGTATACCATGCCTCCCGAATGTTGATTTTAGAGCTTTGGTGACGGCTTGACTTGTTTGACTTGACAACGCAATCACTTCAGGGTAGTTGGAATATGAGTCGACGATGACTATGTAGTCTTTTGACGATAACTCGAATAAGTCTGTCGATACTTGTTCCCATGGCCTTGTTGCTACTGGATGGGAAATCATAGGTTCGGCTCTCTGCCGATGTCGATGTGTCAGGCATGTGTCACAGCTGCTTACCATAATGTCTATCTCATGGTTCATTCTTGGCCAGAATAGCACCTCTCTAGCACGTTGCTTGCACTTTTCTTGACCAAGGTGACCTGTATGTATCTTCTGAAGCATTGTTTGATGAAGATGGATTGGATCGATGACTCTGTTACCTTTAAAGATAACACCATTGATGATAGAGAGTTCATCTCTATAATTCCAATAGTCAGTGAGAATCTGCAGACAATCAGCACGCTCATTGGGCCAATCTGTGAGAATGACATTGCTGAGTGTTGTTATTTCAGTTTCGTTCTTGATCTCATCTCTGATTTGTGAGAGTCGATCAGTTGATTTTTGTAGATTTGACATCACACTGTCTACATACATCTGCACTTCTGCTTCAGTTGCACTTGTAATTTCACCCTTTTAGGGAAAGTTGCGAGATAACGCATCTGCTGTGTACATTTCTTTGCCTGGTGTATATGTGACATCCCTGTCATACTTCTGTAGACGAAGTCTAAATCGTTGAATTCTTGGTGGACAGTCATTCAGTGCCTTTCTGAAGATCGGTTCTAGCTGTGTATGGTCGGTTTCAGCTATAAAAGTTCTGCCATAAACATACTGATGAAAACGTTCTACTCCAAAACATATTCCAAGAGCTTCCTTCTCGATTTGAGCATATCGAGTTTTGGCTAAGGTCATAGCTCGTGAACCACAGGCTACTGGACACCAGGTGTCGCTATGCTGTTGAAGTAGTACACCCAGACTGGTTTGTGATGCGTCTGTTGAAACTTTGATGGGCTTTATTGAGTCGTAGAATCTGAGAACTGGTTGTTGAGATATCAAGGTTCGGAGTTCAGTCCACGCCTTGTCTTGAGGATGTGACCATGACCACTGAACATTCTTTTCCAACAACTGTCTCAATGGAGCTGACTTTGCCAATAGATCACGTATGTGTCTTCCGAGGTAGTTCACCATACCCATGAACTGTTGAAGCTCCCTCTTGTCAGTGGGTTTCTTCAGATCCATGATGGCTTTGACTTTCAGGCCATCAGTTGTAAGACGATCTCCCAAGAAGGTTAGTTCAGATACTCCTATCTCGCATTTATCTCTGTTCAATTTCAGCCCAACATTTCTACACTTCTCAAGGACCATTCTCAGTCTCTTATCATGTTATGACTTGTCATTACCCCATATGATCATATCATCCATACTTGTGTCAGTCCCCTGTATGTGTTCAGAGAGCTGGGGGACTTCTTGAGATTTCTCGGGTCAAGGCAAATCCTGAGCTTGCCCTGTTTCTTGTGCACGATCACTATTGAACTGAGCCATTCAGTGGGCTCGGTCACCTCTGTGATGACTGCAAGAAATATCATCATGTCAAGCTCTTCTTTTAGCTGTTCATGTAGTGTGAAAGGAACTTTTCGACATGCTTCTATTACTGGTTTGACGTTATTGTCAACTGTAATGGTATGTTCACCTGGTAGACAGCCTTGTCCGATGAAAACATCTTCATATTCTGATAGAATATCTGATGAACTGAATGAAGATTCACTTTTGATGACTTGATCTATGTTGATTTCGTAGACACGGCGGATGAGGTTCAATCGTTCACAGTTTTGGACTCCCAGGATTGATCTATGGTTGTCTGGCGTAACTGCAAATACTGTCTTGTATGGCTTGTCTTTGTAAGTGATTGTCACTTCTGCCTGTCCCTTTACAGGTACGTTAGTTCCGCCATACGCTTTAAGGTTCACCTTTGCAGGCTCAAGGGGTGGCTGCTGGTACTGCAGTTTGCTCCACTGTGAATAACCCATGATGTTCATATCTGCTCCACTATCTAGCTTGAGGGTTACTTGTGTTCCATTAATGTCAAGATTCATTACCCATGCTTTTGTTTGTGAATCTTGAATCCGCTCAGAATCCAACACATCTACGAAGAAATCTGATTCTATTGGTGGTTGCTTGTTGGTGGCGCCAATTTCGTGAATATTTCTCGACTTTGGGCGACTGGACCGACTTGACATTGTTTTACATTGAGCTGCAAAATGTCCCATATGACCACATTTCAAACATGTTTAACAAGATGCAGGGCATTTATCAACTTGCTTGTGTGTGTAATTACCACATCTACCACAATGTTCATTTTTTTCAGGTTTTCTATAGTTCTGTTTTGTTTTGTTGTGTTTTGGCTTGGATTTGACATAATGAACAGATGCATCTTCACTTACTTCTTAAGCTTGCCATTTCTGCTGCTCTAATTGAATCAATAGCTTTTGTAAAAGTTAACTTATCATCTCTGAGCAATCTCTCACGATATGTACTATTGTAGACACCACAAACAATTCTGTCTCTAATTAAACTGTGCCAAATTCACAAATTTTTTACTTATCCTGCATTACTCCTTAATGCATTCACTGCTTACCTTGCGACAAAAAAAACCCAGAGACAGCATACCGGCGATGGTCCTTGGGTGAAGGCTCTGTGCCACAATCCCACTTTTACACCACGCCGTCGCTGTCCCCGTGACCTCACGTGACCAAAGGTCAATTCTTCACATCACTGCCTGTCGCAACACAGCTAGGACGCTTCCTGCGGAGCTCTCGGTTTTGGATTTATTTAGACCTTCCAATTCATCTACCATTCTAAATTCATCTGCGATGGGTGATGTATTCTTTTCATATTACTTTCAACATGTTGTGAAGTTGTATTTGATGTATTGATGTATTTTTCCCCCCACGTGCTATCTGTTCCCCGCCATTTTGAATTGTGTTACAATTGTTTGCTTGACAGGTAGTCAATTGTTTACAATTATCGGCGATGTATGTATAACATAGTTCATATGTTGTTTTCAATACTACTAGGTGTGGCGTTTCATTGAGTTGCGTATATTCAATCATTTTTACACTTTCAAGTCGTTCCAAAATTTTGCCGATAAGTTATTATTTACGGCAGTAAATTCCAGTCCCTTTTTCTTCTAGTATATTATTGCGTAACTTATGTTTGCGCGTTGTACTAATTGTCGTGGAAAAAATCTATTAAAGGTCCTCATCCACATTGTTTGGCGTGTACGCAAATTTGTGCACCAAATTCTAAATGTGTTTTTTGTGTAAACCTCTCTCCAACGAGTTTCGCGAGGTATAGGCAGGTTACTCACAAATGTATTTTGCAGCAATCACGTTGTGAGAAAAAGAAAATGTCTATCACAAATGAGTGAGGGACAGGATTCGATCATTACGACGCAACCTTTATCTTTGAGGGATAATAGGTCGTCCGTAACTGTCACCGAGGAGGTGCACATGCCGCCGGAATCCTCTCTCCCAGAGAATGTTGGGCGTATTATAATGGGACCTAATTTGCAGTCCTTTGAGAATTCTACGTCTGTTACGTCTGCAGACAAGATGGTAGGGGTAGCGCCAAGCCAAGCTAGACTCAGGTCTACTCCATTGAGCATTGCGCCTCATATGCCTGCGCCAAGCGCAGCCAATGCCTACTACCCAAGCGCATCTACAATGACATCAGCCCCAGGGCTATCAGCTTACAATATTACGCAAGCAGAGCACAATAAGCTTAGCGCTGTACCAACGTATCCAGGGCAGCAGATGCAAGCGCAGGCGCCTATGCCAATTCCAAACACTAATTGGATGCAATATTTTTACAATCAATGTGGCAGCAGTCTATAACACAATTGTATCCTGCGCCTACCCCTAAGCCTACGCCTATGCCTATGTATCTGACACCTGCATCAACTACATCTACAGCACATATTTTACCACCTACTCCAGTGACTAATGTATATAATACTCCTTTTGTGAGTCATAATACAGTACATTCTTCGTTGAGTAGTACCAGTACACCTGCTCTTACTTGGACATTCTTGTTACCAGGCAGTTCATCTAAGCCCTCGGTCAAAGGTAAAACTTCACTTCGGAGTAGAAGTCATTCACCATCTAGACGTACACATCAACATCCTTTGATTCATCAGATTTTTCTAATGTTGAGGAGGGAGATTCCTCGACTGAATGGAATACTCACCTTAGCCTGGCTCAAGTACCTGATTGGGTAGCTGACCATCTCATTTCAGTACCTTCCCCGGGTAGTGGGGTGGATACAAAAGATTCTATTTGGACACATCCCACGTCGATTCCGATTGACCCTATGATGTCAGATATGATTAGATCTTTGGATGAGGACTTCGCCAAGCTAACACTTACGCCGTCATTCAAGCCTCCCAGGTTTAGGAAAGATGAATTTCCTATTCATGGCTTTGAGGCAGCAAACCAGGCAAATAGTTTGGATGAGGATATACAGAGAATGACAGGCTTGTCAAGGCCTACCACTCTTAAGGTTCAGGATACCAGAGTTGCGTTTATTGAAACAGAAATTCGAAGGGTATTAAAACCTTTATCAGCATTAGCATCGTCTACACGTGCGGTAGAGCAGGATCTGTCAGAGGATAATCCTAACCGAATAGATCAACTATAGTTGATTTTCAACAGCGTCAGATTGACCATATGAGGAATCATCTTAAAGTCGCGTTGGCGAAAATAACTGTCACTCGTAGACTTGGTTGTTTAGCCTTATCTACTTGGGACTCAGGCAAGTCAGGCAATTACAGGCCTAGACGTTTAAGGAAAGACAGGTGCAAGATTCTTTTCGTGGTAAAGGATGTGGCAGAGGCAAACCTCAAGGTTCTTATCAATCCCGACGTGGTAAATACCACAGTAAGGGAGGCGATAGGAGGGGCAAACATTGAAATGTTGGACAGTCACGACTGGGATCTCCTATCCGCAGTCATCCAAATTGTCGATATCCCCGTAGGTGGGAGACTGAGTCAATTTTGGAAGAACTTGAGCATCCTCAGGGACGATTACGTTCTCAACATTCTACGCCACGGTTACCAACTAGACATAGAGGTTTTCCTCCGTTGACCACGGCTCCCCTCCCTTGGAATTATCCAAGGAAGCAACATATCCTTTTAAGGATTCTCACATCTTCCTGGTACCCAAGAAGGGCTCAGACAAGATGAGAATGATACACAATCTCTCTGTCTTCAACAAGCGTTATCTGAAGCGTCCACCCTGTTGCCACCCCATCACATTGAGACTAAGAACCAGCATAAAAGTGTTCCATTCCTTGATCAGTATAACTCTACAGGATGCATATCTGCACATACCGATCCATCCCAACGATCGCAGATTCCTCAGGTTCCAGTTCAATGAGGTCCACTACCAGTGGGCAGTACTCCCATTTGGCATTTCAGTGGACGTGATGGAGTGGCTGTTTACAGGAATAATGAAGCCCATAACTGCGTTTCTACACCTGAGGAATATTTGGTTTGAGTCGTACATAGACGACTGTCTCCTGTGTCATCGACACACACCGACGTTAGTATGCCAACGGGAATTCACCAGAGGCTACTATATCAACTTGGTTGGATAATCAACGAGGCGAAGTCGGAGTAAACTCCATCATTTCGACTCCAGTTCATAGGAGGACCATTTCAAACAGATCAGAACCTCCTGTCGGTCCCCAGGTACAGATGGCACAAGATTTTACGCCTCCTGTCACCTGCTCTTTGTCAACCACGCACACTTCACCAAGTGCAAGTGTTGCTAGGGTTACTCACCTCAGCCCAGGACCTAACCAACAGAGGCCGATTACAGTTACACCCAGTACAACGATTCCTGAACCCTTACATCAGGAGTCAGGATCCACTAAAGGCCATCATACTACCGACGCATCTGAGACCTTACCTCCTTTGGTGGACGATAGAGTCGAATGTCTTAGGAGGAGTCTCTTTATCAGGGTTGTCCCCAAATCTACACCTATTCATACTTTTTTCGTAGACTTACAAGACGAGACAGTCTCAGGGCTTATCGGAAGTGGCACATAAACAATTTGGAGTTGGAAGCCGTAATTTTAGCCATATCCCATTGGCAGAATCAACTACAATCAGCCCAACTCTCCATATCAACAGACAACAGCACTGTGGTGTGGTGCCTGCGCAATCAGGGAACAACACACTCCCACTCTCTTCTTCAACAGACATTCAGGTTTTTCCATCTAGTGGATCGTCTGCAACTATAGTTCATAGTTCAGCACATCCCCGGATGTCGAAACATTCTGGCCGATGCTTTATCATGCCCAGACAGGGTGGCACCCACCGAGTGGAAACTTCGCACAGAAGCATTCCAATTATTGCTTCGGAAGTTCGGGCAACCAAACATCGACCTGTTTGCAACTTGCCAAAACCACCAACTCTTGACGTATGTCTCCCCGTTACCAGATCCGAAGGCTTGGACGGTGGATGCGTTCAGCATTCCTTGGGAAGGACTAAAAGCTGCCTTTCGGCCACCAGTTCTACTTCCCAGGGTAATACAAAAGATCAAAGAGACAGGAATACTTGCCCTGACTTTGGTCGCGCCCTGGTGGCCAGCGAGAGGGTGGTTCGTCTAGCTCAGAAAGCTAGCAGAAAATGATCCACTACCCCTCCCACAGTGGTCCAACCTACTTATCCACCCTCACAGCAAATTGCCTCATCCAACACCAGACAGATTTTGTCTGCACGGTTGGTTCGTCTTAAGAAGGCATTAAGTGCAACACCATATCTTTATGGTTACGCGCAGTCATCCTTCAGGCCTATTCGATCGCCAATTTGGATCCGCCAAGAACGAATAATCCTCATGAGATCAGGGCATTAGCCTATACCATGGCCTTACACAGCAATTGTACTATTAAGACAATCATGGAAGGATGTTTTTGGAGGTCTGACACAGTTTTCTCTAGTCATAATCTTCGCGATGTGACTCTCGAGGACATTGAATGTGTACAGAGTTTTGGGCAAGTTACCAACCCTCAACGCTAATAATGTACTCACCCTATTCAGAGCCTTTCCCTTCCGGTGTAATCGATCAGATTTCGCCAGTGGAAGACAAGTTATTGTCATCAGGGCTTTAATTATATAGTAAGTAAAGATTTTGCTGATGAGCTCGTTGTCTTTATAACTAAAAATGTATAGGGAACTACTCTTTAATTCCCATGTACAATTGTTTGCCACATTGTAATACCCTACCGTATTAGAGTTTTCTCTCAACTTTTCCGCTAAACGGTTTACTGACCAATCTGTGTCGTATTTTCAGGACGTGAATTATTGAGGTTTATGTTTTGTGAGGATTTCCCACCTCCAAACCGTCCGATACAGATACATTAAGGAGTAATGCAGGATAAGTAAAAAAATTAGTAAAATCTAAATATTTTTTACATTTGTATATTTATCCTGCATTACTACGTTTAAGGCCCACCCGTCGCAGACTTGCCTCCCTACTTTGGCTTCAGAAACCTCAAAAGTATGTTTTTTAAGCTCGGGCGACAGGCAGTGATGTGAAGAGTTGACCTTTGGTCACGTGAGGTCACGGGGACAGCGACGGCGTGGTGTAAAAGTGGGATTGCGGAACAGAGCCTTCACCCAAGGACCATCGCCGGTATGCTGTCTTGGGGTTTTTTTGTCGCAAGGTAAGCAATGAATGCTTTAAGGAGTAATGCAGGATAAGATTTTACTAAGATTTTGCCATTTGCTGTAAGTCACAAACATACTGATCAATTTTCTGGTCGACTTCTGAGAACAAGTGAAAAACTTGTACCTTTCAAAAGTTATGTTTTTTCTATTAACACAATACTGCTCAAATTTTCATATTGTCTTCTTCTTCATCCCATTGAAAGGAATTATATACTTCTCTTGCATTATCCCCAATGGCATTTAGGAGTAGTGAAGACTTGTTTTGATGAGTCTTCTGTTTTCCATCTATAGTGACAGTGTAATAGCACTCCCATGCTTGCTTGAATCTACGCCAGTTTTCACTAAGATTACCAG
This sequence comes from Haliotis cracherodii, assembly GCF_022045235.1. Taxonomy (NCBI): domain Eukaryota; kingdom Metazoa; phylum Mollusca; class Gastropoda; order Lepetellida; family Haliotidae; genus Haliotis; species Haliotis cracherodii. The sequence goes on from NW_027266286.1 coordinate 33,623,185, forward strand.
TGAAATCTAGTGCTTTAGGACGCTCCAATCCTTGCATTTTGTCAGCTGAGTTCATTTACCAGCTTCTGACACCATGTAATGGTCTTATTGACTTCTGGAACTTCTGTTTAGGAGGTTCAACTTTCTTATGAGTCAAAAGCACATGTCTGGTTTATAGTCATGTTAAATCAACTAAAGGGGAATAACTCCCAATGATCTACAGTACAGTGCTGGTACAACAACTAGCTATAATAACTGTGTACATAGCACTCTGGTGGAACATGCTATAATGTAAACACATTAGATATATTGACTTACTCCTTCAGCTACTAGACACAGCACTGACTTTATAATTCTTCCCACGACCTATGTCAGCCAGTGATGACAACATGTGGAATAACGAAGCACATGCATTCATCGTCACCTCGATATAAGAATGCTGATATGACGCCCAGGGGATGGAAATGAAAACCTTTGCTTGGGGACACCTCAGGACACATCTCAGTTGGTGGATAATAGAGTTGAACGTCTTAGGAGGCGTCTCCTTAACAGAGCTCAGTTTCAGCAGTTTCAGGGCTGTGGTCTGGCGCACAGCACACATGGCACATCAACAATCTTGATTTTATGGTGCTCATTCTGGCAATTTCACCTTGGTAGGAGCGTCTCCGGAACACTCAACTCGCCATCTCCATCAACAGCAGCATGGAGGTTTGGTGCATGTGCAACCAAGAGGAAACGCACACTCACTCCCTGCTTCAACAGATGTTTTGGTTCTTTCATCTAATGCATCATCTGGTTCTACAATTCCTAGTTCAGCACATCCCCAGATATCGGGACATTCTGGCAGATGCATTTTCCAGGCCAGAGAGGGTGGTTCCCATGGAGTGGAAACTCCACCCAGAGGCATTTCAACTGGTGCAACAGGATTTTGGATCCGCAGTCTTGGGCGTTAGACGCATTCAGCATCTACCGCATACATATACATACATATGTTCGTATTCTGTTCGATGGTTACTATTTTGAAATATTTACACATGCGTATTTATTCAATTTATCATTATTTTACTTTGATCAAGGAAGCAATGGTGAGTAACTAGGGCCAAAATACAAGAATCCTAGTAAAATGAGCAGAGTCCAAATGGACTGATTCTTATTTTAATAAGTTCTCATTAAGAACGTTTGGGTCTACTTCAGATTTTGACCTCTGTGGCATGGATGCATTTTTTTTTTGTCATTCATCAAATGACCTATGATATGTGAAACTAAAACTTGTCAAATGAGGTACATGAACTGTACTTTTATCACCCGCCATGCAGTGGGGCGGGGTATATGGGATCGACGTTCGTCCGTCTCTTTTGTATAGTTTATATTCAATACTATGTGAACAAACAAAATTCTAATGTGCCCCAAGACAGGGGATAGTGATAGCTAAAAAAAAAAACCATACAGGTTTCAAACAATGAAACAATGTCTTTTTCATGTGGATGTAACTGTTATTGCAGAACAACAGATAATCATTCATCATAAAGTATTTTTATGATTGACATCTGTACCATGCAGGCACTTCATACATATTCACCGTCAATCAACCAGTCAGGAAGAAGTTTAGTTTTCATGTTTCAACTTTGTAATATGCACACTTAGGGGAGAATGAACCCCATGTTTCGTGGTCATAACTCTCCTCCAATGACGCCCTAATCTGTTTGCTTATACAGTGGTCCCTCGACTTAACGCTCCTTGATGTACCGCTACTTCGGATGCACCGCGGGGTAAACCATGGCTCCCAAAAATGCATGAAGAATTTTCCCCTAAAAGCGCGTTAAAGCGTGTTAAAGCAAATAAAGTTACAAATAAACTGATGAAATTTAATTCCAAGTCAATGTACACGTGTGTGTATTTGTAAAACAATTACGTTCATTGTATCCGGCTGAATGTGATCGAAACCATTCTGCCTTTTGTTCCGGTTGTGAAAAAACATATCGTACACAGATCTGGCATTAAACTCACATAAAATCAAATCACAGCAACAACAAACATAAGCTGCATTGTTTCATTTAATACTCATCTCAGCTTGTTGTGATTGGTAAGACAACATGTGAGATGTCTTCGAACTTCAAACCGGCCGCGTGTAATGCAATAACAACAAAACAATGGCTTCCGGTATTTAATCCGGACTTGAGTAACCGTGAGAGACCTATAAAAAACATTGGAACTTCATTGTTTAAATAGCGTAATTACGAAGGGTATAAAATAAATCTTAGTTCATTAGTCTTTACCATTTCAATCATGGCAACCACTGCGAGTAGATCTAAGCGACAGGCGTACACTATTAAAGACAAGTTGGAGATCGTGAGGCGGGTGAGAGAGGGTGAATCGCAAGCTAGCGTCAGCCGTTCAACTGGGATTCCAGCAGGGACCATACGTGGATGGCTAAAAGAAGAAAAAAAACTACAAGATCTTGCATTTGAGACCCAGGAGATCGGGGGATTGCAGAAGAAGCGAAATAAAGGGGCAACGGACTCTACACTGGATGCAGCGCTGTTTTCGTGGTTCACGCAAAGCAGACATGGTGGCATACCACTATCTGGCTCAGAAACTGTACCAAGATATTCATGGCCCTGACGACACATTCAAGGCCAGTGCAGGCTGGTTGTGGAGATTTCAGAAACGACATGGAATCAAGTCGTTTACAGTGACCGGGGAGCGGAGATCGGCCGACGACGACGCTGCTGAAGCATTTCCCGCCATACTAAGAGAGCTGATGGAGTCCGAGGGGTACGTTGAAGAGCAGATCTACAACTGTGACGAGACCGGCCTTTACTACAAGCTGTTGCCAGACAAGACCCTAGGCACCAAGGAAGACAAGCAGACTGGATTCAAGTCCGCCAAGCAACAGGTGACAGTTTTGCTCACGTGCAACAAGCCTGGGACGCACAAGTTGAAGCCTCTGGTGATCGGCAGTGCCCAGAATCCCAGGTGCTTTCATCACGTCAACAGAGAAGCACTGCCCACTCACTACAGCGCCTCTGCAAATGCGTGGATGACAGCAAAGATTTTTGAAGATTGGTTTTTCCACAAGTTCGTCCCAGCTGTCCGTGACCATCTCCGATCACGGAACTTGGAGGAGAAAGCCATTTGTTTTAACAAACTTCCAATACATTCCAATCCCATTGTCTCACAACACAAATGTGTCAAAACCATGGAGGTGTCGAACTCAGTCCTAGGAAAGTCTTTCTATATTTATCACTATTTTAACCTGGATGGTTCAAATTCAAGGTTGTCATAAACTCAGTTCATAGTAAAAAATAAGTCATATAATTACATCATCAGTCATATGATGTCTGGATATTATGAATAAAATACATATGTAGGCAGTAATGTGGATATTACAGATGGTTCCGTTTTTATTTCTTATTCTATAAATGTTCTATACCAAACATCACGATGTGGTATGTTTTATGAATACCTTGGTTGGACAGTAATAAAATCCAATTGGCTATGTTGAACATGTTGAACCCACAAGCTGGAGACAAGGGATGTGACTGTATATTTCTTGAGTATCACCAGTTCATACAATGATGAATTGTTTCACTTGCCAGGGATCTCATGGGAGCTGCGAAGACTGGAAGCGGCAAAACGCTGGCATTCCTTATTCCTGCTGTTGACTTGATGTACCAACTGAAGTTCATGCCTCGCAATGGAACTGGCTGCATCATTATTTCCCCCACTCGGGAGCTGTCCATGCAGACATTCGGGGTGCTGAAGGAGCTGCTCAAGTACCACTGCCACACCTATGGACTCGTCATGGGGGGTACGGATAGGAAACAAGAGGCCAAGAAGCTGGCCAAGGGAATCAATATACTGGTGGCTACGCCAGGCCGCCTTCTGGACCATCTGCAGGTGGGTACACAGCGGCCATAAGGGGGGAAGTTGGGGGTAATTCCATTCTGGGATGTTCATGTCCAACACAGCTGGAGCAAATAAGGGCTGTTGTGTCAACATCCATGGTTCTAATGAAACAAAGTGATCTATTTTGCTTCTCAACAATTATAAGTTTGTACAGCATTTTATGGGGGAAAGCCTGGATGAAATTTAATAGTTGACCTTTACTTGTTTTAGGAAAGAAACATAGATTTGGTGTTGACCTTCTTTTCTTGTTTGCTTATCACCATGTCTGTAATTTGTCTTAATCTTTTGTAATTTTTAACATCTTCTGGCGTAGACATCAGGCACTTTTCTTGGCAGAAGCTAGCTTCAGTTGGGTCCCATGGAATCGTTGGCTATAACATTTGAAGTGACATTCCTAAGTTATAATTATGCTTCAGAACACGCCAGACTTCATGTTCAAGAACCTCCAGTGCCTCATCATTGATGAAGCTGATCGAATACTGGATTTGGGATTTGAAGAAGAAATGCGACAGATTATCAAACTGTTGCCAAGTAAGTTTTAGAAATTTAAGGTATTGCATATGCTGATTAAACATAGTGTTATTTCATTCTTCTCTTCTATGAAAAAACACAGAATCCATAGTGTGGAAGGCCATGTGGGGGGCCAGTGCTCTCCACCAGGTCACGGATCAGAGTTACCTCCCCTGGTCACCATGGACAATCCCTAGTGGCATTGGGCCTTACCGGCCAAGATCACTCTGGTGCCCTGAACTGGTGCAGGGTTCCTGTTATGGAACTTCTTTCATGGGAAATAGTAGGGTCTAGAGCTCAAACAAAAAGTGTCACTCTCCATACATAAACAATTCCTTAAAATTATATGCCCGAATGTCGCTGGTGACCCGTTCTTGATATCCAAGGTAACCACATAATCACATGTCACAAGACCTAAATCAGTGCTTTTGGCCTCATATAGAAATGACATAATGTTGCAATATGCATTAAGTTTGTGCAGGTTTTCGATGAGTCCTAAGTTTCTTATTCTCCTTAGGGACTCCTCCAATAGCCGAGACTAAACCTGGGGCATCATCTAGGTTAGTTCGCTTCCTGAGAACACCTCATGAAATAATTCTTACATTCCTGATTTAATAAGGCACAAATCTGTTTCAGAAAAGGGTAAATGGCAAATGGGGTCGGTTATTGTGTAAATTTCTACCCCTTCATGTATCAAGGGTGGTATATATACTCTTCAGGAAAAAGAAACGCAAAGCCAGATTGTGTGAGGTAGGAAAATACTTTTATACAAGGAACTGTACAAAATGCCAAAATGTTGTGGAGAGAACACTTGGGGATTGTAGTCATCTGAGTTATCGGTACAAAGGAAAAGTCCAAGGTGGAGGTCAGCTACCATCAATAACGCATATGTCCCCCGTTGGAATCGATAGCTGCCTGCCGTCTCCTCCCCATGGAAGAGACGAGTATGCGAACCACATCCTGGGGAATGGCAGCCCACTCGGTCTGCAATGCAAAAGCCAAGAGCTGCCACGTATGGGGTTGTGGTTGACGTCGGTGTAGCCGTCTATCAAATTCATCCCACAGGTGCTCTATCGGTTTCAAATCCGGGGATCTGGAGGGCCAGGGAAAAACGTCAACGTTGTTGATGCGTAGACAGGCTCTTGTGATTCGTGCTGTATGCGGTCGAACGTTGTCCTGCTGGAATACACCGTTGCTGTTGACTGCAATTGGGAGGATGGGTGGTAGGAGAATTTCAGTAAGATTGCCCTGGATATGGACCAAACCTGTCCTGCCATGATGAGAAATAGCCTCCCAGATCATAACGCTACAACCACCAAACCAGTCCACTTCCTGTATGCAATTTCCAGCGTAGCGTTCTGAACCAGACATCCCTCCATCGCAGTTGAGGCCATACTTTGTGTTAACGACACCAATGCAGTCGTTGTTGACGATGTTGTCGAAGTAATGTGACGCATCACGCAGGACGTCTTGCCCGTAGACCTGCTGCTCTTGAATGGTTTCGTACTGTCTGGTCGGAGATTCTGCACAATCCGGGTATTTTGGATGCAGTTGAGTTGACAGGTTGTTCTTTCACGTAGGTGGCGCAGTCGGATGTAGCGATCTTGGTCAGGGGTGGTTACTTTTGATCATCCTTGCCTTGGCCAATCAAGTGTTGACCCATGCTGTTGAAAGCCTTGGATACAGCTGATCGCGCATTCCCCTGCCTGCAAGCGCCTATGACGTTTTTTTGCCCTTCGGTTAATCTTGGCATGTTGTTGAACTGTCACTGTTTGATTGACGCAGATGCCAGGCAATAAAAAACCCTGCACTTTTATACTGTTCATAGTGCTGCTGCACGTGCAGTGCATGCAGCTCCATGACCCTTTTGCTAATGCACTGGGTGCGTTTTTACGAATCGTTCATGTTTCCCGACCAATTGTTTGCATGTCCTTGTTGTGATCATTTTGATCCGGGAAATTTGTCACCGACACTATAACACATTAAACCTCTTCATTTTGCACCTTTTTGTCCGCTTATTTTGCTTTTCTGGCCAAAAATATCCGTATTGTGTTTTCTTTTTTTAAAAGAGTATATTTAGGTGGGCGAATACTGTGCCATGAATCAATATTATTTTTCAAAAGTAGGTCTGGTTTCGAGAGGCTCATTACCAGACCCCATGGTTCTGCAGCCATGTTCAGATTACTTCTTGTATCTGAATGTGATCCCTGAAGACGATGAACTGGGACTGTTCTGTTGAAATGTCTGTAGCCATAAAAATCTTCACCCTGAGAACATCGCAAAAACCCAAACCCTGTCCATGTGAACTTCCTGTATGATAGCTTTTTAAGTGAAACAGGTTCAAACTTTTTTGCATCAAGATGTCTCCAATATCAAATTTGTTCTTCGGCTGATGTTTGAGTCGAGATTGTTGGTATTAGCCCTGATCACTTTTTGTCTTGTTTTGATTGTTTTAGCCAACATGGACCAAATGTCCACACAAGCCTTCCTCACATTGATGGAGGGATGAACTTGAACACTGAGTAGTATTTCTTGGTCTAGTGGCATATATAGGATGGGTTTTCCTTAAATGTTAACAACAAGGCCCAGGAAGCTGAAACTTGGTGAAATGTGTAGAAACACAATAGGATCAGAATTAGCAATGGCTCCTAAAATCTGAAAAGTAATGAAAAATATTTCAGCCATCTCCGACCACACCCAAACCCACCCAAAATCTCTATAGGATGTTGTGATATCAATACATCAGTACATCTGTAACATTGCGTCGTCTGGATTTTGTTTCAAAATTACTAATATTCTTTGTCAGAGAGGCGGCAGACCATGCTTTTCTCAGCAACACCCACCAGAAAAACGGAAGATTTGGCTCGAGTATCCTTGAAGAAAGAACCATTGTACGTGGGTGTTGATGACCGGAAGGATGCTGCCACAGTCGAAGGCCTGGAGCAGGTGAGATGAGCTGGATGATGGTCAAACAGAGCTGCTGGGTGTGACACACAATACATTGCAATTGTTGTATGATGTATGAGACAAAGTCAGGATGTATGAGACAAAGTTAGGATGTATGATACAAAGTTAGGATGTATGAGACAAAGTAAGGATGTATGAGACAAAGTTAGGATGTATGAGACAAAGTTAGGATGTATGATACAAAGTCAGGATGTATAAGACAAAGTTAGGATGTATGATACAAAGTTAGGATGTATGAGACAAAGTTAGGATGTATGATACAAAGTCAGGATGTATAAGACAAAGTCAGGATGTATAAGACAAAGTTAGGATGTATGATACAAAGTCAGGATGTATGAGACAAAGTTAGGATGTATGATACAAAGTTAGGATGTATGAGACAAAGTAAGGATGTATGAGACAAAGTTAGGATGTATGATACAAAGTTAGGATGTATGAGACAAAGTTAGGATGTATGAGACAAAGTTAGGATGTATGAGACAAAGTTAGGATGTATGATACAAAGTCAGGATGTATAAGACAAAGTTAGGATGTATGATACAAAGTTAGGATGTATGATACAAAGTTAGGATGTATGAGACAAAGTTAGGATGTATGATAGAAAGTCAGGATGTATAAGACAAAGTCAGGATGTATAAGACAAAGTCAGGATGTATGATACAAAGTTAGGATGTATGATACAAAGTTAGGATGTATGAGACAAAGTTAGGATGTATGATAGAAAGTCAGGATGTATGATACAAAGTTAGGATGTATGAGACAAAGTTAGGATGTATGATACAAAGTTAGGATGTATAAGACAAAGTCAGGATGTATGAGACAAAGTTAGGATGTATGATACAAAGTTAGGATGTATGAGACAAAGGATGTATGAGACAAAGTTAGGATGTATGAGACAAAGTTAGAATGTATGAGACAAAGTTAGGATGTATGATACAAAGTCAGGATGTATAAGACAAAGTTAGGATGTATGATACAAAGTTAGGATGTATGATACAAAGTTAGGATGTATAAGACAAAGTCAGGATGTATAAGACAAAGTTAGGATATATGATACAAAGTTAGGATGTATGATACAAAGTTAGGATGTATAAGACAAAGTCAGGATGTATGAGACAAAGTTAGGATGTATGATACAAAGTTAGGATGTATGAGACAAAGGATGTATGAGACAAAGTTAGGATGTATGAGACAAAGTTAGGATGTATGAGACAAAGTTAGGATGTATGATACAAAGTCAGGATGTATAAGACAAAGTTAGGATGTATGATACAAAGTTAGGATGTATGATACAAAGTCAGGATGTATAAGACAAAGTCAGGATGTATAAGACAAAGTTAGGATATATGATACAAAGTTAGGATGTATGATACAAAGTTAGGATGTATGAGACAAAGTTAGGATGTATGATACAAAGTCAGGATGTATAAGACAAAGTCAGGATGTATGAGACAAAGTTAGGATGTATGAGACAAAGTTAGGATGTATGAGACAAAGTTAGGATGTATGATACAAAGTCAGGATGTATAAGACAAAGTCAGGATGTATAAGACAAAGTTAGGATGTATGAGACAAAGTTAGGATGTATGATACAAAGTCAGGATGTATAAGACAAAGTTAGGATGTATGAGACAAAGTTAGGATGTATGATACAAAGTTAGGATGTATAAGACAAAGTTAGGATGTATATGACAAAGTTAGGATGTATGAGACAAAGTTAGGATGTATGAGACCAAGTTAGGATGTATGAGACAAAGTTAGGATGTATGATACAAAGTCAGGATGTATGAGACAAAGTTAGGATGTATAAGACAAAGTAAGGATGTATGAGACAAAGTTAGGATGTATGATACAAAGTTAGGATGTATGAGACCAAGTTAGGATGTATGAGACCAAGTTAGGATGTATGATACAAAGTTAGGATGTATGAGACAAAGTTAGGATGTATAAGACAAAGTCAGGATGTATGAGACAAAGTTAGGATTCAGACTAAGTTGTATGTATGATTCAGGCTAAGTTGTATGTATGATTCAGGCAATTTTGTATGTATGATTCAGACTAAGTTGTATGTATGATTCGGACTAAGTTGTATGTATGATTCAGACTAAGTTGTATGTATGATTCAGGCTAAGTTGTATGACTAAGTTGTATGTATTATTCAGACTAAGTTGTATGTATGATTCAGGCTAAGTTGTATGTATGATTCAGACTAAGTTGTATGTATGATTCATGTTAAGTTGTATGTATGATTCAGACTAAGTTGTATGTATGATTCAGGGCTAAGTTGTATGTATGATTCAGACTAAGTTGGATGTATGATTCAGGCTAAGTTGTATGACTATGATTCAAACTAAGTTGTATGTATGATTCAGGATAAGTTGTATGTATGATTCAGACTAAGTTGTATGTATGATTCAGACTAAGTTGTATGTATGATTCAGACTAAGTTGTATGTATGATTCAGGGCTAAGTTGTATGTATGATTCAGACTAAGTTGTATGTATGATTCAAACTAAGTTGTATGTATGATTCAGGATAAGTTGTATGTATGATTCAGACTAAGTTGTATGTATGATTCAGACTAAGTTGTATATATGATTCAGGCTAAGTTGTATGTATGATTCAGGCTAAGCTGTTTGGATGATTCAAACTAAGTTGTATGTATGATTCAAACTAAGTTGTATGTATGATTCAGACTAAGTTGTATGTATGATTCAGACTAAGTTGTATGTATGATTCAGACTAAGTTGTAAGTATGATTCAGGGCTAAGTTGTAGGTATGATTCAGACTAAGTTGTATGTATGATTCAGACTAAGTTGTACAAGAAGGGAAAAGAAACGTCATGTGGATGTATCATATAAATATCTTTTTTTCATATAAATATATCTCATAAATATCTTTATATGTAAGAAAAGACATCTGAGAAAGTCAGTGTTTGAACCATATGAAATTAACAGTCTGGGGAATGTTTTTTGCGAATTGTGAAGGCACCAGAAGACATCACAGCTGGGGGGTTCAAAATCAGTACCTGGTGTGGCCACCACGGGCGTTGACTACAGCCACACGTCTCCTGTACATGGAGTGAACTAGCCTGTTGATGAAGGCCATTGGGATATGGGCCCATATCCTCAGGAACGCTACACGCAGTTCTGCTGCAGTTGTCGGCCTTGGGCGTACGTTGTTGAGTCTGCGTTGGATCTCATCCCACAAGTGTTCAATGGGATTCAAATCCAGACTGAGGGCAGGCCAAGGCATGATTTGGATGTTGTGCTGCTGGAGGAAGTGCCTGGTGACTCTGGCAGTGTGGGGACGGGCGTTGTCTTGCTGAATGGTGTGGTTTTGATGACGGATGAAAAAAAGGCACGACATGGGGTCTGAGGACTTGGTCAATATAGCGGCGAGCTGTGATGCCATTACCCCTGCCTGGACCAATATTCTGAAAGACCAGAGGTCCCACTCTCTGGTTCAGTCCGATTCCACCCCAAACCAAGATGCTTGGGCCGCCCCACGGATCTCGTTCCATAACACAAGCATCAGCATAACATTTGCCCCTCCTTCGCCAGACCCTGACTCTGCCATCCACATTTGAAACACAGTGGCGACTTTCATCAGTGAAGATGACTCTTCTCCATTGCTGTTGACGCCAATTTTGATGCTGTCGGTGACGATCTCTCAGGATGGGTACATGAGCAGGACGGTGGCATGAGATGTTGTTGGCAGTTAGGCGACGTCGGACTGTATGATCACTGATGGCACGCTGGTGGTTGCCAATGGTTTGCCGAACTGTTACAGTGGCCATTGGGAATCGGTTCTGCAGATGTTGGAGTATCATGAACCGATCTTGTCTGGGAGTAATGACTCTAGGACGACCACTACGAGGTCGGTCGTCGGTGTTGGTGGTGTTGTGGCGATGTTGCAAACGATATATCGTTCTGACATTGACATTGAATGCATTTGCAACGACCTGTGTACTCTGGCCTGCTTGCAGTCTTCCGATCGCTTGTTGTCTCTCATTTCCTGATAATCTTGGCATGGCTGATGACTCGAAAAAACAAAAGCCAGCTGAACAGTTTTGGGTGTCTTTTATACCCATACCATCCACGATATGCACGTGCACTATGTTTTTTACATGACTTTTCCCAAACTGAGTCCCATTGCAATTTTGGAGGCTGCGTTTGGGCAAAGCACTCCATTTTAAACTCAATTGTTAAATGGACTTTAAGGCAACAAAAAGAAGCAGTAGAACATTAAATGAGTTTATTGACCACAGATCATGTAACTGCCAGTGTCAAGTTTTATCAGTTTTTTCAGAAGTGATGTTTCTTTTGCCTTTCAGTGTATATATGATTCAGACAAAGTTGTTTGTATGTTTCAAGGCGTATTTGCATGTTTGTTTCAGGGCTAAGTTGTATGCATATATCCAGAATAAGGTGTATGTTTCAGGGCTAAGGTGTATGTTTCAGGGCTAAGGTGTATGTTTCAGGGCTAGGCTGTATATTTCAGGGCTAAGTTGTATCTTTCAGGTCTAAGTTGTACGTTTCAGGGCTAAGTTGTATGTTTCAGGGCTAAGCTGTATGTTTCAGGGCTAACTGTATGTTTCAAGGCATATTTGCATGTTTTTTGCAGGGCTACGTTGTATGTTTCAGGCCTAAGGTGTATGTATCAGGGCATATTTGCATGTTTGTTGCAGGGCTAAGCTGTATGTTTCAGGGCTAAGCTATATGTTTCAGGGCTAACTGTATGTTTCAAGGCATATTTGCATGTTTGTTACAGGACTAAGTTGTATGTTTCAGGGCTAAGGTGTATGTTTCAAGGCATATTTGCATGTTTGTTTCAGGGCTAAGCTGTATGTTTCAGGGGTAAGGTGTATGTGTCAGGGCTAAGGTGTATGTGTCAGGGCTAAGCTGTATGTTTCAGGGCTAAGCTGTATGTTTCAGGGCTAAGATGTATGTTTCAGGGCTAAGCTGTATGTTTCAGGGCTAGGTTGTATGTTTCAGGGCTAGGTTGTATGTTTCAAGGCTAGGTTGTATGTTTCAAGCCAAATTTGCATGTTTGTTGCAGGCCTAAGTTGTATGTTTCAGGGCTAAGGTGTATGTTTCAAGGCATATTTGCATGTTTGTTTCAGGGCTAAGGTGTTTGTTTCAGGGCTAGATTGTATGTTTCAAGGCGTATTTGCATGTTTGTTTCAGGGCTAAGTTGTATGTTTCAGGGCTAAGTTGTATGTATATATCCAGAATAAGGTGTTTGTGTCAGGACTATGTTGTACGCTTCAGAGCTAATGTGTACGTGTCAGGGCTAAGTTGTATGTTTCAGGGCTATGGTGTATGTTTCAATGCCATTTTGTATGTTTCAGGGCTATGTTGTATCCCCATCAGACAGACGATTTCTTCTCTTGTTCACTTTCCTGAAGAAGAATCGCAAAAAGAAGATAATGGTTTTCTTCAGTTCGTGTATGGCTGTGAAGTTCCACAGCGAGCTTCTGAACTACATTGACCTGCCAGTCATGTGTATCCATGTATGTACATACTCCCACATCAGAGACTCAGTCACAGCAGGGAAACTTGTTGTATTATAGTCTCGTATTAAGTTTGTCACTGTATTTTGTTTTGTAAACCATGAGTGAAGATGTTTTGAGTGGCTAAGCTTGCTCAGTTATTGCTGTTGCTTTCAAATCAAAATCAACCTGAAGACATGTCCTTTGTAAACACATACAGTCAAGTCTCATTAATCTGACACTCATTAATCCGACAATCGGATTTATCAGACACTAATTATGGGAACCAATTAAATCAGTGCTATTTCGACCCGTTAATCTGACAGTCTTGCACTCCGACTCGGACACACCTAATTTGCAACAGTTTACTGAAATCACTCATTAATCAGTCTAGTTAATCCGACATGGTGATCAGCGTACTCCGTGGTCATCTGCCCGCAAGAGTTCCCAGCCCCATGTTTTGATGCGAGTCGAGCTGGCTGGTAGCTGCTTATTACAACGGCTGTAGAGATAAACTTGCTTAACAATAAACAATTTAGCTATTAATAAACAAAACAATATTAATCACATGCTTAGATTACCTCAATCTCATTAAAATCAGATACCAGATCTCACAAGATATCCCATTACAGGTCATGTCAGAATGACCTTTCGCGAACTTTGACTGACCAATGAAATGGCTAACAGGAAGTCGACATTAGCCAATCAGAAAGCAGCTTTCTTGAGCTTTGCAGCAAACTGGCGTCTTTCATTCCAGACTATGCTTTTTACAGTATTTTGAATCAGTCACACAGCCCATAACCATAGTTGTGTTAAGCTTAATTTCGTTTATCCAACCTGTAGTGTATTCTCCTATTATAGTTGTTTACATCTTGTGTGATACAGTTTCCCGCAATATCCAAGTACACATTATCTCGTTACGTCATATGATGACGTCATGTATGGATGCGATGTCTGAGTAAACTATGATGGCTTCCTTCCATGTTCTGTTGTGTTTGGCGTGCATACTCCTAATACATAACACAACCTACTCGTTTATCCGACATTATAATGTGCAACCAACCATGTCGGATTAATGGGACTTGACTGTGCTAAGGTTTGACAACTGGCAAATCTTACAGTTATATAATAATATTAGTTAGGTCAACAATATGATAATGTCATATTTAGAAGACTTACTGAGATAATTTTGTGTAATGTCTGTGGAAATGATCCCTGCCTGTAGACATGGAAGATAACAGCATAAACTTGCACCTCATAGTGTTTTGTTGCCATCATGTATTTAGCACTTACTTTAAAAGCCATACTTTATTATTTCAGGGTAAACAAAAGCAAAGTAAACGAACACAGACATTTTTCCAGTTTTGCAATTCCAAAGAAGCCATATTATTGTGTACTGATGTTGCTGCTCGTGGGCTTGATATCCCACTGGTTGATTGGATCATACAATACGACCCACCTGATGACCCAAAGGTGAGATAGCTCTTTAACAACATAGCTGCCTCACCCATACCATGGCTGCTGTTTTAACTTTTTGGTTTAGTGCACCTGTCAAAGTGCCCATTTGTCAGTGCCTGCTTGCCTGTCCAAGAGGTTCAAAAACTATTTTCAATGTTACATTTGACCCACACTCTCCTGTCTTGCTGCTTTCTAAGGACTGAGTGTTATATTTGACCCACACTCTCCTGTGTTGCTGCTTTCTAAGGACTGAGTGTTACATTTGACCCACACTCTCCTGTCTTGCTGCTTTCTAAGGACTGACTGTTACATTTGACCCACACTCTCCTGTCTTGCTGCTTTCTAAGGACTGACTGTTACATTTGACCCACACTCTCCTGTCTTGCTGCTTTCTAAGGACTGACTGTTACATTTGACCCACACTCTCCTGTGTTGCTGCTTTCTAAGGACTGACTGTTACATTTGACCCACACTCTCCTGTCTTGCTGCTTTCTAAGGACTGAGTGTTATATTTGACCCACACTCTCCTGTCTTGCTGCTTTCTAAGGACTGAGTGTTACATTTGACCCACACTCTCCTGTCTTGCTGCTTTCTAAGGACTGAGTGTTATATTTGACCCACACTCTTCTGTCTTGCTGCTTTCATGGAACTGACTGTTATATTTGACTGAACTTCCTTTCAGAAAGCATTTAACCAAGAGAAAGGTCCCTAGATAATAACTGCACACTATTTGGTTGTATTTTCTCTTACATTATTTATGTTGTTATCACTAAACTTGGTATGATTTTGTACTGGAATAGGATAACTTCCTATTTGAAAAGATAGGCAATGATTAGACTGGTCCCACATCTGCATATTGTGTAACATTTTCCGTCTAGAATTGTTTCAGATATGGCAGAATTTTGCTGAATTTATATAAAGAATTTTTATGAATTCCCCTTTTCTTACATTCTCAATATTAACATGATGAACAGAAATTATTTGAATATCTGTGCTTACAGCAAATTTTGTTCTCAGAGCAGTGTAAACCTCAAATACATTGCATTGAATTGAACATGATGAATTAGCCTTCCATGATTCAGATGCCATGTGTGGTTTGTGAAACCAATATTCAGGATTTGTGCTAATATGTCTCTTACAGGGTATTACTTTGAATTGTTCCTATTATATTAATATGGCAAGGAATATTGCAGGAATACATTCACAGAGTCGGCCGAACTGCTCGTGGGGATGGTGGCTGTGGACATGCACTGCTCATTCTTCGCCCTGAAGAGTTGGGCTTCCTTCGATATCTGAAGCAGGCCAAAATTCCACTTCATGAGTTTGAATTTGCCTGGAGTAAAATCTCCAACATCCAGCCTCAGGTAAGTCACATGTTCTCTTCATTGTACAGGTCATTCACTGTACAGGTCGTTCATAGTACAGGTCGGTCATTGTAAAGGTCATTCATTGTACAGGTCATTCATTGTACAGGTAGAGTGAAGGGAGTAGAGCTTGATTACTTCACACTCAGGTCATTCATTGTACATGTCATTCATTGTACATGTCATTCATTGTACAGGTAGAGTGAGGGTAGTAGAACTTGATTACTTTACACTCAGGTCATTCATTGTACAGGTCATTCATTGTACAGTTAGAGTGAGTGTAGTTGAACTTGATTACTTCACACTCAGGTCATTCATTGTACAGGTCATTCATTGTACAGGTCATTGTACAGGTAGAGTGAAGGGAGTAGAACTTGATTACCTCACATTCAGGTCATTCATTGTACAGGTCATTGTACAGGTAGAGTGAAGGGAGTAGAACTTGATTATTTCACACTCAGGTCTTTCATTGTACAGGTAGAGTGAAGGGTAGTAGAACTTGATTATTTCACACTCAGGTCTTTCATTGTACAGGTAGAGTGAAGGGTAGTAGAACTTGATTACTTCACACTCAGGTCTTTCATTGTACAGGTAGAGTGAGGGTAGTTGAACTTTATTACCTCACATTCAGGTCATTCATTGTACAGGTCATTCATTGTACAGGTCATTAATTGTACAGGTAGAGTGAGGGTAGTTGAACTTCATTACTTCACACTCAGGTCTTTCATTGTACAGGTAATTATTGTGCAAGGGGAGCATTTTTCATGGCGGCTTCTCAGTAGTTGTGGTCTGTCATTTTCTGTCACCATCTATTTGAAGGTGCTGCACCTGAAACTTGGCATTCATTTTCATCCCATCATTTATGTCACAAGTTTGTTTATTGTATGTTCTGTTGAGATTGTAAAACAAACCAGATTTAAATCGGTAAGTTTAAGGAACATATTTTCAGAAGCCATAGGGCCCTGAAAGCTGAATATTTTGTGTTGGTTATAATGGGAGTGAGTTTGTACAAAATTTTATTATTGGCATTATCTCTTAACTGTTGTGGGTTACAGTGTTATCATCTTTTCTAGTACCAACTCTGCTTTTTCAGATACTCAATTACCAATTGCAGTAGAATAAGTATAAAGGATTCCTCAGCTGTGGTACAGCAGGAATATCTCTGACTGTCGTGTAACCACATTCACTTCAATTGGATCAACTTGAAGGCCTCAAAGCTCAACTTGAACAACAATCCTGATAGAAAAAAGAATTGTTATATTTATCTGACGTTTCAGCTGGAGAAACTGATGTCACAGAACTACTTCCTACACAAGTCAGCAGACATGGCATACAAGTCTTACGTCCGGGCATATGCTAGTCATAGCCTCAAACAGATATTTGATGTCAGTACCTTGGACCTTAAGAAAGTGGCTCTCTCCTTTGGCCTGATGGTTCCCCCACAGACCAACATGGGTATCCTTTTGACTCGGTGAAGAATACATCTACAGGCCACATCCACACACTTGTTACAGGGTTATATTGGACAAGTTGCTGGTCCACATCTCACATCCACACACTTGTTACAGGGTTATATTGGACAAGTTGTTGGTCCACATCTCACATCCACACACTTGTTACAGGGTTATATTGGACAAGTTGCTGGTCCACATCTCACATCCACACACTTGTTACAGGGTTATATTGGACAAGTTGCTGGTCCACATCTCACATCCACACACTTGTTACAGGGTTATATTGGACAAGTTGCTGGTCCACATCTCACATCCACACACTTGTTACAGGGTTATATTGGACAAGTTGCTGGTCCACATCTCACATCCACACACTTGTGTATCCCTACTTGTATGACAAATAAGGCGACAAAAGTATTATTTTTATCTTATCTTATCCTCATTACTCCTCAATGCATTTACTGTGTGTTCTTGACAGAGAGAAGAGTAGTATGAGTTTCCAACTGGTTGTGTGGCTAATCTCATCACACAGCTCCCACGTGACCACGGTAGTGATGGCATCACATATCAACACATGACTACTGCCACTCAGAGAGAACAGTCACCTGTTTTGAGCTCTCATCTGTATCCATTACAATACTTTGCCTGTTATTACAACACTATTATTTTATGTGAATTATATCCTACCTATATGGTTTGTGACTTCATATGTTACAAAGGAGTTTTGCCATTGCATTTAAATTCAACACTTGATGGTGGCTTTGTATCATGGTAAATACCAGGCATATTGTTGCTCCAATTAGCCATTTTGAATTGTGGTCACGTTTTTTAGTGTCATGCGTTTTGTATTCTTTGTCTTGTTACTCTTGGTATTCTTGGTACTTCTTCAACATTGTTGTGGGGCAGTCGGATAGCCTTGTGGTTAAAGCGTTCACTCGTCACACCGAAGACCCGGGTTCGATTCCCGACATGGGTACAATGTGTGAAGCCCATTTCTGGTGTCCCCCGCTGTGATTTTGCTGGAATATTGCTAGAAGCTAAAACCTCACTCACTCACTCACTCTACATTGTTGTACCTGTGCTTCCCTATAGTTATTGAAGTGTTTATTCACCTTCCTTTGCTAAATGTTATCCTTAACATCCATGTTCTAGGATTTAGAATGTTACATACTCACACAACCATGGTGGGTACGCATTGTTATTACACTTTCTGCTTCATTGCAGATTTATGTCCTGTTGTACTCAGTGCCACGGTAACAAGTCTGGCTGGGACCCCAATCTTCTGTGTCTGGACTGCTCCGATATATGTTCAACAGCTACAAATGTAGCTTTGGATACCCCTCTCCCAGAGCCTTCTCAAAGTACCTTAGGGTCTCTCAGAAGCACTGTTCACAGCAAGTTTGTAGACAAGCTAAAAAGATGTGTTACTCCTCTGAGACTGCCACATCTCCACTAACCACGGCTACTCCATCTTCTTCAGGCTGGAAGACCCTACCAGCATCTACCCCTCTAGGATTGTCCACCCCTCTCTATGTTGACGGGAAACATGTCACCTGTACCGTGCCGTTGTCTACTCCAGACTCCGATGACCACACTGACGACTACACCTATCTACACGTCTAAGACTACCCCACTGGTGCCAAGGGTGGCGCGCCAACGACCCAGAAATAGGCCTTCCCACATCAGCGCCAAATTCAGTGCTCTTGATCAGCTACACGACGTCACCGGCCTTCACGGTGCCTCTTGGATTTGGACCCCGCCCTTCCTGATCAGGGCGTGGATAAAAAAGACACTATTGGTCCGAGCCTACTCCTATTCCTCTGTACTCTATGCTGAAGGATCTGGTCTCAGTATTGGATGCAGAATTTGCGATATTATATCAATCGTCGGCATTCAAGGTTCCTCGGTTGAGAAAGGAAGATTTCCCATCCATGCTTTTGAGATGGCGGACATAGCACACACCTCACAGATAGAAGTTAGTCGTAACATGATTTCCTTGTAGCTTCATGCTCTCATTCTACAGTGTCCTGACACCGCCGGATTGGATCCCCCCAGGGCCAACAACTCTCATGAGTTCAGATCAGTCGCTGGACACGTGATTGGCTTTGGCGCCTAGGTCATCCCAACATTGTCCTCGTTGCCGCTTGCCAGAACTACCTTTATCATCAATTGTGGGAACAGAAGATAACATTAACTTCTATTGCACTGTGAGTTTACATCTGTCGCTTCAGGCCTATGAGATCACCAACCTGTATCCACCGAGAGCTAACAATCCTCATGTGATCTGGGCGGTTGCACCTACCATGGCTCTACACAGTAATTACTATAGTACAGCCATCATGGAAGGATGCTTGGAAGGAGGTCTGACATTGTCTTCTCAAGCTACAACATGGGGATCTTGGTCTTGGAAAATAGTTTTGGCCCTCTGGTCATAGCCCAACAGGTCACCAATCCTCGCCACCATTAAGAATGCTCCTGCTGTTCAGAGCCAGCCTTACCCGACACAGGAAGTGTTTGCACGCCCGACAGAGGGTTTATTCTGCCAACCATTTGTTTGGCTTGGTATATCAGTTTCTAGCTAATTTCTCTTACTGCTTTTTTCCCAGACGTCCTCATACTCTCGCTCAAGGTCTGCTGTGAACTACTGGAGAGTTTGTCACTGGGGACTGCATCTGAAGTATGCCTTCCGCCATCTGATAAAGATGCATTTAGGAGTAATGCAGAATAAGATAAAAAATCTAGTAAAATCTAGATATTTTTTATAGCTGTATACTTACTGCATTACCTCGTCTAAAGTGACCAAGCCATCACGTAGCTGCCTCCCCACGATGTCTTCAAATGTTACAATCTAGCAGTAATATGATGATATGTGATATGATTACTTCCGTGGTCACATGGGAGCTGTTTGATGTGATTAGCCTCACGACCAGTTGGAACAACTTCTCCTTCAGCATAACCTCACACAGCTCTTCTTTCTATCAAGAACAAGCAGTAAATGCATTTAAGAGTAATGCAGGATAAGTGTACAAATATAAAAAAATATCTTGATTTTACTATTGTTATTATTTGATTATTGTAACTGTTGTATTTCAGTACTGCCCAATTAGTATCTGAAGACAGATGGTCCTTCAGGCTAGAACTTGTAGACTACAACTTATCTACTGTATGTGAACATGTTTTTTACCTTAATCCATTGCTCCAGAATTAAAGGGTAGGACATCCCAACGGCGAGGACGTGAAGAATCCTACGGTTATCGCAAGGACAAGTTTGGAAAGAAAGCAAAGATGTTCAAACAAGTTGGTGGTAGACAGAAGAGATAGGGTGAGCTTAGCAAGGACTGATTTGCAGCCACGATGTGTCCATCTGGCTGTCTACACAGCGATGTGTCCGACTGGCTGTCTACACAGCGATGCATTCAAAAGGCTGTCTACACAGTGATGTGTCCAACTGGCTGTCTACACAGTGATGCGTTAAACTAGCTGTCTACACTGTGATGTGTCCAACTGGCTGTCTACACAGTGATGTGTCCAACTAGCTGTCTACACAGTGATGTGTCCAACTGGCTGTTTAGACGGCAACACAACTTTCATTATCATTATATATTTGCTGCTGTTGGACTCATTTTGTCAATAAAGAATCTTATCTTCTATATGTGTTTAGTTGGTAATGTATCTTAGAAGAAGAAAATAGCTCTGCTTCATCAGCTGGTTCTGGCACACTGTACATACAAGTGGCATGTTACGTTGACTATAGCTCTGCTTCATCAGCTGGTTCTGGCACACTGTACATACAAGTGGCATGTTACGTTGACTATAGCTCTGCTTCATCAGCTGGTTCTGGCACACTGTACATACAAGTGGCATGTTACGTTGACTATAGCTCTGCTTCATCAGCTGGTTCTAACACACTACATACAAGTGGCATGTTACGTTGACTATAGCTCTGCTTCATCAGCTGGTTCTGGCACACTGTACATACAAGTGGCATGTTACGTTGACTATAGCTCTGCTTCATCAGCTGGTTCTGGCACACTGTACATACAAGTGGCATGTTATGTTGACTATAGCTCTGCTTCATCAGCTGGTTCTGGCACACTGTACATACAAGTGGCACGTTATGTTGACTATATCTCTGCTTCATTTTGCCTCAAAGGGCAAGTAATGCTGTCAGATTTGTCAATACACCATTTATCATTTTAGGTTTACATTTAATTAAACGGTAAGTAAACTCAATGTAGCAACTTTGCAGATTTTAATACTTTAGGGCATATTTAATGCAATGCTTCACCAAAATTGATTTAAAGAAACGGAAATAGTATCAGATGATAAGAAAAATCATTCCCAAAACTAAACTTTCTGTCTCTACAGGGATTTCCCCAAACGAAGATCTGAGGACCTCCCATTACGGGTCACGTCAGAACAACCTTTCGCGGACTTTGACCAACCACTGAAATGACTTACAAGAAGTCGACATCAGCCAATTAGAAAGCAGTTTTCTCGAGGTTAAGGCGCTCGTTTCAACCTGGCGACTTCCATTTCAGACTGCGCTTGAAAAATATGTTGACACAGTTCTCGATTAAAATTTTGAAAACTGAACAGACGAACGTTCCGTAATTTCTAATTTACGGTTGAATTGTAATACTTGTATGGCAGTGCTTCCCACGTACTTTGCAACGCCTCCTCCGTTCAAATGTTTATCCCACGGAAGCCATCTTCCCGAGGCAAGGAGTTAACTGACTTTAAAAGTCCAGTTTCCACCCCTGCCAAACTAAGCTTGAGGTCCTGGGCTCGATCGTAGGGCCATCAATGGTTATTACGAGTTATGTCACTTTTAAACCTCTCCCATCACTTGCATTTGTTTCAAACAAAACGGCGGCGCCCAGTCAAGACGATCTAATCGATAATCAAGATCTATATTGTGCTAAAACGGGTCTTACATCGCGAAGTGCATCAAATCAAGTGAGCACCTTGATAAGAATCATGAAAAGACTTGGAAAATATCTGTTGACAACGAGTTGGCGATGCACATGTTTTGCAAATCCTGAAATCGACCGACAGTTTACTAACCAGATTTCGATTTCTGTGCGCGATTTTGATTGGACTATGCATAGACGCGTAAGTCCAGCCAAAATCTGACTCCATAATTCCTGCCAAGTTTGGCAAGGGTGGAAACTGGACTTTTATAGTCGGTTAACTCCCTTGCCACGGAAAGATGACGGAAGCGAGAGATAGACGATAATTTGACAGAATCAGTCGTGCGGGCCATAACTGTCGTTCGGAATACCCCGTGTTAACGTTTTCGAGGTTGCATAATTATAAAACACATTCCGACTATCACTTTCATGATCTGGTAAGCGAAGCTGTGGTTCGTGGGATGAAAGGTCGTGCTGACGTGACCCGTAATGGGATGTCCTCAGATCTTTGTTTAGCGATAGCGAGAACTGAGATCTGATTTTAATGAGATTGTTGATTCCCATTACTGGCCTTAAAACGAGGATCAATTTCAACAATCGTGACGATCGGCCGATGCTAAGTGTGCCTGCTTCTGCCACGGATTTTGTAATACATTAATCTTTTTTCAGTCTGCTCATCCTTTTGATTACCGTGTCCACAACTTATGTCACCTTAGTAACAACACTGAAGATGCCTTCAGTTGTATACTCAGAGGATTGATTCCTGACATGCTTTTATTGTGTGGAATAGGGCCGAGGGCAGCTGGGTTGTTTTTTACCCAAACAGGATGTTAGTAATACAATGCGAGTTACAGATTTTTAATTCTTTTTTTTTAATTATTCACAATGTCAAGGTGAAAGGTCATTTCACACATTCAACAATGAAAGCAATGTTGTTATTTTTGTAGGATGAAAAGAAACAGCAATGACAAGTCTTTGACAGGCATTTAGTAGTGATACACATAAGGCGAATTTATGGATGTCAACTTCTTTATTGTGAGGAACGCAACGTTTTGGAGTTTATACTTCAGGTGAAATAAGTGACACTGCTGGGAATCACAAGATAGTGAAACATATCAGCCAATGAAAACAGTTGTCACCCCTGCGCCGGTAGCTTTCGGCCATGCCCCCAAATAGGTTTGTTTTGGAAGCTGATGACGAAGCGTGGGATTTCAGCACTTTCATTTGGACATTTAAATACGTTCTACGATTCGTAATAAGTGTTTTCTTTCGGAATTGACTAAATGTATGTAGGAAAATATATATTTGCAACAAGATTGCAGTACTATTGTTTTCACTTTACTTGCTCTTAAGGCCAAGTGAAGGAGGGCGGGGACCAGGGATCAACGGTTCAGAACGTCTCCTTACCTACAGTCTGTCATTCATCATTTTGGTGGTGCTTGTACATGGATTCATACTTTTGTGATCTGCCCATCTAGTAGCGGGTGGATGATAAATGAAAATACAGGGCTAGTCTGTGGGAGACTGGCAGTCCTAACAAGTTATTGAAAAAAACATGTTTTAAACTGCTGACTCAAATTATGTATCGGTCTTTAGCAGTTAATGAACTGTTAACACAACGAGACGAGTTTCTGAACCTTGACTTGAAAAGGGCAACATATGGTGGAGCTGGTGTACGCTGCAAGTTTGATAGTTGTAAGTTTATCTCAATCTCATTAAAATCATATCTAAGTTCTCGCTGCCGCTAAACAAAGATCTGAGGACATCCCATTACGGGTCACGTCAGAACGACCTTTCGCGAACTTTGACCAACCACTGAAATGACAAACGTCGGCCAATTAGAAAGCAGCTTTCTCGAGCTTTACGACTTCCATTTCAGAATACGCTTGAAAAATATGTTGGCACAATTCTCGATTAAAATTTTGAAAACTGAACAAACGAACATTCCGGAATGTCTTACATATGGTTGAAATTGTATGACAGTACTTCCCATGTACAGAACGCCTCCACCGTTCAAATGTTTGACCCACGGAAGCGAGAGATAAACGATATTTTTGACGGAATCAGTCATACGTGCAGTAACTGTCGTTCGGAATACCCCGTGTTAACGTTTTCGAGGTTTCATGATGAGAAAACACATTCAAACTGTCACTTTCATTATCTGGTAAGCGACGCTTTGATTGGTTGGATGAAAGGTCATTCTGACGTGACCCGTAATGGGATGTCCTCAGATCTTTGTTTAGCGATAGCGAGAACTAAGATCTGATTTTAATGAGATTGAAGTTTATCTATACCACGATGTGTTTGGTTATAAGCCTACAACATTGTGATGTATAATAATTCATCTCAAAAGCTCGTGAAGTATAATGTCAACGTATCTGGATCAGAAATGAAATGCCAGCAGCCATATTGGTAGTCTAATACAGCCCACGCAAGTCTACAATTGTGGGCAAGTATAGATTACTGCAGTTTCCGGAAATAAAGAGAGTCTGGGCCCTATTGTATTAGTCTTTGAAAGGTATTAAGAAGTGATACACATAAGAGAATTTATGGATGTCAACTTCTTAATAATGAGAAACACAACGTTTGGGAGCATATACTTACTTATAATTCCCGCCTTGCGCAAGCACTGTTGCATTGACACTGAGGATAGGGTTTACCTCAAAACTAATTTGAGATGTTGACAGTGAAAAAGACCTGTTGAAAATATACACCTCATCAAAAGAGTCGCACCACCAAACTTTTTGATTATCAGAAAAGAGATGGGTAAGGAAAAACAGGAAATCGAAACAAAAGAAAAATCAAAAGTGTTACTTATGTCAAATAAGATGTTAATTGTATGAATAATAGGTAAAATGTGCATTTGGAAAGAATAAAAGGAATTTGGTTCGCCAGCTGCTACAAGGATAAATAGAAGCATTATGAATGTCAGGAATGAGATGGACAGATCAACAGGTACTTAGTCTTAGAAACGTTGTACTCATGTCACAGTTAAATGATCAACAGTGTTAGTCAGTACAGTAGGATGACTTAAGGGTCCCAGGCACTAGACCCGTGAAGAGCCGGGGTAGAATAGGTCTTCACCAAACCATGCTTGCCGTAAGAGGCCACTGACGGGATCGGGTGGTCAGGCTCGCTGTCAGTGGCTGAGCCGCCACCACATGCCACTGTTTCCTGGATGTTGCGCTGATGATAAGATGTTCCTCTTTACCTCCAGACACGAGTCCTACCTTCTGTGTGGTGCAGTATAAATCGCCTTTTTTTTAGACCAGTGAAGCTTCGTTCATGACCACAGGTTCCAGTGTGCTCGAGCCTGACACCAGGCTTCCCGGTCCGGCATTCTTTGGGTGAGAGGAGTCCCTCACCTGTCCTGTCATTCAAATGAGTCGACTGTATGATTATAGTTAAACACGGGGGCAATAACACGACATGGCATACCAGTTTGGTGAATGCCATTGATTTGCTATCTTTGATTTTTCTGTGATAGTACGCTTTGGCATTTCAGTTACAATCGTTGCATAGACAGACATCAAAATGGTAGAACTTTAATTCAAAATTAATAGTAGTAAAGACACATCAAACATGAATTTCTCTATAAAAACAACGTAGGTGTGCATAAACGCACCCACAAGGTGAGGCAGTTAAGGCAGGTGATGTGTCAACGCACAGTGTACCATTTGAAAATATCTACACTTCAAATTTGTCGGCACGAGTTGAAATTTGAAATAGTAATAGAGCGGCAGCCCAGAGCACTTTGGTCAAACGAACAAGGTACCAATATCCGAACACAGGAACATTTACTGTGTAACCCAACATATTCATATATGGATGTCTGCCGGGGAGCCCCTGCTGCGTGTGGCCCCTGGCCCCCCAAAAAGAAGGGGCCATTCAAGGGCTGGATCAAACATTGGAGGTACCACATGAAAGTAAGTGTAAATGAACTGGTACATCTCACAGAGTACAGAATGGGCCACGCCAGACAAATCTTCCTCTGCAAAAGGCCTGCCAGACACCACCAAAGAGGGTCCCAAAATTTGGGCTGGGTTTAACATTGGAGGTACCACATGAAATCAACATAAAATGAACTATTTCACTCTACTAAGAATAAAAACCCCATTGCCAGACAAATCGTCTGCTGCATAAGGCCCGCCAGACACCCCCAAATGTTGACCCTTAATGCACTCCGTGAACACTCTGGTAAAATTTGACTAGAGTATACATTCAAAGTACCAGATGAAAGTAAGTTTAGATGAACAGGTACATGTTACTGAGTATAACACGGCCCATACCTGACAAATTGTCCTCTGCATAAGGTCCGCCAGACCCCCCAGAGAGGTACCACATGAAACCAACATAAAATGAACAATTGCACTCTACTTATTTCACAATACCCATTGCCAGACAAATCATCTTCTGCATAAGGCCCGCCAGACACCCACAAAAAGTTGACCCTTCAGGTATACACGGGTAAAATTGGTCTGGAATATATATCGATTGTACCACATTAAGGTACGTTTGAATGAACAGGTTCATATCACAGAGTACAGAATGGGCCACACCAGACAAATCTTCCTCTGCATAAGGCTTAAACATTGGAGGTATCACATGGAAACCAACATAAAATGAACTATTACACTCTACTTATTACAAAATACCCGTTGCCAGACAAATCCTCTTGCGCATAAGGCCTGCTAGACAGACCCTCACCCCACCCCACACAGGTGACCCTCTGTAATCCCAGTGTGCATAAAGAAACATTGGACATCAGCTCTGAGAGTCAACAGATGGTTAAATTTATGTTTTGTTCTTAAAGATGGAAGGGTTTTATTGAGATTAAAATCACGTATTTATAAAATCAGGTCCCTGAATACTAGTATTGATATCATAGATTAGGCCTATCGTTGAAATGTAATGTTAATGGCATGAATCTGAATCTTGTGAATATATATCTGATCAGCTATGAAGTCCTCAAAGCCTGCTACAGCCTGATAGGACCAGGCGTCGCACAAAGTTCTGTGGGATACCTGTCCATATCTGCTGGAGCATGTTTCGAAGTTCCTGGAGTGTCTGTGGAACACGTGGTTGACGTCGAAGGCGCCGATCCATCTCATCCCACATGTGCTCGATTGCTGATAGATCAGGGGAGCGAGCCGGCTAGGGGATGACATTCACGTTGTTTTTGTTGAAGAGATCCTGAACAAGTCGAGCAATATGAGTTCGGGCGTTGTCATGTTGAAAGGTAATGCCTGGGCCATGACGACTCAAAAACGGTAGAACAACAGGTCCGATGATCTCGTCGTGTATACCTGAAGGGTCAACTTTTTGTGGGTGTCTGGCGGGCCTTATGCAGAAGATGATTTGTCTGGCAATGGGTATTGTGAAATAAGTAGAGTGCAATTGTTCATTTTATGTTGGTTTCATGTGGTACCTCTCTGGGGGGTCTGGCGGACCTTATGCAGAGGACAATTTGTCAGGTATGGGCCGTGTTATACTCAGTAACATGTACCTGTTCATCTAAACTTACTTTCATCTGGTACTTTGAATGTATACTCTAGTCAAATTTTACCAGAGTGTTCACGGAGTGCATTAAGGGTCAACATTTGGGGGTGTCTGGCGGGCCTTATGCAGCAGACGATTTGTCTGGCAATGGGGTTTTTATTCTTAGTAGAGTGAAATAGTTCATTTTATGTTGATTTCATGTGGTACCTCCAATGTTTAAGCCTTATGCAGAGGAAGATTTGTCTGGTGTGGCCCATTCTGTACTCTGTGATATGACCCTGTTCATTCAAACGTACCTTACAATACAGTGGTACAGTCGATATATATTCCAGACCAATTTTACCCGTGTATACCTGAAGGGTCAACTTTTTGTGGGTGTCTGGCGGGCCTTATGCAGAAGATGATTTGTCTGGCAATGGGTATTGTGCAATAAGTAGAGTGCAATTGTTCATTTTATGTAGGTTTCATGTGGTACCTCCAATGTTTAACCCAGCCCAAATTTTGGGACCCTCTTTGGTGGTGTCTGGCAGGCCTTTTGCAGAGGAAGATTTGTCTGGCGTGGCCCATTCTGTACTCTGTGAGATGTACCAGTTCATTTACACTTACTTTCATGTGGTACCTCCAATGTTTGATCCAGCCCTTGAATGGCCCCTTCTTTTTGGGGGGGCCAGGGGCCACACGCAGCAGGGGCTCCCCGGCAGACATCCACATATGAATATGTTGGGTTACACAGTAAATGTTCCTGTGTTCGGATATTGGTACCTTGTTCGTTTGACCAAAGTGCTCTGGGCTGCTGGTCTATAATGGTATGCATTGCAACAATATGAAAATAGTTCTGTCATCCTTTGTGATTCAAAAACATTGTGGAATTTTAGTACTTTCATATTTTACTTACAGACCGCGTTCATATAGCCGGAATATTGCTGAGTGCGCCGTTAAACCACAAACAAACAAACAAACAAACAAACAAACAGCAACTTGTCCTCAATATTTGTGCAGGTGACTGCATGACTAGGACTTATAAAAATCAGAACAAGAGAACAGAAATGAGGTTATTAATTCTGAGACCTGGTGTTAGGAAAGTTAATTGTTTTTGAATGTCAAGAAAAGAAAAGAAATGGTCATAGATTTTAGAAGGGACAAGTCCTGTTTAATCCAGTTATTATTGATAATGAATAAATAGAGGTTGTCGATCAATATAAATATCTGGGCACCACCTTTCATTCTCCTTCACCTTTTAATCTCACATGGGATGCATGTATAGATGGAAGTTTAGCAGAGGCTGTACTTGAAGTCGTTAAGGCATTATAACATTGTCGCTACTATCATGTCCATGTTTTACACAACATTTGTTAAAGTATATTCAACAGCAAAAGTTCCTGTGACAATATTTTAGTGTATTTTTCCACCAAGTAAAGTTTGGTCTTCAATATTGTAGTACATGTATGGAATCAAGTCACAATAACGTAACTGCTACAGAAAAGCATGCATTCCATGCAAAAGTTGACTTTTATGCAAGCCCCTTGCATTTCACTACCCAAGAATAGGTATAAAAACATGTGCGTTAACGGGATTCCTTATGCATTCTTTAGCATCGTGCTGACAACAACCACTCAGAATAACAACAAAATTACGTAATAATTCAACATTACGAAATGCCACGCCTGTCCGAAAATGAGCGTCTGCGAGCCATTGGTATGCTTGAAGCAGGATCGAGTCAACGTGATGTTGCAAGACAATTTAACGTCCACAGAAACACCATTTGGTGTTCATGGCAACGTTGGCAACAGATAAATGCAGTCAGAGACCATCCTCGGAGTGGCAGGCCACGCGTAACCAATAATCGACAAGACAACTGGATTCGAATAGCACAACTACGAAATCGATTCCAGCCAGCAACAGTGACTGCAAGAAGCATTCCTGGCCTTCGACGAATATCATCACAAACCGTACGTCGTCGCCTCAGATGTGCAGGGATTGTCGCCAGAAGGACCCGCCAGACGTTCCATTTTGATAGGAAACCACCGTCAAGCACGTCTACAGTGGTGCAGACAGCGTCTACGCTGGACGGCCATGCAGTGGGGACAAGTTCTATTCACTGACGAGTCTCGTTTTCACCTCAGCCACAGCGATGGACGGATTCGAGTGTACCGACGTCGAGGTGAACGTTACGTCAATCATTGTGTCATGGAAGAAGATCGGTTCGGGGTCGGAAGCGTTATGGTATGGGGTGGGATTACAGCAAGACAGAGGACCCGTTTGATATTGGTAGAGGGAAATCTCAATGGACAGCGCTACCGCGAAGAGACCATCGGCCCTGTTGCTCTACCGTCTTTGCGTCGTCATGGCCCGGGCATTACCTTTCAACATGACAACGCCCGGCTTCATATTGCTCGACTTGTTCAGGATTCTCTTCAACAAAACAACGTGAATGTCATCCCCTGGCCGGCTCGCTCCCCTGATCGCTCACCAATTGAGCACATGTGGGATGAGATGGATCGGCGCCTTCGACGTCAACCACGTGTTTCACAGACACTCCAGGAACTTCGAAACATGCTCCAGCAGATATGGACAGATATCCTACAGGACTTAGTGCGAGGCCTGATCCATTCCATGAGACGATGATGTGTTGCTTGCATCGCAACCAGAGGTGGACACACACGCCATTGATTTGTAAATTGACATTTTGGCATGTTCATGGGTTTTTTTATTATGAAATCACGCATTTTCTGAAGTCAGTATGGCAAATTCAACCGTTTGAACACTTACATGAGTCTGTTTCCTGTTCCAAACCGAAATTGTTTCAGATTTGGTAAAAACATAACTTTGCATTAAATCTTATTCAATGTCACAGGAACTTTTGTTGTTCAGTATATTTTGACCTGAACTTCACTTTTTGGTACGGAAATCTGTCTGTTTGCAACAAAAACGAAGTCGTCAAAATCTGTAACAGCAAATAAAATCAGTTTCATCTCTCAACAGAACATCGGCAGTATTTATGAGCAGTCAATTAAGAAATTAATTAAAATATAAAGCGATAGCTCGCATCTTTTATATTTAGAATATCAGTTTCCTCCCTCTGGCTACCGACTGCGAACGCCCATGTTGAGAACAAACAGGACCCGTAATTCATTCATAGTACCAGGTTTTATAATCAGTTTCATGGCAAATAATTTTCTAATTTTTAATTCGCAAGTGCTGCATCTTATGTTATTTACGTTTGTTATGTTCTTATTAATTTCTACATGTGTTTATCAAGAAGCTGAGTCCTTGTTCTCTTGTAACCCAAATTTCCTTGGATAATGAAGTGTTATCTTATCCAACATATATCCCACACGAAGACGTGTCAACGCCTGGCATGCATACCCGCACTGGATGATGTATAGATAGGTGTGGAATATTTATAATCATTACGGTTAGTTATTGTTATTAGAATCCAGAATTATGTGAAGTCGTTTCGGACATTTTCAACTTTGGTTGTCAGGGGAAGTGGCATTGTGCGTTGGAACCAAGATTTACTCTTCTTAGCTTTAGGATTTCTCTAGCATTTTTCTCTGTCAGTAGTGTACTTTGATCGGACGGCTATTTTAAGTCTTGGCACTAGAATGTAGTCGAGGATGGGTGTAGTATGTGATGGCTGTAACCCTTCTTGGTATTGTTCAGCTACCTTTCCCTTATATAACTGAAGAGTGTATATATATTTCATCTGAACTGGTATATTCCGCTTATTTGTTTGTTGTCAGAGAGACACCTTCTTTGGTTATATCGGTACTTGTAAAAATGTTATTTTACCTATCTCCTAACGTGACAGTACTCTTTGCGAACCTCCTTACAGATGGAAGTGGGACCAAAAAAAACCGCCGAGTCTTCATCCTTCAATGAACATTTGTTTAATCCTCCCAGCAACTTTGTCGTTTTTATCGAAGAAATGATCCCCAAGAAATGTTCATTCTAGGTTGAAAGCCTTCAGAGAACGATTGGTCCAATTCTTTGCCAAGATGACACCAGATTTCAGTAGAACGTCGGCATCCTCTTCCAAACCAGGGACACTGGAAGCAACCAATGCTCGACTCTTCCTCTGGGATATCGACGACATGTCTGACATCATGGGATTGACATGCCCTCGAGTGCGGGAACAGTGGACACATAACACCATGTCACATTCGTGAGACTGGCACTTTGCTGGCAAATGTTTCTAGTCTCACTCGCAGATGTGACTCTGTGTGGATATGGGGCTAGTTGCTTGTGACATATTGGTTCTGTTTGTCACCTTACGGATGTCAAGGGAATGTTAGGACATCGGAAGTTACTGAAATGAAATATTTGTATGAAAATGTTATAGATATTTTCTTACATGTCCTAAGAAAATCAACTTGTGGGCAGTATCTGAAAGGTCTTTCCTAAAACTTTTTTCCGACAAACTATAGCCATTCAATAATCTATTGTTGTTATAAGTCCAAAAGAAGCAAGTGTTGAAATGAGTTAAAGTCTAGTTCGCATTCATATGAACACAGCTAATAATTTTCATTACGGTCTGTAACTGTTTTGTTAATTTCTTACATTATTTAGACCCAGTGGGTGAAAGAAGAGTCCTCACAGTACATTGGCCTTTGTGATATCAACATCAGAGAAATTAATCATTTCATGATCGATCATACTGGCACAACATAATATTCTACTATTAGGGTAAATATACACCAATTAACAATAATGTGCCACACATTTTGTTTACAGAAATTATTATCGTGCTATAAATATAACATAGTTAACCATTATGTTTATCACAAATATTGGACAAGAGTCCTCGGCTGTTCATGTGTGCTACATAAGACAGCATATAACAGTATCTTCCAATGCATGGTTAGGTGTTGCTAAACTATAACAAAAATAGAAATATCATAAAATTCCATAAAACCTCTAGATGGTAAGATTGGAATATACTTTCACTAGAAATATCTCAACCAATAAATGCCGATCTAATTGTTGATGCAAAATTGACAAATTGGAGGCAACAAATTATGATTTAAGCATATTGAAGACAAATTGTATCAGGGTCGGTTTCGCATGTGGTACCTCATACCCATATTCTGCCCATAATACACAAAAATAATGACCTATACCTATACCTATACTTTAGTATTTCACATGACAGTAATCACTTAATATGTGCGAGCCTCGCTACAGTCGAATGCACCATGGTGGCAATAAACTTTTCTAGTCTTATCTGGAGTCTTTAGGCATCACATTATGGATCGTAAAATTTAAAAGTTCATGCGAATCCATTTCAACAGTAAATTCCCAATACCGAGGTAAATTCATAGATACTCCACCATTTGATACACGAGTTATATTACAGCTGCAAAACTGGTTAAAACCATGAGCCTAAATATTTAAAAAAAATCATATTGCAACAACAAAAATTATACCTTCATAATATTTTTGGAAAGACGATGTGCAGATTTTCTTTAAGTCCACATCCGTGATTGTGATAAAAGAGTTCGCAAAAACGTGAGACAAAGATTGAGGAGAAGAGTGTTTTAATAAAATCTAAATCCGAGGGATTTGCGGAATGCAGCGCAATCGTTTGAGTTTAAAAGGTAAGGAACTGAAAAGAAATATTGCCAATATCCATTTTCGTACATATATTCAGTCAATTTCAGAGATGGACATTCTTAATATGCGTAGAAAGTATTTAAATATCCAAGAGAAAGTGCTGAAATCACACGCCAAAACAAACCAGCCTACAGCTACCAGCGCAGCAGTGACAACTGTTTTCATTGGCTGATGTTAGGACAAGTTTGCTGCTTTTATCGATCTTTTGACTCTTAGCCTTCTTACATATCAGCCTACACTCTGAGCCGGCCATTCCCCATTTTCTTCATTTTCCCGTGCTTTCATGGCCTCGCTTTGAGAATGGCAAATGTGATGTCTCAAACTGGCCGATTTGAGAGATAAGCACTGTCGTCAATGAAATATAGCTCAACTGCCCCAGGAAGGCAGAGAATATCACACAAACATGGTATCCTGCTATGTTTGCCTAATTATTTACATGTTAGTTCATTCGTCAAAGAATAACCCAAAAAAGAATATGCTTCAATATCTTTTAAATGTAATTATCACATATAGAATGAAATGTTATGTTAGGGATTATCACATTTAGAATGAAATGTTATGTTAGGGATAACAGATTGTCAGGAAAATCATAATGATGTTACATTTTTTAAATATACTTGAAAATACACAACGATACCATGTGTGAACAACAATATGATACAACTTTTACAAACTGTAAATATCACAGATATTGTTTTCATGCATTTACTACAGATTTACACAGTCCCATTAATTTCAACAGACATGTTTCAGTTATTTACAGTGGATCATTATCATGTTGAAGCGTTTGTCATTTCATGATAAAAAGATCAGGATATTGTTGAGCCCCATATTCGATTTAAGACAGAAAAATGTCATTGATATATGCATTTGTCAAAAGAATACATGTTATATCTTTTGTTGTATCAACAAGATATTCCACACATGCACGAACCTCCACCAGAGTAAAACCACCATTTGTGTTTTCAAAGTTCCTCTTCACTATCACTAAACAACAGTTAGAACATCGTTCTTAATCCAATTATGAAAATAATAAAGTATCTTCCTGCAATATAAGTCCAAAAATGTACAGCAATTTAAAGCAGACGACCGTTTTCCATTTCCAACCAATCAGGTGTGTCGGTTTGGTCACGTAACCTAAACTCCATTTTGAGGGCAGAATTAATGTTTTTCTTCATTTCGACAGGATACAAGTGTCAGTACAATTTAATTGGTTATCTAATATCCCACAAGGGTATAGCAATTACAGTTTTGTTTATAACACTTGTGAGATAAAAAGATCCTGGATTCAAAGTATGTGACCCTATAGTCACATCATTTACGCCTAATGAAGAACTGTCCATTTGAATTGAGGACACTAACAGAATTCCAGAACCAGCTTTTTCAAAATGAAATGGTTCAGAAAGGGTGATGCTCTTTAACCATCCACATTGCTACACTTTACTAGAGCTCCACCTTTTTCTGTGATTGACTCTTTTCCAAATACACCAACAACCAATACAAAATGTAGGATAATGCCTTTTATCATATAATGGGTAGGTTTCTCGGCAGGATAAAGCCAACGGATAAAAACGATATCCGTTGGGGTCATATGCGGATAGAGATATCAAAGGTCAAGTAGGGACTACTTTCAGTGTTTATAAACAAACATGGCGTCGCACTTGTCATTCGGCGATCGAGTCAGAATTAACCATCGTGAATCCGGATAAACTACAGGTATAATTGATACAATTATTAAAAAAACAGTCTTATATACTGAAAGTCACTGTCGAACTGCGACGTAACTAAGGCATTTTATAAGTTTTGGCAACTTTGGAGATATAAATTTCGAAACAATTTTGCGAGGGCACTAGGCCTAGCCAAACGGGATCAGTAGCCATATCTGTGCTTGTAGACCTCTGCGGCTTGAAACCTTTTCCACAAATAAAAATAGTTGGGTTTAGGCGAAATATGTATGAATTGTTACCTTGTTTCGTTTTGGCGCTGTGTATACTTCTTAACGTTATGACAGACCAGGCCGACTGTGAACAATCACTGGCCGTGATGTCTCATAGACTAGGGTTAGAGTAGCTTCCCTTTGACAAAGGGCAGTTACTCTAGCGGACAGACCGATGGATTGTCGCGAAAGGCAAGTAAAAACAATTGTTGTTTTGCGTATATGTTGCTTCGCCACTGTATAAGAAACAGATTTCAGTTTGAACTATATTGGCTACTGTCACTGTCCGACTGACACATCACCTACCCTGTGACGTAATAAATATTAATGCGCGCATTCCAGGAAAACTCGCAATGTTTAGGTAATGTTTGTGAGTGAGGGGAAGCGATTTTCAAGCACAGAATTGAAGAATGACATTATATGATAAAGAGGTTATCACGCTTGTGTGTTTAGGGATGGTAAATATCCTGTATTAGGAATAAACACTATGTATTTAGCTCGCCAAGGCTCGCTAAATACAATGTTTATTCCTAATGCAGGATATTTACCATCCCCAAACACACTCGCGTGATAACCTCTATATATCTTGAGATAGAAAGATCCTGGTATGGAACATAAAATACAGAGCCAAACTTCACAACCGGAAGTGTATACTTATTACTTTTGGACCGTTTACTGGAGCCAGACCGTATCATTATGTCTTGATGATTACTTGTAATTGGAGGTGAATCTATGCTGAATTCATATGTTAAATAGTCGGTGCTCTATTTATTTTAACTTTTAAGCAATTGAGATATTTCTAATGACAACACTTTCTTGTTGATCAGCGGAATTGCATCCAGGCGTCAAATTACATTCTCCATAGACGCTGTAGAACGAGGCGGGATTCCCCTGCTATAAGCAGGCATGCCCACTGAAAGTGTTAGCTGTATACTGTTTCTATTATTTCTGTAATTACCCCCCCCCCCCCCCCCCCCCCCCCCAAAGTTTATTTGCCGTTTAATTAAATAAAACCTAAAATGTTAAATGGTCTCTTGACAAATCTGACAGATTTATATGTGATATCACTATAAATCATGATCATGTCCCAAACGAAAAAATACACAGAATCTGGAGAGAAAAAAAACGTCACGGTCGGGTTTAAGAATCAGAAATCAAATGCTTCACTTCAAATTCAACAAGGACGCGACGTTAAACCCAATTTCACCTCACCTCACCTCAAATTCAACAAAATACATGCTATTTCTGTGGCGCAAAATTTCCCCACGAAGGGCAGTGTCCAGCCAAGGGACATAAATGTGATCACTGTGGGACCACACACAGAGAAATCAGAGTTCATCACGTTCGAAATAAAATAATCAGGAATCTGAGGGTGAACACTTTGTATATCAAGTTTGCACGAAAGAAGAAAGCAATGAGAACTATCAGAGTCGCAGGATGTGAAATTAGAGATGTTGATAGACTCTGGAGATACAGCTTGAAAGCACAAATGAAGACACCTCTGAGAATATGCAAAAAAGAGCGATATATTTCTAGACATTTTGTTTTGACATAAAAACAGTGACAATTTCATTGGGATCTATTTTCGAATTAAACACAAGGGCAATTCTCAATGAATAAATACTGTTCACGTAACTCATATGTCCATCGTTAGGATATGTACATTCCAGTCATATGAGTTATTAGACATCTAAATTTAAAACAATTGCGATAACTTGACTTTACTTTGCACATTTGGGTGCTTACAAATTACGAGAAATTAGAAAAAAATATCTTCAAACTTAGAATACCAGCACTGTCACCGATGATCTGCCATTGCATGTCCATTTTGGATTTGCTGCATAATGCCCTGCAAATACACATACTACTTCACATGTTTGTACATCACTTGCTTGAAAAGGGTGTTAATATCTACACCAAAAGGTCGCATTCATTGAATAGCAGTGTCAAAATTACTATATATATGCGTTCAAGTTTTTATCAAATTCAAATATATTCTACAACTTTATATTGAACATTCCCGAGCCAGTAAACTCTACACAGTGTTTAGAACTTGTATAATAATGCGTAGCGCTTCAAGATGAAAGCTGTCGCAACCGGTCAAACGAACTGGTAGGCACTTATCAGTGTAACATTCTGGACCCAGCTGACCAGCCAACAACAACTGACAAAGCAAACCAGCCCATCGATACCTGTATAATATAACCAGCATGTGTTAAGGTTTTGTTAAAACTCAATATCGGGCAGACGGGTATCGACTTGCTTTCAAACCTAGACAGGAGGTCTCGGGTATAAATGCAAGAGTTATTCCTGCTTTGTCTGATATCCTCCATGTCTGCAATACATCCTAGAAAAGGCACTGCACCTGGTATTGACTTAACCAGTGACCAGATAGTTACAAACCTACCCGATCAAACCCCCAAGAACTTACTCACTGAGTTGTACAACGAGATATGTTCCAAAGGAGAAGTCCCAAAAGCATGGAAACATGCTGCAGTTGTCACGCTTCTAAAGCAAGAGAAAAACGAAACCCTACCAAACACTTATCGACCGATCCCACTCACCTCAAACATGTGCAAACAACGGCTCATGCACCACCTTGAAACTGGCAACCACATCAAACCTGACCAAAGCGGCACTCTGATGTCTAGGGACACTCTGATGTCTAGATCATATTCTAAGCCTGGCAAATGAAATAAAAAAGCTCCATTATACAGACAATACCTAGCCGCAGTATTTGTTGTACTCCAGAAAGCCTTCGATATGATATGGCATGGCATGACATGACAAAACTAGCACAAAATGGAGTAGAAGAGTACATGACAAACTTCAAAGACAGCTTCCTTCGAGACAGGTCGCATTTAGTTAAGATAGGAAACTATCAATCTGATCCTATGTCACTGGACAATGGTAAGCCACAAGGCGATCAATGATCTATGTGGTAATGTCAACTCTCCTACCCAAACTTCTAAATTCGCTGATGATACAGCAATATTGCCAAAGCAGAGAGATATATCACAAATCCGAAAAATTCCTCCAGTCAGCCCTGGACGGAGTAGATCAATGGTGCAATACATGGGGGTTCACCCTTTCAAGTGAAAAAAGTGTGGGAGTTCTATTCAAACACAGGGAAAAGATGCTATGATATCCCATCTCTCCATGAAAAGCAAACCAGTCAAAATCGAAAAATCTGCAAAATTTTGGCACATCTTGGGGGTACTTCTATGGACACTCAGCTGGACCTATACAAATCAAAAATACTGGTTGTAAGGCCTCTCACTCAGCATCAAATACTGTCTTTAGCCGCCTTGACAGAATACAATAGAAAGCTCTAATGCAAACCCCATGTGCAGCAATGGGTACTTTACTTGAAGCACTTCAAGTAGAAACTCCCATTGAAACTAAGAAGAGAGCAGGCAATATTATCGTTCTGGGGACGATCATCAAACCCTTTGTTTAAAAAGATATGACTAAACAAAAACACCCGAGATGAAGCCCTAGCTCGGACAAATCTATCACTAAAGCCATCTGAGACATAAGTACGTGAACTCATCCGAAGTCACAATTGTGATGACATTCAGCCACCAGAAAGTTACTGCAAAGGGTTACACCCTCCTTGGAATCCCAACTCCCAAAGTTGACACTGCTTTGACATCAGAAGTCTCTAAAAAGAAAACCCAACACTACTATGATGAGTAGCTATCACTAAAATTCAAACAACCTGGGACAACTGGAGCCATATATACACTGATGGATCCAAGAATCATTTCAACAACAGTGCTGTTGGTTATGGGATCCATATCCACAGCTCCAGATCCCAAGCACAATCAGTTCGCCTGCCTGATGGTCGGTCAGTATTCACTGCTGAATTGGAGGCAATTCATCATGCACTCAAACTCATACCGGACTTCCGGAAGCAAAGGCAGTTTTCCTATCAGACTCACTAAGTGCACTTCAAGCCATCAGAAGCAGAAATTCATACTCCAGGCCAAACACAGTCAATAACATTCTATACGAATATTCAAAACCTATCGGACCAAAGGCAACAGGTGGAGCTGTGTTGGATCCCCTCTCACATAGATATTCATGGAAATGAAAACGCAGACACACTGGCGAAGCTAGCTCTAGACACACATAATCAAAATCAAAGCCTCCATAGCCCAAACATGGCAACCTAAGATCCACCAATAGCCAAACTCATACTCAAATGAAAGGAAAGTTGAAGTCGCCATCTCACGCCTCAGACTCGGTCCCTATGACAAGGTTCGTCCATCT
The DNA here is from genome assembly GCF_022045235.1 of Haliotis cracherodii. NCBI lineage: Eukaryota > Metazoa > Mollusca > Gastropoda > Lepetellida > Haliotidae > Haliotis > Haliotis cracherodii. Next base: position 33,662,557 of record NW_027266286.1, read on the forward strand.
TGCAATCAACCTGAATCCATTGCTCACTTGTAACTGAAATACCAAGACCACGCCCCAGCCCGGACTCACTTAAAACACGAATTACAGTTAGATCCGCTATCTGTCGTATATCTAAAGGCAAGAGATCCAATAGCAACGACCTTACTGACTTAATTTCTGTGAGAAAGACAACTACTCAAACGTATATACACAGAGCAGCCGAGAGTAAAGAATGAAATCACACCAATATACGAAAATAGAAATTTCATCAATACCAAAACAAGTGTTGTCAATACAAAAACTCAAAACTCACCCACTCACCCCGAAGAGTGACAGGTCAGCCGAAATTGCTCAGGCAGCATGCGACCTCTTTAACACTAAGCAAAAACTACTGAGTTATTATGTTTTTTAAGTAAGTAACTTTTACTTGTTTTTTTTTGACATTTTGTTAAACTTGCTGAAAATCATTCTAACTTTGCTACTATGCTTGAACAATGAACGTATGTTACATTTGATCAATAACGACACTGTATAATAGAGTCCCGGATAAAATACTAGTGTTTCATAGACAAGCATTAGTATTCCAGTCGTTTTATATCAATTTAAAATATAACGCCAATTTAGCTATGGGAATCGTTGAAGCTCATTAAACATGGTGTCCGACGTGTATAACGCTTACTGTATCAAGTGACTTGGAATTCAGCGTGTTTCTATTATCTGCATTTATATTTTGTCATTTTATTTGCCTTATTGTTTGTATTTTGACTGGGAATACATTATGTATCAATATAATGAGTAGCTTGGCGTCGGCAGCTAAATGTATGTATTATAAGATAACCAGTTATTATCTGCATTTATATTTTGTCATTTTATTTGCCTTATTGTTTGTATTTTGACTGGGAATACATTATGTATCAATATAATGAGTAGCTTGGCGTCGGCAGCTAAATGTATGTATTTAAAGATAACCAGTCTGTGACTATAGCTAAATGTGCACAATCTTGGCAAAATCTTTTAAATCTTGAAGCGCCGGTCGTTTTTTATTTTATGTTGTAGAGTAGCTGACAAAGATACATGCATTTCAGTAGCAGTTTCATATATAAGAATGACAGTATTTCAAATAACCAGCATTTCTGATTTAAACACTTTCTCATGTTATATGTAGCTCTCTTGAAATGTGTAAATGATTTGTGTTAACATGTTTAATCATCATTACAGAAGTATTGAAGTATACTCACACGCAATAGAAACGCAAGTCGAGTATGCTTGTTATTTATTTTCAACAGTAAAGACAAGAAATACTTATAGGGCATGATTGACAAAAGTTTTACTGAAGACAGTTTAATGGATTAAAAGGCAGATGACATAATTATTTTTTTCAAATGTTAAGGGCTTACAGTTTCGAGTCAATACCCAAAAAGTCAGTCAATACCTGGTGTGACCACCATTAGCATTGATCACTGCCACACATCTGTACATTGAGTTGATCAGGCGATTTGTGAAGGCCCTAGGGATCCTCCTGCACACATCCAGAGTAGCTGTGCATCGGCAGTTGTAGGGACTGTGCGTACATTGTGCAGCGCCTTTGAACCTCATTCCTCAAGTGTTCGATGGGGTTCAGATCAGGGCTGAGGGCTGGCCACGGTAGAACACAAATGTTCTGTTGTTGCAGAAAGGCCATGGTAGCTCTGGCAACATGGGGACGAGCGTTGTCCTGCTGGAAAATGTGTTGTTGATGTTGTGCAAAAAATAGAACAACATGGGGTCTGATCACTTGGTCGATGTACCGCTGAGCAGTGACGCCGTGTCCCCAACCTTGACCAACATTCAGGAAGCACATGAGTACAAGTATCGCATTAAGTCCGATCCCTGCCCATATCATGACGCTAGGTCCACCCCATGGATCCCTTTCCACAAAGTTTCTGTCAGCGAAACGATCACCTCGACGCAGCCAAATTCTGACTCTTCCGTCTGCATAGGAGACACAAAAGCGACTTTCATCAGAGAAGAGTACACGCCTCCGCTCAGGATGACGCAAATTGTGATGACGCTGTGCCCACTGAAGTCGTGCTTGTCGATGCCGTGGTTGGAGAACAGGACGACGTGCTGGTCGGCGACATCTGAGGTTGTTGGAACGGAGACGTCGGATCACAGTGTCCCGGCTAATGTGTCGATTATGTGCCCCTATGGTCTGTCGAGCACTTTCACTTGCAGAACGGATGTCGCTGGTGTTGACGGGTAATCTGCCGATCTTGTCGAGGTGTGGTGACCCTAGGACGACCGCTCCGAGGAAGGTCATCTGTGGTCTGTGTAGCATTGTATCGATGCAGGAGACGGTAAATTGTGGTTATGTTAACGTTGAGATGACGGGCAACATCTTGGACAGACTCTCCAGCTTCCAAACGTCCGATAGCCTGGTTTCTCTGAATTTGAGTTAGGCGTGGCATTATTGACCAAGGAGTGGTGGGTCCAAGAATCGGCCACTATACCCACTACAGTCCGTGACAGTTCGTGCATTTTCGATTTCGCGAGAAATGGGTGCATGATACCTACATAGTCATTGAAATGGTGCATTTGGCGATTCGATTCTATGTTGCGTTTTTACTCGGGGCTTCCAAAATGCAACCAAAAATATTGATAAAACCATCAGGCTTCACTACATGCTTAAACTCGTATCAATTTATGGTTCCGTGTTTTTTACCTATTTGCTTAAAACTATTTGCGTTTCTTTTGCGTGTGAGTATATTTGAATCAGTTGGTTGGACAGGTGTAAACGAGCTCCGCTGAAATGTCTTGTAAATTACGATAAAAAGATAAAAAGACTATATATATACAAGAGATGTTAGGTAAACCTTACATAACTATTTAAGCATAATGTCGTCAAATCTATTTCTATCATTGTTGTGAAAACGCCATGTGAATTCTGAAAACACTTGTAATCAACAGTAGAAGGTCAAAGGTCAGCACGTGAATTGCGAGAACTGTGTGACATTCTCACCTGTGTTCGGTGAACGCCCAAAGGTTCTTACGTGGTGTGTTCTCATGTAATTTACGAAATCACAAACGAACTCTCAGAGATTCGGACCATATTAGCCGAGATGCCCAAGTCATCTGAATTAAAGGAATTGATCTCATCAGCTGTAGATAACACCGTCAAATCTCTCCGTGTTACCACTGAACACAAAATAAAAGAAGAGATTCTCTCTGAACTAGAAGTTGATCGTCTGAAAATTGACATTCTTGTGCCACAAAATGAAAACACTAAATTATGGCGCGACTTAAAGATAAAGCAATTCTGATTTCGGATACGTCTACAGAATATGACCAACTCTCTGCTCAGTCAAGTTTGGCCCTGAGAAAATCAGAATGTTAACAATCTTGCGACTTGCCTCATCATATTTCAGCTTCAGCATGATTGGTTGGGTGCTAGATTGATCAGTGTATTCAATTCTATGAATGGGGACTATATCCTCCCTATCCACGATAACACCCTATATCTTTCATGACATAAGAGAAGATTTGAAAGAGGTTTTCATCATTGGTTTCCGGGAAATCACATGCTTTAATGTTATTTTTTCCAGACAACTGATCAACGTGAATTAGATGTATTGGACCTATGAGGTTACAATGCAACAGAGCTGTGTTTGCTAATACGTACGGTATGTCTGAGTTGTATGGTATCACATGTTTAATCATAGCAGCACCTTCTCGGAGTCTCAAACATTTTCTCGGTGTAATTGAGTCTTCAAATGAGTTTCAAGAATTTCACAACATTCTCAGCCAAAGTTTCCACTGTGTCACCTCGAAGTTCCCGGCAGATGGAAGGTTTCGGTGTCCTTTGTTGAAGCTCCGTGATCTCAATCAACATTTCATGAAGCATCATGTACTTGGTCACTGGTCTCACACATAGTATGGTGTATCACACAGGAAGCTATGATGGTGCAAGCAAACTCAACGTTAAACCCAAGCGCTTTGGTAAACATCGCCAACGACCTTTCAACCTTCCACATGCATGTTTAATCGTTAGTCTCTTCACATCTTCACGTTGGTTGTCCCTGTGGTTGAAATATTTCGTAGTGACTCGGTGGCATCAGCTAGTCGTACAGGTCGTACAGGTTGTAGTATATCTGTCTATGTCTGGACATCATCTTTAAATGAGTAGGTGTTATACTGTTTTGAGATATCTTTATTTGACATCACAAATGAATGAGATCTGGAACACAGAACAGGAAACATAACTTAATGTAACACATGATTCTACAATGTAAATGTACATAATCCTCTATCCCTACCCAAGTCATTGGTAGATCTTGCAAAAGGTATGACAAGGACTAAATAAGGTAGTCAAGTCTTGACTGAGTTTTAAATGAACTGAAAATGTCTTCAAGTGTGTTGATGTCAGATATTTTGAATGTTCCATATCTATGGAAGGGAAGGATGACAGGAATGTCATGTAACACATGCATGTCTGATAATCTTTTTCAGATTTACAGCCGTACAGTCCAGGGGTTATTCCACCCAAATAGCATGAATATAGTCACTAAGCCACGAGGGTGCAATCTTTCTCCGAGTTGAACGTCTGGGTTCAACCTCCACTGGAGCAGGACATGGGGGAGGTAGCGTTCTTGTATTTGGTGTTGTTGTCAACGACGGTGCGGCAGGTTGTTGAGGAGCAACAGCCTGGTGTTGAAAGCTTGGCAGTTCCGATGACACGTCTGATGGACTCATAGTAGTCGTTGCTGGCACAGCTGAGGATGATGGTTCCATCAAGTTTAATTCCTTCTGCGACGGGGCAACAGGCTGATTACTGTTGGCATTGTTGGGCCTGGATGAGGCGTTCTGCAAGAAAGGATGGTATTGTGTACCACTGAAACGAGCTGGTGATGTTGAATGGATATGGCCTGGCAAATGATCAGCAACTGTGACTGTAGGTGTGGGTGGATATACAGGAGTGTATTTGCGGAGGAATTTCCTGTTGCGTAGAGACACTCTTCCTGAGCCGTCCACACGTACAACATACTGGTCGAATTGGCGAACTTTGATCACACATCCAGTTTTGTCCAATTTTAGTGGGTGAGGGCCTGTTTGATTTTGGATTCCGACGAGATTCCCAACAACAAGGGGTTGTAGCTGTTTAGTGTGCTCAGTAAGCCGTCCTCATATGTCGGTTTCTCAAAGCATCCTCTCTCATGGAAAGGGTATCGCGCCATGTGTCATGTGGTTTATAGCGACCAGGTAGTATGGGTATAAAGTCCTTTATGGGTCTACTGAAGACACACATCGCAGGGGATAACTTGGTGTCTCTGTCTGGAGTGTTCCTGTATTGTAGCATTGCACGTTGGAAGGCCTCAGTGTCAAGTTCCCCATTAGGTCCAGTGTTGTTCGTTATCAATCTTTTGACAGTCTTGACACCGACCTCTGCTCGACAGTTGCTGTGTGGGAAGGCAACAGATGACAGGCGATGATGCACACCTCATGTTCGAAGGTGGATCAGAGGATAGATCATCCGGAATGCCAAAGGTGACAAATGTTCGGCGTAGATAATCAATCAGGCCAGGTGCACCATTGGAAGTTCTTTCAACTATAGGCCAGTTGGAGTATCTGTCGATGACCACTAAGTAGTTGATCCTTTTGTAATGGAAAAAGTCAGCACACACACATTGAAATGGGTAGACTGGGTAGACAGGTGGCGTGGGTGGGCCACAAGGTTGGGAGGGGGCCATACGGTTGCAGGGATTGCAATCGTTTCTGAGAGCTGTGATAGCTGGAGTGATTCCAGGCCAGAAGGCAGATGCTTCAGCTCTTGCCATCATCGATGACACGCCTTGGTGAGCGGAGTGGAGTGCAGTCAGGACATCCTGTCATAGTAATGGGGGAATCACGATTCGATCCTTGTATATGACAACCCCATCGACCGTATGAAGATGTTCACGCGATTGATGGTATTCACGAAGTGATGCTGGTAATTCATGGCGGAATTCTGGCATCCCTGATTCAATCATCTCCACCAGCTTCACCATATCCTTGTCACTACTTGTTGCTACCCGAACCTTGTCCCAGGTGATGGACTGGAGGGAGCTGATCGACGACGCGTCTGAGTGTATAACTGAGTCCTCAATGCTGTCATCAGGCTTCTCGCTGCATCTTATTGAGGCTAGGATCATGTGACTGACATTTGAGAAAGCTGGGAGGTCAAGCAAGTAGTCATCATGGCAGATGGCTGCGACATCATCTAATAACACCATTTTCTCAGGGTGGCCAGTTGGATGGCGGGACACAGCATCAGCAGCGCTGTGTTTTGCACCTGGTATATGAACCATCTGGAATTTGTAGCACAATGTTTTTTCCTTTAGGTTTCGGAGTCGAGCATTGGAGATATGTTCGAGGGATCGGTCGCCCAACAGCTTGAGGAGTGGTTTGTGGTCGACCGCAACAGTGAGATCGTTACAGCTGAGAACGAAGTACCTGGCTTTGTCTAGTGCATCAACAACTGCCAATGCCTCTCCTTCCACAGGGGCGTAGCGGGATTCAGCTGCATGTGTGAATCGACTGCCAACCAGAGTGATTTTCCAACCATTGTAACAACAGAAAGGCACTGTCTTGGGACATTTGCAATGTTTTTGGAATAGCCAAAATCCAATTCCACATTTTGACCAGTCAGTAGCAAGGCATGTCGGCTTGCGTTTGTCAAATATTCGTACAGCCTCCTCAATCTCAATGACAATGACTGCCTTTGATTCCTGAAACAACATGTCTAAGTGGTCATCCCATCGAAAAGGTGTCCCAGGCTTCAATAGCTGACGGTATAGTTGCATCCTTTCTGCCATGCTGAAGGCATAAGATACCTGGTTGATTAGGCCAAACCATGACCGCATGTCTGTAATATTTCTCGGTGTAGGAAAGTCTAAGATGGCTTGGAGGTACTTTTTACAGGGGCGAACACAGTCATGTGTTATCTCAAAGCCTGCAAATTCAACCTTATCCTGAGCAAAGACAAACTTCTCAGGGTTCAGTGTGATGCTGTTTCTGCCACAGATGTCAAGCCATAAACAAGCTTGGAAGAAGCACCCTGCAATGTCATCAGCCCAGAGGAGTGCATCATCTACGCACTTGGTTTTGTTAGGTACATCAGCAACAATCTCATCGAAACAACGGGTGTAACCTGATGCAATGTATCCTTGGGGCGCAGTGAGATATCTGTATCGTCCCCAGGGTGTGATGAATGTCGCCAGATGTTTGTCTTCATCCCGAATGGGTACGCTATGGTAACCATTCCAAGCATCAAATACAGTCTTCTTTTTGCCATGTGGTACAGATTTGGCTTGGTGGAATGGGGACTGTGTGTGGTGTGTTTCTCTGAGTGCATGTGCGTTAAGAGCTTGAAAGTCAACAGTGCGTCTTGGTTTACCATTCTTCCTGGGACAAACAACGATTCTATGGCACCATGTGACAGGTTCACCTATTGGTACTGGCTCGATCACACCTTGTCGGACGTCTTGATCCAAGCCAGCTTTGACATCATCTTGCCAGTGGAGAGGAACTGGTACAGGTGTGTGGTAAGCAACTAGTGTAGCATCGTGTTCAACCATAAGCTTCATTAGAGGGCCCTCCATGAGGGGGAGTGGTTGGTGCTCACAAGTTTCTGGTAATCATGCCGACTGCAATGCAAGCCTCTCTGCTTAGGAAGAATTTGTCAGAGTTGTCTGTAATGTATACGAACTGGCGGGTCTCAACTGAAGTACCGTCCGGGTCTCTGCCTGATAGTCGTTAGATGATAGAATAGTGATGCCCTTGTTGTTCCCAGCATGCATCTTCATTGTCACAGGAATGAGATCATGCTTCCTGAGCCCAAGTTGATACATATAACCTTGATACCAGCAAGACAGCTCTGACAGCCAGTATCAGCCATGACGGCAAGGGAAACTGATTTTGGTTTAAATGTGAAGATGTGTCCAAAGTCCAGTTTTTCATAGTCTTCCCCAAGAACTTTTGCAGTGAGATGAGTAAGAGGCTGGGGTCGAGAGTCTTGTCTTATCCATGTGTCAGACAGTTGGTCATACAGATGGTGGGCAAGGGTGAAGGCTATTTTACCACGATGCCAGCCAAGGTTTGTGACTGCACATAGTGTGTCAAATATTGCACCTTCATATTCCTCTGTTGTTTTCTGGTTTTCTCCAGTTTTTGCTTGTTTCTGCTGCGGCACACAGAATCAAAGAGATTGGATCGACTGCACAGCGTGCAAGTATGGCCATAGGCTGGGCATTCTTTCTTTCTGATTTTGGGGGCTTCAGACTTTCCGTGCCCCTTCCTGCCACAATAGTGGCATACCTCAGATTTATCAAACTTTTTAGTTTCGCTGTGAGCTGCATTCCTGCTGCGTCTGTAAGTGCTGTCGACTGCTTCAGCACCTTGAGTGTCAAGAAGTCGTGATGCGGAACGCTTACCAGCTTCTTTGGCTTCTACAAACTGGAAGGCCTGCTCAAGAGTCATGTCTTGGTTTTTGTCACCAAGGAGGTCTAACTGGATTTCAGGGTCATTCAGGCCACGTGTAAGCACATCCCGCAAAATAGCGGGTAGTTGACCTCATCGTGACAGACTGGGCATGGAATGACAAACTTGCACACTCCAGCTTGACCCCGAAGCCTAGTACCAAAGGAACGAACAGTCTCATCACGGTCCTGGGTCATACTGTGAAGAGAAACACGCGCCACCATGGTGTTCTCCTCTCTTACGGCAAGGACTCGAATGTCTTCCAATACTGCTGCTTCAGGTTTGTTTGTCAGGGACCCACATGTAGAACGTGTTAGATCTCTGCGTAATGTCTCATCACAGCATTCCAGTAGCTGCACAAAGAGATCCTTCCCTGTGACCTTGGTAGCCTCCACATAGTCTTTCCACCTGGAGATGAAGTATGACCAGTCTTTCCTTGAGCCGGCGGAGGATATAGTTGGTCGCTTTACTTTCTCGACTTTGGCTGAGCTACTAGCATGTGTGGTCATAGTGTGGACCGTTGCATGTGCATTCAGGAGTGCGGCAATCACCACAGAGTCAAGGTCTTCTGTGACGAAGTCACATGATTGGACCGGACACTGTACTGTTGGCATCTTGTTGAGTTAATTGATCTCCATCATAAATGAGTAGGTGTTATACTGTTTTGAGATATCTTTATTCGACATCACAAATGATGGAGATCTGGAACACAGAACAGGAAACATAACTTAATGCAACACATGATTCTATAATGTAAATGTACATAATCCTCTAATCTCAACTACTCTGGGCAACACAGAATTAGGTTCACCCTTGTGGATATATCAGTTGGTAAAAGCTCTGGATCGTGGACGCGGCCAGGACATCCCACAGTTAGGTCTACGACATGCAACAGTGTACAATCTTATTATTTAGAGTATTTAGATTGTTGTTCATAATTAGTGCTATTCAAATGCTGTTTCAGTTCACACGGGCATTGTCACAATCACTTGGCAGGCATCTTCTTTATAATGCTCACTTCGTATTAGAGAGTTATGTCCCTTCTACTACTGCTTCCACCGAACGTCAACGGCAGGGGTGACGAGATGTGGTAAAGACTTCATCATGTATTTTGGACACCACCGACATTACTTTGAGGTTTCCTGGCCCTTTAAGTCTACAGGCCTTAATATAACTGAAATCCTTTTCAATCGGGCGTTAAACCAAACCCACTCACTATTATTTGGATAGGAATAGAATAATCACATCACGAATATCAGTAGAATAGTTTGTGAATAATCGTATCAGTGAAGTCAAGTTTGACGTGATTTTAATAATATCTTAAAATGCGCACAAAACACTTATAAATATAAAATGTATATAAATATTTCAGTTCAAACGTCTCTTCGACATAGGCAAACTTTGAGGTATGGAGACGAAATGTGGGGTGTCAGAAATGTGGATGCATTTGAAAAGATTTATCTATATGTTTGTAGTATAGACGTCCAGGGGTAAAACATTTCATGTTGATGAAACAGCACGTTGGCACAGTTGCGCTCTTATTATTACGGTTCACTTTCTCACAAATGTCATGCATTTCAGGGTTAAAGGAGAACTAAAACTAAACAACTAACTACATATCGGAAATTGTAAGATAAAGAAGAACACATGTTACATGGTATAAACAAACAAAAATAAAAATGCATGAACTTTCTATTCAATTACCCATAAATCCTACAGACTTTACAGAAGAGTATAACACAGAAAAAGGAGACATTTCAGATCACGCACTCGTTCACCCGGTCAGTACAGTACAGAGATCACGCACTAGTTCACCCGGTCTGTACATTACACAGATCACGCACTAGTTCACCCGGTCAATACAGTACACAGATCACGCACTCTGTCACCCGGTCAATACAGTACACAGATCACGCACTCGTTCACCCAGTCAGTAAAATACACAGATCACGCACTCGTTCACCCGGTCGATACAATATACAGATCATGCACTTGTTCACCCGGTCAATACAATACACAGATCACGCACTTGTTCACCCGGTCAATACAGTACACAGATCATGCACTCGTTCACCCAGTCAGTATAATACACAGATCTCTCACTCGTTCACCCGGTCTGTACAATACACAGATCACGCATTCGATCACCCGGTCTGTACAATACACAAATCACGCACTCGTTCAACCGATCGATACATTACACAGATCACACACTCGTTCACCCAGTCAGTACAATACACAGATCGCGCACTCATTCACCCTGTCAGAATCACGCACTTGTGGACATCTGGACACATAATCTAAGCTGATGTTTTCTTAACGTATAAATTGCTTTAGTCACGATATGGCTGAAATATTGCCGATGTGACTATAATTATTCACTCACTCACTCACTCATCTGGACACAACAATACGTATATCACACACGTTCATCTGGACACAACAATACGTATATCATACACGTTCATCTGGACATAACACTACGTATATCACACACGTTCATATGGACACAAAAATACGTATATCACGCACGTTCATCTGGACAAAACACTACTTATATCAAACATGTTCACCTGAATACAACAATACGCATATCACACACGTTCATTTGGACACAACAATCCGTATATCATCCACGTTTATCTTGACACAACACTACTTATATCACACATGTTCATCTCGACACAACAATAATTATATCACACAAGTTCATCTGGACACAACAAAACGTATATCACACACTTTCATCTGAAAACAACAAAACACATATCATGCACATTCATCTGGACACAACAATACACATATCGGGCACTTTCATCCGGACACAACAATACGTATATCACACACGTTCATCTGGATACAACAATACGTATATGATACACGTTCATCTGGACACAACAATACTTATATCACACACGTTCATCTGGACACACCAATACACATACCATGCACGTTCACCTGGACACAACAATACGTATATCACACACATTCCCCTGGACACAACCATACGTATACCACACACGTGTGTGTAGCACGTGTCTTGACACACCGACACTCAATGAACTTTTAGTTGTTTTGTAAAGCTGCATGTTATTTGATAATGTATATTATTCCACTAACGTAAAAAAGCATCTGAGCCACCTCTACATTGTACAGTTCATCTGTCATCTAACAAATGAATTGCTGAGTCTACATTTACATCGCTAAATCAACTTTGTATCATTGGCCTGAAGATTAACGATTTAAACACATTCTCTCCGAACCGGTGTCAACACAGTTCTGATGACGTATAGAAACACAGATGATGGTGTAATGGGTACATCATACTGCTGATACAATACGGTAACCATCGGGTGGAGAAACTGGACGCAGTGTTTCACAGCCCGTCACCTGAAAGATAACTCAAGACTTGTACTGTTCAATCCGCTTTTATTATCTCCAACACAAGCATTTTACAGATACTGATTTGATGATCTAATTAATGAAGATGTTTGAAACGATGTGCTTATAGCACTAATCTATGAAAACCAGTAAATGAGGTTACACTGAGTGATCTCAAGGTTTATCAGCAAGGATCAGCAATTAAGACCTGGTGCTGTAACTCTATAGGCTACCAATGGGTCCGTCTTCCTGACAGATGAGACAGACGAACCCAGCTGTACCTGATTGGTATATCATACCCCTCATATACTAGAACACCAGGTACACCATAATGCTGATATACACCACTCACAGGTACACCATAATGCTGATATACACCACTCACAGGTACATCATACTGCTGATATACACCACTCACAGGTACACCATAATGCTGATATACACCACTCACAGGTACATCATACTGCTGATATACACCACTCACATGTACACCATAATGCTGATATACACCACTCACATGTACACCATAATGCTGATATACACCACTCACATGTACACCATAATGCTGATATACACCACTCACAAGTACATCATACTGCTGATATACACCACTCACATGTACACCATAATGCTGATATACACCACTCACAGGTACATCATACTGCTGATATACACCACTCACAGGTACATCATACTGCTGATATACACCAGTCATAGGTACATCATACTGCTGATATACACCAGTCATATGTACACCATAATGCTGATATACACCAGTCACAGGTACACCATAATGCTGATATACACCAGTCATAGGTACACCAAACTGCTGTTAGATACCAGTCACAGGTACACCATACTGCTGTTAGATACCAGTCACAGGTACACCATACTGATGATAGACACCGGTCATAGGTACATCATACTGCTGTTAGATACCAGTCACAGGTACACCATATTGCTGTTAGATACCAGTCACGGGTACATCATACTGATGATAGACACCGGTCATAGGTACATCATACTGCTGATATAGACCAGTCACAGGTACACCATACTGCTGTTAAATACCAGTCACGGGTACATCATACTGATGATAGACACCGGTCATAGGTACATCATAATGCTGATATAGACCAGTCACAGGTACACCATACTGCTGTTAGATACCAGTCACAGGTACATCATACTGATGATAGACACCGGTCATAGGTACATCATACTGCTGTTAGATACCAGTCATAGGTACACCATACTGCTGTTAGATACCAGTCACGGGTACATCATACTGATGATAGACACCGGTCATAGGTACATCATACTGCTGTTAGATACCAGTCATAGGTACATCATACTGCTGTTAGATACCAGTCACAGGTACACCATACTGCTGTTAGATACCAGTCAAGGGTACACCATACTGCTGTTAGATACCAGTCATAGGTACACCATACTGCTGTTAGATACCAGTCAAGGGTACACCATATTGCTGTTAGATACCAGTCACGGGTACATCATAATGATGATAGACACCGGTCATAGGTACATCATGCTGCTGATATAGACCAGTCACAGGTACACCATACTGCTGTTAGATACCAGTCACGGGTACACCATACTGCTGTTAGATACCAGTCACGGGTACATCATAATGATGATAGACACCGGTCATAGGTACATCATGCTGCTGATATAGACCAGTCACAGGTACACCATACTGCTGTTAGATACCAGTCACGGGTACACCATACTGCTGTTAGATACCAGTCATAGGTACACCATACTGCTGTTAGATACCAGTCACGGGTACATCATACTGATGATAGACACCGGTCATAGGTACATCATACTGCTGTTAGATACCAGTCACAGGTACACCATACTGCTGTTAGATACCAGTCAAGGGTACACCATACTGCTGTTAGATACCAGTCACGGGTACATCATACTGATGATAGACACCGGTCATAGGTACATCATACTGCTGATATAGACCAGTCACAGGTACACCATACTGCTGTTAGATACCAGTCACGGGTACACCATACTGCTGTTAGATACCAGTCACGGGTACATCATACTGATGATAGACACCGGTCATAGGTACATCATACTGCTGTTAGATACCAGTCATAGGTACATCATACTGCTGTTAGATACCAGTCACAGGTACACCATACTGCTGTTAGATACCAGTCAAGGGTACACCATACTGCTGTTAGATACCAGTCACGGGTACATCATACTGATGATAGGCACCGGTCATAGGTACATCATTCTGCTGATATAGACCAGTCACAGGTACACCATACTGCTGTTAGATACCAGTCAAGGGTACACCATACTGCTGTTAGATACCAGTCACGGGTACATCAGAATGATGATAGACACCGGTCATAGGTACATCATACTGCTGATATAGACCAGTCACAGGTACACCATACTGCTGTTAGATACCAGTCATAGGTACATCATACTGCTGTTAGATACCAGTCACAGGTACACCATACTGCTGTTAGATACCAGTCAAGGGTACACCATACTGCTGTTAGATACCAGTCACGGGTACATCATACTGATGATAGACACCGGTCATAGGTACATCATACTGCTGATATAGACCAGTCACAGGTACACCATACTGCTGTTAGATACCAGTCAAGGGTACACCATACTGCTGTTAGATACCAGTCACGGGTACATCATACTGATGATAGACACCGGTCATAGGTACATCATAATGCTGATATAGACCAGTCACAGGTACACCATACTGCTGTTAGATACCAGTCACTGGTACACCATGCTGCTGTTAGATACCAGTCACGGGTACATCATACTGATGATAGACACCGGTCATAGGTACATCATAATGCTGATATAGACCAGTCACAGGTACACCATACTGCTGTTAGATACCAGTCACTGGTACACCATACTGTTGTTAGATACCAGTCACGGGTACATCATACTGATGATAGACACCGGTCATAGATACTTCATCCTACTCATACACAACTCACAGGTACATCATACTACTGATATACACCTGTCATAGGTACACCATACTAATCATTTTCGGCATTCATTGGCGCGTCATACTGCTCAAGTGATAAGTACATCACACAACTCATATACAACAGTCAGTCCTAGGTACATCATACTGGTCATATACTTTATTCATAGGTATACCATGCTGCTCATAAACGCTATTCATAGGTACATGATACTTCTCATATACGCCAGTCATAGGTACCTCATACTGCTGATATACACGTCATAGGCACATCACATCACTCATAAACACCAGTCATAGGTGCATCATACTACTTTTATCCGCCAGTCCTAGGTACATCATACTGCTGATATACACCAGTCATAGGTACATCGTACTACTCATATCCACCAGTAATCGGTACATCATACTTCTCATATACACCAGTCATAGGTACATCATACTGCTCATATACTCTATTCATGGGTATACCATGCTGCTTATATGGACCATTTTACTGCTGATATACAGCTGTCATAGGTATATCATCCTTTACAATACCCGTGTGTTGGTTTAGGTTGCTGTTATCAATTTAACCTGAAATTGCTCCTACAAGATATATGATTCGGAACCATGATCAGTTGATCCTGGCACAACTAAAGGACTTTACTCTTGTCTCTTGATTTTGACTCCCCGTCTTTAGAAAAGCAAGGAATGAACCGTTTATAAAATGTATTATTAATATAACATTAACAAGCATTTTGTTGATCATATGTTTAGAGTTTCTGAAAAGTAAACAATTGTATCGCTCTGAAAATGACCAAAGCTCAGCCTGAAACGTAGTAGTTGTCAATGTGTTTCACGAGGTTAAATGCTCTCTAAACTGACCTCAACACTGCCATAAAACATGTTGAAAGTTTCACAGAGGCCCGAATGTTTTAATCTTGATCAAACAACTTCTGAGTAAGAGTCGTATGATGCTCTTGAATTCTTGGTTGAAAGAGCATGCTCGATTGTGAAATGTAGACACCAAAGGCTGGATCTACATAGGATTATTTTGGAAAGTTGAAGTCACATCTCTTGTTATACAGTCTCTGTGCATAGATCTTAATATGAAACAAGTGGGGCGGTCTTCACTGTTCTCCTTATTTCTAGTTCAGGTGACTAAATCAGTGGAAGGGAATTGGCTATTTGATGGTTATTTAACGATATCCCTGAAGCTGAAGTTAAACTTTAACGTAAACCTTCATATGCAGTATCTTTTCGATACTGAAATTTGTTATATCCTTCTCTGCAGAGTTGATTATATGGTTGATTTGAATGATATGCCCGATTGCGTCCTCATTCGTCATTATTTCTCTCCGATAAACCAGTTAAATATATCGAGGAGTGGGTTGTAACCAGTTCAATTTGGAGTTCCAAATTATGTTTTTAATTGTTATGCTGTCAGAATAATTTGAGTTCAAAAAGTGTAAAATTATCACGTGCCACAGAATGTAAAACGGTTCACAAAAATATGGCCGAAGTCAAGCACACGACAGTTGAACATGTCTTGAGTTAATCAGTTGGTGACAACTCTCGCGGTCCCAGTTAAGAGAATCTTGTTTTACAGTCAGCAACATTCCTGCTACGGCAGCCTCCACACAATACTGTAATCGGGAATTAAAGCTAATCACATAAACAGGCTGTCGCAAAACATTCCAAATGCAGTTAAGGCTGTTCTTAGTCACTCGCAATAATTTCATGGCGCAAAACTTTCAGTACTTGTCCACGTAGGCCGGTGGTTGGTACCTTGAGCAACAACCCGTCGGAGCACGAGGACACATAGTTAGCTGAGGCTGTAACCTCTCCATCTTGGGATTTGATTTCTCTTTTATACACAAAATGTGTTCGTTTGACATTATAGATGTCCTGAAATATATGTGTTGTGAAACAATTTCGGCTCTACCTTTTAGAGGAAATAATTATATGTCTTTAACAAAGGGTAATTAACATACAACTGAACAGTAGAAATCTTTGAGCTATAAAATATGGCGAATACAAGTGAACAGTAGAAAGATTTGAGAGTCTATACGTGCTATAAAATATGTAGTATACAAGTGAACAGGAGAAAGATTTGAGAGTCTACACGTGCTATAAAATATGTAGTATACAAGTGAACAGGAGAAAGCTTTGAGAGTCTATACGTGCTATAAAATATGTAGTATACAAGTGAACAGGAGAAAGATTTGAGAGTCTACACGTGCGATAAAATATGTAGTATACAAGTGAACAGTAGAAAGCTTTGAGAGTCTACACGTGCTATAAAATATGTAGTATACAAGTGAACAGGAGAAAGATTTGAGAGTCTATACGTGCTATAAAATATGTAGTATACAAGTGAACAGGAGAAAGATTTGAGAGTCTACAACGTGCTATAAAATATGTAGAATACAAGTGAACAGGAGAAAGATTTGAGAGTCTACAACGTGCTATAAAATATGTAGTATACAAGTGAACAGGAGAAAGCTTTGAGAGTCTATACGTGCTATAAAATATGTAGAATACAAGTGAACAGGAGAAAGATTTGAGAGTCTACAGCGTGCTATAAAATATGTAGTATACAAGTGAACAGGAGAAAGCTTTGAGAGTCTATACGTGCTATAAAATATGTAGTATACAAGTGAACAGGAGAAAGCTTTGAGAGTCTATACGTGCTATAAAATATGTAGTATACAAGTGAACAGGAGAAAGCTTTGAGAGTCTATACGTGCTATAAAATATGTAGTATACAAGTGAACAGGAGAAAGCTTTGAGAGTCTATACGTGCTATAAAATATGTAGAATACAAGTGAACAGGAGAAAGCTTTGAGAGTCTACAACGTGCTATAGAATATATAGTATACAACAGTTACAAACTTCGTGAATATCAAATATGAAGTAACTTTTGAACAGTAGCAAAAGATTATAGGCGCCTGAGAATGTTATTATTGCTGCCGTTTATTTCTTAGTTATTCCGGTGAACTCTACCATGCATGAAACATATTTCCTGCAATAAGCGTAAAACAACAACGGTGATCATTTGGAAAATCCCTTTGAATAACGCTGCTTCCCTGCTGACGACGTTGACTCCACACTATGAAGACAGCCCTCATACAAAACAAACATCAACTGTTATGTGAAGACAGCCATATACAATATAAACATGAACTGTTATGTGTAAACAGTCCACATACAATATAAACATCAACTGTTATTTGTAGACAGCCTACATACAATATAAAACATCAACTGTTACGTGAAGACAGCCCTCATACAATTTAAAACATCAACTGTTATGTGAAGACAGCCTACATACAATATAAAACATCAACTGTTATATGAAGGCAGCCCTCATACAATATTAACATTAACTGTTATGTGAAGACAGCCCATACACAATATGAAACATCAACTGTTATGTGAAGACAGCCTACATACAATATTAACATTAACTGTTATGTGAAGACAACCCATATACCATATAAAATATCAACTGTTATGTGAAGACAGTCCATTCACAATATGAAACATCAACTGTTATGTGAAGACAGCCCACATACAATATCAACATTAACTGTTATGTGAAGACAACCCATACACAATATGAAACATCAACTTCTACGTGAAGACAGCCCACATACAATATTAACATTAACTGTTATGTGAAGACAATCCATACACAATATGAAAGATCAACTGTTATGTGAAGACAGCCCATACACAATATAAAACATCAACTGTTACGTGAAGACAGCCCTCATACAATATTAACATTAACTGTTATGTGAGGACAGCCCACATACAATATAAAACATCAACTGTTATGTTAGGACAGCCTACATACAATATAAAACATCAACTGTTATGTGAAGACAGCCTACATACAATATAAAACATCAACTGTTTTGTTACGACAGCCTACATACAATATAAAACATCAACTGTTATGTGAAGACAGCCTACATACAATATGAAACATCACTTGTTATGTGAGGACAGCCTACATACAATATAAAACATCAACTGTTATGTGAAGACAGCCCATACACAATATGAAAACATCAACTGTTATGTAAGGACAGCCCACATACAATATAAAACATCAACTGTTATGTTAGGACAGCCTACATACAATATAAAACATCAACTGTTATGTTAGGACAGCCTACATACAATATAAAACATCAACTGTTTTGTTACGACAGCCTACATACAATATAAAGCATCAACTGTTATGTGAAGACAGCCTACATACAATATGAAACATCACTTGTTATGTGAGGACAGCCTACATACAATATAAAACATCAACTGTTATGTGAAGACAGCCCATACACAATATGAAAACATCAACTGTTATGTGAGGACAGCCCACATACAATATAAAACATCAACTGTTATGTTAGGACAGCCTACATACAATATAAAACATCAACTGTTATGTGAAGACAGCCTACATACAATATAAAACATCAACTGTTATGTTAGGACAGCCTACATACAATATAAAACATCAACTGTTATGTTAGGACAGCCTACATACAATATAAAACATCAACTGTTATGTGAAGACAACATAAACCTCCTATTAATGAAATGGTAGACATTAAAGATGTATGCAATTTGATAAATGAACCTAGACGGATGCTTACTAGATCCGATAATTGTAAGTGAGGATGTTCCTGTTGATGACTCTGGAGTGATTGATTTTCAGAATGGGACAAGGGATCACAGTGGCACGTACATATCAGGGAAAACACATTTATCAACCAAATCTTTATTTACTCGAGCTATATGGAAGAGTGAGTGAGTGAGTGAGTTGGGTTTAACGCCGCTTTTAACAGTATTCCAGTTATATCACGGCGTGTCAGCTTAATGTGGGAGGAAAGCCCGAAGTGTCTCAGACGTTTACCACTTCGGTGAAACCCACGAGCACGCGTATGGTGCTGACAAACCTAGAAACATAATTAGGGTGAACCGGGATTCGAACCCATAATCATAGGTTTTTGGCGTGCCCAAGGGACGCAACTCTGCACAGCGAATCGCGGCGCCTGAGACGACTGGGCCACCCGTGCCCCCCTATATGGAAGAGGTGAATATGAAAACTAAATAACTTCATTCATTCAACTGATTGAATTGACCTTTTTAACAAATGTAAAGATGTTGATAAAATCAATAAATGTTTTTACTCAAAATGTAATAACTATATAAAAATGTGTGTACCGTCTAAACAATTTAGAATTTTCGCAAATGATGAACCCCGCTTTGATTCTGAAAGCAATAAGAAAAAGAAGTAAGTTACTTTAGATTGCAAGAACCCCAGATAAAGACAAGGACAGAACATTGTTCAGAAAACAAACAAAACCTAAGTAATTTGAAATATTATTCAAAAGAAACGTTTTACTCGAATCTAGACAATTTTGTTTTTGAATTCTACTCAGTAAAGCAATTTTTTATTGGAAATTGTTTTGACATTAAGTAAAAAACGCAGGTAACACATCATCTACTCCCTCTCTGCGCAGGTATGATACATGCGAAAGCCCAGACACATACTCAGATTTAGATCAAGCTAATCAGTTAAACATGTATGTTTCACCCATAGCAGATGGTGATCGTACGGCGAAATTGCCAAATGTAAAAAAGCACTTGCATAATTATTTTCATGAGAATTCGCTGTTGTATAAATACCAATCAGGATTCCAAGCCGGTCAATCGACCGGTCATCAACTAGTGGAATTATAAAATCAAGTGTGGAAGACAGTCGATAACAAAGAGTTCGATTGTGTGATATTCTGTGATATTTCAGAAGCGTTGGATAGAGTATGACATAGTAGGCTTATTCATAATTTGAAATATTATGGAATAAACGATTAATTACTAGAGTGGCTGGCTGATTACGTAACGGTGAGTGAACAGCGGTGCAATACTTAACTGAAGACTCAAACCAGTAAACAAGGAACTTTGAACTTTATTTTCTTACGAAACAAACATGGCATTATTCCAAATTCAACCACCTGAGCAGTTTGACTTTCGTAACCCAGAAAAGTGGGAACAGTGGAGAAAACGCTTTGAAAGATTCAGAATTTCTTCAAAACTAAGCGCAGATGATGAAAAACTCCAAATTAATACCCTTGTGTATACGATGGGATCTGAAGCAGAGAAAATACTTACATCATTTCGTTTGTCAAATGATGATGCAAAAAAGTATGATGCAGTTTTGGGCAAGTTTGATCGATTCTTCATTGTGAAACGGAACGTTATATTTGAAAGAGCCAAATTTAACAGTCGCAAACAAGACGAGGGGGAATCAGTTGATTCTTTTATCACTGCACTTTATGGACTTGCTGAACATTGCAATTACCAGAATTTGAAAGAAGAGATGATCAGAGAAAGGATAGTTGTTGGACTACGTGATACTAAACTTTCAACCAAGTTGCAGTTAGATTCCACATTAACCCTGGATTTAGCGATCACACAGGCTCGCCAGTCAGAAACTGTATACAAACAACAGGAGGCCATGAGAAACAACTTTCAAAATCCTAACGCAGAAGGGAAAGTTAATTCAGTTATCCGAAAGGGCAAGTTCTCCAACCAGAGACCAACCCATTCATCACGTTTCCAGAAAGGAAACCAAAGACCTAACTATGGTAGCGGGGGAAAACCACACAACCAGCACACACCTAAACAGACCTCAGAAAATTGTCCACGCTGTGGGGGCAACATGCACTTCAGGTCAAGATGCCCTGCTAGAGATTCAAATTGCAACTTATGCAAAAAGAAAGGACATTGGACAAAAGTGTGTAGGTCTTCAAGCAGAAACGTGCATGAGGTAATTAGTGATAATGAACCTGAAGAGGAAACATTCTTAGGTTCAGTCATCGTGGATCCAGTTACTAAGGCAACGTTAGAATCAGTCCGTGATGAGACCAGCAAACCATGGATGATCAAGGTGAAGGTTGAAAATCATTATGTGAAGTTCAAGATTGACACAGGCGCTGATGTGACTTTGATTCCAGAGAAAAACTTTGCAGAAATTGCAAGTAATTCTGACATTGAGTATGAATCGCCTGATAGAAAACTCTCAGGAGTTGGCGAGTACAAACTCAAGGTTTGTGGACAGTTTATGACCACATTAAAATGGCAGGACAAACAGGTCACACAAAACGTTTACGTAGTCAAGGACACGGAACTACATGTACCCCTGCTGGGAAGACCTGCAATAGAAGCCATGGACATCATCACTAAGGATGCTAGACTTCATGCAGTCTCCTTGAAGAAACAGAATGTTTACAAGGAACAGTATCCAAAACTTTTCAGTGGATTGGGAAATACTCAGCGTACGTATAAGATCCAGTTGAAACCCGATGCAAAACCATTTGCTTTGTCTACTCCAAGGAAAATTGCACTGCCTCTCAGGAAGCAGATCCAAGAGGAGCTGGCCAGAATGGAACGTCTTGGTGTTATATCACCAGTTACAGAGCCTACAGAGTGGTGCGCAGGAATGGTTGTCATACCTAAGCCTGGAAATAAGGTTAGGATTTGTGTAGACCTTACAAAATTGAACGAGAATGTTCGCCGAGAGAATCACCCCTTGCCGTCAATTGAGCAGACACTGGGATAACTTGCAGAAGCAAAGTACTTTACAAAGCTTGATGCAAACTCAGGATTCTACCAGATGCCTCTCGCTAAGGAATCTTCTCACCTAACCACCTTCATAACACCCTTCGGGCGCTATTGTTTCAACAGGCTTCCATTTGGAATATCATCGGCTCCAGAGGTATTACAAAGACAAATGACCCAAATCCTAGATGGAATTCAAGGTGTGCCATGTCAGATGGAAGACATATTAGTTGCTGGCAAAACAATTGAGGAGCATGATGCTCGACTCAAAGAAGTACTGGAAAAGGTACAGGAAGCAGGAGTGACATTAAACTTTGACAAATGTGTATTTGCACAAACATGCATCAAGTTCCTAGGTTTCATCATTGATGAATCAGGAATCAAAGCCGACCCAGAAAAGGTCCAAGCCATACAGAACATGCCAGAACCTACCTCTATCTCGGAAGTCCGACGCTTCTTCGGAACGGTCAATTTCCTTAGCAAATTCTCACCAAATTTAGCAGAGAAATCCAAGCCAATCAGAGATCTTCTCAGAGTAGACTCGGCATGGTGTTGGGATAAACCCCAACAGGACGCATTCAGAGATATGAAAAAGAGATAAGCTCTACGCAGGTGCTATCCAAAGCTACTACAGTTTCAGCGGATGCATCTTCTTACGGGCTGGGGGCGGTACTCCTCAAACTACATGGAAAAGACTGGAGACCAGTTGCTTATGCATCTAGATTACTGACTACAACGGAACAGAGGTATGCACAGGTCGAGAAGGAAGCCTTAGCGACGACATGGGCATGTGAGAAATTCTCAACATATCTGATTGGACTACAGTTCACCATAGAGACTGACCATAAGCCATTAGTGTCTTTGCTTGGATCCAAAGAACTTGACTTGCTCCCTCCCAGAGTTCAGAGATTTCGCATGAGATTAATGAGATACCACTACTCCGTCAACTATGTTCCAGGAAAGAATCTTGTAGTCGCAGACACTCTCTCCCGTGCACCTATCACGTCTGAAGTCTTGCAGTCAGAACAAGAACTGGGACAAGAGACAGATATGTATGTCAACAGTGTCATACAAAATATGCCAGCGTCAGAAAAACGTATGGATGATCTTCGCACTGAAATCGAACATGACGAAGTATGCAGAGAACTGAAAAGACTTTGCCAAGAAGGATGGCCTGACAGACCAAGACTGAATGGAGCCATAAAGCCATACTACGCTTTCAGGGATGAACTAAGCGAAGAGAATGGACTTTTGCTCAGAGGGAATAGACTAGTTATTCCCATGTCAATGCGACTGGAGATGCTTGACAGACTGCATAAAGGACATCAGGGTATTGTGTGCCGTGAACGAGCTAAACAATCCGTTTTGGTGGCCAGGATTGTCAAAACAGTTGAGTACACTTGTAGAGAACTGTACAGAGTACATAATGGAAAGAGTGAATCTTGCTGATCCTCTTATTCCTTCCATTCTACCTGACCGTCCATGGCAAAAAGTAGGAATGGATCTGTTCATGTTACAGAGTACCAACTATCTGCTAGTCATAGACTACTTTTCCAGATACATTGAAATAGCGAAGCTATCACAAACCACAAGCGTGGATGTCGTCAACCACTTAAAGTCCATCTTCTCCAGACACGGTATCCCTGAGACAGTGATGTCAGACAATGGACCACAATTCTCCAGCTTCACATTCCAAGACTTTTCAAGAGAGTTTGGTTTCGACCATGTCACAAGTAGCCCTATATTTCCTCAAAGCAACGGGGAATCTGAGAGAGCAGTTAAAACAGTCAAATTATTGCTCAAGAAGGAGAAAGATCCTTACCTGGCTCTCTTATCGTATCGTACTACACCACTGCAGAATGGGTACAGCCCAGCTGAACTTCTGATGGGACGCCGCCTTAGAACAACAGTTCCAGTGCTACCAGAATTGCTGAATCCTAAACTACCCGACCCTTGTCTACTCAGGGACAAAGAACAGCAAAGCAAATCAGCTCAGAAGAGAAATTACGATCATAAACATAAGGCTAGAGACCTATGTAAACTTGAACCAGGACAGACAGTCTGGTCTAAGTCCTTAGGTCAAGCTGTTGTTGCAAGACAAACAGACTTTCCAAGGTCTTACATTGTTGAGACTCCTTCAGGCAGTTACCGTAGAAACCGGCAACAACTGGCACCAATGCCAGTATCAGCACGTCCAGATTCGCCAGCGGCACTTCTTCCAGTAGATATACCTGTTTCACTATCATCAACAACTACAACATCATCTACTGGTGTGACTTCTACCACAAGATCTGGAAGACGTGTGGTGCCTCCAAATAGACTTGATTTGTGACATTAATGTGTTAACATTTCCTGTTAACATTTACTGTTGAGTACAAGTTCAAAGGAGACTTTAAAGTTTGAATGTTTCAAGTCCCAAAATTCATGGGAAAGTTTTCAGTGAAAGTCAAGTGTGTCACGGTTAAATGGTTAATGTTTAATTCTAATTCGCGTTGTGCCAAATTGACTTAAAAGGTGACTCTGAACTTTAATTAATGAAAGTTCTCAAAGGAAAGGGGGATGTAGTGTTATTGCTGTTCAGGGTAAAATACCCAGTCTAGGTTAGTTAGAGTTAACTCCCCTATGTTTGTGTATTACGTCATGAGGTGACGTCATGAGTTCTGGGTGGGGACTCGAGTGGACGCCATGCTGGCTGTCGCATGTAACTCCGGTCAATAAATCGCACTCAAACGAACCCTAGTCTTAGTGTCAACGCAACACAACAATGGGCCACTAATGATATAAACCATCAACTGTTAGGTGAAGATGGGCCACTTATGATGTAAACCATCAACTGTTGTGTGAAGATGGTCCACTTATGATATAAACCATCAACTGTTGTGTGAAGATGGTCCATTTATGATATAAACCATCAACTGTTGTGTGAAGATGGGCAACTTATGATATAAACCATCAACCGTTGTGCGAAGATGGGCCACTTTTGATATAAACCATCAACTGTTGTGTGAAGATGGGCCACTTATGATATAAACCATCAACTGTTGTGTGAAGATGGGCCACTTATGATATAAACCATCAACTGTTGTGTGAAGATGGTCCACTTATGATATAAACCATCAACTGTTGTGCGAAGATGGACCACTTATGATATAAACCATCAACTGTTGTGTGAAGATGGGCCACTTATGATATAAACCATCAACTGTTGTGTGAAGATGGTCCACTTATGATATAAACCATCAACTGTTGTGCGGAGAAGGGCCACTTATAATAAAAACCATCAACTGTTGTGCGAAGATGGTCCATTTATGACGTAAACCATCAACTGTTGTGTGAAGATGGACCACTTATGAAATAAACCATCAACTGTTGTGCGAAGATGGGCCACTTATGATGCAAACGTGTATGAAAGGACACTAACACCAATATGAAAGGACACTGACATGTGAAGGAAAGGACATTAACATATATATGAAAGGACACTAACACATATATGAAAGGACGCCAACATATGTAAATAAACCATCAACTGTTGTGTGAAGATGGGCCACTTATGATATAAACCATCAACTGTTGTGTGAAGATGGGCCACTTATGATATAAACCGTCAACTGTTGTGTGAAGATGGGCCACTTATGATATAAACCATCAACTGTTGTGCGAAGATGGGCCACTTATGATGTAAACCATCAACTGTTGTGCGAAGATGGGCCACTTATGATATAAACCAGCAACTGTTGTGTGAAAATGGGCCACTTATGATGTAAACCATCATCTGTTGTGCGAAGATGGGCCACTTCTGATGCAAACGTGTATGAAAGGACACTAACACCAATATGAAAGGACACTAACATATATATGAAAGGACGCCAGTATGTGAAGGAAAGGACACTTACATATACATGAAAGGACACTAACATATATATGAAAGGACGCCAACATATGTATGAAAAGACACTAACACATATATGAAAGGACACTTAAACCTATATGAAAGGACATTTAAACCTATATAAAAGGACACCGACATGTGTATGAAAGGACACCAACACATATATGAAAGGACACTGACATGTGTAAGAAAGGACACTGACATGTGTAAGAAAGGACACTAACTTGTGTAAGAAAGGACACTGACATGTGTAAGAAAGGACACTGACATGTGTAAGAAAGGACACTAACATGTGTAAGAAAGGACACTAACATGTGTAAGAAAGGACACTGACATGTGTAAGAAAGGACACTGACATGTGTAAGAAAGGACACTGACATGTGTATGAAAGGACACTCACATGTGTATGAAAAGACAGTAACATGTGTATGAAAGGACACTAACATGTGTATGAAAGGACACTAACATGTGTAAGAAAGGACGCTAACATGTGTATGAAAGGACACTCACATGTGTATGAAAAGACAGTAACATGTGTATGAAAGGACACCAACGTATCTGTGGAAGAACACCAACATATCTGTGAAAGGGAACCAAAATATCTGTGAAAGAACACCAACGTATCTGTGAAAGGGAAACAAGATATCTCTGAAAGAACACCAACATATCTCTGAAAGGGAACACAATATTTGTGAAAGAACACCAACGTATCTGTGAAAGGACACCAACGTATCTGTGAAAGGACACCAACGTATCTGTGAAAGGACACCAACGTATCTGTGAAAGAACACCAACGTATCTGTGAAAGGACACCAAAGTATCTGTGAAAGAACATCAACATATCTGTGAAGGAACACCAACATAACTGTGAAAGGACACCAACATATCTGGAAAGGGAACCAACGAATCTGTGAAAGGACACCAACATATCTGTAAAAAAACCACTAACATATCTGTGAGAGGGAACCAACAATCTGTGAAGGAACACCAACATATCTGGAAAGAGAAGCAACATATCTATGAAAGGACACCAACGTATCTGTGAAAGGACACCAACGTATCTGTGAAAGGACACCAACGTATCTGTGAAAGAACACCAACATATCTGTGAAAGAACACCAACATATCTGGAAAGGACACCAACGTATCTGTGAAAGGACACCAACGTATCTGTGAAAGGACACCAACGTATCTGTGATAGGGAACCAACGTATCTGTGAAAGGACACCAACGTATCTGTGAAAGAACACCAACGTATCTGTGAAAGGACACCAACGTATCTTTGAAAGGACACCAGCGTATCTTTGAAAGAACACCAACATATCTGTGAAAGAACATCAACATATCTGTGAAAGGACACCAACATGTCTGTGAAAGGACACCAACATGTCTGTGAAAGGACAACAACATATCTGTGAAAGGACACCAACGTATCTGTGAAAGAACACCAACGTATCTGTGAAAGGGAACAAACGTATCTGTGAAAGAACACCAACGTATCTGTGAAAGGGAACAAACGTATCTGTGAAAGGACATCAACGTATCTGTGAAAGGGAACAAACGTATCTGTGAAAGGACACCAACGTATCTGTGAAAGGGAACAAACGTATCTGTGAAAGGACACCAACGTATCTGTGAAAGGGAACAAACGTATCTGTGAAAGGACATCAACGTATCTGTGAAAGGGAACAAACGTATCTATGAAAGGACACCAACGTATCTGTGGAAGGGAACAAACGTATCTGTGAAAGGACACTGACATGTCTACAAAAGAAACGAACACATCCATAAAAGGAAACCAAGATATATGTGACAGAACACCAGCATATCTACGACAGGACGAGGTTGGAAAAAAGCCATTTTGCCTAACAAAAAATGCAAACCTTTAAACTTTCAGAAAACTTAAAAATATTGCCATGTAATTTATTAAACATATTTAAATAGCTTACAACTAGCATTCTTTTCTTGCTTACACTTGAAAGATTCGGTTTTCTTGATTAAATTCATAAGAATGGCCCAAATAGTGAAAAATCTGAGCAAGTGCATGCCCCAAAATGATTTTATAAATTTTATATTTAAACTTTCCTTCTCTACATCTCCTTAGAAAATCATCTTGGGCATGAAAAAGGCTTTCTGGAATTCTTAAAATTCAGCCCCTTATATATTTTACCATTACCAATGCATTTAGTGGTGTACTAAATCCAAAAGAAGTACATATTTGAAATTAACAAAGTTCAATTCTCTTTCATATGAAAACACAAGATAACTTGTGCAAAACGTTTGAAAAAGAGGGTAACACTAAAAGACATAAATGACAGCACATGATTCGGAAAACAAATTGAATTTGTTAGCCAAAAGATAGTAAATCAATATTTATTATTGTTGAAAAGATGTTACCAAATGATTGTACAAAATATTTGTTTATAACATGATGTCAGGCTTTAAAATGCGCGTAAGTGATTGTGTCCTTTAACCCCACAAGTTTATCTTGATGCGTGTTGATATTCGGTATAGTCTGTTTTACGGTTATTGATGGATTAATTGCTCCTTGCCATAAGCTGGAAAGGATTGTTTCTCATTTACAAGACGCATTGCTTTTAACCATGGCTGCCTAAATTAGAAGCATTTTGAGAGCGAGCCGCCAGCGTGTAGTAGGGGGTGGTGCACAGCATCGGTCCCCGGGCAGCCATCAATAGTGTGTATTGTACTACACATCACTCCCCTGTTGCTCAGCTAGTGTTCTCAGCACCTGTATTGTTAAATCAATGTTGAGGGGGAAATTAACATGGATAATGGTTATTGAATCGGTGCTGCTTATGAGGCGTTCGTGACTGAGCCCGGTAAGTCAGAACCCGACTGTATGAACAGGCTGTCATATGTATTGACACCCGACATTGTCACAACAGTGTCATGTCTAATTTAATGTAACCCTCTTTATTGAGTGTGCTTCCTCGGAGAACAAGGCGACAAAGGCTAAATGACGATGACTGATGTGTTGGCATGATGTCAGTGACATGTTTCCCTGCCCGACACCAACCCCTGATTGCCGCCTGCCACCAAATCTTCTACTTGCAATTTATATAAAAAACAATACAAACGCTAACGATTTTTAGATCGTGTATCCAAATACTTAGCGTCCTTAATACCCAGTTAGGCAACATATCCAGACTCATTATAGATTTCTTTTTATCCGGACAAAATTAGCAGCAACATTTCTGAGAAAACAAATACATGGCCAGTGCAAGGAAATGTGAAGTACTACAGAGACTACAACTCCACTAGCGTATTTCCAGCAGACGCACACCGTTGTTCACGTCCATTGACTTATATGAAGTATCCGTGAATATTCTTGTGACTGTAGCTTATAACTAAGAATCACCAGAATCTCCTGTCGATACCGTACACTTATGTACGGATGCGCTACTAAAGTAAATCCTGCCGTCCGTACAAACATATCCTGTCCTTGTTATATGTTCAAACCAAGAATCACCAAGGGACACATGAGAAGTCTTGGTCGATAGCTGGGATGCATGGAACACTCAACAAAGTGAACCACCATCGGTTTATAATCATCACAAGTGGAGTCTTTGATGTCTAGTCAAGAGTTGAATCAACTCATTCTGTGTCACCACCACAAGTGAAATCCTTGATGCCTAGTGAAGAGGTAAATCAAGTCTTTCTGTGTCACTGGGAATCTATACATGCATAAGAAGATACAACAGTTTGATCAGGGTCGTGACTATTCACTATCACCCTGATTGAGAGCAAGTAAACATGCGTTTTGTATTATTATCGATGGGTCTGTCAATGTACAATAAGGCACATGGTCTCTCCTTGGTTCGCTGGGAGTCTTCAGTGGTACGCTTGTTACTCATGACGTCAATTTAGACAAAATTACTTTTTGCGGTGATCTGCCATTGGTTATGAAGCCAACTATTGCCCCTGTAACCAGTGTTAGGGGATCAGGGGTAACTGTTTGCAATTGCTGCCTTGTTTGAAGATGATTCACACGTTTAACTTGAAGTCGTAACATGTAGACTAAGGTAGTGCACGTTGTTGAAATGAGCACGACGTGGCCTCCAAATTAGCTTGAAGCAAACACTGGTCTCCATTTACTTTCATTTATTTAAAATTATGTGGACGTTTACGCAATGGAAATATCCCGGGTGGTGGTAATTGTCCGAAGCACCTCGTTCTATTACATCCGCTTAATCTGAATGATGTACATGTACGCTTTCAACCAATGACTTCTCAGTCCCAGCCACCAGCCAAGCCAACAGCCATTACATGGTCAGCTGATGTTCTAGCTTTCTGTCACCGCAGTTCACGCGTGCACCACAGGTGTTACACCCAAGTTACACACGAGTTCCACATAAGTTACACCCAAGTTACACACAAGTTACACACGAGTTACAAACAAGTTATACACGAGTGACAAACAAGTTACACACGAGCTACCCCCAAGTTACACACGAGTTACGCCCAAGTTACACACGAGTTACACACAAGTTAACACCAAGTTACACACACGTTATACACGAGTTACACCGAAGTTACAGACGAGTTACACCCACGTTACACACAAGTTACACACACGTTACACACCAGTTACACACAAGTTACACACGAGTTACACACAAGTTACACCAAAACTACACCCAAGTTACACACAAGTTACACCAAGATTACACCCAAGTTAAACCCACGTTAAAACAAAGTTATACCCAAGTTACACCCAAGTTACACCCAAGTTACACACAAGTTACACACAAGTTAAACACAAGTTACACCCAAGTTACAACCACGTTACACCCAAGTTAAACAGTGCTTAATGAACACAGATGATATTGCCTCTTCTGTATGTCAATAGCCAGTGTGGGGGAAGTCTATCATCACTAAGCTCCATTACAATCCGGCTCTGATCGCCTCCTCATCTCACGTTGTCCAATTCCATTCGATTCACTTAACTAAATTAGATCAATTAGAAAAACAGCAGTAGTTTGGAAGTCGTGCCTAGACTATTGTATCTGCTTCTGACGTCTAAGCTGCGCCATCAATCCGACATCAATCCCCCTCGACCTTCATCTGGACAGACCCTCTCAAACCCCAAACCTCAAATTAACTCTCCTAAATCCTTCTCCAAGCATCCAACCCGAACCCCACCCTTCACACCACATCGACCCCTTTAAGCACCCCATTTCAGGGAGTTGGCTGCCCCTTCATGAGATCACAGACGTGGAGAAGAAGAAACAGTGGATCGAAAGGTGTAAAAAAACCTTGTTCATCAAAATACAGTTTATGTAACATTATTTCACCACAAATGGGCATTGTAACAGTCATGAAGTACACGCCGATGCGACACGTGCCCCAAGTGCACCTCCATTGTTACAGCGTGGAAACTATATTCAATACGACCATGTTGTTGTTTCCTAGGATTCATGATAGGTAATTGCCACATTTTGTTCAAAAGACAAGTGATAGCTTTTGTGTTGTGTGTACACACATTAAGTGTCGCTCGCTGCTAGTATTCGGAATCAAGTGTAGTCTTGAGTGGCAGCGAGCGGAGGTCTGCCAAATCGATGCGTTTCACGCCATGTGGACGCTGATCAAACCCTACTGTAATTGTGTTTTCCCACCCTAACATTTGATCTTCAAGTGCGATGAATGAATAATAGTGGCGATGAACACGTAGAATGGCGATGGTGGAGTTGTTGGCATAGCGGCAGCTTCTAGAAAATTAAGATATAACATTGAGTGACAACGTGCATCCCTGTACATGCCCGTGACTTGTCACCGTGTCAGTCTGAAGATGTCACGTTACTGGTGTCTAAACCACACTGTGCTGGCGTACAGCCTCCGACTGTGGGCCGAGGTACACAGAATGTACATGCTGGGGCATTTCACCAAGGTTTGTTTTTATACGACATATTGGAGCACCAATGTGACGAGCCGGTGTAGCTGAACAACAAAGGACTAATTAGGAGACTAATAACACCTTTTTGTGACAGACATCCCAATCTTTATACAATTCAGTCTTCGTTAATCAAGAGGAGACTGTCCAAAGCTATTTACGAGGGATATCTAAACTCTGCTCAAATATGGATATCACCGTCAGCTAAATAAGGCTTCCTTTGAAGTTGGAATAATTAATGTGAGCCGCCTTTTCTTTTTATGATTTATCATAACTGATATGTGTGGTCCAGTTTTTGTATATTTTCCCCGAGAGAATTATTGATCAACAAACGTTGCTGTGAACCTGCGTCGTCATATGCTTGGATGCTGCTGAGAACAGCGCACCGTCCGCACGTCCTGTACTCCGCCGAGGCTGGAGCTAGAAATGGGTATCGCAAATGATTCGATTGGATTTGTCTGAAATCCAAACCCGGGCTAATGCCTTGTCTCCACATGCAGCCTGTAATGCCTAAATATAACAATAATATCAGGGATAGCGATAAACAAGGCTTTATTCTAGCATATCCAAATTTCACCGTAGTTTATAACGAGGGTTGACATACACATAGGGGCCTGAACTACACACAAAAGACAGGTGTGCACAGCACGTGCTCTCACTGACAACACCGTACTGGTTGAAGCACATACCCTCAGTGACAACACCGTACTGATGGAAGCACATACCCTCAGTGACAACACCGTACTGGTTGAAGCACATACCCTCAGTGACAACACCGTACTGGTTGAAGCACATACCCTCAGTGACAACACCGTACTGGTTGAAGCACATACCCTCAGTGACAACACCGTACTGGTGGAAGCACATACCCTCAGTGACAACACCGTACTGGTTGAAGCACATACCCTCAGTGACAACACCGTACTGATGGAAGCACATACCCTCAGTGACAACACCGTACTGGTTGAAGCACATACCCTCAGTGACAACACCGTACTGGTTGAAGTACATACCCTCAGTGACAACACCGTACTGGTTGAAGCACATACCCTCAGTGACAACACCGTACTGGTTGAAGCACATACCCTCAGTGACAACACCGTACTGGTTGAAGCACATACCCTCAGTGACAACACCGTACTGGTGGAAGCACATACCCTCAGTGACAACACCGTACTGGTTGAAGCACATACCCTCAGTGACAACACCGTACTGGTTGAAGCACATACCCTCAGTGACAACACCGTACTGGTTGAAGCACATACCCTCAGTGACAACACCATACTGGTGGAAGCACATACCCTCAGTGACAACACCGTACTGGTTGAAGCACATACCCTCAGTGACAACACCGTACTGGTTGAAGCACATACCCTCAGTGACAACACCGTACTGGTTGAAGCACATACCCTCAGTGACAACACCGTACTGATGGATGCACATACCCTCAGTGACAACCCCCCCTCCCCCCCCCCTCCCCCCCCCTCCCCCAGGACAATAGAACGTCATTTTCACAACATATCAAACTGTTACACCATTTTGTATTTTTATTTACTACAGATCGTTGTCTCCCGACTCGCCGAGTCAACGAAACAACCGCGGCAGTCGTTCTCTGGTTTGTAATTCAATTCTTACATTGCCATCAAATGTCAAATCCCCGCGACAGATCACGGAATCGGTGGATGGTAATTATGTTACTAGAATGGACTGACAACAAGGTTAAAAAGTGAAGGATGAAACTATAAAGTCTCAAGGAACTGAAATCCCTAAATGTCGAACATTGTTGGCTGCAGACTGCAATCTGCACGTTGGTAGCGTAGTTGGCGCGGGGTAACATACATGGTTGTTTACATTGTGCACATGGGTATACAACTAGAATCAACAATTGTAAAGAGACATATGTGCAATAGCTACAAAATCATAACCACAAATTTACTATCCAATATGAATTGTTTTTCTTAGTAACTAAACATTCTACTCTTTCATATACCCGCATATACAGAGTAGCCTGTTCTAAACATGACGACACGGTAGCCTGTTATATGTATGACGACACGGTAGCCTGCTATGTACATGACGACACGGTAGCCTGCTATATACATGACGACACGGTAGCCTGTTACATACATGACGATACGGTAGCTTGTTATATACGTGACGACACGGTAGCCTGTTATATACATGACGCTACGGTAGCCTCTTATATACATGACGCTACGGTAGCCTGTTATATACATGACGCTACGGTAGCCTGGTATATACATGACGACACGGTAGCCTGGTATATACATGACGACACGGTAGCCTGTTATATACATGACGCTACGGTAGCCTGTTATATGCATGACGACACGGTAGCCTGGTATATACATGACGACACGGTAGCCTGTTATATACATGACGCTACGGTAGCCTCTTATATACATGACGCTACGGTAGCCTGTTATATACATGACGAAACGGTAGCCTGGTATATACATGACGACACGGTAGCCTGTTATATACATTACGCTACGGTAGCCTGCTATACACATGATGACACGGTAGCCTGTTATATACATGACGACACGGTAGCCTGCTATATACATGATGATACGGTAGCCTGTTATATACATGAAGACACGGTAGCCTGTTATATACATGACGCTACGGTAGCCTGTTATATACATGACGCTACGGAAGCCTGTTATATACATGACGACACGGTTACCTGTTAAATACATGACGCTACGGTAGCCCGTTGTATACATGACGCTACGGTAGCCTGTTATATTATGTGATGGCACGGTAGTAACTCGGGGGTGAAGTTTTAGACGACAGCAGCCAGGTTTATTGATGCAGGTTGAAGGTCTAAATGGTACAAGTAATAGTAATCATGCGGCAGAACGCACACTGGGACAATGTGGCCTATGTTCCCGGTGGGAAGACCCGCTCTGTTCACTAACACATAAGCAGGAAGTCGGACGGCGATTCTTCATTGTCGTCGTTCTCGTTGGTGAGGCGGCAGCCTTGCTCGACTCCACGACTAGCCGTACAAACCGTCCACTTCTGTCGCTGATCTGGGCCCGTCTCACTTACTGACCATGTCAGTCAGGTTTCACACCGGCAATGTTGTGCAAGGACATTAATTGATAGCGCTGAGTGGGGGCTTTTGATTAGAGGGGATGCGCCGAATGTTTGCTATATACATGAAACGGACAAGGGAGATTGAATTTCGGCGCACTTTGGAAACACATTTAAATAATTAAGTATTTTAGATAAAAGTTTAACGGAAAAGTATTGAAATGGTTTGCACAATACACCATCTATACACGGTAGTCTGTTATATACATCTGTACACGGTAGTCTGCTATATACATTTATACACGGTAGTCTGTTATATACATCTATACACGGTAGTCTGCTATATACATCTTTACACGGTAGTCTGCTATATACATCTATACACGGTAGTCTGCCATATACATCTATACACGGTAGTCTGCTATATACATCTATACACGATAGTCTGCTATATACAGCTATACACGGTAGTCTGCTATATACATCTATACACGATAGTCTGCTATATACATCTATACACGGTAGTCTGCTATATACATCTATACACGGTAGTCTGCTATATACATCTATACACGGTCGTCTGCTATATACATCTATACACGGTCGTCTGCTATATACATCTATACACGGTAGTCTGCTATATACATCTATACACGGTAGTCTGCTATATACATCTATCCACAATCAAGATTGGTAATGTTGTATTGGTGTGTAACTTCAGCACACGTTGGGAGCAAAAGCCAACATGTGTGTTTTATTGGTAGATAGATGTCAGTGTTTATCACTAACACTCTATACACAGGTAACGTGTATTGAAAGGATAACTATACACTTAAAGTAAGTGAAAAGATAGGATGCATAGCACTTGATATTTCAACATGATATGCAATGACAAAGTAGAAACAATTTATGAAATAACCAATTAAATACAACACTCCCCAAGTCTGTTTAGAGTGAAACTAACAGAAGCTCTCCAACAAGACTATTCCTACAACAGCAGTAGTCAAGATAATTTCGGAAAGTGGTGCCAAGTAGGGATGGCTTCCCCTAACTTAAATGTGTCATAATCTTGTAAAGGTTTCGTTGCGCGTGGTTTCGTTTCGTCGTTTGATTCATTCCAATGTTTCCAGTTGAGCCTAATGAGGAACAACACAGGATAATAGATTTTGATGGTTGGAGTTTGGGTTCTTACAAAACATGTAGTAATGGTTTCCTGGATTTATTTAAGTATCTGAATGTTCACCATACCTCGAACAAATGGTGTAGCCTCTGTCTGACCGCCGGAACACAAGGCAGGGTCAACATACTAAAACAACTGAACCCACACACTGGACAGACTGACTATATCCATAAACAGAACCCACACACTGGACAGACTGACTATACCCATAGACAGAACACACACACTGGACAGACTGACTATACCCATAAACAGAACCCACACACTGGACCGACTGACTATACCCATACACAGGACCCACAGACAAGACCGACTGCCTAGACCCACAGACAGGACCGACTGCCTAGACCCACAGACAGGATCGACTGACTAGACCCGCAGAATGGATCGACTGACTGGACCCACAGACAAGACCGACTGCCTAGACCCACAGACAAGACCGACTGACTGGACCCACAGACAAGGCCGACTGCCTAGATCCACAGAATGGATCGACTGACTGGACCCACAGACAAGACCGACTGCCTAGACCCACAGACAAGACCGACTGCCTAGACCCACAGACAGGATCGACTGACTAGACCCACAGAATGGATCGACTGACTGGACCCACAGACAAGACCGACTGCCTAGACCCACAGACAAGACCGACTGACTGGACCCACAGACAAGGCCGACTGCCTAGATCCACAGAATGGATCAACTGACTGGACCCACAGACAAGACCGACTGCCTAGACCCACAGACAAGACCGACTGCCTAGACCCACAGACAAGACCGACTGTATAGACCCACAGACAAGACCGACTGCATAGACCCACAGACAAGACCGACTGCATAGGCCCACAGACAGGACCGACTGCCTAGACCCACAGACAAGACCGACTGCCTAGACCCGCAGACAAGACCGACTGCCTAGATCCACAGACAAGGCCAACTGCCTAGATCCACAGACAAGACCGACTGCCTAGATCCACAGACAAGACCGACTGACTGGACCCACAGACAAGACCGACTGACTCGACCCACAGACAAGACCGACTGCATAGACCCACAGACAAGACCGACTGCCTAGATCCACAGACAAGGCCGACTACATAGATCCACAGACAAGGCCGACTGCCTAGATCCACAGACAAGGCCGACTGCATATATCCACAGACAAGGCCGACTGCCTAGATCCACAGACAAGACCGACTGCCTAGATCCACAGACAAGACCGACTGCATAGACCCACAGACAAGGCCGACTGCATAGATCCACAGACAAGGCCAACTGCCTAGATCCACAGACAAGGCCGACTGCCTAGATCCACAGACAAGGCCGACTGCATAGATCCACAGACAAGACCGACTGCATAGACCCACAGACAAGGCCGACTGCATAGATCCACAGACAGTACCAACTGCCTAGATCCACAGAATTGATCGACTGACTCGACCCACAGACAAGATCGACTGACTGGACCAACAGAATTGATCGACTGACTGGACCCACAGACAGGACCGACTGACTAGACCCACAGACAAGACCGACTGACTGGACCCACAGACAGGACCGACTGACTAGATCCCCAGAATTGATCGACTGACTAGACCCACAGACAAGACCGACTGCTTAGATCCACAGACAGGATCGACTGACTGGACCCACAGACAGGATCGACTGACTGGACCCACAGACAAGACCGACTGACTCGACCCACAGACAGGACCGACTGCCTAGATCCCCAGAATGGATCGACTGACTAGACCCACAGACATGATCGACTGACTGGACCCACAGACAGGATCGACTGACTAGACCCACAGACAGCTCCAACTGACTAGACCCTCAGATAAGACCGACTGACTAGACCCACAGACAAGACCGACTGACTAGACCCACAGACAGGACCGACTGACTAGACCCTCAGATAAGACCGACTGACTGGACCCTCAGACAAGACCGACTGCCTAGATCCACAGACAGGATCGACTGACTGGACCCACAGAATGGATCGACTGACTGGACCCAGAGAATGGATCGACTGACTGGACCCACAGACAAGACTGACTGACTGGACCCACAGACAGGATCGACTGACTGGACCCACAGACAGGATCGACTGACTGGACCCACAGACATGATCGACTGACTGGACCCACAGACAGGACCGACTGACTAGACCCTCATATAAGACCGACTGACTAAACCCACAGACAAGACCGACTGACTGGATCCACAGACAAGACCGACTGCCTAGACCCATAGATAAGACTGACTGACTAGACCCACAGAAAAGACCGACTGACTGGACCCACAGACAGGATCGACTGACTGGACCCACAGACAGGACCGACGAACTAGACCCTCAGATAAGACCGACTGCATAGACCCACAGAAAAGACTGGCTGCCTAGACCCACAGATAGGACCGACTGCCTAGACCAACAGACAGGATCGACTGACTCGACCCACAGACAGGATTGACTGACTGGACCCACAGACATGATCGACTGACTGGACCCACAGACAGAACTGGCTGACTGGACCCTCAGATAAGACCGACTGACTCGGCCCACAGATAAGACCGACTGCCTAGACCCACAGATAAGACTGACTTAGTAAGACCCACAGATAAGACGGACTGACTGGACCCACAGACAGGACCGACTGACTGGACCCACAGACAGGACCGACTGACTAGACCCTCAGATAAGACCGACTGAGTAGACCCACAGACAGGATCGACTGACTGGATCCACAGACAGGATTGACAGACTGGACCCACAGATAAGACCGACTACCTCGACCCGCAGACAGGATCGACTGACTGGACCCACAGACTGGATCGACTGACTAGACCCACACATGGTACCGACTGACTGACTTGACCAAATAATTGACTCACAAAAGTGATTAACTAACTGACCGGACTCCATCTAGATCAACTGACTTGACCAACTGACCGGGCCTACTGACCAGATTTACAGATTGGACCTTCCGACTGAACCCACTGACTGGACAATCTGACTATACCCACAAACTGGACCTACATATACGACCGATTGACTAGACCCATGGACTGGATCCACAGACATGACCGCCTGAATGACTTGAACAAATGACCTAACTCGCAGATGTGACCAACTAACTGGACCCACAAAGTGGATCAACTGCCTGGACCCAGGGACCGGACATATTAACCAGAATTAAAGACTGGACCCACAGAATGGACCGACTGACTGACTTGACCAAATAAACTGCCTCACAAACTAGATCAACTGACTGGACCAACTGACCGGACATACTGACTAGAATTGCAGCCTGCGCCTACATGCTATACCCACAGCCTGGACCCACAGACAGGACCGACTGACTGGACCCACAGACAGGACCGACTCTCTTGACCCACAAACGTATTTCAGGCATTTAAACGAAAAATACATTATAGGATCCAATACCTTAGTGATCAACAAAGACTACAACGAATCTATGCTCTCTCTTGGGGAGCTTTTTCTGTCTTTGTTTCTAGATCTGGTGCCAAGAGAGGGCCCCTGCATGGGAGAATGACTTCAGCTTGTTGAACTGATATGCCAATTTCACGGCAAGTGCAAACAATCAGTAAAGGATATGTTAAGCACTGTCGGCTGAGAGGGGTGCCGAGCCCATCATTGCGTGGATCCACACTCATCCTTACTCTCTCTCTGACGACAGCATGTCTTGTCCTACATCGGACATAAAAACTGCGTTTCTTGTCCTACCTCAGTCACGAAGAGAGCATGAAATGTCCTCAGATAAGAGTTGTACATAGTATATATATTGTAGGGTCAACATTCTCAAACAGTTGTACAGACATGGTGTAGGGTCAGTACTCCCACAAAGTTGTACAGATACAGTATAGGGTCAGTACTCTCACACTGTTGTACAGATACAGTGTAGGGTCATCACTCTCACACAGTTGTACAGACATGGGTTAGGGTCAGCACTCTCACACAGATGTACAGATACAGTGTAGGGTGAGCACTCTCACACCGTTGTACAGACATGGTGTAGGGCCAGCACTTCCACACCGTTGTACAGACATGGTGTAGGGTCAGCACTCCCACACTGTTGTACAGACATGGTGTAGGGTCAGCACTCTCACACTGTTGTACAGACATGGTGTAGGGTCAACCCTCTCACAGAGTTGTACAGACATGGTGTAGGGTCAGCACTCTCACACAGATGTACAGACATGGTGTAGGGTCAGCACTCTCACACAGATGTACAGACATGGTGTAGGGTCAGCACTCTCACAGAGTTGTACAGACATGGTGTAGGGTCAGCACTCTCACAGAGTTGTACAGATACAGTGTAGGGTCAGCACTCCCACACTGTTGTACAGACATGGTGTAGGGTCAGCACTCTCACAAAGTTGTACAGACATGGTGTAGGGTCAGCACTCTCACAAAGTTGTACAGATACAGTGTAGGGTCAGCACTCTCACAAAGTTGTACAGACATGGTGTAGGGTCAGCACTCTCACAAAGTTGTACAGACATGGGGTAGGGTCAGTACTCTCACAGAGTTGTACAGATACAGTGTAGGGTCAGCACTCTCACACAGATGTACAGACATGGTGTAGGGACAGCACTTCCACACCGTTGTACAGACATGGTGTAGGGTCATCACTCTCACACAGTTGTACAGACATGGGTAGGGTCAGCACTCTCACACAGTTTTAGGCATGGCGTAGGGAAAGTGCTGACACACAGTTGTACAGACATGGCGTAGGGAAAGTGCTGACACACAGTTGTACAGGCATGGGTAGGGTCAGCACTCTCACACAGTTTTAGGCATGGCGTAGGGAAAGTGCTGACACACAGTTGTACAGACATGGCGTAGGGAAAGTGCTGACACACAGTTGTACAGACATGGTGTAGGGTCAGCACTCTCACAAAGTTGTACAGACATGGTGTAGGGTCATCACTCCAACACCGTTGTACACACATGGTGTAGGGTCAGCACTTCCACACAGTTGTAGAGACACGGTGTAGGGTCAGCACTCTCACAAAGTTGTACAGACATGGTGTAGGGTCAGCACTCCATCACCGTTGTACACACATGGTGTAGGGTCAGCACTTCCACACCGTTGTACAGACATGGTGTAGGGTCAGCACTTCCACACAGTTGTACAGACATGGTGTAGGGTCAGCACTCCCACACAGTTGTACAGACATGGGGTAGGATCAGTACTCTCACAGAGTTGTACAGACATGGTGTAGGGTCAGCACTCTCACAAAGTTGTACAGATACAGTGTAGGGTCAGCACT
This sequence comes from Haliotis cracherodii, assembly GCF_022045235.1. NCBI lineage: Eukaryota > Metazoa > Mollusca > Gastropoda > Lepetellida > Haliotidae > Haliotis > Haliotis cracherodii. The sequence continues at coordinate 33,704,384 of NW_027266286.1, forward strand.
CTCACAAAGTTGTACAGACATGGTGTAGGGTCAGCACTGTCACAAAGTTGTACAGACATGGGGTAGGGTCAGTACTCTCACAGAGTTGTACAGATATGGTGTAGGGTCAGCACTCTCACACAGTTGTACTGACATGGTGTAGGGTCAGCACTCTCACACAGTTGTACAGATATGGTGTAGGGTCAGTACTCCCACACTGTTGTACAGATACAGTGTAGGGTCATCAATCTCACACTGTTGTACAGATACAGTGTAGGGTCAGCACTCTCACACAGTTGTACTGACATGGGGTAGGGTCAGCACTCTCACACAGTTTTAGGCATGGCGTAGGGAAAGTGCTGACACACAGTTGTACAGACATGGTGTAAGGAAAGTACTGACACACAATTGTACAAACATGGTGTAGGGTCAGCACTCTCACACAGTTGTACAGATACAGTGTAGGGTCAGTACTCTCACACTGTTGTACAGATACAGTGTAGGGTCAGCACTCTCACACTGTTGTACAGATACAGTATAGGGTCAGCACTCTCACACAGTTGTACAGATAGAGTATAGGGTCAGTACTCCCACACTGTTGTACAGATACAGTGTAGGGTCAGCACTCTTACACTGTTGTATAGACATGGGGTAGGGTCAGCACTCTCACACAGTTGTACTGACATGGGGTAGGGTCAGCACACTCACACAGTTTTAGGCATGGCGTAGGGAAAGTGCTGACACACAGTTGTACAGACATGGTGTAAGGAAAGTACTGACACACAATTGTACTGACATGGGGTAGGGTCAGCACTCTCACACAGTTTTAGGCATGGCGTAGGGAAAGTGCTGACACACAGTTGTACAGACATGGTGTAAGGAAAGTACTGACACACAATTGTACAAACATGGTGTAGGGTCAGCACTCTCACACAGTTGTACAGATACAGTGTAGGGTCAGTACTCTCACACTGTTGTACAGATACAGTGTAGGGTCAGCACTCTCACACTGTTGTACAGATACAGTATAGGGTCAGCACTCTCACACAGTTGTACAGATACAGTATAGGGTCAGTACTCCCACACTGTTGTACAGATACAGTGTAGGGTCAGCACTCTCACACTGTTGTATAGACATGGGGTAGGGTCAGCACTCTCACACAGTTGTACTGACATGGGGTAGGGTCAGCACTCTCACACAGTTTTAGGCATGGCGTAGGGAAAGTGCTGACACACAGTTGTACAGACATGGTGTAAGGAAAGTACTGACACACAATTGTACAGACATGGTGTAGGGTCAGCACTTCCACACCGTTGTACAGACATGGTGTAGGGTCAGCACTCTAACACAGTTGTACAGACATGGCGTAGGGAAAGTGCATACACAGTCTTCATGTAAAAGTCATCAAGTGGTGATGAGAACTACTAGTCCACTGACTGACCTCAGCTCATCTAGCTAGGCCGCCCGGCTATTTTTGTCTTGTAGCTCTAAAATAGGTATCGCTTACACGTTTGGTTTCATCCTGTGTATGTTTTATGTATTAAACCAACACGTTCTGAGAAAAAACGGCTGAGGAACAACAAACACAATGTGTTTTCGCTGATTTAAAAACAAGCGAAGTTTTACTCTTTGTAACGCTTTTGTGTATTTCTGGCTGGAAAGGCAATAATAACGAGTGTTCTGCAGTTAATCCTACATTGTGAGACAACTCACAACAAGCATTGGTACCAACAGTGTTCTGGTGTTCACGTCCGTTCACCAACAGTTGACCTATCTCATTGATGATGCGTTGGACACACTGAAAGGAAAGCATAGGGGTGTGGTATATGGGTTCCCAGTCTTGTCAACCAAATACGCTTGGAAATCTCATTATTGGATTCTGACACGTGATGAATTTGTGTGCGCGCTATTTCAAATGTACTGATTGTAAAGCCATAGTTTTCATTGTTTCCTTATTCGTTTCCATTAGTAGCTACAACATTCTACATTATTTTGATGCCATAAAAATATTTGGTTGTGATATATATTTAATGTTCAACACACCTTATAATGTTATATAATAAAATAGTTCAACATGTCATATGCATGAAATAAAGTAAGAGCTGAGCACGTCATGAGTTAAATAATCTACTAGTTCTACGTGGCATACGTGAAACAAATTTATAGTTCCACACACCGTGAGTTATATAAACTAATATTCAGCATGTCACACGTGAAATTAAGTAATAGTTCAACATTAGTTCTACGGTGTAACCATTAAACTATACCTATGGGACAACTTTAGGACGACCAACCGAACACCAACCTATCCACGAACACCAGCCTACCAACAACACCAACCTACCCCCAACACCAACCCATCCCTAACACCAGCCTACCAACAACACCAACCTTCCCCCAACACCAACCATCCCCCAATACCAACCTATAACCTCCAACACCAACCTACCAACAACACCAACCTACCAACAACACCAACCTTCCCCCAACACCAACCTATCCCTAACACCAATCTATAACCTCCAACACCAACCTACCAACAACACCAACCTACCAACAACACCAACCTTCCCCAAACACCATCCTACCCCTAACACCAACCTACCAACAACACCAACCTATAACCTCCAACACCAACCTAACCCCCAACACCAGCCTAACCCCCAACACCAGCCTATCAAAAACACCAACCTACTCCCAACACCAACCTAACCCCAAACACCAACCTACCCCAAAAACCAACCGAACTCCCAACACCAACCTACTTCCAACACCTACCTATAACCTCCACCACCAACCTACCCACACCACCAACCAAACCCCCCCATACCAATCTAACACCCAACACCAACCCAAACCCTACAACAACCTACCTAATCCCCCCCCCCCCCCCCCCCCCCCCACACACACACACACACACACACAAACACACATACACAAACAGCTCGCAGAGGTACTTCCCACACACAGCCTGTTTTGTATCGATCACCGGATGAGAAGAGGCCCTGAGACGTGGCACGAGGTCACCACATAACACCATGGTCTGTAAATCAAATCATTGTCTTAGGCGGCGCTTGAGTTAACAAATTTGTAGATATATTACCCTTGGCTGACGGCACCACAAGTGATATATTGGTATTCACATTTCACAACTGAAGAGCGCAGTTGCTGCTCGGTGTCGTTCTTGGAATTTCCACTGCCCATAACAAGTCAGATTGCCAAGCTGTGGGAAGCAAGGCTGTATAACATGTATAATATAGTCATATTGTTGATGGAACTTGGAGGCACTCGGTTATATATCCCAACACACAGTGTTAAATCTATTGAACCTTCAGGTTATACGCGAATTACAGCGTCATGGATTCTTCGTTATCAGGCGTTACATGACAAGATACTAGATATACAGCAGAGTTCCCATATAACTACCCCCACCCCCACCCCCACCCCCACCCCAGTGTTGTTGGTATCCAGTGTTCAGTTCATACAGGGGAGCCTGTTCGTGACGCACGGGCAGTGTCACATACCGATGCACAACAACAAATCTTGAAAATACCAAGTGATCAATAACAATGCGTATAGGTGAGAAGTACTTGTAAATGTGGCTAGCAAACAATTACGGAACATTTGATAGTCGATAGCTTGCGATGAATATATTTGCTGGAGAAAATTGGGAATCTGTTTCAATCAGTTCTGTGTTAAGATATGTGATTGAAGCTGAGAGCTCACGTAATCCATGTCCCAAGGGTTAATGATGCCAAGCTTAGTGGGGCAATTACGTTGTGAGCAATTTCTTTGCCTCCACTATTACTACGATTACTGAACAGCAGAGCGCGAGACGAAGATGCGCTGTCGGCTAGAACGCGGGGGCTGGAATACGCATACATGATAGTGCACTGTGTAGTGGATGATAACAAGTGCTTGGAAATAGGAAGCTAGACACGCAGGGTAGTGAGAGCAAACACTGAACTTGTCTGTCGCAATTTCAGGAGCTCCTTTCGCTCTGCTTGTGTCAGCGGGTGCTCAGAGGGCTTCTTCTAATTTCCCTGCAGCCTTGTTTGTTGCAGGAAACAGTGGTAGGTCACGAACATGGTTAGACGTTCGTCCGGACCAATACGAGGATTAACATAATCCTCTGTCTCCAGATGCACGTTCTTTCCACCAACAGTAGAACAGTTGGACCTTCGACACGTGTTGGGCACATCGTACACCACCAGTCGTATCACTGTGGGAAGTCACACATACTCAGCCTCACAACTGTGTTTTCTGTAATGGTTAAATACTACAGCGAGAACAATGTGTGCACGGATGGTGTATCGCAGCCAGCTCATGTCTACTCTACTCCCAGTCTACAAGTCGACACGCTAACCGTGATTACACGAGGTGCCAGGTTAACCTCACATATGCAATTGAGTGATTAGCTAATCCTGTAAGAGACACGAGCAAACATAGTTTGTCTGATGTGCATAGGCATAATATTCTGTTGTGGGCACATTCTAAATATACAATTTTGAATTCTAATCATACAATACACACTTGAAACAAAACAGTGGTTCTATTACTGTAGCAGTGGTCCTAGAACTGTAGCAGTGGTTCTAGTACTGTAGTAGTGTATCCAATACTGTAGCAGTGGTTCTAGTACTGTAACTTTGGTTCCAATACTGTATGTGTGGTCCTAGAACTGTAGCAGTGGTTCTTATACTGTAGCAGTGGTTCTAGTATTTTAGCTTTGGTTCCAATACTGTATGTGTGGTCCTAGGACTGTATATGTGTTTCTAGTACTGTAGCAGTGGTTCTAATACTGTATGTGTGGTTCTAGTAATAAAACAGTTGTTCTAATACTGTAGCAATGTATCTAATACCGTAGCAGTGTATCTAATACCGTAGCAGTGTATCTAATATTGTAGCAGTGGTTCTAATACTGTATGTGTGGTTCTAGTAAAAAAACAGTTGTTCTAATACTGTAGCAATGTATCTAATACCGTAGCAGTGTATCTAATACCGTAGCAGTGTATCTAATATTGTAGCAGTGGTTCTAATACTGAAGCAGTGGTTCTAATACTGTATGTGTGGTTCTAGTAATAAAACAGTTGTTCTAATACTGTAGCAATGTATCTAATACCGTAGCAGTGTATCTAATACCGTAGCAGTGTATCTAATATTGTAGCAGTGGCCCTAATACTGAAGCAGTGGTTCTAATACTGTATGTGTGGTTCTAGTAATGAAGCAGTTGTTCTAATACTATAGCAATGTATCTAATACTGTAGCAATGTATCTAATACCGTAGCAGTGTATCTAATACCGTAGCAGTGTTTCTAATATTGTAGCAGTGGTTCTAATACTGAAGCAGTGGTCCTAACATTGTATGTGTGGTTCTAGTAATGAAGCAGTTGTTCTAATACTGTAGCAATGTATCTAATACCGTAGCAGTGTATCTAATACCGTAGCAGTGTATCTAATATTGTAGCAGTGGTCCTAATACTGAAGCAGTGGTTCTAATACTGTATGTGTGGTTCTAGTAATGAAGCAGTTGTTCTAATACTGTAGCAATGTATCTAATACCGTAGCAGTGTATCTAATGCCGTAGCAGTGTATCTAATATTGTAGCAGTGGTCCTAATACTGAAGCAGTGGTTCTAATACTGTATGTGTGGTTCTAGTAATGAAGCAGTTGTTCTAATACTGTAGCAATGTATCTAATACCGTAGCAATTTATCTAATACCGTATCAGTGTATTTAATACTGTAGCAATGTATCTAATACCGTATCAGTGTATCTAATATTGTAGCAGTGTATCTAATACTGTAGCAGTGGTTCGAATACTGTAGCAGTGGTCTTAATACTGTATGTGTGGTTCTAGTACTGAAGCAGTGGTTCTAATACTGTATGTGTGGTTGTAGTAATGAAGCAGTTGTTCTAATACTGTAGCAATGTATCTAATATTGTAGCAGTGTATCTAATACTGTAGCAGTGGTTCGAATACTGAAGCAGTGGTCCTAATACTGTAGCAGAGATTCTAATACTGTAGCAGTTGTTCTAATACTGTATGTGTGGTCCTAGTATTGCAAATGTGGTTCTTATAATGTAGCAATGTATCTAATACTGTAGCAGTGGTTATAGTTCTGTAGCAGTGGTTCTAATACTGTATATGTGGTTCTAATACTGTATCAGTGGTTTTGATACTGTATATATGATCCTAGATATCTAGCAGTGGTTTTAATACTGTGGGGGTGGTTCTAATATTGTATATATGGTTCTAGTACTGTAGCAGTGGTTCTAATACTGTAGCAGTAGTTCTTATACTGAAGCAGTGGTTCTACTACTGTAGCAGTGGTTCTAGTACTGTATATGTGCTTCAAATACTGTAACAGTGTATCTAATACTGTGGCAGTGGTTCTAATACTCTAGCACTCAGCAGTATTCCAGCTATATGACGTCGGTTTGTAATTATTTGAGCCTGCACCAGAAAATCCAGCGATTGACATCATGAGATCGATCTAAGCAATTTGAAGTAGTCCCAGTGCTGTATTTGTGACCCCAGTGCTGTATTGGTGGCCCAAGTACTCTATTGGTTGTCCTAGTACGTTATTGTTGGCCCAAGCTATAGTACTGTATTGGTTGCCCCAGCTATAGAAATGTATTGGTGGCCCCAACTATAGTACTGTATTGGTGGTCCCAGTCCTGTATTGGTGGCCTCAGTACTGTACGGGTGGTCTCAGTACTGTATTGGTGGCCCAAGCTATAGTACTGTATTGGTGGTCACAGTACTGTATTGGTGGTCCCAGTACTGTATTGGTGGCCCCTGTACTCTATTTGTGGTCCAAGTACTGTATTGGTGGTCCCAGTACTTTATTGTTGGCCCCAGCTATACTACTGTATTGGTGGCCCCAGCTATAGTACTGTATTGGTGGCCCCAGCTATTCTACTGTATTGGTGGCCTCAGCTTAAGCTCTGTATTGGTGGCCCCATCTATAGTACTGTATTGGTGGTCACAGTACTGTATTGGTTGCCCCTGTACTCTATTGATGGCCCAAGTACTGTATTTGTGGCCCCTGTACTCTATTTGTGGCCCACGTACTGTATTTGTGGTCCCAGTACTTTATTGTTGGCCCCAGCTATAGTACTGTATTGTTGGCCCAAGCTATAGTACTGTATTGGTGGCCCCAGCTATAGTACTATATTGGTTGCCCCAACTATAGTACTGTATTGGTGGCCCCAGCTATAGTACTGTATTGGTGGCCCCATCTATAGTACTGTATTGGTGGTCACAGCTTAAGTACTGTATTTAGTGGCCCCAGCTATAGTACTGTATTGGTGGTCTCAGTACTGTATTGGTGGTCACAGTACTGTATTGGTTGCCCCAGTACTCTATTGATGGCCCAATTACTGTATTTGTGGCCCCGGTATTGTATTGCTGGTTCCAGTACTGTATTGGTGGTCCATGTACTGTGTTAGTGGCCCCAGCTATAGTACCGTGTTGGTCGCCCCAGTACTGTATTGATAGCCCCAGGTATAGCATTGTATTGCTGGTCTCAGAACTGTGTTAGTGATCCCAGTACAGTACTGTATTGTGATCCCAGTGCTGTATTGGTGGCCCCAGTACTGTATTGGTGGTCTCAATACTGTATTGGTGGTCCAAATACTGTATTGGTGGTCTCAGTACTGTATTGGTGGTCCAAGTACTGTATGGGTGGTCCCAGTACTGTATTGGTGGTCCCAGTACTGTATGGGTGTTCCCAGTACTGTATTGGTGTTCCCAGTACTGTATTGGTGTTCCCAGTACTGTATGGGTGGTCCCAGTGCTGTATTGGTGTTCCGAGTACTGTATGGGTGGTCCCAGTACTGTATGGGTTGTCCCAGTACTGTGTTGGCTGTCCCAGTACTGTATGGGTGTTCCCAGTACTGTATGGGTGTTCCCAGTACTGTATGGGTGTTCCGAGTACTGTATGGGTGTTCCCAGTGCTGTATTGGTGGTCTCAGTACTGTGATGTTGGTCCCTAGTTCTGTATTAGTGGTCCCATTACTGTATTTGTCCCAGTTATAGTACTGTTTTTGTATATATGGTCTCAGGCGAGGCTCTTGGAGGTTGGCACGGCGCTCATTCACTCTGCACCATTCCCCTTCCTGGACCTGTACAGATTATATGGGCCCCTCATGTTACTGCTCCGCACATGCGTGTCGATGGGCTCTCAAGTTTACAGAAACAAGACACATATTGTTTGCCATATCAATTTTAAGGGAGGGCAGATATGGATTGCGAAACGGGCATTTCTAAAGATAATGAAAAGTAAGAGCGACATCACTGCAAGAGAACTCCTTGGTCTGTTGGATGGAGAGGACCTGATCCATCCTTCGAGGAGTTTACGGCCAATCATACAGCCAATCCGGGGCCAGTTGGAAACAAAGCTTAAGTGACAAGTCATTATAGTCTCATCTACTAGTGTAGAAAGTTTTCTTTGAAGTGTGGCTTGTCTGACAGCTGTGACAGCATGACAATGACGTGTCTAGTGGCTGGGATTCAAGAGCCGCACCGTAACCATTGATTATCCTTTTGTTGGAAGAGAGGATTGCGAGCTGCCAGGTCGGCATCCTCAAGTCTCATTTATTACTGAGAATAAGTCGTGATAACCGTCATCTCTGCGTCACCACTGTGAAGGAATCCGATTTCAGACGAAGGTGTGATGGAAATGAGCGTCCTCCAGGAGTCTGACTGTGCTTTCTGAGCACTGGACTCGGTGTCCTTGCCGGTCGCACAGGTACAGCAGATTCCTCACACACGTAGTATTCGACCCTATGCTACCGGAATTCCCGTTCACTAGTTGCATTAAACCCTATGTTACTGAATCCCCCACACTAGCAGCATTCAACCCTATGCCACTGAACCCCCCACACTAGCAGCATTCAACCCTATGTAACTGAACCCCCCACACAAGCAGCATTCAACCATATGTTACCTGAATCCCACACACTAGCAGCATTCAACCCTATGTTACCTGAATCCCCCACACTAGCAGCATTCAACCCTATTTCACTGAATCCCCCACATTAGCAGAATTTAACCCTATCATATCCGAATCCCACACACTAGCAGCATTCAAACTTATTTCACTGAATCCCCCACACTAGCAGCATTCAACCCTATTTCACTGAATCCCCCACACTAGCAGCATTCAACCCTATGTTACCTGAATCCCACACACTAGCAGCATTCAACCCTATTTCACTGAATCCCCAACACTAGCAGCATTCAACCCTATGTCACTGAACCCCCCACACTAGCAGCATTCAACCCTATGTTACCTGAATCCCACACACTAGCAGCATTCAACCTTATGTTACCTGAATCCCACACACTAGCAGCATTCAACCCTATGTTACCTGAATCCCCCACACTAGCAGCATTCAACCCTATTTCACTGAACCCCCCACACTAGCAGCATTCAACCCTATGTTACTGAATCCCCCACACTAGCAGCATTCAACCCTATTTCACTGAATCCCCCACACTAGCAGCATTCAACCCTATGTTACCTGAATCCCACACACTAGCAGCATTCAACTCTATGTTACTGAATCCCACACACTTGCAGCATTCAACCCTATGTTCCTGAATCCCACACACTAGCAGCATTCAACCCTATGTTACCTGAATCCCCCACACTAGCAGCATTCAACCCTATTTCACTGAACCCCCCACACTAGCAGCATTCAACCCTATGTTACTGAATCCCCCACACTAGCAGCATTCAACCCTATGTTACTGAATCCCACACACTAGCAGCATTCAACCCTATGTTACTGAATCCCACACACTAAAACTATGTCGGGAGCTTGTTTGACTCGCTGTTTGGCTTGTTGGAATACCCAGTGAGTGAGTTGTCACTCCCCTTGATTGCACACGGTGAGTGGTTTCCTAAATTGTGGTACGTACTGTCATCAAAATGTATCTGTGGTGGGCGAGGATGCACAGGTATTACCTGCTATACACAGTGAGTGTCCAATCATGAGGGTTATCACCTATTTCCAATCCTGCTGTGTGTTCTTAACAGTGTCAGATGTAATGAAAGAGATGTGAAAAGAGATTAATTTTGCTATACCGTATACAAGGAACTAGTAATTTCCCGTTCGACTGGCCACCAAGTGATTTGCTGGTACACAAGGGATATGACCTCACTCAGTCATTGTATCTGTGCATCTGCATTGATCGCGGCAGAGGAGAATTCAATTGGAAAGTGACCATCTACAAGTGCGGGGCTGTCAAGGCACAATCTGTAGCACTGGATCATTTAAACCAACAGAGATTGAACAGAAATCTTCCACGCATTTCCTTCACAGAGCAAACGCGTCAAAATTACTTCATACATAGCAAAAGTCCCTATAAACAGTCTGAACATCGCACAATAACGGTAGAATATCGCACGAGAATGGTTTGAACAAATCGTTGTACGAGATCGGCCTGCAAGTTTAGAAGAAAAGGACGTTCGGAGAGTGTTGTGAAGGAAAACAAGGAATAAGTGTTTAGTTGCAGGAACTACACCAAACAACCAACGGAAGAAAACGAGTTACATCATATAGGAAAGTGAACTTCATTCAGTCGATCCTGATAATCGCCGCTATGTGTAGGTGCTTGTTAAGTCTATTATCTTCTCAAGTCAGCGGCAGAGCAATGTCAGCAGAGAATTTCCAGATCGAATTGTTACCGAGATAGACGCGCTCTCCAGCGTTGCCCCAGCAGAGCTGTACATGTCTGCTAGGGAACTGAATTTGAAGCAGTTCCATTGAGACTGTTAGATATCGATGAGTTTTCATTTCAGTTTGGATCCAAATTCAATAAAAATGAAATAGGTACTGTTCTGCAATAGTCTGCAATTAGCCATCGTAGTATAACCCATGTATAGCACAGGAGGAGGTACAACTCACCCTTTATCTCAGGGAGGCGGTACAACATCACCCTTTATCTCGAAGAGGCGGTACAACCCACCCTTTATCTCAAAGAGGCGGTGCAACATCACCCTTAATCCCATGGAGGCAATACAACCCACCCTTTATCTCAGGGAGGCGGTACGACATCACCCTTTATCTCAAAGAGGCGATACAACCCACCCTTTATCCCAAGGAGGCAATACAACTCACCATTTATCTAAGGGAGGCGGTACAACATCACCCTTTATCCCATGGAGGCAATACCACTCACCCTTTATCTCAGGGAGGCGGTACAACATCACCCTTTATCTCAAAGAGGCGGTACAACCCACCCTTCATCTCAAAGAGGCGGTACAACTCACCCTTTATCCCAAGGAGGCAATACAACTCACCCTTTATCTAAGGGAGGCGGTACAACATCACCCTTTATCCCATGGAGGCAATACAACTCACCCTTTATCTCAGGGAGGCGGTACAACATCACCCTTTATCTCAAAGAGGCGGTACAACCCACCCTTCATCTCAAAGAGGCGGTACAACTCACCCTTTATCCCAAGGAGGCAATACAACTCACCCTTTATCTAAGGGAGGCGGTACAACATCACCCTTTATCCCATGGAGGCAATACAACTCACCCTTTATCTCAGGGAGGCGGTACAACATCACCCTTTATCTCAAAGAGGCGGTACAACCCACCCTTTATCTCAAAGAGGCGGTACAACTCACCCTTTATCTCAGGGAGGCAATACAACTCACCCTTTATCTAAGGGAGACGGTACAACTCACCCTTTATCTCATGAAGGCGATACAACTCACCCTGTATCTCAGGGAGGCAATACAACTCACCCTTTATCTAAGGGAGGAGGTACAACTGACACTTTATCTCATGAAGGTGATAGAACTCACCCTGTATCTCAGGGAGGCAATACAACTCACCCGTTATCTAAGGGAGGCGATACAACTCACCCTGTATCTCAGGGAGGCAATACAACTCACCCTGTATCTCCAAGGAGGCGGTACAACTCACCCTGTATCTTCAGGGTAGCAATACATCTCACCCTATATCTCAGGGAGGCAATACACATCACCCTTTATCTCAGGGAAGCAATACAACTCACCCTGTATCTAAGATAAGCAGTGCAACTCAGCCTGTATCTAATGTAAGCGGTACACCTCACCCTGTATCTAATGTAAGCGGTAAAATTCACCCTGTATCTAAGGTATGCGGTACAACTCACCCTGCATCTAAGGTAGGCGGTACAACTCACCCTGTATCTAAGGTAGGCGGTACAACTCACCCTGTATCTAAGGTAGGCGGTACAACTCACCTTGTATCTAAGGTAGGCGGTACAACTCACCTTGTATCTAAGGTAGGCAGTACAACTCGCCCTGTAGCTAAGGTAGGCGGTACAACTCACCCTGTATCTAAGGTAGGCGGTACAACTCACCCTGTATCAAAGGTAGGCGGTACAACTCACCCTGTATCTAAGGTAGGCGGTACAACTCACCCTGTATCTAAGGTAGGTGGTACAACTCACCCTGTATCTAAGGTAGGCGGTACAACTCACCCTGTATCTAAGGTAGGCCGTACAACTCACCCTGTATCTAAGGTAGGCGGTACAACTCACCCTGTATCTACCGGAGGCGGTACAACTCACCCTGTATCAAATGTAAGCGGTACACCTCACCCTGTATCTAATGTAAGCGGTACACCTCACCCTGTATCTAAGGTAGGCGGTACACCTCACCCTGTATCTAATGTAAGCGGTACACCTCACCCTGTATCTAAGGTAGGCGGTACAACTCACCCTGTATGTAAGGTAGGCGTTACGCCTTCCTGACTCCTGGTGGTGCACGTGTAAATAAACATATCATCCAAACGGAACATGTGTCGAAGTCGTAGTATTTGTAAATAATGAGTCGGTACAGCTCAGAAAAGACAACCACAAGACATATGGAAGTGACAGTCGGAATACACACCACAGGCAAACATGGCTGTGTGACATCTGCATCTGCGCGCTCATTGCCCGTGTTATGTCCATGAAATTGCCACTGTGCAGCAATGCTGCATTCTGGCCATGACTCGCGCTACAAAATTTTCACGTTCCCATGTCTTCTCGTTTCTGTAGATGGTGATACACGTGTCATCACTGTGTTATTGATGCTTACAGCATGGTAACACACGTGTCATTACAATGTTATTGATGTTTACAACAAGGAAATATATGTGTCATCACGATGTTATTGATTGTTACAACACGGAAATATATAGATAATCTCACCCGAGTGTCTTTTGATATCAAATATATCAACACGAGTTGATAAAAGTGGAACAATTCCGAGGCTTGCCGAGGATTTTTGCCACTTTTATCAACGAGTGTTGATATATTTGATATCAAAAGACACGAGGGTGAGATTTTATTTATCATTCAACATCATTCTTCCAACTTTTTCAATTTGTAGACAGTAATTAGCAGTGTCTTCAGTGTAAAAAGTACAGCAAACAGCTTCAGTAGCAGAGTCATTAGTGATGTCATTTGATTGTGACGTCATGGTTACCAGTGACGTCACAGTAGTCTGCAAAGCATTATGATGTAATTTCATTGCAGCGATATCTACAGTGTAGATATCGCTTGATCTCATCCAAGCGATATCTCCTGTGGGAGCCAGTTTTGGATGATAAATGTGTCATCACGATGTTATTGATGTTTAGAGCATGGAAATATATGTGTCATCACGATGTTATTGATTGTTACAACATGGAAATATATGTGTCATTACGATGTTATTGATTGTTACAACATGGAAATATATGTGTCATCACGATGTTATTGATTGTTACAACATGGAAATATATGTGTCATCACGATGTTATTGATTGTTACAACATGGAAATATATGTGTCATCACGATGTTATTGGTGTTTACAGCATGGACATATATGTGTCATCAGGATGTTATTGATTGTTACAACAAGGAAATATATGTGTCATCACGATGTTATTGATTGTTACAACATGGTAATATATGTGTCATAACGATGTTATTGATGTTTAGAGCATGGAAATATATGTGTCATCACGATGTTATTGATTGTTACAACATGGAAATATATGTGTCATTACGATGTTATTGATTGTTACAACAAGGAAATATATGTGTCATCACGATGTTATTGATTGTTACAACAAGGAAATATATGTGTCATCACGATGTTATTGATTGTTACAACATGGAAATATATGTGTCATCACGATGGTATTGATTGTTATAACAAGGAAATATATGTGTCATTACAATGTTACTGATGTTTACAGCATGGAAATATATGTGTCATCACGATGTTATTGATGATAATAACTTAGAAATATATGTGTCATCACGATGTTATTGATTGGTACAACATGGAAATATATGTGTCATCACGATGTTACTAATGGTTATGCCATGGTGAAAGAGGCGTCATTATGATATTATTGATGTTTGATCTTGGTGATATAGATGTTATTACGATTGTATTGGTGGTTATAAGATGTCTGTTATTACATACAATCCACACAGATGATAAGAATGAAGATACATATGTGTTCTACACTGATAATATTGAAGATAAATGTGTGTCCTGCACGGATGATACTATTACAGAGAAATGTCTATCCCAAACAGGTGATAACAATGAAGATAAATGTGTGTCCTGCACGGATGATAATATTACAGAGAAATGTGTGTCCCAAACAGGTGATAATAATGAAGATAAATGTGTGTCCTGCACGGATGATAATATTACAGAGAAATGTCTGTCCCAAACAGGTGATAACAATGAAGATAAATGTGTGTCCTGCACGGATGATAATATTACAGAGAAATGTGTGTCCCACGCAGATGATAGCAATAAAGGTAAATGTGTGTCCCACAAAGATGATAACAATGTAGATAAATGTGTGTCTCACACAGATGATAACAATGAAGATAAAAGTGTGTCCCACACAAATGAAAACAATAAAAATAAAATTTGTGTTCCACGCAGATGATAATGTAGATAAAAGTGTGTTCAACACAGATAGTAACAGTGAAGATAAAGGTGTGTCCCACAAAGATAGTAACTACTCAAGATAAAAGAGTGTCATACACAGATGATAACAATGAACATAGAAGTATGTCCCACGCAGATAGTAACAGTGAAGATAAATGTGTGACATACCCAGATGGTAACAATAAAGATAAAAGTGTGTTATACACAGATGATAACAATGAAGATCAAAGTGTGCCCCACACAGATGATAACAATGACGATAAAAGTGTATCCCGCTAAGATAGTAACAATGAAGGTAAAAAAGTGTTCCATACAGATTATAACAGTGAAGATAAAAGTATGTCATACACAAAAGTGTGCCCCACGCAGATAGTAACAGTGAAGATAATTGTGTCCTACACAAATGATAACAATGAAGATAAAACTGTGTCCCACGCAGATAGTAACAGTGAAGATAATTGTGTCCTACACAAATGATAACAATGAAGATAAAACTGTGTCCCACAAAGATAGTAACAGTGAAGATATATGTGTGTCCTACACAAATGATAACAATGAAGATAAAAGTGTGCCCCACGCAGATAGTAACAGTGAGGATAATTGTGTCCTACACAAATGATAACAATGAAGATAAAAGTGTGACCCACGCAGATAGTAACAGTGAAGATAATTGTGTCCTACACAAATGATAACAATGAAGATAAAAGTGTGTCCCACGCAGATAGTAACAGTGAAGATAATTGTGTCCTACACAAATGATAACAATGAAGATAAAAGTGTGTCCCACGCAGATAGTAACAGTGAAGATAATTGTGTCCTACACAAATGATAACAATGAAGATAAAAGTGTGTCCCACGCAGATAGTAACAGTGAAGATAATTGTGTCCTACACAAATGATAACAATGAAGATAAAAGTGTGTCCCACGCAGATAGTAACAGTGAAGATATATGTGTGTCCTACACAAATGATAACAATGAAGATAAATGTGTGTCCCACGCAGATAGTAACAGTGAAGATATATGTGTGTCATACACAGATTATAACAATGAAGATATATGTGTGTCATACACAGATTATAACAGTAAAGATATATGTGTGTCATACACAGATTATAACAGTGAAGATATATGTGTGTCATACACAGATTATAACAGTGAAGATATATGTGTGTCATACACAGATGATAACAGAGAGGTGTGTTCCACACACATAGTGCCAATCACAGATAGAGATACTTATTCATTTATTTTATTGGAATCGTACAGATATCATCATAGTTTTCAATTGGTATTATTGTGTAAGGTTTAAGACGATTTACTAATATATTTGATCCTAATATCTAATCTTACGCAGGCAGGTAAGTAACACGTGATACTCATTTCATAGTATTTTTTTATATTACAAGACACGTGTTCTGAAATGTATATTAGAGTAAACGCTTGAAGCCGCCTCGTCATTGATAGAAGGCCGTTGAGTCGGTAGTATTATATTTACATGGCCTGTCCAAATCAGCGCGAGGCATGGATTGGCATAGGATGGCATGCCAGTTTTCTGTTAAATTGTCCTCGCACAATTGCTAGTCGGGGGTTGTGTATTACTTTGGATCCAGTACATTAGGCCAGGCTTCATATCCAGACGATGTCATCAGCAAATAATTACAACTAAGTGCCTTGGATCGGCATCAGCTGCCCTGGGGCTCATCTCGCCAGTAGCAGCTCAAACTTTGTTATACGTCCTGCAAATACGCATCTACAAATACAAGGCCGGTACTCTGCATAAGAATTTACATTTAGAAATAGCGTATTGCCATACTGTGTACAGAAACAGAATTACTACCGGTTATGTAGATCACTGTGTACAGAGAGACATGCTAGTGTTTCTGTAGATCACTGTGAACAGATAGACATGCTAGTGGTTCTGTAGATCACTGTGAACAGATAGACATGCTAGTGGTTCTGTAGATTACTGTGTACAGATAGACATGCTAGTGGTTCTGTAGATCACTGTGTACAGATAGACATGGAAGTGGTTCTTTAGATCACTGTGTACAGATAGACATGCTAGTGGTTCTGTAGATCACTGTATACAGATAGACATGCTAGTGGTTCTGTAGATCACTGTGTACAGATAGACATGCTAGTGGTTCTGTAGATCACTGTATACAGATAGACATGCTAGTGGTTCTGTAGATCACTGTATACAGATAGACAATCAAGTGGTTATGTAGATCACTATGTACAGACAGACAATCTAGTGGTTCTGTAGATCACTGTGTACAGACAGACATGCTAGTGGTTCTGTAGGTCACTGTGTACAGATAGACCTGCTATTGGTTTTGTAGATCACTATGTACAGATAGACATGCTAGTGGTTCTGTAGATCACTATGTACAGACAGACATGCTAGTGGTTCTGTAGATCACTGTGTACAGATAGACATGCTAGTGGTTCTGTAGATCACTGTGTACAGATAGACATGCTAGTGGTTCTGTAGGTCACTGTGTACAGATAGACATGCTATTGGTTTTGTAGATCACTATGTACAGATAGACATGCTAGTGGTTCTGTAGATCACTATGTACAGACAGACATGCTAGTGGTTCTGTAGATCACTGTGA
This sequence comes from Haliotis cracherodii, assembly GCF_022045235.1. NCBI lineage: Eukaryota > Metazoa > Mollusca > Gastropoda > Lepetellida > Haliotidae > Haliotis > Haliotis cracherodii. Next base: position 33,721,936 of record NW_027266286.1, read on the forward strand.
ACAGACAGACATGCTAGTTGTTCTGTAGATCACTGTGTACAGATAGACATGCTAGTGGTTCTGTAGATCACTGTGTACAGATACACATGCTAGTGGTTCTGTAGATCACTGTGTATAGACAGACATGCTAGTGGTTCTGTAGATCTGTGTAGACAGATAGCCTTGTTGCTGGTTCTGTAGATCACTATGTACAGATAGACATGCTAGTGGTTCTGTAGATCACTATGTACAGATAGACATGCTAGTGGTTCTGTAGATCACTATGTACAGACAGAGATGCTAGTGGTTCTGTTGATCTGTGTAGACAGATAGCCTTGTTGGTGGTTCTGTAGATCACTGTGTACAGATAGACATGCAAGTGATTGTGTAGATCACTGTGTACAGACAGACATGCTAGTGGTTCTGTAGATCACTGTGTACAGACAGACATGCTAGTGGTTCTGTAGATCACTGTATAAAGACAGACATGCTAGTGGTTCTGTAGATCACTCTATAAAGACAGACATGCTAGTGGTTCTGTAGATCACTGTGTACAGACAGACATGCTAGTGGTTCTGTAGATCACTGTATACAGACAGACATGCTAGTGGTTCTGTAGATCACTGTATAAAGACAGACATGCTAGTGGTTTCTCTAGATCACTGTATACAGACAGACATGCTAGTGGTTCTGTAGATCACAGTGTACAGACAGAAATGCTACTGTTTCTGTAGATCACTGTGTACAGATAGACATGCTAGTGGTTCTGTAGATCACTGTGTACAGATAGACATGCTAGTGGTTCTGTAGATCACTGTATACAGACAGACATGCTAGTGGTTTTGTAGATCACTGTATACAGACAGACATGCTAGTGGTTCTGTAGATCACTGTGTACAGACAGAAATGCTACTGTTTCTGTAGATCACTGTGTACAGATAGACATGCTAGTGATTCTGTAGATCACTGTGTACAGACAGACATGCTAGTGGTTCTGTAGATCACTGTGTACAGATAGTAATTCATAGAATTCATGGACGGCACTTATCGGAAATTTATGGACGTTACTGATGGGACAAAGTGTAGACGGCACTGATGTGACAAGGCATGGACGGCACTGATGGGACAAGGCATGGACGGCACTAATGGGACAAAGTGTGGATGGCACTGATGGGACAAGGCATTGACGACGCTAGTGGGCATGGCATGGGCGGCAATGATGGAACGAAGTGTGGACGGCATTGATGGGACAAAGCACTGATGACACTGATGGGGCAAGACATGGACGGCACTGGTGGGACAAGTCATGGACTGCAATGATGGGACAAAGTGTGGACTGCACTGATAGGACAAATTGTGGACTGCACTGATGGGACAAGGCATTGACTAAGCTAGTGGGACAAGGCATTGACGACACTGATGGGACAAAGTGTGGATGGCACTGATGGGACAAGGCATTGACGACGCTAGTGGGACAAGGCATGGGCGGCAATGATGGAACGAAGTGTGGACTGCACTGATGGGACAAGGCATTGACGACAATGATGGGACAAAGTGTGGACTGCACTGATGGGACAAGGCATTGACGACACTGATTGGACAAAGTGTTGATTGCAATGATGGGACAAAGCACTGATGACACTGATAGGACAAGGCATTGACGACGTTAGTGGGACAAGGCATGGAAGGCAATGATGGGACAAGGTGTGGATGGCACTGATTGGACAAGGCATCATCGACACTGGTGGGACAAGGTGTGGATGGCACTGATGGGACAAGGCATTGACGACACTGATGGGAAAAAGTGTGGATGGCACTGATGGGACAAGGCATTGACGACACTGATGGGAAAAAGTGTGGATGGCACTGATTGGACAAGGCATTGACGACGCTAGTGGGACAAGGCATTGACGACACTGATTGGACAAAGTGTGGATGCCACTGATGGGGCAAGGCATTGACGACGCTAGTGGGACAAGGCATTGACGACACTGATGGGACAAAGCACTGATGACACTGATGGGGCAAGGCATTGACGACGCTAGTGGGACAAGGCATGGACGGCACTAGTGGGACAAAGCATGGACGGCACTCGTGGGACAAGGCATTAACGAGACTGATGGGACAAGGCATGGACGGCACTCGTGGGACAAGGCATTGACAACACTGATGGGACAAGGCATTGACGACACTGATGGGACAAGGCATTGACGACATCGATGGGACAAGGCATTAACGACACTGATCGGACAAGGCATAAACGACACTGATGGGACAAGGCATAAACGAAACTGATGGGACAAGGCATGGACGGCACTAGTGGGACAAGGCATTAACGAAACTGATGGGACAAGGTGTGGACGGCACTAGTGGGACAAGGCATTAACGACACTGATGGGACAAGTTGTGGACGACACTGATTGGACAAAGTGTGGACGATACTGATTGGACAAAGTGTGGACGGCACTGATGGGACAAGGCATTAACGACACTGATAGGACAAGGCATGGACGGCACTAGTGGGACAAGGCATTGACAACACTGATGGGACAAGGTGTTGACGACACTGATGGGACAAGGCATGGACAGCACTAGTGGGACAAGGCATTGACGACACTGATGGGACAAGGTGTGGACGACATTGATGGGACAAGGCATGGACGGCACTGGTGGGACAAGGCATTGACGACACTGATGGGACAAGGTATGGACGACACTGATGGGACAAGGCATAGTGGACACTGATTGGACAAGGTATGGACGACACTGATGGGACAAGGCATAGTGGACACTGATTGGACAAAGTGTGGACGACACTGATGGGACAAGGCATTAACGACACTGATGGGACAAGGTATTGACGACACTGATGGGACAAGGCATTGACGGCACTAGTGGGACAAGGCATGGACGGCATTAGCGGGGCAGGGCATGGACGACACTAGTGGGCCAAGGCATTAACGACACTGATTGGACAAAGTGTGGACGACACTGAGTGGACAAAGTGTTGACGACACTGATTGGACAAGGCATGGACGGCATTAGTGGGACAAGGCATTAACGACACTGATGGGACAAGGTAAGGACGACACTGACTGGACAAGGCATTGACGACACTGATTGGACAAAGTGTGGACGACACTGATTGGACAAAGTTTGGACGGCACTGATGGGACAAGGCATTAACGACACTGATGGGACAAGGCATTAACGACACAGATGGGACAAGGCATAAACGACACTGATGGGACAAGGCATGGACAGCACTAGTGGGACAAGGCATTGACGACACTGATTGGACAAGGTATGGACGACATTGATGGGACAAGATGTGGACGACATTGATGGGACTAGGCATGGACGGCACTAGTGAGACAAGGCATGGACGGCACTTGTGGGACAAGGCATTAACGACACTGATGGGACAAGGCATGGACGGCACTAGTGGGACAAGGCTTTAACGACACTGAGGGGACACGGCATGGACGACACTGTTTGGACAAAGTGTGGACGGCACTGATTGGACAAGGCATAGACGGCAATGGTGGGACAAGGTTTGGACGACACAGGTGGAGATAGAGAACACAGACGGGGCATGTCAAACAATGGGTTTCTCCATTTTCTCCTCAGGCAATGTTGCCAAACATTAACCCATCCGTGTGGTTCTCAGGAGCAAAACAACTGCATGACTTCTAATACACAATCCATCACAAGTATCATATCTCATCGCATACTAGATACAATTTGAAGTATTGGGGCAGGACCGGATACCCATGTATGTTTGATACATTAAACGATTATTATTTCTTGAAGTATCTGTGTTGTATTAAAAAAACTTCACGTGTTTAGTATTTTATGCCAATACACTATTTTCATTTAGGGCTGCAGGTCTCCATAGACATATGTCAGAAAGTCAAAATGGTTGAATTTAATGAGATTAGAAACTGTGTGAGAAACTTTATAAAGCTAAGGTATATTCACAAACGTAGCTTAATATCACCTTGAACAGGTTGCAGCTTCCCAGTATGTGATTAACAATATTGTGTTGTATCGCAAATAAACAGTTCAGTCATTTAATTTATTTCATTATCCTGCTTACCCCACTATGTTAAGATCGTATGGAATACCACTCGTCCGTCCAAGGGCACCGAATGGGACAGGACTCCTCCATTAATATGAAATGCTTACTTGGGATCACCGTATCGTTTATATAGTAAAAGACCAACGTATAGTTCCTTATCACGAAACAGTCAGTTATGATATATGCACCTACATTATAATCCAACTAGGAGGTTTTGTTCGTGACATTCTCACGGGTATTTATGTTCTGATATCGTTGCAAGCGCCCAGTCCAGATGTTGTGGAACAAAGGGTGATTCAAGAGAAACACAGATCGATTCCGGAGATAGCATCTCAGTATTTGTCATAATTTTCAGTTATAAAGTTCGGGAAGCTTTATCCCCAGTGGGGTGCAACCCTTTCGTGCAGACTGTCATTCCTGAAGAGTGCATTATGACTACACCCCTTATATTTAACACCGTGTGACTTTCAGAAGCATATGAAATAATATCTTTGAATCATATAGAAATAGAAGTTGTACACATGTTTACGTGTGCGGTTTTTATGTTAAGTGAAGCAATCATATTGTTAGAGGAGAATGCGGAAGATACCCCATGTACATATTTGGATGTAAACGTGTGATTAGGTATGGTATAAAATAATCGATATGACAGAATCACGTTAGGTAAAGAAACGTTATAATCTATCCATGTTACACTGTAAAATTGGTAAGACCAACTGGACATGAACAGTCAAACACATTGTAGTATATCCTTGAGAATGACCAGTCTCGATTATCCGCCGAAACCGATTCGATTTGACGTAAAATTCCACCGTTAAAAATTATGTGAATGGACCACTGAAAATCAGTGATGACACCAAGTGAGAAGACACCTGCTATGCACTGTAAATGGGGTGATCAAAGAGACCTCATGCTCAGAGAATTTATTTCAGAGTTCCTGACATTGAATTAAAGCTCAGGAACCCTGATGACCCACCTTAAAAGGCGTGGTAGAGATAATCAACCGAAGAGACTGAAAGCAATGCAGGACATAAATACGCATCATGTCCAACCAAAGGACATACATATTAACAATGGAAAGAATCATGTAACCATTATGTGCTGTTCGGAGCAATTACTTTTTATGGCAAGTTGGATGACTGAATGGCCCTTTGAAAATCAAAGAAAGTACTGTTTATGGCAAGTTGGATCACTGAAGGGCCCAGTGAAGATCGGAGCAATCACTGTTTCTGGCAAGTTAGAACACTGACTGGCCCATTGAAGATCCGAGCAATTATTTTTTATGGCAAGTTGGATCACTGAAAGACCCAGTGAAGATCGGAGGAATTACCTTTTATGGCAAGTTTGATCACTGAATGGCCCTGTGAAGATAGGAGGAAGTACTGTTGATGACAAGTTGGATTACAGAACGACCCATTGTAGATCGGAGCAATCACTGTTTATGGCAAGTTGGAACACTGATCAGTGAAGATCCGAGCAATTATTGTTTATGGCAAGTTGGATCACTGAAAGACCCAGTGAAGATCGGAGGAATTACTGTTTATGGCAAGTTTGATCACTGAATGGCCCTGTGAAGATAGGAGGAAGTACTGTTTATTGCAAGTTTAGAAATCTCAATGGCCCTGTGAGAATCGGAGCAATTATTGTTTATGGCAAGTTGGATCACTGAAAGACCCAGTGAAGATCGAAGCAATTACTGTTAATGGCATGTTTTGAACACTGAAGGACCAAGAGAAGATCAGAGCAATTACTGATTCTGGCAAGTTGGAACAGTGAATGGCCCAGTGAAGATCGGATTAATTACTATTTATGGCAAGTTTGGACACTGAACGGCCTTGTGAAGATAGGAGCAAGTACTGTTGATTGCAATTTGGATCACTGAAAGACCCAGTGAAGAGCGGAGCAATCACTGAAAGACCCAGTGAAGATCGGAGCAATTATTGTTTATGGCAAGTTGGATCAATGAATGGACCAGTGAAGATCGGAGGAAGTACTATTTATGGCAAGTTTGAAACACTGAACGGCCAAGTGAAGATCTTAGGAATTACTGTTTATGGCAAGTTTTATCAATGAAAGACCCAGTGAAGATCAGAGGAATTACTGTTTATTGCAAGTTGAAGCATTGAAAGACCCAGGGCAGATTGGAGAAATTACTTTTTATGGCAAGTTGGATCACTGAAGACCCAGTGAAGATCGGAGGAGGTACTGTTTATGGCAAGTTGGAACACTGAATGGCCCAGTCAAGATGAGAGTAATTACTGTTTATGGCAAGTTGGATCACTAAAAGACCTAGTGAATATAGCAGCAATTATTGTTTATGGCAAGTTGGATCAATGAATTGACCAGTGAAGATCGGAGGAAGTACTAGTTATCGCAAGTTTGGAATACTGAACGGCCAAGTGAAGATCTTAGGAATTACTGTTTATTGCAAGTTGATGTACTGAAAGACCCAGTGAAGATTGGAGAAATTACTTTTTATGGCAAGTTGGATCAATGAATGGACCAGTGAAGATCGGAGGAAGTACTATTTATGGCAAGTTTGGAACACTGAACGGCCAAGTGAAGATCTTAGGAATTACTTTTTATGGCAAGTTTTATCAATGAAAGACCCAGTGAAGATCGGAGGAATTACTGTTTATTGCAAGTTGAAGCATTGAAAGACCCAGGGCAGATTGAAGAAATCACTTTTTATGGCAAGTTGGATCACTGAAGACCCAGTGAAGATCGGAGGAGGTACTGTTTATGGCAAGTTGGAACACTGAATGGCCCAGTCAAGATGAGAGTAATTACTGTTTATGGCAAGTTGGATCACTAAAAGACCTAGTGAATATAGCAGCAATTATTGTTTATGGCAAGTTGGATCAATGAATTGACCAGTGAAGATCGGAGGAAGTACTAGTTATCGCAAGTTTGGAATACTGAACGGCCAAGTGAAGATCTTAGGAATTACTGTTTATTGCAAGTTGAAGTACTGAAAGACCCAGTGAAGATTGGAGAAATTACTTTTTATGGCAAGTTGGATCAATGAATGGACCAGTGAAGATCGGAGGAAGTACTATTTATGGCAAGTTTGGAACACTGAACGGCCAAGTGAAGATCTTAGGAATTACTGTTTATGGCAAGTTTTATCAATGAAAGACCCAGTGAAGATCGGAGGAATTACTGTTTATTGCAAGTTGAAGCATTGAAAGACCCAGGGCAGATTGAAGAAATCACTTTTTATGGCAAGTTGGATCACTGAAGACCCAGTGAAGATCGGAGGAGGTACTGTTTATGGCAAGTTGGAACACTGAATGGCCCAGTCAAGATGAGAGTAATTACTGTTTATGGCAAGTTGGATCACTAAAAGACCTAGTGAATATAGCAGCAATTATTGTTTATGGCAAGTTGGATCAATGAATTGACCAGTGAAGATCGGAGGAAGTACTAGTTATCGCAAGTTTGGAATACTGAACGGCCAAGTGAAGATCTTAGGAATTACTGTTTATTGCAAGTTGAAGTACTGAAAGACCCAGTGAAGATTGGAGAAATTACTTTTTATGGCAAGTTGGATCAATGAATGGACCAGTGAAGATCGGAGGAAGTACTATTTATGGCAAGTTTGGAACACTGAACGGCCAAGTGAAGATCTTAGGAATTACTGTTTATGGCAAGTTTTATCAATGAAAGACCCAGTGAAGATCGGAGGAATTACTGTTTATTGCAAGTTGAAGCATTGAAAGACCCAGGGCAGATTGAAGAAATTACTTTTTATGGCAAGTTGGATCACTGAAAGACCCAGTGAAGATCGGAGGAATTACTGTTTATGGCAAGTTTGATCACTGAATGGCCCTGTGAAGATAGGAGGAAGTACTGTTTATGGGAAGTTGGAACACTGAATGGCCCATTGAAGATCGGAGGAAGTACTGTTGATGGCAAGTTGGATCACTGGATGGCCCAATGAAGATCGGAGCAATAACTGTTTATGTCAAGTTTGATCACTTAAAGGCCCAGTGAAGATCGGAGGAACTACTGTTTATAACAAGTTTAGAACAGTGAAAGACCCAGTGAAGATCGGAGCAATTACTGTTTATGGCAAGTTTATAACACTTTATGGCCCTTTGAAGATTTGAGCAATTAAAGTTGATGGCAAGTTGGATTACTGAAATACCCAGTGAACATCGGAGCAATAACTGTTTATGTCAAGTTTGATCATTTAAAGGCCCAGTGAAGATCTTAGGAATTACTGTTTATGGCAAGTTTTATCAATGAAAGACCCAGTGAAGATCGGAGGAATTACTGTTTATTGCAAGTTGAAGTACTGAAAGACCCAGTGAAGATTGGAGAAATTACTTTTTATGGCAAGTTGGATCAATGAATGGACCAGTGAAGATCGGAGGAAGTACTATTTATGGCAAGTTTGGAACACTGAACGGCCAAGTGAAGATCTTAGGAATTACTGTTTATGGCAAGTTTTATCAATGAAAGACCCAGTGAAGATCGGAGGAATTACTGTTTATTGCAAGTTGAAGCATTGAAAGACCCAGGGCAGATTGAAGAAATCACTTTTTATGGCAAGTTGGATCACTGAAGACCCAGTGAAGATCGGAGGAGGTACTGTTTATGGCAAGTTGGAACACTGAATGGCCCAGTCAAGATGAGAGTAATTACTGTTTATGGCAAGTTGGATCACTAAAAGACCTAGTGAATATAGCAGCAATTATTGTTTATGGCAAGTTGGATCAATGAATTGACCAGTGAAGATCGGAGGAAGTACTAGTTATCGCAAGTTTGGAATACTGAACGGCCAAGTGAAGATCTTAGGAATTACTGTTTATTGCAAGTTGAAGTACTGAAAGACCCAGTGAAGATTGGAGAAATTACTTTTTATGGCAAGTTGGATCAATGAATGGACCAGTGAAGATCGGAGGAAGTACTATTTATGGCAAGTTTGGAACACTGAACGGCCAAGTGAAGATCTTAGGAATTACTGTTTATGGCAAGTTTTATCAATGAAAGACCCAGTGAAGATCGGAGGAATTACTGTTTATTGCAAGTTGAAGCATTGAAAGACCCAGGGCAGATTGAAGAAATTACTTTTTATGGCAAGTTGGATCACTGAAAGACCCAGTGAAGATCGGAGGAATTACTGTTTATGGCAAGTTGGAACACTGAAAGGCCCTGTGAAGATCGGAGTAATTACCGTTCATGGCAAGTTGGATCACGGAAAGACCCACTGAAGATCGGATCGATGACTGTTTATGGCAAGTTGGATCACCGACAGACCTAGTGAAGATCGGAATTATTACTGTTTATGGCAATTTGGATCACTGAAAGACCCAGTGAAGATCGGAGGAAGTACTGTTTATGGGAAGTTGGAACACTGAATGGCCCATTGAAGATCGGAGGAAGTACTTTTGATGGCAAGTTGGATCACTGAATGGCCCAATGAAGATCGGAGCAATAACTGTTTATGTCAAGTTTGATCACTTAAAGGCCCAGTGAAGATCGGAGGAACTACTGTTTATAACAAGTTTAGAACAGTGAAAGACCCAGTGAAGATCGGAGCAATTACTGTTTATGGCAAGTTTATAACACTTTATGGCCCTTTGAAGATTTGAGCAATTAAAGTTGATGGCAAGTTGGATTACTGAAATACCTAGTGAACATCGGAGCAATCACTGTTTATGACAAGTTTGATCACTCAATGGCCCTGTGAAGATCGAATAATTACTGTTGATGGCAAGTTGGAACACTTAATGGCCCAGTGAAGATCGGAGGAAGTACTGTTGATAGTAAGTTTATAACACTGAAAGGCCCAATGAAGATCGGATCGATGACTGTTTATGGCAAGTTGGATCACTGAAAGACTCTGTGAAGAGCGACGTAAGTACTGTTCATGGCAAGTTAGATCACTGAAAGACCCAATGAAGATCGGATTCATGACTGTTTATCTCTAGTTGCATCACTGAAAGGCCCAGTCAAGATCGGAAAAATATCTGTTCATGGCAAGTTGGAACATTGAAAGACCCAGTGAAGAGCGAAGGAAGTAGTGTTGATGGCAAGTTAGATCACTGAAAGACCCAATGAAGTTCGGATCGATGACTGTTTATGGCAAGTTTGATAACTAAAAGACCCAAGAAAAATCGGAAAAAATTCTGTTTATGGCAAGTTGGATCACTGAAAGACCCAGTAATGAATGGGGGGAAATACTGTTTCTGGAAGAAACCAGTGAAGAGCGGATGAAGTACTGTTCATGGGAAGTTGGAACACTAAAGTGCCTATTGAAGATCGGAGCAATTACTGTTCATGGCAAGTTGGAACACTGAAAGACCCATTGAAGATCGGATGAAGTACTGTTTCTGGGAAGTTGGAACACTGAATGGCTCAGTGAAGATCGAAGCAATTATTGTTTGTGGCAAGTTGGATCACTGAAAGACTCAGTGAAGATCGGAGAATGTACTGTTTATGGCAAGTTTAAAACACTAAATGGCCCTGTGAAGATCGGAGAATGTACTGTTGATGGCAAGTTTATAACACTGAATGGGCCAGTGAAGATCGGATCGATGACTTTTGATTTCAAGTTGGATCACTGAAAGACCCAGTGAAGATCGCACAAAGTACTGTTTATGGCAAGTGGATCACTGAAAGACCCAGTGAAGATCGGAGCAATTACTGTTTATGGCAAGTTGGATCACTGAAAGACCCAGTGAAGATCGGAGCAATTACTGTTGATGACAAGTTGGATCACTGAAAGACCCAGTGAAGATCGGAGCAATTACTGTTTATGACAAGTTGGATCACTGAAAGACCCAGTGAAGATCGGAGCAATTACTGTTTATGGCAAGTTGGATCACTGAAAGACCCAGTGAAGATCGGAGCAATTACTGTTTATGACAAGTTGGATAACTGAAAGACCCAGTGAAGATCGGAGCAATTACTGTTGATGACAAGTTGGAACAACGAAAGATCCAGTGAAGATCGGAGTAATTACTGTTTATGGCAAGTTGGATCACTGAAAGACCCAGTGAAGATCGGAGCAATTACTGTTTCTGGCAAGTTGGATCACTAAAAGATGCAGTGAAGATCGGAGCAATTACTGTTTCTGGCAAGTTGGATCACTAAAAGATGCAGTGAAGATCGGAGCAATTACTGTTTCTGGCAAGTTGGATAAACTGATTGGCCCAGTGAAGATCGGAGCAATTACTGTTTCTGGCAAGTTGGATCGCTGATTGGCCCAGTGAAGATCGGAGCAATTACTGTTTCTGGCAAGTTGGATCACTAAAAGATGCAGTGAAGATCGGAGCAATTACTGTTTCTGGCAAGTTGGATCACCGAAAGATCCAGTGAAGATCGGAGCAATTACTGTTTTCTGGCAAGTTGGATAAACTGATTGGCCCAGTGAAGATCGGAGCAATTACTGTTTCTGGCAAGTTGGATCACTAAAAGATGCAGTGAAGATCGGAGCAATTACTGTTTCTGGCAAGTTGGAACACCGAAAGATCCAGTGAAGATCGGAGCAATTACTGTTTTCTGGCAAGTTGGATAAACTGATTGGCCCAGTGAAGATCGGAGCAATTACTGTTTCTGGCAAGTTGGATCACTAAAAGATGCAGTGAAGATCGGAGCAATTACTGTTTCTGGCAAGTTGGATAAACTGATTGGCCCAGTGAAGATCGGAGCAATTACTGTTTCTGGCAAGTTGGATAAACTGATTGGCCCAGTGAAGATCGGAGCAATCACTGTTTCTGGCAAGTTGGATTACTGAAAGAAGCAGTGAAGATCGGAGCAATTACTGTTTCTGGCAAGTTGGATCGCTGATTGGCCCAGTGAAGATCGGAGCAATTACTGTTTCTGGCAAGTTGGATAAACTGATTGGCCCAGTGAAGATCGGAGCAATTACTGTTTCTGGCAAGTTGGATCGCTGATTGGCCCAGTGAAGATCGGAGTAATTACTGTTTATGGCAAGTTGGATCACTGAAAGACCCAGTGAAGATCGGAGCAATTACTGTTTCTGGCAAGTTGGATCGCTGATTGGCCCAGTGAAGATCGGAGCAACTACTGTTTATGGCAAATTGAATCACTGATTGGCCCAGTGAAAATTAATGTTTATGCTGACACAACCTTAGGAAATCCTAAGGAAATACCATCAAAACCCAACGAAAAAAGTGTATTTTCTATCGTTTGATGAAAAAGATGGATACGGGCATGTAAAATTTGATGAGAAAAGTTACTTACTTCGTTTGTACATTCAACACTCCATTCGCATCTGACAGGTTTAAGAGGATGTCGGTCGGACTGTGGTCAGCATGTGCGATGTTTTAGAACAGAAACACTGATACTTGAGGGTACAGGACCAAAGGTATGAGATTTGATCAGGACAAAGTGCAACTGGGCGTATCTGAAGTGAGAAATCTGGGAAATATAAAGATGGATTAAAGCCAGAAGAAGACAATGGTGATGTAATTGTCAGCATGCCCAAACCGGAAAACAAAAAGGACATACATATCGGTATCACAGTACTTACTGGCCATGTCTGAAGTCACAACGCCATTGCTACCTCTCTTAAAGAAAGAAATCCACTGGAGAACATGTACATGACTCGGCACTAGATACGATATACTTACCAGCAAACCATTACTAAAGTTCTACAGTCCAGTCCATTATGTCATTTCAAGCTGTCACAGCATAGATTAGGAGCGTCCTTAATGTCATGGGACCGACAATTTGATTTGATTTAATATTTATTCCGCTTCAGCAGTAAAACCAGATATATTTCTTAAAGAAGAATTATGCGCGTGAATATTGTTTTTTTGTTTTTTTGCCTGGTGTGGGATAACAGATTGAAGATATGGTTTCTTGGTGAACAACCTGTGCAAGGTGCACACAGGGCATTCTTAAAGAAACCCAACCCGTTTCCAGCAGCGGATGGCAGAAACCTGTGTGGCAGTGAGGCGCCTATTTACACCGATGATAGACTTCTACTCCTGAAAGACAAATCACACCAATGAAGTCTATGCTTGCCAGACACGGCATACCATACGACGTAATGTCTGACAATTTACCAGTAGAAATATCCTTGAATTCGGCTGTGAATTCAAAAGCACAACTTCAAGCCAAACCTGTGCCAGATCGAACGGTATTATCTAAAATGCAGTACAGATTCACAAGAAAGTACTCAGTACTCAGTACTCAGATTCACAAGAAAGTACTCAGTACTCAGTACTCAGATTCACAAGAAAGTACTCAGTACACAGACCCATACCTTGCGCATGTCACTGCTGATGGGACGACGTTTGAAAACCAAGCTTCCAACATCAGCTACGGCTTTGAAGCCAAATCGCAACTGGAAAGAAGCTGATAACAAAACAATTATGACAGAGGCAAACTGACGGAGGTTTCCACAAATGATAAGTGCGTCTGCGGATAGAGTAAGCATGGGATTACGTAACTGTAGAAGGCGTTCAAAATACTCCCAGATTATACATTGTCACATCTGACAATGGTCAAAGCGAGTGGAGACACAGAGGAGAGCTGTGTCCAAAGTTAAGATAACTGATAATTACAAATTTAATAATGAATTTTATAGTGTTCAAATGTGTTCATATATAGATGATATAAAATATGCCAAACAAAGATAGTAAGCGAGTCAAGTATTATGCCAAAAACAGTCATGTGCTAACTAACTTTATCCATTCCAGTGAAATGACAAATGGTTTTGACCAGGTACTTTAATATTATCAAGCAGGTCTGATAGGGCTCAGTAATCTACACACCATTCTGACTTGATTTGTTTCATAGTATCTCATTCGTGATTTGGAAATGTGACATAAAGTAATAATGATCACGTGACGTGATACAATACTTCTATTAACAGCCACATTGTTGCATTGTGCTCTTTGGATTGACTAATCAAATTGCAGAAAACATCCCTTCCGATCTGGACCACATCGTGAATGTCAACGAAATGCGCCGCGTACTACGCCCGGGTCGGGCCGTCTGTGGCCCCAACTGCATGAAGACGCTTGGTCTTCAACCAATTTGCTAATCTTAACATCCTACAAACCATTCAATGGAACAAAAAATATATGTTGTTTCTAGAAGTCGTCAGCTTAAATGGTTACAGAGTATTGATATAGTTATACAGGATCCTCGTCTGCCGGGAGGAACTGTACGTTACAGAGTGTTGGTGGTGGCAGTCAGACGCTCCATTATGGCTCACCCAATGCAATTCGAGGGAGCTCAGCGTTCCCGTGTAAGTGTATTAGAACAGTGGACGGCGGCATTAAGAGATATAATGAACGCACATTGGTGAAAGTGGGGCACTCTCTTGTCACGAGACAGAGCTGCGCATGCAGTTACGGGGATCCCAGGTAGTCCAGTCGTCTAAGGCGCCCTAGGGACGTTCTAGTATCCCTTGATGGTGGGCTTGTGGGCCCTGCTTACGTCCTTTGGTCTGTCTGCACCGTACCCGTGCTCGTATAATTCACAAAATATCTACCACCTGCAACATTTTCGGTTAGCTCAAAAATGAAACTGACACGCCGTTATACAATACTGTTCAACGCTTCGTTCAACCAAACCCATTTACAAATTCCTCGCATTAACACGTCTTGTATATAACATGCATAGATCAAATGGAGTTATGTCTTGTATTTCATTAAGAATTGATGGTTTGAAATATTCACCACAAGAACCCCTACTCCCCATGGTAACGATGGAAGCAATCCCAGGAGAATCCACAACATCATTTTAAGTTCTCCAAGATGACTTGGTCGTGTATCCATGGCATTCGTTTACTGAATTCTTTTGTTCAGCCTATGCATTCATGAACATGTCAGTAAAACTATTTGTTTTGCATTTTCTTTTCACCACACAGAGATCTTACACGAGATAAAGAAATTAGTAAAATGTTCTAAATTCTCGTTTGCGGAAACAAAAGAACAACATGTCACCATTAAATAGTGTGTGTACCCAAAGTAAGCCTGACCTTGACCTTGGTATTCTTGTAAGTGAGCTTTGTTGTCTTTTGGTTTTTAGACAGGGCGGACGTGTCGATTTATGTTTGGATGAATGCAAAATGTGCCGCCTTTAACATATGCTACCCAATATAAGACATCGCTTGGTGGTACTGTCGCTTTCTGCCTGTCAATATGTTCCCACACAAGAGAGCACGAAGGAAGTGGCAAAACATGAACGTTCATGTTTGTTGATGAAGTCCAGTGTTACCATGCTGGAAGATTTTCCCGCGTGAATGTTGTTAGATAAATAGCAGCACAACGGGTCGCAACACTTCATCCCGATACCTTTGTGGGGCGATGCCTTCAATGAATACTTAATTCGTCTTCAAGTTTCCACAGATTCCTCTCCAGATTTTGATAGCACTTATCCTCACCTTATCCCACCTGCGTCGTTCAAGCCTTTTTTCAATCAGTGTCGTCCATATTTTGTTCTGTCAGCGTCGTCCATACCTTTGACATCAATGGCACACGCCATGAGTATAGTCCATATATATCCCAAACAGATTCACTGATGTATCATGTACCTTTGTTTCCACTACTTATCCCATATGTATCGTACGTGCCTTGTCCAAACAGTGCCGTCCATGTTTTATCCAAACAGTGCCGTCCATGACTTTTAACCCATCAGTGCCGTCCATGACTTTTAACCCATCAGTGCCGTCCATGACTTTTAGCCAATCAGTGCCGTTCATGACTTTTAACCCATCAGTGCCGTCCGTGACTTTTAGCCAATCAGTGCCGTCCATGACTGTGTAACCCATCAATGCCGTCCATGACCGTTAACCCATCAGTGCCGAACATGCCTTATCCCACTGTTTCGTCCATGCCTTGTCCAGTCTGTGCCGTCCGTGCCTTATCGAATCAATGTCGTCCATGCCTTATCCAGTCTGTGCCGTCCGTGCCTTATTGAATCAATGTCGTCCATGCCTTATCCAGTCGGTGTCACACATGCCTTGTCCAATCAGTTCAGTCCATACATTGTTCCACTTTTGATGACAATGTCATACCCCAGCAGCGACGTGCATACATTGTTCCACTTTTGATGACAATGTCATACCCCAGCAGCGTAGTGCATACATTGTTCCACTTTTGATGACAATGTCATACCCCAGCAGCGTCGTGCATACATTTCCAGATTCAATTGGGTTATACCTTGTCCCATAAATGCGACCCTTGCCTTGTCCCATCAGTTATCCACACCTTATCTCGCCTATACTCTCCACACTTTATCCCACCTTTGTCGTATACACCTTACTCAGTCTGTGTCCACACGTTATTCCACCAATGTCGCCTGCACCCTATCAACGTTGTTACCTACCACACCACCATGTCAGTAACATTGTTACCTACCACACCATCCTGTAAGAAACGTTGTTACCTACCACACCGCCCTGTCACTAACATTGTTACCTACCACACAATCCTGTTAGGAACGTTGTTACATACCACACCACCCTGTCACTAACATTGTTACCTACCACACCACCCTGTTAGGAACGTTGTTACCTACCACACCACCCTGTCACTAACATTGTTACCTACCACACCATCCTGTTAGGAACGCTGTTACCTACCACACCACCCTGTCACTAACATTGTTACCTATCACACCACCATGTTAGGAACGTTGTTACCTACCACACCACCCTGTCACTAACATTGTTACATACCACACCATCCTGTTAGGAACGTTGTTACCTACCACACCACCCTGTCATTAACATTGTTACCTACCACACCACCCTGTTAGGAACGTTGTTACCTACCACACCATCCTGTCACTAACATTTTTACCTACCACACCGCCCTGTCACTAACATTGTTACCTACCACATCACCCTGTCACTAACATTGTTACCTACCACACCACCATGTTAGGAACATTGTTATCTACCACACCACCCTGTCACTAACATTGTTACCTACCACACCACCCTGCCACTAACATTGTTACCTACCACACCACCATGTCACTAACATTGTTACCTACCACACCACCATGTTAGGAACGTTGTTACCTACCACACCACCCTGTCACTAACATTGTTACCTACCACACCACCCTGTCACTAACATTGTTACCTACCACACCACCCTGTTAGGAACGTTGTTACCTACCACACCACCCTGTCAGTAACATTGTTACCTACCACACCACCATGTTAGGAAAGTTGTTACCTACCACACCACCCTGTCACTAACATTGTTACCTACCACACCATCCTGTTAGGAACGTTGTTACCTACCACACCGCCCTGTCACTAACATTGTTACCTACCACACCACCATGTTAGGAACGTTGTTACCTGCCACACCACCCTGTCACTAACATTGTTACCTACCACACCACCCTGTCACTAACATTGTTACCTACCACACCACCCTGTCACTAACATTGTTACCTACCCCACCACCATGTTAGGAACGTTGTTACCTACCACACCACCCTGTCACTAACATTATTACCTACCACACCACCATGTTAGGAAAGTTATTACCTACCACACCACCCTGTCACTAACATTGTTACCTACCACACCATCCTGTTAGGAACGTTGTTACCTACCACACCGCCCTGTCACTAACATTGTTACCTACCACACCACCATGTTAGGAACGTTGTTACCTGCCACACCGCCCTGTCACTAACATTGTTACCTACCACACCGCCCTGTCACTAACATTGTTACCTACCACATCACCCTGTCACTAACGTTGTTACCTACCACACCACCATGTTAGGAACATTGTTATCTACCACACCACCCTGTCACTAACATTGTTACATACCACACCACCATGTTAGGAACGTTGTTACCTACCACACCACCCTGTCACTAACATTGTTACCTACCACACCACCCTGCCACTAACTTTGTTACATACCACACCACCCTGTTAGGAACATTGTTACCTACCACACCACCCTGTTAGGAACGTTGTTACCTACCACACCGCCCTGTCACTAACATTGTTACCTACCACACCGCCCTGTCACTAACATTGTTACCTACCACATCACCCTGTCACTAACGTTGTTACCTACCACACCACCATGTTAGGAACATTGTTATCTACCACACCACCCTGTCACTAACATTGTTACATACCACACCACCATGTTAGGAACGTTGTTACCTACCACACCATCCTGTCACTAACATTGTTACCTACCACACCACCCTGCCACTAACTTTGTTACATACCACACCACCCTGTTAGGAACATTGTTACCTACCACACCACCCTGTTAGGAACGTTGTTACCTACCACACCACCCTGTCACTAACATTTGTACCTACCACACCACCCTGTCAGGAACGTTGCTACCTACCACACCACCCTGTCAGGAACGTTGCTACCTACCACACCACCCTGTCAGGAACGTTGCTACCTACCACACCATCCTGTCACTAACGTTGTTATCTACCACACCACCCTGTCAGAAACAATGTTAAATATACAGTTACACACGGGGCCTCACAGGGACAGGCATTAAAGTCATTCTCCTAGATTGATGAAAAAGCTTTTTTCGCAATCGTTATCGTTCAGCGCTCATCGCCAGATTAAATTGGTTTGGTTGGAATGGGGAATAAAGGAAATTCATTTACGTTCAGCAATAAAATTCTGGTCGGGCGATGTTTAACACAAAACAAGACATCGATGTCTTTATGCCCGGTGACCATGAAGGTAGGGGTTTCGATGATACGTGCGATTTCATAATAGTGAGTAATGCTGCCTACAGTCATATGTAGTGAGAACTGTTGCTGCCTACAGTTATAGGTGGTGACCAATGCTGCCTACAGTTATATTTGGTTACCAATACTGCCTACAGTTATATGTGGTGACCAATGCTGCCTACAGTTATATGTGGTTACCAATACTGCTTTCAGTTATATGTGGTAACCAAAGCTGCCTACAGTTATATGTGGTGACCAATTCTGCCTGCAGTTATATATGGTGAGTAATGCTGCCTGCAGTTATATGTGGTGACCAATGCTGCTGCCTACAGTTATATGTGGTGACCAATGCTGCCTACAGTTATATATGGTGAATAATGCTGCCTACAGTTATATGTGACGAGTAGTGCTGCCCACAGTTATATGTGGTGAATAATGCTGCTGCCTACAGTTATATGAGGTGAGTAATGCTGTTTAGAGTTTTATGTTGTGGGTCATGCTACTGCCTACAGTTATATGAGGCGAGTAATGCTGTTTACAGTTGTATATGGCCGGCCCATAATGATGTTTACAGTTATATGTGGCGAGTAATGCTGTTTACAGTTTTATGTGGTGAGTAATGTTGTTTACAGTTTTATGTTGTGGGTCATGCTGCTGCCTACAGTTATATGAGGCGAGTAATGCTGTTTACAGTTGTATATGGCCGGCCCATAATGATGTTTACAGTTATATGTGGCGAGTAATGCTGTTTACAGTTATATGTGGCGAGTAATGCTGCCTACGGTTATATGAGGTGAGTAATGCTGTTTGCAGTTATATGTAACGAGTAATGCTGCCTACAGTTATATGTGGCGAGTAATACTTTTTACAGTTTTATGTGGTGAGTCATGCTGCTGCCTACAGTTATATGTGGTGAGTAATGCTGCCCACAGTTATATATGGTGAATGATGATGCTGCCTACAGTTATATGTGGCGAGTAATACTTTTTACAGTTTTATGTGGTGAGTCATGCTGCTGCCTACAGTTATATGTGGTGAGTAATGCTGCCCACAGTTATATATGGTGAATGATGATGCTGCCCACGGTTATATGTGGTGAGTAATGCTGCCCACAGTTATATGTGGTGAGTAATGCTGCCCACAGTTATATGTGGTGAGTAATGCTGCTGCCCACGGTTATATGTGGTGAATGATGCTGCTGCCTACAGTTATATGTGGTGAGTCATGCTGCTGCCTACAGTTATATGTGGTGAGTAATGCTGCTGCCCACGGTTATATATGGTGAATGATGCTGCTGCCTACAGTTATATGTGGTGAGTAATGCTGCTGCCCACGGTTATATATGGTGAATGATGCTGCTGCCTACAGTTATATGTGGTGAGTAATGCTGCCCACGGTTATATATGGTGAATGATGCTGCTGCCTACAGTTATATGTGGTGAGTAATGCTGCTGCCCACGGTTATATATGGTGAATGATGCTGCTGCCTACAGTTATATGTGGTGAGTAATGCTGCCCACAGTTATATATGGTGAATGATGCTGCTGCCCACAGTTATATGTGGTGAGTAATGCTGCCGACGGTTATATATGGTGAATATTGCTGACGCCCACAGTTATATGTGGTGAGTAATGCTGCCCACGGTTATATATGGTGAATATTGCTGACGCCCACAGTTATATATGGTGAGTAATGCTGCCCACGGTTATATATGGTGAATATTGCTGACGCCCACAGTTATATGTGGTGAGTAATGCTGCCCACAGTTATATATGGTGAATATTGCTGCCGCCCACAGTTATATGTGGTGAGTAATGCTGCCCACGGTTATATATGGTGAATATTGCTGACGCCCACAGTTATATGTGGTGAGTAATGCTGCCCACGGTTATATATGGTGAATATTGCTGCCGCCCACAGTTTTATGTGGTGAATAATGCTGACGCCTACCGTTATATGAGGTCAGTAATGCTGTTTACAGTTTTATGTGGCGAGTAATGCTGCTGCCTGCAGTTATATGAGGTAAGTAATGCTGTTTACAGTTTTATGTGGTGAGTCATGCTGCTGCCTACAGTTATTTTTGTCGAGTTATGATGTTTACAGTTTGTATATGGTGCATGAAAATATTCCATGTGCACATAATTTGATTTGGTGTATGTGACTTATCAATGAACAACAAGATGTAGGCGTGTGTAAGTGTCATCTAAATGAACATAATAATGGTGTGTGTGTATCTTCTGTTGCTGGTGAATATAATACGTGTCTGACGTGGAGGGAAGAGTTGTGGAGGTGCAGAAGTGAAATAGATAAACGCTGTTCTTTTGTTGTGTTTCAAGTTTAACCTTTGGCGTGAATATTTGACGAGGCGGTGTACATTTTGCATTGGTGTTCGCCTTCCGCCAGTAGGATGCATATCTCCTACCACCTGATTCATCGAGCGCAATTAACACGTATATCGACCTCCGGTGAAATCAATCAGCGCACAGCGACATTTACCTGCTCAATTCAAACAAAGCACAGATTCTCTCTCCAAGACCTATCAAGCATCCGAGACAAGCTTGCATTTTTAAGCGAACTTTCCTTTAATCATATTGATAACCGGGTGAAGCAATTCCCTGAGGCTGTAAATTATTAAAACGCGGTAATTCTTGTCCGAGGGATTGCAGTTTGTTAGGACGGTAGACTCCAGCATCACATGACTGAATGTATTCAGTAGTCGACGCGAGAATGTTTGATGTGTTCAGTGAACGATAAAAGATATCTATTTGTAAGGGTATGAGGGAGAATAAAGATTTGTTGGGATATTGTCGCCCATGTGCTGCAAGTATTGGAAAATGAAAGTGATGTGTAAATTGGTTTCTGACGGAAACTTTTACACACATTTGTGATCGAAGATTTCTGTAAGGTAAAACTGAATAGAGGTACAGTAAAACATATCAAGGAGGAGGAGGGGGATTCATACAGCTGACAACTGAACAACGAGTAATGAGAGGGGATTCATACAGCTGACAACTGTACAACCAGTAATGAGAGGGCAATAATACAGCTGACAACTGTACAACCAGTAATGAGGGGGGGATTCATACAGCTGACAACTGTACAACGAGTAATGAGAGGGGATTCATACAGCTGACAACTGTACAACCAGTAATGAGAGGACAATAATACAGCTGACAACTGTACAACCAGTAATGAGGGGGATTCATACAGCTGACAACTGTACAACGAGTAATGAGGGGGGATTCATACAGCTGACAACTGAACAACGAGTAATGAGAGGGGATTCATACAGCTGACAACTGTACAACCAGTAATGAGAGGGCAATAATACAGCTGACAACTGTATAACCAGTAATGAGGGGGATTCATACAGCTGACAACTGCACAACGAGTAATGAGGGGGGATTCATACAGCTGACAACTGAACAACGAGTAATGAGAGGGGATTCATACAGCTGACAACTGTACAACCAGTAATGAGAGGGCAATAATACAGCTGACAACTGTATAACCAGTAATGAGGGGGATTCATACAGCTGACAACTGCACAACGAGTAATGAGGGGGGATTCATACAGCTGACAACTGTACAACCAGTAATGAGAGGGCAATAATACAGCTGACAACTGAACAACCAGTAATGAGGGGGATTCATACAGCTGACCACTGTACAACCGGTAATGAGGGGAATTCATACAACTGACAACTGTACAACCAGTAATGAGGCCGCAATATTACAGCTGACAACTGTACAACCAGTAATGATAAGTTATTCATACAGCTGACAACTGTACAACCAGTAATGAGGGGGATCAATACAGCTGACAACTGAACAACCAGTAATGAGAGGGGATTCACACAGCTGAAAACTGTACAACTAGTAATAAAAGGGGATTCATACAGCTGACAACAGTACAACCAGTAATGAGGGGGCAATAATACAGCTGACAACTGAACACCCAGTAATGAGGGGGGATTCATACATCTGACAACTGAACACCCAGTAATGAAGGGGCATTCATACAGCTGACAACTGTACAACCAGTAATGAGAGGGGATCAATACAGCTGACAACTGTACAACCAGTAATGAGAGGGGGTTCATACATCTGACAACTGAACACCCAGTAATGAGGGGGGATTCATACAGCTGACAATTGAACAACTAGTAATGAGAGGGGATTCATACATCTGACAACTGTACAACCAGTAATGAGGGGGGATTCATACATCTGACAACTGTACAACCAGTGATGAGAGGGGATTCATACAGCTGACAACTGTACAACCAGTAATGAGGGGGGATCAATACAGCTGACAACTGTACAACCAGTAATGAGAGGGGATTCATACAGCTGACAACTGTGCAACCAGTAATGAGGGGGGATCAATACAGCTGACAACTGTGCAACCAGTAATGAGAGGTTATTCATACAGCTGACAACTGTACAACCAGTAATGAGGCCGCAATAATATAGCTGACAACTGTACAACCAGTAATGAGAGGGGATTCATACAGCTGACAACTGTACAACCAGTAATGAGGGTGCAATAATACAGCTGACAACTGTACAACCAGTAATGAGAGGTTATTCATACAGTTGACAACGGTACAACCTGTAATGAGATGGTATTCATACAGCTGACAACAGTACAACCAGTAAAGAGAGGAGATTCATACAGCTGCCAACTGTACAACCGGTAATGAGGGGGAATTCATACAGCTGACAACTGAACAACGAGTAATGAGGGGGGGGGGGGGGATTCATACAGCTGACAACTGTACAACCAGTAATGAGAGGTCAATAATACAGCTGACAACTGTACAACCAGTAATGAGGGGGATTCATACAGCTGACAACTGTACAACGAGTAATGAGGGGGGATTCATACAGCTGACAACTGAACAACGAGTAATTAGAGGGGATTCATACAGCTGACAACTGTACAACCAGTAATGAGAGGGGATTCATACATCTGGCAGCTGTACAACCAGTAATGAGAGGGGATTCATTTATCTGGCAACTGTACAACCAGTAATGAGAGGGGATTCATATATCTGGCAACTGTACAACCAGTAACAAGGGGGGATTCATACAGCTGACAACTGTTCAACCAGTAATGAGAGGGGATTCATTTATCTGGCAACTGTACAACCAGTAATGAGAGGGGATTCATACATCTGGCAACTGTACAACCAGTAACGAGGGGGGATTCATACATCTGGCAACTGTACAACCAGTAATGAGGGGGATTCATACAGCTGACAACTGTACAACGAGTAATGAGAGGGGATTCATTTATCTGGCAACTGTACAACCAGTAATGAGAGGGGATTCATACAGCTGACAACTGTACAACCAGTATTGAGAGGGGATTCATACAATTGACAACGGTACAACCAGTAATGAGAGTGGATTCATACAGCTGACAAGGGTACAACCAGTAATGAGGGGGCATTCATACAGCTGACAACTGTACAACCAGTAATAAGAGGGGATTCATACAGCTGACAACTGTACAACCAGTATTGAGAGGGGATTCATACAGCTGACAACTGTACAACGAGTAATGAGAGGAGATTCATACAGCTGACAACTGTACAACCAGTAGTGAGAGGGGATTCATACAGCTGACAACTGTACAACCAGTAATGAGGGGGATTCATACAGCTGACAACTGAACACCCAGTAACGAGGGGGGATTCATACAGCTGACAACTGTACAACCAGTAATGAGAGGGGATTCATACAACTGACAACTGTATAACCAGTAATGAGGGGGGATTCATACAGCTGACAATTGAATAACTAGTATTGAGGGGGATTCATACAACTGACAACTGTACAACCAGAGATGTGGGGGGATTTGTTCAGCTATATCTGTGTAACTTGTATCCCGAACACAACGCACTCTGGCCACAACCTACAGCTACCTTCTCTGAGAGTCCAGATAGTATCCTGAACACACTACAGAGCTGCATATTATGCCAGTGCAGCTAGTACCCTGGACACAACATACAGCTACATGCTCTGTCAGCCCAGCTAGTATGCTGGACACAATATACAGCTACATGCTCTGTCAGTCCAGCTAGTATCCTGGACACAATATACAGCTACATACTCTGTCAGTCCAGATAGTATCCTGGACACACTACAGAGCTACATACTCTGTCAGTCCTGCTAGTACCCTGGACACACTACAGAGCTACATGCTCTGTCAGTCCAGATAGTACCCTGGACACACTACAGAGCTACATACTCTGTCAGTCCAGATAGTATCCTGGATACAACATACAGCTACATACTCTGTCAGTCCAGATAGTATCCTGGACACAACATACAGCTACATACTCTGTCAGTACAGCTAGTATCCTGGACACAACATACAGCTACATTCTCTGTCAGACCAGATAGTATCCTGGATACAACATACAGCTACATACTCTGTCGGTACAGATAGTATCCTGGACACAACATACAGCTACATACTCTGTCAGTCCAGATAGTATCTTGGATACAACATACAGCTACATGCTCTGTCAGTCCAGATAGTATCCTGGATACAACATACAGCTACATACTCTGTCAGTCTAGATAGTATCTTGGATACAACATACAGCTACATACTCTGTCAGTCCAGATAGTATCCTGGATACAGCATACAGCTACATGCTCTGTCAGTCCAGATAGTATCCTGGATACAACATACAGCTACATACTCTGTCAGTCCTGATAGTATCTTGGATACAACATACAGCTACATACTCTGTCAGTCCAGATAGTATCTTGGATACAACATACAGCTACATACTCTGTCAGTCCAGATAGTATCCTGGACACAACATACAGCTACATACTCTGTCGGTACAGCTAGTATCCTGGACACATAATACAGCTGCATACTCTGTCAGTCCAGATAGTATCCTGGACACAACATACAGCTACATACTCTGTCAGTCCAGATAGTATCCTGGACACAACATACAGCTACATACTCTGTCAGTACAGCTAGTATCCTGGACACATAATACAGCTGCATACTCTGTCAGTCCAGATAGTATCCTGGACACAACATACAGCTACATACTCGTCAGTCCAGCTAGTATCCTGGACACATAATACAGCTACATACTCTGTCAGTCCAGATAGTATCCTGGACACATAATACAGCTGCATACTCTGTCAGTCCAGCTAGTATCCTGGACACATAATACAGCTGCATACTCTGTCAGTCCAGATAGTATCCTGGACACATCATACAGCTACATACTCTGTCAGACCAGATAGTATCCTGGACACAACATACAGCTACATACTCTGTCAGACCAGATAGTATCCTGGATACAACATACAGCTACATACTCTGTCAGACCAGATAGTATCCTGGATACAACATACAGCTACATACTCTGTCAGACCAGATAGTATCCTGGATACAACATACAGCTACATACTCTGTCAGACCAGATAGTATCCTGGACACAACATACAGCTACATACTCTGTCAGTCCAGCTAGTATCCTGGATACAACATACAGCTACATACTCTGTCAGTCCAGCTAGTATCCTGGACACAACATACAGCTACATACTCTGTCGGTACAGCTAGTATCCTGAACACATCATACAGCTACATACTCTGTCAGTCCAGATAGTATCTTGGATACAACATACATCTACATGCTCTGTCAGTCCAGCTAGTATCCTGGACACGACATACAGCTACATACTCTGTCAGTCCAGATAGTATCCTAGACACAACATACAGCTACATACTATGTCCGTCCTGCTCGTATCATGGACACAACATACAGCTACAAACTCTGTCGGTACAGATAGTATCCTGGACACACTACAGAGCTACATACTATGCCAGTCCAGCTAGTACCCTGGACACAACATACAGCTACATACTCTGTCGGTACAGCTAGTATCCTGGACACACTACAGAGCTACATACTATGCCAGTCCAGCTAGTACCCTGGACACAACATACAGCTACATTTTTGTGCATCTATACTCCTCAAAACAACATACAGCTGCATCGTCTGTTGAGGATCCTAGTACTAACAAATGAATATCTACTGATGATATTGATAGCACAGGCATAGAGTTGAAAGAATGCTGTGTACATTCCCTGTCAAGATGTGTCCTTCTTGCGCTGTAATGGGCCGGTATTGTTAGTCTGTATGCCTGGCACGCATAATGAAAGAAAAACACAAGTGCCCCGTGAGACAGGCAGTATTGTCAGCTGACATTCACGTGTAACTGTGTCGGGCATGTCATATCAAACAGCTCGTGGAGACGCAAGGCTGCATCAGGTGACAGTGACGAGTCTCCTGTAATTCAATTACACAACTTTCAGGGCAGTAATTGACATTGTTATGCCGCTTCATATTCGTTTATATAATTACAGATCACCTAATTGCATTGACCACAATAGTAATAAGACAACGTGATTATTTGAAAAGTCCTATATTAACTAGGGATGTCTAGTGCTCTTGTACAATGGAATTGTACTGCTTGGCGTCACAAGTACTTGACCTCACGTCACAGATTCTATTTTAGCCAACTCTTAGATTTTTTCTGGCTCAACACATGAGTATATTCCTGCCGCGATGTCCCTCGTGGCCCGTCAGCAGGCGCCTTTAAGCCGATTTCACTGCTCCTTTATCTGGAATCACTGCAGGAATTCTGGTTAAACTTACATTTTCTGTCTCCAAGTTATGAAAACTAGACAGTCACGAGGCGTTGATTTCTGGAGACTCCAACTCTATTTCGCTTGGAACGTTTTAACTGGTTTTATAGTGGCTATTTTTCAGGTAAATCTTGTCTACAGCGCTCTGTAGTGAGGATCTGAGCGACGAAATACGACGGAACATATGTACTTTCTAACATATATCATACCTGCCCTTTGTTGTCTGGATATGTAATACCGTGTGTCATTAACTCGTGCAATACTTTGTGTAAGCTCATGTAAAGCTGTGTGTACACTTATCAAAGACAGTGTGTAAGTATATAATATCAACCTGTGTTCACTCGTCAAAGACAGTGTGTAAGTATATAATATCAACCTGTGTTCACTCGTCAAAGACAGTGTGTAAGTATATAATATCAACCTGTGTTCACTCGTCAAAGACAGTGTGTAAGTATATAATATCAACCTGTGTTCACTCGTCAAAGACAGTGTGTAAGTATATAATATCAACCTGTGTTCACTCGTCAAAGACAGTGTGTAAGTATATAATATCAACCTGTGTTCACTCGTCAAAGACAGTGTGTAAGTATATAATATCAACCTGTGTTCACTCGTCAAAGACAGTGTGTAAGTATATAATGTCAACCTGTGTTCACTCGTCAAAGACAGTGTGTAAGTATATAATGTCAACCTGTGTACATTCGTCAAAGACAGTGTGTAAGTATATAATGTCAACCTGTGTACATTCGTCAAAGACAGTGTGTAGGTATATAATGTCAACGTCAGAGAATAATCAGTCTCGATCAACTCACGAAAGACGCATACTTGCCGTAAAAGGCGACTATGACGGGATCGGGTGGTCAGACTCACTGAACTGGTTGATGCATGTCATCGTATCCTGATTGAGTAGATCGATGCTCATGATGTCACTGGGTTGTCTGGTCCAGACTGGATTATTTACAGACCGTCATCATATAGCTGGAATATTGCTCAAGGCGGCTTTACACAACAAACGAACATGAAAGACTGCGTATACTCTCATGTCATACGGCAGGCTGTGGGTAAACTAGTGTATGACTCGTGTTAACTTATGACAGGTTGTGCGTAAACTCACGACAGGCTGTGTGTAAACTAGTGTAAAACGTGTGTAAACTCATGACAGGTTGTCTGTAAACTAGTGTAAGACTTGTGTAAAGTCATGATATGTTGTGGGTAAACTAGCGTAGGACTTGTGCAATCTCATGACAGGCCACAACTAAGGTAAGACTTCTGTAAACTCATGACAGGCTGTGTGTAAACTTGTGTAAATTCATGATATATTGTGGGTAAACTAGTGTAGTACTTGTGGTAACTTATGACAGGTTGTGTGTAAACACACGACAGGCTGTGTGTAAACTAGTGTAAGACTTGTGTAAATTCACGACAGGTTGTGTGTAAACTAGTGTAAGACGTGTGTCAAATCATGACAGGTTGTTTGTAAACTAGTGTATGAGTCGTGTTAACTTATGGCAGGTTGTGTGTAAACTAGTGATAGGCTTGTGTAAACTCACGACAGGCTTTGTGTAAACTTATGACAGGTTGTGTGTAAAGTAGTGTTAGACTTGTGTAAACTCAAGACAGGCTGTGCGAAACTCATAGCAGGCTGTGTGTAAACTAGTGTAAGGCTGTCTTTAAACTCATAGCAGGCTGTGTGTAAACTAGTGTAAGACTTGTATTAACTCATGACAGATTGTGTGTAAACTAGTGTATGACTTGTATTAACTCATGACAGGCTGTGTGTAAACTCATGACATGCTGTGTGTAAACTAGTGTAAGACTTGTGCAAACTCATGATATGGTATGTGTAAACTAGTGTATGACTGGTGTTAACCCTTGACAGGTTGTGTGTAAACTCATGACAGGCTGTGTGTAAACTAGTGTAAGACTTGTGTAAATTCACGACAGGTTGTGTGTAAACTAGTGTAAGACGTGTGTCAAATCATGACAGGTTGTTTGTAAACTAGTGTATGAGTCGTGTTAACTTATGGCAGGTTGTGTGTAAACTAGTGATAGGCTTGTGTAAACTCACGACAGGCTTTGTGTAAACTTATGACAGGTTGTGTGTAAAGTAGTGTTAGACTTGTGTAAACTCAAGACAGGCTGTGCGAAACTCATAGCAGGCTGTGTGTAAACTAGTGTAAGGCTGTCTTTAAACTCATAGCAGGCTGTGTGTAAACTAGTGTAAGACTTGTATTAACTCATGACAGATTGTGTGTAAACTAGTGTATGACTTGTATTAACTCATGACAGGCTGTGTGTAAACTCATGACATGCTGTGTGTAAACTAGTGTAAGACTTGTGCAAACTCATGATATGGTATGTGTAAACTAGTGTATGACTGGTGTTAACCCTTGACAGGTTGTGTGTAAACTCATGACAGGCTGTGTGTAAACTAGTGTAAGACTTGTGTAAATTCACGACAGGTTGTGTGTAAACTAGTGTAAGACGTGTGTCAAATCATGACAGGTTGTTTGTAAACTAGTGTATGAGTCGTGTTAACTTATGGCAGGTTGTGTGTAAACTAGTGATAGGCTTGTGTAAACTCACGACAGGCTTTGTGTAAACTTATGACAGGTTGTGTGTAAAGTAGTGTTAGACTTGTGTAAACTCAAGACAGGCTGTGCGAAACTCATAGCAGGCTGTGTGTAAACTAGTGTAAGGCTGTCTTTAAACTCATAGCAGGCTGTGTGTAAACTAGTGTAAGGCTGTCTTTAAACTCATAGCAGGCTGTGTGTAAACTAGTGTAAGGCTGTCTTTAAACTCATAGCAGGCTGTGTGTAAACTAGTGTAAGACTTGTATTAACTCATGACAGATTGTGTGTAAACTAGTGTATGACTTGTATTAACTCATGACAGGCTGTGTGTAAACTCATGACATGCTGTGTGTAAACTAGTGTAAGACTTGTGCAAACTCATGATATGTTATGTGTAAACTAGTGTATGACTGGTGTTAACCCTTGACAGGTTGTGTGTAAACTCATGACAGGCTGTGTGTAAACTAGTGTAAGACTTGTGCAAACTCATGATGTGTTGTGTGTAAAGTAGTGTTAGACTGGTGTTAACTCTTGACAGGTTGTGTGTAAACTCTTGTAAGACTTGTATTAACTCATGACAGGCTGTGTGTAAACACACGACAGGCTGTGTGTAAACTAGTGTGAGACTTGTGTAAACTGATGATAGGTTGTGGGTAAACTACTGTAGGACTTGTGCAAACTCATGACAGGCTGAATGTAAACTAGCGTAAAACTTGTGTAAACTCATGACAGGCTGTGTGTAAACTAAGGTAAGACTTGAGTAAACTCATAGCAGGCTGTGTGTAAACTAGTGTAAGGCTGTCTTTAAACTCATAGCAGGCTGTGTGTAAACTAGTGTAAGACTTGTATTAACTCATGACAGATTGTGTGTAAACTAGTGTATGACTTGTATTAACTCATGACAGGCTGTGTGTAAACTCATGACAGGCTGTGTGTAAACTAGTGTAAGACTTGTGCAAACTCATGATATGTTGTGTGTAAACTAGTGTAAGACTGGTGTTAACCCTTGACAGGCTGTGTGTAAACTAGTGTAAGGCTTGTGTAAACTCATGACAGGCTGTGTGTAAACACACGACAGGCTGTGTGTAAACTAGTGTGAGACTTGTGTAAACTCATGACAGGCTGTGTGTAAACTAGTGTAAGACTTGTATTAACTCATGACAGGCTGTGTGTAAACTAGTGTAAGACTTGTATTAACTCATGACAGGCTGTGTGTAAACTAGTGTAAGACTTGTATTAACTCATGACAGGCTGTGTGTAAACTAGTGTAAGGCTTGTGTAAACTCATGACAGGCTGTGTGTAAACTAGTATAAGACTAGTGTAAACTCATGACAGGCCGTGTGTAAACTAGTGTAAGACTTGTATTAACTCATGACAGGCTGTGTGTAAACTAGTGTAAGACTTGTATTAACTCATGACAGGCTGTGTGTAAACTAGTGTAAGACTTGTATTAACTCATGACAGGCTGTGTGTAAACTAGTGTAAGACTGTGTGGATATCCGTGTAAGACTTCTGTTGTCACGTATAAAACTATGTGTCAACTCATGTTTAAACTCGTTTTAAGACTGTGTCAACACGTGTGAAACTATGTGTTAACACTTGTAAAACTGTGTGGATATCCGTGTAAGACTTCTGTAGTCACGTATAAAACTATGTGTAAACCCGTGTTAGACTATGTGTAAACTCGTGTAAGAATGCGTGTAAACCCGTAGAAGACTGTGTTTAGACTCGTGTGAGACTGTGTGTAAACCCGTGTAAGATTGTGTAAACACGTGTTAATACGGTGTAAACCCGTTTAAAACTATATATGTGTAAACTCGTGTTACGTGTGTGTACAAATGCCTGTTGACTGTTGTGTGTGTGTGATTGTGTGTGTGAGGTGTGTGGTTGTGTGGTTGTGTGTGTGTGTGTGTGTGTGTGTGTGTGTGTGTGTGTGTGTGTGTGTGTGTGTGTGTGTGTGTGTGTGTGTGTGTGTGTGTGTGTGTGTGTGTTATGAGACTGTTGTAAACTCGCTTGACACTGTGTGTAAACTCTTGTGAGTCTTAATTAATCTATACGTATTCTAAGCTAGCATACGAATCATTGCACTCCCCTCTCTGGTTGTAACACATTATAGGAAGGCACCTACACATGAAATAGGAAGGAATGGCAGCCATCAGTCGAACAAACAGGTTGTTATAACATTTGTTATCCGTGGACTTAAAACATCATCACCGAGATCCCAACTCAGTGGGTAAAGGCAATTCGGTCAAGTGACTCGACACATTCAGATATTATCGAATTTAGTTTCCACACTTAACCTCAGATTAAATTATGTAAACATTCGCTAGTGTCCAATTCCAGCAGTTGGTAATCCCACGTGGCTTGACGACAAGTGGCACCACGTAGGTGCGGTGTTGGATGGTGAATCTCACACACCGGAGTGGTTGGATGTACATTGTCTACCTGCGTACCCAACAACAACGCTGTATAACCCTTCTGAGTTCAAGCAACTTGATCCCAGCAGAGTACGACTTTAATGTCGTACGGGTTCAATCTCAGATGATGTTCAAAAGTCATTGGTCATAGGTCTGCTGCGTGAATGCAACACTACACAGGCCTCATCACTAGTTACCAACACAAAGTCTAGATAATTGTTTCTTTCAATAAATGAGGTCACAGGAGGCGTTCCCCAAAGCGATCTCAGCAGTACGACTATCGTCACTCCTATATTTTAACATATACCTAAGATAGTCGTAGTCGGGGGCTGAGAACAGATACGTCACGCAGTGCGCCCCAGGCTTGTTATATAGCAGATCCACTGGACCGTGTTAGAGTGGGGATCATTGGAATGCCGCATACGTGATGGAACCTCCCGCTTGAACGAACAGGCATGTCTAACCAAAAGACGACAAAATAGAACGTACTGTTGTTAAAATCAAAGGTCGCCTATTTAGTGTGTGTCGCAGTGGTAGAATAGGGTCAACAGAGCGTGTAGCCTCCATACGCCTGGCCATATCAGGTACCAACAGGTTGGGCCGGCCTGGACATGGCGGACGATATGGCCGTCCTGTATCACATCACACTGGAAATTCAGGTCACATGGCTTACGAAACAAATTCAAGGCCGACCCAGACGCCAGACTGTATCAAACATGAAACACAAACATTAGAGCCCTATCATGCACCGTTTGAAGTACTGCGCCTCTTATAAAGCAGCAAGCACACAACATGAAATGCCTGGCAATCACGTTAACATTAATGAGAAACAACCACTGACCATTTAATGTTGGACTCTAGAGTCATAATCTAAAACATTTATGCAAATGGTTGATGTGAAATCCTCATTGCTTCATCGGACATAACGTGGCTTAAAGCAAAGATCTAAAACAGATATATCCATTTCAACCTATGAAACGCGGGGCTAACACGTATATTGAGACTCCACATGCATATACTATTCAAGAATGTTATCTGTCAGCTTCTCAAATACAGAGCTGAAATTCGCAACTTGTCGCGTCAGTTGTTTTATTGCAGACAAAGACATGTGAATCCTCTATTTCGACTTGATG
Source organism: Haliotis cracherodii (assembly GCF_022045235.1). Classification (NCBI taxonomy): domain Eukaryota; kingdom Metazoa; phylum Mollusca; class Gastropoda; order Lepetellida; family Haliotidae; genus Haliotis; species Haliotis cracherodii. The sequence continues at coordinate 33,755,498 of NW_027266286.1, forward strand.
TGAATTCACTTCGCATTACTTCTAATGACACAAGGCATTACAGCGCCCCCTTGTTGGAAGTACATACGGTTGTGTATGTAAGGGGTAACACATGTCAGGGGGTGTTGATTTACCCCGTGGCTGTCAGGTAGGCTCGCCACAGCTCCGTTCTACTTGACCTGGCAAGTATATCAATGCGACATCATTCGTCATGTCATGCCGGAAGGCGGCCCAGGGGCACACAGAACCGGCCTCACACAGCTTAACGCATCGCTGTTAACCGTCACTGTCTTCATGCACTCTCTCCTTTTCTTCATCAGCATTCATTTTTTACTAATCGTAGAACATATTTAGCCTAACAGTTGTAAAGAGCTGGGGAAAAATTGCGTATATAGCTATATGACACCAGTGTTAATTGTTACGCAGGAAGTGCTAATTTGAACCTAGCAGCATTTCAAGGGTAATGGGTAGGAAGTGTGTGGTGTACTTCTGCATATATCCCGTGTTCGACCATCTATATGGGTTTAAATATGCTATACAGCATGACATATCCAGATATGGACGTCAGTGACATCCATGGAATATTTGTCACTATTTGTGACCATCGTGATATATTTTCTGAAGTTCAGGACAATTTTGTTAAAAATGATAGCTAATGTCATCTGAAGTTTGCTTGTTTGTTGTTTAACGCCTCACTCAGCAACATTCCAGCTATATGACAGAAATAGCCTCATCTGTTTCATATTTAGATCTATGCATAAAGAATCAGAGTGACACACGTAATCGCCATAAGACTGCAGGACCTTAACTCTATTTCGAGCAATATTCCAACATATACAGCCTTTGATGTTTACATTTTACAAGTTTTGAGGTACAATCGCGCATGTTATTTCTACGTTATCAAAGAGCGTCACACGACTCTTGGTAAAAAGTTGTTTGATCAAGGTTACAAGCAAAAGTGTACTGTACTGGCGCTCAACACTCGAAGAATACATCGTCATGGTTTTGTAGTTTTGGATATAATTGATATAAAACTTTTAGAAATTAAAAAAACTCGCATAATCATAGCCATAGTAATGTGGTTAAAATTCATTTCTTTCTCCAGTCTTCATTGAACCACTTTAGTTTTACACAAGCCTACCCAGCCACTGATTACATTTAACAAACTCTTGTGGAAATGAGTGACGGCGAAATAGACATAATCAAATTTAACAACAGTTCTTTCAATATGTGTTTACATAAGAAACAAACTAGGCGCCACGGAGGGGGGATGGGGTGGGGGTTCGTTATTCCTTTCTGACGTCACTTTTGAAAAGAGACAAGTGAGGATATTCTTTAACGTCATTGCCGTTTTGGACTTTGTACTACTCATATTTCCCCATGCTCCAACCCAGAGTGTCTTGCCGTCAGCGTAGAACCTCAACTACAGGCCAGAGAGATGTGACGATTCCTCACATCTTACACATACTCTATACTCATCGCCAAAAGAAACGCGAACCATAGAAACATATAGAAAAGTCATCTTCCTGGGGCAAGTGAGTTAACTGACTATAACAGTCCAGTTTCTACCCTTGCCGAACTAGGCTGGAATTATGGAGTTATATTTTGGCTGGACTCGTTTTAACGAGTCTATGCATAGTCCAATCAAAATCGCGTAATGAAATCGATATCTGGTTCGTAAACTGCCGTGCAGATTTCGATCGATTACTGGATTTGAAAAGCATATGTACCGCCAACTCGGCGTCAACAGATATTTTCCTAATCTTTTCATGTTTTTTAATCAAGGTGCTCACGTGACTGGGTGCACTTTGCGAAGTAAGTCACTTTATATTACAAAAACAATTTTGATTATCGATCAGATCGTCCTGACTGGGCACCGCTATTTTGTTTGAAGCAAATGCAAATGATATGAGGTAGAATCTGATTGGTCAGTAGGAGGGACATAGAAGGGACATAACTCGTAATAGCCACTGGTGGCACTATGATCGATCCAAGAAGTTCCAGCCTTGTGAGAAACTGGACTTTTACAGTCATTTGACTCCCTTGCCTGGGGAAGATAATAGAAAAGTATGTACGTTAAGAAGAGATGTTTCTAATATGTACCACTTAATGACAAAACTAACAATCAGTCAAGTGTTACCACAGAGTGTCTTTATTCTTATCACGATATGCTGCACTTGATCTCCAAACTTTACATGCTAATCCTGCACGAGACAAAAGATGCCTCTCGAGTCATGGATCTGTGACGTCACACGTGATGAGTTCATCAGCGTCGGTTTACACAACATGCCAGTATGTTCGTTTGTGCATCGAACCAATCTAATGTCTCTTGAATATGAGTAATTCTTAATATATAAACCAACATTTATGGTGTTCGCGTTTCTTTTGACGGTGAGTATATTTAATTTTTGAAAAGTCTAAACATTGAGAAACATATGTCATGAATTGGTTGACTTTCATTTTGAAATATCCTCAAACATGAAACTATTTTCATTATGTAACGTATTTATCATTTGTTTGCAATGGCTGTACGGCTCCACGTGCCCGACATTGAAGCCCCTAGGGGAGCTAGCGGTCATGTTGGTGTAGATGCTGTCGTGCGCATCACTGTTGTAGTTGCAGCATATCTGTATAATTATGCAAATTAATACACAAAGATCAATGGAATGCTTCCACTGCTATATTTTAAGAATAAGCGCATTTGCTAATAAACAAGAGAATAACAGTCCGGGCACCTGATATGCGCTTTAGCTTGTGGCAGTGGTGTAATATTAAGTCATCACTGCTGAATCATAAACTGACGTCCAAAAGAAAGTACACTGAGAAGGTGTTTCTTCAATTCCTTCGCACACATATATCCAAAGGTATGCGATGAACTAAACAGGGAGAAAGTCAAATCCGTCAGGATTTGGAGATACCTCATCGAGACATGACAACGGATATTTGGACCATATAGTGACCCTCAATAGTACTCAATCTATTGTCTGCTTGTTTCTTAATATTCCGTGGTTTAAACCGCACTGCTTACTTGAACGTATAGGGTAAAAGGAAAAGGACCATGGAAATGTGCTGCTCAAATTGTCCCATCCGGCTGGATATATACCTTCAGACATCGTGGATATGTAGGTCTAAATGTCCAGGCTGTGCGAAGTGCAACTACAATACAAATTACGTCAACACAGAACAGGAAGAACATAAAAAAGTACAGTCAATCACACACAATCACACAATCACACACACAATAACACACACGCAATCACACACACGCAATCACACACACACACACACAATCACACACACACAATCACACACACACACACACAGAGCCCCACCCCACAGACACATATACACACCATGCATGCACACCCCCACACAGAGAGACACACCAAGACAGACACAGACAGTCACACACGCCATGCACCCACCATGGACACACAGAGTCATGAGTTATCACACCACCGCCGCCACACACACACACACACACACACACACACACACACACACACACACACACACACACACACACACACACACACACACACACACACACACACACACACACACCCCAACCCACCCCCACACAACACACATACACACACAGACACAGACACAGACACACACGCAGTCACACACGATGTCATAGAATCATCTTGTGTTGCACAGGACAAAGATTTATACCCATCTGGTCTTGTGTCTCAGATTACACTCCTATATTCAGACGTATACAAAAGAAATTAGCGTCGATTTCTCAGTTTCCATCATATTCAGCTGTAGAATACGTAGACTACCACATAGTCACGCATCTGTGACATGATACAGAACGTGGACGAGTTCCACAAGAGTTCATGGCGTGCAAGAAACCTGACCGTGAGCTCGGAAACCTTGTCAAATATGTGTTTATTAATAACCCCGAGAAACTGGAGTTCTGCAATCAGAAAAGAGATATAGTTTGCGTTGTTGCTATTCTGGTAAAACGTCTAATAGAATTGTTTGGCAAAGTGCCGAGAATGGATGAGGGTGATAGGTGGAACGACTGCCTCTCTTAAATATAACCAGCATGTAATATTTTTCCACTGCATCAGTGATTGTGGACGCCCCTGTTAAACACGAGGCCCGCTTGCCCTGAGACAAGTATCGTCTCACATGGGTGAACCCGACTTTTGCAGAGGCTGCTCAGTATGCTCCTTACAAACTGACCCAGCTCGAACGCTCGGGGATCGCAGCCTTTACTGACTGGCTGGCGCACCCGCTTCTCCGCTCACATTTCTGTACTGTGTTTGATTGGTACATATACATATATATTGGCACACACACGCTAGCGCGCACACACACACACACACAGTCATACAGAAGGAGAGAGGGAGGGAGAGAGAGAGAGAGAGAGAGAGAGAGAGAGAGAGAGAGATGTGCACACACACGTGCATACGAACACACACACGCAAACGTGCACATAGAGAGACTCGCGCACACAAACGCATGCGCATGTCACACGCACGTCATTGACCTCTCTATATTACATTATCTGAAGCAAGGAATACATTAGGTACTGGTTGGCACACTTCACTGAAGGAATACATTAGGTACTGGTTGACACACTTCACTGAGGGAATACATTAGGTACTGGTTGACACACTTCACTGAAGGAATACATTAGGTACTGGTTGACACACTTCACTGAGGGAATACATTAGGTACTGGTTGACACACTTCACTGAGGGAATACATTAGGTACTGGTTGACACACTTCACTGAAGGAATACATTAGGTACTGGTTGACACACTTCACTGAAGGAATACATTAGGTACTGGTTGACACACTTCACTGAGGGAATACATTAGGTACTGGTTGACACACTTCACTGAGGGAATACATTAGGTACTGGTTGACACACTTCACTGAAGGAATACATTAGGTACTGGTTGACACACTTCACTGAAAGTAAACAGTTCAAGGATCTACGCCAAATGAGAGACATCAGGGGAAGCCATTCAGTATTGAAACATTACATAAATTAGCTTGACTGAAGGATGTATGTCACAGTTAGATTCTACGCCGATGCATAGCGATGAAACCAGAGCAGCCCTGTTGCTATGGGGTTAAGGCATGAGGGGAGAGTGGGATGGGGAGGGGGTGGACGAGGGGAGGGGGAGAGGGGGGGGGGGGTGGTGAGAAGAGACGCGCTTGAAGATTGTGAGATTGAATTTAAGTTTCCTGTGCTAGACAGATCAGATGGTATCACTTAGTGAGCAGAGAAGAGTTTTCCCACAGCTCCGTGGTTAAGGTGCTCTCATGTGTCAGTGTCCGGGTCGGCTCCCGCGGAGTATAACATATCGCTCCGGTAAGCCCATAGTCCTTCTACCAAGTGTGGAGACCGCCACACAATGGCCGCATGCCTGCCTAGGCTCTTCTTACTGTCTACCTGCAATTGTTGAAAACAAATATCTCTTCATCACGCGACAACGCATGCGCGTTTCGTGAACTGATAACGTCATTGGAATGAATTTGCGAAAATGAAACTGAAAAAAAAGGTTTTCGTCACTTTACCTTGCACGACATGTTATCATATAAACGAAATATATATGTTTATATATATAAACGATACCGGAATGACAGCGAGTATGTTATCAGTTCTATTCTCCCTTGATTTGATAATTTTGTTGACGAATTGGAAAGAAGATCAAGCCACAGATGGTGCGGTTGGTGCATCTGGTTGGCTTTCGATGTAGCTGTGTAGTTACTCAAGTGGCTAGGAGAGACGGGCAGATATAAAGCTTATACAAATAGCGAGGGCCACCACTTGTGCTCCCCTTCTGACTGATACGTTTCTTTGTGCATATGATATCGGTATTTCTGCTTGAATTGGCCAAGTCAAAACAAGGGAATTTGGCCAGGACGTTTAACTCCAGCTTCAGGTATATTGATGATCTGATATCATTCAATAATGATCAAATAGACAACTCCCCTCCACTGATTTACCCACCTGAAGTACAAATAAAAGAGACCAATGAGACTGCCTCATCTGTTAGTATTTAGATCTATGTATAAGATTCAGAGTGGCAAAAACTTTCCACAAGGCGATATGACAAAAGGGATTAATTCAACTTTCCTTCAGTCAACTTTCCCTTTGTTTCCATCACTATTCCAGCACCTCTAGCTTTTGGTGTCTACTTTTCACAACTTTTGAGGTGCAGTCGTATAAGCTCTGTCTACGAAGTTTTCAAAGAGCGCCAAATACGCCCAAAAATCCGGTAGATAAATTGGATATATATTATTGGAAAATGTTGGTGGCCTGATATTCGACAAACGGTGCGTTAAACGCATCCATTGTCCATTTGCAATGTCTTAAACGGCATTGTTTTCACACTTGTTCAAAAAATGTCATAGAGGGAAGCTGTAAAGCAAAATGTACGTGCAAGTTATGGCATTCGTAACTTGTGGTAATGGCTATAAAAAGGCAAACATAAGCCAATAATTTGTCTTTCAATTGTCAATATTTTTTTAAGTTCGAAAATGCCGAGACTCAGCGCTGCCGAACGGAACATCGCCATAAGACGTATCCAAAGAGGGGAATCGCAGTCTTCTGTTGCATGCCACTTCAACGTCCACCACAGCACCATTTGCAGCCTTTGTGACCGATACACACAGTTTAATTCCACTGCAGACCGTACGAGAACCGACCGACCAAGAGTTACCACCCCTGCTCAGGATCGTTGCATTTGACTGTTCCACCTACGTCATAGCAATGCCACAGCTGCGGAGACTGCAGGACGCATCCCTGGTTTGAGGAGAATATCGGCCCAGACTGCCAGGAACAATCTTCGCGAGGCTGGAATCAGACACAGAAGACCAGTTATCGCAACAGATCCATCGACAGCGACACTTGCGTTGGTGCCATACTTGACAGCCTCGGAATTTGAGACACTGGAGACGAGTGTGGTTTAGCGATGAATCACGATTTCGAATCGCGGCGAGATTGAAAACAACGTGTTTATCGTCGTCGAAATGAACCCCACATTGTGTACGTAAATTCGACAATTTCGGTGGCGGTGGTGTCATGGTGTGGGGTGTGGGTGGGGATGGAGGGGGGGGGCTTATCCTACACCACAAGATCTGACTTCGTTGTGGTTTAGAGATATTTGACAGCAAATCGCTACATGAATTAAATTCTTCAACCTCACCTTCTTCCAATCATTGACCGCCAGAGGGAGCTGTTTTAACAGGACAACGCTCCACCGCACACAGCTCGTGTCACGGTAGACTACCATCATATTGCCAACATCAACGTGTTGCCCTGGTCGTCGAGATCTCCAGATCTCAACCAAATCGAACACCTCTGGGATGAACTCGATCGACGTGTATGTCAAGGTAAGAACATGCCGCAGACACTCCCACAACTGGCCAACGCGTGACAAGCAGAATGGCGCAGAATTCCGCAGGACAGAATTCGTACACTTATCCAGGCAGTGCCGTGGAGATGCAAAGCCGTGATTGCTGCCCGGGGCGGTCACACGAGATACTGAGTTCTTCGCCACCTTGTGGCCTTATGTGACATGACAATGATCAGTTTCCAATGCCTTTGTACAACGACAACATGTGACTATCGAGCTCCAAATTTCATATCTGTATCTATGGTATTACATTAAATATATCGACTTTATTAGGTACAATAAAGTTACTAAAAATCTACTTGTGCGTTTCTTTTTTTTTGAAGAGTATATTTGACGCATCAGTCCGTATTTTGACTTGTACCACATGTTCCCGTGTTTTTGTCAGGTGAACAATGTGAATGTGACGGTGCCACTGGTGGGGCAGGGCACGCTCACCTTTTACGCGAACGTCACTATTTGATCGGGACCCATAAACACAAGATAATTATGTAGTCGGAATCGTACAATCGAATCTGCTTTTAGTAGAGATGCCTTATATGAAACTACTTTTTGTCGCTTTTTAATACATGAACCGAGTAGATTAATTTTGTATGCTGGCATTTTACCCCCCAGACATGTCACTATCTTGGTAGCACTTACTACAAAAACTGAACAGAGAAAAGGCCCCACCCCCGCTAAAGAAAACGAGAAACATCTTATTACGCAGCCTTATACAAGAGGTTATATTTCGATATTGGGGAAGTGTTAAAGCTTAAGCTTAGCGCTGTGGTCAATGTAACGAAACATAAACAACTTGATTGCGCTGTGAAAATTTATGAAAAGATTTGGTCTGAGAGGTGTGGGCAGTGTAAGTCAGTCAAATTACATGTTGCTACAAATAAGGGGTGGTTGAAAAGAGCCTAATTGTGATGGACTGCGTTGATCGAGTTGGTTGCTAACCTCCAAGTTCCACACACACTTCAGCCAACAATGCTGGGGTGCCTGGGTTCCAGGGTCCCACTGGTATTGAAGGCTTCCTCCTGATGCTGTCAAAAGTCTTCCACGGCATAATACTTGCCAGACTGTTTTTCTTCAAGTTTTGGAAGAGGTTGAAAATTGACAATGCCAAATCCGGTGACAGACTTGTTCACGTGTGCATTGTTCTGGTGGAACAACACACCTTTAGTGAGTTTTCTACGACGTTTATCCGATGAATCTGGAGTGTTTCTGATCAGGAGTCAGAGGCCTTGGAACCCAGCGCGCTGAAACCTTTGTTATACCATGTTCATGTCTCAGAATGTTCTCATATCTCTTATGTCAGACGCCGAATGTATTAGTTGCGTGACGTGTGGTGAGTCGTTGATCATCCATACTAATATCATGTATTTTATCAACATTTTCCTTAGAAGTGGCAGTGTAAGGTCTTCTTGATCGTAGATCTAATTCGAGGCTCCCTCTTCCACTAATGGACTACCCGTCTCTTGGCAAAGGAATGACTATCATCCCCTCAAGTTGACACCGTGTCCGCATAGATGGCTGTTGGGGTAGCCCTTTCAGTTGAGATGACTGATGACAGCACAGTAGCCCATGCTGTCCATTTTCATCCAAGAATACCCAGTCACGTTGAAGCCTGCGGAAATATGCCGCCCTGTTATGGGTATTAGCTTCAAATGCATCATATAAGCATGGGAAACGTGTAATGAGTGTACAATATATCCTTCGCTATTAGGCTAAGAACGTTTCAGCTACCCTTCGTACATTCGTAATATGTGTTCATACTCGAAATTAATTACCATGTATGGTACAGTAGCAACAGGCGTTGTTGTGTTCAAGCCAGCCTGTATCGTGATGCCCTCTTCTCATGGAACTACTGATCTGACCGTCCTCCACCGAGAACCCATGTCAATATGTAATAGAAATACTTCTATATGCTACATCACAAACAACTAGTCTCTAAGCTACATAACAAACCACTAGTCTATAAGCTGTATCATAATCCACTAGTCTATAAGCTGTATCATAATCCACTGGTCTATAAGCTGTATCATAATCCACTGGTCTATAAGCTGTATCATAATCCACTGGTCTATAAGCTGTATCATAATCCACTAGTCTATAAGCTGTATCATAATCCACTAGTCTATAAGCTGTATCATAATCCACTGGTCTATAAGCTGTATCATAATCCACTGGTCTATAAGCTGTATCATAATCCACTGGTCTATAAGCTGTATCATAATCCACTAGTCTATAAGCTGTATCATAATCAACTAGTCTATAAGCTGTATCATAATCCACTAGTCTATAAGCTGTATCATAATCCACTGGTCTATAAGCTGTATCATAATCCACTAGTCTATAAGCTGTATCATAATCCACTGGTCTATAAGCTGTATCAAAATCCACTGATCTATAAGCTGTATCATAATCCACTAGTCTGTTAGCTGCATTACAAACCACTGGTCTATGAGGTGCATTACAAACCATGGTCTATAAGCTACATCATAAACCATGGTTTATAAGCTACATCATAAACCATTATTAAATGAGCTGCATCATCAACCATGGCATATAAGCTCCATCAAAAACCACTGGTCTATGAGCTGCATCATTTACCATGGTACACAAGCTACCTCGTAAACAACTGGTCTATAAACTGCATCATAAACCAATTGTCTATAAGCTGCATCATAAATCATGACATATAAGCTACATCATAAACCACTGGTACATGAGCTACATCACAAATCATGGTATATAGGCTACACCACAAACCAAATGCCTATAAGCTACATCATAAACCACTGGTCTATTGGCTGCATCACAAATCATGGTATATTAGCTACATCACAAACCATGGTATATAAGCTACATCATAAACCACTGGTATATTAGCTGCATCATTAACCACTGGTATAGAAGCTACATCACAAACCATGGTATATTAGCTATATCACAAACCATGGTTTATAAGCTACATCACAAACCATGGTATATAAGCTACATCATAAACCACTGGTATATTAGCTGCATCATTAACCACTGGTATAGAAGCTACATCACAAACCATGGTATATTAGCTATATCACAAATCATGGTTTATAAGCTACATCACAAACCATGGTATATAAGCTACATCATAAACCACTGGTATATTAGCTGCATCATTAACCACTGGTATAGAAGCTACATCACAAACCATGGTTTATTAGCTATATCACAAACCATGGTTTATAAGCTACATCACAAACCATGGTATATAAGCTACATCATAAACCACTGGTATATTAGCTGCATCATTAACCATGGTATATAAGCTACATCATAAACCACTAGTCTGTAAGCTTCATAATATACCACTGATCTATAAATTGCATCATAAACCACTAGCCTATTATCTGCATCATAAACCATGGTATATAAGCTACATCACAAGCCATGGTATATTAGCTACATCATAAACCATGGTATATAAGCTGCATCCTATACCATGGTTTATAAGCTGCATCCCACAACCTGGTTTATAAGCTCCATCCCATACCCTGGTTTATAAGCTGCATCCTACACCATTGTTATAAGCTGCATCAGAAACCCCTGGTTTATAAGCTGCATCCGATACCCTGGTGTATAAGATGCATCTCATACCCTGGTTTATAAGCTGCATCCTATACCCTGGTTTATAAGCTGCATCCGATACCCTGGTTTATAAGATCCATCCCATACCCTGGTTTATAAGATCCATCCCACACCCTGGTTTATAAGCTGCATCCCATACCCTGGTTTATAAGCTGCATCCTATACCTTGGTTTATAAGCTGCATCCCACAACCTAGTTTATAAGCTCCATCCCATACCATGGTCTATAAACTGCATCCCATACTCTGGTTTATAAGCTGCATCTCACAACCTGGTTTACAAGCTGCATCCCATACCCTGGTTTGTACGCTGCATCCTATACCCTGGTTTATAAGATGTATCCCATACCATGGTTTATAAGCTGCACCACATACCATGGTCTATTAGCTGTATCCCATACTATGGTCTATAAGCTGCACCACATATCATGGTCTATAAGCTGTATCCCATACCCTGGTTTATAAGCTGCACCACATACCATGGTTTATAAGCTGCACCCCATACCATGGTCTATAAGTTGTACCCCATACCTTGGTTTATAAGCTGAACCACATACCATGGTCTATAAACTGTATCCCATACCCTGGTCTATAAGCTGTATCCCATACCCTGGTCTATAAGCTGTATCCCATACCCTGGTCTATAAGCTGTATCCCATACCTTGGTTTATAAGCTGCACTACATACTATGGTCTATAAGCTGTATCCCATACCCTGGTCTATAAACTGTGTCCCATACCCTGGTCTATAAGCTGTATCCCATACCTTGGTCTATAAGCTGTATCCCATACCCCTGGTCTATAAGCTGTATCCCATACCCTGGTCTATAACTTACCTGACAGTTCTGTATCGAAACTGTGTAAGTGAACTGTATGCATGTAGTTTAACATGTAGTTTTACTTATTGTGGATGTTGTATACCATATTTCTCACACTATGTCACTTAAGCTGATGTTTGGTTATCTATTTATTTGCCGCTTGTATTGTACACGCGTTCACACGTACCATAATGTTTGGCAGTCATGCTCAAATCAGCTGATCTGTTCAAGAGACTAAAACAGACTTTGAAACATATAACAGAGTCTATAACTAGTTTTCTAAACAGAAATGCCATTATGCCTGGGCACGCATGGGGGAAGCCTACTGTGATGCGCATACTGGAGAAATGCAGAGTGTGGAAGACTGCTCTGTCTGGGCCTGCAGTCGACATTGTGTGACTCACAGACATACAGGATGGCATTATATTCGGTGGAAAAGGAAAATGGAAATGGTTGCAACATGGGCGTGTATACCTGCTGACTAGTGAAGCAGAACCCGACCGCGTATATCTAGTGACGAGCAGATGACGTACAGAAGGGCATGCCTCTTTTGACAAAATATTATTTATAATTTGAAAGAAAATAATGTCAATATCCAACTTCACAACCCTGTATTTCAGCGAAATACTTATTTTGATTGAACAATATACTTTTGTACTATCCCTGACACCACAGTAAGAATTGACAGTGGTACTACGATCATAGGGACAAAATGTGTGTGTGTGTGTGTGTGTGTGTGTGTGTGTGTGTGTGTGTGTGTGTGTGTGTGTGTGTGTGTGTGTGTGTGTGTGTGTGTGTGTGTGTGTGTCAGTGTGTGTGTGTGTGTGTGTCAGTGTGTGTGTCAGTGTGTCTGTGTCTTGCGATGAACTTGGAAATCATTACATATGTACGCTCGATATTTAATTCGAACCTTGTAGTTTCAATGAAATTTCTTCGCGCTCCGTACTTTTAACTTATTCATATTTTGTGTCCCACCCTGATCCGTGTGCAGCACACCGCCACAACACTGAAAGTAGGTTTTTATCACGGTACTACACGTGAAACAATGTGCGTATGGCTTAGAACAACTTTGTGTCAACATTAGTACTTGTATCGGACAATCCTAAAAACAAAACATAATTTGCACCTATTTCAGGTCACTTTCACATACGATATAAAAGAAAATTCCAATCTTGAATATAGCCGTCCATGCACAATGCACATTGCCTAAGGGGCCATATTCAACACACTGTCTGACAATCCATATACAACACACACTGCCTGACAGTCCATATACAGCACACACTGTCAGGCAGTCCATATACAGCACACACTGTCAGACAGTCCATATACAACACACACTGTCTGACAGTCCATACACAGTACACACTGTCAGACAGTTCATATATAACACACACTGCCTGACAGTCCATATACAGTACACACTGTCAGGCAGTCCATATACAGCACACACTGTCAGACAGTCCATATACAGCACACACTGTCAGACAGTCCATATACAGTACACACTGTCAGACAGTTCATATACAACACACACTGTCTGACAGTCCATATACAGTACACACTGTCAGACAGTTCATATACAACACACACTGCCTGACAGTCCATATACAGTACACACTGCCTGACAGTTCATATACAGCACACACAGTCAGGCAGTCCATATACAGCACACACTGTCAGGCAGTCCATATACAGCACACACTGTCAGACAGTCCATATACAGCACACACTGTCTGACAGTTCATATACAGCACACACTGCCTGACAGTTCATATACAGCACACACTGTCAGGCAGTCCATATACAGCACACACTGCCTGAACGTCAATATATGACACACCCTGTCTGACAGGCCATGTTCGGCACACATTGTCTCACAGTCCATATACAGCACACACTGCCTGAACGTCAATATATGACACACAATGTCTGACAGGCCATGTTCAGCACACATTGTCTGACAGTCCATATACAGTACACATTGTCTGACAGTCCATATACAGCAAACATTGTCTGACAGGCCATGTTCAGCACACATTGTCTGGCAGTGCATATGTAGCCCATACTGTCGGACAGTCCATATACGCGCAGCGCCCCCTGGTGGTAAGAAATCGAAGTTTGCCGCCAACATGGCTGAAATCTCTAATGATATCCGTCTACACTCAATATATCATAGTTATCTGGTCATTACAAATTATCATCGTAATGTGTATAGGATTAATAGCTACAATCCTGTATATAATGCTAATTTAGTTTGTTGCAAAACCAGGTTGTGTCGAAAATCAAAGATGGCCTCCAAAATGTCTTAATTTTCACAAATTGCCTCCTCTACAGCAGATATATGCAGAAGTGTATTTTAAGGAATGACAGACTTAATATGATGAACAAAACACACGTTTAAATGACATTGTCTAAATTTATATGTATTGTGTATAATCTATTAATTAGTATCCCGGCGCGGTTTATTATTTTACAATTGGTTAACTAAGAAATATTCTACCAAGTATTTAAAAATGTCTGTGAGAACAATTTAATGAAAGCATCTTTTAAGTGTGAAATGTGTCCATTATACTAGATCACCCAAAATAACACCCATAATCACGTGGGAGTTGATTTATATCTCAAAATCTGTAATGTATGTATAAGTAATATTGACATTATTGCCATGAACTACCAATGACTTAAGTATGACCAGGAATATCAGTACAATGCATGTGTTTACGGTTCTATGATTCAGTCACAGGGAACATTTCCCTTCACGCTGGTACGGAACAGTGCACTTATGACTGGCTGTGTAACTTTTTGTGTACCTGATTAAGTGCTGTCCATGTATTACTACATGTCCTCTGTCTGCAGGATTCGGTTGTGTGGGACGTTTATCAAGCACATGTCCCCTACATGGGTTCCCTCCCATAACGTAGACCTCCAAAATGCAGACCTCCCAAAAAGCAATTAAAATTAGCTCACTAATTAATTGGGCCATGCTGGTCACACCTAATTAATGAATGGACTGGTCTGCTCCCTGCTATGAGGGTTTATCAACAACAACATTGTCTTAAAGAAACTCCTCCTTACTTTAATCGGCTCCCGTTACATCACAAATCTTATTCAAACATTACCTTTAAACAAGTTGTGGGATTTGTGTGAGAATAGGTCTGAAAAAACTCCTCCTTTCTGTAATCTGCTCCTGGTACATCACAAATCTATAGAAGTTTAGGAAGTGTCGCTCCTCTTCTTTTTTATAACATGATCATCATGTCATGACGCTGTTTAATCATTTTATGCCTTTAATAAATATATTCTTTCCTGATCATACAATTGTTTTGTTTACAAGTGTCAGACGGGTTGAACATAGACCTAAGTTGAAAACACAATGGATCTTCTTGTATGCAATTAATGTGATTACAAAGAAAATACATAAAAAAAACGTGTTCGATTCCCGACATGGGTACAATGTGTGAAGCCCATTTCTGGTGTCCCCCGCCTTGATATTTCTTGAAATATTGCTAAAAGCGGCGTAAAACCATACTCACTCTAAACGTTTAAAATATCACACAACGCCATAAGTAATTTATTTAAGTTGACAGTTTGTCAAAAAAGGCATTTATGTACGTGCGTCAATGCAATATTCACAAGGCCACCATCAAATAGTTTTTAGATTTTCGTTCACATTCTAAAAAAAAACTGAGATGGAAGACATTTTACTTTTAAAATTTTACTACTGTTTAAAATATCTGTGAACATGACTTTTGAGAGATACGATACACACGAAGCACCACTGTTTGTGAGAACTCCGTATATGGAGTGTAAACACATGAACACATACGGGAACACATGTAGCCATTTCTTCGAAGTGAAAGTTACTGATAAAGACGAATGTTTCAAGGCCCTGAGGGGCGGTCGGGTAACCTAAAAGGTTTCCACTCCAGAATCGGCAAGTCCCTCCAGCACAAGCATCCAAACATCTTCAGATTCATCGAACTGATTCAGGGGGTAGAAATTTCGGAGAGAGCGAAACTAGCGCAAATTGTGAAATCTACCCAGCTTTCTTTCTTTTTACATGGGTGATACCATTTTACTTAATCAAGGGTACAGGGTACTTATTGCTGATGCAACCAGCCATAACGAGTGTTGTTTTAACGGGTCTGCATTTTGGCAGGTCTACGTTTTGGGAGGATACCCCTACATGTACCACTTGACAGGTTACACGCACTGTGTGCTGTTTTAGAGTTATATGCATGGGTGGAATGTTTTCAATTGTCTGAAATCTACATGTAAAGACATTGTGCCTCGCTTCATTAATCTTCCAAATTAATTAGTTCTGTCATATATGAGAACGACAAACCGTTCAAGAAACTGCGTTGTGTTTTCAGAGACATCTGACTGAGTCTGCAGATGATTGGAAAGCATTGGTGACTGTAGGAAATACATGACACGTGTCCCAAACACATTAACCAGTGAAGGTATGAAATAATGACAATGTCTTTGATTTACGTAGGCCTTTAGAAGTCCTCTCTCGGCTAGTTCAGTCAATCCAACTGCCCCTTCATCTCTTTTTACCGCCAGGTCATTGACATGTTCATAAGTCCGATCTTGTGTCACAAGAGAGAATGTGTGTTTCGTTTACGGTGGTTGTTCTACTGACAAGGAAGGCATATCATTCTGTCAGCTGCAAGCCATTAACCTGACAAATGATGCTGAATGGTTTGGGAAATCTGCTTTTTGAAATGCACCCACTGGACACAATATGCAATATTCTTGTTCAAGAAAAAGGGACCAGTAGTGAAACAAGGGTTGAGCAGCTGACTTCGGTGCACAGCAGCTTCAGAAAGGGTCTTGTTTGCTCGCTTCTATTTCCTTATATTAAACATATGCCTGTTGGGTACACGTGATGAAGTAACCATCAACTTGGCTTGAGACAATTCCAGCAGTACAGATTGCAGTTGTCCATCCACTTCCTTCGGGACAGATTTCCAGACAGGATCCTAAAAGCAACGCTTTCAAAATGCAATCTACCAAACATAATAAGGAACTTGTCTTCCGCATGTAATTCAGGACTATTTTATTGGATTGTTTTAGCAATTGCATACAGTGATTTATCCATGGAAAGCATAAGTATCTGACATGGATTCCAGTGCTCAATAGTCTTTTTAACCACATTAATTGCATACTGTCTCGTTGCATTCTAGAACATTAGCATATGGGCAATTTTTGTTGGAGGATATGTTTGTTCGGAGTCTAACAACTCATTGAATTCTGCTCATGAGATACGTCCAGTACGTCTTTCATGTGTTAAGACCACTTTTACTCATGATCAAGTATTGTGTTAACCAATATCTTCATCTTGGGGTCACAATATGGCATTATTTTGTCGATGTGACGTTAAATATTAACTCACTCACACTCACTCAATCACATCTTTGGTAAAAGGTCCTTTTAAATGAGGCACATCATTACTCATCTTGCTAGGGCAGGATGGGGGTACATTAGTTTATACTGTGGGCTGTTTGGAAATGGTTTGGCTTGTTTGTGTGCTTTCTTCACTCAAAAGAACAACATATGACGTCCCCTCCTTTTCAACCGTTGGATGCTGCAATAGTGAACTGCTGATACCATGAAGTGGATATGTTGCTGTTGTACAGCAGGGATAATGATAGATCTTATCTCTTGAGAGTTTTGGTGGTCATACCTTCGTCTTCATAAACATCACAAACTGTGTTAGCTATCTGCATCTGTTGAAATACACCAGACACAGTCATACGAAATGCACAAGTAGTATGAAATGTGTCAACAAGATGACGTTTTCTTGTTGAATACCAAGTAAACTGGGACTGGTGTTTTTCGGTCTCTGTGGTGTCTTTGTGAACTGGTACCCTAGAGTTCACGCTTTGAAGAAGTTCTGAGATAGTTTGGGCACTCGACACTGCATCTCTTCTTGAGGATTGTGTTTTATACCTGGTCCGTCCAATATCATACTGACATGAGCTTTGAAAGAGGCAGGTAAAGACTGTTCATGTCTGTCAGAAGACATTTCTGCAGATAACTGTTGCTGCTCTAGCTAGCATTAATGACTCAGAATCAAACTTGGACTGCAGGCATGTTCCCATGCTGGTCCAATATATTTATCAATTTTTTTACCTTTT
This sequence comes from Haliotis cracherodii, assembly GCF_022045235.1. Lineage (NCBI taxonomy): Eukaryota > Metazoa > Mollusca > Gastropoda > Lepetellida > Haliotidae > Haliotis > Haliotis cracherodii. The sequence continues at coordinate 33,773,442 of NW_027266286.1, forward strand.
TGATTTGATGGCGAGCTCTCATATGTGGAATTACTGAAGATTCCATTTGAGTCTTGTTATCTGTACAGTTACAGAATTAATCCAAGTTTATGCAGTATAATACATTTCCCAGATGTGCCTTGCGGAATAATTTCATAATTTCTGACATTTTATTAAGACATTTTGGCGGACATCTTGGATTTTCGTCACCACCAGAGTATACTAGATACTACATTTGAATAACATATAGCATTGTTGTAATTTATCAAAAATAAGTTACTCAGATTGACCAGATAATTATGACATATTGAGTAAAGATTGGCAGCATAAGAGATTCCAACCATGTTGGCGGCCATCTCGGAATTTTTTCTTTTATGGGGCGCTGCAAAATATACTTGAATTATATACAGCATTGTTGCAATTAATTCTGAATACATTACAATGGATATCTGTATAAATTGATCAGATACTTATGGTATATTGAGTATAGACTGATATCATTAGAAATCTCAGCCACATTGGCGGCCATCTTGGATTTTCTATCACCAGGGGGTTGCTGTAGAAATGTTTGGAATGGTTCAATGTATAATTGTACCAAGTTTGATGCTTTTAACCCAAAGTGCGCAATTTCGTCAAAACATAGCCTTAATTTAACCGCCCCGCTTTATATAGCACACACTGTCTGACAGTTCATATGCAGAACATACTGTCTGACAGTCCATACTTAATACACACTGCCTCACACTTCATATACAGCACACTATGTCTGCTACAATCATATATAACACACAACATACTTTCTGACACATAGATACATTACCATACACAGTAAATTACATATGTTGTATTTAGGGATCTTTCAACATGTAACGTACACATTTAATTTCGTCTACTAATATTCGTCTCTAATATACCTCTCACTTTATGACACTGCTTAACTGTAATCGATAGTATGTGTGGTAAGTCTTCCAGAAATCTACAGTGACAAGAATGAGAATTTTAAAGTATATTTAAACTAATTAATCACTGATTATTTCAATAATATGTCCAACTCTCCGTCTGGAAACTCCGCTGCATATCCGCGAAGGCGATCTCACCAGGTGTGGCGACCCTCTCTCCGTATACTTCACAAATCTGCATTGTGTACTTGAAAAGCTTGAGAAACCTATACATGTTCAGAGAATAGACCGACCTGGGTGAACGCGATTTAGTGTGTGTTGAATATGGTTGTGTGATTGTCCTCCAGGCACCCCGACCTGACCAACAACCACCCTGTATGTAGCCTTTTGGAAGGCCACATAAGCAAAGTTCAGCTGACGAGGCAAGCGGGACAATGCGTCTGTTTTGCCGCAACACTTGACTTGGTAAATACCCCGGGTTCTCTATAGCCTTTCAGTTTAGTCGGTGGATTAAGTCAGCCCTAGGAATTAATAACGATTTACCTCTATGCGTTTCAACAGTTGTCAGCAATGCACTCACTGAATAACCCCCATAGATAGCCCTTAGGCCAAACGTCTTAGACCTTATACACAACAATACCTGACCAAATCTTTTGTTACTGATGTGGAATTCAGCTGATGATCTGCTGAACTGTAGACGTGCGTGTCTGGGACAGCAATCACGTACAATCACGTGTATTTGTCTTTCTACATTTTTCCTGCTTCTTTCGCCCGAGCTAAAAAACGAGAACTTCTATAAATTTTTCATCACTACACAATTGGTTTGACTGGAGAAAGTATTTGATTGTGATTTACGCGAACGTTGACGCTAAGTGGGGGAGCGAAGCAGGGATACTGTTCAGACAAACAGTTAAGGTGGCTTCTTGGTGGCCAGTGAAGGCTTGTAGGTGGTCACCGTAGGCTTGTATGTGTTCAGTGCAGGCTTGAAGGTGGTCAGTGTATTCTGTCTTGTAGGTGGACAGTGTATCCTGCTGTCTTGAGGGTGGTCAGTGTATCCTGTCTTGTAAATGGTCGGTGTATCCTGTCTTGTAGATGGGCAGTGTGTCCTGTCTTGTAGGTGGGCAATGCAGGCTGTGTTTTATTTTAAGCTGTCAATGTACAGACTCCTAAACGGCACTTTCATCTGCACCACAGCAAACTTGGCCTTAGAAATTAATCTTTTTACAGTGGCCATGGAAACTGACATGAGACCGCCGTTCCAAAAGTCTGCACAGTGTTTCCATACTTTGTAGGAAATGTGTAAAATATACCACTTGATTCCACCCAACCCGTCGTGAGGCTGCTTGTATATAGTTGGCTATTGCTGCAGTGGAACACGTGCATGCACACATTCTGCCAAATTATGTCCCCCTTATACGACAAACCCCATCAGTACCATATTATAGTTTGAATGCAGTAGCAAAATGGAAAGTTGACAGTTGATAATGCACTGATATCTGCAGTTTTACACAAGGCGAGTACCATAACTGAGTGCCCTTCGGCATGGTATATAGTTTCGTAACGAGACAAGGTCACAGATTTAGATCTTTCAAACGATTTCGAAACTATGCCATTCTCGACCACAGCAACAACAGAAACCATGCGTTCGCTCTTTTCTGTAGAAATGATTCTTATGAAAACAACACACTGAATTCACGTCTTAGATATTATTAGGTAGTTTTACCACGAGTTGCATCATGGTGTCACTGCGACGTTATCGGAAACTATAATGTCTTCCATCAATATTTGAGTTTGCTTGGACATGCATTTTTGACGAAGGCATTTGTCGATTTCTCCATCTGATTTCTTGTTAAAACATTAAGTCTGTGATAGGACGTTGGTTTCTGTGGTGACGTCACTGGTGAGTCCGGCGATTCTCCTGGGTGGCATTGCCCTGCCCACGTTCAGACCTGGCTCTGCGTGGAGGGAGACAGGAGGAATCAATAGTCACAACTATTGGACAAGTCAAATTTAACGCTCTATAGATTTTCTACAGTTATGATTAATTCACTCTTGGAATTGGCGGTGCACAGAAACAATATGCAGTCAAATCGTTATATAGACAAGGGCCTACTCGGTTGTATTATATAGACAAGGGCCTACTCGGTTGTACTATATAAACAAGGGCCCTACTGGTCGTACTATTTAGACAAGGGCCTACTCGGTTGTACTATATAGACAAAGGGCCTACTCGGTTGTACTATATAAACAAGGGCTTACTCGGTTGTACTATATAGACAAGGGCCTACTCGGTGGTACTATATAGACAAGGGCCTACTCGGCTATACTTAACAGACAAGGGCCTACTCGGTTATACTGTATAGACGAGGGACAACTCGGATATACTATATAAACAAAAGCCTACACGGCTATACTATATAGATAAGGGCCTACTCGCTTATACTATATAGACAAAGGCCTACTCGGTTGTACTATATAGACAAGGGTCTACTCGGGTGTTCTATACAGACAAGGGCCTACTCGGTTATACTATACAGACAAGGGCCTACTCGGTTATACTGTATAGAAAAAGACTTACTCGGTTGTACAATATAAACAAGGGTCAACTCGGTTGTACTATATAGAAAAGGGCCTACTCGGTTATACTCTACAGACAAGGGCCTACTCGGTTATACTGTATAGAAAAAGACTTACTCGGTTGTACAATATAAACAAGGGTCAACTCGGTTGTGCTATATAGACAAGGGCCTACTCGGTTATACTGTGTAGACAAGGGCTTACTCGGTTATACTATACAGACAAGGGCCTACACGGTTATACTATACAGACAAGAGCCTACTCGGTTGTACTATATAGACAAGGGCCTATTCGGTTGTGCTATATAGACAAGGGCCTACTCGGTTATACTGTGTAGACAAGGGCTTACTCGGTTATACTATACAGACAAGGGCCTACTCGGTTATATTATATAAACAAGGGTCAACTCGGTTGTACTATATAGACAAGGGCCTACTCGGTTGTAGTATACATGTATAGACAAAGGTCTACTCGGTGGTACTATATAAACAAGGGCCTACTCGGATGTACTATATAGACAAGGGCCTACTCGGTTGTACTAAATAGACAAGGGCCTACTCGGTTGTACTATATAGACAAGGGCCTACTCGGTTGTACTATATAGACAAGGGCCTACTCGGTTGTACTATATAGACAAGGGCCTACTCGGTTGTACTATATAGACAAGGGCCTACTCGGTTGTACTATATAGACAAGGGCCCTAGGGGGTTGGTGGGGGGCCGGTGCATGGATCAATCCTCATCAACATGCATGAGATTCCAGGCAAGAGTCGCAGTCGATCATTTGATTACGTAAGTCTGTAATCGCTTCATTCAAAGTCATGCATTCGTGAAATATCTTCATGTTGTAAATGATGTATGAGCGCCTCTATTGACGGCATCACTGTCAGTCGCACACTTGGGAGGACGACGGTTCAATCTCAACTGCCGTTTTAGATCCTACTTGTTGTCACCACAACGTACTAGATTCTCTATACTCTAAATCAGCGTGCTAATGTATATGTTTCTGTTATAACTTTCTCACTGGCCCTACGTTAAATCGTAGTAAATCCATGTCAATGTTGTTATCCTAGGGGAATCAATTTTAACGCGGTTCTATATGCTCGTGTAACATGTTGTATATGCATGTTCAGGTTGTTACATATGCTGGTTAAAGTTGTTATCTATTCTGTTAAAAGTTGTCATCAATATTGGCCAAACTTGAAATATTACCTGTCTAAAGTTGTTATATATTCTGTGTAAAGTCGTTTTACACGCTAGCTAAAGTTGGTATATGTGCTGGCTAAAGTTGGTAAAAATTCTGGCTAATGTTAGTATCTATACTGGCTGAAGCTGGTATATATGAAAGAGTGTTATCACGCGCACTTCCAGATAGATATACTCGACAATACTATACTGCTACTATTCTGCCATGTTACTGCCACCTTAATGCTACTATACTGCTACTATGCTGCCATGTTACTGTCACCTTAATGCTACTATACTGCTACTATGCTGCCATGTTACTGCCACCTTAATGCTACTATACTGCTACTATGCTGCCATGTTACTGCCACCTTAATGCTACTATACTGCTACTATGCTGCCATGTTACTGCCACCTTAATGCTACTATACTGCTACTATGCTGCCATGTAACTGCCACCTAAATGCTGCTATACTGCCATGTTACTGTCACCTTAATGCTACTATACTGCCATGTTACTGCCACCTTACTGCGAGTATACTGCCACCTTACTGCCACCTTAATGCTACTATACTGCCATGTTACTGCCACCTTACTGCGACTATACTGCCATGTTACTGCCACCTTACTGCGGCTATGCTGCCATGTTACTGCTGCCTTACTTCTACTATGCTGCCATATTACTGCCACCTTACTGTGACTATACTGCCACCTTACTGCCACCTTACTGCGGCTAAACTGCCATGTTACTGCCACCTTACTGTGACTATACTGCCTTGTTACTGCCACCTTACTGCGGCTATACTGCCATGTTACTGCCACCTTACTGCTACTATACTGCCATGTTACTGCCACCTTACTGTGACTATACTGCCTTGTTACTGCCACCTTACTGCGGCTATACTGCCATGTTACTGCCACCTTACTGCTACTATACTGCCATGTTACTGCCACCTTACTGCGGCTATACTGCCATGTTACTGCTACCTTACTGCGGCTATACTGCCACCTTACTGCGGCTATACTGCCATGTTACTGCCACCTTACAGCGACTATACTACCATGTTACTGCCACCTTACTTCTACTATACTGCCACCTTACTGCTACGATTGACGAGCAGACACCTCCACTGTCACAGGCCACACCGAGGACCCATTCTGACACCACGTCATCGCCGGGACCGTCTTCAGTGGGCAACACAGCACCAGCAGTGGATAAGAGTCCTCTTCTCAGACGAGAACCGTTACTTTATCTAAACAGCAGATGGTAGGGAGAGAGTCTGGCGACGCCAAGGGGAACGTTATTCAGATGCTTGTGTTGTTGAGAGAGAGACGTGAGGTGGTCCGAGCATCATGGTGTGGGGCGGAACTGGTCTTGCACAGAGGGTCGGCCCTGTGGTCTTCCAGAACATCGGTCCAGAGAGAGGCAATGGTGTCACAGCAGCTCGGTACATTGATCAAGTTTTGAGACCACACGCCATACCTCATTTGGCACGTCGCCGCAACCACACTGCGAGAGCAACAAGAGACTTCCTCCAGCAGAATGGCATCAGAACCATGCAGTGGCCTGCCCTCAGTCCCGATTTATATCCTATTGAGCACCTGTGGGACGAGATTCAAAGACGGCTGAATGACGTCCGACCAAGGCCGACAACTGCGGCTGAACTGAAGTGCCTATGGCCTTCATCAACCACCTCATCCATTCCATGTATCGACGTTCCACGGCAGTCACACGAGATACTGACTTGTGATGCCATTTTCTCAGAGACTAGTGTTGTGTTTCACTTTGAGAACATTTGACACTTTAATTTCAACCTTGATGATCAGTTTTGCCAAGTTTCATCTTTTCAGTATGTCTCAAAGTAATGTTTACAGTGTTTGGACAAATAAGGTTTCTCATATATCTATCCACGGTGACGTTTCTTTTGCAGTTCAGTATAGTGGCAGTAAGGTGGCAGTATAGTAGCAGTAATGTGTCAATATAGTAGCAGTAAGGTGTCAGTATAGTAGCAGTAAGGTGTCAGTATAGTAGCTAGCAGGATAGTAACAGTAAGGTGTCAGTTTAATGGCAGTAAGGTGGAAGTTTAGTAGCAGTAAGGTGTCAGTATTGTAGCAGTAAGGTGGCAGTATAGTAGCAGTAAGGTGGCAGTATAGTAGCAGTAAGTTGGCAGTATAGTAGCAGTAAGGTGGCAGTTTAGTAGCAGTAAGACGGCAGTATAGTAGCTGTAAGGTGGCAGTGTAGTAGCAGTAAGGTGGCAGTATAGTAGCAGTAAGGTGGCAGTATAGTAGCAGTAAGGTGGCAGTATAGTAGCAGTAAGGTGGCAGTATAGTAGCAGTAAGGTGGGAGTAACATGGCAGCATAGTAGCAGTATAGTGACTGTTAGGTGGCAATATAGAAGCAATAGGTTGTATCAGCAGTAAATTGACAGTATTGGTACTGTAACGGGCACCTACGTGATAGACGTGTACTTGGAACATTTCTCAAAAGGGCAATTTAACTGTAATAAAAAAAGGAATGATGGCGTGTGTGTCATGGTGATACAGCACTTGTGATTGTCAGCAATTGTCAGTGATTGCCAGGAAAGGTATGTAATTGAGACGTTTTGAGCAAAACTAGTTGTACGGGTAGCTGGGGTAACCTGATATTGTCTACACGCTCAGCAGGGAGAATACCGCATGGAAACGCTCTGATTGTCGCGTGCTACTAGACACATTGTACAATCTACTTTGTTTGCAGGGCTCCTCGCAGCTACATTCGTCACGCTCTGTAACTGCAGCAACCAAAAATAGTTATGGAAAAGAAACAATGTCGTTACACATATGTTTAAGAAACTAGACATCACTTCTTCATACGAGTATGGTGGTTACACTTGCGTCAAATTACATTTGTGTCAAAACACAAAAAACACTAGTTACACTTGTGTCGAATCACATATACACTAGTTACTCTTATGTCGAAACACATAAACACTACACTTGTGTTGAATCACATAAACGCCAGTTACACTTGAGTCGAAACGCATAAACACTGGTTATGCTTGAGTCGAAACACAAATGCACTAGTTACACTTGAGTCGAAACATATAAACACTAGTTACACTTGTGTCGAATCACATAAACACTAGTTACTCTTATGTCGAAACACATAAACACTACACTTGTGTTGAATCACATAAACACTAGTTACTCTTAGGTCGAAACACATAAACACTACACTTGTGTTGACTCACACAAAAACTAGTTACACTTGAGTCGAAACACATAAACACTAGTTACACTTGAGTCGAAACACATAAACACTAGTTACACTTGAGTCGAAACACATAAACACTAGTTACACTTGAGTCGAAACACATGAGCAATACACTTGTTTTGAAACACATAAACACTAGTCACACTTGAGTATAAGCACATAAACACTACACTTGTGTCTAAACACATAAACACTAGTTACACTAGAGTCGAAACACATAAACACTAGTTACACTTGAGTCAAAACACATAAACACTAGTTACACTTGAGTCGAAACACATAAACACTAGTTACACTTGAGTCGAAACACATGAGCAATACACTTGTTTTGAAACACATAAACACTAGTCACACTTGAGTATAAGCACATATACACTACATTTGTGTCGAAACACATAATCACTAGTTACGCTTGAGACGAAACACATAAACACTAGTTACACTTGAGTCAAAACACATAAGCACTAGTTACACTTGAGTCGAAACACATGAGCAATACACTTGTTTTGAAACACATAAACACTAGTTACACTTGAGTATAAGCACATAAACACTACACTTGTGTCTAAACACATAATCACTAGTTACGCTTGAGACGAAACACATAAACACTAGTTACACTTGAGTCAAAACACATAAGCACTAGTTACACTTGAGTCGAAACACATAAACACTACACTTGTATCGAATCACACAGACACTAGTTACAATTGAGTCGAAACACATTTACTCTAGTTACACTTGAGTCGAAACACATGAGCACTACACTTGTTTCAAAACACATAAACACTAGTTACACTTGAGTATAAGTACATATACACTACACTTGTGTCGAAACACATAAACACTAGTTACACTTGAGTCGAAACACATAAACACAAGTTACCCTTGTGTCGAAACACATAAAACTAGTTACATTTGAATCTAAACACATAGACACTAGTTACACATTCGGCAAAACACATGAACTCCAGTTATACTTGCGTTGACCAGCAAGCTCCAGTTATACCTATGTTGGCCAACAAGCTCCAGTTATACCTACGTTGACCAACAAGCTTCAGTTATACCAATGTTGAGACCAACAAGCTCCAGTTATACCAATGTTGAAATAAACAAGCTCCAGTTATACCTACGTTGGCCAACAACCTCCAGTTATACCTACGTTGAGACCAACAAGCTTCAGTTATACCTATGTTTAGACCAACAAGCTCCAGTTATACCTACGTTGAGACCAACAAGCTCCAGTTATACCTATGTTGAAACCAACAAGCTTCAGTTATACCTATGTTTAGACCAACAAGCTCCAGTTATACCTACGTTGAGACCAACAAGCTCCAGTTATACCTATGTTGAAACAAACAAGCTCCAGTTATACCTACATTGGCCAACAACTTCCAGTTATACCTACGTTGACCAACAAGCTCCAGTTATACCTATGTTGAAACCAACAAGCTCCAGTTATACCTACGTTGGCCAACAACCTCCAGTTATACCTACGTTGAGACCAACAAGCTTCAGTTATACCTATGTTTAGACCAACAAGCTCCAGTTATACCTACGTTGAGACCAACAAGCTTCAGTTATACCTATGTTTAGACCAACAAGCTCCAGTTATACCTACGTTGAGACCAACAAGCTCCAGTTATACCTATGTTGAGACCAACAAGCTCCAGTTATACCTACGTTGGCCAACAAGCTCCAGTTATACCTACGTTGACCAACAAGCTCCAGTTATACCTATGTTGAGACCAGCAAGCTCCAGTTATACCTACGTTGACCAACAAGCTCCAGTTATACCTATGTTCAGACCAACAAACTCCAGTTATATTTACGTTGACCAACAAGCTCCAGTTATACCTACGTTGAGACCAACAAGCTCCAGTTATACCTACGTTGACCAACAAGCTCCAGTTATACCTACGTTGACCAACAAGCTCCAGTTATACCTACGTTGACCAACAAGCTCCAGTTATACCTATGTTGAGACCAACAAGCTCCAGTTATACCTACGTTGACCAACAAGCTCCAGTTATACCCATGTTGAAACCAACAAGCTCCAGTTATACCTACGTTGGCCAACAACCTCCAGTTATACCTACGTTGACCAACAAGCTCCAGTTATACCTATGTTGAGACCAACAAGCTCCAGTTATACCTACGTTGACCAACAAGCTCCAGTTATACCTATGTTCAGACCAACAAACTCCAGTTATATTTACGTTGACCAACAAGCTCCAGTTATACCTACGTTGAGACCAACAAGCTCCAGTTATACCTACGTTGACCAACAAGCTCCAGTTATACCTACGTTGGCCAACAAGCTCCAGTTATTTATACCTACGTTGACCAACAAGCTCCAATTATACCTATGTTGAGACCAATAAGCTAACGTGATAATTGTTTCGCGACCATTACGTTATAGATACTTTGTATCATATTGTAGTTATTATCTGTTAAGCTCCATCTTGAACTATTGATGGTTTCTATAAGCTCCATATTGTACTGCTGTTGGTGTATATATACCTCATTTTGTACTGTTGTTGGTGTTTATAAGCTCTATAGAATGTATTTAACTCACAGTTTCTCAGGGCCACAAAGATGGTTGCAAAATAGCACGTATATAACTCACTGTATCTGAGAGTGAAAACGATGTTTGCAGAATAGCACGTATATAACTCACTGTATCTGAGGGTGACAACGATGGTTGCAGAAAAGCACGTATATAACTCACTGTATCTGAGAGTGAAAACGATGGTTGTAGAATAGCACGTATATAACTCACTGTATCTGAGAGTGAAAACGATGTTTGCAGAAAAGCACGTATATAACTCACTGTATCTGAGAGTGAAAACGATGTTTGCAGAATAGCACGTATATAACTCACTGTATCTGAGAGTGAAAACGATGGTTGCAGAATGACATGAATATAACTCACTGTATCTGAGAGTGAAAACGATTGTTGCAGAATAGCATGTATATAACTCACTGTATCTGAGGGTGACAACGATGGTTGCAGAAAAGCACGTATATAACTCACTGTATCTGAGAGTGAAAACGATGGTTGTAGAATAGCACGTATATAACTCACTGTATCTGAGAGTGAAAACTATTGTTGCAGAATAGCACGTATATAACTCACTGTATCTGAGGGTGAAAACGATGGTTGCAGAATAGCAGGTATATAACTCACTGTATCTGAGAGTGAAAACGATGGTTGCAGAATGGCACGTATATAACTCACTGTATCTGAGGGTGACAACGATGGTTGCAGAATAGCACGTATATAACTCACTGTATCTGAGAGTGAAAACGATGTTTGCAGAATAGCACGTATATAACTCACTGTATCTGAGGGTGACAACGATGGTTTCAGATTACCACGTATATAACTCACTGTATCTCATGCAGGGCGACAACGGCGGTTGCAGTATGGCATGTATATAACTCACTGTATCTGCGGGCGACAACGATGTTTGCTGAATAGTTGTATTATAGTACGTATATAACTCACTGTATCTGAGGAAGACAACGATGTTTGCTGAATAGTAGTATTGTAATACGTATATAAGTCACTGTATCTGAGGGAGACAACGATGGTTGCAGAATAGCACGTATATAACTCACTGTATCTGAGGGAGACAACGATGGTTGCATATAACTCAAGCATCTCACAAAATCCTTGTGCCACGAGGGTTCACAACTAACTTTGTAGAACGTTCAAAACAAATCAGTTCGTTATATGCTAAATTCATTATTTGAATTTTTTATACTGTCTGCCTATTTGAACTTGGTAAAGAAATATCTGGGCTTCATCTTTTTTTTGGAGAAGCGCTATAATATCATACTGTGGGGGGCGGGAGTATTACTCGTGTTGTTTTCATTTAAGCACTAAGGATCAGTTATTTATATATGAGAGAAGAATATCTGTTATCCTTTATTGGGTTTTTATTTATTAATGATAAAAAGAAGATGAATGGTTGGAGTTCTTTTAGTTCTTTGAGGTAGTTATTTTTCCAAATTTGTCATTATATGCGCCGTACATACTAGTATTCATAAACTTTCTCTACATAAATAATGTTGTGACAACACTGAGATACTGTTAAAAACGGCGTCAAACCCAACTCACTCACTTTATCCATCAATGATAGTATCGTGCAGTAACAGAAGAACGGGAATCTTCTTTCCCGTTAGCGCCGTCCGGAAGTTGGGGCTAAACGGTCATGCACTCACTCACTGAGAAAAAGAATACAAATGCATGTGCGGAATGTGACGATTAGTATGTGTATTACATTTGATATTGGGCGAATCAAATCCGTCTGTTTTTCAAATACAAATGTAGATTCCGCTCTCTATGTTTTCTTCCTAAATCGACGATGTTGACCCCTTTACCCTGCATCGTCAAGCCGGTTTCTTAGCAACAGGCTTAGAGGTCTTCACGCCTCATAAAGTGTGTGTACTGTGAGGGGCTGGTAACACGGGTAGGGCGAAATCCAAGTTCACCAGGCTGTGACGTGGGCCAACACCAGTTCCTACTCCGCGAGCACAACACACGCAAACCCTTAACCAAATGCAGGTATCCGTCATGCACGGTTTGATTTGTACACAATCCCAAATATATCTACATCAAAATGATTGTATACCATCTCATACCGTACACTTTATCTTTTTTTTATTTATTATTATATTTATTTGTGTTAAAGCAGGTTTGCTATGAATTAGTATGATATGTATAAATGTGTAAATCTAAAAGCTCTCCTTCAACATGCATGGAATGAGATCACAATGATGTCGGTGATGCACACACACACACACACACACACACACACACACACACACACACACCACACACACACACACACATCATGCTTCCGGTGTTCCTGTATCGTCATCCTTGGTATGTTTCTTTGAAACATAAAATAATTTGGATGAAACAATAACAAAGAGTTCGGAGGAATATATCATTAAATAGCAGATGCTATCCGAGAGTGCACTGTAAGAGAATTTCGTATGAACAAGGTATACTTTGAATATACTGGTGTGTAGAACATTTCGGATATCTCAATTTTAAAGAAAACCGAGTTTGCTTGCCTCTTGACGTCAGACAGGACATGTATATAGATACATATTGTTTGATATTGGATGTCATGCAATTTATATATATAGAGGTCGAATTTGCACAAAAGAAAACATATTTGTTCCCAACCTGATCAACTGATGTAAATTAAATCATTCACGGGCGGTGCATGCAGATTTACATATTTAACTATTCAAAATATACATGCAATTATGTATACATTTGCACAGATGACAAGGTTGCAAGCATACATATCGGGTATCACACTCTTGCACACTTTGTGAAAAGTCACGTTAATAAGTGTTATTTCTTTATTAATCGGGTTCCTTCATTGTTTAACTATTTTATCCGCTCAAATATTCATCTTTACATCATTTATCTTAAAAACATATTTTATATATGTTCTGTGTAGGTAAACGAAAAAACTTGTATATCCTTCAAAGGGTTAAATTCCACCTTATGGAGAAAAGTAATTTATTGTGAGCTTATTTATGATGTACTATATATTATTTATGATATATACTAATATACATAATCAAATACATGTATGAGAGAGAGAGAGGGGCAGAGAGAGCGAGAGAGCTGTATAAAGATGAGCATACATATATATATATATATATATATATATATATATGTGTGTGTGTGAGTGTGTGTGTGTATATATATATATATTTAATACATGTATGCATGCATAAATGCATGTTGAGCTGTTTCATATATATCATGTAATATAGTGGGTGACCTCATTATATAGCACGGGTAATGCATAGAAATCAGTTTTAGCGATGGGAACTACATCTGCCATCAGTAGTTCTAATTCATAAGCTAGCAAATTACTTTTTTATTGTGATATCTCTGCTTCAGGTTCGGTTGTCTTCTACAGTGTCGTGGATCTGGTATATTCACAGGCCCAGCAACCTAGTAGTCACTCTTATTTTCGTATGTCTCCGAAAGAATTTCTTGACTTTACTTCCAACATGGCCCGGGGCTGCCTAAAGGGAAAGTAATATTTAATTGAGTTTATGAAGCCAACTAATCCTACATTTAATCAAGTGAACGCACATTCCTCATTCCTTTTTGACAAATAGGTCACTCAAAAAAGCTATGAAAGTAAGCTGTCTGAAATTGATCATAGAACGAAAATGAAAATCCAGGAATCCATACGGCGTCGAAGGGTACTACTCACTTCAGTAGTAGAATTGATTTTCCCGTCTGCCGCGGATTGTTCGTACACTTGTTCTGAACAGGGTTAACATAGAACCTGCCACTTCTGACATTTTCTGAATTAGAAATTTCTCCACCAAAATGTTCTTGGGATTGGTGATAGACTGCTTAACACTGTTAAGAAAATGTTTTAACAAAATCGATATTTTGTGTGTATTTTTAGACAGACAGAAGAAATAAACCCTTAACGTTCTTCTCACTTGAAAGATACTGTTGCAGTTTTCACCTCCTGTGCTGTACATAACTGAACATAGCTCCTCCAATCAGAGCGAAAAACGTCGACCTCGACTGAAACATGATGCTTCTATGTCTTGTGCGTCCATTAAGAGCGCATCTCTTACCCATTTGTCAAACTTGTTGAGCACTGTCATCGAGACTTACCTCTCACAATGAATTAGGTCGATGCATAGGGGTACAGCCTTCTTTTGACAGTTGGAATGTGTAGTTGCAATGTATTGTTTGACCACTAATAACAATACAAGTACATTTAATACATATGTGCACGTGTGTTAGTGACCTGTATTGTGATATGAACCTGTATTTAAAAACATGTGAAAATCATTGTGGATGTCAAGACTAACCTAACACCCCTTCTCTGTGGAGGAATGTACAAGCCTTGACTGACGCATGCGCAGTACACCCCACGTGTTCATAAACAAATTTTGATGGAAAGAGGAATCGCTAATACGAGTCGTGGTTTGTAGTTTGGAATCTAACACTTCTTAACTCAGGTAGATGCTACAGAGCTCAAAAGCTTGTTATAACATGGGGACTGAAACTAACAAAGATGAGCGTAACACGCCAGAGTATTTAGCACAGTTACTAAAAGATAAGAAACAAATACAAGCTCTTCCGAACGTTTTCGTACATGCGGAAAAGCTATTAGATGAAGGTAAGTTGTTTATCGTTTGTATTGATTTGTTAGATTACGATTACTAGGGAAAGTTTTTGTTTTGATGATCCAATTTAATTGTCATTTTGTACCGACTTTCACTTTTGTTCGCCCGGTGTTGCCGGAACGGAAAGTTATGATAAGCAAAACAAAGAAACGGGGCCAGTCGGCCCGTAACAAACTTTCTGTAAAACTTATCATAGGGTTAGGCCTACACTGCTATAGATATTCCAGACTGTTTTTTTTATTCAAACATCGTTTTGATTTTCATATGATTATCAGATGCGTGTATAACTGCTATCTGAAGCACAAATCTAGAATTTATTCAAGTGCACAAAACTTTGTGCATTCCGTTACGCCTGTAGTCTATAAGCTGGGAGAGCTGACTGAGCGGCCATATTGAAAGCCTACACCCTCTGTCGGTGAAGGCTCCTGGTCTAAGACACGTAATTTGGTTATTCAAAACATTTTGGGCTGCTTTTGACTCTTCCAGGCTTCTGAGCTTGTCTGCAGACGTGTGTCAGTGAAAGATGCTGATTGCTTGTGGCTCAGTTGGGTCGTTACCGAGTGCTTATCTTCAAACCTAGATAAGAACTTGGGTAAGACACCGCTGGAAAGATTCAGCGCTGGCTGTCAAAATTATATTTTTAGAGCATTTCTTCCCCGCGGACATAGCTGACAATAATGTACTCATTTAATATACATTTTAACTTAGATGATGAGACAATTGTTATCATAGGTACCGCTACATGTTATTCAAAGTTATGTTTTGTCTGTTGTTTCAATAGGCTGTGTTCAAAACAACACGGATTACTGTAGTTTGCTCTGGCAATGGTTACACATCAAACATCCAAATAATTTTGTAATCCTTGCTTATTATAATAGTTTGCATGTGACATTGAAACTACTATTTCCCCTATGTCATGTGTATGCCGTATAGAAAATAAATTGCTAACACATCTGCAAATATTGATCCCTTTCATGTCTGTGGTCACTTAGAACTTAATAAAATTGTTACTCCGGGAATGGGCATGGATTTTCATTATACTTTCAAAGGCTTTGCTAATATGTGATCGTGGGTGTAACACTTTTCACCTTAGATTCTGCATTTGACTTGCATGTTTATTATTCTTGAGTTTTGTTTACCCAATTTTGACTTATCTCCAGGTTAGCTTAAGGTTTCCAGTCTCATAGGAGATGCCTAATTTAGTATTATTGATAACCTCAGCTTCCTTTTAATCCATTCAAAACTACCTGGTATGGTTTTGACATTTAACCACGTTGAATTTTTAATATGTTTCTAATTTGCTGAAATGTCGCAACAGCCGATACTTTTGTATATTGATCTATACATAACAGTAACACACCATTACCAAGACTAATCGTGTCCATCAAAGCAAAATCTTGCTTTCCCCATGTACCAGTATAGTTGTCACGTAACTTAGTTTTGGGGGATATTTTTAAACTGACCCTTTCTTTATTGCAAGCTTAATCATTGTTAATCATACTGGAGAAATTTCTCTTTCCAAAGTGGTAATGGTGGTCCTTATTCCACTGACATTCTGGACAAGTCAACCTTTTATGATTGCTTTTCTGATGTATCCGAAAAGGTAGAAGGTATGCTTTTTTCCTTATTTCTATTATTAGATTTTATGTTGAAAACATTACTATTTTTGTTTGTTTATTTAGTGATTGCTTCTTGACTTGTTTGTTGTTTTATCTTATCTTTTTTAGACATTTACTTCTGAACTATAATTTTCAATGGATAAATGAATGATGTTTTTTTTGTGTGTGTGTGTGTGTGCATGAGCAGTGGTGATTATGTTAGGAAGCAAATTGGTGGTTATAAACACTCGCTGAACATGCTGAAGATATTGAAAAGAATTTACGGATTATCCAAGCCAAACAAGTTATGGTACATTCACCATCGTTGTAGTCACTTCTCTCTCAAAAGCATCAATGAATTCTATTCTTAAATTTCTGGGAAACAAGGCATTAACATGATTTTCACTAAATCATGACCTCAGTTTCTCTCAGATTAATAATCATGATAATGTGGATGAATTATTGATCAGCTGATGTCTCAACTGGAGTGTGGAATGTGAGAATATAACTTATTGAGAAGTATTTGGTGGGTTTATTGCATGACATGTCCTGTTTTCCATCCTGTTCCTATAGTGCAGGGCAGTATCCCACCTGACAGTAGTACATCCTACTGCCTGATGGCTAAGTATATGTGTCACTTTGTATCCATGGAGAAGTAACATTTTGAATAGTTCCATGGAAGCAAATAAAATTATATGTGTATTAATACTAGTTATTCAGGTGTTCATCTCAGCATTCTCACACAGTGTTTTCAAAATGACTATGACATGATCAATAACACGAAGGAATCATGTCATTCATACTTTAAATGTTTATGTTGGCAAGTGATTGTAATGAGAATAGAATTTCAAACCTTGATTTCTCAAAGATGATCACTTAACACAGTTGCCGGATCCAAAATGAGTGTCGAGTACATAAATGTAGAAAATGGATGCAGAAAAATGTATATTGTATTCCTAGGAATTCACACTAATGATTACTGTACCCAATTCTCGACAAGAATTGTGAAGGTTCTGTACTTGAAGTAATTATCAAAATTTACAAACCTATACTTCATGTAAGGACCCTTGAAATTAATATAAGAGTCCCCTGAATCCCTATTTTTGTGGGTCAATATAAAACAATGATAGATGGAAATAATATTATTCATTAGAAGCTGCACAAGTAACCAAGACTCAGGATCAGTAGATTTTGACTGTTTTCTTTGCCTGATTCAGGTAAACATTAGTTTAATCATACATCCTTGGTCTTCTATGGTATTTAAATCTGGGGACACCCTAAATCTGTAACTAAGTAGCATTTGGGTTACCATGGTTTCAAGGACCCCTTGACTTTCAGGCTTACCTTCAATATGCTTAAATGCCAAACACTGATAGAAGTATGCATGGCAATTGTCATCCTTTGATCATATTGATCATGTGAATTTCTTTTCTTTCAGGTATATTATTCAAAATGATTTTTGTAACTAAGTGTTTACACAATATCTATATTCTTGTTCTATGTCATTATTTATGTTATTAGCATGTTTTGTGAAAAGGAAAATAATTTGTTTGTGGAACAATATCATGATTTTTAGATGTTACAACTCATTATGCATGTTATTCAAGGCAACAACAAGTAGTGAATTTCTCATTTATATCCTTATTGAGTTCATTGGAGTTGTTGCCTCAATCGAATACATGTATAACATATATATATATAAACACTATTGTTTTGTTTGATTGCTGATATGGACAAATTTCCATGATTCTCAGACACTTGTAGAAGTTGTCAATTCCTGTGAGTGCAGCTAATGTTGATTCATTGACAGTATGTTGATAAATAAAGCTCAGCGTTTGCATATCTGCTTATATTCTGAGTAATAATAGAATTATATGTTCTGTCTACTGTTATATTTTAGTTGCCGACTCCATGTATATGGACTCGCATACAGGTAAATCCACCATATTTCCCAAGGGACTGTTTGATATCAAATGTATCTTACTGGCATAAATTTTGCCCGTTTTTCTAAAATGTCTTCATCAACTTCACAGACATCTTGACAGGTAGCAGACGAGGTAAACATGTCCAGGGTTATTGCCATTGCATTACAATAGGATATGCTCGGTTAATTTCACTAAATTGCATTTAATACGTGTTAAGTTTCCAGATACAATCACATCATTGTATTCACATTTGTATTGTGGTCAGGAAATTCCCAGCAGGATATATGAAATTTGTACCTTATCCACCAGTGTGTTACATGGGAAACTATTGCCCATGCTGTAACCAATCAGAAACAAGTATATAAATGCAAGGTAAGATAAGTTTTTTATGTTCGCTATTCAAGATAGATTTTCAAGACTGATTTCTCTCCCTATTGACATATTGTCAACGTAGCACTGATCAATCATTATTAGTCTTACTAGTCGAAAGACCGACTCCAGCAACATTCTGTTCTGTGTGTTATTGTTTTTTGTTTAACGCCACACTCGGCAATATTCCAGCTATATGATGGCGGTCTCTAAATAATCGAGTCTGGACCAGACAATCCGATGGTTGACATCATAAGCTCACCTAATATTGTCCACACAATAACATGAAAACATACTGAAAATTATGCGTGGAGTCATGTTCAGATCAGTAGACTGAAGTGTTTTGGCACAAGGTTGTGTACTTCTCTTGAATTGACTTACTGGTCTCATAAATTGAAGTAAGCATGCATTCTGTGAAAACAATTGTTTCAATCGGGTGGGTGGCCTCTCCTTTAGGAACACAACTTCTCATTGATGCAATGCAGTGCAAGACACAATAGCACGTTTGATGGATTAAACTAAGCCTTTTGCAAGTTTTAGCTCACCAGGACCAAACTTGCGTGTGAACTTGTGGTATGGAGCATTTTCTGTAAATTTTGGGCTTCTTTTCCAAGTCAGCTGGAGGGGTGAGCCTGAAACAGGACATCCAACAGCCTCATGTGACTCTGTTCAGGGCGTTAAGATTATCTTTTTGAGCGTGAAAAAGAAATGTGAAGAAATTGGTCATGCCATAAACTTCATGAAAATATGTCGGTAATGCCTACTCATTGGTTAAAAGTACCCAATAAACATGATAAACTAGACACAAGGGAGTAAAATTCATTACAGGGAGGGGGGACTGTCGTGCCAAATGTGAATGTTAACACGAGAGTAAAAACTCAATGGCTTAAAAACAAGATAAGGGTCGTCCTTCACTTCTTTTGAGTAGTATATTTTCCATGAAAAAAAGTGCAAGATATGAATTGTGTAAAGTTGAGTTTCTAATATTGTGTTTATTAGTGTTTTTAGTCTTCATTTTTCTTTTCACAGAAGTGACAAAACCCGTTATGGGATAGTTGGTGATCAAACAAATATATTAGACCCTTATGTTGATTTTTAAATTTTCTATATAGGTTTAGTAGGATTTGAAAAAATACTATTTTTCATTTGGAATTTTTGTGAAATGTGTGGGGGTAGAAAATGTAAAGAAGCAGTATGTGGAGGCCACTGACATGTATCACGTATCAGCAGGATAATCAAAATAATCTGTATACAAAAAGTTAAACTGAAATATTTTAAGTAATCATGGTAATTGAAAACACGAGAGTAAAAACTCAATGGCTTAAAAACAAGATAAGGGTCGTCCTTCACTTCTTTTGAGTAGTATATTTTCCATGAAAAAAAGTGCAAGGTATGAATTGTTTAAAGTTGAGTTTCTAATATTGTGTTTTTTTGGAATAGAAAATAAAACATCTACAAAGATGTGGACATCATGGGACATGGCATCTCTTGGTAAACTCAATCAGTAGATATGAAGTTGAGTCTATTCTTTAACATGTAATGGTTCAACTTTCTTCAGCAACAATTACTTCAGACTTGCATACAAATGACTTTCATGATTCATGCAGCCACAACAGTCATTGATTTCTTTAACTAATCATGCTAATGGTGCACAGGACTTTGTAGTTTATCTATCATTGTCTTACCTTTATGATATGAATGCACAAGCACTTGGCAATTGACATACATATGCTGGTACACTGTATTACACCATGCCATGTCATGGCAGATGGTAAATAATAGAGTCTGGGCCAGACAAACCTGTGCAGTAAATGTTGCATTTCTTTTTACTGTTGGTTGTCCTGTAGAAGCCAAATGTTTAATCTGACTTGCAGCCATACTGCACATTACCTAACCTTGAACTTTCAGTTTCAATTCTTAGATATGGCTTCGTATAACTTTAAGAAGTTCAGGGATTTATCAAGGATTCCAAATTAAGTTTTCTTGGCAGGCAAATTGGGGAAAAGAATTATTTTGTTCAAAATTGAGATATTTTTTGTTCATATTTTCCTAGATTCAGGTGTATTTTAACATTATTATTTACCATTTGATTCACTGCAATAATGTGAAATATTCATTAAAGCCTCTTCTTATTTGTCTTATTCCTGTTATCAGTGAAATACAAGTCACCTGACAAAGCCATAGCCACCATAACATTGATTATAAATTGAGATGGGTATTGGAGTTCGAAGTGTATCACAATATTTTACGATGCACAAGGCCATATTGCGATACATATCACAATACGATGTATACTTATAAATTTTACATTCAGAAGCAATTTGAAACTCCATTGTATGAATTGAAGTTCTCAAATGGACAAAACAAGATGCTGGAACAACATAATGTTTACTATTTTAATAAATACTCACAAATGCATGCTCTGGGTAATTGGCAAGTTCTTAATGTTAAACACATGATTAAAAATGGTATTTGAAATAACCTGATATACAGAGCATTAAAAATGATATTGTGATACGCATGGTGGAAAGAGTGAACCTAAATATACCGATATACCAATACCTCACACCCTAAGTTATAACAGCATATATTGGGAAATGTGTCATCCCTTTTTGGAAATTTTTACTGATACTTGTTGCAGACATGCGGCCCAATATCAGTCCCTAAGCAGATCTAGATAGAACTCAGCAGTTGTAATCTGATAATAACCCTATTGTTGATTAAGAGACTGACTTTTTGAACCTCTAATAATATAATAAATGTAGTCATGTTTATCATGTGCATTCTTGCGAAAAGAATTTTGTGGGACTTCTTGCACTGCTCTTTTGTCTGAAGCCAAAGCATTTGTGAATGAAGCATTTTGTTGTGGTGGTCAGTTGGACTGCAGATGCTGATTGTGAAATGGTGCTGCGGCATGACATAACAAGTTACTCAATATCAGAAGAATGTAAGTCCAACACAAAATTAAGGGATTTTCTGAGTGATGCTACTGCCACTGCTGTAATGAACTTCTACCTCCTGCCATCTGGTCTTGATTAGAAAAGTTAACAAGTAGATAGGCTGCAGACTGGAGATAATGTGAGAGAGGAAGTAGACCAACATGCATCTTTGTGTGGAAGCCACCTATTTGGTTGGTTTTGCCTAGCTACAGCAACACACTCCACATGTTTGGTCATGACTAGCAGCTAGCAAGTGGAAAAAGCTCGAATATTTTTTTGAAAAATTATCAAAATATGAACTGAAAGATGTGTTGTTTTCTTTGTTATAAGAATCTTGTCTTCTTCATTGGTTATATACCCTCAGATAATGCAAAAGTAGAATATCCACAAGTGATGCATGTACAAGCAGTTAATGTTCCAACTTGTCACCGGCCATTAGAAATGTGAATGTGCAGCACTGACAATCAGTGACATGGAGATACACATTGACATTAATATTCACTATTTTTGGTAAGAAATGTTAGCATAGTTTATCAATGCATTAAATTTACTTTTTTGTGTTAATATCCCATTGAAGTTTCAGTTGATCATGAATGACTTCATTTCAAATGGCTGAAGCCTTTGAAAAGCTTTACACAAAGCCACAGCAACCATATTGAAAAACATATTTACGGTCATTACTCGGCCATTGTTATCTCACATGACTGAAAATCAAGTTATGTTGTCTGTTCGGCTGTCAGTCCGTCATTAACATTTACATTTTTAACAGAAATTTAGAAACTACAGGGCTATGACACTGAAACTTTGTATGAATGATCTAAAAAGAGCACACATGAATTATTCCAATCTGACTTATAACATGACCAGCTTTAATTCATCATAATTTGGTTTAGCTATGGGGGCTTGTTTTTGTTAAAAATGAAATGAAAGTTTAGACATTTGTAGTTAGTGGTTAAATAGTAGGGCCTAAGATATAAGTTCTGTTTGCTATGTTTTCAATTAGCCCTTAGGTGACAAAAAATGTGGAAACAGGTAAACATGGTTAAGTCAGTTTCTGTTCTTGGTGTGTGAGAAATACTCAATACAATGTGGTGTCAATCACTATTTGCATTCAATAACTAAGATATTAGTCCATAAAATCAAGTTTCATTTCCACCTCGTTCTAAGAACTACCAATGGCCTGTAGACAAGGCAGAGCTGATGGGCTTGTCTCTGTGCCCTTTGTATACTGGCCACAGGTTAGTAATAGTATTAGTCTTGTCATAATAACTATAGATCACTTGATAATTCAAGATAATGAGATCAGTATTGGTGCTAGGGTTAAATAAGGATGTACATCAGGGTACTCTTGCACAAAGCAGGCATAGTGTATCATAAATCAAGAGTTTTCATCATTGTTGATAGTGGTCTGGCTGTGAATCTTAAGTCATTTTGTGCAGGTGGTCCCTGGAATGAACCGTGTTACTAATCAGGTTTAACTGCAATGTCCTCTTTATCTTCCCCCATCTTGGAAGATTTACCAATTAAGGCCCCAAATGGCCACTGACTTCGTTTAAACATCAAGAACAATGGTCGGTGTCGCAATGATTTTGTGCACTGACATGCCAAGTATGAGTAAGGATCACTGAACTTGTCATTGACAACAGTGATGGGAAAGAAGTAGGGTCCAAGGGGAGCAGTAAGAGAAGGTCTCCTTGTTTGTTGTGGAGTGAGGAGGATAGATTGTGGTGATCATTGAAAGATAAAATTTCCAAGTAGAGAATGAAGGCGATACTGGTATTTGTATGTGATAACGGAGAGAAGGCGTGAACAAGATTGTAGAGAGCACTTATACCATATGTTGACACAGGCCATAGGATCAAGTACAGCCATCTTTAGCAGCGATTTCTTGATTACCTATAAGGGGTATAGAATACATCTTCTTTCAAGTTTTTGAAAGGACCGACACCATCTTTCCACAAATGTTACAGGTTCCTTTACCCACGTAAAAAATATTCTTTCAACTTTTTAGTCAAAAACAATTTATTCAACATGAAGCTGGTTGCTATATTGCAGCAACATGTTCATCGGGCATCGGGGAAACTCATCCATGAAATTGGGGGTGGGGGGTCTCACTCCTGATTGACTACCGGTATACACTTTATTTATGTTTAATACTTATTGTATTGGAAAACCAAGTTATTAGACTGAGAATAGTCCACAAAATAACTCTTAAAGGTAAAGGACAACTGACTTATATCCATCAACACAACAACTATTTTGCAAGAGAAAATAATAAACAAAGAAGTTTATGTATTGTATTATGAGAGGGAGCAAGGAAAAGCTGGTGTGTGTGAACTGATCGGCACTTCACACCAAATCAGTTATTTACAGCAAACACAATCAGATTAATGCTTATCAAACCTTAGTTGTTAGAGAGAATGCGTTGTAGTATAAGGGGAGGTAACTTGTGTTACTATATATGTATTGGCAGTTTAAAGAGGATAACTCTAAAAGAATGGAGCACGACTATGGCAGACGAAGGATAAGTGTTGCTAGGTAAGTGGGTCCATGAAGGATAGAATGAAGGAGAGATCAGTTAGACTGTTCCATGTGTAAAATCAAGGTTAGAAACTAACAGTTTTGGTCCACTAGTGCTCATAATGATAACATATAGCAAAACCCTGAAAATGGGCTAATTTCTACCAGTCCTTAAGATACCTTTACTATTGAGCAGTTTGGTAAGGACTACAGGACTAGTGCCAATTTCTAACTCCGAAAATATATTTGTTAATAGCAATTAGCTTTGATTAACGTCAAAGTCAGCATTGTTCCAGCTATATGATGGTGGTCTGTAAATGAGTCTGGACCAGACAATCCAGAGATTGACATCACGAGCATCGATCTACGCCATTACGATGACATGTATCAACCAAGTCACCAATCCTTTAAGTTGCCTCTTACGACAAGTATGGGTTGCTGAAGATCTTCATGGGTCAGTTATCAACTGAAGGTTATTATTATTTTAAATGTATGTATAGTGAAAGGGTACTTAAAAGCGGCAACTAAAATAACACAATATTGGAATAAGTTTTTCCTGTGATATTGCTGGAATAATGTTTAATAGCAGCGTAAAACCATACTCACTCACTCAATCTCTGATACCTATGTAAAGGCCTTGCCTGTTTCTGATGTAGTGGTGTCTTAACAATCTGGTACTTGGCCTTATGGTTACTGGCAATCCAATCCTCATGTCCAGAACCAAATGGCACGCTGCTTGTGTCCGCATATGTATTGCAGATACTCCATTGTCCTGTAGGGCAGCAGTTGTTACCTGACAACTTAACTGTCGAGTTATTATATCATGTTGAGCAGCAGTTGTTGCCTTGCACATTACTTGGTAAGTTGAGTTATTGAAAAATGCAGTATATAAACTGAAGCATATTATCAGGAATTTATAAAACAATAGATGGCCAAAAATAACTTGATTATGAACACTGTTCAATCATTAATTATAAGCATTATACTCTTATGTGACTAAACATGCTAAATTGGAAAGTACATTTGGACAAGGTCTGAATATTGACAGTTTTGGTTTGAGAAGAAAAGCACCACAAATATGCACATACTGACCATCATGCCAGAAATTGAATCCAACACAGAAATTAATCAAGTAGTAACCATGATAACTATTACATTATTCCTTTCAATTAATGCTGATGAATTATAAAAACACAGTAAATATAAATCCAGTTTGTGGTATTTACTGTCAGTATCTGGCATAGCTGGAGAACCTGAAATGTTTAGGGAAGATTTTTTGACCAGGCAGTTGATGGCCAAGCCACTGAAATTATTAAATGATCAGGCTTATGTACTGGTGCTCCAGTTTTTATTGTAAATGCCATTACCTGCATTAGTTTTTGTTGAAGATTTGTCAAGTTTAATGTTGTTATGTGTATCCTACATGTGTATGTTGGTGCTTTCATCGCCCGACGGTTTGCTTTCAATGTTGGAGCACATAGCCCATTGTGATCACCTTAGCTGTCTCACGTCTGTTTCTTGCACTTCCATGCAGTCTTTCACAACTACTGATCATGTGGATGGAAAGGTTATCTTGAATTAACAATGTTTAAAAGTCAATTAATTTTAACGCAACTGAACTGAAAATTCATCTGTACTGCCATAGAAAACGTTTACATCTCTGACATCTGAAGCAAGGATTTTGTTGATCCTTCAATGGTAGCCATCTTGTTATGTTTCAATTTTTGTTTATTAATCGTCTGTTGCTGAATGTATGTTGTGCGTAATTTGTCCTGTCCCAACGATGTTTGACACTTCAGAGAACACTTCATTGTCGTGTGTAGAGCAGTACTCTTTTGGACATGTTGGAATCGGTGTAAAAGTCTGCACTCATGCTTTTTTTGGTCATTGACTTTGTTGAGCAGTAATATCTGATTACAATCTGTTCAGATTCACTTCTTGTCTTCTTGTTGATCAGATTCTCAAATTGTATTTTATCCTACATCACTGGGCTACTTTGAAACGAATGCGAACAACACTATCTAATTGTATAAGCTTTGATTGCCTACACCAAGGGAAAAGTGTAGAATAATTGCCCAAACCAGGGGCAACACTTGTTGCGTAATGACCGGACTTGGGCAGGGCGTTGTCCATTCTCTTGTTTAGGGAATCCGTGGATGAGGCAGTTATTGGGGTACTTAAATTATGCACGACATCTATGTAACATCTGTTGACATGCAGTTGTAAGTACAAACGAAAGTCAAAGGACCCCTGTCCTGTTGATTAATAAAAAGTAGGGACTGTAAATTCCAATATTATAGCAGCAGACTCTCAGGACCCCCTTCGTTTCAAATGTTGTGGAAGGGGGCATGGGTGGCCCAGTCGTCTAAGGCGACGTGATTCGCTGTGCAGAGTTGCGTCCCTTGGGCACGCCAGAAACCTATGATTGAGGGTTTGAATCCCGGTTCGCCCAGATTATGTTTCTAGGTTTGTCAGCACCATACCCGTGCTTGTGGGTTTCACGGAAGTGGTAAACGTCTAAGACCTGCATCACTTCGGGCTTTCCTCCCACATTAAGCTGACACGCCGTGATATAACTGGAATACTGTTAAAAGCGGCGTTAAACCCAACTCACTCACTCACTCACTCAAATGTTGTGGAAGTATGTGGCATGTTGTCTCACTAAGTGGAATAACTGGCCCAAACAAGTGTATCATTCCATAACATTGTTGATTTATTATATATGGACCACTGCCAAGGTAACCTTATTGAACCACAATTTTTCCCAGGTCCTTGATTATCCAGTGTATCTTATCTCCATTCTGTTATTATTATGCTGTGCCTAAGAGAATAGGTTAAAATTTGCTTTTTTTGTGATGTTGAGAACACCCTCAGCCTTGATCTTCATGTATGTTGTGGCTGCCCATGTTCCTGTGGCTGTAATGATGAACATGTCACTTTGGCCTTTTACTTTGCCAATTAACACATGTATAAATGTGTAATGTAATAAATATGCTGTGTTATTTCTTTTTGCTATGTCTTCTTTACCTTGTTTGACCTTTCTAATCTAATATGGTATTTCATGACAGCTAAGTGAGCTACAGAACCTTGTGACTCTATTTTCCATCATGCCACAAATCTGGATGAGCAGGTGTGGAGAGGACTTAACATCTGGTCCTTTGCCTCAAACCAGTTTGCCTTTTGGTAATTTTGTTACAGTTGTACTTGGGGAAGTTGGGGGGGATGCTGATTTGTGGACTATGGGAGGTGTTTGCAAGAGGTAGATTTGATTGTTACAGAAATCAACAGAGTTAGAGTAGCCCTCTTCCATCATAAAGGAAACCGGGATCCCTTGGATCTCCCAGAACCCCTTGGTCCTGTGGTCACGCTCACAGAAAAACTATTTGTACCAGCAAAGGATCATCCAGATGTGAGTATCTCTTCTCTCTTCCTCTTTAGTATGTATCATACATTGACAATCCATAAGCCAAATGGCAAATTTGATAGACCCGATGGTGCACTTATATAGATAATATATTAAATCTATAGTTGAACTTTGTTGGTTTCGTCTTTCCAAAGTGACTTCAGATCACTATCATAGCAACTTTGTTGGCAGGCGATATAGAAACGGTTTCCGTCCGTCCATTCATCCGTCACGTTTCGTTTCCAGAGCATAACTCAGAAACCGTTCAATATTTTTTCATCAAACTTTGCAGGTCTGTCAAGTACATGCTGAACTGGTGCCTTTTGCTATTTAGAATTTTTTATTTTTTACGTTTCAATGGCAACAAGATGGACTTA
Source organism: Haliotis cracherodii (assembly GCF_022045235.1). Classification (NCBI taxonomy): domain Eukaryota; kingdom Metazoa; phylum Mollusca; class Gastropoda; order Lepetellida; family Haliotidae; genus Haliotis; species Haliotis cracherodii. The sequence goes on from NW_027266286.1 coordinate 33,801,662, forward strand.
GGTTCCAAACTCTTTTTCTTTTTTTTACAATTTCCGTGACAAGTTCCACCTCGGTTAAAAAAGGTTAGGGTTTGTTTAGATTTGATGATGTCATAAATTCTGCAACAGGGGCTGGGGATATAGCCATGTTAGTGGCAAACTCTTGTTGTAATAAAGAAGTTGTTCATCCATAAATTCTTATCTTTACTTAATGACTTCAGATGTATAACATTGTCATACTTTCCTACCCTTTAAGCACATTGTAATACGGTCGAAATGAGTGGTGTGAGGTTTTGTCCTGTGTATATCACTACCTTTCATCATTAGGTTTTAGCTCTAATTTGAACCACTGCTGCAGTTAATTTTCACTACCACATGCTAATGGCAAACTTCGTACCTGATGTATCTGCTAAATATGGGCCATTATCAAAATTGGTCCTGTTTTTCATGATGTCATTTGACCAAAATAAATAGCAAAATTTAAAAGTTAACCAACCTCAGACATGACTTAAAAGCCTTGTGAATCCAGTGCACAGATTAATCAAACATGACAACAATGAGAAATTTGAAAAATCTACTTTTTTTTATGTTTATATTTCCAAAAGCTGTCAGTGATGTAACAATTTTGACTGTTATTGAATAATATTCCACAATGAAACTGTTCTTTCTATCTTTCTATGTTGACTGATACTGTAAGTTGAAGCTGTTATGCATAGGCGAGCAGTTTTTGGTTGTCTTGTCTGCAGAAATTGTTGTCAGTATGGTGTGGAGACTACATACTTAAAATTAGTCAATTAAATGTTATTGTCACCAAATAATTTATTTCATACGCTAACATGATGAGTTAAGTTTATAAAGAGAGCAGGTGGTGTGGTGAGAACTGCATATTGGTTCCCTGAAAAAAATTCTTTCAGAAAAAAATTGTGGTCTGCACCATGTACTGCTTAAAATTTGAAATGTTATGTCTGAAATTGAAGGTCAATGTTACTTCGTATTCAAGAAAGCATTCCAGCATCACACTTTCTCTCAAAGTTTTTCCCAAAATGTCCTGGAAATGACAACATTCGTTGACTTTAGGTAGATATTGATGAGGTCAGGTGGGAAAGGTGGAGATTGGGCTGCTTTCGTTTTTATGTGGAATGAAAACCTTTCTAGTGAGGACAGATCATTTAGCCCTCTTCACAGTCAGTAATCAGTGTAGTTTAATGTAAATACAGTGATTATTGTCATTTTTGTGTGCGTATTTAAGTTGTGTTGTGTTGTGCGTGGGTGTGTGCGTGCACCAGCAGAGATTGGTTGATGTTCTCATGGTTCTGGCCCAGGTCTATACCAGATGCCTGTTATTAGTCCCAATTTGTCCCCACTGTTGGTTATTATTCATTATTCATATTTTAGTTACCGGTATGTGACTTTCTCTGATAGCAAGTGCATTAAGAGTAATGGAGTTTAATATATTTTGTTTTGCTCTAATTGCATGAAATACCATGCTACTTAACAGTCCTGAATGTTTGAAAGGAGAACTTTTCAAATATGCAATATTTGTATTTCAGTTCAATTTTGTTGGTCGTATATTGGGTCCACGTGGAATGACTGCCAAAGAGTTGGAACAGTACACCGGCTGTAAGATTATGGTGCGAGGCAAGGGATCAATGAGAGACAAGAAAAAGGTAATGAATTTGATATAGACAACTTCATTGTTCCCAGTCCTTGTATTACATACAGATTTGTTAAGATGTGTTAAAACGGATCCTTTTTTATTCAGATTTCAGAATATTTTTGTGAATGGTCCTTTCCTCACAATTGCGGAACTTTTATCCCCTGTTAACACGGAGGTCTCATTGATCAAAATAACATCCTATGCACATCAGTTTATTTTAGGCATCATGGAAGATGGAGGCAATAATCAATGGAAGATTGCATGAATTCAGCATCATTTTTGTTTAGAACTACCTTTTTATCTGTTAGAAGTGGATGATTGCATCTGTGAATAGTGTTCCACATTACCTGTATCTTAGTTATTAGTGAATGATTGGGTCTCTGAATCTCTGAATAGTGTTCCACATCACCTGTATCTTAGTTAGGGCTGCAACGATACACCTAAGTCACGATACGATACGTATCTCGATACTTCATGATTTGATTCGTATCTCGATACGCTACGATACATATTGTGACAAGAGAAGATAAGAGATAAATGAATATAATTTTAGTTTTAAGTTTATCAAAATGAAAAATTAAATGAAAGTGAATGAATGTTCATGAGTCATAAAATATATACTGTAATGAGTAATTTAACTTAATAAATCATCTGCCATTTCAATGTAATGGCTAGCAAACACAGAAGTAACAGTCCTACATATTTGTGAGTTGTGACTAGATGGTAGGAGTAAATACTAAATGTACCAGTGTCCAGTAACTAATGATTTGCCATTTTCATGTATAAAGGCATAAAACAATTAATTTTTTTTATAGCAACAGCCATGTTATACAACATTTGAAAGGTCTAATCCTAGTGTTTATAAATATGAAAGTTATGTTTATCACATTATTTGAATAATGCATTGACAACTTAATTAAGTTCGTTGTAAATTATAAAAATGTGAGCTAACACATTCATAACGTCCAAATTAAGGACCAAAGAAGCGAAAATTTGACGATTTGGGGCAAATATAAGATTTCAAAAGATCTACTTATCATTTCTTTTTTATTTTCATTATTTACGTAATTGAAAAATTATTTTAAAAAGAATTATGAATGGTATCTGTTTTCACCCATTTCCGGATAACAGCGGCTGTCCGCTCAGTAAGATGAAGAGATACCTCCGTTTTCGAAAGCTTCATATGAATAACACGTTCGTCGAAGAAAGCTTGTTTGTTCATCTACACGCTCGTAACATTGCCTGGAGTCTTTTCGTTGCTATAACATCAGATTTTATTGGATAACAAATTGTTTCTAACGACGCTTTCTTGTCGAAATCTGCTACAAGGTTAATGATTGGTCAAATTTGAGCACGTGACTTCAGGCAGGCAATCAAATTACAAATCCTCGTGTACGATGAATTTCACATTTTTACGAAATATTTTTGGTTAAATAGTGTTATTCTGAACGTTTTAAGCAGGAAATCGCGTTCTATATTAAAAATGTGGAGCTTCGTTGATGTTTCATGCTAGGTTACAAGCTGTGACAAAGATTTTTCATGCATATATTTTGGCATTGAACATCGTGTCCGAGCCGAGAATTCGAGGCGATGAAAGCCGAGATGTCATTTGACAAACATTACACGCGATTGCATGAAAAGATGGAAATAATAACTTAGCTGTAAGTTTGACCACTTTTAGATATATTTTTATTGATTTTATTTATCACTTTGTATAACATATTTAAAGATTTGCTTGAAACGTCTTTGTTTTGCTCTTTGACATGTTCGATGTGCACCCGTTGTCGAAGTGTGAGTCCTAGAATTATATTTTCAATGACATTGCGGGAAATAGGGAATAACTTTTTAATCTATCGATAAAAAATGATAAATTGAAATAGAATACGCATTTCAGACATTGTGAGATGTGATAGATTTAATAAATGAATGGTATGACAGGTAGGTTCTTAAAACTATATACTATTTTGACGTGACTACGGCTTGGCCGGTTAACCAGCCTACGGACCCTAGGGACTCGATGCTTCTTGGACGGTTTACCGGCCTATGGCGTTGAAAGAGTTAAAACACATTTAAAACGTATCTGTGATAAAAGTTTATTACAAAAAACAAGACGTACATATATACGTCTTTGAAAAAACGTATCGTGAAAAATCGAGATACAGCTCCTCACAAATTGCACACCATATCGTATGGAGTGAATCGTGATGCATCGGTGTCCTGGGATATCGTTTCAGTCCTAATCTTAGTTATAAGTGAACGATTGGGTCTCTGAATCTATGAATAGTGTTCCACATTACCTGTGTCTTAGTTATTAGTGAACGATTGGGTCTCGGAATGTGATTGATAGGCATTTCATAGAAGTTGATGGATGACAAATAACTTGTCTACTTTGTCTCTTAATGGTGTTCACCAGTCAGTGAATGGTGTTCCACATAACCTGTATCTTAGTTATTAGTAGAAAGATTGAGTCTATGATATATGTCTAAGGAGAGCAATAAGGTGCTGGAAACCTATGAGTTTATAAGTTATGACTAAGAGAAGAAAACATTTACTTAGGCTTTCAAAGAAAAACGATTGATACATGCCAAGTTGTGGATGTAGTAGAAAATCTTATGTTTTATTAGATATGAGGAAGAGAGTCAGGGACCAGGCTTATCATTTCACAAACATTTACCTTGAATAGTAGTCACAATCCATTTGTTTTAAATTGTCTTATGTGGAAAGTATACATTAAAAGTCATTAGATATTAGTCCCTACGTGCCCAACATCTTGTTACCATGTGCATCCAGGGAACATCCATTTTCACTGTCCCTTGGGATCAACAAATTTTCTTATTCAAATAGCCTCTAATGGGTCTCATGATATTCATTGAGCATCTCTAATTAGCTATGCTGGCTGTGACCAGTTTTCATCAAACACCTCATTGTAGCATGCACGCAGTCAAGACTCGTTGAGCCTTAGCTAGTTTTCATTAGAAAGGAAGAACATGACCAAAATTGACTCTTGTAAGGAAATTAAGAACTCCAGGAAGACCTGGACTGTTGAACACTACCTGCACAAAACAATCTCAGCTACAATTAGTGTAAATCCTTCAGATCATAAGCATAGACTTCGGATGCAGTTGGCATCCACTTGAATAAAGCAATTGTAGCCTAAGATCACTGTAGGCTACAGTTGAAACTTACAATTGATCCAGACTAATCTTAAATAGCTAAGATCGTAGTAGTGAATGAATCAAATTGACAAGTTGGCGTGCAGAACAGGGGCTGTTTCATATAACAAATCTGCTTTACAAAATAACCAAAATTGCCTTTTCATTTTGTGAAAGTGTTTGATTTCTTTCGACTCTTCAACAACATGAAGAAAGCATCACAGATTTCTCATCAGAAATATTGTTTATTGTAATAGTGAACCACACAACTATCAAGTCAATAGGTAAAAGTACCATTCCCGCCCGACTGGAATGCTGAAAGAAGTGTGAAACAACATACCTTTTCACTACTCACTGTCCCTAAGCTAGTTTGTTGGTTTGTTTGTTTGATGTTTAACGCCGCACTGAGCAATATTCCAGCTATATGACGACAGTCTGTAAATAATCAAGTCTGGACCAGACATCATGAGCATCGATCCACGCAATTGGGATACGATGACATGCATATACCAAGTCAGCAAGTCTGACCACCCGATCCCATTAGTCACCTCTGACGACAAGCATTGTCGCCCCCCCAAGCTAGAAGTAATGGTAGCTGTGATATTGCTGGAATATTGCTAAAAGCGGCATAAAACCAAACTCACTCTCTAGTAGTAATGGTAGTTCGTATTAACTTTTGGGTAACTCAAGGGCCGCTTATCTGAGTTCATTCTCTAGATAGGAAAGGGGTTTCCCTTTGCATGTATACTGTCCCCTGTGGAATACCTTGAAATATATTTTGTCAAAACAAGTTTTTTGTTTTTATGTCAGCAATGGTGCTGGTCGTGACAGGTCACGACAGGTCACCAGTTTAACAATTTATATATCCAGCTTGTGAATGAAAATATTAAAATACCTACCTGAGATTAATTTATGAACATTTTTTGAAGAAAATGTATGCAAATATCCTAAAAATTACCTCTAGCGATTAATCATCATTTTTCAAAGTTACATGACTTCCCATAACACCACTTGCCACAGGCTAATTTGCATATTACGTGACCAGACTTTTCTCTCGTTTTAAACAAACGCTGAAATCAGAACAGACTGAAGCTTTGCATCTTGTTTTGCATAATTATATAAATATGCTACTAAAACAGCAACTGTGGGGTGCACGACAATATGAATTTATTCATCAAAGTTATTGTATTGCTACTTCACCGTATTGCTTCGATGACAGCACGTGATATAAACAAATGAAAAACTATGCAAATAGTGTTTCACGATTTTCTCATTGAAAGTTAACCATGACCGTCTCTCGTGCGCTTAACGACTTTGCGATGCCGTGAACGCAATCATGTCGCTAGCTATCTGGCTGTTGTTAACAAATTTGATATTCACCATCTTTTGTTCAAGAAAATATTAATAGACGAAAAACTTGATGCTTCATAAATACCCCAATTACAAGAAGATAATGTGCCGTTGAATACATGGCCAGGGTAATAATATTTCAGTACAAACTAAATTAAATCTGAGGCACGTCGTTTGGAAATCAGCAGAAGTCTTTGCCGTGTTTTCCAACAATTTTACATCCACCTAATAATATATTACCCACTGCAAAATTGTTTTCCTAATACGTGATCAAAATACATTTCCTCCTTGTTCTAACCACAAAACTACGCGCTAAATAAATATCGTGCATATTATACACACCATTCTGATTCAGACACATTTAGTGTAACAAGACGGATGTTCCGGTGAACATTTTAGTCAGGCATCGGTTACCTCCCTTTATCGGCTTGTCGACGAGTCACTTGTACGCGAGACGGTTCGCGCAGTTTCGAAGACAGTAATCATGTTTCAACGCGATGGAAAACGGGTGTGCGTTGGTGTGAAATAATTCATATATTTTGTAACTCTACGATGAATAAGCTTTTAGAAAATACTACATGTTAGTTTCTGAAAAATATGTACATAGGAGAAAATCAAAAACAGAACATTTTGCTTGATTTTTCCTCATTTTTCTCCCAATTTGACCGTTTATTATTTTTTTTATGACATTTGTTTCATGTCATTCGATAACTAGTATAATGATGAATAACTGTACTTAATTTTGTTTTATTATTTTCACAAATAACACTTGTAGAGTCATTTTGTGCAACATGCAGAAATCCACGTTCCACTGACAGGCCGTCACGCATACAAGTGACCCCTCTCAGGTGGTCACTTGTACGCGAGAGCCATCTAGCGTACATGTTACGTCCTCTACTGATGACATGTTTATCTTGATATTGATGTGAAGACTCACCAAAACTGAAACAGAAGAAAATAAGATGATTTTTGTTTTGATTGCTGTCGCGGTATGTGGTAAAGCGGGGTCTGTCTAGCGGGATAAATGGAAGTTGTAAGTATCGGGGGACACACGATTATTGTATTATTGAAAGAAAATTTAAATAAAACTAATAAAATAGATTACAAAGCCCAGATATACAATGAACACTTAAACAGCAGTAGAAACTAACATTTTTAGTCCACTAGTCCTTATAATGATAAGATATAGCGAAACCCTTAAAAAGGGCAAATTTCTACTATATATACTAGTCCTTATGAAACTTTAACTATTGGGCAGTTTGGCAAGGACTATAGGACGAGTGCCAATTTCTACCACTGTTAAATAGTGGAACAAAAGGGTTCACTTTCACAATTCAATACAGATTTGTTGACATTCTATATCTGATGACAGATCATGACAATCATTTATACCATGTATACTGACAGCCTTAAGATACTGAAGAAAAGTCTGCGTATTATACATGAGATATATATATTTTTCAGAATTTAATTGTCCATAATTAAGGGTGCATATAAAGCATGAATGTGTATTATTCATGAAGTTTTGCCTACATTGATCAATCGGAAGGGGTGCTTATTTGGAATGTTTGCTTGCCAATATATTTGCAAATATAGCTGTGGGCACTTATTAGAGTGGGTTGCTTATTACATAGAATACGGTATTTATGATTATAAAATCTGCTGTAAGTTCCAATAAGTCTGTTGTTTTGTAGGAGGAAGCCAACCGTGGGAAGGCCAACTGGGAACACTTGAATGAAGAATTACATGTGCTCATCACAGTAGAAGACACAAGGAAGAGGGCAGAGATCAAGATGCAAAAGGCAGTTGATGAGGTTAAGAAATTGCTGGTGCCTGCAGTAAGTCGCCTTAATTTGAATCATGAATTGACAGAAAAGATAATTTTAACTAAAAGCTAATCATGTTAATAGTAATATCTACAACGAAGAAAATGATTGTAGTAATGCATTTTACATTGTACTGCATTGAAGAGACTCTGTTTTAGAATATTTCTTGAAAAGTCTTGAACTTCTATATGAATAGCTTAGAAAGTTGAAATGACTTATGTCCCAGTAAAATTTTAAGCGTAAGCATTTCAGTACATATAATATTTCGTTGACATGAAGCAGTTTTGGTTCCCAATTAATTTTATAGGTGCTAGCCATATTATATACTTACAATAATAATCATAACTCAAGTCTTCTCTCAATGCTACCAGTACCATGATTAACTTAATACAAACTCTGTAATGTTAGTGGAGAGATGCAGCATTGCTTGAGCTTACTAGAATTAAGGAATCACTGATAATCACAGCTATATAAGCTATGTACCTTGCTGTACATGATCAAACATGATTATTTCTTTTCCTAATCAGGCAGTTGCTTGAATTGGAAGTATGTTATTGTTAATTGAAACAGCTGATTAACTTATACATCTTTCTCCCAAATTCCAATATATTGTGACAGGAAATTACTGTGTAGCCAACATTTGAGAAAGGCAAATGATCACAGCACTTGCGACAATTTTAGCATGTATGGGATAAATGGCAGAAGTTGCATGTTAAGTTTTTGCAATAGGTAGGGTTTTATTCATTTTGTATCATTCATATTTTTTGTTGAGTCAGGTTGGTTGAAGATCCCCTATTCTGACATCCTGGCTTCATATTGAATCAGTAACATAGAACAGAAACAGAATCACAAGTGATTCTTCTGCATAATGATGTAGACTTTCCAGTGTATCTGGGTGCAGTTAGTGGGTAAAGGCTTAAACCAATGAAGCTAATTGAATAACAGGCCTTGTAAACCGGACGTCCAATGCTGACCGGAGGCACAAACCAGTCATTTTAATTACCCTTTCATAGCTGTTTTGCTCTGCCCTGGGCATATTGTCAGCTGACCAGCTAAGTTGGTTAGCTGGACGATGACTGACACTGTGCATTTCTTCAATTGCGGTACCTTGACTGCAGCTAACTGAATCAGTATTCCCAATATGATGTGTAAACTTTGAGATGTGGTTGACCAGTGTGTAGGAGGGTTGAAATATTGACCAGGTTGTTTGAATGGAGCAGACTACAGCCATAGTTCACTTACTGGTGTCTAGAAGCTGGGATGTTGCCTGGAAGTGGAGGAGTCCCATTACAATCGGAATAAATTATTTTATCCTATCTGCATGCTCAAAATTGACCAATTTTCAAAAGTTAAATGTGGTCCATTCCAAACTAGAAAATATTTAATGGTTATCTTTTATTGTTAGAATGTTGGAACAATATGTTTACCTTGATGACAGATGCTGTTTCATTGTCACTGACATGGTGTAAGTGGTATCCCTGCTAGGTGAGAGCAAGTTTTATCAATACCATGCTATTTAGGGGCCTGTACCAGCATGGTAAGGGTCTGAAGTGCATGTATAACAGGTTGCTCTTTATTATCATGGTGCATAGACGGTAGCTGAAGTTAGCAATTTCAGAACCCTTTTTAGTTGATACTTTGTTATCACAATTTGCATGTTTCATGATGTGGTGGTAGTTTACCTTGGCAGCGGTTAGTGTTTGTATGTAAAGTTATAAACATAAATTATGAATTATGTGGAAGAAATGCAAGAACCTTGGTAAGAAGCAAAGGCCTGAAATGGAAGCAGTCATTATATTCATTGTACATTCACATATGGAAAAGTAATCTTTGTTATACCTGTTCGTTCACCTTCGAACTGAAGGGATACAATGTTCGCTGAAGGGATACAATGTGGTTTTTTAAAGCACATAACACCCAATAAACCTATGTAGGTGTATGCAGTGTAGATCGTGTTTGGCAGGCAGAGTATGTATACTGTTTTGTTGGTCATCTAACCCCTATGACTCCACTTCAGTTAAACCGCTTATCGTCTTTCAGGTTCATAAATTTTTTGGACCCCAAAGGTAGCGGTGTAGTGAGGGATCACTGTATTTGCCATATTGTCCAAATGTTCATAGATGGCACAGTATTATGTGTCTCTGATATAGTTCAGTGTATCCAAGTTACCAAGAAGACTCATTTACACATACAACTTGTTTTACACGCATTAATGATGTAAGTGACTCATAAGTGACAGATTGTTGGCAGTATCATTCATTTCTATGAATTGATAGTTAAAACATCTGCAAATGCCTAATCGCAAGCCAGTGATCAATATTAAGTGTATCAGCTGTGAAGTTTTAAGTCATGTCACTATCTAGTCAAATTGTTCACTGATGTAGCATTTCAGTTTGGTTCTTTTTCGAGGACAGTGATTGACTTATTGTTGTCCAAAATGTTCTAAAACTATTTGAAGTATTTAGGAATGATGAAGGAGAATGTCCTATCAAAATTGATAAAATCATGAAAGTGTCCTGACATGCCTAATGCTATTTGTCTGTAGCAGACTTACTGTTATTTTTAACTCAAAGATGACTTTTCCCAGGATACCAGTTGACTGGAAGCTGCAATGTGTCTAATCCTTTGTGTTAGAGGAGTGCAGAGAGTAACTTGTGTGTCTCTTTCAGCCGGAGGGGGAGGATGAACTCAAGAAGAAACAGTTGATGGAGCTGGCCATCTTAAATGGAACATACAGAGACTCCACTAAGGCAATCATACAACAAATGCACACTGCTCGTAAGTTATTGAAAGATTTGCTTTATCTAACATGCTTGTGCTGACGTTTTTGCCATTTGTTTGCAGCCTGATGGAGAGGATGACTTGAAGAAACGTCAGTTGATGGAGTTGGCCATCATAAATGGCACTTATCGTGACACTACAAAGCCGCCCACCACGGCCGCTCCTCCACCTACTTCCAGTCGTAAGTGCCACTGCTGACCACCTAGCCATTGCTGGGATCACTGCAGTCGTCTTGTGTGTGTGGTGCAGATATGCTTTTCTGTCCAAGCTAGTTTGGTTCTTTTAGACTCCAGGCATGTCTTGATTTGGACCTATTTCATTTAGAATTTTCAGTGTTATTTTCCAGCTGCTTTAGTTGATGAATTTGCTGATTGTTGGTTGCAGTTTCCTCTTGGTTTTCTTGCTTCCACTGGACTGGTGATGCACAGTTACTTTGCAGCATGGTAGCCAGCTTTGTGCATGTTCTTCACCTTGTTGCTGAAGTCCGGTTTGAGATACGACCACATAGCAAGCAGATAATGCCACACAGTAGCTTTTCCAAACACCTTCACCATGTTTAACCCTTTTGGACAATCATGCTGTACAGCTTGTTCAGTATTTTAGAAATATGCATTTGTTTTCTTTTGAATATATATTTAGTTTTGTATCATAACAGCTCTTAATCATGTGCTGAACTTAAAATGTAGCCAGTGTACTGAAGAAAATTAAGTTTTGTTGCCATCATTGAATGTTTAGTTAAAAAAGCAGGTATACAAAAGTGGTCCTGATAAGATTATGAAATGCCCCAAATGTGAACCTTTCTGGTTTAGACAATGCACTGTTGTGGCATGGCAGAGTGGTGTTGGATGTGGTGATGGATTTGTATAGGCTACTGTGCTGCCTCTTCTCCCTAGATACACACACTTGTACATTCACCAGGTTGTGCTTCACATACTGTTCAACCTATATATTTTCTGCCTCTAAATCTCTCTGCCTTTTTCTTTTTCAGATATTATGTCATGTTTAGTTGGTTTGGCAATTATTTTATTTGCATGGTCCTTTCATTTGAAAATAAAATGCATGCTGATGCAGAGGTTTTTCCTGTTTTTCCAGCCATGTTCATGTTTATGTTCATCTAAGAGTCTGACCATAATTGTTCCTTATTCAATATTTACATAAACATTGCTCAGATAAGTTTACATCAACATGTTCAGTGTGTTGTATGTAGGATTGAAGTAGGATATGCATGTATTTAGTAATCTACAAGTAGAATAGGAGTGAATTGTTAATGTTGCAGTTTGGACAGCAGTGAGTATCCTCAAGAAAGTTAGTACTTATATCCCACACGCTGCAAACATAGCCTGGCACCTTTGTCCCTGCTAACTTTCTCATATACTTTAAGATTTCAGTGTGGCAAATCCCTGGCGGGGACAAGATTTGAATCTCACAAGAAGCACAGCAGGACATTCAGGCAAGAGAGTTAACTACCTCCCTATGTACTATGCAGCAGCAATAAGACCACTCACTAACTGTGGACCCACCCCTCTTACACAGCCACAGTTTTCTCACATGACCACACCCACATCACAAAAACCTTGTGGGCACCGGTGCCCTGACACTTGTTTTGCATTCTTACATACATGGCTCTGGTTGTTTCAGTGTAATGTGATATTTTATCCAAGTTACTTGGACAAGAGTAGTACTTTTCCTGGAATGAACTATCGTGACATCAAATTCAGCTTATCAGTGTCAGTGCCTTGTTGGCTCACTGTGTCCCCCATTCACCATATATATATTAACCTTTTACTATTTGACGCCGCAACTGCAACAGCAGGCCTATCCATGTACAACTGTGAGAATTTGCATGTGTGCACCTTGTTACAGTTTCATGATAAAATGCACACAGAATATATATCCAATATTAGACATGGCTTTAATAGTAGCCATAAAGAAAATGTCATTTGGGTACATTACTCTGCTTTCAGATCACCTCAACTGAGAGTTCAAGTGAGCTTATGTGGTTCAGTTGTCAGTTTGGCCATCCATTTTTGACTTTTATACATGTATCTCCTCTCAACTTCAAGGCCTATGTAGCAGATATTTATTAATGATCCCAGCTAGGTCTAGAATGTTCTCACAGAATTTTGAACCAATTCTATACATGAATTCTAAAAGTGTCATGTTTTCCTATTGCTCAATCAATATTGAATATGCAGAGATTATGTGGTATATATATAATGTAGGATACATTTTTTGGCATTTTAAATATATCCTAATGTATATTGACCCTATTTATCTTATTTAAGGGAATTTCAACATCTTCTCTGAAACCTCCTAGGTTAGGAAGCTGATTTCTTTTTTATGGTCCAAGCAAAGTTTTTTATTCATTTTAAGAAAATGACAGTTGCATGTCATATGACAAATGTTATACTTACTACTTATTTCATTATAATGGTGTTATCCATTTTGTTGTGTATTGTCACATTTGTCAAATCTTGGATGTCATTGGCCCTATGTCCAGCAGTTATTCATAGTGATGTGAATGAATGGACATTTTTTATTGATATATCGTTGCCAAAGTATAATGATATATTGATTAATAATGCAATTCTGAAATGTACATCTACAGTATGCAAATTCAATTGCATGTTTCACAATTTCACAATATCCGGGTTAGAATGGGTCTCTAGCAACCCATGCTTGAAAGAGGCAATTAACAGGATAGAGTGGTCAGGTTCGCTGACTTGGTTGATGCATGTCATCGTATCCCAATAGCGAGGATTGATGCTCATGATGTCAATCACTGGATTGTCTGGCCCAGACTCAATTATTTACAGACAGCTGGAAAGTGGAATATTGCTGAGTGTGGCGTTAAACACCTGAAAGACAAACAAACAAACAAACAAACACCAATTGTTTATTTCAATTGTCAAGGTTTGTGTCCAAGTGCCCTGCATGACAGTCATGTTAGAAACTATTTTAACTGAATTATCTCATCACTTATTAACCAACTAATATTTTGAAAACTACTATGAAAGTAAGAAATGTTATATATATTAGAAAATAGATTTATGATTTCACGGAAGGAAACTTAAAGAATAATGTTGGTAGTAACTCAAGGAAATTAGCTTTTCTAACTGGATCAGCCCTTTTCATAAGTTTAATACATTTCTGTAGCCCTGGTTTACAATAATTAATTTGGTATCGATACAGCATCGCGGTTAAAATTGGCAAATACATTTGAGGGTATGTGTAGTATATATGCCACTTCATGGCATATTCGGGGTGGTCAGGTAGCCTAGTGGTTAAAGCGTTCGGGTTTGATTCCCGACATGGGTTCAATGGGTAAAGCCCATTTCTGGGTCCCCTGCCGTGATATTGCTGGAATATTGCTAAAAGCTGTGTAAAACCATACTCGCTCACTCACTCACTCACTCACGGCATACTCCTTTCTGATCGAATGTTGCAGGAAGGTTCAGGTGAGCTACTCAGCCTTCTGTCTCTTTTTGTGCATGTATGATAATACATCGGTTGTATGTGCAGATACATAGCTGGATGTGCTTCCATATTTTCATCCATTCTGAACTGTAGATTTTTCTCTAAGACAAGGTGATACAAAGCTTTTATCCCAGCAAGGATGCCATTTATGCAACTAATGGAAGTTAATTTTGCTCTTTACTGTATCATTTTTGAATGTTTTGATGTGTGCTTTGGTATATCTGAATGCATGTAAATGTCAGTCTGTGTCCGTCCCCACCATGAAACAGGCAGGGGGATTTAGGATCCATCCAATCAAACACTTTTTGTATTAAGGATCTGCTAAACTGATTTTTCCCTAATAATAATAATAATAAAAGATAATAATTTTTTTAATACTGAAGGACTGTATCTTTGTATTGAGTGCACTTTTCTAAACAATTACAGCTGTGTACAGCTGTATAATGGACAAAAACAATGAGTTTCAATTGTTTTTAGTTTCTCTTTTATTTTATTTTTGTCAAACATAACGGTGTGACAGTGATCACATAGTGCAGGAAATATATATAAAATATCATACAGCACCATACTGAAGTATCCAATTTAGTACTGTTACTACACTATCTGGATATAAAAAGTGTTCATTGTATATCTGGACCTTGTTTGTTATCTATTATAAACATTTTATATTTATGAGAAATAATTTGAAAAAGTGGTTACTGAAGAGACAGATCATGCCTTTTATGTTACAAGTCTACCTGAAATATCACTTATCACGGGACAGGCAGCTATTTATGGGCTAAAACTTCAGTTGCAACTATTACATGCTATTCCAAATCACAGGTGTCTTGATTAGCAAGGCCTCCTTTATGCACTTGGCTCAAGAAACTCGGGGACAGAGAGGCTGAGGCACATGAACTGCTGATGTGTGTTCATGTTAGGTTTTGCACTATTTTTCAAAGCAATTTAGTTTTAAAATGACTACATTGTGTCTGCAAGTGTTCCTGGCTTTGCCAAATAGACTGGAATGTGATTAGGTTAAAATTTGGTAATATCTATAAGACAGCTTTTGTCAGACACACTTAAAAGGACAAGTGTTCAGAAAATAACCTAAATTTCCATTCATTGCTGCAACTTAAACAATTAGCCCCAAACCTATTGCTCTTGACTTGATATGAAATGTATATATAATTAGGACCTGCAGAGCTAGTGGCCTACGTTTTACTGTTTTTGGAAGAGATGATGTTTATCACTGAAAGGTAAAATAAAGATTATATGATGGCTACCATTTTGTAATAGGGACATTGCTGTATCAGTTTTGTCAGTTGACACTTGTAGGAGTATTTAGAATAGTTAGTTACGAAGTTAGTCTTTTCTCGGGGTTCGTTGTGGTATTTTTCATACACACCATGATTGAATAGTCATGATTAAAATGTCATGTTACAAGTGAATAACAGAAACTGCTTGTTCTTTTGACAGAATCACCACGGCTCATTGCTCCTGGGGCTCTTCAGATGCAACATTTGAGAGCACAGACACCTACTGGAGCTCCCATCATTCTGCACCAACGTATGCCTACTGTGGCCACCAGCACTGCTGGCTTGCTGAATGGAGCCCCACCTCCCCTGGTCTCGCCAACAGAAAGTGGATTTGTTTACAACCCATATGAATATCCATATGCTGCATTCTCTCCAGCAACTATCTTGGAGTACCCAACTGGCCTGGATCAGAATGCTGCCCTTGCTGGTATGTTCGTGCGGTAGATAGGCCACCATCTCATCTGGCCTCATGCAGTTTCTCTCCCAACATGTCTGACGTAGTCATGCACACACTGGTGCTCTTGAACTCGCCAGCAAAAATTCACTTTGTCTTAATCCATGTTTACATTCCAAACAAGATCAAGTTGGAAGCATTGGTCACTAAAGAACATCTTTGAGTATTGAGTTTTAGGAGCATTCAGTTTTGTATGTGGAAACATTTGGACATGCTGATTGTAACAGGCTACCTTGATCAACTTGCAAATGGAAGCCACACACCATTATATACATATTTATAAAAACATATGTCCCTCTATATTTTTATTTAGCTTTAAAAGTATTTGGTATTATGTTAAACCCCTCATCTCCAACATTCCTAGTGCTTGTATTATGACTTACTTATACAGTGCTTTTTACTTTTCTACCTGTCTTTTGTCTACCTGTTGATCATTCATAGCAGTGCATTTTCTCTTTAGAAGGCATTCCTCCAACTTTCCATGGCCTCCTTATTATGAGCTTATACCACAGCTTGTTTATTATCGCACTGAGTAGCCCCAAATTGCTTGGTTTCTCCTCAAAGGCTTCATAATTTTTTTATTTATTTTTTTCGTCACAGGTAAATCTAAACCAGCATTCTAGGAAGATCAAAGTAAAGTTATGTAACAGTAAATTTATAAATAACCTCTGCTAACCCACTAGAATCCTCTGCTACCAGTTTGAATTGAAGGCGAGATAGTTTTCTATAATATATCAAGTACTTTTGTGTAGTAGACTGCGGTGGTGGTTGTGACTACCAAGTTTGTCTTACACCTTAATTGTACATCACCTGTAATAATGTTTCTGTGTGATTTAATTTCCTACATCCAGCATAATGTTTAGAGTTGATTCTAATTTTTATGCTTGCTTTATTTTTTCAGTCCCAGACAAATCTCCTGGTATACTAATTGATGCCTTGTAGGCAATATTAACACTCCATATCTAGCCTTGCAGCACTATTGAAGGCATCAAGTTAATGTAGGGTGACTTTTGACTTAACACATTAACCAAGTTAATGTTAACACTTCTAACTAAAGTTATTTTTGTAAGAATGACTGTAAACATTCTGAAGGCTGTGATCAGAAATACTATATTTACATAAGTCTGAAACGACTTTAAATTATTCCCCTCTTGGGGAATTTGACCTTGACTTTTGTTTTTTCGATTAAGCAAGGTCAGATGGACCATAGGGTAATTTGACCTTTGACCAAAGATAGGTTAAAGGTCATTGGACCAGGAGATATGTCACATATGATGTTCTTGGTGTCTCTGCAGAGAGTGGACAAAACTGACTAAACTACTGATATGTTTGCTATGATGCTATGACCCTCAGTAAGTTATCAATCACCCTTCTTCCCTGTCCGATCAAGTCAGTTTTGTCCATGAACTGTCCTGCTGACTCGTAAGCCTCAGCATTTTGCTGTCGATCATTATAGGTGCTGTGCCCAAAATGAGGAGAACTTTAGCAGGAGTGCGAGATCACCCTTACACAAGGGTGACAACACTTCCATGATGAGTGGAAGGTTAGTTCTATATAATTAAGCACAAGAGATCCATCATTCGTATCATCCTCTATCTTTTGAGTAGTATGATTTATGATATGTGCATTTGTTTGTTGGATATGATTCAAGAATCAAGTATGAAAAGAACCAGGCACACATACACACACATTTCTCTTTACACTAAGTAGTAACTTGAAATTGCAAATGTTGTCCATGTATTTCTGTTTTTGTCTTGGAACCATATTGAAAGATGGTTGTAAGTTGTTTGATAGCCTGAAAAATTATGACATGGAAACAGCTGCCTCTGAAAGTTACTGACATGCCAGCGTCAGATTGAGGAAACAGCAGGGCAAGGGTTATTCACAGTTTCCTTTTTGTACATACCAGTTTTAAATACAGAGAACAAAATTTCATTAACCCATAGGTGAAGTAACGCAGCTGAGATTGCTAGCTGGTAGTGTGTATGTGTGACTACAGTGTTTGATGCTGGCCATCGCAGGTCATCTGGTGAAATCCAGGCAGCTCTATTGCTGCCATGTGTTCATACCTACTTATATGTTTATGACATGATTCTGGCAGAGGTGCTTTTACATGACAAAAATCAAAACTACAAAGTATTGCCTTGGAAATGTTTTTGTTGCCTATATATAAGCAAATTATTTGTTTTGTTGTTGGGTGTAGAAGGTTAATAAAACATCTACGAGCCTTTGTTGTCCCTCCCCATTCTATTAGGGATGTTGAGTGTTCGAAATGATGGATCTCTTAAATCCACATGGGTTTTTGGAAGCATTTTATATTTTATGTCAATTTTATTTCCTTTTACTGTTTTTGTATGCAAAGTATTTATATTTTCTTTTTACATATCTTGTTATGCTTATGTTGATGTATATTATTGAATATGTATATGTGATAGGCACAGACGGCATGCCTCTGCTATCTAGTGTATAGAGATGTGAGGAAGTACTGCCCCTTGTGGTGGTAACGGGAAGTGCTGGGTGGGCTCATACCTACATAATCTTGTTCCATGTCCACAGTAGACAATAGCATATCATCTTGGAATGGGTAGGGGGCAGTTTTATGTTTATTCATAATCAGAAACCAATATTTTACATTGTTGATGTTAAATTTTTATTTTAAGGCATTAGTCTTGACTGAAGCCAAATGGTTTCAATAAACTGCAGATGTTATAGTAGTGTAGTTACATTTTGTTGTTTATGAACTGTTTTCATACTATAAGCGATTGACAAATCAAAGCTCGGAATGAATGAACGTGTTTCATTAAGTTTTTTTAAATGCCGGTCTTGTTTTTGATGGAAAGCAAGTGTTGACATTGATTTCTATTATCACCTGCTTCTGTCATAAACATCCAGACCATGTGCAATCATTGTTGTCAACATTTTAGGAATAAAGTATTCGTTGTCTTCACGTAATGTGTGTGTCTTAGTTCTGTAGAGTTGTATGATTACCATACTGAGTTTGTAGCTGAGTATGCACCAGTAGGAATAGAGAGGGGTGGGGGAGGGAAAGGGAAGCACTGGCAGACTCACGGGTACAGTAGTGGTGCAGGTTACACACCTATAGCAAACCCCAACAAGTGGGCTTTCATGCCAACTCTTCATTTCATTTCTGGTATAAGGCATTAAGTTAAGTTCCATTCACCTGAGGCGCATGTCTGCCGCAGCATGTCTGACAAGTATTGCTGGTTCTGTACACTATACAATACTTAGTAACGTCTGTAATAAGTCGCCATAATACACTTTATCTACTTCATTTATGCATTTATTAACCCTTAATGTGCGAATAACCAATAGTTACTACTTACATATGAGCAGAAATGCTCCCTGGTTTGAATGGGTGTAATTTGGACATTTATCAATCACATTAACAGAATTGTTCAGCTCTAAAAATATAGCATTCTTTCTTCAAGAAGAATCTGACCACTTTGTACTGTGCACCCACTTTAGATTGAATGTTTATAATGGATTACAATAATCTGCACTAACTGTTTGCTGTATCTGGACAATTCGCTGCATTAAGGGCCCTAAACTGTAATATAATTATTAATTCACCAGAGAATGCTCATGTCGTAGCAAGTACAAACCAAACTAACTCTTTTCTTTTTATTTTTTCACTTCTAACCTCAGCTGGCAACTAACCCTTGAACGTGGCCACAAACGTCCGATCCCTGTGCCTTTAAAGAAGGGTTAGTCGACTGTCATCATCCGCCCCCTGCCTGCCCGCCCACTAGTTCGCTCACAGCCCGGGGTGTTTGCCATGCATCACTTCATCACCCTGATTATCAGTATTGACGAAGCCGGGGCAGATTGCTGCTGCCTGACACTTAACTCTTACAAGAAAGGTCTTCATAACTTATATACCTACTCATGGTGGATGATACTCAAAATGTGGACCATTGCTAACAGGTCCCAGATGTGCAGGGACTCTTCAATCCTACAGCTAAGTGCCATCCTACTGAGCCATCTGCAATGACTAACCTGCGGATTGCTACTAATTTGTGATGGGTCAACACAGCTAGCATCACCTCACCTGGCTGTAGAATTGGATTAGATTCCAGTGGACAATTGGATTGACGGACAGGCTCTTCATACTACATTAGTCAAATGTTTGTGTCCACTGGGCCTGGGTTTAACTGTTAATTGTTATAACTGTTGTACATAAACTTTAACCTACTGATTAGCTGACTCTGGTCGGCAGTACTGTGGAGGTAAGAGTGTGGAAAAAGATACCTGTCCAGGCAGCATTGCCATGTTGTAGCAGTAGCACCTTTAAGTCACCTGCGTCTTCCACTTTCTCCAGTATTGGTGTATAATGTCTTCCCTGCAAAACTTCCCACCTACAAGACACATAATATACTCAGCCTAGCTCCCTCCTACTTGTCAGGAGAACATGGCACATGTCTACCCACCAGTAGACTGACATGGCAGTAAAATGGCTTCTCTCCCAGTATTAACTGCTACAGCATGACAGTTGCATCAAACGGCTATTTTGCAAATTCACAGTGCACCATTGGCTCTGATCCATCGGAGACCGAGTCCTGCTTCCACACTTTTTCCTTGATAGTAGAATGAATTTGTTTTTTTATCTACTTATGTTACTTAATACTGAGTTGACTCTGTGCTGATCACTTTAACCAGGCTGAACTTGATATTAGTTGGCTTATCTCATTTAATATTGTTGACCTCATATCAATGCTTCTTTGACAAGGGGCATGCTCTGTTTGTGGATGTCTGCTGGTCTGTACTAAGAGTAGTGTTCTAGCAGAATGTCCAATATTTAATCAGTAGCAATATATAGGGAATCCACACGTTTGGCACAAAATAATGAGTCTGTAATTAACAATATTTTGACTTCTGAAACTGCTGCATTTTGGTTTATTCCAAAACTGATGTCCATATTCCATCGAAATACCATAGAGACATGACACCATGCTCAGATGCTACACTGTTATTATATACTTCAGAATATTGTGATACAACTCACAATTACTTCAACCATAGTAAACACTTTGCTGTTTGTCTATGACAGAAGTGAGCTTTGTACTTCAGTTAATACTTTCACTGTTTATTTATTTCTTAAGTCATTCAATAACCACTATGTAAAGTTCAATTTGAGCACTGAACTCTGCATGTAACCAGCTGACATCCTCAGAGGAGTTTGTGCGTAAACCTTTGAAATATGAATACTCCCACCGATCTCGCTGCCAGATGGAGATAAACTACATTACTTGTGCCTCAGACAGTCTTAAGCATATCATGTTCATGCACCTTTGCATATCATTCGCTCATATACTTGCTCTTGCATTTTTCTACAGATTTTAGCAATATTTCCTTCAATCAAAATGTCCAAACATATCATCCGCCATTATACAATTAAACCAGATGCAAAGTAATCAGAAAGACTAATGACACATATCTATGCAAGATTTGTATATTTCATTTGCCTTATGAATCAAAGTGCTTTCTGATTGTTCAAATGGAAACAATCTACTTATCAAGGCCAACATTGATTGCTGCCAAAATATCATACTTCATCACCATTAATTATATGCAAAGAAATCGTGTTATATTTTGTAGCTTTTACTTAGCTATGCATGTACCATTGAAATGTTCTTGCTAAAGACGATTGTCTGCAGATGAGATTATCTTTTAGAGATATTTTGGTTTAATACGAATTATATTGTCTTCCATGAAATCTTTATGAATGTATGAAGCATATTAGAGAAGGTACAAACCTGTACATACTCAGTGTATATGTGTGGTGACTGCCCAGACTGGAGAACTGTTTCTGCTGAGTGGAGTGTTGGATGGGTGATGTTGCAGGACATGCTGCTGCCGCGGCCACTACTAACTGCCCCTGCACCACATACTGACTACGTACAGTATTACATGGCAACCGTGCAGCAGTCAACTCTACTGCACAGCCAGTATGTGGTGATAATTTTCCGTACCCCTTCAGGGAAGTTCTGATAATGTGTGTTCTTTTGTCCTGTCTCTGCCTGGGCAACAGGAGTGGCTGCAAATGGTAACAGTCCCTTCACTTCTTCCATCTGATGCTCCTGGCTTGGCCAAGCTCAACCGTCCTTTGCTCATGACTTCTCCTTTTTATGTATAAATCAAAAGTGTCTTGGCAGTCACCAGCTGTTTTTGTTTTTTTTCATCTAGAAATATTTTGTGCTTCTTCCCGCATGTTATCAGTGCAGGGAGGGGAGAAAGGTTGGACAAGTTTTTGTGTTTGATGCTCTAACTGACACGTACTTAACCTGAGATGTGTGTGGTCATTGGTTGTGCTGGCTGCAGACTGTGTGTCCACCCATGTCACCGGTGAACATCTGCCACAATACTAAAACAAGTGCCTTAACTGCATGTCATTCTCAGTCCACTCACAGGTCACAAGTCATGTTTGTATGTTGTCTATTTTTGTTACTCACGGAACAATTTCTAGTTAACCTGCATTACATATCACCTATTTTCTTAATAACCTACTCATAAACAGAGTCATTGAGCAAGTGCAAATTGTAAGCAGCATAATAATAATAATAATAATAATAATAATCTGAACTAACATTTGTTTGCCCAGCACGTTGTGTTGGTGTTGACGGGAATCTCACAATCACTACTACTATGTTACTGCTACTCTGTTGTATACTAATAACCTCGGGGAATACTCGCCCATTTGTTGTTGATGATGAAGACAATAGCATTAAGTTTTTAGTACTGGTTTTGCATCATCATTAACCAATTGGTTGCTACAGCTTTTCATAACCATATGGCTGTATTTTGTACCTATTCATACCTTTTAATGCAATAAAGTATATTTGTAGCCATGGAAATATTCCCTTTCTTTCTGTTCTAACTAACACTGCTCACACACTGTCTTGATACTCCCCCCATGTTGCCTGCACACTCACTCTCTCAACCAATAGCCTCACAAATAGGCTTGTACTTTTTGCTTAGACATCAGTCAAAACCTTAAAGCCGCATTCAGAGCATGGTGTGAGAGAGTATGTGTCTAGTCACAGAGTGAATTGTATGTCTGGCCTTGCTTTTCTTGTGCTTGATAGAACGTAGCCCATATTAGACACTTAAGTTGATTGCCATGTTATGCTTTATTGTTGCTCAAATACTCACAAGGTAAGAATTATAACCTTTTGATTTATCTTTGAAAAACTTGTCCAAACTTTGTCATATGTTGCCACATTTGGACAATTCTTGCCACTTTTTGTTACATTATTTTTTTCTTCTAAAATTTTGAAAGTTGCTCAATTGCTCAAGTGTATATGAGATGGTGTTGTTGGTTGATCGTCAGTCTTCCTGGGATATAATGTTGTAGCACCTGACGACAAGGGACAGTTATTTATTCCCACATATTTATCCATGACAAAATGTTCTTTTTTTAAAATTGTAGGTGCTTACCTCGCTAATAATACTGATCTATGTGTTTACAGTATTTAGCAGATGTGAACGTCATGCTATCATACTTTGTTTTGACAGTGTAGCATGGTGATCCATCAACATACTTACAGTTGAGGTAACATGTAGTCATAATAGGGCTGGAGCCCACAGAGAATCTTTCTCTAACCTCTTTTAATAACTGCCTAGAATAAAATATATTCTACACATCTTTTCTATCTGCCTTTTACAATGGAAAAAGATTTTTGAGAGTCTGAGGGGATGAAAGTCTTTGTAACAGGTAATAGTGGTGATACATGCACCAGTGTTTTTCAACTTCTTGGAGTAGAGAACTAGACTCGACACAATTTATGGTGATAATTTTACTACAGTGTGAATCTCTAAAACATCAGTCGGTAATTTACTGTAATATTTGGTATATGCCCGACAGAAAAAAGTGACATTATGGCATGGGTCTTAGAAATTGTGTGTGTAAATCAGTTGAGTTATCAATTGTACACATGCCACCTGTTCAGCATACTTGAAAGAGGCCCTATATATAATGTGTTTAGGTGATCTTCCTCGCTTTTTTGGCCGACTCTGTTGGTCAAGGTCAAGCACAATACTGGCAGCTTATGACCCCAAATCTCGAGATGCCAAAATAGGCATCCAGACATCTTAGACAATATCTTTAGTTGAGTTTTGCCACAAAGCAATTATCCAAAATGACCATGGAAAAGAAGAGCTGTTTTAAAGGCTTCTGTTTAAAATATCACTTGTTTGTTTTCCTACTCCCATGAGGGGCGGTCGGGTAGCCTAGTGGTTAAAGCGTTCGCTTGTCACGCCGAAGACCCAGGTTCGATTCCCGACATGGGTACAATGTGTGAAGCCCATTTCTGGTGTCCCCCGCCGTGATATTGCTGGAATATTGCTAAAAGCGGCGTAAAACCATACTCACTCACTCACTCACTCGCTCCTACTCCCATGAAAAATACTTCTCAAATCTAAGATCTGAAAACCTCTACTTAGTGGTGATGATCGCAATTTTTTACTTCTCAATCCAAGTATTGTTCAGTCACACACTGAGTAAAAAGTATTGATTCTTACCTTAAATGTTTTCTTTAATAAGTGTTACACCAAACACTAATTGTTAGTGAAAATGAGTATTGAAAACGTAAATATTTTCATCCATTGCACCATACCTGACACTGCCAACTGTTAATCATTACTGGCAGTTGGTGTATGGTCCCAGCCCTAGCCTTTTGGTCTAGTCAGGTGTCATTTTATGTGTCTGAAGCTTTTTTTAACAGAGTATTTTGATATGGCAGGATGGAAGTATATTCAAAACTTTCTTTTTTGCTCCAAATGGTGTTGATGAGCTTTCTGATCCTTTAAAGTGGAATCTGCAAGTACAGCACCAGCATAGAGAGATGTTGGTAGAATGAGAATGGGGTGTAGGAGATGGAGTGCAGATAAAATTGGTCTGTGTGGGAAGACTACAGGTAAAATAGAAATGGGTCTGGGGATTCAGGTAAAATGGGAACTGGTATGGAGATGGAGGTGCAGGTAAAGGGGGATTGGAAGAGGGAGGGGGATTGGAAATAGGCGACGGTGATGTAGGTAAAATGGGAACACAAGAGGGATGGGGAGTTGCACCTAAAATAGGTGCCAACTAAAAACCAAGATACATCCAGGCAAACATGGCAATTTGTCCAATGAACATAACATAATTCCCTCAAATGTCATACCTCTATAATACCATTACCACAATAGCCCTTTTTGGCCATCATCAAAAATTGTTCGATTTTAACAGAAGCTCTCTTCAATGTCAACTGACCATAAAAAGTTGTGCAGACAATAGTATTCTGCTGCCCGATGCTTCTGCGCATGCGCAAGGTGGGAAAACTCACTTCTTTCCCCGTGTGTGCTTGAGTTTAATCTGAGTTTTTGTCTAGCACATTTTCTGGGCAGTGGGGTAGCCTAGTGGTTAAAGTGTTGCCTCGTCATGCTGAAAACCTGGTTTTGATTGCCACATGGGTACAATGTGTGAAGCCCATTTTCCAGTGTTCATCTCCTTGATATTGCTGGAATATTGCTAAAAGCAGCATAAAACCATATTCGTTCATGCATAGTTTGTCACGCTAGTTGATCTGTATCTTCACTTTGTTACTAGATACCTAGTATCTTATTTTCAGCTGTTATTCTGGGTTTGGTCACATGGGCAGTTATTGTCAACAACTTGGGAAGAATGGTGTCTACTCTGTTGTTTTCTTCATCCTGCAAGGTCACTGGAGGTACTCACCATGCCCTCTGGATTCAGTTGATGTTAGATGCTCTCAGTGCGCCTCCCTCTTCCTGTGGATTTGTTTGCCAAGCTGACTGATGCCTGGAAGAGGGCTAAATAGAAGCAAGCAGCAAAGACATCCAATGAGGTAGTTTCATCTGTATATACAGCTTCTGCAGAGACATACACCCAGGCCTAAGATGAAGTCTGTCTGCACCACCTGGGACCTGAAGTAGCCAGTCTGAATATACCCTATGATCTCTCTCATCGCATTTGCGTAGCCTATAAATAGGCAGCTGGAGCATGGCAGTCTTTATTTGAGAAATAATGTGGTGGCTATCAAGCAGCAACAGCTTGAATTGTCCTGGAAGTACCTCCCAGCCAAGAGGCCAGAGGGGACAGATGGATTTAGGGTCTCTACAAAGATCACAGGTAGAGCTCATACCCATGGATGCCGTAGTTGAGAGACCGCTGTTTATGGGTCACCATGAAGATTGACATCAATGATACAGCGGTTCTGCTTGGTAGCTTCACGAGACTGCTAGCTGAAGGTCCACATAAAGATTTGGACATCACTGATTTAGGCTCTGACGCCTGACCAGCACCGTCTCCAAGCATACTATTCTGTGGCCAAGTTGAGCGAAGCCAGTGGTGAATCAAGCCAATGATAATTTGTGTTAATTGCCTGATGCAGATGCACGACCAATTGCGTGCATTGAAGATTACTGCAAGTTGCTGAGATCACCCAGCACCATGATGTCTTTGCCTATGGCTAGAATGAAAGGACTTGAAACCGTCAATAGCCACAATGTGGAGATTGGTGCGTACACAAGTCTTGTTGAGGTTTGTGTTCTTCAGTTTCATAATAGGAATGGTGGGGTAGTACAGTGGTTAAAGGTGTTTGCTCGACACGCCGAAGATGCGAGTTCAATTCCGTACATGAGTACAATGTGTGAAACCCATTCCTGGTGTACACAGAATATTGCTTGAACATTGCTAAAAGCAGTGTTAAACCATACTCATTCAGTTCAATAACAAGTTTACTAAGGATCACAACTTTACAGGTTATACATCAAATTGTGTGCATCAGTTGAAATTGCCAAAGACAATATTGCGTGAAGACATGAACAAAAGTGTGTTGTCATGTGACACAATGCCAACAAAAATGTGACCAATAATAAGTCGCATCACCCGTCAAATTGAGAGTATCTGACGAAAACTATTAATTGTCCCAAACTCAGTTATGCTTATGTGATCCACATGATGGGTCAAGTCTGTCCCTGTGATCTCGTACTCCAAATAAGTGTCCAGATCGTTGCCAAGAGTAGATTTTCAATCTTCGCCTTGTCTATGCCTGAGACGTATCTCTATTCAGCAAAAAGAACTGGAGCCCAGTCCTGATCTGTCCAATTGACGTGATCTTCAGCCTAAGCCAAACGTGATTGCCTGTATTGTCTGGTCAGTGGGATGTGAATGCTTGCCCTCCTTGACCAGCCTTACAGAGACAATTATGCACGGAATAGAAACATTAATGCCACTGGCGTTGTGGCTGTCACGAAGTGAAGACGTCTTCTCTGTCAGGGGAAAAGTCTTCCCACTGTGTGATGCAACGCTGTGGAAAACCTGTATGTTGCTTGGTTGCTGATCCAAACGTGTAGTATCGATTCCATGCCCTATTACCGCCTCCGTGGTCTAGTGGTAGAGCATCCGCCCTGAGAGTGGAAAACAGGGGTTCGATCCCCGCCCGCGTCATACCAAAAGACGCAAAAAGATGGTACTTGTTGTTACCCTGTCTGGAGCTCGGCATTGAGGTGCAAGAACAAGGACTGTACGGCTGGAGTCAGTATACTGTGTCTGATTGGGATATTCATGTTAAATTGCGGTATGGTATCTCAGTGGGCTAGCACTATAAATGAGGATCAGTCCGGGCTAGTACAAGCACACAGGTGTATGCACTTCGCTATATAAGTGTAATAATCTTGGACACGACGTTAAACCCAATTTCACCTCACCTTCATGACATTTTGATTACATTTTGGCTGACACCAATGACATTTGCAACGTGACATTGTGTTGACAGTTTCAAGCATGCCAATGCATCTGCCTAATTAATCGGTTGTCAAACTACGTCTTTGACGCTGAGGGGGCATAACGTGCATTCAGGTGTTGCAATCCTCAGTAGCAAATGTTGTGCTGTATAATAATAATGTGCAAAGATTCTGTCACGATACACCCAAAGACAGATTTTCAAGCATGCCCTGCACATCGTGTCCATGACTGCGTGCCTTTGTCCATTCATCATGGGGTTACCCAGTGATTGTGTACCCAGACGTTTCAATCCTGATTTGTTGGATGATTTCTTATATCATTAAAACTTGATCCTCAGTAAACTGTGTAGTACATGGTAGACTGTCGTCCGCTTGTCGGAGCAAATACAGCCATGACTGCACATAGTATTCTGAAGACATCCCTTTCAGGGTTGCATCAAAAGACCTTGGTTAAGGATTCTTTAATACAGACTGGTTTGAAGCAGTTCAATATGTCTTGTGCACCAGTATTAATTTCCACATTGTTCTTAGTCTTTCTAGAAAGAATTCAGAGTAATTGTCATAATTCAATTTCTTGAACATATTTTGCAGAAGGTCGCAAGTAAATTCGTGAAATATGGATGATGCTTAAACATTTCCAGGTATAGGGATGATTTCCTATCAGCAGCTCAGCTCATCTGTCACATCAGGTGTTCCTGATTCATCCTACAAAGTCGGAGAGTCAAGTCAGAACAGCACATAGTGTATATCGGCACAATAATCTAGCTGCACAAGGGAATCATGTCCTCCAGAGGATCGAAGCGTCCACCCGAAGAGCGGAAGGTTCGATCCCCGGCCATGTCCTACCAAAAGACGTTTAAAGATGGTTCTTGTTAAGGGGGTAACACAAGGAGTGGTTTGCTCGGAGTCGGTATTACATCTGAGTGGGGTATTCACGTTAAATTGCTGCATGGTATCTCAGTGGGCTAGCACTATAAATCAGCATGGGTCCGGACTAGTAAATGCACCTGTGCATGAACGTCACTTTATAAGTGCATCAATGTTCAACACAACATTGAACCCCATTTCATCTTTCCTCCAAACGGTGAATCTCTAAAGACCATGCGCATGATCACGGAAGATCGAGATCATCCTAACAAGTCACTTTGTTGGTTGATCTCATGTTTGGGGCACTTGACGTCCCTGCAGGATCTAACATACAGGGTTACGTCCTCTCCAATTTTGTATGAACTCTGTGATATCACCAAACTTTGACGTCCTGATTCAGTTTCTGCCAAGCCTGATGAAGGATCTGAATTTGAGGAATTGTCAATAGCTACACCATGACATGTTTTCATTTAATTTTCCCGGCCGCCAAACATTACCTGTTTACAGACGCCGCAAGCTCAGATTGGGGAGCACACATGGTTTGACAGTTCAGGGGATGTGGCAATCTCACAAGAAAGATCTGAGGTCAATCTACCACACTCTCGAGACTTGGAAGCATCCTTGATCCTATCTGCCATCCTGGTGGCTACAAACACTACTGTGGTAGCATATATCCAGAGAGAAGGGGGAACACCTTCAGTGAGTTTGATTAGTGACATGATACTTTTATTTACCTTGGCATACTTGATCAGCTGCAGAAACACTCAGACTGCCTCGGTGGTCTAGTGGTAGTGCTTCTGCCCGGAGAGCACATTTCTCCTCAACTTATATTCCTTGGAAATGCAACATATAGCCAGATTCAACATATTTCCTGAGTAAAGGGATTGTGACGACAGAGTGGCCTTTCCACCCAGAGCTCTCAGCTGGGCATATTTGCTACTTTCCTCAAACTCAGTATACGTCCGTCGAGTTCCAGATCCACAGGCCCTGCAAGTGGACACATTGATGGACTGGAAGGTAATGTTTGTTTAAGGTTTCCCTCCATGGTCTCTCCGAGGCAGTCACGTGGAAGTTGGGGGGGGCATGTGGCCAATCAGGCCATGGTTTCCCATGGAAGGACCACTCAAACTACAGCAGTGTCGTGATCTACGTGAAACGAGATCAGAAAGTTTGTATGACAGCCTCTACAGTCTTCGTCTTCATTCTTGGAAACTCACGTGTAATATGCACTCATCAGAACAGGATCTGACGCCAGTCATTTGACGTAATTTGAGTTAGGAGTGACTTCATATGAACCGGAGGTGGGATCGGGATGCAAATATAACACAAGTTCAGTGGATGTTAATCATGTAGTTGCTTATGTTACTGACATCTGGATTAGTCTTTTTAGGTGATTCAGTTACGATGTTTACCTGATCTTGATCCATTATCTTGGATAAAGTTAGAAACCCACGAACAAATGTCTGATTAGGATTACTAGATGTCAGAACCCTCCAATCCCTCAGGTGTATTTTGGCAATGAGGTAGTATATTCGCAGGAATTACCAACCAATAGTTACCATTAATTCTCTCCTTTAAAACTATCTACATCTAGGTTGGTGGTTGGTTTGAAAGAAGTGATGTTTCCCGCCTTGTTTGTGCACGTTCAGGAGCATTGGAGCGCAGAATAGATTGTATGCACAACTTGTTAAAGATAATTGACAGTCTAAAGATTCTTGTACTTGTAATTATTATTTAACAGTGACAACTATTATTTGATATTTTAACGCACATTTCAACATTTTAATAATTTTGACGTGTCCTCGTTCAACAATTGTAGTTCTCATGAACTGCTTTTGAATTTTCTGCACTTCGTTAAGTAAACAAGTTTTCGCTAAATTATGGAGCATCTCTAAATTACATGTTTACCTTGAAGAAATAGACCTCAAACAGCAACGGCTCGTTAGTTTCTTACCGAGAAGTGTTATTAATAGGCGTATTGTTATATGAATCTGTCCGTTTGTGTGTAGTTACTTATAGTTAAAACGTGAAATAACTAGTTTTCAAATTATTCGAAGTCTCATTGCGAACAAATGTCCCTTGTCATGTGCCACACAATGTCAACAAACATGTGACCAATAATCTGAGATCACCCGTCAAAATGACCTGAAACATAACACAATCACGAAAACAAATTCATTGTCCAAACAAATGAAACTCAGTAGCGCGTATGGAAGATTGTTCCACTCTTCAGAAAGATTATAGCTGCCGGAAGTACAGGGCATCCCGAGAGGGCGATCTGCAGATCGTTCCACGTGTGTTCGATAGGGTTGAAGTCTGGTGACCAGGCTGGCCACTCCATGCTAACAATTGCCTCCTGCTTCAATCACCCTGGAACGATGACTGACGAAGTTCGGCCCGATTGCACCTGCGTACTGTCTCGCGTACACGTCCTGAATGTCATCCCTGTAGCGCACACGTCATTGTGCCATGCTGTAGGACATGCACAAAATCTTCACATCTACCTTGTCTGGGGAGATTATTCTATCAATTCCAATACATGATATCTCCCAATTCACAAATGGCCGACAACAGTCCGGCCCAGAATCGGTGTGTCTGAAAGCAGCAATCTGTTTGTTTACTGTTTCTAGGGTTCAAATGTTTTTACCCACATCTAAAAATGTCGGCCAATCAGAAAACCGCTTTCCGACACAGCAGTGCTGTACCGAGTGTCGGGCCTTGTTTGGAGATATGATAGGATAGTATATCATGACTCTCGTGATATCAGGAGAAACCCGTCTTCCCACTGTGTGATGCAACGCTCTTGAAAATCTGCATGTCGCTGGGTAGCTGATCCAAACGTGTGGCTTCGATTCCATGCCCAATTGATTACATTTTGGCTGACACCAACGACATTTGCCACGTGACGTTATGCTGACCCAGTTTCAAGCATGCCAATGCACCTGCCTAATTCTTTGACGCTGACAGGTACACGTGCATTCGGTTGTTGCATTCCCCCGTAGCAAATGTTGTGCTGTCTGATAATGATGTGCAAATGATTCTGTCACGGTACAGCCAAACAAGGGTGACCGCCTCCGTGGTGTAGTGCTAGAGCGTCTGCCCGGATAGCGGAAGGTCGGGGTCCGATCCCCGGCCGCGTCATACCTAACGACGCTAAAAGGTGGTACTTGTTGTTACCTTGATGGCGCTCTGCATTGAGGGGCAAAAACAAGGACTGGTCGCATCGGAGTCTGTATACGTTTCTGAGCTAGGTATTCACGTGCAGAGTATATAAACTGAGGAGCAAAAGAAACTATACCTCTCAATTGATTTTATTATATGTTTAATTTTCAATTAAAATAGCGATATTTTAGCGATAAATTTGCGATATTATATCCAAAGAATGAACTGTACTGGCGCTTAGTCAGCAGTCAAGGATACTTGTACATGGTTATATTTATTTAAATTTTTTTTTTTCGTACTGGATGGATATCTCCGACATCTCATCTTTGGAAGTCAACACAGTTGCCTTTTTAAGCACAAATTTACAAACATGGTATGGGCCATGTAGTTGCAAATACATTTCTTACCCAAGTCTTCATTGAAAGGGGGGAAAGGATATTGTCATGATTCGCGTAGCCATGAGTGAAAATATCTCTTACGATAAAGGAAATTTGAGGGGAGGTCACTCTTGTATGACAATAGTTCCGTCAAAGTGTAATGTTCACTGCAATGACAATATCACTTTTCTCAACTCCGGAAAACTCAGTCTTCCACACTTATGAACATAATAAATTTGTGCATCCTACACTATTAATGTACAGTTATTCAATTCTATGTGACGTAATACATAAACTATACTTTTAAATTAATTTACATTTCTCTTCAGACACAAAGCAAGAACTTTGCTTTTTGAGTGTTTTGAAGGATGATAATGCAATTAATTTCGGACCAGAAGGATGTTTATGGTAATGTTGTGGAATGAATGTATATCTATTTTGCTTATAATAAGAACAGACTAGTACAAAATGATACTCGTCCTCAACAACTAATTCATCACAATGGACACTGTACCAGCAACTGGTCAACATAAGCTTTTGTAAATTTCAAAGAGTGCGAAACTCCGCTAAAACTGATCAAATCGTTATCTAAAACACATGATGTGATACACATCGCTAGCGCTAAAAAGACTTGCATGAATTATAATGTGACAGGAAATCTGAACTAGTAATTTCTTAAAACCATTTGTGTATCTCTGTATCTACGTCTCTGTTTAACCGTAGTTATGAGGGCGGTGGGGTAGCCTAGTGGTTTAAGCTTTCGCTTGTCACGCCGAAGACCCGGGTTCGATTGCCCACATGGGTACGGTGTGTGAAGCCCATTTCTGGTGTCCTCCGCCGTTATACTGCTGGAATATTTCTAAGAGCGGCGTAACACCATACTCACTCACTCACTCACCCACCCACCGTGTTTCCACAATCCTGTGCAATCCAGACGTACGCTAAAGCTGCTTGAAATAATAACATCCTGACATGTGAAACCAAATTTATAACCTCAATCGCAGCATGTGATTTTAACATTTTATAACAGGCGTGGGAGTAACGCCCCGGATTGATACGAATCAGTCTACACCAATATTTTAAAGATGAACTTTGTACTTTTTCTGTAAAGGAGAAAATTGGGCACCAAACTTGACACACTTATACAGTAAACCATTCCGAACATTTCTGGATATGGATCCACCTCAGCAGCGCCCCCTGGTGGTAGAAAATCCAAGTTGGCCGCCAGCATGCCTGAAATCTCAATCTGTACTTAATATAATAGTTATCCCAGTAATGCAATCAAAATGAATTGCAGCAATGCTGTATATTATTCAAATATAGTTTGCAGCGCCACCTGGTGGTAGAAAATCCAAGGTGGCCGCTGAAATCTCTGATGTTATCAATCTATACTCAATATATCATAGTTATCTGGTCAATTTATACAAATTATCATTGTAATGTACTAGGAATTAATCACAACAATCCTGTATAATTAAACTTTCCTTGTGTTCATTGAAATTCCTGATAAGCTGAATTGGTCACGTGTTATTGCATTCATTTCCCAATGAATGTAAAACATTAAGCCACGCCCAGCGAAGCGGACTACTTTTATTACAATGGAATGTCGGGGAATCCTAATATTACATGCGAAATTCCCTTTATGCTCATGAGTATCGCCATGCACTGGACATTTAGCGAAATTCATGCATAGTCCTTGTCCATAAAACCCTTTGAGACGGAAGGCCGAGAAGGAATGAAACGGCAAACGTGCAGGTTCGCTCGCCTTTTTTGGTCCCGCTCGCCTCGGTTCCCCAACTTTCATGTCTTCGGTTTTCAGTTCTAACTAGCATTTTTCCAACTGGGTCTTCCCGGTCTCAGGGAACTAATGTTCGAATCTGGCGGTAACTGACTATGTCATTTGAAACGGCCGCCTTCTCCCGGACAGATACTGAACAACAAAAGTTCCTGTGACATTAAATAAGATTTAATGCAAAGTTATGTTTTTACCAAAACTGAAACAATTTCGGTTTGCAACAGATAAAAGACTCCTGTAAGTGTTCAAATGGTTTAATTTGCTATACTGACTTCAGAAAATGCGTGATTTCATAAAAAAAAACATGACCATGCCAAAATGTCAATTTACAAATCAATGGCGTGTGTGTCCACCTCTGGTTGCGATGCAACCAACACATCATCGTCTCATGGAATGGACCAGGCGTCGCACAAAGTCCTGTGGAGATATCTGTCCATATCTGCTGGAGCATGTTTCGAAGTTCCCCCGAGTGTCTGTGGAACACGTGGTTGACGTCGAAGGCGCCGATCCATCTCATCGATTGGTGAGGGATTGGTGAGATCAGGGGGGCGAGCTGGCCAAGGGATGACATTTACGTTGTTTTGTTGAAGGGAATCCTGAACAGGACGAGCAATATGAGGCCGGGCGTTGTCATGTTGAAAGGTAATGTCCGGGCCATGACGACGCAAAAGCAGTAGAACAACAGGGCCGATGATCTCGTCGCGGTAGCGCTGTCCATTGAGGTTTCCATTTACCACTATCAAACGGGTCCTCTGTCTTGCTGTAATCTCACCCCATACCATAACGCTGCCGCCCCGAACTGATCTTCTTCCATGACTCATTGATTGACGTAGCGTTCACCTCGACGTCGGTACACTCGAATCCGTCCATCGCTGTGGCTGAGGTGAAAACGAGACTCGTCAGTGAATAAAACTTGTCCTCACTGCATGGCCGTCCAGCGTAGACGCTGTCTGCACCACTGTAGACGTGCTTGACGGTGGTTTCCTGTCAAAATGGGATGTCTGGCGGGTCTTCTGGCGACAATCCCTGCACATCTGAGGCGACGACGTACGGTTTGTGAAGGCCAGGGATGCATTCTTGCAGTCACTGTTGCTGGCTAGAATCGATTTCGTAGGTGTGTTGTTCAAATCCAGTTGTCTTTTCGATTATTGGTTACGCGTGGCCTGCCACTCCGAGGAAGGCCTCTGACTGCATTCGTCTGTTGCCAACGTTGCCATAAACACCAAATGGTGTTTCTGTGGACCTTAAATTGTCTTGCAACATCACGTTGACTCGATCCTGCTTCAAGCATACCAATGGCTCTCAGAGGCTCATTTTCGGACAGGCGTGGCATTTCATAATGTTGAATAATTGCGTAATATTTTTGTTTTTCTGAGTGGTTGTTGCCAGCACGATGCCAAACAATGCATATGGAATCCCGTTAACGTACGTTTTTATACCCATTCTTGGGTAGTGAAATGCATGGGGCTTGCAGAAAAGTCAACTTTTACATGGAATGCATGCTTTTCTGTAGCAGTTGCGTTTTTGTGACTTGATTCCATACATGTACTACAATATTGAAAACCAACATTACTTGCTTGAAAAATACACTAAAATATTGGTGTCAGGAACTTTTGTTGTTGAGTATATTTGTTCCGACTCGTCACAGTCCGACTGTTGCAGTTCTTCTCACCTCTTGCCTTGATTGACAGGCCCTATGAACTTTGTTTTAATCCTCCTCTAAGCGGACTCATACAGTGTGCACATCGGCTTTTCGATTCATGTCTCAATGAAGCGAAAAAAATACATAGTCAATCCTTAAATGTAATCAATATTTAGTATGCAGCCCCCCCCTAATTGTGTTGAAAGTCCAAGATGGCCGCCAACATGGTTGAAATCTCTAATGACATCAATCTATACTCATTATATCATATTTATCTGATCAATTCATACAACTTATCACAGTAATGTTTTCAGGATCTATTGTAAGTATGCTGTATATAATTCTAATCTGGTGGTGACGAAAATTCAAAAAGGCCTCCAAAATGTCTTAATTTTCAGAAATTGTCCAGCATTCTACAGCAGATATTGATATCATTTGATATATGATGAACAAAACATATTTTTGAATGGTGAAATGGTAGATGGTTTAACGTCGGGTCAAGATTATTGCACTTATATTGCGACGTGCATGCACGTGTGTGCGTGTGGCTGCTTGTACTAGTCCGGACTGATGGCGATTTATAGCTACCCACTGAGATACCATGCCGCAGTATACCGACTCCGAGCCGACCAGTCCTTGTTTTAGCCCCTAAATGCAGAGCGCCAGAGACGGTAACAACAAGCACCATCTATTAACGTCTTATGGTATTACGCGGCCGGGGATCGAACCCAGACCTTCCGCTCTCCGGGCGGAAGCTCGACCACTAGACCACGGAGCCGGTCCAATTTTAGGTGACATTGTATCAATTTATATGTATTGTGTATGTTGTATGTTGTGTTTTAGAGAAAATTTTAATGAAGGCATCTTTTCCTGAACAAATTGCAAGTAAACAGTATATGTTATATAAGATCACCCCATAATCATCTGAGAATGGATTCATATCTTAAACACAGGAATGTATGTGTAAGTAATATTGACATTATTGCCATGAACATATGATATATCAACTTACTTCATACTTAAGTATGACCAGGGATATCAGTTCAATGTATGTGTTTACGGTTCCATAATTCATATACAAGGAACACTTTCCTTCAAATTAACACATAGCAGTGCATTTAAGACTTGCAAGACTTCTTACAGGTGCAGTGTTAGTTTATGACACTCTTTTTGTGCCTAACCAAGTCTTGTCCACTTGGGTATCCATGTATTTACTACATGTCGTCTCCCAACGCATGTCTGGGTTGCCTCTATGGAATGAATGTTTTCTTCATGAAAAGAGATTTTGCCTTGCTTCATTGACCTTAGAAATTAAACAGTTCTGTCATAGATGAGAACGACAAACCGTTCAAGAAGCTGTGTTGTGTTGTCAGAGATATCTATCTGAGTCTGCTGATGATGGGAAAGCTTTGGTTACGGCAGGAAATACATGACACATATCCCCAGCAAATGAGCCGGTAAAGGCATTACATAGTGACAATGTCTTTGAATTCTGTGGGCCTCTAGAAGTCCTCTCTCGGCTATTTCAGTCAATCCAACTGCCCCTCAATCTCCTTTCACCTGGCCATTGACTTTGATCTGATCTTGTGCCATACCAGAGAATGTCCGTTTAGTTTTGTGTGTCACTACTCCACCGGAATAATATTCGTGGTACAGTGGTGCGTGTTCCACTGTAAGAGGGACATATCTGTGAACTGCAAGCCATTAATCTGACAAGTGATGCTGCATACTTTGGGAAATCTGCATTTTGAATTGCACCCACCAGTCAGAATATGCAAAGTTCTTGTTCAAAAACAAGGGACCAGTCGTGAAACTGGGGATGTGCAGCTTCTGAAAGGATTTTCTTTGTTCGCTTCTGTTTCCTTATATTGAACATATGCCTGATGCTGTAGCAAGGTGGTACACTTAGTGAAGGAATCAGCAACTCTGCTTGAGACAATTCCAGCAGCACAGATTGCAGTTTTCCATCTTCCTTCGGGGCAGTTTCTAAGAATCCTAAAAGCAACTATTTCAATATACAATCTAGCGAAACATGATAAGGATCTTGTCTTCATCATATTCAGGAACAGTTCCAGTGGACTGTCTTAGCAATTACGTAAAATGGTTCATCCAAGGCAAGCACAGGTTTCTGACCAGGATTCAAGTTCTCAATAGCCTTTTTAGCCAAATTAATTAAATGCTGTATCATAGCAACTGTGCACATTCTAGAACACTGGCATATGGGCAATTGTTGTTTGTGGGGCGTGTAACAATGCATTGAATGCTGCCCATGAGAGGAAATCATCTTTGCCCAACTTGTGTTTTCCCAGTACGTCCTTCATGTGTTATGACCAGTTTTACTCATGATCAAGGATTGGGTTAACACTATCTACATCTTGGGTGAAAGGTCCTTTTAAATGAGGCACATAATCACACATCTTGCTAAAACAGGATGAGGGTACATTAGTATATACTGCGGGTTGTTTGTTTTTCCTTGTGTGTGTGCTGTATTCACTCAAAGAACAACCTGTCATGTCCCCCCCTTTCAGCTGTTGGTCGCTGCTGAAAAGCTGGTATCATGAAGTGGATATGTTGTAGAGCGAGCATTATGATAGATGTTATCTTTTGAGAATTTTCATAAACATGACAAATCGTGTTGGCTATATCTGTTGAAATAGACCAGACACGAAATGTCATAAGAAATACACAAACCCATATTGTGAAATGTGTCTATAAGATCACGTTTTCTTGTTTAATACCAAGTAAACCCGGACTGGCGTTTCTCGATCGCTGTGGTTTCTATGTGTTGATGAGCTGTTGCCCCTAGATTTCACGATTTGAAGATAAGATGTTCTGAGATAGTTTGGGATGCTGGAGACTGTATCTCTTCTTGGGGATTGTCTTTCTTATACCTGGCCCATCCAGTATCATACTGATTAGAGCTTGCAAAAAGGCAGGTACATACTTGTTCATGGCAGTCAGAAGGAAATGTTCCTGTGAAAGTGTGTTTCAACCTGAAGACATCCCTGCGGATAATTGTTGCTGCTCTAGCTAGCATTAATGACTCAGAATCAAACTTTTGACTGCAGGCATGGTTCAATGCTGGTCAAATATCTTTATCAAATTCCAGTATGACCTTTATGCCTTGATTGTGAGCTCTCAGAATTGCTGACAAGATTCGTTGCCAGTCTTGTAGTGTGTACAGGTACAGAATTTAAACCATGTTCATGCAGTCTCATAGATTCCCCAGAAATGCCTTACGGAATACAGACCTCGCTTCAAATGAATGAATTTTAGTACCAAAAACTAATACATTCAGTAAAACTTTACTTTGAATTGTTTTAAAGTCAAATCTAATTGATTGAAATGAACAATTGATAAGGATATTGTGGACAAACATTTGCCAATTTCTGAAGATAAGGTAATTTTGGCGGTTATCTTGGATTTTCGTCACCACCCGTGGGTGCTTGTAATTATATACAGCATTGTTGCTGTTAATCATGCATAAATTACTAAAATTGACAGGATAATTAAGATATATTGCATATAGATTAGCATCATAAGAGATTTCAACCATTTTGGCGGTCATCTTGAATTTTCTACCACCAGGTGGCGCTGCTGAAGTGGATCCATATTCAGAAATGTTCGGAATGGTTCAAGCAATAAGTGTGCCAAGTTTGGTGCTTTTAGCCCAAAGTGCACAATTTTGACAAAACCCAGCCTTAACCGCCCCACTCTATGCATGCTCCCATTACCATTATATATTTATCATAATGTAGAATGGGTGCAATATTTGAATCCAGTAAAGCAACAATTATCTTCAAAGATATATCTGGATATGTTTTCATAAGTTGAAATAACGAAGAACATTATTTTCTAGCTTGGAATGAAATAGTCTCACAAGCTTTAGACCAGATTAGCCTATAAAGAAATATAGTGCCAAGGTATTTATAGTGTGAAGTTGGTGACATTTCTATAAATTCATAAAATCATTTTTCCACTCTTTTCACCATTTCTGAAAATAATAATATATCATTTGTCCATTTTTACCCCCATTGCCCATTTACTGCCAAACGATTCTAATATATCGATTTTCTTTGCAATTCTAACAATGAGAATGTCAGTAGGACAACATCATCTGCAAAGAGCAGTAGCTCTTAATGGTTTCAAGAGCTTCACTTACACAATTTCCCCGGCATTCACTTGCTTCTATTTCAGGTCCTAATTTGATTGATAAAGAGGGTTTACAATAATAGGCTCAACATACAGCCCTGTCTTACACCAGAAGAGGTGCTAAAACATCCGATCTACAATTACCTGACTTCACACTTGCACAAACACTTTATAAATAACTTCATATAAACTTCAATAACTTCAATAACATTTTACCATGAACGCCCTT
This sequence comes from Haliotis cracherodii, assembly GCF_022045235.1. Taxonomy (NCBI): domain Eukaryota; kingdom Metazoa; phylum Mollusca; class Gastropoda; order Lepetellida; family Haliotidae; genus Haliotis; species Haliotis cracherodii. The sequence continues at coordinate 33,841,623 of NW_027266286.1, forward strand.
TTGAATAAGTACAGACAACAATCCTTTCTATCAACAGAATCAAACGCCTTTCTAAAATCTACAAAGGCAGCATAAAAAGCGATGTTTTGGTTTTCTAAAATACTTTCAACACAATGTCTTCTTAACAAAATATTATCATTCTCTCAAAATCCAGCTTGGGATTATGATATGATTTCGTTGATTTCAGGCCATGATCTAAGTCTTTGTTCAACATAGAACAACATCTGATTGTAATTTAATACCTTTTGCTCAACTGTTATATATTTCTGATGCTAATTAATTTATGGAAAAGAAATAAACTCAATATTGACTCAGTATACATCCTTGGCGCCCGCAAAATCTGCATTCAAACATGTCAGACATTACACCTTTGTCTTGTACACACATTTTAACATTTTCATATATACTGCATACTTATCTCTTAAATGCACAAACCAGTCAGCAATAGTAATATTATTTTGAACAGAATTCTTACAATTCAAACTTTTAATCACAGACTAGAAATTCTTGGAATTGTATATGCTATTCTATGCTCAAAATATTCCTTCCTTTTATGACTGCGTACAGCATTATATTTGTTTCTTATCCCAATGAGTGACCATCCTTATATTTTCTAAATCGATTCAATGCTCTACATCTTTCACGCTTCAACTGTTATGAAACCAGTCATTGTTGATTTTACTTCTTCCAGTCGGCTTCTGGGGGCACGGGTGGCCCAGTCGTCTAAAGCGCCGCGATTCGCCGTGCAGAGTTGCGTCCCTTGGGCACGCCAGAAATCTATAATTGTGGGTTCGAATCCCGGTTCGCCCCGATTATGTTAGCACCATGCCCGTGCTCGTGGGTTTCACCGAAATGGTAAACGCCTGAGACCTGCATCACTTCGGGCTTTCCTCCCACATTAAGCTGACACGCCGTGAATGAATGAATGAATGAATGAATGAATGAATTTCTTTATTTCCTCCAGAGTTGAATCCGAAGATTTTACATGGGCAAATACATTATTTACAGTACATCAATGAAATTACTTGACTATATACAAAGGAATCATGTTATACACTGCTATGAATAAATAATTTACGATGTACATTTTGAGAGCAGTAAAGTGTCTAGTAGATATACATAAGGTGTTTTTTTAAATTCCATATGAAGTGGCAGAAAGTCATTATGATGCCTTGCCAAGTATTGTAATCAAGTTCGTTTGTCAAGTCATGGACATCTGCACCGAGAAAGAATGAAAGCATATCATCATCGTCAAGCATATCTATTTTCACAAATACATCTACATCAAGTTTATCAATCAGGCATGAGAAGAAATTATTTCTGTCAGGCATAAACATTTCATAGTGCAAAATAATATGGCAATCATAGTCATAGCAATGTCTATTGCAATGGTTACATTCTTTCGACACTTTTGCTCTTGATCCGATTTTAATACAAAGTTGCAGGGGATGTCTTAGATGTGGATAGAGATACATTACATTATAAAGAACATGCATTTGTAACCGTTTATGAATTTTATGGTATCGTGAAAGATCCGGTCTCTGTGCTAGTCTCTCTCTCCAGATGTACTGTTCATTCTCTGATAGACGTCTGATTACAAGAGCTCGCCAAGCCGATTTTGTTGGGAACGAACCGCTATCAGTATACCCCTTTATATAGTTATCCAAATGGTATTTTTTAGCAGTATATAAAAGGATGTTGCATATGCTTACTGGACGGCTAATATTGACAAAAGCGTTGGTAGCAATGTGAGCACAAAATAGGTCTTTTGTTATTGAGTTACAATCGTTATTGCAGAGCCTTCCTAATAATTGTAGTCTACATTTATCAATGTAGCCATTCATTGACCACATTCATTCCCAAGTTAGAAATAGACGAATCGGTTGGATGTCTTTTACCAAATCCTTGTAAATGACGAGCAAAGTAACGTTGTGTACATTCAATCATTTCAAGTTCTTTACCGTAAAAGGCTGGTAACAATTCACATCCATAAAAGCTTGTAGATAAAATCATTCTTTTCCATATATTGACACATGCAACTGGGTGTAGGTCTGAGTCGTTAAGGCCGAGTGATCGTAGTGAATTAACACTTTTTCTGGCTTTTGAGCAACATGTCATGATTCTTTCTTTACAGGATAAATTACTGTTTATGATTATTCCGCCATATTTGACTGAGTCGGAAGTGTCAATTATTGCATCGCCAAATTTGTAGGTTACTTTATTATGACGCTGGCGTGTTTTGCAGAATACAAGTGATTTACTCTTGGAGGCATTATAGGTGAGTCTCCATTTGTTGGCATATAAACAAACTGAATCAAGGGAAGACTGTAAGCCCCGTGGGGTTGTAGACAAGAGCGTTGTGTCATCGGCCAATAACACACAGGGTATGTAGATGTCATAAACAGAGAGGCCACCGTTTGCTTTCCTTAGTTCACATATAAGGTCATTTATGAAAACAAGAAAGAACCATGCTGACATAACTCGACCTTGCCTAACACCTTGTTTAATAGGAAACTCATCAGATCTTTCTCCGTTGTATGATATAAAAGCACAGCTGTCTGTATAGCTATGGAAAAGTAAGTTCCATAATTTACCTTTCACACCAAGGTCATGTAGTTTAACAAAAAGACCGTCGTGCCAAATACGATCGAAAGCTTTTTCATTATCTAAAAATGCAGCAAAAACTTGTGATTCTCTTTCTAGGTAAAAATTAACACATTCTAAAACGGTGAATACAGACATGATTGCTCCATGTTCCTTTCTGAAACCAAATTGTAAAGCATCGGGGAATGATTGGAGATTAATGGGTGTATATGTTTCTATTCTACTTAAAATGATTTTCTCTAGGAGTTTAGATAGACACGATGTAAGAGTTATGCCCCTGTAGTTACGTGGATCATGTTTGTCGTTTTTGCCTTTATATATAGGTATTATCATGCCTTTTCTGAAGGCACATGGATAATACTGGGATGCAAGTATTTGATTGAATAGGTGTTTTAGGGTTACTACAAGCATCTCTCCTCCAAATATCAGGTGTTCATTTGTGATACCATCAGGTCCTGGAGATTTGTTTCTTTTAAGGTTGTGTATATGTGATCTGATTTCTGGGACTTGGATTTCTGTATACAGGATATCATCTAGTGGATCATGATTATGACGATTTTGTTCCATGATATAATGAAGTTTTGATACAATGGTGAGTTTAAAGTTTTCGTCAAAATCATCAGACTGGTGAGGTTTTGCCAAGTCTGAATAATAGTCACCCCACAGTTTACAAATATCAGCTGAAGAAACAGCACTACGTCCATTGTAAACTCTTGCGTCTCAACTTACGAACATGTTTATAGAATGTATTTATATCGGCTTCACATGTCTTTTCTAGTTCTGTACTTATTTCTTTGCGCTGTTTACGTTTTGATTTTCGGTGTAAACGTCTAAATTCCCTTTTTGCATTTTTATAGGATTTGTATAATCTAGAGTTTCCTCCCCGTGGTCTATTATCCGCTATCCATTCTCGTCTGGCCGACCTCATTTCATAGTGGGACTGATTTAACCCATCATTTATAGGGCTTCAAATGTGATCTATATACACTTTAGGGGATATTGTTAGAGCTGGCCTTCATAAGACGTTTACTTAGCTCTTCGTTAAAATGCTCTATGACATCAGGTTGAGCGTGGTCAGATGCTATACACACGGAGGAGAGAAGTGTGTCAACTTCTTTTGTATACATATTTATGTGTATTTCGTCTGCCTTGGTCCACTTTGGAACATGTGTTGTTTCCACATTGGGTGGAGTTTGATGTGTACATTGTATGCAGACAAGGCAAGGCAAGTGGTCCGTTGTATCCTAATGACATTGATCAAGTATGCTGCATTGGATGATGCAGTTACGCATGTTGGATGGTATGAGGGCATAGTCAATAAGTGATGTATTAACATTGTCTTTACTTCTGTACGTATACCCGGGACCTGTGTTGCATAGATTATGCGTTACACTAACTAGGTGCCTATGATCTATTACTTTTTGTAGTAGCTTATCGCGAGGAGACATGTTTATTCTGTGGATATCAGAATTTAAATCACCTAATATGACAGTGTCACCTTTGGCAGTTAAAGTATCATACATGTCAATGACTTCATCTAATGCGTTAACAAACACTGAATGTAAGACGTTAGTTGAGGGAAGACGGCAACTTATGACGAAGACATCATTATAACTATAATAGCATTAATAGTAGCAGCTACAAAGAAATGAGAGTTAGTATGTAGCGACTTAGCACTCCACATGGATGTATCATTACATAGAATAGCCGTGCCACCAGAGCCTCTAGCAGAAAGTAATTGTGAATTGCATGAATAGGTAATAACTGAAAAACCAGACAAGTCATTAAATCTATACTCACAATCCGGCGAAAGCCAGTGTCCCTGAATAGCCAGTATGTCCACTGAGTTTGGAATTACACTATTTATACCACGTGTACCATTTAACAGACCACGCACATTCCATGTAAGAAGACTAAGGGTAATAATTGAAGACACAAGAGACATGATTGAGTGGGACACTGGTTTCAGCACTAATGCGTGTTTCCTACTAACGTCTTTGGTTGTTATCACTGTACTGACCGTACTTTTCATAGTTCCTGAAGCGCGGAACGTAGTCACGACATTGTATATCTTTAGGCCAGAACTTTTTGTCATTAATGACATAATCATAATCGTCACACGACATATTGACTTGAACTGTGTATGTCTCTGTATTGTCGTAGTGGACACGTTTCTTCAGCAGGCGTGCATGAGTAACACGTACGTGGCGTTCATGTGCATAGTCAAAGATTAACTGTTTGACATCATCAAAAGATTTGTCTGCCCTGATATTAGAGAGGACAACTCTTTTGGTCCGGACTCTTGAAACCCCTTCAAGTGTGTTGTAGGATTTAGCCAGTGACTTGATCTGGTAGGTGCTTGAAGGTTTATCAGAGTGACTTCCTGTGTGAGGATGGACAGGGTGAGAGTTGTCACCATCTTCCATGCCGGAAAACACTAAACCATGGACGTTATCATTGTAGATGTTCCACAGAAGATCAGTGTTCGTCAAATCTACCATACGTGGTTTCTCCTTTGGTTTTGAAGTCGGTGTGTCTGATGTTGTATTGTGTGAGATTTTCTCCATGTATGATGTGCTCTGTTTCTCAGTATTTTCGTTGTCATGACTGTTTGCATTCGTAGAAGGTTGTGTGGGTGTGGGCTGGCACTGGGTAGTGTCAGGGGTGATCGTTGTTGATGCAGTTTGAGTCTGTTCAGTGGGTACATCAGTTGATTTGGGGGGCGATTTTACTGCGCTGGCATACGAGAGCTTCATCTTGGAAGTGACGTTGCCTATCTTATTATCAATAGTCTTCAGTTTGGTGTCTATTTGATAATTAAGACGAAGTAGTTCATGCTCAAGCTCCTGAACTCTTTCCTTGAGAGTTTTAATTTCTTGTGAGTCGAGTTTGAGTTGTGCTCTTAATTCCGATCGTCTTAGTTCTGAATCTTCCAGCCTTTTAGCAAGGTCGTCAATTGTCTTGCTCTTGTGGCCGATTTCAAGATCTTTTTGTGACAGGTCTTCATTAAGTTTCAACTCGATATCCGAGAGCTTCTTGTCAGTGGATTTTGTAGCCTGTGAGACACACTGTTTAAGTTGCACGATGTGACTCAGTATGAGCCCAATGGCATCAGTATCACCTGTTCGTTTTCGATCTGATTCAATGTAAGCGTCATTTTCATCGTTGTGTACGAAGGTATAACTGACAAGGACATATTCCTGACACTCGCCCTTCTGAGTACTTTAGACTGGAGTACATGATCTGGTACACCTCCTTCAATGAAGTGGAAAAGCTAGTATACATCTTGTGCACATTTATCGAGGGCATTGTGAACACCGCCATTTGTATTTCGTCGTTTGACAAGCGATCCTGGTGGAAAGTTGTCACAATTATCCTTCGCATAATCGTATAAGCTCTCTCTGACATGATTGATTCCCTTCATGCTTTTGTCGTAGATACCAAGTAAGCTTTCCATGAATGATCGCTTTTCTTTGTGTCCAAGTTTTTTCTTAATCTCCAGATACATGGCTTTGTCCTGTTCATAGCTGGGCTGTGTACTGTATGCCGCGGCATATATATATATACTTCTATCTATGTCATGAAAAATCATGTCAACACATTTATCAAGTAGTTTTTGTATATTATCGGATAACCTGTTTTCTCCAAATAATTCAAAATTAAATTTGAATGGGTTTTTATTATTGCCAGTGCTATTTACATTTTCACAGGCTTTACCCGTTATTTATACATCAGTGTTATAGATTACATCAATTAAACATAATTTTATTCAAACAATAAAATTGTTAACACTGATGCAAAAACCAGAAGCCGCTTCAGCACTCCCAGCAGATGCTGCTCAACTTTCTGTAGAACATGTATAATGTATAATGAACCATTTGGATTTCACAAAACCAGGTGATAGATAACACTATCTATGTATACTAAACATGGCTTGGCAATGTTTCATACCCCCAGCTACTTTAATTAGAAAGTTAGACAGTTTTTGGTTTTGGAAAATGCACGTTTAATGCAACGTGGCAATATAACAGAAAATCACAGTCGCCTAGCTAAATGTATTACAAAGTTGTATGCACCTCCGGTTTACTGACATCACTGCTGGGTTAGGCATGTAATGCAACTATAACCATTACCCTCTTCATCCATGAGCAAATTTAAAATTGATAGTAAAGGGGTTAAAGTATCTGTATCATACTGTAAATGTAATCTGCATCATATTTACAGGTCTTTTTTAATTACCTTCATGTTTGATATGACCTTGACACATGGTAGGTAATTACGAAAGTAGTATCATTGTCACACCCGATAAATATATTACGAACATACTACAACAATGTTTTGACACATGGTGGTTGTAAACAAAACACCTGGGTACCTGTACCTAAGCGATCATTGACTATAAATGTCAATGAATTTGCAAAACAAAAATATTAGTGATCCATCGTCGTTCATAATTACATATCAATACCAAATTACCAGTTTGCTGTGGCTTTTCCGCCCCCCAAGGTATTTAAGTCTGTCGACGGCAAGCTAGGATGTTTACATCACGTGGCGGTCATGTGCTACCGAGGTCGACTGGTCAAATTTGGCCCCCGCTATAAATGGCTTCTCGTTTCGTGGGAAAAGGCTGATCGTGTTCAGAGTGGATGACATGGTATCAAAGGTAGATGCCAGGAGTGTTCCGGGCCTGCAATAGTTGCCAAGCTCGTACTGCACTGCGAATGTTTTCTGCAGGAAACAATTTGTAAGCTTGACCAGCAACTATAGGGCCTATTGAGCTTCATTATTGAAGGATCACACAGATAATAAAGAGACAAAACGTCGCACTTACAACTTCCAAGAGTGCAGTTGAGTCGCATCTAGAATGAAACATTTTATACCCATATTGACTGTTTCTTGTCATGTATGGCACGTTGATGCGCGTTAAACCACTAGTAACGTTCAGGCGTGAGTTCCGGATAGCTTTTGTCATGACCTTCAGTCTTGCACTTTTAATAGTTTTTAATAGCACATTTTTTCAGTTTCATGAAAGTATCCCTTCAGTATGACACAGGCATTAACAACATGTTCTCCAGTTGTTAATCACATTGTCGACATACTGACACTTGTTGGCATAGGTTCATGTTTGGCACCCTATATACCTAGGTGACCCTTCAATAATGACGCTCAGTATAGACTGACGGAAACTACACATAGAGAACCTCAACCAAGTGTCTTTTGATATCCAATATAACAACACGAGTTGATAGACGTGGAAGAACACCGAGTCTTGCCGAGGAGTTTTTCCACTTTTATCAACGAGTGTTGATATATTTGATATCAAAAGACACGAGGGTGAGATTTTATTTATCATCCAACATCATTCTTCTGCCTGTATCAGTTTGTAGACAGTAATAAGCAATGTCTTAAGTGTAAAACGTACTGCTAACAGCTTCAGTAGCAGAGCCATTAGTGATGTCATATGATTGTAACGTCATGGTAACCAATGACGTCACAATTGTCTGCAAAGCATTGTGATGCAATTTCATTGCAGCGATCTATAATGTAGATATCGTTTGATCTCACCCAGGCGTTATCTACTGTGGGAGCCAGTTTTGGATGATAAAAACCGTTGTATCCATTACATTCACTGAACACCACAATTACGAGGAAGCTCTAACTATGCGTCTCTGAACACTTACCTGCTTTGTTGGCTTCTAGTGATTTGCCTTTGCAGAGAGTCAACATAGGAGCCGAACAAAGCAGCTTCATGTCAATACACAGAATTGGTGGACCCCAAGCCGATGGCAGTACAATTAGTCTGGCACAACTTTCCCAGGAAACTCTGCGATACGCACACGCACACGCACAAGCACACAGGCATGCATGTGTGGACAGACAGGCACCAACACATTTATGCAGCTAGTGATGTTGCGATCATTATACAAGTGAACATACACAACCAGGTTTGAACAGGCAATGCATTCTTATACCACATTTAAGTAAACTGTGGAATTTCAGGCTCGTGGAAAAAGTAATACATTGAGGCTATAATCTCTTTCATAAATTAAGACATTATTATTTATCGACTGATGCGTGAGACTTAGCTTTGCTTAGTCAATTTAGTATCCAGCTCGACACAACTTTTATCTTATACTTAAATCTATTCGTGAAATGTAAAAGAAATCGCTTTTCCTGCTTGAACAAAGAACACAGTGTTTACTTGATGCCTTGCATTAAAGCTCGGAATATCAGCCACAAGAAGCTGTTGCATCCCGGCTAAATTATCTCCCATATCTAATACGTGTAGCATATCTGCACGTGCTGGACCCCGTCAGTCGGTCGGTGAGGGGTGGTGCTACCGGGCTGGCACTACCTACGACTGGTAGACCTGGTATCTACATACACCGGCCAACTTCCAACAACACACTCGTAGAGACGTAACACTAGATCGCATCAAGACGATGGTAACGCGTGGCTTTTCAATTCATACTTTAACACATTCATGTTTCTTAATATATCTTTAAAACGAAACTCGATGTCACCTCACATATTGAGATCAGATTAAACTTCCTGCTGCCCACATCTCACCTAATACAACAGCACGCGCTGCGAACACACATTCCATTTACAAGTTAACTCGATGCCTAAACGCAAAATTTGAGATCCCTGGATACAAATATCATACGAGGGTTGATTGATAAGTTCTAAGCCGCACACAGAGGGAATTGCGTAAAAGTGAAATATTTTGTTGTGGATTTATCATGTCATACACAATACAACTTGAGTCAATTAAGGGAATTGTTTTCTTTTAAAAGTAAGAAAAAACAGGGGTATGTGACCTTTGGAAAATGGACAAACTTGTGGAATGCACATTGATCAAGGGATTTTTGGGGGAAAAAGCAAATTGTCCCAGAAGATTCTTGAAAATAATATGTATGCTTCGGACTGTTGAAACATCGACCAATTGTGGCAATGAGGCAGTCCGACTTAAAAGCCATATATCACGCCGTAAGTAGTTATCAGAAGACGACATATCATATCTCCTGTACAATCATTTCAAGTTTGCATAGGAATGTATATATAACAGCGTTAATTCAGGATATGAATTTTTTTACAACTAAAGCTCTATACTGTTATCTACTGAATGTAAACATACTACATATCTACACTGTCAAGTCTGAATGTAAACACATTAAAGGTCTAAATACTGTCACGATTGAATGTAATCATATTACAACTACATCTGTCACGACTGAATGTAAACCTTTCACAACTTTAAACTGTCACGACTGAATGTAAAACTTTTACAGCTGTATACTCTCACGACTGAGTATAATACATTTACAGTTATATACTGTCACGACTAAATGTGAAACTTTTACAGTTATATACTGTCACGACTGAATGTGAAATTTTTACAGTTATATACTGTCACGACTAAATGTGAAACTTTTACTTGTTATATACTGTCACGACTGAGTATAATACTCTTACAGTTATATACTGTCATGACTAAATGTGAAACTTTTACAGTTATATACTGTCACGACTAAATGTGAAACTTTTACAGTTATATACTGTCACGACTAAATGTGAAACTTTTACAGTTATATACTGTCACGACTGAATGTGAAACTTTTACAGTTATATACTGTCACGACTAAATGTGAAACTTTTACAGTTATATACTGTCACGACTGAATGTGAAACTTTTACAGTTATATGCTGTCACGACTGAATGTGAAACTTTCACAGTTATATACTGTCACGACTGAATGTGAAACTTTTACAGTTATATACTGTCACGACTGAAATAATACTTTAACAGTTATATACTGTCACGACTAAATGTGAAACTTTTACAGTTATATACTTATACCGCCTGAATGCAAATATGTTACAGATAAATACTGTCACGACTAAATGTAAAACCATTACAGCTTTTTACTGTCAGCGACTTAACGTGAACATATCACAGCTCTTTACTGTCACCAACTGAAAGTAAACTCATTTCAGCTCTAAACTGTCATATACTGAAAGTAAACATATAACAGCTGTATATGGTCATCTTCTGAATGTGAACATATTACAGGTCTATACTGTTACTACTGAATGTGATTTTTTTACTGCTTTAAACTGCCACCACTGAATGTAAGACTAAATATATATATATATATCTATATATCTATATATCTATATATATATATGTATGTATGTATGTATGTATGTATGTATGTATGTATGTATGTATGTATGTATATATATATATATATATATATATATATATATATATATATATATATATATATATATATATATATACTGAACCAAATTAAAAACTTCACAATCCTAAAATTTTAACATTTTGACCAGTTATCATTGTGGGCCCTTATTGTGTATTTCATGGTGTCTTCAGATAACACCCGTTTTTGTGCAGGTGAATCGATCAAAATCATGGGCACAGCACTATAGTGGCAAAAGTGGTTTTTCACGTGCAACTGGTCAAGTGGCCATAATACCGCACGTGTTTTCAGCGATACTTGTTAGCAGTCATTAACAACAAAAGAAAAACACAAGAAAACAAAAGTCTTTACGGTCATTTGTCATGCCACGCCTTTCAAATGTGCAACGTGAACGTGCCATCGGCATGTTGCAGACGGGAACGTCCGTAGCTGAAGCCGCAAGCATGATGGGTTGTAGTCGACGGACGGTTTATGATTTACAGACGCGTCTTCAGCAGACGGGTACCACTGCTGATCGCCCTCGGCCAGGTCGACCACGTGTGACGTCACATGCAGAGGATCGTCAGATTATCTTACGTCACCTCCGTAACCGATTTTTGACGGCTACATCAACCAGAAAAGAACTGTTTAGGGGTAGACTGAGTGCGCAAACTGTTCAAAACTGTCTGAGAAATGCTCACACGACGGCCATACTGCGGGCCGATCTGACTCAATTACACAGACGTCAACGTCAATTGTGGGCACAGCGACACTTACGATGGACTCAGAGGAATTGGAATCAAGTCGTCTTCAGTGATTAATCCCGATTTAATCTTCGATTTGCTGATGGTAGGGCGAGGGTGTGGAGGCGCCGTCATGAACGTTACGCCCAGTGTTGTGTACAGGAAGTTGACAGATTTCGAGGCGGAAGTGTCATGGTGTGGAGTGCTTTCTGTGGCAATGCACGTTCCAGGCTTCTTGTCATCCGTGGCAGCCTCAACGCTGCTGTTTACCGCGAGCAGGTACTGGCACCAGAACTTCTGCCTTTTATGGCAGCACATGGACCCGGTTTGATCTTCCAACAAGAAATTGCCAGACCCCACTCAGCAATTTTAACAATGAATTTCCTTCAGAATGCGGGAGTCAACGTCATGGACTGGCCGTCAAGGTCTCCCAACCTCAATCCCATCGAACACGTCTGGGATGCTCTTGGCAGAAGTCTGCGCACTCTCCAGAACCAACCACAGAATTTGCAAGATCTTGGCACCATTTTGCAGCAACAATGGCGTCTTCTTCCCAATCATGTGTTCACAAGCATCACACGGTCCATGCGGAGGCGTTGTGTGGCAGTTGTCAACGCACATGGTGGCTATACACGCTACTGAACTTGTGTGCCATCAGATTCTCGTGCTTGGGACTTATGATTTAAACTGTTGATGTTATTACCGAATACCGTAGGTGCTTGGAACAAATTATGGTTACCACCGTTAATTAAAATCTTTCTTTGGACATTAATGATTAAAAAATACCTTCTCTGATACATTTGTCCGTTGTATATCATATATGGGATTACTTTTAAAAATGTGAATTTTTTAATTTGACTCAGTATATCTATCTATCTGTCTATCTATCTATTACTCCAATTATTACTATATATATATATATATATATATATATATATATATATATATATATATATATATATATATATATATATATATATATATATATATATAATCTTACCCTGAATATATATATATCACAGTATATCACAGTAAAGTTCTAACTCTCAGGCACAATATAGTAATAATTAAATAAGTGGAGTAAGATTGAACACAGTTTTAATTGGCTAGCGCTTTCCATTCGTACCACGTACGTGTTTTCATGCCCGTTATTCAGTTATGGCCTGATGAGACTCGTACGTGGTACGAGTTGAAAGCGCTAGCCAATCAAAACTGTGTTCAATCTTACTCCAATTATTACTATATATATAAATATACTACTGAATGTAAACATAGTACGGGTATATGCCGTCAGTACTGAATGTAAACATAGTACGGGTATATGCCGTCAGTACTGAATGTAAACATAGTACGGGTATATGCCGTCAGTACTGAATGTAAACATAGTACGGGTATACGCCGTCAATACTGAATGTAAACATAGTACGGGTATATGCCGTCAGTACTGAATGTAAACATAGTACGGGTATAAGCCGTCAGTACTGAATGTCAACATAGTACGGGTATATGCCGTCAGTACTGAATGTAAACATAGTACGGGTATATGCCGTCAGTACTGAATGTAAACATAGTACGGGTATATGCCGTCAGTACTGAATGTAAACATAGTACGGGTATATGCCGTCAGTACTGAATGTAAACATAGTACGGGTATATGCCGTCAGTACTGACTGTAAACATATTACGGGTATATGCCGTCAGTACTGACTGTAAACATATTACGGGTATATGCCGTCAGTACTGAATGTAAACATAGTACGGGTATATGCCGTCAGTACTGAATGTAAACATAGTACGGGTATATGCCGTCAGTACTGACTGTAAACATAGTACGGGTATATGCCGTCAGTACTGAATGTAAACATAGTACGGGTATATGCCGTCAGTACTGAATGTAAACATAGTACGGGTATATGCCGTCAGTACTGAATGTAAACATAGTACATGTACAACAATAGTGTATGCAGAAAATGTTAATCGTCTGTTACATGTTTGCAAGATAACACGCGAAAAAGTGAAAAACACGTGCACCAAGGACAACTGCAAATGCACGTGCGGGTAAGGGTATAAAACGATTGCAACGGCAAGTCAGACATCCACAGTGATAAATAAAAAACACACAAAAGAAATGCCACGACTCACAGTCGAACAACGTGAACGAGCCTTGTGTATGGTACAGATGGGAGCCACCCACGCCCATATTGCACGAACCTTCGGTTTCTCCCTTGTTGCCGTTACCAACTTGATGCAACGTTAAAGACAGACAGGGCGGACCGCTGACAGGCCAAGAACAGGCAGACCCAGGTTGACCACGCCCCATGATGACCGGTACTTGCGTACCTTGCACCTCCGAAATCACTTCCTGACACTGACGTCATCGGCGACAAATGCCTTAGGTCACAGGGTTAGTCGACAGACAGTGGCCAGGAGACTCAGGGCTCATGGAATCAGGGCTTTTAGACCATACAGAGGACAGCTATTGACAGCGCAACATCGTCGTCTGCGATTGAGATGGGCCCGGACTGTACGACGTTGGCAACGACGTGACTGGCAGAGGGTTGTCTTCACTGACGAAAGTCGATTCTGCATGTTTAGGGCTGATGGAAGACACGTGTTTACCGCCGAAGGGGTGAACGAACGGCGGCGTGTTGCGTGCAGGAGGTCGTACCATATGGTGGAGGGAGTGTCATGGTGTGGGGAGGGATCTGTGGGCAGCAGAGGACACCGCTGGTCATCGTTGACGGAAACTTGACAGCTCAGCGGTACATGGATAACGTTCTTCGTCCAGTTGTCCTACCATTTCTCCAACAGCAGCCACGTGGTGTCATTTATAAGCATGACAACGCTAAAGCCCATACAGCCAGAATTGTCACTTCCTCGCAGCCAACAACGTCAACGTCCTGATGTGGCCTGCACGCTCATCCGACACGTCCCCCATAGAACACCTCTGGGACTTGATGGATCGTCGTGTTCGACAACGACCACACTCTCCAGCCAACCGGCAAGAACTGATCTTGCCCCTCCAAGAAGAATGGCGTCAAATCTCACGTGACCTCATCAGACGACTGACTTTTTCTGTGCGTCGAAGAGTTTTGGCGTGTATCGAGGCATTTGGTGGTCACACACGCTTGTGACTTGTTATTGAACGTGAGCGATTGTTTATGTACTCTGCCTATTGTCCATGATTCTGAAAGCTCGAGTTATGTACCACACCCAACTTTGGGGGGCTCTGACGTCATTCTCGGTCGCGGTATGATTGTCATTTCCAGTGTTGATTATGTTGATATATTGATCTTCTCAATACACTTTACTTCATGCATGTATGTTTTGTTGTTTTTGAGCAAGAGTGATTTCAAACTCTGGTAAAGTTTCTTTTGGACGTCAGTTTTAGTACATATATATACCGTCAATACTGAATGTAAACATAGTACAGATATATACCGTCAATACTGAATGTAAACATAGTACAGATATATACCGTCAATACTGAATGTAAACATAGTACAGATATATACCGTCAATACTGTATATAAACATAGTACAGATATATACCGTCAATACTGAATGTAAACATAGTACAGATATATACCGTCAATACTGAATGTAAACATAGTACAGATATATACCGTCAATACTGAATGTAAACATAGTACAGATATATACCGTTAATACTGAATGTAAACATAGTACAGATATATACCGTCAATACTGAATGTAAACATAGTACAGATATATACCGTCACCACTGAATGTGAACATAGTACACGTATATGCCGTCACGACTGACTGTAAATCTTTAACAGTTATACCCTGTCACGACTGAACGTAAAACTTTTACAGGTACATACTGTCAAGACCTAATGTAAATATTGTACAGCTTTATACTTTTAAGAGCTATACCCCTCACGATAATCGTTTACAGCTGAATGCTGTCACGAGTGAATGTAAGCATATTAAAGCTTTATACTGTAACAACTGGATGTAACACCTTTGCAGCCATTTACTGTCACGATAGAATATAAACATATTGCAGCTATATACTGTAACGACTGAATATAACACTTTTACAGCTATATACAGTTAAAACTTAATGTAAAACGTGTACTGATATATACTGTCACGACTAAATGTAAACTTTTACAGCTATATCCTGTTACGACTGAAAATAAAATTATTACAGGTACATACTCTCACGACTGACAAAACATATTACAACAATCTACTGACACGACTAAATTTAAGCATTTTACAGCTATATACTGACACGACTGAATGTAAACATGTTACAACTATATATTGTCACGACTAAATGTTTGCATTTTACAGCTATATACTAACACGACTGAATGTAAACATGTTACAACTATATACTGACACGACTGAATGTAAACATGTTACAACTATATACTGACACGACTGAATGTAAGCATTTTACAACTATATACTGACACGACTGAAGGTAAGCATGTTACAACTACAGACTGATACGACTGAATGTAAGCATGTTACAACTATATACTGACACGACTGAATGTAAGCATGTTACAACTATATACTGACACGACTGAATGTAAGCATGTTACAACTATATACTGACACGACTGAAGGTAAACATGTTACAACTATATACTGGCACGACTGAATGTAAACATGTTACAACTATATACTGGCACGACTGAATGTAAACATGTTACAGCTACATACTGTCACGTCTGAATGTAAGCATGTTACAACTATATAATGTCACGTCTGAATGTAAACATATTACATCTCTATACTAGCTGTCAGAACTGTCCTATCCGACGTCTTCCATTTCCGCATGTACTAGACCGTGTCCATGATACCCATGTCTGTACCTGTGTATCACGTTGTCCAATATGGGTGTAAATGGAGTCACATCGCAACGCCTTCAGACAGACAGACAGACGCTAGCAAGGATTGCCTACAATGGCAGCTTCTGATACGTGTCTGCTACTCCCACAGGGTGGGGAAGAAAGTCGTTTGACTCTGTGAACTCGGCGACCGTGGCAAGTTGCTAAGTCATGAACGTAACACGATACAGCCAGCTTATCGTTCCGGCAGCCGCTCACCATAGGCACACATGGATATGCAAGCTTCTCTGAGAAAATCTCATTCGTCACGGTTTGTAGGCACAAAAATGGTAACGAAACAATCATAACAGAAACCATATGTGAAAATGTTTTTGTTTCCAGTATAACTTTTAGAAATAGGCATCTGGAATAATGAGATTCCTCATGTATACATAGCTGCTTTTTTATGAGTGGGTCAGAGTACCAACTTTTTCATTGGACACAGTTGTGAAACCAAAGCGCCATACTGGGGATGAGTATATAGGGGTGGAGAATACTAGAGTGGAGAATACTGGGGTGGACAATACAGAGCTGTGGAGAAGACAGTTGCGGAGAATATTGGCGTTGAGAATATTTTAGGGGGAAAATATTGGTGTGCAGAATACAGAGTTGGAGAACACTAGGGTGGTGAATATGTGAATGGGGAATACAAGGGTATGGAATACAGGTGTGGAGAATACTGATGTGTGGAATACGGCGGTGAGGATTACTCCAGAAGGGAATACTGGAGGAATACAAGGATGAAGAAAACTGCAGTCGGGAAAAGAAGGATGAGGAATACTGCGGTGGGGAATACTAGGGTGGAGAATACTGCTGTGAGGAATAAAGGGTTGGGGAATACTGTGGTAGAGAATGCAGTAATGGGCAATCTATGGAATACTGTGGTGGGGAATACAAGGGTGAGGTGTACAGGGGTGGGGAATACAGGTGGGGAGTACTGTGTTGGAGAGGACAGGTGTGGGGAATAGAGGTGGGGAGTACTCTGTTGGAGAGTACAGGGGTGGGGAATACAGGTGGGGAGTACTGTGTTGGAGAGGACAGGTGTGGGGAATACAAGTGTGGGGAATACAGGTGGGGAGTACTCTGTTGGAGAGTACAGGGGTGGGGAATAGAGGTGGGGAGTACTCTGTTGGAGAGTACAGGGGTGGGGAATAGAGGTGGGGAGTACTCTGTTGGAGAGGACAGGTGTGGGGAATTCAAGGGTGGGGAATAGAGGTGGGGAGTACTCTGTTGGAGAGTACAGGGATGGGGAATACAAGGGTGGGGAATAGAGGTGGGGGGTACTCTGTTGGAAAATACAGGGGTGGGGAATACAGGGGTAGGTAATGTTGTGGTGGAAAATACAGTTATGGGAGGATTCTGTGTGGGGAATACAGGGACGAAGAATACTTCGGTGGGGAAAACAGGGGTGGTGAATACTCCGATGGAAAATACAGGGATGGAGAATGCTACGATGGGAAATACATGAGTTGGGAATATTGCGGTGGGGGTGAGTAGAGTTTTATGCCGCTTTTAGCAATATTACAGCAATACTACGGTGGGGGACACCAGAAATGGGGTTCACACAGAATATTGTGGTGGGCAATACAGGGGTGGTGAATACTGCGATGGGAAATGCTGGAATGGAGAATTCTGTGATGGGGAATACAGGGGTTGGGAATACAAGAGTGGAGAATACCAGGGTGGGAAATACTGGGTCGGGGAAATCTGTAGTGGGCTGTACAAGGGTGCGGAATATAAGTGGAGAATACTGTGTTGGAGAAGGGTACAAGGATGGGGAATATAAGTGGAGAATACTGTGTTGGAGAAGGGTACAAGGATGGGGAATATAAGTGGAGAATACTGTGTTGGAGAAGGATACAGGGGTGGGGAAAAACAAGGATGGAAAAAACTGCGAAGGGAAATACAGGGAAGGAGAATACTGCGATGAGGAATACAGGAATGGTGAATACTGCGATGAGAAATACAGGGAGGGAGAATATGAAGGTGGGAAATACAAGGATGTGAATACTGCAAAGGGAAAAACAGTGAAGGGAAAAACAGTGAAGGAGAAAACCTCGATGGGAAATACAGGGATGGAGAATACTGCGAAGGGAAATACAGGGATGGAGAATACTGCGAAGGGAAATACAGGGATGGGGAATACTGCGATGAGAAATACAGGGAAAAAGAATTCTGCGATGAGAAATACAAAAGTGGAGCATACTTCGATGGGAAATACAGGGAAGGAGAATACTGCGATGGGAAATACAGGGAAGGAGAATACAGCGGTGGGAAATACAGGGATGGTGAAAACTGCGATAGGACATACATGGAAGGAGAATACAGCGGTGGGAAATACAGGAATGGTGAAAACTGCGATAGGACATACAGGGAGGGAGAATACAGCGGTGGGAAATACAGGGATGGTGAAAACTGCGATAGGACATACAGGGAAGGAGAATACAGCGGTGGGAAATACAGGAATGGTGAAAACTGCGATAGGACATACAGGGAAGGAGAATACAGCGGTGGGAAAGAAATACAGGGATGGTGAAAACTGCGATAGGACATACAGGGAAGGAGAATACAGCGGTGGGAAATACAGGAATGGTGAAAACTGCGATAGGACATACAGGGAAGGAGAATGCTGCGATGGGAAATACAGGGAGGGAGAATACAGCGGTGGGAAATACAGGGATGGTGAAAACTGCGATAGGACATACAGGGAAGGAGAATACTGAGATGAGAAATACAGGGATGGTGAATACCGCGGTGGGAAATACAAGGATGATGAAAACTGCGATGGGAAATACAGGGAAGGAGAATACTGCGATGGGAAATACAGGGAAGGAGAATACAGCGGTGGGAAATACAGGGATGGTGAAAACTGCGATAGGACATACATGGAAGGAGAATACAGCGGTGGGAAATACAGGAATGGTGAAAACTGCGATAGGACATACAGGGAGGGAGAATACAGCGGTGGGAAATACAGGGATGGTGAAAACTGCGATAGGACATACATGGAAGGAGAATACAGCGGTGGGAAATACAGGAATGGTGAAAACTGCGATAGGACATACAGGGAAGGAGAATACAGCGGTGGGAAAGAAATACAGGGATGGTGAAAACTGCGATAGGACATACAGGGAAGGAGAATACAGCGGTGGGAAATACAGGAATGGTGAAAACTGCGATAGGACATACAGGGATGGAGAATGCTGCGATGGGAAATACAGGGAGGGAGAATACAGCGGTGGGAAATACAGGGATGGTGAAAACTGCGATAGGACATACAGGGAAGGAGAATACTGAGATGAGAAATACAGGGATGGTGAATACCGCGGTGGGAAATACAAGGATGATGAAAACTGCGATGGGAAATACAGGGATGGAGAATACTGCGATGAGAAATACACAGATGGAGAATACTGCGTTAGGAAATACTGGTGTTGAGAATACTAAGCAGTAGAATACAGGGATGGGAAGTAGAGGGGGTGGGGGTGGGGTGGGGGGTACAGCGATGGGAAATACAGAGAGGGAAATACTTTTGTCGAGGAACACAGTGGTTAGGAATACTGTGATGGAAAATACTTGGATGGTGAATACTGCGATGTGGAATACAGAGGTGGAGAGTACATTGGAGGGTAATACAGGGGTGGTGAATACTACGAAGGGAAATACACGGAAGGAGAATACTGCGATGGGAAATACAGGGAAGGAGAAAACTGGGATGAGAAATACGGCGAAGGAGAAGACTGCGCGATGGGAAATACAGGAGTGGAAACTACTGCGATGAGAAACACAGGGATGGAGAATACTGCGATGGTAAAAACAGTGGTTGTGAATACTGTGTTGTTTAATACAAGGGTGGACAATGCAGGGGTAAAGAACATTGCGGTGCATGGGGAACACATGTTTGGGTTATACGAGTGGAGAATACAAGGGTGGAGAATACTGCGGTGGGTTATACGAGTGGAGAGTACCGTAGTGGAGAATACAAGGGTGGAGAATACAAGGGTGGAGAATACTGCGGTGGGGAATACAAAAGATGAGCATACTGTGGTGGGGAATACAAGAGATGAGCATACTGTGGTGGGGAATACAAGGGTGGAGAATACTGCGGTGGAGAATACAAGGGTGGAGAATAATGTGGTGGGGAATACAAGAGTGGAGAATACAAGAGATGAGCATACTGTGGTGGGGAATACAAGAGTGGAAAATACTGCGGTGGAGAATACAAGAGTGGAGAATACTGCGGTGGGGAATACAAGAGTGGAGAATGCTGCGGTGGGGAATACAAGAGTGGAGAATACTGCGGTGGGGAATACAAGAGTGGAGAATACTGCGGTGGGGAATACAAGAGTGGAGAATACTGCGGTGGGGAATACAAGAGTGGAGAATACTGTGGTGGGGAATACAAGAGTGGAGAATGCTGCGGTTGGGAATACAAGAGATGAGAATACTGCTGTGGGGAATACAAGAGTGGAGAATGCTGCGGTTGGGAATACAAGAGATGAGAATAATGCGGTGGGGAATACAAGAGTGGAGAATGATGCGGTTGGGAATACAAGAGATGAGAATACTGCGGTAGGGAATACAAGAGTGGAGAATGCTGAGGTTGGGAATACAAGAGATGAGAATTCTGCTGTGGGGAATACATGAGTAGAGAATACTGCTGTGGGGAATACAAGAGTGGAGAATGATGCAGTTGGGAATACAAGAAATGAGAATACTGCAGTGGGGAATACAAGAGTGGAGAATGCTGCAGTTCGGATGACAAGAGTGGAGAACAATGCGGTGGGGAAGAAAAGAGTGCAGATTACAGCGGTGGGGAATACAAGAGTGGAGAATACTGCTGTGGGGAATACAAGAGATGAGAATACTGCTGTGGGGAATACAAGAGTGGAGAATGATGCGATTGGGAATACAAGAGATGAGAATACTGCTGTGGGGAATACATGAGTAGAGAATACTGCTGTGGGGAATACAAGAGAAAAGAATACTGCGGTGGGGAATACAAGAGTAGAGAATACTGCGGTGGGGAATACAAGAGTAGAGAATACTGCTGTGGGGAATTCAAGAGTGGAGAATGATGGGGTTGGGAATATAACAGTGGAGAATATTGCGGTGGGGAATACAAGAGTGGAGAATACCGCAGTGAGAAATACAAGGGTGGGGAATACAGGGTAGAGAACATTGCAGTGGGGAGCACAGGGGTGGAGAATACTGCGGTGGGGAACACAAGAGTAAAGAATACTGCGGTTGAGAATACAAGAGTCGAGAATACTGTGGTTGGGGAATACAAGAGTGGAGAATACTGCGGGAATACAAGGGTGGGAAAATGATACGTAATACAAAGAGATTGATGTAAACTATATTTTTCTCACTGTTTACCTATCTTTCCTATTCTTTTCTTTCCTTCTGTTCCGTTCATGATTAGTACAAGCTGTAAATCAATTGTGTGAATATCTGGGCGAAGGTGTCCTACTTTGGAGAACTTGTCAATCCCATTCACTTTTTGTGAATACAATATGTTTAAATCAAATCAAATCAACGGTGGGGATTTCAGGGGTAGTGAACATTGTGGTTGGGAATACAGGGCTGGAGAATACTGGGGTGGGAAATACAAGATTGGGGAAAATGGGCGTTTAGAATACTGGGGAGGATGGGCAGCAACTGGTACTTCCTGCCTGCGACTGTGTGATTTCCCAGCGCGTTACAAACGACAACGTAGTCGACCATGTCTGGTTCCAGCTCGCCAAAACTCCACGACAACAACAGCATTACATCTTAAAATAGCTCAACCGTCGAAAGGCATCGCCATAAATACCTCGCCGCTGTATGATAAAGGAACAGCATTGGTAAAAAGATTGCTCTGTTCAGAGAGGAAGTGTCCTGATGGGAAATCTATCAGAGAAATATATCCTCGGCATAGAGCCTAGAAACACCCACAGGGAGTAATAAAATATCGGTTTGGGCAATTAAAGGTGACAAATACAGCCTGTGTACATGATCATGAGAAACGCATTTCAACGAAGGCAGTTGGTTCTGAGTATATTCAAGAACGGCATGTGGCACATGTACAGTTAAAACGTTTATCGAAATTCGTTTCACGTCTAAATCAGAGAAAGAAAAAGTAAATTCGTTCTGAAACCATTGTTAAGTACATAGCCTAGGTCGAGTGTGGTTTATTTATGGGGGGGGGGGGGGTGATAATTTCAAAACATACATTGCAAGGACTTTAAATGTGTGCCTTGCCCAAGAAGAACATATACAATTGTATGCTCACACACATACGATAGCAAAGTGGAAAATAATCACTTCACTACACGACACAACTTCATCTCGGGATAGGTACACACCGCTGTGCACGTGACAGCTACACATATGCTTCCCAATAAACAGAGTCCTGTTTCCTCGTAATGCAACGTCTTTTCGACATACTCTTGTCAGGCCCTACAAGCAATAGCCGTGACAGGAGGGCCACCTTGAAGGGGGAAACACGGAATAACGAGACTCTGGAAAAGCTGGGAATTCTTCAATTCTGTAATTGTCATTATCGTATTCCATATGGTGCTGTAGATATCCAAATACGTACCGGTGAGAATGAGCTTCACTGGTTAGTCATTCTTTCTCTCCTATACACGAGTCACCTCTCCTACTATCCTTTACCTGAGTCAACAGAGAGTACATATTACCTGTCTTACTCTCCTATATCCGATTGATTGATTGATTATTAGAAAGTTTCATAGGTGTTCCGGCAACTAGGCCCATTTACACCTTGCCCATAATAAAGGTTTGCTCAGCACCTAGATAGTTCATAGTGTAGTACGACCACCACACACTTTAAAATCACCACACACAACACCTGAGATTGTCTGACATATTCAACAGAGAACTATAGACATCATAGGTTGCAAGAGCATTATTATAGACATGAAAAATGGAGACTGATCTTTTATCCTTCAAATGTATATTGACTTCATTCCCTTCCAATTGGGATGGAGGAACCTTATTTCACTAAATGACAGCGAGTGAGTTTAGCACTACCACCTCTAAAACCAAACTGACGATCTCTACGTCAGCAGAGATAACCTTCCCAACGGAATTGCTGATTAGGATTCAAGAACGTCTCCTGAAGACATAACATCTGGCATTGGGTCAAGACTGTTAATAAAAACCTTAACTCCTGGACCATTAGCATTTATTGAACTAGCATCAAGAGTACCATTAGAAGGATGGATTAAGACTTCCATGGTTGACCCTTAACCATGCTCGTCAGATCATCAGGGGACAATTCTAACCCCAAGAGGGACTGGGGACTTGAATGCACGAGTAGTTCCAAGATTGGCAACGACACAAATAACGAAGTTGACAAAATCAACAGGAGAGACATTGTAGAATAGAGGTTTGCAAGAAGATTCAGACACAATGTCAATTACAGGATGAGTCTGACATTCAACTTCCACAGTTTAAGTCTGGGTACCAGTAGTCACCATGACTGGAGGAGAAACATCAGAAATTGGAACAACCGGACAACTGGTTTAGCTGCAGGTGGTGTTTTATTGACTTTTGGAACCTGATCCTGAGCAATATCCAAATCTCCACATACCTTTCGAACAGCATTGGAATAAGACAATTTACCCTTAACTCTGACTTTCTGGATCTGGACAGCTTCCTGGTATTTAAGACAACCTTTGTATGCCGCAGAGTGAGCACCTCCACACACAGTTCTTACATTTAAGAGAACTTTCATTGCACTCCTCATATTTGTGCAAACCCGTTGCTATACCACGTGCGCATGTCCTTTTTTTTGTAAATCTCGTGCTGTTCATCCTCTGTGTGTGACAGACCACAACGTTGAACAGCGAAAGAATTTTAGTTGACTTATTTGTTGTGGGACGAAGACATCCTTAGAACTCCAGTCAACAGAGTACATATTACCTCTCTCATTCCCCTTTACCTGAGTCAACAGAGTACATATTACCTCTCTCACTCCCCTATACCCGAGTCAACAGAGTACATATTACCTCTCACTCACCTATAGCTGAGTCAACAGAGTACATACTACCTCTCTCACTCCCCTATATCCGAGTCAACAGAGTACATATTACCTCTCACTCACCTATAGCTGAGTCAACAGAGTACATATTACCTCTCTCACTCCCCTATATCCGAGTCAACAGAGTACATATTACCTCTCTCACTCCCCTATACCTGAGTCAACAGAGTACATATTACCTCTCTCACTCCCCTATACCTGAGTCAACAGAGTACATATTACCTCTCACTCACCTATAGCTGAGTCAACAGAGTACATATTACCTCTCACTCACCTATAGCTGAGTCAACAGAGTACATATTACCTCTCTCACTCCCCTATACCTGAGTCAACAGAGTACATATTACCTCTCACTCACCTATAGCTGAGTCAACAGAGTAAATATTACCTCTCTCACTCACCTATAGCTGAGTCAAGAGAGTACATATTACCTCTCTCACTCCCCTATACCTGAGTCAACAGAGTACAAATTACCTCTCTCACTCCCCTATCTGTAACAAAGATGTTCCAGATGGGTTGTCACCTAGACGTTTGTAAACAAAGGCTTCAATGTAACTGAAAGATGTTCCAGATGGGTTGTCACCTAGACGTTTGTAAACAAAGGCTTCAATGTAACTGAAAGATGTTCCAGATGGGTTGTCACCTAGACGTTTGTAAACAAAGACTTCAGTGTAACTGAAAGATGTTCCAGATGGGTTGTCACCTAGACGTTTGAAAACAAAGGCTTCAGTGTAACTGAAAGATGTTCCAGGTGGGTTGTCACCTAGACGTTTGAAAACAAAGGCTTCAGTGTAACTGAAAGATGTTCCAGATGGGTTGTCACCTAGACGTTTGAAAACAAAGGCTTCAGTGTAACTGAAAGATGTTCCAGATGGGCTGACACCTAGACATGTGTAAACAAAGGCTTCAGTGAGTGAGTGAGTGAGTGAGTATGGTTTTACGCCGCTTTTAGCAATATTCCAGCAATATCATGGCGGGGGGACACCAGAAATGGGTTTCACACATTGTACCCATGTCGGGAATCGAACCCGGATCTTCGGCATAACGAGTTAACGCTTTAACCACTAGGCTACCCGACCGCCCCAAAGGCTTCAGTGTATCTGAAAGATGTTCCAGATGGGTTGTCACCTAGACGTTTGTAAAGAAAGGCTTCAGTGTAACTGAAAGATGTTCCAGATGGGTTGTCACCTAGATTTTTGTAAACAAAGGCTTCAGCCTAGATGGGTTGTTGTCGCCAATTACTTTCGTTTACAGGTCAACATTTTTTTAAATTATGTAGATCAAATAAAACTGACAAAATAGTATCAAAATATCTTTATTAAAAACATTACATACAACTCATTTAAATTTTACAATCACTCTAAAATATTTTCAATCAAACTGTATAATAAAATGATAAAAGTAGCCAAGTTGATGGACAAGATCTACATGCTTCATGTGTAAATAGGTTTCCCCTGTATGTATGTATGTATGTATGTATGTATGTATGTATGTATGTACCAATCACTACCCACTGACAAATATAGAACTCACATAAATCATTAAACGTACACGAAAAAATAGGAACATCCATATAAAGATTTTCAGAGCAACATTAATTAAATTGGTCAATTATTTTCACATCTTAAGATAATTGTTTTTTGGGTTTTTTTAATTTTCATCACAAAGAAAACAAAACTCAGCCATGTTGATAGTACACTGCTGACAGAATCTTTTACTACAGTATTTACACATGTATGTACATGCTACAGGTTGCAGCTACATCGATGGAATGATCACAGAAGGCTGGAGTCTACATCTGAAATAACAACAGGTGTGTACATTGAGGCAATCAGTCCGTATTAGTTTAATGCTTCTTAATGCTGTTAGGATCCTCATCAAGTTGTAAATAAAAAATAAAAAAGTATGAATCCTCGCATTATATTGTGTAGATCCTTCAAAATCATAATTAATAATGACTGATTGAAGAATGTTTTTCTTTCCTAATAAAATAAAACGTTCTTGTGAGATTTCCATCACATTTTACAACGAGACCTATTGACCTTCGACAGATGACATTCTAGTTTGTGAACAAATATGTCAAGTATCAGCATTAAGAGAATGGTCACATGTGCTTTGATGCTCAATTCATGTGGGAACTCCACTTACCATGCCAAAAGCTCACATAAATGTTTCACTTAAATAAGAAAAGATTTCCCCTAAGTGGGCTATATGAACCAGACTGCCGTACAGTGATCCCTCGCTACGTTACCTTTGGGGTCCAAATAATTGATGAGCATTTTACTTAAAGATGATCAGCGGTTTAACAAAAGCGAGTTGTAGGGGTTAGATGACCAACAAAACAGTATACATGATCTGCCTGCCAAACACGATTTATGTTGCACGTTTCAGAGTTTAAAAAAAGATTAGAATAGAAGTTGTTATGATTCATAGCAATTATAATAATCATAATCGTAGCACTTTGGTAAGGTGGTATGCAGGGACTTCTCGCGCTACACGTATTTGATTGCGAAAATGTTATGTTGACAGTCAAACTGCCTCAAATATGACTTTTAGCGAATCATGGTACAGCATTTATGATATGTGTATCCATTCTCTAGCAACTAAAGTTCGTTTCAAGGTGTCAATAGCAGTAATCTGACCATGGTTGCTGAAAATAATGAGTTGTGCGACCTACCAATCACGATACGATTTCACCAAAATTATTGCAAACATTGTTATAATTATTGAATGATATTTTGAATATAATTAATAAAATGAATTGCAAACATTAGTCCAGATAAACACTGAACAATTTGTTTATAACCAGAAATTATAATTATAGGATTAAATTGCATACTTCAGTTCGGATTTGTTGACTTATTTCAGACGTTACGTGATCGCGGTGATCAGCTGATAATGTCTTCTGAGATGGGGGGAAAACATCGTGTCATTGTTAGTACATTTTGAGAGCCATGCTTTACCACGCGCTATAAGCGGGTTAGCACTATATTGAAGAGCGCAATAGCGAGGGAACACTGTATTTCAAAGCAATGTAGAACTTACTGTTGTTTCCTGAGATTACACCAGTGGATAGCTAGCTTGCGTAGCAACACCGCACTGGTTGTTTTGATTGCGGCTCATCTTTACATATCCCTCCACACCCCAGGTAGTGCCCCAGCTGAAAAAACACCATCAGATCAAGATACTGGTGAATGATGTCCCTCACATCTTCTTCATACAGAGCACTTCAGTAGGAAACAAGAAAACAGCGTTATCACTATCCCCTGCCATGGGGCACATTAGAACTTTCTTCATAGTATATATTTCTATATAGTAGTAAATATACATGGAGAAAGGGAGGGTAACTCCAGAAAAGAAAATTACAGCATCAATTTATGAACACTGTCTTGACAAGTATCTCTCAGATAAGCATGCAAAGTTTCATTCATGTAACTTCAGTAGTTTCTGAGAAAGCTTGTCCCCATTGCATTCACTATACACAAGTACAAAAACATGGAACAGGGGCCATAACCGAGTTTCTCAGAAAGCTTGTCCCCATTGCATTCACTACACACAAGTAAAAAAACATGGAGCAGAGGCCGTAACCGAGTTTCTCAGGGAGTTTGTCCCCATTGCATTCACTATACACAAGTACAAAAACATGGAGCAGAGGCCGTAACCGAGTTTCTCAGGGAGTTTGTCCCCATTGCATTCACTACACACAAGTACAAAAACATGGAGCAGAGGCCGTAACCGAGTTTCTCAGAAAGCTTGTCCCCATTGCATTCACTACACACAAGTACAAAAACATGGAGCAGAGGCGTAACCGAGTTTCTCAGGAAGCTTGTCCCCATTAAAGGCAGGATGCACAAACAAGTAGCAAGGGACGTAACTCTGGAAAAAACTACCTCATGGCACCAATTTTCAAACGAAGCCTTGACAAATATCTCTTCGATGAGCTTGTAAAGTTACATTCATGTAACTTTAGCAGTTTCTAAGAAAACTTGGCCTCATTGCAGACACTATGCACAAAGTAAACAGACATGAAGCAAGGCCATAAGTGTGTAAACAAAATAATTTACGGCACCAATTTTTGAGTTCAGTCTTGATAAGTATCTCTTAGATAAGGACACTAACTTTCATTAATGTAATTGCAGGGCATTAACAATGTCAACTCTGTAAAAAATGAATTTAATAGTCAGAGGTGAGGTTGCTAAGTTGCAACAATTGCCACTACCGCAGTGTTAGAAGATGTTTAGATCAGGTTTTTTTTTTTCCTTTTTGCTCAGGCTCTGGAGAAGAATCCAGAACTAGTCTCCATGTATAAAAAAGATGACAAATTTCGACAATTGGCAAAGACCCTTAGTACCACTTGACAAAATGGAAGAAGTATGGGTTGACACCATCATAGTGAGTCCAGAGGGAGAATATGTTGTCAAGTACATGGACTCTATGACAATTACCTGGATAGAAGGTCTCTTGGACAGACTCTCAGGGAACCACTTTGTCAACTACGACCACAAGACCAACAACAACCTTGAAGGGTGGCATCATAAGATGGACTCACTGAATCATGCCATCTCAACATTTATGACTTTGTATCCATGGTCAAGTGGGACAAACGGTATCTTGTTAACTCCCTTGTGTGAATACATGACACTTTTTATAGATAACAACTTATTCATTCCTTGTAACTTAGTTTCAGGGCTACTTCACTCTTTAATGCTACCTTGTGTAATACACATTAACTCAAAAAGCTTACTCAGTATTCTTCTGATGAAGTGTCAAGAAGACCAAATCAGTTATCCACAAATGTCATGCGTTCTTGTTCTTCCATCTTCTGAATGTCTATCGAAGACTCCCATATGTGATTGCATCGCTTTTTGTTATTGTAATTCAATCTGTGCTAATGGCTGAATAAAATTATTCACCTGCCATGAATAAAACTGTGCCTACATCTACAAACTATCCTTATTTGTCTTTACAACCCTACACCCGTTCGATCAATATTGAATAGCTTTGTTATCAGTCTGGTAATCTCCAGGTACTAATCCTTTGAATATACTTGAATACAGTGCCGATTGATCGACCAATATTTGCTTAATTTTATCATATATTCGACCGATCAGGATGACAACGAAGTAACAGTGTTCCAAGTAAATGATGATACTCAATGGTTCCTTGTCTTCACCTCTATGCTGAAATGATCCGATTTTGGGGTCCCTATACCACCTTAGTTTGGACCACTGAGTAGTACTAAGACTGTCATGAATTACCTGTTTTTCACCAGCCAGTAGTCCTTTCCATCATCAGTGCCATAACCAGCAACTAACACTCCATGATCTAGCTCTGTGCTGCTGCACTCAGGTTCATCATAGACGCCTGTGGAACAGGACCATAGTCTTCACTTGACATGTTCAATGATTACAACATCTAGCAACACCTAAGGCTAAAAAAAATAATACTTTTGGTTCTCAGGCACCGCCCGAATCATCACAAAGTCCACCTCACTTCTCGTTTTTATATCCATTTAAAAAAAACAACTTTAAATATTCCGCGTCTCGAACACACGCCCCTGCAATGAAATGCTAAAATACTTAAGAACACCATGATTTCGCCAAAAATTATTGTAAACAAAATTTGGTTACATACTAGTTCGAACAACCAACAACAAACATACCCACCCCCACTAGATTTTCAAAAGCAATTGCCTGAGAACCAATTCTTTTTTGTTTTTAAGCCTCAATTACATTTTTAAAGTGAATCAAAGGACTTCTCATTTTTGAAAAGGCACCAACTGTCAAACACACACATAAACCGGCCTATGTTACCTCCACTGTAGAGCTGGAATGACTGGTGACTGGCATCTATGGCAATAGAGACTGGTCCTACTTCTGCAACAGAGCTTTTCAGGTCCGACTCACTTCCACTCTCCACATCAACACAACCACTGGCAGTAGCTGCAATCTCAGACTTCTTGAAGTGGCATCTCTCTTGCTGGGTAGGAAGTAAGCAGGGGCATCGTAGCCATTATTCAGTCAAAACAAAAACACTCTTAAACTAATAAGTGAATAGTGTACCCAAAGAAATAAGTTTACAAACAGTCAACTGGATTTAGACCTATGGTAACATGTAACAACTAGATTTGTAGAGAAGTCCTTCCAGAGGAAATGATTTAAGCCAGTAAGGTCACAGTGGCCTCAGAAGAATCAAATCTGGAGCGCCAGAGTGCCAGTGGCAATATTTAATTGTGTTTGTTGTTTAACGCCACACTCAGCAATATACCAGCTATATGATGTCAGTCTGTAAATAATAGAGTCTGGACCAGAAAATCCAGTGATTGGTATCATAAGCATCAATCCACGCAAATGGGATACGATGACATGTATCAACCAAGTCGACAAGCCTGTGCACCCGATCCCGTTAGTCAGGTCTTATGACAAGCATAGTCGCCTTTTACAGCAAGCATGGGTTGCTGAAGAAATATTCTACTCCAGATCTTCAAGGGTCTATAAATCGTGAATGGCAGTAAGATAAGATCCTTGTGCCTTTACATGCTTAAGGTTATACTTATGATAGAAATACTGAGTGATGTCACAATATGAAGCCAATGATTAATGTTCTGTTGTACAAATAAACTGGACAAACAGAATTAATAAAATAATTCCAACTTGACTGAAACATTCTCCAAGTAGGCACACTAAATCACAAAGGGCAGACCTAAACATTGTCTTACAATACCCTATACCCTATCGGGCACTTAATAATACATTTTTATCCCTCCCTACATCATGCTACAGAAGCAGATTTAAAGTGCTTTCTGACAAAACTTAATGAACTCACCTTAGCATCATAAGGGTATTCATTCTCTGACTCAATACCTCCATTGGTGATGACATATTCAAAGGCCTGGTCCATGAGACCCCCATTGCAGCCCTCATTACCAAACTTGCCAGAACAGTCGACCAACTGCTGCTCACTCAAGGAGACTAACTTGTGAGATGCACGGTAATGCTGACCCTCCAGCGAACCAGTCTGTTCAACATATCAATAGGGGCATAGTTTATTGTTAAGAGTGAATGATAGTAATAGTTTTTAGTAATATTCCAGCAATATCACAGCCGGGGGACACCAGAAATAAAACAAATGTTATCATTGTGTAAAATTTTAAGAATACTACCTCTATTACATCATAGCCATAAATTCCCGTATGGGCTGCACAATCACATCCGCTTCACTGCCATACATATCAAATAGTTGAGGAAAACCCTATCCTCCACACAAATGCATATGCTGATATACCGATGTCTCCTATTGACGTAATTTCCTGGTAGCCCGTACCATGTTACATCCAAGACTAACATGTTTGAGCCCATATCACCTACATCTATGATTCCATAGTATACCAGGTGTTAGCCAGCAATCTGCCTACAACAAGTTAACAATTTAAAGGACAACTCAGCATGAATTTTTGGTATCCTTGGAATCTTCTACAGACTTTTAGCTAAAGCTTTGATTTTGCAAGCTCTGCAAATTGCCCATGTTGGTGTAGAGATTGGTGTTGGTGTGGCAATAGCTGTCTGTTATGGTGGTAAGCCATCCCATCACAGCAGCCTTGGTAACGTCCCTTTTCTGACAAAGGCCTGAAAAGGTAGCCTGTCAGGATAATCTACAGTCATACTTAAAGGCGGGTATGGTGTATGGCATAAGCCAATGCCATATGCTGATGACTGATTTATATATTTCGGTTGGGACCTGAAATAGTTTGAACTCCAGTCTCGTGTGTAATTGAGGAAATACCAATGTCACGAAACTCTGACAACCTGGCTGCAGTGGCCATAATCAGGAGAAAAGCTGTCTTTTTCGAGGCTATTAGTAAGTGTAGCATTTGACATGGAGTCATATGGTGTTCCATTAATGCTGTCAGAACAATTGATAAATTCCAGTTTGGGAATGTACATGGTTCTTCATGTCTTCCAGTGAAAATTGGAAATTTTAAGTACAATAAGTACAATTTGCATATTTATATACTTATCCTACCTCTCACTATGTATTTCTTCTTCGATCCTATGTGCTTGAACCTTGTTTCCAACTTCTTAATAAAAAACAATTGCCTGAACACCCCTAGCCTCTCCATGGTTACGACCCCAGCTTTGGTCAATTACGTGCCTCTCATGCTGGGTAACCTTCCAACTTGACCATGTGTCTCTCAACCAACTCATTCTCTTTCTTAGAGTTATCAGACCAGAGGAACTGAAATACGGGGGTGGTCGGGTGGGCGTATCACGTGTGAGATAGGATAATTATATATATGTACAATTAATACTTAAAATTTCCAAATCTTTAAACTTATCCTATCTCACACAATGCATTTATCCCACAGTAAGATGGTAGGCTGCAGATCCCCTAGCCAATATAGACTACAACTGTGTAAGGCCATGGTGGATGCAACCTCTCAGGTCTCATACAGGTTGGATGTTTCGGGTGGAGGCAGCCGAGCAAAGGTACATGCT
Organism: Haliotis cracherodii; assembly: GCF_022045235.1. Lineage (NCBI taxonomy): Eukaryota > Metazoa > Mollusca > Gastropoda > Lepetellida > Haliotidae > Haliotis > Haliotis cracherodii. Next base: position 33,874,587 of record NW_027266286.1, read on the forward strand.
CAAAGGATGATTTTCGTGAATAACCAAACAGGCTGGCCAGGAAGTTGATTCATTGCTAGAAAATCCCAACAAAGACCTAGGAATGCCCTTCCGCTTCTGGAGCATTTGAACTGGATAGATAGAGCATTGCAAGGGCCGGATGGAGCCACTGACAGTGAAGTAGGTCTTCCCAGTAGACGATGGAGTTGTCTGTTGACTAGCTTTAGCAAGCCAAAAAGGTACGACCAAAGTCAGAGACAGGTGACTGGTGGCTTCTACCTTCTGTAGGTCCCAGGGAAGAACGCCCGTCAGGGAAATGCGTACGCATTGAGGCCCTTTGAGACTAACATATCGTGATACCAAGCCTGTGTGTCAGGGATGGGCAACACAATTCGGGATAGCTAAGCATTGGAACGGGTGGCAAACAGATCTATCTCTGGGGGCTGATATAACTGGCAGATCCATTGGAAGATCGTCAGGTACCACTCAGTTGGCGACAGTTTGTCTTGTCAGGACAGGGAGCCTGCTATAACATTGGAGACCCCTGGTGTGGTGAGCCCTGACATATATGTTGAGAGAGTCGATGAGTTGGAAGAATTCGAGAGCGATAGAGGAGCAACACTGACTTCGAGGATCCCATTCTGTTTACAGGAGTATAAGTCAGACTATCATGAGACGAGAAAAGTTATGGAGCTCTGCCTAGTGCCTTACTGCTGGAATGACCGCCTTGAACTCTGGATTGTTGATCCTCATTGGACCAACATCCTGCTACCTGAAGATCGTGAAAATGCACTCCCCAATCTACGGTTGATGCGTCTACAAACAGATGACGGTTAGGGACGGGACAAATGGCCTCAAAGGTACATTCTGCAAACATTTGATTCGACTAACCACAAATGTAGATGAGGGTGGAGATGGATCGGTAGACATATCCACATTAAACAATCGTTGATCGTGATGAATGGCGCGAGAAAGCATTGAAGTGTTTGTAGATACAGTTTGACTCGGACGGTGAGCCGGTGAGGGCTTGCTCCGACGTCAGGAGTCCCATGAGCTGTTGCCATTGTCGGAGCTGGAGTGTTTGAGTGCCAATGAATCATATCGTTGAATCTTCATCCAACGGTCGTGAGAGACAAACATCTTGGCTCGTCGAGTGTCAAAAAGAGAAATGATGAATTTGAGTCGCTGAGTGGGAATAAACTCGGACTTGTCGATGTTGATTTTCCAGTTGGCATTTCTGTCGAGGGAGATCAACGGTCACTTGGAGACTGGTGTCCTTCTATATTTCTCATGTGACCTGTAGGTTCGCATGAGAAAATATGGTACATGAAGCCCATGGTTGTTGATAAAGTTCAGCGTTAAACTGATCATCCCAAAGAGCAATGCTGGAGAATACCATAGTGGCGTCAGGCTGTCACGTAACCAGGGTGATAGAGTAGGTCTAGGATGCTTATCCTGCATAAGATGTATCACTCCTCTGACAAAGGCATTATCTTGAGAGTGATGAGAGAGTGAGGCAGAGAGCACATCTGTTGCCAATAAGATTGTAGACACATGTGGTAGTGTACGGCAAAACATAGCAAAAGATGTGCATGATAAAGGTCCTCAATGACACTTTTGGGAAAGTGTGCTGATGTCATTATCGATCTCAGGGGATGTTACTGTGGCCGACATCCATGAGTGCCAGTATCCTCCTGGACGAAGTGAGGTCCATGTAACTTGTCACATAAGCGGCGAAAGGAAGCGAAGGCCATATCCAAGGTAGACAAAAATATCCAACAAAACTGGTCTAGAAGGGAGAGTAATGTTCGAGGATGTGGCTGATGGTACTGCGAATCCTGTTAGTCGATCAACAGCAGAGGCAATATGCTGTAGATGTAACTTATCCGCAAGCCTGGTCTAGAAGGGAGAGTAATGTTGGAGGATGTGGCTGATGGTACTGAGAATCCTGTTAGTCGATCAACAGCAGAGGCAATATGCTGTAGATGTAACTTATCCGCAAGCCTGGTCTAGAAGGGAGAGTAATGTTGGAGGATGTGGCTGATGGTACTGCGAATCCTGTTAGTCGATCAACAGCAGAGGCAATATGTTGTAGATGTAACTTATCCGCAATCCAATGAAGAACTGACGTTAGAATCGAAGGAAGGTTCACAGCAATGCTGATCACTGTGGTCCCATCTTGTGGGTAAGATCGGAACCCGAGACTGTAGAGAGATCGAACCAAGAGTAGTCTAGACTGGGGATTTTGGTGCCAAACGAGAGAGACTTCAGGAGTAATGATATGCCCCATCTGAATCTGGTGGTGAACGCCGATCCCTGGGTTGGAAAGTTCCGGAATTTTCGGAGCAATCGTCTGTAGTGGATCGGTAATCAGCAAATCCTCGAGGGTACGGGTATCTGTATCTCTGGGTAGTATGTCGCGTTAGTGTCATAACAAGCATACTCCCACTGACTGTATTTTCCATGTTTGGTGATGGTAATCCACAACCAGTGACCAATCTCTATAATAGGTCAAGTAATAGGAGAACGAGCTGCTGAGCTGTCACCCAAATTTGAACTAGACCCTCTATCATGTTAATTATTCCACAATCCTTTTGCTCTAGCTAGCGTCGAACATGGGAGCAATGTGAACGATCATATTACAAGGAACATCAAGTGTTCAGATCCTGATTTTCGATCCTTAGAGCAAGAGCGTCGATCCTGTATGGCTTTGGGAGTGTCCTTGGAGGGAGCATGCAAATTATCTTTTTCCCACGTTCGAGCGGGTGTGAAGATGTTAGGAATGGAATCTTGAACGGAGGAGTGTTAGGAGCATACGCCAAACTTGATGACAGAGTTGATTTGGGAATGGTAAGGAGTACAAAACAAACGTCTTGGAGAAGAGACTGGTGAGCGATGACAGGAGACATCGTCCATAAAAAAAACTGTCTGATACAGTGTTGTCTGTAACCGAAAGTACTTCAGATTGAATTGATGACGCAACTTTCGTTCTCTTTGACGATGATGTCCTTGAATCTTTTGATTTAGATTTTCTTGCTTCTATTACTAATCTGTGATTTCTGCTTTCAGCTTGACTGTTCTTGTCTTCAAGACAATTTCAAGAAGTTACACTGGAAATAACAATCCAAACGTGATCAGATATGATAAAATAAAATATTGTTGTTTACATCTAGGCACATAGGAAATAAATGACCTTATTTCCCCGTTATATAGTGTGACTGCAACCAAAGAAAGAATTTATGGATATGAGGTAATAGAGGTAAGGAATTCAAAGAAACCATGGGATTCGCACATTGTATCCATGTGGGGAATCAAACCTGGGTCTTCGGCGTGACGAGTGAACGCTTTAACCACTAGACTAATCCCCCTTATTCTAAGAAGTTACTACTCATTACTACCAGCAGACTAATATATTATAACAGCAGCAAGGCACTGTTGCTCACCATGTTCAATCATAATGGCTGAATGTTTTATGTTACATCTTCTTCTGATAAATGAATAGAGACTGGAACTGCTGTTGAGGGCAAAGTTGGAGCCGTCCTACATATCAATTCTCTGATTACAATAGGAAACTGCTTCTAGATTGTCCACACTAGAAGAATATTTCTCTCAATTAAAAAAATTGCAATCCAATGCTAAAAGTAAACTGTAGTGATATTATGGTCCTAAACATCTTCCTAGAGTATCTAATGTAAGATTCCTAAAGACTTTTCATCAGTTTTGTAGAATTTTCTTATTATAAGTAATACGTTACCACTGTTATACCGAGGCTGTTGTCTCCCACAACTGCTGCTATAGCGAAATCTACCACAGAGATCTCAATTACCTCATGCAGCACGTGCGTAGCCACCTAGCTGCCATGTGACACCCTTCACTCTTGTCTCTTGCGAGAGCAAGTGCTCGGGGGACGGACGGGGGCGCAGCAGCTAAGCGGTAACGTATTACTTATAGAATATTCCGAATAGGAAAATTCTACAAATTACATTAAGTAATACGTTACCACTGTTATACCGAGGTTGACTACCACAGTAGGCAGTAGGCACCTACAACCCGAATCCTGACTGCTAGCGTTCCTTCCGACCAGCGGAAGTAGACACCAAGGCGGAAGCACTCGATGCGCATGCACCTAGCTAGGCGTTACCCTATAGGAATACCAAAGCACTGTCAAGCGCATACCATAAGGCTCAATCGTCATTGACAAAACGATTTAGGATTCCAAACGGACTCACTGGATAGGTATTTCATCGCCGCAGCGGATGAGAACACTGTATCCGCGTGAGCTAAATCTTAGATCAGGTTAAACAGTCGAAAGAGGGAAATTAATTTCATTCAGACCGTATATCCCAGGAGCAAGCCTACTTAACGTATGTAATAGGCGCGTGACCTAATTCCAGTATTCATAAGCATGTATCACAAGGTTGGAATACACGACAGACAATTAAATGCATAATTGTCAAAATACAAATAAGGACAAAACACACAAAAAGCCGCCTCACCTGTGGTGTGAGTGCGCTGGTTTGCAGGACCCCCACTCCTGTACCCACGGCGAGGGAACATTGGAGACGACCCAGATTGACCACCGTGCAAGGACTGACGACTGAGTTTGGAATTGCGCTGGACACACCCCCTGGATGACCGCTTGTGCCGCGATCAGCGGCCCAAGACGGTTCACCCCCTCCACGTCTTCATCAGAAACCTTTCTGAGGTAATGATTGGCAAAAACCGAGTCAGAACGCCAGTAACAACCTCATAATATTCTGTGAACAGAGATATTCGAGTGTAGGGCAAATGTTGCCGCTAGCGCCCTGATCTCGTGCGGGTTTGACCCCTCTACCAGTAACCCCCGAGACCGGTACACCAGATTGATGACAGAAGAAAGCCACAACGCAATCGAGTTGCGAGTTATGTCAACCGTGCGATTAGGGTTACACGATATGAACAGACGGTCACGCCCTTGTCTACGTTCATTCAAAGCCTTAAGATAATACTTAAGGGCCCTAACTGGACACAGCGCTCTGTCCTCAGTATCAGCAGGATGTAAGATTTCTTTGAGTGATCTTACAGTGAATTCTCTGTCTGTTTGCCCGATTCTCTGATTCTTGGCGACGAAGCCCATGGACCGCTCCTTCATCAACCCTATCGAATCGTACCTTGGCGACAACGAGTGCATGAATTTCGGATACACATGCCGCCGTGGCAAAGGAGAGGAGAAATGCTGTTTTCCAAGTCACATGCCGGAACGAAGCACTATGCAAGGGTTCATACGGAGTTTCCGTAAGTGATTGCAACACTAGGGAAAGATCCCAGGCCGGTGCCCGAAGGCAGCCCTTCTTAAGATCGTGCTGTTTGAAACCCTTGATAATACCCCCTATCACCGGCTCTTTGGAGAGACTGGTACCCATAGCAACGTCCCGTACCATAGCAACGGACGAGACATAGTTGGCAATGGAACCCCCGGAGAGTTTCGTGGTCTCTCGGACCCTGCACAGATACCTTATCTGGCGAATGAATGTGATGTTTACAACACCTCTTCGTGAAAATAACCGCACATGCATTATACACCGTCTGGGTAGAATCACAATGCATACTAATGTATGCCCGAGACGCCCGACAAGAAAAACCTTTACTCCTCAGACGCTCAGTGACAACATCCATGCGTGCAGATTGAACTGCCCTGCGTTTGGATGAAGCTGACGAGTGTGAGGGTGGATCAAGAGATCTGGTCTCACAGGCAGTGGAAGTGGCGACTGCGTGACCTGGGTCAGCAAGTCGGGGTACCACGATCTGTTCAGCCACATGGGCGCTATCAGTAACATTTGACAGCGAACTCCTCGGAGCCGGCTTAGAATGTGTGGTATCAATGCTGTCGGCGGGTAAGCATAAGGGTCCAAGCCCGTCCAGTCTAACACGAGAGCATCGTGATCGATGGCCCTCAGGTCCGGGACTGGTGATACAAAGAATGGGAGTTGATTGTTGAACCGTGTTGCGAACAGGTCGACCATCGGACGACCCAAACGTTCGCACAGCCACTGAAACACTACTGGGTTCAGCATCCACTCTGTGGGGCTCGGATCCTGAGGCTTCGATAGAGCGTCAGCCAGTACGTTCCGCACACCTTGGATGTGACAGGCGCGTATCTGGCACGGGACACTGACCACCAGAGTGTAAAACTCGAACGTGAGATCGAGTAGCGAGTGACTGTGGGTTCCCCCCAGTTTGTTCACATAGGACACTACCGTCGTGTTGTCGGTCGCCAGCATGAGCCGGGCATCGACGAGACGATGCTTCCAGTGATTAACTGCGTTGATCACTGCCTTGAACTCGAGACAATTGATGTGAAGACCTGGTTCGTCTACGCACCACAGCCCCGAGCTCACCTCCCCCACTAGATGGGCGCCCCAGCCCACTAGAGAGGCGTCTGTATACAGGTTCAACGCGGTAGGGCCACATAGAGACTCCTGATAAGGACATTGTAAGGGACCGTTCACCACTCCAGATGCGGTCGGAGCCTATCCGGGAGGGCGACGGTCGCACTGTTCTCCCTCCTGTGCTAACAACTGGATTAAAAACCGTTGCAGCGGGCGGAGTTGGAGACGACCACGTTCAGTGCAGTATTGGGCTGACACAAGTAACCCTAACAGCTGTTCCCAAAAGTGAACAGTCTGTTGCACCGCTAAGATTTTGGCAATCATCGCCTAAATCTTGTGCCACTGGTCTGGGGGGACAAAGAGGCGATGGGTCACCGTGTTGAACCGACCTTCGATGAACTGCAAGTTCTGAGAGGGGGTTAACTCGCTTTTGGGGAGATTGACAATCCACCCCAATTGCTCCAAGAGCCGACGTGTGAGATCGAGCTGCCGAGACAGCGTGTCCGTCATTCGATTTGCTACTAGCGAGTCGTCCAGGTACGCCAGGTACCGGACACCCCTCCGGTGGAGGAACCCCACTATGGGGGTGGTTAACCGGGTGAACAGCCAGGGAGCGGATGAAAGACCGAATGGGAGTACAACCCACTCGTAGTGCCTGCCTTGAAAGACAAACCTGAGATACTTGTGATAATCCGAATGAATCGGAACATGCAGATAAGCATCCTTCAGGTCGATCGAAGCGAGCCAGTCTGGCGGCATGATCAGAGCTTTCAGGTCCGCCAAGCTCAACATTCTGAACTTGGGCGGCTTGTGCAGGTAGAACTCGTTGAACGATTTCAAGTTGTGAATCATTCTGAGTTCGGCACTGTCCTTTTTGGGAACGAGAAATATCCTGGAGTAAAACCCCAATGTTATTTCTGGTAGAGCTTACTCCCGAACTGCCCTCTTCTCCACCAACCTGCCGATGGCATCGGCGAGGATGGGAAGATCGGTTTCCGAATAGAAACCTGCCGACGGGGCAACGGTGAGCGGCGGATTCGCTGAGATGACATCGAGCCGATAGACGTAACAAATGTTCAAACAGACGTAACAAACACTTGTTCCCTATTCTCCCAGTAAGTCTGGAGTCTGGCTCCCACTGGGGAAGGAGAGGGGGGCCTGACAGGCTGCGGCAGGCACAACTGTCCAGGGCCAAGTGACTCGGGTTCGCCTACGGGCCAACCGAAGTTGGCGCTGTCGGCATACGAACCCCTCCAATGAGAGTAACCTGGAGGGGCCCTTGCCGTCCTTAGACGACTTGGGCTTCCCCCAGTTCCCCTTCTTCCCACGAAAGGGCAGCTGATGGCCCTAACCGGAGCCCTCAGGACGGGGCTTCTTCCCGGAGGAAGAAGAACCCGACCCCTTAGGCCTGCCTGTCGGCCGGCATCCTGAGGCGCACTCCGCTTAGGAGCGGCACCCAGGCGCCTATGCAAGGACCCCACAAGATCCAGTGTGTGCCGAGAGGCCTCGTCAGACACAGCGGCCTGTTGTTCTTTCAGAACCCCAGGGATCTTGTTATTAAACAGGGTCCGAGCAGACCAAGGCTGCGAAAGGAGCACCTCCTGATTAGCAGCGTCCAACCCTGAGGCAACCAGATACGACTGGCGCCGGAGAAAATGGCACATGCCGGAAATAAAGGCCGAAGCCCCGGCAACGTACTCCAGGGAAGCATTTAAACCGATCAGGCAGTTATAAATGCGCTGGTCTCGGTCCGTGGGAGAACCTTCTGCCAGACTGGCCGCTGCAGCCAGGTATGTGTCTCCTTGAGACATTGCAAGCATGGAGTGTCGAGCGAGGGTGTCCAGCTGCTGCAAGGAACCTTGTGGTACCGTGCCGGTGGGGGCACGGACACCCAAACGCTCAACATGGGCTTCCGCGGTAGGACCAGCCTCGGGAAAAGCAAGGTCATGCACCGGGAAGGACCCTTTTCTCCACGACGGTGGAGGTAACGGGAGACCCCGACCGGAGGCAGCCGCAAAGGCCTTCTCCAGGGAAGGCTTAATCCCGCGCAGCAAGGTTGATGCCAGGAAAGCCTTGTCAGACTACTCGTCGTACACCTCGGAGAAACCATGGCCACACGGCCCTTAACCGATATCGGGAGCAACGGTTCGGGGGAAGGGTCGGTGGCCTGGCAGCCGCTGCCGTACCGGTGGACCCGCGTCCGTACCCGCGGCCACCGAAGAGGCCGGGGATGGAACAGCCAGCAGCCAATCCTGAGATAAGGCCACCAGCTTGGAGTCCACAAGTTTAGATAACAATGCGGCGACGGAATCCCCGGACAGCCCGAGGGCCGCCAAGGGATCCGCCACAGCCGAGGAGGTGGTACCCGCACGGGGACCCCGACAGGACGAGCCGGCCACCACAGGGGTAGAGACGGACTGGACGTACAGTCGGTAGCGCTCAAACTCCGCAGGCCCCAGACCTTCGCACAGGGTGCACCGGGTGTCCCCGCAAGGAACCCTGCACCGTGGGCAACGATCGTGGGGATCCCGGGACGACAACAAATTGCGGCACACCCCACAACTCCGAGGAGCAGGGGTAGAGGGGGTTGAAGCCGGGGACATTTCCATGTAAGACATTTTTTGATTCTATGAACAAAGAGCAAAACATGGTTACAACACACGCACCACAATGATTCACAAACGAGCATTTTCACAAGAAAATAAACGAGCAATGTGAACATATAAAATACACATAAAACATATAGAGAAATAAGTGATGTTAACCCCCAAAACATACAAGAACAGGGGAAACGTAAAACACAACGTGCATATGCGAACCCCGCAAGTATAGAGAAACGAGGGCGGGAAAAATTCTCCGTTTGGCGGGAAAATTCTATCCAAGCGTAGCTACCGGAACGCCCCATAAAAGCACAGTTTATTAGAGAATACACTATAATAAATATCACCGATTAATCGAGGAACGCTTCAGCAGTAGGATACACGTCTTGCTAACGCAAGCGAAGGGGACAAGAGTGAAGGGTGTCACATGGCAGCTAGGTGGCTACGCACGTGCTGCATGATGATTTCGCTATAGCAGCAGTTGTGGGAGACAACAGCCTCGGTATAACAGTGGTAACGTATTACTTAATGTAATATGAAGTTTTTTCTTCATTTTTGGCACAAAAAAACTTCCAACTAATCTGAGTCCCATGACGATGCTAGACATCCTCCTAACGAGGAATGAGGTACTCAGTCTTGGCGAGCAAACAAGCTTCATAGCTTTTGGTAGTGACAAGATTTAATCTGAATCACATTTCAATGCTACATAATTTATACTACCAACAATATCAGCTCTCTGAGCCTTGTAATATTTACCATTATGATGTTCAACATCCTTATCACTTAGCCTGTTTGAAGATGTCAAATGTGAACACACAGACAGAAGGAAAATGTGACATGTAATAAGCTCACCGTGACCTCTGGTCGTGGTGAAATAAACCTGTGTAAGATGTGTGTCGTCCTACCGTGCTGAAGGACCAGCAAGACCCACACTGTCCCTGGTTCTTGACAGGGGTCACATACCCCTTGTCCCTCCAGTCAACTTGTGAGGGTACAGCAAGGTATTCAGGGGTCAGATGCTTGGAACACTCTACAGCACGGGAACGATTGTAGTCCCTTCGAAGGCCATTGTACATCCGGAATTCATTATTTTTCTGAGATAAAAACAAAAACAAAGAATATTTCCTGATGTTGATTTATGACACAGATAACAAAACTAAAATTATAACATTATGTCGAAGTAACCAAAAATACTCAAAAGACCTTTCAAAATATTTCAAGAGATTGTTGACTTCATACATAACAATCTTGTGGGATTTTTATGCCTTTCATGAAGCCTAGTAAAATCCTATATATTTTTGATATTTGTCTACTTATCCTGCATTACTCCTTTATGCATCTTTATTGGACGGTGGAGGCTTACCTACAGATGTGATTTTCAATGAAAGCTGGTGAAGACAGTCTGATCGCCAGAAGCAGCCTTCCATAATGACGCGGATGGAGCAATTGCTGTGAAGTGCCATGGTGGAGGCGACCGCAAGGACCTCGTACGGGATGTTGGCTCTCGGGCATCCAGTCCCACGGCCTCAAGGCCTGAAGAATGATGGCGAGTTATGGGACTATCGTGACTTCCACCTGCAACGTTGTCGATACCAGGATGAAAAGGCAGCAACGTTGTCCACGACAATTCTTGGAGCTTGGAATGAAGCATTGCAGCGCACACACCAGACAGTAACGAGTTTCCTGTACGTCCTCCACTATCAAAGGGGTGGCATGAGACAGGATCTGCCAGGCTGTCCTGGAAGTTGAGTCCAAGTCCAAGCACAGCCCAAGATGAACAGCTCCATGCACTCCATGCTCAAAATGGACATGTGTAATGTCTGGAGCATGTATCTCCATGCCGCTCTATCTGAGTAGCCCTTGGCACTTATGGCTCTTTGTAGATGGACCAGGAATGAAGCCTGATTGGGCCATTTGCTGTGAGGGTGTATCAGCAGATTTGGCCTGTCCGGGAGTTTGAGAGGGTCGGCGATGGACATCTTAAGATCCACTCCTCTTGCCGAGGCGCGATCAAAGGCAGATTGAGGTTCTGGGTTGACCTGATCTTCTGAAGGAACCTGGGAAGGAGTACTGTTTGCGGAAAAGTACCCTCATAATCCTTCCCAGGGGATGCTGAATGTGTCGACTGCCCAAGGTTGTGGATCTGGTACCAGTGATATGAAGGTCCGGACATGGTAGTCGATATTGGGGTGGGCAAGGTGAATACAGACAAGACTGAAGGTGTTCGGATGGCGTTTCCACTCTTTGGGAGCTACTTTGTCTGGTTTTGATAGGGCAAGGATGTTGCGGCAACCTAGGATGTGTTGGACCCGAAACTGGAATTCCAATTGATTGACAAGTGGAAAAAGCAGAATGTGGGAGTGGGTTGTTCCCCGATTGTGGAGGCACCATACTATCGTGATAATGTCTGTGGATATGATGATCCTAGCGCGCTGGAGTGTCAGTTTCCTGTGAGGGAGAGCCAGTATGAGTGCCTCTAGTTCTAGGTTGTTGATGTGCCACTGATGTTGAGCGGCCAACCACAGCCCCGAGGCAATTTGACCCTCAGGGTGCACTCCCCAGCCTTGAAGAGAGGCGTTGACAAACAGGTGTAATGAGGTCATAAGCTCTGTCAAGGAGACGCCGTCTAAGAATTTGATTCCACCATCAACCATCGGAGGTCTGGTTTGAGATGGTCCAGTGTGAAGTCCCTAAGACGGATGAGCGGTACGTGTATATACGCCTCGAACCGGACATTCCTCAGGTGGAGGAAGGTGGCTATCGGCTTGATGCGTGTAAATAGCCACAGGGCAGAGGAAAAAACATATGGGAGCACCGCCCATTGATAGTGGATTTCATCGAAGATGAAACGGAGGAATTTCCTTTCGCTGGGATGAATCGGCACATGTAAATAAACGTCCTGGATATCCAGGCTGAACAGTGAGTCGTGAGCCTGTATCTTGGACCTAAGTAGCCTGAGTATAGTCATCAGAAATATGGTGGCTGTGCCAGGTAGCGCTTGTTGAATGTTGAGAATTGATCAGAGTTCTTCTTGGGGACAAGGAATATTTGCAAATTGAAGCCCATTGTTAAGGCTGGAGAGGCCGGTCATCTCTAAGAGTGAGTCAATACGCTCGGCGCAGAATGTGTATGACATATAGGATCCAGAAGTTGTCACAATTTTACCAGAATCGTCGTAGTCCCACCTACAGGAGTAGGAGTCCACACACAGATATGTACACTCTCTCTCTCTCTCTCTCTCTCTCTCTCTCTCTCTCTCTCTCTCTCTCTCTCTCTCACACACACACTCACTCACTCACACTCACTCACACACACACACAAAAGGCTGGTAGAATTCATTACGGAAAAAATGGAGGTGTCACTTCTGCGTGGCTTGAGGGAGTTTCGCCTCAGGCTGGTAGTTCCCCTATCTATAGGGCTTGAAGGAGGTCTCATCTCTGGCAAAGCTGGATACCTGAGCATGGGTGGCAGAGACTTGGAGACATGGCCATTGAAGAGTGAGAGAGAGATGACCAAGGTTGGCAGAAGAGGTCCCTCGAGAATTCGGCGTCCTACTCAGTGAATGCCAGGTAGTAGTGTGGATGGCGCTTTCGATGAGGGCGACACGCAGATGAGCCATCATGCGTTCTATTTGGCACTGTAGATAGACAAAGACAGTGTTAATGTGGTTAAGATGGTTGAGGTTCTCCGCCGAGGGGTCTTGTATTATTGCTCCGTAGGTCGATGCCATGACACAGTAGTTTCCATCTTCCCGAGGCATGAGAGTTAACTGACTATAAAAGTCTGGTTTCCACCCTTGCCGAACTAGGCTGGAATTCCTTGGCTACATCGTTTGTTTGTTTGGTTGGTTGGTTGTTGTTTAACGCCGCACTCAGCAATATTCCAGGCAGATGACAGCGTTCTGTAAAATAATCGAATCTGGACCAGACAATCCAGTGATTGACATCATGAGCATTGATCCACGCAATTGGGATCGATGACATGTATCAACCAAGTTAGCGAGCCTGACCATCCAATCCCGTTAGTCGCCTTTTACGACAAGCATAGTCGTCTTTTACGGCAAGTATGGGTTGCTGAAGACCTATTCTACACCTATCACCCCAAGTATCTATTACGAGTTATGTCCCTTCTAAGCCTCTCCTATGGACCAATCAGATTACGCCTCTCGTAACACTTGCATTTGCTTCAAACAAAATGGTGGCGCCCAGTCAAGAGGATCTGATAAATAATCTAAGATTTTGATTGTAATATAACGGGTCTTACATCGCGCAGTGCATCAAATTACGTGAGCACATTGATTAAAAACATGAAAAGATTTGGAAAATATCTATTGACGAGTTGGCGGTGCACATGTTTTGCAAGTCCTGCAGTCGACCGAAATCTGCACGACAGTTTACTAACCGGATTTTGATTTTGTTGCGCGATTTTGATTGGACTATGCTTAGACTTGTTAGTCCAGCCAAAATATAACTCCATAATACCAGCATAGTTCGGCAAAGGTGGAAACTGGACTTTTATAGTCAGTTAACAACACTCTTGCCTCTGGAAGATGAGTAGTTTCAGGGAGGGACAAAGTTCCATTTGCGTCGAGATGATGCCCCTGGTGATGCAGAGCCTTGAGATAAAGTCAAGCGGATCGTAGCGGCGCCACCTAAATCCATGCTAGGCATCTGTAGAGGTGCTAGTAAAAGCGCTTGTACAGATGCTGTGGGTATGATAGGTCGGAGGAGCCAGAGGCACCAATATTGTCGCTGAAGGCACCAGGAACCTGGGCATGGATTGTTTAAACATCTGCATAAAGTCAAACCAAGATGGATCCATGTAAGGTGCCTCGTGTGGATGGACGCATGAAGCTATCTGTGGATAGCTGGTACGTCTGAGGTTAAGATGGCGAAGGTAGTTGGCGTCATCAATCGCGTAAATCATTTCAAATATATGAAGACACGAACTGTATGCACAATAATAGTTCACAAAGAAACACTAGAGTTTGCAAACAGGCAAAGGGTTTAATGATAAAATGCTGAGACTCAAACAGTAGACTTTTCTCCTTGGTTGACAGCAGTTATGTGCTGATAAGTGACATCACCCCTTCCAAAGTCACATGGGAGCTCTCCGATGGATTGGCCACTCAGCTAGTTGAAACAACTTCTTCAGTAAGACCTCAGACAGCTCTTTCTCTCTGTCAAGAATAGGCAGTAAAAGCATTAAGGAGTAATGCAGGATAAGTAAACAAATCTTGAATTTTCTTGTATGTTTACAGCCATTGTCATTCACACAAAGGTACACCTTTTTTAGTCTTCTGGTTCTTGAAAAAATAATTTTGAGCTTTCAGCTAGGTACGCTAAAAATACTCCGACTCAAAAGATCCATAATCATCCTGGTGCAGTAGAAGTGTAAAACAAGAGTTTGAAAACAAAGTCCAATTCTCATTCAATGATGACTTTCATTTGTTTGTTGGAAGATGTCTATTGCACACCACTACTTGCTATTAGCTTACTCTGAACATTCTTTCCAAGACCTCTTAAAATCAACAGAAACAAGAATAAAGAAATTTTCAAAATATTATTCTAGATTCCAAAGTTACCATTGTTAATAATTTCCCATCTTGTCTCACTTTTTCCGCAATAAATGACATTAAACAAAAGAAGAATTTTATGCATACAGGATTGATGGTAGTGAATAAATTAATCTAGAACAAACCATATCAGCAAACTGGTTTATTCCCAGGTAGTAGGATTTTTGGCCTTGGGAGTACTTTTGGTTGTGCTGCTCAATGTACTTAAGATTCTGCTTGAAGATTTCAAAGCGTGCCGGCTCCTCCACTTCCTCATAATTTCGGTCTGCAAGTGCAAGAATACAACCAGCATATTAACATGTGTAACGACAACCTTAAACATGAACGATGTAGGATTAATATTTATCTAAAATGATGCCATAATTCATTCCTTGATCCTTCCACATCTAGAGAAAATAATAAACTGCCTCATCATGATCATTTGTAGATTTTAGACATAAGAGCATATCCTACTACCATGACTATCACATGAACCTACTATGTTGTTTCTTGAAGGAGTCCCATTCTTCTGTGTAAGGAGCAAACGAGAGTCTAGCCTCTGACACAGTCATCGCAGGCTTCATCTCAAACCACTCCACATACTGGGGCATGGCTGCCACTGTTGCTGCGAAGGCACACATTATCATCACTGTGTACTGCATCTTTGTAGTTTGAATTGCACTGATCTGTAACCAGAACACATCACTGCAGGTGGTAATTTCAGCAGAATCGCAATAAGACAAAGGTCTTTTGATTTCAGAGGAATGTGAAAAAATGCAGAAACACTACAAAAAGGGGTTACATGAAGGTAAAAAGTCATAGCCAGACAAAAATATGTCAAAAAAAGAATTGTATCCTTTGTTTGTTGTTTAACGCCGCACTCAGCAATATTCCAGCTATATGACGGCGCTCTGGAAATGATCGAGTCTGGACCAGACAATCCAAGTGATTGACTTCAAGAACATCGATCCACGCAGCTGGGATCAATCACATGCATCAACCAAGTCAGTGAGCCTGACCGCCCGATCCCGTAGTTGCCTTTTACCTTATGCATCTAATGAAATATCTCATTCATTGGGCATTTTCTTCATAATAAGACTAGTTTCCAGTATAAACCCATATAAGTTTGAATTTAACAGCGTTGCCCTGAGCCAGGAAATCTGTGTATTTGATGCAATCTAAGTAGAATATATGCAGCATAATTTTCCTATTGTGACAGTTGTGATGCAGATCATTCAGTCTCTCAAAATCAACAATTTAATGGAATTCCCACATCTAGCCAAAGAATAAAAAATGTCACAACTTTCAAGTTACAAAATATGAAGTATAAAGCTTACATGAAAAACGCAAGAATCACTTCCCTTCTTATGCTAATTTATTTTAGTTTTCCATCACACATTAATAATATATTGTCAAAATCTAAATCTGATTTAAAACCCAAACGTCACAGATTCAACTAAACGATGAATCATAATACCTACAACAGGCTGACCAGTGACCACTCATAAGTTGATATAATATATTGTGTACAGTACATCTTCCCGAGGCAAGGGAGTTAACCGACTATAAAAGTCCAGTTTCCATCCTTGCCAATCTAGGCTTGCATTATGGAGTTACATTTTGGCTGGACTCACAAGTCTATGCAAAGTCCAATCAAAATCACAAAACGAAATCAACATCTGGCATAGATCTTGATTATCGATCAGATTCTCTTGACTGGGCGTCGCCATTTTTCTTTGAAGCAAATGCAAATTTTATGAGAGGTGGAATCTGAATGCTCAATAGGCATGATAGGAGGGGCATGGAAGGGACATAACTTGTGATAGCCACTGGTGTCGCTACGATTGAGCCAAGAAATTCCAGCCTGATTCGGAAAGGGTGGAAACATGACATTTATAGTCTGTTAACTCCCTTGCCTCGGGAAGATGTGTACTGTACTGCATGCAGTAAGTCACATGCAGAATAATGACACCACATAGCAGTTGCCTTTTTAGGTTAAATCATCTACAAATATAACAATAAATGTAGGACATTACAATTTAATTAGATCAACAACAGTGCTGACATGGTAGACAGTAAATAAATATGTAAAATATGATTTATAGTCGGTTAGTGGAAGAACACAATATTTTTTACCTATAAAAGATAAATTATTAGAGTTAGCAAGTTGGGTTTAACGCTGCTAATAACAGTATTCCAGTTAAATCACGGTGTGTCACCTTCATGTTGGAGGAAAGCCTAAGTGATGTGGGTCTCAGACATTTACCAATTTGGGGAAAACCACAAGCACGGGTATGATGCTGACAAATGATGAAATATAATCAGGGCGAACCGGGATTCAAACCAACAATTATATGTAATTTATTAAGAAATCTGATATCAATTAATATCTTGTAAACCAAAAGACCTATGACTCTGTGTAGCACAGCCAGGGGATAATGACCCCCAGTTTTGAGGCCAGGACAAACCTTTGTTTATGTCTACCTACTCTGGAATGGTTTCTGGATGTTTATTAACATCCTAATTGTAGATGATATAAAAAAACAGAGCTCCAGATAAGCTGCGTATTTGCGTAAAATACGCATCAGAAACATGCAGTAAAACAAAATCCAAGCGTATCAAATATGCAACGAACATTACAGATACGCTACAAAAATAAAACTTGTGTGTATCATCAAAATATTGTGAAGTAACCCTGCGTGTTCGTTTAGCAAATCAGCAACTTATTTTGAATTTATAAACAGGCATTCCGTCAACCTTGCCAAACTCCACAATGACAGTTACATCATTATCATTTGCCATCACACTTTCTTGTGGAAGTATCGTGGTATTTCTGAGTCCTATAAAGCTCTCGAACCCACACGACACCAGTTTGCAGGGACTAGATGAATAGTGTTTTTAAATATTTAACTTAAATACCCACATGTGTAAAAACTAGTGGGTACCAGAAATTTGAATACCAAGATAGAATTACTGATACCCAATGATTTTAAAATGCATGGGTAAAATACCCACAACACCAAAAGCTTATCTGGAGCTCTGAAAACTATTCCAAAAAGATATTTTGTGAAATAGAAAAGTCAATATTCTTCCTGGTGCAGGGGCTAAAGTGCATATATGACTTACTAGCCATATGATAGCTGCAGGCTAATCTAGGTCATGTATAGTCAACATCATGTGATCACTCACAAAGGAGGTCATGCCAACATTTCACGTGACACAGGATGTAATATCATGCATAGAGAAACAGGATATTAACATGATTAAAGCTCAAGGATTGTCCTTCAAAATAGAATTTTCAAATGATATGGAACAAATTATTGAAACATAAAACATAAAGGGCATAGATATCAAATAATTTCATAACATCAGATATTCAAACATATCACATCATATATGATGTCTGATACAATACTGTTAATCTTGTAATTAATGCGTATCCAAATTAATATGACAGCCGACCCCTAGCCAAAAATGTGACTCCTGCCACCCCATTCCCAGTGGAATGATACATATATCCTTACCTTATTCCAATAAAGCAGCAAATAGCACTGAGTAGAGCACTTCCGTACTAACAATAAACAGTGTTTTTTCATAAAAACAACACACAGTATATGTGTTTATTCTGGCAATACGGAAGTTCAAAGTTGTCAATAATAATTGAACAAACAAATTTCAAGATTTACAGTATACAATCAACTGAGCACTTGTTCAAAATGACAACACCTTTTCTGTAAAAATGCTTCCCATAATGTCATGTATATTCATAAATCATATCTAATATGAATCTGATCTATGTTTAGCAATGTCAACTCAGAAGAGTTTGTCACTAAACATTTTATTAATATATCATATATGCAGAATCAACAATTTCAAAGTACCCTATGATATATTAATGCCAAACATCATATACTTTGCAGATGATACAGAGAAAGAAAAAGAAAACAGAACAAAACTACAGGAGCCACTGTTATCATATCATAATCTTTGTCCACTCTGAACAAGTATAGACTCAAACTGTTATGGCACATACTGCATGCTGATTACCCAATGTTCACAAGACATTACAAAAACTATACCTGAATAGCACTGTACGTTTGCTTCTTCTGACAGACTACCAGTACCAGCACTGACTAGGAACTACGCAACACTTGGCTCATATATGCAGCCAATCCAAGTCAGGGGGAACTCACATGACACCTCACCCACGTATCACATGACCCAACAAAGGAAGAGATTGTCATGATAGTGTTAGTAGCTGTTACTAACTTTGGACTTGGGATTTCAAGACGAACAAGTCGTTAACCGGGTAATATTAGCACAGGCTACCCAAAAAATAAAGAATATTTCACCGTAGACACAAGTTATCCAGAAAGTAGGCCAATACAACATCATACAATAGCTTCACCTAACTTTGGGATTCAAAAAGTCAACTGATCATGAAAGAGCAAATTCATTGATTTAATATCTTAAACCAAGGACGTAAAAGTATCTATATCGGATTAAACCACATGAAAATGTAAACATGATCTATGTAGTATGGTCGTATGATATACTGTAAAATCACAGTAGCAAAACTAAGCACGTAAATTACAAACACCTCCACTGCCTATTTCTTTTTCGAAAATGAAGGCCCATCGTTAAATAAACATTAACTTGTTCAATCAAGTATGTAGCATTTGACAACGCACAACGCCAAATTCACGTGAAGTGTACCGACAAAGTAATAATAACAAAGACTCAGTTATTATTCGTAAATTAAAGCTGCAAGAATACATTGAAGAAAGTCTTTCACATATAGACCAGAGAATACATGAATTGTTACATTGAATACATGCCTCCACACTTAATATATGATATCGTCTTGCTTGTGGAGGCTTATATATTTATCAACCTACCTTGAAATCTTGACATCCACCAGCTGCGAAGAATGTTATCATGTGATCATGAAGTCACGTGGTACTAACGTCATCGCCAAGAACAGCAACTCTCTAGGCTACACCAAATACACTCCATCCACTAAAAAAACCCGGGTCCATTCGTGACCAACTCGTGTTATGTCTTCTTGCAGGTTACGGAAAGCGGCGATTGGTGACGAATGCCAACTCTCGTGTTATTCCTGAAACGCCCGCAGGTTTCATCAGACGTCCTGAAAGTAAATAATGCAGTGCAGTCAGTCAGTAAAATATGTCTTAAAAAAGTCATAACTGCCACAACAAACCACAATACAGAACCACAAACCAGAGACCATATAATATATATGGTCTCTGCACAAACTTTTCAAACACGTGACAATACCCTATGACGTACTGTGTAGTATTTTGTTGCCAGTCACACCGGGGAAACAATGCCCTGTGACGTCAGGGGTCATCGAGTGTGCATAAGCTCCTCCCAGTGATCTATCATCTCTACATGAAATGCCATTGAATACGCCAAGCAATGTGGAGAGTTTTGAATATTTGTTTACTAAATATAGCCTGTGGCGGCGCATTTTACAGCAAGCGCTACTTTACGAAAGCACTTTCTTTTTTTCTTTTTTTCTTTCCTTTTTTTTCGTCATTCAAGTGGCTAAAGTGGTTATAAATTGGAACAAATATACATATATTATTTTTTCAGTTCATTTATTATCATTATTATGCACAAAAGTTATAAGGGACACAGGTAAAAAGTCATAATGTCCATGATAATAAATGAATGTGAGCATTCGCCACACAATCTTGAACAAGTTAAATCAACCCCTTAAGTATATAAACACTGTAAGTCAATTGAATGAATGAATTTAAAGGGGCGCTGATCGAAAGCAATTCCCCGGGACTGGTTGTTGCCTTTGTTATTGTTTTTCCCGTGAGTACCCGGATGATATAGCAGAAACCTAGACTAGTTCGCGACCTGTGCTGCGCAATTCGTAAGCGCATTTGTCACTTTTATTGATAGTATAAGGGCGTATGGTCACATTGATCAACAAAATGAAATACAGTTTTGGAAATAATAAGGAAATGTTGGTATCTTTGTGGGTAGCATCGGTAATGGTGACGAAGTTTTGATAAGTCACTTGCTTGGTAATTGTGTGATTTACGTTTACACCATTTTGACTTGCAACACAAAGTGAATATTTCTCCTGAGCATTGCTTATTTTATCGTGTTTATATTTTTACAGTCAAAATGTGCAAAATTTTCACTTAAGACATTTATTAAACGCCTGAATATTCAGTTATTTTACAAATTGACTGAAAAAAATATGTCCATCTGTATTATTATGACAACGAATTCAAAACATGTTTATGTTTAATATCATCACCAAGAGACTGAAAATGTTACGATGAAAAGTACATTTCTATATTGTTTGGCTTCTAATCCTACATAATAATCTATTATGATGGTTTTAGGCCCTTTTGATCGTCTTAATCAATTTTAGTCAATCTGTTAAAGAAATGGACAGATGTTGCAGTCAAAATAACTGGAATATTTACACATTTTATAAATTGCCAAAGAGAATCAGAGTTTACAAATTGACTGTAATATATACACGCTTTCAAAGGAAAAGACTTGTGAAAACAACGTCTATCGCGCATCGAAGAATTTCCCAACCAAGACGTAGAGGAACAAGAATGAATCTGTCCATTGCTACAGCAAATGAAGGAAAACAAAATGCAAATATCATAATCACAACCTACCAAATTTATGTATATAATTTTAGGCAGCTTCCTTGTTCGAGGAATGTATCCGTGAATATCCACACAAACGAACAATATCCCACATATCTGCAGCTGTACAAAGAAACTTATTCGACGTCACGTGTCTCTGTAACAATCAAATATTTTAAAATATATATATCGTTTCGGGATATTATAATCCGTGTTCGTTTCTTAACTGATCGCTTAGATTGTTTCAAGTGTTTCACATAGGTGTCAAGTCTCAAAGGTCGACTGAGAAAGCCACGTGACAACTATTTTCATAACGTCCACGGTTCCTAAATAACTCCATTGAGTTAGATAACAATGAGCAATAAATCAACGTATTTTCGGTTAACCCTTTGAAGTACGTGTTTTTACATCGGCACTTAACGCCATGATATGCGTGTATTCCCTTTGTTTTAGTAAACCTAGACATGTGGACATATCCACTGTGCAAGATAACAGTGATTAATCAGCAGGCGAGGATTAGAGATCTCAGTAAAGCGCGAGCAGAGCAGAGGAGCAAAACCTATCAGGATTATCTGTGGGGTGAACAACTGATTTCAGGAAAATTAGAAACATTTTTAGTGTGAGACCTGGACAAATATTTAGACTTTCACAACATATCAAAAGACAAAAAGCCGAATAAGGAAAAAGTAAATATAATCCATATGCCAAAAGGATCGTGTGGCATGTGAATATAGGGCACTTTGTAGAACAGGCATCAGCTCAAAGAAGATATTACTTGAGAAACGGTGATGACTCCGATGAAACAGAACCATCTGCATGGCTGTGATGACGTTAAAGGTAGGAAAATGTCAGTTTTTATAGTTTTGATGATTTAGAAAAGTAATGCCCAAGGGCGAACGCTCTTTCCCTTCAAATGGCATGCAGCTCAGTGGGACGACAAAACTCTTGGTTGAAGTTTTAGAGGACAGCAGCCATGATCATTGTTGCTGCGGACACTATCGATGGTTGAGGAATTACACTATGTGATGCGAGGTCAGCGACCCCCGTACATGTGCATAAGTAAGATCCGGCGACGCAACGCTGTGTTAACTGACATTTATAGATAGCGCTCGGGTTTAAAGGTCCTGGCCGGATGTGGATCGCAGAATGTTTGCTGTATATATTAAACAGACAAAAGAGATAGAACTTCGGTGTACTTTGGAAACATATATGGAAACAATTAGGAATCTTGGATAAATGAAGTTTTGAAGAAGACTCTTGACGTGGTTGGCACCATAACAGTAAGAGTGAGTGAGTGAGTTGTGTTTAACGCCGCGGCGTGTCAGTTTAATGTGGGAGGAAAGCCCGAAGTGATGCAGGTTTCAGACGTTTACTACTTCGGTGAAACCCACGAGCACGGGTATGGTGCTGACAAACCTAGAAACATAATTGGGGCGAACCGGGATTCGAACCCACAATCATAGGTTTCTGGCGAGCCCAAGGGACGCAACTCTGCACAGCGAATCGCGGCGCCTTAGACGACTGGGCCACCCGTCCCCCCCCCCGCCCCCCCCCCCCCCCCCCCCCCCCCCCCCCGTAACAGTGAAAACGGAAATCAGGAAAGTTGTGGAAACGAGGTCTTCCGGTTCCATTTGACTCAGTTCTAACAGATAGGAGTTAGTGCTATTCAACAGTCATGAGGGTCCAGCTATTTTCTGATGAATAAATCGTATCTGCTGATCTGAAGCGCCAGCCAATACTGACAGCTGACTGTTTGCTTGGCATTCTTGAAGTGGATGCGTAAATAAGTAAACATACAACTTCAAATTATGTAATAGCCAAACTGTTGAAGATGAAGTTCACTTTTTGGTAACGTGTTATTGTTATAGAGATCAGAGATTCAGTCTTTGACAGAAAGTATCCCCTATTAACCCCTCGTTTAATACCATATCTCCAGCAGACCAAACCGTAGTCTTAATGCAGTGCGACGATCTGGTTAAAACACTTGCTGCATTTATCTTCTCAGTGTTTCAGAGAAGAAAATATAATATAAAAACATAAATTGGGCGTTGTATACATGAGATAATTCCTATCAGTTTCACTGTTGTTGTGCTGTGTTGTATGGTTTGTATGGGAACACCAGAAATGGGCTTCACACATTGTACCAATGTCGGGAATAGAACACGGGTCTTCGTCGTGACGAGCGAACGCTTTAACCACTAGGTTACCTGACCGCCCCTTTGAGGAATAGGGTGTGGGTGAGGGTTCGGATGTGATTGAGCAGTTGTCAATGAGGGTTTGGATATGTTTGAGCGGGTGTGTTTGTTGTTTGAGTAAGCTGCCGTGAGTGAAGGACTGGATGTGGTTGTGTGTCTATACAAAATGCTTGTAGGGGTGATATCATGAATGTTATTTTCATAATTATTATAAAATGTGGTGTATATATATCTTGTTTTTATGAGTCTTTTAGAGTCTCGTAGGCCAGTAGGCCATTTTGGCCGGCCGCTGAGTTTTTACATTCTTGCCTTGTCTGTTCATATGTACAGCGGGTGACACTATAATAAAATAGTATTCTTCTTTTACTTCTTTCTCTTCATGTGCATACGTGACACGCGGGACGCAAACAATGTCGTATTTGGTACACAGATTCAACATTCTAAACAAGTTAATCATTGAGCATTGTTACGACGTAAATTGTAATAAAAGGGTAAATTGTAATACTTGCAGCAAATTGTAATAATTTTGACGTAAATTGTAATAACAACGTAAATTGTAATACTTGCAGCAAATTGTAATAATTTTGACGTAAATTGTAATAACAACGTAAATTGTAATAATATTTGACGTAAATTGTAATACGCAAATTGTAATAAAAATTGACGTAAATTGTAATAATCTCTACTTGCGGTAAAATGTAATAAATTCTTACGTAAATTGTAATAACCTTACTACCGTAGTGTCCAAGACGCCAATTGACTAGAAATGATCTTTGTCAGTTGAGCTTGCGTTTCACATGTACAATTCGAGAAATTCTGTGTATGATGACAAACGTACAAAACTGTTAAGTTAGGGATGGTTGGTATAGGCTTTATCGTACACTCGTCAACATCGATAAATTTAAATGACTG
The DNA here is from genome assembly GCF_022045235.1 of Haliotis cracherodii. Taxonomy (NCBI): domain Eukaryota; kingdom Metazoa; phylum Mollusca; class Gastropoda; order Lepetellida; family Haliotidae; genus Haliotis; species Haliotis cracherodii. The sequence goes on from NW_027266286.1 coordinate 33,898,839, forward strand.
AAAGATCCATCCTTGGGTTCAAAATGATGGGTTACACAACCGTATATTCGACAAATAACGTAATAGTGACATATTGTTCAAAACTCTTATAAGGCTATTCAAGATGTTTTTTGCATGACTTGCTTCAACAGTACGTTGACCAGTTCGACACGACTGAACGAGTGATGACTAAGGGTACAAACACAGGCTGGTCAACCAGTGTGTCGATTTGCAGTGGAAACGCTATACGAGTTGATAAGGAGTACATGATCCTTTTCTTGAATCAAACGAGGGAATTTAATCATATTTCTACAATTCATTTCATTTTGACGAAGAATTCAAATACAACAAATGAGTTGACAGATCCCGTGCATACACAAATAACATCCGGTATCTTCGGATAACTCTTGTACAGTTTCAAAGAGTATACGAATTATCATAAATTTCTTGCAATCAATTGCTGAAATATACCTGCTTGTATCCAAATAGAAAGGAATTGAAAATTTATAATGAAAATATGTTTGTCACTAAAGTAAATTTTCTCTTTGACCTTGAAACGTACTTGAAGATTATTAAACTCGACAATCGTTGGTGGATTGCGCCAAGAATAATTGATACGAAATATATACGTACAATAATCCCCTGAAAACATAACCTCCTCTGAAAGATTAAGAGGATTATTTTTAAAGTAATTTGGGCTAACATCAAGCACTGTAATAACATACTCTCTTAAAATTCCAATGAAATGACTGGTGACTTACCAAAAAGTCAAATTATATTTTGCTCCGATTTATTTACCTAGTTCTAATTGCCTACCCTTATCACTTTTTTTTCTGAAATTATGTTAAAACTTCTAAATTTGAGACTGCAATATATGTCTTCAGAGGGTATTTCATACACTATGTAACAACTGTTTTAACCCATTTCAAATTTGATTTCATGCTGAATCGCTCTTTTCAACAACTGCTAACACACTTTAAATGCAAGGAAAGCATCCCAAACATATATTTTTATATATAAATACAGTGTGTTGATAACCACGTACTTAACCTACAGAAATAACACTCCAGTGAGTTTATTTATATATATACAACAATGTTCGATGTATCAAATTTCAAAAAGTTCTCACACCCCACACTAAGTCATATTTAATCACGATTGTACGATAAATGCTGTACCAAACTTCCCTAAACAGTTTGGTACCTTTGTATATATATGTACTCCAACTGTTCGGAGTACAGTAAAACATTTACAGTAAAACATTATCGTATTTACATACATACATACATACATACATACATACATACATACATACATACATACATACATACATACATACATACATACATACATACATACATACATACATACATACATACATACATACATACATACATTTTAGTGATAACTTATGAAAAACGTAATTATCTGTTTCGAAAATTATGTACCGCATTATACGTGATGTACCTACGTTGGTATCAAGGTTGCTTGGCGCAATCCACCAACGGTTGCCGAGTTTAATGATCTTAGAATACTCTTCGTATAAGGTCAAAGAGAATATGTACGTTAGTGACAAAAACCTTTTCATTATAGATTTTCCATCCTTTCAATTTTGATCAAAACATATATATTTCAGCAATAATTGATTGCAACAAATTTATTATACATTCTGATGCTCTTTGAAACTCAACAAGACATGCCCGAGATACTGTATATTATTTGTGTATGCTTTGAATTACGATTTCGTGCCATTATCATGATGGATTCTGTTTTTGTTGTTGGGGCAAGGAGTTATTATCCCAGCAAAGGTTGTCAGTAAGTTGTTGTTAGTTCTTCATGACATATGAAAGGAATCCAGACAGTTACATTTATTCATTTATTTCATTAAATATACTTCTTCCTATGAAAGGAAATATTTTATGTTATATTAATGATCCATTTGTTAATCATACATTGCTACATAAGTTAACATGGTTTGCATTTATTTATTATTTTTTCTTTATCTGTGAGAAGTTCACAGAGATCGAGAATACACAATTTCTAATAGTATATGCAATGTAGGTAAAGAATATCCACGCCCCTCTTTTGATATTAATAAACACATTGTATATAATGTTATGTATTAAGTATTCTCCTTTCACACGCATTGGAAATCTATGCTGCATTTGCTGACGACTGTTTTTTTCCCTTTGACATTGCACAGGAGATCTGTCACTCATTTGTTGTATTTGAATTCTTCGCCAAAATATAATGTATAAATACGATGGAATTGTCTCGTTTGTTCCAGGAAAGGGTCATGTGCTCCTTATCTCAACTCGTAACTCAATGTTATTGCAATGGACTCCTAGCTAAGCTACTATTGGATGATAAATCAATTAAGCTATTTGTCGAATAGACGTACCTAATGTCATCCATCATTTTTAACCCGAGGACGGATCTTTCAGTCATAAATTTCGATGTGTACAGTTGCTAGAGTATCATTCTAACAATACAGACATGACACAAGCTGCACGTAAAATAATTGATAAAGGTAGTCCTTGCGGGTTCACATACCTACATGTACATCGCCCAGGACATTGTCTTTATTTGCTCTACATCCCCCGAGCAACGTTATAAAAATTGAAACTTGAATAATAATAAATTGATATTATGTATATGAACATGTATAAATCAGCTTGCACACAGACTACTGCAGAATGACATGTCATCCATTTGCTAGTTTAGTTTAGTTTAGTTTAAAAATATTTTATTCACAGAACAAAATGAGAATTGTATTGGGGACAAGGTCTTGCAACTTAGTAAACCCCTCTCCGCATAAAATATGTACAAATATACAGTTGCAAAATAAATAAATTTGCTTCAGTCAGTAAAAGTCAGACTTTCCACATTTACACATCAATATATTTGTGTAAGTTTGCTACGTTATAATTATTCCATTGTGTATATTACTACCTACTTTACCAATTGAAATATGATTCCATTAGGTTAAATATGAACAATTCTGATGAAAATCGTCAATAGGATATATAACAATTAAGTACAAAACACACAGAATATTTCTCAATTAAATAAGAAAACTAAGTTCATTCTAGTAATTAATCTTCGTCTGGACAACCATAGAAATGAAATTCCAATGCGTTTATATATACATATAATTATACAACAATGTACGATAACGACCTCAATCCTCCCCCACACCCATACTTTAATGACGATTGTACGATAAACCCTGTACCAACCCTGACAAGGATAGGTTCTAGTCATTTAACGCATTTGACACAAAACTTATAAGGTTTTTACAATTTACGTAAAAAGTTATTACATTTTACCGCAAGTTGAGATTATTACAATTTACATAAATTTTTATTACGATTTGCGTATTACAATTTACGTCAAATTTTATTACAATTTACGTTGTTATTACAATTTACGTCAAAATTATTACAATTTCCAGCAAGTGTTACAATTTACCTTTTTATTACAATTTACGTCGTAACAAGCATGTTTCGAAGTTCCTGGAGTGTCTGTGAAACACGTGGTTGACGTCGAAGGCGCCAATCCATCTCATCCCACATGTGCTCGATTGGCGAGAGATCAGGGCAGCGAGCCGTGTCACGAAATATATTCGCCCCCAGAATAAAATCTCCCCCCCCCCCCCCCCTGGCGAATTTATACCGGTACAGTTCCGCCCCTTTCAAAATAAACTCTCCCCCACCCTACGAAATAAAATCTCCCCCCCCCCCCCCCAGAATATTTCCTCCCCCGGTCGTTTTATAAATACTTGCCATTCAATAGTTGCCAAACACTTCTGATAGAGACTATGTTGAGAGTATGGAGTGAAAAGGGCTTCACTTTGAGCACTGTGTTTTCTTTAACTACCGCAATATGAGACAATAAAGTGGTATATAGTCAGATATAATACTAGTCGTTAGATATAAAGAATGTCTAGTAATTTTAGAAGTTCTAGGACAGTTATTAACACGTGTCGTGTCAGCCATATGACTTTCGCGATTGTCCGCTTCCAGAAAACATCCTGTGTTGGTTTAAGATGAATTAGTAAAGGTTAATTAAGGATGCCCAACACGTAAATTAATGAAAGACGAATAGTCAAAACACTGTCATTTCCTGCCCAGGACATCACACCCCTACACGCTAAGGTCGGTGAGAAACATTCTCAAGAAAACACACAGTCAAGACTGTAGATTCCCGTCGTCTAGCTACAAATCATGTGATGTATTAAAGGTTGAAATGCTTTACCATTCATTGTACCGTTCTAAACCATGTGAATCTTGTAATATCAGTCAATCGGGTGGGAAAACAGCCCAATCCTCGCTCTATAAAGGACTATGTCAACCATTTTGCAAGTTGAAATGACCCCTGATACTTTATGAATACTTTGTGACAGTTTATGGAGTCAAAATCAATGCTGATTATTCATATACTTAATGCTTCGTACTATAGGCCTGAGGCCTCTTCAGTGCTGAATAAAGATTGAAAATACATCAGTCAAACAAAGATGAAGGTAACTTTATACATCAGAGTTCTTGAGAATTAGTTCATGTTTTGTTCTTAGACTAACATTTCAAACATCGATTGTGTTTGGTATGATTATGTCTTATAATTATTGTAGGATGGAAAGTACAGTTACCAAATAAAATATGCTGAAATATCAATTCATTATGACCATATTTCATAATCTATTTTTTAAAGTAAACCTCCTTACATCAAAGATAACTATAGAAAAAACGGCAGAACAACAGGTCTGATGATCTCGCGGTAGCGCTGTCCATTGAGATTTCCCTCTACCACTATCAAACTACTCTACTACTCCGAGGATGGTCTCTGACTGCATTCGTCTGTTGACAACGTTGCCATAAACACCAAATGGTGTTTCTGTGGACCTTAAATTGTCTTGCAACATCACGTTGACTCGATCCTGCTTCAAGCATACCAATGGCTCGCAGAGGCTCATTTTCGGACAGGCGTGGCATTTCATAATGTTGAATAATTGCGTAATATTTTTGTTTTTCTGAGTGGTTGTTGTCAGCACGATGCTAAACAATGCAAATGGAATCCCGTTAACGCACGTTTTTATACCCATTCTTGGGTAGTGAAATGCATGGGGCTTGCAGAAAAGTCAACTTTTGCATGGAATGCATGCTTTTCTGTAGCAGTTGCGTTTTGGTGACTTGATTCCATACATGTATTACAATACTGAAAACCAACATTACTTGTTTGAAAAATACACTAAAATATTGGTGTCACAGGAACTTTTATTGTTGAATATACATGCCAAAGCGTTGAGCAGTGTTGTACAGCGCTCCTGTTTCCGCTGTCACCTTCAGTGCACTGAGTCTCCAGCATCCTGCCAGTGTCCTGCTGAATAATTGATGCAGCAATATCATCAACAGAACTTGAGGTCATACTGTTCCGTTTGCATGTAACAGTCAGTTCAGGTAAAATGGAAACTAGGTCTTGGACTTGGGTAATGAGACTCTCAATACCTTCAATACAACAAAATACGAAAATATAGGCGATCACAGATTGTGTTTACAAAGGTGAGGTGAAATGAGTTTTAACGTTGCATCCTATATTATTGCACTTATACACCCACATGCATGCACCTGTGTGGTGTTTGTCTGCTTGTACTAGTCCAGACTAACACTGATTGTATAGTGCTTGCCCACTGAGATACCATGCAGCAGTTTAGCATGAATGCCCCTCTCAGACACAGTATACTGACTCAGTGGACCGGTCCCTGAATGCCGAGCCCCATGCAGGGTAACAACAATTACCATCTTTTAATGTCGTTTGGTGTGATGCGGGCGGACGCTCTACCACTACACCTTACAGAGGCAGTCTGTTCACAAAAGATCAGTATATAATAATAATAATAATAATAATAATTAAAGCTGCAAGCAGCAATGGCGGGCTCCAAGTAACACTGTGCCCAAACGTCCCTGTTCGAATCCTCAAAGGGTTTCCTTGAACCAACTCCGTCAAATGTAGGCACCACTTGCAGGGTCTCGTCGCAAGGAAATTGGCGTGTACCAGGGTGTCCAGGTCTGTTCTAAAAACCATTCCCGACCTCGAACATGTTCGAATCCATAAAGGGTTTGCTTGTACCAACTCTGTCAAAAGATGTCACCGGAAATCGCCGCTACGAAATTAGCGTGTTCCAGGGGTGTCCCAAGTATTGATCAAATATTACCACCAAGCGGTGTTACTTTTAGCATACAACCAATAACAATAAATGAGATGCATATGGCACACTAACTTCATGTAAACTTGCCATAGTTTCTGTGGAGAACCTTACAAGATATGATCTTTAAAGTAAAATTTCAATGAAAAAAAATGATCAAAATCAAAATTCAATACGGCCGTAACTAAAAAAGAATTCCAAAATCGGCTACTAAAGTTTGATGTGTTATGTATGGAGACAATTATCAAAAAGTTTGAAAGCATTTCATGCTGTGGACTCGGAGTTGTTTGCGTTTAAAGATAGGTACCCAAAAAACACTGTGGAAACCTTGAATCCATGATGGCTGCCAAACCACGAGACCAATGACCAAAGTCAAGGAACAAAAAATGTCAAGCAGCTCAAGCAGCAGATACATGCAAGGTTTCAAAGTAATCGGATAAGCGGTTGCTAAGCAATAGGGCGAAATACATCTTCAAAATATTCTGTTCTTTTAGTTATCTGCCCTTGGCTTTTGAGCCTACGGTCTTGGGTTTTTGGCGGGCACTAGTACCCAATGGTCCACATACACACACAAAATGTGAACAAAATCGAGCCAGTGGTTATTTTTCTAGCTCTGGTACAAAAATCAGCGGAATAATAATAATATTAAATCAAACGCTAACACTGGGACTCTTCAGCCTTTCGGCTTGGTGACTCTTTAACAGGCCGTAACTTCTTTGTCATTTGGGCTCCAGTCAAATGGATTAGCGTTCTGCGTTCGTCCGGGCCCCGGGTTCCTGTCGCATTGCTGAGATAAAGTGCTAAATCTGTTTCCCACCTCGTTCATATATTCGAATCCTCAAAGGGTTTACCTGTACCAACGCCATCAAATGTAAAGAACCTCTTGTGTGACATCACCACTACTAAATTGACCTGGTGTCCCAGGATGTTTTAACCAATTTCCAACTTCGACCATGTTCGAATCCTGAAATGTTTTGTTCGTACAAACGCCATCAAATGTAATGAACCGCTTGTGAGACATCACCCCATGTGTCCCAGTGTGTTCTTAACCCATGTTTGACTTTGACCATGTTCGAATCCGCATATGGTTTGTTTGTACCAACGCCATCAAATGTAATGAACCGCTTGTGAGACATCACCACACGTGTCCCAGTGTTTTCTTAACCCATGTTTGACATTGACAATGTTCGAATCCCCAAATGGTTTGCTTGTACCAACGCCATCAAATGTAAAGAACCTCTTGTGAGACATCACCACTACTAAATTGACCTGGGTGTCCCAGGATGTTTTAACCAATTTCCAACTTCGACCATGTTCGAATCCTCAAATGGTTTGTTTGTACCAACGCCATCAAATGTAAGGAACCACTTGCAAGACATCGCCACATGTGTCCCAGTGTCTTCTTAACCCATGTTTGACTTCGGCCATGTTGGAATCCGCATATGGTTTGCTTGTACCAACGCCATCAAATGTAGTAAACCGCTTGTGAGACATCACCACACGTGTCCAGGGTGTTCTTAACCCATGTTTGACTTCGACCATGTTCGAATCCGCATATGGTTTGCTTGTACCAACGCCATCAAATGTAATGAACCTCTTGTGAGACATCACCACATGTGTCCCAGTGTGTTTTTAACTCATGTTTGACTTCGACCATGTTCGAATCCGCATATGGTTTGCTTGTACCAACGCCATCAAATGTAATGAACCGCTTGTGAGACATCACCACACGTGTCCCAGTGTGTTCTTAACTCATGTTTGACTTCGACCATGTTCGAATCCGCATATAGTTTGCTTGTACCAACTCCGTCAAAAGATAGTCACCGTTTGCAGGACATTACCAAATTGGCGTGTGCCACAGTTTCCCAGAGTGTACTTAACCAATTTCCGACCTCGACCATATTCTAATCCGCAAATGGTTTGCTTTAAACAACGCCGTCAAAAATAAGGTACCCTAGCAATTGGCAATTGAGAAATGAAGAATCAAGCCAGCGAGTCTGACCACCCAATCGCATTTGTCGCCTCCTGTGACAAGCATAGTTGCCTCTTGAGACAAGCATCGGTTGAAAAAGGCCAATTCTGATCCTGGTCGTCAAGGGTAGTACACACAATATTGAACAAGGCTGTGGAGAACGCTTGGATATCTGCAAAGCCAGTGAATGGGGGTGTATGGTAGATTTATGAGGCGCTTCCTTCAGTATTTGTACTCAAGTCTGATTTTTTTACTTAAATCAAATAATACCACACCAAGCAGTGGTGCTTTCAGTATGCAACCCAGCACAAAATGAGCTACATATAGTCTCAAAACTTCATGCAATCTTTCAATAGTTTCTGTTAAGAACCTTACAAGCTATGATCTTAAAGGTAAAATTTCGGTGAAAAAAATGATAAAAATCAAAATCCAGTATGGCCGCAACTACAAAAGATATCCAAAAACGGCTATGCTGATTTGTTGTGTTCTGTATGGAGACAATTCTCAGAAAGTTTGAAAGCTTTTCATGCAGTGGATTCAGAGGAGATAGTATTTGAAGACAGGTACCCCAAACACCCTTTGAAAACCATGAATCCAATATGGTTGCCTAACCACGTGTCCAATGACCAAAGTCAAAGAACAAAAAATGTCAAGCAGCTCAAGCAGCAGATACATGCAAGGTTTCAAAGTAAACGGACAAACGGTTGTGGAGCAACAGGGCAAAATATATCGTCAAAAAATACTTGTTTTTCAGTTATCTGCCCTTGGCCTTTGGGCCTATGGGCTTGGCTGTTTGGCGGGCACTAGTACCCAACAGTCTACAAACACGCACAAAATTTGAACAAAATCGAGCTAGTGGTTATTTTGCTAGGGCAGGTACAAAAATCGGCGGAATAATAAATAATAATAATAATAATAATAAATAATAATAATAATAATAATAATAAATCGAACGATTACAATAGGGCTCTACAGCCTTTCGGCTTGGAGCCCTAATAATAATATAGTTTATTACAGTGTCGTGTTTACAATTATATACACTATGGTCACAAATATAATTCAGGCCAAATCAGGCCTAAAGGATGCACCTTGTTTTGGGGTCCCTTATTGAAAACAGTTTAAACATTCGCTGCCAAACATCAACACTCGAATTGTTCTTCAACACTTCTGCCTGTATCTGGTCAATTCCTGCAGCGTTATTCAGCTTCATGGCCTGGACAGCACTGAAGACTTTCCAACCTTGAAATAGGTATGTTAAGGACTCCATAATTTATATTTTTATTATTAAAGTCATTACATACTTAAACATCATCTTATTTAGGTTGAGTTTCCCTGTTTACACCAGCCAAGTGTGGGCTGAATAATTTACAAAAGTCATACATTCTTCCAGGAGTTTTGCAATTCTTTGCACCAATAAGCTTTTATTCTTGATTTATGAATTTTTTGACAAGTCTCTAATGTAGATTTTTTTCTGACCAAGTTTCTCTTCCATCTTTTCTCTCACTGTATATATACTAAGTAGTGAGAGGTCGGTAACTGGATTAACCGATGCCATTAATGGTATTATAACAAAGTTGTGTCTCCTGTTAAGATCAACTGCCTCTGACAGAGTAAAAAAATTATAGGTTTTTAACGTTACATGTAGATTCGACCTGTTATTAACAAAGTCATCAGGAGATGACATACCCCCCCAGTCTGGTGCAATTCGGAAATGGAGTTTGGCTATTCATACCCTACTTTTGTGTCATTGCCATTAGATCAGTTCAGTGAAGAAAATAATAATGCTTTTTCAGTATGTTTTAAAATCCCAAATCATCAAAAGGCACCAATTCACCACTAGACTATTCTGTATAGCAAGTTTCATCCAGAAATATTCAATGGTTTTGGAGTTGTGCTCCAGAAACAAGCACTACCCTCATTTTCAATAACGTCAAACTTGTCATCATGAAAACATAAAACAAATTAAAGAATAAATATCCCAAACCATCAAAAGGCACCAATTCACCACTGGACTAATCTGTATAGCAAGTTTCATCCAGAAATATTCAATGGTTTTGGAGTTATGCTCCAGAAACGAGCACTACCCTCATTTTGAGTATAACATCGAACTTATCTTTATGGAAATAAGTCTCCATCACACTTGACACCTGTGTTTACAGTCTCCATCACACTTGACACCTGTGTATACAGTTTCCATCACACTTGACACCTGTGTATACAGTCTCCATCACACCTGGCACCTGTGTATACAGTCTCCATCACACTGGACACCTGTGTATACAGTCTCCATCACACTTGACACCTGTGTATAGTCTCCATCGCACCTGGCACCTGTGTATACAGACAGTCTCCATCACACTTGACACCTGTGTATACAATCTCCATCACACCTGGCACCTGTGTATACAGTTTCCATCGCATTTGACACCTGTGTATACAGTCTCCATCACATTGACACCTGTGTATACAGTCTCCATCACATTTGACACCTGTGTATACAGTCTCCATCACACTGGACACCTGTGTATACAGTCTCCATCACACTGGACACCTGTGTATACAGACAGTCTCCATCACACTTGACACCTGTGTATACAGTCTCCATCACACTTGACACCTGTGTATACAGTCTCCATCACACTGGACACCTGTGTATACAGTCTCCATCACACTGGACACCTGTGTATACAGTCTCCATCACACTTGACACCTGTGTATACAATCTCCATCACACTTGACACCTGTGTATACAAAAAGTCTCCATCACTTCTGGCACCTGTGTATACAGTCTCAATCGCATTTGACACCTGTGTATACAGTCTCCATCGCACTTGACACCTGTGTATACAGTCTCCATCGGACTTGACACCTGTATATACAGTCACATTGTTATTTTGTTGCATCACAGCATCACAGGAGAGAGTCAATCAAAGAAGTCATCTATATCAATGTTGGGGTCCAAAAGGTGTTCCTTAAATGGGGTCAAGTCCATCCCATTAAGTATCAGGTTCTCAAAGGTCTCCTCCAGATCCGTCTCACCTATTAAGATAGCTCCTTTCATGAAGCCATCTTGTATAATCACCTTTACATATTCCTTACCTGAAATGACATAATATCAGAAGTATATAAAAAGGAGAAATCTTTGGGATTTGTGTCTAAATTGGCATTCCAGGTGCTTGGACTGCATCCGTTTCATGAATATTGACAGAATTTGGCCTATGTTTCATGTTGAATTGGATTGATATAAACATATGTCAAAGTTAAACCACAGACAGCAGTTACAGCCTGGTCTGTGTGTGATCTTCCATATCATTGCTTGTGACCAAATTGCTATGATTATCAGCCCTGGCTTATTATATATGTCACATTCCTCCTTATTGCACAAAATATGCATCGAAATTGTCTACTCCTACCATCATTATATCATGGTTAACATTTATACTAAGTTATCTTATAATAATTAGATCTACATCAAGTGCTTTTATGAGTTATCATGGTGTAATATTTATACACCATTTCATATAATTATAGTTTAGCAAGTAATAATTATCATCAGGTAAAATGCATATATAAAATATCAGTAGTTTCAGTTATAGCTTTTTAGATGGTTGCTAGCCTAAGGTATCAAGATCCCATCTCCCAGACAAAGGATATTTATTTAAGTATATCTGTCATCACCTACCGGGGTATATTAGAATAACATTACTTCAATTAAGACTCATTAAGGATTAGCCCCATATAAGCTCGTCTATAGTGCATTAAGGATTAGCCCCCATACAAGCTCGTCTATAGGGCATTAAGGATTAGCCCCACACAAGCTCATCTATAGTGACACCCTAATCTCTTTCAAAGCATCCAGTAAATATGTCAACAAGATTAGTGCCAGTCCAACAGGATTAACAGGATTTAGTATTCCCCTCTGTCCAGCCATCCATTTAGCATAGGACACAACCAATCGTGTATCAACCAATCACATTCCTTTCTATTGTTCAAACTTTCATTAAATACATACTGTAGCCAAGTTCTAGCAGAGAAGGGGTTTGACTCTCTTACCAAGCAGACCTCTCTCCCACAGCCCAGAGTGTGTACCGACTCTCTGTGGCACCCTCAGATATTTTCTAAGTATATTGTAAATTGTTAATTGTTCTTGTAAATAAAATTGTGATTAGTCTCCTGTGACTCTGGCTCTTTGCTGACTAATTCTCCAAGAAAACCAGCACGTCATTTGGAAGGTATTGTTCACCTAGAACAGTTCCATGATAATTACCAAGCCACACATGGTCAGCCTCCTGAGACCGTCCACATGACCATAATGACCCTCATGCTGAGATCCATCCTACTTCAGTGTCAGCTTGATGACACCTTGGACCAACTCAGGAAGTTGTTACGAATGTGAACAGATACTTAGCTTCACCTTTTCCTCAAGGTTCATATTCATTGTGGATAGGAAAATTATATTACAAAATCGCAAAGGCATTTTTACCTTCAGTAACCCTCAGAAGCAGCTCATGCCCTGCATCAAGTCCTTGTGCATTGAACTTGCCAAGTAGTACCACCTGCAATACAAGCAACACATGAACACTCTTTCATGCTTCTCATAGACTATCATTTCTTTCCCTATGTTTCATGTCATATTTATAATTAATATAACATTTGGAACTGTTATTTTCCAACAAACTTCAGGACAACTTTTATCCCTTAATGACACATGCCACAGACTCCGGTGTATGACCTGATATTCACACTGTGGAAAAGTGTTGGCCAAAACATGAGTAGCCCCTGCAACGACAATTTAGTAAGACTACAGATATCATTACATACCACCATGCACCTTAGTTTGATACCATTACCTTATGTTAGGGAAAATATGTGCCTACTACAACTTCAAACCAGATCAAAGTACCTTGCCTATTGCTAATATAATGGGGAACCTAAAGACATTTCTGGTCTCTTGACATTACAGAATGGTCTGAGAAAACCATTCCTCTCCCTATTCAAAAGAGAAAACTACATGCAACTCTGCTAAAAAAAACATCATTTCCAGTCTAATGACACCATTTCTGTTTTTTTAAAAACATGCCAAATGCAATATAATTCTAAACAAAGGAGTACTTTGCATCTGATTACCTCAATGAACAAAGTTATTTGCACTTCTTGTTTAATGACCTTGACACTAAATTAGTCAATCACAGGCTTGTTTGTGATGAAGATGCAAATGTTCCATTGCAGGGAAGTTCACCTTCTTTAAAGTCACTTCAAACCTTACTCCTTCAAATTACATCATACTAGAGCAGTGACAGTAAACACTTTTGGAGTTAGGAACATAATGCATTTTGGAGGGTATAAACCTAGACAGTGAATTTGAATATCAACATCCTATAGAAGTATTTAAGAACATTTCCAAAGGCTACACAGCATATCAACCAAATATGATTATGCTAGAGTGGATTTCAATGTATTAACTATAATATATATTATATGCCTTTGAAAAAGGGAAAAAAAATACCTGCCTTATAATTGAAAAATCTTGTGACATGAGCAAACAGCTCAAAGCAGAAGTCTGGTGTAATCTTCTCTCCTCTCACTGCTGCAGCCATGCTCTGAGCAGCAAAGCACCCCATCTGTCTGGCCTGGGACCACAGTCGAACCTATACAACAAAACCACGCAACATAAAGTGCTCATCTTAGGTGTTCAGTGTGCACCAGCACATCTACATCACAGTGTCCTATATTGGAAGTTTAAAGTGTATCACAATATTTTGCGATGCACAAGGCCATATTGCGATATGTATCACAACATATTGTACAATTTTAAATTTTTAATTCAGAAGCAATCTGATACAATGAAGTTCATAAATCGAACAGAACAAGGTGCTGATACAACATGATGTTTACTCAGTCAATAATACAAAGCCATCCAGGGGACCTGGATGCATGTAGCGGGGCAGCGAAGGAATTCATACATTCTCAGGCTTGAGATTTGGCCTACAATGTCATAAATTTCATTGAGAATGAAAGTACACTAGAACAAGGACACTTGTAAAATCCTAGATATTTTTTATATTGCATTCACTGCTTGACAGAGAAAGATCTTTGTGAGGTCTTGCTGAAGAAGAAGTTGTTTCAACTAGCTGAATGGCCAACACTATCACACAGCTCCCATGTGACCACAGAAGGGGTGACATCACAGATCAGCACATTACTGCTAAAAGCCGGAACATCTGAAGACATCATGGGGAGGCAGCTCTGCGACTGGTTGACCACTTTGGACGAAGTACTACAGGATAAGTATACAAACATAAAAAGTATCTAGAATTTTACTTGATTTTTGAACTTATCCTGCATTACTCCTTAATGCGTCTATATTGGACGGAATGGTGGAGGACATACCTTCAGATGTGATCTTCAATAAACTCTCCATAGATTCCTATCAATCAGCAACAGCGATGTACGCCCTTGAGTGACCATTCCTGTCGGTAAGGAACAAGAGAGTGAGGTTTGCGAGATGTCCAGGTATAGTTAAAGTCCAGACCTCATGTACCGAGCCAATGCGTGCAGCGTGTAACCTCCTAGTCTAGGGTGACACACACTGGAGAGGTAGGAAGGTTGGCTCTGGTCATGTGGAAGCATCAGTGGTGCCTTGAGGCGGTGACCTGCTTGGCAACCACAAAAGGGCCAAAGCTGTGGACGCCTCCCACATCTTCTAAGGCGACATCTTGCAAGTAGTGGCTGGCAAAGACTGTTCCATAACAGCACGGATGGAGCAGCTGCTGTGAAGCGCCAAGGTAGAGAGAGAGCTGTCCTCGGAGTTGATTCTTGGCCAAGATGAATGGCTCCATGCGCTCTGCATGCAGTTCGCTAACCCGTGCTACTGTTGCCAGAGCCAAAATGAAGACTGTCTTCTTGGTGAGGTTGTAGTAAGACGGCGAGTGGAATGGCTCAAAGGAACCTTGGTAATCTTTTGATGTTCCAGAACTGTCAAGATGGAGTTAAGGGCCACAATGTAGGTCCTAATGGTGCTGCCTTTCAGACAACGCTTGTGGTGCAAAAACAGTAGCAATTCAGCCAAGAATTGGGCCAATGCAGAGGTTGCAGAAACTGTCAAAGGAGCGTCACTTGTCTTCATACAGGTCCCTGGAAGAAGCTTTGTGCACCAAGGTGATTGCCTTTGCCAACCTTGCCGAGTAACCATTGGCGCTTAGGGCTCACTGGCACTCCAGCACTGGAGTTATGAAGATCAAGACCTGCAAGTTCTGGCTGGTGGCAAACAGGTCGATGTTATGGTTGCCGAGGTGTCGACAGACAAGATCGAACACGTCCGGTTTGGAGAGGGAACGTCTGCCGTAACAGGGAGGCAGATTTGGTCATCCCCTGATTGTGCAGGTACCATACGATGGTGATGTTGTCCGTGGATGTGGTGATCCAAGCGCCAAAGCATCTGTTTTACAGTGAGAGAGAGCTAGGATGAGAGCCTCTAGTTCTAGTTTATTGATGTGCCACTGATGCTGAACAGCGAACCACAGCCCCGAGGCGACTTGGCCCTCTAGATGTGCTCCCCAGCCTTGAAGAGAGGCGTTGACGAAGAGGCATAATGAGGTTGCAGGCTCGGTCAAGGAGATGCCTCCTTAGACATTTGACTCCACTATCCACCATTGGCTTGAGGTGGTCTGGGAGGATAATGGAGGCGGATTGGTCCTGGCGTCTGATGGAGGGAACAAGGAACATTTGTCTTGGGTGCAGTTGAAGCCTTCCTCTGGAGGTCCCGTCAAGGGCTGACGTGAGTAGACCCAGAAGCGCCTGCCACTGGCAAAGGATATGGGGTTGTTGAAGTGCTGGGGGGAGGTGGTATTGGATTCTGTGCCACCTGTCTCTGGGTGCAGAGAGGAGGGTTGGTCAGTCTGGAAGAGGCCGCCGATGAACTGGAGATTGAACGACCTTGATCTCCGTTTTCCACACATTGATGATCGATCCCAACAGATGAAGGAGGCATTATGTAAAATCCCTGGTGGATGAGGTGGTACAGAAGGCAGTGTTCGATGTTCATTGCTCAGATGAAGGTAGGTGGCTGCCGGCTTGGTGAAGCATGTAAATAGTCCACTCCTGTGAGCACCAGGTAGCCGAATGTCTGGGAGTGGTGATCTCTACAAATGCTGCACACATGTGAGCCCTCATATGATCTATCTAATGCTATGGTAGGCCATGACAGTGGCATGGTGGTCGAGACGGTGTGGGTTATCCTCCGAGAGGTCTTGGATGATGGCTCTGGAGGTGGATGCCATAAAGGATAGAGGCTTGACGTATCTCCGTCTCAATGTATGCGAATCTTGTGTCCGGGACACAGATGGTTGTGGAGCAGTTGGACCCCCTCATGCTGTGCAAATCATCATGAAGTGTATGAGTGCAGTCCGCAATGTCCAGGAAAGTTGTCCTTCCTGTACTTGGGCACCTTGAAGGAGGGGGTAAGGGATAGCTTGGCAAAGTCAAGTGGAGGCACGCCATTGATAACGGGTATGACAGAGAGAGGAGATCAGGGTCCTCGGCACCATGCCAGGCGTCATAGTAGAAGATGAAGAAAAGTATATCAACGCTGAAGGGATGGGCATCAGTGTGAGCATTGTATCAACAAAGGAGGACATGGTCTGTATGGCTGATGTAATCCCCGAAGAAGACATAGTTAGGGTAATGGACGCCAGAGGGATCCTGCCTGATACAGAGATGTTTGTGGCTGGTGGGGGTATAGTAGTTTGGACGAATCAGGTCGACGTTTCCGGGCCTGCTGTGTCTGTAGTTTCCAAGATACCTGAAGGTACTCTTAGTAACCTGGGAGCAGACAGTGGTGCTGAGACACAAGGGATGAGAGTCCCACCCAGACTTATTGCCGTGGCACTTGATACAACGTGGAATGTATCTGCAATGATAGCAGTATGTAATCAAAATGCATTCCCAATTATGTATGTTATCTTTTATCCCAGCCATGTGGGTTTATGAAGAAAAAGTTTACGCAAGGGACACGAAAAAACACCACTTTAGTAACGATAATATCGCAAGCGTACGACAGGGTACAAGGTAAATGAATTAAGCAGTAATGAAAAATAAGTTAAAAAATTAACGAACATAGATAGAGTGAACAAACGGATAAAAAGAAGTGTTACAAAACCCCAGATTTATCTCCTCTATATTATCATATAAAATGTACGTATATAACAAACTCTCTACAGTGAACTAATGTACATAGCAAACTAACACCTGATCCCCGACAAGCCCAAATACCACTAATTAGTGATGTGTATAGCGAACTGAGAAATCTCGCTCAGTGTCAAGTGTCACTGACACTTTGCTATGCGCAATCAACACTATCAGCGGTGACAATTCAGCCATGTAAAACTTGCTTTACGTTAATCTTACCTGTGACAAGACTAATCTTGTCTGTAAAACAAACATTAAGCATGGTGAATGCACAGCAGTTGACACAAACATCATCAACGACTTCCAACAACCTCTTAACTTCCATAAATCTGTTAGTATCATCCAATATGACAGGCACAGAAAACTGCCCTGTGCACCAAACTGTGTCTAATCTCACAAACATTAAGCTTGTGTTTCTGCCACCAAACACAACATCTAAGATCCAACCGATGGCCCAGGGCATTATCACTAGTCTCGAACAACATTACAAACATGAGATGATGACAAATATGCTATCCTGTTTGGATAAAAAACAAGACCATGTGATAAGCATACTGAATGCAATTGAGATTCGGTTCACCGAGCTTGGCTGGCAAGTCACTGCAACATGAATCAAGAACTGTTTCCGAAAAGGTTGCTTCGTGTCGACCGATGGTGAGGCTGAATCCAAGAGTGACGAACCTGAAGGCATTCCGTTATCAGACTTGAGGGATATCCCCACTGAGTTAAGAAACTGACATTCCAACTGAAGTGACTCTCCAAGAGTAGACGCAGACCGAGACATCCTTGTTACTGAACGCCCAAGTGATGAGGACATTGTCCAGCTGTTGTATCCTCAGACATGATGTGCTACCAATTTTCTGCGAATGTTACCAGTTTTGCCCACATTGGTCCTGATGTTGGCATATCTTACATGTTGATTCCCAAATTGAAGCAATCAGAAATCTGTACGTAAAAGAACCAAGTTTGTAACCAAAAAACAACCAACAAGCGGTATACAATCAATAAATGAATTACATAAATTATAAATCCTAGTAAAATCCTAGATATTTTTTATGTTTGTATACTTATCCTGCATTACTCCTGAATGCATATTACTTGCTTGTTCTTGACAGAGAAAAGAGCTGTGTGAAGGTCTTTGCTTGAAGAAGTTGTTCCAACTAGCTAAGAGGCCAACCCTATCACGCAGCTGCCTAGTGACCAAAGGAAGTGACATCACGGATCCTCACATTACTCTGGAGTCCAAAACATTGGAAGGCATCATGGGGAGGTAGCTCTACGATGGGTGGGTCCCTTCAGACGCAGTAATGTAGGATAAGTATACAAACATAAAAAATATCTAGGATTTTACTAGATTTTTTACTTATCCTGCATCACTCCTTAATGCATCTTTATTGGACGGAAATGGTGGAAGGCATACCTTCAGATGTGGACTTTCATCTTCTTCCAGACTATTTCCAGACTCTGTTCCCATGCCAATCTTTGGCTGTGTGGTTGGCTTCGGGTGACCACTCCAATTATAGGAAAACTATGTTTCCCTCAACCCATCTTTGGCTGTATGGTCGGCCAGGATGACCATTACATGGAAGGGAAGAGTGAGGTATGTGTTGTGTCCTGGTACTACCCAGCCTGACAATAGTCCTCAGTTAAGTCTACACTGGAGTACCTAGCCGTATTCAAGTGGGCATGAAATTCTAGTCCAGGGCATACGCCAGGGGAGGTCGAAAGGCCGGCTCTGGACTTGGAGGCGAGGTCAGTGACGTGTAGTAGTGGTGACCTGTTGGGCCACTACTAACGGACCAAAGCTGTGCGTGCATTGCACATCCTCCAATGTGACGTCTTGCAGGTAGTGACTGGCGAAAGACCATGTTGGATCGCCAGAAATATCTCTCCATGATGGCGCAAGAGAGCAGTTGCTATGTAGCGCCATGGTGGAGGCAACCACCCGGAACTCGTGCGGGTTGTTGGAGCGTGGAGGGTCCAATCCCATGGCCTCGTAGGCCTGGAGAATGATGGCTCGTAGCCAAAGGGTGATCGTGTTGCGGCTGACTTCTGCTCGCGAGGTCGCAGATACCGGGATGAAGAGGCATCGTCTTTGTCTACAGCATTCCTTGGATCGTCTAATGTAGCAACAAAGCGCTCTAACCGGACATAGGCGGAGCTCTAGTTCGTCTTCCATGCTCACAATCGATGAGAGGGGAGGGATGAGGAACGATCTCTCAGGCTGTCCTGGGAGCTGATTCTTTGGAATGAAGTCCCAGCACAGGCCCAGATGCACGGCTCCGTGTGTTCCATGCTCAAAGCAGATGCTCGTGACGTCCAGGGCGTGTAGCTCACTGACACGGGCTGCTGTAGCGAGCGCCAGTAGGAAGACCGTCTTTTTCGTCAGATTGTAGAATGACGTCGTGGCTCGAAAGGTGAGAAGTCCCAAGCTGGAGGACGGAATTTCGCCTTTTGGTCTTCCAGACTGAATGAGTGGAACAGAGCCTGGAGTTCCAGTATTTTTGTCATGCGCCGATCTTTCGGAACTGCCAGGATGGAGTTGAGTGCCACAAGGTAGGTCATGATGGTACTGCCCTTGACCTTACACTTGTGATGCAGATGGAGCATGAACCCGGTCAGGAATTGAGGCGATGCAGAGTTGAGTGGATCCTGGACCGGAGATATGTAGGTCGGGATCTGGTAGTTCTGGCTGGTGGCGAATAGGTCTATGTTGGGGAGACCATGGTTGGTCTCGAAAAACAAGAGCGAAGGCCTCTGGGTGAAGCTTCAACTCTGTGGGTGCGACTTTGCCTGGCCAAGATAGAGCATCCGCTAGGATGTTTCGACAGCCCGGAATGTGTTGAATCTGGAACTGAATCCCCAGATGATCCACCAGGATCCACCCAGATGATCGGAACGTCTGTTGAAGGAGCAAGGTTGAATGAGTCGTTCCCTGGTTCCGTAGGCACCATGTGATGGTTAAGTTGTCCGTTGATATTGGGGAGCAGGGCGTGTCTGAGGGCCTGCTTCCAATGAGCGATGTTCAAGATAAGCGCCTCAAGTTTGAGGTTGTTGATGTGCCATAGGAGACCTGTCCCTCCAGGTGTGCGTCCAATTCCTGCAGGGACGCGTCTACGTATAGGCGCAGAGAGGTCGTAAGCCATGTCAAGGGGACGCTGCAGAAGACATTCGATTCCACCTTCCACCACCGGAGATCCGGGAGGACGATGGATACTGAGGGGTCCTAGCGCCTGATGTAAGGAGCCAGGAACATTTGTATTGGGTGCAGTTGGAGCCTTCCTCTGTAGGTCAAGTCCTGCTGGTACAGGAGCCAGAGGGTGAAGTACCTGTGGCGGAGTAGAGTGACAGTGTCCCAATGATTCAGTACGCCTCGAACTGAATGTCCGGGCAATAGAGGTACGAGTCTATCGGCTTGGTAAGGAGCCAGGAACATCTGTATTGGGCGCAGTTGGAGCCTTCCTCTGTAGGTCAAGTCCTGCTGGTACAGGAGCCAGAGGCTGAAGTTCCTGTGGCGGAGTAGAGTGACAGTGTCGCAATGATTCAGTACGCCTCGAACTGAATGTCCCTGCGATGGAGGTACGAGTATCGGCAAATCGGCCAATGATGAAGCGGAGGAATTTCCAGTCTTCGGGATGTATAGGGACATGTAGGTAGGCGTCCTTGATATCCCGGCTGATGAGAAAATCCTGTGTCTGGATCCGGGATCGCAGTAGCCTCTGACGTAAAGACGTACTTGGGGAAGCCGAGTCCACGGAGTAACGAGAGGTAGATGGCGTCTGTATAGTCGACGGACGAGGCAGAGGCAGAGGCACGAGCGCTGTAGGAAAGATAGGGGCTGGAAGAGGCGTCTGCAGCGGCGCTATAGGAGGCGCTTGTAGAGGCGTCTGTAAGGGTGCTGGCGTCGACGTCTGCCTGGTCTGCAAGTACTGAATGTACTGAAGGAGAGAGGCGTCTATCATGGGCGTCTGTGACGTAGGTGGGGGCGCCTGTGGGAGACCAAGCGTCTGTCCGGAGGAAAGTATAGGCGTCATTTGGTAAGTGAGCACCATGCCAGGTGTCAAGGTGGCCGCCGCCGTAAAAATAGAGACGTTGTAGTGGTCGTCAGAGTGCTCAGGGTCGACCGAGACCATGGGGTCCTTCATTAAGGTAGCAGTTGAAGTCGGAGGGTAGTCATCCGAGATTTACAATCTGGTAGGCGAATTCTCGGAGAGGTCGGACATCCTGCGCCAGTGTTTCCTGGCCTGTTGTGTTCCACGTTTCTTAGACACACGGAGATACTGACTGAAAGCTGTGGGTGAAAGCAGTAGACAGTCTTTACATCTGTGACCATGGAGGCATTGAGATGTACAATTAAGGCACAGGGGGTGGGGATCCCACGCTGACATATTACGCCGGCACTTTGAGCAGGATGACATGATATATGCAACGAGGCAGTGTAAAATCACAATGCGTCCCCGCCCGATTATGTATGCTATAATTTGTTTATCCCACTGCGTGGGTTTATGAAACAATTATTACAACAAACGTAAGACAACATACAATGAAAACAAACATATTTGCAAGGATATGCCAATCGTGGGGCACCAAACAAAAAGAATTTAGAACACAAGCCAGTTCATTAACTCACTGGCCACGTAAAATATTCAAGATTCCTACTTGAAACAACAAGACACCTAGCATTATGTTTTCTTTTGAGAAAATGCCAGTAAGTATCTAATAACGTTATGCACATGTTTATCAAACACAGAATGTACAAAATGCAAACTGTAGGCACAACACAAAGACAAAAAACTATAACTCAAAAGAGCAAACACGTAAGGGTTTGAATCAGTTTATGCTACAGCAAAAAAACAGGTCTTCACTCAGCAAGTGACAAGAGTAATGTGAGGATCCGTGACATCACTTCCTTTGGTCACGCGGGAGCTGCGTGATAGGGTTGGCCTCTCAGCTAGTTGGAACAACTTCTCCAAGCCTTCACACAGCTCTTTTCTCTGTCAAGAACAAGCAGTAATATGCTTTCAGGAGTAATGCAGGATAAGTAAAAAATAAGACAAATTATTGCACAGAAATTACAAAGGCAGTACAAAATAGAGTGGTTGTAGAATATTCAATTGCAAAAAATAATATGATGGCAGTGGTCAGTATCAAATATAAAATTAGTCGTGATACCACAAGTGGTCAAGTTTCCGAAATGGGCTAGACAGGGAATCAGAGAGGATGAGCAATTGTTGAGGAGACAAAATAATAAAAACAAAACAAACATAGTTTCGGTTCATGTAACATGAACATTTAGCCTAAACGCCACATGCTTCATGGAAATCAGATCGTGGCATTCGCTTCTCGTGCAGAAAATGAATGCTGACACGTGATGCATTGCAATGGTCAGTTTTGGGGTTTTCGTTCGTGACCAATATTCGTGTTTTTTATAGCAACTAGTTGTCGCTGGACCAATATTCGTGGTCTTTGTATAAACTAGATGGGCCAATATTTGTGGCCCTTAGAAACGTAAAGTGTGTACTATAGTTAGCTATTCATTTCCTGCATTCGTGGTCATAGACCTACCATAGTTTCTTCATTTTCATAAGAAAAGATTCACATTTAGTTCGCCACATGTCATAAAAAGAGAATCGTGTTTAGTTCGTCATACGTGTTAAGAAGAGAATCATGTTTAGTTCCCCACATGGTCATATAAAGGGAATCACGTTTAGTTCCCCATTAATCTTATAATTTCAAGTGAAGTAGAAAAGATGAAAGGTAGACACGTGAACGTCGCCTTCCATTGCGCAACAACGATCCTCACATGAAAGCTGGTTCTGAAGTGAAGTGATGCGTGAGAGAAATGTAAACACGCTATTGTCCCCTTATAACCTACCCAGCCACAGTAAGGTTCCACACAGTGTCCTCACCAGTCTATCAGCACTGTACCATCAAGAATTTTCCTTAACATACTATCACCATCCGCGATATACACCATACCAGAAGTTTACACACCACACTAGCATTTAAATATAGTAACTTCCTGACGACTGATCACTGTCCAAACACAATGCAATGAGCTTATACCAGATCCCCAAAGAAACAATGCAACACAGCTACAATCACTGTTAAACAATTACATACACTTCCATATAACACATCAGATTGAAATCTAAGCCATATACATAGCCAGTTGGAAAGGATTTCTTCTCAGAGATCTGGTTGCCAGACAGTCAGAAAAGTCAATCTCTTCTTCCTCCAGGTTTGATCATATTTTGAGGTTTTGTGTGATACGTGCGCGAAATAGATTTGTTTGGTCAGGGGTAATCCTGATCCATCTGTGTCCAGCTCTGGGCCAAGATCCTAGACTGTGCTGTTGCTGGTGCCCGACCGGTTCCCTGGCTTGTCAAATGATAGGCTAAGATGAAGATCAGCAATGATCGTGTAGCAAGCTTTATGTTGACAGTTTTGAGGCTTTCTTCTGTGGGGCTGACAGTTGCTGGCCACAGTTCCCGTTTCAAGCCTATGGCGACGTAATCTTTAATGTTGTCTCTCTGCTCCAATTCACTCAGCCAAGATACTTGTTCCACCACTCATGTCCTGCAGGGGTAATTGCTGATCTTGCCTGATGGCAGCCATCCAAGTAAGAAATCGCTGTCAGACACTGATCCATTATGGCAGGTATGGTGTCTTTATAAATTCTTCTAACATGTTTATGGACAGTGTAGGCATGGTGCCTGGGGTGGACTCTGAGGCTCTGGGGAAGGTCTTGGGATATCCTCCTGCAGCTCAGGACATAGCTCTTCATTGACAGCAGTGACTGCAGTCAGTGCCTCTGTCGTCTTGGTTGCTGCCTTCCTCTTCGCCTACTTCCACAATTTCGCAACCTTGGCGAAAACCTCTTGTGTGAGTGAGGCAAACCGAGCACATCTTAGAAGTGACAGAAGAAGTGACACCATCTTGTTTCACAAAACGTTACAATATTCCAGAAACAAACAACAGTACTGTAGCCTCATCTGCACACATCAATACTAGAACATTAGTAAATTAGTCATCTTCTTACATAAATTCAAAACCATTAATCTGACATATTCCACTTCCCCTGAATACAAAGAGTCTGCATCATACCATGCTTCAACTGCTGTGGTCTTTCTCTTGAGCAGGCGCCAATTGCGCTAACAGCTTGAACGTAATCAACAATAAGAAGTGAGTGATTAAAGGGGGATTTCCCAGGTACCTGGAGCCAGTGCTTGGAGTGTTCCCATGATGCTGTGCACACATCACCAGCAGCATATACATCTGTAGCAGAAGTTTCCATACAACTGTTAACTTCAATACCTCCATCAGGGGACACTGATAGCTACAAACAGAACATACAGTCATAAACCCATCATCACATCCTTGTCCAACAACCCGGTTGAACATGCCTATTAAACAACCTGTCAACGACACCTGTCACTCAAAACCTTACCTCTTCAATACCACCACCCTAAAGATGATATATATATGTGACATTTCATCCCTCTAAGCAAAACACTTCTCAAGTTAGGGTGAAAAATCACTTATTAGTATTTACAAAATGTAACTTGTGCAACTCAGCGAAAGAAGGTCACTCTGACCTGTCATCACTTACCATATACACAAATATTTATATAATATTATCACTACTCCATGCATGAGACTATAAAAATATCTGCAAACAAGTGGTTACATGGCACTGCAGCTCACCTGGATATGTAATCAACACTAAATCTAATGATTTGAACACAATAGTGTCATAAGAAGCAGCTCCTCATCCTGTCTTTTTCAGAATGTTCACAGGAGAAGCATGTTCCAAGAAGTAAATAGAGCCACCAGGCTTCAAGTTATCCTGGCTTATGAAGTACTAATTTTATGACACTTTCACCATATTCAAGTACAAAAATGTTTAGTTAGAGAAATGGTCGGGGGGAAAGAAAAAACCCTTTTTTTACAACATTGTGATGCCTTGAATAAAGTCTTCTTTTGCTCATCACATTCACACAATGCCCTGTGGCCAGTAAAATATGAGGTGTCAAAGCAGTTGGAGGCTAGTTTGATGCTGCTGTCTGTGGTGAGTTTGGTGTCTAGGTCGTTGATTTTTGTTGTGGAGGATGTCAAGGGATGTTGGTGAAGAGGTCGGTCACATCACAGCTGACCATGGTACCAGTACTCCAGCTGAAAGTGGAGATGCAGCTCTTGGTTCACCTAACATGTATGGTACCAGTTCTCCAGCTGAATGTGGAGATGCAGCCCTTGGTTCACCTAACATGTATGGTACCAGTGCTCCAGCTGAATGTGGAGATGCAGCCCTTGGGTCACCTAACATGTATGGTACCAGTTCTCCAGCTGAATGTGGAGATGCAGCCCTTGGTTCACCTAACATGTATGGTACCAGTTCTCCAGCTGAATGTGGAGATGCAGACCTTGGTTCACCTAACATGTATGGTACCAGTACTCTAGCTGAATGTGGAGATGCAGCCCTTGGTTCACCTAACATGTATGGTACAGTTCTCCAGTTGAATGGAGATGCAGCCCTTGGTTCACCTAACATGTATGGTACCAGTACTCCAGTTGAATGGAGATGTAGCCCATGGTTCACCTAACATGTATGGTGCCAGTGCTCCAGCTGAATGTGGAGATGCAGCCCTTGGTTCACCTAACATGTATGGTACCAGTTCTCCAGCTGAATGTGGAGATGCAGCCCTTGGTTCACCTAACATGTATGGTACCAGTTCTCCAGCTTAATGTTGAGTTGTTCACCTAACAGGTCAGACGATGTGGCAAAACTCACATTCAAAAAACACTGCTTCGGCACTCACCTAGAAATTTGATACAACAATCTAACAATTTTAAGTGAATATATTCTAGCTGAATGTGGAGATGCAGCCCTTGGTTCACCTAACATGTATGGTACCAGAACTCTAGCTGAATGTGGAGATGCAGCCCTTGGTTCACCTAACATGTATGGTACCAGTTCTCCAGCTGAATGTGGAGATGCAGCCCTTGGTTCACCTAACATGTATGGTACCAGTTCTCCAGCTGAATGTGGAGATGCAGCCCTTGGTTCACCTAACATGTATGGTACCAGTTCTCCAGCTGAATGTGGAGAAGCAGCCCTTGGTTCACCTAACATGTATGGTACAAGTTCTCCAGCTGAATGTGGAGATGCAGCCCTTGGTTCACCTAACATGTATGGTACCAGTGCTCCAGCTGAATGTGGAGATGCAGCCCTTGGTTCACCTAACATGTATGGTACCAGTTCTCCAGCTGAATGTGTAAACTGTATGGTACCAGTTCTCCAGCTGAATGTGGAGATGCAGCCCTTGGTTCACCTAACATGTATGGTACCAGTGCTCCAGCTGAATGTGGAGATGCAGCCCTTGGTTCACCTAACATGTATGGTACCAGTTCTTCAGCTGAATGTGGAGATGCAGCCCTTGGGTCACCTAACATGTATGGTACAGTTCTCCAGCTGAATGTGGAGATGCAGCCCTTGGTTCACCTAACATGTATGGTACCAGTGCTCCAGCTGAATGTGGAGATGCAGCCCTTGGTTCACCTAACATGTATGGTACCAGTTCTCCAGCTGAATGTGGAGATGCAGCCCTTGGTTCACCTAACATGTATGGTACAGTTCTCCAGCTGAATGTGGAGATGCAGCCCTTGGTTCACCTAACATGTATGGTACCAGTTCTCCAGCTGAATGTGGAGATGCAGCCCTTGGTTCACCTAACATGTATGGTACAGTTCTCCAGCTGAATGTGGAGATGCAGCCCTTGGTTCACCTAACATGTATGGTACCAGTTCTCCAGCTGAATGTGGAGATGCAGCCCTTGGTTCACCTAACATGTATGGTACAGTTCTCCAGCTTAATGTTGAGTTGTTCACCTAACAGGTCAGACGATGTGGCAAAACTCACATTCAAAAAACACTGCTTCGGCACTCACCTAGAAATTTTGATACAACAATCTAACAATTTTAAGTGAATATATTTGGTACATGACACTGTTCAGCATAGAAGTACATACTGAAAGACACATTAAGCATCATCTGATCACGTTAATTAACTCTGATTGTACAGCAAGTCTGCTATTGGTTCAGGATGTGTCTCATCTCAACTGCATGTGTAAGGGGTACGTACCAAATTGTCACCAACAAATGGCTGTGTGTTGGGGACTACGCCCGTTGCACTGACGATGAAATCACAACCATAAACTTTCCCATTGCTGAGACGAACATACACTGGCCAACAGTCTACAACAAAACATTTGACACTTCATTTCATCTCACTTTAAATATTACAGGGAGTCACAGGAATTTAGTGTATAGAATGACATACTCCAACGTTTAGCCAGAAAACCTGGAAAAATGGAGAAATAACTTCACATTGTTCCATACCTAGATATTATGGAATACCGTATTGCTTGAGTATAGTGAGCACTTTTTCCCGAAAAAGCACAGCTGTGTAGAAGGGGGTGCGCATTATACACGAATAATGACTTTGGATGTTTTTTTCCCCCATGGAAAGACATTACTGTGAGCACGAAACACCGCAAATACCATGTCAACAAATCCATACTGAAGTACGCAAAATAATCATGTAATTACACTGTCTGGCTATAAAAAGTGTTCTTTGTATATCTGGACTTATGTTTGTAACTTATTTCATTAATTATATTCAAAATTCCTTTTAATATTGTTTTTATTAATTTCGGCGAAATCGTGTGTGAAGCGATCGGAAGATCGCACAACTCACCGTGATTAACAGCAACCATGGTCAGATTACCGCTATTGACGCCTTGAAACGAACTTTAGTTGACAGAGAATGGACACATATATCATAAATGACATACTTTGACTGGTTAAAAGTCATATTTGGTTTTGTTTGACGATTCTATGTCAACATGAAATTCTCGCAATCACGCGATCACGTGCGCGTGAGCCTTGGCGGTGACTGGTCAGACTGGTTCCATGTAAAAAATATTACCCGGGAATAGCGATCAGCTGCTTCGCTTAGGGTTATTATTATTTTAAATATGTTTAGTAAAGGCTGCATATAATTAAGAAAATAATGGAATATATTATTCCTGATACATAAAATAGTTCCAGATACAATTTTTGCGGATCCTTGCATTAAAAATCCTATAAAGTTATATCATTGGGTGTGTCTTGACCAAATCACCGGTTGATTCCAAGAAAACGTGTGTACAGCTGATTGGTGTTTCCGGCTTAGTTTACGAGAAAATATACAAGGTAATCTTAATCCCTAGATATAAAACAATGCCTAGCAGAACAATAAATACTATTTAAACAGTAAATAAACATGTCTGGTGATTTTTTATCACAAATTTCGAATTTGTACTGACGAAGTTTCTCTTCACCCGTTCGTTTGACGGACTTCGCTGAAATGGTACGATGTAATTTTTTTCTGCGCATAATATTCAAATTTCTTTTCTTCCTAAATACTGAACCCGCTAGAGGGGGGTGTGCATTATACATGTTTGTGCACTATACTCAAGAAAATACGGTATACCAAAATATTAAGCTTGGGTTTTATATTATTTTAACTATATAGCAAAAGCTTCAACTAAAATAACACAATATCAGAATATATTATTCCTGATAAAATAATAGTTTCAGATAGTATTTCTTCCGATCATTGCCTCAAAGTTCTTTTAAGTAATATTATTGGGTACTTTTTTAACTTTAACACCGGTAGATTAGGGGAAAATGTGTGTACAGCTGATTGCAATTTCTGTCCGAGTTTATAAGACAAATACACACGGTGATCTTAATCTCTGCATATAAAACAATGTCTCGCATAACAAGAAATATATTTGAAATGGTAAATCATCAAATTTCTCATTTTCATTGACTGAGTTTGTTATCTCCTGCATGTTCACCTGAAGCCATAAGATGTAGTTTTTGGCTGTGCACAATACACAAAATAGCAATTAACCTAAACTTCCCACTATACACAATAAAACACCATCTCATCCAACCTAATGACCTTAGCCTTGAATCACTTTGTGCAAGTGGATGAGATAATGATATTAAGAATTTACAATGATTGCAGCTCTACGATTGCCTTGTGAAAGTATAGGCCTGCGTCTTTTGTATATCTACATATCATCTGTTATCTGATCAGTTACGTATACATTTTTTATTTTCTGGAACATGAGAATGAGTCCAAGGTTATACAGGTTAAATCTATAGTTGTGTTTAGCCAAAGACTGTATTCAATGAGTTAAAGTAACGTATATTACCTGCAACATGTGACTGTGGAGCCTTGAAAGGTTCTGAAGCTGAATATCCATAAGTCGTCATCTCTGTTCCATCTAACACGTGATGCACCTCCACATTATATTCCACATGGATGCTGTGACACACCTACAACATACAGTCTCACTTCTACACCTACAACATACAGTCTCAATTCTACACCTACAACATATAGTCTCACTTCTACACCTACAACATACAGTCTCACTTCTACACCTACAACATACAGTCTCACACCTACAACATACAGTCTCACTTCTACACCTACAACATACAGTCTCACTTCTACACCTACAACATACAGTCTCACTTCTACACCTGCAACATACAGTCTCACATCTACAACAAACAGCCTCACTTCTACACCTACAACATGCAGTCTCACTTCTACACCTACAACATACAGTCTCACTTCTACTTCTGCAACATACAGTCTCACACCTACAACATACAGTCTCACTTCTACACCTACAACATACAGTCTCACACCTACAACATACAGTCTCACTTCTACACCTACAACATACAGTCTCACTTCTACACCTACAATATACAGTCTCACACCTACAACAAACAGCCTCACTTCTACACCTACAACATACAGTCTCACTTCTACACCTACAACATACAGTCTCACACCTACAACAAACAGCCTCACTTCTACACCTACAACATACAGTCTCACTTCTACACCTACAACATATAGTCTCACTTCTACACCTACAACATACAGTCTCACACTTACAACATAGTCTCACACCTACAACATACAGTCTCACTTCTACACCTACAACATACAGTCTCACACCTACAACAAACAGCCTCACTTCTACACCTACAACATACAGCCTCACTTCTACACCTACAACATACAGTCTCACTTCTACACCTACAACATACAGTCTCACTTCTACACCTACAACATACAGTCTCACACCTACAACAAACAGCCTCACATCTACAACATACAGCCTCACACCTACAACATACAGCCTCACTTCTACACCTACAACATACAGTCTCACTTCTACACCTACAACATACAGTCTCACTTCTACACCTACAACATACAGTCTCACACCTACACCTACAACATACAGTCTCACTTCTACACCTACAACATACAGCCTCACACCTACAACAAACAGCCTCACACCTACAACATACAGCCTCACTTCTACACCTACAACATACAGTCTCCCTTTCTTCACCTACAACATACAGTCTCACTTCTACACCTACAACATACAGTCTCACTTCTACACCTACAACATACAGTCTCACATCTACACCTACAACATACAGTCTCACTTCTACACCTACAACATACAGTCTCACTTCTACACCTACAACATAGTCTCACTTCTACACCTACAACATACAGTCTCACTTCTACACCTACAACATACAGTCTCACTTCTACACCTACAACATACAGTCTAACACCTACAACATACAGTCTCACTTCTACACCTACAACATACAGTCTCACACCTACAACAAACAGCCTCACTTCTACACCTACAACATACAGTCTCACACCTACAACAAACAGCCTCACTTCTACACCTACAACATACAGTCTCACTTCTACACCTACAACATACAGTCTCACTTCTACACCTACAACAAACAGCCTCACTTCTACACCTACAACATACAGTCTCACTTCTACACCTACAACATACAGTCTCACACCTACAACATACAGCCTCACTTCTACACCTACAACATACAGTCTCACACCTACAACATACAGTCTCACCTCTACACCTACAACATACAGTCTCACTTCTACACCTGCAACATACAGTCTCACACCTACAACAAACAGCCTCACTTCTACACCTACAACATACAGTCTCACTTCTACACCTACAACATACAGTCTCACATCTACACCTACAACATACAGTCTCACACTTACAACATAGTCTCACACCTACAACATACAGTCTCACTTCTACACCTACAACATACAGTCTCACACTTACAACAAACAGCCTCACTTCTACACCTACAACATATAGTCTCACTTCTACACCTACAACATACAGTCTCACTTCTTCACCTACAACATACAGTCTAACACCTACACCTACAACATACAGTCTCACACCTACAACATACAGTCTCACACCTACAACATACAGTCTAACTTCTACACCTACAACATACAGTCTCACTTCTACACCTACAACATGCAGTCTCACTTCTTCACCTACAACATACAGTCTCACTTCTACACCTACAACATACAGTCTCCCTTTCTTCACCTACAACATACAGTCTCACTTCTACACCTACAACATACAGTCTAACTTCTTCACCTACAACATACAGTCTCACTTCTACACCTACAACATACAGTCTAACTTCTTCACCTACAACATACAGTCTCACTTCTACACCTACAACATACAGTCTCACTTCTTCACCTACAACATACAGTCTCACTTCTACACCTACAACATACAGTCTCCCTTTCTTCACCTACAACATACAGTCTCACTTCTACACCTACAACATACAGTCTCACTTCTTCACCTACAACAAACAGCCTAACACCTACACCTACAACATACAGTCTCCCTTTCTTCACCTACAACATACAGTCTCCCTTTCTTCACCTACAACATACAGTCTCCCTTTCTTCACCTACAACATACAGTCTCCCTTTCTTCACCTACAACATACAGTCTCCCTTTCTTCACCTACAACATACAGTCTCACTTCTACACCTACAACATACAGTCTCACTTCTTCACCTACAACATACAGTCTAACACCTACACCTACAACATACAGTCTAACACCTACACCTACAACATACAGTCTCACTTCTACACCTACAACATACAGTCTCACTTCTACACCTACAACATACAGTCTCACTTCTACACCTACAACATACAGTCTAACACCTACACCTACAACATACAGTCTAACACCTACACCTACAACATACAGTCTCACTTCTTCACCTACAACATACAGTCTAACACCTACAACATACAGTCTCACTTCTACACCTACAACATACAGTCTCACTTCTTCACCTACAACATACAGTCTAACACCTACACCTACAACATACAGTCTCACACCTACAACATACAGTCTCACTTCTACACCTACAACATACAGTCTCACTTCTACACCTACAACATACAGTCTCACTTCTACACCTACAACATACAGTCTAACACCTACACCTACAACATACAGTCTCACACCTACAACATACAGTCTCCCTTTCTTCACCTACAACATACAGTCTCACTTCTACACCTACAACATACAGTCTAACACCTACACCTACAACATACAGTCTAACACCTACACCTACAACATACAGTCTCACTTCTTCACCTACAACTTACAGTCTAACACCTACAAAATACAGTCTCACTTCTACACCTACAACATACAGTCTCACTTCTTCACCTACAACATACAGTCTAACACCTACACCTACAACATACAGTCTCACACCTACAACATACAGTCTCACTTCTACACCTACAACATACAGCCTCACTTCTACACCTACAACATACAGTCTCACTTCTACACCTACAACATACAGTCTCACTTCTACACCTACAACATACAGTCTCACACCTACAACATACAGTCTCACTTCTACACCTACAACATACAGTCTCACTTCTTCACCTACAACATACAGTCTAACACCTACAACATACAGTCTCACTTCTACACCTACAACATACAGTCTCACTTCTTCACCTACAACATACAGTCTAACACCTACACCTACAACATACAGTCTCACACCTACAACATACAGTCTCACTTCTACACCTACAACATACAGCCTCACTTCTACACCTACAACATACAGTCTCACTTCTACACCTACAACATACAGTCTCACTTCTTCACCTACAACATACAGTCTAACACCTACACCTACAACATACAGTCTCACACCTACAACATACAGCCTCACTTCTACACCTACAACATACAGCCTCACTTCTACACCTACAACATACAGTCTCACTTCTACACCTACAACATACAGTCTCACTTCTTCACCTACAACATACAGTCTCACTTCTACACCTACAACATACAGTCTCACTTCTACACCTACAACATACAGTCTCACTTCTACACCTACAACATACAGTCTAACACCTACACCTACAACATACAGTCTCACACCTACAACATACAGTCTCCCTTTCTTCACCTACAACATACAGTCTCACTTCTACACCTACAACATACAGTCTAACACCTACACCTACAACATACAGTCTAACACCTACACCTACAACATACAGTCTCACTTCTTCACCTACAACTTACAGTCTAACACCTACAAAATACAGTCTCACTTCTACACCTACAACATACAGTCTCACTTCTTCACCTACAACATACAGTCTAACACCTACACCTACAACATACAGTCTCACACCTACAACATACAGTCTCACTTCTACACCTACAACATACAGCCTCACTTCTACACCTACAACATACAGTCTCACTTCTACACCTACAACATACAGTCTCACTTCTACACCTACAACATACAGTCTCACACCTACAACATACAGTCTCACTTCTACACCTACAACATACAGTCTCACTTCTTCACCTACAACATACAGTCTAACACCTACAACATACAGTCTCACTTCTACACCTACAACATACAGTCTCACTTCTTCACCTACAACATACAGTCTAACACCTACACCTACAACATACAGTCTCACACCTACAACATACAGTCTCACTTCTACACCTACAACATACAGCCTCACTTCTACACCTACAACATACAGTCTCACTTCTACACCTACAACATACAGTCTCACTTCTACACCTACAACATACAGTCTCACTTCTTCACCTACAACATACAGTCTAACACCTACACCTACAACATACAGTCTCACACCTACAACATACAGCCTCACTTCTACACCTACAACATACAGCCTCACTTCTACACCTACAACATACAGTCTCACTTCTACACCTACAACATACAGTCTCAC
This sequence comes from Haliotis cracherodii, assembly GCF_022045235.1. Taxonomy (NCBI): domain Eukaryota; kingdom Metazoa; phylum Mollusca; class Gastropoda; order Lepetellida; family Haliotidae; genus Haliotis; species Haliotis cracherodii. The sequence continues at coordinate 33,933,502 of NW_027266286.1, forward strand.
TTCTTCACCTACAACATACAGTCTCACTTCTACACCTACAACATACAGTCTCACTTCTACACCTACAACATACAGTCTCACTTCTACACCTACAACATACAGTCTAACACCTACACCTACAACATACAGTCTCACACCTACAACATACAGTCTCCCTTTCTTCACCTACAACATACAGTCTCACTTCTACACCTACAACATACAGTCTAACACCTACACCTACAACATACAGTCTAACACCTACACCTACAACATACAGTCTCACTTCTTCACCTACAACTTACAGTCTAACACCTACAAAATACAGTCTCACTTCTACACCTACAACATACAGTCTCACTTCTTCACCTACAACATACAGTCTAACACCTACACCTACAACATACAGTCTCACACCTACAACATACAGTCTCACTTCTACACCTACAACATACAGCCTCACTTCTACACCTACAACATACAGTCTCACTTCTACACCTACAACATACAGTCTCACTTCTACACCTACAACATACAGTCTCACACCTACAACATACAGTCTCACTTCTACACCTACAACATACAGTCTCACTTCTTCACCTACAACATACAGTCTAACACCTACAACATACAGTCTCACTTCTACACCTACAACATACAGTCTCACTTCTTCACCTACAACATACAGTCTAACACCTACACCTACAACATACAGTCTCACACCTACAACATACAGTCTCACTTCTACACCTACAACATACAGCCTCACTTCTACACCTACAACATACAGTCTCACTTCTACACCTACAACATACAGTCTCACTTCTTCACCTACAACATACAGTCTAACACCTACACCTACAACATACAGTCTCACACCTACAACATACAGCCTCACTTCTACACCTACAACATACAGCCTCACTTCTACACCTACAACATACAGTCTCACTTCTACACCTACAACATACAGTCTAACACCTACACCTACAACATACAGTCTCCCTTTCTTCACCTACAACATACAGTCTCACTTCTACACCTACAACATACAGTCTCACTTCTACACCTACAACATACAGTCTCACTTCTACACCTGCAACATACAGTCTCACACCTACAACATACAGTCTCACTTCTACACCTACAACATACAGTCTCACACCAACAACATACAGTCTCACTTCTACACCTACAACATACAGTCTCACTTCTACACCTACAATATACAGTCTCACACTTACAACATAGTCTCACACCTACAACATACAGTCTCACTTCTACACCTACAACATACAGTCTCACACCTACAACAAACAGCCTCACTTCTACACCTACAACATACAGTCTCACTTCTACACCTACAACATACAGTCTCACTTCTACACCTACAACATACAGTCTCACACTTACAACATAGTCTCACACCTACAACATACAGTCTCACTTCTACACCTACAACATACAGTCTCACACCTACAACAAACAGCCTCACTTCTACACCTACAACATACAGTCTCACTTCTACACCTACAACATACAGTCTCACACCTACAACAAACAGCCTCACTTCTACACCTACAACATACAGTCTCACTTCTACACCTACAACATACAGTCTCACTTCTACACCTACAACATACAGTCTCACACTTACAACATAGTCTCACACCTACAACATACAGGCTCACTTCTACACCTACAACATACAGTCTCACATCTACACCGACAAAGATAAACATACAGTCTCACATCTACACCGACACACCTTAAACATACAGTCTCACATCTACACCGACAAAGATAAACATACAGTCTCACATCTACATCGACACACCTTAAACATACAGTCTCACATCTACACCGACAAATATAAACATACAGTCTCACATCTACATCGACACACCTTAAACATACAGTCTCACTTCTACACCGACACACCTTAAACATACAGTCTCACATCTACACCGACAAAGATAAACATACAGTCTCACATCTACACCGACACACCTTAAACATACAGTCTCACATCTACACCGACAAAGATAAACATACAGTCTCACATCTACACCGACACACCTGAAACATACAGTCTCACATCTACACCGACACACCTTAAACATACAGTCTCACATCTACACCAACAAAGATAAACATACAGTCTCACATCTACACCGACACACCTTAAACATACAGTCTCACATCTACACCGACATGGACTACCGACAACATAAGGCTCCCATCTCTCTACTGCTTATATACAAACACACCCAGCAGACATCCCAACTGTAGCCTACCTGCCCTGCACCAGCCATCTGTCTGCTGCTTATATACAAACACACCCCAGGAGACATCCCAACTGTAGCCTACCTGCCCTGCACCAGCCATCTGTCTGCTGCTTATATACAAACACACCCAGCAGACATCCCAACTGTAGCCTACCTGCCCTGCACCAGCCATCTCTCTACTGCTTATATACAAACACACCCAGCAGACATCCTAACTGTAACCTACCTGCCCTGCACCAGCCATCTCTCTACTGCTAATATACAAACACACCCCAGCAGACATCCCAACTGTAGCCTACCTGCCCTGCACCAGCCATCTCTCTACTGCTTGCCCAGTCAGGACCAAGAGCTCCACCATGTGGTCTGTCATCAGATGTCTTCTTGCTAACTGTGAGCAATCAATCAGATGCATTATCACTTCATGCCGCTGATTGTCATCTCTTAATTAGTAGGATCAATCCATCAACCAGGAATTCTTGTGGATTTGTACTCAGTTGTGGGCATGTGTCTGACCAATATTCTAATCACATGATGAAGTTGTTTTATATCCATATACTGTCAATCATGAAACTAATGTGAGTATCAACCCTAGGCCTAAAATGTGTCATGAAATCAATCTGATTAGTGCTTTGAACCTTTGAACCTAATCGGCAAACAATAACACCAAGACTAGAATTATTATTCCATTATATAGGATGGGGTGATAGTAGTTCGGTTGATATATTACAAAAACTTAACTTGAGCTGCTTGACATGTGATCTAATTACAATGAAATGAAAAGCAGGAAATTCCAGGTGTCATATTCAAATGAGATAGGTCAGATCAATGATTGTTACCCAATCCTATGAACATATTGAGCAGTGTCATGTATTCACTACGATTGCTGTTCCTGTACTGGGGGGCGGTCGGGTAGAGTGGTGGTTAAAGCGTTCACTCGTCACGCCGAAGACCCGGGTTCGATTCCCGACATGGGTACAATGTGTGAAGCCCATTTCTGGTGTCCCCGATGTGATATTGCTGGAATATTGCTAAAAGCGGCGTAAAACCATACTCACTCACTCCTGTACTGGACATTTTCCCTTCATGAGCGAGTGGTGTTTTGCTTGAAATTATAACATTATTTGACATGTTACCAAGAACAAAGATTGGTGATTGTGTAACCAAACTAACCACACTTGATACTGAACTCGGTGGGAAAACTTGAAGCACTCCATTACATTGTTTATTGGGAGCTCTGTTGTGTATGTCATTGTTTCCATCTATGTGCAGTGAACCTGACATGACAATATACACCAATATGTCCAGATACAAATGTGTCACCTTATTATAGAGCGCACAGGACACTCACACTTTTCATTTTAATTTCATGCTCACATTAATTCCATGATTTATAGTAAAAATCTACTGAAGTACCACAGCAAATAGTACCACAGCACTGTAGCTCACCTAAATATGTAGTCAACAGTTTAAAATGTCAACTATGACTGCCACTTGACACAGCACATGCAAACGCTGATATTCAGAAAAATGTCAGCATAAATACTGAACTCTAATGACCTGAACAAATATGTCATCATAATGAGTTACATACAAGGCAAAGCTCAGCTCCCTCAGGCTAGCAATTCCAAAGAAGTTTGAAGAGCCAAATATGCATTTTGAGAGAATTTAAGAGCATGGTCAAAACAAGGCCAAAATACTAGTAAAATCTAGATATTTTTTTATATTTGTATACTTATCCTGCATTACTCCTGTTGTTTGACAGAAAGATGAAGCTGTGTGAGGTCCAGCTGAAGAAGTTGTTCCAACAAATTGTGCAACCCATCCCATCACATAGCGCCCATGTGACCACAGAAGTGATGATGTCACGGACCAACATATTACCGTAGATCGGAACATCTTAAGACATTGCCGTGAGGTAGCTCTGTGACAGGTGGGTCAGTTCAGACATAGTAATGCAGGATAAGTATACAAATATAAAAAATATCTGGATTTTACAACATTTTTTAACTTATCCTGCATGGCTCATTAATGCATCTTTATCGGAGGTACGATGCAGGGCATACCTTCAGATGTGATCCCCAATAAAACCCTCGACAAGATCCAGACAATCAGCAAAGCTTTCTTAGCGATGACTGGGGGGTTGACCCCGTCGGAAGGAGACAAGAGTGTGAGGGATGCTGGATGTCCAGGTAACAGTACAGTAACAGAAAAAAGGCTTAAGCTATAGTCTGAGACTGACGTACTGAGCCAATGCAAGTAGCATGTGAACCTTCTCGTCTGGGGTGACAAGCAGCTGAGTGGTCGAAAGGTCAACTCCCAACATTGGGAAGAGTCAAAGCCTCTTAGTTGGGGATGGTGACCAGCTGGGAAACCTACAAATCCCCCCACCCCCACAAGAGGAAGAGGTGAGTCGAAAGTGGGTTTAACTCTGAATCCCAGTTGGAGAGTACTAAGTAATAAGGCTGCGTGTAACAGTGATCTCTGCTCGGGCTACATGGAGATGGTTCCTCATGTGGTCGATCTGAGATTGTTGAAAGTCAACCACTGTCTAAAAATGGTCTAACCTCCGATAAAAAGTGCTCCATTGCATGGGTTGTGGACACTAGTGCGGATAAAGGTTTTAGTACATGCCTGATTTCAGTCTCAATTAAGCAAATCTGGCATAGACACGAGTGAAAATATCTCCTTTTCACCTGTCACTAGATGAGAGAAACATGATATTTCATGAGACACAAGGAAAACCTTGATACGTAAATTCTCCCTACCACAAAGGGATGGGTCACAACCCCCTGTATTTGACTAAAAAAGTAGTTTCATGTTTGCAAAATCATATAAAATATAAACAAAACTAACAAAAAATATACTTGAAAACTTCAAGACCACTGTTGGAAGCGAAAGAATACACGCTGGTCAAGTAACAAATATGGCGCTTTGTGAAACGAACAGTCTCGTTTGACGAATTAAGTGAGAAATTTACAGTTCATAACTGAACATTTTCAAGAGAATAACAAACGCCATGAAGCGATATTAACCCCATAAAGGACGATCTATCATTTTTTTGCCTTGTCAATGTGGAACCAACATAAAAAGGAAGTCAACAGTTTGTGAATGGGCCAGACACTTACGATAAAGGGAGACAATTTCAGTAGAGGTCACTCTTGTATGATAGTTCCTTGAAAGTGTTATGTTCACAGCAGTGAAATATCAAGTGTTATGTTCACTGCAATGAAATATCAATTGTTATGTTCACTGCAATGAAAATATCACTTTTGTCAACAGTCTTTCACACTGAAGTATATAATAAGATTTGATGTGACATCACATCTGGTCAAATGACAGCGGTGACGGTCCTACAAAAGCAGGACTTGAGATGGAAAGAGGTTTTACTCTTTCACCCAGGACCATCATTTGGCACTGTCTCTTTCACCTCCCCGAGGCAAGAGAGTTAACTGACTTTTAAAGTCCAGTTTCCACCCTTGCCGAACTTGGCTGGAATTCCTGGGCTCTATCGTAGCGCCACCAGTGGCTATTACGAGTTATGTCATTTCTGAGCCTCTCCTTTAGACCAATCAGATTCCAACTCTCGTATCACTTGCATTTGCCTGAAACAAATCAGTGGCGCCCAGTCAAGACGATCTGATCGATAATCAAGGTCTATGTTGTGATAAAACGGGTCTTACATCGCGCAATGCGTGAGCACCTTGATTAAAAACATGAAAAGATTTGGAAAATATCTGTTGACAACAGCTGGCGGTGAACATGCTTTGCAAATCCTGCAATCGACCAAAATCTGCAGGAGAGTTTACAAACCGGATACTGATTTCGATGCACGATTTTGATTGGACTATGCATAGACTCGTTAGTCCAGCCAAAATGTAACTCCATAATACCTTCCATCCTTTGGCAAGGATGGAAACTGGACTTTTTTGGTCAGTTAACTCCCTTGCCTTGGGAAGATGTGTCTCTTTTGTCGTAAGGTCGGCAGTAAATGCATCAAGGAGTAATGCAGGATAAGTACAAAATATACCACAATTCATTATATTTTCAAAAAGAAATGGCTGAGTAATGGTCATAAGAAATTTCAGCTATCAGTATGGTTGATGTATAAAGGTGAAATCAAGGTCAACATTTTAAATATGACACACAAAAAGGTACATGTATGTTGAGACCCACTATGATCCAAACAAATACTCAATTTCATTACACTTTTGAACAAAACAGAGTCACAAGGCTCTGTAGCTCACTTGACTTACAAAAACAAATTATGACATTTCATCCTAGTTTGGGTGAACAAACATACTTAGTAAGCTAAAGGAGAACTGATGCAAAAGGCTCTAGGAAAAAGAATCAGTTGTGTTGAGTGCAAATCATGCTTCCTTGAACAAACTTGGATCTTATAGCCATAACCATCCACACAAAATTAAGATTTCTGCACCCTTAAACTTTCTGTAAAATTAGATTTCTTATATATTTGTCATTCAGTGACCTTTGGCCACTTACTTGGATGGTTATAGAACATATTCTCTGATTACATTTTTGATCTAGCATGGCACCATCATGAGACCATTGATGCCCTTATGTTAACAGCTTTGCTTCGGGAATTGCTCAAAACCAAATTTGGAAAATGACTTGACCTGGGAACATCAATATACAAAACTGTGAAAGACTTTCCCTGTCAAATGTGAGGGACTATCTATTTACGTACCTAATTTGGTGTAAAACCATTAATATTTGTTATCATCCAGGAACAAATCCCACGTCACATGAACCTACTTCATCATTACCAGTTTCTACTTGATTGTTACAATGGACAATTCAAAAACAAAACTTGATAATCATCCATCAATATTTCTGGAGTTATTGTCAAGAAACTAGAAATGGTACCAAGTGGCATTGCTGCCTTTATGCTGACCTGTGTGCCCTTCTGGCATGTACTTGAGTCTCTTCACTGGGCCACTGCTGTCAGGCTTGTCTTGGTTGAGCTGCGGTAGAAAGAACTCAGCAGCACCTGCATCTATGAATGTTGAAGCTATGGACTTGTCCTTGATTGCCCATACCACCTCACATCCCTCTATCTCATAGCTGCTCACAGGAAACAAACAATTGTGGTTTTCAGACAGAATCGTGAATTTTCATACTGTTTACATCATATGTAGGTAGTCTAAATCTAACATCTAATCTGCTGTTGTACCATTGTAATACTAATGTTATTAGCATTGTTGTAAGACATTATATGGATCTACACTGAACTACAAGTAACAGGCATTTAACTCCATACACCAGTTCTGTTGCGATGCCTCCATTGCCAACCACTACAATCCGTCTTGCAGCAGTAAGTCTTTGTTGGAACACCTGAAATATACAGAGTATATACTGAGTGAGGACAAAGCACAGTTCATCAATCAGGGGTAATCACAGCAAGGGGTTTTCAGGCAGCAGTTTCACAGCCCTAATGGACAGTTTCTTGAAGAACATTTTCACAGCCATTTCCAGCCAAATTTCCAAATCAAAAAGTCTCATTCATCTCAATCCTTACATGAAAAAAGTTACATCAATTTCTATTTCACTTCCATTCTGATATCTATGACATCATGCATCTCAAATGCAGCACAATGTTTTACCTAACATATTTGCATGTCCAGTTCAACTTCTGGTATGGAAAAATGTCAACTGAAATATGACTTAAAACAGAAAGTTCCATACCTCTTTGATGAATTAAGAAATAAAGTTATAAAGCATGCCATACCAATACAGGATTTGGTTCACTACACACAGAAGCAGAACTACCTTCAGAATGATCATTCCAGTAGCTATCACAGGTCACCTAAAACCTGACCACATCAATGCTACACCCTAAAGACCACATGTAAAAATCATCCTCAAACCATGACATTACATACTTCTTGAGTTATCATTTCAAATACATTTCTGAGTAAACAATTTTGACAGTGAATTTGATCATCAACATCAGTTACAAGTGTTATAGGAACATTCTTAGGGGCTATATAGCATGTCAACCAAATGTAATATCTCTACATGGAATTAAACCAAGCACACAGAATAAGCCATATACTAATACTTGGATTTCAGGTAGTAAATCACTGTGACCTACTAGTATTTTCTTCAGTTGGTCACCTGACACATATATAAGTATTCATATCATTCAACCACTACATGAATAGTACTTGAAAATATCTGCAGGAAAATGCTTTGTAGTAAAAATGACAGACAAGAAAATTACCTTCACTGTGACCTTGAGCCCATATGTAGGTTACTAAGGTTACCCTAAGATGGCCTCACCAAGTCCCACTGACATACAGTAGCTGCCTCTTGGGTTAGGCGGCCAACAACTTTCATGCTGTGACCTTGAGCATAACTTGAACTCTTGACATGACTGATCAATGTCACACACAAAATCCCAAGGGGCAATAAAGGAGGTATACTCAATATGATATCTGTGAAATGTCCAAGCATAATTCTTACAATAACAAGAAGAGGGGGTGTGGTGGAGGTCAGATTCGGACAAGAACTTAGAGCATTCCTTGCATGGAACTGCATAAAGTAATGCCATTCTGAAGACAGCAGACTTTCATGAAGAGTTTGAACTTTAAGATATATATTATGCCATCTGATCAGTGATTAAACAGCATTTTTCCACTTTGTCACCCAGAATAGATATGGAAGATTTGGGAATTTGTGGATGTATGATAGCACTTAAATATGTAAGACTGTTGTGATGACTCCTACCTTCACGCTCTCTGTATCCCTAATGCCAATGACATGCTTGTTGCCATTACTGATCACCTGACAAACAGAGATGACAACATAGGCTAACATTATCAACTTTCCGGTCAGTTAGAAATTAATTTTCTTAAGTCGACATAAATGACCAGCTACAGAGCTGTGACATCTACCTAATGGAGAAAGTGTCAGTGCACTAGGTAATGTCACTCGTTAGTTTGAGTGAGTGAGTGAGTGAGTGAGTGAGTGAGTGAGTATTGCTTAATGCTACATAAACAATTTTGCAATTAGTAAAACATGATATAGAGATAATAAACAGACAATATCGAAATGACAACATCTTTCAAAAGCAATATTTTATGCTCAACCATTTCCCTTTCACAGCAGATTCCCATGTTGTTCTATAATTCCTGATATGAGTGACCAGAGACAAAGTAAAATAAGGCACATTCCTTATGGAGGAACAACGGACATGAAGGGTTTGTACAGTTTGGATATTGTTTCAAGACCGCTTGTACAGTATTATTTTTATTGGGGGATATTTTGTAACCTAATAGGGTCGTTTCATTCTTTTTGTTAAAAAGGAGTTGTGACTGACAAATAATCCCACATATAGAATCTGTATGCTAGAAACAGATAAGCTCAAAGTACCAGTTGCAAATCTGGAAACATGAAATTTTTATCCAGCTTCATTGGATATCCCCAAATAACCAATCCCATCCATGATGTGTCCAAGATGAAATCAAAGTTTGGTAATTAATCAGGGTTGTTGAGTCTGCCACTAAACTGATGGTAACCATGGTAACTGAATGTGTTGAGCTAATAATTTGCTAAGTGGATATACCTTTGGTTTTCCTCCAGAGCATATACACAGCTTGTCATACTGGACAGTCCGCCCATCAGCACATCGTAGTTCCTGGTTCAGAGAGATATATTTCTTATAACAGGCATTCAGGAGGCTAGGCTGACAGGTTTAAGACATAATGGGGAGCGATAACTGTTTGATTGGCATTCTAGAAGTTGGCAAGATAAGTAAGAAACTTTGTGGATAACAACTTCTGGTTTATTGCATATAGCGACGTTTTGATGTAGATTCTACCCGTTATCAAGCTGGAGTGACAACTACTAAGTGATGAGAGGTATATATGCATGACACGTTGTGATAAGAGCAGATTAACATTGACAACAACGGTAACAGATAACCAGCACATCATTGGATGTCCCAAACCCATGAAATATATATGTCACCAAATCAAAACGAGTGACAACCCAAAGCCCACAATATGTCGTGAAATTAATGCAAGTCACCCTGCCTTTGAACTACAAAAACTTATCAGCAAATGATATTGTACACCAAGACTGTGTACTTGATATGATACGTAGTGATAGCAGTTCGATTGAATAAAATCATTTGCCATCTTCTTACAAACTTACTTTAACTGCTTGACACGAATTCGAAGGCAGGAGATTCCAACAGCACATATTCAAATGATGTAGGTTAGAAAGGGGAAGTGGTTGGTCAGCGACTAGTAGTACAATGGATATATGCATGTCTCAGCTAACAAAGAGTTCCAGTGGTGAGTTCAATAGCACATAATAGCATGTGCTGATTTGAGGTATACGATGACTGGGAAAATAGTGATAGCAAATTGGCATAGAGAACAACAAGTGAGTATTGTGATGAGGACGGGAATTCATTTGCTCTGAAAATGGAAAACCTTTTTAAAAAATACCTCAGAGAGCAATAACGAATTGTGTCATGTCATTCATCATATGATTGTGAAGGTTGAGACCTTAACATAGAGATAATGGACTCATTGACATACTCCTTAATTAATCCCATGTGATTGTTTATGGGGTTTATAGGACAATTCTCCAGCCTGAGAATGTATGATTCGGCCATGCTTACCCAGCTTGCACCTGTTTATTTGTTTGTAATTAACTTCTATCAAATGACTTTTTGCATTTCAATTCTAGTATCGACTTGTCACACCGACTTCTTATAGTCTTATGAGCAAGGTACACTGGCATTATGTCCTGATTTAGAGTATATGCAGAATATACCTTGTATACAGGCTGTGAAGACATAGCTCATATTCACTGGAACACTGCTGACTGAGACTTACAACAACATTCACTCACTCACTCACTCACTCTTACATGTGTGACAGCATCCAGCGATGTGACTGTAGACTTGTGAACCTGCACATTGGGGCAGTCAGCCTCAACAGAGCTTGAGGGCTTCTCTTCTACATCAAATGTCTCCAAGGTTCGAGATAGCTGCAACAAGTAACACTTTCCAGCTGAACTCAATATTTACACACTGAAGTCACTCAGCTGTGTTAAGTAGTACGTCTGCTGATGTTACAATAGCATCTCTTATCTATATATCTTTCGCTTAGACCTTATATAAATTTTTAAAGAAACATAATATTTCTATTATCTGTTAGGCTTACCTTCTGGTAGTTGGTTACAGCCTTGACAAGATCACTGGCAGTAACAAGCAACACTCTCTCATCTGGGCACAATGCAGACAACTACAAGGAAACAGTAACTAAATTCAGTCACACCGTCAGATTACATCAACAGTGCATAGAGATTGCAATCCTATTATGTGCTTTACTATCACAATATTATCCTGATAAGGACTTGTATGTTTAGTGACACTTAAATTCTAAAATATCAAGTCTACAGTCTTGGTGTACAATATCGTTTGATGATTACTTTTTGTAGTTCAAAGGCAGAGTTATTTGCATTAGTGGACCACCATTAGAACTTAGTACATCTCATCTTTGTGATTTTGAACTTAACTTGATCATGATTAGGCATGGAACTAGTTTTCTGAACAACAGCCAAAATACAGTGAGTGAGTGAGTGAGGTTGAACACTGCTTTTAACAGTATTCCAATTATATCATGGCGTGTCAGCTTGATGTGGGAGGAAAGCCCAAAGTGATGCAGGTCTTAGATGTTTACCACTGCAGTGAAACCCACGAGCAGGGGTATGGTGCTGACAAACCTAGAAACATAATCAGGTCGAACCAGCTAGGATTCGAACCCACAATCACACCTGGCGTGCCCAGGGAATTGCTGTGCCTTAAACGACTGGGCCACCCGTGCCCCCCAACAGAATATCAAGATATTAAAACAACATATTTCCTTGTCATAACAGAATGAATTATGGAAGTGTTTCCTTTTCAACAATGTTTCTAAGGGCTATTGACACAAAGTGTCATTAGAATGAGTAGAGTGATGTGAGATCCCACAGTGATGCAGATACCACCTTGGTGGAACACAGAAATATGGGTATGGTGCTGGCAAACCAAGGACCATTACCAGGATGAATCTAAGATTAAAACCCTTGACACTTTCTTGCTCTTTCCAGAGACTGCAGTTTCTATTGTATTTGCTTCCATTTTCATTACAAGTTTGAGAAGCACTTTCGTGAACCGTTATCCACCATTGAAAATAAATTCTGGTCTGGCTTGTGTCCTTGTATTTCATTAGGATCTGTGTCTCACTGTATGAGGCTCATACACGAGAATGCAGAATGCAGATGTGAATAGAATAATAAGTTGTCTCCATGATGAGGTGTAGTTGATAGAGTTACGCAGATGTCATGGGCATAAACCTTTAGTTTGAAGTGGCATGTTTACATTCTGCCACAGATACTGAGACAGTGGCAGTTTGCTAACAACTTTTATTGCACATGCGCATTCACAATTTTTTTTTACCAGTACACAATGATAAAGAAGTACATTTATTCTTTGGTTGACCCATACACACTTTAAAATTATCATTTGGCCTACTTGTCCGCAGACATTGTTTAGATATACATGTATTGGTATTTGAATTTGATGGTGATGCTATCTCCACACAAAGATCTGAGAGCGTCCTTGTACAGGTCACCTAACAACGACCTTTCACGAACTTTGACTGACCAAAGAAATGACTGAACTGTTCATCTTAGAAAAGTAAAATAGTTTTCTCTTGTCCTATGCATTTGTCCCCCAAGGCAAGGGCGTTAACTGACTATAAAGTCCTGTTTCCATCCTTGCCAAAATCGTAGCAACACCAGTGGCTATTTCAAGTTATGTTCCTCCTATTGACCAATTTGATTCCACCTCATATCACATGCATTTGCTTCAAACATAATGGCGGTGCCCAGTCAATGCATTTGTCCCCCAAGGCAAGGGCGTTAACTGCCTATAAAGTCCTGTTTCCATCCTTGCCAAAATCGTAGCAACACCAGTGGCTATTTCAAGTTATGTTCCTCCTATTGACCAATTTGATTCCACCTCATATCACATGCATTTGCTTCAAACATAATGGCGGTGCCCAGTCAAGACATCTGCTTGATAATCAAGATCTATATTGTAAAACGGGTCTTACCCTGCGAACTACATCAAATCACATGAGCATCTTGATTAAAACCATGAAAGCATTTGCAAAATATCTGTCAACGCCCAGTTGGCGGTACACATGCTTTGCAAATTCTGCAGTTGACAGAAATCTGCACATTAAAATCCATGTTGTTTATGAACCAGATGTCTAGTTTGTTACGCAAATTTGATTGGACTATGCGTAGACTCGTTAGTCGAGACAAAATGCTCCATAATATTGCACCCTAGTTCAGCAAGGATGGAAATTTGACTTTTATAGTCAGTTATCATTAGGGCTCCAAGGCAAAAGGCTGTAGAGCCCTATTGTAATCATTGGATTTATTGTTATTTATTATTTATTATTCCATCAAAGCTAGCAAAATAAGCACTGGCTCGATTTTGTTTAAATTTTGTATGTGTGTGAAAAACTGTGAGTACTAGATTCCTCCAAAATCCCAAAGCCGTAGGCCCAAAGGCCAAGGGCAGATAACTATATACAAGAATTTTTTAAAGATGTATTTCGCCCTATTGCTCCGCAACCGCTTATCCGATTACTTTGAAACCTTGCATGTATCTTCTGCTTGAGCCGCTTGACATTTTTTGTTCTTTGTCTTTGGTCATTGGTCACGTGGTTTGGCAGCCATATTGGATTAAAGGTTTTCAGTGTCTTTTGGGTACCTGTATTCAAACGCAAACAAATCCATGTCCACTGCATGAAATGCTTCCATGTGAAATTGGGTTTAAGGCTGGTCCAAGATTATTGCACTAATATAGTGACGTGCATGCACGTGTGCATGTGGCTCCTTGTACTAGTCTGGACTGATGCCGATTTATAGTGCTAGCCCACTGAGATACCATGCCGCAGTTTAACATGAATACCCCACTCAGACACAGTATACTGACTCCAAACCGACCAGTCCTTGTTTTAGCCCCTTAATACTGAGCGCCAGACAGGGTAACAACAAGCAGTGTTTGCGTTTACGGCGTCCAATATACAAAGATATGCACTGAAAAAAAATAGGACGCAAGAAAACCAACCTTCACGCGTCCCCTTATGCGTTTTTTATTTTGAAAAAAGTTCACTTCAAGCATAACTTATTGTTGTTTTGTTTCGTGTTTCTCTCGCTCCCCAAACCCATGTGATAATGTGTATCCAATATTCGCTGGGTTCCGGTGCAAGCAAGATTTCGGTGGGAATGTGGGAAACTGAGAGGTATCCGATGACGTTTCTCTTCCATGTCGTGTCCGTAATGGCATCGCTGATTGGTTTACAAAACGGAAATAGAAACGTAAGCCAATCGCAGACCTTGTTAACAGTAATTTGTCAATGTCAAGGACTAAAGTCCAAATAGCATCCCCTAAACTTTGTCAAAAGAAAAATAGGTTTCAAGAAAGTGAGCTTGAAGAGCCAATATACTCTTTCAACACTGTAGGCCGGTAGACCAGCCACGTCAAAATAAAGGGTAGATCTATATAATTTTATGAACCTACCTGTCATATCATTCATTTATTAAGTCAATCACATTTCACAATGTCTGAAATACGTATTCCAGTTCAATTTATCATTTTTTATCGAAAGATTAAATGATTCACTATTTCCCGCGATGTTATTGAAAATAAAATTCTCAGACACACACTTCGACAACAGTCCACATCGAACATGTCAAAGAGCAAAACAAAGACGTTTCAAGCAAATCTTTAAATCTAGTATACAAAGTAATAAATAACATCAACCAAAATATATCTATAAGTTGTCGAAATTACAGCTAAGTTATTATTTCAATCTTTTCGAGCGATCGCGTATAATGTAAATCAAATGACATCTCGGCTTTCGTCGCCTCGATTTCTCGGCTCGGATACGATGTTTCCAATATGCCTGAAAAACCTTTGTCACAGCTCTTAACCTAGAACGATACATCCACGAAGTTCCATGTTTTTAATATAGATCGCGAGTTTCCTGCTTGAAATGTTCAGAATAACCAAAAACCTTCGTAAAAAAATCTTTGATTACACACGTGCCATTGCTGTAATGTGATTGACAGCCTTAGGTCATGTACTCTAGTTTGACCAATCACCACCCCCGTAGCAGATATCGGCAAGAAAGCACGTGACAAACTTACAGCGACGAAAAGACTTGGCGAGGTTAGTGTAGATGAAAAAATAAACTTTCTAATACGAAGCTTCGAAAACGGACGTATTTCTTCATGTTACTGACAGCCGCAGGTATAGAGAAATTGGTGATGACAGATACTATTTACAATTATTTATAAAATACTTTTCCGATCAGGTAAACAATGAAAATAAAAAAGAAATAGATAAGTGGATTTTATGTTTGTTTATATTTGACAAAAATCGTCAAATTTATCCTTCCTTGGTCCTCAATCTGGACGTTTGAATGTGTTAGCTTACATTTGTTTTTATTTACAACTTACTTAAGTTGTAAATGCTTTATTCATTTCTAGATTGGTGTTGTTTTCACAAAATATATATATTCCACAGTCATGGTGCAGGACTAATGTTAACAGATATTTTCCTTGATAAATGTTGGCTTCATCTATCACACAAGAGTCTCTGGGAACTTGGTGTCACAGCAGATAAAGCTCCTGGTTGACTGGTGTTGAAAGAGTCAAGCGGCTAATCTATGAAGATTTCAAAGACGTTTAGTGTACACACATAAAAACTGAGACTTAAAGATTTTAACCACACACTTATTTATGCTCAGAATGGCCTAAAGTTCACCATTTCAGGTCCACATTTAACAAAATTTCTTGTGGGGGCATGCTCCCAAACCCCCTTAGATAGCTTCGCGCCTACGGTGCTCGCAGCTAACGCGTCACAGGGGAACCCGTTATTTTGGAACACAACGCAAACACTGAACAAGTACCATATTTTAACGTCTTTTGGTAAGACGCGGCCGGGGATCGAAGTACGGAACTTCCGCTCTACCACAAGACCACGCAGGCGGTCTGAAATGCTTCCTAACTTTCTGAGAATTGTCTCCATACATAACAGATCGAACGTTTATACCCGTTTTTGGATATCTTTTTTAGTTGCGGCCATATTGGATTCAAAGTTTTCACAGTGTCTTTTGGGCACCTGTCTTCAAATGCAAACAACTCCAAGTCCACTGCATGAAATGCTTCCAAACTTTCTGAGAATTGTCTCCATATAGAACACAACAAACTGTAATACCCGTTTTTGGATATCTGTTTTAGTTGCGGTTGTATTAGATTTTGATTTTGATGAAATTACCGAAATTTTACTTTAAAGATCATATCTTGTTAGTTTGTTGAAGTTAGTGTGTCATATGCATCTTATTTTCTGTTCATGGGTGCATGGAAAAAGTAACTCCACTTGGTGGTAATATTTGATTAATATTTGGGACACCCCTGGAACACGCAGCGATGTCCTGCAAACGGTGACTATCTTTTGACAGAGTTGGTACAAACAAACCCTTTGAGGATTCGAACATGCTCGATGTTGTAAATGGGTTTAGAACAGACTCAGCACACGCCAGTTTCGTAGCGGCGATACCCTGCAAGTTGTGCCTACATGTGACGGATTTGGTACAAGGAAACCCTTTGAAGATTCGAACATGGATGTTTGTGCACAGTGTAACTTGGAGCCAGCCATTGCTGCTTTGCAGCGATATTTATTATTATTATTATTAATATTATTGTTGTAAATTTTCTAATAAATTGTATATTTGTATACTTATCCTATCTCACACGCTAAAGGCCCACCCTACCATAAGTTGGATCGTAAGTTTGAGAAATGCAACCAAATATTTAAAAACACTTATCACTTTGGGAGTCCAGACAAAAAATCATGAATTTGATTCTTTCAACACTGTAGGCCGGTACACTGGCCAAGAAGCCTCAGTCCCCAGACACTGCAGCTCGGTAGACCAACCAAACCGTAATCACGTCAAAATAGAATATAATTTTAAGAACCTACCTGTCATATCATTCATTATTTAAATCTCTCGCATTTCACAATGTACGAAAGACGTATTCCATTTCATTTGATCATTTTTCATCACTAAATTAAAAAGAATATTCACTAATTTCCCGCAATGATATTGAAAACACGCTTCGAAGTTTGACAACCGGTCCACATCGGACATGTCAAAAAGCAATGACATGTTTTAAGCAACTCTTTAAATATACTATACAAAGTAATATAAATAATCAACAAAAATATATGTAAAAGTTGTGAAACTTACAGCTTGGTTATTATTTCCATCTTTTCGTAAGTCAAATGACATCTCTTCTTCTCGATATCTCCGCTCGGATGTTTATTGCCAAAATTAAATATATGCATGAAAAACTTTTGTCAAAGCTTGTAACCTAGCACAATACATCCATGAAGTTCCAGTTATATATTACAGATCGTTATTTCCTGCTTAAAATGTTCAGAATAACACGAATTATCAAAAAAACTTTCGTCAAAACTTGAAATTCATCATACACAAGGACAGTACCATTGCTGTAATTTGATTGGCTGCCCTAGGTTACATGCTCAAATTTGACCAATCTTGAACCTTGTAGCAGATTTCAGCAAGAAAGCGTCAGTAGAAATAAATTTTTATCCAATAAATTTGTATGTTACAGCAACAAAAAGACTCTGGGAGAGGTAACTGTCATGTAGATAAAAAATAAGCTTTCTAATGGTGTGTCACATGGCAGTCTTCGACGTATGTTTTATTCATACGAAGCTTCGAATCCTTAGGTATTTCTTCATGTTACTTAGAGGACAGCCACTGTATTGGGAAATGGGTGAAGACATATCATTTTTTTATTTAAAAAAAATAAAATTTCATATTACGTGAACAATGAAAATACAGAAAAAATAGGTAAGTGGATTTTATGAAATCTTATATTTGCTGCAAATAGTCAATTTTTCCCTTCCTTGGTCCATAATCTGGACGTTATGAATGTGTGAGCTTACATCTTTATTTAAAACAAACTTAATTAAGTTGTAAATGTATTTTTTAAATAAGGTAATAACCATAGCTTTCATGTGTATGAACAGTAGGAATAGACCTTTCAAATGGTGTATAACATGTAGTAGTAAAGATGTTTTACAAGCAGATATTTTCCTTGATAAATGTTGACTTCCTCTATCACACAAGAGTCTCTGGGAGCTTTCAATTTAAACAAATCAGTGACAAGTTAAAAAAAAGTCAATTTCACTGACATTTTGATTTTTTCAAACTTTCATTGTGTACCTAATTGAGATTGAAGTAAAGTATCTTTTTAAACTGACTACCCATGATCATGTAATATCATTTTCGACAGTTCTCAAAACAAACATCTATTTGAAAGCCAGCCAATATATTAATGCTCAAACATTTAACATTGTTACAATTGCAACATTGTGTTCAAATTTGATGTCCTTTACTGTAATCAATTATAATAAATAACAAACAACTTCAAATATAACTTAATCTTTTTTTATCATGATTGTAATAGGTAAAGTTGCATGGCCACTAGTGTTTCATCTTGGCTCCTGATTAAAAATATTTACTTAGAAAGTAGAGCAGAGGCGGGTATTATAGTGCATTTGGGTGACAAGTTCTCTCAGATGTGTTTTCAGTCAACTCTATTACGACAATATGCAGTGTGGCCGTATTTATGGTGTAGTGGGTTCGTAACACGGCACGAAAACACACACCCAGAAGTTCAGCATTTACCAATCAAGGGTGGGTCTGCCGATGACAGCTGTCGGTAATTACAGATAATTTAAATTGAACTCACACCTTTAAGTAATTAGTACCTGTGAGAAGTGCTAAAGATATATTTATGAAATCCTAACCGTGTAAGCCCCCAAATAATGTCAATGTGGTAATGTGATGAGAAGATGTTGATGGACTATAACTTGTTTCAAAATTTCTTAGATTACAACAGAAACGCTAAATATTCTTTGGACACATTTTCTTTTTACGTTTTATTTAAATTCATGTATTAATAACACACACAGGCATATTTGTCTTTGTTTGGTAGACCCGATTTGGCGAGTCATTGTTTCCAGAAATAAGATTACTGTTTGGAGATTGCCTTTTTTTTTAAAAAGAAATTTACTCTACTAAATGCTATAATTATAACATTATTCGTTAATTTTTATCAATGTGATATAACGATTTACATTGTCTTTTTGGTGAAAATACTTCACATGTTACAAAATATATTATATGTTTTATACAGATAAATATATTCAAACTAGATTATTATATCATATATTCATTTTGTCTTCTAAATGTATTCACATTAGCGCTTTACTTTAGGTATGTGAATAATTTCATCTAACTGTAAATCAAGTGAGCAGGGCTTTCTTGTGTATTTTGCATGCAATTTTATTTAGTGACAAATTTTGTATATATTATGTATAAATCTCATATATGTTAATTTTAGATAAAAGAAACATAAACATCAGTTGTTTCAATACACTAAATATTTGCATATACAACTAGGACTATCGGTGGTTAAGTTATTGGTAAATGCTGCACTCACGTTTCAAGTGGAGGCCTTTACTGATACAGACTATAAAGACCGCCAGTGGGGCGGGACGACTGCAGTTTGGGCAGAAATATGTCATCGAGTCCACGGTTGGCTAGTCTATAAATATCTGGTGGAAACCTAACTTCAGCAAGATATGATTGGCTTATGGGCAATCTGGCACTGAGTTTAAGAAGGCCGTGTTGCACATCGATTGTTATGGATTGATAGTAAGTACTTTTTGACAATCGAAGGTTCAATCCGGAAAAGAAAGTATACTAACTATTGACATGCACATTTATGATGGTAAATTTGAGATGTTTGAAATGGGATTTGCCACATCATAAGTAATACCCGCCTCCACTCTATTGGTTAGTCAAAAAGTGAACTTTGAGCCCTGTATTATACATTTATATGTAGGTATCCAGGTGCTGGAATCTGTTCAAATGTGGTTTTATTTGTTCCCCGACCAGTGGATCCGTTCGCATTCGAGTTATCATGCTCAACTCCCTGGGGAGTATACAACCCAAGCTGCCTAGAGGCACTAGAAGGTTTTTACATCTACCTCACATATCAGGTACCCACCCAGCAGGCTGAACAGAGTGAGTGACTTGGGTTTAACCTGGAAACATAAGTTGGGCGAACCGTGATTCAAACCCACAATCATAGGTTTTGGGCGTGCCCAAGGGACACAACTCTGCACAGTGATTCGCGGCGCCTTAGACAACTGGGTAAACCGTGCCCCGGGGAAGAACAGAGGCACATTTGAACAAAGTCACTTGCCCAGGGTGACACCACAAATTCTGACACTTGTGTTTCGGGTGTATGTATGTCTTCGTGTTTCCACCATCTGGGCATCTACCATCAGACGAGTGGGTTCTTTTTTAACCCTCATGGTGCATGGACGTCAGTCAGCCTGCATACCGCTCAGTGCCGCACTGTGATGATGTCGCGGTTTCAAAAACATATACATTGTATCAAAAGTGTTACAACGTCTCTATTTCTTCACACAGTGTAACCAAATTGTATAACATGCAATTCGAGTTGATTGTCTTTCCATCTAAAGTCACCAAATCCAAAAGATGTATGCACTGCTTAGCCATTGATAAAAGTGCTGGTATTATAAGTTTCCTACTTTTCTACATTAATCGCAATATGGAAGCACACGAATATGGCAACTAAAGTCAAGTAAGCGCCCTTGTTTGAAATCTAAATGTCCAATAACTCATATCATTGGCAAGTACATGTCCTAACAGTGATAGACATATGACATGTATGTTGAAGTACACATTCACTGACGATTTTCCGTGAGTTATATTTACCGATAAAAAATCCCGATGAAAATGTGCGTGTTTTTGACAACAAAACAAAATTGACGGAAGTGGTCATGATTAATTCATATGCAGACTGTTTCAAAGATTATGTCACAATACAAATGACAGTTTGGAATGTGTACCTTGTAGGAAATCCCGGTTACATCCATGTGTGTTTCAGTGACCATGCTCTTTTATTAGTGATAAAAAGAACTTTGAGGTAATTGACATTGTACATTTTCAAAGGACAAAATGTGAAAGATCGCTAAACAGTCCTAACAATACTCAAATTGACATCGCTTAATACCGGACATCATCATTTTTTCTTAATAATTAACAAGATTAAGCTAACGTAGTACCACCCAAGAATAAATACATGTAGATTCAATCAAAATCGTAGAAACCTTTTCATGGGCAGCAAATCTATTCAACAAACCTATTTTCAATCACTCGCAACTCAGGCGCCATGTGTCTTTGCTTCGTTGTGCAATCACACAGTCCGCTTATTGATACTTCAGGTGTCATGATGTGTTGTTAATGGTTTAAATCTAACTCATATAATGCTTGAAACGAGATTTAATTGGACAATTTAAATACTTGAATTTGAAAGCTCAAGAAGAGTAGAGTAGGCTATATTTATCGGTAATACAAGGAAACGATAACTTACACAGTACAGGTGAAAGAAGGCATGTTATTGTTTTACAGTACAATTATAAATAATATCTAGATTAAGTGAAAGAGAAAATTACAAAAATATGAATTACTTCGATTAAAGTAGTGTTCAATGTATATACAGTTCATGTGCTCAAAACTCTAAACAAATTTGTTTCACTATGACCACTAGAAAACTACATCCTCGTCTCAGCTAGTATTTCGCACTTGGCTGCCTTACTCAGACCTTTGCTCAAAATATACATGTATGGCCAGTCCATGAAATACAACTTTTTCTTTCATATTGTTTTATAAATACGACTTTAGAAGTGTATTTACACCTAGGTATATATATATATATATACATGTACATTTAAGGACATACGTGATAGTTTATTTCCAGTAGTTTCCCATTTCATCCCATTCTACTAAAGGAACAGTTTGAAATAGATAATGATCGTAGGTCAGTGAAAGTAATGGAATTATATAAAACATTATATAAAACATCAAAACAAAATCACATTTACACTGAAAACATTTTGTCTTTCAGAAATCGATTATCTATATATTGTGAGTAGATCTAATTACTTTTACTGTTGATGTTATAAATTGAACCATTCAAGATTCTAATAGATGAAGCTAAAATATTAAAAATCTAGGTTGTTTAATATTGGATCCATTTTGACAGCTTTCTCATTGTAAAACATTCCATTCCCTTACTCAACTAAATGCACATTATTTTCTTGGAATATCAAGCCCTCAAACAGATATGAAAGGCACATGTCAACATACCAAAATTTGAAAACTGCACCAAATATTCTAACACTGTTAGTCAAATGATAAGCAGTCTCATTCACTCGTCGGTCGCAATGGATATCTTTGTCACAGGTCTCGTAAGTTTTGATTGTCCAACTTGAATCTCCACAACTCTAACGTGACCATCCTGTCCAGGAAATATCTTCACTATCCTGCCAAGAGGCCAACCACGAGGTGTATTCGGCGACACGACAATCACAACGTCATTAACTCTAAAGTCTTTGGTTGGAGTGAACCAATTTTTCCTGACATTGAGAGTTGGCAACCATTCTCTCATCCAACATCTCCATACATGTCTCACAAACTCTTGGACTCATCTCCATCTCCTCCTTGGAGTGAACGATGAATCAATTTCTGGAGCGAATTCTCCTCCCATCTGTCCATGAAGGAAATGGTTTGGTGTCAAATGTGTCTCATCTTGTGGATGGGCACTCTGGTAAGTCAATGGTCAAGAGTTAACAAGAGCTTCTGCACCTGTGACGGCAGTCATTAACTCCTCATCAGTAACATCTCCAGCGCTCAATATTGCAAAGCGTTTGGCCGACTTAATCATGGACTCAAAGACACCACCAAAGTGAGGAGCATGCAGAGGATTGAATGTCCAGATAACTCCTTTGTTTGTAAGTGTGGTTTTTACTGCATCTGAGTCCAGTTCTGACACAAGAACCTTCAACTCCTTTGCAGATCCAACAAAATTTGTGCCATTGTCTGAAATTATTTCCTTTGTCATTCCACGTCTATGTGCCATTCTAAAAAAGGCGTTCAAGAAGGCTTCTGTGTCAAGTCCATACGCCATCACTAAGTGTACAGCTCATGTAGAGAGACACGTCAAGAGACAAAGGCATCGCTTTTGTCGATGTTTTCCTCTACCTTGCACGGTGATAAACACCAATTTGAGTAAATGCACATAATGAACATTTCACTCTAATTGCCGGAAGATCTGCCATGATTAGATTTGTGGGTTTTGTCTTCAGGCGTCGACACCAAGAACATTCTCTCTCCAACTCACGAATCTCTTCCCCGGATGAAATAATCCAGAATCTTGACAATAGTGCTGCCAAAACACTGTTTGTACCCATGTACTTACCTTCTTCATGGTAATTTTTGAATATCAATTTTGTAACCCAATTTCGTCTTGGAAGTATAGGGCGGTCGGGTAGCCTAGTGGTTAAAGCGTTCGCTCGTCACGCCGAAGACCCTTGTTCGATTCCCGACATGGGTACAATGTGTGAAGCCCATTTCTGGTGTCCCCCGCCGTGATATTGCTGGAATATTGCTAAAAGCGGCGTAAAACCATACTCACTCACTCACTCTTGGAAGTATAATGGGAAATCTAGCATCTGCAGATAACACCTTTGCATATTTCAATATTCCACCAGATCGTAG
Source organism: Haliotis cracherodii (assembly GCF_022045235.1). Lineage (NCBI taxonomy): Eukaryota > Metazoa > Mollusca > Gastropoda > Lepetellida > Haliotidae > Haliotis > Haliotis cracherodii. The sequence goes on from NW_027266286.1 coordinate 33,957,554, forward strand.
GAGGCCATTTTCATCAAGCATTGGATTGAGAGATAGAATCCTACTTGTTTTGGGCAATGGTTTACCCTTAGCCAAGGCATTGTATTCTTCAGAAAATGCCTCTTTCTGTGTTTTCGTCAACAGTTTCATTTCAGCATCTTCAATTTCTTCAAGATCCAGCTCACCTTTAATATGAATACAGTTGAAGAATTTGAAAATCCATGCAAGAACTCTGCAAAGTCGTTTCCAGTTTGAAAACCTAGAAGGTTCTGAACGCCATGGTGTTTCTTCATCTGTTTCACACATCTGAGGAATTCGTCGTTCAAGTTTATCACAGTTACTGAAGTCAACAACTTGTTTTGGCCAATCATTTTCTGTTGGAAGTCAGGGATTCAGGATCGTTTGACCATTTCCTGTTCTCCAATGTTAGAACTTGAGCACCTCTGCTGACAATATCTGAGGCGTTCAGTTGTGAGGGGACATACCTCCACTGACTAGGATTTGTATTCTCATGGATGTATCCAACACGATTTGCCACAAAAGACTTGAAACTTCTACTCGGACTTTTCACCCACCACAACACATTTAAGCTATCAGACCAAAGTGTTGCAGACTGAGGTGTTATTGCAAAGGCATTGAGAAGTTTAACTCCAATGACAGCTGCAAGCAATTCCATTCTTGGAATACTGACTGCTTTAAGAGGTGCCACATGACTCTTTGCAGCTACGAGATTACTTGAGACCACCTCACCTTTGTCCATAGTGACTACATATACAACAGCCCCATATGCTTCTTGTGAAGCATCTGTAAAAACGTGCAGCTTTGTATTTTCTAAAGCACAAGCCACTTGAATGCATCTTGGTACCCGAAGAATCTAAGAAGTTCTATTTCATGATACCACTGCCATGCTTTCTGTTCTAATTGCACCTGTTGTCCATATTTCTTGGAGGATAACTTTGGCCCTTATGATGAAAGGTGCCAAATTACCAAGGGGATCGAAGAGTTTTGCAGTTTCTCTCAAAAAGTTTCTTTTTGTCATGCTAAAACTGTTATCTTGAACATCGTAACAGAAACGAAAGTCATCACTTTCTGCATTCCATGTCAGACCAACAGCCTTAACTGAAGGCAACCACCTGCATATGTAAATTGATCTCCTTCAATCTGTCCTCAAGAGGAATGTTGTCTAGAACCTGTGTTGAATTAGACACCCATTTTCTGGCATGCATACCTGCTGAACTCCATAAGGCATTTAGCTGTTCATAGAGTTCTATTGCCTTGACCATCACTTTCTACTGAATCCATGTTATCATCCATGTAAGGGAATTCTCTTTCGTGATGTTTGGCATGTTCTTGTGAAATATATTGTGCCAAGAAAGGAGAACAATTCATTCCAAACACAACTCTGGTAAATTCGTAAACATCAGGTGTTTGGTTCTGGTCCATACTTCTCCAAAGGAATCTGAAATGAGAACGATCTCCTTCACTGATTACAATCTGGAGATACATCTCAGCGATAACACAAATAATCGTGACTGGGTGCTTTCTGAAGCGAAGCAAAATCTCAAAACAAATCATTTTGTAACTTAGGACCATGATGAATTGTATCATTCAAGGACAAACCGTTACATTTTGCCGACGCGTCAAAGACAATTCTGACTTTTGTTCTATCAATTTTACAGCTTCATCCAAACGCAACCGCCTGTAAAAAACATGCAGCACAGGATCCTGCATTTAGGCATTCAGGCCCCCTTGCTGAATGGGTATAAAAATCCACATCAACGGCTGTTCATACAGTCCTTATAACAGCAGTAGAGGCGGTGATAGAATGCCAAGACTGAATGCAGCTCAACCGAACAACGCCATTGGGAGATTACAAGCTGGAGCAACTCAGCAAGAAGTGGCCAGGCACTTTGGCGTATCCAGACAGACAATCTCCGCACTGTGGACCCGATACAACAACACCAACAGAGTTGACGACAGACCAAGGTCAGGAAGACCAAGGGTGACAACCCAAGCACAAGATCGATACATCCGTCTGCAACACCTCCGAGACTGCACTTCCACAGCCACGTCTACAACCACACAGATCCCTGAGGTACGCAGAATATCAGATCAAACAGTACGCAACAGACTGAGGGAGGCTGGACTTTTTGCACGAAGATCTGTTCGACGTCATGTATTGACCCCACGTCATCTGGCGGACCGTCTGCTTTGGTGCCAGCAGAGGGTTAGATGGGCACGTGCAAGGTGGAGAAATGTACTGTTTACTGACGAGTCCCGTTTCCTACTCACACGTGCTGATGGGAGTGCACGTGTCTACAGACGTCGGGGTGAACGTTACGCCCCCAACTTTGTGCAGCAGGTTGTCCCATATGGCGGCGGGAGTGTCTGGTATGGGCAGGAATTCATCACGGCCTACAGCCTTACATTCTTCCTCACGTCATGGCGGACAGTTCCAGCAGGACAAAGCTCGACCGCATATTGCATGTGTTTGTCAGGACTTCTTACAGCACAACAACATCCAGACATTACCTTGGCCAGCCCGGTCACCAGATTTGTCTCCGATTGAGCATCTGTGGAACGAGTTGGATCGACGTGTTCGCAGAAGGAATCCACCGCCCCAAACACTTCCTGCGCTTCTTGATGCACTTCAGCATGAATGGCAGCACATCCAACAGTGTGTTATTGACAACTTGATTGCATCTATGGGTCGTCGGTGTCAAGCGGTGATTGATGCACGTGGTGGGCACAACCGATACTGACATTTTCTGTACCCCTGTGAGATTAACTGTATCGTGTACGTGTGTCTGTCTAGGTGACACGATTAAATGTTCTGAATATTGTGTACATTGATCTTCAAACAGTGTTTCAATTATGGTTTCTGTGTCCTATTTTGAAACAATCGCATTATATTACATTTTGAAAGTCAGTGTCAAGTTTCTTTTCTTGAAGAGTATATATCAGGTATTCCCGATAGCATAGACTTAGATGAACTAGAATCAACATGTTGCTAATATACACTTGTGCTTTGTCAATAGCTGAATCTATGACTTCCTCAATTTCATCTATTTCAATGCTTGTTTTCTTCGCCTTATCAACTTTACCAGCTTTTTTGTAAGCCTTCAAGAACTTTACAATTATACAAACAGCTTGACTGTGAAGAGAACATACTTTATCAATTGTTTCCCTTATTGTTTTACGTGTTGGAAGTTCTTGTTCAAGCAACTCCAACAATTTATTCTTATTTTTTGTCAACGCTGATTTAGCAACTGTCTTTTGTTGCCTTAAAGCTGCTATTATGACATCTAAATCATCACCTGTGGATTCAGTCATTTTGGAATCCACTTTCGATTTAGAACTTTTGGACTTTATCACTGTCCTCTGGGGATTCTGATCCTTTAGAATCCACTTTTGATTCCGAACTATGTGACAATATCCTGTTTTAAAAGTAGGCCTATAAAGCCTAATATTCACAGGTAATGTAATGAAAAATGATTTACAAAGAAACCATCTGAACCATCAAAGTGAAGTAAGAAAGACGAAATATATACACTCAATAAGCAGAAAACCACGTTTGTAACCACGTTCTGCTACCAATGTTTGTTGCGCAGTGGAAGGAACGTTCACGTGTCTACCTTTCGTTTTTTCTACTCCACTGGAAATTATACGATTAATGGGGAATTAAACATAATTTTATTTCGTAAACTGAAATAAGGTCTAAATGTGATTATCCCTGGCTTCCGGCAGAAGTCACAAGCCTTTCAAAGTCACGTGAGAAAAAACGAGAACTCGTCCTTGATTCTCTGGCTTCCAAAGACGCAAGACGTGGAAAATTTGCGTGCTCGTCTTGTGTTTTTATCATCGTGAGCAATCCTCGATGGTGTTTCGTCAGTCTTGCTCTTTTGTGACTTTTCTTCTAGGCTTACTCTTTTCTTCGTTTTTTTAACCGTCATGAGATTGGATCATTCTTCGGCTTCGGATGGCGAGGATGGAATTCCTGTTAGCCAAAAGCATGGACGCCATGTGCTTGATGAGGCAACCACAACCGCTGGAACCAGCCACGAGGCAAACAATAACCAGAGCCATGAGGCAGTCGGTGACAATGGCAGACCTAAGGATATTGATTTGGAGAATCGAAGCAGGAAACGAAATAGGAAGGACTGGAAAGGCTTCACAATTCCAAAACGGGACCAAGCCATTTCGCGCCATCGTCATCGCAATAGAAATGACAGTAGCACTAGTAGTTCTCATTCCGATAGCTCGTCATCCAGCTCAAGTAGTGACACTAGTTCATCAGAATCGTCAGTTTCGGAAGATTATGACTCCAACGATCGTACTGTTAGTACTGATAATCACCGGTATAAGCGTTTCAAGCCCACGGATGATAGGGCTGAACAAGAACTGTCTAACGAACTGCTAGATTATGCACATGAGCATTTCAACCACTACATTAAAGATGAAGTTATCACCAAGAATATATTAGAGGGCTGTCTGACCTCAAAAGGATTTGTGCCACTAGAGCTTGATGAAGAACGGTCAGATATGTTCGAAGAAAAAAGATTTACTGCGGCTAAATCTGTTGAAGCAGGGTTGGGAAAAATCCAATCAAGACTACTCAATGTGATGGGACCACTCGGTCAAGTGTGGCAGACCGTGGATAAAATCAGGGATAAAGGTGGTGAAGAGATTGATGTGAACGCCTTTTTGAATTTAGTTGAAAAGACTGTTTGTTTGTTAGGACAAGCTAACGTTGCCACTACTTTCTATAGAAGACTGAACATTCTAACAAAGCTGATGAAAAGTCAGAAGAAAGCCCAGAAATTTCTCTCAAAGAATGAGAAAAAGTTCAGTGACAAGAAGGCCTTGTTTGGCAAAGGTTTTTACAAGAAATTGTCAAAGCTGTCCAAGGACAGAAAGAAGAGATTGGACATTGAGAGACAGTTTTCAGACTACAAAAACAAGAGCCACTATGGCTTCAAGAGCTCTACTAGAGGGTTTAGCAGAGGAAACAGTCAACCCTTTCACAGAGGGCCCTCATCAAGTTACCAGGGTTACAGAGGTGGGGGCCGGTACAGTACCAACTCTTTACTGAAGGTGCAATTCACCAACTCGACTAGAAAGCGAGACGGAGGTGGCAGAGGCAGAGAGTTTCCCAGAGGAAGGTATGTATGTTTCACAATATCAAAAGGGAAACACACTGCACAGTCAGTTACAGGACCTAGACTTTCAGGTCATTCAGGCAGATCCCAAACTAGGGGGGAGATTAAAACACTTCATAAAAAATTGGCAAAAGTTGACAAAGGATCATTACATTCTAAACATTGTTCAAATTCCTCAGCAAAAATCAGAACCAACAGAAATGGACATATTGTCTGCAGAGGTAACAAAAATGTTAGAGAAAGGGGCAGTGCAGTGGGTTTCTCCAGTAAGAAACCAATTCGTGAGTACAGTGTTTGTGACCCCAAAGAAAACAGGAGGTCACAGACCAGTATTCAATGCAAAGAAACTAAACTGTTGTGTTGCTTACCAACACTTCCAGATGGAAGGAATAGTGACGCTGACAGAACTAGTAAACAAACAGGACTATATGATCAAAATAGATCTCAAAGATGCCTCTTTTTGTGTCTCAGTGTGCAACGAGCACAAGAAATACCTAAGGTTCCACTGGCAAAACAAACTTTACGAGTTTCAGTGCCTACCCTTCGGACTTGCTTCAGCACCGAGGGTATTCACGAAGCTTTTGAAACCAGTGATTTCTTTCTTACGCAGAATAGGAATCCGAGCCCAAATTTATCAAGACGACTTGATTTTGGCCAATCCCCAGAAAGATGCATTGATGATAGACAGGGATTCGACCCTAGAAATTCTAGAGAAACTAGGTTTTGTGGTGAATTGGAAGAAGTCAGTCCTAGAACCATGTCAGATAATAGAGTACTTGGGTTTCACTGTCAACTCGATAGACATGACGTTGGCACTGCCACAGGACAAAGTGACTGGCATTCTTCGACAGTGCGAAATGATGTTGACTCGTTCCAACACAACTGTACGACAACTAGCGACATTGATAGGCAAACTAACTGCCTCAATGATGGCGGTGCTACCAGCACCACTACACTATCGACATTTACAAATGTTGAGAACGAACGCTCTCCTACCAAAACAAAACTACGAGACGAAAGTGACTTTGACAGTAGAGTCCAAACCGGAACTGAGATGGTGGATACATCATCTCGCCGATTGGAACGGCAAATCTTTTCTCTCGACAGGGCAAGATGTAGTCATAACTACAGATGCCTCGAAATTGGGGTGGGGAGCAGTGTATGGGAAAGTCCGAGAGAAAACACCACATCAATGTTCTGGAGCTTATGGCTGCTTGGTTATCCATTCAGACATTTGCCAAGAGCAGAACAGATGTACACATCCATCTAAGGATGGACAACCGATCAGCAGTGGCATACCTCAACAAGAAAGGGGGAACGAAGTCCAGGGACTTGTTGACGGTAGCCCAAATGATCTGGGATTTCTGCCTCGAGAGAAAGAACATAATATCGGCCGAATACCTTCCCGGGAAGGACAATGTGGAGGCAGATTGGGAGTCGAGACACCACTCAGACTCCAGCAACTGGAAACTGAAAACAGTTTATTTCAAGCAAATAAACAAAATTTGGGGACCAATAAATGTGGATCTGTTTGCCGACAGACTGAACAGACAGGTGGACATGTATGTCAGCTGGCGGCCAGATCCGACAGCATGGCAGACGGACGCCTTCCTAATTGAATGGAAGGACATGAAACCGTATGCGTTTCCCCCATTCAGATTAATAGGCCGTTGCCTAATGAAGGTAAAAAAGGAGAAATCAGAACTCATACTAATAGCTCCCACATGGCAAAGCCAACCGTGGTTCCCTATTCTGATGAGCTTGTTAACAGAGGAGCCAATCCTCCTTCCTCCAGACCCACAGATGTTGTCGTCTCCAGCAGGGGAGACCCACCCCCTGATGGAACAAGGGTCTCTTACCCTTGCAGCTTGGAGAATCTCGGGAGTTGTAACCAGCCAGAAGGCATTTCTGAATCGGCTTCCGAGTTTCTCTCCAAATCCAGGCGCCCAGGCACCAGGAACTCTTACAACAGCTCCTGGCAGAAATGGCGTAGTTGGTGCATGGGGTGAGAAATTGATCCATTTCAAGCCTCTGTGGCAAATGTGATCAACTTTCTCACTCATCTGTATGAATCAGGCTATTCTTACAGCACAATCAATGCAATAAGATCGGCTATTTCAGCTGTGCAGGGAGAACCAGTAGGTCAAACGAAGGAAATTAAGAACACAATGAGAGCAATATTCAATGAAAGGCCTACCCAGCCTAAGTATACCGAAACTTGGGACGTTGACACAGTGACAGAGTACATCAAAAGTTTAGGCCCAAACAGTGACTTACCTGATAAGATTCTTACACACAAGACGGCGATGTTGTTAGCACTGACGAACGCAAGTAGGGCTTCTGAGTTGCACAAATTAGATCCTAACAATGTTTCAGATTTTGGAGACCACATCGAATTTGTTATTACTAGATTGACAAAAACACGGAAAGTGGGATCTTGTCCAAGCAAAGTGACCGTTTATTCATCTGACATACCTGAACTTGACCCCACATCAGCAATTAGAGCTTACCTACACAGAACTAAGTGCTGGAGAGTATCTTCAGAGCAGGAACATCAATTGTTCTTGGGATGTTCCAAGCCACATAGACCAGTTGTCACATCAACTGTTTCTAATTGGTTGAAACAGCTGATGAAACAGGCAGGGATTGATACCAAGAAATTCCAGGCTCATTCAACTAGATCAGCGGCTACTTCCAAAGCCAGAAACTTTGGGATGTCAGTTGCTGAAATTATCAAATGTGCAGACTGGTCAAAAGCTAAAACCTTTCATAGATATTATGAAAAAGGCATTCAAAAAACCACCAATGAGAAATTTGCAAACATTATTCTAAACTAAATGAATCAGATGATATTACAATGCAAAACTGTTAGGATACAGAATTATTAGGGATCAGAACTTTAAACAATCACATTTACACCTTATTTCAGTTTACGAAATAAAATTGGGAATTTTATAAGCGTGCGGAGCACGCGCAATGAAATTGTTATTTTATTAGTAAACTTCTCACGTGACTTTGAAAGGCTTGTGACTTCCGCCGGAAGCCAGGGATAATCACATTTAGACCTTATTTCAGTTTACTCATAAAATTACAATTTCATTGCACATGCTCCGCACGCTTATAAAATTCCCAATTCTCTTCCTATGACATAATGGGGAACTAAACGTGATTCCCTTTTTGTGACATGTGGGGAACTAAATGTGATTCTCTTCTTAATGAAAAATAAAGAAACTATGCAAGGTCCATGACCACAAATGCAGGAATGAATAATTGACTATAGGAGCAAGTACACACTTATGTTTCTAAGGGCCACGTATATTGTCCCATCTAGTTTATACCAAGACAACGAATATTGGTCCAACGACATCTAGTTCCTATAAAGACCGAGAATATTGGTCAACGACTGTAAAGTGTGTCTTGCTCCAACGAATAAAAAATCTGCACTGACGATTGCAATGCATCACGTGTCAGCATTCATTTTCTGCACGTGAAACGAATGCCACGATCTGATTTCCACGAAGCATGTGGCGTTTATGCTAAATGTTCATGTTACAGGAAACAAAACATGTTTCTTTTGTTTTTATTATTTTGTCTCTACAACAGGGGATTCAAGGGCTAAGGGATTAGCGCTACATTAAAGCTGCGCCCGGACAACTGCACTGTTACCTAGAGCAATTTGGTGCCCTTTTCTCCAAGCAATTTTGGCCTGATTAAGTGTAAGAATTTTATGAGGGTAAACGGAAGTAAGGTACCACTCCATAACCTCACCTGTACATGACCTACTTCCCAAAGCGAAGCAATCAAAACGCGGGTTTTGTGGTTTGTTAACATCACGAACTTAGAATACTCACGAATTTAGGATACGCAATACACCATCCGCTTATAATTTGAGAAGGCCTACATTGGCCATCATTGTTGGTGCCAGTGATGTGGTAAAGTGGCTCTAGCCACTCTACATTTAATTACCATCATATCATATACACACCGTCTCGGCACAGGAAATTCCAGCTATTCCTCCTCCAACAACTGCAAAAGTATATGTTTCCATATCCACAAACGCAAGTCGAACATTCAGGGGAGATAATCCTTCATTTGCCTTCCTAGCGCGTGACACCTTCGTCACCCACCAAACTGGCTGTCGATGTAGGAAGATTGTCTTGGTTTTCGGCTGGTTGGGGAGGGCAGGTACACATAACCTGGGCCCCGTCTCACACAACGCAATATACAATTTGTGAATTATTAACTGGTTCGGAAATATAATTTGGAAAATCATTTATGTCTGCTGTTAGAACTCAGTTTACGGGTAACGACTGCTGTGTAATGAAATATATAGATCTACATTATTGTTTAATCTTATCTTATCAGAAAATGACTTGCGTAACAGGTAACAGCTTTAACCTACAGCATAATCAAACCCGCTCCTGAAGAAAGAATCGCACGTGTTGCCTCTTCATATCCATCTTATCGCCGACGGCAAGCTCGATCGGAATGAATAGTGCAGAAGGCCAAGTGTGCCATATAATTTGAACTATGGGCCAGCTATCACTCAGATGACACCATGGACACTTAATATATAGTTAGGACACATGCTAGCACTAGCTTTGTTTTGTTTTCTTGTTGTTGTTTTGGGGGGTTTTGTTGTTTTGTTTTGGGTTTTTTTCTTTGTTTACGCCGCACTCAGCAGTATTTTGGTATATGACGGCGGTCTGTAAAAAAAAAGTCTGGACCAGACAATCCACTGATTGGTTTAGTCTCCCTGCAGTGTTTTATTGTATGTACGACAAAGAACGACCACGTGCGCCCCTCGTGGTTTATTCTCTCTCCAGTGTTTTCTTAAATAAGATAGCTACGCGACAAATCGCAAAGAACAGTGAATAATATGGAACACTAGTCACCTCCGAGGGAGTGTGTCTGCCGACATCACGATAATACACTATAGTCCTCGCCACTTGCAACACAATCACGAAATATCGCGATGATTAATTAACGAAGATAGCTGCATGTATTCGAATACTAATCAAGTGAAAACAAGTCATTCCGCCGATAAGGGACATTACAGCAATGACACAAATTGCAGGCAGCGCTTTTCAAGAAACATCCATTTTACTTGCAATAAACATCTTCATTTAGTTTTGATCACTTGACTGAGAACTAGAAGGCGTTGTATATGTTGTACAAATGTGTTGCGAACTGCACCCAAAGTACATCTTTGACATGAGAGGTAGTAAATGGCCGTTACATTATGTTATATAAATACAACGGTCCTAACCCAATCTCATTAAAATCAGATCTTAGTTCTCGCTATCGCTAAACAAAAGCTAAAACTAAGATCTGATTTTAATGAGATTGGTCATAACCCCTCTCAGATTGTCGAGACAATTATCATCCATCTGAAACGCGCGTAAAATACTTCGCCCACACAATTCAAGTACTTCAGTCCGCTCTTTCTTTTATATTTAGAAAATAGTTTAGAAAATAAAAATACATCTTAATTAATTGACATTAATGTAATACAAAAGTGTCATTCCCAGAGAACATTAGAAGCACACATTTTAACCTGATTAGTGTAAAATGTTATTTAATAGTTTGGAATAGGGAATTACCCGAGGTGGTATGTCGGGGGCTGATACATTCTGCCATGGTTACCCCACACCTGTCTAAGGTCAACCCCCCCAACCCCCACCCCCGAGTCTGCTTGCAAGGATCATACGATGATACTGCCAGTTCTAGAGCGACATGTCCCCTATGTGATACAACATATTCTCTAGTTTGTGTGCACGCATTCTCATGTATCAATCGCGCTTAGCCCCCCCTTTTATGGCATTTGTGCAAATCGCCCTGAAGCAATGCGCAGAATATCTATCTATCTATCTATCTATCTATCTATCTAACTATCTATCTATATCTATCTATATAATGGATGTCGTTTCGTAAAGTGAATAAACGCTACAGGGTTGAGGTCTTTAATGCGTTGCCGTTATTTTAGGAGATCAAAGATCAATTATCTAAGATTTAAGACACCGTGTAACACATAAGTTTCATATACATAGTACTTTCGCTGTCTCATGACAGCTCTTCATGAGACAGCGAAAGTACTATGTATATGAAACTGATATAGAGAAGATGATGGACTAACGTGGACTTTATTATTTTATTATATATATATATATATATATATATATATATATATACATACATACATACACACATACATACATACATAACATACATACATAACATACATACATACATACATACATACATACATACATACATACATACATACATACATAACATTTAGATTACACCTTAAGTCGTAGACAAATATAAACAATGCAATGCATGCCCTGTAGGTGACACAACCACAGTGGACACAAGGGTGTCACTCCCCACTGCCACACATAGGGCAACACCAAAGTCATGGATCTGAATAACTACTATATAAACTAAAACACTATTTAACATATAATCTACTGAACACGGTAATCTGTACATTACAAAGCTTTTTAAAACATTCTAGAAGTAAAACACTTCGACACATATTTCATTGAAGTGATATACTATTTTAGTGATAAATAATGGTTGTTTAGCTCACCTTATGCAGATTTACATAATTAGACATAACGGATTACGTACATTTAGTTTACTTAATATAACACTTTGAACATACTGTTTTATTTCAATACCACACAAAATAGAGATTGTATTCGTTTAACTCACCTGATATACGCGACTATATTCCTTGCAGGTCTGATCAGTTCTGTCAGTTCGTGTGCTGAGAGAGTATGCAGTGTCATCAAAGCATGCAGTTTATCAATAGGAGTTAGCTTGGCCAATCAGCATATGAAGATTCTGGCCATGGGGCAATTGGTTGCACCAGTTGAATAAAAAGCGAACATGCACACGAAAAAACATTACTGCTGCGCTTTGGGAAAATATTAAATGATCGAAATACTTCCTTTAAAAATATATCTAAAAAATATATAATTGAAACAAATAAAAGTGATAATGCACTATTTTAGTACACATTCAGAAAAAATATAAGTTATTAATAAACATATAAATTAACCTATTATACCATAATTGATGAAAGGACTAAGCATTGTTTTTCCTTTTCGTATAAACATTATTAAAACATATAAAGCTATGGTTTCACTAGTTCTTCGGATCTGATTAGAAACATACGTTTGCCACTGGAATTAATAAGAAGAAAATACAACTCGATCTCTGGGGCAGATTTACAAAGGCGACATCGCTGATTAGAATAATAACCACAGTTTGTTTTGTTTTTTTTATAAATGTTTATTCAGTCATATACACAGGATACATGTGCACTCAGAAAGCAATACAGCTTTATGAATACAGGTACTTCTCAAAAGGATATGGTACAGAGGAGGCCCAAGGCATAATCCACATCATGGTACAGATGAAGGCATAATCCACATCATGGTACAGATGCAGGCATAATCTACATCATGGTACAGATGAAGGCATAGTCCACATCATGTTACAGATGAAGGCATATTTATGTATACAATTAAGAAGATGCGGTATTTATGGTACAACAAATTATGTTGCAAACATCAAGTGAATAAGTTATTTTACAGTTTGAGTAAACAAAGCCCATTTTCTATTAAAGGCAGAGAAGTCGTTATTCCTACGTGCAATATGATATTCAACGTCATAGATACTTCTTATTGTGTTCTTAAAAGCAACAAAGTCAACCTTTTCATTCTTAATACACTGGACAAAGATAAATCTTTTAGCAGCTACAATCAAATGGTTAATTAGTACATCAGAGGTACCAAAGAGGAGCTAGTTGTCAGTTATAAGGATTTTTCTATGCAAGATATGAGTCAAGTAAATACAGAAATCTGACCAGAAATTCTTAACAACATTACATTCAATATAAACATGAAAAACATTTTCTTTGTGAGTATGACACACAGAACACTCATCGTTATCAATAAGTTTCATTCTTAATAACTCACGTTTAGTAAATATTACTTTATGAATAAATCTAAACTGGAAATCCCTGAGTTTTGTGTCCCTTAACCCATGGCAATATTCACTGAATATTTGATTCCATGGAAAAGAACATCCCAGCTGATTTTCCCATTTCAAACAAGATTTAGGGAGAGGGAGGGAATTCCCTATCAGTTTATTATAAAACACTTTTGTTCCTTTAATAGAACGTGTAAGATCATAAATCCAAGGAGATACTGTGAGATTAGAAGAGGAATGTAGATTTTTATCAATATTTTGTCTCCAACTTCTTGGAATATTAAAAAATATACGGTTATAGTCGAGAAAATTTCCTTTAAGATCATAAAGTTGTTGTAAACGTGGGAAAGGGATCCATCCGTTTTCATCATGCAAGTCTTTTATCATAACTATACCTTTTTTAAACCAGTCATTAAAAATTAATACTGGTTCTCTAAAATGATGGTTTAACCATATAGGTTGGGAAGCAATTTCTGCTTTTTCTAAGTCTTCAAAGTCATATGAATGCATAAAGTCACTCCAGGCTATAAGGGTATCTTTCCAGAAAGGATTTACAATTTCCCATTTTTTGTGCAAATTGGCACCTAAAGTGTAGATATGAGCCAGCTGAAAACTAGCAAGGTCATAATTAATGTTTTTTTCGCAATATCTTTTTAAACATGAAATTTTTAAAGATGATATAAATTTGCGTAAATCAGTCATTTTCAATCCACCTTGACTGTAATTCCTTTTCAAATAATCCCTCTTAATCGTATCTCTTTTGCCACCCCAAATAAAGTTAAAAAGAATTCTATTCAATTAATCAATAAAAGCTTTTGATGGATTTGGGAGAGCGGAAAACATATGTACAAGGGTAGAGAGAAATAAAGTCTTAACAACTGTTATTTTACCCATCAAATTCAAATTATGTTTTTCCATTTGCTTATAATACCATAGATATTATCAAGGCGTTTTTTAGTGTTGATTACCCAAAGGTCTTTTAAGTCAACATTAAAACATATGCCCAAAACTTCAAAGTTGCCATCATGCCAATCTAGCTTTAAGTTAGGACAAAATTGGACTTTATTACCAGCCATACTGCCTATCCATATTGCTTTGGTTTTTTCAAAATTCATTTTTAATCCTGAGATTTTGTAAAAAGTTTCAAGTGTATCCATTTTAATGATTTCTCCGAGCCATCTAAAAAAAGTTGGGTGTCGTCAGCATATTGGCCCAATGTGTGTTCAATATCGTGTAGAAGTATACCTTTTATATCTTCATTATTACGAATCATGATACCGAGAATTTCAGCTACGAAAAGAAACAAATAGGGGGAAATTGGGTCACCCTGTCTACAACCTCTTTCATTCATGAAAAATTTAGAGAGGTAGCCATTTTGGACAATACAAGAAGAGGCATTAGATATGAGTATATGTATCCATTTGATCATATTTGGCCCAAAGTCAAATTTTTCCAGAACGAGGAAAATAAAATCTTTATTCACGGTGTGAAACACTTTCTCAAAATCAATGAGTATCAACGTACCTTTTTTGTCAAGTCTCTCAGTTTCAAATATGATATCGTAAAGTAATCTAGTATTTTCACTTAAACATCTCCCAGGGATAAATCCTGATTGATTACAATGAATTAATTTGTTTAAAGATTGCTTGATTCTATTAGTAATACAAGAGCTTAAAATCTTATATACAGCATTTAATAAAGTAATGGGACGCCAATTTTTTAATCTTTTTCTATCTTTATTTGCTTTTGGAATGCAAGTAATCACGCCCCAGTTCATAGTAGAAGTCAAAGAATTAAAATGGTACGCGTGATTAAAGTATCTCCATATCCAGACTCTTAAATCTTTCCAGAAAAATTTAAAGAAGTCAATTGGGAAGCCATCAAGACCTGGACTCTTATTATTTTTCATTGCAAGTGTAGCTTTACCAATTTCGTTTAAGGATAACGGCTGTTCAAAGGCCTGTTGCATATCATTCTCTAGTTTTGGAATTGGAATATTGTTTAACATCAGGCTTGGGTCAGTATCTACTGAACTATTTTTTGGTACAAGTTTCTATAAAATGATTCTTGTTCTTTAATGATGAGAGTTGTATCATTCAGTTCCTCACCTTCACTATTAATCAAAGAGGAGATATTATTTTTAAAAATTCTATTTTCAAGATCACAAAAGTATTTAGTTGGTTTCTCTCCCTCCTCATACCATTGTAATCTCTTATTAAAAGCATTTATCTTGCTTTCTTCTTCTTTAATTTTTTCATAATCCTTTTTTGATTCAAATAATTTACTTAAAGCTTCTTCAGAAATATTTTGAAAATCCTCTCTAATTTTATTTTCATATTGGTTTATTTCTTTTTCTAAATCGCCCAATTTCTTTCCTCTTTTCTTTTTCAAATATGGGGAAAAAGAAATTGTTTTACCTCGCGAATTCATTAAAAAGGTTTCCAAGAATAGGGAATCAGGTATATTCAGTTTTAAATCCAAATCATCAAAAGGAGCAGAATGGTCTGATCTATAAGATGGATGCACATGTTGTTTTGTTTCATCTAAAACAGTCGTTACCACAGTTTACCACCACACACGCACACAAATGTATTCGTCATCTCGTTAATGAAAGTGAACGATACTCCGAAGCGTTGTTTGCCTATCCACAACAAAAAGATGGTTCTTGTGTATTTTAATGCCTGTTAAAGTTGCACCAGTAAGGTTTTGAAGTGCTTGGACAAATGCAATTTAAAGACATTTAAAAAAAACACATTTTTTCTTCCAAATGTTATTTCAGTGCCAATATTTGGGTGTCCGAGATGCCTTTGTTCTTTACTTAGATGCCAAATTACAAATTTGTGATACAAAATATGCCATGGCGCTCGCTCTTCAGGTTTCCACTTACTTCACATTGTGGTTCTGTTTCCCTGGGACAATTTGGTGCCATTTCAGCGTGGCGCCATTTTAGCGTGATTCTTTGAAAATAAGCTTTTAAGGAAAAGAATCATAGTCCATAATTTTGTTTAAAAAAATAAAGTTTTGACAAACATTATTTACCGATCAGTTTAATATCGCCATTTTTTTGTGTTATTTCAATTTCTGAAATATTCGGAATAAAAGTTTGCCATTCTGCTATAACTCATTTTTTCGTGGAAAATAATCTCATTTCATACTGTGGAATACAACTTTCACGTTAAGTAACTGTACCAGTCCCCGTCGTTATCTTGTTTTAGCAGTTCTTGTTCTTATCAGTTTGTCGTCTGCCATTTCATGCTTTGCGTTTTCGAATCAATGAAAGGTCGTTAAATGAAGAGGAGCTAAGTTTATGTTTCGTGTTTTCGAATCAAAAGTGGTCAGGTGACACCACGCTCATGGGGACAACGACCTGTCTGTAATCGTACATTGCAAATGGCTAGGCTATATAACTCGAATGTAATGTCTGTTGTTGAGTGAGCTGCAACTTCCCGAGGCAAGGGAGTTAACTGACTATAAAAGTCCAGTTTCCACCTTTGCTGAACTAGGCTGGAATTATGCAGTTTTATTTTGGCTGGACTAACGAGTCTATGCATAGTCCAATCAGAACAGATATTTTCCAAATCTGTTGTTTTAATCAAGGTGCTCACGTGATTTGATGAACTTCGCGAAGAAAGGCCCATTTTATTACAACATAGATTTTGATTATCAATCAGTTCGTCTTGACTGGGCGCTGCCATTTTGTTTGAAGCAATGGCAAGTGATATGAGAGGTTGAATCTGATTGGTCAATAAGAGGGACTTAGAAGGGACGTAATTGCCACTGGTAGCGCTACGATTGAGCCCAGAAATTCCAGTCTAGTTCGGCAAGGGTGGAAAATAGACTTTTATAGTCAATTAACTCCCTTGCCTCGGGAAGATGGGGGAAGCAAGGTGAAATGGGGTAATAACTATGAGCATAGGTATAGAATGATTGGAATTTGTCTGATGCGTGAGGTTTAATAAACTGTTAATATCGAAAAAGTCTAGTTATTGTTTACGAATAAAAAAACCCGTTGCAGCATGACCTTTTATGTGTAACCTTAGTGGGATCAGAGATATCAAATCAAAACGAATAAAGAAATCACCTTGTATCCACAGGGGTGACTTACTGTCCCCACCTGTCTCTTCACCCAGAGAGTAATACAACGGGGCCCTCAACTGAAGACTGGGCTTCCAACTAACTCTTAGTAACTAAAGCTTGCACTGAAACCAGTGTATGAGGACTTGACGTCCAAAGAAATTGAAATTCCCCGCCTATTTATAGCACCGAATCTCGTCATTTCGATCTTTGCTAAAATGTAGACGGAGATACGGGACAACATACCCATCTGTTAATTGAGTGAGACTCATGTCATGTAAGTGTATCAAAACTTTCATTTTCTTTTTCACTTCCCCAGAACTATTACGACCTAACATTTATGCCCCTGTGAAGAGTCATATATTATTAGTAATGCGTACAGTGAACTACGTGTAATTCATTCCTGACGTACAGTGATCCCATACCGTAGTCAAACTTGACGACAGGAGAACTCCCTTGCCAACGCTTCGTCAAAACATGTCACAGGTTTCTACACAATAAGTTCCATGGAGGAAAGTCACGACATGAGATCACTGTACGCCTGGAATGAATTACATGTGGTCCACTGAACGCAAAAAATACGTAGATATGTTTGGTGAAATGCGATAATTACACTATTATGCATGTACTATCAATGAATCAAACTTATTCTATTTCACAATAAAACTGTGTCAAGATTGCACCTTAAAAATACACACTTTTAATTTGCAACAATTACCGATCGTCAATATTTCAGAGCTATTCGTAATTCATTTGGGATCAAGCACATAGTTATAAAAATTGGAAATTCGTGTTATATGTAATCTGAATTATAACAATGAAGCACCCTCCACACACCACTGTACCCATTACACCAACAAATACTGTAGCCATAGTACCTTTGGCCACCACGTTACTGTGACTCTACATCCGCTGGCCCAGTAGGCCCGATGGTTGTAAGTGGTCTGGGAGGCGGAGAAGGACCAAAATATGTTCATCTTCAAACTGACAAAATATCCGAAGAATTGAATTATGACGTTGAAGTACGCAGACTGAATGTCTTTATTACACTATTACAGCGACGTTTCGGTACAGACAGACAGACAGAAAGATTTCTTTGTATAAAGGCCAATTGACACATGGTACAAAATACAATATATATTTTTATCTACCAGTTACCTAATTGATACTTTCTTTTGTTGAAAATACAAACAAGATTTATCATTGTATCATTGTTGGATAATTGACAGAGTCTTTCTAAACAAAAATAATGATGATTAACTGTCTTTTGGATAAACATGTGTAAAGTGGACAATTGTAAATAACATGAAGTTCATCCTCAATTGCATGAAAGTGTTTACATAATAGACTATTTTCCTCAATATTGGCAACACCCCTACGAACAAGTTGAATACAAAGAGTATTTTGTCCACATCTAAATTTGGTTATTAGCCTTCTACATTCACGATGCCTAATATTTTTCGCAAACGATATAATATTTATGCAGTTTATAGATTGAGAGGGTCTTGCTGCCTAGAAATGCATGCCGATCTTGAAACGATCAAGCTTTAACCTTTTCTCTGAACATATGTACAAATAAAAATGGCAAAAGTCTGATATTGGATGCCCAGTTAGAACGTTTTCTATCAGCAATGGATAATAACATTTCATAACACTTGTATGGGTATCTGTTTGGACTGATTTGCATTCTCTTCAGCCAATATTTAATGCACTTTACATTATAAAAAAGTATGAAGTGGATACTTGCCACATTCACCATAGGCTACTGCATTTGCAGTTCTGTAGCCCGTGTGCATCTTTTTGCCATCAATATATGTTCTTGTCAATCCGTTACACTAAATGTCTTATTTAGTGTGCTTTCCCATTTTTCAATGCCATGAAATTTAACAAACTCCTGTGCTAATAAAGTTTTGTAAAATTCTTTACTACCTATATTTTGGTTTAGCAGATGTGATATATTGAGCGGCATGTTGGTCGAAGAGATATAGAATTGAAAACATTGCATTCCTTTACCTTACAAAATTGTTTGACTGCATTTACAACTCCATAATATCCTGTTTAACTTGTATGGATTCCATACATATGCACAAAAGCATCAAATACATAATTGTTTTTATCTCTGTCATCAACTGAATCGCCAATGAAGGTTATACAGTATTGTACACTCTTCAAAAAAAGGAAACGCATAGGTGTTTTGAGAATTCCAATTAGATTTTTATTTCCCAGCAATCGTCATAAAGACAATTCTTATGTTTGATTCCCGTTAATCATGTCATGTTTGTTGTGCATTGCGCACAAACACATCTCAAAATGTTTTTGTGAACGTTTATCAGCAAAAATGCAAAGGATGCACGGAAATTGCTTTCAGAAAAAGTTTTCAGCACAATGCACGTGCTAAGTGTTGGAAACAAGAGTGGAGACACTGAATATAAAAGACCGTACAAAATTCATCAGTTCATTACGAATTTTCTGACGTGAACAGAGATCGAAAAATGCCAAGATTAACTGCAGCTGACCGAATAGAGCCATTGGACGTTTGGAAGCAGGGGAGTCCCAGTCTGCCGTTGCAAGACACTTCAACGTTCACCAAAGCACCATATCTCGACTATGGAATCGATATACCCGCACTAATTCGACTCAAGATCATCCTAGAAGTGGAAGACCAAGAGTGACCACCCCTGCTCGGGATCAGTAAATCCGGTTGCATCACCTTCAGAATCGATTTGCTACAGCAACAGACACTGCAGGACAAGTGCCTGGTATGCGAAGAATTTCTGACCAGACCATCAGGAATCGAGGGAAGTGGGAATTCGAGCGAGACGACCAAAAGTTGGACCTGTCTTGCGACGTCTACACCGTCAACTACGTGTCCGGTGGTGCAACAAAGTACAGGCATGGGATCTCAGGAACTGGCGACGCGTTTGGTTCGGCGATGAGTCACGTTTTCTTCTTCAACGACGGGATAGAAGACAACGTGTATACCGAAGTCGACATGAACGTTTTGCGCCGAACTGCGTTCGACAGGTGGACCGATTTGGTGGAGGGAGTGTCATGGTGTGGGCAGCCATATCCCACACAGGTAGATCACAGTTAGTGGTTGTCCAGGGCAATCTTACAGCAAACCGATACATAGACCAAATTCTGCGTCCTCACCTCCTCCCAACTTTGGACCGCCAGAGGGAGCTGTTCCAACAAGACAACGCTCGGCCCCACACAGCATGTGCAACAGTTAATTTCCTTGTTAATGAGAACATATTTGGTCTACAAAATACAAAGTAATATTGCCCCAACTTACCTTAAAGACATTGTACCAACCACTGTAGGTTGAAATATATCATATAATTTAAGAAATTCAGACAATATTGAGATTCCATATACTAGATTAAAACACTCAACGTGTTCTTTTATTCCATCAACTGTAAGGTTATGGAACATTATTCCTGCAGCAGGTAGAAATTGTACATCTAGATCCCAATTCAAGACATACATACAAAAAGAGCAATTCATTGCACCTCCGTATTTTTCCTATGGTGTTAGAAAGTTGAATATTTATCATACTCGATTTAGATACATGAAAAGCCAGTTAAATTATGATTTATACAGAATAGAGGTAAAATGTGATCCAATATGTCAATGTGGTGATCCATGTGAAAACGCATATCATTATTTATTAAAGTGTCCATTGTACGTCCACCAAAGAAAAACTATGTTAATAATAATTCGGGACATTTTACAAAACGCCGTGAACAAAAATGCTAAATTAGATTTAAATGATGTTGAACGGAAATGAATGTTTGTCCATTATCGAAAATCAACACAACTTTAAAGCAGTGCAAATGTTTATAAGCCATACAAAGAGATTTGGGTAACACTTTAATGTACATATACTAGTCTCTCTCTTTTGTACATTTCTTGTTATCTTTACACTCATCTTCTTTTCTGTTTTTCTTGTATATGATTTACCGTACACAATTTGTAAATACCATGGAGAGGGAGTCCTAAGTTGGATAACTTGTTCCCAATCCATTTCAATCTGAATAAAATATGTTTAAATAAAAAAAAAATTAAAAAAATCAATGTCCTTCCATGACCGCCCAAATCGCCTGATTTCAACCGGATTGAACATTTGTGGGACGAACTTGATCGACGCGTCCGTCAACGTCACCAGCGTCCCCACACACTGGCACAACTCGTCAACGCCTTAGAAGAGGAATGGCAAAGAATTCCCCACGAAAAAATCCGTCGACTTGTGCAATCTGTGCCAAGGAGGTGTCGAGCAGTGACGGCTGCAAGAGGTGGTGTGACCAGGTACTGACCATGACGCCCCCTTGTTGCTACATATGCGCAATGACTGAACTGAATTAATGCTGACAATGACGACAATGCTTTTGTCGACCACTGTGTCTAATTTCATTTGATTGTGTTCACGCATATTCTGTGTAGATACTTTTACATCCGCTTAATAAATATCCTTATTTTTTAACTATGCGTTTCTTTTTTTTGAAGAGAGTATTATATGCTGTAACTTCTCTTTATCGGCTTTGTCAATATCAATTTCCACACAGTTAATGAATTCAATTAACATTTCATGCACTAATTCACTTTCAAAATTATTCTTATAGTCTTCACTCTTATATGTGTTCCATATATATCTGTCCTCGCCGAGGCTGTAATCCTGTTGTAGAGTTTCTGCTACATTAAACAATGATGAGAAAGGGGCAAATAAGGGACGATAGTCTGACTCAGTGCCACTTATAACTTTAAAGCCCTTTACATACTTGTATATAGATGCTGACACACAAACACAATCTGGTGAGCTACCACCTGTTGCTCCAACATAGGTATAATCCCCTTCATCAGAAAACCCGACATTTAGTAAATATGAACCAAACGTTTTGCAAACGTGTAAGAAATTTTTTCCATAATTGGTAACAACCTAGTCCTTGTTCTTTCGCTCTGCAGGACTGTCATACTGATCGTACACAATATCATCCATTGGTAGATGATCAACTGCATCCAAACCAATATAATCTACTACTATACGGTTTCAGATCTACTATTAAAGTCTCGACACAAGATGTAGTCCCTTCCCGGGAATTCGTCCATGACCTCTGCAAGAAAGTTTTCTAAACTTCAATGCCCTCATTATAGCTCAGTGTTTCAGGTTTCAAGTACACACATCCAAGTATTAGCCTTCTACCAGTAATGCGTACATCATTGGATACAACAAACACACAGTGAACCCATTCGTCATGTATCTTTGAAAAATAAGGTGAAAGTTTATCACTAACATATACCGCGACACCTCCACTGAAGCGACATGCCTTCTTCTCTTTAGGTCGAACTGACGTTTCGGTTAAACAGATTATATTCTGCTTACACACAAAGTGATGGAAGTCATTATTGTTTATGTTAGAGTATAAACAGTTCACATTCCAACACAACACAGAAGTGAGTTGTTATGCTGGAGAAATGCACGTGCATTTCGTGCTGACGTCATCCATTGACGTTGTTTCAGGGTCAGGGCCTCCTCGTTATAAAGCTTCATAACGGGTGTCAGATGAGAGATCACTTGGCAGCGACTTCACATAATCTCTGTCCGTCGTTACTTTCGTAAGGTCTTCTCTCTGATCATCAAAATAGAACTTTTCACCTTTTTCTCTAGCATTTATCATATATACAACTTTCTTTCTCCCTTCCCTTGTTTTAAACGAAGTGTCCTCTGACATGCGATACGTGGTAAAGTACTGTGGGAAATGCTAGAAAAAATATTTTTGCCCGTTTGACAATGATAACATTTTTCACAGGATGTTGCTATTGTAATATCGAGTAACTACCGATCGACTTAACTGTGGTTGGAAGTATTTCAGTCACAAGTTTACAGGAGAAAAATTCGAACGAAACAGTAAGTTCACATTTATCCATTTGTCCAATGATGTCAGTCTAAAACGGACTATAGAAATATGCGCACGTGACTCCGTTATAATGATAATATTGTAGTCTTCATAAAACATCTAATCCACACAAAATAAATCATATGGAGAAAATTCTAGATTGCATCTTCTAAAATAACAAAATGACGCAGCGTTTGTTTTGTCAACATTGCTCCCATGATTCATGTTACTTTACACTTGCATAGCCCTAGCCATGGTACACGACATGGAGTCTGTATTAGAAAAGTTCTTTACACTTTTGAGAGATAAAGGGAAAACATTTATAAGTTTAGATAGCGCGAATTACCGAACTGTCCAAGCTATGGGGTTTTCGATTTATACCATCAAGTCTACCGATTGATAAATACAACAAAAAGGTTTAAGGGTGGTCTCAAAAAACGAAACCGGGACTTAAAGGATATAGTATACAAGCTTTATGAGCAGAATGTACCCCCGACCTGTTGTAAAATCCGGGAGCAGATTAAAGATACAATTAATGTTTCCCGGACTGCACTTAATATTGCCGATTTCGATACACTTCGCGTGGCGACGACCGAGCGGTTTTCAGGGGAAAATATTCCATCCTGACCAGGGGGCACGGGTGGCCCAGTCGTCTAAGGCGCCGCGATTCGCTGTGCAGAGTTGCGTCCCTTGGGCACGCCAGAAACCTATGATTGTCGGTTCGAATCCTGGAATATTGTTAAAAGCGGCGTTAAGCCCAACTCACTCACTCACTCACTCACCATCCTGACGGTGAGGTCACATGATCTCAGCACCATTCATCGCAGTCAGGGCTTCCAGATCATTTACTTTTATCATTTTACTGACTATATGTGGGTATCAGCAGATGGTACCATCATGCAGGTAAAGGTAATCGTGTCATTGTTTTGCACGCCGCAACCCGTGATCTGGGGCTTATTGATAGATGTGTGCTAGTTTTCGAGGCGAAATTATAGGAGATAATGTGTTGGAACAAATGGTATAGCCCATTTTAAACAACCTCAGTGTCATTGTCATGGATAACGCTACTTTATACAACGTCCAGGAATAAGACCATGAGTAGACTGAAGGCGACCATGCAGGAATACATGACATTGTCGACTTCAGATCATCTGAAACGAAAGTTCAACTCAGAGAGGAAATTGGTCTTAATAAGAAACCAGTAAAGTACAAGACATATGTGCTGGCGACATTGTCAGACATTGTGAGCTCAAATCTACTGTGCCTATATTGGCTAACTGTAAATGGTTCGTGGCAAGACATAACACAACATTCAAATTCACACATGTCAAAGTGAGATATCAGCCTGGTTGAAACAGTTATCATACCTTTGGGTGTTAGTATCGACAAATACAACAAATACATCTTGATTCCAAAACCGCAACCTTCCAATACCCCAATCCCGTTTCATAGCTAGGTAGGCTAGATTAGGTCAATTTGCGTTACTTTGATGTATGCTGTTTGTATAGCCCTATGAGTCGTATTTATGAAATGAAGCCAGAAAAGCAGTTTTCTAGCATTTCCGACGGTACTGTAGTTCCCTATAACTGCTCGTTGGCCTTGAAGTATACAGGTGCCTTATCATCCCTTTGACACAAACGGTACAATTATAGGCGGGTTCGATCCTTCTTCACGTTTAGCACCCAGTCTATGAACCGTATCAAAATGAATGGTGTCATAATTACTCTTATCAAGTTCTCTTTCAATAAATTTCTTACTTTTTTTAGTTGTTTCATATGGATCTTCCTTCCCGTCCATTTCGATGTCGAAGAAAAGTAGATTGTTTTTCTGGAGTAGCTCTCACTTCTATCTGATTTATCTTCTAAGGCCGCAATCTTAATGGATTGTTTTTCTGGAGTAGCTCTCACTTGTATCTGATTTATCTTCTAAGGCCGCAATCTTAATGGATTGTTTTTCTGGAGTAGCTCTCACTTCTATCTGATTTATCTTCTAAGGCCGCAATCTTAATGGATTGTTTTTCTGGAGTAGCTCTCACTTCTATCTGATTTATCTTCTAAGGCCGCAATCTTAATGGATTGTTTTACTGGAGTAGCTCTCACTTGTATCTGATTTATCTTCTAAGGCCGCAATCTTAATGGATTGTTTTTCTGGAGTAGCTCTCACTTGTATCTGATTTATCTTCTAAGGCCGCAATCTTAATGGATTGTTTTTCTGGAGTAGCTCTCACTTGTATCTGATTTATCTTCTAAGGCCGCAATCTTAATGGATTGTTTTTCTGGAGTAGCTCTCACTTGTATCTGATTTATCTTCTAAGGCCGCAATCTTAATGGATTGTTTTTCTGGAGTAGCTCTCACTTCTATCTGATTTATCTTCTAAGGCCGCAGTCTTAATGGATTGTTTTTCTGGAGTAGCTCTCACTTCTATCTGATTTATCTTCTAAGGCCGCAATCTTAATGGATTGTTTTTCTGGAGTAGCTCTCACTTCTATCTGATTTATCTTCTAAGGCCGCAATCTTAATGGATTGTTTTTCTGGAGTAGCTCTCACTTGTATCTGATTTATCTTCTAAGGCCGCAATCTTAATGGATTGTTTTTCTGGAGTAGCTCTCACTTGTATCTGATTTATCTTCTAAGGCCGCAATCTTAATGGATTGTTTTTCTGGAGTAGCTCTCACTTGTATCTGATTTATCTTCTAAGGCCGCAATCTTAATGGATTGTTTTTCTGGAGTAGCTCTCACTTGTATCTGATTTATCTTCTAAGGCCGCAATCTTAATGGATTGTTTTGACACCACCTAAGTTCACAGGTTTTTTTCTGAATATCGTCTTAGCTGTGTAGTCACACGTGCATTATTTTCTTCAATTTACTTTCAGGGCTGTCAGTGTTTCACTCAATGTCCTCATAGTAATTGTCAATGTTACCATGTGGTTGGATAGTCCTTCATTAGAGTCCTTCAATAAGACAGTGGCGAGATCCTAATCTTCTTTCTTGCGACTCTGTTCTGTATTCCTTGCCGATCTTGGTCCTGGGTTTAACTCAATATCACCCGACATTAAGAGTCTCCAAACTGGGTCAAATGAGAACAGCATTCCATCACTCGTCGCATGGAGCTCGCATGCACGGATACCTGCATTGCCAGCTTCACAAAGCAAATTGTTGGTTGGTGGACACTTGTAAAACTCATACAGATATTGTTCATAAAATGTATAGCTGTTGCTAACAAAAGTGCTTGTCCATACTGTTGTCAAGCAAGACCGAAACGTCGCTTTAATAGTATAAATAGAGAAGTTGTTATCTATAAATTGTATCTTCTTTGTCATTCCGTCATCTTCCACGAAATGTCACGAATATGGAAGTCCCACAGGTGATAAATGAAACTTTGGGTACACCAGAAGATGCGAAATCCTGCACACGCATGTTGATTTACTTATATCGTTTTCTAAGGTTCCTTACGAATCAGCAAGATGTATTTCCCTTTTGGTTAGAATACCACACACACAGGTTCATGCAACCTCATCACACTAGGGGCAATATACTGCACTCTACCACACACCACATCCAGCCAGGTCCATGCAAGTTGCACGTGTAGTGATTGGCAGCTAGGGATGGAACCTATGGTTGTTCACAGGTGACTGGCCCCGCCATGCAGATTTGTCAGTGGACATGCTGCAAATATCCCAGTCATAGAAAGTCAGCATGCAAAGCAATACTGGATCTAAGTCCTACACACACTCCTCCATCAATTGTACACATCTCCCCCATGACACAGACACGGCACCCATGTTCAAAGAAGTATAGTTGCTGACCCAGCGGGATTCCTTTTTCAAAAACGTAGATTCATTTACAAACATCATACAAAAAATGTTCAGTAATGTTTCGTTTTGAGCCATCTCAATGCAGTATTTTTTTATGTGGCACAAAAATTGCAAATCTGTCCTGTTTTGATAACTGATGCTGAATTCAAATCAAACTTTATAACTAAAACATACTGCACAAAACCTTTCGAAGGCCTATCATGCCAAACTTAAAATGTCCTATATGGCATTAGGTTACCATTTGTGGATTGATTAGTGTTGGAGACACAACACACATTATCGACACAAGTCAGCCAGCATATATCGGGCATCAACAGAAATGTTTCCAACTGTGTCTACAACATTTCAATTCTGAAATCACTCCATCATGTGGACGAAGGTGAGGATATGATAGAAAAAATACCATCCATCTAATAGCCTTAAATGCAGTCGACTTTATTGAATGTCCAGATAAAATCATTGGATTAGACAGTTGTGTACAGCAATGTCATATGGGTGTAATGACAAAACAAAGGATTGGCGGTTTTGCTAATCAACGAACTGCCAAAGTCAATGTATTGAATCTGTTTCCGATATCCCAAAGACATCGACACCATGGTCACAAGAAAGAATGAAGTCCAATGATACCATTCGGATTCGTTGCATCTCCAAGAGGAACCACTGGGACGACACAAAGTAAGAACATGACTATACCCATTGGAAGGAATGAAATGACTCCAGCATCTTTAGCTGATCTACAAACAGTAAGAGCCCATGCACATTAGCGACAAGATAGTATAGTTCTTCATATTGCTTTGACACGTTCGGCCAAACCAGAAACAAACTCCAGATAAAGACGGTATGTTCTTGAGAAGGGAACTGATACCTTAAATGTAAGTAACATTCTCAGACAAAAATCAATTTCCCCAAAGTCTCACTATATTTCAAATTTCAGGAATCAGCAACAATTTAACTTTCCCATACGAACACCATTTCATCGTGTTGAAGAACCTGGACTTGGCAGCTCATTACGTAACTTCCACACGTCCTACTGCTACCGACCTGTAGGTCATATAATCACGGGTGACTTCTGTATTGTGCACAATAACAACCTTCGTCAGTTATTCAAATATGAACCAAAATATCGTGAGCAGCCTCCTCCTCCTACCAACTGGGATCTTTAAATTCAGTATGGATACTGTTGGAGTCCAGCAATATACCACCAAACCCCTGTCTCAGAGTTTGACCAAAATCCTTAATACAATTTAAGGAAGGACTTCATGTTCACAGACAAGTGGCATTAATACTATGTTGGAAACTCCAAAGCTCAAAGAATTTATTTGGCCTTTTACAATCTCAGAAATGAAGTTCAATTCTGTCAAAGCGTTTTATTTGCAGAAGCAGGTTTCTTTCACAATGGTAAGTATACTTACAAACTAGAACTACTTTCGCAAGCAACTATGTTTTCCGATCTTATTATCACCAGGACAAGTGTGCACCGTTTGTCCGTGATCGTTATAGGACTTGAGACAGCATAATCACTCACGCCAATAGAAGAACCAATGTTATGGTTTATGCCTGTCCTCATCATAAGGTGTACTGTTGCAGGGGTCTTATTGCAAGGTGCAAGACATTCTCCGAGAAAGTCGTCCCACAGCCGCTCACAGCAAGGTACACATCGTTGTAGAAGTACAGTACATCTTAAATACTGTTGGATATTCAATATGTTAATGATGATGTTAGATGATAAAGAAAGAAATGTATTGAAGTTTATTCTAAATTTTACAATATTACTTTGAAATAACTTTGCCTTTTAACACTAGTCGTTCTGTTAGTTGTGTTTGTTTTTGTAATGATGTATATGTAATGAAATGTGTCACTAAACAGTAGATTATAGCCGTGCGGAATACATGTACTATATCGTGCAGGAAAAGAACGGGTAATGGCAACTAGTCTAGTCCCGTAGTTGTCTAATGTCTCTGTGTATATACGTTATGGATCCAGTGACCCCTGTGTCTCAAGTCGTGTGGGAAACGCCATGGTATGCCTCGAGTGATCAACACGAAAATGAGTTGTTCAGATTGTGCACAACTGTGCTTCATCTGAGCACCACCGAAATACCGATGAGTGGGAGATGGAGTGGGAGATTGAGAGTACACGTTTGTGTTCTTGTTGACACTGTGGTGGAGTGGGACATTGAGAGTTCACGTTTGTGTTCTTGTTGACACTGTGGTGGAGTGGGAGATTGGGAGAACACGTTTGTGTTCTTGTTGACACTGTGGTGGAGTGGGAGATTGAGAGTACACGTTTGTGTTCTTGTTGACACTGTGGTGGAGTGGGACATTGAGAGTTCACGTTTGTGTTCTTGTTGACACTGTGGTGGAGTGGGAGATTGGGAGAACACGTTTGTGTTCTTGTTGACACTGTGGTGGAGTGGGAGATTAAGAGAACACGTTTGTGTTCTTGTTGACACTGTGGTGGAGTGGGAGATTAAGAGAACACGTTTGTGTTCTTGTTGACACTGTGGTGGAGTGGGAGATTGAGAGTTCACGTTTGTGTTCTTTTTGACACTGTGGTGGAGTGGGACATTGAGAGAACACGTTTGTGTTCTTGTTGACACTGTGGTGGAGTGGGAGATTGAGAGAACACGTTTGTGTTCTTGTTGACACTATGGTGGAGTGGGTGATTCAGAGAACACGTTTGTGTTCTTGTTGACACTGTGGTTGAGTGGTAGATTGAGAGTACACGTTTGTGTTCTTGTTGACACTGTGGTGGAGAGGGAGATTGAGAGTAAACGTTTATGTTCTTGTTGACACTGTGGGTGAGTGGGAGTTTGTCTTGCTGTTTCCTTTGGTTGAGTTGGAGATTGAGAGGACACGTTTTGTTGTTGTTTACTGTGGCGGAGAGTGATATTGAGAGGACACGTTTTGTTGTTGTTTACTGTGGCGAAGAGTGATATTGCGAGAACCCGTTTGTGTTGTTTTCTGTGGTGGAGTGGGAGATTGAGAGTAAATGTTTGTGCCGTTGTTGACACTGTGGCAGTGATTGTGATTGCGAGTACACGTTTGGGTTGTTGTTTGCTGTAGTTGAGTGGGAGATTGAGAGGACACGTTTTGTTGTTGTTTACTTTGGCGGAGAGTGAGATTGAGAGTACACGTTTGTGTTGTTGTTTGCTTTGGTTGAGTGGGAGATTGAAAGTAAACGTTTTGTTGTTGTTTACTGTGGCGGAGAGTGAGATTGCGAGTATCCGTTTATGTTGTTTTCTGTGGTGGAGCGGGCGATTGAGAGTAAACGTTTGTGCCGTTGTTGACACTGTGGTGGAGAGGGAGATTGAAAGTACACGTTTGTGTTCTTGTTGACACTGTGGTGGAGCGGGAGATTGAGAGGACACGTTTGTGATGTTGTTTACTGTGGCGGAGAGTGAGATTGCCAGTACTCGTTTGTGTTGTTTTCTGTGGTTGACTGGGAGATTGAGAGTAAACGTTTGTGTGGTTGACTCTTTGGTAGAGTGGGAGATTTACGGTACACGTTTGTGTGGTTGACTCTGTGGTGGAGTGGGAGATTGAGAATACACGTTTCTAATGTTGACTCTGTGGCGGAGTGTGAGATTGACAGAACACGTTTGTGTTGTTGACTCTGTGGTGGAGGTGGAGATTGAGAGTAAACGTTTGTGTTTTTGACTCTGTGGCGGAGTGGGAGATTGACAGTATATGTTTGTGTGGTTGACCCTGTGGTGGAGTGGGAGATTGACAGTATATGTTTGTGTGGTTGACTCTGTGGTGGAGTGGGAGA
This sequence comes from Haliotis cracherodii, assembly GCF_022045235.1. Lineage (NCBI taxonomy): Eukaryota > Metazoa > Mollusca > Gastropoda > Lepetellida > Haliotidae > Haliotis > Haliotis cracherodii. Next base: position 33,988,250 of record NW_027266286.1, read on the forward strand.
TTGAGAGTAAACGTTTGTTTTTTGGGGTCTGTGGTTGAGTGGGAGATTGACAGTACACGTTTTTGTGTTTTTGAATCTGTGGCGGAATGGAGTATTGAGAGTACACGTTAGTGTTGTTGACTCTGTGGTGGAATGGGAGATTGACAATGCATGTTTGTGATCTTGACTCTGTGGTTGACTGGGAGATTGAGAGTAAACGTTTGTGTGGTTGACTCTTTGGTAGAGTGGGAGATTTACGGTACACGTTTGTGTGGTTGACTCTGTGTTGGAGCGTGAGATTGAGAGTACACGTTTGTGTTCTTGTTGACACTGTGGTGGAGTGGGAGATTGAGAGAACACGTTTGTGTTCTTGTTGACACAATGGTGGAGTGGGACATTGAGAGTACACGTTTGTGTTCTTGTTGACACTGTGATGGAGAGGGAGATTGAGAGTAAACGTTTATGTTCTTGTTGACACTGTGGTGGAGAGGGACATTGAGAGTATACGTTTATGTTCTTGTTGACACTGTGGTGGAGTGGGAGTTTGTGTTGTTGTTTCCTTTGGTTGAGTGGGAGATTGAGAGGACACGTTTTGTTGTTGTTTACTGTGGCGGAGAGTGACATTGCGAGAACCCGTTTGTGTTGTTTTCTGTGGCGGAGCGGGAGATTGAGAGTGAACGTTTGTGTTGTTTACTGTGGCGGAGAGTGAGATTGCGAGTACCCGTTTGTGTTGTTTTCTGTGTTTGAGAGGGAGATTGAGAGTACACGTTTGTGTTGTTTACTGTGGTGGAGTGGGACATTGAGAGGACACGTTTGTGATGTTGTTTACTGTGGCGGAGTTGGGGAATGAGAGTACAAGTTTGTGTTCTTGTTAACTCTGTGGTGGTGGTGCGGGACATTGAGACTACACGTTTGTGTTGTTGTTGATGCTATGGTGGAGCGGGAGATTGAGAGTACACGTTTGTGTTCTTGTTGACACTGTGGTGGAGTGGGAGATTGGGAGTAAACGTTCGTGTTTTTGTTGAAACTGTGGTGGAGTGGGAGATTGAGAAAACACGTTTGTGTTCTTGTTGACACTTACGTGGAGTAGGAGATTGGGAGAACGCGTTTGTGTTCTTGTTGACACTGTGGTGGAGTGGGAGATTGAGAGTACACATTTGTGTTCTTGTTGACACTGTGGTGGAGTGGGAGATTGGGAGTAAACGTTCGTGTTTTTGTTGAAACTGTGGTGGAGTGGGAGATTGAGAAAACACGTTTGTGTTCTTGTTGACACTTACGTGGAGTAGGAGATTGGGAGAACGCGTTTGTGTTCTTGTTGACACTATGGTGGAGTGGGAGATTGGGAGAACACGTTTGTGTTCTTGTTGACACTATGGTGGAGTGGGAGATTGGGAGTAAATGTTCGTGTTCTTGTTGACACTATGGTGGAGTGGGAGATTGGGAGTAAACGTTTGTGTTCTTGTTGACACTGTGGTGGAATGGGAGATTGAGAGTACACGTTTGTGTTCTTGTTGCCACTGTGATGGAGAGGGAGATTGAGAGAACACGTTTGTGTTCTTGTTGACACTGTGGTGGAGTGGGAGTTTGTGTTGTTGTTTCCTTTGGTTGAGTGGGAGATTGAGAGGACACGTTTTGTTGTTGTTTACTGTGGCGGAGAGTGATACTGCGAGAACCCGTTTGTGTTGTTTTCTGTGGTGGAGTGGGAGATTGAGAGTAAACGTTTGTGTTCTTGTTGACACTGTGGTGGAGAGGGAGATTGAGAGTACACATTTGTGTTCTTGTTGACACTGTGGTGGAGTGGGAGATTGAGAGTACACGTTTTTGTGGTTGACTCTATGGAGGAATGGGGGATTGAGAATACACGTTTGTGTTGTTCACCCTGTGGTTGACTGGGAGAATGAGAGTACACGTTTGTGATGTTGACTCTATGGTGGAGTGGGATATTGGGAGTACACGTTTGTGTTGTTGACTCTATAGTGGAATAGGAGATTGAGAGTACATGTTTGTGTTCTTGACAATGTGACCAAGTGGGAGAATGAGAATACATGTTTGTGTAGTTCACCCTGTGGTTGACTTGGAGATTGAGAGTACACGTTTGTGTCTTTGACTATGTGGTGGAGTGGAATATTGAGAGTATACCTTTGTGTTTTTTACCCTTTGGTGGAATTAGAGATTGAAAGTACACGTTTGTGTTGCTGTTGTCTCATTGATGAAGTGGGGGATTGAGAGTACACGTTTGTGTCTTTGACTATGTGGTGGAGTGGAATATTGAGAGTACACCTTTGTGTGTTTTACCCTTTGGTGGAATTAGAGATTGAGAGTACACGTTTGTGTTGCTGTTGTCTCAATGATGAAGTGGGAGATTGAGAGTGTTGAGATTGTGTTGTTGACTCTGTGGTTGACTGGGAGATTGAGAGTACATGTTTGTATGGTTGACTCTTTGGCGGAGTGGAAGATTGAGAGTACACGTTTGTATTGTTGACACTCGAATAAAGCGAGCGATTGATAGTACACGTTTATGTTGTTGTTGTCTCAGAAATAAAGACTGAGATTGAGAGTTCACGTTTGTGTTGTTGACTCTGTGGTGGAGTGTAAGATTGAAAGTACACTTTTTTGTTGTTGTTGTCTCAATGATGAAGTAGGAGATTGAGAATACACGTTTGTGTTTAGGACATTGTGGTTTACTTGGAGATTGAGAATACACGTTAGTGTTTTTGACATTGTGGTTTACTTGGAGATTGAGAGTACGCGTTTGTGTTGTTGACTCTGTGGTTGACTGGGAGATTGAGAGTACACGTTAGTGTTTTTGACATTGTGGTTGACTGTGAGAATGAGAGTACACGTTTGTGTTGTTGACTCTGTGGTGGAGTGTAAGATTGAAAGTACACTTTTGTGTTGCTGTTGTGCTGTTGTTGTCTCAGTGATGAAGTGATGAAGATTGAGAATACACGTTAGTGTTTTTGACATTGTGGTTTACTTGGAGATTGAGAGTACACGTTTGTGTTGTTGATTCTGTGGTTGACTGGGAGATTGAGACTACACGTTTGTGTTGTTGAATCTGTGGTGCAGTGGGAGATTGTGACTACACGTTTGTGTTGTTGAATCTATGGTGGAGTGGAAGGCTGAGAGTACGCGTTTGTGTTGTTGACTCTGTGGTTGACTGGGAGATTGAGACTACACGTTTGTTGTTGAATCTGCGGTGGAGTAGAAGGATGAGAGTACGCGTTAGTGTTGTTGACTCTGTGGTGGAAAGGGAGGTTGAGACTAAACGTTTGTGTTGTTGACTCTGTGGTGACGTGGGAGATTGAGAGTACACGTTTGTGATGTTGACTCTGTAGTGGAGTTGGAGATTGAGAGTACATGTTTGTGTTGTTGACTCTGTGGTTGACTGTGAGATTGAGAGTACACGTTTGTGTTGTTGACTGTGGTGGAGTGGAAGGTTGAGAGTACACGTTTGTGTTGTTGACTCTCAGGTTGACTGGGAGACTGAGAGTACACGTTTGTGTTGTTGACTCTGTAGTGGGGTTTGAGATTGAGAGTACACGTTTGTGTTGTTGACTCTGTGGCGGAGTGAGTGATTGAGAGTACACGTTTGTTTTGTTGACTCTGTGGCGGAGTGGGAGATTGAGAGTACATGTTTGTGTAATTGTTTTCTGTGGTTGAGTGGGGGGTTGAGAGTACACGTTTGTGTTGTTTTCTGTTGTGGAGTGGGAGATTGAGAGTACGCGTTTGTGTTTTTGACCCTGTGGTGGAGAGGGATATTGAGAGTACACTTTTGTGGCGTTGACTCTGTGGTTGACTGGGAGATTGAGAGTACACGTTTGTGTTGTTGATTCTGTGGTGGAGCGGAACGTTGAGAGTACACGTTTGTGTTGTTGACTCTGTGGTGGAGTGAAAGATTGAGACTAAACGTTTGTGTTTTTGACATTGTTTTTTTTCTCTGTGGTTGACTGGGAGATTTAGAACACACGTTTTTGTTTTTGACATTGTGGTTGACTGGGAGATTGAGAGTACACGTTTGTGTGGTTGACCCTGTGGTTGACTGGGAGATTGACATTGTGTTGGTGTCTCCCTGATGAAGTGGGGGATTGAGAATACACGTTTGTGTTGTTGACCCTGTTGTTTACTGTGAGACTGAGAGTACACGTTTGTGTTGTTGACTCTGTGGTGGAGTGGAAGATTGGGAGTACACGTTTGTGTTGTTGACCCTGTGGTGGAGAGGGATATTGAGAGTACACTTTTGTGGCGTTGACTCTGTGGTTGACTGGGAGATTGAGAGTACACGTTTGTGTTGTTGATTCTGTGGTGGAGCGGAACGTTGAGAGTACACGTTTGTGTTGTTGACTCTGTGGTGGAGTGAAAGATTGAGACTAAACGTTTGTGTTTTTGACATTGTTTTTTTTCTCTGTGGTTGACTGGGAGATTTAGAACACACGTTTTTGTTTTTGACATTGTGGTTGACTGGGAGATTGAGAGTACACGTTTGTGTGGTTGACCCTGTGGTTGACTGGGAGATTGACATTGTGTTGGTGTCTCCCTGATGAAGTGGGGGATTGAGAATACACGTTTGTGTTGTTGACCCTGTTGTTTACTGTGAGACTGAGAGTACACGTTTGTGTTGTTGACTCTGTGGTGGAGTGGAAGATTGGGAGTACACGTTTGTGTTGTTGACTCTGTAGTGGAGTTGGAGATTGAGAGTACATGTTTGTGTTGTTGACTCTGTGGTTGACTGTGAGATTGAGAGTACACGTTTGTGTTGTTGACTGTGGTGGAGTGGAAGGTTGAGAGTACACGTTTGTGTTGTTGACTCTCAGGTTGACTGGGAGACTGAGAGTACACGTTTGTGTTGTTGACTCTGTAGTGGGGTTTGAGATTGAGAGTACACGTTTGTGTTGTTGACTCTGTGGCGGAGTGGGAGATTGAGAGTACATGTTTGTGTTATTGTTTTCTGTAGTGGAGTGGGAGACTGAGAGTACACGTTTGTGTTGTTGACTCTCAGGTTGACTGGGAAATTGAGAGTACACGTTTGTGTTGTTGACTCTGTGGCGGAGTGGGAGATTGAGAGTACATGTTTGTGTTATTGTTTTCTGTAGTGGAGTTGGAGATTGAGAGTACACGTTTTGGTTGTGGACACTGTGACAGTGTTTTCTATCTGGTGACTTCAGTCAATATAGACAGTATACATTAGATGAGAAAAAATCTTTTATTCTCAATACTGAAGATCAGAAATATCAAGAAACATATCACTTCCCGACAGTAAAAATGAAGAGGAGAAATCGGACTTTCGTATCACAGTGTGACTCTATCTCTTAAATTGCCGTGGGCGGCTACAAGTGGACTAGAGTCGGACGTTATGACTTAACCTCTTCAGCAGCCGTTCATCAATTATATATCGGTCTTCTTTTCATGTGACTACAATCTCTCTGTCCATGACGTCGCAGGTATCGGCAGCGTCCACGGTCGTGGTGTCGGCGTGTTCCCCGTCACTAAGCACCTTATCCTCTAGTTGTTTCTCCGCCTTGTCTGGGTGGCGAGACCTTATGTGTCGTTCTAGATCGCGCCGTCTCACCAGTACCTTGCCGCAGAACTCGCATCGGTATGGTGTCTCTCCCTCTGCGTGAAGTCGAACGTGTTTATTGAGATTGCTTGGATCCCCAAACGGTCTTAGACACACCTTACACTTCAATGGCTTGTAACCAGTGTGTGTGCGCAGATGAATTTTAAGTCCGTATTTCCTGGAGTAGAGCTTCCCACAGTAAATACACAAGTGTCCTTTTCTTGATTTGCTTGTGAACAGAGATCTCGGGATCAGGTCTAGAGGTTCTCCTTCTGTTTCTGACGGCATTGGGAAAGGGAATGGCATGGAAGAGACACTGCCTTTCCCTGTCAGAGGTTCTGGTATGTTGCCTTGGTAACACTGTGAGCTTATAGCCTGCCCCGCGTGCTTGGCATTAGACGTGGCCCTGAGAAGGTGGCGACCATACTGAGACATGCACGCCCCCCTTTGCTCTGTTAGGGATGTGTGAGATGGTAGAGAGCCACAGCATAGTCTAGTATGTTCGTGCATGGGGTCCAGATAGGGGTAGTAGAGCCGAAGGGCACTGTGGTCAATAGCAATCGGGAAAGCTGGCGGGTGGATGTGGTTGAATATCTGTATTGGCTGAGACACGCCAGACATTGAAGTCTGGGTTTGCTGTGGTGGTGGGTGCTTTGGTGCCTCCCTCACAGACAGATTGAGGACACCCTGGTCAGTGTGTGAGGCCTCGCCTCTGTCTGGGTCAGCCTTGACGTCCCCTGCCTTATAATGAGGCCTAAAGGCAGACAGCTCAGCCGTCGGCAACTGTAGCTGTGCAGTGGCCCTTGTCAATAACCAGTTTTCTAGGGAATCTTTGGAAGCACCAGATTTACTGCTGCTTGTAAGGAAAGCTCCCATTGAAGGGAGTGAGGCACATTGTGGTGCATCTCCAGTCAGGGGCAGATTAAGCATGGACCTGACAGTGAACATGGGGGGTGGATGTATTCTGTCTGTAACATCGGGCTTCTTTTCACTGCACCGGAAGCGGATGTGAGCTTTAAGACTGTTTGGGTACTTGAATATCTTCTGGCATTCAGTGCACATGTATTGTTGGTTACCTGGCAACAGATACTTATAGAGATGAAGCTGAAATAATGGAAAAGGGATAATTGATTATTAATCGGATACACGTGAAAGATCTAATAGAGCGGAGATGAGCCTCATCCGAAACTCACCTCTGATATTGTCTGGTGATAGGATTGGGATGCCGCTCTGCCGAGCCAAATCATCGCTGTACCAAACCAAGAGTTGCTCCCCTTTATTGACATGTCGAAGAAAGCGCAAGAATAGACGACCCTTAACGTCTCGGTACGTTTCAACGTTCTGCTCGTGTCGGTCACGTGCTGGTTGTACGTGTAGCAACCATGTGTCGGTGACATTGTCGGGCAACATCACTCGGCCACCTTTATATACAACCTGAAACATAAGAAAACATTAACTTACTGATTATTTCTTTCGGAATTTGTTGTCAGTACAGTAATATCTTATTTCTTTATGTCAACCTATATATTTGAAGCTGTCCCAGCTGGATACAGGAACGCCTTTTGGTGGCTCTGTAAACTCAAACAGTTAATTACTGGACACAACCTGCCTATCTGAAGAGTAAATACTCCAAAATATAAATATGTTGATGGACAAGTGAGCATTACAAGGCACTTCTATAGCAGTGTCACCACATGACAGGTCTCTCCGCGATTGAGCTCAACACCAAACACTGTAAGTAGTTTTCATTTAGACCTGTGGTCTACTGAAGCTTGTCTATGTCTGCGTTAATGGGACCGGTGCCACGTAAGTGTACCCACACAAGTTTACTGGGTGTTACCCCTTACATCAGCTATTCCCTGGCAGAGACAGGCATTTCGTACAGCAATTGTAAAAATGAATGTTTTTACTCTTACTTCGAGATACCTTATGTTATGTCGGCTGCCCGAGATATAGACTGAGCCTTGTTGAAGTCTTTCAATATCGAAAGAGAAACAAAACCCTAAACAGCCCATTCATTAAACTAGCGCACCTAGCGCCATTGTAAGTTTGGGAGGTTATTATGAATGATTTAACCAAACTCATTTTGCGAAGTTAAATCTAAGCTGACTATTATTTGTCACCTTTGTACTTAGCGAGCGTGATCGGTATCACAAATACTATGCGCCTGTTGAAAACATCAAACAACGTGAGATGTTGTATAACTTGAGAAGACAATAGCCAGTATGTGACGATGGTATACTCTGGAGTTGAATCCGAGTCCCTGGACAGCCGCTGTCAGCTAGGACATTAACAACACTGCCATTGTAACAGTGTGTTTGTGTCAAGTGCTTTCCTCCTCAGCTGAGTAAATGAACTGAACGCGTAGTGTGTTTACTGACCACTACGATGGATACATGTAAGTAAAGTCGGCGTTTATATCGGTATCTGTGTTGTGCACAGGTGTAACTGAGTGTACACGCGCAGGATTACACACATCCACTCAACTGAACACAAGTGCGTTTCTAGTGTACATGGCATTAGAATGACCACGTGCCACTCAAAGGCCAGCGTCTCCCGTCACCTAGACAACAGGTGGTCCAGTTCCTCTGTCCAACCGATTCAAACTTGACCATCTTGCAATCAAGCTAATTCAGTACACTCAAACAACTTGATGCTTTTAAAGTCGTATGTCGCCCTACTAGTTGTCGACTTGTGAACAATGCCCAACCCTGATTGTGAGAGTAAGGAGGTACTCGGCGGCCATTGTCGTGATGGTTGTGCGATGAGCCGCGGACTTGTTGAGGGCTTGCTACCTGTGTAGGTGTTCCCCGAGTGGGGCGCCCATCTGCCACAGCAGACTCCACCAACATTGTCAACGCTCATATTGGCAACGATAGAAATATGTCCGTCGGCGTGCTGTTACATGCGCTACAACGCTGATATATTGATTTATTACGTTGATTTATTTAACTAACATGTCATGTCCGACTTTTGATTGGTTGGGAATCTATAACAGACATTCCCCAAACAGGGAGACGGTCCCACACTTACCGATGTGTGATACACTGCCAGGGAAGTGGGCAATAGGGGCACATATCTATTTCACAAACTGTGTGAAGCTGGATTAGTAAACAAATAAAGACTTGTAGTAAGATAGACGAATGTTCAAATTAAGCCGCAAATGTTATTATGAGCGCACCTTAATATGTGCTGTTCAGTAAAACAGACAGAATATTAGTTCACAAACGAACTGTTCTCTTGCAAATTGATACAATAATAGCTTAAATAGGAGATCAGTTTGTATCAGGATCAGAAACCTTTTATAAGAGGGCTTGATAACGATTCTTATATTACCGTATATAAATACCGCTCCAGATGTCACGGTCTTCCATTATGTGTACAGTCACGGGTAAGTTAGAAAGTCATTTTTTGCACAAAAACACAGGTGTCGACTGAAGAAAACGTTTTGGCACAAATGAGATAGAAGTGATTTTAAACGATAGCTTACACTCAGATACAAGTAGGAAATCGCTCAGATGCTGATTTATGAACGGATTTTACTATTTCTAAATTAATATTTGCTGTGACATATACATTTCCATTAAAAATATAGTTTATATCGTAACGTTTGTTGTAAAGTAAATGTTTTTTCTTCTGCTGTAGTAGTTGGTACAGGTAAAGAAATAGTGAAGTGCATCTTCATGGTGGTAGCCAAAGGAACAGTTTGGATTAGCTTATGTAAACATTTTAAGCCTGTCAGCATAGAGGTCACTACAACCAAGTCTCAGGCGACAGTGCACAGTATGGTTAATTCCAGATCCATAATTTAAATAAAATTTGATGCACTGCATTTCATCCCCTTTTATCATTGTTTTAAAATCATTCAGTGTACTAGCTTCAGTATACACAGTTGGCAAGGAATTCCACAGTTTGTATCAGGGAGAGAGGAAATTGCATAGCTTGTTGTTCTACACTTTCGAGCATGTTGTTCAGAACTCTATCCTTAGGTTGTAGTCATCAGTTTCTGCCACTCAATGTTGGACGAGATCACAGAGATAGCTAGGTGCAAGGTTATAGAATATTTTGTACAAAGTAGACGAGTTAATTTGGTTTTATGTTTACTTTGACAAAGAGACATTAACATTGTTTCAGTATATAGCTGGCAGTAACGCGTACCACGAACAACTCCACGTGTAGTCCTAAGCGCATTTAGGCTAAGTTTTTAAAGAATCAGTGACTGCACCCAGATACGACAGAAGTAGTGAAAATTCGGCAGCATAAATGACATGTACGTAGTTTCTATTTTTTCTCCTGTTTAAACGATATTAAAACCTCTGAGGCGGTTAATCATAGGACTAACTTTTTGAACTAATTCACCGATATGGCATTTCCATGGGCAAACGTGTTGGAGAATAATTCCAAAATGTTTGTACGATTGAACTTTCTTAAATATATTGTCATTCGTTTTAAGTTCTAGTTTAGAATTAAGATTTTTCGGGAGAACTGGATAAATTCAGTCTTGTTTGGATTAAATTTAACATGTCAGTTGTCCGCCTATTTTGGTGAGGTGAGATGAAATGGGGTTTAACGTCGCGTCCAAGATTATTGCACTTATATAGCGACGTGCATGCACGTGGGGGTGGGGGTGGCTGCTTGTACTAGTCCGGACTGATGCCGATTTATAGTGCTAGCTAGTGATACCATGCCGCAGTTTAACATGAATATCCCACTCAGACACAGTATACTGACTCCGAGCCGACCAGTCCTTGTTTTAGCCTCTTAATGCCGAGCGCCAGACAGGGTAACATCAAGTACTATCTTTAACGTCTTTTGGTATGACGCGATCGGGGATCGAACCGCGGACCTTCCGCTCTCCGGGCGGACGCTCTACCACTACACCACGGAGGCGGTCCCGCCTATATAGAAATTCTACTTAAATCATAATTTATGTGTGATATACAGCCAGGGAAGTCGGCAATAGATGCACATGTATATACCGATGTGTGATATACAGCCAGGGAAGTCGGCAATAGATGCACATGTATATATCGATGTGTGATATACAGCCAGGGAAGTCGGCAATAGATGCACATGTATATATCGATGTGTGATATACAGCCAGGGAAGTCGGCAATAGATGCACATGTATATATCGATGTGTGATATACAGGCAGGGAAGTCGGCAATAGATGCACATGTATATATTGATGTGTGATATACAGCCAGGGAAGTCGGCAATAGATGCACATGTATATATCGATGTGTGATATACAGGCAGGGAAGTCGGCAATAGATGCACATGTATATATTGATGTGTGATATACAGCCAGGGAAGTCGGCAATAGATGCACATGTATATATCGATGTGTGATATACAGCCAGGGAAGTCGGCAATAGATGCACATGTATATATCGATGTGTGATATACAGGCAGGGAAGTCGGCAATAGATGCACATGTATATATCGATGTGTGATATACAGCCAGGGATGTCGGCAATAGATGCACATGTATACATCGATGTGTGATATACAGGCAGGGATGTCGGCAATAGGTGTACAGATATCGAAGCTGGAAAATCCTTTAAAAACTGTCCTCACGTTTTACACACAAAAAATATAGTTCACTGAACATTTTGGAGGTTCTGAAAAATAATATGTTTTGAGTACGTTAAGAAATGTATGTTTTTAAAAGCTGGCTAAATACATGCTGGCTAAATACATGCTGGCTAAATACATGCTGTATCTCAAACAAAACTCTAGGCCAGACCACCACAATTAGGAATGGTCGCTCATTCGTGAGGCCGCTTCTCCTGTGTCTTCGTGTGAAGCTTTATTGTCAGGTTTGAACGGTCGTTCACTATTGTTCCTTATTTACATAATTTTCATTCATCTTTTTCTATATACATTAGAATGTCATTTCTTTCTTTGCTATTCAAAATGCTGAACACGGTAAAAAAACCGATTGGATTCAGATGGCATGAAAATATACATGTGATCACGTGAACAAGTTTTAACATAATGGAATGCGTATGTGCTTGTGTCACAAAATTATTTCCAAGATAAATCAGTGTCATTGGAATTTGTTATCTCCATCTGTGAAGGAAACAACAACCCTGAATTCCTGTTCATGAAGAACAAAGGACTAAAGGAGTGGACTCTAAATTAAGTCCTTTTATGGAAAACAGGATCCAAAATAAATATGAATCTTTGGAGATCTTTTTTAAACAGTAATATTTGGATACATGTGGACGTAATCATCTATATGACACCACAGCACCATTAACTTTAAACATAACCCTTAACTAGTTCTAAATCAAATTTTATATAGCTAAATGCATAAGAGAAAATGCTTAAACAATTTTTTTCTGAACAGAAATAAAAATAACGAAAGATATTTGATATGTTTGGATTGCACTTCTTTAAATGAATTCATATAACTATGATTTATTGGGGCACAAATATAATGAAAATGGCCTTACCTCAAGAACATGTCCAATAGTTTGAGAATCCATCGTGTGCAGCCCTATGAGCGTGTCCATAGGGTAGGGGCCTACGTTGCTGTGGGTGGGGATGTCTGTCCCTGCAACCACGGTGGTATTGCCCCTGAAGGAGGTGGCGCATACAGGAACGGAACTGGGAACTATAACTTCGTCTGACGACATTGCAGCCAATTTCCAAATGATGTGTAGAGCGGGGCCTGTGCCGTTTTTAAATCTCTGGTATACGCAGGCTGCACATGCATGTATGTGAAACGTTTTGCGTTCTACAGCTGGGAATCTTCTCATGAATTCTTTTAATAATATTAACTTTTGTCGGGCTTAACGGATCCTCGGGACTCGCGCGCGACCGACTCGTGCGCGCATGCGCCGGTTGGCAAAGAGCCCGCCCCTCCAACCAATAGCGTAGAGTGGGCGGTGTGATTAATTAATCATAGTGATCGTTCACCTCCACAATATGATCAACATGAGGTGGCTACCTAGCCAAAAATCTCTTTCAACTTCTCGCTTCGCTGACGATGTAAAGTGATTAATTTTCATAGATTTTTATCTCCTTTATGCTTTTTGCTTCACAAATATTGCAAATTATTGGGAATGTTTAAAAGTCAGAAAGCAAACAGGCATTTGCTAGTCTAGAATAAATTACCACATAATGTGAGAACAAGAACACTTGTTACCAGCCAGAACACATCGCTAAGCTTGAGCAGGTTTAATGGTGATCAGGTAACTAGTCCAGCGTACCAGTGTCTGGTGTGGTGACACTCGTGGTGGCTACACGGCCAATAGGGAGGAGTGAAACAACCAATCACCCAAAGGGAAACTCACACAGACAGAAGGCTGTAAATCCATCATGATGATTTCTGAAACGGTTCCATCTCTTATTGCCTTCAGTGCTGCTCACCTCCCTGTATGGTAGTATCTAGTGCAGTTCGCCTACAATGTCGTTAGTTTTTAGTTTGTTTTGTTTTGTTTTTTTGTTTGTTGTTTAACGCTGCCCTCAGCTATTGTGTTTAGTGAAGTTAATGTAGTTAGTTTCTGGTACAGTTCGCCGTGCGACAGTTTTCTGGTGGCAAAGAATATTGGGATTTAACATGTATGTATATATTGTTATGTTTATTATCATTAATCATCTGCAATATCTAAAACATGGCACATTAAAACAAAGCCCCATGAATGTTATATAAGGATCATTGTGAAATATCTTTGAGTATCAAGTCTGTGACAGTCACAGGGAAAGAAACATTTATGCTAGGTATGACATGGATACATCAAACACTGCAGCAGTGTATCACACTTGAAATTAGTAATTTAATCTAGACTCCAAGATTCCCATCAACAAACATGAAACTCGGGATATCTCAGCAAATTTGGTTCTTTATAACTATTATGACATAATTACAATTATCCGAGTCCACGCAAAGAAGTATGTGGCGCCATTACCTGTTTATAAATAGTTCTGTTTTGCGACCCAAGAGAAAAGAAATGTTTACTTCGTTTGTGTTATAAAACTCCAAATTCGTGAAAATTGCATTCCTATTCACACCCATTCCGAGTATCAATTCCAAAAATGTCAAAACAATACCAGCATATGTTTGTATTGTTTGCTCCACCACTACACTGAATGAATGTTGGCAGCAACAAGCCCTGAAGTGGATTGCACTGTAGGCAATAAGATCTGCCATTCCTTACGGCCAGTGACGAAGGCAAGTGAGTGGCGAGAAAATCATGAAAAAGCGCGTGTTTTTATGTAATTATTGCGTGACACGAGTGCATAATCATCATATAGGATGTAAATATATGTCTACGAATTCCAATGACCCGTAACGAACTTTCGAATTATCTACTGCGACGATTGAATAGAATTATAAGGCATGAACAAAATAATTTTAAGATCATAATTAATTTCTTTATGTGTTTGCATGGACTTACTTTATGTGTTTGCAAGGACTTACTTTTTGTGTTTGCAAGGACTTACTTTATGTGTTTCCATGGACTTACTTTATGTGTTTGCATTGATTTTGTTTATGTGTTTTATAAGGGTTTCTCTTTACTGTTTATGTGCGGAAGCTGTGTGGGAAGAATTTGTGCGTATGTTATACACGGAAGACGTATGCTATGTGGATATGTTATATACGGAAGACTAATGCCATGTGGATATGTTATATGCGGAGGACGTATACTATGTGTGTATGTTATACACGGAAGACGTATGCTATGTGGATATGTTATATACGGAAGACTAATGCCATGTGGATATGTTATATGCGGAGGACGTATACTATGTGTGTATGTTATACACGGAAGACGTATGCTATGTGGATATGTTATATACGGAAGACTAATGCCATGTGGATATGTTATATGCGGAGGACGTATACTATGTGTGTATGTTATACACGGAAGACGTATGCTATGTGGATATGTTATATACGGAAGACTGATGCCATGTGGATATGTTATATGCGGAGGACGTATACTATGTGTGTATGTTATACACGGAAGGCCTCTTTCTTTTGCGAAAGTCCTAATCAGTTCCCGATATTTAACATTCTAAAATGTTGATGTCATGGCAAAATATTGTGTACAGTCCAACTTAGATAGGTTACAATATCTCTTTTTATCAGAAAGCACCATAACTACTTCGAAGGTTAGTTGCCCGGCCACATGCATAACGCACGTGGTGCACAGACGGGCGGCAGCGTGTTTCATCCACGGTTGTGTTTTCCCACTGCACTCCGCCCCTAACGCCCCCCCCCCCCCCCCCCCAAGGTACACCCCACCGCCCGAAACAGACTCTTCCTCAGCTCTCAGCTCTGTGTATACTCTGTGTGGTGATGATAGACAAGACCTAACTCCTGGCTCTCCGAGGACACTCTGTATGCGGGTCATGCTGTCACGCCGCCGGCTCTCGGAGGTGCAACTCAGCCCTCAACAACTCAGATTTCCTCAACTCTAAAAACGGCTTATAATGAAAGCCCTGCTAATCAGTTTATTGTAAAAGTTTTGCCCAAGGTAGTGGTTTAAGAAATAAAGAATGAAACCGGTAATTTTTTTGTTATCTGATAGTCAGTGCGAATGAATTCAGGCCGAAATGATAGAGGGTGGCTCGTGTCGCGTGCAGGGGGTCGAGGAAGCGAGGCCGCTGGGTGTGGCAGTGTGAGAACGGGCCTGCCCATACACCACATGTTAACTCTACCCGGCTGGCTGCCTGGCTGGCCCCTCGTTCACCCCCCCGTCCACCTCCGCTCCTTTACCGCTACACTGCATTAATGGGCTGATGGCAACCGAGGTCGCCTGAGTAAACGGGGTGGGGTTGAACTACTATGTGGAACGAGTTCGCATTAGATAAGATCACCCAGCCAGTGTCGTCAGGCTGGTGTTACTTGGGGGAATCTTCTCCGGAGAAGTAGCAGCGTGTCGGCTACCAAAGAAAAAGCAAGCGTGAGGCAGGAGAGTGTCCAATAGAAGTAAAACTGCGTGTTAATGGACGAATGAGATGGAGTCGCGTGCGGTTCACGTGCAAGCACCGTTCCGTGTGACGTGAGCCTGATGTAGCACAGAGTAGCGTGTGGCAGGGCAGGGAGAGGCCCATATGACGGGACTGGGGAGCACCTGTAACGCCTTCTAACCACGTGACCCCACAAATACAGTGAATCGGAACAAACTTGTAGATACAAGGGAAACCTATCAGAAAAAAGTCCATAAAAGAACCCCTACCGTCTCCCTGGCACAACTCCCGTTCTCGTGAACTACTTTACACTGTAGCCTACCAGGATCTGCCAGGGATAACTGTGGGAATAGTCTTCACTGAACAACCCGCATGAGTGCTTGCCATTCTGATAATGTTTATGCATTTGATGCAACAAATGTCGCAAGTTAGATTTTCCCAGAGATAACACACACACACACACACACACACACACACACACACACACACACACACACACACACACACACACACACACACATACTTCTCACAAACACACACTTTCCACTACTCACATGGGAAATTCATCTTTTCTGACACAGGATTCGTAAGCAAGACATACGTACACGTGTAGTTATCACCACACATACCCTTGTGCTTGGCAACACTTTTCTCTGCAAGTAAATAATTCCTACTGAAAGTAAACTTTCTACATCCCCAGAATATTCAAAGTTCATATTCCTTAACATACAAAAGAAACGAAGCGTAATACCTTGAGACTAACTTATTTGTTATTGCTGATACACACATCATACATTCTGTTCAACATGTCGGCTGGTGTTCTTGTTTGCAGAACTTCTGCTCTCAAACCTTAAACTTCTTGTACTGGTCATGTAGACCAGTATCGTGTGTCAGGGAAGCCCACCGACAGAACACTGGAGTAGGAGAAATGGGATACACTAATCCCAGGTTGCATCTTGAAGTTTAGTTGCTGCTTCGGCTACTCTGTAATAATCTTTATTGCGTCCAAATGCAGTATGAGATTCATGCACGCCACAGTGAGTCAATAAACGACTTAATAGTTTCCTACTTAAATATTTAAGGTTTATGGAAGTATTTATGCTTCTCATAGAACATTCAGGTTATTTGCGCAAGTTGTTATGATTAATATGACATGATCACCTGCCACCCAAAGTAAGTTTCAATCCAGAATGGTGACATCACTATTACTATGTTACCAGTGTCGAGGCATCACTGTTACTATGTTACCAGTGTTGAGGAATCACTATTTCTATGTCACCAGTGTCGAGGCATCACTATTTCTATGTCACCAGTGTCGAGGCATCACTATTTCTATGTTACCAGTGTCGAGGCATCACTGTTACTATGTTACCAGTGTTGAGGCATCACTATTTCTATGTCACCAGTGTCGAGGCATCACTATTTCTATGTTACCAGTGTCGAGGCATCACTGTTACTATGTTACCAGTGTCGAGGCATCACTGTTCATATATCACCAATGTTGAGGCATCACTCTTCATATGTTACCAGTGTTGAGGCATCACTGTTACCATGTTACCAGTGTCGAGGCATCACTGTTCATATGTCACCAGTGTTGAGGCATCACTGTTCATATGTCACCAGTGTTGAGGCATCACTATTTCTATGTTACCAGTGTTGAGGCATCACTCTTCACATGTCACCAGTGTTGAGGCATCACTGTTACTATGTTACCAGTGTCGAGGCATCACTGTTACTATGTTACCAGTGTTGAGGCATCACTGTTACTATGTTACCAGTGTTGAGGCATCACTCTTCATATGTCACCAGTGTCGAGGCATCACTCTTCATATGTCACCAGTGTTGAGGCATCACTGTTACTATGTTACCAGTGTTGAGGCATCACTCTTACTATGTTACCAGTGTTGAGGCATCACTGTTCATATGTTACCAGTGTTGACACATCACTGTTACTATGTTACCAGTGTTGGAGCATAACTGTTACTATGTTACCAGTGTTGAGGCATCACTGTTCATATGTCACCAGTGTTGAGGCATCACTATTTCTATGTCACCAGTGTTGAGGCATCACTATTTCTATGTTACCAGTGTTGAGGCATCACTGTTCATATGTCACCAGTGTTGAGGCATCACTGTTCATATGTCACCAGTGTCGAGGCATCACTATTTCTATGTTACCAGTGTTGAGGCATCACTGTTACTATGTTACCAGTGTCGAGGCATCACTGTTCATATATCACCAATGTTGAGGCATCACTCTTCATATGTTACCAGTGTTGAGGCATCACTGTTACCATGTTACCAGTGTCGAGGCATCACTGTTCATATGTCACCAGTGTTGAGGCATCACTGTTCATATGTCACCAGTGTTGAGGCATCACTATTTCTATGTTACCAGTGTTGAGGCATCACTCTTCACATGTCACCAGTGTTGAGGCATCACTGTTACTATGTTACCAGTGTCGAGGCATCACTGTTACTATGTTACCAGTGTTGAGGCATCACTGTTACTATGTTACCAGTGTTGAGGCATCACTCTTCATATGTCACCAGTGTCGAGGCATCACTCTTCATATGTCACCAGTGTTGAGGCATCACTCTTCATATGTCACCAGTGTTGAGGCATCACTGTTACTATGTTACCAGTGTTGAGGCATCACTCTTACTATGTTACCAGTGTTGAGGCATCACTCTTCATATGTTACCAGTGTTGACACATCACTGTTACTATGTTACCAGTGTTGGAGCATAACTGTTACTATGTTACCAGTGTTGAGGCATCACTGTTCATATGTCACCAGTGTTGAGGCATCACTATTTCTATGTCACCAGTGTTGAGGCATCACTATTTCTATGTTACCAGTGTTGAGGCATCACTGTTACTATGTTACCAGTGTTGAGGCATCACTGTTACTATGTTACCAGTGTTGAGGCATCACTATTTCTATGTTACCAGTGTTGAGGCATCACTCTTCATATGTCACCAGTGTTGAGGCATCACTATTTCTATGTTACCAGTGTTGAGGCATCACTCTTCATATGTCACCAGTGTTGAGGCATCACTATTTCTATGTTACCAGCGTTGAGGCATCACTATTTCTATGTTACCAGTGTTGAGGCATCACTGTTACTATGTTACCAGTGTTGAAGCATCACTGTTACTATGTTACCAGTGTTGAGGCATCACTGTTACTATGTTAATAGTGTTGAGGCATCACTGTTACTATGTTTCCAGTGTTGAGGCATCACTGTTACTATGTTACCAGTGTTGAGGCATCACTATTCATATGTTAATAGTGTTGAGGCATCATTGTTACTATGTTACCAGTGTTGAGGCATCACTGTTCATATGTCACCAGTGTTGAGGCATCACTATTTCTATGTCACCAGTGTTGAGGCATCACTATTTCTATGTTACCAGTGTTGAGGCATCACTCTTCATATGTTACCAGTGTTGAGGCATCATTGTTACTATGTTACCAGTGTTGAGGCATCACTGTTACTATGTTACCAGTGTTGAGGCATCACTGTTACTATGTTTCCAGTGTTGAGGCATCATTGTTACTATGTGACCAGTGTTGAGGCATCACTATTCATATGTTAATAGTGTTGAGGCATCATTGTTACTATGTTACCAGTGTTGAGGCATCACTATTCATATGTTAATAGTGTTGAGGCATCATTGTTACTATGTTACCAGTGTTGAGGCATCACTGTTACTATGTTACCAGTGTTGAGGCATCACTATTCATATGTTAATAGTGTTGAGGCATCACTGTTACTATGTTACCAGTGTTGAGGCATCACTATTCATATGTTAATAGTGTTGAGGCATCATTGTTACTATGTTACCAGTGTTGAGGCATCACTGTTACTATGTTACCAGTGTTGAGGCATCACTGTTGCTATGTTTCCAGTGTTGAGGCATCATTGTTACTATGTGACCAGTGTTGAGGCATCACTATTCATATGTTAATAGTGTTGAGGCATCATTGTTACTATGTTACCAGTGTTGAGGCATCACTATTCATATGTTAATAGTGTTGAGGCATCATTGTTACTATGTTACCAGTGTTGAGGCATCACTGTTACTATGTTACCAGTGTTGAGGCATCACTATTCATATGTTAATAGTGTTGAGGCATCACTGTTACTATGTTACCAGTGTTGAGGCATCACTATTCATATGTTAATAGTGTTGAGGCATCATTGTTACTATGTTACCAGTGTTGAGGCATCACTGTTACTATGTTACCAGTGTTGAGGCATCACTATTCATATGTTAATAGTGTTGAGGCATCACTGTTACTATGTTGCCAGTGTTGAGGCATCACTATTCATATGTTACCTGTGTTGAGGCATCACTGTTACTATGTTACCAGTGTTGAGGCATCACTATTCATATATTACCAGTGTTGAGGCATCACTATTCATATGTTAATAGTGTTGAGGCATCATTGTTACTATGTTACCAGTGTTGAGGCATCACTGTTACTATGTTACCAGTGTTGAGGCATCATTATTACTATGTTAATAGTGTTGAGGTATCACTGTTACTATGTTACCAGTGTTGAGGCATCACTATTACTATGTTACCAGTGTTGAGGCATCACTATTACTATGTTACCAGTGTCGAGGCATCACTATTACTATGTTACTAGTGTTGAGGCATCATTGTTACTATGTTACCAGTGTTGAGGCATCACTGTTACTATGTTACCAGTGTTGAGGCATCACTATTGATATGTTACCAGTGTTGAGGCATCACTCCGACCCGTGAAGATTCCGGGTTAGAATAGGTCTTCAGCAACCCATGCTTGCCGTAAAAGGTGACTATGCTTGTCGTAAAAGGCGATTAACGGGATCGGGTGGTCAGGCTCGCTGACTTGGTTGAAGCATGTCATTGATCCAAATTGTGTGGATCGATGCTAATGATATAAATCACTGGATTGTCTGGTCCAGACTCGATTATTTACAGACCGCCGTCATATAGCTGGAATATTGCTGAGTGCGGCGTTAAACAACAAACCAAACCAACCAACCAAAATATTTTTTATAGCAAGTGAATTCCTTCTTGGTGCATGTCGTCAATAGTTCCGGGTGTTACATATTGAAGATGGTGGCAAGTCTAAAATTAATCACTCAATATTATATGAAGGCAAAACTATTTATATCAGTAAAACTATGACCAGAGGATGCTATGCAATAAATCGTTGAGGTACACCTGCAGCTATTTGTAATTCTTAGGTGTATCTCCATAGTGTTTACTGAAGCATGCTTGACATGCTGTATCTCCATCGTGTTTACTGAAGCATGCTTGACATGCTGTATCTCCATGGTTTTTACTGAAGCATGCTTGACATGCTGTATCTCCATTGTGTTTACTGAAGCATGCTTGACATGCTGTATCTCCATCGTGTTTACTGAAGCATGCTTGACATGCTGTATCTCCATTATGTTTACTGAAGCATGCTTGACATGCTGTATCTCCATAGTGTTTACTGAAGCATGCTTGACGTGAAGTGTCTCCATTGTGTTTACTGAAGTATGCTTGGCATGATGTATCTCCATTGTGTTTACTGAAGCATGCTTGACACTCTGTATCTCCATGGTTTTTACTGAAGCATGCTTGATATGCTGTATCTCCATCGTGTTTACTGAAGCATGCTTGACATGCTGTATCTCCATAGTGTTTACTGAAGTATGCTTGACATGCTGTATCTCCATCGTGTTTACTGAAGTATGCTTGACACTCTGTATCTCCATTGTGTTAACTGAAGTATGCTTGACATGATGTATCTCCATAGTGTTTACTGAAGCATGCTTGACATGCTGTATCTCCATCGTGTTTACTGAAGCATGCTTGACATGCTGTATCTCCATAGTGTTTACTGAAGCATGCTTGACATGCTGTATCTCCATCGTGTTTACAAAAGCATGCTTGACGTGAAGTATCTCCATGGTGTTTACTGAAGTGTGCTTGGCATGCTGTATCTCCATTGTGTTTACTGAAGCATGCTTGACACTCTGTATCTCCATGGTTTTTACTGACGCATGCTTGATATGCTGTATCTCCATAGTGTTTACTGAAGCATGCTTGACACTCTGTATCTCCATCGTGTTTACAAAAGCATGCTTGACACTCTGTATCTCCATCGTGTTTACTGAAGCATGCTTGACATGATGTATCTCCATCATGTTTACTGAGGCATGCTTGACATGCTGTATCTCCATCGTGTTTACTGAAGTATGCTTGACATGCTGTATCTCCATCGTGTTTACTGAAGTATGCTTGACATGCTGTATCTCCATCGTGTTTACTGAAGCATGCTTGACATGCTGTATCTCCATCGTGTTTACTGAAGCATGCTTGACATGCTGTATCTCCATAGTGTTTACTGAAGCATGCTTGACATGCTGTATCTCCATCGTGTTTACTGAAGCATGCTTGACGTGAAGTATCTCCATGGTGTTTACTGAAGTGTGCTTGGCATGCTGTATCTCCATTGTGTTTACTGAAGCATGCTTGACACTCTGTATCTCCATGGTTTTTACTGACGCATGCTTGATATGCTGTATCTCCATAGTGTTTACTGAAGCATGCTTGACACTCTGTATCTCCATCGTGTTTACAAAAGCATGCTTGACACTCTGTATCTCCATCGTGTTTACTGAAGCATGCTTGACACTCTGTATCTCCATCGTGTTTACTGAAGTATGCTTGACATGCTGTATCTCCATAGTGTTTACTGAAGCATGCTTGACATGCTGTATCTCCATCGTGTTAACTGAAGCATGCTTAACATGCTGTATATCATAGTGTTTACTGAAGCATGCTTGACATGCTGTATCTCAATCGTATTTACTGAAGCATGCTTCACACTCGGTATCTCCATCGTGTTTACTGAAGCATGCTTGACATGCTGTATCTCCATCGTGTTTTTGCAGAAGCATGCTTGGCGTGAAGTATCTCCATTGTGTTGACTGAAGCATGCTTGGCATGCTGTATCTCCATCGTGTTTACTGAAGTATGCTTGACATGATGTATCTCCATCGTGTTTACTGAAGCATGCTTGACATGCTGTATCTCCATAGTGTTTACTGAAGCATGCTTGACATGCTGTATCTCCATAGTGTTTACTGAAGCATGCTTGACATGCTGTATCTCCATCGTGTTTAATGCTTGGCGTGAAGTATCTCCATTGTGTTTACTGAAGCATGCTTGGCATGCTGTATCTCCATCGTGTTTACTGAAGTATGCTTGACACTCTGTATCTCCATCGTTTTTACTGAAGCATGCTTGACATGCTGTATCTCCATAGTGTTTACTGAAGCATGCTTGACATGCTGTATCTCCATCGTGTTTACTGAAGTATGCTTGACATGCTGGATCTCCATCGTGTTTACTGAAACATGCTTGACACTCTGTATCTCCATTGTGTTTACTGAAGCATGCTTGACATGCTGTATCTCCATAGTGTTTACTGAAGCATGCTTGACATGTACCTTGTGTTTATTTTATTTAAACATATTGATACATGATACATGTATTGATGCATGTATTGATATATTATGCATCTATTGATGCATGTATTGATACATTGTACATGTATCGATTCTTTTATTTGATACATTATACTTTCATTGATGCATGTATTGATGCTTTATTCATGTTTTGATAAGTTATAGACATATAAACGTAGGACACGTGTATTGATAAATTATACGTATGTATGTATTGATAGTACACATGCACATGTAAATACTACATATATTGAAAGTACATATATGATCACCCACAGAGGGGATATACACTGAGTCTAAAGGGCACTGGTACCAAGAGGAGGGACATAGTCTCTAGCTTGTGCTAAAGGAGACCCTTTCTAGGAAGACATTAGATGAAGGAAAGACGTGATGGTCGTGTACACACATCGTCGACTACGGCAGGTGACTGTAATCAGGGCTTATTTCTCTCTAGCGCCACGTGTAGCACCTGTGTGTGTCAATAAAACATAATTGTTCCCTCGTTGTATCATTAGGAAAAGACATATGGAAGGTGTGAATGAGTGACGACAAATACACTGATGCACGTATCTACAGGAATCTGTACCCCCATCTTCCGCATGTCGGGAAGATGAAACGCCCTGAAGTTGTCACACATACACTCCGTCCCACTTATGTGAGTGACATTCCCTGGGTGCTGGGTGTTGCTTCCTCCACCCGGCCCTCGATGTGTGCACACAAACACTTGCGTCTATTGCAAGTACCACACTTAACGAAGGTGAGCCCACTATTCATTCATGATGGAAAGGGAGGCTCGTGGAGAGAATGTTTCATTATGAAGGTAAATTACCGTTGATCTGGGAGATTCTTTATATAATGTGTCATGGCAGTTCGGTAGGACCGTGAGCCTCGTGCACAGAAGCAGATGCATGGCATGTGTGTGAGGCAAGCAGTTCACCACTTCAGTGGCCAGTGGTCAACAAGAAATACACAAATGATACACGTGCAGTCGGCTACTATCTTGGGCACAACTGATAGGACACGTGGCAGTCACGTGTGCAGTGCCGACAGAGGCTACTTGTCAAATGGTCCATGTTGTCTCATTGTTGAAGGAGAAGGAGATGTTCCCCTCTGACTCCTGCAAAGGAGCTGCAAGACAACCCGTCAGGGCGCCTATTGACTTTGGAGATTAAAACATAACTACCCCGCTCAGATCATTAAACGTGGACAAAGACGCGAGTGTTGATAGTTTTGTATCCTGGTCGTGAAGGCAAGTGGCGGTGACCAAGGTCGGGCGAGGTAGCACAATACGCCGGCGAGGGGAGGGGAGGGGTGTGACGGGCGGCGTCTCATTCCACGCGGACGTGTTGATGCCAACAGTTGACACTCCCCCCACGTCAACCTATTACTCTGCACTATCAGCACGGTGGCGTTCAAACACAGGGAAGGTGAAGTGATACATACTGCGAACAAGACAGTAATTTAAATACAAACAACACTTGCTGTTGTACTGAATTACTGTTGATAAAAGATATTTTCAATGATTACTCGCAGTTCATCTCACTGAAAGTCAAGTGAGTTTATGGCTTGTTTGTCCATCGATGTCGGCAGCGTTCTGTGAACATCATATGTGAACATCATCTCATCAGACACCGCTGGACCAAAGAAGCTGAAACTTGACATACTTGTTCCAACCAATGATGACATCAGTCCTAATTTTGTTCAAGAGGTTGGAATCCGAATTTTAGTAAACTTCTTTATCGCCATTACTCTCCCATTTATTTTAGAAATATAATCCTTATGTGTTCACGTACACTTAGGGCATGCTCCAAAATATTGTTGGCCATGCTCTTAAACAGTGTGGATTCTGTAAACGTCTTCTCTGCAAAAGTTACAATTTCTCATTATCGATTGAGCCTTGCCTTGCCTTGCCTTTCTTCTCTTCCCTTCTCTTCTCTTTTCTTCTCTTTTTGGGAAACGGCTACCTCGTCGTCTATGGCGCACTAATATGATCATGGCTCGTGGAAGTGGAAAATCGTCTTAAACCTGCTTCACTTCGGGCTTTCCTCCCACACCAAACTGACACGCCGCGTTCTATTACTCCTACCCCTTGGGCACGTCAAGCGATGCAGACTAAGCATACATATAGGTAAGACTGATTATCACCACCTGGTAGATCTCTGGTCCATGTCTTGTTTCCTCATACGGGCACAACGAGCGAAGGCATTCCCCTATTTACGGCAGAGGAGTTGACTATGTACACGCACCTGATAATTGATAGAAATAGCAATTCATTAATTGCCGACAACACTCTTTTGATGTTCTAGCCTTTTCTTATGAAGAACACTCGTTTGTATACATGTGATATGCAGTCTATGGATATCAAGAGTCGAATGTGACCTAACATGTTGTGACTTTTCGTGGTTGTCCACTACACGCCGCGCATGGCAGATGCTGGATCACACGGGTGTCCTGGTGCTTGTGTTCCTCCCATCAACCACCGACAGGAGCATGCGCCAGCGCGTCGGCAGCAGGGGCTGAACTGAGTGGGATGCCAAAATCTGACAGTCATGAAATGTGAAGTGTGACATTTCTAATAGAAAACAGAACAAGAAATTAAATTTACTGTCATATGTAGGGAAATATCTACTTTGTCAGCTGGCATCTTTACACTGAATATCTGGCAGATCCCGCCAGTAATACGTGTGTATGTCCCAGTCAGCTGGCATCTTTACACTGAATATCTGGCAGATCCCGCCAGTAATACGTGTGTATGTCCCAGTCAACTGGCATCTTTACACTGAATATCTGGCAGATCCCGCCAGTAATACGTGTGTATGTCCCAGTCAACTGGCATCTTTACACTGAATATCTGGCAGATCCCGCCAGTAATACGTGTGTATGTCCCAGTCAGCTGGCATCTTTACACTGAATATCTGGCAGATCCCGCCAGTAATACGTGTGTATGTCCTAGTCAGCTGGCATCTTTACACTGAATATCTGGCAGATCCCGCCAGTAATACGTGTGTATGTCCCAGTCAGCTGACAACTTTACACTGAATATCTAGCAGATCCCGCCAGTAATACGTGTGTATGTCCCAGTCAGCTGGCAACTTTACACTGAATATCTGGCAGATCCCGCCAGTAATACGTGTGTATGTCCCAGTCGGCTGACAACTTTACACTGAATATCTAGCAGATCCCGCCAGTAATACGTGTGTATGTCCCAGTCAGCTGACAACTTTACACTGAATATCTAGCAGATCCCGCCAGTAATACGTGTGTATGTCCCAGTCAGCTGGCAACTTTACACTGAATATCTGGCAGATCCCGCCAGTAATACGTGTGTATGTCCCAGTCGGTTGGCAACTTTACACTGAATATCTAGCAGATCCCGCCAGTAATACGTGTGTATGTCCTAGTCAGTTAGTATCGTTTGTTGTAAGGAGAGACAGCGTATGTTGTGATGAGAAACGTGTATGAGGAGAGACCCTTTGTTGGAGGGAGGGACGTCGTGTGTTTTGAGGAGATACATCATGTGGTGTAAGGAGATAAGGACAATAATCCTCTTTCGTGTAAAGAGACATTGTGTTGTGAAGAGAGACAGCGTGTGTTATGAGGAGACATCGTGTGTTGAAAGGAGTGGTTCCGTGTGCTTTAGCAGAGACATCGTGCGTTCTTAGAATAGAAAAATTGTGTTTTGGAAAAAACTTTCTGTGTTGTGAAGAGAGACAGCGTGTGTTATGAAGTGACACCGTGTTTTGAGGAGAGAATGTCTTTGGTGAGGAGAGACATTGTGTTTTGAGGAGATATATCGTATGTTTTGAGGAGACATGTGCAGGAAAGAGTGACGTGTGTTATAGCAAAGACATGTGTTGTGAGGAGAGAAATCCTGTGTTGTGAGAAGAAACATGTGTTGTAAAGAGACACATTGTGTGTTGTGAAGAGAGACATCGTGTGTTGTGAAGAGAGACATCGTGTGTTGTAAGGTGAGGTGAGGTGAAATTGGGTTTAACGTCGCGTCCAAGATTATTGCACTTATATAGCGACATGTGTGTTGTAAGGAGAGAAAAAGCCTGTTGGGAAAAGAGTCTTTCTGAGTGTTAGAAAGAGTGACTTCGTGTTTTAGCAAACATCATGTGTTGTCAGGTGAGAAAAAGCCTGTTGGGAAAAGAGTCTTTCTGTGTTTTGAGAAGTGACATCGTGTGTTGTGAGGAGATAAAAAAAATTTATGAGGAAAGACATTGTGTTGTGAGGAGAGACATCGTGTATTGTGAGAAGGGACATCATGTGTTGAGGAGAGACGCCATCTTGTGAGGAGAGACATCGGGTGTTGTGAGGCGTGACAGTGTTATGAGGAGAGACATCGTGTTGTGAGGAGAGACGCCATCTTGTGAGGAGAGACATCGGGTGTTGTGAGGCGTGACAGTGTTATGAGGAGAGACATCGTGTTGTGAGGAGAGACATTGTTTGTTGTGAGGAGAGACAGTGTGTATTGTGAGAAGAGACAGCAGTTGTTGTGACAAGAGACATCGTGTGTTGTAAGGAGAGACATCGTGTGTTTAGTGAGGAGAGACAACAATTGTTGTGGAGAGACATCATGTGTTGTAAGAAGAGCGTGGGTTGAGGAGAGACAGCATGTGTTTTGTGGAGAGACATCGTGTGTTGTAAGAAGAGCGTGGGTTGAGGAGAGACAGCATGTGTTTTGTGGAGAGACATCGTGTGTTGTAAGAAGAGCGTGGGTTGAGGAGAGACAGCATGTGTTTTGTGGAGAGACATTGTGTGTTGTGAGGAGAGACAGCGTGTTGTGAGGAGAGACGGCGTGTTTTATGAGACATCGTGTGTTGTGAGGAGAGACATTGTGTGTTGAGGAGAGACATCGTGTGTTGTGAGGAGAGACAGCGTGTTGTGAGGAGAGACAGCGTGTTGTGAGGAGAGACGGCGTGTTTTATGAGACATCGTGTGTTGTGAGGAGAGACAGCATGTGTTGAGGGGAGAGACATTGTGTGTTGTAAGGAGAGCGTGTGTTGAGGAGAGACATCCTGTGTTGTGAGAAGAGAATTTCTGTGATGTGAAGAGTGTCATCATGTATTGTGAGGAGAGAAATTGTGTCGTGAAAAGAGACCATCTGTGTTGTGAAGAGAGACATCATGTCTTGTGAGGAGAGAATGTCTGTGTTGAGGATAGACTGTTGTGAGCAGAGACATTGTTTGTTGTGAGGAGATATCGTGTGTTGAGGAAAGAGCATATTTTATCATACATCATGTATTGTCAGGAGAGAAATCCTTTTTTCAGGAAAAGAGACTTTCTGTGTTGTGAGAAGAGACATTATGTGCTTTGAGGAGAGAATTTCTTTTGTGAGGAGAGAAATTGTGTTTTGAGGAGAGACATCCTGAGTTGTGAGGAGAGACATCGTGTGTTGTGAGGAGAGAGTGTATTCTATGAGGAGACATCATGTGTTGGAAAGAAAGGAGACATTGAAGTAATCATTAATGTAAGACACTGTGTGTGTGAGTGAGTGAGTGAGAACTGGTTGGCTGGTATGTGCACTAGGGGGGACTGGTTGGCTGGTATGTGCACTAGGGGGTATTGGTTGGCTGGTATGTGCACTAGGGGGATATTGGTTGTCAGGTATGTGTACTAGGGGGATATTGGTTGGCTGGTATGTGCACTAGGGGGATATTGGTTGGCTGGTATTGCACTGGGGGGACTGATTGGCTGGTATGTGCACTGGGGGGATATTGGTTGGCTGGTATGTGCACTGGGGGTATATTGGTTGGCTGGTATGTGCACTAGGGGAGACTGGTTGTCTGGTATGTGCACTAGGGGGGATATTGGTTGGCTGGTATGTGCACTGGGGGGGGATATTGGTTGGCTGGTATGTGCACTAGGGGAGACTGGTTGGCTAGTATGTGCACTAGGGGGGATATTGGTTGGCTGGTATGTGCACTGGGGGGATATTGGTTGGCTGGTATGTGCACTAGGGGGGACTGGTTGGCTGGTATGTGCACTGGGGGGGGGGGGGGGGGGAGATATTGGTTGGCTGGTATGTGCACTAGGGGGGGACTGGTTGGCTGGTATTCTTCACTGGGGGGATATTGGTTGGCTGGTATTTTTCACTGGGGGGATATTGGTTGGCTGGTATGTGCACTGGGGGGATATTGGTTGGCTGGTATGTGCACTGGGGGGGGGGGGGACTGGTTGGCTGGTATGTGCACTAGGGGGGACTGGTTGGCTGGTATGTGTACTAGGGGGGACTGGTTGGCTGGTATGTGCACTGGGGGGATATTGGTTGGCTGGTATGTGTACTGGGGGGATATTGGTTGGCTGGTATGTGCACTGGGGGGATATTGGTTGGCTGGTATGTGCACTAGGGGGGGACTGGTTGGCTGGTATGTGCACTGGGGGGATATTGGTTGGCTGGTATGTGCACTGGGGGGATATTGGTTGGCTGGTATGTGCACTAGGGGGGACTGGTTGGCTGGTATGTGCACAGTGGGATATTGGTTGGCTGGTATGTGCACTGGGGGGATATTGGTTGGCTGGTATGTGCACTAGGGGGGACTGGTTGGCTGGTATGTGCACTAGGGGGGACTGGTTGGCTGGTATGTGCACTGGGGGGATATTGGTTGGCTGGTATGTGCACTAGGGGGGACTGGTTGGCTGGTATGTGTACTAGGGGGGACTGGTTGGCTGGTATGTGTACTAGGGGGGACTGGTTGGCTGGTATGTGCACTGGGGGGATATTGGTTGGCTGGTATGTGCACTAGGGGGGACTGGTTGGCTGGTATGTGCACTGGGGGGATATTGGTTGTCTGGTATGTGCACTAGGTGGGACTGGTTGTCTGGTATGTGCACTGGGGGGATATTGGTTGGCTGGTATGTGTACTAGGTGGGACTGGTTGTCTGGTATGTGCACTAGGGGGGCATTTGTTGGCTGGTATGTGCACTAGGGGGGACTGGTTGTCTGGTATGTGCACTAGGTGGGACTGGTTGTCTGGTATGTGCACTGGGGGGATATTGGTTGGCTGGTATGTGTACTAGGTGGGACTGGTTGTCTGGTATGTGCACTAGGGGGGCATTTGTTGGCTGGTATGTGCACTAGGGGGGGGGCATTGGTTGGCTGATATGTGCACTGGGGGGGGGGGGGGGGGTATGTGAAGTTACTTTACCTATCATAATCACACAGTTGACTATGGTCAACAACAGGATGGGTCATGTAATCAATCAGCACTATTGTCACACAGATTATAGTGCCCTTCACTTCGAGCTCAAAAGAAAATGCTGCCTTTCAACAAAACCACAAATACCTAGATTCAAAGAAAGTAGGAAGTTTATTGATAAAAATATATTATTCATCATAATCAATGACGGTAAGAAGTTTGAAAGGTAATATGTACATAATGTCCAGTGTCCAGTTCTAGAGAGAGTGAGCGATACCGCTGCTATAGTCCTGTACATCACCTCCAGTCTGCCACAGGTACAGGGGAGGAGCGGAATGCAACATAAGTTAAGCTGGCAGAGAACAGACTGGTATTTACATGCGCTATGTAGCTTATGACAGACACTAGACTTGCATACTTCTGTACAATAGCATACTTGCATGCCCCACATAGAAGACAGGGACACAGTGAGATGCTGATGAATGATCCTGTTGGGTGAAATTATAATACAACATAAACTCACACATTGTAAATATATAACAATTATAACAAGTTTTTAAACTTACAGAACATGAGATAGTACCCTATTAAACTTTACAATAAATATTTCAAAATCCTTAGAACCCAATTGTTCACTGTTTTAGTAAACTACCAATTTGAATCTTCATCTCATTTCTTGTTTTCTTCTTCCAAACATGTGTATTCACACAGAAAGGCATTCACAATGGTATAGTGAAATTTATAATGAAAAATAAAAATAAATACATATGTTGATGGATGGCATGTATGTAAAAATCGAAAATAACCAGTCAACTTATATCAATTGATTTACATAATGCTTAAGGGCAATTAGACATGATTAGTATTGAGTATGTTGTGGGTGTTTTTAGTCTTCTGTGGTCTGATCCTCTTCCTGCTCTCCCCCCTCCTCGCCCCCTTCCTTTGTGTCCTCGTCCTGAGATGGGGGCTCCTGGTTGGGTTCCGGGGCAGGCTCTGAAGGGCGGTCAAAAGCATCACCCTGAAACATGAATACCTATATCTGCCAACATGTACTTCAACATTCAACTCCCATACAATAAACACAATAACACTTTATATGGATAATATTGTTTCCATTCCACTGTATAACTTATTATTCAGTCAACACTTTCCATTTGGGGAGTCTAACTTCAGGAAAAGCATAGGTATATTGACCTTGTATGTGATAACAGCATACAACGAGCTGCAGACCAAACCATACAATTGTCAGTGACTGGGATGAAGTTCACAGGAGCAGACCAAGAGATTGGCCATTCAGTGAGTTTTTTGAGATGATAGACAATGCTTCAGGTAAAATGACTTGAAGGAAGAACTTCAGTGGCCTGTGACCAGCTGTCATGCCCACAACCCCGCCCACTGCACTGAGAGTAGGACTGGGAAGTAGTCAGATGATGGTAGACATTGATGTGCAATACAAGTCCTGGGAACAACACCAAAACAAAGACCCATGGACAGGTACATTGATACACCTCACCAGTCACCATTTGTTCTTTTACCAGCTCTTAACATAAATCAATACTTGATACGCATTTCACGGCTTCAATTGAAATTGTGAAAGGTGGATAAAACCTCTCCATCTCAGTAATGAGTTGCCAAACATTGTCTACATTGTTCCAACCAACCGATCACTTAATGAAATAATAATAATAATAATAATAATAATAATATTAATAATTATTATTATTATTATTTTGAAACAGAGGTCCACCCATGGTATGACCCTGAATATGTAGAGTCCTTCAATGACAATGACAAATACAAAATCCTTTGGAATAGGTCCATATACAGCCTCAGACATATCCAGGCCGACAAACCTGATCTTGTCCTTTTTTAAATCCAATGAAATCATTTATATCATTGAATTTTCTGTCCCTTTTGACAGTAATGTGATTGACGAGATTGAGGAAAAACATGGCAAATATGCGGACCTCGCTTTCAAAATGTCACACTTGCATCCCAAGTACCAACTTGTCCGACACCCCATTGTTCTTGGTGCATTAGGTTTGGTACCTCCCAGTCTGTTGACTGACACTGGGAGAGTACCCGGGTTTGCTACCAGGAATACAGCCCTTCTGACAATCTGGGTAATGCAGGAGGCTGCAGTGTTGGGGAGTCTTCACATTCTCCAAAAAGTTCTGGGTGGGTTTGACTAGGCAGCGCTTCCTGGGAGAAGTCTGATTCGCTGTCTGGGCTGCGTGTAGAGGGGGTGGCAAGGGCCCTGAGCTGATGATGAGACTTACCAGCCTGACTGTGCCAGGATCACCCAAAACCCTCTTTGCTGCATTTTTAATTTTAATTTGTAAATAATAATAATAATAATAATAATAATAATAAAAATAGGCTATTTTTATTACACATCTTATCACACCACTCAGGGCCATGCTCAAAGCACTATTATAACCCTGGTAACTGGATGTGCACTCAAGAATCATTCTCAGCTCCCTTGGGAGTATACAACCCCAACTGCCTGTTAACCGCTAGAAGGTTAACAACCACATTGCCATCACTCAGTAAGGTGGGTGAGTTCGGGGTTGTGGATAGTGAGTAGGTAAGGTGGGTGAGTTTGGGGTGGTGGATAGTGAGTAGGTAAGGTGGGTGAGTTTGGGGTGGTGGATAGTGAGGTTAGGTGGGTGAGTTAGGGGTGGTGGAAAGTGAGTAGGTAAGGTGGGTGAGTTTGGGATGGTGGATAGTGAGTAGGTTAGGTGGGTGAGTTTGGGGTGGTGGATAGTGAGTAGGTAAGGTTGGTGAGTTTGGGGTGGTGGACAGTGAGTAGGTAAGGTGGGTGAGTTTGGGGTGGTGGAAAGGAGTAGGTAAGGTGGGTCAGTTTGGGGTGGTGGATGGTCAGTTTAGGGTGGTGGACAGTGAGTAGGCAAGGTGGTTAAGTTTGGGGTGGTGGATAGTGAGTAGGTAAGGTCGGTGAGTTTGGGGTTGTGGACGGTGAGTAGGTAAGGTGGGCGAGTTCGGGGTGGTGGATTGTGAGTAGGCAAGGTGGGTAAGTTTTTGGTGGTGGACAGTGAGTAGGTAAGGTGGGTGAGTTTGGGGTGGTGGATAGTGAGTAGGTAAGGTGGGTGAGTTTGGGATGGTGGATAGTGAGTAGGTAAAGTGGGTGAGTTTGGGGTGGTAGATAGTGAGTAGGTAAGGTGGGTGAGTTTGGGGTGGTGGATAGTGAGTAGGTAAGGTGGGTGAGTTTGGGGTGGTGGATAGTGAGTAGGTAAGGTGGGTGAGTTTGGGGTGGTGGATAGTGAGTAGGTAAGGTGGGTGAGTTTGGGGTGGTGGATAGTGAGTAGGTAAGGTGGGTGAGTTTAGGGTGGTGGATAGTGAGTAGGCAAGGTGGGTGAGTTTGGGGGTGGTTGTTGGGGTAATAAGTATGTTTACTTTTTGTCTTGTTGTCTTGAAGTGACTATTTTTATATTTCAACCTCCATACAGAACATGTGTTGTGGAATATTCTGAGAAGGAAATTTCAAGGGAAAATAAAAGTTTGTTATGAACTTGAAATGGACCTTCAACATTGCAATACAGTTATGTATTTATCCCTTTCATGGTAATCCTACTTTAAAGACTGACATTCACAAATTCTGCAATTTTGTCGCTAAAGCCTTGTCCAACTGTTGCAATTGTTATGGTTGTTTAATATCTCTCAACACTATGGAACAAAACAGCAATCCTGAAGCAAACAGCCCATGAATGTCAACAAGATGGCTATACAAAATACGCCTATTTTGGCAGGCTACTTGGGAACAACCAGTTGGTCTCATTCATTGAAGGGCTCTACGTTTATTGCCACTTTCTCAGCTACTAGACATCAGGACCCATGTCAAATATTATGTATCCAAACTATTAAATGAGCTCTTAAGAAATGAACATTTGAGCCAACACAGTTAAGTGGACGCCATTGTCGGTAGTGAAATCTCATCAATCTGATTCCGCAATCAACAAACAGCCTCATTGTTAAGTGTCACAGGTGATAGGAATAACAACACCTCATATCCAATATGAATACCCACTGATTTAAATCTCAACACATTAGATATGTATGGACTATAATATTTCCATGGTCCGTTTAACTGTATCTCACCCAGCACAATTTATAGAGGTCATGTAGAGGTTCTGACAATCATTTATCGTTGTATGTATTGTCCCAAATTATCTTTGAAAGAAGACAGTACAAACTACATTATCAATGTATGACTAGACGTCAAACTTAAATATGTGGATGCCTTGTAAGAACTCAGTGATAATCTGTGCACGATTCTTAATTCTTTAACCTATTTTGTTTTAGCAATAATAGCATTTCTTATATTGTTGACAAGGTAATTCTTATAAAGTTGCTTGATACACAAAAAAGGATGTGATGATTTTGTTTGTTTGTTCATTTAGAATTGAAACAATGATTGTAAACATTATCTCAGTGAGTGTTTGGCCCTTCAGTTTAAGCAGGACAGGGACTATTTTCGCTCAGTTTACATCTACTGTCCAAACCTTCCTGAGCTAATGAGGTCTCAAGTACAGACTCAACCCCAACTGAGCCTCAAAGCTACTGCGAGGGTACGGTTATGTTGAAAGCCAACATTGTGCTGTCAGACAATCCCCATGACAAGGATGTAACTGTAGCTTGAGCTGTGTCTAGTTGAGGTTGTTCACACTTGCTGGTTCTCAAACAAACAGCAATGTAGCTATTGTATGGTGCAACACTAAAAGATACAGTTTGTTTGAAGCCTACATTCTCATCTGTGCTCTGTACTGTAGAACCCTAGTCCCTGTTCCCTTTACCCATATCACACTTCATCTGACATCAAGCAGTGTGTGGATAGTCGATTGTAAGGTGAATCTAACAAGACCGCATCCACAGTTTCCATCATTGATCATGTGCTTCGCAGACCTGTTGACTTGTTCTACAACCTCTAACTTCCCTCCCCACAACCTCCCAATACAACCTCCCAATACAACCTCTTCAATCCTCTGACCCACAGAGCAGACACCAAAAGTGAGACTTTCCATCATCAAAATGAGTGACATATGCCGATTTGTGTTTTTGTTTGCAAACAATGAGATCAAACCAGCTGAGCTGGGCCACACTAACTAGCAGGCGTGTGTCCGAATCACTCTCTGTCACACGCTAAATAGAGCCCGTCCCGTGCGACGGCGGGCTGCGAAGGGCTGTGAGGGGAATGAATCAGGCAGCAGTTTCTGAGCCCTGCCAGCTGAGGGGTTCCCAGGCTCCACACCAGGGGCCACCCTCACGCACACACCCAAACTATGGCCTACTGACGTTAAACATCTCTTATGATGGCTCCACAAAACAGGTGATTGCTAGCAAGGAAAATTAGAGAAAAGTAACTTTTGCCAGGCCAATAAATCTGTGGTGTATTGTTGAGAATGTGCAGACAAAGCTGGGACTGGGACAACAGCTAAAGCTGGGACAACAATAAAACACACTGACGAAAGGAATAGCGTAATGTATCATGCACAGTAATAACTCTGTCAATAATAAGCCTGTGGGGTGCGGTATGAATGTTAATGTGACTTATAGTGCTGAAAACATGACAATAAGCATGGGCTTACTACCTCTGACTCTGACCTCCATATTTAAATACATGCTTTCAGAGGAAGGGGCCAGTGTTGGGTTGGGGTGTGGAGGGGTATGTTGGGGTGTGAGGGGTATGGGGGAATGTTTGAACTTATTGTACTGACTAAAGTAATACAATGTGAATCAATGGTAATCAACAACATTTGTTTTTTAAGGATCGTTTTTCCATCTTCACAGTTATTGCAAACTTCATATTACACCTGTGTGTTTTCTGTCAACATAACTTCATAAGGTTCAGTTAAAAAATGTGGGAATAAGAATTTTACATATAATCATGTACATAATGTAGTTACAAGAAGCAAATAGACAGGATATATTTATTTTGCAAGTAATTATCTTATATGCTGTAGATAAGAAAAATATATGGTGATTGATAACATCATTTATACACTCATACACCAATACCCACTGATAAACAGAGCACCACTGTTTGTTGTTTGTATTTCAATCTGAATGTGAATATGAATAAAAGAAGATATTATGTACCCAGCATCAATAAACCCTAATTCCTCTTACCAGTAGCAATCTTATCTGCAGTAAAAGAGAGCTGCTAGGTGTGTGAATGACAGGCCTGAGAACTCCACCTCTTGTACATAATTAAGTGGTGAGAATCTGAGACGGGTCATTTGCCTTGGGCCTATTATGGACCAGGGACTGGCCACACGTGGACTGCCCATTCAGTTCACAAAACCCCACTCACCTTTCACCCCTAAACCAGTAATCTGTAACCACATTGTCATATGAAAAAACAGAAATGTGCTGTGATACTAAACAGTGGCCATTTCCTTTACAAAGTGATTGAAACTGTTTCATAATCAGGGAGGCAATGATGCTGTGAAGAAGTGGCCCCTATGTTCATTCCACTTCCAGTAAATAGTTACAGCGTGTTTCTGCACCATGATATTACAAGCAACATTGAAACTGCTCTGTAAGTCTGTTGAGAACAGTCTGAACAGCAACCAACATAGGTCTTAGTGTGTGGTCATCTCTAAGTAACAGTTCTACTCATTTAGTAAGCAAAAGTGTTCCATTACCAAACTATCACATAGCCTATATCATGTGTAGCCTATGATATCATGTGTAGCATATGATATGTGTAGCCTATGTTATCATGTGTAGTTTATGATATCTTGTGTAGTCTATGATATCATGTCTAGTTTATGATAGCATGTGTTGAAGAAGACCTATTCTATCCCGGATCCTCGCGGGTCGATATCATGTGTAGCCTATGATGTCGTGTGTGGGATCATATCCTCAATGATAAACACACACTTCACAATTATTTCAAAAGACATGACTTGTTTACTGCAGCATAAAAACATCCTGGTGTCTAAATTCTTCATGATGTGAGTTGGGTAGAAGTAGAGATGGTAAGTTAATCACAACAAGACTGCAAACTGATCTTATCCATTTCTCCAATAAATGTTTGGCCTATTATCATACAGTAAACTATGTTTAGAACGAACATGCTTATAACGAACTGGCAGATATAATGAACTGGGTTTTCTTTTCCCGGCCATTTGCTGTGTATATGCTGTGTATATGCTTAGTGATCCATTTGAGTTTGTTACAACCTTAGATAACTGTATTTCATATGATATTACCAAGCAAGGTCAAATATCAAAATATTTAAAAAAATAGAGTATATGATACCGCTTTATACCAAATTGTCAGCAAAAGATGCACAAAAATGCAGTTGTCAAATAGTCACTGAAAATCAGAATGGGACAACTTGAGAAACCTAACAGTCACCACTGACGGACTGATTATCCATGCAAAGGTTCAGTTTCAACAGTTCGATTACTTCAGCAGAGATGTAAAAATAATGAACAAATGGCGGCATGGAAGGACATCTGATAGAATAACAATAGCTTAGATGACTGCTGAATCAACTGTGTACCAATGCATCATCCAGTACTGGTGTCAAACTGGAAAGATTTTATGAATGTTTCAGTTAACTACATGATGCCTGTGCCGTACACTGTGACACACAACTCGCAGTGTCGCCTGTGCTGTACACTATGACACACAACTGGCAGTGTTGACTGTGCTGTACACTATGACACACAACTGGCAGTGTTGACTGTGCCGTACACTGTGACACACAACTGGCAGTGTTGACTGTGCTGTACACTGACACACAACTGGCAGTGTTGCCTGTGCTGCACACTGTGACACACAACTGGCAGTGTTGCCTGTGCTGCACACTATGACACACAACTGGCAGTGTTGACTGTGCTGTACACTGTGACACACAACTGGCAGTGTTGACTGTGCTGCACACTGTGACACACAACTGGCAGTGTTGACTGTGACGTACACTATGACACACAACTGGCAGTGTTGACTGTGCTGTACACTATGACACACAACTGACAGTGTTGACTGACGTACACTATGACACACAACTGGCAGTGTTGACTGTGACGTACACTATGACACACAACTGGCAGTGTTGCCTGTGACGTACACTATGACACACAACTGGCAGTGTTGACTGTGCCGTACACTATCACACACAACTGGCAGTGTTGACTGTGCTGTACACTATGACACACAACTCTCAGTGTTGACTGTGCTGCACACTGTGACACACAACTGGCAGTGTTGACTGTGCCATACACTATGACACACAACTGGCAGTGTTGACTGTGCTGTACACTATGACACACAACTGGCAGTGTTGACTGTGCTGTACACTATGACACACAACTGGCAGTGTTGACTGCCGTACACTATGACACACAACTGGCAGTGTTGACTGCTTTTCACTATGACACACAACTGGCAGTGTTGACTGTGCTGTACACTATGACACACAACTGGCAGTGTTGACTGTGCTGTACGCTGACACACAACTGGCAGTGTTGACTGTGCTGTACACTATGACACACAACTGGCAGTGTTGACTGCCGTACACTATGACACACAACTGGCATTGTTGACTGCTTTTCACTATGACACACAACTGGCAGTGTTGACTGCTTTTCACTATGACACACAAATGGCAGTGTTGACTGCTTTTCACTATGACACACAACTGGCAGTGTTGACTGCTTTTCACTTTGACACACAACAGGCAGTGTTGACTGTAAAATTTGATAGAATCTTCTCCTGTTAGTATATCAAGTGTCGACTAGCTTACCTCAGTGGTGCTGATTGCCAGTTGGTCAACTGTCAGTGAGTATATCAAGTGCCTGACTGGCTTACGTCGGTGGAGCTGATTGCAAGTTGGTCAACTGTCAGTGAGTATATCAAGTGCCTGACTGGCTTACCTCGGTGGTGCTGATTACCAGTTGGTCAACTGTCAGTGAGTATATCAAGTGCCTGACTGGCTTACCTCAGTTGGTCAACTGTCAGTGAGTATATCAAGTGTCTGACTGGCTTAACTCGGCTATGCTGTTTGCCAGTTGGTCAACTGTCAGTGAGTATATCAAGTGTCGACTGGCTTACCTCAGTGGTGCTGATTGCAAGTTGGTCAACTGTCAGTGAGTATATCAAGTGTCGACTGGCTTACCTCGGTGGTGCTGATTGCCAGTTGGTCAACTGTCAGTGAGTATATCAAGTGTCGACTGGCTTACCTCGGTGGTGCTGATTGCCAGTTGGTCAACTGTCAGTGAGTATATCAAGTGCCTGACTGGCTTATGTCGGTGGTGCTGATTGCCAGTTGGTCAACTGTCAGTGAGTATATCAAGTGCCTGACTGGCTTATGTCGGTGGTGCTGATTGCCAGTTGGTCAACTGTCAGTGAGTATATCAAGTGCCTGACTGGCTTATGTCGGTGGTGCTGATTGCCAGTTGGTCAACTGTCAGTGAGTATATCAAGTGTCTGACTGGCTTACCTCGGTGGTGCTGATTGCCAGTTGGTCAACTGTCAGTGAGTATATCAAGTGCCTGACTGGCTTACCTCGGTGGTTGTGGCTGGGGCAGCTGTCTGGTCAGCTCCACCTGCTTCATCAGATCCAGCATTCAGGACCTCTGTGGCCTGCTGGGACTGCATGGCTGTGTCCAGGCGATTGTACAGATCCATGCGTTTCACCACCACCTCTCTGAGCATGCCATCGAGTACCATCCTGCCAAGCTCAGACTTCTCCAGCTGTTCTGACACTCTCTCCATCAACCATGGCATGAATCCTTGCTCCACATCTGACAAAAATATAAGGATAGATATGTTGCTGGTGTGCTCTACACATGGTTCAAAATAGTTTAGATAGCAGTTAGTATCAATAAACAGTTACTCCACAAACAGAAACAGGATTAGATGAAAGTAATCACCTGAAATTTCAATAGCATATCTATTTAATTGACAAAACCCAAATAACTGTAATGAAATTTAATCTCTCAAAATCATATCTTCCTAAACTGTCTGTTTCACCTGTCCAGGTACAGTAATGATAAGCTTGAACTCCTTTTACCTCTCTCTACAGGATCATAGAAGTATCCATTGTCGGAGAGTGTTCCAAACACCGAGGGTACAAGGTCTGCGAGGTAGCTCTGTGCAAACACACGTGCAGCAATCTTCTCTGCAGTCTCCTTCTCCTTCCGTAATACTTCCCTCTGCTGCTTCATGCGCCTTTCCTACAACAAATATTCACACACTTTACTAGTGCACTAACAGGCAGTATTACAGTATGAAAATATTTTCAGTAATTTTCCCAGAGCATAAAAACAATTGTTCCATAGTTTTCATTGTTTGTGAAGAGACCCACAGCAAAGAGATGTTATATGAAGGTATTGTTGGAAATAATTGAACATTACGTCATTCCTTAGTAAGTTCCTGACATCTTGGCAATTTTATGTGACGTTGTTACAACAATATAGTAACTGAGCAGGGAACCCACATTTTTCAACATTTTCTCAGAAAAGAGAGACCCGTGAAGATCCGGGGTAGAATTGGTCTTCAGCAACCCATGCTTGCTGTAAAAGGTGACTATGCTTGTCGTAAGAGGTGACCAGAGACTCTGAGGTGACCAACGGGATCAGGTGATCAGGCACGCTGACTTGGTTGATGCATGTTATTGTATCCGAATTGCGTCAATCTCAAGATGTCAATCACTGGATTGTCTGGTCCAGACTTAATTATTTACAGACCGCATTGATTTAAACATACTTATTCACAAGGAGTGAACGGGATTGGGGGACAAGTTCCTCCAACTTGGAATGCCCTCTCCCTAGTATTTACAAAAATTTCAAATTCAATATATATGCATACAACACTTATAGATGAGCGAGAAAGAGAGAGAGAGAGAGAGCGAGAGTGAGAGCGAGATACATTGTTGAATGAACAGTTCTTTACACAAATCTTTTAGTTATACATATATAATGTTGTAATGCCTTAAATATAGCTTCAATTTCTGTAACAATGTGATCTGCATTGCCGTATAACAGTAAGTGTACAATAAACAGGTATGTTATGAACAATATTTTTAAGGCTGTTTAACATAATTTCACGCTAATGACTAAACAATGTACATTCCATGAGATAGTGATATGCATTTTCACATGTATTCGAACATGTACAGTTCGGGTGATCTTTTATACCAATTCTATATAAATCATAATTCAATTGACTGCACATGTATCTCAGTTTTGTGTCTAAGATATTATATTTTCTTTTTCCATAAGCGAAGTACGCAGGTGACGTGGGGTGGTGCTTTTGTAACGAATTTTTAAAACAAGAAATCGTAGAATTTCGATCTGATAATGGAATAGAGTTCCACAATTGGATAAACGATGGGTAAAAGGATTCACACAAATGTCTTGGTCTTGTGAGAGGAACACTGATGTTTTCAGAGTTTCTGAGACTGTATGAGTTTTTTGCAGCAACGGTTTAGGGTAGAATATCTGTTAGATAGGAAGGGGCCATGTTATGATTAATTTTGAAGAAAAGACAAAGTTTACGTTTCTTTCTACGCGACCGCTGTCACATAGCTGGAATATTGCTGAGTGCGGTGTTAAACAACAAACCAAACCAAAATCAGAAAAGTGACTATGGGTGATGTAAAGAATAACCTATGAGCAAAAAGAATTTTACCGATTATGTGTTCCTTGGGAATGAATGTTGTACATTCCCAGCCTTTGCCTTTAACATTATTTCACAGGGGACAGATAATCTATAATTTCTTTTTTCTTGTAGGTTATCCTTTGACTTACTACATTGTGTACCTCTCTAGATATAGCCAGGGCAAGCAAGTCTGCATCATTACATATCATGGTTCCATCACTTTGTACAAAACATTAACTGCTTTATGTTTCAACTGCCGTCATACAAAATCAAGTTGATAGAAGATGATTGAAAATGATTGAGATTATTTACTAACTAGGACATGCAGGCTAGGGGATATATGAATGGGAATTACTTTACACTCTCTCCACACACATACACTTTGACTTAAATTCCAAGTCTTTACACACCAATTTTCCCTTGCAAAAGGTTTCATGTTCATCAGTAAATGGAAAAGCTCATGTTCAGGCCCTTGGCTGATCTTGACGTAAAGTAATGAATGTTATGATGAACCTGCGTACCAAGCACATCATTTCCCTTGTGGAATCAGTGCCACACCTCATCTGTAAACAGATGTCTTTCTCTCCATTTGATTTCTACATTGACAAACCTTCTCCTCTCTGTGCCTCCTCTCCTGTTCTTCCAGTCGCTGTTGTTCCACCAGCTCTGCATTACGGAGTTCCTCGAAGGCCCGTTGCTGCATGCGAAGGTTGGCAAGCTCCTCCTCCTCCATGACCTCCAGCAGAGCCTGCTCCACCGTCTTCCCCACCAGCACCTCCAGGATTGGCCTTGCCTCCACATCAAAGTCAAACAGCTGCAACACATACGCCTGTTACTAAACAAGCGAATATGCAACTACGTAT
The DNA here is from genome assembly GCF_022045235.1 of Haliotis cracherodii. NCBI lineage: Eukaryota > Metazoa > Mollusca > Gastropoda > Lepetellida > Haliotidae > Haliotis > Haliotis cracherodii. The sequence continues at coordinate 34,030,874 of NW_027266286.1, forward strand.
AGAGCTCATCAAACTCTTTTCATAGCTCCAATTAATCCAGGATATTCCTGTCCTTAACAGTTTGGGATTGATAAGTGCTAGTATGTGATAAATGACTATCAAAGATCAAATAGATCATTTGAAAAAAAAAGAAGTTTTATCTTGAATGACACACATGGCAGGGACCCATGAAAATTCTCGTAAAATCTTTAAGTAAATGAATTATTGTAATGAAATCACATGATCAGTATGGGTGTCACAACTGCTTAGTATTTGTTCTATCTGCTCACATCTCCCTCCAGAATCTGTGTTGCTATATCAACTCCTGTCTTGGCTGGTATGAAGAGAGGAGATGGAGGCCTGTCTAGGAAGGCATCAGTCTGGCACTCCACGTCTGCCTCCTCCACACGATCACTCAACTCTTCCAGGTACAACTCTGTCTGGACATCCATGTGTTTCCGACCCTCCACTGGCTCTGGAGATCGTGGACGCAGTTGATCTTTCGCTCTTTTCCTGGCTATCAACCGCCGCTTGTTTTCTTGCTGTCTTTGAATCTCAATTGGGTCAGGCTGTGCGCTCTGCATATGTGAACAGAATTACATATATATGGCAAGCCTTCCTCTCTACTGTCCTATGAATATATGTGGAATTTATTTCCCCAGTTCTTTCAAACCTATGCTAGGTATACATACAGGAATGTAAATTTAATCTAATCAAGCTACATCGGTTGTATTTAGCAACGGTCCCTAATAACTTTGTTAAAATTCTCCAAGACTTTAGACATTTCTACATGCTCACAAATGAAAGAGGATGCTATTTACAAATACTTTAATTAGCTATTTCATAACACATGACAAAACAGTGGTGTGACATGAAAACTGTCACAGTGGAAACTGGAAACAATTTAGTATATCTACCAGCATATCAACCAGCACTAATACTCCTTGATCATTAATAATGTCCTGATTCAAACATTATCACAAATTTGAAATGATCAACGCTGATCATTGATCCAAAGCCTTAGTCCAGTAAAAAAATTCCAACTGGCATATCTAGTGAGGTGAGGTGAGGTGAGGTGAGGTGAGGTGAGGTGAGGTGAGGCGAGGTTATAACCTCGCATGCAAGATTATTGCACTCATATAGTGATGTGCTGGCTGCTAGTACTCGTAGAGACTTAGGCCAGTTTCATAGTGCTAGCCCACTGAGATACCATGTACGGTATAACCCCACAGTGATACCCCACTCAGATACATTATACTGACTCTGAGCAGGTCAGTCCTTGTTTCATTGTTGAATGCCAAGTGCCGATGGGATCGAACCACTGACCTCCCACTCCCTGGGAGCATATCTATTCAGCCCAGCTTAATTGGGACTACATTTAAAAGTTTAGGCTTGTAGACTCAAACAAGTTTGTGGTGAAGACTGCTGATGTCTTGGGATCAATGTTTCAGTGTACAAGAAGAGAATGACAATTTCAAAACAGATAACAAAAATGCATTAACATCTAATTTGACTCATAAACTAAAACATGATACTCACAGCAGGCAGTGTGTGTTGGGCATATGTGTTTCCACGGACAATCCTTCTGTCATACATAATGTTGCCATATTGTGCAGATTGCTCATTCCTGCAAAGAGATAGTCATTCAGTACAAGACTTCATGTATGATAATAATTTCAGCTTGCAGTGGCATTAACACACTTTTGGAATCATCATACATAAAACATGGAACAACATCAATCCCCTGGTTCTGAGAAAGTAATGTGAAGCTGAGACACTTCAAGTAACTGAGATGTTGAGATGCCCAGAGATGACACTCAGAGCAAGAATACCATGTAAATAGGAAGAGTGCCAGTGTGCACGTGGGTCTGCGGTTGTGTAAAAGGCTAGGTGGGACGACTGTTTTATATTGCATACCAGTCATTAGCTTGTGAGACTAGGCAGAATCTCCGGAAACTGAAACCGATGTCCATATTCCATGCATACTTTTATTATGGTTCTGTTCGGATGAACAAAACCTTCCAAATGGTGTGCTGGTTTTCTTGGGGGAATTAGTCAGCAAAGAGCCGGAGTCACAGGAGAATAATCACAATACAATTTTATTTTCAAGAACAACTAACAATTTCTTAACTATATCTGTGGATGCTGCAGAGAGTCAGTACAACCCTCTGGGCTGTGGGAGAGAGGTCTGCTTGGTATGAGTGTCAAACCCCTTCTGCTTAACATTTTGCTGCTGTATGTATTTAACAAAACTTAGAACAATATAAAGGAATATGATTGGTTGATATACGATGGGGTGTGCCCTATGGTTAATGAATGGCTAGACAGAAGGGAATACTTAATCCTGTTAATCCTGTTGGACTGGCGCTAATCTTGATATATTTACTGGGTGCTTGGAAAGACATTATGGTATCACTATAGACAAGCTTGTATGGGGGCTAATCCTTAATGATTCTCAATTGAAGAAATTGCTGAATGTTATTCTAATATAGGTGATGACAGATTTTCTTTAATAAAATAGTTCAAGGCAATCTATAAGACTATGTAGATGTAACTTTTGTCTTATTGGATATTATGTCTGGGAGATGGGATCTTGATACCTTAGGCTAGTATTTATCTGAAAGCTTTAAATCTATTTAAATATGTAGACATAACTTTTGTCTTATTGAATAGTATGTCTAGGATATGTTCTCATTACCTTAGACTAGCATCTATCTAAAAAGCTATGACTGAAACTACTGATATTTTGTATATGCATTTTACCTGATGATATGTATTACTTGCTAAACCATAATTACATGAAATGTTGTATAAATGTTACACCATGATAACTCATAAAAGCACTTGATGTGGATCTAATTATTGTATGACAACTTAGTATAAATGTTATATCATGATACTTTTAACAATATATGCATGCATTCTTAAAGAAACTTGCACTGGTACTTTGAAATACAAGTCTGACAACATTGTCTTCAGCAGAGTAATTGGTCTTAAATAGATATGAATATTATATAGATATGGGTCCTAGTTTCAGCGGTTTAAGCATGATGCAAACAAACATAAAGTACCATGGATGTATCAAATTGCCCATAGATTGGGGATGCTGGATTTGTACAGCTTCTCAGAAGTACAAAAGAAGGAATGCCCACTAAAATGGCTGTACTTTGTCATACGATCATTGACATGGCACCCATGGTTATGATTAAGTCGGTGTTGTGTACTTGAATTCAACCTTCATGATGCACTGTCACTGCCTTACTAAAGCACTGATTTTGCAAGCAAATGTCATACAGACATTTTCCTGATTTTCACAAATTTTGACATTCCATGCCAGTGTATACCATCACCAAAATTGAAAACTATGTTCAGGACACTTGAGTGCGCTAAGTGAAAGGCAGTTCTTATTTTTTTATGTAGCCATCTTTGTCCTATTCCACAAAATGCATTACCAACACAATAAGACACGAGCTAACTATGTCTCATGTGAATATACAGATATATACTGTAACAACACAGTATCACTGGAGAAAGTCTCATGTGAATATACAGATATATACTGTAACAACACAGTATCACTGGAGCAAGTCTCATGTGAATATACAGATATACTGTAACAACACAGTATCACTGGAGCAAGTCTCATGTGAACATACAGATATGCTGTAACAACACAGTATCACTGGAGAAAGTCTCATGTGAATATACAGATATGCTGTAACAACACAGTATCACTGGAGAAAGTCTCATGTGAATATACAGATATACTGTAACAACACAGTATCACTGGAGCAAGTCTCATGCTAAGTGTTGTCCGAGAAATTATTCTGTTTTGAAAAACAGAAAATTTCTCTGCTTTTCATCATACACTTATAAAAGTTATTTAGCAGCTTTATGGAAACTCTAAGTGAACAAAATACTGCCTAATATCTGAACGATATAAATATATATCAAATGGAGTTATAACCATCTCCTGAGACCTACAGTGGGTACCCGGGTAGGGTAGGGTCATAGGGGGGCGGGTAACAGGGTAGTAAATTTGGACTCATCCCAGACCTAGAGGTTACACATGTACAAAGAAAAGGGGGCATAATTCTACTATGCCTAGCGCTAGTTTGTTACTCAGGTCACTTGGTGAGAATTAGCTGTGGGTAAGAACAATATATTTTTGTGGTGTTTTGTTCACAAGGAACTAAACTTATTCCAACACAAATATTGATATTCAAAACTATATACGTTTAGGTATAAAAAAATACACCATAAGAAATGATATACTTCATTAAAAAAAGAAGAAGTAATAGCGAAATGGATGGCCCTATCTAACCTATAAATTAGTCCTTACATTCCAACTTTCTCCTGAATGTGCAAGTGTAATTTGACTAATGTTGCACCATTATTAATGGAGTGCTAACCTTATCAAATGTTATGAATTACAAAAAAAATGACACCATTCTATTTGACGTCATGGCTGATTTTATGTCTTGGACAACGTCGGAGAAGGATGACACTGGTATTTTGATTAATATACATATCCCCTAATTTTTGTTCACGGTATGGAAAATGTTGATGTAAAACGGAATTTGACACTTTTCGACACAACATAATATGAATGCTTTTACCATGTAAATAATGTCTGGAATAGATAAACAAGTAGATAGTTTACCGTGTATCTTAACTGGACAAGACACGCACATGTTTGGTATTAATTTTACGCAATCAAATACTCAAAAGAATATTTCAAAACAAACAAAATTTAATTATATTCAATATTGGACATGTATTTGTTCACTATTATGTGATTATTTCTCTTCATCTTGTCTCAGAATTATACAATAAAAGATGCGAAGGAAGCTCTATTGGTGTGGAATTATCCGGATAATCGTATAAGGTTCCACCAACGGGGTACATGGCACGGGTTATATTTTTATACTTTTTACAATTCTTGGAGAAATGAAGTTAACAGTTTAATATCCTGTGGTCACAATATTTAAAAAAAAGGATGAACCCACTGATTATATAATGCAAAACGGGAGGAATAATTCGTAAATTATTTGTGACTAATGCACACAAGGGGAAATTGTTATATATATATCACTGTTCTCTATATCAAACAACATAAAAAACAATTCCAAGACTAAGAAAATTCTTCTAGAAATCTGTGCATATATTTTAATGAAAATTATTATACATTTTGTTTAAGTTATATATTCAGTTTTAGTTAGAAATTAAAATCAATTCATGGACATTGTTTATATGAACTTAAAATATTGACTATTACACTCCCCAGAAATATATACATATTGCAGTTACATTTACATTTCATCATGTAACACTTGTTCAAATTAAAGTAATATCATATACGACACTATAAACTTATCAATTTTTTATGTAAACAATGTTCAAACAAACAGGAGATTATCAAAGGTTCATACATGTTTTGGCCTATAACTATGTACGATATCATATTGAACTTTGACAAATATCCAAAGAGAAATTAATTGTGTGAAAAAATGTGCAAAATCTACATCATAATTGAAACTGTAAACAGCATGACACAATGATCGTGTGTGCTTTCATTCAAGGACCTTCACCTCAAAGAAATTACCAAATATGTACAACAATGTTGATGTGTGTCATCACTACCCTTGACCGTCTTTTACACAAAATGGCGTGTTCACTGTCAACAGTACGCTTGATTTAACGTTGATTCAAGGATCGCATATACATAAATGTGACATGTAAGTAATCAGAAACATCCTGACAATCAGTGTGCTGTTATTTGTTGTTATATTTTTCATTAAAAACTAACGGAAATAGTCAGAAATTTCGATAAATACCATTGTCATGCGTGATTTGGCATCAGTCATGGCATCACACAGGACAGAAACTATGACAATTTCTGTTGAAAATATCAAATCATTGCAATGTATCTATTTTAAATTCCCTAATTCTTCCTATGATTCTATTCCCATGTATATTCTGAAATTGTTGAGCCAATGTATTCAACAAATAGACGAATGGATAGCTCAAAATAGGGGAAAATGCTAAAATCTTAATTTTGCTTTGATTACTGTTAAGTGTTTGATGCTACAAGACTTCATAACTACCAAGTTATAACAGATAGAAGTGGATGGTCATTGGATTTACTTCTCAGCTTCCAGAACGCCATCAGACAACGCTCACAGTGACGTGTGCATATATGCAAACAGTAAGGGAGGTAACTCTCAAGCCATCAATACGTAACATCTCCCCTTTCAAGGGTAACCTTTAAAGTCTTGAAACATTAATGCAATACTAATGGTAAAACAAGTCTCGTTCTTAACAGCTTAGTTGCTGAAAACCGAAAGCATATTTGAAACACTTCCCAAACTTTCAACACAATAACAGTTATGAATTGATTCCGTCCTTAGTAAGGCACACAGTTCATAACATAAAAACTAAACAGTTCTTCGTCCTTTCAAAAAGGCTTACAGTCCATAACACAATTTTACTGCAAAACAGCTTTACTTTAAAGTTCTTAATTTGTAAGATAACCTCTGAATCTAGACAGTTGTTTGATCACACGACCACGAGAAGTTCTCTTCTCAGTTGTCTCACTTGACTGTCTAGTTGTCTGTGTAGGAATCTGAACTCTCTCTGTAGTTTTGCTTGATGTTTGGTCTACAGGCTTGTCAGTACAGTTCCTCATAGGAGTTTCAGCGGAAGTTCTTTCCACACACAGATCTGGTTCTAACCGGTTCCTTTCAGCCATATCTGTATCCACAAACAATGGAGGAGCTTCATGAGACTCTCTCAAATGTCGTCTGTTTCTGCGCAAGTTACTGCCATCTTCTGTACGCAGTTCATACGACCTCACATCCACCTGTTGTTCTATAACAGCTTTCTTCCACTGTTTGTCGAACTTAGTAGGCTTGACTCTTACCACATCTCCCTCCTTCAGAGCAGGAAGTTTGTTGGTGCCTCTATTGAAGTAGTAAGCTTGTTTAGATTTTTTACAAGCTATCTTGTCTGACACACCATCAACGGTCTTTGGTTGTAAAAGTGTACTTGCTGTTGGGAGTTTGGTCTTTGTTCTCCTGCAAAAGAGTCGCTGTACCGGAGAAAATCCTATTCCCTCTGTCGGAACATTTCGCCAGTCCAGAAGAGCTAAGTAAGGATCAGTTTAGGCATGTAGTGACTTTGTCATCAGCTTCTTAGCTATCTTCACCGCGCTTTCAACTTTCCCGTTGGATTGTGGGTAACGAGGTGACGACGTAACATGCTCAAATTCATAGTTGTCTGAGAACTTACGAAAAGCTTCAGAGTTGAACGGTGGACCGTTATCGGAGATAATCTGATTTGGAATCCCATGTCTAGCTAGATGTGACTTGAGCTTCTTGTTGATTTCAGGAGCTTTCTTGCTGTGGAGTCTGTCAACTTCAAAGAAGTCGGAATAATAGTCCACAGTAATCAGATGTTGCCACGAATACTTGCAGGTACAACAACACGCTCGCCCTTGAATACTACGCCATTCTGCATAGAGAGTTCGTCCCGAAAGGTAAAGTACTCACGTACTGAGTGTGGTACATCTTCCTTTGACGGTGGCCAGCCTTGCTGTATGAGCTGCATCAGCTTGCTCATACAAGTATCTTTACTTGTGGCTTGTTTCAGTTCAGCTAGACTCTGTTGAGTTATGGATAAATGCTCGACCATTTGAATTGTCTCAATGTCAATAGCTGTTGGGCTCCTCATGTCTATCATCAACACTTGGCCTTCGTCAGTGATCAATTGTCTGTCATGTGGTAAGTACGCACGACTTAATGTGTCAGCCATGATGGACTCTAAAGGTTTGTGGTCTGTCTCTATGGTCACCTTGCGTCCATACACATACTGGTCCAAACGTTCCAGTCCAAAGACTATTGCAAGCATTTCCTTTTCTATCTGAGCGTAATGTTGCTCTGTGCTTGTCATTGATCTGGATGCATATGCCACTGGTTGTACATCTTGCATAAGACATGCTCCGAGGCCACTTTGTGAAGCATCACATTGGAGATATGTGACAGCTTCATTATCAAAATATTTCAGAACAGGAGGTTCTGACAGAATGTGCTTAATCTTCTCCAAGCACTGTCCATGTACAGTGTTGTCCCATCGAAAGTTCACTTCACCTTTCAGCAGATCTCTCAGTGGAGCGGTGATTTCAGAGAGATTGGGTACAAACTTTTGCACATAGTTGACCATCCCCAAGATGCGTTGCACACCTTGTTTGTCAGTAGGTGAAGGCATTTTCTTGATAGCCTCAACCTTGGTCTCATCAATTTGGAGTCCATCAGCAGTGAGTACATGACCCAGGTAGGGCACTTTTGGCAGTTTCAACTTCAGTTTAGACTCATTCAGTTTGATGTCCTTCGCTCGACAACAATTAAAAAGGGCGATCAATTTCTTGTCGTGATCGACCTTAGCATCCTGATCAGTTTCTCCCACGCCGTAAACTAAGATATCATCATGAATCGCACGAACACCATCCAGTCCAGATATGGCATCATTCAGTCGTCGTTGGAACTCTTCAGGAGCTGGTGAGAGGCCAAACGGCATACGGAGCCAACGGTACTTTCCCCAGGGAGTTTCAAACGTTGTCAGGTAACTGCTCTGTTCATCCAACTGAACATGCCAGAACCCATTTTTGGCATCCACCAAAGAGAAACATTTGGCCTTGGCCAACTTAGGCAACACATCATCTATAGTCATTATCGGATAATGGTTTCTCTTAAGTGCCTTGTTTAACGGTTTCGGGTCGATACAGATCCTGGTTTTGTTTGTCCTCGGTTTCTGCACCACCACCAAAGCTGACACCCAGTCTGTTGGTATGTCAACAGGTGTAATAATCTTCTGCTCCGTCAGTCCTTCCAGTTCAGATTTCAGCTGAGATTGTACAGCAACAGGAATCTTGCGACATGGTAACTGTACTGGGGTTACAGTATTGTCAACCTCCAAGTGTAGAAAGCCTTCCAGAGTTCCCTCACCATCAAACAAATCCTGATAATTTTGTTTGATATCAGTCATTTCCAGTTTCCCAGGCTCAAGTGAAGAGTCAGCAGTTAGATTCACCTCAAAGTCAAAGTTCACAGTGATCAGTTGCATCTGTTGAACAGCTCGTGCCCCTAATATTGGTTTGCAACCCTTCTCAGACACAATTAAAAACTCAACACTGTACCTGCGGCCATTCTTGGGGTTTTGTAGTGACACACGATTCTTCCCAAGAGGTTTTGTCTCAGCACCGTTGTACATTCGCAGTGTGGAAATCAGATTAGTGTCCAATTTACTGAAGTTGTCATCCCTGAACACATGAGTATACACAGAAGAAGGCAGAATGTTAACAGTTGACCCACAGTCAAGTTGAAATTCAACTTCCTCTCTATTCACAACCAATGTTGCAAATATCTTTTTGGGGTAATTCTGATTGACCAAGTTCATTTCATCAACTTGTACAGAATTGACACAGTCAGAAGTTACAGACATTACAAACTCTTCAGACTCACTATCTTCAGTATCACTATCCACCATGTGAACCCTGTCTTTGCTCTTTCCAGGACACAAAGCAGCAAAGTGATTTCTCTTTTTGCATTTTGTACAAGTCTTACCCCATGCCGGACATTCTTTCTTTTGAAACTCATGCCTCTTTCCACAGAACTTACATTTGAGCAGTTCAGATGTTTTGATCTGTTGCTTAGCATTAGGTTTATGTGACTTGTTGGGTTTCCTTTGACTTACAAACTGAACATCTTCAGCTTGCAATAGTGATTTCAGACGTCTAATCGCACTTCCATGCGACCTACAAATATCTATGCAGTCCTTTAAAGACAGTTTTGATGCTTGTAACAATCTCTTCCTTGTTGCATTATCGCGGATGCCCATTACCATCCTGTCACGGGTTAATGACTCCGCTAAATCCCCATAGTTGCAACTCTTTGCAAGATTTCTTAATACTGCGACATAAGAATCAATGGACTCGGATTGTTCCTGGTCCCTTCTGTTGAAATTGTATCTTTCCCAAGTTTCATTTGTTTCCCCTATACAATAATGTTCAAGTTTTTTCCAGTATTTTGTCCACCTTCTGTCTATCTGCTTCATTTTCAAATTCTAATCCATCTACAATGTCTAAGACATCTGGACCAATACATGTCAATAGGGTAGCCGATCGACATTCCTCACTATCAGTCCTAGTGCGAGAAGCAAGCTCATAATTTTCCCACATTCGTTTGGATTTCTTGAAACTTCTAGACAGATCACCTTTCAGATCTAATCTAGTAGGCAGTGGAATGTTAACTGGTAAGTGAACAACTTGGAGTGCAGCCTGATTACCTTCTGCCATGATCAGTCAAAAACAGTAATCAAGCAATATGGCGTAATGGCTTTCACAGTGACGTGTGCATATATGCGTACAGTAAGGGAGGTAACTCTCAAGCCATCAATACGTAACAATTACATTTCAATCAAGTGCAGTTTTTTTAGCTCAGCATTCGTTTTCACACCTGATTTATTTTGCTTGGTTTCATCTAGACACTTTGTATTGGTGACAAAGACCATTTGTCATTTGATTCGAAAATGTATGAGGAAGTCAAAATGTATGTATCGCAGCTGAGTTTGAAATATACCTGATGTTCCAGGCATCTCTTAACCAGAATATGTGTTTTCCAAAACATTCTAAACATTTCTAGGGATATCAGGAATGGTTTTGAATGATCAGATTAGATAAACAACAGATACCTGCTATAACTAATATGCTATTTTTGAAATTGGTGAAATTCATTTTCCTGAATAAATATCCGAAATATTTCAAAACAAGCTGTAAATAACGCAGTGAGTGGTGATTTAGTAATGTGTATAAAATGGCGACATTTACGATGTACCTAATTTTCAGAGGTAATTTTCAGTAAGTTTACTTGGCCTAAAATGCCAGTGGATAATATCACCACACAGGAAAATCCCACAGTATTCAAAAGTGTGAGGTGTATATATGTGTGCATGATGTATTTTGAATTTTCAAACTTCATAGTGAAGGTTGAAGAGGAGGAACATATATGTCCCTCTGGCATCCGCGGGGTTAATCTGTATGTGATAAAATATGCAACAGAGCTGCAAATTTATGAATCTTAACCCTCTTGGTGCCACGGGACCATATATGGTCCCTCACTTTTCACACCCGCATAGTGCCAGGGGGACCATATATGGTCCTGAGAAAATGCCCTTTTTAAACTGTGAATTTTGATATTTAACACTCAGTGCGCAAAGTCAAAACTATAACCATCATCACCCCAATCATCTTAGCTTTAACATCGTATAACTCATACTTTATGCAGTGCTACGGATTGCAAAATATGGCGAGATTGGTAAAGTGGCTACCGCTCTTCTCGGCCTTTTTCTGCCATGTTTGAACAGCAAGCGAATGATGGCGAATTTTGATTATGCACCCATGTCACATACACGTAAATATTTTTAGACAAAATCCTTGTTCATAAGAAAAAATATGACCTGAGTGGTCAGAAAGACATATTGTTCGCAACTGTATACTTATTCCCGTAAATACAATTCTGTTCACTCCTTTATGAACAAGTTTATTGACACGTTTGTATATTTTTATCGACTATCGGTAATGGCGGAATGGTCGGTACACATGAGAAAATGACAGTGTATATTTCCATTACATTTATGACGTTCATTGAATGAATTTATAACCATCATCACCCTAATCATCTCAACGTTAATATCGTGTAACTCATATTTTATGCAGTGCTACGGATTGCGAAATATGGCAAGATTAGTAATGTGGTTACCGCGCTTCTCGGGCTTTTTCTGCCATGTTGAACTTCATGCGAATGAAGGCAATTTTTTATTATGCACCCTTGTCACATACACGTTACTATTATTATATCAGACAGCCAATTTGAAAAAGAAATCTGATCGGACTGATCAGAAAAATTTACTAGTCCCCATTGTACAGTTATTGGCGTAAGAGTACTAACGTTTAGTCGGCAAGGGAAGTTTTTTGTTCAAGTATTGCATATGTTTATCGACTGTGTGTCATGGCGATTTAGCACGGCGCTACATACCAACCGACAGTGCAGATTGTCTTTTTGTTTATGATGCTGATAAACAGAAATATTCAAATCAAATATACGGAAAGATAGCTATAATCGTTAATATTAAGTTGGTATAGTGTATATTTATGGGAAGGAGGTTCATGATCAAAACCTAAACATTTAATGGCCAAGCCCGAAGTGATCGACAGGGCACGTTCGCATCATATCTGTGCCGCGATTTCTTGTTTACCGGTTGTCCTACATACTCGCCCGTTCAGACAAATAACTGCTACTTTTTTCATATGAAATGACTAAGAGTCATGTGTGATTGCTCAAACTACCTGACCGTGTGAGTGACTTGCCCTAACTGTTTCACATTTTGTCGCAAATGGAGATTTTAAAAGTGTGGCCACGACATCTAACGTGAGTCGACGCCATATTGTAAACAAATTGTGTCAAGGTCGGTTCCACATGTGGTAGCTCGGCCCCCGTTTCTGTCGATGATACACGCGATACAAACATAATGCAACTACTGAAAACATCAACATAACTTCTACAATGATGACATCAATACCTTTTTGTATTTGGATTAACCGCTTATGAATACGCTGTGCTGTTAATTTCGATTTGGATTTGTTTTTCTTTTCATTGAAACTGTGATAATGGCGCTGTGATTGGTTTGCTGAAATAGTATTTACCATGAGTCTAATGTACATGGTACATGCTGTGATTGTAGAATAATTGATAACCAATTGTGTATGCATTTATATCATCAAATACACATTACTAATCTCTTCAGAAAAGGGAATATATTATAGCTCGTTTTCAAACATTCTGCCATGGATATTAGATCAAAAATTAATATTAGATTTACAAATTATTTATGTACACTGTATTCTCGATTAATGTATGGTAATCTATTGCAAGTCTTCAACTCTTATTTGATATGTCATCTGAAATGTCAGCAATGAGTACAATTAATTTTATTTCATTACAATCTGCAGTTTTATTCAAATAGGCTAATAGACGGTCGGTGATTTCCCGCCGCTGTGAATTTGTCGTCTGGACAGGTGCATGTGATTTGACCTCGCGTGTTGTGACGTGGATGACGTCACATGAAACAGCTGATCTAATGTTGTGATAGTATAATGGATATACGTGGTTTCATTTTCCAAATGACAATATTCTCTTTGACTGAACTAGAAAGCATATCTAGTACATCACGATTGGAAAATGTCTACGGCGACCGACGAGTGAAAGAGACACTTATCATTTGACGAACAGTGTTAGAATATTTGGCGCAGTTTTCTAATTTTGGTATGTTGACATGTGCTTTTCATATCTGTTTGAAGGCTTGATATTCCAAAAAAATAATATGCATTTAGTTGAGTACAGTGAGAAAGCTGTCAAAATGGATCCAATATTAAACCACCTAGATTTTTAATATTTTAACTTCATCTATTGGAATCTCGAATGGTTCAATTTATAACATAAACAGTAAAAGTAATTAGATCTTCTCACAATATATAAATAATCAATATCTGAAAGACAAAAAGTTTTTAGTGTAAATGTGACTTCGTTTTGATGTTTTATATAGTTATATTTATGTCTTTTTTCACTCTGCATTATCTAAATTACCAAATACTTCGACCAGTGACATAGTAGTAATTAGATTCAACTTTGTTTTGTATCCTAGGTATGAAATTGATTTTCTTTTTAAATTAATATTTGCCTAAGAGCAAAATCAATGCATTCTTGTGGGGTTTTCACATTTTAATTTGTATATCTTCCCTCCAAGCTGTTGTTTAGCTAGGCCAAAATTAAGAAAAAAAGGGAAGACATAATATACCATTTTTATTAAAGATTTTGCTGGTTAAATTTTCGAAGTTCAATACCAAGAATATATTTGTCCTTTTATGACAAATAATTCCATTACTTTCATTGGCCTACGATCATTATCTATTTCAAACTTTTCCTTTAGTAGAATCGGATGGAATGGGAAACTAGTGGAAATAAACTATCACGTATGTCCTTAAATGTACATGTATATACCTAGCTAGGTGTAAATACACTTCTAAAGTCGTATTTATAAATCAAATGAATAAATGAAAGAAAAAGTGGTATTTCATGAACTGGCCATACAAGTATATTTTGAGCAAAGGTCAAAGTTAGGCAGCCAAGTGCGAAATACGACCTGATACGAGGATGTGTTTTCTGGTGGTCATAGTGAAACAATGACATACGGCGCCCGAGTTGCGAGTGATCGAAAATAGGTTTGTTGAATAGATTTGTTGCCCATGAAAACGTTTCAACAATTTTGATTGAATCTACATGTACTTACTCTTGGGTATTACGTTAGTATAATCTTGTTAATCATTAAGAAATAATAATGATGCCCGATATTAAGCGATGTCAATTTGAGTATTGTTAGGGCTGTTTAGCGATCTTTCACATTTTGTCCTTTGAAAATGTACGATGTCCATTACCCCGAAGTTGTTTATATCACTAATAAAAGAGCACGGTCACTGAAACATACATGGACGTAACCGAGATCTCTTCAAGATATACATTCCAAACTGTCATTCGTTTTGTGACATAATCTTTGAAACAGTCTGCGTATGAATTAATCACGATTACTTCCGTCAATTTTGTTGTGACTTTAAAAAACATGCACAATTTCATCGGGATTTTTTATCGGTAAATATAACTCACGGAAAATTTGCAGTGAATGTGTACTTCAACATAAATATCATATGTCTATCACTGTTAGGACATGTACTTGCCAATGATATGAATTATTGGTCATTTAGATTTCAAACAAGGGCGCTTACTTGACTTTGCTTGCTATATTCGGGTGCGTCCATATTACGATTAATGTGGAAAAGTAAGAAACTTATAATACCAGCACTTTTATCGATGGCTGGGCAGTGCATAGTTCTTTTGGATTTGGTGACTTTAGATACTGTTGGAAAGACAATCAACTCGGGTTGCATGTTATACAATTTGGTTACATTGTGTGAAGAAATAAAGACGTTGCAACACTTTTGATACAATGTATACGTTTTTGTAACCGCGACGTCAGCACAGTGCGGCACTAAGCGGTTTGCAGGCTGACTGACGTCCAGGCACCTTGAGGGTTAATGGAAATAGGTTGTTGCTACGCACTGATATAAAAGTTGCTTTCCGAGACGAACAAGGTCAGTATTCGATGTGCATCGAAGGTAAATGTAGGTAAAGTCAAGGAAATTAACAGGAGGTGTTTATGTGGTTCTGGGAAGAAACTGACAGGCCATAGCCCTCTAGCGTATTGGTCTACTCACTGTTGACCGAGCAAAGGGTCTCTATATTTCTTCCTCTGTTGTACTGCTCTCGGCTGACTGGCGAAGGTGTAAGTCCCTTCAGCTTTCTGTGGGAGAACTGTAGTCATTTTGGTGGATAACTTCTTCTCAGGCTCTTGTTGAAAGGGATACACACAACACGAAGTCTGCTTTAGGACTATATCTTGAGCCCACGCAAAATATTGATGTCGTTGTTGCCGAGCAACAGCAGCCTCGCAGTAAATTTATTACTAATAATCATAGAAACAGGTCACATGTAGTTTGCACGTGTTTATACATATATCGAACAATTATAATAAATATATCAGTAATAAATTAAAATGGATTAGAATAACGACTGTTGTCTTATTTTTCTGCGTAATTTTCAAAGAATCAATCGTGTGGTCTCGGCATATTCCGCTAAAGCCAGTGTGACATAAGCATTCGTGACCAACTCGAGTTATTCCGGAACAAGCCGAATAGGTCACGGAAAGAGGCGAATGGTGACGAATGTGACATAAGCACACTGGCTTGTCACCAACGACCCGAAATGGAATGGGCAAAATGGTAATTGCTAAATGTTTTAAAACAAAAGGAAATTCGAAAAACATGTGTGTATGTTTCTACACTGATATTTGTTGTCACGTTTTCTCTCTATAAATTGATCAAGTTGTACGGCTACTATCAATTCTTTCACATTTGTTGGTAGAAAATCTATGTGTTTTTATATTTTGACGATGTACCTGAGAGTTATTCCCCTTAGAGCGCAAATTTGCAAGCTCCTCACAATGAGAGCCCGTTTGCGGATACAATCGCTGCTACCAGTCAAAACCTCCCACTGTGATAGGTGGCCACAACCATGCTTGGAGTTGAACTCGCAACCGACGGACCGTTATGGTTATAAACAAGTGACGACTGTGGCGACGCTGAACACACTTACCCCTGCTAAATTACTTTCTTCGTTTGTCAATTTGAATTTCTATTTCATTAAATCTATCATGTCATTGATACAGTAAGAATGTAAGGGAGAAGTTGGTTGATTTTCATTTAGTCTGCAATCTTGAACCATCTGATTATTAAAAAAACAAAGTAAATTGATCTGGAAAACATGATCAGTCGTAAACCTACATTTGGGGTTAGAGGGCAAATTTCAAGATTCTTGCAATGGCCGCGCCCACACTGGTGACAGCGATGTTACGAGTGTAACGAAGGTGTCACGGGCAGTTAAGGAGCTTGGCAAATTTGCATCCTTTGTTCCACGTGGCTCAGAGTTATCTCCCCTTAGTTATTAGAGGGTGCAGTTGGCAATGCATGGCGTCACGACATAAGGCTAAACTACGCAGCACGCTTGTTTATTTTTCGTTATTAATGGCACAATCTAATCCCGATGTGAAACCCTAACGAACAATGACCGGTAAACGAATGCCTAAAATCTTGGAGGCTTTGAACAGTCCTATGACCGAGAGTTTTAGTATGTATCACAGTATGACTCTCCACATGAAGAATCTAGATCAAGGCCTAGTCTGCTGAGTGAGTTGGAAGGTGTTACAGGCCAGCGGATGATGGGTTTGAGGCAAATGCACTGATGTTAAAGTCGGAATGTGGTCAGTCAGAGGCAGAACTGGCTCTCTTGAATCTTGAGAAGAAGCGGAATGATCTAAAATTGCAGATTGAGAAGCTACAATCGGAAGTACAAGGGACGGCAGAGCGAGGTCATGTGACAAGAATTCCCACCACAGCTCAACAAAATGAGGTAAACAAAGAGATTTCATGGACTATTCATGGGTTGACTCCCTCTTGATACTCATAGGCAAACAGTAGATATTGGTGAAGGTGTAGATCTAAGTGTAGCCGTCCATAAAGAGTTCATGCAGAATGCATGAGGAGGGCAAGTGAGAAAGGAAGTTTAAAGAAGTGGACCAAAGGGCCAATCAGAAGAAAGGTAGTATCTGACAGGTATTAGAGGGAGTCGAGATGCTTCACGGTCACATGAAGTGGTGGACATATCTAAAATTAAACCTAAATTACGCGTCATTAGTTTCTGGAATGCTCGTCATTACCTTCATCCGCTACGTCAATAGTTTCAACAATTCGTCACTAGATTCAATAGCTCTTCAATAGTTCGGTACTATTGACGAGCTATTCGAAAAAGACATAACAAAGTCGGGAGTGTGCATATTGTTTTGTGTTTTTTTCTCACTTGAGCAACTTTATTTATGTAGGTTTACATTTTAAATGTCAGTTTGGATCCGTTCCGTTCAAGACAAATTTCCGTCAATAAGTTTATTTCTCTGCCATTTTCTCTCAAATGATATTGCAGTGACATTAAAATCTCAATGAGGGTATTGCCATGGTAGTCTTCACCGTTCAAATTTTTTACCTCCGTTAAGAAGGCGATAAACATTTGGTTTAACTCGCCGTCAGACGCTTGTAAAACATACTGGTCTACTTCTTGTCCATTCCATTTTCTTGCTTTGTACCAAGTGGAGAGTAACCGAAGGGCCCAGTCACATTTTTTTAAAGTATTTTTACTTTTAGCAGATCTTTCCAAATCTTGCAATTCAAGTAAAGGGAGTGGCCTACCGAAACGGCGCGATACCGGACTTAAGGGGGTGGAGGGGGAGTTTCAGCTTTTTGTCGTGCAATCTCCACAGTATTAAATCCTTGACTGCAAGGAATAATTTCATCATCAGATGAAGTGCTGTGTTGTAGGTGGAAATTGCCAGTGGATGTTTCACCGACCGGAGAAAGAAAAAGCTTCAGTTCCTCATCTGGGCGATTAGGCAATTCAGTCATAGATTTACTTGTACCAACATTGCTGTCATCATCATACACGGGAGAGTTGTTTAATAAATTCTCAAAGTCACTGTTTATATCTTGTGTATCAAAGTTTTGCGAAAACTTACTCAGGGTCAAAAATAACTCGCTGTCTGAATCCGATTGACAAGTCATTTGGTTATGTCGAACGAAAGGCACACGCACAACTAATGACATGCAACTGAAACCGGTTTGGCATGATTCTGGTGTGTTCGAGTGAACTGCACGCTCACAACTAATGACGTTCAACTGTTACCGGTTTCTGTTCTCGGTTGCCTAATTGTCTGATACTACGGGATTCAAACTTGCAAAAGCTATAAAAAGTATTTTGAGTTTGTTTTTAGTTGAGGTGTATATACTATCTGAACGCATAATAGTTTTTTAAGTGGATGAAGCATTCCAATGAAACTAAAGCCGCGACAATTTAGGTATAAGTAGAATAAACTCCTCAGACGCGTCAATAGTTGTGCACAAGGTTTGGTCTTCGGCGCCAATGCGCCTCAGACCAAACCCCGTGCACAACTATTGACGCGTCTAAGGAGTTTATTCTTTACATAGATAGGGGGAAGTCCAGGTGAAGCTGGAGAAATCACAGAGGCTGCATAAGGGTATCAGGGTTGATGTTAGTTGGCTGACATTCAACTGCAGACAAGGACAACTATAATGAACACAGAATGAAGTGATGGTGATAATAGATGAAAATGTATATATGTATACATGTATAGAATGAATCCTACCAAAGGGGGTTATAAGTGGGTGGTACTTATGTGGCTATAACTCATTCAGAGTGAGCACCACCACCCAGCTCCATACACCCCCACTTTGGGAAATGGCGACCTCAGCATTAAATAGTGGCAGTGTATAATTACATCCTCACACCCAGACACTTTGTTTTACAACAAACTGCCCATCTGTCATCCACTTTGGCTTTGTTCGGGTTCGTCCAACTCGCCGAGGTGGTGGCTGTGGAGTTGACGGTCCTGAGCCAGGGATAGAACTGGTTGGTGCAGTTGGTGCTGGTGTGGATGGTGTAGCTACTGGTGACACACTTGCAAATGGCGGGCTAATTGGTGGCAGTGCTGACACTGGGGATGATACCGACACTGGAGAAGGACTCTCAATATCCATGTTGGTTGTTGAGATCTCCAGTGTTGTGTCAGTACTTGTGTCCTTAAGCTCACCAGAAGATGGTGTTGAGACAGAAGTAGTAGTAGTAGTCATCGATGGTATGCGCTGTGGCCTGGGTATGGGCTGACCATTCTTACCAATGGGAAGGAGTAGATTACGGTGGAGTACACGACATTCTCTGGTTTCTTCCTTATGAACTTTAAACACAGGAATGTCGGCATGAGGTTGAGCCAGTTTTTGCTTCCCATGTATGTTGATGTTACGCACCAATACCACGTCACCAACCTTGATTGTGGCTCCACGTGCCTTAAGATTATAGGCTTTGCATTGTTTAGCCCGAGCCCTTTCAAGGTTTGCAGCTGCAAGCTCATATGCAGTGTGTAATTTGCGCTCTAGATCAGCAGCAAACTGCGTATAAGCTGGTGATGAAATATTGGCCAGTGATGTACCAAAAACAGCGTCAACAGGTAGCCTAGGTTGTCTGCCAAACATGAGGAAGTAGGGAGTGAACCCCGTTGACTCATGGAGGGAACAGTTATAGGCATGTACTAAGTGAGAAAGGTGATCTTTCCACTTTGCCTTTTGCTGCTCCTCCAGAGTGCCGAGCATCCCTAAGAGCGTCCGATTAAACCGCTCACATAGACCATTACCCATTGGATGATACCGAGTGGTCCGCGTGTTGAGAATACCCAATATGCTGCACAGCTGTTTGATGACATCACTCTCAAAGTTCCGGCCTTGATCCGAGTGCAACTTCTCTGGAATGCCATAGTGAACAATGAAGTGATCAAACATTACTTTGGCTGTAGTACGTGCCGTTTGGTTGCGAGTGGGAATGGCAACAGCATTTTGGGTGAAATGGTCCGTAATGACCAGGATATTCTCATAACCACCAGAGGAGGGCTCCAAGCTGATATAGTCGATGCACACAACTCCATAGGTTGAGTGGTTTTGATGCTAACTAACGGTGCACGCTCAGTTTGGTTAGGAGCTTTACGAAGTATACACCTCTGGCAGCAGCGAACCCTTTTCTCAACATCCGAGATCATTCCCGACCAGTAAAACCGTGTCCGGAGAAGAGCCATGGTCCTGTCCCTACCAAGATGTCCCATGCCGTCATGTAGATGGGTAATGCAGGGCTCAAAATTAACCTATTTTGCGTGCCATCTCACGCCTAAAATGAAAATGGCACGGCTAAATCATGATCTTCGTGCCTCGATGGCACGCTTGGAAAATAGGAATTAATAACCTACCTTTGCCATATAAGGCGTATTTTAATGATAAATATCAATCTCGTCAGCAATAAATTAACTCTTTCAACAAAGTAGGCCGGTTTTCCGGCCACGAAGCATCGAGACCCCAGACACCGTAGGCCGGTTAACCGGCCAAGCCGTAGTCACGTCAAAATAGTATATATTTTTATGTACCTACCTGTAATATCATTCATTTATTAAATCTATCACATTTCACAATGTCTGAAATACGTATTCCATTTCAATTTATAATTTTTTATCGATAAATTATAAAATTATTCACTATTTCCCGCGATGTTATTGAAAATAAAATTCTCGGACACACATTTCGACAACAGATCCACATCATACATGTCAAAATGCAAAATAAAGACGTTTTAAACAAATCTTTAAATATATACAAGTAATAAATAAAATCACCAAAATTATATCTAAAAGTAATCAAACTTACATCTAAGTTACTATTTCCATCTTTTCGTGCGATCGCGTGTAATGTAAGTCAAAAGTCATCTCGGCTTTCGTCGCCTTGAATTCTCGGCTCGGACACGATGTTTAATGTAAAAATATATGCATGAAAAATCTTTGTCACAGCTTGTAACCTAGCAAGATACATTCACGAAGTTCCATATTTTTAATATATACTACACACAGAAATTATGGGAACACCCCTAAATTTCATAGCCATGTATAAAACTTAACGTGTCTTGGTCATTCATGAACTTCAGTAGATGCAACTTTTTGTGTGCACTGAGGGCACTTTAAATGACGTGTTGAGTCATGCATTTTTGCAAGTGCTTCATTTTTTTAAGAATTTGGTCAAATTGATTAAATGCTAAAACAGGAAGTAACTTGGGTGCAGAAAGACTCCCTCGCCATGTCAGATTCAAACACCAAAACACAACAACCTAGTGCACGTGAAAGTCAGAATTCCCATGCAGTTGGTGGCAACTTTTCTTTATCAAGAAGCTTCAGACACTGTGAAGTTACACATTTCCTTAAACATGCCCCAGCGATGACCGTTTAGCATTCACGACATGAGTAGGGCCATAATGTGGCTACAAGATCGTGCATCCATAAGGAATGTTGCCCGTCGTCTTCAAGTG
The DNA here is from genome assembly GCF_022045235.1 of Haliotis cracherodii. NCBI lineage: Eukaryota > Metazoa > Mollusca > Gastropoda > Lepetellida > Haliotidae > Haliotis > Haliotis cracherodii. Next base: position 34,052,530 of record NW_027266286.1, read on the forward strand.
TCACCGTCTGTCATTCACAGACTGAGGGAACGGTTCCAGACAACAGGGAGAGTGCAGGACAGACCGCGTTCTGGTAGACCCAGAGTAACATCTAGGGCAGATGACTGATACGTTGTGCTGCAAGCCCTTCGGAACCGGTTCACAACAGCCAGTGCTTTGAGACTGCAACTCTGACAAGCAACACACACCAACGTGAGCGTATCGACCATCAGGAACCGCCTCAGAGCTGCTCTTTTAAGGTCACGTCGTCCAGCTGTACATCCTCATCTTCGTCCTCATCACCGAGCTGCAAGACTTGCCTGATCCAGGGCACATTTGAGATGGGATAATCAACAATGGTCCAGAGTTCTCTTCACTGACAAGTCCCTTTTCTGTGTTGAGCATAATGATGGAAGGGTAAGGATTATGAGACGTCCTGGAGAACATTATGATGATGCCACTGTACGAGAAAGAAACAGGTTTGGCGGTGGCTCTGTGATGGTATTGGGAGGCTTCAGTTTGCATCACCGAACACCTCTCTATCTTGTTCAAGGCAATTTGAATGGAGTGAGGTATCGTAACGAGATTTTGCGCCCTCTTGTCCTACCACAGTTGAACAGCATTGGTCCAGGAGCAATCCTGCAAGATGCAGTGCCAGACCACATCGATGTGTCAGGGAGTTGCACCAGCTCTTCAGGTTCTGGTTCAGTGGCTCCAAATGGAATGACAGGCGATTCCACAGGCTACCCTTCGCACCCTTGCAAGATCCATGAGGCGAAGATGCACCAAATGCATCAATCAACGTGGAGGACATACTCGCTATTGACATTGTGATTTCCATTTTTGACCCCCACTTTCTTATTCGACTTGTTTGTGTGTGCTTTTCAATGACAGCTACCTGTCAATGTTTTTGTTTTGAAGCTTGATAATCTGCTAATGCACAATTGTAATGATACGATCACATGTCATTAAATGTTCCTTTTTATAACAGAATATTTTGGTGTTCCCATAATTTTTGTGTGTAGTATATATCGTGATTTCCTGCTTAAAACGTTCATTATAACACAATTTAACAAAAATCTTTTGCCAACTTCTGAAATTTATCAAACACGAGCTTGTAATTTGATTGGCTGCCTTATGTCACATGCTCAAAATTGACCAATCACGAAACTTGTAGCAGATTTTGGCAAGAAAGCGTCATTAGAAACCAATTTTAATCCAATGCAATCGCTTGTTATAACTACGGAAAAAAACCAGGCGATGTTACGAGCATGTAGATGAAGGAATAAGTTTTCCAGCGATGTGTCATATGCCATTCTTCATCGAAGCCTCGAAAACGGGGGTATTTCTTCATGTTACTGAGCGGACAGCCGCTGTTATCGAGAAATGGGTGATGACAGAAACTATTTATAATTCTTTTAAAATGATTTTCCAATTACGTAAACAATGAAAATAAAACAAATAGGTAAGTGGATTTTACTTCAGATGGGGCTCCAGTTATGATGAGAAGAAAGGGGGTGTGGCCACTAAACTGAAACATGATGTACCTCATGTTATAGCTATACCTTGTATTGCACATATGGTCAAGAATGATCAATTAGGACAGAGTTTACAACCAATACTGCAACATCCTGGAATTGTTGAAAATTAGTCTGGTACTTGCAGTCTCTTCTGCAGAATGTGACAGGGGATTTTCAATGATGGGGAGGGTAAAGACAGCCTGGAGATCATGCTTAAAGTCAAGTACACCCATGACAGTTGCCCAGTGCAACACAACACTAGAGAAATACAGTCCACAGGGTGCAATAGCTAAGTGGATGTGTGCAGTCAACAGAAGGTGGACCCCAGCTTATGGGACTAGGGTTAAAGCCTCTGTGTCACAAGCTGACAGTAACTGAGTTGTGGGGGCTTGTCTGTCACAGTCATTAAATGGAAGTCAGTAAAGTAAGTTTGTAACTCACTTTAACTTGAATAAATCACTTACTTGTAAGATCACAGATGTCTCACTTACTTACAATTACATGAATTTATTAACATTTTGATTGAACTACTGACAGAGAGACACAAATAAACAACAAACACTTTAATGGTTGTTAAAAATTTTAATGCTGAAATGTAACAAATAATTGGCTGGGCACCAGATGATTTCCCAAGGCACACCTAAATTTTATAACTTTTGCCTTGTGGCACACTTGGCAAAAATTGCATTTCTAGCCCTGGTAATGACCTCATCTCTTTTAGACTGAGGAACAATCAATTGATAGTAAGGTGCTACACCATCTGAAAGTTGTTGCCTGTGGAGAAGGCCATCTTTGACAGTGAGTGACTCCCACTGCCTGAGAATGGATGCAGTGTCCCAGTCCATGGATTTGAGCCTCCTTGGTTGGACGCGTATCATTACGGATGAGGTCCAAAATCGAACAGATTGGGGAATCAGCTTGCTGACAACGTCAGAAGGTTCCATACCATCGACCGCCAACATACAGTTCATCACCTCCTTATTGAGGGAGAGTGTCTCCACGGCGCATGATGAGATAAGTTGCCCATTACAGAGAGCAGACACACTTTGAATGTCCATGGACTCACGGGGCAACCTGGACAAAGCATCTGCATCAACATTCCTTGCACCCGGAACATACTCAAGGGAGGAGTCATAAGTAGCAAGTTCTGCGAGCCAGCGATGCCCAGTTGCATCCAACTTAGCGGAAGTTAGGACATAAGTGAGGGGATTATTGTCAGTCTTTACAGTGAATGAGTTGCCATACAAGTAGTGATGAAAGTAGTCATGAAACTTCTTGGTGACAGCCCATTTTAGAGCCATAAACTCTAACTTATGAGCAGGGTAATTGCGCTCGGCTTTGCTGAGACTGTGACTTGCATAGGCAATCACTCGCCTTTGATTGTCTTGGGACTGGTACAGTACTGCACCTAGGCCATCCCCACTTGCATCAATGTGCAATTCAAAGAGCAGAGTGAAATCAGCAAAAGCCTCACTGAAAGCTGACTGTTGAGAATCCCCCCATACAAATGGTTGGTTGGACTTGATCTTGAGCTTGGATCTCCCGCCATGACCAGCAAGTGAACTGGTTAGTGGCTTGGCAACTTTAGCGTAGTCTGGAACAAAACGTCTAAAGTAGACTGAGAATCCAAGAAAACGACGAACATCTTCAACATTACGTGGAATTGGCCAGGTCTTCAATATTTCAATCTTCTCAGGGTCTGTTTTGATACCCTCCTCAGAGATTACGTGACCTAGGTACTTAACGGAGGTCTGCAAGTATTGGCATTTTGACAGCTTTAGCTTGAGCCCGTTCTTGCGCAATCTTTGAAAGATTGCTCGTAATCTCTCAAGATGCTCATCAAAGGTCTTAGAAAACACAATGATGTCACAGAGATAAATGAGGCATTGGAGAAGATGAATGTCGCCCATACACCCCTCCATCAGGCGTTGGTTGGAGAGTAGCAGGAGCATTTGTCGGTCCAAAGGGCATAGAGTTACACTCGTAAAACCCAAGTGGACCAACAGTTAAGGCAGTATAGGCCTTCTGCTCCTCATCCACTTCGACTTGCCAATATCCAATCTTAAGGTCAAGACAAGAGAAGTATTTTGCCCCATGTAAAGCATCAAGAGTTTCCTCTATCTTTGGTAGAGCATATGAATCTCGAATTGTGCGACTGTTGATAGTCAACACAGAAGCGCAGACTCGAGTCATGTTTGCGAACCAGGACAACAGGCGAGGCATATGGACTAGCAGATGGACGGATAACTTTAGCATCTAACATCTGCTTTATATGTTCCTTGACCTCTTGATACATAGAAGGCAGAATACGTCTATGTCGTTCCTTAAATGGAGTCTCATCTGTGAGTTCTATTCGATGGGTGACCAAGTCAGTATGTCCCATGTCCATATCAGACTTGCTAAACACATCGTCAAACTCATTCAGTAGAGAGCGCAATTGAGTTATTTCATCTGGAGTGTGATTATCACCCAGAGAGTCCAGTTCAAATAACTCTTTTGGTAGTTTGGTAGGTACAGAGCCAGTATTGCTGACGCCATCCTCAGGGGATAAGCCGTCCAACACAGCAACTTGTTTCAAATGACAAAGTACTGTTTTGGCTGGAATTGTAACAGCCTCGGTGGACGGGTTAGCAACCTCAACCTTGACCCGTGTTGTTGAGTGGGTAGACTGAAACCCAACAACACCAGTAACGAGGGTAAGTGAACCAGGGAGAATGGACTGTGTGGCACAAAACTCCATACCAATCTGTGGAGCACTACCCCTGCAAATACCTGTTATAATCTCGTTGCAAGACGGGGGTATGGTTATAGATTTAGTTGTCGGCACATTCTCAGTTTGGTTCAGGTCATTCCAACGCCTACTGAGCCACTGAATAGCCATGGTCCAAGTGTGAAGAGAGTTTGTTGTGACTATCGCGCTTTGAACTCGAAGACTAGGAAAGACGCCTACCCTCTTCCACGAATTGATGAAGCCCTTACCGTTCTTAAAAGTGCCAAATACTTTTGTAGTCTTGACCTTGCACATGGATTTAACCAGATCGCTGTTGTCGAAGAAGACATAGAAAAGACCGCCTTTAGAACTGGTACTGGTAGATTGTACGAGTACTTAAGAATGCCGTTTGGACTAACTGGAGCTCCTGGAACCTTCATGAGACTTATGGACAAAATCTTTGGCGACGAAAACTTCCAAACCGTACTTATCTACTTGGACGACATACTTATTTTTGGCACCACCTTTGGAGAAACTTTAGAAAGATTGGAAATGGTCTTAACAAGACTTTCGAAATTCAACTTAAAAGTAAAGCCAGAGAAGTGTCAGCTGTTTAAGGAGAAACTCCTTTATCTTGGGCACCATATTTCAGAGAAAGATATCTCACAAGAACAAGGGAAGATCGAGGCAGTGATGGAATGGCCAGTCCCAAAGACGGAGACAGAACTACGAGGATTCTTAGGTTTAGCTGGGTACCATAGGAAGTTCGTTCCATCCTTCGCCAGTATTGCAGCACCCCTACACTCTCTTTTACATGGGATACCCCTCAAGAAGAAAGGCAAACGTAAACTTAGCAACGGCCAAGGTATTTCGGCTTGCGACAGCTAGTGTGATAAGGTCTTTGAGGAGTTGTAGCAGAAATTGACAACGGCCCCTGTCCTTGGACACCCCGATTTCTCAAGACCATATATCCTGGAGGTCGACGCCAGTCACAATGGTCTTGGGGCTGTGCTCTCACAGGACCAAGAGGCAGGGAAGGTTGTGCTTAGTTACGCTAGTCGGTCACTACGACCCGCTGAGAAGAATATGACCAATTACAGTAGCATGAAACTGGAACTGGTCGCACTGAATTGGGCTGTTACAGAGAAGTATAGGGATTTCTGGCTGGGTGCTCAGTGTACTGTTACCACAGATAACGACCCACTGAGTCACATTCAAACTTCGGCAAAGCTTGGTGCCACAGAGACAAGATGGATTGGGTGAGCTGGCACACTTCAATTTGACAATCCGTCACCGGTCTGGGAAGAAGAACAAGAATGCTGATTCACTCGTCAAACATGGAACAGAATCCACAAGGCTCAAGGAAGTTGTTGTCGTTATGTCAGAGCATAAGGTACCCACTACAACTGTATTACCATCAGACCTTAAGCTTCAAATCAAAGAGGACAGACAAGTTGTACGTGTGGAAGCCATTCATGCACAGGACGAACCCCTTCCAAGTACCAACATACCATCTGTGTCAGCTGATGAAATGAGGAAATTACAGCGAGAAGATTCAGTCATTTCAAGATTCCTTCACTTCTGGGATCAAAGTTCACAGCCAAGTTTGCGAATGATGAGGAAAGAAGGTCCAGATGCAAGGAAACACTTGAAGTGCTGGAAGCAGATGGTTATGCTGAACGGAGTGCTGTATCGACGATCCTTTGAGAACAACAAGACCATCAATCAAATCATAGTTCCAAAGACCCTCCTGACCCGAGTATTAAAATCTAGTCACAATGAAAATGGACACCAGAGCCCAGAACGGTCTTACTCTATTCTCCGAACCAGATGCTATTGGCCTTACATGGCTAGAGAAGTCGAAAACTACTGCAACAAATGCAAACGATGCATGCTAGGAAAGCATGGACCCAACGTTAGACCAACTTTTGGCTCAATAATTGCAAAGAGACCGTTGGAGATACTTGCCATGGATTTCACGATATTGGAAAAAGGAACAAACAGTTACGAAGATGTCCTTGTTCTAACTGATGTCTTCACCAAGTTCACCCAAGCGTTTCCAACCAGAGACCAATCAGCGAAGTCCGTGGCCAAGATAGTGGTGAGAGAATGGTTTATCAAATTCGGAGTCCCCGACCGTCTGCACAGTGACCAAGGCAGATGTTTTGAGAGCAGAATTGTCCATGAACTCTGTCGCACCTATGGCATCAAAAAGACAAAGACAACCCCGTACCACCCAGAAGGAAATTCTCAGTGTGAACGATTCAACCGTACCCTCCACAACATGCTTCGGACACTGCAACCCAAACAGAAGTTGAAATGGCCCGAACTGCTTCCAGAACTCACATGTGCCTACAACAGCACTCCACATGCCACAACTGGTTACACGCCATATTACCTCTTCTTTGGTAGAGATCCAAAACTGCCCCTGGATCTTGTCCTTGGCAATCAAGCCGAAGAAACATCAAAAACTGAGTGGATCACGGAACACCATGAACGCCTTCAGGTCGCATATCAACAGGCCAGTAAAAGGTCAGAAGAAGAAGCGTTAAAGAGACTAAAAACACTTAACAAAAATGCAGTAGACCGAGAAATACCAATTGGAGCCAGAGTTTTCCTGAGAAACCACTTTCACGGCCGACACAAAATAATTCAAGATATGTGGAACGCAGAACCCTACAAGGTTATTGGAAGGAGAGAGCCCAGCATCTATCTTGTCAAGTCCCTAAATGGCGAAAAAGAAAAACCTGTCCATCGCAGGGAGATCTTGGATTCCAAGACATTAGTAGAAGACCTGGCACCTGCATCCATAGTAGAAAGAGCTGAAGAAGAGGTGGAAGAACTATGCACACCTATTGATTGCTCAGAAGAAGATGGGTTACCAGCGTCATGTACCTTCTATGTCGACGACCCTCCAGAAGATCTCATGGGAAGGAATGACTTCACCAGACAGACGAGTGGCACATCCACAGAAGGGGAGCAAAGCACCACCAGCAGACGGGCACAAGTCATTGAACCAACTGGTGTGACCTCAAGTGACACACCGACAGACTTAGAAGCAACTGGTCGAGAAATATCAGACCTGACTGAAGATATACCAGAAGCTTCCAGTCCTGATGCCAGCAATGCAAAGGAACCTGGGCCTGTATCAAGCCCGGAAACTATGGAAACCTCTGTTAGACGGTCAACACGTTCCACTGCTGGACAGAACCCTAACCCCTTCAACCTGCCTCGTTCTGTGGTTAATGAAATACAGGTTACTCCACAGACAACGCCACATGTAGACCCAAACGTTATCGCAGATATGAGTAGGACACAACTACTATTAGCTCAGTTGTTGGCAGCCTCTGTCTTGCCAAGAGACTCGATGTGACCATGACTGTGTTAGTTACAATTACCTGATAGAGTAGAAGTTGTTTCAACGTGAAAGACAGTTTTTATGGGTTCTCAGTGTGCAGTTCCAATTTAGAGATATATTCTCGCTTTAAGAATGCAGAAACAAGTCCTATGGGTTATGCCTTGCATAGCTTATGCAAGTGCAGTTGAACACTGTAATTATTTTGAGATGTTGTAACAGAGTTGTTTGTTTGTTATAACATGTTGCTTGAAACTGTTTTTGTAATAGTTAGATATTTTTCCAATTTTAGTTTTGTAACGTTGGCATATAGTTATTTGTCGGAGCCAACTGATTCAGCAGGGGAGTGTGAAGAGAGTTTGAAGTGACCAAATTAGCCACGTAAACTTCGTTAATCTTCATCGAATTCCGGAAGTTTGCAACTTTCAGATTATACATTTCCTTACTATATTTCGTAATTTTCACTTAACTTTCTCGTAATTATAATTCCATGTTAAGTCAAGTCCTCTTTCTATAATAAAATAATGTCTTATTGTAAACTAGCTTTGCGACATACGTCACGAGATACGGCACATGCACCAAGCCTCTAGCGAAGCAGGCAGCAGACGACAATCGCTCTCGTGCATTTACTTTTCTTCTCAATAACCAACCGTAAGTACACCCCCCGAGCTGATATATATTGAGTATTTTGACTTTGAGAAACATTGCATTGATATATTAGTCTTTTCACATGTTCTTAAAATTATAAAGATAGAAATAGCGTAATGCGTGTGTTCAATTGCCGACCAAAGTACATTGGTCCGTAGTGGCAACTTCGCAATATCTGATGAAGTATGGCAGATCATGAATTGGCACCGCTTTATAATTTCATTCTTAAGTAGAACCATGTATACTTATTCCTTTTATGTTTGTCTTTTATGCACATTTCAAGTATATAGAGTATGATATGTGTTTTCTGCATCGCTGTCAGTGAATGGTATTTCGCGCCATAAGCGCAGTCGTTTGTTTAACTCGAGTGCATGTTAGCTCACATGAGTTACATCCCTTTGCCAACGCATTGTGTTGCGCCGGCCATGATAGGAAATGTAAACATACTCAGGTTTAGCCATGGCTGGCAATGCATAATATTTACGTTTTAATTCTCAGGATTGTTTTATTATGATGAATTTAGTCATCGTCATTGATGTGCCATTGTACCATTTGTGCCAAACTGAATATCGTTTTCTTGTACTGTATTTATGTCATTATTATTGTTACGCAAATCAACTTCAGTGGTGACTGATGTGAGTTCATTGATATATCATGAATATTGTTTATCCATATCGATCTATGATTTTGTAATTCCATTGTTGCAAACTGACGTCGTCGAGCTTGTGTTGGTGCTTTTCTTCATTATGCTGTAAACTAGAAATACCTTTTCTTTGCAGTCATATGTATTGTAAGACCAACTATAACAAAGTAGTTTCATAGCCGAATTTCATTGTCATTTTCATTAATTGCAATATTTCCACAAAACTTATGTGTACATTATTCCTTCGGTCTCATTTTAAATAGTAATTGTCAATTTATATCTACAATTCCGTCCATCCTAATGTTCAAATACAATCAATGAACTTGTGCTTTTCTACAATGTCAAACATTAAGTGTAGGTGTATAGTATGCTGTTGTAACATTACATAGAAATATATTTTCATTCTGTTGCTCAGTGATTGTAACCTAATGAGCCTGTGATATTTGTATGTTATAGGTTTTTCCTTATTGTCTACGTTGAGATGGAAATAAACATGAATTGACATAACTCAACCTTGTGTCATAATTACCGTCCCACACAAGGAGAAGAGCTCCCAGATACACTGTCACCAGGGTTGCTTTCACAAGCAGCACGCAGGACACTGGTCCCCAGGATAAGAGGTACCTTAGAAGTGAAGTCGGAAGTGGGCACCACAAGTATGAGTGCAGCTACCTCCACTACTCGACCCATGAAGTCAGGGGTATAGCAATAGTAGCCTCAACATACCCCAAATAGGGTAGCTTGGATCCCCCAGCTCCATGCACCTCTAGTAATGAACTAATTTGGTGGAGTGGCAAGTGAGGGAGGTAGGCTCTGTAGAAACTTTCAGAGATAGTGGTGACCATTGAACCAGTATCTATCAAAACTTCACAGACATGCTCCTCTACCTTCACATGCGCAATGTTTGGGTGCCCAACTAAATTGGAAGGCACCTCTCGTTGAGAGCTTTGGTTAGAGTCCTGAGACCGCTCCATAACTGGGACACTTAGAAGTTCAAAGCAGGGCAATGCTGGTGACCCCTTTTGAGCCTTGGCCTTCCACAATCAAAACAGAAAACTGATGATTGTTGTGGAGGGGGTTTATCACCGACCTGCTTTACTAAAGGTTTATATGTCTGGGCACCTTTGAAGGGAGCTGGGCCTTTACTCCTGGTGGGTGGTTTGTAAGAGGAGGCTTGAGGAACTTTGTCCCCAATAGACTTTAGACTCTTATCAAGGTCTTTAAGCCTAGAGAGCACATCCTCCATCACCCGACATGGTACAGGAGTGGTAACGGGACACTGATGTACCTCCTTAGGGGTAAGCAGTTCCTTCTCCACCCAACGTACAGCAAGCAGCAGTTGGCTGTACTCGAGACCAGAGTCAAAGTGATGACGAGTTGCCTGCTTCAAAGCATCCTGGGACAACCCCATCCAGAAACAGCTTCAAAGCAGGGTCATTGCAGCATTTGGTGGGAGCATTCCTGAGACTTCGATCTTTGAGATCAAGTCACGAAGTCTACAACTCCAAGCTACAGCAGACTCATTTATTTCCTGGCTAGCTGTGTAAAAGCGCTCCATGAGCGTCTCGCCAGGCATCACATTGCCAAATACAATGTCCAACTGCTCTAAAGCAGAATCAATGGTTGCCCCTGCAACCCTTGGCTGCTCTCCGCATGGCATTGAATATGGCGGTGTCATCAGAGTGAGCATTTCACGTCGACACCCCAATATTTCAAGGTGCCACTGACTATATTTCACATCACCCTTTGCCCTATCCCCTGAAAATGTTGACAACCGTGGACTTGGTGCATTGATTATTGTCATGTAGGAGGTGTGTGATATGGGCATGACCTCATTTGGTGCCCCAGTCGGACGTGTAATGACACGCGACTGCTGTGAGTAAGGGGTTGATGAACCCTGGGGTTGGTTATAACTGAAGAGTGACCCGTAGGGCCTAGGCAAAGATTTCGGCAATTCTATCCTAGGACTAGGGTCTTGTGGGGGTATTGTCCGCTGGGAAGGCTCCATGGGTGACCATACATCAGGCAACAAAGGAGACCCCAGAGGTGAATGTGTAAGCAGTGACGATAGCCCAGGTGTATATGGTGGGGCAACAACCCTTTGGCTATCCACAGGAGGTGGAAGCATATGCAGCCGAAACAACGTATCTCCAGACCCAACATCAGCTACATAAGTGGTCTGAGGTGGATGTTGATTAGCGTCGTCTGCTAGACGGGTGAGTATGCTAGTACGGACTAAGGGATCAAGCTGATGAATGAAATCCACAACCTGATCAACCTGTGATCTAACATCACTGTCCGATTGAGCCATAATGTGTACGATAACACAAGTATGACGAACTTCCAAAAAGGCAACAAGGATCCTATACGTTGGGACCCAACAACAATATTATGAACCGAGGCGATCACAAAGTGCAAAAACTCCTAAGTATTAGGAAACCAAGTGCAGGGCTCCGATAAAAGCAAGGATACAAGATGGACTATGGTGTGATATGGGTAGACTTACAACTGAGGGGAACTAACCACTACCCCAGGTAAGCAGCAAAGTTCAATAGCAATGCAAGTAGCCGAACAACAATCAGGATGTGGTCACCTGAAGGACAACTTATGCATGTACTGAGGTCAGGTAAAATGAAACACTAGTCAGATGATACCATTGGAAATTAAATCATCCAGGAAGCAAAGGCTATGGTGTGAGACTAAACTGGCAACGACTACAAAGTCATCCCAGATACAAGCAGTAACTGCAAGTACTACAGACCAGACAACCACTGGAAATAAGTCAAGATGCAGCAACAACTGAGTTGTACATACAGAAAGTAAATGTTACAGTAGATACTGACTGAACTCCACTGTCACATATGTAACTTACATATGAGGGGAAACTATACAAATATCTCACATCACAGATATACTGTTACTTGAGATAATAAATATGCAATTGAGGGAGATACTGAGGACATAATCACTGATGGTGTTCATATATTGCAAACAGAAGATCTGGTATGACAGATGATAGTGATGAAGCCTATAATTGGATATGGTATACGATGAAATGAAGAAACACAAGACAAGACAAAATACTTATGGTAAACATGTTAGTGGTTTGCTGAAGAGAGATATGTCCACACGGAAGGAAAGACAGCAGGAACAGCATGGAAAAAGAAGTACTGAGGATAGAGTCTGACACAGGTAAAGTAAGAAGGGTATCAATGCAAATATCAAAAGTATTGACAGAAATTATGTCAAGTAAAAAAACAAACTTTGGATTTTGAAATTGAACTGTTTAAGTTAAATGTTAAATAACTTTGAAATATAAATTTGGAAACAAAGTCAAATAATTACCAGCTACACTTAATATTAACCTGAAATTTTGATCAGTGGTGAAATTTTGAATAGATATGCGCTCTAATTAATTTTTCGGAATAAACTTGTCAGTGAGATGAAAATGAATCTATACTATATATATAGTTTAAATAAACACTGTAGACATAGAAATGTGGTAGAAATAGAATTTGTACTATAATCAATACTTTGTAGAAATCAATATGATTATAAATTTCAAACAAATGTAAACATGATAAACATATAATATATATCACAGGATGATATTGCAATGTGATATTGAAATTAGAAATATATATCACACATAAAGAGAAATATTCAATGTGGATCACAAATAATGTCTTGATATTCAGGCTCAAAAGTCAAATGTATATGTCCTGAATTTGTGAAACACAAAAATGACAAGTTACACTTCACGAAAAAGTATGATGAATGAATGAACTATTCATCCACGAAGTGTACAAGATGTCCTTGGAAACTGCATGAACTCTTGAATATTGAATTGCCATCTGATGAATGATGAACTGCCTCTTCTCACTGTACAAGTGATGATGCTGATGAGACTAGCAGCCCCACGTTGGGCGCCATTTTGTGGTATGTTGTTGTCCAGCCACTGGGCTGCTAGTCAAAACATGAGGCAGTTCTTGGATGATGATGATATTTATTTCTGTGTAGCAGATGGTGGGAGGGAAGCTGTAAAGAAGAGTCCTCCCTCCATAAAGAGTTCATGCAGAATTGTTATAATTCAATTTAAGCCAAAAAGGAAACAGAATAATTTATATGGATAAGTGGGGTAGCACATGGTTGAAGCACATGGTTGGAGACCATGTGCTCAAATAATGTAACACAAAATGTGTGAACTGGCAAATATTTAGATTATAACAAATTAAATAATAATGCAATTAAATATATTTTACTTTAATGAAAAGCTGTGATACCCTTCCTATGAATATATTTGTTTCCAAAGCAGGATGGAAAGAGATAAGAATATTGAAATGTTTCTCACCTGTAAAGAAGAGTCCTCCCTCCATAATGAACACAGAATGAAGTGATGGTGATAATGGATGAAAATGTATATATGTATAGAATGAATACTAGGTTTTGTGGTACTTATGTGGCTATAACTCATTCAGAGTTGGCACCACCACCCGGCTACATAAGCATCGACTTGGGACGTAAACTGCCTAATCTATCCAAAGTTACCACTGAAATGTGGGCATACACAAACATGGGACTGTTAATGGATGGGATCAAGTCAGGAGATATGAATTCACAAGAAATCCTTGATTACCTGAAATATCTGCAAGACGTTTGCCGTTTTTCATCAAAGTACATATGGGTCAGGGTTCTGTTGTACGATAGAGGATTTTGAATCAAGAAGCATGAAGAAGGTGTCCAATGGGAAACACCTTCCCAGGACATCAGGGAATTTCGGCTCATCCCAAAACAGACGTCGCAGACAGCGTGAGTGATAAAACAGATGGAAGACAGCCCGTTAAAAAAAATGCACCGCAAGGTCAACACACTAGGGGACCATTTACACCAGAAGGTTTGGAAATCTGCAAGCGCTACAACCAAGGTTTCTGCTCCCTAGTAAACTGTATAATGGCACATGTTTGCTTTACCTGTTTCAAGTGAGGACAAAGTCACCTACAGCACGTTAGTACACCTCCAGTTCAAGCTGACGATCGTACTCAGTCTACGGCAACTAGGACTGAATAAAAAAAAACGAACGCATTCATGCAATTCGCTAAATCCTGTGGCTTGGGAACCTTTATTACCAGCTGAAGATCTGGATAGGGATTTCATTCTAGAAGGGGTTCATAATGGGTTTAAATTGGCTGATATTGACAATGTGACTATTGAGCATCAGAATACAAAAAATCACAATCCGCCTTTCACCACAGACAACAAACTGAAGCTCAGATAACTGAAGAATTGAACTTGGAAACTACATTGTTACTAATAGCAGACCAACTATTGTTAGTGCTTTAGGAGCTATCCCTAAATCTTCTACAAAAGTGTGATATATTCACGATGGAAGTTTGCTGTCTGTTGGTGGAATGAACAGTTTTATGAGTTCATGTGAAACTAGCTATATGGACCTTAGACATGCAGTGAAACACATAGAGGTAGTTACTTAGCCAATGTGGATTTGAAAAATGCTTATCGCTCTGTTAGAACACACCAAAGCAATTTCCAACTTACAGGTTTAGCATGGCTTTTTGAAAGCAAGGCAGACATCACATACATGTATGATTCCAAGTTGACGTTTGGGGCATCAAAAAATCCGAAAACATTTCAGTGTTTGAGCAGCGCTGTATGCAGAATTATGTTGAAGTGGTATGGAGTTACAGTGCTGGCATATTTAGATGATTTTTTGATCGTGTGTGATACAGCTGAGTCATGTGCTTTGGCCTTGCGTCAGCTTTTGCAAGTTTTGCGTTTTCTTGAATTCAATGTTTATTGGTCAAGACAGAAGATGGTGTTTCTGGGTAAACTCGTTGACACAGAAGTTTGTACACTCTCCTTTCCAAATGATAAGTTTCAACATTTCCATGAATTACTGCAAGAATTCAAAAACAGGAAAAGGGCCAGCAAAAAACAACTTGAGAGCCTCATAGGGAAACTTAACTGGGATTCTATGGTTGTTCAGGGAGGAAGGACTTTATTAAGACATGTGATAGATTTGAAAAACCAACTTGTGTCATCTGGAGATAAAGCTGTATTAGATAGTGAGTTCAAGAAAGATATATGGTGGTGGAACACTTCTTGATACATTTCATTCTGCACCAATCAGGACAGTTGAAACAGATGCATGTCTTGTGGGTGCAGGTGCTGCCTATAATGGAGTCTTTGTGTATGTCAACTGGGAATTTGACATGCCTACAGCCATAAACCAGCACGATAATTCCAAGTAAGTTCTAGTGGTTGTTATTGCAGCTGTTAGATGGTGTTTTGCATGGCAGAATAAAACTGTCATTTTTTAAGACAGACAATATGACGACTAAAGCTGTGATTAATAAAGGGACATCTAGGTCTCCTTTTGTGATGCAGTATTTGCACTATTTGTGTTGACTCCAAGCGTAGTACTTTGTAGAACTTTGTGTTGAAAGCTATCCATGTGCCTGGCAAGTGTAACATTCTAGCAGATTCTATTTGTAGAATACATGAGCCAGGGCAGTTATCTAAAGTCTGTGAGATGTTACCGCATTTGCAGTTGTCTGTTTATAGCAGAGAGTTTATTGGCATATGTCTGATAAATTCATTTCTTTCAGATGGGGTAGTGGATTCCCTAAAGAGAAACATGAAGGAGGCAGCAAATCGTCTGGCAAGCAAGGGCTGGGCAGACTCAACAAAAGGGACGTATGGAAGCCACCTTAAGTGTTAATTGGAGTTCTGTGAGAAGACAAAGTTCAACCCAGTCCCAGCTACAAATGAGTGTCTTTCTTGTTTTGTGGCATACATGGTTGATACAAAGCATTTTAAGTACAGTACTGTGAGACAATATTTGTGCATTGTGTCTAATATTCACAAAATGAATGATCTTGATGATCCATTGAAGGATAACTGGCATGTGCAGAACCTCCTCAGGGGTGTACGAAGAGAGCTAGGTGATGCTCAAAAGTGTGCAGCACCCATTACTCCCCATCACTTATTGATGATTCGTTCTAAGCTGAACATGACAAGTTTATTGGGTGCGTCCATCTACACTGCATGAGTAGTAGTATAGGTAATAGGGGTTCTGGACCACTTCCACTGGAGCTTGATTTATTTACCTATACTGCTACTACAGGTGGCATTTTTTATGCGTAAATGATGATGCGATTCAACGATAGTCATGAGTTGTATTAAACGAAACATCAATATTAATTAATAATGAATAAAATAATGAATAGCCCACGAGGATATTGGAAAGGTATAGGAGCAATAAAAAAATTAGCCACCGCGGCTAAGGTATCTAAAGATGTGGCCAAGGATTGGTTAAAGAAACAAGCGATGTGGCAAATGTATTTACCGGCACCGCGTTATATACCAAGGAAGAAGTTTGATATTTTTACAACGAATGAAGCTCATCAGGCAGACCTCTTGTTTCTTCCCCACGATAAGGTAAAACGCAAAACGTATAAATACGCTTTAACGGTAGTGGATTTGGCTAGTCAATACAAAGAGGCAGAGCCATTAACCTCGAAAGATTCAACAGAAGTAGCTAATGCACTGAGCCGCATATATAAACGCGGACCGCTAAAATGGCCTAAGCTATGTCAAGTAGATCCCAGTCGCGAGTTTATGGGATCGGTAACTAAACTGTTAACAAAGCACGATGTCGAAATCGTCCGTGGTGAAAGAGAGGCCCACCGCAGTCAAGCTATCGTCAAAAGATTTAACAGGACATTAGCGGAACGTTTGTTTGGCTATCAGTATGGGATCAAAATGAAATCCGAGCGATTGAGATCAACCGAATGGGTGACACGATTATCAGCCGTTGTATCAGCGCTGAATAATAAAGTAACGAGATTAATAGGAAAGAAACCATCCGATGCTGTTAAAATGAAATCCGTGACTTCCGAATCTTCAGCACCGAGGAGAGGCAAAGAACGAAAACTTCTGGATAGAGTAAGGGTAAGATATATATACCAGCCCGGTGAACTCGAGGGAGGCCTACGTCGCGCAACCGATCCCATATG
Source organism: Haliotis cracherodii (assembly GCF_022045235.1). Lineage (NCBI taxonomy): Eukaryota > Metazoa > Mollusca > Gastropoda > Lepetellida > Haliotidae > Haliotis > Haliotis cracherodii. The sequence goes on from NW_027266286.1 coordinate 34,069,418, forward strand.
GTCCCTTAAGACATATAACATTAGTCGATTGGTTACGAAAGAAGGAGAGCCTATTCTTTATTATCTTCAAGATGGACCGGGTAGGGCATTTGTACGAGAAGAGTTGTTCATAGTTCCCAACGATACGGTATTACCGCCATAACCATAAGTATAGGTAGTTACACCATCATTATCAATCCATCTCTTTGTATCTAAGGGGGATAATGATGTCTTGTTCATTCTTAATCCATATATCCTATGATTGTAACTTCTTAAAGAGTTCATCTCGTGTTTGAACGTTCTACCGTTGAATAATGATTCTTTATACTGTTCGTGTTTGATATGCTTTTTTACCACATACTTCTTAACACCCTTAGCTTTTCTTATCTCTCCATTATCAGACTTTTTTATAGAATACATCTTAGGTCTTAATCCCACATACTCCGCTATAGGGGTCCCAGCACATTCATCCTTCATCTTACCTAACACCTTTTTATTTACTATGCTGTGCAGTGGATTATCTTTTGGGTAATCGCTCGTGTCGTACATATCTATTTTTTTTGCCATATCTTTATACACATTCTCGGTTTGTATTTCCATCAACAAAGAATCTGTGTCGGTATATAACACCTCGCATCTATCGCCGTATTGCTTCTTAAGTTTGTTGTAATAAAAGTCATACATTAAGTGTTTTGACAAGTCGAGAATACTCATACCGACGTACACCGGTCTGTTGAATTTTATATTACTTTTCTGCATATGCAACGCGGCTAAGTCGTTATCGAATATCTTGCTTCTGTTAAAAGCCGGACTGGCTATAAGTTTCCTGAGTCTTTCTTCCTCATTAGATCTGACTAATTTAACATCAACACGCTTCCTTAGACTCTCCATAGTTTTACCAAATACCGAGTTATTCATGAGCTCATATAGATTCTTTTCGAAATCGCTGGTGGCTATCTTTCTTAAATCTGTGTTCAACCTTATATAGGGCTCCATCCAAGGGCTTTGATCAAACTTTAGAACTCTGTGTATTTTCTTAAGTTTCATACCTAACGATAGATACAATTGGAGATTTCTGTAGTGAACTATATATTTTGTCTTATCCATCAAATTTGGTACGAGTTTTTCTATGTTAGCTAACCTTGTATTACCCATCAAGGAGTGTTGATATTCCGACATCCAATCTTTATTAACCATTAATCTTTCAGGAGCTAGCGGATAACTGTTATGGTCTTTATGTAACGAACTTGGATATTCCAAGTCAACTTCTAGTATGTACCCTTTATTCTCATCATTATTATGGATATTATTCTCATCGACCCATTCAAAACCACCCATGGGTAAAGGTTGACTCATAGCCCATCCGTACAAATTGTTAGCGTCGAGATATAATATGTGCGTGTTGGGTTTACTCGGATCGTATCCTTCTACTAATTTATTATTAGCCTTAGAATACCTTTACGCTGCCATCGATATACCCCCTCTTAATCCTTTCTCAATAAACAAGTGCATATCGTAATCTAAGAGTAGTTTTAGTTCTACGCCGGTCTTCTTCAACAATGCATCCCACGATAGTCCAGGACTGGAATAGTACTATCATGGTACAACATTTATACTAAGTTATCTTATAATAATTAGATCTACATCAAGTGCTTTTATGAGTTATCATGGTGTAATATTTATACACCATTTCATATAATTATAGTTTAGCAAGTAATAATTATCATCAGGTAAAATGCATATATAAAATATCAGTAGTTTCAGTTATAGCTTTTTAGATGGTTGCTAGCCTAAGGTATCAAGATCCCATCTCCCAGACAAAGGATATTTATTTAAGTATATCTGTCATCACCTACCGGGGTATATCAGAATAACATTACTTCAATTAAGACTCATTAAGGATTAGCCCCCATACAAGCTCGTCTATAGGGCATTAAGGATTAGCTCCCACACAAGCTCATCTATAGTGACACCCTAATCTCTTTCAAAGCATCCAGTAAATATGTCAACAAGATTAGTGCCAGTCCAACAGGATTAACAGGATTTAGTATTCCCCTCTGTCTAGCCATCCATTTAGCTTAGGACACAACCAATCGTGTATCAACCAATCACATTCCTTTCTATTGTTCAAACTTTCATTAAATACATACTGTAGCCAAGTTCTAGCAGAGAAGGGGTTTGACTCTCTTACCAAGCAGACCTCTCTCCCACAGCCCAGAGTGTGTACCGACTCTCTGTGGCACCCTCAGTTATTTCTAAGTATATTGTTAATTGTTCTTGTAAATAAAATTGTGATTAGTCTCCTGTGACTCTGGCTCTTTGCTGACTAATTCCCCAAGAAAACCAGCGCGTCATTTGGAAGGTATTGTTCACCTAGAACAGTTCCATGATAATTTGGCGGAGAATCATCGTTTTCGGAACCACGGAGTCCAGGAACTAACTACAACCAACTACAAGAACCCATTGGAGGACATGTCCAACCGTGATCATCTGATGGAATAACAAGCAAGCTGCATCTACCTCTGACCTCAACACTGGATTAAAGACAACCAACTCCTCCAAAGACACCAACAAAGGAAGAAAAAGTCTTCAAATATTGTAAGTACTACATTGTTGATTACTTGTCTTCCTTTAATTTAGTACGGTACATACTAATAGGTGTCATGGCAAATATTGAGTCTGGTATGGAAAGTAACTTCGAGAGTGAAATTCCAACAGTGTCTTTAGTTACGCCCCTTGCCAAAAGTGTAATTCAGGCAAAATTTGGCACAAAAACAACAAATTGTTTAGTAGATACAGGGGCATCCATTTCTTGTATTTCGTCTGCTTTTCTGAGCACAGCTTTTGAAAACCTTACTCTTGGAAACTCACCCTTTCCACAGGTTAAAGGTGTTGGCGGCGAATTGCATAAAGTGTTGGGTTCAGTTGTGTTAGATTTTGTCATTGAGGATCAGGAATTTTCTCAAAGATTCTATGTTCTGCCTACACTACCAGAAGCAGTGATACTAGGTGAGAACTTCCTTGATGACAATGATGCAGTCTTAGATTATAGCTGTCATTCCTTGATACTTAACAACAGCTCCTCAGATAGGCAATATATCAATTTCATAGCCAATTCAGTGCAAGAGATTAGTGGATTAGCAAAAACAATAGATCAGATTTACATCCCCCCTCAGAGTGAAATTCATTTCAAGGTTAGACTATCAGAGGTCAAAGAGGATTCCCTCATCCTGATTGAACCCATTGCTTCCCTCACTGCTCATTCTGAAGTAGCAGGTGGTAGAACTCTTTCCAAAGTGAAAAGCAAAACTGCTACCTTTAGGCTTATGAATCCCTCCCAAGAAGAAAAGGTTCTTGACAAGGATACAGTTGTAGGCAAATTTAGTTACATTGACAAAGACTCTGTTTTTGAAATCGGCTCTGACCAACCATTCATCAGTACCGTTAACACCGACAATGAGAAGAGAGACAATGACACCAGGGATTATGTTAAAATTGCACAAGAATTAGGATTTGATTTGACCAATACACAACTGACTCCAGACCAACGACACAGACTACTTAGATTCTTGGGACAAAATAGAGACATGTTTTCAACGAGTCTTGCAAATTTAGGAAAGACTGACATGCACCAGCATATCATTGACACTGGCGACCACCCACCCGTTAAGTGTAGACCATATCGCCAATCCCCTCATCTCCAAAAAGTCACTGAAGAGCTTATAGATGATTTCCTGAAGTATGATTTGATCGAGGAGTCTACTTCTATGTATTCAGCTCCCATTATCCTAGTCAAGAAACGTGATAGCTCATTTAGATTTGTTTGTGACTACAGAAAGTTGAATTCTGTCACTTTACCAATGTCATGGCCTCTTCCAGTTTTTGATGATGTTGTTGATAACATAGCCAATGCACAAGCTAAGATCTTCTCAACTTTAGACCTTGCTAATGGCTTCTTCCAAGTGCCATTACATGAAGATTCAAAGCATAAAACTGCTTTCGTCACCCATCAAGGCCTTTATCAATTCAAACGTTTGCCCCAAGGTTTGACAAATTCTCCACTTTGTTTTCAACAGCTCATGAGCAAAGTGCTAAGAAAATTGCTTTTTAAGGTTGGGCTGATCTACATTGATGATTTGATAGTTTACAGCAAAAACTTTGAAGAGCATCTCCAACATTTGGAGCAAGTATTTTACTATCTGAAACAGGCAAAATTGACACTAAAGCCATCCAAATGCAATTTTGCAACGGACAAAGTTTCTTTTCTGGGTCATGTTTTATCATGTGGAGGTGTTCAAGTTGATGACAAAAAGATTGAAGCAATTAGAACCTTTCCAGTGCCCAAATCACAAAAGCAGATCCGCTCCTTCTTAGGTCTCACGAACTTCTACAGGAAGTATGTGAAAAATTACGCTCACATAGCGCTTCCACTGAATGTCTTGCTAAAGAAGCATTCAGAGGCAGAAGTAGGAAAGAAACCAAAGTTCCAATGGTCACTTGAGTGTGATCAGGCATTCAACACCCTCAAACATGCTATGAGTAATACACCTGTTCTGGCGTATCCAAATTTTGACAAAGAATTTCTTCTTGCAACTGATGCCAGTGATATGAGCATAGGTTTTGTTTTGAGTCAAAAAGACGAGAAAAATAATGAACATCCAATAGCTTTTGGTGGTAGAGCTCTTCATGGCAGTGAAAAGAACTGGAGCATTACAGAAAAGGAAGGCTTAGCTCTAGTTGAAGCCATTAGATCCTTTCTTCCATACCTTGCAAATTCCAAATTCACAGTCTACACTGATCATATAGCATTGAAATGGCTGAAATCCATCAAGGATGCCACAGGTAGGTTAGGGCGATGGTCTTTGGAACTTTCTACCTGCACTTTTGACATTGTTCATCGCAGCGGCAAAGCCAATGGGAATGCCGATGCTCTCTCACGTAGGGAATATGAGGAAAATATTAACTGTAATGATCAGACAGAAGAAGATGCTGAGAAAACAGTCTTCTCAGTAACTTCAACTCAGCAAAGCAAATCAACTAGCAATACGACAATCTTGCCAAACACCCATTCATCCACACGGGTCACACAGACAACTCAGACTGAGGATATTTGCACACCTATTGTCAATCACTTAGAATCAGACACACAGACAACACATTGGTCAGTCACCTTTGAATATGAAGAGGATTATCAGTCAGTACCAGTTAATGTTGTCGCAGCATTACATGCTACAAATGCTGATGTTACCCAAGACACATTGGTTGAAGTAAGTATAAAAGAACATCCAAATTTACGTCACCTACAAAGGATTTGTCCAGATTTCATCCAAATCTTTGACTACAAAGAGGATGATGTACTTCCACAAAATGAAAAGGATCGTCAAAAGATTCTTATTGAAGCCAATACTTTTGAAATTGATGAAGGCATCCTATACAGATTTGTTCCACAAAGACAGAAAGGCCATGCAGACAAGTTCATTAAACAGCTGGCAGTCCCAAGAACCCTCAGAAATCAAGTCCTGCAATCCTATCATGACTCAGAGTTTGGCGGTTGCCACCATGGGAAAGAATGGATGCACAACACCATGAGACCTAAGTACTACTGGCCCAAAATGTACAGCAATATTGCCACTTATGTCCAGACATGTGAGGTATGTCAACAGACCAAGAGGCACTACCATGGCAAGAAGGCACCACTTCGTCCACTACCTGTAGAAGAGGTCTTCACACGATGGCACGTTGACATTCTCGGTCCCCTGCCAACAACACCAGATAAGTACAAGTACATTTTGGTCATCACAGATGCATCATCTAGATGGTGTGAAGCTTTTCCACTTCGGACCCAAGAAGCCAAAGAAGTAGCAGATGTTCTCGTCAGAGAAATATTTTGTCGGTATGGCGCACCACGGACCTTAATTTCAGACAGAGGTCAGAACTTCATGTCCAAACTTATCAAAGCAATTTGTGAACTTTTGGCAATTAAATTTACCCATACCAGCCCATACCATCCTCAAACAAACAGCTGTGTAGAAAGGCTCAATTCCTATATCAATCAGTCACTAAGAGCCTATTGTAACAAGTCTCAAAATGATTGGCCCCGTTTCATTCCTGGCATCATGATGGCCTATCGGATGGCTCCAAATTCATCAACTCAAAAATCCCCATATGTTATGCTTTTCGGCCGAGAAATGAGAGCTCCACAAGATGTAGCATTAATTCCAAAAGAAATTTAGGCCACAATAACAAAAGTTATCTTTCCAATTTGCTTGAGGAGCTTGAAATCACTAGAACAATCGCAGCTGAAAACACTGCTCGGGCTAAGGAGGTGTATTCAGAACAATATAATAGAAAGGCTAAAGAACCAGAATTCGCCCCAGGTCAAAGAGTTTGGCTTTACTGTCAAAAAGTTGAAAAAGGCCTTTCCAACAAATTAACCAAAAAGAGGTATGGTAGCTATTATATCGTCCATACAGGTCCAAATTATACCTACAAACTACGCCGAAGTTCTGACAACAAAATACACAAACCACTGGTCCATGCCAACCGTCTGAAGCCATATTTTGATCCTGCTGATCGTCCACAGTATCCTCCAGAACCATACCTCAATGACACCAGTAACATAGATTCAGGAGTCATGGATGACAATGAGGAACCAGTCAGTGATTCACAGCCTGACAGCAACAATTCCCCATCAACAAGTTCAACTAACCAGGCTACTGATCAATCACCTCCACAACAGAAAGGTAAGAAGGTCAATTCCAAAACAAAGGCAGGTACTTCCAGCAACAAGAGTCCGAAGCAAAAGACCCCAACAAAGAAGAAAAACCCTGTTCCAAGTACAACAGAAAAACCTACCAGTCCCACGGCAACAATGAAGGAAAATCATGCCACACCAGGTCCTAGTGCTCCAACCAAGGTAAATGAAAAGGTAAACAAAGGGAAAAGAGGAGTGAATAGTAAGCATCACCAGCCCAAATCCAGAAAACAACCCGACGACAGCCAGGTACAACCTCCAAGTCCAACATCAGGTAATCAAACCAAGGATATCCCTCAGGTTTTCAATCCAGAGGACATCCACTCAATTGTTAGTTCTAAGAGAGCAAATGGCAAAATCTACTACAGAGTGAAATGGAAGGATCCAGAAAGAGGAAACACATGGGAGTATGGCAGCAGCATTCCAGACTCCATTAGGAGAGAATTTCACCTCAAAAGAAGTATGTCAGGAAAACGACGAAAACGTCCACTGAAGAATCATAAGTTTTTCGACAAAAAGGATTCAGCACAAGACAATAAATCAGTCAATGTTCTGTCAGGTAATTCAATGTCAGGTAATGTCCAGCAAACCAAGTCCACCAAACCATGCATAGAATTAGATGTCAAACCATATCTGTTTTTTCCAAAACACCTACGAAAAGTAGAACATATAATAGAAAGAGTTCTGGGCATTGAAATTATTCAAGGAGACTGCTATGTCAAGGTCTCATATAAAGAACATCCTGATACTGTCCACACATGCTATTTTGAAAGTGTTCCTCCCCACCTCATACAGGGCTACCTTGATGATAGCTGGCAGGATCTCCGTAATTGGTCCTGTCTAAAAGATAATCCTCGATATGATCCAGAGGAAGCACCAATTTATAAATCCAAAAGGGTTATTTTTCCACATAAAGACTTTGGAAACATCAACACCTTTAACTACCGTATTTCAGCCACAGACTTTAGTCCCCATCTACCATACTATGTCAACCTCGCCGTACATACCGAACAATGCCAGTTGAACATATTCTTGATCAAAATACAAAATCTCCTGAATAAACGGTGCAAATCACGAAACAGCTATTAGCTGTATCTTGTTATGTTTTCTTGTGTCCAGTCTTTTCACTATGTTCGCCAGTTGAGAACAAATGGCATCAGCCTGATCATCTGAGTTATTTGTATCCCCACTAATTTTGAGCATTGACCTGATCAACCAATCTCAAAAGCGAAGTGAAATGACACAAACCAAACCATACTGCGAATCGAAACCCAAACCGCACCGAAGCGAAGCAAACCGTACTGCGAATCGAAACCCAAACCGCACCGAAGCGAAGCAAACCGTACTGCGAATCGAAACCCAAACCGCACCAAAGCGAAGCAAACCGTACTGCGAATCGAAACCCAAACCGCACCAAAGCGAAGCAAACCATACTGCGAATCGAACCCAAACCGTACCGAAGCGAAGCAAACCATACTGCGAATCGAACCCAAACCATACCGAAGCGAAGCAAACCGTACCAAAGCAAAATAAACCAAACCCTATCACATTGAACCGAACGAAAATCAAAGCGAAAAACAAACCAAATTGAAATAAAGCAAACTTAACAACCGAAATGAACCAAAACAAAGAAAAGGCAAACCAAATAGTTACGAAAACTAACAAAGAATTCTAAAAAGGATATACACCTTTCTAACACCTTTTGTATACCGTATTAGTGTAATAAACGATGCACTTGTTATATGCACATGCACATATATGTATATATAATTCGTCTAATGATTGTATCCAAAAATAGAAGGATATTACTATTTTTCTCATGATATACTTTTGTAATTTGCCGCCAATACATTCTTCCTGGCCATGACACCGTTTAGTAATAATTATGTACTGATCTTTCACATTATAATTATCATATTTGTTTTATTTTCTAGTTATTACAGACAAACTGAGGAAGTATTTATATATGACATATTATTTGAACATGCTAACTCTCTTTTCTTTGTTTCCATGTAAAAACCTCCATGGACACAGCTTACTATCTCACAACCCCAATCCAGGATGTGGAACTCAAGGCCTCCTACATCACCCATAAAACCACCAGTACAGAGTGCCAAGACAAGCCAGCTCCACATCCAGATTCCCTGATGACAGCATTTTTATATCATGTTTCCTTATATCAAAGAGACGCTATAATAATTGTTATTTACTATACTACCAGTTTAACTTAATACATTGTCCATCTAAGCCATAATTATTTTAATTTTTACACGTTTGGGGTCCAAACTTTTTCAGACGGAGGGGAAGTTATCATGGTACAACATTTATACTAAGTTATCTTATAATAATTAGATCTACATCAAGTGCTTTTATGAGTTATCATGGTGTAATATTTATACACCATTTCATATAATTATAGTTTAGCAAGTAATAATTATCATCAGGTAAAATGCATATATAAAATATCAGTAGTTTCAGTTATAGCTTTTTAGATGGTTGCTAGCCTAAGGTATCAAGATCCCATCTCCCAGACAAAGGATATTTATTTAAGTATATCTGTCATCACCTACCGGGGTATATCAGAATAACATTACTTCAATTAAGACTCATTAAGGATTAGCCCCCATACAAGCTCGTCTATAGGGCATTAAGGATTAGCTCCCACACAAGCTCATCTATAGTGACACCCTAATCTCTTTCAAAGCATCCAGTAAATATGTCAACAAGATTAGTGCCAGTCCAACAGGATTAACAGGATTTAGTATTCCCCTCTGTCTAGCCATCCATTTAGCTTAGGACACAACCAATCGTGTATCAACCAATCACATTCCTTTCTATTGTTCAAACTTTCATTAAATACATACTGTAGCCAAGTTCTAGCAGAGAAGGGGTTTGACTCTCTTACCAAGCAGACCTCTCTCCCACAGCCCAGAGTGTGTACCGACTCTCTGTGGCACCCTCAGTTATTTCTAAGTATATTGTTAATTGTTCTTGTAAATAAAATTGTGATTAGTCTCCTGTGACTCTGGCTCTTTGCTGACTAATTCCCCAAGAAAACCAGCACGTCATTTGGAAGGTATTGTTCACCTAGAACAGTTCCATGATAGTACCATGCCGGGTCCAAGCCGTATTGTTTTAAACACGTCTTTCTGAATATTTCGAATATATCGGTGAGTAAAAGTACATCGGTTTTTAAGAACATATCGTGATAATCACCTAAATTCTTACAACCTAATTTATCCCAGACCGTCAGAGCGTGTTCATAATCGGCATCTGTTATTTTAGATTCTGTTAAGTTACTATAGAATGATTCGAGGGGTGGTAATTCAGTTTCTTCGAATCTAGACCAATCATCCATATATTCGTAAGGATATACACCTTTTCTCAGCAACAAATGACGAGTTATCTTATTGGTATATTGATTTGTTATCGCAAAGTCATCGGGATTGTTCGCATTAGCTAAATTGTCCAGGGAAGATAACAGAAACTGTACGGAGTCTATGAATCTAAGCCCATTACTTTGATTTATTCTAGTTTTCCCATCCTTGTCCCTATAATGTATAGGTTTAGTCAACGAGAACGATATGTATTTTTCCATATTGTTAGGAATGCAGGTTAAACCGCCGTCAGTCTTTGAGATAGCTTGCATAATGAGATGTGAATCGTATCCCCTAAGGTTATGAAACACAACAGGGATGGGTATTGTTTGAGAATTCATTTTTAGTTTCAAGTTACACTCGTTATGCGCGGCTCCCCGATAATTACCCGTGACGTGACAATGATCTCTTACGGAATCCCCATCCAGGGGTTTATTACAAACGTGACAACTCGTTGACTTCTTATGGGCCCTCCAATCATCCCTCGTCATACGCATGGGTTTCTTACGCGATAATTTTTCCCTGATTATTCTCTCTTCATTTTGTAGATATTCTAGGAACTTTCCCGCTGCATCGGGACCTCTGTAAATCACGGGAGTGTTTGTTTTCCCATCATACCTTACAACTATATATCCAAACCCACAAGGAATATGTTCTTGAGTTTTGTACGTAAAACTACTATCTTGATTGCTACGGTTGGTATTTTCTATGGGTTTGATAAGCGCTTCGAAGTCAGCGTAAATTACGTACGGTACTGGCATTTGATTACAATAATGTTCAAATTTTAATATATTTTTTCCCTCTTTAGGCATATCGATCCTGATAGCGGTCTGTCCAACACCTCTACAGTCTTCTTTATGCTCTTCTAATAGATCTTGTCTGCTGTACCCATGTAGGCATCTTTCGCAGAAATATTTCTTTTCCTTATATTTAGTTTGATCGTATAATAGCCTGTTTAAACTCTTTATCCACGTATAATGATATTTACCATCTTTTTCGATCAAAAATGAATTGATTCTAGGAATATGTTCCGGAGCGGAGCTTATCCTGTGTACAACAATTCCTTTAGAATGTCTGAAAACATTTATAGCTAAATTATTTTGCTTTTCCACCTTATCAATTTGTGATATTGGTGTAGGTTCGTCTATACCATCGAAGTTGAGTCCATCGTTTTGGGGATAGCTAGAAGGTCTATCCGGATGCTTGTCTACGGGGAACAATGCAGATCTTATCATCATTCTTAAACAGTCATCGGATTTATTTTTGATGTTAATTATGGCTTTTTTCTTCTTATAATACGGGGGTAAATCTATATAAGATGCACCTTTGAAGGGCATATAATTTGGTATATCTAAATATAAACTATCGATTCTATCCAAAACCCAACCCGAACCTCTATTAGTCCAACGTTCTAAAGTTTCCTGTATCCTCTGAATTGATGTATCTAATGATGCGTTTATAGTATCGGATTCCGTTATAACTTCTTGATTGCTACGGAAATATGGTTCGGTATATTCGGTGCTATCGTCTGTGTTACTTTTACTCAATAACATTTTAATCGTCAGCTGGTATTTTATACTATGTAAATCATCTAACTCCTCGTTAATTTTACTCGATATGATGGGCTTAATATCGTTAACATCCATGTTGGAATTAATATCCATCTTCCAACCTCTTAGATATTTACCAACGCCGGCGGATATGGGTAAAGCGATCAATTCAGCTTTTCTCATTCGAGAATAACCTCTCAGCCCACTGTTTCTCGCTCGAGCTTTGAGTTCTCTAACAGTCTGGGGTTTGTTGTATTCCAAACAGAGTAAGGTAATCAATTCAGCTTTTCTCATTCGAGAATATCCACGTAGACCACGTTGCTTTGCCATAGCTTTTAACTCTCTGACAAAAACCATTGTGGTTGAATGGTATATGCAAAATGAGACAAATGTCTAATTGGTTGTTTTCATATATCTAAATACGTATTCTCCCCAACCTATTCCTCTCGTTGATGTAATCTCTCTTCCTAGCATAAATAATCTGGTTCCTGACCCTATCAGCACCGTGTTCCTTACATAAACAATAACAAGCTTTGACCCCTATCCCGCATACAGAACACGTATAGTTTATGTTTCCGCGCCTGATGTAATAATTGTGTATGCCGCAGTAAATTTCAACACAGCGTCGGTTACATAGAGTCTTCTTACCCATGAGTGTAAATTTGCAATTATTCATGGTTATACATCTATCATATCATTTGTCTAAATGCAAATCACATCTACACTGGTGATGCATAGCCACAGCTGTGGTTATTTATGCGTAATTGTATAGCTGAAAATCAATACAGCAGTCAATCCCATAATCACAAATGTGACCTCGCGGTTCTTTTGTTCCTCTGACGGTGTATAAAACTGACTCATTGTTGGTCTCGGTATTGGGTCGAGTTTTTTCCCATAAACGAGGAAGTATTCGTGCATGGCAGATTCGACATCCTTAAACCTTTGAATTGAATGTCCTTCCTTAAGCAGTTTTTCATGAATAAAGTCTAATCTCTTCATTCTCTGCCGCGTATATTGTGACTGAGCTGCTTGGAGTTGTTCCATTGCTTCGTTATGTCGTTTACGTTCCTCTTCAACTTCTTTAGCGTTTGATTCCCTCATACTAGAAAATAAATAATAACTCCCCGAAAAAGCTAGAGCATTAACAATAGCTTCACTGACCATCATCGCAATTGGTGCCTTCTTCAATAATATAAAATATTCAAATGTTTAATTACTTCATTATGTCTTCCGGGATAAGCCCTTGTTTGATGAGCATATCCTTCGTTGCCATAGCCAATCCAATATCCAGAGCCATCATACCGATGTCAAAAATATTAAAATCTAGCTTGGGAGGTGTGGCTTTAGTAACCATTTTAGCCATACGAGCATAGCCAATGGCCAAGCCGGTGACCACCGCTGAATGATACGTTGCGTTTACAAACATTTTACAGTCTGTAACTGGAGTAGTCATGCTTCTTATAGCATTATATGGGGGCTAACCTCTAATTGAACTTGTTGTTGCATTGGGGGTGACGTTTTCTCTTCTCCGGTCTTATAAAAGAACCATACAGCCGCTATACCAGCAACTCCTAATAGTGCCCAAGTTTTAATCGGATTAAAATTTGAATTATTTATTAATTTCGCTTTCCTCGCCAGTCCTCCCTTTCTTCCTGCGGCTATTTTTGGGGGGTTCTTAGTAACTCTGGGTTGTTTTTGTGTTTGTTGTGGTTCCTCATTCACTAGTTGTTCCTCGTTCACATGTTGTTGCGTTTCCACAATCTGTTTTGCAGTTTCGTTCACAATCTGTGGTGTCTGTTGTGATTGTGTTTCCGCAATCTCCATTTATATTATTAAGTATGCACGTATGTTTAAATTGACAATACCTAGCCGTTATTAAAGCTGTGGTGAACGGAGCTAAGAACATTCCGTATCTATGATAAAACTCACAGCTCACTGAGCTTATATTGGTTCGATGAATGGGTCTTTCTCTAGAAATTCGCATAAATACATGCGATGTTCTGCCGGGATAGGGAGAAACGTACTAGCTACGACTGTATATAGTTGTAACATAGCCGACCCTATCGTTTTAGTCATGGTAGCTCCCAGTCTAGACTCTTCTTTCTTTCTCTATGTTTATCTAAAGATTCATCTGTAACTACTTCAGCATCAGATTCTTTGAGCATTTGTTCGATGAGTTTGGCGCATTCCATAATGTAATACCTAAGGAGATATTTAAGTCTAACATGATATGATATGGCATATCCAATACATCCTGTAATAATGAACTGTTGCGAAAGAATGAGGATTTCGAACCACATTCTATGTCATATTAACCGCTAATGTTCAATTTATTGTATTTTTGCTATAATTTTGCTATATTTGCCACATTTTGCTACATTTTTGCTACATTTTTTCTACATTTTGCTAAGCAATTGCATAAGCAGCTGGTTGATCGGTTTTTAATACGAGTTTACAATGATTCGTTGCCGCTAACAGTTTTCTGACTTTGTCATGTTCGAGGTTGGTATAAATGAAGTCATTTTCGCGTAAACATTCCTCGAATGAATCTCGATCTTTGCAATGAAACAGCGCTACCCATTTGGTATGCTCTCTGAGATCTTTCAGGACAGAGTTGTGTATTTTTGAGTAAGTACCCAAACGCTATGTTGAGTATGCCGTCCGGAGAATGCTAAATACGGAAGCATATCTTTCTTTTTTGTTAATTCTTTACTCGCGCTGCAGTCGTCTTGTAAACGATCGCCCGGATCGACTCTGTGTACCCCGTCGTCATTCATTACCCAATCTCTCGATAGGTATGTTTTATTAACGCTTATTGTCGGGCACAGAATAATAATATGATTAAAAACGTCCCGATAATGACTTTGTAAAATATCTAGAATAAAAGCTGTTTTTCCACAGCCCGTTTGCCCGCATATGATAACACAGTGCGGATCTTTAGGTAAAAGATTATTAATAGATTGCTTGCACGAATCGCCCATTCTGTATATTAAGTTGCGCATCCATAATCATGTACAAATATATGTTTAATTTACCAGCCGTTTCCTGGAGCTTCGTTATCTGTTGGTCATCGTCCGTTGTTCGCATGTCGAGCCATAGCGCGTACTTCATGGTGAGGTACTCACCCATTGATACACTCCCGAGAGACAGATCTTTCACGACCGCGTTAACTTCCGGAGAACGTTTTATAGAAGGAAGTTTTTTAATCTCATCCCACTGGTGATACGCTAGCATTCCTTGGCTATATAGTTGATTAGGAACGCCCTCGATAGTCAATTCTACTTTTGTAATCTTGGGATTGTAGAACTTCTCGGTATTTCTTTTAAACGCATCGGAGGGGTCCTCGAACAACATTAAAATACCCTTCAACGACCTCGTGGGGACGTTTAGATTAATATTCCACATCGTATCTTTTTTGTCCCTCGTGATCTTTCGGTGTCGCAGCACGCGATCGTACAAAATGGCTAAACTTCGGGTATAAAAGGGCATGTGGGAATCTAGTAATTCAAAGTCATGGGGAACATAGAATTGGTTACCTAATGTGTCGGCAACGGCCTTATCTTTTTCGTTGGTATCAACACCATTTCCAGCGCCCACGCGCAGTCTCAATGTGTTCTTATTACAAATACCTTGGTACTGTAAGTTTTCCCGCTCTTTATCCGTTCTCCAGAGATCCATGTAACAATAGTATACATCGCTATCGTCGATACTCAAAACCTCATTACCGCTAATTTTAATCGCGATTTTCTTAACGATAGCACGACCTATGTTCTGAACGGGCTCCCTGTTAACGTCGGTAGAAGTCAAACTAATCGTAAATGCTAGTCGGACAGTTCCCGGAACTAACACATCGTGTGCGCCGAGATTAGGAAAGCAAACCAGAAGCGTTTGATTCTGATCGATGGTACCAGGGTTATTAGTTATAGTTACAGACTGACGAATTGCTTTGACCCCTAATGGATCTCGAAGTCTACGTTGTGGGTTTAACTTGCGTCCGTATTGCGAAGACATTGTTATATTGAAAACATGTACCCTATGTTTAATATAAAAATGACTGATTTTGATATTAATGACTTTGATCTAAGTACCTTTGATGACTTTGATAACCAGAATCCAATCGAAGATACTGATGAAACCAGGTTTAGTGGTCTTAACGATGAACTTTTACAATCAAACGTCAATGATTATTACGATGCCTTAAAAGAAGATAAAAATTATGTTACCCCAATAGGTCGTGACTATTCAAAGTTTACGATAGATGGTAAAGGAATATTGCGAATACACGACGAACCCGATATTGATCTTATGCATTCTCGTACTCGTAAACCCCTAGCCTTGTCTACGATAGCCAATAAACACGGCACTGGGTTTGTTCGTGATAAATTAGGTTTTGTGGACTACGGACGAGCAAAACCTCCCGTGAAGACTACTAAGGTTCTTCGAACCGTGCGTACTGAACTCGATAATACAGATAATTTGGAAGCAGCCTCGATGGTGGCCTCGAACGGACTCGGAGAAATCTTAGATACCTATTACGATAATTCCACTGCCAGTGTACCATCCTCGGAGTTTAGTATTAGGGAATTACGAGGTCTTGACAAGGCAATGCGAACAATGCGGGGAGAACACATGAATAATACAGCCAAGATATCCGAAATCGACAAGCATATAGATTACGAGAAAACAAAACTTGAACAGGCTGGCGATGAGTTCAGTAGACGCCGCGTAGCGGAAAGATTGCGTACTTTAGAAGACGAAAGATTGGCCCGCCTCGAAGCAGCTTCCAGTAATAGAAAGGCACTTTGTTCACAAATCAGTCGAATTCGAGAAACTATCAATCAAGTCCTCAACGTTGACACTACACTGGCCGATAAAATTAAAACCTTGTTCAGAGAACAGGGAATAACAATTGCCAGTATTTTAACCGCGTTGGGATTTATTATATCGACTTTGACTCTCTCGTTAACCGGTGGCACAGGTGGTGGTACACCGCCCACACCCCCTAGTGATAGGGGTGGTATGAAAGAGTGGATAAAAAATCATTTAAAAGCATTAGGCTCAGCACTGGGAAAGCTCGCAGAAAAAGCCGCGGCCGCACTTCCCGGCATAATAGGTAGTGTTGTTTCCTGGCTATTGAATTTATTAGCTAAGACCACCACTTGGCTTAGTCAAAACTTCTGGGGGCTGATCGTAGCAATCGCAGGGCTGTTGTATGTATTCGCTAAGAACTATTTAACCAAATCAGTTCGCTAAGAACTATTTAACCAAATCATGAGTAAACCAGCAGCGACTCCACCTAATACAAGCGCTGTTTTTTCATCGATATGTTGTTGATTTTTAGCCGCAATATGCGGTGACACTTGTGCGTTAGTTGATGGTTGTGCGATAGTTGGTGTTTGTGGCTTGACTATTCCCTTTTCGCCTGTGATCGTTTGCGTTATTAATTCGACGTTAATATCTGAATTTATACCTGGTTTTTTGTTGATCGGTAGCAATAACAATTTTATTATTATAGCCTATCACTTGACCGATCTTAAGTTCCATATTACTCGAAGACATGTATAGTCCCGGCGCATAAACGAAGTCCACTTTGGATTGAGCGTACTGTAATACATCTTGAAAATGCTTTATAGACGATGGTATGTCAACTGGTGAATTAATGGCGTCCTCCACGTTTGAGACAAACTGTTTTTGCGCATCGAAAAGCCGTCCCAGTACCAATAATGGACGTTCGTGTTTGTGATTGTGCTCCGAGAATTGCCCATACATAAGTTCTTATCGATTCATTAAATCTTTCAAATCCTGGGTTAGTAAAATTATTTTCCGTTTTATCATTAAGAAATTCATTCCAACCGTCTGTTGTATCGTTTGGATGCACAAACTTTGTTACAATATAAGGAATGCCACTCTTAAAGTTCATACGATCTGCTCTAAACTGTTTATCCGAGAGAGCAAAGCTTGAAGGGATCCGTCACGCTGAAGACCCGGGTTCGATTCCCGACATGGGTACAATGTGTGAAGCCCATTTCTGGTGTCCCCCGCCGTGATATTGCTGGAATATTGCTAAAAGCGGCGTAAAACCATACTCACTCACTCACTCACTTGAAGGGATCACACCCTCTTTAATTAAATAATCGCTTTTATCTTTAATAGTTCTTTGTCCAGAGTACGGAATACCTAGACCATGGCTAGGTCCACTAATGTGCCACTCTGTACTCGTAGAAACATTAAATTCATTACAAATACGTTCGAAGGCCCTCTTATCATAAATATTATTTGCGTGATTCCATGCTGGATCCAGCTGTAATGGAGCATTAATTTCTTTAAGTATACGTCTAATCTGATAGTACACGTGAAATAATATAACAGACTTATATAGTTTAAATCCTGGGTCATTAACAGATACGCCACATCCCGTTGTGGCACACCATATGGCAAAGTTTAACTGATTCTGCCAAAATTGCATCGGATTGTGAAACCAATCGTGCACCATTTTATCGCTAGTTGCCGTGAAACTGTATTTTTTAAAGATATCGTGCAATTTAACGGTAAACTCAGCACCAGAGGCAGTTACTATAATCGATTGATTAGTAATGTAAGTTGATTTCATATTTAAGTTATGATATAGTATCATTGTATATTTAATATGTATGTTACACTCCCGGGAATAACAAATGGTCAGTCTATTGAACTGCTTCATACTATCGATAACTCGGATGGTCAACTCGAAGTCACCCTATGCGATGTAACGTATTACCCGCAGTGGACCAATATAAGTGCTGCGAAAAGAAATAATGAGATATGGATACTAGGTGATAAAGGTATTATTGAAAAAATCATTATTATACCTGATGGGTATTACAGCGTATGCTCACTCAATGATGAAATTTTTAAGCCTAATGGAATTAGTCTAACACAAAATGAGTTGAATGGAATGTTGAAATTCGACACTGGAGAAAAAGGTGTACGGATTGTAGGGAAATTATCAGTTACACTTGGATTTACTACAGGAGCAATTTTAATAGTAACCAGGTCAACATTTGATGGAAAGACATTGTCCGATTTAGTTCCCTATAAAGAGTTGTTCATCCATCTTGATCAAATAAGCACGACGGATAATATTCAACTAGAAAGTCCTTCAACTCTGCTCAGATCTATTCCAGTGAAAAATGAAAATTACAATAGCGGTAGAACGGAATCTTTCTTAACATTACAATATAAAAAATTAAAGCGGGGTATTATTTCAGACCTCAAAATTTCTGTATTAGATTTAAAACACCAACCTGTACATATAGGATACTTAAGTGTAACACTCCATATTATATATAATGGTTGATGCATCAGGCCCTGGAACGCTCAGACAATGTAATACAATTGCGCTTTCCGATCTCGGAGACACAGAAGGATTCGATAAACCCGGTAACAATGGTAAGTTATACGCTTTACACTTACACGATAATGTATACAAGCGGAATGAAGTTACATTCCCAGAAAATCTAGAAGATTTAAGCAATGTCGACGTTAGTAGACTCCTTAAAAACACTCTGTACAATATTATTCTCAACGGTGAGAATAAATGGACTATGGTCGAAGCAAACATCGAGTGCCTACTGAATATCGTCATTACCCCACCTTATGTGATGATGGGTAAGGGACATAATGTAACTAAGATAATGAATAGTGGTATCGTACTCGCGGCCTATATCCCGTCAAAACGAAAAAGTGTGTTAGTCACTCCCCTGCCAGAAAAAACAGGTCATATGTTATATAGTCGTCCGGCCTTACAAAATGTTAGTTTAAATTTGGTTGCTGAATTCGATGATATTAAAGTTAACTTGAGTGCAATACCTAATATTTCTACGCTTATCATTGAAGTCTTGTTCGGAGATGTACAGGTAGATGCCTTCAAAATATTACCAGGTCTATCGATTAAATGGCTCAAGAAACACAAGCGTCAACGTTGCAGTATTATTCATGTCGGAGCATCGCCCGTTGCAACCCTCGAAGGGGTTCAAATTATTAAAAGTGGTAGTATTTCTCTTACTAAGATATTCTTGCCGCATAA
This sequence comes from Haliotis cracherodii, assembly GCF_022045235.1. Classification (NCBI taxonomy): domain Eukaryota; kingdom Metazoa; phylum Mollusca; class Gastropoda; order Lepetellida; family Haliotidae; genus Haliotis; species Haliotis cracherodii. Next base: position 34,089,143 of record NW_027266286.1, read on the forward strand.
TATACATTTGATAAGGTTGATGTATACTCTCAAAACATTTAAGCAAGACCAATTAAAGACTATTATATATTCGTAATATACACTATGAGTTTATATCCAGCGCTCGATGAAACAATTGAAAAGATGGAAACTGTTGATGGATTTCGATTACATCAAATAAGCGACATAAAACATCGAATAGAGAAGGATAGGGAGTTGAGACTTGGATTGTATGAAAAGTATCGCAGAGCCGTGAATGCTCTGGACAGAGTTGACACCGCTCTTGTAGCGGCTGGCATGGGACTCGGTGTAGCTGGTGTCGGTTTACTATCAACTATAATCGCCGCGCCTATCGTGCTCGGCATGGAAATAGCCGCCGGAGTCTCGGGACTGGCAGGAATAGCGATAAAATTCATTTCTCGTAGGTTACAAAAGAAAGCATTAAAACACGATAGTATTCGGATACTCACCGAAGCAAAGTTGAACAGCATTTAGGATCATATTTCGACAGCAATGGTCAATTGTAAGATATCAGAGGATGAGTTTTGTTTAGTGTTGTCAGAACTCACCAAATACAACGAAATGAAGCAGGAGATTCGATCAAAATCTGATAAGACCAGTGGTATTGGCGAGGATGAGAAAAAAAAGTTCATAGAACAGGGGAGGCAACAAGCGCATCAATTATTCCGTGCCAAAACCAAAGAACTGGTTGGAGATTAAAAATAGATTGCTTACTATCGCTTGATCACATTTAGACAAATGCTTACATAAATATATATAATAATGGAGATCGAAAAAACTATTAAATGGAGAGAATTACCACAAGGTTTTTATTATATCTGTGATGTCAAACCAACCAAATACGGTTATCAATTGTTTCTGATCAATTTTTACAAGAAGAGTGTAATTATATAGTCTGGTCTCCTAGTAAAATGAACGAAGAACTTAATAAAAATGTTGAATATCGCTTTATCGATAAAAATAATGAAGAATATTTTTATTACCATTTAGGCTCATCTAAAGCAATGATTGGCCCCAGGTAGTGGTGAGCTAGAGCCAATTTAACTTAATCTCATGACGATCGTTGAATCGCATCATCATTTACGCATAAAAAATCCCCCCTGTAGTAGCAGTATAGGTAATAAATCCGGCTCCAGTGGAAGTGGTCAAGAACCCCTATTACCTATACTACTGCATGTTTAACAGGATTTTTCGGTATGTTTAGATCCAGCAACTTTTTGTGTAAAAGTGTGTTTGATGCCAGCAAGCACATGTGTGTTGAAGATGTCTCCCTGTGCGTTGGAGCATTTGTGATAGACTTAAAATGGACAAAAACTCTACAGTTTAGGGAGAGATTTCTGCAGGTGCTTCTCCCTAAAATCGAAGGACAGCTGTTGTGTTGGGACGCTGTTGTGTGACAATAATCTATGTGCATTAGCTCATGACAGATTTATGTGGTTCAAATGTTGTACTTAAAGGGCATTCATTTGACATGGTGGTGCATCTTGGGCCTTTAGTACATGCCTACCCGTTGAGATAATCCAAGATATTCGATTCTGGAAAAGTCAAGCTTAATTACACTACCTAAATGTCAGCACGGCTTCTAGACTGAAGGTATTTGGAAGATCTCTTCCATCCAAGTGATATGTCTCACTGTTAGGATGTATCCAGTGTCTCACTGTCAGTATGTATGCAGTGTCTCACTGTCAGTATGTATGCAGTGTCTCACTGTCAGTATGTATCCAGTGTCTCAGTGTTAGTAAGTAGCCAGTGTCTCACTGTCAGTGTGTATCCCCAGTGTCTCACTGTTCGTATGTATCCAGTGTCTCACTGTCAGTATATATCCTGTGTCTCACTGTCAGTATGTATGCAGTGTCTCACTGTCAGTATGTATCCAGTGTCTCAGTGTTAGTATGTAGCCAGTATCTCATTGTCAGTATGTATGCAGTGTCTCACTGTCAGTGTGTATCCCCAGTGTCTCACTGTTCGTATGTATCCAGTGTCTCACTGTCAGTATGTATCCAGTGTCTCAATGTCAGTATGTATCCAGTGTCTCAGTGTCAGTATGTATCCAGTGTCACACTGTCAGTATGTATCCAGTGTCTCACTGTCAGTATGTATCCAGTGTCTCACTGTCAGTATGTATCCAGTGTCTCACTGTCAGTATGTATCCCCAGTGTCTTACTGTCGGTATGTATCCAGAGTCTCACTGTCGGTATGTATCCAGTGTCTCACTGTCAGTATGTATCCAGTGTCTCACTGTCAGTATGTATCCAGTGTCTCACTGTCAGTATGTATCCCCAGTGTCTCACTGTAAGTATGTATCCCCAGTGTCTCACTGTCAGTATGTATCCAGTGTCTCACTGTTACTATGTATCCCCAGTGTCTCACTGTAAGTATGTATCCAGTGTCTCGCTGTCAGTATGTGTCCAGTGTCTCACTGTCAGTATGTATCCCCAGTGTCTCACTGTCAGTATGTATCCAGTGTCTCACTGTTGGTATGTATCCAGTGTCTCACTGTCAGTATGTATCCAGTGTCTCACTGTCAGTATGTATCCAGTTTCTCACTGTTAGTATGTATCCAGTGTCTCACTGTCAGTATGTATCCAGTGTCTCACTGTCAGTAAGTATCCAGTGTCTCACTGTCAGTGTGTATCCAGTGTCTCACTGTCAGTATGTATCCAGTGTCTCACTGTCAGTATGTATCCAGTGTCTCACTGTTAGTATGTATCCAGTGTCTCAGTGTCAGTATGTATCCAGTGTCTCACTGTTGGTATGTATCCAGTGTCTCACTGTCAGTATGTATCCAGTGTCTCAGTGTCAGTATGTATCCAGTTTCTCACTATTAGTATGTATCCAGTGTCTCACTGTCAGTATATATCCAGTGTCTCACTGTCAGTATGTATCCAGTGTCTCACTGTCAGTATGTATCCCCAGTGTCTCACTGTCGGTATGTATCCAGTGTCTCACTGTTGGTATGTATCCAGTGTCTCACTGTCAGTATGTATCCAGTGTCTCACTGTCAGTATGTATCCAGTTTCTCACTGTTAGTATGTATCCAGTGTCTCACTGTTAGTATGTATCCCCAGTGTCTCACTGTCAGTATGTATCCAGTGTCTCAGTGTAAGTATGTATCCAGTTTCTCACTGTTGGTATGTATCCCGTGTCTCACTGTAAGTATGTATCCAGTTTCTCACTGTTAGTATGTATCCAGTGTCTCACTGTCAGTATGTATCCAGTGTTTCACTGTCAGTAAGTATCCAGTGTCTCACTGTCAGTATGTATCCAGTGTCTCACTGTTAGTATGTATCCCCAGTGTCTCACTGTTCGTATGTATCCAGTGTCTCACTGTCAGTATGTATCAAGTGTCTCAATGTCAGTATGTATCCAGTGTCTCAGTGTCAGTATGTATCCAGTGTCACACTGTCAGTATGTATCCAGTGTCTCACTGTCAGTATGTATCCAGTGTCTCACTGTCAGTATGTATCCAGTGTCTCACTTTCAGTTTGTATCCCCAGTGTCTTACTGTCGGTATGTATCCAGAGTCTCACTGTCGGTATGTATCCAGTGTCTCACTGTCAGTATGTATCCAGTGTCTCACTCTCAGTATGTATCCAGTGTTCCACTGTCAGTATGTATCCAGTGTCTCACTGTCAGTATGTATCCCCAGTGTCTCACTGTAAGTATGTATCCAGTGTCTCAATGTCAGTATGTATCCAGTGTCTCACTGTTAGTATGTATCCCCAGTGTCTCACTGTCAGTATGCATCCAGTGTCTCACTGTCAGTATCCAGTGTCTCACTGTTACTATGTATCCCCAGTGTCTCACTGTTAGTATGTATCCAGTGTCTCACTGTCAGTATGTATCCAGTGTCTCACTGTCAGTATGTATCCAGTGTCTCAGTGTCAGTATGTATCCAGTGTCTCACTGTCAGTATGTATCCAGTGTCTCACTGTCAGTATGTATCCAGTGTCTCACTGTCAGTATGTATCCCCAGTGTCTTACTGTCGGTATGTATCCAGAGTCTCACTGTCGGTATGTATCCAGTGTCTCACTGTCAGTATGTATCCAGTGTCTCACTGTCAGTATGTATCCAGTGTCTCACTGTCAGTATGTATCCAGTGTCTCACTGTCAGTATGTATCCCCAGTGTCTCACTGTAAGTATGTATCCAGTGTCTCAATGTCAGTATGTATCCAGTGTCTCACTGTTAGTATGTATCCCCAGTGTCTCACTGTCAGTATGCATCCAGTGTCTCACTGTCAGTATCCAGTGTCTCACTGTTACTATGTATCCCCAGTGTCTCACTGTTAGTATGTATCCAGTGTCTCACTGTCAGTATGTATCCAGTGTCTCACTGTCAGTATGTATCCAGTGTCTCAATGTCAGTATGTATCCAGTGTCTCACTGTCAGTATGTATTCAGTTTCTCACTGTCAGTATGTATCCAGTGTCTCAGTGTTAGTATGTATCCAGTGTCTCACTGTCAGTATGTATCCAGTGTCTCACTGTCAGTATGTATCCCCAGTGTCTCACTGTCAGTATGTATCCAGTGTCTCACTGTCAGTATGTATCCAGTGTCTCAGTGTCAGTATGTATCCAGTGTATCACTGTCAGTATGTATCCAGTGTCTCACTGTCAGTATGTATCCAGTGTCTCACTGTTAGTATGTATCCAGTGTCTCAGTGTCAGTATGTATCCAGTGTCTCACTGTCAGTATGTATCCAGTGTCTCACTGTCAGTATGTATCCAGTGTCTCACTGTCAGTATGTATCCAGTGTCTCAGTGTTAGTATGTATCCAGTGTCTCACTGTCAGTATGTATCCAGTGTCTCAGTGTTAGTATGTATCCAGTGTCTCACTGTCAGTATGTATCCAGTGTCTCACTGTCAGTATGTATCCAGTGTCTCAGTGTCAGTATGTATCCAGTGTCTCACTGTCAGTATGTATCCAGTGTCTCAGTGTCAGTATGTATCCAGTGTCGCACTGTCAGTATGTATCCAGTGTCTCACTGTCAGTGTGTATCCAGTGTCTCACTGTTAGTATGTATCCATTGTCTCAGTGTCAGTATGTATCCAGTGTCTCACTGTCAGTATGTATCCAGTGTCTCACTGTCAGTGTGTATCCAGTGTCTCACTGTCAGTGTGTATCCAGTGTCTCACTGTCAGTGTGTATCACTGTCAGTATGTATCCAGTGTCTCACTGTCAGTATGTATCCCCAGTGTCTCACTGTCAGTATGTATCCAGTGTCTCACTGTCAGTATGTATCCAGTGTCTCACTGTCAGTATGTATCCAGTGTCTCACTGTCAGTATGTATCCAGTGTCTCAGTGTTAGTATGTATCCAGTGTCTCACTGTCAGTATGTATCCAGTGTCTCACTGTCAGTATGTATCCCTAGTGTCTCACTGTCAGTATGTATCCAGTGTCTCACTGTCAGTGTGTATCCAGTGTCTCAGTGTCAGTATGTATCCAGTGTCTCCTTGTCAGTATGTATCCAGTGTCTCACTGTCAGTGTGTATCCAGTGTCTCACTGTTAGTATGTATCCAGTGTCTCAGTGTCAGTATGTATCCAGTGTCTCACTGTCAGTGTGTATCCAGTGTCTCACTGTCAGTGTGTATCCTGTGTCTCACTGTCAGTATGTATCCAGTGTCTCACTGTCAGTATGTATCCCCAGTGTCTCACTGTCAGTATGTATCCAGTGTCTCACTGTCAGTATGTATCCAGTGTCTCACTGTCAGTATGTATCCAGTGTCTCAGTGTCAGTATGTATCCAGTGTCTCACTGTCAGTGTGTATCCAGTGTCTCACTGTTAGTATGTATCCAGTGTCTCAGTGTCAGTATGTATCCAGTGTCTCACTGTCAGTATGTATCCAGTGTCTCACTGTCAGTGTGTACCCAGTGTCTCACTGTCAGTGTGTATCCAGTGTCTCAGTGTCAGTATGTATCCAGTGTCTCACTGTCAGTATGTATCCAGTGTCTCAGTGTTAGTATGTATCCAGTGTCTCACTGTCAGTATGTATCCAGTGTCTCACTGTCAGTATGTATCCCCAGTGTCTCACTGTCAGTATGTATCCAGTGTCTCACTGTCAGTGTGTATCCAGTGTCTCAGTGTCAGTATGTATCCAGTGTCTCACTGTCAGTATGTATCCAGTGTCTCAGTGTTAGTATGTATCCAGTGTCTCACTGTCAGTATGTATCCAGTGTCTCACTGTCAGTATGTATCCAGTGTCTCACTGTCAGTATGTATCCAGTGTCTCAGTGTTAGTATGTATCCAGTGTCTCACTGTCAGTATGTATCCAGTGTCTCACTGTCAGTATGTATCCCTAGTGTCTCACTGTCAGTATGTATCCAGTGTCTCACTGTCAGTGTGTATCCAGTGTCTCAGTGTCAGTATGTATCCAGTGTCTCCTTGTCAGTATGTATCCAGTGTCTCACTGTCAGTGTGTATCCAGTGTCTCACTGTTAGTATGTATCCAGTGTCTCAGTGTCAGTATGTATCCAGTGTCTCACTGTCAGTGTGTATCCAGTGTCTCACTGTCAGTGTGTATCCTGTGTCTCACTGTCAGTGTGTATCACTGTCAGTATGTATCCAGTGTCTCACTGTCAGTATGTATCCCCAGTGTCTCACTGTCAGTATGTATCCAGTGTCTCACTGTCAGTATGTATCCAGTGTCTCACTGTCAGTATGTATCCAGTGTCTCAGTGTCAGTATGTATCCAGTGTCTCATTGTCAGTGTGTATCCAGTGTCTCACTGTTAGTATGTATCCAGTGTCTCAGTGTCAGTATGTATCCAGTGTCTCACTGTCAGTATGTATCCAGTGTCTCACTGTCAGTGTGTACCCAGTGTCTCACTGTCAGTGTGTATCCAGTGTCTCAGTGTCAGTATGTATCCAGTGTCTCACTGTCAGTATGTATCCAGTGTCTCAGTGTTAGTATGTATCCAGTGTCTCACTGTCAGTATGTATCCAGTGTCTCACTGTCAGTATGTATCCCCAGTGTCTCACTGTCAGTATGTATCCAGTGTCTCACTGTCAGTGTGTATCCAGTGTCTCAGTGTCAGTATGTATCCAGTGTCTCACTGTCAGTATGTATCCAGTGTCTCAGTGTTAGTATGTATCCAGTGTCTCACTGTCAGTATGTATCCAGTGTCTCACTGTCAGTATGTATCCCCAGTGTCTCACTGTTAGTATGTATCCAGTGTCTCAGTGTCAGTGTGTATCCAGTGTCTCACTGTCAGTATGTATCCAGTGTCTCACTGTCAGTGTGTATCCAGTGTCTCACTGTCAGTGTGTATCCAGTGTCTCACTGTCAGTGTGTATCACTGTCAGTATGTATCCAGCGTCTCACTGTCAGTATGTATCCCCAGTGTCTCACTGTCAGTATGTATCCAGTGTCTCACTGTCAGTATGTATCCAGTGTCTGAGTGTCAGTATGTATCCAGTGTCTCACTGTCAGTGTGTATCCAGTGTCTCACTGTCAGTGTGTATCCAGTGTCTCACTGTCAGTATGTATCCAGTGTCTCACTGTCAGTATGTATCCAGTGTCTCAGTGTCAGTATGTATCCAGTGTCTCACTGTCAGTGTGTATCCAGTGTCTCAGTGTCAGTATGTATCCAGTGTCTCACTGTCAGTGTGTATCCAGTGTCTCACTGTTAGTTTGTATCCAGTGTCTCAGTGTCCTTATGTATCTAGTGTCTCACTGTCAGTATGTATCCAGTGTCTCACTGTCAGTATGTATCCAGTGTCTCACTGTCAGTGTGTATCCAGTTTCTCACTGTTAGTTTGTATCCAGTGTCTCAGTGTCCTTATGTATCTAATGTCTCACTGTCAGTATGTATCCATTGTCTCACTGTCAGAATGTATCCAGTGTCTCAGTGTCAGTATGTATCCAGTGTCTCACTGTCAGTGTGTATCCAGTGTCTCACTGTCAGTGTGTATCCAGTGTCTCACTGTCAGTATGTATCCAGTGTCTCACTGTCAGTATGTATCCAGTGTCTCACTGTCAGTATGTATCCAGTGTCTCACTGTCAGTATGTATCCAGTGTCTCACTGTCAGTATGTATCCAGTGTCTCACTGTCAGTGTGTATCCAGTGTCTCACTGTTAGTTTGTATCCAGTGTCTCACTGTCAGTATGTATCCAGTGTCTCAGTATCAGTATGTATCCAGTGTCTCACTGTCAGTGTGTATCCAGTGTCTCACTGTTAGTTTGTATCCAGTGTCTCAGTGTCCTTATGTATCTAGTGTCTCACTGTCAGTATGTATCCACTGTCTCACTGTCAGTATGTATCCAGTGTCTCACTGTCAGTATGTATCCAGTGTCTCAGTGTCCTTATGTATCTAGTGTCTCACTGTCAGTGTGTATCCAGTGTCCAGTGTATCCAGTGTGTATAACAGGCTTTGAATAGTACTCTGTTATATCAAAGCGTGTCAACTTGATGTGGGAAGAAAGCCAGACGTGCTGCATGTCTCAGACGTTTACCATTTTTTGCAAAACCAGCGAGCATGGTATGGTGCTGACAAATCATGAAACATAATCGGGCGACTCAGGTTTCAAACCCATAGTCTGGCTTGTCCAAGGGATGCAACTTTGCACAGTAACTTACAGCGCCTAGACGCCTGGGCGTGTAGAACACTTTAAAACTTGTAATTCATGTTATGTTATTTCAACTTATGTTTCAAACACTCTCCCCCACACTCTCTCACCCTCGTTCAGAGCTTCTTTTCTCTGTGTTTGGCGAAAGCTTGACTGCTGAGGATCGCCCTGCGGTTCTTCATAACAGTCTGTAGGTCTGCTAGAATGCTACACAAGGTGAAAAGATGTTCGGCCCAAAACACCTCGTTAGTGTGGGCCCATTCGGGAGTAGTTGAGGGCATCGGTACAGGACCAGGGGGACATAACTCTGGCAGTACGATGATGTCACTTCCGGTTCCGGTGGTGCGCGCCTCAAAAATGGCTGCATTTCCGTTTCCGGAAGGCTCGCGCACCTTCAAGAGGGTGGCACATCCGTTTGCGGGGAGGAGGCGACCATAAGAAGCGCTCGTAAAATATGAAAATATCTCAAAATTAAAAGAAGCGCATTTAAAATCCTTTATGTACATTTTTTTTTCTTTTAAAAAAAAGAAGTGGTGGTGGTGGTGGCGAGACAACACAACACATTGTTTTTTTCCAACTTTTTAATCCCCCGCTCACACGAAGCAACACAACAAAACAAAAGCCACAGGATTAGGGGCGTCCCTGTGATTTTTGTGATTTTTGTGATTTTTGACCACTAGGGTGTGAATGTATGTACACCCCTTAAACGCAGTGAACAGGAACTTTGTCACTTGGGTGTGAACGTATGTACATTCCCATCATGCAGTGAACGTATGTACACTCCTCAAACTGGAACGTTGACAGTCCGGTGATCGTAGGTTCAGTGAACAAGTGTCAGGTCAATAAGGGCAGAAAGGTTGGTTCTTTTGATGTAGGGTACGCGTCTGGGCACTCAGTCGAAAGGCAGGCATCTCATCCACAGGAACGGAGGTAGACACTTTGGTATGAAACCATGCTAATATCTTGGCATCATTCTTGCAGTGTCCTTCCAGTCCAACATATCTAACACTTGATTAAAAGTCCACCCACGCACGCGATAGGTCAGCATGTAGAGACAGTACACCCCACACAACGTGCTGTATCCATGTTGTAAGTGGTGTGTATTCCATCGTTGTTACATTACTTTTCCTTGATCTCGATACTAGATGATAATACGACCTTTCCTTGATCTCGATACTACTAGTGTGTGTGTGTGTGTGTGTGTGTGTGTGTGTGTGTGTTTGAAATGAAAAGCAAAGAAAAAAATAGATAAAAGAGAAAGGCAATGCTTAAAGGATCAGTTGCCTTGTAAGACGTCAGGGAGTCCACATCGTGTTCAGACTGTGGGAAGACAGCCACAGTATGGTGTCGTCCATTATGAAAGCAAGAAGATTCCTATCGAAAAAGGCGTCTTTTCATATGAAGATTTGGTGAAAACCCTCAACCATTTTATTCAGGAACATATAGTGAAAACCAAAAGAAACGCGAAATCTTCAAGTTCCTATTTAATATGGGAAAATGGTTGTGAAAACAGTTGGCTGCTATGGTTCCATTGTAATGGGCTTTAATTGTTTCAAAATGACCCTAACCAGAGTTAAGGGCAGTGAACTCTTAATCCACAGCGCTCAAAGGCACCGACGTTGAAGTCAGTGTGGGATGGATACGCACGAAATGCATGTGCTGCTTATGCCGCAAAAACTGTCCGTGAAGATGTTGTCTTTAAAGCCACGAAAGTGTCACTGTGAATCATTCACTCATCAACGTCAGTGATAATGCCACGACTGTCACAGATCGATCGAGAGAGAGCTATTGGGCAACTTCAAGCTGGTGAGAGTGTTCAGAGAGCTGCAAACACCTTTAACGTCCACGTTTCCACCATCTACCGTCTGGAGGAAAGATTCCAGACAACCAACAGCACCAGAGACAGGCATCGTACCGGCAGACCACGTGTGACAACACAACATCAGGACCGTCACATTCACAGGTCACATCTGCAAGAACGTTTCCTGTCGGGCAGTGCAACTGCTAGGAACGTCGTTGGAAACCACGGGAGGGCTGTAAGTTCCAACACAGTAAGACGGCGTCTTCATGACAGAGGGCTTCAGTGTAGGCGACCATCACAAGGTCCTGTTCTCACTCAACGTCACCGTCTCCTGAGACTACAGTGGGCCCAAGCACGCTTGAATTGGCGTCATCAGCAGTGGAGAAGAGTTCTGTTCTCTGATGAAAGTCGGTATTGTGTTGGGGAGATGTCAAGTATCCCCAAGATAGTCTTCGATTTGACATGATTGTAGATGGAAAGGTGCGATTCCAAGCCCCTGAAGAAGTAACAATCAATCATCCTCTCATGGGAAGTACTGGTGGACCACTCTTTTCCACAGAAGTGATCATGCCAAGTCCACTCTCGAGAATGCTCGGATTTGTTCAACTACCGCTCCGCGGTGAGGAGGACTATAAAACCTACACAGAGACGCCCGTTCCCTTGAGTGCCTTGGCCCAGTGGCAAGTGGGGGTTTCTACTCCCTTGGTAGGTCAGGATTTGATACCCTGTACATTTACACCAACCTGGTCAAAGATCAAATTGTGGGCAATATGATGGCTCCCTTGCTGATCTACATGCCTGTGTCAAAGAAGATGATGCAAAACAGTGTGGTGATTAAAAGCCCTTCTTCCAAAGCACATTCGCTTCCTTGGACTGCGTCATGGTTCCTTTGACGGTATTAATTTCTATATCATGGACGACACGGGGCGACCTGTGCCATTTCAAATGGGGAAAGCCATCGTGACACTTCCCTTCAGACGTCGCTACTAACGCAGAAGCAACATGTTGGGACACGTGTTGGCACACCAGATCAATCGAGGACAATTCGGTCAGCGTGGGAGTGGCATCAAAGTATACAAAGGACGGTATCATCAACGTGGCAGTGGCCTCGGAGGTATCTTGCGTTGCCTTTCCTTAAATCTGCTGGAACATCGGTGCTCAAGATGGGTAAAAAGATCCTACCCGGGTTGGTGAGTGATGTGGTTGCAGGCAAACGCAAATGGTCAGAGAGTCTGAAACTTCGTGGAACAGCAGCCCTGATGGATGTCTTGGAGGAACGTGAGGAGCCGAGACCCCCTAAAAGACGTAAAGTCGTCCCAACCACCACCACCTTCACCCACCAGAAACAGCATAAGAGGAAACGAAAAATGGTTTAAAGGTCAGTCTTCATGAGACTTTCAACCTGACCAGACGTCCTTCAAGGCAGAGAAAAGGGAGAAACATCCATCATCATGATGCGCCGAGATGCTTGCGAATGTTCAAAGGCCTAGTTGGATCTCTTTACTACCCCCTGTGTCCACCTCGGTGCAAGAGGGTCAGTGGATTCGCTGTAGTCCCTTGGCGCCACCCTCTGTGGCAGGACCACTCCAGTTTAACATTTCCAATCCCGTGAATGCTAACATTGATTTAAAACAGTGTTACCTGAGAGTATGTCTACGTGTGACGTAAGATGATGGCACGGATACCACGGTGGGGGTTAACCCCGTATTGACAGTCAACAACGTGATGCATTCCGTGTTTCGTGAAGTGCGGCTGCAAGTGGGACACAATCAGTGCAAAGAGAAGAATCCGTACAACTTCACACACAATCAAGTCACCATGATGAAGCTGAAAGTCAATGGTCAGGAAGTCCATGGCACGGAAATGAAAAGCGACTTCAGCAACAACAGCGCCCATTTGAAACAAGTCTACATGAATTTGATCCGAAACACTGGGCAGCTGTGGCAACCTGAAACCTGCAAACTGACTCCCAATGCCTTTACTCATGGTTACATCTTGTGGGTGGTTGATCTCACCCCAGACCTTGGTGCTGATGAAGGCATCAACTACCTTCGACACACTGGCAAATTGGGTTTGGAAATCCAGTTTGGACAAGCTCTCGAGAACCCAGTCACCCTCATCTGCTATGAGGAATACGAAAATGTTCTGGAAATAGATCTTTTCCGGAATGTGATGATGGTATAAAAAGAGCGGCAACAGACAGTCATGCCACACCATGGATGAATCATTCGGGTTGAGCACCTTGGATTTAGAAGTCATCGTGGCTGATGACGAACCACTTCATGCCATCTACCGAGGCACCCTGGCCAGTGATGACTTTGCCAGACTGGGATGGCAACAGGATGACCCCTTTTACCCCAAAGCCTACGTGGTCAACACAGATTCAAGCGATCAACCTGGCACACACTGGGTGAGCATCTATCGTCCAGCTCCTGGATCTGTGGAAATGATGGATAGCAATGGACTGTATTCTTTACCCCTGTTTAAAGAGACTTTGAATCGCATGGGTCAGATTCAACAACGACGGAATACAATCCCTTTACAACATGGATACAGCACGTTGTGTGGAGTGTACTGTCTCTACATGCTGACCTATCGTGTGCGTGGGTGGACTTTTAATCAAGTGTTAGATACGTTGGACTGGAAGGACACCGCCAAGAATGATGCCACGGTATTAGGATGGTTTCATACCAAAGTGTCTACCTCTGTTACTGTGGATGAGATGCCTGCCTTTCAACTGAGTGCACAGACGCGTACCCTACATCAAAAGAACCAACCTTTCTGCCCTTATTGACCTGACACTTGTTCACTGAACCTACGATCACCGGACTGTCAACGTTCCAGTTTGAGGAGTGTACATACGTTCACTGCATGGTAGGAATGTACATACGTTCACACCCAAGTGACAAAGTTCCTGTTCACTGCGTGATAGGAGTGTACATTCGTTCATGCCCTAGAGGCAAAAAAGTAAAAAAAGTTCATGTTCACAAAAATCACAGGGACGCCCCTAATCCTGTGGCTTTTGTTTTTTTCTGTGTTGGTTTATGTGAGCGGGGGATTAAAAAGTTGAAAAAAAACAATGTGTTGGGTTGTCTTTTTTTAGGATGGGAATTGCCACCACCACCACCACCACTTCTTCTTTTTTTTAAAAAGGAAAAATGAACATAAACGATTTTACATGCGCTACTTTTAATTTTGATATTTTCATATTTTACGAGCGCTTCTTATGGTCGCCCCCTCCCCGGAAACGGATGTGCCACCCTCTTGGAGGTGCGCACGCCTCCCGAGACGGAAGTGCCGCTATCTTGGAGGCGCACGCATCACCGGAACCGGAAGTGACATCATCGTACGGCCAGAGTCATCTCCCACTGGTCCTGTTTCCGATGCCCTCAACTACTGTCGGGCATATGAAAACACGTTGCAATAATACTTGGTTGGGCCAGAGACCATATGTTCTCTGGTTGGGCACAAGTTTTGTGTTAACGTTGGTTTTCCGACTTTGGTATCCTGTGCATAGTTTAAAGTACATAACATCACCCAATTTGGGGAAATCAGTTGATGCTTGTAGTTCGATTAGAAGTGTTTTGAATTTTTTAGAGTCAACTAATAGAGTTTTAAGGAAGCAGTTGCAGTCATCCATTCTGGATATTAAAAGTGACAGAATGATAGTATTTGCTTTACTTAGATCTAGATGACAGAATTTGCAAAAGTTGTAAATACTGAAATAACAACATGCATATGTGTGAACACGGACCTATATAACAGTCCGTGGTTTGAACATCTTCCCTAGGCAAGAGAGTTAACTGTCTTTTAAGTACAGTTTCCACCCTTGCCGAACTAGTCTGGAATTTCGGTGCTCGATCGTAGCGGCACCAGTGGATATTACGAGTTATGTCCCTTCGGGTTAAAGATAAAACGGCACCGATTGGCGAAAACAGCACCGAGCTTGAAGCGAAAACGGCTACAATTGCATCTTATTATTTTTTACCTTGTACTGAAATACATGAAATTAAACTCACATGGTCACTCCACAAATAATTGTGAAATTTTGTGAGATTCTGGCCACTGGTTGTTGAGTTTTGATACAAAACATCACATGCTTTGAAGTTTTAAGTACCTTTACTCAAATTAACTCAATGTCAAGCTGAAACTGAGACTGGCGGAAATGTAAATAAATTGGACTACAAGTATACTACATATTTAATATTTATTTTGGTAAGTAGGAAATAGTAATTTGATAGATATTTAGTATATATCTCCCCTTTCTGCCGGCAGCCAATATCACAAGAATGTTTCTTGAAAACATACTGTGTCCCCGCCCAAAGAAAACATATTATATGCTACAACATAACATAATAAAGCATGTAAATAAAGCATATATACTACTACTGCATAAATAATTCTTATCGTTATTAAAAATACAGGTGCCGTTTTCGCCCGACAATTAGTAGAATTTTCGGCAAATGTGGTGCCGTTTTCGCCCGAGAAATCGGTGCCGTTTTAGCCTGCACCCTGTGCCTTCTATGTCCCTCCAATTGACCATTCAGATTCCATCTCTCATAAACTTGCATTTGCTTCAACAAAATGGCGGCGCCCAGTCAAGACGATCTGACCGATAATCAAATTCTATATTGTAATAAAACAAGTCTTACTTCAAATCACCTTGATTATAAACATGAAAAGATTCGAAAAATATCTGTTGACGCCGAGTTGGTGGTACACATGCTTTGCAAATTCTGCAAATCTGCGCGTCAGTTTACGAACCGGATGTCGATTTCGTTACGCGGTTTTGACTGGACTATACATTGACTCGTTAGTCAAGCCAAAATATAACTCCATAATTCCTGCCTAGTTCGGCAAGGGTGGAAACTGGACTGTCATGGTCAGTTTACTCCCTTGCCTCGGGAAGATGATGTTTGAAACTTGTTTGCTCATAGTCATTGCTGAGTCAAAGAACACTTCAAGATGTCAGGCACTGATTGTGTGAGGCGGCAGTTTCTAGAACTCCGTCGTTGAGCTCAAGGTACAGTTTACAGTCTAGGGTCTCCTGAATACAAAATTGAAGCTGTTCAATATTGACAGGAAAATTTAAAGGTGAAATAGGAACATCAGGCTGATTTTCATCAGCATCGAGGTGAAATGTGACAAAGTATTTCATGATGATGTCTCCAGTTGGGAAAATACAAACTGTAAAAAGATGACCGAGAACAGATCCGTGTGGTACTTCAAATGAAAGGGGCAGGTCTTCATAGCATCCGTCGTCAATCTTTACAGACTAAGATTCAATCCCTCTGAGTGCGTTTCATGTGATGCCGAGCCAGTGTTCAAGCGTGCGTAACAGGGTGGAATGGTGTATGGTATCGAAAGCCGTCGAGTAGAACCAGTAGAGTTACTTGCTGTTACTTGCTGGTACTTGCTGTTGGTCTGTAGTGTCAAAATGGCGTTTGTGAACCTTTGTCAGGGCAGTCTCATTGCTATGCCAAAACGTGTAGATAATTTGTAGAGGTTCTGACAGACTGTTTCTGCTTATTGATCTTTAATGTGGAAAGTGAAACACTTCTAAAGGAACTTTTATATATTGGAAAGGTTTGATACCGGATGGAAGTTGTTTTCTTTCATTGGCACATGTAACTGCTTTCTTTAGACGACTATTAACGAGAGCATGTTTAAACTGTTTCAGGACTTGTTATTCCTGAAGAGGTGAGTTGATAATGTCTAAAAGGGAAGGTATCAGTTGTTCAGCAACGGATTTTAGCAGCCTTGCTAACCCACTGGGTAATCTAATATACTCATAAAGAGAATAATTCCTCTATTATATCATTGCCATAATCCTGTATCACACTATAAAGATATATTAAATTGTCAACAGAAGTCCTTTTCACTGTCAGCTGACCCTGATTAGTATTGTGGATAATAGTTTTCCTCCTCCAGTGCTCTTGCGCATGCGCAAATCTCACTTCTTTCCTGTGAGTACTAGGGTCAACATCTCCTACATTCTCTGAGTATGCCGCCAGAACGACCTTTCATCCGAACAGTCAGAGCGTCGCTTACCACATTGGGAAAATGACAGTCGTAATGTGTTTCCTAATCATGCAACATTGAAAGGGCTAACGCAGGGTATTCCGAATGACAGTTACAGCCTATATACTGATTCTGTCTCCCTGTAGCCTCAATAGGATAAACACTTAAAAGGAATGGCAAGTATAGCCCGAGGGAAATATTGACATGTCGGCCATTTATTCGATATTCCAGAATGTCCTTTTGTTCAGTTTTCAAATTTTGAATCGAGAACTTTGTCAAAATATTTCCAAAGCGTAGTCTGGTATGGAAGAACTACTATTACCGTAGAGCTCGAGAAAGCTGCTTTCTGATGTCGATTTCTTGTTAGTCACTTCATTAGTCGGACAAAGGGCAAGGTCGTTAAAATTCTCAGGTGACCTGTAATGTGATGTCCTCAGATCTTTGTTTAGGTGTTGCGAGAACTAAGAGCTGATTTTTTGTATGACTATGTCTTTTTCATCCTTTAAACCCCCAACGATTGCCTATGTTTTTGTGTCAGGGATGAAATCGCGAATGTTTTCGTTGTCTGATCGACTAGGTCGTCGCCTATGGTAGTCGCCATCTTTGTGAAGCTATTCGAGATAAGAACAGCGATCTGATTGGATATCCCATTTTCATTACAAGGGGTACAACTCGTGATCTACGCGACGTAACGCCAGGGCCGAGCCAAGAAAAGTGGCCTTGATGTGGCAAGGGTAGAAACTGGGCTTTGATATAGGCTTGTGGACACGCTTGCCTGACAGACTGATAGCGACATGGGAATCATCACTCTGGTAACTTGGAAAGTGCAACTCAGACAAGGAGTAGAGTTGGGGAGTTTATTTCACCTTATTATATGGTGTTGTAGAGCCGTATATGTATCAAGGCAACCAATATTCAACCAATCCCCAATCAAAACTCAACTTTGTTTCAAAACTAATATCTCATTTTGATTCAAAATCAACATTTCAACATCATTTCAACATTCAAATCCAGCCAAAAATCAATGTCATTTGAACGTTGAAGCGTGACACTGATTCAACATTGTTTTGCCTGCAAGGTATGCACTTTGTCGTAGAAATGGAATATCTCAAAAAGAAATATCGTTAGTACACCGAAATTACTGATGGAATCAGTTTGAAAAAAAGTCTTCAGTCTATGGTGGACGTTATAAATCTCTAGTGAGTGTTCACTCGAATTACAGTTTGTTCAAAAGATTTGATCACATTCAACTTGTACGTCAAATCAAGGCTTATTGATGCATCCACACTAGCTATTGGAGACTAGCTAACTGTTACTTGAACCCAAATCCGACACATTTGACGGCAGCCACAGTCTGCATATTCGCGCTCAAGACGTTTTGTCATGGTACTTTTAAGGGCTACAGATCAGCCTGATCTTGCCTGATTTTAACATGATGGATTTCCTGTAGGAAATCACCCTGTGCTTTTTAACAGACTGATGAAAGCCTTTCATACTAGAAAATATAATTGTCTTTATCTTTATTCATCAGGTAGTGGAGGCCATAGGCCCATGCTACAGTTAAGTTACATCATTGCTTGAGAGAGTAACAGCACATACATTGGTACATTGATATACAGTGTTCACCCAAATGACTGTCGTAGTTGCTTTGTTTGTTTGTTAGTTGTTTTACGCCGCACTCAGCAATATTCCAGCTATATGACGGCGGTCTGTAAATAGTCAAGTCTGGACCAGACAATCCAGTGATTGGCGTCATGAGCATCGGTCGAGATACGATGACATGCATCAACCAAGTCAGTGAGTCTGGCCACCCGATCCCGTTGGTCGCCTCTTACGACAAGCATAGTCGCCTTGTACGGCAAGAATGGGTTTCTGAAGACCTATTCTTTTGTTATATTTATTCCTGCTCTCAATATCAGACTGTAATGAAAAAATATCTTTTCTTCTGAATACTAGTATGTGTAACAACCGCTAGGTTTCTAGTCTTTAATATTTAACACCCATAGTCCTCACCTTTCTCTTAGTAAAATCTGCAACTCGACTTAAATCATCTGAAAACATTTCGATTCCTTTATTTACATCTGACAAGGCTAACACATTCATCTAACATATCAGTTATTTCACCAGAGGGAGAGGTCGGGTAGCCTAGTGGTTAAAGTATTTGCTCGTCACGCCGAAGACCCGGGTTCGACATGTGTACAATGTGTGAAGCCCATTTCTGGTGTCCCCCGCCGTGTTGTTGCTGGAATATTGCTAAAAGCGGCGAAAACCATTCTCACTCACTCACTATTTCACCAGAGAATTTTCTCCCGGAACTTACTTGCACAATCGTTGTCCCGACTCGAACTTGTCATTAGCGAAGTGTGTATCTCGTACAGCATTGAATGAACATATGATTGACAGGTGTGGTGAATCTGGCCTAGTTTTGATATTGAAATGTGTACAAAGTGTAAACAAGTCACTTGTTCCTATTATATAATCAATAACACTTGCTCTTGCACTCGAAATAAAAGTGAAGTCACACACTTTGTGTATCGGCACCACAGCGGCCATTACAAATATAAAGATTAAAAGATGAACATATATCCATCAACTTCTTGATATATCTGTTGGTAGTACTATCACAGGAAAAACGTTTCATATTCAGGGAATCGCAAATAAAATCACAATAATCTCTATTCAGCATGTTCAGTGCTGACATTATATCCTCGCCTACAAAATCCAAGTCTCTTCCGGTGCGTGCATTGTCTCCTCCAATCAAAACTGAAACACTTCCATATTGCTGTAGCACATCAACTAGGGAGTCTTGAAAAATAGATATTCCACAATGAGTATCTTTATCTTTACCATGATGATTTTTCCGGATTTATATAGACATATCCTAGAAGTACATCCCTATTTGTGTCAAGAAAATGTTTATCAAGTAACACAAATACACAATTGGAGCATATTTTAGAAAACTTCACATAATGCATAATTTATTTTCTAACAAAGAGGGAAATACCGCCTGAGAGTGTGCCGTGTGTCGCAGTTCTAACAGCATCAATACAAATATACATAGTCACTAAAAACCACAGAAAGATCAAAGTTTCTGGTCCTTGTTTCATACAGTCCTACAACGTCAAACTTATAAATATAATGTACAAGGTTCGCTATCTTTGACAATAATCCGTTTACATTCCAGAATAAGAATGAATGTTCATTCTGGTTGTCACTGTGATCTGGCGGACCCTGGCCACACCCCTATCTCCTGTTATGTTTGCTCCTTGGACGCAGTCTTGGTCTGTTATCCTGATTAACCCCTTCCGTGCTAGACTGAGTTACATCTGTGACTGGGGTCTGTCTGTCTGTCAAATACAGATTGCCATTCTTGTAGTACCCACATTTGCTGGTCTCCCTCAGTTCATGTATACTGAGCCAAATTAAAAATTAAAAAATTTAACATTTTGACCAGTCATCATTATGGGCCCTTATTGTGTATTTAAACAGTAATGGCCACGCATTGTCTTCAGATAACGACCGTTTTTGTGCAGGTGAATCGATCAAAATCATGTGCACAGCACTATAGTGGCAAAAGTGTTTTTTCACGTGCAACTGGTCACGTGGCCATAATACCGCACGTGTTTTCAGCCATACTTGTTAGCAGTCATTAACAAAAAAGAAAAACATAAGAAAACAAAAGTCTTTACGGCCATTTGTCATGCCACGCCTTTCAAATGTGCAACGTGAACGTGCCATCGGCATGTTGCAGACGGGAACGTCCGTAGCTGAAGTCGCAAGGACGATGGGTTGTAGTCGACGGAATGTTTATGATTTGCAGACGCGTCTACAGCAAACGGGTACCACCGCTGATCGCCCTCGGCCAGGTCGACCACGTGTGACGACACATGCAGAGGATCGTCAGATTGTCTTACGTCACCTCCGTAACCGATTTTTGACGGCTACATCAACCAGAAATGAACTGTTTAGGGGTAGACTGAGTGCGCAAACTGTTCGAAACCGTCTGAGAACTGCTCACCTTCAAGCACGACGGCTCTAATTAGGGCCGACTCTGACTCAATTACACAGACGTCAACGTCAATTGTGGGCATAGCGACACTTACGATGGACTCAGAGGAATTGGAATCAAGTCGTCTTCAGTGATGAATCCCGATTTAATCTTCGATTTGCTGATGGTAGGGCGAGGGTGTGGAGGCGTCGTCATGAACGTTACGCCCAGTGTTGTGTACAGGAAGTTGACAGATTTCGAGGCGGAAGTGTCATGGTGTGGGGTGCTTTCTGTGGCAATGCACGTTCCAGGCTTCTTGTCATCCGTGGCAACCTTAACGCTGCCGCTTACCGCGACCAGGTACTGGCACCAGAACTTCTGCCTTTTATGGCAGCACATGGACCCGGTTTGATCTTCCAACACGACAATGCCAGACCCAACACATCAATTTTGACAAGGAATTCCCTTCAGAATGCGGGAGTCAACGTCATGGACTGGCCGTCAAGGTCTCCGACCTCAATCCCATCGAACACGTCTGGGATGCTCTTGGCAGAAGTCTGTGCACACTCCAAAATCAACCACAGAATTTGCAAGATCTTGGCACCATTTTGCAGCAATAATGGCGTCGTCTTCCCAATCATGTGTTCACAAGCATCACAAGGTCCCTGCGGAGGCGTTGTGTGGCAGTTGTCAACGCACATGGTGGCCATAGACGCTACTGAACTTGTGTGCCATCCGATTCTCGTGCTTGGGACTTATGATTTAAACTGTTGATGTTATTACCGAATACCGTAGGTGCTTGGAACAAATTATGGTTACCACCATTAATTAAATCCTTCTTTGGACATTAATGATTAAAAAATACCTTCTCTGATACATTTGTCCGTTTTATATCATATGTGGGATTACTTTTTAAAAATGTGAAGTTTTTAATTTGACTCAGTATACATGTGATTTGTCGCGTGGTGTTTGCTCAAATCATTGGATATACCAATACGTTAGTCCTATTGCCCAGATTTTGTCATGATAAAGTAATTTTTCTATCATAGGCCTCTATCATAGGCTTTAGAGAATCCCATGTGCTGCCACAATACAATCAACAGTTGGACGGTTATTTCAGTTATCGCCCGTTTAGCACGTCACACACTATTTCTTACATTCTGGAGCAGATTCATTGTCCTTTTCAGGAAGTCCATATAGTATGACGTAATTCCGCCGACTGTACTGTTCCTGCTTATCAATCATGTTCTCTAGCACATCAAGGTTATCTGTTACCATGGAGACGCGGTCATTGCTGGTGGCGAGTGGCACAGAAGAATCCTCTAAATTTTCCATTTATATCAACACACATTATTCCTTGCCTTGATTTAACATCAGCAATGTCGGACTATTAAGTCACTAGAGTTTCATTCATCTTGTTCATACCTTATTTTAAGATCTTTAATCTCAGTACTAAGGTCATTTCTCATGGATTTCATTTCTGCCAGCAGTTCTTTGATGAAGCTTTAATGCATCAGCAGCAGTGGGTCCTGGATTCAGCTCAACACCGCCTGACAATATGATAAGGAGACAGCGTGACAACTCCAAAAATTCATTGTTTACCCTCTTCGAAATCGGCGATTCGAATCCATCCTGTGTGAGAATTCCTCCCTGAATATCCATGAACTATCCAATCCTGGTATAGTTGGGTGAGCGTGCAACCACCCATTGACACACTGACTAGAATCAGCATCACACACACAGTCCTATAGCTTGTCTCCATACCAGGTGTCCACTAGAAAAAATACTCAACAACAAAAGTCCCTGTGACACCAATATTTTAGTGTATTTTGCAAACAAGTAAAGTTTGATTTCTATATTGTAGTACATGTATGGAATCAAGTCACAAAAACGCAACTGCCACAGAAAATATGCATTCCATGAAAAAAATGTCTTTAATGCAAGCCCCATGCATTTTACTACCCAAGAATGGGTATAAAAAACATGTGCGTTAACGGGATTCCATATGTATTGTTTAGCATCGTGCTGACAACAACCACTCAGAAAAACAACAAAATTACGCAATTATTCGACATTACGAAATGCCATGCCTGTCCGAAAATGAGCGTCTGCAAGCCATTGGTATGCTTGAAGCAGGATCGAGTCAACGTGATGTGGCAAGACAATTTAACGTCCACAGAAACACCATTTGGTGTTTATGGCAACGTTGGCAACAGGCGAATGCAGTCAGAGACCATCCTCGGAGTGGCAGGCCACGCGTAACCAATAATCGACAAGACAAATGGATTCGAACAACACATCTACGAAATCGATTCCAGCCAGCAACACTGACTGCAAGAAGCATCCCTGGCCTTCGACGAATATCTTCACAAACCGTACGTCGTCGCCTCAGATGTGCAGGGATTGTCACCAGAAGACCCGCCAGACGTCTCATTTTGACAGGACACCATCGTCAAGCACGTCTACAGCGGTGCAGACAGCGTCTGCGCTGGATGGTCATGCAGTGGGGACAAGTTCTATTCACTGACGAGTCTCGCTTTCACCTCAGCCACAGCGATGGACGGATTCGAATGTACCGACGTCGAGGTGAACGTTACGTCAATCATTGTGTCATGGAAGAAGATCGGTTCGGGCGGCAGCGTTATTGTATGGGGTGGTATTACAGCAAGACAGAGGACCCGTTTGATAGTGGTAGAGGGAAATCTCAATGGACAGATCATCGGCCCTGTTGTGCTACCGTTTTTGCGTCGTCATGGCCCAGGCATTACCTTTTAACATGACAACGCCCGGCCTCATATTTCTCGACTTGTTCAGGATTCTCTTTAACAAAACAACGTGAATGTCATCCCCTGGCCGGCTCGCTCCCCTGATCTCTCACCATTCGAGCACATGTGGGATGAGATGGATCGGCGCCTTCGACGTCAACCACGTGTTCCACAGACACTCCAGGAACTTCGAAACATGCTCCAGCAGATATGGACAGATATGCCACAGGACTTTGTGCGACGCTTGGTCCATTCCATGAGACGAAGATGTGTTGCTTGCATCGCAACCAGAGGTGGACACACACGCTATTGACATTTTGGCATGTTCATGGGTTTTTTTTATGAAATCACGCATTTTCTGAAGTCAGTATGGCAAATTAAACCATTTAAACACTTACAGGAGTCTTTTATCTGTTGCAAACCGAAATTGTTTTAGATTTAGTAAAAAACATAACTTTGCATTAAATCTTATTCAATATAAGAGGAATTTTGTTGTTCAGTAAATAAGAAATCCATATCCTTCGCAAAGTGGAATTGACCTGTCTGTTTCCATTGAAGAACCATCTGAACCATTAGCACCATCATATTTTCTCCCGGGTAAAAAAGATTTTTTATGGTCGCCGTGGCTGCAGCAGCCACAGTACTGGAGACTCATGCACTAGACGTTTCTGTACTCACTCACGCAGACGACAGGAGCTCTTTACCCATAAGGTTGTCCATCAGATGCCGTGTACCTGCACTAAAGTTGTTTCTGGCGGGGTTCCAGATTGAGGGAGTGTACATGTGCCCTATTATCGATATTGCGTTAGTATATAAGATGTTAATTTCCCGCGAGTTTTAGTTACTTTTGGACGGTAACCTTAAACCATTTGGACCGTTATCGTACCTTAACCATCTTCTCTAAGTGCGAACGCTGCACCTAATCATTATGGTTTTATCAGTTAAGTTAGTTATAATGCTAAACCGTGGTATGGATTAAAGTTTGGTAAAAGCACATTCAATAGCCTTGTCTTGCGGCTTCGGGTGAAAGAGGCTACCTACTCCTACGCCCACGTTTTGTTGCGATACAAAGCGTCGGGTCCACGATGATAGTTCGAAGACAGCACATGCAGAAGCTGGGTAGGTAACAGGTAGTTTGATCGATGTCTGTTAGACGATGTAGACTGACGTGGCATTATTGGCCTGGTAGATTTGTAATACCCTCTGTGTATTTAAATGGGCCATCTGTGTATTTGAACTAACAAGTTACTTTCAGTGCTGCACAATAACTTGTGTATCGCCTCCTCAATCTTATCAAAATCAGATTTTAATTCTCGCTATCGCTTAACAAAGATCTGAGGACATCCCATTACGGGTCACGTCAGAACGACCTTTTATCCAACCAATCAGAGCGTCGCTTACCAGATCATGAAAGTGACGGACGGAATGTGTTTTTCTAATCATCCAACCTCGAAAAAATTAACAGAGGGTATTCCAAACGACAGTTACGTTTTTTTAAATTATATCCATACAATCTAGGCTATCTATAAGCAATTCCAGAATGTTCTTTTTATAAGTTTTAAAATTTTTAATCGAGAATACGTCAAAATATGTTTCGAAGCGTAGTCGACAGTTTGAAACTTGTGTCGTTAAGCTCGAGAAAGCTGCCTTCTGATTGGCTGATGTCGATTTCTTGTCAGTCATTTCAATGGTCGGTTAAAGTTCTCGAAAGGTCGTTCTGACGTGACCCGTTATGGGATGTCCTCAGATCTTTGTTTAGCGGTAGCGAAAACAAAGATCTGATTTTAATGAGATTGATCGCCTCCTGTTAGACATACACATGCTGTGTGAGTCCAGCTGTTAATTGGTGACTTAAATCATGGAGTCTATACAGACTTCTTTGATACCTTTGTATAGTCTCCCTGCTTAAGCCCTGTCTTAGATATATATTAGATATATTGCATATATTATGCCTCAAAGTGAGAGCAGAACTACTCGCCCACTATATTTCTGATAACCTAATATAACACCCTATACCGCAACCAAAGAAAATATTAAGGCGGACTTGGCCCTGCCCCTAGTCCTGTGACTGTGGAATATATACACAAAGAAAAAGTTGTAAGATATGGTGTAATCAGTCATGCGTGACGCAAGCTCATGTGCCATGCAAGGGATGCCCGTGCAGCATGCTACCCTCGAGTATCTCTAAAAGCAGTATATCCAAACATTAAAATTGCTTTCTTAAGCTCAGTTTTAAACAGTTATTCGATGACATTGTGTGACCATGGCACGAAGGCGATTATCAAACGCCACAAGATGGCAAATAATCGGCATGCATAACGCAGGAATGTCTTGTAATGCCGTTCGTCGGAATTTGGGGTATCATCACACTGTCGTAAGCCGTTTAGTCGAGAAACATGCTCAGACCGGTGATGTACAGGACCGTCCCAGATCCGGAAGACATCCTGTGACGACACATCGCGAAGACAGGGGCCTTCTTCGTCTCATACGCCCGGAACCCTTTTTAACAAATACTCGTTTGAAACAGCTGTGGTTTCCCAATCGTCGTTTCAGCACCAGAACCGTCAGGAACCGGCTGAAAGCAGCAGGATTGAGGGCTATAGACGAGTCATAAAGCGTCCCTTGTAGAGAGATCACCACAAAGCTGCTCGTTTAGCATGGTGTATTGCACGACAGAATTGGAATCTGAGAACTTGGAGACGGATCCATTGGTCAGACGAAAGTCGCTTTCTGCTCCGCGTCACTGATGGAAGAGCGAGAGTTTGAAGTCACCGGAACACGGCCTACACTCCCAGGAACATCAAACCGACTGTTGCATACGGCGGGGGATCGGTAATGGTTTGGGAATGTATCTCTCCTGATTGCAGGTAGGATTTGGTCACAATAAGGGGCAACTTAACAGGGGCTCAGTACATCCGGGACGTTTTGAAGCCAGTCGTCGTTCCTCATTTTGACAACCCCCCTCTTGCTACTCGTCCTCAGTACATAGATGACAATGCCAGACCTCATCGTTCGCATGCAGTCGTGGATAACTTGAGGGCAAATGCAATAACGACTCTACCCTGGCCGGCAATAAGCCCAGATTTGAACCCCCTTGAACATGTTTGGGATATTCTGGGGCGGCGCATACAGGCACGAAATCCTCCCGTACAAGATTTACAATCGGAAGCAGTATTGTATCAGGAGTGGTTGTTGTTGACCCATCAACAGATGCAACGGAGGCATGAGACGTAGGGTGGAATGCGTCATCCGGGCACGTGGCGGTTATACCCGCTACTGATCTGTTTCACGTGTCATGTCAAGTAGAGACTTGAAGGAACATTTTCACCTGAAACATCAAACGTAACTCGTTTACTTAATCCTGCAGCTCCATACTTTTCTTTAGGTATTGTCTAAGATCACACACAGTACCTGTGTTACCATGATGTTTTTTGTCAGTAAATTTCAATCACAACTCACCAATATCTTCTTTATTTGTTGTCAAACGATTGTTCTATCCCATGACATTGGTATCGCCCAGCTCATGTGGTCAGTCATACCTTGCCATCATTTTGCCATTTGTCATGGTTCAGAAATAGGGGTGTGCTTAACATTTTTCTTTGTGTGTATGTATTTTAGAAAAACAAAACGAGTCTAGATTTATATAAAAGCATCTCTAGCCAGAAATCAGCTTCAGAAACATTTATTGTTTTAATTTTAGGGGAGATAATTGTATTGTGTAATGAAAGTTTTAATAGACTATAGTCAGTCTACCCTGTCCTCGGCGGGAGGGTTTGGGGGCCCCGTCTTGCTACTAACACCGCGAGGCATATCAGATTTACTGGCAGGTTTGCAGACTGATTTCTTAGATACATCTGTATCCAAATTACCCTAAGTGAGGAGGAAACGTTTTTACTGCATTCGTTCCCGTTAGATATCGTTTGGGAACGTCACCTCGGTCTAGTGGTAGAGCGTCCGCCCGGAGAGCGGGATGTCCGGGGTTCGATAACGGGCCGCGTCATACCATACAACACGTTCAAAGATGGTACTTGTTGTTACCCTGTCTGTCGCTTGGCACTATGGGGCTAAAACAAGGACTGGGCGGCTTGCTGTCAGTGTCTGAGTGGGGTATTCATGTTAAACTGCGGTATGGTATCTCAGTAGATTAGCGCTATAAATGGGCATCAGTCCGAACTAGTACAAGCAGCTATACACACACACACACACACACACATACGTACACACGTACACACATAAGTGCAATTATCTTGGACGCGACGTTAAACCCCATTTCACTTCATCTCACCAGATACCGTTATAATACAATTCATGTATTATGAAGAAAAAGTATATAACTCACTTTCGTTTATTAGATACATTTGGAAATACAGGAGTTGTAATAAATATTATCTAACGAGGGCATCTTTCGTAAGCTGTAGATCTCTACATGGCGCCGTCTTGGTCGAATCGGTGCCTTTTTCGCCAGATCGATTTGAGGCAGTACCGTTTTAGCCAGTTCCAACAATCGACTTTATTACATAAATAATTTCCAATAACATAACATTGAAAGAGGCGTGGACATGATTTATTTTTGTTTAATTCTGGCAAAATATTACTGAATAGATCTAAGTTGAGTACAAAAGTGATCAAAGTGCCAATCTGTCGGGCGTTCTCCATTTGTGGAATATTTCGCATCTCGACAAGATTTCTCATAGCAACTGACACAGAAAGTTGTCCGGAGATCATTCGTGTCCAACTCTTGTCATGCGGGACAATGGGTATCATATATAGACAGATGCGAAAGGCATGACAGTGATAAAGAACAGTAATAAAGTACAAGAGACCTGTTGATTCCGAAAATATAGGGGGTGTAAGTAGGTCACGGGACTACGCGAGACATAACGTTATTTAGTACTTCCGGTGACAAACAACGTCTCGCGGCAATGGCGACAGCAGTGTTACGTCGGACAGGGCCCGGCGAATCATATTTGGAACACGCAGGTGTAACTTAGAAAAACATGACATTGTCACAGGCATTAAAACACTCGAGATGGGGAACATGAATAGCAAGTGTTGGCTTGTCAAAGCAGTTGCAGTGTTGTCAAGACGTCCTATGGTCGATGTGAAACTGGCCGCTACCCATTCATAAATATTGAGGTAAGTTTTTT
Organism: Haliotis cracherodii; assembly: GCF_022045235.1. Lineage (NCBI taxonomy): Eukaryota > Metazoa > Mollusca > Gastropoda > Lepetellida > Haliotidae > Haliotis > Haliotis cracherodii. Next base: position 34,117,438 of record NW_027266286.1, read on the forward strand.
GCACACTTCTGATAAGTTGGTATAATTGTCAGTGTTGATAAGGCAATACTGGTCGGTTCATGGTTCATCATCACACGTACAATGGTGTTGGCGTTGTAAAATGAGCATAAACATTCGTTCTGAAGGTATTTCAATATGCTCTCGGTTTATGCACCATACAATGTTATGGCAAATTTTCATTACATCTATCCTTAACCTTTTCCAATAATAAATGTTCAGCTCTGATAAGGAACGTCACAAAATTATATTTGTAGGTCCAGGGGAGATGACACAAACTATAGTCATATTTAAAGAAGGCCTATCATGTGCATGTTGGCAATGCAAATTTTGTCAATACTTAATGTTGTGCAAGGAGACTTATGGGGGTGCCTGTGTAAATAAATAAGGATATGTGCCAATATCACGATGATAATGTTATGTGCACTAAAAAATCAGGTTTTATTCACACAAAAAAAAATATTAATCTAATTTGTAAATAATGATGATTAAATCCTTGCAGTGTTTGTTTTTAAGATCTCTGAAAAGTGACCTCACTTAAATGTATTCTGTATGATGTGAATAGACTTGATCATTACAACCCCATTTAGCATTTGTTTATCATATTCAGTTGAAGGTACAATGTACATGCTTAATTTATTAAGTATATCTTGATGTGGGCATTGTAAGAAATGACTGGTATTTTAGAAGTATATATTATATGATCTCATTAGTGTTATTTATCTTTTGCAGTTGGGCCATATTTCCATGTTTGAGGGGAGAAAGATTTCCTCATCTGACCCACGAGTAGATGCATATGGATCACCAGAATTACCTTGATGCCAAACATAACTGCACCTCAAGAGCATCTCGGACAATAACATATTTTTGGGAATATTTTGTGGTTAAGCATTGCATTGCCTATGAAAGAACAACTCTTGTTGTGTATACAGATGTAAACATATTAAAGTTCTATCTGAAGTACTGGTTCTGTAAATGATGTCTGTGAACATCAGAATACACCATATACACTGGACACTTGCTGGAACAGGACCTACTTGTCATCAACATGGTGTTGCAGAACATCTTGGGACTCTCCAGTCCAGTGTGAATCTAGATACTGACACCAGTAACAGTGCATGCTGGCACATTTATTTGTTCAGGTTTGGCATTTGGGAATATTTGCCATGAATGTTTAATACTTGTGACCTTGGAATAAAATTACTGAATAGATCTGAAGCTTATTTATTGTTTTTTGTCTGGGATAATGCCATACAAAAAAAGTCTTTTTAATATTTCTGGTATCAGCCATGATACTGAATTGATATTGAATATAATATCATAACAATGCACATGGAATGTTTATGGGTCAAGAGTTTCCAAAAAAATACAACAGATGCTTACCAATGAAAATTTAACTTAACCAATGGCATGGCAGTTGTTGCTTTGTGAAATGAATTCTTTGTTGAAATATCAACATGTCTTGTTTTTGCATCGCTGTTTTAGGGTCCAGCATGCAAATTACACTGATTCATAGAACAATAGCCAATAAACATTGACATTTCTTGACCAGATCTTAAAACAGATTGGTCCAAATGGATAGCGAAAAATGTGAAATGTCAGTTACCTCATTTGTTTGACTTGGATTTTGAGCAGAATATTTGAAATACACAAATATATGAAAAATAGGTGCAATTGTTTCTATCTCTGCATCAAGTCAATATGGTTGCACTAAATTTGTGTTCATCAGTGTTGATTGAGTGATAAGGTAAATGTATTAATGTTTTGGACTTGTGGCAATTTTCTTTACTTGGTTCAATTGAGCCTCACAACCAGAAATATTAATTTAAAAAACCCTACAGTTCATCACAATTAATCCTGCTATCAATCACAGTCTGCAGTGTCATAACAATTATATTGCTGACAAGGTGTAACACTTTTATTTCTTCCCTCAGAATAACATTACACTTCATATAATAGTAAGAATCTTTCTTAATGTAGGACATATCATTGGTGATCGCCTACACAATTCAGTGTATTTGTCTTGCATTTTGGCCACTTCTGACTTGAAGTTGCTGTGTGCTGGATGCTGCTTCGACTTTTGGTTGCTGTACAGCAGAAATTCACTCCTGCATAACCAAGAAAAAAAACATTCATGTTCTGCAACAACATAGAGCTAGACATCAAGTACATACACAGTGTAAAATTACCATTGTCTAACACCAGTTCTATTCATCACCGGACTAACAAATAATGTTTACACAATTTGAAAAATAGGTATATCACTGTGAATATTCATATGGAATACTAACAGCAGTTACTTGTTGCACAAACCTGAAACCACCTAAGACTAAGAGGTCTTCAACTGAATTTCGCAAGTAAAATAAAAAAAAAAATTTTGACTGACACAATTTCATTATGCCCATAATATTGTATATTCGAATGGAATTCGAAATCAAGGGATATGTGTGTTTTACAGGTTAGGGTTTGATATATTTATTTCAAATACTAAATTATAGTCATCGATATAATGTATTGATTTGGTTTCATGGTTATTTGATTAACTATTGAGTGATTTGTGACACTATAATTTTGTTTATGTTTATAATAGAAGTTTCACATATATTCTTTTTTGGTGCATGTTGAGAGGACATTTATTTAATTAGCGTAATTATTTTTGGGATTAATATATATATTGGCAGGGCTATGAAAATCATTCATCCAAAATAGGTTATTAAACTTTTAATTATTTCAATAAACCATTTTTGAGTGTGTGTGTGTGTGTGTGTGTGTGTGTGTCTTCCTTAATTTTTGTCATCCTTTACATTTAGATGAGAGTAAAACTTTAGTTCAAGCCTACCAAAGTGCAAATAATAATAACTCTGCATGTTATTATAACTATTCACATTAAATATACAAACTAATTTTGATAATTACACAACAATTTATGCATATGCTTTATACATTGCATAAACCTTCCTTCATAAAAAACATATTTTAAAAATAAGTTTCTCATCAAAGCTAACAAATGCCATAATGGAAAATTATTTACTTTATTAAAGGTGAGTGACAGAGCAAATATATATATATATGACCAAATATAATGCATTTTTTAAATTTAAGTTTCAAACATATGACTGGTTTATTAAATACTATAAATACTAAAAAAATAAATTAATAGAATATCCTTAAATATATTTCACGTTTAAAAATATGTTCATAGCATAAATATTCCAAATTTCATCCTCCAAATCTTGCCTAATAATTTAATGCCTATTCAAACTGTCAAAGGCACGGCTTCCTTGACACTGCTCATGCTGTCAGATACCAGAATACCATGGTAAGTTGGGTAATGTGGCCTACCTATTAGTAGTTACATCTTCATAAATAATCTAACATCAGAGAAACATGTAACACATCCTCCGTAATCATAAAACACTGTCCACTGAGACTATAAATACGCGTCTGAACGATAGTACCGCACTGGTTGTTAAAATTATTTTAAAGGTAAAGAAAAGAACACATACCTTTACGAACGGTCCTATGGTTGTCAGTTGTCAATCAGGAACCAATACACCTTGCAGGAATGACAAATAACCGATCATATTATACCGAAATAAGTAAACTTTTACGACTGTCAACAGCGGTGACAACCAAGTATGGTAGTATACTTGGTCCCGTCTACAGAGTTAGCTTTGGCGGTCGCGCATTTCGAAAGCAGAACTAGTTCATGAATATTGGCATGTCACCGGAAATGCTGGTACCGGAAGTAGCGCTTCGCGAGACTTACAGGCCCTATTACGAACAAACAGGACGGTTCAGATTGAAACGAAGACTTAATTTAAAAACGAAATAGGTTCCTAATAGTTAGTCAAAAAATTAAGATCTTGCTTAAACATATATCCAGAGTCAACTAACGTCAGTTGTATAAACTAAATATAATAATCGCGAGCACGCCATGTGTTTTGCGTCTCTGTATCTTTTACGTGCAAACGACGGAGATATTCCAACTTTTGTAATCACCAGCAGTTGAGTCTGAAGTCCAGTGCGAGATGGCAGGCCTGACAGTAAGGGTAGTCCGATGTATCATCCCAAAATTTGCTTTCACTAATCACACGTCGTGTTTGACAGTGCCAAGCTTTCGTTACAAATTTAATAGAAGCCATGATCAGAAGAACAGGTTTTCATCATCGGTACCAAAGACACAGAAAGAAACGTAAGTGCATGTCAGGTGTGTGCTTGGTGATTGCTGTGCGGCTGCTAATAGGTGACCTTATTTGATTGAATGCGAGTCTGGCCAGGCAAACAAGTGAATGCAGTCGGTAGGTCAGTCTTTGCATGATGTGATTATGCTTCGCGAATATCACAACGAATGGATTGTATAGTTGAGCTTTGTTAAGCCATGCCAATTCAGCTCCCCCAGAGTTAAAGAAACATAGTGAGGTGAGGTGAAATTGGGTTTAACCCCCTGGATGCCACAGGGACATATATATATCCCTCCTCTACAACCCTCACTTTGAGTCGAATAAAATTCAGAAAACATCACCCACACAGATACACTTCACAGTTTTGAATAAGGTGGGAAATTCCCTGTTCTGTGATATCATCCACTGGCATTTTAGGCCAAGCAAAAGTACTGAAAATGACCTCTGAAAATTAGGTACATAGTAAGTGTTGCCATTTTTTACACATTACTAAATCACCACTCACCTCGCTATTTACAGCTTGTTTTGAAATCTAAATTTCGGTTATTTACTCGGAGAAATGAATTTCAAAAAGAGCATATTAGTGATAACGGGTATCTGTCTTTCATGAAATCACCAATGATCATTCCAAATTGTCTCCGATAACCCTAGAATCGTTTAGAATGTTTTATAGAAATACGCAAACACGAACGCCGAAGTGAACTTTCCGTCATATTGGATAGTGTTTACAAAAAAACGTTTCAGTAACACTGGTTATGAGGCGCCTGTAACATCACGTATATTTCAAACTTAGCTGTGATACACACATCCTTGAATTCCTCATACATTTTAGAATCAAATTACCAATGGTCTTTGTCAAAAATACAAAGTGGCTGAATGAAATCAAGCAAAATAAGTTAGATGTGAAAATGAAAGCTGTGCTTGAAAAACTGCACTTGTTTGAAATGTAAACAAAGTAAAATACAGATTTTACACAGTGTAGCATTTTCTCCTATTTTGAGCTATCCATTCGTCTATTCGTTAAAGATATTGGCTCAGTATTTTCAGAATATGCATGGGAAGAGAATCGTAGGAAGAATTAGGGAATTTAAAATAGATGCATTGCAATGATTTGATATTTTCCACAGAAATTGTCAAAGTTACCGTTCTGTGTGACGCCATGACTGACGCAAAATCACACACAGCGACAACAGTATTTATCGGGATTTCTGACTATTTCGCTTTGTTTTAATGAAAATAATAACAACAAATAACAGTACATAGATTGTCAGAATGTTTTTGATTACTTCCATGTCACATTTATGTATATATGATCCCTGAATCAACGAAGGTCCCCCCGTAAAATCCTGCGTACTGTTGACATTGAACACGCCATTTTGTAAAAGTCAGTCACAGGTAGTGATGTCATACATCAACATTGTTGTACATATTTGGTAATTTCTTTGAGGTGAAGGTCCTTGAATGAGAATGCACACGATCATTGTATCATGCTGTTTACAGTTTCAGTTATGATGTAGATTTTGCATATCTTTTTGCATTTTTTTCACACAATTAATTTCACTTTGTCAATGTTCAAGATGATACCATGCGTAAATATAGGCCACAACATGTATGAACGAACCTTTAATAATCTCCTGTTTGTTTGAACATTGTTTACATAACAATTGATTAGTTTATAGTGTCGAATGCGATATTTCTTTCCTTTGGACAAGTGTTACAAGATGAAGTGTAAATGTAACTGCAGCATGTACATATTTCTTGGGATGTGTAATAGTCAATAGTATAAGTTCATATAACCAATGTCCATGAATAGCCGTTTCATTTTATTTTACAACTAAAACTGAATATATTACTTTAAGAAAATGGACAATATTTTTCGTTAAGATATATGCACACATTTCTGAAAGAATTGTCTTGGTCTTGGAATTGTTATTTATGTCGTTTGATACACAGAACAGTGATATCTAACGATTTGCCAGGTGCGCGTTAGTCACAAACAATTTACGAATTATCCCTCTTGTTTTGTATTATATAATCAGTGGGTTCATTCTTTTTTCAATATTGTGATCACAGGATGTCAAACTGTTTACTTTATTTCTCCAGGAATTGTAAAATGTATAAAAATAAAATTCATGCCGGGTACCCTGTTGGTTCAACCTTATATGATTATCCTGATAATTCTATACCAATAGAGCTTTCTTCGCATCTTTTATTGTGTAATTCTGAGACGGGGTGAAGATTATAACTATGATAACATAGTAATGAACAAATATATGTCCAATATTGAATATAATTTTGGTTATTTTGAAATATTCTTTCGGGTAGTTCATTACGTACATTGATGCCAAACAGGTGTGTGTCTTGTCCAATTAAGATACACGATAAACTATCTAATTGTTTACATAATCAAGACATTATTTACATGGTGAACATGGTGAGAGCAGTCATTTTATGTTGTGTCGAAAAGGCGTCAAATTCCGTTTTACACATCAAGATTTTCCATGCCATGAACGAAAATTAAGGGAGATATATATATTAATCAAAATACCAGTGTCGTCTATCTCCGATGTTATCAAAGACATATATGACGTCAAATAGAATGGTGTTATTTTTGGGGTATTTCATTACATTTGATGATAAGGCTAGTGTTCCATTATTAATGGTGCAACATTAGTCAGATTACACTTACACATTCAGGAGAATGTTGGAATCTAAGGACTAAGTTATAAGTCAGATAGGGCCATCCATTTCTCTATTACTCTTTTTGATGAAGTACGATTTCATCATTTCTTATGGGTGTTTTTTTATAACTAAAGGTATACACTTTCTTTATAGATATTTGTGTTGGAATACTTTGATTCCTCGTGAACAAAACACCATGAAAATATATTAGCCTTACCCACAGCTATTTCTAACCAAGTAACCTGAGTGACAATAAACTAGAGCTAAGCATAGTGGAGTTATACCCCCTTTTTGTTTGTACGTGTGTAACCTCTCTGTCGCCTTTTGACGTCAATGAGAAAAATCAGTTTTCATCATTTATGGCATGCTATTTTTGGCATTGAATGTATGTCGTTATACATACGTATATAATTCCATTTGATCTATAGTTACGTCGTTCAGATATTAGGCAGTATTTTGTTCGCTCACAGTTTCCGTAAAGCTTCTAAATAAAAAAATCGTCGCATAGTACTTTTATGGGTGTACGATAAAAAGCGGAGAAATTTACTGTTTTTCAATGCAGAATAAATTGTTTGACAACACTTAGAAGTGTATTTTTTTTAAACCGGTTTAATATTTGCAGTTACCTTTACAACATCAAATAGGAAATTTAATATTCTCCACCTCTGCGTAATTTTATAGCCAGAGGTAGATCCAGTGCAGGGTGAGCGCAATTCTCGCACAACCTTCACGTTTCCGATCTAAGCAAAATGTGCGTCAGAAAAAAACCTCGGCATGCAGAGGGTTAACGTCGCGTCCAAGATTATTGCACTTATATAGCGTCGTGCGTGCGCGTGTGTGTGCTTGTACTAGTTTGGACTAGTGCCAATTTATGAGTTATTTTCAAAAGATGTCACTTTTTGAGTTTCCAAATTTACAAAATCCAATGGTTGATATAATATCTTTGTTTTTGTTTAAATGGAGTAACACATATCTGAAGTGGTCAGTAACATCAAATGGACGTCTTAATGATGCTTTTAAGAAAGAGGAATAACCAGTTACCATTGCAACTGAAACTTGGCTTGTCTTTCCCATAACAATGTTTGTGTGAATTATTTTGGTTTGAAATTCATGAAAATGCAAAAAGCACATACAAAACATATTTATTTTTTCATTTTTTTGTATATTAAACTTGAAGTGAGGATGAAGGACATGATCAACTTATGTCTCATTATGGAAACTAAAGACATATTTAGATATATATATGTTTTAAATGAGTGCATTATAGGAAAGACATGCATGTTACAGGATTGACTATATTTGTTACAGAAAAGACATTGCAAATTCATATCGTCAGTATGAAAAGAGTGATAAAGATTATCTTAAATGTTTCTCATGTATATAATAATGCTTGCAAAAGTAATACCAGTCATTATCTTTTTCAGTGATATTCATAAATTTACTCCAACTTTTTAAAGGATAAATTCTAAAAATCTGTTACAGTAAGCAGGTAAGGACAAAAGTTTGTTACATGACAGAACAAATTATCATACAATGACATTTTAGATCACAAAGCAGTTTCCCCATTTTTACTGTAATAGAAAATGTGTTACTTTGAATAACAATGCACATGTTTGTGATATTTATATTTATAAATGATTAATATGAAGAATGTTACCTATGACCTACATTATAACTGTTACAGGAAAGACCTAAGACATTACAGTACTGACAATGTGAAACAAAGTTTTGGTCAGCCTAGTTCACTATCATAAGTAAACAAAGGTTTACCAAACAGGGGTACCACTAGATATAGTTATAGTTATATTTCCATCTCATTGTGAAATCTCCAGATTGATGTGATAGAAGACAGTTATGGTGAAGACAACATTTTGTTACATGAAAGACATTTAGAGAATAGTTTTCATGTCTTTTTATGGTTTCTATGATCAGCGATCAAATCCAAAGTTTTTCAGGTTGAGTATTAATTTTACTAATATTGTGAAACACTGAAAGTATTTGGCATGTTTGGTAAAAGAATCGTGGTATACTTGAGACAATAAAGACTTGGTCAACTTGTAGCATGAACAATTCAGAAAATGTCAGAAAACACATGACCTACAATTAGAAGAACACAACTTTCAACTGCAAGTAAGAATCTAAACTACAACCTGGAATGCAACACTTGAAACATCAAGCCATGTAAGAGGAAAGTTGAAAGATTATAGCTGTCTTCCCAAGACATTATACCCCTTCATTGTGGCTTTAACTGTAGACCAAATGTTATTGTCAACCTCACAATGAGATGATTCTAGAGTTTTCTGTAACTTTGGGATGATTGTCTCCATCACTAGCCCCTCATCTTCAGACTTCACCTTCTCTCCATCACTAGCCTCATCTTCACCTTCTTTCCATCACTAGCCTCATCATCTTCAGCCTTCACCTTCTCTCCATCACTAGCCTCCCCATCTTCAGCCTACACCTTCTCTCCATCACTAGCCTCATCTTCAGCCTACACCTTCTCTCCATCACTAGCCTCATCTTCAGCCTACACCTTCTCTCCATCACTAGCCTCATCTTCAGCCTACACCTTCTCTCCCTCACTAGCCGCCTCAATTTCAGCCTTCACCTTTCCATCACTAGCCCCTCATCTTCAGCCTTCACCTTCTCTCCTTTACTAGCCTCCTCATCTTCAGCCTTCACCCCTTCACTAGCCTCCTCATCTTCAGCCTTCACCTTCTCTCCATCACTAGCCTCATCTTCAGCCTACACCTTCTCTCCATCACTAGCCTCATCTTCAGCCTACACCTTCTCTCCATCACTAGCCTCATCTTCAGCCTACACCTTCTCTCCATCTCTAGCCGCCTCAATTTCAGCCTTCACCTTTCCATCACTAGCCTCCCCATCTTCAGCCTTCACCTTCTCTCCATCATGAGCCTCATCTTCAGCCTACACCTTCTCTCCATCACTAGCCTCCTCATCTTCAGCCTTCACCTTTTCTCCATCACTAGCCTCTTCATCTTCACTCTTCACTTTCTCTTTATCTCTAACAGCATCTTCAGCCTTCACCTTCTCTCCATCACTAGCCTCATCTTCAGACTTCACCTTCTCTCCATCTCTAGCCTCATCATCTTCAGCCTTCACCTCTCCATCACTAGCCTCATCTTCAGCCTACACCTTCTCTCCATCACTAGCCGCCTCAATTTCAGCCTTCACCTTTCCATCACTAGCCTCCCCATCTTCAGCCTTCACCTTCTCTCCATCATGAGCCTCATCTTCAGCCTACACCTTCTCTCCATCACTAGCCTCCTCATCTTCAGCCTTCACCTTTTCTCCATCACTAGCCTCTTCATCTTCACTCTTCACTCTTCACTTTCTCTTTATCTCTAACAGCATCTTCAGCCTCACCTTCTCTCCTTCACTAACCACGTTTGGGGTAGATTGTGTATAGTGGTCTGTTCAAAACATTGGCCAAAGTGTGAATTTCCCAGACTTGTCCCTCTTCACTTGAGGGTTTTGAGTCGAAATATGCTTTGGACAGTGTTGTCTGTGAGACAAGTTCCTGGAACATGTATGTCAGAATACTGAGTAAAATGACGTGGCAAGTTATGTCTCTTTACACTGACATCCTTCCTTTATACCTTGAGATGGGAAATTTCCATCAAGATCTTTGGCTTCATTGGCAACAAGTTCAGAGACTACTCTCATTGTCATTTCTGCTGCTCTGTCAATTGTCCCAAAAGCAAGTACACTGCCACATGATGGTGAGCAGTTACCATTTGATAACACAGTACAAGGATACAGCTCTCCATTTGTCATTGCCATGGTTAATTTAATTGTACAGTTCCACTATGAAATTCCACTTTGGAGTTGCTTTGTAGTCCTGTCAAGCACACATTGCTATTCAGTAAACCTTCATGAAATCAGCATTAGTAAATTTCAAATTATTTTGATGATGTAATGAAATGTATACATTATCATACTTGAGTGTTTGTCTTTGCCATAACATCAACAGATCAAGAATATTATTAGACCTTTTAAGAAAATAAGGAAGCGTGGAGAGTTGAATTTTAGTGCAGTGAAGAAATGTTTTTCTCCTAAACTCGTATTCTAAAACTTGTTTGACCTTTTAAAATAGAACATACCCATAAGCTATTAGGTACTTCATGATCACTGCCATGATTCTATATTAAATGTTAAGTTTGTCTTTTCTATAACCATGTACCATATTAACTCCGAAATCATAAACACTTATTTTAGCAAGCTTAGGAACAAGTAACTAAAATCTCATTGATCCCTTTAGTACAATATATCATCAATCATAACAGAGAGTAGTTACTTTGATTCTGATTGTCTTATGGAAATGTAGAATGTCATTACTGAAGCAAAACTGTCTTTGCCGTAACACATTTCTTATAATAATTAGGTGTTCCAATAATTTTGCATAAAATGATGAAGTGCAAGTTTATCCTACAAACTGCTTGATTGAAATAATTAATTAGAATATTGAAAAAGAACAGAGTAATTTACTTTGTTTCTTTATAACTTTTCAATTGCAAAATATCATTACAATAACAAAATATGTCTTTACTGTAACACATTTCTTATAAAAACCATATGTTCTGACAATGTTGCTCAAAATAATAAAATACAACTTTGTCTTTCAAACTGCTGAATTAAAATATTCAGTTGGAATGTTGAAAAAGAACAGAAAGTAATAGTTTTCTTACTTTATAGCTTATTAAGTGAAGAAAGTCATTACCATAACAAAATCTGTCTTAGCTGTAACAAAATTTAGTGTTACAGGAAAGACTGTTACAGGAAAGACAAATCATTAGATAAAAAAATATATCGACTAATTAATGGTCCCTTCATGAAGCTGAATGTTCACTCAATTTTCTGTTCATGAATTGGCACATAAAGTTGGAACTTGAAATAACTATTTTGCATCTGTTCCATTGAATCATAGCGTTATGGGAAAGACATGAAATGAAAATACTCATCAGTTCCTTACCTTTTTGGTTAACTTTTGGTGCTTATTTGTCTCCTGGTGCACATGGCACATCACACTCCTGTTGTATAGGAAATGGTACAAGGCATGACAGAAAGTACTGATATAAATAGTGCTAGCTCACTGAGATACCATGTCGCAGTTAAACATGAATAACCCACTCAGACACAGTATCAGAGCTCCAGATAAGCTTTTGGTGGTGTGGGTATTTTACCCAGGCATTTTAAAATCATTGGGTATCGGTAATTCTATCTGGGTATTCAAATTTCTGTTACCCACTAGTTTTTACACATGTGGGTATTTAAGTTAAATATTTAAAAACACTTTTCATCTAGTCCCTGCAAACTTATGTCGTGTGGGTTTGAGAGCTTTATAGGACTCAAAAATACCACAATACTTCCACAAGAAAGTGTGATGGCAAATGATCATGATGTAACTGTCATAATGGAGTTTGGCAAGGTTGACGGAATGCCCATTTATAATTATACCCCCGTTTACGAAGTAAATCGGGGGTATATAGCATTCCTTTCCGAGCTTTTGTACGGCCCATAACTTTTTAACCATGCACCCTAGCTTCACCAAACTTGCTACACACATTTACCACAATGAGTACTTGTGCCTTTTGCTAGTTTGAAGATTCAGAATTTTTTAATTTTTGCCGTTTCCATGGACACATTAAGAAACTTAAAATTTTAGGGTGGGTGTTTTGTACGGCCCATATCTTTTTAACTATGCATCCTAGCTTCATCAAGCTTGCTACACACATTTACCACAATGAGTACTTGTGCCTTTTGCTAGTTTGAAGAGTCTTAATTTTTTTATTTTTGCCGTTTCCATGGAATCACGGCGAAACATAAATTTCGGGTAGAGTTTTTTACGATCCATGTTTACAATATCATGTATCCTAGCTTCAGCAAACTTGCTACATTAACCGCTATGATTGTTTTTTATCTTTTATAAGATTCTGAAAGTTTTCTCTTTTGCTGTTTTCATGGAAACATGATGGAATTTAGAAATTTTGATGACAAGTTTTGTATAGCTAATATATTTTCCAAAATTGTTTCCACACATGTAGATCATCATAAGTATCTGTGCTTTGTGTTAGTTTAAATTTATGAATTCTTTACCATATCTGTTAAGGCTAGATGGAAATGATTAATTTATTGATTTTCTTATATGATATTGTTCCATTTTTTATGTGTTTTTATATCAACAATTTGTGGTTCTTTTGATAATTCTTATGTAACTCCTCAATCAAAGTTTTATTCAAAGGTCTTCATGGTGATCTACTTCCTCGTATTGAACACAGGTAACATGGGAGATTTGGTGGGGGTGGGGGGGGGGTGCAAATTGTCACTGGAACTCAATCTTAGTTTTTAAAACATTGAAGTTAAAATCAGTTAGAAATATGTAATATTTCATTAATTAACAAACTATTTACTATTTGTTGCTGACCAGCGGGGATAATGGGGGTATGTGGGCTTTGCTCACTTCTTTCTTGTTTCAAAATAAGTTTCTGATTAGCTAATCGAATATGCAGGGTTACTTCACAATGTTTTGATGATACGCACAAGTTTTATTTTTGTAGTGTATCAGTAATGTTCGTTGCGTATGTGATACGCTTGGATTTTATTTTACTGCATATTTCTGCATTTCTGATGTGTATTTTACGCAGATACGCAGCTTATCTGGAGCTCCGCAGCATACTGACTCCAAACCAACTTTCGTTCCTTTACATACCAAATTGAAACCAGTCGCAAATCGGGTTGTGCATGAATATTGATATATTCCTAAATATGGGCTTTGTTGACATTTCAATGCATCGAGTTAACTGTTGCTGTTGTGTGTGCAAACATGAGCAGTGCTTTGAATCTAGGACCAACACTCGTTCACTCGCTCCTACAGGGTCCCGGCTGTGCAAGCAATGGCTTGGTTTCCTTGATCTATCAGCTGAATTTATATCCTGTCAGTACCATTTTGGAAGAGGGAAATCACAAGTGCTCACCAAAGATGTTTATGTTAAGTGTACGATCCTATACTGAAGATGCGAAAATCAACAAACTCAAGACTGCTTGCATGTTAGTGATAGCTGCGAATGAAGGGCAAGGTCACCAATGGAATAAGAAAAGACAGTTGTGATCTACTCATATTGTTTTCCTCTAGATATCAATAGGGAATGTTATTGTTCACGTTTGGGCCACAAAAACAGAAGTCAGGCACACTTCCACAGAGTTTTCGAATGATCTGTATCGGAACTGTTCACTTTGAGTGATCTGGTCGTGCAGTTGTGTATGTCCATTCATAAAGAAGCACTGTCTGATGCAACAATGTCACAAAATACACTTCAAAGGGGACACTGATGGCACAAGAGGAGAATCCAACATAAGTCTAGTTATCTGTCCAGATAGTTTAAACTGCCTTCATTTCACCACACTTAACCTTTTACATTTAATCAAATTGAAAGATGCGAAAATGGTTGGGTGGTCACACTCATAGGGACCCTCGATCTATCCATAGTCGTAGTATTGCAAATGGATATAGCTTGATTATATAAATGTCTGTAGTAGCTCAATGCGTAACTAACACTGAATGCTTAGCGAGTGGGATGCGTGTGACTTGTTTGGTTTAATAAAGTGTGTGTAAATGACTCTCGCTTTAGTGAGATTCATTCTAGTCTGCCTTGTTGTAAAAGTAGTTCCAGTGTGACAGGTCATGGTTATCCAATCAAAACGAATATGACAAAGTCAACCTTGTACGACACCTGTATCTTCACCATGTGGGTAATATAGCTTGATATTGCACTGTCATCCCATGACTGATTGGCCTAGTCACTGCATGTGAACCTATGATGAAATGTACTACAGTTTACAATGTAATAATCAGCAACTGATCAGTGAATTGTGTGTAACATTTTTAACAGTGGGCTCAGTAAATTAGTTTTCAAAACGATCTGTGGAGTGTGTAGATCTAGCCTGTTTCTTTTTTCAAAAAGACCTGTTGTGGTAGGGTACCATTGTTATAGCTGCATTAGCATTACAGTATGATAGTACCCTTGACCCTTTCACTGCTACCACCTTTGATGATAATAAAAATAGCCTTCCGATCAAACCAGCAGTGATATCACAAGTACTTTCCTCGTCTTGTTGAGTACTCTCTCAAATACATCTGTCACTGACTGATAGCATAAAGACTTCCATTCCCCAAAATATCTTTTCCTGCAAAAGGTTCTGTAATGGTTCCTGGTTCACGTCATTCATAACTTATAAACTTGTGATGGCTGAATAAAGCTGCTTTAATTTGGGTTAATACTAAACTGTATATTTTATACTTATCCTTATTTACTCCTTAATGCATTATTTGCTTACCTTACGACCAAAGATGGGACAGCGTAACGGCGATGGTCCTGGGTGAAGAAATAAAATACTGTTGTTCGTAGTCCCAGTTTTCAAGACCATCGCCGCTGTCCTGTGACCTTGACCTGAGATCACCACTTCACATTGCGCTTCAGCACGGATGTGTACCAACAGAGCTCTTGTTTTGGATTAATTTAGACCTCCAGTTTTTGTCTACAATTCTAAAATTTATTTGCGTCCGGTGATGTATTCTTTTCATATTACACTCACCATGTTGTGCAGTTTTATATGATTTATTTAGGCGTTAAAATACTCCAATCTCATTAAAATCAGATCTTAGTTCTCGCTACCGCTAAACAAAGATCTGAGGACATCCCATTTGGGGTCACGTCAGAACGACCTTTCATACGACCAATCAGAGCGTCACTTACCAGATCATGAAAGTGACAGTCGGAATGTGATTTCTCATCATGCAGCCTTGAAAGATAGTTATGGGCTTAACGACTGAATCTATAGAATCTAGACCATATATCAGCCAATCGAGCATGTTCTTTTGTTCAGGTTTCAAATTTTTAAGCGAGAATATGTCAAAATATGTTTCGAAGCATAGTCGCCAATTTGAAATTAGTGCCGTAAGGCACAAGAAAGCTGCCTTCTGATTGGCTAATGTCAACTTCTTGTCGGTTATTCCATTGGTCGGTCAGAGTTTGCGAAAGGTCGGTATGACGTGACCCGTAATGGGATGTCCTCAGATCTTTGTTTAGCGGCAGCGAGAACTAAGATCTGATTTTAATGAGATTGTAAAATATTTTCTCCCGTCATGTGCTGTTTGTTCGCCGCCATTTTGAATTGTGTTACAATTGTTTGACTGCCAGGGTACTCAATTTGTTTTCAATTCTCAGCTATGTATGTAAAACATATTTATGTGTTCTTAAATACTACTAGCTTTGGCGTTACATTGAGTTGCGTATATAAAAATTATTGAATACACTTTCAACTCGCTACAATATTTTGGCTGATAGATTAATTAAATTCTATGGCACTCTTCCAGTCCCACTTCATCAAAAAGTCTTGATTTGTGTAACTTATGTTTGCACATTGTACTTATTGATGTGGAAAAAAATCTGCCAAGGATCCTCATCCACGTTGTTTGGCATGCACATAAAATTGTGCACCAAACTCAGTGTGTCTTTTGCGTAAATCTCTCTCCAAAGAGTATTACAATTTATAGGCAGGTCACTCACAAACATATTTTGCAGCAATCCCATCGTGAGAAGATGTCACAATCGCTGAATAGCGAAGCACATGGTTCGGTCATTACTACGCAACCATTATCTTCGGCGGGTAATATGTTGGCCGTTACTGTCACTGCTGAAGTGCACTTCGGCCAAAAACATCAATCCAGAGGATTTTGTGAGTATCATAACTGACCCTAATTTTCAGCCGCCTGAGACATCTAGATCTGCTAGATCTGTGACGCCTGCGGAAATCGTCTCAAGACGCTTTGATGGGGGTAGCGCAAACAAAAGCCATGTTTCGTCCAACACCATTGAGCATTGCGTCTCAGTTACCTGTGCCGAGCGCAGCTCCTGCCTGCTACCCAAGCGCATCGACAATGACATCAGCCCCAGGGCTATCAGTGTACAAAGCTACGCAGGCAAGGCATGATCAGCTTAACCCTGTACCAATATAACCAGTGCACGCTCAGGTGCCAACACCGTTACGGAACACTAATTGGATGCAAGTCCTATTCACCAGGCGGATCATCTAAGCCCTCGGTCAGAGGTAACACTACACACAGGAGTAGAAGTCGTTCACCTTCTAGATGTTCACGTCAACATCGTTCTGATTCGTCAGACTATTCTAATGGTGAAGAGAGAAATTCTTCTCAGTCTGGCACAGGCACTTGATTGGGTAGTGGATCGCCTCATTTTAGTGCCTTTCCCGGGTAACGGGACGGATAAAAAAGGACACAATACGGACACATCCTATGTCGATTCCGGTCGGCCCGATGATGACAGATGTGATTAGATATTTGGATGAGGAATTTTCAAGGCTAACGCTTACACCATCGTTTTAGCCACCCAAGTTTAGGAAGGATGAATTTTCTATCCATGCGTTTGAGACAGCAGACCAGGCGCTTAGTTTGGATGAGGATATACAGAGATTGAGAATGCTCGTCAAGGCCTACTACTCTTATACCAGATTTGCGTTTATTGAAACAGAAATTCGACCGGTATTGAAACCTTTATCAGCACTAGCATCATCGACATTTGCGGTAGGGCAGGATTTTTCTGAGAAGAACCCTAACAGATTAGATCATCTCCAAACCATAGTCAATTTTCAACAGCGTCAGATTGACCATATGAGAAATCACCTTAAAACAGTGTTGGCAGAAATGGCTATTTAGCCCTATCCACTTGGAATTCAAAGTTGAAGTGCAGACTTTTACGTCAACCTTGGTCTCTGTTTAATGAACAGATTATGGACACACACGCCAAACTTTCCAGTTATGCTAGGGATGAGATGGCACTCAAAGCTTTGGAGCACATTTCTCACAGTTTATCCCAGCTCTTCAGCAGGTCAGGCAATTATAAGCCTAGACGCAAGTCTCTCAAGGAAGGCCTGGCACAGGCTCTTTTCATGGAAAAGGGCGTGGCAGAGTGAAACCTCGAGGTTCTTATCAGTCCCGGCGTGGTACATACCACAGTAGTGGAGGTGATAAGAGGGGTAAACACTGAGAAGTTGAACAGTAACGACTGGGATCTCCCACCCCCAGTCGTCCTAATTGTCGATACCCCCATAGAGGGGAGACTGAATCGATTTTGGAAGTACTGGAGCCTCCACAAGAACGATTACTTTCTCAACGTTCTATGTCACGGTATCCAACTAGATGTAGAGGTGGTTCCGCCATTGACCATGGCTCCACTTCCTTGGAGTTATCCAAGAAAGCAACGTCTGCTATTAAAGGCCAACATAGACATTCTGTTAGTAAAGAGAGCCATAGAGATTGTACACACACCAGCTCTAACACCGGGTTTTTATTCTTACATCTTCCTGGCATTCAAGAAGGACTTGGACAAGATGAGAATGATACACAATCTCTCTGTATTCAACAAACATTACCTGAAGTGTCCACCCTACTTACACCTCACCACTTTCAGACTACTCAGAACCAGCATAAAGGTGTTTGATTCTTTGATCAGTCTCCGGGATGCCTACTTGAATATACCTATCCATCCCTCCAACTGCAGGTTCTTCAGATTCCAGTTCAATGGGGTTCACTACCAGTGGGCAGTGCTCCTATTTGCCATTTCAGAGGCCCAATGGCTATTTACACAAGTGATGAAGCCCATAACTGCGTTTCTACACCTGAGGAACATTTGGTTCAAGTGGTACATAGACGACTGTCTCCTGTGTCATCAACACACACAGATGTTACTACGCCACCGGGATTTCACCAGAAGGCTACTGTATCAACTGGGATGGATAACAAGGCGATGTTGGAGTTAACTCCATCCTATCAACTCCAGTTCATAGGAGGCCTGCTCCAAGCAGACAAGGATCACCTATCTGTTCCGAGTGACAGATGGCTAAAAGATTTACGCCTCCTGTCACCTGCTCTTCATCAAGCACACACACTTCGCCAATGGCAAGTGTTGTTAGGGTTACTCACATCGGTACAGGATCTAACCAGCAGAGGCCGAATTACAATTACGCCCAGTTCAACAATTCCAGAATCCTTACATCAGGCGTCAGGACCCACTCAAAAACATCACTGTACCGACTCAACTAAGGCCTTACCTCCATTGGTGGACAGTAGAAACGAATGTATTAAGAGGAGTCTCTTTATCCGGGTTACCCCTCAATCTACACCTGTTCCTAGACACCTCCCTTCGAGGGTGGGGTGCTTGCCTGCAAGGCCGGACAGCTTCAGGGCAATGGTCAGGCGCTCATCGAAAGTGGTAAACAACTTGGGGTTGGAATTGTTAATTCTGGCCATATCACATTGGCAGAATCAACTACAGTCAGCCCAACTGTCAATGTCCTCAGACAACAGCACTGTGGTGTGGTGCCTGCGCAGTCACGTCTGTGTACCCAAAGACACTTGAAAGGTAGCACCATTACTATGTACTTGGTTGCACTTACCTCAGTGTTGGCCGTTCCGGAAAATCGCAAGATGACTAAGGCCCCGGAACTACAGGCCTTATTATGCTCTTTCAGGCCTGAGGATCAGAAGACCAGGTTCCGCCCACCTGCTTGGTACTTCGAGGTTTGCAAGGACCCCCCTTCGAGCCCCTCTATGCACCCTCATTTTATGACCTCACCAAGAAAACAGTGTTTCTCTTGGCATTAGCAACAGCGGCGAACTACATACAGTCGACCTCACCCTGGTTCGTTTGAGCATGGGACCCACGGAGCGGTACATATCGGGTTGTGATGGGATTTTATTGCAAAATCTTAACTCCCAGGCCAACACGATCGTTCCTTCACCATCCCACCAGTATGGACTATTGAGGGTTAACTTCTACTATGCGGGCATTACAAATTTTCAGCCGCTCTTTCAAGACTAGGCGTGGTTCAAGGAAGCAGTTATTTATACCCATTTCTCCTACGTCCACGACCGAAGTTAGTCGCAACACCATATCTATATGGTTGCGTGCAATCATCCTTCAGGCTTACGAGATTGCCAATCTGGATCCACCAAGAGCAAATAATCCTCACGAGATCATGGTGATAGCCTCTACCATGGCTTTACACAGCAATTGCTTGATTTAAACAATCATGGAAGGATGTTTTTGAAGAACAGTTTTCGCCAGTCATAATCTTCGCGATGTGACTCTCAAGGTCGTCGAAGATGTACAAAGTTTTGGGCCGCTGGTTGCAGCTCAGCAGGTTACGAACCCCCGGCGCAAATAATGAACTCACCCTATACAGAGCCATTTTATTTCCAGTGCCGTCGCTCAGATTTCGCCAATGAAAGAATATTAGACAATTGATTGTCTACAAGGGCTCTATGTCGTAGTAATTAAGACTTAACTGGTAATCTAATTTGATCTTTTATTACTATGGTGTAAAAGAAGCTACTCTTTAATTCATATGCTCAATTGTTTTTTCACATTGAAATATCCTGACTGTATGTACTGTATGACTACTGATGTCGTTTCTTCAGGGTGTGAATTATTGATGTTTCTGTATTTTGAGGGTTTCCCACCTCCAAACCGTCTGATACAGATGCATTAAGGAGTAATGCAGGATATGTAAAACATTTAGTAAAATCTAAATATTTTTTTACATTCGATACATATCCTGCATTACCATGTTTAAGGCCCACCCGTCGCAGACTTGCATCCCCACTTTGGCTTCAGAAACCTCAAAAGTATGTTTTTCTAAAAGCTCCAGCGACAGGCAGTGATGTGAAGAGGTGGCCTCAGGTCATCAAGGTCACAGGACAGAGGCAATGGTCTTGAAAGATGGGACTATGAACAACAGTATTTCATTCTTCACCCATGACCATCATCGTTACACTGTCCCATCTTTAGTCGTAAGATGAGCAGTGAATGCATTAAGCAGTAATGCAGAATATGTATACAAATGTAAAAATATTTAGATTTTACTAATTCAGCATGTGTTAATCATGTTGATGGCGGTTCACTTTTCAGATAAGTGGCAAAACTAATTAATAATTGTTATGGATAGTTGACAGTGATTTTGAAATGTGACCACAGCCAAAATGCAGCAATTTGTCAGGATGTAGTAATAATGCTAATATTGTGTGTATTTCTATTGCGCTAGCCTCCAAGCACAAGATGCATGATCAAAGCGCTAAGAGTATTCAACCCAAGACTGTTATTAGTCACAATACCATTTCATCCTACCGGGTACCTGATTTTACTGCTCAGTGAACAGAGGCATATTTTGAACATCTTGCCTAAGAGGACCCCACATGTGCTACATGTGCTTCATTGTGGTCCAGGACCGAAGCCCTAGAGTAAACCTGCCAAATGAGGTCACCCATCCAACTATTTTCCACAACCGACATTGCCTAACTTCACCGGATTTGTAACCTCATGCCATCTCTTTGAGGAAATATTCTTTGAATTATTAGCAATGATAAGATTTGTTTGATGTTTCCTCCACGCCTGACAGCCAGACTAAAATTTCTATGGTGGCTTTGGTTAAGGGCAACCTTCTTACAGGCATATGGACATGCAGACAGTACATTTGTGAATTACTACTGTAAATCTGGAAAGTTTTGCGAGCAGGAGGGTACTAAGAAAAGTGCAATCAACACAACCTCACCATAGTTTCATGACACAGTTATTTTTGCAGACCAACAACAAACAAAAGACATATTTCTTGAATTCACTTCCACACATTGTCAAAGCATCCAGTACATGATTAAAGAAATAATCCCTTACATCCTGTGTTTCCCTAATTCCACATTGTCACTCATTGTCAATAGTCTTAGTGTCACTTATCTGCCATCCTCTTCAAGTTGTTGACATAATACCCAGCAATCCAGACATATGCCAACCAGTCTGTTTTGTTAGATAAACATGCTACTACAACACATCCATCGATAGTCTAAATCTCACTGACTGACAATGAGTTACCATTTCATCATACCACTTGTTACTTATGAAATATGACACCTGCAAAGGTAGCTCTGATATTTGGTATCTCAACAGGGTGTCACAATACTTTCCAGACACAGCTAAGGCTATTGTTAGCCACTCACAGTAATTTTTTGCGCAAGACTTTTCAGATTTAGTTTCTACATGATTTGGTAGTGGAAGATGTGGAATGCAATCACCAGTTTCGACCACCAGTGTTAGCGCTGCAGTTGCCCTATGCCGCATGCATGCAGCAAGAAGTGGACTTGAAGAATGCCCGACATTTTGTCTTTGGCTCATGGTGTCATGAACAGATAATACTCTGAGGGATTGTTTGGCTCTTGTTGATGAACGCTACAACTTGAAACAGCAACAACAATCGTCAATGTTTTCACATTACATGCAATTAAGCATTGTGATCTTCATTTAAATTTCCAGAAGAGGGTTATACATAATATATATCGCTTGTGTCACAATAGTTTTGTAAAGTGATTGTTGGGCTCTTATTGATGTACAATATTACTGGAAGTTCCAATCATCTGGGCGCCACATATTGAAAACTGCACAGGTACTTGACCTGAGTGTAGCTTTGCATGTTAAGTAAGGATGTGGGAGGTGATTCAGCCTTCCCTGGAGAAAGCCTTCGCGGCTGCCTCCGGTCGGGGTCTCCCGTTACCTCCACCGTCGTGGAGAAAAGGATCCTTCCCGGTGCATGACCTTGCCTTTCCCGAGGCTGGTCCTACCGCGGAAGCCCATGTTGAGCGATTGGGTGTCCGTGCCCCACAGGCTGCCACGGTACCACAAGGTACCTTGCAGCAGCTGGACACCCTCGCTCGACACGCCATGCTTGCAATGTCTCACGGAGACACATACCTGGCTGCAGCGGCCAGTCTGGTCGAAGGTTCTCCCACGGACCGAGACCAGCGCATTTATAACTGCCTGATCGGTTTAAATGCTTCCCTGGAGTACGTTGCCGGGGCTTCGGCCTTTATTTCCGGCTCGTGCCATTTTCTCCGAGGCCAGCTGTATCTGGTTGCCTCAGGGTTCGACGCTGCTAATCAGGAGGTGCTCCTTTCGCAGCCTTGGTCTGCTCGGACCCTGTTTAATAACAAGATCCCTGGGTTTCTGAAAAAAACAACAGGCCGCTGTGTCTGCCGAGGCTTCTCGGCACACACTGGATCTTGTGGGGTCCCTGCATAGGCGCCTGGTTGCCGCTCCTAAGCGGAGCGCGCCCCAGGATGCTGCTGCCGGTAGGTCTAAGGGGTCAGGTTCTTCTTCCTCCGGGAAGAAGCCCTGCCCTGAGGGCTCCGGTAAGGGCCATCAGCAACCCTTTCGCGGGAAGAAGGGGAACTGGGGGAAGCCCAAGTCGTCTAAGGACGGCAATGGCCCCTCCAGGTGACTCTCATTGGAGGGGTTTGTATGCCGACAGCGCCAACTTCGGTTGGCCCGTAGGCGAACCCAAGTCACTTGGCCCTGGACAGTTGCGCCTGCCGCAGCCTGTCAGGCCCCCCTCTCCTTCCCCAGTGGGAGCCAGACTCCAGACTTGCTGGGAGAATTGGGAACAAGTGTTTGACGACCCGTGGGTGGTCAACACGATTCGGTACGGCTATCGGCTCGATTTCAAAGCGAATCCGCCGCTCACCGTTGCCCCGTCGGCAGGTTTCTATTCGGAAACTGATCTTCCCATCCTCGCCAATACCATCGGCAGATTGGTGGAGAATAGGGCAGTTCGGGAGTTAGCTCTACCAGAAATAACACCGGGGTTTTACTCCAGGATATTTCTTCAAGTTCCCAAGAAGGACAGTGCCGAACTCAGAATGATTCACAACTTGAAATCGTTCAACGAGTTCTACCTGCACAAGCCGCCCAAGTTCAGAATGTTGAGCTTGGCGGACCTGAAAGCTCTGATCATGCCGGCAGACTGGCTCGCTTCGATCAACCTGAAGGATGCTTATCTGCATGTTCCTATTCACTCGGATCATCACAAGTATCTCAGGTTTGTCTTTCAAGGCAGGCACTACGAGTGGGTTGTACTCCCATTCGGTCTTTCATCCGCTCATGGCTGTTCACCCAGTTAACCACCCCCATAGTGGGGTTCGTCCACCGGAGGGGTGTCCGTTTCTTCGCGTACCTGGACGACTCGCTAGTAGCAAATCGAATGATGGACATGCTGTCTCGGCAGCTCGATTTCGCAGTTCGGCATTTGGAGCAATTGGGGTGGATTGTCGATCTCCCCAAGAGCGAGTTAACCCCCTCTCAGAACTTGCAGTTCATCGGAGGTCGGTTCAACACGGTGACCCATCGCCTCTTTGTCCCTCCAGACCGGTGGCACAAGATTCAGGCGATGATTGCCAAAGTCTTAGCGGTGCAACAGACTGTTTACTTTTGGGAACAGCTGTTAGGGTTACTTGTCTCAGCCCAGGACTGCACCCAACGGGGTCGTCTCCAACTCCGCCTTCTGCAACGTTTTTTAATCCAGTTGTTATCACAGGAGGCGAACAGTGCGACCGTCGCCCTCCCAGATCGGCTCCGACCGCATCTGGAGTGGTGGACGGTCCCTTACAATGTCTTATCAGGAGTCTCTATGCGGCCCTACCGCGTTGAACCTGTATACAGACGCCTCTCTAGTGGGCTGGGGCGCCCATCTAGAGGGGGAGGTGAGCTCGGCGTAGACGAACTAGGTCTTCACATCAATTGTCTCGAGTTCAAGGAATTGATCAACGCAGTCAATCACTCGAAGCATCGTCTCGTCGACGCCCGGCTCATGCTGGCGACAGACAACACGACTGTAGTGTCCTATGTGAACAGACTGGGGGGAACCCAAAGTCACTCGCTACTCGATCTCACGTTCGAGTTTTACGCTCTGGTGGACAGTGTCCCGTGCCAGATACGCCCCCTTCACATCCTAGGTGTGCGGAACGTACGGGCCGACGCTCTATCGAGGCCTCAGGATCTGAGCCCCACAGAGTGGATGCTGAACCCAGTAGTGTTTCAGTGGCTGTGCGAATGTTTGGGTCATCCGATGGTCGACCTGTTCGCAACACGGTTCAACAATCAACTCCCGATATTTGTATCACCAGTCCCGGACCCGAGGGCCATCGATCACGATGCTCTCGCGTTAGACTGGACGAGCTTGGACCCTTATGCTTACAGGCTGATAGCGTTGATACCACACATTCTAAGCCGGCTCAGAGGAGTTCGCTGTCAAATGTTACTGATCGTGCCCATGTGGCCGAACAAATCGTGGTACCCCGACTTGCTGACCCAGGTCACGCAGCCGCCACTTCCACTGCCTTTGAGACTGGATCTCTTTATCCACCCTCACACCCGTCAGCTTCATCCAAACGCAGGGCAGTTCAATCTGCATGCGTGGATGTTGTCACCGAGCATCTGAGGAGTAAAGGTTTTTCTCGTCGGGCGTCTCGGGCATACGTTAGTATGCATCGTGATTGTACCCAGAAGGTGTATAATGCACGTTGGGTTATTTTCACGAAGTGGTGTTGTAAACATCACATTCATTCGCCAGGTATCTGTGCAGGATATTGCTCATTTCATGTCTCACTTGCGAGAGACCCGGAAACTCTCCGGGGGTTCCATTGCCAACTATGTCTCGTCCGTTGCTACGGTAAGGGACGTTACTTTGGGTACCAGTCACTCCAAAGAGCCGGTGATACGGGGTATTATCAAGGGTTTCAAACAGCACGATCTTAAGAAGGGCTGCCTTCGGGCACCGGCCTGGGATCTTTCCCTAGTGTTGCAATCACTTACGGAAGCTCCGTATGAACCCTTGCATAGTGCTTCGTTCCGGCATGTGACTTGGAAAACAGCGTTTCTCCTCTCCTTTGCCACGGCGGCATGTGTATCCGAAATTCATGCACTTGATGTCGCCAAGGTACGATTCGATAGGGGTGACGAAGGAGCGGTCCACCTGGGCCTGCTCATGGGCTTCGTCGCCTAGAATCAGAGAATCTGGCAAACGGAGAGAGAATTCACTGTAAGATCACTCAAAGAAATCTTACATCCTGCTGATACTGAGGACAGAGCGCTGTGTCCAGTTAGGGCCCTTAAGTATTATCTTAAGGCTTCGAATGCACGTAGACAAGGGCGTGACCGTCTGTTGACATCGTGTAACCCTAAACGCACGGTCGACATAACTCGCAACTCGATTGCGTTGTGGCTTCGTTTTGTCATCAATCTGGCGTACCGGTCTCAGTGGTAACGTATTACTTAATGTTATTTGTAGAATTTTCCTATTCGGACTGCCCGCCCGTCTGTCCCCCGAGCACTTGCTCTCGCAAGAGACAAGAGTGAAGGGTGTCACATGGCAGTTAGGTGGCTACGCACGTGCTGCATGAGGTAATTGAGATCTCTGTGGTAGATTTCGCTATAGCAGCAGTTGTGGGAGACAACAGCCTCGGTATAACAGTGGTAACGTATTACTTATAGAATATTCCGATAGGAAAATTCTACAATTTTCTATGGCTGCATTTTACTGGGATTTCCTCACTCTCTCATTCTCCTTTGACAGGACTGGTCAATGTGAAATTCAAGAAGCCGGGTGAAACATTTAGAGCCGAACTTCAAGATTATAATCAGTAATGTATAATACTGTAAAGCATATCTAATCTGCCTAAATGCATCAATACCAATTCCTTCCTTTGGTGCAACTGTTAATTACATTGTTGTAAATACGTGACAGTATTATTGATTAAATTGTACCTCTCAATTCACATGTTGCTTTTTCGATTTTTTACAATGAAATTTTTGTTTAGTTGATCAGTATGTACAGTGTCCAACCCAGAACTGAAAATAAAGGGGGGACTTGTCCCCCCATCATGTAGCAAATAGGAGGGATTTTGAAAAAGTAGGGGGGATAATTACTTTCTTCAAGAATGTCTTATTTTGTATTATGTACTGGAACCATGGGAACATCATCATATAAAAGTGTAACATCAGAATAAAGAACTGAAATGAATAACAATGCTTTGTGCTTTTTTCTATTTTGATTAAGAAAGTCTGTAATTCTTTTGTTTTTGCGCGACATGGTCATTCACGAAACTAAAACGAACTAAAATGCTCAAAAATATTTTCAGAACTATTCAAGAAAGAATATTTATTGTCTTTAAACATCTTGTCAAAGGTTTTTGATTGCTAAACAACAAAATACAACATAATTTTGATCAAAGTTTTGATACGTTTTCTACTAAAGTAAATCAAATTTCATTTCCTATGCCAATCCTATCGACAATTTATTCAGCAACCCAAGGGACGTCACTCGTGTTCGAATTTCCCGTTGTTATCGATCGGTCTTCGACAGTTGTTTACAATGTTTGCTGTGAACTGTCTTTCTTCGTTAATTGATTAAAGATTTAGTGAGTATTGAAAGTAAGTGACTGTACAAGAAATTACTGTGTGCGACAGATCGTGCTTTGATTTATTTATGAGGGGCGATTTGATTTTTTTTTAACATGAATCGCACAATCTCGTGGCCTGTGTTGGACACTGTATGTATTAATGTATTGTATTTCTGTCTCTATTATCATGCAGTTAGTAATATCAGTTTGCTGGCTTAATTTTTCAAAGTAGTCAATTGGTGACTGCTGAAATGATGTTGGTTGGCATGTAATATTTTTTATCTCCATGGTGACCCAATTTGTTGCAACGTTGAGGCCGGAATAGTAACCTGAAAACATTGTTTGACATTCAAATCTATGCATAAAACTTCAGAGTGACAAAATTATCCACATGACAGAATGACAAGAGGGATGACTTAACATGGATGGAAAGTTGACTTCGGGTTCAGACTTGCCTTTGCATGTGTTGGTGATGGGTGCCACCAGTGGGGCAAGATACACTCACCTTTTCACCAACTCCTGGTATCATCACTGCCAGGCTGATATCAAAAATATAGACCTTTCTATTGAGTGTCGTTTATAGATACCATAAGGATTATGGTCTGGAAACCCTTTGTTGCATGATGTAATTTGATTTCATCCAAAATATTTATTAAAAGGGAAACAAACTTGTATAGGTCATGCTTTATGTACTTGGGGGAAAATCACATTTTTCACTGGCTAACAAGAAAATGGTACTTGGTACCTACCAACTTCAAGTTTGGCATCGACAGCTGTTACCCCCAATGAAAACAAACAAGTTGATAGGTTTTAACAGTTTACTTGCATGATTTGATTTAAGTGCCTGAGAATGTTGTGAGGGTTCATTCACTTCCAAGGGTCAGGTGAAAACTGTAGTGTTTGTCTGTTTCAGATTGACTATGTTTTCTAGACAGGGATGGTGACAGGCTGGATCCAGGCTTCTGTGTGTTGGCATGCAGGTCACTGTTAACTGTTGCAATTGAAAATGAAGTAGAGCTTAAAGGTAGAGCAGCATGTGGTTTATTCCAATCATCTTATCATTCCAGAGTTACCATAAACTTCATTGGGAGAGAAGGAAATCGCATCCAAACCCAGGCTAAAGTTGGTGACAATCTCTTGGATGTTATTATAGAGAATGATATTGACATTGATGGCTTTGGTTAGTGGCTTTTGCAGTTCATTTGTCTTAATTTAAGTAGCAATGGATTTGTAATTTCATGGAATTTTTGTTTGCTCATCTCATAAGAACAAGTCAGGCAATAATCCTGTAGCTTACATGAGGAACGTTAAGCTTCCAGATATCATGGTTGTCGACTCATTATGGGTATCAATCAAATGTGACTGTGTAATGATCATAAAAAACCCAACTGTATTTGATCTCAGTTTAACAATGTACCAGTAATCACTGAAATAAATGGTATGTTCACAATGTCTTAGTAGATGACAGTCCTCTTAGTAGATGACAGTCCTGATGAGGCTGGTAGCTCTGCATGTGAGTTGCTAGCCCTGATCTTGCATGTGTTCTTGTGCTGCAGGTGCCTGTGAGGGAACCCTGGCGTGCTCAACCTGTCACCTCATCTTTAAGAAAGCAGATTACGACAAGCTGCCAGAGAAACCCACTGATGAGGAGCTTGATATGCTGGACTTGGCATACGGCTTGTCGGACACGTGAGTGGCAGAGACTGAGCTTTAAGACTAAGCCGTACTCTCAGCTCCTGCCAGGTTAATATCAAGGCCTTTCAGCATACTACAACCACTACAATGCCCTGTCTGCCTTTCAGCTCAATTCTACATATTCAACACAGACCAGTACCTTCATCCCTCCCCTCATTCTACACATCCCAAATTCACATGAAACACCTCTTACTCCTCGCACCACATAAGACTCCCTCCATGCTGTACACACACCAGACTCCCTCCATGCTGTACACACACCAGACTCCCTCTATGCTATCACATACCAGACTCCCATGTACACCAGACTCCCTCCATGCTGTACACACATCAGACTTCCTCCATGCTGTACACACAACAGACTCCCTCCATGCTGTACACACGCCAGACTCCCTCCATGCTGTACACACACCAGACTCCCTCCATGCTGTACATACACCAGACTCCCTCCATGCTATCACACACCAGACTCCCGTGTACACCAGACTCCCTCCATGCTGTACACACAACAGACTCCCTCCATGCTGTACACACACCAGACTCCCATGTACACCAGACTCCCTTCATGCTGTACACACACCAGACTCCCTCCATGCTGTACACACACCAGACTCCTTCAATGCTATCACACACCAGACTCCTGTGTACACCAGACTCCCTCCATGCTGTACACACACCAGACTCCCTCCATGCTGTACACACACCAGACTCCCTCCATGCTGTACAGACACCAAACTCCCTCCATGCTGTACACACACAAGACTCCCTCCATGCTGTACACACACCAGACTCCCTCCATGCTGTACACACACCAGACTCCCTCCATGCTGTACACACACCAGACTCCCGTGTACACCAGACTCCCTCCATGCTGTACACACATCAGAATTCCTCCATGCTGTACACACAACTCACTCCCTCCATGCTGTACACACACCAGACTCCCTCCATGCTATCACACACAAGACTCCCTCCATGCTGTACACACACCAGACTTCCTCCATGCTTTACACACATCAGACTCCCTCCGAGCTGTACACACCAAATTCCCTCCGTGCTATACGCACACCAGACTCCCTCCATGCTGTACACACACCAGACTCCCTCCATGCTGTACACACACCAGACTCCCTCCATGCTGTACACACACCAGACTCCCTCCATGCTGTACACACACCAGAATCCCTCCATGCTGTACACACACCAGACTCCCTCCATGCTCTACACACACAAGATTCCCTCCATGCTGTACATACACCAGACTCCCTCCATGCTGACCACACACCAGACTCCCGTGTACACCAGGTCCCTCCATGCTGTACACACACCAGACTCCCTCCATGCTGTACACACACCAGACTTCCTCCATGCTGTACACACACCAGACTCCCTCCATGTTGTACACACACCAGACTTCCTCCATGCTGTACACACACCAGACTCCCTCCATGCTTTACACACACCAGACTCCCTCCATGCTGTACACACACCAGACTTCCTCCATGCTGTACACACACCAGACTCCCTCCATGTTGTACACACACAAGAATCCCTCCATGCTGTACACACACCAGACTCCCTCCATGCACTACACACACAAGATTCCCTCCATGCTGTACATACACCAGACTCCCTCCATGCTGTACACACACCAGACTCCCTCCATGCTGTACACACACCAGGCTCCCTCCATGCTGTACACACACTAGACTCCCTCCATGCTGTACACACACCAGACTCCCTCCATGCTGTACACACACCAGACTCCCTCCATGCAGTACACACACTAGACTCCCTCCATGCTGTACACACACTAGACTCCCTCCATGCTGTACACACACTAGACTCCCTCCATGCTGTACACACAACAGACTCCCTCCATGCTTTACACACACCAGACTCCCTCCATGCTGTACACACACCAGACTTCCTCCATGCTGTACACACACCAGACTCCCTCAATGCTGACCACACACCAGACTCCCTCCATGCTGTACACACACCAGACTCCCTCCATACTGTGTACACACACCAGACTCCTTCCATGCCTACCACACACCAGACTCCCTCCATGCTGTACACACACCAGACTCCCTCCATGCTGTACACACACCAGACATCTGTGTACACCAGACTTCCTCCATGCTGTACACACAACATACTCCCTCCATGTTGTACACACACCATACTCCCTCCATGCTGTACACACACCAGACTCCCTCCATGCTGTACACACACCAAACTCCCTCCATGCTGACCACACACGAGACTCCCTCCATGCTGTACAAACACCAGACTCCCTCCATGCTGTACACACACCAGACTCCCTCCATGCTGTTCACACACCAGACATCTGTGTACACCAGACTCCCTCCATGCTGTACACACACCATACTCCCTCCATGCTGTACACACACCAGACTCCCTCCATACTGTACACACACCAAACTCCATCCATGCTGACCACACACCAGACTCCCTCCATGCTGTACACACACCAGACTCCCTCCATGCTGTACACACACCAGACTCCCTCCATGCTGTACACACACCAGACTCCCTCCATGCTGTACACACACCAGACTCCCTCCATGCTGTACACACACTAGACTCCCTCCATGCTGTACACACACCAGACTCCCTCCATACTGTACACACACCAGACTCCTGTGTACACCAGACTCCCTCCATGCTGTATACACAACAGACTCCCTCCATGCTGTACACACACCAGACCCCCCATGCTGTACACACACCATACTCCCTCCATGATGTACACACACCAGACTTCCTCCATGCTGTACACACACCAGACTCCCTCCATGCTGACCACACACCAGACTCCCTCCATGCTGTACACACACCAGACTCCCTCCATGCTGTACACACACCAGACTCCCTCCATGCTGTACACACACCAGACTCCCTCCATGCACTACACACACAAGATTCCCTCCATGCTGTACATACACCAGACTCCCTCCATGCTGTACACACACCAGACTCCCTCCATGCTGTACACACACCAGACTCCCTCCATGCTGTACACACACTAGACTCCCTCCATGCTGTACACACACCAGACTCCCTCCATACTGTTCACACACCAGACTCCTGTGTACACCAGACTCCCTCCATGCTGTATACACAACAGACTCCCTCCATGCTGTACACACACCAGACTCCCTCCATGCTGTACAAACACCAGACTCCCTCCATGCTGTACACACACCAGACTCCCTCCATGCTGTACACACACCAGACTCCCTCCATGCTGTACACACACCAGACTCCCTCCATGCTGTACACACACCAGACATCTGTGTACACCAGACTCCCTCCATGCTGTACACACACCAGACTCCTTCCATGCTGTTCACACACCAGACATCTGTGTACACCAGACTCCCTCCATGCTGTTCACACACCAGACTCCTTCCATGCTGTACACACACCAGACTCCCTCCATATTGTACACACACCAGACTCCTGTGTACACCAGACTCCCTCCATGCTGTATACACAACAGACTCCCTCCATGCTGTACACACACCAGACCCCCCATGCTGTACACACACCATACTCCCTCCATGATGTACACACACCAGACTTCCTCCATGCTGTACACACACCAGACTCCCTCCATGCTGACCACACACCAGACTCCCTCCATGCTGTACACACACCAGACTCCCTCCATGCTGTACACACACCAGACTCCCTCCATGCTGTACACACACTAGACTCCCTCCATACTGTACATACACCAGACTCCCTCCATACTGTACACACACCAGACTCCCTCCATGCTGTACACACACCAGACATCTGTGTACACCAGACTCCCTCCATACTGTACACACACCAGACTCCCTCCATGCTGTACACACACCAGACTCCCTCCATGCTGTACACACACCAGACTCCCTCCATGCTGTACACACACCAGACTCCCTCCATGCTGTACACACACCAGACTCCCTCCATGCTGTACACACACCAGACTCCCTCCATGCTGTTCACACACCAGACATCTGTGTACACCAGACTCCCTCCATACTGTACACACACCAGACTCCCTCCATGCTGTACACACACCAGACTCCCTCCATGCTGTACACACACCAGACTCCCTCCATGCTGTACAAACACCAGACTCCCTCCATGCTGTACACACACCAGACTCCCTCCATGCTGTACACACACCAGACTCCCTCCATGCTGTACACACACTAGACTCCCTCCATGCTGTTCACACACCAGACATCTGTGTACACCAGACTCCCTCCATGCTGTACACACACCAGACTCCTTCCATGCTGTTCACACACCAGACATCTGTGTACACCAGACTCCCTCCATGCTGTACACACACCAAACTCCCTCCATGCTGTACACACACCAGACTCCCTCCATGCTGTACACACACCAGACTCCCTCCATGCTGTACACACACCAGACTCCTTCCATGCTGACCACACACCAGACTCCCTCCATGTTGTACACACACCAAACCCTTCCCACATCCTTCTCTCGTATGCACGGACATACCATGCTATACTTAAGGACGTTTTGTCGGTTGAATTTAGATGTTGTCAACTGAAAAGCTTGTTTGTACTTGCTCTGCATCCTTTGTGCTTTTTTTCGCTTGAGGTGTATGCAGTGTGCTACAGCGGCTTCTAGTTGAGTTAAGCAACCTCAAATGCTTACAGCCTTACTTCTTTGTGTGCAGATCGCGACTTGGGTGTCAAGTGCTTGTCTCAAAGGACATGGATGGACTAGAAGTGGAGGTGCCAACAGAGGTGTCAGATGCAAGAGGTCCATCCTAGGCGTGACCATGTTTCCCACTGCCCATCGGCAGGCAATAGGATGCAGTTGGAAGATCGCAATACATAATTTTAAGTGTTATCAAATCTCATTCAAAATCTGAAGTAATATTTATCTTGATGTGAGTATTCAATGATAAGTGATTCACTGAATCAGCAACAATTTGTTTTTATTAGCATGATGAAAACAGATGGTATAGGTAGTGTTTGCCTGCTGTGTGGGAGAATACAAGGACAGTCACTGGTCTTCATGCTGCCACTATCGGTAGATCAATATTCTCAATCTCATGTATGGCTCAAACAGAGTTTGTTAACTGTCATCCTTGGTTAGTTTCTTACTTGGACCTGCTGGCTACAGGGATCACAGAGAATGTTTGTGATGGAACACACTCAATCGGAGTGTATCATTAAACACTTGACAGGATTTACGGTGTTCTCTTTTCTGTTTGCAGGCATTTCCTGAAAAGAAATGCATTAGCTCTGCATTAGTATTTCTTCACACAAAGGCCCCTTATGTTAATGCCAGTTATTAATCTTGTATCAAGGAAAAGGATCTCTGATTGTTATAGTGGCAGTGTACAGAATGGGAGCCAGTGTTGGGACATTGTACATTGCATTTGAGAATCTGCTGTACCAAATGCTGTTCAACTTTATCTGAAAGCCTTTACAGTTATGATTTTGTTTGGCCCAACACAGCACAAATCAGCATCCTGCAACATGCTGTCCATGCCCAGGCAGGAAGTCCATCACACTGACTTTACAACAATCAGTCCATTAGACTGGTTAAGAGTACTGCATTTGGCAAAATTGATATGTAAGCTGGAAGTGCTTAATACTTGTTATATTAGTAGGATTGCTAGATGCAGAGGACTGAGTTGTGCTTCATTAGACAACATTAGGGATTGAACATGAATATAAGATAGATATTGGTAATATTAGTAAAGTCAAAATAGTCCATGGTCAATGTTACTGGTGGAAAAGGATTTTAGGTACTGGAATACACAGAAGATGTTGGATTGCTTCGTTTTTTGCATGCATTGCTCACACCCTCCAAGTTAATAAAAGGTGTTATTTACCAAGATTGCCTTTGAGTTGATATTGAAGTATTTGATAAACTTCAGGATCTAAATGTCATGCAACTATTTCACAGAAAAGAAAAGGAAGTTACATCCTGCAATTAAGAAGCTATAAAAGTCAACAATTTGTCATGTTTCTTTAAACTACAAAATTGTGTGTTGCATGTTACAGTGGAGATCACTCACTTGAAATAGACACTCAGTATCTGGAGACATAGTGTAGCATACACAGGCTGCCCTAATTACAAGGAGGCAGTTAGTGTTAGGAGTCATTTCAGAAAAGGATTGCTTACTCCAAAGTTGCACGCCCAGTAAAATCAGATTTAACTGTGACTGCTGTTAAGGTTACGTTATTATTATACGTAATGCCATCAAGTTGACTTCAGTGAAATCTGCAATTGTGAATGTTTCTCCATGCAAGAATGTTGCTAACAGTAGCGTAAAACCATACTCACTCACTCTCACTGACTGACTGACTCTTCCATGCTCAGGCTGTTCCATTGTCTGTGCAGACATGTTCCCTGTGTTTGCCTCCTTCATGGCTAAAAACACTGCCTCAATCAGAATAAGCCACTTGAGGTATGAAAAATTCAGAGAAACTCATCTGAACCTTCAATATTTGATATTTTTCCCCAGTCGTTTATGGCATTCCTGTTTAAAGTTTTAAGACAACAACCCAAATGATCAGCTATTCACTGTCAAAGATTTGCTAAGTTTTCTCTAAACTGAACAGGAATAATGTTTAGGGTGCAAGTAACAAGAAGTAATACCATGAGGTGTGAACAGGGAAGCTGTGGTGAAAGATCTGATTTTAATGAGAGTGAGTGAGTATGATTTTATGCAGATTTTAGCAATATTCCAGCAATATTAAGACGGGGGACACCAGAAATGCGCTTCACACATTGTACCCATGTCAGGAATTAAACCCGGGTCTTCGGCATGACGAGCGAACGCTTTAACCACTAGGCTACCCGACCACCCCTTGATTTTAATGAAATTGATTACGGTATGTCAGGGTTTTACCTTGACTTGCAATAGTAGAGGTCCAGGTGACCCCACCCACTATAGTAATCACCTTGTCTGTTCGCCTGTAATCATTTTTTGTCGAGGTTGGTTTTTATTGTTTGAGTTTTCATTGGGGAGGCCTGTGGAGGTGTTTGTGGATAGGGCTAAACAACATAGGTATATATACACTTATTGACATCTAAGTTGTTACAGTGACTAGTTGATGGACACAGAGAGGTTATTAAGCTAATTGGAAGCCAGTGGATGACTAATGAACACAGAGTTATCTTTCTGCAGAATTCTGTGGAGTCAGTGATGAATGATTTAGCAGGGCTAGGAGGCGGGCTTTGACTGGCTGTTTGTGGACCTTGATGGTGGCTCTGGCATAGGGTGGCTTGGGGTGAGGGACAGTCATCTTCTTGTGGAGGGTTGCAGTTTGTACTCCAAGCGAGCAACACCTCCCAAGCCAGCACAGAGCATTGCCTGATAGCCAGCCCAGAACTCCAACATCGGTAATTATCACGTTATCCTTTCAGCCTTATTCACATACTCTTAAAATCACTCTCAAATCGTTTGTTTGTTTGTTTTTTAACGCCGAAACCAGAAATATTCCAGCTATAATACAGCGGTCTGTAAAAAATCGAGTCTTGGCCAGACAATCAGTTGCAGTTTGTACCCCAAGCGAGCAACACTTCCCAAGCCAGCACAGAGCATTGCCTGATAGCCAGCCAAGGAAACTTCACCATCGGTAATTATCATCACGTTATCCTTTCATCCTTACTCTTATCAATTATCACTCTCACCAAATTAATCACAAAACCCCTAGATCCTTAAAAAACAAAACAACAACACTCAAACACACCCTTTAGTCTCAAACCAACACCTTACCCTCCCCCATCTCCTTAACACAGCACGCTCTCATTTCTATTCACTACCCACGCCCACCACTCAAACGCACCCTTTGACCCAACTCCTAAAAACAAAAAACACCTAATCCCCCCTTCTCCTAAACACAACGCACGCTTTTTCCTACTCACCACCCACGCCCACCACTCACCTATCACTCCACTCCTTCGACTAAATATTTCCTAATCCCAGCTTTCGCAGTTTGTACTCCAAGCTAGAAACACCTCTCCGCCATCCAAGCGCTCCAGCCACCAAGCCACCCGCACCCAGCCAAGCCTCCCAAGCCAGCACAGTACCCACTGTTAGCCAGCCCAAGAGCAAACCCTCGGTAACTATCACAACACACCAACAGACACTAGTTCAAAACTACTCACACCCAAGCCAAGCTCAAACAATTAAAAACTTTAAAAACCCTTAGCCAAACAAACAAAAACCTAATAAAAAAAAAAAACAGTCCTAAACCCATCCGTTAATACATCTAAACACAGCTCACCAAACCTCCTCTCACCTGCCAAAGCACCCTCCTCCAAACACCCACACTCAACACCTCTAAACTCACCAAATCTCACCCAACCTCATCTACAACAACATGTCCGACGCACGTGTTATCATCCAGGCAGACATCCACCAACCCGACACCCCTACACCGGCCGAAGCACACAACACTTCCAACCGGACACCCAACACCCTCATACCTCACGATTACGGCACAGAAACTCCAGCAGCTTCACCTCCCAAACCTGCCGAATCGCCTGCACCCATTACGAACCCTAAGAAACGGAAGCTGGACACTTCCAACACTACACCCGCATCACCCACCTTCCCAGCATCCATAGTCACCTTCGCTCTGTACTTTTGCGCCGCCGGCCCCATAAACACCCTAAATAAAGTTCTCACAGCTAATAAAGTAGGCATTTGGTTCAAAAAAAAAAAAATCAATTTCGATAAAATCAAAGAAGTAAATAAAGGATTCCAGATAATCTTCCCCGACCTACAATCCCTAAACGCAGCCAAAAAGATAACGCAAATCTTCCAATTTACAGTCACACATCAAACTCCAAACTGGCAGCTCTACACCAGAGGTGTAATTAGGGTTAACCCTAGAGAAACAGAAGGTGACTTAATAATGTACGCTAACGAAGCAAACGATAACACAGACACCTCCCCTCAACCCAAAATCACTAGCACTAGGAGGATAACTTCAAATAGGAATGGAAAGACCTCAAACACCCCTATCGTTATCGTCAACTTTCAAAAAACTGCTAAATATCCTGAAGCCCCAAAATTCATCTCTTTCGGCGCATCAACAAAACTAGAAGTAAAACCTTATATTAAACAGGTAAAACAATGCTCTAACTGCCTTCAATACAACCATACAGCAAACGGATGTAATTTTAAAAAAAACAAATGCAGGAAATGCACCCAAACAGAATGCCCAGGGATTTGCGCACCATGGTGCATACACTGTAAAACAACAAACCACTCCTCACTCTCTAACAAATGCCCACACAGGCAGACTCTCACACAACAGGCCAACAGACACATTAATATAGATACGGCCAAACACCAAACAAGAAAACTAACACAGCACACGAAACAACCACTCATACCCACACCGCAACCAAACATTCCCCGACATCTAAACTCCGCATGGGATGGTATCCTCCAGGAAGTACACCCAGCAATCACCACCCACACCCACTACCCACACCACCCCCAAACCTTCACCACCCCCAACCCTCTCACAACATCCACACCTGCACGCAAAACAAACCGCATCATACCTGCCATCACCCAACCTTCCACCACTCAGCCTACAGCCACCAGGGCAACAACAACCACACCCGAGCAGGCAAAACCCGAAAATCCAATCAGCAGCCAAGACACAGACACGCCCAGCACGCACACGCAAACACTACCAGAGACGCTACCAACCCCCATGGAGAGTGAGGAACTAAACAACGATAACTCAGACTATTACGAAGTAGAAACCGATGATGACGTAAACGAAATAACACGCTCAGCACCTAAAAGAACCAAAAAACTACAACGTAAACCCCAAACTCTCCCCAAAAACACGCTAAATAGTGTTACTCTCCTTCTAGCTTAC
This sequence comes from Haliotis cracherodii, assembly GCF_022045235.1. Classification (NCBI taxonomy): domain Eukaryota; kingdom Metazoa; phylum Mollusca; class Gastropoda; order Lepetellida; family Haliotidae; genus Haliotis; species Haliotis cracherodii. The sequence goes on from NW_027266286.1 coordinate 34,156,233, forward strand.
ATGCTAAAACAAATAAATCCAGATGCTAGCACTAAAGCCCTGCATAAAGTAGCATTCAAACTCAAACTCACCACCCAAAACTATAAAGACTTAATACAGGTTACCAACTAATTATCTCAGATATATAAAATAATCCCATAAAACAACCAATCTCCAAACACTAAAAACCCAAATAATGGCAGGACTAAATATTTTTCAGTGGAATGCTGGCGGGCTTAACTCGCACAGCCACGAACTAAAAGCAAAATTTAAACTAAACAAAGGACCGCATGTAGCATGCATCCAAGAAACTAAATTCTCAAATAAATCAAAATTTAACTTAGCCAACTATAACATAGTCAGAACAGATCGCCCTAAAACCCAAACAACTAGAGCATCAGGAGGCTTAGCCATACTAATTAGAGAAGACTTAAACTATGAAGAGATCAAAATAAACACCCCAAACCTAGAAACCAACGGTATTCAAATCACCCTAAACAACAAAAAAATAAACATCATAAATATCTACCACTGGCATCAACAAAAAATCCAAGCAGAGGATCTAAACATACTTCAACAAATAGGCAAAAAGTCAACAATTTTCCTGGGAGACTTTAATGCCCACCACCCCTCCTGGGGCACGGGGGAAAAAATAGATAATCACGGTAAAATAATCTCTGAATGGATAGAGGCCAACGATTTCGTATTACTTAACAATAACCAACCAACCAGATATGATAAAAGCAATAGAGACATGTCGGCTATCGACCTAAGTATATGCACCTCAGACTTAGCCCAAAGCACTCAATGGGAAGTTCACGACGCCCCACTAGGAAGTGACCACTTCCCAATAAACATAACTATAGGAAATACCAACGTCCCCGACAAACCCGAAAACTCAGAACCCAAATTTAACTATAACCAGGCTAACTGGGATAAATTCCAAAATATCTGCAAACAAGCCAATCTAAACGAGATAGAACATAATGACCCAGAAACCTTCTGCAAAAACCGAACAGAATACATAATCACCTCAGCTAAAAATTCAATACCCTTTAGAAAAGCAAACAAATCAGGCAAACCCTCAGTACCCTGGTGGAACGAGGAAATAGAACAAACCAGACAAAAACGTAAAAAAGCCTTCAATAAAGCCAAACGCGACCATAACTACATACCTATAGCCCACAAACTAAACATGAGGTCCAAAACCTAGTCAAAATAGCCAAAACCAGGGACTGGAAAATTTTTTGCGAGGGATTAAATAACCGCACAGATGCCAGGACGGTCTGGCGCAAAATTCATGCCATTAGAGGCCTAAAAAGACACAAAAAAACTCCTAATATAAATAACTCAACCAACCCCAGCGAAAAAGCAAATAACCTAGCTAAACACTTTTCGACCATCAGCAGTAACAAAAACTTCAGTGATAAATTCCAAACAAAACTCAAAACAGAATCCAAACCTACCAAAGAATTAAACGATAACCTAGAAATAAACCAACCCTTCACAATAGAAGAACTAAACTATGTACTCCAAAACAGGAAAAAGGGAACAGCCCCAGGACTAGACCTAACATCCTACCAAATAATCAAAAAACTCCCTCCCAAGCTACTCCAGTCACTACTCAAACTCTATAATCTAATCTACCTAAACGGCCAGGTACCAACCTCTTGGAAACAGGCTCTAGTTATCCCTATCCCTAAACCCGACAAACCTACAAACCAAGCTAACTCTTACAGGCCAATATCTCTGACCTCAAACTTATGTAAAGTAATGGAATCTATGACCAAAAATAGATTACAACACTACCTAACTCTAAACAACACCATAAATACAGACCAAAGCAGGTTCACTCCTGGCCGCTCAACTCTAGACAATCTCGCCCGGTTAGAACAGGAGATCAAAACAGGACAACTCAACAAACAATATACTACAGGCATCTTCTTGGACTTCTCAAAAGCATTCGACATGGTTTGGCACAACGGGCTAATTCAAAAACTTAAAAAAATAGGACTAAAAGGACAAATCGTTAACTACATCCAGGACTTCCTAAATAACCGAAAAATCACAGTGGGTATAGACCAGGTTCTATCGGACCAGTGTCCCCTAGAAAACGGCACTCCCCAGGGCAGCATTCTTAGCCCAACACTCTTTAACATAATGATCAATGACCTCTTCGAGGGCCTATCCCCTAAAATTAAAACATCCAAATTCGCAGATGACGAAGCCCTCTGGATCCACACAAAAAGTATGTCAACTTCCCAAAATCTACTCCAAAAATCCCTAAATAAAATACAGCAATGGGCAGACAAGTGGGGCTTCTCCCTAAACTCCGAAAAAACTACAGGAATAGTCTTCAAACACCGAAAAATGAAACACACCACCCCAAATCTTAAATTAAACAATAAACCAATTAAGTTCCAAAAACAAACCAAATTCCTAGGGCTAATCTTCGATCAACACCTAACATGGGAGGCCCCAAAAACAAACCAAATTCCTAGGGCTAATCTTCGATCAACACCTAACATGGGAGGCCCACGTTAAAAACTTAACAACTAAATGCAGCAAAGATCTAAACGCACTAAGATGCCTCACCGGCTCCAACTGGGGGGCCTCCAAAGATACTCTACTCTCTCTCTACACATCACTAATTAGGTCTAAATTAGATTACGGATGTGCGATCTATGATACGCTTAGCAATAACCTAACCAAAAAACTAGACTCAATCCAATACCAAGCTCTTAAAATAGTCACACGTTCCCAACATGGCACCTCTCTCACTTCACTTCAGGCCTTAACAGGAGAAATGCCACTAAACCTACGTAGGCAACACTTAACCCTTAATGTCTGGGCCTCGTCCCAATCAAACCCTCTCATCCAAAACCTCATAAATGAAAATATCCGCCCTCGTAACCAGGCTCTAACTAGGAAGCACCCTTTACTTACTCCAATATCTCAACGAATTTTCAACTACCTAAACGAAAACCAAATAGATAACCTCCAACAAAACTGCAAACCATCAAATATATTTACCCCAAAACTAAAAATCCCCAAAATAGACACATCTCTGGCAAACTCAATAAACAAACCAACCGATCCAAACATAGCTAAATCCACCACACTAGCTTACATACACGAAAACTGGCCAAATTGGTGCCACATCTACACAGACGGATCTTCCGTTCCGATCACAAATCGCACTGGTTTCGGAGTCCACATAGCACAACCAAATAGGAACACTCAATCTTATCGACTCCCAAACAACCAATCCATCTTCACTGCAGAGTTAATGGGCATAGCATCCGCCCTCCATAACCAACATGCTAAAAAACATAAAAAAATCCTAATACTCACAGACTCACTAAGTGGACTACAGGCCCTCCAAAATAAAAACACCAAAAACCGCCCTAAACTCATTAACCAAATACTCAAAAGCGCAAATAACTTAACAGAGGCAGGCAAACAAATAGCATTTATCTGGATCCCAGCCCACGTAGGAATATATGGAAACGAAAACGCCGATCAAGCCGCCAAAAAATCCCTCAAAATTCCTGAAATAAGCCTTAATCTACCAATATCTAAAGCAGAGATCAAAAGCATTAACAAACGTAAAATCACCCAAAAATGGCATAAGACATACCTATAAACAAACACACAGATAATCAAAATCCTCAAAAAACCTCTAACCAAACCTAAAATCCTCCATCCATCCAAGAAAATTGATAGAATAATCACCAAACTCCAAACAGGTCACACTAAACTAAACAGTCAACTCCTAAAAATAAAAAAACACACAACCGGAAAATGCCCACACTGCCCACACCTGGAAACAATAGAACATGCACTCTTACACTGCACGCACTACCAAACCCACCGAGCAACACTCAAAACAAATCTAAAACTAGATAAAGCCATAACCCTAGAATCAATCCTAAATCCACATAACAATATAGAAAAATTTAAAGCACTAGGCGTATACTTAACTAAAACCAATCTAATGATCCGCATCTAAAAACACTCAACCACACCACATAAACAAACAAACACACACCAACACACTCCCTTAGTACACTACCACACCCCTAGGCATGCATTCCAAATTTCAAAATCTCCAAAACTTATATAAGCAACCACTAAAACCCCCCTCTGGTTGCAACACCTTTATTTTCCCTTCAAAACCATGCTAAATGGCCCGACCGGGCCCGTGTGCGAAATACGCTCCAGTCGGAAAGCGCACGTTAAATCTCCAAACGTAAGTAAGTAAGTAAGCCCTATCCACAAACACCTCCACAGGCCTCCCCAATGAAAACTCAAACAATAAAAACCAACCTAACCGACGAAGACGAGTATTCTTCCACCGAGGAAATAAATGAAATCACTTTCTCAGCCCCTAAAACCAACAAAAACTTCAGGCGCAAAAATCCTCAATTAACCAGCACTAAAACTCTTAATAACCTCACACTACTCCTAGCCTACATGCATAAGCAAAACTCACCAAATGCTAGTACTAAAGCTTTTCACTCAGTAGCACAAAAACTAAAACTCACAACTCTCTCCTTTGAGTTATTTCTCTCCCAACTTAGGGAAGCTACCAATTAAACAAAACCTAAAACTCAAAACAAACTAATAACCTCTCATCCCCCAAAATGGAAGGACTAAATATATTTCAGTGGAACGCCAACGGATTAGCCTCCCACGGCCAGGAATTAAAAGCTAAATTCAAACGAGACAAAGATCCACACATAGTCTGTATACAGGAAACTAAATTCTCTACCAGATCTTAATTCACCCTACCAAACTATAACTCAATAAGAACTGACCGAGCCAAAACAAACCCAGGTAGAGCCGGAGGCGGCCTAATCATATACGTCAGGGAAGATTTAAGCTACAAAGAACTAAAAATAAACACACCGAACCTAGAAGCAAACGGTATCCAAATAACAAATAACAACCAAAAAATTAATATCAAACCTGAGGATTTAAACACCCTCCTCCAAATAGGCAATAAATCTACAATCTTCCTAGGAGACTTTAATGCCCACCACCCTACCTGGGGTATAGAAGATAAAATAGATAAACACGGAAAACTCATCTCAGAATGGATAGAACAAAATGACCTAATACTACTAAATAACAACCAACCTACTAGATACGACAAAATACACCACAAAATGTCGGCTATCGACTTAACCATATGCACCCCAGATTTAGCCCAAAGTATTCAATGGGAAGTACACGGGGTACCACTAGGTAGTGACCACTTCCCCATAAATATAACTATAGGAGACGTAAACATCCCATCACCAGCCCCAAACCAGGAACCTAAATTCCACTACAACAAAGCCGACTGGGACAAATTTCAGGACATTTGCAACCAGGCTAACCTAGCTGACCTAGAAAGTAACGACCCCGAAATCTACTGTAAAAACCTCACTGACTATATAATAAACGCAGCTAAAAACTCCATTCCTTTCAAAACAACCAGCATAGGCAAACCCTCGGTTCCTTGGTGGAACGAGGAGATAGAACAAACTAGGCGTAAACGCAAATCCGCATTCAATAAAGCCAAACGTGACTTCAAACACCTAAAGTTAGCACATGAACTAAATCACAAAGTACAAAGCTTAGTTAAAACAGCTAAAACAAGAGACTGGAATAAATTTTGCGAAGAAATTAACCATCATACAGACGCCAGAGCAGTTTGGCGCAAAATCCACGCCATTAGGGGCATTAAACGTCATAAAAAAACTCCCAACGTAAACAATTCAACAAACACCACTGAAAAAGCTAATAACCTAGCGAATCACTTCTCGGCCGTCAGTAGCAATAGCAACTTCAACCAAAAATTCCAGGAACAACTAAAAGCAGAAACCAAATTTACCAAAGAGCCAAAAGATAATAACCTAGAAATTAATCTCCATTTCACAATGGAAGAACTACTCCACGTCCTACAAAATAGGAAAAAGGGCACAGCCCCAGGCTTAGACCTTACTTCATACCAGATAAATAAACAACTACCACCCAAACTACTCCAAACTCTTCTGAAACTCTATAACCTCATATATCTAAACGGACAGGTCCCATCACCTTGGAAACAAGCCCTGGTCATACCAATCCCCAAACCCAATAAACCAGCTGACCAGGCTAATTCATACAGACCAATCTCCCTAACTTCTAACTTATGCAAAGTAATGGAATCAATGGCCAAAAACAGGTTACAACACTACTTAGAACAAAACAACATAATAAATCCAGACCAAAGTGGTTTCACTCCTTAGATAACCTCGCCCGACTAGAGCAGGACATTAAAACAGGCCAACTTAACAAACAATATACTACAGGCATCTTTCTAGACTTCTCCAAAGCATTCGACATGGTTTGGCATAACGGGCTAATACAAAAACTACAAAAAATAGGACTTAAAGGTCAAATAATTAACTACATCCAAAGTTTCCTAACAAACCGCAAAATCACCGTGGGCATAGACCAAACGCTATCGGACCAATGTCCCCTAGAAAATGGCACTCCCCAGGGCAGCATCCTAAGCCCAACACTCTTCAATATTATGATTAACGATCTATTCGAGGGACTATCCCCCAAAGTAAACACATCAAAATTCGCGGATGATGGAGCCCTCTGGATCCGCACTAAAAGCATTAAAATGGCCCAAAACTTACTACAAAAATCTCTAAATAAAATACAAAAATGGGCTGACAAATGGGGCTTCTCCCTAAACTCAGAAAAAACCACAGGAATAGTATTTAAACACAAAAATATGCAACCCGCCACCCTAAACCTCCAACTAAACAACAAACCAATCAAATTCCAAAAACAAACCAAATTCTTAGGATTAATCTTCGATGAACATCTCACCTGGGATGCTCACATTAAAAACCTTGTAACCAGATGCAGCAAAGACCTAAACACGTTAAGATGCCTAACCGGCTCCAACTGGGGGGCCTCTAAAAACACCCTCCTCTCACTCTATATATCACTAATTAGGTCCAAACTAGACTATGGCAGTGCCATTTACGACACCTTAAACAACTCTCTCATTAAAAAACTAGACTCAATCCAGTATCAGGCCCAAAAACTAATCACACGAACTCAACATGGCACCTCTTCCACCTCACTCCAGGCCTTAACAGGAGAAATGCCACTTAAACTACGTAGGGAACAACTTACCCTAAACTTCTAGGCCGCGTCCCAATCAAACCCACTAATCGAAAACTTAATAAAACAAAATATTAGCCCTAGAAACCAAGCCCTAGCCCGGAAACATCCACTACTTACTCCAATTTCCCAAAGAATAACCAATTACCTAAACGAACACAAAATAAATAATCTTAAACAAAACAATAAATCATCCAATATCTTCACTCCAATACTTAAAATACCAAAAATAGACACAACACTAGCCGATACACTAAATAAACAGACCGATCCTAACATCGCTAAAACCACCACACTAGCATACATACATGAAAATTGGCCAAATTGGTGTCACATATACACAGACGGATCCTCAGATCCGATCTCAAAACACACAGGTTTCGGAGTCCACATCGCTCAACCAACCAAAGACACACAATCTTACCGACTCCCAAACAACTAATCCATATTCACGGCCGAACTAATGGGCATGGCCTCAGCACTACACAATCAGCAATCTAAAAAACACCAAAAAATCCTCATCCTAACCGACTCCCTCAGTGGACTACAAGCCCTCAAAAATAAAAACACTAAAAACCGCCCCAAACTAATAAATCAAATACTCAATAGCTCAAACAACTTAACTAAGGTAGGTAAACAAATAGAGTTCATTTGGATCCCCGCCCACGTAGGAATCTTTGGAAATGAAAAGGCAGATAAAGCAGCAAAATTATCCCTTAAACTCCCAGAAATAACCTTAAACTTACCCAGCTCAAAATCAGAAATCAAAAGTGTCACTAAACAAAAAATTAACAAAAAATGGCAAAATATATACCAAAACTCAAATAGCCAAATCAGGAAAGTACTCAAAAAAACCCTAAATAAACCCAAAATACTACACCCATCCCAAAAAATCGACACAATAATTACCAAACTACAAACAGGCCACACCAAACTAAATAATCACCGTAAAATAGCTAAACTACACACAACAGGAAACTGCCCACATTGCAAACAACAAGAAACACCAGAACACGTACTCATTCACTGCACACACTACCAAACACACCGAACAACACTACAGACCACCCTAAATCTTAAAACCGGACTTACACTAGAATCAATCCTAAATCCACAAAATAAATTAGAAAAATTCAAAACCTTAGGCATATACCTAATAAAAACAGGACTAATTAGTCGCATTTAAACCCCAAATAAAATATTAAAACCAAAACTACCTTGTTTGATAACCACCCAACACACACAGCTCCCTTAGTTCATCCCCCACCCACTCTTGGCATTCTTTCCAAATCTCAAAATTTCAAAATTACTATATAAGTAACCCCTAAAGCCCCCTCCTGGGTTGCATAAACTCACTTTTCCCCTTTTTGGAAACAAATTAAATGGCCTGGCCGGGCCCGTGTGCGACATACGCTTGCAGTCGGAAAGCGCACGTTAAATCTCCAATATAAGTAAGTAAGTAAGCCTTATCCATCTATTGCTTGTTAAAGGTATTAGGATCTACACGGAAACGTCGCACTAATTGTAATAAATAAGTTGTTCATCCATAGAACTCGTCTTACTTCATCACTCCAACTTCTAAATGCCACTGAAAGAAGTTACATGTATAGGGCTTTGTATTAAAAAAAATAATTCTGTTTCCGTAGCAAGAAGTTTGACTTTGACTCTGTTGACTCACTTGATAGTGATGTGTTTGTCCAGACCATATCTCTAAAACTAATAGGTATTCTTTCATGAAACTTTGCACACACAAAAAACAGGTTGTCAACTGGCGCCTTTGCTATGTAGAGATTGCTATTTTTCATTTTTCCTGTTGCCATGTGAACAAGCTTGACTTGGACTCTGTTCATGTTAGTGTGCAGATATACCTGACAGAAATACAAAGTTCCTAATCTCTATTCTATAGTATTGTTTTGAAAGATCATTAACTATTCTTCTATATGGACAGATAGATTAGATAGAAATACTCTCATCAACTTGTACAAATCACTTTTGTAGGACTTACTGTAACAGTCAGATGATTTGTTTGTTCGAATTTGTGAGGGGATTGTCATCTTCTGACTCTTTTTGTACAGATTCTATTCAAAATTGTTTCAATATAATCAACTTGCCGTATTTACAATTGAAAGTTTCATATTCTAAAAACATTGAGATCACACTTGCCAAAGTGACATTGAAAAATGTTTTGGAATTCAAAGTTTAAGGTATGTAGTTTTATGGCGAATTAACATGGTCCAGACACATATAAGCCTATACAGCTGATAAAGGCAACAAAGTCATTAATTTTCTGAAATATAAACTGACAAATCTGCTATAGGCATAAATAATGACTGGTACACCCTTTGGGATGGACATATATATGTTAGCAGTACTTAACAAGATCATTTCCCCGTGGGGAACCCGGTAGGGTAAACACCCATTGCTGGTCGTAAAAGGCGACCAAAGTGGGCAACCCGTTTGGGTTGCGTCCCTGTGTCAGTGGAGGACGGGAGTCTGGTGGTTGAGGGCACCGGTTCCAGGAATAGCGTTCCTTTGCCCAATACACCACTTCGACCCTTACTTCACCTAGACGGGTGGTAGGATGGGCCAGGTCCTATAAATCAGCTGGTCATGCCGAGTCCTGTGCATTATCTTTATCGGCACAGATTTGACCCAATTTAGTTTTCATTTGGCATATTTTACATCTGCTTAAATTGTATTCAAACCAAATATGTATGTTTATATGTTGAATTATTTGCAATTTTGCCTAGAGTCTTAAAGCCCAGAAGGCGGTGGCTCATGGGCCAATCTGGTGGTACATTATTTCTAATGTTTCTGCTTGAGTATACCCTCTTGGTATCCTTGGTGCCGCCTGTTGGAGGCCCACAGACATTTGGCATCGTCCTTGTTGACGCTCCATGGTGGGTGGGGAACCAGGAGGGTGAAACACAACTATATTACGATGGCTACTCAAAACCCCAAAAACAAAAACGTTATCACACAGATGAAACTGATGATGAGAAAGATAACCAGACTCTGTTACTCTGAACGCGACAACTGGCTTCGATTCATCGTTGCTGAATCTGGTGAAAAACAGTTAACTTCTTGTTCCCCCTTTTTATTAGAAAAAGCAATTCAGGGTATTGCTGGAACTGTGAAGAATGTCACTAAAACTAGATCTAGTGCTTTTCTTATAGAATGTGTTACAAGAGGTCAGGCAGCTAATCTGCTGGAAGCCAAACTTTTTGCAAATATACCAATAACTTGTTATCCACACAAGTCCCAAAGGCATTATCCGAGACAGAGATAAGAGTCTTGCTCATCTATCTACTGATGACATTGTAGTGAGTGAGTATGGTTTTACGCCGCTTTTAGCAATATCACGGCGGGGGACACCAGAAATGGGCTTCACATATTGTACCCAAGTCGGGAATCGAACCTGGGTCTTTGGCGTGACGAGCAAACGCTTCAACCACTAGGCTACCTGACCGCCCGCTGACATTGTAAGTCAGTTATGTATGCAAGGTTTAGTTGAGGCAAAGCGTTTCACCTTTAAGAAGGATGGAATCTTTTCACCATCCAATACCTACCTGCTTACATTTGATGTTCCGAAGCTACCTCAGTCAATTAAAGTAGGATGCTTCTCTATGAGAATTGACATGTATGTTCCTTATCCTCTCCAGTGTTTTAAATGCCAGAAATTTGGCCATGCACAGAAAACATGTACAAAACATGCTGCTTGTTATCATGATGGCAACTCATGTGAATTTGAATTGAAATGTGTTAAATTGCTTCGGTCTTCACATGTCCTCCTCTAAAGACTGTCCAGTTTGGAAGTTCGAAATGACCACCCAGCTCATAAAAACTGAGAAGAACATTAGTCTTCCAGATGCAAGGAAGTTGGCAGCTTCAATTTTCCCTTCCAGCGATATTTCCTTGAGAGGCAAATCAAGCTACGCTGAGGTCTCGAAACCATCAACAACAACTATTGACTGTCAAACTGACTTTACTTGGGTAAATACTGAAGCACCAGTGAGTCTTCGTGAACTCAAGACTTCACCATCACAAAAACCTTCTTCACAAAATACATCAATGTGTCCATTTTCAAAAAGTTCAGTGTTTTAGATGACATGGAAGTGTCATCCACTCAGAGCACCTGCTCTAGGAGCCATTCTAAGAAAAAAGGACGGGAGTAATCTCCCATAACACACCCACCATGAATACTACACTAATACAATGGAATTGTCGAGGGTTTGAAGGAAATGTTGAAGAAATCAAACTTCTAGCCAAAGATTATAACCCCTTAGCATTTAGCCTCCAGGAAATATTTCTAGGGGATGATTATTCATTTAATTTGCGCCAGTATGATGCCTATAGTTCCTTTGCAAAGATCACCAATGGTAAGGCCTCTGGTGGCACAAGTATACTTATTAAACAGGGAGCACTACACAGCCCAATTGTATTAAATACTAACTTACAAGCTGTTGCAGTACGTCTATCTTTACATGTTGCAATAACTCTGCGCTCATTATACATACCTCCATCATCTGCTCTCCAAATCAGGGATCTGGGTAAGCTTATTGACCAGCTTCCCAAACCTTTTTTAATTATGGGAGACTTGAATGGTCAGAATCCCTTATGGGGTTCATCTGATCACAATGTCAAAGGAAAGCTACTAGAAGAAATGCTTGATAAGCATAGTCTATGTCTTCTTAATGATGGCAGTAATGCCTACCTCCATCCAGCAACAGGTACATACTCTGCGTTGGATTTGTCCATTTCTGATACATCAATATTTAATGACTTTTCTTGGTCTGTTCATGATGATTTGTGCGGTAGTGATCACTTTCCTACCGTCCTTCAAACTATCGCTCCCTGTGTGGATAGCTCCTTTTCCAAATGGCATTTTTCCAAGGCTAATTGGCTGTCTTTTAGTTCTTTGTGCAGTACTAAATTGAAAGCTGATTATTTCTTAAATGATCATGACCAACTTCAATTGTTTTCTGATACATTACTAAACACTGCCACCGAAACCATCTCTAAAACCTCGACAACTCCACGTGTTAGTACACCATGGTATAATGAAGATTGCAGAAAAGCTAGAAAAACCAGGGAAAAGGCTGAAAGAGTTTTCAATAAACACCCAACTCAAGATAAATTAAAACACTGAAGGGTATCAAGAGCAAAAGCTCGTAGAACCATCAAGCAAAATAAACGTAGCAGCTGGAGACATTTTGTGTCCAAATTGACTACATGTACTCCACTCAATAAAGTATGGAATATGGTTCGAAGGATAAAAGGCACAGGTTCCACAAGTAGTGTTCAACACTTAAAACCTGAAACTGAGACATTAACTTCCAAAAAAGACATCGCTTATAAGCTGGCCGAGACAATCAGTAACAATTCATCGTCTGCCAACTGTGATCCTAAATGTTAAAGGTATCAAAGTCAGCAAGAAAGAAGATTCTTAATTTTAAATCTGATAATTCTGAAGACTACAGTGAATCCTTTTCATTAAATGAACTGCAAGAGGCTCTTAACAGAGCTCAAGCTACAGCATCTGGGCCAGATGATATTCATTATCAATTATTGAAACATCTACCTGAGTCATCTCACTTAACCTCTTGTACATTTTCAATAATATTTGGGAATCTGGTAATTTTCCTTCTTCTTGGCATGGGGCTACCATCATTCCTGTGCCCAAACCAGGGAAAGATCACACGAATCCTTCTAATAACCATCCAATAGCTTTAACAAGTTGCATCTGTAAAACCATGGAACGAATGATCAACATTCTGTTGTCTGGTATTTGGAATCTAATAACCTGATTACTGATATTCAGATCGGTTTCATGCATCAGAGGAGCACCATTGATCATCTCGTTGGTTTAGAATCATTTGTACGCAATGGTTTTATTAATAAACAACATGTAGTATCAATCCTTTTTTGATTTTGAGAAGGCATATGATACGACATGGAAATATGGCATCGTAAAAGATCTCTATAATATGGTATGCCTGATTTTATCGCACGTTTTTTAGAAGATAGAAAATTTAAAGTTCGAGTGGGCTCCACATTATCCTAGATATATGATCAGGAAATGGGGATCTTGCTAAAGTCTTAAATGACAATATTGATGGTTTATTATTTGTTGATGATTTTAATATATCATGCCGTGGTGTCAATATGAATACCATTGAAAGACAGTAACAACTCTGTCTAAATAAAATACATAAATGGTCTCAAGAAAACGGTTTCAAGTTTTCGCAGCTTAAAACCTGTTGTGACCATTTTTGCAACAAACAGAAGGTACATAAAGAACCAGAATTGACTTTAAATGATATTCCCATCAAAGTGGTCACAGAAACAAAGTTTTTGGGTATTGTCTTTGATCATAAATTATCTTTTACACCTCATATTAAATATCTGAGGGCTAGATGTTTGAAAGCTCTTGATATTCTTAAAGTGGTATCAAATGCTAAATGGGGTGGAGATAGAGACACACTTTTGCACATCCATAGAACCTTGATAAGATCCAAACTTGACTACGGTTGTTTCATTTACGGTTCAGCCCTTAAATCATATATCCGAGAACTCGACACCATTCACTATCAAGGACTTTGATTGTGCCTTGGAGCATTTAGGACATCGCCCATTGACAGTTTGTATGTGGAGGCAAATGAACCCTGTCTTAATTTGAGACACATAAAACTGGCATTACAATATGTCACTAAACTTCGCTCCAATCCATCTAATCCTAGCTTAACCATGTATTCCCTTCTCCTTATAAGCATTTGTATGACAGAAAACCAAACACAAATCCACCACTTGGCATTCGCATGCAATCCCATGTCAAGGATGCTCATTTAAATCTTTCTGCTATTGCCGAATATAAAGTACAAGCAATTTAGCACTGGCAAAACTAAAGAAATCTGAAACTCATCAATTATTTTATCAACAAGAATTTCATGAACTGAAAAGCAACTACCGATCTCATACTAGTATTTACACAGATGGGTCAAAAGATGATGAGAAGGTTTCAGCTGCAGCGGTTACTCACAGCTGTACTATGTCAATACGACTAACTCATGGAAGCTCGATTTTTACGGCAGAAGCACGGGCTATACTATTAGCTTTACAACATATTGAAAAGTCTACTTAAACCAGTTTTATCATATTTTCTGATCGTCTGTCCTGTCTACAGGCAATCAAAAACCGAAAAGTGGATCATCCTTTTTTAGCGGAAATTTTAAGGTGTCATCTCAGTTTATCAGTAGCTGGAAAAGATATAATCTTTTGTTGGCTGCCCAGTCATGTTGGCATCAGTGGCAACTGTAAAGAAGATTCTTTGGCAAAAGCCGCTCTTAATAAACCAACTTCAAACACAAAACTCCCATATTCTGATCTAAAACCTTCTATCAGGCGACATGTGAATGATCACTGGCAAAAAACTTGGAATACCAAGACTCGGAACAAACTTCAATAGTCCAAATACTATCAAGCACATTTTGCTTGATTGTGAAGATTGTGCATCACCACCACTGTAGCTGCGCCCCCTAACACTGTCACACACCGCCACCACCCCTACCTCTGTCACACACCGCCACCACCCCTACCTCTGTCACACACCACCACCACCACCCCTACCTCTGTCACACACCACCCTCACCACCCCTACCTCTGTCACACACCACCACCACCCCTACCTCTGTCACACACCACCACCACCCCTACCTCTGTCACACACCACCACCACCCCTACCTCTGTCACACACCACCACCAACCCTACCTCTGTCACACACCGCCACCACCCCTACCTCTGTCACACACCGCCACCACCCCTACCTCTGTCACACACCACCACCATCTCTACCTCTGTCACACACCGCCACCTTCACACCACCAATACTGCCACTGTCATACACCACCAACATAAAACTGTCACAACACCCCAACCACTGTCACACACCACCACCACCGTCACACCACCACCAACGCCACTGTCACACACCACCACCACTGTCACACCACCACCCCAACCACTGTCATACACCACCACCGCCGTCACACCACCACTGACATACACCACCAACACAACTGTCACACACCACCACCACTGACACACCACGCCCTAACATTGTCACACACCACCACCTCCCAAACCACTATCACACACCACCACTACCCCTACCACCGTCACACCTGCACCAACGCCACTGTCACACACCACCACCACCCCTACCACTGTCACACACCACCACCACCATCACACACCACCAACGCCACTGTCACACCAACACCACCACCCCTACCACTTTCACACACCACCACCATCACCCCTACCACTGTCACACACCACCACCATCACCCCTACCACTGCCACACACCTCCACCACTATCTCTATTACTGTCGCACCCCACCATTACCACCCCTACCACTGTCACACACCACCATCACCACCCCTACCACTGCCACACACCTCCACCACTATCTCTATTACTGTCACACACCACCATCACCACCCCTACCACTGCCACACACCACCATCACCACCCCTACCACTGTCACACACCACCATCACCACCCCTACCACTGTCACACACCTCCACCACTCTCTCTATTACTGTCGCACACCACCATCGCCACCCCTACCACTGTCACACACCACCATCACCACCCCTACCACTGTCACACACCTCCACCACCATCTCTACCACTGTCACACACCACCATCACCACCCGTACCACTGTCACACACCACCATCACCACCCCTACCACTGTCACACACCACCACCACTATCTCTATTACTGTCGCACCCCATCATCACCACCCCTACCACTGCCACACACCACCATCACCACCCCTACCACTGTCACACACCTCCACCATCATCCCTACCACTGCCACACACCACCACCACCACCCCT
This sequence comes from Haliotis cracherodii, assembly GCF_022045235.1. Taxonomy (NCBI): domain Eukaryota; kingdom Metazoa; phylum Mollusca; class Gastropoda; order Lepetellida; family Haliotidae; genus Haliotis; species Haliotis cracherodii. The sequence continues at coordinate 34,172,295 of NW_027266286.1, forward strand.
ACCACTGTCACACACCTCCACCACTATCTCTATTACTGTCGCACCCCACCATCACCACCCCTACCACTGCCACACACCACCATCACCACCCCTACCACTGTCACACACCACCACCATCATCCCTACCACTGCCACACACTACCATCACCACCCCTACCACTGCCACACACCACCATCACCCTTACCACTGTCACACACTACCATCACCACCCCTACCACTGCCACACACCACCACCATCATCCCTACCACTGCCACACACTACCATCACCACCCCTACCACTGCCACACACCACCATCACCCCTACCACTGCCACACACTACCATCACCACCCCTACCACTGCCACACACCACCATCATCCCTACCACTGTCACACACCACCATCACCACCCCTACCACTGTCGCACACCACCATCACCACCCCTACCACTGTCGCACACCACCATCACCACCCCTTCCACTGTCACACACTACCATCACCACCCCTACCACTGTCACACACCACCACCATCCCTACCACTGTCACACACCTCCACCATCATCTCTACCACTGCCACACACCACCATCACCACCCGTACCACTGTCACACACCATCACCACCCCTACCACTGTCACACACCACCATCACCACCCCTACCACTGTCACACACCTCCACCACTAACTCTATTACTGTCACACACCACCATCACCACCCGTACCACTGTCACACACCACCACCATCATCCCTACCACTGTCACACACCACCACCATCCCTACCACTGTCACACACCTCCACCATCATCTCTACCACTGCCACACACCACCATCACCACCCGTACCACTGTCACACACCATCACCACCCCTACCACTGCCACACACCACCACCACCACCCCTACCACTGTCACACACCTCCACCATCATCTCTACCACTGTCACACACCACCACCATCCCTACCACTGTCACACACCACCACCCTCCCTACCACTGTCACACACCACCACCATCATCTCTACCACTGCCACACACCACCACTACCACCCGTACCACTGTCACACACCACCATCACCACCCCTACCACTGTCACACACCTCCACCACTAACTCTATTACTGTCACACACCACCATCAAAACCCGTACCACTGTCACACACCACCACCATCATCCCTACCACTGTCACACACCACCACCATCCCTACCACTGTCACACACCTCCACCATCATCTCTACCACAGCCACACACCACCATCACCACCCGTACCACTGTCACACACCATCACCACCCCTACCACTGTCACACACCACTACCACCATCTCTACCACTGTCACACACCACCACTACCACCCGTACCACTGTCACACACCACCATCACCATCCCTACCACTGTCACACACCTCCACCATCATCTCTACCACAGCCACACACCACCATCACCACCCGTACCACTGTCACACACCATCACCACCCCTACCACTGTCACACACCACTACCACCATCTCTACCACTGCCACACACCACCACTACCACCCGTACCACTGTCACACACCACCATCACCACCCCTACCACTGTCACACACCTCCACCACTAACTCTATTACTGTCACACACCACCATCACCACCCGTACCACTGTCACACACCACCACCATCATCCCTACCACTGTCACACACCACCACCATCCCTACCACTGTCACACACCTCCACCATCATCTCTACCACAGCCACACACCACCATCACCACCCGTACCACTGCCACACACCACCATCACCACCCGTACCACTGTCACACACCACCACCACCATCCCTACCACTGTCACACACCTCCACCATCATCTCTACCACTGCCACACACCACCATCACCACCCGTACCACTGTCACACACCACCACCATCATCCCTACCACTGTCACACACCACCACCATCCCTACCACTGTCACACACCTCCACCATCATCTCTACCACTGCCACACACCACCACTACCACCCGTACCACTGTCACACACCATCACCACCCCTACCACTGCCACACACCACCACCACCACCCCTACCACTGTCACACACCACCACCACCCCTACCACTGCCACACACCACCACCACCACCCGTACCACTGTCACACACCACCACCATCCCTACCACTGTCACACACCACTACCACCATCTCTACCACTGTCACACACCACCACCATCACCCCTACCACTGCCACACACTACCATCACCACCCCTACCACTGTCACACACCAGCACCACCATCTCTACCACTGTCACACACCACTACCACCATCTCTACCACTGTCACACACCACCACCATCACCCCTACCACTGCCACACACTACCATCACCACCCCTACCACTGTCACACACCAGCACCACCATCTCTACCACTGTCACACACCACCACCACCATCTCTACCACTGTCACACACCACCATCGCCACCCCTACCACTGTCACACACCACCATCACCACCCCTACCACTGTCACACACCTCCACCACTCTCTCTATTTCTGTCACACACCACCCCCTACCACCACTGTCACACATCACCACCTACAACCACTGTCACAAACCACCACACCAATCCCTACCACTGGCACACACCAACACATCACCCCTACCACTGTCACACACCACCCCTTACCACCACTGTCACACATCACCCCTACCACTGTCACACACCACCACCACTGCTATCACACACCACTACCACCACCCTAGCACTGTCACACACCACCACACCCTAACACTGACACACAGTACCACACCCTAGCACTGTCACACACCACCACACCCTAACACTGACACACAGTACCACACCCTAGCACTGTCACACACCACCACATCCTATCACTGACACACAGTACCACACCCTAGCACTGCCACACACCACCACACCCTAACACTGACACAAAGTACCACACCCTTGCACTGTCACACACCACCACATCCTAACACTGACACACAGTACCACACCCTAGCACTGTCACACACCACCACACCCTAGCACTGTCACACACCACCACACCCTAACACTGACACACAGTACCACACCCTAGCACTGTCAAACACCACCACACCCTAACACTGACACACAGTACCACACCCTAGCACTGTCACACACCACCACATCCTATCACTGACACACAGTACCACACCCTAGCACTGTCACACACCACCACATCCTATCACTGACACACAGTACCACACCCTAGCACTGTCACACACCACCACATCCTATCACTGACACACAGTACCACACCCTAGCACTGTCAAACACCACCACACCCTAACACTGACACACAGTACCACACCCTAGCACTGTCACACACCACCACATCCTATCACTGACACACAGTACCACACCCTAGCACTGTCACACACCACCACACTCTAACACTGACACACAGTACCACACCCTAGCACTGTCACACACCACCACATCCTATCACTGACACACTTCTCCAGAGACGACAGTACACAATGACGACTACGCCTTTCTTCACGTTGATGACCACCCCAGCACTGGCGCCACCCTCGGCGTCAAAGACCCAGAGATTGGTCTTCCCACAAGCTACCCGCCTGTCATTAGCGCCGGTGTAAAGAAATATTTGGACTCCCATAGTATTTGTACAACCCGGTACTTCTACGATAAGAAAATCATAGTAATTGGACTCTCAAGGTACAAAGACTTGGTGGCGTTTAGTAAAGGAATTTCTTAAACTTAAATCCTCAAAAGACAATTTTCCCCCCAATTTTATTTGGGGATAGGTTGTATGGATATTGATAATATTCTCAATTGCTTCTTTGTGGACCAATCTCGCATATGTAATCATGATATGCACCTTCTAGGTGTTAGATAAAGATGATAATCTATTAGGGATATGCTACTGTCCGTGGACACCACAAATTCAACTGGCCCTGATGGTATTGGAAATAAAGTACTTAAAAACACAGCTTACAGTTTAGCCCCAATCCTTACAAATGTACAAATTACAGACCGGTTGCGCTCACAAGTTGTTTAGCAAAGAAAATGAAAAATGTATATTTAAACATGTATATTACTATTTAAGGAATAATAATGTGCTCACTAACCTACAATCTGGACTCCACCTCAAATCAGTTGACATATTTATATGACTTTATTGCAAAAGTTTCAGATGAAGGCTGTGTTTTGTGACATAAGTAAAACTTTTGATAAAGTCTGGCACAAACATCAATTTATAAGCTACAGCATTATGAAATCTGTGGAAATGTATTGAGATGCTGTGATAGTTACTTAGAAAATCGATATGTAAGGGTAGTTATAAATGGCTCTAGCTCGGATCCAAAAGCTGTCTTGGCAGGTGTGCCACAGGGCTCGGTCCTGGGACCATTATTGTTTATTATCTAAACTAGTACATGTTTGCAACGACATAAAAGAAAAACTAAACAATGCAGAAGTTTAGGATTGGTGTTATGCTTTTGAGAAATCCTTTCACAACATCTGTACAAAAATTATTTCATTTCAATAAAATCTGTACAACCAATATGACAAGCCTTTAAAGATGGGTGGGGTCGAAAAATGAACATTTCGTTAGAGCACTGATCACAGAAACAACGGGAAATGTCACACCACACGTCTCAAAGTCAAGTCAGTAGCGGGTATGTCCACCGTGAGCATCAATACATGCCAGAACACGCCTACGGACTGATGACGTCAAACGTCTGATGACGTTGGGAGTGATGCGTTGCCATTCCTCGAGGAGACATCGTTCCAAGTCCTGGACGTTGACTGGAGGCACACGGCGACGTCGGATTTGCCGATCGAGGTGGTCCCATAAGTGCTCGATGGGATTCATGTCCGGTGAACCTGCGGGCCATGGCAAAACCTGTACGTTGGCGTTGGCAAGGAAGTTCTGTGTCAATCTTGCTGTGTGTGGCCTTGCATTGTCATGTTGGAAAAGGATTCCACGAGGCTGTTGCTGAATAAAGGGCACCACAACAGGCCGTAGGATGTCATCAAGATAACGCTGTGCATTCAGGTTTCCACGAATTACGACAAGCATCGTTTTGACGTCACCACATATGCCACCCCAAACCATTAACCCTACACCTCCAAACGGCCGGACCTGTTGGATACAGTTAGGCGCCAAACGTTCACCAAATCGTCGGTATACAAGCTGCCGTCCATCGTTTCTGAAGATGAGGAATCTGCTCTCATCAGAGAACATAACACGTGCCCAGTCCCGCCGTTGCCAACGTCGAACTCGCCTGGCCCAGATCAGTCTGTTGTTCCGGTGTCGAGGCGTCAGGAGTGGTCCGCGGTAGGGATGACGTGGCCGGATACCATACTGCCGTAGTCTCATGTAGACGGTCTGTCGACTGATCCTGTGTCCCAGTGCTGTAGCCGCCGTGGACGTCGCTGTTACGGTGCGGTTCCTCAGGTGTAATACCCGGATGTAACGATCTTCACGGGGCGTGGTTACTCGCGGTCTTCCACTCCTGGGCCTGTCTGACGTCTGACCTGCCTGACGTAACCGCTGCATCAACCTGGTGATAGTGATGCGTGCGCAGCCCAACCTTCTGGCGACGTTGACGTGTGACGCTCCTTGTTGGACCATTCCAACGGCTCTCTCTCTCTCGATGGCTGTCAAACGTGGCATATCTTGTGTTCTTTTTGTTGCTGTGATATCAACGTGTCTGATCAGCCGTTTTATACAGTTTTTATGCACGTGCAGAACATGCTAGAGAGGGAAATGTCACTTTCACGAAATTTACGTTTTTTCCCGGAAGTGATCACGTGTTCCCGGTATTTTTTATCGACTATGCCGTGTTTGGGATGTGCAATACGAATTGGCATGGTTTCATATTAGACAATTCACTTAGTAAAAAACAATTTTGAAAATAAGTTGGTATCGTTTCTTTTGGACACTAGTTTATATCAATGACATTGTTGAAGGAATAAAAGTAATATGTAATACATCTTTGTATGTCATCATAGAAGATCTTGATATGGCTGCTCGTAATCTCAATAATGACTTAGACAGAATTTCAGAATGGGCTGCTAGTTGGCAAGTTAAATTTAGTCCCGAAAAAACTGAATCTATTCAATTTACCCGTAAAGTAAACACTAGTCGCAGACCAAACTTATATATGAATGGTACAGAAATCAAATATGTACAAAGTCAAAACCACCTAGTTATTACTTTACAAAGTAAATGTACATGGAAAATGCACATTGATATCATTCATATGCATTCTCACGCGCTTCATTATCGATTTGGGATTCCAGAGACGCTTATTACTGACCAAGGTCGTGAATTCTGCAATATGTTGAATGATGAGCTGTTGGATCTTTTTGGAATAGATCACAAGATAACATCCGCGTACCATCCACAGACAGGGGGCCTAACTGAACGTTTCAACAAAACGCTATGTAATAGCCATTCAAAGTACACAAATGAAGCGCAAAATAACTTGGACATGCATCCTCCTCAGGTGCTATTTGCCTACAGGACATCAACCAAGAATGAAACCTGTTAAGTTGGATATACCAGTGGATCTGTAGAAGCTGATGATGTCAGTGCATTAGAAAGCAGAATAAGTTCTTTCGTTGCCTTAGCTGATAGCCGCTCCAATGCAGCATGCAACATATCAACTGCTGAGAAAACCCAGAAAGAACACTATGATTCTCCATCTCGTTAGGTATCTTACGAGAAGGATGATAAAGTATTGCTGTTCATTTCCAGGAAACATTCTAGGAAAGAATAAACTGAAAACTCGCTGCTCCTGTCCGTTCTTTGTAGATGAACAAAGGGACGTATCGTTTTCGTGAAGAGAAGACAATAATCAATGGTTCCAATTTGAAACTGTACAAAGAATCGGAAGTAGCAAAGGACAATTCAACTACAGCGGAAAGGAGCAAACTCTTCACCTTGGAATCACGCCAAACTACAAAAATGCAACCGAAGCTCCCATTCAAGATAAGAAAGTTGTCATCAGAACCGTTTGAGGGTGATATATTCAGCAAGTTTGTCAAGTCGGGGAGCCTACTGATACACAAAGCTCTCCGGATGTCAATACCATAACGCCTAGTGCATCAGCAAAACCCAATCGAGTCGACTGCGGTCCGGGCCCCCTTTTTTATTATCCAGTTGGCCAATACTGACAAAGGGCAAAAGCAAGCTTGTTTGGCCTTGAGTGTCAAAACACTCCATAATGAAAGCTCTCCAACTTTACTGCCTACATTAGCATCACCAAAGGATGTTGTTCGCATGAGAGGTGACGGAAACTGCCGTTTTCATTAAGTTTTGCAGTTTTTGGAAGCCAAAGTCTTCATGGTATTGTATGAACTCCTGTTGTACAGTTTATGGTGTCCCACGCACATCTTTTGGATGATATATCTATCACTCCAATGGAAGAGTATATCAGCAGAAGTAAAATGGATCTTGATGGTACTTTTGGAACAGAGATTGAGATTATTTCAGCAGCTACAATGCTGAAGGCATCAATCCATGTCTATGGCAGAGTAGGAATGAAGAGTGGAGAACCAACATTCGGGTAGCTTGTGTATTCTCCTCTGGGAAACAACAAACATTACGATTGATCCCTAAAGGCAACATTAGGATTTATCCCTGAAGGCAACATTAGGATTGATCCCTGAAGGCAACATTAGAATTGATCCATGGGAATAACGGTAGGATTGAACCCGGAAGGCAACATTAGGATTAATCCCTGAAGGCAACATTAGGACTAATCAATGACAGCAACATTAGGATTGGTCCCTGAAGGCAACATTAGGATTGATCCATGGCAGCAACAGTAGGATTGTTCGATGGCAGCAACAGTAGGCTTGATCCAAGGCAGCAACATTAGGATTGATCCCTGAAGGCAACATTAGGATTGATTCATGGCAGCAACATTAGGATTGATCCATGGCAGCAACAGTAGGATTGATCCATGGCAACAACAGTAGGATTGATCCAAGGCAGCAACGGTAGTATTGATCCCTGAACATAAGGATTGATCCAAGGCAGCAACAGTAGGGTTGATCCAAGGCAGCAACAAAAGGATTGATCCATGGCAGCAACATTAGAATTGATCCATGGCAGCAACAGTAGGATTCATCAAAGGCAGCAACAGTAGGATTGATCTATGGAAGAAACGGTAGGATTGATGCCTGAAGCAACAGTAGGATTGATCCAAGGCAGGAACAGAAGGATTGATCCATGGCAGCAACAGTAGGATTGATCCATGGCAGCAACATTAGGATTGATCGAAGGCAGCAACAGTAGAATTGATCCATGGCAGCGACATTAGGATTGATCCATGGCAGCAACAGTAGAATTGATCCATGGCAGCAACATAAGGATTGATCCATGACAGCAACAGTATGATTGGTCCATGGCAGCAACATTAGGATTGATCCCTTGAGGCAACATAAGGATTGATCCATGGCATCAACAGTAGGATTGATCCAAGGCAGCATCAGTAAGATTGATCCATGGCAGCAACGGTAGGATTGATCCATGGCAGCAACATTAGGACTGATCCATGGCAGCAACAACAGGATTGATCCATGGCATCAACAGTAGGATTGATCCAAGGCAGCATCAGTAAGATTGATCCATGGCAGCAACGGTAGGATTGATCCATGGCAGCAACATTAGGACTGATCCATGGCAGCAACATTTGGATTGATCCCGGAAGGGAACATAAGGATTGATCCCTGAAGGCAACATTAGGATTGATCCATGGCAGCAACAGTAGGATTGATCCATGGCAGCAACAGAAGGATTGATCCCTGAAGGCAACATTAGGATTGATCCATGGCAGCAACAGTAGGATTGATCCATGGCAGCAACAGAAGGATTGATCCATGGCAGCAACAGAAGGATTGATCAATGGCAGCAACAGTAGGATTGGTCCAAGGCAGCAACAGAAGGATTGATCCATGGCAGCAAGAGTAGGACTGATCAATGGCAGCAACAGTAGGATTGATCCATGGCAGCAACATAAGGATTGATCCATGGCAGCAACAGTAGGATTGATCTAAGGCAGCAACAGAAGGATTGATCCATGGCAGCAACGGTAGTATTGATTCCTGAAGCAACAGGATTGATCCAAGGCAGCAACAGTAGGGTTGATCCAAGGCAGCAACAGAAGGATTGATCCATGGCAGCAACATTAGAATTGATCAATGGCAGCAACAGTAGGGTTGATCCAAGGCAGCAACAGAAGGATTGATCCATGGCAGCAACATTAGAATTGATCAATGGCAGCAACTGTAGGATTGATCCATGGCAGCAACATTAGAATTGATCCATGGCAGCAACAGAAGGATTGATCCAAGGCAGCAACATTAGAATTGATCCAAGGCAGCAACATTAGGATTGATCCATGGCAGCAACAGTAGGATTGATCCATGCAGCAACAGAAGGATTGATCCATGGCAGCAACATTAGAATTGATCAATGGCAGCAACAGTAGGATTGATCCAAGGCAGCAACAGTGTGATTGATCCATGGCAGCAACAGAAGGATTGATCCATGGCAGCAACAGTAGGATTGATCCATGACACCAACAGTAGGATTGATCCATGGCAGCAACAGTAGAATTGATCCATGGCAGCAACAGTAGGATTGATCCATGACACCAACAGGATTGATCCATGGCAGCAACAGTAGGATTGATCCCTTGAGGCAACATAAGGATTGATCCATGGCAGCAACAGTAGGATTGATCCAAGGCAGCAACAGAAGGATTATGAACTGCATAATATTAAAAGCATGTCCACCTTTTCACATCACAGGGGGCACGGGTGGCCCAGTCGTCTAAGGCGCCGCAGAGGCGTCCCTTGGGCTCGCCAGAAACCTATGATTGTGGGTTCGAATCCCGGTTCGCCCCAATTATGTTTCTAGGTTTGTCATCACCATACCCGTGCTCGTGGGTTTCACCGAAGTGGTAAACGTCTAAAGCCTGCATCACTTCGGGCTTTCCTCCCACATTAAGTTGACACGCCGTGATATGACTGGAATAGTGTTAAAAGCGGCGTTAAACACAACTCACTCACTCACTCACTCACTTTTCACATCACAACTACAAAGTAGACCCGTGAAGATCTGGGGTCTTCAGCAACTCATGCTTTGCCGTAAAAGGCGACTGTACTTGTAAGAGGCGACTCACGGGATCGGGTAGTCAGACTCGCTGACTTGGTTGATGCATGTCATCGTATCCCAAATGTCAATCATTGTATTGTCTGGTCCAGACTCGATTTTTTACAGACCACCGTCATAGAGCTGGAATAGTGCGGCGTTAAACAACAAACAAACAAAACATACAAAGTTGGCAAAACGAACAATTTCTGACCCCGACGTGATTTGAACACGCAACCTTCTGATCTGGAGTCAGATGCGCTACCGTTGCGCCACGAGGCCTTACCAACAGATACTGTCAAATTTAGGAACTGAATATTGCCAATATTCCACAGGGTCGCTTTTCGTTACAAATGAAATGTTTCAAAATATGTTTCAATGAAATGTGCGGACTCTGTAGGTTATACTGTAAATAGGTGAAAATGCGTACGAAACTAAATTCGTGTGACATTCACAGCTCTGCTCATTTTTCTATGTATTTTCCTTGCATCGACATTAGAACTCGCTCTGGGGCATGAACATGTTGATTGGCTAGTGTTGAGAGTAACCATCCATACACTCGACGATTGGGGACGATTGTTGTAAGTCGTGAAACGCGTTTTGTCCATTTTCAACGGGCTGCGTGTTGTCTTGATCATGGAATCCTTATTAGAACAACAAAGACGTTATCACGAAGAAAGGGAAAGATTGATGGATGCGATGACGAAAGAGATGCTGCATCCAAAGAAAGTGGTAGGTCTTAAACAGGGACCCGTTTGTAGCATATTTGACAATGAATCAAGGTTTCGGTAGAAGTTCGCCAAACTTGGAAGTTAACCAAACCGATTTGTCATTACCTTTATGCCTTATAAGAACACCACTTTAACATCCTGAAAGTCTACTGACCTTCATGATACATGAGCATGAGACTAGCTGGATGGAGCAAATTTCGGAAAGATTTCCGCCCATATCCCTACTCAAGTTGTACAGGGGTAGGCTATATGTATTCATTGAAGCTGAATCCTTTTAGTTAAATATATTTTTAGGGGGATTCGGGCGAAAGTCTTACCCAAATTTCTATCCCTGTATGAACCCAATCGAATTAGTACCTCTACAAATGAGAAATTTCGTACGCCAAATCGAAAGTAATTTTTAACCCTATGCAATAAGCAATGAATAATGGCATTTAAAATATTAAGACTGTGATCTAAACAACATATAATGTAAATGCTTAGGTGCAACATTTTATTTGAACAAGAACAATAGCATTCAAAGACAAGGAACAACAGCCTATGGGTTTTATCTGTTGACTGAAGCCATCTTTAAGAAAATACTGTTTCACTTGACAATTACCTAAAGGGGCACTAATCTCTGGCTTCTTCTCGGCTGTCTGACACTGGCCTCTAGGGCTCACTAGCTGCCAAGAGTCGTTTTGCTCACTAACGCAACTGAGTGTGACAAGAGACTGGGCCACCGTCTTGCAAGGACAGCTAAATAAACTTGGAGGCAATATTTGTTTTACACATATTTTAACACTGATTGGTTACCTATGCGCGAAACCATCAGTGCTACAACTTGTACTGCGCAGCATGTCTGGAAGCGAGCAGAAACACGTTCACTGCAGTCATCGATGTCGCCTTTTTTTCCCATGCAAAAGATATATTTCACAATAAATATTTACACTCATTATTTCTTAACATTGTTAACATTAGAACTGAGATTTGTTGGTGCCTTAAAGCATGACGTTGTCACTGTATTTGATGACTGTGATCACGCTTTGTCTTTGTCCGAGAGAACAAAATGGCGCACATGTAAAATTGGCAAAAGTGCAGATTTTGATTTTCAATAATGGCCTCTAATTCACAATGAAAGTCCTTGGTTACCAACGTGTATAAAAAGGAGATATGTTAAATATTGGCTTGGTGCCGTAACAAATTTAGGGCGGATGCGAAATTTCAGATTTTGACTCCAGAAATGGGACTAAATCAGAATTTTCCCGAAATAATTACATCACAACTCTTAATTTTCGCATGCTTTCAGACGAATGTGTTCCTATAATCGGTCCTGAATTAAAATGTTTTACATTCATCACGATTTCCCCTTTGGCTTGGTACCAAAGTTATTAAGGTACGATCGGTAGTTTTTTTTGTATGATTTTTGGCGCAAGATCATATTTTACGTCACATATTTTAAGTTAAATTACCATACAGCATACGACATAACATGCATTTTGTCTGTGTTTATCATCCCCATACTTCGTTTGAAACATCTGTAGATTTTGTCTGTATTAATCATGACTACATTAATCATGACTACATTTAATCAATTACTTATTTTATGCCGTGTAAATATTGATTATGAGCTATATGATATGGGCCTAAACCCAATCATAATTATGTAAATATGATAAGGTACTAGTTACTTTGTGTATTTACACAACAATGAAAACATCATACAAAAATAAAAATCCTTTACATGAAATATTTGTATTATAAAATTATCATTTGCTTTGTAAATGCCAAGAAAGAAGAAGGATTATATTGGCAGTCGTCGGGAGAGAAGTTCAAGACAACAAGGTTGAAGGTGTCATTCAGTAAAATAAATAGATGTTCTATTGTCCTTTTCTATGAAAAATACATTTACATATGTCAGAGTTTGTGATGTTTTGTTTTGTTTTAATAGGTTAGAGTTTAAAGTTTGTTTTTCATTGATCAGATATAAATAGAAAACTATGATGAAACAATTTTGAAAACTCAGACGTTACTACAGTTTACGATATACTAGTATATATCTGGTACCATGCTCGTTGAAGCTATATTGTTATACATGAAATACCTAATTATTTGTATGCTGAAATATCAAACTAATATTAAATAACGATTGTAAAATTACAATCGTCCTCTTTGCTTTGGAATTTAACGGTAGCCTCCCTTTGAAAAAAACTTATCTCGCTCCAGCAAACCCAATTATCACTGCTAGCCCCAAACTGGCATTAACCAATAACGTTTGATTCCTTTGAAGCACATTGTCGGACACATCGAAAATTCATTTAACAATGCTAGTAGTTTAATGCATATTTTTAATTCATTGGAACTATTAGCATTACAAAATAGTAGCGAATTTACATGAAATAAAAACATTAATATGGCGTCATTTTTTTCTGGCTAATAGTAAAGCATTTACACCAGTCAGTGATCATGCATTTTTGCAAGTAAATCTAGTCTGGACTTATTATAAGATATGAAGTTAATCTGGAGATATATTTTGTGAACATCAGGAATATGGTGATATGTTACAAGTGACATCCTTGCTTCTGGATGAGTTTTATTTACACTTCCTGAGTTCCAGTGCAATTTACCGGATCGTAGTTTTCTGTGGCGTTCGTCATGTTCGTAGTAGATTTGGTATATTTGTTTATTTATAATAGTTAACAATTGCAGCATAACATGAGATATATTAACTGATTTTTAAAACAAATAGAATACATTATAAAATACTTTTGATATCTGAACAGCTTTTTCTCCACACGCCCTCGAAAACTTTCGCTTGTCATATTTTCATTTCCTATCTTTTTCTTTGAGTGAAACCTTTTGGGAGGTATTTTCCAACAGCTTGGTAGAGGTAAGATCACTGTCATTCTATTTAGACCAAGAGTCATCCGAAACCAGCCCCTGGTCGAAGAGTGGGAATTCTTCAAGTGGCATATCTAGGTCCAAGACGAAATCGCCCCAGTGAGTGAAGTCGTCCATGGCTGTGGCGAATGTAAATTGAAATAAATGTCCCGGAAGACACACATGTTCAGCAAATAATTTGCAGCCAACTGACATGTGCTAATGAGAGATATCATAAGAAAGTCTTTGTAATCCGCTAAGAGACGTCTTTTTATTGGATTGTCGCTGGTCGTAGTCGGAGAAATCTCGGCTAAGGGAATTAACTCTTACCCCGGATATTATGTAATATTGTTAACATGGTTACCAGAATGGTCAGTCGTGAATGTCTGCGCATCTATTGCGCATCTATTGCGCATCTGCAGCTGTAGAGGGAGGTTAACAGCAGGGTGTCGGGGTGTATCAGTTACATGCCAGACCGTAGCGCTGATGGTTTATGATAAACTTTTGGTGAGGTCCGTCCCTCTATTATATGGTCTCTGCTGTGATCTATGAAGATTTCGACAAAGGGCGCATGCAAATAAATTTTTTCGGCCTAAACAAATGGACAAAAAGAACGCCGGAAGCTCATCGGATGTCATCATTTGGAAATACCCCCGATGGTTATAGTTTAATAATAATAAAAAAAAATCCCTGATTGTAGGGATAATACGATTACAACTCCTTTGCTGTCATCCATGTTTTCTGGTATAACCCTACACTTGTGTATTTGTCGTCATTCACCTAATGCTCAGTTAATGAATTTATTACAGGTATAATTAGTGGTACACCACTCAGATTACCTGATAAAGGTGCCCATTCAGCATTTCTTTTGTCTGGGGTAATTACTCAATCTAAATCCAGGTTTGAAGTGAGGTGAAAATGTGTGTTATGATATGCACGTGGCAGCCCAGCAAGAGATAAATGATCAGTCGATTTACTTTTTTGTAAATCAACAGATCATTCCTAGCCATCAAAGGATCAACAGAAATTACGTTCATTGATTAATCACTGTTATCTTGCAGAGTGGATATGTCAAAAGTAAGTGTTTCCATGTGTAGGTTTACTAAAGCAAAGGGAGTACACTCATATCAGGCGTGAAGTGCCGATGTAAAAACAACATACTTTGTTCAAAGGGTTAACCAAAAGTACATTGATTGAGTGATTGCTCATTGTTATCTAATGCAATGGATATTTATTTAAGAACTCCGGACATTATGAAAATAGTTGTCAAGTGGGCTTTCTCAGCTGACCTTTGAGACTTGACACCTATGTGAAACAACTGAAAGAAACTAAGTGATCAGTTGAGAAAAAACACGGCTTATAATATCCCAAAACAATATATATATTTTAAAATATTTTATTGTTACAGAGACACGTGACATCGAATAAGTTTATTTGTACGGCTGCAGATGATTGGGATATTGTTCCTTTATGTGAATATTCACAGATACATTCCTCAAACAAGGCAGCTGCTTTAATTTATACACATAAATTTGGTAGGTTGTAATTATGATATTTGCATTTTGTTTTCATTCATTTGCTGTAGCATTGAACAGAATCATTCTCGTTCCTCTACGTCTTGGTTTGGAAGTTCTTTGATGCGCAATAGACAATGTTTTCACAAGTCTTTACCTTTGTAAACATGTATATGTTATATAAAATAAGCAGTGTTCAGGTGAAATATTTACTTTTCGTTGCAAGTCAAAATAGTGTAAAAGAAAATTGCACAATTACCAAGCAAGTGACTTATTAAAACTTTGTCACCATTACCGATGCTACCCATAAAGATACCTACATTTCCTTATTATTTCCAAAACTGTATTTCATTTTGTTGATCAATGTGACCATACGCCATTATACTATCAATAAAAGTGACAAATGCGCTTACGAATTGCGCAGCACAGGTCGCGAACTAGTCTAGAATTCTGCTATATCATCCGGGTACTCACAGGGAAAAAACAATAACAAAGGCAACAACCAGTCCCGGGGAATTGCTTCAGATCAGCGCCCCTTTAAGGTCTCCTTGATCCGAGAAGCAGTTGAGATGGAGATTGGAGATATTATTTAACAATTATACCAGGTGAAGGTACATGATACAGTGATGATGATTTCATTCAATTACTTTGATCGATGGCATATTTGATTTTGAAGTTCAGATGAGCCAGCAAGCACTTCTATGTGATAAATATGATGGTTTGCAACACTGTTTATGCGATAGACAATATTTATTCCAGCCATATAATGGCTTTCTGGATCAGACTATGCAGTGAGTGAGCATCAATCTACGCAATTGGGATAATGGTTGTTGTTTTACTGTGATGTGTTTCATTGTGTGTTAATGATAGTTGTCTGTATGTGTATGTTGTCATGAATGTTATAGAGAATGAATAGTTGACTTTATTAATTGTAAATGCAATGATTACATGGTGATAAATTTGTTTTATGAAAGCGTCTGTTTCGTCCTCTGTGCCTATGCGATGAATAGACTGCTCCACTGTGACATCATACAACTTGTTATATAGCGAGAGAAATCGTGATGAACATGGTCATCTAAAATGTATGTTTTGAAACAACAACAACAATATTGTCTTATAAACAAATTTTAGAAATATGACATAGGGTTGCAAATTTTCTTATATCATACCTTTGCTTCTGTACATTGTTTTCTTGCTCCTGTGCATTGTATGCCTGTGTCAAGCAGTGACAATCAGTGATGGGCTTCCTGCCAGCAATCTGGAGGACATTTTTTGTAACCATGACCACCTGTAGCATGGCGTATCTCCATCTTACTACCAACCGGAGCTTCTATCACCAGTCACTACAGATTCATCCATGTGGTGGATGCAGACTTTGACCAGTTGCAGAAAACCTGCGTATTTGACGCAATCCAAGTAGAAAATATGCAACATATATTCCCCATTGCGTCAGTTGTGACGCAGATAATTCAGTTTGTCAAAATTAATCATTTAATTGCACGTTCATGTCGAAATATTAAAATCTGTAACAGACAATATACGACTGATACCAGATTTGTTTTGTGCTGGATAACCTAATGTCTATGAATAGAACAGCCTTCCTTGCAAGCTATCAGCGGCAGCCAATCAGAATTAAGTTTCAATACTTGCCTTCTGAAGTGCTTGTATTTGCTGCATCACATGGAATTCCCACATCTAACCACACAAGAGAATATACCTCACAAATTTTGAAGTCCAAAAGCAGTATATTTCCATTACACAATAATCAGGATAATATTACATTGACAAAACCTAGTTCGGTTTTTAAACTGAAACATCATGGATTTAAACAACAGATCATAATAGCAAAAAGTGCGAGACAACAGGCTGACCACTTTTTCATTGATTTGATTTGCATTTGATATGCTTTGGGGTTAAAAAAATAACAGATGATATATTGTGTACAGTACTGAGTGTAGTAAGTCACATGTGAAGAGTTGTGATATCATATACAGCAATTGCTTTCTTAGTTATATCAAATTATCAATCTACAAATAAGATAACAAATATAGGACATTAAGTTTTGATTAGGTCAACAACTGTGTTGATGGTAGATAAAAAGCAGAATCAGTAGAAGAATGTAATATTTTGTAGAACAACAAAATAATTTATTACGAGTTAGTGAGTGAGTTTAACAGTGCAATAACACTGCATTGAACAGTATTCTAGTTATGTCACGGCGTGTCTGCAAAATGTGTGAGGAAGTCTGAAGTGATGCAGGTGTCTGACGGTTACCACTTTTATAGTGAAACCCACAAGCACGGGTATGGTGCTGACACACCTAGACACATAATTGGGGCGAACCAGGATTCGAACCCAAAAGTTATTACAAAATCTGACATCAGATAATACTAATTCAATGACCCTCCCCAAAGACCTATGACTCCCAGTAGCACAAATGAGAACCCCCAATTTGTTTTGTAGGTCATGGGAAAACCCTGGTGCAGTTTTCTGGCTCCTTGCATTGCAAAATGAAGTAAAAATAGAATCACTATGTGTTTGATTTGAACATAAAAACATGAAGCCAACGCTCATGTTAGTTGGCCATTTGATGTTCCAGAAACCAATATCTGCTAGAACTCAGCAGGAGATATTGCTTGATCTCACACAAGTGATATTTCCTGTGGGAGTCAGAAATATGTTTAGATCATGTAGATACAAATTCTTAAATATTTAAACATTGAAAACTTGTAAGAATGTGTTTCTCAAATTCCTCAAGGCTTTGAGAGCTGCAACTTTGAAGATGTGTTGGACCATCATATGACCTTTATCTTAGGCATTTCTGCATGTATTATTATGAAGATTGGTTTGCAGTAGTCGTGTTGAGTATTTGGTACGCAGAGCAACATGTAACATGTTTTTATGCATTTTTTTATTTTTTTACCCAGCAATTACCTTTGACCTCCACTGCCCACCCCTTTCAATCCTCAGTTACTGCATTTCCAACATCTTCTCAGGGTCTATGAAGTTGATTGTTTGGTCATTGTGATCGTACACTGTGGCTCAAGTGTTTTTTTGTTTCTGTTACAGCTAAGGGAGCAAATAAATTCTGACCAACGTCTGAAACAACTTATTGATGTAAGTACCCTACCATGTTGTAAGGTAGCCTTTTAGGGCCATTTGTTTTTTTTATTACAATTTGCAACTATAGCTTTGTTATGAGTCGGGTGAGGATGACATGATGCTTAAAATAGCCGTCCTTCAAGTAGATATGTCACTAGTACTCAAATTGTTGCGCATATCTCAAAGACAGAATTTGACAGTGTTAACAAGCAGATGATAAATATTAGCACGTATATGAACTGGTTTGCAGCAGGCATCAGACATGTACTTCCCCCTGTTAACTGTGAGGGATTTATTGGCCAACCTTGTGACACAAAAGTTGAGATGAATTTGGAACAAGTTGGTTTCATTCATAATAGCTGGATAACATACTGAAGATGCACGAAGATCTGCAAACTGCACAGGTATGGATGTCCACACAATTCCTGCTTACTCAATGAAATCATCTTATTCAACAGGTTAAGACACAATATCTTGGATCCACTAAAACGAAGTTTGATGTCTCAGTCATTATTGGCGCCCTAATTCTTCAACGGCAGACTAACCTCTGCAATCAATGAGATTTCACGCACCACTAATCAGAGATTCCAAAACTCCACTATCTCATTGGCATCTAAGCTTAATGAAAAGTGGTCGGCCGACACCCAGGGTCACAAGGATCTGGCCTAAGAGCAGGCATGTTATGTCGGGACGTGAGTCTTTTCGTGCCTCTACTTGGAAAAGTTCATCCCGTTCCAGACCAAGACGAGGGAGACATGAGTCCCAAAGAATCAGAGGTCGTGGTCAATCCTATACCAGAGGAAGAGGTAACCGTCGTTCGTGACTCTACACCCAAGAATCTCTCAGCCAAACCCTGTCCACCTTGCTATGTTAATGGACCTCGATTACCGGTTACCCAAGATCATCTTAACGCCTACCGCGGGATCAGTCGGCGGTTGTCTGTCACTATACGCTGAAAATTGGAAGTCAATTACGGACGACCCTTGGCTAATCTAAGTGGTGAAGAGAGCAGTGTCCGGAGCTTGTAGTCCACCCCAAAGGATGACGTTTTCATCTAGTAGGGGCCAACGTAGCGGCCGTAACTTTGTCTATACGAGAACTACTAGACAAAGGGCCATCAGCATCATACAAAAGTCAGATACTACAAAGGGGTTTTACTCTCCTGTTTTTCTGGTCCCCAAAAAGAACTCTACAAAGATGCGCATGACAATAGACCTAAAGGTACTCAACAGAGACTACCTAGTACGTCCACCAAAATTTCAAATGGAATCAGTAAAAAAGTTACGCAATTCCCTCAAACTAGGAGATTGGCTAGTCAGTCTGGACCTTACAGGATGCCTACCTGCATGTGCCTATTCATCAGAGTTGTCAACCCTACCTACGCTTTGCAGTAAACGGTCTAAGGTTCGAATTCAACGTGCTTCCATTCAGAATATCAATAGCACCATGGCTTTTTACACGGATTCTCACCCCCATCATCGGCTTCGCTCATCTAAATCTTGTAAGACTCCACGGCTATAGAGACGATTTCCTCTCAGCCAATCAAGAATTATTTCAGATAAAGCAGAACGCAATATTTCTGATTCAAGTTTGAAATAATACCAACTCAAGACATCGTGTAGATAGGGGTGAGGTTTCAACTTTCAAAAGGCATTATACAACCTCCAGAGGACAGATATCTAAGAGCTATAGAGAAGATTCAGAGTGCTCTTGACCAACCCAGCAGGCCATGTCGTTGGTGGGTGTCTTGCCTAGGCATACTGACATCACTCCAAGATCTTACTTACAGAGGGAGACTTCAGTTACGTCCACTACAAGTGTGGATGAACACCACCAAAAATATGGATCTGGAAGATGCAATACAACCTTGTTAACACCATCTATATACAGACGCATCAGGCGAAGGTTGGGACGCACATATGGAAGACGTCACAATCCAAGGAATGTGGTCAAATCAAGACAAAAGTTTACACATAAATTGTCTGGAAATGAGAGCTATTGTCCAAGCAATTAAGGCATGGGCCCATCTACTAAACCACTCGTCATTACTGATAGCTACATACAACATCCAGGGGGCATGAGATCAGCACTTTTGTTGAGGGAGGTTTCGCTTTTATTTGACTTGGCAGACTCAGTGAGTTGCAGGATAGAAGCACGGCACATACCGGGAAGAGTGAACCTACTTGCAGACTGCCTATCCCGGAAAAAACAGATAGTACCCAAGGAATGGACTCTCCACCCAAGGTATTCAAGTGGATAACCTCGACGTGAGATACCCCTCACCTTGATTTGTTTGCCACATGCCTAAACCATCGACTTCCCGTTTACGTCAGCCTAGTCCCAGATCCATTAGCCCTTCAGGTCGACGCCCTATCCATGAGTTGGCAAGGGATGTTTGCCTACACTTGCCCTCCCTGGTCTCTCCTGGACAGAGAAATAAGGAAGATCGAGGACACAGATTGCGTCATAATTCTGATAGCCACAGCGTGGCCCAACAGAGCGTGGTTTCGAAGACTGATTCCAATTCTCATAGAAGAGCCTCTCAAACTGCCAGAACGTCATGATCCCCTCCGGCAACCAAAATCGGACATATTTTACTGCAACCTGACAAATCTCCACCTTCATGCCTGGAAACTATCGCGACATAGATGCAAGTTTCCGGTTTCTCTAATTCAGCTTCAGAAGCGGTTGCTAGCTCATGGAGACCAGCTTCAGAAGCTATCTATAACGTCAGATGGAGAAAGTTCTGCCAGTGGCGAATAGAAGGAGGTTTGAGTGACGAAAATATAACAATACCTATAATGGCTGATTTTCTTCTTCACCTGAGAAATGAGAAAGTGTTCAGACATGGTACAATTGAAGGCTATAGATCAGCATTAGCCTCAGTTCTACAACATGATGGTTTATCCATAGGATCTCACCCAGTCTTAAATCGACTCCTGAAATTGTTTTCACTGGAAGACATAAAAAAACCACACATTTTCCCTAAATGGAATTTACCCATCGTTCTGTCTGCACTGATGGAAGCTCCATATGAACCAATGGCAGAGGCTACTGTACACTTTTAACAGTTTCTAAAAAGACGGCCTTCCTCTTAGCGTTAGCTACAGCTGCTAGAGTGTCTGAGCTTCATGCAATTGATATCACATCTACTACGCATTCACAAGACTGGAGCACAATATCTTTCAGATCACTACCAGAATTTATCGCCAAAAACCAGGGTTTGGGCCTCTACGACATAGACAATACTCTATCCCATCTTTGAGTAAAACAGTTGATCATCCAGATAGACTATTATGCCCCATCAGAGCTCTGAGATACTATATTTCAGCTACTCAGAACCACAGAAAGAAAAGAAAACAGCTCTTTATCTCTTGCAAGCCTTCCTCAGAAAGGACATTACTAAGGCTACTGTGGCCGGATGACTTAAGAACACTATATCTGATAGTTATCGTCAAGCCCAGCTCTCTACACCAAAATGGGGAAGTTGCAAGGCTCATGAAATCCGTGCACTAGCAACAAGTCTGGCCTCATGGAATTCAGTTTCCATCGAACAAGTGGTATCAAGCTGTCCATGGAGATCCCACAATACGTTTACTCATTTCTACCTATGAGACGTACAACACGATCTAGAGGGATTATACTCCCTGGGGCCCTTGGTGGCGGCCCAGGCTACAGTCACTCAGTAGCCTATCCACCCCCAGTTCTGTGGAAGTTTGGAGGGTGGGGGGTGGAAGATCCCAGAAGGTAAGTTAGTCTCTACACCTTTACACTATGTCAACTAGGTTGGACGGATCTTTGGCTAACATCTGGGATCATAGATCATAAGGTGATAGGGTTATTACATTGTTAGTCACTTGGCGTAACTAACATGTATAACGACCGGAGGTGTCGTCGGGGAAGACTTCAGAACCGGAATTACGGAAAGGGTATGTTTATCACCAATATATAAAGGGAAACATGTCATCCGCATAAAAGTATGTCAATAACGTACCTGAGGTGAGATAAGTATATATGCTGTTGGCTATAGAGCAACAAGTATATATCTGCGTCACAATGAAAGATTAACCTAAAGTGACGTCATAGGTGACCTCAGAACCGGAAATGACATCATAATGACCCAAATGATGTCACAAGATATTGAACCAAAAGTGTCATCATAGATGTTCTCAGAACCGGAAGTGACATCAGAAAGGTCATATATCATATATCTGCAGGTTTGCCAAGGGTGAAATCAGGAAGTCTGGCATTGATTCATACCCCGTTGCGCCTATGTTTCGCTTACTTCAATGCTGCCAATTATCTGGGAGTACAAGATGACAGATCCCACCTGTCCCTCTGGTAAATACTGGCTATCATGTAATAGAGGTAGGATATTTGTAGGAATGATCAAACAATAGTTATCATTGTGTATAATTATAAGAATATTACCACCTCCCCAATATATCTTACATCTAGTCGATGAAGGTTATTGGAAAAAAGTGATGTTTTCCCTCCTTGCGCATGCGCAGATGCAGTTTGACAAGGGATAGGGTTTATCTCAAAACTGGGATAATTGGCAGTGAAGAGGACATCTGTTGAAAAATCTAAAGATTTTATTGTGTGATTATTGCCCAAATGGGAATTTATGGCTATGATGTAATAGAGGTAGTATTCTTAGAATTCTACACAATGATAACTATTGTTTAATATCTCTCCATTCTTGGATACAGGTTGGGGGGATTAAAAACTTGGTAAAAAAAGTCAATTTAATATTTTGTGATAAACAATTACAAAATATGATTATTGACAGACATGATAGATATGTATGGCAGGCCAGGTGATATCAGTTGGACCCCATTTAGAGTGAGTGAATGAGTATGGTTTTACGCCGCTTTTAGCAATATTCCAGCAATATCACGGCGGGGGACACCAGAAATGGGCTTCACACATTGTACCGATGTCGGGAATCAAACCCGGTCTTTGGCGTGATGAGTGAAGGCTTTAACCACTAGGCTGCCCGACTGCCCCCCATTTTAGAACTCATAAGCCTTGTATGGTTTACAGGATTTGCATACATATTATCTTGTTTTGTTTGTCAGCGTTACATGGACTGCACCAGCGAGCTGAAGGAGCTTTATGAAGACAAGGATGGGTAAGTGTTAAGTGGGTAACATGAAACATAGGCTTTAAAGGAAACATATCACTATCAGTGCCCTGTTTGCATCAGTTAGTGGCAATTAACTTTAGTCAAAATAAGAGGAGAAGCGTGTGAGTATTGTGGATATAGGTACGATATTTTCTTGAGTTTAGTGCATGCTTTCAACAATCAATTTGATATTTTTTCCCCCAATACAAAAACATTACCACAGGCATGTAACACTGGAAATACCATGTCAACAAATCTGTACTTTAAGTACACAAATTATTCCTGTTGTTTACACTATTAGCAAAGTGTATTAACCAAGGGCTGAAGTGGTTACTTTTGCTAGTTAGGAATTTGTAAAAGTTTTGCTGTTTCCATGGCTTTGACTTTGACTTTGTTCATAGTGGTGTGTTTGTCCGGACTATATCTCTGACACTAATAGGTATTCTTGCATGACACTTTGCACACACAAAGACCAGGTTGTCTAATGGTGCCTTTTGCTACTTAGGAGTGTTTAGAATTATTGTTTTCATTTTCCTGGCAACACGTTTGACTTTGACACCGTTCATAGTTAGACTTAGCTGAAACAGAGGTAGATGTTGTTTCCAGAGCTAAACTGAAAATCTGTTAGCCATTTTTCATCCAAACTTGGAACATGTATGGTGCCATTTGCTATTTAGGAACTTTAAAAAAAACCTAAGTTTTTCTGTTTCCATCGTAACAAGTTTGACTTTGACTCTGTTGATAGTGGTGTGTTTGTTCTGACCAATCTCTATAACTGATATGTATTCTTTTATGACACTTTGCACACACAAAGACCGGGTTGTCAAATGGTGCATTTTGGTACTTAATGTTGTTTAGAGGTTATATTTTTCCCCATTTCCATGGCAACAAGTTTGTTACAAAGTTACGAAATCCAATTCCATGGTATTGTATTGGTAGGTCAATAACTACTCTTGTATACATTGAAATTCTCTCATTAAGTTGGACTTACAGTAACAGTCAGATGAATTGTTCTTTAAAATTTGTGGGTGCCAGGATTTGTCATCCTCTAATGACTCTTGTATTCAAAATGTCATTCAGTATTATTTACACTGATTTCGGTGAAATCATGTGTGAAGTGATCGGTAGATCGCACCAACTCAGAGTTATTTACAGTAATCACGGTCAGATTATCACTACTGATGCCTTGAAATGACCCTTAATTGACAGAGAATGGATGCATGTATCATAAATGCAGTACTTGAACTTGTTAAAAGTGATATTTGTTGTGGTTTGATTATTATATGTCAACATAATGTTCTTGTGATCGAAATAACAAGACTGTGGGTAGCCTCAATGGTAACTCTTCAAACTGTTCAATAAGTAAAAAATATCTGTCCATAGCAATCAGCCATACATCATTATTATTATTTGAAATATATATATATATATGTATATAGTAAAAGCTGTGACTAACATACCATGATCATTGAGGCTATTGAAATATATTATTCCTGAAATATACAATTTCTTCTGATCATAGCATAAGGATTCTTTGAAGTTCTTATTGGGTGTGTTTTAACTGGATTACCTGTAGATCTGGGATATCTAGTCTCAGAGACATACACATGGTAATCTTAATCTCTGTATATAAAGCAATGCCTAGCAGAACAGAAAATACAATTGAAATGGTAAATCATCATGTCTAGTGATGTTTCATTGCAAATTTCACATTTTTATTGACCAAGTTTGTTACCTGCCCCCAGTTCACCTGAGGTGATTCCATGGAGTTTTTGACTGCACATAATACTCAAACCAAACATTCCACTGCATCATTAGAGAGTTGCATAATATGCTTGGGTGTGCACTAATATTTCGAGAAAATATGAAAGGTGCCTGAAAGATGTTTAGAATTCATGAATATTGAATGTCTTATGCTAGTTACCATAGTTACTGTGAGGATGTTATGTTATAACTTCAGGTTGCGTAAGGATGAGATTCAAGCTCTTGCAGGACCCAATGAGTATGCAGAATTTCGGGCCCGCTTAGCAGCTATTGATCGCTTCCATTCCCAGCACCCAAATGAGGTATTGTTCATTCTCAACCAGTTGATACCAGCATAAGACTGTATGAAACTGTGTGAGACAAAAATGTTTGAGGTGGGGAAGAAGACATGCTGTTCATGATCTCCAAAGGATTGTTTATGTTATTTATTCATTAAGTTCAGTATTAGAAATTAATCATGAAAGTGAAGGCCTTCTTGTCATAACTCTTGTGTTAAACTTAAAGATTTAAGGGGTCTCTTGATTCAAATGCTATTAGATGTCTGAAATACCCCCAGGATCCGAATGCATGATATAAATGGGGTTGCTTTAAAGTTTGACCAGAATTTGAACGGAGCCTCACTTTGTTTTTTGAAAGGGACAGTGAAGGGCATTGTTTGCCATTTTCATTAAAATGCCTTTTTCTGCAGACTTGAGCATGTAGTGGTTATGTTGCTTGAACACTTATGTATTACAAGTAATGACAATAGATTTTTTACTTATCCTGCATTACTCCTTAATGCATCTGTTAAATGTGTCTCCTTAAATCAAGGCAGTCATTACAGTTTGCAGTTGTTGGCTAGGTATTATATTTTGTATTGTTTAAACACCTTAGCCATTTGTATTTTATACACTTTAAAACTATAAATTTTGCAATTTAATCTTTACTTTATTAATCGGTATGCACAAGTCTACTTTCACTGCATCTTCAAGTTTTGCATAACATATTCTTGCGTGTTAAGTTAATTGTCTTTGCAAAAAATCTTCTAAATATCCTCTTCTGCGAATTTTTGTTCACTACTCTCCTTAGCAAGTTTCTCAGCTTCACATGCTTGTAGACAGGACTTGCATAAATATATACTACAACACTTCCGTGGGATTCGCACGAAACTTCCAGCCACCATTCCCCGATTATCACCTCTCAACCGTCAACGTCGGGTTGGGCATTACTAAGGATGGGTATTGGAAGAATAAAGGGTATCACAATATTTTGCGATGCACAAGGCTGTATTGTGATACATATCACAATATATTGTATAATTCTAAATTTTTAATTCAGAAGCAATCTGATACATTAAGGTATGAATTGAAGTTCATAAATGGAACAAAACAAGATGCTGGTACAACGTGATGTTTACTCAGTCAATAAATACGCAGCCATCTTGGGGCCCCGGATGCATGCTGCAGGAGAGAGAAAGGCATTTGGCAAGAAATAACCTTAAACACTTGATAAAAATCGCTATTTGAAATCCCCCAATATATCGAGCATGCTAAAATGATATTGTGATATCTATCATGGAAAGAGTGCACGTCAATTTACCGATATACCGATAATACCTCCCACCCTTGGGCGTTACCCACTGTTCCCAGGATGCCCGACATTCCTTTGCCACTGCACACTACGGCGCCAGACACTATTGTAAGTTCCTTACCTGTCCCTAGATTTCAGGCATCCCTGGCCTCCGCAGTGATGGTTCCAGTGATGCCAGTGCATGCACCTTATGGTGGTTCTACCAGGCAGGCACTGGCACGTATTTCCAGCGCATACTCCTGTTGTCCAAGCACATACGCTTACGTCAGTGCCTGCCACACACAAGATGACTGTGATACCATCTACGCCTTCCACATCAACTGGCACACCCATGTGGTAGCAGTCTAGGACACAGATGTATCCAGCGCCTGCGTCAATGTACCACACACCACTGCCACCAGACACCTCTGATACCATCCACTCTCCCGTCTAGTGGTGTATGTTCACGTTGGTTATACAATTCCATGGAGAGGCGTTAGAATTTGTTTCATGTGGCTTTTGGTAGTCATGATCGGTACCAAAACCTGAAGACCATCACACATTCACGTTCGACATTTGACAGCATCGTCAGCTACCCAGTACCCATTTGTTGGGATCATTGTACACAGGACAGGTCCAGGCGTCACAAGTTTCATCGAGATCAACTTGCACCTGCCCCAGCCAAGTCATACGTCCTACACAGAACTTGTAAACACCACTTGGCTGTTTAACACACAATTCATAGTGGACTGTCCGTGGTGGAGCTCGAACCTCGTCACCAGCGTAATGTAGGATTCAAGGTTACTGCGGAGGGTGATTTAAATATCACGGGTCAAGACTGTAAACATCCCGACCTTACTGGAATTAGGTCAATTAGGAGCCAAGCAGGGTAATTGTACCAGATTTGTTTGCATGCTTACTGGTATGTAATACTGCAACCTTTCAATCCGAGGCCTGTCGCTGTACATCAATGTGACTGAGTCACTTCAGTAGACCGCCGATACCAACATGCCCAGTATCTAGGCACACGTGGAGTAACGGGCACCTCCCTTCATCGTCTCCTTGATATAAGAATGGGAGCTATTGTGCGGCAATCGGTTGAGGAGCACATTTATTGTCCACATGGGATCTGGCAGTGTTTTGCATACAAACACTATTTTCCACGTCTCATCCAGACACGACACGATCAGCAGCCCTCATGTAGTTGATTTTTCCACTTTACAGCCTTGAATTCAACAATCTGCTACGCGCTCTTCAACATCCAATTACATTTTTGTCAATGGCAAGTATTGCTGGGATTGCTCGCATACGGTAAGCCCAGCTAGCTTCGGGGCTGTGGTCTGGCAGACAGTGCACATTGCACATCAACAACCTCAAGTTGAGGGCACTCATTATGTCATTGGCTGGAGCACCTACGAAACACTCAATTCGCAATCTCCACTGACAAGCATGGGGGTGTGGTGCCTGCACAACCAGGACTACAATTTCTAGTCCAGCACATCCAGTGTTTCCGTTAGCTTTTTATGTCGGCCGGTCATTTGACTGGCTGACTAAAAATATACTGGTCCTTATCATTTTCGGATGGTCCTCCATGTTACTGTGTAAAGACATACCTTTCGAGTTTTCTCTTTTTATTTCTGAACTGTAGATTTGCTGCAGGAAGGTGTTTTTCACCAGAATGCATGTTCAAGATCATAAGATTGTTTAATCTTCGCTGGCAAAGTCGGTTACAACTTGCTGTATGTATGCGGTTTTGTAGACTGAAGCCGCGTTAGGCTGGTACGCTGCTGACAGGTATCGTCATGGCTACAGCTGTGAAAACAGCAAATTCTGGATAAATATCCTCATAATCAGCCATGATAACTCGACAATTCTGTTGAAGTGTGTGTGTACCAAGTCCCACAACTGTAGTTTTGTAGCTGGCAAATCACGGTTGGCCCGGTTGCCATCTATGATAGATGTGACGTCGTTATTTATTGGACCAATCACAAGACTGAAATGGGTAATCAGCTGATTTAGGGAATCCCTTCCATAGTTATTCAGTTCTTCGCGTGAATCTGGGAAGTGAGATGGGTTCAGGACTTTGTCAAGACAAGTAAGGGTAGACAGACTGTCTTCAGGAAATCAAGCATGTAATGTACTGCACAATTCATCGATGAAGCCAGCACGTGAATTTTGAAAAGCGTGCACCGAACTTGCATCTGCATATGTAACTTTCACACCACGAAACACGCCGTTTGTGATGTTGTCAATAAACGATTGCTCATTTTCTCCTGGTGTTTTTAGCAATCTTTGCAATGAATCGCAGGTTGAGTTCAAAATTGGCATTATCATGCCGAGATTCAGATTGTCTTTCTGAAATATTGTGACAAGTTTGTCCATATGATACAACACATCTGATAGCATGTAGGTTGTTGAGTAGGTTTTGATATTTTTCTGGATGTTGACAGCTGCACCATTATTTCGCTCTGCTGCTTCTTCTTCTATTTCCATGACAAGTGCTGGCCAGTTATCTTTCGTCCCCGTAACAGCCCTCCCTACGGACAGCCAACGCACACTGCACGGCTGCTTTACACTTGAAAAATCGGATTCAGAAAGAACCTCTGACAGTTCACGTAATCTGGCATATCTTGTCGCTGAATATTCATACAGTTTGTAAATGCTATTCAGTGTTTCTAAATAATCAGCGATAGTCTTAGATACTTTGGCTGCATCAGCAGATGCTAAAGCCACCCTGTGGGCTATACAGTGCACATGAATCATGAAAGGGCTGCCACCTTTGTTGCAGTCATACACCGACCCCACTTCGCCGTCCAGTCATCACACTTGCGCCATCGACCCTAGACCGATAACCTTTTCGATAGGAATGTTCCACTGTACTAACACTTCTTTAACCTTCTCTGTGACACACTCGGCCGTCGTGTACCGTAAAATTACCAAGAAATATTGTCTCAGGTTTTCCGTTAAGCATTTCTCTGATGAACATAATCAGTTTTTTATCCACAGTAACATTTACTGTTTCATCGATGATTAAACCAACGAACATGCTTTCCTTTATTTTTTTCTTTAGATCCTTAATAGTGCTCTCAACTAAAGCATGTTCCATTTCCTGCAAATCCAGGAGACTAGAAAATTTATTAGTAGCAATATTTTCTTTTGCCATGAATAATACAGTTCTCATCATCACAATCAATTTTCTCATCATTTTTTACCGTTGCCGCATTCATATGAGTTGCAATGGAAGTGTTTTTATACATCATGGTAACAGCATGGTGATGTGCCGCGCTTTCGCGATGCTCTTACAATGCCGACTTCTTCATATTAATGCAACCTTTTGTAAATCTGTTTTGTTTACAAGCTCCCTCACATATCTTGCAGTACATCATAATTCTACCACATTCCTTTTCATAAATTAGCCATTTTAATTCCTGCAACCATTCAGAATTCAATTTCCGAATTTTAGTTTGGCTGGCCTTTTGACAACTGACAGTTGACGTACCTGACCTCGTCTCGGACATTGAATCAAGTTTACGTTTTTGAGCAACATTTTGACTACAATCACCAGTGCCCGTATCTTTGTCACCCTCTTTGTCAATCTCTGAGACAATTTTCTTACGTTTAAAAGACGATTTAGACCCTCCGTCCCCGAGCGTACTGTTTTTGCCCCCAAAGAATGATGACAGTGTTGCCTGCTTGCCTGCCATAATTACAGCAGTACTGTCATGCTCAAGCTCCTCACAGCAACAGCCCATCTCACAATGTTACGTTACGAAGGTATCAGAGCTTGCAGTTACACGTGGTTCACCCTCCTACCCAGAGTTCCATGCGGTCAGCATAGGTCCTTTCAGATGATTCGTCACATCTCCATTCAAGCAAAGACGTATATGTATGCCTTTGATTCAAGATATCGCATATGTATTTCATCTGTTTCATTTTTGATGAGCCTATCTATTTAGATAAACATATGTCTTAGATTGTGGAAGTAAGTTTCATTGAGAAAATATCATGAAACATGAAAACTAGCATTATTTGCATATTTATTCTTTGTTCACATTGGATCACACTCCGGGGCAGTGGTGACTTAGCATCGCTCCACTGCCACAGGCTAATTTACATATCACGTCACCGGACTTTTCTCTTGTTTGTAAACCAACGCGCTTTTTCAGAAATCAGAAAAGAACAGACTGTGGCAAGTATTTGGGGGCACTTTATCTATTGTTTTACATAATTATATAGATACGCTACTACAACTGCGACAGTGAGTTGCATGACTATACATATGATATTTACACATTAAAGTGACCGCATCGCAATAGCTCTCCGTAGGTTTCGATGACAGCACACGGAGCCCAAAAATATTTTTGTCATGCACCTTACGGGCGGCCGTGCCCCAAGGAGGATTTCATCAAAGAATCCATAACCTCAACAGGTTTGTACGAATTTGTGGTAGCATATCTAGATCTGTATTATTTTATAAAACAATATCTAAAGCTCACGAAAGGCTTGCATTAGGCCAGTCTGTTCTGTTTTCAGAATAAGCGTGTTTGTTTACAAACACGCGAAAGTTCAGTCACGTGATTGTGATATGCAAATTAGCCAATGGCAACGGTGCAATGCGAAGTCATCAGTTCGCATGAGTGTGCGCGTAGTTCTGAACTCATTTAGAAAATATCGATTAAATCTGTTACTTGATTACTATAGCTTTGTTGTGTCTAGATACCAAAGATATAAAGATGCAATCTGAATGAAACGAAACGAAACTGGGATTTCCTTTCTGTGTGGAAGAGAAACACGGACTGATTTTAGAGTTGAGTGAACAAAGTTTTAACACCTTGTTGGAGACAGAGACTCAGTTGAAGTTATTTTTTTCTAACAGTCTTTCTACCGGTCACTGGGACCGTCACACTAAACATTTACCAGTCTTTGCCATTTTGTACCGGCCAAAAGCTGGCATATACCGGAGAACGGAAACACTGACATCCCAGTGTGTTGGAACATTCTGGCGGAGGCATTACTGGTAACTCCACCCAGAGGCATTTTTTCAACTGATGCATGAGTGGTTCGGTCAACCAATATCGACCTCATTGAAACACACCATAACCACCAGCTGATGACGTTTGACTCGACCCGTGAAGATCCGGGGTAGAATAGATCTTCAGCAACCGATGCTTGCCGTAAAAGGCGACTATGCTTGTCGTAAAAGGCGACTAACGGGATCAGGTGGTCAGGCTCGCTGACTTGGTTGATGCATGTCATCAATCCCAAATGCGTGGATTGATGTTCATGATATTAATCACTGGATTGTCTGGTCCAGACTCTATTATTTACAGACCGCCGTCACATAGCTGGAATATTGCTGAATGCGGCGTTAAACAACCAACCAACCAACCAACCAACGTACCGACCTACCAACGTTTGTCTCTCCGATCCCAGGTCCGCAGGCTTGGGCGGTAGACACATTCAGTATCCCTTGAAATGGCTAAAAGCTTACACTATTCTGCCTCCTGTACTATTTCCCAGGGTGATACACAAAATAAAAGTAACCAAGAGCCTCGCTCTGATTTTGGTCATGCCCTGGTGGCCGGTGAAGGGGTGGCTGGTTTGTTGATATCAGAAATTTTGCAGAGTACAACCCACTAACACCATCTCATTTGGTTAAGAGCCATTATGCTTCAGGCTTATGAGATAGCCAACCTTGATCCACCGAGATCTAACAATCCTCATGAGATCCAGGTGATCCATTAGAGCTTTCATGGAAGGATGCTGTTAGAGGTCCGACACTGTCTTCGCAAGCCACTACCTGAGGAATGTGGCCTTGGAAGATGTCAAAGGCGTTTATAGTTTTGGCCTCCTCGTTGCCATTAAAAAGCTCCTCCTGTCCAGGGCCAGCCTTAATTGACTCGCGCAGAGCTCGCACGCCGGACAGGTTTATTTTTCTGCTTCCCAGCAGTTGGCTTGGTAATCAGTTTCTAGACTTTAGCGCACTCTAATTTCTCTTGCTGCATTTTACTGGGACGCCCTCATACTTTGGATGCTAATCCTATCAAGGTCTCAAACATAATTTAGGTATTTTATTTTCAAAAATACTTTCATGGACTAAATGCATTGATAGTCTTGTTGTTAAAGCAAATAAGGAACTGTTAAAAAAAGGCAATTTAAATTTAATAGCATGCCAATAAATATATCGTTTAGACTGTTTGATATTAATTGAAACCTATTGTACTTATGGGGATGAAATATGGGAATACTCTGTTCACCAGTCATTGTATTGTCTGAATGTGACAGATATGGTTAATATGTTGAATATCATCTAAAATGTAATACATACTGGTGCAAAGTTTGCATAGGACAGATGACAGGTACCCATGACAATGTTTATGAAATAAGTGGATGGGAGAATGATATGGGCTTCAGAGCATCATAGGGGTTTGGAGATGTTAGGAATGCACAAAGTGTGGGCAATGTCAAGTGCCTTCTAAGTGTGTTAACACAACATTTGCAGGATTGTAATATGCAGTTGCCCTCATGTAAAATGTGTAAATTATCAGAGTATGTTAATCAAATTACATTAGTAACTGGAACATACCTTTATCTAATAGGCATTAGAAACAGAGAAGCTACACATTTCTTTGTGTGTGAGGATATATGTATTGCCCATCCATAGTAACTAAGTGACATGTGTAATTCTGGCTGCACTGACGATGAAATAGATTTTTGAAGTGAGACTATATGTTGTGATAACACTAATGATGTTTCACTAATATGTAAGAAACTAACTTGCTCATGATGACTGATCATGTTATTTGATAGAAAGTAGAAAATACTTGAATAGCTTGCCATATTCTTTGCACCTATGATTTTCTAAGTGCAGTAAGCATGGTAAGAGCTCAATGATTGATCTTTCTTGTTATTGTTTCAGATCAGTGTCCCCATGTCTGTTGAGTTTGAGGAATTGGCAAAGCAACGGGAAAATCCGACTGAGGAAACACAGAGTAGGTCCCGAGTCAACATTAAGTTTGTTAGGACTGTCAGTATATATATACTCTTCAAAAAAAGAAACTTGACACTGACTTTCAAAATGTAATATAATGCGATTGTTTCAAAATAGGACACAGAAACCATAATTGAAACACTGTTTGAAGATCAATGTACACAATGTTCAAAACATTAATCGTGTCACCTAGACAGACACACGTACACGATACAGTTAATGTCACAGGGGTACAGAAATTGTCAGTATCGGTTGTGCTCACCACGTGCATCAATCACCGCTTGACGCCAACGACCCATAGATGCAATCAAGTTGTCAATAACACGCTGTTGGATGTGCTGCCATTCATGCTGAAGTGCATCAAGAAGTGCCGGAAGTGTTTGGGGCGGTGGATTCCTTCTGCGAACGTGTCGATCCAACTCGTCCCACAGATGCTCAATCAGGGGCAAATCTGGTGACCGGGCTGGCAAAGGTAATGTCTGGATTTTGTTGTGCTGTAAGAAGTCCTGACAAACACGTGCAATATGCGGTCGAGCGTTGTCCAGCTGGAACTGTACGCCATGAACGTTGACGTGAGGAAGAACGTAAGGCTGTAGGATCAAGTCTCTGTAACGCACACTGTCAATGCACCTGCCACATGCACGAGAGGCGTCCAACCAACGTGATGAATTCTGGCCCATACCATGACACTCCCGCTGCCAAATGGGACAACCTGCTGCACACAGTTGGGGGCGTAACGTTCACGCCGACGTCTGTAGACACGTGCGCGCCCATCAGCACGTTTGAGTAGGAAACGGGACTAGTCAGTAAACAGTACATTTCTCCACCTTGCACGTGCCCATCTAACCCTCTGCTGGCACCAAAGCAGACGGTCCGCCAGATGACGTGGGGTCAATACATGACGTCGAACAGGTCTTCGTGCAAAAAGTCCAGCCTCCCTCAGTCTGTTGCGTACCGTTTGATCTGATATTCTGCGTACCCCAGGGATCTGTGCGGTTGTAGACGTGGTTGTGGTAGTGCAGTCTCGGAGGTATCGCAGCAGGATGTATCGATCTTGTGCTTGGGTTGTCACCCTTGGTCTTCCTGACCTTGGTCTGTCGTCAACTCTGTTGGTGTTGTTGTATCGGGTCCACAGTGCGAAGATTGTCTGTCTGGATACGCCAAAGTGCCTGGCCACTTCTTGCTGAGTTGCTCCAGCTTGTAATCTCCCGATGGCGTTGTTCCATTAAGCTGCATTCAGTCTTGGCATTCTGTCACCGCCTCTACTGCCGTTATAAGGACTGTATGAACAGCCGTTGATGTGGATTTTTATACCCATTCAGCAGGGGGGCCTGAATGCCTAAATGCAGGATCCTGTGCTGCACCTTTTTTACAGGCGGTTGCGTTTGGATGAAGCTGTAAAATTGATCCCCAAACGCTACGTTTATGTGCTTTGCATGTGTTTTCGTGAATTATAGACACATCATCTTTCTGTTTGACTTATTTGGTTCTCATGTAATGTAATTATTTTAGATATTTGGCAAAAAGTGGTTTACATCTATGTCAAGTTTCTTTTTTTGAAGAGTATATATATATATATATATATATCACATGTATTAGAAGGTATACATACATTTCTTATATAATGCGCAATGACAAATGAAGCTCTGTAATGTTAGTTTAGTTGTAATGAATACAGTTTCTTCTTTCTGAAGCCCTTTCTCAAAAACAACTGATTTAGTTTTGTTAAGTGAATTTTTAAAACGTTAAGGCCAAGAATTGAAACTTTGTGTACTGCAGCAATGTTATGCAACTCTTGTACAACATTTACACCTAACATTCAGTGTTGCAGATTAAAAAAAACAGTTGCAAGTTTGTTATTTTTTTACATATTTGTCCAGAACTACTGGTAGTCTTCACTTTATGCAGACAATATTTTTAATGATGTTGACAGTCTTCAATGACCGTCCTGATTGACATTGGCATCTTTTGACATTATATTCAGGTGGACGAAGAACTGTGACTTAGTGTTTTTATCCAGTGAAACCCCAAATCTTCAACTTTGTGCAACTGTCATTTACTGCTATGGGAAGCTAACTCATCTAAGACAGAATGAGGTTCAAGTATGCCTGTGCTCAACAGTTGTTGTTTAATAAGCTGCGATGATGTCATGCATTGTCCTTTATTCCATCATCTGTTACAGATGCAGTAGAGTTCACAGATGAGGAAGGATATGGTCGTTACCTAGATCTACATCAGTGTTACGAGAGGTACCTCAACCTCAAAGGTATTGAGGTAAGTGCACACACATTTCAATACATGAACATATATGTCTGCATTCAAACTTGATTGTTTTGAGGTGACTGTGATCATCATAAAAAACAGTCTTCACTAACATGACATTGGTACATGTTTATCAATTGACATTTCAGAAAATTGATTACATCACATACCTGACCATATTTGACAGACTATTTGATGTTGCCAAGGACAAGAAGAATGCTGCATACAAAGAGTGAGTTTCCTGTTTTTGTATATAACACAGTCACGGGTAATTACACAAACAATGACTTGGCTTCAACAATGACTTGTACTAGTTATCAGTGTCACTGTGTGTACAATGTCTTGTTGTACTAGTTATCAGTGTCACTGTGTGTACAATGTCTTGTTGTACTAGTTATAAGTGTCACTGTGTGTACAATGTCTTGTACTAGTTATAAGTGTCACTGTGTGTACAATGTCTTATTGTACTAGTTATAAGTGTCACTGTGTGTACAATGTCTTGTTGTACTAGTTATAAGTGTCACTTTGTGTACAATGTCTTGATGTACTTGTTATAAGTGTCACTGTGTGTACAATGTCTTGTACTAGTTATAAGTGTCACTGTGTGTACAATGTCTTGTTGTACTAGTTATCAGTGTCACTGTGTGTACAATGTCTTGTTGTACTAGTTATAAGTGTCACTTTGTGTACAATGTCTTGTTGTACTAGTTATCAGTGTCACTGTGTGTACAATGTCTTGTACTAGTTATCAGTGTCACTGTGTGTACAATGTCTTGTTGTACTTGTTATAAGTGTCAATGTGTGTACACTGTCTTGTACTAGTTGTAAGTGTCACTGTGTGTACAATGTCTTATTGTACTAGTTATAAGTGTCAATGTGTGTACAATTTCACTTTCTTCTGACTGTCACTGTATGTACACTGTCTTCTGACTGTCACTGTATGTACACTGTCTTCTGACTGTCACTGTATGTACACTGTCTTCTGACTGTCACTGTGTGGACACTGTCTTCTGACTGTCACTGTATGTACACTGTCTACTGACTGTCACTGTGTGTACACTGTATTCTTCTGACTGTCACTGTATGTTCACTGTATTCTTCTGACTGTCACTGTGTGTACACTGTCTCGTGACTGTCACTGTATGTACACTGTATTCTTCTGACTGTCACTGTATGTACACTGTCTCGTGACTGTCACTGTATGTTCACTGTATTCTTCTGACTGTCACTGTATGTACACTGTCTCGTGACTGTCACTGTGTGTACAGTGTCTTCTGACTGTCACTTTATGTTCACTGTATTCTTCTGACTGTCACTGTGTGGACACTGTCTTCTTCTGACTATCACTGTGTGGACACTGTCTTCTTCTGACTGTCACTGTGTGGACATTGTCTTCTTCTGACTGTCACTGTGTGGACACTGTCTTCTACTGACCGTCCTTGTGTGGACACTGTATTCTTCTGACCGTCACTGTGTGGACTTTGTCTTCTTCTGACTGTCACTCTTTGGACACTGTCTTCTTCTTACTGTCACTGTGTGGACACTGTCTTCTTCTGACTGTCACTGTGTGGACACTGTCTTCTTCTGACCGTCACTGTATGTAAACTGTCTTCTACTGACCATCACTGTGTGTACATTGTCTTCTTCTCACTGTCACTGTGTGGACACTGTCTTCTTCTGACTGTCACTGTGTGGACACTGTCTTCTTCTGACCGTCACTGTATGTAAACTGTCTTCTACTGACCATCACTGTGTGTACATTGTCTTCTTCTCACTGTCACTGTATGTACACTGTCTTCTTCTGACTGTCACTGTGTGTACACTGTCTTCTTCTGGCTGTCACTGTGTGTACAGTACTGTACACTGTCTTCTACTGACCGTCACTGTATGTAAACTGTCTTCTTCTGACTGTCACTGTGTGTACAGTGTCTTCTGACTGTAACTGTATGTACACTGTCTTCTGACCGTCACTGTATGTACACTGTCTTCTTCTCACTGTCACTGTATGTACACTGCCTTCTGACTGTCACTGTGTGGACACTGTCTTCTACTGACCGTCACTGTATGTAAACTGTCTTCTACTGACCGTCACTGTATGTACACTGTATTCTTCTGACTGTCACTGTATGTACACTGTCTTCTTCTCATTGTCACTGTATGTACACTGTATTCTTCTGACTGTCACTGTATGTACACTGTCTTCTTCTCATTGTCACTGTATGTACACTGTCTTCTTCTGACTGTCACTGTATGTACACTGTCTTCTTCTCATTGTCACTGTATGTACACTGTATTCTTCTGACTGTCACTGTATGTACACTGTATTCTTCTGACTGTCACTGTATGTACACTGTATTCTTCTATCACTGTATGTACACTGTATTCTTCTGACTGTCACTGTATGTACACTGTCTTCTTCTCATTGTCACTGTATGTACACTGTATTCTTCTGACTGTCACTGTATGTACACTGTATTCTTCTGACTGTCACTGTATGTACACTGTCTTCTTCTCATTGTCACTGTGTGTACACTGTATTCTTCTGACTGTCACTGTATGTACACTGTATTCTTCTGACTGTCACTGTGTGGACACTGTCTTCTTCTGGCTGTCACTGTGTGTACAGTGTCTTCTGACTGTCACTGTGTGTACACTGTCTTCTCCTGCACCATTCTGTTACTCTGGCCTACAACTGTCAGGGTTTTACCTTGATGTCTGGGATATCTGCTCCCTTGTCAACTGGTACCGTTGGCCGTTATTGCTGTTTAAGGCGATTAATTTTTTTTAATTTTTTTTAATTTTTTTTTTTAAATGTGTGCATACTCATACATTAAAAGAATAATAAGGAATACTGTTTGAGCGCAATTTCACTAGGAATGCTGGGTATGACTGTTACTATAGATATGGAAATGACGGACTGCTGTTGCAGGTACCTGGTGTTTTTGTTGGACTACATGGCCGACTATACCACAAGAGTGAGGGCGCTCTTGGACCTAAGCGAGGTGAGTTGGTTCTTCTGTAGCATTGTAAAAGGTTGCCCTTCTCTACAGACATAGTTGTGTTGACTGGCTGTTGAAATTAAGTTTTTGTTATGTGTCGAACATTAAAATGTGTAAGAATTGTTCTCTTCAAAGATTACTTTATGTAAAAATGTAGCGCTGATGAGGATTACTACTAAGATGCAATCAAATGGGTGATCAAACTTGTTTTTCCAAACCGGAAATGAAGTCATTTAACTGGAAGTGTACATATAACTTTTTTATTCAAGTAGCTAGAGGCAAGGTACTTTACTTGTGGTTGGCATGTCTTTCTCAAAACTGAAGATAATGTGTCAGAATGGAAATACAATTCTTGGATGTTCTGGAAATAGCGACGAAGGGGCTGCTTCAGTTTTGCAAGCACTTTTGTAGTTGGTTTAATAAGTGATCAAATTTGATTTTCAATGTTTTTAAATCGAGCAAGTTTGGATTAAATTATGCCCAACCTGCCATCCTAGTGGCTATTGCTGATAACCTAGATAACCTCCTCAAATACTTACAGTTGAACACAAGTCCTGTCCAAGTTTCCTGTTTACCATGTTTATACAGATGATCAGGTATGTGTGTACTGTTGTATCTTTGCAGGAGGTGGAAGGTGTCCAGAAGGAGTTCGAGAAGATATGGTTAGAAGGAATGTTTCCAGGCTGGCCGGTCAGTTTCCTTAATACATGTGTACAAACTTTATCGTGTCTAGGCTGGTGAAGTAGTTTTCTTGATGTTTTAGTGTACACTTCTGTACCCTGCCTGCTGAATTTATTTTGGCATAAGGTGCTGTAAGCAGGTTGGGTACCCTCAAATATTTGAGGCTTCATTAAAGGTCAAGTAAACTCAACATTTGAACTTGGCAGATTTAAATACTTTAGGGCATACTTGATCACAAATGCTTGACCAAAATTAAATTTGAAAAATGGAAGTAGAGTAAAACAGATGATAAAAAGTGACCAGCGAATTCATCACCCAAATAAAAAAGTCTGGAACTTGGGGAATTCCCTTCGCTTAAATTCCCAGTGTTTGATACATTGAGCAATTTCAATGATAAGGTCGGCACCCAGTCTGCCTGCTTCCTGCTCATTATCACATTATGGCCGTTTGATTACTGTGTCGACAACTTACTGTATCATGTCAACTTATGCCTTATTAGTAACAACATTGAAGATACCTTCCATTGTCTACTCTGGGGATTCATTGTATGGATTCATTAATAAGACAGCTACAATCACTTCCACAGTGACTTATCAACACAATGACATGCGACACGAACTCCAAAGGGATTCGACGATACTGACCTCTATTACTTTCAACCAAGGACCAATCCGATCATTGGAGAACATCACAATGTTTGATGAGCCATCCTTTGTAGTTTCAACCTGATTGATGGTCCAGTCGAACAACGCTTCAGTCATGTGGTACAGCAACAAGAGGGGATCGATGAAATCCGCATCACTCCTACAAATGACAATCAGTTTTACACACTAAAATTCTCTTTCTGATTAAATCCTCCTTGGGGCACTTATTGCATTTTCCTTGCTCAAGAAAATCTACATGACATAGTTGTAACCATTTTCCTTAATAAAAAATGTTACCACACAAAAAACTTCGTTTTTGTATGATATACGACCACCCTTACGGGGCCTCACCACCAACGGCGCCTCACGCCAGGGGGAGCAACTCTCACCCAAATCACTTTCCTTATGTCATCTGTAAGAGACAGACGTGTTGATTTTTCACACAAGACAAAATAAGAGAAATCTATCGTTCGACAAGAACCATGGCTGACCAAACTGTATGTATGGTACATTTCTTTCATTGCAAAGGCGTAATACCTCGCATTGTGAAGTTATAGAGTTGTAATTGACGCCACGTGCACGGTACCTTCGAATTCAAATGGCCGTAATGGCGTCCATATTGTAGTTCCACGGGCTGATACATGTAACACCAAGGCCATTAAGAAACGGCTTGGGGTTTTGTTATATCATACAGCATTGGTCTACAATTTTTTCCTTTACAAAACCCAAGGTGGTGTGTTAATTTATAAACTACACTTACCTTTTTTACGGGATTTACACCTTAGCGCGTAACACGCCCCTTTGGTGTTATAATTAAACTACGACATTGGCTATTAGTATCGCGTTACAAATCGCATTCTACATTACGCCTTTGCTTCTAGTTTCACAATTTAAGCACGTATCTTTCCAATCTTTATATCGCACTGATACACGTTAATACCCTTCCCGCCCACCTCAGAAATTACGGTCTTGTTTACAAAGACCTTCAAACTGTGTACGGGTTGTTCTAAGACAGGCACGAACGCTGCCTGATATGTCTGGCGGAGGACATTGCCTTTACCCCCCAAAAGAGACAAGTTGACTTGTTCCACTTTAAAGAGGTCTATAAAGGCGGGGGTAGATATCAGATCTACTAAGACATCCCCCCTCCCCATCTAAAAAGGGTAATAAAGCTGCCGAGATTGTCTCCCCCGCTCCCTCTCCGGGGGCCGGGGGAGAAGGCTCGAGGGTCCCCGTAGTAAGCACTGCACCCTCTCCTGCACTGTCTTTGGCAGACTGTTCTGCGTTACTTAAGTCGCCGATGGCGTCGATGATGGAGGAGGTGAAGTCTCGGCTCCGGCAGGAGCTACGGGCTGAGCCTTCCCTGTTGTCGGCGCCGGACGCGGCTTCGAGATCTGTGTTATGCCCGGCGTCGGCCGAGGCAGGCCACTTCATCTCGGGGACGATCCGAGACTGGGCTTCGGCTCCGGCTCGAGGTCGCTCCCCAGCGGAGGGGTGGCGGGCGCCGGCCCGTGCACTACCGACGCACAATTTTCCCTAGCGGAGCCAGACGCCTCTTCCGAGGCCGAGGCTTTCACTAGTGGATTCGTAGCCCGGAGCCAGGGGGGTTCCCTTTGTCTCGGGGACGATCCGAGACCGAGCTTCGGCTCCGGCTCGAGGTC
The DNA here is from genome assembly GCF_022045235.1 of Haliotis cracherodii. Classification (NCBI taxonomy): domain Eukaryota; kingdom Metazoa; phylum Mollusca; class Gastropoda; order Lepetellida; family Haliotidae; genus Haliotis; species Haliotis cracherodii. Next base: position 34,214,300 of record NW_027266286.1, read on the forward strand.
GCTCCCAAGCGTAGTGGTGGCGGGCGCCGGCCCGTGCACCACCGACGCACAAATTTCCCTAGCGGAGCCAGACGCCTCTTCCGAGGCCGAGGCTTCCACTAGTGGATACCTGCCCCGGAGCAAGGTTGGTTCCCTTTGTCTCGGGGACGATCCGAGACCAAGCTTCGGCTCTGGCTCGCGGTCGATCCCCAGCGTAGTGGTGGCGGGCGCCGGCTCGGCCCGTGCACTACCGACGCACAATTTTCCCTAGCGGAGCCAGACGCCTCTTCCGAGGCCGAGGCTTCCACTAGTGGATACCTAGCCCGGTGGCAGGTGGGTTCCCTTGAACCTCCGGCACCTCGGCACCGGGACTCGGCATCGGGCCGGGTGCAGAGGCACGTGCGGGACAGGGTTGTCCAGGTACTGCCTCAGGTGGCTGCGCCCATGCCAGAGTCGGAGACACCCAACTTGACTAAGGTCAAGCAGGGCCGGCTGTTGCCCCCCCTTTCCCGCGTGCGGTGCGGAGTTGAAGGCTGCTTACATATGCTTCGAGGAGCAATATTATAATGCATGCCAACAGCTCCGTGTGTCCGTACACTCCGCGTATCTGTCGGCTGTACAGAGGGAGTTAGCGGGAGAGGGGCCGGTCGACTCTTCGGAGTTGGCCGCGCAACTAACGGAAGTTCAGTTAACTTACGCGGGACGCTATTCGTAGCTGTGCCTCGCAGATGATGTGCGCTGTTATGGGCATGCGCAGGCGGTGGATGTCGGTATCTAAATACTTGACTTACACACGCCAAGACTTACTTGCTTTGCCGTATAAGAGGGTGCTACCCTCTTCCCTGGGGCTCAGCAGGTGGTCCGAGAGGCCGCTCAATTGTATACTTCCATCAAAGACTCATGAGGCCATGTTGGAGGTACCAAGCGTTAAAACCGCGTAAGCGGGCCTCTCCAATTGTCCCCTCCTACGCTAACGCACGGGTCAGACGTCCACACCTGCTTGGAAGCCGCCGCTTCCTTCAGGTATAAGGGCGCCGGGAGGAGCAAGAGAGGCACGGGCCGGGGCAAGGCAGCTGGTCGAGACCAACAGCTTATTCGAGGGGCTGGGAACGATGGGTTCCCATTAGCGCCCGAAGAGCCCCGGGTGAACCCACAGTCGCAAGTTATCGAACTGCCGACAGCCGGGGTCCACTGCCGACAGCCGGATGTCCCCGTAGGCGGCCGACTGGCTCTATACCTGAAGGAATCGGAGACAGTTACATCACAATCCCCGGACCCCGTCCATTTTAAGGGATGGCCATTTGCCTCGGTGGAAACATCATCCGCCCCTCCCCTTCTCCGGGATAAAGCACACTCCGGTGCCTGCTACCCGAGAGAAGGCGGAATTCCTCCGTGCCGAGGTCGACGCACTTATGAAAGCTGCGATCGAACCGGGTCCCGAGGGACAGGAAAGCGAGGGCTTCTACTCGACTTGTTTCCTAGTCACCAAACAGTGATCTCACCTGTCGAGACAGGAGAATGGCTAACGTCAATAGACTTAAATACGCCTATCTCCACATACCAATACACCCCGAGTTCAAGAAATACCTGAGGTTTTCTTTCGACGGGAGGTGTTATCAGTTCAGGGTTCTACCATTCGGGATCTTCACGGCCCTGAGGGTGTTCACCAAGCTGATGTTGATTCCCGCCCAAGTGGCCAGGTCAAAAGGTCGGTTCTGCCATCCGTACCTCGACGACTGGTTACTAAGAGCTTTATCGCAATCCCTGAGTCAGATAGCTACACAACAAGTGATAGATATTCTGATCACTCTAGGGTGGATGGTCAGTCTCAAGAAGTCAGATCTGAGCCCCACTCAGAATCTAGTCTTCCTAGTGGCTAATTTCAACACGGTGAGAGGACGTGTATCTCTGTCACAAGATATCAAGTCCCTTAAGCGCAAGTCACACTGCTCGTACATAGCTCCAGTTACTGGACAACATGGCGGCGACAGTGGATTTGGTCTTGCGCGGCGCTTGAGAATGAGTCCCATTCAACAAGCACTCTGTCGACTTTGGGCGAACTCGGAAGATCTCGAGACTGTGCTCGAGACTCCGTAGTGGCTCATTACACACCTCCAGTGGTGGACCGAGGTCGGGAATCTGTCCCGGGGGCTCCCCCTCGACCCTCCCGTTCCGTCTCTCACAGTTCAAACAGACGCGTCACTCTCCGGCTGGGGAGGCGTTCTGAATGATCACACTGCCTCGGGACTATGGTCCCAGCAGGAGATCAAACTGCATATCAATGTGCTAGAACTGAGAGCGGTCAGGTTGGTGTTCCAACGCTTCCCGGGTCTGCTTCGTGGCCAAGTGGTTCGTCTAGAGAAGGACAACCAAACGGCGATGACTTACATCCGGAAGCAGGGGGGAACGGCGTCTCCGTCGCTTCGACGAAAGACGTGGCAGTTCCTACTATAGTGCGACTCTCACGATATCAGGGTGCTACCTGTTTATCTTCCGGGGGTGGACAACGTCCGTACGGACGCTCTGTCTCGCCGGATCCTCGCTCCTCACGAGTGGAGGCTCGACCCGGGGATATTCGGGATTTTCTCCCTGTTATACAGGCCGTTACAGGTGGATCTGTTTGCGTCTGTGATGAATCACCAGACACCAACGTTCTGCTCCCGAGTCCACGACCCGAGGTCGGTGGCACCGGACGCCTTCCAGCTAGATTGGACGGACAGAATTCTGTGGGCATTCCCCCCAGTACCTCTGATTTCCAAGGTCCTGTCTCAGCTAAGCACTCAGCCTGCGCGACTAATTGTGCTCCTGGCACCTCTTTAGTCGGCGCAGAGTGGGTTTCAAGTAATACTCAGGTTTCTGGCTCAGCCTCCTGTTATATTACCTTTATGACCGGACCTCCTATCCCAGAACGGGGCCCTCCACCCGAATCCCAGGATTCAATGGGTGGCTTGGCCACTGTCAGGAATCGCCTCCAGAAGAGCGGTATTCCTGCACGAGTTGCAGACACAATACTGGCTTCGCGGAGAGATTCGACAAACGTTCATTACGATAGATAGGCCTGCTATGGGCCCTGGTGTGTCGATAGAGGGATTACAGATCTTTTTTTCTGCAGATCTCGTATCCGTTCTTGAGTTTCTCCAGTCGCGACTAGATGACGGCCTGGCCGCATCAACAGTCCGGGGGTACTCTACAGCTATCGCAGCTTTTCACGTCACTGTTGACGGGGCACTTCTGGGTGCACACCCATTAGTGGAGCGCTTTTTAGCAGGCGGGGACAGGATCCGACCGCCAGTCCGGCGGATCAGTCCCCCTTGGGACTTGTCAATCATTCTCGATTGGCTGTCCGGTCCTTCCTTTCGGGATCTGTCGTCTCTCTCTCTTCAGCTGTTGAGCTGGGAGACGGCGTTCCTTGTGGTGGTAACGTCCGGCAGACGGGTAGGCGACATTCGTGTTATGTCAGCCGATCCCGAAATAACTGTCTTCCATGCGGTCGATAAATATCACCGGGACAGAGTCAGTTTTCGACTACCGGACTCTTACCGTCAAAGGGTCGCACACGCTTCCACGTGAACGGCTCCTATTGAGCTACCTGCTCTTTCACAGCCTTCCTCGTCGGGGACCACTGCAAGACATGCTCATGTCATGGATGTCCGCACGACTCTCAAGGCCTATATCAGCAGAAATATTGGTGTCCGTAAGGATAACCAACTATTTTGCTGTTATGGCGGTAGGAAGGTTGGCTCACCTGCGAGTAAACAAACTATCTCGAGGTGGATAGTTTCAACCATTTGTACAGCGTATACGCTTACAGGCAGGGACCCCCCTACCAGTTTGAAGGCTCATTAGGTTAGAGCAGTGGCTGCGTCAAAAGCGTACGCCGCGGCTCTGCACATTGAGCAGATCTGCTCTGCGGCTATTTGGAGCCAGCCGAGCACGATTCATCAAACCTTACCAACTCGACAAACACTCAAGCGAGCGTACTCGGTTTGGTCAGTCAGTTCTCCGAACGGGGCAAAGTTCTAATCTCTAGCCAATTGAGCATTCGAGATTTTAGACAGTCCTCCGGTTATACTGCTCGGTAATGGTCCGGATTTTATCTTCTGCGGTCGATAAATATCAGTCCTTACTACTCGATAATACTCGTATTTTGCGCACGCGCTCCTTCGATCCTCGGGGACCCTCTGGCCTAGCTCAGCGCTGGTTATGGTCTCTCGTGATCTACGCCCCTATATCACTTGTTCAAAAAAAGTGTGGGGGTGGGAGGTGTTTCGAGTTCTCAACTTATGACAAGCCGCAAAAACAGGCTTTATCATAATATATGGTCAACCACGCCCTGTCTCTAGCCCCCGCCTTTCGACGGTGGTGCCTCACGATAAGGTTGGTTCCATTTATTGAACTCAATTTTTTATTCTGTTGAATAATCAAATACGATGTATTTATTTACGCCTGTTGCTGACGGATGCCACTTCCTAGATTATCTTTGGGAGTCTGTCCTGATGCAATAAGTGCCCCAAGGAGGATTTAATCAGAAAGAGAATTTTACAAACCTGTAGAGGTTATGAATTCTCTGATGAAATCCTCCTTGGGGCACGGCCACCCACCTCCCCACATTCCGTCAGCATTTGACATATGGAAAGTGATTTGGGTGAGAGTTGCTCCCCCTGGCGTGAGGCGCCGTTGGTGGTGAGGCCCCGTAAGGGTGGTCGTATATCATACAAAAACGAAGTTTTTTGTGTGGTAACATTTTTTATTAAGGAAAATGGTTACAACTATGTCATGTAGATTTTCTTGAGCAAGGAAAATGCAATAAGTGCCCCAAGGAGGATTTCATCAGAGAATTCATAACCTCTACAGGTTTGTAAAAGTTTTTCACTTCTAATTCAAGTTCAAGCCAGGCACATTCTGGAGATTCCGAACGTGTCAGCAATGCGCTATCACGACTGGATCAACCATTCCCGACGGAGTGGAGGCTCCATCCGGAGATCAGCCAGTGGATTTGTCAGCTTTACCAGAAGCAAGAAGTATACCTATTTGTGACCAGGTACAACACTACCATGTTTCATCTCCCCAGTAACTGACCTACAGGCTTGGGAACACGCTGCTCTAGCCTTTTCTCGGGCAAGACCTGTATGCTCATGCATACCTTCCAGTGGTCCGCCAACAGTCCGGACCTCTATCTCGAGGGTTGTAGAAGATTTTAGACACGAAGAGACTTCATCTACTTTGGGTCACGCCCTTCTGGCCAGCGAGGAGTTGGTTCACTGTGCTTGTAAACATCGCAGATTGAAAGCATCATCATCTACCTCTAAGGACAGCCCTACTGCTTCAGTGACACTCAAGCCAGCTTCATCTGTGACTGGAGACTCCATCTCTGCATCTGGCGTATCTTCAGAAATCTTTTATTGCCAAAGAAGTTCTAGGAGAGTAACTCAATCTGTTAAAGATGCTTCATACTTCGACAAATGCTCTCTGTGATCGAAAGTGGAAAGCATTCGATGTTACTGCAAGGCTCAAGACATTCAATCCCCAAATACAGCATCACCTCAACAGATAGCAGAATACCTTCAGCATTTGAAAATCTCAAGAAAGCCTAAAGGAGCTACACTTGCTACTTACCTAGCTGCTATCAACACAGTGATTGCTTGACCAGTGGTATGAATATTTTCGCAGAAGCATAACTTCAAGCTTTTATACGATCATACAGAATGGTGGACCTGGCTTCTCGATTAAGGCCACCAGCTTGGGACTTGAATATCATCTTACTTCATATGTCGCCTGAACCTTACGAAGCCTTGGCTGATAAAAACTTTGAGCATATCACACTCAAGACGGTCTTCTTGTAAGCGTTGTCTACTGCCGCTCGCGTTAGTGAAATCCACACATATGATGTTAATGGTATTGTTTTGAAAGACAGCACCATGGCAAAGTCTTCCTGGCCCTGAGATGGGACTTTTTAGCAAAGAACCAAGTCCCTGGCTGGCTGGACAGGTTATAACCATCCCTCCACTTTCCTCTATATTAGTCCTAAAGGATCTGGAAGATCTCTCACTCTGCCCAGTGAGAGCCCTGAAGATCAATCTTCAAGCTTCAGAATCTCTGAGCCGCTCATGTAAGAGATAATTCATCCCCTTGTCAACAACTTCAACTATGGATGTATCCAGGGCCACAGTGTCTTTTGGCTATGATCAGTCATCTGACAAGCATACACATTTGCTTCAACTTGCCTCCAACCCGCATGAGACAAGGGAAGAGGCATCGACCATGGCACTACATAGCAACTATATGTTAACAGCTATAATGGGAGTTGCTTTTGGCAGTCAGACTCAGTGTTTGCCTCACACTATCTGATGGACGTCTCGGACGTCCAGGGCTTACACTGGTTTGGACCACTGATTCTAATCACAGGGAAAGAATGATTATGTAAACATTCTTTCACTGAACCTTCACCTCAAAGAAATACCAAATATACTCCACAACAAAAGTTCCTGTGACACCAATATTTTAGTGTATTTTTCAAACAAGTAAAGTTTGGTTTTCAATATTGTAGTACATGTATCGAATCAAGTCACAAAAACGCAACTGCCACAGAAAAGCATGCATTCCATGCAAAAGTTTACTTTTATGCAAGCCCCATGCATTTCACTACCCAAGAATTGGTATAAAAACATGTGCGTTAACAGGATTCCATATGCATTGTTTAGCATCGTGCTGACAACAACCACTCAGAAAAACAACAAAATTACGCAATTATTCAACTTTACAAATGGCCACGCCTGTCCGAAAATGAGCCTCTGAGAGCCATTGGTATGCTTGAAGCAGGATCGAGTCAATGTGATGTTGCAAGACAATTTAAGGTCCACAGAAACACCATTTGATGTTTATGGCAACTTTGGCAACAGACGAATGCAGTCAGAGACCATCCTCGGAATGGCAGGCCACTCGTAACCAATAATCGACAAGACAACTGGATTCGAACAACACACCTACGAAATTGATTCCAGCCAGCAACAGTGACTGCAAGAAGCATCCCTGGCCTTCAACGAATATCTTCACAAACCGTACGTCGCCGCCTCAGATGTGCAGGGATTGTCGCCAGAAGACCTGCCAGATGTCCCATTTTGACGGGAAACCACGGTCAAGCATGTCTACAGTGGTGCAGACAGCGTCTACGCTTGGATGGCCATGCACTGGGGACAAGTTCTATTCACTGATGATTCTCGACTTAATCAGGATTCTCTTCAACAAAACAACGTGAATGTCACCCCCTGGCCGGCTCGCTCCCCTGATCTCTCACCAATCAAGCACATGTGGGATGAGATGGATAGGCGCCTTCGACGTCAACCACATGTTCCACAGACACTCCGGGAACTTCGAAACATGCTCCAGCAGATATGGACAGATATCCCACAGGACTTTGTGCTACGCCTGGTCCATTCCATGAGACGAAGATGTATTGCTTGCATCGCAACCAGAGGTGGACACACACGCTATTGATTTTTAAATTGACATTTTGGCATGGTCATGTTTTTTATGAAATCACGCATTTTCTGAAGTCAGTATGGCAAATTAAACCATTTGAACACTTACAGGAGTCTTTCATCTGTTGCAAACCAAAAAATTTCAGATTTGGTAAAAAACATAACTTTGCATTAAATCTTATTCAATGTCACAGGAACTTTTGTTGTTCAGTATATGTACAACAATGTTTCCATATATCATTACTGGAGACACACTGTTACAAAATGGCATGTTTACTGACAGCAATACACAGAATTGTTAAGGATGGCTTTTGCTGATTCAGGGATCGTATATACATAAATGTATCATGTCAGTCCTCAGAAACAATATGACCATCTGCATATTTTTATTTGTTTTCATGTTTTCCATTGTAATGAAGAGAATCAGTCTGAAATGCAGTTAAATACTGTCATGGTTGTGCACGATTTGGCATCAGTCATGATGTCACATGGAATGGAAACTTTGATAACGTCAGTTTAATTTACCAAATCGTGGTAATGTATTTGTTTAAAAATTTCTAATTCTGTCTATAATACTCTTCCCATGCATATTACCCAAAAGTGTGAGCCAATGTGTTTCTCAAAATAGGAGAATATGCTACACAGTCTGTGTGTCTGTCCGTATTTTATTTCCGGAGCATAACTTGAAAACTGAAAAACTTGGTACATGTATTTGCCAGGGCCTGAAGTGATGCCTTTTGCTATTGTGGGGGCCGACAGGGTTTGGCATCTCCTCATGGCTCTTGTTCAAACAAGAATTCTCTTTCAGATTAAATCCTCCTTGGGGCACTTACTGCATTTTCCTTTCTCAAGAAAATCTACATGATATAGTTGTAACCATTTTTCCTTAATAAAAAATGTTAGCACACAAAAAACTTCGTTTTTGTATGATATACGACCACCTTTACAGTGCCTCACCCTCCATGGCGCCCCGCGCCAAGGGGAGTAACTCTCACCCAAATCACTTTCCCTATGTCATTCGACTACACAAGACGTCTGATTTTTCCAGAAAAGTTTTCAAAGAACCTAATCGTTCGAGAAGACCATGACTGACCTAACTGTATGTATGGTACATTTCTTTCCTTGCAAAGGCGTAATACCTCGCATTGTAAAGTTATAGAGTTGTAATTCTACGCCACGTCCACGGTACATTTGAATTCAAATGGCCGTAATGGCGTCCATTGTGTAGTTCCACTGTCTGACACATGCAACACCAAGGCCTTCAAAACAGAATTGAACTACAGTTTTTCCTTTACATAAACCCAAGGTGGTGTGCTTGAATATAACTACACTTACCTTTTTTACGGGTTTAACACCTTAGCGCGTAACACGCCCCTTTGGTGTTATAATTATACTCCGGAAATTGGCTATTAGTATCGCGTTACAAGTCGCATTCTACGTTACGCCTTTGCTTCTGTTTTCACAATTTTGCATGTATCTTTCCGATCTTTATATTGCACTGATACACTATTTTCCCGCCCCCCGCCCAACTCGGAATTTACGGTCTTTTTTACAGACCTTCAAACTTTGTTCGGGATGAAGGTCCAATATTACACCCCAGGATCAGCACCCTAGCTGCCTGAAGTGTTTGGCAGAAAAGGGGCATGATGATCAGTCATGCTCCATCTGTCAAGAGTTTACCCCCAGGACATTGAAGCGTCGGCACGCCGATCTGCTCCACTTTAAGGGTTAATTGAGGCGGGGGTTGACATTCGCTCTAATAAGGCCATTCCCCCCTCCCTGTCTAAAAAGGGTAAAAAGGCTAAATCAATGCCTTCTGCTACTGTCTCCTCCACCCTTTCTCGGAGGACCGGGCTCGAGGGTCTTTTGGCCTTGGGGACGATCCGAGACAGGGCTTCGGCTCCGGCTCCGGCTTGAGGTCGATCCCCAGCGGAGGGGTGGCGGGCGCTGGCCCGTTCACTTCCTCCACACCATTTTCCCTAGCGGAGCCAGACGCCTTCTCCGATGCCGAGGCTTCCACTAGTGGATCTGTGGCCCAGAGCCAGGTGGGTTCCCTTCAACAGCCGGCACCTCGGGACCGGGACTCAGCGTCGGGCCAGGGGCAGCCCGGGGATGCGAAGGCCCAGGCCTTCAGGCATCCTCTTCCTGTCTCGTCCGCTACCTCTCTCGAGGATGAATCGATTACGGTCGGCTCGGAATCAGGAGAGGAGGGAGGGGATGACTCGGAGGCTTCGGGGACATTCTCCTTTGTATCCTCGTTGAGGCACGTACGGGACAAGATCATCCAGGTACTGTATCTCTATCACGGACTTGTATCTCTATCACAAGATCGCATAGTCAAGGTCAGAAGTGTTACTTCCCAGTTCCTTCTGTCCACAAGACACACTGCTCGTACATGGCTCCAGTTACTGGGCAACATGGCAGCGAAGGTGGATGTGGTTTGGCGGGCACGCTTGAGAATGAGACCCATTCAACAAGCGCTCCGTCGACTTTGGGTGAACTTGGAAGATCTCGAGACTGTTCTTGAGACTCCACAGTGGCTCATTACAAACCTTCAGTGGTGGACCGAGGTCGGGAATCTGTCCCGGGGACTCCCCCTCGACAATCCCGTTCCGTCTCTCACAGTTCAAACAGACGCATCACTCTCCAGCTGGGGAGGCGTTCTGAACAATCACACTGCCTCGGGACTATGGTCCCAGCAGGAGATCAAACTGCACATCAATGTGCTAGAACTGAGAGTGGTCAGGTTGGTGTTCCAACGCTTCCTGGATCTGCTTCATGGCCAAGTGGTTCGTCTAGAGATGGACAACCAAACGGCAATGACTAACATCCGGAAGCAGGGGGGAACGGTGTCTCCGTCGCTTCTCCAAGAGACGTGGCAGTTCCTCCTATGGTGCGACACGCACCATATCAGGGTGATACTTGTTTATCTGCTGGGGGTGGACAAAGTCCGTGTGGACGCTCTGTCTCGCCGGATCCTCGCTCCTCACGAGTGGAGGCTCGACCCGGGGATATTCGGGATTATCTCCCGGTTATACGGGTCGTTCCAGGTGGATCTGTTTGCGTCTGGGGTGAATCACCAGACACCAACGTTCTGCTCCCGAGTCCCCGACCCGAGGTCAGTGGCACCTGACACCTTCCAGCTAGATTGGACGGACAGAGTTCTGTGGGCATTCCCGCCATTCCCTCTGATTTCCAAGGTCCTATCTCAGCTAGCCACTCAGCCTGCGCGACTACTTGTGCTCCTGGCACCTCTTTGGTCGGCGCAGAGTTGGTTTCCCGTAATACTCAGGTTTCTGCCTCAGCCTCCTGTTCTATTACCTTTACGACCGGACCTTTTATCCCAGAACGGGGCCCTCCGCCTGAATCCCAGGATTCAGTGGGTGGCTTGGCCACTGTCAGGAATCGCCTCTAGGAAGAACGGTATACCTGCACGAGTTGCAGACACATTACTGGCTTCGCGGAGTCCCGAAGTAACTGTCTTCCTCCGGGACAGAGTCAGTATTCGGCTGCCGGACTCTTACCGCCCTAAGGTTGCACACGCCTTGCACGTGATGGCTCCTATGAGCTACCTGCTCTTTCACAGCCTTCCTCGTCGGGGACCACTGCAAGACATGCCCATGTCTTGCCTCGAGGCCTATAGAACTAAGGCTATCCATAAGGATAACCAACTATTTTGCTGTTACGGCGGTAGGAATGCTTGCTCCCCTGCGAGCAAACAATCTATCTCAAGGTGGATAGTTTCAACCATTTGCACAGCGTATACGCTTAAAGGCAGGGACCCCCCTACCAGGTTGAAGGCTCATTCGGTTATAGCAGTGGCTACGTCACAAGCGTACGCTGCAGCTCTGCCCATTGAGGAGATATGCTCTGCGGCTATTTGGAGCCAGCCGAGCATGTTCATCAAACATTACCAAATCGACAAACACTCAAGCGAGCGTGCTCGGTTTGGTCAGTCAGTTCTCCGAACTGGGCAAAGTTCTACATCTCTATCCCATTGAGCCTTCTAGAATTTAGACAGTCCTCCGGTTATACTGCTCAGTAATGGTGGGAATCACCTTTGATTCTACAATGGCCATGGACACTCATATTTCACTAACCAGCAGAGCATGCTACCATAGCATCTATAACATCAGTAAAGTCCGCCATCTACTTGATACTCCAACAGTTAAATTGTTGATGTAATGTCTTGTGACCTCCAGACTGGATTACTGCAATGCATTGTATGCTAATCTTCCCATGAAAGCCATATCAAAGCTACAACGCATTCAGAACTCTGCAGCTAGATGTATCTCTAAAGTTCCAAGATCCAATCACATCAGTGCTGTCTCCTTTCGTATAAACTATAAGATATGTATCATCACTCACGACTGCCTCAACAATAGCGACTATCCAGACTATCTCAAAGATCTTATATCCCTGTACTCTCCAGAGCGTGCTCTCCGATCCTCTGGTGGAACTCAACTGTATCAGCCTCTGTCTACTTCTGCTATGTCTGAACGTGCCTTCTCCTTTTGCAGTCCACAGGGGTGTGTTTCGAGAACTCTTTTTTTATTCATTGAATAATCAGAATACGATGTATTTATTTACGCTTGTTGCTGACGGATGCCACTTGCTAGATTATCTTTAGGAGTCTATCATGATGCAATAAGTGCCCCAAGGAGGATTTAATCTGAAAGACAATTTTACAAACCTGTAGAGGTTATGAATTCTCTGATGAAATCCTCCTTGGGGCACGGCCACCCACCTCCCCACATTCTGTCAGCATTAGACATATGGAAAGTGATTTGGGTGAGAGTTACTCCCCTTGGCGCGGGGCGCCATGGAGGGTGAGGCACTGTAAAGGTGGTCATATATCATACAAAAACGAAGTTATTTTGTGTGCTAACATTTTTTATTGAGGAAAAATGGTTACAACTATGTCATGTAGATTTTCTAAAGCAAGGAAAATGTAATAAGTGCCCCAAGGAGGATTTCATAAAAGAATTCATAACCTCTACAGGTTGGTAAAAATTTCTGAGCACATTTATTTATTTTGTTTGATTCATCTAAACCACTTGTATTAGTGAAATAGACACTTTGTCTTTTCCTCAAATGTATGATTAATTCAGGAATGTGTGTATCACAGCCGTGTGTGAAATATATGTGATGTAATAGGCATGCCATAACCTTCTGACTTGAATGTGATTTGGTAAACACTATCTAATATTGTAGAAAGTTCACTTCAGTGATAATGTTTGAATATTTTCTGAATCATGCTAAACGTTTCTTGGGTTATTGACAATATTTTAGAATGATGATTAGTGATTTGAAAAAATCACAGATAATTGTGCCACTGTCATATAGCAGATTATATTGAAGAGTGCGGCATAAACAACAAACGAAATACAGATACCTGTGATCACTAATTTGTTATTTTTAATTAAATTATCTGAGTAAATATCTGATATTTAGAATTTTTAAACTACCCTCGCACTGCTACCACATGGCCCTTGAAGTGAAGACATCATGTATGAGCACATTACTGCTTGTCATTCAAACTGATCAGGCGTGTTTGAGAATAACGATTCCAGAATTTACTAGCACCCTGTGCTTGTTATTTCTATTTCTACGTTTTACTTGTGATTGTATATTGCTTGTGGTTGGTGACTTCATGTCTCACCTTTTCATTGCATTAATATTCAGCCCTCGATAGTAGCTCTTAATCATAATATCAGGTGTATTGTTGTTCCAATTAGCCATTTTGAATTCTCCTCATGGTCACATTCTTGTGCTGTGCGTCTTGAATTTTTCATGTATATTGCCTGTTCTCTTGCATGCGTTTATTTTTTGTTGGCACTTTTTTTGCATAATTTACTCATTGAACCAATGAGTTTTTAAGTTATAAATTCCCTGTAGTTTCATTGTTCTGTTGCGCGCGTTATGAATATGACTTTTGCTTTAATTACATATTTATGCCTCGTTGTATTACTTGTCACGGTAACAAGTCTAGCAGGGATTCCCACCCATTGTGTTACTGACCCCTGTTTGAGAACATCTCGGTGCTGACTCCTCGCTCCTCAAGCCTCCCCTGGTTTCGTTGACGTCCCTGATGTCAACGCTTTCTGAGCTGGCGCCAGCGCACTTGAGATTCTGCTTGAGACATAGCGCTTCAGCGTCACCTTGCTATAAGAACGGGAGTGCTTATACGGCGCCAAGGGGATGGAAACAGTCACCGTACTTCATAAGGTACAATCTTTCAGACCAAAGAATTATGTATTCAGCATTATCTTCTAGATATGGCTTCAATTTTATGATTTTTCACACGACCTTTTCGTCAACCTCCGATGACAACACGTGGAGTAACGAGGCACTAGTGTAGTGTACTGTACGTTGAGATCATTTCTTTTAGAGTCTGGAATGAATCAATTATGATGTGGACAGTGGTCATGACTGATGGATGAAATAACAAACCCCCATAACTGCCCTTGATGGGCTGTGGGCGCAATGCGTCCATTCTCTACAATTGTGCATACTGGATGCACATTTGAGCATCATGTAAAACCCTGTATCATCAAGGTCCAACACAATCAGAAACCCCCCTGAAGTTGACTTTTCAACTTTACAGTCTTGTTGACAGTCTAATCTAAATCTGATACCCGCTCTTCAACAGCCAGCTTACACTTTGTATTATTCTTTATTCAGTACTTGTGTAGGCCTACGGCCCATGGTATAATTGAGGGTCGACAGAAGACAGTATGACCTAACAGCGAATTACACTTTGTCAGTGATCACTGACATTTGACGATCAGAGGTCATTTATACCTGGTTCCTATCAAACAGTTCCTGGCGCCTTACATACAATGTCAGGACCCTTGCCTATCCGTTGCTCTACCGCCTCACCTCAGGAGTTGTCTCAGTTGGTGGGCGGAAGAGTCAAACATCTTAGGAGGTGTCTCCTTAAAGGGGAAGTGTACACGCAAAAATCACTTTCTTTCTTTTTCTAAACAAAACGCAATTTTAGAATTAGTTAGTATCTGTGTTTGAAAATATACACTCATTTTTTTTCACAGCGAAAGTAGGAACCTCACAATAGTGTGAAAGTGATATGCCGTTATGAGGCCTTCGTTTTACGAGCGAAATAGGCCTGAGTTATCCCCCTTAGATTATGACGTAATTGGTGCCAATTCAACTGGGTCCCTGTCTATTCTCAACGCAAAAGATATCAAGGACCAGTTTGCGGTAAAACAACATGGTCTACGACACACTCCGGCGCAGTGGTGACTCAGCATAACACAATTCTGGCTGGCATCTGAGATGCTAGAATCACAAAACTATACCTACACCACGTGAAGCGGCTCTAACAAAGCATGATGACGTCATAATGTTTATCAATTGGCACCAATGACGTCATATTGCAAGGGACATAAGCCATGGTGTTTTTGTTATGGAAATAGAACACTTGGTAAATGTGAAAAATATAAATCGTTTTAGTGCAAAATATATGTTAATTAAATATGATGTTTTTATATTTTTGTCTATGACACTTCTATGTTAACACTTTTAATGTGGAAAAAGTACAAGAAAAAAAGGTTCATTTCCGTGTGAACTTGCCCTTTAACAGTTATCCCTGACGTCCATTCTGTTTGTAGAAGCTTCTCTACAGGGTTGGGACGAGACGACGTCAGGGCCTCACTTGGCACATCAACAGCCTCAATTTGGAGGTGCTCATATTGGCAATATGGTTGTTGCCTAGCAGGTCACCAAGCCCCATTGACTCTTCCTGATGCCCAGAGCTGACCTTTTGACCTCTCTGATGCTTGTCACCCCTGACTAGAGGGTTTACATCCTACTAACATTAGCTCGGTACGTCAGTTTTAGACCTTGGCACATGTTTTTTTCCATCACTGTACTGTTACCTGGACATCCTGCATCCCTCGCACTCTCATTTTTTTCTAACAAGAATGTTCACACGGTTCTGGTCATCGCGAAGGATGCTTTGATGGTACCTTGGACATTTTGAAGAGGATCTTGAGGATCACTTCTGAAGGTATGCTTCCCTTCTACCGTCTGATAAAGATGCATGAAGGAGTAATGCAGAATAAGTTGAAAAATGTAGAAAAATCTAAATATTTTTTACATTTGTATACTTACTCTGCAATACTTCGTCTTACTACCCTCCCATCGCAGTGCTACCTCCCCATGATGTCTTCAGATGTTATGTTCAAGCAGTAATGTGCTCATACAAGACATCTCCACTTCAAGGTCACTTGGCACCTGTGTGAGGGTATTTTGCCACACAACTGGTTGGAACAACTTCTTCTGCAGCTGGACCTCTTACAGCTACGTCTTTATGTACATATAACCAGCAGTAAATGCATTAAGGAGTATTGAATACATTTCCATTCTTGTTGGTGAGTTCTGCATTGCTTGTGTGTATGTTCCTCCAAAAGTGTCGTGGACATGGTTGTTGCATTCACTGGCTAACTTCATGCAGAAACACAACTCATTACAAATACAACAGTGTAACTGATCTTAACCTACTCAACTGTATAAACACTGCCTCCTATTCTGTATATATTCTTGTGAACCATACTCTGTACTTCACTTGCTTTATAACGGTGTTAGAACCTACACCGAAATCATTGATCCTAATTGTAATAAAGAAGTTGTTTGTCCATTTGTCTCATCCTTACTCATTCCAAATACAGTTACCTATTCTATCATAAACTGCAGATGAGAAACAACACCAGTAAAAACTTTTTTTTAGTGCTGCAAATTAGGCCATTTACAAAAAGGCCCAGTGAACAAAGTCCACAGGAGCTAATGCATTGCACACAACCCGACATGTCATATTGGCAGGGGATATGAGTATTT
The DNA here is from genome assembly GCF_022045235.1 of Haliotis cracherodii. Classification (NCBI taxonomy): domain Eukaryota; kingdom Metazoa; phylum Mollusca; class Gastropoda; order Lepetellida; family Haliotidae; genus Haliotis; species Haliotis cracherodii. The sequence continues at coordinate 34,230,613 of NW_027266286.1, forward strand.
CATGCTTGTTATCATTGGTATGGACGATGTCTTTGTTTTTCAGAAAGAAGCAACAGGAGCCCTGACCCATTCGGGAGCACATCTTGACCTGTCAGCGTTTTCATCATGGGAGGTGAGCTATGCCTGGAAGGAGTGGTTGTACAAACCGTATGTAGTTAGGTTGGGGTCAGCACAGTATTCATGGTGTTCACCGATTCACAAAACAGTAAACTTCAGTTTAATCTGTCAAACCTTGACAATGACTAATCCAGATTTATGTCAAATGTACTCAATTAATTATCCACTGCCTGAATGTTGGGCATGGTCTGAACTGGTGCCTTTTAATATTATGGAATTCTTTTTTCATATTTTGTGCATTTCTAGTACAAGTTTGACTTAGCTTCAAATGAGGATAAAGCCTCATTTTTTTGCGATTCCTAAATCTTTTATTATTTCCTGATGAATTTACTTTAGCACATCATACATCATACAACCTTTTGGGATTGCAGTAGGTCCCCAGCAACCTTGGCCTTGTTTTGAGAGGTGACTGAATGGGTCGGGTGGTCATTGAGTTACATCGTACCTTGACAGAGTGGGACATTGCTTATGCTGGAGTGTTTCTTTAAGAATATGCACAGTATTATAGCTCACTTCCACAATTGTTTTATTTGTCTACTATATTGTTATGGCATCATTTGGTTCATTCATAGTGTTAGAATTTCAGGGTTTACCCTTTTGGATATAATTAGATGTGTGACATATTTGTGTTATTTTATTCACTTGTTTAAAATGGTGTGGGATATTGATGACAGTGCCTTCTGGTTCATCGTCAACAGGTAAAGAGTTCTGTCGCTCAGGTTCCACACTGAAAATCTGTAGTTTGTAGACAAAGAACCCATTTATCATATGATTGATGCTCCCTGATAATTTACTTTTGACATTCACTTTAACATTACCTGTGGTAAGCTGTCTTGTCAATATGCTTGTGTATTGAATGTATGGTATTCCCTAAATAACATCAAATGTCAGGTGGGGAGAAGGTTGCAACAAATGAGAACTTGGACATTGGTCAGACTTTTATGTTTTCAATTGTTGTCAAATATAACTAATTTTTGCGAATACAAAAACCTCAGTTCCAAGAATCTTGTATTTTGGCTGTCATCACATAATAAAATCTTAAATTTTCAACAGAACTCATCTTCAAAGTTAACTATCCATAAATACGGTAGTTTAATTACTAACAGTAAGAGTGGATTATGAGTTTTATCAAGGTGTGTAAGGATGCCATTTATGTCTTGCGTAAACATTGTAGATACAGGCAACAGACTTGTGTAAACATTGTAGATACAGGCAACAGATTTGTGTAAACATTGTAGATACAGGCAACAGATTTGTGTAAACAATGTAGATACAGGCAACAGACTTGTGTAAACATTGTAGATACAGGCAATAGACTTGTGTAAACATTGTAGATACAGGCAACAGACTTGTGTAAACATTGTAGATACAGGCAACAGACTTGTGTAAACATTGTAGATACAGGAAACAGATTTGTGTAAACAACTAGATACAGGCAACAGATTTGTGTAAACATTGTAGATACAGGAAACAGATTTGTGTAAACAACTAGATACAGGCAACAGATTTGTGTAAACATTGTAGATACAGGCAACAGATTTGTGTAAACATTTAGATTCACTGTAATCTCACTTTCACACAAGACACAGACACCGGTGTAGCAGGAATATTATTGTTATGGCAGTACTGTCATGTAGTTTCAGCAGTTTGATGAGCTCCACTTCTCTCAGGAGAGTCAGAAGAACATCGCAGCTCCCAAGATTCAACAGTGGCTTGTTTGTTGCAGGAACTGGCATCTCTGGGATTGGATCGACTCAAATCTGCTCTGATGGCCCTTGGTCTCAAGTGTGGCGGGTAAGTGGAGTGGTCCTATTGTGTGGGTGTCGGCTGGGTTCCTACAGCTGTATACTGTCTACACGATATCTACATGCTGGACTCACTGCACAAGTACACCAGAGTAGGGCCCTAGGTTAAAGCAAACATTATCTGCAAACTGTGTGAGCATGATGAGTTGGGATGGTGTATGCAAAACCCCTTCTGAGAAATACAGTCAATTACAAAAAAATAATTCTCCATAAGTAAAGGATTTTCCTGTACTTAGAAGTATGTATACAGTGGCAAAAGGTTGCTGAAAGACTATATAAAAGTGAAAATATATTGCTCACCATGCAAACAGTATGCCCCCACTCTCACTACTGCTGATTTGAATAATTAAGACTATCATTTCATTAATCCATAATTCTGTGCAGTTTGAATTTTTTTGAATGGCTGAGATTGAAGGTCAGTCATTTGACTGGCATATAATTTTGTTATTAATGCCACACATTTTTATATTTTCTTCTGCTACTACTGATAAGCACAAAAATATAGTTTAACAATATCTCCTGCTTGTAACACGGTCCCTCTTTAATAACAAAACTGTCACTATGTGCCAGAGTAATAGTGCTCACTTTTTACAAACATTACAGCTCTGTGTCTTGGGTGTGTGTGTGTGCGCGCATTATACACACTTCTCTCAATACAAAGACATTATCTGAGCATGTAACACCGGAAATGACATGTAAACAAAATCAGTACATCAGTTCGCAAGTTGATCCTTTTATTACACTGTCTGGTTATAAAAAATGTTCATTGTATATCTGGACTTATGTTTGTAATCTAATTTATTAATTGTATTCAAGTTTTCATTCAATATTGTTTATATTAATTTGGTAAAATAGTGTGTGAACTTATTGACAGATTGCAACGACAGAATACGATCATGTTACCTATTGGTGCTTCAATCAAGAACAATCCTTAGTTGACTGAGAACAAGTGCATATATCATAAGTGCCATAGTTTGTCTCGTTAAAAGTCATAATGTTTTACTTATCCTGCATTACTCCTTATGGCATTCACTGCTTACCTTACGACAACACAAAGATAGCGCACGGGTGAAAAAGAAAGATGTTTCGCATTCCACTCCTGCTTTTTGCCTGGACCATTGCCGCAGTCATGTGACCTTGATGACATGTCACCTTCCTCACATAACTGCCTGTCACGATACAGCAAGGACATGTCTCAGCGGAGCTCTTCAAATTGGATAATTTTTTAAACTTATCCTATCTCACACTTTGCATTTCTCCCTTGTTCTTCGATCCTATGTGGGAAGGTGCTTGAATCATGTTTCAAGCTTCTGAAAATAAAAATAGCCACCGAAACCCCCCTGCATCTCCATGGTTACGTCCAAAAGCTACGTCAATTACAGCCTCTTGTGCACACAGTGCCTGCTTGAACTGACTACGTGTGTGCCTCTAACAATTCATTCTCTTTCTCACTGCCACTGTGTGGAGACGTGTTTGAACATCACAGAATTGTTTGTCCTTCGCCAAGTTGTCGAGTATGGGGAAAAAGGACAAACAACGTCCTGCTTGTAAAGAATGCAGACGTACCTATTCCACGTCGGATCCCCACTCATTATGTTGCGACTGTCAGGGACAGTGCACCCTGGGTTCCCGATGTGCGAAATGTCATTCCCTAACTAACTTGGCTTTTAAAGTTTACCTGCAACGTTGTCATCATTTTGTCGTTCAAAAGGGGGGGATTCCAAAGCTAGTACCATCTCATCACGCCTTAAAGACAATCCTGTTGAGCCTGTAGTTTATGTCACAGACAAGACCCTCTCTGATAGCTTCCTTACAGACGATTTGTTGACTCACGACCTGTCTACCACTCCACAAGAAGATACGCAGGTCGATGTGCACTCGGTCTGCCTGACCAACCAGCGACCGATTGCTCCAGTCCATTTAAAATCCCAGTCTTGGATTTGGCTCTCTCTGCCCCGCCTAGAGATATTGCCGTCGATACGACTTCATCCCGGGTCGTTTTAGATCGTCACACTTCCTCCAAGATGACAGATTGGCACCCCTGCTCCCAGGATCGGCGCTCTTGCTCGCAGTATTGGATATCTCGTTCGGCATTCTCGATCGAGTTACCATGCTCGCTCCTCGGCTGATATCGAATGCTTGCACCATGATTGTCATCATTTCCGCTCCCGGGACCTCCTCACTCACCATGACGGCTCCATGACGGCTCTTCGTCGCCATGGTGTGCTGCAACATTCTTCCTGGGATGACCAATTTAAGGCCAAACTGTATCAGCAACCCTGGCCTTCCTACTTTTTATTTGCTGAAGCGATACAACAGGTTACACAGGATGTGCAGAGAAATTCTAGCCTTCAGGTCACGGTGGACCTTCTACATCTCCAGAAAAAGACAATTGGAGGATCAACAGAAAAAGGATTGCCAATATCCCCAATTTGTTCTTGCCCAGTGTGATTTATATCAGCATATTTCTTCCCCACCTAATCCCTTTCAAGGGTGCGGCAGAGGCCAAAGAGGTCAACAAGGCTCGAAGCCTTCCTTGGATATTGGTCTCCTTTACCGGACCCAAGGGACTCTGGTGAACTTTCCCAAGTGTGAGGTTCGGCAGGAACTTGACTCCTTTTCAAGTCTGCATGACTGGGAACTTCCGCCACCAGCCGTTCCCTTTACAGCCCAGCCGTAGGCGGAAGACTCGAGATCTTTGCAAGCAATTGGACCATGCTCGTAGACTTTTATTCTGCTCACCTCTGCCTCAGGTAAATGTGATGTAGGGTTTTGGTTTGAAGGTCCATTGCTATGGAATATTGTCAATCGTTCCTTCTGTTTTGGTTCGCTTTGTATACTCAAATGTGTTCGATAACCATGACGAAGTGTTAAAAGAGTTACCAAACCTATTGCACTCTATGGTCCGTGGGAGATAGTTGCTGTGTTTTGTTTGAAGAATCGATGCTCTTCCAGGATCGTTTTGCTTATGCATTTACAGCTACGCGGCCGTTCTAAATGTACGATGACATATGGCATGTATACCCAATCTCATGCAGTTTCGTTTGAGTAACATATCGGGATCGTTAAACACCGGTTGATCGTGTGTGTTTTTCCCGCTCACGAGTTCATGTCTTTTAGACGCTAGACAGTTTTCAAAAATCTAAAACAAATTCAGAATTACACTGTCTAGACCCAGCTACCTCGTGCATATCTCACGGTTGTAGTCTTTACAGGTTAGGGTATCTGTGGCCCACCATTCAACCATGGGATAAAATGCAAAGTGTGACATAGGATAAGTTTAAATATTTGGAAATTTTAGTATAAATTGTATATTTATATACTTATCCTATCTTACCAGCGATAGGCCCATCCGACATCCCCGCATCTCATATACTCTAGCCTAATAAGCTCTGCGAAAGAGAATGAATTGGTAGAGGCGCACACGTTGTCAGTTCAAGTAGGCACGGCGTGCATGAGAGGCACGTAATTGACCTAACTTTTGGACGTAACCATGGAGATGCAGGGGGGCTTGGGTTGCTATTTTTATTTTCAGAAACTGGAAACATGATATAAGCACGTTCCCACATAGGATCGAAGAGGAAGGGAGAAATGCAAAGTGTGAGATAGGATAAGTATGTAAATATACAATGTATGCTAAAATTTCCAATTTTAGACCTTCAGTTTTGGTTGTAATTCTAAATTTTATCTGCGATGGGTGATGTATTCTTTTCATATTACTTTCACGAATTTGTGTAGTTTTATGTGGATGATTTTGGCGTAAAGGACTTTGTCTTTTTCCAATCATGTGACTCATTGTTTCCCGCCATATTGAATTTTCGGTACAATTGTTCACCTGCAGAGGTAGTCAAATTGTGTACAATGTATAACATATTCATGTGTTTTTAAATACTAGTAGCTTTGGTATTACATAGAGTTTGTATACACTTTCAACACGTAAAATTATTTGCCGGCAGAATATTTTGTAATTCTATAGCAATCTCCATTTCTATTGACAATTCTTTATTTGCATAACTTATGCTTGCACGTTGTACTAATTGTCGTGGAAAAAAATCTTCCAAAGATCCTCATCCACATTGTTTGGCTAGCACCCAGATCTGCTTTACCATGGCGTTACATAGTACCGGTAACTGTTCTATTAAAACGTTCATGGAAGGAACTTTTTTTAGGTACGACACAGTTTTCGCTAGTCATTATCTTCACGATGTGGCTCTCGAGGACTTCAAAGGTGTGCGAAGTTACAATTCAGTGGTTGCCATTCTGGGAAATCACAATATGACGAAGGCCCCGGAACTACAGGCCCTACTACGCTCCTTCAGACTTAAGGGTCAGAATGCCAATTTCCATCCCCCTGTGTGGAATATGAATGCGGTACTTTGTGGTTTGCATACGCCCCCATTCAAGCCCCTTAACGCATCCTCATTTTATGACCTCACCAAGAAAACAATATTTCTCTTGGCTTTAGCCACGGCGGCACGGGTGAGCGTGTTACAATACCTTGACATCACCATTTGAGCATTTGTACATTTTAAGTTGTAGCAAGATCACGAGGGGTACATGGGTTTTTATGTGTTCCGCGTTAGGTTGTATAAGACTATATGAGGGACACATTAAACATGCCCCATGTACTCCAAATGATCCTGCTTCAACGATTTGATTTTACCTACATGTTTTAATGTGACATTGTAAAATAATTCAAATAAATTCCAAATTAATAGAAAACAGCTGCCCCATTGAGCTGAAGTAAGCTTGCTCTATGTCACGCGACATCCTTTGGCTTGGAAACAAATGTGTGGCTTTTTGCTTTGAAGCAGGGTATAAAGGATTAATTCTGTCTCTCAGAAATGCATGTGCAGGGTATAAGAATTTTATTACCCTCCAAGGCGGGTCACACAGTATTGTATCAAGATCACATGGCTCAATCAGATCTCTTCATTCGGACATGGAGGTATGATAACTTGGGTTGTGCTGGGATTTTATAGCCCAAAAATCAACTATAGTCAAGTCTCGTTAATCCGACACTCGTTAACCTGACAATCGGCTTTATCCGACACTAATGATGAGAACCGATTAAATCAGTACTATTTAGACCCGTTAAACCGACAGTCTTGCACTCTGACTCCAACACACCTAATTTGCAACGAATTGCTGAAATCACTTATATATCAGTCTTGTTAATCTGACACAGTGATCAGCAAACTCTGTGGTCATCTGCCCGCGAATACACAGCCCCGTGTTTTGATGCGAAATGAGTCATCGAGTAGCTGCATATTTCAATGGCTGCAGAGATAAACTTGCTTAACAATATACAATTACTGCTTTAAATAAACAAAACAGGATTATTCACATGCCTAGATTACCTCAATCTCATTAAAATCGGATACAAGTTCTCGCAACCGCTGAGGACATCCCATTACACGTCACGTCAGAACGACCTTTCGCAAACTGACCGACCAATGAAATTACTAACAGGAAATCGACATTAGCCACTAAGAAAGCAGCTTTCTTAAACATTGGCGACTTCCATTCCAGACTATGCTTTTAAATGTATTTTGAATCAGTCATACAGTTTGTAACAGTAGTTTTGTTTTAACTTTAGAGGTTGCATGATTAGAAAATGTTTTCTGCTAACAATATAACACAACAATATAAATATTTCCTTTTTCCTTTTGTTTTATTACGTGTTTGAATCGTTATCTATTGTGTAGTTTGTCTGATTTTCGATCACGAAGGTTGATACTACTAATTTCGTTTATACTCGTTAATCCGACATAATCATGTGTAGCCAACAATGTCGGAATAACAGGACTAGTCTGTACCAGGCCAACCAAATTGTTCCTTCACTATTCCACCAATTTTGATGATTGTGGGAGTTGAAGATGAGGATGAACTCCTCTTGTTCCCTGTGTGCGCACTGCAAGTTTTCATCCGCCGTTCCAAAACTAGGTGTGGATCACGGAAACGGTTATTTATTCCGGTATTCCGTACATCCAGGACCAAAGTAAGGCGCAACACCAAATCTCTTTGGTTATGCGCAGTCATCTCACAGGCTTACAAGAGAGCCAAACTTGATCTGCCAAGAGCGAACAACCCTCATGGGATCAGGGCAGTAGCCTTTTCTTGTTTTACTTAGTGCATGGTGTCTGCAATGGGGACAAGTTGTCACAGAAACTACTGAAGTTACATGAATTAAATTTTGCAAGATTTTCTAAAAGATAACAAGACTGAGTTAACAAAATGGTGCCATAATTATATTTTCCAGGGTTAGTCCGTTGCTACATGTATTTCAACACAGTTAAGGCCCTTACTCTATGCTCTTCAACATTGACGTGATATTATTTACAACTATATGAACTAACAAAATTCTAATTTGCCCCCTGGTGATAACACTGTTTTCTTGTTTTCTCTATTCTAGGCAAGCTAGGCAGTTATGCTGGCAGCCAGTTGCCATGTATATTGGCCTGGTAACATTAGTTGCCACAATGCTTTTACAACACTAGTTGTTAATTTGGTCAGGCATTTGTAAAGGCTATATTCTTCTCAATTTTGTAGGGGGCACAAGTGGCCCAGTCGTCTAAGGCGCCGCGATTCGCTGTGCAGAAATGCGTCCCTTGGGTACGCCAGAAACCTATGATTGTGGGAATCCCGGTTCGCCCCAATTATGTTTCTAGGTTTGTCAGCACCATGCTCGTGGGTTTCACCGAAGTGGTAAACGTCTTAGACCTGCATCACTTCGGGCTTTCCTCCCACATTAAGCTGACACGCCATGATATAACTGAAATAATGTTAAAATCGGCGTTAAACCCAACTCACTCACTCACTCACTCACTCACTCACTTTTGTATCTCAGGCAAACATCTTTTTGAAATATTGCGAAGCAAAGATTTGTTTTTTTTAATCTACAGAAATATATAAAAGATTTCGCAATTAAAATAAGAAGATCAAAAACTTTGTCAGTAACAATATTTTCTTTAACACTAAATAATACAAGTTCAGCACTTAATTTCATATGATGTATATGGTTACATTTATTTATCCAATCTAAGAAGGTTTTCCAAAATACTTGTACAAGTTCACATTCCCCAAAAAGGTGTACAATAGTTTCATCATAACATTTGTAAAAAGAACAAAGCGTGGTATCAAAAATATTCATTTTAAACAACAAAAAATTAGTTGCAAGTATTCTATGTATGATTCGATACTGAAACCAACGCAATTTCACCTCTTGTGTTGCTTCAGAAGGCTTAATACAAATAATATTCCAATTCAATTTTCAAGCGTATAATAAATAAACCATGGATCTTTAATCACATATTGTTTGAAGAAGCAGAACAGCAATAACATGTGTATCTCTTTCTCATATTTGTTAATTGCCAGGATCAGTGTTTGAATAATATTTTGAATGCTTGACTGTGTGTATGTTTTGTTATATTTCCTAAAAATCACCTTGGCACCATTTCCAATACCTGTATTTAATTTTTCCCAAATGTATAGATACATTGTCTTCAGAATGTGAGGGTGACCATGGCCCTGGATGGCCATCCTCCTCATGTAACAGGGAAAAGGGGAAATCAAAAGTATAAAACAAACAAAAAAATTGGTCAGGCAGCCGTAGTTGCCAGTTTGTCCAGCAATAATAGTTGCCACTTATGCTACCAGGGCTGGGCAGCAGTATTGTTTAATTTACTAGTAGGATGGTAGCCCTCTAGCATCTGCACACCCTTGGCCATTTAATCCACTCTTCTCCCTTTTTTTTTTTTTCTTACAGGTGTGGGCATCCTCCTTGTGGTAACCCGCACCCTCCAACCTTTCACGATAATGGATTTTTTAGTTGTTTTTTTTGTTGTCAATTACCCTAACAACCATGCATTGCACAAGACTCGTTAAATAAATAAATAAATAAAAAATTGATGTTGCTATTTATTTTTTATATTTATTTTTATTTCGACTGACCTTGTATGGAAAAGCTGGAAAAAAATATGTAAAATATTAAATTGTATTGACTAAGGCAGCTAGACGTACAGGAATTTATGTTGGTGCTGAATTGGGCATGTGTTTTGCCAGACATAGTGATGTCAGTGAACCAGAAGTGCTTATGATTTTGTTATTGGGGTAGCTAGAGGCACAGGACTATGTTACTGCAATAGACAACACTAGAGACCGAAGATGACTACAGAGTGATTTCATGAAGTCCAGACGATAGATGTTTCTGTTGAGAAAGTTTTAGGGCATTCAGGAAAAGATGGGGATGGGGATGCTTCTGTTTTTGCATGTGATGTAAACACTTTTCTTGTTCGACCAACCTTTCACATTTAAAATAATTAATGACATACTGATGAGCATGAGTGATGAAACTTTTTAAAGAACATATCCTGGTAGATGAGCAAGCAGTGCAACTTCCTGATGTTGATGCTTGCATGTATAATGATGTATAATGATGGGTAACATCATCCATGTTGCAGCACACTGGAGGAGCGAGCACAACGGTTGTTTAATACCAAGGGCAAAAATCTTGAGGACCTTGACCCTTCATTATTTGCCAAATCCAAACCAGGGAAGGCTGGCAAGAACAGGTATAGTACAGTGTGAATGATCATCATTGAAATCTTAGGCTGTATTAATTACATTTAAAAAACAGTGGGAAGCAGCCCATGCTTGTTGTGCATTCAAACAGATGCCTGGTAACGGAGACACGTAATACGCTTGACATATGATTGGATGACATCAAAGACGAGCTCACTCAGTATAAAAAGAGCCTATGTCCACAATTTTTTATGAATTGTGATTCATGAACTTACTTGATAAGCACTCAGGGTGCTCTCAAAATTAGAAATAGGGGGCGCTTATTGGAATATAATTTTGGTGAAAAAAAACATAATTGTAAGATCGTAAATTTTGTGGTTTGGCGAATGCAGAAAACGCCAACTCTCAGTATTGTCCCCCTTTAGATATATATGTCTCTCACAAATAATAGTACCTGCATGCTTGCACGTAGGAACTTACATATTCATGTATTTGTGATAACTTAACTCCACATTAACGATGAGTAAAAACGATCGTCAACGCCCATTGTTCCAAACAGGAAGTACCGGTAATCGGCAGGTAAAGTTGAAAAATAAAATATAAACGTGTGTGTTTTTCAAATATTACCTTATATTACTTACCTTATTTTTCAGTGAGAATGATGATGTATATAATGTTTATAACCACTTCTTTTTCAGCAACTTTTTTTTTTTTAAATTAACTTTAATATTTTTTTCTTAAAACGTGTTCAATTGTTGTTATTGTGTCGTCTATGGTGCTGGATCAAGATAGGTCATCAGTTTAACAATCGATATATACAGCTTGTGAATGAAAATACTACAACCCCTACCCGAGATTAATTTATAAATACAAATATCCGAAAAGGTACATCTAGTTTTTAATTAATCATAGTTTTCAGAAGTAACATTACTTCGCATAACAGCACTGCCACAGGCTAATTTGCATATCTTGTGACCGGACTTTTCTCTCGTTTTTAAACAAACACTGACATCAGAACAGACTTACGCTTTACATATTGTTTTGAGTAATTATTTGCTACTAAAACTACAACTGTGAGTTGCATGACAATATACATTTATGCATCAAAGTGACAGTATCGCTACATCTCTCGTATGGCTTCGATGACAGCACATGATCTAAACAAATGAAAACTACTCAAATGGAAATAATTCTTCGAGTTTTAAGATATTTTCTCTCTGAAAATTAACCATGACAAATGTTTATCTTGATGTATAGACTCATAAAAAAATGAAACAGAAGAGAATAAGATCATTGTTGCTTTGATAAATATGAGTTGGCGCTGTCGCGGAATGTGGTAAAGCAGGTTCCATGGAATGGGACAAGATTTCGCCCAAATTATTATGTTAACATTCTTGAATGAAATTTTGAATAAAATTGATAAAATAGATTAAACTTAAACAGTGTAAGAAAGGGCGCTTATTCTGTCGCATACGGTAATTTATCATATAATAGGTAGGTTACTCGGCATGATGAGGCCAACAAATAAAAAAGAGTATCTGTGGGTGTCATTTAAGGATAAGCATGAAAATATAAAGGTAGGTACTATTTTCATTGTTTACAAATAAATATGATATCGCTCTTGTTTTTCAGTAGTAGAGTCAGAATTGATGATCGGGGACCAGGACAAATTACTAGGATAATTGTTTTCATAATCAAAATAGTAGTTAAGATAATGCAAATCAGTGTCTTAAAAAGGTAGTAGCTCAGGACTTTTTGAGATATAAATTGCTGAGAAATTTAGTGAGGACGGTCTTGATATTGTAATAATGATAATATTATATTGATATCACACTGTCATCTCACATGTAACAGCCACATTTTCCTTCCTTGATGTATCAGGTGATCAACAGTATGTCAGAGCTATTCTTTTGCTTTTTAAAGCACAACTCCAAAATTCTGACCACCCAAATATCACATTGTTTCACTCAAGAACAAAATGAAATAGCAGTGTAAACCAATTGTTTATTTCTTTCAACAAATGCTGATCAACTGACACAGGACTAGGTATGGAACTTATTGCTTGTATTGTAGGGATTCTGAACGCCAAAGAGAGATAGCTGCCCTAGAGGCCCAGGTCTACCGGTTTGCAGAGATACTTAGTGAGCAGCGGGCAGCTACACGGGACAATGTGCAGCGTAAGCAGGCCCGCACTGGGGAGGAAAGGGAGGAGTCAGATGAAGAGGAGTTCTCTGATGATTCTGATGATGATGAGGAAGATATCCCGTACAACCCCAAAAACCTCCCTCTTGGCTGGGATGGCAAGGTACGACTACTTACAAAGTGAGACCATGCTTTTAGATGACTATATCAAACATTTGACAGTGCCATGAGATGCTATCATGAGGCCAGCACGTGCTCATAAATGGGTTCACTACTTCTCATCTAATTTTGGCTTAAGCTTCTCAGACATGTGTTTTCTATCGCTTGCCATTTGAGGAAACTGATTGGTACAAGATATAGGTTTCATAGATCTGTTAAGGAAGTCGCTGGCTGTCAACACCGGTCTATATTTTATGAACAAAACCGTACCACACAAGACATATAATTTTTAGACGGATGTTGTATTTGGAATAAATGACAGAAAACAACACTCACTGCATTTGTGGCTAATGTGAATGAGTTTCTCACTGATGTTATTGTAGGTTTATTCTAAGAGGGAATACTATCAATTTCCCCAGTGCAAATATGTGTTCCATTATGCTCCACAAGGACTCACTATTGTTAAATTCTAATTTTCTCATGATATACTACTCAGCATTTGCAGAGGACAAAAATAGTCATGTTTATTCAAAGATGTGGTCCTTAGCAAATGTTGAGTAGTACACAATACATTAGATAGTCCAGAGTACATTCCTAGTTTTTGTAGAAACAATGGATGATCTATTACTGTCCTTGCAGCCTATTCCATACTGGTTGTACAAGCTTCATGGCCTGAACATCAGCTACACCTGTGAAATCTGCGGCAACTTCCCCTACAGAGGACCCAAGGCATACCAGAGGCACTTTGCAGTGAGTTTTACACACACTCTTCCACCTTGACATGCACTGTTCCACCTTGACACGCCTCTTCCACCTTGACACGCACTCTTCCACCTTGACACGCACTCTTCCACCTTGACACACATTCTTCTACCTTGACACACACTCTTCCACCTTGACATGCACTGTTCCACCTTGACACGCACTCTTCCAGCTTGACACACACTCTTCCAGCTTGACACACTCTCTTCCACCTTGACACACACTCTTCCACCTTGACATACACTCTTCCAGCTTGACACACACTCTTCCACCTTGACACACACTCTTCCAGCTTGACACACACTCTTCCTCCTTGACACACACTCTTCCACCTTGACATACACTCTTCCTCCTTGACACGCACTCTTCCACCTTGACACACACTCTTCCACCTTGACACACACTCTTCCACCTTGACATGCACTCTTCCTCCTTGACACACACTCTTCCTCCTTGACACACACTCTTCCACCTTGACATACACTCTTCCTCCTTGACACACACTCTTCCAGCTTGACACACACTCTTCCACCTTGACACACACTCTTCCACCTTGACACACACTCTTCCACCTTGACACACACTCTTCCTCCTTGACACACACTCTTCTACCTTGACACACACACTCTTCCACCTTGACACGCACTCTTCCAGCTTGACACGCACTCTTCCACCTTGACACACACTCTTCCACCTTGACACACTCTTCCACCTTGACACACACTCTTCCTCCTTGACACACACTCTTCTACCCTGACACACAAACTCTTCCACCTTGACACACACTCTTCTACCTTGACACACACTCTTCCACCTTGACACACACTCTTCCTCCTTGACACACACTCTTCTACCCTGACACACAAACTCTTCCACCTTGACACACTCTTTCACCTTGACTCACACTCTTCCACCTTGACACACACTCTTCCATCTTGACACACACTCTTCCACCTTGACACACACTCTTCCACCTTCACACGCACTCTTCCTCCTTGACACACACCCGTCTACCTTGACACACACACTCTGCCACCTTGACATGCACCCTTCTACCTTGATACGCTCTTCCACCTTGACACACACTCTTCAACCTTGACACATACTCTTTCACCTTGACACACACTCTTCCACCTTGACACACACTCTTCAACCTTGACACACTCTTCCACCTTGACACACACTCTTGCACCTTGACACACACTCTTCCACCTTGACTCACTCTCTTCCAGTTTGACTCACACTCTTCCACCTTGACACGCACTATTCCACCTTGACACACATTCTTCCACCTTGACTCACTCTCTTCCAGTTTGACACACACTCTTCCACCTTGACACACACTCTTCCACCTTGACACACTCTTCCACCTTGACACACTCTTCCACCTTGACACACATTCTTCCACCTTGACACACACTCTTCCACCTTGACACACGCACTCTTCCACCTTGACACACTCTTCCACCATGACACGCACTCTTCCACCTTGACATGCACTCTTCCACCTTGACACACACTCTTCCTCCTTGACACATACTCTTCCACCTTGACACACACTCTTCCACCTTGACATGCACTCTTCCACCTTGACACATACTCTTCCACCTTGACTCACACTCTTCCACCTTGACTCACACTCTTCCACCTTGACACACACTCTTCCACCTTGACACGCACTCTTCCACCTTGACACACACTCTTCCACCTTGACACGCACTCTTCCAGCTTGACTCACACTCTTCCACCTTGACACATACTCTTCCACCTTGACATGCACTCTTCCTCCTTGACACACACTCTTCCACCTTGACACGCACTCTTCCACCTTGACACATACTCTTCCACCTTGACACACACTCTTCCACCTTGACACGCACTCTTCCACCTTGACTCACTCTTCCACCTTGACACATACTCTTCCACCTTGACATGCACTCTTCCACCTTGACTCACACTCTTCCAGTTTGACACACACTCTTCCACCTTGACTCACACTCTTCCACCTTGACACATACTCTTCCACCTTGACATGCACTCTTCCACCTTGACACACGCACTCTTCCACCTTGACACATACTCTTCCACCTTGACACACACTCTTCCACCTTGACATGCACTCTTCCACCTTGACTCACACTCTTCCACCTTGACACACACTCTTCCACCTTGACACACACTCTTCCACCTTGACACACACTCTTTCTCCTTGACAAACACTCTTCCAGTTTGACACACACTCTTCCACCTTGACACACACTCTTCCTCCTTGACAAACACTCTTCCATCTTGACACGCACTCTTCCATCTTGACACACACTCTTTCACCTTGACACACACTCTTCCACCTTGACATGCACTGTTCCACCTTGACATGCACTCTTCCACCTTCACACAAACTCTTCCACCTTCACACTCACTCTTCCTCCTTGACACACACTCTTCTACCTTGACACACACACTCTTCCACCTTGACATGCACCCTTCTACCTTGATACACTCTTCCACCTTGACACACACTCTTCCACCTTGACACACATTCTTCTACCTTGACACACACTCTTCTACCTTGACACACACTCTTCCACCTTGACACACACTCTTCCACCTTGACACACACTCTTCCTCCTTGACACACACTCTTCCTCCTTGACATACACTCTTCCACCTTGACACACACTCTTCCTCCTTGACACACACTCTTCCTCCTTGACATACACTCTTCCACCTTGACACACACTCTTCCACCTTGACACGCACTATTCCACCTTGACACACATTCTTCCACCTTGACACACACTCTTCCACCTTGACACACACTCTTCCACCTTGACACACACTCTTCCACCTTGACACACGCACTCTTCCACCTTGACACACTCTTCCACCATGACACGCACTCTTCCACCTTGACATGCACTCTTCCACCTTGACTCACACTCTTCCACCTTGACACACACTCTTCCACCTTGACACACACTCTTCCACCTTGACACACGCACTCTTCCACCTTGACACATACTCTTCCACCTTGACACACACTCTTCCACCTTGACATGCACTCTTCCACCTTGACTCACACTCTTCCACCTTGACACATACTCTTCCACCTTGACATGCACTCTTCCACCTTGACTCACACTCTTCCACCTTGACACACACTCTTCCACCTTGACACACACTCTTCCTCCTTGACAAACACTCTTCCACCTTGACACACACTCTTCCATCTTGACACGCACTCTTCCACCTTGACATGCACTCTTCCACCTTGACACGCACTCTCCCACCATGACACACACTCTCCCACCATGACACACACTCTTCCACCTTGACACGTACTCTTTCACCTTGACACACACTCTTCCACCTTGACATGCACTCTTCCACCTTGACACACACTCTTCCACCTTGACATGCACTCTTCCACCTTGACATGCACTCTTCCTCCTTGACACACACTCTTCTTCCTTGATATGCAGTGTGCTCCGCTGTGTTCAAGTGAGAACCTTGATTTGAATGATCATACTGAGAGATCTCATACATATCCATTCTTTGGATGAAAACCTTTTCATTTAATATGAATGCTACTCAGGGTCAGAACTTGAAACTAGTCCCCCAACCTCTGGGCTAGTACACATTCCTGCAGGTTAGATTTCTTTTTCAAATTTCCCCATTGTTTTAACTTTACACCGGCATTTTATCTTCTTCTGGGCTAGTAAAGCATTTGAGTTTAGTTCTTAAACCTGCTGACACTATTGGCAGTGAATGTTTCAAAACCGGTATTAAGCTGAGACACTGAAAATATTTAATAAATGTGTCCCTCAAAGGAAACATGTGAATTTAGTGTTAGGTGCGATTACCTTGAGGACCAAGAATTTCAGGGGGAACATTTTGGCTTTCTGTTTGAGTAAGTTGTGAACCTTGTTTTGTATTTCAGGAGTGGAGACATGCCCATGGCATGAGGTGTTTAGGCATCCCCAACACAGCTCATTTCGCCAATGTCACACTGATAGAAGATGCTCTTGCATGTGAGTCATTCCTTTTACTAGCTCTACTGTGTGACTTGTCATCAGTTAATTAGTTATGCCTTGCTTCCAGGTAATAACTTAAATAAACAGTAAAATGTATTTAAACTATATTTGGAACATGGTCAATAAGGTTTGGTGAATGTTAACAGTCCGAGGCGACATGTGACGTGTCAGTTTGGGTCTAGGATTAGTTTCCAGGTGATAACTTTTGCAAATGTTGATGGGTTTTGACATATTTGACAGATAAGTTAAGTCAGTGCCTTGGCTGATGCTGAGTTATGGCCAGTAACACAAATTGTTCTTAGTGTGACAGTCAATAATATAATAATAATAAAATAATGATCTTTTCAGAATGTACTGGTGTTTATATTTTGTATCCTTGTGTAACCAGTTTGAGAAATGTGATGCTATAACTTATAAATGGTTCAATGGTCATCACTTCACCTACTTCAAAATAAGCAGTTGTCATCTCTCCTGCACATTACTTGTAAGCATATCGGACAAACCTAGCATTTTTCGAAAAGGCGTTGCTGAGATTGTTGTGATGTCACCAGTTTCAGTGGTATATGTCATGATACTGCTCACACTCCTCTACAGAATTGTTAAATTTATGAAAATACCAGTTGTTATGAATTTCAGTACCGTGTACCCAAAATTCCCAAGCTTATCACATGTTGCATTTGAGCAGTTATAATGACTCAGTAGTGAAAATGGCCACTTCCGCTTGATGAACAAAATAATCAAAAAGTTACTGTTCAAGAATGATGCCCTGTAACACTATATGGTTTCTTCAACAGGTTAGAATAGATCGGGTGGTCAGGCTTGGTTGATTGGATGTCATACCCTGACAGTGATTGTCTGATCCCATTATTTACAGGCCAATCTCACTGTCATAAGTCTTTGCTGTCTTTTTTTTTATATTAATATTAAAAAAAATCAAATTTCAAATTTTAAGATCTTATTCTCAAGTATATCTTTTTTTAGTAGGTGTAATGCAGTTTTCCATTAATTCATACCAGATGTCCAGTGTTGTAACTGTGTTGTGTTGTAGTGTGGCAGAAGATTAAGTCAGGGAAGGAATCGGACCGATGGAGACCTGACACAGAGGTAAGCTGTATTACTTCCACTCGCCTCTCTGCTACTCACAGTCGCTCGCCATTTGCTGCCATGTACTGGTTTCTGTATGATACATCCAGAGTCTTCCATTCTTTTAATCTTCCATTCCGAAACTTGTGAATTTGAACAAGATGGTGAATGTCGCAGCCCTGCACCACCTCAAGTTGATACACTGTGATGTAACTGAAATTCTGGCATAGGCTGATTCAGAGGCCCCCCCTCCCTTTTATTTTAAAATCAAATGTATGTTGTACTTGTAGGCAGTATAATTGACCAAGAGAGGAATTTGATATTTTTGACCCCTCCTTTTTAAGAATGCTTGATCCCCGCCCTTGCCCGGTCAGTAACCCATGTTACTCCACATGATAACTTAATTCTCCTGATCTTATCAGATGTGGCGTATGGATAATGAATGACAAGTTGGATAACCAACCTGGCTATCACCATGTCAGTAGTCACCTGGTCTGCATAAATTGTTCCTGAGGTTGGTTTCCAAATATTAGCTCCAGCTTATGGTACAATGAAGCCCTGCTAGTCTGGAAGTGGAACCCCCATCTGCTGGAACATCTATACGTGATTAAATCGACATTTTTATGTACCCACTATTTGTTATTCCAGACAGTTTTACTGTGAACACAACTGTCCTGTTACACAGTGTTTCACTGTAGTCTTTTTTTGTATGTAAATCTGGTGTGTGAGTTAACTGTCTTAACATTGTTTCAGGAGGAGTATGAGGACTCACAGGGAAATGTCGTGAACAAGAAGACCTTTGAGGACTTGAAGCGACAGGGATTGTTATAGCCAGGATCTGGTGCTGCCATTACACATGTACATAACACTACTGTAGCTATCTGTAGCCTTCCTGGAGAACTTCATTGTGCACCCAAGTTACTTGGTTGTCCCATAAAAATAACAGCAACGCATATGCCCTGTTGTAGTTGTCTGTTACATGTGTTTGGGGGTGGGGAGACTGAGGGTTTGAAGTGAGATTGTGAAAATGAAAAACCTTAAGTCATCTTTGTTTTGTACTTCTTAACACCGCACTCAGCTATTCCAGCTATATGACGGCGAGTATGGACCAGACAATCCAGTGACTGATATCATGAGCATCGGTCTATGCACAACCACGTCAGTGATCCTGCCCACAGCTCCCTTTAGTCGACTTTTACGGCAAGCATGGGTTTTATTCTATGACTCTTCTAGAACATGATGAACACCTAAGGGCTACTGGCATGCTTCAAACTGGTAGCCAGTATGTTCAATGTGTCGCAGTCTGTGATTTGCAAACTTGGGAACAGGTTTTGTCTGACATAAAATGTTAATGATCGGCCCCGCACAGGGCACCCTAGGGCAACAACACAAGTCCAGGGTCAATTCATTTGTTTTCGAGAGATTAGTTTAATAAACTGGAGAAGCCTGTGAATAAGTGATGGTCATTCAATGTGTTCATAGTTTATTTAATTCAATTGGATTAACATACAATAGTGATATAAAGGGGGGCATAAAAGTTGGGATATTTTTACTGACTGACATTCTCAACATGAGTTTGAAACGAAAACGCCATGCTTACGATGCTGAATTCAAACTGCGAGTCTTCGCACTAGCTGATATATTTTCTCACGGGTTCATATTTCTATATACACTGATTCACAAAATGGCACTTTGTTGTTGATGGCAACATATAACAATCATTATGAGATTAAAAAAAAGACAAGAGAAACAGCTTCCCACATTATGAAAGTGGATGTCGGTTTGTTAAATCTTTATTTGAAATAATAATGACTTTTTAAATATAATTACAATGTTTTTCATGTTTTTTGCCTTTAACTTCCTGGTTCGGCTTATCTGCGGGTCATATCATTTTCTTTCGTATTTCAATGGTCAAGTTAACACCTCGGCTTATCTACGGTCATATACGGTAATTAGAAACCAGGCTTTGAGAAATTGAGCCCAAATAGTCAATCAAATCTCTGTTCACTTGAGCCAGGTCACAGGATCTGCATATTGTACCACTACCAACTCGAAACATTCTAGCCAGACACCAATGGTGTTTTGAGTAACTGGAGGAATCGCCGCTGGTCTCAGATGAGTGCAGATTCACTCTGGACTTTCTGGATAGGCATCTAACAAATGTCATTTGAATGCCAACATAAGGCAAACAGGACAGATTTGTTGGCCTGTAGTCACTATGACTGCCAGAACGCCACTGCATATTGTCCATGGAACGGTCATTTGACAGTACTACCTGGACATTGGGAGGTTTGACTTCTACACAATTTTTTGCCAAATCGGGGGGCCTGATTGTTGATCAAGTCGTCTCATTTGTTTTTTCTTGGATGTTTCCATCCTTATTTAAACACACCACCATGTCATATTATACCTAGTCCTTCATTTTTCTTAACCATCACGGGGCAAGGGTGGCCCAGTCGTCTAAGGCGCCACGATTCGCTGTGCAGAGTTGTGTCCCTTGGGCACGCCAGAAACCTATGATTGTGGGTTCGAATCCCGGTTCGCCCTGATTATGTTTCTAGGTTTGTCAGCACCATACCTGTGCTCGTGGGTTTCACCGAAGTGGTAAACGTCCGAGACCTGCATCACTTCGGGCTTTCCTCCCACATTAAGCTGACACGCCGTGATATAACTGAAATAATGTTAAAAGCGGCATTAAACCCAACTCACTCACTCACTCAACCATCACAGTGATGTCTTTGTGTTGCAGAAAAACACATCAAAACTCTTCAACCCTGTGTATAAGAGCCCCCTTGAAAGCCCCCTAATTCTAGGTACGAAAAACTTGTCTTATACACAGCGATATACGGTACACATACCGCCTCAACTTGATGGCAGACCCACTGTTGACAATGCACCAAAGCCGGGGCTTTACTACAGGAAAGGAATCAGATGTTGGGGGCCAAAATGGACATGGGTGTTGACTGTATGAACAACTGGAGGTGGTAGTTCCTGGTCGTGAGTCAATGGTTCCTCCTCTGGTCCCCACTCCTACCCTGGAGGTTACCCCTGCAGGATTGATAGGGGCCTCGTCCTTTGACATAAAAGGAAGATTGATGGAGAAGAGAGCCATACTGGTTGTGCAATGCTGCGGTTCTGCTCTCCCATCTTCCTTGTACCAAAGAAGGATTCCAACAAGATGAGAAAGATACACAACCTCACCTTGTTCAATGAGCGTTACCTGGAGCGTCCTCAGTACTTTATGCTTACGACACCCTGATCAGCCTCGTCTTGCAGGACATTTACCGGCACGGTCCTATCCACCCCCGCGACCGGCAGTTCCTAAGGTTCCAGTTCAATGGTATTCACATTGGCATTTTATCTACCTTACCAAGCCAATCACCGCCTATCTGCCCCTGAGGAACATCTGGTTTGAGTTGTACATAGACGACTGCCTACTGAATCATCCAGATGTGGTGATCCTAACCTGTCACTGGGATTTCACCAGGTGTCTGCTATATCAACTGGGTTGGATAGTGAATGAGGCGAAGTCGAAACCAATTCCATTCTACACACTCCAATTCATAGGCCTTTTCCAGACAGATCTGGACCTCCTCACAGTGCCATCAGAGATTCTATGCCATGTCTCCTGCCCTTCAGCCCATCACACTTCTGTTTCTGGGACTGCTCACATCAGGAAAGGACTTGACAATCAGGGGTCGGTTGCACTTGTGCCTGAACCAACTCTTTACATCAGGTGGCAGGAACATCTGTATCCATTGCTCTACCGCCTCACCTCATATTAGGAGGTGTCTCCTAAACAGAGCTGTCCCCATTGTCACACCTATTTGTAGACACCTATTCGATCTCTGCAGATGCATCAGGTCTGTGGTCCTGCACATACCCTGTTGTCTGAATGTGCTGGCAGATGCTATATCCAGGCTGGACAATGGTGCCCTTGGAGTGAAAACTCCACCCCAAGACATGTCAGAGCCTAGGTCAACCAAACATCAACCTACATTGTATTTGGTAGCTTTGAATTTGGTGTTGGCAGTTCGGGAAGATCACAGAATCATCTACTTGAACTGCAAGCTCTCTTACACTCCTTTCGGCTTGAGGATCAGAAGGCCAAATTTTGTCCCCCTGCATGGGATTTGAATGTGATACTTCAATGGCTTTTTTAGGGACCTCCATTTGGACCTCTTCATGCAACATCTTCAACAATAGGACAATAATCCTCTTGGCACTGGCCACAGCAGCAAGGGTTAGCGAACTTCATGCCCTCAACATTACCCGTGTATGCTTTGAGCATGGTATCTCAGGTTGTGCTGGGATATCATAGCAAAACAACAGCTTCCAGGACAGCCTGACTATTCTTTCACCATCCCACCTCATTTGACCTATTGTCAGTTGTGGGGTGGAATATGAGGAACTCTTACAGTGCACGACAAGTTTTCATCCCTTGCTCCAAAACCAGGCATGGTTCATGGAAATGGTTTCTCATTCCCGTTTCTCAGACGTCAACCGCAATACCATTTCTTTATGGTTGCGTACTATCCTTCAGGTTTACAAGATTTCCAATCTCAAGCCACAGAGATCTAATAAAGCCCCACAAGATCCGGGAGGTTGCCTCAACGATGGTTCTTCACAGTTATTGTTCTATTTTAGCTTTAGCCATCATGGAAGGATGTTTTTGGAGGTCGGACTTGGTCTCAGCCAGCCAATACCTGAGTGACATGGCCTAAGAACATGTTGAGGGCATTTGCAGTTTCGGACCTCTGGCTGTAGCCCAGGAGATTGCCAATCCATGATGCCATTAAAAACAACTATTCCTGTCCAGAGCTAGCCTTACCCGACTCGCGTAGTACCCACATGTTTGATAGGGGTTTATTTTGTGGCTGTTACGTAGCAATGGCTTGGTAATCTAGTGTCTAGAACCAAGTGCACCCTATTGTCTCTTTATCCAAACGTACTTATGTATGGATACATATACAATTAATATATGTTTTGAGTTTAAACATGTAATTGAAACATCAAGAATAACACTTCAGATACGGATTGCAAATTTCAACTAATCGACATTGAATACTGTAAATCTGGAAATTAATGCGTCTCCAAATTATTGCAACTGCTGACCCCTAGCCAAAAATGTGACTAAATATCAATGTGACTCCCCCCCACCCCATCCCCAGTGGAATGATGCATATCCTTACCATAATCCAATCAAACAGCACCACTTCTTAACACCAAGTAAAGTACTTCCTTAAAAACAATAAACAGTTTATATGTTTACTCGGATGACCGGCAGTAAGGAAGTTCAAAGGCAATAAAATAATTGAACCAACACCATTCACTGATTGGCATGCAGAGAAAGTGTCAAC
This sequence comes from Haliotis cracherodii, assembly GCF_022045235.1. NCBI lineage: Eukaryota > Metazoa > Mollusca > Gastropoda > Lepetellida > Haliotidae > Haliotis > Haliotis cracherodii. The sequence goes on from NW_027266286.1 coordinate 34,254,598, forward strand.
AAGCTTGACATGAGTAGGTAGAACTCTTGATCCCAGCAGTGATAGCTCATCATGTAATTCCTATTCTTTGAATGACATAAATATAAACTTGTTACTGTTGCTGCTCAATAAACCATGTTTGTGTCTATATTCAAGTTGGTATTTCCGCTATCCAAAGTGTGCAGTGAGGCCGTCTTATTGTTGATAGTCGTTTTGGCAACACAAATGTGAAGTTAATTAATGCGAGTGAAGACCACTTGCATTTAATTTACGCTTGTGTTAATTACAAGATTTACAGTATATATCGAACATGACAATAGAAAAATCATTTTTTAAGTTGAAAAGATATATACTGCTCAACACCAGAGATAAAGATGAAGGCTATAACCCTGGTTAACTGTCAAAAAGTGCAATAGTGACATGTACTGGCTGGATCAGTGCAGGGAAGAAATTAAGAAAGATCACCTATTCTTAACTACTGGAGGAAGACCAAACAAATTCCACAGGACACAAGAACTTTGTTAAACCATATTTATTGACAATTGAATGACATAATGTGTTATGCTGTCCCACAGAGGGAGCTAGATCCAGCAGGTGCACAAGAGTGCTCCTCCAGTACACAGCCACTGGCCTGTGTCCTGGCTCCACAAATTGGCACAAAGTCATTACACAGCTTACATAAGAAGAAGCACACATCTCAACAACCAATAAACACCCAAACAATTAAACAGTAATCAAACATAACTTGGGTGATTGCCCCATGTTTTGGCAATCAATAAATATACATACTGTTCTAACAAATAAAGCGTGGCACCAAGGCCTCGCCTGCCTCATGTGTTTGCTGCTTAACTCCACACTCACCTATTTTCCAGCGGTCTGTAAATAATTGAATTTGGAGCAGATAATCAGGTTATTGACATAAGCATCAATCTACACAATTGGGATAACATCACATACATCAACCATGTCAGCGAGCCTGATCACAAAATTCTGTGAGTCTCCTCTTACGACAAACATGGGTTACTGAAGACAAATTCTGCCATATTTCTGGAATTACACAGATCGACCCAATTTTCAAGCTGACATGTTGTGAGTATTACACTTATCTCATACAAAAAATCTCGGTCATTTAATTTTGAACAGTAATCAAACACTACTACAAGATATTGTAATGTAGTTGCCACATGTACAAAAAAAACCAGTTTCAGTCATGAAAACCACAGTAACTTAGTAAAAGATACAGTTAATATCTGATACCATACAAATTGTTTACGTACGACCTTGGTAGGCAGGTGTCGGCAATCTAAGATTTGTAAGCAGGGCAAGTCTGGGATTCAAACCCACAATCAAGGATGCAATTGTGTATAAAGGGTGCATGAAAGTGATTATGACATGCTAATCATAATGCCTTCACACAGTCTCATGGCCTTCTGAGCTCCTTTGACATGGTAATGAAAAAATCTCACAACAAATACTCATGTGACTCTCAAGAGCATTTTAGGGCCAGATGAACTAATGATATTTTTACCTTCACGGACCACATATTGTAAAAGATTCTGTTTTAAGATATGAAAACTAAACCAAAGCAGTGTGGTTGACCAGGTACACCTATTAACTGGGCCTTCAATTAGAGAAAGTGGCTGTAACAAGGGTCTTAAACATGATTCATATCATTAATTAGCTGTGTTATGTAGTTTACAAATTGAACCTACAAAGATACCATCATGGTGTTAAACATCTCCATTGAGCTTCAGGTTCATCCCTCATAGCTTCCAGTCTTAATGTACCAGTGTAATTCCCATCCAAAAAACAAAACAACTTATTAAGATCCAACAATTCCCCAAGTCCCAGAATTGTACAAGTAAAAGCACAGCATCTGGCAACACATAACCGCCATGTTTCACAATAATCTATCTCAAAGATCACATTCAACTGCATGTTGTTAGTCCAAGAATTATTATGGTGGAATAAAAATTTATTGGGTGCAAATTTGCTGTACTACCTTTCAATATTGCCGACAAATCTGGGAATAACTTTCAGCTACTAGTTATGATGTCTGCTCCAGTGTTGGCCAAGAGGCAAAGATTGACATAAAAAACTTATTACAAACTCTGAAGGCAATAGTGGTTATGAAATTGACGAAACTAACAGGGATAAACAGGTTAACAGCATGCTCAATTGTTAAAGCTCTCTATGCTACTGTCGAACCCATTTGACAGACGAATAGCATTACGACACCCCCAAACAAAACAAACTCACAATTACTATTTACCAAGTAGGTTTTACGTATCATTTAGATATGTATGGGATGCATAAATGCTCAGCTTTCTCATTATCAAAACTTTAAGTAGTTTATGTACCTCAACAAGAACATCCAGTAAGAATCGGTCAAATGTCTCTGCATACAACCACCCGTAACAGCCATTGTTGACTTGAGGCACTTCATGTCGAGTGGATTGTGGTACGATATTTTCTTTATATTGTAAATATTTCATTTCATAATAAGTTTTGGTTCTTTGATGAAAAGAAAACAACCAAGTTTCTTTATTTCTAAAAAATAGCAACTTTTGTTTTAACGAATTTTAAACAAAAACGATCTCGACAGTTACATCATCGATTGGATGAAACAGACACAATCATGGCAATGGCGGAAAACAAACAACTCCACTATATCGTGATCCTGTAATACTGTTACAAATCCTTTAGTTATATCTAACTTAAGTTTCGAGAAAATACTTACATAGATGTATCAATCTTCATAAACATTATCTCATATTTATCAAGTTGGTAGATGATTTCGTTTGATAAACTTTTGGACATTTGAAGTTTACCTTAAACTCCATAATACTTCATGAGAAATTGTAACCACAAACAAACATGACCTTTACCTTTGACCTTTTTATGACATGTGCCAAAAGCAACTCCCAGAGCCATTTTGAAGAAGTTCTCTGAATTACTATTCAACAAATGTACGAAAGGGATGTGATAAAGTCAGCTGTTATATTTATGCCAGCATTCTTATTTGCAGTGATCTGCAGTACTGCATTGTCGCTCTCAAATATCACACTGCACTTGCTTCAGTACCATAGCAGCTGACGGATCTTATAACACTGTCCTCTAGGTGCAGGTAGGATCTGATTCCACACACACCAGTCAGCTAACAGTTACACATGATGACAACACAGATGCCCTCCAAGCATACACTGTCAGCTAACAGTTACACATGATGACAACACAGATGCCCTCCAAGCATACACTGTCAGCTAACAGTTACACATGATGACAACACAGATGCCCTCCAAGCATACACTGTCAGCTAACAGTTACACATGATGACAACACAGATGCCCTCCAAGCATACACTGTCAGCTAACAGTTACACATGATGACAACACAGATGCCCTCCAAGCATACACTGTCGGCTAACAGTTACACATGATGACAACACAGATGCCCTCCAAGCATACACTGTCAGCTAACAGTTACACATGATGACAACACAGATGCCCTCCAAGCATACACTGTCAGCTAACAGTTACACATGATGACAACACAGATGCCCTCCAAGCATACACTGTCAGCTAACAGTTACACATGATGACAACACAGATGCCCTCCAAGCATACACTGTCAGCTGCTGTCCCACAGTGAACCAGGCTTCCTGCATATCACATGGCATCATCTCCTGATGTAACTTGAGATGTGCTTGCACACACAGAGCAGCTCATTCACCATTAGCAATGTCCAATCTCATACAGTTATCTTCAGTTTGGGCAAATAAATGTCTACCAGTTGTGTGAGAAAAGCCCATCACTGATTGGATCCTCCGTACGACGTGTCATCTTCATAGCCTTTTGGTGACAGTGGAGATGTTGATCGTTATATAATGTATGACAGAGAGATAGACAATGGACACTATGCAATAACAAAAGCTTACAAGAACATTCAGTTCAGGTGGGCTAAAAAATCCTATTGAAATTAAAACCTATTTATATTTGAAGGAATGTTTTTGTCAGTAGGTCAGCCAAAACACAAACATTATCTTGTATTGTTTCCGTAAAACCTTTACTTGGAACATAACTGTAGGTATTCTGGTCCATATAGCGTGTCTAGTAAGGCATAAAACTCACATGCACTTCTGGCACAGAATCCTAATCCTAATATACAACTTTCACAAGGTCCCCTGGTAGACATCTCCACATTGGTACATGAGTCTGTATGGCTCCACTTCAACAATGATGCCTTTACTATGTGATGAAGATGAAACTGTGGTATCTGGAAGTTGATGACTGGGTGTGTGCTAGAGGAAGCAGTCAATCCCATACCAATGCGTAACACAAGGGGCAAGTATAAAAGTACAAAAATAGCATTCTAAGACATGGTTTTAGATAAAGATATCAAACACTGCAAATGGCAATTAATTAGGCCCAACACCCCACGAGGAACGACACTGCAGTGACTAGCCTCAGTTGTTAGCAGGCCCAACACCCAGCGAGGGATGACACTGCAGTGACTAGCCTCAGTTGTTAGCAGGCCCAACACCCAGCAAGGGACGACAGGACTACATATTGTTGCAGGGAGTTCCACAGTCCTGCCTGGGAGTGAGCCACACCACATGTACACAAAGACGCTGCTACTCACATAAGACAACATTCACAAAGTTTGGCACATAACTCACAACAAATAGCAGTGGTTGTTTCTTGTGTTGCTAATAAAGCTATTAATACATGTACAGTGAAACATGGAAGTTCAGAGCCTCTCCGGTCTATCACTGTTGGTAATCAATAACAATAAGTATTTCTTTGACAATCAATTCCTTAATCCAGAAAGTATTCAAACTGATTAACTGGGTTTTGCAGTATTTGTCTTATTAAACTAGTTTGGATAAAGACAACCAAACTTTTTAGGGCTTAGCAACTGCCAACAGTGAAATGTGTAGCGTAAACATCACATGGTACATGTAGGCAACTTTAGGCTCACTATAATGCTTTTCTATGTTGGCCTCATGTAACATATAGGGTTGTTGGATGGAGGTGGTCATTAGTTTCTTTCAAGGAGACTTCCAAACAACAACTAACACAAACCATTTTCACATTTAGCAATGTAGATCATTGGCCGATTGACAAAACAAATGTCAAATGACATAAACAATGAATTTAAGCCACCACAATAAACTAATTTTTCAATAGTGTGAGGCAAGAGTCATTCCAATTTTCATATTTGGTTTTTTAAAATGAAAATTCTATGTCGCCATGGAAAATCTTTTCATTATCTTTCAAGGTCTTAGACAAAGAAAAAGAAAATAATTTCATCATGATCTTGAATCTGAAAATAAAATAAGTAAATGTTTGGCCCTTCAGATTTACTCTAATGCTTCTACCTCCCAATACAGTAGAGACTGTACAACTCCAACTCGTTATTAGTACAAAAACATCAACTGAAAGACTTATTCAGGCTGTAGCCATCTGTGCTACCAATACTACTTGTATTGAAAATAACAATAATTGGATAACATGTCAATATATACTATTGGTGACATCATCTGGGAACATGTCTGTTACATATTCATAAATTACAACTAGTTAACATTGCAAGCAACTCACTACATCCTCGTTACTGGCTTTTCCATCACAAAATCAACCTCGGGAATAGACAGAAAACCAGGTCCTACACATACAAACACGTGTACAGAATAAGACAACTCCAAACTGCCATACAAAGGATTGTATCTTCCCATACACTCAGACAGGAGTCTCAGTATTTCACTTTCAAATGATGAATGTTGGAACTTTCATCTAACAGAAATATTCAGAACCAAACACCAAATTCTGCACAAACAGTTAAAATCTGCCTTCACACTATTAAGCTTTGCATTAAACCTCAAGTTTATGTTATAGAATACAAGCTTGAGAACACATTGTACATCATCTCCCAGACACCTATGAGGTCATGCGACACAGCGAGAGGGGGCAGAGGATGTTACAGGAGATGAACACAGCACTGATGCAGGTTCTGATTGAGTGGATGCTGCTAGCTGAATACAAAGGTGTTTAACATATGACCTTGTCTTCCTATACATGCTTCTTGTAACAGCTTCCATGAGAATGCCCAGCAGAAATGTAAATACAAGTGATGCAAGTGTGTGTGGTCTTCATTGTATGAGCTGTGCCTTGTATGCACATACCACCAGCTTGGCCTGAAAAACATTGAGTGAAAAGTGAGATTGACCAATCAGAGAGCAGAACTACTAACCCCACATGAGCCCATAGACCGTCAGTAAAAATCCAAGATGGTTGTTACTGACCTAATATGAGACCGTATACCGTCAGTAACATACATTTTCCAACACCCACCTCACATATTTCACATGAACATTCTGGTACAGAAATTCGTTATTCAACACTGTTTTGTGTTTTAATATCATTAAGTGTGATGGGCAAAGACATTAATTTTTAAAGAAACCATGTTTGTCACTGTATTAATAAAAAGTATAGAGAAAACTAGGAAAATCCTAGATATTTTATATATTTGTATACTAAATGCATCTACTGCTTGTTCTTGACTAGCTGAGAATACAACCCTATCACACAGCTCCAACGGAAGTGATGACATTACGGATCAGCAGATTACTGCTTAAAAAACAGAACATCTGAAGGCATCGTGGAGATACAGCTCTGTAACGGGTGGGTCCCTTTAGACACAGTAATGCAGGATATTATAAGTATACAAATATAAAAAATATCTAGGATTTTACTAGATTTTTTAACTTATCCTGCATAACTCGGATGTGATCTTCCATCTAGAACTCTTTGAGGATCCCTCAGCCAATCAGTGAAGCTGAAGCTAGGAATCGATCGTTTAGGTATGACTGATATCCAGGTATCGATACAATCATAGAAGATAAATGAGATTAAAATCTACAATTGATGTACCGAGCCAAAATGCATGTAGCATGTAGGCTAGTCAAAGGTGGTACGCACTGGTGAGGTTGAGAAGCCGGCTCTGGATAGGTGAAGACATCAATGGGGCCTAGTAGCAAAAGACCAAAACTGTGCATTCCTTGCACATCTTCTAAGGCAACATCTCGCAGGTAGTGACTTGCAAACATGGTGTCGGATCGCCAGACACAGCCTTCCATAATTGCGTGTATGGAACAGTTGCTGTGAAGTGCCATGGTGGAGGTCACTGCCCGGACGTAATGTGGGTTGCTGGCTCTCTGAGGATCCAGGCCTGATGAATGATGGCTCGAAGCCACAGAAGGCAATGGTATTGCAGCTGACTTCCACTTGCGAGGTCACAGATACTGGAATGAAGAGACGGCTGCATTGTTTGTGGCTATCCTTGGATTAGCAGATGTAACATTGCAGTGCTCTCACCGGACACAGTAAAAGCTCTTGTTCATCCTCCATTCCCACTATCAACGATAGAGGCGGGATAAGATAGGATCTGTCAGACTGTCCTGGGAGCTGGTTCTTAGCGATAATGTCCAAGCACTGTCCGAGGGGAACAGCTCCATGCTGGTGGACCCTTAGCACTAAAGGCTCTTTGAAGATTGACCAGACATGGAGATGTAACTAGTCTGGTGCCCAGTGTGGTCGTTTGCTGTGTGGATGAATCAGAAGATTTGGCTAGCGTGGGAGTTGGAGAGGGTCGGCGTCAGCTATCTCTCAAATCGAGGCTCTGCGTCATTCTGATCTTTTGGATGATCCTGGGAAGGAGTACAGGCGGCGGAGAAGCGTAACATTTAGTCCTTCCCATGGGGGCTGAAGGCATCAACTGCCCAAGCCTGCGGATCTGGTACCGGAGATATGAAGGCCTAGATCTGTCAGTACTGGCTGGAGGCAAATAGGTCTATGTTGGGGCGACCGTGGTGCAGACAAACAAGAGCGAGGGCATCAAAGTGGAGCTTCCAATCTGTTGGAGCGACTTTGTCTGGTTGGTGAGGGTGTCTGCCAGAATGTTGCGGCAACCCGGGATGTGTTGGACCTGGAAATGGAGCCCCAGTTGATCGACCAGGTTGAGGGATCAGAACGTTTGCTGAAGGAGAGAGTGGGAGTGAGTCTTTTCCTGGTTAAGGAGGCACCAGACGACGATGATGTTGTCCGTCAAGTTGGCGATCCACCCGTGCTGGAGGGTCTGCTTCAAGTGAGAGAAAGAGACAGTATAAGCGACTCCAGTTCGAGGTTGTTGATATGCCAATGCTGTTGAGCGTCAGACTACAGCCCCGAGGCGACTTGCCCTTCCAGGAGCACTACCCATCCTTGAAGAGAAGCATCGATGAGGTCTTAAGCTCCGTCAAGGAGACGCCATCTAAGACGTTCCATTCCACCATCCACCACCAGAGATGAGGCATGAGAAGGGCTGTGAGGATGATGAACACCGGCTTCTGATGTAAGGAGCCAGGAACACCTGAATCAGGCACAGTTGGAGTCGTCCTCTGGAGGTCAAGTCCTGTGTGATTGGCGGAGTCCCGGGAGCAGGTGGAGTTGGGATTTGGTCCCACCTGTCCTGGTGGTTCATGAGGCAGTTGTCTATATAGGCCTCATGTGGAGGAAGGACGCTATCGGTTTGGTGATGTGTGTATGCAGGGATGAGGAAATTTCAAATGGGAGCACCGCCCATTGATAGTGGACTCCCATGAATATGAAGCGGTGGAATTTTGGGACAATGAGGAACAAGGAATATTTACGAATATGTGTGATAAAGATACCAAATAGTGTAAACTTTTTGGCATAATAATTTTATATGGTGTCTTCAGTTGCTGTATACGGTGTCATATTAGGTTAGCAGAAAAATATTGAGCGAGGCGTAAGTGTACAAGCAGTAGATGCATTAAGGAGTGATGCAGGATAAGTTAAAAAATAAAGCTTATAACAGAGGTCATCAAGTTACAAATAGCAACATCATAGTTCATAATCTAGGAAGACCTCACAAACAAGAAATGTGACGCCAATGACGTCAATGACGTCGTTAGGGAAAAGCAGACTGCTATAAAGTTAGAGTGGCCCCCAGATTTCTGATAACATGAGGGCATTTTTATGACAATTCTATCCATTTTAACTATAATACTTGTTACAAACTTCACATTTAGTGCATTATATATTCCATTGTTAATGTTTACATAAGAGCGCTGTATCCAAAACATTTGTACTGGTCCTGTTGTTTATACCGATTGTAAGTGTCAAGTTTTCATTTTGACTTGGATGTGCGATAAAGATACCACATATTGTAAACTTTTTGGCAAAATATATTTGTTACGGTATCTTTAGTTGCTGTATACAGTGTCATATTAGGTTTGCAAAAAATATTGGGCTGGGCTTACACCTTGCTCAATATTTTTCTGCTTACCTAATATGACACCATATACGGAAACAAAAGAGTGAGTGAGTTGGGTTTAACACTGCAGTATTCCAGCTATATAGCGGTGTGTCAGCTTGATATGGAGTGAAAGCCTGAAGTGATGCAGGTCTCAGACGTTTACCACTTCGTGAAACCCATAATCAGGGCAGGCAGGGATTCGAACCCACAATCATAGGTTTCTGGCGTGCCCAAGGGACGCAAATCTTCACAGTGAGTCGCGGCACCTTAGACGACTGGGCCACCTGTGACCCCTGACAACTAAAGACACCATATCTAATAGTATATGAGGCAGGACATATTTACAGTAACCTGAGGTCGGGTTATAGGGATGACAGATCATGAGTTATTCTGACTGTTGATATAAAGAGTAGGATTAATGTGTTTCTCACCTTGGAAGAGACAGCAGATTCAGTGTGTATACACAGTTCATTCTTTCCTGGCAGGACTGGGTGGCAAGACAGAACAAAGTTGGCCTCCTGCAACAAAACAGTTCCTCTCATCCAGTACCACTAAGCAGTGCACTTCTACGTGCAGATTATCTCTGTTGATGGACAACGTAATGTGACAGCAATGATTTCAAAAGCACTAAACCCTGCATCATTATTTGACACAACTGAATCATGGTCAGCAACACATTACCATGTTATAGAAGCTCACGGGTTTCCATTCATGCACAGAAGTTGTCATCTACAACATATGACACAGAACAAACACTTTTACATATTTACATCTCCCATATTTAAACTTTCATGATTACATGTGCCACTATTGCTTTCTTGTGTCAGCCCCAAAGGAAACCTGGTGGGTGTGTTATTGCTGTGAGACACAATGTTAAGAGTAAAATTATTCAGACATTAGTAAAAGGGTAACACTACTTTTCAGGGCAATATCATTAGCAGACCTGCCATTAACTGAGACTTTTGGTTCAGTGTGTTGAGTAAACCATAGGCTTCTGCAAATAATAAAGCCCTGTAAAATAGCATTACCATTATTAGGGGTGAACATTGGGGCTATTTTCACTATTTTAGTAGTATTTGGCAAAAAAAACATAGTAATATACTGATGATGATGCCTTCTCATGGTCAGTATCAGATACACATACCATATTTTCTTGAGTATAGTGCGCACTTTTTTTCGAAAAAACACAGCTGTGTAGAAGGGGGTGCGCATTATACACGAATTATGACTTTGGATGTTTTTTCCCCCCATGGAAAGACATTACCGTGAGCACGAAACACCGCAAATACCATGTCAACAAATCCATACTGAAGTACGCAAAATAATCATGTAATTACACTGTCTGGCTATAAAAAGTGTTCTTTGTATATCTGGACTTATGTTTTAACTTATTTCATTAATTTTATTCAAAATTCCTTTTAATATTGTTTTAATTAATTTCGGCGAAATCGTGTGTGAAGCGATCGGAAGATCGCACAACTCATCGTTATTAACAGCAACCACGGTCAGAATACCGCTATTGACGCCTTGAAACAAACTTTAGTTGACAGAGAATGGATACATATATCATAAATGACATACTTTGACTCGTTAAAAGTCATATTGGTTTTTGTTTGACGATTCTATGTCAACATAAAATTCTCGCAATCACGCGATCACGTGCGCATGAGCCTTGACGGTGACTGGTCAGACTGGTTCCATGTAAAAAATATTACCCGGGAATAGCGATCAGCTGCTTCGCTTAGGGTTATTATTATTTTAAATATGTTTAATAAAGGCTACATATAATTAAGAAAATAATGGAATATATTATTCCTGATAAAAAAATAGTTTCAGATACGATTGTTGCCGATCCTTGCATTAAAAATCCTATAAAGTTATATCATTGGGTGTGTCTTGACAGAATCACCGGTCGATTCCAAGAAAACGTGTGTACAGCTGATTGCTATTTCCGGGTTAGTTTACGAGAAAATACAAAAGGTAATCTTAATCCCTAGATATAAAACAATGCCTAGCAGAACAATAAATATTATTTAAACGGTAAATCAACATGTCTGGTGATTTTTTTATCTCAAATTTCGAATTTGTACTGACGAAGTTTCTCATCACCCGTTCGTTTGGCGGACTTCGCTGAAAGGGTACGGTGTAATTTTTTTCTGCGCATAATATTCAAATTTCTTTTTTTTCCAAAATATTTAACCCGCTAGAGGGGGGTGCGCATTATACAGGGGTGCGCACTATACTCAAGAAAATACGGTACTTTTAGGTTACGGTGACCTGAGGATCTCTGTTGGAAATTCTTAACTATAATTACACATTTTCTTTCTTTTTTCAAACTGAATAAAAATCCAAATGCCAAGTGTTATATAATGGGACTGCTATATACCCATCAATGGTTCCTCCGATCTTTGATCCCTTATTATTGTTTCTAGAATGACTAGAAACCCCACCCTGCCCAGTATTATTTATTTCTGAACCAGAGAACCAGAGGTGCTTGTATTATACATAATGAGTTTTGATTTTTTTTCCACAAGGCGACAAACAGTACTTGCCAGTTAATGAAATTATTATACTTAAGTGTATTCAAAGGTGTTCCATTTATTTCTTGATTCAAGTTTTTACCCATTTCATTAATTTTATTCAAAACCAGAAAGGAGTTACATATATGAAATTTCATTCCAGTCCTGTACATGTAATTGGACTAATCTTGTCTGTAAAACAAACATTAAACCTATGCAATTTCACGAATGCAGTCAGCAAAACGAGGCCAGAGCAAAATCATTGACTACACATCTCCCCGTATGTAAATCGTGAAATGCTAAATACATATTTGATAAATGAGTTTCTAAAAATGTTTTGAATTTAATGTTATTAAATGAATGTTATGAAAAGTTATCACAGCAAATACAAATCAATGCTGCAAATACGTGATTTGTGCAAACACAACAAGCAATGAGATAGAATGCAAAAATATTTAATGAACATTATAACAAACACATACATATAATGGTTTTGGCACGAACTTGGGAGCTGACTGATTTTTATCACAGAGGAGGGCTGAGCAAGAGCTAGGTGCTGTCCTGGAGCCGCTATGAGGCTTGGACGGTGGTCTGCGGACCGGGGCTGCAACCTGAGCTCTGGTGCTAGCTTATTTACAAGGAGAGGGACGACCGAGAGCTAGGCGAGGGTCCTGGGGCCGCTGCGGCGGTTCGGACGGTGGTCTGCGGACCGGGCCTGCGACCTGAGCTCTGGTGCTAGCTTAATACAAGAAGAGGGACGACGGAGAGCTAGGCGAGGGTCCTGGGGCCGCTATGAGGCTCGGACGGTGGTCTGCGGACCGGGGCTGCGACCTGAGCTCTGGTTTGGACTTGGGGGAGAAAAGGACACTCTAGATGAGTGGAAATAGCCTGGCCAATGATAGGCCAATCAGTCAGCCCCTGACAATAAAAGGCAAAATTGAAAAACTGTACATATTTACAAGCAGCAGCCAAATGGTACAAAGGTGAGCACCTAAGCCGGTGAAGAGAGGGTGGGCTGGCGGGTATGGCAATTTTGTAGCGATTGTTGTTGTCCTTCTAGCTTTGGGAGAGGAATGGCGAGACACAGGGCTTATGGGTAAAAAAGGCTTCCCGTGCGCATGCGCAGAGGGGGAATTTGAAACCTTACGAGGGATAGTTGTAGCGCAACATAAACACGTACATGAGAATAAATTTTTATAATACACTGGACATGCATGTAGAAAACAAAATATGTTGGATTTGCACAAACCACAATATTAAATTATCATATATTGTTTTGTTTTATCCAAGATGGCTGACGTTTCTGAGTGAAAACGCATATAACAAACAACGTTAATAACAAGCTGATTCCTCTGGTCATCTTTTTTTATCCGTGTTCTACTGTACTTCTACTGCAATATTCCTTAATGCATTTACTGCTGTTTTATGACAGAAAGACAAAGCTGTAAGAGGTCCATCTGCAGAAGAAGTTGTTCCAACCAGTTGCCTGGCAGTACACAGTTGCCATGTGACCCGGAAGTGGTGAGGTGACATAGGAGCACATTGCTACTTTTTTAAACGTAACATCTGAAGACTTCTTGTGGAGGTAGCACTGTGATGAGAGGGAACTTAGATGAAGTAATGCAGGATAAGTATAAAAATGTAACACATATTTAGATTTTACTACATTTTTTAACTTATCCTGGAATACTCCTTAATGCATCCTTATCAGACAGTATGTCGGGGGCATACCTTCAGATGTGATCCTCAAGGGACCCTCTTCAAAATGTCCAAGGTACCATCAAAGCATCCTTCGCGATGACCAGAACCGTGTGACCATTCTTGTCAGAAAAAAATGAGAGTGCGAGGGATGCAGGATGTCCAGGTAACAGTACAGTAATAGAAAATGTTAGTAGGATGTAAACCCTCTAGTCAGGGGTGACAAGCATCAGAGAGGTTGAAAGGCTGAAAGGTCAGCTCAGAGCATCAGGAAGAGTCATTGGTGCTTGGAGTTGGTGACCTGCTGGGCAACGACCAAGGGGCCAAAGCTGTGGATGCCCTCCACATCCTCTAAGGCTATGACTCCCCGGTAGTGGCTGGCGCTGACTGTGTCAGAACGCCAGAAGCAATCTTCAATGAAGGATCGGATGGAGCAGTTGCTGTGGAGACTGATGGTTCTGATCTCATGAGGGTATTTGGTCCTCCGGGGGATCCAAGCCAGCATTCTGATAAGCCTGTAGAAGGAGATCTCAAAATCACAAGGAGATCGTGTTAACTGTTAACGTTTGTCTGCGAGGTCGTGGAAAACCTGGAGGAATAGTCCTCTCCTGGCATCACGTGGAGTGTTGGAGAAAACACTTTAGTGCACAAACTGGGCATAGGTGGAGTTCCTGCTTGTGTTCGGTACCACAAACGAAGAGAGAGTTGGGATGGTGAAGGATCGGTCTGGCTGCCCTGAGAGTTGATTCTTGGCTATGAAATCCCATCACACCCCAAGATGAATGGCACTGTGCGCCCTGCACTCAAATCGGACAAGCGTGATGTCAAATGCATGTAGCTCATTCACCCTTGCCACAGTAGCCAGAGCCAAGAGGAAGACCAACTTCTTGGCGAGGTTGTATAATGAAGCTGAGTGAAGTGGGGCATCACGCAGCAACTTAGAGCCACATTCAAATCCCACTCCGGGGCTCTGAACTTAGCCTTCTGACAGATCTCAAGGATCGCAGCAAAGCTTGGAGTTCCGGAAACTTTGTCATTCTGTGAACTTCCGGGACTGCCAATATTGATTTTAAGGCCACTATGTAAGGCTTAACCAAAGAATATTCTTGGTTTCAAACCTTTCATTTTTATTTCAATTTTCAATTTTTTTAAATAAAAATCCTTAAATATTCCCCGTTTCGAACATACAGCCCCAACAGTGAAATGCTGCAATACTTAAAAACAATTGATCCAATATAGCGTGCAGTTACTTCCTTTTTCATGCTTTACTGCGCATCTCGTGTGTTATGGTTATGGCGGCAATAGGAGTTTGTTTTACTGTTTGAAAATTTGGTCAAAGAAAACATGAAATTTATGATAAAACAACACTGGACATGATGATTTACAAATTCAATGGTATTTGTGAACTCTATGCAGGTATGCAGAGGTTAAGATTTACATGGGTATTTGCCTTGTAAAATAAGCCAGAAATAGCAAAAGCATCTATGGGTGATTTAGGTTAAAAAATACTTAATGTCATGGCCAATATCATAACTGACAAGAAATTTCAAAGGAATTGATAGGAAGACTGAAGATTGTGTATCTCTAATGACTTATGTTCGTTTCAAGGCGAGTTTATGATGAGTTGATGTGATTTGCGGATCAAATCATACACGATTTTAATGTAATGTACCGTTTATCGCCGTCTATAAAGTGACCCCACACCTAAGGTGACTCCCCTGTACAAGCCTTCAAAATCAATGCTGATATATATATACCCCGTCTATAAAGTGAACCGGAATGAAGCATGTCACCAGCGCATACAAAATCCCTACATTTGCAATAAAAACGGGTTTGTCTTCGGCTGAAAAAAATTGCATTGTATCCCTTCAGCGAATTCAGGGAAACGAACAGATTATAACAAATTAAACTTGGGTCAATACAAATTTGAAATTGGAGATAAAACATCACTAGACATGATTATTTACCGATTAAATTGTATTTCCTGTTCTGGCTGGCATTGTTTTATATGCAGAGATAAAGATTACTGTGTATATTTTCTTGAAAACTAAGCCAGGAGTAGCAATCAGCTGTACAACTTTTCTCAGAATCTACTGGTGATTCGGTGAAAAATTACCCAATAATATAACTTTAAAGAACATTGATAGAATGAGCAGAAGAATTGCCTCTAAAACTATTATTTTATCAGGAATAGTTTATTCCAATATCATGTTATTTCAGTTGCAGCCTTATCTATATACATTTGAAATAAGTTAATAACCATAAGCCTAGCACTTTGGTACAGGTGATCGCTATTGCCAAATATTTTTTTGTATGGAACAATTTGAACACCGTCGATGTGCCCGCGATTGCGGAAACTTTATGTTGACATATAATAGTCAAAGTACAACAAATATTACTTTCAGGGAGTGAATGTATGGCATTTATGATACATATATCTATTCTCTATCCACTAAAGTTCATTTCAAGGCGTCAATAACGGTAATATGACTTGGGTTGCTGTAAATAACAGTGAGTTGTGTAATCTTTCTTCACATACAATTTTGCCGAAATGAATGGAAACAATATTGAATGAAATTTTGAATAAAATTAATAAAGTTTACAAACATAAGTTTGTCTAGATAAGATAGATAACAAACTCTTTTTATAACCAGACAGTGTAATTACATGATTAGTTTGCGTACTTCAGTACAGATTTGCTCACAGTAATGTCCTTGTTTTTTTGGAAAAACATGAAAACTCTTCAACATTGTGTACAAGACAACCCCCCTTGAAAGCCCCTTAATTCTAGGTATGAAAAACTTGCCTTATATACAGGGATATGGATTTGGATTCTTACTAATTTGTACAACAACAAAAAAAAAGCCACCCACCCACACAATATTTTCAAAAGCCATTGCCTGAGAACCAAATTCTTGTATTTTTTTCAGATTAAGTAGTAATAGTACTGCCCTTGAGGTGTCTTTTGCTGTGCAGGAACAAAAGACATTCCGCCAAGAATCAGGGAGATGCAGTAGTGGGGTCCTTATGTTTTTCCTTGCAGAAACTCCCAAAGGATAACCACTTGTCGTCATAAATTCCCCTGGTAGCAGGTCTGTGAGCCAAATATATAGCTATCGCTGCTCTGGCCAGATAACCCTTTGCACCTAAGGCGCTTTGCAGATGTACCAAGCCTGTGATGAAAACATGTCTTTGAGATTCACAAACCAGCCCCTCGCTGGCAACCAAGGCACTATCAAAGTCAGAGTGAGGCTTTTGGTTGCCCTGGACTTCACCTTGGCAAGAAGTACTGGTGGCCGAAAAGCATACACTCTTAGTCCCTCTGAAGTGATGATGAATATGTCCACCTCCCAAGCTTGTGGGTCTGGGATCCGGGAGACAAAAGTTGAGATCTGGAAGTTCTTGCAAGTGGTGAAAAGGTCGATGGGATGACCCAGGAGCTGACATGGGAGAAGAAACGTCTTGAGAAGGGGCTTCCCTTCCTGACCTTGATAGAGCATCTGCAAGAACATTCCTCAATCCAGACCAAAAAGCAGAGGCCCAGCCGATCTACCAGATGGAAGAACCGGAATGTCCGTTGAAGGAGGGAGTGAGAGTGTCTCGTCCTCTTACTGCACAGACACCAAAACCACCGTGATGTTGTCAGTGGAAAAAGCGAGTTGAGTGTAGCAGAGGCTCTTCTGCCGGTGTGATATTGCCTAGTGCGCTGTGCGCCAGTCCACAGCCCTGACGTTATCTGGTTCCAACCCTGTAGAGAAGCTTCTTACAAACAGGAGGCATGTCAGGGATAACTGTTAAGGAGACACCTCCTAAGATGTTTGACTCTTCCGTCCACCAACTGAGACAACTCCTGAGGTGAGGCGGTAGAGCAACTGAATGGCAAGGGTCCTGACGTTTTATGTAAGGCCCCAGGAACTGTTGGATAGTACCCCGGTGTAGGTGACTCAAATCCTGGGCTGACGTGAGCAATCCCATGAGCACTAGTCACTGATCGCTGACAAAGTGTAAGCAGCTATTGAAGAGCAGGTAGCAGATTTAGATAAGACTGTCTACAAGATTGTAAAATTGAAAAGTCAACTTCAGGAGGGTTTCTGATTGTGTCGGGCCTTGACACAAAATCGATGAAGTATGAAGTATGAAGTATGTGATCGTTTCTATCATCTTAGCACTGAATAAGCGCTCCGGTTCTTAGGTCGAGGTGATGCTGAAGGGTGGTGTCTTGTTACCCTTGGGCATCGGAGGTCAACTGAAGTTAGTGAATCTGTCACATTGATGTAAGCGACAAGCGTCTGATCGTCTGATCGAAGGGTTGCAGCATTATGTACAAGTAAGCATGCAATGCATGGGCCCGGTGATGGAGGAATGGCGGCCAAACTGCCTGACTCCCGAGCCGACCAGTCCTTGGTTTAGCTCCTTAATGCCCAGTGTGAGACAGGG
Source organism: Haliotis cracherodii (assembly GCF_022045235.1). NCBI lineage: Eukaryota > Metazoa > Mollusca > Gastropoda > Lepetellida > Haliotidae > Haliotis > Haliotis cracherodii. Next base: position 34,272,549 of record NW_027266286.1, read on the forward strand.
TAACAACATGTACCATCTGTTAACGCTCCCTCAGAGCGGTAAACATGCTCAATCCTCAGGACGGGTGAACAGCTAAATGAACAGTGACATGACCGGGATGACTCAGAGCTGTGCTATGAAGAGCCGGGACAGGCTGAATCACATCATGATCTAGTATAAGTAGATGGGGTAAGATCTCCGTCATGGGGGTAGATGAAGAAGGCGCTAGTGGCGCCGCCGATGAGTTGGTGACAGGAAATATCATCAGGACAACAGGAACCTTGAGTCATAGGAAGCGCCCCTGCCACCAGTTGAGCAGGAGACACCGATGGTGCCATGGACTGTCTAAACAAGGATTGCACCCAAACGTGCATCCAGTTAGGATCCATAAAAGAGGCGGGCAGAACATGTTGCTGCACCAGTTGATAAGGCATCCAGGTAGTCCAGGGAAGGGGGGGGGGTTGTAGTCGCCAAGGGTGGTTCAAGCACCTGAGACGTTGCAGAGACGTAGATCGCTGTATTATCCTGATGAGCGGTCACCGTCTGGGATGACATGACCAGCAACTGAGGTGATGTCGTCTGTGGTGTCATAGTAGAAACAGAGGTCGAAGGGGAGGGGGAGGTAGACTGCGACTCAGAGGTAGTATCATCAATAGCCGAGGTAGGAATGCAGTGACGTCGGACATCAAAGGGTGTCCGTGGGCACACTGAGTATGTCACTTTTTAGGAGCTCTCAAGTAGGGAGAAAAAATCCTTCTCAGGCAGGGGACTGCAGAAGCAACACTGTGATGAGGTTGAATGGTGGCCCATGCAATTAAGATACAGGGTGAGGAACACTGCCCTGCTTCTGTAACAAACAATACAACGAGGAATAAATCTGTAATTTAAGCAAAGTCAGATTCACAACACGTGTAAACACACCACGGGAAACGGAAGGAAATTCATAACTTAAACTTCATTGATTTATAGGAGCAAAGTAACACTTAAAACACACACAAAGAGATAAGTAATAAAGAGTAATGAATTACCAAAAAAAAAAAAAAGAATTTACAACACAAAACATGAGAGTGTGGCCACCATTCAAATTCAAAATGGTTGATTGGAAAAACAATACCAGACCTGTCAACCCCTCATCATGACAATGTGGGAGATTTGACTTCAAAATGGGGGAGATTTGCCTCCAAAGGGGGAGATTTTTAAAATAGTGAAGATAAGATAATTTCCAACTTTTATTTTTAATAATGTTACTAAGAAAACCAAATATTTTGAAACAATAAATAATCAATAAGTTTCTTATTCGTACAGCTTGCCTAATTTCCGTGTGCATTTTCCTCCTCCAAAAATAAACCTAGCACAATCTACACATATCACTTTCGTTCAAAGATCATCTCAGATAAACGCAAACAGATATTGAAATTTCACAATCGGCAGCTTGACCAGTTGACTACGTGTTCAATCTGACCAGTTGTCAGGCTTCATTATGATGCAGGTTTTCTGAGTATTTGGCGCGATTTTGGTTACAAAATTTGCCAAAGAAATATCAACTGCATTTATCCTGACGCAACATGATCGCCCCTGATTTCAATAAGATATACTGCTTTTTTCTGTCTGCGTAGTCTGTTGACAGTCCCATTACTTCGCTTCTTAAATTTCCAAGACATGTTCACGTTATTCCCTTCCAAGAAATGTATGCCATATTTGGAAGTACTATTACGTTTTACTACAAGTTATGAATGAAATGAGTCTCGTTGTCGTTGTTGACCTTTCTGACCTTGACATGTATTAATCTCATAGGTTGACTAGTACTGTTGTATGCAAATTAGATTGCATATCTGGGATGCAAGCAAACTATTAGCCAATCAAATCGTGTAAAATAATCACATGATACATTCTTGCGAAATTTGATAAAGTTCTATGTTTTGATGTTTTCTGGGTACAATGTCAGTCAAAAGGAAATTTATAGGTTTCACTTTAAACTTTGACTTTGAAACCCTAGCTATGAGGAAGCCTGATCGTGTAACTCATTGTTAATTCGACTACCGAATCAACCAATCACGCATAGTGTTGTTTCTGACGACGGCGCTTGCAGGACATATTTTGTTTTCATTTCCAAGAGTTCAATGACGTAACTTTGAGGTATGTTGATGTTTTAACAAAGTTTTCTGACAAATCTGATAACCAATAAAGTCATGTATAACTGGACCGGCCATATGTATCTACGTTCTTAAATTATGGAAGAATAAACACACTAAGAACATGAAGACAACAGTTCATTTCATGAAGTGATGAATACTTGGCTGATTTTCATTTCAAGTTCAACCCTTCATGCACCTGTTACAACTATCCGAGTTTTCTTAACAGTTTACATTGTTCAATCGTTCACCATATGAATTTAATTACCAGTTCATTACTGGACAAAGGCCCATCTGGGTCCCCCTGCCGTTGGCTGTGAAAAGGGTCGCTAATCCGGGAGCCTACCAGACAGATCGGGATGCAAACTTTCCGTTCATTGTTTTTTTTTACTCACGGGACAATGGAGGCGAATTTTTAAAATAATGAAGATTCTGTTTTGCGGGAGAAATAGCCCATCATGCGGGAGACTGGGAGATTTCATCAAATTGCGGGAGGGTTGACAGGTCTGCAAAACGCCCCTATTTACCGTGACTGAGAGCCACAAACAAGCGGAAATATAGTATAAATTATGTAAGGATAAGACAAAAAAAGTCCCAAACCATCAACAACAACACAATAACAAGAAAAAATGATGAATGAGTAGGAAGCAAGAGATGCTGGAAAACTGCAGAGGCTTTATTTACACAAGATGTGTCAGCAGTGAACAAAATAATGTCTTTTTGAATTGAAGCAACCGCACAGCCCTGCACTAAGGATGATTTCTACCTAGTTTCACTGTCTTACAGTTACTCCAAGTTCAGCGGTAAACTAAATAGGTAATACGAAATCATTTTCAGCAAATATATAGGTTTAATGGACTATGTTGGGAGACAACAGTGACACCATTTGGAGGTAACAGGTGTGTTTCGTATCTTACCTCTGTCATGGATGGCTGCTTCACACCATTGAGGAACACAGACTTGACTGCACATGGTCCATAGAAGCGGCACTTCACTTCATGGGGGGTTATTCTTGCATGTGCAATGAACAGCAGGAAGCCAACACCTGACCAACACATCATGATACATGGTACTGTCATGATACATGGTACTGTCATGATACTATACTTCACAAACATGTCATGATAAATGGTACTGGGATGATACTGTATCTGACAAACATGTCATGGTAGATGATACAGTATGTGACAAACATGTCATGGTACTGTATGTGACAAACATGTCATGGTACATGATACTTTCATGATACTGTACCGGACAAACATATCATGATACTGTATTTGACAAACATGTCATGATACATGGTACTGTCATGATACTATACTTTACAAACATGTCATGATACATGGTACTCGGATGATACTGTATCTGACAAACATGTCATGGTAGATGATACTGTATGTGACAAACATGTCATGGTACTGTATGTGACAAACATGTCATGGTACATGATACTTTCATGATACTGTACCGGACAAACATATCATGATACTGTATTTGACAAACATGTCATGATACATGGTACTGTCATGATACTATATTTTACAAACATGTCATGATACATGGTACTGGGATGATACTGTATCTGACAAACATGTCATGATGCTATACTTGACAAACATGTCATGATACATGGTACTGGGATGATACTGTATCTGACAAACATGCCATGGTACATAATACTGTCATGATACTACTTGAGAAACATATCATGGTACATGATACTGTACGTGACAAACATGTCATGGTACATGTTACTATATCTGGCGAACATGTCATGGTACATGATACTGTCATGATACTGTACCAGACAAACATATTATGGTACATGATACTGTATCTGACGAACATGTCATGGTACATGATACTGTCATGATACTGTACCGGACAAACATATCATGGTTCTGTATGTGACAAACATGTCATGATAGATGGTACTGGGATGATACTGTATCTGACAAACATATCATGGTACTGTATGTGACAAACATGTCATGGTACATGATACTGTACCGGACAAACATATCATGATACTGTATTTGACAAACATGTCATGATACATGGTACCGTCATGATACTATACTTGACAAACATGTCATGATACATGGCATTGGGATGATACTGTATCTGACAAACATGTCATGGTAGATGATACAGTATGTGACAAACATGTCATGGTACTGTCATGATACTGTATCTGACAAACATGTCATGATGCTATACTTGATAAACATGTCATGATACATGGTACTGGGATGATACTGTATCTGACAAACATGTCATGGTACTGTCATGATTCTGTGTCTGACAAACATGTCATGATACATGGTACTGTTATAATACTGTATCTGACAAACATGTCATGATACTATACTTGACAAACATGTCATGGTACTGTCATGATACTGTATCTGACAAACATGTCATGATACATGGTACTGGGATGATACTGTTTCTGACAAACATGTCATGATTCTGTGTCTGACAAACATGTCATGATACTATACATGACAAACATGTCATGATACATGGTACTGTCATGATACTGTATCTGACAAACATGTCATGGTACATGTCCTGTGGAGGATAGGGTTTTCCCTGCAAGATGTGCTGGAAGTGAAGAAGATGTCTGTTGAAAATATAAAAACTCTAAGACTGTTTTCTACAGCCTAAACAGGATTTTTATGGCTATGATGTAATAGAAGTAGGGTAGGAATTATTGTGATATTCATGGATGTGTTGGTTGTTGGTACTAATGAACCTATCACCGTATTACCCTATGTTGCATAAGCTTCTTTGAGAGGCATTAAGAAGTTGGAGTACTAAGTAAGGATAAGATGTATGGCTGAACAACTTCTTTATTACAATTAGGAGAGATGTTTCGGTGTAGATTCTAACACCACTATCAAGCAAGTGATATACAGTTACTTACTTACTTATATTGGAGATTTAATGTGCGCTTTCCGACTGCAAGCGTATGTCGCACACGGAGTATACAGAGTATGGTTGACAAGTTTAAGTACAGGTAGGAGGCAGTGTTTATACAGTAGAGTAGATTAAGATGTAGTTACACTGGAGTGGAGAAGCCTGTTATGTACACACAAGGGAAAACATATAGACTGATGAAACCATTAATATCAACAAAAGGTTGAAGCCAGTATTTTAAACAAAAGGATTATGACTTGGGTCTTTGACGAGTTGATGGTACGCCGGGGGGGGTATGTAATAGCCTTGGTCACGGTTGATTGACAGCTGGAGTCTTTTGATGTTGATGACTTCTCATAGTTTCCTGATTTGGAAGTCTTTGAGGTTGGTTGTTAGGGCTTTGACTTAGTCCCACTGGATACTGTGGGTTGGGTTGTCACTGATATGGTCTGAAAGAGCTGACTTGGAGTCATCTTTGGAGACTGAGCATTAATTTCTTAAATTCGGGCTTTGAGGGGCCTTCCACAAAGTAGCTTTCAATCTAAAATTAACCGATCTTCCCTTCTTCCTCTTTAACCTCCATCTAAAAGAACTCACCGAATAAAAAAACAAACTAAAAACTAAATCACCAATCACCCGAACCCAATAATGGAAGGACTAAATATTTTTCAGTGGAACGCCAACGGACTCACCTCCCACAGCTATGAACTAAAAACTAAATTTAAACTAAATAAAGGCCCTCACATTGCTTGTATACAGGAAACCAAATTCTCAAAAAAATCCAAATTCACACTACCTAACTACAACTCAGTTAGAACTGACAGAGCTAAACCGAAAACAAGAAGAGCCGCAGGAGGACTAATCAAATTTATCAGGGAAGATATAAATTACGAAGAAATAAAAATAGACACGCCAAACCTAGAAGCCAACGGCATTAAAATCACTTTAAATAACCGAAACATAAACATCATAAATATTTACCACTGGGCGGAACAAAAAGTCCAACCTGGGGATCTAAACAAACTACTCCAAATAAGCGATAAATCTACTATATTCCTAGGAGACTTTAACGCTCACCATCCTACATGGAGCATAGGTGATAAAATAGATACTCATGGCAAATTAATCTCCGAATGGATAGAAACAAACGATCTAGTACTCCTAATAGCAACCAACCCACGAGGTACAATAAGATAAACCAAAAAATGTCGGCTATCGACCTAACCATATGCACCGCAGATCTAGCCCAAAGTACTCAATGGGAAGTGCACGACGTCCCGCTAGGTAGTGATCCCCTCCCCATAAACATAACCATAGGAAATACAAACGTACCAATCCAAACAGAAAACCAAGAACCAAAATTCCATTACACTAAAGCTAACTGGGACCAATTCCAAGATATCTGCAACGAAGCTAACTTAAACGAAATAGAAAATAATGATCCAGAAACCTATTGTAAAAACCTAACAGACTATATAATAAACGCAGCCAAAACCTCCATCCCCTTCAAAACATCTAAGACAGGCAAACCAACGGTACCATGGTGAAATGAGTAAATTAGAGAAAACGTAAATCAGCCTTCAATAAAGCAAAACGCGACTACAAATATTTAAACATAGCCCATGAACTAAACCACCAGGTTCAAAAACTAGTCCAAAATAGCCAAAAGTAGAGACTGGAAAAAATTCTGTGAAGGTATAAATAACCGTACAGATGCCAGAATGGTCTGGCGCAAAATCCACGCCATTAGAGGCTTAAAACGACATAAAAAAAACCTAACATTGACAACTCAACCAACCCCGCCCAAAAAGCAAATAATCTCGCCAACCACTTTTCGGGCGTTAGCAGTAACACCAACTTCAGTCAAAAATTCCAAGATAAACTTAAAACAGAAAACAAACCCACAAATGAACCAAACAATAACAATCTAGAAATAAATCAACACTACACAATGGAGGAGCTCCTCTATGTAATCCAAAACAGGAAAAAGGGCACAGCCCCAGGATTAGACCTAACTTCTTACCAAATAATTAAAAAACTCCCCCTAAAACTACTCCAGGCACTACTCAAACTATACAATCTCATCTTCCTAAACGGACAGGTTCCTACTCCCTGGAAACAGGCCCTAGTCATACAATCCCTAAACCTAATAAACCAGCTAATCAAGCTAACTCATATAGACCAATATCCATAACTTCAAACTTATGTAAAGTAATGGAATCAATGGCTAAAAATAGATTACAACATTACTTAACCCAAAATAACATCATAAACCCAGATCAAAGCGGTTTCACTCCTGGCCGCTCAACCCTAGATAACCTCGCCTGACTGGAACAAGATATTAAGACAGGACAACTAAATAAACAATATACCACAGGCATCTTCTTAGACTTGTAGTTATTTTACTTCCGCGAACAAATGGTGATTAATTGCTCTGATGGTTCCGCCAATTAATAGTGTGATCGCCCGGCACGATCTGCATAGTGTTATCTTAAAATGCGGTCCGCGACTGTTAGCTCAGAACTAGGGATTTTACCTTTCTTGAAGCTTCGTTGCAGACGATACCTTTTCCGGCAGCGCTCCGCCACGTGCACCTCGGCCTCGGCTGCCCGAACACTTCCGAGGGAAACCGAATGTCTCCGACGGAAGTAGAGATCGTCTCACACAACACTCCTCCCTGTTTTCTAAGCTCGGGTATATCCGAGGACGTCCGTCATTGCTGAAGGTCCTCCCCCATCATTTCTGCTCAGGCACATCCGGAGACGTCCGTCATTGCTAGAGGAACACCTTATCTTTTAGCCGCTCTGGCACATCCGAAGACGTCCGTCATCGCTGGGAGGGATGCTTTAATATTGCTGGAAACCCTACTCCACACATTCAGTCATGAGAGGCGTTAAGGGTTTGTACCCATGAATGGACACAGGTACTTGATTTACTGTGTCAATATGGAGTTTCTATATACTTGCAACCCTACTCCACACATTCAATCATGCGAGGTGTTAAGGGTCTGTAGGTTTAATGGTATCCCCACAGCCTATGGCATCAGATAATTTAAGATGCAAAATACCCATGAATAGACACGGGTACTTGATTCACTGTGTCTTGTATTTCCTTGTACGTAGTTTCTAAATCCTTGCAGCCCTACTCCACACATTCAATCATGCGAGGTGTTGAGGGTTTGTACCCCACAATTAGCATCAGATAATTAAGATGCAAAATACCCATGAATGGACACGGGTACTTGATGGGGTGAGTTGCGTATCATGGCTGTACCACTTCCCTGACCCCCAGGAGTAAACCCGGGTGTCCTTCTAGTCACTTACAAGAAGTGGTACAGGGCTTGGCTGTTGGCTGTGGTGGTGGCGAGAACCGATTCCACTGTTGTCCCACGGATCCTTGATACCAAGTAGGCCACCTCGCCTATATCATTTGGGGTGCTGATCCTGTTATTTCTCGGGGACAGGTAGGGTGCATCTGTCTCTAGGAGTAGCCTATCTTCTGGCACCCTCCTTAAAGCTCTCTTTTGTTGAGATGTGAATCCCGCCACCATTCCAGAAAATCCAAAGTAGGCCCTGGGGAATTTGACCAACCAGGCCTCTAGAACCTGGTAATCTCCCCAAAGCAATGGACATGAATGGCCATGTCTGACACACTATCTGCTTTGGATTCCTGGCAGTGCCTATCAAGGATGCCTATAGCAAGGCAATGGGCCACAGCACCAAAATTCTTCTTCTCGTCCATTGCGTTGCCACGGCAATGGACCACCACTGGTAGGCCTGATGGCTTGAGTTTAAGCAGGCTTTGGAACACCTCCCTCTGTCGCACCCAGGAGGCTGGAGGGGTGGACTGGTCGATACCGATCTCCGCTAGGGCGACGACTTGAGGCTGTTTCAGGAGGTGGCAGATCTTCTCTTTGATAGCCTGGTTAAATTGGTCTGCCTTCTTAGGATGCAGACCAATAGCGTGGTGGATCCTTGTGTCCTGGCCTGTGACCTTTGGATATGTGCCCGGGTCACAATGTACGGACATCACACTTACCAACTGAAATGATCGATCTGGGTGTTGCTGGGGTCCTGGCTTTAGGGTGTCCTCCAAAGACCTACTTTCGAGTACTTGCCAAACTGTCTAAGTTGGAGACGATCCAGATGACAGTGAGCGTCGATGGCCTGAGGTGAGATGGGACCCGCAAGGGACTGACCATCAAACTCTGAGGCACCCTCATCCAAGACGAGGACGTCCAAACCCTGCTCCATAGCTGGCGATGGCATTTCCGGTGGGGTCCCTGCCTCCATAGGACCCTCCTCCACTTCCTCTTGTCTGAACAGTGGCTTGGCTGTGACCAGTGCAGTGGGTCTGACCTCCTTAGGGCTGGTCACACTTGCCAGTGACTGTAGCTGTGGTACCAAACCAAGACTAAAGAGAGCCTTAAACCTGGCTCTCTGCTCCTCAGTAAGCAGGTTGAGGAGGTTCCCAACGACCCTCCAATGAAGGAGAACAGCCACCGAGTTCACCGGGCACATGGTGAAGCTTGTGAGAGAACTCCCTCATCCGGGTAAGACCACTTGGGGAATTCCTCCAATAGGTCAGAGCCATTTAAATGATCTACCAGGTCCTCAGGAGTAGACCCGGGACCGAAGATCTGTTTAGCCAGCCAGATCAGTGCTGTCTGGGCCTGAACCAGACGCTTCACCTCCACTTGTCCCTGATCTCAGCACTGGGGCAAATGACTCATCAGGTGTTGCCTGAGATGCCTTGTCCGTTTGGAGCACCCATCCACGAAGCAAGGTGAGCCCTGTGCTGACAGGGATACGGAGGTGGTTTGGCCATGATCCTGTGTCAACCCTGGCTTGTGGTTCCTGATGGGCTTTCCAGGGTTAGTCGGGGCTAATGAAGTCTTGATCACCAACCCCAACCTGTCCGAGGAAGTGACAGAAACTTTTCTCTGTACAGGCTTTCCCATGATGGCCCCCTCTGGCTTCTGTCCCTGGTGGTACAGGTGTATGTCGCCACGCCTTGGGGTCCGCCCTCTCCTGTACGTGATAGCCCGGTTTCGTTGATGGGACCTTCCCCTTCTTGGGACTATGTCCTCGATGAGGTTTTCGAGATGGTTCACGCATCTCCTTGGCGAACGAGACCTCTGAATGACCCTCGACCAGGACACTCTATGTTGAGGATGCCCTGAGGGCGAACATGAACGAGCACGGTGTCCCAAGCAATCGCGTCTCCGGATAGAGCGTGAGCGGTGGTTCTCCATGTCAATGTTTGGTTGTTGTTTTGTTTGGGGTTTTTTGTCTACAGGTGCCTGCAAGAGTTGGAAACTATATATTGACCCCATCATCATCTAAGTATGTGCATGGGAAGACCACGCACATACATTTTCAGTTATAGAGACAGTAGTCACAGAAGTAAGAGTCCATTGTTTTAGACTCCTCCTCCGTGACCCCACACACTCGCCGTGATACCATTCATCACAACCATCACAAGCAATCATAAGTGTACCATTGTAGGGTTTCTGGCACTTACAGTATAAGATGTCAGTCTCTTTTTGGTCGACATCAGACTGGTATTCCCCCTGTGTATCCTGTGTCATCCCCTGTTTGGACTCAAACTTGGCTTTTGCCCTCAACACCCATGCTGGAATTTTTCTATCCCGACACTGACGGAGACGGTCATGGTGGACAGTAGAATCTCGGTTCCTGTATCAGATGATAAACAGGGTGGGTGTTCGTTTCTTGACAATTAGAAAGGGACCCTTCCATGTGGGATGCAACTTTTTGCACTTCCCTACCTTCACAGCGGTGTCCATGACATACACCAAAGTGTATGTACTTTCATTGGTTTTCAAGTCATAATCCCTCTTCATTCTTTGTAAGGCTGTTCGGAGATTAGACCTGGCCATTTCATGCGCCTCCTGGATTGCTCTCTGTAAGGAATTCACATACTCTGGCAGGGAGTTAGATACATGTTTAACTGGGGATCCAAACATCAGATCAGCTGGTACATTCACCTCTCTTCCCAGCATCAACTTGTTGGCTGAATATCCTGTCTGTCGGTTTACAGATGACCGTATCGCCCCTGCTAGCTGTGCTAGGTACTCGTCCCATCCTGTTTGTGACTTCCCTACATGACAGCTTATCATATGGAGTAATGTCCTGTTATACCGTTCTACCTGTCCATTAGAAGACGGACGGTAGGGTGTTGTACGGGTTTTGTGAATGTGTAGCAAGGAACATATTGACTTAAAGAGTTCACTCTCAAAATTACGACCTTGGTCCGTATGTAATTGGAACGGATAGCCATATCGAGAGAAAAACTCATTGATAGCGGCTTGTGCTGTCGCCTCCGCCTTTTGACTTGGAAGACGGATGCACTCAACCCACTTCGTTAATTGATCCACCATCATCAATATGTACTGATTCCCTTTTTCGCTTAAGGGCAATGGACCAATAAAATCCAGGTGCACCCTTTCCATTGGCACGCCTGCATGGAAATTGGTCATTTTCGCCCTAGAGTGTTTAGAGGGTTTCTTGTTCTTACTACATTTCTCACATGTTTGGACATATTCCTGTGCATCTTGAGAGCATCGGTACCAATAATATCGGGACCTAAGTCTCTCTCTTGTCTTTGAGATTCCCATACGGCCTGCTGCGGGAATGTCATGGACATGCTTCAACACTTCTTGCTGGAGGGTTTGTGGAACAAGGAGCAGTTTGTTGTTGGAGTCCTGATTACTCTCCCGGACCACCAGACCCCGGTGATCTCGTGAGAATAATTCTTTGTCTATCCAGTAGGACTTTGTTGCTTGGCTCGCCAGAAATATTTCTTGTTCAGATGGTATTGTTTTATCATCCAACCATTGATGCAGAAAGGTTAGCTGTTTGTCCTTTCTTTGGAGCTGCCTTAACTCATCCAGAGAATATCCAAACATTGGAGTGGTATCCTTCTCTGCATTAATGGTGATCTTCTGAACTTGTACGTCCCTCGGCTCCGGGAAATAATTCAAGATTTCCTGTTTGTGTGTCTGTCACCATTACTAAGCGCTGAACACTAACTTCAGGCTTTGGACAGCTCTCTAAACAAGTCTGTAGATCTTGAGTAAAATATGTACTTGATGTACCTAGAACATTCCCCTCTGTTGAAAATGTTGCTTGTCTAGAAGTGGACTCCAACAAGAGTTGTCTCACCTTGGCTTGAGTGATGTTTCTCCTTGACAAGGGTATGGAATAATCAACTTCTTCCTGGAAGGCTCCCCAATTTTTGTGTGCTCTCTTGGAATATTTGCAGCCATTGCATGGGAGTGATAGGGGCTCCACTGTTCCCTGATAATAAGGGCAATTGTCCTTCTCGGGAATCCGTGACAATCCATCCGCATTGAGGTGCTTGGCACCAGGTCTATGGAATACTGTCATGTCTTGTGAGGACTTAATTCCTCAAGCCAACGGGTGAGCTGTCCTTCCGGTGATCTGAACCCCAGTAGCCAGGTGAGACTGCTTTTTTCTGTTCTTACTGTGAACTGCCTACCCAACAAATAATGGCGGTACTGTCGGGTAAACCGTATCACTGCAAGCAGCTCCTTGCGTGTGGTGCAGTACCTTCTCTGTTCCGGTGTGAGACTAAAACTGCCGTAACTAATTACTCTCTCTTGACCATCTTGCACTTGTATCACCGGTGTTGTTGTAAGGGCAGCATTTAACTTTTTGAAGGACTGCTTTTGTTTTTCCTCCCAGATAAAGGGTTTTTTTCCTGTGAGGTCATACAAAGAACATGCCAGCTCAGCGTAATTCTTGATGAATCCTCTGTGATAGTTGGCAAATCCTAGGAATCGCTCAACTTCCTTTTTGCAGGTGGGGACGGGCCAGTTATGAACACATTCCAGGCTACCTGGGTTTACTTCTAGCCCATCCTTGCTGACCACTGTGCCTAAAAATTCCACTTTCTTCTGAAACAGCTCACATTTTCTAGGTTTCAGCTTCAAATTGTATTTCCGGAATCGCTCTAATACTCTCCTCAGATTAATGAAGTGGGAGGGTATACTGGTCCCATTAACCACTGCATCATCAAGAAGGCCAGGACGATGTCCCAAGTCAATCCACTGAGGACAAGTGCCATAACTCTAGAAAAAGTGGCTGGGACATTGCAGAGACCAAAGCCCATTCTGACATGCTCATACAATCCATACTTTGTTATGAATGCAGTCTTTTTCAGGTCCTCTTTACCAATCTTGACTTGCCAATATGCTGAATTAGCATCTAGTTTGGAGAACCATTCACTGCCTGCTAGCGTGTCTTTGACCATAACGTCATTCAGACGTCGGTAATCAATGCACCAACGCACCCCACCATCAGACTTGCGAATGAGAACTGGAGCTGAAGCCCATTCTGACATAGAAGGCTGAATAACGTTGGCTTCCAACATTTTTTTCAAGTGTGCTTCCTCCTCATTTTCAAATCCTAGCGGGGTACGCCTCATGCGTTGTCTGACAGGTTTAGCATCTGCTGTGTCAATCCTGTGTTCAAATGCAGTAAACTCCCCTAAATCCAGATCATCCTTTGCGAAGACACCCTCAAAATCTTTGAGTAGGTGCACTAATCGTGACTGGTCATCTTGTTGCAAATGCGTGCACGAACGTGAATAGAGATCCTTGAGATGTTCTGGCAAGTTTACATGTGTGTCATGACCTATTTTACCTGGCTCTTCTGTCCCTAGATCGATGTCTTGTTTGTTCCAGTCATCTCCTTCATCCAGAGCGACTTCCCTGATATCCACCTCTGATGCTTCCCCAACAATTTGACCCTTCTTTACCGTAATGTGGTGGTCTGTAGTGTTAAGGAAGCAAATGACTGGCTTATCTCCTGGTGAATGAAGAATTCGTGGTGATATAAAGTCGGCCATTTCTGGAGTTGGTTCGGAGATGTAGGTTTGTAAACTTTGCTCCATGTAGAAAGGTGTCCTGGTTACCGAATGGGGTGGTAGTAACGTACGCCGGGGTATCATGATGCGACATACATTAACTGGTTTACCTGACTCCTTTAAAACCATGTTCACTGTTGTTCCATTTATGGTTAGGATATGATTTTTCATGTCAATTTCTGCACTATTTTTCAGCAAGAAGTCGAAGCCCAGGATTATCTCATCTCCTATTGGAGCCACATATACAGGCATTTGGAAATGCTTGTCTTGGACCTGCAATGTGACTGGTTTGGTGAGAAAACCCTGCATCTTCAATTCTCGTCCAGCAGTGCGTAAGGTGACATCATGGGTCTTCGCTGGTCTATGTTGAAGCTTCTTGAATAGCTTGTCAGAGATAATTGTCACCTCTGCTGCAGTATCAATTATTGCCTCTGCCTTTGTACCTTGGACCAATAGCGGGATGGTAAAAACTGTTCCATGATGCACTGCATTGATGGTAACTTCAGGACATGGACATTTGAAGATGTCACTACTCACAGCAGTTTCGTGATCTGCTAGGACCATTGCTGTGAGCAGTGACTTCCCCGTGGGCATCTTTAAAGGAATTTGAGAGACCTAGCTGTGGCGCCCTGATTGCAGTTTCCAGCTGGCCTTCACTCCAGTGCGGGGTAGGACTTTCGACCCACCCCGTTGGAGTTTAACTCCTTCTCCCCGGAACTCTGTTCCTCTTGAAATGATACCCTTTTGTCTTTAATCGGGCTTCTCTGAGGACAATTTATCTTAAAGTGTCCCACTTGGCCACACTGGTAACATTTATTGCTGCGACCAGGTGATGTTGCGGGACTAGAGGAACGGGAGAGACTATTGCTAAACCTTCCCATTACTCTGAATAGCATGGTTTCCATCTTGTCGAACCTTGCCTCCAGCTGGTCCATTTTCTTTTCCAGGGTTGGGGTTCTGGAATTGCTTACTGGTGACCTTGAGACAGCCCTGACTTGAAAATCTCCACCCTCTTCTCTATCAGATGACAGGTATCTTATCTGCCTCTGCTTACCATAGATGGCCTGATCCATTGCTTTCTCTAGAGAAAAGGGATGTAGGTTGGCTGCATACTGACCTGCCTCCTTCGGCTCACATTCAAGACAGAACCTCAGGATGACTTGTCGCTCAACATAGTCTTCTGGCAATCTGTCAAATGCAATTGTTGCTGTTGACATGAGCTGTTCAGACCATTTCTCGAGGGACTCATCTGGTTGTTGGCGCATGGTGTTGAATTTTACCTGCGCTGTTTCTGGAAGTTCTTGGCGATCATACCACCGTTGAAACTTCTTAACGAGATCCTCAAATGGGATATCGGGATCTCGCTCAATGCAAGAAGCGAAGTATTCACTTGCTTCGTCCTTCATGCAGAAGCATAACTGGTCCCGTAACTCCTCGGAATTCCAGTTCTCCTGTTTGGCATAAGTCCTAAACTTTAAATAAAAAGCTGACCAACGGCTCTTTCCATCAAAAAGACCAGGGCCCTAGGTATCTTGATTGCCGGGCAGTGTCGGTCCTGACTTGCATAGCTCTGCCTTGGTTGATGCTGTCTGGCCCTTCCTCGGTTAGGAAACCTGTATTCCTCATCATCAACATGATCAAGCGCTGGCTCTATGCAAATCTCTGGTTCTCTGGTACTTGGGCGACCAGGCTCTGTAACAATCTGAGGGTGTCGTCTGACATCCCCTGCCCCATACTCTCGGTCACGGAGAAAATGCCCAGGATGTATATTTCTTCCTGGTTGGTTTTCGACCCTTCTTGGCTGGGGAATTGTTTGAACATGTGTGGCCTGATATTTGTCAATGACAGAAATTAAATGATTTTGCTGTCTTGTTCGGTCATCTTCAATCCGCGATGCTGTTGCCTGTGCTGGCATTTTGGGTCGAACCCCACCATGGATATTCTGGTCTGGGGTTTGGACTTGGCTGCTTACCGGTACCTGTTGTGTCCGCTCTTGGCATTCTGCCAATAATGACTGAATTAATGCATCTCTTTGACGCAACTCTTCCTCATATCGGAGTGCTGCGACTTGAGCAAACGCTGGCGGTGAGTATGGTGAGTACTGGTAAGGCGAGTACTGTGCCAGGATGTGCGAATATGTGTTGGGCATGCTGGTTGCAAGAGTGCTCGCAACTAGTGGTGGTATATGATGGGGTGTTGCAAGAGTGCTCACAACACCGCCAACAGGTGGTGGTATGTGAGGGGGTGTTGCAAGAGTGCTCGCAACACCGACAGCAGGTGGTGGTTGATGTACTGGGGTCATTAAAACCCCTAAACCCCCATACCCTGATGACATACAGGCCACTGAACTTGGCCCCATGTTGGCTGAACTTGATATACCTGGTTGTAGAAGGCTTTGAGCCAGAGGCTGGCTACCCATTGTAGGGCTTCCTATTTCAGGGCTTCCAGGTGCAGAGAAATCAAAATAGTCAGCCAAGGAGGTGACCTTATGAATTTTCAAATTTAAAAATTCCTCCCTGGTGATTTCCCCATTATTTTCAATGTGTGCCATTATTAATTTTGCTGTGGAACGACCGATGCCAGGCACTGTGACCAAATCTTGAATTTCACAAGAGTTAATGCAAATTTTGTCTTCTGCCATGGTTTGATTCAATTTTGAAGTCCTAATTCACTTTATGAACAAGATGTTTTTTTCAAAATCTATCGCAACACACAGCAGGTGTGGGATCCAAACTTCAAATTGTTGAGCAATATTGTATTTTGCAAAAAATATCGCAAAACTCAGCGAGTGTGTGATCCCAATCTCGACAATATTGACGATTCCTGTGTTGTGTTGCCACCTCAGAATATTCAACAGATTTCAATTTTATTATACGATTAATCCACGATGAAAAGGTAACACGGTGGACCAAAAGTGGTAATAAATCAATCTCACAGGAAAATTTCGTTCAGAAAATACATATACATACAAACAATCGCTCGTATGCAAAGTATCACGGACGAGGATAAAGGTCACGAGGTCAGAGGTTTTGTTGACGCTCGCAACCGACTGTCAAAATTTCTCAAAATCTGCCAAACACGTTAATTCGCGTGCCACATGAATGAAAAATGTTTGAGACATACATATAATAACATATAGCCTCAATAATTACAATATTTGCCGTACAAAAAATGGAAAATATCTTCCAATCGTACGACAAAATTTTCACTTCAGATCGGCAACGGTCAAAACAATCAAAATGGCGGCCCGTTCAAAAGCAGAAATCGTAATCCTGTTCGCAGCGCCACTGTAGTGATTTTACTTCCGCGAACAATATGGTGATTAACTGCTCTGATGGTTCCGCCAATTAATAGTGTGATCGCCCGGCACGATATGCGTAGTGTAATCTTAAAATGCGGTCCGCGACTGTTAGCTCAGAACTAGGGATTTTACCTTTCTTGAAGCTTCGTTGCAGACGATCCCTTTTCCGGCAGCGCTCCGCCACGTGCACCTCAGCCTCGGCTGCTTGAACACTTCCGAGGGAAACCGAATGTTTCCGACGGAAGTAGAGATCGTCTCACACAACAGACTTCTCTAAAGCTTTCGACATGGTATGGCACGATGGGCTAATACAAAAACTTAAAAAAATAGGACTCAAAGGTCAGATAGATAGGACTTCCTAAACAATCGTAAAATAACCGTGGGTATAGACCAAACTCTATCGGACCAATGTCCCCTAGAAAATGGCACTCCACAGGGCAGTATCCTCAGCCCCACCCTCTTCAATACAATGATAAACGATCTATTCGAGGGCCTATCCCCTAAAGTAAACACATAAATATTCGCGGATGATGGAGCCATCTGGATCCGCACTAAAAGCATGAAGATGGTCCAAAATTTACTCCAAATCTCTTAATAAAATACAACAATGGGCTGACAAATGGGGCTTCTCCCTTAACTCAGAAAAAACAACAGGAATAGTATTCAAACATAAAAACATGAAACCCGCCTCCCGAATCCTCCAGCTAAACAATCAAACAATCAAATTTCAAAAACAAACCAAATTCTTAGGACTTATTTTCGATGAACATCTCACCTGGGATGTTCACATCCAAAACCTAACAACTAAATGCAGTAAAGACCTAAACACCCTAAGATGCCTAACTGGTTCTAACTGGGGAGCCTCCAAAGAAACCCTCCTCTCTCTCTACATATCACTAATTAGATCAAAACTAGACAACGGCTGCGCCATATACAACACCCTAAACCACTCTCTATCTTACAAACTTGACTCAATACAATATCAGGCTCTCAAACTAATTACACGCACCCAACATGGCACCTCCTACACTTCACTTCAGGCCTTAACAGGAGAAATGCCACTAAGTCTATGCAGGGAACAGCTAAGCTTAAATTTCAATCAAACCCTCTCATCCAAAACTTAATAAACCAAAACATCAGCCCCAAAAACCAAGCTCTAGCTCGTAAACACCCCTTACTTACCCCAATATCCCAAAGAATAACAAACTACCTAAATGAACACCAAATTAAAAATCTGAAACAAAACTGCAAACAATCAATATCTTCACCCCTAAACTTAAAATACCCAAAATAGACACATCACTAGCTAGCCAAATAAATAAACAAACCGACCCAAACATAGCTAAAACTACCACACTAGCATACATACACGAAAATTGGCCAAATTGGTGTCCATGGAAACGAGAACAAATAAAAATGACAAAAATCTCTAAATAGCAAAAGGCACCACTTCAGTGCTGGGTTAATGTGTATACAAAGTTTCGCGAAAAAATATTAAACGGTTTCCGAGTTATGGTCCGGAAACCAAGCTTACCCCCATTCAGAGTCTATGTTCAACTTATCTCCATGGAAACGAGAACAAATAAAAATGTCAAAAATCTCTAAATAGCAAAAGGCACCACTTCAGTGCTGGGTTAATGTGTATACAAAGTTTCGCGAAAAAATATTAAACGGTTTCTGAGTTATGGTCAGGAAACAAAGCTTACCCCCATTCAGAGTCTATGTTCAACTTATCTCCATGGAAACGAGAAAAAATAAAAATGTCAAAAATCTCTAAATAGCAAAAGGCACCACTTCAGTGCTGGGTTAATGTGTATACAAAGTTTCGCAAAAAAATATTAAACGGTTTCCGAGTTATGGTCCGGAAACCAAGCTTACCCCCATTCAGAGTCTATGTTCAACTTATCTCCATGGAAACGAGAACAAATTAAAATGTCAAAAATCTCTAAATAGCAAAAGGCACCACTTCAGTGCCGACGGGAACCGTGCCAAAAACAATATGTCTCCCTCCATTCTGGGGGAGACATAATTCTTAGGACTTATTTTCGATGAACATCTCACCTGGGATGCTCACATCCAAAACCTAACAACTAAATGCAGTAAAGACCTAAACACCCTAAGATGCCTAACTGGCTCTAACTGGGGAGCCTCCAAAGATACCCTCCTCGCTCTCTACATATCACTAATTAGATCAAAACTAGACTACAGCTGCGCCATATACAACACCCTAAACCACTCTCTATCTAAAAAACTTGACTCAATACAATATCAGGCTCTCAAACTAATTACACGCACCCAACATGGCAGCTCCTACACCTCACTTCAGGCCTTAACAGGAGAAATGCCACTAAGTCTACGCAGGGAACAGCTAAGCTAAAATTTCTGGGCCGCGTCCCAATCAAACCCTCTCATCCAAAACTTAATAAACCAAAACATCAGCCCCCAAAACCAAGCTCTAGCTCGTAAACACCCCTTACTTACCCCAATATCCCAAAGAATAACAAACTACCTAAATGAACACCAAATTAAAAATCTTAAACAAAACTGCAAACAATCAAATATCTTCACCCCTAAACTTAAAATACCCAAAATAGACACAACACTAGCTAGCCAAATAAATAAACAAACCGACCCAAACATAGCTAAAACCACCACACTAGCATACATACAAGAAAATTGGCCAAATTGATGTCACATTTACACAGACGGATCTTCAGATCCGACCTCCAAACACACAGGTTTCAGAGTCCATACCGCACAACCAACTAAAACCACACAATCCTTCCGACTCCCAAACAACCAATCAATATTCACGGCAGAACTAATGGGCATGGCCTCAGCCCTCAATAATCAAGAATAAAAAAACCCACAAAAATAATCCTAATACATACCGACTCCCTAAGTGGACTGCAAGCCCTCCAAAACAAAAATACCAAAAACCGACCTAAATTAATAAATCAAATACTTAAAAGCTCCAATGACCTAACTAAGGCAGGCAAACAAATAACCTTCTTGTGGATAACCGCCCACGTAGGAATATACGGTAATGAAAACGACGATAAGGCAGCCAAACTATCCCTCAAAATCCCAGAAATAAGCTTAAACTTACCCATCTCAAAATCAGCAATTAAAAGTTTTAACAAGCAAAAAATTCACCAAAAAATGGCATAACCTATATCTAAACTCAAATAGCCAAATCAAAAAAGAACTAAGCAAACCACTAACCAAACCAAAAATTCTCCATCCATCAAAAAAAATCGACAGAGTAATCACTAAACTCCAAACAGGACACACCAACCTAAATAACCACCTAAAAAAAATAAAAAAACATACTACAGGTAACTGCCAACACTGCAAACAACTAGAAACCCCAGAACACGTACTCATCCACTGCACACACTACCTAACACACCGAACCGCATTACAAACCACCCTCAATCTAAACAAGGCTCTCACTCTAGGAGCAATACTAAACCCACAAAATAAACTACAAAACTTCAAGGCCTTAGGCGTATTCTTAATCAAAACGAAACTAATAAAACGCATCTAAATACACTATAATCTACCAAATCAAAATCACATAAACAAACAAACATCCACCATACCCAGCTCCCTTAGTTCTCCCCCCCCCCAACCCCATCGGCATCTATTCCAAATCTCAAAATTCCCAAATTCTATATAAGCAACCCCTAAAGCCCCCTCTTGGGTTGCACACACCACTTTCGCCCCTTTCGGAAACACATTGAATGGCCTGGCCGGGCCCGTGTGCGAAATACCCATCAGTCGGAAAGCGCACGTTAATTCTCCGAAGTAAGTAAGTAAGTAAGTAAGCACACTCTGTATATCACTTGCTTGATAGTGGTGTTAGAATCTACACCAAAACATCTCTCCTAATAGTAATTGAGAAGTTGTTCATCCATATATCTTATCCTTATTTATATTGCATTAGGTTCCTGACATCCTTCAGTAAACCTTGTAACAAGCTCATCTTCCAAGCCTAGGTTTTGAAATGGGTAACTTCTAAACATACTTCACAGTTTTACATTTCAATTGTAATACCTAGCTTTTACAAACTTGCTTTTATAAACTTGTTCTTCATATGAACACAACTGTGTTTGATAAAAGTCACATGAAAATTACATGAATGAATCGAACATACAACCTCATATATGGTGCTAAGTTTTGTCACAGACTGAGCTACCGGGGCAGGTGATGAGAAGTTGTTCAATTTTACATGACATGACTCCAGCTTGTCCATGCTGCACATAATTTTTCTCTCCCACACTTTAATCAAATTCTTTTTATACTGCAACAAACTGTATTATTTCACTATAAGGTATCTCAATGTTTCCTTATGTTTTCTGGTATTTTTTGCATTTGGACGGTCCATAGGTTGTATAAAACATGCCTCCTCGGTTTTGTTGGAAAGTGTAACACCTTAGGCTATTCCAACGCTAGTGGTTTTACATTTTCAACCAAACCTTGGGGGCATGTTTTATCCAATACATAGATGTCTTCATATGCACAGTTTGTGTGTGAAAAGGCATGTTAATTTTGAGGTATCTAATGGAATCAGACACCTGATTTTATCTTATTTGGACCAATCAGAATCAAGCGATCTTCAGTGTCATGGTAGCATGTGTTACATTCTTTATAATATATTCATCATACTCTTATAAATCTTCTCAATCTTAAATTGGGTCAAACCTGGGGTGATGGGTTCCACTTCATTCTTGAAAGTGATGACAATCTTATCGGTCTCTGCTAGAGGGAAGCATTGGAGGGGGAACAGGGCGCTTAGGATCTGGGCTGTGTTGTTCAGGGTGATGGCCACCTGTCGGTCAAACTCCGCTGTCAGTCTGCAAATGTGTAAGCCATTCATGAGAACTCTTATAACACTAGTCTACACACCAGCCAAGAGACATAGTGGATGGAAGATAGGAACCTCAAACAATTGGGGAGAAAGAGACTGAATTTTAAGAAAATTTAAGAATCTTTCACTTGTCTTTTGTATTGTGCAGCTTGGTCTTTTAGCAGCTTTAGAGAATGGGTAAAAGGTTGAAGAATATTTCTTGTAGATGTAGCTGTACATCCTACTTATTTAACCAATACTGTTCATTTACCAAATATTATCGTGTATTGGTTGACACTGGATATAGACTGACCCTCCCATCTTAACCCTTGAAATCACAACCTAAATGACAAGCCCCGAAGAAAGGCTGACCCAACAATATAAACACATCAGGGTACAGCCGATAAAAATACATTGCACATGTCAGTACCAAGATGCTCAAGCCAGCTTGTCTAATCAAAGCAATGACACTGCCTAGTACAGTAACAGTAGAAGTGGCTATGCACTATTAGCAGATAACATTGTACAGTGATTCCTCGCTACAACGCTACCTTCGGGGTAAAAATAATTGATGAGCGTTATAGATGATCAGCAGTTTAACGAAGGTTGAATCATAGGTGTTAGATGACCAACAAAACAGTATATACGCTCTGCCTACCTAACACGATCTACGTTGCACATTTCAGAAGTAATTTATGATTCATAGTGTAAAAAAAGAATTGATCGAGTATTAACATGCGCTTTCAAAAAAAAAAACACATTGTATCCCTTCAGGTGAATAAGCAGGTAGATCTATAACAAACTTGGTCAATAAAAGTATGAAATTTGATATAAAACATCACTAGACATGATGATGAGAAGCAAATTGGTAATCTGGGAACGTTTTCCGATAAAGATGACCCTTCCAGTGAAATAGGCAAGTTATTTTCTAAAATGAACTTTGTCATACTATCCTTGAATTTCCAACATTTGATTTCAAAGACAATCGTTTACTGTTCAGTTTCAGGCTTTCGCATTTCAATAATGATCCAAGCTAGCATATTCTTTTCAAGCATTTCTGGCTCTGTTGTGATTCCAGGTTAGAATTGGTCACCAGCAACTAATGCTGGTCATAAGAGGTGACTGAAAGAAGTGATCCGGTTCGATGAATTGATTGATGGTGTGTCAACAGAACCCGTTTGACTGGATGGTTGTTTATGATATCAATGGCTAGACATGATGATTTACCATTTAAAATGTATTTCCTGATCTCAAAGCCATTGTTTTATATGCAGAGACTAAGATTACCGTGTGTATTTTCTTGTAAACTAAGCCGGAAATCAGTTGTGCTAACGTTTCCTCCCAATCTACCAGTGATTTTGTTAAAACGTACCAAAACATGATACCACTTTAAAAATATCTGATGCAATGGTCGGAAGAAATTGTATCTGAAATTATTATTCTATCACGAATAATATATTTCAATATCGTGTTATTTTAGTTGCAGCTTCCACCATATATACTTGAAATTATAAGAACCACAAGCGTAGCACTTTGGTACAGATTGTATGCAGGATATTTTTTGACGCATGGAACGATTTTCACCAGTCACCGTAGGGACTTCCGGCGCTATATGTATTTCGATTGCGAAAACATTATGTTGACATTTAATAGTCAAACTGCCTCAAATATGACTTTTAGCGAGTCATGGTACGGCATTTATGATATGTGTATCCATTCTCTTGCAACTAAAGTTCGTTTCAAGGTGTCAATAGCGGTAATCTGACCGTGGTTGCTGTAAATAACGTGGAGTTGTGCGATTTGTTGACTGGGATTTCCGGTGTTACGTGATCGCGGTGATCAGGTGATATTTTCTGAGATGGGGGAAAACATCGCGTCATTAGAAAACTTGTGTTTATGGAAAATGTTGTATATTTCGGGAGCTATGCTTTACCGCGCGCTATAACCGAGTAAGCGCTATATTGAAGGGCGCAATAACGAGGGAACACAGTATTTAAGTTCAAAAGATCATACCAACTCTTTGAACAACATTTGGAAGCTTTTCAGTTCGCATCAGTTGACCTGACCTGTCTCTATTGAAAATGCCGTATTTTGCATTTCCTGAGATATTCATTTTACAGAAGAAAGGTCATTCGACAAGCAGGAGAAGTATGTTTGCGGGAAAAGTAATTATTATATCAAACAAAATTTAACTGGACAATCATATTTACTTTCAATCCTTATCAAATGTATCTAAGGTGTCTGATAGTTTTGTAAACAGAATTAGAATAAAATTTCTTTCAAACATTAACTATCATCTGATAATGTAGACTATCTAATCAATCCTCCCGAAAAAGCCTGGCTGAACAGTGTGCATTCATCAATGGCGTTTACATTTTGACACTTTTTCAAAGTTCGAACCTACACTTTATATAAAACATAAATTGAAAAATTTGGATTATGAGTTTTATTAAAGATTTGTGATATGACATCGACCAACTTATATACAACATCGTAAATAAAGGGGACAGATTGTAAACAGATTCTGAGGCAGACTTCTATCTGTTCCTGCAACCTTGTTCCACAGAACCTTGGTCTAGGGTATACTAGGTACTGCAGACCCCATAGCAGTGGTAGCAACTAACCGTTTTAGTCCTTATAATGTTAACATATAGCAAACCCCTTTAAAATAGCAAATGTCTACTAGTCCTTATGATACCAAACTATTGGGCAGTTTGGCAAGGACTATGGCACTAGTGCCAATTTCTAACGCTGCATAGTTTATGCCTTGGATTTTGATGGAACCATGATGAGACAAACATGGTGTGCCCAGGAACTTCCCAAGAAACATGCCAGCAACTCACCTTGCTATGTGATCTACAATGATATCCTCCACATCTCCCAGTCTGTGAAGTTTGGCGTAGGTGAGAGCACTACAACCACTGTAAGTCTGGTAGGAGAAGTTAGCACCACTTTCCAGAAGGTAGCGGACAATCTGCTTGTGACCACGTTTCACAGCCTATTGAACAAAGCAAATCTGTACAAATACACACAAAGATTCATTGCAAGGTCAACATGACACTGTTGCTGTTTAATGGTACTGTACAGATAAGGTTTGAACTGTTTGGTTACCTTCATGAGTGCTGTTTCCCCAGCTGCTTGTTGGAGGTTCACCTTGGCCCCCATCTCCAGGAGCAAGGCCACTGTACAGATGTGAGCCTATAACAAGCAACATGTTCCTCATCAACATGAGCAATGAGGCACATCTACTTGAAAGTTTAAGGTGACCTTTGACCATAGACCATGAATAGTTCCTAATGATACTGAAATGCCAACTCTTGACAGATGCAACTAGCAAAGCCTTTTTGAACGCCATTCACATCAACAGTTACATTTCCCATGTATACTCACAGCAAAAAGAAACGCTAACCATAGAAACATATGGAGAAGTATGTACGTCAAGAAGAGATGTTTCCAGTGTGTACCACTTTATGACAACACTAACAATCAGTCAAGAGTTACAACAGAGTGTCTTTATTCTCATCATGGTATGCTGCACCTGATTTCCAAACTTTACACGCTAATCCTGCACAAGACAAATGGTGCATCTCGAGTCATGGGTCTATGATGTCACGTGATATTTCATGAGCGTCGGTTCACATAAGACACCAGTATGTTCGTTTGTGCATCGAACCAATCTCATATCTCTTGAATATGAGTATTCACGTTTCTTTTGTCAGTGAGTATATTTTGTTACACATCCATAATGAGAAGCAAATTGGTAATCTGGGAACGTTTTCCGATAAAGATGACCCTTCCAGTGAAATAGGCAAGTTATTTTCTAAAATGAACTTTGTCATACTATCCTTGAATTTCCAACATTTGATTTCAAAGATAATCGTTTACTGTTCAGTTTCAGGCTTTCGCATTTCAATAATGATCCAAGCTAGCATATTCTTTTCAAGCATTTCTGGCTCTGTTGTGATTCCAGGTTAGAATTGGTCACCAGCAACTAATGCTGGTCATAAGAGGTGACTGAAAAAAGTGATCTGGCTCGATGAATTGATTGATGGTGTGTCAACAGAACCCGTTTGACTGGATGGTTGTTCATGATATCAATGGCTAGATTGTCTAGTCCAGGCAGGATTATTTACAGGCTGCTGCAATATGCCTGTAATATTGGTGAAAGCAGCACACAGGTTGTATTTCATTACACACTATTCAATGGATACGATAGTAGTTGGGTTGCTGTAGCTGTACCACCTGTCATCTAGACAAGTTGTTGTGGACATACCATGATTGAAAGATATAATTCATTTTGGAACAATGACAAACAACAAGATTTATAGTATTACATACAAGAAGTTAATCTTATTAAAAATCAGATCTTTTACAACAATATGATACCTCTATCTCTATGTGAACATCTGCGGACACCTCTACAGAAGGATGTCTCAGGTGAACACTGAGCAAACCTTGACCACATGACCAAAATGAAGGATGCCTAAGTTCTTGAGTCAGTCAGATGTCATTTTTTCTAAAACACTGTCTCTCATTCAGAATTTCTATCTCTGCCAAAGAAAACTGCCATGGAACAGAGTACACTTTTGGGTTTGGAAGCAATGGCACTCACAAATGACAGAATGTATAAAGTAGCCACACGATAGCATGGCATGCTTTTTTCACATTCGGATTTCCCCAAATAATTACAAAATTGGTGTGTTGTCCTATTTTCTGATTGGCTGCAGAAAAGACTTAATATCTGGGAAGTACTTTCTCGGAAGGGATTTCATGCTACCTCGCCACATCAGTGCCTCAACTTGCAACATTTTAAAACATGTCTAAAATAGTGTCTGGAACTCCCATGAATCGGACTGTGAAACATTAGGAGGGCCCTGTTATGAATTATCAATAAATCCATTTAACAAACAGTTCAAAGCAGTTCCAGTCACCACACCACAATTTTTAGATCTTCTTGATGCGCATACTGTTGATGGTTAGCACAGGCCGCTCCTCTCAATGATGTCTGTATGGATACTAATGTCTAGCAAAGGTACTGCAAGTGAGCTTTGGTATATATAATCGCTCCACTAAACCACAAGATTTTATACAATTTGTGACTGTTATCCTTTGATGAATGCACCAAAAATGAAAACAGTCCTTAATTATATTCAACACAGAAATCTGATATACTTATGTGAAGGCTGTGCTTACTGATACTGAGAATTAAGGTGTTTTTATATAGTGAAAATAAGTTCAATGCCTCCCCTGGTTACCTCCCCTAGGCCTAGATTGTCTGGTTTATATTTTAGCATACTTCTTTATGTGTCTGATAAAGCATTCAGGGGTGGAAAAGTTAATCATTGCAACAGAGATTTAGCATGGTGGCTACCTTATCCTGCCTTACTTAATGATCAGTGTATTATGATGGAATGGAAACAGTTCCAGTTCACGTGGATGCTTGCACAGCTGCAGCTGGGGCATTTACAAGTGGGGCGTGGCACTATTCAGCATGGCGAGCCAATTGGCCAGCAGCTGATACAATGCATATTAACTATAAGGAAATGATGGTAGTTGTTCTGGCAGTGGATGGAATGATAAACCCATTTGACATTGTTGCAGCAAAATCTGTGATTAACAAAGTGTGATGTGAAAACAAGCTGTTTAATGAAGCACTCTGTGGCTTGTTTTGGTTATGTCGCATTGGAACTTCATTACAAAAGCAAAACATCATTCCAGACACTATTTCACGACTCCATGATCCCAAGAATCATAAATAATTATGCACATGAGTCAGTAACCGGTTTCATTGTCAGTCCCCATGCTGCTCTTATAGATTTTGTAAATTCAATATCCCTGCAGTCAAGGCTGTTTTT
Organism: Haliotis cracherodii; assembly: GCF_022045235.1. Classification (NCBI taxonomy): domain Eukaryota; kingdom Metazoa; phylum Mollusca; class Gastropoda; order Lepetellida; family Haliotidae; genus Haliotis; species Haliotis cracherodii. The sequence goes on from NW_027266286.1 coordinate 34,300,503, forward strand.
GTATTGCAGGTGGCAAAGGAAACAGGCAAAAGAGCTCACCCAGGAAATCTCTGAATATCATGCATCAACTTTCTCTTAGAATACTATAAGAACATACAAGTCTCATTTGAGTGCACATCTGAAGTTGTGGGAGTTAATAGGGAAGGCTCCTGTTACATTCACTGTGTGGCATGTTGTGCTCTATGCCGCCTTCCTACCAAGACGATTCAAGCCTCTTCACTCAAACATTATTTGAATACTGTGTGCATATTGCATGTTGAAGTATGGATAGTTCAAGTCTCCTCTCAGGGAAATGTCAAGAACTAGGGAATGTGTTGTACACAGAAAGACACCTGTCATGTTGCTACAACTCACAGGAGTGCTTGAATCAGCATGTACATGAATTTTCCCGGAGTCAGAAAAATGTTAGTCCACCACGAAGCAGTTTTCAAGAGATAGTTTCGTGTTATACTCAGACCACTCATTTGGAGTGAAAGTGAACTTGTCCAAAACTATTCAGTTCAAGGAGAGAATGTATGAAGTGAGACTATCATCTACTCACCCTCATCCCTTTTGTCCAGTTAGAGCTATCCTTCACTTAGTAAGGATAAGATATATGGATGAAGAACTTTTTTATTACAATTAGTTGCAATTGTTGACGGGGAGATTTCTGAGGTTTCTTGGTGATGTTCTGTATTGTCTGTTGCACTGGCTGTTTGGAGTAGTGGTTGTACAGTGTTAAAACAATGAACAATGACTGCTGTCTGGATTCACCAGTTTTCCTCAAGTACTAGAAGGGTAAACCTGTTGTAATGACAGCCCAAAATTCAAAATCAGTCTAGAAGCTCTCACTTCCAAGGCAAAGGCAGAGGGCGATGTCAAGTCACAGCTTCATGCAAGACCTGGGGGCGTGGCTGTAGTGTGAAGTGGTCAATTGTGAAGCTTATGGGCAATTAAAAAGGCCTGCCAACTTGGCGTATGTCATTAAGTAAGTGTTCTCAAACATTACAGGACTGTCGTTACAAATACGCTTCCAGATTCTCTGTAGGAGTGAGCGAAACATTCCATCCAGCATATTGGATTTCCGTATCTCAAAAATGAACTAAAACCAGTAATTCCAAAAGTAGAAAGTATGGCAGTGCCACAGTATAGCAGTATTGATGTGGATATCTCATATATTCCATTGTTTCAGAGCTCTGTGTTATCAAACTGCAAGGGGGAGTACCATTATAGGAATATTTGTGTTTTGTTTTTGTTTTCACTTGTATCAATTAAAATGCCAGAATTGAGGTGGATAAAAAAGGAAGCAGAATGTTTTTATGAAAGCTGACACACTAAAGAATCTGTGCAACCTTCTATTAGATCTTGGGGTCAAAATTCACTACAGATTTACCTGATGCTACCTTCTAGGAAGGTGACCTCAGGACTATATGCAGAGAAGCATCATATTGAAGTAAAACATCTCACTGTAAAGATCTGATTGTTACTCATGGCTTCTTATGTACTAGTAGATAGTATTATTATGTATTATTTGAAGCACAAACCTGTTCTGAGGCAATCATGAGGGCTGTGTTTCCATTTTTCTGTTGAGCATTAATCTTGGCCCCGCTACACACTAACACCTCCGCAATGTCATCGAAATCTGGGGAAAGGGTGTAAAGGAAAGCAAAATGGTAAGTAACTGCCATATAATGACCACATGGGTGTGCTTAATCAAAATTGGAAATTTTGGTATAAATTGTATATTTATGTACTTATCCTCTCTCACACTGTGGATTTCTTCTTCTTCTTCTTCTTTTGATCCTATGTGGAAACATGTTTTAACCATGTTTCAAGCTTCTAAAACAAAAATCTTCACCCGAACACACCCAAGCATCTCTATGGTAACGACCAACAACTGGGTCAATTGTGTGTGCCTGTGCACGGTAACCTTCCATGTGCATCTCTCTACCTACTCATTCTCTTTTGCAGAGCTATCAGGCTAGAGGAACTGAGATGTGGGAATGGTTGGGTAGGATAGGATGAGATAGGATAAGTATATAAGTACACTGTTTATAGTAAAATTTCCAAATTTTTAAACTTATCCTATCTCACACTATGCATTTATTCCCAGGGTTGAATGGTGGGCCGCAGATACCCTAGCCTGTAAAGACTACAACCATGTGGTATATATGAGGAAGCTGGATCTAGACAGTGTAATAAATTTTGAATAGTTCATAAAAAAAACACTATTTAGTGTCTGAAAGACATGAACTTATGAGCAGCAAAATCACATGATCAACCAGTGCTAATGATCTTGATACTCTAATCGATTGAAACAGCATGAGATCTGGAGTATGTACCGAACGTTCATAGAACGAACAACTGTTCGGTGCTTCTTTTAATGCTTCAAGGTTATAAACACGTTCGAATGCATGAACCCAACTAAGACAAGAAGAGAAACGATAGACAGCATCCCTAAATGGACCCTCGAAACCATAACCCTTCATCACAAATAAATATGGCAGAGGTGAGCGGAATAAGTTAATGACGTCTTTATCTGCATTTGCTGGGCGGTGATAGTTATTGCACCAAAATCAAAGGGACGAACTTGACATCCCGACTGAGATATCGTGAAGGTAGCGGGAGGCGAAAACTGTGTCTGACTTCCAAAATCACCCTTCAATGATGGCGGAGAGGGTGCAGTTACTCCAATCCCAAGATCAACGAGAGTGGGGGAATTGTAAATAACAGATCAGGTTGGCTGGGAAGTTGATTCTCTGCAAGAAAATACCAACAAAGACCTAGGAATCTCTTCTGCTTCTGAATCGCTCAAATTAGACCCTGGTGACATCCAGAGCATGTATCTCACTAACACAAGCTGCTTTGAGGTCACGGGCGGATTCGCGAGGATTGGTCCTCTAGTTGTAGGTATGGATGAGCAATTGGAGCTCCGCAACAGTGGAGACCTTTGAACCAGTAGTAGCAATAACAGAGTTAATCGCTGCTGTGGGTGACCAAAGTGAAGAGCTTAAGCTTACGTGTTGATTGCAACTGGTGTAAGTACTTAGGGATCTGTTGGGATGAAGAAAAGGTAGGAGAGGAAATGTCACGAGAGCGACATTTCTCAAATGCTGTCCACTTGTGGTCGTAAATGCGTGTGGTAGATGAATGATGAGCTGCAGTGATAGTCTTTGCGATCCACTCGGAGTAGGTTTTAACGATAAGGGACTTCTGCAAATGCGTGTTGGCCAATAGGGTGCGACCAAAGTCAGAGATAGGTAACTGGTGTCTTCTGTTGGACCACTCTGTTGGCGGTGTCTTTCGGGTAGGGACAGGGTGTGACCTTGGTGACCTTTGCAATATGACCAGCCCAGACTGGGATATTGAGTAAGTTGATGAGCTGGAAGAACTCGAGAGTGAGCAAGAGGAGGGACATTCTGTTGATGTACTCACAGCCGCAGTGTTGTCTTCCTGGACCATTTGGTGAGAGGAGCTCTGACCAAAACGATACTGCTAGAATGACATGGTAGGCAGATATGGATGGCAAGGATCTTCATCAGACCACCGCCCTGCCACTTGTGGATCGCGAAAGTATACTCCCAAACCCACTGTTGATGAGTTGACAAAACAGATGAAGAGATGGGACGAATGTTCTTGAAGAGACCCCACCGCAAATGTTTAATTCAACGAACTACCTTTGGAGATGGAGCGGTAGGGCAATCAGCATTTGCCAATCATCAATCCTGATAAAGGGCATGAGAAAGCATTGAAGTGGTTGCACATCCAGTTGACCTCGTAAAGTGGGAGCTTGCGCTGAAGTCAGGGGACCAAGGAACTGTTCAATCTTTACCCACCGATCGCATGGGACGAACATCATGCCATGCTGAGTGTTGAAGACAGTCCTGATGCTGCAGAAGACGATTCGTGAAGTAGAGCTGTTGACAAAGGATATCAGCGTCTGTGTTAACTTGAATGCAGTTGTCGGGAGATGAATCTAACATGATCCCGCGAAGATGTGGGAATTTTATGATGAGCCGGGTAAGGTTGGTAAACAGCCACGTGGCCGAAGAAATTCCAAACAGGAATCTTGGTAGTGGTGGCCTTGGAAAATGAACCAAGGAAATGGCGGTGCTCACAATGGATGGGAACGTGCAGATAAGCATCCTGGAGATCGCAGCTGACCATAAAATCTACGTCATGCGAAAGTGAAACGGAACATCCAAATACATCCTGTTGAAATATTCATATTGAAGATGAGCCACAGCTTCAGACTGTCCATTTTGGGGACAAGGAAGATAGGCGAATAAAACCAAGGGGTCGAGGGAAGTGGGCATAGACATTCTATCGCATTTTTTTTAAGTAATGTACCTCTAGTGTCGCTAATAGTTGCTAGCTGGCTGTCTCTGTAGTATCCGGAACATAGTTGTTGAGATCAGAGGTAGACGATAACTTTGCTGTAGTAACTTTGTCACAAAGGGGTCTTGCAAGAGTGATCCAATTGTCAGTCCCAGTCTTCCACCAATGGGCATGTCTGTAACGAGAACGTCTTGAGGCGGAAGTACCCAGTTGTGCTGTAGTGGATGGGAGTCACTTCTCTGTAGTGTCTCACCCTTGAGAAGATTCTCCAGAGTCCTTGGTTCCAGTAAAGGAGACAGATCATTCTTTGGAAGACTAAGATCCCTGCTGTCCAATTCCCCCTCTTCAGCGACCATGAAGGGGAGTAGAATGGGTGGAGATAAGATCTCGAAGGTCATGCTGAACCGGCACAAACTGTGGATGGCTACGCTACACTCAGCAGAATGTGCTGGATCCATGTTCGGGATCTTAAACAAAGTTTCAATGGAAGCGTTAATGGGAGCATTCGATGAGCTTGACAGTGGAGTAGTCTTAGGATCGGTGAATATCATCCTGGAGTGGAGACTGAGGAGCGGTCGAGAGGTCAGGGTTGGAGATGTCGTCCACATGGAAACTAGCTGAGACAGTGTCGTCAGTAATCGATAGGATAGGCTCTTCTGAACAAGGTGCTGATGCAGCTACAGATTTCTTAGATGACTTCATAGAATCCAGAGTCCTTTGAGTACAGCATCCACTTACCTCGGCAGTCACAACAGACTGTAGGGATCCGATGTAGAATATGTGTGTTCACATTTGGGACACGGCGGCCTTTGTTTGTATTTTTGCCCATTGCTAAGGAAGTCTCCACAGGCAAAAAATCCAAACACAAACAATAAACTGTAAATCTTGAAATCAATGCGTCTCCAAATTAACACGACCGCTGACCCCTAGCAAAAAATGTGACTCAATATTAATTCGCCCAATGCTGCTCAATAAACTGTGATGTGGGATAAATAGTTGTTTGTGGTTATATTCAAGTTTGTATTTCTGCTATCCAAAGTGTGCAGTGAGGCTGTCTTATTGTTGTTAGTCATTTTGGAGAAATAAATGTGAAGTTTAATTTATGTACTTTTAATTTCAAGATTTATTGTATTCTCTTGGTTGTCAAACACGGCCTCACACAGTGGCGATGAGAAATAGAATGAGTCAGCAGAGAGACGCACATGGTGAGCTGGTGGAAGGTTACCATGCACAGGAGCATGTAACTGACCCAGTTGTTGGCTATAACCATAGAGATGCTTGGGTGTGTTCGAATGAATGTCTTTGTTTTAAAAGCAGGAAACTTGGTTCAATCATGTTTCCACACAGGATCGAAAGAAGAAGAAGAAATCAGTGAGAGATAGGATAATTTCAAAAATTTAGTTTAGGCTGAAAAAATAAATAAAATTGGTTCTCAGGCAATAGCTTTTGAAAATATCGTGCGGGCGGGTGGCCCTTTTTCTTCTTTTTTTTGATGTGTACACACTAGTAAGAATCCAAGTCTGTATATCGCTGTGTATAAGGCGAGTTTTTCATAACTACATTTAGGAGGCTTTCAAGGTATGTGTAACACATAGACATTACTGTGGGTACGGAAGACCGGAAATACCATGTCAACAAATCCGTACTGAAATACTCAAATTAATCATGTAATTACACTGTCTGGTTCTCGAAAGAGTTCATAATATATCTGGACTTATGTTGGTAATCTATTTAATAATTTTATTCAACATTTCATTCAATATTGTTTCAATTCATTTAGGCAAAATTGTACGTGAAGTGATCGGAAGATGCACAACTCACCGTTATTTACAGCAACCACTGTCATATTACCACTACTGATGCCTTGAAACGAACTTTAGTGAATAGAGAATGGATATATATATCATAAATGCCATACATTGAATCGCTGAAAGTCATACTTGTTGTAGTCTGACTATTATATGTCAACATTAAGTTTTTGCAATCGCATGGACGGGGATTGGTCAAATTCTTCCATTCGAAAACATTTCCGGCAATCTGAACCAAAGTGCTACGCTTATGGTTATCTCAAATTTCAAATATGTATTGACCAAGTTTAATTGATATAATCTGTTCCATTTCCCTGAATTCGCTGAAGGGCTACGATGTAATTTTTTTTTTTTCTGTAGAAGACAAACACATTTTTATTGCAAATGTAGAGATTTTGTATGCACTAGTGATGTGCTATATTCCAATTCGCTTTATAGCCGGGGTATATAAATTAGCATCGATTTCCCGATTATTTTATGAGACAAATAATATCTGCATTGTCCCTCATACAGTACACACATACCATTAAATTTGTATTTGAATACCATCATCATGTCTAGTGATGTTGTATTGCAAATTTAATGTTTTCATTGACCAAATTTGCAAACAGCAAAGCAAGTACACAAACTCCTATTGGCACCATGACCATAACACATTAGCTGCGCAGTAAAGCAGTGCGCATGAAAAGGGAAGTAACTGCACGTTATATTGGATCGCATTGTTTTTAAGTATTGTAGCATTTCACAGTTGAGGTCGTGTGAGAAGCGGAACATTCAAGGATTTTTGTTGGTTTTGAAAATGGAAATAAAAACAAAACGTACGGCAGACTTTATGATGATGCGGCGGTGGCTGAGAACCAAGAATATATTTTCTTTTAGCCTTACTAAATATTAACCTTCTCATTAAGGTCTTGGTGGGTGTGACTAACCACACCACAACAAAACAGCCCCAGCGACCACGCAGTTGTAGATACAACAGACAGGGGTCTAGGAGTGCTGTTGGTGACATGAACACTTTAGTCGGGTCTGTCAGTGAATGGTGACATCCTATTTTTTCTCAAGTGCAACAACAACTAAATGTTACAATACTTGAGTTATTAGAGGGCAGGGTATGTAGACTTACTTCTGAGGATGGCATGCATAAGCAATGTAGTTCCAGTATCATCAGCCTGCTCAATGTCATAAAGTTTGCGGGCAGCAAAGGCTCTCTTCACAAGGTCATAGTCTCCATCCCACACAGCTTGCTTCAGCTCATCTGAGAAAACGCAAACTGTTTTATTACAGAACAATACAGCTAGTCAGTGCTTCCATCATATATCGCTATAAATTTGACCATGGAAGGAATGTTTTCTTGAAAAAATATTACTACCATCTACTCAGCTATTCATAACCAGATGCTGTAAGCAGTTTCTAGAGATACCATAGCTGTGATCACATACACTATGAACAAAAAGTCAGCTTCATATGCCATGGGGTTTCAAATGAGATGTCAAAAAGGTTAAAAGTTAACGAAAGATGTTGGTATACTATGATACGTGAACTTGACTACTTACACTTTTGTGCATAATGCTAAACCTTTTAACACAAGGCAATAAAACATTTCTCGACCATGGCATGATTTGCTTAATGATAAGCAAAGGCTTAATGATAAGCAAAGGCTTAATGACAAGCAAAGGCTTAATGATATTTTATGATAACTCTATTAGATCGTCTAATTTTCCAGAAATTTGAGAAAAATGGAAAGGGGAATTTAAGAATCAAATTAACTGGCAACCTGAATTTATATGTATAAAATAGAAAATCTACTAAAGATACAAAACTATTACAATTTAAATTTAAATTTGAACAGATCTGGCATGGTATATGGTGTGATGGACCCTGTGTGTAAGCCTATGTACCCTGAGCCATAGGCTCACACACATGGTACATCACACCATTTGCCCTCAGGGATCGGTTGACAACGAATTTATCTTCATTATTTAATTCATACAGACGAGGAATATATGTCCAAAGTTACACCGAGTAAAAAGCTTTGATTCAGCCTGCTTGACAGCGTGCAGACAACGAGAACAAACTGAGTTACTTTACCCAGTGCATTTGGATAAACATCAGCTCAACAATACTTGTGCATGATAAGCAAGTTACCTAAGGTGTGTTCCGATTGATTTCTCCAAGAAATACATGAGTGGGCAACATGAGCGGGCTACATAAATAATTACCTGCTCATGAACCAATCAGAATGTAGTATTTTAATGTAAGGAGAGATAAAAAAATTATTATTGCTCATGTATAAATTTAGAATTTCTTGGATGAATTTAAGGATTTTATAGATGCTATTTTCGGACCTTTTATTAATATATATTTATTATTAGCAAAAAAAACCACAACAAATATTTCAGGAATAAAACCTTGGTTTAAATCATATAGCAATATATTAAAAGACAATAATACTTACTTTCACTAAAAAGTGGAGTTTAATGGAGAAAACCATAACAGAGAAAGATGATGGACTTAAAGTAATTGTTATATATCCAATACTGTATATCGCTGTGTATAAGGTGAGTTTTTAGTACCTAGAATGAGGGAGTTTAAGAAGGGTCATCTTCTACACGGAGTCAGAGTTCTCCAGTTGTTTCGCTTTATAGACGGTGTATAGGATTTTGGGTAGATTTTGAAGGCAGGTACATGGGGGTCATCTTATACGTGGGGTCGCTTTATACACAGCGATATACGGTAACTATTGTAATGATGATCATCACATGAACTTATTGTCACGTTAACATTTGCATCTTGTACATATTACTCATCACTTTGTACTCCATACTTTTATGACAAATGCTATATCTGATCAAAAGACAAACTAAAGCTTAAGCTCACTTGACCTCACAACTGTGCTATTATTGTTCTATGACCTTACTCAGATTACGGAACCTTGAAATATTCCTAAAATGCAAATGTTTACAAGAACTTGTAAGAACAAAAGCAGAAACTGTTCATTCTATTTCCAGAAAAAATTACACATTATCACACATTTTCATTGTGATTCCATTACCCCTGGGTTGGGGGCATGTCTACTACAACCTGAGTGAGTGAGTGAGTATGTATTTACGCCGCTTTTAGCAATATTCCAGCAATATCACGGCGGGGGACACCAGAAATGGGCTTCACACATTGTACCCATGTCGGGAATTGAACCCGGGTCTTCAGCGTGACGAGCAAATGCTTTAACCACTAGGCTACCCGACCGCCCCCTACTACAACCTGACCCAGAGAAGGATGTCTTGCCGTGGGCTTACATAATGAAAAACCCTAATGTATATCCAGTCTAATTTTGTTGGTTTGTTTGTTTTATTCCATCTGTATGATGGTGGTTTGTAAATAATAGAGTCTGGACCAGACAATCCAGTGACTGATTTCATGAGCATCGATCCACACAATTTGTGTGTGATGACTTGTATCAACCAAGTCATGAGCCTGACCACTTGATCCTGTTAGTCGTCTCTTACGACAATCATATTCGCCTCAGTTGCTGAAGACCTATTCTAAACCAGTTCTTTACGGGTTTTCAGGTCTAAATATACTGTTGTTTTTTGAGAAATATAAATAAGAAACCAATGCTCAATGCATTACAAACTTTAAAAGAGAAAGTCCCAAACCTATTACTTACTACCTTAAACAAAGTTACATGCACTTATGTTAAAATACTTTGTCACTCATTCTTAGCAAAACACATTGATTATTTCTTGTTGGAAACATGGGGACTAACACTTACATCCTATATTTTCGGTCAGAACTGTTTTATAAAGCAATGCAGCAGCTATTCAAAAGGATCTTCGTCAATGCCTCTCTTTGCAGGACACTTGATAACTGACCTACAACTGTTATCATCATGATCATAAGATGGTCATCACTTGCCATGCATTTGTATTCAAATCCTATGATTGTCATTACATGTACAAGACCTGTACAATAGTTGAAATGTCAAACATTCTGTACACATGACCTTCACTGTGATCTTGACCTTATATTTAAGTCACTCACAACCTTTTCAGATCACAATTCTATCCTAAGGCCAAGTACCAAGTTTGGTTGAACGACTGATTAAAATACATAAACGAGATAACAAAACAATAGTTATCATTGTTAATACTTCTAAGAATACTACCTCTATTATATCATAGCCAGAAATCCTGTATTTTGGCTGTCATCACACTATAGAAATCTTCAGACTTTCAACAGAAGTCATCTTCACTGACAACCATCCATAAAAAATTGTGCAAGAAACTATATGATGCTTCCTAACATGCTGTTCTGTGTCTTACCATGCAGTTTCTAACCCAATTGACTTGATTTAGGCTAATGTGAAGGATTTGTTGACAAACAAAATTTGCAGTTCACAAAAACATTGATTCGAGCTGCATGTGGAGAACCATCGTCTGCAATCGGTGCCAAGCAATGGTTGGAATTTTGTAAGCATGTTCGATTTGTTTAAGATGGTTACTGGCAACAGGAAATAGTGGTTGAAAGAGAAATGGACAGCATCATTGTCAGACCTGGTCTGACGTGTGGATCATTTACAGAAACTGCATCAGAATGTGAAGACCAGTGGTTTGATTATCCAGTTATCTCAACACAAATCCAGCTAGCAATATTATGTTTACAGTATGCTGAAACCCCATAAACAATCACATGGGATTAACCAAGGAGTATATCATTGGGCTAACTATCACTATGTTAAGGTTTCATTCACAAATATTTGATGAATGACATGACACTATTCATTATTGATGTGTGAGGTAAAAAAAGTATTCAATTTTTACCGCAAATGAATTCACTTCACTGTCACGATACTTCTCAATTGTTGTTATCTATGCTGGAAATACAAGTGGAATGCCCGTCTGTTTCCTGGAAGGTCCACCAAATGAGCTGTGAAACTGGAATCTGGCCCTGACATAAGGATTGTCTTGTACTTGCTTGATCTCTGATTTGGCCGGATATACCATGAACCAAGATGAGATAGTAGTTGGATCAGGAAAGTTGTGTTTTTGCATAAAACAAAAATAAACTAGATGGGTGTGATCAAATCTGATGAATGGAGCTGTAATAGAAGTGAAGAGCCACTAGAAACAGTGCAATTTTTTTTGTACTTATTCCATTTGGAGTTGTTGAGAAAACTTCAGATCTATGAACAAGTGCATATCTTGTTTTGGCATAACAACCAATCAGCAGTCTTGTATCACTGATTAGTGGATATAATAACACTATATGACTTGAAAGCATGGTAATCATTAGTCGGAATATTCTTGCAGTATACAGCTTCATTTCATAAGAACATAAACAATTTACTTGTCACTGGATTAAGAGTGTTGAGTTTGCCCTTAAAATGAATAAATGAGGCGCTGTGACAGATTGGGCAATAACACCCCTCCTGGTTAGTTCCAATACTGCCTTAGTACGGGCTTGGGCAGGAAAATATTGTCTCTCTGACCAAATGAATTTGTTACAGAACCACATCTGGGTGGTGAGTAACTCTGCTCTCTGGAAGACTGTGTGTCAGACTGAGCTGGTCAGTAAGGATGGTAGTCAGCATCTCTCCCGGAATCCCTGCAAAATATTCCTCTAGTGGTGAGATGACATAATGCATAACCAACACAAACCAGTCAGTTAAGATCCAACATTTGTAATGTGTCGGTTGCTCAAAACCAAAAACCTTGACTTCAGACATCAGCAACAACTTCGGATAGGAGACTTGACTAGTCAGCAGATGTTTTCTTCCGTGCAGGGAGGGTCCGGTAGAGGAAAATCAAGAGTTCGGTACGTCCAGCGTTTCAAAAAGAGAAGTACTAACTTTTCATCTCTCTAAAATTCTTGATGGCGTTACAAACCTGGTTGACCGTGGTAGAGTGAAATGTTATGTGTTGAGATTTAAAAAGGCTCATAGCCACCTGCCTGTTCCAACTTCTGTGGCATAAGTAGCCCTGCATTCAGCTTGAGACCCCATATGTGATGCTAAATTTCTACTATTAACCTCGAAAAATGCTGTGTTCCAGTTCATAGTGAGTTGTTTGAGAAGAATCAGATAAGTCCTGTTGAGATGAGTCATCTTAGTTCTCTTCAGCTCTCTGATCTGCGTCCTAGCCGTGCCTGGGTAGGTAGTCGTGCCCCGTCTGGGTGGATCCAATGTGGAATGTGATGATCTGGTTCCATCAGAGTACAGCTCAGGGTGAAAAAAACAACTTCTCTCGATGTAAGCGTGCAGTCCGGTGAGCACTGCCATATGGTACACTGTCCCGGTGCCTGACTAGTTCTCTGGCTGTCGTGATCATCATTCTGGTCATGATGTTGATTGTAGCACTAACAGGATGCTTGGGGATGCTTCTTTATTCTTTGAGCAGTGCCCGTGATGGTCGTTATGTAGGTGGTGGGAAACTGTTCCATGCTCCAGTTTCTTACCTCAAACGAGCCTGTATAGCTGAACGTGCGTGATATCTGTGGAGTCCGTGGTGGACAACAGCTCTGAGTCCAGTCTTCTAAACTCCAGCGGGCATGCACAGCTCCAATATGTAGCATGCTCTACATCAACAGCGTGAAGGCTTTCTTCAGTTGGACCTACGGCTACTGGCCTACCATGGCCATGGTACGATACCCTAGCTGTCCAAACTTGTGGAAATGTATTCTACACAGACACTTGCTCTCCTCACACACCTGTGGCCTCTTGTGAAAATGAACCCACACTTTTAGAGATCTTAACCAAAAACCTACCTACTTTAATAGGTTTAATAGGTTATATGTAAATTCATAATAATCTTCTTCAGTTGTATGGCAGGATAATAACTATCTAGTCTTACTAGAATATGTTAACTGAAGATACAGTTGAATATAGTGTCAAAACTACAAAAAATGAAATATGACAACTCAATTATTTTAGATATTGACACTAGCACACACAAGAAAGAAGTGTTGGCTTCCCACCTCACATATGCACATGAGGCTTGGGAAGCAAGATACTATTACTTGCACAACTTATTATGGACAGCTGACAGTGAAGAGAACTTTTGTTGAAAATCTAGAAATATTTCTATAGTGTGATAACAACCTAAATATAGGATTCTTGGCAATCGTGTGTAATAGAGGTTTTGTATTTGTAGGAATTATACTGGAAATGATGCATGATATCCCTGAGCTGTCCCAGGACAACTTGGTTTGAAAACAAAGTTTGGTGGCAGTAGTCAAATTCTGACAAAACCTCCAAGCATCTCAATTTACATGGGGTTGCTAACTAGAGTGTCAGTTCAATGGTAGTTCCATAATCCTGCCTTTCTATAACAAGAGTCATCCGAAGATGACATATCCCCCCGACGTGGCATGTCGGTAAACTGTGTGTACCTTCAAATGTATTTAGATTGGCAAGGAAATCTTTTTAATCTTAAAAAGATTAAAATCTATAAATAACAAACTGCACTACTAGTGAACATGATTGATATGTGCATATAGTTTGGTGAATCTCTATCGCATGGTTTAGAAGATATGCTCCAGACGAGAACATTACCCTAAGTTCATCAATTTTCAATTTAAATTGAAAAAATAAAAAAATAAAAATATATCTGTAAATGGCAAAAGCACCACTACATAACCTGCTTGATAGGTGTAAAATCTTTTGAGAAGCTAAGTTGTATGGTTTGGGAGATATGGTCCGGACAAGAGCTCTACCCTCAAATTTCCTAAGTTCATCATATTTCCATGGAAACGACAAAAATATAAAATTCTAAAAATCTCTAAATAGCAAAAGGCACTACTACTGAGCCTGATTGGTAAGTGTACCAAGTTTTGGGAAGCTAGGTTGTACGGTTTAGGAAATATGCTCCGGACAAACGATGATTACATACGGACGGACAGACAAACGGACAGATGGACGGACGGACATACTGATGGCTATATTCCCCCGTCACTATATGTCGGGGGTAAAAAGAAATGAAGAGGTAACCTACCATCACTGAGCTCCATTGGCTGAGCACTTGGCGAGAGTGTTAGCTGTAAGGGAAATGTTCTGATCAGTGTATACACACACAATCCAACATCCTAACGTTCTACAGTTTCTAGAAGACATATTAATCCATGTTGTTAGAATGCACAGGTTGAGTTCAGCCCTGTCTGCAGTACACACTACATACCTGCTTCTCCAGCTCATCCAGGTCAATGTCATCCAGGTCAATGTCAAATGATAGGTCCACACCTACAACGCAAACAGAACCTTATCAGGTAATGATGTTTATGATACAATTCCTCCTCTTACCATAATATGTGAAAAGTAAGACAAAGGTGGGTAGGTGCATGGGCCGTTGAGTGGATGAGTCTTAGGTTGGATGGATAGGTGGGTGGATGGATTTCTGGTGGGCTGGTGTTTTGGTGGGTTGGTAGGTAAGTCGATCTTGATCAGTATCAAGGCATTGTGGTAAAGCATTTCTGTAACCACAAAGGCCATGCTCACCTTTGTCCAAAGTTGTTTTGTTGTCAGGTATTATAGGTAGAAGTGAACTGTTCAGGATCTTTTCAAGAGGCTGGGCAAAGTCAGTGGGATTACACTCCTTGCGCTTCATAGTCACTTTGGCAGTGTCACAGGTGTTGTTGCCTTGGCTTGTACTTGTTTCCATCCTTGGGTCCATCAGTCGGCCAACAGTGAGTCCCCTTGGCTTGCTGCTTGGAAGGAGTACATTTGACAGACCAGTGAAAATATTTGCTACATGTTTATCACCCAGATTCTCTTTGCCATTCTTGGCACAGGCGGATATAACAGTCTTTAAAGGAACACTATAGACACTGTCCCTGCTACTGCTCTCCTTGGTCGAACATGTGGATTTGTGTCGATGTTTTTGTTTTAAACTTTCAGGATCATGCTTAAATTTTTTCTCTGGAACTATGTGTCCTTCCAATACAATATCTCCATGCACTTCAGTTTTCTTACAACTTTTATACTCAGAAATCTGTGTCACTGTTTTCTTTACATCAGTTACTGTTTTTGTGATCTCTTCTACTCTAGTTGTCTTTACACTATTAATAGACAATTCCTTTTCTTTGTAGGTTTTCTCCATTTCTGTTTGAAAACTGTCATTCTTAGGTTCAGAATGCGATCTCTGAAAAAAAGAAAAAGATCTTCATATGGTATATGAAAACTGAATACATGACACTTTTTATGGACTGCAACTTCTTTTATTCTTTGTCATGACGTTTTAGAGATACTTCTTGCTCCTTCAACAGGTGAATGCTGAGTAAGTTCATAGAGCTAAAATATAAAAGCATGATTTTTAGTGTCCTGTCCAAAGAGAAAGTCGTCTCACCAGATCAGCACGCTGCTCACCCAGACAATATAGACTTTCACTTCCGACAGGACACTGAAAAACATGTTACATGCCAACAGTGAAGGTCCCATCCAGTCCACCCCAAACCCCAGGGGATGTGTGTATGAGATACGAGGGGCGTTCAATAAGTTTTGCAACTTCAATATAAGACCAAGTCGCAGAATATATTTTGCACTTTTATTTTTCGATATAATCTCCATTCACCTCAATACACTTATTCCATTTGTCCTTCAAGCTTTTAATACCACTTTTATAGAAATCCACAGATCAGCCCTCTAACCCCACCTCTGTGGCAGCCTTATGTCCTCGTCATCCTGGAAGCGTCTTCAACATAGGGCAGATTTCATTTGCCCGGAACAGGAAACAGTCACTGGGGGCCAAGTCTTGGCTGTACATTTAAATCACTCAAACTACAGCCCATACGTAGCCCACAGTGACTAGTCTCTCACCACC
Source organism: Haliotis cracherodii (assembly GCF_022045235.1). Classification (NCBI taxonomy): domain Eukaryota; kingdom Metazoa; phylum Mollusca; class Gastropoda; order Lepetellida; family Haliotidae; genus Haliotis; species Haliotis cracherodii. Next base: position 34,316,437 of record NW_027266286.1, read on the forward strand.
ATTTCTAGAAGGTACCAGAAAGCATTACATGCTAGCACACATTCCAGTGTGATACTAAAATGGGATCAGTGATCATTTCCAGCCCAGTAAATGACATCATATCCTAATCAGTTATTAGGAATACCGCATGGCAAAACGTCACTTCTTTCCAATCACCACATCCCTATATTGGGGAGGTGGATGGGATTACTTGCTCATGTAATAGAGGTTGTATTCTTTGAATTATACACAATGATGACTATTGTTTGATATTTCCTTTGAATACCTTACTTCTATTACATCATAGCCAGAATACCAATGATGATTTGGTGGGATCTAGCATATAGTACTCCAGGATTGCTGACAGTAATTGAAACTTGAACACACAGAAACGTTAAGAAAATCACCAATACCTTGATACCTGCACTGTAAATACTGCCATATTGGCATTCCCATCTATTCCGGTCTATGATGTCGCCTCTGGGTCTTGTGACGTTATTTCTGGTTGTGTTGATATTAATTCTGTTTCTATAGATGATCTCTTCTGGTTCCAATGACATCACATCTGGTTACATGATGTCACTTCTATATTTCGGTTGCGTTCATGTCACATCCTATGCTGATGACCTCTTATGCTGTTGTCACTTCTCTTGAACCATAGAACACATCCAGATATTCTGGGGTGAAGCCTGCTGGTAACCTTATGATCTGAGCCACCCTAGACTGACATAATGATCAAAATGCCCATTTGGTTGTATTCACTGGAATTCTACTGGGAAACTATGGCCCTGGCAGCCCAGGAAGAATAGACTGTAGATGCCGGTATCTCTCATGCAGATAGAAATTCGTAAACATATTTTAGGACCCTCAATAACAGCTAGCAATGTCTTGTTCAGCAGAGACGAAATTCCATGATGATGATAAGGTGCAGATCTCATGAGATCTCATGTCACACCAGATAGGCGGAGAGAGTTCTGCTTGACAGTAGCTTTCCGAGATGGTGTTTTCAACCAGCCTGCAACAAAAGTCTGGGTGATATCAGTAGTAGGCTTGAAGTAGATGAAAAGTTGTTTCATGTGTTGACGATGTTCTTGTGTAGCGTTGAGATAATATTTCAGTGCTCGCACAAGACACATGTATAAACATATCTTCCATCTGAAATGCCTGCAAGAGTCAGTTAATGTCAGGGTGAGTGCCGAATGTTCAAGGACCGAAGCTGGAGCTGATCAGTATCCATCATTCATTCCATGTAAAAATTCCTTCTCCTGTCGGTGATGGAGCAAGAATCTGCCACCATGGGGACAGTTACATCCATGTGTTCCACTCCCAGTCTTCTCTGCCACTATCTGAACTTGTGTCATCAGTTGTCTCAGATTGTGGAGGATGAAGACCATGCCACAGCATCTGAGGCAGACATGGAGAAACCAGAAGCCTGCATCTTCGCTGTGAGAGTTTCCATGCTTGTAGGTGAAGATTATGCAAGCTGACATGGAATACATCTGATCGGGGCATAGTGGTAGTGGGCCTACCTTTAGAATACAGTACCACAAACTTTTCAAACATGTGAAAATACCCTATGACGTAATGTGTAGTATTTTGTTGCAAGTCACACCGGGGAAACAATGCCTTATGACGTCAGGGGTCATCGAGTGTGCATAAGCTCCTCCCAGTGATCTATCATCTCCACACGCAATGTCACTGAATACGCCCAGCGGTGTTGAGAGTTTTGAATATTTGTTAACTAAAAAAAGCCTGCGGCGGCGCATTTTATAGCAAGCGATAGTTTACGAAAGCACTTTCATTTTTTATAAATCTTTTATTTTGTTTTTCTCGTAATTCAAGCGGCTAAAATGGTCATAAATGGGAACTAATATACATATATTATTTTTTCTGTTCATTGATTTTTATTATTATGCACAAGAATGCAGTTTATTAGGGATAATATATTAGCCAGTGTTAGGGTAGGTTACCTCGAACTCTATCCTCAGCCCTTGGATCCCCTTTACGATCAATCACCCCTTTTCGATCATTAGGGTTAGGTACCCGTTTAGTGGCTTTTAGATTACCAGAACTCTATCCCTAGCCCTTGGACCCCCATTACGATCATTAGGGTTAGGTAGATCTACCTGTTTAGTGGCTATTATAAATTCTATAGCGGCTCCTAATTTTCTTCACACAAAAACGTCGAGTAAAAAGAATTAGATGGTTTTATGTCGAATACTTTGGCTACTGGAAGCTGTCCAGGAACATTCACACAAGCCACTTTCACCGGCTACATTTTTTCAGTACTGATTCAAAAGTGAACTCACCATTGTGTCGTCACTAGGCATGCTCATGCCTCCCTCATTCCTTACTATTATCCACATCATCCTTACGGTGGTCCCTAGCACACTTTTCTGTCACAAAATCCACCTGACAAATTATTAAATACCATGTCATTCATGTGTACTCTTGAGTTTGACGTCGGGAGCCGTATACAGTTCGCGCCATATCGAATCATTTCTCGCCACTCGGTATCTTGTAGATTACGGAATGGGACGAGTGTGCCAAATGGCATCAGGATCATTCGTAAGTGTCCGTACACTAAAGTCACAAGACAACATGCCTACCCGTAACCTTCATAAGTGTCCGTCACCTTTTCCACCATTTTCGTTCAGTTCCGTAACATCGTAGGCATGACTAGGTAAATTTGCATTTTGTTTCACAGTGTGGACGTAGCTCAGTCGGTTAGCTGTCGGGCTAACAATCCAAAGGTCGCGAGTTCACGTCCAACAGATTCTCACAAAAACTGGTTGCTTGTCTTTGAGACAACAGCAGACATCGTCCTCTTGAGAAGTTGTGGTACTGTATTCTAAAGGTGTTCCTGGTAGTGGAAGTGGATCTACCATATGGAGTGGGAACAACCTGGGAAACCATGTCCTGTTTGGCCATGCTGAAGCTATTAGGAAGTAGTGTCCGAAATAACTGCCTGCCCGCCTGCCCACCTGCCCTTGGGTGGTATCTTTTCTGTCAGGTTGCATGATATTATCCTCTACCTGCCAGACTGTCTGGCAGATTCATTTAAGACTACTTACATATTAAATTTTTCAATTCCTTCAATTCACAAGTAATTGTTTGCTTTATTTCAACTGAATCAAGATGTAATTTGTCTCTTAGTTTTGGTGATTTTTCAATATTTATTATGTCTGAAAGTGGACAGGGAACTAGAAGATGGTCAGGCAACTCTTATGGGTCACTTACCCGTCTGTCTTATTTGGTTCTAAAATTATTTCGAACACTGTGAGGAAGACTCCACAGTCCGACTCCTACACTTTTCTAAGGACTCGGTATACTAGCGGCCATGGAGGAAATGCACCAGCAAACATCCTTTGTAGAGCATGCGCATATAGAGCCTGCAGGTCTGGTACTGGACCGACATTGACAGAGAGCTTGTTGTTAGATTTGTCACAAACAAGACGAGATGTTGAGTGTCCCAAGTCGTCGTTATCCACTTGAAGACTTTGGGATGTAGAGACCACTCAGTCGATACCACTTTGTTCTTCTGGGACAAACCATCTGCAATCGATCGAGTCCACTAAGATGAATAAACGTATAGTCTCCATCAACAAACATTGTTTGTCGGAAGCAGCCAGTACCAATGAGTGACACAACTTGTTTGTCTTTGCGCTGAGTGCGTGGTAAATCACCAATATTTCATGACAGTTGATGTGAAGATCCCTGTTGTGATCTGACCATGTCCCCTGGACTGTAGCTCCAACCCTGAGAGTGCCGGACGCACCCATGAAGAGATGTTGGTTGGGTGGAGGAAACAGTAGGGGAATCCCCGACATTGTCAATACACATATGTTGAGATTGGACACATAAAAAGAATATACTGCATCCCAAGGGACACACAATAATATTCATTGTGCCTACAGTGCATCAAGAGCAGCTATGGGCGTCTGTCATTTCATTCATCAATCATGACCACTGTCCACATGATCATTGATCCATTCCAGGCAATTAAGTTATTATCAAAATATACAGTACACTAGACCATTTCATTACTTTACAGAACCTCATATTTTCTGCAAGGACCCTAAGCATTAATTATTAAGGGAACCCTGGACCCCCAGTTTTGTAAGTCAAGGTAAAACCCTGGTCAATATCTGGTAATTGAGAAAACAGTGAGTCATGAGTGGTGTCGGTCATCCGACAACTTGTCATCCGTCTTAGTGCGAATAAGAGTGTGATTGGCATGACAAATGACTTGGAATGACTCGGGAGGTGCAGGAAGTCGTAAGTTAGGCAGCAGAAGATAGATTCCCTCTACGCCACTGACAATCATCCTGTTGGTATGCTAACAGCAGATTCCAATCATGGGTGTGAGGCAGGGGGTCCCGTAACATAGGGACGATCATGGTGTTGCAAACCCTCCGAAGAACGTCTAGTTGTTGCATTGAGGATGGTAACACAAGACCAAGGAGCGTCCATTCCAATTTGGAATGAACGTTGGATTGCTTTGGAAAGATCGCTCATTCCAACCTTTCCAAAGCTTGGAAGGATCGATCCAAAATTGGATTGGCAATATTTCAAAACATATTTCCAACACAGGAAATGTTTGGAATGACTTGGAATGGTTTGGAATTGTTCGAAGTATGTTTAGAAGGAACAAGTTAAAATATGTTTTATTAGTAATTTGAACAATAAAAAGACTATGAATTATCTATTGAGTTTAAACTATATATAATAGATAATAAACTTATCTCAAACATTCACTACTTGTCTGTCTAGCGAGGGGCTTTTACAGTCGCATTCTCCCTAAGGTGAGAGAGAGACCCGCACTCAAGATTAACTATTAAGCAGCTGCCATTTAATTATAAAACAGACAGTCGTCTAGATGTCAGTGAGCCGACATGTGCCTAAGATCATAAAATGGACAATCTTTGGTAACATCTAATTTATTGTTGTCTCACGCCAGAGCTGTGAATAATTCTGTTCATTGAACAATTGGAATTCAGGAAGTTATCAATAATTGTTTTACTTTACATAAGATAAGATAAGTTGTTTACAACATAATAATATCATGTCAGGACGTACTACAGTCAAAACCGTATATTTTAAAATCAATTTAATGACAGACTATGATTTCCAAGTCCCGATTATCAAATCAATGAGGTATCAGTTTCACCACAATTGCACAGACCGCCCATACTTATATATATTTTTTTCATAACTATTCTCCCGTTAAAGTCCTATCCTCTTATGAAATAATCTGTGAGAGTGATCATCATTAACGAAACTCATTCTCATCAAAGAATACAGAACAAATGAAGAATCAGATGCATACATTTATTGCCATGCTTCATTCATCACGAAGCAGATTTACATACATTTGTGAATAGCATTTAAACTGTGATAATGAATTTTACCATTGTCCATATTAACATAATAATATAAACATATCTACAAAACAGGACATGCATTTAATAAATATTTACCATAATATGGATTTCCGAATATATAAATGACTTCAACGTTAATATTTCAGACAAAAACAAAGTCTCCTGTCTTTTAATGTTCAGGGGAAAAGGGTTTGCTTTCACAACTGAACATTTGTTTCCACCTAAGGACAATCAAATCAAGCCAAAAACACGAAAAATACATATATATGGTTAGCGACCGTCATTATACAGCGAGGGGGAAAATTCGTCTGCTCTAACTGCCTTCACAAAAACATTCCAGCCATTAATTATTGAGGCAGCTGTGACGTAGTAGCATTACATTCGCTGCGTTTGCAGCATATAAGATGTGTAATCTGTGGAGTAACTAAAGTAATATTTTGACTGAAATCTTACTTGCATGGTTGTTTTAATAGAAAACTTAAGTTTTAAAAACACAATTGTTCTTATATAATGTTTTTAGGTTTGGTTTATAAATACTTTTTTATACAAATGATTATATATACAAAAGATTTTTTATACATATAAAACTGATCGAAAATACAGCTGAACAATAGAAAAATCAAAATAGGAGTTGTGAATAGTGACAAATTTTAATTACATCACTGTGTCAATAATTATTGACTGATTCCATCAAACAACTGTCAAACCATTTATTGCCATGTACGTACATGTACACATGTACACATGTACACAGGAAGACGGCGCTGTGTTGTTGTTGTTGTTGCATTAGGTGTTTAAGAGGTCGCCTTCTGCCTAGGTAATTTCGGCTAACCTGTCCCTCTTTGGGACTCCTGTGTGTGAGAAGGGTTCACATATCTATTGTGAGTTCGGTGTTCACATAATTTCTGTTTTTGCATTGATATAATTTCTATTTTCTTATATTGATATGATTTCATTTTTATCCTTGGCTGCTCTGTTTATATACATTCGATCAGCTGTCCATCTCTCAGAAATAGAGTCAGTTTTTTTGCCTTCACTATTGCATTTCTTGGCTTTAGGAGATCTATGACAGATAGCGGATCTAACTGCAATTCTTGTTTTAACCTAGCCCGGGCTGGGGCATGGTCTTGACATTCTAGCAACAGGTGGTCAATGGTTTCAGCCTGATTGCAAGATGAACAAACCTTGTCATAGTGCTTTTTGTGACCAAGTCTGAGGCGTGAGATAGCAGTTTCAATTTTCCTTTCATTTGAGTATGAGTTTGGCTTTGTTGGACCTTGGGTTGAATTTTGTATAGCCATCTGCCGATCTTACTTGCGTCCCATTGGGCTTGCCATCTTTTTGCTATGGAGGCTTTGATTTTGCTTTTTATCTCTAGTTTACTAAAGGGAATAGGCTGTATATCCGCTTTGTCTAGAGCTAGCTTCGCCAGTGAGTCTGCTTTTTCATTTCCATGAATATCTATGTGAGAGGGGATCCAACACAGCTCCACCTGTTGCCCTTGGTCCGATAGTTTTGTATATTCGAATAGAATATTGTTGACTGTGTTTGGCCTGGAGTTTGAGTTTCTGCCACTGATGGCCTGAAGTGCACTTAGCGAGTCTGTTAGGATGACTGCCTTTGCTTCCGGGAGTTCCGGAATGAGTTTGAGTGCATGATGAATTGCCTCCAATTCAGCCGTGAATACTGACTGACCATCAGGCAAGCGAACTGAATGTGCTTGGGGTTTGGAGCTGTGGATATGGATCCCGTAACCAGCACTGTTGTTGATAGGATTCTTGGATCCATCAGTGTATATATGGGCCCAGCTGTCCCAGGTAGTTTGAATTTTAGTGATAGCTACTGATCGTAGTAGGGTTGGGTTTTCTCTTTTAGTGACTTCTGATGTTAAAGCAGTGTCAACTTTGGGAGTTTGTAAAGTCCAGGGAGGGTGTAACCCTTTGTAGTGACTTTCTGGAGGCTGAATGTCATCGCAATTGTGACTAATATCCCAGATGGCTTTAGTGAGGGATTTTTTCGAGCTAGGGCTTCATCTCGAGCGTTTTTGTCTTGCCATATTTTTATAACAAAAGGGTTTCATGTTCATCCCCAGAACGATAAAATTGCCTGCTCTCTTCTTAGATTCAATGGGAGTTCTCCCGTTTCTACTTTTAGTGCTTCTAGTGAGGTGCCTGTGGCCAGCATTAGGGCTTTGTATTGTATTCTGTCTAGGCGCCACAAGACAGTTTTTGATGCTGAGTGAAAAGCCTAACAACCATAGTCAATTTTTGATCTGATAAGAGCTTTGTAGAGGTCCAGCTGAGTGTCCCTCGATGTGCCCCAAGATGTGCCTGAAATTGCCCGTAATACGTTCAGGTCTTTTTGACATCTGTTTTCCACATATTCTATATGCTTGCGCCAAGTGAGGTGTTGATCAAGGATAACTCCAAGAAATATTGCAGATTTTTCGAATTTGATAGGTTTGCCTTTTATGGAGACACGGGGTATCATAGCATCTTTCCCCCGGCGTTTGAATAGAACTCCAACAGTTTTTTCACTTGAAAGGGTGAATCCCCATTTATTGCACCATTGATCTACTCCGTCCTGAGTTTTTTTCTGATTTGTGAGATATCTCTGTGCTTTACCCATATTGCTCCGTCATAAGCGAACTTAGAAGTTTGGGTAGGAGAGTTGACATGGTCAAAAAGATCATTGATCATGATATTAAACAGGGTTGGGCTTATGATACTGCCTTGTGGCGTGCCATTGTCCAGTGCCATATAGGATCAGATCGATTGTTCCCTTTTTTAACTGATAGCGACCTGTCTTGCAGGAAGCTGTCTATGAAATTTGCCATGTTCCCTTCAACTCCATTTTGTGATAGTTTTGAGAGGAGTCCGTCATGCCATACCATGTCGAAGGCTTTGCTGAAGTCCAGAAATACTGCGGCTAGGTATTGTCTGTTTAATTGGGCTTTTTTTATTTCATTTTCCAGTCTTAGAATATGATCTAGACACGAGTGTCCCTTCCTGAAGCCACTTTGGTCAGGTTTTATGTGATTGCCAGTTTCAAGATGATGCATGAGCCTTTTTGTAACCATGGCTTCCATGGCTTTGCACATGTTTGAGGTGAGTGAGATCGGTCGATAAGAGTTTGGTAGGGCTTCGTCTTTCCCTGGCTTTAGCAGCGGGATAACCGCAGCATGTTTCCATGCTTTTGGGACTTCTCCTTTGGACCATATCGTGTTATACAACTCAGTGAGTAAGCCTTTGGTTTGATCAGGTAGGTTTTTCAATATCTCGTAGCTGGTTGTGTCAAGACCAGGTGCTGTGCCTTTTCTATGTTGTATCGCATCATCAAACTCTGTCACAGTAAATGGTATATTGTATACCAGATGCTTGCTTTGCGGCCGTTTTGAGATCTTAGGCATAAGCATTTTTTCCTGTTTGATTTCTTCGCTGCAATTTGTGTTGCTGCTGACAGATGAGATGTGCTCCAGACTGTTTTAGCATTTGTTTTCTCATTAAGGGATTTGCAGAAGGTCTGCCATGACTCTTTTTTAGAATCGTATATGAGTTGTCTTACTTTCGTCCTGGCTGCTCGGACTTGGGCAAAGGCTGATTTATCCCTTTTTGACCTATTCAGGGCTTTCTTTCTCACTCTCCTAGCTTTTGCTATTTCCCTGTTTCACCATGGTACCGGCGTTTTGCCAGTTTTGTGGTCTTTTTTTGGAATTGATTTTTCAGCTGCGGCAATAATTGCTGAGGTGAGGTTTTGGCAAAAAAGATCAGGATCATCCGAGGCAATTTCTGAGGACTCGAATGATATACATTCCTTCCTGAATTTAGGCCAGTCAGCCTTTGCATAGTCCCATGTGGGCTGAGGATTGGGCTGTTCCTCTAATTGTGGTGGGTTTGTCAGCACCATACCCGTGCTCGTGGGTTTCACCGAAGTGGTAAACGTCTGAGACCTGCATCACTTCGGGCTTTCCTCCCACATTAAGCTGACACGCCGCGATATAACTGGAATACTGTTAAAAGCGGCGTAAAACCCAACTCACTCACTCACTCTAATTGTGGTGGGCTACCTATGTAGGTGAGTATAGGAAGGTGATCGTCATGGACTTGCCATTGGCAATGTGAGGCGAGGTTTTTGGTGGCAATTGTGAGATCAACTGAACTCCACGTGTTGTGGACTTGGTCATAACGTGTGTGACTGCCGTTGTTCAGAGTTATGAGATTGTCGTCCTCAACCCATTTCTCTACCATTTTGCCATATTTGCATGAATCATTCCTGTCTTCCCAAAGAGGGCTGTGGGCATTAAAGTCACCAAGGATTATCCCATTTTTGCCTACTATTTGAGCTAGTCTTGTTAGCCCTTCCATGTTCGTTTCATGGGTAACCCTGTGATATATGTTAGCTATGCATAATTTGTTGCCATTTGCCAGTTTTAGGGAGATTACATGGGTTTCAAGGTTTCCTACGTTTGCTTCAATATTTTTGGAGGTACAGCTGTCATGGACAAGGGTGATTAGTCCTCCTCCCTTGTTGCCAGGCATAAGTCTTTTTCTGTCTTTTCTATATTTGGTGTACCCAGTTAGTGTGAATTTGGCTTTTACACTGAGTTAAGTCTCCTGTATTAGAATGACATGAGGCTTGATCACCTTTTTTTTACTTACTTACTTACTTACTTACTTTGGAGATTTAACGTGCGCTTTCCGACTGATGCGTATTTCGCACACGGGCCCGGCCAGGCCATTTAATGTGTTTCCGAAAGGGGCGAGGGTGGTCTGTGCAACCCAGGAGGGGGCTTTAGGGGTTGCTTATATAGAATTTGGGAATTTTGAGATTTGGAATAGATGCCGATGGGCTTGGGGAGGAGAACTAAGGGAGCTGGGTATGGTGGATGATTGTTTGTTTATGTGATTTTGATTTGGTAGGTTATTATGGTTTTAGATGCGTTTTATTAGTTCCGTTTTGATTAAGAATACGCCTAAGGCCTTGAAGTTTTCTAGTTTATTTTGTGGGTTTAGTATTGCTTCTAGAGTGAGAGCCTTGTTTAGATTGAGGGTGGTTTGTAATGCGGTTCGGTGTGTGAGGTAGTGTGTGCAGTGGATGAGTGCGTGTTCTGGGGTTTCTGGTTGTTTGCAGTGTGGGCAGTTACCTGTAGTGTGTTTTTTAAATTTTTTTAGGTGGTTATTTAGGTTGGTGTGTCCTGTTTGGAGTTTAGTGATTACTCTGTCGATTTTTTTTGATGGATGGAGAATTTTTGGTTTGGTTAGTGGTTTGCTGAGCACTCTTTTGATTTGGCTATTTGAGTTTAGATATAGGTTATGCCATTTTTTTGTGATTTTTTGTTTGTTTACACTTTTAATTTCTGATTTTGAGATGGGTAAGTTTAAGCTTATTTCTGGGATTTTGAGGGATAGTTTAGCTGCTTTATTGGCGTTTTCATTACCGTATATTCCTACGTGGGCGGGTATCCACAAGAAGGTTATTTGTTTGCCTGCTTTTGTTAGGTCGTTGGAGCTTTTAAGTATTTGATTTATTAATTTAGGTCGGTTTTTGGTATTTTTGTTTTGGAGGGCTTGTAGTCCACTTAGGGAGTCAGTAAGTATTAGGATTTTTTGGTTGTTTTTGGATTCTTGATTGTGGAGGGCTGAGGCCATGCCCATTAGTTCGGCCGTGAATATTGATTGGTTATTTGGGAGTCGGAAGGATTGTGTGGTTTTAGTTGGTTGTGTGGTATGGACTCCGAAACCCGTGTGTTTGGAGGTCGGATCTGAGGATCCGTCCGTGTAAATGTGACACCAATTTGGCCAATTTTTGTGTATGTATGCTAGTGTGGTAGTTTTAGCTATGTTTGGGTCGGTTTGTTTATTTATTTGGCTAGCTAGTGTAGTGTCTATTTTGGGTATTTTAAGTTTAGGGGTGAAGATATTTGATTGTTTGCAGTTTTGTTTAAGATTTTTAATTTGGTGTTCATTTAGGTAGTTTGTTATTCTTTGGGATATTGGGGTAAGTAAGGGGTGTTTACGAGCTAGAGCTTGGTTTTTAGGGCTGATGTTTTGGTTTATTAAGTTTTGGATGAGAGGGTTTGATTGGGACGCGGCCCAGAAATTTAAGCTTAGCTGTTCCCTGCGTAGACTTAGTGGCATTTCTCCTGTTAAGGCCTGAAGTGAGGTGTAGGAGGTGCCATGTTGGGAGCGTGTAATGAGTTTGAGAGCCTGATATTGTATTGAGTCAAGTTTTTTAGATAGAGAGTTGTTTAGGGTGTTGTATATGGCGCAGCCGTAGTCTAGTTTTGATCTAATTAGGGATATGTAGAGAGAGAGGAGAGTATCTTTGGAGGCTCCCCAGTTAGAGCCAGTTAGGCATCTTAGGGTGTTTAGGTCTTTACTGCATTTAGTTGTTAGGTTTTGGATGTGAGCATCCCAGGTGAGATGTTCATCGAAAATAAGTCCTAAGAATTTGGTTTGTTTTTGAAATTTGATTGTTTGATTGTTTAGCTGGAGGATTGGGGAGGCGGGTTTCATGTTTTTATGTTTGAATACTATTCCTGTTGTTTTTTCTGAGTTAAGGGAGAAGCCCCATTTGTCAGCCCATTGTTGTATTTTATTAAGAGATTTTTGGAGTAGATTTTTGGCCATTTTCATGCTTTTAGTGCGGATCCAGATGGCTCCGTCATCCGCGAATTTCGATGTGTTTACTTTAGGGGATAGACCCTCGAATAGATCGTTTATCATTATATTGAAGAGGGTGGGGCTGAGGATACTGCCCTGTGGAGTGCCATTTTCTAGGGGACATTGGTCCGATAGAGTTTGGTCTATACACACGGTTATTTTACGATTGTTTAGGAAGTCCTGGATGTAGTTTATTATCTGACCTTTGAGTCCTATTTTTTTAAGTTTTTGTATTAGCCCATCGTGCCATACCATGTCGAAAGCTTTAGAGAAGTCTAAGAAGATGCCTGTGGTATATTGTTTATTTAGTTGTCCTGTCTTAATATCTTGTTCTAGTCGGGCGAGGTTATCTAGGGTTGAGCGGCCAGGAGTGAAACCGCTTTGATCTGGGTTTATGGTGTTATTTTGGGTTAAGTAATGTTGTAATCTATTTTTAGCCATTTCCTTTTTTTTTGACGAGTGCAGTCAGTTCATTACCGTGGCTCTTAAGGCCATTTGCGTTCCACTGTAGTAAAAGCAAGTCTATGATAATTTATAGATGAGTGCTTATTGAGTTTTAGGGCATACCCTCTTTAGGAATTGTTTCTTTGTTCCTTTGTATTTCATTATTTTGGAAGCCAATTTGAGGATGCAGGTGGCTTTGGCTTTAACACTCATTTTTCTGCTTGTAATTTGGATCAATGCCGTGGCAATGAACTCTACAACTTTGTTTGTGTTCTGAGCCTTTTGTTTATGAGCTGGTGTTTTCTTTGCCTGACTGATTCGTTTGCTGCGTTCCTCAGTTTGAGGATTAGAAGGCATGGGGTTTGATTGGGGAGCTTGGGTCTTTTTCCCCTTGCGTTTTGCAGTGGCTTTGTGCCTGTGAGCAGGCGGATCAGTGCTCACAGATTCGATTGTTTGCTCACTGCTCACAGATTCCATTGTTTGCACAGTAGAGTGATCAGTAGTCGCTTGGGTTTTTTCGACCTCAGTGGGTTGAATAGATTTGGATTCAGATTGCTGAGTAGGTATTTTAATTATACGTTTGCTGATGAGCAAGCGTTTAGGACATTTCGGCGCCAAGGATGAATGACCCTCTTTCCTGCAGTTTGTACACCATGTGTTGCAGTTTTCTTTGCAAGAAACTCGGGAACAGTTTTTGCACTTGGGTGGCTGGTTACATGATGTTTTTGTATGTCCATAGAGCATACAGTTTGTGCATTGGGTTGGCCTTTTCCTGTATGGTATGGTTTCTATGTCCTTACCACCTAGATTAAGGTGGCCGGGGACTGACTGACCGAGTAATGTGAGTATTACTACTCGTGTGTTGTTTGTGCCCATTGATTTGATCCTGAATGCCGACAGGATTGTGGTTGAGTGACTTTCTTTTGGGCTTGACAGACAGTTTGATAAAGCTCGTCGTCATTAATTGTTTTGTCTAGATGTACTGCACATCTGACATTGCTGAGCCACTTTGGGGTATCCCATTTTAGTTTGATCCCGTTTATGCTTTTGGGCATATCAATTGACTCTGTGAGGTTGTCCCCGACAACAACATACCCTCTTCCACACTTATTTATTCGAATGATATTTTTGTGCTTCAGCTCTTTGGCAATATCTTGAGCTGTTAGGATCTTATTAAGATCTTGGGAGAAGTCTGCGCTAAAGACTACTTTTTCCCATTTGGTTTGTGGTCTTCTATTTTGTTGTGTCTTTGATTCTGATGAGACCATTTTTTGTCTTTTCTGTACCATTTTAGCCTTAGGTGGGCTAGATTGAGGCTGTTTGCGTTTAAGCATGCCTTGAGCCCATAGGGCACTATAATCGATATTTTCGTGAATCTGTCCTGAAAACGGTCAGGGACATTTAGCGCGGCTTGACTATAAGTCAAGCCTTTCAGCCGTACCGAACAGTCAAGCTGCGATCTCGGAATTGCTCGCCCGATTGAATCCAATTGCAAGCGGAGACAAGATTACTTCCCTTACCCAAACATCTTCAGTAAATCATGAAATTAATGCGAGCATGACATTTATGCGAAAAATGCGATCGTCAGTCCCTCTGATTATTTTAATATGTTCCATTTCATCATGATAAAAAAGTTAGTAACTTATAAGGTTACCACGTTGAAAATGGAAAAGATCATTATCAATAACAACAAAATGTATTCTCTCATCACTCAGCCTAACAGTGATATAACTGCAAATAAAACAATCAAGTGCGCTTAAGTATTACACATGGTGGGTGGAGGACCAGGGGCACTTTGAGTTTGACAGGTGTCATCAACTGGTCAAGTAACATCACGGTTTGTATATTCACGTTGATTGGACAGTCTAGACTAGCCCCAACTAATCATGACAGCGTCTTCAGAACAGAACAGAACTTTATTTCTCCCAGGTTTAGGCTTACGTGGATAATGGAAAATTTTGTTTTAGTGATAGCACATTTATAATTCAATCTAATATATCAAACTTCCCAGGCTGAAGTTGAGTTCTATGATGTTGTAAAATCTTATGTTGATTCTATTGATAAAAATCTTGTTTTAACAACGGTAGATGATGACTTCCTTGACAAGGAAATATCTATCCAGGAGGTTACTGATGTTATATCTGGTATGCAGTCTAGTAAAGCCCCAGGTTTCAGTGGTATTAGTATCAAATTTTTCAAAAATGCCACAGAACAGTGTATATATATGCTACAGTTTCTGTTGAATGCAGTTTTATATTCGGTCACGTATCCGTCTGACTGGACGTTAGGTGTTATATTACCCTTGCATAAGAAGGGCAGTTCTAGTCTACCAGCTAATTATCGTCCTATTACATTATATGGAAGTTTCTGGGAAGATTCTTGCTAAAGTTATTAGTAATAGGTTGTATAGATGGGCAGAGCAGAAACAGTTTTTCACTCCGGAACAAGCAGGTTTTAGACGTGGATTCCAAACTACTGATAATATCTTTATTTTACACACAGTTATCAATAAATATCTCTCGTTGTATATGGGTCGCCTTTACTGTGCCTTCATGGACCTCAAAGCAGCTTTTGACTCTGTAGACAGGACAAGTCTTTTATTCAAACTCTGGTCTGGTAATGTTAAAGGCATGTATAATTTATTAAGAAATATGTATGCAAAAGTAAAGTCATGTGTCTCGCCTGAAAAGGGTTACACTCCATTCTTTGATTGTGCATTTGGCATACGTCAAGGGTGCCAGTTATCTCCCTTTTTGTTTTCTTTCTTTATCAATGATTTGGTGGAATTTCTAGCCCTAGACGGTCAAAGATGTATAAGTTTAGACTTTATTGAGTTGTTTATTTTGCTTTTTGCAGACGACATTGTTTTGTTTCACAGTACACAATTGGGACTGCAAAGGAGAATTAACAAACTAGATTCCTATTGTCAGAAATGGAAGCTTAAAATAAATACTGTACTGATAAAAGTAAAGTTATTGTATTGAGAAAAGCTGGCAGATTGAGGAAATATGAGAAATTTTATTTGGGTAGAGAAAACCTAGAAATCGTTAAATCGTATAAATACTTGGGCGTTCATTTTTTGAGTTCTGGCAGTTGGTATATTACACAGAAAATATTAGCTGACCAGGCATGGAAAGTGTTATCATTAGCTAGATCATCAATTAAGGATTTTTATAGTTTACCACTTAAGGTCTTATAACATATTTTTGCTGTAAAAATTGTACCTCTTTTGCTATATGGAGTGGAAGTTTGGGGTTTTCACTCTTCGCCTAATATTCTTCATATTCAGGATAAGTTTTGTTAACAAATACTAAGACTTTCTGTCTCGACTCCGAACATTGTAGCTCGTGGTGAGCTTGGCAGGTACTCTTTGAATGTCAATAAACACATTAAGATAGTTAAATATTGGATGAGGTGCATAAGTCAAAGGGAAAATATAATATTGTACAATGTATATGGGTCATTCTCTAAAAAAGTAACATTTCCTGTCCAAATGAATTTTCTTGAAAACAACTCATAATTCTGTTTTCAGATTACTTGACAATGAAGATATCTATCAGATGTATACAATATTCTGATCAAATTACTGCTATAACCTTATGTAAGCCAGAAAAATACCTTTAATGTGCAGAAATGTGCAGAAACTTCTTGTCCACAAATAAAAAATCAAACTTTCTCAAATTATCTTAAGTCTCTGGGAACAAATACTTCCCAAAGCCCTGGTGATTTATGTAGCATGACATCATGAAAGGCAGATAACAGCAGAAAAGCTGATGATTTTCCACTTGGATTCATTATTTTTGGAAACAGTAATCTTGTCCAGAGTAATAGTGTCTGTCCTGTCACCAGATAGTACAAATACAAATAATAATTGCTCCTTTGGTAAGCCAGAAGGCTAAGGTCTTTGGAGGTCTCTTCCTTTCCAGTACTATCATGGCACCATATGCTCAAGCAATTTATATTGGTGCAGTGTCTTCAAAATAACTGGTAAATGTTGTCTTTTGATGTGTACTTTTTGTAGGTGTCTGTGCTGTCACCATGCATTTTGGGTTCCGGAATTGTTATTAAAAAAATCAAATATAATGAGTATATTTGACTGTCAGAATGGAACTCAACCAGTGTGCTTTTTTTTAGTGCAAGAGAGAAGTCATTGTCCTAAGCTGGCATTACGTCATAGTTTGTCTCTCCTGTCACTGTCTCTGCTGTCACCTTAAAAAAAGTGACAGGACAGACATATTTAGGCGACAGCACAGACATATAGTGTTCAATAAATGTTTCAACATATATATATTAAAAGACAAAGAAAACATGAATGGTAATGTATTTTGTATGTTTGTTTGTTGCATGAAAATCTGAAGATTATTAACATTTGGGTCAATAAACAGTGATTACACTGCACAGTAGATCTTTGGTAACAGCACAGACTTTTAATAGTGACAGCACAGACACTTTTCAGTGACAGCAAAGACATTTTAGGATTTTTGTATCATGTTGACACAAATAATGAACAATTATTAATTTACTCGCATTACTGTTGTACATGATTAAGAAATGTAACATATTTAGCAAATTTAAATGAAAGTAATTTTACATGATCACTTCAAACACCGTGTCTATGAGTGACTGTGACAGCACAGACACGTAACAGTAACAGCACAGACATTTAGTGTTTAATAGAGATTTTGAGAAAGTTTTGTTCAATGTTTCAGTGTCTTTAAAACTCTATCTCTTAGGCTTTTGTTAGTTACCGGAAAAATTGAATTTCCATTAACATTTGGGTCAATAAACAGTGATTACACTGCACAGTAGAACTTTGGTAACAGCACAGACATTTAATAGTAACAGCACAGACACTTTTCAGTGACAGCAAAGACATTTTATGATTTATTTACCAAGTTGACACAAATAATGAACAATTATTTAATTTGCTCGCCCTACTGTTGTACATAATTAAGAAATGTAACATATTTAGCAACTGAAATGAAAGTAATTTTACATGATCACTTCAAACACCCTGTCTATGCGTGAGGGAAAGAGAGAAGTGGAGGTGTGTGCTGACAGAATGGAGTGTATGAGTGGGGAAAAGAGAGAAGTGGAGGTGTGTGCTGACAGAATGGAGTGTATGAGTGGGTGAAAGAGAGAAGTGGAGGTGTGTGCTGACAGAATGGAGTGTATGAGTGGGGGAAAGAGAGAAGTGGAGGTGTGTGCTGACAGAATGGAGAGTCTGAATGATGATGAAATTCACCAAAAGACAAGTAAGGAAAGGGTTCAAAGTTCAGATGATGATAAGATGGAAAGACAAAAGGAAATACACCAGCCAGGTGATACAAATGAATGCCCCGGGAAATTTGTTGTCATTGTGTATAACATATCATATCCTGGTTATGTTGAAGATATAGAGCTAGGTGAAGTTTTTGTGGAATATATGCATAAAGCGGGAAAGCAGGGGAATGCAAATTGTTTCTTCTGGCCACGCAAACTTAAAGACAAATGCTGATACCAATTTGAGGACATAATTAGCTTTGTACCAGAGCCTTCCAAAATATCACTGTCCTCTGACTATTGTGTTGAGTCTTCTTTGTGGGAAGATATGTTGGAAACAATTCATGGCAAACAATAACCTGTGTTTATATGTGCACATGAATGAGGTCAAGAATGATTTACTGAATGTTATCATATAATGCTATCATTTGGTAAAAGTGCAAATATGTTATCAGACTTTGTCTGAGCTGTTACTGTTGAAGTTTTGAAAGTTGACTATTCTCGTTTCCTTACAGGTTTATGCTTGGAATAAGCAACAATAACCTCAAAAAGTGCCATTAAGGTTGTTGGTAGAGTTTCTGATCAAGTTCTATTTTTGAGATGAGCAATTCCACATAAGATTGGTTTATGAATTTTTGCTTGTCTGTGCTGTTACCAAACCTCACATTTTTATCTAATTAAGGTCAGATACAAAATACACCTAACACTTTGATATGCACATTCATTGAGTTTCCCTTTTTTTGACTACCTTTACTTCTGAAACACAGAACACAGATATAGTTATTATAGTTTTGGCAATTACAAAATATTTTGTCTTTCCTGTTACCATGTTGTCTGTCCTGTTACCGTGAATGTCTTTCCTGTCACCAGGTTTCTGCCATCTCAAAAGTTATAATTGGTTCAACTCTGCTGACAAAAATATATATAATTCATAAAATGAGTGTAATAACTATTATTACCTTATAGAATTATGGTAGTTCCATTTCAGTGTAAGAAGTAGACAGGTTTATCGTACATCTTTTTGCAAATAATTCCATTGTATGCATATATTTCCAGTCTAATAATATAGTAAAGCCAATAAATGAAATTTTAAAGCTGTTGGCATTTGAACTATATCAAAATGCAACAACCATATCATAAATTTAATTCATTTTAGATTTATGTTTGGTGACAAAAACTGATTTTTATGCATGGTAACAGCACAGACATTTGGTACAGAGATGCCAGAAATAGTTTTCTGCAAAAAGGAAAATAAAGACATATTAAGCCTGCATATTTTACACTTGTATTCAGTAATTGTTATGTTGTTTATCTGCTCAACAAAAACATTTCAAAAATGAATTCTGATTTGTTGATTTTTCATAGGCCAAAATGTTACTTTTTTAGAGAATGACCCATATAGATATCAGTATAGTTCAGCAGAGAAAAATATAGATTGCTGGGCACTAAAAGTAAAAAACCTATTGTTCACTCATGGTTTTGGACAGGTATGGATGGAGCAGCATGTTGTCAATGTCCAACAATTTCTAGTCGAGTTTAAACAAAGATGTATTGACATTGACGTTCAAAATTGGCTATCAGACCTTGCTAAATATTCTAAACTTGAAATGTACACACAAATTAAGGTGCAGTAAAGCAAGGAAATTATTTTAATGTAATTAATGTTAAAAACTTATTGCAGAGCGTTATGCAAGTTCCGCTGTTCCAACCACGACCTAATGATTGAGTACGGTCGACGTCTCAAACTTGACCGTAAGAATCGCCTTTCTCCCTTTTGTTTAATACCAAATATTGAATCCCAACTACATTTTTGTCTCGAATGTCCATTTTATCAGGACTTAAGAGAAAGTCTTATTCTAGAATTTTATTTTAAATTCCCATCGAACAATAAGCTTATTTTATTATTCACATTACGGAAAATCACGGTCATAAATAATTTGGCTAAATTTATCTTTTTAGCTTTAAAGAAACGTAGTAAATCTTTTGCATGATATGGATGTCCATCATTTAATATTTGCATAAACAGAAACTTTAATCATATTATATGGTGCTTCAGCGCATATTATGTCATGTTTCATGTATAATGGGCCGGTGGCCCCTTTACCGTAATAAACACACTCTACTACTAATATACTTTCCTTGATTGATTATATGACAGCGGTCGTAGATCCGGATGTATCTAAATATGCTCAGTAAATACACAGGATTTATTGTTATACTATTAGGATTTATAGATACAATTGAGTATTTATACCCTTGATCATAAAGTTAGTCACTACTTTTATTTTCACATGTTTGATTTGTATGATTTAGGTTATGATTAAATTGACAAAATAAGAAATCATTCCGTGTATATGTGTATTATATATTGTACCCCAATACGTAATTAAATTGTGTATCAATAAGGACACTAGGTTAATTACTGTAATTGATTATTTGATAAACATATTCACTTTTAGTTGCGTAATATGTCACAGAGGTAAAGCTAATTCATAACAACTAATTGTCCCATTTATTTGGCTTCTATCTTTTATCATGTTTATATGAAACAAATGCTATAACATGGGGTGATAAACTTTATTGGCAATAGACGTAGCATATAATTGTCCGCATGAACAGTCTACTCTGTTCCAGATATGTTTATTCATTTTGTCAGCATTTAAATCGTTGCATTCCTGGCTCAATGATTCATTTGACGAAATCTTGTTCCCTGTTTTGAATTACCGTCCGATAGTTCCAGACCAATCATAAAATTTCCAGCCCTATGTGTTGCGCATAATTCTGAGATAATTCGAAGTTCATATTCTTGTACCAACACTTATCAAAATTCATTTATACCTAGTACTATTATGTATATTAGTTCAAATTATAATAATGAGGCCCTCTATTCTCGAAACGGTCTTTGTTCTACGACAACCGTAAGTTGGTATGGGAAAACACAATATTTGTTTAATTGTTCAAAGTTTATAGTCAATGTCATATGATTATAGACAAGGAAGATAAGAAATTAAATATAAAGAGTAGCCACTTTAAATGACAGAAATTCTTTTAGTAAAATTTGCTCATGATTTGGTCTTTTCGTAGTAAATAGGGCCAAAATACTCTTCATTATTTACTTTCATGCCATTACTAATCTCACATAAGGTCAAAAGTTGTACAACGTTTAACAGATATGATTATGACATGTTGTATCCAAACATATCCGAACAAATCCAAGCTTGGAAATATGACCTTGACAAATTTTGGAATGGTCATATTTCCATTTGGAATGGTGGTATTTCCAAGTTTTGGATTGTTTGGAATGGATGACATTTTGTCCAGTGTAAAGCATGAATCGGAGACAGCGTCCCAAGTTTAGCATCTCAATGAGAGTGTGTAGAGCTCTGTTTCACAGAGAAGACCCTGGAGATGAGGGTCTCCTACGACAACTACGTGGCTACATCCCAGGGAGACAGTGACGGGGAGTCAATGCACCCAAAAATATGTTTGAAATACCACCTACTTAAATTAATACGAAAGATAAATACGACATATACAAGTTGATTGCCTAACATACATTAGCACTGATTTTGAACTCAAAGACATGTGCTAAAATACACTGAAAATGTTTCAGGAGTCAGGCTTAGTGAGCGTGCCCACACCCACACACCAAAACACATACTCAAAAGAAAGAAGTGATGATTTCCCTTCTCAGGACATGCTCATGTGACATTTGGCATGATATACAGTATTCCTAACAACTGATTGGGATGACTGACAATGAAGAGGATGTCTCTTTAAAATCTAAAGATTTTTTTAGTGTGATGTTAACCAAATTACAAAAATATAGGCCATGATGTAACAGAGGTAAGGTATTTGAAGGAATTATGGGCTTCACACATTGTACACATGTGGGAAATCCAACTTGGGCCCTCTATGTGACAAGCGAAAACTTTAACCACTGAGCTACCCCACCGCCCCTAAGAAGGAGAGTGATATCTAGAGAGAACATTTACTTAATTATTGTGAACATAATATATGACCTTGAGAGTGAAATTGATCTTCAATAATCATATCAGTAGCAAGGATTTCAAGTGCCTTCCAAAAGGCTATACAGCATGAAGCATTGTAAAGGCCAAATATTATGTTCCTAAGGATGCATTCACACAGTGCCGATTATGACACCCATTTGAGATCAGACAGGGCTACAACACGAAAAGTGAAAAAGTCGGATTACTATCCTCAATGATCTGGAACGTCCTATCATTGTCTGAACGCTGTCACATACATTCGTAACAGAGTCCTATGGATCGGGAAAGGTCCATTGAGGTCAGCCAAGCACTCCTGACAGTATGGCGCATCCCATAAAATTTCGGAAACTCAGCCAATTTTGTCTAGTCGGATTATAATCGTGACTATGTCATGACAGATTCTGCTGTATCGGATCAAAATTGTAACAATGTCCCATGTTGTCTGGACGGTGGTCTGTGGATCGGGTGCTATTGTGATAAACAGGCATGATTTGGGAAAATTGTTCATTGACGTTTCTTGTCAATTGTGTCCAGATTGCGTCCACATCTTGCCGAATGCAAAGCGTGTTTGTTGGTTCACTGTCCGGTCACTGTCTGATCTCTGTCAGATCACATTCGGGAGAATCAGGACGCTGTCTGGACAGATTCAGTAATTTTTTACCAAGTCGAAGATACAAATCGGATCAAATTTGGATTGAGAACGATTGAGATTGACGAATTCGTCTGGAAACGTCTGAATCGGGAAGCTTCCTGAACAATATCTGATTGTTGTCGTAATTTAATACATGTTTTTACAAATTTGTGAATCACAGGATTTTGATCAGAGTATTGACAAATTTTAATTCAGGAATTGTCCTATCAAGGACGGCAGTATAAATCCTGAATGTGTGACTGACCCCTTAGTGGAATTCAGTGTAACAATTTCTTTTAGCAATTGCAACTCATTGTTTGTTTGTTGTTTAACACTGCACTCAGTATGGTAGACTGTAAATAATTCAGACAATTCAGTGATCAATATTGTGAGCAACGATCCATGCCATCAGGGTATGATGACATGCAATCCCAGAACCTGACCTTCCGATCCAATGGTCACCTCTAATCTCTAATAACCAGCATAGGTTCTGGGGACCTATTCTTACCTGGTATCCCAACCATGTAATACTCTTTGAAAGTAGGTCACAGTTAGTGTTAATCAATTACATAACTACTACATGCATAAGACTTATTAGTGGAAATAATAATTGAAATGGCACCCATACTTTAAACATGTTAAGTGTAACCTCCACTGTGACCAAGATCTTGTATTAACTTAAACATAGTCACTCACAACCGTAAATGGTCCCTGCCCTACTATTACACACAATGACATATACCAAGTTTAATGGACCTACCATAAACGCTTCCTGAGATGGCCGGATAACAAATTATTTTTCAAGCTATGACCTTGAAGATAATTCTGATCCTTGAAATGATTGAACAAGGTGTCAACAATATTCCACATGGCTATAAAGGATATATACTTTTTATGAAATCTGTGCACTGTACAGTGCATGTGGTGGCGGTGGTTGCCAAATTCTGACAAAATCTTAACATCTCGAATGCATCACTCTGCATACTATATGGGTTTGCTTATATAGTTGACAACAGAATTGATTTATCACATTTATATGGCTGAGAAAGTAGAAATTGAGACACTGAGGCACTTGAAGATAAAAGCTAAATTTGATTTTCATTTACTTTGAACAGAAAATGTTTGAAAAGGTGAGATAAGAAAAACTCTTTACATTAATACTGTTAACTGTGTTCTGATTTTGCCAAGCCTGCCACCACCAGCCTTGTGTTTTGACCAAGATAACATGCCATGAATGAACTAAGAACTGCATGTGTTAACCATCTTTGGGTCAGGTAAAATGAAAATGAGATATATTGACTCTATTTGCTTGTATATATGAACAGATCTGGAACAGCACTCACCATGACTAACTTGATATCCTTTATCTCACGTTGTGGGCTCAGGAGGTCACTACTATCCATGCAGATGCCTGTATCCTCTGAAACTGCTTCCTGGGAACAGTTCGGAGACTGTGAGAGAGATCCAGTAATGTCGGCTGGAGAACTGTATCTGTGGTCACTGAAGTCCCTACTGCTGTCATCACTGTAGTCTTCCACACAGCTCAAAACAGGTGGCGATGGTGTGGAGACAGAAATGACATGGGCCATGATAACATCAGAACTGTCACTACTGGTTTCACTGAGGTCAGTTGTGCAAGATGATGTCCTCTCAACTCCATCAGTCCCACAGGTCTCTGTCACCTTTAACTGGCCTTGACATGTGCTAGTCTTACCACCAATTGATTTAGATCCACCCTTCCCTGATTTGTGTTGTTTGCCCTTTTTTGTTTTGCCATGACTCTGTTTCCTGCTCCCTTCTGTCCCATCTCCTTCAAGCATCTCCCTTTTCTCTTCTCCCCCATCATCAGTAGCCCGACCTTTGAAGTGAGTCTTGAACGATTTAGGTCTTGAAGCTCGGCCTTGGCCCTTCACCTTTGAGTACATGTCAGTATTAAACAGATTGATCCGTCCCTCTTCCAAGTCCTTCCAGAAGGTGTCCTTCAGGGTACATGTTGTCTGTGGTGATGTGTCTATTGGGACAGGTGGAGGGGAGAAAATGGGCATGACAGGTTCCTTGCTGATGACAATGGGCTGCAACTGACAATCAGAACATTCGTCTTCCAATGAAACTTCGCGTCCTGCCATCAGAGCCTGAAACAATTAGAACCTGGTTGAAACATGCAACCAAGAAAATACACTGAGTTATTAATTATGGCCAATGATGAGGTTGCATGTCCGAAATGTAGCAGCTGAATACACTGTTAATATACAAATAACTACCATTTGTGAATATGTCTGTTATTGTTTTCACAATAGTGACAATTGTGTGTTGCTTTTACAAGAGGTAACTAGAAAAACAAGGTGGTCAGTATGATCCATTGATTTGGTTTCTTTTGTCTTTTGGTCCATTGTTGTCTTTACCAAATGGACACCTCATAAACATGCCCGAAAACAATGACATACTAATCATACTATCAAGTAGTTTTCTAGTTCTTAAAAAAAAAATTAAAAAAAAATTGTTCAGGTCTTTGAAAAGCATTTAGAAGTGATTCACATAAGGAAGAGAAAATATGGATGTCAACTTCTTTATTATGATGAACAAATCTGGGCAAATTGCCTAGCTGGCTTCAATTTGCCTGTTGCTATGTCCATTCTTACACCTATCAGTGCTAGTGAGTGTGTGTGAGTGAGTGAGTGAGTGAGTGAGTGAGTGAGTGAGTGAGTTTTGGCTAGTATTCAGTTGTATCATGGAGTGTCAGCTTGATGTGGGAGGAAAGTCCAAGGTGACAACGATTACCATTTGGATGAAAAACATTAGCAGAATAAATTTAACGCAAACCAGGATTCAAACCCATGATCATACTTTTATGGCGTCCCCAAGGGAGGCAACTATGAATTGTGTCGCCTTAGATGACTGGGCCACCTGTGCCCCACTTCTTTGACCAAGAGACTGTTTGTGCTACACTTTATCAAATTCCAATCATACATACTCAAGCTGTTGTGCACACAGAGTGACCTTGACTTTCAATCTTCACAAAACACATGCCAAAGTATTGCATACATGGCATTACATTATTAAGTCTCTATAAGTAGTATAGATGATGGGGGTTCTGGACCACTTCCACCAGAGCCAGAGATTATATACCTATACTGCTACTACAGAGGGAATTTTTTATGTCAAAATGATGAAGTGATTCAACGATCGCCATGATTCGTATTAAAACAATCATCAATATTGATTAATAATGGATAAAATTTACTATAGCCTTCAACATTTTTATTAATGTAAGCATTCGTTTAAATGTGATCCAACGATAGTAAACAATCTATTTTTAATCTCCAACCAGTTCTTTGGTTTTAGCATGGAATAATTGACTCGCTTGTTGTCTCCCCTGTCCTATGAACTTTTTTTTCTCGTTTTCGCCAATACCACTGGTCTTAGGAGAATTTGATCGAATCTCCTGCTTCATTAATTCATTAATTCTTTAATTGATCTTGCTTAAATGTTTTGAGAGTATACATCAACCTTATTAAATGTATATTATATGGCATAAATATCTTTTTAAGAGAAATGCTGTCACTTTTATTAACTTGGACCCCCTCAAGGGTTGCAACGGGTGATCCTCCTACATAAATAATACTACAACGTCGACACTCGTGTTGCTTCAGCCATTTAATTGATAGACCTGGTAATATCTCGAAGGCATCTTCTGATGCATCCCCAAACAAGACTTCAATAATAAGTGTAGAAGGATTATGTATTGCATTCAAGTTCTGTATTAGATTTTGATGGTTTTGATGAGGTGTACTCCCCTCCGAACTTTCAAGAATGGCAGTGGCAGAGGGACTACAACGGTGGAGACATGAGGGATTTTGCAGAGGAGACAGGGCCCAAAAATATTGACACGGTGAGTGAAGATAGTTAGTTGTGCTATTGATTTTTTTCAACTGTATTATGATGATTCTGTGTTTGAAAAGATTATCAGGGCAACGAATGACAATGCAGCCTACAAGAGAACGAACGATCCCAACAACAACAAAGGTGAGTGGTATGACATATGTCTCTTGATGAAATCAAGGCTTTTTATGGCATTTTGCTGTACATGGATATCATGAAACTTGACAGGGATGAAATGTATTCGCATTCTGGCATTAAATATCCTTTGTTGAAATTTCCAGTCCCTGACATTATGTGCAGAGATTCACTCAGGTAAAGGTACATGCATTTCAGCACTGACAATCCTTATACTAATGACAAACTGCACAAGGTACGCTACATACTTGATCATCTCAGGTCTTCTTTTCAGGAACACTACAGTCTCCACCAGCAAGTGTCAGTGGACGAGGCGATGATTCCCTTCAAGGACAGGCTTAGTATCAAACAGTACATGTGAGATATGCCAGTAAAGTTTGGTGTGAAGGTGTGGGTCCTGGCCGATGCTGTCACCGGCTACTGTTCCAACTTTGAAGTTTATGCAGGGAAGTATGGAACAGTAGTCGATCGACAGCTTGGGCTTTCAGGACAGGTTGTTGTTACCCTTTGTAAGGAAATTCTTGGCAAAGGTCACATCATCTTTACAGATAATTTCAACACAAGTCCTACACTTGCTGATTATCTTTTGTTGAGGTTACATACCTGTGCGGCCATGTTCGGACCAACAGGAAAGGCTACCCCAATACAGCTACAAACAGGAAGAGATACTACTCGCCTCGACCATGGATCCATCGACTGGGTTGCCCATGGAGACTTCGTTGCGACGATGTGGAAGGACAACAGGCCGGAAGAAGGACTGACGACCAAGAGGAGGAAGAAGGATGGAACTCAGGATGAACTTGCAGTAACACCAGCGGTGGTAGAGTATGGGAAGTACACGCGTGTGAAAAAAAGTAAAAAATCTATGAAATGGTACAGGCGTGTTGAGAGCAAGCTAAGAGAGATTGCCATGTATAATGCATATCTCATTGAAGGTACGATCATCGACCACAACCCCCAGGGAAGCTGCAAGAGAGATCTCCTGTCCTTCAGACTTGACCTGGCCCATCAGCTCATCAGCAACATCACCAACAGGAGCACTTCACGACAGCGACATGGTGACACCGAGGAACAGCGACTGGACTGCAACAACCACTGGCCTTTGTGCTAAAAAAAATCAAGTGTTTCAGACAACCCATCCAGGAGTGACATACAAAGACAACTCATTCAAGAGGTCAAAGACATCCAGGAAGTGCTCCAAGTGTGACGTCCCACTTTGCTGTTCATCAAAAAAGAATTGCTTCCAACAGTACCACACTAAGGTCCAGTATTGGCGCTGATTATTTCAACAAAGCCCTTTGCCACAAACATTTGTAAATAATGTAAATATATTTATTACCTCTTTTAATAATTGTAAATATATTTATTTCCACTTCTTATATTTGTATATATATTTATTACCTCTTTTATATACACATATTTATTTTACACTTTTGTGATACTTTTATTTATTATCTTATGCTTGTTTACATTTTATACTTTGTTATACTGTGATACGTTTTCCTTTCAGGTTGTAGTCCAATGAATGTACTCGGTAATCACACATTTGTCTGCATCGCAATTTAATATATTGTAATGTAGTTACCTAATTTAGGTAAATGAAATGTAACCTATTTGTCTAATAGAACTTCTTTTTAGCACATGTAAGCCGTTTTTTGACAAGTAAAGTTTTAGCAATAAAAGTATTGGTAACTTATTTCTTCTCAGTAGTAGTTGACAAAATAGTTTTATCTTTCAAACACAAACATTAAATTATTCTAGCTATGAATAACTTTAAAAGTAACTTTTGACATTTATATGTGTGTTTTTCAAGCTTATATCGTGCAGATTACAATCTGAAAAGGGAGGCAACTCTTGGCTACAACCTTTTTCTTTTTTTTCGGATCGCAATCCAAATTGTAGATGGCCGGTTTGTCGTCAGTTTGTCGTAAGTCCTTGTATTTGGCACAATTTGAATAAAATTTATTTCCATATTCATGTTTGTTTTTTGTTTTTTTCATCCTAGTTTAAATCTTAGTAACTGTAATAATTATTTATTTATTTATTGAATTAATAAGTACTAATTTAATTTATTATGCAGTTGTAAATAGCAATGTATTGTAAATATGTTATCACAACTTGTATATTTGTTGGACTTACAATCTTTCCGTCCTTTCAGCTCGTTTTGTGATGTCTTCCCTGTGATGTCTTTCTTGTAGTAGCTGTCGTTCAATATTCAGGTAATGTGAAAGATTACTATTTAATTACTAAATACTTAATTTTTGTTTCATATCCAGAAAAAGAACCAAAAAAATCTTATATTTGTGTTTTTACCTGTGTTAACGAGTTTACCTAAGAGGCTGTAAGTGTATCATGAGTAATATGTGACATCAGTATAGAAAACAAAGTCAGTACCAAGAGTTGTAAACTTGTTTATTTGTTTACAGATGTGCATGAAGAGAATTTACCTGTAATACCTGGGATTACCTGTGCCGTCCAAGATTACAAGACCACTGTGTTATGTTTACCTTGTACCTGTGATTTATTTTTGTGATTTTTAATACAATTTGAGCCAAAATTCATTGTCTGTTTTCATTTTTTCAGTGTTTTCATGTTTTATTTCACTTGTAAACACCTGTAATTAGAAAATAACAAAGGTTAGAGACAATAACAACAAAGAATATTACAGTATACGTAATCCTCTTTACAATGGTATATGATAAATGTATATTAAAAGCAAGTTTCTGGTAGAAAAAGTGCATCAAAAATGATAGTGTGATTTTCCAATAATACTGCCAGGGAGGCCAGCGTGCAGGCCTTGTCAGTGTCAGGGACTGCAGGGTTTCAAGGGACATAACTCTGGGGCAGCCAGGGATAAAGAGTTAAGAGACTCACGTCTATGCCTGTAGTTGCCTGACCTGCCTGACTGCTGGGAAAAATTCTGAGAAACATGCTCCAAAGCCTTGAGTGCTGTTTCATCCCTAGCGTAACTGGAAACCTTGGCATGTGTGTCAAGGTGATGGAAGACCAAGGTTGACGTAGCAATCTGCGCTTAAACTCCGAGTCCCAAGTAGATAAGGCTAAACAACCCAGTCTCCGAATGACAGTTATTTCCGCCAACGCGGATTCCTCATATGGTCAATCTGACGCTGTTGAAAATCAACTATAGTTTGGAGGTGATCTAGTCGGTTAGGATTATCCTCTGACAGATCCTGCTCTACCGCCCGAGTAGGCGATGCTAATGCTGATAAAGGTTTTAATACCTGTTTCAATAAACGCAACTCTGGTATCCTGAACCTTAAGAGTGGTAGGCCTTGACAAGCCTGTCGTTCTCTGTATATCCTCATCCAAACTATTTGCCTGGTTTGCTGCCTCAAAGCCATGAATAGGAAATTCATCTTTCCTAAACCTGGGAGGCTTGAATGACGGCGTAAGTGTTAGCCTGGCGAAGTCCTCATCCAAAGATCTAATCACATCTGACATCATAGGGTCAATCCGAATCGACGTAGGATGTGTCCAAATAGTATATTTTTTATCTACCCCACTACCCGGAGAAGGTACTGAAATGAGGTGGTCAGCTACCCAATCAGGTACTTGTGCCAGGCTAAGGTGAGTATTCCATTCAGTTGAGGAATCTCCCTCCTCACCATTAGAACAATCTGATGAATCAGAACGATGTTGATGTGTACGTCTAGATGGTGAACGACTTCTACTCCGATGTGCAGTACTACCTCTGGGCTTAGATGAACTGCCTGGTGACAAGGAATCATGAGTTGATGTCCAAGTACGAGCAGGTGTACTGGTACTACTCAACGAAGAATGTACTGTATTATGACTCATAATAGGTGTGTTATACACATTAGTCACTGGAGTAGGTGGTAAAATATGTGCCGTAGATGTAGTTGATGCAGGTGTCTGATACATAGGCTTAGGCTTAGGCTTAGGCTTAGGCTTAGGCGTAGGCGCAGGATACAATTGTGTCATAGACTGCTGCCACATTGATTGTAGAAAATTTTGCATCCAATTAGTGTTTGGAATTGGCATAGGCGCCTGCGCTTGCATCTGCTGCGCTGGATACATTGGTACAGCGCTAAGCTGATCGTGCACTGCTTGCGTAATATCGTACGCTGATAGCCCTGGGTCTGATGTCATTGTAGGTGCGCTTGGGTAATAGGCCTTGGCTGCGCTCGGCGCAGGCATATGAGACGCAATGCTCAATGGAGTAGACTTGAGTCTAGCTTGGCTTGGCGCTACCCCTGACAAAGCATCTTGAGGCGCTGGCGCACTGTCTGCAGACGCAGGATTCTCAAAGGACTGCAAATTAGGTCCCATTATAATACGCCCAACATTCTCTGGGAGAGAGGATTCCGGCGGCATTAGCACCTCCGCGGTGACAGTTACGGCCGACCTATTATCCCTCAAAGATAAAGGTTGCATCGTAATGATCGAATCCTGTCCCTCGCTCATTCGCGATAGAGACATTTTCCTTTTCTCACGACTTGATTGCTGCAAAATACATTTGTGAGTAACCTGCCTATACCTCGCGAAACTCATTGGAGAGAGGTTTATACAAAAAACACATTTAGAATTTGGTGCACAAATTTGCGTACACGTCAAACAACGTGGATGAGGATCTTTAATAGATTTTTTTCCCTGACAATTAGTACAATGCGTAAGCATAAGTTAAGCAATAATATACTAGAAGAAAAGGGGACTGTAATTTACTGCCGTAGATAATAATTTCTCGGCAAAATTTTGGAACGAGTTGAAAGTGTATAAATGATTGAATATATGCAACTCAATGAATCGCCAAAGCTAGTAGTATTGAAAACAACATATGAAATATGTTATACATACCTAGCCGATAATTGTAAACATTTGACTACCTTTGCCAAGCAAACAATTGTAACACAATTCAAAATGGCGGGGAACAGAGCATGTGGCGGGAAAAAAAGACAGTTTTTTTTTCCGCCTCAAAACATCAAATACAACTTCACAACATGTTGAAAGTAATATGAAAAGAATACATCACCCATCGCAGAAGAATTTAGAATGGTAGACGGATTTAAAAGGTCTAAATAAATCCAAAAACGAGAGCTCCGCTGGAAACGTCCTAGCTGTGTCGCGACAGGCAGTGATGTGAAGAGTTGACCTTTGGTCACTTGAGGTCACAGGGACAGCGATGGCGGGGTGTAAAAGTGGATTGCGGAACAGAGCCTTCACCCAAGGACCATCGCCCGTACGCTGTCCCAGTTTTTTTGTCGCAAGGTAAGCAGTGAATGCATTAAGGACTAATGCAGCATAAGTAAAAAATTGATGTTTTACATCTAATACAGAAATTTTGAGATCTGAAATAATACCCCGCTTTAAGTTTTTATATTGTAATGATGAGAAAGATTCCGTTCTACCGCTATTGTATTTTTCATCTTTCACTGGAATAGCTCTTAGCGGAGTTGAAGGACTTTCGAGTTGAATTATTATCCGTTGTACTAATCTGATCAAGATTGATGCACAATTCTTTACAGGGAACTATTTCGGGTAATTTAACTCCATGTGTTGTTTCATGGTGGTATTAATATTCTTACTCCGTTTATAAATCCAAGTGTAACTGCTAAGCCCAAACCAAAAACTATTTCCTCTTCTCCAGTGCTTAAAATTAGCATCCCACTCGACTCATTTTGTGTGAGACTAACACCCAAAGGCTTAAAAATTTCATCGAGGGAGCATACGCTGTAATACCAATCAGGTATAATAATGGGAGTGCTTTTTATATTGTCAGTATCAAGTATAAATATCATATGATTATCTCTTGCAGCACTTATATTGGTCCATCGCGGGTAATACGTTACATCACAGATAGCGACTTCAAGTTGACCAGCTGAGTTATCAATAGCATGAAGTAGTTGAATAGACTGGCCATTTGTTATTCCTGGGAGTGTAACAAACATATTAAATATACAAAGATACTATATCATAACTTAAGTATGAAATCAACGTACGTTACTAATCAATCGATATTAGTAAGTGCCTCTGGTGCTAATTTTTTGTTAAATTCCCTGATATCTTTGAAAAATATAGAGTCACAGCAAAAAGCAATAAAATGGTGCATGATTGGTTCCACAATCCAATGCAATTTTGGCAGAACCAGTTAAACTTTGTCGTATGCTGTGCCACAACAGGATGTGGTGTATCTCTTTATGCCCCAGGATTTGAACTAAATAAGTCTGTTTTATCATTTCACGTGTACTATCAGATTAGACGTATTCTTAAAGAAATTAGTGCCCCATTACCGCAGGATCGAGCATGGACATCCTCAAATAATCCGTACAATAGGTTCGCATTTGAACGTATTTGTCAGGAATTTAATATTTCTACGAGTAAAGATTGGCGTATTAAAGGACTTAACCACGGTCTAGGTGTTACGTACAATGGACAAAAAAAGTGATGATTTAGTTAAAAAAACTCATCAACCATTTGATCCATTTAAACTGTTACAGAAAAACAATCTTTTTGTAAGATTGCATAATCTTAATCATGGCTAGGAACTTTTGAGTAATGATTGGATAGGAGATCTTATGAGCTTTAAGAGTGGTTTAGCTTATATTGTTACAAAATTTGTGCAACTAAACAATACCGCAACGCTTGGAATGAATTTCTTAATGATAAAACAGAAAATAATTTTACTAACCTAGGATTTGTAAGAGATAATGAATCAATAAGAACTTATGTATGGGCAATTCTTGGTGCACAATCACATACACGAATGGGAATAATTGGTTCTGGGACGACGCTCGATGCGCAAAAACAGTTTGTCGCAAACGTAGAGGATGCTATTAATTCACCAGTTGACATACCATCTTCTATAAAGCCTTATCAAGATGTATTACAGTACACTCAATCCAAAGTAGATTACGTTTATGGGGCAGAACTATACATGTCTCCGAGTAATATGGAACTTAAGATCGGTCAAATGATCGGCTATAATAATAAAATTGTTATTGCTTCCGATCAACAAAAAACAGGTATAAATTCAGATATTAACACCGAATTAATAACACAAACAAACACAGGCAAAACGGGAATAGTAAAACCACAGACACCACATGTTTCACAACCATCTACTGATGCACAACCACCAGTGCCGCCACATATTGCCGCTAAAAATCAACAACATATCGATGAAAAAACAGCACTTATAGTAGATGGAGTCACGGCTGGTTTACTCATGATTTGGATAAATAGTCTTAAATGGATAAGTACAACGGCCCGGCAATTACTACGATCAGTGCCCACAAGTTTTGACTAAGCCAAGTGGTGGTCTTTGCTAATAAATTCAAGAGCCAGGAAACTATACTCCCTATTATACCGGGAAGTGCAGATGCTGCGAGAGTCAAAGTCAATATAATAAATCCCAGTGCGGGTAAAATACTGGCAATGGTTATCCCCTGTGAACGAAGTGCCTTTCTATTACTTGAAGCCGCTTCGAGGCGGGCCGATTTTTCGTCTTCTAAGTTATGCAATCTTTCAGCAACGCGGTGTCTACTGAATTCATCGCCTGCCTGTTCAAGTTTTGTTTTCTCATAAGCTATATGCTTGGCTGTATTATTGATGAATTCTCCCCGCATTGTTTGCATTGCCTTGTCAAGTCCTCGTAATTCCCTAATATTGTACTCCGAGTATGGTACCTGTAACGTTGTGGTGGTGGAGGTGGAATGGGGTTTAACGTAAGATGATTGCACTTATATAGCGACGTGCATGTACGTGTGTTTGTTTGGCTGCTTGTACTAGTCCGGACTGATGCCGATTTATAGTGCTAGCTCACTGAGATACCATCCCGCAGTTTAACATGAATACCCCACTCAGACACAGTATACTGACTTCAAGCCGACCAGTCCTTGTTTAGCCCCTTAATGCCGAGCGCCAGACAGGGTAACAATAAGTACAATCTTTTAACGTCTTTTGGTATGACGCGGCCGGGGGTCGAACCCCAGACCTTCCGCTCTCTGGGCGGACGCTCTACGACTAGACCACGGAGGCAGTCCACCTGTAACGTGGAATTATCGTAGTACTTCAGTATGGATTTGTTGACATGGTATTTCCGGTGTTACGTGCTCGCGGTAATGTCTGGGGGAAAAAACATAAAAACTCATTCATTCGTGTATAATGTGCACCCCATTCTACACAGCTGTGTTTTTTTTTTAAAAAGTGCGCACTATGCTCAAGAAAATACGGTAGTTTGAATTCTACCGACGCTAGCAGAGAGATCGTTCAGAACATAGGTCGTGCGATTGTTAAGAAAATCGCGAGTAAAATTAGCGGCAATGAAGTTTTGAGTATTGACGACAGCGACGTATACTTCTGTTACATGGATCTCTGGAGAACGGTTAAAGAACAGGAAAACTTACAGTACCAAGGTATTTGTAATCGGAACATATTAAGACTGCGTGTGGGTGCTGATAGTGACGATAATACCGTCGTAGGAGATAAGGCTGTTGAAGCTGCATTAGGTAACCGAAGCTTTATTTTGCTAGACTTTGAATTACTAGATAGTCACATGCCCTTTTATCAAGCATCCCTAGGCGATAGGTTAGAATACGAACTCACTTTTAATGACTACAGCAGAGTAACCAAAGCTACTGAAGATGGTAGCTATTCTATTGACAATATCTCACTGATATGATATGATAACAGATCCTGAATTAGCAAGACAAATTCGTAACCAGTATACCGGAAGTTTATCAATTTTATACGATCGTGTGCTTTGACACCGAAAGATCACCAGGAACAAAAGAGATACAACGTGGAATATCAATCTAAACGTTCAAAAAGATCGTTGAAGGGTATTTTAATGTTGTTCGAGGACCCCTCTGAAGCATTTGCACAAGATACCGAGGCGTTCTACAACCCCAAGATTACAAAAGTAGAATTGACTATTGAAGGCGTGCCTAATCAACTATATAGTCAAGGTATGCAAGCATATCAACAAGGCGATGAGATTAAAAAACTCCCTTCTATAAAACGAAGCACAGAAGCTAACGTGGTCGCAAAAGATCTGTCTCTCGGGGATGTATCGATGGCTGAATTCCTTACCGTGAAGTACGCGCTATGGCTCGACATGAGAACCACAGACGATGACCAACTACACGGCAGTGGGCGGAGAATAGAAAATGCCAGTGAGGGTGTTACTATACAGATAACGAAGCGTCAGGAAGTGGCTGGTAAATTAAACATATATTTGTACATGATTATGGACGCACAACTTAATATACAGAATGGAAGATTCGTGCAAGCGATCTATTAATAATCTTTTACCTAAAGAACCCGCAATGCGCTATCATCTGCGGGCAAACTGGTTGCGGAAAAAGAGCTGTTATTCTAGATATTTTACAAAGTCATTATAGGGATGTTTTCGTCCATATTTTTATTTTGTGCCCGACTATAAGCGTTAATAAAACATACCTATCCAGAGATTGGGTAATGAATGACCCCGAGGTGCACAGAGTTGATCCAGGCGATCGTTTACCAGACTGTTTACGAGTATGTCACGAAAAATACAAAGGAGAATCAACCCTTTTCATAATAGACGACTGCAGTGCGAGTAAAGAACCTACCAAAAGGAAAGATATGCTTACATATTTAGCATTCTCCGGAAGACATATGGAGCATATTGTTTGGATACTTACTCAAAAATACAACTCTGTCCTGAAAGATCTGAGAGAGCAGACCAAATGGGTAACCTTGTTTCATTTCAAAGACCGAGATTCATTTGAGGAATGTCTACGCAAAAAAGATGTTATTTTTACCAAGCTCGAGCGAGATAAGTTAGAAAACTGTTAGCAGAAACGAAGCATTGTAAACTCGTATTAAAAACCGATTGCTTATGCAATTCCTTGGAAAAAATAGCAACTGCTAAGCAAAAATATAGCAGCTGCTATGCAAAAAATATAGCAAATTTTCGCAAATATAGCAAAAATATAGCAAAAATATAGCAAAAAAAAAGCAAAAATATGATTAATTGAACATTAGTGGTTATTATGTAATAATGTAGTTTGAAATCCTCATTCTTTGGCAACAGTTTATTATTTCGGGCTGTATTGGATATGTCATATTTTATTATGTTAAACTTAAATATCTCCTTAGGTATTACATTATGGAATGCGACAAACTTATTGAACAAATGCTCAAAGATGAGCCAGATCAACATACAGATAAATCTTTAGATAAACATAGAAAAAGACTCGCGGCTATGGTAGCCAGTGGAAAATGTTCCCAATATTTGGGAGGAAATTATACCATCGAAAAAATTTATAACATGACCGATGAAGAAATTAAAAAACTGTACGTGCGTTATGAGTCTAGACTGGGAGCTACCATGACTAAAACAATAGATTTGGCTATGTTACAGCTATACACAGTAGTAGCTAGTACGTTTGTCCCTATACCGGCAGAAAATCGCCCGTATTTATGCGAATCTCTCAAGAAAGACCCATTCATCGAACACGCTATTAGCGCAGTAAGCTGTGAGTTTTATCATAGATACGGAATATTCTTAGCGCCACTTACCACAGCTTTAATAACGGCTAGGTATTGTCAATTTAAACATACGTGTCCACTTATTAATAATGGAGACTGAAATACAA
This sequence comes from Haliotis cracherodii, assembly GCF_022045235.1. Lineage (NCBI taxonomy): Eukaryota > Metazoa > Mollusca > Gastropoda > Lepetellida > Haliotidae > Haliotis > Haliotis cracherodii. The sequence goes on from NW_027266286.1 coordinate 34,353,442, forward strand.
CAAGCGAACGAGGAAACATAAGTGATTGCACCACAAACACAAGCGATTGTGGAAACACCACAAACACAAGCAATTGTGTAAACACCACAAACACCACAAGTGATTGCACCACAAGTCAGGGTGACTAAGAACCCTCGAAAAGTCGCAGCCGGTAGGAAGGGTGCGCTAGCGAGGAAGGCAAAGGCCTACAATACTGAACATAGCCCGATTAAAACTTGGGCTCCCTACTTACTAGGGGTTGTTGCTATAGCAGCGGTATGTTTTTTTAAGACCGGGGAAGAGAAAACACCACAAGTTCAAAAATTAGATGAGGTTCAATTAGAGTTAAGCCCTCATTTAATGTTATAAAAGCATGACTACTCCAGTTACAGATGGTAAAATGTTGGTAAACGCAAAGTATCATTCAGCAGTGGTCAGTGGCTTGGCCATTGGCTATACTCATATAGCTAAAATGATTACTGAAGCCACACCACCCAAACTAGATTTTAATGGTTATGATATCGGTATGATGGTTCTCGATATAGGATTAGCAATGGCAACAAAAGATATGCTCATCAAACAAGGGCTTATCCCAGAAGACATAATGAAGTAATTAAACAATTGAATATTTTATAAACATAGTATGCCATCAATTGCGATGATGGTCGGTGGAGCTATTGTTAATGCTCTAGCTTTTTCGGGGAGTAATTTTTTATTTTCTAGTATGAGAGGAAAGGAGCAGAAAAGACATAATAAAGCATTAGAACAACTCAAAGCCCAGTCACAATGGGCTAGACGCAGAATGGAGAGATTAGATTTTATTAATGATGAACTGCGTAAACAAGGACATTCAATTCAAACGTTTAAGGGTGTTGAATCTGCCATGCACGAATACTTCCTTGTTTAAGGAAAGAAACTTGACCCAATGCCAAGGCCAACACTCTCTCAGTTTTATACACCGTCAGAGGCTCAGAAAGACCGCGAGATAGCGTTTATAGTTTTGGGGTTGACTGGTGTGTCCATATTTAGCTATGTTATTCTGCATTTAGACAGATAATATGATAGGTGTATAATCATGAATCTGTGTAGATATACACTCATGAGGAAGTCAATTCAATGTCAGAAACCATGCATTGGTATATATTGTGGTACTCATGCTTTTTTCCATCAGACAAGGAAATGTAAATTATACGTGTTCTGTATGTGGGATATTGTTTATGTAAGACACAAGGTGCTGATAGGGTTAGGAAGCAGATTATTTACGCTAGGAAGAGAGATTACATCAATGAGAGGAATCGGTTGGGGAGAATTAGATATATGGAAAGAAAACCATTTAGACATTTGATTCATTTTGTATATACCACAATGGTTTTTGTCTGAAAACTTTGGTTAAACAACGTGGTCTACGTGGTTATTCTAGAATGAGAAAAGCTGAATTGATTGATTTACTAGAAAAAAATGAACCGGTTATTGATAAAAATCAACCAGATGATGTTGATACAGATGATGAGTTGAGATTTGTACCCCCAGACAGTTCGGGTAAATATCTAAGAGGTTGGAAGATGGATATTAATTCCAACATGGATGTAAATGATGTTCAGCCCATCGTATCAAGCAAAATTAACGAGGAGTTAGATGATTTAAATAGTATAAATACCAGCTAACGGTTAAAATGTCATTGAGTAAAAATGACGCTGAATATACCGAACCTTATTTCTGGAGCAATCAAGAAGTTATAACTGAATCTGATACTATAAACACATCATTAGATGCATCAATTCAACGGATACCAGAAACTTAGAACGCTGGACTAATAGAGGTTCGGGTTGGGTTGTAGATAAAATCGATAGTTTATATTTAAATATAGCAAATTATATGCCTTTCAAAGGTGGATCTTATATGGATTTACCCCTGTATTAAGAAAAAAGCTATAGTTAATGTAAAAAATAAAGGCAATGGTTGTTTAAGAATTGCGATAAGATCTGCACTGTTCCCCACAAACAAATATCCAGATAGACCTTCGAGCTATCCCAAAAACGATGGACTCAACTTTGATGGTATAGATGAACCTACACCAATCTCACAAACTGATAAGGTGGAAAAGCAAAATAATTTAGCTATAAATGTTTTCAGACATTCTTCTAAAGGAATTGTTCTACACAGGATAAGCTCTGCCCAGAATCAATTTTTTTCAAATCGAAAAAGATGATAAATATCATTATAAGTGGATAAAGAGTTTAAACAGGCTATTATACGATCAAACAACCCATAAGGAAAAGAAATAATTCTGCGAAAGATGCTTGCATTGATACAGCAGACAAGATCTATTAGAAGCACATTAAGAAGACTGCAGAGGTGTTGGACAGACTGCTATCAGGATCGATATGCATAAAGAGGGAAAAAATATATTAAAATTTGAACATCATTGTAATCAAATGCCAGTACCGTACGTAATTTACGCTGACTTCGAATCGCTTATCAAACCGATTGAAAATACCGAACACAATACTGAATGTAGTTTTACGTACAAAACTCAAGAACATATTCCTTGCGGGTTTGGATATATAGTTGTAAGGTATGATGGGAAAATAAACCCGCCCTTGATTTACAGAGGTCCCGATGCAGTGGGAAAGTTCCCAGAATACCTACAAAACAAAGAGTAAAAAATCAGGGAAAATGTATCGCGTAAGAAACCCTTGTGTATGACGAGGGACGATTGGAGGGCCTATAAGAAGTCAACGATTTGTCATATTTATAATACACCCCTGAATGGGGATTCTGTAAGAGATCATTGTCACGTCACAGGTAATTATCGGGGAGCCGCACATAACGAGTGTAACTTGAAACTAAAAATGAATTCTCAAACAATACCCATCCCCGTTGTGTTTCACAACCTTAGAGGATATGATTCTCATCTTATCATGCAAGCTATCTCAAAGACCGACGGCGGCTTAACATGTATTCCTAATAATATGGAAAAATACATATCATTCTAAGACTAAGACTATACATTATACAGACAAGGATGGGAAAGCCAGAACAAAACAAAGTAATGGACTTAGATTTATAGGCTCTGTACAGTTTCTGTTATCTTTGCTGGACAATTTAGCTCATGCAAACAATCCTGATGACTTTGCTATAACAAATCAATATACTGATCGGTGTCGGCATTTGTTGTTGAGAAAAGGTGTATATCCTTACGAATATATGGATGATTCGTCTAGATTCAACGAAACTAAATTACCACCCCTTGAAACATTCTATAGTAACTTAACAGAATCTAAAATAACCGATGCCGATTTTGAACACGCTCTGACGGTGTGGGATAAGTGAGTTTGTAAGAATTTAGGTGATTATCACTATCTGTACTTAAAAAACCGATGTACTGTTACTTGCCGATATATTCGAGATATTTCGAAAGACATGTTTAAAACAATAATGGCTTGGATCCGGCATGGTACTATTCCAGTCTCGGACTGTCGTGGGCATTGTTAAAAAAGACACGGTGTAACTAAAACTACTCACCGATTACGATATGCACTTGTTTATTGAGAAAGGATTAAGAGGTGGTATATTGATGACAGCAAAAAGGTATTCCAAGGCTAATAATAAATTAGTGGAAGGATATGATCCGAGTAAACCCGATATGCACATATTATATCTCGACGCCAACAATTTGTACGTATGGGCTATGAGTCAACCTTTACCCATGGGTGGTTTTGAGTGGGTCGATGTGAATGATATCGATGTGAATGATATCCCCACAGATTCCGATAAAGGATGCATACTGGAAGTTGACTTGAAATATCCAACAGAGTTACATAAAGATCATAACAGTTATCCGCTAGCTCCCAAAAGATTAATGGTTAACAAAGATTGGATGTCGGAATATCAACACTCCTTGATGGGTAATACTAGGTTAGCTAACATATAAAAACTCATACCAAATTTGATGAATAAGACAAAATATATAGTTCACTACAGAAATCTCCAGTTGTATCTATCGTTAGGTATGAAACTAAAGAAAATACACAGAGTTCTAAAGTTGATCAAAGCCCTTGGATGGAGCCCTATATAAGGCTGAACACAGATTTAAGAAAGATGGCTACCAGCAATTTCGAAAAGAACCTATATAAGCTCATGAATAACTCAGTATTTTGTAAAACAATGGAGAATCTAAGGAAGCGTGTTGATGTTAAATTAGTGAGATCTAATGAGGAAGAAAGACTCTGGAAACTTATAGCCAGTCCAGCTTTTAACAGAAGCAAGATATTTGATAACGACTTCGCCGCACTACATATGCAGAAGACTAATATAAAATTGAACAGACCGGTTTACGTTGGTATGAGTATTCTTGACTTGTCAAAACACTTAATGTATGACTTATATTAAACGAACTTAAGAAGCAGTACGGTGATAGGTGTGAGGTGTTATATACCGATACAGATTCTTTGTTGATAGAAATACAAACCGAGGATCTGTATAAAGATATGGCAGAAAAAATATATATGTACGACACGAGAGATTACCCAAAAGATAATCCACTGCACAGCGTAGTAAATAAAAAGGTATTAGGTAAGATGAAGGATGAATGTGCTGGGACCCCTATTGCGGAGTATGTTGGATTAAGACCTATAAAGAAGTCCAATAATGGAGAGATAAGAAAAGCTAAGGGCGTTAAGAAGTATGTAGTAAAAAAGCATATCAAACACAAACAGTATAAAGAAGCATTATTCAATGGTAGAACATTCAAACACGAGATGAACTCTTTAAGAAGTTACGCTCATAGGATATATGGATTAAGAATGAACAAGACATCATTATCCCCCTTAGATACAAAGAGATGGATTGATAAGGATGGTGTAACTACCTACGCTTATGGTTACTTAGGGCGGTAATACTGTATTGTTGGGAACTATGAGCAACTCTTCTCATACAAATGCCCTGCCCGGTCCATTTTTAAGATAATAAAGAATAGGCTCCCCTTCTTTCATAACCAATCGACTTATGTTATATATCTTCAGGGACCAAATCGGATCAGTTGCGCAACGTTGGCCTCCTTCGAGTTCACCGGGCTGGTATAAATATCTTACGCTAAATCTATCCGGAGGTTTTTGTTCTTTGCCTCTCCTTAGTGCTGAAGATTCGGAAGTCACAGATTTCATTTAAACGCATCGGATGGTTTCTTCCCGATTAATTTTGTTATTTCATTATTCAGCACTGATACAACAGCTGATAATCGTGTCACCCATTCGGTTGATCTTAATTGTTCCAAACAAACGTTCCGCTAATATCCGGTTAAAATCTTTCAACAATAGCTTGACTACAGTGGGCCTTTTTCACATGATTTTGACATCGTGCTTTGTTAACAGTTTAGTTACTGATGCCATAAACTCATGAATGGGATCTACTTGAAATAGCTTAGGCCATTTTAGTGGTTCGCGTTTATATATGCAACTCGGTGCATTAGCTTCTTCTGTTGAATCTTTCGAGGTTAATGGCTCAGCCTCCTTGTAGCCACTAGGCACATCCACTAAGGTTAAAGCGTGTTTTACGTATTGCATCTTACCTTATCGAGGGGAAAAAAGAACAGGTCAGCTTGATGAACTTCATTCGTTGTAAAAATAACACTTCTTCCTCGGGATATAACGCGGTGCTGGTAAGTATATTTGCCACATCGCTTGTTTCTTTGCCAATCCTTGGCCACATCTTTAGATACCTTAGCTGCGGTGGCTAATTTTTGTATTGCTCCTATACCTTTCCAATATCTTCGTGGGCTATAGTAAATTTTATTCATTATTAATTAATATTAATGATTCTTTTAATACGAATCATGACGATCGTTGAATCGCATCATCATTTTGACATAAAAAACTCCCTCTGTAGTGGTGGTATAGGTATATGAATCTGGCCCCACCATGGAGATGTTTACTATCAAGTATCATCAAATTCAAGTTACAGTTGCCTACTTTGATGATCAACACTCATTGAAACCTTCTGAGCTTAATTGAGATGCCAATAAATCAGAAACGTTCAGAAAATAGTGAAGATAAAGTTGATTCTTACCATTCTCTTCTTCCTCTCATCTGACCGCTTCTTCTTTTCCTTCTCTTTAACTTCCTCAAACTCCTCCACCATGTCCAGACAGCTCTCCAGATTCTCAACTGGCTCCCATGTATCAAACGCTTTTGAGTAGCCCTTCCACCTCACCTTGTACACCTTTACTCCCTGAAACAGTAAGTGAAGTGAAGGAGTGAACATTGTCTGGGCCAGACAAACCAATGGTTGATATATGAGCTCCTGCCCAACTGATCCAACTTAGTAGCCTATTACAAGCAAATGGGTGCTGGGGCCAATTTTAACTCGCTCTGGCTCTACTGAGCCTGACTTTATCATGTTGTTTGTTTGGATTAATGCATAACCTTGGATGCAAGAAGGACAAGCACACAAATAAAGAATTACAGGCTTAGATTCTGTGGAAAAGTCTCTGATATGTGACATCATTTTTCATTTTAGGCAAAGTAAAACAATAACGGATCTCAAGTTTTCTGGAATATTATCTAGAATATTATATCCGAGGTCATGTTGAGGTAAAGCAGAATGAGCGAACAGACGTCTCTATACAACAGGCATGTTCACAGCATGTTCATTAACATACAGATTGATACACAGTGGTATGATGAGTCATAGATATGTAGCAGAAGTGATTGATATGTAGTGAAACGACGCAGTAGATCGTTAAACAATTGTGATTGATGATATATGATGACAATAGCAACATTCACATTACATCAGTACACTGTCTAAATAGGAGTGTATCATGATACACACTATTTCATTTGCATACCAATATATGAGTGATAGTGGGCCATCTCTACTTGGCCATGATTGGCTGGCAAATGGAAAACTTGACTGGACAGGCCTCAAAGTTGCGACTAAATCGGTGGCCAATGCAACCTAAATTTCAATTTGTCTACTGTCTAAAATTCAGAGGTAGCCAAATGACTACCTTGAAAAATATCTTGTGGCAACTAAATTCTATTGCTACACATATGTAGACGCAAAAATAAACATGTCTGCAACTAATTGTACTCGCAAATAATTCCTCCTAAAGTCAACAATGAACCTAAATACACAAATATTAATGTAATTAGTATTTTATTTTAGTTGATAGTTTATTGAATAAGCAAGGATATACCTATATAATCTAGTAACATTAATGGCATCACTGTTAGAGTCACAAATAACAAAACAGTTTCTACTAATTTTCAATTCCAAGACTAGTGCTATGGCTTCGACATATAATAATCATTTGATAAAAGATCATTTCAAATGCTTTTGGCTACCTATGAATACAATATTGGCTTGACTTCTTGATTTTACCACTGGCTATCTAGAAAAAAATACTTGTAGCCATATGGCGACTTGGTAAAAATTTAAACTTGGGGGCCTGTTGGAAGTCATTATTCTATGTGTCGGAGAACTCCAAGGAGGTACTAGATGACATTTTGTTGAAACATACAGATGTGTTTGCAGATGAATGGGCACATTTACACGACAAAAGGATAAACTTCAGGTGGATGAGAATGTATAGCCAAAGTTTTACAGACCTCGACCTGTACCTGCTCCCTACAAGAGACAGTAGATGATGAGCTTCAGAGACTGATGAAGAATCCAAAATGTTCACAACCATCAATACTCTATCAATGCAAGCAGCTTTCATTGGGAATTCACTCAGCACCTAGCATTTTCCAAAGGACTACAGATGCGCTCTCACATGGCAAGTTGGAGGTTATCAAGATGATGTATCAATAACTGGCAAGAGTGATGAAAAGCATTTCCAAACATTGACATTACCATGTCCAGATTCAAGGAAGCTGGACTGATATTGAAGAAAGAGAAATGTGAGTTCTTCAAACATGAGATTTCTATTGCTGGACACAGGATTGATACCTGGGAGTTTGTGCACTATATAATCAGATGGCTGCTGCTCGGCAAGCTCCACATGCAAGGAACATGTCTGAACTATGCTCCTTCTTGGGTATCGTCAACAACTACTCAAGGTTCCTTCCTAACCTGTCAACCAAGTTAGCTCCTTGAACAGGCTACTTAGGAAGGACAGGTTTGGGGATCAACAGAAGTCCATTAAAATGCCATAAAAGAACTTCTGTCTTCCCTTTTGGTACATTACGACTGGCTTAGCCTTTTGTTCCCTCATGTGATTCCTTCCGTCATGGAGTAGGGGCATAGAGATTAATACACAAGTATCTGTCAGATGCCAGTTAACTTACGAGTTGTTTCAAAGTGTATCTAATGATGCACATTTAGTTAGATTCATTATTTCTCATGAAAATATAATTCTACAACCAAATGAAGAATTCTTTTCAAACATGCATAACCTGAATTTGAAAATAAATTACACGATTTCTGTGAAATGTCTGTCTTTTTCTCTCATGAAATGTTATTATGTAAATTTTTCATCATCATTATTATATAAAAACTAGGAATACAATGAAGTAAATTTAGGGAACAGTTGCTCGACAAATGTTGGGAGATGGTCCATCAGACCAAGACAATTTAAATATTACCATGTTCTTATGTTATATGTGCTCTTATTGACTAGCCCCTAAAACCACCGACCAGAGTGTAGTCGCCCATGGTAATGGAAAAACACAAGGAAGTTATGTTTACCGATATTCATCAATACACTGGATACTAGACAATTCGTACACATTGAGATTCTTAACCATTGAAAATGGCAAACCCTTACCTAAAATTCCCATCCAATTTGTACCCGATTTGGAGCAATTATTCTAAATTTGGCAGACTCATTCAAAGATTTAGGTGAATCGTACTCAAATCTAGCGGATCTGAACACAATTTTAAAGAACACAAACAATAACTACATTGTGATGAACTCAATTGATTGTGGTAGCATTTTGTTGTTTTAGTTTTAAAATACTAAGTTCTTTGAAGTCAGACAGTGTAGCAAGCAGTTTACACAGTCAGTTTTTGGACTATGCATGCGTTGTTATATGAAATACAAAACAAACAATGTCTTAATGTTTTGCAGTAAAATTATATAAATTTTCACTGTGAACAAATACGTGACTACAGATTGTCTAGTTCCATTTGACAATGTGTTTATCATTAAGCCCATGAATATATTCTTACACTCAACACATCTCCCACATCAAACATTGTTGAGCTCATTCTTAAAAATACAAGTGACATTTACTGTTTCATACCAACTGCTGAAGTGCAATTTTCATAATCAAACTAACATATTTCTTTTTAGCTTGGGATTGGAACCAGGTTGCATTCATGACAAACAAAAACAGACAAAATTTAAGTAAGCAATATGCATATCACGTTGAGAGGTTGAGCAAGGTTAGCAGGTCAAAACAGTAATCTATATAAGATGGATTGTAGTCAAAACAAAATGGCAGAATGGCCTCAAAACTCAAAAGTTAAAACAGCGACAAAAAGTCCTAAGGGCCACAACAAAAAAGTCAAAATGTCCATGATAAAATTAATGATAAAAATACAATGTGAGCAGGATGTGTACAGACTATACATGCTAGATGTTGTTATTACAATGTGATAACTTCCAGTCGAGTTCACAGGTTGTTTGAACCAATCTTTGTACTGACCAGTGTACCAATCTGTTGTGAAAACATAAATACACTTTTATTCTAATGAGGAAACTTTTCAGTGTTTTAATTTCAAACTAACCCATTCAACACCAACCCCTTCAGTCATGGATCAACTCCCCATGCTGGTGAGACAGGGAAGCTGACATCAGTGAAAGTGAGGGTGTCTAGCTGGGAGAGCCACATTTCAGAAATGGCTTTTGCCAGTAGAGCCACATTTTCAGCTGAGTGCATTTCACCTATTCTAGCGGGTAATTAATTAATCCGATTACCGATACCTTTATATGAGTGTCCCACATTTAAATTACTAAGCGTGGTGTTCTTTAGAGATCAAAGGCGGTCTTAATTGACATTCAGTTCATCCTGTTATTCATAACATATTTAAATGACGTCGTGTTCACTCCATATCAGAACCATGGCAAACGCACAAGTTCAAATAAAGTTCATTGAAAGTGTCAGAGGAGGCATACATTTGTACTATGATGGCTTTCGGTGTAAGAGCAGTCGTGGTGAAAGAAGATACTGGTCCTGTATTGTCAAGGAGTGCACTGCAAGGATCACAACTCTGGGGGAGTTGCTCCACGCCATGAGATCATGGGTCACTCCCACGACCCACTACCATTCGAGTTTGAGGTTGATGCCTTTAAGGCTAGACTGATGGAGAGAGCGAGGACAGAAACGACACCTATACCCACTATCTACGGAGAGGAGATATCCAGACTACGCCAACATCACGACATTGTCTCAGATGACCTCCAGAAGCAGATACCAGCCCGGAAGTCTCTCACCACTATCAGAAGACCCCAGATCCAGCTGGAGGAGAAGTACTCCCAGACTGAGGGAGGCGACCAGTTCCTACACCGTGTTAGTGACGACATCCTCATCTTCACTACAGACAAGAACATTGAACATTTGTGTATTGCAGACATTGTATTTTGTGATGGTACATTTTATGCCTGTCCCAAGTTGTTTGATCAGATTTATTGTTTACATGCTGAGGTGTTTGGCCATATGTTTCCATTAGTTTACTGTTTGTTGTTTGATCAGATTTATTGTTTACATGCTGAGGTGTTTGGCCATATGTTTCCATTAGTTTACTGTTTGTTGTCCAATCAAACAAAAGAGTGTTATGTCAACATGTTTCAGTACCTATGCGATTTTGCTAGTAGAGGAGGTCTAGAGTTTGCCCCACTTACAATTCAGTTGGACTTTGAACGTGCAGCTCACAATCCCGTGACTGATGTAATTCCTGGGACATTAGTTAGAGGGTGGTTCTTTCACTTCACCCAATGTATCTGGAGGAGGGTGCAGAAAGAAGGTCTGGTGATGGACTATAAGGAAGATGAGGAGGTGAAGAAGCTGGTGAGAAGAGCTGCTGCCCTCCCTCTAGTACCTTGTGACAAAGTGGATGATGTGTGGCTTGATGCCATTGCTGATTCTCCTGCTGGCCCTAAAGTGACTGCCTTCATGGACTATGTGACAACCAGTTGGGTTCAAGGAGGGGCCTTCATGCCAGAGATTTGGAACCATTTCGAAAACCAAGGCCACCATACCAACAATCACCTGGAAGGGTGGCACAACAAGATAAAGAAACTTGCCAAGAAGTGCCACCCGAACATCTACGAGGTAGTGAAGCTATTTCAGTGAGAGCAGTCACTCAAAGAGCTTCAGTCCTGAGACTCTCTCACCAGTGGTCAGAACCTTCACGAAGAAAGAATTACAAGGCAATCGATGCACGTATTGCGTCCCTCAAGATCCAGCTCATGAACCAACACCTGAGTGAGATGGAATATGCTGACCACGTGGGCGACCTCCTTCATCTGCAGTAATGACATTAAATCCATTATGATATTCATATGCTATTCATATTCATCAATGTAAAGTTTTGATGAATATGTTATCCTTGTTGAATAAAAAATGAGAAAACAAGACTTGTTTTGTTATATACGGTAACCTGTTAGAATCACAAAGCATGTTTTGACAGCATAGCCACGAGAGCCACATTATACAATCACACAACCTATAACCATTGCCGCGAGAGCCACATCAATTTGGGCTATCTATTTTCGATATGTGGCTTTGCCGGCCTGTAACCAAAGTGAGAGCTAGGGTAGGTGAATTCAGCAATTAATGTTAACTGCTGTTAAGAGATGTGTATTCAGTTAGTCACCTAATTAGTCTCTGATTATTTAATAAGGATAACATTAACATTAGAATTATTTCTTTTTCAGATTTAAGTGCTTTCAAATCTCTTCATCTAAAAGAATGCTACAAATCAGTAAGACAAAATCTTCACAACCTGGAGAATGTACAAGGAAGGCGACATAACACCATCTAAGGTGCTTGCATATATGCACTTCAAACCATGGACCAAGGGTTTAATATGTGATATGGAACTGTGATATTGTGTAGTGCTGAATTTGTGCTGAATTAAGATCTGCGTGCATATGGTGTTACGAACTGTTATACAATGTATATGATACAATTAATGTGAGTTTGTCTTCTTTATTATCTGTGTGGCCCTTATGACTTTTTTAAGTGGCTGTTATGATCTTTTTCTGTGGCTGTTTTGACTTTACCTTTTGAGGTCATTCTGACATGGGGCCGTTTTGACCCACTCCATATAAGACATATATATCAAGTAATATCGTCTACTGATGACTGTTCCAATTTCATTATCAAAGGGGAATAACTGCAGTAGGCAATATGCATCTTCCACACCTGCACTGTTTAAACATGGGAGAAATTAGCCTTGATAATACACATTCTTTGTGGTTCTTACAGCTTCTGACAAAAGGAGGGGAGGGAAACAACTACTTCAAGTTCATGTATAATATGAGAAGCACTCCTAAGTTTATGCATGCAACAAAAACCTTGACAATTATGTGGTTGAAGTCACAATTAGATTGATTGGCAAGAAAAAATTAATTATTGCTTATATCTATGAAATTTGGACTAATTTACACAATAATTATCCAGTATTGTGAAAAGAGTGGAAGAACTGCCTGTGATCTGTAAAATGGTGGTCTGAATTACCTGTTATTTGGCATAGGTATTCCCTACCTCATTAAACTCATAGTCCTAATCTATTCTGGCTATTGACAAGTTATTACCGAGGACCAATTATCACCATCTCCACGTTGATCGTGCACATGATCCCATATCATTTTACTTTTGCTCGTTTTCATTAGAAGAGAGGAATATTTATTCGAAAATGATGAACAAAAGAGACTCTTCAGAGAAAATATTCTTAAAAAACACCATAATCACCTTGCTCAAATACAACTTTAGAAAAGACACATGGGCGGTGTCACGTGACTAATTCACTTGAAAATATAAATCGAACAAAACAATGATACACTTTCAGTTCTGTCATTGCTTTCTATCTGTCTGTCATTTCTTCCCCAAAATACAATTCTGAAACCTATTTGAGCTGTATTTCCAAAAATGCATAACCTGTATATATTGCTAAATCCATAGTACATAGTGATAAATTACCATATGTAGATTAAATTTTGTGATATTGGTTGTTGTCAGTTTGCAGACGACAAATTGATAATAGCATTTCTTATTCACTTTGATGAATAAAAAAATTGAGTGCCATACCCGAAATACTTAAAAATGGAATTTGTATAACTGAAGCGGTGTGCGCTAACACGATGACAATAAGTGGTAAAGTAAGTCGACGTGAAAATTCTATTTCCACTGTTTTGATTCCCTATGGTAGCGTTATAACAAAAATCAAGTGAATCTTATTCCACTGACAGAGATATGCACACATGCTCATAGTTTCATAAAAATTAAAGTTATTGGTACAGTCAACTTTGTAGGAGGAAAATGTCAGAGATAGCATGAAAAAATGAGAATAAGTGGTCGGAAACCAGTATGGTTTGCATCAGATCTACCCATCTTGTAACTTGGCTGCTATTGAGCCAGGCCTTGCATATCTGTGTATACAAAATGTTCTGGAGATTAAAATGCCTGCTGTTGGATAAAACAATTCTACCAAGTAAAAGGCTAAACCAATGCTGATTATCACAACTAGGAGGAAATAGTTTCATATTATCAATAAGTGAAGACAGCACATTATTTAATCTAGGCAAGTCTCCCTCTGGATCTCAGTTCTGCAAATAAATTGAAAATCTCCACAAATGCATGTCTGTACTAATAAAATGATACATATGGATTGATAATTCAAATATCAACAGGCAGCCGGCTTAGAGTGTATGGTGAAAAACATGTTAGTGAACAAAGACATACCGTCAGTTCTTAACAACACAGCTGAATATTGTCTTGAGAGCTGCCGCTCCAGACATCTGAGTTACTTATATAGAAGGCCAGAAGTCACTCACGTTAGCATTTTTCTTCATTCCTACTATATGCTCTACTTCATATAATTCTTCTGCTTCACTATCAGCACTGTTACTCCCCTCTACTGTCGACATCGAGTCTTCCTCGACCATTTCTTCGTCAGACATCGGCGCACCTTCCTCGTCGTCCGCCATATTGCCCACTGACAGCGACCAGGCCATGTTCACAAAAGGGGTGATCTAGAACTTCAAAACATGACGACTTCGCGGGTTAGTGACTTGCACGTTTACAGCAGTGTGGGAATACAATAAACACAAGATTAACAACATGAACAGGTGATTGTACAGAAGGATTCCCAGAAAGCCTCTCACTACAAATCCCATATATTTTTTACATTAACATCATTGCTGCTCAACTGATCAGTGGACCAAACCATTGACCTATATTTACATTCGTGAACGAAAATTAGGTCAGTGGGACCTATATCAGCTGTATATATGTACAATGACACCATCCGCATTATCTGGTTTAAGATTGGACCTACGATAGCCTAGACTAGGTGTCCTGTACGTCTTAAACAATTCCAAAACTCGCGGAAAGTTACTTTATCATCAAAATTGATGCTCGTTATTAAATATAAGCGAGTATTATTAATGGTTTTAAATATAGATCTAGATCTAAATAGCAAATTTTGTATTAGGTCCAGTGTATATTTAATTTGATTGCAAAAGCAAATTCGAATATTTCATCTTATTTCAAGTTCAATTATAATTAAGGCATCAAAATCACTTGAGCTTTACAATAAATACTACTAGCCGAATGTAAACATGTATCCCAAGATAAGGGAGCGGCCATTTATTACATTTATTTAGGAGGCTATAAGAGATTTTTAATGATACTGAAAATAATTACCCTCCCCTAAAAATGCTTGTCATATTTTGGTTTGTTTGTTGTTTAACGCCGCACTCAGCAATGTTCTAGATATATGTGGCGGCGATCTGTAAATACTCGAGTCTGGACCAGACAATCCCCTGAGCACCGATCCACACAATTGAAATACGATGACATGCATCAACCAAGTCAGGGAGCCTGACCACCCGATCATGTTAGTCGCCTCTTACTACAAGCATAGTCGCCTTTTACGGCAAGCATGGGTTGCTGAAGGCCTGTTCTACCCCGGGACTTCATGGGTCGTCATATTTCGGGATGACCCTCCCCATGTCCTTGTATGTTTTTCATGACCCTCCCAGGTCTGTCTCCCAGACCCTAGACAAATAAAGTAAAAAAAGGTCTCAAGTCCAGGATAATTTGGCAAGTCTAGATTGCTTCTGCTCCTGAAATTAAGGATTGTTCTAGGCTAGAGTTAGTTTGGCCTTCGCTATTGCATCTCTAGGAGACAGATAGCGGATCAAGCTGCAATTCTTGTTTTAACCGAGCCCGGGCTTCTGCGTGGTCTGGACATTCCAGTGAGCAATGGATTTAGGTTGATTGCAAGATGGACAAATCTTGCCATAGTTCTTTTTGAGACCAAGTCTGAGATGGCATTTTCAACTTTCATTTGAGTATGAGTAGGGCTTTTGGTGGATCTTGGGTTGAATTTTGTAAAGCCATCTGCCGATCTTACTTGCGTCCCACTGGTCTTGCCATCTTTCTGCTATGGAGGCTATGATTTTGATTTTTATCTCTAGTTCACTAAAGGGAATAGGCTGTATCTCCACTTTGTCTGCACTCTGAACCCAAGTGTTCTACTTCTGAACACTATAGACAGAACACATGAATGTAACACTTTTAAAACGCGTCCATGTGTTCTGAAAATTCTGAACATTGATGTTTTCGAGCCGGAACAGGAGTGTTCTACAAACATATTTAAAACGTTTCAACGTGTTCTGACGATGTAACACTTTTAGAACGTCTGTAAAGTGTTCTGGACCGAGATTCAGAACACTACACGTTCTCAAACACGTGCTTCCACAGTACCGAAATGACAAATCATCTTGCGTGTTGAATACAATTTACCCGATGGTTTTCAAGATGTAAGAATGCATATTCTCTGGCATAAAACCACAGGGACGAAATTCTGAACTGTAACCAGGAATTCTTTATTATCTTTATTTGTCATGATCATGTGGATATTCAAGTCACTTAGATATGTGAGTCAGTCGTGTAGCAAATTGAAGCAAAGTTTCAAGTCTTTCATGAAGTGCATGTACTTCGCAGATGTTTCTCTTGGTAAATATCCCCAAGGACGATGTTTGTAACAACGACTTGATCATTGCATGCTTCAGGAAACTTCATCCTAAAACACCAAACATTTATTGTGTCATAGTCATATATACTGAACCAAATTAAAAACTTCACAATCCTAAAATTTTAACATTTTGACTAGTTATCATTGTTGGCCCTTATTGTGTATTTAAACAGTAATGGCCACGTATTGTCTTCAGATAACACCCGTTTTTGTGCAGGTGAATCGATCAAAATCATGTGCACAGCACTATAGCGGCAAAAGTGTTTTTTCACGTGCAACTGGTCACGTGGCCATAATACCGCACGTGTTTTCAGCCATACTTGTTAGCAGTCATTAACAAAAAAAGAAAAACACAAGAAAACAAAAGTCTTTACGGCCATCTGTCATGCCACGCCTTTCAAATGTGCAACGTGAACGTGCCATCGGCATGTTACAGACGGGAACGTCCGTAGCTGAAGTCGCAAGGACGATGGTTGTAGTCGACGGACTGTTTATGATTTACATACGCGTCTTCAGCAGACGGGTACCACCGCTGATCGCCCTCGGCCAGGTCGACCACGTGTGACGTCACATGCAGAGGATCGTCAGATTATCTTACGTCACCTCCGTAACCGATTTTTGACGGCTACATCAACCAGAAATGAACTGTTTAGGGGTAGACTGAGTGCGCAAACTGTTCGAAACCGTCTGAGAACTGCTCACATTCAAGCACTACGGCCATACTGCGGGTCGATTCTGACTCAATTACACAGAAGTCAACGTCAATTGTGGGCACAGCGACACTTACGATGGACTCAGAGGAATTGGAATCAAGTCGTCTTCAGTGATGAATCCCGATTTAATCTTCGATTTGCTGATGGTAGGGCGAGGGTGTGGATGCGCCGTCATGAACGTTACGACCAGAGTTGTGTACAGGAAGTTGACAGATTTAGAGGCGGAAGTGTCATGGTGTGGGGTGCTTTCTGTGGCAATGCACGTTCCAGGCTTCTTGTCATCCGTGGCAACCTCAACGCTGCTGCTTACCGCGACCAGGTACTGGCACCAGAACTTCTGCCTTTTATGGCAGCACATGGACCCGGTTTGATCTTCCAACACGACAGTGCCAGACCCCACACATTTTGACAAGGAATTTCCTTCAGAATGCGGGAGTCAACGTCATGGACTGGCCGTCAAGGTCTCCCGACCTCAATCCCATCGAACACGTCTGGAATGCTCTTGGCAGAAGTCTGCGCACTCTCCAGAACCAACCACAGAATTTGCAAGATCTTGGCACCATTTTGCAGCAACAATGGCGTCGTCTTCTCCATCATGTGTTCACAAGCATCATAAGGTCCATGCGGAGGCGTTGTGTGGCAGTTGTCAACGCACATGGTGGCCATACACGCTACTGAACTTGTGTGCCATCCGATTCTCGTGCTTGGGACTTGTGATTTAAACTGTTGATGTTATTACCGAATACCGTAGGTGCTTGGAACAAATTATGGTTACCACCATTAATTGAAATCCTTCTTTGGACATTAATGATTAAAACTTACCTTCTTACCTTATTATCCTAACAAATGTTCGTTAGTAAACGCAAGATTACCGTGACAATCACATTTGTTTCATTATTTAATGTCCAAAAGAAACGATACCACGTGTTTGAATGGACATTACAAAAAAACTAAACGATACAGACATTTCAAATTGGTATATGACTTGTGAGTAATGTTTTCACAGTATGTGTACAAAAATTCATTGTAATCAATCCTTTACAATCATGAGGACAGACATGTAAAGACGCGGGGGATCCAAAATGAAAATTTCATTTGAACACAGTCGATGAGTCAAGTGTGGAAAATGTCACAACACACGCCTCAAAGTCATGTTAGTACCGGCTATGTCCACCGTGAGCGTCAATACACGCTAGTACATGTCTACGGGCTGATGACGTCAGACGTCTGATGACGTTTGGGGGGGGGGGGGAATGCGTTGCCATTCATGGAGGAGGCATTGTTCCAACTCCTGGAGGTTAACTAAGGGCGCAGGGCGATTCCTGACTTTGCGGCCGAGAATGTCCCACATGTGTTCGATTGGGTTCATGTCCGGTGAATATGCCGGCCATGGTAAAACGTGAATGTTGGCGTTTGCTAGGAAGATCTGGGTCAGCCTTGCCGTGTGAGGCCTCGCATTATCGTGCTGGAAAATGATACCATAAGGCTGTTGTTGGATGAATGGCACCACAACTGGTTGTAAGATGTCATCACGATAACGCTGCGCATTCAGGTTTCCTCGAATAACGACGAGTCTCGTTTTGACGTCACCGCAGATTCCACCCCAAACCATTAAACCTCCGCCTCCATATGGCCTGACTTGATGGATGCAGTTCGGTGCCAAACGTTCACCAACTCTTCGGTACACACGCTGCCGGCCGTCGTTCCTGAAGATGCAAAATCTGCTTTCGTCAGAAAACATGACACGTGCCCAGTTCCACCGTTGCCACCGTCGAAGTCGCCTGGCCCAGTCGGTGTTGAGGTGTCAGGAACGCTCCGTGGTATGGGACGTGCTCGGATACCATGTGCCCGCAGTCTCCTGTACACGGTTTGTCGACTTATCACGTGTCCCAGTGCCGTCCGTGCCGTTACCGTCGCTGTTACGAAGCGGTTCCGAAGGTGAAGCACCCGGATGTGGCGGTCTTCAATAGGCGTGGTCACCCGTGGTCTCCCGGTTCTCGGCCTGTCTGCTGTCCGACCCGTTTGACGCAACCGCTGCATTAACCTGGTGACGGTTATGCGCGCGCATGCTAACCTTTTGGCGACGTCGCGGTAGGTAGCTCCCTGTTGGAGCATTCCTACGGCTCTCTCTCTGTCAATCGCTGTCAAACGTGGCATTTCTTTTGTGTGCTTTTTGTTGCTGTGATCCCAACGTGTCGGGTCAGATGTAAAAACGATCCCTTATTCTTTCGGCCTCATACGGTGATCATGGCTTCCTCCAATCTGAAATTGGAGCCATTCTTTGGATTGCCCACGGAGGACGCCCGTATGTGGTTGGAACGATTTAAGGCTTGGTCTGGCGTGCAGAGATTTAGAGACGATCAGATTGGACCGGCAGTGATGCTGAACTTGTAAGGAATTGCTTTGATTTGGTACACTTCTCTGCAGGATCACATTAAGCTTTCTAAAGACAGACTTTTCTATATATTTACTGAACATTTTGTGTCAAACCAACATTTATGGCTTTTTGAACAACAGTTGTGGGACAGGAAAATGTCAGAATTTGAACACCTGGAAACGTATATCACAGACATTGAACTTAAATGTGCCTGTTTAAATAAAACAGATCGTGAAAAACTATCAGTATTGATTCGACGACTTAAAGGGTCACTGATCTAACGCATTTCCCCGGACTGGTTGTTGCCTTTGTTATTGTTTTTCCCCCGTGAGTACCCGGATGATACGCAACGCAACTGAGCGTGACCAGAGACTGGGCTACCGTCTGCAAGTACAGCTAAATAAACTTTGGAGGCTGGAGGCAATATTTGTTTTACGCATTTTTGAACACTGATTGGTTAACTGTGATCTATAAAGATTTCTTCAAAGGGCGCATGTTAATTAATTTCTTCAGCCTAAACAAACAGACAAAAAGAACGGTGGAGCTCATCGGATGTCGTCATTTGGAAATACCCCAGGCGGTTATAGTTTAATATAAAAAAAAGTATCCATGCAGTGAAAGCATTTTCGGATTTCGGATTGCGTCGATAATACGATTACTACTCCCTTGATGTCATCCACGTTTTCTGGTATAACCCTACACTTGTGTATTTGTCGTCATTCACTTGATGCTCAGTTAATGAATTTATTACAGGTACAATTAGTGGTAGCACCACTTAGATTACCTGACAAAGGTTCCCATTTGGCATTTATTGTGTCTGGGTAAATTATTCAATCTAAATCCAGGTTTGAAGTGAGGTGAAATTTATGTTATGTAATATGCACGTGGCAGCCCAGCAAGAGGTGAATGATCGGTTGATTTACTTATTTTTGTAAATCAACGGATCGTTCCTAGTCATCAAAGGATTAACAGGAAATACGTTGATTGATTAATCACTGTTATCTTGCACAGTGGATATGTCAAGAGTGAGTGTTTACATGTCTAGGTTTACTAAAACAAAGGGAATACACTCATATCATGGCGTGAAGTGCTGATGTAAAAACAACATACTTTGTTCAAAGGGTTAACTGATAATACGTTGATTGATTGCTCATTGTTATCTATCACTCAATGGATTTTTTTAGGAACCGTGGACGTTATGAAAATAGTTGTCACGTGGGCTTTCTCAGCCGACCTTTGAGACTTGACACCTATGTGAAACACCTGAAACAATCTAAGTGATCAGTTGAGAAACAAACACGGGTTATAATATTCCGAAACGATGTATATCTTGATTGTTACAGAGACACGTGACATCGAATAAGTTTCTTTGTACAGCTAAAAAAATCTGTCAAGATTGATTTAGACGATCAAAAGGGCCTACAAACATCACAACAGATTATTATGTAGGATTAGAAGCCAAACAACACAGAAATGTACTTTTCAGTCTCTTGGTGATGACATTAAACATCAAAATGTTTGGAATTTGTTATCATAATAATACAGATGGAAATGTTTTTCAGTCACTTTGTTAAATAACCGAATATTTAGGCGTTTAATAAATTTTAAAATGTTACACATTTTGACAAAAATATACACACTATCAAAAAGCAATGCTCAGGTGAAACTTTGTGTTGCAAGTCAAAATAGTGTAAACGAAAATCGCAAAATTACCAAGCAAGTGACTTATCAAAACTACGTCACCATTACCGATGCTACCCACAAAGATACTTACATTTCCTTATTATCTCAAAAACTGTATTTCATTTTGTTGATCAATGTGACCATATGCCCTTATTACTACCCATACAAGTGACTAATGCGCTTACGAATGGCGCAGCAGAGGTCGCGAACTAGTCTAGATTTCTGCTATACATCCGGGTACTCACTGGGAAAAAAACAATAACAAAGGCAACAACCAGTCCCGGGGAATTGCATTAGATTAGTGCCCCTTTAAGCCAGCCATACGAGCACCGGTTATACAATAGACCAACCTCATTCCAAGATGCGATAGAGTTCGCGAGAGTAGTGAATGAGTCAACTCTTATCTCAACAACACAGTCCTACGTATAACCCAAATTTGCAACTATTCAATATTATTTTATACATTAGAAGATTTATTGTACAAAAATACCCACAGGGAGCAGGATGTACACTTCTACTTATAACGAAAAGTTAACATACACCATTGAATACAAATATTAAAAAGGCCTAGAGAGGAGATGCAAATTTTCTTTGCATGAACATTTTGTAATGTAAATGAAATAGGGGAGAACCTAAAGTGCGTCCTCCAGGCAAAGAGTAGGGTTTGTTCTTTCAATAAATATGTATTGAATAGCAAACATCAAAGGAATTTAAAACAGAACGCGCACAGCTGAGCATGAACTTCCGAGTACAGTAGAACATGGATAAAACGAACTACAAGGGACCAGAGAAATCAGTTCATTATATCCGTTGTTCGTTGTATATGTTTGTATATGTATCCGCCATCTTGGATAAAACAAATGACAATACACGTATTTACATCATTGATTTGTATTAGCAGTGATCACTTCATAGATTCGGCTGATAACATTTCATAAGATTCATTTAATAACATCAAATTCATAACATTTTCAGAACATTGTTATCAAATACATGTAAACATACTTAGCAAATTTACGATTTGCATGCGGGAAATCAGTGACTTTGCTCTGGCATGTATTTTCTGAAAGTTATTCAGCATCAAATAGTATTGTATGAAAACTATGCTAAACTAATTGTAAACAGATTCGGTTAACTATTTACATATACTTACACATCGTTGTTAATTATGATTTTTAAAACAAAAAAAATATAAGGCACTTCATACAGTCAATGAAACAATCCATTTGGATCATGGATTGATATGATGTGTCAATTATGTTTTGTTTGTTTGTTGTTTAACGCCGCACTCAGCAATATTCCAGCTATATGACGGTGGTCTGTGAATAGTCGAGTCCGGATCAGACAATCCAGTGATTGACATCATGAGCATCGATCCACGCAATTGGGATGACATGCATCAACCAAGTCATCAACCCTAACCACCCGACCGTTAGTCGCTTTTACGACAAGCATAGTCACCTTTTACGGCAAGCATAGTCACCTTTTACGGCAAGCATAGTCACCTTTTACGGCAAGCATAGTCACCTTTTACGGCAAGCATGGGTTGCTGTACACCAGCTCTTCCCGAGCCGTGAATAATGTAGTGCACATTGATGCACTATGACATACATGTGTCTGCCATTGTCAATCATCGACAAAAATGGCATGTTCATGTACTGTTACAGCGTTAAGTGTTCATAAAATAAGTACATAAAATAATGGTAATTCACACGACTGTGTGGTGGTACAAAGTGTTCATGACAGTATCATCTGTATCACTTTCCACAACATAGTGAAAACATGTCCATGTACTGCCTGTTGTCTGGCCATAACATATGCTGATTTAAATGTCTGTACATTGCTTAGTACAAACACAAACTGATAGTATGATTTTGATGAACATGTTCTACTTTATACAAATTGGTCATGAGAAGATACATATCTATCCATATTGTAGATGTTACAAATACAAGGCACAAATAGCTACAAAATACTGACTATTGAAATACACTCTGATAATATGAGCATAAACTGTCTTTTCATTTTCACTATCCACAAGAAATGAACTGTCATGTCCTGATTGTGTGATAGAAACTGTTTGTGAAATGTGTTGAATTCTGCTTTGAAGGAAGCAGTACTAACAAAATGCTGAATTATGTTGTTCACATTGTCAACTTTGGTATGTATAACATCTTCCTCAAAATATTGTCTGAAGTCTGATGATGTCAATTAGGGTACTGACTATATTTTCAAGGTTTCTTTCTGGGTGTGGATGTAAGTTGTCTCTTCCTCCTTTGTCCTTTCTGTGGTGTATCTTCTTGCTTTCTCTTGCCATCTTTAATTTTAGTTTGGATGTCTTGTACATTCAAATGGACCTCCGGGCCAAAGTCATATTCGACCTCTCCTGTTTTTGTTATTTTGAGGCATGAGGAAGCCATGAAATCCGTCAGATCAGCATCGTGGTATCCTGCTGTCTCCAGGTACCCTACCTGGAGTTGGATCAGGTCAGCTAGGCGATGGAGTGCACTGGTTTGTGGCATCCATGTTTCGGCATTTCTGAGCTCAAGTTGGGAGATAAAGCTGTCATCAGATTTCTTTTTCAGTTTCATGCTCACCGTTCTTACTTCTTCTACGGTAACAGAATTTGGAGATACATTTTTTGGACAGTTGAGATGTTTTACGAAATCTTCATAAATATCTTTGTCAATTGAGGGTTGTGTTCCTTTCGAAATCTGGAAAAGATTTTGCCTAAAGTGACTGCTGGAGAGGTATGTCTTCAAAATTTGGGTATGTGAGATACCATTGAATTTGGGGATGAAGTCATTCCCTCCAATGCAGAGACACAATGCCAGCTTCACTCCTATGTCTGGATCTTGGTAATTGTCCTCAAAATGTTGAATGATGGCTGTGATGTTGTAGATATCATGAAGCATATGTGGCTTCTGCAGAACCTCAAAAACTTCATTTATAAAAGAGCCATTGTCATCACGAGGCCAGTGCTTGGATATGGCATAGAGATGAATGCAGACAGCATCAATGTCACCTGATGTAATCGAACTGACAACTCTTTCGCCTGCTTTGAGATCAGATCTGCTGGCTATTAGCCAGTCTACCTGTGACATTTCTGCTTCACCTTTACGTTGTTGAACATCCACCAGAGCTGTAATGGTTGGTTTTTGACTTTCTTTGTCAAATGTACAACGGATTGGCGTTGCATAATGTTTGCATGTGAAAGCTCCATCACACGTACAGGTGTGCATTTCAAGTTCACTGTCGATGTCAAGTGTAATGCCTGGTGGCAATAGCAGGTCTTTAGCGTTAGCTGCAACATACTTGCTAATGAGAGATTTCCAAAATGTTGTTCCAGTTATGACATCTCGTTGAAATCGCTGCTGTGTAATGGCATCATCAGCTGGTTTCAGATGGGTAATAGAAGATACACTGCAGGCCTTTTTTCTCTGTTGCCTTGTGCCTGCCTTAAACTGATCGGGAGTGAAGGAATACTTCTCTTCACACAGCACTATTCTCTCCAAATTTGGCATTTTTGACGGTAGGGGACGCAATATAGCATTTTGAACATAGTGCAGATATTGCTTTCCTGTGATAACTTTACTTTTAAATTTCACTCCGGCAAATTCAAGGGTAACTAACTTTACATTACTTGTCAACCATATTGGCAAGGGTCCTTTAACAGTTAAGACTCAATGACACCATGCCTGTTTCCTGCCTGACAATCTTCAATGCATTTCATGAGAGCATTCTTCATAGAAGTTGATTTCTGGACCATAGGTTTGCTGCAGTCTTGTTTCACTAGTGCTTGACACATGTTCATTTCCGAGGAAAGGCAATCCGTTTGCTTAACTTCCCGTCTGATGGTCTTGGATCGTTTTTGTTCTTTCTCATCTCGTTCAGACTGTTGGACGTGTCTAGTAGCTTTGATTGTTCTCTTGATGGTACTGTCATTAGGCTTGGAACATCAGCAGAGGATAAACCCAACAGTTGGTCATGACAAATGAACTTTTGTATCAGATATTCGCCAATTGCTCTGGTGTCATCATCAAGCATTTCTCTGGACAGTAAAGACCTCTTTTCAGAATACATGTTGAATGGAGTGGTACAGGCCTCCAAAGACAAAGAATTCTGGCATAAAATGACTTCCACTACCCTGAAAATGTGCTCAGCATCTGTGTTTGAAAATAACCACTGTACTCCGTCATTTTCTTTGGTCTTCTCCTGGTAGGAATGGATATCATTGAACGCATCAATAAGCGACATCCTTCTTGAAGCAGATTCAAGAGATGAGCCCGATCTAAATCCCTTCAGTGCATCTTTGTGGTCCATCTCCCTCTTGGTATCACAAGCAAAATTTATCGTACTGTTCCCAATAGGTGTTGAGTACAGTGTCTCCTTTAGCTTCTGGTGGAAGATGCCTGCTGTATAGTGATGAGCCAGTAGCCTTGCACAATACGGAGCATACGGGGTTGCACCATTCAAGAAAGAAAACTTCAAAGATGACTTTACAGTTCCCAATAGGAGACTGTATCCTTTGGAGCCCCCGAGCCGTTCTGAAACTGAAATAGCAACTACTTCATTGCAGTGTGTCATCATGTCATAATGGAGGGCAAAGGTAGCATTCATTTGCCTTCCTTTATCCATGAATTGCATCATTCGTTCATCCCATGTCTCAGAGGCAGTAGATGACTTTCCTGTGATCAAGTGCCATGTGATTATCTTTGCATCATCATCACCCAAAGACTGTATAAATTTCAGTAAGAATGCCATTTGCAGTGCCTGAGCAATTCTTCTAACGTGTCTTGTTGCTGTGTCGATGTGATCAGCTGTTAGTAGCTTTGACCATTCTGTGACATCTTGATCTCTCATAACCATGAGCAGCTCCACAAAGGCCAGCATGTTTGTATGCACTAAACAAAGTATTCACCTTGGACTTTCTCAGATGTAAGAGGGGGAACTCTGGCAAAAACTTTTAATCAAGGACAACAAATTCATACCAATTTTGTTGTCTGGTCCTAAAAGTATCCTGTCAAGGCAAACATCGTATCCAAGATTATCATCCAGCTCAGTCTTGATCAGAATATCATCCAAGATCTCCCTAAGCTTGTTTATGTCATCATCTCTGCCAGAAGCTGGAGGTGGATGTCTGGTAAGCAAAGGAGGGGGTGAATACTTCTGGAAGCCAAATGCAGTCATGATGTTTTCATCTCTTGGTGTGTCATCATCTAAAGTCAACTGATCTATTGAGGTTTCTAGCAGGGAGTCATCTAAACCTGTGGCAATCCCATCCATGGTTGTGTCTGCAGTGTTGGCATCACCAGCTACTTCTTTTTCTAGGACATCAACAGCTGTCATTATATCAATAAGGTAGTCCTCTTCCTCACTATCAGACGGGCCTTCAATGCAATCTGGTAGGTCACATGGGGCCATCTAAAGGAGAAAAAATATTTTGAATTATGACCACCCTTTTTTGGTGTTAGTTGCGTTTTTCATATATAATTGTTTTAACATACATACATACATACATACATACATACATACATACACACACCCGCACACACACACACTCGCACACACTCACCAACACACACACACACACTCACATTCACAAGCACTCACATGCACACACACACACACACACACACACACACACAGACTCACACATTCACACACACTCGCACACACACACACACACACACACACACTCACTCACACGCACACTCACACGCACACACTCGCACACGCACACACACTCACACACACACACACACACACCTGCAATGGAGATTCCACGTCATACATGGTGACATCTGCAGCAACAGAATCACCAACATCTACTTGGTCCTGGGTCTGTACATCACAGCCTTCCTGAAGATCTTCATTTTTTGGGGGGTGTCATTTCCTTGAAATATGTCCGTAGCCATGCTGTTTTCGTACACAAGCCATCTGAAAAGTGTAACAATCTTCCTTTAATTCTGTGGATGGAACATTATTAACTTTGAATAGAACTAAGAAGGTAACTGTATATAGGCAAATGTATTTGGTTTTCTGCTCATCACAGAGTATAGGTTTTTCAAGTATTTATGCAAAATGGGAAAGACTTATTACAAGTACAAAAGTAACTATGCTTACCATATAGTAGTCTCCACAATCGGGTACTTCCCCATCGGCAAATCTTGTGAAATATTCCAATACTGGTTGTTTCTTGTGTGGAAGGATTCAGAATGATATCAAAAGCTTCAGGTTTTGACAGTGATATTTGTCGTTTGCATTGGCATGCAAGTGTCCCGTCGCATATGTTTGCATCATGCCAAGATTCTGTTTCAACTGAATCCATTGGCATGCCTTGCAGTGTTATTGGCAACATGCAGAGCTGTTTCGAACGATGTTCTCCTGGGCTTGGGTCACTGTGATACTTCAGGCGGACAAGATTGTCAAGCATCAGCACTATGTGGCATCCTCTCATGCTCACCATGCCTTTCACTTCACCTTCTAAGGTATTATATGTGAGAGGGTGTTCCTTGATATAGGTTGCAAAGTACAAGGTGTCATCAATGGATTTGCTTGTTAAATTTCTTTCAGCAAGCACTTGTTATTGAGAAGACATTGCTTATGCTATGCTAGTTCATTAGAAGCTCATCAGTTGTTGCCTGCTGCAGAACTCCGATAAAATTCTTGTTGTAAGTATTCAATAGCAGGTCATAAGCTGTATAGAGTCGTTCCAATTTCTTCTTCATGGTCTTTTGGGTGTTATTAGATTGCTGAATGGTATCTTTGTTGATGAATGTATCCAAGACGATTTGCACAACCAGTGGTACATCCAAAGTCCATTCGTTAAGGATTTCAAAGTTAGAGACAGAGAGTGGTTTCGGTAGATTTGCTGTGAAACAAGATCGACATTTTTCACGGGAATCGAGGGAAATCTCTGTAACTTCATTTTGTGAAAGAGCATTGAGCTGCAGAAAGTTTTCACTTTGAAGTTTCTTCATGCGAAAGTCATCATGAAGACTTAATCTTGCAATTTGGCCATTCTTTTGGTGATCCAAGTGGAAACAACACAATAAGATGACATTGTAAGCAGTGCTCTTGATTCAGTCTACTGGTAATGATCCTTTGTAGAAGTTCAGCATTTCTTTCCTCAATTGCTGGGTTACATTCCACAAACACCTCCACAAGATCTTGATGATTTTTGGTTAAAACACAATGGCAACTCACGCAGGTGACTGATAGTATTTCTCCAGGGAAAATGTTAGTTAGATCATTCAATATTTGATTTTCTACAATATGAGGGCGATGACGAAATGTTGCGTATATCTCAATGCCTTCTGCTTCAATGTGCGAACTATATCTTTCTAGTCGTCATGTGATTGTGGATTTTGGAGTTTTCAGTATAGCACTGCTGAGATGTTTTGCACTGGCAACTGTTCCAAAATATTCCCATTTATTGTCAGTGGTATTATCACGCTAAGTCGCTACAATGTCATTTGCAAAGTGCAACTCAAACAAACAAATGTTAGACCACTCCTTCTCTGTGAAATGCTTCTTGTATAATATTTCCAAGTTCGGAACATCTGATTCAATGACAGTGTAATCAATAAGGTAATTGATATCATGTGTAAATTGTGATGTTGCAATCTGTTTATATAAGTCAAATAATGTTCTTGAGTTTGTTTTCTGTTGGCCTCCAAATATACTGCTGTGAATGCTCTGTGTTATCTTTGAGCATATTCTAAAGTCATCACTGTGGTGACATATGTATTTTACAATTGCAACTGTATTGAGAAAAATTGCATTTCCGTCTGTCTTGATATAATTATTGCGATAGGAAGCAACTTCTCTTCGGATATTATCTTTTTTTATCTTTATTCTGTCTTCTTCATGGTGTTCAGTCCTCAAAAATTTACAGAAGTCCTCAATGTTGATCCATTTGTTCTCCTTATCAACTAAAACCGGTATTGTGCTCAGCCCAAACAATCCTTGTTAAGCAAGCCTAAAAGAAAAAGTTTGCTTGCTGGTATTATGCTGTTTTTTCATACCCAAATTAAGTTTCAATATGGTTTCAAAGAGTGTAAACATTATCAAGGAATTAGTTTATCAAATATACAATTAATTATAATTAGGTTAGATAATTCTGTTTGGATTTACATTACAACTGTTTTTCTCGAAAGTAAATGGTAACTGGTGTGTATGTTATCATTTCTCAATACATATACATCGCTAAATAAATATATATTCACAGAAGTCACAAGGAATAACTTAAAACATTACTCACCCAACTTCATGATGTATCCAGGCTCATAAATGTAGCACATTGCGTGATGAATATATTAACTTCACTGATAAAATGTATTCTCTCACAAGATATTTCTATGTCCACGTGTGTACACAGCTTGTTGAGGAGAGTAAAACAAATTGAAGTGGGAGAACCATGGAATATTAACTGTAGCTAAAATTAGATTGTTTATCTTTATTCAAGTTAGCACAAAATCCTAAACCATCCAGATGCTGGAGAATGTCTCCCGCACCTCACCCCAACCCCCCAGTGTGTTAATTAATTGTCCACCAGAAAATTGGTGTTGACAGCAACAGAGATCTTAGATGTGCTCAGATCGAGCACTGCTAAGGGGGTTGTACGTAGGACTGAACAGAGGTGATTATTTCATATAATCTATATCAACCTTCAACTTACAGGTAAGACTCGTTTAATCTACGTTTAATTGTCTCCAATTCAGCAGTGAATACCGACTGACCAGGCGAACCGAATGTGCTTGAGCTGTGGATATGGATCCCGTAACCAGCACTGTTGTTGATAGGATTCTTGGATCCATCAGTGTATATTGGCGGTATTGCCTAGAAATCAGGCCGGGCCGGGCCAAGACGGGCCAAAGTGTTACTGGCTAATTATTTCATTATCGGCGATCATACCTACATATAATTGATGCAACATACACACATGACATTAATGAACAATCATAAATAAGTAAGTCGGAGTAAATCGCTTGAAAACCAGAAAGTGGATCTGTGTGTAAGCAGCGCTGATGTCACCGATCGTCGTATTTAAAGCAGACACGTTGGTTAAACCAAAACATACGACCCCAAAACCAGGCTCTAACTAGGAAACACCCTCTACTTACTCCAATATCCCAACGAATAATCAACTACCGTAACGAACACCAAATAGGAAACCAAAAACAAAACTGCAAACAATCAAATATATTCACTCCTAAACATAAAATCCCCAAAATAGACACATCTCTAGCAAACTCAATAAATAAGCAAACCGATCCAAACATAGCTAAATCCACCTCACTAGCTTACATACATCAAAACTGGCCAAATTGGTGTCACATCTACACAGACGGATCCTCTAATCCGATCACAAACCGCACAGGTTTCGGAGTCCACATAGCACAACCAAATAGGAATACGCAATCTTTTCGACTCCCAAACAACCAATCCATCTTCACTGCAGAGCTAATGGGCATGGCCACAGCCCTCCATAACCAGCACACTAAAAACCATAAAAAAATCCTAATACTCACAGACTCTCTGAGTGGACTTCAGGCCCTCCAAAACAAAAAAACACCAAGAATCACCCTAAACACATAAACCCAATACTCAAAAGCGCAAATAACTTAACAGAGGCAAGCAAGCAAATAGTATTCATCTGGATCCCAGCCCACGTAGGAATATACGGAAACGAAAACGCCGACCAAGCCGCTAAACAATCCCTCAAAATACCCGAAATAAGCCTAAAGCTACCAATATCTAAATCAGAGATCAAAAGTATCAACAAACGTAAAATCACTCAAAGATGGCATAACCGCTATCTAAAACAAATACTCAAATCATAAAAATCCTCAAAAAAAACCTAACCAAACCAAAAATCCTCCACCCCTCCAAAAAAATCGATAGAATTATCACCAAACTCCAAACAGGCAATACTAAACTTAATAGCCAACTCCTAAAAATGAAAAAACACAACCGGGAAGTGCCCCCACTGCACACACCTAGAAACCCCGGATCACGCACTCTTACACTGCACCCACTACCACACCCACCGAGCAACATTACAAACAAACCTAAATCTAAATAAGGCTCTTACTCTAGAGGCAATCCTAAACTCACAAAATAACATAGAAAAATGTAAAGCCCTAGTCGTATACTTAACCAAAACAGACCTAATAAATCGCATCTAAAATAATCCAACCACCCAAACATACCACATAAACCAACAAACACACCTTAACAAACTCCCTTAGTCCCCACCACATCCCCCAGGCATTCATTCCAAATTTCAAAATTTCAAAATCTTATATAAGCAATCACTAAAAACCCCCTGTCTGGTTGCAAACCTTTCGTTTTCCCTTTCAAACCACTAAATGGCCC
Source organism: Haliotis cracherodii (assembly GCF_022045235.1). Taxonomy (NCBI): domain Eukaryota; kingdom Metazoa; phylum Mollusca; class Gastropoda; order Lepetellida; family Haliotidae; genus Haliotis; species Haliotis cracherodii. The sequence continues at coordinate 34,384,789 of NW_027266286.1, forward strand.
GGCCGGGCCCGTGTGCGAAATACGCTTCAGTCGGAAAGCGCACGTAAAATCTCCTAGTATAAGTAAGTAAGTTAAAGTAGACCTCTTCTCCCTATACTCACAACTGTCAAACAAGTGTTCGGTCCGACTTGGCCCGGGGTGTCAAAATTAACTTTAAACTCACATATGTGTCATCAAAAGGATTCACATCTATAAACTAGTATAATATCTACCAAAATACCACTTTATAGTGTCTCAGATTGCAGTATTTATAGAAAACAAGGGGCTCAAAGTGAAGCCCTTTTCCCTCTACATTCTCAACATAGTCTTTATCAGAAGTGTTTGGCTTGTGTGGGTCCGACTTGGCCTGGGCTGTCAAATCAACAGATGTATCATCGAATGTATTTACATGTATACAAAGTGAAGCATACTCTCAAAGTAGTGGTTGTTTCGCCTTAGCCAAAATTCACCATAACCTTATAGATATGAACCTTGTATTTGTCATTTTAACTGTAACCTTTTGATCGAAATCCTATTCTTTTGTAAAAGAAAATAACTTACACGTTTAGAGGCCTCCCAATCTTAAATCCTTGGTAGAAAAAGAATGACAAGGTAGACACAATTGTATGGATAACATTATCAATAAAATTGTGTCTAACCTGTCATCCGTCACCTTCTAAGTAATGCCTCTCAAAGAAAGAGAAAACGAATGCGTTGATGTACAAATGTTTCAACTGTTAGATGAATAGTTGACGTCACACATCGTTCGATCATTGTAGTGGTCAGTTTACTGACCAGGTGTATTGACATTTGTCATCAGCAGGTTGTCAGTTACTGACCAGACCAGACCACACCACGTGTGTTTGTGTCTACGTAAACATACTAATTGTGTTTTAAGATCACAGACCCCCCTCGTATGAAATTAGTCCTTTTTAATTGAAAGAAACGCGGGAAAGGATTATTCCAAATAATTAGATACTGACAGGTTGCGTAGACGGGGACGAAACATATAAGTTGTTGGCTTCTAATTGTGTCACTATCAAATCATCCAACCCAGGAAAACCCACCGTCCCTTGGTGGAATGAGGAAATAGAACTAACTAGACTAAAACGCAAATCGGCCTTCAACAGAGCTAAACGAGACCCCTCTCATCTCAAAACAGCCCATGAACTTAACCACCAAGTCCAAAACCTAGCTAGTTAAAACTGCTAAAACCAAAAACTGGAAAAAATTCTGTGAGGAGCTAAACCACCACACCGACGCTAGGAAGGTGTGGCGCAAAATTCACGCCATCCGAGGCATCAAACGGCACAAAAAAAGCCCCAATATAAACAACTCAACTAACCCCACCCAAAAGGCCAACAACCTAGCCAAACACTTCTCTAAAGTTAGTAGCAACATTAACTGTAGCAAGAAATTCCAAGATAAACTAAAAAAAGAAACCAAATTCTCCAAAGAAAACAGACAAGACAACCTAGAAATAAACCAGCCTTACACCCTAGAAGAACTAAATCACGTACTAAACAATAGAAAAAAAGGAACAGCCCCTGGCCTAGACCTCACCTCTTACCAAATAATAAAACACTTACCTACCAAACTACTCCAAACTTTACTTAAACTATACAACCTAGTCTACCTAAACGGACAGGTCCCATCCTCATGGAAGGAAGCTCTAGTAATCCCAATACCTAAACCAAATAAACCAGCAGATCAGGCTAACTCCTATAGGCCCATCTCCCTAACCTCAAATCTCTGCAAAATAATGGAACTTATGACTAAAAATAGGCTACAGCACTACTTAGACCAAAACAACATCATAAACCTCGACCAAAGCGGCTTCACTCCTGGCCGATCAACCCTCGATAACCTCGCCCGACTAGAACAGGATATAAAAACAGGACAGCTAAACAAGCAATACACCATAGGCATATTCCTCGACTTCTCTAAAGCTTTCGATATGGTATGGCACCACGGGCTAATACAAAAACTTAAAAAAATAGGACTAAAAGGCCAAATAATAAACTTCATCCAAGATTTCCTAACTGTGACAATCGCAAAATAACCGTGGGTATAGACCACACGCTATCGGACCAGTGTCCCTTAGAAAATGGCACTCCCCAGGGCACCATCCTCAGCCCAACCCTCTTCAATATAATGATAAACGATCTATTCGAGGGCTTATCCCCTAAACTAAACACTTCAAAATTCGCGGATGATGGAGCCATCTGGATCCGCACTAAAAGCATGAAAATGGCAGAAAACTTAATCCAAAAATCTCTAAATAAAATACAACAATGGGCAGACAAATGGGGCTTCTCCCTTAACTCAGATAAAACAACAGGAGTAGTATTCAAACATAAAAACATGAAACCTGCCTTCCCAATCCTCCAGCTAAACAACCAAAAAATCAAATTCCAAAAACAAACCAAATTCTTAGGACTCATTTTCGATCAACACCTCACCTGGGAGGCTCATGTCCAAAACCTAATAACTAAATGCAGCAAAGACCTTAACACACTAAGATGTATCACCGGCTCTAACTGGGGAGCCTCTAAAGATACCCTCCTCTCACTCTATACAGCACTAATTAGATCAAAACTAGACTACAGCTGCGCCATATACAATACCCTAAACAACTCTCTATCTAAAAAAACTTGACTCAATACAATACCAAGCCCTTAAACTAATTACACGCACCCAACATGGCACCTCCTACACCTCACTTCAAGCACTTACAGGGGAAATGCCACTAAATCTACGCAGGGAACATCTAAGCCTTAATTTCTGGGCCGCATCCCAAACAAACCCTCTCATCCAAAACTTGATTAACCAAAACATTAGCCCAAGAAACCAAGCTCTAGCTCGCAAACATCCCTTACTCATCAACAAACTACCTAAATGAACACCAAACTCAAAATTTTAAACAAAACTGCGAAAAAACAAATATCTTCACCCCTAAACTCAAAATACCCAAAATAGACACAACGCTAGCAAACCAAATAAATAAACAAACCGACCCAAACATAGCTAAAACCACCACACTCGCATACATACACGAAAATTGGCCAAATTGGTGTCACATATACACTGACGGATCTTCAGACCCGATCTCCAACCACACAGGCTTCGGAGTCCATACCACACAACCAGTTATATCCACACAATCTTACCGACTCCCGAACAATCAATCAATATTCACGGCCGAACTTATGGGCATGGCCTCAGCCCTGCATAACCAACAATCTAAAAACAACAATAAAATCCTAATTCTCACCGACTCCCTTAGTGGACTACAAGCCCTCCAAAACAAAAATACCAAAAAACGACCTAAATTAATAAACCAAATACTTAAAAGCTCCAACGACCTAACAAAAGCAGGCAAACAAATAACCTTCTTGTGGATCCCCGCCCACATAGGAATTTACGGCATCGAAAGCGCCGATAAAGCAGCTAAATTATCTCTCAAAATACCAGAAATAGGCCTAAACCTACCCATCTCAAAATCAGAAATTAAAAGTGTTAACAAACAAAAAATAACCAAAATATGGCATAATCAATATCAAAACTCAAATAGCCAAATCAAAAAAGTGCTCAAAAAACCACTAACCAAACCTAAAATCCTACACCCCTCAAAAAAACCAACAGATCAATTACAAAACTCCAAACAGGACACACTAACCTAAATAACCACCTAAAAAAACTTAAAAGGCACACCACAGGCAACTGCCCCCACTGCAAACAACCCGAAACCACAGAACACACACTCATCCACTGCACCCACTACAAAACACACAGAACCACACTACAAACCACCCTCAATCTAAATAAGGTTCCTACTCTAGATGAAATACTAAACCCTCAAAATAAACTAGAAAACTTCAAGGCCCTAGACGTATTCCTAATCAAAACAGACCTAATTAAGCGCATCTAAAAACTAATTAATCTACCAATCCAAAATCCAATAAACATACAAAAACCCACCCCACCCGGCTCCCTTAGTTCCCTCCTCCACCCACCTCGGAATTTATTCCGAATTTAAAAATTCCTAAAATTCAATATAATTAAGCAACCCCTAAAAGCCCCCTCTTGGGTTGCACACACCACTTTCACCCTTTTCGGAATACACTAAATGGTCTGGCCAGGCCCGTGTGCGAAATACGCTACAGTCGGAAAGCGCACGTTAAATCGTCTATATCAGTCAGTCAGTCTGTGTCACTATTAGTTCGATGTATTTACTACATGCCATTCCACTTCCCGTTATTAGTATTTCTATATTTATAATCCCAAAATAAGTGAGTAAATGCTTTTGACATCCGCATTCACGAGATTAATATAAGCTTGTATACCTTGTTTGATCTCATTGTAGAGTAAGTTTTGCAGCTATGTTGCTGAATAAATTGTAACTTAAACTGTTTATTCCAACAACAGATAAAGTCTGTTGAAGTTTTGGCATGTTTATATGGTGTCATAAGCTATGATCTTTAGTCAAACGTGTTTTGAATTTGTGAGAAATGTAAAAAACACTATTTTCAAGACTCACATATATGTTGTTGTTTTTTATGTTGATTCAGAAAACTCAGCATTCATATTCATATTTATTGTAATGTGAATTTTAAACATGTGTTTCTCAATTATGTTTTGCCATTTTACGCAATATTTGTTCCAACATCAGATGTAGACACTTGTCTGTCAGAAACACAACCTTGCGGTTTCTTTGCCGAACGCAAATTATAATCTCAGAAGATAACTAAACTGTAATTATGAATATACCGATGCGGGTTGAGAATGCATTTACAAATCTGATTCACATGTACTCATAGAACAAACGCATAATATTTCCAAATGAGAATTATTCATAACGTACTCGTTGATAAAAGTGACAAAAATCCGGAATTTTTCCACTTTTATCAACTCGTGTTGATATATTTGATATCAAAAGGCACTCGGGTGAGATTCTCTATATGTACTTACATCTGAGGTACCACTTGGGTACCAGGTTTTCGTACCTTAATATATGCACATGTACATCTCTTTTGCACGAAAAATACCTTCCTGCACCAAAACTGTTGAGTTGATAACATTAATGTTTGGTTTCACAGTTCATGCATCGTCTCACAATACGCTGATTTGATTATTCGATTACACTGAATTATACTGGAGAAACGTTTTTGAGAAACTTGTGTCTCATCGATCATTCTCATAGCGTCCGTATATGCACGTTAAGTGTGGAATTAATCCAAATTACACCTGTACTCAGCTTGCTTAATTGCCCCTTGTGTAATTGCGATCAAGTAGGTGTTGCGTAATCAATTTTCCAATTGCCCTTAATTAGCTGTCCAGAGCTTTTAGCTGTAGTTAATAGCATACCGTTTCATTGATAACTTATGCATTTAGTGAGGCTAATTAACAAAACCCATTTATTTTATCTTCAACTTCCGTTAACATGTTTGTCCTAAAATGCTTGATAGTGTCGTGTCCCTCACAAAGAAGGAAATAAAGTTATAACATATCGCCATATTGGTATGAAAAATACTATCACTGGCCACTGACAAATACTAGCAGTATTAGAATAAGAAACATAATTAAATCCAGTATGACGTGATGATGTGTAAGCATACAAAAAAATAGAGAGCCCAACTTACTTCAGTTTCTGTTGGTGTACTTGGGCTTACCTCCTTTTGCATCCAGCGTATCATTCAACCTGTCGGATCGACTTGACCCGGGTGGTTAATAATCTTAAACATCACGACTGTAAACTTACTTACTTATATTGGAGATTTTACGTGCGCTTTCCGACTGCAGCGTATTTCGCACACGGGCCCGGCCAAGCCATTTAATGTGTTTCCGAAAAGGGGAAAAAGTTGTTTGGCAATCCAGTAGTGTTTTAGTGGTTGCTTATATAGAATTTTGGAAAAATGCCAGGGGGGTTTTGGGGACAAACTAAGGGACCTGAGTATGGAAGTTTGTTAGTTTGATTATGTGGTCTGGTTTTGGTAGTTTATTGGGGTTTTAAATGCGATTTATTAGTCCTGTTTTGATTAAATATACGCCTAAGACTTTGAATTTTTCTATTTTATCTTATGGGTTTAGGATTGCTTCTAGAGGAAGAGCCTTATTTAGATTAACAAACTCCCTTAGTCCCCACCACACCCCCCAGGCATTCATTCCAAATTTCAAAATTTCAAAATGGGTGTTGTCTGGTTGGGAAGTTTGGTTTGTTTTAGTTGGAGTAGTTTCTATTGTTTCCTCAGTAGTGGAGAAATCATAGGTTAGATTAGGGTTAGCTGTTTGAGTTTCCATGGGGGAGGCATGTGATGTGTAGGGTTGTGTAGGTGTTTGCGGGATGGGTGTAGCTGATGATTTCTTAGTGTTTGTGTTTTGTTGTTGTGCTTGCTTGAGGGGGAGTGTTGTTGCCATGTGGGCTGTAGGGTGCTTGGATGAGGGTCGTGTTGTTTTGTGGTTTGTTTTGCTTACTTACTTACTTACTTACTTACTTTGGAGATTTAACGTGCGCTTTCCGACTGATGCGTATTTCGCACACGGGCCCGGCCAGGCCATTAAATGTGTTTCCGAAAGGGGCGAGGGTGGTCTGTGCAACCCAAGAGGGTGCTTTAGGGGTTGCTTATATAGAATTTGGGAATTTTGAGATTTGGAATAGATGCCGATGGGGTTGGGGAGGAGAACTAAGGGAGCTGGGTATGGTGGATGATTGTTTGTTTATGTGATTTTGATTTGGTAGGTTATCATGGTTTTAGATGCGTTTTATTAGTTCCGTTTTGATTAAGAATACGCCTAAGGCCTTGAAGTTTTCTAGTTTATTTTGTGGGTTTAGTATTGCTTCTAGAGTGAGAGCCTTGTTTAGATTGAGGGTGGTTTGTAATGCGGTTCGATGTGTTAGGTAGTGTGTGCAGTGGATGAGTGGTGTTCTGGGGTTTCTGGTTGTTTGCAGTGTGGGCAGTTACCTGTAGTGTGTTTTTAAATTTTTTTAGGTGGTTATTTAGGTTGGTGTGTCCTGTTTGGAGTTTAGTGATTACTCTGTCGATTTTTTTTGATGGATGGAGAAGTTTTGGTTTGGTTAGTGGTTTGCTGAGCACTCTTTTGATTTGGCTATTTGAGTTTAGATATAGGTTATGCCATTTTTTGTGATTTTTTGTTTGTTTACACTTTTAATTTCTGATTTTGAGATGGGTAAGTTTAAGCTTATTTCTGGGATTTTGAGGGATAGTTTAGCTGCTTTATCGGCGTTTTCATTACCGTATATTCCTACGTGGGCGGGTATCCACAAGAAGGTTATTTGTTTGCCTGCCTTAGTTAGGTCGTTGGAGCTTTTAAGTATTTGATTTATTAATTTAGGTCGGTTTTTGGTATTTTTGTTTTGGAGGGCTTGTAGTCCACTTAGGGAGTCAGTAAGTATTAGGATTTTTTGGTGGATTTTGGATTCTTGATTGTGGAGGGCTGAGGCCATGCCATTAGTTCTGCCGTGAATATTGATTGGTTATTTGGGAGTCGGAAGGATTGTGTGGTTTTAGTTGGTTGTGTGGTATGGACTCCGAAACCTGTGTGTTTGGAGGTCGGATCTGAGGATCCGTCTGTGTAAATGTGACACAAATTTGGCCAATTTTTGTGTATGTATGCTAGTGTGGTAGTTTTAGCTATGTTTGGGTCGGTTTGTTTATTTATTTGGCTAGCTAGTGTAGTGTCTCTTTTGGGTATTTTAAGTTTAGGGGTGAAGATATTTGATTGTTTGCAGTTTTGTTTAAGATTTTTAATTTGGTGTTCATTTAGGTAGTTTGTTATTCTTTGGGATATTGGGGTAAGTAAGGGGTGTTTACGAGCTAGAGCTTGGTTTTTAGGGCTGATGTTTTGGTTTATTAAGTTTTGGATGAGAGGGTTTAATTGGGACGCGGCCCAGAAATTTAAGCTTAGCTGTTCCCTGCGTAGACCTAGTGGCATTTCTCCTGTTAAGGCCTGAAGTGAGGTGTAGGAGGTGCCATGTTGGGTGCGTGTAATGAGTTTGAGAGCCTGATATTGTATTGAGTCAAGTTTTTTAGATAGAGAGTTGTTTAGGGTGTTGTATATGGCGCAGCCGTAGTCTAGTTTTGATCTAATTAGGTATATGTAGAGAGAGAGGAGAGTATCTTTGGAGGCTCCCCAGGTAGAGCCAGTTAGGCATCTTAGGGTGTTTAGGTTTTTACTGCATTTAGTTGTTAGGTTTTGGATGTGAGCATCCCAGGTGAGATGTTCATCGAAAATAAGTCCTAAGAATTTGGTTTGTTTTTGAAATTTGATCGTTTGGTTCTTTAGCTGGAGGATTGGGGAGGCGGGTTTCATGTTTTTATGTTTGAATACTATTCCTGTTGTTTTTTCTGAGTTAAGGGAGAAGCCCCATTTGTCAGCCCATTGTTGTATTTTATTAAGAGATTTTTGGAGTAGTTTTTGGCCATTTTCATGCTTTTAGTGCGGATCCAGATGGCTCCATCATCCGCGAATTTTGATGTGTTTACTTTAGGGGATAGACCCTCGAATAGATCGTTTATCATTATATTGAAGAGGGTGGGGCTGAGGATACTGCCCTGGGGAGTGCCATTTTCTAGGGGACATTGGTCCGATAGAGTTTGGTCTATACCCACGGTTATTTTACGATTGTTTAGGAAGTCCTGGATGTAGTTTATTATCTGACCTTTGAGTCCTATTTTTTTAAGTTTTTGCATTAGCCCATCGTGCCATACCATGTCGAAAGCTTTAGAGAAGTCTAAGAAGATGCCTGTGGTATATTGTTTATTTAGTTGTCCTGTCTTAATATCTTGTTCTAGTCGGACGAGGTTATCTAGGGTTGAGCGGCTAGGAGTGAAACCGCTTTGATCTGGGTTTATGGTGTTATTTTGGGTTAAGTAATGTTGTAATCTATTTTTAGCCATTGATTCCATTACTTTACATAAGTTTGAAGTTAGGGATATTGGTCTATATGAGTTAGCTTGATTAGCTGGTTTATTAGGTTTAGGGATTGGTATGACTAGGGCCTGTTTCCAGGGAGTAGGAACCTGTCCGTTTAGGTAGATGAGATTGTATAGTTTGAGTAGTGCCTGGAGTAGTTTTAGGGGGAGTTTTTTAATTATTTGGTAAGAGGTTAGGTCTAATCCTGGGGCTGTGCCCTTTTTCCTGTTTTGGATTACGTAGAGGAGCTCCTCCATTGTGTAGTGTTGATTTATTTCTAGATTGTTATTGTTTGGTTCTTTGGTGGGTTTGTTTTCTGTTTTAAGTTTATCTTGGAATCTTTGGCTGAAGTTGCTGTTACTGCTAACGGCCGAAAAGTGGTTGGCGAGATTATTTGCTTTTTGGGCGGGGTTGGTTGAGTTGTTAATGTTATGGGTTTTTTAATGTCGTTTTAAGCCTCTAATGGTGTGGATTTTGCGCCAGACCGTTCTGGCATCTGTACGGTTATTTATACCTTCACAGAATTTTTTTCAGTCTCTACTTTTGGCTATTTGGACTAGTTTTTGAACCTGGTGGTTTAGTTCGTGGGCTATGTTTAAATATTTGTAGTCGCGTTTTGCTTTATTGAAGGCTGATTTACGTTTTCGTCTAGTCTGTTCTATTTCCTCATTCCACCATGGTACTGTCGGTTTGCCTGTCTTAGATGTTTTGAAGGGGATGGAGGTTTTGGCTGCGTTTATTATATAGTCTGTTAGGTTTTTACAATGTTTCTGGATCATTATTTTCTATTTCGTTTAAGTTAGCTTCGTTGCAGATATCTTGGAATTGGTCCCAGTTAGCTTTATTGTAATGGAATTTTGGTTCTTGGTTTTCTGTTTGGATTGGTACGTTTGTATTTACTATGGTTATGTTTATGGGGAAGTGGTCACTACCTAGCGGGACTTCGTGCACTTCCCATTGAGTACTTTGGGCTAGATCTGTGGTGCATATGGTTAGGTCGATAGCCGACATTTTTTGGTTTATCTTATCGTACCTCGTGGGTTGGTTGCTATTAAGGAGTACTAGGTCGTTTGTTTCTATCCATTCGGAGATTAATTTGCCATGATTATCTATTTTATCATCTATGCTCCATGTAGGATGGTGAGCGTTAAAGTCTCCTAGGAATATAGTAGATTTATCGCTTATTTTGAGTAGTTTGTTTAGATCCTCAGGTTGGACTTTTTGTTCCGTCCAGTGGTAAATATTTATGATGTTTATGTTTCGGTTATTTAATGTGATTTTAATGCCGTTGGCTTCTAGGTTTGGCGTGTCTATTTTTATTTCTTCGTAATTTATATCTTCCCTGTTTTGCATGCGGGGGTTGATGTTTTGGCTATGTGAGATGTGGGAGGGTTCGTGGTTGGTTGAGTGGCTGCTTGTGTGTTTGAGGTGGGTGCGGTTTCTTGGTAGGGGCCCCAGGCAGAGCTGTCAGTTATGGGTGGGGTGTTTGTTTGTGGGAGGGTGTTTGGGTGTGGTGTAGGGTTTAGATGCAGGTGTAGCAAATTTTCGTGTTTGGAATTTAGCCGTGTCTATGTTTATGTGTTTGTTGGCCTGCTGGGTGAGTGTGTGTCTGTGTGGGCATTGGTTTGAAAGTGAAGTGTGTTGGGTGGATTTGCAGTGGATGCACCAGGGTGTGCATGTGCCTGGGCAGTCTGTTTGTGCGCATTTTTTACATTTAGTTTTACGGTATGTGCATTGGGAGGCAGTGTGGTTGTATTTGAGGCACTTTGAACATTGCTTAACCTGCTTTATATAGGGTTTGACTTCTAAGTTGGTGTGGGCTCCGAAGGATATGTGTTTGGGAGCTTCAGGGAATTTAGCGGTCTTTTTGAAGTTGATTATGACAATGGAGGTTGGGGCCGTTTTTCCGTTTCTAGTTGAGGTTATTCTACGCGTGCTGGTGATTAGGGGTTGAGGGTTTTGGTCTTGGTTTATGTTAGCTTCTAGAGAGTATAATTGTAAGTCCTCAGTTGTTTCCCTTGGGTTAACCCTAATTACGCCTCGGGTATATTGTTGCCAATTAGGTGTTTGTTTGATTACCGTGACGTGGAATATTTGAGTTATTTTATTTGCTGCGTTGTAAGATTCTTGGTTAGGGAAGATTATCTGGTATCCTTTGTTGGCTTTTCTAATATTGTTGTAATTTATATTTTCTCTTTTAAACCAAAGTCCTGTTTTATCTGCCGAAAGTTCTAGTGAGAGAGTGGTTCCTGAGCCTGCTGAGAAGAAGTAGAGGGCGAAGGTGGTGAGGAAGGCGGCCGGGGAGGGTGTGGGCGATGGAGGTGGAGTGGATGTGTCGAGTTTGCGTTTTTTGGTGTTTTGAGGTGGCGAGTTAGCTGGTTTGGTAGGGGTGGTGTGTGTCGTGTTTTCGCCATACTCGGTCGGGACGATGTGTTGTGCGCTTCCGCAGGCGTGGGTGAATAAGGAGCTGGAATGTCTGCGAGTGTGGCGTTTCTGGTGTCAGTCATGTTGTTTGGGTGTTGTGTTGGAGTTACTTACTTACTTACTTTGGAGATTTAACGTGCGCTTTCCGACTGATGCGTATTTCGCACACGGGCCCGGCCAGGCCATTTAATGTGTTTCCGAAAGGGGCGAAGGTGGTCTGTGCAACCCAAGAGGGGGGTTTTAGGGGTTGCTTATATAGAATTTGGGAATTTTGAGATTTGGAATAGATGCCGATGGGATTGGGGAGGAGAACTAAGGGAGCTGGGTATGGTGGATGTTTGTTTGTTTATGTGATTTTGAATTGGTAGGTTATTGTGTTTTTAGATGCGTTTTATTAGTTCCGTTTTTATTAAGAATACGCCTAAGGCCTTGAAGTTTTCTAGTTTATTTTGTGGGTTTAGTATTTCTTCTAGAGTTAGAGGAAATACTAAACCCACAAAATAAACTAGAAAACTTGGAGAGTTGGAGAGCGTGTGTTGTGGTGAGTGGTGGTGAAGTGGGAGTGGTGTTTTGGGGAAGTGAGTTGGTTTGTTGTTTTTACTGGGTGAGTTGTGTTTAGGAGGCGGAGGAGGTTGCGGTGGTTATTTGTTGTTGGTTTTAGTAGGAGGGTTTGGGAAATGGATTAATTATTATTAAAGATGCTTAATTGCCTCACCCCTATTATATGAATGGGCATTGTCCATCTCAGGCTGTTAACTAATCCAAGCTCTAATCTAATCCAAGCGGCCTAGAGGTTCAAAGTGAAGTTTTTTACAACCTATGACAACTTCTCACAACTCTTGTTTGGCTTGGTCATTCTGTTAATCTTTAGTTGTTTTGAATGTGCAAGTAAATCTTGTTTAGTAAATAAATCTTATTTAATAATTAAGGTGTAAAGAAGCCTATCATCGCTTCTCACATTGTTTGTAATTGTTACAAATTGGTTAGTTCTTAGTATTGGTTTAATTAAAGGAAATAAGATGTCTGCTCAATAGTTGAACTGTTATTGTTGTTATTATTGTATTGGTATATATGTACCTGACCTATCAACTTACTATCAAAACTATCACAAAGTCCAAAATTTACTCCAAAAATCTCTTAATAAAATACAACAATGGGCTGACAAATGGGGCTTCGAGAAAAAACAACAGGAATAGTATTCAAACATAAAAACATGAAACCCGCCTCCCCAATCCTCCAGCTAAAGAACCAAACAATCAAATTTCAAAAACAAACCAAATTCTTAGGACTTATTTTCGATGAACATCTCACCTGGGATGCTCACATCCAAAACCTAACAACTAAATGCAGTAAAGACCTAAACACCCTAAGATGCCTAACTGGCTCTACCTGGGGAGCCTCCAAAGATACTCTCCTCTCTCTCTACATATACCTAATTAGATCAAAACTAGACTACGGCTGCGCCATATACAACACCCTAAACAACTCTCTATCTAAAAAACTTGACTCAATACAATATCAGGCTCTCAAACTCATTACACGCACCCAACATGGCACCTCCTACACCTCACTTCAGGCCTTAACAGGAGAAATGCCACTAGGTCTACGCAGGGAACAGCTAAGCTTAAATTTCTGGGCCGCGTCCCAATCAAACCCTCTCATCCAAAACTTAATAAACCAAAACATCAGCCCCCAAAACCAAGCTCTAGCTCGTAAACACCCCTTACTTACCCCAATATCCCAAAGAATAACAAACTACCTAAATGAACACCAAATTAAAAATCTTAAACAAAACTGCAAACAATCAAATATCTTCACCCCTAAACTTAAAATACCCAAAAGAGACACTACACTAGCTAGCCAAATAAATAAACAAACCGACCCAAACATAGCTAAAACTACCACACTAGCATACATACACGAAAATTGGCCAAATTGGTGTCACATTTACACGGACGGATCCTCAAATCCGACCTCCAAACACACAGGTTTCGGAGTCCATACCACACAACCAACTAAAACCACACAATCCTTCCGACTCCCAAACAACCAATCAATATTCACGGTAGAACTAATGGGCATGGCCTCAGCCCTCCACAATCAAGAATCCAAAAAACACAAAAAAATCCTAATACTTACCGACTCCCTAAGTGGACTGCAAGCCCTCCAAAACAAAAATACCAAAAACCGACCTAAATTAATAAATCAAATACTTAAAAGCTCCAACGACCTAACTAAGGCAGGCAAACAAATAACCTTCTTGTGGATACCCGCCCACGTAGGAATATACGGTAATGAAAACGCCGATAAAGCAGCTAAACTATCCCTCAAAATCCCAGAAAAAAGCTTAAACTTACCCATCTCAAAATCAGAAATTAAAAGTGTAAACAAGCAAAAAATCACAAAAAAATGGCATAACCTATAACTCAAATAGCCAAATCAAAAAAGTGCTCAGCAAACCACTAACCAAACCAAAAATTCTCCATCCATCCAAAAAAATCGACAGAGTAATCACTAAACTCCAAACAGGACACACCAACCTAAATAACCACCTAAAAAATTTAAAAAAACACTACAGGTAACTGCCCACACTGCAAACAACCAGAAACCCCAGAACACGCACTCATCCACTGCACACACTACCTAACACATCGAACCGCATTACAAACCACCCTCAATCTAAACAAGGCTCTAACTCTAGAAGAAATACTAAACCCACAAAATAAACTAGAAAACTTCAAGGCCTTAGGCGTATTCTTAATCAAAACGGAACTAATAAAACGCATCTAAAAACACAATAACCTACCAAATCAAAATCACATAAACAAACAAACATCCACCATACCCAGCTCCCTTAGTTCTCCTCCCCAATCCCATCGGCATCTATTCCAAATCTCAAAATTCCCAAATTCTATATAAGCAACCCCTAAAACCCCCCTCTTGGGTTGCACAGACCACCTTCGCCCCTTTCGGAAACACATTAAATGGCCTGGCCGGGCCCGTGTGCGAAATACGCATCAGTCGGAAAGCGCACGTTAAATCTCCAAAGTAAGTAAGTAAGTAAGAACTATCACAAAATGGAGTTGAAGGGAACATGGCAAACTTCATAGACAGCTTCCTGCAAGACAGGTCGCTATCAGTTAAAATAGGGAACAATCGATCGGATCCTATGGCACTGGAAAATGGCACGCCACAAGGCAGCATTATAAGCCCAACCCTGTTTAATATCATGATCAATGATCTTTTTGACCATGTCAACTCTCCTACCCAAACTTCTAAGTTCGCTGATGACGGAGCAATATGGGTAAAACACAGAGATATCTCACAAATCAGAAAAAAACTCCAGTCAGCCCTGTACGGAGTAGAGCAATGGTGCAATAAATGGGGATTCACCCTTTCAAGTGAAAAAACGGTTGGAGTTCTATTCAAACGCCGGGGGAAAGATGCCCCGTGTCTCCATAAAAGGCAAACCTATCAAATTCGAAAAATCTGCAATATTTCTTGGAGTTATCCTTGATCAACACCTCACTTGGCGCACGCATATAGAATATGTGGAAAACAGATGTCAAAAATACCTGAACGTATTACGGGCAATTTCAGGCACATCTTGGGGCACATCGAGGGACACTCAGCTGGACCTCTACAAAGCTCTTATCAGATCAAAAATTGACTACAAAGGGTTACACCCTCCCTGGACTTTACAAACTCCCAAAGTTGACACTGCTTTAACATCAGAAGTCACTAAAAGAGAAAACCCAACCCTACTACGATCAGTAGCTATCACTAAAATTCAAACTACCTGGGACAGCTGGGCCCATATATACACTGATGGATCCAAGAATCCTATCAACAACAGTGCTGGTTACGGAATCCATATCCACAGCTCCAAACCCCAAGCACATTCAGTTCGCTTGCCTGATGGTCAGTCAGTATTCACGGCTGAATTGGAGGCAATTAATCATGCACTCAAACTCATACCGGAACTCCCGGAAGCAAAGGCAGTCGTCCTATCAGACTCGCTAAGTGCACTTCAGGCCATCAGTGGGAGAAACTCAAACTCCAGGCCAAACACAGTCAACAATATTCTATACGAATATACAAAACTATCGGACCAAGGGCAACAGGTGGAGCTGTGTTGGATCCCCTCTCACATAGATATTCATGGAAATGAAAAAGCAGACTCACTGGCGAAGCTAGCTCTAGACAAAGCGGATATACAGCCTATTCCCTTTAGTAAACTAGAGATAAAAAGCAAAATCAAAGCCTCCATAGCAAAAAGATGGCAAGCCCAATGGGACGCAAGTAAGATCGGCAGATGGCTATACAAATTTCAACCCAAGGTCCAACAAAAGCCAAACTCATACTCAAATGAAAGGAAAATTGAAACTGCTATCTCACGCCTCAGACTTGGTCACAAAAAGCACTATGACAAGGTTTGTTCATCTTGCAATCAGGCTGAAACCATTGACCACGTGTTACTAGAATGTCAAGACCATGCCCCAGCCCGGGCTAGGTTAAAACAAGAATTGCAGTTAGATCCGCTATCTGTCATAGATCTCCTAAAGCCAAGAGATGCAATAGCGAAGGCCAAACTAACTCTATTTCTGAGAGATGGACAGCTGCTCGAACGTATATAAACAGAGCAGCCAAGGATAAAAATGAAATCATATCAATATAAGAAAATAGAAATCATATCAATGCAAAAACAGAAATTATGTGAACACCGAAATCACAATAGATATGTGAACCCTTCTCACACACAGGAGTCCCAAAGAGGGACAGGTCAGCCGAAAGGACGACAATCTCTTAAACACCTAATGCAACAACAACAACTTACTAGTAAAAATGGCACTCCACAGGGCAGTATCCTCAGCCCCACCCTCTTCAATATAATGATAAACGATCTATTCGAGGGCCTATCCCCTGAAGTAAACACATCAAAATTCGCGGATGATGGAGCTATCTGGATCCGCACTAAAAGCATGAAAATGGTCCAAAATTTACTCCAAAAATCTCTTAATAAAAAACAACAATGGGCTGACAAATGGGGCTTCTCCCTTAACTCAGAAAAAAACAACAGAAATAGTATTCAAACATAAAAACATGAAACCCGCCTCCTCAATCCTCCAGCTAAACAATCAAACAATCAAATTTCAAAAACAAACCAAATTCTTAGGACTTATTTTCGATGAACATCTCATGTGGGATGCTCACATCCAAAACCTAACAACTAAATGTCGTAAAGACCTAAACACCCTAAGATGCCTAACTGGCTCTACCTGGGGAGCCTCCAAAGATACTCTCCTCTCTCTCTACATATACCTAATTAGATCAAAACTAGACTACGGCTGCGCCATATACAACACCCTAAACAACTCTCTATCTAAAAAACTTGACTCAATACAATATCAGGCTCTCAAACTCATTACACGCACCCAACATGGCACCTCCTACACCTCACTTCAGGCCTTAACAGGAGAAATGCCACTAGGTCTACGCAGGGAACAGCTAAGCTTAAATTTCTGGGCCGCGTCCCAATCAAACCCTCTCATCCAAAACTTAATAAACCAAAACATCAGCCCCCAAAACCAAGCTCTAGCTCGTAAACACCCCTTACTTACCCCAATATCCCAAAGAATAACAAACTACCTAAATGAACACCAAATTAAAAATCTTAAACAAAACTGCAAACAATCAAATATCTTCACCCCTAAACTTAAAATACCCAAAAGAGACACTACACTAGCTAGCCAAATAAATAAACAAACCGACCCAAACATAGCTAAAACTACCACACTAGCATACATACACGAAAATTGGCCAAATTGGTGTCACATTTACACGGACGGATCCTCAAATCCGACCTCCAAACACACAGGTTTCGGAGTCCATACCACACAACCAACTAAAACCACACAATCCTTCCGACTCCCAAACAACCAATCAATATTCACGGTAGAACTAATGGGCATGGCCTCAGCCCTCCACAATCAAGAATCCAAAAAACACAAAAAAATCCTAATACTTACCGACTCCCTAAGTGGACTGCAAGCCCTCCAAAACAAAAATACCCAAAACCGACCTAAATTAATAAATCAAATACTTAAAAGCTCCAACGACCTAACTAAGGCAGGCAAACAAATAACCTTCTTGTGGATACCCGCCCACGTAGGAATATACGGTAATGAAAACGCCGATAAAGCAGCTAAACTATCCCTCAAAATCCCAGAAAAAAGCTTAAACTTACCCATCTCAAAATCAGAAATTAAAAGTGTAAACAAGCAAAAAATCACAAAAAAATGGCATAACCTATAACTCAAATAGCCAAATCAAAAAAGTGCTCAGCAAACCACTAACCAAACCAAAAATTCTCCATCCATCCAAAAAAATCGACAGAGTAATCACGAAACTCCAAACAGGACACACCAACCTAAATAACCACCTAAAAAATTTAAAAAAACACTACAGGTAACTGCCCACACTGCAAACAACCAGAAACCCCAGAACACGCACTCATCCACTGCACACACTACCTAACACATCGAACCGCATTACAAACCACCCTCAATCTAAACAAGGCTCTAACTCTAGAAGAAATACTAAACCCACAAAATAAACTAGAAAACTTCAAGGCCTTAGGCGTATTCTTAATCAAAACGGAACTAATAAAACGCATCTAAAAACACAATAACCTACCAAATCAAAATCACATAAACAAACAAACATCCACCATACCCAGCTCCCTTAGTTCTCCTCCCCAATCCCATCGGCATCTATTCCAAATCTCAAAATTCCCAAATTCTATATAAGCAACCCCTAAAACCCCCCTCTTGGGTTGCACAGACCACCTTCGCCCCTTTCGGAAACACATTAAATGGCCTGGCCGGGCCCGTGTGCGAAATACGCATCAGTCGGAAAGCGCACGTTAAATCTCCAAAGTAAGTAAGTAAGTAAGAACTATCACAAAATGGAGTTGAAGGGAACATGGCAAACTTCATAGACAGCTTCCTGCAAGACAGGTCGCTATCAGTTAAAATAGGGAACAATCGATCGGATCCTATGGCACTGGAAAATGGCACGCCACAAGGCAGCATTATAAGCCCAACCCTGTTTAATATCATGATCAATGATCTTTTTGACCATGTCAACTCTCCTACCCAAACTTCTAAGTTCGCTGATGACGGAGCAATATGGGTAAAACACAGAGATATCTCACAAATCAGAAAAAAACTCCAGTCAGCCCTGTACGGAGTAGAGCAATGGTGCAATAAATGGGGATTCACCCTTTCAAGTGAAAAAACGGTTGGAGTTCTATTCAAACGCCGGGGGAAAGATGCCCCGTGTCTCCATAAAAGGCAAACCTATCAAATTCGAAAAATCTGCAATATTTCTTGGAGTTATCCTTGATCAACACCTCACTTGGCGCACGCATATAGAATATGTGGAAAACAGATGTCAAAAATACCTGAACGTATTACGGGCAATTTCAGGCACATCTTGGGGCACATCGAGGGACACTCAGCTGGACCTCTACAAAGCTCTTATCAGATCAAAAATTGACTACAAAGGGTTACACCCTCCCTGGACTTTACAAACTCCCAAAGTTGACAATGCTTTAACATCAGAAGTCACTAAAAGAGAAAACCCAACCCTACTACGATCAGTAGCTATCACTAAAATTCAAACTACCTGGGACAGCTGGGCCCATATATACACTGATGGATCCAAGAATCCTATCAACAACAGTGCTGGTTACGGAATCCATATCCACAGCTCCAAACCCCAAGCACATTCAGTTCGCTTGCCTGATGGTCAGTCAGTATTCACGGCTGAATTGGAGGCAATTAATCATGCACTCAAACTCATACCGGAACTCCCGGAAGCAAAGGCAGTCGTCCTATCAGACTCGCTAAGTGCACTTCAGGCCATCAGTGGGAGAAACTCAAACTCCAGGCCAAACACAGTCAACAATATTCTATACGAATATACAAAACTATCGGACCAAGGGCAACAGGTGGAGCTGTGTTGGATCCCCTCTCACATAGATATTCATGGAAATGAAAAAGCAGACTCACTGGCGAAGCTAGCTCTAGACAAAGCGGATATACAGCCTATTCCCTTTAGTAAACTAGAGATAAAAAGCAAAATCAAAGCCTCCATAGCAAAAAGATGGCAAGCCCAATGGGACGCAAGTAAGATCGGCAGATGGCTACAAATTTCAACCCAAGGTCCAACAAAAGCCAAACTCATACTCAAATGAAAGGAAAATTGAAACTGCTATCTCACGCCTCAGACTTGGTCACAAAAAGCACTATGACACGGTTTGTTCATCTTGCAATCAGGCTGAAACCATTGACCACGTGTTACTAGAATGTCAAGACCATGCCCCAGCCCGGGCTAGGTTAAAACAAGAATTGCAGTTAGATCCGCTATCTGTCATAGATCTCCTAAAGCCAAGAGATGCAATAGCGAAGGCCAAACTAACTCTATTTCTGAGAGATGGACAGCTGCTCGAACGTATATAAACAGAGCAGCCAAGGATAAAAATGAAATCATATCAATATAAGAAAATAGAAATCATATCAATGCAAAAACAGAAATTATGTGAACACCGAAATCACAATAGATATGTGAACCCTTCTCACACACAGGAGTCCCAAAGAGGGACAGGTCAGCCGAAAGGACGACAATCTCTTAAACACCTAATGCAACAACAACAACTTACTAGTAAAAATGGCACTCCACAGGGCAGTATCCTCAGCCCCACCCTCTTCAATATAATGATAAACGATCTATTCGAGGGCCTATCCCCTGAAGTAAACACATCAAAATTCGCGGATGATGGAGCTATCTGGATCCGCACTAAAAGCATGAAAATGGTCCAAAATTTACTCCAAAAATCTCTTAATAAAAAACAACAATGGGCTGACAAATGGGGCTTCTCCCTTAACTCAGAAAAAAACAACAGAAATAGTATTCAAACATAAAAACATGAAACCCGCCTCCTCAATCCTCCAGCTAAACAATCAAACAATCAAATTTCAAAAACAAACCAAATTCTTAGGACTTATTTTCGATGAACATCTCATGTGGGATGCTCACATCCAAAACCTAACAACTAAATGTCGTAAAGACCTAAACACCCTAAGATGCCTAACTGGCTCTACCTGGGGAGCCTCCAAAGATACTCTCCTCTCTCTCTACATATACCTAATTAGATCAAAACTAGACTACGGCTGCGCCATATACAACACCCTAAACAACTCTCTATCTAAAAAACTTGACTCAATACAATATCAGGCTCTCAAACTCATTACACGCACCCAACATGGCACCTCCTACACCTCACTTCAGGCCTTAACAGGAGAAATGCCACTAGGTCTACGTAGGGAACAGCTAAGCTTAAATTTCTGGGCCGCGTCCCAATCAAACCCTCTCATCCAAAACTTAATAAACCAAAACATCAGCCCCCAAAACCAAGCTCTAGCTCGTAAACACCCCTTACTTACCCCAATATCCCAAAGAATAACAAACTACCTAAATGAACACCAAATTAAAAATCTTAAACAAAACTGCAAACAATCAAATATCTTCACCCCTAAACTTAAAATACCCAAAAGAGACACTACACTAGCTAGCCAAATAAATAAACAAACCGACCCAAACATAGCTAAAACTACCACACTAGCATACATACACGAAAATTGGCCAAATTGGTGTCACATTTACACGGACGGATCCTCAAATCCGACCTCCAAACACACAGGTTTCGGAGTCCATACCACACAACCAACTAAAACCACACAATCCTTCCGACTCCCAAACAACCAATCAATATTCACGGTAGAACTAATGGGCATGGCCTCAGCCCTCCACAATCAAGAATCCAAAAAACACAAAAAAATCCTAATACTTACTGACTCCCTAAGTGGACTGCAAGCCCTCCAAAACAAAAATACCAAAAACCGACCTAAATTAATAAATCAAATACTTAAAAGCTCCAACGACCTAACTAAGGCAGGCAAACAAATAACCTTCTTGTGGATACCCGCCCACGTAGGAATATACGGTAATGAAAACGCCGATAAAGCAGCTAAACTATCCCTCAAAATCCCAGAAAAAAGCTTAAACTTACCCATCTCAAAATCAGAAATTAAAAGTGTAAACAAGCAAAAAATCACAAAAAAATGGCATAACCTATAACTCAAATAGCCAAATCAAAAAAGTGCTCAGCAAACCACTAACCAAACCAAAAATTCTCCATCCATCCAAAAAAATCGACAGAGTAATCACGAAACTCCAAACAGGACACACCAACCTAAATAACCACCTAAAAAATTTAAAAAAACACTACAGGTAACTGCCCACACTGCAAACAACCAGAAACCCCAGAACACGCACTCATCCACTGCACACACTACCTAACACATCGAACCGCATTACAAACCACCCTCAATCTAAACAAGGCTCTAACTCTAGAAGAAATACTAAACCCACAAAATAAACTAGAAAACTTCAAGGCCTTAGGCGTATTCTTAATCAAAACGGAACTAATAAAACGCATCTAAAAACACAATAACCTACCAAATCAAAATCACATAAACAAACAAACATCCACCATACCCAGCTCCCTTAGTTCTCCTCCCCAATCCCATCGGCATCTATTCCAAATCTCAAAATTCCCAAATTCTATATAAGCAACCCCTAAAACCCCCCTCTTGGGTTGCACAGACCACCTTCGCCCCTTTCGGAAACACATTAAATGGCCTGGCCGGGCCCGTGTGCGAAATACGCATCAGTCGGAAAGCGCACGTTAAATCTCCAAAGTAAGTAAGTAAGTAAGAACTATCACAAAATGGAGTTGAAGGGAACATGGCAAACTTCATAGACAGCTTCCTGCAAGACAGGTCGCTATCAGTTAAAATAGGGAACAATCGATCGGATCCTATGGCACTGGAAAATGGCACGCCACAAGGCAGCATTATAAGCCCAACCCTGTTTAATATCATGATCAATGATCTTTTTGACCATGTCAACTCTCCTACCCAAACTTCTAAGTTCGCTGATGACGGAGCAATATGGGTAAAACACAGAGATATCTCACAAATCAGAAAAAAACTCCAGTCAGCCCTGTACGGAGTAGAGCAATGGTGCAATAAATGGGGATTCACCCTTTCAAGTGAAAAAACGGTTGGAGTTCTATTCAAACGCCGGGGGAAAGATGCCCCGTGTCTCCATAAAAGGCAAACCTATCAAATTCGAAAAATCTGCAATATTTCTTGGAGTTATCCTTGATCAACACCTCACTTGGCGCACGCATATAGAATATGTGGAAAACAGATGTCAAAAATACCTGAACGTATTACGGGCAATTTCAGGCACATCTTGGGGCACATCGAGGGACACTCAGCTGGACCTCTACAAAGCTCTTATCAGATCAAAAATTGACTACAAAGGGTTACACCCTCCCTGGACTTTACAAACTCCCAAAGTTGACACTGCTTTAACATCAGAAGTCACTAAAAGAGAAAACCCAACCCTACTACGATCAGTAGCTATCACTAAAATTCAAACTACCTGGGACAGCTGGGCCCATATATACACTGATGGATCCAAGAATCCTATCAACAACAGTGCTGGTTACGGAATCCATATCCACAGCTCCAAACCCCAAGCACATTCAGTTCGCTTGCCTGATGGTCAGTCAGTATTCACGGCTGAATTGGAGGCAATTAATCATGCACTCAAACTCATACCGGAACTCCCGGAAGCAAAGGCAGTCGTCCTATCAGACTCGCTAAGTGCACTTCAGGCCATCAGTGGGAGAAACTCAAACTCCAGGCCAAACACAGTCAACAATATTCTATACGAATATACAAAACTATCGGACCAAGGGCAACAGGTGGAGCTGTGTTGGATCCCCTCTCACATAGATATTCATGGAAATGAAAAAGCAGACTCACTGGCGAAGCTAGCTCTAGACAAAGCGGATATACAGCCTATTCCCTTTAGTAAACTAGAGATAAAAAGCAAAATCAAAGCCTCCATAGCAAAAAGATGGCAAGCCCAATGGGACGCAAGTAAGATCGGCAGATGGCTATACAAATTTCAACCCAAGGTCCAACAAAAGCCAAACTCATACTCAAATGAAAGGAAAATTGAAACTGCTATCTCACGCCTCAGACTTGGTCACAAAAAGCACTATGACAAGGTTTGTTCATCTTGCAATCAGGCTGAAACCATTGACCACGTGTTACTAGAATGTCAAGACCATGCCCCAGCCCGGGCTAGGTTAAAACAAGAATTGCAGTTAGATCCGCTATCTGTCATAGATCTCCTAAAGCCAAGAGATGCAATAGCGAAGGCCAAACTAACTCTATTTCTGAGAGATGGACAGCTGCTCGAACGTATATAAACAGAGCAGCCAAGGATAAAAATGAAATCATATCAATATAAGAAAATAGAAATCATATCAATGCAAAAACAGAAATTATGTGAACACCGAAATCACAATAGATATGTGAACCCTTCTCACACACAGGAGTCCCAAAGAGGGACAGGTCAGCCGAAAGGACGACAATCTCTTAAACACCTAATGCAACAACAACAACTTACTAGTAAAAATGGCACTCCACAGGGCAGTATCCTCAGCCCCACCCTCTTCAATATAATGATAAACGATCTATTCGAGGGCCTATCCCCTGAAGTAAACACATCAAAATTCGCGGATGATGGAGCTATCTGGATCCGCACTAAAAGCATGAAAATGGTCCAAAATTTACTCCAAAAATCTCTTAATAAAATACAACAATGGGCTGACAAATGGGGCTTCTCCCTTAACTCAGAAAAAAACAACAGAAATAGTATTCAAACATAAAAACATGAAACCCGCCTCCTCAATCCTCCAGCTAAACAATCAAACAATCAAATTTCAAAAACAAACCAAATTCTTAGGACTTATTTTCGATGAACATCTCATGTGGGATGCTCACATCCAAAACCTAACAACTAAATGTCGTAAAGACCTAAACACCCTAAGATGCCTAACTTGGAACATGGAAGAGTTAACAAGACTAGCTCAAATAGTAGGCAAAAATGGGATAATCCTTGGTGACTTTAATGCCCACAGCCCTCTCTGGGAAGACAGGAATGATTCATGCAAATACGGCAAAATGGTAGAAAATGGGTTGAGGACGACAATCTCATAACTCTGAACAACGGCAGTCACACACGTTATGACCAAGTCCACAACACGTGGAGTTCAGTTGATCTCACAATTGCCACCAAAAACCTCGCCTCACATTGCCAATGGCAAGTCCATGACGACACTTGGGGAAGGATCACCTTCCTATACTCACCTACATAGGTAGCCCACCACAATTAGAGGAACAGCCCAATCCTCAGCCCACATGGGACTATGCAAAGGCTGACTGGCCTAAATTCAGGAAGGAATGTATATCATTCAAGTCCTCAGAAATTGCCTCGGATGATCCTGATCTTTTTTGCCAAAACCTCACCTCAGCAATTATTGCCGCAGCTGAAAAATCAATTCCAAAAAAAGACCACAAAACTGGCAAAACGCCGGTACCATGGTGGAACAGGGAAATAGCAAAAGCTAGGAGAGTGAGAAAGAAAGGGATAAATCAGCCTTCGCCCAAGTCCGAGCAGCCAGGACAAAAGTAAGACAACTCATAGACGATTCTAAAAAAGAGTCATGGCAGACCTTCTGCAAATCCCTTAATGAGAAAACAAATGCTAAAACAGTAAACGTAAACCCACAAAAATTCCCAAGTTAGCCAACGCCCATACAGTCAAAGAAAAGGCCAACATTCTAGCTGAGCACTTCTCATCTGTCAGCAGCAACACAAATTGCAGTGAAGAATTCAAACAGGAAAAAATGCTTATGCCTAAGATCTCAAAACGGCCGCAAAGCAAGCATCTGGTATACAATATACCATTTACTGTGACAGAGTTTGATGATGCGATACAACATAGAAAAGGCACAGCACCTGGTCTTGACACAACCAGCTACGATATATTGAAAAACCTACCTGATCAAACCAAAGGCTTACTCACTGAGTTGTATAACACGATATGGTCCAAAGGAGAAGTCCCAAAAGCATGGAAACATGCTGCGGTTATCCCGCTGCTAAAGCAAGGGAAAGACGAAGCCCTACCAAACTCTTATCGACCGATCTCACTCACCTCAAACATGTGCAAAGCCATGGAAGCCATGGTTACAAAAAGGCTCATGCATCACCTTGAAACTGGCAACCACATAAAACCTGACCAAAGTGGCTTCAGGAAGGGACACTCGTGTCTAGATCATATTCTAAGACTGGAAAATGAAATTAAAAAAGCTCAATTAAACAGACATTACCTAGCCGCTGTATTTCTGGACTTCAGCAAAGCCCTCGACATGGTATGGCATGACGGACCCCTCTCAAAACTATCACAAAATGGAGTAGAAGGGAACATGGCAAACTTCATAGAAAGTTTCCTGCAAGACAGGTCGCTATCAGTTGAAATAGGGAACAATCGATCTGATCCTATGGCACTGGACAATGGCACGCCACAAGGCAGCATTATAAGCCCAACCCTGTTTAATATCATGATCAATGATCTTTTTGATCATGTCAACTCTCCTACCCAAACTTCTTAGTTCGCTGATGTCGGAGCAATGTGGGGACGGAGTAGATCAATGGTGCAATAAATGGGGATTCACCCTCTCAAGTGAAAAAACGGTTGGAGTTCTATTCAAACGCCGGGGGAAAGATGCTATGATACCCCGTGTCTCCATAAAAGGCAAACCTATCAAATTTGAAAAAATCTGCAATATTTCTTGGGGTGATCCTTGATCAACACCTCACTTGGCGCAAGCATATAGAATATGTGGAAAACAGATGTCAAAAAGACCTGAACGTATTACGGGCAATTTCAGGCACATCTTGGGGCACATCGAGGGACACTCAGCTGGACCTCTACAAAGCTCTTATCAGATCAAAAATTGACTATAGTTGTAAGGCTTTTCATTCAGCATCAAATACTGTCTTGAGGCACCTAGACAGAATACAATACAAAGCCCTAATGCTGGCCACAGGCACCTCACTAGAAGCACTACAAGTAGAAACGGGAGAACTCCCATTGAAACTAAGAAGAGAGCAGGCAATATTATCGTTCTGGGGACGAACATCAAACCCTTTGGTTAAAAAGATATGGCAAGACAAAAACACTCGAGATGAAGCCCTAGCTCGAAAAAATCCCTCACTAAAGCCATCTGGGATATTAGTACGTGAACTCATTCGAAGTCACAATTGCGATGACATTCAGCCTCCAGAAAGTCACTACAAACGGTTTACACCCTCCCTGGACTTTAAAAACTCCCAAAGTTGACACTGCTTTAACATCAGAAGTCACTAAAAGAGAAAACCCAACCCTACTACGATCAGTAGCTATCACTAAAATTCAAACTACCTGGGACAGCTGGGCCCATATATACACTGATGGATCCAAGAATCCTATCAACAACAGTGTTGGTTACGGGATCCATATCCACAGCTCCAAACCCCAAGCACATTCAGTTCGCTTGCCTGATGGTCTGTCAGTATTCACGGCTGAATTGGAGGCAATTTCATCATACACTCAAACTCATAGCGGAACTCCCGGAAGCAAAGGCAGTCGTCCTATCAGACTCGCTAAGTGCACTTCAGGCCATCAGTGGGAGAAACTCAAACTCCAGGCCAAACACAGTCAACAATATTCTATACGAATATACAAAACTATCGGACCAAGGGCAACAGGTGGAGCTGTGTTGGATCCCCTCTCACATAGATATTCATGGAAATGAAAAAGCAGACTCACTGGTGAAGCTAGCTCTAGACAAAGCGGATATACAGCCTATTCCCTTTAGTAAACTAGAGATAAAAAGCAAAATCAAAGCCTCCATAGCAGAATGATGGCAAGCCCAATGGGACGCAAGTAAGATCGGCAGATGGCTATACAAATTTCAACCCAAGGTCCAACAAAAGCCAAACTCATACTCAAATGAAAGGAAAATTGAAACTGCTATCTCGCGCCTCAGACTTGGTCACAGAAAGCACTATGACAAGGTTTGTTCATATTGCAATCAGGCTGAAACCATTGACCACGTGTTACTAGCATGTCAAGACCATGCCCCAGCCCGGGCTAGGTTAAAACAAGAATTGCAGTTAGATCCGTTATCTGTCATAGATCTCCTAAAGCCAAGAGATGCAATAGCGAAGGCCAAACTAACTCTATTTCTGAGAGATGGACAGCTGCTCGAACGTATATAAACAGAGCAGCCAAGGATAAATATGAAATCATATCAATATAAGAAAATAGAAATCATATCAATGCAAAAACAGAAATTATGTGAACACCGAACTCACAATAGATATGTGAACCCTTCTCACACACAGGAGTCCCAAAGAGGGACAGGTCAGCCGAAATTGCCAAGGCAGAAGGCGACCTCTTAAACACCTAATGCAACAACAACAATTACTAGTAAAAATGGCACTCAACAGGGCAGTATCCTCAGCCCCACCCTCTTCAATATAATGATAAACGATCTATTCGAGGGCCTATCCCCTAAAGTAAACACATCAAAATTCGCGGATGATGGAGCCATCTGGATCCGCACTAAAAGCATGAAAATGGTCCAAAATTTACTCCCAAAAAATCTTTTAATAAAATACAACAATGGGCTGACAAATGGGGCTTCTCCCTGAACTCAGAAAAAACAACAGGAATAGTATTCAAACATAAAAACATGAAACCCGCCTCCCCAATCCTCCAGCTAAACAATCAAACAATCAAATTTCAAAAACAAACCAAATTCTTAGGACTTATTTTCGATGAACGTCTCACCTGGGAAGTAGTATAGGTAATGATGGTTCTGGACCACTTCCACTGGAGCCGGATTTATCTACCCATACCACCACTACAGGGGCATTTTTCAATGCCAAAATGATTATGCGATTCAATGATAGTCATAAGATTCAGCTAAATTGACTGTAGCTCACCACCACCTGGAGCCAATGATATAAATTTTTATAGGTAATGATGGTTCTGGACCACTTCCACTGGAGCTGGATTTATTACCTATACTGCTACTACAGGGGGGATTTTTTATGCCAAAATGATTATGCGATTCAACGATAGTCATGAGATTAAGTTAAATTGGCTCTAGCTCACCAATACCTGGGGCCAATCATTGCTTTAGATGAGCCTAAATGGTAATAAAAATATTCTTCATTATTTTTATCGATAAAGCGATATTCAACATTTTTATTAAGTTCTTCGTTCATTTTACTAGGAGACCAGACTATATAACTACACTCTTCTTGTAAATTGATAAGAAACAATTGATAACTGTATTTGGTTGGTTTGACATCACTGATATAATAAAAACCTTGTGGTAATTCTCTCCATTTAATAGCTTTTTCCATTATTATATATATTTATGTAAGCATTTGTCTAAATGTGATCAAACGATAGTAAGCAATCTATTTTTAATCTCCAACCAGTTCTTTGGTTTTGGCACGGAATAATTGACGCACTTGTTGCCTCCCCTGTTCTATGAACTTTTTTTTCTCATCCTCGCTAATACTACTGGTCTTATAAGATTTTGATCGAATCTCCTGCTTCATTTCATTGTATTTGGTGAGTTCTGACAGCACTAAACGAAACTCATCCTCGGATATCTTACAATCGACCATTGCTGTCGAAATATGAGCCTCAATGCTGTTCAACTTTGCTTCGGCGAGTATTCGAATACTATCGTGTTTTAATGCTTTCTTTTGTAACCTACGAGAAATGAATTTTATCGCTATTCCTGCCAGTCCAGAGACTCCAGCGGCTATTTCCATGCCGAGCACGATAGGCGCGTTGATTATAGTTGATAGTAAACCGACACCGGCTACACCGAGTCCCATACCAGCTGCTACAAGAGCGATGTCAACTCCGTCCAGAGCATTCACGTCTCTGCGATACTTTTTATACAATCCAAGTCTCAACTCCCTATCCTTCTCTATTCAATGTTTTATGTCACTTATTTGATGTAATCGAAATCCATCAACAGTTTCCATCTTTTCAATTGCTTCATCGAGCGCTGGATATAAACTCATAGTGTATATTACGAATATATAATAGTCTTTAATTGGTCTTATTAAATGTTTTGAGAGTATACATCAACCTTATCAAATGTATATTATACGGCAAGAATATCTTAGAAAGAGAAATACTACCACCTTTAATAATTTGAACCCCCTCGAGGGTTGCAACGGGTGATGCTCCGACATGAATAATACTGCAACGTTGACGCTCGTGTTTCTTGAGCCATTTAATTGATAGACCTGGTAATATTTCAAAGGCATCTACCGGTGTATCTCCGAACAAGACTTCAATAATAAGCGTAGAAATATTAGGTATTGCACTCAAGTTAACTTTAATATCATCTAATTCAGCAACCAAATTAAAACTAACATTTTGGATTGCCGGAAGACTATATAACATATGACCTGGTTTTTCTTGCAGGGGAGTGACTAACACACTTTTTCGTTTTGACGGGATATAGGCCGCGAGTACGATACCACTATTTATTATCTTAGTTAGATTAATTCCCTTACCCATCATCGCATAAGGTGGGGTAATGACGATATTCAGTAGCACTTGATGTTTGCTTCGACCATAGTCCATTTATTCTCGGCGCTGCGAATAATATTGTACGGAGTGTTTTTAAGGAGTCTACTAACGTCGACATCGCTTAAATCTTCTAGATTTTCCGGGAATATAACTTCTTTCCGCTTGTATACATTATTGTGTAAGTGTAAAGCGTATAACTTACCATTGGTACCGGGTTTACCGAATCCTTCTGTGTCTCCGAGATCGGAAAGCGCAATAGTATTACATTGTCTGAGCGTTCCAGGGCCTGATGCATCAACCATTATTTATAATATGGAGTGTTACACTTAAGTATCCTATATGTACAGGTTGGTGTTTTACATCTAATATAGAAATTTTTAGGTCTGAAATAATACCCCGCTTCAATTTTTTATATTGTAATAACGAGAAAGATTCCGTTCTGCCACTATTGTATTTTTCATTTTTCACTGGAACACTTCTGAGCAGAGTTGAAGGACTTTCTAGTTGAATATTATCGGTCGTGCTTATTTGATCAAGATGGATGAACAACTCTTTATAGGGAACTAAATCAGGTAATTTAACCTCCTGATCTGGTAACTTGCGTATTGTACCAACTAAGCGTGTAAATTCAAGTGTAGCTGATCGGTCCAATAAAATTATAGTTTCTTCATGGTCGAATTTCACTGTCCCAGTCGCCTCATTTTGTGTGAGACTAATTCCACTAGGCTTAAAATTTTCATCATTGAGTGAGTTTAGGCTGTAATATCCATCAGGTATAGTAATGGATTTGCTAGTACCACGTGCGGTTAATATCATTATCCTATTATTATCTTTTGCAGCATTTATATTGGTCCACCTCGGGTAATACGTTACATCTCATAGAGCGACTTCGAGTTGTCCATCCGAGTTATCGATAGTACGAAGCAGTTGAATAGACTGATTATTTGTTATTCCCAGGAGTGTAACATACATATCAAATATACAATGATACTATATCATAACTTAAATATGGAATCAACCATTATTTATAATATGGAGTGTTACACTTAAGTATCCTATATGTACAAGTGGGTGTTTTACATCTAATACAGAAATTTTGAGGTCTGAAATAATACCCCGCTTTAATTTTTTATATTGTAATGATGAGAAAGATTCCGTTCTACCGCTATTATATTTTTCATTTTTCACTGGAATATATCTGAGCAGAGTTGAAGGACTTTCTTGTTGAATATTATCCGTCGTACTGATTTGATCAAGATGGATGCACAACTCTTTATAGGGAACTAAATCAGGTAAATAGAGTCCCTGATCTGATGTCTTGATTATTGTCATTTCTCCTCCCCATCTAAGTGTGTATGCTAAGTTCTCGTAAAGCTTTACATCCTTTTTTCCAGCGTTTAAAATCAGTAACCCATTCGACTCATTTTGTGTTAGACTAATTCCATTAGGCTTAAAAAATTCATCATTGAGTGAGCATACGCTGTAATACCCATCAGGTATAATGTATTTTTGACCATTTATTTCTGTCTCATTATTATAACCCCTCGTAGCATTTATATTGGTCCACCGTGGGTAATACGTTACGTCACAGAGGGCTACTTCGAGTTGTCCATCCGAGTTATCGATAGTATGAAGCAGTTCAATAGACTGACCATTTGTTATTCCCGGGAGTGTAACATGCATATTAAATATACAATGATACTATATCATAACTTAAATATGAAATCAACTTACATTACTAATCAATCGATTATAGTAACTGCCTCTGGTGCTGAATTTTTCGTTAAATTCCCCGATATCTTTGAAAAGTACAGGGTCACGGCAACTAGCGATATAATGGTGCACGATTGGTTTCACAATCCGATGCAATTTTGGCAGAATCAGTTAAACTTTGCCATATGGTGTGCCACAACGGGATGTGGCGTATCTCTTTATGCTCCAGGATTTGAACAGAATAAGACTGTTATAACATTTCACGTGTACTATCAGATTAGACGTATACTTAAAGAAATTAGTGCTCCATTACCGCATAATCGAGCGTGGAATTCCACAAATAATAATTATGATAGGTCCGCGTATGAGCGTATTTGTCAGGAATTTAATGTTTCTACGAGTAAAGATTGGCGTATTAAAGGAGCAAACCATGGTCTAGTTGTTCCTTACACAGAGGAAAAAATATCCGTCAAAGAAGAAAGCGATTATGTATATAAAGTACTTAATACATTTTCAGTTAATTTTGGTAAGTTGTATAGTACCAGCAAACTTTACGCAAGACTATATGATCATTGGCATAAAACCGGTGATTGGTATAAAGGCTGGGAACTTTATAGTAACGATTGGAGAGGGGATATTATGAGTTTTAAGAGTGGTTTAATTTACATTGTTACAAAATTTATACAAATGAACGATACCGTAAACGCTTGGAATGAATTTCTTAATGATAAAACGGAAAATAATTTTACTAACCCAGGATTTGTAAGAGTTAATGAATCGATAAGAACTTATGTATGGGCAATTCTCGGAGCACAATCGCACAAACACCACATGTTTCACAAACATCTACTGACGCACAAGTACCACCGCATATTGCGGCTAAAAATCAACAACATATCGATGAAAAAACAGCGCTTGTAGTAGGTGGAGTCACGGTTGGTTTACTCATGATTTGGTTAAATAGTTCTTAATGAACTGATTTGGTTAAATAGTTCTTAGCGAATACGTACAACAGCCCTGCAATTGCTACGATCAACCCCCACAAGTTTTGACTAAGCCAAGTGGTGGTCTTAGCTAATAAATTCAATAGCCAGGAAACAACACTCCCTATTATACCGGGAAGTGCGGCCGTGGCTTTCTCAGTGAGCTTTCCCAGTGCTGAACCTAAT
Organism: Haliotis cracherodii; assembly: GCF_022045235.1. Lineage (NCBI taxonomy): Eukaryota > Metazoa > Mollusca > Gastropoda > Lepetellida > Haliotidae > Haliotis > Haliotis cracherodii. The sequence continues at coordinate 34,417,671 of NW_027266286.1, forward strand.
GCTTTTAAATGCCTTTTTATCCACTCTTTTATCCCATTTTTATCGTTAGGCGGTGTACTACCACCTGTACTGCCACCTGTTAATGAGAGAGTCAAAGTCGATATAATAAATCCCAACGCGGTTAAAATACTGGCAATTGTTATTCCCTGTTCTCTGAACAAGGTTTTAATTTTATCGGCCAGTGTAGTGTCATCGTTGAGGACTCGATCGATAGTTTCTCGAATTCTACTGATTTGTGAACGAAGTGCCTCTTCATTAGTGGAAGCCGCTTTGATGCGGGTCGATCTTTCGTCTTCTAGGTTACGCAATCTTTCCGCTACGCTGCGTCTACTGAACTCATCGCCCGCCTGTTCGAGTTTTGTTTTCTCATAAGCTACATGCTTGTCGAGTTCGGATAGCACGGCTATATTATTTATCAGTTCTCCCCGAATTATTTGCATTGCCTTGTCAAGACCTCGTAAATCCCTAAGACTGAATTCTAAGGATGGTGATACCTGTAACTGAGGATTATCAATGGTATCCAAGATTTCTCCGAGTCCGTTCGAGGCCCGCATCGAGGCTGCTCCCAAATCATCTGTATTATCGAGTTCATCACGCACGGTTCGAAGAACCTTAGTAGTCTTGGCGGGAAGTCGTTCGTAGTCCACAAAACCTAATTCATTGCGAATAAGGTTGATACCACCACGACGTCCGGCTAAAGTAGACAAGGCTAGGGGCTTACGAGTACTATAATGCATAAGATCAATATGCGGAGAGTCACGCAGTCGCAATATTCCTTTACTATCTTTTGTAAACTTTAAATAGTCACGACCTATTGGGTTAACATAATTTTTATCTTCTTTTAAGGCATCGTAATAATCATTGACGTTTGATTGTAAAAGTTCATCGTTACCATTATGGAATACTGTAAGGGACATTCTCGCGATCTCGCATTCTCGCGATCTCGACCTTTGGAAATATGACCAAAACACGAGAATGCGAGATCGCGAGAACGCGAGAACGCGAGATTTGGCCAAAATCTTGCGTTCTCGCGATCTCGCATTCTCGTGTTTTTGGTACATAGCACTTTTTGTCAAAAGTCGACAACGCGAGAATGCGACATTTGGACATGATGCAAAATCTCGCGTTCTCGCAATCTCGACTTGTCAAATTAGGCCACAAAAAACACGAAATCGCGAGAACGCGAGAATGCGACATTTCATTTTCTCGCGATCTCGCGATCTCGCGTTCTCGCGTTCTCGCGTTTTAGACGCTGTCCGTGCGCATGCGTAATATCATAAGGTCAAGCGCATGCGCACGTTAGTAGTCCTATGGTCATGCTTCTTTCATGCTCTTCATTCTCCAAGTAGCATTTTGCAAACTTATGACTTGAGCTTGGAAATGCTATGTAATTTACATACACAAAGTTGTTACAGTTTCCTATGTACTTTTTAATAAACCCCTCAACATGCACAATATAATTTACAAAAGACATTGTGTGCATGACTCTCCAATAATGGTGAAAACATTAGTGTGTCCGAAAGCTGGAAACAAAACTATCACCGTCAGTGAGTGAGTGAGTAATATTGCTTAAAGCCGCATCAGCAGTATTGCAGCTATTCGCGGCTACACTGTGAGTTACAGAAATAATCACAAGCCAGTGAGTTTCTCAATGAGGCAATTTTATACACGGCTAGAATATTCATTAAAATAAAATTCTCACAGACCAATTTGTAGCATTCGGATAAAATGATATTGTCCGATGTTTTTTATTGTTTTTGTTTTTTTATACGATACCATATTCGCTACTTTAATTAATTGATTTTCATCCCGCCTGACAACAAAACATCCTGCCTTACATTATTCTAATGCCCTCAAATTCCTAGAAATAGAAGTATCGTTAATATGAGTGTTCCTACTTTCTTTACCTGATAAAATATTCCGCACACGTAGCCCTACTGAACACACATGATGCATGCGAATCGCATCCGTCGACAGCAATTGTACACATATGCCTAAAGTAGGTTAATAAGAACAAAATAGAACGTTAAATTTAAACGTCTTCTGTCTCCCATGTTTTTAAAAAATCAATCAAACTGTAACTATTAATTTATTGCAGCCTTAACATCCAAATGACAGGCATGCTTATACTGAAAAAGTACCCCCAATATCAAGCCTGGGGGACCGGCATGGCTCTGAATAAGTGAGTGAGTTTGGCTTAACACTGCTTTGAACAGTATTTATATTTCAGTTATATCCCAGCTTGTAGGTTTAAAGGGGCACTAATCTCCTTCTCGGCTGTCTAACACTGCCAGCGGGGGTTCACTATCTGCCGATTTGCTCGCTGACGCAACTGAGCGTGACAAGACTACCGTGTTCAAGAACACTGATTGGTTACCTGTAATCTCTGAATCTCAGACACAGGGCGCATGTTAATTAATTTCGTCAGCCTAACAAACGGACAAAAAGAACGATGGAAGCTCATCGGATGTCGTTATTTGGAAATACCCCAGATGGTTATAGACTGAGGGCCAAAAGAAACGTTACCAACATTAACTGATTTGCCACTTTGAAACAAACAGTAAAGAACACATTTCACGAATACAACCTTCATGTTCTCTGTCGTTCTTTACACGTGCTTTACGGATTTTGGGAAATATTGGTGTTTTCAGCATTTTTATAAAACATTCTTTCCCCAATTACCGTGCAACCCGGGTATAAGTTACGCACGGATCTGTTCCCTATCACTGGTTGCGATGATTAACACCAACGAACATGCCAAGACTGACCGCTGTCCAGAGGGAGAGAGCCATGTATGCTGCAGATAGGAGCGACACGGAGAGCGGTTGCCATTAACATGAACTGCTCCAAGATGACCATTACCAGACTGGTCGCACGTCTCCGACAGACCGGCAGAACCGCAGACAGACCACTGAGTGGCAGACCAAAGGTCACGTAACCGCAGGATGACCGCTTTTTACGGGTACTTCATCCGAGGAACAGATTTCTTACTGTGACGTCATCAGCTGCCAACAACTTAGGACATCCGGTCAGCAGACAAACAGTGACCAGAAAACTACGACATTATGGTCTCCGGGCTTATTGCCCTTTCAAGGGCATGACCTTGACCCGTCAACATCGACGTGCCAGATTGACGTGGTGCAGGCAAACTCAGCGATGGCAACAAAGGGATTGGCGGCGAGTGCTGTTTAGTGACGAGAGCAGGTTCCAACTCTTCAAACCTGATGGGCGGACGCGAGTTTATCGACGACGTGGTGAACGTACGGCTCCTTGTTGTGTCCAGGAGGTTGAACCTGACGGGGGCGGAAGTGTGATGGTCTGGGGCGGCATTTGCGGGGACGAGAAGACGGAACGTCTCATCATCGAAGTCAATCTGACAGCACAACGCTACATTGACAATATCTCACGGCCAGTGGTTCTTCCTTTCATCCAGCGACAACAACGGACGGTGTTCCAACAAGATAATGCCACACCCCATAAAGCCCGTATTACTAGAGACTTCCTCAACGCCAACAACGTGACTGTTCTGCCGTGGCCAGCTCGATTACCAGATCTCTGGGACCAGCTGGGGCGTCGGCTTCGGAAACGTCAACATCCTCCCTTCACGAGACAAGCGTTGATCGTTGCCCTCCGTGAGGAATGGAATCGGATACCTTCGGTCGATGTGAGGACGCTTGTCTACTCAGTTCGACGCCGCTTTCGAAGATGCATTGCCGCTCATGGAGGTCATATCCCGTATTGAACGGTCTGGGCCGTCGTCACCTTAAAGTTGTAACCAATGTTGTTGATCGAATACTGGACGAATGACCCCTTGTCAAGAAATGTCCCTTGAGGTCAAGGACTTTGTTGTCGAATTAGCAATTTTACGGTTCTGAATGATGAATTTCTACAATACAATAATTGGCCCATGGGAGAGATGGTGTAAATATTGAGTTTTTGAACTCTTTTTTTTTCATTTTTCCTTCCTTAGTATGTTCCCATGAAAACAGCATGCTTATTTTTGTAAATACCTTTGACCGAGACTGGGAAAAGACCGTAGAGTTTCTGGACTTTTGGGTTTCCAGAATTAAAATGGGACGTGTTAATTGTTATTGCTGCTTCAATTTGTGTTGGTCATATTTTATCCTAGAAATATCGTTGGTAACGTTTCTTTTGGCCGTCAGTTTATTTTTATAGTTTAAAAAATGGTATCCCAGCAGTGAAAGCATTTTCGGATTTTGGATTGCGCGGATAATACGATCGCTACCTCTTGTTGTTATCCACGTTTTCGGGCATAACCCTACACCTGTGTCTTTGCTGAGTTAATGAACCTATTACAGGTATAGTTCGTGGTAGCACTACTCAGATTACCTGAAAACGGTTCCCATTTGGCATGTCTTGTGTCTGGGGTAATCATTTCACCTGAATCCAGGTTTGAAGTAAGGTGAAATGTATGTTATGTAATATTCACGTCGCAACCCAGCAAGAGGAGTGATCAGTTCATTTACGTTTTTGTAAACGGATCATTCCTCGCCATCAAATGTTCCACAGAAAATACGTTCATTTATTAATCACTGTTATCTTGCACAGTGGATTTGTAAGTGTTTACATGTGTAGGTTTACTAAAGCAGACGGAAAACATCATGGCAGGAAGTGCCGATGTAAAAACAACATACTTGGTTCAAAGGATTAGCCGATATTACGTTTATTGATTGTTCATTGCTTTCTAACTCCATGGATATTTTAAAGCACCATGGACATCATGAACATAATTGTCACACGTGCTATCTCAGCTGACCGATGAGACTAGACACCTGTGTGAAACATCTGAAACAAACTTAGTGATCAGTGGAGAAACGAACACGGGTTATAATATCCAGAAACGCTATATGTATATATTTTAAAACATTTGAATGTAACAGAGCCATGTGAAGTCGAATAAATTTATTTGTACAGCTGCAGACGTATGGGATATTGTTCCTATATGTGAATGTTCACGGATGTATACATAAAACTTCGGTGGGTCGTTATTATGATATTTGTATTTTGTTTTCATTCATTTGCTGTTGCATTGGATAGAATCATTTTTGTTCCTCTTGTGCCTGTAGGCGTGTATACATGTATGTTACAGTCAATGTGCAAAATGGGATTCACTCAGGCAATTTATAAAATGTCTAAATATATCAGTAATATAGAAATTGACTGAATCCGAGTCTAGATTGACTAACAATTTTTAAGAGGTCTAAAAGGGCTTAAAAATAGACTATTTATCCTAGTATTAGAGTGAGTGAGTGTGTTTGATTTTACCCCGCTTTTAGCACTATTTCAGCAATAACCACTAGGCTACCCGACCGCCCCGCAAGTATTAGAAGCCAAAACTATAGAAACGTACTTTGAATTTCGTTTTCTTTAATTTAATTCTATCATTTTCAGTCACTGGGTGATGAAATTAAAACATAAAAATGTTTGGAATTCGTAATTACAATAACATAAATTGACCGATTTTCAGTCAATTTGTAAAAATAACTGAATATTTAGGCGTTGCAAAAATTGCCTTCGTGAAATTTTATACATTTTGGCTAAACAATATACCCACGATGAAATACTATAATAAATAAAAGCGATACATGCGCTTACGAATGGCGCACCACAGGTCTCGAACTAGTCTTGATATCTGCTAAATCATTCGGATACTCACGGTGGGGAAACAATAGCAAAGACAACCAGTCTCGGGGCATTGCTGTAGATCAGTGCCCCTTTAAAATGGGAGGACACCTACCATTGGGATTGCCTAAAAGTCGGGCCAAGAAAAGTCGGGCCGGGCCGGGCCAGCGGGTAAATACTAAATATGGATTGCAGAATAATAAAACGAAACGTGCATATCTAGGCAGATCTCAAATGTCCAGAAACGTATAGTTTTGCTTATTTAATTGAGTTTGAATCAAAATGCATCTTCAGCAGTGTAATAAACTGATAATTATAGCTACATACCGAGAGTCCATACCGAAAAGTCAGTGTCTTGACTGTGTCTTTACTTTGATGATAAGGTTTCTCACCGACCATAGCGTGCAGGGGTGTGATGTACTGGGCAGGAAATGACAGTGTTTTGACTACTCTTCTTTCATTAATTTACATGTTTGGCATCCCTAATTAACCTTTACTAATTCATGTTAAACAATCACAGGAGGTTTTCTGCAAGTGGATATTCGCGAATGTCATAGGACTGACACGACACGTGTTAATAACTGTCAAAGCGCTTCTAAAATTACCAACACAAGCCAAACACTTCTGATACAGACTATGTTGAGAATGTAGAGGGAAAAGGGCTTCACTTTGAGCACCTTGTTTTCTTTAAGTACAGCGATTTGAGACACTATTAAGTGGTATTTAGGTAGATATTATACTAGTTTATAGAAGTGAATCCATTTGATGATACATATGTGAGTTTAAAGTTGATTTTGACAGCCCGGGCCCAGTCGGACCGAACACTTGTGTGACTGTTGAGAGTATAGGGAGAAGAGTTCTACTTTAACCAACGTGTCTGCTTTAAATACGACGATCAGTGACATCATAAAGTGGCATTTACTTAAATATAGTACGTTCCTATAAATATAAACGCTATGCTGACAGATGAAAATTTGTATCACGATAGCTAGAAGTATTTGATACGTTTCAAATCTTATTTCGTTTAACGATTGCTCTTTTACATGTTACCATGATCAGCGACGCTTACACACAGCTCCACTTTCTGGTTTTCAAGCGATTTACTCCGAATTACTTATTTATGGTGCACGTATTTTGTTGGTGATTGTTCATTAATGTCATGTGTGTATGTTGCATCAATTATGTGTAGGTATGATCGCCGATAATGAAGTAATTAGCCAGTAACACTTTGGCCCGTCTTGGCCCGGCCCGGCCCGGCCCGACTTTTAGGCAATGCCCCTACCATTGTAGGTTTCTGGCACATCCAAGGGACGCAACTCTACACAACAAATTGCGACAACTCAGACGACTGAGCCACAAGATAACTGTACAGGCAATCAAGCACAAAAACACGAGAACGCGAGATCGCGACACTTGACCAATGTCGTCATTGGTCAAGTGTCGCGATCTCGCGTTCTCGTGTTTTTGAAAATAGTTACAATAACTGTATGGGCAATTAGCACAAAAACACGAGAACGCGATATCGCGAGATCGCGACACTTGACAAATGTTTTCGTGTATTTTATAAATAGCTACATTTAAGTGTATAGGCAATTGTATGGAATACTGTAAGGGACATTCTCGCGATCTCGCATTCTCGCGATCTCGACCTTTGGAAACGAGCTAAATATGCCCAAAACACGAGAATGCGAGATTTGGCCAAAATCTCGCGTTCTCGCGATCTCGCATTCTCGTGTTTTTGGTACATAGCACTTTTTGTCAAAAGTCGACAACGCGAGAATGCGACATTTGGACATGATGCAAAATCTCGCAATCTCGACTTGTCAAATTAGGCCACAAAAACACGAAATCGCGAGAACGCGAGAATGCGACATTTCATTTTCTCGCGATCTCGCGTTCTCGTGTTCTCGCGTTTTAGACGCTGTCCGTGCGCATGCGTAATATCATAAGGTCAAGCGCATGCGCACGTTAGTAGTCCTTTGGTCATGCTTCTTTCATGCTCTTCATTCTCCAAGTAGCATTTAGCAAAATTATGACTTGAGCTTGGAAATGCTATGTAATTTACATACATAAAGTCTGAGTCATCTACCGTTGTTACAGTTTCCGATTTTTTTAATAATAAAACCCTCAACGTGCTCAATATAATTTACAAAAGAAATTTCGTGCATGAATGTCCAAAGGTAGTAAAAAAAAATTAATGTGTCCGAAAGCTGGAAACAAAACTATCACCGTCAGTGAGTGAGTGAGTAATATTGCTTAAAGCCGCATCAGCAGTATTGCAGCTATTCGCGGCTACACAGTCAGTTGAAAAAATAATCACAGGCCAGTGAGTTTCTCCATGAGGCAATTTCACACACGGCTAGCATATTCAGGAAAGGCAAAATTCTCATAGACCAATTTGAAATACAAAATTAACTATCATATTTTCATCCGCTCCAACCTGACTACAAAACATCCCGCTTTACATTATTTTATAGTTAAAATGGATATCATTCGCATTAAACCGCCCGCATCCATCATAAATGAGCGGGCCACTGTTGAAGAAATATACGACGACTGGGGGTACAATACAACACTGCAGGGAGAATAAACCACGAGGGGCGAGTGTTTTATTGTACAATAAACAACAACCACGAGTCGTTTAATGATTTTATGAGATAATAACATTATGTACAGCCTCTTTAAGGATGTTGATAAAATGTACAAGGTTTAAAAATATTTACCACTATTTAAGGTGGGTATTTCCCGCATATGCTCACACAATCCTCAGGTCGATTACACGTACCTTTCTCCCAAAACCGATTGTCAAATTGTAACCGGGGACTGTGATGGAAAATACAATTTCAACCATAGGCTACGGGTGTGAGTGTTTACTTCCAGAGTACAAAATGACATCCTTTAATGTACAAAACAATAACATTATAAAGACAATACTGCATAGGTTTCACACACATACATATTCACACATTCATTCATTTCATATAAACATACGTCTATATTCTGTACATGAACATGAACTTAATAATCAATGGTATACAAAATAATTATCTTAACCCAAAATAAACCAACAATTCATCAAGGGCGATAACTCGATCCCGACATCACTCATAAGATACAATATAAACCTGGTCCATGTTGTAAAATACACTTAACATTATAAATACAATTACCACTTTTTTGAAACTGCTGTATTTATTCAGTAACTCACATATATTTGGCACGATACACTATTTACAATTCATATTTCGAGACACGACAAACATGTAAATTACCCGTACCCTGTTGGTGACATTGAGATGCTTATCGCCTTCATGCAACCGCATTTCTTACGAAATCACTGCAGCTACTGAGCCCTCGAGAAAGGCGAATGTTTCGATCCCACAATCATAAGTTTCGGGCGTGCCCAACTGACGGAACTCTGCACAGAGAATCGCGGCGCCTCAGACGACTGGGCCACCCTAACGAGTGTTGATATATTTGATGTTAAATAGCTGGAAAATTGATGAGTGCCGCGTTAACAACAAACAAACTCTTTCTGAAAAATACCTTTAGGCATCCATGTTGGTTATTTGAATGTTAGTTGTCAGACAATATTTGTCAAATTCAGTCAGTTCAGAGGCAAGAAACGGAGAGTGTTCTTGACATTATTATGTTACCAGTCTACATATATATTTCTGTATAATCAAAAGACTTGGAACATTTGCATTCTGACATTGTCAAAAGTCACGTGATTTTGAGCAGCCATTTTGAAATAAACTGCATTAATTTGCAAAGCAGAAATTTCTATGAACGTTGTGGTTCATCCCGTCGTTTTGATGTTAAAAGACACGAGCGTGAGATTTTATTCATCATCCAACATCATTCTTCCAACTTTTTTCAGTTTGTAGACAGTAATAAGATGTTGGATACAATGGTTCGTGCGCACCTCAGTTCACACCGCTGCACGCGAGTTTACCGTGAGTGAGTGAGTTTGGTTTTACGCCGCTTTTAGCAATATTCCAGCAATATCGTGGCGGGGGACACTAGAAATGGGCTTCAAACATTGTACCCATGTCGGGAATCGAACTCGGGTCTTCGGCGTGACGTGCGAACGCTTTAACCACTAGGCTACCCAACGGCCCCGAGTTTACCGTGACGAATTCCCTTACAAAATAGTTACATATAACTGTAAAGACAATTAGCACAAAAACACGAGAACGCGAGAACGCGAGAACGCGACACTTGACAAATGTCGCAATCTCGCGTTCTCGTGTTTTTGAAAATAGTTACATATAACTGTATGGCAATAAGCAGAATAACACGAGAACGCGAGAACGCGACACTTGACCAGTGGTTTAGTGTGAACATTACCATGGTTCAATGTGAACATTACACAGGTTCATAGTGAACATTACGGTGGTTCAATGTTAACATTACAGTGGTTCAATGTGACCATTACATTGGTTCAATGTGACTATTACAGTAGTTCAATGTGATCATTACAGCGGTTCAATGTGATCATTACAGTGGTTCAGTGTGACCATTACAGTGGTTCAGTGTGAACATTACAGTGGTTTAGTGTGAACATTACAGTGGTTCAGTGTGAACATGACAGTGGTTCAATGTGATCATTACAGTGGTTCAATGTTAACATTACGGTGGTTCAGTGTGAACATTACAGTAGTTCAATGTGAACTTTACAGTGGTTCATTGTGATCATTACAGCGGTTCAATGTGATCATTACAGTGGTTCAATGTGAACATTACAGTGGTTCAATGTGATCATTACCATGGTTCAATGTGAACATTACACAGGTTCATAGTGAACATTACGGTGGTTCAATGTGAACATTATGGTGGTTCAGTGTGACCATTACAGTGGTTCAATGTGAACATTTTAGTGGTTTATAGTGAACATTACGGTGGTTCAATGTTAACATTACAGTGGTTCAATGTGACCATTACATTGGTTCAATGTGACTATTACTGTAGTTCAATGTGACCATTACAGTGGTTCAATGTGAACATTACAGTTGTTCAATGTGAACATTACAGTGGTTCAATGTGAACATTACAGTGGTTCAATGTGAACATTACGGTGGTTCAATAAAAACATTACAGTGATTCAATGTTACTATTAAAGTAGTTCAATGTGACCATTACAGTTGTTCAATGTAACCATTACAGTTGTTCAATGTGACAATTACAGTTGTTCAATGTGAAGATGACAGTTGTTCAATGTGAACATTACAATGTTTCAATGTGAACGTTATTACACTATTTGAATGTGAGCATTACAGTTGTTTAATGTGGCCATTACAGTAGTTGAATGTGAACTGTGCAGCGGTTCAATGTGAACATTACAGTGGTTCAATTTGACCATTACCGTGGTTCAATGCGAACATTACATTGGTTCAGTGTGAACATGACAGCGGTTCAATGTGAACATTTTAGTGGTTCAGTGTGAACATTACAGTGGTTCAATGTTAACATTACACTGGTTCAGTGTGACCATTAAAGTGGTTCAATGTGAACATTACAGTGGTTGAATGACCATTAAAGTGGTTTAGTGTGACCATTACAGTGGTTCAGTGTGAACATGACAGCTGTTCAAAGTGAACATTTTAGTGGTTCATAGTGAACATTACGGTGGTTCAATGTTAACATTACAGTGGTTCAGTGTGACCGTTAAAGTGGTTCAATGTGAACATTACAGTGGTTCAATGTGACCATTACAGTGGTTCAGTGTGACCATTAAAGTGGTTCAATATGAACATTACAGTGGTTCAATGTGAACATTACAGTGGTTCAATGTGACCATTACATTGTTTTAATGTGAAAATTACAGTAGCTGTATGTGAACATTAAAGTATTTCAATGTGGATTGTAGTAATAAACGCGACGTACACTGTGTACTTTATTGCCTTTGTTGTCTTCTTGCTTTAAGAAAAGGAAGGTTAATGTATACTATTACCAAGCGTTTGTCGAAGACACTCTCTAACTCGCTCTAACACTCTCTCACATGGCAGAGCCACCTTCATAAATCAGTTGACATGCGAGATCTGCAGTGAAAATCTTAGATGTTTCAGCCAGATATGCCTTTTCTCGCATTAGCGGCCATTATTACCGAAGGTTGTTGATCACTCGATCAACGAGTGCAAGCCCATGTCTTTGGTGTGTGCACGCAAGCTTATGGGAAGCATGGTGACACAATGGAGGCGTTAGTAGTCCGGCGTTGACAGCTACTGGTTCAGTGGGCTCCGCGGCGGACACAGATATAACATAGAGGGCCGACAAACAGAGAGACTGTCATGGCGTTCCTATGTCCCAGCAGGCTAGGTGGCGGCAAGGAGAAGAGGAAAAAGAAAGGTAAGGGGTGTTTCGTGTCGCAGGTTCAAGTGTGTGTGTGTGTGTGTGTGTGTGTGTGTGTGTCCTGGAGTTTGTATGTGGGTATGTCCGTGGATGAGTGTAGGATGATAAGCTTCGATGCTAATGTGTAGGGACAGGTGTCACCCTGCCCCAGTATGTGTTTGGCTAGCTCTATATATAGCTTTAAAAATAGGTGTTCGATGCCGTCTGGTCGATATCCTACACAATGTATGTCATAGGAATAGTCATGACATGACTTCCACTCGTGAGATATTTACATGTAAGTACATCGTGCTACTGATACTTTTATTCGATTGACGCCAGGGCCCAGTTCCACAAAGCGAAAAACGTTAGAGTAGATTTATGTTATAACGCGTCTAGCGGGAACCAAAACACTGGAAATAGAACTGTCCCGTCGACTAACTGTACCAGTTATCGCCATAACACGCACCCTGGTTCGGTTCGTTTTTTTTAGTGTCTCTGTTGTCGCACCCAGTTATTTTATTCATTAAAATTAATAACAAAGGGGGTTTTGATATCTTAAAATTGTATTTTGGGAAGATAATGTCAAATAAAAGTCAAATGGATTAGGCACAAGTGACAGACTTACGATGCCTTCTCCTACATACATTTCATTATATTGTAATATGTGAATAATAATAGAAAAATGTACAGGGTATAATACAGACGTACATATAAACAGTATTACACACGTAACATCTACCTACATGGACACACACACATACACGCAAACACATGTACGCGTATACATATATATACATGAGATACATTTATATTTATTGTTATACAATGGTGCATGTGTTAACGATATTTAATGTATTTATAATAAGACAGTAGTTTTAATTAAACGATAGACATTTTAAGTAAAGGACGGAAACTATAGAATATTACTAAACTGTGATAATTACATGGAATGTTATTGATTTACATCAAAACCAAAGTCATAACGAATACCAAAACTATCAGAAAAGTAAATATAAGTAAGACCGGGAATACATGACAGACACGTGGTGACAAGCGACAGAACTAAATGTGCATCGTCGTGTTCTTGAATTTCTGTTTACGGGATGAAGTCACGTGACACCACACGCATTTCTTCAATTGTAATGAGTATATCAAAGCGTCAGCTAATCTCTTACTGCCATTGTATGTACAACTAGTCAGCCATGCATTACATAATGGTGTCTTACCCGAATCATGATCTACTGATAACACGATAACTATTCCCAAAAACAAAGGCAATCCAAAAGAACCAGAAAGCTACAGAGGCATAACCCGTGTAAGCTATTTAGGTAAGCTCTTCACTTCTGTAATCAGTACACGCCTCCAGTCGTATTCTGATCATGTTAATCGTCTAGGTGTTAACCAAGCCGGATTCAGGAAAGGGTAATCAGCAACAGATAAACATGTAATAAAAGCCCTCATCGGTATTTGTTCTAGCCAAAAGAAAAGACTATTTCAGGTTTTTGTTGATTTTCAAAAAGGGTTTGATACTGTATGGAGATGTGGATTGTGGTCATTGATAATATAAAGTAATGTCAAAGGAAAATGTTTTAGAATTATATTTAACATGTGTCAAAGTATTAAATCTTGTGTGTCTAGCTATGGAAACATATCGTCATTCTTTGACTTCAAAATCACTGACAGACTGAGTGGAAATCGGTCTTATTTGCGTTGTATTTCAATGATCTTGAGCAGTACCCTTTACAAAATGATGTAATTGATATGAAATGTGTTAGTGATCCAACACAGCATGATGTACATATATTTCTAAAGCTTCTCAGATTATTATTATATGCAGATGATACAGTAGTAATGGCAGAAACAGATAAGGATCTTCACAAATCAGTAAATGTTTTTAGTGATTGTTGCATTTTTTTTTAAACTTAAGATAATGTGGTGGTCTGTTTTGTAGGGCACACAAGCACCTATGCGAGCAAGCCTCCAGAGCCATGTTTTGTTGTTCTTACAAAAATACGACAGTTGGAAATGTCCGTTGACTTTCAATTAAATTTGTTTGACCACATCATTCAACCAATATTATTATATGCCTCTGAAGTGGGCGGCTTTGAAAAGCCAGTTATGATAGAAAGAATTCATTTCAAATATTGCAGGCGTATCCTTAGAGTTAAGCAATTAACCCCAACCTTTATGGTATGCGGTGTACTTCGTATATGGCCACCAAACATTATAAAACCTAGAATGATTTTATATTGGATCAAAGTTTTACTTACACCAAATCAGCTGGTGAATGCAATGGACGTATGTATCAACTGCATCAATGTAACAAGTGTCAGTTTTGTTTATCATCTTCGGATAAATATTTCTCTCGTCTAATGAAAACGAACAAATGCAAAACGAGATGCAATCACGTGCGCACTATAACGGGGTGCTGGCGATAATTGTTCCTCGGCGATATCTGGTCGCTAGCTACCGGTAATAATTAATGACGTGTATAGCGAACTAAAAACGCAATCAGTATCACTGGCAATTAATAGCACTCGCCTCAATTAGCAGCGAATCAACATCAGTGGCAAATCTGCATTATCAACAAAACACTTCTAAATCTCAACTGCCAGGCAGGAGATAAGTACCAGTACCCCCGTGAATGTGAGGTGAAATACCTAAAGCCACTTCTGCGAGGCATGTAACCGAGGTCAAATCCGATAATGTTCTCACACGGGGTAATGTATATGCATTATGGTGGTAACCTCCTATGTGTCAGACAGCTTGTTACAACATATTTAGTTGAGTGCACAGCAAACCAATTGCCGATTACCTCTAGTTGGTGAGACCAGTGAAGGTCCGGGCTAGAATAGGTCTTCAGCAACCAATTTTTGCCATAAAAGGCGACGATGCTTGACGTAAGAGGCGACTGACGGGATAGGGTGGTCAGACTCGCTGACCTGATTAATGCATGTCGTATCCCAATTGCGGAGATCGATGCTCATGATGTCTATCACTAGACTCGATTGTTTACAGACCGCCGTCATTTAGCTGGAATATTGCTGAGTGCGGCGTTAAACAACATACATTCAAACAAACAAATCCAATTGGTGATGGAATCATCCATATGTAAACAACAACAAATTTATTGTAGCCTCTAGTTTCCCAGACAAGTGTCTTATTTTTCAAATTTTATTCAAAGCATGTTTCTGTGTAGCATATATGATCCAACACTATATGCAGGAAAGCACCGAAGGCATGTAAACAGGTACACTTTGCACACTCATATGCACGAGACTTCACTGACTTCTGAACTGAACGTTTTTACTGAAATGTATCCGCAACATTGTAACCATGGTGAGTGAATCTGCTTATAAAGCCAATGCCAAATTATTTGACTTAACATTTTCAAATGTTTTGGGTATGTTCACCCCTCCTGACAAGGAAGTATATATTTTTTTAAATCTGAAATAGGATATGTAAAATCAGTTGAAAAATCCAATATTGTCTACAGAATAATGCTGATGGCAGTGACAACTAGTGATGTGAAAAATACTTTTAATTTCTCACTTAAGTATGTGTGACTTCGGAATTCCTATGAAAAATCTTACCTGTCACAGAAAAATATTCACATTGCCTTTATTTTATCTACAATTAATTTGAACACTGATGATCTTAGAAAGTTTTTAAGTGTATCAAAAGCTTCATTAAGCCTGTTCCATCAATAAATAGTTGTGTATCATCTGCATAATGTCATTGTTTGTGGTCCTCCACATTGAGCTGTATTGATTTCGGTATTGTCCCTTATATATTTTTTAAATATTTCAGCAACAAGGAGAAATAAATAGGATGAAAGTGCATCTCATTGTCTGTACATCCTCTTTTATTCGGGATTAACGATTACAACATATCCGTTGTGTATATAGAGATTACACGAGTTGTAACATAAATGCTATCTGACAGGCACGAGGTCAGTAATCTTTTTCTTACAGACCCTCAAATCGCACCTTTTTAGTATCGAATCGAAGCATTTTGTCTATTCTTATGATCGCAGTGGCGCATTATTTCATAACACCACGGTCATGAGTGACGTCATCCGATGTACTGTTAACTATTCATAAATAATGTGACCCTACAAGTAGTCTCCGTGTGCGACAAATCTCCAATATAAGGAAGTAAGTAGTCTCAAATGTGGGAGCCAATGTATACAACAATATTAGAAGAATGGATCTCTCCAATAGGAGAAAATGCTACACAGTGTAAAATCTGAATTTTGCTTTGTTTACATTTCAACAAGTACAATTTTCCAAGCATAGTGTTCGTTTCCACACCTAATTTATTTCGCGTGATTTCATCTAAATATTTTGCAGTGGTGACAAAGATCATTTGTCATTTGATTCTAAAATGTATGAGGAATTCAGGGATGCATGTATCGCAGCTGAATTTGAAATATACGTGATCTAATAGGCGTCTTTTATAACCGCATACGTGAAAGGTGATTTTGTAAACACCATCCAGTATGATGGAACGTACACTTCGGCCTTCGTGTTTGCGTATTTTTACCATTTTCCAAAACATTCTAAACGATTCTAGCCTTATCGGCAACGTTTCAGAATTATCATTAGTGTTTTGATGAAAAAAAGATACCCGTAATCACCAATATGCTAGTTTTGAAATTCAATCCTTCGACTAAATATGTAATATTTAGATTTCTACACACACTGTAAATAACGCCGTGAATGTGTGATTTAGTAATGTATCAAACCTCGCGAGATTTACGATGTACCTCATATCATCCACTGTCATTTTAGTCAAAGCAAAATTACTGAAAAGGACATCTGATAATTAGGTACATAGATTAGTCCGGACTGATGCCGATTTATAGTGCTAGCTCACTGAGATACCATGCTGCAGTTTAACATGAATATCCCACTCAAACACAGTGTACTGACTCCGAGCCGACCAGTCCTTGTTGCAACCGAGCGCCAGACAGGGTAACAACAAGTACCATCTTTTAACTTCTTTTGGTATGACGCGGCCGGGGATCGAACCCCGGACCTTCCGCTCTCCAGGCGGACGCTCTACCACTAGACCACGGAGTTGGAGATGCCGAGTAGTTTTTTCTGACGTACATTTTCCAAAGATCTGAAAATTAAAGGTGGTGCGGCACTTGATCTACCTCCGGCTATAAAATTACTTGGAGATGTATAATATTAAATTCCCCCTCGGATGGTGTAAATTGAACTGCAATTATTAAACCGGTTTTAAAAAAAGACACTGTTAAGTGTTTTCCGAGGTTTTATTCTGCGTTGAGAAACAGCTAATCCCTCCGCTTTTCATCGTACACCGATAAAAGTACTGTCCGGCGATTTTTGTTATTCAGCAGTTTTACCGAAAAAAATAGCGAATAAAATATCTGAATGATATAAATACATACCCTAATGGTTTTTTGTTTATGCATAACGTTATACATTAAATACAAAAAATAGCCTGCCGTAAATGACAAAAACTGATTTGCCCCTATGACGTCAAAAGACGACAGAGATTACACACGTACAAAGAAAAGGGGCATAACTCCGCTATACTTAGCACTAGTTTATAACTCGGATCACTTGGTGAGAATTACCTGTCGGTAAGGACAGTATATTTTCGTGGTGATTTGTTCACGAGGAGCCAAACTATTCCAACACATATATCGATATTGAAACTGTATACGTTTAGGTATAAACAAACCCATAAGAAATGATGAAATCGTACTTTAAAAAAAAAGTAATAGCGAAATTGATGGCCCTATCTAACCTATGAATTAGTTCTTAGATTCCAACATTCTCCTCATTGCGCAAATGTAATTTGACTAATGTTGCACCATTATTAATGAAGCACTAGCCTTATCATCAAATTAATGACTTACTAAAAATATGACACCATTATATTTGACGTCATGGCTTGTTTCCTGGCACTGACAACGTCGAAGAAAGACACTCGTTAGACACCTTTTGAAACAACTCGTTGTAAGATAAATGGTAGATCCAAACTCATATAGACCAATAACAATTCTCAGCTGTTTCGGAAAATTCTCCATAAGTATCCTTAATGCGAGGCTCACTAAGTTTGTAGAAACTAAAAATATTTTAAGTCCAGCCCATGCAGGATTCAGAAAAGGTTTCTCCACAAGTGACAATGTATTTGTTCTACATGCAATCAGGGAAATTTTAAAACAAACAAAACGAAATCTCTTTTGCGTCTTTATTGATTTTACAAAAGCATTCGACATTGTGTGGAGGGCTGGTCTACGGGATAAATTGATAAATTATGGTATATATGGTAAATTTCTTAACTTAGTAAAGAACATGTACCATAACATAAAATCCACAAAAATATGTGCACAATTGGCCTACCACGTTTTTCATGTTTATACTATAGACTATGGCCAAGATGCTCTTTAGCTTACAATGTAACATAAAAGTAGGTATGTTCCCTGATCTGATTGGTTAAAAAGTGTTGTCGAATGAGCATAACATCGCTGAATGTTTGGGGTCTCATCACCGTGTATGTATACATTAATTAATGGAACTATTTTTGAAATCATCAATATGTAGGAACAGAGGGAAATTTACCTTGACTTCCACATCGGAGATTTCGATGAAATATTGAGTGAATGGGACGACGAGGCATTTTCTGAGATAATTCGAGAATTTGCAGGTAAATGAAATTTACCTTTTTCCATTAATTACAAAATAATAATCATAATTAATGTAATTTTCTTGGGCTTGGCCAAAGGAAAAACAAAACAAAATCAATTTTTAACAGAGTAAAAAACATTTATTGCAACTCTTTATTAGTTATGACTTTCATACACCCACCTAATTTTGTTCTTATTATAACCCACAACAGCTGTTGAAGCTGAAAACAGTTCTGAGATGGCCCCTGAACTAGGAAATACAGCCAGCGTTACCGTAGAGCCCAAAGTTCAAGCGTCCAGTGACCGCTTCGCGTCCCTTGATGAAAAAGCATTAAAAGGACATCGTGGATGGGAACCTCTCCAAATCTACAGGCAGTTAAAATATTTCGACGTAAGCCATTGAAACATAAAAGAATACATAAACACATACCAACATTTCCTACGCAGTTTCGATCAACATCAGCGAGAGTTACCTCCCTTACACCATTGCCATGATAGCAATGTAAAGCGTGACCAATGTGTCATCGCAAAAATTGGCAATAATATAACGAGATTGACCAAAATCTTAACATAAATTAAATATTTCGTTTTGTAAGATTTGAGATATGTTATACTAAATGGATATACGGAAATTTCATTTAAACACGACACCGTAATAATAACGAATTACTCCCACTTACCGTCACATTTGTACCCTGAACAAGGCAATCTTTTCACTTCCAGAATGGCTTGGTTTCCGAGGTTTTGAAACCACGTTCGAAGAGCTTCCTGCTTTTCAACTGAATGAGAGACTGGGGTTCTTTTATGCCGAAGTCAGAAATGCTGAGGGAGACCTTTACTCAAAATCGAGTTTTGTTGGGTTGCGTGCTGCCATGCACAGGCACATCAGGGGACCGCCATTTGAGCGCAGCATAAACATTATCCAAGACCGGGAATTTCACACTGCAAACTGCCGTCACTTTGCTGTCAAACGCAGGTATTGAAAATCGAGAGATTTGCAAAATTACCGGCCACAAAACCGATGAATCGTTGAAGTCGTATTCCATTGACTCGAGCTCGGCTCAAAAACGACATTATTCGAAATTTTTTCAGGGACAGCAGCAGCTCGCTAACGAACGTAATTTGGTACCTGTCAAAGATACAAATATCCTGCCACTGTCCACTGCTCCCGTGAATAATTTCCAGGTTAATTCTTCTGCTAATTCCCACGGTCTCTCTCACATGTGTTATTCCACTATAACAGTAAACAACTTTTTTCCATCCCAGCTAAGCTGCATGTCTGAAATTTCGCACATGTTTGACGTCTCTTGTCACCACCTCAGTTTCAGGCGAGTTGACACTATCTTGTACAGGGGCCAAACAGTATGTACGTCTTTTCTAATTTTGATTATTTGTATTTCATAGATACGCATAACTACAAATTACAAGTAAGATGAGGAACTGTGATAAAGAATTGAATTTGTGATATTTCCTCCTGTTTGTTTATTTTCTGAGAAATGGGCTTGAACATGTGACCACCCCTTTCGTAAAATGGACCATCATTATTGGAGTACCTCGAAACCATTGATCGGTTTCGCGGCACCCCATATCATGCATCTTTTCGAAGGCGAGCACGAGGAGACGTATTACGAACGACAGTCTTGTTGTGTCATGCGCTCAGTAAATTAGTTCCTCCTAAATATCTATATGGATGTACGGAAATTTTTCATTTGAAAACTCCGCCTTACGGCGTCGTGTTCAAATGAAATTTCCGTACATCCATTCAGCATAACATCACGCAAATCTTACAAAACGAAATATTTATCTCCTACCAAATCATGGTACTTGGGGATAATATTATATGAAATGTTGTTTACATTTCTACTGTAAAAATCCTTTTATTGTAACATGCATGCATAACTTACACAGATATTAATATGAATAGCAGCCCTGCTTACATTAAAAAAACATAAGCTAAACATAATGCTTTAACAACATAAAAAATGTAAGATATCAAATTCACTTTAATCACATTATTATTCATAATTATTGTCCCTTAGAATTGGCAAGACCAATGTATGGAAGTATACACATATATGTTTATGTATGTAACAGGTATGTGTATGTGAAGGCATGTTTTTATATGTATATGGTTGATATATATTTGGTGTTTAGATGCACACAAAAACGAAACAATACAGGCAAAAATAATTATTTTACTACCCGATAATAGGTAATCGTAGTGTAAAACATTGTTGTTTTTTTCCGTCATTACAAATTAATAATTCTACTATAACTCCCTTGAAATAATCAAAATAAAAACTTACTTTCGACAGATTTTCGCAAAAAATAAGCCCTCTAATAATATTTACAGTTAAAAAATAAACACATAATCACAAACAATTTATTGAACATTGTCAAATCAAACTGGTATTGAATAATACAGTAATCCTCACTTAAACACTGCCACAACAAATTAGTTCTTGACAAAACTGCCCTGACAAAGGTAAGCTGACCTAGATCTGAGACCGCCCCGTCCGGCGGGCGACTTGGGCGAGACGCACGTGCCGTACCTTTTTCTCTCGATCTGCATTCGTGCGGATCTGATCACTCCACTCTCACTGAGCCTGCACTTAAAGGGGCACTGATCTAACGCAATTCCCCGGACTGGTTGTTGCCTTTGTTATTGTTTTTTCCCCGTAAGTACCCGGATGATACGCAACGCAACTGAGCGTGACCAGAGACTGGGCTACCGTCTGCAAGGACAGCTAAATACACTTGGAGGCCGGAGGCAATATTTGTTTTACGAATTTTTGCATTAACACTGATTGGTTAACTGTGATTTCGACAAAGGGCGCATGCAAATTAATTTCTTCAGCCTAAACAAACAGACAAAAAGAAAGGCGGAGCTCATCGGATTTGGAAATACCCCAGATGGTTATAGTTTAATACTAAAAAAAAGTATCTATTCAGTGAAAGCATTTTCGGATTTCGGATTGCGTCGATAATACGACTACTACTCTCTTGTTGTCATCCACGTTTTCTGGTATAACCCTACATTTGTCGTCATTCACTTGATGCTCAGTTAATGAATTTATTACAGGTACAATTAGTGGTAGCACCACTTAGATTACCTAACAAAGGTTCCCATTTGGCATTTATTGTGTCTGGGGTAATTATTCAATCTAAATCCAGGTTTGAAGTGAGGTGAAATGTGTGTTATGTAATATGCACGTGGCAGACCAGCAAGAGGTGAATGATCAATTGATTTACTTTTTTTTGTAAATCAACGGATCGTTCCAAGTCATCAAAGGATTAAGAAAATACGTTGATTGATTAATTACTGTTATCTTGCACAGTGGATATGTCAAAAGTGAGTGTTTACATGTCTAGGTTTACTAAAACAAAGGTAATACACTCATATCAAGGCGGGAAGTGCCGATGTAAAAACAACATACTTTGTTCAAAGGGTTAACTGATAATACGTTGATTGATTGATCATTGTTATCTATCACTCAATGGATTTTTTAGGAACCGTGGACGTTATGAAAATAGTTGTCACGTGGGCTTTCTCAGCCGACCATTGAGACTTGGCACCTATGTAAAACACCTGAAACAATCCAAGTGATCAGTTGAGAAACGAACACGGGTTCTAATATCCCGAAACGATATATATGTTTTAAAATATTTGATTGTTACTGAGACACGTGACATCGAATAAGTTTCTTTGTACAGCTGCAGACGAGTGGGATATTGTTCCTTTGTGTGGATATTCACGGATACATTCCTCGAACAAGGAAGCTCCTAAAATTTATACACATAAATTTGGTAGGTTGCAATTATGGTATTTGCATTTTGTTTTCCTTCATTTGAACCGATTCGTTCTTGTTTCTCAACGTCTTGGTTGGGAAATTCTACAATGCACGACAGACGTTGTTTTCACATGTCTTTTCCTTTTTAAGCGTGTATATATTACCGTCAATTTGTAAAATGTGATTCTCTCAGGCAATTTATAAAATGTGTAAATATTTCAGTCATTTGGACTAAAACATCTGTCCAGATTGATTAAGATGATCAAAAGGGCCTACAAACATCACAACAGACTATTATGTAGGATTAGAAGCCAAACAACATAGAAATGTACTTTTCAACGTAACATTTTCAGTCTCTTGTGGTGACATTAAACATCAAAATGTTTGCAATTCGTTAACATAATAATACAAATGGAAATCTTTTTTAGTCACTTTTAATAAATTTGAAAATGTTACACATTTTGACAGTAAAAATTATACACAATATAAAAAAGCAATGCTCAGGTGAAATATTTACTTTGTGTTGCTAGTCAAAATAGTGTAAACGAAAATCGCAAAATTACAAAGCAAGTGACTTATCAAAACTTCGTCGCCATTACCGATGCTACCAACAAATATACCTACATTTCCTTATTATCTCGAAAACTGTATTTCATTTTGTTGATCAATGTGACCATACGCCCTTATTACTACCCATAAAAGTGACTGATGCGCTTACGAATTGCGCAGCAGAGGTCGCGAACTAGTCTAGATTTCTGCTATACATCCGGGTACTCACTGGGAAAAAACAATAACAAAGGCAACAACCAGTCCCGGGGAATTGCGTTAGATCAGTGCCCCTTTAACTATAACAACTACGCCGCCTGTTTCCCAGTGTCCAAAAGAAATGTCAAAGACTCTTGAAAAACTCCGCATCATGGTAGACCATATTAACTTGTGAGTAAATGTATTTTTGTGTCATATCTATTTCTTACTTTCCTGTTCTTTCATTCCTTTCTTGTTACAGAATATACCGTGTACACAACATACTCTTATCTATCGAGTTCACATGCAAAATTATGACATTGGAAGATCAGATAATGGTTGACAATATAAAAATAATCAGCACAAATTGCCAAGGCCTGAACAACAACAAAAAACGTATAGATGTTTTCAAAATTTGAACAGGAAAAAAAAGCAAATATACATTGCCTGCAGGACACCCATTTGACTAAGAACATTGAAAATAAAATTAAACAAGAATTGGGATAAAAACATTGTATATTTAGTTGTTATAAAAGTAACGCCCGAACGGTAGCTGTCATGTTTGAAGCAAACTTTGAATTAAAAATATTAAAAGAAGTCCATGATAATGAATTTGGTAACTTTCTGCTCTTAAAATACTATAAAGAGAAAAAACATTTACTTTAATCAACCTGTAGGGATCCTAAACGATTGTGTAATGTTGCCTTCTGATCAATAAAAAGAAGACCACTATTAGATCTACCATTGAAAAAAGGTTCCATCCAAAATAGATTAAAATATACACTTATTGCGGGATGAATGACTTTGATAGGTGTTGAGAATTAACTGTTACTTGAATTGAAAACTCTTGTATCTGTCTGTTACAGTTGACTTATTCACTCACATTAAAAAAATACAAAAACAGATTTTAGTACCGAAATAATGCAATTTATATTTTCATTAAATATGTTTTCACCTCAGTACACAATAAGAATTACTTTGAATAATGAGAAAGTATTGTTTTAAGAAAAATGAAACACACCAAACTTTGCCCAAACAAGTCCATGGTCCACCACTGTATGCAGCTCAGGGGCGTCTGCTACACCAAAATATGATATTTCCTTACAACTATTAATGAATGACTTGGTGTTCATTACACAGTGGCCTCAGAAGAATAGTATTCAGAGTTATATCCCATTACTTTCTTGACAACTTATTTTATAGCAGTTCATGCCTTATGCACCTCAAATGAATGGATTATGAACTCACTACTTGGAAAATTATGCAGATAATGTAGGACTTTAAATCATACCTTCACCACACATTATGGATCTTTTTATCTACCAAACGTAATAAAATAAAGTTACCATGGCTCATCAATTTGTGCATCCTCTCACCAAACAAGTTACCACAAAGTGCAAGTTTTGAATATTAAAATGATGTGCAAATATTAAGAGTATATTTTAGCATTCTAATTATCATAATTATCATAAAATAGAAAGTAATAAACTCAAAGTGTTTCAGAGTGGTTTCAAGAGTGATAAAAGAATATCCATATTACTATTCACTACGGTTTATTTAACTGTTATTACTTTATGTCTATACATCATATATATGTTTCTAATGTTTGGCATAACATTTCAACATATGTTTGAAGAAAATCGCAATCATTTTAAACGGCATTTATCTATTCATATGCCTGTGTTTCACAGAATCCTTCACTGAAATGATTTGTTTGTTTGCTGTTTAACGCCGCACTCAGCAATAAACAGCTGTATGGCGCCGGCCTCTGAATACTCAAATCTGGACCAGACAATCCTGCGATTAACATCATGAGCATCTATCTACGCATTTGGGATACAATGACATGCACCAACCATGTCAGAGAGCCTTGCCACCCAATTCCGTTAATGGCCTCTGACGAACATGGGTTGCTGTAGATCAACTTTAACCTGGTTTTGATATTACCATGACAACTTGAGATATATATTGGTAACCATCTAGTCAGCAAAATACAGTGAACATGCATGTTTTAAATTTTGTACGTGTTTACACAGTATTTAGTTTTTGCAGAATGATGTACATTTTCTTTTATCATGACGTCATTTTTGTGAACCAAATATGCGCTCTCAACTTGATGACGTCATATATTGGATGACATTATTTCTTAGATGGAAGTGTCCAGTGGGTTGTTCCCCATAGATGTAGCTAAGTCACACAGATAAAGACAGTGGCAGAACGATCACACCCAAAAGTGGGAGACATATATGACAATCAGTATTAGGAGAAATGGTACAGTTAATGGACGTGAGGATGGCGAGAAAATGCGGGAAATACCAAACTTAACCCACTTGTTTGTAAAATTGACTTGTTTGACATTTCTGAAGTCAGTTTCTGTTCAGGGAGTCATTATTATTAACATTTGGGTAAATATTTTTAAAGCTTCCACAGGGGGCACGGGTGGCCCAGTCGTCTAAGGCGCCGTGATTCGCTGTGCAGAGTTGCGTCCCTTGGGCACGCCAGAAACCTATGATTGTGGGTTCGAATCCTGGTTCGCCCCGATTATGTTTCTAGGTTTGTCAGCACCATACCCGTGCTCGTGGGTTTCACCGAAGTGGTAAACGTCTGAGACCTGCATCACTTCGGGCTTTCCTCCCACATTAAGCTGACACGCCATGATATAACTGGAATACTGTTAAAAGCGGAGTCAAACCCAACTCACTCACTCACTCACTCACTAAAGCTTGCACAGTTCATCAACATCCTTAAACAGGCAGTTCATAATGTTGATATCATATATAAGAAATAGACATCTCGTGGTCGTTGTTTTTCATACAATAAAACACTGCTGCGCCCCTCATGGTTTGTTCTCCCTGCAGTGTTTTATTGTGCGATAAATAACTCAAACTGGAATAATAAACCAGATAAAATTAAAACGCAAAATCTGAAAAAAAATTATGCTGATGGTGGGCTTAGAATGGTGGACATTAAAATATTTATAGAATCACTAAAATTATCTACATTAAAAGAGTACATATAATAATCCCTCAGTTTTTTCTTTCACTGATATGATAAATTTAGGAGTCAATGCTGATAAATATTTATGTGTGAAAAACCCTTTTTGGAGAGATGTTTTAAATGTTTGGGGAAATTACGGCAGAAAATTTACAACAAATTCAGAAAGGATTTCCGAAATTCTATCACAGCCCCTATGGCTAAATCACCAATTTAAACATGAAAACTATATAATCAAAAATTGGTTTAAAAAGGGTATAATGGCAATTAAGGACTTATGTAATGAGAATGGATTTTTGCCATTTGAAATATTAAAAGTACGTTATGATATACAGGGTACAATACTAGATTATAATAAGGTTAAACTTAGTATACCTAAAGAATTGAGAGACACTGTCAATCATTATATCAAAATACCAATATATGACTTAAATCTTTGTCCACAATTGAGGGATATATTTATACCCGTTCAAGGATCTAGGTTCTTTTATGATAGACTAATTACAATAACAAAACCACCCTTAGTAAATGGAAAATGGCAATCTCTTTTTGACAATGATATTCAATGAAAAGAAGTTTATTCAAATTTCAGAAAATGTACTAAAGATACTAAATTGATTGACTTTCAGTTTAAGTTTATCCATAGAATAATTTACACCAAAAAATGAAACTAGTTGATAATGAAATCCTACACAAATTAAAATAATAATCATGCCCTGTACAATAAGGCGATAGATCAGTTACGCCTCAAATAACAATACTATCATAATTGTTTTAGTTATATCTGACTATCGGTACAACTTTTCATGCTCTTCTTGAAGTGTGTGTGTGTGTGTGTGTGTGTGTGTGTGTGTGTGTGTGTGTGTGTGTGTGTGTGTTTGTGTGTGAACCTGATGTACAACCCTTTGAAAGGAAAAAAAAAGTCCCCAAAAAACAAAACTCACACTGGTTGTTTATTTCTTAAATACAATCACTTTTATACAATATGTACATTTGATTTATGCGATAAACAGATACCCTAACATGAAATTAATACATCCTATTAACATATAGTTCACAAAAATAGTACACAAACGTCAAAGTTTCCTTTTCTGTTTGCCATAACAATCTGATTGTTAATGTAGTGGTAAGTGCATATTCACATCTTATCAATTATTTATTATTAACACAACACAAGCCTGAAACAAAAACAAACAAGTTTCGAATTATATAATAGCACAGCATGAACAGTTTCATAAACCTCAGTGTTAATTTTAACTAATATGTTTCTCGTGCTCAATGCAAATGCTTTCAACCGAAATGTAAACACTTTTCTATCCCTGAATGGGTATAACTGTACCTCAATTAAATGTATTATTATACATGTAAACTTATATTTCATATCACTATTACATTATCAAATGGTTACAATTCAATGCAAAACTTACAGGGTATCTGCTACTCATATGTTAGGCACTCCACATCATTTTGTGACCACATGCTGAATGTGTAATTGTCTCGTGCGATCCGTGTTGACACTTCATTTATACCCGTGCAAAATAATACCGGGCATGTCATTTACGGTTTGTTTTATTCTTTATATTAATTAAAACCGTTATTATTTACACATCCAAATATTTAATGTTGCGCGCGATCTTCCTGTTTTATTACAGTTGTATTTATCAAATGCCTTTATCTTCAAGATTGTCTCCATGACAGTTTTCTTACGTACCGACATGGAGAAATAAATCATTAAATACACAAAGGTTAAACTACATGGTCATAAAATTACACATTCGGAAGTGTGAAAAATATTTACGTTTGTTCTTCTTATAAAAATTAGTGTAAACCGTAAGAATAATTCCGCCCGGAATTACAAGTTGAGCCGATGTGAATGATCGAGCAGCACAAACGGCAGCCATTACAGCCGAGTCGGGATCGGACGTGGGATTGGCGCTCTGCGTTTGGATCCAACTGACATATATCTGGATACTGTGCTATGCTGATTTCTTGATAATTATCCCCCGCCCCAACGAAGTTGGCGGGGGATATAGAAATGGGTTCCGTCCGTGTGTGTGTGTGTGTGTGTGTGTGTGTGTGTGTGTGTCTGTGTGTCTGTCTGTCTGCGTCCGTCCGTCCCGATATCGTTTCCGGAGCATAACTCAGAAACCGTTAAATATTTCTCTACGAAACTTTGCATGTCTATCAGACTCATGCTGAACTGGTGCCTTTTGCTATTTGGGAATTTTATAAATTTATATTTTTTACGTTTCCATGGCAACAAGTTTGACTTAGGTTCTATATGGGTGGTGTTC
Organism: Haliotis cracherodii; assembly: GCF_022045235.1. Lineage (NCBI taxonomy): Eukaryota > Metazoa > Mollusca > Gastropoda > Lepetellida > Haliotidae > Haliotis > Haliotis cracherodii. The sequence continues at coordinate 34,446,134 of NW_027266286.1, forward strand.
GTTTCCGGAGCGTAACTCAAAAACCATTAAATCCTTTCTTACAAAACTTTGCATGTCTACTAGGCACATACTGAACTGGTGCCTTTTGCTATTTAGGAATTTTATAAATTTATATTTTTTACGTTTCCATGGCAACAAGTTGGACTTAGGTTCTATAAGGGTGGTGTTCGTTTCCGGAGCGTAACTCAAAAACCATTAAATCCTTTCTTACAAAACTTTGCATGTCTACTAGGCACATACTGAACTGGTGCCTTTTGCTATTTAGGAATTTTATAAATTTTTATTTTTTACGTTTCCATTGCAACAAGTTGGACTTAGGTTCTATAGGGTAGAGTTTCTTTCCGGAGCATAACTCAAAACCCATTCAATACTTTCCAACAAAAACTGTGCATGTTTACCAGACACATACTGGACTGGTGCCTCTTGCTATTTAGGAATTTTAGAATTATTTATTTGTCACGTTTCCATGGCAATAAGTTGGACTTAGGTTCTACAGGGGTGGTGTTCGTTTCCAGAGTGTAACTCAAAAACCGTTAAATACTTTCTTACAAAACTTTGCTTGCCTACCAGGTACATACTGAACTGGTGCCTTTTGATATATAGCACTTTTAGAATTTTTTATTGTTTATGTCTCCATGACAAGTTGGATTTAAGTTTTGATATAGGATTGGTTTACTTAAGTAGTATAACAAATAAACTGTTAAATATTTCCTTGCCAAACATTGCATGTCTATATATAAAGCGCATACTGAACTAGTGCCATTTGATATTAAGGAGTTTTAGAAATGTTTATTTTAGAATTTCCATTGCAGCTATTTTGACATGGGCTAAGAGAAATGTTGGGTCAGTTACCTGGTTTGGGACCATAACGAGTTAAAATGGGCGGGGGATATAGATGACTTTGTCAACTATACGCTTGTTATGTTAAGTATTGCTGTTATTGGTTATTCAGATTGTTTATTTGTCGGATAAGTGCATATTAAAGAAGGATTGCAGCTTTTATTTCAAGGCATTTTGCAGTTTCGTAAAGCACGCATCCGGGGAATCCCGTGACGTCATTAGGCTGCCTACAACCTGTACGGTCCAAATACCGACACACCAGCATTCTTCGAAAAAATAATAGATACTGTCACTGAGTTTGAGTCGGATCACTGCTCCATCTGTTGAGATTGGAATTTTATCCAAAACCCAGACACTGATTTGTATAACTATAAAAACGTAAACAACCCAAAAGCTAGAGATATAATATTAGATTTCATAGATGAACAATCCTTTTTTTTTTAACCCTTGGTGAGATTTGAACCCAGACGAGAGACGATACACGTGGAGACAAACCAAACCCATAAAACAAGCCAGATTAGATTACTTCTTGTTTTCAAGAGACCTTGAAAACCCCGTAGATAAAGTTGGTATAGACCCTGCTTACAGATCAGATCTTTCTATACATTAGATCTCGTTAAAGAAGAGGCTATTGGAAGTTTAATAATTCCCTACAAAACGACAAAACTTTTGTTGAAAAAACTAAAGAAGCAATTAAAAATACAATAGAACAAAATAAAACAGGTGTCGATGAACACGTCAATGACATATTTAATATAGACGACCAACATTTTTTTGAAACACTAATGTTGATAAGAGGCCAAACTATAAAATACTCCTCGGAAAGGAAACGAAAGCGACAACAGAAAGAAAACGACTTACAAAAACATATCGAAGCATTGCATAGACACCTCAAAGGATATAGAAATTAAAAACAAAATACTAAAGAAACTTAAAGAGGCAAACATTGAACTGGAAGAAATAAATAACATAAAAACAGAAGGAATAATCCTGCGATCTCGGGCAGAATGGAGAGAAATGGGAGAAAAGCCAACAAAATACTTCTTATCCTTAGAAAAAAGAACTATCTGAATAAGGCAATAGCTAAACTAGAAACAAAGAATGGACATACCATAACTGAAACAAAAAAATATCATCAACGAAACCAATAGATATTACGAACAGTTGTACATAAACCAAAGCAGCACTTAAAAAATTGGAGACCAATTTCGCTATTAAATGTTTCCTATAAGATAGCATCAGCAGTAATAGCAAATAGAATTAAAAAAAGTTCTGCCAACAATAATTAACGAAGATCAAAGAGATTTTATGTCAAAACGATACATTGGAGAATGCACTAGAATAATTTATGAAATTATGGACTTTACTGAATGCATGGAAACCCCAGGGTTGTTGTTACTTACAGACTTTGTAAAGGCGTTCGATTCAGTAGGCTGGGTTTTCATCCAAGAAGCTTTGACCTTTTTGTAATGTTGGACCTTCAGTGAAGCACTGGATAACAACATTCTATCACGATATAAAATCTAGTGTTTTAGTTAACGGTTTTGCTTCAGATTATTTTTAAAGTAACAAGAGGATGTAGACAGGGTGACCCGTTATCTCCTTATATATTCTTGTAATGCGCAGAAATGTTGGCAATAATGCCACGCGCTAATAAAAATATAAACAGAATTAAGATCGATGAGATAGAATGTCTAATTTCCCAATACGCAGACGACACATCTCTCATATGAGATGGATCTGAAAAATGTCTCCAAAACGCCATGACAATTTTTCAAACATATGCGTCTTTTTCAGGCCTAAAAATTAACACAAGCAAAACGCAAGTGTTGTGGATTGGCTCACAACGCTTCTCTGATAAAGCTATGTGCATACCAAATTTCCCACTCGTCAAACAAGAAATAACCGATTCATATTACATGGACAGAAATATATCATATTCACAATGTAAATACACACAGTTCATGACATTTTGGTCTCACTGTCACCACCTATTCGTTTAAAATCACGAACTTGCACAATCCAACAATATGACACTGGAATAGTTTTTGTTTGTTATCATCTATAGATATACTTTGTAACTTGTATGTATTTAAGATTGCATGTGAACTATATTCTGTAAACATATTGTTTGTGTACTCCAAAAGGAAATAAAATCATAGAAAATAAATAAAAAATAAAATCCACTGTTATGATACATAATGAAATATCCCCATTCTTCCCATGCAACTTTTTTTGTCACTTTTTATTAATGACATTGAGGCCTTCCTACTGGAATGAGGAAGTAAAGGTGTTAATTTAAATTACCAAAACGACATCAATCGAATATTTTGGCTGCATGAGATCGAACCCCAGACCTTCCGCCCTCCAGGCGGACGCTAACTGGACCACGGAGGCGGTCGAATGGTATCTATAGACGTATTGCGTTGGTCACAAGTATTGTAGCGGAAACAAAATCACCGGTGTGTACCTCGCAAATACATGAATCACATCTCTTCATATTCAACGTAACATCGAATGGTGATGCTTGTATATCATCAAAAGTTCAAATAAAAGAAGGGGCAGTCGGGTAGCCTGGTGGTTAAAGCGTTCGCTCGTCACGCTGGATGACCCGGGTTCGATTCCCGACATGGGTACAATGTGTGAAGCCCATTTCTGGTGTCCCCCGCCGTGATATTGCTGGAATATTGCTAAAAGCGGCGTAAAACCATACTCACTCACTCAAATAAAAGATACCGATAAACTTGCATGTGGCGTGTTGATTCATTGTCTACCGTTTCCGGGTCAAGGGAGCATGCAAGGTCAAACGGATTTAATAATATGTCTATTGTATCGTGAAAATCACATAGTAATTTCATGTTAATGTTGATTACTGAAACTATGTAGTGATTTGTGTTCATTCTGTATGTGACAGGCGAAATGTTTCAAAATTTACTGTAATTATTTTTTAACGAAAGATTATCAGTAGACCACCCCCTGACTGTGACATCACATCCGGTGACCTTTGCACTTACTGAAATATTGCTGTCAGAAATCACGATCTTTATTTTCTTTTCTCTTTCGTCATATTAACGGAAAATGGCAAATGATAATTCTTCGATTGAGAAGATCGTCAACTTTCGTCAAGGCATATGTATGAAGGCAATGTAAACTTTGTTGGTATTAAAATAGCAATTAGTTATGCCGAGGTCGGGCGAGATCCGCCATGTTTGATTTTCGAACGTCTGCAAGCATCATGACACGAGATTTGTATTTTCGCATATCGTAAATATTCAACCAAAACACTTGAAATTAGGATTGGTGAATATTTATCAGTCATTAATTGTTGCCTGCCAAATTTTATGACATGACACGTCAGATAAACCCGAATGTTCGTATTTCTGCTGACATGATGACCTCGGAAATTGAGTTTTATTTACTGACATGGTTCATAATTTACCATCGCGCTGTTACATGCCGATAAAAAAACCCATCGAATTTATACTCTGGTAAAATTAAGATATCGAAGATTTGATTATTAACATCAATTTGTACAAATTTAACGATTTAAACAGGTTCCTAACATGAAACGCAAACCGCCTTCAATAACGTAAGTCAAGTCATAAAATAACAAGTAAATTTTCATATTTTGTGTACTCTTTGGTCTTTACCTTGGCATGATTGAAAGCATCAGGATATGTTTACATAGTAATGTGTAGTTTTCTATCAGGAATAAATATGCCAAAGATTTCTTCAATAGGCCCTTGTTTAATGAAACACCGACGGAAATCGTCCACCCTATTCACAGCGCCCGATGCTAAAACAATTCAGCAGGCTAAAGGTTAAACAAAAACACGGACACGTGGTTACACTTTCCCAAACGTTTTAGTGGAATTAACATTAAACTTGGTATATATATTTTCTAGGATAGAGTCCGTGTATACAATATAGCATGTGTTATGAATCACTATCAAATAGTGATGATACAAGGTGTTTATAAAATGGTGAGCGTATCCTGCCCCACTGATGACGCCCGTCACAAAGACATACAACGCATCTCATAAACACGGGAACATATGGAACACGTCAAATTTGGGAATTGGGCACTGTATAAACAAGAAGTTATCGTGTTCTCCCAGAAAAAAAACTAAAAACTAAAATGCACCGCCACTTACTTTTTTTTCAAAAGTTAGATGATAATCTGGTATTAATTTATATCGGCCTAATCTAGGAAGGGTAGAAGTATGTTGGTGTCGCTCTGTGTTTATTGGATGTTGCCACGGTGTTATAGCTTCTTATATAGAACTCTAAATCTTTACAATGTATAAAGAAAGTATGATAATGACAGTTTAGTGAATATTTTCATTTAAAAAAATCCCCCATAAAATCAGAGGTTTACAGTTTTGTGTGTTTCTTAAAACATTTTGCAGTTGTACACTTATCTATACAAAAATTATTTCTTAATCTTGAGTGGATGTATGTAAATATATAGATATGAGAATGACTGCTCGAAATAAATTAGTATTAGTACGTTAGTAGGTTATGTACCAGACAATCGGCGCATGAAGTTTGTTGTCTCCCCCTGCACAGTTATGGCATTTAGAAGTTTTGGAAAGTTAATCTAACCTCTCTCAGTCAAATACTAGTATATAAAACAAGAATAATGCCTTATTTGGCACGTCCTACTTTTTTGTGACAGTTAGATGATATGTCGATCATGTGCAATTACTTAGCCAATGGCATGATCCAATCAATATAAATATCTAAATCTACAGTTTTAGTGTTATCGTTTGTTTTAACATGACCAATTAATGACATTTTCAAATGGGTTGTGTGAAATTATTTCATGAAGCAAATGGGATAAAGGTCGTCATTCACATTAATTTGGCGACTCTTTAAATTCATGACAGTATTTAGATTCTTCTTGTATGTGTTTCCCGTCTATAACTAGTCCAAGAAATGGTGTTGTTTAAGATACTGGCCCAGAGGACAATAAAGCAGATGCATATAGAGGACATGTTATGGTGGTTGACATATTTTACAACAACTGTTAATTATTCTCTTTTATCATACCATTCAAGTTGTTTTTGCATGATTTTACTTCTCAAACGAAATGGTCGCGACCAAACCACTTCCATCAAGGCTCATCTACAAGTTTATAGAAAATAGTTCCAATTTTACGGAAAAGTATTAAACAAATGGTCCTCGCGTGCTGGAATGGTTTGTAATGACTAGGAAAAAGTATGCCAGTATGATATATGTCCATTGTAAGCACCTGAAGGAATAAAGTATGCAAGTACAATATTTGTCCATTGTGAGCATCTGAAGGAATAGAGTATGCAAGTGCAATATATGTCCATTGTTAGCACCTGAAGGAATAGAGTAGGCAAGTAAAATATATGTCCATTGTTAGCACCTGAAGGAATAGAGTATGCAAGTACAATATATGTCCATTGTTAGCACCTGAAGGAATAGAGTATGCAAGTACAATATATGACCATTGTTAGCACCTGAAGGAATAAAGTATGCAAGTACAGTATATGTCCATTGTTAGCACCCCTAGGAATAAAATATGAAAGTACAGTATATGTCCATTGTTAGCACCTGAAGGAATAAAGTATGCAAGTACAATATATGACCATTGTTAGCACCTGAAGGAATAGAGTATGCAAGTACAGTATATATCCATTGTTAGCACCTGAAGGAATAAAGTATGCAATGAAATTAGAACAGTCGCTATATTTTCGAACAAGTGATCAGCCCCATATGTAAACATTCTGCATATGTCATCAACGAAGAATGAACCATACAAAAAATAAGGTTTAGAAAAACATAAACAACTACCAATAAGTGCCAAGTGTCGTTAACTATCGTCTATGGTTCTTTTCATGCCATGATGTCAGTTGTTGCAGTGAAAGTATATTATATATATCATATTATCACAAGAATGAGAGTACCTTTTATCGTCATTCGTTTGAGATTTCCAATTGTATAAGAATGTTATTGAGCCAATATCGGCAGAAATATTTAATGTCAAGCATAAGCATCTAATTTTGTTGCAATCAGTCTGTGACCGGGAATGGGTTAAAAGACTTTTACAGCCTGAAAAATTATGATTAACAATATTATTAACAATATGATAAACAGATTGTATGGAAAATGAACAAAGAAAAACTTACATGGACATTTCGAGAATGAAGACCATTTTCTGTTATTATTCAATGACTTGATAGGTTTTAATTAAAACACAGATCGTTATTTTACTTTAATGATTACAAATGTGTCCATGTCATTGCTATCTTCGAAACTAACCAAAATATCCTTAATGTGATTTGACTTTGTATTTTAAAGAGAGGGAACCACTGTTTGGTCGGATCACCGGCAGTGATAGTGTGGACACACTGGTGCGAGTTGGCATGGAGAAGCAGCATGGACTCTGTCCAGACTCCAAGATGGTGACGGTTCGCGGCTTCACGGCGTGTGCAGATAGAGAGCTCAGCCTCGACCAGGGCCAAGCAGTTTACGTCTTGTACAAGGAGAATGGTTGGGCATATGTCCTCACAGAAGATAACAGAGAGGGTTTTGTCCCATTGTCCTATATAGCTGCGTGTGCCAGTTCCAATGCTTGTAGGTCCCTTTCTCCGCCACTGCAGGGTGTGTCCGAAGAGCTGGAAGTAAGAGAAACGGACCCTTTCTCTATCGCGGCGGTGTCTGAGTCTCGGTCATCTGATTCTCAAAGTAGCATTTTCGCCTACCGGAAGCAGTCATACGGCCGCTATGTAGTAGTGTTCGACTTCGATACCAGCGAAGAGAATGACGTGAGTGTCGAACGTTGTGAGCTTGTCACTGTGGTCAACATGGAGGACCCCGACTGGTACTGGGTCGTCAGAAGCATGGGAGAGGAGGGATTCGTACCAAGATCCTACCTCTGTCCTTTCCCCGCCGACCTTGCCTTCAAAGAAGAGATATCAGGCACTATGTCAACAGCATCCTCCCATTGTTAGGAATGACGCCTTTTTGTAACACAATGATCTGAAATGTTGAATAATTTGACATTAAATCGTGAATTCATTTATTTGATTGTATTTCACAAAAGTGTGATCCTACTTGTAATAAGTATTTAGCTTTACCTCCAACGTTTCACGTTTGTACATGTTCATTTTGTGTTGTCAGAGACAGACAGACATACAGTTTGTTTTGCATGAGACCCATGAAGATCCGGGCTAGTAAAGGTCTTCAGCAACCCATACTTGCCGTGAAAGGCGACTAACGGGATCGGGTGGTCAGGCTCGCTGACTTGGTTGATGCATGTAATCGTATCCCAATGGCGTGGATCGATGCTCATGATGTCAATCACTGGATTGTCTGGTCCAGACTCGATTACTTACAGACCGCTGTAATAAAGCTGGAATATTGCTGCGTGCGGCGTCAAACAACAAACAAATAAATAAATATTTTGCATGAAGCCCATCAAACTCATTGTAGAAAACTATGTTTACAAGTACGATTTACAAGTGATTTATTTTACTGTGAAGATATAATTCAGGAACCTGGCAATATTTAACATGACATTACCATTTGTTGACTGACATATTCTTTGTATATACTAATTATCATTACAGTTTTGGGAATTGACTATTTCCACTCACTATCGTAGAACACACAGTGATACATCACATGTATTTTGCATTCAATTACATTACAATGCTTGCACACAACTGGATACCAAAGGTGTTATGACCACTTCTAAATTTAGTTAGCAGTCATAAACTCTTTCACCCAAACTTGTGCAGGGGGCACGGGTGGCCCAGTCGTCTAAGGCGCCGCGATTCGCTGTGCAGAGTTGCGTCCCTTGGGCACGCCAGAAACCTATGATTGTGGGTTCGAATCTCGGTTCGCCCCGATTATGTTTCTAGGTTTGTCAGCACCATACCCGTGCTCGTGGGTTTCACCGAAGTGGTAAACGTCCAAGAGCTGCATCACTTCGGGCTTTCCTCCCACATTAAGCTGACACGCCGTGATATGACTTGAATACTGTTAAAAGCGGCGTTAAACCAAACTCACTCACACCCAAACTTGTGCAAAATAGACGAGTGAGTGTGGTTTTACGCCGCTTTAAGCAATATTTCAGCAATAATACGGCGGGGGACACCAGAAATGGGCTTCACACATTGCATAAACCAGACGAAGCCAAATCCATAAAGACATAGCAAATGTTTTACATAAGATGCCCATTTAGGGCGTTTTCTGTCTGCCGTTTACAATAACAATATATTACATACAGATGGATATCTACTTGGGTGCATTTGTAATATTTTGAGCCAGTACTTAATACATTTAATGTGATACATAGTATGCAATGAAACTTTACCACATTATCCATGGGTTACTGCATTGTCTATACTCTCTTTTTCAAAACCGCAGATTTCTGTTTCATGTTTATTGGCACAGTCTTCTTATCAAATATATTAAAAGCAGTCAGATTGCTTGGCAGCCAAGTTATCATGAGACGACCCCTCTAATGCGGTCATTCCCTGTACGGTTATGTAGCACGTGCAATACGTGTTTGCCCTGTTCCTTCTACTGTTGCGGAAACGTCCAATTATGTTCCTACATGTACCCTAATCAATCCAGATACTTCAGGATATCGTTTGTTCACTTATTTTCGGCACTACAATGTCAATATTGAGGGGAGAGACAGCAATTATTCCCCTCTGTCAAATCCACTGTCTTCCTGGTCAAGGGCGGGATGTATGTGTCACAATTCAATTCGTACTTGATGGCTTAGACACGGAACAACATCCATTTGGTATATATCTCTGTCAGCATGTGTCAGGTTTATAGCTAGAATATTGCTGAGTGCGGCGTAAAACAACAAACCACCAACAACAACAATTTGTTACTATTCTGTTGTTTTTTAATCTTGATGTCGCCAACCTTATAATAATATATAATGTTGGCATGAACAGCTCACCTTACTTGTGGTTTGCCGGGTATACCCTGGGCCCTGGCACATGCAGCCCCCGCAATTACTGTAGGGGAAGGTCATATGACTGTTCTCTGTAAAAAAAACTACATGTGCTTGGGGCCCAGCACACACAATGCCGGGCAGCCTAGATACCACGTAACATCTAATTTGAGTGAGCATAGAGTGAATGTTGAATTATAACAATTGCAAGTTTTAGCTGTTTTATTTAAACATGCAATAGTTTATTTTCAAGTGTGAAGTATATTATAGATGCTTCTACGGGTGGCCCAGTCGTCTAAGGCGCCGCGTTAAATTGTGGGTTCGAATCCCAGTTCGCCCTGATTATGTTTCTAGGTTTGTCAGCACCATACCCGTGCTCGTGGGTTTCACCGAAGTGGTAAACGTCTGAGAACGCATCACCTCGGGCTTTCCTCCCACATTAAGCTGACACGCCGTGATATGACTGGAATAATGTTAAAAGCGGCGTTAAACTCAACTCACTCACTCACTCACTCACTCACTCAAGTGACCAGGGGACAAGGGTATTGTACCCAACACCAAAGGTAACATATACTTGTAACAAATAAAAAGCATTGTTTCGTTTATTGATATACGCTGCAGTCAGCATGAATGCAATATTTCAGCAATATCACAGTGGCCTGAGTTTGGATGTGGTTAAAAAAAGTCTTGGTTGTCAGGCGCCGCCCGAATCATCAAAATGTCTGACGCACATTTCGTTTTTATTTCCATTTTAAAAAAAAATCCTTAAATATTCCATGTCTCGAACACATGAACCGGGAAGTGAAATCCTACAATACTGATAAACAATGAGATTTACATATTCAATGGTATTTGTGTACTGTATGCCGGGCAATGTGTCATACCCAGAGGTTAAGATTGCATGTGTATTTGTCTCGTAAGATAAGCTGGAAATAGCAATCAGCTGTTCACACATTTTCACCCTGATCAGTGGGTGATTTAGTTTAAAAATACTAAATGTCATGGCCAATATCATAACTGAAAAGAAATTTCAATACACTGATAGGAAGGCCGAAGACTGTATCTAATGTTCGTTTCAAGGCGAGTTCATGGTAAGTTGATGAGATTTGCCGATCAGTTCATACAGGTTTCATCGAAATTTATGTAAACAATATTGAATGAAATCTTGGATAAAAGTAATATAATGGATTACAATACACATGAAACACTTTTATAGCCAGATAGTGTAATAAAAGGACTAACTGCGTACCGCAGTACAGCAATGTCGACATGATTTTTCTGTTGTGTCCTCCAGGTTGTGAAATAAAATCAAAGCCCATTGTATGCGTGTAAGTATAGGGAATGGTGATTCTGGCTCACTTCCACTGGAGCCAGATTTATACCCCAATACCTGTACTACAGAGGTATTTTTTTGTGCAAAAACCACGATGCACACAAATAATCGTCATGATACTAAACTAAACTGTAATGAAAAGGCCTCTGGCTCACCACCACCTGAGCCATTCCCGAACCCGATCAAAGGATATAAATTTTTATAGGCAATGGTGACGTGCATGCACGTGTATGTGTGTGTGTGTGTGTGTGTGTGTGTGGCTGCTTGTACTAGTCCGGGCTGATGCTGATTTATAGTGCTAGCACACTGACATACCATGCCGCAGTTAAACATGAATACCCCACTCAGACACAGTATACTGACTCCGAGCCGACCAGTCCTTGTTTTAGCCCCTTAATGCCGAACGCCAGACAGGGTAACAACAAGTACCATCTTTTAACGTCTTTTGGTATGACGCGGCTGGGGATCGAAGCCCGGACCTTTCGCTCTCCGGGCGGACGCTCTACAACTAGACCACGGAGGCGGTCCCCCAATACCTATACTACAGGGGTAAATTTTTTTATGCAAAAACCGTGATGCTATTCAATAATCGTCATGAGACTAAACTTAATTGTAATGAAAATAACTTCTTATATTTTTACTCATACCATCATTGTGAAGAAAGTTATATTCAACATTTTTATTAAGTTCTTCTTTCATTTTACTAGGAGACCAGACTGTATACTCTTCTTCGAAATTGGAAAGAAACAATTGATAACCGTATTTTGATGGTTTGACATCACTGATACAATATATACCTTGTGGTAATTCTCGCCATTTGATAATTTTGTCCCGGAGCATAAATGCTTCAGTAGCTTTTTCAAGTTCTTCCTTTGTTGGCTTGTAATTCTCCAGTATTATAGACTTATGTAGGCATTCATCTAAATGATTTTTTTTTATTGCATGTGATTTACAGTAATATCCAGGAAAACAATCTATTCTTAATCTCCTGCCAGTTCTTTGGTTTTGGTACAGAATAATTGACGCTCGTATTGTCTCCCCTGTTCTATGAACTTTTTTTTCTAGTCTTCACTAATGTCACTGGTCTTACGAGAATTTGATCGAATCTCCTGCTTCATTGTATTGTATTTGGTTAGTTCTGGCAACACTAAATGAAACTCATCCTCGGATATCTTACAATCAGCCATTTCTGTTGAAATATGATCCTCAATGCTGTTCAACTTTGCTTCGGCGAATATACGAATACTATCACGTCTTAATGCTTTCTTTTGCAACTTACGAGAAATATATTTTATCGTTATTCCTGCCAGTCCAGAGACTCCGGTTGCTATTTCCATGATAAGTAGGCGCAGCGATTATATACTGAACCGCAAAATGGTTCGTCACCATGGATAGATATATGAGAAACCTTATTTGTCCAAACACTGTAAACAAACTTTGAGACATATTAAAAAGATGACACTTGGCGAAACTGATCATCAAGGTTGAAATTAAAGTGTCAAATGTTCTGAAAGTGAAACACAACACTAGTCTCTGAGAAAATGGCATCACAAGTCAGTATCTCATGTGTCGCCATGTGCATTGATGACGTGCTACGACGATACATTGAATGGATGAGGTGCTGGATAAAGGCCATAGGCACTTGAGCCCACACTCTGAGGAACGTCTGATGCAGTTCAGCTGCAGTTGTTGGTCTTGGTCGGATGTCATTCAGCCGTCTTCGAGTCTCGTCCCACAGGTGCTCAATGGGATTTAAATCGATACTGAGGGCAGGCCACTGCATCATTCTGATGTCATTCTGCTGGAGGAAGTCTTTTGTTGCTCTCGCAGTGTGGGCATGGGCGTTATCATGCTGAAACTCTTGGTTGCGGCGACGTGCCAAATGAGGTATGGTGTGTGGTCTCAAGACTTGAACAATGTACCAAGCTTCTCTGACACCATTGCCTCTTCCTGGACTGATGTTCCGTAAGACCACAGGGCCAACCCTCTGTGCAAGAGCAATTCCACCCCACATTAAGATGCTCGGACCCGCCCACGAGTCTCTCTCAACAACACAAGCATCGGAATAATGTTCCCCAGGGCGTTGCTAGACTCTCTCTCTGCCATCTCCTGATGAGATACAGTAACGGCTGTCGTCTGAGAAGAGGACTCTTCTCCACTGCTGTTGGCGCCAATGCTGGTGCTGTGTTGCCCACTGAAGACGGTCCCGGCGATGATGTGGTGTCAGAGTTGGTCCTCGGTGTGGCCTGTGACAGTGGAAGTGTCTGCTCATTAATCGTTGACGCACGGTGTCCGCACTAATGTGTAGCTGGTGTGTCTCCATGGTCTGTTGAGCAGTTTCCGCAGCAGTAACAAAGCGATCTTGAAGATGCTGTCGCACAATCTGACAATCCTGACGTCGGGTGGTGACCCTTGATCTTCCACTACTGGTCGGTCATCTGTAGTTTTGGTGGTCTGGTACCATTGCTGGAGCCTGTATATGGTCCTTAAGTGGACTTGAAATGCAGAGGCTACGAGTGCCGGGCAGTTTGTCCAGCTTGCAATCGTCCAAGGGCTTGGTGTCGCTGATTTCTTGTCAATCTTGGCATGTGGTATCAATTCAATAACAAATGAATGTTATCCGATCTGGGTGGATTTTTATAGGGCACGAAATGGGGGACGCGTTCGGGCCATCGGTTTTATTGTCATCTGATTTGTTTTTTATCATCAAATTTCATTTTTCCGGACAAGGTAATGTTAAATTTTAGAAACTTTGACAAAAATTACCCAGATATTTAGATGACAACTTTTCATGCATTGTGACTTGGGGTGACGTTTCTTTTGCGGTTCAGTATAGTTGATAATTAACCAACACCGGCCGCACCAAGTCCCAAGCTAGCTGTTACAAGTGCAGTGTCAACTCGGTCGAGAGCATTCACAACTCTATGATACTTTTTATACAATCCAAGTCTGAACTCCCTCTCCTTCTCTATTCGAGGGGGCACGGGTGGCCCAGTCGTCTAAGGCGCCGCGATTCGCTGTGCAGAGTTGCGTCCCTTGGGCACGCCAGAAACCTATGATTGTGGGTTCGAATCCCGGTTCGCCCCGATTATGTTTCTAGGTTTGTCAGCACCATACCCGTGCTCGTGGGTTTCACCGAAGTGGTAAACGTCTGAGACCTGCATCACTTCGGTCTTTCCTCCCACATTAAGCTGACACGCCGCGATATAACTGGAATACTGTTAAAAGCGGCGTTAAACCAAACTCACTCACTCACTCTCTATTCGATGTTTTATGTCGCTTATTTGATGTAATCGAAATCCTTCAACAGTATCCATCTTTTCAAATGCTTCATCGAGCACCGAATATCGAGCATGAATATTATTATATTATATAAGAGTCTTTAATTGGTCGTGTGAAAATGACGAAGTGGAAGGGGGATATAGGAATGGGTGCCGTGCCGTCCGTCCGTCCGTCCGTCACATTTTGTTTCCGGAGCAGATCTTGAAAACCGTACCATATTTCTTCACCAAACTTGGCACATAGATAGATCTAGTGTTGAACTGGTGCCTTTTGATAGTTTGGGATTTTTAAAAAAGGTATTTTTTGAGTTTCCATGGCAACGACTTTGATTTAGACTGAAAATGGCGTTTGTCCTCGTTTCCGGAGCAGATCTTGAAGACCGTACCATATTTCTTCACCAAACTTGGCACATAGATAGATCTAGTGGTGAACTGGTGCCTTTTAATAGTTTGGGATTTAAAAAAAAGTTGTTTTTCGAGTTTCCATAGCAACAACTTTGATTTAGACTGAAAATGGAGGTAGTCCTCGCTTCCGGAGCAGATCTTGAAAAACGTACTATATTTCTTTACAAAAAGGCCCAGTGAACATAGTTCACAGGAGCTAATGCATTGCACACACCCGACATGTCATATTGGCGGGGGATGTGAGTATTTCATGCTTGTTAGATGTATAATATATGGCATAAATATCTTAGTAAGCGAAATGCTTAAACTTTTATTAACTTGGACCCCCCTCAAGGATTGCATCGGGCGATACTCCTATATAAATAATACCACAACGTTCGTGTTTTTTAAGCCATTTAATTGATAGACCGGGTAATATCTCTAGGACATCTTCTGGCGCATCCCCCAACAATACTTCAATAATAATTATAGAAAGACCAGGAACAGCATTCAAGTTATTTAATATATCATTGAATTCAGTAAACAAATTTAATCTAATATCCTTTAATGATGGGCGACTCAATAACATATAGCCTGTGTCATCTAGCTAGGGAGCGACTAAAACACTCTTTCGTTTTAAGGGGATATAAGCCCTGAGTATGATACCACTATTTATTATCTTAGTTAAATGATGTCCATTCCCTTATGGTGGAGTATGACCATATTCAGTCGCCATTCGATTGTTTGTTCAACCATAGCTCATTTATTATCATCACTGCGAAAAAGATTATATGAAGTGTTTTTATGGAAACTACTAATGCTGACATCATTTAAATCTCCTAAGTTAGGTGCTGGTCCTGTGAATACAACTTCTTTCCGTTTGTATACATTATCTTCTAAGTGTAAAGCATATAACTTGTCATCGGTACTGGGTGTATCAAATCCTTCTGTGTGTCCAAGATCAGAAAGCGCAATTGTATTACATTGTCTATGGTTATGCGTTGCATTATTTATGATATGGAGTGTCACACTCAAATATCATATATGTACAGGTTGATGTTTTACATCTAATTCAGAAATTTTGAGATCTGTAATATTACCCCGCTTTAATTTTTTATATTGTGATGATCAGAAATATTCTGTTCTACCACTATTGTATTTTTCATCTTTGACTGGAATATCTCTTAGAAGCGTTGAAGGACTTTCGAGTTGAATATTATGCGTTGTCTTCTCAAGATGGATGCAAAAATTTTCACGGGGAACTATATCGGGTAATTTAACTCCATGCACTATTGTGTTGAATGTTACTTCTCCTCTCATAAATCCAAGTGTATTTGTTCCTAAGTCCCTGTGAAGAATAATAGCCTGTTCTCTACTGCTTAAAATCAGCACCCCATTAGACTCATTTTGAGTGAGACTAGCTCCAAAAGGGTTTAAAATTTCATCATTGAGTGAGCATACACAGTAAGACCCATCAGATAGTGTGCCAGTCCATACCTATATATATGTTATTATTACCTCTTGCAGCGCTTATATTGGTCCACTGCGTATCGCAGAGAGAAACTTGAAGTTGCCCAGCCGAGTTGTCGACAGTGTGAAGCAGTTGAATAGACTGGCCATTTGTTAATCCTGGGAGTGTAACATACATATTAAATATACAAAGATACTTTACCAGATACTTTATTATAACTTCAATATTTGAGGTGCTAATACCGAGAGTAGTATCGAAGCAACATACCTTACGAACCAGTCGATTTTAGTAAGAGCCTCTGGCGCTAAGTTTTTTGTTCAGTTTCCTGATATCTTTGAAAAATACAGGTTCATGGCAACTAGTGCCAAAATGGTACATGATTGGTTCCACAATCCAATGCAATTTTGGCAAAACCAGTTAAATGTGCCACTGGCAACAGGATGTGGTGTATCTCTTTATGCGGCTGGCTTTGAACTTAATAAGTCTGTTTTGTCATTTCATGCATACTATCAGATTAGATGTATACTTTAAGAAATAAGCGCCCCATTACCGCAGGATAGAGCATGGAATGCATCAAATAATCTGTACAATAGTTGGGCATATGAGCATATTTGTCAGGAATTTTATGTTTCTATGAGGTAAAGATTGGCGTCTGCATGGAGTGAACCATGGTCTAGGTATTCCGTACGCTGGTGCACACTCTGTAAAAGAAGTCAGCAATGATTTACTGAAAAGAGGTCGGCTTCTTTCAAGCTTTGCTCTCTCGAGTAACGAGTGGATAGACGATCGTATGAACTTTAAGGATGGTGTTGCTTTCACCATCCAAAAGATTGAACAACCACAAGATGTCAAAAATGCTTGGAATGAATTTCTTTATGATAAAACAGAACATAATTTTACAAACCCAGGAGTTGTAAGAGTTAATGAATCAATAAAAACTTATGTATGGGCAATTCTTGGTGCACAGTCACAAACACGAACAGGAATAATTGGTTCTGGGATGGTGCTTGATGCACAAAACAGTTTGTTGCAAATGTAGAGGATGCTATTGTTTCACGAGTTGACATACCATCTTCTATAAAATGTTATCAAGATGTATTACAGTACACTCAATCCAAAGTAGACTATGTTTTAGGGGCAGGACTATACATGTCTCCAAGAATATGGAACAAAAGATTGGCCAAGTGATAGGTTATAATAATAAAATTGTGGTTGCTACCGATAAACAAAAACCAGGTATAAATTCAGATATTAACAACGAATTAATTATGCAAACAAACACAGGTGAAACAGGAATAGTCAAGCCACAGTCATCTTCAAAACCACATGTTTCACAGCCACAAGTTGTAAAACCACATATTGCAGCCAAAATTCAACAACATATCAATGAAAAAACAGCGCTTATAGTAGGTGGTGTCACGGCTGGTTTACTCATGATTTGGATAAATAGTCTTTTACGGATAAGTACAACAGCCCAGCAATTGCTACGGTCAGTGCCCACAAGCCAAGTGGTGGTCTTAGCTAATAAATTCAAGAGCCAGGAAACAATACTCCTTATTATACCGGGAAGTGCAGACGGGGCTTTCCCAGCGAGCTTTCCCAGTGCTGAACCTAATGCTTTTAAATGCCTTTTTATCCACTCTTTTACACCCTTTTTATCAGTAGGGGGTGTGCCACCTCCTGTACCACCGGTTAATGCGAGAGTCAAAGTTGATATAATAAACCCCAATGCGGTTAAAATACTGGCAATGGTTATTCCCTGTTCTCTGAACAATGTTTTAATTTTATCAGCCAGTGTAGTATCATCGTTGAGGACTTGATCGATAGTTTCTCGAATTCGACTGATTTGTGAAAGAAGTGCCTTTCTATTACTGGAAGCCGCTTCGAGGCAGGCTGATCTTTCGTCTTCTAAGTTATGCAGTCTTTCAGCAACGGCGTCTACTGAATTCATCACCCGCCTGTTCAAGTTTTGTGTTCTCATAAGCTATATGTTTGTCGAGTTCGGATGGCTTAGCTACATTATTGACGAGTTCTCCCCGCATTGTTTGCATTGCCTTGTCAAGACCTCGTAATTCCCTAATACTGAACTCCGAGGATGGTACACTGACCGTGGAATTATCGTAGTAGGTATCCAAGATTTCTCCGAGCCCGTCCGAGGCCCAGCTTCGAGCTTTCTTCCAAATTATCTATATCTATGACACCGAGTTCAGCATGCACAGTCCGAAGAACCTTAGTAGTCTTCGCAGAAAGTTTTTCTCGTGAGTAGTCTAGAAAACCTAATTCATTACGAACAATATTGATGCCATGTTTACTGGCTATCGTAGACAAGGCTAGGGGCTTACGAGTACGAGAATTCATAAGACCAATATCTGGAGTGCCATGCAGTCGCAATGTTCCTTTACCATCTAATTCAAACTTTGAATAGTCATGACCAATTGGGCTAACATCTTTAAAGGTATCGTAATAATCATTAACGGTTGATTGTAAAAGTTCATCGTTAAGATTCATGCCACCAAAGCTGGTTTCATCAGTACTCTCTTCGATTGTACTAGGGTTATCAAAGTCATCTAGATTAAAATCAATCATTTTTATATTAAACATAAGGTTACATAATTTCAATATAACAATGTCTTCGCAATACGGAGGCAGGTTAAACCCACAACGTAGACTTTGAGACCCATTAGGGGTCAAAGCAATTCGTCAGTCTGTAACTATAACTAATAACCCTTGTTCCATCGATCAGAATCAAACACTTCTGGTTTCGCTTTCCTAATCTCGACGCACACGATGTGTTAGTTCCGGGTACTGTCCGACTAGCATTTACGATTAGTTTGAATTCTACTGACGTTAACAGGGAGCCTGTTCAGAACATAGGTCGTGCTATCGTTAAGAAAATCACGATTAAAATTAGTGGTAATGAAGTTTTGAGTATCGATGATAGCGATGTATACTATTGTTACATGGAATACTGGAGAACGGATAAAGAGCGGAAAACTTACAGTACCAAGGTATTTGTAATTGGAACACATTGAGACTGCGTGTAGGTGCTGATAATGGTGATAATACTGTCGTAAAAGATCTCGCTGTTGCCGGCGCATTAGGTAACCGATCCTATATTCCGCTAGACTTTGAATTACTAGATAGACACATGCCCTTTTATCAAGCATCCCTAGGCGATAGGTAAGAATTCGAACTCACTTTTGATGACTACGGCAGAGTAATCAGAGCTGCTGAAGATGCTAGCTATTCCATTGACAATATCTCACTGGAGTATGATATGATAACAGATCCTGAATTAGCCAGACAAATTCGTAACCAGTATACCGGAAGTTTAGCCATTTTGTACGATCGCATGCTTCGACATCGAAAGATCATATGGAGCATAAAAGATATGACGTGGAATATCAATCTAAACGTCCCCACGAGATCATTGAAGGGTATTTTAATGTTGTTACAAAAGAACAATTGACTATCGACGGCGTGCCTAATCAACTATATAGTCAAGGAATGCTAGCGTATCAACAATGGGATGAGATTAAAAAACTCCCTTCTATAAAACGAAGCCCAGAAGTTAACGCGGTCGCGAAAGATTTGTCTCTCGGGGATGTATCGATGGGTGAATACCTCACCAAGTATGCGCTATGGCTCGACATGCAAACCATGGACAATGACTAACTACACGGCAGTGGGAGGAGAATAGAAAATGCTAGCGAGTGTGTCACTAAACAGATAACGAAGCTCCAGGAATCGGCTGGTAAATTAAACATATATTTGTGTGTGATTATGGATGCGCAACTTAATATACAGAATGGATGATTCGTGCAAGCAATCTATTGATAATCTTTTACCTAAAGAACCACACTGCACTATCATCTGCAGCCAAACGGGTTGTGGAAAAACAGCTTTTATTCTAGATATTTTAGAAAGTCATTATCGGGGTGTTTTCGACCATATTATTATTCTGTGCCCGACTATAAGCGTTAATAAAACATACGTATCGAGAGATTGGGTAATGAATGATCCTGGGGTGTACAAAGTTGATCCAGGCGATCGTTTACAAGACTTTTTACGAGTATGTAACGAAAAATACAAAGGAGAATCAACCCTTTTCATAATAGAGGATTGCAGTGTGAGTAAAGAACTAACCAAAAAGAAAGATATGCTTTCATATTTAGCATTCTCCGGTCGACATACTCAGCATAGCGTTTGGGTACCTACTCAAAAATACAACTCTGTCCTGAAAGATCTGAGAGAGCAGACCAAATGGGTAGCCCTGTTTCATTGCAAAGACCCAGATTCATTTGAGGAATGTCTATGCGAAAATGATGTTATTTATACCAAGCTCGAACGAGATAAAGGCAGAAAACTGTTAGCTTCAACAAAGCGCTGTAAACTTGTATTAAATTGCTTAGCAAATTATAGCAAAAATAGCAAAATAACAGCAAATATAGCAACTGCTAAGCAAAATTATATAGCAAAAATAGCAAAATTATAGCAAAATTATAGCAAATTTATAGCAAATTTATAGCAAAAAGATAGCAAAATGGCAAAACTACGATAAATTGAACATTAATGGTTATTATGTAATAATGTGGCTTGAAATCCTCATTCTTTCACAAGAGGTAATAATTACTGGTTGTATTGGATATGCCATATTTTATTATGTTAGACTTAAATATCTCCTTAGGTATTACATTATGGAATGCGACGAACTCATCGAACAAATGCTCAAAGAACCAGATCAACATGCAGAAGAACATACAGATAAACATAGTGAAAGACTCGCCGCTTTAGTAGCTGGTGGAAAATGTTCCGAATATTTGGGGGAAAATTATACCATCGAAAAAATTGATAACATGACCAATGAAGAAATTAAAAAACTGTACGCGCGTTACGAGTCTAGACTGGGAGCTACCATGACTAAAACAATAGGGTTGGCTATGTTACAACTATACACAGTCAAAGCTAGTGCATTTCTTCCTATCCCGGCAGAACATCGCCCATATTTATGCGAATCTCTCGAGAAAGACCCATTCATCAAACACGCTATAAGCGCAGTAAGCTGTGTTTTATCATAGATACGGAATGTTCTTAGCTCCGATGACCACTGCTTTTAATAACAGCTAGGTATTGTCAATTTAAACATAAGTGCCTACTTAATAATAATGGAGACTCAAGTGACACCACAGATTGTGGAGACGCAACAACAAGTGAACGAGGAAATACCAGTGATTGCGAAATCACAAGCCAGAGTTACTAAGAACCCCAGAAAAATCTCAGCTGGTAGGAAGGGCGCGCTAGCGAGGAACGTGAAACTAATGCATAATTCAAACATAATCGTCCGATTAAAACTTGGGCTCCCTATGCACTAGGAGTTGTTGCTATAGCGGTGGTATGGTTGTTTTATAAGACTGGAGAAGAGAAAACGTCACCCCCAATTACACAAGTTCAATTATAATGCTATAATGACTACTCCAGTTACAGACGGTAAAATGTTGGTAAACGCAACGTATCATTCAGCGGTGGTCAGTGGTTTGGCCAGTGGCTATGCCTGTATAGCTAAAGTGATTACTAAAGCCACACCACGCAAGCAAAATTTTTTAGGTTATGATATCGGTATGGTAATTCTCGATATTGGATTGGTTATGGCTACAAAATATATGCTCATCAAACAAGGGCTTATCCCAGAAGACATAATGAAGTAATTAAACATTTGAATATTTTATATTCATATAAATATGGCAACAATTTCGATGATGGTTGGTTGAGCTATTGTTAATGCTCTAGCTTTTTCGGGGAGTAATTATTTATTTTCTACTCTGAGGGAATCAAATGCTAAAGAAGTTGAAGAGGAGCGTAAACGACATAATAAAGCATTAGAACAACTCGAAGCAGCCCAGTCACAATGGACAAGACAGAGGATATTAAGATTAGATTTTAGTAATGAAGAACTGCGTAAGCAAGGACATTCAATTCAAACGTTTAAGGATGTTGAATCTGCCATGCACGAATACTTCCTCGTTTATGGAAAAAAACTTGACCCAATACAGAGACCAACAATAGGTCAGTTTTATACACCATCAGAGGAACAAAAAAACAGAACAGAGAGATAGCATTTATAGCTTGGGATTGACAGTCATTGTAGATTTCAGTTATACTACATTTACTACACATAAACCATGACCTGGTCAGGGTGAGTCTTATCAACCATGTCACCCTGACTGCTAATCTATAAATAACCCTGACTGGCTGTTAAGTTATGTCTAGCTGGCTGTTGTCTATTTTTAGCTACACATAAGCTATGATCTATTATCAGCCCAATCAGCCTTTCCCTAACAGAAAACCAGCCGTCAAGGCAGGTCAATTCAATGGCCCCTTCCCCCGTGGATCTCAATGAAATGGCACCCTGGTTACACCAATATGCTAAGGTCAATGACAGAGATGCAAATTATTTATGGGTAGGTTTTAGCTTTGGTTTTAAGCTAGAGTTCCAGGGAAGCCGCACTGGTCGCCTGGCACGAAACTTGCGATCACAAAAGGAAGTCGACATTGGCAGGATGGCGGGGCCCTTCAAGGACACCCCCCTGGACAAAATTCGACATTCAGTCGGCCTTTAGAATTATACCAGTCCACCCATCCAATTTCGAGCTGCTAGGCATCAGATTCGAAGGTGAGTTCTATTTTGATAAATGCTTACCATTTGGCTGCTCCATATCTTGCGCCATATTTGAAACGTTTAGTACCTTCTTGCAATGGTGCATGCAATCACATCGTGTCAGATCATGCATTACCTGGATGACTTCCTAACAGGGGGCACAGCAGGCACCAGCCACTGCTCAGACAACCTCAACGGATGCGTGAATACACTAGAACAGCTTGGGGTCCCTATTGCGCACGACCAAACGGACATTCTTAGGGCTGGAAATCGACACTAATGCAATGTAGATCAGAATCACAGAGTCCAAGATCAAGGAGGCGACAAGGGAAATCCAAGACATCCTGTCAACAGGTAACATCAAGGTCACAAAAAGGGCCCTTCAGTCCCTCATAGGCAAGCTTAACTTTATGTGCAGGGCTATACCGATGGCAAGGGCATTCAGCTGAAGTCTAATCGATCTGCTTAGCAAAGGTAAGCAACCATTTCACCACACTAGGATTACCAGCTGGGTCAAGGAAGACCTACAAACGTGGTTAACATTTCTTATGAGTTATAACGGCATTTCAGTGTTTCAGGACCAACTATGGGTAGACAGCGATTTCCTCCAGCTGTTTTCAGACGCAGCGGGTGGTGCCGGCTTTGGGGCCTACATGCAGGGCAAATGGTTTAACGGCGCATGGCCAACCCAGTGGGTGACGGATGGAACTACACGGGACTTGACGCTCCTTGAGCTGGCTCCTTGAGCTGGCTCCTTGAGCTGTTCCCCATCACACTGGCCATCCAACTCTGGGGCAAGCAACTTGCAAACAAAAAGGTCCTCTTCTACTGCGACAACCAAGCCGTCGTAGCAATAATCAACATACAGTCTACCAAGGCCCCCTGAGTGATGAACTACTCGTCGCCTAATCCTGCAGTGCCTCTTATATAATATTCTGTTTAAGGCAAAGTATGTCTGTTCCACTGCTAACACTATTGCCGATGCTTTCTCGAGGTTTCAGCTCAAACTCTTCCGAGAGGCAGCACCAGCCGCGGACCAGAACCCCACACCTATCCCGTGCAACATATGGCTGATTTGAGGCAGGAAGCCGGTGTCCCGGTATAAACTCTCCCCCGTACAAATTCTCCCCCCCCGGAGATTTTATACCGGTACAGATTCTCCCCCGGAGAATCTGTTCTGAAATAAAATCTCCCCCGGGCGGATATGTTTCGCGCCCCCCTCAGTATAAAGTCTCCCCCCTTATTATTCGGTTTGTTGCAATGTCTTTCAGTACTATATTCTTTAAATAGTTATCTTTAATGTAAGGAGGGTTACTTTAAAAAAATATATTATGAAATATGGTCATAATGAATTGATATTTCAGCATATTTTATTTGGTAACTGTACCTTCCATCCTAAAATAATTATAAGACATAATCATACCAAACAAATTTGAATGAAATGACTTAATGTAACAAATACATGTACGGTTACTGTTGTAACAGAATTCAGAAATCTTATTAATCCTCGCAAACATTCGGTTTTAACACTTACTACGTAAAAACTGTCAACATATCCACGCGCGCCTCAAGCTCAGGCTGTCCGTTATACTCTGATATAAGATCTAAAATATATTCCTTAATACAGGCTACGATTTGAAAATGGTATCAGTGTAATATCAGTGGCTAGAATATCATGGTGCAAGCAGGTTTCTGTTAAACATACATCATAACTATCTAATTCAGCACTGATAAAATCTACTTTGTCTTTAAGACTGCGTACGTTTAGATATATAATCTTTAAATCTGGACTATGCAAAGGTCCTGGATTCGGATGGATATCACCGCAGCAGAAGAGAAAAAGTAAAACTAAGAATGATAATCGGAAATTAGATAAGAAAAGTAACCCAAAATATAGAGAAATGTGTATCATCTTCCCGAAATGATTAGCATGTAGAATAGATTCAAAAACACCCACCACCAGCCTGTACTGAATAACATCAACCGGCATCGTCAAAGCAAAGTGTACATGTAATTGTTACAATCGGGCTGGCCGTGAATCTTAATGAAGAACACCCTGTTAAAAAGACACACCGAAACTGATTTGCATAACTGATGACCACAACCATCAAAATAGTAAAAATGATACAGTATAACCTCATACAGAAGAGAAAACAAGAAAAACACAGAGAAGTAAAATAGCATGTCATATAGAAATGAGATAAAGTAATCTGAGAAGGGATTCATACGTTATATACAACTTAAAAAAATAATATTATGAAAAAAAAAATGAAAAAAAGAAAGAAAGAAAAATACCCCGCAAAATCAATAAAAACCAAAATCAACAAATAAAAGAACACAACTACACACACACAAGTAACTAAATGTATATTTAGATAAATATATAACTCAGAAAAAATAAAGGAGAGAAAAAAATAAATACAAAATACATTTTTTTATTATACAAATAAACATTAAAACCTAGAGGAATATGAAAAGCCAATGTGTAATGCTAAAGCACGAAGACACGATAAACTGTACCAACATTACAATGTTCCCCGATGTGCATGCTTTACCTGGGCTACATACGGGTGATCTAAGTTAGAAATATATGACTGATATAAATTCTTTATACACGGTAATATCGAATATGCTTGGATTATCTTTTTTTTCAAATGTGCTCCATTCAAGAAAAGTTATTTAGAATTATATATTTACGCTCCCCCGTGTATTTTGCTCTTTTATGTAAAAGCTTTTTCACCTTACACATTTTAATTACAGATTCCTTTGTTTTGATTTCAATGCAAACAAACCAGGCTTTTGAAATGCTATACAAAAAGTATGCTTAAAAGTTCGGCGACTTTGTTTCCATAGTGCCCGGTTTGGCGCGGTTTCACCAACTGCAAACCGCTAGGGGCTAGCGGTTGGTAAAACCGCGCAAATCGAAACAGTTCATTTATGATGACGATGTAGTATTTCCATTGGCGCGGTTAGGACCGTTCGGCTAAAAAAAAAATCGAACAGTGCTCGATTATCTTAAACCGCGTGGTTAGCCCAGCGGTTCTACCCGAGCAAAGGGTAATTTTACAGAATAAGGCCTAGTATCTTGGAAAAAACCTTGCATAGCGGTTTCACTTGAGGTGCGCCGTTTGAATTTATACAGAGTTTTTGTATTACATTTCAACCACCTCCCAAAACGGGCCCCCAAACCGCGTGGCGAACTGACCGAATGAAAGTGTTTTTCATTCAAAAGAAACACGTCAGAAAGATATATTCTTAATTGAATATTGAATTTTAGGATTTTTAATATAGCTATTGTTGCTTGCATTATTGAAAAGTAAGCTTATAAACGTAATATTAATTTATGAATGTAGTACAAACCAACAAAATCATTTTCAAACGAACTATTCCAACGTGTCAGTAGATGACTAGCCGTCACTTCGTTGTAGTTGTGTAACCGAAAGTTGTACTGTAAATACAAACCTAACACTGACATATTTAAACTAGAAATTATGTCCAATGAACGTGATGTATTGAAGCAATTGACCTTGAATTTGTTTTCCAAAATATGCTATCATGCTTGTGAAAGTGCTATCCATAAATACAGAGTTTGTTGTTTCTAATAGAGTTTTTGTTGTCTGTATACATTTTTTTTAATATACCAGTTTGAGTCTACATGTGAACACAATCGATGGTTGAAATGTAAGTCTAAGAACAAAACATGAACTAATTCTCAAGAACTCTGATGTATAAAGTTTCCTTCATCTTTGATTGACTGATGTATTTTCAATCTTTATTCAGCACTGAAGAGGCCACATGCCTATAGTAGGAAGCATGAATAATCAGCATTGATTTTGACTCCATAAACTGTCATAAAGTATTCATAAAGTATCAGGGGTCATTTCAACTTGCAAAATAATTGACATAGTCCTTTATAGAGCGAGGATTGGGCTGTTTTCCCACCCGATTGACTGATATTACAAGATTCACATGGTTTAGAACGGTACAATGAATGGTTAAGCATGCATATTACACTAATACGCGATATTTCATAAGAAAATATCATATCTCCGTTAAAACATAAAAGTAATATTTATGAGTCTACATATTGATATAAGACTTTATCACTGTATCCAATTCCAAAATTTTAGATATAAACTTAGGACAGTACAGTTCAAAATTCTTCAACCTTTAATACATCACAGGATTTGTAGCTAGACGATGGGAATCTACAGTCTTGACTGTGTTTTCTTTGATGAGAATGTTTCTCACCGACCTTAGTGTGTAGGGGTGTGATATCCTGGGCAGGAAATGACAGTGTTTTGACTACTCGTCTTTCATTAATTAACATGTTGGGCATCCCTAATTAACCTTTACTAATTCATGTTAAACCAACACAGGATGTTTTCTGGAAGTGGACAATCGCGAATGCCATATAGGGCTGACACAACACGTGTTAATAACTTCTAAAGTTACTAAACAATCTTTATACCTAACGACTAGCATATAAACTAAACATCGTCTCTATCAGAAGCAAACCACTAACCAAACCAAAAATTCTCCATCCATCAAAAAAGATCGACAGAGTAATCACTAAACTCCAAACAGGACACACCAACCTAAATAACCACCTAAATTTTTTTAAAAAACACACTACAGGTAACTGCCCACAATGCAAACAACTAGAAACCCCAGAACACGCACTCATCTACTGCACACACTACCTAACACATCGAACCGCATTACTAACCACCCTCAATCTAAACAAGGCTCTCACTCTAGAAGCAATACTAAATCCACAAAATAAACTAGAAAACTTCAAGGCCTTAGGCGTATTCTTAATAAAAACGGAACTAATAAAACGCATCTAAACACAATAACCTACCAAATCAAAATCAAATAAATAAACAAACAAACATCCACCACACCCAGCTCCCTTAGTCCTCCTCCCCAACCCCATCGGCATCTATTCCAAATCTCAAAATTCCAAAATTCTATATAAGCAACCCCTAAACCCCCCACGCCATGAAAAATCCACGCCATTAGAGGCTTAAAACGTCACCAAAAAAATACCCAACATAAACAATTCAACCAACCCTACCGAAAAGGCAAAAAACCTAGCAAACCACTTCTCGGCCATAAGCAGCAACAATAACTTCAGCGAAAAATTCCAACAAAAACTTAAAGCAGAAGCCAAACCTACTAAAGAACCAAATAATGATAACCTCGAAATAAACCAACCTTACTCAATGGAAGAACTCCAGTACGTACTCCAAAATAGGAAAAAGGGAACTGCCCCAGGACTAGACCCAACATCCTACCAAATAATCAAAAAACTCCCCCCCCCCCCCCCAACCTACTCCAGGCACTACTTAAACTATATAACCTAATCTATCAAAACGGACAGGTACCAACTCCCTGGAAACAGGCACTAGTCATCCCTATCCATAAACCCGATAAACCAACTAACCAGGCAAATTCTTATAGACCAATATCCCTAACCTCAAACCTATGTAAAGTAATGGAATCTATGGCCAAAAATAGACTACAACACTACTTAACTCAAAATAACATCATAAACACAGATCAAAGCGGTTTCACTCCTGGCCGCTCAACCTTAGATAATCTCGCCCGACTAGAACAGGACATCAAGACAGGACAACTCAACAAACAATACACAACAGGCATCTTTCTGGATTTCTCCAAAGCATTCGACATGGTTTGGCACAACGGACTAAAAAAAATAGGACTAAAAGGACAAATAATAAAATACATTCAGGACTTTCTAAACGAACGTAAAATAACAGTGGGGATAGACCAAACTCTATCGGACCAGTGTCCCCTAGAAAATGGCACTCCCCAGGGCAGTATCCTCAGCCCCACACTCTTTAATATAATGATAAACGATCTCTTCGAGGACCTATCCCTTAAAATAAACACATCCAAATTCGCGGATGATGGAGCCCTCTGGATCCGCACTAAAAGCATGAAAATGGCCCAAAATTTACTCCAAAAATCTCTTAATACAATACAACAATGGGCTGACAAATGGGACTTCTCCCTTAACTCAGAAAAAACAACAGGAATAGTATTCAAACATAAAAACATGAAACCCGCCTCCCCAATCCTCCAGCTAAAGAACCAAACAATCAAATTTCAAAAACAAACCAAATTCTTAGGACTTATTTTCGATGAACATCTCACCTGGGATGCTCACGTCCAAAACCTAACAACTAAATGCAGTAAAGATGTCCTAAACACCCTAAGATGCCTAACTGGCTCAAACTTGGGAGCCTCCGAAGATACCCTCCTCTCACTCTACATATCACTAATTAGATCAAAACTAGACTACGGCTGCACCATATACAACACCCTAAACAACTCTCTATCTAAAAAACTTGACTCAATACAATATCAGGCTCTAAAACTAATTACACGCACCCAACATGGCACCTCCTACACTTCACTTCAGGCCTTAACAGGAGAAATGCCACTAAGTCTACGCAGGGAACAGCTAAGTTTAAATTTCTGGGCCGCATCCCAATTAAACCCTCTAATCCAAAACTTAATAAACCAAAATATCAGCCCCAAAAACCAAGCTCTAGCTCGTAAACACCCCTTACTTACCCCAATATCCCAAAGAATAACAAACTACCTCAATGAACACCAAATTAAAAATCTTAAACAAAACTGCAAACAATCAAATATCTTCACCCCTAAACTTAAAATACCCCAAATAGACACAACACTAACTAGCCAAATAAATAAACAAACCGACCCAAACATAGCTAAAACCACCACACTAGCATACATACACGAAAATTGGCCAAATTGGTGTCACATTTATACAGACGGATCTTCAGATCCGACCTCCAAACACACAGGTTTCGGAGTCCATACCACACAACCAACTAAAACCACACAATCCTTCCGACTCCCAAACAACCAATCAATATTCACGGCAGAACTAATGGGCATGGCCTCAGCCCTCCATAGTCAAGAATCCAAAAACCACAATAAAATCCTAATACTTACCGACTCCCTAAGTGGACTGCAAGCCCTCCAAAACAAAAATACCAAAAACCGACCTAAATTAATCAATCTAATACTTAAAAGCTCCAACGACCTAACTAAGGCAGGCAAACAAATAACCTTCTTGTGGATACCCGCCCATGTAGGAATATACGGTAATGAAAACGCCGATAAGGCAGCTAAACAAACTATACCTCAAAATCCCAGAAATAAGTTTAAACTTACCCATCTCAAAATCAGAAATTAAAAGCGTAAATAAGCAAACAATCACCAAAAAATGGCATTACCTATATCTAAACTCAAATAGCCAAATCAAAAAAGTGCTCAGCAAACCACTAACCAAACCAAAAATACTCCATCCATCAAAAAAAATCGACAGAGTAATCACTAAACTCCAAACAGGACACACCAACCTAAATAACCACCTAAAAAAAATAAAAAAACATACTACAGCTAACTGCCCACAATGCAAACAACTAGAAACCCCAGAACACGCACTCATCTACTGCACACACTACCTAACACATCGAACCGCATTACAAACCACCCTCAATCTAAACAAGGCTCTCACTCTTGAAGCAATACTAAACCCACAAAATAAACTAGAAAGCTTCAAGGCCTTAGGCATATTCTTAATCAAAAACGGAACTAATAAAACGCATCTAAAAACACTATAATCCACCAAATCAAAATTACATAAACACACAAACATCCACCATACCCAGCTCCCTTAGTTCTCCTCCCCAACCCCATCGGCATCTATTCCAAATCTCAAAATTCCCAAATTCTATATAAGTAACCCCTAAAGCCCCCTCTTGGGTTGCACAGACCACTTTCGCCCCTTTTGGAAACACATTAAATGGCCTGGCCGGGCCCGTGTGCGAAATACGCATCAGTCGGAAAGCGCACGTTAAATCTCCAAAGTAAGTAAGTAAGTAAGTAAGTCTATCAGAAGTGTTTGGCTTGTCTATAGATGTAAACACATTTGATGATACATCTGTGTGTTTAAAGTTGATTTTGACAGCCCTGGCCAAGTCGGACCGAACACAAGCCAAACACTTCTGATAGAGACTGTTGATAATGTAGAGGGAAAAGGGCTTCACTTTGAGCACCTTGTTTTCTTTAAATACCGCGATCTGAGACACTATAAAGTGGTATTAAGGTAGATATAATACTAGTCTATAGGTGTGAATCCATTTCATGTTACATCTGTGAGGTTTAAGTTGATCTTGACAGCCCGGGCCAAGTCGGACCGAACACTTGTGAGACAGTTGAGAGTATGGGGAGAAGAGGTCTACTTTAACTAACGTGTCTGCTTTAAATACGATGAACAGTGACATTATAAAGTGGCATTTACTTAGATATAGAACGTTCCTATAAATATAAACGCCATGACGACGGATGGAAATTTGTATCACAATAGCTTGAAGTATTTGATACGTTTCAAATCTTATTTCGTTTAACGATTGATCTTTTACATGTTACCTAGATCAGCGACGCTTACATCTCACTTTTGGTTGGTGCTTGTTCATAATGTCATGTGTCTATGTTGCATCAATAATATGTAGGTATGATCACCGATAATGAAGTAATTAGCCAATAACACTTTGGTCCGTGTTGGCCCGGCTGGCCCGACTTTTAGGCAATACCCTCAACTATTGACTTACTTACTTACTTACTTTGGAGATTTAACGTGCGCATTCCTACTGATGCGTATTTCGCACACGGGCCCGGCCAGGCCATTTAATGTGTTTCCGTCCTATTGACACTCAAACAGCTTAACCTAATCTAACCGATGATGTAGATTTCTCCACTACTGAGGAAACAATAGACACTACTCCAACTAAAACAAACCAAAATTCCCTTTCAGCCCCAAAAAGGAAGAACAAACTAAACCGCAAAACTCCCCAACCAGCTAACTTGGGACCCAAAACTGAAATAACCTCACCTGACTCCTAGTATACATGCATAGTCAAAACTCACCAAAAGCTAGCATGAAATGCTTCCACAAAGTAGCTTTCAATATAAAATTAACCAATCTTCCCTTCTTCCTCTTTAACCTCCACCTAAAAGAAGTCACCGAATAAAATAAAAACTAAAAATTAAATCACCAATCACCCGAACCCAATAATGGAAGGACTAATTATTTTTCAGTGGAACGCCAACGGACTCACCTCCCGCGGCCATGAACTAAAAACTAAATTTAAACTAAATAAAGGCCTTCACATTGCTTGTATCCAGGAAACAAAATTCTCAAAAAAATCCAAATTCACACTACCTAACTACAACTCAGTTAGAACTGACAGAGCTAAACCAAAAACAAGAAGAGCCGCAGGAGGACTAATCATATTTATCAGGGAAGATATAAATTACGAAGAAATAAAAATAGACACGCCAAACCTAGAAGCCAACGGCATTAAAATCAGATTAAATAACCGAAAAATAAACATCATAAATATATACCACTGGGCGGAACAAAAAGTCCAACCTGAGGATCTAAACAAACTACTCCGAATAAGCGATAGATCTACTATATTCCTAGGAAACGTTAACGCTCACCATCCTACATGGACCATAGATGATAAAATAGATAATCATGGCAAATTAATCTCCGAATGGATAGAAACAAACGACCTAGTACTCCTAAATAACAACCAACCCACGAGTTACGATAAGATTAACCATAAAATGTCGGCTATCGACCTAACCATATGCAACGCAGATGTAGCTCAAGGTACTCAATGGGAAGTGCACGACGTCCCGCTAGGTAGTGACCACTTCCCCATAAACATAACCATAGTAAATACAAACGTACCAATCCAAACAGAAAACCAAGAACCAAAATTCCATTACAATAAAGCTAACTGGGACCAATTCCAAGATATCTGCAACGAAGCTAACTCAAACGAAATAGAAAATAATGATCCAGAAACCTATTGTAAAAACCTAACAGACTATATAATAAACGCAGCCAAAACCTCCATCCCCTTCAAAACATCTAAGACAGGCAAACCGACCGTACCATGGTGGAATGAGGAAATAGAACAGACTAGACGAAAACGTTAATCAGCCTTCAATAAAGCAAAACGCGACTACAAACATCTAAAGTTAGCCCACGAACTAAACCACCAGGTTCAAAAACTAGTCCAACTAGCCAAAAGTAGAGACTGGAAAAAATTCCGCGAAGGTATAAATAACCGTACAGATGCCAGAATGGTCTGGCGCAAAATCCACGCCATCAGAGGCTTAAAATGACAAAGAAACTAACATTAACAACTCAACCAACCCCGCCCAAAAAGCAAATAATCTCGCCAACCACTCTTCGGTTGTTAGCAGTAACACCAACTTCAGCCAAAAATTCCAAGATAAACTTAAAACAAAAAACAAACCCACAAAAGAACCAAACAATAACAATCTAGAAATAAACCAACCCTACACAATGGAGGAGCTCCTCTACGTAATCCCAAACAGGAAAAAGGGCACAGCCCCAGGATTAGACCTAACTTCTTCACAAATAATTAAAAAACTCCCCCTAAAACTATTCCAGGCACTACTCAAACTATACAATCTCATCTACCTAAACGGACAGGTTCCTACTCCCTGGAAACAGGCCCTAGTCATACCAATCCCTAAACAAAATAAACCAGCTAATCAAGCTAACTCATATCGACCAATATCTCAACTTCAAACTTATGCAAAGTAATGGAATCAATGGCTAAAAATAGATTACAACATTACCTAACCCAAAATAACATCAACTATTGAACTGCATGGCAAGTATTTATAAAACGACCGGGGGAGGAAATATTCTGGGGGGAGATTTTATTTCGTAGGTTGGGGGAGAGTTTATTTCGAGAGGGGCAGAACTGTACCGGTATAAATTCGCCGGGGGGAGATTTTATTCTGGGGGCAAATATATTTCGTGACACCGGCAGACTCCTACAACAATCTCTGTCTACAAACACATGGGCCACTTACCAAACAGGCATCAATGCCTTGCACCAGTTCCGGTCCACACACCAGCTACAAAAGGTGTGGCCAGTCCCGCTGGATCAGGTTGTAAACTTTATTGCTTATCTGTCAGTCACTCACCACACCCCTAACACAGTCAAGACTTACATTGCAGCGCTGTCTTCACAGCACAAATTCCACGGGCTCACCGACTGTACAAACCATTTCCTGGTGGGCAAGATTTTAACAGGCTTACACAAATCAGCGGGCCGACCAGACACCATGCAGATCTGCTGCAGGTAGTAACCAACAATCTGCCACAAGTATGCTCATCAGCATATGAAGCCAGACTGTTCAAGGCAGTCTACTGCACAGCCTTCTTTGGTTTCTTTGGGGTTAGCGAGCTGGTCCAAACTGGACCCTCAAAAAACAGGTTGTGCCATCCAGATTTTAAGATTCTCAGGGAACCTCCAGCAGCTTTCAATCCATCTACCACACTCAAAGTCTGATCAGTACAGGATGGGGACAACAGTTACAATGTCATCTATACAAGGTAATCCGCTATGTCCGGTAGTCGCCATCAAACACTACTTGGAGGTGCACCCTTCCGGCCCACAACATGCATTCGTTCATTTCGACCATTCCCTGTTACAAGGTACCAATTCCAGGCACTCCTAAAAAAGGCCTAAGCACACAGCAACATAAACACGGCTTGCTATTCTTTGCACTCCTTCCGCATGGGGGCAGCCACATCAGCAGCCATGAACGGGGTGCCGGAACACCTCATACAGCAATACAGCAGGTGGAAATCAGATTGCTACAATGCTTACCAACAAATGTAATGCTGCACAATTAATTCAAATAGTCTTTTCATGGTACTTACTACACTTCTTATTGTCTACAGTTTGGATGGTGGGATCCAGCTACATGGCCAGGGCACGACAGTACTTGCTCCTGAATGGCACCAGTCCGAACCAACCGAGGATGCTATGGCTGGCACGAGGGGGGATGAGGTGGAAGGAGCTGGACACCATTCTAGATGCACAGGTCAAGGCGACATGGCGCAGCCCCAGAGCCCTCATCATTCACCTGGGCTCTAACGACCTGTGCTCGGTCAAGGGCAGCCAACTCTACCTTGACATGGTGGCATCAATCCTTCGGATACAACTCCAGCTTCCTGACACCAAGGTCATGGTATCGTCAATGCTACCCAGGCGCTACTGGCACGATGCCAGGGATCCACTAAAGATCGAGGGGATGCGGAAGAATATCAACCGCCAACTGGCCAACCGAGTCAAAGAGCTCGGCGGTACAATAGTGCCACATTCCCAGATCCTAGCATCAGACAAGACATGGTACGCCTTGGAGAGCGTCCACCTCAGTGACAAAGGACTGTGTGTGTTTAAGGACAATTTATTGCATGCTCTGGCGCTTGTTTTGCGCCAGTAAGGATGTTTTCAGTACATAGGCAAGCTGGGCAACAATGCTATCTCCCCGTGGGTGTGGGGTAGCACTCTGGTGCTTTGTGGGGGGGTTCTTGTGGGCTACACTGCTAGTAACAAATTAACTTGCTTCCAAATTAATACTCGTGCTTAAGGCTACCTGCTTTTCAGCGAGAACCTTTCTGGGGCTACCTGCTTCTCAGTGGGATCCTTGTCTTTCCCGATTTTTCAGCCGGGGAATCGTAAAATAACATACGTTGGGGCAAACAATTGCCACATATATGGGCCCGGCGGCAGAAGTCGTCTTGTCAAGCGGTAGCTGACATTTGGGTCCGCGGCGGTAGTCGCACAATGGTTTGCTAATGGGGCCAGGCAGTGGGATCTGCTTTGGCCGGCTACCTGGGGCCGGGCAGCGGTAGCTGCTTTTGACAGCTTGGTAGTTGCCAAGCAATGGTAGAGTTTAAATATGTTACCGTGGGGGCCGGACAGCGGTAGCACTCTCAGGCCAGCAGCGCTAGCTGCGAATCGCCGTTGGCCACGCTAGAATTTTGGTATACACAACTAGCAGCTTAGTAGCCCACTAGTACCTTCACACCCTCAGCCATTTAATCCAATCTCATCTTGTGTTTTTATTATCGGCACGGGCATCCACGGCTTGGTGGCCCATGCCTCTCCTTGGCATATCGCGGGATAACCACTCTTATTACATCAGGCAGGGAAACATTAACTATACATGTTCTGTGTGCGGGATAGGGGTCAAAGGTCGTTATTGTTTATGTAAGAAACACTGTGCTGATAGGGTCAGAAACCAGATTATTTACTCTAGGAAGAGAGATTACATCAAGAGGAATAGGTTGGGGAGAATACGTATTTAGATATATGAAAAACAACCATTTAGAGATTTGACTCATTTTGCATAAACCATTAAATCACAATGGTTTTTGTCAGAGAGTTGAAGGCCTTGGCAAAGCAACGCGGTCTACATGGATATTCTCGAATGAGAAAAGCTGAATTGATTGATTTACTCGGTTTGGAATACAACAAACCCCAGACTGTTAGAGAACTCAAAGATCAAGCAAAAAACAGTGGGCAGAGAGGTTATTCTCGAATGAGAAAAGCTGAATCAAGCGCTTTACTAGATAATAATCAATCCGATGATGTTGATAAAAATAATAAATCCGATGATGTTGAAAAAAATAAAAAGTTAAAATTTGTACCCACAGCCGGCGTTGGTAAATATCTAAGAGGTTGGAAGATGGATATTAATTCCAACATTGAGGTTAATGATGTTAAGCTCATCGTATCAAGCAAAATTAACGAGGAGTTAGATGATTTACATAGAATAAAATACCAGCTGACGATTAAAATGTCATTGAGTAAAAGTAACAAAGACGATAGCACTGAATATACCGAACCATATTTCCGTAGCAATCAAGAAGTTATAACTGAATCTGATACTATAAGCGCATCATTAGATACATCAATTCAGAGGATACAAGAAATTTTAGAACGCTGGACTAATAGAGGTTCGGGTTGGGGTGTGGATAAAATCGATAGTTTATATTTAGATATAGCAAATTATATGCCTTTCAAAGCTGGATCTTATATAGATTTACCCCCGTATTATAAAAAGAAAAAAGCCATAATCAATGTAAAAAATAAATCCGATGACTGTTTAAGAATGATGATAAGATCTGCATTGTTCCCCGTAGATTCTAAAATTGCAAATAGACCTTCTAGCTATCCTCAAAACGATGGACTAAACTTTGATGGCATAGGCGAAACTACACCAATATCATAAATTGATAAGGTGGAAAAGCAAAATAATTTAGCTATAAATGTTTTCGGACATTCTAAAGGAATTGTTGTATACAGGATCAGCTCCGCCCCAGAACAAATTCCCAGAATCAATTCATTTCTGATCGAAAAAGATGGAACATATCATTATACGTGGATAAAGAGTTTAAACAGGCTATTATACGATCAAACAAAATATAAGGAAAAGAAATATTTCTGCGAAAGATGCCTACATGGGTACAGCAGACAAGATCTATTAGAAGCGCATAAAGAAGACTGCAGAGGTGTTGGACACAATGCTATCAGTGTGATATGCATAAAGAGGGGAAAAATATATTAAAATTTGAACATTATTGTAATCAAATGCCAGTACCGTACGTAATTTACGCTGACTTCGAAGCACTTATCAAACCTATAGAAAATACCAACTGAAGCAATCAAGATAATCAAGATAGTTTTACATACAAAACTCAAGAACATATTCCTTGTGGGTTTGGATATATAGTTGTAAGGTATGATGGGAAAACAAAACCGCCTGTGATTTACAGAGGTCCCGATGCAGCAGGAAAGTTCCTAGAATATCTACAAAATGAAGAGAGAATAAACAGGGAAAATTGATCGCGTAAGAAACCCATGTGTATGACGAGGGATGATTGGAGGGCCTTTAAGAAGTCAACGAGTTGTCATGTTTGTAATAAACCCCTGAATGGAATCCCTAAGAGATCATTGCCACGTCACGGGTAATTATCGGGAAGCCGCGCATAACAAGTGTAACTTGAAACTAAAAATGAATTCTCAAACAATACCCATCCCTGTTGTGTTTCATAACCTTAGAGGATATGATTCACATCTCATTATGCAAGCTATCTCAAAGACTGACGGCGGCAATAACAAATCAATATACTGATCGGATAACTCGTCATTTGTTGTTGAGAAAAGGTTTATATCCTTACGAATATATGGATGATTGGTCTAGATTCGACGAAATTAAATTACCACCCCTTGAATCATTCTATAGTAACTTAACAGAATCTAATATAACCGATGCCGATTATGAACACGCTCTGACTGTGTGGGATAAATTAGGTTGTAAGAATTTAGGTGATTATCATGATCTGTACTTAAAAACCGATGTACTGTTACTTGCCGATATATTTGAGATATTCAGAAAGACGTGTTTAAAACAATACGGCTTGGATCGGGCATGGTACTATTCCAGTCCCGTACTGTTGTGGGATGCATTTTTGAAGAACACCGGTGTAGAACTAAAACTACTCACCGATTACGATATGCACATGTTTATTGAGAAAGGATTAAGAGGTGGTATATCGATGGTAGCGAAAAGGTATTCTAAGGCTAAAAATAAATTAGTGGAAGGATATGATCCGAGTAAACCCGACACGCACATATTTTATCTCGACGCCAACAATTTGTATGGATGGGCTATGAGTCAACCTTTACCCACGAGTGGTTTTGAGTGGGTCGATGATATCGATGTGAATGATATCCCCACAGATTCCGATAAAGGGTACATACTAGAAGTTGACTTGGAATATCCAAAAGAGTTGCACAAAGACCATAACAGTTATCCTCTAGCTCCCGAAAGGTTAATGGTGAATAAAGATTGGATGTCGGAATATCAACACTCCTTGATGGGTAATACTAGGTTAGCTAACGTAGAAAAACTCGTACCAAATTTGATGGATAAGACAAAAAACCTATATAAGCTCATGAATAACTCAGTATTTGTTAAAACTATGGAGAATCTTAGGAAGCGTGTCGATGTTCCGTTTTTAAACAGAAGCAAGATATTTGATAACGACTTAGCGGCGCTGCATATGCAGAAGAGTAATATAAAATTCAACAGACCGGTGTACGTTGGTATGAGTATTCTTGACTTGTCAAAACACTTAATGAATGACTTTTATTACGACGAACTTAAGAAGCAATACGGCGATAGATGTGAGGTGTTATATACCGACACAGATTCTTTGTTGATGGAAATACAAACAGAGGATGTATATAAAGATATGGCAGAAAAAATAGATATGTACGACACGAGCGATTACCCAAAAGATAATCCACTGCACAGCGTAGTAAATAAAAATGTGTTAGGTAAGATGAAGGATGAATGTGCTGGGACTCCTATAGTGGAGTTTGTCGGATTAAGACATAAGATGTATTCTATAAAGAAGTCTGATAATGGAGAAATAAGAAAAGCTAAGGGCGTTAAGAAGTATGTGGTAAAAAGAGACAAGAACAGTATAAGGAAGCATTTTACATTCAAACATGAGATGAACACTTTAAGAAGTGACAGTCACAGGATCTATGGATTAAGAATGAACAAGACATCATTATCCCCCTTAGATACAAAGAGATGGATTGATAAGGATGGTGTAACTACCTATGCTTATGGTTATGGTGGTCATACTGTATCGTCGGGAACTATGAGCAACTCTTCTCGTACAAATGCCCTGCCCGGTCCATCTTTAAGATAATAAAAAATAGGCTCTCCATCGTACAAATGCCCTGCCCGGTCCATCTTTAAGATAATAAAAAATAGGCTCTCCTTCTTTCATAACCAATCGACTAATGTTATATGTTTTAAGGGACCAAATCCGTTCAGTTGCGCAACGTAGGCCTCCTTCAAGTTCACCGGGCTGGTATTAATATCTTACGCTTACTCTATCCGGAAGTTTTTGTTCTTTGCCTCTCCTCGGTGCTGAAGATTCGGAAGTAACAGATTTCATTTTAATTGCATCGGATGGTTTCTTCCCAATTAATCCCGTTACTTCATTATTCAGTGCTGATACAACAGCTGATAATCGTGTCACCCATTCGGTTGATTTCAATTGTTCCGATTTCTTTTCAATCCCATACTGATAGCCAAACAAACGTTCCGCTTATGTCCGGTTAAATCTTTTGACGATAGCTTGACTACAGTGGGCCTCTTATTGACCACCGCTGATTTCGACATCGTGCTTTGTTAACAGTTTAGTTACTGATCCCATAAACTCACGACCGGGATCTACTTGAAATAACTTAGGCCATTTAAGTGGTCCGCGTTTATATATGCGACTCTGTGCATTAGCGACTTCTGTTGAATCTTTCGAGGTTAATGGCTCAGCCTCTTTGTATCAACTAGCCACATCCACTACTGTTAAAGCGTATTTATACGTTTTGCGTTTTACCTTATCGTGGGGAAGAAACAAGAGGTCAGCCTGATGAACTTTATTCGTTGTAAAAAAATCAAACTTCTTCCTCGGTATATAACGCGGTGCTGGTAAGTATATTTGCCACATCGCTTGTTTCTTTAGCCAATCCTTGGCAACATCTTTAGATACCTTAGCCACAGTGACTAATTTTTTTATTGCTCCTATACCTTTCCAATATCCTCGTGGGCTATAGTAAATTTTATTCATTATCAATTAATATAGATGTTTCTTTTAATACGACTTATGACGATCGTTAAATCGCATCAGCGTTTTGCATAAAAAATTCCCGCTGTATTGGTGGTATAGGTATATAAATCTGGCTCCAGTGGAGTTGCGGCAGAACCCCTATTACCTATACTACTTCCGGAGAGTCACTCAGTCGCAATATTCCTTTATTATCTATTGGAATAGTCATGGCCAGTAGGAGTAACATATTTTTTGTCTTCTTTTAAGACATTGTAATAATCATTAACGGTTGATTGCAAAAGTTCCTTGTTAAAATTCATAAAGCTGGTTCTATCAGTACCATCTTCTACTGTACTAGTATCAGTTAGGTTATCTAGATTAATATCATCCATTTTCATATTAAACATAAGGTTACATAATGTCAATATAAACAAGTTCTTCAATATACGGATGCAAGTTAAATTCACAGCATAGACTTCGGGACCCATTAGGAGTCATAGCAATTCGCCAGTCTGTATCTATAACTTACAACCCAAGTACCATTTATCAGAATCAGACACTTCTGGTTTGCTTTCCTAATCTCGGCGCACACAATGTGTTAGGAACTGCCCGACAATCATTTACAATTAATTTGACTTCTGTGGACCTTAGAAGGGTCAACAAATGTTCAGAACATAGATCGTGCAACTGTAAAGAAAATCACGGTTAATGATCGAGCATTAAAAAGATGGAATGCGATGAACTTATCAAGCAACTGCTCCAAGATGAGCCAGAACTTGTAGTTACAGATCAACATAGAGAAAGACTCGCGGGTTTGGTAGCCGGTGGAAAATGCTCCCAATACTTGGGGGAACAATACACCACTCAAAAAATTGATAACATGACCGATGAAGAAATAAAAAAAATGTACACGCGTTACGAGTCTAGACTGAGAGCTACCATGACTAAAACAATAGGGTCAGCTATGGTAAATCTATACACAGCAGAAGCTAGTACGTTTCTTCCTATCCCACCATAAAATTGTGTGTATTTTTGCGAATCTCTCGAGAAAGACCCATTTATCAAACATGCTTTAAGCGCCGTAAGCTATGAGTTTTACCATAGATACGGAATGTTCTTGGCGCCAGTTACTACTGCTTTAATAACGGCTAAGTATTGTCTATTCAAACATACATGCCCACTTAATAATAATGGAGGTCGAAACACCACAAGTGATTGCACAATCACCGCAAGTGAATGAGGAAACATCGCAAGTGAGAGTGACTAAGAATCCTCGAAAAGTCGCAGCCGGTAAAAGGGGAGCGCTAGTAAGGAAGGCAAAACTACTACACACTGAACTTAGTTCACACCCTATTAAAACTTGGGCTCCCTATGCCCTCGGCGTTATAGCAGTGGTATGGTTGTTTTTTAAGACTGGAGAAGAGAAAACACCACCAGTCGAGGTTCAATTAGAGTTAAGCCCTCATGTAATGTTATAAAAAGCATGACTACTCCAGTTAAAGATGGTAAAATGGTGGTAAACGCAGCATATCGGCTGTGGTTAGCGGAAGAGCTATCGGCTGTACACATATAGGTAAAATGATTACTAAAGCCACACCACCCAAGCTAGAATTTATTGGTTATATCGATATACTGGTCCTAGATGTAGGCTTAACTATGGCTACTAAAGATATGCTAATCAAACAAGGGCTTATCCCAGAAAACATTATGAAGTAATTAAACATTTGAATATTTATCAACATAGCATTGTTGAACACAGTTCAAGCATTAAATGGCATCAACTGCGATGATGGTCTATGGAGCTATTGTTAATGCTCTAGCTTTTTCGGGGTGTAATTTTTTTATTTTCTACTATGAGAGAATCACATGCTAAAGAAATTGAAGAGGAGTGGAAATGACACAATAAAGCATTAGAACAACTCGAAACAGCCCAGTCACAATCGTCCAGGAGAGGGACCCAGAGATTAGATTTGATTAATGATGAACTTTGTAAACAAAACCATTCCATTCAAATGTTTAAGGATGTTGAATTTGCCATGCATGAATACCTGAGTACAAGACCAAGGCTATCACAGTTTTATACACCGTCAGAGGCTCACAAAGACCGCGAGATAGCCTTTATAATTTTGGGATTGTTGGTGGTGTCTATTTTTAACTACGCTATTACGCATAAGCCATGACCTATTAATAGCCATGATGGCTCGGCTGAGTCTCGGCTCTGTCGCTATGACCTGGCAACACACTAGGCAGCATAAATCATGAGCTATGACGCGCTGGGTCTTATCAGCTATGAGCTGGCCGAAACTCGGTTGATTTGCATTTAGACAAATGATATGATAGGTGTATAACAACCATGAATCTGTGCAGATTTACACTCATCTGGAAACCCCCTATTTGTGGAAGACGGTGTGTGAGTCTTTACTGTGGAATTCATGCTTATTACATTAGACAGGGAAAAATTAACTATACATGTTTTGTATGTGGGGTAGGGGTCAAAGGTCGTTACTGCTTATGCAAGAAACACAGTGCTGATAAGATCAGGAACCAGATTATTTCATCACAATGGTTTTTGTCAGAGAGTTGAAGGCTTTGGTGAAACAATGTGGTCTACGTGGTTATTCTCCAATGAGAAAAGCTGAACTGTTTTCCTTACTGAGTTTGGAATACAACAAATCCCAGACTGTATCATGATATAA
This sequence comes from Haliotis cracherodii, assembly GCF_022045235.1. Lineage (NCBI taxonomy): Eukaryota > Metazoa > Mollusca > Gastropoda > Lepetellida > Haliotidae > Haliotis > Haliotis cracherodii. Next base: position 34,489,343 of record NW_027266286.1, read on the forward strand.
CATTTATACTAAGTTTTCCTACAATAATTAGATCGACATCAAGTGCTTTTATGACTTATCATGGTGTAATATTTATACATCATTTCATATAATTATAGTTTAGTAAGTAATACTTATCAGGTAAAATGCATATATAAAATATCAGTAGTTTCAGTTATAGCTTTTTAGATAGATGCTAGCCTAAGGTAATGGGAGCGCAACTCCTAGACATACTATTCAATAAGACAAGGGTTATGTCTACATAGTTTAATAGATTTGAAGCTTTTAGATAAATGCTAGCCTAAGGTATCAAGATCCCATCTCCCAGACAAAAGATATGTCTACATAGTCTTATAGATTACCTTGAACTATTTTATTTAGGTAAATCTGTCATCACCTATATTAGAATAACATTCAGCAATTACTTACAGGATTAGCCCCCATACAAGCTTCTCTATAGTGCATTAAGGATTAGCCCCCATACAAGCTCGTCTATAGGGCATTAAGGATTAGCCCCAACACAAGCTCGTTTATAGTGACGCCATAATCTCTTGCAAAGCATCCAGTAAATATGTCAACAAGATTAGTGCCAGTCCAACAGGATAAACAGGATTAAGTATTCCCCTCTGTCTAGCCATTCATTTAGCATAGGGCACAACCCATCGTGTATCAACCAATCATATTCCATTTTATTGTTCTAATTTTTGTTAAATACATACAGAAACCTTGTTAGGGCAGAGAATCTAAACTTAACCAATCTACCCTTCTTCCTCTTTAACCTCCGTCTAAAAGAAGTCACCGAATAAAATAAAAACTAAAAACTAAATCACCAATCACCCGAACCCAATAATGGAAGGACTAAATATTTTTCAGTGGAACGCCAACGGACTCACCTCTAATGGCCATGAACTAAAAACTAAATTTAAACTAAATAAAGGCCCTCACATTGCTTGTATCCAGGAAACCAAATTCTCAAAAAAATCCAAATTCACACTACCTAACTACAACTCAGTTAGAACTGACAGAGCTAAACCAAAAACAAGAAGAGCCGCAGGAGGACTAATCATATTTATCAGGGAAGTTATAAATTACAAAGAAATAAAAATAGACACGCCAAACCTAGAAGCCAACGGCATTAAAATCAGATTAAATAACCGAAACATAAACATAATAAATATTTACCACTGGGCGGAACAAAAAGTCCAACCTGAGGATCTAAACAAACTACTCCGAATAAGCGATAAATCTACTATATTCCTAGGAGACTTTAACGCTCACCATCCTACATGGAGCATAGATGATGAAATAGATAATCATGGCAAATTAATCTCCGAATGGATAGAAACAAACGATCTAGTACTCCTAAATAGCAACCAACCAACGAGGTACGATAAGATAAACCATAAAATGTCGGCTATCGACTTTACCATATGCACCGCAGATCTAGCCCAAAGTACTCAATGGGAAGTGCACGACGTCCCGCTAGGTAGTGACCACTTCCCCATAAACATAACCATAGTAAATACAAACGTACCAATCCAAACAGAAAACCAAGAACCAAAATTCCATTACAATAAAGCTAACTGGGACCAATTCCAAGATATCTGCAACGAAGCTAACTCAAACGAAATAGAAAATAATGATCCAGAAACCTATTGTAAAAACCTAACAGACTATATAATAAACGCAGCCAAAACCTCCATCCCCTTCAAAACATCTAAGACAGGCAAACCGACCGTACCATGGTGGAATGAGGAAATAGAACAGACTAGACGAAAACGTTAATCAGCCTTCAATAAAGCAAAACGCGACTACAAACATCTAAAGTTAGCCCACGAACTAAACCACCAGGTTCAAAAACTAGTCCAAATAGCCAGAAGTAGAGACTGGAAAAAATTCTGCAAAGGTATAAATAACCGTACAGATGCCAAAACGGTCTGGCGCAAAATCCACGCCATCAGAGGTTTAAACCGACATAAAAAAACACCTAGCATTAACTCAACCAACCCCGCCCAAAAAGCAAATAATCTCACCAACCACTTTTCGGCCGTTAGCAGTAACTCCAACTTCAGCCAAAAATTCCAAGATAAACTTAAAACAGAAAACAAACCCACAAAAGAACCAAACAATAACAATCTGGAAATAAACCAACCCTACACAATGGAGGAGCTCCTCTACGTAATCCCAAACAGGAAAAAGGGCACAGCCCCAGGATTAGACCTAACTTCTTCACAAATAATTAAAAAACTCCCCCTAAAACTACTCCAAGCACTACTCAAACTATACAATCTCATCTACCTAAACGGACAGGTTCCTACTCCTTGGAAACAGGCCCTAGTCATACCAATCCCTAAACCTAATAAACCAACTAATCAAGCTAACTCATATAGACCAACATCCCTAACTTCAAACTTATGTAAAGTAATGGAATCAATGGCTAAAAATAGATTACAACATTACTTGACCCCAAAAAACATCATAAACCCAGATCAAAGCGGTTTCACTCCTGGCCGCTCAACCCTAGATAACCTCGCCCGACTAGAGCAAGATATTAAGACAGGACAACTAAATAAACAATATACCACATGCATCTTCTTAGACTTCTCTAAAGCTTTCGACATGGTATGGCATGACGGGCTAATACAAAAACTTAAAAAAATAGGACTCAAAGGTCAGATAATAAACTACATCCAGGACTTCCTAAACAATCGTAAAATAACCGTGGGTTATTGACCAAACACTATCGGACCAATGTCCCCTAGAAAATGGCACTCCCCAGGGCAGTATCCTCAGCCCCACCCTCTTCAATATAATGATAAACGATCTATTCGAGGGCCTATCCCTTAAAATAAACACATCCAAATTCGCGGATGATGGAGCCATCTGGATCCGCACTAAAAGCATGAAAATGGCCCAAAATTTACTCCAAAAATCTCTTAATACAATACAACAATGGGCTGACAAATGGGACTTCTCCCTTAACTCAGAAAAAACAACAGGAATAGTATTCAAACATAAAAACATGAAACCCGCCTCCCCAATCCTCTAGCTAAAGAACCAAACAATCAAATTTCAAAAACAAACCAAATTCTTAGGACTTATTTTCGATGAACATCTCACCTGGGATGCTCACGTCCAAAACCTAACAACTAAATGCAGTAAAGACCTAAACACCCTAAGATGCCTAACTGGCTCAAACTGGGGAGCCTCCGAAGATACCCTCCTCTCACTCTACATATCACTAATTAGATCAAAACTAGACTACGGCTGCACCATATACAACACCCTAAACAACTCTCTATCTAAAAAACTTTACTCAATACAATATCAGGCTCTCAAACTAATTACACGCACCCAACATGGCACCTCCTACACTTCACTTCAGGCCTTAACAGGAGAAATGCCACTAAGTCTACGCAGGGAACAGCTAAGCTTAAATTTCTGGGCCGCGTCCCAATCAAACCCTCTCATCCAAAACTTAATAAACCAAAATATCAGCCCCAAAAACCAAGCTCTAGCTCGTAAACACCCCTTACTTACCCCAATATCCCAAAGAATAACAAACTACCTAAATGAACACCAAATTAAAAATCTTAAACAAAACTGCAAACAATCAAATATCTTCACCCCTAAACTTAAAATACCCCAAATACACACAACACTAACTAGCCAAATAAATAAACAAACCGACCCAAACATAGCTAAAACCACCACACTAGCATACATACACGAAAATTGGCCAAATTGGTGTCACATTTACACGGACGGATCTTCAGATCCGACCTCCAAACACACAGGTTTCGGAGTCCATACCACACAACCAACTAAAACCACACAATCCTTCCGACTCCCAAACAACCAATCAATATTCACGGCAGAACTAATGGGCATGGCCTCAGCCCTCCATAATCAAGAATCCAAAAAACACAAAAAAAATCCTAATACTTACCGACTCCCTAAGTGGACTGCAAGCCCTCCAAAACAAAAATACCAAAAACCGACCTAAATTAATAAATCAAATACTTAAAAGCTCCAACGACCTAACTAAGGCAGGCAAACAAATAACCTTCTTGTGGATACCCGCCCACGTAGGAATATACGGTAATGAAAACGCTGGTAAAGCAGCTAAACTATCCCTCAAAATCCCAGAAATAAGCTTAAACTTACCCATCTCAAAATCAGAAATAAAAAGCGTAAACAAGCAAAAAATCACAAAAAAATGGCATAACCTTTATCTAAACTCAAATAGCCAAATCAAAAAAGTGCTCAGCAAACCACTAACCAAACCAAAAATTCTCCATCCATCAAAAAAAATCGACAGAGTAATCACTAAACTCCAAACAGGACACACCAACCGAAAAAACCATCTAAAAAAAATTAAAAAACATACTACAGGTAACTGCGCACACTGCAAACAACTAGAAACCCCAGAACACGCACTCATCCACTGCACACACTACCTAACACATCGAACCGCATTACTAACCACCCTCAATCTAAACAAGGCTCTCACTCTAGAAGCAATACTAAACCCACAAAATAAACTAGAAAACTTCAAGGCCTTGGGCGTATTCTTAATCAAAACGGAACCTTTAAAACGCATCTAAAAACACAATAATCTACCAAATCAAAATTACATAAACAAACAAACATCCACCATACCCAGCTCCCTTAGTTCTCCTCCCCAACCCCATCGGCACCTATTCCAAATCTCAAAATTCCCAAATTCTATATAAGTAACCCCTAAAGCTCCCTCTTGGGTTGCACACACCACTTTTGCCCCTTTCGGAAACACATTAAATGGCCTGGCCGGGCCCGTGTGCGAAATACGCATCAGTCGGAAAGCGCACGTTAAATCTCCAAAGTAAGTAAGTAAGTAAGAAAAGGGGTTTGTCACTCTAACCAAGCAGATCTCTCTCCCACAGCCCAGAGGGTTGTAGCGACTCTCTGTGGCACCCTCAGTTATTTTTCTAAGATATTGTAACTTGCTCATTGTTAATTGTTCTTGTAAATAAAATTGTAATTAGTCTCCTGTGACTCCGGCTCTTTGCTTACTAATTCCCCAAGAAAACCAGCACGCCATTTGGAAGGTATGTTCACCAAGAACAGTTCCATGATAACTGTTAGAGAACTCAAATTTCAAGCGAAAAAAAGTGGGTTGAGAGGTTATTCTCGTTGAGTTAAGATTTGAACCCACTTCCGGAGTTGGATGGATAATAATTCCAACATGGATGTTAATGATGTTAAACCCATCATATACCTAACCTTATTTCAGAGGCAACCAAGAAGTTATAACCAAATCTGATTCTATAAGCGCATCATTAGATGCTTCTATTCAGCGGATACAAAAATCTTTAGAAAGCTGGACTAATAGAGGTTCGGGTTGGGGTGTGGATAGAATTGATACTTTATATTTAGATATAGCAAATTATGTGCCTTTGAAAGGTGGATCTTATTTAGATTTACCCTCGTATTAAAAGAAGAAAAAAGACTGTGAACAATAAAGGCGATGATAATATCTTCCCAGTTTCCCGCAGACAAAAATCCTGATAGGCCTTCTAGCTATCCCAAAGACGTTGATCTCAACCTTGATGGTATAGACAAGCATACACCAATCTCACAAAATGATAAGGCGGAAAAACAAATAATTTAGCTATACATGCTTTAGGACATTCTTCTACAGGAATTGTTGTACACAGGATAAGAACATATTCCCAGAATCAATTCATTTCTGATTGAAAAAGATGGGAAATATCATTTTACATAGATAAAGAGTTTTAGCAGGCTGTTATGCGATGAAACAAAACATGCGGGAAAGAAATATTTCTGCGAAAGATGTCGGCATGAATTCAGCAGACAAGATCTATAAGAAGCGCATAAAGAAGACTCCAGAGGTGTTGGGCAGACTACTATCAGGATCGATATGCCTAAAGAGGGTAAAAATATATTAAAATTTGAGCATTATTGTAATCAAATGCCAGTACCGTATGTAGTTTTCGCTGACTTCGAAGCACTTATCAAACCGATAGAAAAGACCGAAAACAGTTCTGAATGTAGTTTTACATACAAAACATAAGAACATACTCCTTGTGGGGTTAGTTGTTAAGTATGATGGGAAAAAAAAATGCGCCCATGATTTACATAGGTCCTGATGCAGCGGAAAAGTTCCTAGAATATCCACAAAATGAAGAGAGAATAAACAGGGAAAATTTATCGCTTAAGAAACCAATGTGTATGATGAGGGATGATTGGAGGGCCTATAAGAAGTCAACGCGTTGTCATGTTTGTAATAAACCCCTGAATGGGGATTCTGCAAGAGATCATTGTCACGTCACGGGTAATTACAGGGGAGTCGCTCATGACGAGTGTAACTTGAAACTAAAAATGAATTCTCAAACAATACCCATTCCCGTTGTGTTTAATAACCTTAGAGGATATGATTCTCATCTCATTATACAAGCTTTCGCAAAGACAGATGGCAGCTTAACGTGCATTCCTAATATATAAGCTGATGAATAACTCGGTATTTGGTAAAACTATGGAGAATCTAAGGAAGCGTGTTGATGTTGAATTGGTCAGATCTAATGAGGAAGAAAGACTTAAAAAACTTATAGCCAGTCTGGCTCTTAACAGAAGCAAGATATTTGATAATGACTTAGCAGCATTAAATATGCGGAAGAAAAACATAAAATTCAACAGACCGGTGTACGTTGGTATGAGTATTCTTGACTTGTCAAAACACTTAATGTGTGACTTTTATTACAACGAACTTAAGAAGCAATACGGCGATAGATGCAAGGTGTTATATACTGATACTGATTCTTTGTTGATGGAAATACAAACCGAGGATGTCTATAAAGATATGGCAGAAAAATAGATATGTACGATACGAGCGATTACCCAAAAGATAATCCACTGCACAGCGTAGTAAACAAGAGTCATCAGAAGATGACATATCCCCCCGACGTTGCATGTCGGTTAACTGTGTGTACCTTCAAATGTATTTAGATTGGCAAGGAAATCTTTTTCCTTGATGCCAAAACCAGAAATATAATGAAGGTTATTAAATATTGGTTCATGTAGCTCACTTTCTGATGATCTCATGAAATTGTAATAACAATAACTTCGCAGATTCGCATATAAATAGCGCTGTAGTAGCCTCATGACACAAAGGCATAAAGAGAATGTACTAGGTTATGTAGCTCACATCATATATAGTATATGATATCGGTAAACAACAAAAATATAAAATTCTAAAAATCTCAAAATAGCAAAAGGCACTTCTACTGAGCCTGATTGTTAAGTGTACCAAGTTTTGGGAAGCTAGGTTGTACGGTTTAGGTAAAATGCTCCGGACAAGAGCACTACCCTCAAATTTCCTAAGTTCATCCATCATATTTCCACGTAAAAACGACAAAAATAAAAAATTCAAAAATTCTCTAAATAGCAAAAGGAACTACTACTGATTGATAAGTGTACCAAGTTTTGGGAAGCTAGGTTGTACGGTTTAGGTAATATGCTCCGGACAAGAGCACTACCCTCAAATTTCCTAAGTTCATCATATTTCCATGGAAACGACTAAAATAAAAAAATCTAAAAATCTCTAAATTGCAAAAGACACTTCTACTGTCCCTGATTGGTAAGTGTACCAAGTTTTGTGAAGCTAGGTTGTACCGTTTAGGAAATATGCTCCGGACAAACAATGATTACAGACGGACAGACATACTGATGGCTATATTCCCCCGTCATTATATGTCGGGGGGATAATAAAAAGGTATTAGGTAAGATGAAGGATGAATGTGCTGGGACCCCTATTGCGGAGTATGTCAGATTAAGACCTAAGATGTATTCTAAAACGAAGTCTGTTAATGGGGAGATAAGAAAAGCTAAAGGCGTTAAGAAGTATGTGGTAAAAAAGCATATCAAACACGAACAGTATAAGGAAGCATTTTACATTCAAACATGAGATGAACACTTTCAGAAGTGTCAATCACAGGATATATGGATTAAGAATGAACAAGACATCATTATCCCCCTTAGATACAAAGAGATGGATTGATAATGATCAAATCTGAAACAATTTTGGTTTGCAACAGATAAAAGACTCATATAAGTGTTCAAATGGTTTAATTTGCCATACTAACTTCAGAAAATGCGTGATTTCATAAAAAAAAATGAAGATGACAAAATGGCAATTTACAAATCATTAGCGTGTGTGTCCACCTCTGGTTGTGATGCAAGCAACACATCTTCGTCTCATGGAATGGACCAGGCGTAGCACAAAGTCCTGTGGGATATCTGTCCATATCTGCTGGAGCATGTTTCGAAGTTCCTGGAGTGTCTGGGGAACACGTGGTTGACATCGAAGGCGCCGATTCATCTCATCCCACATGTGCTTAATTGGTGAGAGGTCAGGGGAGCGAACCGGCCAGGAGATGACATTCACGTTGTTTTATTGAAGAAAATCCTGAACAAGTCGAGCAATATGAAGCCGGGCGTTGTCATGTTGAAAGGTAATGCCTGGGCCATGACGACGCAAAAACGGTAGAACAACAGGGCCGATGATCTCATCGCGGTAGCGCTGTCCATTGAGATTTCCCTCTTCCACTATCAAATGGGTCCTCTGTCTTGCAGTAATTCCTTACCATACCATAACGCTGCCGCCCCCGAACCGATCTTCTTCTGTGACACAATGATTGACCTAACATTCACCTCGACATCGGTACACTTGAATCCGTCCATCGCTGTGGCTGAGGTGAAAACGAGACTCGTCAGTGAATAGAACTTGTCCCCACTGCATGGCCGTCCAGCGCAGATGCTGTCTGCACCACTGTAGACGTGCTTGACGGTGGTTTCTTGTCAAAATGGGATGTCTGGCTGGTTTTCTGGCGACAATCCCTGCACATTTGAGGCGATGACGTTGTTTGTGAAGATATCCGTCGAAGGCCAGGGATGCTTCTTGCAGTCACTGTTGCTGGCTGGAATCGAGGTGTGTTGTTCGAATCCAGCTGTCTCGTGGCCTGCCACTCCGAGGATGGTCTCTGACTGCATGTTTGCCAACGTTGCCATAAACACCAAATGGTGTGTCTGTGGATGTTAAATTGTCTTGCAAAATCACGTTGACTCAATCCTGCTTCAAGCATACCAATGGCTTGCAGACGCTCATTTTCGGACAGGCGTGGCATTTCGTAATGTTGAATAATTTTGTTGTTTTTCTGAGTGGTTGTTGTCAGCACGATACTAAACAATGCATATGGAATCCTGTTAACAAACGTTTTATATCCATTCTTGGGTAGTGAATTGCATGGGGCTTGCATAAATGGCACCTTTTGCATGAAATGCATGCTTTTCTGTAGCAGTTGCGTTTTTGTGACGTGATTCCATACATGTACTACAATATTGAAAACCAAACTTTGTTTGAAAAATACACCAAAATATTGGTGTAACAGGAACTTTTGTTGTTGAGTATAGTTATGCTGGTAATACTGTATCATTGGGAACTATGAGCAACTCTTCTTGTACAAATCCCCTTTCAGGTCCATCTTTAAGATGATATAGAATAGGCTCACCTTCTTTAATAACCAGTCGACTAATGGTATATCTTAAGAGACCAAATCATTGGCCTCCTTCGAGTTCACCGGGCAGGTGTAAATATCTTACGCTGGCTCTATCCGGAAGTTTTTGTTCTTTACCTCTCCTCGGTGCTGAAGATTCGGAAGTCACAGATTTCATTTTAACCGCATCTGATGGTTTCTTCCCGATTAATCTCGTTTCTTCATTATTCATCGCTGATACAACAGCTGATAATCGTGTCATCCATTCGGTTGATCTTAATCGTTCCGATTTCATTTCAATCCCATACTGACATCCAAACAAACCTTCTGCTTATGTCCGGTTAAATCTTTCAACAATAGCTTGACTACCGTGGGACTCTTTTTACCCGTGCCTGATTGTGACATCGTGCTTTGTTAATAGTTAAGTTACTGATCCCATAAACTCGTGACCGGGATCTACTTGAAATAACTTAGGCCATTTTAATGGTCCTCATTTATATAAGTAAGGATAAGAATTTATGAACAACTTCTTTATTACAATTAAGAGCGACGTTTCGGTGTAGGTTCTAACACCGTTATCAAGCAAGTTAGAACCTTGTTAGAACCGTGTTAGAACCTACACCGAAATGTCGCTCTTAATTGTAATAAAGAAGTTGTTCATACATAAATTCTTATCCTTACTTAGTACTCCAACTTCTATATGCCTATCAAAGAACTCATTTATATACGCTGTTCAGTGCCATTAGCTACTTCTGATGAATCTTTTGAGGTTAATGGTTCAGCCTCCTTGCTGCGACTAGCCACATCCACTACGGTTAAAGCATATTCATATGTTTTGAGTCTTACCTTATCATGGGGGAGAAGTAAGAGGTCAGCCTGATGAACTTCATTCGTTGTAAAATATCAAACTTCTTCCTCGGGATATAACACAGGGCTGGTAAGTATATTTGCCACATTGATTGTTTAGATCTTTAGATACCTTAGCCGCTGCAGTTAGTTTTGGTATTGCCCCTATACCTTCCCAATATCCTTGCCGACTATAGTAAATTTTATCCATTATCAATTAATATTGATGATTCTTTTAATACTAGTCATGACGATCATTTGTTCGCATTGTGGTTTTTGCATAAAAAATTACCTCTGTAGTATATTGGGGGTATAAATCTGGCCAGAATCAGCATTCCCTATGAAAATTTACAGCATAGAAGCATTGATGGGGTTCGGGAATGGCTCAGATGGTGGTGAGCCAGAGGCTTTTTCATTACAATTTAGCTTAGTCTCATGACGATTATTTGTTTGCATCATAGTTTTTGCACAAAAAATTACCTCTGTAGTATTGGGGTATTATATTATGCACACACTGTAAGTCCAACGGTAGGCAAATACAGTATTCCAGTATTTTACTCATCAAGGAATACATGTATGTAGGGAGGCCCTTTCCCAGGTTGATTGTAGACAAATGGTAATTTGGTTACATATTAGTCTGAACAACAACAAAAACAAAACACAATGCCCGCCCGCACTGTTTTCAAAAGCCATTGCCTGAGAACCAATTCTTTTATTTTGTGAAGCCTATAACATTCGAATTGAAATATCACAACACAAGAATAATGGTAATTAAATTTATTATTTACAACAACTGAAGGAGTCGGATATTTGCCATTAGAAACACGCAGAGGTTAAACTGTACATGGCAGACTTATATCTGGCAACAGAAAGATTAAGTAATACATATGAATGGCAGGCAGACAGGAGGAAGGAGGGTAAGGTAACCACCTGAACAAAAAAACACATCTAAAACTGGACAGTTATTGATGAACAAAATCTAGATCAAGAGATCATAGCATCCATTTCGTATTCATAACCTACTGGCCAATTTTGAAAATATATACAAGTTTTACCAAAATTATAACAATGAGGCCTATATTTAAACATTACAGGAATAATTTCAGACAATCCTTAATTTGAGACAGGTTTGTAAGCAAAACTACAGCAAAAGATGAACATATATATAATTTACCTGTTCAATTAGTGAAAATATCAATGGGGAAAATGTTTCCTACAATTGTTGTCATTTTTCACACAAAACATGCTGTTGGAATGTGGAAAATAATTCAAAACTATGATAGAAATTTGTTTGTTCTTCATAGTAAAATAAACACTGAATATTAAACAAATATTTTAAAAAATTGTAAAACAAATGTTCTTTCTTTCAAATCCATTTATGATGATTCACACTGATTAAGAACCCACATGTACTTATTTCTCAATATGTAATGTTCTTAAAATCTGGGATTAGATACAATGATAACCATCTTAGATATGATTCTATGAACTTGCTGCTTTAAAAGAAAACAGTGAAAATTTCTAAAATGGCTCAAGATGATTAATACATTGCAGTTTCAAGTAAACAATGGAAAATATTGGAAATACTGATGGGCGGATCTATCTTTCACTTTGCAACAATGAAAAATATCCAGTGTTTGGCCAAAGTGTTTCTTTATCACAAAATATCATCTTGTCACTGTACAATGGTTGATGTAATCCTCACATAAAGTGTTCAATGCTGATGCTAAATATGGCTGCTAGTTGAGCATACAAGACTCATATGTAGGAACCATGTACTTGATATTAATAAACGCATCTTCGCCACCATGACGCTCAAAGGCCTCCAATGTTTCTTGTATTAAGTCTCCCACATTTTCCCGTTTTTGCTGGCTGTAGTCTATTCCATCACCAGAATTCACTGAAACACAGTTAATCATATTAGGGTCAATACACCGTGTGATCCTCCTGGTAACAATTGGGAAGATTATGATTATTATCTGAATTGTTTGATAGGCATTACTTAGAAGTTGATGGATGACAAAGTAGACACAATTTTATGGATAACAACTTCTTTAATATTGTAAAGGCGACGTTTCGCCTTGCTTGACATTGGTACAAGGATCTATACCGAAACATTGCCTTTAAAATATTAAAGAAGTTGTTATCCATAAAACTACTTTGATTATCATCTGATAAGAAATTCACATAACAGCAATGTTGACAGTTGATTGAAAGAGGGAGGCCATTACATTAGAGCTTTGCTATTGCAGCAAAAAACAAACTAGTTTTGACTTCTCTTCTTATATTTGAGAAAGTTTTCAGTAGCAAAAATGTTTCTTATTAAATTGAAACTTATTAATCATTCCTTCTTCCAGTAACTATTGAGTTTCCCATTTCACAAAATAAACATCGGACTAGTTCTCACAGTTCTTCTGTTTGAAGATGTTGAGGATGGGAAGGATCTGGCGGTAGTACGGGACGAGGGCCTCTCCCACCATGTCAGCAGAAACCACTAGATGCTGCAGCACTTTCAGGGTAGTACACAGAACAATATGTGTTCGCATATTCAAGGCATCTGTCACATAATCACAAACACATATATACATAATATATACATTCTTTATGCAGGGATTATACACAAATTAATAATATATATCACAATTACACAACATGATGCAGAAAGCATGACACAAGCTGATGCATGCAGAAGAAAGTTCAGTGTAAACAAAGCTATATTTGGTCCTGCTTCTAATGTGCCTTGATTAAAAAAGTATTGTAGTCAAGCTCAAAACCAAGACTATCCTTAATTTTGAACATTAGCTGATATACTAACAAAAAACACTCAATACTGCTTGTGACCAAAATGATATGCTACAATGTCATGTATAACAATATTGTGCCAAGTACTAAATTAGGGTTGCTCATTAAACAGATGCATTAAGGACCTGGTAAGGAATATGTAGAACAGAATTTTGAGATACACAATTGATCCATGAACCAATATAATTGTAAATATTTTTACTAACAAAGCATGGAATGTTTTTTTAAATATGTTACACTCTGTGCTGTCGTGGCAAGAGACTTACTCTTGATAGGGATGATAAGCTGAGGTATTACAGGTAGAATCTTAGAGCCACCATGCTCCAGCATGTCATGAACACCCTGTCTGGCAAAGAACTCATATGGGTGTTTAGTCTCACACAGACCATCATAAAACAGTGGCAGGTAGTGGTGGTAGTCTAACTTCTCTATCTCCACCTAGAAACAGATATATATTGACGTTAGCACTCAGTAGAATGAGTAAAATCTAAATATTTTTTACATTTTTTACTGACCTTCCGTCGCTGTCCTGTGACCTTCATGACACCTAAGGTCATCTTCTTCACATCACTGCCTGTCTCCCGAGCTCTTAGAAAAACATACTTTTCAGCTTTCTGAAGCCAAAGTGGGGAAGCAAGTCTTGCGACGGATGGGCCTTAAACTTAGTAATGCAGGATAAGTATACAAATGTAACAAATATTTAGATTTTACTAAATTTTTTACTTATCCTGCATTACTCCTTAATGCATATGTATCGGATGGTTTGGAGGTGGGTAAACCTTCAGAATACAGAAACCTCAATAATTCACACCCTGAAATACGACACCAGTTGGTCGATAAACCGTGAAGTTCAGAAAAACGTCATTACGGTAGGGTTGTTCAAATATCCGATTGAACATAGGAATTAAAGAGAAATACCCTGTACACACTTAGTTATAAAGAAAATAATAGCTAATCAGCTAATTCTTTACTTACTACGTCATAGAGCCGTCGTAGACAAACAAGATTGTCTAATATTCTTCCACTGGCGGCAACGGAGTAACTGCACATGGAAGTAGGCTGGCTCTGTATAGGGTGAGTTCATTATTGCGTCAGGGGTTGGTAACCTGCTGGGTTACAACCAGAGGGCAAAAACTTCACATGTCTTCAACGTCCTCAAGAGCCACAACGCCAAGATAATGACTAACGAAACCTGTGTCGAACCTCCAAAAATATTCTTCCGTGATTGTTCATAATAAAAACCAATTGCAGTGTTAAGCCCTGGTAAAGGCTAACACCCTGAGATCGTGAGGGTAATTCGCTCTTGGCGGATTCCGTTTTAGCGATCTCGTAGCCCTGAAGGATGACTGTGCATAACCATAGAGATATGGTGTTTGCGACTAACTTCAGTAGTGGACGTAGTAAACACGGGTATAAATAACCACTTCCTCGAACCACGCCTAGTCTTGGAGCGGCGAATGAAAAACTCGAAATTGCTCGCACCGAGCCCAGGAGAAATTCACCTTCATGTACAGCTCCCACAATAGTCGATATTGGTGGGATGATGAAGGAATGATCGAGTTGGCCTGGTAGTTGATTTTAGCAATAAAATCCCAGCATAACCCAAAATGTACCGCTCCGTGCGTTCAATGCTCGATCACATGTAGTTCACTCACCCATGCCGCCGTGGCTAAAGTCAAGAAAAAACATTTCCTTGGTGAGGTCATAAAATGAGGAAGCATAGAGGGGCTCGAAGGGGGCAGTCACACACCTCGAAGTACCATGTTCAAGTCCCAAGCAGGTGGGCGGAACTTGGCCTTCTGATCCTCAAAACCTGAATGAGCGTAAAAGGGCCTGTAGTTCCGTGACGTTAATCCTTTGTGATTATCCGGAACAGCCAACAGAGTTAAGTGCAACAAATTACGTAGTAATGGTGCTACCTTCCAAGTGTTTTTGGGTACGCAAAGGAGGTAGGAGGTATTCCACGAGGGATTATTGTGATGTAATCGTAGGGTCTTGATTCTTTTGCCTTGAAAAAGTCTCAAATGATCTTTGCTGCCTGTGCGAAAATTAACCCTTCGCACTTCGCCTTTTAAAGACGAACCATGCGTGCAGACGTTGGCTGAGGCAATTTTGCTCTTAGGTTGGATCAGTAGGGTGGAGGGGTAGTGGATCATCTTCTGCTAGATTTTTCTGAGCTCGACAACCACCTTCTCGCCGGCCACCAGGGCGCGACCAAAGTGAGAGCAAGATACCTGTATCACCTTGGGAAGTAAAACTGGTGGCGGTAAAGTGTATGGTTTTAGCCCTTCCCAAGGGATACTGAACGCGTCCACTGCCCAAGTCTGCAAATCTGGTAACGAGGAGACATACATCATGAGTTGGTGAACTTGGCAAGTAGCAAGCAAGTTGATGTTTGGTTGCCTGAACTTCTGAAGCAGTAATTGGAGTGCTTCTGTGTGAAGTTTCCACTCTTAGGGGGCCACCTTGTCTGGACGCGATAAAGCATCGGCCAGAATGTTTCGACATTCGGGGATGTGCTGAACTATGAACTGTAGTTGCAGCCGATCCACTAGATGGAAAAATCTGAATGTCTGTTGAAGTGGAGAGTGGGAGTGCGTTTGTCCCTGATTGCGCCGGCACCACACCACAGTGTTGTTGTCAGTGGATATTGTGAGTTGGGCTGACTGTAGTTGATATGGCCAGAATTAAAGCCTCCAACTCCAAGTTGTTTATGTGCCACTTTCGCTGAGCTCCGGACCATAGCCCTCAGGTTGTCTGGTTTTGCAAGTGAGCACCCCACCCCTGAAGGGAGGCATCCACGAACAGGTGTATATTCGGGGATAACCTGAATAAAGAGACCCCTCCGAAGACATTCAACTCCACCAATTGAGGTAAGGCCTTAGTTTAGCCGGTAGAGTGATGGCCTTGAGTGGATCCTGATGCAAGGGTTCAGGAAATAATGAATTGTAAATGGCAAAAGCTAGTTAAGTCCTGTGCCGGGGTGAGTAACCCTAGCAATACTTGCCCTATGTGAAGTGTGCGTGGTTGGTGTAGAACAGATGACAAGAGGCGTAGAATCTTGTGCCATCTGTTCCTCGGTACTGATAGGAGATCCTGGTCTGTCTGGAACAGGTCTCCTATGTACTGAAGACGATAGGAAGGAGATAACTCCAACTTCGACTCATAGAATATCCATCCCAGTTAAAAGATGTAGTAGCCGTCTGCCTGGTGAATACCCAGTGACGTACTAACATTGGCATGTGTTGATGACACTGTAGACTGCTCTCTAACTATGACTCAAACCAAGTGTTCGTCAAGTGTAGATACGCAGTTATTGGCTTCGTTACTCCTGTAAATAGGGTCACTGAAATGCCAAATGGGAACACTACCCATTGGTAGTGAACCCCACTGAACTGGACCTGAGGAGTCTGCAGTTGGGATAAATAGTCGAGACTTACAAAGGATAAAATGTATTGATGTTGATTATGAGCGATCTCAACGTGGTGAGGCAGCAACAATGTGGATGCTTCAGATAACGGTTGTTGAACACGGAGAGATCATTCTCATCTTGTCTGGGTCCTTCATGGGTTACGGTACCCTGATATAGTATGATGAGTACGTAATCGTCCTTGAGACTTGCCTCTGCCACGCCCTTTCTCACTAAGGGAATACTGGTTTTTCTTGAGAGACACGCGTCAAGGCTTAAAATTGCCTGACCTGCCAGCCCACTGGGATAGACTAAAAGAGACGTGCTCTTAGACTAGTCTTGGTTACAGTGTCATTCCAAGCGTTTTGGGACCTTGGCGTGCGTGTCTGTGATCTGTTCATTGAACAAGGAAGTAGTTGACCAAGGTTGATGTAGCAGCCTGCCCTTGAAATCAGAGTCCCAGTTGGAAAAAACTCTAAGGTCTTGGTGTGACGGTAAACTCCACCAGGATGGCCTCAAAATGAATTTTCCTGTGTTCAATCTGACGCTGTAGGAAAATCACCATAGTTTGGAAGTGATCTAATCAGATAGGGTTATCCTCTGATAGATCCTGATCCACTGCAAGCATTGGCGATGTTGGTGGCTTAAATGACGGAGCAAATGTAAGTTTGGAGAAGTCTTTCTCCAATGACCTCGTGGTGTCTCTCTTATTTACCCCACTTTTCGCATT
Source organism: Haliotis cracherodii (assembly GCF_022045235.1). NCBI lineage: Eukaryota > Metazoa > Mollusca > Gastropoda > Lepetellida > Haliotidae > Haliotis > Haliotis cracherodii. The sequence goes on from NW_027266286.1 coordinate 34,506,663, forward strand.
AATTTCAAGATTTACAGTATTTATCTGTTAACAAATTACCCTACCAACGTTAATCCATCTTCACAAAAGTGCTTTTGGTTTAACAGCCAATTAAGTATTCACTCAGAGTCTATGCATGTCAGAGCTTTACACTAGAATACATTGCATGAAGCATTTCTACACAAACAGCCAGTTTATGTGTGAATAAAGTATTGATGCAAAGTTATCTAAACTTTAATGTTTATCAAAGCATACATCTCTTTCGATACTTGTGCAGTAAAGATGTATGAATAAATAAATAGAACTCCATCTCTCTGATCTGTATGTGACCTATAGCGCTTTACAGCACTACCTCAAACCCCACACTGAAGCACTATAGAGATGTGGTGCAGTGAAGCAGACAGCTGCCATGAGGAGTTCACAAAAATATACAGTTATTGTGGAAAGAGATTTTCAAGGAATATATGATCATTAAAATATGTAGATTAGTATTTTATTATCGATATTATGATTACTTGATCAATAATTGAATTTTGGTATACAACCAGTAAGTGGATAGGATTAATCAGAGCAACACTAGTCACATATTTAGGCAAACTGCATTGTTAAAACCAAAAATAACTTTAAACATAAATAGGTTTACAAATAGTCTTATATTATTGTGCAATCATTTTATAAAGTGCATAGTGTTTCAATCGTAAGCTAATGCACCTTTTTTTTTCATGGATTTGAGTTTTCGTTCCACTATATCCTTAAACTCATTACCATTCAAGAGCATTTACAAAGCCTGGAAAATAGATGCAGATGAGAATGTCAACCAAATAAATGTCACTTGATCTCTCAAAACAAAATGTCTGAAGATTCAGAATATATATTTTACCACCAATGCAAAAATACAGTCTCGCAACATTTTGTTTTGCCAGATGAAAGCACCCTCTTAGAATAATTGTGAATGCTCTATGTTTGTGCATGTGTAAATCATCAACGGAAATGGGGGCACCTACATGTGTGTCCAAATTTTCTGTGATGGGAAAAGAGACAAACAAACACTGGAAAAGAGTCATTACCAAGTTGACAGTTGGGGATGTAATTCCTGATTACCCTGAAGACAATTCAGAACTACATGTACAGAGAATTCTTACATCCAAGATAGTGGAAATCGTTGGAACAGACACTATCGTGCAATACCACAGTTCATGTTTTGCAGTATTTCAGCTGCAAATATATTCGCATGTACAGAGATGTCTGAGAGGCTCATGCCAAGGTTACAGTTCTCATACACACGTCTTACCCAGGAAAAGTTCATATTTACCAATATCTTAACCTTTTATAGAATGTACATGTACTAAACAGAGTTGGAGTATTTTAAACATTTTACCTTCCAAGCTATTTTATTGCCCTTTGTGTCATGTTCTAGCGCAATGGGAAAATCTCCTCTTTCATAGAACTTCTTGAAGGCTGTTGCCTTGCTTCGTCTCTCTTTGAATGCCCCAGCTTCAGGGGGTCCTTCAACCTGCAAGTAGCATCAATGAACATCATGAACAAGGACATAATTAAATCTATCCACCTGTACACACCAATATTCTTTATGAAAGATTTAAAATGTCAGTACTTGATCAGTAACATGTTAAGGCATTACAGTTTAGAAACATGCATAAGTTCAGTAATTATTATCTTCTACATCATAACAAAATGTACTACAATTTAAGAATGATTGATTTGGATGTAACTCAACTCTGAACATTTCTTTCATTTATATTATGGTATGTCAGCTTCATATGTTTACCAATGAGCATAGTAATGGTGCTGATAAACCAAGGACAAATCTGGCATTTGAACCCATGATAACAAGATCTGTGCATATCTAAGTGACCTAACTCTGCATGGTGCATGGTGCATGGTGGTGTTCTGTGCCCAGTGTATGAATTAGTTTCCAAAGTTAACTGGCCATGATGGCTTGTTAACTAAAACATGTTGCATGCATCTCATCCTATTTTACTAGCCTTAAAGCTATAGCCAACATAATTTGTGTTAACCTAAATGTATTTTGTTTGTTTTGGGACCATTATGCTGAACAGCGGTGATGCTCCTTGGTACTAAACATTGTCTGACATTTGTGGTGGTTCTTACACTTTCACATGCTTCGCTAATAATGTGTGTCCTTGTATATGAATCTTGATGAGTGTACAGCAAAAACCCTACTTACTACTTCGCATGGGTTTTTGAGAACCTATGAAATGAAAACAAAATGACAACAGACTTTTACAGTAAGCGACACCTTAACTGATTTGATGATTTGTAGAAATAAATATGTATTGACTAGAATTTTTACTAAACAGTCAGGCACTAAGCTTCATGGAAATGTTACTAACCCAAGTTTAAAGTCATTGGCATTTGGCTAGCAGGTAGGCACACTGCCTGAGCCCTACAATTAATAACTTTTTGGTACATACAACTAGATGAAAGTGATAACATGCACAAGACCTCAGGCTGCCTGTTTGGCTCCAAATCATTCTTGGGCCATCAAATATAATTGTAACATAGTTATACACCTAAAACACAATATGTTTACCACCTAATTTGACCATTTTATGCATGCATCTTATTAACAGTGGGTCCTGCTTTGGTGCTTTTTCAAATTCTAGTAACGAGGTGAAATCTTAAAGTCAGTTTAGGTATCACAATATTTTCTGTTCATTTTGTAGATTTATATCAGTTTGGTTAACCTGTTATATCTTTATCAGGTGGTCAGGCTCGCTGACTTGGTTGATGCATGTCATCAATCCTAATTGCGTGGATCGATGCTAATGATACTAAACACTGGATTGTCTGGTCCAGACTCAATTATTTATAGACTGCCGTCATATAGCTGGAATATTGCTGAGTGAGGCGTTAAACAACAAACCAACCAATCAAAATTATATCTTGAAAAGGTATAACAAATTAGTTTCAATTAGGTGTGAGTTTTCCCTTTACAATATTGCTTCTATCTTCTGGCAACTGACAGTATATTAATAAGACTATCAAAGAAAGATTTTTTTCTTGTTCATCGATGCAATCAGCAATATTCTGCATGTATGAAAGAATAAAAAGAGTAGATCAATCAAGTAGTATGATTCATATTCAGCTTAATTTGTGAAGCAATATACATAGTGTTTTGACTGCTTGTGTGCAAATGAGAGGTGATATTGCATTACGTCAATATTAGGAAAAGTTTACATTGTCCATGCCATCAGTACATTATTCCAAAATCTCTTTGGTGTTAATCCAATTAAGCATGAGGCACAGATGATAAATCATTAATTTTGACCACGGTCTGAAGATAACTATTGCTGGAATGAAATTGCCTTCTTATTGTGTGAAGAGCAACATGAAAGCGTGAAACCCAGAACATTAAGTAAGTCTCTTTTGACCGTTTGTCAGCTACAACTGGACCATTTACCTACAATTTAATAGATATCATTTTGTTGGCGACAAACCAAGGATTATAAATAAACATGGCCTAGATCATCATATTCTGTCATGAAAACGGGACAAAAGTCTGCACAGCAAATTGTTGCGCCTTAAATCACTGGGCTGCTACTCCTAATAAATCATGATAAAGCAAACTAATGAATTCACTTCATAAATTATTATGTTATCTTTAAACAATAAAGAAAATCATTGAATAAGTACAATCAAACAGCAAGTGCTAACAACAGGGTGCAATAGAACTCACAAGAGTATGCAATCACTTTTGAAATAATTGTAATTACTTGAAACAATAGCTAAAATGGAACACCAACTTGAAAACAATCAAGAAAATGTGCAATAAACTATTCATGAAAATTAAATCTACAGCAAGACTAATAACAGTGCTAACAACAGTGTGCATTATTAAGAATCTCATTCAAATCACATTTTAGTGCTTGCTCCAACTACACACAAATCTGAGGACATCCCAACACAGGTCATATCAGAAATTGTAGTTACCGCTCAGCTTTTCCAATCCATCATCTACTGTCACTGATACACAGATTAGGGTTATATCTAGGAATGAAAATTAAGTGCCCTTGGCAGGCAACTTGGGAAAAATTGTTATTTTGTTTCACATTGAGATGTTTTTAAAGTTCTTATTTTTACTGAATTCAGAAGAATCTTAACTTTGAATTTTAACATTACATTCAATGCAAGAAAGTTAAACTGAGCATTAAAGCCTCTTCCATTATACTTGTCTTGTTATCAGTGAAACACAAGTCACATCTACAAAGCCATAACATTATTTGGCCTATCTTAAGAATACAATACCACAAACTTTTCAAACATGTGACAATACCCTATGACGTAATCTGTAGTATTTTGTTACCAGACACACCAGAGAAACAATGCCCTGGACATCAGGGGTCATCGAGTGTGCATAAGCTCCTCCCAGTGATCTATCATCTCTACATGCAATGTCATTGAATACGGCAGCAGTGTTGAGAGTTTTGAATATTTGTTTACTAAATATAGCCTGCTGCGATGCATTTTATAGCAAGCGCTAGTTAATGAAAGCACTTTTATTTTCAATACATTTTTTATTTTTATTTTTTCGTATTTCAATTGGCTAAAATGATTATAAATGAGAACTAATTTTCATATATTATTTTTTTTAATTCATTAACTTTCATTATTATGCAAAGGAATGCAATTTATTAGGTATATTATATTTGCGCTGAACACATCCAAATGTAGACAGTGTTAGGGTAGCTTACCCCGAACTCTATCCTTAGCTCTTGGATCCCTTTTATGATCAATCACCCCTTTACTATCATTAGGGTTAGGTAGCCCTTGAATCCCCTTTATGATCTATCAACCCTAGCTTTACAATTATTAGGGTTAGGTACTGTTTAGTGGCTATTATAGATTCTATAGCGGCTCCTAATATTCTTCACAAAAAATAACGTCGAGAAAGCAGGAAGAAATGGTTCAGTGTAGAATATTTTAGCTACTGGAAACTGTCCTGGAACATTCACACAAGCCACTTTCACCCGCTACATTTATTCAGTACTGATTCAAAAGCCAACCTGCACTAATGCCATCATTAGCCATGCTTATGCCTCCCTCGTTCCTTGACAATTATCCATGTTATCCTTACAGTGTTCCCTACCACAATTTTCTGTCACAAAAATCATCCGACGAATTATTAAAATAACCATGTCATTCATGGGTACCCGCGAGTTTGACGTCCAACGACAAGAGCTGTTTTCACTTCATTCTTCACCACTCAGTATCTTGTAGATTACTGAATGAGACGAGTGTGTCACATGACATTGGGGTCACTCGTGAGCAGCGTTAGAAATTGGCACTAGTCCTATAGGCCTTGCCAAGTTAATGTATCCTAAGGACAAGTAGAAATTTGCCCTTTTGGATTTTACTATAAGTTATCATTTAAGGACTAATGGACTAAAACTCTTAGTTTCTACCACTGGTAAGTGTCTATAGACTAAAGACACTAGACACCATGCCTGTCCGTAACCAAGTTTGCTGCAGGTTTGAAGGCAAATATCAGCCCCTCTGCAGATCTAGACAAATCCTTGCCCATACAATTTCCTACAATATAACAACTAATGTAGAGTACGATGTTGATTTTACATATTCTGAAAATGAATTGAGTTAGGTTTTCCCCTTGTTGAGTTCTAAAAATACTTACCATGGTCGAGACAAGGACTCAAATCATATTAATTTTGGGACAAAATACATTCTTGAATTAAGATATTTTTTTCTCAAGGAAATACAGTACTTAAATGGTTTGGGAAATAGAGGGTCTCTTTAAGGTGCACCCTGACTGGAACAAAATCAGCAGACCCGAAAGAATGTGGCTGTATGAGGGACATGTCACTACATTATCAACCAGTAGATGTTGGATATAGTAAATTCTGATAACTTAGCTATGATTTATTATAAATGGCCGAGGGGATACAGAAACCACAGAGTTCAATGTGACGTGAAGATTCACTAAAGTAATAGCTTGAACAAAACACAACTAAGAACAATGTCCTTACGGATTAGGGAAGGGATGGTCGATTTCTCTGCTTGAAATTTCTTTATCCCAACAGGCGTTTGGTACACTTTTTCAAGTCTCTCCGAAAAATTTCACTGAAAGTTATACTAATGAAAGGGGATATTCTCTTCCCTTATAATTATTCTTTTACGATAATTAATGACCGCAGCAACCGAATTATGAAGTAAAGTTTTGTTATACTGCAAAGTTATACTGCAAAAGCGACGCAAAAAATACGCAAAAATGAGAGGTTGTTGGGTACCAAACTCCTGTGATTCCCATACTCACCGTGGCTTGTGTTTGGTAGCTCTTCGATGTGAAAGCAGTTGAACACGAACGTTTAGGCCTAGTTACCTTCTGTTTTCCCATTCCTTTGTTGGACTGTTGTGGGATGCCTTTTAGCATCTTGGCTTGTTTGTCGAATGCTGCACGAAAAGGTGAAATCACTTAACTAATGTGAAATTCCTTGCGAAATAACTACCGAGTAAATGCGACACCAAATATAATATGGATACCAGACCTCAGTATCTTGGCAACAGCCAAACAACCCGGATGACCATGTTTACGCATGGTCTGTTGCTATGGTAAGTACTTCCGGGTCAACTCACGAAACCTCGCGTTTACCGATTTAGACATCCGTTTCCGGCCAAAGTAACAAGGATGAGTATCAAACTCCCTTCAATGTATATAACTGCAAGAAGGCTGTTAACAAAAAATTGGATAACCGAGTCGAATATTCCTTTGGGTATCAACCAGCGCCACTTTCAACAACACCCCAACGTAAATAAATTCGACCGGCGATTGCTTACCTGTCAAGGTTGGTTTTGTTTACCATGATGCATGGGAAAAGTAATTCAAAGTAAGCCTAATTACAAATGAACTGTTCGCCAATTTGTACACAATTCGTACACACATCGGGTACCTCACATCAGCACATACTATAATGTGCTATTGAACTCGCCACTATAATTCCTCTTTAGCAGAGACAGGACATGCACTTATCCATCGTACTAGATCCGTGAAGAGCCAGGGTACCGTTTCACAAAGCAGTCGTAAGTCTTACGTGCGTGTAAAACTGGCGTAACTCGGAAATACTGAACTAGGGGCGTTTCACAGAGCTAAGTGTAATATTACGTCTGTGTAAAATTGGCGTAAACTCTACGTGTGGTCTTGGGGTGGTGTAAATATTTACGCAAGCGATAAAGATGGCGATCAATCCAAACACGGACGAGATTGCCAAAAAAGTATGTAAGCGAGAACGTGTTTTCCGCGACAGGTCGAACCCCCTCGACGATTTGGATGATCATGACATCATCGAGAGGTACCGCCTATCACGACACATGATATTTCCTATCATTGGTAAAGTGAGTGACAGACTTGAACATCAAACCCAGCGTTCCCATGCAATACCACCTTACCTTAATGTTTTAATTGCTCTGAGATACTTTTCCAAGGGTGGGTTTTACAGTGAGATTGCCGATATCCACGGTGTGAGTAAATCCTCCGTCTGCAGAGCAATCCACGCAACAACAGACGCATTATGTGCAACCATGGGTGATTTTGTATTTCCCACAATGCCTTCCACTCAGAAGAGTACCAAAGAATCATTCTTCGACATAGCTGGATTCCCTAAAGTACTCGGTGCAATTGACTGCACACTCATACCCATAATGGCGCCGAAACGTGACGAAGTAGCCTACGTTTGTCGGAAGGGTTACCATGCACTGAACATACAGGCAGTATGTGATGCCAACATGAGGTGAGATACATACACACACGGTAGATATGTCTGTTATCATGAATCAATTATTCTTATTCCTCTTGAACAAGGCACGACAAAATGTAAACATTACAACATGAAATAGACGTCCTTGACATTGACGCATGCTGCGCCTCCTAGGTAACGTTTTGGGCGAGATAAGTCATGATGCATACCAGTAAAAATGAATCCATTGTGATAATGTTTTCAAATTTCCATTGTTTCCATGTAGTATAACTGTTCCATAATTAAAATGTGAATTAATAGTGTTTATTTGTAGGCAGATGTAGATCTCTATATATATACATTAAATAACTAAATACGTAAATGAGCTTTGTAAAATTATGCATGTGCATTTTAAATACTGGATTTCTGTTGGATTTATATGGATATTAATTGTTATATTTTTCTCTCAGATTTACAAACTGTGTCTTCAAGTGGCCTGGCTCTGTCCATGACAGTTATATATGGAATAACTCTGCCCTTGGTCAGTACTTTGAAAAGAAGAATATTGATGGATGGCTACTTGGAGACTCTGGGTAAATAAAGCTACAACATATATACCTGAACTTCACTGATATATGGTAAATTCAGTTGAATCTTACAATGTGTGATAAACAAATCTGACAAAACTGCACTTAGTAAAATATTGATAATGTTTGATGACCTGTCTGGATATAGTGTTATCCTTATTACTTATGTTACAGATATGCCTGCAGACCATGGCTGCTGACCCCGGTGCTTAATCCCAGCTGGGAAGGACAGGAGAAATACAATAGATGCCATATCAAGACACGGAACACAATAGAGAGAGCATTTGGCTTGTGCAAGTCAAGATTTAGGTACGGTTTAAAGTGGCAACAGTAAGTTGGTAATGTAACCAAGAAATTATTGTAAGTGAAATAGTTAAATATTGAAGGTACAGTTACATGAAGAAAACATGTAATAGTATCTATTCATGGTATCATTGTTGAAAACTTGAAAAAACAATAAAATGGAGTTACTTCTTATCTCAAATTGAGCTTTTTTAAGTTGTTGTAGTATTTCAAAAGAATTGTTAAAAAACATTATCAACTTAATTTTGAACAAACTCATAGCCTGTCTAACAGGCGTCTGTGAAGAAGTTGGGAAAATAACTTATAATACAGAAAATGTGTTTCATCACATTTCCAGATGCCTTCACAAGACAACTGGTGTCTTACAATTCACCCCAGAAAGGAGTTGGTGTGTTGTCCGGGCTTGCTTCTTGTTGCATAACATGTGTATCAATGAAAGACTGCCACTTCCCCAGGACATTGAGCTACTCAGAGGAGAGGGAACTGCTACAGAGTTGCGATGTGCAGCTGATTTCGCAACAACAAGCTCTGGTTGTGATGGACTGTCAGCAAGAAATCAATTAATTTTGCATAAATTCACTTAAATTACAGCCTTATGCTATTGTTTTCATCATTTATAATAAGCACAAGAATATAAAATATGAGATGTAAGTGACTTTCTACTCTGTATTACTAGACAGTCATGACTTAATATAATTTCATATTATACACACAAAAAAATTACCCAGCTTTTGTCATGATCAAAAGAATTTTATTATGGGGGATACATTTTGTCCATTAAGTGGAGAAACATGTACAAATTCCCTGAGAAGCTTTAACTTCTCCTCCTCAATCTCTACTCTTCTGTTCTCTGCCAAGAGAATCTGGCTCTGTACAGCTATTAATTGCTGTATAGCTTCAGCAACTGGATCTGGTCCTGTAATAAAAAAATTGTCTAAATCAATATTGCAGTCTTGTATATTTTAGGGGTTTATGTAAAACTCATCACAGCTTGATATTCAGCCACAATTATGCAGCAAATGTAAAATTACAATATTTTATTTAAATAAAACAAATCCTCCAAGCATGTTAAAAAACACATAACTTGACTTAACCCTGATAACAGGACCGATGAAGAGGAAGATATTTTAATGTCTGTTTTTACATTAATATTGCATTCAATTTGACAGCCAAGGGCACTTAATTTGGAATCCTGGATAAATTCCTTCATTCATTATAAAGAAAATCATTAATCAATTTCAATGTGACTAACAGTGCCAAGTGCCTAACACCTTTGAATATACAAGCCCCAACTTGACCCAGAGCATCATTATCAGACATGTATTGTTATATGGATAAGTATTACCTGATCTTTCTATACTGAAGACAATGTTACCAGATTCGAGCTTCTGACACTTCGCTGATTGCACTTATAATTTAATAAGTGGTAATTTTAACTTTGTTCTGTTCACATATTGATAACTGATAAAAATGTGTGACTAAATGTTGCATAAATCTTTACCTGGTTCACCTTGTGCCTTTCTTGCTGTGATGTCTGAAAATAAAACGTTTGAGCACATTTATAATATATTTTGTGCAGTACATTGTTCAAAACTGACAAATGTCTCTGATACCGGATTACAATGACTGTGTTGATGCCAAGTTATTAATAACTATATATGTATTATATTATAATATGATGTAATTTATTGGTAGAAGATCAATACCTTCCATCATAATTGCAGTTCCTGTCCCTGCTGGAGTGATACACATTGATTCTGTTGTGTTGCAAGTGACTGTGTCTATGAAAGAAAGACAAATAAAGCAGTTCATCATCAAAAGTAACTCAATTTGTGTGGATAACATTTGTATCTCCCACCAAAAAAAATAAAGCAATTTGAAGCTGTCACATGTACACAAGTTTTATGACCTGTCCATGTCAGTATTTAGCATATCATCAAACAAAAGAGTTTTGTTTTAAATTTGTTTGATCTATATATATCTTTCAGGAAATCAATGTTACTATGAATATCTGAGTTGAGTATCTGTTTTGATAGGACCAAATAACTAAAACATCAACTGGTCTAATAATGTTGTTTTTTTATGTTTGCAAGAGTTATTATAATGCTTTATCTCAAATTATTTAATACATAAGGTCACAAACATTCCAAAAATTTATATTTGTGTATTATTTTTAATTAATGCCTACCATTAAAGTCACCGGTTAATGAAGATGTAGCCATTGCTGCTGTGCTCATATCAGGATCAGCCTCCAAAGCATAGTCCAGAAAAGACCCATCAACTTGAAATATAAATGGTTCAACACATGAATGATGACTTATGTAAATTTGCTTATCTGGGAGCATATCAATGAGTTGACTATGCCATGAAGATAATGAAAAAAAACATTTATATGGTTTGTGAACCACAGTCACTATCCTTAAATCAGCACTGTTAAGAGGAATGGCATGTAAATATTTACCTCCCGAATCAAATCCTCCAGCAAGTCCTTCAATCTGGCAAGGAGGAATCAAACTCACAATCTATAATTAAAGAAATGAAGAACACAGTTACTTCATGAAATATGAAACAAGTAAATAACTAAATGGTATCAGTATTTTGCATAAATATTTCTTCTATGCCAGTAGAAATAAAGTCAATTTAAGCTTTTTACAAGTCATATATCATTATATATAACACAAATAACTAAGAGAGGTAACATTTGTTTGTCTAGGTATCATATCACAATTTCTGGCCCAATCCATATGTTCATGCATAATCCAGATGTCATGCATTTAGGCAATTAGACTATTACATATGATCTGACATATTCTTCCTGTTGTGTTTCATACCTTCTGTTCAACAGTAGTGACTTGTGTAGGAGGGCAACCTCCACCAGTTCTCACACTCTCCTCCCTCCTTGTCACCTCCTTCTTCTTGGCTGCAGCCCTGAGGTCCTGCCATTTCTTTTTCAGCTGAGGCACAGTCCTTATATATATATTACCTCCGTGTTATTGGCGTTGATCCTGTAAACAAAAAATATTTCAAAATTATAAAATATGTTTTGCTCGATGTCACCCATGTTTGACAATTGCCTTGTTGTTGTCTACCATTAAATATGAAGATGTTTATAAATAAGTGATTCTGGAGTTTTTTGTTCCTAATCACTGAGCCGGACATTTAGGAAATTTACGTTTAGTCTATATGCAATTTGTTTTATAATGTGAAAATAGTTATACTTCCGCGACCTCTTATATGTGTGCATACATGTATATGCACTTATGCACAATATTTCAGATCTGTATCCCTAGCAATAACAGTAATTCCCACCTTTTCAAATTTTGCACTATCAAAGAAATATAGGCCTCTTGCAAGTTCAAGCAGATTTACAGTCACCTTTTATCGCTATTTGTTTACTTCCGCATAACAACAAGCGCGATAACTCTAAATGGAATAGGTATATCACTTCCAAATAAAACACATCCTTCATATGACAGATGTGGGTTCAATGCCGTGAAATGCACTCACTTTGTCAGAATATCCTCCCATATCTTCTTCTTCCGATTGTTTGTGATGCAAGAAGAAAAAGATGAAAACAACACATCTGAATTGCTGCCAACTTCTTCTGTAAGAATTTCTACTTCTGTGGCCGAAAAGTTTCTCTTCCTCGATTTCTTGTCGCTAATTTCCTCCATTTTAATGCGCTTCGTCATCTGCTCAGAGCACCTGCCACGGTAGACAACTCTAGTGCGGATTTTCCTACCTCACAAAGGGAAAGAGCTCCAATCGTATTTTTTACGTGCGTGTAAGTTGGCCGAGGTTACGCCAGTTTTTGTGTAGCTTTGTGAAACAGTCTTAGACTATGTCGTAAACATTGCGCAAATATGGCGTAAAATCTACGAGCGTGTAAATTTACGACTGCTTTGTGAAACGGTACCCAGGTTAGAAAAGCTCTTCAGCATCCCATGCTTGCCGTAAAAGGCGACTATGCTTGTCGTAAGAGGTTTTCCATGAATATTTCGCTCATCGCTTTCTGCACAGTTTCGCGGATACAAGCCATCGGACAACGTTGGGCCTACCTTCAGAATTCAGAACCACAAAGTTTACACGCAGGCCACAATACCCTATGATGTAATTTGTGACATTTTGTTGCAAACACACTGGCGAAACAATGGCATGTGACATTAGCCAAGCAACAATGTTGCTGGGGTCATTGAGTGTGCATAAGCTTTTCTCAGTGATATATCACCTCTACATGCATTGTCATGAATAAACCCAGTGATGTTGAGAGTTTTCAAGATTTGTTTACTAAATATAGCCTTGAAGCGACACATTTTATAGCAAGCGCTAGATTATGAAAACACTTTTATTTTCAATATTATTTATGTTTCTGTTTCAAGTTAGTTTATGGGACATAACAGATTATAACAAAGGAACTATTATGCATATATTATTTTTCAATTCAGACATTGTCATCATGATGCCAGTGTATAAAATTCCCTAAAATTTCAGTTAGACAACTGGACTGGAAACTTTGCAAAGTTACCAGACCAGATAAAATGTTGCCAGTCCAGAATTTTCTAGACTAACCAAAAAAGGAAAGAAAATGGTAAAAAAAAATGGTACTGTTTAATGTTAATTCTCAGCAAGTAACAATAAACTGGTGGATTGTAAACTTAGTAACTTTAACTTATTGAAATTAAATACATCAATAATGTGTTTAACGTTAACAGTTGATAAAAGGTGACTAATGGGATCGGGTGGTCAGGCTCGCTGACTTGGTTGATGCATGTCATTGATCCCAATTGCGTGGATATATGCTCATGATGTCACTTACTGGATTGTCTGGTCCAGACTCAATTATTTATAGACCGCTGTCATATGGCTGGAATATTGCTGAGTGTGGCATTAAACAACAAACAAACAAAACAAAACAGTTGATTTACCTCTTATATTGCATTAAAACTAGAATGCTTAGGTAACTTATCAGGCATGCAACTTTCAATACTGACTGTCGGTCAGCAAAATAGATTGTTTCGGACTGTCGGATGGGTGTTTTGAACACTGATTATGCACATGAATGAGAAGGATGTGTAGTGATATAGGTAATGGTGATTCTATCGCAACCCCACTGGAGCCAGATTTATATACCTATACTGCTACCACAGAGGGACTTTTTTTATGTCAAAACGCTGATGTGATTCAACGATCGTCATGACTCGTATTAAAAGAAACATCAATATTAATTAATAATGGATAAAATTTACTATAGCCCACGAGGATATTGGAAAGGTATAGAAGCAATACAAAAATTAGCCACCGCGGCTTAGGTATCTAAAGATGTGGCCAAGGATTGGTTAAAGAAACAAGCGATGTGGCAAATATACTCACCGGCACCGCATTATATCCCGAGGAATAAGTTTGATATTTTTACAACGAATGAAGTTCATCAGACTGACCTCTTGTTTCTTCCCCATGATAAGGTACGACGCAAAATGTATAAATACGCATTAACCGTAGTGGATGTGGCTAGTCAATACAAAGAGGCTCAACCATTAACCCCGAAGAATTCAACAGGAGTAGCTAATGAACTGAGCCGCATATATAAACACGAACCACTAAAATGGCCTAAGCTATTTCAAGTAGATCCCGGTCGCGAGTTTATAGGATCGGTAACTAAACTGTTAACAAAGCACGATGTCGAAATCAGGCGTGGTGAAAAAGAGGCCCACCGTAGTCAAGCAATCATTGAAAGACTTAACCGGACATTAGCGGAACGTTTGTTTGGCTATCAGTATGGGATTGAAATGAAATCGGAACGATTAAGATCAACCGAATGGATGACACGATTATCAGCTGTTGTATCAGCGCTGAATAATGAAGTAACGAGATTAATCGGGAAGAAACCATCTTATGCGATTAAAATGAAATCTGTGACTTCCGAATCTTCAGCACCGAGAAGAGGCAAAGAACAAAAACGTCTGAATAGAGTAAGCGTTAGATATTTATACCAGCCCGGTGAACTCGAAGGAGGCTTATGTCGCGCAACCGATCCGATTTGGTCCCTCAAGACATAAAACATTAGTAGGTTGGTTATGAAAGAAGGAGAGCCTATTCTTTATTATGTTAAAGATGGACCGGGCAGGGCATTTGTACGAGAAGAGTTGTTCATAGTTCCCACCGATACAGTATTACCACCATAACCATAAGCATAGGTAGTTACACCATCCTTATCAATCCATCTCTTTGTATCTAAGGGGGATAATGATGTCTTGTTCATTCTTAATCCATATATCCTATGATTGTAACTTCTTAAAGAGTTCATCTCGTGTTTGAATGTTCTACCATTGAATAATGCTTCTTTATACTGTTCGTGTTTGATTTGCTTTTTTACCACTTACTTCTTAACACCCTTAGCTTTTCTTATCTCCCCATTATCAGCCTTCTTTATAGGTCTTAATCCAACATACTCTGCAATAGGGGTCCCAGCACATTCATCCTTCATCTTACCTAACACCTTTTTATTTACTACGCTGTGCTGTGGATTATCTTTTGGGTAATCGCTTGTGTCGTACATATCTATTTTTTCTGCCATATCTTTATACACATCCTCTGTTTGTATTTCCATCAACAAAGAATCTGTGTCGGTATATAACACCTCACACCTATCGCCGTACTGCTTCTTAAGTTAGTTGTAATAAAAGTCATACATTAAGTGTTTTAACAAATCAAGAATACTCATACCAACGTACACCGGTCTGTTGAATTTTATATTACTCTTCTGCATAGGTAGCACGGCTAAGTTGTTATAAAATATCTTGCTTCTGTTAAAAGACGGACTGGCTATAAGTTTCCTAAGTCTTTCTTCCTCATTAGATCTGACTAATACTGTGTTATTCATGAGCTAGATGTAACTGGAGATTTCTATAGTGAACTATATATTTTGTCTTATCCATCAAATTTGGTACGAGTTTTTCTATGTTAGCGAACCTAGTATTAGCCATCAAGGAGTGTTGATATTCCGACATCCAATCTTTATTAACCATTAATCTTTCGGGAGCTAGAAGATAACTGTTATGGTCTATATATAACTCTGTTGGATATTCCAAGTCAACTTCTAGTATCAGGGTTCCCCCTAGACTTCAATATCTGAGAGTCACCTTGACTCCGCCTATGAATTTTTGGGAGTCAAAAATATATTTTGAGAGTCAAATGTTTTATTGTATGATTAATGAAATTTAAAGTGTTCACTTTAATGTTACACTTAAAGCTAAGTATCTTTTAAATATTATATGTCTTTAGTTTAAGTTAACAAGTGCTAATTAATGTTCTCAGCTGATTGTACTACAGAGAAATAAAGGATATATGAATGAAAAACAAAGTTTGTTGGTTATATTTTTTCACAATCTTTAATTACTTCACAGCTCATGAAACAATTTACAGTGACACAAATACAGGATAAATAAATAACATCAGTCTCAACTGTGAGACATAATTTTTAATCATGGATGGATATTAAAATACATTTCATATCAGATTATAATTTAATACCACTAACTCATTTACATGTTTTATCTAGTTATCTTGTATTATCTATCAACAGTGAAGTTGAACTGAAGAATTGTGAACACTCTTAATATTTTCTGGTTGAATACAGTTTATTAGCAACAACAAACACGCCCAAAGCTTTACATTTCGTAAATACCATATTTATTTGTGTATAATACACACTCGTGTATAATACACACCCCTAATTATAGGCAGTTAAATCCTGATAAAAATATCCCTCGTGTATAATACGCACAGACTTTTCTTCAGTCTCATTTCAGGCTGTCATGATCCGTCATCGGAAATAGCATAACAAATCCAAATTGAATTACGCAAGTTAATCCTGTTGTTACACTATCTGGTAATAAAAATGTGTTCTCTGTATATCTGACCTTATGTTTGTCATCTATTTTATTAATATTATTTAAAATTTCATTTAATAATGTTTACCTAAATTTCGTCAAAAACATGTGTCCCTCCGATACTTTCAACTTCTGTTTACCCCTTTCCATAGGTTCCGCTTAACCACATACTGTGACCGCGCCAAATCACATTATTCTCCGCAACATTGATAATATTTTCTTCTGTTTCACTTTGATGAATAAATATATTTTGTCCTGTACCTCACAGTCGCACAGTTTTAGTAGCATATCTATATAAATCATGCAAAACAATATGTAAAGCCCCTGGCTGTTCTGATTTTAGCGTTTGTTTTAAAACGAGAGAAAAGTCTGGTCATGTGACAGGCTATTCAAATTAGTCCGTGGCAGTGGTGTTATGCGAAGTTATGTTACTTCTAAAAACGACGATTAATTAAAAACTAGACGCAAATTTTAAGATGTTTGCATATATTGTCTTCAGAAAATGTTTATAAATTAAGTTCAGGTGAGTAGTTGTAATATTTTCATTCCAAAGCTGGTAAACAACAACATAGATATTTTGAAATTGCGTCAGTCATGACGCAGTCATTTATTTCTGGACGTATTTTTCCTTAATTGAGAGTCATATATGCAAGAATTCTGCGTCAGGGGAAACCCTGTAGTATGTATCCTTTATTCGCATCAACCTTGTGAATATCATTCACATCGATATCATTCACATTGATGCTCTCAAAACCACACGTGGGTAAAGGTTGACTCATAGCCCATCCGTACAAATTGTTGGCATCGAGATATAATATGTGCGTATCGGGTTTACTCGGATCATATCCTTCCACAAATTTACTATTAGCCTTAGAATACCTTTTCGCCGCCATCGATATACCACCTCTTAATCCTTTCTCAATATACAAGAGCATATCGTAATCGATGAATAATTTTAATTCTACACCAGTCTTCTTCAACAATGCATGCCACGATAGTCCGGGACTGGAATAGTACCATGCCTGATCCAAGCCGTATTGTTTTAAGCATGTCTTTCAAAATATCTCGAATATATTGGCGAGTAACAGTATATCGGTTTTTAAGTACAGATCGTGATAATCATCTAAATTCTTACAACCTAATTTATCCCACACCGTCAGAGCCGTCAGAGCGTTCATAATCGGCCTCGGTTATTTTAGATTCTGTTAAGTTATTATAGAATGATTCAAGGGGTGGTAATTTAGTTTCATTGAATCTTGACCAACCATCCATATATTCGTAAGGATATACACCTTTCTCAACAACAAATGACGAGTTATCCGATCGGTATATTGTTTTGTAATTGCAAAGTCATCGGGATTGTTCGCATTAGATAAATTGTCCAGGGAAGATAACAGAAACTGTATGGAGTCTATGAATTTAAGCCCATTACTTTGCTTTGTTCTAGCTTTCCCATCCTTGTACGTAAAATGTATAGTTTTAGTCAACGAGAATGGTGTGTATTTTTCCATATTATTAGGAATGCACGTTAAACCGCCGTCGGTCTTTGAGATAGCTTGCATAATGAGATGTGAATCGTCTCCTCTAAGGTTGTGAAACACAACAGGGATGGGTATTGTTTGAGCATTCATTTTTAGTTTCAAGTTACACTCGTTATGAGCGGATCCCCGATGATTACCCATGACGTGACAATGATCTCTTATGGGAATCACCATTCAGGGGTTTATTACAAACATGATAACTCGTTGACTTCTTATGGACCCTCCAATCATCCCTCGTCATACACATAGGTTTCTTACGCGATAAATTTTTCCTGATCATTCTCTCTTCGTTTTGTAGGTATTCTAGGAACTTTCCCGCTTTAGTATATTTTTTCCCTCTTTAGGCATATCGATCCTGATAGCATTCTGTCCAACACCTCTACAGTCTTCTTTATGCGCTTCTTAAAGATCTTGTCTGCTGTACCAATGCAGGCATCTTTCACAGAAATATTTCTCCCCGCATGTTTTGTTTGATCACATAATAGCCTTCTTAAACTCTTTATCTACATATAATGATATTTACCATCTTTTTCTGGGAACATGTTCCGTGGCGGAGCTTATCCTGTGTACAACAATTGCTTTATGGGAATGTTCGAAAACATTTATAGCTAAATTATTTTGCTTTTCCACCTTATCAATTTGTGAGATTGGTGTAGGTACGTCTATACCATTAGGGTTGAGTCCGTTATTTGGGGATAGCTCGAAGGTCTATTTGCAATTTTAGCATCTACAGGGAACAATGCAGATCTTATCATCATTCTGAATCAGTCATCACCTTTATTTTTTACATTAATTATGGCTTTTTTCTTTTTATAATACAGGGGTAAATCAATATAAGATCCACCTTTGAAAGGCATATAATGTGCTATATCTAGATATTAACTATTGATTTTATCCACACCCCAACCTCTATTAGTCCAGCGTTCTAAAGTTTCCTGTATCCTCTTGATTGCTTCGGAAATAAGGTTCGGTATATTCAGTGCTATCGTCTGCGTTACTTTTACTCAATGACATTTTAACCATCAGCTGGTATTTTATACTATTTAAATCATCTAACTCCTCATTAATTTTGCTTGATACGATGGGCTTAACGTCATTAACATCCATGTTGGAATTAATATCCATCTTCCAACCTCTTAGATATTTACCAACGCCGGCTGTGGGGACATATTTTAACTCACTATTATCAACAACAGTGGGTTTATCAACAGTCAGCGCTATTTATAGCTGAGTAGTCAGGGTTATTAATGGCTGATACGCAATAGATCATAGTTTATGTGTAGTTATTGCAATGACTGGTAACCCAAACATTATAAATGCTACCTCGCGGTCTTTCTGAGCCTTTGACTTATTGTTGGCCTCGGTATTGGGTCAAGTTTCTTTCCATAAACAAGGAAGTATTCGTGCATGGCAGATTCAACATCCTTAAACGTTTGAATTAAATGCCCCTCTTTACGCAGTTCATCATTAATAAAATCTAATCTTAGCATACTATTTGGGGCCCATTGTGACTGGGCTGTTTCGAGTTGTTCCAATGCTTTATTATGTCGTTTACGCTCCTCTTCAACTTCTTTAGAATTTGATTCCCTCAGAGTAGAAAATAAATAATTACTCCCTGAAAAAGCTAGAACATTTACAATAGCTCCATCGACCATCATCACAATTGTTGCCATGTTCAATAATATAAAATATTCAAATGTTTAATTACTTCGGGGATAAGCTCTTGTTTGATTAGCATATCTTTAGCATATCTTTTGTTGCCATTGCCAATCCAATATCAAGAACCACCATACTGATATCATAACCATTAAAATCTAGCTTGGGTTGTGTGGCTTTAGTAATCATTTTAGCTATATGGGCATAGCCAATGGCCAAGCCGCTGACCACCGCTGAATGATACGTTGCGTTTACCAACATTTTACCATCTGTAGCGGGAGTAGTCATTGCTTTTATAACACTATATGAGGGCTTAACTCTAATTGAACTTCTTGTGATTGTGAAATCGGGGGTGTCTTAAGTAGTATAGGTAATGATGGTTCTGGCTCACTTCCACTGGAGCCGGATTCATATACCTATACCATCACTACAGGTAGCATTTTTTATGTGTAAATGACTATGCGATTCAACGATAGTCATGAGATTCAGCTAAATTGACCACCACCTGGAGTCTATGATATAATTTTTTATAGGTAATGATGGTTCTGGCTCACTTCCACTGGAGCTGGATTCATATACCTATACTGCTACTACAGTTGGAATTTTTTATGCCAAAATGATGATGCGATTCAATGATAGTCATGAGATGTATTAAACGAAACATCAATATTAATTAATAATGAATAAAATTTACTATAGCCCACGAGGATATTGGAAAGGTGTAGGAGCAATAAAAAAATTAGCCACCGCGGCTAAGGTATCTAAAGA
Source organism: Haliotis cracherodii (assembly GCF_022045235.1). NCBI lineage: Eukaryota > Metazoa > Mollusca > Gastropoda > Lepetellida > Haliotidae > Haliotis > Haliotis cracherodii. The sequence goes on from NW_027266286.1 coordinate 34,527,113, forward strand.
TGTGGCCAAGGATTGGTTAAAGGAACAAGCGTTGTGGCAAATATATTTACCGGCACCGCGTTATATACCGAGGAAGAAGTTTGATATTTTTACGACGAATGAAGTTCATCAGGCTGACCTCATGTTTCTTCCTCACGATAAGGTAAAACGCAAAACGTATAAATACGCTTTAACAGTAGTAGATGTGGCTAGTCGATACAAAGAGGCTGAGCCATTAACCTCGAAAGATTCAACAGAAGTAGCTAATGCACTGAGCCGCATATATAAACGCGGACCGCTAAAATGGCCTAAGATATTTCAAGTAGATCCTGGTCGAGAGTTTATGGGATCGATAACTAAACTGTTAACAAAGCACGATGTCAAAATCGTCCGTGGTGAAAGAGAGGCCCACCGCAGTCAAGCTATCGTTGAAAGATTTAACAGGACACTAGCGGAACGTTTGTTTGGCTATCAGTATGGGATCGAAATGAAATCCGAGCGATTGAGATCAACCGAATGGGTGACACGATTATCAGCCGTTGTATCAGCGCTGAATAATGAAGTGACGAGATTAATAGGGAAGAAACCATCAGATGTGATTAAAATGAAATCCGTGACTTCCGAATCTTCAGCACCGAGGAGAGGCAAAGAACGAAAACTTTCGGATAGAGTAAGGGTAAGATATTTATACCAGCCCGGTGAACTCGAAGGAGGCCTCCTTCGTGCAACCGATCCCATATGGTCCCTTAAGACGTATAACATTAGTAGATTGGTTACGAAAGAAGGAGAGCCTATTCTTTATTATCTTCAAGATGGACCGGGTAGGGCATTTGTATGAGAAGAGTTGTTCATAGTTACCACCATAACCATAAGCATAGGTAGTTACACCATCATTATCAATCCATCTCTTTGTATCTAAGGGGGATAATGATGTCTTGTTCATTCTTAATCCATATATCCTATTCTACCGTTGAATAATGATTCTTTATACTGTTCGTGTTTGATATGCTTTTTTACAACATACTTCTTAACGCCCTTGGCTTTTCTTATCTCCCCATTATCGGACTTCTTTATAGAATACATCTTAGGTCTTAATCCTACATACTCCGCTATAGGAGTCCCAGCACATTCATCCTTCATCTTACCTAACACCTTTTTATTTACTACGCTGTGCAGTGGATTATCTTTTGGGTAATCGCTCGTGTCGTACATATCTATTTTTTCTGCCATATCTTTATACACATCCTCTGTTTGTATTTCAATCAACAAAGAATCTGTGTCGGTATATAACACCTCGCATCTATCGCCGTATTGCTTCTTATGTTCGTTGTAATAAAAGTCATACATTAAGTGTTTTGACAAGTCGAGAATACTCATACTGACGTACACCGGTCTGTTGAATTTTATATTACTCTTCTGCATATGCAACGCGGCTAAGTCGTTATCGAATATTTTGCTTCTGTTAAAAGCCGGACTGGCTATAAGTTTCCTGAGTCTTTCTTCCTCATTAGATCTGACTAATTTAACATCAACACGCTTCCACAGATTCTCCATAGTTTTACCGAATACCCAGTTATTCATGAGCTTATACAGATTCTTTTCGAAATCGCTGGTGGCTATCTTTCTTAAATCTGTGTTCAGCCTTATATAGGGCTCCATCCAAGGGCTTTGATCAAACTTTAGAACTCTGTGTATTTTCTTAAGTTTCATACCTAACGATAGATATAACTTGAGATTTCTGTAGTGAACTATATATTTTGTCTTATCCATCAAATTTGGTACGAGTTTTTCTACGTTAGCTAACCTACTATTACCCATCAAGGAGCGTTGATATTCCGACATCCAGTCTTTATTAACCATTTATCTTTCGGGAGCTAGCGGGTAACTGTTATGGTCTTTATGTAAGGAACTCGGATATTCCAAGTCAACTTCTAGTATGTACCCTTTATTCTCATCATTATTATTGATATCATTCACACTGACCCACTCAAAACCACCCGTGGGTAAAGGTTGACTCATAGCCCATCCGTACAAATTGTTAGCATCGAGATATGATATGTGCGTGTCGGGTTTACTCGGATCGTATCCTTCCACTAATTTATTATTAGCCTTAGAATACCTTTTCGCTGCCATCAATATACCACCTCTTAATCCTTTCTCAATAAACAAGTGCATATCGTAATCTGTGAGTAGTTTTAGTTCTACGCCGATCTTCTTCAACAATGCATCCCACGATAGTCCGGGACTGGAATAGTACCATGCCGGGTCCAAGCCGTATTGTTTTAAACACGTCTTTCTAAATATCTCGAATATATCGGCGAGTAACAGTACATCGGTTTTTAAGTACAGATCGTGATAATCGCCTAAATTCTTACAACCTAATTTATCCCAGACCGTCAGAGCGTGTTCATAATCGGTATCTGTTATTCTAGATTCTAGTTACTATAGAATGATTCGAGGGGTGGTAATTCAGTTTCTTCGAATCTAGACCAATCATCCATATATTCGTAAGGATATACACCTTTTCTCAGCAGCAAATGACGAGTTATCTTATCGGTATATTGATTTGTTATCGCGAAGTCATCGGGATTGTTCGCTTTAGCTAAATTGTCCAGGGAAGATAACAGAAACTGTACGGAGTCTATGAATCTAAGCCCATTACTTTGCTTTATTCTAGATTTCCGATCCTTGTCCCTATAATGTATAGGTTTAGTCAACGAGAACGATATGTATTTTTCCATATTGTTAGGAATGCACGTTAAACCGCCGTCGGTCTTTGAGATAGCTTGCATAATGAGATGTGAATCGTATCCTCTAAGGTTATGAAACACAACGGGGATGGGTATTGTTTGAGCATTCATTTTTAGTTTCAAGTTACAATCGTTATGAGCGGCTCCCCGATAATTACCCGTGACGTGACAATGATCTCTTACGGAATCTCCATCCAGGGGTTTATTACAAACGTGACAACTCGTTGACTTCTTGTGGGCCCTCCAATCATCTATAGTCATACGCATGGGTTTCTTACACGATAATTCTTCCCTGATTATTCTCTCTTCATTTTGTAGATATTCTAGGAACTTTCCCGCTGCATCGGGACCTCTGTAAATCACGGGAGTGTTTGTTTTCCCATCATACCTTACAACTATATATCCAAACCCACAAGGAATATGTTCTAATAGATCTTGTCTGCCGTACCCATGCAGGCATCTTTCGCAGAAATATTTCTTTCTAGCATGTTTTGTTTGATCATATAGCAGCCTGTTTAAACTCTTTATCCACTTATAATGATATTTTCCATCTTTTTCGATCAGAAATGAATTGATTCTGGGAATATATTCCGGAGCGGAGCTTATCCTGTGTACAACAATTCCTTTAGAATGTCCGAAAACATTTATAGCTAAATTATTTTGCTTTTCCACCTTATCAATTTGTGATATTGGTGTAGGTTCGTCTATACCATCGAAGTTGAGTCCATCGTTTTGGGGATAGCTGGAAGGTCGTGCCCGGATTTTTGTCTACGGGGAACAATGCAGATCTTATCATCATTCTTAAACAATCATCGGATTTATTTTTTACGTTAATTATGGCTTTTTTCTTCTTATAATACGGGGGTAAATCTATATAAGATCCACCTTTGAAAGGCATGTAATTTGCTATATCTAAATATAAACTATCGATTTTATCCACACCCCAACCCGAACCTCTATTAGTCCAGCGTTCTAAAGTTTCCTGTATCCTCTGAATTGATGTATCTAATGATGCGTTTATAGTATCGGATTCGGTTATAACTTCTTGATTGCTACGGAAATATGGTTCGGTATATTCGACGCTTTCGTCTGTGTTACTTTTACTCAATGACATTTTAATCGTCAGCTGGTATTTTATACTTTGTAAATCATCTAATTCCTCGTTAATTTTACTTGATATGATGGGCTTAATATCGTTAACATCCAAGTTGGAATTAATATCCATCTTCCAACCTATTAGATATTTACCAACGCCGGCGGATGTGGGTACAAATATTAATTCTTGTTGTTGTTGATTAACATTATTATTATCATCATTATCATCATTATTATTATCTAGTAAAGCGATCAATTCAGCTCTTCTCATTCGAGAATAACCTCTCAGCCCACTGTTTCTCGCTCGAGCTTTGAGTTCTCTAACAGTCAGGGGTGGTTCCAAACCGAGTAAGGTAATCAATTCAGCTTTTCTCATACGAGAATATCCACGTAGACCACGTTGCTTTGCCATAGCCTTCAACTCTCTGACAAAAACCATAGTGGTTGAATGGTATATGCAAAATGTAACAAATGTCTAATTGGTTGTTTTCATATATCTAAATACGTATTCTCCCCAATCTATTCCTCTCATTGATGTAATCTCTCTTCCTAGCATAAATAATCTGATTCCTGACCCTATCAGCACCGTGTTTCTTACATAAACAATAACGACCTTTGACCCCTATCCCGCATTCAGAACACGTATAGTTTATGTGTCCACGCTTGATGTAATAATTGTGTATACCGCAGTAAATTTCAACACAGTGGCGGTTACATAGAGTCGTCTTCCCCATGAGTGTAAACTTGCAGTTATTCATGGTATATACATCTATCATATCATTTGTCTAAATGCAAATCACATCTACACTATTGTTTAGCTGAAAATCAATACTGCAGATAACCCCATAATAACAAATGCGACCTCTCGGTCTTTCTGAGCCTCTGCCGGTGTATAAAACTGACTCATTGTTGGTCTAGGTATTGGGTCGAGTTTTTTCCCATAAACGAGGTAGTATTCGTGCATGGCGGATTCGACATCCTTAAACGTTTGAATTGAATGTCCTTCCTTAATCAGTTGTTCATGAATAAAGTCTAATCTCTTCATTCTCTGCTGCGTATATTGTAACTGAGCTGCTTGGTATTGTTCTAATGCTTTATTATGTCGTTTACGCTCCTCTTCAACTTCTTCAGCGTTTGATTCCCTCATACTGGAAAATAAATAATTACTCCCCGAAAAAGCTAGAGCATTAACAACAGCTCCACCGACCATCATCGCAATTGATGCCATATGAATATAAATATTCAAATGTTTAAATACTTCATTATGTCTTCCGGGATAAGTCCTTGTTTGATGAGCATATCCTTCGTTGCCATTGCTAATCCTATATCCAGAACCATCATACCTATATCAAATCCATTAAAATCTAGCTTGGGAGGTGTGGCTTTAGTAATCATTTTAGCCATACGAGCATAGCCAATGGCCAAGACGGTGACCACCGCTGAATGATACGTCGCGTTTACCAACATTTTACCGTCTGTAACTGGAGTAGTCATGCTTCTTATAGCATTATATGAGGACTAACCTCTAATTGAACTTGTTGCGGCGGGGGTGATGTTTTCTCTTCTCCGGTCTTATAAAAGAACCATACAGCCACTATACCAGCAACTCCTACTAGTGCCCATGTTTTAATCGGATTTGAATTATTTATTAATTTTGCTTTGCGCGCCAGCCCTCCCTTTCTTCCTGCATGCAATTTTTGGGGGGTTCTTAGTAACTCTGGGTTGTTTTTGTGTTTGTGGTGCATCCTCATTCACTTGTGGTTCCTCATTCACATGTGGTTCCGTAATCTGTTGTGTCTGTTGTGGTGTCACCTGTTGTGTTTCCGCAATCTGTTGTGTCTCCATTTATATTATTTAGTGGGCACATATGTTTAAATTGACAATACCTAGCTGTTATTAAAGCTGTGGTGAACGGAGCTAAGAACATTCCGTATCTATGATAAAACTCACAGCTCACTGAGCTTATAGCGTGTTCGATGAATGGGTCTTTCTCTAGAGATTCGCATAAATACATGCGATGTTCTGCCGGGATGGGGAGAAACGTACTAGCTACGACTGTGTATAGTTGTAATATAGACGACCCTATAGTTTTAGTCATGGTAGCTCCCAGTCTAGACTCGTAATGGGCGTACAGTTTTTTAATCTCTTCGTCGGTCATGTTATCAATTTTTTCGATGGTATAATTTTCTCCCAAATATTGGGAACATTTTCCACCGGCTACCAAAGCCGCGAGTCTTTCTCTATGTTTATCTGCATGTTGATGTGTATGTTGATCAGGCTCAGATTCTTTGAGCATTTGTTCGATGAGTTCGTCGCATTCCATAATGTAATACCTAAGGAGATATTTAAGTCTAACATAATATAATATGACGTATCCAATACATCCCGTAATAATGAACTGTTGCGAAAGAATGATGATTTCGAACCACATTTTATATTATATTAACCGCTAATGTTCAATTTGCTACATTTTTGCTATAATTTTGCTATAATTATGCTATAATTTTGCTACATTTGCTACAATTTGCTACATTTTGCTACATTTTGCTAAGCAATTGCATTAGCAGCTGGTTGATCGGTTTTTAATACGAGTTTACAGTGCTTCGTTGCCGCTAACAGTTTTCTGACTTTGTCACGTTCACCCTTGGTATAAATGACGTCATTTTCGCGTTAACATTCCTCGAATGAATCTCGGTCTTTGCAATGAAACAGCGCTACCCATTTGGTCTGCTCTCTGAGATCTTTCAGGACAGAGTTGTATTTTTGAGTAAGTACCCAAACGCTATGTTGAGTATGCCTTCCGGAGAATGCTAAATATGAAAGCATATCTTTCTTTTTTGTTAATTCTTTACTCACACTGCAGTCGTCTATTATGAAAAGGGTTGATTCTCCTTTGTATTTTTCGTGACATACTCGGAGACAGTCTTGTAAACGATCGATCGGATCGACTCTGTGTACCCCGTCATCATTCATTACCCAATCTCTGGATAAGTATGTTTTATTAACGCTTATAGTCGGGCACAGAATAATAATATGATCGAAAACGTCCCGATAATGACTTTCTAAAATATCTAGAATAAAGGCTGTTTTTCCGCAGCCCGTTTGCCCGCATATGATAGCGCAGTGCGGATCTTTAGGTAAAAGATTATTAATAGATTGCTTGCACGAATCTCCCATTTTGTATATTAAGTTGCGCATCCATAATCACGTACAAATATATGTTTAATTTACCAGCTGATTCCTGGAGCTTCGTTATCTGTATGGTGACACCCTCGCTAGCATTTTCTATTCTCCTCCCACTGCCGTGTAATTGGTCATCGTCCGTTGTTCGCATGTCGAGCCATAGTGCGTACTTCGAGGTGAGGTATTCACCCATCGATACACTCCCGAGAGACAGAATTTTCACGACCGCGTTTACTTCCGGAGAGCGTTTTATAGAAGGAAGTTTTTTAATCTCATCCCATTGTTGATACGCTAGCATTCCTTGGCTATATAGTTGATTAGGAACGCCCTCGATAGTCAATTCTACTTTCGTAATCTTGGGATTGTAGAACTTCTCGGTATTTCTTTTAAACGCATCGGAGGGGTCCTCGAACAACATTAAAATACCCTTCAACGACCTCGTGGGGACGTTTAGATTGATATTCCACATCGTATCTTTTTTGTCCCTCGTGATCTTTCGATGTCGCAGCACGCGATCGTACAAAATGGCTAAACTTCCCGAATACTGGTTACGAATTTGTCTGGCTAATTCGGGATCCGTTATCATATCGTACTCGAGCGAGATATTGTCAATGGAATAGCTAGCTTCTTCAGCAGCTCTGATTACTCTACCGTAGTCGTTAAAAGTGAGTTCGTATTCTAACCTATCGCCTAGGGATGCTTGATAAAAAGGCATGTGGGAATCTAGTAATTCAAAGTCTAGGGGAATATAGAATCTGTTACCTAATGCGTCGGCAACGGCCTGATCTTTTACGACAGTACCATCACCACTAGAAGCATCTCCGCGCAGTCTCAATGTGTTCTTATTACAAATACCTTGGTATTGTAAGTTTTCCCGCTCTTTATCCGTTCTCCAGAGATCCATGTAACAATAGTATACATCGCTATCGTCGATACTCAAAACTTCATTACCGCTTATTTTAATCGCGATTTTCTTAACAATTGCACGACCTATGTTCTGAACAGGCTCCCTGTTAACGTCGGTAGAATTCAAAACAATCTCAAATGCTAGTCGGACAGTTCCCGGAACTAACACATCGTGTGCGCCGAGATTAGGAAAGCGAACCAGAAGCGTTTGATTCTGATCGATGGTACTAGGATTATTAGTTATAGTTACAGACTGACGAATTGCTTTGACCCCCAATGGATCTCGAAGTCTACGTTGTGGGTTTAACTTGCGTCCGTATTGCGAAGACATTGTTATATTGAAAACATGTACCCTATGTTTAATATGAAAATGACTGATTTTGAACATAATGACTTTGATCTAAGTACCTTTGGTGACCCAATCGAAGATACTGATGAAACCAGGTTTAGTAGTCTTAACGATGAACTTTTACAATCAACCGTCAATGATTATTACGATGCATTAAAAGATGATAAAAATTATGTTATCCCAATAGGTCGGGACTATTCAAAGTTTATGCTAGATAGTAAAGGAACATTGCGAGTGCGTGACTCTCCGCATATTGAGCTTATGCATTATAATTCTCGTAAGCCCCTAGCCTTGTCTACTATAGCCGGCAGATATAGCCGCGAGTTTGTTCGTGATAAATTAGGTTTTGTAGAATACGGACGACTTCCCGCGAAGACTACTAAGGCTCTTCAGACTATGAGGAAAGAACTCGTTAATACAGATGATTTGGAAGCAGCCTCAATGGTGGCCTCGAACGGACTCGGAGAAATCTTAGATACCTACTACGATAATTCAACGTTACAGGTACCACATTCAGAGTTCAGCATTAGGGAATTACGAGGTCTTGACAAGGCAATGCAAACTATGCGGGGAGAACTCATCAATAATACAGCCAAGCTATCCGAAATCGACAAACATATAGCTCAAGAGAAAACAAAACTCGAACAGGCGGGCGATGAAAGATTGCGTAACCTAGAGGAGGAAAGATTGGCCCGCCTCGAAGCAGCTTCCAGTAATAGAAAGGCACTTCGTTCGCAAATCAGTCGTATTCGAGAAACTATCGATCAAGTCCTCAACGATGACACTACACTGGCCGATAAAATTAAAACATTGTTCAGAGAACAGGGAATAACAATTGTCAGTATTTTAACCGCGTTGGGATTTATTATATCGACTTTGACTCTGTCGTTAACAGGTGGTAGTACAGGTGGAGGCGGATCACCGCCTAACGATAAAAACGGTATAAAAGAGTGGATAAAAAAGCATTTAAAAGCATTAGGTTCAGCACTGGGAAAGCTAGCTGAGAAAGCCGCGGCCGCACTTCCCGGTATAATAGGGAGTGTTGTTTCCTGGCTATTGAATTTATTAGCTAAGACCACCACTTGGCTTAGTCAAAACTTGTGGGGGTTGATCGTAGCAATTGCAGGGCTGTTGTATGTATTCGCTAAGAACTATTTAACCACCAAATCATGAGTAAACCAACCGAGACTCCACCCACTACAAGCGCTGTTTTTTCATCGATATGTTGTTGATTTTTAGCCGCAATATGCGGTGACACTTGTGCATCAGTAGATGTTTGTGCATTAAAAGATGTTTTAGTAGATAACTGCGGCTTGACTATTCCCTTTTCGCCCGTGAACGTTTGCGTTATTAATTCGACGTTCATATCTGAATTTATACCTGGTTTTTGTTGATCGGTAGCGATAACAATTTTATTATTATAGCCTATCACTTGACCGATCTTAAGTTCCATATTACTCGGTGACATGTATAGTCCCGGTGCATAAACAAAGTCCACTTTGGATTGAGCGTACTGTAATGCATCTTGAAAACGCTTTATAGACGATGGTATGTCAACTGGTGAATTAATGGCGTCCTCCACGTTTGCGACAAACTGTTTTTGCGCATCGAACGCCGTCCCAGTACCGATAATGGACGTTCGTGTTTGTGTTGTGCACCGAGAATTGCCCATACATAAGTTCTTATCGATTCATTAACTCTTTCAAATCCTGGGTTAGTAAAATTATTTTCCGTTTTATCATTAAGAAATTCATTCCAAGCGTCTGTTGTATCATTTGGATGCACAAACTTTGTTATGATATAAGGAATGCCGCTCTCAAAGTTCATACGATCTGCTCTAAACTGTTTATCCGAGAGAGCAAAGCTTGAAGGGATCACACCCTCTTTAATTAAATAATCGCTTTTATCTTTAATAGTTCTTTGTCCAGAGTACGGAATACCTAGACCATGGCTAGGTCCTTTAATGCGCCAATCTTTGCTCGTAGAAACATTAAATTCATTACAAATACGTTCGAAGGCCCTCTTATCATAAATATTATTGGCGTGATTCCATACTGGATCCAGCGGTAATGGAGCATTAATTTCTTTAAGTATACGTCTAATCTGATAGTACACGTGAAATAATATAACAGACTTATATAGTTTAAATCCTGGGGCATTAACAGATACGCCACATCCCGTTGTGGCACACCATACGGCAAAGTTTAACTGATTCTGCCAAAATTGCATCGGATTGTGAAACCAATCGTTCACCATTTTATCGTTAGTTACCATGAAACTGTATTTTTCAAAGATATCGTGGAATTTAACTAAAAATTCAGCACCAGAGGCAGTTACTATAATCGATTGATTAGTAATGTATCTCGATTTCATATTTAAGTTATGATATAGTATCATTGTATATTTAATATGTATGTTACACTCCCGGGAATAACAAATGGCCAGTCTATTGAACTGCTTCAAACTATCGATAACTCGGATGGACAACTTGAAGTAGCTCTATGCGATGTAACGTATTACCCACGGTGGACCAATATAAATGCTGCAAAAGATAATAATAAGATATTTAGAATAGATGACCAAAATAGAATTAATAGAATTATTACTATACCTGATGGGTATTACAGCGTAAGCTCACTCAGTGATGAATTTTCTAATTCTAATGATGAATTTACTAATTCTAATGGAATTAGTATCACACAAAATGAGGCGACTGGGACAGTGAAAATCTACAATGAAGGATCAAAAATACTTATTAGTGAGAACTTAGCAATTACACTTGGATTTAGAGAAGAAATAACATTACAAAGCGGCTCAAATGTTATTGTAAGGAATACCGTACCTGATTTAGTTCCCTATAAAGATTTGTTCATTCATCTTGATCAAATAAGCACGACGGATAATATTCAACAAGAAAGTCCTTCAAATCTGCTCAGAAGTGTTCCAGTGAAAGATGAAAAATACAATAGCGGTAGAACGGAATCTTTCTCGTCATTACAATATAAAAAATTGAAGCGTGGTATTATTTCAGACCTCAAAATTTCTGTATTAGATGTAAAACATCAACCTGTACATATAGGATACTTAAGTGTAACACTCCATATTATAAATAATGGTTGATTCCATATTTAAGTTATGATATAGTATCATTGTATATTTGATATGTATGTTACACTCCTCGGAATAACAAATGGTCAGTCTATTGAACTGCTTCGTACTATCGATAACTCCGATGGACAACTCGAAGTAGCTCTATGCGATGTAACGTATTACCCGAGGTGGACCAATATAAATGCTACGAGAGGTTATAATAATGAGACAGAAATAAATGGTCAAAAATACATTATACCTGATGGATATTACAGCGTATGCTCACTCAATGATGAATTTTTTAAGCCTAATGGAATTAGTCTAACACAAAATGAGTCAAATGGGTTACTGATTTTAAACGCTGGAAAAAAGGATGTAAAGCTTTACAGGAACTTAGCATACACACTTGGATGGGGAGGAGAAATAACAGTAATCAAGACAACAGATCAGGGACTCAATTTACCCGATTTAGTTCCCTATAAAGAGCTGTGCATCCATCTTGATGAAATAAGTACAACGGATAATATTCAACAAGAAAGTCCTTCAACTCTACTCAGAAGTGTTCCAGTGAAAGATGAAAAATACAATAGCGGTAGAACGGAATCTTTTTCAACATTACAATATAAAAAATTAAAGCGGGGTATTATTTCAGGCCTTAAAATTTCTGTATTAGATGTAAAACACCAACCTGTACATATAGGATACTTAAGTGTAACACTCCATATTATAAATAATGGTTGATGCATCAGGCCCTGGAACGATAAGACAATGTAATACAATTGCGCTTTCTGATCTCGGAGACACGGAAGGATTCGGTAAACCCGGTACCAATGGTAAGTTATACGCTTTACACTTACACGATAATGTATACAAGCGGAAAGAAGTTACATTCCCGAAAAATCTAGAAGATTTAAGCGATGTCGACGTTAGTAGACTCCTTAAAACCACTCCGTACAATATTATTTACAACAGTGAGAATAAATGGACTATGGTCGAGGCAAACATCAAGTGGCTACTGAATATCGTCATTACCCCACCTTATGCGATGATGGGTAAGGGACATAATTTAACTAAGATAATAATTAGTGGCATCGTACTCGCGGCCTATATCCCGTCAAAACGAAAAAGTGTGTTAGTCAGTCCCCTGCCAGAAAAACCAGGTCATATGTTATATAGTCGTCCGGCAATCCAAAATGTTAGTTTAAATTTGGTTACAGAATTCGATGATATTAAAGTTAACTTGAGTGCAATACCTAATATTTCTACGCTTATTATTGAAGTCTTGTTCGGAGATGCACCGGTAGATGCCTTCGAAATATTACCAGGTCTATCGATTAAATGGCTCAAGAAACACGAGCGTCAACGTTGCAGTATTATTCATGTTGGAGCATCACCCGTTACAACCCTCGAGGGGGTTCAAATTATTAAAAGTGACAGAATTTCTCTTTCTAAGATATTCTTACCGTATAATATACATTTGATAAGGTTGATGTATACTATCAAAACCTTTAAGCAAGACCAATTAAAGACTATTATATATTCGTAATATACACTATGAGTTTATATCCGGCGCTCGATGAAAAGATGGAAACTGTTGATGGATTTCGATTACATCAAATAAGCGACATAAAACATCGAATAGAAAAGGATAGGGAGTTGAGACTTGGATTGTATAAAAAGTATCGCAGAGCCGTGAATGCTCTGGACGGAGTTGACACCGCTCTTGTAGCAGCTGGCATGGGACTCGGTGTAGCCGGTGTCGGTTTACTATCAACTATAATCGCCGCGCCTATCGTGCTCAGCATGGAAATAACCGCCGGAGTCTCGGGACTGGCAGGAATAGCGATAAAATTCATTTCTCGTAGGTTGCAAAAGAAAGCATTAAAACACGATAGTATTCGAATACTCGCCGAAGCAAAGTTGAACAGCATTGAGGATCATATTTCGACAGCAATGGCCGATTGTAAGATATCCGAGGATGAGTTTCGTTTAGTGCTGTCGGAACTCACCAAATACAATGAAATGAAGCAGGAGATTCGATCAAGATCTCATAAGACCAGTGGTATTAGCGAAGACGAGAAAAAAAAGTTCATAGAACAGGGGAGGCAACAAACGCGTCAATTGTTCCGTGCCAAAACCAAAGAACTGGTTGGAGATTAAAAATAGATTGCTTACTATCGTTTGATCACATTTAGACAAATGCTTACATAAATATATATAATAATGGAAAAAACTATTAAATGGAGAGAATTACCACAAGGTTTCTATTATATCAGTGATGTCAAACCAACCAAATACGGTAATCAATTGTTTCTTATTAATTTACAAAAAGAGTGTAGTTATATAGTCTGGTCTCCTAGTAAAATGAACGAAGAACTTAATAAAAATGTTGAATATCGCTTTATCGATAAAAATAATGAAGAATATTTTTATTACCATTTAGACTCATCTAAAGCAATGATTGGACCCAGGTATTGGTGAGCTAGAGCCATGACTATCGTTGAATCGCATCATCATTTTGACATAAAAAATGCCACCTATAGTAGCAGTATAGGTATATGAATACCGCTCCAGTGGAAGTGAGCCAGAACCATCATTACCTATAAAAATTTATATCATAGACTCCAGGTGGTGGTGAGCTAGAGTCAATTCAGCTGAATCTCATGACTATCGTTGAATTGCATAGTCATTTACACATAAAAAATGCTACCTGTAGTAGCAGTATAGGTATATGAATCCGGCTCCAGTGGAAGTGAGCCAGAACCATCATTACCTATACTACTTCTTATAAAATAACCATACCACCGCTATAGCAACAACCCCTAGTGTATAGGGAGTCCAAGTTTTAATCGGACGACTATGTTCAATATTTGAATTGTGTATTATAGTATGGAAGTTAATTTAAGGTACCGACATTTACTACAATATCTGAAAAACTATTGGACCTACTCAAGTCAAAGTTGGTATGAGATTATTAAACAGTTTTACATAACTGGATATTACATTTAAAGACAATCGGTGCATGAATAAAAATCTGTCTATTTCTCTATCACTATATTTCATCAACAACCAGACCTGTTCGTCACTGGTGGAACGAGCATTCATTGTAACAGCCATCTGCATAATGCTACCACAGCATATGACACAGTTGAACCAATCAACTCAAGTCGAAAGGTTGCACAGGAATCACGCACACACAAATACGGTGTTAGCATTAGATTTCATGATGTCTCAGCGCAAGCATCTTTCCGCTGATGCGAAAGGTTTCGTTGTTAAAATATTTCAATACTTTAGGGCTGAAAGTGAATGATGTTCGCCCTTCTTTGACATTTCAAAGTACACGAAAAAAACAATTCATGCGTTACAGCTCCCAAACAAACTGTAGTTAAGATTTTGAACTGTCATAAAAACACATGCTCCCCTGCACATCCCTTAGGGGGGCATCTCAAAACAGGATAGGAAATTAAAGTTAGGTTCCTTTGATAAGAAAGTTGTCAGGGACGTGATTCAGCGGTTAACATGAGAAAATGAATTTATTTCAACACGAAAACTAAAACAAATTCTCCTTACAGAGCATGACTTAGATATTTCCAAATGGATCATTTGTAAACTACTTTCCAAGTTTGGATATCAGTACAAAAAGACGAAAGGGTGGAAACTAGCAATATGTGAACGACCAGGTATCATTCGTTTGCGTATCAATTATTTGCGCACTATTAAAAAGAAGAAGGAGACTATGAGCCTGTCTGTTTGGATAAAACCTGGGTTAACGCCTGCCACACAGCGGCTTACCAATAGTCTCACCCAGATACCCTGGTAAAGGGGAGCGCTTAATTGTCCTCCGTGCAGGCTCCCACAGAGGTTTCCTCCCTGGGTGTGATGTAGTGTTCAGATCCAGATCTACAGATGGCAGAGACTAATATACCGAGATGAATAGTCAGGTTTTCACAACGTATGTTGCTCCTCTTAGCACTGCCTGATAAATCCTTAGTGGTTATAGACAATGCTCCCTATCACAGTTTTCGAGATCCTATTAACCATTGTCCAACCTCAAATTCCACCAAAGGTGAGATATGTCAGTGGTTGGACAACAACCGCATTGCTCGGCCAACGAAAGCCAAAAAAACTGACTACTACCAACTGGTTCTTCAGAACAAACCCCCGCCCACTTATTTGATTGACAACATGTTGAGAGAACACAGTCACGTAATGCTTAGACTTCCTCCTTACCATGGTGACTTCGAACTAATCTGGGGTTATTTGAAAAATATGGTTGCATGGCAAAATAAGACCTTCAAGCTTGCTGACGTCAAGCAGATTGTCTTGAAAGTGATGGGAGAAATTACAGATGTACGTTTGGCAAACTGTGTCCAACATGTTATCAAAGTTGAGGAAGAGTATTGGAAACAAGACTGTATCCGACCAGATACTGTCCAGTCGGTTGTTGTTCATAGATGACGGCACAGACTCCGAATCTGACGACGAGGGCATTTCGTGAGACCAAGAATAGTGCAATACATATACCGCTGTTTCACTATGACATGTAATAGCCCGAATTACCACGGATATGAATTCTTACATATTCGTACATATTCTTAATCATTTCGTAAGAATGTTAAATATATCTTATTTGATTCCCAAACATTCTTGTAGTTCGTGGGATTCGTGAGAAAAAATTTGTTTATCAAAGAATTTCTAGGAATTGTCTACGAATTTCAGGTTCATGCTTTGTAGTACATGTCGTAATTGGATCTTGTCCACTTTGTGCAATTCTTGGCTCAGAATTTGATTGTCTTTCACCCGAAACAGCCCCGAAAGTCTTGAATCATCTACGAATATATTACAATATTTTCTTCGAAACCATAAAGCAATGATTTGTCTAAATGAATAATTACGTATGATATATTACACCTAATAACATGATGCATGAAATATAATAATGTGGCAAGGAATGATACATTCAAGTCAATAACACTGACCTGAAAAAGAATGCAAAAATAATTGGATAAATATTATTAAATATCTGCACCGTATTCGTGCGTGCGTGATTCCCGTGCAACCTGTTGAGTTGATTGATTCAACTGTGTGCCATAATAACCGCTAATGTTCAATTTATCCTATTTTTGTTATATTTTTGTTATATTTTTGCTATATATGCTATTTTTTGCTATATTTTTGCTCAGCAGTTGCTATATTTGCTAAATTTTGCTATATTTTTGCTTAGCAGTTGCTATTTTTGCTCAGCAGTTGCTCAGCAGTTGCTATATTTTTGTTCAGCAGTTTCTATATTTGCTATATTTTTGCTTAGCAGTTGCTATATTTTTGCTAAGCAATTGCATAAGCAACTGGTTGATCGGTTTTTAATACGAGTTTACAATGCTTCGTTTCTGCTAACAGTTTTCTGACTTTATCTCGCTCGAGCTTGGTATAAATGACATCATTTTCGCGTAGACATTCCTCAAATGAATCTCGGTCTTTGCAAGGAAACAGGGCTACGCATTCAGTCTGTTCTCTGAGATCTTTCAGGACAGAGTTGAGTAAGTAACCAAACGCTATGCTCCATATGTCGACCGGAGAATGCTAAATATGAAAGCATATCTTTCTTTTCGGTAAGTTCTTTACTCGCACTGCAATCGTCTATTATGAAAAGGGTTGATTCTCCTTTGTATTTTTCATCACATACAGCAGATGATAGCGCAGTGTGGTTCTTTAGGTAAAAGATTATTAATAGATCGCTTGCACAAATCTTCCATTCTGTATATTAAGTTGCACGTCCATAATCATGTACAAATATATGTTTAATTTACCAACCGCTTCCTGGAGCTTCATTATCTGTATAGTAACACCCTCGATAGCATTTTCTATTCTCCGCCCACTGCCGTGTAGTTGGTCATTGTCTGTGGTTCGCATGTCGAGCCATAGTGCATACTTCACGGTAAGGAATTCAGCCATCGATAAATCCCAAAGAGACAGATCTTTTACGACTGCGTTAACTTCTGGGATTCGTTTTATAGAAGGGAGTTTTTTAATCTCATCCCACTGTTGATGTGCTTGTATGCCTTGACTATATAGTTTATTAGGCATGCCCTAGATGGTCAATTCTACTTTTGTAATCTTGGTGTTGTAGAACATCTCGGTATCTCTTGCAAATGCATCAGAGGGGTCCTCGAACAACATTAAAATACCCTTCAATGATCTAGCGGGGACGTTTAGATTGATATTCCACGTCATATCTCTTTTGTTCCTCGTGACCTTTCGATGTCGAAGCATGCAATCTTACAAAATGGCTAAACTTCCGGCATACTGGTTACGAATTTGTCTGGCTAATTCAGGATCTGTTATCATATCGTACTCCAGTGAGATATTATGGAATTGTTCGGATGAACAAAACCTTCCAAATGGCGTGCTGGTTTTCTCAGAGGAATTAGTCAGCAAAGAGCCGGAGTCACAGGAGACTAATCACAATTTTATTTACAAGAACAATGAACAATTTACAATATCTTAGAATATAGCCGAGGGTGCCACAGAGAGTCGGTACAACCCTCTGGGCTGTGGGAGAGAGATCTGCTTGGTTAGAGCGACAAAACCCTTCTGCTTAACATTTTGCTTCTGTATGTATTTAACAAAACTTAGGACAATAAAAAGGAATATGATTGGTTGATACACGATGGGGTGTGCCTTATGAATGGCTAGACAGAGGGGAATACTTAATTCTGTAAATCCTGTTGGACTGGCACTAATCTTGTTGACATATTTACTGGGTGCTTTGAAAGAGATTATGGTGTCACTATAGACGAGCTTGTATGGGGGCTAATCCTTAATGAATCTAAATTGAAGTAATTGCTGAATGTTATTCTAATATGAGTGATGACAGATTCACTTAAATAAAATAGTTCAAGGTAATCTATAAGCCTATGTAGACATATCTTTTGTCTGGGAGATGGGATCTTGATACCTTAGGCTAGCATTTATCTAAAAGCTTCAAATCTATTAAACTATGTAGACATAAAATTCCTGTCTTATTGAATAGTATGTCTAGGAGATGCGCCCCCATTACCTTAGACTAGCATCTATCTAAAAAGCTATAACTGAAACTACTGATATTTCTTGATGAGATGTATTACTTGCTAAACTATAATTATATGAAATGTATAAATATTACACTATGATAACTTATAAAAGCACTTAATGTGGATCTAATTATTATAGGAAAACTTAGTATAAATGTTATATCATAGAGATATTGCCAATACAATAGCTAGTACCATCTTCAGCGGCTTTGATTACTCTGCTGTAGTCATTATTCTAACCTATTGCCTAGAGAAGCTTGATAAAAAGGCATGTGACTATCTAGTAATTCAAAGTCGAGTGGAATATAGAATCCGTTACCTAATGCATCGCCAACAGCCTTACCTTCTACGACGGTATTATCGCCACTATCAGCACCCACACGCAGTCTGAATGTGTTCTGATTACAAATACCTTGGTACTGTAAGTTTTCCCATTCTTTAGCCGTTCTCCAGAGATCCATGTAACAGAAATATACATCGCTGTCGTCAATACTCAAAACTTCATTGCCGCTAATTTTAATCGCGATTTTCTTAACAATCGCATGACCTATGTTCTGAACGAGCTAGAGTCTGTAGAATTCAAACCAATTGTAAATGATAGTCGTACAGTTCCCGGAACTAACACATCATGAGCGCTGAGATTAGGAAAGCGAACCAGAAGTGTTTGATTCTGATCAATGGTACTCGGGTTATTAGTTATAGTTACAGACTGGTGAATTGCTTTGACCCCTAATGGATCCCTAAGTCTATGTTGTGGGTTTAACTTGCATCCGTATTGCGAAGACATTGTTATATTGAAATTATGTAACCTTATGTTTAATATAAAAATGGATGATTTTAATCTAGATAACTTTGATAATCCGAGTACAATCGAAGAGGGTACTGATGAAACCAGCTTTATGAATCTTAACGATGAACTTTTGAAACCAGCCGGTAATGATTATTACGATGCCTTACTAGATAGCCCAATAGGTCGTGACTATTCAAAGTTTACGATAGATAGTAAAGGAATATTGCGACTGCGTGGCTTTCCGGATATTGATCTTATGAATTCTCGTACTCCTAAGCTCCTAGCCTTGTCTACGATAGCCAGTAAACATGGCAACAACACTGCTCATAATGAATTAGGTTTTGTAGACTACTCATGCAAAAAACTTTCTGCGAAGACTACTAAGGTTCTTCAGACTGTGCATACTGAACTCGGTAACATAGATAAAGATAATTTGGAAGAAAGCTCGAAGCTGGCCTCGGAGACATCTTGGATACCTACTACGATAATTCCATGTTACAGGTACCATCCTCGGAGTTCAGTATTAGTGAATTACGAGGCCTTGACAAGGCAATGCAAACAATGCTGGGAGAACTCATCAATCATATAGCCAAGCTAAATGAATTCGACCAGTAGAAAGGCACTTCTTCACAAATCAGTCGAACTGGAGAAACTATCGATCAAGTCCTCAACGATGACACTACACTGGCCGATAAAGTTAAAACATTGTTCAGAGAACAGGGGATAACCATTGCCAGTATTTTAACCGCATTGGGATTCATTATATCGACTTTGACTCTCGCGTTAACCGGTGGTGGTGGTACAGGAGGTGGCACACAAAATGGTGTAAAAGAGTGGTTAAAAAAGCATTTAAAAGCATTAGGAGAAGCACTGGGAAAGCTTGCTGGGAAAGCCGCGTCTGCACTTCCCGGTATAATAGGGAGTATTGTTTCCTGGCTCTTGAATTTATTAGCTAAAACCACCACTTGGCTTAGTCAAAACTTGTGGGCACTGATCGTAGTAATTGCCGGGCCATTGTACTTATCCATTTAAGACTATTTATCCAAATCATGAGTAAACCAGCCGCGACTCCACCTTCTATAAGTGCTGTTTTTTCACCGATATGTTGTTGATTTTTAGCGGCAATATGTGGTGGCACTTGTGGTTGTGCGTCAGTAGATGGCTGTGGTGTCTGTGGCTTGACTATTCCCGTTTCGCCTGTGTTTGTTTGTGTTATTAATTCGGTGTTAATATCTGAACCTGGTTTTGGTTGATCAGAAGCAATAACAATTTTATTATTATAACCAATCACTTGATCGATCTTAAGTTCCATATTACTCGGTGACATGTATACTCCCGGCGCATAAACGTAGTCTACTTTGGATTTAGCATACTGTATTACATCTTGATAACGCTTTATAGAAGAGGGTATGTCAACTGGTGAATTAATAGCATCCTCTACGTTTGCGACAAACTGTTTTTGTGCATCGAGCGCCGTCCCAGAACCAATTATTCCCGTTTGTGTTTGCGATTGTGCACCAAGAATTGCCCATTCATAAGTTCTTATTGATTCATTAACTCTTACAACTCCTGGTTTAGTAAAATTATTTTCTGTTTTATCATTAAGAAATTCATTCCAAGCGTTTGCGGTATCTTTCAGTTGTACAAATTTTGTAACAATAAAATTAAACCACTCTTAAAACTCATAATATCACCTCTCCAATCATCACTCGAAAGTTCCCAGTCTTTATACCAATGATTTTTTTTTTAGAAAAAAATCATACATTCTTAAGTAAAGTATGCAACAACTTAAACGGACCTTTGTTAACTCCTTTTAATAAATCATCACTTTCTTCTTTGATGGTTGGGGGCGGTCGGGTAGCCTAGTGGTTAAAGCGTTCGCTCATCACGCCGAAGACCTGGGTTCGATTCCCGACATGGGTACAATGTGTGAAGCCCATTTCTGGTGTCCCCCGCCGTGATATTGCTGGAATATTGCTAAAAACGGCGTAAAACCATACTCACTCACTCATTCACTCTTTTCCCTGAGTAAGGAACGCCTATACCATGGTTTATTCCTTTAATACGCCAATCTTTACTCGTAGAAACATTAAATTCATTACAAATACGTTCGAATGCCCTCTCATCGTATGGATTATTTGTGGAATTCCATGCTCAATCCTGCGGTAATGGTGCACTAATTTCTTTAAGAATACGTCTAATTTGATAGTACACATGAAATAATAAAACAGACTTATTTAGTTCAAATCCTGGGGCATAAAGAGATACACCACATCCTGTTGTGGCACACCATATGGCAAAGTTTAACTGGTTCTGCCAAAATTGCATCGGATTGTGGAACCAATCATGCACCATTTTATTGCTAGTTGCCATGACCCTGTATTTTTCAAAGATATCAGGGAATTTAACAAAAAAACTTAGCACCAGTGGCACTTACTAAAATCGACTGATTAGTAATGTAAGTTGATTTCATATCTAAGTTATGATATGGTATCTTTGTATATTTTTAATATGTATGTTACACTCCCGGAAATAACAAATAGCCAGTCTATTCAACTGCTTCATACTATCGATAACTCGGCTGGTCAAATTGAAGTCGCTATCTGCGATGTAATGTATTACCTGCGGTGGACCAATATGAATGATGCGAGAGAAAAAAATAAGATACAGCTAATTGATATTGACAGTAGAGAAAGCACTCCCATTATTATACCTAATGGGTATTACAGTGTATGCTCACTCAATGATGAAATTTTTAAGTCTTTTGGAGCTAGTCTCATACAAAATGAGTCGAATGGAATGCTGATTTTTAGAGCTGGAGAAAAGTATGTAAGGTTTTTCCCAAACATATCAGCTACACTTGGATCTTTTAGCGAAGAAGAAGTAGAAAGGGGAGTAGAAAGAGGAGAACTAATACGATCCAACACAACAGTGTATTGAAGTAGATTACCCGATTTAGTTCCCTATTAAGAGTTGTGGATCCATCTTGATCAGATTAGTACAACGGATAATATTCAACTCGAAAGTCCTTCAACTCTGCTAAGAGCTATTGCAGTCAAAGATGAAAAATACAACAGCGGTAGAACGGAATCTTTCTCAACATTACTATGTATAAGATTAAAGCGGGGTATTATTTCAGACCTCAAAATTTCTGTATTAGATGTAAAACATCAACCTGTACATATAGGATACTTGAGTGTAACACTCCATATTATAAATAATGGTTGATTCATTAGTTCCTGGAACGCTTAACCTTAAAGGGGCACTGATCTAACGCCATTCCCCGGACTGGTTGTTGCCTTTGTTATTGTTTTTTCCCCCGTGAGTACCCGGATGATACGCAACGCAACTGAGCGTGACCAGAGACTGGGCTACCGTCTGCAAGGACAGCTAAATAAACTTGGAGGCTGGAGGCAATATTTGTTTTACGCATTTTTGCATAAACACTGATTGGTTAACTGTGATCTATAAAGATTCGACAAAGGGCGCATGTTAAATAATTTCTTCAGCCTAAACAAACAGACAAAAAGAACGGCGGAGCTCATCGGAAGTCGTCATTTGGAAATACCCCAGATGGTTATAGTTTAATACTAAAAAAAGTATCCATGCAGTGAAAGCATTTTTGGATTTCGGATTGTGTAATACAATTACTACTCCCTTGTTGTCATACACGTTTTCTCGTATAACCCTACACTTGTTTATTTGTCGTCATTCACTTGATGCTCAGTTAATGAATTTATTACAGGTACAATTAGTGGTAGCACCACTTAGATTACCTGACAAAGGTTCTCATTTGGCATTTATTGTGTCTGGGGTAATTATTCAATCTAAATCCAGGTTTGAAGTGAGGTTATGTAATATGCACGTGGCAGCGCAGCAAGAGATGAATGATCAGTTGATTTACTTTTTTTTGTAAATCAACGGATCGTTCCTAGTCATCAAAGGATTAACAGAAAATACGTTGATTGATTAATCACTGTTATCTTGCACAGTGGATATGTCAAAAGTGAGTGTTTACATGTCTAGGTTTACTAAAACAAAGGGAATACACTCATATAATGGCGTGAAGTGCCGATGTAAAAACAACATACAATTTGTTCGAAGGGTTAACTGATAATACGTTGATTGGTTGCTCATTGTTATCAAACTCAATGGATTTTTTAGGAACCGTCGACGTAATGAAAATAGTTGTCACGTGGCCTTTCTCAGCCGACCCTTGAGACTTGACACCCGAAACGATATATATCTTTTAGAATATTTGATAGTTACAGAGACACGTGACATCGAATAAGTTTTTTTGTATAGCTGCAGACGAGTGGGATATTATTCCTTTATGTGGATATTCACGGATACATTCCTCGAATAAGGAAGCTGCCTATTTATACACATAAATTTGGTAAGTTGTAATTATGGTATTTGCATTTTGTTTTCCTTCATTTGAACCGATTCGTTCTTGTTTTTCTACGTCTTGGTTGGGAAATTCTTCAATGCGCGATAGACGTTGTTTTCACAGGTCATTTCCTTTGTAAGCGTGTATAGATTACCGTCAATTTGTAAAATGTGATTCTCTCAGGCAATTTTTAAAATGTGTAAATATTTCAGTCATTTTGACTAAAAAATCTGTCCAGATTAAGACGATCAAAAGGGCCTACAAACATCACAACAGATTATTATGTAGGATTAGAAGCCAAACAACATAGAAATGTACTTTTCAACGTAACATTTTCAGTCTCTTGGTGATGACATTAAACATCAAAATGTTTGGAATTCGTTATCATAATAATACAGATGGAAATGTTTTTCAGTCACTTTGTAAAATAACTGAATATTTAGACGTTTAATAAATATGTTACACATTTTGACAGTAAAAAAATATACACACTATAAAAAAAGCAATGCTCAGGTGAAATATTTACTTTGTGTTGCAAGTCAAAATAGTGTAAACGAAAATCTCAAAATTACCAAGCAAGTGACTTATTAAAACTTCGTCACCATTACCGATGCTACCCACAAAGATGCCTACATTTCCTTATTATTTCCAAAACTGTATTTCATTTTGTTGATCAATGTGACCATACGCTCTTATTACTACCGGTATCCATAAAAGTGACTAATGCGCTTACGAATGGCGCAACAGAGGTCGCGAGCTAGTCTAGATTTCTGCTCTACATCCGGGTACTCACTGGGAAAAAACAATAACAAAGGCAACAACCAGTCCCGGGGAATTGCGTTAGATCAGTGCCCCTTTAAACAATGTAATACAATTGCGCTTTCCGATCTCGGAGACACAGGAGGATTCGGTAAACCCGGTATCGATGGCAAGTTATACGCTTTATACTTACAAGATAATGTATACAAGCGGAAAGAAGTTACATTCACAGGTAATCTAGGAGATTTAAGCGATGTCGACGTTAGTAGACTTCATAAAAACACTTCATACAATCTTACTCGCAACGATGATAATAAATGGACTATGGTCGAAGAAAAATTTGAGTGGCTATTGAATATCGTCATTACCCCACCGTATGTGATGATGGGTAAGGCACATAATTTAACTAACATAATAAATAGTTGGATCGTGCTCGGGGCTTATATCCCCTCAAAACAAAAAAGTGTGTTAGTCTCTCCCTTGCCAGAAAACCCAGTCCATATTTTATTGAGTCGTCTGGCAGTAAAAAATGTCAGTTTAAGTTTGGTTACTGAATTCAATGATATAAAACAGAACTTAAGTGCATTACATAATCCTTCTACGCTTATTATTGAAGTCTTGTTTGGGGATGCATCAGAAGATGCCTTCGAGATATTACCAGGTCTATCAATTAAATGGCTTAAGAAACACGAGCGTCAACGTTGCAGTATTATTTATGTAGGAGCATCACCTGTTTCAATCCTTGAGGGGGTCCAAATTATTAAAGGTGATAGCATTTGTGTTACTAAGATATTTATGCTGTATAATATACATTTAATAAGGTTGATGTATACTCTCAAAACACTGAAGCAAGACCAATTAAAGACTATTCATGGACAATAAGTAACTGTCACGGTGCTCTCTCATAGTCAGATAGATGTGATCAATGTAGAGAGCTTAATAAGGATGAATTTGCGAATGTGAGAAGAGTTAGTGCTAGGCATTCAAAATCTATGGATGAACATAGACCGTTGGCAGCTAAAAAAGCCAAACGCTTGACTTTGTAGGCTATACATTGACGAAAGGTGTTACGAATGTACCATTGTCAAATGATATGTCACTCTTCTTATTGGAAGGCTCAGACTCCTCTTTCTTACATCAGACATACCTGGTGAAGCATCTTCTTCGCCTTGATTGGTCATCAGTAAGGTCGATAAACCTGCTACAATCACGTCTTTGGCTTCTTATCATGACCTGTGACACAAGCTTCAGAGAGGAACGACAAACTTTACTTCTGCTACACGTTCGGTTAGACAGATTGGAGCATCGGGTAGAGAGTCCCAGGGACGTTGATGGACAGGAGCTAGCTACGATCATCAACAGCGTCATACCGTTCGATGTTCGACGAACTGTCCAGGAATTGGAAGAGGTTTGGCAATCGGACGTTGAGCATCAGAATCGACAAACACCAACTCATTCAATGAACCCTCCCTCAGAGGTTTGATGATCGGGATCTGGATTGTCAGCTTTCATATGACAGAGACTTTTGTCGAGAGAGTGATCATTCAATGTATTTGTACCAGAAGTATTGGCAAATGATTGATGATCACGATCAGGACTTTTTGCCCCTCTAGGATAGATATCATCAGGAAAGGTAGGATTGACAGGAGCGTTTGTTAAACCTCCACCCAAATGAGCGACAATTGTGATCAGGACCTTCTGGGGCTTGATTTAGTGATAAAACATGCACGATAGTGCTCATACATGACAGATTCCAGGGATTGATGGACCAACTATCCCAATTCTCTGGATATATAACAGCTATGCGTAGGAGGGTACACTTGCTCCTTGGACGGTCAGTTCCAAGTTAAATTAATTCAACTACCCTGGTCCTTCACCATGTTGTTTGCATACAGTATTCAGGCAGTCCGTGAAGTTACTGAGGACACTCAGCTTTAGATTTCAGTAGACTTATTGCAACTTCAGCGTCAGTAACTTCAAGAGATTCAGCACCGCAGGAGATCGACTCAATACAATCTGTCGCACTCGGATTTGAAGGAGGCCATTCGCTTCAAAAAGACCAACTTTTGTTGAGGATGCAGAAGTCCAGTGGCCACAGTCTAAAAAAACGTCATCTTCAATCAACGATTGGACAATATGGGGCACTCAGCACATGGACTTGTCAACTTTATAGCACAGCTGGAACCTTCTTCGACTAATTATTTGATCAGGAGACTAAATGGTCTGTCTGGACCTTCAAGATGCGTACCTTCATTTACCAATCTATCCTGATCATCGAAGATGTCTTCACGTCATCTTCCTATTATGGGAGGATTGGTTTCGAGCCATACATCGACCACATTCAAGCTCATGCGATTCCTTGTATCTTAAAGAAACAACTGCAATTCACCATGAGATTGTTACACCATCTAGGCTGGCTCGTTAATGCCAAGAAATTGGAGATGATCCCCACACGACTCAGGAGAGATAGGTGAAGATTCAATTAAAAAGTACCTTTGGCACTCAAACAATCTTGGAAAACTTTGTCAGTGGCAAGAAGCTTTTGGTCTCCAAACTCCACCCAGGCTCTTAAAACAAGATGTCGTTCCTGCAGAGGACCAAAGAAAAGAAGTATACATGCCTATCCCACAGAGATCCGACCACAGCCATCATCATGCAGACCCTGCACAATACAGAAGCCGCCTCACGGGCACCTATAAGGTGGACACTGTGTGTACAAGATATCTCATTGCGACTTACTAATTTGTGTTTACTTACATGAACGCAATCAAGGATATATATATTGTGTGACTGTTGAATAGTGCAACCAGGTATGTTTAATCAAAGCCAGTATGTTAATGCCAAAATGTGTCTTTCCAAAATTCAGTTTTGTATATGTGCAATATACTCCAAATTAACAATGCGTGTGGTCTGACGTTGATTAATGAATAATTTGCATAATCCTATATGCAAGGGGCCGACATATGGTTCTCAGTAGAAAGTGACAACTTGGAAACTATGGCTTGCAGTATATACAGTTTTACTTTATACATGTATATGTAGATATATACATGTACATACAAAAGACACAATGTGCCAGGTCAGCACATAGTGGTAGTGGTTGTCTACGTGCCCCGGAGCACCCAGCCTAGCCCTAGCTAGGCTAAGGGTAAGACCTTTCTTTTTTTCCTCTCAATCTCTTACTTACTTACTTACATTGGAGATTTTACGTGTGCTTTCCGACTCTAGCGTATTTCTCACATGGGCCCGACCGGGCCATTTAGTGTATTTCCGAAGAAGGAAAAGAAAATTGGCAACCCGGGGGGGGGATTTAGTGGTTACTTATATAGAAAAATTTGGAATTTTTGAGATTTGGAATAGATGCCAAGGGGGTATGGTGGGCGGACTAAGGGAGTTGATTAAGGTGTGATTGTTGGTTTATGTGGTTTGTTTTGCTAGTTTGTTGGATATTAGATGCGCTTAATTAGGTCTGTTTTAATTAAGTATACGCCTAGGGCTTTAAAATTTTCTATTTTATTTTTTGGGTTTAGGAATGCTTCTAGAGTAAGAGCCTTATTTAGATTGAGGGTTGTTTGTAGTGTAGCTCAGTGTGTTTGGTAGTGGATGCAGTGTATGAGTGCGTGTTCTGGGGTTTCTAGGTGTTTGCAGTGTGGGCACTTTCCTGTTGCGTGTTTTTTAATTTTTTTGAGGTGGCTATTTAGGTTGGTGTGTCCTGTTTGGAGTTTACTGATTATTCTATCAATTCTTTTGGATGGATGAAGGGTTTTTGGTTTGGTTAAGGGTTTTTTGAGAACTTTTTTAATTTGGCTATTTGATTTTAGATAGAGGTTATGCCATTTTTTGGTGATTTTTCGTTTGTTGATACTTTTGATCTCTGATTTGGATATGGGTAGCTTTAAGCTTATTTCAGGGATTTTGAGTGATTGTTTAGCAGCTTTGTCGGCGTTTTCGTTGCTGTATATTCCTACGTGGGCGGGGATCCAGATGAATACTATTTGTTTGCCTGCCTCTGTTACGTTGTTTGCGCTTTTTAGTATTTGGTTTATGAGTTTGGGGCGGTTTTTGGTGTTTTTATTTTGGAGGGCCTGCAGTCCACATAGGGAGTCTGTGAGTATTAGGATTTTTTTATGTTTTTTAGATTGCTGGTTATGGAGGGCTGAGGCCATGCCCATTAGCTCAGTCGAAAGGATTGTGTATTTCTGGTTGGTTGTGCGATGTGGACTCCGAAACCTGTGTGGTTGGAGATCGGATCAGAGGATCCGTCTGTGTAGATGTGACACCAACTTGGCCAATTTTTGTGTATGTATGCTAGTGTAGTGGATTTAGCTATGTTTGGGTCGGTTTGTTTATTTATTGAGTTGGCTAGAGATATGTCTATTTTGGGGATTTTTAGTTTTGGGGTAAATATATTTGATTGTTTGCCGTTTTGTTTTAGGTTGTTTATTTGGTGTTCGTTTATGTAGTTGTTTATTCGTTGGGATATTGGTGTAAGTAGGGGGTGTTTCCTAGTTAGAGCTTGGTTTTGAGGTTGGATATTTTGGTTTATTAGGTTTTGGATGAGGGGGTTTGATTGGGACGTTTAAGGTTAAGTGTTGTCTGCGTAGATTTAGTGGCATTTCTCCTGTGAGGGCCTGGAGTGAAGTGAGAGAGGTGCCATCTTGGGTTCGTGTGACTAATCTAAGAGCCTGATATTGTATTGAGTCTAGTTTTTGGGTTAGAGTTTGGTTTAGAGTTTGGTTTAGAGTATCGTAGATGGCACAGCCGTAGTCTAGTTTAGATCTAATTAGTGAAATGTATAGTGAGAAGAGGGTATCTTTAGAGGCCCCCCAGTTGGAGCCAATGAGACATCTTAGTGTGTTTAAGTCTTTGCTGCATTAAGTAGTTAGGTATTTTATGTGAGCATCCCATGAGAGATGTTCATCGAAAATTAGGCCTAGGAATTTAGTTTGTTTTTGGAATTTGATTGGTTTGTTGTTTAGCTGAAGATTAGGGGTGGCCAGTTTCATGTTTTTGTGTTTGAATACTATTCCTGTTGTTTTTTCCGAGTTTTGGGAGAAGCCCCATTTGTCAGCTCTCAGTCTCATATAGCCAAGGTCAGCTGACATTTAGTAAGTAATAAATATAAATGTAAACAGTAAATCATCAGTGACATACTTGCACATTTCGTTCAGGATGGCAGACGGTCGATGTACACAAAAATGGGGATTAACAACTAGGATTAGCATCTTATAAATAACAGCAATTAAGTGTTTCAAGGCATATAGATGTCATGGCTCCAGGGTAATGAGCCTTTGCAATTAAATGTTCTTCAGACAATGGGTGTCATAAATCAGTCGCTATGACACAACTCTCTCTATTTTCCTTAGGGGTTTCTAATAGAGCCTATATCATCAATTGTTTTGCTCACTTGACTGAAATTCAAATGAGCTTATGTCATAGCCTGCTTATTTGTCATCCGTTGTTGTTTGCAAACTTCTGAAAAAATACTGGAGCAAAGGCTGAGACCTATATGATGTAATTGATGTCATTGAATTTGATATTCAATATGGCCACCATGGCGGCCATTTTGGAAAAGCTACTTTCACTTTTGTACAAAATGTAATGCAAGTTTGTGTATGTTCAGTTAGTAGTGGATTTCAACACATATGAGGGTGATTGGTAAGCTCTAAGCCTTACATTGAAGGAATTGCATAATATTGAAATCTTTTGTTGTTGACATTACATGTTGTCACAGAGGTATACGCTCACAAAAACTGGAGTCAATTGTGGAAATTGTTAAGCCTGTGGGCTTGTGACCTTTGAAAAATGGACAAGCTTGAGGTGCTGTGGTCAAGTACTTGTTTGGGCTCAGGCTAGAAGCAGTGAACCCAGGTTTCGTCCTCAGTCACGAATTGTTGTTAGAACCATCCTGTATCAGCTTGGAACAAAGCTAGATTATCACGAGACATGTTGTGCCTGACGCAGATGTCAGAAGTTTTGGAACCTAAATCATGTTATGTCCACAACAAAGATTTCACTATTATGCAATTCCTTCTAGGCTTACAACATATCAATCAACCCTCATAAGTTCTGTTTTTCAATGATACGTTAAATTCTGATGCCATAGCAGTCATGTTAAAAGTTTTATTCCCATTACCAATTATATGGTTTTCTATTGGTGCCACTAGTTCACAACATCCTAGTGGCTCTGTGTTTTTAAGTATTAATTTCTTTTTTTTCAGGTACCTTGTTGCAGTTATTTGCAAGAAACTATGCTACAAAGCAGAACGTGTTTGCGTACTCTGGTAAGTTTGCAGGATCAGCTTGGTACCCATGGGGATTCCGGGTAAGAATAAAGAATCCCAAGCAACCTATGCTTGTTGTAAGAATTGGAAGGTTAGGCTTGGTGAATTGGTTGGTAGCATGTAGTAGTATAGGTAATGATGGTTCTGGCTCACTTCCACTGGAGTCAGATTTATATACCTATACCACCACTACAGATGGAATTTTTTATGTCAAAATGATGATGCGATTCAACGATTGTCATGAGATTAAACTAAATTGTCATGAAAATATTCTCTATTATTTTTACACATACGCATACCATTATTGTGAACAAAGTAATATTCAACATTTTTACTAAGTTTGTGGTTCATTTTACTAGGAGACCAGACTATATACTCTTTTTCGAAATTGGAGAGAAACAATTGACGACCGTATTTGGTTGGTTTGACATCATCGATATAATATATACCCTGTGGTAATTCTTGCCATTTGATTGGCTCCATTATTATATACTTATGTAAGCATTCGTTTAAATGTGATCAAGCAATCTATTTTTAATCTCAAACCAGTTCTTTGGTTTTGGCACGGAATAATTGACACGCTTGTTGTCTCCCCTGTTTTATGGTAAATGATACTTTATTTTCTCGTCTTCGCTAATACATCTGGTCTTACGATAATTGGATCGAATCTCCTGCTTCATTACGTTGTATTTGGTGAGTTCTGACAGCACTAAACGAAGCTCCTCCTCGGATATCTTACAATCAGCCATTGCTGTCGAAATATGGACCTCAATGCTGTTCAACTTAACTTCGGCGAGTATCGAAATATTATCATGTTTTAATGCTTTCTTTTGCAACCTATGAGAAATAAATTTTATCGCTATTCCTGCCAGTCCTGAGACTCCGGCGGCTATTTCCATGCCAAGTACGATAGGCGCCGCGATTATAGTTGATAATAATAATTCAACGCTGGCTACACCGAGTCCCATGCCAGCTGTTACAAGCGCAGTGTCAACTCCGTCCAGAGCATTCACAGCTCTTTGATACTTTTTATACAATCCAAGTCTCAACTCCCTCTCCTTCTCTATTTGATGTTTTATGTCGCTTATTTGATGTAATCGAAATCCATCAATAGTATCCATCTTTTCATGGAGCGCTGGATATAAACCTATAGTGTATATTATCATGTCATATAATAGTCTTTAATTGGTCTTGCTTCAATGTTTTGAGAGTATACATCAGCCTTATTACGGCATAAATATCTTAGTAAGAGAAATGCTGTCACTTTTATTAATTTGGACCCCCTCAAGAGTTGCAACGGGTGATGCTCCTACATGAATTATACTATAACGTCGACGCTCGTGTTTCTTAAGCCATTTGATTGATAGACCTGGTAATATTTCGAAGGCATCTTCTTGTACATCTCCAAACAAGACTTCAATAATAAGTGTAGAAAGATTAGGTATTACACTTAAGTTCTGTTTTATATCACTGAATTCAGTAACCAAATTTAAACTAACCTTTTTTACTGCCGGACGACTCAATAACATATGACCTGGGTTTTCTGGCAGGGGAGAGACTGACACACTTTTTCATTTTGAGGGGATATAAGCCGCGAGTACGATCCCACTATTTATTATCTAAGTGAATTGATGTCCCTTACCCATCATCACATACGGTGGGGTAATGACGATATTCAATAGCCACTCGATTTTTGCTTCGATCATAGTCCATTTATTATCATCGTTGCGAGTAAGATTGTATGAAGTGTTTTTATGAAGTCTACTAACGTCGACATCGCTTAAATCTCCTAGATTACCTATGAATGTAACTTCTTTCCGCTTGTATACATTATCTTGTAAGTGTAAAGCATATAACTTGCCATCGATACTGGGTTTACCAAATCCTTCAGTGTCTCCGAGATCGGAAAGCGCAATTGTATTACATTGTCTGTGTGTTCAAGGGCCTAATGAATCAACCATTATTTATAATATGGAGTGTTACACTCAAGTATCCTATATGTACAGGTTGATGTTTTACATCTAATACAGAAATTTTGAGGTCTGAAATCATACCAAGCTTTAATTTTTTGTATTGTAATGTTGAGAAAGATTCCGTTCTACCGCTATTATATTTTTCATCTTTGACTAGTATCAGTTAAGTTATCTAGATTAAAATCATCCATTTTTATATTAAACATATTAAGGTTACATAATTTCAATATAACAATGTCTTCGTAATACGGACGCAAGTTAAACGCACAACGTAGACTTCGGGATCTATTAGGGATCAAAGCATGTCGTCACTCTGTAACTATAACTAATAACCCGAGTACCATTGATCAGAATCAAACACTTCTGGTTTGCTTTCCTAATCTCGGCGCACACGATGTGTTAGTTCCGGGAACTGCGTGACTATCATTTACCATTAGTTTGAATTCTACTGACGCTAGCAGAGAGCGCGTTCCATTAAAATTAGCTGTAATGAAGTTTTGAGTATTGATGACAGCGATGTATATTTTTGTTAAATGGATCTCTGGAGAACGGCTAAAGAACGAGAAATCTTACAGTACCAAGGTATTTGTAATCAAAACACATTCAGACTGCGTGTGGGTGCTGATAGTGGTGATAATACTGTCGTAGGAGATAAGGCTGATGCATTAGTTAACCGATTCTATATTCCGCTAGACTTTGAATTACTAGATAGTCACATGCCATTTTATCAAGCATCTCTAGGTGATAGGTTGGAATACGAACTCACTTTTAATGACTACGGGAGAGTAATCAAAGCTACTGAAGATCCTAGTAACTATTCTATTGACAATATGTCACTGGAGTATGATATGATAACAGATCCTGAATTAGCCAGACAAATTCGTAACCAGTATACTGGAGGTTTAGCCATTTTCTACGATCGCGTGCTTTGACACAGAAAGATCACCAGGAACAAAAGAGATACGACGTGGAATATCAATCTTAACATCCCAGCGAGATCGTTGAAGAAAATTTTAATGTTGTTCGAGGACCCCTTTGAAGCATTTGCAAGAGATACCGAGAAGTTCTACAATCCCAAGACTACAAAAGTAGAATTGACTAATCAACTATATAGTCAAGATATGCAAGCATATTAACGGTGGGATGAGATTAAAAAACTCCCTTCTATAAAACGAAGCCCAGAAGTTAACGCGGTCGTGAAAGATCTGTCTCTCGGGGATGTATCGATGGCTGAATTCTATACCACGAAGTTTGTGCTATGGCTCGACATGTGAACCACAGAAGATGACCAACTACACGGCAGTGGGTAGAGAATAGAAAATGCAAGTGAGGGTGTTACTATACAGATAACGAAGCATCAGGAAGCGGTTGGTAAATTAAACATATATTTGTACATGATTATGGACGCGCAACTTAATATACAGAATGGACGATTCGTGCAAGTGATTTATAATAATCTTTTACCTAAAGAACTGCACTGCGCTATCATCTGCGGGCAAACGGGTTTTATTCTAGATATTTTACAAAGTCATTATCGGGACGTTTTTGATCATATTATTAATCTGTGTCCAACTATAAGCGTTAATAAAACATAAGTATCGACAGATTGGGTCATGAATTGCCCCGAGGTGTACAAAGTTGATCTGGGCGATCGTTTACAAGACTGTTTACGAGTATGTCACGAAAAAAAATACAAAGGAGAATCAACCCTTTTCATAATAGACGACTGCAGTGCGAGTAAAGAACTAACCAAAAGAAAGATATGCGTTCGTATTTAGCATTCTCCGGTCGGCATACTCAGCATAGCGTTTGGGTACTTACCGTATATGACCGCGGATAAGCCGACCCCGTAGATAAGCCGAGGTGTTAACTTGACCATTGAAATACGAAAGAAAATGATATGACCCGCATATAAGCCGAACCAGGAAGTGCAAGGCAAAAAACACTGCGAAGTCGGACTGCGCTGGTGGAAGACATGTGCCGGTACTAGCAGATATTCAATAATATAAGATGAAAAACGTTGTAATTATATTGAAAAAGTCATTATTATTTCTAATAAAGATTTAACAAACCAGTCATCCACTTTCATAATGTGGGAAGCTGAGAAAATGTACCAACAAATGAAACACAAGTCAAATATTTAGTTTCAAATCATTGTATTTTTGGTTATTTATTATGACCGTGTACAAATAACTAAATAAAAACATATATACATTATCATTTACATCACATCACATCATCCCTGGTAAATCCATCAAATTCGGTGTCGCTGTCCTCACTGGCCAGAATTGCCCACGCAGCTTCTTCTGTCGCATCGTCGTAGTAATCATCGAGGTCATCGCATGCCATGACATCTTCCACATCCGTAGAAACCAGGGCGGGGGAGACGAACTCCTCGAACAAAATGTCATCTTCAGATCCGTCCATTGCGTTTGAAATTCCACATTTCAAAAACGATTTCTGCACCACGTCTGTGGGGATCTCATCCCAAGACTCCACCACCCACTTTGCTACTTCTGCGAGTGGAGCTCCTCTCATAGCGTTCGACTTGGTGAAGGTGTGGTCGCTGTTTAGCATCCACTCGGACCACTTCTCACGGACGTGGGTCTTGAATGGTTTGTTAAGGCATACGTCAAGGGGCTAGAGATGGGATATTCATCCGCCTGGTATGACTGCTTGGTGTGTCTTGCTTTCTGTCAATTCCTTCTTTACACTCTGGCACAGGTGAGCTCGAAACATGTCCCATACATGTAGCGACTTGCATCCCCTCATGCCACCCTGCCTCAACATCTACACATCTGTCACCCATCGTTTAACTAAGTCCTTTGGGGTGTACTGCGACAACAACTCCAGCTGGAAACTTGTCTTTTGGCATTGTCTTTCTTTTGAACACAACTATAGGTTTCAGTTTTGTCCCATCAGCCAAACAGGTTAAAACAACAGTAAAATGTTGTTTCTCATTCCCCGTTGTCTTTACCGATATCGTCATGGCACCCATGTGGTCAACTATTCTGGAGCCTGGCATATCGACTTTCAAAGGTGTTTCGTCCATGTTGCCGATTTGACAAAGTTCATAGGCCATAGCTTTCCGTTCTTTGATGACAAAGGCATGAAACAAGTCCACTTTTGTGTTTACCTGGTCAGGGAGCCTCTGGGCGATGTGAGTTTTCTGCTTAAGTGTAAGGTGTCTCCTGTTCATAAACCTTGAACACCAGTGTGAAGATGCCTTAAACGTTGTTGGGAGGTCGAATTCCTTTTTCTTTGCCTTGTAAACCGTCAGTGCCCGTTGGCGAATCATATTTCCGGTTCCTGTGTAACCACACTGTCTTTGTTCCGTTATCCACTCATACAGGACATCCTCTAGTTTACTGTATGGTGATACGGCAAACCGTCTAGCTTTCTTTGTTTTCGGCATTTCTGTTAGTGCCGTCTTTTCTTTCTTCCAATTTCTAACTTGCCTCTCGTTAATATCAAATTGTCGTGCAGCCGCACTGTTGTTTGTCGACTCAGCAAAAGCAACGACTCGCAGTTTGAAATCAGCATCGTAAGCATGGCGTTTTCGTTTTGAACTCATGATGAGAATGCCAATCAATAAAAATATTCCAACTTTTATACACCTATGCAGTAACTCACCAATTTGCTTCAATTCAACTTCAAACATTGCCGCCACTATTGTATGTTAATCCAATTGAATTAAATATACTATGAACAAATTAAATGACCATCACTTACTCACAGGCTTCTTCAGTTTATTAAACTAATCTCTCGAAAACCAAAAAAGGAATTAATCCCCTACTCCCAACACGATCGCTAAGCACTCACAACTTGAAAGTGTTTGTGTAAACAACATAACAATACCAATCGGCCCGTTATCATCAGTGCTCATTTCCTTGTGTACCGTGTTGCTTTTTAAACAACAGGAAGCAATCACAGTGGTCACCGTTTGTGACGTCACAGGAAACAGCTGATCACATGTTTTTGCAAATGGCGAACGGAATAACTCACCGTTACAGTTGTTTATTTCCCCCTTTCAATAAAGGTAGATACTTGTTCACTATCAATTCATGATTTTGGCAAAACGTATGTACCGGTAATAGCTATGGCGATTTCATCTGCAGTGTCTGCTCTGGCTTAAATTTTCTTGGGGTCACTTGGACCCGTTCATCATAAAATTAGGGGTCCCAAACAAAATTGGAGGGGTCCAATTTATAGCATTATAACATAACATTAACAACAGAACACAGTGGTTGTGTAAAATAAGAAATCTTTTCGCAACTGCAAAATATCAACAAACAGGCAAAGTGAGAGAAAGGTTCACATCAGAGCACATCCTGCTCTCATAACCAAAAGGTTTACATTAAGGGACAAACAATTTCTTAAAAGGGACATTTGATATTAATGAATATTATAACACAAAATTATCCATGTTAATATCTAACTTCGTATATGAAAAGGCAGTACACGGGTCAGCCATTGGTAAGGGGTCATTGTGACAGACATTTGTGAATGTTTTTACCGAGATCTACCAATGATTTGAAGTTATGGATTCAGTTAAGTTCAGTGGCTGTTCTGATGCTACTGTACTGAGTATTGAGTTCATGTTGTAACTGTGACAATGATCAATGAGTCATAAAATATAATTGGCATATCGAACGTTTTTTTAGTAAGAGTATACAAAAAAAAAAGGCCAGAAAAGATGCATCCGAGACCGCCTTAATCATTCCCCGCAAGGCACATTTTTACCTTCTCCACAGGGTCTTAAGGAAGTCTCTAGATATTCCCAGCAAATGTCTCCACACCATCTCGGCAAACTACTCCAACTTGCAGCTTGCTGAGAAGTATCCAAGACTTCCTCACAGTACCTACTGAAGTAGTCTCCGATACTTCCTCAGAATTAACCTTATATGGCTAATTAAATATGCTTTGAACCATCTCGGCAAACCCACTTAGGAAGTCCCTGATTATTCTCCACAAACGTGTGTGACATAATCAAAGATGTTTCTAATGCATCCCCACAACACTTGCAAGGAAGTCTCCGAAGCATCTTCGCAAACCTATCAGGGGTAATTAAATATGCTTTGAACCATCCCGGGAAACCTTCTAAGAAAGTCCCCGAATAGTCTCCACAAACTATTATTAGGTAATCAAAGATGTTTCTGAAGCATCCCAGCAAAACTTGCAAGGAAGTCTCCGAAGCATCTTCGCAAACCTATCAGGGGTAATTAAATATGCTTTGAACCATCCCGGGAAACCTTCTTAGGAAGTCCCCGAATAGTCCCCGAATAGTCTCCACAAACTATTATTAGGTAATCAAAGATGTTTCTGAAGCATCCCAGCAAAACTTGCAAGGAAGTCTCCGAAGCATCTTTGCAAACCTATCAGGGGTAATTAAATATGCTTTGAACCATCCCGGGAAACCTTCTTAGGAAGTCCCCGAATAGTCTCCACAAACTATTATTAGGTAATCAAAGATGTTTCCGAAGCATCCCAGCAAAACTTGCAAGGAAGTCTCCGAAGCATCTTCGCTAACCTATCAGGGGTAATTAAATATGCTTTGAACCATCCCGGGAAACCTTCTGAGGAAGTCCCTGGTAAGTCCCCACAAACTTGTGTTATGCAATCAAAGATGCTTCTGAAGCATCCCCACAACACTTGCAAGGAAGTCTCTGAAGTGTCTTCACAAACCTGTCATGGGTAATTTAACATGCTTTAAACCATCCCGGCAAAGTTCTAAGGAAGTCTCCATAACAAAGATGTTTCAGAGACATTTTACCTTTCCATCATTTTCAGTAATACAAAAGATGTGCTTACATCATAATCTAGTCTTTCAACAGCATCCCAGAAGTGTCTGTGAAACATCCTTGCCAAACCTGTACTGTCAAAAATGAGATAACGAAGTTGTATAGTATTCTCTTTATTTGGAGTAATAACAGCAATAACAAGTAGCCAGAGGTGGACATCATCAACAGAAGATATCATTATATGGTAGCCATCATATGAAAGTGGAAGTCATCATATGAAAGTGGAAGTCATCCTCGTCCTGGCAGGGGTCGTCATGGAAGCTGTCCTTCAAGAGGCTGAAATGGGATCAAATGTTATTGTATATCAGTGACATAAATGAGTGAGTGAGTATGGTTTTACGCCGCTTTTGCGCAATGTTCCAGCAATATCACGGCGGGGGACACCAGAAATGGGCTTCACACAATGTACCCATGTCGGGAATTGAACCCGGGTCTTTGGCGTGACGAACCATCTTTAACCACTAGGCTACCAGACAGCCCCAATCAGTGCCATAAACAAATTACTTTATGTCAGACGTCATGGAGTGAGTGAGTGAGTATGGTTTTACGCAGCTTTTAGCAATATTCCAGCAATATCATGGCGGGGGACACCAGATATGAGCTTCACACATTGTACCCATGTCGGGAATCGAACCCGGGTCTTCGGCGTGACGAGCGAACGCTTTAACCACTAAGCTACCCGACCGCCCCCAGACGTCAAGGAGACTCATTAAAAACTATTACAAAAATTACTTTTTGGGGGCTACAAAATTACTGATGTTATGGTCAAAGAAACAAACCATGGCTCATTCACTTGAAGGCATTCCTAAGCGTGCAGATCTTGTTGCTCACCACAAAGTTCCAGTTGTTTTTTCTTTGCCGGTTTCAGAACTGATGAAAAAAATAACATGTTACACTGGATGATAAATCAAAGCTTCATAATTCATGATACAGTAAAAATAAATTGCAAACAAGATAAGAGCATTAAAATTGCACTCAGGTGAAATGGTTCCAGTCCAAATGTATGATGACTTGAAAGTTACAAAACTTACCACTTGTACCAAAACTAGATTTTAAATGATGTCAATTAGTTAACATCTTGTGATTAGATATTAACTTAATATTGATATGTCCATGTAAGTTGACCAAAGCATTACACATTCAAATGTCAGTGTGTTCTAGAAAAATGTAAAAAATGGTTTTGACATTTACAAGTACTCATATTGGCTCAAAAGTTAAACACAGGAAGGATATTTAGATTGTAAAACCTATTGATTCCTTACTATGATTCTGATATTAAATTATAAAAATTAAACCTTTAGTTTCATAACTTATTTAGTTACAGTTCCATTAACCTGAAATGAAATTTACCTGACACTTAACAAAGATACTGACCTTCGAGTACCACATCGGTGTCGGTAGCATCGTAAAAACACCAAGTTGCTGGCCACCAGGCAGCAACTGGCTTCTTTTCCTTGATCCCTTCTCATGAAACAGGCACATCCGCAGGAGTTCACGTCTTCCTATGAAGTATCGTTCCTTTTTTGTCTTCAAAAATCACCACAAGGAAGGGGGCTGAAAAATCAAGTTGCATTCATTAATAACCTAAAACTAAAAGGCGGGTATTGCTGGTCACAAAACAAAGTTCACACAGGCAACTTTGCCAAAATTTCAACAACCTGGTGCCAGTCCAAAACGTAATTCAGGATCTATACCGCGATGGCGATGGAGCATGTCGACGGGGAAAACGATAAGTCCACAACATTTACTGGGAACATATATCTATTTCAAACAAACGTTACAAAACATGAGTTTCCCTTACTTACGAGTTCTTAAAAAAATATCAACCAACATCCTCGTTATAAAACAGCAGGTTACAAAATGGCGGCGAATTCCGTACTAATTACCATACAACAATGGACATTTGTTTGTAAAAAAAACTAAGTTTTAATTTAAAATACAACTTAAGATAAATAGAGTTTAACATAATACAAATATATAATTTGTTATCTATTAATTCAATAATTTTATGAACTTATAACTACAGTCTGCGATCATATTTCACATTTCAGTGACCAGATACATAATTTGTTTTGAAGAAATACTTTTTTATCTCAGTCCCACATCGGTGCTCTCCGTAAATTTAACGGAGAACCACGATGTGATCGAAACATAAAATCTGAAAGGCCTGCGCAATATTACAAAATTACATCTGCGCCTATTATTTTTCATAAATAGTCCCAAATTAGATCAGTTTGAGGTTCCAAATTAGAACATAAATTTACGATTTATAAATTGAGCTTGAAAAAAGATTTCTCTTTCAGCGAATGCTAAAACTAAGTTCAATATCTAAGTGAGAATTGGTTTGGATCGGGGGTCGTTTCGGTGGATTATTTAGCATAATTGTTATGGAGACAATATAGAGGGCTATATTTTAAAAATATATTTATGTAACACAAACAGATCTAAAGTGTACCTACCGTTTGTTCAGGAACATACGTTGTCATCCTTGCTGAACTCAGAGTCGGCGTAGATTCTATCTCGATGAAGGTTTGGTGACTTTCTTTTTCAGTTTTTGCTTCTCTTTCAAATTATTATTTTTTATCGATAGATTAAAATATTATTCACTAGATCTATTTCCCGCAATGTTATTGAAAATAGAATTCTCCGACACACACTTTGACAATGGGTCCACATCGAACAAGTCAAAGAGCAAAATGAAAACGTGTCAATCAAATCTTTAGATTATATTTTACAAAGTAATAAATGAAATCAACAAAATTATTTATCTGTCTAAAAGTTGTCAAACTTAGATATAAGTTATCATTTCCATCTTTTCGTGCGATCGCGTGTGATGCGAGTCAAATGGCATCGCGGCTTTTAATAGTTTTATCGCCTCGATTTCTCCACAATGTTTAATGCCAAATATATGCAAGAAAAATCTTTGTCTCAGCTCGTAACCTGGCACGATACATCCACGAAGTTTCATATTTTTAATATAGATCGCGATTTCCTGCTTAAAACGTTCAGAACAACACGATTTAACTAAAACCTTTCGTCGAAGTCTGATATACACGAGTGCCGTTGCTGTAATTGGTTGTATAAGGTCACGTGCTCAATTTGACCAATCACGAATCTTATAGCAGATTTCGGCAAGAAAGCGTCACCAGAAACCAATAAAATAGCATGTTATAGTAATGTAAATACTCAAGGCGAGTTGACTATCGTGTAGATGACAAAATAAACGTTGAAGATAAT
The DNA here is from genome assembly GCF_022045235.1 of Haliotis cracherodii. Lineage (NCBI taxonomy): Eukaryota > Metazoa > Mollusca > Gastropoda > Lepetellida > Haliotidae > Haliotis > Haliotis cracherodii. The sequence continues at coordinate 34,568,769 of NW_027266286.1, forward strand.
GGTGTGTCACATGGTACGTGTTATTCATGCGAAGCTTCGAAAACGGAGATATTTCTTCATGCTACAGATCGGACAGCCACTGTCATCGGGAAAATGATGACAGATATTATTAATAATTCTTTTGAAAATAATTTTCCGATTAGAGTCTATATCTACGTATACAATAAATATGAAAAACAACAACAACAATAAATAGGTAGATCCACGGACGTATATATACGTCTTTGGTAGATCTAAGTTCTGAAAATCGTCAAATTTTTGTTTCCTCTGTCCTTATTCTGGACGTTATGAATGTGTTAGCTTGGATTATTTTTATTTACAACACACTTAATTTAGTTGTAAATGCATCATTTAAATAATGTGATAAACATAACTTTCATTGGTGGGGGGTGGTGGGGTGAAGAGGGACCACACCCAATGGACACAGAACAGCTACAATTAAAATATACCAGTTGTGAACAGAAGCTCATAAATCCTGAGACTATTATAACTGGTATTGCAGTACTTACTAAGGTGCAAAGACAATGAGTAACTTGAGTGATGTGTTTGAATTTTCTGATTGATCATTCATTCTAAGTATAATTTAACTTGAATAAACACTTTGACAGTCACTTGACTTGTATTTGAATTATGATTATAACCATTAAAACAGCCAATCATGTATTTCCTGGCACCCCTAAAAATGTAATGGCACTCTTAATTTGGCATAATTGTGCCCATTGGCAAACTTGAAATAAATTTAATTTCGATCCCTGTTATGTATATCTTGAGCCACAAATCAGCCACTATGTCTACAAGTAATATTACTTTATGTTGCCTTTTCTTATATACCTTTTTCTGAGGAGACTGTTATATGGAACACGGACACTGTTACGTTCTGATTGGAATTTATGAATATATTGTACATTTCTTTCTTTTTTTCTGATTATTGCATACTAATAATTCCTGCATTTGTTTTAACTGTATTTAATAGAAATATACCTCGGAGCATTAATTGTGTTGGGTATTTAATTATTAATGTCCTTGCTGACATATATAGGATTTCTAATTCATTGCATGTGAATGTTTTAGATAAAGAGCTTTAGTATTATCCTTAAAGAAAAATCAAAATAAATAATAATGATCATGTCATCTCTTCCAAGCAAGGGGCCTAGTTTTCCGAGATTTTGACTAAAGCTCAATGTATTGATCTGTATCAATTGAAAGGAAGTCTTTGAAAGATATATACTTACAATATAGTTTTGGCTAGTGAGGATGTATTCACATCATCATTGCAAACCGGTTATCAAGTTGCCTTGTGAGGAAGTCTCTGAATAGTCTTTGCAAAGTTCTTTCGAAGATTTCCACAAGCAAAGAAGACTCCACAGTATCTTTTCAATTTTGTTTATTTGTAAAGAAGTCTCCAAAAAGTCTTCGTTAGTGAGAATGCACTCAATACATCCTTGCAAACAGTCAGCTATTTTATTGCCTTATGAGGAAGTCTCCGAATAGTCCTCACAAAGTCTTTGTGGGGTCTTCGCTAGCGAGGATGCACTGATACATCTTTGCAAACCTTCAGCTACTTTATGGCCCTTCTGAGGAAGTCTCCGAATAGTCTTTGCAAAGTTGTTTTGAAGGTCTTCGCTAGCGAAGACGTATCGGAGACATCTTAAGAGATCTCTTAAGACATCCCCTGCTAGTGGAGATGCACTAGAAACGTCATCAGTAGGTTAATGCCTTTGTGGGGAAGTACTTGATTATTCCCCGGAATAGTCTTCGATGGGTCTCCGCAAAGTCTCGGCTAGCCGAGACCATAAAAATTGGCTAAAATCCCACAAAAGATGCATCGGGACGGTCTCGGGGCGGTCTCGGGTACATCTTTTCTGGGTTTTTTTTTTGTAAGGGTATGTTCAGGATCCAGCATTTCTTTGATAAATCTAGTCAACATGTTTCAGGTGCTATAAATGTTTAAACATGTCAGTAAAACCAATAACGGTCCTGGCAAAATGTGTTTTGCAATTCTTAATATGACTCACAAGATATTGAATTATTATCAGCTTGATAAGTCTGTTGTAGAATAACTAAATATTCAGAGTCCGCTAAATAAAAACAATGTACATCATTGTACATTCAAGTGTTCGCATTCATTCTTTATCATATACAGTGTCGCGGTATTGATAAATCTCGTAATCCACACAACCTGTCGACTGTTTACTTATGCAAATCTAAGCACGATATATTTCATCGCATGATCGAATACAGGACTCGTTGCGGTATGTCACGGCTACTTGTACACACGTTAACTTTTTTTATGACAGTTCCTGGGATGTTTTTGAAGTGGAATTACCCCTTCCTCCATTCAAAATTGATTAGAAAAAGAACCCATTTGTTCCAACAAAGTCCCTTGACCAAACCTCGGTCATATGCAAAATTCAAAACAGGAAGTGATATACCATATAATCCACACAGCCTTACTTACTGCAGTAAAGAAAATCAGCATCAATCAATCCAATGAACAACAAACATTTTGTGAATCACATATTTAATAAGTTTGTAAGCATGCCCCACTACGATCCATTATAAATTAACTACCGCAATAACATATCGTATCATCCTACACGGTCGCTCGATTTCGCGGGTCACTGTTACAATGTTCTGAAGTATACCCTTGATGTGCCTGGCTATTTTTAGTTTGACACAAGGTCAGGATATTTTCGACCAATCAGCAAGCTAAATTAATTACGACTATATCCGACTTGCTTAATATGTGGCACCTGATTGGCTGAAGCAAAGCTACCGGCCATACCGAAAATTAATACATGCAAAACCGACAATAGATATAGGTCAAGAAACCGGTTTGGGTATTTGTCATAAAAAGGGAGAGAATAATGAAACTGGTTTGGTTTAGCAAACAAAAGTGTTAATCAACATGCTTCGCTGTCTTGTTTGGCAACAAATACCTTTACGCAAAGACGTACGTCTTTGATTTACGATAACAGTGTCAATTCGATATGAAATTAATATAGCCCCAGTGACTGCGTCCACGAGACCCACAAATGTTACGCAGGTGCGTTCAAACTTATTTTTGTACGTCCAAGACTCAAAAACTCGCTCTTCAGCCAACACTGCATCTGTGAGTTATATATTGTCAAATGTAAAGATTGTGGAGTTTATGAAGAACAATAAACTTTGAACATTCAGTTGAAAACTTATTATCGGAAGTAGTAACATGCATAACATTTTTTTAATAATGACAACTTTGGTGTATAATGATAACTTTATTTATAATCTTTTACAATAATGGCTCTAATCCTGGCAACTTCCAAACTTTCTGGTTGTAATCTATCAGACCGTCATTCAGGCGATGTTTCTGTCGGATCACGATCTGAAAAATACTATCATGAAAGTATATCCCGTGGATAAGCCGACCCCTTTCTACAGAATCTTTTTTCTGGTCCGCTTTAATAACGGCTAGGTATTGTCAATTTAAACATAAGTGCCCACTTGACTCAAGTGACACCGATTGTGGAGACACAACAACAAGTACAAACCCCAACCTCACAACAAGTGAACGAGGAAACACCTCAAACACAGATTGCACCACAGATTGCACAAGAAGTGAATGAGGAAATACAAGCGATTGCACAACAACAAGCCAGAGTGACTAAGAATCCTTGAAAAGTTGCAGCTGGTAGGAAGGGTGCACTAGCGAGGAAGTCAAAAATAATACACAATTCAAATACTGAACATAGCACAATTAAAACTTGGGCTCCCTATACACTGGGGGTTGGTGCTATAGTGGTGGTATGGTTGTTTTATAAGGACGGAGAAGAGAAAACGTCACCCCGATTGACCAATCACAACAACAAGTTTACTTAGAGATAAGCCCTCATATAATGTTATAAAGGCAATGACTACTCCAGTTACAGACGGTAAAATGTTGGTAAACGCAACGTATCATTCAGCGGTGGTCAGCGGCTTGGCCACTGGCTATGCCCGTATAGCTAAAATGATTACTAAAGCCACACCACCCAAGCTAGATTTTAATGGTTATGATATCAGTATGGTGGTTCTTGATATTGGATTGGCAATGGCAACAAAAGATATGCTAATCAAACAAGAGCTTATCCCAGAAGACATAATGAAGTAATTAAACAATTGAATATTTTATATTATTGAACATGGCAACAATTGTGATGATGGTCGATGGAGCTATTGTAAATGTTCTAGCTTTTTCAGGGAGTAATTATTTATTTTCTACTCTGAGGGAATCAAATTCTAAAGAAGTTGAAGAGGAGCGTAAACGACATAATAAAGCATTGAAACAACTCGAAACAGCCCAGTCACAATGGGCCCCAAATAGTATGTTAAGATTAGATTTTATTAATGATGAACTGCGTAAAGAGGGGCATTTAATTCAAACGTTTAAGGATGTTGAATCTGCCATGCACGAATACTTCCTTGTTTATGGAAAGAAACTTGACCCAATACCGAGGCCAACAATAAGTCAAAGGCTCAGAAAGACCGCGAGGTAGCATTTATAATGTTTGGGTTACCAGTCATTGCAATAACTACACATAAACTATGATCTATTGCGTATCAGCCATTAATAACCCTGACTACTCAGCTATAAATAGCGCTGACTGTTGATAAACCCACTGTTGTTGATAATAGTGAGTTAAAATATGTCCCCACAGCCGGCGTTGGTAAATATCTAAGAGGTTGGAAGATGGATATTAATTCCAACATGGATGTTAATGACGTTAAGCCCATCGTATCAAGCAACATTAATGAGGAGTTAGATGATTTAAATAGTATAAAATACCAGCTGATGGTTAAAATGTCATTGAGTAAAAGTAACGCAGACGATAGCACTGAATATACCGAACCATATTTCCGAAGCAATCAAGAAGTTATAACCGAATCCGATACTATAATCGCATCATTAGATACATCAATTCAGAGGATACATGATACATTTAGAACGCTGGACTAATAGAGGTTCGGGTTGGGGTGTGGATAAAATGGATAGTTTATATTTAGATATAGCAAATTATATGCCTTTCAAAGGTGGATCTTATAATATAAATATCATTATACGTGGATAAAGAGTTTAAGCAGGCTATTATACGATCAAACAAAATATGCGAGAAAGAAATATTTCTGTGAAAGATGCCTGTATGGGTACAGCAGACAAGATCTATTAGAAGCTCATAAAGAAGACTGCAGAGGTGTTGGACAGACTGCTATCAGGATCGATATGCCTAAAGAGGGAAAAAATATATTAAAATTTGAGCATTATTGTAATCAAATGCCAGTACCATACGTAATTTATGCTGACTTCAAAGCGCTTATCAAACCTGTAGAAAATACCGACCGAAGCAATCAAGATAGTTTTACGTATAAAACTCAAGAACATATTCCTTGTGGGTTTGGATATATAGTTGTAAGGTATGATGGGAAAACAAACCCGCCCATGATTTACAGAGGTCCCGATGCAGCGGGAAAGTTTCTAGAATATCTACAAAACGAAGAGAGAATAATCAGGGAAAATTTAATGTGTGAGAAACCCATGTGTATGACGAGGGATGATTGTAGGACCTATAAGAAGTCAAAGGGTTGTCATGTTTGTAATAAACCCCTGAATGGGTTATTAGTAAGAGATCATTGCCACGTCATGGGTAATTATCGGGGAGCCGCACATAACGAGTGTAACTTGAAACTAAAAATGAATTCTCAAACAATACCCATTCCCGTTGTGTTTCATAGCCTTAGCTTACATGATGAGATGAGAATCATATCCTCTATCTCAAAGACCAACGGCAGCTTAATGTGCATTCCTAATAATATGGAAATATGCTTTATTCTGGCTTTCCCATCCTTGTCCCTATAATGTATAGTTTTAGTCAACGAGAATGATATGTATTTTTCCATATTTCAGTGATTCCTCACTATTGGGCGCTTCGATAAAGCGCTACCTCGGTTACTACGCGCGGTATCGCATGGCTCCCACATGGTACACTTTTAATACTGAGAGTTTTACACAGCCGTGATTGTATTGTTCATTGTTCATTGGCACATAACGCTTCTCATTGCATAATCAACCGTTTATCGTTGAATGGAGTTCTAATAATCTGTTTGAAAACATCCGCGGCAAGTCCCGGAAATACGATTGTTCTACTAGTTAACTTTTCACACTATACATCCTTTGATCTTAGAAGCGCATGCATTCAATAAAAGAGAACCACAAGCGAAGTTTATTTTCTTAATTAGTTGGCAATTCAATTTGAGGCGACACTGTCAACTCACATGTAGTTGCTGTCACAACACGGCGGTCATTCCTTTTGATTCGGATCAAGTAACCGTATCAAACCAATTAATCTGGCTTGAATGTGTATCTATATTTGCATGAATGTGTATGAATGCGCGTAGTGCTGGTCAAAACTCTCGTTTTCCGTATTTTAAGCAACATGACCAATCAATGCCACTGAATCACTCTGTACTTGTGTAATGAATTGTGATTGGCTCTTCACTCATAGCGTCTGGTACTACCATTATCGATCGATATTTTCATGTAAGTAGACTGCATTCACATTGAATGTGACAGTTAAGGCTTGTAAATGATAACAAACGGCGAAAACATAATGGATATATATTTTTACACTATGAACGGTAAACAACTTGTATCATTGCAATGTGTGAGACAAGGCGAAGATCGTGAGATTGGCCGAGATCGCTCCCCCGCCTCGGCCTCGGTTAAACGGCTCATCGTCTATAACGCCCACCAATTATTTGGACCCCATTGGTAGCGTTGTAGCGAGGGACCACTGTATTAGGAATGCAGGTTAAGCCACCGTCGGTCTTTGAGATAGCTTGCATAATGAGATGTGAATCGTATCCTCTAAGGTTATGAAAGACAATGGGGATGGGTATTGTTTGAGAATTCATTTTTAGTTTCAAGTTACACTCGTTATGCGCAGCTCCCCGATAATTACCCGTTACGTAATGATCTCTTACGGAATCCCCATTCAGGTTTTTTTTTTACAAACATGACAACTAGTTGACCTCTTATAGGCCCTCCAATCATCCCTCGTCATCCACATTGGTTTCTTACACGATAAATTTTCCCTGATTATTCTCTCTTCCTTTTGTAGATATTCTAGGAACTTTCCCGCTGCATCGGGACCTCTGTAAATCATGGGCGGGTTTGTTTTCCCATCATACCTTACAACTATATATCCAAACCCACAAGGAATATGTTCTTGAGTTTTGTATGTAAAACTACTATCTTGATTATTATCTTGATTATTTTCTATAGGTTTTATAAGCGCTTCGAAGTCAACATAAATTACGTACGGTACTGGCATTTGATTACAATAATGCTCAAATTTTAATATATTTTTTCCCTCTTTAGGCATATCGATCCTGATAGCAGTCTGTCCAACACCTCTACAGTCTTCTTTATGAGCTTCTAATAGATCTTGTCTGCTGTACCCATGTAGGCATCTTTCGCAGAAATATTTCTTTCTAGCATGTTTTGTTTGATCGTCTGCTTAAACTCTTTATCCACGTATAATGATATTTACCATCTTTTTCGATTAGAAATGAATTGATTCTGGGAATATGTTCTGGAGCGGAGCTAATCCTGTGAACAACAATTCCTTTAGAAGAATGTCCGAAAACATTTATAGCTAAATTATTTTGCTTTTCCCCCTTATCAATTTGTGATATTGGTGTAGGTTCGTCTATACCATCGAAGTTGAGTCCATCATTTTGGGGATAGCTAGAAGGTCTATTTGCAATTTAGAATCTATGGGGAACAATGCAGATCTTATCATCATTCTTAAACAGTCATCGGATTTATTTTTTACATTAATTATGTCTTTTTTCTTTTTATAATACGGGGGTAATTCTATATAAGATCCACATTTGAAGGGCATATAATTTGCTATATCTAAATATAAACTATCCATTTTATCCACACCCCAACCGGAACCTCTATTAGTCCAACGTTCTGAAGTTTCCTGTATTCTCTGAATTGATGTACCTAATGATGCGTTTATAGTATCGGATTCGGTTATAACTTCTTGATTGCTTCGGAAATATGGTTCGGTATATTCAGTGCTATCGTCTGTGTTACTTTTACTAAATGACATTTTAATCGTTAGCTGGTATTTTATACTATATAAATCATCTAACTCCTCGTTAATTTTGCTCGATATGATGGGCTTAACATCATTAACATCCATGTTGGAATTAATATCCATCTTCCAACCTCTTAGATATTTACCAACGCCAGCGGATGTGGGTACAAATATTAATTCTTGTTGTTTTTTATCAACATCGTCAACTGATTTATTATCAACATCATTATTATCTAGTAAAGCGATCAGTTCAGCTCTTCTCATTCAAGAATAACCTCTCTGCCCACTGTTTTTCGTTTGAGCTTTGAGTTCTCTAACAGTCTGGGGTTTGTTGTATTCGAAACCGAGTAAATCGATCAATTCAGCTTTTCTCATTCGAGAATATCCACGTAGACCACGTTGCTTTGCTAAAGCTTTCAGCTCTCTGACAACATAAGTCATTGTGATATATAGAGGTTATCACGCGAGTGTGTTTGGGGATGGTAAATATCCTGCATTAGGAATAAACATTGTATTTAGCGGGCCTTGGCGACGCCATGTTTGTTTACAAACAGTGAAAGTAGTCCTACTTGACCTTTGATATTTGCATCTCTATCCGCATATGACCCCAATGGATATCGTTTTTTTCCGTTGGCTTTATCCTGTCGAGAAACCTACCCATTATATGATAAATAAATACACGTGAACTAATGTCTAATTGGTTTGAATTCTACCCAATCTATTTATCTCATTTCGGTAAGCCTTTTTCCTCTCATAAATAATTTGAAACCGTTTCTTGTCAGCACCATGTTTCTTACATAAACAGTAACTACCTTTAACCCCAATCCCACATACAGAACACGAATAATTAATGTGCCTTTTTCTAATTGCAATGGAATGGATTCCACAAAAATCCGACATACAGCTCTTTCCACAAATTTGTGATCGGCCCATGCGTATGAATTTACATTTTGATGTGCCTCTCGCCATTGTGATAAATATACACTTCTAGTATCATTTGTCTAAATGCATGCCCAGCCTAACATCTCCACTGGTGATTTATTGATTAGCAGTCACTCTGACCTCGCTCGCGCACTCTAACTAGGTCATGGTTTTTAACTAGGTTATAGTATGAATGCTACCTCATGGTCTTTTTGTTCCTCTAACGGTGTATAAAACTGACTTATTGTTGGTTTTGGCATAGGTTTAAGTTTTTTCCCATAAACGAGGAAGTATTCGTGCATGGCAGATTCGACATCCTTAAACATTTGAATTGAATGTCCCGGTCTACGCAGTTCTTCATGAATAAAATCTAATCTCTCTATTCTCCGTTGGGTCCATTGTGACTGGGCTGCTTCGAGTTGTTCTAATGCTTTATTATGTCGTTTACTCTCAGAACCTCTCATCTGTCTGCCGTACAGAGGGAGTTAGCGGGAGAGGGGCCGGCCGACTCTTCGGAGTTGGCCGCGCAACTTACGGAGGTACATAGTCATCTTGCGAGGGACGCTATTCGTAGCTGTGCCTCGCAGATGATGTGCGCAGTCATGGGCATGCGCAGGCTGTGGATGTCGGTATCCAAATACTCGGCTTCCACACGCCAGGATCTACTTGCTTTGCCATATAAGATGGGTGCCACCCTCTTCCCTGGGGCTCAGCAGGTGGTCCGAGAGGCCGCACAGTTGTATGCCTCCATCAAGGATTCTAAGGCCTTGTTGGAGGTACCATGCGTTAAACCGTGTAAGCGGACCTCTCCACTTGCTTCCTCCTACGCTGATGCGCCGGGTCAGAAGTCTGCACCTGCTTGGAAGCAGCCGCTTCCTTCAGGTAAGGGCGCCGGGAGGAGCAAGAGAGGCAGGGGCCGGGGCAGGGCAGCTGGTCGAGGCCAGCAGCTTTTTCGCACGGCCGGGAGATGGGTTCCCATTAGCGCCCGAAGTGCCCCGGGCGGACCCACGGTCGCATGTTATCGAACTGCCGACAGCCGGGGTCCACTGCCTCAAGCCGGATGTCCCCGTAAGCGGCCGACTGGCTCTATTCCTGCAGGAATGGGAGACAGTCACATCCAATCCCTGGACCCTGTCCAATCTAAGGGATGGCCATTTGCCTCGGTGGAAACATCATCCGCCCCCCTTCTCCGGGATAAAGCACACTCCGGTGCCTGCTACCCTAGAGAGGGCGGAAATCCTCCGTGCCGAGGTCGACGCACTTCTTATGAAGGCTGCGATCGAACCGGTTCCCGTGGGACAGGAAAGCGAGGGCTTCTACTCGACATATTTCCTAGTCACCAAAAAAGACGGAGGGTTGAGGCCTATTCTCAATCTGAGAAGGCTGAACAAACTTATAGAGGTACCGTCCTTCAGGATGGAGACACTGCGCTCGGTGATCTCAGCTGTCGAGACCGGAGAATGGCTAACGTCAATAGACCTAAAAGACACCTATCTCCACGTTCAAACAGACGCGTCACTCTCCGGCTGGGGAGGCGTTCTGAACGATCACACTGCCTCAGGACTATGGTCCCAGCAGGAGATCAAACTGCATATCAATGTGCTAGAACTGAGAGCGGTCAGGTTGGTGTTCCAACGCTTCCTGGATCTGCTTCGTGGCCAAGTGGTGCGTCTAGAGATGGACAACCAAACGGCGATGACTTACATCCGGAAGCAGGGGGGAACGGTGTCTCCGTCGCTTCTCCAAGAGACGTGGCAGTTCCTCCTATGGTGCGACTCACACGTTATCAGGGTGCTACCTGTTTATCTCCCGGGGGTAGACAACGTCCTGACGCTCTGTCTCGCCGGATCCTCGCTCCTCACGAGAGGAGGCTCGACCCAGGGATATTCGGGATTATCTCCCAGTTATACGGGTCGTTCCAGGTGGATCTGTTTGCGTCTGGGGTGAATCACCAGACACCAACGTTCTGCTCCCGAGTCCCTGACCCAAGGTCGGTGGCACCGGACGCCTTCCAGCTAGATTGGACGGACAGAATTCTGTGGGCATTCCCCCCAGTACCTCTGATTTCCAAGGTCCTGTCTCAGCTAGCCACTCAGCCTGCGCGACTACTTGTGCTCCTGGCACCCCTTTGGTCGGCGCAGAGTTGGTTTCCAGTCATACTCAGGTTTCTGGCTCAGCCTCCTGTTCTATTACCTTTACGACCGGACCTCCTATCCCAGAACGAGGCCCTCCACCCGAATCCCAGGATTCAGTGGGTGGCTTGGCCACTGTCTGGAATCGCCTCCAGGAGAGTGGTATTCCTGCACGAGTTGCAGACACAATACTGGCTTCGCGGAGGGATTCGACAAACGTTCAGTACGAGGATAGATGGGCCTGCTATGCGCGCTGGTGTGTCCCTTTTCTGCAGATCTCGTAGCCGTACTTGAGTTCCTCCAGTCGCGACTAGATGTCGGCCTGGCCGCATCGACAGTCCGGGGGTACTCTACAGCTATCGCTGCCTTTCACGTCCCCGTCGACGGGGCACTGTTGGGTGCGCACCCATTAGTGCAGCGTTTTTTAGCAGGTGTGGACAGGATCCGACCGCCTGTCCGGCGGATCAGTCCCCCTTGGGAATTGTCAATCGTTCTTCATTGGCTGTCCGGTCCTTCCTTTCGGGATCTGTCGTCTCTCTCTCTTCAGCTGTTGAGCTGGAAGACGGCATTCCTTGTGGCGGTAACGTCCAGCAGACGGGTAGGCGACATTCACCATTCACGCAATGTCAGCCGATCCCGAACTAACTGTCTTTCACCGAGAAAGTGTCAGTATTCGCCTGCCGGACTCTTACCGTCCTAAGGTCGCACACGCCTTCCACGTGACGGCTCCTATTGAGCTACCTACTCTTTTACAGCCTTCTTCGTCGGGGACCACTACAAGACATGCTCATGTCTTGGATGTCCGCAGGACACTTAAGTCCTATATCAGCAGAGCTAAGGGTATCCTTAAGGATAATCAACTATTTTGCTGTTATGGCGGTAGGAAGGCTGGCTCACCTGCGAGCAAACAAACTATCTCCAGGTGGATAGTCTCTACTATATGTAAGGCGTACACACTTCAAGGCAGGGACCCCCCTACCAAGTTGAAGCCTCATTCAGTTAGAGCAGTGGCTACGACACAAGCGTATGCCGCGGCTCCGCCCATTGAGGAGATCTGCTCCGCGGCTATTTGGAGCCAGCCGAGCACGTTCATCAAACATTACAAACTCGACAAACACTCAAGCGAGCGTGCTCGGTTTTGTCAGTCAGTTCTCCGAACTGGGCAAAGTGCTACATCTCTAGCCGATTGAGCCTTCGAGATTTTAGACCGCCCGGACCGGTCATAAAACTGCTCAGTAACGGTCCGGATTTTATCTTCTACGGTCGATACAATACCAGCCATTACTACTCGATAATCATCGTATTTGCACATGCACTGCTTTGATTTACAGGGACCCTCTGGCCTAGCTCTGTGCAGGTTTATAGTATCTCGTGATCTGTGCCCCCAATATCACTTGTTCAAAAAAGTGGGGGGTGTGTGTCTCGAGTTCTCGATATGATAAGCCACAAAGAATGGCTCTTTTCATTGTGTATGGTCGATAACGCCCTGTCTCCAGCCCCCGCCTTTCGACGGTGGTGCCTCACGATAAGGTTGGTACCATTTATTGAACTCTTGTTTATTCATTGAAATAATCAAAATACGATGTTTTTATGCACGCTTGTTGCTGACGGATGCCACTTCCTAGATTATCTTTAGGAGTCTATCTTGATGCAATAAGTGCCCCAAGGAGGATTTAATCTGAAAGACAATTTTACAAACCTGTAGAGGTTATGAATTCTCTGATGAAATCCTCCTTGGGGCACGGCCACCCGCCTCCCCACATTCCGTCAGCATTTGACATATGGAAAGTGATTTGGGTGAGAGTTGCTTCCCTTGGCGTGACGGGCCGTTGAGGTTGAGGCACCATAAGGGTGGACGTATATCATACAAAAACAAAGTTTTTTGTGTGGTAACAATTTTTATTAAGGAAAATGGTTACAACTATGTCATGTAGATTTTCTTGAGCCAGGAAAATGCAATAAGTGCCCCAAGGAGGATTTCATCAGAGAATTCATAACCTCTACAGGTTTGTAAAAGTTTAGGTGAAAGCAGTTTCATAAGTTACCTGTTATGACCCGATAATACCACCTCTTAATGAACAATCACAACATTACACTGTCACTTAATAACAGCAATAACTTCACCTCACCACCCACTTACACAATGTAAGGTAGGTATTAGTAGTACTAAGTTACTGTATAGGAAAAAGTAACTTTAATTACTTAATGTGACTTGGTTACTTCATGGCTAACTACTACAAGGTAGAATATAACACCAGTAATACTAAATGAATATGATACGGTACCGTGATATATATATCCTATTTGAGTTCAACACCACTGACTAACCAATAACTAAGGTCAAACTATAAAACACTAATCCCATTAGAAATACATGACCCAAAACAATACTAAATTACTAAATAGCAAATGTTAGTATGCATGGTAAGTGATAAATACGTGCTATATTGTCTGTTCAGTTCAGTGTTCTGTCTGTTGTCAATGAGAAAAAAACAATAAGGAAACCTACTAGCCTATATAGGTGAAGGTATAAGTGTTAACATAGCTTTAGGGTAAGTTAGGTTTATGTTTCTTTGGAGCAAAAGTTAATAATTTAGTTGCTCTCCCTCACAACACAAGACTCATTCACACTAAACTTGATACTGAGTTTGAATATGGCAGCATGTCTATAATAAACCATGGTATACCAAAGCATGAAAACAACAGGTAATATTTTCAAATAGATCAAATTAAATAAACAACACAATCGGTGATCACCGGTATATTTGCAAATCATGACAACACAGCGCGTCAAGGGGATCCCGCCATCTGTGAAAGTGGCCAAGCATCTCATTCCGCGTACTTACAAGGAATAGTCCGAACATATATTTCATGAATGTCATAATTTGTTTTTAAGAACTGAGGTAAACAATTTTCCGAGGCAACTTACAAGACTTATGGGCCAGAAAGTTTCCTTGGTCATCTGTACTTCCTTTGCCTTTGTAGATCGGACGATTAATTCTGTTACACCATTGTTCGGGAAACATCCTAGTAGCAAATATAAGATTAAATCGTCCTTTATACAAGGGTAAAAATGTTGGCACTGAAGCTTTAATATATTCATTGATAATGTTATCCTGGCCACATGCCTTGTTACTCTTTAGTAGTTTGATGTCACATATTTCTTGTTCGCTTATATCAGTATTTAAAATATCATTACAATTATTGACATCAACATCAATATTAAAATCAGTCAATCATCAGGGATAGAGTTGACATTATGTGCATTTAGGTTTTTAAAAGAGTCAAAAAGTTTATCGATAGGTGGCAAAATTGCGTCATTCTCTTCTTGATGTAACATTTTCCAAAATGAGTGGGTGTTATTTTTCCGTAAATTAGAAATATTGTTTTGCATTTTGAAGTGATGACTATTATTGAATTTGAGAAGGTTTTTTTTAATAGCGTTGACTCCTGTTTAAAAGTTGAGTTTTGTTTTGTAAACTTTATTGTTTGTTAAAATTACATTTTGCCTGGTGATACCATCCCCTACTAGTCCTGCATTGGCGTCCAAACCAGGGCTTAGGTCTATTGCATCGAGGTCTACACAGGCGGATACCATGATTGACACGCGTCAGACCAAATGCTGATTTTGCTGTGTGTAAGAAAATGTTGTTAATATTACGTACAATAAGGTTTACATCGGCATTACAAATATCACCGGAAACCAAGGAATAAATGTGAAACATCATACAAGAAATGTCACTTTTTTTAATTGATTGTACAAAATCGTCAGCGCGTGTCTTATCCTAGGGTCCCAGAATGCACGTGGAGTCAGTGTTGTGAATTTCAGAGTCTGATTGACAGAGGTCCCTTGTTGATTGGGTTTGACCCGTGATATTGTTTACATTTGCTGATTCACATTTTAAAAGCAATTTCAGAGTGCAATGGGCATCAGATAAAATAGGATAAAAATTTACAGGTATTTTTCGTAAAAACCTTATCTTGACCAACTCTGCCATATACAATAAACAGTGAGTTATTTTTACACATGTCTGTGAGTTTATGTCCAAGATTTTTAACTCTCCCAGAATCACTAGTACATCTTGTATCTGAAATGCCTAGGTCAGATAAGCAATCAATGTCATTTACTTCATCGATTATATCATTTGGTATACCCAGGTGTTTTTACATAACACTTTCAATACATGTCTCTTCACAATATCAGCTAGACCCCCTGATCTTGTAGATGAGTGGCTGTTCTTGGTGTACACATCAAACAAAGGCAGATTTTCAGTGTCTGTGTCATCAAGTTTGGTCTCTGCAAATAGACCAATATTCAAACTTTCAATAAAATCAGAGAAGTCAGGATTTATCAATTTGGATGCAAGTCCACACACATTAATAAATTTTATACAGAGTTCAGTCATGTTATATGGATTGTTGTTTATGGTACTGTTGTTGTTGTTTTAGTTGTGAGTACTAGTGTCACACTTGTTATTACTGTAGTTGTTGCCGTCATATAGCTGGAATATTGCTGAGTGCGTCGTTAAACAACAAACCAACAACAACAACTGTAGTTGTTACTATTGTTGTTGTTTGTTGCCCCTAAGGGTCACTGTACCTTGCCTTTTCCCCGGGTTGAACAGTTGCTGGTGGAGATATGAGGGTGTTAGATGTCTCTCTGTTACTCCTGAAAGGCGGATAGTCTCTCTCATATTGCCTGTCTCCAGTGTTATGATCATGATAGTCACTGTCTGGGTAGATTTTTCTGTTCTCTATGTACAACCTGTACCTCACAAACACTGCCTGTTTACCATTTGCCTTAGCCTGTTTATATCTTGGCCACAACACTTTCCTTCTCTGGATTATTTCAGTAGGTAGATGGTCATTAATACCAATACTGGAATTTTTGAGTTTGTATGCATTTTTCTTTTACTAAATTTCTGTCCATCTTTGAATCAAACCAGGACCCTGAGTACTTCTGCGCCTGATGGAGGTACCTCTCAGATTACTGGAACACTGAAGTCTGTTACTACAACCTGGGTCCAACATCATGCACAGAAGTCTTCATGCTCTTCACCTTTAAATTGGAGGTTATTGAGCAGAAAATATTATCTTCAGAGGAAGTTGCTTGATCTTGAAGACCATCCTCCTCCGCCGTATTTGATAACAGATGGGGAAAGTTCTGCCAGTGGCGCTGAAGACGAGGATTGGATTGGGGAACTGTTTCAGTGCCTATGGTGGCGGAGTTTCTGTTCCACCTGAGAATGGTGGACAAACTCCTGACATTGAGGGATACCTGTCTGCCCTTACATCAGCTCTACAGCATGACAGGCTAAGAATTGAGATTATCCACTGCTCAGTTTTCTTATGAGATCGTTTCTGACTGAGGACATCAAGACTCAATGCACTTTTTCCAAATGGAACCTTTCAGTGGTTATATAGGTGCTTTTAAAACCTCTTTTTGAACCTTCAGCCATGTTACTTCAAACGACGAGGAAAACAGCTTTCCTGCTTGCCATGGCCACAGCAGCAAGAGTATCTGTTTAGCATGCTCCCAATGTCTCTAGTACGACACATGCAGAGGTTTGGAGCAATATTACTATTAGTGCCTTACTAGTATTGGTGGCGAAATATCAGGCCTTGTCTCTGGGAAGATTTTATAAAATCCCTTTTCTTGGCAAAGTGATGGATCCACCAAATCGACGTCTGTGCCCTGTTCATGCTCTCCGGTATTATTAAAGGGCGTCACAAAGTCAACGGAGCCATAGAAGACATGCAAATCAGCTTCGGATAAGGACATAATTAAAGCCACTGCAGCAGGCTAAAGACAACTATCTCAGATAGAAAGGGAGTGGAGTGGAGTGGAGTGAGTGCCTAAAACCACGAAAGAAGTTATTTTAGAATGATAGGCACTGGTTTGTAAACAACAGGGTAGTTGCAGTTGCGCCTTTAGTTGATTGTAGGGTTTCCAAAGCATGTGTGTCATCAACTGGACGTTGGCAGATATGTTCCAGGTCTTTTCATGCTTTTTATTCAAGGCACTCAAGTAATTTCACGCAAGGGACATAGAAGGGACATAACTGGAATTTTGTAGTCACTTAACTCCCTTGCCTCGGGAAGATGCCCAGTATTCTGCATCTAGGATTGCTCAAGTTGAAAAGAAGTGAGGTTTTCCTGCTTTGCATCTGTGCAAGAGGCCTGCATAGCAAGATGCGATTACTTGCACAACTTATTACGGATAGTTGACAGTGAAGAAGACTACTGTTGAAAATCTGAAGATTTTGTAGTGCGATGTCAGCCAAAATATGGGATTTAGGGCTATGATGTAATAGAAGAAGTATTCTTTGATATTATTAACAATGATAACTATTGTTTGATATAACTGTTGAGGTTGTTGGATCAGACTTTTGTTTTTATGGTTGAACTGCAAATGCCACATATTGTCCGTTTGTTGCGATATCGTACCGAAGAAATGCAAAATAGATACGATTTTGCAGCAAACAGACTATAATAGGAAGTAATTATTACTTTTTTTTATCTAGGTAGCTACAGAAATAGGACTATTATTATAATTATACTGCATTGCCGATGTGTTTTTCAAAACAGAAATGATGCCATTTGACAGAAAGCAATGTCATTGAGTGGAAATGCCTTGTAGTTCCTCGATATTTTAGCAAGAGGCACGGTACTTTCATCTGGTATATATCTGAGCATCCCACCCAATTGAAGGTAATGGTATCACACTGGAAATGTGTGGTGGTATGTACCAGTAATGAGTTCTGGTGCCTTTCTAATTCTAACGATGGTGGTGAAAGGGATGCTCCTGTGTTTGCAAGTATTTGAAAACACTTTTTCATAATAATGTTATGATCCATCTGTGTTTCTGTTCAGGGGACTTGGCCATGCGAAAGCCTCTGGAGCCACAGACTGTGCTGTACAGTGCTAAGGGACTGACAGACTCTTTGCAACAGTGAGTAATCTATACCATGTATATATACCACCAATGTTCTTTCAAGCTTAATGCAAGTGAATAATGCAGCCCCAAAATTTGTAGCATGAAAGTTACTGGGGACATTCTAGCTCACCTGACTCAAGGTCAAATGATCTTGTGTCATGGCCTACTTTTCTGGCATGATGCATAGGGACCAACATCTGTTGTCATCTCTTCTCAGAAACCAATGGACAAATGAAGCTGAAACTTCACTTGTTCCTGCTATCCTGCTACAGTGTGCAATGTGCTTCTTAACTTCGATATCCCTACCAAAAGTGAACAGTTCACTCCAACTCACCCTGGAAATCGGTCACCCATTTTGAAGTCAACTGCCCATGAACTTCCATTTGGTTTTCTGTAGCTCATAGGCATTCTTCCTTACTTATTTTTGTGTTAGTTTTTTATTGGCCATATTGTAATAATGCCCATAATGTTACTTCTGTGTGGATGTTTGTTACAACAAGGGGGTTCAAGTTGTTCAAGGCATCATAATTGGCTGTCAGGTAGCTGTCTTTGAGTAAAACCAAGAACAATTAAAAAATCTCCAGGAGGTTTGAATCTGATTTTCTAGCCATGTTGAAAATGTAAATACTATACGTTGGAGCTTGAGGCGATTATCATACAATGTTTGGCCCTCACTCCATGAAGGTTCATACTCCAATGAACTCACACAAAGTGAAAGTCAATCAATCATCTTACACAACACATGTTTTCAAATAATATTACCATTAGATGAGAAAGGTCTGTAAAGAACTACCTCAGTAAGTCAGTCACAATGACAGCGTGTCGTAATACATTGACATCAAGTACAAGACGTCAAAATGGCCGACACGATAAATGTGACGGGAGAGATTTCCGAAGTTGTTAATGAACTTGTGGTGGTTACATGTGTTAGTCATCATTGATCTGGCCGATCATTGAAAGGTGATTAAAGATGCGTCAAACAAACACAATGGTAAATTCATAGATTGCTGGAGACGGTAACTGTCAGCCTAGACACGGATCGAGTCGATACTTCTACCTTGGGTACTGCAAAAATTCTCGGACACAAAAAGGCTTCAGCTACTTTTTGTAGTGCCCTTCTGCATCTCCAGAATTTGCTAATTGCCAAGGAACATTCTTGGACATTCTAGGACACTAAGGTAAATTCATAGATTACTGGAGACAGTCACTGTCAGCCTAGACATGGATCGAGACGATACTACAATAGTTTGGATGTGCATTTCTTCGTTTGCTCATTAGGATGGGCCGTAGCGAGGATATTCGTGAACAATCATGCAGTCAAGCTCTCTGACTTTACTCAATGCATACTGAAACGCTGAGACCAAGATTAAAGGTTCTAAAAGATCAGAAAGACCGCTTATGTATGTTTTCCTGCAAGGGAATTCCCAGGGGTTTCCCAAGGAATGTAGTCCGTCAGTGTTTATGTCATTTCAAGAATACAGTCTCGTGAAAAACGTATGAACGTCAAATTGTTTCGTTCATATACTTATGAACGTCAATTTCACGGTCATGTGACCGACCTCTCGTCAAATGGAAAAGCCTTATATCGTGTAAACTTCAAATTAAAAAATTATTATGAAATAATTACAATAATTGTTACTCTATTAACTTGATGTTTTAGGAAAGTATAATCACAACACTAGGCATACAAGACCCTTCAGACAGGACTTATGTGTTTATGAACTTTGGTTGACTATTGAAAGACTGTCAGAATACAAAAAGACAATTATCAAAGATAATGTTTCGAAAAAGGGCAATCTTTTGAATGCATCTTTCAGACCAGACAATCCAGTGATTGACATCATGACTATCACTCCTCTCAATTGGGATAGGATGACAAGTCAGTGAGCCTGACCACCCGATCCTTTTAGTCGCCTCTCATGACATGCATCACCTTTTACAGGCAAGAATGCAATAGACTTAATAGCAACAGAAGATCTCAATCTACTTCAGTAGAACATGGATAATCTTATGAGAAGAAGGCCAAGAAGACAACACCGAGAGCAGTAGGTAGAAAATCCCTGCATTTGTCTGCTCTCTATTATTGATGATGATACATCAGACTCTTTCCTAACTAAACTGGATCACATTCGAACAAACCCGTACAACAGGATCGCCGCTGGATCTCCCGTCCCAGACACAAAAGATACTCAGTCTTCCGATTTTGACATTCTAGGACATTCTAGGATAGTGGCTTTAACAATGACAGATGCACATCAATTACATTAAGTAATACGTTACCACTGTTATACCGAGGCTGTTGTCTCCCACATCTGCTCTTATAGCGAAATCTACCACAGAGATGTCAATTACCTCATGCAGCACATGCGTAGCCACCTGAGCTGCCATGTGACACCCTTCACTCTTGTCTCTTCGCTTGCCTCAGCAAGACGTACAAAGACTGCTCGGAAGCGTTCTTGTTTCTTCATCCTTTGGTGATATTTATTACTGTTTAATACTTGCATATATACTGTATCTATTGAGGGCGTTTGCTTTAACTACGCTCGGAAATATTTTTCCCGCCAAAAGGAAAACAAATTCCCGCCCTTTTCTCTATATACTGAAGGGGGTGTCTCGTCTGCACGTTGCGTCTTACGTTTCCCTGTTATAGTATGTTACAAATTTTCACATCACCTATTTCTCTAACGCTAAAATATGTGGTTGATCTTTATTCGCATTACTCGTTTATTTTCTTGTGAAAATGTTCGTTGTGAATATTTGTGGTGCTTGTGTTGTAACCATGATTTGTTCTTTGTTTATAGCGTAAACAATGTCTGACATGGACACTTCGCCGTGCTCCACCCCCTCCACTCCCGCAACCAGGTGTTGCACGGTGTGCCGCAAATTTCTATCGTCCCGGGATCCCCACAATCATTGCCCGCAGTGCAGGGTTCCTTGCGGGGACACCCGATGTGCCCTGTGCGACGGTCTGGGGCCTGAGGCATTCGAACGCTACAGGTCTCCACCCCTGTGGTGGCCAGCTCGTCTGATCGGGGTCCCCTTGCGGGTACCACTTCCACATCTGCAGCGGATCCCCTGGCAGCCCTTGGGCTGACCGGGGACTCTGTTACCGCGTTGCTTTCGCAACTTGTTGACTCCAAGCTGGCGGCCTTATCCAAGGATAGGCCGCTGGCTGTTCCGTCCCCGGCCTCTTCGTTGGCAGGGGGTTGGCGACGGGGGCTCCCGTGGTCACCGGTCCTTCCCCCAAACCATTGGCTCTGCTATCAGTTAAGGTCCGTGTGACCATGGTTTATGACCTCTTTGAGGCCATGCCTAAGCCCCTGCATGTACCACGGTGAATCCACGGCTCCGTGGATTCCGCCAAGGTCTACAAGGAGTCGTCTGACAAGTCTTTCCCCGCTTCAACCTTGTTGCACGGTATTAAGCCTTCCCTGGAGAAAGCCTTTGCAATACCTCTGGTCGGGGACTCCCGTTGCCTCCGCCGTCATGGAGAAAGGGTTCATTCCCGTTGCATGACCTTGCCTTCCCCGACGCCAGTCCCACCGCGGAGGCCCACGTTGAGCGTTAAGGTGTTCGTGCCCCACCGCCTGCTACGCTGCCACAGGCTACCTTGGCGATCCATGCTCGCTATGTCGCATGGGGATACCTACTTGGCAGCAGCAGCCAGTCTGGTTGAAGGTTCTCCCACAGACCGAGACCAGCGCATTTAAACTGTTTCATCGGTTTAAATGCTTCGCTTGAGTACGTCGCCGGGGCTTCGGCCTTTCTTTCCGGTACGTGCCACTTGCCGCCTCGGGGTTGGACGCTGCTAACCAGGAGGTCCTCCTTTTGCAGCCTTGGTCTGCACGGACCCTGTTTAATAACAAGATCCCTGGCGTTCTGAAAGAACAACAGGCTGCTGTGTCCGCCGAGGCCTCTTGGCACACGCTGGATCCTGATGGGTCCTTGCATCGACGCCTGGGGGCGGCTGCTAGGCGGAGCGCCCTCCAGGATGCTGCGGATGGTAAGTCCAAGGGGTCGAGTCCTTCTTCCTCTGGGAAGAAGCCCCGCCCCGAGGGCGCCGGTAAGGGCAATCTGCTGCCCTTTCGCGGGAAGAAGGGACACTGGGGGAAGCCCAAACCGTCTAAGGACAGCAAGGGCTCCTCCATGTGACTCTCGTATGCCGACAGCGTCAACTTCGGTTGGCCCGTAGGCGAACCCGAATCACTCGGCCCTGGACAGTTGCGCCTGCCGCAGCCTGTCAGGCTTCCCTTTCCTTCCCCGGTAGGAGCCAGACTCCAGACTTACTGGGAGAATTGGGAACAAGTGTTCGACGACCCCTGGGTGGTCAACATGATCCGGTACGGCTATCAGCTAGATCTCAAGGCGGATCTGCCGCTCACCGTCGCCCCGTTAAAAGGTTTCTATTCGGAAGCCGATCTTCCTTTCCTAGCCGATGCCATTGGCAGGTTGGTGGAGAAGAGGGCGTTTTACTCCAGGATATTTCTCGTTCCCAAGAAGGACAGAATGATTCACAACCTGAAATCGTTCAACGAGTTTTACCTACACAAAACGCCGAAGTTCAGAATGTTGACCTTGGCAGACCTGAAAGCACTGATCATGCCCGCCGACTGGCTCGCATCGAACGACCTGAAGGATGCTTATCTGCATGTTCCGATTCATTCGGACCATCACAAGTATCTCAGATTCGTCTTTCAAGGCCGGCACTACGAATGGGTAGCACTCCCATTCGGCCTATCATCCGCTCCCTGGCTGTTCACCCGGTTAACCACCCCCATTGTAGGGTTCCTCCACCAGAGGGGTATCAGGTACTTCGCGTACCTGGACGACTCGCTAGTGGCCAATCGAATGACGGACACCCTGTCACACCAACTCGATTTCGCACTTCAGCTCTAGGAGCAATTGGGGTGGATTGACAATCTCCCCAAGAGCGAGTTAACCCCCTCGCAGAACTTGAAGTTCATCGGAGGTCGGTTCGACACGGTGACCCATCGCCTCTTTGTCCCTCCAGATCGTTGGCACAAGATTCAGGCGATGATTGCCAAAGTCTTAGCGGTGCAACAGACTGTTCACTTTTGGGAACAGCTGTTAGGGCTACTTGTATCAGCCCAAGACTGCACCACTGAACGGGGTCGTCTCCAACTCCACCCACTGCAACGGTTTCTCATCCAGTTGTTAGTACAGGGGGAGAACAGTGCGTCAGTTGCCCTCCCAGATGGTCCCATACAACGTCTTATCAGGAGTCTCTATGTGGCCCTTCCAGGCCACGTTGAACCTGTATACAGACACCTCTCTAGTGGGCTAGGGTGCCCATCTAGAGGGGGAGGTGAGCTCGCGCCTGTGGTGCGTAGACGAGCTAGGTCCTCACATCAATTGCCTAGAGTTCAAGGCAGTGATCAACGCAGTCAATCACTGGAAGCATCGTCTAGTCGGGGCCAGACTCATGCTGGCGACCGACAGCACGACGGTAGCGTCTTATGTGAACAAACTGGGGGGAACCCACAGTCACTCACTACTTGATCTCACTTTCGAGTTTAACGCTCTGGTTGACAGTATACTGTGCCAGGTGCGCGCCCGTCACATCCCCGGTGTGCGGAACGTACTGGCAGACGCTCTGTCGAGGCCTCGGGATCCGAGCCCCACGGAGTGAATGCTCAATCCAGTAGTGTTTCAGTGGCTGTGCGAACGCTGTCGAATGTTACTGATCGCGCCCATGTGGCTGAACAGATCGTGGTACCCCGACTTGCTGGCCCATGCCACGCAGTCGCCACTTCCACTGCTTCCACACCCTCACACCCGTCAACTTTATCTAAACGCAGGGCAGTTCAATCTGCACTTGTGGATGTTGTCACCGAGCGACTGAGGTGGAAAGGTTTCTCTCATCGGGCGTCTCGGGCATACGTTAGTATGCATCGTGATTGTACCCAGAAGGTGTATAATGCACGCTGGGCTATTTTCACAAACTGGTGTAGTAAACATCACATTCGTTCGCCGGATAAGGTATCTGTGCAGGACGTTGCTCGTTTCATGTCTCACTTATGAGAGACCCGGAAACTCTCCGGTACGGGACGTTGCTATGGGTACCAGTCTCTCCAAAGAGCCGGTGATTCGGGGTATTATCAAGGGTTTCAAGCAGCAAGATCTTAAAAAGGGCCGCCTTCAGGCACCGGCCTGGGATCTCTCCTTAGTGTTGCAATCATTTACGGAGGCTACGTATGAACCCTAGAGTAGTGCTTCGTTCCAGCATGTGACTCAGCATTTTTCCTCTCCTTTGCCATGGCGGCACGAGTGTCGGACATACATGCACTCGATGTCACCAAGGTTCGATTCGATAGGGGCGACGAAGGAGCGGTCCGCCTGGGCCTGCTCATGGGCTTCGTCGCTAAGAATCAGAAATTTGGCCAAACGGAGAGAGAATTCACTGTAAGATCACTCAATGAAATCCTGCTGATACCGAGGACAGATCACTGTGTCCGGTTAGGGCCGTTAAGCATTATCTTAAGGCCTCGAATGAACGTAGACAAGGGCACGACCGTCTGTTCATATCGTGTAACCCTAATCGGACTGCTGACAAAACTCGCAACTCGATTGCATTATGGCTTCGTTCTGTCATCAATCTGGGGGGGGTACCGGGGGGGTACCGGTTGCGAGGTCAAACCCGCACGAGATCCGGGCACTAGCGGCAACATTTGCCCTACACTCTAATATCTCTGTTCACAGAATATTGAGAGGTTGTTACTGGCGTTCTGACTTGGTATTTGCCAATCTTTACCTCAGAAAGGTTTCTGATGAAGATGTGGAGGGTGTGCACCGTCTTGGGCCGCTGATCGCGGCGCAAGCGGTCATCTAAGGGGTGTGCCTAGTGCAGTTACGAACTCCTCAGGCTTCAGACCTTTGCACGGTGGTCAATCTGGGTCAACTCCAATGTTCCCTCTGCCGTGGGAAACAGGAGTGGGGGTCCCGCAAACCAGCGCTCTCACACCACAGGTGAGGCGGCTTTTTGTGTGTTTTGTCCTTTTTTGTCTTTTTGACAATTATGTATTTAATTGTCCGTCATGTGTTCCAACCTTGTAATGCATGCTTACAAATACTGGAATTAGGTCACGCATCTAACGCATACTTTAAGTAGGCTTGCTTTTGGGATATACGGTCCGGATGAAATTAAATTCCCTCTTCCCGACTGTTTAACCTGATCTAAGATTCAACTCACACGGGTACTGTGTTCTCATCCACTGCAGCGATGAAATACCTATCCAGTGAGGCCGTTTGGAGTCACCAATCGTTTGGCAAAGACGATTGAGCCTTACGGTATGCCCTTGACACTGCTTTGGTATTCCTATAGGGTAATGCCAAGCTGGGAGCATACGCATCGAGTGCTTCCGCCTTGTTTACTTCCGCTGGTCGGAAAAGGAACAACGAGCAGTCAGGTTTGGGTTGTAGCGCTCCCCACCGCCTACTGTGGTAATCAGCCTCGGTATAACAGTGGTAACGTATTACTTAATGTAATTTGTAGAATTTTCCTATTCGGAATATTCTATAAGAAATACGTTACCACTGGGCTGATGCCTGCCCGACCGTCCCCCTGAGCACTTGCTCTCGCAAGAGACAAGAGTGAAGGGTGTTACATGGCAGCTCAGGTGGCTACGCACGTGCTGCATGAGGTAATTGACATCTCTGTGGTAGATTTCGCTATAAGAGCAGTTGTGGGAGACAACAGCCTCGGTATAACAGTGGTAACGTATTACTTATAGAATATTCCGAAGAGGAAAATTCTACAAAACGTCCACGAAGAGTCTTATGACCATAAATGGAAGTCATTTGAAGGAAATTGCAAGTCTAGTGATATACCATCCCCAACTACTGCAACACCTCAACACATAGTGGAATACCTTCAAGAAAGTTGAAGGGATCTACTCTTGCTACCTATCTAGCTGCTATCAACTTAGCGATTGCTGCGACCACAGTCTTAAAAATCTCCACTGTTGCGGAACTTCAACCTTTGAGATTCCGGCGTCCACCCTTGGATCTTTACATTACTACGCCATTTATCAGCTGAAGCTTATGAACCATTGGAAGACAAAGACCTAAAAACTTGTCCTATTTAAGACAGACTTTCTACTAGCACTAGCTACTGCAGCTTGAGTTGGCGAGGTCCATGCCCTTAATGTAAACAGGGTATGATTTGAAAGACACAGTCATGAAAAGGTAGGTTTAGGCCTCACTATTTTTTTAATAATAATTTTCCGATTTTGTAAACAATGAAAAAAAATAAGAAAAAGGTAAGTGGATATTATAAAATCTTACTATTGCCCCAAATCGCCACGATTTTCGCTTCCTTGGTGATCAATCAGGACAGTATGAATGCATTAGCTTCCTTTTTTTCTTAAAAGATAATGTGATAAACATAACTTTCTTATTCATTAAACAGTAGGATTAGACCTTTCAAACAGTGTATAACATAAAGCATCAAAGATGTTTTACAAGCAGATAATTTCCTTAATATATGTAGACTTTATCTATCACCCCAAAACTGTGAACTCAATGTCATGGCAGTAAAAGCTTCTAGTTGACTGGTGTTGAAAAGTTAAAGATCTAACTACAAGCTTTCAAACCCCTTCGTAGACTATGAAGGAGATCCACAATATCCTTCTGGCTGCGATCAGTCATTCGACAAGCTTTTCATACGCGGGTAAGCGATAATGGAGGGCTGTTTTTGGAGACAGTGTTTGCTTCACACTACCTGAGGGACCCCTCTGTCTTGGATGTGCAGGGACTGCACCAGTTTGGACCAATTGTACTGTCTCTACAATTGACAGCAGCCCACCAACGCAGATGATCAAGGATCAGTACTACACCAGTGTGTCTTATTGTGTATAGACGAGAAGAAATCTTTGAATTTATATCATCTTGTAGTCCTTATACTTATAGTTCGGGTTCCCAGACTTGAATACTGTAAATCTTGAAATTAATGTGTCTCCAAATTAATACGACTTCTGACCCCGAGCTAAAAATGCAACTCAATATCAATGCGACTCCCTGCCACCCCATCCACAGTGGAATGAAACATATCCTTTCCTTAATCTAATCAAACAGCAAATAGCACCGCCAATGAGCGCTGAGAAGAGCACTTCCGTAAAAACAGTAAACAATGTTTTCCTAAGGACAACACACAGTTTATATGTTTATTCTGTTGACTGGCATTAAGGATGTTCAAAGGCAATAAAATAATTGACACAACAACAGTTCACTGAGTGGTATGCATAGAAGGTGTCAACAAACTTGAAGGCAGATGACAAGACAAAGGGTGCAGATCTGAGGAGTGTGGTGAAGCCTATCGGGGGGAATTGTGTCGTTTCGGCCACTGACGAAGAGTTGTGTGGATGGCATCTGTCTGGTCTGCTGGAGTCAATGATGCCTAGTTTGACACAAGTAGGTTGAACTCTTGACCCCAGCAGTGATAACACACCGGATGTTCGTTGTTGAACATGGTGAAGACTGACACAGAAATGCTGTTGCAGTGCCGCTTATACACTACATGACCTACGTGACCAAAATAAACAAAAATATGTCGTATGAAGGTCTTGCTCAGTCATATGGAGATCGTGTTTATTTTTGTAGTCGTATGGACATCGTAATGATTCGGGTTTAATCGTATGGCGGTCGTGTTGATTTGTGTTAAGTCGTATGGGCGTCGTATGACAGTCGTGTTTGGTCATATGACAGTTGTATTGGGGTCGTGTTAAATAAGGTTAAATCGTGTTGTATTGTATAAATATCTTATGATGGTCGTATTAGTGTCGTGTTCAGTCGTATGAGGGTCGTTTTTTTAGCCGTGTGAGGGTTGTGTTTGGTTAAGATATTTGCATAAACCACAAGGTCGAGCACGGATCAACACGATTTTTCAACTTTTCTTAAATGGTGTTCGCAATTTCTTAAATTGTGTATGTGAGATAAGGGATTAATTCCTATTCTTTTAATGACATTGTTATATACTTGTTACAACTGCTGCTCAACAAACAATGTTTGTGTTTATATTCAAGTTGGTATTTCTGCTATCCAAAGTGTGCAGTGAGGCCGTCTGATTGTTGATAGTCATTTTGGAGAAATAAATACGAACTTTCATTAATGCAAGCAAAGACCATTGCATTTTTCACATTTAATTCACGCTCACATTCATTTCAAGATTTACAGAACCTATGAAGGGAGGAGATTCGTCTGTAGAGACTGTATGTCTTCAACACATCAGAAGTCGCGGCTTGCTATTAATAGATCTGTGTCCCAAATCCTCCAATCACCAACCGGTGGTTATGATTGAATAGTTTTGTTTCGAAGGCCCCCGAGAGTAGTTGTCGATCGTTCCTCTTCCTGTCATAGTGTTAGTCAATGACGAAGGTTGAAAGTTTTAACAGAGCGTAAAAAGATATACCAAGCAGTCACACCTTACATCAAAAGATGTATGTGTGCAGTCAGTCTTGAAGAACTTAACTGTCCAGGCAGGGCAAGGGATGATTAGCTCTCTGCTTCCTGCAGGGTGCGGTATTAGACCTACTTGAACAAGTTTGTCTTAGTTCCATTCTACGTGGTAATTCATGATCAAAGAATGATGTCCTGTGCAAAGACATGAAAACACATGGGTTACCTGACCTCATGATAATATTCCAGCTATATGACATCAGTCTGTAAATAAACAAGTCTGGATGAGACAGTCCAGTGTTTGATATCATGAGCTTCGCAATTGAGAAACTATGATATCCATCAACCATCACGGCGAGCCTAAATATTGGTTGTCTCTTATGGCAAGCAGGGGTTGCTGAAGACCAATTCTAACCATAAATCTTTGTATATATTTGTATTGTGTGGAATATTTTAGACTTCTATGCTTTATACCAAAGATCATTATTACCCTATGTGAGGACCTGTGAAGTGATTTGTTTCCTACAGTCATTCCAAAAATCTGTTAAATCTCTGCTTTACATAACAGCTGCAATAAATCACACGAGCAATATGGCAATGTTGAAAATTCATCCTCCGTTTAACGAAGGTACCACTAATTAGTTTTGTTTGGTATTCAGTCATGGTCTTATGGTGAGTATTGCATGTTGTGGATTAGATTTATGAAGGCTGGAAGTGGAATGGGGATATAGGAATGGGTGCCTTTCATCCGGTTTCGTTTCTGGAGCAGAACTAAAAAAAACATGAGATATCTATATTTGGTACATAGACTTTGACATAGAAAATGGTGGTAGTGTTTGTTTCATACACCATACACCAATATTATCATGTTTTAATGCTTTCTTTTCCAACCTACGAGAAATGAATTTTATCGCTATTCCTGCCCGTCCTGAGACCCCAGCCGCTATTTCCATGCCAAGTACGATGGGCGTGGCGATTCTAGTTGATAACAAACCAACACTGAGTCCCATGCCGGCTGTTACAAGAGCAGTGTCAACTCCGTCGAGGGCATTCACGGTTCTTCGATACTTTTTATACAATCCAAGTCTTAACTCCCTGTCCTTCTCTATTTGATGTTTTATGTCGCTTATTTGATGTAATCAAAATCCATCAACAGTAGCCATCTTTTCATCGAGCACTGGATATAAACTCATAGTGTATATTATTATATCATATAATAGTCTTTAATTGGTCTTGCTTCAATGTTTTGAGAGTATACATCAACCTTATTAAATATATATTATACTGCATGAATATCTTTGTAAGAGAAATGCTGTCAATTTTAATAATTTGGACCCCCTCAAGGGTTGCAATGGGTGTTACTCCCATATAAATAATACTGCAACGTTGACGCTCGTGTTGCTTGAGCCATTTAATCGATAGACCTGGTAATATTTCGAAGGCATCTAACAGTGCATCCCCAAACAAGACTTCAATAATAAGTGTAGAAAGATTAGGCATATCCTTCAAGTTATCTTTTATATCATTGAATTCAGTAACCAAATTTAAACTAACATTTTTTGCTGCCGGACGACTGTATAACATATGACCTGGGTTTCTTGGTAGGGGAGAGACTAACACACTTTTTCGTTTTGAAGGGATATAAGCCCCGAGTACGATTCCACTATTCATTATCTTAGTTAATTGATGTCCCTTACCAGTCATCACATATGGTGGGGTAATGACGATATTCAGTAGCCACTCGATTTTTGCTTTCGATCATAGTCCATTTATCATCATCGTTGTGAATAAGATTGTACGAAGTGTTTTTATGGAGTCTACTAATGTCAACATCACTTAAATTTCCTAGATTACCTGTGAATGCAACTTCTTTCCGCTTGTATACATTATCTTGTAAGTGTAAAGTGTATAACTTGCCATCGGTGCCGGGTTTACCGAATCCTTCTTTGTCTCCAAGATCGGAAAGCGCAATTGTCTTACATTGTTCCAGGGCCTCATGAATCAACCATTATTTATAATGTGGAGTGTTACACTCAAGTATCCTTTATGTACAGTTTGATGTTTTACATCTAATACAGAAATTTTGAGGTCTGAAATAATACCACGCTTTAATTTTTTATATTGTAATAATGAGAAAGATTCCGTTCTACCGCTATTATATTTTTCATCTTTCACTGGAATAGCTCTCAACAGAGCTGAAGGACTTTCGAGTTGAATATTATCCGTTGTACAGACCTGATCAAGATGGATGCACAACTCTTTATAGGGAACTAAATTGGGCAATTTAACTCCACGCTCTGTTTTGTTGGGTCGTATTAATACTTTTTGTCTAAAAAATCCAAGTGTATCTGCTAAGTTCTCGTAAAGAATTACAACCTCTTCTCCAGCTTTTAAACTAGACATCCCATTCGACTCATTTTGTGTGAGACTAGCTCCTGAAGGCTTAAAAATTTCATCATTGAGTGAGCATACGCTGTAATACCCATCAGGTATAGTGTGCTTGCTCCATTTATCCATATCTCTTTATTATATCTTGCTGCACTTATATTGGTC
Organism: Haliotis cracherodii; assembly: GCF_022045235.1. NCBI lineage: Eukaryota > Metazoa > Mollusca > Gastropoda > Lepetellida > Haliotidae > Haliotis > Haliotis cracherodii. Next base: position 34,599,848 of record NW_027266286.1, read on the forward strand.
CACTGCGGTTAATACGTTACATCGCATAGAGCGACTTCAAGTTGACCATCCGAGTTATCGATAGTATGAAGCATTTCAATAGGCTGACCATTTGTTATTCCTGGGAGTGTAACATACATATTAAATATACAAAGATACTATATCATAACTTAAATATGAAATCAAATTACATTACTAATCAGTTGATTTTAGTAAGTGCCTCTGGTGCTAATTTTGTTGTTAAATTCCCTGATATCTTTGAAAAATACAGGGTCATGGCAACTAGCGATAAAATGGTGCATGATTGGTTTCATAATCCAATGCAATTTTAGCAGAACCAGTTAAACTTTGCCACATGGTGTGCAACAACAGGATGTAGTGTATCTCTTAATGCTCCCGGATTTGAACTAAATAAGTCTGTTTTATCATTTCACGTGTACTATCAGATTAGACGTATTCTTTAAGAAATTAGTGCCCCATTACCGCAGGATCGAGCATGGAATTCCACAAATAATCCGTACAATAGGTTCGCGTATGAGCGTATTTGTCAGGAATTTGGTATTTCTACTAGTAAAGATTGGCATATTAAAGGACTTAACCATGGTCTAGGTGTTCCGTACAATGGACAAATAACTGTTAAAGAAGAAAGTGATGATTTAGTTGAAGAAATTCACCAAAAACCATTCAATCCATTTAGGTTGTTACAGACAAACAAACTTAATGTAAGAATACATGATCTTTATTTAAAAACATATAATTGGTATCATGGCTGGGAACTTTCGAGTAAAGATTGGAGAGGGGATATTATGAGTTTTAAGAGTGGTTTAATTTATATTGTTACAAAATTTGTACAACTGAACGACACCGCAAACGCTTGGTATGAATTTCTTAATCGAATGAATTTCTTAATGATAAAACAGAAAATAAATTTACTAACCAAGGAGTTGTAAGAGTTAATGAATCAATAAGAACTTATGTATGGGTAATTCTTGGTGCACAATCGCAAACACGTACGGGAATCATCAGTTCTGGGACGGCGCTCGATGCGCAAAAACAGTTTGTCGCAAACGTGGAGGATGCTATTAATTCACCAGTTGACATACCATCTTCTATAAAACGTTATCAAGATGTATTACAGTATGCTCAATCCAAAGCAGACTATGTTTATGCACCGGGACTATACATGTCTCCGAGTAATATGGAACTTAAGATCGATCAAGTCCTCGGTTATAATAATAAAATTGTTATTGCTTCCGATCAACAAAAAACAGGTATAAATTCAGATATTAACACCGAATTAATAGCGCAAACAAACACAGGCAAAACGGGAATAGTCAAGCCACAGCCACCACATGTTTCACAACCATCTACTGACGCACAACCACAAGTGCCACCACATATTGCAGCTAAAAATCAACAACATATCGATGAAAAGACAGTGCTTATACTAGGTGGAGTCGCGGCTGGTTTACTCATGATTTGGTTAAATAGTTCTTATTTGGATAAATTGTCTTTAGCGGATACATACAACAGCCCTGCAATTGCTACGATCAGTGCCCACAAGTTTTGACTAAGCCAAGTGGTGGTCTTAGCTAATAAATTCAAGAGCCAGGAAAAAATACTCCCTATTATACCTGGAAGTGCAGACGCGGCTTTCCCAGAGAGCTTTCCCAGTGCTTCTCCTAATCCCATTAAATGCTATTTTATCCACTCTTTTACACCATTTTTATCACTAGGGGGTGTGCCACCTCCTGTACCTCCACCACCGGTTAACGCGAGAGTCAAAGTTGATATGATAAATCCCAATGCGGTTAAAATACTGGCAATGGTTATTCCCTGTTCTCTGAACAATGTTTTAATTTTATCAGCCAGTGTAGTATCATCGTTGAGGACTTGATCAATAGTTTCTCGAATTCGACTGATTTGTGAACGAAGTGCCTTTCTATTACTGGAAGCCGCTTCGAGGCAGGCCGATCTTTTGTCTTCTAAGTTACGCAATCTTTCTGCAATGCGGCGTCAACTGAATTCATCACCCGCCTGTTCAAGTTTTGTTTTCTCATTATCTATATGCTTGTCGAGTTAGGAAAGCTTGGCTATATTATTGATGAGTTCACCCCGCATTGTTTGCATTGCCTTGTCAAGGCCTCGTAATTCCCTAATACTGAACTCTGAGGATGGTACCTGTAACGTGGAATTATCATAGTAGGTATCCAAGATTTCTCCGAGTCCGTCCGAGGCCAGCTTCAAGCTTTCTTCCAAATTATTTATAGTACCTGGTTCAGCACGTACAGTCCGAAGTAACTTATTTGTCTTCGCAGAAAGTTTTTCACGTGAGTAGTTTACAAAAGTTAATTCATTACGAACAATGTTGATGCCATGTTTACTTGCTATCGTAGACAAGGCTAGGGGCTTACGAGTACGAGAATTCATAAGATCAATATCCGGAGAGCAACGCAGCCGTAATATTCCTTCACTATCCATCGTAAACTTTGAATAGTCACGACCAATAGGAGTTTCTTTTAAAGCATCGTAGTAATCATTTACGGCTGGTTTCAAAAGGTCATCGTTAAGATTCCTAGAGCTGGTTTCATCAGTACCCACTTCATTTGTACTCGGGTTATCAAAGCTATCTAGATTAAAATCATCCATTTTTATATTAAACATAAGTAAACATAATTTTAATATAACAATGTCTTCGCAATACGGATGCAAGTTAAACCCACAACGTAGACTTAGGGATCCATTAGGGGTCAAAGCAATTCGCCAGTCTGTAACTATAACTAATAACCCGAGGACCATTGATCAGAATCAAACGCTTCTGGTTCGCTTTCCCAATCTAGGCCCTCATGATGTGTTAGTTCCGGGTACTGTCCGACTAGCATTTACGATTAGTTTGACTTCTGCCGATGCTAGCAGAGAGCTTGTTCAGAACATAGGTCGTGCGATTGTTAAGAAAAGCGCGATTAAAATTAGTGGTAATGAGGTTTTGAGTATCGATCATAGCGATGTATACTATTGTTACATGGATCTCTGGAGAACGGATAAAGAGCGGGAAAACTTACAGTACCAAGGTATTTGTAATCAGAACACATTGAGACTGCGTGTGGGTGCTGATAATGGTGATAATACTGTTGTAAAAGATCTTGCTGTTGCCGACGCATTAGGTAACCGATTCTATATTCTGCTCGACTTTGAATTACTAGATAGTCACATACCCTTCTATCAAGCATCCCTAGGTGATAGATTAGAATACGAACTCACTTTTGATGACTATGGTAGAGTAATCAGAGCTGCTGAAGATGCTAGCTATTCCATTGACAATATCTCTCTGGAGTATGATATGATGACAGATCCTGAATTAGCCAGACAAATTCGTAACCAGTATACAGGAAGTTTAGCTATTTTGTACAATCGCGTGCTTCGCAGGGAAAGATCATAAGGAGCAAAAAAATATGACGTGGAATATCAATCTAAACTTCCCCACGAGATCGTTGAAGGGTATTTTAATGATGTTCGAGAACCCCTCCGATGCATTTAAAAGAAATACTGAGAAGTTCTACAATCCCAAGATTACAAAAGTAGAATTGACTATCGAGGGCGTTCCTAATCAACTATATAGTCAAGGAATGCTAGTGTATCAACAATGGGATGAGATTAAAAAACGAAGCCCAGAAGTTAACGCAGTCGTGAAAGATCTGTCTCTCTGTGGGTGAATACCTCACAACGAAGTATGTGCTATGGCTCGACATGAGAACCACGGACGATGACCAACTACATGGTAGTGGGAGGAGAATAGAAAATGCCAGCGAGGATGTTACTATGCAGATAACGAAGCTCCAGGAATCCAATGGTAAATTAAATATATATTTGTACTTTATTATGGACACGCAACTTATAGCCAGAATGGAAGATTCGTGCAAGCGATCTATTAATAATCTTTTACCTAAAGAACCGCACTGCGCTATCATATGCGGGCAAACGGGTTGTGGAAAAACAGCTTTTATTCTAGATATTTTAGAAAGTCATTATCGGGATGTTTTCGACATATTATTATTGTGTGCCTGACTATAAGCGTTAATAAAACATACCTATCCAGAGATTGGGTAATGAATGACCCCGAGGTGCACAGAGTTGATCCAGGCGATCGTTTACAAGACTGTTTACGAGTATGTCACGAAAAATACAAAGGAGAATCAACCCTTTTCATAATAGACGTCTGCAGCGCGAGTAAAGAACTTACCAAAAAGAAAGATATGCTTTCATATTTAGCATTCTCCGGTCGACATATGGAGCATAGCGTTTGTGTACTTACTCAAAAATACAACTCTGTCCTGAAAGATCTGAGAGAGCAGACCAAATGGGTAGCCCTGTTTCATTGCAAAGACCGAGATTCATTCGAGGATTGTTTACGCGAAAATGATGTTATTCATTCCAAGCCCGAACGAGATAAAGTCAGGAACGAGATGAAGTTGTTAGCTTCAACGAAGCATTGTTAACTCGTATTAAAAACCGATCAACCAGCTGCTTATACGATTGCTTAGCAAAAATATAGCAAAAATAGCAACTGCTAAGCAAAATTATAGCAACTGCTAAGCAAAAATTTAGCAAATATTGCAAAAATATAGCAAAAATACGATAAATTGAACATTACAGTTATTATGTAATAATGTGGTTTGAAATCCTCATTCTTTCACAACAGTTTGTTATTTCAGGTTGTATTGGATCTGCAATATTTTATAATGTTAGACTTAAATATCTCCTTCGGTATTACATTATGGAATGCGACGAACTTATCAAACAACTACTCCAAGATGAGCCAGAACCTATGGTAGATAAATCTTTAGATAAACATAGAGAAAGACTCGCTGCTTTGGTAGCTGGAGGAAAATGTTCCGAATATTTGGGGGAAAATTATACCATCGAAAAAATTGATAACATGACCGATGAAGAAATTAAAAAACTGTACGTGCGTTACGAGTCTAGACTGGGAGCTACCATGACTAAAACAATAGGGTCGGCTATGTTACAACTATACACAGTCGTAGCTAGTACGTTTCTTCCTATCCCGGCAGAAAATCGCCTGTATTTATGCAAATCTCTCGAGAAAGACCCATTCATCGAACACGCCATAAGCGCAGTGAGCTGTGAGTTTTATCATAAATATGGAATGTTCTTAGCTCCGGTAACCACCGCTTTAATGACGGCTAGGTATTGTCAATTTAAACATAAGTGCCCACTTGATAATAATGGAGAGTCAATCACAACAAGTACAAACCCCGATTGTATCACAACAAGTGAACGAGGAAATAACCCTGATTGTGAATGAGGAAATACCAGCACAACAAGTCAGAGTGACTAAGAATCCTCGAAAAGTCGCAGCTGGTAGGAAGGGCGGGCTAGCGAGGAAGGGCGGGCTAGCGAGGAAGGCGAAACTAATGCATAATTCAAATATTGAACATTCGATTAAAACTTGGGCTCCCTATGCACTAGGAGTTGTTGCTATAACGGCGGTATGGTTGTTTTATAAGACCGGGGAAGAGAAAACGTCACAAGTTCAAAAATTAGATGAGGTTCATTTAGAGTTAAGCCCTCATGTAATGTTATAAAAAGCATGACTACAGATGGTAAAATGTTGGTTAACGCAACGTATCATTCAGCGGTGGTCAGCGGCTTGGCCATTGGCTATGCTCGTATAGCTAAAATGATTACTAAAGCCACACCACCAAAGCTAGATTTTAATGATATCGTATGATGATTCTTGATATAGGATTAGCAATGGCAACAAAAGATATGCTAATCAAACAAGGGCTCATCCCGGAAGACATAATGAAGTAATTAAACATTTTAAATATTTTATAAACATACTATTATTGAACACAGTTCATAACATCAAGGCAACAATTGCGATGATGGTCGGTGGGGCTATTGTTAATGCTCTAGCTTTTTCGGGGAGAAATTATTTATTTTCTAGGGAGGGAATCAAACGCTAAGAAAGTTAAAGAGGAGCTTAAACGACATAATAAAGCATTAGAACAACTCGAAGCAGCCCACTCACAATGGGCTAGGCGAAGAATGGAGAGATTAGATTTTATTAATGATGAACTGCATAAAGAGGGGCACTCATTTCAAACTTTTAAGGATGTTGAATCCGTCATGCATGAATACTTCCTCGTTTATGGAAAGACACTTGATCCAATGCTGAGGCCAACACTCTCTCAGTTTTATACACCATCAGAGGCTCAGAAGGACCGTCAGATAGCATTTATAGTGTTTGGGTTGTCTGCAGTTGCTATTTATAGCTACACAATTATGCACAAGCTATGAACAGATCTGGCTGGTTGAGAGACTCGATATGTGCTTTTCATTTAGACAGATGATATGATAGGTGTATAATCATGAATCTGTGTAGATATACACTCATGGGGAAGCCAATTCAATGTCAGAAACCATGCATTGGTGTATATTGTAGTACTTACGCTTTTTACATCAGACAAGGAAATGTAAATTATACATGTTCTCTATGTGGGATAGGTGTCAAATGTCGTTATTGTTTATGTAAGAAACACGGCGCTGATAGGGTTAGGAAGCAGATTATTTATGCTAGGAAGAGAGATTACATCAACGAGAGGAATAGGTTGGGGAGAATAAGATATATGGAAATATAATCATTCAGACAAATGTCTTATTTTGTATATATACCACAATGGTTTTCGTCAGTAAGTTGAAAGCTTTGGCAAAACAACGTGGTCTACGTGGTTATTCTCGAATGAGAAAAGCTGAATTGATCGATCTACTCGGTTTGGAATACAACCAACCCCAGACTGTTAGAGAACTCAAAGCTTGAGCGAAAAAAAGTGGGCTGAGATATTATTCTCGAATGAGAAAAGCTGAATTGATCGCTTTACTAGATAAAAATCAACCAGATGATAAAAAAAACAACCAGATGATGTTGATAAAAATCAACCAGTTGATTAGTTCAAATTTGTACCCACAGACGGTGTGGGTAAATATCTAAGAGGTTGGAAGATGGATATTAATTCCAACATGGATGTTAATGATGTTAAGCCCATCGTATTGAGCAAAATTAACAAGGAGTCAGATGATTTAAATAGTATAAAATACCAGCTGACGGTTAAAATGTCATTGAGTAAAAACCGAACCTTATTTCCGAGGCAAGCAAGAAGTTATAACCTAATCCGATGCTATAACCGCATCATTAGATACATCAATTCAGAGGATACAAGAAACTTTAGAACGCTGGACTAATAGAGGTTTCGGGGTGGGGTGTGGATAAATTCGATAGTTTATATTTAGATATAGCACAAATTATATGCCTTTCAAAGGTGGATCTTATATAGATTTACCCCCGTATTATAAAAAGAAAAAAGCCATAATTAATGTAAAAAATAAAGGCGATGACTGTTTCAGAATTGCGATAAGATCTGCGATGTTCCCCGTAGACAAAAATCTGGATAGACCTTCTAGCTATCCTCAAAACGATGGACTCAACTTTGATGGCTTAGACGAACCCCCAACAAATCTCACAAATTGATAAGGTGGAAAAGCAAAATAATTTAGCTATAAATGTTTTTAGCGGAGTATGTCAGATTAAGACCTAAGATGTATTCTATAAAGAAGTCTGATAATGGAGAGATAAGAAAAGCTAAGGGTGTTAAGAAGTATGTAGTAAAAAAGCATATCAAACACGAACAGTATAAAGAAGCATAATTCAACGGTAGAACATTCAAACACGAGATGAACTCTTTAAGAAGTTGTCAATCACAGGATATATGGATTAAGAATAAACAAGACATCATTATCCCCATTAGATACAAAGAGATGGATTGATAAGGATGGTGTAACTACCTATGGTTGTGGTTAATTAGGGAGGTAAAACAGTTTCGTTGGGAACTATGAGCAACTCTTCTCTTACAAATGCCCTGCCCGATCCATCTTTAAGATAATAAAGAATAGGCTCTCCTTCTTTCATAACCAACCGACTAATGTTTTATGTCTTGAGGGACCAAATCGGATCGGTTGCGTGACATAGGCCTCCTTCGAGTTCACCGGGCTAGTATAAATATCTAACGCTTACTCTATCCAGAAGTTTTTGTTCTTTGCCTCTCCTCGGTGCTGAAGATTCGGAAGTCACGGATTTCATTTTAGTCACATCGGATGGTTTCTTCCTGATTAATCTCGTTACTTCATTATTCAGCGCTGATACAACAGCTGGTAATCGTGTCACCCATTCGGTTGATCTTAATTGATCCGATTTCATTTCGATCCCATACTGATATCCAAACAAACGTTCTGCTAATGTCCGGTTAAATCTTTCAACGATGGCTTTACTACGGTGGGCCTCTTTTTCACCGTGCCTGATTGCGACATCATGCTTTGTGAACAGTTTAGTTACTGATCCCATAAACTCGTGACCAGAATCTACTTGAAACAACTTGGGCCATTTTAGTGGTCCACGTTTATATATGCGGCTCAGTGCATTAGCTACTTCTGTTGAATCTTTCGAGGTTAATGGCTCAGCCTCTTTGTATCAACTAGCCACATCCACTACGGTTAAAGCGTATTTATACGTTTTGCGTCTTACCCTATCATGGGGAAGAAACATGAGGTCAGTGGGAATGAGGCACGTTATTCCCCGTTAAGTGAACAACAAGTCAAAAATATCATGTCGGACATTTTAATTAAACAGAAACAGAAGACAGAAACACAAACCTTCATTGACACACTAACCAAATCGCCCCAAAATGAAATGTTTCTATATATTCATCGAAAGTGAATAATTGACCACTTTCTGTTATAAAGTGGATAATGGAAGTTAATTCTAATATAAGCAAAGGCAATCTCCTGACTGGAGCTCTGAGGACGTCTTCGTCCCACAACGAATAAATGTCAACTTCCACATGTAACCCCGTTCAACGTAGTGGTCTGTCACATCAGCATGACACGCACGAGATTTACCACAAAAAAGAACATGCGCAACGGGTGTGTTCGGCCGAGCACTTCCATATCAATGGAGTGTATTTGGACGAGCTATACCAACCCAACCAAGAACAACTATTTCCTTCTGTTCATTCCCCCCTCCTTGACAGATTCCTGGCAACACAATACAAACAATATCAACACAATACTAACACTTCTAGCTTTTGCAATGAATTGAAATAAAACTGTACCATACTTACAAAATGATTGAAATTATTACAATCCATTAGTCCTTGAATATCCATGAATGCTCTTATCACATTTTACAATGTCACAGTTCAAGAGTCACGGTTCACAACACAATTCAGTTTCACGAAGTCACTGTTCACGACGTCAGTTCATGAAGTCACATTATCCGAAGTCACATTATCCAAAGTCACAATATCCGAAGTCACAATATCCAAAGTCACAATATCTGAAGTCACAATCCCGGATCACAGTTCACAGTTGACCACTCCAGTGGACAAATCTTGTTTGCTGCTCTAGTAATCACTGATTGTCCGATCCGTACATCCACGACACGCACATGTCCATCTCTTCCTGGGTATGTCTTGACAATTCTACCAAGTGGCCACTGTCCCCGTGGAGTGTCAGGAGATATCACCAGCACAACATCATCGATACACAGGTCTCTGCTTGGAGTTCGCCATTTCCGTCTTGGGTTCAGACCTGGGAGCCATTCCTTCATCCAACGCTTCCAAAAGTGCCTAATCAGTTCCTGAATACGTCTCCAGCGCTTCCTTGGGTGATAATCGGTTGTGTCTACGGATTCCGGAGCAAACATTCCTCCAATCTGGCCATGCAGGAAGTGATTCGGAGTCAGAGGAATCTCATCTTGGGGATGAGTCGACTGATATGTCAGAGGGCGCGAGTTGATCAGCTCTTCAGCTCCGGTGAATGCCGTTTCCAGTTCCTCATCTGTGACGTCACCATTCCCCAGGATAGCGAAGATAGCACGCTTAGCCGATTTTATCATCGTCTCGAATACCCCTCCAAAATGCGGCGAGTATGGAGGGTTGAAGTGCCATTTCACTCCTCGATTGGCCATGGAACGCCGTACAGCATCTTGATCCAGCATGTGAAGAAGTTCCTTGAGTTCTTTGACAGCACCAACGAAGTTTGTTCCATTGTCAGGTATGACATCTTGTGGTAGACCTCTTCGATTTACCATTCGGTAAAACGCATTTAGGAATACGCTGGTGTCCAAGCTGTATGCCATCTCTAGGTGAACAGCTCTTGTAGTCAAACAGGTGAATAGACACAAATAACGTTTCTGACGTGATTTTCCTCTGCCTTGGACTGTTATGAAAGGTCCAGCATAGTCAACAGCAGCCTGGCTAAATGCACGGAAGGATGTTCGAAGTCTCATTTTTGGTAACGGAGCCATCATTGGATAGGCAGGGTTTGCTTTATCCCTATGACATCGAGCACATTCTTTCTCCCAGTCACGTATAGCTTCTCGTGCTGAGATAATCCAGTATTTAGATGACACTGCAGCCAATGTTTGGTTTGTGCCCAGAACATGTTTACCATCTTCGTGATACTGTTTTATGATGAGCTTTGTCACCCAACTTCTACGAGGTAGAATTATGGGAAATCGCGCTCCAAGTGGCAAACATTCAGCATCGCCTAAGCGTCCACTCAATCTCATGACCCCATTTTCATCTAGATGTGGCTGAAGTGTAAGGAGTTTGGAACTGGAAGCCAACATCTTACCTGACAACAAAGTTGCATATTCAATTGAAAATGCTTCCGCCTGTGAATCGGCAATGATTCTGTGCTCAGAATCTGCTATTTCTTCTTCCGTCAGTTCACCTTTCATTTTGTAATCATCTGACGTGGAACAGTTACGCAAGAATCTGAAAATCCAAGCATTCACACGTGTCAATTTTCTCCAGCTGGACAGCTGGAGAATCTGGAAGGGTCAAGTCTCCACATCTCAAGATCAGGTTTCTGTATTGAAACTAGAGAAACCTGCTTATTGCTCGTTCTTCTTTCATCATCATTGATGATGTCAAGGGACAATGCTTTATCAGATGGACATTCAGTTTCATCTCTGAGCAAAAACCTAGGACCAGACCACCATAACTCATTGTGTATGAGTTGTGAAACAGACAGACCTTTTGTTAAGTGATCTGCAGGATTTTCTGCAGATGGTACGTGTCGCCATTGAGATGGATTTGTAGTGCTGTGTATTTCTCCAACTCTGTTGGCAACAAACGGTTTGAAAGTACGACTATTGTTTCTTATCCAACACAAGACATTCCTACTATCTGACCAGAAGGTAACTGTTTCAATCTCAATCTGAAGGACTTTAACCACTTCAGAGACAAGTCTGAGGCCAAGTACAGCTGCCATCAGTTCAAGGCGTGGTATGCTACAGGCTTTCAACGGAGCTACACGACTCTTTGCAGCAACTATCCTGCTTGACTTCTTTCCATCCATGTAAGTATAGATGGCGTAAACAACGGTGCCATATGCATCCTGTGATGCATCAACAAAGGTATGAATCGAGACTGAACAAACCTCAGCATCAAGGCGCAAACATCTGGGTGCCTGAACACCTTGTACTTCTTTCCATTGTACTAACCATTTTTCTATTTTCTGTTGCAGGTTCTGAGGCAGTTCATCATCCCAATCGTGTCCTGTTAACCACATTTCTTGTAACAGAATCTTTGCAGTGATTATAAATGGTCCTATGAATCTAAGAGGATCAAACAGTCTTGCAATTTGCCTGAGAAAACCTCTTTTAGTGGTTTCTTCTTCAGGAAACGTACCAACTTTGAATGTGAACATATCTTTTTCAGCAACCCACATTAACCCAAGTGCTTTCACTGATGGTAAATGGCCTTTACAAAGATCAATTTCAGAAGCCCTATCTTCTTCAGGAATGTTATCAAGGACATTCAGGGAATTGGACAACCATTTCCGAGCATGCATTGAAGCACTGGACCATAACTGAGTTAATTGGTTGTACAGTTCTATACCTTCATCCACATTCTCTACCGAGTCCATACTGTCATCCATGTATGTGGATTTTATGACAGTTTCTGCAGCCATAGGCAGATCTACCAGATGTGCCTTAGCATGTTCCTGGGTAACATACTGAGCCAAGAAAGGAGAAGAGGTGTTACCGAATACAAGACGACTGAACTCGTATACCTCAGGAGGCATATCTGTATTCATAAATCTCCAGAGAAATCTGTGGTAAGGTCTATCTTCCGGTGATATTTTGATCTGCAAGAACATCTCTGCTATATCACAAATGAGAGCTACTGGTTTTCTCCTGAACCGTATCAGCACATCAAAAAGCTCACTATGAAGCTTCGGACCTGGACTGATTACATCATTCAATGATGTGTCCTGATACTTTGCCGAAGCGTCAAAAGCAATATGGACCTTTGTTGTGGTCTTATCTGGGCGCAATATCGGGAAATGAGGAAGATACCACACATCTTCCCTCGATTCTTCATGATCTACTTTATGGATATAACCTTTTTCAACATACTGCAAGATGATATTGTCATAGGCTAGTGCCGTGTCCTGGTCTTTGGATAACTTCTTTTAAGTGCTAAGCAGCCTACGAAATGCCATGGCATAGTCATTTGGTAATGATGGAACGTTCTTCCAAGGAATACCAATCTGGTATTGGCCATTCATATACACTAGTGTCCCCTGTGCTTTGTGAAGAGCTTGCTCTTCATCTGGTATAAGGCATTTGAGAGGAGTCTTCAACTCTTCCAATTTCCCAAAATGACTTCACCAATGAGCACAATTCACCGTCTTTGCTGTATGTGTGGTATGTATATGCACAGTGTGTTTGGGATGTTGCCTGACTGCTTACATTGCCTATGCATGTCCACCCAAGAGGCATTCTCCTTGCAATAGGATCACCTACATCTCCACAAACCTCTTCGAATGACTGATGTAATTGCACATGATCAATACCTATCAGGAGATCGATAATTGGACGTCGCCCAATACTTGGAAAACTTATGTTCTTCAAGTGACTCCATCTGTGCCTGCATTTCTGCCAATCAATCACTTGCAAGTCGCCCGTGACCCTAGTAGTAGTCAGTGCTGTCATTTCCATATCCACCCTACCATCTTCACTCTCAATTCCAAATACCACTGGCTTGGTCTCAAATGTTTCTTTCTTACCATTCAAGACACTCACAGATATTTTCTCGATTGACCCCTGCATCCCTAATTCTGAAGCTACATCAGCATTAATGTATGACCTGGTACTTGCATCATCCAATAATGCGTTGACATGGATCCTTTTAGTTCCATTCTTCACCACTACTGGGACTGTCCGAAGTGCTGTGAACGGATGGTCAAATTCCGATGGCATAGTTGCATGTGCTCTTTCAGAAAAGCCCTGGTCATGACCTTTTGTTTGAGAACCTACCTGAATATCCTCCTTATCCACAACAAAACTATTTTCTGCAAAATCCAGATTGCCTTGTGCAATGTCAATTCCGGGTATGTTCTCATGTAAGAGTCTATTGTGGGTTTTCGTACACCCATTGATCCCACACCGATATGCATATCTACATTGTGAGCCAGGATGATTACCACCAAGACAGCGAAAGCATACTTTCATTTTCTTAGCAGTGTTCCATCTCTCAGAAACATTCATATTCTTGAACACATTGCATTTCCATAACACATGCTGTTCACCACAAACCTTGCATATGACCTCCCTCTTTGACTTTCTATTCAGCTCACCTACAAATGAGCACGATTCTTTTCTTTTCAACTCTAGTCTTTTGTTTTTATCAGAAACACCATGTATTGTTTCCGCTGCTATCGTTTGGTATTCAGCTTCCTGAAGTACCCATTCTCTTAGAGTCTCGACAGACTCTTGCCTATCTCTGTCATGAAGCCATCTTTGGCATTGTGCAATCATTGACTCAGTCATTTTCTTTTGTAAAGTGGCATAAAATAACCCATTACCAAGCTCTTCTATTCTATCTGCTTCTTTCAGACTAACGACTGCAATGTCCAAGACATCAGCAAATCTTTGAACATCTCTAGCATTCCATTGGCGAATAGTCTTCAAATTAGTCACTTCTTCTAACTGTAACGCTACTTCACGCCTCCTACCACCATACCTCCTTTCTAGGCGCTCTAATGCAATGTCATAAGCTATAGCACTATGCCCCAAAGCTTGTACTGTTTTCCAAGCCTCACCAGAAAGATATTGCCTTAGCTGCAATAGCTTGTATTCAGCAGTTGCTGGTGCTTGGTCTATGCATGTCAGAAATGCAGCTTTCCAACTTTCATAGCATTTAACATCTCCAGAAAATACTGGGATAGAAACACGCTTGAGTTGTTTCCATAGATCAGTGCCTATTGCATAACTGTGTGACTCTGCTTTATAAGTTCATGTGGTATGCTATGAACATCATGCCGAATGTCTTTCTGAATACATGGCTCACTTCCCGCAGCCTGTTCAGGTCTATACAGTTTATTGCGTCCCGTACTTGACAAGGAAGTCACATCTGACCTATTATCTAAGTGAAATTGTGCCTGTTCAACTACAGCATTAGTTTCATCCTCAAAATGACTAATCTCTCGTTCAGTTTTAGCGACATTTTCACCTTGCTGATTCTTTGCAAAAGCTAGAGTGAGTTGTGTCATAACATCGATTGCTTTCACCAGACTTTCATTTACTTTATCTATACCATCTCGTATGTCTATTCGAGATGGTTGGTCAGAAGATTCTAGTAAGCTGTACAGCTTGTTTTTGGCTTTTGTAAAGGTTGTTTTAACAACGCGTGTCAGTCCGACGTTGATTTATGAATAATTTGCATACTCGTATATATACAAGGGGCCGACATATGGTTCTCAGTAGGAAGTAACAACTTGGAGACGATGGCTTGCGGTATATACAGTTTTACTTTATACATGTAGATATATACATACAAAAGACACTATGTGCCAGGTCAGCACATAGTGGTTGTGGTTGTTGTCTTGGTGCCCCGGAGCACCCAGCCTAACCCTAGCTAGGCTAAGGGTAAGACCTTTCTTTTCTCCTTTTCTCCTCTCTCTGGACCAAGGCTTATATAGCCAAGGTCACCTGACATTTAGTAAGTAATAAATATAAATGTAAACAGTAAATCATCAGTGACATACTTGCACATCCTGTTCAATATGGCAGACGGCCGATGTACACAAAAATGGGGATTAACAAATAGGATTAGCATCTAATAAATAACAGCAATTAAGTGTTTCAAGGCATATAGATGTCATGGCTCCAGGGTAATGAGCCTTTGCAATCAAATGTTCTTCAGACAATGGATGTCGTAAATCAGTCGCTATGACAACTTCCCTCCGTTACGTGAAGCTTGGACCCCAAGCTTACATGAGTCCAAATTGATATGTGTGAGTTTTTTCACCAATGAAAACGACCATGCAAATGTGAACAAAATCAGTTACATGAAATCCTTATGCAACAAATATATCTATGCAATGGCGGTATGAAAGTGATCATCTAGCCAATTTGAATTAGTGCCAGTTTGAAAACTAAACAAAGTGATCTTTGTAATGTGCAATTTCACTACAAGTTAATTACCGCTTTGCACAGATTCAATAAATATATCACTGAATGTTCTTTGAATTCAGGAGTCTGGCTTGGCGGTACGACTCAGTACCAAATAATGATAATGATTAATGTCATAAAAAGTACAAATTAAACATCTCAGCAAATATTTCACATAAAGAAATTTGAAACCAGGAGTCTAGCTTTACCGCGTGACTCAAACGGTACTTGTGGGTACTATTGCCCTTTTAAGTACAATGGGTGCTCTTCCCGTGTCTTTGACGGAGCTTACCCAGATATTGTGGGTGCGATGCCCCCCCAAAAAATAAAAAATCCTTAATTCCGACATCAAAACTCTGAAATGCTGATTACTGCTGTGCTGTTAATTACTTAATACTGACATAAAATAAACATATGTGTGGGGGTGGCTCACCCAAGAATATCCCTAATCTGAATTCAAAGTCCCAGACAATACATTCAATTTTGTACGAAACTGTGCACATTAATTACTTGTAACAAATGACAAATTTTGTCGTTTAGATTTTTGAAATTACGAGTCGAGCTTAGAGGTGTGACTTGATAACCCTACAGCTTAGGTTTGTCTGGGCCCTAGCTGCAACTATATGTCTGGCGTAGCCTGGAGACATTTCAAAGATTCCCTACACAATAACTTCAAAGATCTAGCTTGACTAAAGATGTAATTTGGAGTATATTGCACACATACAAAACTGAATTTTGGAAAGACACATTTTGGCATTAATATACTGGCTTTGATTAAACATACCTGGTTGCACTATTCAACAGTCACACAATATATATCCTTCATTGAGTCCATGTAAGTAAACACAAATTATTAAGTCCCAATGAGATATCTTGTACAGTGTCCATCTTGTAGATGCCCATGAGGCGGTTTCTGTATTGTGCAGGGTCTGCATGAAGATGGCTGTGGTCGGGTCTCTGTGGGATAGGCGTGTATACTTCTTTTCTTAGGTCATGTGCAGGAACGACATCTTGAAGGGGAAGTCTTAGCAGTGTTGCTAAGATATTCGAGCAGGGAAGGTTTTGGATCGGAGAACTTGTTCTTGATCGGAGAGGTTCTTGTTCTTTCTTCAATCTTGTTACAGGCCGTTTCTTCGTTCTTGGTGATTGGCCTCCAGGAAGGTAGTATATCCTTTTAATAAGAGACTGTCACTTCCTACAGTTTTGTGAACCATATGCCATGCTGCAAAGAGGTACAGGAAAGGACAGACTAAGAAGTCTGTCATACCCGATAGCTCCACCAAATTAACAACGCATGTCAGTCCGACGTTGATTTATGAATAATTTGCATACTCGTATATATACAAGGGGCCGACATATGGTTCTCAGTAGGAAGTAACAACTTGGAGACGATGGCTTGCGGTATATACAGTTTTACTTTATACATGTAGATATATACATACAAAAGACACTATGTGCCAGGTCAGCACATAGTGGTTGTGGTTGTTGTCTTGGTGCCCCGGAGCACCCAGCCTAACCCTAGCTAGGCTAAGGGTAAGACCTTTCTTTTCTCCTTTTCTCCTCTCTCTGGACCAAGGCTTATATAGCCAAGGTCACCTGACATTTAGTAAGTAATAAATATAAATGTAAACAGTAAATCATCAGTGACATACTTGCACATCCTGTTCAATATGGCAGACGGCCGATGTACACAAAAATGGGGATTAACAAATAGGATTAGCATCTAATAAATAACAGCAATTAAGTGTTTCAAGGCATATAGATGTCATGGCTCCAGGGTAATGAGCCTTTGCAATCAAATGTTCTTCAGACAATGGATGTCGTAAATCAGTCGCTATGACAGTTTTAACATTTGCTTTTTGTTGTTGAGTTTCAAAATATTCTCCAGTTTTAACAGAGACCCTTCTGTTTCTTGGGCCAGAGACTCATTGCTCTTTACAGAGCCTCCCTCCTGCAGATACGACATAATTTATTTGACTTACCTTTTGAAACCACGCTCTGCTACCATATGGGAATGAGGCACGTTATTCCCCGTTAAGTGAACAACAAGTCAAAAATATCATGTCGGACATTTTAATTAAACAGAAACAGAAGACAGAAACACAAACCTTCATTGACACACTAACCAAATCGCCCCAAAATGAAATGTTTCTATATATTCATCGAAAGTGAATAATTGACCACTTTCTGTTATAAAGTGGATAATGGAAGTTAATTCTAATATAAGCAAAGGCAATCTCCTGACTGGAGCTCTGAGGACGTCTTCGTCCCACAACGAATAAATGTCAACTTCAGCATGTTACCCCGTTCAACGTAGTGGTCTGTCACATCAGCATGACACGCACGAGATTTACCACAAAAAAAGAACATGCGCAACGGGTGTGTTCGGCCGAGCACTTCCATATTAATGGAGTGTATTTGGACGAGCTATACCAACCCAACCAAGAACAACTATTTCCTTCTGTTCAGTCAGCCATGATGAACTTCATTCGTTGTAAAAATATCAAACTTCTTCCTCGGTATATAACGTGGTGCTAGTAAGTATATTTGCCACATCGCTTGTTACTTTAACCAATCCTTGGCCACATCTTTAGATACCTTAGCCGCGGTGGCTAATTTTTGGATTGCTCCTATACCTTTCCAATATCCTCGTGGGCTATATAAATTTTATTCATTATTAATTAATATTGATGATTCTTTTAATACGACTTATGATGATCGTTGAATCGCATCATCATTTTGACATAAAAAATTCCCTCTGTAGTAGCAGTATAGGTATATGAATCTGGCTCCAGTGGAAGTGAGCCAGAACCCCATCATCTATACTATAGATGTGAAGTTTGTAAGTGTGATTCATGTTTTATGTTTCACTGAAACTCACATCAATGATTACAGTAAAAGAGACCTCCAAGGATATCAAGTCTATCCAGGAGACACTATACATGGTATTACTGTGTATGTGTTTCTAGAACAGTGTCCAGCTATGTGATCTCCGAGTATTGAATACATTTCCTTTCCTGCTGGCAAGTTCTGCATTGCTTGTAGTGTTTACGTTCCTCCAAAAGTGTCATGGACATGGTTGTCCCATTCACTTACCGGTACTGATTTCAGGTAAAACCTTCAGGATTTCTCCAAGCAGCTTGAATGTGAACATATCCTAGTTACTGCGGATTTCATCTGTCATCTCAGTGAAAAACTGAAATTTGGAGATTTCTTTAATTTGGTGCTCAATGTATACTCTTCAAAAAAAGAAACTTGACAGTGACTTTCAAAATGTAATATAATGCGATTGTTTCCAAATAGGACACAGAAACCATAATTGAAACACTGTTTGAAGATCAATGCACACAGTGTTCAAAACATTAATCGTGTCACCTAGACAGACACACATACACGATACAGTTAATGTCACAGGAGTACAGAAAATGTCAGTATCGGTTGTGCCCACCACGTGCATCAATCACCGCTTGACACCGTCGACCCATAGATGCAATCAAGTTGTCAATAACACGCTGTTGGATGTGCTGCCATTCATGCTGAAGTGCATCAAGAAGCGCCGGAAGTGTTTGGGGCGGTGGATTCCTTCTGCAGACGCATGGATCCAACTCGTCCCACAGATGCTCAACCGGGGACAAATCTAGTGACCAGGCTGGCCAAGGTAATGTCTAGATGTTGTTGTTCTGTAAGAAGTCCTGACAAACACGTGCAATATGCGGTCGAGCGTTGTCCTGCTGGAACTGTCCGCCATGAACGTTGACGTGAGGAAGAGCGTAAGGCTGTAACGCACACCTGTCAATGCACCTGCCACATGCACGAGAGGCATCCTACCACCGTGATGAATTCCGGCCCATACCATGACACTCCCGCCGCTAAATAAGACAACCTGCTGCACACAGTTGGGGGCGTAACGTTCAGCCCGACGTCTGTAGACACGTGCGCGCCCATCAGCAGGAAGCAGTATGAAACGGGACTCGTCAGTAAACAGTACATTTCTCCACCTTGCACGTGCCCATCTAACCCTCTGTTGGCACCAAAGCAGATGGTCCGCCAGATGATGTGGGGTCAATACATGACGTTGAACAGGTCTTCGTTTAAAAAGTCCAGCCTCGCTCAGTCTGTTGCATACCGTTTGATCTGATATTCTGTGTAACCCAGGTATATGTGTGGTTGTAGACGTGGCTGTGGTAGTGTGGTCTCAGAGGTGTCGCAGCCGGATGTATCGATCTTGTGCTTGGGTTGTCACCCTTGGTCTTCCTGACCTTGGTCTGTCGTCAATTCTGTTGGTGTTGTTGTATGGGGTCCACAGTGCGGAGATTGTCTGTCTGGATACGCCTAAGTGCCTGGCCACTTCTTGCTGAGTTGCTCCAGCTTGTAATCTCCCAATGGCGTTGTTCCGTTGAGCTGCATTCAGTCTTGGCATTCTGTCACCGCCTCTACTGCCGTTATAAGGACTGTATGAACAGCCGTTGATGTGGATTTTTATACCCATTCAGTAGTGGGGCCTGCATGCCTAAATGCAGGATCCTGTGCTGCACGTTTTTTACAGGCTGTTGCGTTTGGATGAAGCTGTAAAATTGATCCCCAAACGCTACGTTTATGTGCTTTGCATGTGTTTTCGCGTATCATAGACACATCATCTTTCTGTTTGACTTATTTGGTTCTCATTTAATGTAATTATTTTAGATATTTGGCAAAAAGTGGTTTTACATCTATGTCAAGTTTCTTTTTTTGTAGAGTATATATTGAGGGAGTTTATAATGATAACTTAAAACTGCTATGTCGTTATTTTCTCATATTTTCCAAGTTCAATGTAGCATACAATATATTATAATGTATTAATTCCAACAGCGTTTAGTATTGGCACATCATTAATTATATTCTATGGTTTTTATTATAAGGTAAACATAAAGTCAACATTAATAGCCAGAAGACAATCTTCTTGCAGTTTATAACCAGATAAGGGTAACACTAACCACCCGGTTATGTATTAATATTATTATAAGAATCTACAGTAAGACAAACGTCAGTAATACATACATGTATCATGCTTGATGCAATTTCCCAGCATGCCAAAGTACGAGCATGCGCAACAATGATTCAAGGTCAGCCATCTTGTTCAGGTTTCATAAACAATGACAAGCAATCCCACCTCCATCCCCAACTACCGTCCATGTTTTTCCTTGTTGCACTCCTATTTTTGTTTCTGGATTCTCACTGTTGTATTCAATTTTTTGTATTTGCAGTGGGGGTATATTTACCCCTGCAGTCATTAGGATGGAATGCATTGGATGCCTGTTGTCAAAACACAGGTCAGGCTGGACCTCCATGGTATTTAACATCCAATGCGTTCTATCTGTAGTGTAGAATGATATATCATGGAACTGTTCTGGGTGAACAATACCTTCCAAATGGCGTGCTGGTTTTCTTGGGGAATTAGTCAGCAAAGAGCCAGAGTCACAGGAGACTAATCACAATTTATTTACAAGAACAATTAACAATTTACAATATACTTAGATAATAACTGAGGGTGCCACAGAGAGTCGGTACACACTCTGGGCTGTGGGAGAGAGGTCTGCTTGGTAAGAGAGTCAAACCCCTTCTCTGCTAAAACTTGGCTCCAGTATGTATTTAACAAAAATTTGAACAATAAAAAGGAATGTGATTGGTTGATACACGATTGGTTGTGCCTTATGCTAAATGGATGGCTAGACAGAGGGGAATAATAAATCCTGTTAATCCTGTTGGACTGGCACTAATCTTGTTGACATATTTACTGGATGCTTTGAAAGAGATTATGGTGTCACTATAGATGAGCTTGTGTGGGAGCGAATCCTTAATGCCCTATAGACGAGCTTGTATGGGGGCTAATCCTTAATGCACTATAGACGAGCTTGTATGGGGGCTAATCCTTAATGAGTCTTAATTGAAGTAATGTTATTCTAATATACCCCGGTAGGTGATGACAGATATACTTAAATAAAATAGTTCCAGGTAATCTAGTAGTTCCAGGTGTGTATAGACAAAACTCTATCGGACCAATGTCCCCTAGAAAATGGCACTCCACAGGGCAGTATCCTCAGCCCCACCCTCTTCAATATAATGATAAACGATCTATTCGAGGGTCTATCCCCTAAAGTAAACACATCAAAATTCGCGGATGATGGAGCCATCTGGATCCGCACTAAAAGCATGAAAATGGCCACAAATCTACTCCAAAAATCTCTTAATAAAATACAACAATGGGCTGACAAATGGGGCTTCTCCCTTAACTCAGAAAAAACAACAGGAATAGTATTCAAACATAAAAACATGAAACCCGCCTCCCCAATCCTCCAGCTAAACAACCAAACAATCAAATTTCAAAAACAAACCAAATTCTTAGGACTTATTTTCGATGAACATCTCACCTGGGATGCTCACATCCAAAACCTAACAACTAAATGCAGTAAAGACCTAAACACCCTAAGATGCCTAACTGGCTCTAACTGGGGAGCCTCCAAAGATAATCTCCTCTCTCTCTACATATCCCTAATTAGATCAAAACTAGACTACGGCTGCGCCATATACAACACCCTAAACAACTCTCTATCCAAAAAACTTGACTCAATACAATATCAGGCTCTCAAACTCATTACACGCACCCAACATGGCACCTCCTACACCTCACTTCAGGCCTTAACAGGAGAAATGCCACTAAGTCTACGCAGGGAACAGCTAAGCTTAAATTTCTGGGCCGCGTCCCAATCAAACCCTCTCATCCAAAACTTAATAAACCAAAACATCAGCCCTAAAAACCAAGCTCTAGCTCGTAAACACCCCTTACTTACCCCAATATCCCAAAGAATAACAAACTACCTAAATGAACACCAAATTAAAAATCTTAAACAAAACTGCAAACAATCAAATATCTTCACCCCTAAACTTAAAATACCCAAAATAGACACAACACTAGCTAGCCAAATAAATAAACAAACCGACCCAAACATAGCTAAAACTACCACACTAGCATACATACACAAAAATTGGCCAAATTGGTGTCACATTTACACGGACGGATCCTCAGATCCGACCTCCAAACACACGGGTTTCGGAGTCCATACCACACAACCAACTAAAACCACACAATCCTTCCGACTCCCAAATAACCAATCAATATTCACGGCCGAACTAATGGGCATGGCCTCAGCCCTCCACAATCAAGAATCCAAAAACAACCAAAAAATCCTAATACTTACTGACTCCCTAAGTGGACTACAAGCCCTCCAAAACAAAAATACCAAAAACCGACCTAAATTAATAAATCAAATACTTAAAAGCTCCAACGACCTAACAAAAGCAGGCAAACAAATAACCTTCTTGTGGATACCCGCCCACGTAGGAATATACGGTAATGAAAACGCCGATAAAGCAGCTAAACTATCCCTTAAAATCCCAGAAATAAGCTTAAACTTACCCATCTCAAAATCAGAAATTAAAAGTGTAAACAAACAAAAAATCACAAAAAAATGGCATAACCTATATCTAAACTCAAATAGCAAAATCAAAAGAGTGCTCAGCAAACCACTAACCA
Organism: Haliotis cracherodii; assembly: GCF_022045235.1. NCBI lineage: Eukaryota > Metazoa > Mollusca > Gastropoda > Lepetellida > Haliotidae > Haliotis > Haliotis cracherodii. Next base: position 34,622,941 of record NW_027266286.1, read on the forward strand.
AACCAAAAATTCTCCATCCATCAAAAAAAATCGACAGAGTAATCACTAAACTCCAAACAGGACACACCAACCTAAATAACCACCTAAAAAAATTTAAAAAACACACTACAGGTAACTGCCCACACTGCAAACAACCAGAAACCCCAGAACACGCACTCATCCACTGCACACACTACCTAACACATCGAACCGCATTACAAACCACCCTCAATCTAAACAAGGCTCTCACTCTAGAAGCAATACTAAACCCACAAAATAATCTAGAAAACTTCAAGGCCTTAGGCGTATTCTTAATCAAAACGGAACTAATAAAACGCATCTAAAACCATAATAACCTACCAAATCAAAATCACATAAACAAACAATCATCCACCATACCCAGCTCCCTTAGTTCTCCTCCCCAACCCCATCAGCATCTATTCCAAATCTCAAAATTCCCAAATTCTATATAAGCAACCCCTAAAGCCCCCTCTTGGGTTGCACAGACCACCCTCGCCCCTTTCGGAAACACATTAAATGGCCTGGCCGGGCCCGTGTGCGAAATACGCATCAGTCGGAAAGCGCACGTTAAATCTCCAAAGTAAGTAAGGTAATCTATAAGACTATGTAGACATATCCTTTGTCTGGGAGATGGGATCTTGACACCTTAGGCTAGCATTTATCTAAAAGCTTCAAATCAATTAACTATGTAGACGTAACCCTTGTTTTTATTGAATAGTATGTCTAGAAGATGTGCTCCCATTACCTTAGGCTAGCAACTATCTAAAAAGCTATAACTGAAACTACTGATATTTTATATATGCATTTTACCTGATGATAATTATTACTTGCTAAACTATAATTATATAAAATGATGTATAAATATTACACCATGATAAGTCATAAAAGCACTTGATGTAGATCTAATTATTATAAGATAACTTAGTATAAATGTTATACCATGATAGATAGATGTGTAGTAAATTATAAACCTTTGTATTCTATGTATCACTCTTGACAATTGATCCCAACAGCTTGGGCCTGACCGATGCTCAGTGAGGTACGCATAATTCAGGTAGATGTAGTCAATTCTCCTGTGTTTATACCCAATGCTTGGGAAGGTTGTCAGTTGTGAAAGGCAAATCGATCCCTAGCTGGGCATGACTGATGCTCAGTCATGTACATGTACTAATAGCTTTCTAGTCACATGTTTGCAGTGAGAATCCCCTTACGCCAAACTTTGTTAGGTATGTGTTATATTGAATGTGTCTCAGGTATTAAATCATTGTTGCAATTTTTGTGTTGAATTGTCATTATAAAGTGCAGAAAATGACTCAACTCATTCACTCTCCAACTCACTGTCTTGAAGCTACACTGGACTTGTTGTTTACTGATCATGCCAGTGTTGTAGCATGCCAGACTCCAGTCTACTATTCAGATCATCAGATGATTGGTGCTGTACTTCTCAGCACACCTCATGGTCATGGTAACCCCTGCCTTCAATGATCTCTAAGTAAAGAAAGAACTCCTTTACTTCCCTGATTATTATTTAAGTAATAACACAACTCATCACAAATACAGTTCACATATTCTATCATAAACTGCAGATGGCAAGAAACACTTGTAATAACCTTTTTAGTGCTGCAATTAGGCCATTTACAAAAAGGTCCATTGAACACAGTTTATGGGGGCTAATGGCTTGCACACAATTGGACATGTCATATTAGTGGCAGATATGACTATTTCATGCTTGTTATTATTATAACAGAGTCACATTCGCATATTTCTATAGTTCGTTTAAGACTTCCCTCATAGCACTTCAAATCTTCACCTCAAATCTGAACTTGCCCTGAAACTGGAGGTTTTTGTTTTGCTTGCATAAACTTGGTATTGTTATCATTACAGATACATTCACCTTTGTAGCATGTGTCATTGGAAGAAGTCAGGGTGGGACCACCATCTGCGCCAAGACTTCTAGATGTAAATGCGGCAATGGCATGCATGACGCTGACTAATTTGAGCCCCTCTCTACCTGCCCCTTACCAGCTCTCCACGACACTTCAGGCGTCCCAGGATTTGGACAGTCGACCTTCCTCTCTGGGCCTCTCCAGCCGCCTCAGACGCCCTACATGGACTCGTCTTGGTTCCACGTCTTGCAGTCAATGTTCTCAGCAACCCATACCTAGGTTCACGGCCCATACCTATGCTCTCAGCCCCTCTGGTGCCTCTAGTCTAATCAGAGCCTCCAGCCTCTGTTACGCCTTTGGTGCTTCAGACAGCGCCTCCAGTGGACCTCGGTGGCGCCACTATGATACGCACTTCATCCTCCTTCAGCTCGACCTCTCCTGCCTCAAGGTGTTGTGGGAGTAAGTCCTTTCTATCTAGGCATAGCTCCCGTAGTTGTTCTCCGGTCTGACACCGTAGAGACTACCATTCAGACTCCTCGAAGGGCTCCTTCATCCCATCTTATGAGGGCTCCCTCGCTGATAGTGACTCTCACCTTGGCCTCAGCCAGGTATCAGACTGGATGGTGGATTGTGTGGCGGCTGTGGCACCCTCCCCTGGCTCTGACGTAAACAGAATGGACACTATATAGTCTCCTCCCACACCCATCCCTCCTGACCCTATGATTAAGGACATGGTCACGGTCTTAGATGAGGACTTTGCCAAGCTCTCATTTGCACCGTCCTTCAAGGCACCTAAATATAGGAAGGAAGGTATTCCTATCCACACCTTGGACATCGCATATACAGCTCACATCTTGGATGAGTACCTCCACCGGATGACCGGTTCCAACATCTCTACCACCATCCGTGTCCCAGACAATTGGCTGGCTTTTGTTGAAACTGAAATCTGACGATCCATTAGAGGACATACAAACAGCACCAGATTGATTACATGAGGGCCCATGTGAGAGGGGAATTAGCCAAACTCGCTAGCACTCGTCTTCTTGGCTACTTAGCACCTACTGAGTGGGACACAGAGTTTAAGAGGGATCTACTTTGCCAACCTGGTCTTCTACTTCCTTCTTCAACAGCCAGGTCTCCACCACACATGCTCATGTCTCTGCTTATGCCAGATGGGACTGCCCTCAAGTCCCTGGTGCATGTGTCTCAAGCCAGTGCTCCCAAGCCTTTTAGATTGGACACCTATCTGCCTAGGAGAAATTCCCTCCAGCCAAAACAACGCCGTGATACCATGGCTTTTCTGGGCAGAGGCCAAAGCAAAGGCAAGACTTCTAGTACCTACCAGCCACGTAGTGACCGTTCTCAGGGCAGGAGTGGGGACTGAAAGCAAAAGTATTGACTGGGAACTCCCACCCCCAGCTGTTAAAGTTGTCGAGACCCCTGTAGGTGGGAGATTAGGGTGCTACTGGCAGAACTGGGACATCCTCGGGGACCCACACATCATAATAAATACTGCGCCGAGGGTACCAACTCACTCTGAAAGACGACCCGCCCTTGATGGCGTCCCCCCTAGCCGACACTGACCCCTCTACACAACAGCAGCTTCCGCGCACCAAACGCTGCTTGCCAATGAGGCCATAGTTATCGTACACGCCAGCATTTACACCAGGCTTTTACTCACTGATATTCCTCGTCTCCAAAAAGAACTCTGACCAATATTGAAAGATCCACAACTTGGCTACATTCAACAAGCACTACCTGGACTGTCCAATGTAATTTCGGATGTCCACACTTAGGCTACACAGATCCAAGATCCAGGCCTGAGATGCCTTAATCAGCCTTTACATCAAGGACACGTACCTCCATGTACAGACCAACCCCAGTGAAAGGAAATTTCTCCGCTTCTTCTTCGGTGTCAATGGGCTGTCCTCCCATTTGGAATTTCCTTGGCCCCTGACTCTGCTGATAGGTGCGCCGTTTGCACCACTTCACTCAGCGTCATATTACAACCTCACCAAAAAGACCATATTTCTTTTGGCTCTAGCGACAGAGGCATGTCTGAGTGTGCTACATGCACTAGACATCACTTGTGCCAGATTTGAGCGCAGCTGTTCATCTTGGGTTGTGCTGGGACTTAATTGCAGAGAACAACTCCCAGGACAGCCGGAAGGAACCTTCACCATCCCACCTCTATCTTCGATAGTTGGGATGATGAACAAGAGCTCCTACTATGTAGGTACGAGCCAGCGATGTTTCATCCGACGCTCCAAGAATCGTTGGGGAAAAAGTTGTCGCCTCTTCATACCGATAGCTCAGACATCGCAGGCGGAAGTTCACTCAATATGTTCACTCTGTGGCTTAGTGCCCTCATCCTTCAGGCCTACGAGGCTGCGGGATTGAATCCTCCAAGAGCCAACAACCCTCAAGAGATCGGGGCGGTCGCCTCCACCATATTACTACATAGAAACTGCTCTATACAAGGAATCATGGAAGGCTGCTTCTGGCCCTCAGGCACCATCTTCACCAGCCACTACCTGCGAGTTGTTGCCCTTGAAGACGTGGAAGGCCTCCACAGACTGATGCTTCCACATGTCCAGAGCCAACCTATCGGACATCGCTGTTGCTGTTGGATGCAGTTTATAGAGAGCCCTCCTCTGTACTGTCCGATGCAGATGCATTAAGGAGTAAAGCAGGATGAGTTAGGAAATCTAATAAAATTCTCGATATTTTTTATAATACCCCTGACAAAATGTCGGGGGTATATAGTTATTCAAAGGTTCCGTCCGTCCGTCTGTCCGTCCGTCCGAAAACTTTGTCCGCGCGATTTCTCTTAAACTATTCAGTGGATTCACTCCAACTTAGTACATATAATATGTGTCATATGAAGGGGTACAGTCAAAAGAAAAAAATTGTTTTTATTAATTTTTATCGTTTTTTTATGAATTTTTCAAACCCTAACGTCCGTCTGAAAACTTTGTCCAGGCAATTTCTCTTAAACTATTCAGTGGATTCATCTCAAACTTAGTACATATAATCTGTGTCATAGGGAGGGGTGCAGTCAAAAGAAAAATATTGTTTTTATTAATTTTCCATTTTTTAATGAATTTTTCAAACCCTAACCCTATCCTAGCTATTTAATTTGTAACTACTGACACACTAGGCGGGTCGTGGGTATTAGTGAGCCACGCTCACTTTTGCACTTGTTTTTGTATACTTATCCTGCATTACTTCATCTGAATTGGCCCACCCTTTGCTGAGCTACCTCCCCTTGATGCCTTAAATTCAGTTATGCTGTTACAGCAGCAATGTGCTGTTCAGTGATGTCACCGCTTCCGGGATCATATGGGAGCTGTGTGATTGGGTTAGCCACACAACCAGTTGGAACAACATCTTCTTAAAGCCTGGTTCAACACTCTTTGGGAGAAATACCAAAATATTGATAATTATCTTTTCTCTGTGTCCCACACACTGCCAAAATGATTGATATAATTTTAATATTCTTTGTTTTTTGTATATGTTCTTTGTGCTTATTGAAAATCAAGCTGTGCAATGTGTGTTAAACTGAATAATTTTCAGAATTTCCTCTGGTAACATCAAAGACAAAACGGTTACACCAAAGGACATTAGCATTACTCTTACAACTTTTCTGTCACGTCACAATATTCTATGAGGAAACGATGCAGTATAGTTGGTGTTGCATATTTGCAATGGCATCAGACATTTTTGTTTCACAGTTACTTTGAAGTTAATACTGCTAACTTGTGGTAACAACACATTACCGTATTCGACTTAATAAGCGCCTCGCTCTAAAAAGCGCCCACGGCGATATTTGCTAATATATAAGCTAGTGAACAATCCCAATTAGCATCCCTTTCCGATTGATCAATGTACACAAGACTTATTTATTTGTGTATAATATGCACTCGTGTGTTATATGCACCCTTATTTATGGGCAATTAAATTCTGGAAAATATATCTATCATGTATAATACACACAGATTCTTCTTTTGTATCATTTAAGGCTGTCAGCATAAACCACGAAATTTACATTCTTTCAACTCTGTTTTTTTCTTACAAAAATTATATTCTAATAAGAGCCCCCTATTTCTAATTTTGAGAGTGCCGTGGGCGCTTATTACGTTGAATACGGTAAGTAATACCAAAGACATTTAGGGATCATAAAAGGACCTCAGTTATCATAAACTTAAATGTTAATTTGAGTTAAGAGTTGTAATAACAATGACATAAGACATGTTTTACCCATTTGATAATGACCCGTGTTCAAAAATATTCGTCCATATTCAAATCCTCAAATGGTTTGCTTCTACCAACGCCATCAAAAGATAGTAACCGCTTGCAGGACATCGCCGCCAAAAAATTGGCATGTGCCTGAGTGTCCTAGGGTTTTCTAAAGCCATTCAGAACATTGCGACCATGTTTGAATCCCCAAATGGTTTGCTTGTATCAATGCCATTAATATTTTTGCATACGTTTGTACACGTGTGTCACTTTGAGCCTGCCATTGCTGCTTTCAGCAATCTTTTAACATACACCCAAGAACAAAACGTGCGATGATGACATATAATACAAATTTCAATGGTTTCTGTGCATAACCGAGTTTAAAAGTTGATTTCTGAACCCACAGAAGTGTCTAGAATCTCTTTTTTTGTCACACCACAAAATGACACAAAACAAAACATGTCAGATCACAGTTTAGTGTATGTAGAAAACATGGAAGTCAAACCTGGGATTTGTGGATGCCTTTTAATATCGATTTGCATATGTAAATACTAAAAAGTGCCAAGTCTGACAGTTATTTGATGATCTGCTGAGGAACAATAGGTTAAGAGATGTTGTTATGCATGAATTATGTGTTATTTTCTCTCCGTAGACTTAAAAGCTATGTGGCTACAAGTAGATATGACAATCTACAATCATAGTCTACATACACACACAAAATTTGGTCGATCAGTGGTAGCCGAGTTACAGGTGTTTAAAAAACAGTGTATTTGAGGTCTAGAAACCCTGAACGGATTGCTTAAACACAGCTGTGGTCACTGGGTCATGTAATACCTTCAGTCATCTTGTTTTGCCAGCTGTCTTGTCTACATGTCTTGTGCTTTGATAATTCAGAGTCTATCTTAGCCCTTGTTTCATGTACTACATACCTTATTATCAAGGGCCTGTTATAAGTTTATGATTATACTCTTTACCTCGTCATTGATCTCGCCAAGTTTTCCAAAGTTTTGAGCTACAAAGCCATGCCCTTTGTCTCTTTGTTTACATGTTTGTCTATTCTAATGAATTATGTATCTTTTTTATATTAGTGTTGTGTTGTTCTCAATGCAGGGCGATAAATCAGCCAAGGATCCGCATTCCCGTTGTGCTGATTGTACTTTGCATTCATCCTCGTCGTTGAGGTGATTTTTGTCGCAGTCTCTCACCTAGTGAGTTTGCTATTTACATTAAAGTCTTAAGAAAAAGATACAACCAAGGTGACTGCAGATGGCTGACCACAGGGACACTTCACTGCAAAAAAAATCCATATATACAAGCTTGTATATCCTTGGGAAAGATGATATTTCCAAAGGATATACAAGATTGGAATGATGATATATACAAAAATATACAAGTTTGTATATACGACATATACAAAAATATACAAATTTGTATGTATGGTATATCCAAATTTGTTTTCTTTGTATATATTGGTAAAGGGAGATAATTGTTATGTATTTGTGTATAATTATTATATATATATGCAAATTGAAGTGTTTAAAGTTGAGCACTGTGTGTCTTTGTATATGTTTGTAAAGGAGCATAATTGTTTTGTATTTGCAAAATAGTATCAGCAAGTTACAAAAAACTGATATTGTTGCGTGTAACATTACTGGAATGTTTAATTAGTACTCCACACTGTTAGCGGGAGTACATACTCTCCTTGCAATGATATTGACGGGTAAGCGTCTGGTACTTGTACTGGCGCGGTGCTTGGTATGTGAGTAGACTTTATGGTCAAATGCACAGAGAGGATAAGCTGTCGGGGGTGATTGGCGGTGACTTCTGTATTGAAAGTGTTGAAATCGATTTGTGCTGAGCTTGGATTCGTTTGTACGGGGAGGCCACGATGTGATTTGTAACATGCTCTCGTGCACATGGCAGATTAGCCAACAGTGTGGATTGCACAGAGGATGAAAACTATTTTATTATTAATTTAAAGTGTTGAATTTGGTTTGTTCTGGGGTGTGGGTTTAATTGTAGGGAAAACATTGTTATAATGTCAAATCTAGGCGGAACGCGGAAAATCGCGTTTTTTTTAAAAACGGCAGTCCTTGGAAAAATCCTCTTAAAAAAATAATGAAAGATATTTTTTTTAGAATACTCCGAAAATACCGTGTTGCCGGACAACCTTTGCGGATTGTCCTGTTTTCGAGTTTTCAGCATCAAACATGCCTTTATTATTATTCATCACACAATCATGGGATCATTTCCGGACACCATACGTTTTCTATCCTGAATACTTGCACTATAACGGGAGGGGGTGTGGGTTGGGGGGAGGCGTCACACAGAAATTGTTAATAATCCAATAATGACTTTTTTTATGATACAGTTGTCTTTTATAAGTGAATGAGATGTTTTACAGTTGTTCATGTGAAAAAACTATGAATGTTTATTCAGCGTCCGAAAACCCATAAAACGGGGATATATGTTGTATTAATGTTTTATGTTTTACAAAAGATAATAAGTACAAAGGTATGCTTTTCTCAATATGCTTCAACATGGGGAAAGGGACATTGCACGTTTGTGGCAGTATTGCTTCCAGGTGGCGTCCTCGTCCACTAATGCCTACAGCCACTAATGCCTACGGCCTACAATAAACAAAGTCATGCACCAGTGATTTTCAGCGACACCTACTATCAGTGCATCATTTGTGCATCATTGCATTAGTTCTTATAGTATATACACCAGCAGATATTTGATGATTTCAAAGAAATTTCAAAGAGTTCATTCCTAGCATGGGTTTGTTGTTTTCATTGTGTAGGCATTATTCCACACTGTTTTATTTATTTGTAGGCAATAGTAACTGTAGGCAAAAGTGGACTTACGCATTAGTGACTGGAACCCAGATTGCGCAGAAACTATTCCCGATTTTTTAAAAGTACTGATTTAACTCCAAAATTTTACATCCGCCATCTTTGTTTTTTTACTTTTGCCACTGTTACATTTGTTGGTATGAATATTGTCCAAACGGCACAAAATTGCTTAAAAAGCAATCAAAAGCAATCAAGAAAATTTAAAAAAATTCTTACAAATACAAATGATAAGAAGTCGAATATGAATACTTATACCTGTACTTTTTAGAACAAGAAATTGACACATTGACATATTCAGATTAAATTGATATGTTCTTTACTTATGTAAATGGAAATGATAAAAAAATAATTAACAGTGAGATACTATCGCTATTGTGCAAAGCATCCAGTCCCAATGAAAGTGAACAGCATGCCGATGTTATACAAAGCAACCATATAACATATCGCAACTGATAGTTCTAAACAATCAGGCAATCAACATAATGACGGTATCAGCGGGCACATCGAGATATTTGAAGATAAAAAAATGATAACACATGTCAGCAGTCTGGGAAGTAATACACAGCATCTTGACAATGAACAAAAAGAAGAAGAAGAAGAAGAAGAAGAATAGTTTATTAAAGTGTCACTATTTAACCAACCATTTGGGCTTTTGAAACAAAATACGCATCACACACCCTACCCCCACCCCCCATAGAAGTACAACGAACACACACATCCGCAAATTCAGTCACTAACCCACCCACATATATTACGTTACACACCACACCACACCACACCACACCACACCACACCACGGGATTCCATACTCGGTATTGACCCATGACATATCCTTCTTCATGTCAGGGAATGGGTTTTTGGATGGTGGTCAACGGACATGTCTTGCCTTAGGGAAAGCTGCTGTACTGTCCAGCTTCTTCATGTATGTCTCATCTGCGAGCCTCTTCGCCATCCGCAGTTCCGTCGACTCGCAGTTCTTTGGTCGTACTGTAAAAAATCTTTATGCCGTCTTCGTCATAGTTACTTTCCTCGGAGGGCATCAACTGAGCTATCTTTAATGCGTCCTCGTACCTCTGTTTCTTCTGGACGGGAGGGGTTGCGATGGCGTATCCCGAGGACTTGGTTACGACTCTTCTGAAGAAAAACAACAACTTTATTTACAATTGCATTTCATACCGATAACCCTTAAGCAACGTGTCAGTATTATAGCTTGATGTATTAGAACAACACTATTTGGGAATGCCAGGTGCTACTGGTAGTGTTGGGTATGCTTACCCTTTTTGAAGATTCACTATTTGTAATTCGACATCAAACGGATTACATCACACTCTGAGTAAACAATCTCATTTAACCCTTAATTAGTTAATTAATCTGCAGTATATTGTATCACTTAGTATTGCCTTAACAAGGAGTAATCGCTTGTCAGTTGATGGTGAGTGATCAATTTATGTCTGGAGAAAGGGATTAGCCTTACTCACAATAAATTAACATTTCACACTGCAACAGAAGAGATTATCGATCATTATGCCTTTATAAGAAAGTGAGAAAGATAAAGATTGAATGATACATAACGGGCCGTGCCTGCATTATATAGCCTACAAGAATTGTCACTGTAAACTTATAGAGGATTAATTTCAATTTTACAGAATATTCAACTGCTAAGTATATGATAAAGTGTTGAAGTAGCATTAGATATGTTTGAGATTACAGTTTTCAATTAACTGTATAATGTAGCTTGCTGTCTTTGAGAGAGTCAGTATCTGTAGAGCTGGCTTGGTCTAATTGGTATTCAGTCCCTGGGACACAAATATTGTTTAATAGCATTGTTTTGTGAGCAGCCGGATGCGTAAATTATATGTAATATATTTCCGTATTATATTTTATAGTACTTGTTGTTTTTATATTGTTAACAACAGAGAGAACGAAGATTTTTTTTTGAAAAACCATAACAGTATGCATATGTTCTAGCAAAAGGAAACTTGATAAATATTCATTTTGCTTAATTTCTACTTTGGAAAACTTATTTGGAGCTCTGAAAACTTGAAACTGTATAATTTGGGACGCGCATGGCTGGATGCAAACTAAATGTTTAATTCTCGCAAATTAAGACACCAGCGGCGGTGTAGGAGCATATATCTAATGTCATTCAATGCAGAATAATACATGAAGATGAATCAATGTTAAGATTAAATATATCTAACGATATGGAAATTAAATCTTGCCAACTGTTTTTAATCTATGATATTTTGGGAAAATAATAGTGGAACTGGTTGAGTGACTGACGTATTCTACATTAAAAAATGACAGATACGTGATTTACATCATTAAAATTTAAAGTGATACAGTGATACAATTATAAGTGAGGGTTGTGATTTATTTAGGAACGAAGTCAGTATTTGGGGATTTAACTTGCGCTTTCCGATAAATATGCGTATTTCGCACACGATTAAGAAAATAATGTAATTCATTTATTTATATGAAGTACAAATGCATCAATCCTAAATCACCCGACTTGTTGAATGTTATTTCGTGAATACACAAATTGCATAACACATTCCCTGAGGACAAACCCAAATGGCCCGTCCCTTTGTGACAGGTGTTAATTAGAGAATGTATTGCCACCACATTATGTCCCGGCACTTTTATGACTTTTATGATGGTATACCTGTGGACGTTTTGAAAAATGAAGAAAGTCTTAAGTTTTTATACAGAACTTTTAACTTGTGTTTTCTTACTGGTAAAGTTCCAACTGACTGGTCAAAAGGAATCATTAACCCCATACCAAAGTCAGCAACAGATGACCCACGTGATCCACTCTCATATAGAGGCATAACGCTTGCCAACACATCTTATAAATTGTATTGTGGAGTTTTAAGCAATAGATTGACAGAACATGTGGAAGGGGCTAATATTTTATGTGATGAACAAAACGGTTTTAGAAGAGGACGATCAACTACAGAGCACATTTCTACTGTGACATCCATAATAGAGACTCGTAAGAGTATGGGGAAGCAAACTTTTGCTGCTTTCGTGGACTTCAAGAAAGCTTACGACTGTATTGATCGAGGTATTCTATTTAGTAAATTGAGTGACATCGGGATCCAGGGGAATATGTTTAATGCTATTGTCTCACTGTATCGGAATGTTCAGGCTTGTATGCGGATAAACGGGTCGTTTACGTCTTGGTTTAACGTCAAGAGTGGTCTACGCCAGGGATGCCTACTTTCTCCACTGTTATTCAACCTGTACATCAATGACCTCATAACTACGCTGAATGCCTTAGAAGTTGGTGTATCTGTTGACGATGAATGCATTTGTGTTCTAGCTTACGCTGACGACATCATTCTTCTGGCTGAGAGTGAACAGGACTTAAATATACTTCTTAACGGGCTTGGGCAGTGGTGTACGACAAACAAGATGTCAATTAATCCCAACAAATCGAAGATTGTGCATTTTCGGAGCCAGGCAGTGACAAGAACGGATAGTTTATTCCAGTGTAGCGGCAATAATTTGGAAATAGTGGAGAGTTACTGTTACCTCGGTTTGTTACTAACAGAACATCTGGACTACACTCGGATGGGGAATGCCGTGGCAAGTGCTGCAAGTCGTGCTCTGGGACTTCTCATATCAAAGAGCAAGATTCTAGGAGGGATGGAGTACAAAACATTTACCAAGCTGTATGACTCCATGGTGTGGGCAACAATAGACTATGGAGCTGCGATATGGGGAGCTCATCACATTCCAGCTATCAGCACCGTACATAACAGGGCCATGAAGTATTTTATGGGAGTGAGGAAGTCAACCCCAAACAGCGCTGTATCTGGGGACATGGGATGGGAGCCACCGGTTGTACGGCTATGGAGAAATGTAGTAAGGTATTACAAGCGATCATGCGACGTGAATCCGGACAGATTTATATTTAAAGTGTTCAAGTGGGCAGACTCAGCGGCGTCATTAGGCACACGTAACTGGAATCTCCGTGTCCACAAGAAACTACGAAGTTTACAGTTAGACCATTTTATCCCTATTGGAAACACTTTTTATATACACTTTTTAACGAGTACGGTTGGAGAGAAGATAAAGCAGAACTTCATACAGGAATGGAGTAAGTCAGTCAGACAGGAGGAAAGTAGACATGGAACAGGAAAGAACAAGCTCCGACTTTATCGACATTTTAAGACAAGTTTTGAAGTTGAACGGTATTTACAGTTTCCCCTACCCCGGTCTCACCGCCGTGCTATAGCTCTATTCCGCTGTGGTGTTGCCCGCTCCGTGTTGAGACAGGTCGCTACAATAATATACAATTGAATGAACGGGTGTGTTTTAACTGTCATGAATGCGTGGAGGATGAAAGCCATGTTTTATTTCATTGTCCTTTATATAAAAACATTACTGATAGCCTTTTAACTACATGTGCGAATCTCTGTGCTACTTTTCAAGTTTTATCTGATGTTGATAAGTTCTCTTTTATTATGTCCAATGATGATTTGTTGTTTCTAACGGCCAAAACCTGCAAACTTTTACTCGAAAAACGCAAGAATATTTTATATAATGATTTATCTTCGTGATATATTTTACCACTTATAAATTATACCTTGTATTTTTTTTTATGTGACCTCGTCTCTCATAACTCATACTGAGTGGTTCTGTACTTTTATCTATGTTCTATGTATATATGTATGTAGTATGTTGTACAGAAGTGAGACGTAAATAAACAATTGTCTGTCTGTCTGTCTGTCTATGACATGTAATGAACCTAGTCGGTCCCTGAATCTATAACAACATTGGTCTTATAAAATCAAAGTAGCATAAATGTTACGTAATTCGTATTAAAGAATTGACTGATAAATATAACATGAATATAATTGCCCTTTTGGGGATAACATAATATTGGGAAAATATACTTAAAAGTACATGATTAAAGAATTTCAGAATCAACTGTTTCTTGTATTTATGACTGACTTCACACAAACTGAATAATTAAACATATGTTTATATAGCTATAATTACATGCATGACACCTACATTATCATGAAATAATAATGTTGGTCATGTTTGTTAATTTGTACATTTCGTTGTTATTGGTATCCTGGGGATGTTGTAATTATACATGTGTTCTGATCTTATTTGACGTAGAATACATGAAAAACGATTGGTCAACAGTTTGGTGCGGTCGATGGAAAGGTGTTCAATTACTAAGAAAAGCTATTTAACTGTTAAATACTTAATACGTGTCTTAAAATATGAATTAATTCTTAAGTTATAACATTAGTGCAAATTCACCCGAACGCAGGATGTACATGGACCGATTTCAATATAGCTAAATTGACAAATTGTTTCCCATAAACCACTGAATATAAACTCACTTAGTCTTTAGAATAGAAAGGCGAATCGTTTCTTAATATATTGTCTTTTAAGCCGATGGAAGTTTAAATCACTACAACCGAGTCCGAGGCGATAAAGGATTATGTGACAAATTCTGGTATCATAGCTTAACTGTATATAAGTCACACTGTCCAAGTTTAATAATCCTCTATATCAGATGACTATTCCAATTATTAATGGTATCAGGTAGGAATAACTTGGCATAGCATTCTGTTCTACAACATATAGCCTGTATATTGGTTTGATTTCTATAAATGTAATTACTAACAGCAAAGATGTTTTCCATCTTGTAAAAAGGTGTAATGGCTGTATTAGTTTCTCTATATATTTTCTCGTGGCCTGTACCCCTTATCGCCCCACAAATAGTCCGTATAGTCCGTATTCAGTGAGTGAGTTAAAATTTAACGTCTCATCGGCAATATTTCACCGTCCGGAATGAATCTTAGTGTAAACATTCTAGGATTAATTCTTGTTCTTGGTACAATTATCCCAAATATGGGCATTATATGCTTGTTCGTAACTTCTAACGATTTATGTGAAAGGAGTTATTTAACTGGAGTTATTTAACTGAGTAAGTGAGTATGGTTATGGTGGACACCAGAAAGGTATCTAAGACTTCTAAGGCAATTAATCATAGGGATTTCCTTTTTAACTCGTCAATATCAGAATCTGACTGAAATATTATTCCCAAAGTCATAAATATTAATTCCTTTCATTTTAAGATTAGGTTTTGCACTTGGGAAGACTTTAATTTAAGGTGAAATAGAAAGCTTCTGTTTTCTCTGGATTCAATTTTACATACTTTCATCCATTTGGTAATTTTCTCCAAATCAGCATTAATATTTTACGCAGTAGTATTTGGAATTGTCCCTTTGGGGAATTGTCTGGACCCCACCGCAAACACAGTAAACAGAAATTCCAATGTGAATAATATGTACAATAGTTTGATGGCTCGACATGCAAGACTCCATAATTTTAGTTATAATTTCTAAAACTCATAGTAATATTAAATTATATTTAAAACAAATAATTAATGTATTTTACATGGGAGACGAAGCGACACACATTGTATTTTATAATAATGCACAATTTTGAATGCTTTAAACCTGTTGCATTAAACAAATACTGGATTTGATGTAGTCATATAGTGAATCAATATGTGTCTAGTCTTCCAAATGTTCTATTGCGAACACATATAGTGTCAGTGCTCATGATCGCCATATCTATGAATGAATAAAAATATCATCATTAATAAACTCACCTGAGCTCACTGTGTGTTCTGAAGACAAATCGCTGTTAGGAATCCTGCACGGCTTCGTTCAAGTTCACCCTCAAATGTACCATAGAAATCTGTGATTGTGCGTGTTCAATGTTCGAATGCATTTTTGCGACAGGCGTTTGTTTATTTATTAAAATTCCACTAATTCATTAATCACATTGAGTTGCTCGCCTCTTCTCCAGTTGCTTACACTCTCAACTGATGTAGCTGCTTTGATTAACTGGAGTCCGGATGTACCTAATTACAAACTCTGTTCTAATTATGCTAATCGTGGAAGTGCATTATACTGGATGACAAACTTAGTAATCCTTTCACACTAATGATCCTTGTTTACAATGAACGCATGCCAATTGACTAAACAAACATCCTTAAGTAGAAGTATCACAATGGACGGTGTGTACAACTGTTTGACAAACAAAATCAACCAATATTTCATATTTAGAATCACCATTACATGAAATCACAGAAACATATATATTAAATTTTACTTTGAAAACTCCAGAACTAATGTCGTGAACGTAATATAATAGGAATTTATTCCAACGATGTGTTTCCTATATATGTTTCCTTGTACAATTTTAAATTCATGGATTTTTTATCTATTATTTTGCAATGATCGTGACAATCACTAAAAGGCTACTCTCTTGCTATTCCGTTTAGTGGTTATTCTAGTTTAGACAGCGATAGCCTCTCGTTATACAACCAGTGCTTTTCTAACCCTGATTTATTTAAGACAGCGTCTGTCATTGTTATACAAACAGTGTTTTTTCTAACCCCGATTTAGTTAAGACAGTGGCAGCCTTTCCCCATACAAACAGTGCTTTTCTAACCCCAATTAAGTTTATACAGCGGCAGCCTTTCGTTAAACAAACAGTGCTTTTCTAACTCCGACCTAATTAAAACAGCAGCAGCCTTTCGTTATACAAACAGTGCTTTTTCAAACGGCGATTGAATTAAGACAGCGGTATTATTTACATTATCTGTTACTGAAATCTGCACAAATGTTCTATTTCTTATGTAAAATGCTGTCAACATAAAGAAATAAAAATTATTTCATAACACTCCAAATATAGTTGCCATAATGAAATAGTATTAACGTATTATTACCACGTGCAAAAATACTGTTCGGTAACATTAGTTTCAAACCCGAAGAAAACCTCTTACGAGTTCAAAAAATTCAATGAAGCAGTGGTAAAATCTATCCATATATACAAAATTGTATAGTTTTGGAAATACCAACTATACAAAATTGTATATTTTGGAAATACCAAATATACAAAATTGTATATTTTGTATATATGGGTATTTTTTCTTGTGCTTCTCCGATCTTGGAGATAGCCGATCACAATGACACAGATGTTTTATCTCTAACAATGCCGCAATCTTCACTGATGGAACAATCCCTCTCCTCACCACCGTTGTCTAATGCTTTCACACCTCGCCGTGACTGCATCCACAATTACCTCTGTGTCATCTGCATCCTGGCGCGGGCACGCCTAATATCTCCACATCTTTCCTCATGGTTTCAGCTCGTTTGCGACTATGTATTTGGACCCCGCCTGGGTTCACTGGATGCAGTCCATCGATGCACATTGCACCCCCGATTATACCACCAGTCCCGGCGCCTCTAGTGCCTTCAACCTCTGCTCCTGTGTTAATTAGTCCACTTATGCAACACATGCACAGTGCATCATCACCAATCACGATGACCACCAGTCATCCGCCGTTGGTTTCTTTAGAGGACACCACTTCATTTCGTTGGTCTCACGCAGCTACACCCCTAGATCATCCCATTCTAGACTCCAATCCTGTAGTCGCTCTCCATAGCGTCGATCATACGACTATGGCTCGGACTCTTCAGCAGGCTCAGCTCTTATCACTTGATTCAACAACATTGGAGCTTAACTCTCATTAAGGCCTTAACCATGTACAAGATTGGATAGCGGACCAGTTGACCTCTGATTTTTCCAGAGTCGGTACACACGAGTTCTTCCATCTGAACGATACAGCCGGAAACGGGACTCGTCGCTGAACCACACCCTCCTCCAACGGAGTTGCTGCCATATCCTGTGTGCGTGACACCACTGACGTCGATTTTGACGGTGCTGTGCTGTTAAAACGACCCCACGAAGGGGACGTCTTCCCCTAAGTCCTGCTTCTCGTAATCGGTTCCTAACTGTTTGGGCTCATATCCTTCGCATACCCGGAATGTTGGATGCCGTAGAGGATGCGGTTGTGACTCTGTCCCGGAGATAACGTAACCGGATGTATCGGTCCTACCCCCTGGTTGTCACTCGTGGTCTACCTGATCTGGGACGGTTACGTGTTGTTCCTTGATTTTGATATCGGTCCCACAGTCTTGTTATTGCTTGGCGACACGTTAAACACCCTGGCTACTGCAGATCGTGAATTACCAGCTTCCAATCTGCCTATTGCGTTGTTTCTCTCTGCTTTGCTAAGTCTTGGCATTGTTCTGCATTACAGTGTGCGTCAACAACAATTGCCACTCGAGTGAAAACCCTGCGCTTTTAATGCCTATGGAAGCATGTTACACGTGCAGTGAATGGGTGTGTTTTGGTGACATGGTTAGCACTTGGCTGCGTTTTGGTCAATTTTGCATGTTTTTCTCGCTGAAAAAATCTGAATCAAATTTCCATCTCATTCTTCATGGCATTTTGTACCCATAACACTACATCTCCCAAATCTTTCCTGAAAACACCAACATCCTCTATAATACTACTTCAGTAACCATTTTTATCCCTTTTGCGTTTCTTTTTTGGGGGAGTATAATAAATCGAACGATTACAATAGGCCTCTATAGCCTTTCGGCTTGGAGCCCTAAAAATATTTAGATTTTACTAATTTTGTGGCTGGGCAGTCAAATAGATAGTCAGTAGCTGATTAATTTTTCACATGAATTACAAATTTGTTCCAGAGCTTCAGAAAGTGTTCAACGCCTTAGCACAGTTGGGTATGCAGATGGGGTAAGTTGCCTTGGAGTCTTTATTTTACTTTGATTATGATGTTTTGATGTCAAACATGACAAGGTCCCTAGACTAGCAGTGTTAACATCAGACTGATTGTCTTCACTCTGTAGATCTTCCTCGCTTTCCTCGCTGATGACAAGACTTGTTTTACTAACCACAGGCATATATTGATATGGATGAATATGTGTATGGTCATTGAGCAGAAATTCAACATTTTCATCGATGGTATGTAAGGTGATGCCATTATGAACATGTGGAAGGTTTGGGGTTCGATCATACCACAAGACATTAAAAGATGGTACTTGTTGTTATCCTGTCTGACGCTTGGCATTAAGGGGCTATATCGATGGTATGTAAGGTGATGCCATTATGAACATGTGGAAGGTCTGGGGTTCGATCATACCATAAGACGTTAAAAGATGGAACTTGTTGTTATCCTGTCTGACGCTTCTCATTAAGGGGCTAAAACAAGGACTGGTCGGCTCAGAGTTGGTATACTGTGTCTGAGTGGGGTATCCATGTTAAACTGCGGCATGGTATCTCAGTGGGCTAGCACTATAAATCGGCATCAGTCCGGACTAGTACAAGCAGCCAGACACGTATGCATGCATGTCGCTATATAAGTGCAATCTTGGATGTGATGTTAAACCCCATTTCACCTCACCTCACCATTGTGAATGCTACTAATCTTCAAAACACTATACAGAAACAGTTATCATCTGCAAGTCAACTCTACACTACGATGTCATGACATGTGATGATAACTCAGCTCATTAACTCTCGGTAGTCTCTGGAATACGAGTAGGTTTTAACATTTTTTGCCACAAATAATGGCTTCAGAATTTTTTCCTTCTAGATACTTGTTTTAATATGCTTTGTAAATGATGTAGTCACATATTTATAGTTTACTGTAAATCTCCTTTAAACTTGGGATATTCATTCTTCCTATCATGTTTTTTTCTGTTTTTAAGCCCTGGGTTTAAATTTGGATAAAGTGTTACTCAATTGAGTTGGCAAAATCCATAATTAAACCCAGGGCTTATAAACTGGCAGTCCCAGTATTATTTACATTTGAGAAATATGTGTAGTGTGTACCGTATCGAAGGAAATTTTGTTGAATTTTCAATTAATTTGTAATGCCAGTTCATCATATGTCTATTATACAATGAATATTGTTCCAGGTTCACTCTTTTGTTTAATTAGCATCAGTTAAGTCATTTATTTCCTGCAGAAGGCAGCATGTTTGCCAAGTGCAGCAGCCAGAAAATGTTAACGAGTAACCAGCTGGTAACCGAAAGTTGAAAAGACTGTTGACATCACAGTGTTTATGAGTTACATTTGAATGATTAAGTCATATGTTTCAATTCTTATGGACAAATCTGGAATAAAACATTTCGTAGCACATTCTACTTGCTGTTTGGCCACTAGAAATAGTTCAAAATATGTCATTCTCACATGGTGGCCATTCTTGCAGAATGGTACATTCATGAAAACTCTACACCAGTGCTGTCTAATCTAAGGGCAAGGCAGATATCATCCA
This sequence comes from Haliotis cracherodii, assembly GCF_022045235.1. Lineage (NCBI taxonomy): Eukaryota > Metazoa > Mollusca > Gastropoda > Lepetellida > Haliotidae > Haliotis > Haliotis cracherodii. Next base: position 34,643,112 of record NW_027266286.1, read on the forward strand.
AAATATGATCATTTTTTATTTGAAATTTGTTTATCATTATGGTGAAAGAGTTACATGTATATCCATTTAGTTTTTGTTTTATTGTCATTCTGAAAACAAAAAAATTCTATGTTAGGACAGATTTTACCTGATTGTTTTTTTTCCCTTGATTCTTGGTATGATTTAAATGACAAAAAACATGATTTAACAACTTGGGTGTTGTAGATCACTGTCTTAAATGGATTAAGATCTTCCTTAGAAGAAGTCATCTTTGGAGATTGAGCTTTGATGTTCTTTAATTCAGGTTTTGAGGTGCCTAGATGTTTATCTTATGTAAGCTTGTCCACAATTGCACGGAATGTGGTACACTGCTCCTGATGGTTCTAGCTTGTGGCTGGATGGTGGTTTCCCTGTGGCTTTTATTGTGTTCTGAATGGTATGACTTCTTTCAAACTACATCAATGTTGGCCTGTTTCTTTAAGAGTCTCTGGATTTTGTGGCTAACTGTTCCAAAGTAGGGGAGGCTGGTCACAAAGGGTGCAGACTGTTGAGGGAAAGATTTCTGTGATTTCTTAGTCATGTTCTGTATCGTCTGTTGTTCTAGTTGCTCAGGGTAGAGGTTAGACTGTGTAAATACTTGTTAGAGGTGGCTTAGTTCAGTAGTTGATTCGTAGAGACATCAAAGCTCAGTTTCCAAAGATGACACAAAATCAGCTCTATCAGACCACATCCGTGACAACCCAAGCCACAGCATTCAGTGGGATAACGTCAAAGCCCTCACCACAAACCTCAAACGACGACCCCCTGTGTCGTATGAAAACAAACTAGTAAAAAATTGGAACTGGATTTGAAACTAACGAAAGAAAGACAATAAGAGTACAGAGTGTCTTTCTTTCGCGTGGAATGTGGACATGGCTTCCACTACGGACCTGCTTTCATCGGTCCAGGCTTCACCATTCTTCAATGACATTACTGCTTCGTTGAAGAGTGTTGGCATGGGGGTCAGGGATGACTTGGCCTTCAGTTTGAGATTCTGCAACGACTCTCGGATCTGTCAAATATACAAAATCACATTTAAGAAATGCAATATTTTAATACGTTTTATACGTAATTACATTTGCATAAATACATTTTCTCATACAGTAATCTAGTCTTTTTTACCTACAGTATCAATATTGATATTCTTATGAGGCCGTAATGCATACCTTAAAGTCATGATTCACTGGTTCATGGTTATGAGGACTTGACTCTTTCGTCATGATGTCATTGAATGTCGATACTGTGGAACGACAGTCTTTGTTGGTGCACTTCCAAGTAATCCAGTTATTCCTCTTCCTTTTTCCAACTCGGTAGGTGTAGCCACCAGTACAAAGGTATCCACTTCCGTGTGTAGTTGGAAGAAACGTGTACTGTAACTACGCGTTTGCCATATCGCGAATGATGACAGACTACCATGTTTCGGAGATTTATAACATAGTAACTGTTGAGTCAATCAGTTGAGTAAATGGTACTCACTAGATTATCAAAATCAGAGTTCACCAATTCAGTGAACACATTTCAGTTTGCGTGTACATATTTCAGTTTTTGACACTAACCAAGGAGTTAATTCCCTCCTAAAACAACACCACACATCAAAGGCGTACAGGTGGGTCGCCGTCCTGCGAATGGAAAAATTCAACGGGTCGTCGTCCTGCGAATACCCCACATCAAAGACTTCAAAATCAGAAAACTACAAGAAGCCATCAACATCAAAAGACTCCCGATGTCAATCAACCGTGACCAAGGCTATTACATTCCCTTCGCATACTATCAACTCATCAAAGACCCCAATCAGCCATAATCCTGTTGTTTATATTACTGGCTTCATCCTTTGTTTATGTCACTGACTTCACTGATGATTGTCATTACTACCCTTGTGTGTACATAAGAGACATCTCCATTCCAGTATAGCTACATCTGATATCTACGATACTGTATAAACATTGCCTCCTACCTATACATATACTTGTCACTTGCTTGATAACGGTGTTATCTCATTAACATTCACGAACTACAAACTGCACTTAAAAACAAAAACACAGCCCCAGCCACTGGATTAGACAACATTAGCTATAAAATCCTTAATCATGTCCCCATCAAAATTCAAAAATTAATACTACAATTATATAATCAAGTTTGGACCTCTGGCTACCTCCCCAAAACATTGAAAAATGCATTAGTGGTGCCAATTCTGAAACCAGGGAAATCCCCATCACGTCTATGTAAAATTATGGAATCAATAATTAATAATAGACTAAAGCATAAAATCCAAAACAATAGCCTCATTAAAGAGGACCAGAGCAGCTTCACAGCAAACGGACAAACATTAGACCATATTTTTAATTTAGAACATGATGTTAAGACAGCCCAAGCACAAAAACAATACACTGTGGCCATTTTTATTGACTTTTCTAAAGCATTTGATATGGTTTGGCAACAAGGCCTAATTCAAAAATTACTAGATAAAGCCATTGATGGAAGAATTTTAAATTTCATTCACTCTTTCCTAAATAACAGAAACATAACAGTAAAGTCAAACAACACACTATCAGATCCCCACATCCTAGAAAACGGTACACCCCAGGGAAGCATCCTGTCCCCCACACTATTTAACTTAATGATTGATGACATTTTCCCAACTCTTCCCAAAAACATAACTACAGCAAAATTCGCTGACGATATTTCATTCTGGACGTCATCAACATCCATAAAACAAATCGAAAAAAGAATTAAACCAATCCTCTCGGAACTAGAATACTGGGCTTCCCATTGGGGGTTCAAAATTAATACAAAAAAAACTATCGGCATTGTTTTCAAAAAAACATTCATGCTAAATTTAACGCCCAAACTCACCCTTAACAAAGAAACTATTAAATTTCAAAAAAATGCAAAATTACTAGGAGTCACATTTGACCAACACCTAACATGGGCTCCCCACATCAATAACGTGGTCAACTCCTGCCAAAAAGATATCAATCCAATGAGAGCCATCAGCGGCTCTCACTGGGGAGCTGACAAACAAACACTCATAAACATATACAAAACACTTATCCAAGCTAAAATAGATTATGCCGCTCCGGTCTTTCACTCCTTAACAGATAACCTCGAAAAAAAGCTTAATTCAGTACAATATAAAGCCCTCAAGATAGCCCTGGGGACCAGAAATGGCACCTCCCTAAACACCCTACAAATCATCACAGGCATTACATCAATCCAACTTAAACGTCATCAATCTATACTTAGTTACTGGGCTTGGGCACAACAAAACCCCATTTACAAAGAAATACTCCCAAAATACAAAAACTCAAGACCAGCTACCATCAAAAAGTTCAAAAACAACAAAAACCTAGCCCCCTTCATTATTCACCTTCACAATCTCATTAAAACCTACAATCTAGAACATATAACTCACTAGCCCCCAAACAACTCATACATTCTCGACCTCCCCCCGAAACAGACACATCTCTAACAAAAACACTCAGCAATCATAACAAACTCACAAACCTAGAAAAAGGTACCATATCACTAAATTACATCCAACAAAACTGGCCGGAACATACACACATCTACACAGATGCATCATATAACAGAAATAACAAAAAAACAGGGCTTGGTGTCCATACAACACAACCTATACCAAGCACAAAAAAATACCAATATGCAAACTATACACATACAAACACAGCAGAGCTACTAGCCATTCTTCAAGCTTACCACCAAGCTGAAACAACAAACCAAAACAAAATCATCATTATTTCTGACTCACTTAACTCAATAAAACAAATTGCAGATAAATATTCTAAATCCAGACCCGACCTAATCAAACAAATAGTAAACACCCACTCAAAACTCAAAATGGCAAATAAAACAATAACACTAGTATGGATACCCAGCCATACAGGCATACCAGGCAACGAAATAGCAGACCAATCAGCAAACCAGCAACAATTGACCAACTACCCACATTACAATTCCACACAAGCAAAGCCGAAACAAAAACACTAATAAAACAGACAACAAAGCTTTATTAATAACATCCAAAAATGTAAATCACAATGGATTAAAACACTGTTTACTAACCCAATCACTAAATGCAAGAACTACACAAACTCCATATTAGCAGATAAAATTATAAACAGAATACAAAGCAATCAAACAAACTTAAACGAGACACTCTATAAACAAAACAGACATCCAAATCCAAACTGCATACACTGTAATACCACAGAAGACATAAACCACATATTCACCACATGTAGTAAATATAAACAACAACAGCAAACACTATATAACTCTCTCCCGCCTAACTACAAAAACAATGTCACCATGCTATTCAAACCAAACAACCCACCAGCTACCTACCTACAAATAGCCACCTTCCTTAAAGACACAAAATTACTAGCTAAAATTTAGACCTTCCCAAACAAATTCTCCAAGCAATTTTCTCTCTTTACAGCAATACTTTAGATTCGTCTCGGGATTGAAATTCCCAGCGCGGACTGTCTTCTACGACGCCCGCGGCTCAAAATCTCAGCGCGGATTGTCTTCAGTGACGTCCGCACCCCAAACTCTCCCATATCCATTCATAGTGCCAACAACATAGCCGTTCAACCAGCCATCCACCCAATGTCAAGGACAACACGCTCACTGCCACACACGCCGACACATAGCCCTTACTTTTTTGGGCTAGACGTTTATCATTATTACCACTATTCATGATTCTATAGGACCCGTCTGCCCCGAGTGCGAAATAGCCAGAGGCTGAAGCGCTCGTTAAATCTCCCAACTATTGATTGATTGATAACCGTGTTAGTACCTACACTGAAACGTCGCTCTTAATTGTAATAAAGAAGTTGTTCATCCATAAATTCTTATCCTTACTTAATCATCATCATCATCATCATCCTTCAGAAGTCAATTATTAAATCAGTGGACTTGTGTCTTGAGATTGTTGTATATTTACAGAGGGAGAGGAAAGCACATTATGTGGAGGACATACAAGACAGGATGGAGGACCTTTTCGGGGCTGGTGCACACCTTGAACTTAGAAGTAAGTCAGTTCCTTATAACCTATGCCACATCCCCCTACCCCTGCCCCTTGAAGGTAACAACTGTATTCATCCTGTGAATATTTTCCATCCTCAGCCCAAACTGTCAAACTTCATTCCACCCAATGTTTTACACTGCATTGAATATGGGTTGCTCTCTTTAATGTTTTCACAAAGTTGGACTTCTAATTTCAGTTGCCAAATTGACAGTGGACATTCGAACAGTCATCCCACACTGTGTCAAGTTCAGTCAGGTAACTGACAGTAGCAAGGATGTAGTTTTGCATTCTGACAACTTGAGTGTGGAACTCCTACAATGTTGAACTTCCACAAAAAACAACAGGGATATACCTCTGTAACAGCATAAAATTCCTGTTTAGGCTGAGAATGATACCATATATCGCTGTGTATAAGGCAAGTTTTTCTTACCTAGAATTAGGGGACTTTCAAGTGGGGTCATCTTATACACAGGGTTGAAGAGTTTTGATGTTTCTCTCTGTTATGTACACAACTCACTGTTATGTACAGCAGCCACGGTCATATTACCACTATTGACTTTAGTGGATAGAGAATAAATATATATATACTCAACAACAAAAGTTCCTGTGACAATATTTTAGTGTATTTTTCAACCAAGTAAAGTTGGTTTTCAATATTGTAGTACATGTATGGAATCAAATCACAAAAACGCAACTGCTACAGAAAAGCATGCATTCCATGCAAAAGTTGACTTTTATGCAAGTCCCATGCATTTCACTACCCAAGAATGGGTATAAAAACATGTGCGTTAATGGGATTCCATATGCATTGTTTAGCATCGTGCTGACAACAACCACTCAGAAAAACAACAAAATTACGCAATTATTCAACATTACGAAATGCCACGCCTGTCCGAAAATGAGCGTCTGCAAGCCATTGGTATGCGTTATGGTATAGGGTGGGATTACCGCAAGGCAGAGGACTCGTTTGATAGTGGTAGAGGGAAATCTCAATGGACAGCGCTAACGCGACGAGATCATCGGCCTTGTTGTTCTACCGTTTTTGCATCGTCATTGCCCAGGCATTACCGTTCGACATGACAACGCCGGGCCTCATATTGCTCAACTTGTTCAGGATTCCCTTCAACAAAACAACGCGAATATCATCCCCTGGCCTGCTCACTCCATTGATCTCTCACTAATCAAGCACATGTGGGATGAGATGGATCGGCGCCTTCGACGTCAACCACGTGTTCCACAGACACTCCAGGAACTTCTAAATATGCTCCAGCAGATATGGACAGATATCCCACAGGACTTTATCCTCACATTGACTCTCTGAAATTCATATTTGTTGTAGTTTGACTATTATGTGTCAACATAAAGATTTCGCTATCGCGAGCCTGGGAGCATTGATGGTGATTGGTCAAATTGTTCCGTATGAAAAAATATCTGGCAATAGCGATCATCTGTACCGAAGTGCTACACTTATGGTTATTAATTTATTTCAAATATATATATATAGTAAAGCTGCAACTAAAATAACATGATATCGGAATAAATAAATTAGACGGGGAACCATCACTTCTTTCTGTGTTTCCAGATGAAAACAATTAAGACTTTTGTTGATCACATCTGAACACTTCGGTTGCTATTTTAAAATATTATGTCCACTCATCTCACCAGAAAAGCTAAAAGCTGTTCCACATCAGATCGGGGGTACGAGAAGAAAGAACGATATAGTAATTGGTTACAAATGTATTGTGGGATGAGGCTTTCATCCCCATTGTGACTGGTGTCTTCTCCGGATGTGGTAAAGATCAAGTCACTGGGGATCAACATCCAAGGTGCCAGTCATGCAGAATGAGCACTTGCATGCCTATTTGAAGATGCAATTATTTCAATAGTCTCTCTAACAAAATGTTAGACAAGGTTTCTAAGAGTGGCACAGAAATACTGACTCTTCTAGAAGCACTTAGTCATAAGTAAAAAATTAAGAATCATCGTCTGCTAATATTAAGAAGGGGCAAGTTTCTGGTGTGATACACACCACTGCAAGTCACTTGAGGGGCAACTTTGTTGCTCATCCCACCTTCTCACACTATTTAAAGGGCAGACATACCTTTCTGGTTTTCTGACGCCACTTGCGTACATCAAGGATGTCTGGTAAGGTGGGCCATCTAAGCTTGGTAGAAGTATCTGATCTCCACCAAATGCCATGGTCCCCCTTTAACTTAAATGAGTTCACAGATAAAATCATAGACAAAAAATGATAGACGTACACTTTTAATTATGAGCTGAGGAATTATTGCTTCTAAAAACCTCCGTATCCCAACAGATCTTTGATTGAATATGACAGGCCATTACCATGAGTTATCATGGACACAGCCAAGCTGAATCAGCAGATTACAAGGACAATAGAAGGGTCATTACAAGGCGTAGTGAATCTCATGGATCCCAGTTTTACCATGCACAGCATGAGGAAGATCATGCATCATGGGCATCTCAATTCAGCTGGCATAGAGGTGGACACTACTCCCCATCTAGTCACCATCATAATACCAGGTGGGCTGAAAGGGACTCTCATGCTAGTTACACAAGACCTCATAAGCATGCCCCTTCTCATACTGTTACGTGCTCCAGCCAAGCGTACACTGACTGAAGATGTTGCGTCATTCTCACTACGGTTATACTACACATGCTTCCTGCTCCTCAAGCCACAGATCTGATGACCAAGACAATACTTCGCAACATCATCACTTCTCCTCACTGCACAGATTACTTAGCAGGTGCGGCTCCATATCCAACACTGCTACTTCCTTGGATTTGGAATCTCCTTCAGAAGTCTCCAATAACTACTCATTCAAAGACATCATTGAAGGATTATATCACTTGATGTCAGCTTTACGTCCCACCACCAAGGAGAAGCAACCTACCAATCCTTTGCTAGCGCGCAGGGTATGATGAACTACTGTCCAGTACCTAATACTGAAGAATTCCACATTCATCCCTTACTGTCATACATGGAGAACATCATGAAAAAGATTGAATTCTCTCTAAATGGATCAGCTGCTTACATCCTTAGACTTGGGATGCCTTCTATCAGCAGTAATGGTTACAAAACACATGAATCTCCTTTCCTGCCTCATCCTATGATCGATGATGAGCATCATGATTTTGTCAAGAATCCCAACACTTGGATGCACATAGAGACAGCTAGAATCAGAGATCTGGATGTCAACAAGCAGATGTTGAATATCAGCTTGTACATCAATTGAGTTGCCGCCAGCATTAGTCCAACAGACCCAAACTCAGACCTTCCCTCAGACACATCAGTCAAAATGACCCTGCATCAAGCCGCATTTATTTACAGCTCCTTGGACCATATATTAAAAATGCAGGAAGATCTACAATCAGTGCTGATATGGATGGCAGATCATCTCATACCATTCAAAGGAATCACCTGCACCAACAAGTTCACCATGTGCTTCTGGAGTCGTTGAGAAGATGCATGTTGTCGCAGCCTATTACAGCTCCACAGATCTTCAACATTAGACTGAAGGATATCAAGGAAGCGATCATGTTGGCTACCAACCACAACTTCCAAGAATCAACTTGGCATGCAATATCAAAAAGCAATTCCCAGACTTCCAGATGCAGCGACAGCCTCCCAAGAGAAGACATGTGATGTCAAGGTGAGAATCCTTTCATGCCCCAGCCTTGAAGGATAGATCATCTTGTTCAAAGACCAGAGTCTCAAAAGAAGATCATCACTTCTCACAGCATCGAAGAGCCAGAGGCGTCCCCAGAGGCGGTCCTCGTCGCAAGGGATTCAGCAACAGTTCAGCACATCTCTCCTCTCTTCTGTTGACCTTGCCTGTCTAACTGACATTGATTTAAGACAACCAATATGCAGTACAACACGTAAACCAGGTCCAGTCAGAGGATGTCTAATGCAGTGTGCCAACTGTGATGCTGTCACAGTCGACTCCTGAAACCTCTATTTCCAGGAGTCTCCATTTTCTACTTTGACTAAGTCTGGTGATTCATCCTACAGGACAACGTTTTCATCTGACAGGCACCAAGGGAGCTCAAGCCAACTTGGCAGTACACTAGCTCCTAGACAATGGAGTCATGAGCGCTTAGAAGAATCAGATACCACACTGAATTCTACTCACCAATCTTTCTGAAATTTATGAAGAAATTAAGAAACGCCCTTTGAAAAAGAGATTGGATGGTCAGCCTAGAAGATATTCAGGAAGCGTATCCTCACATCCCCATCCATCCAAGTTACTATCTATCTACGGTTTGCAGTCTTCGGGCAGAGGTATCAGTTCAATGTTCTACCATTCGGCATATCCATAACTCCATGGTTGTTCTCCAGGATCACCATCATTGGGTTTGCCCATCTATTGTTGGTAAGACTAAACGGCCTCATCGACAAATTCCTATCAGCCAACCAGGACAAGTCACAGTTCAAGAAAAACTTCCTTATCCAACTATTAACTCACATGGGCTTCCTGGTTTTCCCCGACAAGTCAGAGTTAGAACCCATTCAAGACCAACTCATATTAAAGATGCCACAGTACAGGGGAAAGGGTCTACTCAAGAGAGACTTACATGACAATAGGCTGGAAATGTTAGCAATATTTCTAGCTATCTAAGCATGGCAAGTTCATGAGGACCAATCATCAGTACTGATTGCTACAGACAACTCGCCAGTGTAGCATCAAGGGGGCACATGGTTGAAGGTGGTTACACATTTATATGCCTTGGCAGGAACACTGAGCTGCCAGATGGAAACTCGTCACATACTGGGCATGCTCAACATACTAGCAGATTGATTTCCTAGGAGAACAAAATCATGTTCACGGAAATGTTCCTCCATCCAGAGATATTCCAATGGATAACCTCAGTTTGGGATTCTCCAAATCTCGACCTATTTGCATCCTGCCTCAACAAGATACTGCCTGTTTATATTCGCCCCATGCAAGACCTGCTAGCCCTCCAGGTCAATACCTTATCCATGAATTGGGAGGGAATATTCGCCTAAGCATTCTCCCCTTGGTCTCTCCTTGACAGAGTACTGTGGAAAATAGAAGAGACAGAATGCAGGATGATACATATAGCTCCGGCATGGCCCATCAGGACATGGTTTCCGAAATTACTACTCCTCCTAATGAGAGGACCTACCTTCTGCGACATATTTTAGGGCAGCCTCAACAACCCCAACCTTTACGCCTGGAAATTAACTTGACAAAGATGCTACTTTAAATCAGCTGCACAAAGACTGGCATGTTTATGTCAGATAATAGCCAAGAAGTGGTACATATAACCAGAAGTGAGGTCATAGATGACATCAGAACTGGAAATGACGTCTAAAGATGATCTCAGAACAGGTGGGTATGTAAGAGAGGACATCATAACCAGAAGTGACGTTATATGAATAGACCCGGAAGTGACAAGTGAAAGCCAAGTAAGTACTGGAAGTGACATCAGAACAAAATGCCAGCTATCTAGTGATACTAGATGCCACACCCCACCGATCCCACATCCCACCAGTCCCTCTGGTCTATACTGGCTAGGATGTAATAGAGGTAGGGTATTCGAAAGAATACTACCTCTATTACATCAGGAGTTAGTCTGTCCTACCTCCCCAACTAACTACATCTAATTGATGAGGGTTGTGGGTTGAAAGAAGTGATGATTTCCCGCCTTGTGCATGCAGTTTCATTTCCTGCGAAGGACAAAAAATTATTAAATTTTATAGTGTCATTCTCAGCCTAAACAGAAATTAATGGCTATGATGTAATAAAGGTTGTATTCTTGGAATTGTACACAATGATAAATATTGCTAGTTTTTTCATTGATTAATAGTAAACACTTTCTTTTTTGTTTTCATGTGTCAAGGTCATATCAAAGGTCAAAGACAGTCACACAGTGAAAGATGTGTGAACAGTATGATTAAGATTGTATTTACATTATGCTACACTAACTTTATGTTTAAATAACCACTTATGCTTTCAATTTGAAATTATCTGGAAATTCATGGATGAGCTTGAAGGACAATCATTAGACCCAAAGTGCTCATTACTTTCCTTTGAGAGTAGCTGTGGGCATGAGTTTCTGGTTTAAAATTGTGCTGCATTGGATATGTAAATCCCGTAGCAGAAAAGCTATACTTATGCTCGAAGTAAGGTCATTAGCACAATTAGAGTGGAAATACTTCATTTCACCTTTTAAGCTTCTCCTATGTTTGTCAGGGGAATGTAAAGCCTATTTTTCATGAGGGAATAACGGGAGAAATGACTGACTATTCCCACATACATTTGAGATTAGTGATGTTGAAATGTTGTCAGGACAAGAAGACCAAGGCTCAGCTGGTGGAGAAGATACAGATGAGGAAGAAGCTGCTGAAGTATCTTCGCCAGGAGGACTATCAGCGCTTCCTCTGGCTCTTGAGAGAACTGAAGATTCGCTATGCCCCCATCCAGGAATACCATGGCCATGCAAGCAAGAAGTTCCTTAAGAGAAGTTCCACAGTGAAGGCAGCATTTGATGTGAGAAAACAGAAACTGTTTGAACTTCGAGAACAATTAGATGCTGAACGGGTGGACTATGAGGTGTACAAACAAAAAACTTTGGTTAACATTAAGAATGATATTGACAAGCTAAACCTTGATAGAGAGCTTCTGTGGAAGCAGCAGGTGCGTGAATCAGTGACCAAGGCAGAGGTCAATTTACTTAAAAAATGATAGGCTGGCAGGACCTAAGATGCTTTTTCTGGGAAGAGCTGTCAGGTTGTTTGTGAGATATATAACTAAAAGGTTGAAACTAGCAGAAAATTTAAAGGTTTGTGTCAAGGTGAGTTGTCTGTGAGTTCTATTGAACTTTTATCATAGTTTTAGGCTTTCCATCTTCATCTCCTCTGAACCCAAAGTCATATGAAGCTAACATTTTGCATGTGAATGATGCAAGCATCTGTGGTCCACATGTGCTCACAGAATTACCCGTACATCATTTTGTGAATATGTTCTCTCATAGATGTAGACATAAAATAGTTCATTCAGCTATATTGTATTCATATTCTTCTAATAAATCTATGCTCGAATCAGGAAAGTGTATTTTTTAATTACTTTGACAAAAAACATCTGTTATATTAATCTGGCTGTTTGAAACAAGTGGAATATTCAACAATAGTAACAATTCTTCCGTTAACTTCTTTGAGTGGCATTTAGAAGTTGGAATGGTAACAATTTTGTCTTAATTCTTCCGTTGCAGATATTCAATGTATAAATGAATGTAATTACCAATTCATGGAAGGTTGATTTCTTTGAGTGTGTCCATAAAATTGTTATCATGGAAGTGTAGCAGGGCGTGCAGTCATCCCACAGATGACATCCTTTCCTTGTCAGCTTGCTGACGGGGTAAACCTCTTTGGTCATGTGGACAAGGCGTCCGACCTCTGATCAGAAGGTCCGTGGGTCGAATCCCATCATGGGACTCGGAAATTTTATGGCCGCTACATTGGCGCCCAATGTGGGGCTGAGCATGTTCATATTTAATTTAAGCAAATAAGTATCAGTACCCTGCTCAGAAATTTTATGGTCGCTACAGAAGCAAGATTGTTTTTAAAATATTACATACAAAATCCCTAAGGAGATAATTTATATGAAAAATTGTGATCTATTACATTATTGATATCAAGGGTATGAACATGTACCTGAAATATAATTTACAAATATGAGGTGTCTTATATTGTTCCAACATGACACTAAAAGAGTCTTGATTCTGATTGGTCAAAATAAAGATGAAAATCAGGTATCTAGTTCCATTCGATACCAAAAACATTGACATGCTTTTTTCACAACTCTATGACAGTTAGTAGCAAGTTGAACGTTATCAAATTATGTTGAATTGGCCATTGTGGACATTGTGTAAGCAGCTCATATTGCTGAAGTAGTAACCGCTTACAACAAGCATGGTTTCTGAAGACCAATTCTAACACAGATGTTCATTTGTTGAAAATCAAATATTTCTTATGAATCCTCTACCTCTATTACATCATTGCCAAATTCCTGTATTTTGGCTGCAATCACACTAAACTAACTTTCGGACTAAGTCCTCTTCACTGTCAAATTTAATTAGTTGTACCCGCAATAGCACAGCTTCTCATGCGTGAAGGTGGGAAAAACCTCACTTCTTTCCTGTGTGTGAGTCATCAACGCCTCCTCTAGCACTTAGTTGTACACGCCGTGATGTAACTGGAATACTGTTAAAAGCGGCGTTAAACCAAACTCACTCACTCACTCACTTGGTTGTATAGACACTATTCTAGTCCTTTTCAGTAAACAGTTATTAAAACTTCTATTATAATATTACTACATGAAGAAATACCGAGAAGTTCTACAATCCCAAGATTACAAAAGTAGAATTGACTATCGAGGGCGTTCCTAATCAACTATATAGTCAAGGAATGCTAGCGTATCAACAATGGGATGAGATTAAAAAACTCCCTTCTATAAAATGAAGCCCAGAAGTTAATGCGGTCGCGAAAGATCTGTCTCTTGGGGATGTATCCCTGGCTGAATTCCTTACCACGAAGTATGCGCTATGGCTCGACATGAGAACCACGGACGATGACTAACTACACAGCAGTGGGAGGAGAATAGAAAATGCTAGCGAGGGTGTCACTATACAGATAGCGAAGCTCCAGGAATCAGCTGGTAAATTAAACATATATTTGTACGCTATTATGGTTGCGCAACTTAATATACAGAATGGACGATTCGTGCAAGCAATCTATTAATTGTGTTTTACCTAAAGAATCGCACTGCGCTATCATCTGCAGGCAAACGGGTTGTGGAAAAACAGCTTTTATTCTAGATGTGTTAGAAAGTCATACTTCCCGGTATAATAGGGAGTATTGTTTCCTGGCTCTTGAATTTATTAGCTAAGACCACCACTTCGCTTAGTCAAAACTTGTGGGCACTGATTGTAGCAATTGCAGGGCTGTTGTATGTATCCGCTAAAGACTATTTATCCAAATCAGTTCATTAACCAAATCATGAGCAAACTAGCCACGACTCCACCTACTATAAGCGCTGTTTTTTCATCGATATGTTGTTGATTTTTAGCTGCAATATGTGGTGGCACTTGTGGTTGTGCGTCAGTAGATGGTTGTGAAACATGTGGTGTCTGTGGCTTGACTATTCCCGTTTCGCCTGTGTTTGTTTGCGTTATTAATTCGGTGTTAATATCTGAATTTATACCTGGTTTTTGTTGATCGGTAGCAATAACAATTTTATTATTATAGCCTATCACTTGATCGATCTTAAGTTCCATATTACTCGGAGACATGTATAGTCCCGGCGCATAAACGTTGTCTACTTTGGATTGAGTGTACTGTAATACATCTTGATAACGCTTTATAGAAGATGGTATGTCAACTGGTGAATTAATAACATCCTCCACGTTTGCAACAAACTTGTTAATGCGCATCGAGCGCCATCCCAGAACCGATGATTCCCGTTGAGTGGCTATTGAATATCGTCATTACCCCACCATATGTGATGACGGGTAAGGCACATAATTTAACTAAGATAATAAATAGTTGGATCGTATTTGGGGCTTATATCCCATCAAAACGAAAAAGTGTGTTAGTCACCCCCCTGCCAGAAAACCCAGGTTATATGTTATTTAGTCGTCCGACATAAAAAAATGTTAGTTTTAATTTGGTTACTGAACTCAATGATATTAAAGTTAACTTGAGTGCAATACCTAATCTTTCTACGCTTATTATTGAAGTCTTGTTCGGAGATGCACCGGAAGATGCCTTCGAAATATTACAAGGTCTATCGATTAAATGGCTAAAGAAACACCAACGTCAACGTTGCAGTATTATTTATATGGGAGTAACACCCATTGCAACCCTTGAGGGGGTCCAAATTATTAAAAGTGACAGCATTTCTCTTACTAAGATATTCATGCTGTATAATATACATTTGATAAGGTTCATGTATACTCTCAAAACATTTAAGCAAGACCAATTAAAGACTATTATATGATATAATAATATGGATTTATATCCAGCACTCGATGAAGTTGATGAATTTAGATTACATAAAATAAGCGACATAAAACATCGAATAGAGAAGGAGAGGGTGTTGAGACTTGGATTGTATAAAAAGTATCGCAGAGACGTGAATGCTCTCGACAGAGTTGACACCGCGCTTGTAACAGCTAGCATGGGACTCGGTGTAGCCGGTGTTGGTTTATTATCAACTATCGCGGCGCCTATCGTACTTGGCATGCAAATAGCTGCCGGAGTCTCGGGACTGGCAGGAATAGCGATAAAATTCATTTCTCGTAAGTTGCAAAAGAAAGCATTAAAACACAATAGTATTCGGATACTCGCCGAAGCAAAGTTGAACAGCATTGAGGATCATATTTCAACAGCATTGGCTGATTGTAAGATATCCGAAGAGGAGTTTAGTGTTGTCAGAACTCACCAAATACAACGCAATGAAGCAGGAGATTCGATCAAAGACCAGTGGTATTAGTAGCGAAGATGAGGAAAAAAAGGTCATAGAACAGGGGAGACAACAATTAATCCGTGTCAAAACCAACATTTAGGAGAATGTTTACATAAATATAAAATAATGGAAGTTATGCTCAGGGACAAAATTATCAAATGGAGAGAATTACCACAAGGTATATATTATATCAGTGATATCAAACCAACCAAATACGGTCATCAATTGTTTCTTTCCAATTACCAAGAAGAGTATATAGTCTGGTCTCCTAGTAAAATGAACGAAGAACTTAGTAAAAATGTTGAATATCACTTTGTTAAAAATAATGGTATACGTATGAATAAAAATAATAGAGAATATTTTCATTACAATTTAGTTTAATCTCATGACGATTGTTAAATCGCATCATCATTTACACATAAAAAATTCCCCTTGTAGTGGTGGTATAGGTATGTAAATCTGGCTCCAGTGGAAGTGGTCCAGAATCACCATTACCTATAAAAATTTATATCATAGAAGCATTGATAGGTTTGAAAATGGCTCCAAGTGGTGGTGAGCTAGAGACATTTTCATTACAATTTAGTTTAATCTCATGATGACCATTGAATCCCGTCATCGTTTACACATAAAAAATTCCCCCTGTAGTGTTGGTATAGGTATATAAATCTGACTCCAGTGGAAGTGAGCCAGAATCACCATTACTTATACTACTCACCTCACAAAAATATTTACATAGATGCATATAACAGGATATAAAAGTGAGCCACTCGTTAAGGGTTACGAGAGACTTAAAATATATCACAGTATATGCAGCATGAATATATTAATGTAAAAGGGGTATATAGAATATACTACCCGTCACTAGATGTATAATTTTGTTTTTCATTGGATAATTTTAAAGCAGGTTTTGACTGTGAAATATACATAATAAACTGACGTCCAAAAGAAACTTTACCAACTAAAAATATACATTTCAGACAAAATGTTTTGTTTTTTTCAATGAAGTCTATCTAAAACACATAACCTAAATACAACAATAGTGTATGCAGAAAATATTAATCGTCTGTTACATGTTTGCGAGATAACATGCGAAAAAGTGAAAAACACGTGCACCACGGACAACTGCAAATGCACGTGCGGGGAAGGGTATAAAACGATTGCAACGGCAAGTCAGACATCCACAGTCAGAGACTCAGGGCTTATGGAATCAGGGCTTTTAGACCATACAGAGGACAGCTATTGACAGCGCAACATCGTCGTCTGCGATTGAGACGGGCCCGGACTGTACGACGTTGGCAAAGACGTGACTGGCAGAGGGTTGTCTTCACTGACGAAAGTGGATTCTGTATGATTAGGGCTGATGGAAGACAATCTGTTAACCGCCGAAGGGGTGAAAGAACAGCGGCGTGTTGCGTGCAGGAGGTCGTACCATACGCTGGAGGGAGTGTCATGGTGTGGGGAGGGATCTGTGGTCATCGTTGTAGGAAACTTGACAGCTCCAGTTGTCCTACCATTTCTCCAACAGCAGCCACGTGGTGTCATTTATCAGAATGACAACGCTAGAGCCCATACAGCCAGAATTGTCACTAACTTTCTCGCAGCCAACAACATCAACGTCCTGCCGTGGCCTGCACGCTCACCCGACATGTCCCCCATAGAACACCTCTGGGACTTGATGGATCGTCGTGTTCGACAATGACCACACTATCCAGTCAACCAGCAAGAACTGATCTTGTCCCTTCAAGAAGAATGGCGTCAAATCCCACGTGACCTCATCAGACGACTGACTTTTTCTGTGCATCGAAGAGTTTTGGCGTGTATTGAGGCATTTGGTGGTCACACACGCTACTAATGACTTGTTATTGAACGTGAGCGATTGTTTATGTACTCTGCCTATTCTCCATGATTCTGAGACCTCGAGTTTTGTACCACACCCAACTTTGGGGGGCTCTGACGTCATTCTCGGTCGCGGTATGATTGTCATTTTCAGTGTTGATTATGGTGATATATAGATCTTCTCAATACACTTTACTTCATGCATGTATGTTTTGTTGTTTTGTTGTTTATCAGTTTTGCATAACTCTAGAAAGTTGGAATAGCTAAATTGACCTTTTCGTATAAACTTTCACGCAAATCATTGTACACAGGACAATCCAGCATGACAATTATCCTCAATACTTTCCTTACACTGAAATCACACTCTTTCATTCACATTCATATTCTAATATCTGCCTGTTTCCAACTTCAGAGGAGCAGTACCTGATCTAAATTTGGAGAAGGCAGAGCGGTAAGAATGAGGCATATACATACTTACATAACTTTCACACCCATACATATCTTTAAACATTCTATACGTACGTAATTTATTACCACCCGTTCTTCCGACAGACTTGCATAACGGGGTTCATTCCAATCAGACACATACTTTCCCATGCATATATCATGCACACGTACAACTACAATTTTCACGCTAACATTCTCAGAAATATTCAGACCCCATTCGTTTGCCTTACCCTCACACAAAAATTCCAGTTTTTCACACGTCCACCAGCATACCTTTCAGACCACATAAAAACATACTTATTTCATCTAAGGGACATTTTAGTAAAATGACAATACTGTCTAACAATACACATCCACAGTCTAACTATCGGGGGAATCCATCCCATATATCCATTAACAGTAACATTTGGAGCGTATTTACCCAGCCCTAAGAAAAATCTCAAAGCACGATGGTGAACAGTATTTACAGGAGAAATGTCACATAGACCCCAGATAGATGCCCCATAGCTCAAGACTGGCCAAACCATCGTATCATACAATTTGGAATATGAAGTGGATTGCATACCTCCGATTGCCTTGAACACAACCCTCCACGCTCACCAGGGTCAGCCCAACCCAACTGACGGGAATCCCTTCACTCTGGTCACCAGAAAAAAACTTCCAGAACAAACAGCCAAAGTGACTTATAGTCAAGCCTCATTAAATGTCCCTGACCGTTTTCAGAACAGATTCGCATTCCCAAGAACTAAAAACAAAGAACAAATCAATTACCATGTTCTCAGTGCTCAAGACATGCTTAAACGACCAAGCCCACCCAAGGCTAAAATCAAACAGAAAAGACAAAAAAATGGTCTCATCAGAGTCGAAGACAAAACAGAATAAAAGGTCATAAACCCAATGGGGAAAAAGTAGTCTTTAGCACTGACTTCTCCCAAGATCTTAAATAAGATCCTAACAGCTCAAGATATTGCCAAAGAGCTGAAGCACAAAAATATTAGGATAAATAAGTATGGAAGAGGCTACGTTGTTGTCTGGGACAACCTTACAGAATCAATTGACATGCCAAAAAGCATTAGCAAAATCAAACTAAAATGGGATACCATAAAATGTCTTAGTAATGTGTATTCAACTCTCTAAGGTTGAAAAATCCAAGCGACTACTAATCACTCTACTGAGCAGACAATCGAATCTGTGAGCACTGACACTGCTCACAGACACAAAGTCACTGCTACACGCAAGGGGAAGAAGACCAAAGCCCCCAAATCAAACCTCATGGATTCTACTACTCAAAAGGCTCAGATCTCAAACAAAGTTGATCTAAATGACAAGCAGGAAAATCAGTTCCAAAGCCAAAGCCACCCGCATCTTCGAACTGGTTTCAAAATACTGAAATACAAAGGAACAAGAAACAGTTCCCAAATAGTGTATGCCCTAAAATTCAATGAGCGCTAAACAATCATGGACTTGCTATTATTACAGTGGAACGCAAATGGCCTTAAGAGCCACGGCAACGAACTAAATGCACTCGTAAAAAAATAGGTGATAAAGCTGCATGTCATTCTAATACAGCTGGGGCCCATACTCAGCAAAAAAGCCAAATTCACGCTACCTGGGTACCCCTAATATAGAAAAGACAGAAACAGCCTGTCAACAAGGGAAGAGGACTAATGACCCTTGTCCACGACAGCTGTACCTCTAACACATCGAATCTAATGTAGGAAACCTTGAAACCCAAGTTATCACTTTAAAACTCCTAACTCTAAACAACGGCAGCCACACACGTTATGACCATGTTCACAAAGCATGGAGTTCAAATGATCCCACAATTGCCACCAACAGCCTCTCCTCACATTGCCAATGGCAAGTCCATAATGACACTTTTGGAAGCGACCACCTTCCTTTGCTCACCTACTGGACCTAGGTAGTTCACAATTATGGGAATAGCCCAGTCCTCAGCCAACATAGGATTATGCAAAGGCAGATAGGCCTTAAAGGGGCACTGATCTAACGAAATTCCCCGGACTGGTTGTTGCCTTTGTTATTGTTTTTTCCCCCGTGAGTACCCGGATGATACGCAACGCAACTGAGCGTGACCAGAGACTGGGCTACCGTCTGCAAGGACAGCTAAATAAACTTGGCAATATTTGTTTTACGCATTTTTGCATAAACACTGACTGGTTAACTGTGATCTATAAAGATTTCGACAAAGGGCGCATGTTAATTAATTTCTTCAGCCTAAACAAACAGACAAAAAGAACAGCAGAGCTCATCGGATGTCGTCATTTGGAAATACCCCAGATGGTTATAGTTTAATACTAAAAAAAGTATCCATGCAGTGAAAGCATTTTCGGATTTCGGCTTGCGTCGATAATACGATAACTACTCCCTTGTTGTCATCCACGTTTTCTGGTATAACCCTACACTTGTGTATTTGTCGTCATTCACTTGATGCTCAGTTAATGAATTTATTACAGGTACAATTAGTGGTAGCACCACTTAGATTACCTGACAAAGGTTCCCATTTGGCATTTATTGTGTCTGGGGTAATTATTCAATCTAAATCCAGGTTTGAAGTGAGGTGAAATGTGTGTTATGTAATATGCACGTGGCAGCCAAGCAAGAGGTAAATGATCAGTTGATTTATTTTTTTTGTAAATCAACGGATCGTTCCTAGTCATCAAAGGATTAACAGGAAATACGTTGATTGATTAATCACAGTTTTCTTGCACAGTGGATATGTCAAGAGTGAGTGTTTACATTTCTAGGTTTACTAAAACAAAGGGAATACACTCATATCATGGCGTGAAGTGCCGATGTAAAAAAAAAACATACTTTGTTCAAAGGGTTAACTGATAATACGTTGATTGATTGATCATTGTTATCTATCACTCAATGGATTTTTTAGGAACTGTGGACGTTATGAAAATAGTTGTCACGTGGGCTTTCTCAGCCGGCCATTGAGACTTGACACCTATGTAAAACACCTGAAACAATCCAAGTGATCAGTTGAGAAACGAACACGGGTTATAATATCCCGAAACGATATCTATCTTTTAAGATATTTGATTGTTACTGAGACACGTGGCATCGAATAAGTTTCTTTGTACAGCTGCAGACGAATGGGATATTGTTCCTTTGTGTGGATATTCACGGATACATTCCTCGAACAAGGAAGCTGCCTAAAATTTATACACATAAATTTGGTAGGTTGTAATTATGATATTTGCATTTTGTTTTCCTTCATTTGAACCGATTCGTTCTTGTTTCTCTACGTCTTGATTGGGAAATTCTTCAATGAGCGATAGACGTTTTCACAGGTCATTTCCTTTGTAAGCGTGTATATATTACCGTCAATTTGTAAAATGTGATTCAGACAATCAAAATGGCCTACAAACATCACAACAGATTATTATGTAGGATTAGAAGCCAAACAACATAGAAATGTACTTTTCAACGTAACATTTTCAGTTTCTTGGTGATGACATTAAACATCAAAATGTTTGGAATTCGTTATCATAATAATACAGATGGAAATGTTTTTCAGTCACTTTGTAAAATAACTGAATATTTAGACGTTTAATAAATTTGTTACACATTTGACAGTAAAAACATATACACACAATAAAATCCTCAGAAATTGTCTCAGCAATTATTGTCGCCGTTGATAATTATATTTTGAAAAAAAGCCCACAAAACTGGCAAAACTCCAGTACCATGGTGGAACAGAGAAATAGCAAAAGCTAGGAGAGTGAGAAAGAAAGCCCTTAATAGGTCAAAAAGGGACAATTCAGCCTTCACCCAAGTCCAAGCAGCCAAGACAAAAGTAAGACGGCTCATAGACAATTCTAAAAAAGAGTCATAGCAGACCATCTGCAAATCTATAATGAAAAAACAAATGCTAAAACACTCTGGAGCAAAATACATGCAATCAGGGGTAAGCATAAACCTACAAATATTCCCAAGTTAGCCAACACCCATACAGTCTAAGAAAAGGCCAACATTCTTGCTGAACACTTCTCATCTGCCCGCATCAACACAAATTACAGCAAAGAATTCAAACATGAAAAAATGCTTAAGATATCAAGACAGCCGCGAAAAAGCAAGCATCTGGTATACAATATATCTTTTACTGTAACAGAGTTTGATGATGTGATACAACATAGAAAAGGCACTGCACCTGGTCTTGACACAACCAGTCACGAGATATTGAAAAACCTACCTGATCAAACCAAAATTACTCACTGATTGTACAACATGATATGGTCCAAAGGAGAAATCCCCAAAGGATGGAAACGTACTGCTGTTATCCCGCTTCTAAAGCAAAGGAAAGACAAAGCCCTACCAAACTTTTATCGATCCATCTCACTCACTTCAGTATTGTGCACAGCTATGGAAGCCATGGGGCCAAAGGGCGAAAATTTGATAATAAGAAACTGAGTTCTTATTTAAGACACAAGGGCATCACTTACTATGTCACACAGAATGAAACCAAGGCTTCTTATGCTGAGAGAGTGATACGGACCCTCAAGACAACGATGTACAGATATTTTACGTTCAAACAAACATATCATTATTTGGATATTTTACAAGACCTCGTCCAGGATTATAACCACAGACCTCACAGATCGTTGAACAGAACAGAATAATACCTCTCTACTTTACCATCCCCTCTAATGCAGTGGTCGTGGGTCCATCTGGTTGTGGCAAGAACAGAATAATACCTCATAGAAAATACACATGAAACTTTGATTACGTAGTACATGCATACAGATGTAGATAAAATACAAACATATACAGCACATCTGTATGCATGTACTACGTAATCAAACTTTCATGGGTATTTTCTATGAGGTATTATTCTGTTCTTGCCACAACCAGATGGACCCACGACCACTGCATTAGTGGGGATGGTAAAGTAGAGAACTGTTCGTTTAGTGTTGGAGGAGGGGAGGTTAGGTTCCGGGAGGAGGTTAGGTTCCCGGAGGAGGAGAAGGAGGATATGAATGCATCTGCCTCATATGTCTATGCATATTATCATGTCTAGAGAACTGTCTCCCACAATCAGGATACGATTTGGACTTCATGACGAGCGGAGAGTAAATGAACATTTTCCAAAGAGGAAGACCCTTATATACTCTGAAGATCAGCTTCTGGGATCCAACTGTTAAACCTTTTAGGAAAGCTCATCCATTTCACAAACACTTTATTCTGACCAGATCTCTTTCTTTTCTTGAGTATTTTCTCCACTCTCCACACAGTGTCAGCATGCTTGTCTACTCTCTGTAGTTCATTTACATACAAACTGCCTTGAACTGGATCCTCTGCCATATCTTTCAACAGATAGATTATACCATCACGATAGTACCTTCTTCTTATGATAAAGATTTCCTCAGTCCATTTTTCTTGATAGTCTCTTTGAAATGTATGTCTCAAATGAGACAGTCTCACTTGATCGCCCACTTTAAACTTAAAGGGTTTCTTCATTGACTTCTGTGTGATTTCAACTTTCAATTTTGCCGGTTTCGTCAAAGCATCAATGTATTGTTCCTTCCATACTAGAGCATCATTAGTTTGATTAATATCTGAGGATTCTGTTCAGTTCAACAATCTGTGAGGTCTGTGTTTATAATCCTGGACGAGGTCTTGTAAAATATCCAAATAATGATATGTTTGTTTGAACGTAAAATATCTGTACATCGTTGTCTTGAGGGTCCGTATCACTCTCTCAGCATAAGAAGCCTTGGTTTCATTCTGTGTGACATAGTAAGTGATGCCCTTGAGTCTTAAATAAGAACTCAGTTTCTTATTATCAAATTCTCGCCCTTTGTCTGATCGTATAATTTGTGGCAGGGTAGCGCGGGTAAATATCTTTTTCAAGGCCTTAATGACCGCATCTGGTGTTTTATTTTTAATGGGCTCCACCCACAGAAATCGTGTAAATACATTTATAGCTATGAGTAAGTATTTCACACCATCATTGACCAAGGCTATATTAGATACATCAGCCAAGTCAATATCCCATCGAGCATTGAGACCTGAAGCCACCACTCTGTTCCGCTTGAACTTGTATCTTAAAGGTCGCTGAAGCGAATAGGCATCTTGTGATGCCAGCCATTTCTTGATGTGATGTAAACTAATATCAAATTTCCCCTCCTTTTTCACAATGTGATACAACTTAGCAGGGCCAGAAAAGGAGGCTGGGTGTTTGGGATTCAAATAAATACTAGACAAATATGCTTTCCATCCGTCAGCAGGCATGGTTACATGTGAAATGAAGACTACACGATGTAAATAGAGCCTTAATATTTATCCACTACATAGTCATTCATAACTATAGAGACGGGGCTGGGCTACATTCAGTGATAAACGTACTTGTGCATTTACGTTAACCCGTGGATACAGAGGAATGCCTTCCTCTAAGGTTTGTTTACACAGCTGATTGCCTTCAGTGGACAAGGCTGTTATGTGACCTAGTTCATCACTCTGTTCACAGTAACAAAACATTTTTCCTTTACCTATGCAACTAATGTAAACATAAAAGAACGGACAACATTGCTTCCTCACTATTTCAAAGGAATTTCATACATACTATTCTACAGATTTTGATACTTATTAGACCATGTTTGAATGTGTAACCGTTGATCTGTCTATAGCGCGGGATTTCCCGGTTATCGCACCACACCTTGAAATACACTGGTTCATGGCTACTGATCTCTATTTCTAGTGTGACGTCACCGTCTCAGACATGAATAGCCAATCAGAAGCACGTCCCTTCCTGTTAACCAATCAGAATACCGTCCCTTTGATGCAGAACACCCATTTCATATTCATCAGCCACAGGTGCAGCAACAGGTACGTCACTAGAAGCACTGCAAGTAGAAACAGGAGAACTCCCATTGAAAGGAGAGTGTAGGCAATATCATCATTCTGGCGATGGACCTCAAATCCTTTAGTGAAAAAGATTTGACTAGACAAACACACAGAGATGAAGCCTTAGCTCGGAAAAATCCCTCACTAAATAAATCTTGGATACATGTATGAGAACTCAACAATCGTGATGCCATGCAGCCACCAGAAAGTCACCACAAAGAGTTACAACCTCCCGGACTCCAAAGGTTGACACTGCATTAACATCAGAAGTCACTAAAAAAGAAAACCCAACCCTACTACGATCAATAGCTATCACTAAAATTCAAACAACCAGGGACAGCTGGGCCCATATATACACTGATGGATCCAAGAATCATATCAACAACAGTGCTGGTTACGGGATACATATCCACAGCTCCAAACCCCAAGCACATTCAGTTCGCCTGCCTGATGGTCAGTCAGTATTGTATTCACTGCTGAATTGGAGGCAGTTCATCACGCACTCAAACTCATACCGGAACTACCAGAAGCAAAGGCAGTCGTCCTATCAGACTCGCTTAGCACACTTCAAAGCCATCAGTGGCAGAAACTCAAACTCCAGGCCAAACACAGTCAACAATATTCTATACGAATATACAAAACTATCGGACCAAGGGCAACAGGTGGAGCTGTGTTGGATCCCGTCTCACATTTATACTACCCATCAAAAGTTTAGACTCGCTGAAACCACTCACTATATCTCGTAGGAAAATCGTATTTGTGAAAGCTAACAATAAAAATTTAAAAAATCATTCATTTAGGTCTTCAAATCCATGTTCAGAAGGACGTGTGCATTGATGATTAGTGAACCAGAATGCCGTATTCGCTAGTACCATACAAAAGTGAAATTGCAAAAGTTAATAATGGGTATGACCACCCCTGGCTCTAACACAGGCATTGCATCGACGTTGCATACCACGAATGAACAGTCCAATCTGCCGCTGGGGAATGTTTTGCCATTCCTCTAACAATGCATTGCGAAGTTGGCGAAGGTTAGCAGGGGAAGGAACTCTGGCATAAACACGCCGTCCCAGCAGATCCCAAACATACTCAATGGGGTTCATACCGGGCAATAATGCTGGCCAATCCATTCGATTCACCCCATGTTTGTGTAAACAAGCTGTCACGATGCGACCTCTGTGAGGCCTGGCATTATCATCTTGGAAAACCGTGTGACCTGGCATGGCCCTTAAGAATGGAAACACAATGGGAATGATGATCTCGTCCCTGTATCTCTGCCCAGTCAGATTTCCTTCCAGTACCAGTAAATCAGTTCTTCCAGTCATGGTGATACCTCCCCAGACCATAACGGATCCATCTCCAAACCGATCGTGCTCCACAATAACAACGTCAGCGTACCGCTCTCCCTGACGTCTGGAGACTGGGATCCGACCATCGTTGAAATGCAGATTGAACCTTGATTCGTCAGAGAAGAGTACCCTTGCCTATCTGCGGGGACCCCAGCGTAAATGTCCATTTGCCCAATTCAGTCTGTTCTGACGGTGCCCTGTAGTAATAGGGGGTCTTACGTCTTACAGCTGGACGACGTGCCCGCAGTCCGTAGTGACGTAATCGGCGGTGTATTGTTGATACAGATACACATCGTCCTGTAGCTTGTAGGAAAGCATTATTGGCTGCTGTGGCTGTAATGTGTCTGCCCATGAGACGTATCGGTCATCTTGCTGTGATGTTACCCTGGGCCTACCCCACCTGGATCGATCCTGGATCGATCCTGGACGGAGTTGGTCTGTTGAAAGCGTACCCAGAGGTTGGAAACTGCCTTTTGGGATACGCCAAGATGTCTGGCAACATACCGTTGTGATCTGCCATCTTGTAGGAGTGCCAAGGCTTGATGTCGTTGCTCCATACGGAGACTTCTCCCTCTACCCATGCTTGCATCAAAGAAGAAATTCTCCACTAACTCAGAGGAGCCAACTGCAATCCTTATAAAGATGAATTGCACGAGTAACCCGCGTATAATTGCTGCTAAAACACGTGCATTATCGTGCATGTGAACAGCTGCATTTTGGTGCGAAGTTTTGTATAAACATTTGCGACATTTCACTGAGTTTGATCAATTAATGAACTCAAAACTCTAATCTTTTCACCAGTACAGGTTTGGTTTTACGTCACATCAGTTCAAAAAGTACCTGTAAAAAGTTTAGAATATTTGGCTTTATCTGGTTTGGAACGGTTGAGTATAGTGAGTGGCTACATTTACACTGGTGAGTCTAAACTTTTGATGGGTAGTATATATTTATGGAAATGAAAAAGCAGACACACTCATGGGCGATGTTAGCACTAGACAATAAGAGATACTGACTATTCCCTTAAGTAAACTAAACTAAGCGGCAAAAGAAAGTATAGGTTGGCAATTTGTAACCACAAACGATAACTGGTGGAAAGTGGGTATTGGGAATATGGCTGCCCAGGAACAGGTACCCCAAAACACCCCACCCGAACGCGCCACCTTTGACGACGCTCGTGCAATGACAAAAAAATGGTGAAACAGGTTTCCCGCCTATGGCATAAACTGCACGTGCATGTAAACTGTATAAATGCGTTCGTGTCCAGGGTATAACCACACGTGATGAAAGCACACAAAAGGAATGCCACGACTGTCACAGGAGCAGAGAGAGAGAGCCATCGGTATGGCTGAAATGGCAACACAGGTCCAAATTGGCAGAAGTTTGGTTGTACACCATTGACAGTAGCTAGGCTGATTCAACAGTACAGGCAAACAGGGAGGACACAGGGCAGGCCTAGAACTTGACAACCCCGAGTGACAACACCACTGGGAGACAGGTCAGATACGGCTCATTCATCTGCGAAACACATTCGTAACGGCGACGGCGACGGCGACGGCGACGGCAGCAACAGCGTTGGGACATCCCATTAGCCAACGTACAGTACTACGACGACTTCAAGCTGCTGGAATCCGAGCGTATCGTCCTTTCCGAGGAATGGTACTGACTGATCAACATTGACGCCTGAGACTGCGAATGGCGAGGCAGGTTCGACGCTGGCAAGTGAGAAATTGGCGTTGAGTGCTGTTTACTGATGAAAGTCGGTTTAACTTGTTTCGAAATGACGTCAGAGAGCGCGTTTTACGACGCAGAGGGGAACGTTTGGCTCCGGCGTGTATTCGAGAGGTCCATCCATTCGGTGGGGGAAGTGTCATGGTGTGGGGCGGTATTTGTGGAGATCAGAAGACTGATTTGGTGTTTATACAGGGAAACCTGAACGCTGTGCAGTATTGAGACCACGTGTTACAGCCAGTTGTGCTTCCTTTCTTACAAAACCAACAGCAGGGGACATTTTTTCAACACAACAATGCCAGGCTCCATACTGCAAGACTGACTCGGAACTTTCTAAACCAGCAGAACGTTGACGTTTTGCCCTGGCCTACCCGATATGAATCCTATTGAACATCTGTGGGACCATCTTGACAGACAGATTAGAGCACGCCATCAGCCTCCCGTCAACAGACAAGAATTGTAGCAGGCCCTGAGAGACGAGTGGCAACGGATTCCAGTTCACGTCATCAGAAGACTGATGTCATCGATGAGGCAGCGTATCACAGCATGCATTGAGGCAGCTGGATGTCATACACGCTATTGAAGGCAACTGTGTCGACAGTGAACTTGTAGTGTGTCTGACAATGTTTTGGTGACATTTCAGACAACTTTTGAAATTGAAATTTCTTACCCCCCCCCAATTGTTACCTTGAGCTTACATTACCTGTGATTGCACAATTTCATGTAAATTGTGGTTGATCAATCGTTTGTTACCCCTCCCTAGATTATATTATCATTCACAACAACACCTCTTCTTGTTATTTTTTTATTGATCATGGAACTCGACCTTTACTTTCTTTTGCCGCCCAGTTTAGTAAAAGTCAAAACCTCCAAAGTGCAAAGATGGCAAGCCCAGTGGGACGCAAGTAAGATCGGCAGATGGCTAGCCATACTCATACTCAAATGAAATGAAAGTTGAAATAGCCATCTAACGCCTCAGACTTGGTCACAAAAAGTACTATGACATGGTATGTCCAACTTGCAATCAACCTGAATCCATTGCCCACTTGTTACTGGAATGTCAAGACTATACTGCAGCCCCGGCTGGGTTAAAACAAGAAATGCAGTTAGATCCGCTATCTGTTGTAGATCTCCTAAAATTTAAAGCCAAGTGATGCAATAGCGAGGGCCAAACTAATTTTATTTCTGAGAGATGGACAGCTACTCAAACGCATATAAACAGAGCAGCCAAAGATAAAAATGAAATCATATCAATATACGAAAATAATATCAATACAAATACAGAAAATCTATGAATACTAAAACTCATTATAGGTATGTGTACCCTACTCACATACATGAGTCCCAAGGAGGGACAGGTCAGTCAAAGACAGAAGGCGACCTCTTGAATTAGAGGTAACTAGACATACAGCATTTTCAGTGTATGCTGGCCACCCGTCGTTTCACTCGGTACTGAAAACCTTCATATACAAGACTGCGGCCACCACGATGGTTGGGAATGAACTTGACAATCACATGTGCATTTGCCATTTTTAAAAAAGTTCTCAGTATCTTTTACTCTGATGTATACTGAAAGTGCCTTAATTATTTAAATTCCAGTGAACAGAGTTTTGGGCATGATCAATGTGCTCTTATAAACACAGTGATATAAATCCCATGCAGTGTGGTGACAAAGTGAGAATAAGCATCTGTGTTAAAGACGACCCAACTTTGTCAGAATCTGTGTTTGTCTGTAACAACTTCCAGCTGGTGAAATTTTGGTGAACTGACAAGTGATGATGAATGTTTATATTCATATCATTATAGTTTGTCAAGTCCATGTGGGGAAATGTCAGTGTGGGGTATTGTCCGAGCGGGGAATTGTCCTACATTCTCGCCAAATATATAGTGTTTGTGTGTGAGTTTAAATGATAAGTCACACCAGCAATTTTTCAGCTATATTGGGACGAAATTATTACCAGCTTGTTGGATTAAATGTAACATAGCTGCTTTACTTGACATGTATATTTTCTAATAATACAGATGCTTGAATGCTCCAGTAGTTCACGATCAATTAGATATTCTATTGTGTCAACCAATCAGTCAAGCTTGAAATAAGCTGATAAATATGGATCGCACAACAATGAATGTTGGCACTGACTACCAATTTTTTCTCTTACTTTTAGATTTAATTCATCTCAATTTTTCAGTTCATCGAAACTGTTAAGAATATGGTTAACATGATCACGAGGTAATGAGTCTGTTGAATGTTACCCTGTGAGATCTGTCACATCTAGCACTAATTTGATGCTTTCTTCGCATTTAGCCATTTCTACATTTGTTTGTCCATTTCATGGACTAGCAAATAGGCAATAACATTATGAATTAACAAAGTCTTTGTGTGGGATCGAACTGACGTCTATGTTCATAAAGAAAGGAGGAGGGTCTTTCTCTGACATAAATAATTCAACATACTCAATTCGCAAATACAACCAACTATACAACTGAAACAGGGGTTGAATGTGCAGAGATGTGGATACAAAACTTGATGCACATGGTGAACAAGTTCATGTTGATATAGAGTTTTCAGCAACATGTATTTGGAGGAGATTGTTTGTGGGAAAAAGTACACGATATAGAGGTGAAGCAAGTAAATTGACATAGAGGTCTTTAATATAACAACAATCAACAAGTATTAATCTGTTAACGAGTTAACCTTGTTTTCTGAATGTCATTATGTATCATTGATTATATACGAAATTCACCGTTTTGTAGTGCCTCCAATTCCATGTGTGATATGCTACTTTCGTTTGAATGTATCGCTGTTATCGTGTTAAAAGACTTTGACATCGTATTTAAATTTCTCTTGTTTTGAACATATTTATTTCACAGAATGTGTGAAACTGGTTTGGCAAACAAGTAAAGACTTATGTCAATACCGCTGCAGTTGTCAACAATTATAGTGTACAGTCAAAAGTAAGTAATAGGGTAATTATTTTGCATGAAAACACAGTTGTCGACTCTGAACCTGCTGAAGAAAAACGCTACAAGCACAAGTCAGTAACATGAGAGATTAAATGATAGTTTGCATTTAGACTAAGTTTGGAAATCTGCCAGAGGCTGTTCTGAAATTATAAATGGATTTGAGTATTTTGCATTTCCATAAAGATTAGAATTTAGATCACAATCTTTTGAGTAAAAGTAAATGTTTTTTCTTCTGCTGTAGTAGTTGGTACAGGTAAAGAAATAGTGAAGTGCATCTTCATGGTGGTAGCCAAAGGAACAGTTTGGATTAGCTGATGTAAACATTTTAAGCCTGTCAGCATAGAGGTCACTACAACCAAGTCTCAGGCGACACAGTATGGTTGAAGCTTGAGTCATAGTGTAAAAAGTTGTTTGTTGCAATGCTTTTCATCACCTTTTGTCATTCTAAAAAGTCTTTCAATGTATTGGCTTCAGTATATGCAGTAGTCTGACTTAATCCGGAAGAAACGATTTGGTATTTCTTGCTGTTCTGCAATTTAGAGTCGATGTTTTAGAACTATTCTTCAGGTTGTAGTCATTAGTTCACAGAGAAAGCTAGCTGCAAGATTATGTATGTTAGTATGGTTTGATATCTTCTTTCACTTAGAGGCAGAAAATTTGTTTCCATATATATTTTGCAGTGCCTAGTACCACGAACCGCCCCATATATTGTCCTAAACTCATCTAAGTTTAGTTGTTCAAGCATCAGTGACTGCTCCTTCAAACAGTTATCCCAGATGTGAGAGCAGTAGTCAACATTTGGTGCTATAAATGATATGTACATAGTTCTTAAAGTTTTCCTATTTAAGCGATATTTAAAACTTCTGAGACAGTTTATCATAGGACTAACCTTTGTAACTATTTCACTGATATGCTCACCCCAAGATCAATGGTATTCGAGACTAATTCCTAAATGTTTGTAGAATTGAACTTCCTTGATGATAATGTCTCATTTTTAGATCAGGTATAGGAGTTACTTTACATGTGAACTTGATAGATTCGGTCTTCTGTAGATTAAATTTAACTTGCCAGGCGTCCACTCAAGTAGACATTCTACTTCGGTCATTATTTAGGTACTTTGCTGCAATGGTCGGGTCATGCACTGCACCTCTAATCTGTTCAATCTTACCCGACTGCAGTCAGACATTCTACATATCAATCATCACATCCAAATTACCAACCCAGTCACCACCAGTTACAGCCTTTCAGCTTCCCACTCTACGTTCTGAACATTACATTCCTCTGCCACATACAATTAGGGATAAGGGGTCATGTGGCCCTCTGCCTCCCAGCTGGTGACTGTGGACAATTCTCAGGTCCAAGGCAGCATAACATAATGAAATCTTCTAAATACACAATACTTCTTTCTGTTTGTTGGCTTGAGTAAACGTATCACAATAGCAAGTGTACACACATTAAAACAATTGAAATATAACAAAACGGATCTCACTTCTAAATTATATTTATGTATTATTTACATTATGGTGTATGATAACAAACGATAAAAACAGTTTCTTCAGCAAAACCAATGGCATATAAACAAATGTGCCTCAAAAGGAAATTGTGCCCCGACTCAGAATAGTCAGAGTTAGCAGGCAACACGTAATTGCATTGGTGCAGCAGTATATACACGTCGTTGTCCTATTCAGATTCAAAATATCTGGCCAGTCTCAGTTTTTGAGTAAAGTTCTTTAAGTCTGTTTTGATAGCCTCCGGATTGGGTGTGGGTGTGGGTGTAGGTGTAAACTTTAAACCTTTTTTCAGTAAACTGACTTCATTTACACTGAGGGGATGACAAGACAGGTTTATGATTTTAGGATCTTTTATGTGATTCCCTGCCTGGAATTGAAAGCGCTGGCCAATTAAAACTGTGTTCAATCTTACTCCACTTATTTAATTATTACTATATTGTGCCTGAGAGTAAGAACTTTACTCTGCTATATATATATATAGCTCAAAAACTGAGACTGGCCAGATATTTTGAACCTGAATAGGACAACGACGTTGAATGAGATGATGACGCAGGCAATAAGAAAAATGGTGAAAGTCTGGTGAAAAATAAATAAAGATTTATACCTCCACGCGGGAGAGAAAAATATTTGTAAGCCTTTTATGGTAAGACTTGAAAGTGCTCATATTCATGTAAAAAAAACCAAAAAAACCTATCTAAATGTGAATTGAAAGGCCTTACTAATCTTAAAAATAATACAGACATCGTTGTTAAAGAAGCCGATAAAGGAGGCGCTATTGTTATTATGAATAAATCATTTATCAAAGAAAGATAATGTCCATTTTAAATGATGATAAATATTATAGCAATTCTAGTAAAAGTGAAAAAAATCTGTCCAGAATAAGGTTAAGAAATTGTTAGATAGTTAGTATGATGACGAAATTTTAGACAAAGAAAAAGACTATCTTACCAATTTTGAACCTAAGACCGCAAATTTGTAAGGCCTACCCAAAGTACATAAAAGTAAATGAATTCAAAGGAAATCAATGATAAAATTGTGAGGTTATTTCTATTGAAAATCTATTTAGATTTACCATTTAGACCTATTGTGGGAGGATCAGAGAGCTGTACTCAGTGTCTTAGCAATTTCAGAGATATTATTCTTAAGCCTTTATGTAAACATGTAAAAATGTTTCTCAGAGATGACATTGATTTTTAATGTAAATTACCTACTGAGGTGCTGGAAGGATCTATGTTGGTTAGTTTTGACGTTGTTAGTTTGTATAGTAATATTGAAACTGAGCTCGGACTGGAAGCTATCAGATACTGGCTGAAAGAATACCGCCATGAAATACCAGATAAATTTTCGGTTGAGTTTATCATTGATGCAATGAAGTTGGTTATTGCCAACAACATGTTTTATTTTGATGGATCTTATTATTCACAGAAGTTAGGAGTAGCCATGGGTATTAAGGTAGCACCTACTTATGCAACCCTTGTGTTGGGATTTTTAGAGAATATGTTTTATGATAAGGTGAGAGATACTCTTGGTGAATCTATGAAAGAACAAATTGAATATTCATGGAAAAGGTATTTAGACGACTGTTTTATCATATTAAAAACAAGTGAAAGTCAACTTACAGCTGTTCATGAAATTCTAAATTCACTTAATGCGTCACTCAGTTTCACTATGGAAAAAAGCGAATCCAGTTTAACCTTTCTCGATGTAAGAATCAATTTAATATCTGGGAGATTTGTACAAATTGATATATTTTATAAAGATACTGATACGCACCAATATTTGGATTTTGGATCATGTCACCCGTATCATACAAAACGAAATATCCCTTACTGTCTCGCAAGACGTATTTGTACCATTGTTTCCGGGAATGATGTTAAAACTACCCGCCTTGCTGAACTTAAGAGTTTCCTACTGCATCAAAATTATCCCGCAAAGCTAATTGAAGAAACCCTACAGAAGGCGCTTAGTATTGAGCAACTAAAACTGAGAGAAAGGTCTGAAGAAAACAATATGGGGAATAATTTAACTCTAGTGTCTACCTTCAACCCTAATAATCATGAAAAAAAACATTATCCATGGTTCAACGATACCTGCCTATTTTGAATCAAAGTATTAAAATGGAGAAGATATTGAGCAAATACAAAATTATCAACAGCCAAAGACAACCAAAAAATCTTAGAAAGATTTTGACAAGTTCTAAATGTGATTCTGTTGTTCATAAATGTAAAGGTGTAAGTTATTTGTCCATAGTCACCTTGGTATTGTGACGTCATAGTTCTCCTAAATGTTATGACGTCACGTAACTATATGTTATCAACAGTCGTCCTCTTCACTGGCAACATATCTAATAGTTGTGGGGGAAACCGTACCCCTCACTTCTTTCAATCCCTTACCCCTAATCCACTAGATGCAGACATTTTGGGAGGCGGGGCGGATTAATTCCTGATGTAAGAGAGGTAGAATTCTTACAATTGTACACAATGATAAGTATTGTTAGATAATTGTTCTGGGTTAGACATAGATGATGTCATATTACTAATGTATTATACTTATATTTAGCCATCAATGTGATACTCAGACATACTATAACGTCACTTCTGGTGATGACATCACTTGTGACGTCACTTCTGGTTGCAATTCCTATGACTTCATTTCCGGTTTTACGCCTTATATGACATCATTTTACTGATGGTAGTATCACCACTTCTTGGCTATTGGTAAGTTCTTAGTCCAGATCTCAAGTCTCTTCCGGTGGTAGTACATTATACATCCTAGATTATCATGTAGAAACTGCATATCACTTTATATCCCTTCGATCTATGATTTCAGTGTTGCCACTTGACTTGCCTACTATTCGATAGGGGGGCGGTCTGGTAGCCTAGTGGTTAAAGCGTTCGCTCCTCACGCCGAAGACCCGGGTTCGATTCCCAACATGGGTACACTGTGTGAAGCCCATTTCTAGTGCCCCCCGCCGTGATATTGCTGGAATATTGCTAAAAGCAGCGTAAAACCATACTCACTCACTCACTATCCGTACAAAGGCTAACTTGCCCTGAGTTCATGAGGTATTATGAAATCTTCATACCCTTGGTTTTGCCCTTTCCTGACGAAGGTGTGCAAGAGATAAAAGGCGTTTTCTCTGCTTTTTGTGG
Organism: Haliotis cracherodii; assembly: GCF_022045235.1. Lineage (NCBI taxonomy): Eukaryota > Metazoa > Mollusca > Gastropoda > Lepetellida > Haliotidae > Haliotis > Haliotis cracherodii. Next base: position 34,678,548 of record NW_027266286.1, read on the forward strand.
GGTTGAGTAGCTGTAATGAAATATCTCAAGGCTCTTGTGGGACAAAGTAATCTGTCTGGATAGTCCACACTTTTACTTAGGGCTGGTATCGTATATTGCCTGTGTCCGAGAGGGCCGAAGGTCGATGATTGGTTTTTTGGCATTATAATCCGGAAGTGATCTGAACGACACTGATTTCCATTCAAGGGTATGAGTTACAGTGGAAATGTCAGTAGCGTGTAATTCTGATACACGAGCCGAGCCGCAGTGGCCATGGCTAGGAGGAAAGCTGTTTTCTGGAAATTAAGATACTCTTAATAAAAGAACATATACATGCATAAATTTGATGACACCGGACCCGATCGTTTTTGTATGGTAGAAATTTAATTTTATTTCTTATGTAATCATTGAATTTCATTAGATTTTCGAGTAAACATGCAGATTGCCCGAAACGTAATGTTGTGACGTCGCGACGGAGCAATTCGCCAAAATTCGCCAGTTGCAATGCCATACACGTGCAGCATACAATTTTCTGAACTGTCGTGACAATTCCTCTGTCAGTAAGGTTTAAAAGGCCAGGACAATGACAATGAAACACAACAGCATGTGGCGCAGGTGATGGGTGGGACCAGATTGACCATCTCTAAGTTGTGGACACATTACAACCATATGGGGAAGGCTCATGCCACTGATCGGCACATGCGACAGTAAAAAGTGCCTGTGAGCTGACCCACATCTCTGTGTTATTGTTTATATCCCCTAGTAGTATAGGTAATGGGGGTTCTGGACCACTTCCACTGGAGCTGGATTTATTACCTATACTGTTACTACAGATGGCATTTTTTATGCCAAAATGATTATGCGATTCCACGATAGTCATGAGATTCAGTTAAATTGGCTCTAGCTCACCAATACCTGGGGCCAATTATTGCTTTAGATGAGCCTAAATGGTAATAAAAATATTCTTCATTATTTTTATCAATAAAGCGATATTCAACATTTTTATTAAGTTCTTCGTTCATTTTACTAGGAGACCAGACTATATAACTACACTCTTCTTGTAAATTGATAAGAAACAATTGATTACCGTATTTGGTTGGTTTGACATCACTGATATAATAAAAACCTTGTGGTAATTCTCTCCATTTAATAGCTTTTTTGATCTCCATTATTATATATATTTATGTAAGCATTTGTCTTAATGTGATCAAACGATATTTTTAATCTCCAACCAGTTCTTTGGTTTTGGCACGAAATAATTGACGCGCTTGTTGCCTCCCCTGTTCTATGAACTTTTTTTTCTCATCCTCGCTAATACCACTGGTCTTATGAGATTTTGATCGAATCTCCTGCTTCATTTCGTTGTATTTGGTGAGTTCTGACAGCACTTAACGAAACTCATCCTCGGATATCTTACAATCGACCATTGCTCTCGAAATATGATCCTCAATGCTGTTCAACTTTGCTTCGGCGAGTATCCGAATACTATCGTGTTTTAATGCTTTCTTTTGTAACCTACGAGAAATGAATTTTATTGCTATTCCAGTCCCGAGACTCCAGCGGCTATTTCCATGCCGAGTACGATAGGCGCGTTGATTATAGTTGATAGTAAACCGACACCGGCTACACCGAGTCCCATGCCAGCTGCTACAAGCGCGGTGTCAACTCCGTCCAGAGCTTTCACGGCTCTGCGATACTTTTTATACAATCCAAGTCTCAACTCCCTATCCTTCTCTATTCAATGTTTTATGTCACTTATTTGATGTAATCGAAATCCATCAACAGTTTCCATCTTTTCAATTGCTTCATCGAGCGCTGGATATAAACTCATAGTGTATATTACGAATATATAATAGTCTTTAATTGGTCTTGCTTAAATGTTTTGAGAGTATACATCAACCTTATCAAATGTATATTATACGGCAAGAATATCTTAGTAAGAGAAAAACTACCACTTTTAATAATTTGAACCCCCTCGAGGGTTGCAACGGGCGATGCTCCGATATGAATAATACTGCAACGTTGACGCTCGTGTTTCTTGAGCCATTTAATCGATAAACCCGGTAATATTTCGAAGGCATCTACCGGTACATCTCTGAACAAGACTTCAATAATAAGCGTAGAAATATTAGGTATTGCACTCAAGTTAACTTTAATATCATCTAATTCAGTAACCAAATTTAAACTAACATTTTGGATTGCCAGACGACTATATAACATATGACCTGGTTTTTCTGGCAGGGGAGTGACAAACACACTTTTTCGTTTTGACAGGATATAGGCAGCGAGTACGATACCACTATTTATTATCTTAGTTAAATTATGTCCCTTACCCATCATCACAGAAGGTGGGGTAATGACGATTTTCAGTAGCCACTTGATGTTTGCTTCGACCATAGTTCATTTATTCTCACCGTTGAGAATAATATTGTACGGAGTGTTTTTAAGGAGTCTACTAACGTCGACATCGCTTAAATCTTCTAGATTTTCTGGGAATATAACTTCTTTCCGCTTGTATACATTATCGTGTAAGTGTAAAGCGTATAACTTACCATTGTTACCGGGTTTATCGAATCCTTCCGTGTCTCCGAGATCGGAAAGCGCAATTGTATTACATTGTCTGAGGGTTCCAGGGCCTGATGCATGCATCAACCATTATAAATAATATGGAGTGTTACACTTAAGTATCCTATATGTACAGGTTGGTGTTTTACATCTAATACAGAAATTTTGAGGTCTGAAATAATACCCCGCTTCAATTTTTTATATTGTAATAACGAGAAAGATTCCGTTCTACCACTATTGTATTTTTCATTTTTCACTGGAACACTTCTGAGCAGAGTTGAAGGACTTTCTAGTTGAATATTATCTGTCGTGCTTATTTGATCAAGATGGATGAACAACTCTTTATAGGGAACTAAATCAGGTAATTTAACCTCCTGATCTGGTAACTTGTGTATTGTGCCAACTAAGCGTGTAAATTCAAGTGTAGCTGATCGGTCCAATAAAATTATATCTGGGTCTTCATTGTCGAATTTCACTGTCCCAGTCGCCTCATTTTGTGTGAGACTAATTCCATTAGGCTTAAAAATTTCATCATTGAGTGAGCTTACGCTGTAATACCCATCAGGCATAGTAATGGATTTGCTAGTACCATATGGGGATAATAGCATTATCCTATTATTATCTTTTGCAGCATTTATATTGGTCCATCTCGGGTAATACGTTACATCGTATAGAGCGACTTCGAGTTGTCCATCTGAGTTATCGATAGTACGAAGCAGTTGAATAGACTGACCATTTGTTATTCCCAGGAGTGTAACGTACATATCAAATATACAATGATACTATATCATAACTTAAATATGGAATCAACCATTATTTATAATATGGAGTGTTACACTTAAGTATCCTATATGTACAGGTTGGTGTTTTACATCTAATACAGAAATTTTGAGGTCTGAAATAATACCCCGCTTTAATTTTTTACATTGTAATGTTGAGAAAGATTCCGTTCTACGGCTATTGTATTTTTTATCTTTCACTGGAACACTTCTGAGTAGAGTTGAAGGACTTTCTTGTGGAATATTATCCGTCGTACTGATTTGATCAAGATGGATGCACAACTCTTTATAGGGAACTAAATCGGGTAAATCGAGTCCATGATCTGATGTCTTGATTACTGTTATTTCTCCACCCCATCCAAGTGTGTATGCTAAGTTCTCGTAAAGCTTTACATCCTTTTTTCCAGCGTTTAAAATCAGTAACCCATTCGACTCATTTTGTGTTAGACTAATTCCATTAGGCTTAAAAAATTCATCATTGAGTGAGCTTACGCTGTAATACCCATCTGGTATAGTAATGGATTTGCTAGTACCATATGGGGATAATAGCATTATCCTATTATTATCTTTTGCAGCATTTATATTGGTCCACCTTGGGTAATACGTTACATCGCATAGAGCGACTTCGAGTTGTCCATCCGAGTTATCGATAGTACGAAGCAGTTGAATAGACTCACCATTTGTTATTCCCGGGAGTGTAACAAACATATTAAATATACAAAGATACTATATCATAACTTAAATATGGAATCAACCATTATTTATAATATGGAGTGTTACACTTAAGTATCCTATATGTACAGGTTGGTGTTTTACATCTAATCCAGAAATTTTGAGGTCTGAAATAATACCCCGCTTTAATTTTTTACATTGTAATGTTGAGAAAGATTCCGTTCTACGGCTATTGTATTTTTTATCTTTCACTGGAACACTTCTGAGTAGAGTTGAAGGACTTTCTTGTGGAATATTATCCGTCGTACTGATTTGATCAAGATGGATGCACAACTCTTTATAGGGAACTAAATCGGGTAAATCGAGTCCATGATCTGATGTCTTGATTACTGTTATTTCTCCTCCCCATCCAAGTGTGTATGCTAAGTTCTCATAAAGCTTTACATCCTTTTTTCCAGCGTTTAAAATCAGTAACCCATTCGACTCATTTTGTGTTAGACTAATTCCATTAGGCTTAAAAAATTCATCATTGAGTGAGCATACACTGTAATACCAATCAGGTATAGTGTATTTTTTACCATTTATTTCTGTCTCATTATTATAACCTCTCGCAGCATTTATATTGGTCCACCGTGGGTAATACGTTACATCACATAGGGCGACTTCGAGCTGACGATCCGAGTTATCGATAGTATGAAGCAGTTCAATAGACTCACCATTTGTTATTCCCGGGAGTGTAACATACATATTAAATATACAATGATGCTATCTCATAACTTAAATATGAAATCAACTTACATTACTAATCAATCTATTATAGTAACTGCCTCTGGTGCTGAATTTTTCGTTAAATTCCCTGATATCTTTGAAAAGTACAGGGTCACGGCAACTAGCGATAAAATGGTGCACGATTGGTTTCACAATCCGATGCAATTTTGGCAGAATCAGTTAAACTTTGCCATATGGTGTGCCACAACGGGATGTGGCGTATCTCTTTATGCTCCAGGATTTGAACTGAATAAGTCTGTTATAACATTTCACGTGTACTATCAGATTATTAGTATACTTAAAGAAATTAGTGCTCCATTACCGCATGATCGAGCGTGGAATTCCACAAATAATAATTATGATAGGTCTGCGTATGAGCGTATTTGTCAGGAATTTAATGTTTCTACGAGTAAAGATTGGCGTATTAAAGGAGCAAACCATGGTCTAGGTGTCCCTTACACAGAGGAAAAAATATCCGTCAAAGAAGAAAGCGATTATGTATATAAAGAACTTAATAAACTTCCAGTTAATTTTGGTAAGTTGTATAGTACCAGCAAACTTTACGCAAGAATGTATGATCATCGTCTAAAAAACGGTGATTGGTATAAAGGCTGGGAACTTTATAATAACGATTGGAGAGGGGATATTATGAGTTTTAAGAGTGGTTTAATTTACATTGTTACAAAATTTATACAAATGAACGATACCGCAAGCGCTTGGAATGAATTCCTTAATGATAAAACGGAAAATAATTTTACTAACCCAGGGTTTGTAAGAGTTAATGAATCGATAAGACCTTATGTATGGGCAATTCTCGGAGCGCAATCGCAAACACGAACGGGAATTATCGGTTCTGGGACGGCGCTCGATGCGCAAAAACAGTTTGTCTCAAACGTGGAGGACGCCATTAATTCACCAGTTGACATACCATCGTCTATAAAGCGTTTTCAAGATGCATTACAGTACGCTCAATCGAAAGTGGACTTTGTTTATGCGCCGGGACTATGCATGTCTCCGAGTAATATGGAACTTAAGATCGGTCAAGTGATAGGCTATAATAATAAAATAGTTATTGCTACCGATCAACAAAAACCAGGTATAAATTCAGATATTAACGTCGAATTAATAACGCAAACGATCACGGGCGAATAGGGACAAGTCAAGCCACAAACACCAACTATCGCTCAACCATCTACTGACGCACAAGTACCACCGCATATTGCGGCTAAAAATCAACAACATATCGATGAAAAAACAGCGCTTGTATTAGGTGGAGTCGCGGCTGGTTTACTCATGATTTGGTTAGCGAACTGATTTGGTTAAATAGTTCTTAGCGAATACGTACAACAGCCCTGCGATTGCTATGATCAGACCCCACAAGTTTTGACTAAGCCAAGTGGTGGTCTTAGCTAATAAATTCAATAGCCAGGAAACTATACTCCCTATTATACCGGGAAGTGCGGCCGCGGCTTTCTCAGCGAGCTTTCCCAGTGCTGAACCTAATGCTTTTAAATGCTTTTTTATCCACTCTTTTATACCATCACTGGGCGGTGTACCACCACCTGTACAACATGTGCCACCGGTTAACGCTAGAGTCAAAGTCGATATAATAAATCCCAACGCTGTTAAAATACTGGCAATTGTTATCCCCTGTTCTCTGAACAATGTTTTAATTTTATCGGCCAGTGTAGTGTCATCGTTGAGGACTTGATCGATAGTTTCTAGAATTCGACTGATTTGCAAATGAAGTGCCTTTCTATTAGTGGAAGCAGCCTTGATGCGGGCCGATCTTTCCTCTTCTAAGTTACGCAATCTTTTCGCTACGCGGAGTCTTCTGAACTCATCGCCCGCCTGTTCAAGTTTTGTTTTCTCGTAATCTATATGCTTGTCGATTTCGGATATCTTGGCTATATTATTTATGAGTTCTCCCCGCATTGTTCGTATTGCCTTGTCAAGACCTAGTAATTCCCTAATACTAAACCCCAAGAATGGTGGTACCTGTAACTGAGGATCATCAATGGTGGTCAAGATTTCTCCGAGTCCGTTCGAGGCCACCATCGAGGCTGCTTCCAAATCATCTGTATTATTGAGTTCAGTACGCACAGTCTTAAGAACCTTAGTAGTCTTCACGGGAAGTATTCCTTTGTAGTTCACAGAACCTAATTTATCACGAACAGTTTTGATGCCGTGTCTAGTGTATATCGTAGTAAAGGCTAGGGGCTTACGAGTTTGAGAATTCATAAAATCAATATGCGGAGAATCACGCAGTCGCAATACCCCATCCCTATCTAACATAAACTTTGAATAGTCACGACCAATAGGACTATCATGTTTAAACCAATTGTAATAATCATCAATGGCTGGTTGTAAAAGTTCATCCATAAGATTCGGGCCAACAAAGCTGGTTTCATCAGTACCCTCTTCGATGGTACTAGTATCAGTTATGGTATCTAGATCAAAGTCATTTTTATATTAAACATAGGGTACATGTTTTCAATATAACAATGTCTTTGCAATACGGACGCAAGTTAAACCCACAACGTAGACTTTGAGATCCATTAGGGGTCAAGGCAATTCGTCAGTCTGTAACTATAACTAATAACCCGAGTACCATCAATCAGAATCAAACGCTTCTGGTTCGCTTTCCTAATCTCGGCGCACACGATGTGTTAGTTCCGGGAACTGTCCGACTAGCATTTACAATTAGTTTGACTTCTACCGACATTAACAGGGAGCCCGTTCAGGACATAGGTCGTGCCATCGTTAAGAAAATCGCCATTAAAATTAGTGGTAATGAAGTTTTGAGTATCGACGATAGCGATGTATACTATTGTTACATGGATCTCTGGAGAACGGATAAAGAGTGGGAAAACTTACAGTACCAAGGTATTTGTAATAAGAACACATTGAGACTGCGTGTAGGTGCTGAAAATGGTGTTGATACCAACGAAAAAGATAAGGCTGTTGCCGACGCATTAGGTAACCGATTCTATATTCTGCTAGATTTTGAATTACTAGATTCCCACATGCCCTTTAATCAAGCATCCCTAGGCGATAGGTTAGAATGCAAACTCAGTAATCAGATCTGATGATGATGCTAGCTATTCCATTGACAATATCTCGCTCGAGTACGATATGATAACAGATCGAAAGATCACGAGGGACAAGAAAGATACGATGTGGAATATCAATCTAAACGTTCCCACGAGGTCGTTGAAGGGTATTTTAATGTTGTTCGAGGACCCCTCCGATGCATTTAAAAGAAATACCGAGAAGTTCTACAATCCCGAGATAACAAAAGTAGAATTGACTATCGAGGGCGTTCCTAATCAACTATATAGCCAAGGAATGCTGGCGTATCACCAGTGGGATGAGATTAAAAAACTTCCTTCTATAAAACGTTCTCCGGAAGTTAACGTGGTCGCGAAAGATCTGTCTCTCGAGAGTGTATCGATGGGTGAATACCTCACCACGAAGTACGCGCTCTCGCTCGACATGCGAACAACGGACGATGACCAATTACACGGCAGTGGGAGGAGAATAGAAAATGCTAGCGAGGGTGCCACCATACAAATAACTAAGCTTCAGGAATCAGCTGGTAAATTAAACATATATTTGTACGTGATTATGGATGCACAACTTAATATACAGAATGGGAGATTCGTGCAACCAATCTATTAATAATCTTTTACCTAAAGATCCGCACTGCGCTATCATATGCGGGCAAACGGGCTGTGGAAAAACAGCTTTTATTCTAGATATTTTACAAAGTCATTATCGGGACGTTTTTGATGATATTATTATTATGTGCCCGACTATAAGCGTTAATAAAACAAACCTATCGAGAGATTGGGTAATGAATGACGACGGGGTACACATAGTCGATCCGGGCGATTGTTTACAAGACTGTCTCCGAGTATGTCACGAAAAATACAAAGGAGAATCAACCCTTTTCATAATAGACGACTGCAGCGCGAGTAAAGAATTAACAAAAAAGAAAGATATGCTTTCGTATTTAGCATTCTCCGGTCGGCATACTCAACATAGCGTTTGGGTACTTACTCAAAAATACAACTCCATCCTGAAAGATCTCAGAGAGCAGACCAAATGGGTAGCACTGTTTCATTGCAAAGATCGAGATTCATTCGAGGAATGTTTACGCGAAAATGATGTTATTTATACCAAGCTCGAACATGACAAAGTCAGAAAACTGTTAGCGGCAAAGAAGCACTGTAAACTCGTATTAAAAAACGATCAACCAGCTGCTTATGCAATTGCTTAGCAAATATAGCAAAATTATAGCAAAATGTAGCAAAAATATGGCAAAAATGTAGCAAAATTATAGGAAAATTATAGCAAATATAGCAAACTTACAGCAAAAATACGATAAGTTGAACATTAGCGGTTAATATGACATAAAATGTGGTTCGAAATCATCATTCTTTCGGAACAGTTCATTATTACGGGTTTTATTGGATATGTCATATTATATTATGTTAGACTTAAATATCTCCTTAGGTATTTCATTATGGAATGCGACGAACTCATCGAACAAATGCTCAAAGAATCTGAGCCTAATGTAGATAATTCTTTAGACAAACATAGAGAAAGACTCGTGGCTTTGGTAGCCGGTGGAAAATGTTCCCAATATTTGGGAGAAAATTATACCATCGAAAAAATTGATAACATGACCGACGAAGAAATTAAAAAACTGTACGTGCGTTATGAGTCTAGACTGGGAGCTACCATGACTAAAACGATAGGGTAGGCTATATTACAACTATACACAGTCGTAGCTAGTAAGTTTCTTCCTATCCCGGCAGAACATCGCATGTATTTATGCGAATCTCTCGAGAAAGACCCATTCATCGAACACCCTATAAGCTCAGTGAGCTGTGAGTTTTATCATAGATACGGAATGTTTTTAGCTCCACTCACCACAGCTTTAATAACGGCTAGGTATTGTCAATTTAAACATACATGCCTACTTAAAAATATAAATGGAGACTCAACAGGTGACACCACAACAGATTGTGAAAGAGAATGCACAACAGATTGTGGAAACGGAACAACATGTGAACGAGGAACAACAGATACTGAATGAGGAACCACAAACATAACATGTGAATGAGAAAATACTAAAAGCCAGAGTGACAAAGAACCCCCAAAAAATAGCAGCAGGAAGAAAGGGAGGACTGGCGCAAAGCGAAATTAATAAATAATTCAAATATTAATCCGATTAAAAAACATGGGCAATAGTAGGAGTTGTTGGTATAGCGGCTTTATGGTTGTTTTATAAGACCGGAGAAGAGAAAACGTCACCCCCAATAAAACAACAAGTTCAATTAGAGGTTAGCCCCCATATAATGCTATAAGAAGCATGACTACTCCAGTTACAGACGGTAAAATGTTGGTAAACGCAACTTATCATTCAGCGGTGGTCACCAGCTTGGCCATTGGCTATGCTCGTATGGCTAAAATGATTACTAAAGCCACACCTCCCAAGCTAGATTTTAATAGTTTTGACATCGGTATGATGGTTCTGGATATTGGATTGGCTATGGCAACGAAGGATATGCTCATCAAACAAGGGCTTATCCCGGAAGACATAATGAAGTAATTAAACATTTGAATATTTTATATTATTGAAGATGGCAACAATTGCGATGATGGTCGGTGGAGCTATTGTTAATGCTCTAGCTTTATCGGGGAGTAATTATTTATTTTCTAGTATGAGGGAATCAAATTCTAAAGAAGTTGAAGAGCAGCGTAAACGACATAACAAAGCTTTAGAACAACTCCAAGCAGCCAAGTCACAATATACGCGGCAGAGAATGAAGAGATTAGATTTTATTCATGAAAAACTGCTTAAGGAAGGACATTCAATTCAAACGTTTAAGGATGTCGAATCTGCCATGCACGAATACTTCCTTGTTTATGGGAAAAAACTCGACCCAATACCGAGACCAACAAAAGAGTCAGTTTTATACACCGTCAGAGGAACAAAAGAACCGCGAGGTCACATTTGTGATTATGGGATTGACTGCTGTATTGATTTTCAGCTATACAATTACGCATAAATAACCACAGCTGTGGCTATGCATAAACCATGATCTATAAATAACGTTGGCTGACTGCCTAATCAATAGTGTAGCTGTGATTTGCATTTAGACAAATGATATGATAGATGTATAACCATGAATGATTGCAAATTTACACTCATGGGAAAGACGACTCTATGTAACCGACGCTGTGTTGATATTTACTGCGGCGTACACAATTATTACATCAGGCGCGGAAACATAAACTATACGTGTTCTGAATGCGGGATAGGGGTCAAAGGTCGTTATTGTTTATGTAAGAAACACGGTGCTGATAGGGTCAGGAACCAGATTATTTATGCTAGGAAGAGAGATTACATCAATTAGAGGAATAGGTTGGGGAGAATACATATTTAGATATATGAAAACAACCAATTAGACATTTGACTCATTTTGCATATACCATTCAACCACAATGGTTTCTGTCAGAGAGTTAAAAGCTATGGCAAAGCAACGTGGTCTACGTGGATATTCTCGAATGAGAAAAGCTGAATTGATTACCTTACTCAGTTTGGAATACAACAAACCCCAGACTGTTAGAGAACTCAAAGCTCGAGCGAGAAACATTGGGCTGAGAGGTTATTCTCGAATGAAAAGAGCTGAATTGATCGCTTTACTAGATAATAATGATGATGTTGATATTGATAATGATGATAATAACCAACAACAACAAGAATTAATATTTGTACCCACATCCGCCGGCGTTGGTGATAATCACGGGTAATTATCGGGGAGCCACGCATAACGAGTGTAACTTGAAACTAAAAATGAATTCTCAAACAATACCCATCCCCGTTGTGTTTCACAACCTTAGAGGATACGATTCACATCTCATTATGCAAGCTATCTCAAAGACCGACGGCGTCTTAATGTGTCTTCCTAATAATATGGAAAAATACATATCGTTCTCGTTGACTAAACCTATACATTATAGGGACAAGGATGGGAAATCTAGAATAAAGCAAAGTAATGGACTTAGATTCATAGACTCCGTACAGTTTCTGTTATCTTCGCTGGACAATTTAGCTAATGCGAACAATCCCGATGACTTTGCAATAACAAATCAATATACCGATAAGATAACTCGTCATTTGTTGCTGAGAAAAGGTGTATATCCTTACGAATATATGGATGATTGGTCTAGATTCGAAGAAACTGAATTACCACCCCTCGAACTTTCTATAGTAACTTGACAGAATCTAAAATAACAGATACTGATTATGAACACGCTCTGACGGTCTGGGATAAATTAGGTTGTAAGAATTTAGGTGATTATCACGATCTGTACTTAAAAACTGATGTACTGTTACTCGCCGATATATTCGAAATATTTAGAAAGACATGTTTAAAACAATACGGCTTGGACCCGGCATGGTACTATTCCAGTCCCGGACTATCGTGGGATGCATTGTTGAAGAAGATCGGCGTAGAACTAAAACTACTCACCGATTACGATATGCACTTGTTTATTGAGAAAGGATTAAGAGGTGGTATATTGTTATAGAAGTCCAATTTAAACAGTAATTGTAATCAGAGTACATTTAGAAAACCTTATCCATCATTAGTGTCACCTATTTTCGTTACATCACGATCTATCTGCAAATGTCCATTCACAATTTTCACATTAAAGCAAATAATAAGATTATAGTATCATAGATAGTTACCTGGACATGAACTTCTATCGGATTCAACTTTGTGGGTCATGATCACTGCTGATAGCTATGTTTATCTATCACTGAACGTTCGCGCGAGCAGCACTTGTCAGGCATGACCTGATTACCACTGTGTGTCACTACGCTATTTACATCCATGAATAATATACCTATTGTTATTATTATGCACTATCACTGTACAGGTTGATGCATTCCATGTTACCTTGTTATTATATTTGTTCACTGTTTAGATTCATGATGTATTTTCGGTGATAAGAATAATGTTTGTCAGGGACTATTTCTTGTATACACTCTTGCATCGTGGCTATTTTTAGACAGTAAGTTGACATTTGATCTAGATAAACAATGACCTAATACACTGGTTATTGAAGATTTTCCGATAACTTTCTTGCTCTAAAATGTTTCAAAGTATATTTCACTTTGGATATTAATGATAATTACACTTGATTGCAGTAAATAACTAATTTGATCAGTTTGACATTTCTGAGGTTACGGTGACCTGTCAATTATGTCTACGCTTGGCATAGTGACTGTTTATAACTTGGATGTCCGTTTTCACATCAAAGTCATAGATTCATGATAAAGTATTTTTCTGCAGTCTAATCTAGATTTGCAATATTCAGACACATAGAGGACAGCATATACGTTCCCATATTTCTTGCATTTGTACCTGCAATATGACAGTTGTTCTGTGTTATGACATTTCATTGCCGACAGTTCAAGGCAATATTGACTTTCTGTTTGTCCGTTTCTCTGTTAATATTTGCCAAGTATTTTAATGAATCGTGTTACTGTCCGAATTATTAAAGGACTTATAGGACAACACCAATACTTGGAATGAGGGCATATTTTGTCCTATAGGCCTATATTTGTCAATAGTCTTAGCGTACGTTTGACGTCTGTCAAACTGTCCTCCCAGTCGCTTGGTCTGAATCTATCCTTGTCCTAAATATCATTGTATCAGATATTAGCACAAATTCTGTTTGTTCAACATGTTCAATCTATTCGGACACTTTGTACATTATAAGGACAATACCAATTGATAACAGAAACTGATTGTTTTGTAAATTTCACTTGTAACGGAGATGACCACCAACCAAGATGGCGGCCGCTGACGCTACGTTGGCGTAAAGATATTGTCCATTTAATTATAACAAATCGTCTCGATGTCCTGATTATTTCTACTGTGTCCTAATTGTATTCGGACAAATAGGACAAAACAAGGACATTTTGTAATCACTTACTTGTGTTGGAAATGACATTACCTATGCCATGCTTGGGATATGAAAGCCATCCAACTTGTGTTCTGATTGGCTAAGAAAGGTCACATGACCTGTTAATGATGCCTATAAATACGATCACGGGTCAAGGTCTAGGACACTTCTACTTATCATTCACTACCACTAGGTACATATTTTGATACATTTTTAGGCCAAATTTAGAAGAAATCTCTTGACATTTTATTACTTAAAATAACATTTTCTCAAAACAATAAAGCTAATATAACTTAATATTATTACTTCTTTGGAGACTGAGCCCTGTTAGTAAAATCGTTTAGACTTAATAGTAGTTGGTCGAAACTGGGGGTATTTATTGGCATCACTTTTCATCACATTGTTAATAATTTATGTCCACATTGTTGACATTTAAAACCAAAATTAAACATAAAGTTTGTAAACGCCATTACAAACTTGGACTGCTAAATTTCATCGTTGCTTGTGTTATTTGTGTTTTCACTAGCACCCTGAGGGTGTTACAATATCGATGGCAGCAAAAAGGTATTCTGAGGCTAATAATAAATTAGTGGAAGGATAAGATCCGAGTAAACCCGACACGCACATATTATATCTCGACGCCAACAATTTGTACGGATGGGCTATGAGTCAACCTTTACCCACGGGTGGTTTTGAATGGGTCGATGATATCGATGTGAATAATAATGATGAGAATAAAGAGTTCATACTAGAAGTTGACTTGGAATATCCAAGTTCGTTACATAAAGATCATAACAGTTATCCGCTAGCTCCCGAAAGATTAATGGTTAATAAAGATTGGATCGGAATATCAACGCTCCTTGATGGGTAATACAAGGTTAGCTAATGTAGAAAAACTCGTACCAAATTTGATGGATAAGACAAAATATATAGTTCACTACAGAAATCTCCAGTTGTATCTATCGTTAGGTATGAAACTTAAGAAAATACACAGAGTTCTAAAGTTTGATCAAAGCACTTGGATGGAGCCCTATATAAGACTGAACATAGATTTAAGAAAGATAGCTACCAGCGATTTCGAAAAGAATCTATATAAGCTCATGAATAACTCAGTATTTGGTAAAACTATGGAGAATTTAAGGAAGCGTGTTGATGTTAAATTAGTCAGATCTAATGAGGAAGAAAGACTCAGGAAACTTATAGCCAGTCCGGCTTTTAACAAAAGCAAGATATTCGATAACGACTTAGCCGCGTTGCATATGCAGAAAAGTAATATAAAATTCAACAGACCGGTGTACGTCAGTATGAGTATTCTCGACTTGTCAAAACACTTAATGTATGACTTTTATTACAACGAACTTAAGAAGCAATACGGCGATAGATGTGAGGTGTTATATACCGACACAGATTTTTTGTTGATGGAAATACAAACCGAGGATGTGTATAAAGATATGGCAGAAAAAATAGATATGTACGACACGAGCGATTACCCTAAAGATAATCCACTGCACAGCGTAGTAAATAAAAAGGTGTTAGGTAAGATGAAGGATGAATGTGCTGGGACCCCTATAGCGGAGTATGTAGGATTAAGACCTAAGATGTATTCTATAAAGAAGTCCGATAATAGAGAGATAAGAAAAGCTAAGGGTGTTAAGATGTATGTGGTAAAAAAGCATGAACAGTATAAAGAAGCATTATTCAATGGTAGAACGTTCAAAGACGAGATGAACTCTTTAAGAAGTTACAATCATAGGATATATGGATTAAGAATGAACAAGACATCATTATCCCCCTTAGATACAAAGAGATGGATTGATAATGATGGTGTAACTACCTATACTTATGGTTATGGTGGTAATACCGTACCATCAGGAACTATGAACAACTCTTCTCGTACAGATGCCCAACCCGGTCCATCTTGAAGATAATAAAGAATAGGCTCTCCTTCTTTCGTAACCAATCTACTAATGTTATACGTCTTAAGGGACCATATGGGATCGGTTGCGTGACGTAGGCCTCCCTCGAGTTCACCGGGCTGGTTTAAATATCTTACCCTTACTCTATCTGGAAGTTTTCGTTGTTTGCCTCTCCTCGGTGCTGAAGATTCGGAAGTCACGGATTTCATTTTAATAGCATCGGATGGCTTCTTCCCTATTAATCTCGCTACTTCATTATTCAGCGCTGATACAACAGCTGATAATCATGTCACCCATTCGGTTGATCTTAATCGTTCGGATTTCATTTCGATCCCATACTGATAGCCAAACAAACGTTCCGCTAATGTCCTGTTAAATCTTTCGACGATAGCTTGACTGCGGTGGGCCTCTCTTTCACCACGGACGATTTTGACATCGTGCTTTGTTAACAGTTTTGTTATCGATCCCATAAACTCGCGACCGGGATCTACTTGAAATAGCTTAGGCCATTTTAGCGGTCCGCGTTTATATATGCGACTCAGTGCATTAGCTACTTCTGTTGAATCTTTCGAGGTTAATGGCTCAGCCTCTTTGTATCGACTAGCCACATCCACTACGGTTAAAGCGTATTTATACATTTTGCGTTTTACCTTATCGTGGGGAAGAAACAAGAGGTCAGCCTGATGAACTTCATTCGTTGTAAAAATATCAAACTTCTTCCTCGGTATATAACGCGGTGCCGGTAAATATATTTGCCACAACGCTTGTTTCTTTAACCAATCCTTGGCCACATCTTTAGATACCTTAGCCGCGGTGGCTAATTTTTTTATTGCTCCTATACCTTTCCAATATCCTCGTGGGCTATAGTAAATTTTATTCATTATTAATTAATATTGATGTTTCGTTTAATACAACTCATGACTATCGTTAAATCGCATCATCATTTTGGCATAAAAAATGCCATCTGTAGTAGCAGTATATGTAATAAATCCAGCTCCAGTGGAAGTGGTCCAGAACCCCCATTACCCCCATAATGAATAAAATTTACTATAGCCCACGAGGATATTGGAAAGGTGTAGGAGCAATAAAAAAATTATTCATTCTTAATCCATATATCCTATGATTGTAACTTCTTAAAGAGTTCATCTCGTGTTTGAACGTTCTACCGTTGAATAATGCTTCTTTATACTGTTCGTGTTTGATATGCTTTTTTACAACATACTTCTTAACACCCTTAGCTTTTCTTATCTCTCCATTATCAGACTTTTTTATAGAATACATCTTAGGTCTTAATCCTACATACTCCGCTATAGGGGTCCCAGCACATTCATCCTTCAATTTACCTAACACCTTTTTATTTACTAGGCTGTGCAGTGGATTATCTTTAGGGTAATCGCTCGTGTCGTACATATCTATTTTTTCTGCCATATCTTTATACACATCCTCGGTTTGTATTTCCATCAACAAAGAATCTGTGTCGGTATATAACACCTCACATCTATCGCCGTATTGCTTCTTAAGTTCGTTGTAATAAAAGTCATACATTAAGTGTTTTGACAAGTCGAGAATACTCATACTGACGTACACCGGTCTGTTGAATTTTATATTACTCTTCTGCATATGCAACGCGGCTAAGTCGTTATCGAATATCTTGCTTTTGTTAAAAGCCGGACTGGCTATAAGTTTCCTGAGTCTTTCTTCCTCATTAAATCTGACTAATTTAACATCAACATGCTTCCTTAGATTCTCCATAGTTTTACCAAATACTGAATTATTCATGAGCTTATATAGATTCTTTTCGAAATCGCTGGTAGCTATCTTTCTTAAATCTATGTTCAGTCTTATATAGGGCTCCATCCAAGGGCTTTGATCAAACTTTAGAACTCTGTGTATTTTCTTAAGTTTCATACCTAACGATACATACAACTTGAGTTTTCTGTAGTGAACTATATATTTTGTCTTATCCATCAAATTTGGTACAAGTTTTTCTACATTAGCTAACCTTGTATTACCCATCAAGGAGTGTTGATATTCTGACATCCAATCTTTATTAACCATTAATCTTTCGGGAGCTAGCGGATAACTGTTATGATCTTTATGTAACGAACTTGGATATTCCAAGTCAACTTCTAGTATGTACCCTTTATTCGCATCATTATTATGGATATCATTCACTTCGATATCATTCTCATTGACCCACTCAAAACCACCCGTGGGTAAAGGTTGACTCATAGCCCATCCGTACAAATTGTTGGCGTCGAGATATAACATGTGCATGTCGGGTTTACTCGGATCTTATCCTCCCACTAATTTATTATTAGCCTCAGAATACCTTTTTGCTGCCATCGATATACCACCTCTTAATCCTTTCTCAATAAACAAGTAATATCGTTATCTGTGAGTAGTTTTAGTTCTACGCCGGTCTTCTTCAACAATGCATCCCACGATAGTCCGGGACTGGAATAGTACCATGCCGGGTCCAAGCCGTTTTGTTTTAAACATGTCTTTCTAAATATCTCGAATATATCGGCGAGTAACAGTACATCAGTTTTTAAGTACAGATCATGATAATCGCCTAAATTCTTACAACCTAATTTATCCCAGACCGTCAGAGCGTGTTCCTAATCGGCATCTGTTATTTTAGATTCTGTTAAATTACTATAGAATGATTTGAGGGGTGGTAATTCAGTTTCTTCGACTCTAGACCAATCATCCATATATTCGTAAGGATATACACCTTTTCTCAGCAACAAATGACGAGTTATCTTATCGGTATATTGATTTGTTATTGCAAAGTCATCGGGATTGTTCGCATTAGCTAAATTGTCCAGCGAAGATAACAGAAACTGTACGGAGTCTATGAATCTAAGTCCATTACTTTGCTTTATTCTAGATTTCCCATCCTTGTCCCTATAATGTATAGGTTTAGTCAACGAGAACGATATGTATTTTTCCATATTATTAGGAAGACACATTAAGACGCCGTCGGTCTTTGAGATAGCTTGCATAATGAGATGTGAATCGTATCCCCTAAGGTTGTGAAACACAACGGGGATGGGTATTGTTTAAAAATTCATTTTTAGTTTCAAGTTACACTCGTTATGAGCGGATACCTGATAATTACCCGTGACGTGGCA
Organism: Haliotis cracherodii; assembly: GCF_022045235.1. Taxonomy (NCBI): domain Eukaryota; kingdom Metazoa; phylum Mollusca; class Gastropoda; order Lepetellida; family Haliotidae; genus Haliotis; species Haliotis cracherodii. The sequence continues at coordinate 34,697,352 of NW_027266286.1, forward strand.
ATGATCTCTTACGGAATCCCCATCCAGGGGTTTATTACAAACATGACAACTCGTTGACTTCTTATGGGCCCTCCAATCATCCCTCCCCATACACTTGGGTTTCTTACATGATAATTTTTCCCTGATTATTCTCTCTTCATTTTGTAGATATTCTAGGAACTTTCCCGCTGCATCGGGACCTCTGTAAATCACGGGCGGGTTTGTTTTCCCATCATACCTTACAACTATATATCCAAACCCACAAGGAATATGTTCTTGAGTTTTGTACGTAAAACTACTATCTTGATTATTATCTTGGTTGGTATTTTCTATGGGTTTGATAAGCGCTTCGAAGTCGGCGTAAATTACGTACGGTACTGGAACTTGATTACAATAATGTTCAAATTTTAATATATTTTTTCCCTCTTTTGGCATATCGATCCTGGTAGCATTCTGTCCAACACCTCTGCAGTCTTCTTTATGCGCTTCTAATAGATCTTGTCTGCTGTACCCATGAAGGCATCTTTCGCAGAAACATTTCTTTCTAGCATGTTTTGTTTGATCGTATAATAGCCTGTTTAAACTCTTTATCCAATTATAATGATATTTTCCATCTTTTTCGATCAAAAATGAATTGATTCTGGGAATATGTTCCGGAGCGGAGCTTATCCTGTGTACAACAATTCCTTTAGAATATCCGAAAACATTTATAGCTAAATTATTTTGCTTTTCCACCTTATTAATTTGTGATATTGGTGTAGGTTCGTCTATACCATCGAAGTTGAGTCCATCATTTTGGGGATAGCTAGAAGGTCTATTTGCAATTTTAGAATCTACGGGGAACAATGCAGATCTTATCATCATTCTTAAACAGTCATCAGATTTATTTTTTACGTTAATTATGGCTTTTTTCTTCTTATAATATGGGGGTAAATCTATATAAGATCCACCTTTGAAGGGCATATAATTTGCTATATCTAAATATAAACTATACATTTTATCCACACCCCAACCCAAACCTCTATTAGTCCAGCGTTCTAAAGTTTCCTGTATTCTGTGAATTGATGTATCTAATGATGCGTTTATAGTATCGGATTCGGTTATAAATTCTTGATTGCTTCAGAAATATGGTTCGGTATATTCGGTGCTATCGTCTGTGTTACTTTTACTCAATAACATTTTAATCATCAGCTGGTATTTTATACCATGTAAATCATCTAACTCCTCGTTAATTTTACTCAATATGATTGGCTTAATATCGTTAACATCCATGTTGGAATTAATATCCATCTTCCAACCTCTTAGATATTTACCAACGCCGGCGGATGTGGGTACAAATATTAATTCTTGTTGTTTATTCTCAACATCATTATCAATATAATTATGTTCAACATCATTATTATCTAGTAAAGCGATCAATTTAGCTCTTTTCATTCGAGAATAACCTCTCAGCCCACTGTTTCTCGCTTGAGCTTGGAGTTCTCTAACAGTCTGGGGTTTGTTGTATTCCAAACCGAGTAAGGTAATCAATTCAGCTTTCTCATTCGAGAATATCCACGTAGACCACGTTGCTTTGCCATAGCCTTCAACTCTCTGACAAAAACTATTGTGGTTGAATGGTATATGCAAAATGAGACAAATGTCTAATTGGTTGTTTTTCATATATCTAAATATGTATTCTCCCCAACCTATTCCTCTCGTTGATGTAATCTCTCTTCCTAGCATAAATAATCTGGTTTCTGACCCTATCAGCACAGTGTTCCTTACATAAACAATAACGACCTTTGACCCCTATCCCGCATACAGAACACGTATAGTTCATGTTTCCGCGCCTGATGTAATAATTGTGTATGCTGCAGTAAATATCAAGTTTTTTACCCATGAGTGTAAATCTGCAATGATTCATGGTTTATACATCTATCATATCATTTGTCTAAATGCAAATCACATCTACACTATTGATTAGGCAGTCAGCCAACGCTATTTCTAGATTAGCTGTCACTCTGACTCCCCTAACTAGGTCATGGTTTATGCGTAGCCACAGCTGTCACTCTGGCTTATGCGTAATTGTATAGCTGAAAATCAATACAGCAGTCAATCCCATTATCACAAATGTGACCTCGCGGTGTATAAAACTGACTCATTGTTGGTCTCGGTATTGGGTCAAGTTTTTTCCCATAAACGAGGAAGTATTCGTGCATGGCAGATTCGACATCGTTAAACGTTTGAATTGAATGTCCTTCCTTGCGTATTTCTTCATGAATAAAATCTAATCTCTTCATTCTCTGCTGTGTATACTGTGACTGGGCTGCTTGGAGTTGTTCCATTGCTTCGTTATGTCGTTTACGCTCCTCTTCAACTTCTTTAGCGTTTGATTCCCTCAAAGTAGAAAATAAATAATTACTCCCCGAAAAAGCTAGAGCATTAACAATAGCTCCACCGACCATCATCGCAATTGTTGCCATGGTTTAATAATATAAAATATTCAAATGTTTAATTACTTCATTATGTCTTCCGGGATAAGTCCTTGTTTGATGAGCATATCCTTCGTTGCCATAGCCAATCCAATATCCAGAACCATCATTGGTATATCATAACTATTAAAATCTAGCTTGGGAGGTGTGGCTTTAGTAATCATTTTAGCTATACGGGCATAGCCAATGGCCAAGCCGGTGACCACCGCTGAATGATAAGTTGCGTTTACCAACATTTTACCGTCTGTAACTGGAGTAGTCATGCTTCTTATAGCATTATATGGGGGCTAACCTCTAATTGAACTTGTTGTTTTATTGGGGGTGACGTTTTCTCTTCTCCGGTCTTATAAAAGAACCATACAGCCGCTATACCAGCAACTCCTACTATTGGCAACCCCATCTTTTAATCGGATTAATATTTGAATTATTTATTAATTTCGCTTTCCTCGCCAGTCCTCCCTTCCTTCCTGCTGCTATTTTTGGGGGGTTCTTAGTAATTCTGGGTTCTTTTTGTGTTTGTGGTGCAATCGCTGGTTTCTCATTCACATGTGGTTCACTAGTTGTTCCTCGTTCACATGTTGTTGCGTTTCCGCAATCTGTTGTGCATCCTCGTTCACAATCTGTGGTGTCTGTTGAGTCTCCATTATTTATTTGAACTTCGTTCTTTATATTATTAAGTGGACACATATGTTTAAATTGACAATACCTAGCCGTTATTAAAGCTGTGGTGAACGGAGCTAAGAACATTCCGTATCTATGATAAAACTCACAGCTCACTGAGCTTATAGCGTGTTCGATGAATGGGTCTTTCTCGAGAGATTCCCATAAATACATGCGATGTTCTGCCGGGATAGGAAGAAACGTACTAGCTACGACTGTGTATAGTTGTAATATAGCCGACCCTATCGTTTTAGTCATGGTAGCTCCCAGTCTAGACTCATAACGCACGTACAGTTTTTTAATCTCTTCGTCGGTCATGTTATCAATTTTTTCGATGGTATAATTTTCTCCCAAATATTGAGAACATTTTCCACCGGCTACCGTGAGTCTTTCTCTATGTTTATCTAAAGATTTATCTACATTTTGATCTGCATCAGATTCTTTGAGCATTTGTTCGATGAGTTTGTCGCATTCCATAATGTAATACCTAAGGAGATATTTAGGTCTAACATAATATAATATGGCATATCCAATACATCCCGTATTAATGAACTGTTGCGAAAGAATGATGATTTCGAAACCACATTTTATGTCATATTAACCGCTAATGTTCAATTTATCATAATTTTGCTATATATTAACCACATTTTGTTATAATTTTGCTACATTTTGCTACATTTTGCTACATTTTGCTATAATTTTGCTACATTTTGCTATATTTGCTAAGCAATTGCATAAGCAGCTGGTTGATCGGTTTTTAATACGAGTTTACAGTGCTTCGTTGCCGATAACAGTTTTCTGACTTTATCTCGTTCGAGCTTGGTATAAATAACATCATTTTCGCGTAAACATTCCTCGAATGAATCTCGATCTTTGCAATGAAATAGGGCTTCCCATTTGGTCTGCTCTCTGAGATCTTTCAGGACAGAGTTGTATTTTTGAGTAAGTACCCAAACGCTATGTTGTGTATGCCGACCGGAGAATGCTAAATACGAAAGCATATCTTTCTGTTTTGTTAATTCTTTACTCGCGCTGCAGTCGTCTATTACGAAAAGGGTTGATTCTCCTTCGTATTTTTCGTGACATACTCGGAGACAGTCTTGTAAACCATCACCCGGATCGTCTGTGTACCCCGTCGTCATTCATTACCCAATCTCTCGATAAGTATGTTTTATTAACGCTTATAGTCGGGCACATAATAATAATATGATCGAAAACGTCCCCATAAAGACTTTGTAAAATATCTAGAATAAATCTGTTTTTCCACAGGCCGTTTGCCCGCATATGATAGCGTAGTGCGGATCTTTAGGTAAAAGATTATTAATAGAGTGCTTTGCACGAATCGTCCATTCTGTATATTAAGTTGCGCATCCATAATCACGTACAAATATATGTTTAATTTACCAGCCAATTCCTGGAGCTTCGTTATCTGTATAGTGACAACCTCGCTAGCATTTTCTATTCTCCTCCCACTGCCGTGTAGTTGGTCATCGTCCGTTGTTTGCATGTCGAGCCATAGCACGTACTTCGTGGTGAGGTATTCACCCATCGATACACTCCCGAGAGACAGATCTTTCACGACCGTGTTAACTTCCTGGAAACGTTTTATAGAAGGAAGTTTTTTAATCTCATCCCACTGGTGATACACTAGCATTCCTTGGCTATATAGTTGATTAGGAACGCCCTCGATAGTCAATTCTACTTTTGTAATCTTGGGATTGTAGAACTTCTCGGTATTTCTTTTAAATGCATCGGAGGGGTCCTCGAACAACATTAAAATACCCTTCAATGACCTCGTGGGGACGTTTAGATTGATATTCCACATCGTATCTTTTTTGTCCCTCGTGATCTTTCGATGTCGCAGCACGCAATCTTACAAAATGGCTAAACTTGCGGTATAATGGTTACGAATTTGTCTGGCTAATTCGGGATCCGTTATTATATCGTACTCCAGCGAGATATTGTCAATGGAATAGCTACCTGCGGCTTGACTATTCCCTTTTCGCCTGTGATTATTTGCGTTATTAATTCGACGTTAATATCTGAATTTATACCTGTTTTTTGTTGATCGGTAGCAATAACTATTTTATTATTATAACCGATCACTTGACCAATCTTAAGTTCCATATTACTTGGAGACATGTATAGTCCCTGCGCATAAACGTAGTCTACTTTGGATTGAGCGTACTGTAATACATCTTGAAAACGCTTTATAGACGATGGTATGTCAACTGGTGAATTAATGGCGTCCTCCACGTTTGAGACAAACTGTTTTTGCGCATTGAGCGCCGTCCCAGAACCGATAATGGACGTTCGTGTTTGCGATTGTGCACCGAGAATTGCCCATACATAAGTTCTTATCGATTCATTAAATCTTACAAATCCTGGGTTAGTAAAATTATTTTCCATTTTATCATTAAGGAATTCATTCCAAGCGTTTGCGTTTGCGGTATCGTTCAGTTGTATAAATTTTTTAACAATATAAATAGACCCACTCTTAAAACTCATAATATCCCCTCTCCAATCGTTACTCGAAAGTTCCCAGCCTTTATACCATTTATGTGTTTTTTTATTATAATCATATATTCTTAAGTAAAGTTTGCTGGTACGCAACAACTCTAGAAAATCAACTTTACCTTTATTAAGTTCTTTATATAAATAATCGCTTTCTTCTTTGACGGTTATTTCCCCTGTGTAAGGAAAACCTAGACCATGGTTTGCTCCTTTAATACGCCAATCTTTACCTGTAGAAACATTAAATTCCTGACAAATACGTTCGAATGCCAACCTATCATAATCATTATTTGTGGAATTCCACGCTCGATCATGCGGTAACGGAGCACTAATATCCCCTCTCCAATCGTTACTATAAAGTTCCCAGCCTTTATACCAATCACCGTTTTTTTAGACGATGATCATACATTCTTGCGTAAAGTTTGCTGGTACTATACAACTTACCAAAATTAACTGGAAGTTTATTAAGTTCTTTATATACATAATCGCTTTCTTCTTTGACCGATATTTTTTCCTCTGTGTAAGGGACACCTAGACCATGGTTTGCTCCTTTAATACGCCAATCTTTACTCGTAGAAACATTAAATTCCTGACAAATACGCTCATAGCGGACCTATCATAGTTATTATTTGTGGAATTCCACGCTCGATCATGCGGTAATGGAGCACTAATTTCTTAAAGTATACTAATAATCTGATAGTACACGTGAAATGTTATAACAGACTTATTCAGTTCAAATCCTTGGGAATAAAGAGATACGCCACATCCCGTTGTGGCACTATATGGCAAAGTTTAACTGATTCTGCCAAAATTGCATCGGATTGTGAAACCAATCGTGCACCATTTTATCGCTAGTTGCCGTGACCCTGTACTTTCCAAAGATATCAGGGAATTTAACGAAAAATTCAGCACCAGAGGCAGTAACTATAATCGATTGAGTAGTAATGTAAGTTGATTTCATATTTAAGTTATGATATAGTATCATTGTATATTTAATATGTATGTTACACTCCCGGGAATAACAAATGGTCAGTCTATTGAACTGCTTCATACTATCGATACCTTGGATGGGCAACTCGAAGTCGCCCTATGCAATGCAACGTATTACCCGCTGTGGACCAATATAAGTGCTACGAAAGAAAATAATAAGATACATATAGCTGATGGAGTTAGTTTTCCCGAAATAATTACTATACCTGATTGGTATTACAGCGTATGCTCACTCAATGATGAAATTTTTAAACCTAATGGACTTAGTATCACACAAAATGAGTCGAATGGGTTACTGAAATTAGACACTGGAGAAAAGGCGGCAATGATTTTATTGGACTTATCAATTACACTTGGATTTGCACGCTTAATTGGCACAATATACAAGACATACTCACAGGGGGTTAATTTGATCAAATCAGTACGACGGATGATATTCAACTAGAAAGTCCTTCAACTCTGCTCAGATCTATTCCAGTGAAATATCATGGAAATGTTCTGTGAGGACAATACCTTCCAAATGGCGAGCTGGTTTTCTTGGGGAATTAGTCAGCAAAGAGCCGGAGTCACAGGAGACTAATCACAATTTTATTTACAAGAACAATTAACAATTTACAATATACTTAGAAAATAACTGAGGGTGCCACAGAGAGTCGGTACAACACTCTGGGCTGTGGGAGAGAGATCTGCTTGGTAAGAGAGTCAAACCCCTTCTCTGCCCAAAACTTGGCTACAGTATGTATTTAACAAAAATTTGAACAATAAAAAGGAATGTGATTGGTTGATACACGATTGGTTGTGTCCTAAGCTAAATGGATGGCTAGACAGAGAGGAATACTAAACCCTGTTAATCCTGTTGGACTGGCACTAATCTTGTTGACATATTTACTGGATGCTTTGAAAGAGATTATGGTGTCACTATAGATGAGCTTGTGTGGGGGCTAATCCTTAATGCCCTATAGACGAGCTTGTATGGGGGCTAATCCTTAATGCACTATAGACGAGCTTGTATGGGGGCTAATCCTTAATGAGTCTTAATTGAAGTAATGTTGTTCTAATATACCCCGGTAGGTGATGACAGATATACTTAAATAAAATAGTTCCAGGTAATCTATAAGACTATGTAGACATATCCTTTGTCTGGGAGATGGGATCTTGACACCTTAGGCTAGCATTTATCTAAAAGCTTCATATCAATTAACTATATAGACGTAACCCTTGTTTTATTGAATAGTATGTCTAGAAGATGTGCTCCCATTACCTTAGGCTAGCAACTATCTAAAACGCTATAACTGAAACTACTGATAGTAGCTCGTGAACACCCCTTACTTACCCCAATATCCCAAAGAATAACAAACTACCTAAATGAACACCAAATTAAAAATCTGAAACAAAACTGCAAAAAATCAAATATCTTCACCCCTAAACTTAAAATACCCCAAATAGACACAACACTAGCTAGCCAAATAAATAAACAAACCGACCCAAACATAGCTAAAACTACCACACTAGCATACATACACAAAAATTGGCCAAATTGGTGTCACATTTACACCAACGGATCCTCAGATCCGACCTCAGAACACACGGGTTTCGTAGTCCATACCACACAACCAACTAAAACCACACAATCCTTCCGACTCCCAAATAACCAATCAATATTCACGGCAGAACTAATGGGCATGGCCTCAGCCCTCCACAATCAAGAATCCAAAAACCACCAAAAAATCCTAATACTTACTGACTCCCTAAGTGGACTGCAAGCCCTCCAAAACAAAAATACCAAACACCGACCTAAATTAATAAATCAAATACTTAAAAGCTCCAACGACCTAACTAAGGCAGGCAAACAAATAACCTTCTTGTGGATACCCGCCCACGTAGGAATATACGGTAATGAAAACGCCGATAAAGCAGCTAAACTATCCCTCAAAATCCCAGAAATAAGCTTAAACTTACCCATCTCAAAATCAGAAATTAAAAGTGTAAACAAACAAAAAATCACAAAAAATGGCATATCCTATATCTAAACTCCAATGGCCAAATCAAAAGAGTGCTCAGCAAACCACTAAACAAACCAAAAATTATCCATCCATCAAAAAAAATCGACAGAGTAATCACTAAACTCCAAACAGGACACACCAACCTAAATAACCACCTAAAAAAATTTTAAAAACACACTACAGGTAACTGCCCACACTGCAAACAACTAGAAACCCCAGAACACGCACTCATCCACTGCACACACTACCTAACACATCGAACCGCATTACAAACCACCCTCAATCTAAACAAGGCTCTCACTCTAGAAGAAATACTAAACCCACAAAATAAACTAGAAAACTTCAAGGCCTTAGGCGTATTCTTAATCAAAACGAAACTAATAAAACGCATCTAAAACCATAATAACGTACCAAATCAAAATCACATAAACAAACAATCATCCACCATACCCAGCTCTCTTAGTTCTCCTCCCCAACCCCATCGGCATCTATTCCAAATCTCAAAATTCCCAAATTCTATATAAGCAACCCCTAAAGCCCCCTCTTGGGTTGCACAGACCACCTTCGCCCCTTTCGGAAACACATTAAATGGCCTGGCCGGGCCCGTGTGCGAAATACGCATCAGTCGGAAAGCGCACGTTAAATCTCCAAAGTAAGTAAGTAAGTACTACTGATATTTTATATATGCATTTTACCTGATGATAATTATTACTTGCTAAATTATAATTATATGAAATGATGTATTAATATTACACCATGATAACTCATAAAAGCACTTGATGTAGATCTAATTATTATAAGATAACTTAGTATAAATGTTATACCATGATAGAAAAATGAAAAATATAATAGCGGTAGAACGGAATCTTTCTCATCATTACAATATAAAAAATTAAAGCGGGGTATTATTTCACACCTCAAAATTTCTGTATTAGATGTAAAACACCAACCTGTACATATAGGATACTTAAGTGTAACACTCCATATTATAAATAATGGTTGATGCATCAGGCCCTGGAACTCTCAGAAAATGTAATACAATTGTGCTTTCAGATCTCGGAGACACAGAAGGATTCGATAAACCTGGTACCGATGGTAAGTTATACGCTTTACACTTACACGATAATTTATACAAGCGGAAAGAAGTTACATTCCCGGGTAATCTAGAAGAATTAATTGATGTCGATGTTAGTAGACTCCTTAAAAACACTTCGTACAATATTATTCTCAACGGCGAGAATAAATGGACTATGGTCGAAGCAAACATCGAGTGGCTATTGAATATCGTCATTACCCCACCTTATGTGATGATGGGTAAGGGACATAATTTAACTAAGATAATAAATAGTGGTATCGTACTCGCGGCCTATATCCCGTCAAAACGAAAAAGTGTGTTTGTCACCCGTGCCAGAAAACCCAGGTCATATGTAATATAGTCGTCCGGCCTTACAAAATGTTAGTTTAAATTTGGTTACTGAATTCGATGATATTAAAGTTAACTTGAGTGCAATACCTAATATTTCTACACTTATTATTGGAGTCTTGTTCGGAGATACACCGGTAGATGCCTTCGAAATATTACCAGGTCTATCGATTAAATGGCTAAAGAAACACGAGCGTCAACGTTGCAGTATTATTCATATCGGAGCATCACCCGTTGCAACTCTCGAGGGGGTCAAAATTATTAAAAGTGGTAGTATTTCTCTTACTAAAATATTCTTGCCGTATAATATACATTTGATAAGGTTGATGTATACTCTCAAAACATTTAAGCAAGACCAATTAAAGACTATTATATATTCTTAATATACACTATGAGATTATATCGAGCGCTCGATGAAGCAATTGAAAAGATGGAAACTGTTGATGGATTTCGATTACATCAAATAAGTGACATAAAACATCGAATAGAGAAGGATAGGGAGTTGAGACTTGGATTGTATAAAAAGTATCGCAGAGCCGTCAATGCTCTGGACGGAGTTGACACCGCGCTTGTAGCAGCTGGCATGGGACTCGGTGTAGCTGGTGTCGGTTTACTATCAACTATAATCGCTGCGCCTATCGTGCTCGGCATGGAAATAGCCGCTGGAGTCTCGGGACTGGCAGGAATAGCGATAAAATTCATTTCTCGTAGGTTGCAAAAAAAGCATTAAAACACGATAGTATTCGGATACTCGCCGAAGCAAAGTTGAACAGCATTTAGGATCATATTTCGAGAGCAATGGTCGATTGTAAGATATCCGAGGATGAGTTTCGTTTAGTGCTGTCAGAACTCACCAAATACAATGCAATGAAGCAGGAGATTCGATCAAAATCTCGTAAGACCAGTGGTATTAGCGACGACGAGAAAAAAAAGTTCATAGAACAGGGGAGGCAACAAGCGCATCAATTATTCCGTGCCAAAACCAAAGAACTGGTTGGAGATTAAAAATAGATTGCTTACTATCGTTTGATCACATTTAGACAAATGCTTACATAAATATATATAATAATGGAGATCGAAAAAGCTATTAAATGGAGAGAATTACCACAAGGTTTTTATTATATCAGTGATGTCAAACCAACCAAATACGGTTATCAATTGTTTCTTATCAATTTACAAGAAGAGTGTAGTTATATAGTCTGGTCTCCTAGTAAAATTAACGAAGAACTTAATAAAAATGTTGAATATCGCTTTATTGATAAAAATAATAAAGAATATTTTTATTACCATTTAGGCTCATCTAGTTTGAGTTTGAGCAAGAAAGTCTATACTGTGGGGGTTTATAGTTAAATTGAAATTGAATTAATTAAATTCTCCAAACAGTTAAGAGCTCCTGAATTATATTTCCCTTCCACCACCAGCCCCTCTAGCCACCTATATTCATGTACATTTTAGTTCACTGTACTGTTTCAGCATGCATGTTCCAGTGTTTTTCTATTGAATTCAATTATGCGTTTTTATTCTATTTCTCCAGTCTGGGTCATCCTAAATAAGAACACACCACACACCCCCCCCCCCCCCCCCCCCACACACCCCCCTCTCACACACACACCCCCCCACCCCACCCCCAAATAAACTTACAGACCAAGTGAGCATAACATCGCTTGAAGCTACTATATATAATATGATTCATAGGATCAGTAGTTTGACCTTTGTGTAGTTCTTTTGTATGCCCGTAATGTTACCAATGGTCAAAGTTTCATTGGAAACAAAATAAGAAACATGGTTGCAAAATTACAATAAAATCTAAGTTAAATACAACACATTGGTAAAGAAATATATTACCAAGGGTAAACACCATTATCTTAGTAGTAAAGTCAAGAAAATTACAGTCACATCATATGCTTCTTCTGCATAACTCCCAAACTGTAAAATTGATCTTATGCATGTTGTTATTCATTTCGCTCTATAACCTGTCTCGGAAACTATATAGCTTACCTTTACCACAGGGGGTTGTCTATGCAAACGTCAGAATGGAAATAGCCTGAAAACTTAGTGGCACATCTGTGGGCCTCTTTTTTTTCGCATGGAAATAGTTGAAAATACAGGTTTGAAATATGATTACCTCTTTCCTTAACCGTTTAGACATAAATAGAATAAAAAGGATCGTTCTATATCATGTCTCGGAAACTTTAAAGCTTCCTTTTAACACGGGGGGTTGTCCATGCAACCGTCCGAATGGAAATAGCCTGAAAACTTAGTGGCACATCTGGGAGCCTCGCATGTTTCGCATTGATTTTACTTAAAATACGGGTTTGAAATATTATTATATCTTTACTTAACCGTTTAGGAATAACATAAAGTAAAAAGAGTCGCTCTATATCATGTTTCGGAAACTATATAGCTTACCTTTACCAAAGGGGGTTGTCTATGCAAACGTCCGAATGGAAAACTTAGTGGCACATCTGGGAGCCTCGCATTTTTCGCATGGAAATAGTTGAAAATACGTGTTTGAAATATTATTATTTCATTCCTAAACCATTTAGGCATAACATTATTTAAAAGGAGTCGCTCTATACACACTTTTGGAAACAATATAGCTTCCCTCAAACACGGGAGGATATCTATACAAACGTCCCTATGGAAATAGGCTAAAACTTAGTGGCACATCTGGGAGCCTCGCATGTTTCGCATTGATTTTACTTAAAATACGGGTTTGAAATATTATTATCTCTTTACTTAACCGTTTAGGCATAAAATGAAGTAAAAGGAGTAGCTCCATATCCTCTCTCGGAATATTTATATAGCTTCCTTTTACCACAGGGGTTTTTCTATACAAACGTCCCTATGGAAATAGCCTGAAAACTTAGTGGCACATCTGGGAGCCTCGCATGTTTCGCATTGAAATAGTTTAAAATATGGGTTTGAAATATTATTATCTCTTTAATGAACCGTTTAGACATAAAATAAGTAAAAAAGGATCGTTCTATATCCTGTCTCGGAAACTTTATAGCTACCCTTTAACACGGGAGGTTGTCTATGCAAACGTCCCTATGGAAATAGCCTGAAAACTTAGTGGCACATCTGGGAGCCTCGCATGTTTCGCATGGAAATAGTTTAAAATACGTGTTTGAAATAGTATTATCTCTTTCTTCAACCATTTAGGCATAAAATAACTTTAAAACAGTCGCTCTATACCCCCTAATGGAAACTATATAGCTTCCCTTTAACACGGGGGGTTGTCCATGCAAACGTCCGAATGGAAATAGCCTGAAAACGTAGTGGCACATCCGGGGAGCCTCACATTTTTCGCATGGAAATAGTTTAAAATACGTGTTTGAAATATTATAATCTCTTTCCTCGACCATTTAGGCATAACACTACTTAAAAGGAGTCCCTCTGTACCCCCTCTTGGGAACTATATAGCTTCCCTCAAACATGGGAGGCTATCTATACAAACGTCCCTATTGAAATAGGGTAAAACTTAGTGGCACATCTGGTAGTCTCGCATTTTTCACATCGAAATTACTTAAAATACCGGTTTGAAATATTATTATCTCTTTACTTAACCGTTTAGGCATGAATAAAGTACTATGTCTTAGACGAACGTATTGTCTCTGAAATTAACATATGTTACAGATACAATCAGTTGTTAAATATTAGTTATGAAATATATTAATAATAAATACTCTCTTCATTTTCAGAGACAGGGAGGGGGTCAGGCTTGGGAAGGCACGGTGTCGGCTGGCGAGCTTGTGTGGTGGTGGAAGCTGGAGCTTACTGTTTCTCCCCAGCCAGGAGCCTCCTGGCTAGGTCAAGCTCCCCTAGAGGGGGGAGAGTCAGGGGGAGAAGATACTTTTCCTCTTTCTCTTCTTCCTTCCGCGTCCTGTCCCTCTGGAATCGAGGGGAGCGAGTTCCAATGCTGCTGTTGGGGGCGGAGGGGTGGTGGGTAGGCTCTCCTGGATCTCCATGGCGGCGACTAGTGGAGCCTTCCTCACTTTGGGCGGCCTGGCCTTCTGTACCGGGCGTGGTGCAGCAGGGATAGGGGCCGAGGTGGTTTTCTCCTTAGGCTAGGTCTTGACCGGAGCTTTGACCAGAGGCTTTTTCTTTTGACCTAAGTCAAAGGAGATGGAGAGGGTGGAGCAGTTGGACTTGAAGGAAGTCCTGAGGGAGTAGTCCCCAACCCTGAAAGCCAGCAAGGGCTCCAGGATGGCAACTAGCTCCCTCGGTAGCGACAGAGCGATGTCTCTCATAGTTGAGCGTGGGTAGCGAGCTTGGAAGGACACGTCTGCACGGGGTGAGAGTCTGGTATAACCTTACACTTGCGTATTTGTCGTCATTCACATGATGCTCAGTTAATGAATTTATTACAGGTACAATTAGTGGTAGCACCGCTTAGATTACCTGACAAAGGTTCCCATTTGGCATTTATTGTGTCTGGGGTAATTATTCAATCTAAATCCAGGTTTGAAGTGAGGTGAAATGTGTGTTATGTAATATGCACGCGGCAGCCCAGCAAGAGGTGAATGATCAGTTGATTTACTTTTTTTGTAAATCAACGGATCGTTCCTAGTCATCAAAGGATTAACAGAAATTACGTTGATTAATTAATCACTGTTATCTTGCACAGTGGATATGTCAAAAGGGAGTGTTTACATGTCTAGGTTTACTAAAACAAAGGGAATACACTCATATCATGGCGTGAAGTGTCGATGTAAAAACAACATACTTTGTTCAAAGGGTTAACTAATAATACGTTGATTTGATTGCTCATTGTTATCTATCACTCAATTGATTTTTTAGGAACCGTGGACGTTATGAAAATAGTTGTCACGTGGGCTTTCTCAGCCGACCCTTGAGACTTGACACCTATGTGAAACACCTGAAACAATCTAAGTGATCAGTTGAGAAAGGAACACGGGTTATAATATCCCGAAACGATATATATCTTTAAAAATATTTGATTGTTACGGAGACACGTGACATCGAATAAGTTTCTTTGTACAGCTGCAGACGAGTGGGATATTGTTCCTTTGTGTGGATATTCACGGATACATTCCTCGAACAAGGAAGCTGCACAAAATTTATACACATAAATTTGGTAGGTTAAGTTGTAATTATGGTATTTGCATTTTGTTCTCCTTCATTCGCTGTAGCATTGAACCGATTCGTTCTTGTTCCTCTACGTCTTGTTGGGAAATTCTTCAGATTGACTAAGATTGATTAAGACGACCAAAAGGGACTAACAACATCACAATAGATTATTATGTTGGATTAGAAGCCAAACAACATAGAAATGTACTTTTCAACGTAACATTTTCTTTCCTTTGGTGATGACATTAAACATCAAAATGTTTGGAATTCGTTATCATAATAATACAGATGGAAATGTTTTTCAGTCACTTTGTAAAATAACAGAATATTTAGGCGTTTAATAAATTTGAAAATGTTACACATTTTGACAGTAAAAAAATATACACACTATAAAAAAAGCAATGCTCAGGTGAAATATTTACTTCCTGTCGCAAGTCAAAATAGTGTAAACGAAAATCGCAAAATTACCAAGCAAGTGACTTATCAAAATTTCGTCACCATTACCGATGCTACCCGCAAAGATACCTACATTTCCTTATTATCTCGAAAACTGTATTTCATTTTGTTGATCAATGTGACCATACGCCCTTATTACTACCCATAAAAGTGACTAATGCGCTTACGAATGGCGCAGCAGAGGTCGCGAACAAGTCTAGATTTCTGTTATACATCCGGGTACTCACTGGGGAAAAAACAATAACAAAGGCAACAACCAGTCCCGGGGAATTGCGTTAGATCAGTGCCCCTTTAAGTGTCTAATGTCCAGAAATCTCTCGAAAAATCCGACAACGATTTCAAAGTTATTTAATATTTCTGCAAAATCTAAAGGTTCTAGCTCTGTTTACACTATACTTGTAATGGGATGCTCTCAGTGGTAGCGAGAACGTGTATCCGATTTCCTGAGATTGAGGTAATCTAGGCATGTGATTAATCCTGTTTTGTTTATTTAAAGCAGTAATTGTTTATTGTTGAGCAAGTTTATCTCTGCAGCCGTTGAGTTATGCAGCTACTCGCCGATTCGTCTCGCATCAAAACGCGAGGCTGTGTACTCGCGGGCAACAACAACACAACAACAACAAACGTATATTTCGCTTCAAGGTCATAGCTATGACATATTGAAGGTACAAATGGAGATTTATGGTGACACGAGGCAGGAGACTATACGTTTAACTGCAACACACTCTTTGTTTTCTTTGTTCAGGTAAACTTTCAGTATTGAATAACATATCAAGAAGTATCGAACTAGGTCTTGTAAAATACTTCTTTTGAATATATAACTTACGCAAGTTATGCAGAAAAGGACATATTAGTAGATAGTGATATTCGTCAGCTAAGTCATGTTTATTACAGTGACTACAAATTCTGTCTTCCCGCGGTATATTTTCCCATCGCCCCTTTTCTATTAGTAATCTATGGTTTGTGGATCTTATTATAGTAATCGGGATACTGAGTCTTTAGGGTAGCGACAGCATATGATTTTGTAACTGGATTTTATGTTTAAATATTCGATAAAATACTTCCTTGGGAGAGTTGTTTATATAACTTGTCCACGTCTGGCTAAACAGATCAAAGATAGTTTTTAATAACACGTTTTGATACGTTTATATTTGGCATGAATTGTTGGGTCCGTATAAAACTAAGGCCTAATCCATCAAATAGTCCTTTAACATATTCGAGCCAGCTGTATTTATGGTTACAGGAGTCTGCAAATAATACATGATACTTAACAGTACACAATTTCGTTGGTTTACTATAAGTTATCTTGGACCAAAAAAACATTCCCGAAAAAACAAAACATCATAATTCATACATACACATATACAGACAGACATACATACCTGAAAACACAAAGAAATAATTTAATTTATAGAAAATATCAACAGTACAGATTTGATGATATTATACATAAAATGCCATAGGTTGATCAACGGGTATATATTGCTTGACATCATACATTTGGAACATATGCAATTGATTTGATGGCTCAATATTTGAGAGGATGTGGTGAAATAATTTGCTTTCATCATTGTGGACATTTACATTTTGTGTGGATACTTTTCCAAAGAGTATATTTCTTTCTTTTGTGATTTTGGTACAGTAAAGTAGGTAGTGTTTTTCCTCATCAGTGGTTGAACATGTAGAGCATAGTTATAGTGGGGTGGGTGGCTTTGTATGTCTTCCAAGTTCTATAGTTAATTTATGGTTACTTGATCTTAGTTTAGAAAAGTGCACTCGATATTTTCTTATTTTACAGTGACTGAAATAGGATTCTAATTTTATTTCATTTTTAACTGTCCTGAATGTCCTCATTTTTTTCTTGCGCCTTTTGGGGCACGGTTGGCCCAGTCGTCTGAGGCGCAGCAATTCGCTGTGCAGAAATGCGTCCCTTGGGCACGCCAGAAATCTATGATCGTGGGTTCGAATCCCGGTTCGCCCCGACTATGTTTCTTGGTTTTGTCAGTACGACAACCGTGCTCGTGGGTTTCACTGAAGTGGTAAACGTCTGACACCTGCATCACTTCGGGCTTTCCTCTCACATGGAACTGACACACGGTGATATAACTGGAATATTGTTCAAAGCGGCATGAAACCCAACTCACTCACTCACTGTGCCTTTAGTTGCATTGGCATCTTGAAGAGATTCCTTGAAGAGGGAATCGAATTAAGACTGTGTTGTCTCTTTGAAAGACTTATATATTTTGTTTTTCTAAGAATAGATTGTGTTGATATTCCAATCCCAGAACCAGAACTTCACTATGTTGAAGAACCAACATAGTGATATCATTTCGTAATTTATATTAGTACTGTGTACATAAGAGTTCTGCTCGCCTTGCCCAATTGTGTGTTGTTTTGTTGACACCTAACATGGATTTACAACATCTGCGCCGCAGTTTCTCGGGGATTAATTAATCAAAGTTGTTCAGGCTAGGGGGATTGCTCCTATATCCCAGATTTGGGTAGATTATTGGTAGACTGAAGCTTATGGTAGGACCTAGGCCCTTTTCAAGAGAGGTTTGGTGCTATTATTAAGTTTACCATTTGCTTCAAATGTTATTCATAAATAATTATATCTATCCATAACTAGAATTTTTGTATCAACCACGGTCCAAGTATTCGTTTCTCCTATTTTACTTGATTTGCCAAACACTGCAACATTTTTTTTTTCACATTTAATCTTTAGGTTATTTGTTACACAAAATACTCTTAGACCATCAAATAACTCGTGCAGATTTTTTGGAAGTGGCAAATAGTACTGAGTCATCGGCAAACAATAAATGACAAATGTTTGAAACATTAAGTGTTATTTTTTTATTTTCCTGTTTGATATGTGTTGGACGATCATTCTGGAATATATTAAATAATGTGGGAGACAAAAAGCACCCATGTCCTTATGCCGATGTTGGATTTAAAGGATTGTGAAATGCCCTCGTCAATTTTCACTTTATACGAGCTATTTCCTGACATTTTATTTGAAATAGCTTTTTTAGGGGTAGTGCTCTGTCAACTGAATCAAAGGCCTTTTGAAAGTCTACAAAGCAAGTGTATACTTATTTCTAGGGAGTTATAGATGTCACAGCAATAACTGGATGACACATTTAGTGCTTCTGTGAGATCCTAAAAAGATAAGCACATTTCTTGCATTTGGCCTGGTACTATACTACCTGAAACCCAGAATGGGGCCAGCAGTTGACATTATGTAAGAGTGAGGTTCCTGGAGACGACAGGGCTAATTGATACATATAAACAAGGAGCATCCTGCCTCATGATTAAAGTGCTAACACCAACTAGCTACAGATGTTGGAAACTTAGACCGTGGTCAGCCTTTAACAGAACAGAACAGATATTTATTCATAAAAAAGACTTGGGCTTCAGCCCCTCGTCTAACAGAGACAACAAAAATATATATTGACACAACATTACGAAATGCCACGCCTGTCCGAAAATGAGCGTCTGCAAGCCATTGGTATGCTTGAAGCAGGATCGAGTCAACGTGATGTTGCAAGACAATTTAACGTCCACAGAAACACCATTTGGTGTTTATGGCAACGTTGGCAACAGACGAATGCAGTCAGAGACCATCCTCGGAGTGGCAGGCCACGTGTAACCAATAATCGACAAGACAACTGGATTCGAACAACACACCTACGAAATCAATTCCAGCCAGCAACAGTGACTGCAAGAAGCATCCCTGGCCTTCGACGAATATCTTCACAAACCGTACGTCCTCACCTCAGATGTGCAGCGATTGTCGCCAGAAGACGTGCCAGACGTCCCATTTTGACGGGAAACAACTGTCAAGCACGTCTATAGTGGTGCAGACAGCATCTACGCTGGACAGCCATGCAGTGGGGACAAGTTCTATTCACTGACGAGTCTCGTTTTCACCTCAGCCACAGCGATGGACGGATTCGAGTGTACCGACGTCGAGGTGAACGTTACGTCAGTCATTGTGTCATGGAAGACGATCGGTTTGGGGGCGGCAGCGTTATGGTATGGGGTGGGATTACACAAGACAGAGGGCCCGTTTGATAGTGGTAGAGGGAAATCTCAATGGACAGCGCTACTGCGACGAGATCATCGGCCCTGTTGTTTTACCGTTTTTGCGTCGTCATGGCCCAGGCATTACCTTTCAACATGGCCTCATATTGCTTGATTTTTCAGGATTCTCTTCAACAAAACAACGTGATTGTCAGCCCCTGGCCGGCTTGCTCCCCTGATCTCTCACCAATCGAGCACATGTAGGATGAGATGGATCCGCGCCCTCGTCGTCAACCACGTGTTCCACAGACACTCCAGGAACTTCGAAACATGCTCCAGCAGATATGCGACAGATATCCCACAGGACTTTGTGCAATGCCTGGTCCATTCCATGAGATGAAGATGTGCTGCTTGCATCGCAACCAGGGGTGGACACACACGCTATTGATTTGTAAATTGACATTTTGGCATGTTCATGTTTTTTTTATGAAATCACACATTTTCTGAAGTCAGTATGGCAAATTAAACCATTTGAACACTTACAGGAGTCTTTTATCTGTTGCAAACCGAAACTGTTTCAGATTTGGTAAAAAACATAACTTTGCATTAAATCTTTTTCAATGTCACAGGAACTTTTGTTGTTCAGTATATAAAACAAAACAAAATCCTTTTTGTCATCTGGACACACATGAAAAAAGTGAGGTGTTCCGGCCTTGCGTGCGCAGTTGCGTCTCTCACGTGGGATAGGGTTTCCCTCACAACTATTAGATATGTTGGCAGTGAAGAGGACGTCTGTTGAAAATTTATTCAACATTTGTAGTGCATTAACAGGAATTTATGGCAATGGTGTAATACAGGTAGGGTATTCAAAAGACTTATAAGAGTAGTTCCAGTGAAGGAGGTATCACATATTCACTGATTATATCCACTGCACAATTTTTAAATCCTCTAGAAGTGGTTCAAAGGATGTCAATTCTTGGAGATTCGAAGCAGTTTTATATGATGGGAACCATAGGTTTATAGGAATTGCTGTCAACTATACAGGGAGTGTACTGGAGGCAGAACCTGCATTTCCTATGGTATATTCTGGCAATGATGAAATAGAGGTAGAGGATTCGTAAGAATTCTCAAACAATAGTTACCATTGTTAATAATTCGAAGAAAACAACCTTGGTTACATCAGAAGTACTCCCTCTCACCTCCCCAATCATCTGTCTCTAGTAAATTGATCTTTTGAGAAAATCATTTGATGTTTTTCCCACCTTCACACACGAGAGTGATGTGGGCTGTTGGTGCTCTTGCGGATGCAACTAATTATTGTACAGTTGACAGTGAAGAGGACTTCTGTTGAAAATCTGAAAGTTTAGTTTAGTGCGATTGCAGCCAAATACAGGAATTTGGCAATGATGTAATAGAGGTAGTATTCTTAGAATTATTAACAATCATAACTAGTGTTTGATGTCTGCTCCCCAAGGGATTTGTCAGTAGAAGACGTGAAAGGCTTACGTTAAGTTGGACCACTGGTGTTGTGAAGCATTTGACCCTGCCACATGCATGCAGTAACAATTGAATGTGAATGTTACCAGATATACAGCTTGTTGGAAGTATCGCACCACCAAATTTGAAGTGTTTGTTTTTGTTTGTTTGTTGTTTAATGCCGCACTCAGCAATATTCCGGCTATTTGATGGCGATCTGTAATCGAGACTGGACTAGACAATCCAGTCATTGATATCATGAGCGTCGATAACTATGCAATTGGGATATTATGATATGCATCAACTGAGTCACCGTGCCTGACCATCCGATCCCATTAGTCGCCTATGACAAGCACAAAATTTGAAGTGTTCCATGGACAGATTTTCAAATGCTCCACTGTTTGTTGACACATCACCTGCTTGTAGAATGGTTGCCACCTTAAGTGCCCAGCCTTGTGGGTGCGTTTATGGGAGCAGTATGCACACATAAGGGGTCTCTATAGAGAAATTCATGTTTGATGACCGAAAGTCATGTCTTTACTGCTATCAATTTTGAAAGAATGACCTACTTATATGAAAGTCTGTCTTTAGAATGATTGTAACTGAAATGCCAAAAAAAAATATGAGATAGCAAATCATTTGCATGCACCAAACTGGCATGTCATGTTAGGCTTGGTTGAACATTAATCATACTCTAATCAGTCGATGCATTAGAAAACACACATTGACTGGACATATGAGAGACTTGCAAAAATCAAGATGTCCATGGAAGACCAATGCCAGAAAGGACACAGTCCTTGTATGCTTGCCTGCCAACTTCAACTTGCACCGTGCCTTGTCACAACAGTGTGTTGATATATATATCGTCTGCTAAGCTAGTCCCACTGCGCATGTCGGAAGTGGGGCTGCTGGGAAAATCTCGTGTTGTGAGAAAGCGAGTGAGCATGTGCCGGCCGGCGTGACAGGTTGTTTTTGTGTGGATGGTGTAAAGCTGAGGAAGAATAAAAGAAGCAAAGTGTCTACAGCGGTTGGTTTTGGTTATTGGACTGGCATTAACAATGGTAGCAGAGCGTGGTTGCTGAAAGGATTGATAATTCCCAGACGTAAATATCACTTCTTCTCACTTCATGATAGAACGGAAAATTTATCACCGTTCGCAAGTTGTTGACATGTGTGAAGTGTCACATATTATCTTAAATTCCGGACCTCTTGTTTTTCACAACTGTGAATGATAGAAACATTTGTGAGTGTATTTCAACAAACAAGTAATTTTTGTGATTGATTCGGCGAGATAAAAGCTTGTTTGAGAGATCGAAAGCTGGACAATTTTGGAGTGTTGACATTTTGTTTACGAGTGCGTTCGGCGTTGAATAGTTGAAAGATAGAATGGCAGCGAAACTGAATCCCCCCAAATTCTGCAAAGGGAAAAGTTATGAGAGATACAGACAGGAGCCACTTGCTTGGCGGGAAATTACTGAAGTTAAGAAAATGAAACAAGGAATAGTATTAGCTTTATCACTCCCAGAAAATGAATGTAGTATACGAGAGAAAATATTTGATGACATTCCTCTTGAAGATTTGATGAACGAAAATGGTTTTGAAACTCTGATAGATTTCTTTGACTCTCAGCTTGGAAAAGGTGATCTTGTTGATAGTCTTGTTAAATTTGAAGATTTTTCAAGGGAAGTGGGGCAATCTATCAATGAATATATCTCCAAATATGATCAAAAATATAATAAGATATTAAAGAAAAGCATGAGTCTGCCACAGGAAATCTTAGCATTCAAGCTCCTCAAAGAAGTAAAAATGTTAGTGTTGACAGGTATGGACTACACAAACAAAGCCACATTATATCAACAGGCCAAATTATCTTTGAAGAATATTCTTGGACAAAGGTCCTGTGATGGAGGAAATGGTATCAGTCAATTAAAGTTGAATCCTCAAACATCATTAATCATGACAATGAGGAAGCAGTAGTATAGGTAATGATGGTTCTGGCTCACTTCCACTGGAGCCGGATTCATATACCTATACTGCTACTACAGGAGGAATTTTTTATGCCGAAATGACTATGCGATTCAACGATAGTAATGAGATTCAGCTAAATTGACTCTAGCTCACCACCACCTGGAGTCTATGATATAAAGTTTTATAGGTAATGGGGGTTCTGGCTCACTTCCACTGGAGCCGGATTCATATACCTATACTGCTACTACAGATGGAATTTTTTATGCCAAAATGATGATGCGATTCAACGATAGTAATGAGATTCAGCTAAATTGACTCTAGCTCACCAATACCAGGGGCCAATCATTTTTATTAAGTTCTTCGTTAATTTTACTAGGAGACCAGACTATATAACTACACTCTTCTTGTAAATTGATAAGAAACAATTGATTACCGTATTTGGTTGGTTTAACATCACTGATATAATAAAAACCTTGTGGTAATTCTCTCCATTTAATAGTTTTTTCCATTATTATATATATTTATGTAAGCATTTGTCTAAATGTGATCAAACGATAGTAATCAATTTATTTTTAATCTCCAACCAGTTCTTTGGTTTTGGCACGGAATAATTGACGCGCTTGTTGCCTCCCCTGTTCTATGAACTTTTTTTTCTCGTCTTCGCTAATACCACTGGTCTTACGAGATTTTGATCGAATCTCCTGCTTCATTTCATTGTATTTGGTGAGTTCCGACAGCACTAACGAAACTCATCCTCGGATATCTTACAATCGGCCATTGCTGTCGAAATATGATCCTCAATGCTGTTCAACTTTGCTTCGGCGAGTATTCGAATACTATCGTGTTTTAATGCTTTCTTTTGCAACCTACGAGAAATGAATTTTATCGCTATTCCTGCCAGTCCCGAGACTCCGGCGGTTATTTCCATGCCGAGCACGATAGGCGCGGCGATTAAAGTTGATAGTAAACCGACACCAGCTACACCGAGTCCCATGCTAGCCACTACAAGCGCGGTGTCAACTCCGTCCAGAGCATTCACGGCTCTGCGATACTTTTTATACAATCCAAGTCTCAACTCCCTATCCTTTTCTATTCGATGTTTTATGTCGCTTATTTGATGTAATCGAAATCCATCAACAGTTTCCATCTTTTCAGTTGCTTCATCGCGCTGGATATAAACTCAGTGTATATTACGAATATATAATAGTCTTTAATTGGTCTTGCTTAATTGTTTTGAGAGTATACATCAACCTTATCAAATGTATATTATACGGCAAGAATATCTTAGAAAGAGAAATTCTGTCACTTTTAATAATTTGAACCCCCTCGAGGGTTGCAACGGGTGATGCTCCGACATGAATAATACTGCAACGTTGACGCTCGTGTTTCTTGAGCCATTTAATCGATAGACCTGGTAATATTTCGAAGGCATCTACCGGTGTATCTCCGAACAAGACTTCAATAATAAGCGTAGAAATATTAGGTATTGCACTCAAGTTAACTTTAATATCATCGAATTCAGCAATCAAATTTAAACTAACATTTTGGATTGCCGGACGACTATATAACATATGACCTGTTTTTTTCTGGCAGGGGAGTGACTAACACACTTTTTCGTTTTGACGGGATATAGGCCGCGAGTATGATACCACTATTTATTATCTTAGTTAAATTATGTCCCTTACCCATCATCACATAAGGTGGGGTAATGACGATATTCAGTAGCCACTTGATGTTTGCTTCGACCATTGTCCATTTATTCTCACTGTTGTAAATGATATTGTACGAAGTGGTTTTAAGGAGTCCACCAACGTCGACATTGCTTAAATCTTCTAGATTTTCCAGGAATATAACTTCTTTCCGCTTGTATACATTATCGTGTAAGTGTAAAGCGTATAACTTACCATTGCTACCGGGTTTACCGAATCCTTCCGTGTCTCCGAGATCGGAAAGCGCAATTGTATTACAATGTCTGATCGTTCCAGGGCCTGATGCATCAACCATTATTTATAATATGGAGTGTTACACTGAAGTATCCTATATGTACAGGTTGGTGTTTTACATCTAATACAGAAATTTTGAGGTGTGAAATAATACCCCGCTTTAATTTTTTATATTGTAATGATGAGAAAGATTCCATTCTACCGCTTTTATATTTTTCATTTTTCACTGGAACACTTCTGAGCAGAGTTGAAGGACTTTCTTGTTGAATATTATCTGTCGTGCTTATTTGGTCAAGATTGATGAACAACTCTTTATAGGGAACTAAATCGGACAATGCCTCTCCATCAAATGTTGACTTGAATATTGCTAAAATTCCGCGTGTAAATCCAAGTGTAGCTGATAAGTTCCCTACAATCCGTACACCTTTTTCTCCAGTGTCGAATTTCAATATCCCATTCGACTCATTTTGTGTGAGACTAATTCCATTAGGCTTAAAAATTTCATCATTGAGTGAGCATACGCTGTAATACCCATCAGGTATAATAATGAATTTTTAAATTAGATTTAGTTCATCTAATATCCATATCTTATTATTATCTTTCGCAGCATTTATATTGGTCCACCGTGGGTAATGCGTTACATCACAGATAGCTACTTCGAGTTGTCCATCCGAGTTATCGATAGTAGGAAGCAGTTCAATAGACTGACCATTTGTTATTCCTGGGAGTGTAACATACATATTAAATATACAATGATACTATATCATAACTTAAATATGAAATCAACTTACATTACTAATCAATCGATGATAGTAACTGCCTCTGGTGCTGAATTTTTCGTTAAATTCCCCGATATCTTTGAAAAATACAGAGTCACGGCAACTAGTGATAAAATGGTGCACGATTGGTTTCACAATCCGATGCAATTTTGGCAGAATCAGTTAAACTTTGCCGTATGGTGTGCCACAACGGGATGTGGCGTATCTCTTTATGCTCCAGGATTTGAACTGAATAAGTCTGTTATAACATTTCACGTGTACTATCAGATTATTAGTATACTTAAAGAAATTAGTGCTCCATTACCGCAGGATCGAGAGTGGAATTCCACAAATAATAATTATGATAGGTCCGCGTATGAGCATATTTGTCAGGAATTTAATGTTTCTACGGGCAAAGATTGGCGTATTAAAGGAGCAAACCATGGTCTAGGTGTCCCTTACACAGAGGAAAAAATATCGGTCAAAGAAGAAAGCGATTATGTATATAAAGAACTTAATAAACTTCCAGTTAATTTTGGTAAGTTGTATAGTACCAGCAAACTTTACGCAAGAATATATGATCATTGGCATAAAACCGGTGATTGGTATAAAGGCTGGGAACTTTATAGTAACGATTGGAGAGGGGATATTATGAGTTTTAAGAGTGGTTTGATTTATATTGTTAAAAAATTTGTACAAATGAACGATACCGCAGACGCTTGGAATGAATTTCTTAATGATAAAACGGAAAATAATTTTACTAACCCAGGATTTGTAAGAGTTAATGAATCGATAAGAACTTATGTATGGGCAATTCTCGGAGTGCAATCGCAAACACGAACATCCATCATCGGTACTGGGACGGCGCTCGATGCGCAAAAACAGTTTGTCTCAAACGTGGAGGACGCCAGTAATTCACCAGTTGACATACCATCGTCTATAAAGCGTTTTCAACTTAAGATCGGTCAAGTGATCGGTTATAATAATAAAATTGTTATCGCTACCGATCAACAAAAAACAGGTATAAATTCAGATATGAATACCGAATTAATAACGCAAACGATCACGGGTGAAAAGGGAATAGTCAAGCCACAAACACCACATGTTTCACAAACATCTACAGACGCACAAGTACCACCACATATTGCGGCTAAAAATCAACAACATATCGATGAAAAAACAGCGCTTGTAGTGGGTGGAGTCACGGTTGGTTTACTCATGATTTGGTTAGTGAACTGATTTGGTTAAATAGTTCTTAGCGAATACGTGCAACAGCCCTGCAATTGCTACGATCAACCCCCACAAGTTTTGACTAAGCCAAGTGGTGGTCTTAGCTAATAAATTCAATAGCCAGGAAACAACACTCCCTATACCGGGAAGTGCAGCCGCGGCTTTCTCAGCAAGCTTTTCCAGTGCTGAACCTAATGCTTTTAAATGCTTTTTTATCCACTCTTTTATTCCGTTTTTATCGTTAGGGGTTGTGGGCGGTGTACCACCTGTGCCACCTGTTAACGCGAGAGTCAAAGTTGATATAATAAATCCCAATGCGGTTAAAATACTGGCAATTGTTATTCCCTGTTCTCTGAACAATGTTTTAATTTTATCGGCCAGTGTAGTGTCATCATTGAGGACTTGATCGATAGTTTCTCAAATACGACTGATTTGCGAACGAAGTGCCTCTCTATTAGTGGAAGCTGCTTCGAGGCGGGCCGATCTTTCATCTTCTAAGTTACGCAATCTTTCCGCTTCTAGTTCTTTTCTATTGAACTCATCGCCCGCCTGTTCCAAGTTTTGTTTTCTCGTAAACTATATGCTTGTCGATTTCGGATATTTTGGCTATATTATTGATGAGTTCTCCCCGCATTGTTCGCATTGCCTTGTCAAGACCTCGTAATTCCCTAATACTAAACTCCGAGGATGATACCTGTAACGTGGAATTATCGTAATAGGTATCTAAGATTTCTCCGAGTCCGTCCGAGGCCACCTTCGAGGAAGCTTCCAAATCATCTGTATTACCGAGTTCATCACGCACGGTTTGAAGAGCCTTAGTAGTCTTCGCGGAAAGTTTTGGTTGTCGGTAGTAGTCCACAAAACCTAATTCATCACGAACAGTGCCGATGCCGTGTTTAGCAGCTCTTGTAGACAAGGCAAGGGGCTTACGAGTACGAGAATGCATAAGATCAATATCCGGAGCGCCACGCAGTCGCAATATTCCTTTACTATCTATCTCAAACTTTGAATGTTCACGAACAATAGGACTATCATCTTTAAAGGAATCGTAATAATCATTGACGGTTGATTGTAAAATTTCATCGTTAAGATTCATGCCACCAAAGTTGGTTTCATCAGTATCTTTGATTGGATTCTGGTTATCAAAGTCATCAAAGGTACTTAGATCTAAGTCATTATGTTCAAAATTAGCCATTTTTATATTAAACATAGGGTACATGTTTTCAATATAACAATGTCTTCGCAATACGGAGGCAAGTTAAACCCACAACGTAGACTTCGAGATCCATTAGGGGTCAAGGCAATTCGTCAATCTGTAACTATGACTAATAACCCTAGTACCATCGATCAGAATCAAACGCTTCTGGTTCGCTTTCCTAATCTCGGCGCACACGATGTGTTAGTTCCGGGAACTGTCCGACTAGCATTTACGATTAGTTTGACTTCTACCCACGTTAACAGGGAGCCCGTTCAGAACATAGGTCGTGCTATCGTTAAGAAAATCGCTATTAAAATTAGCGGTAATGAAGTTTTGAGTATCGACGATAGCGATGTATACTATTGTTACATGGATCTCTGGAGAACGGATAAAGAGCGTGAAAACTTACAGTACCAAGGTATTTGTAATAAGAACACATTGAGACTGCGCGTGGGCGCTGAAAATGGTGTTGATACCAACGAAAAAGATAAGGCTGTTGCCGACGCATTAGGTAACCGATTCTATGTCCCCCTAGACTTTGAATTACTAGATAGACACATGCCCTTTTATCAAGCATCCCTAGGCGATAGGTTAGAATACGAACTCACTTTTAATGACTACGGCAGAGTAATCAGAGCTGCTGATGATGCTAGCTATTCCATTGACAATATCTCGCTCGAGTACGATATGATAACGGATCCCGTATTATCCAGACAAATTCGTAACCATTATTCAGGAAGTTTAGCTATTTTGTACGATCGCGTGCTGCGACACCGAAAGATCACGAGGGACAGAAAAGATACGATGTGGAATATAAATCTAAACGTCCCCACGAGGTCGTTGAAGGGTATTTTAATGTTGTTCGAGGACCCCTCCGATGCGTTTAAAAGAAATACCGAGAAGTTCTACAATCCCAAGATTACAAAAGAAGAATTGACTATCGCCGGCGTTCCTAATCAACAATATAGCCAAGGAATGCTAGCGTATCACCAGTGGGATGAGATTAAAAAACTTCCTTCTATAAAACGTTCTCCGGAAGTTAACGCGGTCGTGAAAGATCTGTCTCTCGGAAGTGTATCGATGGGTGAATACCTCACCACGAAATACACGCTATGGCTCGATATGCGAACAACGGACGATGACCAACTACACGGCAGTGGGAGGAGAATAGAAAATGCTAGCGAGGGTGCCACCATACAGATAACGAAGCTTCAGGAATCGGCTGGTAAATTAAACATATATTTGTACGTGATTATGGATGCGCAACTTAATATACAAAATGGGAGATTCGTGCAAGCAATCTATTGATAATCTTTTACCTAAAGATCCGCACTGCGCTATCATATGCGGGCAAACGGGCTGTGGAAAAACAGCTTTTATTCTAGATATTTTACAAAGTCATTATCGGGACGTTTTCGATCATATTATTATTCTGTGCCCGACTATAAGCGTTAATAAAACATACCTATCGAGAGATTGGGTAATGAATGACGACGGGGTACACAGATTCGATCCGGGCGATCGTTTACAAGACTGTTTACGAGTATGTCACGAAAAATACAAAGGAGAATCAACGATTTTCGTAATAGACGACTGCAGCGCTAGTAAAGAACTAACCAAAAAGAAGGATATGCTTTCGTATTTAGCATTCTCCGGAAGGCATACTCATCATAGCGTTTGGGTACTTACTCAAAAATACAACTCTGTCCTGAAAGATCTCAGAGAGCAGACCAAATGGGTAGCACTGTTTCATTGCAAAGATCGAGATTCATTCCAGGAATGTTTACGCGAAAATGATGTTATTTATACCAAGGGTGAACGAGATAAAGTCAGAAAAGTGTTAGCAGCAACGAAGCACTGTAAACTCGTATTAAAAACCGATCAACCAGCTGCTTATGCATTTGCTTAGCAAAATGTAGCGAAAATGTAGCAAAATTATAGCAAAAATATAGTAAAATTATAGCAAATATAGCAAAATTATAGCAAAATGTAGCAAAATGTAGCAAATTGAACATTAGCGGTTAATATGACATAAAATGTGGTTCGAAATCATCATTCTTTCACAACAGTTCATTATTACGGGTTGTATTGGATATGTCATATTATATTATGTTAGACTTAAATATCTCCTTAGGTATTACATTATGGAATGCGACGAACTCATCGAACAAATGCTCAAAGAATCTGATGCAGATCAACATACACATCAAAATGTAGATAAATCTTTAGATAAATATAGAGAAAGACTCACCGCTTTGGTAGCCGGTGGAAAATGTTCTCAATATTTGGGGGAAAATTATACCATCGAAAAAATTGATAACATGACCGACGAAGAGATTAAAAAACTGTACGCGCGTTACGAGTCTAGACTGGGAGCTACCATGACTAAAACGATAGGGTTGTCTATATTACAACTATACACAGTCGTAGCTAGTACGTTTCTCCCCATCCCGGCAGAACATCGCATGTATTTATGCGAATCTCTAGAGAAAGACCCATTCATTGAACACGCTATAAGCTCAGTGAGCTGTGAGTTTTATCATAGATTCGGAATGTTCTTAGCTCCGTTCACCACAGCTTTAATAACGGCTAGGTATTGTCAATTTAAACTTACATGCCCACTTAATAATAATGGAGAATCAACAGGTGACACCACAACAGATTGTGAACACGCAACCACAAGTGAATGAGGAACAACAAGTGAATGAGGAACGACCACATGTGAATGCACCACATGTGAATACACAAAAACAACCCAGAGTTACTAAGAACCCCCCAAAAATAGCCGCAGGAAGAAAGGGTGGGCTGGCGCGCAAAGCGAAATTAATAAATAATTCAAATATTAATCCGATTAAAACATGGGCACTAGTAGGAGTTGCAGGTATAGCGGCTGTATGGTTCTTTTATAAGACCGAAGAAGAGAAAACGTCACCCCCGCCGCAACAACAAGTTCAATTTAGAGGTTAGCCCTCATATAATGCTATAAGAAGCATGACTACTCCAGTTACAGACGGTAAAATGTTGGTAAACGCGACGTATCATTCAGCGGTGGTCACCGGCTTGGCCATTGGCTATGCTCGTATGGCTAAAATGATTACTTAAGCCACACCTCCCAAGCTAGATTTTAATGGATTTGATATAGGTATGGTGGTTCTGGATATTGGATTAGCAATGGCAACGAAGGATATGCTCATCAAACAAGGACTTATCCCGGAAGACATAATGAAGTAATTAAACATTTGAATATTTTATATTCATTTACTATGGCAACAATTGCGATGATGGAGCTGTTGTTAATGCTCTAGCTTTTTCGGGGAGTAATTATTTATTTTCCAGTATGAGGGAATCAAACCCTAAAGAAGTTGAAGAGGAGCGTAAACGACATAACGAAGCGTCAGAACAATACCAAGCAGCCCAGTTACAATATACACAGCAGAGAATGAAGAGATTAGACTTTATTAATGAAAAAATGATTAAGGAAGGACATTCAATTCAAACGTTTAAGGATGTCGAATCTGCCATGCACGAATACTACCTCGTTTATGGGGAAAAACTTGACCCAATACCGAGACCAACGAGTCAGTTTTATACACCGTCAGAGGAACAAAAGAACCGCGAGGTCACATTTGTGATAATGGGATTGACTGCTGTATTGATTTTCAGCTATACAATAGCTACGCAGTGACAGCTGTGGCTATGCATAAACCATAATCTATAAATCAATATCTCACCAGTGTAGCTGTGATTTGCATTTAGACAAATGATATGATAGATGTATAACCATAAATAACTGCAAATTTACACTCATGGGGAAGACGACTCTATGTAATCGACGCTGTGTTGATATTTACTGCGGCGTACACAATTATTACATCAAGCGTGGACACATAAACTATACATGTTCTGAATGCGGGATAGGGGTCAAAGGTCGTTATTGTTTATGTAAGAAACACGGTGCTGATAGGGTCAGGAACCAGATGATTTATGCTAGGAAGAGAGATTACATCAATGAGAGGAATAGGTTGGGGAGAATACATATTTAGATATATGAAAAAACCAATTAGACATTTGTCTCATTTTGCATATACCACAATGGTTTTTGTCAGAGAGTTGAAGGCTATGGCAAAGCAACGTGGTCTACATGGATATTCTCGTATGAGAAAAGCTGAATTGATTACCTTACTAGGTTTGGAATACAACAAACCCCAGACTGTTAGAGAACTCCAAGCTCAAGCGCCCGTAGCAATCAAGAAGTTATAACCGAATCCGATACTATAAACGCGTCATTAGATACATCAATTCAGAGAATACAGGAAACTTTAGAACGCTGGACTAATAGAGGTTTGGGTTGAGGTGTGGATAAAATCGATAGTTTATATTTAGATATAGCGAATTATATGCCTTTCAAAGGTGGATCTTATATAGATTTACCCCCATATTATAAGAAGAAAAAAGCCATAATTAACGTAAAAAATAAATCCGATGATTGTTTAAGAATGATAAGATCTGCATTGTTCCCCATAGACAAAAGTCCGGATAGACCTTCTAGATATCCCCAAAACGATGGACTCAACTTCGATGGTATAGACGAACCTACACCAATATCGCAAATTGATAAGGTGGAAAAGCAAAATAATTTAGCTATAAATGTTTTCAGACATTCTAAAGGAATTGTTGTACACAGGATAAGCTCCGCTACGGAACATATTCCCAGAATCAATTCATTTCTGATCGAAAAAGATGGAAAATATCATTATACATGGATAAAGAGTTTAAACAAGCTATTATACGATCAAACAAAACATGCTAGAAAGAAATATTTTTGCGAAAGATGCCTACATGGGTACAGCAGACAAGATCTATTAGAAGCGCATAAAGAAGACTGTAGAGGTGTTGGACAGACCGCTATCAGGATCGATATGCCTAAAGAGGGAAAAAATATATTAAAATTTGAACATTATTGTAATCAAATGCCAGTACCGTACGTAATTTACGCCGACTTCGAAGCGCTTATCAAACCCATAGAAAATACCGAACGCAATAAAACGTACAAAACTCAAAAACATATTCCTTGTGGGTTTGGATATATAGTTGTAAGGTATGATGGGAAAACAAACACTCCCGTCATTTACAGAGGTCCAGATGCAGCGGGAAAGTTCCTAGAATATCTACAAAATGAAGAGAGAATAATCAGGGAAAAACTATCGTGTAAGAAACCCATGCATATGACGAGGGATGATTGGAGGGCCTATAAGAAGTCAACGAGTTGTCACGTTTGTAATAAACCCCTGGATGGGGATTCCGTAAGTGATCATTGTCACGTCACGGGTAATTATCGGGTATCCGCTCATAACGATTGTAACTTGAAACTAAAAATGAATGCTCAAACAATACCCATCCCCGTTGTGTTTCACAACCTTAGAGGATATGATTCACATCTCATTATGCAAGCTATCTCAAAGACCGACGGCGGTTTAACATGCATTCCTAACAATATGGAAAAAATACATATCGTTCTCGTTGACTAAACCTATACATCATAGGGACAAGGATGGGAAATCTAGAATAAAGCAAAGTAATGGGCTTAGATTCATAGACTCCGTACAGTTTCTGTTATCTTCGCTGGACAATTTAGCTAATGCGAACAATCCCGATGACTTCGCGATAACAAATAAATATACCGATAAGATAACTCGTCATTTGTTGCTGAGAAAAGGTGTATATCCTTACGAATATATGGATGATTGGTCTAGATTCGATGAAACTGAATTACCACCCCTCGAATCATTCTATAGTAACTTAACAGAATCTAGAATAATAGATGCCGATTATGAACACGCTCTGACGGTCTGGGATAAATTAGGTTGTAAGAATTTAGGTGATTATCACGATCTGTACTTAAAATCCGATGTACTGTTACTCGCCGATATATTCGAGATATTAAGAAATACGTGTTTAAAACAATACGGCTTGGACCCGGCATGGTACTATTCCAGTGCCGGACTATAGTGGGATGCATTGTTGAAGAAGACCGGCGTAGAACTAAAACTACTCACAGATTACGATATGCACTTGTTTATTGAGAAAGGATTAAGAGGTGGTATATTGATGGCGGCGAAAAGGTATTCTAAGGCTAATAATAAATTAGTGGAAGGATACAATCCGAGTAAACCCGACAAGCACATATTATATCTCGACGCTAACAATTTGTACGGATGGGCTATGAGTCAACCTTTACCCACAGGTGGTTTTGAGTGGGTCGATGATATCGATATCCATAATAATGATGAGAATAAAGGGTACATACTAGAAGTTGACTTGGAATATCCAAATTCCTTACATAAAGACCATAACAGTTATCCGCTAGCTCCCGAAAGATTAATGGTTAATAAAGATTGGATGTCGGAATATCGACATTCCTTGATGGGTAATAGTAGGTTAGCTAACGTAGAAAAACTCATACCAAATTTGATGGATAAGACAAAATATATAGTTCACAACAGAAATCTCCAGTTATATCTATCGTTAGGTATGAAACTTAAGTTCTAAAGTTCGATATAATATAAAATTCAACAGACCGGTGAACGTCGGTATGAGTATTCTCGACTTGTCAAAACACTTAATGTATGACTTTTATTACAACGAACTTAAGAAGCAATACGGTGATAGATGCGAGGTGTTATATACCGACACAGATCTTTGTTGATGGAAATACAAACCGAGGATGTGTATAAAGATATGGCAGAAAAAATAGATATGTACGACACGAGCGATTACCCTAAAGATAATCCACTGCACAGCCTAGTAAATAAAAAGGTATTTGGTAAGATGAAGGATGAATGTGCTGGGACTCCTATAGCGGAGTATGTAGGATTAAGACTTAAGATGTATTCTATAAAGAAGTCCGATAATGGAGAGATAAGAAAAGCTAAGGGTGTTAAGAAGTATGTGGTAAAAAAGCATATCAAACACGAACAGTATAAAGAATCATTATTCAACGGTAGAACATTCAAACACGAGATGAACTCTTTAAGAAGTTACGATCATAGGATATATGGATTAAGAATGAACAAGACATCATTATCCCCCTTAGATACAAAGAGATGGATTGATAATGATGGTGTAACTACCTATGGTTATGGTGGTAATACTGTACCGTCGGGAACTATGAACAACTCTTCTCGTACAAATGCCCTACCCGGTCCATCTTGAAGATAATAAAGAATAGGCTCTCCTTCTTTCGTAACCAATCTACTAATGTTATACGTCTTAAGGGACCATATGGGATCGGTTGCGCGACGTAGGCCTCCTTCGAGTTCACCGGGCTGGTATAAATATCTTACCCTTACTCTATCCGGAAGTTTTCGTTCTTTGCCTCTTCTCGGTGCTGAAGATTCGGAAGTCACGGATTTCATTTTAATCGCATCGGATGGTTTCTTCCCTATTAATCTCGTCACTTCATTATTCAGCGCTGATACAACAGCTGGTAATCGTGTCACCCATTCGGTTGATCTCAATCGCTCGGATTTCATTTCTATCCCATACTGATAGCCAAACAAACATTCCGCTAATGTCCTGTTAAATCTTTCGACGATAGCTTGACTGCGCCGGGCCTCTCTTTCACCACGGACGATTTTGACATTGTGCTTTGTTAACAGTTTAGTTATCGATCCCATAAACTCGCGACCGGGATCTACTTGAAATAGCTTAGGCCATTTTAGCGGTCCACGTTTATATATGCGGCTCAGTGCATTAGCTACTTCTGTTGATTCTTTCGAGGTTAATGGCTCGGCCTCTTTGTATCGACTAGCCACATCCACTACTGTTAAAGCGTATTTATACGTTTTGCGTTTTACCTTATCGTGGGGAAGAAACAAGAGGTCAGCCTGATGAACTTCATTCGTCGTAAAAATATCAAACTTCCTCCTCGGTATATAACGCGGTGCCGGTAAATATATTTGCCACAACGCTTGTTTCTTTAACCAATCCTTGGCTACATCTTTAGATACCTTAGCCGCGGTGGCTAATTTTTTTATTGCTCCTACACCTTTCCAATATCCTCGTGGGCTATAGTAAATTTTATTCATTATTAATTAATATTGATGTTTTGTTTAATACATCTCATGACTATCGTTGAATCGCATCATCATTTTGGCATAAAAAATTCCATCTGTAGTAGCAGTATAGGTATATAAATCCGGCTCCAGTGGAAGTGAGCCAGAACCATCATTACCTATACTACTGAAACTTTTGCCAATCAGTATACAAGTTCTGTCAGAAGTCGGGGTCGAAGTTACGTGTATGGTCGGGGCACGTGGCTTTCGGGGCAGAAGACAAGGCTGTGGAGAGGATTAAGACAGCCAGAGCGTAACATGAATCCAGTTGGCACCAATGGAAAAACTTTGGCCTGTGGGTCTTTCAGGCATTTAATTGCACACTGTCCTCACAGTTGGGAAAATATGTCTAAAGTTCACTATGTTGAAGGTGGAAGTGAAAATGAAACTGTTGAACAGGTCATTTTGTTTACAAGGAACATTAAAGATAACATGGCGCAGTTAGGCAAGATGTTGTTCGGTATTGGACAGTGGGGAAGTACGTGGATTCTTTATTTGGTTGACATGTGGTCAAGACTTACCATTTCTGTGTTTATTCAAAGGAAAACACCTAGTGAAGTAATTGACAAAATTATGACTCATGGGATCGGTGCAGGTTTTGGTGTCATGCAAGCTATATTAACAGATTATGGGGGTGAATTCAGTCTTTGAAGAATATTCTTGGACAAAGGTCCTGTGATGGAGGAAATGGTATCAGTCAATTAAAGTTGAATCCTCAAACATCTTTAATCATGACAATGAGGAAGCTTTTGCCAATCAGTATACAAGTTCTGTCAGAAGTCGGGGTCGAAGTTACATGTATGGCAGAGCACGTGGCTTTCGGGGCAGAAGACAAGGCTGTGGAGAGGATTAAGACAGCCAGAGCGTAACATGAATCCAGTTGGCACCAATGGAAAAACTTTGGCCTGTGGGTCTTTTAGGCATTCAATTGCACACTGTCCTCACAGTTGGGAAAATATGTCTAAAGTTCACTATGTTGAAGGTGGAAGTGAAAATGAAGAAACTGTTGAACAGGTCATTTTGTTTACAAGGAACATTAAAGATAACATGGCACAGTTAGGCAATGATGCAAGATGTTGTGCGGTATTGGACAGTGCATGTTCAAGTACAGTATGTGGCAGAATGTGGTTGGATGTGTATATGGACTCGCTGGACAAGAAGGATAGAGATACAGTTACAAGATGTGAAGGTGTGAAAATGTTTAAGTTCGGTGGAGGTGAAAAACTCAAGTCACAAGGTAGCTATGAATTACCAGCATTTATGGCAGGAAAGAATGTGAGAATTCGAACTGATGTGGTGGATTCAGATATACCGCTTTTACTTTCCTTAAGGTCAATGAAGGAAGCATGTGTCAAATTAGACTTGGAACATGACTCAGCAGAAATCCTTGGTGAAAAAGTTAGTTTAAATTACACATCATCAGGACATTACTGCATTCCCATAGACAAGTATGAAAAAATGCCAGTTGAAGTTAATGCTGTATTGTTACACAAGATGGAAGATGATGAGCGTTACAAGGTAATTCTCAAGTTACATAGACAGTTCGCCCACCCACCGGAGAGAAAACTTGTTGCTCTTATGAAAGATGCAGGAGTGTGGCAAAATGAATTCCAGGACACAATCAGCAAAATTTACAGAAATTGTCAGATGTGCAAAGCTTATACGAGAACACCTGCCAGACCTGCTGTAGCCCTGCCAATGGCATCACAGTTCAATGAAACAGTTGCAATGGATTTGAAGAAGTGGGGAAGTAGGTGGATTCTTTATTTGGTTGACATGTGGTCAAGACTTACCATTTCTGTGTTTATTCAAAGGAAAACACCTAGTGAAGTAATTGACAAAATTATGACTCATGGGATCGGTGCAGGTTTTGGTGTCATGCAAGCTATATTAACAGATAATGGGTGACTTCAGTGCTGACTAGATGAGAGAGGTAGCCAGTGTACTGAATGTCAAGGTTCACACCACTGCTGCCGAGAGTCCATTCCAGAATGGTCTGTGTCAGAGGATACATTCTGTTGTTGACATGATGTTCACAAAGATGGAAGAACAGTGTCCTAAAACTCCACTGAATGATCCCTTGTGTTGGGCAAATATGGCATGGGTATAGTAGTTATCAGCTTGTGTTTGGACAAAATCCAAACTTGCCGAATATCATGACTGATGGTGTTCCTGCCCTGGATGGTGTGACGAGAAGTGAGGCATTTGCACAGCATTTGAATGCTTTGCATCTTGCCCGCAAGGCTTTCATGGAGTCTGAGGCAAGTGAGTGGATACATAGAGCTTTGCGATCCAAAATTAGAGCATCAGAGGAAATCTACAATAATGGAGAACAAGTTTATTACAAACGAGAAGGCAGTGAGAAATGGTTAGGCCCAGGCAAGGTGATTTTCCAGGACGGTAAGGTTATCTTTGTGCGTCATGGTGGTGTATTTGTAAGAGTCTTCCCAAATAGACTGATTAAGACAGGACATGAAATTGGTGAACAAAAGTGTGAAGCGGCTAATCTTCGAGGACAAGAATTTGAAAATGACAATTTGAAAAATCTACCTTTTGAAATGCTTGAGTGTGACAATCATGTAACTGTTTCTTCAGATCGTCTGACTGCCAACACAGATGGTGAAAGTGTTGATACTATCAGTCTATGTAAGAATGATCAGATAATGTTCAGAGAGACAAGCTCAGATGATTGGGTGATTGAATAAGTAGAGCAGGGAAAGTTTCAGGTCAAAATAGGAACTGGTTTAATGTGCAAGTAAAGGGAGGAGAAAAAACAATGAGTGTAAATCTGGAAGGTGTTGATAGCTGGAAGCGTGTGACCCCAGAGGAAGTGAATATTGTTTCCATTCCAAAGTCGAGACATAGTGAAGAAAACAGTGTTAAAGCAAAACTAGAAGAACTGAACAAGTTGAAAGACTGTGGGCAGAATAAAAATTTCAACCAGATGGGTAGTATGTTAGAAAGGAGAACAAGTCAAGGCCAGAGGTTTTGAGGAAGATGTGGAAATAGAGATTTTCCAACAATAGGAAAGAGTGTATTGAAAGTGTTTTTAGCTTGGCAGCTTATCACAAATGGACTGTAAAAACCACTGACATTAAGTCTGCATTTCTACAAGGCAAGTTATTGGATAGAGATGTGTTCATCATTCCACCTCAGGAAGCTGAAATGGAAAATAATGGAATCATATGGAAGTTGAAGTATTGTTTATATGGTTTGAATGATGCAGCCAGGCAATTCTACAA
Source organism: Haliotis cracherodii (assembly GCF_022045235.1). NCBI lineage: Eukaryota > Metazoa > Mollusca > Gastropoda > Lepetellida > Haliotidae > Haliotis > Haliotis cracherodii. The sequence goes on from NW_027266286.1 coordinate 34,736,897, forward strand.
AAGTGTCCGAGATGAATTATTGCAACTGAAGTGTGTGCAATCTTCACTTGACCCTGCTTTGATTTATATGCAAGACCATGGTCGTCTTATCGGCATGATTGCTAGTCATGTTGATGACTTTTTACATTGTGGACACATGTATTTTGATGCTAATGTGATTATGAAGCTTCAGGTGCGATTCTTAGCAGGAAAAATAGAAACAGGACTGTTTAGAAATGTGGGTTTTCAAATCACACAAGATCCTGTTGGAATCATGGTAGATCAACAAGAGTATTTGGACGAGTTGGAGATAGAAAACATTTCATTACAAAGGAAGACACAGAAACATGAACCTTCTCAGTCCTCATGAATATACTGTAACCTTTGGTTCCGGGTACTTTACCCTTCTACCTTTGGTCACTTGTACTTACAACCACTCCTTGGTTCTAGGGATGATGTAGCTCACTCAAAATCACAAGTCAGATGGTTTGCTCAAGTCCTTTTTATTTAGGATAGAATTAATCATAAATATACACACATGGTCCTCAGATAAGTTCTTGTTGTTGCCTGTATTACTTAAGTACAACACGTACCTAGATGATGCGTAGAAGAGCCTGATAGTTTTTCTGATGAATGTTTAACTCTACTTCTTTGCTGACACGGGTTCCCACTCTACATTGAACCTCTGTTCAGTTGTATGCTCCCGACTCCCCGCACCACTCTTGGACAACTAACAAAATACTATCGATCATAATTTTAGCTCCTCCCTCCAAAATCATATTTGACATCATGAGAAATGAGTCATAACGCTCACTTCTCTATGAACCCCAATTCCCATTTCAATCAGTCTTCTATCAAGTTCTTCTAACCAAACACTCAACTAATTTCCTAAATTAATGGTCAAACCATTGGTCAACTGAACATACCCACAACTCAAAACAACCCTAGATGAAAACCCAATACTCTCTCAGACTGGAAGGTGCCGAAAAGATACCCAAGCTTGTTATTTAGACATTCCGATCACGTAGTAGCACTCAGAAATATTTGATCACATCAAGACTAACAATTTTTGTTCCATCCATTCATTTCCCTTCTGGCCCTTATATTGCAAAACCAGATTCTACTAATTTCATCGTACTAATGAAAAGTTATCTCGATCACTTAAGAGAAGCAAAATCAATACTCATTTGCCCTGGGGGTGATGCCCTCACCCTGTACAGTCACTTCTCTCATATGCATCTATATTTTACCCAAAAGCTTAATTTAGTAAACTACATTTTAAGTAAATACCAAAAACCCTTTTTCTAAAATACCCTGGTTATACAACCAAGCTCAGAAGTCTTGTTGGAAAGCTCAACTGGCTTGTACAGGGTTCTAGGCCTGACCTTGCGTTTGAAATGATTGAACTCAGCACAAAGTTTAAGAGTGGAATTGTGGATGATCTACTGAGGGCTGTAAAAGTGATTCGGAAATTGAAAGACTCTGAAGCAAAGATTTACTTTCCATACATTGGGAATTTTTTGAGTTGGAAACTTGTGGTTTTCACAGATGCCTCACATGCCAATTTATGTGATGGTGTGAGTAGTGTTGGAGCACATGTGATTTTCCTTATTGGGGAGAATAATTGCTGCTGTCCTTTGGCATGGCATGCTGGCAAGATATACAGTTGTGAGATCTACGATAGCTGCAGAGACACTGAGTTTGCAGGAAGGACTTGAAGATGCATTCTATTTAAGAAAACTCATTGAAGAAATGACAGGCATGTTTAACATTCATGCGTTTGTTGATAACAGAAGTGTGGTGGAGGCTGTACATTCAACCAGTCTTGATGATGACAAGCGTTCGAGACTGGATACTGCTGTAATTAGCAGTCTCTACAAAACAAGGAAGTGACCTCTGTCAAGTGGATTCCTGGTTATCAACAACTTGCTAACGCAATGACAAAAAGAGGAGCGTCTTGGGTTCAGCTTTTGAGTATGTTGCAAACTGGACGTCCTCAAATTGATGGATGGTGACTTTGTGATGGTTTAAAAGATGCATGTGAGTGATAGTATGGGGCAGGAGGGAAGTCTACCCCTGAGATTTTTTTTCACATGCCTGTGTACATTGTATGTACATTGTATTCTTTTAAATATAAGTTAAAAAGTCCTAAAATATTTTTGAAAACATTAATTTCTTTACAGATTTTTATGAACAATGTTTGACACTGACTTCTCTGCTGGCAAGTAATGAAGAATAAAAAATAGAAAAAGAAAATGTATTGAATGTTGATATATCGTCTGCTAAGCTAGTACCACTGTGCATGTCGGAAGTGGGGCTGCTGGGAAAATCTTGTGTTGTGAGAAAGTGAGTGAGCATGTGCCGGCCGGCGTGACAGGTTGTTTTTGTGTGAATGGTGTAAAGCTTAGGAAGAATAAAAGAAGCAAAGTGTCTACAGCGGTTGGTTTTGGTTATTGGACTGGCATTAACACAGTGTCCCATTGCACCATCTGGAAGGATTAGGGGTCAGAAGATCAAAAAGACTGCCACTCCTCTCACCTAAACACATGAGGGCATTGTTCTGGCGATTTTTATTCTTTTTTTTATTGCACCACACTGATGGTTGGAGGCAAAGGAAACATCTTATCATCAGTGCAACATCCACTAAACAGTATCATGTGGTGGCCGCTCTGTGATTGTACGCATATTTTGTTCCTTTGATTGTAAACTTGATTTGGTCACAGACAAAGGTACCAAGATACAATATTAACAGTAATTTTGTTGTGCCTCATTTTGATAACCATGCTGTCTTCACGGAAGACAAAACCCTAAATCCACTGAGCACAAGCTTAGACTGGCTCCAGAACAAAGTCATTGAGACTGTTGTGGCCTTTTGATGCCCAGACATGAATCCGATCAAGCATCTATGGGATCAGTTGGGACTTAAGGTTAGAGCCAGGGACCCTCCAGTAAGGAATCTTCAAGAATTGACTCAGGCATTGCACTAGGAATGGCAACACATACCTCAGTTGAGGATCAGGCTTCTGATTTTGAGCATGTCAGTGGAGACGTCTTGCGGATGCAATCCGCTTACAGGGTGGCTGCAACAGATATTGACTTACACTGATCATTCAACTGTGACATGTACTTGTTGATCTGTCCATCTCATTCCGTACAGTTATCATACGTATACTGCCTCCATTTATCCCCAATTACAGTCCTTGTAGTTATGGCAAATAAACTTTTTTGTTTTCTTTGCAAATGCTCATACCTCCTATTACTCATAGTTGTGTAACTAAGCTTAACTCTTGTGTATTGCAACAGTGTTATGGTGTACCATATAAAATAATATATTCATTATTTCAAACTAAGAAACAATATCATCATGCATTCGATATTTCTTAATACTTATACATGGAAAATATTTTAATTCAGTTAAATAGTCAACAAAGACAAGTATTACTTATCTGGGTCAGTGTCGTAGCACTATTTTGTAATATCTTAAACAAATATTGATATACATACACATATGTACAGACTCTTCAAATTCTGTACGCACGAAGGGTGGACATTATTAATGAAAAGATATCATGTTGCTACTATTTATTGTGTATGGTTGATCATGCTTAAGGACAAGTAAACACCAATATATATATATATGAAACTGACTTTATTGCCGATGATGCAATGCGGTCTTCAAATAAGTATAAAGATAATATGACAACAAGAAATCAAAATTAGCCAAATCATTGAAAGTCAGCTCTGAAATAAGAAATAAGTAAAACAACATGTACAAGGACATGAGACAGGTGTGAAAACGACAGAATTTACAGCACACATCGCAACTCCAACAACCCAAGACAAATGTTTGAGTAGTATATTAAACCATGTTAGAAGTTAGAGAATACCAGTTCGATTAAGATGCAGATCTGATATTTTTTACTAAGTGTTGTCCCACAGTGAGGACATAACATGGGTTTCACCAAGAGTCACATGGGCCGCGGCCCATCTTCACTTACAAATAACACTACAGAAGACTGAATAACAAAAGGTTGATGTAAACAATTTGTAAAAAAACAACAATGATTATGAACATAGTTCAGATGAATAAAGGTCCACGGTGTTCAGTCTTGTTAACAGTCAACTTGCTGACAATCATAGATGAGTCACTCCCTCTGCTCGTTTGAAAAGGTAAATTTCAAACAAAACTCGGGTAGATAGTGTGAGCAATCATTGGGGTTTGAAAGTACTGAGTTTGTCTCCACTAATCCATCAGCCACTGTGGCCATATTGTCCCTGTGAAAATTCTTGACATTTTTTTGCTTCAGATAGTTGAATAAAAAAATGGGTTTGCAGCTGTAGCTGATAAATTATGTAGTGTCCACACAAAATCCAAAATCACAGCCCCTACCCCTCGAAATATCAACAATGACTGAAGGGAATAAAACTTTCACCTTGTTAGTGAACTCTACATGGCTTTTGAACATAGCACCATGTCTCTCTCCAGGAAGGAGGAGCATGTACAGACATCCAACACTGTACATCTGTTGGTGTGACACTTGCTACTGATAATGTGTTGAGTAGAAGAAAGGTGTGACAGTGGTCTCCATTGATGGAATATAGAGGAAACATGCAAGATATGTTGAGGAATGGTCTAAGATTCTTTCACAACCATGAGACAGGTGACATGCCACTTAAACAGTGACTTTTGCACAAGGTCACTTGACATACCGAGCAGGTCTTGAAGCAACACATCATATTCACCTGACATGGACTAAAGTTTGAATTAGTGCTCAAAACTAACGCACTGTTTTTGCAAATTAGGGACAGTCATATTTACAGATGAAAACAAACATCTTATGCAAAAAGGAAACATGGACAGTGTAGTGAAATCTTGAATTACAAGGAGCACATGGAATGTTGATGTACATCAGGACCTGGATGAGTCATCATCTACCAGGGTATAGTACTTTAAATACAATATGAGAGGTTTCTGTTGGTTCAGCTTACCAAAATTTGTTCATTTAAAAAATAAATATAGTATACAGCATTCAAACAAATGAAAGAAACTTATTTAAGTGCAAAAATTAAAGACCCTAGAAAAAGGACATGGAAGATCTATCCCTCATTACTTATTATTCACATCAGAGTGCTGATGAAGTCAGGAAATGTCAGGAACCATAATTACTGTAAAGGATAACACTGTCAAGGCTCTTCTTCCTAGGATAGCTTCCTGTTGCTTCCTCCCAGTCTAGGTGAGTCACTGTACAGGCATGTCCTCCTTCAGCCCACACATATCACAACATGCCTACATCCCAGGTAATACTTATCACCCTGAACATGCCCATATAACCGAGATCAGGTGCACAATATACATATTTCACTTGTTAACTATGTCCCTCTCAACGTAGGGTTTCATAAAATATTTGTATAGCATAACATATATCGGTAAATATCTATACACACAACATAAACCTCAAACCACTGAACCCAAAACATCAGAAAAGGTATGATTCCAAGACAAAAACAAATCTTAATTGCAAATATAGAAATGCAACATCTGTCTAAATTCTTTAGATTTTGACGAATACATGTTTGTAAAAATATTTATGTACAGATTTAAAAATCTGGAACCAAGAGAATCGGAAGATAAACTATAAATAAAAATAGTCATCATTGTGTATTATTCGAAGAATACAACCTCAATTACATCATTGCCTAGTTGCAGGAATAATGTGGAATCACACTAAAAAACTCCCTAGATTTTAATCAGACCTCCAATTCACAGTCAGCTATCCTTAACAGTTGCAAGGTATACCGTACCACATGCAAAAGCCATTGCACATGGCGGGAACAACATCACTTCTTTCTAATCACCACATCCACTAGATGAAGATAAATTGGGGAGGTGGGAGGGACTGCTCCTGATGTAAATGAGGTGGTATTCTGAGAATTATTCACAATGATATGTATAGCCATATATCAATACCCAACCTCTTACATCATAGCCAGAATACACAAGATGGATTGGTGGAATCTAGCATATAGTAATCTAGGATAGCTCATGCCAATAATGATAATGATCCATGGAAACATTAAGAAAATGCACAATACCTTGTTGCTTTCACTGGAAATACCATGATATTTGGCATCTTCATGATGTCACTTCTGGCTGTTACTATGTCACTTCCGGTTGTGATGATATCACTTTTCTATGAGTGATCTCCATCTGGATTTATTGACATCACTTCGGGCAACCTGTTGTCACTTTCTTCCATAGAACTATAGATCACCACAAGATGTTAGTATGAAAACCTGGATCTGTCCCCCTGAGGCCTATATTTGATAAAACAGTCAAATTTCCCTTGTTCTTTCCAGAAGAAAAAGCATGACCTGTTACAGGGATACTATAGCATGTGCACCAACCAAATGCCTCAAGGAATATAGACCCCTTTAATCTGGAAATGTCATGGAAGTAAAACTTGGTAAATGTATTTTGGGACCTCCAATGACAGCTTGATACAACTTGTTCTACTGAAACTGATCCCCAAGAAACCAGCGAAGTTGCTAATGCTCTGATCTCATGAGCCTTAAAGTCACTCAAGAAAGGCAGGGAGAGCTCTGCATGTTTGTACTTGCGGGGATTGTGGTTTGGAGATGTCTTCGGACGGCTTGCAGGACTTTTCCTGTGGTGACAATGGTTTTGCATTGCTGCAAAGTAATACTTTAGCGCTCGCATTGGACATAAAAGTCAGAATCCACACTTCAGCCTAGAGGAGGGATGGAGTATTGCCAATGACCTAACGGGCCTCTTGCCATAGTCCGATTATTTGGCAATGAACTCTGTGAGAGCCTGCAAAATTGGCACCCTCTCTCTCCTCTAGGGCTAGGCCTGCTTCCCCCTCGATTGTGATGCTAGAAAGTTATGGTTGTCTGAGGGGCGAGGACATGAGTAGCCAGGACAAAATAATCCTTCAGGCTCACACTTTTCCTTGCCACTGTTAGCAATTGTCCTAATGAGACTGAGCAGACTGAAACAGTCCAGATTTTCCCATGTCAAGCATGAAGAAACAGTCGGCCTCTTGATTTATGCCTGGCATATACTTCTTTGCCTCTCTTTGCGTGTAAACACTGTGCACTTGACCATCACATGAGTGAGTGGTAATCTTACAGAGAAATGTGAATCATGCTACTCCTCAACAGACAACTGTCGTGTTTTGTCGTGTCTGGGATAACCTTTCCGTGTTGATAAACCCGGACCCCTGGCTACTACAGCGATCTGGGCAGGGAGATAGAGGTGTGGTCAGACGGATTGGTAAGTCAAATGTCCAGACATGCAGCCTGTTGTCATGGATTCTAAACGATGATCAATATAAGTCGAAAAGGATTTAGCTGACAACGCTGTGATTAAGGCTTGCATGGATTCATTAATGGATGACATCAGTGACTTAAGTCGATGGTGATGGGAGGACACTACTGTATCCTTCCTGCCTGTGTGGGATATAGGACAGAGTCACAAAGTCCTTCTGCATAAAAAAATGTCCTGGTGGAGGACTCGGTAGATGCCTTCCCCGATGTTTTTGTCTTCCTAGATTACTTTGAAGATGACGACATAGCAGCAATGCCTCCCCATGACGATCGTAGAATGACGAAAGACGAGTCAGAGACACCGGTACATTCAATGTGTCGAGATGTAATAGTGCATAATACTGCTCGAAAGATATTACACTGAGTATGCGGTTCCCCGACTGTCATGGTGTTGCGGTACTCCAGGCAGGCTGGCAATGGGGTTGAGTGCCTGCTCCCAAAATACATAACAAAATCTTACCTACGTGCACCTAGATAAGAATGAATGTATAGTTTTGTCTTTTGCAATTTAGAACTTTAACTTTTGTAGTGAACAAAATAATGTAACTTGCACACAGAGGAAGGGAGTGCCGATTCCCGCCATGTGCAAAGGCTTTTGCATGATGGTTGCAAGTGAAGTTAATGTCTGTTAAAAATCTAGGGATTTTTTTATTGTGATGTTAGCCAAACTAGCTTTAGTATATTTTTATTTGCCGAACTGCTTCATCTTTAATTAGACAGAAAAGTAAATAGAGCTGCTAAAATGAAATAAAAGGTTCTTATTAACTTCATAAATAACTGATCAAATGAATGGTATGTATTCTGTAGCCTCTACAAGCACTCTATCTTGAGAACAAGCCTTCTCGGACAAGTAAATCCATAAAACCTTAAAAACAGTAAAGATACCTAAAAATGAACTTGTATTATTATGAATACACAATATTGTATTATTATATTCCCTCTAAACCGACTGCCCCATGCTACTCACCGGCAAATAAAAATATAAACATTGAGATACTATAATTTACTTTTCTATCTACCTATCCAAACTACTTGTTAAAAATAAGTGTAAACCATACAAAAAGTGTCCTTCTTTCACCATGCAATTGTACAATGACATAAAATGTAGATTGGGGAATCTTCCCATACACAGGATAAGAGTATGATAGATGCTCATAAACAAGTAGCCAATTTATTTGGCCCACTCCAAGTCTTCAGTTTGGCATATGAATTGGTTGATCCATTCAGTGTCAGCTAGGCTGAAGTTAACGGAATATGTTAATGCATGAACACCTTGGTCAGTATAATAATGACACACGGCCAAGAAAACATCATTCCTCTTGAACATGAGAAAAAAACTATTTTCATTAAACTACATGTACTTTGAATTAACCTTAAGGCAACATACCTTGTAAGGGTGTCTGAAGAATAGAAAATCTTTGCTCAACTAAGCATCGTAAGAATGGACTATAAAATGAATGTATTATTAACTTTATACTAGTGATAGGTTATATAGCTCAACATGAACTAAGTCAAGATTTCCTGTCACTTGGATCATCAGGATGCACAGATTGAAAGAAAAGAAAATAACCTCAGCCATCGGGCTCTGCAGGTGATGTGGATATTGTATTACATCAAATATTAATCAATCATACTTTCCAATCATTTAAAATAATATTTTGATTTTGGAAGTGTGGAAGTGGAATATTATTCTGAAGTGTTTATTATCCTTAAAATACAAGTCAGGTTACAGGCAAGATGGAGGACATGGTGAGCATAATATCAATCCTCTTGGGATCATACTAGTTAAAGTGAGAACCAATCAATAAGCCTTCTAACAACTGATCTGAAATTAGAGCAAAGAAATTAAACAAAATGTTTTTGCAAGTACTTGTCAAAGCAGAAACATGTTTCTTACAATCATTTTCATCAAAGCCTGAAAAATAGAGAAATACCACTGTGCACTTCCAGTTCAAAACCATTACTTGCTTACTATGAAAAATCTCAATCCAGAAAATACCATGTCTCCAGTTACAATAACAAAGAACTTAAATAAAATTCCAATCTGGACCAGGAACTTACATGCCTAATGAAGGAAAACTTGAGCTTTTCCAAGCCTAATAATAAGAAAGTAACATATCCAGTGTCACCTCTGGTTTTAAGAAACATATTTATACAGTGCAGGAGGACTTTAAAGAAGGACATTCCCTGTACCTCAATCTTACTTAAAAAGTAATTAAGATGCACTGCTGGTTGCGATGAACCAAAACTGTTATGACGTCATTAGCTGTTGTCCATAAATTATATATCTAAATACTACAACCACTGCTAAACAACATTTTACTGACTCCATTCAATGACGCTGTGGCCTTGATTTTGATATAAATCAGCTGAACTACTAATGATTCTCTAAAATCTAAAGATTCTACATGTAACTGTGCAAAGCTACTACCAAAGAATGAAAAATCAAGGTTCACAGAAACCTCAACACTGTAATCTTTTAACAGCAGGGTCCCATCCTAGAGTAGGCACAGTGGAATCTGTCTAAATCAGACTGGTGTGAACTGAGATTTATAAAGTCTGGTTTAGACAGCAGTCTGAATGAGAGACAAATCTGATTCTAGCAAACAGTTACCATATGTCTCTTGACGTCCAACGTGTACATGACCGTGATGCTTGGAATCCAGCCTACACTGGCAAAGCCCACTTGTCTTAACTGATCACAAATAAACACAATAAATATTCAAAACAATGACATTGCCTCCCGCAGTACCAGATGTGGCTTTTCTAAATTAGATGAGGTAAAATGGGGCTTAATATCCCATTCAAGATTATTGCATTACTATAGAGACATGCATGTGTGAGCGACTAAAATCAGTCTTAATAGCGCTAGCCCACTGAGATACCATGCGCAAGTAACATATTTATGTTTGTATAAGGCATATTTACATTCAAAAGATCTGATTAACTTGTGAAACAATACTTGGAACATTTACAGTCATCCCTGGTTGACCTGACCTGTCTCAGCATGCTTTATTTCCCATTTTCTGGCATTCTTTTCAGAGAAGAAAGACATCACATGACAAGAAGGGGAGAGAAAGGGTAAACACTATTTTTCAAACAAACTTAATCTTAACACTCAAATATACTATAATTCCTTATCAAATGTATCTGTTTGAGGTATTTGATAGTTATGTAAATGGAATTTAGAATAAAACTTTATTGTATGCTATGATATAAGGTATGTTACCTTAGAGCCAAGGCCATTCTCAACATCAATCAATCAATGAAACAAAATTTCATGAGCATGATATAGATATATAATTTGAATCATCCAATCAAAGTTACTGGACCAGAGGCATTATAGTTACAGGGAGGAAGTGAAAACTGTAAGTTTATGCTCTAGTGTTGGACAGAGCAATAGACAATGCACCAAAGCTACAAAAAAAAATCACTTGAACTTAAGTTCAGGCGAGCTAAAACAGTGAAAATGTTCATGATACCCAAAACAGATACTAGAAGACAAAGGTAAAGAAAAAACATATAACCCCACAAATACCAAAATCTGAGATGATCCAATAGGCCAGGTCTAACACTCTACTTGACTGTATTCAGCCTATTTCTGTGGCAGCTATCAGCTCATTTCTTCATGGTGTCAGCAGGATGTGATGCATTGGTCATAAGTTACCTCCAGAACATGAAGGTTGATCTGTCCACAAGTGCTGACACATCTCTTATCCATTATTTGAATCTGTATGTAATCTATTTGGTTTTGGCATTGTGGCACTTATTGGTTTCCTTGTGTATAGTAATAGAAAATGTCAGATCTTGTATCAAGGGTCCAGACTGTTTGGCACATTGTGATGATCCCTTGTCCTGATAGTCTCAATCAGTAGGCTAATCTTCTGTGTGCAGGCTACAGGTTGAGACATTATGACTCAACACAATCACAGGTCTAAGGTAGGTCAAGGCACAATTTATGTATGCTAGTATTTGATGTGTCTTCACTACCACAGTGTGACAATACATACTCTCTGTGTGAGCAATGACAACAATTTGCATAGAGATTATATGTGTAGTTAAATATATATCTATATAAATGTATGCCTCTCTTCAAGCAAGGCTAAATCTCACATCTGTGGCATACTGTGTGATACTTACACTGACAGCTAAAGGTGGTGCCAGTTGCAGGAATGTTGTCAAGTCTACATATTGTACAGATCATAAATAGTAATATCATTTAACAATAGACAGGAAAAAACAGTGTAAAAATATATACACTAGAAACAGCTTAACATGGGCATCGACTTTGGTTGGGACTTTAATGTTGATGCAGCACATATCCACTTAACATTAGGAATATAACATTTTTCAGTGTATTTGTAACATAACATGATCCATAAATGTTTTCAAATAGTTATTTTTAAACAGGAACATTCCTCCTTCATTACTGAAGACAAGTAGTGAACCTAGCTATGTCCATATCAGTGTGGAATACTTGGGGTTCCTTCTAAATCCTTGTAGTTGTGGGAAACATTACCGAGCTCCCATCTAGTATGCAGCAGTGACATGGCACTGATCAAGACAGCGACAGTTCAGAATACAGTATTAAATCAGCCTTCTACTCTTTTTCAATTTGTTTAGAACATGATCATGTAAAGTCACTGGGAATGACATTAAGACATCTTCATATAATCACAAACATCACTTGAATGGGAATGACATTATGGAGTTCCCTTCCTCTCTGTGTTGGCCATGAGGTTTCGCAGCTTCTGTAGGTTGGCCATTGTCATAGAATCATCAGGTTTCAGTTTGAGAGCAGACAGGTAGCTGCGCTCAGCCTCGGCCAACTTCCCATTGATATGCAGGATAGCACCCAGATTCATGTGAGCTGATGGCAACTGGAAAACAGAAATGATCCTTCAATTACAACTAGAAAGGTGTTTGCATTAGATGTAAATACAGAAACAGCTCCATCCCCACCTTTCCCTGAATGACCTATAACTTTCCCATGAGGAGAATGTATCATGAACTGTTTTGACTTTACCACATTAGGTGACAGTTGACATCACACTTGCCCAATGCAGTACGAACTATGAAACAGAAAGTCCTATACCTGTAGCTACTTTAATAACAAAGTCATAAGCACTTCAGCTTTAAAAAACATCTCTTCCTGTTTGGACCAACCCAAACACAATGCAGGACAACCCTGAAAGAGAATGTCATATGCTTCTGAATATCCTAATGAAGCACTATCGGTTTAATGACATCACTCTTGCCTCAGGAAAACACAATCGAATATAGTATTACTTTGATTTGGTTGGTTGGTTTGTTGTTTAACGCCGCACTCAGCAATATTCCAGCTATATGACGGCGGCCTGTAAATAATAGTATCTGGACCAGACAATCCAGTGATTAATATCATGAGCATCGATCCATGCAATTGGGATTGATGACATGCATCGACCAAGTCAGCGATCCTGACCACCCAAACACATACTACATACCAATGAATGCTAATATTTACAAGTCATTTCAAAACAGCCATGACATTATGACTCAATCATGACACATGGAAAGTGTTAAGTTAGTTATTTTGAACTAATTTCCAGTATTCATATGTATTTGCTACTTTTCTCCTGTTGGGTCTTGCATCCACGCTGATGAACCTATATTTGATATCTTGGAAGATGATATATCAAACATCACATCTCAATATCAACACTGTCATGTTTACATCACTGGTGATTTAAACGCCAGAACTGGGACGCTACCCGATTACATTGTAGAAGATGACGTCACTCTGTTACCAATTGAAGAAGAAGCAGGCTATTCACAAGATACTCCATGCGCAAGAACATCACAGGATACAGTCGTTAATAAACGAGGTCGTGAACTGCTTGAATTATGGCCAAAACCATATGAATAAAGAAGTTGTTTTACTTTTAGTGCCAAACAATTTATTCCTTTTTCTGCCAGATTGTATTGATAAGAATACACATGGCTAAGGATTATATTAGTTTTTTGAGAAACAAGTCAGAGCCAATATTTGACAATACGAACATGTTGATTGACTTGAAGTGAATAACGTCCAAGCTCACCAGGAGCAACTATATTGGGGACAAATCTCCCATATTGTAAAATATTCTTACAGATTCTATCATGTACATTGATGAAAGCCCCATATGTCTGAGCAGTGGAGAAGAACAGGTAGTATTTTGACATCAAATATCTGTAAAAGTACATTATAAGGAAGTTTCATAAAATCACTTGAGCCTGACCACTACGTGTAAATACAATAACTTTACTTTTGATTATATTGATAGACAATTTCCATTTATGACAATAAATCTTCATTTTGTCGAGGCGTCTTTGCAACCCCACTATTGAACTATCGAATAAGACCATATCATCTGCAAACATTAGAATAAAAAGTTCAATCATTCCTAATTAAATATTACGTTGCCCGTCTGAATTAAGAAAATCAACAATATCATTTACAAAGAATGAAAACAGAAAGGGAGATAACTCACATCCCTGTCGTACACCTGACTGGCAATGGAAAAAGTCTGTGTAGCCACCGTTAACAAATATACAAGATTTAACGTTTTCATACAGATTTTTAAGTATTCTAAATATTTTACCGTTAACATTACCTTTCCAGAGTTTGTAAAATAAACTTGTCCTACACACTGAATCGAACGCTGACTTAAGATCTATGAACACACAATAGAATCTACTTTTATGTAACAATAGATATTTTTCAATCAAAGCATTGATAACATACACATTATCAGATGTTCTAAATCCTTTTCTAAACCCGGCCTGCTCAGGTACTAAAACACTATCTTGATCTGCCCAATCGTTCAAACGTTTACACATTATCTTAGCAAATATTTTCCCTGAACACTCAAGTAATAATCAGAAGGGTTGTTTCTACTGCCTTTTTTGAATAGAGGCATAATTACACCTAGTGACCAGGCTTTAGGATATACACCAGTATTTAAAATGAGATTAAATAGTGAAAGTAACATTTCAATACATATGGTAGGGGCATTCTTCAAAAAATCTATCGGTATTCCACTATAACCAGGGAATTTACCATTTTTCATATCATTTATAGCATCAACAATTTCGCTGTGAGTTATATATCTATATCAAGTTCACTATTAATATCAATATTATCTTCAATAGAAGAAACAGACAAGGATAACACAAAATGGTTTATGTAATTATAAAAGTCTTGCTGTTCTTCGTGTAGGAAGTATTATTAAACACACTCTTAAAATAATTCACAATGTCAGATGGTTTTATGTTATCAAAACAAAGGTTTTTTCGTCCTTTCTATAATTTCCAAAAGTCTGCATTTTTTCGTTTTTAGTGCTGTTTTTAAACTGTCACAATATGTATTAAAAGCATGTTTTGACTTCTGGTTGCAAAGGTGTTTATAGTAGTTCCATGACTCGATGTATTCATGCCATGCACGAGCGTTGTTGGCAGCATGAAATGCACACAGCTTGTATTGTGCATGTGACCTAGCGTCTCGGCATTTGTTGTCATACCAGTTGCTTCCATTTGCAGAATTTGACATTTTGTATGTTTTCTTACAGTCATTTGCACAGGTTAATAACTTATTTTGAAATTAGGAGATAAACATACTGTGTTTTCAATGTAGAGCTAGGTTACCTGTAGTTTTAACCCCGCTAAATTGAATTTGGAACCGAACGCGCAGCGTGAGGTTTCAAATGTTAAATTTAGCGCGGTTAAATCTACAGGGAACCTAGCTCTACTTTGAAAACAGTATGTTTATCACCATTCTACCATGACTAAATAAAACGCGAACTCTTTGGTGTTAGCAAATATACTGAGTGAAGCGGCATGGGTTGAGTTCAGTGTTTTGAGTGGGTTATTGATCTGAATTACGGAATCACCGAACAAAATATGGTGCTCTATATACTCAAGCAGTTTGTTTACACCGTAATACTTCACTCGAACATATGACAGGCATTGAAAGCATATAAGCACGGCAACTTGGTAAGCTAACATGAGGTGAGCATCCCTATAGAAAACAAAGCAAGCTTTGCAAGGCTTTCGCTCTACGTCTCGTGTCACCATTATGACGCCATATCGCTCATTGTGACGCAAAAGATACGACGTCACAGTCGTATATAGAAAAGCGCCAAAATTTCAAGCTCTCTGTTGTCTCCAACATGTAAATACATTCCCTTTGTTGATTTCTGTCGAGTTTTTCTGCACGAAATGTATTGCAACACATCCTTTGAATATTGTAGTAACCGCATCTGTGCATTTTGTGACCTGTAATTGTAGATATAGTTATTTAAATATGCCTACCGACAATGACTGAAAATAGTACTATTCTATGAATATTAGCTTCCGCGGTGATGGCGGCCGTCAAACCAGCTGTTTCAATCAGAGGGGGTTTATTGTGATTTAATAGCCTCTGATTGACCAATCAGAATCAAGTAAATTCCAAATTCATGGTAGAATTCTTCATATACGCTGTCTACATCGTCAGAATGTTCAGTTTGGTTGTTTTCACCATTCCAGTTTTCTACATATTTTTCATTAAAGTTCT
Organism: Haliotis cracherodii; assembly: GCF_022045235.1. Taxonomy (NCBI): domain Eukaryota; kingdom Metazoa; phylum Mollusca; class Gastropoda; order Lepetellida; family Haliotidae; genus Haliotis; species Haliotis cracherodii. Next base: position 34,752,798 of record NW_027266286.1, read on the forward strand.
GTGGCAAGGTATATCTAACTCTTGGTAACACATATTCGTGTCCATTAACGGGATGGTTATCTGATGTAAATAATGAAAAACAAAGCGGCATAAGGGAAGATCCTACTTCTGTCATTACCTTAAAGTCTCTAATAATTGATCTTGCGTTGTTATCACATATCTAATAGTCAATAACACTTTGCCCATCATTTGTGATATATGTAGATTTACCAATATCTAGGTCACCGAATAGTATCCCATTACAGATCCTGAGACCATTTATTTTACACTGGAATTGTCAAGGAGTAAATCATATTGGTTTTATTGATAACTTTAAAACAAGATGTATTGATATAGATAACCAACAATGGTCTAGCAGTTTAAGAACTTACTCAAAACTTTCTTTTTATTCTTGTATTAAGCAATATAATGTATTTGAAAATTATCTAGATTGTATTCCAGTAAGTGCCTATTGTATTGCTTTGAGTAAATTTAGATGTTCTGGTCATACTTTGCTAATTGAAAATGGAAGGAAGTACAATATACCTAGAGCTAAGGGACTATGTCCATTTTGTGTAAGACCTGAAGTGGAATCTGAATATCATTTTTGTTTACAATGTCCATACTATGACAGTTTGAGACGTAAGGTTCTACCTTATTATTTTTACACAAATGTAACTTTTGATAAATTTGTAACACTCTGTACATCTAAAACACCATGCATAATTAATGCTTTAGCTAAATTTATATTTCTTGCTTTTAAAAAGCATAATAACTTTCTCATTGGCACTGAAATTGTCTAACTCTGATATCATGTATTGTATAATAGGCCGGAGACCCCCTTTACTGACATAAAGCTCCATCTCTCTATTTTGAACTAATCTTAACCGATTGCATATTAAACCTTTGATCTTTCATGTATAAATACGAAATGTCCTGACCTGTGAAACATATTTCAGAATTTAAGTTTTAGTGACCTTGACCTGATATTGAGATCACCAAGAGTTGATGCCATCGAGAGTGTTATGAGGTTGATTAACAACCTACAGACGATCAAGATGAATTAAGATCATGTCATGACACTGAAGTATTTATCATGACTAACAGCCTTATGTATGTTCCACTCCGGAGACAGTGAAGTAAAGCTCTACGAGTTGGGGATGTGAAGTTGTATGTTCCACTGTTGAAACAGTTGTTACGAGTGGAAGTGGAACGAAGGGATACACTCCAAATCCATTCGCACAATTAAAGGATCGCACAACAATTAAGACAGATATTTATTAACAATGCATGATAGATTACCAATACAGTTAAGTTTACTATGGGAGAATAAGGCTTGGGCTACCATGTACAAATAATATCACCATCAAAGGGCTACAGCAAATTGTATACTTATATAGTCACCCTGATTTCCATGTTTGATTGTTCACTCCACTCCTTGGTCCACGAAAACACATATATCCATAGTTGCACATAAGCTCACACTGCAAGTTTTCCAAGGCACACATTTGCAAATATCAGCATGATTTTTAGTTCAGTTTCACAAGCCCCGACATGGGATACAATCTCTCACACAGTGTTCTGAACTTTAACATTAAAAATGAGGAGGTTAAAATACAGGTCTGGCCAACACCCAAGAAGCAGAAAAAACTAACTATTTTTGAATCACCACCACCTTATACTATAATGCTGATGAGCTACAAGCTTCACTTGTGACATAATTACTTAACCCGCTCAGTCAGCCCGCTCCCCAGGTGTAGTATTCAAACAAAATTACGCAACCCAAGCCTTCTTGTTTCAATTCAAGTCTAAATGCATCTGATATACTAACAAACATATAAAAGCATACACCCATACACATAACACAGTGAAGTTATGACCTTAAGAGTTGGGTAGGTGAAGTTGTATGTTCCACTGTTGAGACAGTGAAGTTATGACCTTAAGAGTTGGGTAGGTGAGTGTGAAGTTGTATGTTCCACTGTTGAGACAGTGAAGTTATGAGCTAAGAATTGGACAAGTGAGAGTGTAGTTGTATGTTCCACTGTTGAGACAGTGAAGTTATGAGCTAAGAATTGGACAAGTGAGAGTGAAGTTGTATGTTCCACTGTTGAGACAGTGAAGTTATGAGCTAAGAGTTGGACAAGTGAGAGTGAAGTTGCATGTTCCACTGTTGAGACAGTGAAGTAAAGAGCTAAGAGTTGGGCAGGTGAAGTTGTATGTTCCACTGTTGAGACAGTGAAGTTATGAGCTAAGAGTTGGACAAGTGAGAGTGAAGTTGTATGTTCCACTGTTGAGACAGTGAAGTTATGAGCTAAGAATTGGACAAGTGAGAGTGTAGTTGTATGTTCCACTGTTGAGACAGTGAAGTAAAGAGCTAAGAGTTGGGCAGGTGAAGTTGTATGTTCCACTGTTGAGACAGTGAAGTTATGAGCTAAGAGTTGGACAAGTGAGAGTGAAGTTGTATGTTCCACTGTTGAGACAGTGAAGTTATGAGCTAAGAGTTGGACAAGTGAGAGTGTAGTTGTATGTTCCACTGTTGAGACAGTGAAGTTATGAGCTAAGAATTGGACAAGTGAGAGTGAAGTTGTATGTTCCACTGTTGAGACAGTGAAGTTATGAGCTAAGAGTTGGACAAGTGAGAGTGAAGTTGTATAGTCCACTGTTGAGACAGTGAAGTCATGAGCTAAGAGTTTGACAAGTGAGAGTGAAGTTGTATGTTCCACAGTAATATAGACAATGACAGTTCTGGCTCACTGCCACTGGAGCCAGATTTATATACCACTATACCTGTACCACCACTACAGATGGAATTATTCATGCAAAAATGATGATGCGATTCAACGATCATCATGATTCGTATTCAAAGAAATATCAATATTAATTAATAATGGATCAAATTTACTATAGCCTGAGAGGATATTGGAAAGGTATAGGAGCAATACAAAAATTAGCCACTGCGGCTAAGGTATCTAAAGATGTGGCCAAGGATTGGTTTAAGAAACAAGCGATGTGGCAAATATACTTACCGGCACCGCGTTATATACCGAGAAAGAAGTTTGATATTTTTACAACGAATAAAGTTCATCAAACTGACCTCTTGTTTCTTCCCCATGATGAGGTAAGACGCAAAACGTATAAATACGCTATAACCGTAGTGGATGTGGCTAGTCGCTACAAGGAGGCTGAGCCATTAACCTCAAAAGATTCAACAGAAGTGGCTAATGCACTGAGTCGCATATATAAACGCGGACCACTAAAATGGCCTAAGCTATTTCAAGTAGATCCTGGTCACCAGTTTATGGGATCAGTAACTAAACTGTTAACAAAGCACGATGTCGAAATCAGGCGTGGTGAAAAAGAGGCCCGTTTGTTTGGCTATCAGTATGGGATCGAAATGAAATCGGAACGATTAAGATCAACCGAATGGGTGACACGATTATCAGCTGTTGTATCAGTGCTAAATAATGAAGTAACGAGATTAATCAGGAGATACCATTCGATGCGATTAAAATGAAATCTGTGATTTCCGAATCTTCAGCACCGAGGAGAGGCAAAGAACAAATACTTCCGGATAGAGTACCGGTAAGCGTAAGATATTTATACCAGCCCGGTCAACTCAAAGGAGGCCAACGTCGTGCAACCGATCTGATTTGGTCCCTTAAGATATATAACATTAGTCGGTTGGTTATGAAAGAAGGAGAGCCTATTCTTTATTATCTTAAAGATGGACCAGGCAGGGCATTTGTAAGAGAAGAGTTGCTCATAGTTCCCAACGATACAGTATTACCACCATAACCATAAGCATTGGTAGTTACACCATCCTTCTCTTTGTATCTAAGGGTATCTAAGGGGGATAATGATGTCTTGTTCATTCTTAATCCATATATCTTGTGATTGACAACTTCTTAAAGAGTTCATCTCGTGTTTGAATGTTCTACCGTTGAATAATGCTTCTTTGTACTGTTTGTGTTTGATATGCTTTTTTACCACATACTTCTTAACACCCTTAGCTTTTCTTATCTCTCCATTATCGGACTTCTTTATAGAATACATCTTAGGTCTTAATCCGACATACTCCGCAATTGGAGTCCCAGCACATTCATCCTTCATCTTACCTCACACCTTTTTATTTACTACGCTGTGCAGTGGATTATCTTTTGGATAATCGCTCGTGTCGTATATATCTGTTTTTTTCTGCCATATCTTTATACACATCCTCGGTTTATATTTCCATCAACAAAGAATCTGTATCGGTATATAACACCTCGCCGTATTGCTTCTTAAGTTCGCTGTAAAAAAAGTCATACATTAAGTGTTTTGACAAGTCGAGAATACTCATACCAACGTACTCCGGTCTGTTGAATTTTATATTACTCTTCTGCATATGCAGCGCCGCTAAGTCATTATCAAATATCTTGCTTCTGTTAAAAGACGGACTGGCTATAAGTTTCCTAAGTCTTTCTTCCTCATTAGATCTGACTAATTTAACATTGACACGCTTCCTTAGATTCTCCATAGTTTTACCAAATACTGAGTTATTCATGAGTTGATATAAGTTCTTTTCAAAATCGCTGGTAGCCATCTTTCTTAAATCTGTGTTCAGCCTTATATAGGGCTCCATCCAAGGGCTTTGATCAAACTTTAGAACTCTGTGTATTTTCTTTAGTTTCATACCTAACGATAGATATAACTTGAGATTTCTGTAGTGAACTATATATTTTGTCTTATCCATCAAATTTGGTACAAGTTTTTCTACGTTAGCTAACCTAGTATTACCCATCAAGGAGTGTTGATATTCCGATATTCCTCGAATATATCGGCGAGTAACAGTACGTCTGTTTTTAAGTACAGATCGTGATAATCGCCTAAATTCTTACAACCTTATTTATCCCAGACCCTCAGAGTGTGTTCATAATCGGCATCGGTTATTTTAGATTCTGTTAAGTTACTATAGTTTTTTCAAGGGGTGGTAATTTAGTTTCGTTGAATCTAGACCAATCATCCATATATTCGTAAGGATATACACCTTTTCTCAACAACAAATGCAGTGTTAACCGATCAGTATATTGATTTGTTATTGCAAAGTCATCGGGATTGTTCGCATTTGCTTAAGATAACAGAAACTGTACGGAGTCTATGAATCTAAGCCCATTACTTTGCTTTATTCTAGCTTTCCTATCCTTGTCTGTATAATGTATAGTTTTAGTCAACGAGAATGATATGTATTTTTCCATATTATTAGGAATGCACGTTAAGCCGCCGTCCGTCTTTGAGATAGCTTGCATGATGAGACGAGAATCATATCCTCTAAGGTTATGAAACACAACAGGGATGGGTATTGTTTGAGAATTTATTTTTAGTTTCAAGTGACACTCGTTATGTGCGTCTCCTTGATAATTACCCGTGACGTGGGAATGATCTCTTACGGAATCCCCATTGAGTGGTTTATTACAAACATTACAACTAGTTGACTTCTTAAAGGCCCTCCAATCATCCTTCATCACACACATGGGTTTCTTATGCGATTAATTTTCCCTGATTATTCTCTCTTCGTTTTGTAGGTATTCTAGGAACTTTCCCGCTGCATTGGGACCTCTGTAAATCACGGGCGGGTTTGTTTTCCCATCATACCTTACAACTATATATCCAAACCCACAAGGAATATGTTCTTGAGTTTTGTACATAAAACTACATTCAGTATTGTGTTCGGTATTTTCTATAGGTTTGATAAGTGCTTGGAAGTCAGCGTAAATTATGTATGGTACTGGCATTTGATTACAATAATGTTCAAATTTTAATATATTTTTTCCCTCTTTAGGCATATCGATCCTGATAGCAGTTTGCCCAACACCTTTGCAGTCTTCTTTATGAGCTTCTAATAGATCTTGTGTCATAGCGACTGATTTACAACACCCATTGTCTGAAGAACATTTAATTGCAAAGGCTTATTACCCTGGAGCCATGACATCTATATGCCTTGAAACACTTAATTGTTGTTATTTATAAAATGCTAATCCTAATTGTTAATCCCCATTTTTGCGTACATCAACCGTCTGCCATCCTGCTGATGAATTACTGTTTACATTTATATTTATTACTTACTAAATGTCAGGTGACCTTGGCTATATAAGCCTTGGTCCAGAGAGATTGAGAAGGAGAAAAAGAAAGGTCTTACCCTTAGCCTAGCTAGGATTTTTGTCTTCGGGGAACAGTGCAGATCTTATCGCAATTCTAAAACAGCCATCGCCTTTATTTTTTACATTAACTATAGCTTTTTTCTTCTTATAATACAGGGGTAAATCTATATAAGATCCACCTTTGAAAGGCATATAATTTGCTATATCTAGATATAAACTATCGATTTTATTCACACCCCAACCCAAACCTGTATTAGTCCAGCGTTCTAAAGTTTCTTGTAACTGTTGAATTGATGTATCTAATGATGTGTTTATAGACTCTGGTTCAGTTATAACTTCTTGATTGCTCCGTAAATAAGGTTCGGTATATTCGGTGTCATTTTTACTCAATGACATTTTAACCGTTAGCTGGTATTTTATACTATTTAAATCATCTAACTCCTCATTAATTTTGCTCGATATGATGGGCTTAATATCATTAACATCCATGTTGGAATTAATATCCATCTTCCAACCTCTTAGATACTTAACAAGGCCGGCTGTGGGTACAAATTTTAACTCGATGGGTTGATTATTTTTATCAACATCAACATCTGGTTGATTTTCATCAATAACCGGTTCATTTTTTTCTACTAAATCAATCAATTCAGCTTTTCTCATTCGAGAATAACCTCTCAACCCACTGTTTTTTGCTCGAGCTTTGAGTTCTCCAACAGTCTGGGGTTTGTTGTATTCCAAACCGAGTAAATCAATCAATTCAGCTTTTCTCATTCGAGAATAACCACGTAGACCACGTTGTTTTGCCAAAGCTTTCAGCTCTCTGACGAAAAAAACATTGTGGTATATACAAAATGAATCAAATGTCTAAATGGTTATATTTCCATATATCTTATTCTCCCCAACCTATTCCTCTCGTTGATGTAATCTCTCTTCCTAGCGTAAATAATCTGCTTCCTAATCCTATCAGCACAGTGTTTCTTACATAAACAATAACGACATTGGACACCTCTCCAACATACAGAACATGACTCGTGACTATTCAAAGTTTATAATAGATAGTAGAGGAATATTGAGACTGCGTGGCTCTCCGGATATTGATCTTATGAATTCTCATACTCGTAAGCCCCTAGCCTTGTCTACGATAGCCAGTAAACATGGCATCAACACTGTTCGTAATGAATTAGGTTTTGTAGACTACTCGCGAAAAAAACTTCCTGCGAAGACTACTAAAGTTCTTCAGACTGTGCGTACTGAACTTGGCGCCATAGATAAAGATAATTTGGAAGAAAGCTCGAAGCGGGCCTAGGACAGACACGGAGAAATCTTGGATACCTACTACGATAATTCCACGTTACAGGTACCATACTCGGAGTACAATATTAGGGAATTACAAGGTCTTGACAAGGCAATGCAAACAATGCGGGGAGAACTCATCAATAATACAGCCAAGGTATCTGAACTCGTGAACTCGACAAGCATATATAGCTTATGAGAAAACAAAACTTGAACAGGCGGGTGATGAATTCAGTAGACGCCGCGTTGCTGAAGGATTGCGTAACTTAGTAGATGAAAGATCGGTCCGCCTCGAATCAGTCGAATTCGAGAAACTATCGATCAAGTCCTCAACGATGATACCACACTGGCCGATAAAATTAAAACATTGTTCAGAGAACAGGGGATAACCATTGCAAGTATTTTAACTGCATTATATATTCATTTATTACATATATTTATATATACTTTGACTCTCGCGATAACCAATGACAAGTACAGGTGGTCGCACACCGCCTAGTGATAAAAATGGTGTAAAAGAGTGGATAAAAAATATATTTAAAAGTATAAGGAGAAGCGCTGGGAAAGCTCGCTGGGAAAGCTCGCTGGGAAAGCCGAATCTACACTTTCCGGTATAATAGGGAGTATTGTTTCCTGGCTCTTGAATTTATTAGCAAAGACCACCTCTTGGCTTAGTCAAAACTTGTGGGCACTGATCGTAGCAATTGCCAGGCTGTTTTATGTATCCGCTTAAGACTATTTATCCAAATCATGTTTGATTTTTAGCGGCAATATGTGGTGGCACTTGTGGTTGTGCGTCAGTAGATGGTTGTTGTGGTGTCTGTGGCTTTACTTTTCCCATTTCGCCTGTGTTTGTTTGCGTTATTAATTAGGTGTTAATATCTGAATTTATACCTGGTTTTTGTTGATCGGTAGCAATAACAATTTTATTATCATAGCCGATCACTTGACCGATCTTAAGTTCCATATTACTCGGAGACATCTATAGTCCTACCCCATCAACTTAGTCTACTTTGGATTGAGCTTACTGTAATACATCTTGATAACGCTTTATAGAAGATGGTATGTCAACTGGTGAATTAATAGCATCCTCTAGGTTTGCAACAAACTGTTTCTGTGCATGGAACGCCGTCCCTGAACCGATTATTCCCGTTCGTGTTTGCGATTGTGCACCAAGAATTGCCCATACATAAGTTCTTATTGATTCATTAACTCTTACAACTCCTGGGTTAGTAAAATTATTTTCTGTTTTATCATACAGAAATTCATTCCAAGTGTTTGCGGTATCGTTTAGTTGCACAAATTTTGTAACAATATAAATTAAACCACTCTAAAAAACTCATAAGATCTCCTCTCCAATTGTTACTCGAAAGTTCCCAGTGATGATTGAGATTATGCAATCTTACAAAAAGATTGATTCTGTAACAACTTGAATGGATCGAATGGTTGATGAGTTTTTTTAACTAAATCATCGCTTTCTTCTTTAACAGTTTTTTGTCCACTGTACGGAACACCTAGACCATGGTTAAGTCCTTAATACGCCAATATTTACTCATTGATGTACCAAATTCATGACAAAAATGCTCATACGCGAACCTATTGTACGGATTATTTGAGGAATTCCATGCTCGATCCTGCGGTAATGGTGCACTAATTCTTTAAGAATATGTCTAATGTGATAGTACACGTGAAATGATAAAACAGACTTATTTAGTTCAAATCCTGGGGCATTAAGAGATACACCACATCCTGTTGTGGCATACCATATGGTAAAGTTTAACTGGTTCTGTCAAAATTGCATTGGATTGTGAAACCAATCATGCACCATTTTATCGCTAGTTGCCGTGACCCTGTATTTTTCAAAGATATTGGGAAATTTAACAAAACAATTAGCACCAGAGGCACTTACTAAAATCGATTGATGTAATGTAAGTTGATTTCATATTTTAAGTTATGATATAGTATCTTTGTATATTTAATACGTATGTTACACTCCCAGGAATAACAAATGGCCAGTCTATTCAACTGCTTCATACTATCGATAACTCGGCTGGGCAACTTGAAGTCGTTCTCTGCGATGTAACGTATTACCCGCGATGGACCAATATAAATGCTAATAATAGGTAATAATGAGATGTGGATAAATGACAGGGTTAGAAATTGGCACTAGTCCTATAGTCCTTGCAACACTGCCCAATAGTTAAGGTATCATAAGGACTAGTAGATATTATTTTAAGGGTTTTGCTATATATTATCATTATAAGGACTAGTGGACCAAAATATTAGTTTCTATCGCTGAAATTGTGGTGTGTACATTATATATGATGGGTATTACAGCGTATGCTCACTCAACGATGAAATTTTTAAGCCTTTGGGAGTCAAATGGGATGATGATTTTAAGCGCTGGAGAAGGGTATGTAATTCTTTACGAGAACTTAGCAGATACACTTGGATTTTTTAGACAAAAAGTAGTAACACAAACCAAGGAAACAACACATGGAGTTAAATTGTCTGATTTAGTTCCCTATAAATTGTGCATCCATCTTGATCAGATCAGTACAACGGATTATATTCAACTCGAAAGTCCTTCAACTCTGTTAAGGGCTATTCCAGTCAAAGATGAAAAATACAATAGCGGTAGAACAGAATCTTTCTCATCATTACAATATAAAAAATTATAGCGGGGTATTATTTCAGATCTCAAAATTTCTGTATTACATTTAAAACATTAACCTGTACATATAGGATACTTGAGTGTACCACTCCATATTTTAACTAATGGTTGTTTCATTAGGCCCTGGATCGCATAACCTTAGACAATGTCATACAATTGCGCTTTCCGATCTCGGAGACACAGAAGGATTCGGTAAACCTGGTACCGATGGCAAGTTATACGCTTTACACTTACAAGAAAATGTTTACAAGGGGAAAGAAGTTACATTCACAGGTGATTTAGGAGATTTGAGCGATGTCGATGTTAGTAGACTCCATAAAAACACTTCATACAATCTTACTCGCAACGATGATAATAAATGGACTATGATCAAAGAAAAAATTGAGTGGCTACTGAATATCGTCATTACCCCACCATATGTGATGATGGGTTAGGCACATAATTTAACTAAGATAATAAATAGTGGGATCGTACTCGGGGCTTATTTCCCATCAAAACGAAAAAGTGTGTTAGTCGCTCCCCTGCCAGAAATCCCAAGTCATATGTTATTGAGTCGTCTGGCATAAAAAAATGTTAGTTTAAATTTGGTTACTGAATTCAATGATATAAAACAGAACTTGAGTGCAATACATAATCCTTCTACGCTTATTATTGAAGTCTTATTTGAGGATGCATCAGAAGATGCCTTTGAGATATTACCAGGTCTATCAATTAAATGTCTCAAGCGTTGACATTGACGTTGTATGAGCTAAGAGTTGGGCAGATGAAGTTGTATGTTCCACTGTTGAGACAGTGAAGTTATGAGCTAAGAGTTGGACAAGTGAAGCTGTATGTTCCACTGTTGAGACAGTGAAGTTATGAGCTAAGAGTTGGGCAGGTGAAGTTGTATGTTCCACTGTTGAGAGAGTGAAGTTATGAGCTAAGAGTTGGGCAGATGAAGTTGTATGTTCCACTGTTGAGACAGTGAAGTTATGAGCTAAGAGTTGGGCAGATGAAGTTGTATGTTCCACTGTTGAGACAGTGAAGTTATGAGCTAAGAGTTGGGCAGGTGAAGTATGTTCCACTGTTGAGACAGTGAAGTTATGAACTAAGAGTTGGGCAGGTGAGTTGTATGTTCAACTGTTGAGACAGTGAAGTTATGACCTAAGAGTTGGACAAGTGAAGCTGTATGTTCCACTGTTGAGACAGTGAAGTTATGAGCTAAGAGTTGGGCAGGTGAAGTTGTATAATCCACTGTTGAGACAGTGAAGTTATGAGCTAAGAGTTGGGCAGGTGAAGTTGTATGTTCCACTGTTGAGACAGTGAAGTTATGAGCTAAGAGTTGGGCAGATGAAGTTGTATGTTCCACTGTTGAGACAGTGAAGTTATGAGCTAAGAGTTGGGCAGGTGAAGTATGTTCCACTGTTGAGACAGTGAAGTTATGAACTAAGAGTTGGGCAGGTGAGTTGTATGTTCAACTGTTGAGACAGTGAAGTTATGAGCTAAGAGTTGGACAAGTGAAGCTGTATGTTCCACTGTTGAGACAGTGAAGTTATGAGCTAAGAGTTGGACAAGTGAAGCTGTATGTTCCACTGTTGAGACAGTGAAGTTATGAGCTAAGAGTTGGACAAGTGAAGCTGTATGTTCCACTGTTGAGACACTGAAGTTATGAGCTAAGAGTTGGGCAGATGAAGTTGTATGTTCCACTGTTGAGACAGTGAAGTTATGAGCTAAGAGTTGGGCAGATGAAGTTGTATGTTCCACTGTTGAGACAGTGAGGTTATGAGCTAAGAGTTGGGCAGATGAAGTTGTATGTTCCACTGTTGAGACAGTGAAGTTATGAGCTAAGAGTTGGGCAGGTGAAGTATGTTCCACTGTTGAGACAGTGAAGTTATGAACTAAGAGTTGGGCAGGTGAGTTGTATGTTCAACTGTTGAGACAGTGAAGTTATGACCTAAGAGTTGGACAAGTGAAGCTGTATGTTCCACTGTTGAGACAGTGAAGTTATGAGCTAAGAGTTGGGCAGGTGAAGTTGTATGTTCCACTGTTGAGAGAGTGAAGTTATGAGCTAAGAGTTGGGCAGGTGAATTTGTATGTTCCGCTGTTGAGACAGTGAAGTTATGAGCTAAGAGTTGGGCAGGTGAAGTTGTATGTTCCACTGTTGAGACAGTGAAGTTATGAGCTAAGAGTTGGGCAGATGAAGTTGTATGTTCCACTGTTGAGACAGTGAAGTTATGAGCTAAGAGTTGGACAAGTGAAGCTGTATGTTCCACTGTTGAGACACTGAAGTTATGAGCTAAGAGTTGGGCAGGTGAAGTTGTATGTTCCACTGTTGAGACAGTGAAGTTATGAGCTAAGAGTTGGACAAGTGAAGCTGTATGTTCCACTGTTGAGACAGTGAAGTTATGAGCTAAGAGTTGGACAAGTGAAGCTGTATGTTCCACTGTTGAGACACTGAAGTTATGAGCTAAGAGTTGGGCAGATGAAGTTGTATGTTCCACTGTTGAGACAGTGAAGTTATGAGCTAAGAGTTGGGCAGATGAAGTTGTATGTTCCACTGTTGAGACAGTGAAGTTATGAGCTAAGAGTTGGGCAGATGAAGTTGTATGTTCCACTGTTGAGACAGTGAAGTTATGAGCTAAGAGTTGGGCAGGTGAAGTATGTTCCACTGTTGAGACAGTGAAGTTATGAACTAAGAGTTGGGCAGGTGAGTTGTATGTTCAACTGTTGAGACAGTGAAGTTATGACCTAAGAGTTGGACAAGTGAAGCTGTATGTTCCACTGTTGAGACAGTGAAGTTATGAGCTAAGAGTTGGGCAGGTGAAGTTGTATGTTCCACTGTTGAGAGAGTGAAGTTATGAGCTAAGAGTTGGGCAGGTGAATTTGTATGTTCCGCTGTTGAGACAGTGAAGTTATGAGCTAAGAGTTGGGCAGGTGAAGTTGTATGTTCAACTGTTGAGACAGTGAAGTTATGAGCTAAGAGTTGGGCAGATGAAGTTGTATGTTCCACTGTTGAGACAGTGAAGTTATGAGCTAAGAGTTGGACAAGTGAAGCTGTATGTTCCACTGTTGAGACAGTGAAGTTATGAGCTAAGAGTTGGGCAGGTGAAGCTGTATGTTCCACTGTTGAGACAGTGAAGTTATGAGCTAAGAGTTGGACAAGTGAAGCTGTATGTTCCACTGTTGAGACACTGAAGTTATGAGCTAAGAGTTGGACAAGTGAAGCTGTATGTTCCACTGTTGAGACACTGAAGTTATGAGCTAAGAGTTGGGCAGATGAAGTTGTATGTTCCACTGTTGAGACAGTGAAGTTATGAGCTAAGAGTTGGGCAGATGAAGTTGTATGTTCCACTGTTGAGAAAGTGAAGTTATGAGCTAAGAGTTGGGCAGGTGAAGTATGTTCCACTGTTGAGACAGTGAAGTTATGAGCTAAGAGTTGGGCAGGTGAAGTTGTATGTTCCACTGTTGAGACAGTGAAGTTATGAGCTAAGAGTTGGGCAGGTAAAGTTGCATGTTCCACTGTTGAGACAGTGAAGTTATGAGCTAAGAGTTGGGCAGGTGAGTTGTATGTTCCACTGTTGAGACAGTGAAGTTATGAGCTAAGAGTTGGGCAGGTGAGTTGTATGTTCCACTGTTGAGACAGTGAAGTTATGACCTAAGAGTTGGGCTGATGAATGTATGTTCCACTGTTGAGACAATGAAGTTATGAGCTAAGAGTTGGGCAGGTGAAGTTGTATGTCTGACTGTTGAGACAGTGAAGTAAAGAGCTAAGAGTTGGGCAGGTAAAGTTGTAAGTTCCACTGTTGAGACAGTGAAGTTATGAGCTAAGAGTTGGGCAGGTGAAGTTGTATGTTCCACTGCTGAGACAGTGAAGTTATGAGCTAAGAGTTTGTCAGGTAAAGTTGTATGTTCCACTGTTGAGACACTGAAGTTATGAGCTAAGAGTTGGGCAGGTAAAGTTGCATGTTCCACTGTTGAGACAGTGAAGTTATGAGCTAAGAGTTGGGCAGGTGAAGTTGTATGTTCAACTGTTGAGACAGTGAAGTTATGAGCTAAGAGTTGGGCAGATGAAGTTGTATGTTCCACTGTTGAGACAGTGAAGTTATGAGCTAAGAGTTGGACAAGTGAAGCTGTATGTTCCACTGTTGAGACAGTGAAGTTATGAGCTAAGAGTTGGGCAGGTGAAGCTGTATGTTCCACTGTTGAGACAGTGAAGTTATGAGCTAAGAGTTGGACAAGTGAAGCTGTATGTTCCACTGTTGAGACACTGAAGTTATGAGCTAAGAGTTGGACAAGTGAAGCTGTATGTTCCACTGTTGAGACACTGAAGTTATGAGCTAAGAGTTGGGCAGATGAAGTTGTATGTTCCACTGTTGAGACAGTGAAGTTATGAGCTAAGAGTTGGGCAGATGAAGTTGTATGTTCCACTGTTAAGAAAGTGAAGTTATGAGCTAAGAGTTGGGCAGGTGAAGTATGTTCCACTGTTGAGACAGTGAAGTTATGAGCTAAGAGTTGGGCAGGTGAAGTTGTATGTTCCACTGTTGAGACAGTGAAGTTATGAGCTAAGAGTTGGGCAGGTAAAGTTGCATGTTCCACTGTTGAGACAGTGAAGTTATGAGCTAAGAGTTGGGCAGGTGAGTTGTATGTTCCACTGTTGAGACAGTGAAGTTATGAGCTAAGAGTTGGGCAGGTGAGTTGTATGTTCCACTGTTGAGACAGTGAAGTTATGACCTAAGAGTTGGGCTGATGAATGTATGTTCCACTGTTGAGACAATGAAGTTATGAGCTAAGAGTTGGGCAGGTGAAGTTGTATGTCTGACTGTTGAGACAGTGAAGTAAAGAGCTAAGAGTTGGGCAGGTAAAGTTGTAAGTTCCACTGTTGAGACAGTGAAGTTATGAGCTAAGAGTTGGGCAGGTGAAGTTGTATGTTCCACTGCTGAGACAGTGAAGTTATGAGCTAAGAGTTTGTCAGGTAAAGTTGTATGTTCCACTGTTGAGAAAGTGAAGTTATGAGCTAAGAGTTGGGCAGGTAAAGTTGCATGTTCCACTGTTGAGACAGTGAAGTTATGAGCTAAGAGTTGGGCAGGTGAAGTTGTATGTTCCACTGCTGAGACAGTGAAGTTATGAGCTAAGAGTTGGGCAGGTAAAGTTGTATGTTCCACTGTTGAGACAGTGAAGTTATGAGCTAAGAGTTGGGCAGGTGAAGTTGTATGTTCCACTGTTGAGACAGCGAAGTTATGAGCTAAGAGTTGGGCAGGTAAAGTTGCATGTTCCACTGTTGAGACAGTGAAGTTATGAGCTAAGATTTGGGCAGGTGAAGTTGTATGTTCCACTGTTGAGACAGTGAAGTTATGAGCTAAGAGTTGGGCAGATGAAGTTGTATGTTCCACTGTTGAGACAGTGAAGTTATGAGCTAAGAGTTGGACAAGTGAAGCTGTATTTTCCACTGTTGAGACAGTGAAGTTATGAGCTAAGAGATGGGCAGGTGAAGTTGTATGTTCCACTGTTGAGAGAGTGAAGTTATGAGCTAAGAGATGGGCAGGTGAAGTTGTATGTTCCACGGTTGAGACAGTGAAGTTATGAGCTAAGAGTTGGGCAGGTGAAGTATGTTCCACTGTTGAGACAGTGAAGTTATGACCTAAGAGTTGGACAAGTGAAGCTGTATGTTCCACTGTTGAGACAGTGAAGTTATGAGCTAAGAGTTGGGCAGGTGAGTTGTATGTTCCACTGTTGAGACAGTGAAGTTATGACCTAAGAGTTGGACAAGTGAAGCTGGATGTTCCACTGTTGAGACACTGAAGTTATGAGCTAAGAGTTGGGCAGGTGAAGTATGTTCCACTGTTGAGACAGTGAAGTTATGAACTAAGAGTTGGGCAGGTGAGTTGTATGTTCAACTGTTGAGACAGTGAAGTTATGAGCTAAGAGTTGGACAAGTGAAGCTGTATGTTCCACTGTTGAGACACTGAAGTTATGAGCTAAGAGTTGGGCAGATGAAGTTGTATGTTCCTATGTTGAGACAGTGAAGTTATGAGCTAAGAGTTGGGCAGATGAAGTTGTATGTTCCACTGTTGAGACAGTGAAGTTATGAGCTAAGAGTTGGGCAGATGAAGTTGTATGTTCCACTGTTGAGACAGTGAAGTTATGAGCTAAGAGTTGGACAAGTGAAGCTGTATGTTCCACTGTTGAGACAGTGAAGTTATGAGCTAAGAGTTGGGCAGGTGAAGCTGTATGTTCCACTGTTGAGACAGTGAAGTTATGAGCTAAGAGTTGGACAAGTGAAGCTGTATGTTCCACTGTTGAGACACTGAAGTTATGAGCTAAGAGTTGGACAAGTGAAGCTGTATGTTCCACTGTTGAGACACTGAAGTTATGAGCTAAGAGTTGGGCAGATGAAGTTGTATGTTCCACTGTTGAGACAGTGAAGTTATGAGCTAAGAGTTGGGCAGATGAAGTTGTATGTTCCACTGTTGAGAAAGTGAAGTTATGAGCTAAGAGTTGGGCAGGTGAAGTATGTTCCACTGTTGAGACAGTGAAGTTATGAGCTAAGAGTTGGGCAGATGAAGTTGTATGTTCCACTGTTGAGACAGTGAAGTTATGAGCTAAGAGTTGGGCAGGTGAAGTTGTATGTTCCACTGTTGAGACAGTGAAGTTATGAGCTAAGAGTTGGGCAGGTGAAGTTGTATGTTCCACTGTTGAGACAGTGAAGTTATGAGCTAAGAGTTGGGCAGGTGAAGTTGTATGTTCCACTGCTGAGACAGTGAAGTTATGAGCTAAGAGTTGGGCAGGTAAAGTTGTAAGTTCCACTGTTGAGACAGTGAAGTTATGAGCTAAGAGTTGGGCAGTTGAAGTTGTATGTTCCACTGTTGAGACAGTGAAGTTATGAGCTAAGAGTTGGGCAGGTAAAGTTGCATGTTCCACTGTTGAGACAGTGAAGTTATGAGCTAAGAGTTGGGCAGGTGAGTTGTATGTTCCACTGTTGAGACAGTGAAGTTATGAGCTAAGAGTTGGGCAGGTGAGTTGTATGTTCCACTGTTGAGACAGTGAAGTTATGACCTAAGAGTTGGGCTGATGAATGTATGTTCCACTGTTGAGACAATGAAGTTATGAGCTAAGAGTTGGGCAGGTGAAGTTGTATGTCTGACTGTTGAGACAGTGAAGTAAAGAGCTAAGAGTTGGGCAGGTAAAGTTGTAAGTTCCACTGTTGAGACAGTGAAGTTATCAGCTAAGAGTTGGGCAGGTGAAGTTGTATGTTCCACTGCTGAGACAGTGAAGTTATGAGCTAAGAGTTTGTCAGGTAAAGTTGTATGTTCCACTGTTGAGACACTGAAGTTATGAGCTAAGAGTTGGGCAGGTAAAGTTGCATGTTCCACTGTTGAGACAGTGAAGTTATGAGCTAAGAGTTGGGCAGGTGAAGTTGTATGTTCCACTGCTGAGACAGTGAAGTTATGAGCTAAGAGTTGGGCAGGTAAAGTTGTATGTTCCACTGTTGAGACAGTGAAGTTATGAGCTAAGAGTTGGGCAGGTGAAGTTGTATGTTCCACTGTTGAGACAGTGAAGTTATGAGCTAAGAGTTTGTCAGGTAAAGTTGTATGTTCCACTGTTGAGACACTGAAGTTATGAGCTAAGAGTTGGGCAGGTAAAGTTGCATGTTCCACTGTTGAGACAGTGAAGTTATGAGCTAAGATTTGGGCAGGTGAAGTTGTATGTTCCACTGTTGAGACAGTGAAGTTATGAGCTAAGAGTTGGGCAGATGAAGTTGTATGTTCCACTGTTGAGACAGTGAAGTTATGAGCTAAGAGTTGGACAAGTGAAGCTGTATTTTCCACTGTTGAGACAGTGAAGTTATGAGCTAAGAGATGGGCAGGTGAAGCTGTATGTTCCACTGTTGAGAGAGTGAAGTTATGAGCTAAGAGATGGGCAGGTGAAGTTGTATGTTCCACTGTTGAGACAGTGAAGTTATGAGCTAAGAGTTGGGCAGGTGAAGCTGTATGTTCCACTGTTGAGAAAGTGAAGTTATGAGCTAAGAGTTGGGCAGGTGAAGTATGTTCCACTGTTGAGACAGTGAAGTTATGACCTAAGAGTTGGACAAGTGAAGCTGTATGTTCCACTGTTGAGACAGTGAAGTTATGAGCTAAGAGTTGGGCAGGTGAGTTGTATGTTCCACTGTTGAGACAGTGAAGTTATGACCTAAGAGTTGGACAAGTGAAGCTGGATGTTCCACTGTTGAGACACTGAAGTTATGAGCTAAGAGTTGGGCAGGTGAAGTTGTATGTTCCACTGTTGAGACAGTGAGGTTATGAGCTAAGAGATGGGCAGGTGAAGTTGTATGTTCCACTGTTGAGAGAGTGAAGTTATGAGCTAAGAGATGGGCAGGTGAAGTTGTATGTTCCACGGTTGAGACAGTGAAGTTATGAGCTAAGAGTTGGGCAGGTGAAGTTGTATGTTCCACTGTTGAGAAAGTGAAGTTATGAGCTAAGAGTTGGGCAGGTGAGTTGTATGTTCCACTGTTGAGACAGTGAAGTTATGAGCTAAGAGTTGGGCAGGTGAAGTTGTATGTTCCACTGTTGAGACAGTGAAGTTATGAGCTAAGAGTTGGGCAGGTGAAGTTGTATGTTCCACTGTTGAGACAGTGAAGTTATGAGCTAAGAGTTGGGCAGGTAAAGTTGCATGTTCCACTGTTGAGACAGTGAAGTTATGAGCTAAGAGTTGGGCAGGTGAGTTGTATGTTCCACTGTTGAGACAGTGAAGTTATGAGCTAAGAGTTGGGCAGGTGAGTTGTATTTTCCACTGTTGAGACAGTGAAGTTATGACCTAAGAGTTGGGCTGATGAATGTATGTTCCACTGTTGAGACAATGAAGTTATGAGCTAAGAGTTGGGCAGGTGAAGTTGTATGTCCGACTGTTGAGACAGTGAAGTAAAGAGCTAAGAGTTGGGCAGGTGAAGTTGTATGTTCCACTGTTGAGACAGTGAAGTTATGAGCTAAGAGTTGGGCAGGTGAAGTTGTATGTTCCACTGTTGAGACAGTGAAGTTATGAGCTAAGAGTTGGGCAGGTGAATTTGCATGTTCCACTGTTGAGACAGTGAAGTTATGAGCTAAGAGTTGGGCAGGTAAAGTTGTATGTTCCACTGTTGAGACAGTGAAGTTATGAGCTAAGAGTTGGGCAAGTGAAGTTGTATGTTCCACTGTTGAGACAGTGAAGTTATGAGCTAAGAGTTGGACAAGTGAAGCTGTATGTTCCACTGTTGAGACACTGAAGTTATGAGCTAAGAGTTGGGCAGGTGAAGTTGTATGTTCCACTGTTGAGACAGTGAAGTTATGAGCTAAGAGTTGGGCAGGTGAAGTTGTATGTTCCACTGCTGAGACAGTGAAGTTATGAGCTAAGAGTTGGGCAGGTGAAGTTGTATGTTCCACTGTTGAGACAGTGAAGTTATGAGCTAAGAGTTGGGCAGGTGAAGTTGTATGTTCCACTGTTGACACACTGAAGTTATGAGCTAAGAGTTGGGCAGGTGAAGTTGTATGTTCCACTGTTGAGACAGTGAAGTTATGAGCTAAGAGTTGGGCAGGTGAATTTGTATGTTCCACTGTTGAGACAGTGAAGTTATGAGCTAAGAGTTGGGCAGGTGAAGTTGTATGTTCCACTGTTGAGACAGTGAAGTTATGAGCTAAGAGTTTGGCAGGTAAAGTTGTAAGTTCCACTGTTGAGAGAGTGAAGTTATGAGCTAAGAGTTGGGCAGGTGAAGTTGTATGTTCCACTGTTGAGACAGTGAAGTTATGAGCTAAGAGTTGGGCAGGTAAAGTTGTAAGTTCCACTGTTGAGAGAGTGAAGTTATGAGCTAAGAGTTGGGCAGGTAAAGTTGTATGTTCCACTGTTGAGACAGTGAAGTTATGAGCTAAGAGTTGGGCAGGTGAAGTTGTATGTTCCACTGTTGAGACAGTGAAGTTATGAGCTAAGAGTTGGGCAGGTAAAGTTGCATGTTCCACTGTTGAGACAGTGAAGTTATGAGCTAAGATTTGGGCAGGTGAAGTTGTATGTTCCACTGTTGAGACAGTGAAGTTATGAGCTAAGAGTTGGGCAGATGAAGTTGTATGTTCCACTGTTGAGACAGTGAAGTTATGACCTAAGAGTTGGACAAGTGAAGCTGTATTTTCCACTGTTGAGACAGTGAAGTTATGAGCTAAGAGATGGGCAGGTGAAGTTGTATGTTCCACTGTTGAGAGAGTGAAGTTATGAGCTAAGAGATGGGCAGGTGAAGTTGTATGTTCCACGGTTGAGACAGTGAAGTTATGAGCTAAGAGTTGGGCAGGTGAAGCTGTATGTTCCATTGTTGAGAAAGTGAAGTTATGAGCTAAGAGTTGGGCAGGTGAAGTATGTTCCACTGTTGAGACAGTGAAGTTATGACCTAAGAGTTGGACAAGTGAAGCTGTATGTTCCACTGTTGAGACAGTGAAGTTATGAGCTAAGAGTTGGGCAGGTGAGTTGTATGTTCCACTGTTGAGACAGTGAAGTTATGACCTAAGAGTTGGACAAGTGAAGCTGGATGTTCCACTGTTGAGACACTGAAGTTATGAGCTAAGAGTTGGGCAGGTGAAGTTGTATGTTCCACTGTTGAGACAGTGAAGTTATGAGCTAAGAGATGGGCAGGTGAAGTTGTATGTTCCACTGTTGAGAGAGTGAAGTTATGAGCTAAGAGATGGGCAGGTGAAGTTGTATGTTCCACGGTTGAGACAGTGAAGTTATGAGCTAAGAGTTGGGCAGGTGAAGTTGTATGTTCCACTGTTGAGAAAGTGAAGTTATGAGCTAAGAGTTGGGCAGGTGAGTTGTATGTTCCACTGTTGAGACAGTGAAGTTATGAGCTAAGAGTTGGACAAGTGAAGCTGTATGTTCCACTGTTGAGACACTGAAGTTATGAGCTAAGAGTTGGGCAGGTGAAATTGTATGTTCCACTGTTGAGACAGTGAAGTTATGAGCTAAGAGTTGGGCAGGTAAAGTTGCATGTTCCACTGTTGAGACAGTGAAGTTATGAGCTAAGAGTTGGGCAGGTGAGTTGTATGTTCCACTGTTGAGACAGTGAAGTTATGAGCTAAGAGTTGGGCAGGTGAGTTGTATGTTCCACTGTTGAGACAGTGAAGTTATGACCTAAGAGTTGGGCTGATGAATGTATGTTCCACTGTTGAGACAATGAAGTTATGAGCTAAGAGTTGGGCAGGTGAAGTTGTATGTCCGACTGTTGAGACAGTGAAGTAAAGAGCTAAGAGTTGGGCAGGTGAAGTTGTATGTTCCACTGTTGAGACAGTGAAGTTATGAGCTAAGAGTTGGGCAGGTGAAGTTGTATGTTCCACTGTTGAGACAGTGAAGTTATGAGCTAAGAGTTGGGCAGGTGAATTTGCATGTTCCACTGTTGAGACAGTGAAGTTATGAGCTAAGAGTTGGGCAGGTGAAGTTGTATGTTCCACTGCTGAGACAGTGAAGTTATGAGCTAAGAGTTGGGCAGGTAAAGTTGTATGTTCCACTGTTGAGACAGTGAAGTTATGAGCTAAGAGTTGGGCAAGTGAAGTTGTATGTTCCACTGTTGAGACAGTGAAGTTATGAGCTAAGAGATGGGCAGGTGAAGTTGTATGTTCCACTGTTGAGACAGTGAAGTTATGAGCTAAGAGTTGGGCAGATGAAGTTGTATGTTCCACTGTTGAGACAGTGAAGTTATGAGCTAAGAGTTGGACAAGTGAAGCTGTATGTTCCACTGTTGATACACTGAAGTTATGAGCTAAGAGTTGGGCAGGTGAAGTTGTATGTTCCACTGTTGAGACAGTGAAGTTATGAGCTAAGAGTTGGGCAGGTGAAGTTGTATGTTCCACTGCTGAGACAGTGAAGTTATGAGCTAAGAGTTGGGCAGGTGAAGTTGTATGTTCCACTGTTGAGACAGTGCAGTTATGAGCTAAGAGTTGGGCAGGTGAAGTTGTATGTTCCACTGTTGACACACTGAAGTTATGAGCTAAGAGTTGGGCAGGTGAAGTTGTATGTTCCACTGTTGAGACAGTGAAGTTATGAGCTAAGAGTTGGGCAGGTGAATTTGTATGTTCCACTGTTGAGACAGTGAAGTTATGAGCTAAGAGTTGGGCAGGTGAAGTTGTATGTTCCACTGTTGAGACAGTGAAGTTATGAGCTAAGAGTTGGGCAGGTAAAGTTGCATGTTCCACTGTTGAGACAGTGAAGTTATGAGCTAAGAGTTGGGCAGGTGAGTTGTATGTTCCACTGTTGAGACAGTGAAGTTATGAGCTTAGAGTTGGGCAGGTGAAGTATGTTCCACTGTTGAGACAGTGAAGTTATGAGCTAAGAGTTGGGCAGGTGAGTTGTATGTTCCACTGTTGAGACAGTGAAGTTATGACCTAAGAGTTGGGCTGATGAATGTATGTTCCACTGTTGAGACAATGAAGTTATGAGCTAAGAGTTGGGCAGGTGAAGTTGTATGTCCGACTGTTGAGACAGTGAAGTAAAGAGCTAAGAGTTGGGCAGGTGAAGTTGTATGTTCCACTGTTGAGACACTGAAGTTATGAGCTAAGAGTTGGGCAGGTGAAGTTGTATGTTCCACTGTTGAGACAGTGAAGTTATGAGCTAAGAGTTGGGCAGGTGAAGTTGTATGTTCCACTGTTGAGACACTGAAGTTATGAGCTAAGAGTTGGGCAGGTGAAGTTGTATGTTCCACTGTTGAGACAGTGAAGTTATGAGCTAAGAGTTGGGCAGGTGAGTTGTATGTTCCACTGTTGAGACAGTGAAGTTATGAGCTAAGAGTTGGACAAGTGAAGCTGTATGTTCCACTGTTGAGACACTGAAGTTATGAGCTAAGAGTTGGGCAGGTGAAGTTGTATGTTCCACTGTTGTGACAGTGAAGTTATGAGCTAAGAGTTGGGCAGGTGAATTTGTATGTTCCACTGTTGAGACAGTGAAGTTATGAGCTAAGAGTTGGGCAGGTGAAGTTGTATGTTCCACTGTTGAGACAGTGAAGTTATGAGCTAAGAGTTGGGCAGGTGAAGTTGTATGTTCCACTGCTGAGACAGTGAAGTTATGAGCTAAGAGTTGGGCAGGTAAAGTTGTAAGTTCCACTGTTGAGACAGTGAAGTTATGAGCTAAGAGTTGGGCAGATGAAGTTGTATGTTCCACTGTTGAGTCAGTGAAGTTATGAGCTAAGAGTTGGGCAGGTAAAGTTGCATGTTCCACTGTTGAGACAGTGAAGTTATGAGCTAAGAGTTGGGCAGGTGAGTTGTATGTTCCACTGTTGAGACAGTGAAGTTATGAGCTAAGAGTTGGGCAGGTGAAGTATGTTCCACTGTTGAGACAGTGAAGTTATGAGCTAAGAGTTGGGCAGGTGAGTTGTAAGTTCCACTGTTGAGACAGTGAAGTTATGAACTAAGAGTTGGGCTGATGAATGTATGTTCCACTGTTGAGACAATGAAGTTATGAGCTAAGAGTTGGGCAGGTGAAGTTGTATGTCCGACTGTTGAGACAGTGAAGTAAAGAGCTAAGAGTTGGGCAGGTGAAGTTGTATGTTCCACTGTTGAGACAGTGAAGTTATGAGCTAAGAGTTGGGCAGGTGAAGTTGTATGTTCCACTGTTGAGACAGTGAAGTTATGAGCTAAGAGTTGGGCAGGTGAAGTTGTATGTTCCACTGTTGAGACACTGAAGTTATGAGCTAAGAGTTGGGCAGGTGAAGTTGTATGTTCCACTGCTGAGACAGTGAAGTTATGAGCTAAGAGTTGGGCAGGTAAAGTTGCATGTTCCACTGTTGAGACAGTGAAGTTATGAGCTAAGAGTTGGGCAGGAGAAGTTGTATGTTCCACTGTTGAGACACTGAAGTTATGAGCTAAGAGTTGGGCAGGTGAAGTTGTATGTTCCACTGCTGAGACAGTGAAGTTATGAGCTAAGAGTTGGGCAGGTAAAGTTGTATGTTCCACTGTTGAGACAGTGAAGTTATGAGCTAAGAGTTGGGCAGGTGAAGTTGTATGTTCCACTCTTGAGACAGTGAAGTTATGAGCTAAGAGTTGGACAAGTGAAGCTGTATGTTCCACTGTTGAGACAGTGAAGTTATGAGCTAAGAGATGGGCAGGTGAAGTTGTATGTTCCACTGTTGAGAGAGTGAAGTTATGAGCTAAGAGATGGGCAGGTGAAGTTGTATGTTCCACGGTTGAGACAGTGAAGTTATGAGCTAAGATTTGGGCAGGTGAAGTTGTATGTTCCACTGTTGAGACAGTGAAGTTATGAGCTAAGATTTGGGCAGGTGAAGTATGTTCCACTGTTGAGACAGTGAAGTTATGAGCTAAGAGTTGGGCAGGTGAGTTGTATGTTCCACTGTTGAGACAGTGAAGTTATGAGCTAAGAGTTGGGCAGGTGAAGTATGTTCCACTGTTGAGACAGTAAAGTTATGAGCTAAGAGTTGGGCAGGTGAGTTGTATGTTCCACTGTTGAGACAGTGAAGTTATGAGCTAAGAGTTGGGCAGGTAAAGTTGCATGTTCCACTGTTGAGACAGTGAAGTTATGAGCTAAGAGTTGGGCAGGTGAAGTTGTATGTTCCACTGCTGAGACAGTGAAGTTATGAGCTAAGAGTTGGGCAGGTAAAGTTGTATGTTCCACTGTTGAGACAGTGAAGTTATGAGCTAAGAGTTGGGCAGGTGAAGTTGTATGTTCCACTGTTGAGACAGTGAAGTTATGAGCTAAGAGTTGGGCAGGTAAAGTTGCATGTTCCACTGTTGAGACAGTGAAGTTATGAGCTAAGAGTTGGGCAGGTGAAGTTGTATGTTCCACTGTTGAGACAGTGAAGTTATGAGCTAAGAGTTGGGCAGGTGAAGTTGTATGTTCCACTGTTGAGACAGTGAAGTTATGAGCTAAGAGTTGGGCAGATGAAGTTGTATGTTCCACTGTTGAGACAGTGAAGTTATGAGCTAAGAGTTGGACAAGTGAAGCTGTATGTTCCACTGTTGAGACAGTGAAGTTATGAGCTAAGAGATGGGCAGGTGAAGTTGTATGTTCCACTGTTGAGACAGTGAAGTTATGAGCTAAGAGATGGGCAGGTGAAGTTGTATGTTCCACGGTTGAGACAGTGAAGTTATGAGCTAAGAGTTGGGCAGATGAAGTTGTATGTTCCACTGTTGGGACAGTGAAGCCATTTGAGATGAAGCAACTCACCTCCGGCTTCAGAATGACAGCCTTCCTGTACAGGTCCTCTGCATCAAGGTCTCTACTGTTTTGCCTGCAACCACACGAAACATGCTCTGTGTAGACAATGTTGATACATGTTCTGTGTACTCAATTACTGGTAGTAGATACATGTTCTATGTACACAATTACAGATAGTAGATACATGTTCTATGTACACAATTACAGGTAGTAGAGACATGTTCTATGAACACAATTACAGGTAGTAGATACATGTTCTATGTACACAATTACAGGTAGTAGATACATGTTCTATGTACACAATTACAGGTAGTAGATACATGTTCTATGAACACAATTACATGTAGTAGATACATGTTCTATGTACACAATTACAGGTAGTAGATACATGTTCTGTGTACACAATTACAGGTAGTAGAGACATGTTCTATGTACACAATTACAGGTAGTAGATACATGTTCTATGTACACAATTACTGGTAGTAGATACATGTTCTATGAACACAATTACTGGTGGTAGATACATGATGTTCTACGTACATAATTACTGGTAGTAGATACATTTGTCATTCTCCTAGGACACTTAAAACCCTGGAGGCCGAGTTATTCCTCTGATCTACATGTTTATTAGTTCTCAAAAGTGACTGTCTGGTGAGAATTGCGCTAGTGTGGCACTGGATCTATCTCAGACTATAAAATGACGCTGGGATGTAGAATATTTAAGTTCCCATTTGATGGTTTGAAAGTGAACTGCAAATGTTAAACTGGTTTGAAAAAGAGACTGGTAAAGGTTGTCCGAGATTTTGTTATGTGTACAAAAACAACTTATTTCGCCACTTTATTTCATATACTTAAAGAAATGTGCGATGACAAACTTTATTTAACAGCCTTATGGAAACTTTGAGCGAACAAAATAATGCCCAATATTTGAACAACGTACATATATATATATATCTCAAATGGGTTTGTTTACTGATGTAATCTTATACACTCGATACAAAAAAATCGCTTGCCATAAATGACGAAAACCTCTTTGATGTTAAAAGACAAGAGAGGGGTTACAAATGGGGTATAAGTCTGCTATGCTTAGCACCAGTTCTTTCTAACTCTGCTCAAATAGCCTGCCGACACCTTCCGTTTTTATCCTTCCCAAATTATCGAAAAGGTATGTTGTTTCACACTTCTTCAGCATGGACTCAGATAGAAATATATTGTAAGCTATCGACTCCACAGTTATGTGGATTGCTGTCGCGATTAAGAACCTTTTTGACGTGAAATCCTTGATGCGTGCTTCGTGTTTTCGAAGTGTCAATTTAAATCACACAGTTTTACAAAATGAAATGTCAATGTTTGGACGTAAAGCAGACTAATTGTTTGTCAAAATATCTATGGAAAGGTATGCCACCATCTTGGATGAAGATAAAATAAACTTATGACAGGTATGGGGCTATCTTAGATTTACAACAATCTTGAGATATCTTAGGGCTACGATAGTTTCGAAAATATGCTACGATAGCCTACGATTTCCTTACGATAAATTTACGATAATTATAGGGCTACGGTCGTTTCGAAAATCTAGGCCCTGAATAAAGAATTCAATACAATACTCAATACATTACATATCAATGCTTGGTATTCATACACCACTCTGAAAGTATACTGAAGCATACGTAAAATATGTATATCAGGCCCATTGTCAATACATAACACCTATGTGAGAGAGTATCATTATTCCCATTAGCTTTGCTGCTATAATGAACAATGTCAAAGGTGAAGGCAGAATGTTCCAAAGATCACTGCCCTAACCTACCTGTGGCATCCTTAATGGATTTGAACCATTTCCATGCTAGACTGTGTAGACTATGAATTTACAATTTGCAAAATATGGACACAATGACCTAAATGCTTCAACCAGAGCTAAGCCTTCCTTTTTTGTTATGCTCCTGTTCTTCCTTGTCAAAATTTACACATAGCATATTTGAGTGTGTTGAATGCCTTAGGGACCACGGCGACTTTGGTTTCTTCCCTAGGGCCTCCTTTTGCCTCTGAATGCTTCTTTAGTAATGCATTCAGTGGAAGCACTATGTTAGCGTAATCTTTCACATACCGGTACTCTCTGTGGAAGCTTGTGCAGCCTAATAAAGTGTGAACCTACTTTGGCCATCGGGAAGGTTTTAATTGCTTCTATCTTTTTGCCATAAACTTGAGAACACCTCCACATGATAAAACATGACCCAGAAATGAAACCTTGTCTGTTGTAAAAATTGCATTTGGTTTTCTTTAGTGTTAATTTTGGCTGTTCGAGGTAGTAGCAATCTCATTAAAATCAGACCTTAGTTTTCGCTACTGCCAAACAAAGATCTGAGGACATCCCATTACGGGTCACGTCAGAATGACCTTTCGCAAACTTTGACCGACCAATGAAATGACTGACAAGAAATCGACATAAGCCAATCAGAAGACAGCTTTCTCGAGCTTTACAACACCAGTTTCAAACTGGTGACTACACTTAGAAACACATTTTCACACATTCTCGATTAAAATGTTTAAACCTGATCAAAAGAACATTCTTGAATGGCTTATAGATTGCCTAGATTGTATGGATATAATCATAATACCCGTAACTGTCATTCGTAATACCTTCTGTTAAATATTTCGAGGTTGCATGATTAGAAAACATATTCCAACTGTCACTTTCATGATCTGGTAAGAGACGCTCTGATTGGTTGGATGAAAGGACGTGGTGATCCGTAATGGGATGTCCTCAGATTTGTTTAGCGGTAGCGAGAACTAAGATCTGATTTTAATGAGAATGAGGTAGTAGAATACTTGCTTCAATGCTTCAATTGTTTGAGATGCTCTTCAAAGTTTTTTGCTGTAAATTATCATCAATGATAATCAGTGCAACCTTGAAAAGAAGCTTTCATAACAGTTTGCTCACGAGCTGCTGAAAAGAAAGTGGGGAGTTTGACAAATCTTGGGGCAAATGTTTTAACTGATAAAGGCCTTCATTGGTGACAACAGCAGTTGTATGCTTTGAATTTTCCTGTTTTGGAACATGGGAAAAAACATTAGTAAGGTCTGAGTGGAGAAAATCTTAGCTTGGGCATTCAACTTTCTGTAGTCACAAACAAATCTATATAAGCCATCACATTTCTTGACTAGGATGATGTACCTGAATAAATAGAATTAAACACCTCAATCAAATCATACTTTAGAAAATAGTCTACAAGTTCTTCAGTGTCTTTTGAAGATGAGGAGATTGGCGATAGGGTCTATACTTAACGGGTGGGTGGTTGCCAGTATCAATAATATGTTGGTGCATTTTAGTCTTTTCTAAATCTATCAGACCTATTGAGAACATGTCTCTGTTTTGTTCCAAAATCTAAGTAGTCTGTGTTGTTGGTCTGGAGTCAGTTGTGTATTGGTCAAATCAAATCCTAATTCTTGTGCAATCTTGACATAATCGTTGGTGTCACTGTCAATCTTCCCATCTCCAAAAAGTCAAAGACATATACTAGTTTAGTAGGCTGGGGTGCATTGTATGGAGAAAAAGTACACCGGTGGATCCATAGGGGGGTGCATAGGATGCACATCCCCCCTTTTATTCAGACACCTTACAAGTTAATTGGGACTTGAGTATTATATGCAACCAGGTGGTAGATGGTCAATACTGG
This sequence comes from Haliotis cracherodii, assembly GCF_022045235.1. Lineage (NCBI taxonomy): Eukaryota > Metazoa > Mollusca > Gastropoda > Lepetellida > Haliotidae > Haliotis > Haliotis cracherodii. Next base: position 34,781,705 of record NW_027266286.1, read on the forward strand.
AAAGAAAAGCTATTTGGATGGCATAGCAGGCATTTACTCTGGCACATGACTTCAGAGGAAAACACACTGATCTTGTGTCTGATGACACCACTACTGTATCTCCATGAAAAAGGCGGATCAAGATATGAAGTCTGCAATGAACTTGAAAGAGAAAACAAGATTTGGTGTAAAGAACATTTATTATATAAAATGTGGTTATCACTTTCTCACATTGCAGAAGAACGCAACTCAATGGTCCTGGGACACCAAAATGTTTGGTGAGACCATTTCTCATCTTAAAATCAACTCAAATATTGTTATGTTTGCATCTCATCTCAATAGAAACATAAATGAATTTGTCAGTTGGTGACCAGAGCCAGAAGCAATAGCAGTTGATGCACTCCACCAGTCAAGGAGTTCAGATTTGATATACTTAATGATTTCTGCCATTTTGTCTTATGTCTAGATGTTTACAAAAGATTGAATCTGATCAAGCTACTGTACTCTTTATTACTCCACTATGGGCGATTCAAGCTAAGGAATAGGAGATAGAATCAAAGTCAAACATCAGCTTACAGGTAAATTATCAGATAATAAGGAAAGAGTAGTCTGCTAGTAGGTGTGACCTAGTGTGTTTGGCTTATAAAACATAAATGCAAAAATATTTGCTGGGTTTGTTGAACAAATGTCATGGAAGTAATGGAGTATCTGACTTTCAGAAAATAGAAAGTGTTGGATTACCATATGGGGTAATCTGCCACTAATTACTTTACTGTCCACTGCCTGTACATACAAGGTTTACATGCAACAATTGATAAAATTTTATCACAACAAATTTCTTAAAATATCTATTCTTTTCATTTTGGGTGGCCTGATTGTCTAAGGTGCAGTAATTCGCAATGCAGAGTTTCGCCCCTTGGGTATGCCAGAAACCTATTATCGTGGGTTTGAATCCTAGTAGTATAGGTTCACCCTATTTCTGCTTTTTTGATGGTCAACACCATACCAGTGCTCGTGGGTTTCACCAAAGTGGTAAACGTCTGAGATCTGCATTACTTCAGGCTGTCCTCCCATATTAAGCCGACATGCTGTGATATAACTAATACTGTTAGAAGCGGCGTTAAACCCAACTCACTCATTCTTTTCAATCTAAGTTATGTAAAGAATATATGTATGAACTTCAGTGTCAAATTCTAAACAACAAAAAAGTGAATGCAAAACTAGCAGAAAATCTTAATAACAATGTTGTAAGCACTTCTGGTTGACTGACCTTGACCTTCATAGGAAAAACTTTCTCAACTTCGAACTGCATAGACCTTGACAATTGGCACATGAAAAGTGTTGATTCAATTATTTAGAGTCTATCATAAGTGATTAGAAACACTTTGCTGTTTCATGAACTAATCTGAAATTTCTTGAAATTTGGACCATGTTTCATAATTTGTGCTTTAGTAACCTTGAACTCATACAGAGGTCAGTATCTGTGATCATGGGCCTGTCTTTCATCAAATTCCATTCATAAATACTCAAGTTGTTGAGTAGGTGTAGTTTTATACTTCCACTTCATCCTGAGTGCCATCCAGTCATACATCAGAACCTGTCCCCAGAGTAAATAGGAGGTATATCTGGTATAAAGCAGCTAATGGCTGTCATAACCGTGTGATTGAGAAAATCAATTGAGGCAATTAGACAAACACATTAAACAGCCCCTACTAAATTCAGAATTTATCAAAGCAACTAGAGAACAGGGATAGTTTCAAATGCATTTTTCTTGACATTATATACAGTCTTCAATCTAAAATGTGTTGTAAGCTGATCAATGCAAAAAAAATTGGTCAAAATGCACAGATATATGTTCAAGATTCTGTGTGATCATTGACCCTTCAAGCTTTGCCCAATTGGCTACTGATTGAATTTGACTTGTTCCAAATATAGAACGCTAAAAGTACCAAATAGGTGAAATCCACAACATTTGTCAATGTTTTCATTCCCAACACAGGCTCAAAACCAGCTTGAGTCACTGTCATCTGACCTCTGACTTTGTTAATATCAACAGGTTTGACTGGTTACTGAACTTGACATGTCTTTACATGTTGAGTGAAGATAAATACGAGTTACATAAATCAGAACACACAAATAACTACCGGTATGTTGATATCTCCAATAAACTGTCTATGTAGAGTTGTAGTATGCCACAGGAGACAAATTTCAACACTTTCTACTTCTTAAACATACATACCTCACAGCTGTCTTGATCTACTTCTGGAACATAAATGAAGACAGCCTGTAGAACAGGGCAGTCTGGTCCTGATTAGATTACAACCTACCTGAAGGCATTTGCTGCATTAAACAAAAGCTCAAAGTCTGGTGTTGTTTTTGACAGGGCTAATCTGTAGCGGACCTCTGCTTCTATGTGACGGCCAGTCTCTGTCAGGAACTGGGCTGAAACACATCGCATGCAGTACAGGCTACTGTGTCATCTTGTTACATATAATAAACACGGATGTAAGAGGAACTGCTGATTTTGCAACTAGTCCAAAATGTGTTCACAGGTTTTCTTTTATAAATTGAACATGCTCAATGTTGGAAAACCAGAGTACCACACATGCAGGAGTTCATCTGTATTTAGTGATAAAGCATTTCAGGGTTGAACATGCAATATATACACTATACATGGACACTTTACACAGTACATGAACATTATTTACATTACATGGACACTATACACATTACATGAACAATGTATACACTACATACATACTACATGAACATTATATACATTACATGGACACTATACACATTACATGAACAATGTATACACTACATACACACTACATGAACATTATATACATTACATGGAAACTATACACATTACATGAACAATGATACACTACATGGACACTTTACACACTACATGAACAATAGATACACTACATGACACTTAGGATTAGGATTAATTCAGACCTTTCAAATAGTGTATGGCCAAACATGTAGTAGAAAAGATGTTTTACAAGCAGATAATTTCCTTGATAAATGTTGGCTTCATCTATCACAAAATAGTCTCTGGGAACTTGGTGTCACAGCAGTAATCTTCTTGTTGGCTGGTGCTGAAAGAGTTAAACGTTGCCCATGCTGCCAAAATAGCAGCGTCTTTCAAGCATTTCCACCCATGACATGAATATTGTTATATTGGCATTTGTGCACAAGCTAAGATATTTTTTTTTCATACCTACCTTACTTTTTAGGACAAAATTCAAGTTAAAAAAAATGTGAGAAGATTTTCATTTTTTTAAATTGCCCTGCCTCACTTTTGAAATGAGTTTGAAATCCGTAAACCAAGCAATAAAAAAAAGTGTCGCCATACATGAACAAAATATACACTATATGGACACTTTACACAATACATGAACAATATATACACTCCATGACACTTTACACACTAAATGAATAATATATACACTATACATGGACACTTTACACACTACATAAACAATATATACACTATACATGCACACTTTACACACTACATGAACAATATATACACTCCATGACACTTTACACAATACATGAACAATATATACGCTATACATGGACACTTTACACATTACATGAACAATATATACACTATACAAGGACACTTAACACACTACATGAACAATATATACACTATACAAGGACACTTTACACAATACATGAACAGTATATACACTATACAAGGACACTTTACACACTACATGAACAATATATACACTCCATGACACTTTACACACCACATGAACAATATATACACTATACATGCACACTTTACACACTACATGAACAATATATACACTATACAAGGACACTTTACACACTACATGAACAATATATACACTATACAAGGACACTTTACACACCACATGAACAATATATACACTCCATGACACTTTACACACTACATGAACAATATATACACTATACAAGGACACTTTACACACTACATGAACAATATATATACACTATACATGGACACTTTACACATTACATGAACAATATATATACACTATACATGGACACTTTACACAACATGAACAATATATAAACTCCATGACACTTTACACACTACATGAACAATATATACACAATACAAGGACACTTTACACACTACATGAACAATATATACACAATACAAGGACACTTTACACACAACATGAACAATATATACACTATACAAGGACACTTTACACACTACATGAACAATATATACACTATACATGGACACTTTACACACAACATGAACAATATATACACTCCATGACACTTTACACACTACATGAACAATATATACACTACACATGGACACTTTACACACTACATGAACAATATATACACAATACAAGGACACTTTACACACTACATGAACAATATATACACTCCATGACACTTTACACACTACATGAACAATATATACACTACACATGGACACTTTACACACTACATGAACAATATTTACACTATACAAGGACACTTTACATAATACATGAACAATATATACACTATACATGTACACTTTACACACCACATGAACAATATATACAGAACATGACACTTAACACACTACATGAACAATATATACACTATACATGGACACAATACACACTAAATAAACAATATATACACTACATGACACTTCACACACTACATGAACAGTATATACACCATACATGGACACGTTACACACTACATGAACAATATATACACTCCATACACACTTTACACACATGAACAATATATACACTCCATGACACTTTACACACTATATGAATAATATATACACTATACATGGACACTTTACACAATACATGAACAATATATACACTCCATGACACTTTACACACTACATGAACAATAGATACAGTACATGACACTTTACATGCTACATGAACAATATATACACTATACATGGACACTTTACACACTACATGAACAATATATACACTACACATGGACACTTTACACACTACATGAACAAAATATACACTACATGGACACTTTACATAATACATGAACAATATATACACTATACATGTACAATTTCACACCACATGAACAATATATACAGAACATGACACTTAACACACCACATGAACAATATATACACTATACATGTACACTTTACACACCACATGAACAATATATACACTACATGATACTTTACACATGAACATAAGTTGTATAGGTAATGATGGTTCTGGACCACTTCCACTGGAGCCAGATTTATATACCTATACCACCACTACAGGGGGAATTTTTTATGTGTAAACGCTGATGCGATTCAACGATCGTCATGAGATTAAGTTAAATTGGCTCTAGCTCACCACTACCTGGAGTCAATCAATGATACCATAGAGGGAATTTTTAGTACAAAAACGATGAGACTAAACTAAATTGTAATGAAAATATTCTCTATCATTTTTACTCATACATATACCATTATTTTGAACGAAGTGATATTCAACATTTTTACTAAGTTCTTCATTCATTTTTCTAGGAGACCAGACTCTATATTCTTCTTGGTAATTGGAAAGAAACAATTGATGACTGTATTTGGTGGGTTTGATATCACTGATATAATATATACCCTGTGGTAATTCTCTCCATTTGATAATTATGTCCCTGAGCATAAATGCTTCGATAGCTTTTTCGAGTTCTTCCTTTGTTGGTTTGTAATTCTCCATTATTATAAATTTATGTAAGCATTCGTTTAAATGTGATCCAACGATAGGAATTTTTAATCTCCAACAAGTTCTTTGGTTTTGGCATGGAATAATTGACGCAATTGTTGTCTCCCCTGTTCTATGAACTTTTTTTTCTCGTCTTAGCTAATACCACTGGTCTTACGAGAATTTGATCGAATCTCCTGCTTCATTGCGTTGCATTTGGTGAGTTCTGACAAAACTAAACGAAACTCCTCCTCGGATATCTTACAATCAGCCATTGCTGTTGAAATATGATCCTCAATGCTGTTCAACTTTGCTTCGGCGAGTATCCGAATATTATCATGTTTTAATGCTTTCTTTTGGAACTTACAAGAAATGAATTTTATCGGTATTCCTGCCAGTCCAGAGACTGCAGCCGCTACTTCCATGCCATGTACAATAGGCGTTGCGATTATAGTTGATAATAAACCAACACCGGCTACAGTCCCATGCTAGCTGTTACAAGCGCGGTGTCAACTCCGTCGAGAGCATTCACAGCTTTGCGGTACTTTTTATACAATCCAAGTCTCAACTCCTTCTCATTCTCTATTCGATGTTTTATGTCGCTTATTTGATGTAATCAAAATTCATCAACAGTATCCATCTTTTCAGATGCCTCATCGAGCGCCGAATATAAACTCATAGTGTATATTATTATATCATATAATAGTCTTTAATTGGTCTTGCTTCAATGTTTTGAGAGTATACATCAACCTTATCAAATGTATATTATACGGCATGAATATCTTTGTAAGAGAAATGCTATCACTTTTAATAATTTGGACTCCCTCAAGGGTTGCAATGGGTGATACTCCGACATGAATAATACTGCAACGTTGACATTGGTGTTTCTTAAGCCATTTAATTGATAGACCTGGTAATATTTCGAAGGCATCTTCTGGTGCATCTCCAAACAAGACTTCAATAATAAGTGTAGAAAGATCAGGTAATGCACTCAAGTTATCTTTAATATCATTGAATTCAGTAACCAAATTTAAACTAACATTTTTTGATGACGGACGACTCAATAACATATGACCTGGGTTTTCTGGCAGGGGAGAGACAAACACACTTTTTCATTTTGATGGGATATAAGCCCTGAGTACGATCCCACTATTTATTATCTTAATTAAATTATGTGCCTTACCCATCATCACATATGGTGGGTTAATGACGATATCCAGTAGCCACTCGATTTTTTGTTTGATCATAGTCCATTTATCATCATCGTTGCGAGTAAGATTGTACGAAGTGTTTTTATTGAGTCTACTGAAGGCGATATCGCTTAAATCTCCTAGATTAACTGGGAATGCAACTTCTTTCCACTTGTATACATTATCTTGTAAGTGTAAAGCGTATAACTTGCCATCGATACCAGGTTTACCGAATCCTGTGTCTCCGAGATCGGAAAGCGCAATTTGTGCCGTAACAACACAAGAAGGAGTAAATGGAATATATTTATTCATTAATATGATATATGGCAAAATTTGGAGGCAGACTCAGCCCGAGATGCGTTGTCGTGGGGTCGAAGACCCGGACTATCTCGTGGGATATGATGCCCTGGGGTCGTGGACCCGGACTATCCCTGGAATGTGTGCCCTGGGAATGTGGACCCGGACTATCCCAGCTATGTGCCCTGTACTACTTGGGGGATACTTAGTTCACTCCATGTGAGTGTTGCCATGGGGTGATGTATAAATGCCGTATAAAAGCTGAGGTGGTGTATAAATGCTGCCAAATCTGCCTCCTCACATGGGAGGGTGGGCAGGAGTTAAAAAACAATGGCAACAGGACAAAGTTGAACAAGGCAGAGGTCATGTGATCAATTCTTTAAATAGCAAAACAGACCGATGAGCATGCGCATACGTAATACTGTGTAAATAAGTTGTAACTACTAAAAGTGGAAAAAGGGGTACTGGAAACAGGATTGTGATAATTATAAATGATAAGAAATAAGAGTGCATGGATGGATAAGATAACTGTTATGAGCTGCACAAACAAAAATATATAATTTACATTTGTATTACATTATCTAAGATTATGCGTTCCAGGGCCTAATGAATTAACCATTATTTATAATATGGAGTGTTACACTCAAGTATCCTATATGTACAGGTTGATGTTTTACATCTAATACAGAAATTTTGAGGTCTGAAATAATACCCCGCTTAAATCTTTTACATTGTAATGTTGAGAAAGATTCCGTTCCACCGCTATTATATTTTTCATCTTTGACTGGAATAGCTCTCAACAGAGTAGAAGGACCTTCTAGTTGAATATTATCTGTTGTACTGATTTTATCAAGATGGATGCACAACTCTTTATAGGGAACTAAATAGACTGACCATTTGTTATTCCCGGGAGTGTGACATACATATTAAATATACAATGAAACTATATCATAACTTAAATATGAAATCAACTTACATTACTAATCAGTCGATTTTAGTAAGTGCCTCTGGTGCTATTTTTTTTGTTAAATTCCCTGATATCTTTGAAAAATACAGGGTCACAGCAACTAGTGATAACATGAGGCACGATTGGTTTCACAATCCGATGCAATTTTGGCAGAACCAGTTAAACTTTGCCATATGGTGTGCCACAACAGAATTTCAACTAAATAAGTCTGTTTTATCATTTCATGTGTACTATCAGATTAGACGTATACTTAAAGAAATTAGGGCCCCATTACCGCAGGATCGAGCATGGAATTCCACAAATAATCTACACAATAGGTTCGCGTATGAGCGTATTTGTCATGAATTTGGTATTTCTACTAGTAAAGATTGGTGTATTAAAGGACTTAACCATGGTTTAAGTGTTCCGTACAATGGACAAATAACTGTTTAAGAAGAAAGTGATGATTTAGTTGAAGAAATTCACCAAAAACCATTCAATCCATATAGGCTGTTACAGACAAACAAACTTTGTGTAAGAATATGTGATCTTTATTTAAAAACACATAATTGGTATCACGGCTGGGAACTTTTGAGTAACGAATGGAGAGGAGATATTATGAGTTTTAAGAGTGGTTTAATTTATATTGTTACAAAATTTGTACAACTGAACAATACTGCAAACGCTTGGAATGAATTTCTTAATGATAAAACAGAAAATAAATTTACTAACCCAGGAGTTGTAAGAGTTAATGAATCAATAAGAACTTATGTATGGGAAATTCTTGGTGCACAATCGCAAACACAAACGGGAATAATTGGTTCTGGGATGGCGCTCGATGCACAAAAACAGTTTGTCGCAAATGTGGAGGATGCTATTAATTCACCAGTTGACATACCATCGTCTATAAAGCGTTATCAAGATGTATTACAGTACGCACAATCCAAAGTAGACTATGTTTATGCACCGGGACTATACATGTTTCCGAGTAATATGGAACTTAAGATCGGTCAAGTGATTGGTTATAATAATAAAATTGTTATTGCTTCCGATAAGCAAAAACCAGGTATAAATTCAGATATTAACACCTTATTAATAACGCAAACAAACACAGGCGAAATGGGAAAAGTAAAGCCACAGACACCACAACAACCATCTACTGACGCACAACCACAAGTGCCACCACATATTGCAGCTAAAAATCAACAACATATCGATGAAAAAACACAGCTTATAGTAGGTGGAGTTGCGGCTGGTTTACTCATGATGTAGTTAAAGAGTTCTTAATGGGATAAATACTCTTTAGTGGATACATACAACAGCCCTGCAATTGCTACAATCAGTGCCAACAAGTTTTGACTAAGCCAAGTGGTGGTCTTTGCTAATAAATTCAAGAGCCAGGAAACAATACTCCCTATTAAACCGGGAAGTGCAGACGCAGCTTTCCCAGCGAGCTTTCCCAGTGCTTCTCCTAATGCTTTTAAATGTTTTTTATCCACTCTTTTACACCATTTTTATCACTAGGTGGTGTGCCACCTCCTGTACTGCCTGTACCACCGGTAAACGCGAGAGTCAAAGTATAATAAATCCCAATATGGTTAAAATACTGGCAATGGTTATTCCGTGTTTTCTGAACAATGTTTTAATTTTATCGGCAAGTGTAGTATCATCGTTGAGGACTTGATCGATAGTTTCTCGAATTCGACTGATTTGTGAACGAAGTGACTTTCTATTACTGGAAGCATCTTCGAGGCGTGCCGATCTTTCATCTTCTAAGTTACGCAATCTTTCAGCAACGCGGCGTCTATTAAATCCTTCGCCTGCCTGTTCAAGTTTTGTTTTCTCATAAGCTATACGCTTATCGAGTGCGGAAAGCTTGGCTATATTATTGATGAGTTCTCCCCGCATTGTTTGCATTGCCTTGTCAAGGCCTCGTTATTCCCTAATACTGAACTCCGAGGATGGTACACTGGCCGTGAAATTATCGTAGTAGGTATCCAAGATTTCTCCGAGTCCGTCCGAGGCCAGCTTCGAGCTTTCTTCTAAATTATCTATGTTACTGAGTTCAGCACGCACAGTCTGAAGAACCTTAGTAGTCTTCGCGGAAAGTTTTTCTCATGATTAGTCTACAAAACTTAATTCATTACGAACAATATTGATGCCGTGTTTACTGGCTATCGTAGACAAAGCTAGGGGCTTAAGAGTACGAGAATGCATAAGATCAATACCCGGAGAGCCACTCAGTTACAATATTCCTTTACTATCTATCGTAAACTTTGAATAGTCACGACCAATTGGGCTAACATATTTTTTATCATCTTTTAAGGCATCGTAATAATCATTAACGGCTGGTTTCAAAAGTTCATCTTTAAGATTCATGCCACCAAAGCTGGTTTCATCAGTACCCTCTTCGATTGTACTAGTATCAGTTATGTTATCTAGATTAATATCATCAATTTTTATATTAAACATAAGGTTACATAATTTCAATATAACAATGTCTTTGCAATACGGACGCAAGTTAAACCCACAACGTAGACTTAGGGATCCATTAGGGGTTAAAGCAATTCGTCAGTCTGTAACTATAACTAATAACCCGAGTACCATCGATCAGAATCAAACGCTTCTGGTTCGCTTTCCTAATCTCGGCACACACGATGTGTTAGTTCCGGGAACTGCACGACTATCATTTACAATTAGTTTGAATTCTGCCGACGTTAGCAGAGAGCTCGTTCAGAACATAGGTTGTGCGATCGTTAAGAAAATTAGCGGTAATGAAGTTTTGAGTATTGACGACAGCAATGTATATTTCTGTTACATGGATCTCTGGAGAACAGCTAAAGAACGGGAAAACTTAAGAGTACCAAGGTATTTGTAATCAGAACACATTCAGACTGTGTGTGGGTGCTGAAAGTGGTGATAATACCGTCGTAGGAGATAAGGCCGTTGCTGATGCATTAGGTAACCGATTCTATATTCCGCTAGACTTTGAATTACTAGATAGTCACATGCCCTTTTATCATGCATCCCAAGGCGATAGGTTAGAATACGAAATCACTTTTAATGACTACAGCAGAGTAATCAAAGCTACTGAAGATCCTAGTAGCTATTCTATTGAAAATATCTCACTGGAGTATGATATGATAACAGATCCTGAATTAGCCAGACAAATTTGTAACCAGTATACCGGAAGTTTAGCCATTTTGTACGATTGCGGGCTTCGACACCGAAAGATCACCATGAACAAAAGAGAAACGATGTGGAATATCAATCTAAACGTTCCCGCTAGATCGCTGAAGGGTATTTTAATGTTGTTCGAGGACCCTTCTGAAGCATTTGCAAGAGATACCGAGGTGTTTTACAATCCCAAGACTACAAAAGTAGAACTGACTATCGAGGGCGTGTCTAATCAACTATATAGTCAAGGCATGCGAGCATATCAACAGTGGGATGAGATTAAAAAACTCCCTTCTATAAAACAAAGCCCAGAAGTTATCACGGTTGTGAAAGATCTGTCTCTCGGGGATGTATCGATGGCTGAATTCCTTACCACGAAGTATGCGCTGTGGCTCGACATGCGAACAACGGACGATGACCAACTACACGGCAGTGGGCAGAGAATACAAAATGCCAGCGAGGGTGTTACTATACAGATAACGAAGCACCAGGAAGCGGCTGGTAAATTAAACATATATTTGTACGTGATTATGGACGCGCAACTTAATATACAGAATGGACGATTCGTGCAAGCAATCTATTAATAATCTTTTACCTAAAGAACCACACTGCGCTATCATCTGCGGGCAAACGGGTTGCGGAAAAACAGCTTTTATTCGAGATATTTTACAAAGTCATTATCAGGATGTTTTCGATCATATCATCATGGAACTGTTCTGGGTGAACAATACCTTCCAAATGGCGTGCTGGTTTTCTTGGGGAATTAGTCAGCAAAGAGCCAGAGTCACAGGAGACTAATCACAATTTTATTTACAAGAACAATTAACAATTTACAATATACTTAGAAAATAACTGCGGGTGCCACAGAGAGTCGGTACACACCCTGGGCTGTGGGAGAGAGGTCTGCTTGGTAAGAGAGTCAAACCCCTTCTCTGCTTAAAACCTGCCTACAGTATGTATTTAACAAAAAATTTGAACAATAAAAAGGAATGTGATTGGTTGATACACGATTGGTTGTGTCCTAAGCTAAATGGATGGCTAGACAGAGGGGAATACTAAATCCTGTTTATCCTGTTGGACTGGCACTAATCTTGTTGACATATTTACTGGATGCTTTGAAAGAGATTAGGGTGTCACTATAGATGAGCCTGTGTGGGGGCTAATCCTTAATGCCCTATAGACGAGCTTGTATGGGGGCTAATCCTTAATGCACTATAGACGAGCTTGTATGGGGGCTAATCCTTAATGAGTCTTAATTGAAGTAATGTTATTCTAATATACCCCGGTAGGTGATGACAGATATACTTAAATAAATATCCTTTGTCTGGGAGATGGAATCTTGATACCTTAGGCTAGCATTTATCTAAAAGCTTCAAATCTATTAAACTATGTAGACGTAACTCTTGTTTTATTGAATAGTATGTCTAGAAGATGTCTTCCCATTACCTTAGGCTAGCAACTATCTAAAAAGCTATAACTGAAACTACTGATATTTTATATATGCATTTTACCTGATGATAATTATTACTTGCTAAACTATAATTATATGAAATGATGTATAAATATTACACCATGATAACTCATAAAAGCACTTGATGTAGATCTAATTATTATAAGATAACTTAGTATAAATGTTGTACCATGATAACTTGGTGGAGAATCCGGGTATGACAGACTTCTTAGTCTGTCCTTTCCTGTACCTCTTTGCAGCATGGCATATGGTTCACAAAACTGTAGGAAGTGACAGTCTCTTATTAAAAGGATATACTACCTTCCTGGAGGCCAATCACCAAGAACGAAGAAATGGCCTTTAACAAGATTGAAGAAAGAACAAGAACCTCTCCGATCAAGAACAAGTTCTCCGATCCAAAACCTTCCCTGCTCGAATATCTTAGCAACACTGCTAAGACTTCCCTTTCAAGATGTCGTTCCTGCACATGACCTAAGAAAAGAAGTATACACGCCTATCCCACAGAGACCCGACCACAGCCATCTTCATGCAGACCCTGCACAATACAGAAACTGCCTCACTGGCACCTACAAGATGGACACTGTGTACAAGATATCTCATTGCGACTTACTAATTTGTGTTTACTTACATGGACTCAATCAAGGATATATATTGTGTGACTGTTGAATAGTGCAACCAGGTATGTTTAATCAAAGCCAGTATATTAATGCCAAAATGTGTCTTTCCAAAATTTAGTTTTGTATGTGTGCAATATACTCCAAATTACATCTTTAGTCAAGCTAGATTTTTGAAGTTATTGTGCAGGGAATCTTTGAAATGTCTCCAGGCCACGCCAGACATATAGTTGCAGCTAGGGCTCAGATAAACCTAAGCTGTAGGGTTATCGAGTCACACCTCTAAGCTCGACTCGTAATTTCAAGAATCTAAACGACAAAATTTGTCATTTGTTACAAGTAATTAATGTGCACAGTTTGGTACAAAATTGAATGTATTGTCTAGGACTTTGAATTCAGATAAGGGATATTCTTGGGTGAGCCACCCCATCACATATGTTTATTGTATGTCAGTATTAAGTAATTAACAGCACAGCAGTATTCAGCATTTCAGAATTTTGATGTCGGAATTAAGGGTTTTTTTTCTTGGGCATCGCACCCACAATATCTGGGCAAGCTCCGTCAAAGACACGGGAAGGGCACCCATTGTACTTAAAAGGGCAATAGTACCCACAGGTACCGTCTGAGTCACGCGGTAAAGCTAGACTCCTGGTTTCAAATTTCTTTATGTGAAATATTTGCTGAGATGTTTAATTTGCACTTTTTATGGCATTAATCATTATCATTATTCGGTACTGAGTCGCACCGCCAAGCCAGACTCCTGAATTCAAAGAACCTTTAGTGATATATTTATTGAATCTGTGCAAAGCGGTAATTAACGTGTAGTGAAATTGCACATTACAAAGATCACTTGGTTAGTTTTCAAACTGGCACTAATTCAAATTGGCTAGATGATCACTTTCATACCGTCATTGCATAGATATATTTGTTGCATAAGGATTTCATGTAACTGATTTTGTTCACATTTGCATGGTCGTTTTCATTGGTGAAAAAACTCACACATATCAATTTGGACGCATGTAAGCTTGGGGTCCAAGCTTCACGTAACGGAGGGAAGTTGTCATAGCGACTGATTTACGACATCCATTGTCTGAAGAATATTTGATTGCAAAGGCTCATTACCCTGGAGCCATGACATCTATATGCCTTGAAACACTTAATTGCTGTTATTTATTAGATGCTAATTCTATTTGTTAATCCCCATTTTTGTGTTCATCGACCGTCTGCCATCCTGAACAGGATGTGCAAGTATGTCATTGATGATTTACTGTTTACATTTATATTTATCACTTACTAAATGTCAGGTGACCTTGGCTATATAAGCCTTGGTCCAGAGAGAGGAGAAAAGGAGAAAGAAAGGTCTTACCCTTAGCCTAGCTAGGGTTAGGCTGGGTGCTCCGGGGCACCTAGACAACAACCACTACCACTATGTGCTGACCAGGCACATAGTGTCTTTTGTATGTATATATCAACATGTATAAAGTAGAACTGTATATACCACAAGCCATCGTCTCCAAGTTGTCACTTCCTACTGAGAACCATATGTCGGCCTCTTGCATATACGAGTATGCAAACTGTTCATTAATCAACGTCGGACCGACACACGTTGTTAATATTATTATTCTGTGCCCGACTATAAGCGTTAATAAAACATACCTATCGAGAGATTGGGTAATGAATGATCCCAGGGTGTACAGAGTTGATCCGGGCGATCGTTTACAAGACTGTTTACGAGTATGTCACGAAAAATACAAAGGAGAATCAACCCTTTTCATAATAGACGACTGCAGTGTGAGTAAAGTACTCACCAAAAAGAAAGATATGCTTTCATATTTAGCATTCTCCGGAAGACATACTCAGCATAGCGTTTGGGTACTTACTCAAAAGTACAACTCTGTCCTGAAAGATCTCAGAGAGCAGACCAAATGGGAAGCCCTGTTTCATTGCAAAGACCGAGATTCATTTGAGGAATGTCTATGCGAAAAGTATGTTATTTATACCAAGCCCGAACGAGATAAAGTCAGAAAACTGTTAGCTTCAACGAAGCATTGTAAACTCATATTAAAAACCATCAACCAGCTGCTTATGCAATTGCTTAGCAAAAGTAGCAACTGCTAAGCAAAAATATAGCAAAATTAGCAACTGCTAAGCAAAAATATAGCAACTGCTGAGCAAAAATATAGCAACTGCTGAGCAAAAAATATAGCAACTGCTAAGCAAAAATATATCAAAAATACGATAAATTGAACATTAGCGGTTATTATGTAATAATGTGGTTTGAAATCCTCATTCTTTCGCAACAGTTTATTATTTCAGGCAGTATTGGATATGCCATATTTTATTATGTTAGACTTAAATATCTCCTTAGGTATTACATTATGGAATGCGACGAACTTATCGAACAAATGCTCAAAGAACCTGATCAACATGCAGAAGTAGTTACAGATAAATCTTTAGATAAACATGGAGAAAGACTCGTGGCTTTGGTAGCCGTAGGAAAATGTTCCCAAAAATCCCCCCAATATTTGGGGGAAAATTATACCACTGAAAAATTTGATAACATGACTGATGAAGAAATTAAAAAACTGTACGCGCCTCTAGACTGGGAGCTACCATGACTAAAACAATTGGTTCGGCTATGTTACAACTATACACAGTCGTAGCTAGTACGTTTCTTCCTATCCCGGCAGAACATCGTCCGATGAACTTATCGAACAAATGCTCAAAGAACCAGATCAACATGCTGAAGTAGTTACAGATAAATCTTTAGATAAACATAGAGAAAGACTCGCGGCATTGGTAGCCGGTGGCAAATGTTCCCATTATTTGGGAGAAAATTATACCATCGAAAAAAATTGATAACATGACCGACGAAGAAATTAAAAAACTGTACGCACATTACGAGTGTAGACTGGGAGCTACCATGATGAAAACAATAGGTTCAGCTATGTTACAACTATACACAGTCGCAGCTAGTACGTTTCTTCCTATCCCGGCAGAACATCGACCGTATTTATGCGAATCTCTCGAGAAAGACCCATTCATTGAACATGCTATAAGCGCAGTAAGCTGTGAGTTTTATCATAGATACGGAATGGTCTCAGCGCCGGTGACCACTGCTTTAATAAAGGCTAGGTATTGTCAATTTAAACATACGTGCCAACTTCATAATAATGGAGAGTCAAGTGACACCACAAAAGCTTGTGGAGACACAACCACAACAAGTGAACGAGGAAATAACCCCGATTGCACAATCACAACAACGAAATCACAAGCCAGAGTGACAAAGAATCCTTTGAAAATCGCCGCTGGTAAAAAGGGTGCGTTAGCGAGGAAGGCTAGAAAACTAATGTATAATTAAAAAATTGAACACTGGAGTCAGATTTATATACCTATACCGCAACTGCAGATGGAATTTTTTATGTCAAAATGATGATGCGATTCAACGATCGTCATGAGATCGTTTTAAAAGAAACATCAATATTAATTAATATTGAATAAAATTTACTACAGCCCGAGAGGATATTGGAAAGGTATAGGAGCAATACAAAAATTAGCCACTGCGGCTAAGGTATCTTTAAAGATGTGGCCAAGGATTGGTTAAAGAAACAAGCGATGTGGCAAATATACTTATCGGCACTGCGTTATATACCGAGGAAGAAGTTTGATTATTTACAACAAATGAAGTTCATCAGGCTGACCTCTTGTTTCTCCCCCATGATAAGGTAAGACGCAAAACTTATGAATACGCTTTAACCGTAGGGGATGTGGCTAGTCGCTACAAGGAGGCTGAACCATTAACCTCAAAAGATTCAACAGAAGTAGCTAATGCACTGAGCCGCATATATAAATGCCGACCACTATAATGGCCCAAGTTATTTCAAGTAGATCAAGTAGTTTATGGGATCAGTATCTAAACTGTTAACAAAGCACGATGTCGAAATCAGGCGTGGTGAAAAAGAGGCCCACTGTAGTCAAGCTATCGTTGAAAGATTTAACCGGACATTAGCGGAACGTTTGTTTGGCTATCAGTATGGGATCGAAATGAAATCGGAACGATTAAGATCAACCCAATGGGTGACATGATTATCAGCTGTTTTAGCTGAATAATGAAGTAACGAGATTAATCGGGAAGAAACCATCCAATGTGATTAAAATGAAATGTGACTTCCAAATCTTCAGCACTGAGGAGAGGCAAAGAACAAAAACTTCCGGATAGAGTAAGCGTAAGATATTTATACCAGCCCGGTCAGCTCGAAGGAGGCCTACGTCGCGCAACCATTCCGATTCGGTCTCATAAGATATATAACATTAGTTGGTTGGTTATGAAAGAAGGAGAGTCTATTCTTTATTATCTTAAAGATGGACCGGGCAGGGCATTTGTACGAGAAGTATTACTACCATAAGCATAGGTAGTTACACCATCCTCTTTGTATCTAAGGGGGATAATGATGTCTTGTTCGTTCTTAATCCATATATCCTGTGATTGACACTTCTTACAGAGTTCATATCGTGTTTGATTGTTCTACCATTGAATAATGATTCTTTATACTGTTCGTGTTCGTGCTTTTTTATCACATACTTCTTAACACCCTTAGCTTTCTTATCTCCCCATTATCTGACTTCTTTATAGAATACATCTGAGGTCTTAATCCGACATACTCCACTGTAGGGGTCCCAGCACATTCATCCTTCATCTTACCTAATTCCTTTTTATTTACTACGCTGTGCAGTGGATCATCTTTTGGGTAATCGCTCGTGTCATACATATCTATTTTTTCTGCCATATCTTTATACACATCCTCAGTTTGTATTTCCATCAACAAAGAATCTGTGTCGGTATAAAACGACTTGCACCTATCACTGTATTGCTTCTTAAGTTTGTTGTAATAAAAGTCATACATTAAGTGTTTTGACAAGTAAAGAATACTCATACCAACGTAAACCGGTCTGTTGAATTTTAAATTACTCTTCTGCATATGCAACACGGCTAAGTCGTTATCAAATATCTTGCTTCTGTTAAAAGCCGGACTGGCTATAAGTTTCCTGAGTCTTTCTTCCTCATTAGACCTTACTAATTTAACATCAACACGCTTCCTTAGATTCTCCATAGTTTTACCAAACACTGAGTTATTCATGAGCTTATATAGATTCTTTTCAAAATCGCTGGTAGCTATCTTTCTTAAATCTGTGTTCAACCTTATATAGGGCTTTGATCACACTTTAGAACTCTGTGTATTTTCTTTAGTTTCATACCTAACGATAGATACAACTGGAGATTTCTGAAGTGAACTATATATTTTGTCTTATCCATCATTTTGGTACGAGATTTTCTACGTTAGCTAACCTAGTGTTACCCATCAAGGAGTGTTGATATTCCGACATCCAATCTTTATTCATCATTAACCTTTCAGGAGCTAGCGGATAACTGTTATGATCTTTATGTAACGAACTTGGATATTCAAAGTCAACTTCTAGTATGTACCCTTTATTCACATTGACCTCATGGATATCATTCACTTCGATATCATCCACATCAACCCACTCAAACCCACCCGTGGGTAAAGGTTGACTCATAGCCCATCCGTACAAATTGTTGGCGTCAAGATATGATATGTGCATATCAAGTGCATATCGTAATTGGTGAGTAGTTTTAGTTCTACACGGGTTTTCTTCAACAATGCATCCCACGATAGTCCGGGACTGGAATAGTACCATGCCGGGTCCAAGCCGTATTGTTTTAAACATGTCTTTCTAAATATCTCGAATATATCGGCGAGTAACAGTAACTCGTTTTTTAAGTACAGATCGTGATAATCACCTAAATTCTTACAACCTAATTTATCCCACACCATCAGAGAGTGTTCATTATCGGCATCGGTTATTTTAGATTCTGTTAAGTTACTATAGAATGATTCAAGGGGTGGTAATTTAGTTTCATCGAATCTTGACCAATCATCCATATATTCGTAAGGATATACACCTTTTCTCAACAACAAATGCCGTGTTAACCGATCAGTATATTGATTTTTTATTGCAAAGTCATCAGGATTGTTCGCATTAGCTAAATTGTCCAGGGAAGATAACAGAACCTGTACGGAGTCTATGAATCTAAGTCCATTACTTTGCTTTATTCTGTCTTTCCCATCCTTGTCCGTATAATGTATAGTTTTAGTCAACGAGAATAATATATATTTTTCCATATTGTTAGGAATGCACGTTAAGCCGCCGTCAGTCTTTGAGATAGCTTACATAATGAGATGAGAATCATATCCTCTAAGGTTATTAAACACAACGGGGATGGGTATTGTTTGAGAATTCATTTTTTGTTTCAAGTTACACTCGTTATGCGGGGCTCCCCGATAATTACCCGTGACGTGGCAATGATCTCTTACGGAATCCCCATTCAGGGGTTTATTACAAACATGACAACCCGTTGACTTCTTATAGGCACTCCAATCATCCTTCGTCATACACATGGGTTTCTTACACGATAAATTTTCCCTGATTATTCTCTCTTCGTTTTGTAGATATTCTAGGAACTTTCCCGCTGCATCGGGACCTCTGTAAATCACGGGCGGTTTTGTTTTCCCATCATACCTTACAACTATATATCCAAACCCACAAGGAATATGTTCTTGAGTTTCATACGTAAAACTATCTTGATTGCTTCGGACTGTATTTTCTATATGTTTTATAAGTACTTCGAAGTCAGCGTAAATTACGTACGGAACTGGCATTTGATTACAATAATGTTCAAATTTAGAAATATTTTCCCCCTCTTTAGGCATATGGATCCTGATAGCAGTCTGTCCAACACCTCTGCAGTCTTCTTTATGCGCTTCTAATAGATCTTGTCTGCTGTACCCATGTAGGCATCTCTCACAGAAATATTTCTTTCCTGCATGTTTTGTTTGACCTCATAATAGCCTGCTTAAACTCTTTATCCACGTATAATGATATTTACCATCTTTTTCGATCAGAAAGTGTCGCCTCCGTGGTCTTGTGGTAGAGCGTCCGCCCGGAGAGCGGAAGTTCCGGGTTTCGATCCCCAGCCGCGTCATACCAAAAGACGTTAAAAGATGGTACTTGTTGTTACCCTGTCTGGCGCTCGACATTAAGGGGCTAAAACAAGGACTGGTCGGCTCGGAGTAAGTATACTGTGTCTGAGTGGGGTATTCATGTTAAACTGCGGCATGGTATCTCAGTGAGCTAGCACTATAAATCGGCATCAGTCAGGACTAGTACAAGCAGCCACACACACACACACACACGTGCATGCACGTCGCTATATAAGTGCAATAATCTTGGACGCGACATTAAACCCAATTTCACCTCACCTCACCTCGATCAGAAATGAATTGATTCTGGGAATATGTTCTGGAGCGGAGCTTATCCTATGTACAATTCCTTTAGAAGAATGTCCGAAAACATTTATAGCTAAATTATTTTGCTTTTCCCCCTTATCAATTTGTGAGATTGGTGTAGGTTCGTCTATACCATTAGGTTTAGTCCATCGTTTTGGGGATAACTAGAAGACCTATCCGGATTTTTGTCTACGGGGAACAATGCAGATCTTATTCTGAAACAGTCATCGCCTTTATTTTTTACATTAATTATGGCTTTTTTCTTTTTATAATACAGGGGTAAATCTATATAAGATCCACCTTTGAAAGGCATATAATTTGCTTCAACTAAATATAAACTATCGATTTTATCCACACTCCAACCCGAACCTCTATTAGTCCAGCGTTCTAAAGTTTCCTGTATCCTCTGAATTGATTTATCTAATGATGCGCTTATAGTATCGGATTCGGTTATAATTTCTTGATTGCTCCGGAAATAAGGTTTGGTATATTCAGTGCTATCTTCTGCGTTACTTTTACTCAATGACATTTTAACTGTCAGCTGGTATTTTAATCATCTAACTCCTTGTTAATTTTGCTCCATACGATGGGCTTAACATCATTAACATCCATGTTGGAATTAATATCAACAATGCATCCCACGATAGTCCGGGATTGGAATAGTACCATGCCGGGTCCAAGCCGTATTGTTTTAAACATGTCTTTCTAAATATCTCGAATATATCGGATATATCGAATAACATCATTAACATCCATGTTGGAATTAATATCCATCCTCTTAGATATTTACCAACGCCGGCTGTGGGTACAAATTTTAACTCATTTTTATCAACAACATCGTCAACTGATCGATTATTATCTAGTAAAGCGATCAATTCAGCTTTTCTCATTCGAGAATAACCTCTCAGCCCACTGTTTTTCACTTGAGCTTTGAGTTCTCTAACAGTCTGGAGTTTGTTGTATTCCAAACCGAGTAAATAGTTCAATTCAGCTTTTCCCATTCGAGAATATCCATGTAGACCATGTTGTTTTGCCAAAGCCTTCAACTCTCTGACAAAAACCATTGTGATTTAATGGTATATACAAAATGATTCAAATGTCTAAATGATTGTTTTATATATATAAATATGTATTCTCCCCAACCTATTCCTCTCATGAATTTTTATAACCCTGTCTGATATAATAAGAATGGGTCCCACAGTAAACACCAACACATGGCTTCTGACATTGAATTGATTTCCCCATGAGTGTATATCTGCACAGATTCATGGTAATACACATATCATATCATTTGTCTAAAAGGTAAATCACATCTCCACTGGAGAGTCATAGCTGTCATCGCTATTTATAGCTCATAGCTTATGTGTAGCTTTGAATAGACAACAGTCACCGCGACATAGCTGAAGAGCCAGTCAGCGGTATTTATAGATTAGCAGTCAGGGTTATTATTAATGGTTGATACGCAATAGAAAATAGCTAAAAATAGCCACGGTGGACAATCCCAAAGCTATAAATTTTAATCTCTCGGTCTTTCTGAGCCTCTGACGGTGTATAAAACTGACTTATTGTTGGTCTCTGTATTGGGTCAAGTTTCTTTCCATAAACAAGGAAGTATTTGTGCATGGCAGATTCAACATCCTTAAACGTTTGAATTGAATGTCCTTGCTTATGCAGTTCTTCATAAATAAAATCTAATCTTAATATTCTGCGCCTGGCCCATTGTGACTGGGCTGCTTCGAGTTGTTCTAATGCTTTATTATGTCTTTTCTGCTCCTCTCCTCTCATACTAGAAATTACTCCCCTATAAAAATTACTCCCCGAAAAGTTAAAACATTAACAATAGCTCCATCGACCATCATCGCAATTGATGCCATTTTATATGAATATAAAATATTCAAATGTTCAATAATATAATATATTCAAATGTTTAATTACTTCATTATGTCTTCTGGGATAAGCTCTTGTTTGATTAGCATATCTTTTGTTGCCATTTCCAATCCTATATGAAGAATCATCAAACCGTTATCATAACCATTAAAATCTAGCTTGGGTGGTGTGGCTTTAGCAATCATTTTAGCCATACGGGCATAGCCAATGGCTAAGCCGCTGACCACTGCTGAATGATACGTTGCGTTTACCAACATTTATCGTCTGTAACTGGAGTAGTCATGCGTTTACATTATATGAGAGCTTACCTCTAATTGAACTTCTTGTTGTGTAATCGGGGGTGACATTTTCTCTTCTCCGGTCTTATAAAACAGCCATACCACCGCTATAGCAACAACTCCTAGTGTATAGGGAGCCCAAATTTTAATCCGACGACTATGTTCAATATTGCGTATTAGTTTTGACTTCCTCACTAGCGCACCCTTTCTGCCAGCTGCAACTTTAAGAGGATTCTTAGTCACTCTGGCTTGTGATTTCGCAATCTCTGGTATTTCCTCATTCACTTGTTGTGATTTCGCAATCGGGGTTATTTCCTCGTTCACTTGTTGTGATTGTGTCTGCACAATCTGTGATACAATCTGGGTTTGTACTTGTTGTTGCGTCTCCACAATCGGTGTCACTTGAGCACTTATGTTTAAATTGACAATACCTAGCCATTATTAAAGCGGCGGTCACCGGCGCTAAGAACATTCCGTATCGATGATAAAACTCACAGCTTACTGCACTTATAGCGTGTTCGATGAATGGGTCTTTCTCAAGAGATTCGCATAAATACGGACGATGTTCTGCCGGGATAGGAAGAAACGTACTAGCTACGACTGTGTATAGTTGTAACATAGCCGAACCAATTGTTTTAGTCATGGTAGCTCCCAGTCTAGAGGCGCGTACAGTTTTTTAATTTCTTCATCAGTCATGTTATCAAATTTTTCAGTGGTATAATTTTCCCCCAAATATTGGGGGGATTTTTGGGAACATTTTCCTACGGCTACCAAAGCCACGAGTCTTTCTCCATGTTTATCTAAAGATTTATCTGTAACTACTTCTGCATGTTGATCAGGTTCTTTGAGCATTTGTTCGATAAGTTCGTCGCATTCCATAATGTAATACCTAAGGAGATATTTAAATCTAACATAATAAAATACGGCATATCCAATACAGTCTGGAATAATAAACTGTTGCGAAAGAATGAGGATTTCAAGCCACATTATTACATAATAACCGTTCAATGTATCGTATTTTTGCTATTTTTGCTATATTTTTGCTTAGCAGTTGCTATATTTTTGCTTAGCAGTTGCTAAAATTTTGCTCAGCAGTTGCTATATTTTTGCTTAGCAGTTGGTAATTTTGCTATATGTTTGCTTAGCAGTTGCTACTTTTGCTAAGCAATTGCATAAGCAGCTGGTTGATCAGTTTTTAATATGAGTTTACAATGCTTCGTTGAAGCTAACAGTTTTCTGACTATATCTCGTTCAAGCTTGGTATAAATAACATCTTTTTCTTGTAGACATTCCTCAAATGAATCTCGGTCTTTGCAATGAAATAGGGCTTCCCATTTGGTCTGCTCTCTGAGATCTTTCAGGACAGAGTTGTACTTTTGAGTAAGTACCCAAACGCTATGCTGAGTATGTCTTCCGGAGAATGCTAAATATGAAAGCATATCTTTCTTTTTGGTGAGTACTTTACTCACACTGCAGTCGTCTGTTATGAAAAGGGTTGATTCTCCTTTGTATTTTTCGTGACATACTCGTAAACAGTCTTGTAAACGATCGCCCGGATCAACTCTGTACACCCCGGGATCATTCATTACCCAATCTCTCGATAGGTATGTTTTATTAACGCTTATAGTTGGGCACAGAATAATAATATGATCGAAAACATCCCGATAATGACTTTGTAAAATATCTTTGTAAAATAACCCGTTTGCCCGCAGATGATAGCGCATTGTGGTTCTTTAGATAAAAGATTATTAATAGATCGCTTGCACGAATCGTCCATTCTGTATATCAAGTTGCGCGTCCATAATCACGTACAAATATATGTTTAATTTACCAGCCGCTTCCTGGTGCTTCGTTATCTGTATAGTAACACCCTCGCTGGCATTTTGTATTCCCCGCCCGCTGCCGTGTAGTTGGTCATCGTCCGTTGTTCGCATGTCGAGCCACAGCGCATACTTCGTGGTAAGGAATTCAGCCATCGATACATCCCCGAGAGACAGATCTTTCACGACCGTGTTAACTTCTGGGCTTTGTTTTATAGAAGGGAGTTTTTTAATCTCATCCCACTGTTGATATGCTCGCATGCCTTGACTATATAGTTGATTAGGCACGCCCTCGATAGTCAGTTCTACTTTTGTAGTCTTGGGATTGTAAAACGCCTCGGTATCTCTTGCAAATGCTTCAGAAGGGTCCTCGAACAACATTAAAATACCCTTCAGCGATCTAGCGGGAACATTTAGATTGATATTCCACGTCGTATCTCTTTTGTTCATGGCGATCTTTCGGTGTCGAAGCACACGATCGTACAAAATGGCTAAACTTCATGTATACTGGTTACGAATTTGTCTGGCTAATTCAGGATCTGTTATCATATCATACCCCAGTGAGATATTTTCAATAGAATAGCTACTGGGATCTTCAGTAGCTTTGATTACTCTGCTGTAGTCATTAAAAGTGAGTTTGTATTCTAACCTATCGCCTTGGGATGCTTGATAAAAAGGCATGTGACTATCTAGTAATTCAAAGTCTAGCGGAATATAGAATCAGTTACCTAATGCATCAGCAACGGCCTTATCTCCTACGACGGTATTATCACCACTTTCAGCACCCACACACAGTCTGAATGTGTTCTGATTACAAATACCTTGGTACTGTAAGTTTTCCCGTTCTTAAGCCGTTCTCCAGAGATCCATGTAACAGAAATATACATTGCTGTCGTCAATACTCAAAACTTCATTACCGCTTATTTTAATCGTGATTTTCTTAACAATTGCACGACCTATGTTCTGAACAAGCTCTCAGCTAGCGTCGGTAGAATTCAAACTAATCATAAATGATAGTCATGTAGTTCCAGGAACCAACACATCGTGTGCGCCGAGATTAGGAAAGCGAACCAGAAGCGTTTGATTCTGATCAATGGTACTTGGGTTATTAGTTATAGACTGACGAATATCTTTGACTCCTAATGGATCCCAAAGTCTATGTTGTGGATTTAACTTGCGTCTGATTGTGAAGACATTGTTATATTGAAATTATGTAACCTTATGTTTAATATAAAAATGGATAATTTTAATCTAGATAACTTTGATAATCCAAGTACAATCGAAGACGGTACTGATGAAACCAGCTTTATGACTCTTAACGATGAACTTTTACAATCAACTGTAAATGATTATTACGATGCCCTAAAAGAAAGCCCAATAGGTCGTGACTATTCAAAGTTTACGATAGATATTAAAGGAATATTGAGACTGCGTGGCTCTCCGGATATTGATCTTATGCATTCTCGT
This sequence comes from Haliotis cracherodii, assembly GCF_022045235.1. NCBI lineage: Eukaryota > Metazoa > Mollusca > Gastropoda > Lepetellida > Haliotidae > Haliotis > Haliotis cracherodii. The sequence goes on from NW_027266286.1 coordinate 34,807,900, forward strand.
ACTCGTAAGCCCCTAGCTTTGTCTACGATAGCCAGTAAACACAGCATCAACACTGTTCGTAATGAATTAGGTTTTGTAGACTACTCACGAGAAAAACTTTCTGAGAAGACTACTAAGGTTCTTCAGACTGTGCGTACTGAACTTGGTAACATAGATAAAGATAATTTAGAAGAAAGCTCAAAATTGGCCTCAGACGGACTCGGAGAAATCTTGGATACCTTCTACGATAATTCCATGTTACAGGTATCACCATACTCGGAGTACAGTATTAGGGATTTACGAGGTCTTGACAAGGCAATGCACACAATGCGGGGAGAACTCGACAAACATAGCTTATGAGAAAACAAAACTTGAACAGGCAGACGATGAATTCAGTAGACGCCGCGTTGCAGAAAGATTGCGTAAGACGAAAGACAAAGACGAAAGATCGGACCGCCTTGAAGCGGCTTCCAGTAATAGAAAGGCTCTTCGTTCACAAATCAGTCGAATTCAAGAAACTATCGATCAAGTCCTCAACGATGATACTACACTGGCCGATAAAATTCAAACATTGTTCAGAAAACAGGGGATAACAATTGCAAGTATTTTAACTGCATTTTATATTCATTTATTATATATATTTATATATACTTTGATGCCAAAGTATTTTAACTGCATTGGGATTTATTATATCGACTTTGACTCTCCCGATAACCGGTGGTGGTGGAACAGGAGGTGACACACCACCCAGTAATAAAAATGGTGTAAAAGAATGGATAAAAAAGCATTTAAAAGCATTAGGAGAAGCACTGGGAAAGCCTTGTCTTCACTTTTAGGAAAACTTGGCTTAGTCAAAACTTGTGGGCACTGATCATAGCAATTGCCAGGCTGTTGTATGTATCCGCTAAAGACTATTTATCCAAATCAGTTCATTAAGAACTATTCATCCAAATCATGAGTAAACCATGAGTAACTCCACCTACTATAAGCTCTGTTTTTTCATCGATATGTTGTTGATTTTTAGCTGCAATATGTGGTGGCACTTGTGGTTGTGCGTCAGTAGATGGTTGTTGTGGTGTCTGTGGCTTTACTATTCCCGTTTCGCCTGTGTTTGTTTGCGTTATTACTTCGGTGTTAATATCTGAATTTATACCTGGATTTTGTTGATCGGTAGCAATAACAACTTTCTTATTAGTACCTATCACTTGACCGATCTTAAGTTCCATATTACTCGGAGACATGTATAGTCCCGGCGCATAAACGTAGTCTACTTTGGATTGAGCGTACTGTGATACATCTTGATAACGCTTTATAGAAGATGGTATGTCAACTGGTGAATTAATAGCATCCTCTACGTTTGCGACAAACTGTTTTTGCGCATCGAACCGATTATTCCTGTTCATGTTTGCGATTGTGCACCGAGAATTGCCCATACATAAGTTCTTATTGATTCATTAACTCTTACAACTCCTGGGTTAGTAAAATTATTTTCTGTTTTATCATTAAGAAATTCATTCCAAGCGTTTGCGGTATCGTTCAGTTGTACAATTTTTGTAACAATATAAGCTAAACCACCCTTAAAACTCATAAGATCTCCTCTCCAATCGTTACTAGAGAGTTCCCAGCCATGATTAAGATTATGCAATCTTACAAAAAGATTAAATGGATCGAATGGTTGATGAGTTTTTAAACTAATTCATCGCTTTCTTCTTTAACAGTTCTTTTTCCGCTGTACGGAACACCTAGACCATGGTGAAGTCCTTTAATACGCCAATCTTTACTCGTAGAAATATTAAATTCCTGACATATACGCTCATACGAACCTATTGTACGGATTATTTGTAGAATTCCATGCTCGATCCTGCGGTAATGGGGCACTAATTTCTTTTAAGTATACGTCTAATCTGATAGTACACGTGAATTGATAAAACAGACTTATTTAGTTGAAATCCAGGGCATAAAGTGATACAGCACATCCTGTTGTTGCACACCATATGGCAAAGTTTAACTGGTTCTGCCAAAATTGCATCGGATTGTGAAACCAATCGTGCACCATTTTATCACTAGTTGCCGTGACCCTATATTTTTCAAAGATATCAGGGAATTCAACAACAAAATTAGCACCAGAGGCACTTTCTAAAATCGACTGATTAGTAACGTAAGTTGATTTCATATTTAAGTTATGATATACAGTGGTCCCACCAATGGGATCCAAATAATTGGTGGGCGTTATAGACGATGAGCCGTTTAACCGAGGCCGAGGCAGGGGAGCGCGCTCGGCAAATCTCAAATCATCAATATGTGTTTATCTCACGTCATGTCAAAATAGTATATATTTTTATGGACCTATATCTACCTGTAATATCATTCATTTATTAAATCTGTCACATTTCACAATGTCTCAAATACGTATTCCATTTCAATTTACCATATTTTCTTGAGTATAGTGCGCATCCATGTATAATGCGCACCCCCCTCTAGCGGGTTCAATATTTTGGAAAAAAAAGAAATTTGAATATTAAACGTTGAAAAAATTTACACAGTACCCTTTCAGCGAAGTCCGGCAAACGAACGGGTGATGAAAAACTTTGTCCTAACAAATTCGAAATTTGAGATAAAAAATCACCAGACATGTTTATTTACCGTTTAAATAGTATTTATTGTTCTGCTAGGCATTGTTTTATATCCAGGGATTAAGATTACCTTGTGTATTTTCTCGTAAACTAAGCCGGAAACAGCAATCAGCTGTACACACGTTTTCTTGGAATCGACTGGTGATTCGGTCAAGACACACCCAATGATATAACTTTATAGGATTTTTTAATGCAAGGATCGGCAAAAATTGTATCTGAAACTATTTTATTTATCAGGAATAATATATTTCATTATTTTCTTAATTATATGCAGCCTTTACTAAACATATTTAAAATAAAAATAACCCTAAGCGAAGCAGCTGATCGCTATTCCCGGGTAATATTTTTTACATGGAACCAGACTGACCAGTCACCGTCAAGGCTCACGCGCACGTGATCGCGTAATCGCGAGAATTTCATGTTGACATAGAATCGTCAAACAAAAACAAATATGACTTTTAACGAGTCTAAGTATGTCATTTATGATATATGTATCCATTCTCTGTCAACTAAAGTTCGTTTTAAGGGGTCAATAGCGGTATTCTGACCATGGTTGCTGTTAATAACGGTGAGTTGTGCGATCTTCCGATCGCTTCACACACGATTTTGCCGAAATTAATAAAAACAATATTAAAAGGAATTTTCAACAAGTATTTGTCACAAAGTGTCAAATGTCCCCCGCCTGTATATACACCATAGTTCCAAATATGAAGGCAATCCTGCGATTAGTTCTTGAGATATCGCGGCAACACCGTTTTCCAACTCCACAAGCAGATTTGCCGGCTGTCACCTTGAAAATGGGGTCAAGGTCACCAAAACTGACTGGTGTCTGCGATGTCTGTATATACACCATAGTTCCAAATATGAAGACAATCCTGCGATTAGTTCTTGAGATATCGCGGCAACAAACAGGTGGGATGGACGTACGGACGGACGGATGTGCGTACGGACGGTCGTGAATACTATATCCCCCGCTTCACGCTTTCGCGCTGCGGGGACAATAAAATTAATGAAATAAGTTACAAACATAAGTCTAGATATACAAAGAACACTTTTTATAGCCAGACAGTGTAATTACATGATTATTTTGCGTACTTCAGTATGGATTACGGTAATATCTTTCCATGGGGGAAAAAAACATCCAAACTCATAATTCATGTATAATGCGCACCCCCTTCTGTGTTTTTTGGAAAAAAAAGTGCGCACTATACTCAAGAAAATACGGTATCATTTTTTATCCATAAATTAAAAAAATATTTCACTATTTCCCGCGATGTTATTGAAAATAAAATTCTCGGATACACATTTCGACAACAGGTCGGCATCGAACATGTCAAAAAGCAAAATAAAGACGTTTTAAGCAAATCTTTAAATATATTATACAAAGTACTGTACCATTTTATCAGTAGTTAGACATGTAGACAGTGATAGTAATTTCCAATATTACTTGCACCGGACAAGTTAAAATAAGTGATTTTGTTACTTTACTTACTTACTTAGAGATTTAACGTGCGCTTTCCGACTGATGCGTATTTTGCACACGGGCCCGGCCTGGCCATTTAATGTGTTTCCGAAAGGGGCGAAAGTGGTCTATGCAACCCAGGAGGGGGGTTTAGGGGTTGCTTATATAGAATTGGGGAATTTTGAGATTTGGAATAGATGCCGATGGGGTAGGGGAGGAGAACTAAGGGAGCTGGGTATGGTGGATATTTGTGTGTTTATGTAATTTTGATTTGGTGGATTAGAGTGTTTTTAGATGCGTTTTATTAGTTCCGTTTGGATTAAGAATACGCCTAAGGCCTTGAAGTTTTCTAGTTTATTTTGTTGGTTTAGTATTGCTTCTAGAGTGAGAGCCTTGTTTAGATTGAGGGTGGTTTGTAATGCGGTTTGATGTGTTAGGTAGTGTGTGCAGTAGATGAGAGCGTGTTCTGGGGTTTCTAGTTGTTTGCAGTGTGGGCAGTTACCTGTATGTTTTTTTATTTTTTTCAGGTGGTTATTTAGGTTGGTGTGTCCTGTTTGGAGTTTAATGATTACTCTGTCGATTTTTTTTGATGGATGGAGAATTTTTGGTTTGGTTAGTGGTTTGCTGAGTACTTTTTTGATTTGGCTATTTGAGTTTAGATATAGGTTATGCCATTTTTGGTGATTTTTTGCTTATTTACGCTTTTAATTTCTGATTTTGAGATTGGTAAGTTTAAAGGGGCACTGATCTAACGCAATTCCCCGGGACTGGTTGTTGCCTTTGTTATTGTTTTTCCCCAGTGAGTACCCAGATGTATAGCAGAAATCTAGACTAGTTCGCGACCTCAGCTGCGCCATTCGTAAGCGCATTAGTCACTTTTATTGTTAATAATAAGGGCGTATGGTCAAATTGATCAACAAAATGAAATAGCATCGGTAATGGTGACGAAGTCACTTGCTTGGTAATTTTTCGATTTTCGTTTACACTATTTTGACTTGCAACAACCAGTCCGGGGAATGTCGTTAGATTAGTGCCCCTTTAAGCTTATTTCTGGGATTTTGAGGGATAGTTTAGCTGCCTTATCGGCGTTTTCATTACCGTATATTCCTACGTGGGTGGGTATCCACAAGAAGGTTATTTGTTTGCCTGCGTTAGTTAGGTCGTTGCAGCTTTTAAGTATTAGATTTATTAATTTAGGTCGGTTTTTGGTATTTTTGTTTTGGAGGGCTTGCAGTCCACTTAGGGAGTCGGTAAGTATTAGGATTTTATTGTGGTTTTTGGATTCTTGACTATGGAGGGCTGAGGCCATGCCCTTTAGTTCTGCCGTGAATATTGATTGGTTGTTTGGGAGTCGGAAGGATTGTGTGGTTTTAGTTGGTTGTGTTGTATGGACTCTGAAACCTGTGTGTTTGGAGGTCAGATCTGAGGATCCGTCCGTGTAAATGTGACACCAATTTGGCCAATTTTCGTGTATGTATGCTAGTGTGGTGGTTTTAGCTATGTTTGGGTCGGTTTGTTTATTTATTTGGCTAGCTAGTGTTGTGTCTATTTGGGGTATTTTAAGTTTAGGGGTGAAGATATTTGATTGTTTGCAGTTTTGTTTAAGATTTTTAATTTGGTGTTCATTTAGGTAGTTTGTTATTCTTTGGGATATTGGGGTAAGTAAGGGGTGTTTACGAGCTAGAGCTTGGTTTTTGGGGCTGATATTTTGGTTTATTAAATTTTGGATTAGAGGGTTTGATTGGGATGCGGCCCAGAAATTTAAGCTTAGCTGTTCCCTCCGTAGACTTAGTGGCATTTCTCCTGTTAAGGCCTGAAGTGAGGTGTAGGAGCTGCCATGTTGGGTGCGTGTAATTAGTTTGAGAGCCTGATATTGTATTGAGTCAAGTTTTTTAGATAGAGAGTTGTTAAGGGTGTTGTATATGGCGCAGCCGCAGTCTAGTTTTGATCTAATTAGTGATATGTAGAGTGAGAGGAGGGTATCTTTGGAGGCTCCCCAGTTTGAGCCAGTTAGGCATCTTAGTGTGTTTAGGTCTTTACTGCATTTAGTTATTAGGTTTTGGATGTGAGCATCCCAGGTGAGATGTTCATCGAAAATAAGTCCAAAGAATTTGGTTTGTTTTTGAAATTTGATAGTTTGGTTGTTTAGCTGGAGGACTGGGGAGGCAGGTTTCATGTTTTTATGTTTGAATACTATTCCTGTTGTTTTTTCTGAGTTAAGGGAGAAGCCCCATTTGTCAGCCCATTGTTGTATTTTATTAAGAGATTTTTGGAGTAAATTTTGGGCCATTTTAATGCTTTTAGTGCGGATCCAGAGGGCTCCATCATCCGCGAATTTGGATGTGTTTATTTTAGGGGATAGGCCCTCGAAGAGATCGTTTATCATTATATTAAAGAGTGGGGGGCTGAGGATACTGCCCTGGGGAGTGCCATTTTCTAGAGTATGGTCTATCCCCACTGTTATTTTACGTTCGTTTAGAAAGTCCTGAATGTAGTTTATTATTTGTCCTTTTAGTCCTATTTTTTAAAGTTTTTGTATTAGCCCGTTGTGCCAAACCATGTCGAAAGTTTGGAGAAATCCGGAAAGATGCCTGTTGTGTATTGTTTGTTGAGTTGTCCTGTCTTGATGTCCTGTTCTAGTCGGGCGAGATTATCTAAGGTTGAGCGGCCAGGAGTGAAACCGCTTTGATCTGTGTTTATGATGTTATTTTGAGTTAAGTAGTGTTGTAGTCTATTTTTGGCCATAGATTCCACTACTTTACATAGGTTTGAGGTTAGGGATATTGGTCTATAAGAATTTGCCTGGTTAGTTGGCTCATAGGGTTTAGGGATAGGGATGACTAGTGCCTGTTTCCAGGGAGTTGGTACCTGTCCGTTTTGATAGATTAGGTTATATAGTTTAAGTAGTGCCGGGAGTAGGTTGGGAAGGGGGTGGGGGGGGGTGTTTTTTGATTATTTGGTAGGATGTTAGGTCTAGTCCTGGGGCAGTTCCCTTTTTCCTATTTTGGAGTACGTACTGGAGTTCTTCCATTGAGTAAGGTTGGTTTATTTCGAGGTTATCATTATTTGGTTCTTTAGTAGGTTTGGCTTCTGCTTTTTTGTTGTTGGAATTTTTCGCTGAAGTTATTGTTGCTGCTTATGGCCGAGAAGTGGTTTGCTAGGTTATTTGCTTGGTTGGTTGAATTGTTTATGTTGGGTGTATTTTGTGACGTTTTAAGCCTCTAATGGTGTGGATTTTTCGCCATACTGTTCTGGCATCTGTGCGATTATTTACTCTTTCACAAAATAATTTCCAATCTTTGGTTTTAGCTATTTTGACTAGTTTTTGGACCTTGTGGTTTAGTTCGTGAGCTACCGTTATATGGTTATGGTCGCGATTGGCTCTATTGTTTTACGTTTGCGTCTAGTTTGTTCTATTTCCTCGTTCCACCATGGTACCGAGGGTTTGCCTACGTTATTTGTTGTATAAGGTATTGATGCTTTGGCTGCAGTTTAGGTTTTTGCAGTAGATTTCTGGGTCCTTATTTTCTAGTTTGGTTAGGTTGGCTTGGTTGCAGATATCCTGAAATTTGTCCCTGTTAGCTTGGTTATAGTTGAATTTCGGTTCTAGGTTTTCTGTTTGGGTAGGAACGTTTGTATTGCCTATGGTAATGTTTATAGGGAAGTGGTCACTACCTAGTGGGGTGTCGTGAACTTCCCATTGAGTACTTTGGGCAAGCTCTGGGGTGCATATGGTTAGGTCGATAACCGACATTTTATGTTTTTTCTTATCGTATCTAGTTGGTTGGTTATTGTTTAGGAGTACAAGGTTATTTGTTTCTATCCATTCAGAGATTAGTTTGCCATGATTATCTATTTTTTCATCTATGCTCCAGGTGGGGTGGTGAGCGTTAAAGTCTCCTAGGAATATAGTTGATTTATTGCTTATTTGGAGTAATTTGTTTAGGTCCTCAGCTTGAATTTTTTGTTCTGCCCAGTGGTATATGTTAATGATGTTTATTTTTTGGTTTTTGAGTGTTATTTGGATGCCGTTTGCTTCTAGGTTTGGTGTGTTTATTTTGATTTCTTCATAGTTAATGTCTTCTCTGATTAGTATAATTAATCCTCCTGCGGCTCTAGCGGTTTTAGGTTTGGCTCGGTCTGTTCTAACCGAATTGTAGTTTGGTAAAGTAAATTTAGATTTTTTTGAGAATTTGGTTTCTTGGATGCAGGCAATGTGCGGACCCTTATCTTGTTTAAATTTTGCTTTTAGTTTGTGGCTGTGGAAATTAAGTCCGTTGGCATTCCACTGAAATATGTTTAGGCCTTCCATTATTTGGGCTTTTAGTGTTTGGAGGTTAGGTTTGATTTAGGCTGTTGGTTTTTACTTGGTTGAGGTAGGGCTAACTAATTCGAGGCCTATGCTGAAGAATTCGTAGGTAAGGGTTGTCAGTTTAAGCTTATTTGCTACGGTATAGAAAGCTTTAGTGCTAGCGTTTGGGTTTACTTCCTTTAGCATGTATGCGAGAAGGATGGTTAAGTTGTTTAGTTTGTTGTTTGACATTTGCTGAGGCCTGCGTTTAAAGATTTTGTTTTTTTGGGGGGTTGAGAGAGTTATTTCGTTTATGTCTTCCTCGGTTGTGCATTCGTATTCTTCTGTGTTGTTAAGTTTAGTTTCCTCACATTGCATGGGGGTGGTTTGCGTGCGTGCTTGTGTTTGTGGTAGTGGTCTGGATGTGGTTTCCTTACTGTCTGGGTTTTCGGGTTGTGATTGCTTGGGATCGGTTGTTGTTGCCATAGCGGCTGTGGTTTGTATGGTGCCGGGTTGGGTTGTGGCGGGCGTATTGTTGCTTTTTTTGCGTGCAGGTGTGGATGTTGTAAATGTGCTAGTGGAGGTGGAGGGTTGTGGGATGGATGTGTGGTGGATGTGTGTTTTGGGCGCTGGGTGTACTCTTTGCAGGATGCCATCCCATGCCGAGTTTAAGTGTGGTGTGTTGTTTGGTTGTGGTGTGGGTAGCAGAGGTTGTTTTGTATGCTGTGGTTGTCTTTTTGTTTGGAGTTTGGGCGTGTCGATATTGATGTGTTTGTTGGCCTGTTGTGTGAGGGTGTGTCTATGAGGGCAGTGGTTGGATAGTGAAGAATGTTGTATACTTTTACATTGTCAGTTTGGGCGCATTTCCTGCATTTAGTTTTTTGGAATTTACATTGATTGGCTGTGTGGTTGTATTGGAGACAGTTAGAGCATTGTTTAACTTGTTTTATGTATGGTTTGACTTCTAATTTAGTGGTTGCCACGAAGGAGATAAATCTAGGTGCTTCTGGATATTTAGCTGATTTTTAGAAATTGATTATGACTATTGGTGTGTTTGAGATTTTCCCGTTTCTATTTGAAGTTATTCTTCGGGTGCTAGTTATTTTAGGTTGGGGGTACATATCTTGGTTATCGTTAGCGTCTTGTGCGTACATGTCTAAGTCTTCGTTGTTTTCTTTAGGATTTACTCTGATAACGCCCCTAGTGAATAGCTGCCAGTTTGGGGTTTTGGGTTACTGTGTATTGGAAGATTTGGGTGATTTTTTTGGCTGCGTTTAGGGAGTCCTGGTCTGGGAAAATTATTTGGAAATCTTTGTTAGCCTCTTTAATTTTGTCGAAGTGAATTTTGTGCTGTTTGAACCAGATTCCTACTTTATTGGCTGTGAGACATTTAGAAAGGACGTTTATGGGGCCTGTAGCGCAAAAGTAAAAGGCGAATGTGGTGATGATGGATGCGGGCGACATGTTTGGTGTCGGTTGTGTGTTGGAACTGTTCAGCTTCCTTTTTTTGGTGTTTGTTGTGGGGATCGGCGATACGGCTGTTTTGGTGGGTGAAGCTACTGGTGATTTGGAGCTGAAACCGCCAAGTATGAGTGTGATGGATGTCCTCCCGGAAGTGTTGCGGGCTTCCGAAGGTGTGGGTGATTCTGTTTGGTGGATGTCTGCCTGGGTAGTGTTGCGGGAGTCGGACATGTTTTGCGGCTAGTGGGGTGAGGTGAGTGGATGTGGTGAGTGGGTTTGTGTGGAGTGAGTTGGTAGTGAGAGGTGTGTTTTTAGGTTGAGCAGGTTTGTTGAGATGTGTTTAGGTTTTGTGGATTATCCTATTGTTTACCTATGAGGATTTTTAGTGTTTTTGTGGATTTGCAGGCTTGGGTGTGAGTAGATTTAAGAGAGAATGTGGGTGTGTGTTTTGATAATTACCTCCTTTGCTGGCTATCAGTGAAACTGTTCTGGCTTGGGAGGCTTTGCTGGGTGAGGTTGGCTTGGTGGCTGGTTGGCTTGGGTGGCTTGGTAGGCTGGAGGGGTGTTGCTAGCTTGGAGTACAAACTGCGGCTGAGTGATTTTGTTGCCCGACCTCATATTTCTACCTGCCCCGGGAGTCGGGAAATGGCAAATTTCCACCCCTGAGTGGCATTGATTGGTCATGTTGCTTAAAATACGGAAAACGAGAGTTTTGACCAGCACTTTGACCAGCACTATGCGCATTCATACACATTCATACAAATATAGATACATATTCAAGCCAGATTCATTGGTTTGATACGGTTACTTAATCCGAATCAAAAGAAACGACCGCCGTGTTGTGACAGCAACTACATGTGAGTTGACAGTGTTGCCTCAAATTGGATTGCCCACCAATTAATAATATAAACTTCGCTTGTGGTTCTCTTTTATTGCATGCATGCGCTTCTAAGATCAAAGGATGTATAGTGTGAAAAGTTAACTAGTTGAACAATCGTATTTCCCGGACTTGCCGCGGATGTTTTCAAACAGATTATTAGAACTCCATTCAGCGATAAACGGTTGATTATGCAATGAGAAGCGTTATGTGCAAATGAACAACGAACAACAATACAATTATGTCTGTGTAAAACTCTCAGTATTAAAAGTGTACATAAATTTTGGGAGCCATGCTTTACCTCCAGTTGCAGTTTCTACCCCAAGCGAGCAACACCTCCCAAGCCAGCACAGAGCATTGCCTGATAGCCAGCCAAGGAGAACTCCAACATCGGTAATTATCACGTCATCCTTTCAGCCTTATTCACATACTCTTACAATCACTCTCACCGTTTGTTTGTTTGTTGTTTAACGCCGAACCTAGCAGTGTTCCAGCTACAGGACAGCGGTTTGTAAATAAACGAGTCTTGGCCAGACAATCAGTTGCAGTTTGTACTCCCAGCGAGCAACACTTCCCAAGCCAGCACAGAGCATTGCCTGACAGCCAGCCAAGGAAACTTCACCATCGGTAATTATCATCACGTTATCCTTTCATCCTTACTCACATACTCTTATCATTCTCACCAAATTAATCACAAAACCCCTACATCCTTAAAAAAAACAACAACACTCAAACACACCCTTTAGTCTCAAACCAACACCTTACCCTCCCCCATCTCCTTAACACAGCACGCTCTCATTTCTATTCACTACCCACGCCCTCCACTCAAACGCACCCTTTGACCCAACTCCTAAAAACAAAAAACACCTAATCCCCCCTTCTCCTAAACACAACGCACGCATTTTCCTACTCACCACCCACGCCCACCACTCACCTATCACTCCACTCCTTCGACTAAATATTTCCTAATCCCAGCTCTCCACTTGTCTCACCAACCCCAGCAAAAAAATAAATCTCTAGGGTTCAGGCACCACACATCTCAACTCTCCCAAACACCCCAAAACATGACAGACACACGCATCATCTCACACGCAGACACCCCAGATCCTGACTTACCCACACCCGCGGAAGCGCACAACACCTCCGGGAGGACAGTCGAAAACATTGTTCCGGACGAGTATGGCTCAGACATGGAACATACCACCCCCACCAAACCAGCCAACTCGCCTCCACAATACACAAACCCCAAAAAACGTAAGCTCGACTCATCCACTCCACCACCTTCTCCCACACCCACCCCGGCTTCCTTCATCACCACCTTCGCACTATACTTCTTCGCCGCAGGCTCAGCATCAATCCTAACTAAACAACTCTCAGCAGATAGGATAGGTTTATGGTTTAAACGCGAAAAAATCCATTACAGCAACATCAAAAAAGCAAATAAAGGTTACCAAATAATATTCCCAAATCAAGATTCATTCAATGCAGCTAAAAAAATAGTACAAATGTTTCACGTAACCGTAACAAAACAAATTCCAAATTGGCAGCAATTCACCCGAGGGGTAATAAGAGTAAACCCTAGAGAAACAGCCGAAGACCTAGAACTCTACACCCAAGAAGCAAACACAAATCAATACCCTCAACCCCAAATAACAAGCACCCGCAGGATAACAACAAACAGAAACGGCAAAACGGTCCCTACATCAATCGTTATTGTAAACTTAAAAAAAACTGCTAAATTTCCTGAAGCCCCTAATCACATCTCTTTCGGTGCCCACACTAAACTAGAAGTTAAACCATACATCAAACAGGTCAAACAATGTTCTAACTGCCTTAGATATAACCACACGGCCACCCAATGTACATTCAAAAAAACTAAATGTAAAAAATGCGCCCAAACCGATTGCCCAGGTACATGCTCTCCCTGGTGCATCCATTGCAAATGCATAAAACATACATCACTCTCAAACCAGTGTCCGCACAGACATGCCCTAACACAACAGGCCAACAAACACATAAACATAGATTCGGCCAAAATCCAAACAAGAAAATATGCACCACCTACATCCAAACCTCTCCTCCCCACACCACACCCAAACACCACACACAAACTCTCGGATTCAATCTGGGGCAACCACATAGAAACCGCACCCACCACTTCCACACATCACCTCACACAGCCACCTACCAACTCCCCCATAACACCCGCATGCAAAGCAAACAGCAAAACCACAGACACACAACGACCCTCAGCCAGACACTCTACAGCCCACAAGGCAACAACACTTCCCCACAAGCAACCACAACAAAAAAACTCAAACACTGAGGAAACTACAGCTACACCCAACACGCAAGCACAAACTCAACACCCCACACCACAAACACCTCCACAGGCCTCCCCAATGAAAACTCAAACAATAAAAACCAACCTAACCGACGAAGACGAGTATTCTTCCACCGAGGAAATAAATGAAATCACTTTCTCAGCCCCTAAAACCAACAAAAACTTCAGGCGCAAAAATCCTCAATTAACCAGCACTAAAACTCTTAATAACCTCACACTACTCCTAGCCTACATGCATAAGCAAAACTCACCAAATGCTAGTACTAAAGCTTTTCACTCAGTAGCACAAAAACTAAAACTCACAACTCTCTCCTTTGAGTTATTTCTCTCCCAACTTAGGGAAGCTACCAATTAAACAAAACCTAAAACTCAAAACAAAATAATAACCTCTCATCCCCCAAAATGGAAGGACTAAATATATTTCAGTGGAACGCCAACGGATTAGCCTCCCACGGCCAGGAATTAAAAGCTAAATTCAAACGAGACAAAGGTCCACACATAGTCTGTATACAGGAAACTAAATTCTCTACCAGATCTAAATTCACCCTACCAAACTATAACTCAATAAGAACTGACCGAGCCAAAACAAACCCAGGTAGAGCCGGAGGCGGCCTAATCATATACGTCAGGGAAGATTTAAGCTACAAAGAACTAAAAATAAACACACCGAACCTAGAAGCAAATGGTATCCAAATAACAAATAACAACCAAAAAATTAATATCATAAATATATACCACTGGGTAGAAAAACAGGTCAAACCTGAGGATTTAAACACCCTCCTCCAAATAGGCAATAAATCTACAATCTTCCTAGGAGACTTTAATGCCCACCACCCTACCTGGGGTATAGAAGATAAAATAGATAAACACGGAAAACTCATCTCAGAATGGATAGAACAAAATGACCTAATACTACTAAATAACAACCAACCTACTAGATACGACAAAATACACCACAAAATGTCGGCTATCGACTTAACCATATGCACCCCAGATTTAGCCCAAAGTATTCAATGGGAAGTACACGGGGTACCACTAGGTAGTGACCACTTCCCCATAAATATAACTATAGGAGACGTAAACATCCCATCGCCAGCCCCAAACCAGGAACCTAAATTCCACTACAACAAAGCCGACTGGGACAAATTTCAGGACATTTGTAACCAGGCTAACCTAGCTGACCTAGAAAGTAACGACCCCGAAATCTACTGTAAAAACCTCACTGACTATATAATAAACGCAGCTAAAAACTCCATTCCTTTCAAAACAACCAGCATAGGCAAACCCTCGGTTCCTTGGTGGAACGAGGAGATAGAACAAACTAGGCGTAAACGCAAATCCGCATTCAATAAAGCCAAACGTGACTTCAAACACCTAAAGATAGCACATGAACTAAATCACAAAGTACAAAGCTTAGTTAAAACAGCTAAAACAAGAGACTGGAAAAAATCTTGCGAAGAAATTAACCATCATACAGACGCCAGAACAGTTTGGCGCAAAATCCACGCCATTAGGGGCATTAAACGTCATAAAAAAACTCCCAACGTAAACAATTCAACAAACCCCACTGAAAAAGCTAATAACCTAGCAAATCACTTCTCGGCCGTCAGTAGCAATAGCAACTACAACCACAAATTCCAGGAACAACTAAAAGCAGAAACCAAATTTACCAAAGAGCCAAAAGATAATAACCTAGAAATTAATCTCCATTTCACAATGGAAGAACTACTCCACGTCCTACAAAATAGGAAAAAGGGCACAGCCCCAGGCTTAGACCTTACTTCATACCAGATAATTAAACAACTACCACCCAAACTACTCCAAACTCTACTGAAACTCTATAACCTCATATATCTAAACGGACAGGTCCCATCACCTTGGAAACAAGCCCTGGTCATACCAATCCCCAAACCCAATAAACCAGCTGACCAGGCTAATTCATACAGACCAATCTCCCTAACTTCTAACTTATGCAAAGTAATGGAATCAATGGCCAAAAACAGGTTACAACACTACTTAGAACAAAACAACATAATAAATCCAGACCAAAGCGGTTTCACTCCTGGACGCTCAACCTTAGATAACCTCGCCCGACTAGAGCAGGACATTAAAACAGGCCAACTTAACAAACAATATACTACAGGCATCTTTCTAGACTTCTCCAAAGCATTCGACATGGTTTGGCATAACGGGCTAATACAAAAACTACAAAAAAATAGGACTTAAAGGTCAAATAATTAACTACATCCAAAGTTTCCTAACAAACCGCAAAATCACCGTGGGCATAGACCAAACGCTATCGGACCAATGTCCCCTAGAAAATGGCACTCCCCAGGGCAGCATCCTAAGCCCAACACTCTTCAATATTATGATTAACGATCTATTCGAGGGACTATCCCCCAAAGTAAACACATCAAAATTCGCGGATGATGGAGCCCTCTGGATCCGCACTAAAAGCATTAAAATGGCCCAAAACTTACTACAAAAATCTCTAAATAAAATACAAAAATGGGCTGACAAATGGGGCTTCTCCCTAAACTCAGAAAAAACCACAGGAATAGTATTTAAACACAAAAATATGCAACCCGCCACCCTAAACCTCCAACTAAACAACAAACCAATCAAATTCCAAAAACAAACCAAATTCTTAGGATTAATCTTCGATGAACATCTCACCTGGGATGCTTACATTAAAAACCTTGTAACCAGATGCAGCAAAGACCTAAACACGTTAAGATGCCTAACCGGCTCCAACTGGGGGGCCTCTAAAAACACTATCACTAATTAGGTCCAAACTAGACTATGGCAGTGCCATTTACGACACCTTAAATAACTCTCTCATTAAAAAACTAGACTCAATCCAGTATCAGGCCCTAAAACTAATCACACGAACTCAACATGGCACCTCTTCCACCTCACTCCAGGCCTTAACAGGAGAAATGCCACTTAAACTACGTAGGGAACAACTTACCCTAAACTTCTGGGCCGCGTCCCAATCAAACCCACTAATCGAAAACTTAATAAAACAAAATATTAGCCCTAGAAACCAAGCCCTAGCCCGGAAACATCCACTACTTACTCCAATTTCCCAAAGAATAACCAATTACCTAAACGAACACAAAATAAATAATCTTAAACTAAACAATAAATCATCCAATATCTTCACTCCAAAACTTAAAATACCAAAAATAGACACAACACTAGCCGATACACTAAATAAACAGACCGATCCTAACATCGCTAAAACCACCTCACTAGCATACATACATGAAAATTGGCCAAATTGGTGTCACATATACACAGACGGATCCTCAGATCCGATCTCAAAACACACAGGTTTCGGAGTCCACATCGCACAACCAGCCAAAGACACACAATCTTACCGACTCCTAAAAAACCAATCAATATTCACGGCCGAACTAATGGGCATGGCCTCAGCACTACACAATCAGCAATCTAAAAAACACCAAAAAATCCTCATCCTAACCGACTCCCTCAGTGGACTACAAGCCCTCAAAAATAAAAACACTAAAAACCGCCCCAAACTAATAAATCAAATACTCAATAGCTCAAACAACTTAACTAAGGTAGGTAAACAAATAGAGTTCATTTGGATCCCCGCCCATGTAGGAATCTTTGGAAATGAAAAGGCAGATAAAGCAGCAAAATTATCCCTTAAACTCCCAGAAATAAGCTTAAACTTACCCAGCTCAAAATCAGAAATCAAAAGTGTCACTAAACAAAAAATTAACAAAAAATGGCAAAATATATACCAAAACTCAAATAGCCAAATCAGGAAAGTACTCAACAAACCCCTAAATAAACCAAAAATACTACACCCATCCAAAAAAATCGACAGAATAATTACCAAACTACAAACAGGCCACACCAAACTAAATAATCACCGTAAAATAGGTAAACTACACACAACAGGAAACTGCCCACATTGCAAACAACAAGAAACACCAGAACACATACTCATTCACTGCACACACTACCAAACACACCGAACAACACTACAGACCACCCTAAATCTTAAAACCGGACTTACACTAGAATCAATCCTAAATCCACAAAATAAATTAGAAAAATTCAAAGCCTTAGGCATATACCTAATAAAAACAGGACTAATTAGTCGCATTTAAACCCCAAATAAAATATTAAAACCAAACCTACCTTATTTGATAACCACCCAACACACACAGCTCCCTTAGTTCGTCCCCCACCCACTCTTGGCATTCTTTCCAAATCTCAAAATTTCAAAATTACTATATAAGTAACCCCTAAAGCCCCCTCCTGGGTTGCACAAACTCACTTTTCCCCTTTTTGGAAACACATTAAATGGCCTGGCCGGGCCCGTGTGCGACATATGCTTGCAGTCGGAAAGCGCACGTTAAATCTCCAATATAAGTAAGTAAGTAAGCTTTACCTCGCGTAGTAACCGAAGAGCACAATAGCGAGGGATCACTGTAGTATCTTTGTATATTTAATATGTATGTTACACTCCCGGGAATAACAAATGATCAGTCTATTCAACTGCTTCATACTATCGATAACTCGAATGGCCAACTTGAAGTTGCCCTATGTAATGTAACGTATTACCCTCGTAGGACCAATATAAATGCTGCGCGATATAATGATAGATATATAATTGATAGTGACAATACTAAATTCATTCACATCTTTATATCTGATGGGTATTACAGTGTATGCTCACTCAATGAAGATATGTTTAAGCCTAATGGACTTAGTCTCACACAAAATGAGTCTAATGGGATGCTGATTTATAACACTGAAGAAAAGCTTGTAATTCTTAAAGAGAACTTAGCATCCGAGACCCCCTTAATCATCCCCCGCAAGGCACATTTTTACCTTCTCCGCAGGGTCTTAAGGACGTCTCTAGATATTCCCGGCAAATGTCTCCACACCAACTCGGCAAACCACTCCAACTTGCAGCTTGCTGAGAAGTATCCAAGACTTCCTTACAGTACCTACTGAAGTAGTCTCCGATGCTTCCTCAGAATTAACCTTATATGGCTAATTAAATATGCTTTGAACCATCTCGGCAAACCCACTTAGGAAGTCCCTGATTATTCTCCACAAACGTGTGTGACATAATCAAAGATGTTTCTAATGCATCCCTACAACACTTGCAAGGAAGTCTCCGAAGCGTCTTCGCAAACCTATCAGGGGTAATTAAATATGCTTTGAACCATCCCGGGAAACCTTCTTAGGAAGTCCCCGAATAGTCTCCACAAACTATTATTAGGTAATCAAAGATGTTTCTGAAGCATCCCAGCAAAACTTTCAAGGAAGTCTCCGAAGCATCTTCGCAAACCTATCAGGGGTAATTAAATATGCTTTGAACCATCCCGGGAAACCTTCTTAGGAAGTCCCCGAATAGTCTCCACAAACTATTATTAGGTAATCAAAGATGTTTCTGAAGCATCCCAGCAAAACTTGCAAGGAAGTCTCCGAAGCATCTTCGCACACCGATCAGGGGTAATTAAATATGCTTTGAACCATCCCGGGAAACCTTCTTAGGAAGCCCCCGAATAGTCTCCACAAACTATTATTAGGTAATCAAAGATGTTTCTGAAGCATCCCAGCAAAACTTGCAAGGAAGTCTCCGAAGCATCTTCGCAAACCTATCAGGGGTAATTAAATATGCTTTGAACCATCCAGGGAAACCTTCTTAGGAAGTCCCCGAATAGTCTCCACAAACTATTATTAGGTAATCAAAGGTGTTTCTGAAGCATCCCAGCAAAACTTGCAAGGAAGTCTCCGAAGCATCTTCGCAAACCTATCAGGGGTAATTAAATATGCTTTGAACCATCCCGTGAAACCTTCTGAGGAAGTCCCTGATAAGTCCCCACAAACTTGTGTTATGCAATCAAAGATGCTTCTGAAGCATCCCCGCAGCACTTGCAAGGAAGTCTCCGAAGTATCTTCACAAACCTGTCATGGGTCATTTAACATGCTTTGAACCATCCCGGCAAAGTTCTAAGGAAGTCTCCATAACAAAGATGTTTCAGACACATTTTACCTTTCCATCATTTTCAGTAATACAAAAGATGTGCTTACATCATTATCTAGTCTTTCAACAGCATCCCAGAAGTGTCTGTGAAACATCCTTGCCAAACCTGTACTGTCAAAAATGAGATAACGAAGTTGTATAGCATTCTCTTTATTTGGAGTAATAACAGCAATAACAAGTAGCCAGAGGTGGACATCATCAACAGAAGATATCATTATATGGTAGCCATCATATGAAAGTGGAAGTCATCATATGAAAGTGGAAGTCATCCTCGTCCTGGCAGGGGTCGTCATGGAAGCTGTCCGTCAAGAGGCTGAAATGGGATCAAATGTTATTGTATATCAGTGACATAATGAGTGAGTGAGTATGGTTTTACGCCGCTTTTGCGCAATGTTCCAGCAATATCACGGCGGGGGACACCAGAAGTGGGCTTCACACATTGTACCCATGTCGGGAATCGAACCCGGGTCTTTGGCATGACGAGCGAACGCTTTAACCACTAGGCTACCGGACAGCCCCAATCAGTGCCATAACCTAATTACTTTATGTCAGACGTCAAGGAGACGCATTTAAAACTATTACAAAAATTACTTTTTGGGGGCTACAAAATTACTGATGTTATGGTGAATGAAACAAACCATGGCTCATTCACTTGAAGGCATTCCTAAGCGTGCAGATCTTCTTGCTCACCACAAAGTTCCAGTTGTTTTTTCTTTGCCGGTTTCAGAACTGATGAAAAAAATTACGTTACACTGGATGATAAATCAAAGCTTCATAATTCATGATACAGTAAAAATAAATTGCAAACAAGATAAGAGCATTAAAATTGCACTCAGGTGAAATGGTTCCAGTCCAAATGTATGATGACTTAAAAGTTACAAAACCTACCACTTGTACCAAAACTAGATTTTAAATGATGTCAA
Organism: Haliotis cracherodii; assembly: GCF_022045235.1. Lineage (NCBI taxonomy): Eukaryota > Metazoa > Mollusca > Gastropoda > Lepetellida > Haliotidae > Haliotis > Haliotis cracherodii. The sequence continues at coordinate 34,827,907 of NW_027266286.1, forward strand.
TTAGTTAACATCTTGTGATTAGATATTCACTTATTATTGATATGTCCATGTAAGTTGACCAAAGCATTACACATTCAAATGTCACTGTGTTCTAGAAAAATGTAAAAAATGGTTTTGACATTTACAAGTACTCATATTTGCTCAAAAGTTAAACACAGGAAGGATATTTAGATTGTAACACCTATTGATTCCTTACTATGATTCTGATATTAAATTATAAAAATTAAACCTTTACCTTACAAGTCTGTGTGTGCACTTTGTAAGTACCAGTTAGTTTCATAACCTATTTAGTTACAGTTCCATTAACCTGAAATGAAATTTACCAGACACTTAACAAAGATACTGACCTTCGAGTACCACATCGGTGTCGGTAGCATTGTAAAAACACCAAGTTGCTGGCCACCAGGCAGCAACTGGCTTCTTCTCCTTGATCCCTTCTCATGAAACAGGCACATCAGCAGGAGTTCACGTCTTCCTATGAAGTATCGTTCCTTTTTTGTCTTCAAAAATCACCACAAGGAAGGGGGCTGAAAAATCAAGTTGGATTCATTAATAACCAAAAACTAAAAGGCGGGTATTGCTGGTCACAAAACAAAGTTGACACTGGAAACTTTGCCAAAATTTCAACAACCTGGTGCCAGTCCAAAACGTAATTCTAGATCTATACCGCCATGGCGATGGAGCATGTCGACGGGGAAAACGATAAGACCACAACATTTACTGGGAACACATATCTATTTCAAACAAACGTTACAATACATGAGTTTCCCTTACTTATGAGTTCTTAAAAAAATATCAACCAACATCCTCGTTATAAGACAGCAGGTTACAAAATGGCGGCGCTTTCCGTACTAATTACCATACAACAATGGACATTTGTTAGTAAAAAAAACCTAAGTTTTAATTTCAAATACAACTTAAGACAAATAGAGTTTAACATAATACAAATATATAATTTGTTATCTATTAATTCAATAATTTTATAAACTTATAACTACAGTCTGCGATCATATTTCACATTTCAGTGACCAGATACATAATTTGTTTTGAAAAAATACTATTTATCTCAGTCCCACATCGGTGCTCTCCGTAAATTTTACGGAGAACCACGATGTGATCGAAACATGAAATCTGAAAGGCCTGCGCAATATTACAAAATTACATCTGCGCCTATTATTTTTCATAAATAGTCCCAAATTAGATGAGTAAAGGGTCTAATATTGAAGTTTCTAACTGACTTATTTCAGTTTGAGGTTCCAAATTAGAACATAAATTTACGATTTATAAATGGAGCTTGAAAAAAGATTTCTCTTTCAGCGAATGCTAAAACTAAGTTCAATATCTAAGTGAGAATTGGTTTGGATCGGGGGTAATTTCGGTGGATTTATTTAGCATAATTGTTATGGAGACAATATAGAGGGCTATATTTTAAAAATTTATTTATGTAACACAAACAGATCTAAAGTGTACCTACCGTTTGTTCAGGAACATATACGTTGTCATCCTTGCTGAACTCAAAGTCGGCGTAGATTCTATCTCGATGAAGGTTTGGTGACTCTTTTTCAGTTTTTGCTTCTCTTTCAAATTATTATTTTTTATCGATAGATTAAAATATTATTCACTAGATCTATTTCCCGCAATGTTATTGAAAATAGAATTCTCCGACACACACTTTGACAATGGGTCCACATCGAACAAGTCAAAGAGCAAAATAAAAACGTGTCAATCAAATCTTTAAATATATTTTACAAAGTAATAAATGAAATCAACAAAATTATTAATCTGTCTAAAAGTTGTCAAACTTAGATATAAGTTATCATTTCCATCTTTTCGTGCGATCACGTGTGATGTGAGTCAAATGGCATCGCGGCTTTTAATAGTTTTATCGCCTCGATTTCTCCACAATGTTTAATGCCAAATAAATGCAAGAAAAATCTTTGTCTCAGCTCGTAACCTGGCACGATACATCCACAAAGTTTCATATTTTTAATAAAAATTGCGATTTCCTGCTTAAAACGTTCAGAACAACACGATTTAACAAAAAACTTTCGTCAAAGTCTGATTTAAACTAGTACCGTTGCTGTAATTGGTTGTATTAGGTCACGTGCTCAATTTGACCAATCACGAATCTTATAGCAGATTTCGGCAAGAAAGCGTCACCAGAAACCAATAAAATAGCATGTTATAGTAATGTAAATACTCAAGGCGAGTTGACTGTTGTATAGATGACAAAATAAGCATTGAAGATAATGGTGTGTCACATAGTACGTGTTATTCATGCGAAGCTTCGAAAACGGAGATATTTCTTCATGCTACAGAGTGGACAGCCACTGTCATCGGGAAAATGATGACAGATATTATTAATAATTCTTTTGGAAATAATTTTCCGATTAGAGTCTAGATCTACGTAAACAATAAATATGAAAAACAACAACAACAATAAATAGGTAGATCCACGGACGTATATATACGTCTTTGGTAGATCTAAGTTCTGAAAATCGTCAAATTTTTGTTTCCTCTGTCCTCAATCTGGACGTTATGAATGTGTTAGCTTGGATTATTTTTATTTACAACACACTTAATTTAGTTGTAAATGCATCATTTAAATAATGTGATAAACATAACTTTCATTGGGGGGGATGAAGAGGGGCCACACCCAATGGACACAGAACAGCTACAATTAAAAATATACCAGTTGTGAACAGAAGCTCATAAATCCTGAGACTATTATAACTGGTATTGCAGTACTTACTAAGGTACAAAGGCAATGAGTAACTTGAGTGATGTGTTTGAATTTTCTGATTGATCATTCATTCTAAGTATAATTTAACTTGAATAAACACTATGACAGTCACTTGACTTGTATTTGAATTATGATTGTAACCATTAAAACAGCCAATCATGGATTTCCTGGCACCCCTAAACATGTAATGGCACACTTAATTTGGCATAATTGTGCCCATTGGCAAACTTGAAATAAATTTAATTTCAATCCCTGTCATGTATATCTTGAGCCACAAATCAGCCACTATGTCTACAAGTAATATTACTTTATGTTGCCTTTTCTTATATACCTTTTTCTGAGGAGACTGTTATATGGAACACGGACACTGTTACTTAGTGATTGGAATTTATGAATATATTCTACATTTCTTTTTTTTCTGATTATTGCATACTGATAATTCCTGCATTTGTTTTAACTGTATTTAACAGAAATATACCTCGAAGCATTAATTGAGTTGGGTATGTAATCATTAATGTCCTTGCTGACATATATAGGATTTCTAATTCATTACATGTGAATGTATAAGATAAATGGCTTTAGTATTATCCTTAAAGAAAATTAAAAATAAATAATAATGATCATGTCATCTCTTCCAAGCAAGGGACCTAGTTTTCCGAGATCTTGACTAAAGCTCAATGTATTGATCTGTATCAATTGAAAGAAAGTCTTTGAAAGATATACACTTACAAAAGTCTTCATATAGTTTTGGCTAGTGAGGATGCATTCACATCATCATTGCAAACCGGTTATCAAGTTGCCTTGTGAGCAAGTCTCTGAATAGTCTTTGCAAAGTTCTTTCGAAGATTTCCACAAGCAAAGAAGACTCCACAGTATCTTTTCAATTTTGTTTGTTTGTAAAGAAGTCTCCGAAAAGTCCCCACAAATCTTTTTGTGGGATCTTCGTTAGTGAGAATGCACTCAATACATCCTTGCAAACAGTCAGCTATTTTATTGCCTTATGAGGAAGTCTCCGAATAGTCCTCACAAAGTCTTTGTGGGGTCTTCGCTAGCGAGGATGCACTGATACATCTTTGCAAACCTTCAGCTACTTTATGGCCCTTCTGAGGAAGTCTCCGAATAGTCTTTGCAAAGTTGTTTTGAAGGTCTTCGCTAGCGAAGACGTATCCGAGACATCTTAAGAGATCTCCTAAGACATCCCCTGCTAGTGGAGATGCACTAGAAACGTCTTCGGTAGGTTAATGCCTTTGTGGGGAAGTACTTGATTATTCCCCAGAATAGTCTTCGATGGGTCTCCGCAAAGTCTCGGCTAGCCGAGACCATAAAAATTGGCTAAAATCCCACAAAAGATGCATCGGGGCGGTCTCGGGGAGGTCTCGGGGAGGTCTCGGATACATCTTTTCTGGGTTTTTTTTTTTGTAAGGGAAAGGAGATGTAGCAATACCGCCCCATGCAACACGGTATGGAGTTACATTACCCGATTTAGTTCCCTATAAAGAGTTGTGCATCCATCAGATAAGTACGACGGATAATATTCAACTCCAAAGTCCTTAAACGACCGGTGAAAAAACAGCTGTGTTTTTTGGTAAAAAAGCGCACACTATACTCAATAAAATACGGTATGCTGAGAGCTATTCCAGTCAAAGAAGAAAAATATAATAGCGGTAGAACGGAATCTTTCTCATCATTACAATATAAAAAATTAAAGCGGGGTATTATTTCAGACCTCAAAATTTCTGTATTAGATGTAAAACATCAACCTATACATATAGGATACTTGAGTGTAACACTCCATATTATAAATAATGGTTGATTCATCAGGCCCTGGAACACTCAGACAATGTAATACAATTGCGCTTTCCGATCTCGGAGACACAGAAGGATTAGGTAAACCCGGTATAGTGGGATCGTACTCGGGGCTTATATCCCCTCAAAACGAAAAAGTGTGTTAGTCACTCCCCTGCCAGAAAACCCAGGTCATGTGTTGTTGAGTCGTCCAGCATTAAAAAATGTTAGTTTAAATTTGGTTACTGAATTCAATGATATAAACCAGAACTTAAGTGCAATACATAATCCTACGCTTATTATTGAAGTCTTGTTTGGAGATATACCAGAAGATGCCTTCGAGATATTACCAGGTCTATCGATTGAATGGCTTAAGCGATGACGTTGTAGTATTATTTATGTAGGAGCATCACCCGTTGCAACTCTTGAGGGGGTCCAAGTTAATAAAAGTGACAGCATTTCTCTTACTAAGATATTTATGCCGTATAATATACATTTAATAAGGCTGATGTATACTCTCAAAACATTTGAAGCAAGACCAATTACAGACTATTATATGATATAATAATATACATTATGGATTTATATCCTGCGGTCGATAAAAAGATGGATACTGTTGATGGATTTCGATTACATCAAATAAGCGACATAAAACATTGAATAGAGAAGGAGAGGGAGTTGAGACTTGGATTGTATAAAAAGTACCGTGAATGCTTTCGACGGAGTTGACACCGCGCTTGTAACAGCTGGCATGGGACTCGGTGTAGCCGGTGTTGGTTTATTATCAACTATCGCGGCGCCTATCGTACTTGGCATGGAAATAGCAACTGGAGTCTCATGACTAGCAGGAGTAGCAATAAAATTTATTTCTCGTAAGTTGCAAAAGAAAGCATTAAAACATGATAATATTTGGATACCCGTGAAGCAAAGTTGAACAGCATTGAGGACCATATGCATATTTCTACAGCAATGGCTGATTGTAAGATATCCGAGGAGGAGTTTCGTTTAGTGCTTTCAGAACTCACCAAATACAACATAATGAAGCAGGAGATTCGATCAAATTCTCGTAAGACCAGTGGTATTAGCGAAGACGAGAAAAAAAAGTTCATAGAACAGGGGTCACAACAAGCGCGTCAATTATTCCATGCCAAAACCAAAGAGATTAAAAATAGATTGCTTCCTATCGTTGGATCACATTTAAACGAATGCTTACATAAATATATAATAATGGAGAATTACAAACCAAGAAAGGAAGAACTTGAAAAAGCTATTGAAACATTTATGCTCAGGGACAAAATTATCAAATGGAGAGAATTACCACAAGGTATATATTATATTAGTGATGTCAAACCAACCAAATACGGTCACCAATTGTTTCTTTCCAATTACCAAGAAGAGTATATAGTCTGGTCTCCTAGTAAAACGAACGAAGAACTTAGTAAAAATGTTGAATATCACTATGTTAAAAATAATGGTATACGTATGAGTAAAAATAATAGAGAATATTTTCATTACAATTTAGTTTAATGTCATGAGGATCTTTGAATCGCATCATCATTTTGACATAAAAAATTCCATCTGTAGTAGCAGTATAGTATATAAATCTGACTCCAGTGGAAGTGAGCCAGAACCATCATTACCTATACTACTCTGTATATAATGTTACATATTCAATATAAAAATAAACTTAACATAAATGAGGGGAATTAAGTTTTCACTATGACATGAAAGACGACAGAGAGGCGTTAACTCCACTGTGCTTCAAACTAGGCCATTGTAACTGAGATTGCCGGGCTAGAATTGGCTATGGATCATGACAGTATCTTTAGGTATTCTTTTGTTCACGAGTAGCCTGACCTGACTTTGAGATATTGAAGTGATGATTACTATTGGAAGAATGAGTGAGTACAAAGATGTGTGACTGTTGGAGCAGATCCGCTACTTACCATAGTGGTGATCTATACTGGCATCCTTGGAATCAATGGCAGATGCCTTCTTGAACCATTTCTCAGCTTCTTCATATTGTTTCTATAACAGTTATCACACACAATGTTACCAACTGAGTGAAAAAATTTAATACAGCTTGAAACAATCAAACTGCACAGACATGTTCCACATAATTATTTTTTCGATTATATAAAAATACACTGTATTATGTATAAATGCAAATTTTCCACTGCAAAATCTTAAACATCAATACTCAGTGAAGAAACAATGTTTTCCCTCATAAGGTACTATTGACGCAGCTGCTCACACAAAAGGTAGTTTTGTTAGAGGATTCAAATATAAAATGAATATCATAGATTGCTTTGAATTTGCATACTAGTTAATGTTGTGGGCAAATCTATAAATTTGTATTTCGGCATCTATCGAATGATACTTGTTAGTGTACTTTTATGGATTATAATATACTCAATAAAAAACAAACAACGCACATCCTAAAGTTTGGATGTCGCCACCTGAGATTAGCCATTGACAACTGATGCACTGAGTTTCCTGACACAGGTCTGTGGTTGGTTGTAATTGTCTGTCTGGCAGTAGTTGATGCTGGTAGGTGGTGTTGGTGCAAGTGAGAAAGGATGATAACCATGTCTCTACACAAAAACTTTACACTTTGACAACTGCTTCTTGGGCGACCCTGCTCACTGTTTGTTTGTGCATTACGTGCAAAAAGATGGGAAATCATAGTGTGGTGAAATTGTTGCTACAGTTCACTTTCATGTGCGCCTTCCACACCAATCAATCCATGTTTCACATTACAAGTGTGCATGTTGCTCTTAGCACGTCCTCAGAAAGACACATTCTAACAAATTTGTCTCATGGATATGAACAGTTTCTTTTCTGTTTCAAATCTAAAACGAATGCATGGAACATTTCCAGACATGCTAAAAACTTAGCACTGTGTGTCTTTTGTTGTGAAAGTTGTTCACTTTTATTGGATATCAATGAGATTGGAAGTTACAAAATCAGAAGAGCGTTTCTTTTGGAATTTAGTATATGTCTTACATAATTATTTTTTAAATACCTTAGGTCTTGACAAAACTGTAAGAGTGTTCAAAAGAGCATAAAACCCCAAACCTGAAGTCAGTGCTTAAAAAAAAAGAAAAAAACACTTTCAATTGTTTGGGTCTTCTGTGAAAACATGGTCGGTAGGTATTGAAAAAATATGTTGCACCAAACTCTGACAGAGCAGAAACTGGAACTGTAGCTTTAGTGTCATTCCTATTATGATTCTCTCCAAACTTGCCACACTTGCTACACATGATATCAGATATGATTGCGTTATCTCCCAACATAAGAGGAAGAGCATCTCCTTTTGTCTCCATGAGTCTGAGTTTACAAAATATTAATGTCAGTGAACTCTTCCCTGGGAGACCAATAGAGACTTTAAAATAGGAGTACTGTATTTTCTTGTGTGTAGTGTGCACACATTTTGAAAAAAAATAAATTCAGTTGTGTGGAGGGGGGGGGGGGGGTGGCCGGCCTTATACAGGCCTACAATGAATGTTGATGTTTTACACGAACGCAAAGACATTGCTGATTGTTTACAGGCCACTTGCAGAAGAGAATATACACAAAACTGAACTCTTCAATCAACAACAGACTGCATTATAGATCAATCAACATCAGGACTGCCATGAAAATAAACACAGATCTACACCAAGGCATATTTTATTTCATTAATTTGTTTATGGAAACACTGACCATAAAAAGCAGAAAAAAATTAATCTCAGTTAAGACTTTTTTATGTCCACTGAATCTGAAAACCCCATTTAGCAAAAAAATACATAATAAATTGTGTTCATACCTGTCCTGACAAAAGATAAATACTGGATGACCCACAAAACGTGCACACGCTGTGCAACTGGCGGTGAATCGATACAGGCGAGGCCACTTCTGTTTATAGCTGCACTAACATACCATAGTTTTCACTGCGATGAAAAGCCAATCATCAGATTGATGATCATCAGATTACCATATTGACACTAAACTAGATGGTAGGTGACAGCTATTGTTTTAGGTGGTTAGCCCCTGGTAATTAGGGTGCTGTCTAGACTCAAGGTTATTTTAGGATATTGGTGTTTTTTTTGGGTTGGATTATAGGGTTTCAGGTTTGTTTACATTGATACTTAGACACCACAAATTAAGTCATAGCTTACATGGCATTTAGATTAAACATTGTTTCAATACAGATAACTATTGAATGTTTTGGTTCATGTGGCAATGTATCTATGAACAAGTGCAAAAGTGAGAGTGGCTCACTAATACCCCTGACCCGCCTAGCGTGACAGTAGTTACAAATTCAATAGCTAGGATAGGGTTAGGCAGGGTTCCCCCTTGACTCCAATATTTGAGAGTCACCTTGACTCAGGCAATGAATTTTTGGGAGTCAAAAATATTTTTTGAGAGTCAAATGTTTTATTGTATGATTAATGAAATTTAGAGTGTTCATTGTTAATGTTACACTTAAAGTTAAGTAGTATCTTTTAAATATTATATGTCTTTAGTTTAAGTTAACAAGTGCTAATTAATGTTCTCAGCTGATTGTACTACAGAGAAATAAAGGATATATGAATGAAATACAAAGTTTGTTAGGTTTATTTTTTCGCAATCTTTAATAACTTCACAGCTCATGAAACAATTTACAGTGACACTAATACAGGATGAATAAATAACATCAGTCTCAACTGTGAGACATAATTTTTAATCATGGATGGATATTAAAATACATTTCATATCAGATTATAATTTAATACCACTAACTCATTTACATGTTTTATCTAGTTATCTTGTATTATCTATCAACAGTGAAGTTGAACTGAAGAATTGTGAACACTCGTAATATTTTCTGGTTGAATACAGTTTATTAGCAACAACAAACACGCCCAAAGCTTTACATTTCGTAAATACCATATTTATTCATGTATAATACACACTCGTGTATAATACGCATCCCTAATTATGGGCAATTAAATCCTGATAAAAATATCTCTCGTGTATAATACGCACAGACTTTTCTTCAGTCTCATTTCAGGCTGTCATGATCCGTCATTGGAAATATCATAACAAATCCGAATTGAATTACGCAAGTTAATCCTGTTGTTACACTATCTGGTAATAAAAATGTGTTCTCTGTATATCTGACCTTATGTTTGTCATCTATTTTATAAATTTTATTAAAATTTCATTCCATTATGTTTACCTAAATTTCGGCAAAAACATGTGTCCCTTTGATACTCACAACTTACATTTACCCCGTTCCATATGTTCCGCTTAACCACATACCGTGACCACACAAAATCACATTATTCACCGCAACAATGATAATATTTTCTTCTGTTTCATTTTTTACGAGTCTACACATCTAGATAAACATATGTCATGGTTAACTTTTAGTGAGAAAATATGCCGAAACGTGAAAAACTGTGTCCATTGCGGAGTTTTCCTTTGTTTACATCACATGCTGTCATCGAAGCCACACGGAGACAGAGTGTGAGAGTTACGTTCACTTTGATGAATAAATATATATTTTGTCGTGTACCTCACAGTCGCACAGTTTTAGTAGCACATCTATATAATTATGCAAAACAATATGTAAAGCCCCCGGCTGTTCTGATTTTAGCATTTGTTTTAAAACGAGAGAAAAGTCTGGTCATGTGACAGGCTAGCCCATGCAAATTAGCCCGTGGCAGTGGTGTTATGCAAAGTTATGTTACTTCTAAAAATGACGATTAATTAAAAACTAGACGTAAATTTTTAGACGTTTGCATATATTGTCTTCAGAAAATGTTTATAAATTAAGTTCAGGTTAGTAGTTGTAATATTTTCATTCCAAAGCTGGTAAACAACAACATAGATTTTTTGAAATTGCGTCAGTCATGACGCAGTCATTTATTTCTGGACGTATTTTTCCTTAATTGAGAGTCATATACTCAAGAATTCTGCGTCAGGGGAGACCCTGGTTAGGGTTTGAAAAATTCATAAAAAAATGGAAAATTAATAAAAACAATTTTTTTCGTTTGACTGCACCCCTTCATATGACACAGATTATATGTACTAAGTTTGAGATAAATCCCCTGAATAGTTTAAGAGAAATTGCGCGGACAAAGTTTTTGGACGGACGTTAGGGTTTGAAAAATTCATAAAAAAATGGAAAATTAATAAAAACTTTTTTTTTCTTTTGACTGCACCCCTCCATATGACACAGATTATATGTACTTAGTTTGAGATGAATCCCCTGAATAGTTAAAGAGAAATCGCGCAGACAAAGTTTTTGGACGGACAGACGGAACCTTGGTATAACTATATACCCCCCGACATTTTGTCGGGGGTATAATTAATATTTAGAACATTGCAATGCTATTTTATTTCAATACTTTATTTATCAATGTATATCTATAATGTATGAAACTACGGCCTGCCTTTAGAATACAGTACCACAAACTTTTCAAACACGTGACAATGCCCTATGATGTAATTTGTAGTATTTTGTTGTAAGTCACACTGGGAAACAATGGCCTGTGACATCAGGGGTCATCGAGTGTGCATAAATAAGCTCTCCCCAGTGATCTATCATCTCTACACGCAAGGTCTTTGAATATGCCCAGCGATGTTGAGAGTTTTGAATATTTGTTTACTAGAAAAAGTCTGAGGCGGCGCATTTTATAGCCAGCGCTAGTTTACGAAAGCACTTTTATTTTTTATATATTTTTTATTTTGTTTTTCTCATAATTCAAGTTGCTAAAATGGTCATATATGGGAACTAATATACATATATTATTTTTTCTGTTCCTTAATTTTCATTTTTATGCACAAGAATGCAGTTTGTAGGGATATTATATTGGGGCTGAACACATCCAAATGTTGCCAGTGTTAGGGTAGGTTACCCCAAACTCTATCCTCAGCCCTTGGATCCCCTTTACGATCAATCATCCCTTTTTGATCATTAGGGTTAGGTACCCGTTTAGTGGCTATTAGATTATCAGAACCCTATCCTTAGCCCTTGGATCCCCTTGACGATCATTAGGGTTAGGTAGATTTACCCGTTTAGTGGCTACTTTAAATTCTATAGCGGCTCCTAATATTCTTCACACAAAAATGTTGAGTAAAAAGGATGAAATGGTTTTGTGTCGAATACTTTGGCTACTGGAAGCTGTCCTGGAACATTCACACAAGCCACTTACACCCGCTACATTTTTTCAGTACTGATTCAAAAGCGAACTCACCGTTGTGTCATCACTAGCCATGCTCATGCCTCCCTCGTTCCTTACTATTATACCATGTCATTCATGCGTACTCGAGAGTCTGACGCCGGGAGCCGTTTACAGTTCGCACCATATCAAATCATTTCTCGCCAATCGGTATCTTGTAGATTACGGAATGGGACGAGTGTGCCAAATGGCATTGGGATCATTCATAAGTGTCCGTAGCCTAAAGTCACGAGACAACATGCCTACCCGTAACCTTCGTCAGTGTCCGTCACCTATTCCACCCTTTTCGTTCAGTTCCGTAACGTCGTAGGCATGACTAGGTAAATTTGCATTTTGTTTCACAGTGTGGACGTAGCTCAGTCAGTTAGCTGTTGGGCTAACAATCCGATGGTCGCGAGTTCACGTCCAATGGATTCTCACTAAAACTGGTTGCTTGTCTTTGAGACATGAGACCTACGACAGACATTGTCCTCACGAGATGTTGTGGTACTGTATTCTAAAGGTGCTCTGAAACTACCAGTTTCTAAGTTAATTTAGAATGTTAATTTTATATTTTTGTTTGTGCAGTGATCAACATTGCCTTTCACCTATTATTAACATTGATGTCTACACAACAGATGTATATATTTGTCACCTACGTAAGGTTTTTCCCTTTATTTCCAGTTGTCATTTATCATTCAGAACCATCCATGAACGATCACATTTCTTCTCTGTATCAAGTTACTATTTTCTATCCCAGAATGCAATATTTTTTCTACAGAGCATGCTCAGTACTACGGATGTGACGTCAATTTGTTTATCTATATTAACAACAAGAGCCTAAATGTCGTTAAGCTTGTTTCCATTGTTCTCTCAGGTGTCATTACGAATCACGATCATTCAAGGAAAATCTACAACAATCCTTTGCCATCCTATGCGGTAAAACAGTTTGTTGTTATCGTAACAATGGCTGACAGACAACGATCTAAAGCCAGATCTCAATCAACACGAAGGGTTAACCTGGGTACAACCTCTGACCTGAATGAAAACAACAATGGCGACGATCATGGCGAAGCGTCTTGTCCAGCTTCCTCTCACAGGAATGTAAACAGAAGCCCTCCATATTTGACAGCAGCTGATATTCGATAACAGAAAGCCACAGGAGCAAGTAGTGATGTTCCCAGACAGCTAAACAGGGATGTACCCTTGGATTCACTGCCACACATACACACCATTTCCTCCACTCTAAAATGGAAAATACAACAAGGTAAATATGTCAATTTAGCCTTGCTTCTTCTGCCAAATCAGGAAAATTTAGACAGAGTGTCAGATTTTGATGGACAGACTTTCAACTTACATGATGAACCAAGGATTAATCGCTCATTAACACTTGGAGAATTCATCAAGGCATTTGGCATATACAAGGACATATACTGTGCTGGCAATGCAGAGAAATGATGTCAACTGGACGGCCATGAACAGACAGTGATTGATTTGGCCACTCAGTATGGTGGGACAGCCCACTATGATTACCACAGATTGTTCGCGGCAAGAGTGGCAGCCTTTTCTGAGAAAGGCACCAGCATTAGGTGGGACATATCCGATCAGAGACTATGGACAAGAGTTTCATCTGGCCTCCGATCTCGTGCTTGTAATGTTTGCCATAGCTTTACCCACAACGCAGAGTACCAATGTGGCAGATCCCAACAGACGATCAACCTATAAGATCTTGGACTCATAACAACAACAATCATCAGACAGACTAAAAGGGCCGTCCACGTGTTATGAATCACGGATGAGAAGTATGTAACAATTTTAATGACTTTGGGTGTACTCTACACAACTGCCCATTCTTACATGTTTGTACAAAGTGTCAAGTCACTTCACATGGACAATCCAAATGCCACGGCCACGGCAGTAGCAAGAAAGACAAGAACTGACTACCAGCCCCAGTGACTTCCCAATATCCATTACCACCAATCAATGTTACAAACATGCAACTTGAACTTTCTTCCCATCCAGACAGGAACTTTGTAAATTTTCTGATTCACGGCTTAGAGGATGGTTTTTCACCCATGCTAAATTATTTTCCCCAAGACACTGTTGAAGGTAGAAACAACCTGTCGGCACGCAAGGCCCCAGATGTCGTCACTAAAGCAGTGGAAACAGAAGTCACAAGGAGTTATGTGATTGGACCTTTCGGCACACCACCATACAGCGTGTATAGAGTCTGTCCTCTAGGTGTCGCTGAAGGGAAATATTAAAAAAAGAAGAGACATATTCTGGACCTATCAGCACCTCATGACAGCGAGTCCCTAGTATCAATGAACCTATTGATAAAGAGACATGCTCTCTCCAATATGTGACTTCTGACCATGCAATTCGCATTATTAAAATCCTAGGGCAGGGGGCCGAAATGTATAAAGCAGATATCATAGACGCCTTCTAGCAAATGCCTTTGAACCCTACCTGTTGGCCATATTTTGGATTCAAGTGGCTTGATGAGTATTATTTCTATACCAGACTTGCCTTTGGATGCCGATCAGCTGCAACAGTTGGCCATGGTGGATACTTCAATGGGGCCTGGTTTGCAGAGAAATGGCCATCAGATGTTACAAAATTCCTGGAGCACAAACCTTCCATGGCATTCATGCAGCTGTATCCTATCGTGGTTGCTGCTAAACTTTGGGCACATTTGTGGCATTGTGACAACCAAACCAGTGTGTTTATTATTAAGAAAGGTTGATCAAAATGCAGGAAGATTATGGCTTTGATGAGAACACTGACTTGGACGGCAGCTTGAAATAATTTTGTTGTGTCAGCTCAACATGTGCCTAGAATACACAACAAAATTGCTGATTCTCTTTCTCGGTTCCAGATGGAGAAATTCCGCAGACTGGTGCAGCAGGCAGATGTACTTCCGCAACAGTGCCCACCCAGCTCAGACATCATGTGGACTTGAACAGTTACCTCAGTACCCTGTGGTCAGCAGTCAGGGTACTAAATCTGCATACTCTACAGGCTTCCAGTGCTATGTAAATTTTCTGTTGAAATTCAGCCTAGTCAGCAACCTGTTACTCCAGTCCACACTCCCACCGATAAGTGAGACTTATCAACAATATTTCATGGTCCATTGTTTCAGAGTGCTAAAACTGAAACACGACACAGTGAAAACTTACCTGGCCGGCATCAAGTTCATGTACCTCCAAGCTGGTATCAAGACCCTTTTTGACGATGTATCTTCTCGAGCAGTACACAGACTACAGACTTAATTAAGAGGTTACAAGAAAATGCAATCAACATCTACAAAGAAGAGCTTGCCAATTACTGAGTGTCTTATGTAAACTAGTGGCTCAGTTACGAGCAGGTGTGTTTGGATATTTCAATAATCTGGCTATGCAATGTATGTTCATAACTGCCTATTTTGGATTTCTCTGTTGTGGAGAATTTACTTGTGCCTCGTCGTTTGATCCAGATGTACATCTAACAGTGAGCGATGTGCAATTTGAACAGACACAACATAATTGCATCCTAACCTTAAAAGCTTCCAAAACAGATCCCTTCAGAAAGGGTGTGCAACTAGCGTTGTTCGCTTCATCGAAGACTGAGTGTCCTTACATGACCCTTATGACAAGGCTTCAAGGTAGGAAGTTGAACGGAGCAAGACCCAGTGATCCTCTCTTTGTGGAATTGAACTCTAGAACTATATCCAGAACTGTCTGTCTTTTTGTCCTGGCTGAACATTGCTTTCACCAGGCCAGGCTTAGAATCCAGTGCTCATTCTGGACACTCGTTCCGCATTGGTGCAGCAACTACAGCTGCCAGTGCCAGTGTGGAAGATCATTTGATTAAGACATTGGGCAGGTGGAATTCAAACTGTTTCACCAGATACATCAGAACACCAGAAGAGACATTAAGGAAAGCACAACAAGCATTATGCTATGAGTGACTCTTTCGTTCACTAGAGGCTTGACCAATGTGTGTGTTGTGACTAACATTATTCTGTGCTTCTGATGCCTCAACCCACTTGACTGAACTGTTATTCCTATTGGTGCAACTAACACTCATCAGTGCTTCCTGACACTGTTCAATCTTGTTCTGTGACATTACCTGGATAACATAACTTATTGGATTCAGTTTTTAATTCTCATATGTATGATATTTAACATCATCGCCTTACATCACTCATTTTATACTTTTCTTATCACTATGGGGGCTCTCAGTTTTCACCTCGCTTTGGGCTTTGCAAGTCAATCATTCTGTAAACTATCAATATATGGCTTGCGGCCCCCAAAGTATTTTCATTCACTCATACCCGCAGGGCATCACCCTATCCACTGACCTGCAGGGTCTCTAAATTACATTGCCCGCAGGGCAACCTTTCTCGTCTGGTATAACCTTTTTAGATCTACCCGCAGGGTTCTAAATCATTTTCATATATATTTCAAATTTACTTATGCAACCCGCAGGGCCGCCTTTTTTATACTACTTACCCGCAGGGTAAGTTACCTTTCCATCACCGAGTCAGCCCCCGAATCTTATGTCATGTCTTGTATATAATAAACATTTGATCGTACTCAATTGTTTTTTGTTGTCACTGCACAAATTTAAACATTATGCATTATTATAAAACTCATGTTCATATTTTATGCCCATGAAACAGTTCACCAATATTTATGTAAACAATATTGAATGAAATTTTGAATAAAATCAATAACAAACATAGTCCAGATGTACAATGAAGCATTACCAGTATTTTGGCAATATTCCAGCCATATTACGAGGGAAAGGAGACTTTGTTTGATAGGTGGTGTTCATGGAAGGATGTTGGCAAAGATTTTGATAAATTGAGTCAGCTGATTTTATTGGAAGATTTCAAGCAGTGAGTGCATGCCAAGATTAAGACTCATTTTGATGAACAGAATGTAGATCAGTTAACTGGTTCAAAACAGGATTCAGGTTTGACATCAGGTATTAAATAATAATGATGATGTGTGTACTATATGGCACTAGCCTCCATACACTCAGTGCTCGCTCAAAGCGCTAACATTATTACCATGGTCAATGGATCAGAGTGAACTTGATTGTTATTCCCAGCTCCCTACAGTCTAAGCTGCCTTGTCAGGTACTAGAAGGTTAACAGTCACATTACAATCTCATTCTACTGGGTACCCGTTCTATTGCTGGGTCAACAGAAGCTTATTTAGGAAGATTGGCCCAACACAGCTGAGGTTACTGGCTGGCTCTGGACCTGTCTTAGGTGTCGTTTCATCTCATACCAGACGTGTTCTATGAGGGAGAGGTTTGGAGTTATGCAATGTTATGCTGCCTCAAAAAGTGCATGGGCGGGTATTATACTGCCGGAACGTGACGTTATGTCCCAGCATTTACACTAAGGGTAGAACATGATCTCAAATGATGTCATCTTGGTAGCATATGCCATTCAAATTGCCATTAAGAATGATGCGTTGTGTTCTTGCATGAGTTGTAATGCCAACACATACCATTACGCTTCCACCCGAAAACAGGTGACGTTTAGTAACACAAGTACCATTAAAACATTCTCCCCGATGATTGTGGACCATCAGAGCTGTCCAGATGAAACCTGGACTCATCGGTGAACAGTATACCGTCCCAGTCTTGTCTTCTGAACCTCAGATGCTGTCTACACCAAACTAGGCATGCCAGACGCTGATGTGGAAGCAAAATTGATATAATCCGTATTCAATACTTGTAACCATCATCAGGACCTGAGTAAAACAATGATAACACTCAACCTAGGTACTTGTCTGGATTTCACCTTGACAGCACCCTGTATAAATACTAAAATTTAATGCAAACACAGATACATATGACCAGCCAAGTCATACAATACATGAGCTTATTGGTTATCAGATTTATCAGAAACTACTGGTAGGCGAGGATAAGTTGAGTTGTGACCTGAAAAATAACCCCGTACGACTGTATGAGGTTCGCCCACTGGCGCATACCATTGTGAAGAAATGGGCAGTGAGTGGGCCATGACAAGTAGTACGATGGACATGTGCGCGTCCTGTCTCGGCTAACACGAAGTTTTAGTGGCGCGATCGATAGCACATAATGGGAGGTACCTGATGATTGTGAACTGAACTGAACTGAACTGAACTTTATTTACGCTCAGGCCTCTATAAGCGGCATCAGAGGTACAAAATTATTTCAACAACATAATACATATACATATATATATAGAACATATTACAAAAAACATCTTGGCCGAGCATGCATGCATATTTATACAGATTTACTATGGTAGCAATGTATGTGCAATTCAAAAAGAGGGAGAGTTACTTGATAGATTTAAACAATGACATGATGATTTTACAGAATTTCGACAGTATTCTCGGTGTTCCTAGTCGTGAATTATTGATTTCATTTTCTAAAGATGGACAAATAAACAAATAATGAAATTCATCACCTATGTCAGATAATTTGCAAAGTTGGCATTTCCTTTCGGTTAAAGGTATTTTTCTCCATCTCCCAGTTTCAAAAGGTAGATTATGATTACAAGTTCTAAACTTAAGTAAGACTCGCCACGTGTTTTCCTGCAGTACGTTTAAATAATATTCAAAATTAAGGCAATCCTTTTTAATGATACTATACATTGTGCCTTTTGAAGACTTATCCCCTGTAGTGGTCCAACACTGTCGGTTAATGTCATTTATTTTGTCATGGACTAGATGTTTTAGGTATGAAGGATTTTTGAAACTTTGTGAAAACCAAATTTAGCTAAGTCCAAGTTCATCAAAAGTTCTTTGATATATGTAATCCATTTATGTTTACATTTTCCAAATAGGTCATCATTAAATAAGAACTTGTATACAAGAAAGGATAATTTAGATGATTTCCCGGAAAGTAATTTTGCCCCCAAACTTATCATTCTCATTTTGACGATGTTTGATAGATGAGGTCTTCCATGAAATTTGGTGTACATTTTCTTAAAGGGGAAGTGTACACACAAAAATCACTTTCTATCTTTGTCTAAACAAAACGCAATGTTAGAATGAGTTGGTATCTGTGTTTGAAAATATACACTCATTTTTTTCACAGTGAAAGTAGGAAGCTCACAATAGTGTGAAAAGGATATGCCGTTATGAGGCCTTTGTTTTTCGAGATAAACAGGCCTGAGTTATCCCCCTTAGATTATGACGTAATTGGTGCCAATTCAACTGGGTCCCTGTCTATTCTCAACGCAAAAGATATCAAGTACCAGTTTGTGGTAAAACAACATGGCCTACGACACACTCCGGCGCAGTGGTGACCCAGCATAACACTATGCTGGCTGGCATCTTGAGACGCTAGAATCACACACCTGTACCTACACCACGTGAAGCGGCTCTAACAAAGCTTGATGACGTCATAATGTTTATCAATTGGCACCAATGACGTCATATTGTAAGGGGCATAAGCCATGGTGTTTTTGTTATGGAAATAGAACACTTGGTAAATGTGAAAAATATAAATCATTTTAATGCAAAAAATATGTCAATTATTAGTGATATTTTTATATTTTTGACAATGACACTTCCAGGTTAACACTTTTAATGTGGAAAAAGTACAAGAAAAATAGGTTCATTTCCGTGTGAACTTGCCCTTTAATGATAAAAGATATTTTAGGAAACGCAAATGTAAACTTTCTGGAGCTGAGATGTTTTCAAATCCCCATACTTCGCATCCGTAGAGAAGAAACAGGTACAACCATACTGTCAAAAAGCCGCAGTTGACATTTGAGTGACAAATTTAACTTCCGTCCTTGGCATAAAACATAGAACATAGCTTTCGTTGCTTGTTCTATTAACTTTTTCTTTGTTAAAGTGAATTTTCGAATTTTTTGGGAAAGATAACACCAAGGTAGTTATAGGAATCAACTTTATCCAAAATATCATGACCAATTTTGAAATTATGTTTATAATCAGTTTTTGATCCACCAAATATTAATATTTTAGTTTTGGTAGTATTAACCTTAAGCCACCAGTGTATACATTAATTATGAAATGAGTCTAACATATGTTTCAGATCATAAGCTTTAGCGGCCAATAGCACTGCATCATCTGTGTACAGTAATACAAATAGTGTGACAATATTTTCTATTTGATCATAGAATTCATCTGGTTTCAATTGGACACCTTTACATAAATCCTGTACAAGAGATGCCTTGAGGTCATTTAAAAATATTACAAACAAGACAGGCGACAGGTTTTCTCCTTGTCTTACTCCAAATTTGCATGAAAAGAAACCTGTTAAATTACCATTGCAGGAAACACATGATTTGATATTCTGGTACATATTATAAATAACGTTAAAACAGTTTCCAGATATGTTATTTTGTAATAGTTTTTGCCAAAGTCCTGATTGCCAAACTGTGTCAAATGCTTTCTGAAAATCTACAAATGCCGAAAATAATTTCTTTTTCCTAGCTTTTAATAATTCCATGAGGTTATATGGAGCAAAGATGTGATCACTGGTAGAATAACCCTTTCTGAAACCTGCCTGAGCTTCCAACAATATGGAGTTTGTTTCGATGAATGTTTGTAAACGGTTATTTAAAACTGCTCTGAAAAGCTTACCGAAACAGATAAGCAGGGTAATGGTTCTGTAATTTTCAGGGTTTTGTGGGTCACCTTTACCCTTAAATATGGGTTTGATAACACCTACTAACCATTTTTCTGGAAATGTACCAGTATCAAGAACCATGCTAAAAGGTTTGGTATAAATATCTACGAAGACATCAATTGTGCTTGTAATATATTCATTAATTATATTATCAAGACCAGCATCTTTGTTATTTTGTAAATTCTGCACACAGTTTATTATTTCACCTCTTGTTACAGCTGCATGAAGTATTGTGCTTTCTTCCATGTTTACTTTACGTAGATTATCAATATCAAAGTCGCCATCTGCCGAAACTTCATTTAAAGATTTAAACAAGAGTCATCAGAAAGATGACATATCCCCCGGCAGCTGTCTGTAAAGTAACCACTAGTAAATGTGCAACTCTGTATGTAATGAGTCAACAGTTTAATGTTCTTTAAGAAGCATACATTGTTTACCCACAAAAGATCCACCATGGCCGCATCCATATGAATACCAAGTTTCGATCCAATACACTGAATGGTTTGGGAATTCTGCCCCGGAAACAAACCCCATCCCCAATTGAGTCTATGTCCAACTTCATTCCATAAAAATTTAAAAAAATAAAAATTAGAAAAATCCCCAAATATCAAAAGGCACCACTTCAGTATGTGCCTGATAGCTTTGCCAAGTTTCAATCAAATACACTGAATGGTTTTGGAATTCTGCCCCGGAAACGAACCCCATCTCCAATTGAGTCTATGTCCAACTTCATTCCATAAAAATTTAAAAAAATAATAATTAGAAAAATCCCAAATTATCAAAAGGCACCACTTCAGTATGTGCCTGATACCTTTGCCAAGTTTCGATCAAATACACTGAATAGTTTTCGAATTCTGCCCCGGAAACGAACCCCATCCCCAATTGAGTTTATGTCCAACTTCATTCAATAAAAATTTAAAAAAATGAAAATTCGAAAAAAATCCCAAAATATCAAAAGGCACCACTTCAGTATGTGCCTGATAGATTTGCCAAATTTCGATCAAATACACTGAATGGTTTTGGAATTCTGCCCCGGAAACGAACCCCATCTCCAATTGAGTCTATGTCCAACTTCATTCCATAAAAATTTAAAAAAATAATAATTAGAAAAATCCCAAATTATCAAAAGGCACCACTTCAGTATGTGCCTGATACCTTTGCCAAGTTTCGATCAAATACACTGAATAGTTTTCGAATTCTGCCCCGGAAACGAACCCCATCCCCAATTGAGTTTATGTCCAACTTCATTCAATAAAAATTTAAAAAAATGAAAATTCGAAAAAAATCCCAAAATATCAAAAGGCACCACTTCAGTATGTGCCTGATAGATTTGCCAAATTTCGATCAAATACACTGAATGGTTTGGGAATTCTGCCCCGGAAACGAACCCCATCCCCAATTGAGTCTATGTCCAACTTCATTCCATAAAAAAATTAAAAAATAAAAATTCGAAAAATCCCAAAATATCAGGAGGCACCACTTCAGTATGTGCCAGATAGATTTGCCAAGTTTCGATCAAATACACTGAATGGTTTGGGAATTCTGCCCCGGAAAAGGAAATGATTACGGACGGACAGACGGACGGACGGACAGACTGGCTGATCGCTATATCCCCCCACATTATATGCCGGGGGGATAAAAAGCTGAATAATGCTTCACTATCTGGTAGGTTTTCATCGACAGACTGCCTTTGCTTAAGAAGTTTCCAAAATGAACAGGGTTCATTTCTTTCAACATTATAATTTGTCTTGAAGTTTTTAAAAATGCATATTTGAAAATTTATGAATGCAGTTTTTATAACTTTTACTTGCATTAACTAGTCGTTGTTTATTTTGGAATGTTTGACTACGTTTGAAATATCTCTTGGCCTCAAAGTATTTTCCACGGGCGATTTTACATTGTTTACCAAACCAAATTTTAGAGTGCTTGTGGGGTGTTGATTTTCTCAGACTCTTTTTAACAAATCCGAACACTTTGACAGTAGTACGAAGAAGCACATCACTTATTTTGTCATTTTCTTTTGTTATAACATCAATTGGCTTACAATAATCAGCACAAAGTAGCTCAGATTCAATGGATTGTATAAGCCCTTTGTCAGTAGAGTCGACATATTCAGTAGCAAGCGTCCTATTCCATTTTCTAAGGTTGGGGCTTGTGTCGTTCTCTGGTCTCAACGCTTGGGGTGTAACAGGCTTATCCAAGTTTTTTGTTAGTGTTACAGTGATAGGTGAGTGGATATCTGAGAACCATGGTTCAAAATCCAGGACCTTGAAATCTTCTATTGTTGGGAAAACATTAGCACTCGCTACAGCATAATCAACCAAGCTTACTCCTTTACATGTATCTTTGCCAACTCCTTTGTCATGTCCAACTCGGCCATTGACAATGTATATATTGTTGTTTTTACATAAATCAACTAGCTTATAACCATGTGAGGTTGGCATCCCTACATCCTGAATTGACCTTTCTAACAATACATTAGCATATTTTAGTCTTTCAACATCATTCATATAGTCAACAAAATCGTTGGGGAATATATCCTCGTTGATAGAGCTTGAGTTTTTTGTAATAAAATCTGACAAAGTCAACAATGATAAAAATACTATTGTTGCAATCTACTGATAATTTACACAAGATTTCATTATGTAGTTTTAGAAATGTTTCGTCAGAATAATATGGTGAACCCTCTGGTGGGATATATGAGATACCAATATATATATCTCCATTACAGGGTACATTAAATATTTCATAGGAAGCGAGAAACCATATAGCATATTCTGAGGATACGGCTATTCTTTGGAAATGCTGTACGTAATCATGCTTCATAGCAGCGGCTATACCGCATTATTTTCTTGTAATTCTATGTTTATAAAACATTACATATCCAGGAATGTCAATACAATCAAATTCATCTGGTTTTGTTTCAACATAGCATAACGTTTCATAGTTTCAAATTCGTAAATTCAGGAATAAGTAATCTCGATTTCAAACCACATACATTTAAGTAAATCAGTTTAAAATGAGAACCCTCACTGTAAAATGATATGAAAGCGCCTGTTGGCGAGGGCTCATACACAGGCGGCTCTGTTGGTTTTCATTATCTGCATGTACACGAATATCGTCACAATATGATTCACATGCTTTTTGTTGATGGGTGACACATTATTGTTATTTGTAACATACACATCACAATGGTCTATTGCTAGCTGGATATATATTGAGATAACTGGATAATCATAGCACTAGTCTTCACATTGTGATGTGCTTTAGCGTAGATTCAGACAGACCAGTGGCAATGCTAGCTTTTGACAAATCCGAGATTTCTTTGTACATTCTTTTGTCAATGTAACATAGGCACTATAGGCCAAGTCTCGAGCCTGAAAATGTACGATTTGGCCATACTTACCTAGCTTTGACATGCTTACCCGGTATTTGTTTGTAATTAACTTCTATCCAACAACTTTTAGAGAATTGTGGTAGCGACTTGTAGTATGTAGTATGTAGCCTACATAGTGATTAATATTTAGAGTGTGGATATGACAGAGTTTGATTGCATAAGTTATTTTTATGAGAAATCGAACAATAGTTATCATTGTTTATAATTCTAAGAATACTACCTCTTTTACATCGTTGCCATGTATTTTGGCTTCAATCACACCATACTTAACTTTCAGATTTTTAAATGGTGTCCTCTTCACTGTCAACTATACAATCAGTTGTACCCGCCATAGCACTTTAGCAGCCTACAGCTCTGCTGTGTGTAAAGGTGGGAAAACCTCACTTCTTTCCAAACACCAGTCTACTAGAGCCAGATGACTGGGGAGGTGAGAGAGGGTACTTCTGACGAATTAGAGGTAGTATTCTTAGAATTATGAACATTGATAACTATTGTTTGAACTTGAATGCAGTCATCTAGATAAGAATTGAACATGATCCCTTGAAGATGTAGGAACTTCGTGATGGGTCGGGTCTGGCGTGTAAAAAGCCACGGGGCCGAAAAAATTGCAAACGGGAGCACCTTCCATTGGTAATGGTGGTCTTGAAAAACAAACCGGAGGATGTGACGGTGCTCCCGATGGATGGGAATGTGCAGATAAGCGTCTTGGAGATCGTGATGGATCATATAATCGCCGGGATGAATGAGCGTACGAAGGAGCGCGATTGATGTCCTGCGAAAATGTGGTGGGGTTTCGAGGTATGTAGCGTTGAAAGTCTTCATGTTGAAAATGAGCTGTAGTTTTAAACTGTCCTTTTTGGGTACAAGTAAAATGGGGGAATAAAACCCGGGGGTCGCGGGAAGTGTGCCGAGAAGTGTTTGCAAGTTACGTACCTACCGTTTCAATCAATGTTGGTAGCTGCCTGGACGGATACGTTTTCCGATGGGGATGGAGTGCCGTAGGTGGTGGTGCGATCATCAGTAATCGATACCCTTGTTGAAGCAGCTGCGTCACAAAGGGGTCTGCGAGCGTGGTCCAATTGTCTGCAAAAATCTGGAGTCTTCCGCCTACGGAAGGTTCGCGCTGGGCAGGAACAAATTTGGGATATTGGTAATCCTTTTTCTGAACCTCCAATTACCTTTTCTGGAGACATAGAAGGTCCAACTTGACCTAGGCTAGAATTTCTCTGCACGTCCTGTGCAACCTGTTGTATCACGTCAGCAAACAAGGAGCGGGAAGACCAGGGTTGCTGATACAGTTTGGCCTTAAATTGGTCATCCCAGGAAGAATGTTGTAGCGCACCATGGCGACGAAGAGCCGTCATGGAGCCGGCGTGGTGAGTGAGGAGGTCCAAAATCTGCGTAAGCTTGTCTTGTGTAAGGTTGATTAATCCCCGAGTAAAGGCATCTTCTTGGGAATGAGTGGAGAGAGATGGAGACTGCGTCCATGGCTGACATAATAGTAGACACGAGTGGGAGGGTACGGCGTACTGTGGTATCCAAGTGCGTTAGGTCCCGATCTTCAACCACTTAAGACGAGGTTGAGTGCTTCTGAGACAGAGTAGAAACGTCACTGTCAATCTCGGGGGAGACGACCGTAGTAGACATGCCATGGGTGTCTGTGTCTTCAAGGATGAAGCAGGGGATATGGAGACGATCCCGAAGTCGACGAAAGGACGCGAAAGCCGTATCTAGGTTAGAGTTAATGTCCAGTAAGACCGGTCTTGGAGGGAGCGTGATCTTGGACAAACTAGCTGATGGAACTCCCACAGAGGAAGGCGCTGACACGGGGTCGTCAAGTACGCCTATCGGCTGTGAACTGTCAGTTGGTTGAGCCTGGGTATTGGGATCGCCCAAAGTAGAAGCCAAACCACCCGAGCCGGGTGGCGTTGAACGGGAGGCAACCAGAACAGGAACAGGATCAGTAGGTTGAGGATTCGATGAAGGATCTGAACGGTGAAAGAGGACAGTGGGTATTGCTTTCACCAGAGAATTAAACGATGTTTCCGAAGTCTGTTGTTGATCCCTGTGATCCCAACTCGTGGGAAGGATTGGTGGACCAGGGTCAGAAGGAGCCGACCTAGAAGAATTACACTCCGGCGATCTGTGTGCCGAACGAGAATGGCTCCGAGAATGACTTCGACGATCTCATTCTTTATACGACGACGAACGCTAATCCTGTGAACTGTGAGGTGGGTAGGCGTAGACGGCAGAAGAACGGTAGTCAGGAAACCGTGAGTAAGGGTATCGGGGACGCTGGATCGCTGGTAATAAGCGTCATGGTAGATAGGGTAGGTATCCCATCCTCTATGGGCCGCATAGGTATCCCCGCCGACAAGGTCCCGTGAGGCTAGCCGCTATGCTGGTAGTCAACAATGGATGACCGGTCTCTATCGTTAGTCGAAGACGATCGGGAGCAGGATCGATAATGCTCATTGAAACTCGATTGAGAATGCCGATCCTTAGAGCAGGAGCGCCGATCCTGTGAGCGAGAGCACCAATTCCGGGAGCAGGAATGCAGATGCTTGGAACGAGAGCGCTGATCGTGGGAGTGGGAATGCCGATCAGTCGTCTTGGAGGGAGAACGTTGTAACGAAGTGTGACGATGTAAAACGACCCGAGATGAAGTCATATCGACGACCGTATCTCTAGCCCCCAGGGGGGGTGCTGAGCTAGCCGAAACCAAGAGCGGGACTTTAGAAAGGGCAATCTGGAGCAATCTGTCGCTGGTATAACGGGAGCTGGACCTGGGTTGATCAGACGGACCGAGCGCACATCGACCTGCATATCTTGCTTTGGAGTTGTAGACAGGTTGTGAGAAGACAAGTTGTCTGTAAGGAAGCTGTCTGAGAGGGTGTCGTCTGTGACAGAAATTACAGGTTCGACAGGATTGTCTTTAAGGCATGATGAGCTGGTACTAGCTTTGGAATCCCCTGCTTTGGAACGGCGATCGGTAATACAACGACGACAACGTTGCAGGTAAACTTTAAAAGCCAAGTTAGTTAGGGAATGACATTTCGCACATCGGGAACCCAGGGTGCACTGTCCCTGACAGTCGCAACATAATGAGTGGGGATCCGACGTGGAATAGGTACGTCTGCATTCTTTACAAGCAGGACGTTGATCGGCCTTCTTTCCCATATTTTTCTATTTAAGATACGCAAACCAACTGGCGAAGGACAATAATTCTGTTCACGGAGGCGATGAGAAAGAGAATGAATTGGTAGAGGCGCACACGTGGGCAGTTCAAGCAGGCACTGCGTGCACGAGAGGCACATAATTGACCTAGCCTTTGGACCTAACCATGGAGATGCAGGGGGGCTTGGGGGGCTATTTTTAGTTTAGAAGCTGGAAACATGATTCAAGCACGTTCCCACATAGGATCGAAGAAGAAGGGAGAAATGCAAAGTGTGAGATAGGATAAGTTTAGAAATATAAGATTTCATAAAATCCACTTACCTATTTCTTTTTTAATTTCATTGTTTAGGTAATTTGAAAATTATTTTAAAAAGAATTATAAATAGTATCTGTCATCACCCATTTCCGATAACAGTGGCTGTCCAATCAGTAACATGTAAAAATGCCTCCGTTTTCGAAGCTTCATATAAATAACAAGTTTGTCAAAGACTGACATATGACACATCGCCAGAAAGCTTGTTTTTTCATCTACACGCTCGTTACATAGCCTCAAGTCTATTCGTATATATAACATGTGATTTTATTGGATAAAAATTGGTTTCTTATGATGCTTTCTTGCTGAAATCTGCTCGGTTTGATTGGTCAAATTTGAGCATGTGACCTAAGGCAGCCATTCAAATTACGGCTATGGTACCGTCCTTGCGTATGATGAATTTCAGATTTTGACAAAAGATATTTGTTAAATCGTGTTATTCTGAACATTTTAAGCAGGAAAACATGATCTATATTAAAAATATGGTGCTTTGTGGATGTATCGTGCTAGGTTACAAGCTGTGACAAGCATTTTACATGCATATATTTAGGCATTACACATCATGTTCGAGCCGAGAATTCGGGGCAACGAAAGTTTAGATGTCATTTGACTTACCACCTGTGAAGATCTGAGGGTAGAATAGGTCTTCAGCAACCTATGCTTGCCGTAACAGGCGACTACGCTTGTTGTAAGAGGCGACTAATGGGATTGGGTGGTCAGACTCGCTGATTTGGTTGATGCATGTCATCGATTCCAATTGCGTGGATTGATGCTCATGATGTCAATCACTGGATTGTCTGGTCCTGACTAGACTTATTTACAGGCCGCTGTCATATAGCTGGAATATTGCTGAGTGCGGCGTTAAAAAACAAACAAACAAATCATTTTTACTCTTACATTACATGTGGATGCGAGAAAAGATGGAAATAATAACTTATCTGTAAGTTTGACAATTTTTAGATATATTTTTGTTGATTTTATTTATTACTTTGTATGCTATATTTTAAGATTTGCTAGAAACGTCTTTATTTTGCTCTTTGACATTTTCGAAGTCTGCCCGTTGTTGAAGTGTGTATCCGAGAATTTTATTTTCAATATTGCGGGAAATAGTGAATAATTTTTTATTCTATTGATAAAAAATGATAAATTGAAATAGAATACATATTTCAGACATTGTGAAATGTGATAGATGTAATAAATGAATGATATGACAGGTAAATTCATAAAATTATGTACTATTTATAGGTAATGATGGTTCTGCCGCAACCCCACTGGAGCTGGATTTATATACCTATACTGCTACTACAGGTGGCATTTTTTATGCGTAAATGACTATGCAATTCAACGATAGTCATGAGATTAAGTTAAATTAGCTCTAGCTCACCAATACCTGGGGCCAATCATTGCTTCTATTAGTATAAAAATGATGATGTGATTCAACAAAAGTCGTTTTAAAAGAAATATCAATATTAATTAATAATGAATAAAATTTACTATAGCCCACGAGGATATTGGAAAGGTGTAGGAGCAATAAAAAAATTAGCCACCGCGGCTAAGGTATCTAAAGATGTAGCCAAGGATTGGTTAAAGTAACAAGCGATGTGGCAAATATATTTACCGGCACCGCGTTATATACCGAGGAAGAAGTTTGATATTTTTACGACGAATGAAGTTCATCAGGCTGACCTCTTGTTTCTTCCCCACGATAACGGTAACCAAGGTAAAACGCAAAACGTATAAATACACTTTAACAGTAGTGGATGTGGCTAGTCGATACAAAGAGGGAGAGCAATTAACCTCGAAAGATTCAACAGAAGTAGCTAATGCACTGAGTCGCATATATAAACACGGACCACTAAAATGGCCTAAGCTATTTCAAGTAGATCCCGGTCGCGAGTTTATGGGATCGGTAACTAAACTGTTAACAAAGCACGATGTCGAAATCAGGCATGGTGAAAGAGAGGCCCACCGCAGTCAAGCTATTGTTGAAAGATTTAACAGGACATTAGCGGAACGTTTGTTTGGCTATCAGTATGGGATTGAAATGAAATCCGAGCGATTGAGATCAACCGAATGGGTGACACGATTATCAGCCGTTGTATCAGCGCTGAATAATGAAGTAACGAGATTAATCGGGAAGAAACCATCTGATGCGATTAAAATGAAATCCGTGACTTCCGAATCTTCAGCACTGAGGAGAGGCAAAGAACGAAAACTTCCGGATAGAGTAAGGGTAAGATATTTATACCAGCCCGGTGAACTCGAGGGAGGCCTACGTCGCGCAACCGATCCCATATGGTCCCTTAAGACGTATAACATTAGACGATTGGTTACGAAAGAAGGAGAGCCTATTCTTTATTATCTTCAAGATGGACCGGGCAGGGCATATGTACGAGAAGAGTTGTTCATAGTTCCCGACGGTATGGTATTACCACCATAACCATAAGCATAGGTAGTTACACCATCCTTATCAATCCATCTCTTTGTATCTAAGGGGGATAATGATGTCTTGTTCATTCTTAATCCATATATCCTATGATTGTAACTTCTTAAAGAGTTCATCTCGTGTTTGAACGTTCTACCGTTGAATAATGCTTCTTTATACTGTTCGTTTTTGATGTGCTTTTTTACAACATACTTCTTAACACCCTTGGCTTTTCTTATCTCTCCATTATCGGACTTCTTTATAGAATACATCTTAGGTCTTAATCCTACATACTCCGCTGTAGGGGTCCCAGCACATTCATCCTTCATCTTACCTAACACCTTTTTATTTACTACGCTGTGCAGTGGATTATCTTTTGGGTAATTGCTCGTGTCGTACATATCTATTTTTTCTGCCATATCTTTATACACATCCTCGGTTTGTATTTCCATCAACAAAGAATCTGTGTCGGTATAGAACACCTCGCATCTATCGCTGTATTGCTTCTTAAGTTCGTTGTAATAAAAGTCATACATTAAGTGTTTTGACAAGTCGAGAATACTCATACTTGAATTTTATATTACTCTTCTGCATATGCAACGCGGCTAAGTCGTTATCGAATATCTTGCTTCTGTTAAAAGCCGGACTGGCTATAAGTTTCCTGAGTCTTTCTTCCTCATTAGATCTGACTAATTTAACATCAACACGCTTCCTTAGATTCTCCATAGTTTTACCTAATACCGAGTTATTCATGAGCTTATATAGATTCTTTTCGAAATCTCTGGTAGCTATCTTTCTTAAATCTGTGTTCAGCCTTATATAGGGCTCTATCCAAGGGCTTTGATCAAACTTTAGAACTCTGTGTATTTTCTTAAGTTTCATACCTAACGATAGATACAACTGGAGATTTCTGTAGTGAACTATATATTTTGTCTTATCCATCAAATTTGGTACGAGTTTTTCTACGTTAGCTAACCTACTATTACCCATCAAGGAGTGTTGATATTCCGACATCCAATCTTTATTAACCATTAATCTTTCGGGAGCTAGCGGATAACTGTTATGGTCTTTATGTAACGAACTTGGATATTCCAAGTCAACTTCTAGTATGTACCCTTTATTCGCATCATTATTATTCACATCAACATCATCGACCCACTCAAAACCACCCGTGGGTAAAGGTTGACTCATAGCCCATCCATACAAATTGTTGGCGTCTAGATATAATATGTGCATGTTGGGTTTACTCGGATCGTATCCTTCCACTAATTTATTATTAGCCTTAGAATACCTTTTTGCTGCCATTGATATACCACCTCTTAATCCTTTCTCAATAAACAAGTGCATATCGTAATCTGTGAGTAGTTTTAGCTCTACGCCGGTCTTCTTCAACAATGCATCCCACGATAGTCCGGGACTGGAATAGTACCAAGCCGTATTGTTTTAAACACGTCTTTCTAGATATCTCGAAAATATCGGCGAGTAACAGTACATCGGTTTTTAAGTACCGATCGTGATAATCACCTAAATTCTTACAACCTAATTTATCCCAAGACCGTCAGAGCGTGTTCATAATCAGCATCTGTTATTTTAGATTCTGTTAAGTTACTATAAAATGATTTGAGGGGTGTTAATTCAGTTTTTTCAAATCTTGACCAATCATCCATATATTCATAAGGATATACACCTTTTCTCAGCAACAAATGACGAGTTATCTTATCGGTATATTGATTTGTTATCAGCAAAGTCATCGGGATTGTTCGCATTAGCTAAATTGTCCAGGGAAGATAACAGAAACTGTACGGAGTCTATGAATCTAAGCCCATTACTTTGCTTTATTCTAGATTTCCCATCCTTGTCCCTATAATGTATAGGTTTAGTCAACGAGAACGATATGTATTTTTCCATATTATTAGGAATGCACGTTAAACCGCCGTCAGTCTTTGAGATAGCTTGCATAAAGAGATGTGAATCGTATCCCCTAAGGTTATGAAACACAACGGGGATGGGTATTGTTTGTGAATTCATTTTTAGTTTCAAGTTACACTTGTTATACGCGGCTCCCCGATAATTACCCGTGACGTGACAATGATCTTTTACGGAATCCCCATCCAGGGGTTTATTACAAACATGACAACTCGTTGACTTCTTATGGGCCCTCCTTCGTCATACACATGGGTTTCTTACACGATAATTTTTCTTTGATTATTCTCTCTTCATTTTGTAGATATTCTAGGAACTTTCCCGCTGCATCGGGACCTCTGTAAATCACAGGAGTGTTTGTTTTCCCATCATACCTTACAACTATATATCCAAACCCACAAGGAATATGTTCCTGAGTTTTGTACGTAAAACTACTATCTTGATTATTATCTTGAATATTTTCTATGGGTTTGATAAGCGCTTCGAAGTCGGCGTAAATTACGTACGGTACTGGCATTTGATTACAATAATGTTCAAATTTTAATATATTTTTTCCCTCTTTAGGCATATCGATCCTGATAGCGGTCTGTCCAACACCTCTGCAGTCTTCTTTATGCGCTTCTAATAGATCTTGTCTGCTGTACCCATGCAGGCATCTTTCGCAGAAACATTTCTTTCTAGCATGTTTTGTTTGATCGTATAATAGCCTGTTTAAACTCTTTATCCATGTATAATGATATTTTCCATCTTTTTCGATCAGAAATGAATTGATTCTGGGGATATGTTCCGGAGCGGAGCTTATCCTGTGTACAACAATTCCTTTAGAATGTCCGAAAACATTTATAGCTAAATTATTTTGCTTTTCCACACTATTGGTGTAGGTTTGTCTATACCATCGAAGTTGAGTCCATCGTTTGGGGGATAGCTAGAAGGTCTATTTACAAATTTAGAATCTACGGGGAACAATGCAGATCTTATCATCATTCTTAAACAGTCATCGCCTTTATTTTTTACATTAATTATGGCTTTTTTTTTTTATAATCCGGGGGTAAATCTATATAAGATCCACCTTTGAAGGGCATATAATTTGCTATATCTAAATATAAACTATCGATTTTATCCACACCCCAACCCGAACTTCTATTAGTCCAGCATTCTAAAGTTTCCTGTATCCTCTGAATTGATGTATCTAATGATGCGTTTATAGTATCGGATTCGGTTATAACTTCTTGATTGCTACGGAAATATGGTTCGGTATATTCGGTGCTATCGTCTGTGTTACTTTTACTCAATAACATTTTAATCGTCAGCTGGTATTTTATACTATGTACATCTAATTCCTCGTTAATTTTACTTGATATGATGGGCTTAATATCGTTAACATCCATGTTGGAATTAATATCCATCTTCCAACCTCTTAGATATTTACCAACGCAGGCGGATGTGGGTACAAATATTAATTCTTGTTGTTGTTGAATATTATCATCATCATTATTATCAATATCTAGTAAAGCGATAAATTCAGCTCTTCTCATTCGAGAATAACCTCTCAGCCCACTGTTTCTCGCTTGAGCTTTGAGTTCTCTAACAGACTGGGGTTTGTTGTATTCCAAACCTAGTAAGGTAATCAATTCAGCTTTTCTCATTCGAGAATATCCACGTAGACCACGTTGCTTTGCCATAGCCTTCAACTCTCTGACAAAAACCATTGTGGTTGAATGGTATATGCAAAATGAGACAAATGTCTAATTGGTTGTTTTTCATATGTATAAAAAATTCGTATTCTCCCCAACCTATTCCTCTCATTGATGTAATCTCTCTTACTAGCATAAATAATCTGGTTCCTGACCCTATCAGCACCGTGTTCCTTACATAAACAATAACAACCTTTGACCCCTATCCCGTATACAGAACACGTATAGTTTATGTTTCCGCGCCTGATGTAATAATCGTGTATGCCACAGTAAATTTCAACACAGCGTCGGTTACATAGAGTTTTTTTACCCATGAGTGTAAATCTGCAATGATTCATGGTTTATACATCTATCATATCATTTGTCTAAATGCAAATCACATCTACACTATTGATTAGGCAGTCAGCCAACGTTATTTATAGATCATGGTTTATGCATAGCCACAGCTGTGGTTATTAATGCGTAATTGTATAGCTGAAAATCAATACAGCAGATAACCCCATTATCACAAATGTGACCTCGCGATCTTTCTGAGCCTCTGACGGTGTATTAAACTGACTCATTGTTGGTCTTGGTATTGGGTCAAGTTTTTTCCCATTACGTTTGAATTGAATGTCCTTCCTTACGCATTTCTTCATGAATAAAATCTGATCTCTTCATTCTCTGCCGCATATATTGTGACTGGGCTCCTTCGAGTTGTTCCATTGCTTCGTTATTTCGTTTACGCTCCTCTTCAACTTCTTTAGCATTTGATTCCCTCAAAGTAGAAAATAAATAATTACTCCCCGAAAAAGCTAGATCATTAACAATAGCTCAACCGACCATCATCGCAATTGTTGCCATATGTTTAATAATATAAAATATTCAAATGTTTAATTACTTCATTATGTCTTCCGGGATAAGTCCTTGTTTGATGAGCATACCCTTCGTTGCCATAGCCAATCCAATATCCAGAACCATCATTGGTATATCATAACTATTAAAATCTAGCTTGGGAGGTGTGGCTTTAGTAATCATTTTAGCTATATGGGCATAGCCAATGTCCAAGCCGGTGACCACCGCTGAATGATACGTTGCGTTTACCAACATTTTACCGTCTGTAACTGGAGTAGTCATGCTTCTTATAGCATAATATGGGGGCTAACCTCTAATTGAACTTGTTGTTGCATTGGGGGTGACGTTTTCTCTTCTCCG
The DNA here is from genome assembly GCF_022045235.1 of Haliotis cracherodii. Classification (NCBI taxonomy): domain Eukaryota; kingdom Metazoa; phylum Mollusca; class Gastropoda; order Lepetellida; family Haliotidae; genus Haliotis; species Haliotis cracherodii. The sequence continues at coordinate 34,862,397 of NW_027266286.1, forward strand.
GTCTTATAAAAGAACCATACAGCCGCTATACCAGCGACTCCTACTAGTGCCCATGTTTTAATCGGATTAATATTTGAATTATTTATTAATTTCGCTTTCCTCGCGAGTCCTCCATCCTCCCAGCTGCGATTTTCAAAGGATTCTTTGTCACTCTGGCTTTTAGTATTTTCTCATTCACATGTTGTGTTTTCTCATTCACTGGTGGTGGTTCCTCATTCACTCGTTGTTCTGCAATCTGTTGTGGTTGTGCAGTTTCGTTCGCAATCTGTTGTGGTGTCACCTGTTGAGTCTCCATTATTTATTTGAACTTCGTTCTTTATATAAGTTGGCACGTATGTTTAAATTGACAATATCTAGCCGTTATTAAAGCTGTGGTGAGTGGAGCTAAGAACATTCCGTATCTATGATAAAACTCACAGCTCACTGAGCTTATAGCGTGTTCGATGAATGGTCTTTCTCGAGAGATTCGCATAAATACATGCGATGTTCTGCCGGGATAGGGAGAAACGTACTAGCTACGACTGTGTATAGTTGTAATATAGCCGAACCTATCGTTTTAGTCATGGTAGCTCCCAGTCTAGACTCATAACGCACGTACAGTTTTTTAATCTCTTCGTCGGTAATGTTATCAATTTTTTCGATGGTAAAATTTTCTCACAAATATTGGGAACATTTTCCACCGGCTACCAAAGCCGCCAGTCTTTCTCTATGTTTATCTAAAGATTTATCTGTAACTTGTTGATCAACATGATCTGCATGATCTGCATCAGATTCTTTGAGCATTTGTTCGATAAGTTCGTCGCATTCCATAATGAAATACCTAAGGAGATATTTAAGTCTAACATAATATAATATGACATATCCAATACATCCCGTAATAATGAACTGTTGCGAAAGAATGATGATTTCGAGCCACATTTTATGTCATATTAACAGCTAATGTTCAATTTATCGTAATTTTGCTATATTTACCACATTTTGCTATAATTTTGCTGCATTTTGCTATATTCGCTAAGCAATTGCATAAGCAGCTGGTTGATCGGTTTTTAATACGAGTTTACAAGGCTTCGTTGCCGATAACAGTTTTCTGACTTTATCTTGTTCGGACTTGGTATAAATAACATCATTTTCGCGTAAACATTCCTCGAATGAATCTCGATCTTTGCAATGAAACAGTGCTACCCATTTGGTTTGCTCTCTGAGATCTTTCAGGACAGAGTTGTATTTTTGAGTAAGTACCCAAACGCTATGTTGAGTATGCTGACCGGAGAATGCTAAATACGAAAGCATATCTTTCTTTTTTGTGAGTTCTTTACTCGCGCTGCAGTCGTTTATTACCAAAAAAGGTTGATTCTCCTTTGTATTTTCCGTGACATACTCGTAAACAGTCTTGTAAACGATCGCCCGGATCGACTCTGTGTACCCCGTCGTCATTCATTACCCAATCTCTCGATAAGTATGTTTTATTAACGCTTATAGTCGGGCACAGAATAATAATATGATCGAAAACGTCCCGATAATGACTTTGTAAAATATCTAGAATAAAAGCTGTTTTTCCGCAGCCCGTTTGCCCCCATATGATAGCGCAGTGCGGATCTTTAGGTAAAAGATTATCAATAGACTGCTTGCACGAATCGTCCATTCTGTATATTAAGTTGCGCATCCATAATCACGTACAAATATATGTTTAATTTACCAGCCGTTTCCTGGAGCTTCATTATCTTTATAGTGACACCCTCGCTAGCATTTTCTATTCTCCTCCCACTGCCGTGTAGTTGGTCATCGTCCGTTGTTCACATGTCGAGCCATAGCGCGTACTTCGTGGTGAGGTATTCACCCATCGATACACTCCCGAGAGACAGATCTTTCACGACCGCGATAACTTCCAGGGAACGTTTTATAGAAGGAATTTTTTTTATCTCATCCCACTGGTGATACGCTAGCATTCTTTGGCTATATAGTTGATTAGGAACGCCCTCGATAGTCAATTCTACTTTTGTAATCTGGGATTGTAGAACTTCTCGGTATTTCTTTTAAACGCATCGGAGGGGTCCTCGAACAACATTAAAATACCCTTCAACGACCTCGTGGGGATGTTTAGATTGATATTCCACATCGTATCTTTTTTGTCCCTCGTGATCTTTCGATGTCGCAGCACGCGATCGTACAAAATGGCTAAACTTCCTGTATAATGGTTACGAATTTGTCTGGTTAATTCGGGATCTGTTATCATATCGTACTCCAGCGAGATATTGTCAATGGAATAGCTAGCATCTTCACCAGCTCTGATTACTCTACCGTAGTCATTAAAAGTGAGTTCGTATTCTAACCTATCGCCTAGGGATGCTTGATAAAAGGGCATGGGGGAATCCAGTAATTCAAAGTCAAGAGGAACATAGAATCGGTTACCTAATGCGTCGGCAACGGACTTATCTTTTACGACAGTATCATCACCATTATCAGCCCCCACGTGCAATCTCAATGTGTTCTTATTACAAATACCTTGGTACTGTAAGTTTTCCCGCTCTTTATCCGTTCTCCAGAGATCCATGTAATGATAGTATACATCGCTACTGTCGATACTCAAAACCTAATTACCGCTAATTTCAATGGCGATTTTCTTAACGATAGCACGACCTATGTTCTGAACGGGCTCCCTGTTAACGTCGGTAGAAGTCAAAATAATCGTAAATGCTAGTCGGACAGTTCCCGGAACTAACACATCGTGTGCGCCGAGATTAGGAAAGCGAACCAGAAGCGTTTGACTCTGATCGATGGTACTAGGGTTATTAGTTATAGATACAGACTGACGAATTGCTTTGACCCCTAATGGATCTCGAAGTCTACGTTGTGGGTTTAACTTGCGTCCCTATTGCGAAGACATTGTTATATTGAAAACATGTACCCTATGTTTAATATAAAAATGGATGATTTTGATCTAGATACCTTTGATGACTTTGATAACCAGAATCCAATCGAAGATACTAGTGAAACCAGCTTTATGAATCTTAATGATGAACTTTTAAACCCAACCGTAAATGATGAACTTTTGAAACCAGCCGTTGATGATTATTACGATACCTTTAAAGATGATAGTCCTATTGGTCGTGACTATTCAAAGTTTGAGATAGATAGTAAAGGAATATTGCAACTGCGTGGCGAACCGGATATTGATCTTATGCATTATCGTACTCGTAAGCCCCTAGCCTTGTCTACGATAGCCGGTAAACACGGTATCAGCACTGTTCGTGATAAATTAGGTTTTGTGGACTACTCGCGGCTTTCCGCGAAGACTACTAAGGTTCTTAGGACTATGCGGGAAGAACTCGTTAACAACACAGATAATTTGGAAGCTTCGTCGATGGTGGCCTCGGACGGACTCGGAGAAATCTTGGGTACCTATTACGATAATTCCACGTTACAGGTACCATCCTCGGAGTTTAGTATTAGGGAATTACTAGGTCTTGACAAGGCAATGCGAACAATGCGGGGAGAACTCATCAATAATACAGCCAAGATATCCGAAATCGACAAGCATATAGCTTACGAGAAAACTAAACTTGAACAGGCGGGCAATGAGTTCAGTAGACGCCGCGTAGCGGAAAGATTGCGTAACTTAGAATATGAAAGATCGGCCCGCCTCGAAGCAGCTTCCAGTAAGAGAAAGGCACTTCGTTCGCAAATCAGTCGAATTCGAGAAACTATCGATGAAGTCCTCAACGATGACACTACACTGGCCGATAAAATTAAAACATTGTTCAGAGAACAGGGAATAATTATTGCCAGTATTTTAACCGCGTTGGGATTTATTATATCGACTTTGACTCACACGTTAACCGGTGGCACAGGTGGTACAGGTGGTGGCGGATCACCGCCTACGTCGGATGGTATAAAAGAGTGAATAAAAAAGCATTTAAAAGCATTAGGTTCAGCACTGGGAAAGCTCGCTGAGAAAGGCGCGGCTGCACTTCCAGGTATAATAGGGAGTATAGTTTCCTGGCTCTTGAATTAATTAGCTAAGACCACCACTTGGCTTAGTCAAAACTTGTGGGCACTGATCGTAGCAATCGCAGGGCTGTTGTACATATCCGCTAAGAACTATTTAACCAAATCAGTTCGCTAAGAACTATTTAACCAAATCATGAGTAAACCAACCGCGACTCCACCTAATACAAGCGCTGTTTTTTTCATTGATATGTTTTTGATTTTTAGCCACAATATGCGGTGACACTTGTGGTTATGCGTCAGTAGATGGTTGAGCGATAGTTGGTGTTTGTGGCTTGACTATTCCCTTTTCACCTGTGATTGTTTGCGTTATTAATTCGACGTTAATATCTGAATTTATACCTGGTTTTTTTTCATCGGTAGCGATAACAATTTTATTATTATAGCCTATCACTTGACCGATCTTAAGTTCCATATTACTCGGAGACATGTATAGTCCCGGCGCATAAACGTAGTCCACTTTGGATTGAGCATACTGTAATACATCTTGAAAACGCTTTATAGACGTTGGTATGTCAACTGGTGAATTAATGGCGTCCTCCACGTTTGAGACAAACTGTTTTTGCGCATCGAGCGCCGTCCCAGAACCGATAATTCCTGTTCGTGTTTGCGATTGTGCTCCGAGAATTGCCCATACATAAGATTCATTAAATCTTACAAATCCTGGGTTAGTAAAATTATTTTCCGTTTTATCATTAAGAAATTCATTCCAAGCGTTTGCGGTATCGTTCATTTGTATAAATTTTGTAACAATATAAATTAACCCACTCTTAAAACTCATAATATCCCCTCTCCAATCGTTACTCGAAAGTTCCCAGCCTTTATACCATTTATGTGTTTTTTAAAAATAATCATATATTCTTGTGTAAAGTTTGCTGGTATGCAACAACTTAAGAAAATTAATTTGACCTTTATTAAGTTCTTTATATGAATAATCATTTCTTCTTTGACGGTTATTTCCCCTGTGTAAGGAACACCTAGACCATGGTTTGCTCCTTTAATAGGCCAATCTTTACTCGTAGAAACATTAAATTCCTGACAAATACGCTCATACGCGGACCTATCATAATTATTATTTGTGGAATTCCATGCTCGATCATGCGGTAACGGAGCACTAATTTCTTTAAGTATACGTCTAATCTGATAGTACACGTGAAATGTTATAACAGACTTATTCAGTTCAAATCCTGGGGAATAAAGAGATACACCACATCCCGTTGTGGCACACCATATGGCAAAGTTTAACTGATTCTGCCAAAATTGCATCAGATTGTGAAACCAATCGTGCACCATTTTATCGCTAGTTGCCGTGACCCTGTACTTTCCAAAGATATTGGGGAATTTACCGAAAAATTCAGCACCAGAGGCAGTTACTATAATCGATTTATTAGTAATGTAAGTTGATTTCATATTTAAGTTATGATATAGTATCATTGTATATCTAATATGTATGTTACACTCCCGGGAATAACAAATGGTCAGTCTATTCAACTGCTCCATACTATCAATAACTCGGATGGACAACTTGAAGTTGCCCCATGCGATATAACGTATTACCCGCTGTGGACCAATATCAATGCTGCGAGAAAGAAATAATAAGATGTTTATACCAGGGGAAAACAGTGGTATTAAAAAATTCATTATTATACCTGATGGGTATTACAGCGTATGCTCAATCAATGATGAAATTTTTAAGCCTAATGGAATTTGTATCACACAAAATGAGTCGAATGGGACAGTGAAAATATACACTTGAGAAACAGGTATAGTTATTGACGAGAACTTAGCAATTACACTTGGATTTGGACAGCCAGTAACATTACCACCCAACAAAACAGTGAGTGTATATGCATTACCCGATTTAGTTCCCTATAAAGAGTTGTGCATCCATCTTGATCAAATCAGCACGACGGATAATATTCAACTAGAAAGTCCTTCAACTCTGCTAGGATCTATTCCAGTGAAAAATGAAAAATATAATGGTGGTAGAACGGAATCTTTCTCAACATTACAATATAAAAAATTAAAGCGGGGTATTATTTCAGACCTCAAAATTTCTGTATTAGATGTAAAACACCAACCTGTACATATAGGATACTTAAGAGTAACACTCCATATTATAAATAATGGTTGATTCCATATTTAAGTTATGATATAGTATCATTGTATATTATGTATGTTACACTCCCAGGAATAACAAATGGTCAGTCCATTCAACTGCTTCATACTCTCAATAACTCGGATGGACAACTCGAAGTCGCCATATGCGATGTAACGTATTACCCGCTGTGGACCAATATAAGTGCTGCGAAAAGAAATAATGTGATGTATATAGTAGGTGAAAACAGTGGTATTGATAAAAAACTCAGCATACCTGATGGGTATTACAGCTTATGCTCACTCAATGATGAAGTTTTTAAGCCTAATGGAATTAGTCTCACACAAAATGAGGCGACTGGGACAGTGAAATTCGACCATGAAGAAACTATAATTTTATTGGACCGATCAGCTACACTTGAATTTACACGCTTAGTTGGTGCAATACGCAAGTTACCAGATCAGGAGGTTAATTTACCTGATTTAGTTCCCTATAAAGTGTTGTTGATCCATCTTGATCAAATAAGCATGACGGATAATATTCAACTAGAAAGTCCTTGAAAATGAAAAATACAATAGTGGCAGAACGGAATCTTTCTCGTTATTACAATATAAAAAATTGAAGCGGGGTATTATTTCAGACCTAAATATTTCTGTATTAGATGTAAAACACCAACCTGTACATATAGGATACTTAAGTGTAACACTTCATATTATAAATAATGGTTGATGCATCAGGCCCTGGAACGCTCAGAAAATGTAATACAATTGCGCTTTCAGATCTCGGAGACACAGAAGGATTCGATAAACCCGGTACCGATGGTAAGTTATACGCTTTACACTTACAAGATAATGTATACAAGCGGAAAGAAGTTACATTCCCGGGTAATCTAGAAGATTTAAGCGATGTCGATGTTAGTAGACTCCTTAAAAACACTTCGTACAATATTACTCGCAACGGTGAGAATAAATGGACTATGGTCGAAGCAAACATCGAGTGGCTATTGAATATCGTCATTACCCCACCTTATGTGATGATGGGTAAGGGACATAATTTAACTAAGATAATAAATAGTGGTATCGTACTCGCGGCCTATATTCCGTCAAAACGAAAAAGTGTGTTAGTCTCTCCCCTGCCAGAAGACCCAGGTCATATGTTATATAGTCGTCCGGCCTTAAAAAATGTTAGTTTAAATTTGGTTACTGAATTCGATGATATTAAAGTTAACTTGAGTGCAATACCAAATATTTCTACACCTATTAATGAAGTCTTGTTCGGAGATGCACCGGTAGATGCCTTCGAAATATTACCAGGTCTATCGATTAAATGGCTCAAGAAACACAAGCGTCAACGTTGCAGTATTATTCATATCGGAGCATCGCCCATTGCAACCCTTGAGGGGGTCCAAATTATTAATTAAACTTATTATCGATTGTAAGGTATCCGAGGAGGAGTTTCGTTTAGTGCTGTCGGAACTCACCAAATACAACGCAATGAAGCAGGAGATTCGATCAAAATCTCGTAAGACCAGTGGTATTAGCAAAGACGAGAAAAAAAAGTTCATAGAACAGGAGAGGCAACAAGCACGTCAATTATTCCGTGCCAAAACCAAAGAACTGGTTGGAGATTAAAAATAGATTGCTTACTATCGTTTGATCACATTTAGACAAATGCTTACATAAATATATATAATAATGGAGATCGAAAAAGCTATTAAATGGAGAGAATTACCACAAGGTTTTTATTATATCAGTGATGTCAAACCAACCAAATACGGTTATCAATTGTTTCTTATCAATTTACAAGAAGAGTGTAGTTATATAGTCTGGTCTCCTAGTAAAATGAACGAAGAACTTAATAAAAATGTTGAATATCGCTTTATTGATAAAAATAATAAAGAATATTTTTATTACCATTTAGGCTCATCTAAAGCATTGATTGGCCCCAGGTATTGGTGAGCTAGAGCCAATTTAACTTGATCTCATGACTATCGTTGAATCGCATAGTCATTTACACATAAAAAATGCCACCTGTAGTAGCAGTATAGGTATATAAATCCAGCTCCAGTGGGGTTGCGGCAGAACCATCATTACCTATACTACTCGAGGCTTCTTGGCTGGTGTACCGGCCTACAGTGTTGAAAGAGTTAATGACATCACTTCTGGAACCAAAAGAAGTCATTTTCTTCCTTATGACCTCATTTCCAGTACCTATGGCATCATTTATGACGTTACTTCCGGTCTCATTTATCCTCTGATTTCACTCCTGGTCATCCAGTTGACTCAACTTGAATGATGCATGGTTTCTTTAAGGATCTATCCTCAGTGGAAGAGAAGAAAGGTAGCTGAAGCTATTGGTGAAAATTCCTCTCCCCAACCCCCCCCAACACACATACACTTTTTTTCGTAGAAGGGAGGGAAAACTACTGATTATTTATCGTCTATGCTGTGACAATAGGGCCTAGCGAGTAAATCTTTTAAGATCGCGCTGAATATCAACTAAGTAAAAGGATGTGAAAGTGTTCTGCAATTCCCCCAGGCAGCTTGAAATCACTTGTTCTGAGGAAACTGCATGAAGTCCATGAGGCAAGACTTGGGGCTAGACCTCTGATTTCATGGGCGGAACACGATCCAAGGAGAGGACGGGAGTCCTGGGCCTGACGATAACTTGAGGCTGTGGTTGCCTTAAGCCATCCCGCTACTGTGGCCTTAGTAATGTCTTTGTCGGAATGAGTCTGGCCAGAGATGAATAATTTTTCCGACATCAGCAATGAGGATCTGTCGCTGCTAGATAGCACTGAGAGCTCTTATTGGGCACAAAAGATGGTCGGGATGATCCACCGAAGGTCCTAGTGCAGGAATGGTGTAATGTCAGTGACCCAAGGGGCAAAGCGCAACAGCTTGGTTCTTTGCTACGAATTCTGTGAGAGAACCTAAGGTGATGAAGACCAGTTAGGGGTATTAGTGAGACTTGAGTAGTCCAGTGCAAGTACCTTAGAGAACCTAGCAACAGTAGCCATCGATAATAGGAAGGCTGTTTTCTTTGATTTTTTTTAGAAATGTAGCGAAAGCGAGTGGTTCAAAGGGTTCTGTTAGCAGAGCTGATAAAACCACTGACAGGTTCAATTTCAGGAAATTGCGAGGAACACAAACATCTTCCAAAAGGAATGAATGCATGGGTGTGTGTAAGATAGGATGAAAAGATCTCGTTTTGGAGAACTGAATGAAGAGCAGATCGATGACGAAACTTGTTATTCTGACACAGATGTAGGACTAAGTCGGCAACTATAGTGATGGTATTAATAGTAACATTTTCTAATTCAGATCGTTGTCCCCACTGGATAAACTTATCCCATCATCTGATTGTACCAGTCGGTAATGTTCGAATGATTTCAATCATGAGATTTAGGGATGTTATCGGCACATGGAGATAGGCATCTTGAAGGTCTATGCTGATGGACGAATTTTCCTGATGCAGTGTAGATCTTAGCTTCCACACAGATTCCATCTGGAATTTTGGAGGAGATATGAGAAAATCCTTGTTCATCTTGAGGTTGATGATCATTCTCATTTCTGTGTTTCTACTTCGGTAAAAGGAATACTGGGGAATAAAAAAGCCCTTGCTGACATCCTTGTCCTGGAGAAGGCATATGGCTCATTTCTCCAATAATGTGTTGATGGCAAGATTGGCTGCCCGTAATGAAATTCCAGATGAAATCTGTGGCCTCAGGGTTGAGAAGTGAGAAGAGGTTGGGTCTGGAAGTGTAGTTTGTAGCCTTGAGAGACTACATCTAGGATCCAGTGATTGGAGGTGATAAATTTCCAGTAGGATGACAGACTTCTGCCAACTGGACCCATGTTGGTGATAAGTCTAACAGTGTCCATGACTCTGACAATATCTGTCCACGGATTGGCTGTTGTGTAACAGATACTCCCATACGGAGCTTGTGTTGTTGAGTGGCTAGTCCTATTACCGGTTTATAATCCAAGCAGTCAAAGTGGCCCAGTTGTTTCTCATACGGTAGCCTTGAAGTCCATAGAGCCTGTGGGGTCCGTACAGAAGCCAGACTGTGGTAAGGCCTTAACAATGGGTTGGGAGGCTAATAACCAGTGCGGTCTGTGAGAGAACCATTAGGCGGCTTCTCTACTGGCTTAGTCAGATGGCTGGTAGAGCCGTGTGGGGACTTGCATGGTCTTGCCACCTGTGAGGGTAAGGGAGACGGCTGTTTAGAGATGGACAGTTGGCTGGTGGCTGGTGGCTGGACTTGAAGCTCCATCCGGTGGCCCATGGTCCCACATGTGGTCTCTTGGCCTGGGGATTCTTCTGCGCCTGGGTGGAATCGAGTCTTTTCATCCATTCTACCTGCAGTGATAGAGACGAAAGACAGAATTTAAAACGTGATATCTCGGATTTCTGCTGAGCAAGTAATCGCTCCAGTAGGGCAACAGGAAATTCCGGGTGTGCCGGCAGCACAAACAACTGTTGAGTGTCGGACGGTTGATCAGGCTGAGGGGTAGGTTGTTTATTAGTCTGGGAGATAATAATATCATCAACCTTTCCCTTGGTTGCATCTTTCCTCTTAGCCTTAGTGATAGCATCATTTAGCTTGGCAAAGGCTTTCTTGGAGAGAGGGAGACAGATAGGACAGTGACTGTCCTCTGTACAGGTAGACTCTTTGCACTTCCAACACTTTTATTTATGTATGGGTCACCCGAGATCACAAATTGGCCACATTTGTGACAAGCTGACTGAGAGGAAGCCATCGTGGAGAGATTGCAAGATAACACTCATGCAACCCGTACTTACGAATCAAGAGTCCACAAAACTACTAATACATTAGTAGATTTAGAAACTCATACTGAAACAAATTAGAATAGTGTGACTACAGCTTAGTGCTAGAGAAATATGTAGACGTGTTGACTCTCGCATACACAGGAAAGAAGTGAGGTTTTCCCCCTTTATGCACTGAAGAGCTATAAGCTGCTATGGCGAGGACAACTAATTGTATATTTGACAGTGAAGTGGACCCCAGTTGAAAATCAGAAAGTTTAGTACGGTATGATTGCAGCCAATATACAGGATTTATAGCAATAATGTTATAGAGGTAGAGCATTCGCAAGTATTATGTATATTAATGATGTTAACCATAAAATGAGAGTGCTATAACAGTGTTCACTCGATTTTGCATCCCTCAATACAGCACAAACTCACGGTAATCCATGGCTCCCAAATTTTACATACATTTTAAATAAAAACAAGTTTTGCACTGGTAACATATTTTTCCCAACGTAAAGACATTGCCAGCTGATTTACATGAGAACATAGCCTGGCTTACCCTAATCTTGCAGTACTTACAGTTTTCAGTGTGTATTTGTAATAAATACACCGTGGCAAGCTTCATCATTTTTCACAATATTTATAAGTAGTAACAAGTATTTGTCACAGAGTGACGAAATATCCCCCGCCTGTACACCATAGTACCAAATATGAAGACAATCCAGCGATTAGTTCTTGAGATATTGTGGCAACACCGTTTTCCAACTCCAAAAACAGATTTGCCTGCTGTGACCTTGCAAATGGGGTCAAGGTCACCAAATCTGACAGGTGTATGCAGTGTCTGTATATACAATATAGTTCCAAATATGAAGACAATCCAGCGATTAGTTCTTGAGATATCGCGGCAACACTGTTTTCTAACTCCAAAAGCAGATATGCCTGCTGTGACCTTGAAAATGGGGTCAAGGTCACCAAAACCGACTGGTGTCTGCGGAGTCTGTATATACACCATAGTTCCAAATATGAAGACATTCCAGAGATTAGTTCTTGAGATATTGCGGCAACACCGTTTTCCAACTCCAAAAGCAGATATGCCTGCTGTGACCTTGAAAATGGGGTCAAGGTCACTAAAACCAACTGGTGTCTGCGGAGTCTGTATATACACCATAGTTCCAAATATGAAGACAATCCAGAGATTAGTTCTTGAGATATTGCGGCAACACCGTTTTCCAACTCCAAAAGCAGATATGCCTGCTGTGACCTTGAAAATGGGGTCAAGGTCACCAAAACCGACTGGTGTCTGCGGAGTCTGTATATACACCATAGTTCCAAATATGAAGACATTCCAGAGATTAGTTCTTGAGATATTGCGGCAACACCGTTTTCCAACTCCAAAAGCAGATATGCCTGCTGTGACCTTGAAAATGGGGTCAAGGTCACCAAAACCGACTGGTGTCTGCGGAGTCTGTATATACACCATAGTTCCAAATATGAAGACAATCCAGTGTTTAGTTCTTGAGATATCGCGGCAACAAACAGGTGGGACGTACGGACGGACGTACGGACGGTCGTGAATACTATATCCCCCGCTTCGCGCTTTCGCGCGGCGGGGGATAATTATTGCTTACTGTATGATTATTAGATTTCTGTCGTCTTCAGTAAACACGGATCATAGCGGTCATGTTGGAAGGGTGTGTCTCATAATCTTGCGGTATGATTTCAATTGGCCTATAGTTTTTTTTCTGAGCACCCTAGGTAAGCTGGTGATCATTTGACTTTAAGTAGCAAGCAAACCAAGTTTTGCGATTAGCAACAAGTTTGTGAGACAGGAACTTGTTAAATCATTATGCATTATGGACACAGGGTGAATATTCAGGTTCTATAGACCCATGTTTTCATTTCCTCATTATATAATTACTTCGTAATAACAATAGCCAAAACATTCTGGAAAATTTAGCCATAAATGACATCCTTGCACTTTCTAGTTATTGCATCTGCAATGTAAACAACTGCGTTGTCTATTTATAGCAGAAAAATGTATTGCCACAAGACTAAAGAAAGGGAGAAAAATGTAGAAGGGAGTATAAAACCAGAAATACCAGTCAACAAATCCAAACTGAAATATGCAATTTAATCCTCTTATCAACTTCAATAAAATTTCACTCAATATTGTTCACATTAATTTCGGAGAAATCATGTGTGAAGTGATTGGCAGATTGTACCAAACCACTGTTAATTACAGTAACTACGATCAGATTACCGCTATTAATGCCTCAAAAGAACCTTAGTTGTCACAGAATGGATACATGTATCATAGATGCTATACTTTGAGCCATTGAAAGTCATATTTTTGCAGTCTGACTCTCATCAAAATCAAAATACATGTAGCGCAGGAAGTCTCAAGAGTCACTGGTCAAATTGTTCCATAAGTAAAAAGTATTCGGTAATATCAATCAGCTGTACCGAAGTGCTGCACAAAATGTTATAATGTTTTAAAATATATACAGTAAAAAATGCAGCCAAAATATAATGATATTAGAATAAATTTTTCCTGATAAAATAATAAATTGTTACGATCATTATATCAAAATTATTTGAAGTTGAATCATCGGTAGATTTGGAGAAAATGTGTGTACAGCTAAATAGCTATTTCCAGCTTAGTTTATGAGAAAAGACATATGGTAGTCTTAATCTTTGCATATAAAACATGCCAAGCAGAACAGGAAATACAACTTAAATGGTAAATCATCATTTCTAGTGATGTTTTATCTCAAATTTCACATTTTTATTGACCAAGTTTGTTGTCACCTGTTCGTTCACCTGAATTTCTGAAGGGATACGATGAAGTTTTTTCTCTGTTCATAATATTTAAATAATAAAACATAACATCTTTCTTTACACTATGAATCATAAACTACGATATTCTAATTTTTCTTTCAAAACTGATATGCAACGTACAAGGCAAGGCAAGGCTATAGCATGTTAAGTAGGTCGAGTATGTACTGTTGAGTTGTTCTACTACTCTCTACAACTCCCCCTCCCTTAAACAGTTGATCGTCGATAATGCTCATCAATCATTTGGACCAAGGGGCAGTCTGGTAGCCAAGTTGTTCGATTCCCGACATGTGTAAAATGTGTGAAGCCCATTTGTGGTGTCCCCCACCATGATATTGCTGAAAAATTGCTAAAATTGGGGTAAACCCATACTCACTCACTATTACAGTGTTGTAGTGAGGGATTACTGTATATATCATAAGTTGTCATTTGTTTCTATATTCAAATTCTCCCTGATAGATGCAAACATTGGACTGATGCTAAAGGCTATGACTATGCCTGACATACTCTGGCCATTTATCACATGTATGTGGTAAGGTCCTGCTGTTTCCAATCTGAGCATGTGAAAGTGTCCATTCATTCAAGGAATGCAATTCTGAGACTGTAGATGCAGTGGCCAGTGTCATAAAAAAAGCCCCAACATCCGATCCGCCTAATTGGGCCGCATGCACAGTAAACATATTTAATGAATAAGGGAAAAGGTTCAATCCCATTGTGCCTACATCTGAATTTACCGACAGAAATTAATGTAGGTACATTGGGAACTCAGTTTCATCCCTATTTATGTAAATGGACTGAACCTAACTATTGTTTGACTTATTATTTAGTTATCTGTTGCCCAATCAAGGCAGGCTTGTACTGTTGCAGATTCCTGTATAAAATGTTAGTAACTAAAAAATACTGAGTAGAGGAATTAATTATTCATTTCTGTATAAACAACTATTTTTAAGATTAATGCAACTTAAGTTCTAATCCATTGTTGTTCAAACAAGCAAATTCTTAAGCTGAGAGAAGATGTTAATAAATATGACTATAAACTTTAGTTTCTGATAATTTGATGAACGATCATCGCAACATCTGTCAAACAATCAGGTCTCGCAAAATACAGCACTACTTATAGGCCAGTTGATTGGGTTGATCTGCCACATCGGTGACCATCTGCAACATATCTTGATAAAATAATCTTCTGGTGGACTATCTATTCCATTGTCTAGTTGGAATCTGACTCCAATATATATGATATCTTGCATAGGGTTTACTTCCGACTTGGTTTGGTGAACCAAAAAGCCAAGATGAAACAACGCTTGTATCAGGAAGATGGTACTCTGACAAATCTGATTCTTGTTCTGATCTGCCGATAGAAGTCATTGACATATCTATGAAGGAGCACTAGTTTAAAAAAAATTGTGAGCCAATATGCCAGGAGATTTAGAGCCTATAGTGGGGAAACACAAACAAATTGCAACAGAAACAAATTGTTTTGATTCTAAGTCAGAAATACCTCACATACTAAAAGTCTTAAGATATCTTAGGTGGGGAACATTATCGAAATTTAAGTTAATTATAAAAATATGATATTTAAAAACAACAACCAAGATCTGTTTTTCATATTTTTTAACGAAATATCTTGAAACTTTATATTTGTAAGCAATATATCTAGTGAAAGGTTATAATTCTATATTCATATTGATATAAATCTGAACAATTTAATTTTAAATAGTAAAATAATATTTTAGATTTATATGCAATTTTACCTATTATGACAGAGAAGGATTTAGAACTTTTCCAAAAATAATTATTTTAGCAAATTTTCTTGATAAAAAGTAAGAGAAAAAATACTTTTTTGTTCTTGATAAAGTGTATATGCTAAAACTAATTATTAAGACATACATTTTATTTTATGTATTATCTTGTGGTTTGAGAAGATCATATTGCATAACAAATAGTCTTCAGGAAAAGAAGTGATAAGAGTTATCCCCCTTTGACAACATTGACAATGCCTTGGAACATTTCATCTGGACTGGATATTGTTTTTTGTGCACTGCAACGGTCTTCGAGACAATTTTCACTGATAAGAGAGGTATGTACATGCATTTATAGATGTTCTTGACCCAACTGTAATTGACAAAGTTAATAAACAAATACTGATATATCTAGCCTTAAGCAAGCACTGATTTCAAGAATTGCAGTACCACCAGACATATCTGTAGCATTATAAATGGGAGATTATTAACCTTATAAAAATTGATCAACAGGATTTGCATCTTCCTAAATGAAATATGTTAACCTCTGCAACTATATGATGCTTTGTTTGATGAAATACTTTATTAATTGGAATTATGGACCCATGGTCACTATGACCTAGGAAAGGAAGTTGTTACAGGATACTATTTTCAAACTCTATTTCTCCTGGCCTATGCGGTGCAATGGATATCCTGAACAGGAGTACTAAGAACTTGGAATGGTGACCATCTACTGTGAATTAGAGTTATTACCTGGATCTCCAATGAATAGAACATGTATGGTACACATCCTGTAAATCCAGGCTGGTCATCCAGTTCCTCCCCTGCCCATCCCCAATTCTGAGCAAAATCTGCATTTTGTTTCCATCCAGAATTTTGGGGATTGTCCAATAGTTAAAAGTGCTGATCCCCTTTGCCAGCTTGTTGTCCAACCTAGTAACCGGACCTGTAGTAAGGACTGGGCCACTGATGGGGATCTGTCTTTTGGAGTTGCAACTGCAAAAGCTTGTCTCCCCAGTAAGTAGGCCTGTATCCCTGTTGTGAGTCCTTCCCAGATGGCACAGAAGATTTATAAGCTGGTATGTATCTTTTTGTGCACAGATATTGACAGGATGTAGGCAGACAACATTTGTAATGCTTGGGAAAGTGGTGAGACCTGACATTGTTTCTAGAGAGCAACTGTAATTAGCATGGCTAAGAGTCTCTAGTCTGTTCATGTGCAATCTTGCCTGACCTCCTGACCACTGACTGAGTGGTGGTCTAGGTCCTTGTTTCATCTGCCATCCTCTTTACATGCACAAAAACTGAATGCTATTCTGTACAAAGTTTTATTGTTGACAGTCATTAACAGTCCTGTCTGTGCCAAACCTGTCCGTGTTAAACATGTTAAACCTTTAAAGTGCAGTCAAAAGGTCCTTAGGAGCTCATTCCTACATTCTTGTCATCATTCCCTGATGTATTATTGGCTGCAATGGGTATTATATCCTTAGTTCAATGATGACCATACTTCAGTTGGAGTGACATATACATGTATTATCTCCCTTGGCACATAACGTGAAGCATCACTTAAACAACTGTTAGAATAACGTAGAATTGATGTGCTGTCCCCTCTTACTTGATAACTGCATTGGAAGAATAGTTCTTATATTAGATGCAAAGAAAGAGAATTAGGACAAAATACCTATCAACGATCTGCAAAACAGAGTTGACGGTGTGTGAATATTAGGATAACAATATCATCCTTTAGGTTTAGGATTCAGATAGAAGTCATTCTTGTGCATAGTGTAGATTCTTTTTCCATTGGCTTTGGAAAATTATCTGGACACCATACTTGCCATAATAAGGAACCTAGGCGCTTATCAAATTGACAAGAAGGTTGCTTATTAACACCATACACAACAAGATAATTGTTGTCGATAAGAAGTGAACAAACTTAGTTCAAACGTCAGTGAAATTAACATAATAGTTACTAGGCATCTGAACCAGTCATCGGGAGAACACCAATGAGCCGTTGGGACTTCGCCTCCTTAAAAGAAGACTGAAAGGTCACCAAAACTGGTAAGGTCTAGTTGCAGGTCAAGGAACTTGTAAAGCCAAGTTGCAGGTCAAGAAACTGGTAAGATCTAGTTGCAGGTCAAGAAATTGATCTAGTTGCAGGTCAAGAAAATGGTAAGGCCAACTTGCAGGTCAAGAAACTGATAAAGGCCTAGTTGCAGGTCAAGAAATTGGTCTAGTTGCAGGTCAAGAAACTGGTAAGGCCTTGTTGCAGGTCAAGAAACTGGTAAGATCAAGTTGCAGGTCAAGAAATTGGTAAGATCAAGTTGCAGGTCAAGAAACTGGGAAGGTCCAGTTGCAGGTCAAGAAACTGGTAAGGCCTAGTTGCCGGTCAAGAAACTGGTAAGGTCTAGATGCAGGTAAAGAAAGTCCTAGTTGCAGGACCAGAAATTGGTAAGGTCCAGCTGCAGGACCAGAAATTGGTAAGGTCCAGTTGCAGGTCAAGAAACAAGGAAGGTCTAGTTGCAGTTCAATAAACTGGTTAGGTCTAGTTGCAGGTCAAGAAATTGGTCTAGTTGCAGGTGAAGAAACTGGTAAGGTCGAGTTGCAGGTGAAGAAACTGGTAAGGTCTAGTTGCAGGTCAAGAAACTGGTAAGGTCCAGATGTAGATAAAGAAACTGGTAAGATCAAGTTGCAGGTCAAGAAACTGGTAAGATCTAGTTGCAAGTCTAGAAACTGGTAAGGCCTAGTTGCAGGTCAAGACACTGGTTAAGTCTAGTTGCAGGTCAAGACACAGGTAAGGTCAAGTTGCAGGTCAAGAAATTAGTAAGGTCTAGTTGCAGGTCTAGAAACTGGTAAGGCCTAGTTGCAGGTCAAGAAACTGGTAAGGTCCAGTTGCAGGTCAAGAAACTGGTAAGATCTAGTCGCAGGTCAAGAAATTGGTAAGCTCTAGTTGCAGGTCAAGAAACTTGGAAGTCTATTTGTGGGTCAAGAAACTGGAGAGATCTAGTTGCAGGTAAAAAAATTGGTCAAGTTGCAGGTCAAGAAACTGGCAAGGCCGACTTGCAGGTCATGAAACTGCTAAGACCTAGTTGCAGGTCAAGACACTGGTCTAGTTGAAGGTCAGGAAGAAGGTAAGGCCTAGTTGCCAGTCAAGAAATTAGTAAGGTCTAGTTGCAGGTCAAGAAACTGGTAAGGCCTAGTTGCAGGTCAAGAAATTGCTAAGGTTTAATTTTAGGTCAACAGAGTTAACCAATGGTATTTTAGATGTCTTTACAAAAAATGTAAGACAGAAGACATTTTAAATTAATACTCATACTCAATTCGAAAGATCATGAAGCGAGGGTCGCATTATAGGATATGGAAACCAAAATACCAACTTTAACAGACAGACATACATTAGTGTTTCGTGTCTCTGCTGTACTAAAAAAAAACATGCATAAAATTACAGCTATACAAAATTGTGATTTATGAGAATAAAATATAGGCACCAGTAAGATTACATGCTTGACGTCCTTTTGCATGTTAAAGCCCCTCCAACGAAGGGATTGGATGTTATTTCTTGAAATCCGGATGATAAGTGTGAGAAGCCATCAAAAAGATGGCATCGTGTTTGTTTAGGATAAATAACAATGACTTCAAACACATTACACTACGCAGTCCATTAATCATCTTGTTCTAAACATTCCTTCACTGCAATTGGATTGATATGCAGTATTTAATTAATTTCAATTACTTTAAATTTGAAGCTAAAGGGTAATGACAATTTCATGTATCAATACCAGCTCTTTTTAAATTTTCACAAAAGGAGAGAGAGTTAAAATTGAGACATTCTCAAGTCAAATTATAGATGTGCGCCTGCACTAATGAAGTAAGTGAAAGTTAAGAAGACGAGATCACATGTATCCAGCATCATAGAAAACAATGGCGGGTATACTCAACATATGGTTTGACATGTTTGTTAAAAATGGATCGGATAAACAAGCCAGTGCTGGACTATGTTAGTGCCTCTCCGAAGATCTGAATTCAAGGTTATCATACTCATGGCATATATTATATACTAAAATAAACACATCTACAACGCGTGAGTGTTGGCTCGTTGGTTATATACTACACCATGCATCAATGGTGTGTAGGACATTCTCTTAGTATCAGTACATGTTTTAGCATTTCCATATAATACTAAATCATATAATACATGAAGTCTTATCCTTTAATGCAGTAATACATAGTGTTCTGAAGATTGCAGTAGTTACATGGAAAGAAGTAATGTGTAGGATCCTCATAATGGTATCCACAGGAGCAGGTAGTAGACTCATGAATATGTCTATGATATTTGTGTGCATTTAAATCACTGCATCATAACCTGAGGCGGCAAGGGATAATTTGACAGAAACGGTTACCATAATCTATGTTAAAGCCAGATATTTTATGATTTTCCATTGTGGTGATATTTTTAGTGAAGTCATATACAGTAATAGAGGTTATCACACGAGTGTGTTTGGGGATGGTAAATATCCTGCATTAGGAATAAACATTGTATTTAGCGAGCCTTGGCGAGCTTAATACATAATGTTTACTCCTAATACAAGATATTTACCATCCCCAAACACACAAGCGTGATAACCTCTTTATCATATAATGTCATTCTTTAATTCTGTGCTTTAAAATCGCTTTCCTTCTCTCACAAATATTACCGAAACATTGCGTGTTTTCCTTAAATGTGCGCATTAATATTTATTACGTCACAGGGAATGTGATGTGTCAGTCGGACAGTGACAGTAGCCAATATAGTTCCAACTGAAAACAGTGGCGAAGCAACACATACGCAAAACAACAGTTGTTTTTAATTGCCTTTCGCGGCAATCCATCGGTCTGTCCACTAGAGTAACTGCCCTTGCGAAGCTACTCTAACCCTAGTCTATGAGACGTCACAGCCACGGTCAGACGTTGACAGTCGGTCCATCCTGTCATAACGTTAAGAAGTGTAGTCAGATGTATACACAGCGACAAAACGAAACAAGGTAACAATTCAAACATATTTCGGCCAAATCCAACTATTTTAATTTGTGGAGAAGGTTTCAAGCCGCAGGTCTTCTACAGGCACAGATATGGCTACTGATCCCGCTTGGCTAGGCCTCGTGCCCTCGCAAAATTGTTTCGAAATTTATATCTCCAAAGTTGCCAAAACTTATAAAAATGCCTTAGCTACGTCACAGTTAAACACTGATTTTCAGTATATTAGACTGTTCTTTTGATAATGATAGCAATTATCCCTGTAGTTTATCCAGATTCCTGAAGGTTAATTCTGACTCGATCGCCGAATGACGAGGCAAAGCCATGTTTGTTTATAAACAGTGAAAGTAGTCCTACTTGACCTTTGATATTTGCATCTCTATCCGCATATGACCCAAATGGATATCGTTTTTATCCGTTGGCTTTATCCTGCCGAGAAACCTACCCATTATATGATAAAAATGTTTACTAAACATTATCCGGTAATTATCCCCTGTCCAACAAAGTTGGTGGGGGATATAGAAACGGGCTCCGTCCGTCCGTCCGTCATGTTTCGTTTCCGGAGCAAAACACAGAAACCGTTCAATATTTTTTCATCAAACTTTGCAGGTCTGTCAAGTACATGCTGAACTGGTGCCTTTTGCCATTTAGAAATTTAAGAAAATTTTATTTTTTACTTTTCCATGGCAGCAAGATGGACTTATGTTCTGTGAGGGTAGGGTTTGTTTCCGGAGCATAACTCATAAACACTTTGAAACTATGACACTTTGCAGGTTTGTCAGGTACATCCTGAACTGGTGCCTTTTGCTATTTAGAAATTTTAGAAATTTTTATTTTTTAGGTTTCCATGGCAACAAGATGGACTTAGGTTCCAAACTCTTCTTTTTTTAAAAATTTCCATGACAAGTTCCACCTCGGTTAAAAAAGGTTAGGGTTTGTTTAGATTTAATTATGTCATAAATTCTGCAACAGGGGCGGGGGTTATAGCCACGTTAGTTGCAAACTCTTATCTATTCTTCATTCGCTCTCTATTGGGTAAAAATGATTTGGTTGTAGTTAACTGTTCTAGCATTTACAGTCTTTGTTTATCTGTTCTCCATTTAAAAATTTTAGATTTTTAAAATGAATTTACTTTATAATAGCCCAAGATTAAGAACATTGACGATCGGTTGTGTAAACTAATTAGAGTTTAAACCCAGAAAGAATATTTCATAAATATGTTTACAAATTTTTAGTAAAGTTATCTTTTTACCCCATCTGACTGCTCAGAAAATAGTCTCAGATAAACACAGATTCTAGCCAAGAGATCTTTTTTGACAAAGAATGTATGAACTGGTTGAGTGACCTCCTTCCATCAGGTTGAAAGGATTACCCATCGAGAAAGAAAGGATTAGAAATCTACATGCTATTATGTATTCACTACCAACTTCCTCTAATACTAAACTGATACCCTTGGTATCCCCTAATGAGATCATGTAAACATGGTCACGTTCGGTAATTGTTGAGATTGCAAATACTATCTACAGTCGGACAACAAGGCAGTCTATCTGTTTCCAATATGCTCTTATAATTAGTGACAAATGTAGGAAAACACATTCTGAAGGACATTAGACGCCTCAAAACGTCCACTTCATAATATTCTTAAGTCTAATGTTTGATGTTGGCTTATCTACTTACACCAATAATAAGCTTATCGCGAACAGTATTATATTGGAGTTGGTGCATACAATGAGTACAGATACATGAGGGCGGATATAGTTATAGTGTAGTTGATAAAGGGGCATGATGAGAAGGGTGTGTATGTACGTAAGCATGAGTACGATGGATACATTGTGGCTGATATAGATATAGTGAGATGGATGTAATATGGTGAGGAATCATAATTATGTGCGTGCGTGCAAGGAGATATGAGGGTTGGCGTAGATATATAGAGAATACTACTCATTTCCTAAAAATGGTATCTAACGAGAATGAGTGTGGTATTTTATTTATTACCCACGTTAAATATATATTTAAGAGTAAATACATAACAACTTTCATTCGTTGACAGACCAAACTGAAACTGGTTGCAAAATCTGGTTGCCCATGAATATTTATATATGACCAAATATGGGCATTGTTGACATGTTTATGCATACACATTAACAACATGCGCCTGCTGTTCTGTTTGCAAACAAACCAGCACCGACGCTCAAGATCCTTTTGGAAGAAAGTCTTCATCTTATGGTAATTCAAGCGCCATGTTGTTAGTACGCAGGACACCGATAAGAAAATTTGAAATGTCACATTAGCTCCGCGCTTTGAATATCGGACCAACAGTCACATGCATCACACTGCCTGGGCCCCGTCTGTGCAATCAAAATGGTTCGGTTTCCTTGATCTATCAGCTGAATTTATATCATGTCCGTACCATTTTGGAAGAGGGAAATCAGACTGTTCGCCAAAGACATTCATGTTAACTATACCACCCTATATACTTGTTGTAGCCATTATATGTGCATATGTGTCCCAGATAACATAATGACACAGGCTAGGGTGTGAGGTCTGATTATTTATTCTGTCGTGATAAACCGACACCCTTTATATAAGTATATCCTTTCTTCCAGTCCAGTGCACAGTAAAGTAGTAATGCCAAGTGCAGGGTGAAAACAAAGGGGTTTGAAAGTGGGACACAGAGATTTAAAACTAGCCAATCCAGAGGACGCCTGGGCTTACACTCTGATTGACCACCAAGCAGTTGACTGATCCATTAAGTAAAACATGACATTAGAATAGGGCTTTAATGATAATACTTGACTTACAACTATTTAAGTATGCAGCCTGAAATGAGAAATACAATAAATAATTCTTGATTACTGCAATATCTGAAATATACAAAATACCATTATTGACAACATACATAGTAAATTAAAAGCTAATTAATAAAACATGATTAATATATACAGAACTACTATCTACCACACACTTCCCCCCCCTGGGACTAAATGATGTCCTCATCATTTGCCTGAGATAAGGTGAAGTAGAGTGTCTTGAACTTGTCCAGGATCACTCGTCAGAATACCACTGAGCATCAATGAAGTGAGGTACTCTGCTCTGGACTTCCAATCAGGTTTTGGTACAGCTGCTGACATCACATATTCACCACTGGTCATCCACTGTGGTTTAGTCCTGGAACGACTGGATGTCCTGGGACATGGTACTGGTGGTGTGACCAATCTCTCTTGAGGTACGCTAACATCTTGTGCTATCCCTGGTTCTGAAGGTAAATTCAGAACTTCAGATGTTTTGTCCTCCTGTGATGTCTGTGCTGTGTCAGATGTATCATTGTTGGAACTATCCACTGCTGAAGATGCACCCACATCCTGCTCCAAATCTGGAGCAACTTCCTGTGACTGGTCCTCTGCATCTTCATCATCAGCAGTACTATCTATATCTGCCTCTACCTCAGCTGGCCTATCAACTACATCTGCAGCTGAAAGTGACGGTTCTGATGAAGAGATGGGGACAAGTACAAAGTCATCATCTTCACTCTCTGCGGTGGTGTTTTGATCATTATCGGTTGATGTTGTCTCTCTCATAGTAGGTTGCAGACGTGGGCTAGACCTCCTTTTCCGTGGTTTGGGGACAGGAATAGCTGTTTCTGGTCTAGGAAGAGAACCAATGGGCAGTAACAGATTCCTATGAAGAGTCTTCTTCCTGCCCCCTCCGTTTTCCTTTTCAACAACATACACTGGTATAGAAGGGTTTGGTTGGCTTGTGACAATGTAAATGTCATCTTCCCACTTGTCAGCTAGTTTGTGACGACCGTCAAAAGCTACTACTTTAACAAGGACACGGTCACCCACATCTAATACAGCTGCTCTTGCACTCTGATCGTAGTAGGACTTTTGCTGGGATTGAGACTGTTTGGCTTGTCTAGTAGCTATCTCATAGGCATTACGCAGCTTTTCCTGAAAGGTCTTGGTGTACTTGAGAATTGATCTCGTGGTGACAGGTTCTATGTCTAGTCCAAAGGCCAGATCTATAGGAAGTCTGGGATGACGACCAAACATGAGATAGAAAGGAGAGTGTCCAGTAGATTCATGTCGTGTACAGTTGTACGCATGCACTAGTGGTGCAAAATGGGTCTTCCAATCCTTCTTGGCTTCAGGTTCAAGTGTTCCAAGCATATTGCACAATGTCCTATTAAACCTCTCGCACATTCCATTACCCATGGGATGATAAGGTGTTGTGGAGGACTTGTCGATCTTTAGAATCTGACAGAGCTCAGTCATCACCTTGCCCACAAAGTTAGCTCCCTTGTCCGAATGAATCCTTTTGGGCAAACCATAATGGACTACAAAGTTGTTGAAGAACAGCTCTGCTGTGGTTCTTGCTGAAGTGTTCTTTGATGGATATGCCTGTGCATAACGAGTAAAATGATCTGTTATCACAAGAACATATTGCTGACCACCTGTAGAGGGTTCCAATGTAAAATAATCCATGCACACTAGTTCAAGTGGCTGAGATGTTGCGATACTAACCAGAGGTGCACGAACTGAGGTGGAGGACTTGCGCTTCATGCATCTGCCACAAGATTGTATGTGAATCTCAACATCCTTGGTCATACCAGGCCAGTAGAACCTTTCCTTGAGGAGAGAAACTGTCCTGTCTCTGCCTGGGTGTCCTATATTTTTGTGAAGACTTCGTAAAGCTGCTGCTCGACACCGTGAAGGGAGAACAAGTCGCTTCTGTTCAGTTCCATGCTGTTGAACAACACGGTAGAGAACATCCTTCTGGATTTTGAAGTGGTCGTAGTTCTTCAACAATATTGTCATCTCTGAGTTCCCTATATATGACCTTCTGTCAGGCTTGATCCTGTTCTCCAGTCTCTCAATGATGGTTGCAAGACAAGGGTCTCTAGCTTGCGCACGTCTCCAATCACTGGCATTCATGTTACACTGATCTTCGTCTACATTGATTTCCTTCTCTCCTGTTACATCTGTGGACATACAGAGACTTTCTACCAAGCTGTTTACATTGATCATTCCACAGATAGCACGAACTGAATCTGCTGTGATTTGATCAACTTCAGTATTGGCTTCTTCAGTGGGCAGCCGGGAAAGAGTGTCTGCATCCACGTTCTCTTTTCCTGGTCTATATCTGATGCTAAAGTTGTAGCTTGCCATGGCTGCCAAACAAAGATGACCCGTAGCATCAAGTCGAACTGTAGTTAGTACTTATGTGAGCGGATTATTATCTGTCACTACAGTAAAGTCATTACCATACAGGTAGTCGTGGAACTTATCAGAGATAGCCCACTTCAGACATAAGAACTCTAATTTATGTGCTGAGTAGTTTCTCTCTGAACGGTTCAAACTCCTACTGGCGTAAGCAATGACCTTTAGGTGACCTTCTTGTTCCTGGTACAGTACTGCACCGAGACCTTGGGTACTGGCATCAGTATGAAGTTCAAAAGGCTTCAAGAAATCAACGTAACCAAGCACTGGCGGTGTTGATAACTTTATCCTCAACTCATTGAAAGCTCGATCCTGCAAAACACCCCATGTCCATTCCTGTTTGGTCAGCTTCTGAGCTCTTGACTTCTTGGAAGCAGTCTTTGGCAGTAGTTCAGATAAAGGCTTTGAAATCTTTGAAAAGTCCTTGACAAATTTTTGATAATAGCCTGCAAACCCCAGGAATTGTCGAACTTGTTCTGGTGTAGTTGGCGTAGGCCATTGACGAATCTTGTCAATCTTCTCAGGATCTGCTTCAATGCCATCAGCTGAAACAATGTACCCGACGTATTTGACCTTTCTCTTGAAAAACTTGCATTTCTTGGGAGCTAGCTTAAGTCCACATTCCTGCAGCCGCTGGAACACAAGCTTAAGCCTCTCAACATGCTCCTCATATGTCCTGGAGAAAATGATCAAGTCATCAATATAGATCAGACATATATTCAAGTGCAGACCTTCTAAGCACTTCTCCATCAGTCGTTGATAAGTAGCTGGAGCATTGGATAAGCCAAAGGGCATGCGGTTATACTCAAAAAACCCTAAAGGACCTACTGTAAATGCGGTTCTTTGCTTATGATCTTCCTCCACCTCTACCTGATGGTAGCCGCTCTTCATGTCAAGGACAGAAAAATAGGTCATACCACCTAAACAGTCAAGCATTTCTTCGATTCTGGGGAGTGCGTAGGAATCTTTGATGGTTCGGCGGTTCAGTTGCCTGAAGTCTATACACATCCTGAGTTTTCCATTTTTTTTCTTAGCAAGGACTACATTGGATGCCCATGGGCTGTGTGAGTGTCTTATTACACCTGCAGATAGCAACTCCTGTAAATGACTTCTAACTTCATCAAACATAGCTGGTGGAATACGACGATGTCTCTGCTTAAAGGGCGTGTGGTCATAGAGCTCAATCCCATGCCGAACTTGTGTTGAGTGACCCAAGTCATCATCTGCCTTGGAAAAGATGTCCTTGAATTTGAGTATGGTGTCTAATCCTTCCTCAATCTGATCACGTGTTAGGCCCTCCTTATCCATCTCTATCTGATCAATCAATGTGTCAGAGTCTACGGGACGACCAGGTGGTAGATCTTGAATTGTGACTGGTTGCAGCTCACATAAAATAGCCCGAGTCGGAATGACGACAGCCTTGGTAGTGACATTTGAGATGTGCACTTCAATGGTATCCTGTCCTTGAGGGTTGTATTGGATGATAGTTGGGGCAATGTCAAGATCATGTGGTACTGCAGAAATGATGGTTGGTTGTAGCAATGCACATACCTGAGGATATGCTAACCCTCTGCTCAGTTGGCCCTTGATGACTGTGGTGCTATTACTAGGGATTATAACACTTTTATGTTCTGCATTCCTAACCAAAGCAAGTTTCCCATGGTTTCTCTCCAATTCCTTTTCATGTAATACAATACTTCTGAATGCTAAGTACCAGGGGGTATGCAAATTGGCCTTCTGTAAAAACCTATCTCCATTTAGGTTTTGGCATGTTTCAAGAAAATGTGATAACACATTTGTGCCCAGTAAAACTGGCACCTTTGCATTGTATCTGGTGTCAGATACCACAAGAAATAGACAAGATACAGAGTCCTCATTAACACCACCTCCAGGAGTCCTAACTGTAACCTCGATAATTCCCTGATATTGGAGTTGCTCACCACCAGCACATTCAATATCAAGCAACTTATCCAAAGACACTAATGGGATGATTCTCATAAAAAGATTGAGAAAGTATTGATACAGTGGCTCCAGTATCAAGAAGGGCGCACACTGGAATGTCCTCAATGTAAACTTCAACTTCATTAGAAGTTCCTACTAATCCTTGAGGCAGTTGCCTGTGTGTGGGGCGTTGAGAATTGCCTAATGGTAGCCCCTCCCCATAGGCCCGGGCAAGTTTAAAGGGCGCCTCTGATGATCCAATAAGACACGACAACCATAGGCTAAATGGCCTGGATATCCACATCTGTAGCAAATAGGTGTGTTTCCTTGAGGTTGTGTGTTATTCCACTGTGACGTGATACGTCCACCTGTCGGCTGAGACTGCTGTGGGCTGGGGGGCTGATACAGTGGTGCAGCCGCACCCTGTGGGGCATCCCCTGACTGTGCACCCCTCCAAGTAACATTTTGTCCACACCCTCTACGTCTGGGATCTCTGCCTCTTCCCCTCCATGAACCACTCTGGTGTTGTCTGTCCTCATAGCTTGGTGGATTGGGATGTATAAATGACTGACACTGATATACCTGAGCAGACATCTGTGTCTGTTGTTCTTTCATCTCTGAAATTTCTGCTTTCAATTCTTCCATCATGTCCTTTAGTTCCGAAAGGTCTCTTTCTTTGGCAGTCTCAGTTGTCGAGGCCATCTTCACAGTTGCAGACTTGGGCCTGATCTTGGGTGTGTCTCGTTTCCCATGGTTCAGATCAAACTCAAGTTCACGGAGGCATAGTCTTAATTCATCAAAATTGGATATAGCATCGTATTTGTATCCAGCTAGACTCTTAAGCGATGAGTGTAGACCATCCCAAAGTCTTGACCTTAGCATATCATCCTGTTCTTCTTGTGAGATGTGCTTTAGTTCAGTAAGCTGGAACAATAACCTCTCCAACCTACAACTCCAGGTTGCCACGTCCTCGTCATCATGCTGACTGGTACTGTAGAACTCTGATAACAAGGAGGAACAACTCCGTAATGTTCCAAAAGCACTCTTAAATTTGGACAACAACTCTGCAATAGATGCCTTATGACCTAATTTCATGGAAACCAAAGCTGCTTCTCCTTTAAGTGATTTGCGAAGGGCTTGCAATATTACCTCGGGGCTGTATGTCTTACTCTCCATGAGGCAATCCACCTCACATCTCCAAAGATCATACTCTGTATCTTTCCCATGTTCTCCACTGAAGAATGGTAATCTGGGGAAATGCTGGTAAGACACTGATGTCGGATGGCTTTGACTTGTTTGCGGCTGTGAGGTATCAGACGAGTCTTCCATCTTTATAGCAATACCTTCCTCTTGAGACATTCCATGTATCCAATGCTTTAAATCCTCTGGAGTATCATCTTTAGGTGTCATCCCCATCTTTCTAAACAGTTTCACCATGTTACCCATCTCCTCCTTACTGAGTTCCATATTGGACAGAGTGGATATAATCGCGGACAAATGTTCTAAGAAGAGTTTATATTAACAAGTGTCACTAAGACGAAAAAACTAAAGTGCAATATGGCGCCAGCGCTGTTGTCACCTTTGTGACTAAGTATGTATGTGACGATGAAAGAAGCAAATTGACAAGAATGTGATTATAGCTAAAAAGAAGGCATTATGAGCTGAAAACGAAATGAAGGGCAGTAAAGCAGACTTGATATAACCAAGTGAAGCAGCAAAGTCATCTGAGTTGATCACCTGGAAAAGAATATGAACATGTGTGCAAGGTGCCGAGAGTGCAGGGTGTTGATAAATATATGTAGTGAGTCAGTCACAGAGTCATTCTGGGTTTATGGATAACCTGTTTTGGTTTGGTTAATGCATAATGCCTAAGATGAATGCCTACACACTTTATTAATTAAGCAAGTATTTAAATCTTATCTAAGCATTATGTAAACACAAAGCACACCACTCATACACATCACAATGATATACCATGCATCACTAATGCATGTGTATCCGGGTACATGTAGTCAACACTAATAAATAAAGAAATACAGTTTACAGTGACCTTCAGGGTAAGACTCAACAAACTGACACACCTAACTGAGTCATGAGTAATGGCACCATGGTTGAATATACAAAAGAAAAAAATGTGTTGCAACACAGGAATAACACTGCAGTGTACAATCAGTAACAAAGTATGACAGGGAACACCATTTGAATTTTCAAAGAAATATAAGATGCATCTTCTGTAGAGTATAACACAATTATGACTGTTTGCTGACAATAGAACAAATGCGCATTTGATGAGACAGAGCTTAAGCAATTGCTTCATAGCTAGCTTTGGAAACGAGTCCATGATTGCGTGAATCTTGGTACAAGTTGATAACATTCTGCACCCAAATAGTTCATAATTACCACGTATTCACATGGGTATGCAGTCCATTACTGGATCACTGGGATGGTCACTGGATCACGGGAATTGTCACTCCACCCAACATCAGTCGTCAACAGATCCTCACTGGGGGCTCCATTGTTGTAGCCATTATATGTGCATATGTGTCCCCGATAACATAATGACACAGGCTAGGGTGTGAGGTCTGATTATTTATTCTGTCGTGATAAACCGACATCCTTTATATAAGTATATCCTTTCTTCCAGTCCAGTGCACAGTGAAGTAGTAATGCCAAGTGCTGGGTGAAAACAAAGGGGTTTGAAAGTGGGACACAGAGATTTAAAACTAGCCAATCCAGAGGACGCCTGGGCTTACACTCTGATTGACCACCAAGCAGTTGACTGATCCATTAAGTAAAACATGACATTAGAATAGGGCTTTAATGATAATACTTGACTTACAACTATTTAAGTATGCAGCCTGAAATGAGAAATACAATAAATAATTCTTGATTACTGCAATATCTGAAATATACAAAATAACATTATTGACAACATACATAGTAAATTAAAAGCTAATTAATAAAACATGATTAATATATACAGAACTACTATCTACCACATACTGAAGACGTGAAAATCAACAAACTCAAATCTGCTTGCATGTCAGTGACAGCTTCGAACGATCGAAGGGCAAGGTCGCCACCGGAATAAGAAAAGACAACCGCGATCCACTCACAGCGTTTTACGCTGGAGATAGGGAATGTTACTGTTCACATTTGGGATGTTTGGGGCCACAAAATCAGAAGTCAAGCACACTTCCACGGAGTTTTCGAATGATTTGTATCGGAACTGTGAACATTGAGTGATCTGGTCGTGCTGTCGTGTTCGTTCATTCATGAACAACACCTCCCGAAACAGCGCCATAAAATACGCCTCAAAGGGGACACCAATGGCACAACCGGATCATCCCAAGTAAGTCTAGATATCTGTCCAGATAGTTTAAACAGACTTCATTTCACCACGCTTATCCTTTTACATTAAATCAAATTGAAAGTTGCGAAAATGGTCGGGTGCGTCACGCTCAAGGGACGCGCTCGATCGGCAGTCGTACATTGTAAATCGATTTATAGATCTAGCTCGATTATATGTCTGTGGGAGCTCTATGCATAACTTATATAGAATGCAAACCGAATTTGATGCGTGTGACTATCTTGTTTGGTTTAATAAAGTGTTTGTAAATATCCCTCGTTCTCATGAATTTCTTCAGTTCTGCCTTGTAATCGCAAAATGAATGACATCTCGCGATTTTTTATGAATGAAAAAAGTAGTCCCGGTGTGACAGAGGTCACGGTTATCCAATCAAAACAAATAAAACAAGGTCAACCTTGTACGACACACGTGTGACGTACGGATTTAGTATCTTACCACCTGTATCTTCACCACGTGGGTAATAAAGTAAGTGAGTGAGCGGTTTTTAATTTTACATCGCATTGGCAACATTACAGCCATATTGTGATGCGTACCAGTAGATATAGTAAGATGGTTGTGTAAGTATGTGAGGTGGATGACGATGCATGCAGGCGGGTATGTGTATGGATATATGAGAGGACATGAGTACTTGAAGTTGCATGATTAGACATTATTAATTTTTTTTTTAAAAACCTTGGCCGGGCATTGTACATAGCCACCCGAAATACCCGGACTATGCTGGCAGACTGCATGGGAACAGCTATATTTACACAGACTGAAGCCCTTACAAAATGATATCATATTTGCATCGCTTAAACAAAATTTATTTAAAAAGGAAAGGGGATTGTGTCGACAGCCATAGAAGTGTAAAGGACTATATGAAGAACTCTACAGTACACAATAACGATCAGAAATGTAACATGTAACCGAAATTAGTAACAGAATACATCTTGCCTTGCCGGCATTCATTGGAAATATCAAGGTAGGTTTTAACATGAACATGTAAAATAACATCAATATTATTTCTGATAATACCTTGGGTCGTTGTTGAGAATATTGTGGTTCTCATTACTTAACCATTCGGGTGACTCCAATATGTTTTGTGTGTGTGACTGATAATTGCATTGCACATTTTTAAGTACCACAAATGGTGAGGCATTAATACATTCTAATACCCCTCTGGTACTTTGCCTCGTCTCTCGAATAAACAAATCAAAGCAAAGCTTGTGTAATTGGCAACGATGTAGTCACCCTAACAGACGAGCATGAAGCTTTGATGATAATACCCCAATTACTTCATGACATACATGATGATGAATGAGCGACCATAGTGTGCCTTTGTTGTCTATGCGTATGCTTTATAGCACCTGGTCGTGTTTAACAGTAGGTTATTGATGCATAAGCGTTTGTCCGGAAGCGATATTTTAAATACGAATTTTACAAGGATTGGCATATTCTTTTCATTTATAATTCATTTTCATTTGCATGTGTTCAAAATTCATTAATCAAGATTCACAAATGTCATAATGGGATCCACAAATGCAAACAAAATCATTTGTGATATGGTATATAGAATATGACACTATATATGTGCATATGTTGTTTTTTTTTATATGAATAAGCGCATTTACAAGCAAATATAATTTGACAAGTGTCGTGGCATTGCTGAATGGTTGTCTGGCCAATCAGGGGCTGGTGTTGGGGTGTCTGCAGTGTGTTATCAGGCACCCTATAATTTATCTGGCAAATAAATATTAAAATGCCAGCCTTCGTGGATAGTTGAAACCTTAGTTCACCATCGTTAACTTCACTTACTTGTCTGTGAAACAGTCCCGATAATCCTCTTTTGTTTTACCAATCAACATGTTTCATTGGTTTGCCTACATGAAACAATAGAAGCAGACATTCCGGGAAGTCCCCACAATAGAATTACATTTTCCTTGAGGATATGAGACATTCTGGAAATATGTTTTTACAAAAACGCTTTTCGCAAAAGAGTGATCTTGGTTGTTTTTTTTACATTGTTTCTGACACATGTTCTCTGGATAGAGCAGTTATTAGCGATGTTGGTTTCATTGTTTGATATTTGTAAACACTTCAATTTTATTAAGTTTGAGCTTGAGCATATGTTCAGGAAAGTAAGTGGTTTAAACTTATTTTTATTTCAACTGAAAATTGGGATCGGTAAACAAGTTAGCTCTTATTTGAATACCTCTCCCTACATGGAAATCAGGTAAAAAGATAGTCAAGGTGTAGACACACATAATATTTACACAGAAATACCTTGGTGGTCAGTTAATTATCAAGCATGATCAGCAGTTTCCTGGTTTTGATAGTCAGAATAATGGGGTTATACATAATATTAAGTACCACATAATGTACACAATATACATATATATTATATGTGAGGGTTTGGTGTATTATTTATGTTTAAATCTACCAGAATTTGTGATGAAAGTATGGACAGATAGATGAAGTTCTTGATTCGAATCAGATGATAGGCCTTCACATCTGTAAAGTTCTGAATTAATATTATATCCTTTTATGTAATATAATAAATTGTTTCTAATTTGATCATAATTGCAACAAACAAAGAAGTTGTGTAGCGGGTCTTCATAGAGGTGACCACAGGAACAACCTGGGCTGTCAATTATGAACCTATCAAATTTACAATATTGATAATAAAAGCGACAAAATCCTTTCCATATTTATAAGAACTCTGTGCTAAAAGCAGTCGATTGTACGATTCCGACTGTATCGTGGGCATGTGTTTATAAATGACTATAAAATAGTGATGGTACAGGGAATTCGCGAAAAGGCAATACCATGAAAACGGAAAATAATACAACACAATCGTCTTGCCACCTTTAATTCCAGAAAATACCACTGAATGTCTTTGACTTGCCTTTGCATGGGTTTGAAATGGATACGCTCTAAACCTGGTATCATCATTAAATGATTATGATTCATAAACACATGCTTTTGATATAGTCAGATTTGAAAATGTACTCTGCTTTGGGCACAGATTTCTTATGATTATGGAAATGGTTTTGTTGGGGTTTTATTTGCATCTCAAAAAGCGTATTGTTTACAATGTTAATACCCGTTTACACATCAGGAACTGTGTAACAGCACTGTGTAATACAAACACCTAACCATGTAATATTGGTTGAAGGACTTTATCATAGGAAAACTTTAATAACAAAACGATTTAGTCCAGACTAGTTCACGTTATATACAGAATGAAACTTATCAAGAAACATAATGGAATACTGGACATGTACTGAACATAAGTTTGTTAGAGCTTTCCTGAAGGTCATATTGGCCTACATAAGATTGGGTGTGAATCTGTTCTCTTTAAGCTGTAACCGTGAAAAATACTGTGTACAAGTATCTCTGATTATGGCCAAAAGGTCACCTTACGTTTGCAGTTTAAATAAAATATAGTAGTATAGATGATGGGGGATCTGGACAACTTCCACTGGAGCCAGATTTATATACCTATACCACCACTACAGGGGGAATTTTTTATGTGTAAACGCTGATGCGATTCAACGATCGTTATGAGATTAAGTTAAATTGGCTCTAGCTCACCACTACCTGGAGTCAATCAATGATACCATAGAGGGAATTTTTAGTACAAAAACGATGAAGGTTGTGTCTCGATCAGTAAAACATCACTGTCAATCTTGGACAGAGTAATCAACTGCAGCATCAATGTTTTACTCTGCTTCCTCAATTTGTTCACACCTCGAGTCAATGCAACCCATGATATCTCGGCACATGGAACAGGGAAGATGGGGGTCCTTGGTGGACTTGTAGAAATGACAGACCCAACACTTCTTATCATGCCTTGGTCTTGAAGCCATACTTGTGCACAATTGAAATAAACAAAATGATATTTTGACTATTGTGTAAAAGTGAAAAATTTAAATATAAAGCACTGAATAATAATTTGATATGTATAGAAACTAAATGAACTTAAAGCATAAACTGTAAATATTGTGAGCCTTTTGGAAAACAAATCTGGTCATGTTAGCACAAGTTAAAATAATGCTGGTTCAAGGTGGAGTCTGCAGTTTCCTGTGCATGTGATAAAGGAGGAAACTCATACAAACTCATGTGCCACACTCAAAAACATTATTTCTTGTGGAGTCTCCCTAACATGGAGAATAAGGCTATTGTAGTCTTAGTCGTGGTGTTTAAGCTAAAATTATATTTTTTCACAAACCAATTACTTCAAAGCTCAATTTTCAATTAATTACTTATATCTTAGATGTAGTAAGTATGATTTCATGTGAGAATGACTTACAGAGAAGGTTAATGTGGTTTTTTTCTTGTATCTCAAATGGTATATGATCTTATCTTACAATAAGTATACTGATAAGGGATGAGGGACTATTGCTATGATCAATTGTGGGTTATCTCTTGTAAGAATCACTTACTGTCAAGAGATTAAAGACTGATGCAAATACTTGCCAGGGTAAGTAGTAGATGATCTCATGGTAGAAGCATACAAATCATTCCTATACCTGTATACCATAACATGCTCCTCATTAAACACTAAACTAACTGGGGACAAGCCCATTTTTAATTCATGGGGGTGCAATATCGTAAGTGTACACAGGCACACCTGATTACCTTTCTGTAGGCAAAAGAAGATGTAGGCGAAAGTGGATGGAACCTTCACATGGACATCAGAATGAATGACAAAATGTCTATGAATGCACCAACCTTCTTCTGCAGTAGCTTGGCTATAGTGAGATGTGCAGGAACATGGTCTGGCTTGGACTTGAGAGCCTTTCGGTACCAGCGTTCTGCTGTCACCAGGTCGCCCATCTTGCTGTATACCTCACCTGGAAACATATAAACATATAAACACATAAACAGAAACATCCCAGTCATGAACACCCTCCAAACAGCTTGTCTCCATTACCTTCCACTTTCAGAAGTAAATTTCCATGTTATGTCCTAACAAAGAATGAGGGTCATGCTGACCCTCAGTTTTCCAACATGACATGGTGAACATTACTTGGACAGCCTTGAGACTGTATGGTAGACAGGAAAATGTCCCACTCTCAAAAAGATAGTCTTGGAAGGCTCAAATTGACAAGACACAAGTTCAAATAAAATATAAAGAAAACATTAATTTGAAGACCCTTCAAACCAATTTTCTTCTAAGATACTGAAATACAAAAAATAGTTATCATTCTGTATAATTCAAGGAATTCTACCGCTACTCCATCATCTATTTAATATCTGTCTTGAGGTGAAACAGTATCTACAGTCTTAGTGCTTCTGAGCATGCATGAGGAGGGATAACCTCACTCCTTTCTGTGAACCAACATCCTCTAGATGCTGATAAAATGGGAAGGTGAGGCAATAATCCTGATGTAATAGAGGTAGTATTCTTAGAATTATACACAATGATAACTGTTGTTTGAAAATTCCTTCGAACACTTCACCTCACCTCTATTACATCATAGCCAAAATTCACCAGATGGAAAGGAGTGATATGGCATCTTGTAATCTGGGATAGTTTACAGCAGTAAAGAATAAGTACATGGAAAATGATAAGAAAAAAGGCATAATACCTTTAATTTCTTGAAATCTGTAATATCAAACAATAGATATCATTGTTAATAATTCTAAGAATACTACCTCCATTACATCTTTGCCATAAATCCTGTATTTTGGCTTTGGTCACACTAACTAAAATTTTCAGATTTTCAACAGACGTCCTCTTCACTGTCAATCACACACAATTAGTTGTTCCCAATATAGCACCATAGCAACCAAAGCTATGACATGCGTAATGGTGTGAATCTCAATTCTTTCTTGTGTGTGCTAGAGTCAGCACCTATTGTTATAGCACTTGGTAGTAGTTGCATTAGTCTAAGATTGTTCTGATAGTTTTCTATAAAACAGACCCATTAAGTCAATATTAATAGCTGCTAATTGTAGTGACGATCATACTCACGCAAGTATAAGCTGGAGGGAATGTCAATTCTTTCCCACATCTTACCACTAGAGGTAGGGGAATTGGGGAGGTGGATGGGAGTACTCTTGATGTAATAGAGGTAGTATTCTTAGAATTATTAACAATGATAACTATTGTTCGATAATTCTTGCGAATCCTCTACCTCTATTACATCTTTGCCAGAATATACCACAGGGACCAGGCGGGATCTGCCTCTAGTAACTTTCTGTAATCCTCTTCTGGAAACCATTTCATCAAGGATTCTAATCCTGACCCAAGATAATTTCCTCTGAAATTTTTCTTGAGGACAATGAAAATCAGAATGCATCAAGAAACAGTCAAATACATGATAACTTCGCTAGAATTACCATTATGTTTGCTGATCTTGTTAGCTATAATCACGTGATTTCTGGTCTTTTTCTCCCAAATGACGTCATTTTCTGTTAAAATGGACTTCTGACACTATTTCCGGTGCTGACGTCACTTCCGGTTCTCATTTCCGGTTTGTCACTTCCCTTTTATTGGATAATGATGTCTCTTATGGTCTATTTCTACTTAAAGACGTCATTTCCTGATTAGATGGATCTTGTTTTCGAGACTGGATAACGAAGGATCTTCCCACTGAACGGATGTCCATGAAGCAAGACTCGTGGCTAGGGCTCTGATCTCATGAGCCGAGGAGGATCCAAGACGGGGAGTGGAATTCTGTGCCTGTGTATAACTCGCTGCAATGGTAGACTTAAGCCAGCCTGTTACCATAGCCTTGGTGATGTCCTTGTTGGAAAAGAGGCTTGCAGGATATAAATAGTCTCCTTCAATGGTGTCTATGTAGGTCTGTAGCCGAGAGGTAGAATTTGAGAGCTCTGATGAGATAGAGAAGTCTGTCTGGGTGATCCACTGTTGGCCCAAGACAGGAATGGTAAGTGTCTATGGCCCCTACCATGGTGGTAGACTGGTTTGGGCTACAAAAAGTGGCAGTGATCTTAGAGTTATTGATGCCCGATGTTGATCATAGATTGCGGGTTACTGGCGATGTATGAAGAAGCTGAGAGCAATTGAGGCCCGATGTTGATCATAGATTGTGGGTTACTGGCGATGTATGAAGAAGCTTAGAGCAATTGAGGCCCGATGTTGATCATAGATTGCGGGTTACTGGCAATGTATGAAGAAGCTGAGAGCAATTGAGGCCCGATGTTGATCATAGATTGCGGGTTACTGGCGATGTATGAAGAAGCTGAGAGCAATTGAGGCCCGATGTTGATCATAGATTGTGGGTTACTGGCGATGTATGAAGAAGCTTAGAGCAATTGAGGCCCGATGTTGATCATAGACTGCGGGTTACTGGCGATGTATGAAGAAGCTGAGAGCAATTGAGGCCCGATGTTGATCATAGATTGCGGGTTACTGGCGATGTATGAAGAAGCTGAGAGCAATTGAGGCCCGATGTTGATCATAGATTGCGGGTTACTGGCGATGTATGAAGAAGCTGAGAGCAATTGAGGCCCGATGTTGATCATAGATTGCGGGTTACTGGCGATGTATGAAGAAGCTGAGAGTGAAGCTGAAGAAGAAGATCGACCCTCAGAGGTAGATGGTAAAATCTTCTGTCTGCGACATTGTTAAGTGTTGTTAACCAACTTCGTGTTGGTCAATTGGGTGTGACCAAAAGCAGTGTGAGGCTGACTGTATCTTCTGTATAACCTGATGTATAATGCCGGTTGTGGATAGGCGTAAGCGTGTAGTCTCTCCCATGGGATTGCTGATGCATCGTAGTGACTTTGACGTATTTCAGTGAATTCCCACTTTTCATTACAACCATTCAGTTGAGTTTGCCTGTGCAACCTTTGGGAGACACCCAGGAATGAGCACATGGCTGAATAAACTTAGTCAGATGAGCTCTCCTGTTGAGTCTTAATTACCAATACATGACATGGTCTCAGAAGTGGTAACACTAGTGTAAGAAGCCAGAACAGAGACCAAGCAGGTACATAAATGTTGAAATGGAGGGAGCTGCATGGAATTAAGTCATTCAAAACACATGCACAGTTCATGTTTAATGGGCCTCTGAAGAAGGAAACAGGAAGAAAGCTGCAATTACCTTATGATATGGATAGGAGAAAAGGGAAGAATGTTATTCTCAACAAGGGATTTAACTGAAGAAGAGGCAAAGTTGTTGAAAACTTACTACGACAGGTTTGAAGCATATGTGCTACCCAAAACAAACCATGTGTTTTCAAGGTACAAGTTTGGTTGCAAAGTACAAGAAGAAGGGTAAACTTGTGAACAGTTTGTCACACAGCTCAAACTTTTAGTTAAAGATTGTGGCTATGACAATCCTGACGAAATGGTGCGAGACAGAATTGTGTTTGGCCCTGACACAACAAAGTACGAGAACAGCTTATCAGTGAAGGATCAGACCTTACCCTGGATAAGGCAGTTAACATCATCAGAACATACGAAACAACTATGGCACAACTTAAATCCATGACGACAGAAACCATGTAGATGTAGATGTAATTTCCAGACAAGGAAGACAAGGAGGGCCAGGTACCCTTGTGGACAGCATGAGAGGTGGTGGTAGGGGACAGCATGAGAGGTGGTGGTAGGGGACAGCATGAGAGCTAGTGGTAGGGGATATTTAGAGCTGTGAAAAAGAGACCGAGAGGAAATGTGCGTCAACTACCGAAACCAAAAGTGCCCGGCTGAGTGCAGGAAGTGCAACAAATTTGGCAGATTCAATCACTTTTCGTCTGTATGCCACTCACAACCACCATTTCGCAGCAGTTCTCAGCACCAAACTGTAAACCAACTAGATCTGAAGGAAGATCCCCCCAACTATGTGTATTATGACTGTGATGGAGATGACTTCTTCATCGGAATGTTAAATATACATGGTCTGGACTAGGAATCTGTAACTGGACCACAGAGACAACAATTAATGGAAACACTGTAACATTTCAGATTGACACAGGGGCCAAGTGTAATGTGTTACCATTGGAAACTGTTAGGAAGATAACAGCAGGGCCACTGAAAAAATCATCAACTCCCTCGAAATCTTATTCTGGACATGTCATTCCAGTTGAAGGAACAGTAACATTGCCTTGTGTGGTAAAGGGAGTTGAACATCACGTCCTGTTCCATGTTGTAGATATGACAGCCACGCCTGTTTTTGGTGCGCAGACAAGTAGTGAGATAGGTCTGGTCCAGCTCTCAAATCAAATTTCAGAATCTTTGGCATAGAAGAAGAGTATATAGATTTGTTTGAGGGACTAAGATGCTTGCCTGGAAAACACAGCATTCAGATTGACAAAACGTACCATCCCATCGTCCATCCACCAAGAAAGGTCCCATATGCCTTACAAGAGAGAATTCAAGACAAATTAGACAGAATGGAGAAGGCAGAAGTTATTGTGAACCAAACAGAACACACTGAGTGGGTTAACAGTATGATTACGGTCATAAAGCCCAACAAAATCCGGATATGCATTGATCCAGTTGATCTCAACCGAGCAATAAAGAGAGACCAAGAGCTCCAGATAAGCTTTTGGTGTTATGGGTATTTTACCAATGCATTTTAAAATCATTGGGTATCAGTAATTCTATCTGGGTATTCAAATTTCTGTTACCCACTAGTTTTTACAGATGTGGGTATTTAAGTTGAATATTTAAAAACACTATTCATCTAGTCCCTGCAAACTGGTGTCGTGTGGGTTCGAGAGCTTTATAGGACTCAAAAATACCAACGATACTTCCACAAGAAAGTGAGATGGCAAATGATCATGATGTAACTGTCATCGTGGAGTTTGGCAAGGTTGACGGAATGCCTGTTTATAATTTCAAAATAAGTTGCTGATTTGCTAATCAAATACGCAGGGTTACTTCACAATATTTTGATGATACGCACAAGTTTTATTTTTGTAGCATATCTGTAATGTTCGTTGCGTATTTGATATGCTTGGATTTTATTTTACTGCATATTTCTGCATTTCTGATCTGTATTTTACGCAGATACGCAGCCTATCTGGAGTTCTGGAGACCACTTAAGACAATTGAAGATTTTGTAGCACAATTGCCAGATGCAAAAGTCTTTACCAAGCTTGATGCCACGTCAGGGTTTTGGCAGATACAGCTTGATGAAGATAGCTCAAAGGTTTACACATTCAATTCACCATATGGAAGATTTTACAAGGCTTCCATTCAGGGTAAAGTCTGCTCCTGAAGTATTTCAGAAAATTATGAGCCAGATGGTGGAAGATATCAAAGGTGCAGAACCTATTATGGACGACATCTTGATCTGGGGAACAAACACACAGGAACATGATGATCGGCTGAAGCAAGTACTAGACAAGGCCAGATCGTACAACCTTAGACTGAGCAAGTCCAAGTGTAAATTCGGCAAAGAACAAGTAACATATGTTGGACATCTGCTTACCAGTGATGGTTTGAAGCCAGATTCTGAAAAAGTAAGAGCTGTTCAGAATATGAACAGACCGGAAAATGTCAAAGAACTTCATACGTTTTTAGGTTTCATCCAAAATTTGGCAAAGTTCATGCTAATCATGTCTGATGTTGCCAGACCCCTCTGTATCCTCATCTCAAATGATGTTCAGTGGCACTGGGATCAACAGCAGGAACAAATTTTGCCATGCATAAGAAAATGGCAGCAAGTGCTCCTGTCCTTGCCTACTATGATTCCGATAAGACAGTCACCCTGTCTGTTGATGCTAGCTCTACCGGACTCGGTGCAGTACTGCTTCAAGAAGTAAAACCTGTTACTTATGCATCGTCTGCCCCAACTGCAACTCAAACACGGTATGCTCAGATTGAAAAAAAAAGCTACGTGAAACATGGACAATAGAAAATGATTTTAGTGACATTTTTTCAGAGTATAAACTTTTTTTGTTTACCTTCCACAAAAATGTCCCAGTTCAGGAAGTATTCAGGAGGAACAGAGGTTTTGATAAAATATTCACTGGTAAGATATATTATTGATGTTAAATACGGAGAAAACGCTATCACTATTCTGTTTGATAAAAGTATGTTGGTTTCAATAGAGATACATTATGTGTGTTTACATATATCCAACCAGAGAGATCGACCTGGTATGATAACAAAGATAGACAAAATGGGGTAGAGATTTTACTGTATTTTTTATTGAGTACATTGGAGGTGTACCCAGCTGTTTCTATCATTGTACTTGGAGACATGAACAGTAGAACCGCTGTGACGCTGTACTATGTGGAGAACGATGTTATTCACCAAGTTGAGGGTAATGATTACTAAGTAGATTTTTTTACACAATTTGAGATGGAAAGGTATTCATGTGATAAATTATTTAATAACTTTGGAAAAACACTTTTGGATATGTGTTCAATTCTGAACATATATATTGTAAATGGAAGATTTGGGACTGACTATCAAATTGGTGATTATACATTTATTGGACATTTAGGGTGTAGTGTCACAGATTATGTCTTATCATTGAGTGACATGTTCCCAGGTATCACCGATTTTGATATATTATCTAGATCGAAATCACAGCATCTACTTGTACATTTAGGCATTAAAAAAAGCTGTTGCAGAAAGTCAGACTCCTTAGGTAACCGTAAAGAATACAGATATACATGGAAAGACCATGTCCACAGTATGGGATCCTCTTTGACAACAGACATATTAGAGAATGCAGCACTGTGTTCTCTTACAGACGTGTCTGGTGCAGTCGCGTTATAAACTGATGCTATTTTATCAGACGCTTCTGTGATGAAGACACGAGTGAGCTATAACTACAGACGTTCACCGTGGTATGATGATGAATGTCTGTGTAAAAAATAAGAACAGTGCCATTATATAAATGCGTTTAGAAAAACTAAAGATAACTCAATTCGTATAACAAAGTTAGCAATGAATACAGATCACTATGTAGAATAAAGAAGAACCAATATGCAAAATGTAAAAGGAGTGACCTAGAAAATGCTGCAGCGGGAGACCCAAAACGTTTCTGGGACACAATAGAGCTTATGTCTGGACGACCGCAAGGCCCCAACCCTATTGATATACAAGACTGGGGGGACTATTTCTCGTCGCTATATTCCGAACAGATGGGTATCCAGGCTGATCTTGGTGAGGTAGAGGACATGGTGACATGTCCAGAATATGTGCAAGAACTAACACTTGACATTTTAGATTCTTCAATCACCAGATCCGAACTTTTTGAAAGTATCAGTGCCCTGAAAAATAATAAAACAGCTGGTCTTGATGACATTCTTAGTGAATATCTAAAATATTTGTCCACTGTTATAATACCTTATTTAGAAATCATATTTAACAGCATTAATCAAAATGGTGTTTTTCCTGAATGTTGGGCAACTGTTATAATTATCCCATTACAGAAAAAAGGGGACGCCTCGGTTCCTGATAACTATAGAGCTATAAGCCTTCTGACTATCCTCCGTAAAGTTTTTACATCTATTTTAAACAGAAGACTAGTGTATTGGGCTGCAATACTTGACAAAATATCTGAATGTCAGTCAGGGTTTCGAAAAGGTTATTCATCTATTGATAACTGTTTTGCTATAAATTCTGTTATTCAGTGTTATCTTTCACGTAAAGGAGGTAAATTTTATGTAGCATTTGATTTCTCTAAAGCATTCAACTCAATTCACCGTCATCTTCTATGGAAGCTATTGTACAAACATGGTTTGAGTTCTAAAATGGGTAAAATGTTACAATCCATCTACAGTAATGTAAAAGCTTGTGTTCGTTCAAACAACAGAGTATCTGGTACATTTAATTGCTTCATGGGTGTGAGGTAAGGGTATATGCTTAGTCCTTTTTTGTTTCCGTTTCTTATCAACGAATTGGTTAGAGAAATGGAACAAAATTGTCGTTTTGGTGTTCAGTTACATCCGGAATGTATTCACATTCTTCTACTTCTATTTGCGGATGATCTTACTGTGTTTGGCAATACTGTCAACAACTTACAAAACAACTTTCGAAAACAAAAATAGTTGTTTTTAAAAATGGGGGAGGTTTATCACGTTATGAAAATGGTATTATGATGGAAATGAGGTTGAAGTGGTTACTGGATACAGATATCTTGGTTTGTATTTTAGCAATAGATTACTGTGGTCGAAAGCTTTAAGTAATATTGCAATTTAGGAAAGAAAGGTGTTCATGATCCTTTTAGTACTATTCATTCCTTGAAACCATACTCGCCTCACTTTTACATCAAATTATTATCATGCAGCCTGGTTTCCTGGGTATGCTGCGCTGGCGCTACACTGAACCAGGCAATTACTGCACAATGGCTGCCTCCACTAGACGAACAAACATGGCCGACACGCCATGTATTTACTATAGAAAAACTCTAGAACTGATGGTTATAAAATTTTCTTAGCATTTTCATGAATGCTCTTGAAATGTATATGTCATGAGAATAATGTCCATTCCTACTTTTACTGAAGGAAAACATTATTTAAGCTGTTTCAAGACTCAAAAGTGGTTGTCACATCGGTGAAATGTAAACAATGACACATACCCCGTTTTCAACAGTGATATGTGCGTTAATATTTCATGTCAGCTCACTGTTGTCACGAAATCGTATACATAATACATGGAATTAAACGACCACGTCAATGAAATACCTTTGGCATCTTTATCTTAGCAAATTCAATGAAGCAAATGTGGCTGATTATGCCACCTTTTCTCCCATTGTGAAATGGTGGTTTAGCGGAATTATTGAATGCCCAGTATCTGTAATAATGGTATTTAATGATAGGGTCTGTCATTGGTTCTG
This sequence comes from Haliotis cracherodii, assembly GCF_022045235.1. Classification (NCBI taxonomy): domain Eukaryota; kingdom Metazoa; phylum Mollusca; class Gastropoda; order Lepetellida; family Haliotidae; genus Haliotis; species Haliotis cracherodii. Next base: position 34,907,147 of record NW_027266286.1, read on the forward strand.
ATATTTGGCCTCTGAATTTTATTCACTTGAAAAGCCATTTATTTGGCATTTGTTTTCTTATTACACAATTAAATTAATCAGAAATAGATCTAATAATTTTGCCATTGTGCAGTCATTGCCTGGGTCAGTGTAGCGCCAGCCCAGCATACCCAGGGAACCAGGCTGTGATTGTACAAGTTCCATCCAATCGCTGATGTTACGATTCCGATTGTTTTTGTTTACAATTAGTTACACCGAAAGTTGCTAATTTTTAGAAATTAAGGAAATATCGTCAGCAAAAAACCAACTATGATCGTATATGAAAAATGATAAAATTGTAAAGAAAATATCAGACTGCATGCCGATCAACGTGATGTGCCTTAAGTCAACAATGGCCGTTTCTTGTAGTTGTGTGCTAAAAAGATAGGCCGAAACATTTTTAACTCGATATATTTTCATTTTGAGGTAAATAAACTACTGAAAGTTTTAATATTGAACAAGCTGAAAATTTATGCATGTTCTACGTAATTTAAATGTTATGCAAAGCCTTCTTGGTAAATAGATATGGCGAGTTTTATTTTGAGGTGTCGTTATCAGTTGCACTGGAGGTGACACCTCTGTCGAATGGGTTCGATGTTAGCGTGCAAAGCTTTAATGCCAGTCAACAGAATAAACATATAAACTGTGTTTTTTTTTAGGAAAACACTGTTTTTAAGGAGGTGCACTACTCAGTACTAATAAGGGGTGCTATTTGCTGTTTGATTGGAATAAGGTACGGATATGTATCATTCCACTGGGGATGGGGTGGGGGAGTATTTTTGAGTCACATTTTTGGCTAGGGGTCAGCAGTCGTATTAATTTGGAGACACACTAAATTCAATATTTACAGTATACATTTTTCCAAAATGGTATATGAACAACTGATATGCACACACGGGGGCACACATCATCACATCCTGTGTGTGGCACGGGGGCACACATCATCACATCCTGTGTGTGGCATGGGGGCACACATCATCACACCCGGTGTGTGGCACGGGGGCACACATCATCACACCCTGTGTGTGGCACGGGGGCATACATCATCACATCCTGTGTGTGGCATGGGGGCACACATCATCACACCCGGTGTGTGGCACGGGGGCACACATCATCACATCCTGTGTGTGGCACGGGGGCACACATCATCACACCCGGTGTGTGGCACGGGAGCACACATCATCACATCCTGTGTGTGGCACGGGGGCACACATCATCACACCCTGTGAGTGGCAAGGGGGCACACATCATCACACCCGGTGTGTGGCACGGGGACACACATCATCACACCCTGTGAGTTGCACGGGGGCACACATCATCACACCCTGTGAGTTGCACGGGGGCACACATCATCACACCCGGTGTGTGGCACGGGGGCACACATCATCACACCCTGTGAGTGGCAAGGGGGCACACATCATCACACCCTGTGAGTGGCAAGGGGGCACACATCATCACACCCGGTGTTTGGCACTGGGGCACACATCATCACATCCTGCTTCCTGCGCCGGACTGTACAAATCTCAATATATTCACAAGCATCATGATTGGTAATATGTACTCAATACAGCTGTAGCTCTGGAAAACAATTTCCATATATCAAACAATGGTTATCATTGTGTATAATTCTGAGAATACTACCTTCTATTACATCATAGTCAATATTCTTGTCTTGTTTGATAAGCATTACTTAGAAGTTGACGGATGACAAGGTAGACACAATTTTTATGGATAACAATTTCTGTAATACTGTAAGACGTGACATTTCGGTATAGATCCTAAAACTGTTGTCAAGCAAGGCTGAATGAGGGACATATACTTACTTACTTACTTACTTTGGAGATTTAACGTGCGCTTTCCGACTGATGCGTATTTCGCATATATTGTATAGAATATATATATAGTAGGTGGAAGATTAACAGTTACAACAATTGCATACATGAGTGGGATAACATAATGAGTAAGTGATGACAACAGAAGGATAATACTGTCACAACATGATGGACAGAGAACACATAGTTGGAAGCCAATGGGACATGAAGCCAAGTAAGCAGGATAAGTGATTATTGCTTAATGAGTTCATAGAAGGCGTATGGGATGAAATTGCCTTGATCTCTGTTGATTGGTGACTTGTGCCGGTAATTGTGGACTGCTTCTGTTGGTTTCCTTTCATTGAAATCATGGAGGTTGTTAGAGAAGATTTGGACGTTGTCCCAGTTGATGTTGTGATTAGGACAGTTGCTGATATGGTCCAAGATGGCTGATTTACTGTCGGATTTGATGGCCTACTACGAACTCATTAAGCAATAACCACTTCTTTCCTATCACTACTTCCACCATCTAAAAAAAATTAAAAAAACATACTACAGGTAACTGCCCACACTGCAAACAACTAGAAACCCCAGAACACGCACATATCCACTGCACACACTACCTCACACATCGAACCGCATTACAAACCACCCTCAATCTAAACAAGGCTCTCACTCTAGAAGCAATACTAAACCCACAAAATAAACTAGAAAACTTCAAGGCCTTAGGCGTATTCTTAATCAAAATGGAACTAATAAAACGCATCTAAAAACACCATAATCTACCAAATCAAAATTACATAAACAAACAAACATCCACCATACCCAGCTCCCTTAGTTCTCCTCCCCAACCCCATCGGCATCTATTCCAAATCTCAAAATTCCAAAATTCTATATAAACAACCCCTAAAGCCCCCTCTTGGGTTGTACACACCACTTTCGCCCCTTTCGGAAACACATTAAATGGCCTGGCCGGGCACGTGTGCGAAATACGCATCAGTCGGAAAGCGCACGTTAAATCTCAAAAGTAAGTAAGTAAGTAAGTACTACTTCCACTTGATGCAAATATATTGGGGAGGTGGGTGGGATTACTTTTTGATGGTTCTTTGAATTATACACATTGATGACTATTGTTTGATAATTCCTTCAAATACCTTACGTTTATTACATCATAGCCAGATTTCCCATGAGGGTTTAGTGGGATCTAGCATACAGTAATCAAGGAGTTAATGAAATATAAATACATAAAAATGTTAAATCACCAATACCTTGATACTTGCACTGTAAATACTGTTATATTGGCATTCCCATGATATCACTTCCAGTCTATGACATCACTTCTGGGTCACGTGACATCAATACTGGTTGTGTCTCTTCTGGTTCCAATGACATCACCTCTGGTAACCAGACGTCACTTTCTTCTAGTATGTCACTTCCGGTTGCGTTGACGTCATATCCGGTGCTGACAACTTCTTATGCTGTCATCACTTCCACTTAAATCTAAGATCACCTTCAGATATTCCAGTGTGAAACCAGTAGCTAACCTATGATCTTGGTGATCACTTTATCAGCAGTATGCTTGCAGGAGATGAAAAGTCATTTCCTGTGTTGACAATGTTCTTGCCTATATGTGATATAATATCTCAGTACTTGCACTGGACACTGAGTAGCCTATTTGGATGGTCCATGTTGCTGCTTATGCCAGGGATGGAGTATTGCCGGTGTTCTAGCAGACCTCTAAGCCCTGACTGATTCTTGGCAATGATCGCAAAGTGATTCTACTCCAATCAGGTGCATCAGTGAGAAGTAACTTGCATGTAGCTCTGACACTCTCTAGCTGCAGTTGCTATGGCAAACAGAAAGGCAGTCTTCTTCGTATATGTAACTGTCTACCCAAATATATTGTCGGACATATTTTATAAACTCTGGCCCATCATGGCCATGAGGGGTGATGGATAAAATGCTGACAGTGATGGAAGAGTCCAGATGGGAACTGTGGTTGCTCGACAACCCCAACAACTTACACAAACTTATACAAATTGTCTCCAATTGATCACCCATTATATTTTAGTCCTGATTTTAAACTCAAATTGTGTGCAAAATGTACTGAAAATGTTTCAGGTGTCAGGCTTAGCACACACATATAGGACAGAAGTGATATTTTTCTAACCCCTGCACATGCTCTGTGGCATTTGGCATGATATGCAGTATTCCTAACAACTGATTAGGATGGCTGACAGTGATGAGGACATCCTTTGAAAGAAAATCAAAAGATTTGTGTGAAGTTAACCAAATTACAAGAATACTGGCTATGATGTAATAGAGATAAGGTATTCATAGGAATTCTACAAGGAATTAACCAGTTGTACCCTTGGCAAGAAATCAGAACTATGTTAAGCTTCAACATGCCAAACTTGTACAAATACAATATATGCAATAAAAAAACACTGGCAATGCGGTAATGTCAGGAAACTTAAACATGCTCACTGAAATTGGATCAGATTTATGTTTTTAAATGGCCCCCAAAGCATCTATATTAAATATACTTCTAATCTCCCAGATGTTATCCATCCATACAAAGGCACAATTTCATAGTCCCTGCAATTTCAGAGGACAAAAGGTCAATTTTAATGAATGAATGACAAACAAACAAATGACGGAAAACCCACCATAAAATAATATTTTGCACAAATCACATGGAGCATCACTACATTTGCATTGGACCATGAAGGTTAAAGCCTCTGGTACACATCGCCCATGAGTGGTGTCCGAGATGCTCAAGAATAAGCCAGGGCACTGTAGCCAACCTGGATATGTCAACAGTCAAATGTCAACAGTCAAATGTCAACAGAGACAGACACTTAAAAAATGTTTTTCAAATCCTTTCTGAATAAATACTGAAGACAAAAAGTATTAACAAATATGAAACATTCTAAATCAGCAGGAAAAGAGTACTACTGGGGCTGTTGCAGAACATTGTTGCAAAACACAATAGTTAAATGTACTTCACACATAACACCGAGCCACATAAACCTTCCAAGGAGATTAATATTTCTAATACAATAGAAGTCTTAGAATTATTTTATAAACAACACAGTACAATCCTGTGGATTTTAAGTTCAACTTCCTCAGTCTGTCAATTTCAGAGATTCTTTTGTGTTTACAGAGAAAATAAACTGTGGTGTTCTGAAATGAATTTCATCACGTTTGATAAGCTGTCACTTCAGTTGGGACATTGTTTTCGTGGACTTTCGAAGGGGAGTGTTTTCTGATGGACTTTCAAATCCCTCCTGCCAAATTCGAACGGTGGTGGTTGACGGAGATGGCAACGAATATCGATCAGAAAATGGTTTGTAAACAACATGTTGTCATGAATAAAGTTTTTTCAAACAATTTTTATAATGTTATATTTTACTTTCATTGTTGGTTGTTTCAATGAGGAAATAGCTTAAATTGTTCCCGAGTCTTGTCACCATAGAACATTTCTCTAACACTTTCATAAACATTTCATTTGTATGCATTCGTTAAATCTTTTAATGTCATCATCAGTCAGGGTTGCGGCCTAGAACGCCCCAAACATCCGATATCAAACTACCCTTGACTCGGCGTTTATCAGAGACCTGGCTGGTTTTAGAGACCCAGCATGTATTAGAGGAAATAAAGATTTGTTTAACAGTTTATATGGGGGTGATTGATCGACAGCCATTTTTTATGAATCGATGAGCACACATTTTTGTGTGAAATGGCTTAATATATTTGAAAGGGGTTTCCATAGCAAAAAGGAAACCTCTTTTTAACCAATCAGAATCAAGCATTCATCAATGTCATGGTAGAATTAATTCAAACAGTTTTTTACAGTTATGGCTATGGCAGCCATACTCATTTCAACCTCTTGAATAAATTCAGATTTAATCAGTGGTGGGAATAAGCATCTGGAGTTTTAACTTCATTGGTAAAGGTTGAAATGTATCATATTGCAAAAATTCGAACAATTTTGTTAAGACCATACTTACTACACATAAACCAAATCTAATTACACTATGGCTCAGTAATGGCCATAAAATAATTCAGCTTTTAGCATGGCTGAAGTGCAAAGGTGAAATGTATTACATTTTGTACAAAAATGAGTAATGGCTACAAATTGCATTTTTCAATATGGCTGTAGGGACGGCCATAGGGAAAATCAGATTCAAAACTCTTGATCAAATTTGGGTTTCATCATTGGTGAGAACAATAGTGAGGTGCACATTCATTTCAAATTGATGCACAAGTTTTGTTTTTTGAACTCATATGAGGGTGAAGTCCTATAGATGAATCCTGGTCCGAGTGTTAAAGGGGCACTGATCTAACGCAATTCCCTGGGACTGGTTGTTGCCTTTGTTATTGTTTTTTCCCAGTGAGTACCCGGATGTATAGCAGAAATCTAGACTAGTTCGCGACCTCTGCTGTGCCATTCGTAAGCGCATTAGTCACTTTTATGGATACCGGTAGTAATAAGGGCGTATGGTCACATTGATCAACAAAATGAAATACAGTTTTCGAGATAATAAGGAAATGTAGGGATCTTTGTGGGTAGCATCGGTAATGGTGATGAAGTTTTGATAATTCACTTGCTTGGTAATTTTGCGATTTTCGTTTACACTATTTTGACTTGCAACATAAAGTAAATATTTCACCTGAGCATTGCTTTTTTATAGTGTGTATATTATTTTACTGTCAAAATGTGTAACATATTTATCAAACGTCTAAATATTCAGTTATTTTTACAAATTGACTGAAAAACATTTCCATCTGTATTATTATGATAACGAATTCCAAACATTTTGATGTTTAATGTCATCATCAAGAGACTGAAAATGTTACGTTGAAAAGTACATGTCTATGTTGTTTGGCTTCTAATCCTACATAATAATCTGTTGTGATGTTTGTAGGCCCTTTTGATAGTCTTAATCAATCTGGACAGATTTTTTAGTCAAAATGACTGACTGATATAGAAGATTTAACGTGCGCTTTCTGACTGTAGCGTATTTTGCACACAGGCCTGGCCGGACCATTTAGTGTATTCCGAAAAGGGTAAAAGTGGTGTGTGCAACCCAAGAGGGGGCTTTTAGGGGTTGCTTATATTGAATTTTTGGAATTTTTAAATTTGGAATAAATGACTGAAATATTTACACATTTTATAAATTGTCTGAGAGAATCACATTTTACAAATTGACGGTAATATATACACGCTTAAAAGGAAAAGACCTGTGAAAACAACGTCTATCGCGCATTGAAAAATTTCCCAACCAAGACGTAGAGAAACAAGAACGAATTATCGGTTCAAATGAAGGAAAACAAAATGCAAATACCATAATTACAACCTACCAAATTTATGTGTATAAATTTTAGGCAGCTTCCTTGTTCGAGGAATGTATCCGTGAATATCCAAACAAAGGAACAATATCCCACTCGTCTGCAGCTGTACAAAGAAACTTATTCGATGTCACGTGCCTCTGTAACAATCAAATATTTTTAAAAGATATATATCGTTTCCGGATATTATAACCCGTGTTCGTTTCTCAACTGATCACTTGGATTGTTTCAGGTGTTTCACATAGGTGTCAAGTCTCAAGGGTCGTCTGAGAAAGCCCACGTGACAACTATTTTCATAACGTCCACGGTTCCTAAAAAATCAATTGAGTGATAGATAACAATGATCAATCAATCAACGTATTATTAGTTAAACCTTTGAACAAAGTATGTTGTTTTTACATCGGCACTTCACGCCATGATATGAGTGTATTCCCTTTGTTTTAGTAAACCTAGATATGTAAACACTCACTTTTGACGTATCCACTGTGCAAGATAACTGTGATTAATCAATCAATGTATTTTCTGTTAATCCTTTGATGACTAGGAACGATCCGTTGATTTACAAAATAAAGTAAATCAACTGATCATTCATCTCTTGCTGGGCTGACACGTGCATATTACATAACACACATTTCACCTCACTTCAAACCTGGATTTAGATTGAATAATTACCCCAGACACAATAAATGCCAAATGGGAACCTTTGTCAGGTAATCTAAGTGGTGTTACCACCAATTGTACCTGTAATAAATTCATTAACTGAGCATCAAGTGAATGACGACAAATACACAAGTGTAGGTTATACGAGAAAACGTGGATGACAACAAGGGAGTAGTAATCGTATTATCGACTCAATCCAAAATCCGAAAATGTGCACTGCATGGATACTTTTTTTAGTATTAAACTATAACCATCTGGGGTATTTCCAAATGACGACATCCGATGAGCTCCGCCGTTCTTTTTGTATGTTTGTTTAGGCTAAGAAATTAATTAACATGCACCCTTTGTCGAAATCTTTATAGATCACAGTTAACCAATCAGTGCTTATACAAAAATGCGTACAAAAAATATTGCCTCCAGCCTCGAAGTTTATTTAACTGTCCTTGCAGACGGTAGCCCAGTCTCTGGTCACGGTCAGTTGCGTTGCGTATCATCCGGGTACTCACGGGGGAAAAAACAATAACAAAGGCAACAACCAGTCCGGGGAATTGCGTTAGATCAGTGCCCCTTTAAGCACTCTAAAAAAAATGTCCATTTTTGGACAATTTTTCAAAAATTGAATCTGAAATTGCGAATTGCAATTGTTTGAGTAAAATGCGCATACTTTGCCTGCATAACATAACTCTAATTGTTATTTGAAGCTGTAACTATGTCGGGGACAAACAAGAATGAAATTATTAATGTTTTGAATATATTTGCAGGCCACAAATTAAAGTTGACTGCTAATTTAGATATTCTTTCAACTGGGACCAACATTGTCTACAAATCCCAGAAAGTAGAAGCAGGCAACAGTGGATCCATCCTGCTTCTTTTGTATGCACTTCTACAACCTGTGGGCCATAATCTTGTCAACCAACCTCCGATAAAACAAGTGCATCCAGTGGCAAAAAGTACATTTGCTGAGGAGAAACAGCACGAACAGGAATGGATGACTGCAGTTCTAATGCTCCATACCTTCTGATTTTGATACTAAAAGTGGGACTCCAGTGATGTGGTCTTCATTCTGTCCAAGGGCATAGCTTTTGCCCTCGGATGGCAGCTCAGGGTGATGGTGGAAGACAAATCTCAGGGGTGAAGTTTAAGACAACTGCAGCCATGTTTATTGTTGCAGGTTGAAACAGGTTGAAATGGTACGAGTTGATAATCATGTGACAGAATGCACACTGGGACTGAGTTGCCAGTGATCCTGGGTGTGGAGACCCGCTCTGTCACTTACACACAGCAGGAAGTTGGATGGTGATTCTTCATCATCGACGTAGTTGTTTGTGAGGTGATGGCCTTGGCTGACGCCACGACTAGCCGTACAATCTGTCCGCTTCTGTTGCTGATCTGGGTCTGTCTCTCTGATTGACCATGTCAGTCAGGTTTTGGGGATACAGTGAGGTATTACATAAGACTGAGCAAGGCCAGTGACCAACATACATGTACATACATGAGATTTGATGATGTAAGGTAGTGTAAACTGACATTTTTTAGACACCACTGGGGCCCGGAGGGGGCTTACAATTAGAAGGGATATGCCAAACCTTTGCTGTACATATACACAAAGGAAAAAGTTAAGCACACCCTAATATATTTCATTATTGTTCGGTCCCAATATTTGTAACAGTCATGAAAGATATAATTACGAGAAGAATTATGTAAGAATAAGCAGTATATCCAAACATCAAAATTGCTTGGTTTTAAACAGTTATTCCATGACATTGTGTGATCATGGCACGAAGGCGATTATCAAACGCCACAAGATTGCAAATAATCAACATGCATAATGCAGGAATGTCTTGTAATGCGATTGGTCGGAATTTGGGGTATCACACTGTCGTAAGCTGTTTAGTCGAGAAACATGCTCAGACCTGTGATGTACAGGACCATCCCAGATCCGGAAGATCTACTGTGACGACACATTGCGAAGACAGGGACCTCTTCATCTCATATGACGAGAACCCTTTTTAACAAGTACTCGTCTGAAACTGCCCAATCATCGTTTCAGCACAAAAACGGTCAGGAACCGGCTGAAAGCAGCAGGACCGAGGGCTAGATGAGTCATAAAGCATCCAGTGTTGAGAGATCACCACAAAGTTGCTTGTTTAGCATGGTGTATTGTGCAACAGAACTGGAATCTGGGTCCATTGGTCAGACAAAAGTCGCTTTCTGCTCTATGTCACTGATGGAAGAACGAGAGTTTGGAGGCACCGGAACACGGCCTACACCCCAGGTACATTAAACCGACTGTTGCATACGGCGGGGTCTCGGTAATGGTTTGGGGGTGTATTTCTCATGATTGCAGGTTGGATTTGGTCACCATAAGGGGCAACTTAACAGGGGCTCAGTACATCCGGGATGTTTTGAGGCCAGTCGTTCCTCATTTTGACAACCACCCTCTTGCTACTCGACCTCATTACATGGATGACAATGCCAGGCCTCATCGTTTGCATGCAGTCGTGGATTACATGAGGGCATATGCAATAACGACTCTACCCTGGCCTGCAATGAGCCCAGATTTGAACCCCCTTGAACATGTTTGGGATATTCTGGGGCGGCGCATACAGGCACAAGATCCTCCTGTACAAGATTTACGCCAATTGGAAGCAGCATTGCATCAGGAGTGGTTGTATCTTCTTTATTTGTTATCAAATGTTTGTTCTATCCGATGACATTGGTATCGCCCAGCTCCTGTGGTCTGTCATCCCATGCCATGATTTTTGCAATTTGTCATGGTTCAGAAATAGGGGTGTGCTTTACCTTTTTCTTTGTGTATATTACACAAGCAAATGGGATAGAATTTGGTGCACTTGGATACATTGAAACAATTAGGTATTTTAGATACAGGTAGTTTTAAAGAAACATATTGAATGGTTTGCACTATAGCAATTCCATGCTGCTTGATCAGATGCTGTTGGGTAAGCAGATAAAAGCATTGAAGCTCTTCTGCCACTTTTCCATGAAAAAGTGGCCACTCCAGAAATAAGTGAGTTGGGTTTAATGCCGCTTTTAACAGTATTCCAGTTATATTGCAGCTTGTCAGCTTAATGTGGGAGGAAAGCCCGAAGTGATACAGGTCTCAGACGTTACCACTTCGGTGAAACCCACGAGCACGGGTATGGTACTGACAAACATAGAAACATAATTTGGGCGAACCGGGATTCGAACCCACAATCATAGGTTTCTGGCGTACCCAAGGGCCGCAACTCTGCACAGCGCATTGTGGCGCCTTAGACAACTGGGCCACCCGTGTCCCCCATTCCAGAAATAATTGGACTTTGGATGGGGCTGGTGAGAAAAACTAGAGAGCACCTCAACCCAAACCAAATTCCTGTGTTGGGAGTTGACCAACTACAATGACCAAAATAATGCTGCGGCCCTTCCCTGATATCTTTAGGGAGGACAAGTATGTGGTAATGCTAGGTGAACTTCACATTGAAATGACATTGTGGAGCACCATGGGCGATCTTTTGCATCCTGAAAGAAGTGGGACTAGTGAAGACTGAAGCAGCATCTACAGCTGAAAGCATCCAATGCAATGAGAACAAGATATGGCCCTCAATTCACTGTTGAAGTACTCAACAGCTTTCTGAAGTGAGCCTATGGAGACATTGGATCCGAGAAGACCCTTGAGGATTGGGTCATGCTAGCTTCTCAAGAAAACCCAAGTACCAACAGAACATGTTCATGCTCATGGTCATCTGGTCACATAGGGAACGAAAGTTAAAGTTCATGGTCAGTACCCTGTGGAAACTTGTGCCACTGTTTTTAGCTCTGGATCACCCGAATTATGCAAGGTGGCTTCCAATTTTTATCTTAGACCTCTAAGCAATCACCGTTTCTCGTTCTTACTAACTGATCAAGCACACGAGCAAGTCAACAAAAGTCTGAAAGGAGTTGGTGGCATGTTTGGTGTCTAAGAGAACACTGCCATGTTAGAATGCTGGATTGTGACTAACCCTGAAATCTGCCTTGTCATTGAGGAATTCACAGGTGTGAGCGATAATAATGATGGTGAAGAGCTACCTCATCAAGAGGAAGGATTTACATCTCAGCACCAATTTCAACACCAAGTCAAAAACCTTACAGAGGCATTATTGAGCAAGAGGAATCCTTTTGAGGAGGACAGTGAAGACCTGGTAACAAATGACAACAAGGTATGTGAGTCTGTGGCTGCTGCTGTGTCTTTCCATGGAGTCGAGTCTACTTTCTTGAATGAAATCAAACACCTCTGACAGCACTGATCAAGCTGAAACTTAATGTTATTCCATGACAAAAACTATTATGAAGACAACAATGATGCTGAGAGTGCAGCATTTCAAGCATCATGCAGAGCTCTATGGACAAGCTTTTATTTTGGCTAAATAGCTGTGGAGGGGGATTGGGAGGAGATTTTTCACCACATACCTTCCCCATACCCACCTGCTCTGTCAATCAAAGGGTCCTTCAACTCTTGTACCAAGTCAGATTTATTGGTGCACATCATGGAAGACACAAATGCAAGTGTTTCTGCTTCTGTTGAAGAGCTAGTTGCACCAGTTATTTATGACGGCGCATTGATACACACACTTTCTGGAACAACTGCTCAAGACAAGACCATTCATTCCAATTTTGACACGGTTTTCCTCCCAAGAGTTTGCCATGACTTGAAATGATCGACAAGATTAGACAGTCTGGGACCAGTTTCATGCACTGACAATCAAAGGAGGCACAAGGGGAAGATATGGAACAGGCACCCCACAGCATGCATCATGCACTGCCAAAATCCCGGGAAATTGGCAGACGTCTTTTTGCAAATGCTGATAACAAGAAGGAACTCTTCTTTTTTCTGTCCAAAAAGAAAAAAGTGCAATTGCCTGATGACAATGATGTCTACATCACTGCAAATGATCAAATCCACCATGTTAGAAACAGTTCACCAATGGGTTAATGCAACCTTGGGGAAGCAGACACTCGTGTTCTAGTACATCTCCACTGTGCCCTACAAACAGCTTCACTTTGGATGGTTCATACTGGAGATACAAATGTAATTCTTCTGAGTTATTTCCATAACATCAAGGCTATCATTCTAGCTGCAGAAATCTGGATCTGATTCAAAGCAGGAAAGACAACATGAATGATCTCTCTGAACACTATTGCTATAATCCATGGCACAATAAGTAGTATAGGTAATAGGGGTTCTGGACCACTTCCACTGGAGCTGGATTCATATACCTATACTGCTACTACAGGGGGAATTTTTTATGCCAAAATGATTATGCGATTCAACGATAGTCATAACTCCAGCTCACCAATACCTGGGTCCAATCATTGCTTTAGATGAGTCTAAATGGTAATAAAAATATTCTTCATTATTTTTATCGATAAAGCGATATTCAACATTTTTATTAAGTTCTTCCTTCATTTTACTAGGAGACCAGACTATATAACTACACTCTTTTTGTAAATTGATAAGAAACAATTGATTACCGTATTTGGTTGGTTTGACATCACTGATATAATAAAAACCTTGTGGTAATTCTCTCCATTTAATAGTTTTTTCCATTATTATATATTTATGTAAGCATTTGTCTAAATGTAATCACACGATATTTTTAATCTCCAACCAGTTCTTTGGTTTTGGCACGGAATAATTGACACGCTTGTTGCCTCCCTTGTTCTGTAAACTTTTTGTTATCGTCTTCGCTAATACCATTGGTCTTACGAGAATTTGATTGAATCTCCTGCTTCATTTCGTTGTATTTGGTGAGTTCCGACAGCACTAAACGAAACTCCTCCTCGGATATCTTACAATCGGCCACTGCTGTTGAAATATGATCCTCGATGCTGTTCAACTTTGCATCGGCGAGTATCCGAATACTATCGTGTTTTAATGCTTTCTTTTGCAACCTACGAGAAATGAATTTTATCGCTATTCCTGCCAGTCCCGAGGCTCCAGCCGCTATTTCCATGCCGAGCACGATAGGCACGGCGATTATAGTTGATAGTAAACCGACACCGGCTACACCGAGTCCCATGCCAGCCACTACAAGAGCGGTGTCAACCCCGTCCAGAGCATTCACGGCTCTGTGATACTTTTTATACAATCCAAGTCTCAACTCCCTATCCTTTTCTATTCGATGTTTTATGTCGTTTATTTGATGTAATCGAAATCCATCAACAGTTTCCATCATTTCATCGAGCGCTGGATATAAACTCATAGTGTATATTACGAATATATAATAGTCTTTAATTGGTCTTGCTTAAATGTTTTGAGAGTATACATCAACCTTATCAAATGTATATTATACGGCAAGAATATCTTAGAAAGAGAAATACTACCACTTTTAATAATTTGAACCCCCTCGAGGGATGTAACGGGTGATGCACCGACATGAATAATCCTGCAACGTTGACGCTCGTGTTTCTTGAGCCATTTAATCGATAGACCTGGTAATATTTCGAAGGCATCTACCGGTGCATCTCCGAACAAGACTTCAATAATAAGCGTAGAAATATTAGGTATTGCACTCAAGTTCTGTTTAATATCATCGAATTCTGTAACCAAATTTAAACTAACATTCTGGATTGCCGGACGACTATATAACATATGACCTGGTTTTTCTGGCAGGGGAGTGACTAACACACTTTTTCGTTTTGACGGGATATAGGCCGCGAGTACGATGCCACTATTTATTATCTTAGTTAAATTATGTCCCTTACCCATCATCGCATAAGGTGGGGTAATGACGATATTCAGTAGCCACTTGATGTTTGCCTCGACCATAGTCCATTTATTCTCACTGTTGTAAATAATATTGTACGGAGTGGTTTTAAGGAGTCTACTAACGTCGACATCGCTTAAATCTTCCAGATTACCCGTGAATGTGACTTCTTTCCGCTTGTATACATTATCGTGTAAGTGTAAAGCGTATAACTTACCATTGGTACCGGGTTTACCGAATCCTTCCGTGTCTCCGAGATCGGAAAGTGCAATTGTATTACATTGTCTGAGCGTTCCAGGGCCTGATGCATCAACCATTATTTATAATATGGAGTGTTACACTTAAGTATCCTATATGTACAGGTTGGTGTTTTACATCTAATACAGAAATTTTGAGGTCTGAAATAATACCACGCTTTAATTTTTTATATTGTAATGATGAGAAAGATTCCGTTCTACCGCTATTGTATTTTTCATTTTTCACTGGAATAGATCTCAGCAGAGTTGAAGGACTTTCTTGTTGAATATTATCTGTCGTGCTTATTTGATCAAGATGGATGAACAACTCTTTATAGGGAACTAAATCGGGTAATTTACGCCCCTGACTTGATGACATAATTACTGTTGCTTGTCCTCTCCATCCAAGTGTAAATCCTAAGTACATTGAAATCAGTACACCCTTTTTTCCAGCGCTTAATTTTATTTTCCCATTCGCCTCATTTTGTGTGAGACTAGCTCCATAAGGCTTAAAAAATTCATCATTGAGTGAGCATACACTGTAATACCCATCAGGTATAGTAATGGATTTGTCAACAACATTGTCATCGTTTTCATCTAATATATACATCTCATTATTTCTTCTCGTAGCATTTATATTGGTCCACCGTGGGTAATACGTTACATCGCATAGAGCAACTTCGAGTTGTCCATCTGAGTTATCGATTGTATGAAGCAGTTCAATAGACTGACCATTTGTTATTCCCGGGAGTGTAACATACATATTAAATATACAATGATACTATATCATAACTTAAATATGAAATCAACTTACATTACTAATCAATCGATTATAGTAACTGCCTCTGGTGCTGAATTTTTAGTTAAATTCCCCGATATCTTTGAAAAATACAGAGTCACGGCAACTAGCGATAAAATGGTGCACGATTGGTTTCACAATCCGATGCAATTTTGGCAGAATCAGTTAAACTTTGCCGTATGGTGTGCCACAACGGGATGTGGCGTATCTCTTTACGCTCCAGGATTTGAACTGAATAAGTCTGTTATGTCATTTCACGTGTACTATCAGATTAGACGTATACTTAAAGAAATTAGTGCTCCATTACCGCATGATCGAGCGTGGAATTCCACAAATAATAATTATGATAGGTCCGCGTATGAGCGTATTTGTCAGGAATTTAATGTTTCTACGAGTAAAGATTGGCGCATTAAAGGAGCAAACCATGGTCTAGGTGTTCCTTACACAGAGGAAAATAAATCCGTCAAAGAAGAAAGCGATTATGTATATAGAGAACTTAATAAACCTCCAGTTAATTTTGGTAAGTTGTATAGTACCAGCAAACTTTACGCAAGAATATATGATCATTGGCATAAAACCGGTGATTGGTATAAAGGCTGGGAACTTTATAGTAACGATTGGAGAGGGGATATTATGAGTTTTAAGAGTGGGTTAATTTACATTGTTACAAAATTTATACAAATGAACGATACCGCAAACGCTTGGAATGAATTTCTTAATGATAAAACGGAAAATAATTTTACTAACCCAGGATTTGTAAGAGTTAATGAATCGATAAGAACTTATGTATGGGCAATTCTCGGTGCACAATCGCAAACACGAACGTCCATTATCGGTTCTGGGACGGCGCTCGATGCGCAAAAACAGTTTGTCGCAAACGTGGAGGACGCCATTAATTCGCCAGTTGACATACCATCGTCTATAAAGCGTTTTCAAGATGCATTACAGTACGCTCAATCCAAAGTGGACTACGTTTATGCGCCGGGACTATACATGTCTCCGAGTAATATGGAACTTAAGATCGGTCAAGTGATAGGCTATAATAATAAAATTGTTATCGCTACCGATCAACAAAAACCAGGTATAAATTCAGATATGAACGTCGAATTAATAACGCAAACGATCACGGGTGAAAAGGGAATAGTCAAGCCGCAAACATCTTTTAATGCACAACCATCTACTGATGCACAAGTGTCACCGCATATTGCGGCTAAAAATCAACAACATATCGATGAAAAAACAGCGCTTGTAGTGGGTGGAGTCTCGGTTGGCATACTCATGATTTGGTGGTTAAATAGTTCTTAGCGAATACGTACAACAGCCCTGCAATTGCTACGATCAACCCCCACAAGTTTTGACTAAGCCAAGTGGTGGTCTTAGCTAATAAATTCAATAGCCAGGAAACAACACTCCCTATTATACCGGGAAGTGCAGCCGCGGCTTTCTCAGCTAGCTTTCCCAGTGCTGAACCTAATGCTTTTAAATGCTTTTTTATCCACTCTCTTATACCGTTTTTATCGTTAGGCGGTGATCCTCCGCTACCTGCACTACCACCTGTTAACGAGAGAGTCAAAGTCGATATAATAAATCCCAACGCGGTTAAAATACTAGCAATTGTTATTCCCTGTTCTCTGAACAATGTTTTAATTTTATCGGCCAGTGTAGTGTCATCGTTGAGGACTTGATCGATAGTTTCTCGAATACGACTGATTTGCGAACGAAGTGCCTTTCTATTACTGGAAGCCGCTTCGAGGCGGGCCAATCTTTCCTCTTCTAGGTTACGCAATCTTTCAGCAACGCGGCGTCTACTGAATTCATCGCCCGCCTGTTCGAGTTTTGTTTTCTCTTGAGCTATATGCTTGTCGATTTCGGATAGCTTGGCCATATTATTGATGAGTTCTCCCCGCATAATTTGCATTGCCTTGTCAAGACCTCGTAATTCCCTAATACTGAACTCTGAATGCGTTGAATTATCGTAGTAGGTATCTAAGATTTCTCCGAGTCCGTCCGAGGCCACCATCGAGGCTGCTTCCAAATCATCTGTATTAACGAGTTCTTTCCTCATAGTCTGAAGAGCCTTAGTAGTCTTCGCGGGAAGTCGTCGGTAATCTACAAAACCTAATTCATCACGAACAAGGCCGATGCCTTTTTTAGCGGCTATCGTAGACAAGGCTAGGGGCTTACGAGTACGAGAATGCATAAGATCAATATCTGGAGCGCCACGCAGTCGCAATATTCCTTTACTATCTATCTCAAACTTTGAATATTCACGACCTATTGGAGTAACATAATTTTTATCATCTTTTAATGCATCGTAATAATCATCAACGGCTGGTTTTAAAAGTTCATCATTTACGGTTGGGATCATAAAGCTGGTTTCATCAGTACCCTCTTCGATTGTACTAGTATCAGTTATGTTATCTAGATCAAAGTCATTATGTTCAAAATCAGTCATTTTTATATTAAACATAGGGTACATGTTTTCAATATAACAATGTCTTCGCAATACGGACGCAAGTTAAACCCACAACGCAGACTTCGAGATCCATTAGGGGTCAAAGCAATTCGTCAGTCTGTAACTATAACTAATAATCCTAGTACCATCGATCAGAATCAAACGCTTCTGGTTCGCTTTCCTAATCTCGGCGCACACGATGTGTTAGTTCCGGGAACTGTCCGACTATCATTTACGATTGTTTTGAATTCTACCGACGTTAACAGGGAGCCGGTTCAGAACTTAGGTCGTGCTATCGTTAAGAAAATCGCTATTAAAATTAGCGGTAATGAGGTTTTGAGTATCGACGATAGCGATGTATACTATTGTTACATAGATCTCTGGAGAACGGATAAAGAGCGGGAAAACTTACAGTACCAAGGTATTTGTAATAAGAACACATTGAGACTGCGCGTAGATGCTTCTAGTGGTGATGGTACCATCGTAAAAGATCAGGCCGTTGCCGACGCATTAGGTAACAGATTCTATATTCCCCTAGACTTTGAATTACTAGATTCCCACATGCCATTTTATCAAGCATCCCTAGGCGATAGGTTAGAATATGAACTCACTTTTAACGACTACGGTAGAGTAATCAGATCCGCTAATGTAGATGCTAGCTATTCCATTGACAATATCTCGCTCGAGTACGATATGATAACGGATCCCGAATTAGCCAGACAAATTCGTAACCAGTATTCGGGAAGTTTAGCCATTTTGTACGATCGCGTGCTGCGACATCGAAAGATCACGAAGGACAAAAAAGATACGTTGTGGAATATCAATCTAAACGTCCCCACGAGGTCGTTGAAGGGTATTTTAATGTTGTTCGAGGACCCCTCCGATGCGTTTAAAAGAAATACCGAGAAGTTCTACAATCCCAAGATTACGAAAGTAGAATTGACTATCGAGGGCGTGCCTAATCAACTATATAGCCAAGGAATGCTATCGCATCACCAGTGGGATGAGATTAAAAAACTTCCTTCTATAAAACGCTCTCCGGAAGTTAACGCGGTCGTGAAAGATCTGTCTCTCGGGAGTGTATCGATGGGTGAATACCTCACCTCGAAGTACGCGCTATGGCTCGACATGCGAACAACGGACGATGACCAATTACACGGCAGTGGGAGGAGAATAGAAAATGCTAGCGAGGGTGTCACCATACAGATATCGAAGCTCCTCGAAGCGGCTGGTAAATTAAACATATATTTGTACGTGATTATGGATGCGCAACTTAATATACAAAATGGGAGATTCGTGCAAGCGATCTATTGATAATCTTTTACCTAAAGATCCGCACTGCGCTATCATATGCGGGCAAACGGGCTGCGGAAAAACAGCCTTTATTCTAGATATTTTAGAAAGTCATTATCGGGACGTTTTCGATCATATTATTATTCTGTGCCCGACTATAAGCGTTAATAAAACATACTTATCCAGAGATTGGGTAATGAATGACGACGGAATACACAGAGTCGATCCAGGCGATCGTTTACAAGACTGTCTCCGAGTATGTCATGAAAAATACAAAGGAGAATCAACCCTTTTCGTAATAGACGACTGCAGCGCGAGTAAAGAATTAACAAAAAAGAAAGATATGCTTTCGTATTTAGCATTCTCCGGTCGGCATACTCAACATAGCGTTTGGGTACTTACTCAAAAATACAACTCTGTCCTGAAAGATCTCAGAGAGCAGACCAAATGGGTAGCGCTGTTTCATTGCAAAGATCGAGATTCATTCGAGGAATGTTTACGCGAAAATGATGTCATTTATACCAAGAATGAACGTGACAAAGTCAGAAAAGTGTTAGCAGCAACGAAGCACTGTAAACTCGTATTAAAAACCGATCAACCAGCTGCTTACGCAATTGCTTAGCAAAATGTAGCAAAATTATAGCAAAATTGTAGCAAAATGTAGCAAAATGTAGCAAATTGAACATTAGCGGTTAATATTACATAAAATGTGGTTCGAAATCATCATTCTTTCGCAACAGTTCATTATTACCGGATGTATTGGATACGTCATATTATATTATGTTAGACTTAAATATCTCCTTAGGTATTACATTATGGAATGCGACGAACTCATCGAACAAATTCTCAAAGAATCTGATCCTGATCAACATGCAGATAAACATAGAGAAAGACTCGCGGCTTTGGTAGCCAGTGGAAAATGTTCCCAATATTTGAGAGAAAATTATACCATCGAAAAAATTGATAACATGACCGACGAAGAGATTAAAAAACTGTACGAGCGTTATGAGTCTAGACTGGGAGCTACCATGACTAAAACGATAGGGTCGTCTATATTACAACTATACACAGTCGTAGCTAGTACGTTTCTCCCCATCCCGGCAGAACATCGCATGTATTTATGCGAATCTCTAGAGAAAGACCCATTCATCGAACACGCTATAAGCTCAGTGAGCTGTGAGTTTTATCATAGATTCGGAATGTTCTTAGCTCCGTTCACCACAGCTTTAATAACGGCTAGGTATTGTCAATTTAAACATACGTGCCCACTTAATAATATAAAGAACGAAGTTCAAATAAATAATGGAGACACAACAGGTGACACCACAACAGATTGCGCAACCACAACAGATTGTGGAAACGGAACAACAGATTGCGGAAACAGAACCACAAGTGAATGAAGAACCACCAGTGAATGCACCACAAACACAAAAACAAGCTAGAGTTACTAAGAACCCCCAAAAAATAGCCGCAGGAAGGAAGGGAGGGCTGGCGCGCAAAGCAAAATTAATAAATAATTCAAATCCGATTAAAACATGGGCACTAGTAGGAGTTGCTGGTATAGCGGCTGTATGGTTCTTTTATAAGACCGAAGAAGAGAAAACGTCACCCCCGCCGCAACAACAAGTTCAATTAGAGGTTAGTCCTCATATAATGCTATAAGAAGCATGACTACTCCAGTTACAGACGGTAAAATGTTGGTAAACGCGACGTATCATTCAGCGGTGGTCACCGGCTTGGCCATTGGCTATGCCCGTATGGCTAAAATGATTACTAAAGCCACACCTCCCAAGCTAGATTTTAATGGATTTGATATAGGTATGATGATTCTGGATATTGGATTAGCAATGGCAACGAAGGATATGCTCATCAAACAAGGACTTATCCCGGAAGACATAATGAAGTAATTAAACATTTGAATATTTTATATTATTGAACATATGGCATCAATTGCGATGATGGTCGGTGGAGCTGTTGTTAATGCTCTAGCTTTTTCGGGGAGTAATTATTTATTTTCCAGTATGAGGGAATCAAACGCTAAAGAAGTTGAAGAGGAGCGTAAACGACATAATAAAGCATTAGAACAATACCAAGCAGCTCAGTTACAATATACGCAGCAGAGAATGAAGAGATTAGACTTTATTCATGAAAAACTGATTAAGGAAGGACATTCAATTCAAACGTTTAAGGATGTCGAATCTGCCATGCACGAATACTACCTCGTTTATGGGAAAAAACTCGACCCAATACCTAGACCAACAATGAGTCAGTTTTATACACCGTCAGAGGCTCAGAAAGACCGAGAGGTCGCATTTGTTATTATTGGGTTATCCGCAGTATTGATTTTCAGCTATACAATAGTTTAGATGTGATTTGCATTTAGACAAATGATATGATAGATGTATATACCATGAATAACTGCAAGTTTACACTCATGGGGAAGACGACTCTATGTAACCGCCGCTGTGTTGATGTTTACTGCGGTATACACAATTATTACATCAAGCGTGGACACATAAACTATAAGTGTTCTGAATGCGGGATAGGGGTCAAAGGTCATTATTGTTTATGTAAGAAACACGGTGCTGATAGGGTCAGGAATCAGATTATTTATGCTAGGAAGAGAGATTACATCAATGAGAGGAATAGGTTGGGGAGGATACGTATTTAGATATATGAAAACAACCAATTAGACAAATGAATCATTTTGCATATACCATTCAACCACAATGGTTTTTGTCAGAGAGTTAAAAGCTATGGCAAAGCAACGTGGTCTACGTGGATATTCTCGAATGAGAAAAGCTGAATTGATTACCTTACTCGGTTTGAAACCACCCCAGACTGTTAGAGAACTCAGAGTTCGAGCGAGAAACAGTGGGCTGAGAGGTTATTCTCGAATGAGAAGAGCTGAATTGATCGCTTTACTAGATAATAATCAACAAGACGAGGATGATATTCAACATAATGATGATAATGATGATGATAATGATAATGTTAATCAACAACAGCAAGAATTAATATTTGTACCCACATCCGCCGGCGTTGGTAAATATCTAAGAGGTTGGAAGATGGATATTAATTCCAACATGGATGTTAACGATATTAAGCCCATCATATCGAGTAAAATTAACGAGGAATTAGATGATTTACAAAGTATAAAATACCAGCTGACGATTAAAATGACATTGAGTAAAAGTAACGCAGACGATAGCGTCGAATATACCGAACCATATTTCCGTAGCAATCAAGAAGTTATAACCGAATCCGATACTATAAACGCATCATTAGATACATCAATTCAGAGGATACAGGAAACTTTAGAACGCTGGACTAATAGAGGTTCGGGTTGAGGTGTGGATAGAATCGATAGTTTATATTTAGATATAGCGAATTATATGCCTTTCAAAGGTGGATCTTATATAGATTTACCCCCGTATTATAAGAAGAAAAAAGCCATAATTAACGTAAAAAATAAATCCGATGATTGTTTAAGAATGATGATAAGATCTGCATTGTTCCCCGTAGACAAGCATCTGGATAGACCTTCTAGCTATCCCCAAAACGATGGACTCAACTTCGATGGTATAGACGAACCTACACCAATATCGCAAATTGATAAGGTGGAAAAGCAAAATAATTTAGCTATAAATGTTTTCGGACATTCTAAAGGAATTGTTGTACACAGGATAAGCTCCGCTCCGGAACATATTCCCAGAATCAATTCATTTCTGATCGAAAAAGATGGTAAATATCATTATACGTGGATAAAGAGTTTAAACAGGGTGCTATACGATCAAACTAAATATAAGGGAAAGAAATATTTCTGCGAAAGATGCCTGCATGGGTACAGCAGACAAGATCTATTAGAATCGCATAAAGAAGACTGTAGAGGTGTTGGACAGACAGCTATCAGGATCGATATGCCTAAAGAGGGAAAAAATATATTAAAATTTGAACATTATTGTAATCAAATGCCAGTACCGTACGTAATTTATGCCGACTTCGAAGCGCTTATCAAGCCCATAGAAAATACCAACCATAATAATCAAGAGAGTAGTTTTACGTACAAAACTCAAGAACATATTCCTTGTGGGTTTGGATATATAGTTGTAAGGTATGATGGGAAAACAAACACTCCCGTGATTTACAGAGGTCCCGATGCAGCGGGAAAGTTCCTAGAATATCTACAAAATGAAGAGAGAATAATCAGAGAAGAATTATCGTGTAAGAAACCCATGCGTATGTCGATAGATGATTGGAGGGCCCACAAGAAGTCAACGAGTTGTCACGTTTGTAATAAACCCCTGGATGGGGATTCCGTAAGAGATCATTGTCACGTCACGGGTAATTATCGGGGAGCCGCTCATAACGAGTGTAACTTGAAACTAAAAATGAATTCTCAAACAATACCCATCCCCGTTGTGTTTCATAACCTTAGGGGATACGATTCACATATCATTATGCAAGCTATCTCAAAGACCGACGGCGGTTTAACGTGCATTCCTAACAACATGGAAAAATACATATCGTTCTCGTTGACTAAACCTATACATTATAGGGACAAGGATGGGAAATCTAGAATAAAGCAAAGTAATGGGCTTAGATTCATAGACTCCGTACAGTTTCTGTTATCTTCCCTGGACAATTTAGCTAAAGCGAACAATCCCGATGACTTCGCTATAACAAATCAATATACCGATAAGATAACTCGTCATTTGTTGCTGAGAAAAGGTGTATATCCTTACGAATATATGGATGATTGGTCTAGATTCGAAGAAACTGAATTACCACCCCTCGAATCATTCTATAGTAACTTAACAGAATCTAGAATAACAGATACCGATTATGAACACGCTCTGACGGTCTGGGATAAATTAGGTTGTAAGAATTTAGGCGATTATCACAATCTGTACTTAAAAACCGATGTACTGTTACTCGCCGATATATTCGAGATATTTAGAAAGACGTGTTTAAAACAATACGGCTTGGACCCGGCATGGTACTATTCCAGTCCCGGACTATCGTGGGATGCATTGTTGAAGAAGACCGGCGTAGAACTAAAACTACTCACAGATTACGATATGCACTTGTTTATTGAGAAAGGATTAAGAGGTGGTATATCGATGGCGGCGAAAAGGTATTCCAAGGCTAATAATAAATTCGTGGAAGGATACGATCCGAGTAAACCCGACACGCATATATTATATCTCGACGCTAACAATTTGTACGGATGGGCTATGAGTCAACCTTTACCCACGGGTGGTTTTGAGTGGGTCGATGATATCGAAGTGAATGATATCCATAATATCAATGTGAATGATGAGAATAAAGGGTACATACTAGAAGTTGACTTGGAATATCCGAGTTCCTTACATAAAGATCATAACAGTTATCCGCTAGCTCCCGAAAGATTAATGGTTAATAAAGACTGGATGTCAGAATATCAACGCTCCTTGATGGGTAATAGTAGGTTAGCTAACGTAGAAAAACTCATACCAAATTTGATGGATAAGACAAAATATATAGTTCACTACAGAAATCTCCAGTTGTATCTATCGTTAGGTATGAAACTAAAGAAAATACACAGAGTTCTAAAGTTCGATCAAAGCCCTTGGATGGAGCCCTATATAAGGTTGAACACAGATTTAAGAAAGATAGCCACCAGCGATTTCGAAAAGAATCTGTATAAGCTCATGAATAACTCGGTATTCGGTAAAACTATGGAGAATCTAAGGAAGCGTGTTGATGTTAAATTAGTCAGATCTAATGAGGAAGAAAGACTCAGGAAACTCATAGCCAGTCCGTCTTTTAACAGAAGCAAGATATTCGATAACGACTTAGCCGCGTTGCATATGCAGAAGAGTAATATAAAATTCAACAGACCGGTGTACGTCGGTATGAGTATTCTCGACTTGTCAAAACACTTAATGTATGACTTTTATTACAACGAACTTAAGAAGCAATACGGCGATAGATGCGAGGTGTTATATACCGACACAGATTCTTTGTTGATGGAAATACAAACCGAGGATGTGTATAAAGATATGGCAGAAAAAATAGATATGTATGACACGAGCGATTACCCTAAAGATAATCCACTGCACAGCGTTGTAAATAAAAAGGTGTTAGGTAAGATGAAGGATGAATGTGCTGGGACTCCTATAGCGGAGTATGTAGGATTAAGACCTAAGATGTATTCTATAAAAAAGTCCGATAATGGAGAGATAAGAAAAGCCAAGGGTGTTAAGAAGTATGTTGTAAAAAAGCATATCAAACACGAACAGTATAAAGAATCATTATTCAATGGTAGAACGTTCAAACACGAGATGAACTCTTTAAGAAGTTACGATCATAGGATATATGGATTAAGAATGAACAAGACATCATTATCCCCCTTAGATACAAAGAGATGGATTGATAATGATGGTGTAACTACCTATGCTTATGGTTATGGTGGTAATACCGTACCGTCAGGAACTATGAACAACTCTTCTCGTACAAATGCCCTACCCGGTCCATCTTGAAGATAATAAAGAATAGGCTCTCCATCTTTCGTAACCAATCTACTAATGTTATACGTCTTAAGGGACCATATGGGATCGGTTGCACGACGTAGGCCTCCTTCGAGTTCACCTGCCTGGTATAGATATCTTACCCTTACTCTATCCAGCAGTTTTTGTTCTTTGCCTCTCCTCGGTGCTGAAGATTCGGAAGTCACGGATTTCATTTTAATCGCATCGGATGGTTTCTTCCCTATTAATCTCGTTACTTCATTATTCAGCGCTGATACAACGGCTGATAATCGTGTCACCCATTCGGTTGATCTCAATCGCTCGGATTTCATTTCGATCCCATACTGATAGCCAAACAAACGTTCCGCTAGAGTCCGGTTAAATCTTTCGACGATAGCTTGACTGCGGTGGGCCTCTCTTTCACCACGGACGATTTTGACATCGTGCTTTGTTAAAAGTTTAGTTACCGATCCCATAAACTCTCGACCGGGATCTACTTGAAATAGCTTAGGCCATTTTAGCGGTCCGCGTTTATATATGCGACTCAGTGCATTAGCTACTTCTGTTGAATCTTTCGAGGTTAATGGCTCAGCCTCTTTGTATCGACTAGCCACATCCACTACTGTTAAAGCGTATTTATACGTTTTGCGTTTTACCTTATCGTGAGGAAGAAACAAGAGGTCAGCCTGATGAACTTCATTCGTCGTAGAAATATCAAACTTCTTCCTCGGTATATAACGCGGTGCCGGTAAATATATTTGCCACAACGCTTGTTTCTTTAACCAATCCTTGGCCACATCTTTAGATACCTTAGCCGCGGTGGCTAATTTTTTTATTGCTCCTACACCTTTCCAATATCCTCGTGGGCTATAGTAAATTTTATTCATTATTAATTAATATTGATGTTTCCTTTAATACATCTCATGACTATCGTTGAATCGCATAATCATTTTGGCATAAAAAATTCCCCCTGTAGTAGCAGTATAGGTATATGAATCCAGCTCCAGTGGAAGTGGTCCAGAACCCCTATTACCTATACTACTCAATAACATGTGAAGACCTGGATGTGAAGAGCACTTGCACAAGTACCTGCTCTCTCTGCAATGTAAGGGGGCAAAGTTAAAATGTACATGTCTCTGCAAATGCAAATGCGAGAGGTAGATGGGCCAGAACAATCTCAATAATTCTAATACTGTGCATTTGTTAGAATCTTTCAGCTTATCGGACCTATGATCCTTGTTCTGTTTTGTGGATATTTGCCAATATTGGCAAAATTATTGTTTCTATGCTTAATAAACTTGACAAATAAGTTGTTATTCCTGATTTCCAATCAAACTATATCTTTTTTGAAAGTTCTGGCCATACAATCAAAAGTTATAGTAGTTTGAATATTTAGCATAGGCTAGTGAGGGGGCATGGTCGTGTGCCACAGCCCAAAAAGGCCAATTTCTTATACACACTCGGACCTAACTTGTTCTCAAAGACCTTACCTTCAAGTTTGTACTGAAAAAGAAACATTTGCATTAATTTGAAATGAAATGAAACTGTTACATATGTGGGGAACCCCACTACAAGCATGTGAAGTTGAACAATATCTGTTCAGTAGTTCTGAGGAGAAGATGTCGAGGAAAGACGCAGGACAAACAGGTTGCGACAGAAGCTGACATGACTTTCAGTTAGGTGAGATAAAAACACTATCTAAGAAAACCATTTTATGGGGCAACTGTTTATTTAGACATATAGAGATGTTATATACATGTATAAACTGAAACAGTTGTGCTGCTTATAGAGATGTAAAAATCTGATCAGTAACTGATATTTAGTGTGCTGATGAGTGAGGTGTGCTTTTGACAATATTGAGACATGCAGACATCAATGAAGTCCATAGAGGTACAACAGCTAGATAAGTCACAGTTATGTCTTACTTATTCCAGCTGCATATGGGGGACAAAGCAGAAACACATGAGTCAGCACAAAACAAGATGGAGGAAAACAAGTACACTACTTACATTATATATGTTCTAACTGGGACTGAGGGTGAGGGAGTGTGAGGTGTTATTGGTGGGTATAATTGTGATGATTACAGTTCATGCAACATCACATTCTACTAACCAGATTCAGAAGTCAAATAGAACAAGTAATATGAATTAATAGTACTTTTCTATGACAAAATAAAAATAATCTAGGATCTTATCTATCTACAAGGAATACAGTTTATTATTAAAACAAATACTGCTGAAGATCCTACACACCATATATTGCATGAAGAGCAGAGAATGGCAAGGTAACAGTCTGCAGCATCTGTAACTCCTTAAACAGATCAATGTAGCTTCCAAACTGATGCAACAAATTCAAGTGATCAGGCAAAAATGACAAGAGTTTGCCACTAATGTGGCTATATCCCCCGCCCCTGTTGCAGAATTTATGACATAATTAAATCTAAACAAACCCTAACCTTTTGTAACTGAGGTGGAACTTGTTGTCATGGAAATTGTAAAAAAAAAAGAGTTTGCCACTAACGAGCCCAAGTCTCCTGTCCAGCAAATGAAGCGTATATTATGTCAACAATAGTGAAATTTGATCACACAAACACACACATTTGAAAATATTCAAAATTTTGTAAGGTGTAAAAGGCAGCAGGTGAGCATCTTCTTGATGTAAATGCAAAATATCCCGAAGAAACAAAATAAAATGCTGCAAAACACAATTTCTATGAAGTTCAAGAAAAAAATGAAACCTTCTCCATAAAAAAACATGATGGAAGTATAAACTGACAAAACCAGTCACTACATATTTACTACTGAATTCATTAGGGTGGGAGAAAGAAAAAACATTACAAGTCATGTTACCGGCACTCACAACGAGAAAGTAGGCTGCCACGAGTGCCACACACATTTTATGTTGTGGCTTTTTAACAATGTGGTCATACCATGAGATATGATAAAGTGAAAAATAAAACTAGACAATATTATAAATGTGAAGGTTAAAACTTGATAGCACAAAAGTGTGCTGAAAACTGTAAAAAGTTTCATAGAGAAGTATGCCATCTTATCGCACACTCATCTCTGTCATAATCAATGCAGAAGTAAGGGATGATGGATTTGATAATGAAGTCGTTAAACGAAAGTTACCCTCAACCATTATTGAGGCACATACGGACAACTTGGTAGAAGGCATGCACAGTTTCCCCTACTATGGGAGATACCTCAAACACAAAATGTAGGCACACAAAAAAACTTTGTTATGACTTATAAGAACAGGTTAAATGGGTATCAAGTTGAATATTTTGGCATTTATTAGAAGAATTCATTAATTTCTAAAAGTTCAACTTGTTGCCATGGAAAAATAAAAAAGAATATAAATTTCTAAAATTTCTAAATAGTAAAAGGCACTGGTTGAGCATGTACCTGACAGACCTGCAAAGTTTCATGAAAAAATATTGAACGGTTTATGAGTTATGCTCCGGAAACGAACCCTACCCTCACAGAACCTAAGTCCATCTTGTTGCCATGGAAATGTAAAAACTAAAAACTTCTAAATAGTAAAAGGCACCAGTTCAGCATGTACCTGACAGACCTGCAAAGTTTCATGAAAAAATATTGAATGGTTTATGAGTTATGCTCCGCAAAAGAACCCTACCCTCACAGAACCTAAGTCCATCTTGTTGCCATGGAAACATAAAAAAATTTAAAAAAATTCTAAAATTTCTTAATATCAAAAGGCACCAGTTCAGCATGTACCTGACAGACATGCAAAGTTTCATGAAAAAATGTTTAACGGTTTCTGCACCCACTCAAAGACAAATGTTATGTAGTAACATAGCTTAACTTCCTGTTGGGCGGGCTGTGCATACAGGCGGGACTTAGTGAGTTTTTCAATTGCCACGTGTCCTTCCAGCATTGCCTAAAAAATTGGGTTTCATTACTCAGTATCAGTGACTATATGAATAAGTTTCAGAGGACGCAACATCGTCACCATGGGAAAGGCAAAACTGAAGAAAACTATATGTTCTCAAGCAGAATTTGAAGAAAATGAATTTACTGAGTTGGTTGATGCAAACAGGTTGTCGTTTGAAAGTAGGGGAACTTTCCGCACACTAAGTTTCATTTCACAACTAATCACTGAGGATACAGTCGATAGACACTTCTCTGACTGTTTACCGTTGGCACAAACACTTTTGCTTAAGAGGGCAGTCAAGAATTTAACTCCTGAAATGTGGGAAACTGACAAACCGGAAACTGACGAACCAGTTTGCTCTCCAAGTGACATCACCAACAAAGATGGCAAGCCCCATGATTGCCTGCCATTTGCCCAATCGGAAAGAAAACCTGCTCTAAATAAGCCCCCGCAAGCCTCACCAGTGACAAAGAATGATAGCCTGTCTGCGGGGGGACATTGCTAACTTGCTTTTGTTTGTTGTTTAACACCGCACTCAGCAATATTCTAGCTATATGACAGTGGTCTGTAAACAGAGCTCCAGATAACCTTTTGAGCAATTGGGTTATTACATTTTTCATTGGGTAACTAATAATTTTTTCATCACTCTATTGTTTTTTTTCCAAGATGAGTAAGCATTTTGAGATTTTAAAAAATCAAATAATGTTTTAGATGTATATAAAGGTTCTAAATATATGCTTGACTCCGAAAGTAAATTAGCTCCTAATAGTGTTTCGGAAATTAGCTCCGTTGTACACATGTTAAAAAGCTTCATTGGGTATTTACGCCTGCTGTTTTCAAACAATTGAGGTTTTTTATTTTACGCATGCGTTTCTGTACAAAAGTTTAATGAAAGTAATTGGGTTTTGAATAGTTTGGGGGGGTATTTAATAAAAAATATGCGGCTTATCTGAAGCTCTGTGTAAATAATTGCTTGTGAAAAGAGAGCAGCCAAAGCTCAGTGCAATACCCCAGCCAGGACGTACACTCAGACTAAGTCAACCTCGCCAAACAGCCAAAATCAACCCCCACTCAAACATACCAATATGTAACAAATGGAACTCGAGGGGTGGTTGTCCCTATATACCATGCCGTGTCTCGCATGTTTGCAGCATATGTTTTGGATCCAATACCAATTTAATAGAGCATCCCTCAGTACCAGTGATGCAGTCTCATTCTAGGAACTACAATAAAGTACAGTCGGAAATGCTAGAAAACTGCTTTTCTGGCTTAGTAGTATAGACAATGATGGTGGGAGCCAGATTTATATACCTTTACTGCTACTACAGAGGGAATTTTTTATGTGAAAATAATGATGTGATTCAAAGATCGTCATGATTCGTATTAAAAGAATCATCAATATTAATCAATAATGGATAAAATTTACTATAGTCCACAAGGATATTGGAAAGGTATAGGAGCAATACAAAGATTAGCCACTGCGGCTAAGGTATCTAAAGATGTGGCCAAGGATTGGCTAAAGAAACAAGCGATGTGGCAAATATACTTACAGGCACGACATTATATTCCAAGGAAGAAGTTTGATATTTTTATAACGAATGAAGTTCATCAGGCTGACCTCTTGTTTCTTCCCTATGATAAGGTAAGACGCAAAACATATAAATACGCTTTAACCGTAGTGGATCTGGCTGGTCGCTACAAGGAGGTTGAACTATTAACCTCGAAAGATTCAACAGAAGTAGCTAATGCACTGAGCCGCATATATAAATGAGGACCACTAAAATGGCCCAAGTTATTTCAAGTAGATCCTGGTCGCGAGTTTATGAGATCAGTAACTAAACTGTTAACAAAGCAAGAAGTTGAAATCAGGCGTGGTAAAAGAGAGGCCCAACGTAGTCAAGCTATCTTTGAAAGATTTAACCAGACATTAGCGGAACGTTTGTTTGGATATCAGTATGGGATTGAAATGAAATCGGATCGATTAAGATCAACCGAATGGATGACACGATTATCAGCTGTTGTATCAGCGCTGAATAATGAAGTAACAAGGTTAAACGGGAAAAAACCATCCGATGCGATTGAAATGAAATCTGTGAATTCTGAATCTTCAGCAGCGACGAGAGGCAAAGAACAAAAAACTGCTGGATAGAGTTAGCGTAAGATATTTATACCAACCTGGTGAACTCGAAGGAGGCCAACGTCGTGCAACCAATCTGATTTGGTCTCTTAAGATATATAACATTAGTCGGTTGGTTATGAAAGAAGGGGAGTCTATTCTTTATTATCTTAAAGATGGACCGGGCAGGGCATTTGTACGAGAAAAGTTGCTCATAGTTCCCTAAGATACAGTATTACCACCATAACCAATAGCGTAAGTAGTAACACCATCCTTATCAATCCATCTCTTTGTATCTAAGGGTAATGATGTCTTGTTCATTCTTAATCCATATATCCTGTGATTGACACTTCTTAAAGCGTTCATCTCATGTTTGAATGTTCTACCATTGAATAATGCTTCTCTTTATACTGATAGTGTTTGATATGCTTTTTTTCTCACATACTCCTTAACACCCTTATCTTTTCTTATCTCTGCATTATCGGACTTCTTTATAGAATTCATCTTAGGTCTTAATCTGACATTCCCCTGCAATAGGGGTCCCAGCACATTCATCCTTCATCTTACCTAATACCTTTTTATTTACTACGCTGTGCAGGGGATTATCTTTGGGGCAATCGCTCGTGCACTCTTTATGCACATCCTCGGTTTGTATTTCCATCAACAAAGAATCTGTGTCGGTATCTAACACCTTGCATCTAACACCGTATTGCTTCTTAAGTTCATTATAACAAAAGTCATACATTAAGTTTTTTAACAAGTCAAGAATAGTCATACCAACGTACACAGGTCTGTTGAATTTTATATTACTTTTCTGCATATGTAGTGCAGCTGTGTCGTTATCGAATATCTTGCTTCTGTTAAAAGCCGGACTGGTATACGTTTCCTGAGTCTTTCTTCCTCATTAGACCTGACTAATTTAACATGAACATGTTTTTCTTAGATTCTCCATTGTTTTACAAAATACTGAGTTATCCATGATTTTATATAGGTTCGTTTTTAAATCGCAGGTAGCCATCTTTCTTAAAACTGTGTTCAGCCTTATGTAAGGCTCCATCCAAGGGCTTTGATCAAACTTTAGAACTCTGTGTATTTTCTTTAGTTTCATGCCTAACGATAGATATAACTGGAGATTTCTATAGTGAACTATATATTTTGTCTTATCCATCAAATTTGGTACGAGTTTTTCTACTTTAGCTAACCTAATATTACCCATCAAGGAGTGTTGATATTCCGACATCCAATCTTTATTCACCATTAATCTCTCGGGAGCTAGCGGATAACTGTTATGATCTTTGTGTAACTCTGTTGATTATTCCAAGTCATCGTCTAGTATGTACCCTTTATCGGAATCTGTGGGGATCGATATCACATCGATCGACTCAAACCCACCCGTGGGTAAAGTTTGGCTCATAGCCCATCCGTACAAATTGTTGGCGTCTAGATATAATATGTGTGTGTCGGGTTTACTCGGAACATATTCCTTCCACTATTTATTATCAGCCTTAGAAAAACTGTCTCAACAAACAAGTGCATATCGTAATCAGTGAGTAATTTTAATTCTACACAGGTCTTCTTCAACAATGCATCCCACAATAGTCCGGGGCTGGATCCAAGCCGTATTGTTTTAAACATGTCTTTCTAAATATCTCAAATGTATCGGCGACTAACAGTACATCAGTTTTTATGTACAGATCAGGGGTCCGGAAAATTTAAAATCCCAATTGGACATTTGCATTTAGGCCACGCCCCCTTCAAATAGCATATTTTAGTACGACTTTTCACACACATTACAAGTTATTACGAATTCATAATATGATGAATTATGAATTGTTTCAATTTAAATTGTTTAATTCACCTGACAATTAATAACAAATATTGTCATATTAGATATACATGGAAAACATACGTTTGTTTCTGTTATAATAACGATCTGTTCTGACGATCATGAGTTATATTCATGAGTCTGCTCAAGTGTACGCGTTGTAACATTTGGATCGAGACTATTATCCCATATTTGGTTATCATGTGACCTCACGGGAAAAGTTGTTTTTTACACTAAAGATTATTTAAAAGCAAGACAGATAATATAATCACAAATACTAAAATATCATTGATAGCAATAGTTATTTGAATACTTTTTTCATCTGTACTTAATTATTGACCATATTTGATATCGATCGTCACAGAAAGCAAAATGGCAGTCAATCAAGATTCTATTATACGACTAGCTACTGAAAACAATAAAATCTGCAAATCCTCATTGTATGTCAACCAAGTGAAAGTCGTTAGCCACGACTTACAAAATGATCGTCCAGACTTTGAGGGTTTGGCAGATCCGCTTGACTGATCTGCATCGGTCGACTGGCTGTTGTCACGCTTTCGCTTCTTGTCTGAGGTTACGTATCGTAGCATTGTGAGGATAATGAGGTACATCGATTATGCAAGGTATTTATGAACAGTTGTAAACACCTTTCACTCAAATTAACAAGATGTTCTCAGTAATTAATCCTCGATTAATCAGTGTCAACTCAGTTTATTGCCAATTACAGTGATTGACCGATTGGACTATCATGTAGGTACGATGTATTTACAGCAATCAAAACAAACAAAGCTTGTCAGTGTAGATAATCTTCATTGTGTTACAACTGCAGCACTAGCATACATACACGAAAATTGGCCAAATTAGTGTCACATTTACACGGACGGATCCTCAGATCCGACCTCCAAACACACGGGTTTCGGAGTCCATACGACACAACCAACTAAAACCACACAATCCTTCCGACTCCCAAATAACCAATCAATATTCACGGCAGAACTAATGGGCATGGCCTCAGCCCTCCATAATCAAGAATCCAAAAACCACAAAAAAATCCTAATACTTACCGACTCTCTAAGTGGACTGCAAGCCCTCCAAAACAAAAATACCAAAAACCGACCTAAATTAATAAATCAAATACTTAAAAGATCCAACGACCTAACTAAGGCAGGCAAACAAATAACCTTCTTGTGGATCCCCGCCCACGTAGGAATATACGGTAATGAAAACGCAGATAAAGCAGCTAAACTATCCCTCAAAATCCCAGAAATAAGCTTAAACTTACCCATCTCAAAATCAGAAATTAAAAGTGTAAACAAGCAAAAAATCACAAAAAAATGTCATAACCTGTATCTAAACTCAAATAGCCAAATCAAAAAAGTGCTCAGTAAACCACTAACCAAACCAAACATTCTCCATCCATCAAAAAAAATCGACAAAGTAATCACTAAACTCCAAACAGGACACACCAACCTAAATAACCACCTAAAAAAAATAAAAAAACACACTACAGGTAACTGCCCACATTGCAAACAACTAGAAACCCCAGAACACGCACTTATCCACTGCACACACTACCTCACACATCGAAACCGCATTACAAACCACCCTCAATCTAAACAAGGCTCTCACTCTAGAAGCAATACTAAACCCACAAAATAAACTAGAAAACTTCAAGGCCTTAGGCGTATTCTTAATCAAAATGGAACTAATAAAACGCATCTAAAACATAATAACCTACCAAATCAAAATCACATAAACAAACAAACATCCACCATACCCAGCTCCCTTAGTTCTCCTCCCCAACCCCATCGGCATCTATTCCAAATCTCAAAATTCCCAAATTATATATAAGCAACCCCTAAAGCCCCCTCTTAGGGTTGCACAGGCCACCTTCGCCCCTTTCGGAAACACATTAAATGGCCTGGCCGGGCCCGTGTGCGAAATACGCATCAGTCGGAAAGCGCACGTTAAATCTCCAAAGTAAGTAAGTAAGTACAACTGCAGACAGAAACTGCTCAGTCCTAACTGTTGATCATGTCCGGTCAAAATTTAAAATATGTCCGGACAATACTTTTTAAAATGTCCGGACAGAAAAATTTAAATGTCCGGTAAGCAATATTTTAAACCGGACATTTGAGATTCCCAATCCCAAACCCCTGGTACAGATCACGATAATAGCCTAAATTCTTACAACCTAATTTATCCCACACTGCCAGAGCGTGTTCATAATCGGCATCGGTTATTTTAGATTCTGTTAAGTTACTATAGAATGATTCAAGGGGTGGTAATTTAGTTTTGTCGAATTTAGACCAATCATCCATATATTCGTAAGGATATACACCTTTTCATAGCAACAAATGCCGTGTTAACCGATCAGTATAATGATTTTTTATTGCAAAGTCATCAGGATTGTTCGACTCAGCTAAATTGTCCAGGGAAGATAACAGAAACTGTACGGAGTCTATGAATCTAAGCTTATTACTTTGCTTTGTTCTAGCTTTCCCATCCTTGTCTGTATAGTTATAATTATAGTTTTAGTCAACGAGAATGAGATATATTTTTCCATATTATTAGGAATGCACTTAAGGCGGCGTTGGTCTTTGAGATAGCTTGCATGGTGAGATGAGAATCATATTGGGTATTGTTTGATAATTCATTTTTAGTTTCAAGTTACACTTTTAATGCGCCGCTCCCCGATAATTACCTGTGATATGACAATGATCTCTTACAAAAGCCCCATTCAGGGGTTTATTACAAACATGACAAATCGTTGACTTCTTATAGGCCCTCCAATCATTCCTCGTCATACACATGGGTTTCTTACACGATAAATTTTCCCTGATTATTCTCTCTTCATTTTGTAGATATTCTAGGAACTTTCCCGCTGCATTGGGACCTCTGTAAATCACGGGCGGGTTTGTTTTCCCATCATACCTTACAACTATATATCCAAACCCACAAGGAATATGTTCTTGAGTTTTGTACGTAGTACGGTATTTTCTATAGGTTTGATAAGTGCTTTGAAGTCAGCGTAAATTATGTACGGTACTGGCATTTGATTACAATAATGTTCAAATTTTAAAATGCAGTCTTCTTTATGCCCTTCTTATAGATCTTGTCTGCTGTACCCATGCAGGCATCTTTCGCATAGATATTTCTTTCTTGCATGTTTTGTTTGATCGTATAATAGCCTGTTTAAACTCTTTATCCATGTTTTATGATATTTACCATCTTTTTGGATCAGAAATGAATTGATTCTAGGAATATGTTCTGGCGCTGAGCTTATCCTGTGTACAACACAATTCCTTTAGGAGAATGTCCGAAAACATTTGTAGCTAAATTATTTTGCTTTTCCACCTTATTAATTTGTAATATTGGTGTAGGTTCATCTATACCATCAAGATTGAGTCCGTCGTTTTGGGGATATCTAGAAGGTCTAGATCTATATAAGATCCACCTTTGAAAGGCATATAATTTGCTATATCTTAATATAAACTATCGATTTTATCCACACCCCAACCCGAACCTCTATTAGTTCAACGTTCTAAAGTTTTTTGTATCTGTTGAATTGATGTATCTAATGATGCATTTATAGTATCAGATTCGGTTATTACTTCTTGATTCCTCCGGAAATAAGGTTTTGTATATTTGGGTCATTTTTACTCAATGACATTTTAACCGTCAGCTGGTATTTTTATACTATTTAAATCATCTAACTCCTCGTTAATTTTGCTCGATACAATGGGCTTAACATCATTTACATCCATGTTGGAATTAATATCCATCTTCCAACCAGTTAGATATTTACCAACGCCGGCTGTGGGTACAAATCTTAACTCAATGGGTTAAATATTTTTTTCAACATCATCTGGTTGATTTTTATCAACATTCAGTAAAGTGATCAATTCAGCTTTTCTTATTCGAGAAAAACCTCTCAGCCGAATTTTTTTCGCTTGAGCTTTGAGTTCTCTAACAGTATAGGGTTTGTTGTTTTCCAAACCGAGTAAATCAATCAATTCAGCTTTTCTCATTCAAGAATAACTATGTAGACCATGTTTTGCCAAAGCCTTCAACTCTCTAACAAAAACCATTATGGTTTAATGGTATATACAAAAGGAGTCATATGTCTAAATGGTTATATTTCCATGTATCTAAACACATATTCTCCCCAACCTATTCCTCTCGTTGATGTAATCTCTCTTCCTAGCATAAATAATCTGCTTCCTGACACTATCAGCACCATGTTTCTTACATAAACAATAACGACCTTTGATCCCTATCCCACATACAGAACATGTATAATTTACATTTCCTTGTCTGATGTAAAAAGCATGAGTACCTCAATATATACCAACGCATTGTTTCTTACATTGAATTGGCTTCCCCATGAGTGTAAATCTGCACAGATTCATGGTTATACACCTTTCATATCAATTGTCTGAAGGCAAACCACACATAGAGTCTCTTGTGTGATAGATGAAGCCAACATTTATCAAAGAAAATATCTGCTTGTAAAATATATTTGCTACTACATGTTATACACCATTTGAAAGGTCTGATCCTATGGTTTTAAATATGAACGTTATGTTTTTCACATTATTTAAAATAATGCATTTACAACTTAATTAAGTTCGTTGTAAATAAAAAATGTAAGCTAACATGTTGTTAACATCCAGATTAAGGACCAAGGAAGCGAAAACTTGACGATTTTCGGCAAATATAAGATTTCATAAAATCCACTTACCTATTTCTGTTTTATTTTCATTGTTTACGTAATTGGAAAATCATTTTAAAAAGAATTATAAATAGTTTCTGTCATCACCCATTTCCCGATAACAGTGGCTGTCCGCTCAGTAACATGAAGAAATACCCCCGTTTTCAAGGCTTCGTATGAATAACACGTTCGTCGAAGAATGGCATATGACACATCGCTGGAAAGCTTATTCCTTCATCTACACGCTCGTACCATTGCCTGTTTTTTTTCCGCAGTAATAACAAGCGATTTCACTGGATTAAAATTGGTTTCTAATGACGCTTTCTTGCCGAAATCTGCTACAAGTATCGTGATTGGTCAATTTTGAGCACGTGACCTAAGGCAGCCAATCAATTTACAGCTGTGATACCAAGCTCGTGTTTGATAAATTTGGCGAAAGATTTTTTTCAATTTTTTTCATGTTATTCTGAACGTATTAAGCAGGAAATCACAATATATATATATTTAAAATATGGAACTTCCTGAATGTATCGTGCTAGGTTACGAGCTGTGACAAAGATTTTTCATGCATATATTTTTGCATTAAACATTGTGTCCGAACCGAGAATTCAAGGCGACGAAAGCCGAGATGTCATTTTACTTACATTACACGCGATTGCACGAAAAGATGAAAATAATAACTTAGATGTAAGTTTGATTACTTTTAGATATATTTTTGTTGATTTTATTTATTACTTTGTATAATATATTTAAAGATTTGTTTAAATTTTTTATTTTGCTCTTTGACATGTTCGATGTGGATCCGTTGTCGAAATGTATGTCTGAGAATCTTATTTTCAATAACATCGCGGGAAATAGTGAATAATTTGTTAATTTATCGATAAAAAATGATAAATTGAAATGGAATACGTATTTCAGACATTGTGAAATGTGATAAATTTAATAAATAAATGATATTACAAGTAGGTCCATAAAAATATATACTATTTTGACGTGACTACGGCTTGGCCGGTTAACCGGCCTACGGTGTTGAAAGAGTTAATAGCTGATATGACTCAGCCCAACATAGATCATAGCTTATACGTAATTGTGTAACTGAAAATCGCAACTACAGACAGCCCAAAAACTATAAACGCTATCTCGTGGTCTTTCTAAGCCTCTGACGGTGTATAAAACTGAGAGTGTGTTGGCCTTGGTATTGGGTCAAGTGTCTTTCCGTAAACAAGGAAGTATTTGTGCATGGCAGATTCATTCATCATGGCAGCTTTATAATGTCGATTACGCTCCTCTTCAATTTCTTTAGTGTTTGATTCCCTCAGAGTAGAAAATAAATAATTACTACCCGAAAAAGCTAGAGCATTAACAATAGCTCCACCGAACATCATCGCAATTGATGCTATATTATATGTTTATAAAATATTGAAATGTTTAATTACTTCATTATGTCTTCTGGGATAAGCCCTTGTTTGATTAGCATATCTTTTGTTGCCATTGCTAGGCCTACATCTAGAACCATCATACCAATATCATAACCATTAAAATCTAGATTGGGTGGTGTGGCTTAAGTAATCATTTTAGCTATACAGGCATAGCCAATGGCCAAGCCACTGACCACCGTTGAATGATACTTTGCGTTTACCAACATTTTACCATCTGTAACTGGTCATTGCTTTATAACATTACATGAGGGCTTAACTCTAATTGAACCTCAGCTAATTTTTTAACTTGTGTTTTCTCTTCTCCGGTCTTATAAAACCATACCACTGCTATAGCAACAACCCCTAGTACATAGGGAGCCCAAGTTTCAATAGGACTATGTTCTGTGTTTGAATTGTGGGCCTTTGCCTTCCTCGCTAGCGGACCCTTCCTACCAGCTGCGACTTTTCAAGGATTCTTAGTCACTCTGACTTGTGATGCAATCACTTTCGGTGGTTGTGCAATCGGTGTTTCCTCGTTCACTTGTTGTGCATTCGAGAATTGTACTTGTTGTATCGACAATACCTTGCCGTTAATAAAGCGGTGGTAAGTGGCACTAAGAACATTATGTATCTATGATACAACTCTGTCCTGAAAGATCTCAGAGAGCAGACCAAATGGGTAGCCATTGTTTCATTGCAAAGACCAAGAATCATCTGAGGAATGTCTACGCAAAAATGATGTTATTTCTACCAAGCTAGAACGACATGAAGTCAGAAAACTGTTAGCAGAAACGAAGCACTGTAAACTCGTATTAAAAACCGATGAATCAGCTGCTTATGCAATTGCTTAGCAAAATTATAGCAACAAATAGCAAAATTATAGCAAAATTATTGCAAATATAGCAAAATTTAGCAAAAATACGATAAATTGAACATTAGCGGTTGTTGTGTAATAATGTGGTTTGAAATCCTCATTCTTTTACAACAGTTTATTATTTCGGGCTGTATTGGATATGCCATATTTTATTATGTTAGACTTAAACCTTGGTTTACAAATGATAACAATGCTGCGGACATGTACAAACTGCACATGAGTGGGAGGAAGGCTTGTAAGCTTCCTGAGAGGAAACGCGTATCTGCGCATGCTCCTGTCAAACTTCCTTCCTGTCAAAACAAATAGTTAAGACTATGACAGATGTGGCTGTCGATGGCACAAGCAATAAACTGTAAAGGTTAAGAGTGCATTTAGAGAAGGGAATTATATAGCTGGTACAAGCTAGGACAGCATGACCTGCAAAAATATGTACGTAGCAGCACCTTTGTCGTCACTTAGTGTAAACAATGCATGATGGGCAAACTGCTGCTAACCGCAGCATAGCACACATATACCAACAAAATTACTTTACAAGTAAAGATATACATGCAAGTAGCAAAAACAATACATGGTTGTTTTATTGTCATCATAAAAGTGCTCATAGTACCAAAGAGCTATAATTGATCTGTAACTACAGGCTCATCTTGGAGCAGTTGTTCGATAAGTTCATCGCATTCCATAATGTAATACTTACAGTTTTTGTCCACTAGTCCTTATAATGATAACATATAGCAAAACCCTTGAAATGGGCCAATTTCTACTAGTCCTTAGGATACCTATACCATTGGGCAGTTTGGTAAGGACTACAGGACTAGTGCCAATTTCTAACACTGTAAACAATGACAAGCAGTTTTTAATCGAAGCCATCTTGCCTCCCCGGGCTTGTTACGAGTTGGAATAAGAGTAGTCGTGCTTCACAGTAATAATGCCACCTGTGAGACGAAAAAAGACACCCAAGTCATCTAGGAACTCAGCCACTCCTGGGCGATCAGGTAACGCAGAATCTCATGTCGATCTTCAGAATGCTGACACAGGAGAAATTCTTCATGTGGAGAATGTAAACTTACCAGGGTCTTCCACAGCATTCCAGTCTTCAGTCCATGTTAATGCTACAGGGAGACCGGCTACAGTATGAAGCAATGTCAGAAGAGATCAACGTCCATACCAGACATTCCCTCGGAACTGGTCACTGCCCCTTATCTGCAGCTATATCAAAGACACACTCAACATCACAGCCCCATCAGGCCTGAACCGACAACAGTACCAGCGGTTTTATACTGACAATCTCCACCTTCTTCACAACCAACCATCAGTGAGTGAAAACTTCTCAGATAGTGACATAAACACTCAAGTGCTTCCTCCGGACATCCCACCTCATTCCAGTGTTAACTTAACAGACATTATGACTGCCATGTCGTCTTCACATCTTCATAAAATGATACAGCGGAATGTCCACGATTTATCCAACGCAGTCCAACACAGAAATTATAGATGTTCCAGTTCTGAGCTATTCTAGGTCTCTGGACGAGAATGAAATATGTTTGTCGTGATGAATATGAGCAGCGTAATTGAACAAAAAAACATAATATGTTTTACGGCACCAATCTTTATCCAGTGGTGTACGGTATATCTGCAGTTTATAAGTAGCATTTCCCACAATATATATGGCAATTGGTGATTTCAACAGTGTTTTTCTTCGTTGTGTTCGTCTTGCCTCATCTGGAATCTGGATGACAACGATCGTGTAAAAAACCCTGGCAATGGTCAAAAATATTTTCAAGTGATCAAAGTGTTTTTTTGTCATTTCCATGACATGTTTTCATTGTCCATTAGCAATGTATTTTGGCAAAGTCACACTTGTCTGATGAAGCTCCTCATGCCGAATCTAGTCTATGAATCAATTTATGATGTAGATCGATTCGCTTTGCTTCGGAAACATATTTTTAATAAACATCGGAACAAAGATAAAGTTGACCTGGTTCTTTTATGCTGGTGCAATGGTAGATGTAGTAGTATTTCTTTTATTAGATCGGTGCGCAATTTTCCACAGCGGCAGCAAAATTGA
Organism: Haliotis cracherodii; assembly: GCF_022045235.1. Lineage (NCBI taxonomy): Eukaryota > Metazoa > Mollusca > Gastropoda > Lepetellida > Haliotidae > Haliotis > Haliotis cracherodii. Next base: position 34,949,941 of record NW_027266286.1, read on the forward strand.
GACACGAAAACATTGTATTATTTCACGTCGGAATGGAGATAAAAATATTAAAATACGGACAGCCTCACAGACTTCGAAACCATGTGCAGATAAATATTTGTTCACATTAATTTTGTCATGTGCGTGAAAATGGATTTCAACATTATTTTCATCAAGCTTATTCAGGTTGCTGGCTGCACAGATCATACTCTCTTGTAAACTACTTCGGCATTAACACATGTTTTGTCTCGAAGCTCAAAGCAACAATGTTTCTCTCAGATACATTTTTTTCTCCATCCATGACGAGCATCTGTAATAATGTCAGTGCCTCAACAATCATCCTGGTCAGTTGAATTCAACGATGTAATACACATGGCCGCATTCATGGCGTCATCACAAAGATTCCTTCCAAATACCAATCACGTGATCAGGGTTTCGAGCTTAGGATAAATTAATAAATTAATTTGCATTTTTAGAAAAGAATTTTTTGTGTGAATGTGATTATTAAAATATATCCTGTACATGGTACTTTTGGATTGCACTGCATATTTCATTTATTACTTTCTAAAACATTTTGTTTTCCCCTTTCTGACCATACGATCTCCAAGCAACCATGCCCCATGAGCGCATCGAGTTGCTGCTTACAACTGTCAAGAACTTTGCAATTTCGCTTGTCTTCGCTTATGAGCAACAAAACATTTTGTTTAGGCAACAAGCCTAATTTGATGAAGATAATCAGGGAGCCTTTGGTCCAATTCAGTGATTCTTGGGATTAGTGAATCAGTGTCAGTGCTAGATTTCATTGTGGAACCATATGAAGCCGAATATGTATGTTTGATAATGACATTGGTGACTTTATCGTGGAGAAAGTTCCAATTCAAGATGACATCATTCTGATTCACAACTCGAAATGACCAGATGGCGCCTCTCTTCCCACCCTTGCAAGTGCAACAGAAACTTAGACAAATTCAGTGCCGATTCTTGGAATTAGTGAATCAGTGTCACAGCTAGATTTCATTGTGGAACCAGATGAAGCCAAATATGTATGTTCACACTTCTTTTGTCAACCATGCGTGACACGGCACAGGCAATCACAGTTAGGGAATGGTGCAGCAACCATGTTGCAGGAATTCGACGATTCGAACACATTGCTTCTGGACTGAGCTAAATAACGAAGTGTTTGGAGAGATCATAGATACTTGGACTTGAAGAATCGGATATTAAATGTTGCAGCAGATGAAGGATTGGTGTGGACAAAATGGGAAAAGGATCCCAGATGTGCGCAAAGTGTAGCCAAATACCCAGAACAAACAAGTGCAAAAGTGAGCGTGGCTCACAAATACCCCTGACCCGCCTAGTGTGTCAGTAGTTACAAAATTTATACCTAGGATAGGGTTAGGCAGGGTTCCCCCTAGACTCCAATATCTGAGAGTCACCTTGCCTCAGCCTTTGAATTTTTGAGAGTCAAAACTATTTTTTGAGAGTCAAATGTTTTATTGTATGATTAATGAAATTTAAAGTGTTCACCAGGGGTCCGGAAACCGTCATATGCGCCGGACATGTCCGATTGGGAATCTCAAATGTCCGGTTTAAAATATTGCTTACCGGACATTTTAAAAAGTATTGTCCGGACATTCTTAAATTTCGACCGGACATGATTAACAGTTAGGACTGAGCAGTTTCTGTCTGCAGTTGCAACACAATGAAGATTAACTACACTGACAAGCTTTGTTTGTTTTGATTGCTGTAAATACATCGTACCTACATGATAGTCCAATCGGTCAATCACTGTAATAGGCAATAAACTGAGTTGACACTGATTAATCGAGGATTCATTACTGAGAACATCTTGTAAATTTGAGTGAAAGGTGTTTACAACTGTACATAAATACCTTGCATCATCGATGAACCTCACTATCAAACACACAGAACCACACTACAAACCACCCTCAATCTAAATAAGGTTCCTACTCTAGATGAAATACTAAACCCTCAAAATAAACTAGAAAACTTCAAGGCCCTAGGCGTATTCCTAATCAAAACAGACCTAATTAAGCGCATCTAAAAATTAATTAATCTACCAATCCAAAATCCAATAAACATACAAACACCCACCTCACCCGGCTCCCTTAGTTCCCTCCTCCACCCACCTCGGCATTTATTCCAAATTTAAAAATTTCAAAAAATCAATATAAGCAACCCCTAAAAGCCCCCTCTTGGGTTGCACACACCACTTTCACCCTTCTCGGAATACACTAAATGGTCCGGCCAGGCCCGTGTGCAAAATACGCTGTAGTCGGAAAGCGCACGTTAAATCTTCTATATCAGTCAGTCATCAGTCGATGTACCTCATTATCCTCACAATGCTACGATACGTAACCTCAGACAAGTGGCGAAAGCATGACGATAGCCAGTCGACCGATGCAGATCAGTCGAGCGGATCTGCCATACCCTCAAAGTCTGGACGATCATTTTGTAAGTCGTGGCTAACGACTTTCACTTGGTTGACATACAATGAGGATTTGCAGATTTTATTGTTTTCAGTAGCTAGTCGTATATTGAATCTTGATTGACCGCCATTTTGCTTTCTTGGACGATCGATATCAATTTTTTTTATGGTCAATAATTAAGTACAGATGAAAAAAGTATTCAAATAACTATTGCTATCAACGACATTTTAGTATTTGTGATTAAATTATCTGTCTTGTTTTTAAAAAAATGTTTAGTTTAAAAAAAACCTTTTCCCGTGAGGTCACGTGATAACCAAATATGGGATAATAGTCTCAATCCAAATGTTACAACGCGTACACTTGAGCAGACTCATGAATATAACTCATGAATATTAATTAGACCGTTCGCTACGTTAACAGATCGTTATTATAACAGAAACAAACGTATGTTTTCCATGTATATCTAAAATATTATTTGTTATTAATTGTCCGGTGAATTAAACAATTTAAATTGAAACAATTCATAATTCATCATATTATGACTACGTAAACTTGTACTGTGTGAAAAGTACTAAAATACGCTATTTGAAGGGGGCGTGGCCTAAATGCAAATGTCCGATTGGGATTTTAAATTTTCCGGACCCCTGGTTTTCACTGTTAATGTTACACTTAAAGTTAAGTATCTTTGAAATATTATATGTCTTTAGTTTAAGTTAACAAGTGCTAATTAATAAACTACAGAGAAATAAAGGATATATGAATGAAAAAGAAAGTTTGTTGGTTTTATTTTTCACAGTCTTTAATTACTTCACAGCTCATGAAACAATTTACAGGACACTAATACAGGATGAATAAATAACATCAGTCTCAACTGTGAGACATAATTTTTAATCATGGATGGATATAAAATACATTTCATGTCAGATTATAATTTAATACCACTAACTCATTTACATCTTTTATCTAGTTATCTTGTATTATCTATCAACAGTGAAGTTGAACTGAAGAATTGTGAACACTCGTAATATTTTCTGGTTGAATACAGTTTATTAGCAACAACAAACATGCCCAAAGCTTTACATTTCGTATATACCATATTTATTCATGTATAATACACACTCGTGTATAATACGCACCCCTAATTATGGGCAATTAAATCCTGATAAAAATATCTCTTGTGTATAATACGCACAGACTTTTCTTCAGTCTCATTTCAGGCTGTCATGATCCGTCATCGGAAATATCATAACAAATCCGAATTGAATTACTCAAGTTAATCCTGTTGTTAATAAAAATGTGTTCTCTGTATATCTGACCTTATGTTTGTAATCTATTTTATTAATTTTATTTAAAATTGCATTCAATAATGTTTACCTTAATTTTGGAAAAAACATGTGTCCCTACAACTTCCGTTTACCCTGATCCATAGGTTCCGCTTAACCACATACCGTGACCGCGCCAAATCTCATTATTCACTACACATCTAGATAAACATATGTCATGGTTAACTTTGAGTGAGAAAATATGCCGAAATGTGAAAAACCTTGTCCATTTGCGGAGTTTTCCTTTGTTTACATCAAGTGCTGACATCGAAGCCACACGGAGTGTGAGAGTTACGTTCACTTTGATGAATAAATATATTTTGTCTTGTACCTCACAGTCGCAGTTTTAGTAGCATATCTATATAATTATGCAAAACAATATGTAAAGCCCCCGGCTGTTCTGATTTTAGCATTTGTTTTAAAACGAGAGAAAAGTCTGGTCATGTGACAGGCTATGCAAATTAGCCCGTGGCAGTGGTGTTATGCGAAGTTATGTTACTTCTAAAAACGACGATTAATTAAAAACTAGACGTAAATTTTAAGATGTTTGCAGATATTGTCTTCAGAAAATGTTTATAAATTAAGTTCAGATGAGTAGTTGTAATATTTTCATTCCAAAGCTGGTAAACAACAACATAGATATTTTGAAATTGCGTCAGTCATGACGCAGTCATTTATTTCTGGACATATTTTACCTTAATTGAGAGTCATATACCGTATATGACCGCATATAAGCCGAATTTTGAGGACCAGAAAAAAGATTCTGTAGAAAGGGGTCGGCTTATCCACGGGATACACTTTCATGATAGTATTTTTTAGATCGTGATCTGTCAGAAACATCGCCTGAATGACGGTCCGATAGATTACAACTTCCCGAAAGTTTGGAAGTTGCCACGACTAGAGCCATTATTGTTATAAATTATCAATAAAGTTATTATTATACACCAATGTTGTCATTATTAAAAAAATTGTTATGCATGTTACTAATTCCGATAATAAGTTTTCAATTGAATGTTCAAAGTTTATCGTTCTTCGTAAACTCCACAATCTTTACATGTAGCAATATATGTAATTCACAGCTATAATATATAATCCCCAGATAAAATCGCCAATAGCTATGACGTACGTTTTGCAAAGTTCATAAATTGATAGTGAACAAGTGTCTACCTTTATTGAAAGAGGCAAATAAACAACTGTATCGGCGAGTTATTCCGTTCGCCATTTGCAAAAACATGTGATCAGCTGTTTCATGTGACGTCACAAACGGTGACCACTGTGATTGCTTCCTGGTGTTTAAAGCAGCACGGTACACAAGAATTCTGCGTCGGGGGAAACCCTGGTTAGGGTTTGAAAAATCCATAAAAAAATGGAAAATTAATAATAATTTTTTTTTCCTTTTGACTGCACCCCTCCATATGACACAGATTATATGTACTAAGTTGGAGATGAATCCACTGAATAGTTAAAGAGAAAACGCGGACAAAGTTTTCGGACAGACGAACGGACGGAATCTTGGTATAACTATATACCCCCGACATTTTGCCTGTTGCTTTTTTATCGTCTGTTTCATGCTATTTCTGTTTTTCAAATTTGATTTTGGTCAAGCATTTGTGAATATGAATACCCTAAAGTATTAAAATCTGCAAAGTTGCCATGTTAACTTGACTTACCCCTTAAGGCTCTACTGGACAGTTCAGCTAATGATTATCAGAATGAGGGCTAAAACTGAAAATTTCAAATGATTAGAAATCTGTTCATCTGTGTAATTTCCAACTTCTAATTAACATTTTCAGCAGAGAGTGTACATATGACATCTACACATTTTCCCCAAACTACCTACCTATATCTTAAACCCATTTACAAATGAAACTTACTGGGCATGCCAACCACCAAAACTAGGTACAATGTGCACACACTGCTAGTGATCCAGCTATGACAGCTAGAACAAAGACTGTACTTGCTAGACAATTGGTGGGGTCAGCGAATATGGAGGATGGGGTTGGCTTCTGTGGGAGGTACATACCCATCATGTTGTACAGCGACTGGGGTGCATAGTGGGAGGGCCGACGTTTGAGAGCCTCCTCATAAACTGACAATGCCTCCTGCAAAACAAAATAACATGTAATCTCAATTCAACAGAAACTATTGATGATTATATTACAATGGTATATTGGTGATGTTATAAATATTATCAGTATTCAATATCTAGTTAATTGTTTTCTCTCATCGTCAGCACTTCTGAATTTTGCATACTATATGGGTTCCATGCACATATTACCAACACAAATCTTTTTCTGCTTAACATGTTGTGTACATACATCTTCCCAAGGCAAGGGAGTTGACTGACTTTAAAAGTCCAATTTCCACCCTTGCCGCACTAGGCTGGAATTACGGAGTAATAATTTGGCTGGACTAACGAGTCTATAAATAGTCCAATCAAAATGCTGTAACTAAATCGACATCTGGTTTATTAACAACATGGCAACAGCCATGCCGATTTCGTTAGACAGCAGAATTTGCAGAGCATGTGTACCATCAGTTGAGCGTTGACAGATATTTTACAAATCTTTTCATGTTTTCAGTCAAGTTACTCAAGTGACATGATGCACTTTGGGAGGTAAAACCAATTTTATTACAACAAAGAACTTTATTGCAGATGAAATCGTCTCGACTGGGCGCCACCATTTTGTTTGAAGCAAATTCAAGTGATATGAGAGGTGGAATCTCATTGGTCAGGAAGGGGGAACATAGAAGGCACAAAACTCGTAATCGCCACTGGTAGCACTCCAACCAAGCCCAGAAATTCCAGTCTAGTTCAGCAACAGATGTATTTTTTTTCAAATACAAAGTTTTCAAATCTTTTGAAATTTCACTGTAGTTCAGTCCCATCACTGACAGATCCTATATATAGATTGATTGCATTATGTAAGATAGTTTCGCTATAAATCACAAAGAAAAGTGAAGGTATATTCTATTATGATGTCATTTCTGGAGATCTGAACATGCACTCGCAATTTTTATAAAAAAAATTTAAAAAATTGTTATTCATTTCAGTATATGATGCTATATATTTTCACATAAAATAACACAGTACCTAATATTATAGTTATTAGGTGTAGATTACATATACTCACACGCAAAAGAAACGCAAGTGGTTTTAAGCAAATAGGTAACAAACACGGAACCATAAATTGATACAAGTTTTAGCATGTAGTGAAGCCTGATGGTGTTATCAATATTTTTGGTTGCATTTTGGAAGCTCCAAGTAAAAACGCAACATAAAAAACGAATCGCCAAAACGCACCATTTCAATGAATATGTGGGTATCATGCACCCATTTCTCGCAAAATTGAAAATGCACGAACTGTCACGAACTGTAGTGGGTATAAAACTGTGGCCGATTCTTGGACCTACCACTCCTTGGTCAACAATGCCACGCCTAACTCAAATTCAGAGAAACCAGGCTATTAGACGTTTGGAAGCTGGAGAGTCAGCCCGTCATTTCAACGTTAACATAACCACAATTTACAACACTACACAGACCACAGATGACCTTCCTCGGAGCTGTCATCCTAGGGTCACCACACCTCGACAAGATCAGCAGATTACCCATCAACACCAGTGACATCCGTTCCCTAAGTGAAAGTGCTCGACAGACCATAGGAACACATAATCAACACATTAGCCGGGACACTGTGATCTGATGTCTCCGTTCCAACAACCTCAGATGTCGCCGACCAGCACGTCGTCCTGTTCTCCAACCACGGCATCGACAAGCACGACTTCATTGGGCACAGGGTCATCGCAATTGGCGTCATCGTGAGTGGAGGCGTGTCATCTTCTCTGATGAAAGTCGCTATTGTGTCTCCGATGCAGACGGAAGAGTCAGAATATGGCGGCGTCAAGGTGATCGTTTCACTGACAGAAACGTTGTGGAAAGGGATCCATGGGGTGGACCTTGCGTCATGATATGGACAGGGATTGGACTTAATGCGAGACTTGGACCCATGTGCTTTCTGAATATTGGTCAAGGTCGGGGACACGGCGTCACTGCTCAGCGGTATATCAACCAAGTGATCAGACCCCACGTTGTTCCATTTTTTGCACAACATCAACTACACATTTTCCAGCAGGACAACACTCATCCTCATGTTGCCAGAGCTACCATGGCCTTTCTGCAACAACACAGCATCCGTGTTCTACCGTGGCAAGCCCTCAGCCCTGATCTGAACCCCATCGAACACTTGTGGGATGAGGTTCAAAGGCGTCTGCACAATGTGCACCCTGTCCATACAACTACCAATGAACTACGCACAGCTGCTCTGGATGTGTGCAGGGCCTTCACAAATTGTCTGATCCACTCCGTGTACAGGAGATGTGTGGCAGTGATCAATGCTAATGGTGGTCACACCAGGTATTGATTGACATTTTGGGTATTGACCCGAAACTGTGTAAGCCCTTAACATTTGAAAAAAACAATGTATACTGCATACTCGACTTTTGTGTCTTTTGCGTGTGAGTATATATACGTATACAGAGGATAGCAAATTATCGTTGGCTAGTCATTATACAATTAATTTCTCTAGGTGAAATAAGTCTTCATAAAGTTTTCAAGTGACAATTTGGTTTTCTTACCTGTAAAGTCCTAGATATTTTTTATAATCGCTATACTTATCCTCGTTACTGCTTAATGCATATATTGCTTGTTCTTGACAGAGATAGAGAGCTGTATGAGGTCTTGTTGAACAAGAGTGCTCTGAGAGCAGAACATCCCCCGCATGAATTTTTTTAACAAGTTTATATTTTCTTTGTATTTTATGAAATAACAACAGTAGATGGCACTGCATTTGAAACAAACTGTCAAGAACATTTTGTTGGGAGGCATCAAACCAAGCATTACCATTTAGCAAATATCAAAATATTTACATCAGATCACAATTGAATATCTAACATCAATGTGAATATTTGACAATGTTGAAAGGAATTAAATTGACATGAAAATATCATATAGCCATCTACAGTAAGATTCATTAACAGGCTCAATGTTTTATGGAACATAAACAATCAGATGCAATATAACTCTTTTGAAACTGATAGCAATGGATTATCATTGTCATATGTTTATATAACAACATACATGCATCCAATGTATTGTTTCGAAAATATTATCTGGATTTCACAGAATCTTTCAGTTGACAAAAATGAGGATCATAAACCAGGGTAGTAACTCTGTTATAATAAATCAAATTAATAACGACTGCGATATTTGTATCAATAACACATGTTGTGTGTAGAGCGGCATGTGTTTAGAGCAGGGGTTCGGAAAATTTAAAATCCCAATCGGACATTTACATTTATGCCACATCCCCTTCAAACAGCGTGTTTTAGTACGACTTTTTACACACAAATTACAAGTTGTTACGTATTCATAATATGATGAATTATGAACTGTTTCAATTTAAATTGTTTAATTCACCGGACAATTAATAACAAATAATATCATTTTAGATATATATGGAAAACATACGTTTGTTTCTGTTATAATAACGATCTGTCAACGTTGTGAACGGTCTAATTAATTTTCATGAGTCTGCTCAAGTGTACGCGTTGTAACATTTGGATCGAGACTATTATCCCATATTTGGTTATAACGTGACCTCACGGGAAAAGTTGTTTTTTTAAACTAAAGATTATTTAAAAACAAGACAGATAATATAATCATAAATCCTAAACTATCATTGATAGCAATAGTTATTTGAATACTTTTTCATCTGTACTTAATTATTGACCATAAAAAAAATTGATATCGATCGTCCAAGAAAGCAAAATGGCGGTCAATCAAGATTCAATATACGACTAGCTACTGAAAACAATAAAATCGGCAAATCCTCATTGTATGTCAACCAAGTGAAAGTCGTTTGCCACGACTTACAAAATGATCATTCAGACTTTGTGGGTTTGTCAGATCCGCTCGACTGATCTGCATCGGTCGACTGGCTGTCGTCACGCTTTCGCTTCTTGTCTGAGGTTACGTATCGTAGCATTGTGAGGATAATGAGGTACATCGATGATGCAAGGTATTTATTTAACAGTTGTAAACACATTTTACTCAAATTAACAAGATGTTCTCAGTAATAAATCCTCGATTAATCAGTGTCAACTCAGTTTATTGCCTATTACAGTGATTGACCGATTGGATTATCATTCTAGGTACGATGTATTTACAGCAATCAAAACAAACAAAGCTTGTAAGTGTAGATAATCTTCATTGTGTTACAATTGCAGACAGAAATTGCTTAGTCCTAACTGTTGATCATGTTCGGTCAAAATTTAAGAATGTCCGGATAATACTTTTTAAAATGTCCGGACAGAAAAATTTAAATGTCCGGTAAGCAATATTTTAAACCGGACATTTGAGATTCCCAATCGGACATGTCCGGCGCATATGACGGTTTCCGGACCCCTGGTTTAGAGCATCAGGGATATTCCCTGAAAAATGTAGGAGGTGACATCACAAAAACAGTACCCTCTCTCACTGTTGTGCAAATCAAGCTTCATAAACCAAGGGCAGTAACTCTCAACATGAAGAGAAATGAAACGTGACTGTGATATGGATATATTAAACATGTGCAAATTTTAACTGTAGGAGGAGTTGATTTCACAAGCTTAGTGCCCTCTCTCACAATTAGGCAAATAACGCTCTGTAAAACAGGGGCAGTAACTCTTGTCAAAAATTTGTCGATATGAAACGGGACTGCGATTTGAGTATCATCAACATGTCGACATCTTGTGTGTAGAGTGTCAGGGATATTCTCTAAAAGCTGGAGGAGGAGTTGATTTCACAAGCTTAGTACCTCTCTCACAATTAGGCAAATGAAGCTCCGTAAAACAGGGGCAGTAACTCTGTCAAAATTAATCGAAATGAAACGGGACTTGATATGCGTATCATCAACATGTCGACATCTTGTGTGTAGAGTGTCAGGGATATTCTCTGGAAACTGTAGGAGGAGTTGATTTCAAAAGCTTAGTACCCTCTGTGGGACGGACAGACGGACAGAGAGACGGACAGACGACCGCACGGACTGCGCCATGACATAATCCCCCTTCAGCCATTCTGGCCGGGCGAGAGATAAAAAGGACAGTCAGTTAGCCTAGTGGTTAAAGTGTTCGCTCGTCATGCGATGACCCGGGTTCAATTCCCGACGTGGGTAAAATGTGTAAAGCCCATTTCTAGTGTCCTCCGCCTTGATATTGCTGGAATATTGCTAAAAGCGGCGTTAAACCATACTCACGCACTCACTTGTTGAAAAAGAAGTTGTTCCAACTAGCTGAGTGACTAACCCTTGTCTATCACACAACTCCCATGTGACTACGGAAGTGTTGACGTCAGTGATCAGCACATTACTGCTAAAAACAAAGCATCTGAAGACATCGTGGGGAGGCAGCTCGGCAATGGGTGGGCCACTTTAGACGCAGTAATGCAGTATAAGTATACAAATATACAAAAATATCCAGGATTTTACTAGATTTTTTTAACTTATCCTGCATTACATCTTAATGCATCTTAATGCATCCAGTGGTATGACTGAAGGCATACTTTCAGAAGCCATCTTCAATTAAGTTCTCCAAACCAATCAGCAATAGCAATGGCTGGCATCGAGTGACCATTCCTGTTGACAGGGAGGGAGAAAGTTAGGTATGCATGAAATACAGGTATTGATACTGTTAACAACGCGTTGGTCTGACGTTGATTAATGAATAATTTGCATACTCGTATATGCAAGGGGCCGACTTATGGTTCTCAGTAGGAAGTGACGACTTGGAGACGATGGCTTGCGGTATATACAGTTTTACTTTATACATGTAGATATATACATACAAAAGACACTGTGCCAGGTCAGCACATAGTGGTTGTTGTTGTTGTCTAGGTGCCACTGAGCACCCAGCCAAACCCTAGCTAGGTTTAAGGGTAAGAACCTTTCTTTTTTCCTTCCTCTCAATCTCTCTGGACCAAGGCTTATATAGCCAAGGTCACCTGACATTTAGTAAGTAATAAATATAAACAGTAATTCATCAGTGACATACATGCACATCTCGTTCAGGATGGCAGATGGTCGATGTACACAAAAATGAGGATTAACAATTAGGATTAGCATCTTATAAATAACAGCAATTAAGTGTTTCAAGGCATATAGATGTCATGGCTCCAGGGTAATGGGTGTCGTAAATCAGTAGCTATGACCGTCATGAAAGTTAAATGAAATTAAAGTCCAGAAATGATGTACTGAGTGTGGGGATTTGTATTTGGTGCCACCTATCCCCAGGTACAGAGAGGACCTCTCGGCTGGTTTGGAATAGGTCACGGATCAATTGGAGATTAAATGAAGATGTAAGTTCCAATTTCCGCACATTGATGATCCATCCTAGTTGTGTGAAGTCCCTCTGACAGATGAGCGTGGCTCAGTCCTGATGGTTCAGACACAGCCATGCCTGTGATGATCATGAGTAAGTGATGAATAATCCAAGGCGTGTAATTCAGAAACTCCACAAGCCGTTACCCTGGCAAGGAGGAAGGCCTCTTTTTGTGATTATTTCAGCAAGGTAGCATTATAAAGAGGGTCAAAGGAATCCATAAGAAGTGCCGACAAGACTACCGATAAGTTCCATTTAGGGAAAATCCAAGGAGTCCAAACATCCTCCAGTAGAAAGGATCCATGAGCCTGTTGAGAATGGGATGATTGCCAATAGAGAGTCTGTCATGCTGAAGGATCGAGTGAAGCGCAGAATGATAACCCTCCATTGTGCCACTATCAGGATGGTAACTGGATCATCAACTATTTCTCATCATCATCTCCAGTGGACAAAGTTATCCCATCGGTTGTCGTATATGGAGGAGAAAGAAGGTCTCAATGACTTAGCTTAAGACACAGCTGAAGAGGCAGATTGAGAGAAGCCGGAAGCTTTCATCATCTGTGTGATAACTTTCAGGGGGCGAGATGAAGATTTGAGAGATTCTGAAAAAAGATAACTGGGTTGGCGTAGAAGATTGCTGTGGAGAGGAAGTGGAATTTGGTCTTCCATCAGTAATGGTAGAAGTTGAGGGAACCAGGTTCTGCTTGGCCAAACGGGAGCGATCAGAATGACCAAACAATCTGTGACTTCCAGTATCCGAAAGAACCTTGTCCAGGATGGACCAAGGATGGAAAGCACACCAAATGATACCTATCCAGTCCATCGAGAGAGAGTCGACTTGGTGAGCCTTTGAATCCAGTACCGGACTGGCGTACACTCGTAATTGATTGTTGTTCAGGTAACTGGCAAAAAGTACTAGACTTGCTCCACGAGAAGACTTCTGGGTGAAGATCCATTCCTTTGTTATAACTCATCCCCGGTGGGAAAGGCTGTCCGCCAGTATGTTGAACTTCCAGGGTATATGCCTCGCTTCCATCCTGCAGTTGATGGAGTCTGCCAAGGCAAACAATGGTGTAGTTTTTGTCATAAGGGAGATGTAATTGGTTCTGCCTTGTTTCTGTAATTAAGCCACGACCATGGTGTTGTCAGTGGCTATGAGGACCGAGGAGCAAGAGAGTAAGAGTGTCTGAGAGCATAATATATAACGTCTTATATTTCCCTGCAGTTGATGTCCCTGGATCATGAGATCATCCATGTGGGCTCCCCATCCTGAGTCAGAGGTGTCTGTGAACAGGTGATGTTCCGGGACGGGAAAACTAGAGGGATGCCCATCATCACGTGATCCCTGTGAGTCCATCAAAGTAATACCTGTAACAATTCAGGGGGTATCTGAATTAGAGAGTCCAAGGCTAGGGAACAAAGTATGTTGATTGAGCTCTGGAGGGGGCAACATCGTAATCTCACCCTGAAGGTCATGTCTTGGAGTGACGTCAAGTTTCCCAGTGGAGACATCCACCTACAAATGAGCCAAGAGGGCCAAGATGAGATCATGTGTATCATCATCAGAGCCTTGACAAGGCGATGTTCCCGTGAGTAGAGGCCCCAATGTATATGATGTATAACAAGTTCAATCAGGAAGATCATATTCTGGAGGAGTTGGCCTTTGTCTTGGTCCGCTGTCCAGATACCCTTGAAGATGTACTAGATGTAGATTGGCGAAGCTGATGATGGGAGCCGTAATCCTGGTGAAGGTGATGTGGTGAAATGAGGTGTAACATCGTGAACCAAGATTATTGCACTAATATAGTGACGTGCCTGCACGTATGTAAGTGTATGTGTGGCTGATTGTACAAGTGGGAGGAGGTGCCAGAAACAATTTGTTTTGGACTTTCAGATTGATTATCAGTTGATGAACTGCAGCTTGTACAAATGAGTAACCAGGTTGAGGATCCAGAGGTCGGACGTGATATGTTTTGGGGCATAAAACGACAAATGTCCTCCCACTGGACCCACTGGACCCGAAGATCATAATATGTAAACAAAGCCAGATCGATAGGGTCGGGAATGGCGTAATGAACGAAGGTAGTCATTGTTGGTTGCACCCTCGTCCGGCAGATTTGAATCCTTTTCTACCAGAACTACGATGTCTGATTGATAAAAAGAGTCGGCTGGCCGTTGGGATCTGTCAGGGTGAAAAGAGTTGGCTGGCCGTTGGGATCTATCAGGGTGAAAAGAGTCAGCTGGCCGTTGAGATCTGTCAGGGTGAAAAGAGTCGGCTGGCCGTTGGGATCTGTCAGGGTGAAAAGAGTTGGCTGGCCGTTGGGATCTGTCAGGTTGATGGTTAGGTTAAAAAAAGACTTGTGGCAGAGATCTTTAATATGGGATGCTGGTAAAGACATCTTGGTGTTGGGTGTTCGTTCCAACTTAAGGAAATCATCATCGAGAACTGGAGGATCTGGAAAGAGGCTGTCATTGGTCTGATATAATCTTAATTTAAGAAGAGGTAAGGGAAATTGCTCATCAAATTTCAATTCTGTAGATTCTCTGGAGCCTGTTTGATTACCAGATGTGCATAGCTAGGCCAAGGCAAAGACTCATGAACATGTAGTGATGTAGGAGGGGTGTGGCAGCCCACATACTCCGGCATTTAGTCTGTTCCAATTCGGGTTGTACTGTGAGTATCAAGTGATTAATTTCCTCAATAAGGTCCACAAAAGTATGGCCTGGGACATAATCACGATGAGGTGAGTCCGAAGATTGAGAATAAACATCGTCTTGAACATCAGCACCTGAGTGTGACAGGGTATGAGAAACTCCCAGGAGTTCCATTGACTTGTGAATAGTATCCATGGTGACGTAGGTCTCCAATAGGCTTCCGTGGTCAGATGATGGGGTCCATGATTCAGCAATGAACTGCGTACCTGGAACAGGAGAAATGTAATGCTGAACAGGACTTGAATGGGTACCTTGGTCAGCTGTAGATCCATTAGGGTCATCAAAGGCAGCAAAGGTATCACAACTGCATACGGAAGGTGCTGGTCGTGTATGTGAATCCTGTGCGGGGTTGTTCATTGCAGCTGAGAAATCCATGCGGGAGCTGCATGGGAGGCCCATAATGATAAACGGCATGAGGCATGAACTGTCTGTGCATGGACCGGATGAATTATGGGCAGATTTCGCAGTAGAAGGCTGGTGTCCTGCGGAGTCAGTGCGCGAGCCGAGAGATTAATTTAACAATCCTGTGGACTTAGATGTCTCCTGATCGAACAGTATTGGCACCTGCTGGTCCGTGAGCATCATGTGATAAGCAGGATGGTCAGGACTCACAGTGGGGTAAAGCATGAGAGCTACTATCTAACTGAAGTGGTGATAATCATCTGGAGGCTGTGCAGCAAGGTTAGAATGTCGTGGCTCAGCAGGAATCAGATCCCAATGAGGCCTCTTGGTGGGGGATTTCTTCTGAGCCAATTCTGTCTACGATCGTATTATTTGTTTCACTTCCAAGGACAATGCTGACGGATGTGAATCTAACAAGGCCGAATTCTATTTGGAGAAAAGATGCTCCAGGAGGCTAATATAAAACTTGAGGTAGAGTCGGGTTGAGCCGGTATCTTGGGGTTAGAAGGCCATGTCGAAGAGGTGGTGAGAGGTGCAGACGAAAGAGAAGATACAGCAGTCAAAACTTCAATAGACTTCTTGGTGACTTCCAACAAGTGGAATGAGGGTCACCAGGCTGTCACAATGAAACGTCTACACTTTGTGCAGTTGGAAGGAGAGCTTGTCAACACAATGGTAAACATGCATGAACACACTCAACTAGTAATACTCATGTGAATAACCGGCTCTTACGAATGATAATTCATTGTTAGAGACAAGATCCTGATAGGACATGTGTCCTTTAGCACACACACAGGAAGAAAGTGACTCCCCCCCTGCCCCCTTGCACACAGGAAAACTGTAAGTGCTATTAAGAGAAAAAATTAATCATGTGCAGATGACAGTGAAAAGAACTTCTGTTGAAAATCAGAAATGTTAGTTACAGTTTGATTGCAGCCAAAATACAGGATTCGTGGCAATGATATAAAAGAGGTAGAGGATTTGTAAGAATTTTGCAACTTTATGGATAACAACTTCTGGTTTCTTGCACTCTGCAACATTTGTATGTAGCTTCTTATACGGTTATCAAGCCCAAGTGACTACAACCCCAAGCGATATACAGTGACATCTGTCCAAATCGGACTCTGTCAAGTTTGGATTTTGGTGAAAACTGGAAGTTTTCTCCTGACCCGTCAGTACCTTAATAAATCATCATTTCTCAAACTGACCTACAACACCATAGTTCAGACTTTTAACACTTAATAATCAATTGTTCCCAGTTACCGAGACACTCCAAGTTACGTGGACGGCCAATCAGAAGGCTAAGATGAATTCCCAGCTTTTTTCTGATTGGCTGAAGGACTTGAACAGACAGATGCTCAGATAGAGAAGGAAACTTTTCTGTTTATAGATAATTCTCCATCTCATCCAAACATTGTATCTTGCAATGTGAAAATTGATGACTTTGCCTCCTAACTGCACCTCTGCATTACAGACACTCGATCAAGGAGTCTTTAGAGTGCTCAAAGCATGGTTACGAAAGCTGCTAATGAAATCACTTGTGTCTCAAATAGACTCAAATGGACTGTGTAAACCAAACCTTTTTAACAGTCCCAACCTTTGACCCCAATCCCATATACAGAACACGAACAGCTCTTTCCACAAATTTGTGATCGGCCCATGCGTATGAATTTACATCTTGATGTGCCCCTCGCCATTGGGATAAATATACACTTCTAGTATCATTTGTCTAAATGCGAGTCCTGCCCAGTCAGTCAGTCAGTCATCACGACATAGCTGAGTAGTCAGGGTTATTAATAGCTGAGTAGTCAGCTCGACATAGCTGAACAGCCAGTCAGCGCTATTTATAGATTAGCAGTCAGTGTTATTGTGGCAGTTACAGGTTTTTTGTTTGATGGTAAACTAACCAGTAAATCACTTAGTGTCAGTATTACTATATAGTTTATATACCGGTAATACATAGTGTAGTTAGTATTAGCATTTGTCATTAGTATTATTATTAATATTAGTATTTAGTATTAATATTTAGTATTAGTATTTAGTATTAGTATTTAATATTAGTATTTAGTATATAGTATTAGTATTAGTTTGCAGCATGGGTTTTAGGGATTTTAATGAAGATTTGATACAACACCTCAGCTTTGCATGCTTTTTAACCCTCACTTGCACCTCAGTCACTACACAGACAAGTCACTGACAGACGACAGCAAGGTATGTTTCCAATTAAATACTTAAACATATATAAACCTATCTTTTCATAAATAAGATTATATATATAGGTGTACATTAAATAAGGTATTTGATATGATGTGTGTGAGATTTAGTCAATGTCTGATTCTCCTGGACAGGGTGTTGTTTGAATATTTTTATGAGGCTATTATCATATATGTGTTAAATATATTGTAAGTGTGTGGACATTTATGATAGTTTTAGGATGTTTAGTCATTTATTGTGTTTTATGGTAGTGCTGAAATCTGTAAATATGTATAAACAATAGCACTGATTTGATAATAATGTCCACACTTTATGTATGTATAAGGTAATCCTAATGAAGTATCATGTTCTCATTTTAATTGTCATAATTTACAAGATTCTTATTCAGTGTTATTGTGCACTTCAGGGTGTGAAAGAAAAGTATACCATATATACTCGTCATCTAATAAAATGAATCACACCTGTAGCCGTGTTTCGACATCATTTATCGATGCACACACATATTCTGCTACATTAATAATCTGCTACATACATAATAGATCATGGATTATGTGAAGTTATTGTATAACTGAAAATTGCAATGACTGATAACCCAAACATTATAAACGCAATCTCGCGGTCTTTCTGAGCCTCTGACGGTGTATAAATTGAGAGATTGTTGGTCTCGGTATTGGGTCAAGTTTCTTTCCATAAACAAGGAAGTATTCATGCAAGGCAGATTCAACATCCTTAAACGTTTGAATTGAATGCCCCTCTTTACGCAGTTCATCATTAATGAAATCTAATCTCACTGGGCTGTTTCGAGTTGTTCTAATGCTTTATTATGTCATTTACGCTCCTCTTCAACTTCTTTATCATTTGATTCCCTGAGTAGAAAATATAAAATTATTACCCGAAAAAGCTAGAGCATTAACAATAGCTCCAGCGACCATCATCGCAATTGTTGCCATATTCAAATGTTTTATATGAATATAAAATATTCAAATGTTCAATAATATAAAATATTCAAATGTTTAATTACTTCATTATGTCCTCTGGGATAAGCCCTTGTTTGATTAGCATATCTTTTGTTGCCATTGCCAATCCAATATCAAGAACCACCATACCGATATCATGACCATTAAAATCTAGTTTGGGTGGTGTGGCTTTAGTAATCATTTTAGCTATATGAAAATAGCCAATGGCCAAGCCGCTGACCACCGCTGAATGATATGTTGTGTTTACCAACATTTTACCGTCTGTAACTGGAGTAGTCATGCCTTTATAACATTACATGAGGGCTTAACTCTAATTGAACTTCTTGTTGTGATTGTGCAATAGCCTGTGACGTTTTCTCTTCTCCGGTCTTATAAAACAACCAAACCGCTGCTATAGTAACAACCCCAAGTACATAGGGAGCCCAAGTTTTAATCGGACGACTATGTTCAATATTTGAATTGTGTATCAGTTTTGCCTTCCTCGCTAGTGCACCCTTCCTACCAGCTGCGACTTTTCGAGGATTCTTAGTCACTCTGGCTTGTTGTGATTGTGCAATCGATGTTATTTCCTCGTTCACTTGTTGTGATTGTGTTTCCACAATCGGTGTCATTTGAGTATGTTTAAATTGACAATACCTAGCTGTTATTAAAGCGGTGGTCACCGGTGCTAAGAACATTCTGTATCTATGATAAAACTCACAGCTTACTGCACTTATAGCTTGTTCGATGAATGGGTCTTTCTCAAGAGATTCGCATAAATACGGGTGATTTTCTGCCGGGATAGGAAGAAACGTACTAGCTACGACTGTGTATAGTTGTAACATAACCAAACCTATTGTTTTAGTCATGGTAGCTCCCAGTCTAGACTCGTAACGCGAGTATAGTTTTTTAATTTCTTCATCGGTCATGTTATCAATTTTTTCAGGGGTATAATTTTCCCTCAAATATCTCTATGTTTATCTAAAGATTTATCTACATGTTGATCAGGTTCTTTGAGCATTTGTTCAATAAATTCGTCGCATTCCATAATGTAATACCTAAGGAGATATTTAAGTTTAACATAATAAAATATGACATATACAATACAGCCTGAAATAATAAACTGTTGCGAAAGAATGAGGATTTCAAACCACATTATTACATATTAAGCGATAATGTTCAATTTATCGTATTTTTGCTATATTTTTGCTATTTTTTGCTAAATTTCCAACATAATTTCTTAGCAGTTGCTATATTTTTGCTCAGCCATTGCTACATTTGCTATATTTTTGGCTATTTTTGCTATAATTTTTCTCAGCAGTTGCTATTTTTGCTGAGCAATTGCATCAGCAGCTGGTTGATCGGTTTTTAAAACGAGTTTACAATGCTTCATTTCTGCTGATAGTTTTCTGACTTTATCTCGTTCGAGCTTGGTATAAATAACATCATTTTCACGTAGACATTCCTCAAATGAATCTTGGTTTTTGCAATGAAACAAGGCTACCCATTTGGTCTGCTCTCTGAGATCTTTCAGGACAGAGTTGTATTTTTGAGTAAGTACCCAAACGCTATGCTGAGTATGTTGACCGGAGAATGCTAAATATGAAAGCATATCTTTCTTTTTGGTAAGTTCTTTACTCACACTGTAGTTGTCTATTATGAAAAGGGTTGATTCTCCTTTGTATTTTTCGTGACATACTCGTAAACAGTCTTGTAAACGATCGCTCCGATCAACTTTGTACACCTCGGGATCATTCATTACCCAATCTCTCGATAGGTATGTTTTATTAATGCTTATGGTAGGACACAATATAAAGATATGGTCGAAAACATCCTGATAATGACTTTGTAAAATATCAAGAATAAAAGCTGTTTTTTCACAACCCGTTTGCCCACAGATGATAGTGCAGTGCAGTTCTTTAGGTAAAAGATTATGAATAGATTGCTTGCACGAATTGTCCATTCTGTATATTAAGTTGCGCGTCCATAATCACGTACAAATATATGTTTAATTTACCAACCGCTTCCTGGTGCTTCATTATCTGTATAGTAACACCCTCGTTGGCATTTTCTATTCTCCGCCCACTGCCGTGTAGTTGGTCATCATCTGTGGTTTGCATGTCGAGCCATAGTGCATACTTCATGGAAAGGAATTCAGCCATCAATACATCCCCAATAGACAGATCTTTCACGACCGTGTTAACTTCTGGGCTTCGCTTTATAGAAGGGAGTTTTTTAATCTCATCCCACTGTTGATATGTTCGCATGCCTTGACTATATAGATGATTAGGCACGCCCTCGATAGTCAATTCTACTTTTGTAATATTGGGGTTGTAGAACTTCTCGGTATCTCTTGCAAATGCATCAGAGGGGTCCTCAAACAATATTAAAATACCCTTCAACGATGCAGCGGGGACGTTTAGATTGATATTCCACGTCTTATCTTTTTTGTTCCTGGTGATCTTTCGATGTCGAAGCACGCGATCGTACAAAATGGCTGAACTTCTGGTTACAAATTTGTCTGGCTAATTCAGGATCTGTTATCATATCATACTCCAGTGAGATATTGCCAATAGAACAGCTAGTAGGATCTTCAGTAGCTTTGATTACTCTGCTGTAGTCCTTAAAAGTGAGTTCGTATTTAACCTATCGCCTACGGATGCTTGATAAAAGGGCATGTGACTATCTAGTAATTCAAAGTCTAGCGGAATATAGAATCGGTTACCTAATGCATCAGCAACAGCCTTATCTCCTACGACGGTTTTATCGCCACTATCAGCACCTACACGAAGTCTCAATGTGTTCTGTTTAAAAATACCTTGTTACTGTAAGTTTTCCCGTTATTTAGACGTTCTCCAGAGATCCATGTAACAGAAATATACATCGCTGTCGTCAATACTCAAAACTTCATTGCCGCTAATTTTAATCGCAATTTTCTTAATAATCGCACAACCTAGGTTCTGAACGAGCTCTCTGCTAGCGTCGGTAGAATTCAAACTAATTGTAAATGATAGTCGGGTAGTTCCTGGAACCAACACATGTGCGTCGAGATTAGGAAAGCGAACCAGAAGTGTTTGATTCTGATCAATGGTACTCAGGTTATTAGTTATAGTTACAGACTGACAAATTGCTTTGACCCCTAATGGATCCCGAGGTCTACGTTGTGGATTTATCTTGCCTCCGTATTGCGAAGACATTGTTATATTGAAATTATGTAACCTTATGTTTCATATAAAAAAAGATGATTTAGATCTAGATAACTTAACTGATACTAGTACAATCGAAGAGGGTACTCATGAAACCAACTTTATGAATCTTAACGATGAACTTTTACAATCAACCGTAAATGATTATTACGATGCCTTAAAAGAAAGCCCAATAGGTCGTGACTTTTCATAGTTTAAGATAGATAGTAAAGGAATATTGCGACTGCGTGGCTCTCCGGATATTGATCTTATGAATTCTTGTACTCGTAAGCCCCTAGCTTTGTCTACGATAGCCAGTAAACACAGCATCAACACTGTTCGTACAGAATCAGGTTTTGTAGACTACTCACGAGAAAAACTTTCTGTGAAGACTACTAAGGTTCTTAAGACTGTGCGTGCTGAACTCGGTACCATAGATAAAGATAATTTGGAAGAAAGCTCGAAGCTGGCCTCAGACAGACTCGGAGAAATCTTGGATACCCACTACGATAATTCCATGTTACAGGTATCACCATACTTGGAGTACAGTATTAGGGAATTACAAGGTCTTGACAAGGCTATGCAAACAATGAGGGGAGAACTCATCAATAATATAGCCAAGCTATCTGAACATTTTAAAGCATTAGGAGAAGCACTGGGAAAGCTGGCTGGGAAAGCCGCATCTGCACTTCCCGGTATAATAGGGAGTATACTTTTCCTGGCTCTTGAATTTATTAGCAAAGACCACCACTTGGCTTAGTCAAAACTTGTGGGCACTGATCGTAGCAATTGCAGAGCTGTTGTACTTATCCGTACTATAAGCGCTGTTTTTTCATCGATATGTTGTTGATTTTTAGCGGCAATATGTGCTTGTGCGTCAGTAGATGTGTTAGTAGATTGTTGTTGAGGTGACTGTGGTTTGACTATTCCCGTTTCGCCTGTGTTTGTTTGCGTTATTGATTGGGTGTTAATATCTGAATTTATACCTGGCTTTTGTTGAACGGAAGCAATAACAATTTTATTTTTATAACCTATCACTTGACCGATCTTAAGTTCCATATTACTCGGAGACATGTATAGTCCCGGCGCATAAACATAGTCTACTTTGAAGATGGTATGTCAACTGGTGAATTAATAGCATCCTCTACATTTGTGACAAACTGTTTTTGTGTATCGAGCGCCGTCTCAGAACCAATTATTCCCGTTCGTGTTTGCAATTGTGCACCAAGAATTTCCCATACATAAGTTCTTATTGATTCATTAACTCTTACAACTCCTGGGTTAGTAAAATTATTTCTGTTTTATCATTAAGAAATTCATTCCAAGCGTTTGCGGTATCGTTCAGTTGTACAAATTTTGTAACAATATAAACAAGAGTGCTCTCAGAGCACAACATCCCCTGCATGAGTTTTTTTAATGAGTTTATATTTTCTTTGTATTTTATGAAATAACAACAGTAGATGGCACTGCATTTAAAACAAATTGTGCAGAACATTTTGTTGGGAGTAATCCAGGCAGAATGCTAATGCCATAAGGATGTAGGTCACCAACAAAAGCCTTTAACAAGGAAACTAACTATAGTTATAGTTAGATATTGTGATATTCTCTGGAAACTGGAGGAGGAGTAGATTTCATGAAGGTCCGTAAAACGGGCAGTACATCTGTCAAAATTTGCCGAAATGGAAAGGGACTGCGATATGTGTATCATCAACATGTAGACATCTTGTGTCTAGAGTGTCAGGGATATTCTCTGGAAACTGTAGAAGGAGTTGATTTCACAAGCTTAGTACCTTCTGTGGGACGGACGGACAGACAGACGGATGGACTGCACCATGACATAATCCCATTTCGGCCATTCTGGCCCAGCGGGGGATAATTAATCCACTCTTAAAACTCATAATATCTCCTCTCCAATCGTAACTCGAAAGTTCCCAGTCTTTATAAAAATTATCGATTTTAGAAAAAAATCATACATTCTTATGTAAAGTTTGCTCGTTTGCAACAACTTAAACGCATTAAACAGACCTTTGTTAACTTCTTCAAATAAATCATTGCCTTCTTCTTTGACGGTTATTTTCCCTGTGTAAGGAACACCTACCACAAGACCAAATAGCGTCCATTCCAATTTGGAATGAACGTTGGAATGCTTTGGAAAGATAGCTCATTCCAAACTTTCCAAAGCTTGGAAAGATCGATCTTTCCAAAAAATCCAAAATTGGAATGGCAACATTTCCAAACATATTTCCAACACTGGAAATGTTTGGAATGGTTTGGAATGGTTTGGAAATATGGTTAGAAGGAACAAGTTAAAATATGTTTTATCAGTAATTTGAACAATAAAAAGACTATAAATAAGGGGCTATAGGGCTTGCTTATATAGTAATTTTGAAATTTTGAGATTTGGAAAGAATGCCAAGAGTGGGTGGGGGACGAACTAAGGGAGCTGTGTGTGTTGGGTGGTTGTTAGATAAGGTAGTTTTGGTTTTATTATTTTATTTGGGGTCTAAATGCGACTAATAAGTCCTGTTTTAATTAGGTATAAACCTAAGGCTTTGAATTTTTCTAATTCATTTTATGGATTTAGGATTGATTCTAGTGTAAGTCTGGTTTTAAGATGTAGGGTGGTCTGTAGTGTTGTTCGGTGTGTTTGGTAGTGTGTGTAGTGAATGAGTACGTGTTCTAGTGTTTCTTGTTGTTTGCAATGTGGGCAGTTTCCTGTTGTGAGTAGATTAGCTATTTTACGGTGATTATTTAGTTTGGTGCTGCCTGTTTGTAGTTTAGTAATTATTCTGTCGATTTGTTTGGATGGGTGTAGTATTTTTTGTTTATTTAGTTTTTTTTTGAGTACTTTCCTGATTTGGCTATTTAAGTTTTGGTATATATTTTGCCATTTTTTGTTGATTTTTTGTTTAGTGAGACTTTTGATTTCTGATTTTGAGCTGGGTAAGTTTAAGCTTATTTCTTGGAGTTAAAGGGATAATTTTGCTGCTTTATCTGCCTTTTCATTTCCAAAGATTCCTACGTGGGCGGGGGTCCAAATGAACTCTATTTGTTTACCTGCCCTAGTTAAGTTGTTTGAGCTATTGAGTATTTGATTTATTAGTTTGGGGTGGTTATAATGTGTTTTTATTTTTGAGGGCTTGTAGTCCACCGAGGGAGTTGGTTAGGATGAGGATTTTGTTTTTGTTTTTTAGATTGCTGATTGTGTAGTGCTGAGACAACTACTGACTGATATAGAAGATTTAACGTGCGCTTTCCGACTGCAGCGTATTTCGCACACGGGCCTGGCCGGACCATTTAGTGTATTCCGAAAAGAGTGAAAGTGGTGTGTGCAACCCAAGAGGGGGCTTTTAGGGGTTGCTTATATTTTTGAGATTTTTAAATTTGGAATAAATGCAGAGGTGGGTGGAAGAGGCTAAGGGAGCCGGGTGAGGTGGGTGTTTGTATGTTTATTGGATTGGTAGATTAATTAGTTTTTAGATGCGCTTAATTAGGTCTGTTTTGATTAGGAATATGCCTAGGGCCTTGAAGTTTTCTAGTTTATTTTGAGGGTTTAGTATTTCATCTAGAGTAGGAACCTTATTTAGATTGAGGGTGGTTTGTAGAGTGGTTCTTTGTGTTTGGTTGTGGGTGCAGTGGATGAGTGCGTGTTCTGTGGTTTCGGGTTGTTTGCAGTGGAGGCAGTTGCCTGTGGTGTGTCTTTTAAGTTTTTTTAGGTGGTTATTTAGGTTCGTGTGTCCTGTTTGGAGTTTTGTAATTAATCTGTCAATTTTTTTAGAGGGGTGTAGGATTTTAGGTTTGGCTAGTGATTTTCTGAGCACGTTTTTGATTTGGCTATTTGAGTTTTGATATTGATTATGCCATTTTTTGGTTATTTTTTGTTTGTTTACACTTTTTATTTCTGATTTTGAGATGGGTAGGTTTAGGCTCATTTCTGGTATTTTAAGAGATAATTTAGCTGCTTTATCGGCGCTTTCGTTGCCGTAAATTCCTACGTGGGCGGGGATCTACAAGAAGGTTATTTGTTTGCCTGCTTTTGTTAGGTCGTTGGAGCTTTTAAGTATTTGGTTTATTAATTTAGGTCTTTTTTTGGTATTTTTGTTTTGGAGGGCTTGTAGTCCACTAAGGGAGTCGGTGAGAATTAGGATTTTATTGTTGTTTTTAGATTGTTGGTTATGCAGGGCTGAGGACATGCCCATAAGTTCGGCCGTGAATATAGATTGGTTGTTAGGGAGTCGGTAAGATTGTGTGGATATAACTGGTTGTGTGGTATGGACTCCGAAGCCTGTGTGGTTGGAGATCGGGTCTGAAGATCCGTCAGTGTATATGTGACACCCATTTGGCCAATTTTCGTGTATGTATGCAAGTGTGGTGGTTTTAGCTATGTTTGGGTCGGTTTGTTTATTTATTTGGTTAGCTAGCGTTCTGTCTATTTTGGGTATTTTGAGTTTAGGGATGAAGATATTTGACTTTTTGCAGTTTTGTTTAAGATTTTGAGTTTGGTGTTCATTGAGGTAGTTATATATTCTTTGGGATATTGGGGTGAGTAAGGGGTGTTTGCGAGCTAGAGTTTGGTTTCTTGGGCTTATGTTTTGGTTAATTATGAGACAACTAATAGGTCTCAAGATTAAGTATTCGGCTGGATGGCAGCTGCCATTTAATTACAAAACAGACAGTCGTCTAGACGGCTCACATGTAAGTGCGCCGACATGTGCCTAAGATCATAAAATGGACAATCTTTGGTAACATCTAATTTATTGTTGTCTCACGCCAGAGCTGTGAATAATTCTGTTCATTGAACAATTGGAATTCAGGAAGTTATCAATAATTGTTTTACTTAACATAAGATAAGATAAGTTGTTTACAACACAACATTATGATGTCAGGACGTACTACAATCAAAACCATATATTTTAAAATCAATTTAATGACAGACTATGATTTCCAAGTCCCGATTAGCAAATCAATGAGGTATCAGTTTCACCACATGTGCACAGACCGCCTATACTTATATATATATTTTTCATAACTATTCTCCAGTTAAAGTCCTATCCTCTTATCAAAAAATCTGTGAAAGTGATCATCATTAACGAAACTCATTCTCGTCAAAGAATACAGAACAAATGAAGAATCAGATGCAAGTCTGACTGATATACCGGTAGAAGATTTAACGTGCTCTTGCCGACTGTAGCGTATTTCGCACACGGACATCACAAATTAGTTAGTTAGTTACTTTGGAGATTTAATGTGCGCTTTCCGACTGATGCGTATTTCGCACACATCACAAGTGCGCACACAAACCTTATATATGCAATAAAAATATGTTTATCTTGCGTTGTTTTTTTTCTACAATGATAGGTCGCGTGTGTAACTCCGGCACACGTCGCCATTTTGTGTTTACACGGTACGATACCAAATTGGTGCCCGTAAAATAAAATTCATTTATGAAGTAATAACATATAAGAGACAATGGTGAGTAATTTAATCGCCAATTAACTATGTTGTAACTAACTAGGCTTATGTTTGCTTCACATTCAGCGTGTTTATTCCACAATCACTTGTACACACCGTCTCCAGCACTTGTTAATACAACTGTGAAAACAGCGGGAATTGATTTCAGCTTCACCGGTTATCACATGTTAGGTCACATGTGCAATATGCAAATGATTACCGGTACTTCCGGCTCTCTACTCACGGATGTTGATTGTTTTACCGTGTCAGCTGGTTTGACAATCTGCATCGAGGAGAGGGTCATTTCAACTTTATTTGCAGAAATTATTAAACTTTATTCAAGGAAAAGAGATACAAATCATGTTTATGTATCGAAATAGTTATTTGAACAGTTATTTAGGACGAAATGCGAAGTTTTATTGTCAAATGCTGGGCTGGCTATCGGATGCCGGTTGACATCGACAGTGGAAAAAAATGTGAGATCTTCGACTCCGTGTATAAGACGACCCCCCTTCTTAGCCCCCTCATTTTAGGTACGAAAAACTCGCCTTATACACAGCGATATACGGTACATTTATTGCCATGCTTCATTCATCACGAAGTAGATTTACATACATTTGTGAATAGCACTTAAACTGTGATAATGAATTTTACCATTGTCCATATCATATTATAAATATTAACCATAATATGGATTTCCGAATATATAAACGACTCCAAACGTTGATATTTCAGACAAAAACAAAGTCAGCTGTCTTTTAACGTTCAGGGCAAAAAAGGGTTTGCTTTCACAATTGAACATTTGTTTTCACCAAAGGACAATCAAATCAAGCCAAAAACAGTAAAAATACACATATATGGTTAGCGACCGCCTTTATACAGCAAGGGGGGAAATTCGTCTGCATTAACTGCCTTCACAAAAAACATTCCAGCCCTTAATTACCGAGGCAGCTGTGACGTAGTAGCATTACATTCGCTGCGTTTGCAGCATATAAGATGTGTGATCTGTGGAATGACTAACGTAATATTACGGCTGAAATCTTACTTGCATGGTTGTTTTAATAGAAAACTTACGGTTTAAAAACACAATTGTTCTTATATAATGTTTTTAGGTTTGGTTTATAAATACAAGAGAAGATTTTTTATACATATAAAACTGGTCGAAAATACAGCTGAACAATAGAAAAATAAAAATAGGAGTTGTGAATAGTGACAAATTTTAATTACATCACCGTGTCAATAATTATTGATTGATTCCGTCAAACAATTGTCAAACCATTTATTGCCATGTACGTACATGTACACAGGAAGTCGGCGCTGTCGGAGGCTCCAGGTAAATAAACATCGTGGTTTTATGACGGGAGATCAGACGAACCGTGAACCAGGGGCATGCGACGTAATTACACCTAAAGGTGGTAGAACCAGGGTATTGTCTCTTGGACTGGCTAATTGACTGTATGTATAATTGGTAAATATATTCGTTTTGACACCCGTGTTTCATGCGCATCCCGGCTCATAAGCAGAATACAGACAAATGAGGCCCCGTGATCAGCGGAGCGTGAACAACATGGATGCTGCCTTTCCGACGTACCCAACAGTCAAGCTGCGATCTCGGAACTGAATCCAATTGCAAGCGGAGACAAGATTACTTCCCTTACCCAAACATGATCGTTGCTCAGAAATGTTCAAATCTATCTTCAGTAAATCATGAAATTAATGCGAGCATGACATTTATGCGAAAAATGCGATCGTCAGTCCCTCTGATTATTTTAATATGTTTCATTTCATCATGATAAAAAAGTTAGTCACTTATAAGGTTACCACGTTGAAAATGGAAATGATCGTTAACAAAAACAACAAAATGTATTCTCTCATCACTCAGCCTAACAGTGATATAACTGCAAATTAAACAATCAAGTACGCTAAAGTATTACTCATGGAGGACCAGGGGCACTTTGAGTTTGACAGGTGTCATCAACTGGTCAAGTAACATCACGGTTTGTATATTCACGTTGATTGGACAGTCTAGACTGGCGCCAACTAATCATGACGGCGTATTCAGAACAGAACAGAACTTTATTTCTCCCAGGTTTAGGCTTACGTGGATAACGGAAAATTTTGTTTAAGTGATAGCACATTTGTAATTCAATCTAATATACTTTCCTTGATTGATTATATGGCTGCTGTCGTAGATCCGGATGTATCTAAATATGCTCAGTATATGCACAGGGTTTATTGTTATACTATTAGGATTAATAGATACAATTGAGTATTTATACCCTTGATCATAAAGTTAGTCACTACTTTCACACTTTGATTTGTTTGATTTGGGTTATGATTAAATTGACAAAATAAGAAATCATTCCATGTATATGAGTATTATATATTGTACCCCAATACATAATTAAATTGTGTATAAATAAGGACACTAGGTTCATTACTGTAACTGATTATTTGATAAACATATTCACATTTAGTTGTGTGATATGTCACAGAGGTAAAGCTAATTCATAACAACTAATTGTCCCATTTATTTGGTTTCTATCTTTTATATGAAACAAATGCTATAACATGGGGTGATAAACTTCATTGGCAATAGACGTTAGATATAATTGTCCACATGAACAGTCTACTCTGTTCCAGATATGTTTATTCATTTTGTCAGCATTTAAATCGTTGCATTCCTGGCTAGATGATTCATTTGACGAAATCTTGTTCCCTGTTTTGAATTACCGTCAGATAGTTCCAGAACAATTATAAAATTTTCAGCCCTATGTGTTGTGCATAATTCCGAGATAATTCGAAGTTCATATTCTTGTACGAACACTTATCAAAATTCATTTATACCTAGTACTATTATGTACATATGTATATTAGTTCAAATTATAATAATGTGTCCCTCTATATTCTCGAAACGGTCTGTGTTCTACGACAACCATAAGGCGGTATGGGAAAACAAAATATTTGTTTAATTGTTCAAAGTTCAAAGTCAGTGTCATATGATTATAGACAAGGAAGATAAGAAATTAAATATAAAGAGCAGCCACTTTAATGACAGAATTTCTTTTAGTTAAATTTGCTCATGATTTGGTCTTTTCGTGGTACATAGTGCCAAAATACTCTTAATTATTTACTTTCATGTCATTACTAATCTCACATAAGGTCAAAAGTTGTATAACAGATATGATTATGACATGTTGTATCCAAACATTTCCAAACAAATCCAAACAAATCCAAACAAATCCAAGCTTGGAAATATGACATTTCCAAATATTGGAATGGTCATATTTCCAATTGGAATGGTCATATTTCCAATTGGGAATGGTGGTATTTCAAAGTTTTGGATTTTTTGGAATGGATGATATTTTGTCCAGTGTACACCATGGTTAATTCCTTTAATACGCCAATCTTTACTCGTAGAAACATTAAATTCATTACAATACGTTCGAAGGCCCTCTTATTGTATGGATTATTTGATGCATTCCATGCTCGATCCTGCGGTAATGGTGCACTAATTTCTTTAAGAATATGTCTAATGTGATGGTACACGTGAAATGATAAAACAGACTTATTTAGTTCAAATCCTGGGGCATAAAGAGATACACCACATCCTGTTGTGGCACAGCATACGACAAAGTATAATTGGTTCTGCCAAAATTGCATTGGATTGTGGAACCAATCGTGCACCATATGAGGATTTTATCGCTAGTTGCCTTGACCCTGTACTTTTCAAAGATATCAGGGAATTTAACAAAAAAATAGCACCAGAGGCACTTACTAAAATCGACTGATTAGTAATGTAAGTTGATTTCATATTTAAGTTATGATATAGTATCTTTGTATATTGTTACACTCCTGGGAATAACAAATGGTCAGTCTATTCAACTGCTTCATACTATCGATAACTCGGCTGGTCAACTTGAAGTCACTTTATGCGATGTAACGTATCACCCGCGGTGGACCAATATAAGTGCAGCGAGACATAATACTCAGGTACTAGGTGGATTAGATGATGGTGATTACATTATACCTGATGGGTATTACAGCATATGCTCACTCAATGATGTATTTTTTAGGCCTTTGGGATTTAGTCTCACACAAAATGAGTCGAATGGGATGCTGATTTTAAACTCTGAAGAAAAGTGTTTCATGCTTACCCTGAACGTAGCATAATAATGACAATAATAAATCCCAACGAAACACGGCATGGAACTAAATTACCTGATTTAGTTCCCTATAAAGGGTTGTGCATCCATCTTGATCAGATCAGTACGACGGATAATATTCAACTCGAAAGTCCTTCAACTCTGCTGAGAGCTATTCCAGTCAAAGATGAACAATATAATAGCGGTAGAACAGAATCTTTCTCAACATTACAATGTAAAAAATTAAAGCGTGGTATTATTTCAGACCTCAAAATTTCTGTATTAGATTTAAATTTCAACCTGTACATATAGGATACTTGATTGTAACACTCCATATTATAAATAATGGTTGATTCGCAATGATGATAATAAATGGACTATGGTCGATGAAAAAATCGAGTGGCTACTGAATATCATCATTACCCCACCGTATGTGATGATGGGTAAGGCACATAATTTAACTAAGATAATAAATAGTGGGGTCGTACTCGGGGCTTATATCCCATCCAAACGAAAAAGTGTGTTAGTCGCTCCCCTGCCAGAAAACCCAGGTCATATAGTCGTCCGGCAGTAAAAAATGTCAGTTTATATTTGGTTACTGAATTCAATGATATAAAACAGAACTTGAGTGCAATACATAATCCTTCTACGCTTATTTTTGAAGTCTTGTTTGGGGATGCATCAGAAGATGCCTTTGAGTTATTACCAGGTCTATCAATTAAATGGCTCAAGCAACATGAGCGTCGACGTTGTAGTATTATTTATGTAGGAGCATCACCTGTTGCAACCCTTGAGGGAGTCCAAATTATTAAAGGTGATAGCATTTCTCTTACTAAGATATTTATGCCGTATAATATACATTTAATAAGGTTGATGTATAATCTCAAAACATTGAAGCAAGACCAATTAAAGACTATTATATGATATAATAATATACACTATGAGTTTATATCCTGCGCTCGATGAGGCATCTGAAAAGATGGATACTGTTTGATGGATTTCAATTACATCAAATAAGCGACATAAAACATCGAATAGAGAAGGAGAGGGAGTTTAGACTTTGATTGTATAAAAAGTACCGCAGAGCTGTGAATGCTCTCGATGGAGTTGAAACTGCGGTTGTAACAGCTGGCATGGGACTCGGTGTAGCCGGTGTTGGTTTATTTCCAACTATAATCGCTGCGCCTATCATACTTGGCATGGAAATAGCAGCTGGAGTCTAAGGACTGGAAGGAATAGCGATAAAATTTCATTTCTTGTAAGTTGCAAAAGAAAGCATTAAAACATGATAATATTCGGATACTCGCCGAAGCAAAGTTGAACAGCATTGAGGATCATATTTCAACAGCAATGGCTGATTGTAAGATATCCGAGGATGAGTTTCGTTTAGTGCTGTCAGAACTCACCAAATACAACGTAATGAAGCAGGATATTCGATCCAATTCTCGTAAGACCAGTGGTATTAGTGAAGACAAGAAAAAAAAGTTCATAGAACAGGGTAGACAACAAGCTTGTCAATTATTCCATGCCAAAGCCAAAGAACTGGTTGGAGATTAAAAATAGATTGCTTGATCACGTTGGATCACACTACAATAATTTAGACGAATGCTTACATAAGTATATAATAATGTCAACAACATTTATGCTCCAGGACAAAATTATCAAATGGCGAGAATTACCACAGGGTATATATTATATCAGTGATGTCAAACCAACCAAATACGGTCATCAATTGTTTCTTTCCAATTTCGAAAAAGAGTATATGGTCTGGTCTCCTAGTAAAATGAACAAAACTTAGTAAAAATGTTAAATATTACTTTGTTCAAAATAATGGTATGCGTATGAGTAAAAATAATAGAGAATATTTTCTTTACAATTTAGTTTAATCTCATGACTATCGTTGAATCGCATCAGCCATTACACTACTCATAGAGCCCTAATAAATCGAATGATTACAATAGGGCTCTACAGCCTTTCGGCAGAGCCCTAAATATTTGTTTCAGTTATAGTGTTTAGATAAATACTAGCCTAAGGTAACAAGAACCCATCTCCCAGATATACTATTCAATAAGACAAAAGTTACGTCTACATAGTTTAATAGATTGCCTTGAACTATTTTATTAAAGTAAACCTGTCATTACCTATATTAGAATAGCATTGAGCAAATATTTCAATTTAGGCTCATTAAGGTTTAGCCCCTATTCAAGCTTGTCTATTGTGATATCATAATCTCTTTCCAAGCACCCAGTAAATATGTCAACAAGATGATGCCAGTCCAACGGGATTAAGTATTCCCTTCTGTCTAGACATTAATTAACTGTAGGGTACACCCCATTGTGTATCAACAGCCAATCATATTCTTTTTATTGTTCTAATTTCAGTTAAACACATGCAGAAGCAAGATATTAGGCAGTTGGGGTTTGAAGCTCAAACCAAGGAGACCTTTCACCCACGGCCCAGAGTGTTGTACCGACTCTTTGTGGCACCCTCAGCTATATAAGATATTGTTCATTCTGTTCTTGTAAATGGAATTGTAATTAGTGTCATGTGACTCTGGCTCTTTGCTGACTCATTCCCCATGAAAACCAGCACACAATTTGGAAGGTTTTGAATATCAGAACAACAGAGCCATAATAATAGATTTAATTGCAATCTTTAGTACGGATTGTTTACAGGTACTTCCAGTTTTACGTGAGCACTGTAATCAGCTGGCAATGTCTAAGAATTGGTGAAGAAAGATTTTGTCAGTGTAAAACTTAAGTTTATTGCAAATGTACATAAATTTTGGTAGCCAAGCGGTACCTCACACTATTACCGAATTAACTATATATTGAAGGGTGCAATAGCAAGGGGAAACTGTTCTTTTGAAACTGACTGACTGTCGAAACATGATTAACCAGTTACAGCCTAACTTACTGTTAGTAGAATCACTGCTTATCTGTTATAGTAGGGCTGGGACGGGTAATTCGGGTACCCGGGTCGGGTGGGTACTGAGTAGGACTACCTGGACCCGTGGTTAGTCACATGATATATTGTTTAATGACAAAAATTATCTTGAACCCTATGGTTACACTACAAGTCAATAATGTCACATTTCTTTCTGACTATGCACCCATTCTTTCTGATTTTTCATATGGTTGAATAAAGATATAACTTAATTCAACTTCAGTGTATGAATGACCAGATTATTTAATACGTCTATCTAAATACATTTTGCCAGGGCTATGCTAAAAATGTTCCCAATCAGACATTTTG
This sequence comes from Haliotis cracherodii, assembly GCF_022045235.1. NCBI lineage: Eukaryota > Metazoa > Mollusca > Gastropoda > Lepetellida > Haliotidae > Haliotis > Haliotis cracherodii. The sequence continues at coordinate 34,984,427 of NW_027266286.1, forward strand.
AGACATCTCCTGAGACCTACAGTGGGTACCCGGGTAGGGTTGGGTAATAAGGGGGGGTACCCAGGCAGTAAATTTGGACGCATCCCAGCCCTTACTTACTGTTGTATTTCTTATCGAGGCTACTGCTAATTGATGGTGGGAGGATGAGTGTTTACATGTTGTCTTTCAGCTCCCTGCCTATTTGGTAATGGTGGGTGTAGGGTCCCTTGCTTGTTATAGTTGTAGTTGAGTTGTAGTATGTTTAAGTGCTCAAGCTTTAAATAGTATGTCACGGTGGGTTAGACTGCCAGTGTTTACATAAAAGGCTTGTTAACAGCTCTTTGCCACAGCATCTTGGGTACCAGCTAACCAGTTAAACATTATACTGTACACCACATGATTACGATTGGTGCCGTGATACATATTATGGATATTTGTTCAATTACACTGCTCTTATTCATCATGACAAAGATATTTCGTTCTTGTCCAGAGAATAATTTGTGTGTTGGATAAATCGTGGACATTCCACAGTATCATTTTATATAGATGTGAAGACGACATGGCAGGTAGGTTTTGAAACCCAAGACATACACGTTTTTTTAAATGTCTTGGAATCCTTTGATGGATATTTACCATTAAATCTTACATACTTGTTGTCAAATGGCCCAAACGGTCAAGTGAGAAAGGTCCTCATCCATCGCCATAATCATATCCTTCAACATGGGGTCAGGTGGGATGGTGTCCAAAAAGTGTCCTTCTGAGCCAGGACAAGGCACTACAGCCTATAGATGGTCAGCCATCCAGTCTGGCATCTGGGCAGAGGTGAGTATCCCACTCCGCAGGGTTGTTGAAGGACTCAGCTAATGACCCCTCAGAGGAGTCCGATAGATAATGCTCTGAACGGCGGACAGGAAAGCGGCTCCTGGCATGTTGATAATGAATCCTGAGACTTGATCAGTGATGAAGACAGGGTAACCAAGCCCACCCCGGGTACAGCCATAGACGTAGATGGGACTGAGACAATCCCACCCAGGGTACAGCCATAGACATTGAGGGGACTGAGACAATCCCACCCGGGGTACAGCCATAGACATTGAGGGGACTGAGACAATCCCACCCGGGGTACAGCCATAGACGTAGATGGGACTGAGACAATCCCACCCGGGGTACAGCCATAGACGTAGATGGGACTGAGACAATCCCACCCCGGATACAGCAATAGACGTAGACTGGGACTGAGACCAGGGGTCCGGAAACCGTCATATGCGCCGGACATGTCCGATTGGGAATCTCAAATGTCCGGTGTAAAATATTGCTTACCGGACATTTAAATTTTTCTGTCCAGACATTTTATAAAGTAATGTTCGGACATTCTTAAATTTTGACCGGACATGATCAACAGTTAGGACTGAGCAGTTTCTGTCTGCAGTTGTAACACAATGAAGATTATCTACACTGACAAGCTTTGTTTGTTTTGATTGCTGTAAATACTTCGTACCTACATGCTAGTCCAATCGGTCAATCACTGTAATAGGCAATAAACTGAGTTGACACTGATTAATCAAGGATTAATTACTGAGAAACATCTTGTTAATTTGAGTAAAATGTGTTTACAACTGTACATAAATACCTTGCATCATCGATGTACCTCATTATCCTCACAACGCTACAATACGTAACCTCAGACAAGAAGCGAAAGCGTGACGACAGCCAGTCGACCGATGCAGATCAGTCGAGCGGATCTGCCAAACGACTTTCACTTGTTTGACATACAATGAGGATTTGCAGATTTTATTGTTTTCAGTAGCTAGTCAATATTGAATCTTGATTGACCGCCATTTTGCTTTCTGTGATGATCACCATATCAAAACTTTTTCAATAATTAAGTAAAGATGAAAAAAGTATTCAAATAACTATTGCTATCAACGATATTTTAGTATTTGTGATTATATTATCTGTCTTGTTTTTAAATAATCTTTAGTTTTAAAAAAAACTTTTCCCGTGAAGTCACGTGATAACCAAATATGGGATAATAGTCTCGATCCAAATGTTACAATGCGTACACTTGAGCAGACTCATGAATATAACTCATGAATATTAATTAGACCGTTCACTACGTTAACAGATCATTATTATAACAGAAACAAACGTATGTTTTCCATGTACATCTAAAATGATATTATTTGTTATGAATTGCCCGGTGAATTAAACAATTTAAATTGAAACAATTCATAATTCATCATATTATGAAGACGTAACAACTTGTAATGTGTGTGAAAAGTCGTACTAAAATACGCTATTTGAAGGGGGCGTGGCCTAAATGCAAATGTCTGATTGGGATTTTAAATTTTCCGGACCCCTGACTGAGACAATCCCGACCCGGGTACAGACATAGACGTAGATGGGACTGAGACAATCCCACCCCGGGTACAGCCATAGACGTAGATGGGACTGAGACAATCCCACCCGGGGTACAGCCATAGACATTGAGGGGACTGAGACAATCCCACCCGGGGTACAGCCATAGACGTAGATGGGACTGAGACAATCCCACCCCGGGTACAGCCATAGACGTAGATGGGACTGAGACAATCATCATTGTCTCATTTGCAGGAGATGCTTGAGATATTACATGATTTGGGTATCTGTGCTTATCTGAGGCACGAGCGCTGGCGTAACTTGCTGTTAGTGTAGTTGCAGGCGTCTGAACAAAGGAAGGCGCATGCGCTTGATAAAACATGGCCTGCATAAATTATTGTCAATTGTAGAAAAGAATGACGGTATTAGCTGAGCGGATTCCGATGATGAAGACATGCAAGGAGGGATCGATTGTGTGGAACCAGCCATACCCTCCTTTGCAGATGCAAATAAGACTCTTAAAACATTCAGATTTCCTGAATACGCAAAAGTCAACTGTGTTGACATCATTCGATAGTTTGGCTGATCTCAACGATGCAGCTTCACAATTGCAGTCAGCAAAACAAGGCCAGGATGTTATGAATTTAATGTTATTAAGGGAATGCTAGGAAGTGATCACTGCTGCAGTTATGTGTATTGTGTTTTGTTTTGTATTATCAAAGATGGCAGATGTTTCTGGGCAAAAATCTATATAACGAACATATACATAACAAACTGATTTCTCCGGTCCCTTGTAGTTTGATATATCTGTGTTTTTCTGTACACTGAAACATTTTACGCAGAAGTTGCTATGAGTACGGTATCCAATTAAAGAGAACAAAGTTTACATTCAAGATAATGGATTTTAACATATAATAAAGATGTGTATTACACTATAAACGTGGAGAGAGAGCTAAAGGTATTTATACGTAATGATAATACCTAACCAACAATGAGCGATAGTTGCAAAGGACCGCAATGTGACAGCATTTCATGATGGCGGAACAGAACAACAACACATGAGTGAGTGAGTTTGGTTTTACGCAACTTTTAGCAATATCACGGCTGGGGACACCAGAAATGGGCTCCACACAAGGTACCCATGTGAGGAATCAAACATGGGCAAGCGAACGCTTTAACCACTAGGCTACCCAAACAAGGGTAAACGACCCAACAACACATGAAAGACACATGCTAATATTAAATATTACTGCATATAAGGAACATCAAACCAGACACCACGTTGAAATTGACAGGTCACACCATGCAGATAGGCCCAACCTCATGTCAAAATGTCCAGCTCGTCTGCAGGCTACAAAGTGGCTGTTCAGTCATACTCAGTTCCATTGGTAATCATACTGTACCAGCAAGCTTGATCATTCCCAGTAAATCTACAGGTTAATGTTGAACCACATCATAGATTGGGGTTGTCATCATGCTTCATTTAACACGTTACGGAGAATGTAAACACAAGATTGTCAGCCATTGACAGCTGTGAGGTGTGAGTAATTGTATGTAGGTCAAGTTCTGCCACATCCAAGTTCGGGGTGGAGAGGCATTTATTTTGATGTTATTATTGGTTACTGGGGGTAATTGCTTACTAACTAATAACACTTACACATGTTAGATGTATAATAGAATGTTATTTCATAAAATTTGTTGTAGAAATATATTCGTTTAGCATTTTAAGACTTTTTTGTTCAACATGTCATCCCTATGATGGAAATGGCATGTTCTATTTCCAAGAAATGATCTCTCTCGCATAATTCCAAGAAAAGACATCGCCAGTCCAAACAGTGCAGAACGGGGTCGTAGAAATTAAAACTTCTGTCTTTGGACTAAGTTTGGAGTGTTTTTGTCAACTTCTTCTTTAAAAACTGTGTGTTTTGAACACTTATTTTAAACTTCTTAAGACTATGGTGTTTTTAATCTTGAACTTTAGTAATAATTGTTACATATATAACTACCTGTGACCACTTTTTGGAATTTTCTAAGATTGCAGACCTGTGTACCTGTGTTGTTATGCATTGCAAGTGACAACTATTTTCAAACAGTTGTTGATGTAGTCCCACTGTAGAGTACATACCTCCTTCTTTCAATATCCAAATTAAAATAATGAGGTATCTACTCTATAGTGGGACTGCATCAAATGAATGAAAACAAAATTGTAAATATCATAATTACAAAAGACCAATGTGGTATGTATAATATTAGGTAGTTATCTTGTTCGTGGAATGTATCCGTGAATATCCACATGAAAGAAAAATATCCCACACGTCTGTAGCACACATGACAACTATTTTCATGATGTCCATGGTTCTTTAAAAAAATCCTTTGACTTAGATAAAAATGACCAGTCAATCAATGTATTATCAACTACCTTTGTCCTTCGAACAACATGTGTAGTAGAATAGGTAATGGTGATTCTGGCTGACTTCCACTGGAGTCAGATTTATATACCTATACTGCTATTACAGAGGGAATTTTTTATGCAAAAACGCTGATGCGATTCAACTATAGTCATTACATTAAACTAAATTGTAATGAAAATATTCTCTATTATTTTTACTCATACATATACCATTATTTTTTACAAAGAGATATTCAACATTTTTACAAATCTCTTTATTCATTTTACTAGGAGACCAGACTATATACTCTTCTTGGTACCGGTAATTGGAAAGAAACAATTGATGACTGTATTTGGTTGGTTTGACATCACTAATATAATATATACCCTGTGGAAATTCTCTCCATTTGATAAATTTGTACCTGAACATAAATGCTTCGATAGCTTTTTCGAGTTCTTCCTTTGTTGGTTTGTAATTCTCCATTATTATATACTTATGTAAGCATTTGTTTAAATGTGATTCAACGATAGTTAGCAATCTATTTTTAATCTCAAACCAGTTCTTTGGTTTTGGCATGGAATAATTGACACGCTTGTTGACTCCCCTGTTCTATGAACTTTTTTTCCTCGTCTTCACTAATACCACTGGTCTTAAGAGAATTGGATCGAATCTCCTGCTTCATTACGTTGTATTTGGTGAGTTCTGACAGCACTTAACGAAACTCATCCTCGGATATCTTACAATAAGGCAGTGCTGTTGAAAAATGGTCCTCAATGCTGTTCAACTTTGCTTCGGCGAGTATCCGAATATTATCATGTTTTAATGCTTTTTTTTGCAACTTACAAGAAATAATTTTATAGCTATTCCTGCCAGTCCTTAGACTCCGGCGGCTATTTCCATGCCAAGTATGATAGGCGCAGCGATTATAGTTGATCATAAACCAACACCAGCTACACCGAGTGCCATGCCAGCTGTTACAAGCGCGGTGTCAACTCCGTCGAAAGTATTCACGGCTCTGCAATACTTTTTATACAATCCAAGTTTCAACTCCCTCTCCTTTTCTATTCGATGTTTTATGTCGCTTATTTGATGTGATCGAAATCCATCAACACTATCCATCTTTTCATTGATATAAACCCATAATGTATATTATTATATATTATAATTGATCTTGCTTCAATGTTTTGAGAGTATACATCAGCCTTATCAAATGTATATTATACAGCATAAATATCTTAGTAAGAGAAATGCTATCACTTTTAGTAATTTGGACCCCCTCAAGGGTTGCAACGGGTGATGCTCATACATAAATAATACTACAACGTCGACGCTCATGTTGCTTGAGCCATTTAATTGATAGACCTGGTAATAAGTCAAAGGCATCTTCTGATGCATCCCCAAACAAGACTTCAAAAATAAGCGTAGAAGGATTATGTATTGCACTCAAGTTCTGTTTTATATCATTGAATTCAGTAACCAAATATAAACTGACATTTTTTACTGCCGGACAACTCAATAACATATGACCTGGGTTTTCTGGCAGGGGAGCGACTAACACACTTTTTCGTTTGGATGGGATATTAGCCCCGAGTACAATCCCACTATTTATTATCTTAGTTAATTGATGTCCCTTACCCATCATCACATATGGTGGGGTAATGATGATATTCAGTAGCCACTCGATTTTTTCTTCGACCATAGTCCATTTATTATCATCATTGCGAGTAAGATTGTACAAAGTGTTTTTATTGAGTCCACTAACGTCGACATCGCTTAAATCTCCTAGATTACCTGAGAATGTAACTTCTTTCCGCTTGTATACATTATCTTGCAAGTGTAAAGCGTATAACTTGCAATCGATACCGGGTTTACCGAATCCTTCTGTGTCTCCGAGATTGGAAAGGCAATTGTATTACATTGTCTGAGTGTTCCAGGGCCTGATGAATCAACCATTATTTATAATATGGAGTGTTACACTCAAGTATCCTATATGTACAGGTTGATGTTTTACATCTAATACAGAAATTTTGAGGCCTGAAATAATACCCCGCTTGAATTTTGTATATTGTAATGATGACAAAGATTCCGTTTTATCGGTATTATATTTTTCTCCTTTGACTGGAATAGCTCTCAGCAGAGCAGAAGTTGAATATTATCCGTCGTACTGATCTGATCAAGATGGATGCATAACTCTTTATAGGGAACTAAATCGGGTAATGTAACTCCATACCATGTTTGGTTGGGTTGTATTAAACTTGCTCCTCATAGACCAATTCCAAGTGTATCTGCTATGTTCTTATAAAGAGTTAATTGCTTTTCTTCAGCTTTTAAACTCAGCATCCCATTCGACTCATTTTGTGTGAGACTAGCTTCCAAAGGCTTAAAAATTTCATCATTGAGTGAGCATACGCTGTAATACCCATTAGGTATAACAATGCGAGTGTGATCAATACCAAAGTTACCTATTAAAAACCAATTATTATATCTCGCAGCATTTATATTGGTCCACCGCAGGTAATCGCAGAGAGCGACTTCAAGTTGACCATCCGAGTTATTGATAGTATGAAGCAGTTCTATAGACTGACCATTTGTTATTCCCGGAGTGTAACATACATATTAAATATACAAAGATACTATATATCAAAACTTAAATATGAAATCTAACTTACATTACGATTTTGGTAAGTGCCTCTGGTGCTAATTTTTTTGTTAAATTCCCTGATATCTTTGAAAAATACAGGGTCACGGCAACTAGCGATAAAATGGTGCACGATTGGTTTCACAATCCAATGAAATTTTGGCAGAACCAGTTAAACTTTGTCGTATGCTGTGCCACAACAGGATGTGGTGTATCTCTTTATGCCCCAGGATTTCAACTAAATAAGTCTGTTTTATCATTTCATGTGTACTATCAGATTAGACGTATACTTAAAGAAATTAGTGCCCCATTACCGCAGGATCGAGCATGGAATGCATCAAATAATCCGTACAATAGGTTCGCGAATGAGCGTATTTGTCAGGAATTTAATATTTCTACGAGTAAAGATTGGTGTATTAAAGGACTTAACCACGGTCTAGGTGTTCCGTACAGTGGACAAAAAACTGTTAAAGAAGAAAGCGATGATTTAGTTAAAAAAACTCATCAACCATTCAATCCATTTAAAGGGGCACTGATCTAACGCAATTCCCCGGGACTGGTTGTTGCCTTTGTTATTGTTTTTTCCCAGTGAGTACCCGGATGTATAGCAGAAATCTAGACTAGTTCGCAACCTGTGCTGCGCCATTCGTAAGCACAGTTAACGTTGTCCCTTTTATTGATAGTATGAGGACGTATGGTCACATTGATCAACAAAATGAAATACAGTTTTCGAGATAATAAGGAAATGTAGGGATCTTTGTGGGTAGCATCGGTAATCGTGATGAAGTTTTGATAATTCACTTGCTTGGTAATTTTGCGATTTTCGTTTACACTATTTTGACTTGCAACACAAAGTAAATATTTCACCTGAGCATTGCTTTTTTAATAGTGTGTATATTTTTTTACTGTCAAATGTGTAACAAATTTATTAAAGGTCTAAATATTCAGTTATTTTACAAAGTGACTGAAAAACATTTCCATCTGTATTATTATGATAACGAATTCCAAACATTTTGATGTTTAATGTCATCACCAAGAGACTGAAAATGTTACGTTGAAAAGTACATTTCTATGTTGTTTGGCTTCAAATCCTACAGCATAATCTGTTGTGATGTTTGTAGGCCCTTTTGATCGTCTTAATCAATCTGGTCAGAGTTTTTAGTCAAAATGATTGAAATATTTACACATTTTATAAATTGCCTGAGAGGATCACATTTTACACATTGACGGTAATATATACACGCTTACAAAGGAAAAGACCTGTGAAAACAACGTCTATCGTGCATTGAAGAATTTCCCAACCAAGACGAATCGGTTCAAATGAAGGAAAACAAAATGCAAATATCATAATTACAACCTACCAAATTTATGTGTGTAAATTTTAGGCAGCTTCCTTGTTCGAGGAATGTATCCGTGAATATCCACACAAAGGAACAATATCCCACTCGTCTGCAGCTGTACAAAGAAACTTATTCGATGTCACGTGTCTCAGTAACAATCAAATATTTTAAAAGATATATACTTGGATTGTTTCAGGTGTTTTACATAGGTTTCAAGTCTCAATGGTCGGCTGAGAAAGCCCACGTGACAACTATTTTCATAACGTCCACGGTTCCTAGTGATAGATAACAATGATCAATCAATCAACGTACTATCAGTTAACCCTTTGAACAAAGTATGTTGTTTTTACATCGGCACTTCACGCCATGATATCAGTGTATTCCCTTTGTTTTAGTAAACCTAGACATGCAAACACTCACTCTTGACATATCCACTGTGCAAGATAACAGTGATTAATCAATCAACGTATTTTCTGTTAATCCTTTGATGACTAGGAACGATCCGCTGATTAACAAAAAAAAGTAAATCAACTGATCATTCATCTCTTGCTGGGCTGACACGTGCATATTACATAACACACATTTCACCTCACTTCAAACCTGGATTTAGATTGAATAATTACCCCAGACACAATAAATGCCAAATGGGCACCTTTGTCAGGTAATCTAAGTGGTGCTACCACTAATTGTACCTGTAATAAATTCATTAACTGAGCATCAAGTGAATGACGACAAATACACAAGTGTAGGGTTATACGAGAAAACGTGAATGACAACAAGGGAGTAGTAATCGTATTACCGACGCAAGCCGAAATCCGAAAAAGCTTTCACTGCATGGATACTTTTTTTAGTATTAAACTATAACCATCTGGGGTATTTCCAAATGACAACATCCGATGAGCTCCGCTGTTCTTTTTGTCTGTTTGTTTAGGCTGAAGAAATTAATTAACATGCGCCCTTTGTCGAAATCTTTATAGATCACAATTAACCAATCAGTGTTTATGCAAAAATGCGTAAAACAAATATTGCCTCCAGCCTCCAAGTTTATTTAGCTGTCCTTGCAGACGGTAGCCCAGTCTCTGGTCATGCTCAGTTGCGTGGCATATCATCCGGGTACTCCCGGGGAAAAAAACAATAACAAAGGCAACAACCAGTCCGGGGAATTGCGTTAGATCAGTGCCCCTTTAAGTTGTTACAGAAAAACAATCTTTTTGTAAGAATGCATAATCTTAATCATGGCTGGGAACTTTCAAGTAACGATTGGAGAGGAGATCTTATGAGTTTTAAGGGTGGTTTAGCTTATATTGTTACGATACCACAAACGCTTGGAATGAATTTCTGTATGATAAAACAGAAAATAATTTTACTAACCTAGGAGTTGTAAGAGTTAATGAATCAATTAGAACTTATGTATGGGCAATTCTTGGTGCACAATCGCAAACACAAACGGGAATAATTGGTTCTGGGACGGCGCTCGATGCGCAAAAACAGTTTGTAGCAAATGTGGAGGATGCTATTAATTCACCAGTTAACATACCATCTTCTATAAGGCGTTATCAAGATGTATTACAGTACACTCAATCCAAAGTAGACTACGTTTATGCGCCGGGACTATACATGTCTCCGAGTAATATGGAACTTAAGACTGTTCAAGTGATCGCTTATAATAATAAAATTGTTATTGCTACTGATCAACAAAAACCAGGTATAAATTCAGATATTAACACCGAATTAATAACGCAAATAAACACAGACGAAACGGCAGGGCTTGAAATGCAATTTTGCCAAGTGTGCCACAAGGCACAAGGTATAAGATTTAGGTGTGCCTTGGGAAATCATGGGGTGCCCAGCCAATTATTTGTTACATTTCAGCATTAAAATTTTTAACAACCATTAAAGTGTTTGTTGTTTATTTGTGTCTCTCTGTCAGTAGTTCAATCAAAATGTTAATAAATTCATGTAATTGTAAGTAAGTGAGACATCTGTGATCTTAATAGTAAGTGATTTATTCAAGTTAAAGTGAGTTACAAACTTACTTTACTGACTTCCATTTAATGACTGTGACAGACAAGCCCCCACAACTCAGTTACTGTCAGATTGTGACACAGAGGCTTTAACCCTAGGCTCATAAGCTGGGGTCCACCTTCTGTTGACTGCACACATCCACTTAGCTATTGCACCCTGTGGACTGTATTTCTCTAGTGTTGTGTTGCACTGGGCAACTGTCATGGGTGTACTTGACTTTAAGCATGATTTCCAGGCTGTCTTTACCCTCCCCATTGTTTAAGGCTTCAGGTCTGTCTTAGACAAAGACATGAATCTTGGGGTTCTAAGATACCACAAACAGTGAGAGTTTGGTGGACATGTTTTACTCAGTCGGCAAGATGGCTGCACACCCAAAGTTGTGACGTCATACACATGACGTTATACAAATGACGTCATACACAAATGCTGCTAGTAGTGAGACTACTTGTCACATATCCCTTTCAATAAACAAATTAAAGTTCACATGGAATGTAGGGAGTATTGATGGATGACTAGAGTCATAAGTTAAAGTCAAAATATTTGGCACAACTGTTCCTTGTATATCGCATTTCTTGTATGTCACTGTTGTTAACTTTCACTTGCTCAAGAGTCATCATGGCACAGTAGGGAAGATTATGAACACCTTCATGTCTGTGGTGACTGTCCAACATAACAATGAGAAACATTAACTTTAACTGAGAATGGACAACAAACGTAAGACTGAAAGTCGGTTAGTTGACCCACTTAAATTAAGTTTAACTGCTAACATTTTTAACACTTTAACTTGATACGTCCTATTCTGTGTAGTCCTTGAGATATTCTGGTTTGCGTATCTCTCTACCTGACCGTGTTGTAACACGATGCTGGGGTTCATGGGTTTGGTACCCATGTTCTGGCTGTGACTTCGTAGGTGTGTGTGCAGGACTGTGATGCACACCTCTCGAAGGTACGTTCACACTTGTCGTCTCAGGTGAGCTTATGTCTGTCAGCTTTGGAGATTTCCTTGTTACCTCGAGTGTTTCACGACTTGGTGATTCAGATGTTTTTCTCAGATGTCTGCGATTTCGTCTCAGGATCTGATTGTCCTCTGTAATGACCTCGTAGGAACGGGGTCTGTCTTTGATTGGTCCCAAGACTTCTGCTTTCCGCCACAGTTTGTCGCCAATTGTTTTGGGTGAGATTCTCACGCTATCACCTCTCTGAAGAAAAGGAAGCTGTTTCGTACCCTGGTTGTAGTATTGAACTGCCTTGTACTTGAGGTTTCTCATCTTTTCAGTAGTTCCTGAAACAGTCTCCGGAATCAGCAGATTTTCAGGGATAGGTAACAATGTTCGTGTTCGCCTGCTCATGAGCCTTTGAGCAGGACTCGAGTCAAGACCCTGTGTCGGTGTGTTACGAAAGTTCAGTATGGCCAAGTAAGGGTCACTCTTGGCCTGTTTGGCTTTCTTCAGTAATTGTTTTGCAGTTTTCACTGCCTGTTCTGCCTTTCCGTTGCTCTGAGGGTAGGCTGGAGAGGATGTTACATGATTAAATCCCCAGTCATGAGCAAACTTCTTGAATTCCTCTGCTGAGAACTGTGGACCGTTGTCAGATATGCAAGTGTCTGGTATGCCATGTCGTGCGTACTGTCCCTTTAGCTTGTTCACTACTGTGGCTGACCTGGTATCTGTAAGGTAATCAATTTCCCAATAGTTTGAGAAGTAATCTACAGTGATGAGATAGTTGTTGCCATCTAGAATGAACAGGTCTGCTCCAACTTTGGACGATGGTCGGTCTGCTACTGCGTGTGACAACAAGGGTTCCTTAGCTTGTTCCCTGTCACTTTCACGGCAGATGTCACATTTTGCGACATAATCTTTGACTGCCCCATTCATCCCAGGCCAGTAAATACATTCCCTTGCACGTCGGAGACATCCTTCTGCTCCAATGTGTGAAGAATGAATTTGCACTAACAAGTCTCTTCTGAGGATTCGGGGAATCACTACTCTTTGATCTCGGTAGATAATTCCATCTTGTACAGTCAACTCATCTCGACAGTGGAAGTATGGTCTTGCAGCGTCAGGAACATCTTTCAACTGATCCGGCCAGCCCTTCCAAATGATGTCATACACTTGTTGTAGATCTGCGTCCGACTTGACTTTCTCCCGTATCTCTTCTATTCTTGGTTTAGCAATTGGGACGTAGTCTATCATGTTGATGAATTCCTGGTCCATTCCTGTATCTGCAAGTTCAGGCAGTGGTGCTCTGCTTAATGTGTCGGCTAAGTGCATCTGTTTCCCAGGCCTGTATGCGAGCTGAATGTCGTAGCGCTGCAGTCTTAGCAACATTCTCTGCAGACGCTTGGGTGCACTGTGTAGTGGCTTCCTAACTATAGTCTCAAGTGGCTTGTGGTCAGATTGAACGTCAACTGGCCTTCCGTACGTGTATTGGTGGAACTTTTCCAGCCCATATACAACTTCCAACAATTCCTTCTCGATTTGGGCATACCTGGTTTCGGCGTCTGTCAATGCCCTACTAGCAAAGGCCACAGGTTGACCATCTTGGAGAAGAGCTGCGCCCAAACCTGACATAGATGCAACACACTGAATCGTGACCTGACTCTGTGTGTCGAAGAACTTAAGCACAGGGTACTTGCTTACAAGCCTCTTGATATCATCGACGGCGTCATCATGAATCTGTTCCCAATGCCACTCAACATCCTTCAGAGTCAGCTGCCTAAGTGGTTCACAGGCACTGCTCAGATGTGGGAGGAACTTGCTTAGATAGTTCACGAATCCAACGAAGCGAAGTACACCTTGTACATCTGTTGGTTTCGGCATATCCAGAACAGCTTTGGTCTTTGCTGGGTCAGGCTCTAGACCTATGGATGTAAGACGATGTCCGATGAAGGTAACTTCCTGTACTTTAAATGTTATCTTGTTGGGGTTGATCCGCAGGTTGCGAGCTCTGCAGCGTTCCATGAGCGCTCTGAAGTTTGCATCATGATCTACAGATGCTTCTTCAATGGAGTCTCCTTCGCCATTGATGAGAATATCATCCGCAACTCCTCGTACACCCTTGAGCCCTTCTATGACCTGATCTTGCCGTCGCTGGAATTCCTCTGGAGTGGAGGATATACCAAACGGCATACGTAACCAACGAAAACGTCCAAACAGGGTGTTGAACTTAGTGAGGTATGAACTACTGTCTTCCATAGCCACATGCCAAAACCCATTCTTTGCGTCCACAACGCTAAACACTTAAGCTTTGCCAAGGTCCGGTAAGATATCCTCAATAGTTGGTAGTGGGTAGTGACTGCGGAGAATTGCCCGGTTTAAGTCTTTTGGATCGATGCAAATCCTAAGTTTATTGGGTTTCTCCACGATGACGAGACTAGATACCCAAGGTGTTGGTTCAGTGACAGGAGCGAGTATTTTAAGATTCACCAGACGCTCTAGTTCAGCCTTCAGCTTCGGCTTCAGTGCTAGTTGCACTATCCTTGGAGGGTGAACGACTGATGCCACTGATGTGTCAAGTCGGATCTTGTATGCTCCTTCAAACTCTCCTGTTCCCGTGAAGACTTCTTTGAATTCCTCTTTTACTCCCTTCAATGTTAGATTCTGAGGAACATTAATTGAGTGCATGGATGCTGTCATTACTTTATCAACCATAGTAATGTGTTCATGATCCACTCTTATCAACTTCATACTCATAGACGCGTGACTGCCTAATATTGGCGTAGCACAAGGGTCACTGAGGACAATAAAGTCTACCTTGTACTTTCTCCCATCCTTGGGGTTGACTACTTTTACAGGGCATTTGCCTAAAGGCTTGACGACAGTCTTGTCGTACATTCTCAACAACTGGGATGTCTGCTGTAATTCTGTAGTAGGAGGTAGTAGAGAACTTGGTATCAGGTTGCAGGTGGCTCCCGTGTCGACTTGAAATGAAACTGGTTTACCTGCAATGTTCATGGATGCGAATATTTGTCTGGGATATTCAGACTCCTCTTGCACCTGATGCACATCTATCACTGGCTCTGTGAGAGTGAGTGAGTTGATGGTGAAATATTCATCCGAGTCTTCATCTTCATGGATGATATTTACACATGGTCTAGAGTGGTGAGGTGATTGCATTGTGCGACACATGGCTGGACACATCTGGAGCAAGTTTTTCCAAATGCAGGGCAGACACTTCAGTTCCTCTCATGTTCTCGCCCACAGAATCTGCACTGTATTGTGTTGCTACTTACAATTGGTTTCACTTGAGTGGCCCGTTGACTGTGCAATCTATAATTCTTTTTCTGTGAGTGATGCTCGCCGACATGTGCAGTGTTCCAATTCTTTGGTTTATTTGACCAGCTCTTTTCTCTAACTGTGTGAACTGTTTGCGCAGTGTCCAAGGTTTTTAATTGTTCCTTAGAAATTTCTGATGCTCTGCAAAAGCGTACACACTTCTCCAGATCCAAACCATCCTCTCTCAAGAGTCGTTCACGAAGTTGCTTGTCTGTAAACCCACAGACAATGCGGTCTCTAATCAGTGATTCACTCAATGTACCAAAGTTACATGTGGTAGCTAGGATTTTCAGGTCAGTTATGTATACATCATAGCTCTCACTAGTGTCCTGATTCCTGGTAAAGAATTTATACCTCTCCACAGTTTCCGATTTCTTTGGATTACAATACAGTTCAAACGCATCAAAAACATGTTGTAATGTTCTTTCACCCTCTACCAAGGTGAAGGTTTCATACACTTCCCTACCTTGGGGCCCGATCAGATATCGAAAGTACTTTATTTTCGATTCTGCAGACTTGCCTTCCATAGAAAGATCTAGGTACAGCTCCGTCTCTTCTCTCCACTTCTTCCATCTGTGTTGAAGATTAGGGGAGTGAAAATCTAACTGATTTGGAGGTTTGAGATGTATGGGTCCTCTCACAACACTCACGTGGTTGCCGCCATTTTCTATGATCTCTTGCGCCTCCTCGTCTCCCATGACGATCCAATGCTGTTTGAAAACGAACGTACGACTCTCCTCACTGTAATACGTGATGAATGACGTCCGCTTACACTTCTGACACCATGTTTAAGGCTTCAGGTCTGTCTTAGACAAAGACATGAATCTTGGGGTTCTAAGATACCACAAACAGTGAGAGTTTGGTGGACATGTTTTACTCAGTTGGCAAGATGGCTGCACACCCAAAGTTGTGACGTCATACACATGACGTTATACAAATGACGTCATACACAAATGCTGCTAGTAGTGAGACTACTTGTCACACCAATCATTGAAAATCCCCTCTCACATTCTGCAGAAGAGACTGCAAGTACCAGACTAATTTTCAACAATTCCAGGATGTTGCAGTATTGGTTGTAAACTCTGTCCTGTTTCGATCATTCTTGACCATATGTGCAATACAAGGTATAGCTATAACATGAGGTACATCATGTTTCAGTTTAGTGGCCACACCCCCTTTCTTCCCATCATAACTGGAGCCCCATCTGAAGTAAAATCCACTTACCTATTTCTGTTTTATTTTCATTGTTTACGTAATTGGAAAATCATTTTAAAAAGAATTATAAATATTTTCTGTCATCACCCATTTCCCGATAACAGCGGCTGTCCGCTCAGTAACATGAAGAAATACCCCCGTTTCGTCGAAGAATGGCATATGACACATCGCTGGAAAGCTTATTCCTTCATCTACACGCTCGTACCATCGCCTGTTTTTTTCCCGCAGTAATAACAAGCGATTTCATTGGATTAAAATTGGTTTCTAATGACGCTTTCTTGCCGAAATCTGCTACAAGTATCGTGATTGGTCAATTTTGAGCACATGACTTAAGGCAGCCAATCAAATTACAGCTGTGATACCAAGCTCGTGTTTGATAAATTTCAGAAGTTGACGAAAGATTTTTGTTAAATTGTGTTATTTTGAATGTTTTAAGCAGGAAATCACGTTATATATTAAAAATATGGAACTTCGTGAATGTATCGTGCTAGGTTACGAGCTGTGACAAAGATTTTTCATGCATATATTTTTACATTAAACATCGTGTCCGAGCCGAGAATTCAAGGCCACGAAAGCCGAGATGTCATTTTACTTACATTACACGCGATCGCACAAAAAGATGAAAATAATAACTTAGATGTAAGTTTGATTACTTTTAGATATATTTTTGTTGATTTTATTTATTACTTTGTATAATATATTTAAAGATTTGTTTAAAACGTCTTTAATGCTCTTTGACATGTTCGATGTGGACCCATTGTCGAAATGTGTCGGAGAATTATATTTTCAGTAACATCCCGGGAAATAGTGAATAACTTTTTAATTTATCGATAAAAAATGATAAATTGAAATGGAATACGTATTTCAGACATTTTGAAATGTGATAGATTTAATAAATGAATGATATTACAAGTAGGTCCATAAAAATATATACTATTTTGATGTGACTACGGCTTGGCCGGTTAACCGGAATACGGGGTCTGGGGACTCGATGCTTCTTGGCCGGAAAAGGCAAGATTGATATTTATCATTAAAATTTAGTAAAATCTAAATATTTTTTACATTTGTATACTTATCCTGCATTACTCCTTAATGCATTCACTGCTTACTTACGACAACTAGAAGGACAGCGCTGCGAAGGTCCTGGGTGAAGAAATAAAGTTGTTGTTCTCAAGTCCCAATCAGTGGCCTTCCGTCGCTGTCCTGTGACCTTGATGACACCTAAGGTCATCTTCACATCACTGCCTGTCGCCCAAGCTCTTAGAAAAACATACTTTTGAGGTTTCTGAAGCCAAAGTGGTGAGGCAAGTCTTACGACGGGTGGGCCTAAAGCGTAGTAATGCAGGATAAGTATACAAATGTAAAAAATATTTGGATTTTACTAAATTTTTTACTTATCCTGCATTACTCCTTAATGCATCTGTATCAGACGGTTTGGAGGTGGGTAAACCTTCAGAATACAGAAACCTCAATAATTCACACCCTGCAATACAACACCAGTTGGTCGATAAACCGTGAAGCGGAAAAGTTCAGACAAAAACGCCATTACGGTAGGGTTGTTCAAAAATCAAAAAGATTGAACATAGGAATTAAAGAGAAATTCCCTATACACGCTTAGTAATAAAGAAAATAATAGCTATTCAGCTAATTCTTTACTTACTGCGTCATAGAGCCGTCGCTGACAACCAAGATTGTCTAATATTCTTCCACTGGTGGCGACTGAGTGACTGCACATGGAAGTTGACTGGCTCTGTATAGGGCGAGTTCATTATTTGCGTCAGGGGTTGGCAATCTGCAGGATAACAACCAGAGGGCCAAACTTCGAACGTCTTCGACATCCTCGAGAGCCCAACGCGAAGGTTGTGACTAACGAAAATAGGTGTCGAATCTCCAGAAATATCCTTCCGTGATTGTTCCAAAACCACAATTGCCGTGTTGAGCCCTGGTAAGGCTGACACCTTGAGATCTTGAGGGTAATTCGCTCTCGGCGAGTTCCGTTTGATGATCTCGTAGGCCTGAAGGATTACTGCTCGTAACCATAGAGATATGGTGTTTGCGATTATGCGACTAACTTCTGTCGTGGACGAACCACGCCTAGTCTTGGAGCGTCGAATGAAAACTCGAACTGCTCGCATCGAGCCCAGGAGAACTTCACCATGTACGATTCCCACAATAGTCGATATCGGTGGGATGGTGAAGGAACGGTCGGGTTGGCCTGGTAGTAGATTTTAGCAAAAAAAACCCAGCATAACCCTAGATGAGTCGATCACATGTAGTTCGCTCACCCGTACCGCCATTGCTGATGCCAAGAGAAACCATTGTTTCCTTGGTGAGGTCCAAGCTCCTCACACCGATAGCCCGTTCACGGAGCTCTCTATACTATACCGAGAGTGTAACGAAGGTGTCACGCGCTGGGAAGGAGCTTGAAAATGAGGATGCAATGAGGGGCTCGAAGGGGGCCCTTGCAAACCTCGAAGTACCACGTTCAAGTCCCAATCAGGTGGGTGGAACTTGGCCTTCTGATCCTCAAGCCTGAATGAGCATAATATGGCCTGTAGTTCCGTGACCTTAATCACATTGTGATTTTCCGGAAACGGCCAACACTAAGATAATTGCAGCCAATTACGTATTAATGGTGCTACCTTCCAAGTGTTTTTGGGTACGCAATGTAGGAGGTATTCCTCTAGGAATTGTGACGCAATCGTAGGGTCTTGATTCTTCTCTTCCCTGTAAAAAGGCTCAAGTGATCCCCACTTGTCATCGTCGTCTCTGGGAGAGTAACGATGAACTAAAGCTATAGCTTTGCTGCCGTGTCGAAATAACCCTTCGCACTTAAACGCCTTTTAAATACGAACCATGCGTGCAGACGTTGGGTGAGGCAATTTTCTGTTGAGGGTGGATGAGTAGGTTGGACCACTGTGAGAGGGGTAGTGAATCGTTTTAGATTTTTCCGAGCTTGACGAACTACCCTCTCGCCGGTTACCAGGGTGCGACCAAAGGAGAGATCGAGATACCCTGTCTCCTTGATCCCCTGTATCACCTTGGGAAGTAAAAGTGGTGGCAGAAAAGTGTTAGTTTTTTGCCCTTCCCAAGTGATACTGAACTCGTCCACCGCCCAAGTCTGCGGATCCGGCAACGGGGAG
The DNA here is from genome assembly GCF_022045235.1 of Haliotis cracherodii. Lineage (NCBI taxonomy): Eukaryota > Metazoa > Mollusca > Gastropoda > Lepetellida > Haliotidae > Haliotis > Haliotis cracherodii. The sequence goes on from NW_027266286.1 coordinate 35,003,789, forward strand.
ATATACGTCATGAGTTGGTGGCCTAGGCAAGTAATAAACAAGTCAATGTTTGGTTGCCTGAATTCCTGAAGCAGTAACTGGAATGCTTCTGTGAGAAATTTCCACTCGGTGGGAGCCACCCTGTCTGGACGTGATAAAGTATCGGCCAGTATGTTTCTACACCCGGGGATGTGCTGAACTATGAACTTTAGTCACAGCCGATCCACTAGATGGAACAAATCTGAATGTCTGTAGAAGTAGAGAGTGGGAGTGTGTTGTTCCCCGATTGCACGGGCACCACACTGCAGTGTTGTTGTCTGTGGACATTGCGAGTCAGGCTAACTGTAGTTGATTCTGCCAATGTGATATAGCCAGAATTAAAGCTTCGGCAACAATGCAGTTTACCGGGCGCAGCCCGAGCTCTACCATCCGCTCAATTACCGCGCTATAGTGCCACCGCTGTCTCGTTATACCGTTACCGTGCCTCACGCTCTGGTGACTCTCGCTTCACGATCCAACACCCGTTTTCGATCTTAGGGAAACTTACACATCTTTACAATCAAACACCCCTTTTCGGTCTTAGGGAAACTTACACGTCTTTACGATCCAACACCCGTTTATCGGTCTTAGGGAAACTTACACGTCTTTACGATCCAACACCCGTTTATCGGTCTTAGGGAAACTTACACGTCTTTACGATCCAACACCCGTTTTCGGTCATTAGGGTTAGCCTGCTTTGGGCAAGGGTGAGCCATAAATTCTTACCTTTACAAGCGTTAATCCTTTTAATCCCATTGGTCGGTCATGCTGACAAAAACAATTGCGGGTGTGGTTTCAAGAAAACATGAATGGGAGCGCGGACCGTGACGTCATACGCATGCGCAATTCATTGTTTACTGATTACGCGAGCATGTCAATGGGGATTCTAATGACCCGTTGAACGAGCACTGATTATATGTGATAGCGCCTGTGGTCCAGTGGTAGAGCGTCGGCTAATTAACGCATTAATTAGCAGAACCGGTGAGCCGGCGAAGCGCGTTCGAGCCCCCACAGCGCTAATTGGATCTGAAAAAGTGCGCCCGGTAAAGTGCACTACTCCCAAAGCTTCCAACTCCAAGTTGTTTATGTGCCACTTCCATTGAGCGCCGGGCCATAGCCCTGAGCTTATCTGGTCTTGTAAGTGAAGACCCCACCCCTGAAAGGGGACGTCCACAAACAGGTGTGTATTCGGGGAAAACCCGAATAAAGAGACTCCGCAGACATTCAATGCCACAAATTGAGGCAAGGCTCTAGCTTAGTCGGTAGAGTGATGGCCTTGAGTGGATCCTGATTCCTGATGTAAGGGTTCAGGAAAAAATTGAATTGGTCGCAGTTGTAAGCGGCCAATGCTAGTTAACTCCTGTGCCGAGGTGATTAACCCTAGCAACACTTGCCACTGGCGAAGTGTGTGTGGTTGGTGTAGAGTAGATGACAAAAGAAGTAGAAACTTGTGCCATCTGTCCCTCGGTACAGATAGGATATCCTGGTCTGTCTTGAACAGGTCTCCTATGAACTGAAGTCAATAGGAAGGAGAATACTCCCGACTCTGCCTCGTTGATTGTCTATCCCAGTTATTGACATGTGTTGATCATACAGTAGATCGCCCTCCATCTACGACTCGAACCAAGTGTTCGTCACGTGTAGATAGTTATTGGCTTCATTACTCCTGTAAATAGCCATAAGTGTCACTGACATGTCAAATGGGAAATACTACCATTGGTAGTGAACCCCAATGAACTGGACCTGAAAAGTCTAAAGTTGGGATGGATAGTCGAGACTGATCAAGAATCAAACGTTCGTTGAACACAGAGATGTGGATCATTCTCATCTTGTCTGGGTCCTTCATGAGTACCAGGTAGGTGTGAGGATAAAACCCTGGTGTAAAGACTGGGTTGTGAACCCACTCTACAGCTCTTCTTACCAACAGTATGGCTATGTTGGATTTTCCCAATCAAACTGTGGTCAACGGTAGGGTTATCTCTACCCGTATACGGACACCATGATATAGTGCAATAAGTACTAAATCGTCCTTGAGACTTGTCTCTGCCACTCCCTTTCTCAGTAAGGGAATGCTGGTCTTCCCTGAGAAACGCGCGTCTAGGCTTATAATTCCCTGACTTGCCAGCTCGCTTGGACTTTCCAAGCTTTTTGGGAACTTGACGTGTGTGTGTGCGATCTGTTCGTTGAACAGGGGAGTAGATGACCAAGGTTGACGTAATAGACTGCCCAGCATCTCAGTTGGAAACGCTATAAAGTCTTGGGTATAACGATAATCTCCGTCAGAACGGTCTCAAGATGAATTTTCCTGTGGTCAAACTGACGCTTGTAGGAAAAACACCATAGTTTGGAAGTGATCTAATCAGATAGGGTTATCCTCTAATAGATTCTGATCCACTGCAAACATTGACGATATTGGTCGCTTAAATGAGGGAGCAAATGTGAGTTTTGGAGAAGTCTTCTTCCAATGACCTCGTGGTGTCCCTCTTATTTACCCTGTTATCAGGGGAGGACGTTACTGACACAAGATGGTCTGCTTCCCAATCGGGTACATGTGCTAAGCTGATCATGTGCCGATTACGTAACCGAGTACACTGTAAGCCTTGGGCTAACGTCATTGTAGAGACCTTGATTGGTACGCAGACGCTGCGCTCAGCGCAGGTCTGGAATGTTGGAATGTCTGCGTAATAGGAGCGCTTTGGGTAGCAGTCAGACGCTGCGCTCGGCGCAGGTCTATGCTGGATATGTTGGAACAGCGTTAAGCTGATCGTGCGAAGCTTGCGTAATAGGAGCGCTTGGGTAGCAGTCAGACGCTGCGCTCGGCGCAGGTCTATGCTGGATATGTTGGAACAGCGCTAAGCTGATCGTGCGTCGCTTGCGTGATAGGAGCGCTTGGGTAGCAGTCAGACGCTGCGCTCGGCGCAGGTCTAAGCTGGATGTGTTGGAACAGCTCTAAGCTGATCGTGCGTCGCTTGCGTAATAGAAGTGCTTGCATTGTAGTCAAGTGCTGCGCTCGACACAAAGCTCAAAAGTATTGACTGGATCAAGGCTTGTGTCTAATCTACCCCCATCATAGCATTGTGATACGCTGGTGCTGTCGCCGACGTCACAGATTAACATACATGTATCTGGAAGTGTCCAGCGGCTGAAAAAATAGGAGCAGTTACGATACTCACAAAATCCTCCGGTATTGTTGATTTCGGTGGATGGTGTACTTCTGCAGTCACAGGCGCCATAATACCTGCCGATAATAACGGTTGGGTGGTAATGACCGAACCATGTCATTCGCTATTCTGCGATAGTGACATTCCTCTCGTCTCACGACGGAATAACTGCAAAATATGATTGTGAGTAATCTGCTTTATATAGTAAACTCGTTGGATTAGAGATTTACACAAAAATTACATTTTGAATTTTGGCGAGCACATCCACGTGCATGCCTAGGACCGTGGATAAAAAGCTTTGGGCGATTATTCCACGACAATATGTACACCACGCAAACATAAATTACGCAATTAAACCATTGAAGAAATGGTACTGGAAGAATGCCGTAGAATTGAACAGTAATCTATCGGCAAAAATACGAATTGCAAGGGTATACAAAAAAAGTATATACGCAATTCAATGTAAACCAAGGCTATTTACATTTAGAGATTGGAGAGCACATCTGCGCGCAAACCAACCAACGTGGATGATAATCTTTGTAAGTTTTTTTCCACGACAATTAGTACAATGCTCAAAGGTATGTTACGCAATTAAACCCTTGTTGATGAGGAAATACTGGAAGAGTGCCGAAGAATTTGAACACTAATCTATCGGCAAAATTATGAGTTGCAAGGGTATACAATATTTTTGTATGCGCAACTCAATGTAAACCAAGGGTATTTATATTTTCATTTAGGGTTTGGAGAGCACATCTGCGTACAGACCAAACAACGTGGATGATAATCTTTGTAAGATTTTTCCCACGACAATTAGTACCACGCTCAATCATAAGTTACACAATTACGCCATTGTTGATGAGGCGGTACTGGAAGAATGCCATAGAATTGAACAATAATCTATCGGCAAAACTACGAGTTGCAAGAGTATACAATAGTTCATATACGCAACTCAATGTAAACCAAAAAGACCAACAACAAAAACTATTTAATCGCATAAACATAGGTACGCAATAAAAGAATTGTTGATGAAGCGGGACTGGAAGAAAGCCGTAGATTTGATATTAATCTATCGGCAACCATATTTTTAACGAGTTGAAAAAGTATACAATAATTTGAGTATACGCAACTCACTGTTACGCCAAAGCTAGTAGTATTTAAGAACATAAGAATATGTTATACATATGTAGCTGAGAATTGTAAACAATACGAGGCAGGCAAACGATAGTAACACAATTCAAAATGGCGGCGAACAACAATATTTTGGCGGGAAAAAAGACAAGAGTCTTTTCACGCCTAACTAATTCACATAAAACTACACAACATGGTGAAAGTAATATGAAAAGAATACATCACCCATCGCAGATCAATTTTTAAGATTGTAGACAAACTGAAGGTCTAAAATTAATCCAAAAGGAGAGCTCCGCTTGGACACGTCCTAGCTGTGCTGCGACAAGCAGTGATGTGAAGATGACCTTAGGTGTCATCAAGGTCACAGGACAGCGACGGAAGGCCACTGATTGGGACTTGAGAACAACAACTTTATTTCTTCACCCAGGACCTTCGCAGCGCTGTCCTTCTAGTTGTCGTAAGTAAGCAGTGAATGCATTAAGGAGTAATGCAGGATAAGTAAAAAATATGCCTTATTTGGCAAAGGTTAATTCCTGTTTTCCAAGCTAGCCATCAAGGCACGAAGAGCATGATTTAGCCCTGCCATTTACATTTTAGGTGTGCGATGGCACGCAAAATATGGTTAATTTCGAGCCCTGAACGGGAGTAGTCAAGCCACAGATATCTACTGACGCTCCTACTAACACATCTACTAACGCACAACCACATGTGCCACCACATATTGCAGCTAAAAAATCAACAACATATCGATGAAAAAACAGCGCTTATAGTAGGTGGAGTCGCGGCTGGTTTACTCATGATTTGGATAAATAGTTCTTAATGAACTGATTTGGATAAATAGTCTTTAATGGATAAGTACAACAGACCGGCAATTGCTATGATCAGTGCCCACAAGTTTTGACTAAACCAAGTGGCGGTCTTAGCTAATAAATTCAAGAGCCAGGAAACACTACTCCCTATTATACCGGCTTTCCCAGCGAGCTTTCGCAGTGCTTCTCCTAATGCTTTTAAATGCTTTTTTATCCACTCTTTTACTCCATTTTTATCACTAGGCGGTGTGGGTGGTCCACTACCACCGGTTAACGCAAGAGTCAAAGTCGATATAATAAATCCCAATGCGGTTAAAATACTGGCAATGGTTAGCCCCTGTTCTCTGAACAATGTTATTTTATCGGCCAGTGTAGTATCAGCATTGAGGACTTATTTGTGAACGAAGTGCCTTTCTTTTTCTGGAAGCAGCTTCGAGGCGGGCCGATCTTTCGTCTTCTAAGTTACGCAATCTTACAGCAACGCGGCGTCTACTGAATTCATCACCCGCCTGTTCAAGTTTTGTTTTCTCATAAGCTATATGCTTGTCGAGTGCAGATAGCTTGGCTATATTATTGATGAGTTTTCCCCGCATTGTTTGCATTGCCTTGTCAAGACCTCGTAATTCCCTAATACTGAACTCCGAGGATAGTACCTGTAATGTGGAATTATCGTTGTCGGTATCCAAGATTTCTATGAGTCCGTCCGAGGCCAGCTACGAGCTTTCTTCCAAATTATCTTTATCTATGGTACCGAGTTCAGCATGCACATCAAGAACCTCAGTAGTCTTCGTGGAAAGTTTTTCTCATGATTAGTCTACAAAACCTAATTCATTACGAACAGTGTTGATGCAGTGTTTACTGGTTATCGTAGACAAAGCTAGGGGCTTACGAGTAAGAGAATTCATAAGATCAATATCCGGAGAGCCACGCTATCGTGAACTTTGAATAGTCACGACCTATTGGGCTTTTTTTTAAGGCATCGTAATAATCATTAACGGTTGATTGTAAAAGTTCATCATTAAGATTCATAAAGGTGGTTTCATCAGTACCCTCTTCGATTGTAGTCGGATTATCAAAGTTATCTAGATTAAAATCATCCATTTTTATATTAAACATAAGGTTACATAATTTCAATATAACAATGTCTTCACAATAAGACGCAAGTTAAATCCACAACACAGACTTTGGGATCCATTAGGAGTCAAAGATATTCGTCAGTCTATAACTAATAACCCAAGTACCATTGATCAGAATCAAACGCTTCTGGTTCGCTTTCCTAATCTTGGCGCACACGATGTGTTGGTTCCTGGAACTACATGACTATCATTTATGATTAGTTTGAATTCTACCGACGCTAGCAGAGAGCTTGTTCAGAACATAGGTCGTGCAATTGTTAAGAAAATCGCGATTAAAATAAGCGGTAATGAAGTTTTGAGTATTGACGACAGCGATGTATATTTCTGTTACATAGATCTCTGGAGAACGGCTAAAGAACGGGAAAACTTACAGTACCAAGGTATTTGTAATCAGAACACATTCAGACTGTGTGTGGGTGCTGAAAGTGGTGATAATACCGTCGTAGGAGATAAGGCCGTTGCTGATGCATTAGGTAACTGATTCTATATTCTGCTAGACTTTGAATTACTAGATAGTCACATGCCCTTTTATCAAGCATCCCAAGGCGATAGGTTAGAATACAAACTCACTTTTAATGACTACAGCAGAGTAATCAAAGCTACTGAAGATCCTAGTAGCCATTCTATTGAAAATATCTCACTGGGGTATGATATGATAACAGATCCTGAATTAGCCAGACAAATTCGTAACCAGTATACATGAAGTTTAGCCATTTTGAACGTTCCCGCTAGATCGCTGAAGGGTATTTTAATGTTGTTCGAGGACCCTTCTGAAGCATTTGCAAGAGATACCGAGGCGTTTTACAATCCCAAGACTACAAAAGTAGAACTGACTATCGAGGGCATGCCTAATCAACTATATAGTCAAGGCATGCGAGCATATCAACAGTGGGATGAGATTAAAAAAATCCCTTCTATAAAACGAAGCCCAAAAGTTAACGCGGTCGTGAAAGATCTGTCTCTCGGGGATGTATCGATGGCTGAATTCCTTACCACGAAGTATGCGCTGTGGCTCGACATGCGAACAACGGACGATGACCAACTACACGGCAGTGGGTGGAGAATAGAAAATGCCAGCGAGGGTGTTACTATACAGATAACAAAGCACCAGGAAGCGGTTGGAAAATTAAACATATACTTGTATGTGATTATGGATGCGCAACTTAATATACAGAATGGACAATTCGTGCAAGCAATCTATTCATATCTTTTACCTAAAGAACCGCACTGCGCTATTATCTGCGGGCAAACGGGTTGAGGAAAAACAGCTTTTATTCTAGATATTTTACAAAGTCATTATCAGAACATTTTAGACCATATTATTATTTTGTGTCCGACTATAAGCATTAATAAAACATACCTATCCAGAGATTGGGTAATGAATGATCCCGAGGTGTACAAAGTTGATCGGAGCGATCGTTTACAAGACTGTTTACGAGTATGTCACGAAAAATACAAAGGAGAATCAACCTTTTTTATTATAGAACTGCAGAGAAAAGAACTTACCAAAAAGAAAGACATGCTTTCATATTTAGCATTCTCCGGTCGACATACTCAGCATAGCGTTTGGGTACTTACTCAAAAATACAACTCTGTCCTGAAAGATCTCAGAGCAGACCAAATGGGTAGCCCTGTTTCATTGCAAAAACCAAGATTCATTTGAGGAATGTCTACGTGAAAATGATGTTATTTATACCAAGCTCGAACTAGATAAAGTCAGAAAGCTGTTAGCGGAAACGAAGCATTGTAAACTCGTATAAAAAAATGATAAACCAGCTGCTTATGCAATTGCTTAGCAAAAATAGCAACTGCTGAGCAAAAATATAGCAACTGCTAAGCAAAAATATAGCAAAAATAGCAACTGCTGAGCAAAAATATAGCAACTGCAGCTGCTAGGCAAAAATATAGCAACTGCTAAGCAAAAATATAGCAAATATAGGAAAAATATAGGAAAAATAGCAAAAATATAGGAAAAATATAAAAAATATGATTAATTGAAGATTAGCGGTTATTATGTAATAATTCTTTGTTTGAAATCCTCATTCTTTCGCAACAGTTTATTATTTCAGGCTGTATTGTATATGTCATATTTTATTATGTTAAACTTAAATATCTCCTTAGGTATTGCATTATGGAATGCGACGAACTTATTGAACAAATGCTCAAAGAACCTGATCAACATGTAGATCAACATACAGATAAACATAGGGAAAGACTCCCCCAATATTTGGGGGAAAATTATATACCATCGAAAAAATTGATAACATGACCGATGAAGAAATTAAAAAACTATACTCGCGTTACGAGTCTAGACTGGGAGCTACCGTGACTAAAACAATAGGTTTCGGCTATGTTACAACTATACACAGTCGTAGCTAGTACGTTTCTTCCTATCCCGGCAGAACATCGTCCGTATTTATGCGAATCTCTCGAGAAATAGCGTGTTCGATGAATGGGTCTAAGCCCAGTAAGCTGTGAGTTTTATCATAGAAATGGAAATTTCTTAGCACCGGTGACCACCGCTTTAATAACTGCTAGGTATTGTCAATTTAAACATACGTGCCCACTTACTAATAATGGAGACTCAAATGACACCGATTGTGGAAACACAATCACAACAAGTGAATGAGGAATTACCAGCGATTGCACAATCATAACAAGCCAGAGTGACTAAGAATCCTCAAAAAGTCACAGCTGGTAGGAAGGGTGCGTTAGCGAGGAAGGCAAAACTAATATATAATTCAAATATTGAACATAGTCGTCCGATTAAAACTTGGGCTAGCTATGCAGTAGGGGTTGTTGCTATAGCGGTGGTATGGTTGTTTTATAAGACTGGAGAAGAGAAAACGTCACCCCCGATTACAAAACAAGAAGTTCAATTAGAGGTAAGCCCTCATATAATGTTATAATGACTACTCAGGTTACAGACAGTAAAATGTTGGTAAACGCAACATATCATTCAGCGGTGGTCAGCGGCTTGGCCATTGGCTATTCCCATATGGCTAAAATGATTTCTAAAGCCACACCACCCAAGCTAGATTTTCATGGTTGTGCTTTCGGCATGATGATTCTTCATATAGGATTGGCAATGGCAACAAAAGATATGGTCATCAAACAAGGGCTTATCCCAGAAGACATAAATGAAGTAATTAAACATTTGAATATTTTATAATATTCAACATTGGAATATTTTATATTCATATAATATGGCATCAATTGCGATGATGGTCGCTGGAGCTATTGTTAATGCTTTAGCTTTTTCGGGGAGTAATTTTCTATTTTCTAGAGGAGAGGAGCATGAAAGACATAACAAAGCATTAGAACAACTCGAAGCAGCCCTGTCACAATGGGACAGGCACAGAATATTAAGATTAGATTTTATTAATGATGAACTGCGTAAGCAAGGACATTCAATTCAAACGTTTAAGGATGTTGAATCTGCAATGCACAAATACTAACTTGTTTATGGAAAGAAACTTGACCCAATACAGAGACCAACAATCTCTCAATTTATACACCGTCAGAGGCTCAGAAAGACCAAGAGATAAAATTTATAGCTTTGGGATTGTCGACCGTGGCTATTTTTAGCTATGTTCTATCGCGTATCAACCATTAATAATAACCCTGACTGCTAATCTATAAATAACGATGACAGCTATGACTCACCAGTGGAGAATTGATTTATCTTTTAGACAAATGATATGATATGTGTATAACCATGAATCTGTGCAGATATACACTCATGGGGAAATCGATTCAATGTCAGAAACCATGTGTTGGTGTTAACTGTGGGACCCATACTTATTACATCAGACACAGATATAAAAATTATGTTTGTTCTGTATGTGGGATTGGGGTCAAAGGTAGTTTCTGTTTATGTAAGAGTCACGATGCTGATAGGGTCAGGAAGCAGATTATTTACGCTAGGAAGAGAGATTACATCAACGAGAGGAATAGGTTCGGGAAAATGCGCATTTGATATGAAAAACAACCATTTAGACATTTGAATCATTTTGTATATACCAAAGCTGAATTGATTGATTTACTCGGTTTGGAATACAACATACCCCAGACTGTTAGAGAACTTAAAGCTCAAGCGAAAAACAGTGGGCTGAGAGGTTATTCTCGAATGAGAAAAGCTGAATTGATCACTTTACCAGATAATAATCGATCAGTTGATGATGTTGTTGTTAGTAATGAGTTAAAATTTGTACCCAGAGCTGGCGTTGGTAAATATCTAAGAGATTGGAAGATGGATATTAATTCCAACATGGATGTTAATGATGTTAAGCCCATCGTATCGAGCAAAATTAACGAGGAGTTAGATGATTTAAATAGTATAAAATACCAGTTGACGATTAAAATGTCATTGATAGGTCTTCTAGCTATCCCCAAAACGATGGACTAAACCTTGATGGCATAGACGAACCTACACCAATATCACAAATTGATAGGGCGGAAAAGCAAAATAATTTACCTATATATATGTTTTCGGACATTCTTCTAAAGGAATTGTTGTACACAGGATAAGCTCCGCTCTGGAACATATTCCCAGAATCAATTCATTTCTGATCGAAAAAGATGGTAAATATCATTATACATGGATAAAGTGTTTAAGCAGGCTATTATGCGCTCAAACAAAACATGCAGGAAAGAAATATTTCTGTGAAAGATGCCTGCATGGGTACAGCAGACAAGATCTATTAGAAGCGCATAAAGAAGACTATAGAGGTGTTGGACAGACTGCTATCAGGATCGATATGCCTAAAGAGGAAAAAAATATATATAAATTTGAACATTATTGTAATCAAATGACAGTACCGTATGTAATTTACGCTGACTTTGAGGCGCTTATCAAACCTATAGAAAATACGGAACACAATACTGAATGTAGTTTTACGTACAAAACTAAAGAACATATTCCTTGTGGGTTTGGATATATAGTTGAAAGGTATGATGGGAAAACAAACACGCCCTAGAATATCTACAAAACAAAGAGAGAATAATCAGGGAAAATTTATCGCGTTAGAAACCCATGTGTATGACGAGGGATGATTTGAGGGCTTAGAAGAAGTCAACTAGTTGTCATGTTTGTAATAAACCTCTGAATGGGGATTCCGTAAGAGATCATTGCCACGTCACGGGTAATTATCGGGGAGCCGCGCATAACGAGTACAATTTGAAACTAAAAATGAATTCTCAAACAATACCCATCCCCGTTGTGTTTCATAACCTTAGAGGATATGATTCACATCTCATCATGCAAGCTATCTCAAAGACCGACGGTGGCTTAACGTGCATTCCTAATAATATGGAAAAAAATATATATCATTCTCTGGACTAAAACTATTCATTATACTGACAAGGATGGGAAAGCTAGAACAAAGCAAAGTAATGGACTTAGATTCATAGACTCCCTACAGTTTCTGTTATCTTCCCTGGACAATTTAGCTAATGCGAACAATCCCGATGACTTTGCAATAACAAATCAATATACCAATTGGTTAACCCAGCATTTGTTGCTGAGAAAAGGTGTACATACTTACGAATATATGGATGACTGGTCTAGATTCGATGAAACTAAATTACCACCCCTTGAATCATTCAATAGTAACTTAACAGAATCTAAAATAACTGATGCCGATTATGAACACGCTCTTACGGTCAGGGATAAATTAGGTTGTAAGAATTTAGGTGATTATCACGATCTGTACTTAAAAACCGATGTTCTGTTACTCGCCGATATATTTGAGATATTTATAAAGAAATGTTTAAAACAATACAGCTTTTGACCCGGCATGGTACTATTCCAGTCCCGGACTATCGTGGGATGCATTGTTGAAGAAGACCGGTGTAGAACTAAAATTACTCACCGATTACGATATGCATTTGTTTGTTGAGAAAGGATTAAGAGTTGGTATATCTATGGTAGCGAAAAGGTATTCTAAGGCTAATAATAAATTAGTGGAAGGATATGATCAGAGTAAACCCGACACGCACATATTATATCGCAACGCCAACAATTTGTATGGATGGGCTATGAGTCAACCTTTACCCACGAGTGGTTTTGAGTGGGTCGATGTGAATGATATCGATGTGATATCGTTCCCTCAGATTCTGATAAAGGGTACATTCTAGAAGTTGACTTGGAATAGCCAACTTTGTTACATAAAGATCATAACAGTTATCCGCTAGCTCCCGAAGGATTAATGGTGAATAAAGATTGGATGGCGGAATATCAACACTCCTCGATGGGTAATACTAGGTTAGCTAACGTAGAAAAACTCGTACCAAATTTGATGGATAAGACAAAATATATAGTTCACTTCAGAAATCTCCAGTTATATCTATCGTTAGGTATGAAACTAAAGAAAATACACAGTGTCTAAAGTTTGATCAAAGCCCTTGGATGGAGCCCTATATAAGGTTGAACACAGATTTAAGAAAGATAGCTACCAGCGATTTCGAAAAGAATCTATATAAGCTCATGAATAACTCAGTATTTGGTAAAACTATGGAGAATCTAAGGAAGCGTGTTGATGTTAAATTAGTCAGATCTAATGAGGAAGAAAGACTTAGGAAACTTATACCCAGTCCGGCTTTAAACGGAAGCAAGATATTTGATAACGACTTAGCCGCACTACATATGCAGAAGAGTAATATAAAATTCAACAGACCGGTGTAGGTTGGTATGAGTATTCTTGACTTGTCAAAACACTTAATGTATGACTTTTATTACAACGAACTTAAGAAGCAGTACGGCGATAGATGCGAGGTGTTATATACCGACACAGATTCTTTGTTGATGGAAATACAAACCGAGGATGTGTATAAAGATATGGCAGAAAAAATAGATATGTACGACACAAGCGATTACACAAAGGATAATCCACTGCACAGCGTAGTAAATAAAAAGGTGTTAGGTAAGATGAAACATGAATGTGCTGGGACACCTATAGCCGAGTATGTCGGATTAAGACCTAAGATGTATTCTATAAAGAAGGCTGATAATGGGGAGATAAGAAAAGCGTTAAGAAGTATGTGGTAAAAAAGCATATCAAACACGAACAGTATAAAGAAGCATTACTCAATGGTAGAACATTCAAACACGAGATGAACTCTTTAAGAAGTGTCAATCACAGAATATATATGGATTAAGAATGACCAAGACATCATTATCCCCCTTAGATACAAAGAGATGGATTGATAAGGATGGTGTAACTACCTACGCTTATGGTTATGGTGGTAATACTGTATCGTTGGGAACTATGATCAACTCTTCTTGTACACATGCCCTGCCCAGTTCATCTTTAAGATAACAAGCATATGTTGACAAAGCCATCTATATCCCCCGCCCATTTTAACACGTTATGGTCCCAAACCATGTAACTGACCCAACATTTTGCTTAGCCCATGTCAAAATAGCTGCAATGGAAATTCTAAAATAAACATTTCTAAAACTCCTTAATATCAAATGGCACTAGTTCAGTATGCGCTTTATATATAGACATGCAATGTTTGGCAAGGAAATATTTATCAGTTTATTTGTTATACTACTTAAGTAAATCAATCCTATATTAAAACTTAAATCCAACTTGTTGTCATGGAAACAAACAATAAAAATTTCTAAAATTCCTAAATAGGAAAAGGCACCAGTTCAGTATGTGCCTAGTAGACATGCAAAGTTTTGTAAGAAAGGATTTAACAGTTTTTGAGTTATGCTCCGGAAACTAACACCACCCTTATAGAACCTAAGTCCAACTTGTTGCCATGGAAACGTAAAACATAAAAATTTATAAAATTCCTAAATAGCAAAAGGCACCAGTTCAGCATGAGTCTGATAGACATACAAACTTTCGCAGAGAAATATTTAACGGTTTCTGAGTTATGCTCCGGAAACAATTTCGGGACGCACGCACGCACACACGCACACGCACACGCACACATGCACGCACGCACGCACGCACGCACACATGGACGGAACCCATTTCTATATCCCCCGTCAACTTCATTGGGGCGGGGGATAATAAAGAATAGACTCTCCTTCTTTCATAACCAACCGACTAATGTTATATATCTGAAGGGACCAAATCGGATCAGTTGCGTGACGTAGGCCTCCTTCGAGTTCACCGGGCTGGTATGAATATCTTACGCTTACTCTATTCGGAAGTTTTTGTTCTTTGCCTCTCGTCGCTGCTGAAGATTCAGAAGTCACAGATTTCATTTTAATTACATCGGATGGTTTCTTCCCGATTAATCTTGTTACTTCATTATTCAGCGCTGATACAACAGCTGATAATCGTGTCACCCATTTGGTTGATCTCAATCGCTCCGATTTCATTTCAATCCCATACTGATAGCCAAACAAACGTTCAGCTAATATCCAGTTAAATCTTTCAATGACATCTTGACTACGGTGGGCCTCTTTTTCACCACGCCTGATTTCGAGATCGTGCTTTGTTAACAGTTTAGTTACTGATCCCATAAACTCGCGACCAGGATTTGTTTGAAATTCTTTTAGGCCATTTTAGTGGTCCGCATTTATATATGCGTCTCAGTGCATTAGCTACTTCTGTTGAATCTTTCGAGGTTAATGGGCTCAGCCTATTTGTATTGACTAGCCACATCCACTACAGTTAAAGCGTATTTATACGTTTTGCGTCTTTCCTTATCATGGGGAAGAAACAAGAGGTCAGCCCGATGAACTTCATTCGTTGTAAAAATATCAAACTTCTTCCTCGGTATATAACGCGGTGCCAGTAAGTATATTTGCCACATCGCTTGTTTCTTTAACTAATCCTTGGACACATCTTTAGATACCTTAGCCATGGTGGCTAATTTTTGTATTGCTCCTATACCTTTCCAATATCCTCGTGGGCTATAGTAAATTTTATTCATTATATATTCATTTTGACATAAAAAATTCCCTCTGTAGTAGCGGTATAGGTATATAAATCTGACTCCAGTGGAAGTGAGCCAGAATCACCATTACTTGTACTGTTTTTACATCGACACTTCACGCCTCGATAGGAAGTATTCCGTCTGCTTTGGTAAACCTACACATTTAAACACTTACTTTTGACAAATCCTCTTTGCAAGATAACAGTGACTAATCAATCAACATATTTTGCGTTACTCCTTTTATTGATGTTTGTTTGTAACTCAACTGATCATTCCTCTTTTGCTCAGGTGCCACATGTACGTGGGGTGTTCATTAAAGATTTCCCCTGACCCACTTCTGATGGACCTAGTGGAATGAAACTTGGCATAGGTATTAGTCTTTCTCCACATAGGAACCACCAAGAGTTACACACTTCTCCCATCGTTTTATGCAACTATGGAGACCTCGCTTGTAAAAGCCCTCATTTTGCGTCTCAAACCAGGACTTGACTTCAGGAATCAGTGTTTCATCATCTGTGAAACGTTCTCCCTTCAAAAATGACTTCATGGTTGGAAAGAGGTGGAAGTCAGATGGTGCAAGGTCAGGAGAGTAAGGAGGATGTGGAAGGATTTCATAGCCACAGGATCATGCTTCTGTCAAGACAAGACAAGACAAGACAAGACAAGACACTGGAGCATTGTCTTGCAGGAGACCGACACCCTTGGTCAGCATGCCACGCCTCTTAAGCTTATTAGCGTCCCGCAATTTCCGCAGCACCTGTAATTGTGGTACCCTTTGCCAAGAAATCCATCATCACTACTCCGTGCTGGTCCCAAAACACCGTGAGCATGAGAGGGGTGGCGACTCCACATGCTTCCATTGCATCGACTGAACTTTAGTCTCAGGATCATAGTAATGGACCCATGTTTTATCCTGTGTGATAAGTCTGTCAAACAAGTTTGCCTGGTTTTTGGGGCACATGTCCAAAAGATCCTTTGAGCAATTGACTCGTTCCTGCTTTTGGAAAGGTGTGAGCAACCTGGGAATCCATCGTGCAGACACCTTATGCATGTTCAAATTGTCATGGATGATTTTTTTCCACAGACCCTACACTGATCTTGACATCTTGTGCTAACTGGCGAACAGTTATACGTCGGTCTGCCAAAATGGCGGTCTCCACTTGATGGATAGTGTCCTCATCAATGGCTGAATGGGGGCGACCAGGAATGGCAGCTGTTTCCACAGATGTCCGACCACACTTGAACTGGCGTTGCCAGTGTTTAACAACGTCATATGATGGGGCATCTTCCCCATAAGTTGCTTTCATTTCATCGAAAGTTTCTTTTGGTGTGCGACCTTTCAAATATAAAAACCTAATCACTGCTCGGTATTCTACTGGCTCCATTGTCACCCCCTACTTGATCATAACACCTGTAAAAGTGGTAAGATTAATAGTTCGGTGCTGCAAATTCAGACATAACCTATAGATACATGTATCATTACACATGTGAAATTTCAACCAAATATGATAACCCTAAGTGGTTTAGGGGAAATGTTTAATGAACACCCCTCGTATATTACATAACATACATTTCACCCCACTTCAGACCTGGATTTAGAGTGAATAATTACCCCAGACACAAGAAGTGCCAAATGGGGACCATTGTCAGGTAATCTGAGTGGCGCTACCAATAATTAGGCCTGTACTACGAATAAATTCATTGAATGAGCATCAAGTGAATGACGACAAATACACAGGTGTAGTGTTATATCATGAAACATGGATGACAAAAGGGAGTAGTCATATCATGGTTTCGGTTGAAGAAAATATTTAAGATGTGCCCTTTGTAATACTGAAATCTTCAGAGATCAAGGGTAATCAATCGGTGTGCAATCAAGTCTGCCCAGGGTCCTGCAGAGTGGGAGAGATGGTTTAAGCATGTCTGCTCAGGGTCCTGCAGAGTGGAAGAGAGGGTTTAAGCATGTCTGCTCAGGGTCCTGCAGAGTGGAAGAGACGGTTTAAGCATGTCTGCCCAGGGTCCTGCAGAGTGGAAGAGAGGGTTTAAGCATGTCTGCTCGGGGTCCTGCAGAGTGGAAGAGAGGGTTAAAGCATGTCTGCTCAGGGTCCCGCAGAGTGGAAGAGAGGGTTAAAGCATGTTTGCTCAGGGTCTTGCAGAGTGTTAAAGCATATCTGCTCAGGGTACTGCAGAGTGGAAGAGAGGGTTAAAGCATGTCTGCCCAGGGTCCTGCAGAGTGGAAGAGAGGGTTTAAGCATGTCTGCTCAGGGTCCTGCGGAGTGGAAGAGATGGTTTAAGCATGTCTGCCCAGGGTCCTGCAGAGTGGAAAAGAGGGTTTAAGCATGTCTGCCCAGGGTTCTGCAGAGTGGAAGAGAGGGTTAAAGCATGTCTGCCCGGGGTTCTGCAGAGTGGAAGAGAGGGTTTAAGCATGTCTGCCCAGGGTCCTGCAGAGTGGAAGAGAGGGTTTAAGCGTGTCTGCCCAGGGTCCTGCAGAGTGGGAGAGAGGGTTTAAGCATGTCTGCTCAGGGTCCTGCAGAGTGGGAGAGAGGGTTTAAGCATGTCTGCCCAGGGTCCTGCAGAGTGGAAAAGAGGGTTTAAGCATGTCTGCCCAGGGTCCTGCAGTGTGGGAGAGAGGGTTTAAGCATGTCTGCCCAGGGTCCAGCAGAGTGGAAGAGAGGGTTTCAGCGTGTCTGCCCGGGGTCCAGCAGAGTTGAAGAGAGGGTTTAAGCATGTCTGCTCAGGGTCCTGCAGAGTGGAGGAGAGGGTTTAAGCATGTCTACTCAGGGTCCTGCAGAGTGGAAGAGAGGGTTTAAGCATGTCTGCTCAGGGTCCTGCAGAGTGGAAGAGAGGGTTTAAGCATGTCTGCTCAGGGTCCTGCAGTGTGGAAGAGGGTTTAAAGCCCCATCTGCGGTAGTAACTACCGCACTCTAGTGGGCGGAGCTTATACAAGTGATCTGACAGGTCAATCTGACGTCATGATAACACATACATTTCATTGGTTAATGCGTAAACGGGTGACGTCATGTAAACACCCAAAGGACGTTTAATGGTTATATAAATATCTACCAAACGATTCCAAGACTTTTCAACAAACACGTACGTCTTTGGTTTCAAAACCTACCTGCCATGTCGTCTTCACATCTTCATAAAATGATACAGTGGAATGTCCACGATTTATCCAACACAGTCAAACACACAAATTATATTTCTAGATCTCTGGACGAGAACGAAATACGTTTGTCGTGATGCATATGAGCAGTGTAAATGAACAAGAAACATAATATGTGTTGGCGCACCAATCGTTATCCTGTGATGTACGGTATATCTGCAGTTTATAAATAGCATTTCTCACAATATATACGGCAATCAGTGATTTCAACAATGTTTTTCTTCGTTGTGTTCGTCTTGCCTCATCTGGAATCTGGATGACAACGATCGTGTAGAAAACCCTGGTAATGGTCAAACATATTTTCAAGTGATCAAAGTAGTTTTTTGTCGTTTCCGTGACATTTTTTCATTGCCAAGTAGATCTAGCAATGTATTTTGGCAAAGTCACACTTGTACGATGAAGCCCTTATGCTGAAGTAACTCGATCCGTGAAACTTGGCGGGTCCCAGTGACCCACATCCCTGTTGACTGGCATGCCAAGTGTCATTTGCATAAAGCCATCCATATTGTTTGTATGTGTTTCTCCCCTCAAGCCTGAACTAACCAGAGAGTGGGCGGACGAAATAAAATATATTACTTATAAAAAAATCTCTTTCAATGATTGTGTAAGTTATTTTATGACATTTAAAAAAAGGGTTTAACACTTGGTACTCGAATCTAGTCTATGACATTAATTTATGATGTAGATCGATTCGCTTTGCTTCGGAAACGATTTTTTAATAAACAACGGAACAAAGATAAAGTTGACCTGGTTCTTTTATGACGGTGCAATGGTAGATGTAGTAGTATTTCTTTTATTAGATCGGTGCGCAATTTTCCACAGCGGCAGCAAAATTGAGACACAAAGACATATTATTTCACGTCGGAATGGAGATATAAATAATAAAATACGGACAGCCTCACAGACTTCGAAACTATGTTCAGATAAATATTAGTTCACATTAATTCTGTCATGTGAAAATGGGTTTCAACATTATTTTCATCAAGCTTACATTCAGGTCGCTGGCTACTTCGGCATTAACACATGTTTTGTCTCGAAGCTCAAAGCAACAATGTTTCTCTCAGATACATTTTTCTCTCCATTCATGACGAACATCTGTCAATATGTCAATGCCTCAACAATCTGCCTGGGCAGTTGAATTCAACAATGTAATACACACGGCCTCATTCACGGCATCATCGCAAAAATTCCTCCCAAAAACCCACCACCTGATCAGGGTTACGACCATGGGATAAATTGATAAACTAATTTGCATTTTTAGACAAGATTTGTTTTCGTGAATATTATTATTAAAAAATATCCTGTACATGGTACTTTTGGATTGCACTGCGTATTTCTGTTATTACTTTCTAAAAAAAATTGTTTTTCCCCTTCTGAGCACCGCGATCTCCTAGCACCCACGCCCATGAGCGCATCGAGTTGCTGCTTACAACTGTCAAGAACCTTGCAATTTCGCTTGTCTTCAATATGAGCAACAAAACATTTTCATGTGAAGCCTAATTTGACGAAGAGTTGTTCGAGATAATCAGGGAGCCTTTGGTCATTTCAATTATGACATTGGTGACTTTATCGTGGAGAAAGTTCCAATTCAAGATGACATCATTCCGATTCACAATTCGAATCGACAAGATGGCGCCTCTCTTCCCGCCCTTGCAAGTGCAACAGAGACTTTGATAAATTAAGTGCCGATTCTTGGGATTAGTGAATCAATGTGACAGCTAGATTTCATTGTGGAACCAGATGAAGCCGAATATGTATGTTCACACTTCTCTTGTCAACCATGCGTGACACGGCACAGGCAATGTGCTTTGCTATTTATAGCGCAACCGTAAATAAGCTCCGCCCACTGTGATTGATGCAGACACCAAACACGATCGATTCGATTTTTTATGATAAAACTACAGAAAATTTATTGACTTATATCTTGATATGGAGCCATTTATTGTATCCATGGTTTGTCATTCAAGTTGATACGAAGTTTGACGGTCAATGGTGATCTGGTTCCCGTATGATTTTCAAAAAACCTCTCCCGACACTCGGTTGTGTTTACATTGACAGTCATTGTCCGAAACTGAAACACCGCCACCTTGCGGGCTATCTATAGTCAGGGTGGGGCTTTAAGCATGTCTGCTCGGGGTCCTGCAGAGTGGAAGAGAGGGTTTAAGCATGTCTGCCCAGGGTTCTGCAGAGTGGAAGAGAGGGTTTAAGCATGTCTGCCCAGGGTCCTGCAGAGTGGGAGAGAGGGTTTAAGCATGTCTGCTCAGGGTCCTGCAGAGTTGAAGAGAGGGTTAAAGCATGTCTGCCCAGGGTCCTGCAGAGTGGGAGAGAGGGTTTAAGCATGTCTGCTCTGGGTCCTTCAGAGTGGAAGAGAGGGTTTAAGCATGTCTGCCCAGGGTCCTGCAGAGTGGGAGAGAGGGTTTAAGCATGTCTGCTCTGGGTCCTTCAGAGTGGAAGAGAGGGTTTAAGCATGTCTTCTCAGGGTCCTGCAGAGTGGAAGAGGGTTTAAGCATGTCTGCCCAGGGTCCTGCAGAGTGGAAGAGAGGGTTTAAGCATGTCTGCTCAGGGTCCTGCAGAGTGGAAGAGGGTTTAAGCATGTCTGCCCAGGGTCCTGCAGAGTGGAAGAGAGGGTTTAAGCATGTCTGCTCGGGGTCCTGCAGAGTGGAAGAGAGGGTTTAAGCATGTCTGCCCAGGGTCCTGCAGAGTGGAAGAGAGGGTTTAAGCATGTCTGCTCAGGGTCCTGCAGTGTGGGAGAGAGGGTTAAAGCATGTCTGCCCAGGGTCCTGCAGAGTGTAAGAAAGGGTTTAAGCATGTTTGCCCAGGGTCCTGCAGAGTGGAAGAGAGGGTTTAAGCATGTCTGCCCAGGGTCCTGCAGAGTGGAAGAGAGGGTTTAAGCATGTCTGCTCGGGGTCCTGCAGAGTGGAAGAGAGGGTTAAAGCATGTTTGCTCAGGGTCCCGCAGAGTGGAAGAGAGGGTTAAAGCATGTTTGCTCAGGGTCTTGCAGAGTGTTAAAGCATATCTGCTCAGGGTACTGCAGAGTGGAAGAGAGGGTTAAAGCATGTCTGCCCAGGGTCCTGCAGAGTGGAAGAGAGGGTTTAACCATGTCTGCTCAGGGTCCTGCGGAGTGGAAGAGATGGTTTAAGCATGTCTGCCCAGGGTCCTGCAGAGTGGGAGAGAGGGTTAAAGCATGTCTGCTCAGGGTCCTGCAGAGTGGAAGAGAGGGTTTAAGCATGTCTGCCCAGGGTCCTGCAGAGTGGAAGAGAGGGTTAAAGCATGTCTGCTCAGGGTCCTGCGGAGTGGAAGAGAGGGTTTAAGCATGTCTGCCCAGGGTCCTGCAGAGTGGGAGAGAGGGTTAAAGCATGTCTGCCCAGGGTTCTGCAGAGTGGAAGAGAGGGTTTAAGCATGTCTGCCCAGGGTCCTGCAGAGTGGAAGAGAGGGTTTAAGCATGTCTGCCCAGGGTCCTGCAGAGTGGGAGAGAGGGTTTAAGCATGTCTGCTCAGGGTCCTGCAGAGTGGGAGAGAGGGTTTAAGCATGTCTGCCCAGGGTCCTGCAGAGTGGGAGAGAGGGTTTAAGCATGTCTGCTCAGGGTCCTGCAGAGTGGGAGAGAGGGTTTAAGCATGTCTGCCCAGGGTCCTGCAGAGTGGAAGAGAGGGTTTAAGCATGTCTGCCCAGGGTCCAGCAGAGTGGAAGAGAGGGTTTCAGCATGTCTGCCCGGGGTCCAGCAGAGTTGAAGAGAGGGTTTAAGCATGTCTGCCCAGGGTCCTGCAGAGTGGAGGAGAGGGTTTAAGCATGTCTACTCAGGGTCCTGCAGAGTGGAAGAGAGGGTTTAAGCATGTCTGCTCAGGGTCCTGCAGAGTGGAAGAGAGGGTTTAAGCATGTCTGCTCAGGGTCCTGCAGTGTGGAAGAGGGTTTAAAGCCCCATCTGCGGTAGTAACTACCGCATGTAGTAACTACCGCACTCTAGTGGGCGGAGCTTATACAAGTGATCTGACAGGTCAATCTGACGTCATGATAACACATACATTTCATTGGTTAATGCGTAAACGGGTGACGTCATGTAAACACCCAAAGGACGTTTAATGGTTATATAAATATCTACCAAACGATTCCAAGACTTTTCAACAAACACGTACGTCTTTGGTTTCAAAACCTACCTGCCATGTCGTCTTCACATCTTCATAAAATGATACAGTGGAATGTCCACGATTTATCCAACACAGTCAAACACACAAATTATATTTCTAGATCTCTGGACGAGAACGAAATACGTTTGTCGTGATGCATATGAGCAGTGTAAATGAACAAGAAACATAATATGTGTTGGCGCACCAATCGTTATCCTGTGATGTACGGTATATCTGCAGTTTATAAATAGCATTTCTCACAATATATACGGCAATCAGTGATTTCAACAATGTTTTTCTTCGTTGTGTTCGTCTTGCCTCATCTGGAATCTGGATGACAACGATCGTGTAGAAAACCCTGGTAATGGTCAAACATATTTTCAAGTGATCAAAGTAGTTTTTTGTCGTTTCCGTGACATTTTTTCATTGCCAAGTAGATCTAGCAATGTATTTTGGCAAAGTCACACTTGTACGATGAAGCCCTTATGCTGAAGTAACTCGATCCGTGAAACTTGGCGGGTCCCAGTGACCCACATCCCTGTTGACTGGCATGCCAAGTGTCATTTGCATAAAGCCATCCATATTGTTTGTATGTGTTTCTCCCCTCAAGCCTGAACTAACCAGAGAGTGGGCGGACGAAATAAAATATATTACTTATAAAAAAATCTCTTTCAATGATTGTGTAAGTTATTTTATGACATTTAAAAAAAGGGTTTAACACTTGGTACTCGAATCTAGTCTATGACATTAATTTATGATGTAGATCGATTCGCTTTGCTTCGGAAACGATTTTTTAATAAACAACGGAACAAAGATAAAGTTGACCTGGTTCTTTTATGACGGTGCAATGGTAGATGTAGTAGTATTTCTTTTATTAGATCGGTGCGCAATTTTCCACAGCGGCAGCAAAATTGAGACACGAAGACATATTATTTCACGTCGGAATGGAGATATAAATAATAAAATACGGACAGCCTCACAGACTTCGAAACTATGTTCAGATAAATATTAGTTCACATTAATTCTGTCATGTGAAAATGGGTTTCAACATTATTTTCATCAAGCTTACATTCAGGTCGCTGGCTACTTCGGCATTAACACATGTTTTGTCTCGAAGCTCAAAGCAACAATGTTTCTCTCAGATACATTTTTCTCTCCATTCATGACGAACATCTGTCAATATGTCAATGCCTCAACAATCTTCCTGGGCAGTTGAATTCAACAATGTAATACACACGGCCTCATTCACGGCATCATCGCAAAAATTCCTCCCAAAAACCCACCACCTGATCAGGGTTACGACCATGGGATAAATTGATAAACTAATTTGCATTTTTAGACAAGATTTGTTTTCGTGAATATTATTATTAAAAAATATCCTGTACATGGTACTTTTGGATTGCACTGCGTATTTCTGTTATTACTTTCTAAAAAAAATTGTTTTTCCCCTTCTGAGCACCGCGATCTCCTAGCACCCACGCCCATGAGCGCATCGAGTTGCTGCTTACAACTGTCAAGAACCTTGCAATTTCGCTTGTCTTCAATATGAGCAACAAAACATTTTCATGTGAAGCCTAATTTGACGAAGAGTTGTTCGAGATAATCAGGGAGCCTTTGGTCATTTCAATTATGACATTGGTGACTTTATCGTGGAGAAAGTTCCAATTCAAGATGACATCATTCCGATTCACAATTCGAATCGACAAGATGGCGCCTCTCTTCCCGCCCTTGCAAGTGCAACAGAGACTTTGATAAATTAAGTGCCGATTCTTGGGATTAGTGAATCAATGTGACAGCTAGATTTCATTGTGGAACCAGATGAAGCCGAATATGTATGTTCACACTTCTCTTGTCAACCATGCGTGACACGGCACAGGCAATGTGCTTTGCTATTTATAGCGCAACCGTAAATAAGCTCCGCCCACTGTGATTGATGCAGACGCCAAACACGATCGATTCGATTTTTTATGATAAAACTACAGAAAATTTATTGACTTATATCTTGATATGGAGCCATTTATTGTATCCATGGTTTGTCATTCAAGTTGATACGAAGTTTGACGGTCAATGGTGATCTGGTTCCCGTATGATTTTCAAAAAACCTCTCCCGACACTCGGTTGTGTTTACATTGACAGTCATTGTCCGAAACTGAAACACCGCCACCTTGCGGGCTATCTATAGTCAGGGTGGGGCTTTAAGCATGTCTGCTCGGGGTCCTGCAGAGTGGAAGAGAGGGTTTAAGCATGTCTGCCCAGGGTTCTGCAGAGTGGAAGAGAGGGTTTAAGCATGTCTGCCCAGGGTCCTGCAGAGCGGGAGAGAGGGTTTAAGCATGTCTGCTCAGGGTCCTGCAGAGTTGAAGAGAGGGTTAAAGCATGTCTGCCCAGGGTCCTGCAGAGTGGGAGAGAGGGTTTAAGCATGTCTGCTCTGGGTCCTTCAGAGTGGAAGAGAGGGTTTAAGCATGTCTTCTCAGGGTCCTGCAGAGTGGAAGAGGGTTTAAGCATGTCTGCCCAGGGTCCTGCAGAGTGGAAGAGAGGGTTTAAGCATGTCTACTCAGGGTCCTGCAGAGTGGAAGAGAGGGTTTAAGCATGTCTGCTCAGGGTCCTGCAGTGTGGAAGAGGGTTTAAAGCCCCATCTGCGGTAGTAACTACCGCACTCTAGTGGGCGGAGCTTATACAAGTGATCTGACAGGTCAATCTGACGTCATGATAACACATACATTTCATTGGTTAATGCGTAAACGGGTGACGTCATGTAAACACCCAAAGGACGTTTAATGGTTATATAAATATCTACCAAACGATTCCAAGACTTTTCAACAAACACGTACGTCTTTGGTTTCAAAACCTACCTGCCATGTCGTCTTCACATCTTCATAAAATGATACAGTGGAATGTCCACGATTTATCCAACACAGTCAAACACACAAATTATATTTCTAGATCTCTGGACGAGAACGAAATACGTTTGTCGTGATGCATATGAGCAGTGTAAATGAACAAGAAACATAATATGTGTTGGCGCACCAATCGTTATCCTGTGATGTACGGTATATCTGCAGTTTATAAATAGCATTTCTCACAATATATACGGCAATCAGTGATTTCAACAATGTTTTTCTTCGTTGTGTTCGTCTTGCCTCATCTGGAATCTGGATGACAACGATCGTGTAGAAAACCCTGGTAATGGTCAAACATATTTTCAAGTGATCAAAGTAGTTTTTTGTCGTTTCCGTGACATTTTTTCATTGCCAAGTAGATCTAGCAATGTATTTTGGCAAAGTCACACTTGTACGATGAAGCCCTTATGCTGAAGTAACTCGATCCGTGAAACTTGGCGGGTCCCAGTGACCCACATCCCTGTTGACTGGCATGCCAAGTGTCATTTGCATAAAGCCATCCATATTGTTTGTATGTGTTTCTCCCCTCAAGCCTGAACTAACCAGAGAGTGGGCGGACGAAATAAAATATATTACTTATAAAAAAATCTCTTTCAATGATTGTGTAAGTTATTTTATGACATTTAAAAAAAGGGTTTAACACTTGGTACTCGAATCTAGTCTATGACATTAATTTATGATGTAGATCGATTCGCTTTGCTTCGGAAACGATTTTTTAATAAACAACGGAACAAAGATAAAGTTGACCTGGTTCTTTTATGACGGTGCAATGGTAGATGTAGTAGTATTTCTTTTATTAGATCGGTGCGCAATTTTCCACAGCGGCAGCAAAATTGAGACACGAAGACATATTATTTCACGTCGGAATGGAGATATAAATAATAAAATACGGACAGCCTCACAGACTTCGAAACTATGTTCAGATAAATATTAGTTCACATTAATTCTGTCATGTGAAAATGGGTTTCAACATTATTTTCATCAAGCTTACATTCAGGTCGCTGGCTACTTCGGCATTAACACATGTTTTGTCTCGAAGCTCAAAGCAACAATGTTTCTCTCAGATACATTTTTCTCTCCATTCATGACGAACATCTGTCAATATGTCAATGCCTCAACAATCTGCCTGGGCAGTTGAATTCAACAATGTAATACACACGGCCTCATCGCAAAAATTCCTTCCAAAAACCCACCACCTGATCAGGGTTACGACCATGGGATAAATTGATAAACTAATTTGCATTTTTAGACAAGATTTGTTTTCGTGAATATTATTATTAAAAAATATCCTGTACATGGTACTTTTGGATTGCACTGCGTATTTCTTTTATTACTTTCTAAAAAAAATTGTTTTTCCCCTTCTGAGCACCGCGATCTCCTAGCACCCACGCCCATGAGCGCATCGAGTTGCTGCTTACAACTGTCAAGAACCTTGCAATTTCGCTTGTCTTCAATATGAGCAACAAAACATTTTCATGTGAAGCCTAATTTGACGAAGAGTTGTTCGAGATAATCAGGGAGCCTTTGGTCATTTCAATTATGACATTGGTGACTTTATCGTGGAGAAAGTTCCAATTCAAGATGACATCATTCCGATTCACAATTCGAATCGACAAGATGGCGCCTCTCTTCCCGCCCTTGCAAGTGCAACAGAGACTTTGATAAATTAAGTGCCGATTCTTGGGATTAGTGAATCAATGTGACAGCTAGATTTCATTGTGGAACCAGATGAAGCCGAATATGTATGTTCACACTTCTCTTGTCAACCATGCGTGACACGGCACAGGCAATGTGCTTTGCTATTTATAGCGCAACCGTAAATAAGCTCCGCCCACTGTGATTGATGCAGACGCCAAACACGATCGATTCGATTTTTTATGATAAAACTACAGAAAATTTATTGACTTATATCTTGATATGGAGCCATTTATTGTATCCATGGTTTGTCATTCAAGTTGATACGAAGTTTGACGGTCAATGGTGATCTGGTTCCCGTATGATTTTCAAAAAACCTCTCCCGACACTCGGTTGTGTTTACATTGACAGTCATTGTCCGAAACTGAAACACCGCCACCTTGCGGGCTATCTATAGTCATGGTGGGGCTTTAAGCATGTCTGCTCTGGGTCCTGCAGAGTGGAAGAGAGGGTTTAAGCATGTCTGCCCAGGGTTCTGCAGAGTTGAAGAGAGGGTTAAAGCATGTCTGCCCAGGGTCCTGCAGAGTGGGAGAGAGGGTTTAAGCATGTCTGCTCTGGGTCCTTCAGAGTGGAAGAGAGGGTTTAAGCATGTCTGCCCAGGGTCCTGCAGAGTGGGAGAGAGGGTTTAAGCATGTCTGCTCTGGGTCCTTCAGAGTGGAAGAGAGGGTTTAAGCATGTCTTCTCAGGGTCCTGCAGAGTGGAAGAGGGTTTAAGCATGTCTGCCCAGGGTCCTGCAGAGTGGAAGAGAGGGTTTAAGCATGTCTGCTCAGGGTCCTGCAGAGTGGAAGAGGGTTTAAGCATGTCTGCCCAGGGTCCTGCAGAGTGGAAGAGAGGGTTTAAGCATGTCTGCTCGGGGTCCTGCAGAGTGGAAGAGAGGGTTTAAGCATGTCTGCCCAGGGTCCTGCAGAGTGGAAGAGAGGGTTTAAGCATGTCTGCTCAGGGTCCTGCAGTGTGGGAGAGAGGGTTAAAGCATGTCTGCCCAGGGTCCTGCAGAGTGTAAGAAAGGGTTTAAGCATGTCTGCCCAGGGTCCTGCAGAGTGTAAGAAAGGGTTTAAGCATGTCTGCCCAGGGTCCTGCAGAGTGGAAGAGAGGGTTTAAGCATGTCTGCCCAGGGTACTGCAGAGTTGAAGAGAGGGTTAAGCTTGTCATCGACAAGATAATCTTGTGCTTGTTATTATTAAGTCATGATCAGTTTGTGGGATTGTCTGTGGTTTGACCAGACACTAAATTTTGTTGATGTACCTGATATCGTTCTTCCTCTGTATAAAGGCGTCCAAGGTTGTACAAGCAGGATATTTTTGTTGCCTCATGTAGTCTAGGGTCCTTAAGGCCAGATGTGTCCAGATCAGCACAGTGACGGTATATCTGAAAACACATGAATGTTGTATCAGTCTGTTGTACATCATCCAGTACTGAAATGGCAACACTGAGGACAACCACCTTATTCTTATATTTGTTGGATGTAAATGGGCTCAAAGCAAATGCCGAGATAAAACAAAAGCATGTGAGAAAGTATCTGCCTTGTTGAAACTTTCTCATCTGACATAATAATGAATGATTGGTTCCCAATATTACGTTTGAGTGTAATGAGGCTATCTAAGTATAACAACAGTTATTATAGAGGAGGTAATCTGCATAGGTGTCAAGGAAAAACTATTCACTTTGTCATTTAATGGAGACTGTATTTGCCATTGGTGTTTAGAAAATGAACAAATGGGTGCTCTTATTGAAACCATTCACAAGTTTAAATATAATGCTAGAGATCATTGTTCAAATACAGATGGCAACTATGATAAAAGGTTATGAGATTTGAAAATTTTAAGTATATTGTTCTGGTAGGCATCTAAAAACGAAAATTTAGCCATAAAGCTCTGTAGTTCACATGAATCATGAAGAAACAATTAAATGATGGTTCAACTTTAGGTAGTGCAAGTAAACAAGAAAACAGCGTCATCCCTATCCCCTGCCATCAGCCACATTAAAATTTTGCTTGTTTATATTGTAGTGAATAGCACATTTTCACTCAAGTAACGTCGGTTGTTTTAGAGAAGAATTGTCCCCATTGCAGACACCATGCACAAAGTTGAAAAAGCATGGAGCAAGGGCCCTAACAAATTTAAGACACCAATTCTCGAACTCAACGAGATTATGACCAGTTATATCAGTGTGTAAAATTTCATTTCTCTAACTTAAATAGTTTTTAAGAAAATTTGTGCCCTTTGAGAAGTGGACAGGCGGACGGACAGATGAACTCCGATTCTATATTCCCTGCCCCACTTTGTGTCAGGGCATAAAAATCAAATTGGTCGTGTTTGGCTGCATCAATGTCTGTGGGTGGAGCTTATTTAGGGTTTACTATATACGGCCCTGTGTGACACATTCAAAGGAATTGAAATTATTAATCAAATTTTAGGGAATTGGAGGAAAAGAAATGGAACATTGATAGGTAAAATTACAATTGTCAAAACCTTGGCCCTGTCAACCTCAGTACATATATTTTCCTCTCTTCCAAACCCTCCAAGTGACTTTATTGATGAACGAAACAAAATATTAAGCAGATTCATCAGGAATGATAAAAGGGACAAAATAAAACGAACAACATTAATTAGAAAGTATGACAAAGGCAGACTTAGAATGATAGAGGTAAGGTCTTTTATAATTTCTCACCAACTGTCAATTCCAAAAAAACATCTTCAAAACAAAACACTGTGATAACCCAAGCATCTTTCCAATAAAAAACATATTCCTACTTGGGGCCAATATTGAAAACTGTATACACTTTCCTAACCCTTACTGGAGAGATGTTTTGTCTGCTTGGGTAACATTGTACAGAAGACACAGAACTAACTCCACAAAACCTGGAGAAGTACTATCAGAACCTCTTTGGTGTAACCATCAGTTTAAAAAAACTGATTTCATCATAAGAAATTGGTTTTTAAAGTGAATTTACAATATTAAAGATCTCTGTAAAAAAATGGAGATGATATAATGCCCTTCAATGAACTTAAAAGAAAATACCAAATTAAAGGCACAATTATATAAACATTATATTGAACATGCCAAAATCCTGGAAAGATGCTATTAGAAATAATCACATTATGTTATATAATCAGCATTTAAATACGACTTCGATGGACTTACTTGTAGTGCCTAAAGGCTCCAGATACTTTTATGATAAGACTTTAACTACAGCAAATCTACCAACAGTCTGTGAAAAATGGGATACCATTCTTGACTTATCTATATCATGGAAGGATGTTTTTATCAGATACGGAAACCATACAAAAGATGTAAAATTACCTGATTTTCAATACCGTATTCGACGTAATAAGCGCCTGGGGCGCTCTCAAAATTAGAAATAAGGGGTTCATATTTGAATATAATTTTGGTGAGAAATATATTTTCCAGAATTTAATTGCCCATAATTAAGGGTGCATATAACATACGAGTGCGTTTTATACACGAATAAATAAGTCTTGTGTACATTGATCAATCGGAAGGGGTGCTAATTGGGATTGTTCACTAGCCACTATATCAGCAAATATCGCCGTGGGCGCTTATTAAAGCGGGGCGCTTATTACGTCGAATACGGTATATATTTATTCATTGCATCATCTTTACAAAGAAAGAATTGTTTAAAAGGAAAATTCTCGATGATGATCTATGCTCACTTTGTGCAACTGATACTGAATCCTTACTTCATGTATATTGGGACTGCAAGCATATTAAAGAGTTTTGGCCAAAGTAGAATGTTTTCTTAATGCAAAACTGGCATGCAAAAAATATATGTATTTATCAAGTATTAAAAAAACCAAATTGTCACCTGAAAACTTTCTGAAGACTTTAATCGATATATTTTGGATAGAGAAATCAATTGCACACAGAAATAATACAGTAAGACAGTTTGACAGAAAATGGAAAAAATTGGCAAATGAATTGTCTAGTTAATATGTCTCTATTTTGAACATGAACAATTTCCACAAACGTGCTGTAAGGATTTAGCTTCACACGTAGTTAATGATGACCCCAATAAACATGGCAAATGTAGCCGGCTCATTTCACCATTGGTTAACATTGTTGTACACCTGTAGCCAACTAAAATTTGCTGTCTGCTGTATAGGTATGTAACCTACACCTGATAAGTATATTACATGTCATGTTTACTCAATGTAAAACTATGTTCCATCATGTACAGAATTGAATAAAAAATGAAAAAAAAAATGTGACAGTAATGATACATAAATACGAAATTGACGTTAGTTACATAAGAATTATCCGGGTATAGAATAGGTCTTCAGCAACCCATGCTTGCCAAAAGAGGCGACTATGCTTGTTAGATGATGCAACTAACGAGATAGGGTGGTCAGGCTCGCTGATTTGGTTGATGCATGTCATCGTATTCCAAATGTGTAGATCCATGCTCATGATATCAATCACTGGATAGTCTGTTCCAGACTTGATTATTTACAGGCCGCTGTCATATAGCAGGAAGTGAGGCATTAATCAACAAACAAACCTAAGCATTAGCGACCAGTAGTATAGGCAATGGGGGTTCTGCTGCAACCCCCCCCAAGACCAGGACCGAACCCTATCAATGCTTCTACAGAGGGTCATTTTTTTATGCAAATTATGCGATACGATCCAATGATCGTCATGTGA
The DNA here is from genome assembly GCF_022045235.1 of Haliotis cracherodii. Taxonomy (NCBI): domain Eukaryota; kingdom Metazoa; phylum Mollusca; class Gastropoda; order Lepetellida; family Haliotidae; genus Haliotis; species Haliotis cracherodii. Next base: position 35,035,480 of record NW_027266286.1, read on the forward strand.
CTAAGCTAAATTGTTGTGAAAACATTATTTTTACTCATACGCATACCATTATCAGTATTAAAGAAAGATCAATATTAATTAATAATGGATAAAATTTACAACAGCCCACGAGGATATTGGAAAGGTGTAGGGGCAATACAAAAACTAGCTGCAGCAGCTAAGGTATCTAAAGATGTTGCCAAGGATTGGTTATAAACCAAGTAATATGGCAAATATACTTACCAGCCCTGCGTTATATACCGAGGAAAAAGTTTGATATTTTTACAACGAATGAAGTTATCAGGCTGACCCCTTGTTTTTTTCTCATGATAAGGTAAGACACAAAACATATAAATATGCTTTAACTGTAGTAGATGTAGCTAGTCAGTCCAAGGAGGCTGAATCGTTAACCTCGAAAGATTCATAAGATTACTAATGCACTGGGTCGTATTTATAAACGTGGACCAATAAAATGGCCTAAGTTGTTTCAAGTAGATCCTGGTGGCGAGTTTATGGCATCAGTAACTAAACTATTAACAAAGTACAATGTTGCAATCAGGCGTGGTGAAAAAAGTGGCCCACCACATCCAAGCTATCGTTGAAAGATTCAACCGGACATTAGCGGAACGTTTGTTTGGATATCAGTATGGGATTGAAATGAAATCAGATCGATTAATATCAGCTGAATAATGAAGTAACAAGACTAATCAGGAAGAAACCATCCGATGCGGTGAAAATGAAATCTGTGACTTCCGAATCTTCAGCACCACGGCGAGGCAAAGAACAAAAACTTCCTGATAGAGTAAGAGTAAGATATTTATACCAGCCCAGAGAACTCGAAGGAGGCCAACGTCTTGCAACTGATACAGTTTGGTCTCTTATGATATATAACATTAGTCGATTGGTTATGAAAGAAGGCGAGCCTTTTCTTTTAGCTTCTTAAGTAACCATAAGCATAGGTAGTTACACCATCCTTATCAATCCATCTTTTTGTATCTAAGGGGGATAATGATGTCTTGTTCATTCTTAAACATATATCCTGTGATTGTCACTTCTTAAAGTGATCATGTCGTGTTTGAATGTTCTACCATTGAGTAATGCCTCATGTACTGTTCGTGTTTGATATGCTTTTTTACCACATACTTCTTAACGCCTTTAGCATTTCTTACTTCCCAATTCTTTATAGAATACGTCTTAGGTCTTAATCCAACATACTCTGCAATAGGAGTTCCAGCACATTCATCCTTCATCTTAACTAATAACCTTTTTATTTACCGCACTGTGCAATGGATTATCTTTTGGGTAATCGCTTGTGTCGTACATATCTATTTTTTCTGCCATATCTTTATACACATCCATTTGTATTTCCATTAACAAAGAATCAGTATCGGTACATAACACCTCACATCTATCACCATATTGCTTCTTAAGTTCCTTGTAATAAAAGTCATACATTCAGTGTTTTGACAAGTCAAGAATACTCATACCAACTTATACTGGTCTGTTGAATTTTATGTTTTTCTTCCGCATATGTAATGCTGCTAAGTCATTATCAAATATCTTACTTCTGTTAAAAGCTGGACTGGCTTTAAGTTTCCTAAGTCTTTCTTCCCCATTAGATCTGACCAATTTAACATCAACATGCTTCCTTAGATTCTCCATAGTTTTACCAAATACTGAGTTATTCATGAGCTTTACTTGAATCATATCCTTCCACTAATTTATTATTAGCCTTAGAATACCTTTTCGCCGCCATTGATATACCACCTCTTAGTCCTTTCTCAACAAACAAGTGCATATCGTAATCGGTGAGAAATTTTAGTTCTACACCGGTCTTCTTCAACAATGCATCCCACGATAGTCCGGGACTGGAATAGTACCATGCCGGATCCAAGCCCTATAGTTTTAAACATGTCTTTCTAAATATTTCAAATATATCGGCGAGTAACAGTACATCGGTTTTTAAGTACAGATCATGATAATCACCTAAATTCTTACAACCTAATTTATCCCACACCGTCAGAGCGTGTTAATAATCGGCATCAGTTATTTTAGATTCTGTTAAGTTACTATTGAATGATTCAATGGGTGGTAATTTAGTTTCATCTACTCTAGATCAATCATCCATATATTCGTAAGGATATACACCTTTTCTTAGCAACAAATGCCATGTTAACTGATCAGTATATTCATTTGTTATAGCTAAGTTATCGGGATTGTTTGCATTAGCTAAATTGTCCGGGGAACATAACAGAAACTGTATGCTATCCACAAATTTAAGTCCATTACTATGTTTTGTTCTTGCTTTCTCATCCTTGTCCGTATAATGTATAGTTTTAGTCAACAAGATTGATATCTACTAAACCGCAAACGAAACGTCACCATGGATAGATATATGAGAAACCTTACTTGTCTAAACACTGTAAACATACTTTGAGACAGTAAAGAAGAAGAAACTTGGAAATTAAAGTGTCAAATGTTCTTAAAGTGAAACACAATACTAGTCTCTGAGAAAATGGCATCACAAGTAAGTATCTTGTGTGTCCGCCATGTGCATTGATGACTGCCGTGCAATGTCGATACATGGAATGGATGAGGCGGTTGATGAAAGCCATAGGCACTTGAGCCCACACTCTGAGAAACGCCTGACGCAGTTCAGCTGCAGTTGTAGGCCTTGGTCGGATGTCATTCAGCTGTCTTTGAATCTTGTCCCATAGGTGCTCAATGGGATTTAAATCCGGACTGAGGGCAGGCCACTGCATGGTTCTGATGCCATTCTGCCGGAGGAAGTCTCTTGTTGCTCTCACAGTGTGGGCACGGGCGTTATCATGCTGAAACTCGTGGTTGCAGTGACGTGCCAAATGAGGTATGGCGTGTTGTCTCAAGACTTGATCAATGTACAAAGCTGCTGTGACACAATTGCCTCTCCCTGGACCGATGTTCTTAAAGACCACAGGGCCAACCCTCTGTGCAAGACCAATTCCATCCCACACCATGATGCTCGGACCGCCCCATGAGTCTCTCTCAACAACACAAGCATTTGAATAACGTTCCCCGCGGCAGCGCCAGATTCTCTCTCTGCCATCTGCTGTTGAGATACACTCTCGTCTGAGAAGAGGACTCTTCTCCACTGCAGGTGGTGCCAATGCTGGTGCTGTGTTGCCCACTGAAGACGGTCCCGTCGATGACGTGATGTCAGAATGGGTCCTAGGTGTGGCCTGTGACAGTCGAGGTGTCTGCTCGTCAATCATTGACGCACAATTTGAAGATGCTGTCGCACAATCTGATAATCCTCATGTCGGGTGATGACCCTTGGTCTCTTCCACTACGTGGTCGCTCATCTGTAGTGTTGGTGGTCTGGTACTGCTGCTGGAGCCTGTATATGGTCCTTACGTGGACTTGAAATGCATTGGTTACTTGCGAGGTGGTTTGTCCAGGTTGCAATCGTCCAAGGGCATGGTGTTGATGATTTCTTGTCAATCTTGGCATCTGGTAGCAATTCAATAACAAAAAATGAATGCTATCTGATGTGGGTGGATTTTTATAGGGCAAGAAATGGGGGAACACATCTGCATTTCAATTTGTATTGGTATTGTTTGAGAATTCATATTAAGTTTAAGTTACACTCGTTATGCACGGCTCCTCTGTAATTTCCTGTGACATGACAATGATCTCTTACAGAATCATTTTCCATCAGCCACCAAAGCTGCAAGTCTTTCTCTAAGTTGTTTTGTAGATTTATCTACTACTGGTTCTTGCTCATCGTGGAGCAGTTTTTCGAGAAGTTTGTCGCATTCCATCTTTTGAATTTAATACACTAGCCGATATTTAAGTCTAATATAATGAAATATGAAATATCCAATACAGCCCCAAATAATAAACTGTTACAAAAGAATGAGGACAGACCACATTATTACATAAATGGTTTTTAAGTACTGTTGGAAATGCTAGAAAACTGCTTTTCTGGCTTCATTTAATAAATACGAGTCATAGGACTAAAAAAAGAGCTTATATCAAAATAACGCGCTATAACGCGATTAGGGCGCTAAATTGCCCTAATCTAGCCTGTCCTGACACTGTGATTACTCTTAAAATGTACTTTTACAGGTAAAATGATCAAAAAATTAGAAAATATTCGTGTTTTGTCATGCTTGTATGAAATGGCCTATAACCTGAGGTAATTACCTATCACCTGTCCCGAGGTGATGACCTCACACAGGCCCGTGCATTCTCCCAGGTGCAAATGTCACCGAGTTGGGGGTGGTCTCAAAATATTGCTGTTATTGTACTTAATTGACATGCATTGATGAGGTAGCAATTCAGGATATGTACTGCATTATATTTTCTTGGGAACATGATGGACCAGTTAAGAGCTATGAAACGGGATGAGTATTGGAAGGTTGCGGTTTTGGAATCCAGAAGTATTTGTTGTTCTACAGATGGTTTCTTGGGGTAGCATTTATCTCCGCAGATGACGTATATGAATCTGTACTTTTGAATGATGTGTTGTGTCTTGCCACGAACCCTGTACATTTAGCCAAGATAGACACAACAGGGTTGAGCTCACAATGTCTGACTGCCGTACGTAAGACAAAACCGTGTTGTGCCGCCAACACATATGTCTTGTACTTTACTTGTTTCTTATTCAGCCAAATTTTTTCCATGAGTTGAACTTTCGTTTCATATGGTCTGAAGTCTACCAATGTCATATATTCCTGTATGGTCGCCTTCAGACTACTCATGGTTTGGGCGACAGTATCTGATTCCCAGACGTTATATTAACTGGCGTTATCCATGACAATCACACTGACGTTGTTTAAAACGGGTAATAGCTGAAGTTCCAACCAGTGTATGAACACATCATCTCTTATAATGTCCTTATGAAAATCACCAGTTTTCTTTTTCGTCTCGAAAACATCCATCAATAAGCCCCATATCATGGGTTGCAGTGTGCAAAACAATGACACGATTACCTTTACCTGATTGTACCGTGGGTGCTTTTTGTCCATTTGCCAATAGCCACATGTAGTCAGTGGAAAGATTCACCAAGGTAAATTATCTGAACGCCCTGACTGTGATAGTTATGAATGGTTTGGAGATAATGTGACCTCATAGACAGGATGGAATATTTTCCCCTGAAAAGTGTTCGGTCTAAATCCTTTTACGCCCCAGTTTTGTTTTTGAGACCACCCCTATACTTGTTTTGTTTTCTTATCATACCGTAGACTTGATGGTATGAATTGAAAACACCATAGCTTGGGCAGTTCGGTAATTCATCCTATATAAAATATTAAATTGTTTCCCTCTATCTCTCTAAAGTGTAAAGAACTTGTATGCATTTCCAAGTACAGATTCCATATCGTGTACCTTGGTTATCGCTATGCAAGTGGTGTAATGTAACATGCATCATGGGAGCAATGTTAACAAAAAAACGCAGCGTCATTTTGTCCTTTTAGAAGATGCTCATATAGAATTTTCTCAAAATGATTTTTGTGTGTGGAGTAGATGTTTTTTGAAGACTACATTATTATCATTGTAACGGAGTCACGTGCGCATATTTCTATAGTCCGTTTCAGACTGCCATCATTGGACTTAGAATAAATGTGAACTTCATCTTTTCATTCGAATTTGTCTCCTGTAAACTTGTCGATTGGACTCCTTGTGACTGAAATAATTCAAACCACAGGTAGGGCGATCGGTAGTTATTCGATATTTCAATAACAACAGGCTGTGAAAAATTATATTCCTTTTTAACAGACAAAAAGCAGTTTTCTAGCATTTCCGACAGTACTTTAGTGTTCAATTTACCGCATTTTGCTATATTTTGCTAAAATTTGCTAGGCAGTTCCTAAAATTTGTGAAGCATTTGCTTAATTTTGCCAAGCGTTTGCTAAATTTTACTTAGCATTTGCTAAAATTTGCTAAGCAGTTGCTAAATTTTGCAAAGCAGTTGCTAAAATGTGCTAAGCAGTTACTATATTTTGCTAAGCAATTGCATAAGCAGCTGGTTGGTCAGTTTATAATACGAGTTTACAGTGCTTTGTTTCTGCTAACAGTTTTCTGACTTTATATCGCTCGAGCTTGGTAGAAATAACATCATTTTTGCGTAGACATTCCTCAAATGAATCTTGGTCCATGCAATGAAACAGGGCAACCCATCTTGTCTGTTCTCTGAGATCTTTGAGGACATAGTTTATGTTTGAGTAAGTACCCAAGCACTATGCTCCATATGCCATCTGGAGAATGCTAAATATGAAAGCATATCGTTCTTTTTGTTAAGTTCTTTACTAGAACTGCAGTCGTCTATTATGAAAAGTATTGATCGATTCTCCTTTGTATTTTTCATGCAATAATTGTAAACAGTAAACGATCGCCCGGATCAACTTTGTGCACCTTGGGATCCTTCATTTATAGTCTAGCACAGAATAATAATATGCGCGAAGAAATTGTGATAATGACTGATAAATATCTAGAATAAAAGCTGTTTTTCTGCAACCCGTTTGCCCGCAGATGATAGCGCAGTGCGGTTCTTTAGGTAAAAGATTATTAATAGATCGCTTACACAAATCTTCCATTTTGTGTATTAAGTTGCGCATTCATAATCACGTACAAATATATGTTTAATTTACCAGCCGTTTCGACCATCACATTGTCTGTATAGTAACACCCTCACTGGCATTCTATATTCTCCGCCAACTACCGTGTAGTTGGTCATCGTCTGTTGTCCGCATGTCGAGCCACAGCGCATACTTCGAGGTAAGGAATTCAGCCAGCGATACATCCCCAAGAGCCAGATCTTTTGCAACAGCATTAACTTCTGGGCTTCGTCTTATAGAAGGATGTTTTTCAATCTCATCCCACTGTTGATATGCTCGCATGCCTTGACTATACAGTTGATTAGGCATGCCCTCGATAGTCAATTCTACTTTTGTAATCTTGGGGTTGTAGAACACCTCGGTATCTCTGGAAAATTGTTCAGAAGGGTCCTCGAACAACATCACAACCCTGGCACATTTAGATTGATATTCCACATTGTGTCACTTTTGTCCCTGGAAATCAATCGGTGCCGAAGAATGTGATATTACAAAATGGGTAAACGGCTATTCTGGTTACAAATTTGTCTGGCTAATTCAGGATCAGTTATCATATCATACTCCAGTGAGATATTGTCGATGGAATAGCTAGTTTATCACCGGCTTTGATTACTCTGTGGTTAACATTAAAAGTGAGTTCATATTCTAACCTTTCGCCTAGTCATGCTTGATAGAAGGGCATGTGACTATCTGGTACAGTGATCCCTCGCTACAACGCTACCTTTGATGTCCAGTTAATTGATGAGCGTTATGGATGATCAGCGGTTTAATGAAGGTTAAGTCGTAGGTGGAAGATGACCAACAAAACAGTATACATGCTCTGCCTACCTAACACGATCTACGTTGCACATTTCAGAGTTTAAAAAAAGATTAGAATAGAAGTTGTTTAGGATTCATAGTGTAAAAAAGTATCTATCGAGTATTAATATGCACTTTCAAAAAGCCACATCGTATCCCTTCAGTGAATTCAGGTAAATAAACAGGTATAACAAACTTGGTCAATAAAAGTTTGAAATTTGATATAAAACATCACTGGTCGGAAGAAATTGTATCTGAAATTATTATTTTATCTGGAATAATATATTCCAATATTGTTTTATTTAAGTTGGAGCTTCCACTATTCATATACTTAAAATTATAAGAATCATAAGCGTAGCACTTTGGTACAGGTGGTATACGGGATATTATTTTTTTTACGTATGGAACAATTTGACTACTCACCGTAGGGGGCGGTCGGGTAGTCTACTGGTTAAAGCTTTAGCTTCGTCACGCCGAAGACCCGGATTCAATTCCCGACATGGATACAATGTGTGAAGCCCATTTGTGGTGTCCCCCACTGTGATATTGCTGGAATATTGCTAAAAGCGGCGTAAAACCTGACTCACTCACTCACTCACCGTACTTCCCGCGCCATATGTATTTCGATTGAGAAAACATTATGTTGACATTTAATTGTCAAACTGCCTCAACTATGACTTTTAGTGAGTCATAGTACAGCATTTATGATAGGTGTATCCATTCTCTTGCAACTAAATTTTGTTTCAAGGTGTCACTGGCAGTAATCTGACCGTGGTTGCTGTAAATAACAGTGAGTTGTACAATCTACCAATCACTTTGCATATGATTTCACCAAAATTATTGTAAACATTATCAAAATTATTGAATGAAATTTTGAATATAATTAATAAAATATATTGCAAACATTAGTCCAAATAAGTGAGTGAGTGATTGAGTTAATATTTAACGTCACATCGGTATTATTTCAGCCATATCGTGACGATAGTCCAAATAAACAATGAACAATTTGTCTATAACCAGATATTATAATAATAGAATTAAATTGCGTACTTAGTTTGGATTTGTTGACTGGTATTTCCGGTGTTACGTGATCGCACTGATCAGCTGATAATGTTTTCTGAGATGGGGGTAAACATCGTGTCATTGGAAAACTTGAGTTTATCTTAGTAAACTTTGGAAGCCATGCTTTACCGCTCGCGCTATAACCGAGTTAGCACTATATTGAAGAGGGAACACTGTAATTCAAAGTCAAGTGGAATATAGAATTGGTTACCTGATGCATCATCAACAGCCTTATCTTTTACAATGGTATTATCACAACCAGCATAACCTACACGCAGTCTCACTGAATTTTTATAACAAACATCTTGATACAGTTCCTGGAACTAACACATCAAGAGCGCCGAGATTAGGAAAGTGAACCAGAAGTGTCGGATTCTGATCAATGGTACTTGTGTTATTTGTTATAGTTACAGACTGGCGAATTGCTTGGATTCAATATGGATCCCAAACTCTACATTGTGGTTTAACTTGCGCCCATATTGCGAAGACATTGTTTATACTGAAATTATGTTTCCTTATGTTTAAATCAAAACTTAACTGATACTATTGCAGTCGAAGGGGTACTAATGAAACCAGCTTTATGAATCTTAATGAGGAACTATTGCAATCTGCTGTTAATGACTATTTGTGCAGAAACAACAAAACATGATGTAGGTAAAAATATGTTTATTTACAACATTATTTGGAGAATTGAGGAGGCTACTTCGGTTGCCGGAGGGTCACCAACCCTGGGTATGTTAGATATTAAGGATAACCTGTAGGTCGTGGACCCGCGGTTAGAGGGCAAGGGAAATAACCTGTAGGTTGTGGACCCGCGGTTAGGACGGCGAGGACCTAATGGTGGGATTAGTTGCCCTGGGGTCGTGGACCCGGACATCCCTATGGACGGTTCCTGGTGTAAGATCGGAAAGCCCATGTAGATAGTGTCCCGCCGCCGTATGAATTGGGGGCTAGTCAGCTCACTCTGTACTTCCGTACTGGCGATTAAAAGCACTGAATGAGCTGAAGGCCCAAAGGAGGTTAGCAACCGAGAGCCCCCAATGAATAGTAGGGATATATATGTAAGATGTAAGGAGAAAAACATGAATATGTGAAAGTTACCAACGTTTGATTTTCAGTGAACAGAATGCAGATGTTAGAAAATTTACATGGTGGAAACATAAACCCAGACAGCAAGCTAGGCTAGACTTTTTTTAGGTTAGTGAAGATATTTTAAACCTATCCTTTGCTGCTGACATTCTCCCAGGTTATAAATCTGACCATTCGGCTATTTCTTTATGCCTAAATGATTCTCTGATAAATAATAGGGGCCGTGGATATTTTAAATTTAACACTTCCCTTTTAAGAAATAAACAATATGTGGATATGGTTACGACTGTTTTGGATGAAACAAAACAACAATAAGTTGATCCATCTTATAGATCAGACCATTCTGCTCCTTTTGATGATTTGGATTTAAAACTGAATATACATGATTCCCTATTCTTGGAAACCTTTTTAATGAATTTGCGAGATAAAACAATCTCTCTTTCCTCATATTTGAAAAAGAAAAGAGGAAAGAAGAAGAAAGCAAGATAAATGCTTTTAATAAGAGACTACAATGGTATGAGGAGGGAGAGAAACCAACAATACTTTTACCGTCTTGAAAATAGAATTTTTACAAATAATATCATCTCCTCCTTGATCAATAATGATGCTGAGGAACTGAATGATACAACTCTCATTATCAAAGAACAAGAATCATTTTATAGAAACTTGTAGCAAAAAAATAGTTCAGTAGATACTGATCCAAGCCTGATGTTAAACAATATTCCAATTCCAAAACTAGAGAATGATATGAACAGCCGTTATCCTTAAACAAAATTGGTAAAGCTACACTTGCAATGAAAAATAATAAGCGCCCAGGTCTTGATGGCTTCCCAATTGATTTCTTTAAATTTTTCTGGAAAGATTTAAGAGTCTGGATATGGAGATACTTTAATCACGCTTATCATTCTAACTCTTTGACTTTTACTATGAACTGGGGCGTGATTACTTGCATTCCAAAAGCAAATAAAGATAGAAAAAGGTTAAAAAATTGGCGTCCCATTACTTTATTAAATGCTGTATATAAGATTTTAAGCTCTTCTATTACTAATAGAATTAAGCAATCCTTAAACAAATTAATTCATTGTAATCAATCAGGATTTATCCCTGGGAGAATAAGTGAATATACTAGATTACTTTACGATATCATTTTTGAAACTAAGAGACTTGACAAAAAAGGTAAGTTGATACTCATTGATTTTGAGAAAGCGTTCGACACCGTGAATAAAGATTTTATTTTCCTCGTTCTGGAAAAATTTGGCTTTGGGCCAAATATGATTAAATGGATACATATACTCATATCTAATGCCTCTTCTTGTATTGTCCAAAATGGCCACCTCTCTGAATTTTTTATGAATGAAAGGGGTTGCAGACAGGGTGACCCAATTTCCCCCTATTTGTTTCTTTTCGTTGCTGAAATTCTCGGTATCATGTTTATAATAATGAAGATATAAAAGGTATACTTCTACACAACATTGAACACACATTGGGCCAATATGCTGATGACACCCAACTCTTTTTAGATGGCTCCGAAAAATCTTTAAAATCAGCCATGGATACACTTGAAACTTTTTACAAAATTTCAGGATTAAAAATGAACTCTGAAAAAAAAAGCAATATGGATAGGCAGTATGGCTAGTAGTAAAGTCCGATTTTGTCCTAACTTAAAGCTAGATTGGCATGATGGCAACTTTGAAGTTCTGGGCATATGTTTTAATGTTGACTTAAAAGACCTTTGGGTAATCAACACTAAAAAACGCCTAGATAATATCTATGGTATTATAAGCAAATGGAAAAAACGTAATTTGACTTTGGTGGGTAAAATAACAGTTGTTAAAACTTTAATTCTCTCTACACTTGTACATATTTTTTCTGCTCTCCCAAATCCATCAAAAGCTTTTATTGATCAAATGAATAGAACTCTTTTTAACTTTATTTGGAGTGACAAAAGAGATAAGATTAAGAGGGATTATTTGAAAAGGAATTATAGTCAAGGTGGATTGAAAATGACTGATATACCCAAATTTATATCATCTTTGAAAATTTCATGTTTAAAAAGATATTGCGAAAAAAACCCATTAATTATGACCTTGCTTGTTTTCAGTTAGCTCATATCTACACTTTAGGTGCCAGTTTGCACAAGAATCGGGAAATTGTAAATCCTTTCTGGAAAGATACCCTTATAGCCTGGAGTGACTTTATGCATTTATATGACATTGAAGACTTCGAAAAAGCAGAAATTGCTTCCCAACCCATATGGTTAAACCATTATTTTAGAGATCCAGTATTAATTTTTAATGACTGGTTTAAAAAAATTATAAATACGATAAAAGACTTGTATGATGAAAACGGATGGATCCCTTTCCCACGTTTACAACAACTTTATGATCTTAAAGGAACTTTTCTCGACTATAACCGTATGTTTTTTAATATTCCAAGAAGTTGGAGACAAAACATTGATAAAAATCTACATTCCTCCTCTAACCTCACAGTATCTCCTTGGATTTATGATCTTACACGTTCTATTAAAGGAACAAAAGTTTTTTATAATAAACTGATAGGGAATTCCCTCCCTCTCACTAAATCTTGTTTGAAATGGGAAAATCAGCAAGGATGTTCTTTTCCATGGAAACAAATATTGAGTGTATATTGCCATGGGTTAAGGGACACAAAACTCTGAGACTTCCAGTATAGATTTTTTCATAAAGTAATATTTACTAAACGTGAGTTATCAAGAATGAAACTTATTGATAACGATGAGTGTTCTATGTGTCATACTCACAAAGAAAATGTTTTTCATGTTTATATTGAATGTCATGTTGTTAAGAATTTTTGGTCAGATTTCTGTATTTACTTGACAAGCTCCTTTTTGGTACCTCTGATGTTTTAATTAACCATTTGACTGTAGCTGCTAAAAGATTTATCTTTGTCCAGTGTATTAAGAATGAAAATGTTGACTTTGTTGCTTTTAAGAACACAATAAGAAGTATCTATGACGTTGAATATCATATTGTACGTAGAAATAACGACTTCTCTGCCTTTAACAGAAAATGGGCTTTGTTTACTCAAATTGTAAAATAACTTATTCACTTGATGCTTGCAACATAATTTGATGTACCATAAATACCGCACCTTCTTAATTGTATACATAAATATGCCTTCATCTGTACCATGCTGTGGATTATGCCTTATGCCTCCTCTGTACCACATCCTTTTGCAAATTACCTTTATACATGAATTTGTACTGTTATTCCACTGTATCTGTATCCTGTGTATATGACTGAATAATAAAAATTTAAAAAAATAAAAAAATAAAAACAATAAAAAATTAAAGCTGCAAGCAGCAATGGCGGGCTCCAAGAAACACTGTGCCCAAACGTCCATGTTCGAATCCTCAAAGGGTTTCCTTGAACCAAATCCGTCAAATGTAGGCACCACTTGCAGGGTATCGTCGCAAGGAAAATGGCGTGTGCCAGGGTGTCCAGGTCTGTTCTAAAACCATTTCCGACCTCGAACATGTTCGAATCCATAAAAGGTTGGCTTGTTCCAACTCTGTCAAAAGATAGTCACCGGAAATCGCCGCTACGAAATTGGCGTGTTCCAGGGGTGTCCCAAATATAAAACACCAAGCGGTGTTACTTTTAGCATACAACCAATAACAATAAATGAGATGCATATGGCACACTAACTTCATATAAACTTGCAATAGTTTCTGTGGAGAACCTTACAAAATTTCGTTGAAAAAAATGATCAAAATCAAAATTCAATACGACCGTAACTAAAAAGAATTCCAAAATCGGCTATTAAAGTTTGATGTGTTATGTATGGAGACAATTATCAAAAAGTTTGAAAGCATTTCATGCTGTGGACTCGGAGTTGTATGCGTTTAAAGACAGGTACCCAATAAACACTGCGGAAACCTTGAATCCAAAATGGCTGCCAAACCACGAGACCAATGACCAAAGTTAAAGAACAAAAAATGTCAAGCAGCTCAAGCAGCAGATACATGCAAGGTTTCAAAGTAATCGGATAAGCGGTTGCTGAGCAATAGGGCGAAATACATCTTCAAAATATTCTGTTCTTTTAGTTATCTGCCCTTGGCTTTTGAGCCTACGGCCTTGGGTTTTTGGGGGGCACTAGTACCCAACAGTCCACATACACACACAAAATGTGAACAAAATCGAGCCAGTGGTTATTTTTCTAGCTCTGGTACAAAAATCAGCGGAATAATAATAATATTAAATCAAACGCTAACACTGGGACTCTTCAGCCTTTCGGCCTGGTGACTCTTTAACAGGCCGTAACTTCTTTGTCAGTTGGGCTCCAGTCAAACGGATTAGCGTTCTGCGTTCGTCCGGGCCCCGGGGTTCCTGTCGCATTGCTGAGATAAAGTGCTAAATCTGTTTCCCACCTCGTTCATATATTCGAATCCTCAAAGGGTTTACCTGTACCAACGCCGTGAAATGTAAAGAACCTCTTGTGAGACAATCACCACTACTAAATTGACCTGGGTGTCCCAGGATGTTTTAACCAATTTCCAACTTCGACCATGTTCAAATCCTCAAATGGTTTGTTAGTATAAACGCCATCAAATGTAATGAACCGCTTGTGAGACATCACCACACGTGTCCCAGTGTGTTCTTAACCCATGTTTGACTTCGACCATGTTCGAATCTGCATATGGTTTGTTTGTACCAACGCCATCAAATGTAATGAACCGCTTGTGAGACATCACCACACGTGTCCCAGTGTGTTCTTAACCCATGTTTGACTTCGACCATGTTCGAATCCCCAAATGGTTTGCTTATACCAACGCCATCAAATGTAAAGAACCTCTTGTGAGACATCACCACTACTAAATTGACCTGGGTGTCCCAGGATGTTTTAACCAATTTCCAACTTTGACCATGTTCGAATCCTCAAATGATTTGTTTGTACCAACGCCATCAAATGTAAGGAACCACTTGCAAGACATCGCCACATGTGTCCCAGTGTGTTCTTAACCCATGTTTGACTTCGACCATGTTCGAATCCGCATATGGTTTGCTTGTACCAACGCCATCAAATGTAATAAACCGCTTGTGAGACATCACCACACGTGTCCAGGGTGTTCTTAACTCATGTTTGACTTAGACCATGTTCGAATCCGCATATGGTGTGCTTGTACCAACGCCATCAAATGTAATGAACCGCTTGTGAGACATCACCACACGTGTCCCAGTGTGTTCTTAACTCATGTTTGACTTAGACCATGTTCGAATCCGCATATGGTTTGCTTGGACCAATGCCATCAAATGTAATGAACCGCTTGTGAGACATCGCCACATGTGTCCCAGTGTCTTCTTAACCCATGTTTGACTTCGACCATGTTCGAATCTGCATATGGTTTGTTTGTACCAACGCCATCAAATGTAATGAACCGCTTGTGAGACATCACCACACGTGTCCCAGTGTGTTCTTAACCCATGTTTGACTTCGACCATGTTCGAATCCGCATATGGTTTGCTTGTACCAATGCCATCAAATGTAATGAACCGCTTGTGAGACATCACTACACGTGTCCCAGTGTGTTCTTAACTCATGTTTGACTTCGACCATGTTCGAATCCGCATATAGTTTGCTTGTACCAACTCCGTCAAAAGATAGTCACCGTTTGAAGGACATTACCAAATTGGCGTGTGCCACAGTTTCCCAGAGTGTACTAAACCAATTTCCGACCTCGACCATATTCTAATCCGCAAATGGTTTGCTTTAACCAACGCCGTCAAAAATAAGGTACCCTAGCAATTGGCAATTGAGAAATGAAGAACTAAGCCAGCGAGTCTGACCACCCAATCGGATTTGTCGCCTCCTGTGACAAGCATAGTTGCCTCTTGAGACAAGCATAGGTTGAAAAAGGCCAATTCTGATCCTGGTCATCAAGGGTAGTACACACAATATTGAACAAGGCTGTGGAGAACGCTTGGATATCTGCAAAGCCAGTGAATGGGGGTGTATGGTAGATTTATGAGGCGCTTCCTTCAGTATTTGTACTCAAGTCTGATTTTTTTACTTAAATCAAATAATACCACACCAAGCAGTGGTGCTTTCAGTATGCAACCCAGCACAAAATGAGCTACATATAGTCTCAAAACTTCATGCAATCTTTCAATAGTTTCTGTTAAGAACATTACAAGCTATGATCTTAAAGGTAAAATTTCCGTGAAAAAAATGATAAAAATCAAAATCCAATATGGCCTTAACTACAAAAGATATCGAAAAATGGCTATGCTCATTTGTTGTGTTCTATATGGAGACAATTCTCGGAAAGTTTGAAAGCTTTTCATGCAGTGGATTCAGAGGAGATAGTATTTGAAGACAGGTACCCCAAACACCCTTTGAAAACCTTGAATCCAATATGGTTGCCTAACCACGTGTCCAATGACCAAAGTCAAAGAACATAAAATGTCAAGCAGCTCAAGCATCAGATACATGCAAGGTTTGAAAGTAAACGGACAAACGGTTGTGGAGCAACAGGGCAAAATATATCGTCAAAAAATACTTGTTTTTCAGTTATCTGCCCTTGGCCTTTGGGCCTATGGGCTTGGCCTTTTGGCGGGCACTAGTACCCAACGGTCTACAAACGTGCACAAAATTTGAACAAAATCGAGCCAGTGGTTATTTTGCTAGGGCAGGTACAAAAATCGGCGGAATAATAAATAATAATAATAATAATTAAAGCTGCAAGCAGCAATGGCGGGCTCCAAGTAACACTGTGCCCAAACGTCCCTGTTCGAATCCTCAAACGGTTTCCTTGAACCAAATCCGTCAAATGTAGGCACCACTTGCAGGGTATAGTCGCAAGGAAAATGGCGTGTGCCAGGGTGTCCAGGTCTGTTCTAAAACCATTTCCGACCTCGAACATGTTCGAATCCATAAAAGGTTGGCTTGTTCCAACTCTGTCAAAAGATAGTCACCGGAAATCGCCGCTACGAAATTGGCGTGTTCCAGGGGTGTCCCAAATATAAATCAAATATTACCACCAAGCGGTGTTACTTTTAGCATACAACCAATAACAATAAATGAGATGCATATGGCACACTAACTTCATGTAAACTTGCAATAGTTTCTGTGGAGAACCTTACAAAATTTCGTTGAAAAAAATGATCAAATCAAAATTCAATACGACCGTAACTAAAACGAATTCCAAAATCGGCTATTAAAGTTTGATGTGTTATGTATGGAGACAATTATCAAAAAGTTTGAAAGCATTTCATGCTGTGGACTCGGAGTTGTTTGCGTTTAAAGACAGGTACCCAATAAACACTGCGGAAACCTTAAATCCAAAATGGCTGCCAAACCACGAGACCAATGACCAAAGTTAAAGAACAAAAAATGTCAAGCAGCTCAAGCAGCAGATACATGCAAGGTTTCAAAGTAATCGGATAAGCGGTTGCTGAGCAATAGGGCGAAACATATCTTCAAAATATTCTGTTCTTTTAGTTATCTGCCCTTGGCTTTTGGGCCTACGGCCTTGGGTTTTTGGCGGACACTAGTACCCAAAGGTCCACATACACACACAAAATGTGAACAAAATCGATCGAGTGGTTATTTTTCTAGCTCTGGTACAAAAATCAGCGGAATAATAATAATATTAAATCAAACGCTAACACTGGGACTCTTCAGCCTTTCGGCCTGGTGACTCTTTAACAGGCCGTAACTTCTTTGTCAGTTGGGCTCCAGTCAAACGGATTAGCGTTCTGCGTTCGTCCGGGCCCCGGGGTTCCTGTCGCATTGCTGAGATAAAGTGCTAAATCTGTTTCCCACCTCGTTCATATATTCGAATCCTCAAAGGGTTTACCTGTACCAACTCCGTCAAATGTAAAGAACCTCTTGTGAGACATCACCACTACAAAATTGACCTGGGTGTCCCAGGATGTTTTAACCAATTTCCAACTTCTACCATGTTCGAATCCTCAAATGGTTTGTTTGTACCAACGCCATCAAATGTAAGGAACCACTTGCAAGACATCGCCACATGTGTCCCAGTGTGTTCTTAACCCATGTTTGACTTCGACCATGTTCGAATCCGCATATGGTGTGCTTGTACCAACGCCATCAAATGTAATGAACCGCTTGTGAGACATCACCACACGTGTCCAAGTGTGTTCTTAACTCATGTTTGACTTCGACCATGTTCGAATCCTCATATGGTTTGCTTGTACCAATGCCATCAAATGTAATGAACCGCTTGTGAGACATCACCACACGTGTCCCAGTGTGTTCTTAACTCATGTTTGACTTCGACCATGTTCGAATCCGCATATGGTGTGCTTGTACCAATGCCATCAAATGTAATGAACCGCTTGTGAGACATCACCACACGTGTCCCAGTGTGTTCTTAACTCATGTTTGACTTCGACCATGTTCGAATCCGCATATGGTGTGCTTGTACCAACGCCATCAAATGTAATGAACCGCTTGTGAGACATCATCACACGTGTCCCAGTGTGTTCTTAACTCATGTTTGACTTCGACCATGTTCGAATCCGCATATAGTTTGCTTGTACCAACTCCGTCAAAAGATAGTCACCGTTTGCAGGACATTACCAAATTGGCGTGTGCCACAGTTTCCCAGAGTGTACTAAACCAATTTCCGACCTCGACCATATTCTAATCAGCAAATGGTTTGCTTTAAACAACGCCGTCAAAAATAACGTACCCTAGCAATTGGCAATTGAGAAATGAAGAATCAAGCCAGCGAGTCTGACCACCCAATCGGATTTGTCGCCTCCTGTGACAAGCATAGTTGCCTCTTGAGACAAGCATCGGTTGAAAAAGGCCAATTCTGATCCTGGTCGTCAAGGGTAGTACACACAATATTGAACAAGGCTGTGGAGAACGCTTGGATATCTGCAAAGCCAGTGAATGGGGGTGTATGGTAGATTTATGAGGCGCTTCCTTCAGTATTTGTACTCAAGTCTGATTTTTTTACTTAAATCAAATAATACCACACCAAGCAGTGGTGCTTTCAGTATGCAACCCAGCACAAAATGAGCTACATATAGTCTCAAAACTTCATGCAATCTTTCAATAGTTTCTGTTAAGAACATTACAAGCTATGATCTTAAAGGTAAAATTTCGGTGAAAAAAATGATAAAAATCAAAATCCAATATGGCCGTAACAACAAAAGATATCGAAAAATGGCTATGCTCATTTGTTGTGTTCTGTATGGAGACAATTCTCAGAAAGTTTGAAAGCTTTTCATGCAGTGGATTCAGAGGAGATAGTATTTGAAGACAGGTACCCAAAACACCCTTTGAAAACCTTGAATCCAATATGGTTGCCTAACCACGTGTCCAATGACCAAAGTCAAAGAACATAAAATGTCAAGCAGCTCAAGCATCAGATACATGCAAGGTTTGAAAGTAAACGGACAAACGGTTGTGGAGCAACAGGGCAAAATATATCGTCAAAAAATACTTGTTTTTCAGTTATCTGCCCTTGGCCTTTGGGCCTATGGGCTTGGCCTTTTGGCGGGCACTAGTACCCAACGGTCTACAAACACGCACAAAATTTGAACAAAATCGAGCCAGTGGTTATTTTGCTAGGGCAGGTACAAAAATCGGCGGAATAATAAATAATAATAATAATAAATAATAATAATAATAATAATAATAATAATAATAATAATAATAAATCGAACGATTACAATAGGGCTCTACAGCCTTTCGGCTTGGAGCCCTAATTAAAGCTGCAAGCAGCAATGGCGGGCTCCAAGAAACACTGTGCCCAAACGTCCATGTTCGAATCCTCAAAGGGTTTCCTTGAACCAAATCCGTCAAATGTAGGCACCACTTGCAGGGTATTGTCGCAAGGAAAATGGCGTGTGCCAGGGTGTCCAGGTCTGTTCTAAAACCATTTCCGACCTCGAACATGTTCGAATCCATAAAAGGTTGGCTTGTGCCAACTCTGTCAAAAGATAGTCACGCGAAATCGCCGCTACGAAATTGGCGTGTTCCAGGGGTGTCCCAAATATATATCAAATATTACCACCATAGGTGTTACTTTTAGCATACAACCAATAACAATAAATGAGATGCATATGGCACACTAACTTCATGTAAACTTGCAATAGTTTCTGTGGAGAACCTTACAAGATATGATCTTTAAAGCAAAATTTCGTTGAAAAAAATGACCAAAATCAAAATTCAATACGGCCGTAACTAAAAATGAATTCCAAAATCGGCTACTAAAGTTTGATGTGTTATGTATGGAGATAATTATCAAAAAGTTTGAAAGCATTTCATGCAGTGGACTCGGAGTTCTTTGCGTTTAAAGACAGGTACCCAAAAAAACACTGTGGAAACCTTGAATCCATAATGGCTGCCAAACCACGTGACCAATGACCAAAGTCAAAGAACAAAAAATGTCAAGCAGCTCAAGCAGCAGATACATGCAAGATTTCAAAGTATTCAGATAAGCGGTTACTGAGCAATAGGGCGAAACATATCTTCAAAATATTCTGTTCTTTTAGTTATCTGCCCTTGGTTTTGGGGCCTACGGCCTTGGGTTTTTGGTGGGCACTAGTACCCAACGGTCCACATACACACACAAAATGTGAACAAAATCGAGAAAGTGGTTATTTTTCTAGCTCTGGTACAAAAATCAGCGGAATAATAATAATATTAAATCAAACGCTAACACTGGGACTCTTCAGCCTTTCGGCTTGGTGACTCTTTAACAGGCCGTAACTTCTTTGTCAGTTGGGCTCCAGTCAAACGGATTAGCGTTCTGCGTTCGTCCGGGCCCCGGGTTCCTGTCGCATTGCTGAGATAGAGTGCTAAACCTGTTCCCTACCTCGTTCATATATTCGAATCCTCAAAGGGTTTACCTGTACCAACGCCGTGAAATGTAAAGAATCTCTTGTGAGGCATCACCACTACTAAATTGACCTGGGTGTCCCAGGATGTTTTAACCAATTTCCAACTTCGACCATGTTCGAATCCTCAATTGTTTTGTTTGTGCCAATGCCATTAAATGTAAGGAACCACTTGCATGACATCACCACACGTGTCCCAGTGTGATCTTAACCCATGTCTGACTTCGACCATGTTCGAATCCGCATATGGTTTGCTTGTACCAACGCAATCAAATGTAATAAACCACTTGTGAGACATCACCACACGTGTCCCAGTGTGTTCTTAACCCATGTTTGACTTCGACCATGTTCGAATCCGCATATGGTTTGCTTGTACCAACGCCATCAAATGTAATGAACCGCTTGTGAGACATCATCACACGTGTCCCAGTGTGTTCTTAACGCATGTTTGACTTCAACCATGTTCGAATCCCCAAATGGTTTGGTTGTACCAACGCCGTCAAATGTAATGAACCGCTTGTGAGACATCACCATATGTGTCCCAGTGTGTTCTTAACCCATGTTTGACTTCGACCATGTTCGAATCCGCATATAGTTTGCTTGTACCAACTCCGTCAAAAGATAGTCACGGTTTGCAGGACATTACCGCTACCAAATTTACGTGTGCCACAGTTTCCCAGAGTGTACTAAACCAATTTCCGACCTCGACCATATGGTTTGCTTTAAACAACGCTGTCAAAAATAAGGTACCGTAGCAATTGGCAATTGAGAAATGAAGAATCAAGTCTGAAGCGAGTCTGACCACCCGATCCGATTAGTCGCCTCCTGTGACAAGCATAGTTGCCTCTTGAGACAAGCATAGGTTGAAAAAGGCCAATTCTAACTCTGGTCGTCAAGGGTAGTACACATAATATTGAACAAGGCTGTGGAGAACGCGAGGGTATCTGCAAAGCCAGTGAATGGGGGTTTATAGTAGATTTATGAGGTGCTTCCTTCAGTATTTGTACTCAAGTCTGATTTTTTACTTAAATCGAATAATACCACACCAAGCAGTGGTGCTTTCATTATGCAACCCAGGACAAAATGAGCTGCATATAGTCTCAAAGTTTCCTGCAAACTTTCAATAGTTTCTGTTAAGATCCTTACAAGCTATGATCTTAAAGGTAAAATTTCGGTGAAAAAAATGATCAAAATCAAAATCCAATATGGCCGCAACTACAAAAGGTATAAAAAAATGGCTATGCTAATTTGTTGTGTTCTGTATGGAGACAATTCTCAGAAAGTTTGAAATCATTTCATGCAGTGGATTCAGAGGAGATAGTATTTGAAGACAGGTGCCCAAAAAACCCTGGCAAAACCTTGAATCCAATATGGCTGCCAAACCACGTGATCAATGACCAAAGTCAAAGAACAAAAATTATCAAACAACTGAAGCAGTAGATACATGCAAGGTTTGAAAGTAAACGGACAAACTGTTGCTGAGCAACAGGGCAAAATATATCGTCAAAAAATACTTGTTTTTCAGTTATCTGCCCTTGGCCTTTGGGCCTACGGCCTTGGCTTTTTGGCGGGCACTAGTACCCAATGGTCTACAAACACACACAAAATTTGAACAAAATCGAGCTAGTGGTTATTTTGCTAGGGCAGGTACAAAAATCGGCGGAATAATAAATAATAATAATAATAAATAATAATAATAATAATAATAATAATTAAAGCTGCAAGCAGCAATGGCGGGCTCCAAGTAACACTGTGCCCAAACGTCCATGTTCGAATCCTCAAAGGGTTTACTTGAACCAACTCCGTCAAATGTAGGCACCACTTGCAGGGTATCGTCGCAAGGAAATTGGCGTGTGCTAGGGTGTCCAGGTCTGTTCTGAAACCATTCCCGACCTCGAACATGTTCGAATCCATAAAGGGTTGGCTTGTTCCAACTCTGTCAAAAGATGTCACCGGAAATCGCCGCTACGAAATTGGCGTGTTCCAGGGGTGTCCCAAGTATTGATCAAATATTACCACCAAGCGGTGTTACTTTTAGCATACAACCAATAACAATAAATGAGATGCATATGGCACACTAACTTCATGTAAAACTTGCAATAGTTTCTGTGGAGAACCTTATAAGATATGATCTTTAAAGCAAAATTTCGTTGAAAAATATGATCAAAATCAAAATTCGATACGGCCGTAACTAAAAAAGAATTCCAAAATCGGCTATTAACGTTTGATGCGTTATGAATGGAGAGAATTATCAGAAAGTTTGAAAGCATTTCATGCAGTGGACTCAAAGTTGTTTGCATTTGAAGACAGGTACCCTAAAAACACTGTGAAAACCTTGAATCCAATATGGCTGCCAAACCATGTGACCAATGACCAAAGTCAAAGAACAAAAAATGTCAAGCAGCTCAAGCAGCAGATACATGCTAGGTTTCAGCGTAATCGGATAAGCGGTTGCGGAGCAATAGGGCGAAATACATCTTCAAAATATTCTGTTCTTTTAGTTATCTGCCCTTGGCTTTTGGGCCTACGGCCTTGGGTTTATGGCGGGCACTAGTACCCAAAGGTCCACATACACACACAAAATGTGAACAAAATCGAGCCAGTGGTTATTTTTCTAGCTCTGGTACAAAAATCAGCGGAATAATAATAATATTAAATCAAACGCTAACACTGGGACTCTTCAGCCTTTCGGCTTGGTGACTCTTTAACAGGCTGTAACTTCTTTGTCAGTTGGGTTCCAGTCAAATGGATTAGCGTTCTGCGTTCGTCCGGGCCCCGGGTTCCTGTCGCATTGCTGAGATAAAGTGCTAAATCTGTTTCCCACCTCGTTCATATATTCGAATCTTCAAAGGATTTACCTGTACCAACGCCGTCAAATGTAAAGAACCTCTTGTGAGACATCACCACTACTAAATTGACCTGGTGTCCCAGGATGTTTTAACCAATTTCCAACTTCGACCCAAATCGGCTATTAACGTTTGATGCGTTATGAATGGAGAGAATTATCAGAAAGTTTGAAAGCATTTCATGCAGTGGACTCAAAGTTGTTTGCATTTGAAGACAGGTACCCTAAAAACACTGTGAAAACCTTGAATCCAATATGGCTGCCAAACCATGTGACCAATGACCAAAGTCAAAGAACAAAAAATGTCAAGCAGCTCAAGCAGCAGATACATGCTAGGTTTCAGCGTAATCGGATAAGCGGTTGCGGAGCAATAGGGCGAAATACATCTTCAAAATATTCTGTTCTTTTAGTTATCTGCCCTTGGCTTTTGGGCCTACGGCCTTGGGTTTTTGGCGGGCACTAGTACCCAAAGGTCCACATACACACACAAAATGTGAACAAAATCGAGCCAGTGGTTATTTTTCTAGCTCTGGTACAAAAATCAGCGGAATAATAATAATATTAAATCAAACGCTAACACTGGGACTCTTCAGCCTTTCGGCTTGGTGACTCTTTAACAGGCTGTAACTTCTTTGTCAGTTGGGCTCCAGTCAAATGGATTAGCGTTCTGCGTTCGTCCGGGCCCCGGGTTCCTGTCGCATTGCTGAGATAAAGTGCTAAATCTGTTTCCCACCTCGTTCATATATTCGAATCCTCAAAGGGTTTACCTGTACCAACGCCGTCAAATGTAAAGAACCTCTTGTGAGACATCACCACTACTAAATTGACCTGGTGTCCCAGGATGTTTTAACCAATTTCCAACTTCGACCATGTTCGAATCCTCAAATGGTTTGTTAGTACAAACGCCATCAAATGTAATGAACCGCTTGTGAGACATCGCCACATGTGTCCCAGTGTGTTCTTAACCCATGTTTGACTTCGACCATGTTCGAATCCGCATATGGTTTGTTTGTACCAACGCCATCAAATGTAATGAACCGCTTGTGAGACATCACCACACGTGTCCCAGTGTTTTCTTAACCCATGTTTGACTTCGACAATGTTCGAATCCCCAAATGGTTTGCTTGTACCAACGCCATCAAATGTAAAGAACCTCTTGTGAGACATCACCACTACTAAATTGACCTGGGTGTCCCAGGATGTTTTAACCAATTTCCAACTTCGACCATGTTCGAATCCTCAAATGGTTTGTTTGTACCAACGCCATCAAATGTAAGGAACCACTTGCAAGACATCGCCACATGTGTCCCAGTGTCTTCTTAACCCATGTTTGACTTCGGCCATGTTCGAATCCGCATATGGTTTGCTTGTACCAATGCCATCAAATGTAGTAAACCGCTTGTGAGACATCACCACACGTGTCCAGGGTGTTCTACACCCATTTCAGACGCCGTCCATGTTCGAATCCGCATATGGTTTGCTTGTACCAACGCCGTCAAACGTAAGGAACCGCTTGCGAGACATCATAACATTTTTCCCAGTGAGTTCTTAACCCATTTCCGACCTCGAATCCTCATGTTCGAATCCTCAAAGGGTTTGCTTGTACCAACTCCGTCAAAAGATAGTCACCGTTTGCAGGACATCACCTCTACGAAACTGGTGTGTGCCAGAGTTAACCAGAGTGTTCTAAACCCATTTACCTCCCAGACAATGTTCGAATCCCGATAATCATCTCTGAGACAAGCATGGGTTGCTGAAGACCAATGCTAACCCTCATCTTCAAGGGTAGTATGCATACTGCAAAAGACACTTTACGGTCAAAGGGAAATAAACCTAGGTTTCCTGGGCGATGTATTCGGTATTTTGTCAATATTACCACCAAGTGGTGTTACTTTTAGCATGCAACCAAGAACAAAAGATGAGGTACTTATGTCCGACTAACTTCATGTGAACTTTCAATAGTTTCTGTGGAGAACCTTACAAGATATGATGTTTAAAGTAAAATTTCGTTGAAAAAAATGATGAAAATCAAAATTCAATACAGTCGTAACTAAAAAAGATGTCAAAAATCGGCTAATAAGATTTGATGTGTTATGTATGGAGACAAGTCTCAGAAAGTTTGAAAGCATTTCATGCAGTGGATTCAGAGAAGATAGGTTTTGAAGACAGGTACCCAAAAGACACTGTGAAAACTTTGAATCCAATATGGCAGCAACTAAAAAAGATATCCAAAATCGGCTAACAGAGTTTGATGTGATATGTATGGAGACAATTCTCAGAAAGTTTGGATGCATTTCATGCAGTGGGTTCAGAGGAGATATGCTTTGAAGACTGGTACCCCCAAAATCCTGTGAAAACCTTGAATCCAATATGGCTGCCAAACCACGTGACCAATGACCAAAGTCAAAGAACAATAAATGAGGTACATATGGCACTTTAACTCCATGTAAACTATCAATAGTTTCTGTGGAGAACCTTACAAGATATGATGTTTAAAGTAAAATTTTGTTGAAAAAAATGATCAAAATCAAAATTCAATACGGCCATAACTAAAAAATATATCCAAAATCGGCTAACACAGTTTGATGTGTTATGTATGGAAACAATTCTCAGAAAGTTTGAATGCATTTCATGCAGTGGATTCAGAGGAGATATGCTTTGAAGACAGGTACCCAAAAAACCCTGTGAAAACCTTGAATCCAATATGGCTGCCAAACCACGTGACTAAGGACTAGTGACGATTGAACATAAAATGTCCAGCACCTCAAGCAGAAGACACATGCAAAGTTTCAAAGTAATCAGACTTGCGGTTGCGGAGCAATAG
Organism: Haliotis cracherodii; assembly: GCF_022045235.1. NCBI lineage: Eukaryota > Metazoa > Mollusca > Gastropoda > Lepetellida > Haliotidae > Haliotis > Haliotis cracherodii. The sequence continues at coordinate 35,061,529 of NW_027266286.1, forward strand.
AGCAAAATATACCTTCAAAAAATATTTGTTTTTCAGTTATCTGCCCTTTGTCGATGGGCCTACGGCATTGGGATTTTTGTGGTATCTAGAACGCCATGGTCTAAATACACATACAAAGTTTGAACGCAATCGTGCTACTGGTTACTTTGCTAGCTCTGGTACAAAAATCGGCGGAATAATAATAATAATAAAATATAGCTGCAAAGCAGCAATGGCGGGCTCCAAGCTATACTGTGCACAAACGTCCATGTTCGAATCCTCAAAGGGTTTCCTTGTACCAAATCCCTCAAATGTAGGCACCACTTGTAGGGTATCACCGCTACAAAATTGTCGTGTGCCGGGGTGTCCAAGTCTGTTCTTACCCCATTTCCGACCTCGGACATGTTCGAATCCATTAAGGGTTTGCTTGTACCAATTCCGTAACAAAATAGTCACCGGAAATCGCCACAACGAAATTGGCGTGTTCCAGGGGTGTCCCAAATATTAATCAAATATTACCACCAAAGGTGTTACTTTTAGCATGCAACCAAGAACAAACAATAAGATGCATATGGCACACTAACTTCATGAAAACTTTCAATAGTTTCTGTGGAGAACCTTACAAGATATGATCTTCAAAGTAAAGTTTCGGTGAAAAAAATGATCAAAATCAAAATCCAATAGGTCCGTCGATATAAAAGATATCCAAAATCGGCTAACAGAGTTTGATGTGCTATGTAAGGAGACCATTCTCAGAAAGTTTGAAAACATTTCATGCAATGGACTCAGAAGAGTATGCATTTAAAAACAGGTACCCAAAAGACACTGTGAAAACATTGAATCCAATATGGCTGCCAAACCACGTGACCAATGACCAAAGTCAAAGAACATAAAATGTCCAGCATCCAAAGCAGCAGACACATCTAAAGTTTGAAAGTAATTGGACAAGCGGTTGCGAAGCAACAGGGCTAAATATAGCTTTAAAAATTGTTTATTTTTCAGTTATCTCCCCTTGGTCTTTGGGCCTACGGCCTTGGAATTTGTGTGGTATCTGGTACATAAGTATCTGGATACACATACAAAATTTGAACAGAATCGAGACAGTGGTTATTATGCTAGCTCTGGAACAAAAATCGGCGGAATAATAATAATATTAAATCGAACGATAGCACTGGGACTCTTCAGCTTTTCGGCTTGGTGACTCTTTAACAGGCTGTAACGTCTTTGTCAGTTGAGCTCCAGTCAAATGGATGAGCGTTCTGAGTTCGTCGGGGCCCCGGGTTTATGTCGTATTGCTGAGATAAAGTGCTAAACCTGTTTCCGACCTCGTCCATGTTCGAATCCTGATATGGTTTGCCTGTACCAACGCCGTCAAATGTAATGAACCGCTTGTCAGACATACCCACATGTGTCCCAGTGTGTTCTTAACCCATGTTTGACTTCGACCATGTTCGAATCTGCATATGGTTTGCCTGTACCAACGCCGTCAAATGTAATGAACCGCTTGTCAGACATCCCCACATGTGTCCCAGTGTGTTCTTAACCCATGTTTAATTTTGACCATGTTCGAATCCTCAAATGGTTTGCCTGTACCAACGCCGTCAAATGTAATGAACCGCTTGTCAGACATCCCCACATGTGTCCCAGTGTGTTCTTAACCCATGTTTGACTTCGACCATGTTCGAATCCTCAAATGGTTTGCCTGTACCAACGCCGTCAAATGTAATGAACCGCTTGTCAGACGTCCCCACATGTGTCCCAGTGTGTTCTTAACCCATGTTTGACTTCGACGGTGTTCGAATCCTCAAATGGTTTGCCTGTACCAACGCCGTCAAATGTAATGAACCGCTTGTCAGACATCCCAACATGTGTCCCAGTGTGTTCTTAACCCATGTTTGACTTCGACCATGTTCGAATCCTCAAATGGTTTGCCTGTACCAACGCCGTCACCGTTTGCAGGACATCACCACTACGAAATTGGCGTGTGCCAGAGTCAACCAGTGTGTTCTAAACCCATTTACCACCCAGACAATGTTCGAATCCCGATAATCGCCTCTTAAGACAAGCATGGGTTGCCGAAGACCAATTCTAACCCCGATCTTCAAGGGCAGCATACATACTGCAAAAGACACTTGACGGTCAAAGGGAAATAACCCTAGGTTTTCTGAGCGATATATTCGGTATTTTGTCAATATTACCACCAAGCGGTGTTACTTTTAGCATGCAGCCAAGAACAAAAGATGAGATACATGTGCCCGACTAACTTCATGTAAACTTTCAATAGTTTCTGTGGAGAACCTTACAAGATGTGATCTTTATATAAAGGAAAAAATCGGTGAAAGAAATCATCAAAATCAAAATCAAACAGAGCCGCCACTAAGACAGATATCCAAAAACGGCTAACAGAGTTTGGTGTGTTATGTGTGGAGACAATTCTCAGAAAGTTTGAAAGCATTTCATGCAGTGGATTCAGAGGAGATAGTATTTGAAGACAGGTACCCAAAAAACCCTGTGAAAACCTTGAATCCAATATGGCAGCAACTAAAAAAGATATCCCAAATCGGCTAACAGAGTTTGATGTGATATGCATGGAGACAGTACTCAGAAAGTTTGGATGCATTTCATGCATTGGATTCAGAGGAGATAGGATTTGAAGACGGGTACCCCCAAAACCCTGTAAAAACTTTGAATCCAATATGGCTGCCAAAGCACGTGACCAATGACCAAGATCAAAGAACAGAAAATGTTAAGCACCCGAAGCAGCAGACATGTGTAAAGTTTGAAAGTAATCGGACAAGCGGTTGCGGAGCAATAAGGCGAAATATATCTTCAAAAAATACTTGTTTTTCAGTTATCTGCCCTTGGCCATTGGGCCTACGGCCTTGGGTTTTTTGTGGTATCTGGTACCTAACAACTTGCACACACGCACAAAATTTGAACAAAATCGAGCCAGTGGTTAAACTGCTATCTCTGGAACAAAAAACGGCGGAATAATAAATAATAATAATAATAATAATAATAATAAATAATAATAAATCGAACGATTACAATAGGGCTCTACAGCCTTTCGGCTTGGAGCCCTAATAATAAATCGGCCGATTACAATAGGGCTTCCAGCCTTTCGGCTTGGAGCCCTAATAATAAATCGAACGATTACAATAGGGCTCTACAGCCTTTCGGCTTGGAGCCCTAATAATAAATAATAATTAAGGCTGCAAGCAGCAATGGCGGGCTCCAAGAAACACTGTGCCCAAACGTCCATGTTCGAATCCTCAAAGGGTTTCCTTGAACCAAATCCATCAAATGTAGGCACCACTTGCAGGGTATCGTCGCAAGGAAAATGGCGTGTGCCAGGGTGTCCAGGTCTGTTCTAAAACCATTTCCGACCTCGAACATGTTCGAATCCATAAAAGGTTGGCTTGTTCCAACTCTGTCCAAAGATAGTCACGGGAAATCGCCGCTACGAAATTGGCGTGTTCCAGGGGTGTCCCAAATATAAATCAAATATTACCACCATAGGTGTTACTTTTAGCATACAACCAATAACAATAAATGAGATGCATATGGCACACTAACTTCATGTAAACTTGCAATAGTTTCTGTGGAGAACCTTACAAGATATGATCTTTGAAGCAAGATTTCGTTGAAAAAAATGATCAAAATCAAAATTCAATACGGCCGTAACTAAAAAAGAATTCCAAAATCGGCTACTAAAGTTTGATGTGTTATGTATGGAGCAAATTATCAAAAAGTTTGAAAGCATTTCATGCAGTGGACTCGGAGTTCTTTGCGTTTAAAGACACGTACCCAAAAAAACACTGTGGAAACCTTGAATCCATAATGGCTGCCAAACCACGAGACCAATGACCAAAGTCAAAGAACAAAAAATGTCAAGCAGCTCAAGCAGCAGATACATGCAAGGTGTCAAAGTAATCGGATAAGCGGTTGCTGAGCAATAGGGCGAAACATTTCTTCAAAATATTCTGTTCTTTTAGTTATCTGCCCTTGGCTTTTGGGCCTACGGCCTTGGGTTTTTGGAGGGCACTAGTACCCAACGGTCCACATACACACACAAAATGTGAACAAAATCGAGAAAGTGGTTATTTTTCTAGCTCTGGTACAAAAATCAGCGGAATAATAATAATATTAAATCAAACGCTAACACTGGGACTCTTCAGCCTTTCGGCTTGGTGACACTTTAACAGGCCGTAACTTCTTTGTCAGTTGGGCTCCAGTCAAACGGATTAGCGTTCTGCGTTCGTCCGGGCCCCGGGTTCCTGTCGCATTGCTGAGATAAAGTGCTAAACCTGTTCCCCACCTCGTTCATTTATTCGGATCCTCAAAGGGTTTACCTGTACCAACGCCGTCAAATGTAAAGAACCTCTTGTGAGACATCACCACTACTAAATTGACCTGGGTGTCCCAGGATGTTTTAACCAATTTCCAACTTCGACCATGTTCGAATCCTCAAATGGTTTGTTTGTACCAATGCCATCAAATGTAAGGAACCACTTGCATGACATCGCCACATGTGTCCCAGTGTGTTTTTAACCAATGTTTGACTTCGACCATGTTCGAATCCGCATATGGTTTGCTTATACCAACGCCATCAAATGTAATGAACCGTTTGTGAGACATCACCACACGTGTCCCAGTGTGATCTTAACCCATGTTTGACTTCGATCATGTTCGAATCCCAAAATGGTTTGGTTGTACCTACGCCATCAAATGTAATAAACCGCTTGTGAGACATCACCACACGTGTCCCAGTGTGTTCTTAACCCATGTTTGACTTCGACCATGTTCGAATCCCCAAATGGTTTGCTTGTACCAACGCCATCAAATGTAATGAACCGCTTGTGAGACATCACCACATGTGTCCCAGTGTGTTCTTAACCCATGTTTGACTTCGACCATGTTCGAATCCGCATACAGTTTGCTTGTACCAACTCCGTCAAAAGATAGTCACGGTTTGCAGGACATTACCGCTACCAAATTTACGTGTGCCACAGTTTCCCAAAGTGTACTAAACCAATTTCCGACCTCAACCATATCCTAATCCGCAAATAGTTTGCTTTAAACAACGCTGTCAAAAATAAGGTACCGTAGCAATTGGCAATTGAGAAATGAAGAATCAAGTCTGAAGCGAGTCTGACCACCCGATCCGATTAGTCGCCTCCTGTGACAAGCATAGTTGCCTCTTGAGACAAGCATAGGTTGAAAAAGGCCAATTCTAACTCTGGTCGTCAAGGGTAGTACACATAATATTGAACAAGGCTGTGGAGAACGCGAGGGTATCTGCAAAGCCAGTGAATGGGGGTTTATAGTAGATTTATGAGGCGCTTCCTTCAGTATTTGTACTCAAGTCTGATTTTTTTACTTAAATCGAATAATACCACACCAAGCAGTGGTGCTTTCAGTATGCAACCCAGGACAAAATGAGCTGCATATAGTCTCAAAGTTTCCTGCAAACTTTCAATAGTTTCTGTCAAGAACCTTACAAGCTATGATCTTAAAAGTAAAATTTCGGTGAAAAAAATGATAAAAATCAAAATCCAATATGGCCGCAACTACAAAAGATATCGAAAAATGGCTATGCTTATTTGTTGTGTTCTGTATGGAGACAATTCTCAGAAAGTTTGAAATCATTTCATGCAGTGGATTCAGAGGAGATAGTATTTGAAGACAGGTGCCCAAAAAACCCTGGCAAAACCTTGAATCCAATATGGCTGCCAAACCACGTGATCAATGACCAAAGTCAAAGAACAAAAATTATCAAGCAACTGAAGCAGTAGATACATGCAAGGTTTGAAAGTAAACGGACAAACGGTTGTGGAGCAACAGGGCAAAATATATCGTCAAAAAATACTTGTTTTTCAGTTATCTGCCCTTGGCCTTTGGGCCTACGGCCTTGGCTTTTTGGCGGGCACTAGTACCCAATGGTCTACAAACACGCACAAAATTTGAACAAAATCGAGCTAGTGGTTATTTTGCTAGGCCTGGTACAAAAATCGGCGGAATAATAAATAATAATAATAATAATAATAATAATAATAATAATAATAAATTAAAGCTGCAAGCAGCAATGGCGGGCTCCAAGTAACACTGTGCCCAAACGTCCATGTTCGAATCCTCAAAGGGTTTCCTTGAACCAAATCCATCAAATGTAGGCACCACTTGCAGGGTATCGTCGCAAGGAAATTGGTGTGTGCCAGGGTGTCCAGGTCAGTTCTCAAACCATTACCGACCTCGAACATGTTCGAATCCATAAGAGGTTGGCTTGTGCCAACTCTCTCAAAAGATAGTCACCCGAAATCGCCGCTACGAAATTGGCGTGTTCCAGGGGTGTCCCAAATATTAATCAAATATTACCACCAAGCAGTGTTACTTTTTGCATACAACCAATAACAATAAATGAGATGCATATGGCACACTAACTTCATGTAAACTTGCAATAGTTTCTGTGGAGAACCTTACAAGATATGATCTTTAAAGCAAAATTTCGTTGAAAAAAATGATCGAAATCAAAATTCAATACGGCCGTAACTAAAAGAGATATCCAAAATCGGCTATTAACGTTTGATGTGTTATGTATGGAGATAATTATCAGAAAGTTTGAAAGCATTTCATGCAGTGGACTCAAAGTTGTTTGCATTTGATGACAGGTACCCAAAAGACACTGTGGAAACCTTGAATCCAAAATGGCTGCCAAACCACGTAACCAATGACCAAAGTCAAAGAACAAAAAATGTCAAGCAGCTCAAGCAGCAGATACATGCAAGGTTTCAAAGTAATCGGATAAGCGGTTGCGGAGCAATAGGGCGAAACACATCTTCCAAATATTATGTTCTTTTAGTTATCTGCCCTTGGCCTTTGGGCCTACAGCCTTGGGTTTATGGCGGGCACTAGTACCTCACGGTCTACATACACACACTAAATTTGAACGAAATCGAGCCAGTGGATATTTTTCTAGCTCTGGTACAAAAATCGGCGGAATAATAATAATATTAAATCCAACGCTACAAGGGGACTCTAGAGCCTTTCGGCTTGGTGACTCTTTAACAGGCTGTAACTTCTTTGTCAGTTGGGCTCCAGTCAAACGGATTAGCGTTCTGCGTTCGTCCGGGCCCCGGGTTCCTGTCGCATTGCTGAGATAAAGTGCTAAACCTGTTTCCCACCTCGTTCATAAATTCGAATCCTCAAAGGGTTTACCTGTACCAACACCGTCAAATGTAAAGAACCTCTTATGAGACATCACCAATACTAAATCGCCACCGCCACATGTGTCCCAGTGTGTTCTTAACCCATGTTTGACTTCGACCATGTTCGAATCCGCATATGGTGTGTTTGTACCAACGCCATCAAATGTAATGAACCGCTTGTGAGACATCACCACACGTGTCCCAGTGTTTTCTTAAACCATGTTTGACTTCGACAATGTTCGAATCCCCAAATGGTTTGCTTGTACCAACGCCATCAAATGTAAAGAACCTCTTGTGAGACATCACCACTACTAAATTGACCTGGGTGTCCCAGGATGTTTTAACCAATTTCCAACTTCGACCATGTTCGAATCCTCAAATGGTTTGTTAGTACAAACGCCATCAAATGTAATGAACCGCTGGTGAGACATCGCCACATGTGTCCCAGTGTGTTCTTAACCCATGTTTGACTTCGACCATGTTCGAATCCGCATATGGTTTGCTTGTACCAACGCCATCAAATGTAATGAACCGCTTGTGAGACATCACCACACGTGTCCCAGTGTTTTCTTAAACCATGTTTGACTTCGACAATGTTCGAATCCCCAAATGGTTTGCTTGTACCAATGCCATCAAATGTAAAGAACCTCTTGTGAGACATCACCACTACTAAATTGACCTGGGTGTCCCAGGATGTTTTAACCAATTTCCAACTTCGACCATGTTCGAATCCTCAAATGGTTTGTTTGTACCAACGCCATCAAATGTAAGGAACCACTTGCAAGACATCGCCACATGTGTCCCAGTGTCTTCTTAACCCATGTTTGACTTCGACCATGTTCGAATCCGCATATGGTTTGCTTGTACCAACGCCATCAAATGTAGTAAACCGCTTGTGAGACATCACCACACGTGTCCAGGGTGTTCTTAACCCATGTTTGACTTCGACCATGTTCGAATCTGCATATGGTTTGCTTGTACCAACGCCATCAAATGTAATGAACCGCTTGTGAGACATCACCACATGTGTCTCAGTGTTTTTTTAACTCATGTTTGACTTCGACCATGTTCGAATCCGCATATGGTTTGCTTGTACCAACGCCATCAAATGTAATGAACCGCTTGTGAGACATCACCACACGTGTCCCAGTGTGTTCTTAACTCATGTTTGACTTTGACCATGTTCGAATCCGCATATAGTTTGCTTGCACCAACTCCGTCAAAAGATAGTCACCGTTTGCAGGACATTACCAAATTGGCGTGTGCCACAGTTTCCCAGAGTGTACTAAACCAATTTCCGACCTCGACCATATTCTAATCCGCAAATGGTTTGCTTTAAACAACGCCGTCAAAAATAAGGTACCCTAGCAATTGGCAATTGAGAAATGAAGAATCAAGCCAGCGAGTCTGACCACCCAATCGGATTTGTCGCCTCCTGTGACAAGCATAGTTGCCTCTTGAGACAAGCATCGGTTGAGAAAGGCCAATTCTGATCCTGGTCGTCAAGGGTAGTACACACAATATTGAACAAGTCTGTGGAGAACGCTTGGATATCTGCAAAGCCAGTGAATGGGGGTGTATGGTAGATTTATGAGGCGCTTCCTTCAGTATTTGTACTCAAGTCTGATTTTTTTACTTAAATCAAATACTACCACACCAAGCAGTGGTGCTTTCAGTATGCAACCCAGGACAAAATGAGCTACATATAGTCTCAAAACTTCATGCAATCTTTCAATAGTTTCTGTTAAGAACCTTACAAGCTATGATCTTAAAGGTAAAATTTCGGTGAAAAAAATGATAAAATTCAAAATCCAATATGGCCGCAACTACAAAAGATATCCAAAAACGGCTATGCTGATTTGTTGTGTTCTGTATGGAGACAATTCTCAGAAAGTTTGAAAGCTTTTCATGCAGTGGATTCAGAGGAGATAGTATTTGAAGACAGGTACCCCAAACACCCTTTGAAAACCTTGAATCCAATATGGTTGCCGAACCACGTGTCCAATGACCAAAGTCAAAGAACAAAAAATGTCAAGCAGCTCAAGCATCATATACATGCAAGGTTTCAAAGTAAACGGACAAACGGTTGTGGAGCAACAGGGCAAAGTATATCGTCAAAAAATACTTGTTTTTCAGTTATCTGCCCTTGGCCTTTGGGCCTATGGGCTTGGCTTTTTGGCGGGCACTAGTACCCAACGGTCTACAAACACGCACAAAATGTGAACAAAATCGAGCTAGCGGTTATTTTGCTAGGGCAGGTACAAAAATCGGCGGAATAATAAATAATAATAATAATAATAATAATAATAAATAATAATAATAATAATAATAATAATAAATCGAACGATTACAATAGGGCTCTACAGCCTTTCGGCTTGGAGCCCTAATAATAATAATAAATCGAACGATTACAATAGGGCTCTACAGCCTTTCGGCTTGGAGCCCTAATAAATCGAACGATTACAATAGGGCTCTACAGCCTTTCGGCTTGGAGCCCTAATAATAATAATAAATCGAACGATTACATTAGGGCTCTACAGCCTTTCGGCTTGGAGCCCTAAATATTAATACCACCCAACGAAACACAGCATGGAGTTAAATTACCCGATTTAGTTCCCTATAAAGAGTTGTGCATCCATCTTGATCAGATCAGTACAACGGAAAATATTCAACATGCAATCTAGGATATTTAAGCGATGTCGCCGTTAGTGGACTCAATAAAAACACTTTGTACAATCTTACTATTGAACTATTGAATATCGTCATTACCCAACCATATGTGATGATGGGTAAGGGACATCAATTAACTAAGATAATAAATAGTGGGATCCTACTCACGGCTTATATCCCCTCAAAATGAAAAAGTGTTTCAGTCTCTCCCCTACCAGAAAACCCAGGTCATATGTTATTGAGTCGTCCGGCAGTAAAAAATGTCAGTTTATATTTGGTTACTGAATTCAATAATATGAAACAGAACTTGAGTGCAATACATAATCCTTCTACGCTTATTATTGAAGTCTTGTTTGGAGATGTACCCGTAGATGCCTTCGAAATATTACCAGGTCTATCAATTAAATGGCTCAAGCAACACGAGCGTCGACGTTATAGCATAATTTATGTAGGAGCCCATTGCAACCCTTGAGGGGATCCAAGTTAATAAAAGTAATAGCATTTCTCTTACTAAGATATTTATGCCATATAACATACATTTAATAAGGCTCATGTATATACTCTCAAAACATTGAAGCAAGACCAATTAAAGCCTATTATATGATATAATAATATATATTATGAATTTGTATCGATGAAAAGATGGATACTGTTGATAGATTTCGATTACATCAAATAAGCGACATAAAACATCGAATAGAGAAGGAGAGGGAGTTGAGACTTGGATTGTATAAAAAGTATCGCAGAGCCGTGAATGCTCTCGATGGAGTTGACACCGCGTTTGTAACAGCTAGCATGGGACTTGGTGTAGCCAGTGTTGGTTTATCATCAACTATAATCGCGGCGCCTATCGGACTTGGTATGGAAATAGCCGCCGGAGTCTCTGAACTGGCAGGAATAGCGATAAAATGTATTTCTCAGAAGTCCCAAAAGAAAGCATTAAAACATGATAATATTCGGATGCGCGCCGAAGCAAAGTTGAACAGCATTGAGGGACATATTTCAACAGCAATGGCTGATTGTAAGATATCCGAGGAGGAGTTTCGTTTAGTTTTGGCAGAACTCACTAAATACAACGTAATGAAGCAAGACATTCGATCCAATTCTCGTAAGACCAGTGGTATTAGCGAAGACGAGATAAAAAAGTTCATAGAACAGGGGAGACAACAAGTGCGCCAATTATTCCGTGCCAAAACCAAAGAACTGGTTGGAGATTAAAAATAGATTGCTTCCTGTCGTTGGATCACATTTAAACGAATGCTTACATAAGTATATAATAATGGAGAATTACAAATCAACAAAGGAAGAACTCAAAAAAGCTATCAAAGCATTTATGCTCAAGGACAAAATTATCAAATGGAGAGAATTACCACAAGATATATATTATATTAGTGATGTCAAACCAACCAAATATGGTCATCAATTGTTTCTTTCCAATTACCAAGAAGAATATATAGTCTGGTCTCCTAGTAAAATGAACGAAGAACTAAAAATGTTGAATATCACTATGTTAAAAATAATGGTATACGTATGAGTAAAAATAATAGAAAATATTTTCATTACAACTTAGTTTAATGTCATGATGATTGTTGAATCGCATCATCGTTTACACATAGAAAATTCCATCTGTAGTATCGGTATAGGTATATAAATCTGGCTCCAGTGGAAGTGGTGCAGAACCATTATTACCTATACCACTTTCTCATCTCATTATGTAAGCTATCTGAAAGACCAACGGCGGCTTAACATACATTCCTAATAATATGGAAAAACATTTTTATCATTCTCGTTGACTAAAACTATAAATTATACGAACAAGGATGAGAAAGCAAGAACAAAACATAGTAATGGACTTAAATTCGTGGATAGCGTACAGTTTCTGTTATCTTCCCTGGACAATTTAGCTAATGCAAACAATCCCGATGACTTAGCTGTAACAAATGAATATACTGATCAGTTAACATGGCATTTGTTGCTAAGAAAAGGTGTATATCCTTACGAATATATGGATGATTGATCTAGATTAGATGAAACTAAATTACCACCCATTGAATCATTCAATAGTAACTTAACAGAATCTAAAATAACAGATGCCGATTATTAACACGCTCTGACGGTGTGGGATAAATTAGGTTGTAAGAATTTAGGCAATTATCATGATCTGTACTTAAAAACCGATGTACTGTTACTCGCCGATATCTTTGAGATATTTAGAAAGACATGTTTAAAACTATAGGGCTTGGATCCGGCATGGTACTATTCCAGTCCCCGACTATTGTGGGAGGCATTGTTGAAGAAGACCAGTGAAGAACTAAAACAACTCAACAATTACGATATGCACTTGTTTATTGAGAAAGGAATAAGAGGTGGTATATCGATGACAGCGAAAAGGTATTCTAAGGCTAACAATAAATTAGTGGAAGGATATGATCCCTTTAAACCCGTTTCACACATATTATATCTTGACGACAACAATTTGTACAGATGGGCTATGAGTCAACCTTTACCCACGGGTGGTTTTGAGTGGTTTTGAGTGGGTTGATGTGAATGATATCCACAATGTAGATGTGAATAAAGGGTACATACTAGAAGTTGACTTTGAATATCCAAAAGAGTTACACAAAGACCATAACAGTTATCAACTATCTCCAAAAAGATTAATGGTTAACAAAGATTGGATCTCAGAATATCAACACTCCTTGATGGGCAATACTAGGTTAGCTAACGTAGAAAAATTCGTACCAAATTTGATGGATAAGACAAAAAGAATCGTTCACTACAGAAATCTCCAGTTATATCTATCGTTAGGCATGAAACTAAAGAAAATAAATAGAATTCTAAAGTTTGATCAAAGCCCTTGGATGGAGCCCTTTATAAGGGTGAACACAGATTTAAGAAAGATGGCTACCATTTCGAAAAGAATCTATATTAGCTCATGAATAACTCAGTATTTGGTAAAACTATGGAGATTCTAAGAAAACGTGTTGATTAGTCAGATTTAATGAGGAAGAAAGACTCAGAAAACTTATACCCAGTCCGGCTTTTAACAGAAGCAAGATATTTGATAACGAATTAGCTGCACTACATATGCAGAAGAGTAATATAAAATTCAACAGACCGGTGTATGTTGGTATGAGAATTCTTGACTTGTCAAAACACTTAAATGTAAATTATATATTTTTGTTTGTGCAGCTAATAACAGTTATCTCATCCATCCATGCACTCTTATTTCTTATCATTTATAATTATCACAATCCTGTTTCCAGTACCCCTTTTTCCACTTTTAGTAGTTACAACTTATTTACCTACCTACACAGTATTACGCATGCTCATTGGTCTGTTTTTGCTATTTAAAGAATTGATCACATGACCTCTGGCTTGTTCAACTTTGTCCTTTCGCCATTGTTTTTAACTCTCATTATGTCACTTTGAATCCCGGCTCAATCGATCTAATTTCAAGCCATCCATGACACTTACGTATTGATCTCAAAAGCAAAGATGTCGAAGAAATGTTCTTCCATGCCTACAAGCCCGAGAACACATTCTAATTCTCATACATCGATTCCTCCTAACAATGACGTGGAAAGTGGAAGGGTCAATGTTGCCTTGGTTTCCAGAATGCCGACTTCCAACCCGTATTTGACAGCCAAACAACTACAGGCTCCTTTATTGGACATGGGATTTCGCATTCCAGTATCTTGGAGTAGGAGGACGATGATCCAGCTCTATACAGAAAATCAGAGTGCGACACGAGAGAGGTCACGACCCAGATCCAGGCAGCCAATGAGTACTGTGACGTCATCGGACAGTTTACCTCTCGCTTCAACATCAGCTCAGTCCCCTGCCCAGGTTTCTTTACACCCAAGGAACGTCAGTCCTGATGACTTAGCATCGGAATTTCCAGCTGATAATGTTGCTATCAGAATTGTTGATCTGCACGACTCCACACTCAGTGACGGCAATTCATTCATGCGCACTGAGCAGCTTCTGCCATCTTCTTCTTCCGTTGATCTGCTTGGCATCCGGCAAGAGTTACAGGAATTAAAAGATCTTGTTTACACTGTCGTCAAGGATAAGCAATGTGATGCCACACGTCAAGACAACACCATGCAGCCTGCAACAGTTCGACAGCCAGTGTCATCTAACTCTTTGCCGCATATTGACACTGTCGCACCAGCCATCGTGAAACGCATATAAGCAGGTAAATACGTGAACTTATCACTTCTACTTCCTAACCTAACATCAGGGGAATACCCAACTGCCAAATTCAACGGACAGACATTCCAACTGAAGGATGATCACAGGTTTAACAAGTCACTCACTCTGCCCAAATTCCTAGATGCGTTTAGCATATATAAACAGATCTTTTGTTCAGGTAATCAAGAGAGGTCAGACGACTTAGACAATCATCAAAGAAATGTGGTGTACTTAGCAAAACACTATGGTGGTACTGCATTTTATGATTACCATAAAATGCTTGCTTCAAGAATTGCTGCATACGCTGAAATTGGAACACCAGTTCGTTGGGGTGAGAAAGATCCTGATTTATGGAGTCTGTGTACGTCTGGTCTTAGAGCCAGAGCTTGTGCTGTATGCCACAGTGTGACGCATGCCACAGACATGTGCCCAAGTGTAGCAAGTAGTCCCACCAACACAAATTAGCGCCATCACCAATACAGCCAGCAGGACTTCCAACAGAAATTCTCCTCTTCATCAACTGACGCCAGGGGTCGACAAAGAATCAGAATCCAAGGGAAAGAAATGTTTGGAATTCATTATCATAATAACATAAATAGACACATTTTTCAGTCCATTTGTAAAATAACTCAATATTTAGGCAGCTAATAAATTACCTAAGTGAAAATTTTACACATTTTGACTATAAAATACACACACGATAAAATAAGCAATGCTCAGGTAAAATATTTACTTTGTGTTGCAAGTCAAAATAGTGTAAACAAATTTCACACAATACCAAGCAAGTGACTTATCAAAACCTTGTCATCATAACTGATGCTACCCACAAAGATCCCTACATTTCCTTATTATCTCGAAAACTGTATTTCATTTTGTTGATCAATGTGACCATACGTCCTCATACTATCAATAAAAGGGACAACGTTAACTGTGCTTATGAATGGCGCAGCACAGGTTGCGAACTAGTCTAGATTTCTGCGATATCATCCAGGTACTCACGGGGTAAAAACAAAGGCAACAACCAGTCCCGGGTAATTGCTGTAGATCAGTGCCCCTTTAAGTTTAAAAATATAAACAGATCATTGTGTAGCATAACTGTTGAATGCAAGTGACTAAAACTTAACATATAAGCTACCCAAATATATGTAATTTTCGGATTGAACTGAAAGAATCTTGTCGCTAATACTTGTGTAACAAAAGTCAATTTCATATTTATGTATCATGACTGTTAATTTACTGAAACTGTATTTGTGCTGTAAATATATACACCACAATACAATCTGACCACAAATGCATCGAATGTATCACATGCAAACATGACCATGTGCTATGGTATCTATAGCGCAACCCTAAATAAGCTCCAACCACTGTGATTTGAGGCAGACGCTCAAACACGACCAATTCTATTTTTTTATGACAAAACTACTGAAACTTTATTGACTTATATCCAGATATGGAGCCATTTGTGATATCCAAGGTTTGTCATTCAAGTTCATATATGAAGTTTGACGGTCTTTGCTGATCTAGTATATGTACAGTTTTCAAAAATCTTGACGTTGCCAGTCACTGTTTCACACTGAAACACTGCCACCTTGCGGGGTATTTATAGTCAGGGTTGGGCTTTAGGTCCATCACAAGAAAAAGACCCATCTTGAAGGGTTGAAGGTCCATTAATGCTCTCAGTGCAACTGTTGAACCCATTTGACAGTGGAAGAACACCCCAAATGAAACTCTCTCTAACTGTTTAACGAGTAGGCTTTGCATATATTTTATGTTACATACGGTATGCATAAATGCGCAGCTTGCAAAGTATCAAAACTTTCAGTTGTTTATTTACATTAAAAAGAAAACATCTCAAGTTAAAAAAGTATCGACCAAATTTATCGACCATTGTTGATTTTTGGCACTTCATGTTGAGCGGCATACAATCCAATATTTTCTTTATAATTTTATCATTTTTCATATTCGATCATAATTTTTTGTTTGCTGACGAAAGGAAAACACTCAAGTTCCTTAATTTCTAAAAATTAGCAAATTTCAATGTAACTTAATTATAAACAAAAACAATCTGTATTGTAACATCATCGATTGGATGGAACTTGTACGATCATGGCAACGGCGGTAAACAAACAACTCCCATAAGACTGTTACAATAATTCTGTTACATCCAACTTAATTTTCCTGATTTATTGACATGGATGTATAACTCTTTGTAAAAAAATATCTAGGTTTTATACAGTTTGCAAATGATTTCGTTTGATTAACTTTCGGACACATTGACAAGCCGACAATAGTCAGTGACACGTTTAGGGCGTGGCCTAACTCGCGATTTGTTTGGTTGAACTAAGTCAACAAACACTGCAAATAATGACAAATAAACCCTTCAACAGCAAAATAATACAGTTTATGAAAAATAATCAAAATACTTGCAATTTTAGCTATCATTTCTGAAACCAGAAGCACGTACCACATGACACACATCAAAGCAAAATATGCAAAAGTTGGTAAGCTAACATAATCAAATTCTGAAATAGATTCAAATTCAAAAGAAAATACATACTATTTTTCATCAACTGTTTACTATTAATTGATCTGGATAGCAGTCTTCACTCCTATTTGTTTCATATTTGTTTGTGATTGCGTAACATCAAATTTGTAAGTCTTAATCCAAAACTGTAAAGGATTCCACGCTCGATCATTTGAAAATTATTGTCTGAAAACGACGGCAGCGGGGAGCGATATAACATATTCATATGCCATGATAATAACAACATAATATTGTTATTGGTCTGTCAGTGCAAGAACAATTTAGAATTTTAAAAATTGTTTTTTAAAAGTTTACTCCCCCTCCCCAATCTTCAGAACGGATGAAAGCAAGTACACATGTCGACTGTATGAATGTAGGGCCTATGTGATTTTGTACCCCCCCAAAAATTGTATCCAAAGTACTGGGTGATTTTGTACCCAAGAAAACTAAATTAAATCTGTATTATTTTACTATTTTTTTTCATGTTAATTGCAAACAATGAACTGATTATTATGATAAAACATTTCATCAAGATCATAATATGACTGACCTAAATGTATGTGGTCCTTGAGTGAAGTCAGTCCACATTGGTACAACTCAAATTGATTAAATGTGAGAGGAAAG
The DNA here is from genome assembly GCF_022045235.1 of Haliotis cracherodii. NCBI lineage: Eukaryota > Metazoa > Mollusca > Gastropoda > Lepetellida > Haliotidae > Haliotis > Haliotis cracherodii. Next base: position 35,078,728 of record NW_027266286.1, read on the forward strand.
TAATAAATTCTTGAAGAAGAGGCCAGTAAATTGGTGAACTTTAAGTTAATTGTAGTGTTTTGACAAGAAAGTGATTATAATTTTACTTTTTCATACAAAAAGTAATGTGTAGCTTTGAAACTACATAACTGTTACATAAAATTATGCTGGATACATACCGGTTTGGGTACAAATTCTCAAGAAATTTTACATACAAAAAGCACATTTCAAATGGATTTTGTGGAACGATGGGATAAAAAAAGATTTCTCATCAGTGGAATACCTTTTTACATATTAAAACAAGTATTTGTTTATGTATTCAAACTCAGGTAGATGGCCCATGTTTTGTCCTAAAAGCAGAAAAAAAATCTGAAAAGTATTGACACCTCAGAAATGAGGGCTTTTATAGTAACAATTCTGTCTCACTTGTCAGATGGTTTGACGTTGGTCTATCAAAGAAAACTCCTCATGAAATTTAAAAAAACTAAATTATGACACTGAAAATTTCAAGCACTTAACCTAAAATAATTCAAGGAAAGACAAATGTTTGTTGCAAATACTTTTGTTTTTGGCAATTCTTGTCTCATGATGGGCACTTACATACACACCAACTGAGGAACTTGTGACACACCAGCTGATGAAGTTGGATACTGTGATTGGATACAAGGGAAAAACAGGTTTGCAGCAGTACATGTATGCAAAAATAAACCGCATGAGGTGACATAAAGTCCTGGGGTGTGGCTGACAGGATAAAATACATCTGACAAGGATAATCATGTATACAGGGACATTTCTTTTAACTCCACCCAGAAGGCTGAGACACATATAGAACAAAAGGACCTATACTGACTGGACATTCAGAAACCCATCAAATGATAAAGGATGTCAGATCCAAAGCCGGTGATGATCTGCATTTGTTTTGAATTTTTGTACATCACATTGACTGATAGACGAAAACCTGTTAATCACATTTCACAATGGTTCATGTTCCTTAAAGGGGGACATGCATGAGCGTCACTGTCACACACACAAGAGCATACTGTAACAATCCTGGAAAGTCCTGCCAGATTAATTACACATTATTTCATTGGTGAGAACCCTGAAAAAATACATAAAAAAGGATATTTCCATGTACCTTTCTCCAACAGAACTGCAAAAATTGTCAATGTACGTATATATGTGCCCTAGTCATTTTTCAAAAGATAATGTTCTCTCATAAATATATGGCTAACTCACCAGTTTAAGTGCCACCCTGGTTCTTGTGATTTAACATACAAAAATCTCATGTAACTGATACAAGAAATTAATGTATCGTATTCATATAACAATTATATTTAAGAATTGTTTGGAAAGAAACCACTTCACACACAAGATTAATGTCCATATGAGTTGTGTATGTGTATGTTCATATGGATCTTATCTATTTCTTTATTTTTTATGGAACAATAAATTGAAATAATGATATCAAAGAGTAACTTATTCACATATTTGATAATCAGGTGAAAGAAAATAATTGTTGAATAAACTATCTTTAAACTAAAAATAATAATTGAAGTTTGATCAGTTACACTGTGCTGATGCATTGACCAATATTTAGTGCCGATACACATAATCATTGTGGAAAAAAAGCTATTATTTATGAAAAAATATAACATAATATGTGAACAGCTGTAAATAATTAAACATTAACAAATCTATCATCAAGATGCAATTATGGCGGTTTTTGGAATAAATTTTAAAATGCTCCGTGAACATCATGCTAGAATTGATAAATGTATTATAAAAGGAAAAGTTCTTTAAATCCCACATTTAATTAGAAAATAACACTGAAAATAAGTATGTAGTATTTTATTGATATATACATCACACGTTTGGGTATATCCTATCATATTCGGCATCGCATGAATGCTATTTTGACACACGTTTTGTCACGCCTATTTTCGTGCACATGTGGTGGGTGATCATTGCAGATCGACGATATCTATAGACCAATTGCCTTAAAATCAATTATTATAGTGAAAACAAAATCATCATCATGTACATCACAGATACATGGATCATATCCATTTATATTCAACGTAACATCAAATGTTGATCCTTATATATCAACAAATGTTCAAATAAAAGATACCGAGAAACTTGCATGTGGCATGTTGATTCATCTTCTACCTTTTCCGGGTCATGGGAGCATGCAAGGTCAAACAGATTAAAAAATATGTCAATAATATCGTAAAAATCACTTGTGTTAATTTGTGTTAATTTGTGTGAATTCTGTATGTGACAGACGAAATATTTCAAAATTGACTGTAATTGTTTTGTAACAAAAGCTTATCAACGGACTACCCCTGTCTCTGACATCACATCGGGTGACCTTTGCACTTACTGAAATATTGCTGTCAGAATTGACAATCTTTATTTTTGTTTTTCTCGTCATATTAAACGGAAATTGACAAATGAAACATTCTTCGATTGAGAAGATCATCAACTTTTGCCAAGGCATATATATGAAGGCAATGTAAACTTTAAGTTAAGCCAAGGTCGGGCGAAGCGCGCAATGTTTGATATTAGAACGTCTGCTAGCATCATGACACGGGATTTGTATTTTCGTATATCGTAAATATTCCACCAAAACATTTGCAATTAGGAATGGTGAATATATATGAGTCATTAATTGTTTCCTGCAAATTTTATAATGTGCCACGTTAGATTAACCCGATTATTCGTATTTTTGCAACTGACATGATGACCTAGAAAATTAGTAAAATCTAAATATTTTTTACATTTGTATACTTATCCTGCATTACTCCGTATTGCATTTACTGCTGTCTTTGACAGAGAGAAGAACTGTGTGAGATCCAGCTGCTGAAGAAAGTTGTTTCCATCTGTCCAGGAAGCAGCGCCCCCTCCCACACAGTCAGCACGTGACCCGGAAGACATGACGTCATGTCAAAACACATAACTGCTTTAACATAACATCGGAAACTTCGTGGGGAGGAAGCGGAGCGCAGGGGGGCACTTAGACTTCGTAATGCAGGATAAGTATACAAATGTAAAAAATATTTAGATTTTACTAAATTTTTTAACTTATCCTGCATTACTCCGTATTGCATCTTTATCAGACGGCACGGCCGGTGGGCATACCTTCAGATGTGAGCCAGAAGAAAACCCTCGTCAAGGTCCGATGAAATTGCACCGCATGGACAAGAGATGACCGGAACACCAGCGACCATTCCTGTCGAAGGAAACGAGAGTCGATGCAAAAGAGGGAACCCGAAATAGGTGACAGAAATAGTATGAGGCGGGAAGGCCAAACTAGAACTGACCTAAGAGCAAATGCGGAACGCAGTAGAGCCCTCTAGTCTGGGGTGATAAACACCAGAGAGTTCGACGGGCCCCGCTCAGGGTAACGGAGAATCAGTGGCGTCGGAGGTTGGTGACCTGTTGAGCTACCACCAGGGGACCAAAGCTATGAACGCTGGCGACATCTTCCAAGGCTACATCACGGAGGTAGTGGCTGGCGAAAACGGTGTAGGATCGCCAAAAACAGCCTTCCATGATCGATTTGAGGGAACAGTTACTGTGCAGAGCCATGGTAGAGGCGACCGCCCGAATCTCGTGGGGGTTGTTAGCCTTGGGGGGGTCCAATCCGGCGACTTTATATGCTAGGAGAATGACCGCCCGGAGCCACAGGGAGATAGTATTCCGGCTGACCTCCGACAGCGACGAAGGGGAGACCGGTAGGAAAAGGCGTTTCCTAGACTTACGGCAGTCTTTAGATCGTCGCAGGAAAACCTTCAGGGCCCTACTGGGGCATAATAAAAGCTCCTCCACGTCGTCGGCACCCACAATCGACGAAAGGGGAGGGATGGTGAAGGATCTATCAGGCTGACCTGGGAGTTGATTCTTTGCGATGAAGTCCCAGCACAGCCCAAGATGAACTGCGCCATGAGTCCCGCGTTCGAACCGGACCCGAGAGACGTCGAGGGCATGGAGCTCACTAACCCGGGCGGCCGTAGCCAAGGCCAGTAGAAACACCGTCTTCTTCGTTAAGTCGTAAAAGGAAGACGTGTGGAGTGGTTCGAAGGGAGCCTCCTGAAGAGCCTTTAAGACCACATTCAGATCCCATGCAGGCGGTCTGAACTTGGCTTTCTGGTCGTCGAGACGAAACGAGCGCAGCAACGCCTGAAGTTCGGGAATTTTCGTCATTCTCCGGTCATCCGGGATGGCAAGGACGGAGTTAATGGCGACCAGGTACATGGATATGGTAGTACAGAAGAAACTCAGCCAGGAACTGCGGTGACGCCGTCATCGGATCCTGATGCTTGTCAGAGCAGAAAGCCTGGAACGAGGACCATTTATCATCATATAATCCCCGAGTAGATGGACGATGGGCGAAAGCAATAGCCTTGGCCGCTCTAGTTGAATAGCCCTTGGCTCCTAGGGCTTTTTGCAGATGTGCCAGGCGTGCAGATGAAACCGAGCGGGACTTGGGTGTGGCAACCGACTGTGTGGGTGGAGCAGCAGCTTGGACCACGCCGGCAGTTCTAGAGGGTTGTCTCTGGTGACGTTTCAGAGGTCGACAAACCAACTTCTGGCTGGCCACCAAGGCGCGACCAAAATCAGTGTCAAGTGTCGAGTGGCCTGGATCTTTTGCAGAACCCTGGGAAGGAGAACCGGAGGCGGAAAAGCGTACGCGCAGCTGGCAGTTCTGAGACGTGGCGAACAGATCGATGTTTGGAGTGGCGATCGTTTGACAAAGGACGGTGAAGATCTCTGGGTGGAGTCGCCATTCGGTGGGAGCCACCTTGTCCGGCCTGGACAGAGCGTCTGCCAGAACATTCTTGCAACCTGGAATGTGCTGAAAAAGGAATTGCAGGTCTAAGCGGTCCACCAGGTCGAAGAATCGGAAGGTCTGGTTGAGCAGGGACTGAGAGTGGAGAGTACCCTGATTCCTCAGACACCACACCACGGTGATGTTGTCCGTGGAGATGGTCAACTCGGCTTGACGGAGAATGTTCTGCCAGTGGGAGACGGCCAGGATGAGAGCTTCGAGTTCGAGGTTGTTGCTGTGCCAGTGGAGTCGATCTCCGGACCACAGCCCTGCAACTGTTTGAGTCCCCAAATGAGCCCCCCAACCCTGTTTGGATGCGTCGACGAACAGGTGGAGGGAGGGCTGTAGAGCGGTCAAGGAGACGCCGCCGCAGACGTTCCATTCCACCGTCCACCATCGGAGGAAGGGGTGGAGGTGGACCGGGAGGACGATGAGGGACTCCGGATCCTGCTGCCCGATAAAGGGTGCGAGAAACCGTTGAATTGGACGGAGTTGGAGACGACATCTGGCAGTCAGGTCTTGAGCCGACGTGAGGAGACCCAATAGAACCTGCCATTGGCGGAGAGTTCAAGCCTGTTGGAGGGCGGGGAAGAGATGAGCGAGGATTTTCAACCACCTGTCTCTGGGGACTTGAAGGAGGTCCTGATCCGTGAGAAACAGGCCCCCGATAAACTGCAGACGGAACGATGGGGTCAGCTCTGACTTCGTCTGATTGACGATCCAACCCAACTGATGGAAGAGCCGCAGGGTAAAATCCCTGTGACGCAGTAGCAACGCCGAGTCCCGATTGTTGAGGAGACAATCGTCGATGTAAGGATCGAAGTTGATGTGCCTCAGGTGCAGGTAGGCGGCAACCGGTCGGGTGATCCGTGTGAAAAGCCACGGGGCCGTTGAAATTCCAAATGGTAGGACCGCCCACTGGTAATGGGTACCATTGAAAAAGAACCTGAGGAAGCGCCGGTCGTTGGGGTGGATGGGTACATGAAGATAGGCAATGACTGCATCCAAGCTTGCATCCAAGATGGATCCATAAACGATGACGGAAGGGCATGTCCATAATTAGGAGGCGCAGCACAATTCAAAGGCGCCGAAGTAGACAGAGGCGCCGGATACATCGGAGGTGCCAGAGACATCAGAGGCGCCGGATACATCGAACACATCAGAGGCGCCGGATACATCGGAGGCGCCGGTGGTAGAGGCGCCGGTTGTAGAGGCGCCGGATACGTCGGAGGTGCCGGTGGTAGAGGCGCCGGAGTTGTCGACTTAGATGGTAGAGGTGATAGGGAACCCGAAACGGGCGATGCTGCAGACAATGATGTCGAAGCAGGCGATGGTAAGGGTGGTGTAGGAGACCGTGTACGGTCGTATGTCGTGCCATGGGAGGCAGACTCTACGTTGGATGGCATGTTGGAGTGTCGACGCACACGTTGAGTGAAGCGTTTCCGAGACACTCGTAGGTAGGCGGTGAAGGAGACTGGCGACAGGGGACTACAATATCTGCACCGCTCTGTGAAGGTACACGGGTACAGTCCAGGCAGCAGGGGTGGGGGTCCCGTCCAGAATTATTCCCGCGGCAGCGAGAGCAGCGAGACATACTGGAATTGAAGCAAAAGCATAACGATGTGTAAACACACAACGTTAAACATAATGCAACTCAACATAACTTATTCTTGGTACAAAGTTAATAAGAGCAAACAATTACGCTTCAACAACGCCAAAAACAACCATTAAACTTAATGTAAAACTCCAACCACAGAGCGAATTCAAGACACAAAACACGAAAGTACGTGGACACTACTTGTGAATCGCAAAAGGGCCGGAAAAAATGGCGGGAAACCAAAATGGCGGGAAACAACATTACGCTCGGAAAAACCGTGACGAGAGCCACAGCCCGAGCAAGAAACGTTACCAATTAACAATATAATGAAGGCAAAGGTAACAAACCAAATACAAGAAACAACACAGCAGACTTTTGTTGTAGTAAACGATAGAAAGTCAGGACCAATAAAGCTTTAATAATTCCACTGAGGGATACAGTATACGTCTGATCCATGTGGTTGACAAAGCAGTTATGTGTTTTGACATGACGTCATGTCTTCCGGGTCACGTGCCGACTGTGTGGGAGGGGGCGCTGCTTCCTGGACAGATGCTTCTCTGTCAAAGACAGCAGTAAATGCAATACGGAGTAATGCAGGATAAGTTAAAAAATTTGAATTTTTTTTCTGTTAAACGTTTGGATAATAAATTTACTGAAATGGTTCATAATTAACAACCGCACTGTTAATTGCTAATAAAAAACATCGAAATTTATACTGAGTTAAAATTAAGATATCGGAGATATGAATATTGAAATCAATTTGCACAAATTTAACGATTTAAAAAGGTTCCTTACATGAAATGTAAACACCTTCAATAACGTAATTCAGGCAAGTTCACGAAAATTTACAATTTTTTTGGTTCGCTTTGGTCTTAACCTTGGTATGATTGAAAACATCAGACAATTTTTACATAGTAATGTGTAGTTTTCTATCATGAATAAATGTGCAAAACATTTCTTCAAATGGCCCTTGTTTAATGAAGCACCGACAGTTTGAAATCGTCCATCCTCCAGCGCCTTATGCTAAAACAATTCATCAGGCCAAAGCAATGGGTCTTTTGGCTTTGCCTGACCTAGGGCTAGCCAACACACTGTCAAAGTAGTCGTAATGCTGGCCCACCATCCGTACACAGCTTTGATCTAGTTGAACTTGTTTCACTATTTGCTCATTTATCATAAGGTTTAGGATGGTAAAATATTTCCAGGCTAATCCTTGTCACTTCTTGCCATTGCTCCATAATGTAAGCAGGCAATTCCATGAAACATAGTGGCAGGCTTTTCTTGTGAAGTCTAAGATATACTTGTCCAGCTTTGCATCTACCTTGACTTTTCAGCTTTTCCTTTCGGGTGATACACCAATTATCACAGTGTAAAGGTGTCAAGGTTGAATCAAGATAAAAATTCATAATATCCGAAAGAAACAGAACATACATGTTCGGCCCTAACTACACATATGCAAAAAAAATCAATACATTTTGAAAAGATGGCCTTAAATTAATGGCTGTGGATCAGAACCTCTTTGAACAATTTGGGATTTCATCGTTGGTGGAAACAACCGTGTGAAATTTCACACATTCATACAAACAGCCCACAACAAAATCTCACTTGACTTTTAGTCACATGACCTAAAAATTATAAACAGGCTTTACTGTATATTGCCATCTATAATACAACCCTGCCTATAAGGGTTTACCCCTGTAAAAGCCTTCAAAGTTGAGAATAAATATCACTAGACATGATTTACCGATTAAATTCAATTTCCTGTTCTGCTAGGCATTGTTTTGTTTGCAGAGATTAAGATTAACGTGTGTATTGTCTCGTAAACTAAGCCGGCAGCACTCAACTGTACACATGCTGTTCGGAATCTACCGATGATTCAGTTACAAATTACCCAATAATATAACTTAAACAATTTTGATACAATGAGCAGAAGAATTGTATCTGAAACAATTATTTCATCAGGAATAATATATTCCAATATCATGTAATTTTAGTTGCAGCTTTACTATATTTGAAATAAATAAATAACCATTAGCTTAGCACTTTGGTACAGCTTATTGCTATTGCCGGATATTTCTTTCTATGGAACAATTTGATCAATCACCATCAATAGCGGTAATCTGACTGCGGTTGCTGTGAATAATGATGTGTTGTGCGATCAGTTGAAATGAATGTAAACAGTATTGAATGAATTCTTTATCAAAATTAATAAAATAGATTACAAACATAAGTCCAGATATACAATGAACACGTTTTATAACTAGACAGTGTAGTCACATGATTAATTTGCGTACTTCAGTACAGATTTGTTGACATGGTATTTCCAGTGTTGAGTGCTAACAACAATGTCTTTGTGTTGGGGAAAAATACCATCAAAACTCTTCAACCCTGAGTACAAGGCGACTGCCCTTAAAAGCCCCCTAATTCTAGGTATGAAAAACTTGCCTTATCCTCAGCGATGTACTGTAATTGATATTTCCATTCATGCTGCCATGGCAGCCTTATTCTAAAATCAAATCGTAATTCTGTAGGCAATTTTAAACACAACATTGCTAGGATCCTTCATGCAAAGTTTCAGCTTCATAAGCCTTTTGGCTTCACAGGATATGTCATAAAGTGGACTGCCAAATGGACAGACAACATGACATAACACAAGCTCAGGTGAGATGAATGACATTTGGAAATTGGCTAAGATGGATGCCATTTGTAAAATCAAGTACACATTTTGTGCACCATTTTTGGAGACATATATATATATATTTAGCATGATAGATCATATTGAATAATGACAAATGACAAGACATATAACAGATGTCTTTTGTGGCTACAGCTGTTGCAAAAATGTTAACTATTGTTGATAATAAATCTATCTAATATATGCTGGAACTCCTAGGGAAGTAGAAGGGTGTTCTCACCTTGGCAGCATTTTCATTTTGACCAAACTGAGCCGTGAGGATGCCAAGGTTTAGATGTGCCACTGTAAGAATAAATATAGTTCATTTAACATTCTGTACATCTGGCAGAACTAGCTAAACATCTTGTGTGAAAGATCGCACAACATGATTTTCTTAACATTATCAAAGTTATTCATGGTATGTCAGTGGTTGTAACAGCTAAAACTTGCCACAGCACTGTAGCTCAACAGGAAAAAATACACACAAAAGCACTGTCGGAAATGCTTTTTGCCCGTTAAAACAAGATAGAAGAATGTTTCACAGACTGTTGCTATTGAAATATCAAGTAACTACCGATCTACTTAACAGTAGTTTGAAGAATTTCAGTCACAAGGAGTCCTATCGGCAATTTTACAGGAGAAAAAAAATGAACGAAAACAGCAAGCTCAGATTTATTTAAGTCCAATGAGGGAAGTCTGAAAATCGACTATAGAAATATGTGCACGCGACTTCACTAATTATTGCTTTCCAAGTGATAGGATAGTCAATACACTGACCATGGCATTATGACCGAGCACTTTTCAGGTAAAAATATTTCATCCTGTCTATGAGGTCAGGGCTTTCAGATTATTTACCTTGGTGAAACCTCGGTGACTAAGAATCTTTCCACTGATGAAAAGCACCCTTGTTACCATCAGGTTAAGGTAATCGTGTCATTTTTTTGCATGCCGGAACCGGTGGTCTTGGGCTTATTGATGGATGTGAGCTAGTTTTCTATGTGAAAATAAAACTGATTGTCATCAGGAAATGAATGGTGATGTGTTCATAGACTGGTTGTAGCATCAGCTACTGCACAATCTGAACAACTCCAATGTAACTATCACGGATAACGCCACTTATAAAGTCAGGGAACCAGATACTGTCACACCAACCATGAGTAGTCTAAAGGCGACCTTATCTGACAGGATGTCGTTCAGACAATAGGCAGTATATTGCTTGCTCAGTTTCCATAAAAATGTTCATTCCACAGTACTTTTATCGGTGCATGATAAAATGTGGCAAAATTTGCTGTTTTCTTGTATCCAACAAGATCGTGGATAGCATTAAGCAGTGTCTACTTTCTAAACTAGTTTAAATATCTGTAATTAATTTGACATTCTCAGACAGGTAATTTCTCAGCGTAATTTGATAGTCAAACACTCCACAGCAAATTCTTGCACAATATTTACTTTCAGAGTTTATAAAAATGTACATCATAAAAATAACTTAGCATCCAGGGGGTTAAATCATCAAAGAACATTTCAGAGAAATAAATACACAAACATCATGAAACATCATAAATATCACTGGCACCATAGAATCTTAGCATTTGTCAATAACTATTGTTTGATAATTCTCGTGAATACTCAACTTCTTTTACATCATTGCTGCATGCAAAAATGTACGAGAGGGAAACTGGGTTCTGGCTTCAGTATAATCCCTGTATAGTTGACAGTAACGTTGTATTATCCTTGTGTTTCCATCACATAACTGTTTCAAATCCCTAAGACTGTTATGTCTTGAGCCATTTCCAGAGGCCTTGAAAATCATGTAGTGGAGTAATCAGTCATTATGTGATAACTTCTTTAGAACTACCATTATGTTGCTGATATCCCTATTTATGATTATCCCTATAGATATTCTTGGATATCATAACTTTGATATATTTTATGTCATTTCCTGTCTTTTCTGTCGGCTTCTGATGTCACTTCTGGTTGAAATGATGTCATTTCCTGTTTATGACATCACTTCCGATACCTAAGACACCAATAATGACGTCACTTTTGGTCCCAAAAGAATTCATTTCATTTCTTATGACCTCATTTCTGGTCCCTTTGACGTCAATTATGACCTCTCTTTCGGTTATGACGTTCCGGTCTCATTTCTCTTCTGATTGTGATGTCACTTTCGGTCATAAAGATGACTCAGCTGTTATGATACATGGTTTCTCTAGGTATCTATCCTCATGGAAGAAAGGTGTACTCACCTGCTGAAGTTGTAGGTGAAAATTCCTCGTCCCCACCCCAAATGTTTTCCATAGAAGGGAGGAAAAACTATTGGTTAATAATCGCAAGTAAATCTTTTAAGATCGGGCTGAATATCACCCAAGTAAAAGGATGTGAGTTCTGCAATTCCCACTGGCAGCTTGAAATCACTTGAAATCACTTGTTCTGAGGAAACTGCATGAAGTCCATGAGGCAAGACTTGTGGCTAGACCTCTGATTTCATGGGCGAAACACAATCCAAGGAGAGGAGAAGAGTCCTGGGCCTGACGATAACTTGAGGCTGTGGTGGCCTTAAGCCAACCCGCTACTGTAGCCTTAGTAATGTCTTTGTCGGAATGAGTCTTGCCACAGATGAATAATCTTTTCCGACATCAGCAATGAGGATCTGTTGCTGCTAGATAGCACTGAGAGCTCTTATGGGGCACAAAAGATGGCCGGGATGATCCACCGAAGGTGCTAGTGCAGGAATGGTGTAATGTCAGTGACCCAAGGGGCAAAGAGCAACAGCTTGGTTCTTTGCTACGAATTCCGTGAGAGAACCTAAGGTGATGAAGACCATTTAGGGGTATGAGTGAGATTTGAGTAGTCCAGTGCAAGTAGTGAGTGAGTACGGTTTTATGCTGCTTTTAGCAATATTCCAGTAATATCAAGGCTGGGGACACCAGAAATGGGCTTCACACATTGTACCCATGTCGGGAATCGAACCCGGGTCCTCGGCATGACAAGCGAACGCTTTAACCACTAGGCTACCCGACCCTCCCTCCAGTGCAAGTAGCTTAGTGAGTGAGTTAAGAATTAACTTCACATCGGCAATATTTCAGCCATATAGTGACGATCAAGTAGCTTAGAGAACCTAGCATGGATAATAGGAAGGCTGTTTTTCTTTGATTTTTTTAGAAATGTAGCGGAAGCAAGATGTTCAAAGGGTTTAGTTAGTAGAGCAGATAAAACCACTGACAGGCTCCATTTCGGGAATGTACGAGGGACACTAACATCCTCCAAAAGGAGTGAACGCATAAGTCTGTTTAAGATAAGATGATTGCCGATCGAAAGGCTCTTGTGTTGGAGAACTGAATGAAGAGCGGATCGATATCCCCCGATTTGTCCCATGACTAAACTTGTTATCTCGACAAAGATGTAGGAGGAAGTCGGCAACTATAGTGATAGTAATGGCAACATTTCCTAATCCAGATTGTCGTCGCCATTGGATAAACTTATCCAATCTATTATCATAAAGGAGAGAGGAAGACGATCTCAGTGATTTAGCCACCACTGTAGAGAGAGATTCAGAGAATCCGGAGGCCTGCATTCTTTGCATGATAGCCTCCAGGCGTTGAGATATAGGTTCAGGGGATTCTCGTAGGAAAGGTCCGATCAAGGCTGACGCAAAAGATCTCTGCGGAACAATATTAGGAGAGGATCTTCAAATTAATAGGGCAAGGAGTCTGGGAAACCAAGGTCTTTTGGTCCAGATCGGGGCCATTAGAAAGATGATACAATGTGTTAAACCTATCACCTTGTCTATGAGAGACCATGGAGGAAATGCATATGCATATAGGTTGACCCATTCCATGGACAGAGCGTCAATCTGCAGATCCGGTACCAGGCTGCTGTAGACTGGGAACTGATGGTTTAGACAAGTCACAATCAGATCCAGGTGAGTGTCCCATGACGATGTCTGGATGAAGAGTCCATTCTGTGGAAACGATCCTCCCGTGTCTGGACTGGCTGTCCGTGAAGATGTTCAACTTCCCTGGAATACGTCTTGCTTCCATCCGGCAGTTGTATGAGTCGGCCAAGTAGAATAAAAGCGAGGTCTCCATCATCAGAGAACTGGGCTTGGTTCCTCCTGTTTTTGTACACTGTAAATTTTGAAATTAATGCGAGCATGAATTAAATGCAAAAAATGAGAGTGGTCTTTGCTCGCATTATTAAACATCGCATTTATGTCAACAATAAGACATTTTGGATAGCAGAAATACCAACTTAGACATATCCTGAAAAGAAACAACTGTGTATTCCACATCACTTGTAACAAGCATATTAACAATTTTATTCAAACACTAATTACATCCTGTGAATTGTCACTGCTTGGGTCAAGACAAGGTGAGGTGAGGTGAAATGGTGTTTAACGTCGCGTCCAAGATTATTGCACTTATATAGCGACGTGCATGTATGTGTGTGTGTTTGTGTGGCTGCTTGTACTAGTCCGGACTGATGCCGATTTATAGTGCTAGCTCACTGAGATACCATGCCGCAGTTTAACATGAGTACCCCACTCAGACACAGTATACTGACTCCGAGCCGACCAGTCCTTGTTTTAGCCCCTTAATGCCGAGCGCCAGACAGTGTAACAACAAGTACCATCTTTTAACGTCTTTTGGTATGACGCGGTCGGGGATCGAACCCCGGACCTTCCGCTCTCCGGGCGGACGCTCTACCACTAGGCCACGGAGGCGGTCTGGGTCAAGACAAAAGTTCTACTCACTTATGTCATCACTGATCACACCTGCAAGTCCAGACAGACGCCACCCACGCAACACGGTGCTTTTGTTCTTTGCGACTACGTCAAAGGCCGACACAAGGCAGAACGCATGTATTGTTTTAGCGAAAGTACTCAACTCAGCTCTAATAAGCAGTGCTATTTGGTGTGTGATTGGATTTATGTAAGGTTCGATTAAGGTTAGGATTCAGAGGACGTTTTCTTTAGACATAAATCCACTGATGCTTGAGGGGAGGGGGGTGTCACATTCATATTGAGTTGCATAGTCTGTGGCGAAAAGAACTAAGGAGATCTTAGCCCTCATCTCCCTGCAGTTGATGTAGAGATCCTTCTCTGTCTCCATCCATGAGACCTGTGTCCGGAGATCTGACAGATGGGCTCCCCAACCCGAGTCTGAAGCCTCTGTAACCAGACAATGCTTTGGCGGGTAAAAAGTGAGAGGGATGCCCATCATGAGATGCTGTTGATGCGTCCACCACAGGAGGTGGTCTTTGAAGGTGATTGGTTATGTAACCAGGGTGTCTAACGATAGGTTTCGATGACCGTTTATCCAGGCCTGTAGAGGCAGTACATGTAGCCTTCCTCTGTAGGTCAGGTCCTGGAGAGATATAAACCTTCTGATGATGGACATCTACCATCTGATCGTATGAGTCAGTAAAGTCAGAGCATTGTAGATCAGGAGGGTCAGAAAAGTCCAGTTTTGAGGCAGAAAATCATCCAGGTATCCATGAAGGCGGACAAAATGGAGATTGGCACAGCTGATCATGGGTGCTGTTATTCTGGTGAACAGCCATGGCACAATCAAGATTCAGAATGACCTGGAACTCGTGGCAAGACCATTCATTGTGAACCTGAGGCAGTTCTGAGATAAAGGATGAATCAGCACATGGAGATAGGTGTCTTGAAGGTCTATACTATCTTTCTGACACAGTGTAGATCTTATCTTCCAGACAGATTCCATCTGGAATTTTGGAGGAGGTATGACAAAATCCTTGTTCAAGATCTTGAGGTCGATGATCATTCTCATTTTGGTGGAATTCTTCTTCCATATCATGAACCCTGGTGAATAAACGCCCTTGCTGGTGTCCTTGTGTGCGTATGGCTCATTTCTCCAATAATGTGTTGATGGCAAGATTGGCTGCCCTTAATTTCTTGCCTTCCAGAACAGGTCAGGTCCGTAAAAGTAATTTGTCACCATGAAAGACAACATCTAGGATCCAGTGATCGTTGGTGATCAATTTCCAGTTGGTGGACGTCTGCCAACTGGACCCAGGGTTGGCGAAATGATGAAGGGGGGTAATCGTAGATTGTAGTCCACAGAAATCAAACAATAGTTATCATTGTGAATAATTCTAAGAATACCACCTTTATCACATCAGTGCCATAAATTCCTGTTTATGCTGAGAACCACAATATAAATTTTTATAAATTTTCAACAGACGTCCACTACACTGCCAACATATCCATAGTTGTGAGGGAAACCCTATCCCTTGCCAGAGGCGCCACTGCGCATGCGCAAGGCGGGAATCTAGTCACTTCTTTCAACCCATACTCTCATCAACTAGATGCAGATATTTTGGGAGGTGGGAGGGATTAATTCCTGATGTGATAGAGGTGGTATTCTTAGAATTATTCACAATGATAACTATTGTTTGATAATTCTTGTGAATACCTCACCTCTATCACATCAGTGCCAGTATACACCAGAGGGACCGGCGGGTTCTGGTATCTAGCATCCCATAGATATTTGGCTAGTGAAGTGGTAAAACCAAGGATTATATGCCAAAAGGGGTCTTAAACGGATGTGTCTAATAGTCTACTTACAAGACTTAGACGTATAGAATTTTCAAGGCGTCATGTGAAGGGTATATGTTTATTCCCTTGTGATACTTAGACTTTTTAGTGACGTCGTTTCCTGTGATGATGTCATCTGTGACGTCACTTCCGGTGATGATGTCATCTGTGACGTCACTCCCGGTGTCACTATTCTCCCGTATCAGTTATGACGTGGTTTACCGTTATGCCCTTTTGGATAGTGATATTTAACGTATCTTAACGTTTCTCCGGTGTGATGACTCCTATGACGTCACTTCCGGTGGTAGTACATTGACGTTCCTATCATGTAGATTACCGTATATCACTTAATCCTTCGATCTCTGATTTCAGTGTTGACATTTGCCCTGTTTTACTAACTCAATAGCGCAGTCCAGTAACAAAGTACAACTTACCCTGAGTTCATGAGGTACTTCTGAAATCTTCGCCCCCCCCCCCCCTCTTTTTTCCCTTTCCTGGAAGAGGGAGGGAACAGGTTACTTTAGTTGGTGACTATCACCTGGTCGGCCACCAAAGGCCCCAGAGTGTATAGTCCCTTTAGATCGGTCTGTATGTCTCGTAAGTAAAAGTTTGAAAAAGTGTTGTGGGACTTCCAATGGCAGCTGGCCATGATTTGTTCGATGGATGCAGTATTCCATGTGGCTAGGCTTGTTGCCAGTGCTCTGATTTCGTGGGGTCTGCAGCTACCCCAAATCGGAGTGGAGATTTGCGCCATTTTATAGCTATCTGTGATAACTGTTTTAGCCTTCCCGCTACAGTGCCCTTTGCGTTGTCCTTTTCTGACGAGGGCTTGCAAGAGATAAATAGGCGTTTTCTCTGCTTTCTGTGGGGTTGAGTCGCTGTGATAAAATATCTCAAGGCTCTTATGGGGCAAAGCAATCTATCCAGGAAGTCCACACTTCTACTTACGGCTGGTATTGTGTTTATTGCCGGTGTCCGAGTGGGTCAAAGGTTGACGACTGTTTTTTGGCAATAAATTCATGGAGCGATCTGAACGACACTGCTTTCAATTCTTTGGTATGGTTTACAGTGAAGATATCAATAGCGTGTAGTTCTGACACGCGAGCCGCCGTAGCCATGGCTAAGAGAAAAGCAGTTTTCTTGGAGACTGATAGTAATGTCGCACTACTCATGGGTTCATACGGTGCTTTCATCAATGCTGACAATACTATAGATAGATCCCATTTAGGAAAAGTACGTGGTACTTTTATATCTTCCAGGGCAGAAGACTTCATAAGTCGATTTAGTACTGGATGGGTACCTATAGATAGGTCATCGTGTTGTAATACTGATGACAGGGCTGATCTTATCCTTCGATAGTGCCGTGTCGTAATTTCTTGTCATTTCTGAGATGGAGCAAGAAATCGGCTACTATAGGTATCGTTATATCTCCATTCGACGAAATTGTCCCATCTCTTATTGTATAATGCAGATGAGGTTGGTCTCCATGACCTAGCCACTCTTCGTGCAGCTGATTTAGAGTAACCAGCTGCTTGCATCTTATGCGAGATAACTTCCAAGCGTGAAGATGAAGGTTGTCGAGGCGGCCGTAAAATATGTCGGTCTTTGGTTGTCTCAATAGGTCGTGACGTACTGGGAGTTTCAGAGGTACATCTATCAGGTGTTGTAGAAGTCTGGGAAACCAAGCCCTTTAGGCCAAGCCGGGGCTATGAGGATTATGACACAGTCCGTTTCCTCTATTTTCTTCAGTACTCTGTCTACGACAGCCCATGAGGGAAAGTGTATGCAAACATTCCCTCCCTTTCCATGGTGAGCGCATCGACTTGGAGTGCTAGTGGGGCTGGTACCGGGCTGACGTAGACTGGTAGTTTGTTGTTGAGACATGTGGCGAATAGATCTAGGTTTGGAGTATCCCACTGAGACGGGGTGATATGGCTGAGGGTAGCGTAATCCCGGTCGTCTGATCTACGGCTGGCCGTGCGGGAATCACGTGTTCTATAACTGTGTAATAGTGACGTAACATCTCCCTCGCTTTCTCCGCCCGTGTAACTGGACTGTGTGGCAGTATGAGATGGCGCATGCTTAGGAATTCTATCCTGATTAGCACGAGCTTTGTCAATTCGTCTATATTCCTGAGCCTACTGCGATGCAAAGTCCGTGATTCACGATCTGCCCTATGGTGCGTGTGGTAGGGAGGTAATCTATCTCTTTTATGTCCTGTGTCCTCATAATAATCACATACAGCATAGGCTTGCATTATCTGCTGTATGAGGAAGTACTGCCATATTCAGCCTTAGATCTCACTTAATCTCGTGCTTATCAATCCCCGTTTGGTCATGCCGGGTTTGTGCAATCACTTCTTTTAGATATGATTATTGAGCCATTGATTGCGTGCGCTTTTATCAATTATTACAACATTGAGTTGGTTAATTTCTCCGAATCCCTTTAGTTAAAATCCTGTGAGGTACATCTGCTCCTCAACTTTATTGGGAGATCTTTAGATCTCTTGAATCTCGTGATCGACCCCTGTTGGCCAAGCCCGGGTTGTGCGACAGATTCTTTTGGATATGAGATTTCCTGAGACATTGATTGCATGCGCTTTTATCAATCTGATCGACCCCTGTATGGCCAAGCCGGGGTCATAGATTGCATGCGTGTGTCAATCATAACAGACATTGAATTTGTTATTCTTTCCGTGAACTCATTTATGTTAAAGAGGTAACGCGGCAGAGGGTGAAAATCGTTAGTTTCTGTCCAAACTCGATGATCGACCGTACGAAGACGTTGCCGGATGCAAGTTAGAGGCTTTCTGTTTGACCGGTAAAATGCATCTGTTCCTCAACATTATTGGGAGAGTGGGATGAGCGACGGGGTCTCTTCTCCTCATAAGGTGAGACGGCGCCCTCGCGCGACACTCACGCTTTTACGCTTTATACATCATTACAGACACTGAATTCCGAACTCAATTTAGTTAAAAGGGGGAACGCGGCAGAGGGTGAAAATCGTTAGTTTCTGTCCAAACTCGATGATCGACCGTACGAAGACGTTGCCGGATGCAAGTTAGAGGCTTTCTGTTTGACCGGTAAAATGCATCTGTTCCTCAACATTATTGGGAGAGTGGGATGAGCGACGGGGTCTCTTCTCCTCATAAGGTGAGACGGCGCCCTCGCGCGACACTCACGCTTTTACGCTTTATACATCATTACAGACACTGAATTCCGAACTCAATTTAGTTAAAAGGGGGAACGCGGCAGAGGGTGAAAATCGTTAGTTTCTGTCCAAACTCGATGATCGACCGTACCATACGTTGCCGGATGCAATTTAGAGGTACTTTCTTTTTGACCGGTAAATGCATCTGCTCCTCAACTTTTGTGAGAGTGGGATGAGCGACGCGTTCTCTTCTCCTCATAAGGTGAGACGGCGCCCTCGCGCGACACTCGCTTGTAACCCACGTGATTAATATGGCCACCAATGGCTTCATCACTTGTTTTTACTTGATGCTCTAGTAATGTTTGTAATCAGGATTGTTGATACATGCCTTGTAGAGCTTGTCAATTTTCTCCTTTGACAGAGGCTCGCAATAGCTGCACCTTGCTTTTGTGTGCAACTGCTTGCATGATAGACTTCCAGGGTGAGGGACACCAGGTATCTGGTGTTGCCCACAGCCTGAACAGACGGGTGTCTGTCCTTGAGATGAAGATCTCATCCCACAAAACGTTTCTAACTAATTACTTACTAGAACTTCCGATCTTCTTATACCCCCGTTCTCTGCTTGTAGAACTGCTCACTGCTTGTAGTCCTATGAAGCTTGAGAAGATCTAATGTGCTTTGTAAGTGTGGAACTCAATCACGTGTACGGATGTGCAACAAAATATTTTCCTTGTTGTCATCTGGACACACAGGAAAGAAGTGACTAGATTCCCGCCTTGCGCATGCGCAGTGGCGCCTCTGGCAAGGGATAGGGTTTCCCTCACAACTATGGATATGTTGGCAGTGTAGTGGACGTCTGTTGAAAATTTATAAAAATTTATAGTGTGGTTCTCAGCATAAACAGGAATTTATGGCACTGATGTGATAGAGGTGAGGTATTCACAAGAATTATTGCCAGATTGATTAGGTTTGTGAGGAGGAGCAGGAATGTAGTCATCTATGGTCTCTGCAACCTCCCAACTTGGAGCCCTTCTGTTGATCCCAGACCTGATTGACAAAAAGAGATGATACTGTGATTGATCTGTTCGTCTGAATGGTTGAGATGATTCTTTGCCAGAAGGGATATACTTCTTCCAGGGTGGTTCAAGGAAGGGTCATCTCTTGAATGGTCTCTAGGTCTTTTAGATGCTTCATGAGCTCTGGTGGTGAGGTTAATAGTAGATACTTGAAACCTCTCAGCTGTATCTGTTGGAGGTGGATAGTTCATTAACGTGATTAGCAGGTAGAGACAATCTCATGCTTGGATTCTTGACAGTTTTGAGAAAATCAGTGTCCATTTCTTGAGTCTTCAGAAACGGCGACTCATGTGTCTGGCTTCTCTTCAAGTCATCATGTCAAAATTTTTGAAGATCATCTTAAGTACAGTCAATAATCTCTTGCGCATAAGTCGGTCATGGGAGTGTCTGGTGGACGTGAGATGTCACTGGGGCGTGGCAGTCTGCATATTCCAGCATAAGTGATGAAATTGTCCACAAAGGATAGAAGAGCATGGCATAGAAACTTAACTTCATGAAATTCAACAAATGTTATATTTGGGACAACACATTCTTAGTAAAGTACAGATTCTTGTTCTTTTTTCAGGTTGAGTCCTATCCAGGATTTAAACTCACACTGCCAGAAACTTCTTGTTCAGAAGGGATGTGGGAGGCGGTTGTATGCTGGTCATATAAACGATTAGAGTCTAGGTAGCCAAGCGGGGGCCATGTAATGTCCATGCAGATCATCGTCTAACAGTGTTCATGACTCTGGCAAGATCTGTCCACAGGTTGGCTGTTGTGCAACGGAAGCACCCATATGGATGTCTGGCTGTTGAGTGGATAGCCCCATGACTGGTTGATAATTCAAGAGGGCCGCGCTGTCCATGCGGGCACTGTATGGTGGCCCGAGTTGTTTCTTAACGGTAGCTTAGAAGTCCGTAAGCTCCAGCAGTTCAGACGGGAGCCAGCCAGTTGAAAAACTGACTCCTTAACAATGGGTTGGGAGGCTGAATAACCCATGCAGTCCAAATGGTTCGTGAGATGGCTTCTCTATTGGCTTAGTCAGATGGTTGGTAGAGCCGTGCAGGGATTTAGACAGTCTTGCCACCCATGAGGGTAAGGCAGACGGCGTTTTGGAGCTGGACGGTTGGTTGGGAGCTGAGCTTGAAATTGCGTCTGGAGGCCGGTGACTATAGCCCCAGCAGTAGCTGGCTGAAATGAATCCGGATTGGCTGGAGGATTTTTCTGTGCCTGGGTAGAACCGAGCAAATAACTGCTCCAGCAGGGCGATAGGAAACTCCGGATGTTGAGATTCAGACGGTTAATAAGGTGGAGGAGTAGATTGTTTATCAGTCTGGGAGATAATATCATCAACCTTTCTACTTGGCCGCATCCTTCCTCTAAGCCATTGTGATAGCATCACTTAGCTTGGTAAAGGCTTTCTTAGAGAAAGAGACACTCTATATTGAGGGTCGCCTGAGATCATACATCTGCCACATTTGTGACAAGCTTGTAATACACTAGTAGGATTAAGAAACTTAAACCGAAACATGTTAAAATAGAGTTGAGTGACTACAGCTAAGTGCAAGAGAATATACATCGACGTGTTGACTCTCACACACAGGAAAGAAGTGAGATTTTCCCGCCGTCATGGACTGAAGAGCTGTAAGTTGCCAAGTGCTGTAGCTGTGTGGTGTGACTGCAGCCAAAACACTGGATTTATGACAATGATGTAATAGAGGTAGAGTATTTGCACGAATTATGAAATTTTGAAAACTTCCTAAATAGCCAAAGGCACCACTTCAGCCCCTGGTGAATACATGGAGCAGGTTTGGAAGAAACATTTTCACGATTTTCAAGTTATGCTCCGGAAACGAAATACGGATGGACAGACGGACTACATGATGACTATATCCCCCCCCATTATATGCCGGAGTGATAAAAATGACATAAATGACCAGTCATTCTGCAGCTATGGTAAATAGGAAAATATGTTTTCAAATGATGCACTGAACATTAAATCTGGAACAACCTTCAACATTTTGCATCAGATGCAAAAAATAAATTGTGCAAGCTCTTGGACTAAAATATATAAAGTTCTTGACTCACTTGAGAGCTTGGGTCGGTAGTGTATTGCTCGCTGATAACTCTCCAAGGCCTCATGGAATCGTTTCTGTTCTTGCAGCAGGATGCCACTGTAATTAAAACAGATTACACATACCAACAAAAGTTCAATCAGAAATGTCTAATTTGTGTCTCACCACATTAATTATTCCCAACTTACTTGTCCATATTGAATTTCAACTTTCATCACATTAATCTTTATGGTTACAATATTCATCAATATTCTCATAAAAAAGCCACAAGGCTCTGCAGCTCACTTGAACTTTTCTGTAATTTACGTAAAATCAGAAAGGTCTTACTAGTCAGGCTTCAAAGTAAACTCTTAACAAGGAGCCCAAAGAATCTCAAGGAGCCAAGCCATAATGCATGAAGCCAAAAGTTACATTTGCATTTGGATTGTGTTATTTGACATCACAAAGTAATAAAACACAAGTTCAAGCTAACACAAAATTCCTTTTTAATTTGTCAAGTCACTGGACTCCAGTTATATCGAAAACAACAATGATTTGTTATAGCGAAGCAAAGTTGCCAACTGGCAAAGGCATTCCTCAAGTCTGCAGTCTGATACATGATTGAGTGAGTGAGTGAGTTGGGTTTCACCCTGCTTTTATCATTATTCCAGTTATATCACAGCGTGTCAGCTTAATGTGGGATGAAAGCCCGAAGTGATGCAGGTCTCAGACGTTTACCACTTCCATATGGTGCTGACAAACCTAGAAACATAATCGGGGCAAACCAGGATTCAAACCAACAATCATAGGTTTCTGGCGTGCCCAAGGGTCTCAACTCTGCACAGCGAATCGCGGCACCTTAGACGACTGGGCCACCCGTGTCCCCCCACTTGATTGAAGCATACCGTCCAGGCATTCCTCAAGTCTGCAGTCTGACACAAGATTGAAGCATACTTTGCAGGCATTTATCATGTTCTGCTGTTCATTGCTGACGATCGGGTTGGCTGGGCTGCTGTCTGTCGTCTTCTTCTGTTTCCCGTCAAGATGGCGGCTGGCTTGACGCTGCTTTTGTCCCCCATCACCTCTGAACTACCATTTGGTTTGCTGTGAGTTAGGGTAGGGACAGCAAACTCACGCTACCCGGATAATTCTCCATCATCTATCATGTTCTGATTAAAGGGGGTAGCTTAGCCAGGTAGAACAAGAGATGACTAGTACAATATACATAGATTCATATACATGAACATCATATACATAAGTAGCTAACAAATATTACAACATTGGCGAGCATACATATTCTTCCCAGGGACCGAGCATGTTCCTAGGAAGGCAAAAGCAAGTCTGTAGACACTTACTTACTTACTTAAATTAGGAATTTAACGTGCGCTTTCCGACATATGCGTATTTCGCACATGTGCCAGCCAGGCCATTTAGTGTTTGGTCGAAAAGGGTTATGTCCGAAAAGGTGAGGCAACCTAGGTGGGGCTTTTTAGGGTTGCTTACGTAATTTGGAGAACAAATTGGAATTTTGAAATATGCCATGCAAAAACGTTTGTAAGTCATTTAGGGGGTTTAGTACCGTTGCTAGTGTCATTTGATGTCAATTAAGTGTGAATTGGAGTGTTGTTCTGTGTTGCTGGAAATGTGTGCAGTATAGTATTACGTGTTCAGGCGTTTCTTTTAAGTTGCAGTGGGGGCATTTACCGGTTTGGTGTTTTTTGATTTGGTGTAGGTGGGAGTTTAACTTAGTGTGGTCGGTTTGTAGTTTAGTTATTATTACTCTGTCATTTTTTTTGGTTTTATGATGCATTTTTGTTTTTTGGAGTGGCTTTTGTAGGAGGTGTTTTAGTTTGCAATCAGATGTCAGATAGTTATTTTGCCACTTTGGGAAGATTTCTCCTTTGTGATACTTTTGATTTCATTTTTGATATTGATAGGTTGATGCATACTTCTTCCAATTTTAGTGCTGATTTGGCTGCTTTGTCTGCGTGTTCGTTGCCAAACACTCCAATGTAGGCAGGGATTTAAACAATTTCTATGTCTTTACCTAGTTTACATAGATTGTTGGTACTTTTTATTATCTGTTGTATTAGTTTTGGGCACTTTTTTGTGTTTTTGTTTTTTATGGCCTGGAGCCCACTTAATGAGTCTGAAAGAATTAGGGTTTTTTGGTGTCTATTTATTTGATCGCTGTGCAGGGCTATTACTATCCCCATTAATTCGGCTGTGAAAATTGATTGATTATTTGGGAGCCTATATGATTGTGTTTCTTTTGGGGGTTTGTTGATATGGATGCCGAATCCTGTGTGGTTTTGAGCACTGGTCAAAGGACCCATCTGTGTAAATGTGACACCAATTTGGCCATTTTTCGTGAATGTGTGCTAGTGTGATGGATTTAGCAGTATTTGCATCAGTTTCTTTATTTAGTCTGGTGGAGAGAGATATGTCGATTTGGGGGGTTTGGAGTTTGGGTGTGAAGGTGTTATTTGGGGCTGTGTTTAACTGTAAATTATTTAGCCTGTGTGTATTTAGGTAATTTATTATGCGTTGTGAGATTGGTGTTAATTGAGGGTTTTTGCGAGCTAGAGCTTGGAGTCCGGGGCTAATGTTAGTTTTAAGGATCTGTTGGATTTGTTGGTTTTGTTGGTTTTGTTGGGTTGAGGCCCAGTAATTTATTGTTAGATGTTCTTGGCGTAGTTCCAGGGGTATTTCGCCTGTTAGTGCTTGTAGCGAAATGCGCGGCGTGCCATGCTGGGTGCGTGTGATTATCTTGAGTGCTTGATATTGAATTGAGTTTAGTTTATTGCTTAATGAGGAGTTTAAGGTGTTGTATATTTGGCACCCATAGTCTATTTTTGATCTAATTAGTGATTTGTAAAGTGACAGTAGGGTCTCCTTGGAGGCCCCCCAGTTGGAACCTATCAGGCAGCGTAGTGTGTTTAGGTCTTTAGTGTATCTATTTGTTACCGTATATCGCTAAAAATCAACCCAAAATCCTATACTCCGTGTATAAGGCGACCTGGAATGAAACACATCACAAGTCTGACTGATATACCGGTAGAAGATTTAACGTGCTCTTGCCGACTGTAGCGTACATGTATTTCGCACACGGACATCACAAATTAGTTAGTTACTTTGGAGATTTAATGTGCGCTTTCTGACTGATGCCTATTTCACACACATCACAAGTGCGCAAACAAACCTTATATATGCAATAAAAATATGTTTATCTTGCGTTGTTTTTTTTCTAAAATGATAGGTCGCGTGTGTAACTCCGGCACACGTCGCCATTTTGTGTTTACACGTTACGACACCAAATTGGTGACCGTAAAATAAAATTCATTTATGAAGTAATAACATCTAAGAGACAATGGTGAGTAATTTAATCGCCAATTAACTATGTTGTAACTAACTAGGCTTACGTTTGCTTCACATTCAGCGTGTTTATTCCACAATCACTTGTACACACCGTCTCCAACACTTGTTAATACAACTGTAAAAACAGCGGGAATTGATTTCAGCTTAACCGGTTATCACATGTTACACTACTGCCTAAAAGTTCATTCCCCTAACACGCGTTGAGAACGCGTGTTACACGCATGTGACACGGGTGCTCAACGGGTTGGACACGGGTGTGCAACGGGTGTGCGTCGCGTGTGCAACCCGTTGCACACGCGTGTGCCACGCGTGTAACACGGGACCGGGTTCCAGTTGAAGTTGACAAATTTATCAAATGAATAGTGAGATAAAACAAAACAGTGAGATGTGAAATTTGAGTTAATGAGCGGCCATTGAGCTGTGCTCACCAGACCGTAAATACAAGGTCGGCCCATCTTAATTAGTGTTCGGTTGCTAGACTTTTATGGCATGAACCATTCCACTAGGGTCCAGTCTAGCCATTGTGGCTAGCCGACAGTAGAACAGTAGTGAATTTAGATGCGAGTTTATTGCTAGGGGAACCCCCGTGTTGACACGATTGTCGCGGGTTGGTAAATGTTCGCCATTAATAAAATGATTGTTTGTGGATTGCGAACATATTCATTTGCCCACACGAGTCATTCCATCTGATTGCAAATATAACGTTTTTCGTTCGCCAAATTTATGCTTTAGACAGTACAATTATGATATAGCCGTCACCAATACTAATGTCTCATTATTTCATGTAGGAATATGTCCCATTTCCCCACACCCCACTTTCTGTGTTGTATTTTGAAAGAATAAATAAAAGAAGGTTCTGTGTGGGACACTTTTATACTAATTATAAGAGGATGTTGTAAATGAATATGAACAGCCATGCTGTCTGACAGTTGATAGAATTTGAGATCTTCACAATCACCGGGTGTGACCATGTTGACAGAATCACGTTAGGGTTTGTGATTTTTACATTTGCCCAATGACCATGGTGAGTATTGCTGGGGATACCAAACGTAACAGTTTATTATTAGAGGTTGTGAGTACCTATACCACGTAGATAGGATATCTTTAGGATTTTAATCCTTCTTTGAGAGGCATTTAGAAGTTGGAGTACTACGTTAGGAGAAGATTTATGGGTGACTTTAATCCTTTCTTTCTCTGTGGGTAATCCTTTCATGTTGATTGGAGGAAGTCACTCAACCAGTTCATGACAGGTCGTGAGTTTACTCACTAACTACTGTGAGCGTTTTTGGCATGACATCTTTTCTTGTATAAACATAGAAACGATGCTCACTCACTCACTGTTAATCTTCTGCAGTTTGCTGGCAAAATGGGGATAAACCTCAGCGTCAAAGACGATCAAATTTAGTTCGAATCCTTGTTTATATGTGACATCTCCCAAATGGGGACATTTTCATAAACTTGGCAAGTGATGATGAATTTTAATATTAATATTATTATAGTTTATGAAATTGTTAATAAAACTTTAATAAAATTGTGCTTCACTCTCACGAAAAATATATTGTCTGTGAGTAAATTTATATGTCACGTTACATCGGCATTTTTCAGTGATATTGGGACTACATGAAACATGGCTGGTTTTACATTTCTGATACAGGTGCTTGACTGACTGAGTAGTTCATGATCAATAAGATATGTTTAAATCAGTCAAGTTTGCAACAATAGACGAATAAGTTGATACATTTGGACCGCAGTTACCGATTAACAACTTCAGACATAGAGACAGGGAGGAGATATATAACCAAACCTATGATCCTGTTGAGACAGTTGACAGTTAGAACATTGGATTAAATGACAGTAACTAATTTGAACATTCCCCATTTATATCATAAAATACATCATAACTCATAACAGTCCGAGAGACAGCTTCCAGACTTATACTAGTATTGAAGGGACAATAGCTTTTGACAGTTTAAAAGTAAACTCACCTTAAGGTGCTTGGCAAGTCAAAACTTACCTCCCTGTATATGTTTTTTAGGTTTGACAGCAACTATGCTTGTAGATTTCATAGATAGACATGATTGGTTAGCTAGATGTTATTACAATAAGCGAAAATGTCTTAAAAGTCCACAGTTTGTTTAAAAGTACAAAAAGTGTGTTATAGATCTATCAACGTTTTCTTTTATTGAACATAATATTTGCACTATATTGCTGTAAGCTGTAAATAATCTAGCCTCCCAATGTACGTAACTTACATATATTTATGTATGACCAGAACAGCAAATAAAGTTCTGGTAGATAGGTACCTCGGAGATTTAACGTGCGCTTTCCGACTTTAGCCTATCTCGCACACGGGGAAGCACTTATACTATTAGGGTAAAAAAGCGTAATGATTAAATAAAGAAGTGCAAACACAGAGAAGTGGTACAAGTCTGTGGAGTTTGTGATGTCTTACTCGATGTCCTGTCCCCCTTTCTTGTGCACCATGACGAAAGGGACTCCTTGTTTGGCGTAGAGATATTCCTTTGGGGTGTTGATCTGGTCAACCTTGAGATCCGGCCGGGGCTTGTAGTGGTTGATCGGAATGTGTGATTTTTCCACTAGTAAATAAAGTTCTTTGGTATGACCTCTTTTATCCCTGCTGACGTTATCCTAATGTTCAATTTCAGTCTGCCTCACCAAGCGTAAGAAAGCATTGTACATGATAAACCACACTGATGCAATTTTCTCTATATATATTTGTAGATATGAAGCATTCTAGTTAATTGTGGATACACTGGGCAGACAGAATTGTGTTTATTTCCAGGCCATCCTGATCGTCGTTTACTACTATAAGGTGTATGGTTGGAGGCAAGATCAAATGCGCCGCACAGCATTTATTAGATAACAGACGGGGTCGTCCGTTTCGCTTTGAACAACCACCCCACCTGTCTGTAGGAGTTATATAATCAGTGCGCAAATAACTGTGTCAAGTCCACTGCCGGGCTGATGCGGTGTCAGTGTCAGCGATGAACATGAATGCCAAAATCATAGACCTGTAGCACTAACAAGTTGCTTAGCCAAAATATTTGAAAAGTGTATATTCAATTCTCTGATAACAGCAAATATAACCTTAGAAAAAGATTCAACATACAAACAATCAAATGTAGAACACAGACCTATGCTTATTATCATTTCTTCTGGATATGATCAACCTGCGGAACCCTCTATCCGATGAAGTAACTAATGCTCGCTCATTAAAAGAAATCAAATCCTTAATTAATCGTTCTGATGCAATTATTAATAATTTTGACTTCAAATATTTTCATAGATCATGCCAAATTGTCCACTGTCGCCTTAGGCTCGGCTGCAGTGACTTAAACGTTGATAAGTTTAGACGACATGTATCAGACATACCAGACTGCACTTGTGGATATCACCTTGAAGATGCAATTCACTTTTTCTATAACTGTTAAAAAATACGATAATATCAGAAACACTGTGTATTTCTACACACATGGGTATGGTCTAAACATGATATTACATGGCAGTAGTTAAGCAGTTCTACAAACATGACTCTTCTTAAATCAGTTCATGACATCATTGTCAAAAGCAAAAGGTTTGAGTAAATTAATTTTATGCATGTAGTATTAAAGGAAAACTGCATTACCTTATTTCACAGACACCACTTGCTTCAGTGTACTGGCTTCGTGTATTTCATTTGTGCATTTTGTATGTTTATGTTCATCACTCTCTTATATATATATATCCAGCTGTTGTTAAGTTGTTACCTGGAGAGGTATTACATAAGCAAGTTTTGCTTGTTTACCGATCCAGATTTCTTTTGAAATAAAAATACGTTTAAGCCAACACAGCTAACCCTAAAACACATGATTGTAAACTATTCAAAAAGGAGCACTAATCTCTGGCTTCTTCTCGGGTGTCGAACTCAAACGCAAACTCATTTATTCTTAGAATAACATGACATACAATTATCTACAATTTTTATTATGTACAATTTAACAAAAATAATAAAAATAGGATACGTGGATACTAATACAATTTACCAATTGTATTGTACACATTGTTAAGGAATTTAGATAGGCCTTTTAGATTTCTTACACTGTTAGTGGTCATAATTTTCTTAAATGTTTGGAAACTTAAGATATTGCTTATTTAAGAGTTCATATCGCCGTTGGTGTAAAGCTTCACATCGGAATGAATAATCCAATTCATCTCCCACAGCGATTGAATCACAGAGTGGACACTGGCTGTCTTCCCTGGGAATGTTCAGCCATCGACCAGTTTCAACTGGTAATCCGTGGTTAGAAAGTTCTGAATTTTAGTATTGGGAGAAATATTGATTTTAAGAGCAGTAGATATTTCGCAAATGAAGGTTGATTCTTCAGGTAATACGACCTTTGGATTTCCGCTTGGGCTTACTAGCTGCCGTGAGTCAATTTGCTCGTTAACGCAACCGAGCGTGACAAGAGACTGGGCTACCAGTCTGCAAGGACAGCTAAATAAACTTACGCATTTTTGAAAACTGATTGGTTACCCGTGATCTATGAAGATTTCAACAAAGGGCGCATGGTAATTAATTTCTTCAGCCTAAACAAACAGACAAATAACGGCGAAAGCTCATCGGATGTCGTTATTTGGAAATACCCCTAATTGTTACAGTTTGATAATAAAAAAAGTATCCCTGAGTGAAAGCATTTGCGGATTTCGGATTGCGTGGATGATACAATTACTACTCCCTTGTTGTCATCCACATTTTCTGGTATAACCCTACACTTCTGTATTTGTCGTAATTCACATGCTGCTCAGTTAATGAATTTATATTATGTATACTCAGTTGTAGCACCACTCAGATTACCGGATAAAGGTTCAAATTTGGTCTTTCTTGTACCTGGGGTAATTATTTAATCTAAATCCAGGTTTGAAGTGAGGTGGAATGTGAATTATGCACGTGGCAGCCCAGCAAGAGATGTATGATCAGTTGATTTACTTTTTTTGTAAATCAACTGATCATTCCCAGACATCAAAGGATCAACAGGAAATACGTTGATTGATTAATTACTGTTATCTTGCACAGTGGATATGTCAAAAGTAAGTGTTTACATGTGAAGGTAGGGTTACTAAACCTAGGGAATACACTCATATCATGGCGTGAAGTACAGATGTAAAAACAACATACTTTGTTCAAAGGGTAACCGATAATACACTGACTGGTTGTTCATTGTTATCTAACTCAATGTATGTTTTTAAGAACCGTGGACATTATAAAAATAGTTGTCACGTGGGCTTTCTCAGCTAACTTGGCACCTATGTGAAACAATTGAAACAAACTAAGTGATCAGTTAAGAAACAGACACGGGTTATAATATTCGATACATTTAAATAACGTTTAAAAACGATATATTTAAATATTTTAATATATTTCATATATATTCCAAATATTGTTTCCAAATAATTATTATTAAAGTATTTGATTCTCACATAGACATTTGACATCGAATAAGTATTTTTGTACAGCTGCAGACGCAATGGATATTGTTCCTTTAGGTTGATATTCCCGGATACATTATAACTTTGGTAGGTTGTAATAATGATATTTGCATTTTGTTTTCATTCATTCGCTGCAGCTTTGAACAGAATCATTCTTGTTCCTTTCCGTTTGGTTGGGAAGTTTTTCGATGCGTGATAGACGTTGTTTTCACAAGTATTTTCTTTTGTAAGCGTGTATATGTTACAGTCAATGTGTAAAATATGATTCACTCAGGCAATTTATTAAATATCTAAATATTTCAGTCATTTTACAAATTGACTGAATAATCCATTCATTTATTTAACCGACTGACTAAAAATGATAAAGACGACCAAAAGAGCTTAAACACATCACAATATATTTATTATGCTAAGAAAAGAAGCCAAACAATACAGAACTGTACTTGGTGATGATATTAAACATAAACAAATATTTGGAATTCGTTATCATATTAATAAAGATGGACATATTTTTCAGTTAATTTGTAAAATAAACTGAATATTTAGGCGTTTAATACATTTCCTTAGTGAAATCTGTTTACATTTTGAATGTAAACATATATACACGGTAAAATAAGCAATGTGCAGATGAAATATTTACTTTGTGTTGCAAGTCAAAATAGTGTACACGAAGATCGCACAATTACCAAGCAAGTGACTTATCAAAACTGCATCACCATTACCGATGCTCCCCACAAATATACCTACATTTCAAAAACTGTATTTCATTTTTGTTGATCAGTGTTACCATATGTCCTTCTACTTTCAATAAAAATGCGCTTACGAATGGCGAGCACAGGTCGCGAACAAGTCTAGATTTCTGCTATATCATCCGGGTACTCACTGAGAAAATACAGTAATGCACAGGTAACAACTACTCCCGCGGAATTGCTTTAGATCAGTGCTCTTTTGTACGTTGAAATACTATATATTGTGAATGCCAAAATGATGTATCAAGGATCAAGTAGAAGATACATTGACCGTTGCACTGGGAGTTTATTCAACAGACCGTGAAAATAACACTGCTGTATCTTATTATTTATTTTAGATGACGCAGTCAAAGCTCACTTCTCCTGGCGGCCATTATCGAACGGCCAGCTAAAACACAACCCCGCGCTTACGTCTACAGGTCTCTTCCTGTAGTACGGTAATTAGTATTCTCTCCCTCAAGTGTATCCTCAATGATATAACTAACCCACCCTCATTAATTACATGCTGCTCTTTTCCAGCCTCACGGCTATGGAGCTGTGATAAAGAGTCCAAGTCATCATAAAGTAATTAGGGTCCAATAAAAACAATGCGCCGCCAAACCTCATACATATTATCACTGAAAGTCGTACTACAGATGGTTAATGTCAAATCACAATAAAAGCATTTCAATTGCAATAACATGTTCCAGGACCATGTATTCTCTTAACACCATCGGATTTAGAAGCAATGGTCGTATAAAACAAAACACATCTATTTGATCACAACAGTATTCATGTTATTCCCACAAAATCACATAAAGAAAGGAGACATTAGGAAATACATGTGCATTATCATTTTTCGTCAGGATAACAAAATTTTCTCTCCTTGTTACCACCTCCAGGTTCAGCTTAAGACGGGTCCTCCTTTGGTCAAAAGTTTGTTCCCCCTCTAATGAGTGTGTCACGCGTTGCACACGAGTGGCGGACGGGGTGCACACCCGTGTGCAACGCGTTGCACACGGGAATCACACGCGTGACCAACCCGATGCACACTGGTTGCGTAACGCGTTGCCCATGCGTGTAAGGGGAATGAACTTCTAGGCAGTAGTGTAGGTCACATGTGCAATATGCAAATGATTACTGGTACTTCCGGCTCTCTACTCACGGATGTTGATTGTTTTACCGTGTCAGCTGGTTTGACAATCTGCATCGAGGAGAGGGTCATTTCAACTTTATTTGCAGAAATTATTAAACTTTATTCAAGGAAAAGAGATACAAATCATGTTTATGTATGGAAATAGTTATTTGAACAGTTATTTAGGACGAAATGCGAAGTTTTATTGTCAAATGCTGGGCTGGCTATCGGACGCCGGTTGACATCGCCATTTGAAAAAAATGTGAGATCTTCGACTCCGTGTATAAGACGACCCCCTTTCTTAGCCCCCTCATTTTAGGTACGAAAAACTCGCCTTATACACAGCGATATACGGTAGGTTATTATTGTGAGTACCCCAGGTGAGGTGTTCATAAAAGATTAGTCCAAGGAATTTGGTTTCTTTTTGGAATTGTATGGGTTTTTTGTTTAGTTGTAGTTTGGGGGTGTTTGCACGCATATTTCAGTGTTTGAATACTATCCCTGTGTTTTTTTTTCGGCATTTAGCAAGAAACCCATTTATTTGCCAATATTTGAATTTTATTTAATGCATTCTGCAGTAATTATTGAGCCATATTTATACTTCTGGCGCAGACCCAGAGGGCTCCATCATCTGTGTATTTGGAAGTTTGAATTTTATTGGGTATTCCCTCGAATAGGTCATTAATCATAAGGTTGAAAAGTGTTGGGCTTAGAATGCTACCTTGGGGTGTGCCATTTCCTAAGGGACACTGGTCCGATAGCGTTTGGTCGATACCCACAGTCATTTTACGATTAGTTAGGAAGTCTTGGATATAGTTTATTATTTGACCTTTAAGTCATGCTTTTTTTAGTTTTTGTATTAGCCCGTTATGCCATACCATATCGAAAGCTTTAGAGAAGTCTAGAAATATGCCTACTGTGTATTGTTGGTTTAGTTGGCCCGTTTTGATGTCTTGTTCTCATTGGGCGAGGTTGTCTAAGGTTGATCGGCCTTGGGTGAATCAACTTTGATCTTGGTTTATTAGATTGTTTTGGTCTAGATAGTGTTGGGAGTCTATTTTTGACCATTGCCTCCATGATTTTACATAAGTTTGAGGTTAGGGAGATTGGTCTGTAGGAGTTTGCCTCATTTGCTGGTTTGTTCGGCTTTGGTATTGGGATGACCAATGCCTCTTTCAATGAAGTAGGAACCTGACCGTTTTGGTAGATGAGATTGTATAGTTTAAGTAGTGATTCCAGAAGACTTTGAGGTTGCTGTTTAATCATTTGGTATGAGGTAAGGTCTGGTCCTGGGGCTGTTCCTTTTTTTCTATTATTTAGTACATGGAGTTGTTCCTCTAGTGTATATTGTTGGTTAATTTCTAGGACATCATCTTTGGGTAATTTGAAGAATTTATTTTGATTTTTGATTTTTTTTTTGAATTCCTCAGGGAAGTTACTATTACTACTAATGGCTGAGAAGTGGTCTGTGAGGTAATTTGCTTTTTGTTTAGGGTTTGTTGAGTTATTTATGTTTGGTGTTTTTTTGGTTGGTTTAATGCCTCGGATTTTGTGTATTTTACGCCATACTGTTCTTGCGTCTGTGTGTGGGTTATTTCTTTGCAGAATTTTTTCCAGTTTTTGGCTTTTGCCTTTTTGACAAAGCTTTGTACTTCATGGTTTAATTGATGTGCTATCTTTAGATATGTGTAGTCTCATTTAGCTTATTAAATGCGCTTTTGTGTTTTTTCCTAGTTTTTTAAATTTCCTCAGTCTACCAGGGTACTGTGGTTTTGCCTACTATTGGTGTTGTGAAGGGGATATTCCTATACTGCTACTACAGAGGGAACTTTTTATGTCAAAATGATGATGTGATTCAATGATCGTCATGGGATTAATATAATTAACCTAAATTGACTCTAGCTCACCACCACCTGGAGCCAATCAATGCTTCTATGATATAAATTTTAATAGACAATGTCAGTTTTACCACAACCCCACTAGAGCCAGATTTATATACCTTTACTGCCACTACAGAGGGAATTTTTTTACAAAAATGATGATGTGATTCAACGATCGTCATGATTCATATTATAAGAAACATCAATATTAATTTACCATAGCCCATGAGGATATTGGAAAGGTATAGGAGCAATACAAAAATTAGCCACCATGGCTAAGGTATCTAAAGATGTGGCCAAGGATTGGCTTAAGAAACAAGCGATGTGGCAAATATACTTACCAGCACCGTGTTATATACCGAGGAAGAAGTTCATCAGGCTGACCTCTTGTTTCTTCCCCACGATAAGGTAAGACGCAAAACGTATAAATACGCTTTAACCGTAGTCTATGTGGCTAGTCGATACAAGGAGGCTGAACCATTAACCTCGACAGATTCAACAGAAGTAGCTAATGCACTGAGCCGCATATATAACCACGGACCACTAAAATGGCCAAAGTTATTTCAAGTAGATCCTGGTCGCGAGTTTATGGGATCAGTAACAAAACTATTAACAAAGCATGATCTCGCAATCAGGCGTGGTGAAAAAGAGGCCCAGCGTAGTCAAGCTATCGTTGAAAGATTTAACCGGACATTAGCGGAACGTTTGTTTGGATATCAGTATGGGATTGAAATGAAATCGGAACGATCAACAGAAGAGGTGACACGATTATCAGCTGTTGTGTCAGCGCTGAATAATGAAGAAACAAGATTAATCAGGAAGAAACCATCAGATGCGATTAAAATTAAATCTGTGACTTCCGAATCTTCAGCACCGAGGAGAGGCAAAGAACAAAAACTTCCGGATAGAGTAAGCGTAAGATATTTATACCAGCCCGGTGAACTCGAAGGAGGCCAATGTCGCGCAACTGATCCTATTTGGTCCCTTAAGATATATAACATTAGTCGATTGCTTATGAAAGAAGGAGAGCCTATTCTTTATTATCTTAAAGATGGACAGGGCAGGGCATTTGTACGAGAAGAGTTGCTCATAGTTCCCTAAGATACAGTATTACCACCATATTAAGCATAGGTAGTTATACCATCATTTTCAATCCAACTCTTTGTATCTAGGGGGCATAATGATGTCTTGTTCATTCTTAATCCATATATCCTGTGATTGACACTTCTTAAAGTGTTCATCTCGTGTTTGAATGTTCTACCATTGAATAATGCTTCTCTATACTGTTTGTGTTTAATATGCTTTTTTACCACATACTTCTTAACACCCTTAGCTTTTCTTATCTCTCCATTATCGGACTTCTTTATAGAATACATCTTAGGCCTTAATCCGACACTCCGCTATAGGGGTCCCAGCACATTCATCCTTCATCTTACCTAACACCTTTTTATTTACTACGCTGTGCAGTGGATTATCTTTTGGGTAATCGCTCCTATCGTACATATCTATTTTTCTGCTATATCTTTATACACATCCTCGGTTTGTATTTCCATCAACAAAGAATCAGTTCCGGTATATAACACCTCACACCTGTCACCGTACTGCTTCTTAAGTTCGTTATAATAAAAGTCATAATTTAAGTGTTTTGACAAGTCAAGAATACTCATACCAACGTACACCGGTCTGTTGAATCTTATATTACTTTTCTGCATATGCAGCGCCACTAAGTCATTATCAAATATCTTGCTTCTGTTAAAAGACGGACTGGCTATAAGTTTCCTGAGTCTTTCTTCCTCATTAGACCTGACTAATTTAACGACTTATTTAGGGCTCCATCCAAGGGCTTTGATCAAACTTTAGAACTCTGTGTATTTTCTTTAGTTTCATACCTAACGATAGATATAACTGCAGATTTCTATAGTGAACTATATATTTTGTCTTATCCATCAAATTTGGTATGAGTTTTTCTACATTAGCTAACCTAGTATTGATATAGTGTTGATAGTGTTGATATTCCGACATCCAATCCTTATTAACCATGAATCTTTCGGGAGCTAGCAGATAACTGTTATGATCTTTGTGTAACTCTGTTGGATATTCCGAGTCAACTTCTAGTATGTACCCTTTATCGGAATCTGTGGGGACATCGATATCATTCACATCGATCCACTCAAAACCACCCGTTGGTTAAGGTTGACTCATAGCCCATCCGTACAAGTTGTTGGCGTTGAGATATAATATGTGTGTGTCGGTTTTATTTGGATCATATCCTTCCACTAATTTATTATTAGCCTTAGAATACCTTTTTGCTGTCATCGATACACCACCTCTTAATCCTTTCTCAACAAACAAATGCATATCGTAATCGGTGAGTAATTTTAGTTCTACACCGGTCTTCTTCAACAATGCATCCCATGATAGTCCGGGAGCGGAATAGTACCATGCCGGGTCCAAGTCGTATTGTTTTAAACATGTCTTTCTAAATATCTCGAATATATTGGCGAGTAACAGTACATCGGTTTTTAAGTACAGATAGTGATAATCACCTAAATTCTTACAACCTAATTTATCCCACACCGTCAGAGTGTGTTCATAATCGGCATCGGTTATTTGAGATTCTGTTAATTTTTAAGTTACTATAGAATGATTCAAGGGATGGTAATTTAATTTCGTGAAATCTAGACCAATCATCCATATATTTGTAAGGATATACACCTTTTCTCAATAAAAAATGCTGTGTTAACCGACCAGTATATTGATTTGTTATTGCAAAGTCATCAGGATTGTTTGCATTAGCTAAATTGTCCAGGGAAGATAACAAACTGTACGGAGTCTATGAATCTAAGTCCATTACTTTGTTTTGTTCTAGCTTTCCCACCCTTGTCCGTATAATGTATAGTTTTAGTCAACGAGAATAAGATATATTTTTCCATATTATTAGGAATGCACGTTAAACCACCGT
This sequence comes from Haliotis cracherodii, assembly GCF_022045235.1. Classification (NCBI taxonomy): domain Eukaryota; kingdom Metazoa; phylum Mollusca; class Gastropoda; order Lepetellida; family Haliotidae; genus Haliotis; species Haliotis cracherodii. Next base: position 35,116,203 of record NW_027266286.1, read on the forward strand.
TGGTCTTTGAGATAGCTTGCATGATGAGATGTGAATCGTGTCCTCTAAGGTTATGAAACACAACGGGGATGGGTATTGTTCAAGAATTCATTTTTATGAGCGACTCCCCGATAATTACCCGTGACGTAAAAAAGGTTCTCTTACGGAATCCCCATTCAGGGGTTTATTACAAACATGACAAATCGTTGACTTCTTATAGGCCCTCCAATCGCGATAAATTTTCCCTAATTATTCTCTCTTTGTTTTGTAGGTATTCTAGGAACTTTTCTGCTGCATCGGGACCTCTGTAAATCATGGGAGTGTTTGTTTTCCCATCATACCTTACAACTATATATCCAAACCCTTAAGGAATATGTTCTTGAGTTTTGTATGTAAAACTACATTCAGTATTGTGTTCGGTATTTTCTATAGGTTTGATAAGCGCTTCGAAGTCAGCGTAAATTATGTACAGTGCAATAATGTTCAAATTTTAATATATTTTTTCCCTCTTTAGGCATATCGATTCTGATAGCAGTCTGTCCAACACCTCTGCAGTCTTCTTTATGCGCTTCTAAAAGATCTTGTCTGCTGTACCCATGCAGGCATCTTTCACAGAAATATTTCTTTCCTGCATGTTTTGTTTGAGCGCATAATAGCCTGCTTAAACTCTTTATCCATGTATAATGATATTTACCATCTGATTCTGGGAATATGTTCCAGAGCGGAGCTTAACCTGTGTACAACAATTCCTTTAGGAGAATGTCCGAAAACATTTATAGCTAAATTATTTTGCTTTTCCACCTTATCAATTTGCGAGATTGGTGTAGGTTCATCTATACCATCAAGGTCGAGTCCATCATTTTGGGGATAGCTATAAGGTCTATTTGCAATTTTAGAATCTGCGGGGAACAATGAACCATTATTCTGAAACAGTCATCGCCTTTATTTTCTACATTAAATATGGCTTTTTTCTTTTTATAATATGAGGTTTAATCTATATAAGATCCGCCTTTGAAAGGCATATAAGTTGCAATATCTAAATATAAACTATCGATTTTCTCCACATCCCGACCCGAACCTCTATTAGTCCAACGTTCTAAAGTTTCTTGTATCCGTTGAATTGATGCATCTAATGATGCGTTTATAGACTCAGATTCGGTTATAACTTCCTGATTGCTCCAGAAATAAGGTTCGGAATATTCGGCGTCATTTTTACTCAATGACATTTTAACCGTTAGCTGGTACAAGTAACCTTGGTATTTAAATCATCTAACTCCTCATTAATTTTGCTCGATATGAAGGGCTTAACATCATTAACATCCATGTTGGAATTAATATCCTTCTTCCAACCTCTCAGATATTTACCAACACCGTCTGTGGGCACAAAATGGCTTGATTATTTTTGTCATCTGGTTGATTTTTATCAACATTCAGTAAAGCGATCAATTCAGCTTTTCTCATACGAAAATAACCTCTCCCTTGAGCTTTGAGTTCTCTAACAGTCTGGTGTTTGTTGTATTCCAAACCGAGTAAATCAATCAATTCAGCTTTTCTCATTCGAGAATAACCATTTAGACCACGTTGTTCTGCCAAAGCCCTCAACTCACTGACAAAAACCATTGTGGTTTAATGATATATACAAAATGAGTCAAAAGTCTAAATGGTTATATTTTCATATAACGTATTCTCCCAAACCTATTCCTCTCGTTGATGTAATCTCTCTTCATAGCATAAATAATCTGCTTCCTGGCCCTATCAGCGCCATGTCTATCCCACATACAGAACACATGTAATTTACATTTCCTTGTCTGACGTAATAAGCATGAGTGTCGCAGTATATACCAACGCAACGCCGGTTGCATTGAATTGACTTCCCCATGAGTGTAAATCTGCACAGATTCATGGTTATACACCTATCATATCATTTGTCTAAAAGGCAAATTACACCTCCACTGGTGAGCAGTTGAGTCATCGCTATTTATAGCTTAGCCAGTCAGCGTGACATAGCTTAGTAGTCAGGGTTATTAATAGCTGATAAGACTCAGCCCGACATAGATCATAGCTTATGTGTAATTGTGTAGCTGAAAATTGCAACTGCTGAGAACCCAAACATTATAAATGCTATCTCGCAGTCTTTCTGAGCCTCTGATGGTGTATAAAACTGTTGGTCTCGGTATTGGGTCAAGTTTCTTTCCATAAACAAGGAAGTATTCGTGCATGGCAGATTCAACATCCTTAAACGTTTGAATTAAATGTCTTTGTTTACGCAGTTCTTCATTAATAAAATTTAATCTCAACATCCTCTGTCTGTCCCATTGTGACTGGGCTGCTTCGAGTTGTTCTAATGTTTTATTATGTCTTTTTTGCTCCTCTCCTCTCATACTAGAAAATAAAAATTCACTCCCCGAAAAAGCTAGAGCATTAACAAAAGCCCAACCGACCATCATCCCAATTGATGCCATGATATGTTTATATGTTTATAAAATATTCAAATGTTTAATTACTTCATTATATCTTCTGGGAGAAGCCCTTGTTTGATAAGCATATCTTTTGTTGCCATTGCTAATCCTATATCGAGAACCATCATACCGATATCATAACCATTAAAATCTAGCTTGGGTAGTGTGGCTTTAGTAATCATTTGAGCTATACGGGCATAGCCAATGGCTAAGCCACTGACCACAGAATGATACTTTGCGTTTACCAACATTTTACCATCTTTAACTGGAATTGTCATGCTTTAATAACATTACATGAGGGCTTAACTCTAATTGAACCTCATCTAATTTTTGAGCTTGTGGTGTTTTCTCTTCTCTTAAAAACCATACCTCTGCTATAGCAAAAAACCCTAGTACATAGGGAGCCCAAGTTTTAATCGGGCTATGTTCAGTATTATAGGCCTTTGCCTTCCTCACTGGCGCTCCCTTCCTACCAGCTGCGACTTTTCGAGGATTCTTAGTCACTCCGACTTACGGTGGTTGTGCAATCGGTGTTTCCTCATTCACTTGTTGTGCAATCAAGAATTGTACTGGTTGTATTTCCGTCTCCATTATTAGTTAGTGGGCACATATGTTTAAATTGACAATACCTAGCCGTTATTAAAGCTGTGGTAAGTGGCGTTAAGAACATTCTGTATCTATGATAAAACTCACAGCTTACTGAGCTTATAGCGTGTTCGATGAATGGGTCTTTCTCGAGAGATTCACATAAATACAGTCGATGTTCTGCCGGGATAGGAAGAAATGTACTAGCTACAACTGTGTATAGCTGTAACATAGCCGAACCTATTGTTTTAGTCATGGTACCTCCCAGTCTAGACTCGTAACACGCGTACAGATTTTTAATTTCTTCGTCGGTCATGGTATCAATTTTTTCAGTGGTATGATTTCCCCAAAAATATTGGGAACATTTTCTACCGGCTACCAAAGCCGCGAGTCTTTCTCTATGTTGATCTATATGTTGATCAGGCTCATCTTTGAGCATTTGTTCAATAAGTTCAACGCATTCCATAATGTAATACCTAAGGATATATTTAAGTCTAACATAATGAAATATTGCATATCCAATACAGCCATAAATAATAAACTGGATTTCAAACCACATTATTAAATAATAACCGCTAATGTTCAATTTATCGTATTTTTGCTATATTTGTGTGAAATTTTGCTATATTTTCTAAATTTTGCTCAGCAGTTGCTATATTTTTGCTTAACAGTTGCTTTTTTTCCTATATTTTTGCTAAGCAATTGCATAAGCAGCTGGTTGATCGGTTTTTAATACGAGTTTACAGTGCTTCGTTTCCGCAGTTTTCTGACTTTATCTCGTTCTTTGCAATGAAACAAGGCAACCCATTTGGTCTGCTCTCTCAGATCTTTCAGGACAGAGTTGTATTTTTGAGTAAGTACCCAAATGCCAACCGGAGAATGCCAAATATGAAAGCATATATTTCTTTTTGGTAAGTTCTTTATTCGCACTGCAGTAGTCTATTATGAAAAAGGGTTTTCCTTTGAATATTTCGTGACATACTCGTAAATATTCTTGTAAACGATCTCCCAGTTCAACATTGTACACCTCGGGATCATTCATTACCCAATCCTTCGATAGGTATGTTTTATTAACGCTTATAGTCGGTCACAGAATAATGATATGGGCGAAAACATCCCGATAATGACTTTGTAAAATATCTAAAATAAAAGCTGTTTTTCCACAACCCGTTTGCCCGCAGACGATAGCGCAGTGCGGTTCTTTAGGTAAAAGATTATTAATAGATCGCTTGCACGAATCTGCTGGTTACGAATTTGTCTGGCTAATTCAGGATCTGTTATCATATCATATACCCCAGTGAGATATTATCAATAGAATAGCTGGCATCTTCAAGTAGCTTTGATTACTCTGCCGTAGTCATTAAAGGTGAGTTCGTATTCTAACCTATTGCCTAGGGATGCTTGATAAAAGGGCATGTGACTATCTAGTAATTCAAAGTCTAGCGGAATATAGAATCGATTACCAAAAGCATCAGCAACAGCCTTATCTTCTACGATGGTATTATCACCAGTAGAAGCACCCACACACAGTCTCAATGTGTTTTGATTACTAATACCGTGGTACTGTAAGTTTTCCCGTTCTTTAGACATTCTCCAGAAATCCATGTAACAGAAGTATACATCGCTGTCATCAATACTCAAAACCTCATAACCGCTAATTTTCTTAACAATCGCATGACCTATGTTCTGAACGAGCTCCCTGGCAGTGTCAGTAGAAGTCAAACTAATTGTAAATGATAGTCGGGCAGTTCCTGGAACTAACACATCGTGAGTGACGAGATTAGGAAAGCGAACCAGAAGCGTTTGATTCTGATCAATGGTACTCGAGTTATTAGTTATAGTTACAGACTGGCGAAATGCTTTGACCCCCTAATCAGGGGTCCGGAAAATTTAAAATCCCAATCGGACATTTGCATTTAGGCCACGCCCCCTTCAAATAGCGTATTTTAGTATGACTTTTCACACAGTACAAGTTTACGTATTCATAATATGATGAATTATGAATTGTTTCAATTTAAATTGTTTAATTCACCTGACAATTAATAACAAATAATATCATTTTAGATATACATGGAAAACATACGTTTGTTTCTGTTATAATAACGATCTGTTAACGTAGCGAACGGTCTAATTAATATTCATGAGTTATATTCATGAGTCTGCTCAAGTGTACGCGTTGTAACATTAGGATCAAGACTATTATCCCATATTTGGTTATCACGTGACCTCACGGGAAAAGGGTTTTTTTTAACTAAAGATTTTTTTAAAAGCAAGACAGATAATGTAATCACAAATACAAAATATCGTTGATAGCAATAGTTATTTGAATACTTTTTTCATCTGTACTTAATTATTGACCATAAAAAAATTTGATGTCGATCGTCCGAGAAAGCAAAATGGCGGTCAATCAAGATTCAATATACGACTAGCTACTGAAAACAATAAAATCTGCAAATCCTCATTGTATGTCAACCAAGTGAAAGTTGTTAGCCACGACTTACAAAATGATCGTCCAGACTTTGAGGGTTTGGCAGATCCGCTCGACTGATCTGCATCGGTCGACTGGCTATCGTCACGCTTTCGCTACTTGTCTGAGGTTACGTATCGTAGCATTGTGAGGATAATGAGGTACATCGATGATGCAAGGTATTTATGTACAGTTGTAAACACCTTTCACTCAAATTTACAAGATGTTCTCAGTAATTAATCCTCGATTAATCAGTGTCAACTCAGTTTATTGCCTATAACAGTGATTGACCGATTGGACTATCATGTAGGTACGATGTATTTACAGCAATCAAAACAAACAAAGCTTGTCAGTGTAGTTAATCTTCATTGTGTTGCAACTGCAGACAGAAACTGCTCAGTCCTAACTGTTGATCATGTCCGGTCAAAATTTAAGAATGTCAGGACAATACTTTTTAAAATGTCCGGTAAGCAATATTTTAAACCGGACATTTGAGATTCCCAATCGGACATGTCCGGCGCATATGACGGTTTCCGGACCCCTGCCCCTAATGGATCCCGAAGTCTACGTAGTGGGTTTAACTTGCGTCCATATTGCGAAGACATTGTTTATATTGAAATTATGTAACCTTATGTTTAATATAAAAATGGATGATATTAATCTAGAAAACCTAACTGATACTAGTGCAATGGAAGGGGGTACTGATGAAACCAGCTTTATGAATCTTAACGATAAACTTTTGAAACCAGCCGTTAATGATTATAACGATGCCTTAAATGAAACTCCTATTGATCGTGACTATTCAAAGTTTACAATAGAGAGTAAAGGAATTTCGTGACTGCAAGGCTCTCCGGATATTGATCTTTTGAATTCTCGTACTCGCAAGCCACTAGCCCCCTAGTCTACGATAGCCAGTAAACATGGCATCAACATTGTTCGTAATGAATTATGTTTTGTAGACTACTCACGAGAAAAACTTTCTGCGAAGACTACTAAGGTTCTTTGGGGCGGTCGGGTAGCCTAGTGGTTAAAGCTATAGTTCGTCACGCCGAAGACCCAGGTTCAATTCCCGACATGGGCACAATGTGTGAAGCCCATTTCTGGTGTCCCCCGCCGTGATATTGCTGGAATATTGCTAAAAGCGGCGTAAAACCATACTCACTCACTCACTCACTCACTAAGGTTCTTCGGGCTGTGCTTACTGAACTCGGTGCCATAGATAAAGATAATTTGGAAGAACACGCGAAGCGGGCCTCAAACGGACTCGAAGAAATCTTGGGTACCTTTGGTGATCCCACGTTACAGGTATCACCATCCTTGGAGCTCAGTATTAGGGAATTACGAGGTCTTGACAAGGCAATGCAAACAATGTGGGGAGAACTCATCAATAATATAGCTAAGCTATCTGAACTCGACAAGCATATAGCTTATCAGAAAACAAAACAGGCGGGCGATGAATTCAGTAGACGCCACGTTGCGGAAAGAATGCGTAACTTACAAGACGAAAGATCGGCCCGCCTCGAAGCGGCTTCAAGTAATAGAAAGGCACTTCGTTCCCAAATCAGTCAAATTCAAGAAACTATCGATCAAGTCCTCAACGCTGATACTACACTGGCCGATAAAATTTAAACATTGTTCAGAGAACAGGGGATAATCATTGCCAGTATTTTAACTGCATTGGGATTTATCATATCAACTTTAACTCTCGCGTTAACCGGTGGTACAGGAGGTGGCACACCCCCTACTGATAAAAAGGGTGTAAAAGAGTGGATAAAAAAGGCATTTAAAAGCATTAGGTTCAGCACTGGGAAAGCTCGCTGGGAAAGCCGCGTCTGCACTTCCCAGTATAATAGGGAGTATTGTTTCCTGGCTCTTGAATTTATTAGCAAAGACCACCACTTGGCTTAGTCAAAACTTGTGGGTACTGACCACTGCAATTGCCGGGCTGTTGTACTTATTCGTAAAAGACTATTTATCCAAATCATGTGTAAACCAGCCGTGACTCCACCTACTATAAGCGCTGTTTTTTCATCGATATGTTGTTGATTTTTAGCAGCAATATGTGGTGGCACTTGTCGTTGTGAAACGTGGTGGTTGTTGCGGTGACTGTGGTTTTACTAATCCCGTTTCGCATGTGATTGTTTGCGTTATTAATTCGGTGTTAATATCTGAATTTATACCTGGTTTTTGTTGATCAGTAGCAATAACAATTTTATTATTATAAGCGATCACTTGACCAATCTTAAGTTCCATATTACTCGGAGACATGTATAGTCCTGCCCCATAAACATAGCTAGTCTACTTTGGATTGGGCGTACTGTAATACATCTTGATAATGTTTTATAGAAGATGGTATGTTAACTGGTGAATTAATAGCATCCTCTACGTTTGTGACAAACTGTTTTTGCGCATCAAGCGCTGTCCCAGAACCAATTATTCCCGTTCGTGTTTGTGATTGTGCACCAAGAATTGCCCATACATAAGTTCTTATTGATTCATTAACTCTCACAACTCCTGTTTTATCATAGAGAAATTAATTCCAAGCATTTGGGGTATCATTTAGTTGCACAAATTTTGTAACATTATAAGCTAAACCACTCTTAAAACTCATAAGATCTCCTGTCCAATCATTACCCGAAAGGTTCCCAGCCATGATTAAGATTTTGCAATCTTACAATAAGATTGTTTTTCTGTAACAACTTAAATGGATCCAATGGTTGATGAGTTTTTTAACTAAATCATCACTTTCTTCTTTAACAGTTTTTTGTTGGGTGCTTAATGGGTCGAATACAGTATTAGTAATGTAAGTTGATTTCATATTTAAGTTTTGATGTGGTAGCTTTGTATATTTAACATGTATGTTACATTCCCAGGAATAACAAATGGTCAGTCTATTCAACTGCTTTATACTATCGATAACTCGGCTGGGCAACTTGAAGTGGTGGATCAATGTAAGTGCTACGAGAAAAAATGATATGGTATTACTAACTGAAAACAATAAAATAATCAAACCATCATTATACCTGGTGGGTATAACAGCGGATGCTCACTCAATGATGAAATTTTTAAGTCTTTGGGAGCTAGTCTCACACAAAATGAGTCGAATGGGATGCTGATTTTGAATGCTGGAGAAAAGGGTGTAATTCTTCTCCCGTACTTAGCAGATTCACTTGGATTTTTTGGACAAAAAGTAGTAACACAACCCAACAAAACATCACATGGAGTTAAATTACCTGATTTAGTTTCCTATAAAAGTTGTTTCATCCATCTTGATCAGATCAGTACAACAGATAATATTCAACTCGAAAGTCCTTCAACTCTGCTAAGAGGTATTCCAGTCAAAGATGAAAAATACAATAGCGGGATCTTTCTCATCATGACAATATAAATAGTTAAAGCCGGGCATTATTTCAGATCTCAAAATTTCTGTATTAGATGTAAAACATCAACCTGTACATATAGGATACTTGGGTGTAACACTCCATATTATAAATAATGTTTGATTCATCAGGCCCTGGAGCGCATAACTTTAGACAATGTAATACAATTGCGCTTTCTGATCTTGGAGACACAGAAGGATTCGGTAAACGCGGTACCAATGGCAAGTTATAAGCTTTACATTTACAAGATAATGTATACAAGCGGAAAGAAGTTGTATTCACAGGTAATCTAGGAGATTTATGCGATGTCGACGTTAGTAGATTCAATAAAAACACTTCATACAATCTTACTCCCAATGATGATAATAAATGGACTATGGTTGAAGAAAAAATCGAGTGGCTACTGAATATCGTCATTGCCCCACCATATGTGATGATGGGTAAGGGACATCAATTAACTAAGATAATGAATAGTGGGATTGTACTCTGGGCTTATATCCCCTCAAAACGAAAAAGTGTTTCAGTCGCTCTCCTGCCAGAAAACCCAGGTCATATGTTATTGAGTCGTCCAGCATTAAAAAATGTTAGTTTAAATTTGGTTACTGAATTCAATGATATAAAACAGAACTTGAATGCTATACCTGATCTTTCTATACTAATTATTGAAGTCTTGTTTGGAGATGCACCAGAAGACGCCTTCGAGATATTACCAGGTCTATCGATTAAATGGCTCAAGAAACACGAGCGTCGACGTTGTAGTATTATTTATATGGTAGTATCACCCATTGCAACCCTTGAGGGGGTCCGAGTTAATAAAGGTGGAAGCATTTCGCTTACTAAGATATTAATGCCGTATAATATACATTTAATAAGGTTGATGTATACTCTGAAAACATTATAGCAAGATCAATTAAAGACTTATTATATTATATAATAATATACATTACCGTATATCGCTGTGTATAAGGCGACCCCACGTATAAGACGACCCCCCTGTAGACGCCTTAAAAATCAACCCAAATTCCTATACTCCGTGTATAAGGCTACCTGGAATGAAACACATCACAAGTCTGACTGATATACCGGTAGAAGATTTAACGTGCTCTTGCCGACTGTAGCGTATTTCGCACACGGACATCACAAATTAGTTAGTTACTTTGGAGATTTAATGTGCGCTTTCCGACTGATGCGTATTTCGCACACATCACAAGTGCGCACACAAACCTTATATATGCAATAAAAATATGTTTATCTTGCGTTGTTTTTTTTCTACAATGATAGGTCGCGTGTGTAACTCCAGCACACGTCGCCATTTCGTGTTTACACGGTACGACACCAAATTAGTGCCCGTAAAATAAAATTCATTTATGAAGTAATAACATATAAGAGACAATGGTGAGTAATTTAATCGCCAATTAACTATGTTGTAACTAACTAGGCTTATGTTTGCTTCACATTCAGCGTGTTTATTCCACAATCACTTGTACACACCGTCTCCAACACTTGTTAATACAACTGTAAAAACAGCGGGAATTGATTTCAGCTTCACCGGTTATCACATGTTAGGTCACATGTGCAATATGCAAATGATTACCGGTACTTCCGGCTCTCTACTCACGGATGTTGATTGTTTTACCGTGTCAGCTGGTTTGACAATCTGCATCGAGGAGAGGGTCATTTCAACTTTATTTGCAGAAATTATTAAACTTTATTCAAGGAAAAGAGATACAAATCATGTTTATGTATGGAAATAGTTATTTGAACAGTTATTTAGGACGAAATGCGAAGTTTTATTGTCAAATGCTGGGCTGGCTATCGGACGCCGGTTGACATCGCCAGTGGAAAAAAATGTGAGATCTTCGACTCCGTGTATAAGACGATCCCCCTTCTTAGCCCCCTCATTTTAGGTACGAAAAACTCGCCTTATACACAGCGATATACGGTATGAGTTTATATCCGCTGCTCGAAAAAGGATCTGAAAAGATGGATACTGTTGATGGATTTCGATTACATCAAATAACCGACATAAAACATCCAATAGAGAAGGAGAGGGAGTTTAGACTTGGATTGTATAAAAAGTATCGCAGAGCTGTGAATGTTCTCGACGGAGTTGACACTGCGCTTGTAACAGCTGGCATGGGACTTGGTGTAGCCGAGTTGGTTGTTATCAACTATAATCGCCGCGCCTATCGTACTTGGTATGGAAGTAGCAGCTGGAGTCTCAGGACTGGCAGGAATAGTGATAAAATTTATTTCTTGTAAGTTGCAAAAGAAAGCATTAAAACATGATAATATTCGGATACTCGCCGAAGCAAAGTTGAAAAGCATTGAGGATCATATTTCAACAGCAATTGCTGATTGTAAGCTATCCGAGGAGAAGTTTCGTTTAGTTTTGTCAGAACTAACCAAATACCACGTAATGAAGCAGGAGATTTGATCCAATTCTCTTAAGACCAGTGGTATTAGCGAAGACGAGAAAAAAAAGTTAATAGAACAGGGGAGACAACAAGCGCATCAATTATTCCATGCCAAAACCAAAGAACTGGTTGGAGAATAAAAATAGATTGTTTACTATCGTGGATCACATTTAAACGAATGCTTTCATTAGTAAAATATGTTAAATATCACCTTGTTCAAAATAATGGTACGTGTATGAGAAATAATAGAGAATATTTTCATTACAATTAAGTATAGTCTCATGATGATCGTTGAATCGCACCATCATTTTGACACCATTTTGGTCTGTTTTATCTTTAACCCCCCAGGAGGGGTGGTGGGCGTTGAAGTCCCCTTAAAAGATGGTGGATTTACGGCTATAGACACTGACAGCGTATGTCACACACTGGACACTTCTTCCAGACCAATATTTATACTAACTAATATAAGGGTAACGCTATTTTTCAGGGCATTATCATTTGCAGAAGCCCGAGGTCTTCCATTAACTGCCCGACGAATGATAATGCCCTGAAAAATAGCGTTACCGTTATTATAGCTAAAATGGATGGAATTTGTTTTTAAATAAAACGAAACAACAATATCGATTTTTGAAACATTTACTGCAATCAACATGAATGTCACTGATCCACTTTTACAAATATGGAAACGTCATAGAACAAACCAGATGACGTCACTATAGAAAGTGACGTCACCTATCTCTATCCTATGACATCACCTAACAACGGGCGTGATAATGGCCCGTCATCAAGTAATATGAAGGCATTATCAAGTTACAGTGGCCCGCACATTTCTGATAACATGCAGGCGTTTTAATGATAACTCTATCCATTTTAGCTATAATATGTGGTATACCATGGGTTTGGGTAAGTTGACCAATCACAACAAGGTTAGGTTGTGTTGACCAACCATATTAGGGATTCACATTTTTGTGAATGTTTTTATAAGATTTGGAACTATTTGGAACCTTAAGATGTGTATCCTTTGACGCTAACTAGTTGGCAGGTGATATCTATTGTTTTAGATGATTAGCTCTAGGTAATTAGGGTGCTGTCTAGACTTATTGAATACAAAGGTAATTAAGTGGTGGAAACAATGTTATTTTAGGGTTATGTTTATATAGTTGGATTATGGGGATTAAGTGGTGTTTTTGTGTATATAGCATCATTACAAAAGTTATATACATATTTAATGCCCATGATACATTCCTCAAGTCTGCAGTCTGACACATGATTGAAGCATACTGTGCAGGCAATCCTCAAGTCTGCAGTCTGACACATGATTGAAGCATGCTGTGCAGGCAATCCTCAAATCTACAGTGTTAAACATGGTTGAAGCATACTGTGCAGGCAATCCTCAAATCTACAGTGTAAAACATGATTGAAGCATACTGTGCAGGCAATCCTCAAGTCTGCAGTCTTATACTTGATTGAAGCATACTGTGCATGCAGGCAATCCTCAAGTCTGCAGTCTTAAATATGATTGAAGCATACTGTGCAGGCAATCCTCAAAGCTACAGTGTTAAACATGGTTGAAGCATACTGTGCAGGCAATCCTCAAATCTACAGTGTAAAACATTATTGAAGCATGCTGTGCAGGCATTCCTGAAGTCTGCAGTCTGACACATGAGTGAAGCATATTGTGCCGGACATTGCTTATAGAGGGACCATATTTGCCATAAGTCATTTGACTCAAGTTCTTTTAAAAAACACAACAAACTTCTCAGAGTCATCATCAGCCATAGGGGTCATTGCAAGACTGAAGTTGTCAGGATTATTATCCTTTTCATTAAAATGCCCCTTTGTTGTTTGTACCTTAGTAAAGATTTTTATATATTTGCAGCTATTTTTCGGGCAACTAAACCTTTGCACACTGAAACAATCACGTGTAGTAAATAGTGAACAAGTGCTTCCTTATATCCTTGTTTGGAGCTTACATTAACAGTAACTAGGAAGCGAAAAGTTAAGATTTGCTAGCATAATATATATTTTTAGTGAGAACATGCTATATTATTAACTTTATTTCCTGTTTATTTTGTGAAACCTTTGACTTTACAATGACACTGCAATGTACAACCTGCATGGAAAAATGTATGAACGTTCAGCCTCTTCGATATATGTTTTAACTTTATGGATATCAAACAATAGCTTATTATTGTTATTTAATTCTAAGAATACTACCTCTATTACATATCCGCCATAAATCCTTTATTTGAAACTATTGGTAGACGATAGTTTCTGCTGCGACCAGGGGTCCCGAAAATTTTAAATCCCAATCGGACATTTGCATTTAGGCCATGCCCCCTTCAAATAGCATATTTTTGTACGACTTTTCACACACATTACAAGTTGTTACGTACAGTGTTCCCTCGTTATTGCGCACTTCGGTTATAACAGCGGTAAAGCATAGCTCCCAAAATTCACTAACATTTTTAATAAACTCAAGTTTTCCAATGACACAATGTTTTCCCCCATCTCAGAAAACATTATCAGCTGATCACCGCGATCATGTAACACCGGAAATACCAGTCAACAAATCCGAAACTGAAGTACGCAATTTAATCCTATCATTATGATTTCTGGTGATAAAAAAAATTGTTCATTGTTTATAAGACTTAGCTAAGTCAGATTTCTAAAACTTAAGTTTAGACTTAAGAAAAATCTTTGTTTTTTTATGAATACTGCCCCTGGACTAGAGTTTGCAATATATTTGATTAATTTTATTCAATATTTTTGAAGTAGCTTTAGCCATAGGCTCATAAGGTTCCATTAACAATGCCGATAGTACCCGAGATAGATTCCACATGGGGAAGATACGAGGAGTTCTAATATCTTCTAGTAGAAAGGATCTCATTAGTCTGTTGAGAATGGGATGGTTTCTCATTGATATTCCGTCACGTTGAAGTACAGAATGAAGGGCTGATCTGTAACCTTCTATCGTCCCATGTCAGAATTTGTTGTCTTGACATTGATGGAGTAGAAAAACCGCTACCATAGGGATTTATATAGCATAAGTAAAAATCCCTAGTTGTCTTCTCCACTGGACAGACTTGTCCCATCTGTTGTCATATGAGAGGGAGGCTGCAGGTCTCCACAATCTTGCCACAGCTTCTGAGGCAAGCTCAGAGTATCTTCTGCAGATTTTCGTGAAAATTGCTGGACTTGGGCTGTCATAGCAGATCTTGAAGAAGTGGTTCACTGTATAGGTTCCACCATTAGTAGCTGACCCGTGAAGATCCGGGGTAGATTAGTTCTTCAGCAACCCATGCTTTGCCGTAAAAGGCAACTATGCTTGTCGTAAAAGGCGACTAATGGGATCGGGTGGTCAGGCTCGCTGACTTGTTTGATGCATGTCATCAATCCCAATTGCGTGGATCGATGCTCATGATGTCAATCACTGGATTGTCTGGTCCAGACTCGATTTTTTAAAGACCGCCGTCATATAGCTGGAATATTGCCGAGTGCTGCGTAAAACAACAAACAAACAAAACCATTAGTAGCTTTAGTAGTCTGAGCCTTACTGGAGTTATCAGTATTATTACACAATCCGTCTCCACCACCTTGTGGATGACTTTGTCTAGGAGAGACCATGGTGGGAATGCGTAGCCAAATAGGTTCGTCCAATCCATAGAGAGAGCATCGATCTGGTGAGCTCTTGGGTCCGGAACTGGGATGACATCAACCCGGACGCTGGTTGTTCTGGCAGGTGGTGAATAGACCTATATGTGGTATGTCCCATAACTTGGTTATCCAGGTAAAGATCTGTGGATCTAATGTCCATTCTGCTGCCACTATTCTCCCCCGAAGTGAAACACTGTCGGCCAGTATGTTCAGTTTCCTGGGTATATGTCTCGCTTCCATCCGGCAGTTGAAGGAGTCTGCCAAGGCAAACAATCGTGTCATCTCCATCATCATGGAGCTGGATCTGGTTCCTCCCTGCTCTTGAATATAGGCCACTGCTGTGGTGTTGTCCGTGACTATGAGAACGGATGATAGATGAAGATGTATCCTCCATTCTAGGATCGTATAATATACTGAACAACAAAAGTTCCTGTGACATTGAATAAGATTTAATGCAAAGTTATGGTTTTTACCAAATCTGAAACAATTTCGGTTTGCAACAGATAAAAGACTCCTGTAAGTGTTCAAATGGTTTAACTTGCCATACTGACTTCAGAAAATGCGTGATTTCATAAAAAACATTAACATGCCAAAATGTCAATTTACAAATCAATAGTGTGTGTGTCCACCTCTGGTTGTGAGCAACACATCTTCATCTCATGGAATGGACCAGGCATCGCACAAAGTCCTGTGGGATATCTGTCCATATCTGCTGGGCATGTTTCGAAGTTCATGGACTGTCTGTGGAACAGAGCCGGCTAAGTGAACACGTTCACGTTGTTTTGTTGAAAGAGAATCCTGAACAAGTCGAGCAATATGAGGCCGGGCGTTGTCGGGTTGAAAGGTAATGCCTGGGCCATGACAACGCAAATACGGTAGAACAACAAGGTCGATGATCCCGCCGCGGTAGCGCTGTCCATTGAGATTTCCCTCTACCACTATCAAACAGGTCCTCTGTCTTGCTGTAATCCCTCCCCATACCATAATGCTGCCGCCCCCGAAGCAATGATTGATGTAACGTTCACCTTGACGTCGGTACACTCGAATCCGCCCATCGTTGTGGCTTAGGTGAAAACGAGACTCGTAAGTGAATAGAACTTGTCCCCATTGCATGTCCGTCCAACGTAGACACTGTCTGCACCACTGTAGACGTGCTTGAAGGTGGTTTCCTGTCAAAATGGGACGTCTTGCAGGTCTTCTGGCAACAATTCCATACATGTAATACAATATTGAAAACCAAACTTTACTTGTTTGAAAAATACACTAAAATATTGGTGTCACAGGTACTTTTGTTGTTGAGTATATATGGTCTTCATTTCCCTGCAGTTGATACAGTGGTCCCTCGCTACAGCGCTACCAATGGGGTCCAAATAATTGGTGGGCGTTATAGACGATGAGCCGTTTAACCGAGGCCGAAGCAGGGGAGCAAGCTCGGCAAATCTCAAATCATCAATATGTGTTTATCTCACGTCACGTCAAAATGGTATATATTTTTATGGACCTAGATCTACCTGTAATATCATTCATTTATTAAATCTGTCACATTTCACAATGTCTGAAATACGTATTCCATTTCAATTTATCATTTTTTATCTATAAATTAAAAAAATATTCACTATTTCCCACGATGTTATTGAAAATAAAATTCTCGGACACACGTTTCAACAACGGGTCCGCATCGAACGTGTCAACGAGCAAAATAAAGACGTTTTAAGCAAATCTTTCAATCAAACACGAGCTTGGTATCACAGCTATAATTTGATTGGCTGCCTGAGTCACGTGCTCAAAATTGACCAATCACGAAGCTTGTAGCAGATTTCGGCAAGAAAGTGTCATTAGAAACAAATTTTAATCCAATGAAATCGCTTGTTATAACTACGGAAAAAAACCAGCCGATGTTACGAAAGCGCGATTACGAAATGAATGACCGCCGTGTTGTGACAGCAACTACATGTGTGTGACAGTGTCGTCTCAAATTGGATTGCCCACTAATTAAGAATATAAACTTCGCTTGTGGTTCTCTTTTATTACATGCATGCGCTTCTAAGATCAAAGGATGTATAATGTGAAAAGTTCACTAGTTGAACAATCGTATTTCCGGGACTTGCCGCAGATGTTTTCAAACAGATTATTAGAACTCCATTCAGCGATAAACGGTTGATTATGCAATTAGAAGCGTTATGTGCAAATGAACAACGAACAACAATACAATTATGTCTGTGTAAAACTCTCAGTATTAAAAGTGTACATACATTTTGGGAGCCATGCGTTACCGCGCGTAGTAACCGAGGTAGTGCTTTATCGAAGAGCACAATAGCGAGGGATCACTGTATGAAGGTTCTTCCCCTCTGTTTTCAATGATCCCTGTACTATGAGATCGTCCACATGGGCTCCCCATCCCAAATCTGACGCGTCTGTTAATAGATGGTGTTCTGGTGTCGGATAAGTCAGAGGGATCTCACTTATCACATGATTCCAACAATGGAGGTCTTGTAGTAATCAAGGAGGTTACTGAGTATAGAACTCTAGGCCGTGAGATCGTATAGAGTTTACCCATGTCTTTAGAGGACGTAGCATCAGCCTTCCTCTGAAGGTCATATCCTGTAGAGATGTTAAGTTGCCTAGAAGAGACATCCACGCTTGACAACTTTCAATTTCCCGTTGACTGTTGTGGTTGCTGATATAGGCTGTGACATCATGAACTTCTTGGTTTGGTTTGACACGGCTCTGGATCTGATCTGGGCTAAAAGTTGTAGCCTTAGAAGTTGTGTAGAGGTCCAGGAGAGTAATTCATCCTGCATCCTGACAATCAGGTCTAGGAGGCTATGGATGAGTCCGACTTGATCGGTCCTAATAGTCATGCGTGTTTCCGGCATAATTCCTTCATAGGATGGTTGTAAAGGTTGGATGATAGTGGCCTTTGGTATCTCCCATGGGGGGTGGATAATCAAAGCACTCCAAGTATGCCCCATAGGGTTCGTCACCCTCTGGTGACCATGATTCCGGTATAATCTGTCCCTGTCTGGCTTGTGGCCTGTGGATAACATTAGCCATGTGGTGGCTGTCCTCTCTGCTGGCTGGCCGGTCGGCTGGACGGCTGGCTGGGTAATCCCGTGTAGTCTGTGCGGCTGGCTTAGTAGCCGTTGGTTGATGAAGGTCATACGGCAAGCCATTGTTGTTCGGTTGGGTAGCCGTAGGTGGCTGGACCATGGAGTCTGTGTGACGGCCGTACAGTGTCTTAACGGCTGGCTGAACGGCTTAATGGTCAGCTGGGTTGCCATGGAAGGCAGGCCCATGGGGTCCAAGTGACCATTGTACGGCCTCTGGCTGGATGGCTTGGTTGCCGCGGATGGCCTTTCCATGGACACCGTGCGGCGCCTTAAGAGTTTCGTAAGAATTATTACTTATTATTTATGTAAACTTTTCTCTGAATTTAGGAGGAAATAGCTATCAATATTTAAAGGTGTAAATCCCTCTCTCTTATTGTAATCATAAAACCAATAATATAACATAGCGGAACCCACAACAAATTCCGCACACCAACCGAAGAACTTGTGGCGCACCAGCTGATGAAGTTGGATACTGTGATTGGATACAAGGGAAAAACAGGTTTGCAGCAGTACATGTATGCAAAAATAAACCGCATGAGGTGACATAAAGTCCTTGGGTGTGGCTGACAGGATAAAATACATCTGACAAGGATAATTATATTTAAGAATTGTTTGGAAACAAACCACTTCACACACAAGATTAATGTCCATATGAGTTGTGTATGTGTATGTTCATATGGATCTTATCTATTTCTTTATTTTTTATGGAACAATAAATTGAAATAATGATATCAAAGAGTAACTTATTCACATATTTGATAATCAGGTGAAAGAAAATAATTGTTGAATAAACTATCTTTAAACTAAAAATAATAATTGAAGTTTGATCAGTTACACTGTGCTGATGCATTGACCAATATTTAGTGCCGATACACATAATCATTGTGGAAAAAAAGCTACTATTTATGAAAAAATATAACATAATATGTGAACAGCTGTAAATAATTAAACATTAACAAATCTATCATCAATATGCAATCATGGCAGTCTCTATATTGATGGAATAAATTTTAAAATGTTCCGTGAAATTGTTCTAAAATCATGCTGGAATTGATAAATGTATTATGAAAGGAAAACTTCTTTAACTATCCCACATTTAATTAGAAACTAACACTGAAAATATGTATGTAGTATTTTATTGATATATACATCACACTATACATCCTATCATATTCGGCATCGCATGAATGCTATTTTGACACACGTTTTGTCACACCTATTTTCACACACCTGTTGTGGAGGGTGATCATTGCCAATCGACGATATCTATAGACCAATTGCCTTGGGACACGATTATTATGGTAAAAACAAATAGAATGTTAATAAGATCCAAAGCTTTATGGGTGGAAATGGGAGCCAAAATATCAAAATACTTTTTGAACCTGGAAGCAAGGAATTTCACAAACAAAGCATATGTGCACATTGAAACTGTTTATGGAAGTATATTAATGAAGCAACACAAGATTCTAATCCATCCTACATCTAATTGACAGGATAATCAAGGTTGCTGCGATCCTCGCCCCTCCCCCCCCAACTTTTTTTTTCGATAGGAGGAGGAAACTATTGGTGGATGATAAGTTTGCGTTGCAACAATGGGCCCAAGAGAATATGCACTCCTGCATGTCACGCAAGTAAAAGTTGGTGAAGGTGTTTTGTGAGGCTAGACACCACTTGTTCACCGAACGAATGTCCATGAAGTGAAACTCGTGGCTTGGGCTCTGATCTCATGAGCCGAGCAGGATCCTAGACGGGGAGGGGAATTTTGTGCCTGCGTATAACTCGCTGCAATGGTGGACTTAAGCCAGCCTAGTACAGTAGCCTTGATAATATTCTTGTTGGAAAGAGGCTGGCAGGATATGAATGGTCCCCTTTGATGTCATCTATGTGGGTCTGTAGCCGAGAGGTAGAATTTGAGGGCTCTGATGGAATAGAGAAGTCTGTCTGGGTGATCCACTGTCGGCCCCAAGGCAGGAATGGTATGGTGTCTATGGCCCAACAGCCCCATAGTAGTAGACTAATTTTTGGCTTCAAAATCTAGGAGCGATCTTAGAGTAATTGAGGTCCAATGTTCATCATGGGCGAGACTATAATAGTCCAGAGCATGAAGTTCTGAAACGCTTGTTGCTGTTGCTATGGCTTGGAAGAAGGAAGCTTCCTGGATTTTCGGAGTAGGCGGCCTTAGCCAGGGGCTCATAAGGTTCTGTTAAAAGTGTTGATAACACAACAGATAGATTCCACTTGGGGAAGATACGAGGTGTGCGAACATCTTCTAGTAGGAAGGATCTCATTAGTATGTTTAGAATGGCATGGTTTCAAATTGAGAGTTTGTCATGTTGAAGTACAGAGTGAAGTTCCGATCTGTAACCTTCTATCGTCCCATGTCAGAACATATTGTCCTGACGTAGATGTAGCAGAAAGTCCCCTACAATATTAGTTATAATCCCTTGTCTTCTTCTCCACTGGATGACATTTTCCCATCTGTTGTCATATATAAGGGAGGATGAAGGTCTTGATGATCTTGCCACATCTTCCGGTGCAAGTCCAGAGTACCTGGATGTCTGCATCTTTTCATGATAACTTCCGGCGGTTAGATGTAGGCTAGGCAGATTGTCATAGAAAATGTTTGACCTGGGCTGTTGTCTCAGATCTCGACAGGGAAGTAACTGGAGAGGCTCTTCCATTAATGGACTTAATAATCTGCGGAACCACGCTCTGCTGGGCCAGATTGGTGCTATCAGGATTATCATGCAATCCATCTCCTCCACCTTGTGGATGACCTTGTCAAGTCAAAACCATGGTGGGAATGCCGTCCAATCCATCGATCTGGTGAGCCATTGGATCGGGAACTTTTTTTTTTTATTTAAACATATTTTATTCAGATTGAAATGGATTGGGAACAAGTTATCAAACTTAGGACTCCCTCTCCATGGTATTTACAAAGCTTGTACAGTAAATCATATACAAGGAAAACAGAAAAGAAGATGAGTGTAAAGATAACAAGAAATGTACAAAAGAGAGAGACTAGTATATGTACATTAAAGTGTTACCCAAATCTCTTTGTATGACTTATAAACATTTGCACTGCTTTAAAGATGTGTTGATTTTCGATAATGGGCAAACATTCATTTCCGTTTAACATCAAATTTAAATCTAATTTAGCATTTTTGTTCACGGCGTTCTGTAAAATGTCCCGAATTATTATTAACATAGTTTTTCTTTGGTGGGCGTACGATGGACACCTTAATAAATAATGAAATGCGTTTTCACATGGATCACCACATTGACATGTTGGATCACATTTTACCTCTATTTTGTATAAATCATAATTTAACTGGCTTTTCATGTATCTTAATCGAGTATGATAAATATTCAACTTTCTAACACCATAGGAAAAATATGGAGGTGCAATGACTTGCTCTTTTTGTATGTATGTCTTGAATTGGGATCTAGATGTACAATTTCTACCTGCTGCAGGAATAGTGTTCCATAACCTTACAGTTGATGGAATAAAAGAACACGTTGAGTGTTTTAATCTAGTATATGGAATCTCAATATTGTCTGAATTTCTTAAATTATATGATATATTTGAACCTACAGTGGTTGGTACATTGTCTTTAAGGTAAGTTGGGGCAATATTACTTTGTATTTTGTAGAACAAACATAGCTTGCGTTTCCTTCTTCGTTCTATTAACGTTTCCCATCCTGTTTCATAATACAGATGTGTGTGCGAAGTATACTTTGGGAGCCCAGTAACTACTCTGGCAGCTTCTAGCTGGAGATTTTCTAACTGAGTTGATAATTCTATATTACACCCATCCCACACTTCACACGCATATTCAAAATGGGGTCTTATGAAGATTGTATATACTTTATTTAATGTATTTCTGTTCAATATGAATTTTAATTTTCTCATTGAATTTATCATTTTTGATGTTGACTTAATTATGTTATCTACGTGGCAGGACCATTTTCTGTTTGATGCAAACGTTATACCCAAATGTTTATGATTGTGAACATTCTTAACTTTACATTCATCAAAGTACAAGGTAATGAGGTCTGATTCATCTTTTAGGGAAAATTTAACCGCTTCTGTTTTATCTGGGTTGTATTTAATTAACCAGCGTTTTGCCCAGTTACACAGCTTGCTCAGATTTAAATTTAGAGTTGATTCAACAAGTTGATTGTCTGGTGAAGAAAAGCCGAGTGCTGTATCGTCAGCAAAGAGTCTTGTTATGCAATCTAATTCATCAGAAATGTCGTTAACAAACACAATGAATAAAAAGGGACCTAACACCGACCCCTGTGGAACGCCAGCCTTCAAAATCCTTGGCTTGGATAGAGCCCCGCTTACAAACGCTGATTGAGTACGATTGCTTATGTAACTGGACAGCCATTCAAGTAAATTCCCTTTTATACCATACATTTCTAATTTGTACATAAGCCCTCTATGCCAGACACGATCAAATGCTTTTGACACATCGCAAAAAAACATGCAATATTTTTCTCTATTATCTAAAGATATACAAATTTGATTATACAATTCAATTAATTGATGGACAGTGGAATGGCCTTTTTGAAAGCCCGACTGGTATTTAAATAACAATTTATTGTCATGAAAGTAGTTATAAAGATGCTTTAATACAACTCTTTCAAATACTTTACCAATACAACTAATGAGCGATATTGGTCTGTAATTTGTCACAACTGAATGATCTCCTTTCTTATACAATGGCATGACATGCGCTCTTTTCCATTCTGTTGGATATGCTTTTAAAGCCAATGAATGATTGAATAACATACATAAAACAATACTAATGCTGTTTACTGTTTTCTTTGATAGGTTGTTACTTATTCTGTCTGGACCAGATGCCTTGTTAATTTGAAAACATTTTATAACGTCAGATATTTCATTTTCTGAGACAGTTAATTTGTCAAAAATACTCTTAGTGCGTTGATTGAAATATGGTAATTCTTCCCGTTCTTCTGTTAGGGTAGATATGGATTGGAAATATTCATTTAATCTCTCTGATTTTTCTAAATAGGAAAATATAGTGGGACAGTAATCGGTATCTTGTTTCCTTAACGGGGGGATGCTCGTAGATGTTCCAGAGATTTTGACGACATATCTTAGTAATTTCCAATATGATTGTTTATTTACTATATATAGTTCCGAAAGAAATTCATCGATGTTAGAATAGAACTTTTCTTTCGCATAACTTTTCATGTTGTTGACTTTATTGCGTTTTTTTTTGTATGCTATAATATCTGTCTCCTTATTACTCCTTTTTGATTTCTTTCGTAACCTATTACGTATCCTACACTCCTTTCTTAAATGTGAATCAAACCATGGTTTGTCATTTGGTCGAATAGTGACAATTTTAGATGGAATACATTGTGTTACAAAATCATTCAATCTTTCATACAACACTTCACACATATCATCAACATTTGTACATTCATTAAATAATACAGACCAATTGGTAGTGTTTATGAGATCATTCAATTTAACAAAGTCACCTTTGTTATAACATAAAACCTTGCATTTATAAGCTATCTTGGTGCATATCTGTGTGTCCATTTCCATATAAGTACCTCTGTGATCAGATATTGTACTATCGAAGTCGATCACACCACTGACCTTTACATCAACATCTTCACTAACAATGATTGGATCTAAAAGTGTGCTAGATTTAGAAGTGACTCTGGTGGGCTCATCAATTACATTCCTTAAATTTTTTCTGTGTAAAATTTCGTTTATGTAATTTTTCCTGTTAGATAATAAATTTTCATTTAAATCACCGACAATCACCATTTTACTAGATATATCCAATGCACCCTCGATAGAAGTATCTAACCGACTCCAAAACTGTATAGAATTGTGTTCTGGTCTGTAAACAGCACAGAGTAATAAAGGCCCTTGAGGAAGAAATATTTTTATCCATATACTTTCATCAGTAATATTTTCTAGTTCGTGCATTCTCTTGTATGTTAAACACTTAGTGATGTATATCATAACCCCTCCCCCAAAAGCATTTCTATCTTTCCGTAATGGATTATGAAATGATTGCCACTGTAAAGTTTCATTACCTACAGATTCATCCAGATGTGTTTCAGTGAAACAAACTACATCATATTCAGACAAATATTCTGCAAGATACCTTTGCTTATTACGGACACTCCTGGTGTTTAAATGGAAGATCAACAATGAGTGGTCAAGATTAGTTACATCACCGGTCAGTGGGCCAGGATTAAGTTCAACGTCCCCTGCAAGCTGTATTAATAATAGGAGTACGAGAATTACATTTACATTGCCGAGATAAGCCTGCAGAACACAAAGGCACAGTCGAGTGTTACAAGCTTTAACTTCTAGTGATAAAATATAATGCATTATGTCCAGCTCGTTCAAAAGAAACTTTGTGATGGAAGATTTGCAGATAAACAATTAACACAACCTGTTAGAAGACTTTACAACACAGTCGAACACCCCGATCGCAACGCGATACTGAGATATATCGTTACCCATATATCAGTTTTAGTCTGGGAACAATCGTACTTTTCTTCTGGGTTAACGATCGGGGAATGTTAGGACGCTGTGACAATATGCTGAGTGAGGAATCTGCGTGTACATAGCATGGCAATACAAGAATGGATTGTATATATATTGGATTTTTCATTTTCTGGGAATATAAGAGGAGAGTGAGATTCAGGGATATGGATAAAACAGGAAGTAAATGGAAAGCTAAGGATAAGGTAAGACAATATACAGATAGTATGTACAACATGACTAACATTGTCAGCCCAGGCGAAGTAATGTATGTGTTGTGTTATCATAAATATACATATACAGTATATACTGTGTTTAATACTCACTAATACGTTCCTTGGAGTAATAAAGAAATCCTTACACATACATCCTTTGAAATGGCATATATAAATCCACATACACTTTCGTCCCTTGCGATATCACAAGTTTATTCTTGACACCTAATGTTTTTACACAAAGCAGTTTTTGCATCTTTAGTTCTTTTGGCGGTATCTGTCCAAATCAGCATCACGCTGTATGTGGCGGATCTTCCCTTCTGGTTGGTCTCTGGTGTAGATTCTCCCATCAAATGTCCATGTGCCATCAAACCTTCCTTGTTTCTTTAATTCTCTGGCAGATTTGTACAGCAAGCTCCTGCGTTGAGTTAGGTCCTCATTGATGTACACCGAATCCATCTGTCCTCGAAGTTTTCTTCTGTTCATTATCACCTGGTTCCTGTCCCAGTAGCTCACAAATTTAACGATGATCGGGAACTGGTCTGACATAAACCGGAAGTTGATGGTTTAGGCAGGTGGCAAAGAGATCTTGATGCGGTGTGTCCAATAACGTGGTTATCCAAGCAAAGATTTTGGGATGTAAGGTCCATTCCGTTGCCACTATTCTCCCCGGCGGGAAAAGCTCACGGCAAGGATGTTCAGCTTCCTGGGAATATGTCTCGCTTCTATCCAGCAACTGATGGAGTCTACCAAGGCAAACAATCATGTAGTCTCCATCATCAGAGAACTGGATCTGATTCCTCCTTGTTTCTGAATGTAGGCCACTACTGTGATGTTGTCCGTGGCTATGAGGATGGACGAATGGAAGAGACATATTTCCCTTGCCAGGATGGCGTAATAAATGGCCTTCATTTCCCTGCATTTTATATGTAGGATCCTCTCTCCAGTTTTCCACGATCCTTGTACCGTGAGATAGTCCATAGGGACTCCCCATCCCGAATAGGACACATCTGAAAATAGATGGAGTTCAGGCGTCGTAGTGTCAGAGGAATGTCGCTCATCACATGATCTCTGTTAGTCCACCAATGCAGGTCCCATAATAAGTAGGGAGGTAACTGAGTCTTAGTGGTTGTAGTGAGTTGATCCATGTCTGTAAAGGATGTAACATCAACCTTCCTCTGAAGGTCATAACCTGTTAAGACGTTAGGTTGCCTAGAAGAGACATTCACCACCTCAGTGACCTGCTGGGTTGAATTGATAGGGATTGAATCATCACAACAGTCTTGACGAATCGATCCTCTGGTGGACATAGATATCCTTTGTTAAGTTGGAAACGTGCTCCGATGTATACGATGTCTTGATCCGGAGTGGTCTCGGACTTGGAGGGATTGACTAAGAAGCCAAGATAGGTCATAACCTGAACCAGAAATAGCATGTTCTGGTGTAACTGAGCTTCTCCTTGGTCTGCTGCCAGGAATCGTCCAGGTACCCAAGCATTTGTATTAGCTGGAGGTGGGAAAACTTGATGACTTGCGCTGTAATCCTAGTTAACATCTAAGGGACTATTGATATCCCCAGTGGTAAGACCTGGAACTCATAGTGTCCACCATTGATTAGGTCGAGACTGAAGAGCCAATCTCCTGTCCTCAAAGTTGACCACAACTTCCGTACGGATTCCATTTGGAACTTTGGAGGAGGTACCAGGCATGATTTGTTGAGGAACTTTAGTCTATCATCATCCTCATGTCGGGCAAATTTTTCTTCGGAACTAAGAATACAGTGCAGAATGAAGCTGCAAAGTGTGGTCGTTGCAGTTGATGGTGAACAAGCGGTTGAAGTGACGCTCCCGTAACAGTCTGCTGGCTACTGTCGGATCCATGCGGTGACCGTACGGTGTCTTAGATGAGGAAGATGGCTTTGTGGTACCCCCACGGGACAGTAGATACAATTCACACTTGTGGACTTAATACACTGTGGTCGGCAAATAGGGCACGCTGGGTGTGGGTCCCTCACCAATTTGATCTTTTGCCACAGACTTGCATATTGCAAGGCTTTACATGCCCCTTGCAGAGTGTACACTGCAAAGCAGCGTAGACAATACGGAAGTCACACACGACCGTGAACTGATACATGGCTGACATGAAACAAATTACACACATGCCGAGCTCAAATGACAAATTTAGGAAGTGATAAGCAAATACCACATGCAAGACATATAATAAAAATATAGTACATTCAAATCTGTACAAAGGATAAACTGGGTGAGAGCTTCTCATGACAGGACTTGTCTCTGTGCGCGAAAAACAACAAGAGTGTCGTGTGCACCTTGGTTCACATGTTCGCGAATGTTTTTTGCAGATGTTTCCTCTCTGAGAATAATCTGCTGGGCTTATGTTTCAGTTCTACAGCACGAGATTGCATTATATGTAAAGTTAAAAACAGGACAATGTAATGGCCATAAAATCAGATTTGAACCTCTTGAAGCAACCGAGATGTTATCTATCAGAGGAATAATATTTGAAGTTTCAGCTTCATTGGTCCACTGGTTTCTAAGGAGACTATGTTTTTGTCGGAAGCCGAACGCTGCAAGGTGGAGGCAAGACAAACAGCCCATGACATAAACTCACTTCACTTTCAGTGAGGTCAGCTGAAAATGCATCTCATACATAAGGACTGTCAAGTAAACCTTCTGGCCGAGTACTTGGTGCTCATAAAGATTACTTACAGCTTGGTCTAAATGTTGGTCAGTGGGTGCTAAGACTGCAAATATGGTACTTGTAATGTGTCATACAATAGGTAGATACATCTCACAACAGATAATGTACATGGTCATATTTATAAAATAGACATTAACATATTATATTTTGCATGACATCTTACACACAGCTAAGGTCCAGTTTACCTTAAAGCATAGGGACCAAAAAGACATGGGTCACAAAAACAAAGCTTTTTGACAGTGACCAAGTTGGGATTATCACTGCCTTGAACAGTATTTCAGTTACATTGCAGCCTGTCAACACAATGTGGGAAGAAAGACCAAAAGTGATACAGGTCATGGACATTAAATAAAATATATTTGTTGAATGACTCGAGGCAGGAAACTAGATGTTTGACAGGAATGATGGATGTATGGTCTACTCACAGGTTGTAGTGGACATCAGCCATGTTGCCTCTGTATCTAAGGGCATTACGATATGCCTCCTCAGCATCTGATGTCCGGCCCTGCTCGTTCCAAACATTGGCCAAGTTTCCCCAGGCTGTGACAGGACAAAGAACTACCCATAGTTGCATTCATTCACAAGTACCAATCCTTGTTTTTATACAATAGATATTTGCATTAATGTAATTCTGTTAGTGAAAAATAATCCAAATTGTAGTGCTATATGAAGAAACTGACATCATGTTATGGCTGGAAAAGCAATTCTATGAGGAGTCTGATTGTGACACCTCTGTAATATTCCTTATTTATAAAAATACACACGTACAAGTGAAACATACATGGCAGTATATATATATATATATATATATATATATATATATATATATATATATATATATATATCATAAATAGTAAGCAGATAGATAGCTCGGATAAATTGTCCTATCATCAACCCAGTCAGTGTAACAAATTACTTCAACGTGTTGTTTAACCTGGAATTGCTGAGTCTGAGGAAATGCATGAAATGCAAGTGGGAGTGTGCAGTGACTGCAGTCATGTATGCAGCATGAAATGTGTCAGAATTGTACACATATGTACAGTGCAGAATGAAGCAGATTATGCAACATACCAGCGATAACTCACGCCACAGGAAGCAACAGCATTTCCCAAATGTATGTATGCAAGAAACGCATCATCTGACATCCATATGACCAACATTTGAAATGTACATATCATTTGGCAGCCAATTTGCTTATATAACGCAGGTCATGAAACATAAGAGCATACAAGTGATTATGAACATATCTGACAGAGGTGTGTGATTATGGTCATCGTTTTCATGTATTGTCTGAGGTGAGAAATAATCATAAATGTTGCTCTTAGCAGACAAAGATTTCATTACAATTGAAATCTTGAATGACAAGGTTTAGATATATCCTATGTTTCATATGGTCCAAAATGTTTGGTCAAAGGTAAATGGAAGAGTACCATATTGTGAAAGTAGTATAGGTAATGATGGTTCTGGCTTACTTGCACTGGAGCCAGATTCATATACCTATACCACCACTAC
Organism: Haliotis cracherodii; assembly: GCF_022045235.1. Lineage (NCBI taxonomy): Eukaryota > Metazoa > Mollusca > Gastropoda > Lepetellida > Haliotidae > Haliotis > Haliotis cracherodii. The sequence goes on from NW_027266286.1 coordinate 35,145,245, forward strand.
AATATGAAACATCAATATTAATTAATAATGAATCAAATTTACTATAGCCCATGAGGATATTGGAAAGGTATAGGAGCAATAAAAAAATTAGCCACTGTGGCTAAGGTATCTAAAGATGTGGCCAAGGATTGGCTAAAGAAACAAGCGATGTGGCAAATATATTTACCGGCACCGCGTTATATACCGAGGAAGAAGTTTGATATTTTTACAACGAATGAAGTTCATCAGGCTGACCTCTTGTTTCTTCCCCATGATAAGGTAAGACGCAAAACGTATAAATACGTATTAACCGTAGTGGATGTGGCTAGTCGATACAAAGAGGCTGAACCATTAACTTCGAAAGATTCAACAGAAGTAGCTGCACTGAGTAGCATATATAAACGCGGACCACTAAAATGGCCTAAGCTATTTCAAGTAGATCCTGGTCGCGAATTTTTGGGATCAATAACTAAACTGTTAACAAAGCATGATGTCGAAATCAGGCGTGGTGAAAAAGAGGCCCACCGTAGTCAAGCTATTGTTGAAAGATTTAACCGGACATTAGCGGAACGTTTGTTTGGCTATCAGTATGGGATCGAAATATAATCGGAACTATTAAGATCAACCGAATGGGTGACACAATTATCAGCTGTTGTATCAGCGCTGAATAATGAAGAAACAAGATTAATCGGGAAGAAACAATCAGATGCAATTAAAATTAAATCTGTGACTTCCGAATCTTCAGCACCGAGGAGAGGCAAAGAACAAAAACTTCCGGATAGAGTAAGCGTAAGATATTTATACCAGCCCGGTGAACTCGAAGGAGGCCAATGTCGCGCAACCGATCCTATTTGGTCCCTTAAGATATATAACATTAGTCGATTGCTTATGAAAGAAGGAGAGCCTATTCTTTATTATCTTAAAGATGGACAGGGCAGGGCATTTGTACGAGAAGAGTTGCTCATAGTTCCCTAAGATACAGTATTACCACCATATTAAGCATAGGTAGTTATACCATCATTTTCAATCCAACTCTTTGTATCTAGGGGGCATAATGATGTCTTGTTCATTCTTAATCCATATATCCTGTGATTGACACTTCTTAAAGTGTTCATCTCGTGTTTGAATGTTCTGCCGTTGAATAATGCTTTTCTATACTGTTCGTGTTTAATATGCTTTTTTACCACATACTTCTTAACATCCTTAGCTTTTCTTATCTCTCCATTATCGGACTTCTTTATAGAATACATCTTAGGCCTTAATCCGACACTCCGCTATATGGGTCCCAGCACATTCATCCTTCATCTTACCTAACACCTTTTTATTTACTACGCTGTGCAGTGGATTATCTTTTGGGTAATCGCTCGTGTCATACATATCTTTTTTTCTGCCATATCTTTATACACATCCTCGGTTTGTATTTCCATCAACAATGAATCAGTTCCAGTATATAACACCTCACACCTGTCACCGTACTGCTTCTTAAGTTCGTTGTAATAAAAGTCATACATTCAGTGTTTTGACAAGTCAAGAATACTCATACCAATGTACACTGGTCTATTGAATTTTATATTACTCTTCTGCATATGCAACGTGGCTAAGTCGTTATCGAATATCTTGCTTTTGTTAAAAGACGGACTGGCTATAAGTTTCCTGAGTCTTTCTTCCTCATTAGACCAGACTAATTTAACATCAACACGCTTCCTTAGATTCTCCACAGTTTTACCAAATACTGAGTTATTCATGAGCTTATATAGATTCTTTTCAAAATCGCTGGTAGCTATCTTTCTTAAATCTGTGTTCAACCTTATATAGGGCTCCATCCAAGGGCTTTGATCAAACTTTAGAACTCTGTGTATTTTCTTTAGTTTCATACCTAACGATAGATATAACTGGAGATTTCTGTAGTGAACTATATATTTTGTCTTATCCATCAAATTTGGTACGAGTTTTTCTACGTTAGCTAACCTTGTATTACCCATCAAGGAGTGTTGATATTCCAACATTCAATCTTTATTCACCATTAATCTTTCAGGAGCTAGTGGATAACTGTTATGATCTTTATGTAACAAATTTGGATATTCCAAGTCAACTTCTAGTATGTACCCTTTATCAGAATCTGAGGGGATATCATTCACTTCGATATCATTCACACCGACCCACTCAAAACCACCCGTGTGTAAAGGTTGACTCTTAGCCCATCCGTACAAATTCTTGGCGTCGAGATATAATATATGTGTGTCGGGTTTACTCGAATCATATCCTTCCACTAATCTATCATTAGCCTTAGAATACCTTTTCGCTACCATCGGGACTGGAATAGTACCATGACGGGTCGAAGCCATATTGTTTTAAACATGTCTTTCTAAATATCTCGAATATATCAACGAGTAAGAGTACATCGTTTTTTAAGTACAGATCGTGATAATCGCCTAAATTCTTACAACCTAATTTACCCCACACCGTCAGAGCATGTTCATAATCGGCATCGGTTATTTTAGATTCTGTTAAGTTACTATAGAATGATTCAAGGGGTGGTAATTTAGTTTCGTTGAATCTAGACCAATCATCCATATATTCGTAAGGATATACACCTTTTCTCAACAACAAATGACAACTACGATCAGTATATTGATTTGTTATAGAAAAGTCATCGGGATTGTTCGCATTAGCTAAATTGTCCAGGGTAGATAACAGAAACTGAGTCTATGAATTTAAGCCCATTACTTTACTTTATTCTGGCTTTCCCATCCTTGTCCGTATGTATAGTTTTAGTCAACGAGAATTATATATATTTTTCCATATTATTAGGAATAATAATATTGTTTGAGAATTCATTTTTAGTTTCAAGTTACACTCGTTATGTGCGGCTCCCCGATAATTACCCGTGTCGTGGCAATGATCTCTTACGGAATCCCCATTCAGGGGTTTATTACAAACATGACAACTCCTGAACTTCTTATAGACCCTCCAATCATCCCTCGTCACACACATGGGGTTCTTATGCAATAAATTTTCCCTGATTATTCTCTCTTCATTTTGTAGATATTCTAGGAACTTTCCCGCTGCATCGAGACCTCTGTGAATCACGGGCGGGTTTGTTTTCCCATCATACCAGGGATTGACTTAGCCCGCGATTCCGCGATATTCTCGCATTGTTGTCGTAGATATCGCATCAACATTCAATCAGCGCGATTGAAAATCGCGAAGAGCTTTCAATAGTTTTATCTGCATTAACACTCTCATTTTCACCAACAAAAATCTAAAATGTTGTATTGGTTGAATAAATTTACCTACGGTACCTAAAAATATCAATACAAAACTTACACGCTTGTTTATTCCATCGTCAAATGTTGTCACTCGCAACATTGCATGCTACATTTGTATCTCTTAATACTGTGCATAACCGATTCCTATATCACTGCATGGAGCTTTGCATCAGCTGACAATGGCGGAGTGCGCAACATTTGTTTTATCCCCGATTGGCAAACAAGTGATTGTTTTTACAAACTAAACACTTTGGTAGCGTACAAAAATGTTATTCCGTGATCTACAAATCCAAGTCATTAAACATATTTTTTTAAGACTTAAATCCTAGCAGAAATCAAAGACGTTGAATTACATGTATGTGCGTCCAAGCAGAAATTAAGAGAGAAAAAGTCAATCACGGGTAAAGTTTCAAAACATGAGCAAATTTCAATTTTGGAATGACAGCAAAACAAAAACTAAATGAATATATATACAACTCTTTCTCCATAATAATCTACAAATTGTGGATCAGAAACGATCGTGATTTAGATGAGATTCGCCTAGCCAGTGACGGCACCAGTGGAAGAGCTTTCATGAACGTACCTCGTGCAAGAATGGCCACCGTGCGTGAATTACAAATTTTGAACTATTTCTAGTGGCCCACGTTTGCTTCAAAATTTGTCCATAAAAATTTAAAACTGTGACTTAATCATTCAAATGTAAGTCTTAAACATTGTTAAAGTCAACAGTCTTTTCAACTTCCGGTTACTCGTAAACATTTTCTGGCTGCTGCACATGGCAAACACGCCGTCTTCTGTGTGAAATAAATGACTTAATTGTTGCTAATTAAAAAAGAGGGTGAACCTGGAGCAATAGTTGTTGTATAATGAACTGATTAATTGATTAATTAATTGAAAAGTGCATATTGATAAGATTTCATTTGATACGATCAGAGACCAGGCCTCTGATATGGAACACACTTCAGACGGAAATAAGACAGCGAAATTGATGAAAGCACTGCAATGTAAATAATATATTTTTTGCCAACAAACTGTAATACCATTCATGTCATCACTCTAAATATATTGAATTACGATCTAAACACACATTGTCGAAATTTGATAACTGCAGATTGTTGTCTCCTGCATGCCAACGACATGAACAGCTGATGGTGGTAAACATGCCTCCTAAACGTTCTATAATTGTCCTCGCGAATAATTCCCCATCAAGTCAACAATGAACAGAAATACATAAATATTAGTGTAATTTATTCTTAAGTAGAACAGATGTGTAAGTTGAATGTAAATTTTTGTTAATACGAATGATAATATTTTTAAATAGAATCTACATGTATTCGCAGTGGAATAATTAATGTTCGAAAATAGGATATATCTATATAATCTAGTAATATTACTTGCAACATTATTTGAGTCACAAGTACCAAAAATCAAATACAGTTTTCACACTGTGTGAATATGAAATATCTCTGAAAATTAGCAAAATCTCATCACACGCCAAAAAATCTCATTGCTTTTGGACCAGGGGAGATTTTCTCTCATAGGTAAAAATTTCCAGGATAATCCCTGTCATACCTTACAACTATATATCCAAACCCACAAGGAATATGTTCTTTAGTTTTGTACGTAAAACTACTATCAGTATTGCGTTCAGTATTTTCTATAGGTTTGATAAGCGCTTCGAAGTCAGCGTAAATTACGTACGGTACTGGCATTTGATTACAATAATGTTCAAATTTTAATATATTTTTTCCCTCTTTAGGCATATCGATCCTGATAGTGGTCTGTCCAACACCTCTGCAGTCTTCTTTATGCGCTTCTAATAGATCTTGTCTGCTGTACCCATGCTGGCATCTTTCGCAGAAATATTTCTTTCTAGCATGTTTTGTTTGATCGTATAATAGCCTGCATTTCTTTATCCACGTATAATGATATTTACCATCTTTTTCGATCAGAAATGAATTGATTCTGGGAATATATTCCGGAGCGGAGCTTATCCTGTGTACAACAATTCCTTTACAAGAATGTCCGAAAACATTTATAGCTAAATTATTTTGCTTTTCTGCAATATCAATTTGTGAGATTGGTGTAGGTTCGTCTATACCATCGAGGTTTAGTCCATCATTTTGGGGATACAGTGCCGTGCCAGTTATATTCGTACGATCCATAACGGTTTATAACCGTCGAATATTTTACGAGCACAAAAATGTTTCGTGTAGCATCAATAATGCTCGGAACCATGTTAAATTTGACATGACGTCACGTGATGTCCTTCAAAGTGTAGTCTGCTGTTTTGATCAAAACATACGATAATCAGTGCAAACATGGGGAGAAAATCTAAGGAATTGAGTAGTGATGTGAAAAGAATAGCGTTAAAGTTAAAAGAAGAGGAGAAAAGTTATCAAGCGATTACTGACCTGTTGGGGGGTTCCCAAGTCTACTTTGGGTAGTATTTTTGCTAAAGTTCAGCGAACGGGTTCGGTAGAAAACATCCCGAGACATGCTAGACAAAGAAAGTTGTCAGACAGAGATCACACTGCCCTGTTCAGACCCGTTAAAAATAATAGACAGAGACCTTTGAAGGATATCACTGGTAATTTCAATTCTGTGAAAGACCAACCTGTCTCTAAAAGAACAATTCAAAGGGAATTACACGGAGAAGGATTTTACAGGCGCATCACGAAAAAAAAAAGATGGTTGTTAGGGGGGTGAACAGAAGAAAACATGTCTTATGGTGTCGGAGTATGCGGAAACAAACTGTCAATGATTTTTGGAAAAATGTAATCTTTACTGATGAGAGTCAGGTGGTTATTGGAAATAATAATCGTGTATACATTTGGAGAAAGAAAAATGATGCTGATCGACCCGAGTGCGTGTGTCCCCCTCGAACCAGGAAGTAGAGTTTGATGGTGTGGGGGAGTATCAGTTATCATGGTGTGGGGACTTTGGTGCGTGTAAATTGTAACATCAATACCCAGAAATACATAGAAATTGTGGACAATAATTTGTGGCCAGTAATTTGTAGACATTTTCCTGACAATAACTACATATTTCAAGACGACAATGCGCCCGTTCATAGGGCAAATATTGTGAAAAAATTCATTGCCGACAATGCCATAAACACGATGGATTGGCCAGCACAATCACCGGATTTAAATGTTATAGAAAAGGCTTTGCCAAAACTAAAGAAAAAACTACAGGACACCGTAAATGACATCACTAACCAAGATCAGCTGTTTGAAGCGATCCATATCACTTGGCAGGACATTGAGCTAGACATTATTCGTGGCCTTTATGAATCTATTCCACGCCAGATATCTAAAGTTCTGACTATGAAAGGGCATCTTCACAAGTATTAAGGTATGTAGATAATTTTTTCATTAATAAATGACGCTCTGTAAAAGCGATATGTGAACAAACGGCGGCCATTTTGGATCATACAAATACGACTAGCACGGCATTGCAGCTAGAAGGTCTATCCAGATTTTTGTCTATGGGGAACAATGCAGATCTTATCATTCTGAAACAGTCATCGCCTTTATTTTTTACATTAATTATGTTTTTTTCTTCTTATGATACGGAGGTAAATCTATGTAAGATCCACCTTTGAAAGGCATATAATTTGCTATATCTAATTATAAACTATCAATTTTAACCACACCCCAACCCGAACCTCTATTAGTCCAGCGTTCTAAAGATTCTTGTATCCTCTGAATTGATCTATCTAATGATGTGCTTATAGTATCGGATTCGGTTATAACTTCTTGATTGCTCTGGAAATAAGGTTCGGTATATTCAGTGCTATCGTCTGATTTACTTTTACTCAATGACATTTTAATCGTCAGCTGGTATTTTATACTATTTAAATAATTTAATTCCTCGTTGATTTTGCCTGATACGATGGGCTTAACATTATTAACATCCGTGTTGGAATTAATATCCATCTTTCAACCTCTTAGATATTTACCAACGCCGGCTGTGGGTACAAATTTTAACTCAACAGTGGGTTTATTTTTATCTAGTAAAGCGATCAATTCAGCTTTTCTCATTCAAGAATAACCTCTCAGCCCACTGTTTTTTGCTTGAGCTTTGAGTTCTCTAACAGTCTGGGGTTTGTTGTATTCCAATCCGAGTAAATCGATCAATTCAGCTTTTCTTATTCGAGAATATCCATGTAGACCACGTTGTTTTGCCAAAGCCTTCAACTCTCTGACAAAAACCATTGTGATTTAATGGTATATACAAAATGAATCAAATGTCTAAATGGTTGTTTTTCATATATAAATACATATTCTCCCCAACCTATTCCTCTCATTGATGTAATCTCTCTTCCTAGCGTAAATAATCTGCTTTCTGACCTTATCAGCACCGTGACTCTTACATAAACAGTAACTGCATTTGACCCCCAATCCCACATACAGAACAAACATAATTTTTAAAACCCTTTCTGATGTTATAAGAGTGGGTCCCACAGTAAATACCGACAGATGGCTTCGGACATTGAATCGATTTCCCTATGAGTGTATATTTGCACAGATTCATGGTTATACACATATCATATCATTTGTCTAAAAGGTAAATCACATGTCCACTGGTGAGTCATAGCTGTCATCGTTATGTATAGATTAGCAGTCAGCGCTATTTATAAATTAGCAGTCAGGGTTATTTATAGATTAGCAGTCAGGGTGACATAGTGTGTTTACAGGTCATAGTGGTTGATAAGACTCACCCTCACTAGGTCATGGTTTATGCGTAGTTATTGTATAACTGAAAATTACAATGACTGATAACCCAAATATTATAAATGCTATCTCGCGGTCTTTCTGAGCCTCTGACGGTGTATAAAACTGACTTATTGTTGGTCTCTGTATTGGGTCAAGTTTCTTTCCTTAAACAAGGAAGTATTCGTGCATGGCAGATTCAACATCCTTAAACGTTGAATTGAATGTCCTTGCTTATGCAGTTCTTCATAAATAAAATCTAATCTTAATATCCTATTTCTGGTCCATTGTGACTGGGCTGCTTCGAGTTGTTCTAATCCTTTAGCATTAACAATAGCTCCACCAACCATCATCGTAATTGTTGCCATGTTCAATAATATAAAATATTCATATGTTTAATAACTTCTTTATGTCTTCTGGGATAAGCCGTTGTTTGATGAGCATATCTTTTGTTGCCATAGCCAATCCAATATCAAGAATAACCATACCGATATCATAACCATTAAAATCTAGCTTGGGTGGTTTGGCTTTAGTAATCATTTTAGCTATACGGGCATAGCCAATGATCAAGCTGCTGACCACTGCTGAATGATACGTTGCGTTTACCAACATGTTACCATCTGTAACTGGAGTAGTCATGCTTTTTATAACATTATATGGGGGCTAACCTCTAATTGAACTTGTTGTTGTTTAATCAGGGGTGACGTTTTCTCTTCTCCGGTCTTATAAAATAACCATACCACTGCTATAGCAACAACTCCTAGTGCATATTTGAATTATGCATTAGTTTTCTAGCCTTCCTCGCTAACGCACCCTTCCAACAAGCTGAGATTTTTAAAGGATTCTTTGTCACTCTTGCTACTGATTTCGCAATCGCTGGTATTTCCTCATTCACTTGTTGTGATTGTGTTTCCACAATCTGTTCTGATTGTGCAATTGGGGTTATTTCCTCGTTCACTTGTTGTGATTGCGTCTCCACAATCTGTTGTGTCACTTCAGTCTCCATTATTATTAAGTGGGCACGTATGTTGAAATTGACAATACCTAGCCGTTATTAAAGCTGTGGTCACCGGAGCTGAGAACATCCCGTATCTATGTTAAAACTCACAGCTTTCTGCACTTATAGCATGTTCGATGAATGGGTCTTTCTCGAGAGATTCGCATAAATACATGCTATGTTCTGCCGGGATAGGAAGAAACGTTATAGCTACGACTGTGTATAGTTGCAACATAGCCGAACCTATTGTTTTAGTCATGGTAGCTCCCAGTCCAGACTCGTAACGCGCGTACAGTTTTTTAATTTCTTCATCGGTCATGTTATCAATTTTTTCGATGGTATAATTTTCCCCAAAATATTGGGAACATTTTTCACCGGCTACCAAAGCCGCGAGTCTTTCTCTACGTTTATTTAAAGATTTATCTACTTCAGCATGTTGATCTGGTTCTTTAAGCATTTCTTCGATGAGTTCGTCGCATTCCATAATGTAATACCTAAGCAGATTTTTAAGTCTAACATAATAAAATATGGCATATCCAATACAGCCAGTAATAATAAACTGTTGCGAAAGAATGAGGATTTCAAACCACATTATTACATAATAACCTCTAATGTTCAATTTATCGTATTTTTGCTATATTTCCTATATTGTTGCTATATTTTTCCTTAGCAGTTGCTATTTTTGCTATATTTTTCCTTAGCAGTTCCTATAATTTTGCTATTTTTCCTATAATTTTGCTATTTTTGCTTTATATTTTTGCTTAGCAGTTGCTAATTTTGCTATAATTTTGCTTAGCAGTTGCTATTTTTGCGGAGCAATTGCATAAGAAGCTGGTTGATCGGTTTTTGATATGAGTTTACAATGCTTCGTGTCCGCTAACCGCTTTCTGACTTTATCTCGTTCAGCCTTGGTATAAATAACATCATTTTTGCGTAAACATTCCTCAAATGAATCTCGGTCTTTGAAATGAAACAGGGCTACCCATTTGGTCTGCTCTCTAAGATCTTTCAGGACAGAGTTGTATTTTTGAGTAAGTACCCAAACGCTATGCTGAGTATGTCTTCTGGAGAATGCTAAATATGAGAGCATATCTTTCTTTTTGGTTAGTTCTTTCCTCGCACTGCAATCGTCTATTATGAAAAGGGTTGATTCTCCTTTGTATTTTTCTTGACATACTCGTAAACAGTCTTGTAAACGATCGCCCCGATCAACTCTGTACACCCCGGGATCATTCATTATCCATTCTCTCGATAGATATGTTTTATTAACGCTTATAGTCGGTCACAGAATAATAATACGATCGAAAACATCCCAATAATGACTTTGTAAAATATCTAGAATAAAAGCTGTTTCTCCGCAACCTGTTTGCCCACAGATGATAGTGCAGTGTGGTTCTTTAGGTAAAAGATTATTTATAGATCGCTTGCACGAATTGTCCATTCTGTATATTAAGTTGCCCGTCCATAATCACGTACAAATATATGTTTAATTTACCAGCCGCTTCCTGGTGCTTCGTTATCTGTATAATAACACCCTCGCTAGCATTTTCTATTCTCCGCCCACTGCCGTGTAGTTGGTCATCGTCCATTGTTCGCATGTCGAGCCATAGCGCATACTTCGTGGTAAGGAATTAAGCCATGGATACGTCCCCGAGAGACAGATCTTTCACGACTGCGTTAGCTTCTGGGCTTCGTTTTATAGAAGGGAGCTTTTTAATCTCATCCCACTGTTGACATGCTCGCATACCTTGACTATATAGTTGATTAGGCATGCCCTCGATAGTCAATTCTACTTTTGTAATCTTGGGATTGTAGAACGCCTCGGTACCTCTTGCAAATGCATCAGAGGGGTCCTCGAACAACATTAAAATACCCTTCAACGATCTAGCAGGAACGTTTAGATTGTTCCTGGTGATCTTTCGATGTCGAAGCAATCGATCGTACAAAATGGCTAAACTTCCGGTTTACTGGTTACCATTTAATCTGGCTAATTCAGGAGCTGTTTTCATATCGTACTCCAGTGAGATATTTTCAATAGAATAGCTACTAGGATCTTCAGTAGCTTTGATTACTCTGCTGTAGCCATTAAAAGTGAGTTCGTATTCTAACCTATCACCTAGGGATGCTTGATAAAAGGGTATGTGACTATCTAATAATTCAAAGTCTAGCGGAATATAGAATCGGTTACCTAATGCATCAGCAACGGCCTTATCTCCTACGACGGTATTATCGCCACTATCACCACCAACACACAGTCTCAATGTCTCAGCTGATTTTCTTAACAATCGCACAACCTATGTTCTGAACGAGCTCTCTGCCAGCGTCGGCGGAATTCAAACTAATTGTAAATGATAGTCGTGCAGTTCCTGGAACTAACACATCATGTGCGCCGAGATTATGAAAGCGAAGCAGAAGCATTTGATTCTGATCAATGGTACTCGTGTTATTAGTTATAGTTACAGACTGACGAATTTCTTTGACCCCTAATGGATCCCGAAGTCTACCTTGTGGGTTTAACTTGCATCCTTATTGCAAAGACATTGTTATATTGAAATTATGTAACCTTATGTTTAACATAAAAATGGATGATATTAATCAAGATATCATAACTGATACTAGTACAATCGAAGAGGGTACTGATGAAACCAGCTTTGGTGGCATGAATCCTAACGATGAACTTTTGCAATCAACCGTTAATGATTATTACGATGCCTTAAAAGAAACTCCAATAGGTCGTGAGTATTCAAAGTTAACGATAGATAGTAAAGGAATATTGCAACTAAGTGGCTCTCCCAATATTGATCTTATGAATTCTCGTACTCGTAAGCCCCTAGCCTTGTCTACGATAGCCGCTAAACATGGCATCAACACTGTTCGTAATGAATTAGGTTTTGTAGACTACTCACGAGAAAACTTTCTGCTTAGGTTCTTCGGACGGAACTCGGTAACATAGATAAAGATAATTTGGAAGAAAGCTCGAAGCTGATCTCGGATGGGCTCGGAGAAATCTTGGATACCTACTACGACATTTCCACGGCCAGTGTACCATCCTCAGAGCTCAGTATTAGGGAATTATGAGGCCTTGACAAGGCAATGCAAACAGTCCGGGGAGAACTCATCAATAATATAGCCAAGCTATCCGAACTCGACAAGCATATAGCTTATAAGAAAACAAAACTTGAACAGGCGGGCGATGAATTCAGTAGACGCCACGTTGCTGAAAGATTGCGTAACTTAGAAGACGAAAGATCGTCCCGCCTCGAAGCTGCTTCCAGTAATAGAAAGGCACTTCGTTCAGAAATCAGTCGAATTCGAGAAACTATCGATCAAGTCCTCAACGATGACACTACACTGGCCAATAAAATTAAAACATTATTCAGAGAACAGGGGCTAACCATTGCCAGTATTTTAACCGCATTGGAATTTATTATATCGACTTTGACGCTCGCGTTAACCGGTGGCAGCGGACCACCCACACCACCATTTTAAAAAAGCATTTTAAAGCATTAGGAGAAGCACTGGGAAAGCTCGCTGGGAAAGCCACGTCTGCACTTCCAGGTATAATAGGGAGTATAGTTTCCTGGCTCTTGAATTTATTAGCTAAAACCACCACTTGGCTTAGTCAAAACTTGATCGTAGCAATTGCCGGGCTGTTGTATGTATCCACTAAGAACTATTTAACCAAATCATGAGTAAACAAGCCACGACTCAACCTACTATAAGCGCTGTTTTTTCATCGATATGTTGTTGATTTTTAGCTGCAATGTGTGGTGGCACTTGTGGTTGTGCGTCAGTAGATGGTTGTGAAACATGTGGTGTCTGTGGTTTTACTATTCCCGTTTCGCCTGTGTTTGTTTGCATTATTAATTTGGTATTAATATCTGAATTTATACCTGGTTTTTGTTGATCGGAAGCAATAACAATTTTATTATTATCACTTGACCGATCTTAAGTTCCATATTACTCGGAGACATGTATAGTCCCGGCGCATAAACGTAGTCTACTTTGGATTGAGCGTACTGTAATACATCTTGATAACGTTTTATAGAAGATGGTATGTCAACTGGTGAATTAATAGCATCCTCCACGTTTGCGACAAACTGTTTTTGTGCATCGAGCGCCGCCCCAGAACCAATTATTCCCGTACGTGTTTGCGATTGTGCACCAAGAATTGCCCATACATAAGTTCTTATTGATTCATTAACTCTTACAACTCCTGGGTTAGAAAATTTATTTTCCGTTTTATCATTAAGAAATTTATTCCAAGCGTTTAAGCTATCGTTCAGTTGTACAAATTTTGTAACAATATAAATTAATCCACTCTTAAAACTCATAATATCCCCTCTCCAATTGTTACTCGAAAGTTCCCAGCCGTGATACCAATTGTGCGTTTTAAATAAATATCATGTATTCTTACATAAAGTTTATTTGTCTGTAACAACCTAAATGGATTGAATGTTTTTTGGTGCTTTACTGGTAGAAATACCAAATTCCCGACAAATACGCTCATACTCGATCCTGCGGTAATGGAGCACTAATTCCTTTAAGTATACGTCTAATCTGATAGTACATGTGAAATGATAAAACAGACTTATTTAGTTCAAATCCGGGGGCATAAAGAGATAGGTTGTGGCACACCATATGGCAAAACTGGTTCTGCCAAAATTGCATTGCATTGTGAAACCAATCGTGCACCATTTTATCGCTAGTTGCCGTGACCATGTACTTTTCAAAGATATCAGGTATTTTAACAAAAAAATTAGCACCAGAGGCACTTACTAAAATCGACTGATTAGTAATGTAAGTTGATTTCATATTTAACTTATGATATAGTATCATTGTATATTTAATATGTATTCAACGCATTCAGAACTCTGCAGCTAGATGCATCACTAAAGTTTCAAGAGCCAATCACATCAGTCCTGTCCTCAAAGCACTACATTGGCTTCCAGTCTCCTTTCGTATAAACCATAAGATATGTATCATCACTCACGACTGCCTCAACAATAGCGACTATCCTGACTATCTCAAAGATCTTATATCCCTGTACTCTCCAGAGCGTGCTCTCCGATCCTCTGGTGGAACTCTACTGTATCAGCCTCTGTCTACTTTTGCTATGTCTGACCGTGCCTTCTCCTTTTGCAGTCCACAGTTATGGAACTCTTTGCCTTTGAATCTGAGAAACTCTGCTTCTAAGGAAACGTTTAAGTCTCTCCTCAAAACCCACTTCTTCACTTCAGCTTTTCAATAGATCTCCTGATTGTTGGCATATGTACATAGACATTACTTTTTAACTTTGTCACAGCGCGAGTGAGCAACTGTCGATGGATATTAGGCGCTTTACAAATCAATTATTATTATTATCATTATTATTATTATTATTATTATTATTATTATGTCACACTCCCGGGAATAACAAATGGTCAGTCTATTCAACTGCTTCATACTATCGATAACTCGGATGGTAAGCTTGAAGTCGCTCTATGCGATGTAACGTATTACCTGCGGTGGACCAATATAAATGCTGCGAGAGATAATAATAGGTTTGTAACAGGTAACTTTGGTATTGATCACACTAGCATTGTTATACCTAATGGGTATTACAGCGTATCCTCACTCAATGATGAATTTTTTTTAAGCCTTTGGGAGCTAGTCTCACACAAAATGAGTCGAATGGGATGCTGAAATTAAGCGCTGGAGAAGAGAATTTACTTCTTGTCGAGATCTTAGCAAAAACACTTGGATTTGATGGCAGAACGCGGAAAATACCACCCAAAGATATAGTGCATGGAGTTAAATTACCCGATTTAGTTCCCTATAAAGAGTTGTGCATCCATCTTGATCAGATCAGTACGACGAATAATATTCAACTTGAAAGTCCTTCTACTCTGTTGAGAGCTATTCCAGTCAAAGAAGAAAAATATAATAGTGGTAGAACGGAATCTTTCTCATCATTACAATATAAAAAATTCAAGCGTGGTATTATTTCAGACCTCAAAAGTTCTGTATTAGATGTAAAACATCAACCTGTACATATAGGATACTTGAGTGTAACACTTCATATTATAAATATTGTTTGATTTCATATTCAAGTTATGATATAGTATAATAGTATATTAAATATGTATGTTACAATCCCAGGAATAACAAATGGCCAGTCTATTCAACTGCTTCATACTATCGATAACTTGGATGGACAACTTGAAGTCGCTATCTGCGATGTTACGTATTACCCGCTGTGGACCAATATAAATACTTTGAGAAATAATAATGAGTTCGTACAAATTAACTTAGATGATGGGGATAACACTTGCATTGTTATATCTGATGGGTATTACAGCGTATGCTCACTCAATGATGAAATTTTTAAGCCTTTGGGAGCTAGTCTCACACAAAATGAGTCGAATGGGATGCTGATGCTGATTTTAAGCGCTGGAGAAAAGCAAATATTTCTTGAAAGGAACATGGCAAATACGCTTGGATTTGTAAGCCGTGTTGGAGGAATATTAATAGATCCCAACACACCACAGCATGGAGATAAATTACCCGATTTAGTTCCCTATAAAGAATTATCCATCCATCTTGATCAGATCAGTACAACGGATAATATTCAACTCGAAAGTCCTTCTACCCTGCTGAGAGCTATTCCACTCCAAGATGAAAAATATAATAGCGGTAGAACGGAATCTTTCTCATCATTACAATATAAAAAATTAAAGCAGGGTATTATTTCAGACCTCAAAATTTCTGTATTAGATGTAAAACATCAACCTGTACATATAGGATACTTCAGTGTAACGCTCCATATTATAAATAATGGTTGATTCATTAGGCCCTGGAACACTCAGACAATGTAATACAATTGCGCTTTCCGATCTCGGAGACACAGAAGGATTTGATAAACCCGGTACCGATGGCAAGTTATACGCTTTATACTTACAAGATAATGTATACAAGCAGAAAGAAGTTACATTCACAGGTAATCTAGGAGATTTAAGCGATGTCGACGTTAGAAGACTCAATAAAAACACTTCGTACAATATTACTCGCAACGAAGATAATAAATGGACTATGATCAAAGAAAAAAATCGAGTGGCTACTGAATATCGTCATTAACCCACCTTAAGTGATGATGGGTAAGGCAAATAATTTAACTAAGATAATAAATAGTTGGATTGTACTCGGGGCTTATATCCAATCAAAACGAAAAAGTGTGTTAGTCTCTCCCCTGCCAGAAAACCCGGGTCATATGTTATATAGTCGTCCGGCAGTAAAAAACGTTAGATTAAATTGGGTTACTGAATTCAGTTATATTAAAGTCTTGTTTGGAGATGCACCGGTAGATGCCTTTGAAATATTACCAGGTCTATCAATTAAATGGCTCAAGAAACACGAGCATCAACGTTGCAGTATTATTTATATGGGAGCATTACCCATTGCAAACCTTGAGGGGGTCCAAATTATTAAAAGTGACAGCATTTCTCTTACGAAGATATTTATGCCGTATAATATACATTTAATAAGGTTGATGTATACTCTCAAAACATTTAAGCAAGACCAATTAAAGACTATTATATGACATAATGATATACACTATGAGTTAATATCCGGCGCTCGATGAAGCATCTGAAAAGATGGATACTGTTGATGGATTTCGATTACATCAAATAAGCGACATAAAACATCTAATAGAGAAGGAGAGGCAGTTGAGACTTGGATTGTATAAAAAGTATCGCAGAGCTGTGAATGCTCTCGACAGAGTTGACACCGCGCTTGTAATGGCGAGCATGGGACTCGGTGAAGCCGGTGTTGGTTTATTATCAACAATAAAAGCCGCGCCTATCGTACTTGGCATGGAAATAGCGTCTGGAGTCACAGGACTGGCAGGAATAGTGATAAAATTCATTTCTCGTAAGTTGCAAAAGAAAGCATTAAAACATGATAATATTCAGATACTCGCTAAAGCAAAGTTGAACAGCATTGAGGACCATATTTCAACAGCAATGGCTGATTGTAAGATATCCGAGGAGGAGTTTCGTTTAGTGTTGTCAGAACTCACTAAATACAATGTAATGAAGCAGGAGATTCGATCAAATTCTCGTAAGACCAGTGGTATTAGCGAAGACGAGAAAAAAAAGTTCATAGAACAGGGGAGACAGCAAGCGCGTCAATTGTTCCGTGCCAAAACCAAAGAACTGGTTGGAGATTAAAAATAGATTGCTTACTATCATTAGATCACATTTAAACGAATGCTTACATAAGTATATAATAATGGAGAATTACAAACCAACAAAGGAAGAACTAGAAAAAGTTATCGAAGCATTTATGTTCAAGGACAAAATTATCAAATGGAGAGAATTACAACAAGATATATATTATATCAGTGATGTCAAACCAACCAAATACGGTCATCAATTGTTTCTTTCCAATTACCAAGAAGAGTATATAGTCTGGTCTCCTAGTAAAATGAACGAGGAACTTAGTAAAATGTTGAATATCACTTCGTTCAAAATAATGGTATACATATGAATAAAAATAATAGAGAATATTTTCATTACAAATTAGTTTAATGTTATGATGATCGTTGATGCAGATCATCATGTTGACAAAAAAATTCCCCCTGTAGTGGTGGTATAGGTATATGAATCTGGCTCCAGTGGAAGTGAGCCAGAACCATCATTACCTATACCACTTGGGAAAAATGAGCATTTATTTTCAATGGTTCAGTAACCATTCAGCATAACTGCATTATATTCCCAGCATTGGCTCGTGTGCTAATGAGTGCTAATGAGTGTGTGACAGGAGTGATGAGGTAATTAGTAACATGGCGAGAGGAGATTTTCCCATTGTGCCTACAGTCCCAATGTGCCAACACCATTGTGCCTACAGAAAGTGGTGTAGGCACAATGGGATATGATTTTCACTCCTCTTAGAATAATGGAGCATCCCTGATCACTGCTTGTATCATCAATTACATGAAGTGGAAACTATTATATCTCAGAATAATGGAACATCCCTGTAAGTAATTATCGGAAGAAGAAGAAGACATTTGTTGTTGTTGTTGGTTTATGTGTTTTAGACGTTGCCTTCTGCAATTTCGGCTGACCTGTCCCTCTTTGGGACTCATGTGTGAGTAGGGTACACATGTCTATGTCAAGTTTGGTATTCCCATAATTTCTGTTTTTGTATTGATATGATTTCTATTTTCGTATATTGATATAATTTCATTTTTATCCTTGGCTGCTCTGTTTACATACGTTCGAGTAGCTGTCCATCTCTCAGAAACAGAGTTAGTTTGGCCTTCGCTAATGCACCTCTTGGCTTTAGGAGATCTATGACAGATAGCAGATCCAACTGCAATTCTTGTTTTAACCAACCCCAGGCTGGGGCATGGTCTTGACATTCCAATAACAAGTGAGCAATAGATTGCAAGACGAGCCTGATTGCAAGATGGACATACCTTGTCATAGTGCTTTCTGTGACTGAGTCTGAGGCGTGAGATGGCCATTTCGACTTTCCTTTCATTTGAGTATGGCTTTTGGTGGATCTTTGGTTGCATTTTGTATAGCCATCTGCTGATCTTACTTGTGTCCCACTGGGCTTGGTATCTTTGGAATATGGGGGCTTTGATTTTGATTTTGATCTCTAGTATACAAAAGGGAACAAGCTGTATCTAAGCTTTGTCTAGAGCTAGCTTTGCCAATGTGTCTCCTTTTTTATTTCCATGAATATCTATGTGAGAGGGGATCCAACACAGCTCCACCTGTTGCCCTTGGTTCGTTAGTTTTGTATATTCGTATAGAATGTTTTTGACTGTGTTTGGCCTGGAGTATGAATTTCTGCTTCTGATGGCTTGAAGTGCACTTAGTGAGTCTGATAGGAAAACTGCCTTTGCTTCCGGAAGTCCGATATGAGTTTGAGTGCATGATGAATTGCCTCCAATTCAGCAGTGAATACTGACTGACCATCAGGCAGGCGAACTGATTGTGCTTGGGATTTGGAGCTGTGGATATGGATCCCATATATGGCTCCAGTTGTCCCAGGTTGTTTGAATTTTAGTGATAGCTACTGACTGTAATAGGGTTGGGTTTCCTTTTTAAAGACTTCTGATGTCAAAGCAGTGTCAACTTTCAGAGTTTATGAAGTCCAGGGAGGGTGTAACCCTTTGCAGTGAGGCTGAATGTCATCACAATTGTGACTTCGGATGAGTTCTCGTACTAATATCCCAGATGGCTTTAGTCAGGGATTTTTTGAGCTGGAGCTTTATCTTGGGTGTTTTTGTCTTGCCATATCTTTTTCACCAAAGGGTTTGATCTTCGTCCCTACAACAATAATATTGCCTGCTCTCTTCTCAGTTTCAATGTGAGTTCTCCTGTTTCTACTTGTAGTGCTTCTATTGAAGCACCTATTGCTGCACATGTGGCAAGCATTTAGGCTTTGTATTGTATTCTGTTGATGCGGCTGAAGGCAGTATTTAATGCTGAGTGAAAGGCCTCACAACCAGTCTATTTTTTTATCTGATAAGTGATTTGTAGAGGTCCAGCTGAGTGTCCCTTGATTATTTAAACAATATTTATTTCCATGAAAAAGGAATGGGATCTGTGAACAGGTTCAACCTATTTAAACACCTCTCCCTACAAAGGACATTTAACAGTTAAGGAGAGAAAAATGTACATAGAATAATAAATTTAGATTAATCGTACCTACTGTTGCAAATATATTGAACCGCAAAAGAATTGTCACCCCAAGTAACATTGCATGAAAAGTTGTCATCTAAATATCTGGGTAACTTTTGTCAGTTTCTAAAATCGGACATTTCCTTGTCAGGAAAAAAATAAATTTGATGATAAAAAAACAAAACAGATAACAATAAAACCGATCGCCCAAACTCATCACGGCAACAGCCATGGTAACCCGATGCACGTGAGTTCCGTGCAAATTGAAATGCACATGCGTTCCCCCATTTCTTGCCCTATAAAAATCCACCCAGACTGGATAACACTGATTCATTATTGAATTGCTACCACATGTCAAGATTGACAAGAAATCAAGCCCTTGGACGAATGCAAACTGGACAAACAACCTGGCAAGTAGCCAATGCATTTAAAGTCCACGTAAAGACCATATACAGGCTCCAGCAACAGTACCAGACCACCAACACTACAGATGACTGACCACGTAGTGGAAGACCAAGCGTCACCATCCGACGTCAGGATTGTCAGATTGTGCGACAGCATCTTTAAGATCGCTTTGTTACTGCTGCGGAAACTGCTTGGCAGACCATTGGGACACACCAGCGACACCGCGCACACCGCGTGTCGACGATTGACAAGCAGATATCTCCACTGTCACAAGCCACACCGAGGACACATTCTGACACCACGTCATCTTCAGTGGGCAACAAAGTACCAGCATTGGTGCCACCAGCAGTGGAGAAGAGTCCTCTTCTCAGACGAGAGATGTTAGTTTATCTCAACAGCTGATGGCAGAAAAAGAGTCTGGCGATGCCGTGGGGAACGTTATTCAGATGCTTGTGTTATTGAGAGAGACTCGTTGGGTGGTCCAAGCAACATGGTGTGGGGTGGAATTGGTCTTGCACAGAGGAACGACTCTGTCGTCTTCCAAAACATCGGTTCTGGGAGAGGCAATGGTGTCACAGCAGCTTTGTACATTGATCAAGTCTTGAGACCACACGCCATACCTCATTTGTCACGTTGCCGCAACCACGTGTTTCAGCATGATAACGTCCGTGCTCACACTGTGAGCGCAACAAGAGACTTCCTCCAGCAGAATAGCATCAGAACCATGCACTGGCCTGCCCTCAGTCCGGATTTAAATCCCATTGAGCACCTGTGGGAAGAGATTCAAAGACAGCTGAATGACGTCTGACCAAGGCCGACAACTGCAGCTGAACTGCGTCAGGCGTTCCTCAGAGTGGGGGCTCAAGTGCCTATGGCCTTCATCAACCGCCTCATCCATTCTGTATATCAACATTGCACGGCAGTCATCAATGCACATGGCGGCCACACGAGATGCTGACTTTTGATGCCATGTTCTCCGAGACTAGTGTTGTGTTTCACTTTAAGAACATCTGACACTTTAATTTCAACCTTAATGATCAGTTTTGCCAAGTTTCATCTTTTTAATATGTCTCAAAGTATGTTTACAGTGTTTGGACAAATAAGGTTTCTCATATATCTATCCATGATGACGTTTCATTTGTGGTTTGGTATATTATGATGATATACAAGTGATACACTAATACACACATACATGTATCGGTACAAACAGCATAACCAGCATATCACACATACAAACACCTATTTGATCGCTGTAATCCTTAAGAAGTCATATTTTGATTTTAAATATTGTAGATCTTGCAATGAACAAATTGACAGATTGTACAATAGCATGGTTAGTATCAGTAGATGTTGTAGCACTTCCATATAAACTGGGTGGCAAAAGAAAGTATAGGTCGAGTACCATGATGGATAAAAAAATAACAAGAGGTTTTGTTGTGAATTATAATATATTCTAAGGGGTAACAAATGACTGATCAACAACAGTTTGAATGAAATTGTGCAATCACATGTAATGTAAGCTCAAGGTAAACAATGGTGGGGTAAGAAATTTCATTTTGAAAAGTTGTCTTAAATGTCACCAAAAAATTGTCAGAAACACTACAAGTTAATTGTCGACACAGTTGCCTTCAATAGCGGGTATGACCTCCAGCTGCCTCAATACATGCTGTGATACGCCACCTCATCGATGACATCAGTCTTCTGATGACGTGGACTGGACTCTCAGGGCCTGCTGCAATTCTTGTCTGTTGACGGGAGGCTGATGGCGTGCTCTAATCTGTCTGTCAAGATGGTCCCACAGATGTTCAAAAGGATTCATATTGGGTGAGTGGGCAGGCCAGGGCAAAACGTCAACGTTCTGCTGGTTTAGAAAGTTCCGAGTCAGTCTTGCAGTATGGAGCCTGGCATTGTCGTGTTGAAACAATGTCTGCTGGTTTTGTAAGAACTGAAGCACAAATGGCTGCAACACGTGGTCTCTGTACTGCACAATGTTCAGGTTTTCCTGTATAATCACCAAATCAGTCTTCTGATCTCCACAAATACCGCCCCACACCATGACACCTCCCCCGCCGAATGGATGGGCCTCTAGAATACACGCCAGAACCAAACATTCCCCTCTGCATCGATAAAATCGTTTTCTGACGTCATTTCCAAACAAGTTAAACCGACTTTCATCAGTAAACAGCACTCGACGCCGATTTCTCACTTGCTAGCGTCGAGCCTGCCTCGCCCATCGCAGTCTCAGGCGTCGATGTTGAGCAGTCAGTTCCATTCCTCTGAAAACGATACGCTCGGATTCTAGCAGCACGAAGTTGTCGTAGTACTGTACGTTGGCTACGTTGGACGTTGGGATGTCCCAACGCTGTTGCTGTTGCTGCCGTCGCCGTTACGAATGTGTTTCGCAGGTGAATGAGCCGTATCTGACCATCTTCCAGTGGTGTTGTCACTCGGGGTCACTCGGGGTCGTCCGGTTCTAGGCCTGTCCTGTGTTCTCCCTTGTCTGCCTGTAACGTTGAATCAGCCTGGCTACTGTCAATGGTGTACAACCAAACCTTCTGGCAATTTGGACCTGTGTTGCCCCCATTTCGGCCATACCGATGGCTCTTTCTCTCTGCTCCTGTGACAGTCGTGGCATTTCTTTTGTGTGCTTTCATCACGTGTGGTTATACCCTGCAGACGAACGCATTTATACAGCTAACATGCACATGCAGTTTATGCCATAGGCAGGAAACCTGTTTCACCATGTTTTTGTCACCGTCGAAGGTGGCATGTTCGGGTGAAGTGTTTTTTGGGTACCTGTTCCTGGGCAGTCATATTCACAATACCCACTTTCCACTAGTTATCGCTGGTTTTTTTCACCGCTGAGACATTAGGAGGAACAAGATTACATAGATATTCAGGGGCCAGCTTGTTAACCATATTGTAAAATGGTTTTAATTTATGAGATTGCAGTCTTTTGGATAAGGGTGTAAGGTTTGTTTCAGAGTATAGAGACTTGTGACTGGTACCATGAGTAGCTCAACATATTGTTCTTAGTGCGTCTAATTTTAGCCTTACCAATACCAACGCTTGTTCTTGAGAACTGTTATCCCATACCTGGTCACAATAGTCGAATATTGGTAAAATAAAAGATAAATATATATATTCTGTAACGTTTTTCTGGACAGGCGGTATTTGAAAGTTCTAAAGCAGTTAATCATTGGGCTTATTTTATCTACTATATTATCTATATGATTTGACCAGTAGCCATCTTGCTGTAAAACTAGCCCTTGGTGTTGGTGAGATGAGACCCCTGTTATTGGAGAACTTTTCATTTTAAGAATAGGTTTTTGACTTGGGTTAATTTTTCTTGAAAACATCATGGTTTCAGTTTTGTGTGGACTAAACGTTACTTGCCATTTATTCACCTATGCGGATATCCTTTCTAGATCAACATTTAAATTAATCGCTGCTGTGTTAGGATCATCGACATAAATATAAAGTGACGTATCGTCTGCAAAGAGACGCATATTACTGTCTATATCATCAACCAGGTCATTTATAAAGATCAAAACTATAATAATGGTCATAGGATTGATCCCTGTGGAAAACCTGCCGTGCTAGATTTTAACTGATTCTTTACCATTAATAACCCCTTTTTGTATTCTATTTGATAGATAACTGTCAAATCATTTCAACGATTTTCCTTGAATTCCACACGAAGATAATTTATAAA
This sequence comes from Haliotis cracherodii, assembly GCF_022045235.1. Taxonomy (NCBI): domain Eukaryota; kingdom Metazoa; phylum Mollusca; class Gastropoda; order Lepetellida; family Haliotidae; genus Haliotis; species Haliotis cracherodii. The sequence continues at coordinate 35,169,004 of NW_027266286.1, forward strand.
GTTATCCTTTATGACAAATTTTGTCAAAGGCCTTGCTAATGTCACAAAACACTGCCCTTACTTCTTTTCCATTGTCTAGAGCCTTTGAAATAAAATTATACAGGTCTAATAATTGGCAGCTTGTGGAATTGCCTGGTATACCGGTAAAACCTGACTGGAGATTGCTCAGAATACTGTTGTCTTTGAAGATGTTGAACACATGTTTATGGATACATTTTTCAAATACTTTTGCCAAGCAACTGGTAAGTGCGATTGGTCTATAATTCCTGCATTCATTTACAATTCCTTTTTTGTGAATTGGCAATAGAGATGTTATTTTCCATTTTGATGGAAAAAAAGAATATTGAAGTGACATGTTAAAGATTACTGATAATGGGAGGAATATACTTTAAGCAGAAACTTTGATAAGTTTGTTATTTATACCGTCAGGTCCAGATGCCTTGGTGGTATTAACAGAAAGTAAAACATCTTGAATTTCTCCTGAAGTGAGGACAATATGGTCCAACATGTTAGAACACTCAGTACTTACAGCTGGCAATGTTTGTGATGGGAATTCGACTGTTGAGTGTTTAGAGAAATAATCCTGTAAAATATTTGCTTTACAAACATCATCATCATAAACCTTATCTATATATATAACAGCTGGAAAGAGAGTCTTTGGATTTTTCTTTTTGAGAAAGCGCTTCACTAAACTACACTGAGGTTTAGAACCTCCGGAATTATTAATTTTTACATCTATTTTTTTGCAGTAATTTTGTTTTTTGTTGTGCAATTCTAACAGGTGACAACTAGATTTCGTAATTGTCTAAAGTTTTTTCCAATCTGGGGGATAGTTTCTCTTTTTTGTAGTTTTATGTTTACGGTTGCGTTTACGCATTAAACGACGGATCTCATTGTTCATTTATGTGCTATTTATCATTGTGCTACTTATTAACTCGTTCCAGTCATTACCATTGAGATCTACCAATAATCCATAAGCATCAATAAGATTATAATTAAATTATTTCTGGTATATACAAAACATTTTGGTTTAGGTATATTAATTCCTACGTACACTGGACAATGATCACTACAAACAGGGTCAAGCACACCTAAGGTCGTGTCCCTCGATGTGCCCCAAGATGTCCCTGAAATTGCCCGTAATACATTCAGGTATTTTTCACATCTCTTTTCCACATATTCTGTATGTTTGGGCCAAGTGAGGTGTTGATCAAGGATCACCCACAGAAATATTGAGGATTTTTCGAATTTGATTGGTTTGCCTTTTATGGAGGTGTCATAGCATCTTTCCCCTTTCCAACAGTTTTTTCACTGGAAAGGATGAACCCTCATTTATTGTACCATTGATCTACTCCGTCCAGGGCTGACTGGAGTTTTTTTCGGATTTGGGAAATATCTCTGTGCTTCACCCACGTTGCTCCATCATCAGCTAATTTAGAAGTTTGGGTTGGAGAGTTGTGTTAATATGATGTTAAACAGGGTTGGGCTCATAATGCTGCCTTGTGGCGTGCCATTGTACAGTGTCATAGGATCAGATTGACTGTTCCCTATTATAACTGATAGAGACCTGTCTTGCAGGAAGCTGTCTATGAAGTTTGCCATGTTCCCTTCTACTCCATTTTGTGCTAGTTTAGTGAGGAGTCCATAATGCCATACCATGTCGAAGGCTTTGCTGAAGTCCAGAAATACTGCAGTTAGGTATTGTCTGTTTAATTGAGCTTTTTTCATTTTATTTTCCAGTCTCTGACTTGGTCATAACGTGTGTGACTGCCGTTGTTCAGAGTTATGAGATTGTCGTCCTCAGTCCATATCGCTACCATATCTTGTAGTATTTGCATGAATCATTCCTGTCTTCCCATAAAGGAGTGTGGGCATTAAAGTCACCAAGGATTATCCCATTTTTGCCTACTATTTGAGCTAGTCTCGTCAGCTCTCCCATGTTTGTTTCATTGGTAACCTTGTGGTAAATGTTGGCTATGCGTAATTCATTGCCATTTGCCAGTTTTAGGGAGATTACTTGGGTTTCAAGGTTTCCTACATTTGATTCTATATTTTTGTAGGTACAACTGTCGTGGACAAGGGTGATTAGTCCTTCTCCCTTGTTGCCAGGCATAAGTCTTTTTCAGTCTTTTCTATATTGGGTGTACCAAGGTAGTGTGAATTTGGCTTTTTCGCTGAGTTTAGTCTCCTGTACTAGAAAACATTGGCTTTTTCACCGGTTTCTTGACAAGTGCATTCAGTTCATTGCCGTGGCTCTTAAGGCCATTTGCATTCCAGTGTATTGATTCCATGATTTTTTTGATGAGCGCTTATTGAGTTTTAGGGTATACCCTTTTTTGGAACTGTTTATTTGTTCCTTTGTATTTCAGTATTTTGGAAACTTGTTTGAGGATGCAGGTGGCTTTGGCACTCATTTTACTGCTTGTAAGTTGGATCAATGCAGTGGCAATGAACTCTACAACTTTGTTTGTGTTTTGAGTCTTTTGTTTACCATGAGCTGGTGTATTCTTTGCCTGACTGATTTGTTGGTCGTGTGCTTCAGTTTGTGAATTAGAAGGCATGGGGTTTGATTTGGGGGCTTATGTCTTTTTCCCCTTGCGTTTGTGCAGTGGCTTTGAGTCTGTGAGCAGGCAGATCAGTGCTCACTGATTCGATAGTTTGCTCAGTAGAGGCAGATTTCATTGTTTGCTCAGTGGAGTGATCAGTAATCGCTTGAGTTTTTTCGACCTCAGTGGGTTGAATAGATTTGGATTCAGATTGCTAGGTAGGTATTTTATTTAAGCGTTTTGGCGCCAAGGATGAATGACCCTCTTTCTTTCAGTTTGTACACCATGTGTTGCAGTCGGGAGCAGTTTTTGCACATGGGTGGCTGGTTGCATGATGTTTTTGTATGTCCATAGAGCATACAGTTTGTGCATTGGGTTGGCCTTTTCCTGTATGGCATAGTTTCTATGTCCTTACAGCCTAAATTAAGGTGGCGGGGACTGACTGGCCTAGTAATGTGAGTATTCCTGTTCACGTGTTGGTTGTGCCCTTAGATTTGATCCCGAACACCGACAGGATTGTAGGTTGAGTGACTTTCTTTTGGGCTTGACAGACAAGTTGAAAAAGCTTGTCGTCATGAATTTTCTTGTCCAGATGTACAGCGCATCTGACATTGCTAAGCCACTTTAGGGTTCCCCATTTTAGTTTGATCCTGTTTATGCTCTTGGGCATGCCAACTGACTCTGTGAGGTTGTCCCCGACAACAACATACCCTCTTCCACACTTATTTATTTGAATAATACTTTTGTGCTTTAGCTCTTTGGCAATATCTTGAGCTGTTAGGATCTTATTAAGATCTTGTGAGAAGTCAGCGCTAAAGACTACTTTTTCCCATTTGGTTTGTGGTCTTCTATTTTGTTGTGTCTTTGACTCTCATGAGACCATTCTTTGTCTTTCCTGTACTATTTTATGTTTGGGTGGGCTAGATTGAGGCTGTTTTCGTCTAAGCATGCCTTGAGTCCATAGGTCACTATAATCAATATTTTCTTTGTTTTTAGTTCCTGAGAACGTATGAGCAGAAGACTTATATCCAAATATATCTATACATTCTAAAAAGATAGAGGGGTACAATGAATCAGAACTTTATCCTGAGTAGATGCATCAATACAATTACATGCTTTTACTGAACATGATAATCCTGAGAAGATGCTGGAGCCTGTACATCTTGTTTTTACTTTTGAGGGGCGGTCGGGTAGCCTAGTGGTTGAAGCATTCACTCGTCATGCCGAAGACCCGGGCTCCAATCCCGACATGGGTACATTGTGTGAAGCCCATTTCTGGTGTCCCCTGCCGTGATATTGCTGAAGTATTGCTCAAAGCAGCGTAAAACCAAACTCATTCACTCAATTTTACTGTTGAGGATTATCCTCTCAGAGTGAGACAGCAGAGCACAAACTAATCTTAATCTCCCTATCTCCTGGTCAGTCGATTAGGAGATTATTTATAAAACAATAGATCAATGTACCTAGGTGAGAGATCTGCCCTTTCAGCATATTTATCCAATTTACATAACCAGTTTAAATAATGACGTTTACCAACCCAACATGGGGTGATCCTTGATCAACACCTCAACTGGCACAAACATACAGAATATGTGGAAAACAGATGTCCAAAAGACCTGAACAAATTACAGGCAATTTCAGGCACATCTTAGGGCACATAGAGCGACACTCAGCTGGACCTCTACAAATCACTTATCAGATCAAAAATAGACAATGATTGTGAGTTCTTTTACTCAGCATTAAATACTGTCTTCAGACGCCTGAATACAATACAAAGCCCTACTGCTGGCCACATGTTCAGCAATAGGTACTTCACTAGAAGCACTACAAGTAGAAACAGGAGAACTCCCATTGAAACTAAGAAGAGAGCAGGCAATATTATTGTTGTAGGGACTAAGATCAAACCCTTTGGAGAAATCATTTGGTGAAAAAGATATGGCAAGACAAAAACACCTGAGAAAAATCCCTCACTAAAGCCATCTGGGATATTAGTACGAGAACTCATCCGAAGTCACAATTGTGATGACATTCAGCCACAAGAAAGTCACTGCAAAGGGTTACACCCTCCCTGGACATTATAAACTCCCAAAGTTCACACTGCTTTGACATCAGAAGTCACTAAAAAAGAAAACTAAAAACTAAAATTCAAACAACCTGGGACAACTGGAGCCATATATACACTGTTGGATCCAAGAATCATTTCAACAACAGTGCTGCTGGTTATGGGATCCATATCCACAGCTCCAAATCCCAAGCACAATCAGTTCGCCTGCCTGATGGTCAGTCAGTATTCACTGCTGAATTGGAGGCAATTCATCATGCACTCAAACTCATATCGGACTTCCGGAAGCAAAGGCAGTTTTCCTATCAGACTCACTAAGTGCACTTCAAGCCATCAGAAGCAGAAATTCATACTCCAGGCCAAACACAGTCAAAAACATTCTATACGAATATACAAAACTAACGAACCAAGGGCAACAAGTGGAGCTGTGTTGGATCCCCTCTCACATAGATATTCATGGAAATGAAAAAGGAGACACATTGGCAAAGCTAGCTCTAGACAAAGCTTAGATACAGCTTGTTCCCTTTAGTATACTAGAGATCAAAACCAAAATCAAAGCCCCCATATTCCAAAGATACCAAGCCCAGTGGGACACAAGATCAGCAGATGGCTATACAAAATGCAACCAAAGATCCACCAAAAGCCATACTCAAATGAAAGGAAAGTCGAAATGGCCATCTCACGCCTCAGACTCGGTCACAAAAGGCACTATGACAAGGTATGTCCATCTTGCAATCAGGCTCTTCTTGCAATCCATTGCTCACTTGTTACTGGAATGTCAAGACCATGATTCATCTCCTGAGTAGGCTGTGACAGAGAGTGCAGGAAGAAGTGATGCCCATACAACAAATGGTGAACCAGTTTCAGCACCATCCAACTCAAGTCATCCCTTTACCGCCACAGAAGTAAGGTCCTGCCAAAGCTTCATCAGTCTCTACCCGAGGTTCAACTTAAGGGAGCATGGACTCAAGACAAAAGATGCGTAAGATAGACATAATTTTATGGATAACAACTTCTTTAATACTGTAAAAAGCGACGTTTCAGTATAGATCCTTATGCTGTTGTCAAGCAAGACTGTTTAATTGGCTTCATGTCCCATTGGCTTCCACCTATGTGTTCTCTGTCCATCATGTTGTGACAGTATTATCCCCTTGTTGTCAACACCTTACCTATGTTATCCCACTCATATAATGCTATTGTTGTTGCCGTTAATCATCCACCTACTATATATATTCTGTACTAAGTCCCTCATTCTGCAAAGGTATAAATAACCGTACAGATGCCAAAATGGTCTGGCGCAAAATCCACGCCATCAGAGGCTTAAAACGACATAAAAAAAACCCTAACATTGACAACTCAACCAACCCCGCCCAAAAAGCAAATAATCTCGCCAACCACTTTTCGGCCGTTAGCAGTAAGCATGAAAATGGTCCAAAATTTACTCCAAAAATCACTTAATAAAATACAACAATTGGCTGACAAATGGGGCTTCTCCCTTAACTCAGAAAAAACAACAGGAATAGTATTCAAACATAAAAACATGAAACTCGCCTCCCCAATCCTCCAGCTAAACAATCAAACAATCAAATTTCAAAAACAAACCAAATTCTTAGGACTTATTTTCGATGAACATCTCATCTGGGATGCTCACATCCAAAACCTAACAACTAAATGCAGTAAAGACCTAAACACCCTAAGATGCCTAACTGGCTCTAACTGGGGAGCCTCCAAAGATACCCTCCTCTCTCTCTACATATCACTAATTAGATCAAAACTAGAGTACGGCTGCGCCATATACAACACCCTAAACAACTCTCTATCTAAAAAACTTGACTCAATACAATATCAGACTCTCAAACTAATAACACGCACCCAACATGGCACCTCCTACACCTCGATCACTTCAGGCCTTAACAGGAGAAATGCCACTAAGTCTACGCAGGGAACAGCTAAGCTTAAATTTTTGGGCCGCATCCCAATCAAACCCTCTCATCCAAAACTTAATAAACCAAAACATCAGCCCCCAAAACCAAGCTCTAGCTCGTAAACACCCCTTACTTACTCCAATATCCCAAAGAATAACAAACTACCTAAATGAACACCAACTTAAAAATCTTAAACAAAACTGCAAACAATCAAATATCTTCACCCCTAAACTTAAAATACCCAAAATAGACACAACACAAGCTAGCCAAATAAATAAACAAACCGACCCAAACATAGCTAAAACTACCACACTAGCATACATACACGAAAATTGGCCAAATTGGTGTCACATTTACACGGACGGATCTTCAGATCCGACCTCCAAACACACAGCTTTCGGAGTCCATACCAAAAACCGACCTAAATTAATAAATCAAATACTTAAAAGCTCCAACGACCTGACTAAGGCAGGCAAACAAATAACCTTCTTGTGGATACCCGCCCACGTAGGAATATACGGTTTTGAAAACGCCGATAAAGCAGCTAAACTATCCCTCAAAATCCCAGAAATAAGCTTAAACTTACCCATCTCAAAATCAGAAATTAAAAGTGTAAACAAGCAAAAAATCACAAAAAAATGGCATAACCTATATCTAAACTCAAATAGCCAAATCAAAAAAGTGCTCAGCAAACCACTAACCAAACCAAACATTCTCCATCCATCAAAAAAATTCGACAGAGTAATCACTAAACTCCAAACAGGACACACCAACCTAAATAACCACCTAAAAAAAATAAAAAAACACACTACAGGTAACTGCCCACACTGCAAACAACTAGAAACCCCAGAACACGCACTCATCCACTGCACACACTACCTCACACATCGAACCGCATTACAAACCACCCTCAATCTAAACAAGGCTCTCACTCTAGAAGCAATACTAAACCCACAAAATAAGCTAGAAAACTTCAAGGCCTTAGGCGTATTCTTAAAAAAAAAAGAACTAATAAAACGCATCTAAAAACACAATAACCTACCAAATCATAATCACATAAACAAACAAACATCCACCATACCCAGCTCCCTAAGTTCTCCTCCCCAACCCCATCGGCATCTATTCCAAATCTCAAAATTCCCCAATTCTATATAAGCAACCCCTAAACCCCCCTCTTGGGTTGCATAGACCACTTTCGCCCCTTTTGGAAACACATTAAATGGCCTGGAAAAGCGCACGTTAAAGCGCACGTTAAATCTCCAAAGTAAGTAAAGTAAGTAAGTAACCCTCATTCAGTCTTGCTTGACCACGGTTTAAGGATCTATACCGAAACGTCGCTTTTTACAGTAATAAAGAAGTTGTTATCCATAAAATTGTGTCTACCTTGTCATCCGTCAACTTCTAAGTAATGCCTATCAAACAATTTAAAAGATGCGTAGCAGTTATTGTGTGTAGATGATGGTGACAATGATAGGATTCTAGCTTTTGCCTCTGATGACATGCTTACCCTGCTTCATCAGGCTGACATATGGTACATGGATGGAATGTGTGCCCATCCTTATGGAATCAACTTTATGTTATACATTGTATGGTGAATTGTGCCATGTACCCATGTGTCTATGCTCTCATACCTAATCGAACCAGGGCTACCTATGTTAGATTTTTCACAATCCTGAATGATGTGGTAAGGGCTGGAATTGGTTAATGGACAAGTTCATTTATTATTGGTAAATCAGGTGAAAAGTTATATACTTCAAACTGACCATCTGACCATTTTTTAAAACTGAAGGCACACTGGGACTGTAGGCACATTGGAAAGCTACCAGAGAGGATGCACTTTATTACAGGACAATGAAGATTCCTATGTGATTTCATCAAATTACTGCATGGATTGCTATCAGCTTTTTACTTAACAATGGCATATAGGAAGTATAATGAAAATGTTGTGAATATGATTTGAAACAAAAAATTCTAAATGTGTGGGCAAAAAGCTTGTTTTAGTCCTCGTTTGTGTTTAAATAAGAAATTCATAGGTATACACAATGTGCTAGAATTTAATAAGCCGGAGTGAACAATACAATAATATGCAAGCTTTTCAAAGGTTAGGTGATGTTCAGAATTGAGGTGTACACTTCAGTCCTCATATTCAATTGAATACAACAACAAGCCTATAGTTTCCATTCTGTGACTTTTCTCGTGTTTCTATAGAATAACAGCTTCTTTTGACTTAATGACAACATGTACAAACTTCTCACTCAGCTCTGTAAAACTGAGGATCCTGTTCAAAAGCATTTATGCTTATGTATTTAGTCCTGTTGTCGATGACACATAAGTGTTTTTTCTAAAGTTTTCCTTCAATATTACTGTCACATGTTGGTAGGCACTCTTGCTTTACTCATTGTAATGTCTCAATTGTTTGTCTTATCCTCCATTGCATGAATAATTTGAGTTGGATCAGCGAATCAGATGATTATTTTGCAATGCCTGTGAAATATCCACTGGGATACTGAAATAGCATAAATTGAGTACCTGAAGGAAACTACCATGTCATGCATTTCAAGAACTAATGTTCCGAAAACCAAAGACTTATCTAATAAGCTCAAAATGAATATTTGCAGGCTGCAGCCTTTGAAGCTAGGGTCCCAGGCAGTGTATCGTTTAGAAATTCAAGCCTGTGAGTTTAAATTATTTCATGCCCTGAGCCTGTCTGAAAATGATTAGCAATCAAATATGATCTGTGTCTTAAAATTAGTAGTGGGCACTACCTCTCCCCAGAAGACAGACGTCTGATTGGTAACTATGCTGTAAAAAGTGTTTTGGTTCGATGACATTGAACAATAATTGTCACTGTTAATAATTTTAAGAATACTACCTCTAGTACCGGTGGCACAAGCCAAGGCAAGTCACAAATCAAAATAGGTATCTGCCTCTGACATCATTTTTGTCAGTGATGCCTCAAACACATGCCAGCGTATCAATATCTCAATATCTATACCTATATTACATCTCTGCCATGAATCCTGTATTTTGGCTTCAGTCACACTCACTAAAATTTTTAGATTTTCAACAGACGTCCTCTTCACTGTCAATTACACACACTTAGTTGTTCCCAAGTAGCATTGTAACCATCCAAGCAATGAGGTATGCAATGACGGGAACCTGACTATTTTCCCATTAACTACTAGAGGTAGATGAGTTGGGGGAGGTGAGTGGGAGTACTTCGGATGTAATAGAGGTAGTATTCTTAGAATTATTAACAATGATAACTATTGCTCGATAATTCTTATGAAATCTCTGCCAGAATATACCAGAAGGACCTGGAGGGATCTGCTTCGAGTACCTCCCTGTGTAATTGACAGTAATCCTCTTCTGGAAAAAACATTATTTACTGATTCTAATCCTAACTCGAGATAATTTCCTATGAAATTCCCCCCGAGAACTTGAAAATCAGAAATGTATCAGAAATCAGTCAAATATGTGATACCTTCACGAGAATTACTATTATATTTGCTGATCTTGTTCGTAATAATGATGTCATTTCTAATCTATTTCTGCTTAATGACGTCATTTCTTGTTAAATTTGGATTTGGGACACTAAAACCATTGTTGACGTCACTTCTAGTTCTGACTTCACTTCAGGTTATGACGTCACGTTATGATGCTGCTGGTGCCAGATCCTCGCTACGAAGTCTGGGAGCGATTTTAGAGTTATTGAGATCCATTGTTGTGTCATGGGTGAGGCTAGTATAGTCCAAGCCATGAAGTTCTGAAACTCTTGCTGCTGTGGCCATTGCTAGATGGAAGGAAGCTTTCATGGATTTTTGGAGTAAGGTAGTTTTAGCCATGGACGCCTAAGGTTCCATTAACAGTGCCTATAGTACAACGGATAGATTCCACTTGGGGAAGATACAGGGTGTGCGAACATCTTCTAGTAGAAAGGATCTCATTCGTCTGTATAAAATGTGATGGTTTCCGATTGATAATCCCTCATGGTGAAGTACAGAGTGAAGAGCCGATCTATAACCTTCTATCAGACCATGTTGAAATTTATTGTCTTGACGTAGATGTAGTAGAAAATCCACTACCATAGGGATCGGGTGTAACTTGCTTCCAATTTTCAGCGTATGACAGAAGACGCCCTTCCACTAGAGTCAGCATTATCTTGAAAGACAATGGTGTTAATCACAGTCCAGGTCAGAATTTGCGTTCGCCTCTGCCTCCAGATCTTCAACAGCGTTTGAAGCCTAGTTTCTTGTAGTCTGGCTGACGAAAAGATTCCAGAGAAGATTGGTGCTTTTGGTACCCCCGATTCGGTTGGAATAAATTGTTCCCAGAGGGGACAAACTTCTTCTTAGGAGGCTGTTTAAATGATGAAGCTTTCTGGTCCCAGGAATGCCTCTAGGGATGGAACGATCCATGGGACTTGGCAGCTAGGCTGATAGTCAGCATATGGAATCCTTCCCTAGTATTTTGTCTGGCCTCGTCTATTACGCATACCAATTTCCCGTTGAATGTTGTGGTAGCCGATATCGGTTGTGACATGATCAACTTCTTGGTTTTGTTAGAAACAGCTTTAGAACGGATCTGAGATAGCATCCAAACTTGCATCCTGACCATGGTGTCTAGTAGGCTGTGGATGAGTCCAACTTGATCAGTCCTAATAGTCACAGGCGTGTCTTCGGTTATGCCTTCATAAGATGACTGTAATATTAATGGTGAAATGATGTGTCTGGTTCTGATGACAAACCAGTTGATATCAGGGCCAATGTCCATTGAGTATCTGGAAACTGATGACAGATCCTACAACCGCGAAGCAGTTAACGTGACATTAGTACTAGGGTTGCGTACTAGCTTGGTGAAATCTTCGTCCATACTCGGAAAATACTGAAGTGGAGCATGGTGCGTCCTGTACAACTTCAGCTTCAATGGAGGTAAGGGTAGTCGTTCATTATGTCTGAGCTTGTCCAGACTGTCCGACATCTGGTCTTCTACCTTGCCTGCATGTGTTGAGACGATGTAGGAGCATGACATCCCCCATATTCCGGCATCTGGAGTGGCGCTCTGTCACAGGAGATTAGAGTTTTGGCATGAGGGGGTATAATTTATCTAGTTTCACGTAAGTATAACTTTCGGTATAATCTCTACTGGGGTGAGTCGTCAGCCTGGTCTTCAAAACACTGTTTCTGCCTCCGAGTGTCCGAGGGTAGCTCCCGTGGGGGATGGTTAATCGTGGTGGTCCGCCGCGTCTACCCCATGCAGTCTGTCCTCTTCCGGTGTCCAGGACTCCAGTATGATTAAAGTCTGTGCAGCTTGCGATGGTCTGCATGTAACGGGACCTGTACGGTGCTTATCATCTCGGTTGGCTGAACAATCCCGTGAGGTCTGTGCGGCTGGCATGGGATCCGCCGATTGATAGAGATCATACGGTAAGCCGAACAACTGGACGGTCGGCAAGGAGTCTGTGCTGTAGCCATACTGTGTCCTAACGGTGGGCTGGCTGGGTAGTTGGTCTGTCGGCTGGGTTGCCGTGGACGGCTGGCCCATGGAGTCTGTGCGGCAACCATAACGGTGTCTTAACGGTCGGCTGGCTTGATGGTCACCTGGCTGGATGGCTGGGTTGCCGTGGACAGCTGGGTTGCCATGGTCGGCTGGGCCATGGATACCGTACAGTGCCCGGGAGTAGTGGGAGACTCCATTACGACCTCACAAACACCTAGCACCAGTTATACTCATGTGCATGCAATCGTCACTCCAGAAGCAGCTATTAATATTTACTTATGTGTCTGTTATTATAGAAAACTTTTAGAACAATCTTAGAGTAATGTGACTTACTACCAAGTGCTAGATCGTTACTTCTGTTACCATAGGTTATGACTTCTAGCACACACAGGAAAAATGTGAGGTTTCCGCTATTGCATGCGTCATAGCTTGGGTGGTTACGATGCTACTTGGGAACAACTAATTATGTGTGAATGACAGTGAAGAGGATGTCTGTTGAAAATCTGAAAATTTTAGTGAGTGTGAATGAAGCCAAAATACAGGATTCATGGCAGAGATGTAATATAGGTAGAGATATTGATATCCTGGCATGTGTTTGAGGCATCACTGACAAAATTGATTGTGACTTGCCTTGGCATGTGTTTGTGATGGGTGCCACCTGTAGGGCATGAAACGATCACCTTTTTGCAAACACCTATGTTCAAACTTTCTTTCTCCAAAGGGGGAGAGTGTTATGTGGCAGTGTATGTTTTTGTTTAACAATGTTTGTAACTGTGTTACATTGTTTGTTGATAATGGGTAGAAGCTTATAATTGTGTTTGGACAGTGATCAGTTGTCAGGAAATTATTATAGTTAGATGCCAGTGGGGTGTATAAAGTTCCAGTTCGGTATACCGCGGATGGTGATAGTATGTTACAGACACATGTGGAATGTTCCATAGCTGCTAGACTGGTGAGGGCACTGTATAGAAATTTTCATTGGCTTGTCAGGGGCCGGGTATATATAGTGGGACAAGAGCTTGTTGAGGTTTCTCTCACACTTTTCATCACATCAAGACCAGCTTTCGTATGTGGATCACTCATCACCCATGAATCCCTGACCCTTGGAAGCTTGATCGATGTAGTCGTGAATATATATTATTATCACTTACTTTTGCTATTACCACTGTAATTTTGTATCTGAAACTTACCATTGCCATCATTATATATTGTCATTGAATATTATACTACCACTCTATTGTGTACTGCCATTTTAATTGCCATGCAGTAATTTGTGTTGATTTGTAAACATAGTTAATTTTGTAATACAATTGTTAATTGCATACAATTTGTTGGTTGTTTGTTGGTTTCAAATTACAGTAGAACACGTATATAACGAACTACAAGGGACCAGAGAAATCAGTTCGTTATATCCGTTGTTCGTTATACACGTTTTCGCTCAGAAACGTCCGCCATCTTGGATAAAACAAAACACAATACACGTAATTGCAGTGTTACACGTGAAATCTTCATGGCCTAATTTCACTGCAAGTTCGTCTTTCTTGGTTATTATGCCAGCATCAACAGCATTAATAATTCTCAATTTCGTGTCTAAACTGATAGCTTTCCTCTTATTATTGCCCGCCATGATAGCATATGCAAGTGAACTGACACTTGGACACAATCTCATAAAAATGTAAATGTTTGCTGTTTGTTTTACAGACAAGATTACATGTACAGGAAAGATTAACACAATGCAAATTTAACAAGGTTGATCCGTCACCGCTGATTGTATTGATTCTCCACCATTGTGTTGATTCGCCACTGATTGCGACACTTGACACTGAGTGAGATTCTCAGTTTGCTATACACGTCAGTAATTAGTGATAGATGGGCTTGTCAGTGATCAGATATCATCAGTTCGCTGTATCCATTAGTTCGCTGTAGAGAGTTCGTTATATACGTAAATTTTATATGATATTATATAGGAGATAAATCAGGGATTTTTTAACAGTTTGTTGTATCCGTTTGTTCGCTATATCCGGGTTCGTCATATCCGTGTTCTACTTAAGTTCTTTTACGTACAGAATTCTGGGTTAATACATTGCTTCAATTTGCGAATTGACACGTGCTTGATCTGTTCGGAGGTTCATGCCTAATTGTCTAAAAAGTCCAGATATCTCAAAGTTACAACATGGTCCCTAAGGTTTGAGATAATGGGGTTCAACTGCAGTATTCTTAGAATTATTTTCACTGTAAACTATTGTTTTGATTATATTTGTGAATATTCAACCTCTATTACATCTTTGCCAGAGCATTCTAAAGGGATAGGTGCCTCTTGTAAAACTCTGTATAGTTGACAGTAGATCACTGATCACTTGTGACTCTACTCTCTAATAGTTGTTTCAAATCCTAATGGGAAATAACCTGTACTGACTTACCTCAAGAGAACTTGAAAAATAAATAAATATCATCTATCGGTCAAATATGTGATATGATCACTAGAATTACTGTTACATTTGCTGATATCCATATTTGTGACATCGTCAGATGTTCTAAAATCATCTTTCAGACCATCATTTCCGGTTCTGATGACACTTCCGGATTTAGTGTCATCACTAGCTATCATAATGTAATCATTTCTGCTTCATTATGACATCATTCCTGTTTTTACAGCGTCTGAAGTCACTTCCAATATTAAGTTCATCAGTATTATGTCATTTCTGGTCTTATTTGATGTGACTTACGGTTAGGACATCACTTCCAGTTTTGACGGCTCTTCCAGTCAACATGATTTCACTTCCTGTCAATCTGTTATCAACGTTTGCAACTTCAGGCTGGCGTTTCATCTTGCCCCTTTCTATAGAATGAGGTAAACTATTTCGATATGATACTTTGAGCAGCCACTATAAAACCAAGGGAATTTCTTGGAAGTCTGGTTGTACATCACTGAGGTAAAAGTTGGTGAATGTATTGTGAGTGCCTTATTGGCAGTTGGACAGTACTTGTTCCACAGAAACAGATGGCATTGAGACAAAGCTCATAGCTAATGCTTGTATGTCATGAGCTGAACAGGAACCAAGTATTGGAGTAGAAACTTGGGCCTGATGATAACTTGTGGCAACAGTAGACTTCTGCCAGCTACCTACTGTGGTTTTTGTAATATCTTTGTTGGAATGAGTGGATATAGGCTGGGAAACCATGTCCTGCTTGGCCATATCGGAATTATCAACATGGTCATACAATCGGTGGTCTCTAGCTTCTGAATTACTTTGTGTATGTCGACCAAGCAAAGGTGGGAAAGTGTACGCAAATAGACCTGTCCAATCCACAGGTAGCACTTTCACATGGATATCCATCAGCTCCAGTACTGGGCTGACATAGACCAGTAATTGGCTGTTCAGGCAGGTCACAAAGAGGTCAAGATGTGGTGTGTCCCAAAACAAGGTTATCTTCCCAAACACCTCTGGAAGAGGTGACCATTCCGGTGTAACAAAAGAGGCTGTCTGCTTGGATGTTGAATTTCCCTGGAACATATCTCGCTTCCATCTGGCAGCTGATGGAGTCTGCCAAGGCAAAATTATCATGAAGGCTCAATCATCAACAGCTATATTTGGTTCCTCCTTGCTTCTGGTTGTATGCCACCACCCCGGTGTTGCACATGGCAATCGAGCAGATGAGACTTCCTGGTCTTGAAAGTGTAAAAGATTGCCTTCAGTTCTCGGCAGTTGATGTGGAGATCCATCTTCCCAAGGCAAAGCGAGTTAACTGACTTTAAAAGTCCAGTTTCCACCCTTGAGGAACTAGGCTGATATTCTTGGGCTTGATCGTAGCGCCACCAGTGGCTATTACGAATTATGTCCCTTCTATGCCTCTCCTATGGACCAATCAAATTCCACCTCTCGTATCACTTGCCTTTGCTTCAAATGAAATGGTGCCACCAAGTCAAGACGATCTGATCGATAATCAATATCTATATTGTGATAAAACGGGTCTTACATCCCGAAGTGAATGAAATCACGTGAGCACCTTGATTAAAAATATGAAAAGATTTTGAAAATATCTGTTGACTACGAGTTGGCAGTGTACATGCTTTGTAAATCCTGCAATTGACTGAAATCTGCCCAACGGTTTATGAACTAGATTTCGATTTCATTGCGCAATTTTCATTGGTCTATGCATCGACTTGTTAGTCCAGCCAAAATGTAACTCAATAATACCAGCCTAGTTTGGCAAGGGTGGAAACTAGACTTTTATAGTCAGTTAACTCCCTTGCCTCCGGAAGATGGTGGACATCCTACTCGTAAGCTTTCAATAAGCCCTGGATCTTGAGACTGTCCATGTGGGCTCACCAACTCAGTCTCACCATATGATCACTCTGAGTCCACCAATTGAGTTCCAGTATCAAGTTGTGTGGCATCTGTACCAGAAAGTACAGAGTCTGAAATCTCCGCTAGTTAATCCAGTTTTGGACTGAGCATAATCTCAATCTCCCTCCGCACATCATGTGGTGGAGAGAAGTAAGCTTCCCTAGAGGAGACATCTACCATCGAAAAGAGAGAGTCGGATGAGCTGTTACCGTACTGATCATAGTTTATGCCTTTTGAAAACTATTCTAGACGTCCGAATTGCCCCAATGTACACGATTTCCTGTACTGTTATTGTTTTGCACTTTGGATTTAGTTGGATGGATTAGTAATCCCAGATGAGTCATTCGTTGGAGCAAAAATATAATGTTTTAATGAAGCTGGGCTGTCTTGATCCGCTGCTAGGAAGTCATCCAGCTAGGAGGTAAAAGAAATGACTTGTTGAAAACTTTGATTTCGATTATCATTCTCATCTCTTGGTAGTTCTTCAGGACTAAGAAAACTGGATCGTAGAAACCCTTTCTGTATCGAAAAGGCAATTTTTTCTAGTAGCGTCTCTTTGGCCAAGTCAGCTGCCTCCAATCTGGACCCTAGCTATCTTCAGCCTATTGGCTGGTATACAAGGTAGGGGTGGCATTGGAAGTGTAACTTGTATCCTTCCAAAACATCGTCGAGGATCCAGTGGTCGGCATGATTTGCTTCCTTTGTTTGGTGTATGACAAAAGGCATCTTCCGACTGGTCCCAGCATCAGCATTATGTTGAAAGGTGGTATGCGAAAATCTTAGTCCACAGACAGGATCAGGTACAACGGGAAGGGTATGTATGACAGGCACACAACACACCATCCAAACGGTATATTTATGTAAGCAGCAATAACCAACTTAGTTGAAATAAATTACCACATAAATAACTTCTAAAAGTACTGAAAAGTAGCTAGCATACAGTGTGAAACACAATCAAGTGCTAGAAAAAGTATCAGACAAGTTGTTGTTTGCTCTGGCACCCAAAGGAAAGAAGTGAGCTTTTATTCTTTGCAAATGGTGCTGTTATGTATAGTCATGTATAGTTGAGGATTATAAGGTAGTAGAGTATTCGCAAGAACTGTACCTTGTACTAAAGCCTTTGTGCACGGTGGGAATCGTCACTTTTTTCCAGTCAATACATCCACAAAATGCGGAGAGACTGGGGAAGTAGAGGTAATAGAGGTTGTAATCTTACAATTATACACAATGCTATATAGTGTTTGACCCTCACTTGCACCTAGAACAGGGATGGAATGTTGCCTATGACCAAAAGTCATGGTCTTGGAGAACCCACAGAGTGATTTACTCTAATCAAGTTGTGAGTAGAAATCATTGGCATGGAGCTTGAACATTCTATCTGCTGTTGCCATAGAAAGCAAAACCTCTTAGAGGTTTGCAAAAGAGTTGTTTTATGCAAAGGCTCATATGGTGCTTCTATACTGAACAACAAAAGTTCCTGTGCCATTGAATAAGATTTAATGCCAAGTTATGTTTTATGTCTGAAACAATGTTGGTTTGCAACAGATCTTAGACTCCCGTAAGTGTTCAAATGGTTTAATTTGCCATACTGACTTCAGAAAATGTGTGATTTCATAAAAAACATGAACATACCAAAATGTCAATTTACAAATCAATAGCGTGTGTGTCCGCCGCTGGTTGCGATGCAAGCAACACATCTTCGTCTCACCAGGCGTCGCACAAAGTCCTGTGGGATATCTGTCCATATGTGCTGGACCATGTTTCGAAGTTCCTGGAGTGTCTGTGGAACACGTGGTGGACGTCGAAGGCGCCAATCCATCTCATCCCACATGTGCTCGAATGGTGAGAGATCAGGGGAGCGAGCCACGTTGTTTTGTTGAAGAGAATCCTGAACAAGTCGAGCAATATGAGGCCGGGCATTGTCAGGTTGAAAGGTAATGCCTGGGCCATGACGACGCAAAAACGGTTGAACAACAGGGCCCATGATCTCGTTGCGGTAGCGCTGTCCATTGAGATTTCCCTCTACCACTATCAAACAGGTCCTCTGTCTTGCTGTAATCCCACTCTATACCATAACGCTGCCGCCCCCGAACCAATCTTCTTCCATGACACAATGATTGACATAACGTTCACCTTGACGTCGGTACACTCTAATCCGTTCATTGCTGTGGCTGAGGTGAAAACGACACTAATCAGTAAATAGAACTTGTCCCCAGTGCATGCTGTCTAGCGTAGACGCTGTCTGCACCACTGTAGACGTGCTTGACGGTGGTTTCCTGTCAAAATGGGACATCTGGAGGGTCTCCTGGCGACAATCCCTGCACATCTGAGGCGATGACGCATGGTTTGTGAAGACATTCGTCGAAGACCAGGGATCTTCTTGCAGTCACTGTTGCTGGCTGGAATCGATTTCCTTGGTGTGTTGCTTCAAATCCAGTTGTCTTGTCGATTATTGGTTACGCGTGGCTTGCCACTCCGAGGATTGTCTCTGACTGCAATCGTCTGTTGCCAACATTGCCATAAACACCAAATGGTGTTTCTGTGGATGTTAAATTGTCTTGCAACATCACGTTGACTAGATCCTGCTTCAAGCATACCCATGGCGAACAGACGCTCATTTTCAGAAGGCGTGGCATTTCGTAATGTTGAATAATTGCATAATTTTGTTGTTTTCCTAAGTGGTTGTTGTCAGCCCTATGCTAAACAATGCATATGGAATCCCGTTAACGCACATGTTTTTATACCCATTCTTGTATAAAAGGCAACTTCTGCATGGAATGCATGC
The DNA here is from genome assembly GCF_022045235.1 of Haliotis cracherodii. NCBI lineage: Eukaryota > Metazoa > Mollusca > Gastropoda > Lepetellida > Haliotidae > Haliotis > Haliotis cracherodii. The sequence goes on from NW_027266286.1 coordinate 35,188,170, forward strand.
TTTTCTGTAGCAGTTGCGTTTTGGTGACTTGATTCCATACATGTACTACAATATTGAAAATGAAACTTTACTTGTTTGAAAAATACACTAAAATATTGGTGTAACAGGAACTTTTGTTGTTGAGTATATAAACGACAGACAAATTTCACTTTTGGAAAGTGGGCGGGACTTTGATATCTTCCAGTTGAAATGACTTTATGAGTTGATTTAGAACTGAAGGGTGGCCATGGAGAGCCAATCATGCTGGAGGACCAATGCTATGGCTGATCAGTAACCCTAAATTGTGCCATGTCTGAAATTCTTCTCCTTGCATTCTGGTAGTAGAAAATCTGCAACCATGGTAATTGGTTAATTTCATGTGCTCCAATGCCCTTACTCTTTGACACTGTCAAAACTTGAGCCATCAGATGTAATATGTGTCTGAAGATGAAGATCTCCAAGACAATGAAACAGCATCGGTGGCAATCGTGGAGAAATCAGATGCCAGCATTTTTGCCATGATAGTTACCAGGCGTGTAGGTGGAGATTTTGGAGGCTTCCATGGAATACATCCAATCTTGGCTTGTGGGGCAGAACGAGACGAAGTTGGAGCTGGTGTGGTGCTGCCATAAGGAGGGAAACAGAAACAGTTTGGAAACATGAGGAGGGAAACTTAGATCTGTTTGGCCAGGCTGGAGCTATTAGAATAATGACACAATCAGACTCCTCCACTTTCATCAATCAGAGGCTAACATTCCCTCCCAACTCATTGAAAGGGCATCCATGTGGAGAGCCTGCAGGTCTGGTACTAGTCTCACATATACAGTTAACTTGTGGTTGAGACACGTCCCAAAGAAGTCGATTTGGGGAGTGTCCTTGTTATCCATTTTGGTATGTAGACATCACTCCGTCAACACGATCTTGTTCTCTGAGATAAACAATCGGAAAAGATGTTCAGTTTCCCGAGAATGCGTCATCCTTTCAATCTGCAGTTGATCAAGTCAGCCAAGTCAATTACATGTATAGTCTCTCTCCTTCAACAAACATTGTTGACTTTGTTCCCCTCTGTTGTTGTAGGTATGCTTCTACTGTGGTGTTGTCAACAGCACCTACACCAACAATCAGATCTGCCCAGGTTTGTATTGTATGGTAAATTGCTAGCATCTCTGAATACATCCAACTTGACTGACTGGTCTGGTGACAGTCATACCAGGGCATCGACATAGAGGGATCTTGTCAAGTTCCTGTAAGTTTGTAGAGGGTGGAGTTAGTGACATCCTGGTTGGATAAACAAGAAACAGGTAGGTAGGACAGCAGCTGTATCAAAAAAATTGTATTTCATTAGAGCTGCTGCTTATTGAGATTTGCTGAGAGGAAGTCGTCGATATAGCTGTGTAATCTGATGAGCCTGACATGGACAAAGCCGATCGATATGTCGAATGGGAGCACAAGCATTGCATATCTCTTCACGTTGACAGCAAAACAGAGAAACTGTCTGCAATCAGGATGTATAGGGACATAGAGATATGCGTCCTGTATATTCAAGCTGACTGACCAGTACACAATCCTGAGAGCAGTCCTGGGCTTTCTGATGGATTCCATCTGGAACTTGGATGGACATACCAGAAAATCTTTGTTGAGAAGCTTCAGCTTGATGATCATACACATCTCTTGACCTGTTCTTTTTCGGCACTAGGAATACCGGAGGATGAAAACCTCTGTTGGTATCTGAGTAGGCTTGTGCACGAATTGGTGTCTCTAGTAACGTCTGAATGGCCAAGTTTACACTCACTAATGTAGTCCCTTCCAGATGGAACCAATGACCTGTGGATCTACAAATGCTGGATGCTGGTGAAAATGCAACTAGTATCCCGTGCGAATATCCATGAGAAAACAATTGTCAGACGTGATAAGCTGCCATTTGTTGTAGTAGGCTTGTCCCCCTACAGGTCACAGAGTTGATCTCAAGTTGAAATCCAGTAGAAGATATGAACATCCAGAGACAAAACCAAGTCCATGTGATTTGTTGATAGAATGGTTCACCCCTGTAGGTCAGAATCAGGGCCCTCTACTGCCCTTTAGGCGGGGCCCACTCCCTCCTTGACGGTGATGCTGGGTAGTCGTCGCGTTATGCTTGTCTGAGGGGGAAAGGGCATATGAAAAGATCCTCGTCATGTTGGCGCTTCGGCTGACGAGGCTTGTTGGCAGGGTATTTGTGTGCTGATGCCACCAGACTGATGGTTGACGTTCGGAATCAGTCAGGCAACTGAACCAGACAATCCAGTGAATTGACTGATTGCAAGTCCTTGAACATAGTCTTGGGACACTCATTCTTTTCGAAGACGATATGATGAGACAACAAAAGTCACCATTGATGGAGGGAGACCCCTGTGTCAGATAAGTTGACCACTTAATAGACGGCATCCGATTTAGTGCATGAGAGCTTGTCATTTACATGAAAAATTACTTCGGTTGTACAAGACGGCGGCAGCAGAGTAGGCAAGGTCAGCTCAACATGTGGCCGAAGAATGGACAGAAGAGGGGTATAGTTCCTCTATGGGAATAAGTAGTCTGGACTAAATAATCTGGCAGGCTCACATGTCCCTCGCCACTGGCCTGAGATTCACACTCTATGCATCCACACAAGTTGGCTGTTGTTGTTGGCAACCCAAGATGGACAGCTCTGTGGATTGAGGGGATGAAAGAGAGACTAATCTGATGCAGATATTTCTTGGTCTTGGTTCTAGCTGGAAAAAGCAGACTACCATGTGGGCGAGAGACACTGTTATGCACAGATATTCATGAATCATGCTGCTCCTCAACAGACAATCAGACAGGTGTGTTTCTGACATGTCTGGGATAACTGCCACCATGTTAAATTTCCCTACCCCTGGCTACTACAGAGATCTGGGCAGGGAAAAGGGGCATGGGCAGACGGATCGGTAAGTCAAATGTCCAGATCGGTGACAGATTCCAACAAAGACTCTAAACAACAATACATCAAATTAGGGTCCGGGTGGGAACTGGTGTGGGGCTGCTTTCCACAAAAGGAAAGTGATGATTTCCACTGTGTGCAAATGCCTTTGCACAAGGTACAATTAACCTTACAACTGGTTGGGATGGCAGATAGTGAAGTGGATATCTGTTGAGTGGGTGAGTGAGTGAGTGAGTTTGGTTAAACGCCGCTTTTAACAGCATTCCAGTTATATCGCGGCGTGTCAGCTTAATGTGGGAGGAAATCCCGCAGTGGTGCAGGTCTCGGACGTTTACCACTTCGGTGAAACCGACAATACATAACTTATCATAAATCTCTTTGTATGTTTGCAATGGAAATTGTTTAAAAATTGACATGGCACCAATGGCAAAGGAAAGATTTAGCTAACACAGAGAAAAGTATTTTGATGTCAATACATTTGTTTCTTTGTGAGTTTCAAAGCCTTACACCTTTTTAAGCATGTGCTCGCAAGTGTAATAGTCAAATAGCAACAGCTATGACTTTTGGAAAGTCATATTAATGTAGTCATTCTCTGCCACCTTAGGTTTGTTTTAAGGTGTCAATGGTCAATCTGATCACGATTGCTGTAAATAACGGTGACTGGAAGATCAGCTCCATATGATTTTGACAAAAGGAATGTAAACAATGTTTAATGAAATTTGGAATAGAATTCATGAAATAGATTGAAAACATGAAGCCAGAAAGATACACTAAGTACATTCAGTACAGATTTGTTGAACTTGAAAATCATCAACTGGATGGACAACGACAAACAGTGATACTAAGTGTGATTTGCCTGAACTGGAAATTCACTTGCCCTGGTTGTTGGGCAAGGAGATTTTTTAACCCCTGTTCTATGACCCCTAAAACTGCTTCACAAATAGTTGAGATGTAATAAATTTCAAATTTTCGGTACATAGAAGTAAAGTGTGGTACGGTTCCTTTTGATCTCATTGCAAATGAAATCTATGTTATTTTTATTTTAAATTGATATTTTTCATGAAAAGAAACTGCTTGTAGTTACGATTCCTCAAAGCATAAAAAAAACAGATGTGAAATTCTTCTTCTAGGAAAAAGAGTGTTTTTATGTTATATGGAAAAAGTCTTCAGGCAACATATAGAAATGAATAGATAGCTTTATGACATTCATTCCACATTTGCCAAGAGACATGGACTTGTGAGCTTTTGTTTGCTATGTTCAAATCTTCATTCTCAATGAGTTTTCGCTCCGTGGATGAGGAAGCACAGCAGCAAATCCTAAGCAAAAGATAAATATTTACCAAAAAAGGTTCAGTGGTTATATCACAGAGACAGGTCTTATCTTGCAATTATGTATATTGCCTAACAACTCTCTTTGACTCTTAAAAAATAGAAAGTGACTTCCCAGCTAGCACACCTACATCGGGCCGACGTTGGCTTTACATCGGCAACCGCCGGCAATATCGGCATCGGCAAACCGCAGCGGTCCGCTGTCGGGCCAATGCTGTTGATTGGCACTGACATTGAACCTGATATATGATTTGATTTTGTTATGATAACATAAAAGAAATAACACATTTGTCGATTACAATGTGACAAACCTTAGATCAAATATAATTACGAACAATACAATAATTCTATTCGAACTCAAAATATTAACTTTATTTTTAATTTTTAAATGAAATAGATCAAGCACATTCACTGACCATTTTTGGCTGCACATATACAACAGAAAGAGAATATACAGACGGGATTCGTCACATCTTACAATTCATTCAGCAAAATACAAGATGTTGGCAAAAGTTTGGAATATCGCGATCGGTTATGTTACGTTGGTCCAACGTTTTCACAACATGCTTCAAGCGAAGCTACTCTTGTAATAGAGGGCGCTGTTACTCACGCGCGTCTTTTCAAGCAGACGACGAAAGGATGATGCGTGGAGGGCTGAGGGAAAACCTATTTTGCGGTAAGTGTTTACTTCATTTCTGTATTTACGAGGGGTTAATTTCATTTTCAAACCTTACAATTTAAACGAGAAACAGTGTTCATTCAAAAGTGTCAACGTGAGTAGAGAAATCTAGGCCTGTGTGTTTTGGAAGTTCGAGAAACACACTGTCAATATTCTACGTCAATGACAAAATCCGTGGAATATGTCGTGACACTGCATCCTCACTAGATTCTCTATTTATATTTTTTAAACACCATATACATATTTCTAGCAAAACGCGGGGACAAGGGCAAATACAAAACATGACAAGATATGTTTTATTTCCATGTATATTCAGCGATGTTCAACCAACGAGTCGCAATCTCGGAATGAGAGTATTACAGCGGCAAGCAAATGAATAGCCAAACAATTACTTACATTAGTATTTTTGAGTGAACATTGCTTTATTTGTCATTGTCACAGGCGTATTTGTTAAGTGTGGGGATAGATGAGGTTAGGAAATTGATTACAAACTCGAATTTACAAATCAATGTTGTGATTGCTGTCAGCGCAAAAAGCATTGAACATGAAATTCATAACGAGGCTTTCGGAAACTTTCAGCATTGCGATCCAGATAATGTTCCTACTGATCGATGAACGGAGCTACACTGCCGAGTTCGGTTTTCGATCACCCAAAAGTTGAAATAAAAAAAAGAGTAAAATTGATGTTTTTTAATGTCATAATTACTTGCGAATTTTGAACATTTTCTGGATAATGGGCGAAATGAAAGGACAGCTCTTTTTGTAAACGATCAATGCGTATTACAGGTGTGGGCAATTTTATCAAGATCTACTTGGATACCTCACATAGACCTAGACCTATATATCGATCAGAAATCTTATACCGATGTATGGTATCTGTATCGATTGATTAAGGTTTTGAGATATGGCTAATTCAGAATGGATTTTATTTTTTTATTTATTAATCTTTTTTTTTTGGGGGGGGGGGGGGGGTGGTAGTCTTATCTACTTAAATAATTTATGATGTACATTTGTGATGAAATACTGATATAAATTTAAAAAATGTACTATTTCAAAGGTATGATGCTAAATATATATTACAAGACAATTTAGAATGTCATTTATTTAATCAAAATTCAAATTAATTGTAAAACTTTGATGAGGAAGAATAGATACTTCAATACAGATTTTTCAGGACATTATCCATTGTAGAAAAACACCCAGAGCCTTGTTTCAAATTTGATTTATTCTAACTAAAGATATATTGTTTCAGTTTATCATTATCCCTTTTCCTATGTTTACAAGCATTGAAACTGTGCATAAAATTACTTGTCCCCAATACTTTCCTGCTATTTTTGGCATACAAGTGTTTGTAATATGTACATACCTTGGTATCTGATCTTTTAATGATAAACGTTTATTTGCAGTTTTGGTTTACCATGATGTAATCTACATATTTTGGTATCATATAATAAATGAAATCTGTTTTGTGATAACCAGACTTCACAGGATCGGTTCAATATTATGTCAATATGGGGATTTTCTCACTGCTTTTCAATGGATGCGGCTATAGCTATTAAAGTGAAACTACTTTCCCTGAGAAATTTTTCTGCTACATGGCTCCAGATAAGGACTGTATGTACAAGTGCAAATATACGAGATAAGATGTATGAATTAAGGAAAGGACCTGATATCTGTGTATGGCCAAAGCTTTATTTAAATGTTACTTTTATGTTTTGAGCAATATTCCCCTCAACCTCTTGACATCATCACCATAATAGCTTAGTGCTCACTGCTGCTACACAACCTTGATATATAATATTCTTATATTTCTATTTAAGAAAACCAGATGTTCAGCCATTGCCTATTGGCAAACATGGATGAGCTGAATGAACTCTTAGCAGCTTTTCCAAAATCGAGCAACTGAGAGAGCACTGGTGAGTGGATTAAATTTCTTTAGATGTATCAAGTATGGGAAATTTACTCCAATTTTGATTCATATAGAAGATCCGGGGTAGAAGATATCTAAGAAGATATCTTCAGCAACCCATGCTTGCCGTAAAAGGCAACTATGCTTGTCGTATGGGATGAGGCGACTAATGGGATCGGGAGGTGAGGCTCTCTGACTTGGTTGATGCATGTCATCGATCCCAATTGCATGGATTGATGCTCGTGATGATAGTCACTTGATTGTCTGGTCCAGACTCAATTATTTACAGACCGCCGTCATATAGCTGGAATATTGCTGAGTGAGGCGTTAAACAACAAACCAAACCAACTGATACATGTTTCTGCTTGAAATATTTATAAGCATATATTTAATATCATGTTTGCCCTATTAAGGGCCCCTGACACTTACTATGGTAATCTTCCAAATGAAATTTCATGCTGACTTACTTTTGATGGACATACAAGAGAAATTGCACACCTAAAACTTTTCTCCAGCAAGATTGGAGGAGGGGGGTTATCATGTGGTTATTGGGGATGTTTATTGGGCTAAATTAATAGGGTGATATGTCAGTTATAAAATCTTTTTTAATTGACATAAGAAACAGATTAGGGATCTACCATGCAATATTGGGAGGGGTTATGTTATTTGCGTATATAATTACACATAATTCAATTTACTTATTTACACATATTATAAACTCATCAATTTACTTACTGGGATTCCGATAATTCTAGGGCGGGGCCTTCTGCTTTTAGCCCCTAAATTTGGAAAAAGGCTCACATTTTCAAATACAATGGGACATTTTAACATTGTGCTGTATGGGCAAGTGCAGGTGTACCTAGGGAATATATGAAATTGTCACATAAAGGGCCCATGGCAGAAAATTCCTTGAGTGAACCCTGTATTTATTAACAGGTGTCAATACTTAAAATAATCTATACACACATATGTAAGGTGGTGCATGTGAACAGGGTATTACTTATTCTATTATTCCATTATATTATCAATAGCTTGTTTTGACACACTTGTGAAGTCCATTACTCGTAATTGTGAGAGTGCATGCAATGACTTATAATATGCATTTTTTGCTATCATTTGTAACAGAAGCTGAGGAGGAAGCCTGTAGCTGGGCTCTTACAAGCCACTGACAAGTACATGGTGACCTGTGTAAAAGAAAGGCTTCGAGTTCCAGGAGCAAGGCTTAGAAATGGCATAAGGAAAACGCGTACTGAAAAACAGAGGTGTAGATTGAGAATCTGCAAACAAAAGTGCTGAATTGCAACGGAACAAAGAAATCCAAAAAGCTGGTGTTGACAACATATTTTTCACAGGGTTATGACCCTTGTTTTTGAACTTGGAACATATACTGCCAGCTTCTCTTGGACACTACTGAAGTTAGTAAATGAAACTTTCCGTGTTTATCTAAGGTACAAACTCCAGAAGATGGTTATAAGAACTTATTTTGTATGGAGTTATGGCCTTTGCTTCATGCTTTTTTAACTTGATGAAATAGGGGGGAAAAGTTCGTCTCGCAAACGAATTTGAAGCCACATAAATGAAATTTTGCAGGGCAATATGAGGGGTATATGTTTAGACTGTGTTTTAAAACTGGTTTTGAGAATATATGTTTCATATCTGCCTTGTTGCAGGTAGTAACACTGTTTTCTTGTAAATAATAATTAATTAATAATAAAGTTTATTATTCTATTTTGCTCTTTGTGTTTATTTATAAGTATTAACTACACATGTATTGGGGTACATAAAAAATAGTACTGTAACTAGTGTAATCATTTCGATTGTTTTGGATAGCTAGAAGTATTTATATTACTTACATTTGGTTTTCAAAGTATTAACTATGATAAAAAAATATTATCTTTTTAAAAATTCAGTATTTTTAGTTTTACCTTTTATCTTTGTAACTTTAACATCACAGCTAGTTGCAGCTTTTAGAAATGTTTAGTTTTATGTACCCTAACACTACAATTGGAAAAGTTCTATTGTGGCATCATTTACATGAAATATTAAGATGAGATGTTGTCAGTTATGACTTCTGATGACATCAGCCTATTTAAGACAATGGCAGATGGCAGATGCTGCGCTGATAATTGTTGTCGACATTGGGCCGATGTCCATCCGATGCTGATTCCATAACAGTTGCCTATTTCTGGACGAAGGCTGGCCAGATAACTATTTACGACGTTGTGCCAATATCGATCCGATGAGCAAAACTTCATCGGCCCGACAATGTTTACTGTCGCTGAGCCAATGCTGGGCCGGAGCAGTGCCGATGCAGGGCCGATGATGTTTGCCGGCGTTGGGCCGATGTCGATCCGATGAGCAAAACTTCATCGGCCCGACAATGTTTGCCGACACTGGGCCGATGCTGGGCCGGTGCAGTGCCGATGATGGCATGCTACCTGGGTTGAATCTCCGGTTTGTGATGAGCGAACTGGTTGACATGGTTTACTTGACCTGGCAGACAGCACTTCCCTGGGATTCATGCCATCATGGTGACAATGCACTTACCACAAACAACATAATCAGCCTACAGTGAACAAGTGTCAACCACATGTAGCATGTGTGAAATGTCAATTGTCTATGGCAGACAAGGCACCAGTTCAGCATGTACCTGACAAGCCAGGCAAATTTTACATGAAAAAATATTGAACGGTTTATGAGTTATGCTCCGGAAATGAACCCTACCCTCACAGAACCTAAGTCCATCTTGTTGCCATGGAAACGTAAAAAATAAAAATTTCTAAATAGCAAAAGGCACCTGTTCAGCATGTACTTGACAGACCTGTAAAGTTTCATGAAAAAATATTGAACGGTTTCTGAGTGGTTTCTGAGTTATGCTCCAGAAACGAAACATGGCGGATGGACGGCCGGACAGAGCCCGTTTCTATATAATACACATTTCTAGATCAAGCACCCAATTTGTGACAGGGTACAGTTATCAACATGTACACAAAACTTTAAAACATACAACTTACCTTGTCCATTCACTTGGAATCCTCATACTATAAGAATCATGAGCCATACAAAAGAACAGTGAAATGTTTTAGCTTAAACTAAATCGGTTGAAATGGCATTACAACAGGTGAAAAATTATATTCTGGCCATGAAATCTATTTTATATACCTTTGGCTGGGTTCACCTTGATCCCTGAAGTGTAAAGCTTCTCCTCAGTGTGCCAGGCAAAGTTCCTAGAGACAGTCTTAGCACTGAACAGCATCAGTATCACAGCAACAGCCATGAGTACAAGGCGTCTCTTGCTAGGACTGGAACACATGCTGTACAGGATTTCTGCTCCTTCAGCAATCAAAAGGCAAAACCCCATGCTAGGAATGTACAAAATCCTTTCAGCTATGACAAATCCTACATAGAAAAATAAATTTGAGGCTGGTATAAATGGAAAAATAATTATGGCTAAAGAAACAATGAGCACATTGCTGTGTTTAGCAGATACAGATGGAGTCACAAGTTCTTCATTCTCAGAAGAACTTGCAGATTCTCGTCTTTTTAACCTTGGTTTGCAATTGGTTGGGTTTATTTTACCATTATTGACATTATGGTGAACCCCATTGCCATTCATCTGTGATTTCAGTCCCAGGTATGGATTTCTGACTGTTTGGTTCAACTGCTTTAAAATAACCTGAGCAAAATAGGCTATTGAAATGTACATGATGACTGTATATACATTTCTATAATCACTGAGTCTTTCAACCAATGGCACAGACTCCATGGACCAATCAAAGCTGAGGATTGAGGGACATAGGAGCAGCCATATGTTAAGAGTAGGCAGGAAGTGATAGGTTAGAAATCTAGTCATCATGCAATCAGAGTCAGAAGCTGGGTTATCCGAGGGAGCGAACTCTGGTGGTTTGTTCCCCATGAAGTAGATTCTGGTAGCCACAAGAGAGATACCACACGTCGAAAGTAGCACCAGTCCCTCACACAGACCTCGAAAATGGCTCTGCAAAATATAAACACACACAAATTATTTGTGATGCCATTAAATACTAACAAAGATGTAATATTTTGGGTGGTTGTCCAGTACATTGGCATCAGTGCAGTCTGATCGAGTGTTTGAAACACAGATGGGCAATACTCACTATTGTGCACAGGTGCTTTAAGTATATCAATTCCTAACATAGAAAGCTGACAGTAATGGAGAGTTTATACAAACAAAAATCTGAGAAGTGCAACTACTGAGACGCATTAAGTGTAATGGACTGTGAGACTGCACTATTTTGGGATTAACCTCCATTACAAAACTCTGAAACCATTATAACTATCACTTAAAGGGGAACTTAAAGGGGCACTAATCTCTGGCTTTTTCTCAGCTGTCTAAAATAGTGCCTGTTAGGGCTCACAAGCTGCCTTGAGTTGATTTGCTGGCTAACGCAACCAAGCGTGACAAGAGACTGGGCTACCGTCTGTAAGGACAGCTAAATCAACTTGGAGGAAATATTTGTTTTACATTTTTTTGAACACTGATTGGTTAACCGTTTTCTATGAAGATTTCAAAAAATGGCGCATGTTAATTAATTTCTTCAGACAAAAGAAACAAACAAAAAGAACGGTGGAAGCTCGTCGGATATCAGTATTTGGAAATATCCCTGATGGTTATAGTTTGATAATAAAAAAAGTATCCATGCAGTGAAAGCATTTTCGGATTTGGGGTTGCGCGGATGATATGATTGCTATCTCTTGTTGTCATCCATGTTTCGTGGTATAACCCTACACCTGCGTATTTGTTGTCATTCACTTGAAGCTCAGTTAATGAATTTATTACAGGTATAGTTAGTGGTAGCACCACTCAGATTAACTGAGAAAGATTCTCATTTGTCATTTCTCGTGTCTGGGGTAATTATTTAATCTGAATCCAGGTTTGAAGTAGGGTGAAATGTATGTTATGTAATATGCACGCCAGCCCAGATCAACTAATCATTCCTTGCCATAAAAGGATCAACAGAAAATATGTTGATTGATTAATCACAGTGGATTTGTCAGAAGTAAGTGTTTACATGTGTAGGTTTACTAAAGCAGACGTAATAGACTCATATCATGGTGTGAAGTGCAGATGAAAAAACAACATACTTTGTTCAAAGGATTAGCCGATAATAGGTTGCTTGATTGTTCATTGTTATCTAACTCTTAGTTTTTTTAAAGAACCATGGACACTATGAAAATAGCTGTCACGTGGGCTTTCTCGGCTGACCTTTAAGACTTCAAACCTTTGTGAAACACCTGAAACAAACTAAGTAATCAGTTGAGAAACGAACACGGGTTATAATATCCCGAAACGCTATATATATTTTAAACATTCGCAAGAATTACCGAGCAATAGTTATCATTGTTAATAATTCTAAGAATACTACCTCTATTACATCATAGCCATAAATCCTGTATTTTTGCGGCAGACATACTATTACTAAATCTTCAGATTTTCAACAGAAGTCCTCTTCACTGTTAACTACACACAAAGAAGTCCTCTTCACTATCAACTACACACAACTAGTTGTTCCCCTAATAGCCCAGGTAGCTCTTTAGCTCTTCAGTGCAAAAAGGCGGGAAAAAAGTCACTTCTTTCCAAAACATCACTAGAGGCAGATGAATTGGGGAGGTGGGTGGGAGTACTTCCTGATGTAATAGAGGTAGTATTCTTAGAATTATTAACAACGATAACTATACATCATAGCTAGAGTATACCAGAGGGATAAAAAAAATAAGGTGGGATCTGCCTCAAGTAACTCCCTGTGTTGTTGATAGCAATCCAATACTGTATTATGATTATATCAGTCAATATGTGATACCTTCACCTGAAGTACCTTATTATTTGCTGAGAGTCATGAAATGATGTCTTGAGTTCTATTTTAACTCATCATTTGTCTCTGATTCTGAGAGTGACGTCACTTCCGGTTTATCAACTTCCTGTTATGACGTCACTTCCGGTTCTATTTATGTCAATTCCTCTTTTACAACTGGTTTATGATGTCATTTCTAGAACATCTGACGTCATTCATGACGTCACTTCCGGTTATAATGTCACTTTCAGTCTATATTCCTTCCGATTGTGACGTCACTTCCGGTAGATCTGTTTGTCAGCTTTTCTAATACAGGTAGCCCTTGAATTTGTTACATACCATACTAGTTAGTCTGTAGCTGCTGATGACAGATCCTCATAGAAAGAAGGAAAAACAAGGGACATTGACGTATAATCATTCCCAACGAATGAATACCTGTCAAGTCTGGCTGGATATCTCACAAGTAAAAGCCAGTGAAAGTATTGTGTGACCCCCATTGGCATCCTGCTCCGACTTGTTCAATGGACACGGATGACCAGGATGCCAGACTTGTTGCCAAAACTGAGATTTCATGGGCAGAGCTAGAACCCAAAATAGGAGGAGTATCTTGTGCTTGCCAATAACTTGTTGCTAAGGTTGTTGCCAACCAGCAACCATAGTTTTAGTGATATCTTCATCCAAGTGGGTCTTGCACGAGATGAATAGACGTCTTTGTTGTTGGCGATGTGGATAAGTGGCTGTCAGATAGAACATGAGAGCTCGTACAGGACAAAGGAGGCAATCGGGATGATCCACCATAGGTGCCAAGGCGGGAATAGTATAATGTCTGTGACCCAATGGACCAGGAGCCATGGACTGATTCTTGGCAATAAAGTCTGGTAGACGGGGATGGAGGTCCAGTTGGGAGCGTGAGTGAGACTGGAATAGTTGAAAGCATGGTGTTCAGAAACTCTAGCTGCGGTAGCCATGGCTAGCAAAAATGCTGCTTTATGTGATTTTTGGAGAATAGTAGCGTTTGCGTATGGAGAGGCTAGTAGAGCAAGCAGGACGACTGATAAATTCCATTTTGGGAAGATCTGGGAAATGTGAATATCCTCTAGGCTGAATGAGTGTGTTAAGCACCGGATATGTTACAATCATTAATCCATCGAGCTGGAGAACAGAATGGAGGGAGGATCTATATCCTTCAATGGTTCCATATCAGAAGTTATTATCCTGTCATAGGTGTAACAGGAAATTCACAACCATGGGAATGTCCACTGTGACATTAGTTAGACCACATCTGTGTCTCACCTAGACGAATTTGTTACATCTGTTGTCATAAAGTTTGGCGGATGATGATCTCCATGATCTTGTGACAGCAGTATAGGCAGCTTGAGAGTACCCGGAGGCCTGCATTCTCTGTGAGATAATTTTCAGGCAGTGAGATGGAGGCGATGGAGGCTGGGAAGATTGGAGAAAAAATAGGTTCGACCTGGGCTGACGCAGGAGATCTTTGTGAAGTGGAAGAGTGAGTGGCTCGCCCATCAGGAGCGATAGTAGTCTGGGATGCCATGTCCTGTTTGGCCAAGTTGGAGCGATGCGGATGATTGTGCAATCTGTCACTTCCAACTTATGTATGACCTTGTCTAGGAGACACCATGGTGGGTACGCGTAGGCGAACAGTCCTGTCCAATCCATGGATAGTGCATCTATCTGGAGAGCTCTCAGACTTGGAACTGGGCTGACGTAAACCGGAAGTTGATGGTTGAGACAGGTCGTGAAGAGGTCCAGATGCGGGGTGTCCCAAACGGAGGTTATCCAGGTAAAAACGTCTGGGTGAAGAGTCCACTCCATGGTAACGATCCTCCCTCTCCGGGACAGGCTGTCCACTAGTATGTTCAGTTTGCCTGGAATATGTCTCATTTCCATCCGGCGGCTGAATGAGTCGCTCAAAGCAAATAGCCGAGGTGTTTCCATCATCAGCGAACTGGACTTGGTTTTCGCCTTGCTTCTGAATGTAGGCCACCACTCTCATGTTGTCTGTGGCAATCAGCACGGATGATTTGATGAGGCGATATTTCCAAGTCTGGAGAGCATAATAGATTGCTTTCCTCTCTCTGCAGTTTATGTGTATAGCTGTTTCTGTCTCGGTCCATAAACCGGCTGTGTCCAGTTTGGCACCTTTCAGGTGAAACATGCGTTCCTCTGGACACGATACAAGTCCAGGGTTCTTGAGAATATGTAGCTTGTGATGGATAACGTCTAAAATCCAGTTGTCGGTCGTAATGTGCATCAAATTTTCGGCGAATGACAAAAGAAACCCTCCCACTGGACCCTGAGAAGGCGTTGTGTTGAATGGGGGAGTGAGTGAGTGATGTTGGTTTAACGCCGCTTTTAACAGTATTCCAGTTATATCGCGGCGTGTCAGCTTAATGTGGAAGGAAAGCCCGAAGTGATGCAGGTCTCAGACGTTTACCACTTCGGTGAAACCCACGAGCACGGGTATGGTGCTGACAAACCTAGAAACATAATCGGGACGAACCGGGATTCGAACCCACAATCATAGGTTTCTGGCGTGCCCAAGGGACGCAACTCTGCACAGCGAATCGCGGCGCCTTAGACGACTGGGCCACCCGTGCCCCCGTTGAATGGGGGAAGTTGTGTATCTTTATCCATAGACAAAATCATTACGATAGGAACTGTGATGCCTGGAAGGGTCATCTTCTATCCCTGCAACCTCCAGACTTGAAACCTCTATGGCCAGATCCCCGGAGTCTGAGTTCCGAAAGGAGTCTGACGATGGCTTGTCATAACGCGGGGATGCCGGGTAGGAATCCCTTTGCTGATGAGATATACTTCTTTCGCGGTGGTTCGTGGAAAGAGGAATTCCTGGCCGGTTCTCGTGATGGTTTAGGCGGGTACTGCGGTCAATGTGACTTGACTGCCAGGTTGATCATAGACACTTGAAATCTCTTTGTCGTGTCCTGTCTGACTCCTCCTGATTGGCCCAGCTTGTTGTTAAAGACCGTTGATGATGTGACTGGCTGTGACATGACCTTCTGCTTGGCATGCTTGGAGACAGCCCTTGATCTGACTTGAGACAGGAGTTGTTGATGTTGAAGCAGTCAAGGCCTGCGTAGATAGCATATCCTCCTGCATGCTGACAAATTGTGTGTAGCAGAGTGCATAAGTCCCACTTGGTCTGTTTGGATGGAAATCAGAGTTTCTGCTGGGACATCATCAAAAGACAAAAGACGTTGGTAGAGGTGGCGTAGCATGTCAGATTCCTGCGATGAACCAATTGAGATACCTGCCAATGTCTATGGAGTACTTGTTAACCGTAGTTAAATCCTTAACTCGGCTGGCCAGGAGCATGTGTTTGGTGTTAGGATTCTTAACCAGCTTGCTGAACTCGTCATGCAGTGGCTGTGACCCCGGGAATGGTGATGCATGCATCTGATACAACTTCTTCCTCATAGTTGGGAGTAGAAGCCGTTCATCGTGACGGAGCTTCTGTCGAAGGCATAGAGATCGTCTCCTTAGGGGACGATAAGATAGAGTCAACTTTCTTCTTCGAGGCCTCCTTGTGCTTTGCCTTGAGTATGGAGGCATCTAACTTCATGAAGAAGGACTTTGATAGGGGAGAACACATGTCACATTTTGCCTCTCCCGTACGTGAAGCCTCTCTATACTTCCAACAGAAGTTATGTGGATCTCCAGTAAGCATGAACTGGCCACACTTCTGGCATGTCAGCGGGGAAGTGAAGGACGCAACAGTGAGAAAACCACAAAAAACAAACCCTCTTATACTCATGTATCCAGCCAGATCCTAATAACATTTCTGAAGAAATTAATAAACAGTATGACTACCTTATATCAGGTGCTAGATGACATTAAAAAAACAGGTGTTGACTCTAGCACACACACAGGAAAGAAGTGACGTTTTTCCCGCCTTTAGAACTGAAGAGCTGAAGAACCATTTTAACTTTACCACATAGAGTGACAGTTGACCTCACACGTGCCCAAAGCAGTACAATTTGGAAAACAGTAAAGCCTATGCCTCTAATTATGTCAAAAAAAAGTCATGAGTGCTTCTGGTTAAATGAGAACACTCCTAATTTCAGAAAACACATGCTCAAAGCAGTACTTTTTTTAAACAGACAAAACTCCTTTGAAGCATTAGAATATGTGTATGAAGCAGCTGATGGTTGATGTCAATTAAACCTGCTGCAAGAATCTATTGTGTACATTTTGCAAACGTATAAGAGTCTGGACCTGAGCCTGTACTGTGTTATCCCAGGTAAAGGGACAGTACAGTAACACGCATGGAGTTCATGTCATTGTTTTGCCTATGGCTACTCAAGTACACCATTTACTGAACCTGCTACTTATCTTGTGGTTACTCTGGGAAAGAAATGCAAGATCGAACTAGCTACATTAATATGAAAGTCATAAGCACTGATGGTTTAACAACATTACATCTGATTTAGACAACAGATGCCCAATGCAAGATAACTTTCAAACAGAAAGTCGGTACTTTAATAAAGTCATTACCACTTTAATGTCTTTGATGTCAATGTTAGCCATGAACTCCCAAGATATTGTGTACTCAACCTTATTTGGGACCTTGACCTTCAACATCATCCAATCACATGCGAGAACATAAAGTTGCAAACTTGTGTGATATTACAAATACAAAGACTCCATATGAACCTGCCAATACTTTCTGAATGAAATATTTACAATTCACGACCAGTTCATTATTTAGCATCAACCAAAAATAATCAAATTCCATCTATACATATTCATTTTTCTTATGCCTTGTTCATATGACTTCAATGTCATCCAATCATACGTTAGAAAAATTACACAGGGGTATATAGGAGGTACCGTATTTTCTTGAGTATAGTGCGCACCCATGTATAATGCGCACCCCCTTCTAGCGGGTTCAATATTTTGGAAAAAAAAGAAATTTCAATATTATTCGCAGAAATAAATTACACCGTACCCTTTCAGCGAAGTCCGGCAAACGAACGGGTGCAGAGAAACTTTGTCAGTACAAATTCGAAATTTGAGATAAAACATCACCAGACATGTTTATTTACCGTTTAAATAGTAATTATTGTTCTGCTAGGCATTGTTTTATATCTAGGGATTAAGATTACCTTGTGTATTTTCTCGTAAACTAAGCCGGAAACAGCAATCAGCTGTACACACGTTTTCTTGGAATCGACTGGTGATTCGGTCAAGACACACCCAATGATATAACTTTATAGGATTTTTAATGCAAGGATCGGCAACAATTGTATCTGAAACTATTTTATTTATCAGGAATAATATATTCCATTATTTTCTTAATTATATGCAGCCTTTACTAAACATATTTAAAATAATAATAACCCTAAGCGAAGCAGCTGAGCGCTATTCCCGGGTATTATTTTTTACATGGAACATGTCTGTCCAGTCACTGTCAAGGCTCACGCGCACGTGATCACGTGATCACGTGAGCGCGAGAATTTCATGTTGACATAGAATCGTCAAACAAAAACAAATATGACTTTTAACGTCATTTATGATATATGTATCCATTCTCTGTCAACTAAAGTTCGTTTCAAGGCGTCAATAGCGGTATTCTGACCGTGGTTGCTGTTAATAACGGTGAGTTGTGCGATCTTCCGATCGCTTCACACACGATTTCGCAGAAATTAATAAAAACAATATTATAAGGAATTTTGAATAAAATTAATGTAGTAAGTTACAAAAATAAGTCCAGAAATACAAAGAACACTTTTTATAGACAGACAGTGTAATTACATAAATATTTTGCGTACTTCAGTATGGATTTGTTGACATGGTATTTCCGGTGTTTCGTGCTCACGGTAATGTCTTTCCATGGGGGAAAAAAACACCCAAACTCATAATTCGTGTATAATGCGCACCCCCTTCTACACAGCTGTGTTTTTTCAAAAAAAAGTGCACACTATACTCAAGAAAATACGGTATATCAGGTATGAAGTATCTGATATATTTCACAAGCACTTGCTTGAAAAAACACAACTGTGATGGCAAACACATTAAGAACAAGAAAAACATGAATATGTAAAGGTCAAAAGTTGTAGCTTGATCAAAAATCAAAATATGCAAAAAGCGCTTATTATATTGTTTTCTGAATACGACGACTTAAAATCGATCCTGGATAGGCATCGATTCTCCAAACAAAACAAAACAATATCTCCCATGAACCATAGAGTCAGCCAGGTTTGGTAACTCTTTTCACGTTTCATCAAGGTTATCAAACACATTCGAGTGCAGAAAACGAACCAAGATGAGAAGAGGAATGATCAACAATATTCTATAGCAAGGACCTTCGAACCCAAACCCTACATCACATATACCCAAAGCAGAGTAGTGAGCGGAATGAAGGTTCAGGACACCAATATTAGTTTTATGAACGTCCGCTCTAATGGTGACTTCATATATGAAAACTAAAACGTCTCTACAGATGAGCTCATCATCCCTCCAAAAGAGACTCGATCTGGGAAAACCCGAAAAATAAAAAATCACAAAACACCAAAGCATATATTCAATGATTTATACTGTACATACAATTTGTAACCCGCAAGGATCACGATTTGTACTCACACGCAAAAGAAACGCAAGTGGTTTTAAGCAAATAGGTAACAAACACGGAACCATTAATTGATACGAGTTTTAGCATGTAGTGAAGCCTGATGGTGTTATCAATAGTTTTGGTTGCATTTTGGAAGCCCCGAGTAAAAACGCAACTTAAAAAACGAATCGCCAAAACGCATCATTTCAATGAATATGTGGGTATCATGCACCCATTTCTCGCTAAATTGAAAATGCACGAACTGTCACGAACTGTAGTGGGTATAAAACTGTGGCCGATTCTTGGACCTACCACTCCTTGGTCAACAATGCCACGCCTAACTTAAATTCAGAGAAACCAGGCTATCAGACGTTTGGAAGCTGGAGAGTCTGTCAAAGATGTTGCCCGTCATTTCAACGTTAACATATCCACAATTTACCGTCTCCTGCATCGATACAATGCTATAGACCACAGATGACCTGCCTCGGAGAGGTCATCCTAGGGTCACCACATCTCGACAAGATCGGCAGATTACGCGTCAACACCAGCGACATCCGTTCCTAACTGCAAGTGAAAGTGCTCGACAGACCAAAGGAACACATAATCGACACATTAGCCGGGACACTGTGATCCGACATCTCCGTTCTAACAACCTCAGATGTCGCCGACCAGCACATCGTCCAGTTCTCCAACCACGGCATCGACAAGCACGACTTCAGTGGGCACAGGGTCATCACAATTGGCGTCATCGTGAGTGGAGGCATGTCATTTTCTCTGATTAAAGTTGCTTTTGTGTCTCCCATGCAGACAGAAGAGTCAGAATTTGGCGGCGTCGAGGTGATCGTTTCGCTGATAGAAACGTTGTGGAAAGGGATCCATGGGGTGGACCTAGCGTCATGATATGGGCAGGGATTGGACTTAATGCGAGACTTGGACCCATGTGCTTTCTGAATGTTGGTCAAGGTCGAGGACACGGTGTCACTGCTCAGCGGTATATCGACCAAGTGATCAGACCCCACGTTGTTCCATTTTTTGCACAACATCAACAACACATTTTCCAGCAGGACAACGCTCATCCCCATGTTGCCAGAGCTACCATGGCCTTTCTGCAACAACACAGCATCCGTGTTCTACCGTGGCCAGCCCTCAGCCCCGATCTGAACCCCATCGAACACTTGTGGGATGAGGTTCAAAGGCGTCTGCACAATGTGTGCCCAGTCCCTACAACTGCCGATGAACTACGCACAGCTGCTCTGGATGTGTGCAGGAGTATCCCAAAGGCCTTTACAAATCGTCTGATCCACTCAATGTAGAGGAGATGTGTGGCAGTGATCAATGCTAATGGTGGTCACACCAGGTACCAATCTATCTTTTTTCCTATATATTGTTCTCTTTTCTCTTCCTATTTTGCATAGTATTGGTGCTGTATATGTATCCTTGGGATCCAATTTTGCAACTTTTGGTTTGTATCTGCCTTGGATATTTTTGTTGGTTGTTTGGATGGTGCAAGAATAGTTTTGGAATTCTTTGCTTTTGTATAGCATCAAAGTGGTCCAAACTCCACACCTTCGTTTGTGGAAGATAGTATGTCTATACGAAATATTGGACAAGCGCGAAACCCAAAGTCTCCAATTGCAAATTCTACTGCTCTTTCCCATTTCGACGGATCTTCTACTGTCTCTTTTTTCGGATGTATATGTATCCTTGCTATTCTCCTAGTTTTTATGTGTGCATACCGTGCTGCAAATATCTTACCAAGAGGTCTAGAGGCGACTATACAACATCTATCCAATTTCTTTGCCAAGTTTCTCCATTGGCTTTCTGGTGGTTGTTTGAGAAATAGTGGTTCTTCTTTGGGGGATACCAACTCTAGAATTTCGTCTACAACCCAAGGTCCTGTGTCTTCGTCTGGTGCATACACAGATACTTCTATTCGAGAACAACCCCTTTTCTGTACGTCTGGATGCAAAAATGTTTTTCTTAGGTGTCTATTTGGACAATTTACGTATTCGCAAAGATGTGGATTTGGAATTCCGAAACAACTTTGTTGTATATCTTCGCAGAAAATGATCTATTGTTCCTACTGTATACCCAAGTACATACATGTTCTCCTACAGACGCTGTATTGTCTAGAATTGTTCCTTCTCTTTCTCCACTATTGTATTGTATACCTTGTAGAAAGTATTCCTCGCTTTGAAGGTATTCCACTAGTTTTTTCCTATCTAGTACACCAGAAAAGTCTCTAGTATAGTCTATGGAATATATCTCGTATCCAAAGGAACATAGTTGCTCGTGTAGTGCATCCAACCCTTTTTGTGTTTCCTCTAGAGACAACTCGGAGACATCTATTTTGCACACAAATATACCTTTGGGTTCCTCGTCGGAAAATCTTTCCATCCATTTTTTCTTCACTTTGTATCCTGTTTGTTTTTGTATTTGTTGTATTGTGTCTCGTATTTTGCTCCCGGGGCCTCCTATATAGGAAATTGTATTTGCAATAGTAGCATGCACGCAACATCTGTATACTTTCTGCGTTGCTATTTGTATTTCTTGTAGTATACGTTTTGCAGATCCATTTTCTCCAGTTGTACAAGACACAGATCCTCGTAGAGATACTAAATCGTTTTCTTCTAGATAGCCAAATACATACATACATGAGTGAGTGAGTGAGTGTGTTTGGTTTAACGCCGCTTTTAACAGTATTCCAGTTATATCACGGCGTTTCAGCTTAATGTGGGAGGAAAGCCCGAGATGCAGGTCTCAGATGCAGAAGAGGACGTAACGTATACGCGAGACGTCTCTCGTACAAGTGACCACCTGGGAGGGGTCACTCGTATGCATGACGGCCTGTCAGTTGACCATGGATTTCTGCATGTTGCACAACAAATGTCTCTGCAAGTGTTATTTGTGAAAATAATAAAACAAAATTAAGTACAGTTACTTATCAGTATACTAGTTATCGAATGACATGATAAAATTGTCATAAGAAAAATAATAAATGGTCAAATTAGGAGAAAAATGTGCAAAAATCGAGCAAAATCTTCTATTTTTGACAGCGATTTTCTCCTATGTACATATTTTTCAGAAACTAACATGAAGTATTTTCTAAAAGCTTATTCATCATAGAATTACAAAATATATGAATTATTTCACGCACACCAACGCACACCCGTTTTCCATCGCATTGAAACATGTTTACTTTCTTCGAAACTGCGCGAACCGTCTTGCGTACAAGTGACTGGTGGACAAGCCGATAAAGGGAGGTAACTTATGCCTGACTAAAATGTTCAATCGGAACATCCGTCTTGTTACACTAAATGTGTCTGAATCAGAATGGTGCGTATAATATGCACGATATTTATTTAGCGCGTAGTTTCGTGGTTAGAACGAGGAGGAAATGTATTTTGATCACGTATTAGGAAAACAATTTTGCAGTGGGTAATATATTTTTAGGTGGAAGTAAAATTGTTTGAAAACACGGCAAAGACTTCTGCTGATTTCCAAACAATGTGCCTTGGATTTAATTTAGTTTGTACTGAAATATTATTACTCTGGACATACATCAACAGCACATTATCTTCTTGTAATTGGGGTATTTATGAAGCATCAAGTTTTTCGTCTATTGATATTTTCTTGAACAAAAGATGGTCAATATCAATTTGTTAACAACAGCCAGATAGCTAGCGACATGATTGCCATGACTAGGATTGCTTTCACAGTATCGCAAAGTCGTTACGCGCACGAGAGACGGCCACCCGCTATGCAATATTTTGAATCGTAGAAAACTTGAAATGTGGGGCAAACTTAACCCTTTCTGGACAGCCATTTGTGTCATAGTGTATGTGAATGATAAAACAAACATACGTACTGTCGTTGACTTTTATATACATGTTATGAAATGACACAAAATGTAAAATATAATCAATTAAACGGTCAAATGTGGAAAGAAAAGTGGGAATATTTATGTGATAATAAAAATGTTTAAATTAGAAATGTGACCTAAGCTAGCCCTTTTGGGACAGCGATATTTTCCTATCTACATATTTTACAGAAATAATTTTTGTTATTTACTTGAATCTTATTCCTCGTAGAGTTGCTACCTATGGACACCCTTTCTGGAGTATTTCTATGAAATAATGAATAATGCTTGGTATCGAACAAAATAAAATATTGAAAAGTAAATTTAAAGAGTCAAATTTTGGGATTTTGGGCAGCGATTTTCTCCTATGTGTATATTTTTCAGAAACATAATTTCAGTATTTTCTTAAAGCTTATTTGTCGTAGTGTAGCAACATATATATACTTTTTCAGGCACAAGAACGCACACCTATGTGCCAGCGCGTTGAAACATGTCTACTTTCTTCAAAATGCTCGCAACTGGTAACAAACGAAACGCCACCTTAGTTACAACAATCAACAGTATTTTCCGGCGACCCTCTTCCGATAATGGTAAGTATTTTTTCTCATTATTATCCCCCGCCACGAATGGGTGCTGTCCGTCCGTCTGTCCGTCCTTCCGTCCTTCCGTCTTTCCATCCTTCCGTCTGTCACATTTCGTTTCCGGAGCAGATCTTGAAAACCGTACCATATTTCTTCACCAAACTTGGCACATAGATAGGTCTAGTGGTGAACTGGTGCCTTTTGATAGTTTGGAATTTAAAAAAAAAATATTTTTTGAGTTTCCATGGCAGTGACTTTGATTTAGACTGAAAATGGCGGTAGTCCTCGTTTCTGGAGCAGATCTTGAAAACCGTACCATATTTGTTCACCAAACTTGGCACATAGATAGATCTAGTGGTGAACTGGTGCCTTTTGATAGTTTGGGATTTTTCAAAAAAATATTTTTTGAGTTTCCATGGCAGCGACTTTGATTTAGAATGAAGATGGCGGTAGTCCTCGTTTCCGGAGCAGAGCTTGAAAACCGTACCATATTTCTTCACCAAACTTGGCAAATAGATAGATCTAGTGGTGAACTGGTGCCTTTTGATAGTTTGGGATTTTTCAAAAAAATATTTTTTGAGTTTCCATGGCAGCGACTTTGATTTAGACTGAAAATGGCGGTAAACTTTTTTTAGCGCTGCAATTAGGCCATTTACATTGCACACAACCCGACATGTCATATTGGCAGGGGATGTGAGTATTTCATGCTTTATATGTGGTATTAGGTGCACAGTCTTGTCATGATATGTTTCTTTGTTAATTAACGCCGCACTCAGCATTATTCCAGCTACATGACGGTGCTCTGTAAATAATCGAGACTGGACCAGACAATCCAGTGATTGACATCATGACCATCGATCAACACAATTGAGATGGATGACATGCATCAGCCAAGTCAGCAAGCCTGACCACCCAATCCCATAAGTCGTCTCTTACCCCTCGTCACCACTCGCCCCTTTCTGTATCCTACAAAAACCTCCCCCCGCCCCCCATCCATGAATGCTATGTGCGGAAATACCACAAACCAATCAGACTTCCAAGTACGGTCAAACGAAATTGTTTTGAATGTACACGTCTTGTATTTAAAATTGTACAATATAACCATGATACAGTGTTCTCGATGTGTTCAGCAATAGCATCTTGACATGGGAAAACGTACGTGAATCATTACGCAACGAGTTGACAATTCTTTTAATTCAACAGCTCAGCCGGTTTGTGTTTAGAAGGACACAGGAAGCGTTCCCTGGATAAACACGAGTTCGTCACGAATGGAACATGCAAATGTCAAAATCTCTATAGAACATACCATATACCCTACTCACAGAGTTGTATAATGTATACCCTCAAACTATGGTACTTCATGGATCCTTCATTTCACTTTTCACTCGAGGAGGCTATGCCCGGAGCTTTATATATATTCCGAATGTATTACATGCAAACCTACAAATAACATAGATTTCGACTTATACCATTTGCACGTTCATCATAAGCGTGTTCATCATTGTAGTATTCTATTGTGTGCAGCTTAAAGCTGAACAAATTAACATAATAGTGTTATTCACTTAAGAATCAAAACTGCTATCCCATCGACTGTGTGATTTTATGATTTGCTGTGAACAACACTTTCTACACTTAAATAACATAACGTGCTGAACCGATACCTTGAAACTAGTCCACTCTATAAAGTATACTGTCCCTCTTATACGCACTTTTTATGAGGACATCAAAACTCGGGTCTGTCGTCTCGCCGGCGCCACTTCAATTAGATAGTGTATTCACTAGATGCAAATTAGCATAACACTGTAGCGGGTAACATCGGAAATCCTGTTATTACACTATACACAATATTCCATTCAATCCTTTTCAGATATACATTGTGTCAAAATCGTACATCAATAAACGGATTTATCTACAGGTCAAATTACCGCTAATGAACAGGTAGATGTGAGCTGATTGCTATTTCCGGACTATAATTCACGAGAAAATACATGCGGTAATTTTAATATCTGCATATAAAACAATGCCAAGCAAAACAGAAAATACTACTTCGCATAATATGATAATGATCGTGTATCACTAATCAACAACAAAAACACGTCAATCTGGCTATTGCTCAGAAAGGTGTCATTTGGCGCATCAAGAATAGAGCGGAACCGCAATCAGGCGCATTTATCATTATGACTAAGCGTTTCTCCACTCCAAAAGGCTAAATTGTATATCACATGATCGGACATTTCGATGATGAAAAGGACTCTTGTGAGGAAATATTTCTTAAAACCCTACATAATCACCTTGCTCAATACAACTTTAGAAAAGACACGCCGGTGGTGTCACGTGACTAATTCACGTGAAAGTATCTATGATTCCCTTTCATTTCTGTTATTGCTTCCTAGCTTCCTCAAAATACAATTCTGAAACCTATTTGAGCTACATATAGGGATAAGCAAGATAGAATTTGGGGAATAAAGGGCTTATGTCAGTTTGCAGAGAATAAATTGATAATAACATTTCTTATTAATCTTGGTGAATTAAAAAAAAACATTGAGCGCGATAACTGAGATACCCAAAACATGTAATTTGTAAACTGGAACTGTGGGCGTGATCACATGCCAGAAGGCGTTGGCGATAACTGGTACAATAAGTCACCGGGAAAGTTTCCACTGTTCCCTATCGTAGCAGAGACAGACATTGTAACTATATAACCCAAATCAACTGAATCTTATTCAACAAAGCGCATATGCTCATAGTTTCACAAAAATTAAAGTTATTGGTACATTCAACTTTGTAGCCTGCTTTCGCGGTACTTGTCATGTACACTAAACGGAACAAAATGCACTCAATAACATTTATGATTATTCATGTTCTAAGTATGGTGATGTCAGACTTCAGTGATTTGTCCAAAGACAACACATATAAAATTCTGAATGTGTTATCATTATAGGTATTCAATGCATATTTACTGAAAAGTAACTGAAAAGTAGGAACAAATATCTAAAAGCAACAAAATATCAGAAATGATATTTTAAGATTTTTGTTGGATAAAAAAATTGGATGAAAATAAATTGAAAAAAAAATGGAAAACATGTTATATATGTAATATATATATATATGTAAAATATATGTAAAGCACTCATGGTCCGAGAGCGGGAAAAATGTGCGGTCTACGTAACTTCCGTTACCTTATTAGTCGCCATGAATATGCAGATAACCTAGTTCAGGTCAATAGAGAAAGTTCATTTGGGAACTGTCGGTCATATTGTTGTCCATTGACAAATGGGTGTAAGGCAAAAAAAAAAATGATGCCAGAAGTAAGTATCAATGCGTTAATGACCCCTCACTTGCATCAAACAGAACATTCCCAGAAAATTGAAATTGTTTACAGGGCGAGCACTTCCTGGTTACTGATTTTCAGACAGCCGCTAAAAGGCGTGTTCCGCGTGAACGACTGGAAATCACAAATGCGGCGGTACCACGAGGTCCGAGTACACACGGAATATGTCAGAAATAACAAGAAAAAATGGCGATAACTGGTCCCTAGCTTCGACGTGTACACTTTCAAGTGTATCCAGTCCAGAATGACACGTAACTGTTCGTAAATAGGGTATGTGAAGATTGGAAGGCGGATGCCTCGATGCACATGCGACCTGCCTTGGGTGGATTTTACATAGCGCTATAATTACTTTCACGTAGGTCGCGGATGACAGCACAGCCACGGTGATTGAATTAATTAGTATCAAGCGCCTCACTGAGTACTGCGGACCGCACCCGTCTCTCGTACAAGAGACGGCAGAGCCGTTTCGCGTACACGTTACGTCTGCGACTGTTTACCACTCCGGTGAAACCCATGAGCATGGGTATGGTGCTGACAAACCTAGAAACATAATCGGGGCGAACCGGGATTAATATATACATATCGTCTACAAATGTTGGCAGGCCCTCCAAAGGTTCTAGATGTGTTCTACCCAGATTTCCTTCCAAATAGTCTACCTTGGCTATATCTGGTAGCAAGTTGTCTTCGTTTGCATTCTCCACTAGTATATGTTGGAACACAGACATTTCTGCTCGTATGCCCATGCTCTCAATAGTTGTATATTTCGCTTCTTCCATTTTTGTTCTATACTCCAGCTGGGCACAAAAGTTCAATTGGAAATTCTTTGGACACAGTTGTATGCTTTGGACACATCCTATTGATCTAGTGGAAAAAATATCGCAGGGGTGCCGAAATCTGGGGGTGGTCAACAAGAAAAAGACGCCCTCTTGAATGGCTCAGCCTCTTGGTATCTACTAGCCACATCCACTACCGTTAAAGCATATTTATACGTTTTGCGTCTTCTGGGGAAGAAACAAGAGGTCAGCCTGATGAACTTCATTCGTTGTAAAAATATCAAACTTTTTCCTGGGGATAAAACGCGGTGCCGGTAAGTATATTTGCCACACCACTTGTTTCTTAAGCCAATCCTTGGCCACTTCTTTAGATACCTTAGCCACAGTGGCTAATTTTTTTATTGCTCCTATACCTTTCCAATATCCTCGTGGGCTATAGTAAATTTTATCCATTACTAATTAATATTGATTTTAATACGAATCATGACGATCGTTGAATCGCATCATCGTTTTTGCATACAAAATTTCCCCTGTAGTAGCAGTATAGGTTTATAAATCTGGCTCCAGCGGGGTTGCGGCAGAACCCCCATTACCTATA
The DNA here is from genome assembly GCF_022045235.1 of Haliotis cracherodii. Taxonomy (NCBI): domain Eukaryota; kingdom Metazoa; phylum Mollusca; class Gastropoda; order Lepetellida; family Haliotidae; genus Haliotis; species Haliotis cracherodii. The sequence continues at coordinate 35,216,566 of NW_027266286.1, forward strand.
CTACTGCCAGTATGTTTAGTTTAAGTCTTGCTTCCACCCGGCAGTTGAAGGAGTCTGCCAATTCCAACAATCGTGTAGTCTCCATCATCAGGGAGCTGGATCTGGTTCCTCCCTGCTTCTGAATATAGGCCACTACTGTGTTGTCCGTGGCTATGAGAACTACTGATAGATGAAGTTGTGTTCTGGATGGCGTAATATACTCAACAACAAAAGTTCCTGTGACACCAATATTTTAGTGTATTTTTCAAACAAGTAAAGTTTGGTTTTCAATATTGTAGTACATGTATGGAATCAAGTCACAAAAAACGCAACTGCTACAGAAAAGCATGCATTCCATGCAAAAGTTGCCTTTTATGCAAGCCCCATGCATTTCACTACCCAAGAATGGGTATAAAGACATGTACATTAATGGGATTCCATATGCATTGTTTAGCATTGTGCTGACAACAACCACTCAGAAAAACAACAAAATTATGCAATTATTCAACATTACGAAATGCCACGCCTGTCAGAAAATGGGCGACTGCGAGCCATTGGTATGCTTGAAACAGGATCGAGTCAACGTAATGTTGCAAGACAATTTAACGTCCACAGAAACACCATTTGGTGTTTATGGCAATGTTGGCAACAGACGAATGCAGTCAGAGACAATCCTCAGAGTAGCAGGCCACACGTAACCAATAATCGACAAGACAACTGGATTTGAACAACACACATACGAAATCGATTCCAGACAGCAACAGTGACTGCAAGAAGCTACCCTGGCCTTCTACGAATATCTTCACAAACCGTACGTCGTCGCCTCAGATGTGCAGCGATTGTCGCCAGAAGACCCACCAGACGTCCCATTTTGACAGGAAACCACTGTCAAGCACGTCTACAGTGGTGCAGACAGTGTCTACGCTGGACGGCCTTGCACTGTGGACAAGTTCTATTCACTTACAAGTCTTGTTTTCACCTCAGCCACAGCGATGAATGGATTCGAGTGTACCGACGTCCATGTGACGTCAATCATTGTGTCATGGAAGAAGATCGGTTCGGGGGCGGCAGCGTTAAGGTATGTGGTGGGATTACAGCAATACAGAAGGCCCGTTTGATAGTGGTAGAGGGAAATCTCAATGGACCGCGCTACTGCGACAAGATCATCGGCCTTGTTGTTCTACCGTTTTTGTGTCGTCAAGGCCCAGGCATTATCTTTCAACATGACAACGCCTGGCCTCACATTGCTCGACTTGCTCAGGATTCTCTTTAACAAAACAACATGAATGTCATCCCCCTGGCCGGCTCGCTCCCCTGATCTCTCACCAACCGAGCACATGTGGGATGAGATGGATCGGCGCCTTCGACGTCAACCACGTGTTCCACAGACAGTCCAGGAACTTCGAAACATGCTCCAGCAGATATGGACAGACTTTGTGTGACGCCTGGTCCATTCCATGAGACGATGATGTGTTGCTTGCATCACAACCAGGTGGACACACACGCTATTGATTTGTAAATTGACATTTTGGCTAGACTAACATTTAGTCTCTGAAATCTTATATTACACAATATCCCTCTTGACTCTAAAAATAAAAAAAAAATTCCCTATGCTGATTTCAGAATGTGGAAAAGAGCTAGCTTGAGCTGGCTAGACTTGCTTTTGTATGCGTTTCTAGATTATTTCATTTTTTCATAAAATAAATATATTCTACGGTCATGGTGCATGACTACATTTTGGCATGTTCATGTTGTTTTATGAAATCACGCATTTTCTGAAGTCAGTATGGCAAATTAAACCATTTGAACACTTACAGGAGTCTTTAATCTGTTGCAAACCGAAATTGTTTCAGATTTGGTAAAAAACATAACTTTGCATTAAAGCTTACTCAATGTCACAGGAACTTTTGTTGTTCAGTATATATGGCCTTCATTTCCCTGCAGTTGATAGGAATGTTTTTCTCCAGTGTTTCACGATCCCTGTACTGTGATTCCACCAATGAAGGTCTTGTAGCAAAGTGGGAGGTAACTGAGACTGGAACTCTAGGCCCTTCGATCGTATAGAGTTTACCCATGTCTGTAGAGGACATAACCTTAGCCTTCATCTGAAAATCATATCCTGTAGAGATGTCAAGTTACCTAGCAGAGACATCCACCACCTCAGCGACTTGCTGGGCTGACCTGAGATTGATTGGATCATCTTAATAGTCTTGTTGAATCGATCCTCTGGTGGGCATAGACATCCTGTCTAGCTGGAACCTTGCTCCGATGTATATAATGTCTTGGACGGGAGTGATCTCTGACTAGGCTGGGTTGACTAGGAAACCTAGGTAAGTCATAAGTTGAAGCAATAATATCATGTTTTGCTCAAGCTGATTTTTTCCTTTGTCTGCCGCTAAGAAGTTGTCCAGATAACCACGGATTCGAACTAGCTGGAGATGGGCGAACTTGTAATTCTGGTGAATAGCCAAGGTGATATTACTATCCCGAATGGTAGGACTTCGTAGTTTTGGCCATTGATTACGAAGCATAGATATTTCCAAGATGAGGGTGTATCAGGAAGTGAAGATATGCATCTGTAAGATCTAAGCTGATAAGCCAGTCTGCCTGCCTCAACGTCGACCACAGTTTCTGTATGGATTCCATCTGGAATTTTAGAAGCGGCACCAGATATCTCTTGTTGAGGATCTTTAGATCTATTTTCATCCTTATCTCGGTTGTGTTCTTCGGAACTAAAAAGACTGGGGAGTAAAAACCTTTGGTGTTTTGGGACTCCTTTAGTTCCCGAATGGCTCGCTTCTTTAGTAGTTTCCTGACAGCTAATTCTGCAGCTGCTAACTTGGCACCGGTCAGGTGAAACCCAACGCATGTCTCTACAGGCTTGGATGTTTCCTGAAGTGTGGCTTGTAACCGTGAGCCTTGTCTAGAATCCAGTGGTCGGGCGTAACTTGCTTCCAATTTTCGGCATATGACAGAAGGCGCCCTCCCACCTGGCCCGGAGTCGGCTTTATGTCAAAGACGGTCGGTAAATCGCAATCCAAAGACGTAACCAGGTCGAAATGGTCCATAACGTCAGAGAGGTTTGTAAGGAAGTCCGAATTTTCTTTCCCCTCTGCCACTTGATCTTCCACTGCGATTATATCCCCTTAACTGGCGAAAAGAGTCCTGTGAAGATTGTACCTCTGCCTCTGTTGGAACGAATCCTTCTCCTCAGGAGGATCCTTGGATGCAGATGACTTACGGTCCCAGGGTGTGATGACTCAGGTGCTCACACCGCAAGGTCTATGGTTGAAGTCTGGAAACCCTTGACTGTATCCTGCTTGACTTTGACTATCACATTTCTGAGCTTGCCATTGAAAGTTGTGGTCGTTGAACTTCCTGATCTGGCTCGATACGGCCCTTGACCTAATTTTAAATAGGAGCTGTTGTCGCTGTAGTCTCAATTACTGTGAGGAAGTCCAGACTTGGGATGCTAGTAAATCTTCCTGCATCTTAACGACCGTGTCAAGGAGGCTGTGCATTAGTCCGGCTTGATCGGTCGTAATATACTTTACCACAAAAGAAACGTCACCATGGATAGATATAGGAGAAACCTTATTTGTCCAAACACTGTAAACATACTTTGAAACATATTAAAAAGATGAAACTTGGCAAAACTGATCATCAAGGTTGAAATTAAAGTGTCAAATGTTCTTAAAGTGAAACACAACACCAGTCCCTGAGAAACTGGCATCACAAGTCAGTATCTCGTGTGTCCACCATGTGCATTGATGACTGCTGTGCAACGTCGATGCATAGAATCGATGAGGCGGTTGATGAAGGCCATAGGCACTTGAGCCCACACTCTGAGGAACGCCTGATGCAGTTCAGCTGCAGTTGTCGGCCTTGGTCAGACGTCATTCAGCCGTCTTTGAATCTCTTCCCACAGGTGCTCAATGGGATTTAAATCGGGCCAGTGCATGGTTCTAATGCCATTCTGCTGGAGGAAGTCTCTTGTTGCTCTCGCAGTGTGAGCATGGGCATTATCGTGCTGAAACATGCGGTTGCGGCGACGTGCCAAATGAGGTATGACGTGTGGTCTCAAGACCTGATCAATGTACCGAGCTGCTGTGACACTATTGCCTCTCCCTGGACCGATGTTCTGGAAGACCACAGGGCCGACCCTCTGTGCAAGACCAATTCCACCTCACATCATGATGTACGGACCACCCAACGAGTTTCTCTCAACAACGTCGCGGCCATCTGCTGAAGAGGACTCTTCTCCACTGCTGGTGGTGCCAATGCTGGTGCTGTGTTGCCGACTGAAAGCAGTCCCGGTGATGACGTGGTGTCAGAATGGGTCCTCGGTTTGGCCTGTATCAGTGGATGTGTCTGCTCGTCAATCGTCGACACACAGTGTCCGCACTAATGTGTTGCTGGTGTGTCCCCATGGTCTGTGAAGCAGTTTCCGCAGCAGTAACAAAGCGATCTTAAAGATGATGTCGCACAATCTGGTGGTCTGGCTACGTTGCTGGAGCCTGTATATGATCCTTACGGGAACTTGAAATGCATTGGCTACTTGCCAGGTTGTTTGTCCAGTTTAAAATTCCAAGGGCCTGATTTCTTGTCAATCTTGGCATGTGGTAGCAATTCAGTAACAAATGAATGTTATCCGATCTGGGTGGATTTTTATAGGGCAAGAAATGGGGGAGCGCATGTGCATTTCTATTTGCATAGGCATCGGGTTACCATGGCCGTTGCCGTGATGCGTTTGGGCGATCGTTTTTTTTGTCATCTGCTTTGTTTTTTATCATCAAATTTCATTTTTCTGGACAAGGTAATGTTAAATTTTAGAAACAAAAAAACCCCAGATATTTAAATGACAACTTTTCATACAATGTTACTTGGGGTGACATTTCTTTTGCGGTTCAGTATAGTCATGGGTGTTTCCGGCACAATTCCTTCATAGGATGGTTGAAGAGGCAGTATGATGTGTCTGATTCCAGCAACAAACCAGTTTATACTGAACAACAAAAGTTCCTTTGACATCGAATAAAATTTACGGTATATCGCTGTGTATAAGGCGACCCCACGTATAAGACGACCCCCCTGTACACGCCTTCAAAATCAACCCAAAATCCTATACTCTGTGTATAAGGCGACCTGGAATGAAGCACATCACAAGTGCGCACACAAACCTTATATATGCAATAAAAATGTGTTTATCTTGCGTTGTTTTTTTTCTACAATGATAGGTCGCGTGTTTAACTCCAGCACACTTCGCCATTTTGTGTTTACACGGTACGACACCAAATTGGTGCCCGTAAAATAAAATTCATTTATGAAGTAATAACATATAAGAAACAATGGTGAGTAATTTAATCGCCAATTAACTATGTTGTAACTAACTAGGCTTATGTTTGCTTCACATTCAGCGTGTTTATTCCACAATCAGATGTACACACCGTCTCAAACACTTGTTAATACAACAGTGAAAACAGCTGGAATTGATTTCAGCTTCACCGGTTATCACATGTTAGGTCACATGTGCAATATGCAAATCCTTACCGGTACTTCCGGCTCTCTACTCACGGATGTTGTTTGTTTTACCGTGTCAGCTGGTTTGACAATCTGCATCGAGGCGAGGGTCATTTCAACTTTATTTGCAGAAATTATTAAACTTTATTCAAGGAAAAGAGATACAAATCATGTTAATGTTTTTAAATAGTTATTGGAACAGTTATTTAGGACAAAATGCGAAGTTTTTTTGTCAAATGCTGGGCTGGGTATCGGACGCCGGTTGACATCGCCATTTGAAAAAAATGTGAGATCTTCGACTCCCCTTCTTAACCCCCTCATTTTAGGTACGAATACACAGCGATATACGGTAATGCAAAGTTATGTTTTTTACCAAATCTGAAACAATTTCGGTTTGCAACAGATAAAAGACCCCTGTAAGTGTTCAAATGGTTAAATTTGCCATACTGACTTCAGAAAATGCGTGAGTTCATCAAAAAAACCATGAACACGCCAAAACGTCAATTTACAAATTTACAAAGGTGTGTGTCCACCTCTGGTTGCGATGCAAGCAACACATCTTCATCTCATAGAATGGACCAGGCGTCGCACAAAGTCCTGTGAGATATCTGTCCATATCTGCTGGAGCATGTTTCGAAGTTCCTGGACTGTCTGTGGAACACATGGTTGACGTCGAAGGCGATCTTCTTCCATGACACAATGATTGATATAACGTTCACCTCGACGTCGGTACACCCGAATCCGTCTATCGCTGTGGCTGAGGTGAAAACAAGACTTGTAAGTGAATAGAACTTGTCCCCACTGCATTGCCGTCCAGCATAGGCACTGTCTGCACCATGGTAGACGTGCTTGATGGTGGTTTCCTGTCAAAATGGGATGTCTGGCTGGTCTTCTGGCGACAATCCCTGCATATCTGAGGCGACGACGTTGTTTGTGAAGATATCCGTCGAAGGCCAAGGATGCTTCTTGCAGTCACTGTTGCTGTCTGGAATCGAGGTGTGTTGTTCGAATCCAGCTGTCTCGTGGCCTGCTACTCCGAGGATGGTCTCTGACTGCATGTTTGCCAACGTTGCCATAAACACCAAATGGTGTTCCTGTGGATGTTAAATTGTCTTGCAACATCACGTTAACTCAATCCTGTTTCAAGCATACCAATGGCTCGCAGACGCTCATTTTCTGACAGGCGTGGCATTTCGTAATGTTGAATAATTGCGTAATTTTGTTGTTTTTCTGAGCGGTTGTTGTCAGCACAATGCTAAACAATGCATATGGAATCCCGTTAACGCACGTTTTAATGCCCATTCTTGGGTAGTGAAAAGCATGGGGCTTGCATAAAAGTCATCTTTTGCATGGAATGCATGATTTTCTGTAGCAATTGCATTTTTGTGACTTGATTCCATACATGTACTACAATATTGAAAGCCAAACTTTACTTGTTTGAAAAATACACTAAAATATTGGTGTCACAGGAACTTTTGTTGTTGAGTATATAATATGCCCTGATATCCATGCAGCATCTAGCAACCAATGCTAAATCCTTGACACATGATGCTAGTGATGTAACGTTCATGACATCTTCATCCAAGTGTTGGAACTCGGGAAGTGTAGCATCGTGTGTCTTGTATAATTTTGGTTTCATAGGTGGAAGAGGTAGACATTTATCTTGCTTGAATCTATGGATGTTATCCGTTGATTGTTCTACAACCTTGCCCACGTAGCTGGGCCAAGCTAATCTATGATGAATTTGCTTAGATAGAGCAGGCACATGACGTCCCCCTTATTCCGGCATCTGGGGTGGTGAATCCTCTGTCACATATGGTCGAAGTGTAGGCACAATGTGGTACAGCTCTTCGATAAGTTCAACAAAAGTGTAGATTTCGCTGTAATCTCATTGTGGTGAGTTGTCAAGCTCCTCCAAACCCTCCGATTCCGGCTCTGAGTAGCCTTGGGTATCTCCTGTGGGGGGTGGATAATCATATCCCTCAGCTTCTGCCCCTTAGGGCTCATCATCCTCCGGTGACCATGGTATGATATGCCTCAGTAGTATAGGTAATGGGGGTTCTGCCGCAACTCCACTGGAGCTGGATTTATATACCTATACTGCTACTACAGGTGGCATTTTTTATGCCAAAATGATTATGCGATTCAATGATCGTCATGAGTCTTTTTAAAAGAAATATCAATATTAATTTATAATGAATAAAATTTACTATAGCCCACGAGGATATTGGAAAGGTGTAGGAGCAATAAAAAAATTAGCCACCGCGGCTAAGGTATCTAAAGATGTAGCCAAGGATTGGTTAAAGAAACAAGCGATGTGGCAAATATATTTACCGGCACCGCGTTATATACCGAGGAAGAAGTTTGATATTTTTACAACGAATGAAGTTCATCAGGCTGAACTCTTGTTTCTTCCCCACGATAAATACGCTTTAACCATAGTGGATGTGGCTAGTCGATACAAAGAGGCAGAGCCATTAACCTCGAAAGATTCAACAGAAGTAGCTAAAGTAGTATAGGTAATAGGGGTTCTGGACCACTTCCACTGGAGCAGGATTCATATACCTATACTGCTACTACAGGGGGAATTTTTTATGCCAAAATGATTATGCGATCCAACGATAGTCATGATTTGTATTAAAGGAAACATCAATATTAATTAATAATGAATAAAATTTACTATAGCCCACGAGGATATTGGAAAGGTGTAGGAGCAATAAAAAAATTAGCCACCGCGGCTAAGGTATCTAAAGATGTGGCCAAGGATTGGTTAAAGAAACAAGCGTTGTGGCAAATATATTTACCGGCACCGCGTTATATACCGAGGAAGAAGTTTGATATTTCTACGACGAATGAAGTTCATCAGGCTGACCTCTTGTTTCTTCCTCACGATAAGGTAAAACGCAAAACGTATAAATACGCTTTAACAGTAGTGGATGTGGCTAGTCGATACAAAGAGGCTGAGCCATTAACCTCGAAAGATTCAACAGAAGTAGCTAATGCACTGAGTCGCATATATAAACGCGGACCGCTAAAATGGCCTAAGCTATTTCAAGTAGATCCCGGTCGAGAGTTTATGGGATCGGTAACTAAACTTTTAACAAAGCACGATGTCAAAATCGTCCGTGGTGAAAGAGAGGCCCACCGCAGTCAAGCTATCGTCGAAAGATTTAACCGGACTCTAGCGGAACGTTTGTTTGGCTATCAGTATGGGATCGAAATGAAATCCGAGCGATTGAGATCAACCGAATGGGTGACACGATTATCAGCCGTTGTATCAGCGCTGAATAATGAAGTAACGAGATTAATAGGGAAGAAACCATCAGATGTGATTAAAATGAAATCCGTGACTTCCGAATCTTCAGCACCGAGGAGAGGCAAAGAACGAAAACTTTCGGATAGAGTAAGGGTAAGATATTTATACCAGCCCGGTGAACTCGAAGGAGGCCTCCTTCGTGCAACCGATCCCATATGGTCCCTTAAGACGTATAACATTAGTAGATTGGTTACGAAAGAAGGAGAGCCTATTCTTTATTATCTTCAAGATGGACCGGGTAGGGCATTTGTATGAGAAGAGTTTACATAGTTACCACCATAACCATAAGCATAGGTAGTTACACCATCATTATCAATCCATCTCTTTGTATCTAAGGGGGATAATGATGTCTTGTTCATTCTTAATCCATATATCCTATGATCGTAACTTCTTAAAGAGTTCATCTCGTGTTTGAACGTTCTACCGTTGAATAATGATTCTTTATACTGTTCGTGTTTGATATGCTTTTTTACAACATACTTCTTAACGCCCTTGGCTTTTCTTATCTCCCCATTATCGGACTTCTTTATAGAATACATCTTAGGTCTTAATCCTACATACTCCGCTATAGGAGTCCCAGCACATTCATCCTTCATCTTACCTAACACCTTTTTATTTACTACGCTGTGCAGTGGATTATCTTTTGGGTAATCGCTCGTGTCGTACATATCTATTTTTTCTGCCATATCTTTATACACATCCTCTGTTTGTATTTCAATCAACAAAGAATCTGTGTCGGTATATAACACCTCGCATCTATCGCCGTATTGCTTCTTATGTTCGTTGTAATAAAAGTCATACATTAAGTGTTTTGACAAGTCGAGAATACTCATACCGACGTACACCGGTCTGTTGAATTTTATATTACTCTTCTGCATATGCAACGCGGCTAAATCGTTATCGAATATCTTGCTTCTGTTAAAAGCCGGACTGGCTATAAGTTTCCTGAGTCTTTCTTCCTCATTAGATCTGACTAATTTAACATCAACACGCTTCCTTAGATTCTCCATAGTTTTACCGAATACCGAGTTATTCATGAGCTTATACAGATTCTTTTCGAAATCGCTGGTGGCTATCTTTCTTAAATCTGTGTTCAGCCTTATATAGGGCTCCATCCAAGGGCTTTGATCAAACTTTAGAACTCTGTGTATTTTCTTAAGTTTCATACCTAACGATAGATATAACTTGAGATTTCTGTAGTGAACTATATATTTTGTCTTATCCATCAAATTTGGTACGAGTTTTTCTACGTTAGCTAACCTACTATTACCCATCAAGGAGCGTTGATATTCCGACATCCAGTCTTTATTAACCATTTATCTTTCGGGAGCTAGCGGGTAACTGTTATGGTCTTTATGTAAGGAACTCGGATATTCCAAGTCAACTTCTAGTATGTACCCTTTATTCTCATCATTATTATTGATATCATTCACACTGACCCACTCAAAACCACCCGTGGGTAAAGGTTGACTCATAGCCCATCCGTACAAATTGTTAGCGTCGAGATATAATATGTGCGTGTCGGGTTTACTCGGATCGTATCCTTCCACTAATTTATTATTAGCCTTAGAATACCTTTTCGCTGCCATCAATATACCACCTCTTAATCCTTTCTCAATAAACAAGTGCATATCGTAATCTGTGAGTAGTTTTAGTTCTACGCCGATCTTCTTCAACAATGCATCCCACGATAGTCCGGGACTGGAATAGTACCATGCCGGGTCCAAGCCGTATTGTTTTAAACACGTCTTTCTAAATATCTCGAATATATCGGCGAGTAACAGTACATCGGTTTTTAAGTACAGATCGTGATAATCGCCTAAATTCTTACAACCTAATTTATCCCAGACCGTCAGAGCGTGTTCATAATCGGTATCTGTTATTCTAGATTCTGTTAAGTTACTATAGAATGATTCGAGGGGTGGTAATTCAGTTTCTTCGAATCTAGACCAATCATCCATATATTCGTAAGGATATACACCTTTTCTCAGCAGCAAATGACGAGTTATCTTATCGGTATATTGATTTGTTATCGCGAAGTCATCGGGATTGTTCGCTTTAGCTAAATTGTCCAGGGAAGATAACAGAGACTGTACGGAGTCTATGAATCTAAGCCCATTACTTTGCTTTATTCTAGATTTCCGATCCTTGTCCCTATAATGTATAGGTTTAGTCAACGAGAACGATATGTATTTTTCCATATTGTTAGGAATGCACGTTAAACCGCCGTCGGTCTTTGAGATAGCTTGCATAATGAGATGTGAATCGTATCCTCTAAGGTTATGAAACACAACGGGGATGGGTATTGTTTGAGCATTCATTTTTAGTTTCAAGTTACACTCGTTATGAGCGGCTCCCCGATAATTACCCGTGACGTGACAATGATCTCTTACGGAATCTCCATCCAGGGGTTTATTACAAACGTGACAACTCGTTGACTTCTTGTGGGCCCTCCAATCATCTATAGTCATACGCATGGGTTTCTTACACGATAATTCTTCCCTGATTATTCTCTCTTCATTTTGTAGATATTCTAGGAACTTTCCCGCTGCATCGGGACCTCTGTAAATCACGGGAGTGTTTGTTTTCCCATCATACCTTACAACTATATATCCAAACCCACAAGGAATATGTTCTTGAGTTTTGTACGTAAAACTATCTTGATTATTGCGTTCGGTATTTTCTGTGGGTTTGATAAGCGCTTCGAAGTCGGCGTAAATTACGTACGGTACTGGCATTTGATTACAATAATGTTCAAATTTTAATATATTTTTTCCCTCTTTAGGCATATCGATCCTGATAGCATTCTGTCCAACACCTCTACAGTCTTCTTTATGCGCTTCTAATAGATCTTGTCTGCTGTACCCATGCAGGCATCTTTCGCAGAAATATTTCTTTCTAGCATGTTTTGTTTGATCATATAGCAGCCTGTTTAAACTCTTTATCCACGTATAATGATATTTTCCATCTTTTTCGATCAGAAATGAATTGATTCTGGGAATATATTCCGGAGCGGAGCTTATCCTGTGTACAACAATTCCTTTAGAATGTCCGAAAACATTTATAGCTAAATTATTTTGCTTTTCCACCTTATCAATTTGTGATATTGGTGTAGGTTCGTCTATACCATCGAAGTTGAGTCCATCGTTTTGGGGATAGCTGGAAGGTCGTGCCCGGATTTTTGTCTACGGGGAACAATGCAGATCTTATCATCATTCTTAAACAATCATCGGATTTATTTTTTACGTTAATTATGGCTTTTTTCTTCTTATAATACGGGGGTAAATCTATATAAGATCCACCTTTGAAAGGCATGTAATTTGCTATATCTAAATATAAACTATCGATTTTATCCACACCTCAACCCGAACCTCTATTAGTCCAGCGTTCTAAAGTTTCCTGTATCCTCTGAATTGATGTATCTCATGATGCGTTTATAGTATCGGATTCGGTTATAACTTCTTGATTGCTACGGAAATATGGTTCGGTATATTCGACGCTTTCGTCTGTGTTACTTTTACTCAATGACATTTTAATCGTCAGCTGGTATTTTATACTTTGTAAATCATCTAATTCCTCGTTAATTTTACTTGATATGATGGGCTTAATATCGTTAACATCCATGTTGGAATTAATATCCATCTTCCAACCTATTAGATATTTACCAACGCCGGCGGATGTGGGTACAAATATTAATTCTTGTTGTTGTTGATTAACATTATCATTATCATCATTATCATCATTATTATTATCTAGTAAAGCGATCAATTCAGCTCTTCTCATTCGAGAATAACCTCTCAGCCCACTGTTTCTCGCTCGAGCTTTGAGTTCTCTAACAGTCAGGGGTGGTTCCAAACCGAGTAAGGTAATCAATTCAGCTTTTCTCATACGAGAATATCCACGTAGACCACGTTGCTTTGCCATAGCCTTCAACTCTCTGACAAAAACCATAGTGGTTGAATGGTATATGCAAAATGAAACAAATGTCTAATTGGTTGTTTTCATATATCTAAATACGTATTCTCCCCAATCTATTCCTCTCATTGATGTAATCTCTCTTCCTAGCATAAATAATCTGATTCCTGACCCTATCAGCACCGTGTTTCTTACATAAACAATAACGACCTTTGACCCCTATCCCGCATTCAGAACACGTATAGTTTATGTGTCCACGCTTGATGTAATAATTGTGTATACCGCAGTAAATTTCAACACAGCGGCGGTTACATAGAGTCGTCTTCCCCATGAGTGTAAACTTGCAGTTATTCATGGTATATACATCTATCATATCATTTGTCTAAATGCAAATCACATCTACACTATTGTATAGCTGAAAATCAATACAGCAGATAACCCCATAATAACAAATGCGACCTCTCGGTCTTTCTGAGCCTCTGCCGGTGTATAAAACTGACTCATTGTTGGTCTAGGTATTGGGTCGAGTTTTTTCCCATAAACGAGGTAGTATTCGTGCATGGCGGATTCGACATCCTTAAACGTTTGAATTGAATGTCCTTCCTTAATCAGTTGTTCATGAATAAAGTCTAATCTCTTCATTCTCTGCTGCGTATATTGTAACTGAGCTGCTTGGTATTGTTCTAATGCTTTATTATGTCGTTTACGCTCCTCTTCAACTTCTTCAGCGTTTGATTCCCTCATACTGGAAAATAAATAATTACTCCCCGAAAAAGCTAGAGCATTAACAACAGCTCCACCGACCATCATCGCAATTGATGCCATATGAATATAAATATTCAAATGTTTAAATACTTCATTATGTCTTCCGGGATAAGTCCTTGTTTGATGAGCATATCCTTCGTTGCCATTGCTAATCCTATATCCAGAACCATCATACCTATATCAAATCCATTAAAATCTAGCTTGGGAGGTGTGGCTTTAGTAATCATTTTAGCCATACGAGCATAGCCAATGGCCAAGACGGTGACCACCGCTGAATGATACGTCGCGTTTACCAACATTTTACCGTCTGTAACTCGAGTAGTCATACTTCTTATAGCATTATATGAGGACTAACCTCTAATTGAACTTGTTGCGGCGGGGGTGATGTTTTCTCTTCTCCGGTCTTATAAAAGAACCATACAGCCGCTATACCAGCAACTCCTACTAGTGCCCATGTTTTAATCGGATTTGAATTATTTATTAATTTTGCTTTGCGCGCCAGCCCTCCCTTTCTTCCTGCAGCTATTTTTTGGGGGTTCTTAGTAACTCTGGGTTGTTTTTGTGTTTGTGGTGCATCCTCATTCACTTGTGGTTCCTCATTCACATGTGGTTCCGTAATCTGTTGTGTCTGTTGTGGTGTCACCTGTTGTGTTTCCGCAATCTGTTGTGTCTCCATTTATATTATTTAGTGGGCACATATGTTTAAATTGACAATACCTAGCTGTTATTAAAGCTGTGGTGAACGGAGCTAAGAACATTCCGTATCTATGATAAAACTCACAGCTCACTGAGCTTATAGCGTGTTCGATGAATGGGTCTTTCTCTAGAGATTCGCATAAATACATGCGATGTTCTGCCGGGATGGGGAGAAACGTACTAGCTACGACTGTGTATAGTTGTAATATAGACGACCCTATAGTTTTAGTCATGGTAGCTCCCAGTCTAGACTCGTAATGGGCGTACAGTTTTTTAATCTCTTCGTCGGTCATGCTATCAATTTTTTCGATGGTATAATTTTCTCCCAAATATTGGGAACATTTTCCACCGGCTACCAAAGCCGCGAGTCTTTCTCTATGTTTATCTGCATGTTGATGTGTATGTTGATCAGGCTCAGATTCTTTGAGCATTTGTTCGATGAGTTCGTCGCATTCCATAATGTAATACCTAAGGAGATATTTAAGTCTAACATAATATAATATGACGTATCCAATACATCCCGTAATAATGAACTGTTGCGAAAGAATGATGATTTCGAACCACATTTTATATTATATTAACCGCTAATGTTCAATTTGCTACATTTTTGCTATAATTTTGCTATAATTATGCTATAATTTTGCTACATTTGCTACAATTTGCTACATTTTGCTACATTTTGCTAAGCAATTGCATAAGCAGCTGGTTGATCGGTTTTTAATACGAGTTTACAGTGCTTCGTTGCCGCTAACAGTTTTCTGACTTTGTCACGTTCACCCTTGGTATAAATGACGTCATTTTCGCGTTAACATTCCTCGAATGAATCTCGGTCTTTGCAATGAAACAGCGCTACCCATTTGGTCTGCTCTCTGAGATCTTTCAGGACAGAGTTGTATTTTTGAGTAAGTACCCAAACGCTATGTTGAGTATGCCTTCCGGAGAATGCTAAATATGAAAGCATATCTTTCTTTTTTGTTAATTCTTTACTCACACTGCAGTCGTCTATTATGAAAAGGGTTGATTCTCCTTTGTATTTTTCGTGACATACTCGGAGACAGTCTTGTAAACGATCGCCCGGATCGACTCTGTGTACCCCGTCATCATTCATTACCCAATCTCTGGATAAGTATGTTTTATTAACGCTTATAGTAGGGAGGTCAGGCCCGGCGGCCATCTTGTTTATTAAATAAAGATTAACAAAATTCATCACATTTCAGCTTCATTAACAGAAAGAACAAGAAGATTCATGCTTATGAAGAATGTCTAAATAAAACATTATGCCTATTCTTGTTTGTTCTCTTCGCTTATTTCACCATGAATAGAATGTTTATTTAAGAATGCAGCTTCTTTAGATTACAAGGGTATGCACTTTTGGCCAAAATGGCACCATAAAATCTTGGTACCTTCGACGTTGAGGGAAAAACTAGGAGGTGTGCCTGGATTCACATTACAACAATACTTATATCACATGACAGATGGAAGACTCTATTTTACGACTTTGATATCGTTCTGGAGCTAGCGGCGCGAAATTTGAAAACAAAAATCATTCAAAGGTAAGTTTACTAAAATTTTCAGTGAAAATTTTAAAATGGCGGCAAAACGAATAGCTACTATGTATTTCAAGACTATCTAGTTTCTAAATATTGTAATCGAAAAACTGTAAAATTCTAGGCACACCTACTTTTTTCTCAACAAAGTTCCGTCGATTTCATCTAGCAGCCGACATTACCGCCGATCAGACGAGCTTATTGTGGAAGGGGACAATGCCAAAGATGGAAGTGTCCCACGGACAATGTGAAAGGTAAAACCCGTTAAAAAAAACTTACATAGGTAGAATGTTGGTAAATAAAAAAACATGTTTCCTTTATCAGATATCAATTGATGTTATTTGTTGAAAAAGGAAAATAAACAACAGGAAAAAGATTATAGAGTTACTACCTCTCCCCTATCAATAAAATTAAACTCGTCCAAGGTTTTTCCTAGCTGTCGCTTTCAGTAGAAGTCTTGACAATAAACACATTCAAGACTTCGTGTGTATATTCACAATCCTGAAATGTCCCCCAAAATACCACTTCCATTGAAATGTTATATTTGGAACGCATTCTGTTTACATGTCATCCTAATTAGGCCCAATTTCCATCACAGCCGTGACGACAGCTCTGTCGCACTCCGAGTGGGCTTGGTCCATAGTAGGGGTGACAAGGGAGAAAGTACAGGAATTGCTGACACGCCCTGTCTTAGTTGGGGTGACTTAGTCTTTTGTAGACGTAGTAATTTGTATTGATAGGCAATAAACATTTATTGTTGGGGTAACACAATGTAAAACTTTATTTTTATGTACATTGAGATTTTCATGGCAGCCCATTTCCCCCGTATCAAAATGGACTAGTCCACGGTTCGTAGCGCAACTGTTTACTACTTCATTATTTTTTAAAGAAGGCATTTTGTGTGATTTCACATCTGGTTACCATCTACACACATACTCGAAAGCACAGCACTTTGAAAAAAGATTATTGTCAGCAAGATTCAGCTAGCTGCCACTGAATTGCCGTCATACAAACATGAAAACAATTGTCAATTTTACTTCCGGTTTGCTTAGCGTAAAGATGCCGCTGACTTATCAAAACGAAATTGATGACACTTGAAATATACCCCGGTACTTTATCCTGACAACTTAAGTGAAATGTTGCTAAAAAGTCATGAAGTTAATTGTATACGCTATACAATTAGAAGGAAATGTTGACAATGTATTTGAACATTCCAAAATTTAGTTTTTATATCTACCAATGAAAAAATGACTGCGAAAGGGGGTGGTGATGGTCAAAATATAATGCAACTGCAGGGGGAGTGAATCATGAAAATAGTTACAGTGCTTTATTTCCAAACAAAAATAAATTATTTTATAGAACTTAAATTAATACTGGAATTCCAGTCAACTTAACATGATTTCATTTTGTAGACTGCATCCTTATTCACCAAATATTTATCAATTTTAATATTTTTATCCGTGTATTTATTATATGATTATCATCACTTAAAATAGATCTATACAGGTTTAAAATTACATTTAGCAAACTGAACAATATTGAATGGCCCTAGTGTGTGATAGTGAGTGATATGACTTTGTGTTTTATTTATAACCTATCCCATATCACACTTTGCATTTATTCAGCCGTTAGACAGTGGGGTGCAAATACCCAAGCTTGTAAAAGACCTGTTATATATTAATGAGATTAAGTCAGGTAAAAATTATTTTTCCTGAATATAATTACACATTACAATTGCTTGAATCTTTTCTTCTTATATCTCCCTTGACACTGAACTGGATATGAGTTCAAGTGATTCCAAATATTTGTTTCAGATGACTGGTCACTGGATGAGATTAGCCAACCAGTCTTCTGCTCCTTGGAATTCTGAAGGCTGGTTCGTCAGGTGAAAAACAGCAGTGAACACTTCACATTTAATACAAATTTAAAATGTGTATTGTAAAATCTTCTTCATCAGACTTGTAAGTATGTACTCGGTCCGGTCAGTCCATGCGATACAAATGCGAATAAAATTGATCAAAACTGCATATCAAGGTTGTTGTTCTTTGTATTATAGAGGAGATAAAACCTTATTACTTGCAGTAAGAGGAACATGATGATGCACCCCAAATGGAGCATTGAAAGATGTACATGCCTTCCAAAATTCACTGAGATATCTTCATTAAAAAAATAATTATGTTCAATTTTGTGCATGTCATTGAAGGAATTCCGATCACTGCATGGTGCCACATCTATTTTCAAATGAAAATTGATAAAGGTACATTTTCGTGATGATTTTTGAAAATGATAATGAAGGAATTGATTGTTTTTTACTTTATTTATTGTGAATAAATATTATTGTTGAATCACATCAGGGATCTTAAAATGCAAATGAATTGTCAATGCACTTCTAACACCATTCAAAGTATGGTAATTTTGGCTATTGTTGTGCATATGAATGGCCATTTTCCATGTTTTTAAATGTTAAAATTAAAAGTTATGATACAGTCAAGGAGCTGATTGTTAATGGCTTGGTTGAGACTGTTTCTTTCCAGGTAAATAATGTATTAAAAATAGGAAAATACCTTTTCAGTTTATTTTCCCGGAGCTTTTTAATCCTGAAAAATATGCAAACTTAATGGCGGCCATCTTGGAAAACAAAATGGCCGTCTTTTACACTCCTTAAAACAGCCATATCTCAAAAAGTTGTTGACATAAATTAAAAAGGAAAAGTGCTTTTTATTCAATTTTACATAAACTAAATGTAGATGCATAAACCCGTATAAAATAATATATGTACAAAATAAGCCTGACCTCCCTACTTATAGTCGGGCACAGAATAATAATATGATCGAAAACGTCCCGATAATGACTTTCTAAAATATCTAGAATAAAGGCTGTTTTTCCGCAGCCCGTTTGCCCGCATATGATAGCGCAGTGCGGATCTTTAGGTAAAAGATTATTAATAGATTGCTTGCACGAATCTCCCATTTTGTATATTAAGTTGCGCATCCATAATCACGTACAAATATATGTTTAATTTACCAGCTGATTCCTGGAGCTTCGTTATCTGTATGGTGACACCCTCGCTAGCATTTTCTATTCTCCTCCCACTGCCGTGTAATTGGTCATCGTCCGTTGTTCGCATGTCGAGCCATAGTGCGTACTTCGAGGTGAGGTATTCACCCATCGATACACTCCCGAGAGACAGAATTTTCACGACCGCGTTTACTTCCGGAGAGCGTTTTATAGAAGGAAGTTTTTTAATCTCATCCCATTGTTGATACGCTAGCATTCCTTGGCTATATAGTTGATTAGGAACGCCCTCGATAGTCAATTCTACTTTCGTAATCTTGGGATTGTAGAACTTCTCGGTATTTCTTTTAAACGCATCGGAGGGGTCCTCGAACAACATTAAAATACCCTTCAACGACCTCGTGGGGACGTTTAGATTGATATTCCACATCGTATCTTTTTTGTCCCTCGTGATCTTTCGATGTCGCAGCACGCGATCGTACAAAATGGCTAAACTTCCCGAATACTGGTTACGAATTTGTCTGGCTAATTCGTGATCCGTTATCATATCGTACTCCAGCGAGATATTGTCAATGGAATAGCTAGCTTCTTCAGCAGCTCTGATTACTCTACCGTAGTCGTTAAAAGTGAGTTCGTATTCTAACCTATCGCCTAGGGATGCTTGATAAAAAGGCATGTGGGAATCTAGTAATTCAAAGTCTAGGGGAATATAGAATCTGTTACCTAATGCGTCGGCAACGGCCTGATCTTTTACGACAGTACCATCACCACTAGAAGCATCTCCGCGCAGTCTCAATGTGTTCTTATTACAAATACCTTGGTATTGTAAGTTTTCCCGCTCTTTATCCGTTCTCCAGAGATCCATGTAACAATAGTATACATCGCTATCGTCGATACTCAAAACTTCATTACCGCTTATTTTAATCGCGATTTTCTTAACAATTGCACGACCTATGTTCTGAACGGGCTCCCTGTTAACGTCGGTAGAATTCAAAACAATCTCAAATGCTAGTCGGACAGTTCCCGGAACTAACACATCGTGTGCGCCGAGATTAGGAAAGCGAACCAGAAGCGTTTGATTCTGATCGATGGTACTAGGATTATTAGTTAGAGTTACAGACTGACGAATTGCTTTGACCCCCAATGGATCTCGAAGTCTACGTTGTGGGTTTAACTTGCGTCCGTATTGCGAAGACATTGTTATATTGAAAACATGTACCCTATGTTTAATATAAAAATGACTGATTTTGAACATAATGACTTTGATCTAAGTACCTTTGGTGACCCAATCGAAGATACTGATGAAACCAGGTTTAGTAGTCTTAACGATGAACTTTTACAATCAACCGTCAATGATTATTACGATGCATTAAAAGATGATAAAAATTATGTTATCCCAATAGGTCGGGACTATTCAAAGTTTATGCTAGATAGTAAAGGAACATTGCGAGTGCGTGACTCTCCGCATATTGAGCTTATGCATTATAATTCTCGTAAGCCCCTAGCCTTGTCTACTATAGCCGGCAGATATAGCCGCGAGTTTGTTCGTGATAAATTAGGTTTTGTAGAATACGGACGACTTCCCGCGAAGACTACTAAGGCTCTTCAGACTATGAGGAAAGAACTCGTTAATACAGATGATTTGGAAGCAGCCTCAATGGTGGCCTCGAACGGACTCGGAGAAATCTTAGATACCTACTACGATAATTCAACGTTACAGGTACCACATTCAGAGTTCAGCATTAGGGAATTACGAGGTCTTGACAAGGCAATGCAAACTATGCGGGGAGAACTCATCAATAATACAGCCAAGCTATCCGAAATCGACAAACATATAGCTCAAGAGAAAACAAAACTCGAACAGGCGGGCGATGAATTCAGTAGACGCCGCGTTGCTGAAAGATTGCGTAACCTAGAAGAGGAAAGATTGGCCCGCCTCGAAGCAGCTTCCAGTAATAGAAAGGCACTTCGTTCGCAAATCAGTCGTATTCGAGAAACTATCGATCAAGTCCTCAACGATGACACTACACTGGCCGATAAAATTAAAACACTGTTCAGAGAACAGGGAATAACAATTGTCAGTATTTTAACCGCGTTGGGATTTATTATATCGACTTTGACTCTGTCGTTAACAGGTGGTAGTACAGGTGGAGGCGGATCACCGCCTAACGATAAAAACGGTATAAAAGAGTGGATAAAAAAGCATTTAAAAGCATTAGGTTCAGCACTGGGAAAGCTAGCTGAGAAAGCCGCGGCCGCACTTCCCGGTATAATAGGGAGTGTTGTTTCCTGGCTATTGAATTTATTAGCTAAGACCACCACTTGGCTTAGTCAAAACTTGTGGGGGTTGATCGTAGCAATTGCAGGGCTGTTGTACGTATTCGCTAAGAACTATTTAACCACCAAATCATGAGTAAACCAACCGAGACTCCACCCACTACAAGCGCTGTTTTTTCATCGATATGTTGTTGATTTTTAGCCGCAATATGCGGTGACACTTGTGCATCAGTAGATGTTTGTGCATTAAAAGATGTTTTAGTAGATAACTGCGGCTTGACTATTCCCTTTTCGCCCGTGAACGTTTGCGTTATTAATTCGACGTTCATATCTGAATTTATACCTGGTTTTTGTTGATCGGTAGCGATAACAATTTTATTATTATAGCCTATCACTTGACCGATCTTAAGTTCCATATTACTCGGTGACATGTATAGTCCCGGTGCATAAACAAAGTCCACTTTGGATTGAGCGTACTGTAATGCATCTTGAAAACGCTTTATAGACGATGGTATGTCAACTGGTGAATTAATGGCGTCCTCCACGTTTGCGACAAACTGTTTTTGCGCATCGAACGCCGTCCCAGTACCGATAATGGACGTTCGTGTTTGTGTTGTGCACCGAGAATTGCCCATACATAAGTTCTTATCGATTCATTAACTCTTTCAAATCCTGGGTTAGTAAAATTATTTTCCGTTTTATCATTAAGAAATTCATTCCAAGCGTCTGTTGTATCATTTGGATGCACAAACTTTGTTATGATATAAGGAATGCCACTCTCAAAGTTCATACGATCTGCTCTAAACTGTTTATCCGAGAGAGCAAAGCTTGAAGGGATCACACCCTCTTTAATTAAATAATCGCTTTTATCTTTAATAGTTCTTTGTCCAGAGTACGGAATACCTAGACCATGGCTAGGTCCTTTAATGCGCCAATCTTTACTCGTAGAAACATTAAATTCATTACAAATACGTTCGAAGGCCCTCTTATCATAAATATTATTTGCGTGATTCCATGCTGGATCCAGCGGTAATGGAGCATTAATTTCTTTAAGTATACGTCTAATCTGATAGTACACGTGAAATAATATAACAGACTTATATAGTTTAAATCCTGGAGCGTAAAGAGATACGCCACATCCCGTTGTGGCACACCATACAGCAAAGTTTAACTGATTCTGCCAAAATTGCATCGGATTGTGAAACCAATCGTTCACCATTTTATCGTTAGTTGCCGTGAAACTGTATTTTTCAAAGATATCGTGGAATTTAACTAAAAATTCAGCACCAGAGGCAGTTACTATAATCGATTGATTAGTAATGTATCTCGATTTCATATTTAAGTTATGATATAGTATCATTGTATATTTAATATGTATGTTACACTACCTGGAATAACAAATGGTCAGTCTATTCAACTGCTTCATACTATCGATAACTCGAATGGACAACTCGAAGTAGCTCTATGCGATGTAACGTATTACCCGCGGTGGACCAATATAAATGCTACGAGAAGAAATAATGAGATGTTTATATTAGATGAAAACGACGACAATGTTGTTGACAAATCCATTACTATACCTGATGGGTATTACAGTGTATGCTCACTCAATGATGAATTTTTTAAGCCTAATGGAGCTAGTCTCACACAAAATGAGGCGAATGGGAAAATAAAATTAAGCGCTGGAAAAAAGGGTGTAATGATTTCAATGTACTTAGGATTTACACTTGGATGGAGAGGACAAGTAACAGTAATCGAGGCATCAGATCAGGGGGGTAAATTACCCGATTTAGTTCCCTATAAAGAGTTGTTCATCCATCTTGATCAAATCAGTACAACGGATAATATTCAACAAGAAAGCCCTTCAACTCTACTCAGAAGTGTTCCAGTGAAAAATGAAAAATACAATAGCGGTAGAACGGAATCTTTCTCGTCATTACAATATAAAAAATGAAAGCGTGGTATTATTTCAGACCTCAAAATTTCTGTATTAGATGTAAAACACCAACCTGTACATATAGGATACTTAAGTGTAACACTCCATATTATAAATAATGGTTGATGCATCAGGCCCTGGAACGCTCAGACAATGTAATACAATTGCGCTTTCTGATCTCGGAGACACGGAAGGATTCGGTAAACCCGGGTACCAATGGTAAGTTATACGCTTTACACTTACACGATAATGTATACAAGCGGAAAGAAGTCACATTCACGGGTAATCTGGAAGATTTAAGCGATGTCGACGTTAGTAGACTCCTTAAAACCACTCCGTACAATATTATTTACAACAGTGAGAATAAATGGACTATGGTCGAGGCAAACATCGAGTGGCTACTGAATATCGTCATTACCCCACCTTATGCGATGATGGGTAAGGGACATAATTTAACTAAGATAATAAATAGTGGCATCGTACTCGCGGCCTATATCCCGTCAAAACGAAAAAGTGTGTTAGTCACTCCCCTGCCAGAAAAACCAGGTCATATGTTATATAGTCGTCCGGCAATCCAAAATGTTAGTTTAAATTTGGTTACAGAATTCGATGATATTAAACAGAACTTGAGTGCAATACCTAATATTTCTACGCTTATTATTGAAGTCTTGTTCGGAGATACACCGGTAGATGCCTTCGAAATATTACCAGGTTTATCGATTAAATGGCTCAAGAAACACGAGCGTCAACGTTGCAGTATTATTCATGTCGGTGCATCGCCCGTTGCAACCCTCGAGGGGGTTCAAATTATTAAAAGTGGTAGTATTTCTCTTTCTAAGATATTCTTGCCGTATAATATACATTTGATAAGGTTGATGTATACTCTCAAAACATTTAAGCAAGACCAATTAAAGACTATTATATATTCGTAATATACACTATGAGTTTATATCCAGCGCTCGATGAAATGACGGAAACTGTTGATGGATTTCGATTACATCAAATAAACGACATAAAACATCGAATAGAGAAGGATAGGGAGTTGAGACTTGGATTGTATAAAAAGTATCGCAGAGCCGTGAATGCTCTGGACGGAGTTGACACCGCTCTTGTAGTGGCTGGCATGGGACTCGGTGTAGCCGGTGTCGGTTTACTATCAACTATAATCGCCGTGCCTATCGTGCTCGGCATGGAAATAACCGCTGGAGTCTCGGGACTGGCAGGAATAGCCATAAAATTCATTTCTCGTAGGTTGCAAAAGAAAGCATTAAAACACGATAGTATTCGGATACTCGCCGATGCAAAGTTGAACAGCATCGAGGATCATATTTCGACAGCAGTGGCCGATTGTAAGATATCCGAGGAGGAGTTTCGTTTAGTGCTGTCGGAACTCACCAAATACAATGAAATGAAGCAGGAGATTCGATCAAATTCTCGTAAGACCAATGGTATTAGCGAAGACGATAACAAAAAGTTTACAGAACAAGGGAGGCAACAAGCGTGTCAATTATTCCTTGCCAAAACCAAAGAACTGGTTGGAGATTAAAAATATCGTGTGATTACATTTAGACAAATGCTTACATAAATATATAATAATGGAAAAAACTATTAAATGGAGAGAATTACCACAAGGTTTTTATTATATCAGTGATGTCAAACCAACCAAATACGGTAATCAATTGTTTCTTATCAATTTACAAAAAGAGTGTAGTTATATAGTCTGGTCTCCTAGTAAAATGAACGAAGAACTTAATAAAAATGTTGAATATCGCTTTATCGATAAAAATAATGTAGAATATTTTTATTACCATTTAGACTCATCTAAAGCAATGATTGGACCCAGGTATTGGTGAGCTGGAGCTGAATCTCATGACTATCGTTTAATCGCATAATCATTTTGGCATAAAAAATTCCCCCTGTAGTAGCAGGTATATGAATCCTGCTCCAGTGGAAGTGGTCCAGAACCCCTATTACCTATACTACTGCTAATGCACTGAGCCGCATATATAAACGCGGACCGCTAAAATGGCCTAAGCTATTTCAAGTAGATCCTGGTCGCGAGTTTATGGGATCGATAACTAAACTGTTAACAAAGCACGATGTCGAAATCAGGCGTGGTGAAAGAGAGGCCCACCGCAGTCAAGCTATCGTCGAAAGATTTAACCGGACATTAGCGGAACGTTTGTTTGGCTATCAGTATGGGATAGAAATGAAATCAGAACGATTGAGATCAACAGAATGGGTGACACGATTATCAGCCGTTGTATCAGCGCTGAATAATGAAGTAATGAGATTAATAGGGAAGAAACCATCCGATGCGATTAAAATGAAATCCGTGACTTCTGAATCTTCAGCACCGAGGAGAGGCAAAGAACGAAAACTTCCGGATAGAGTAAGGGTAAGATATTTATACCAGCCCGGTGAACTCGAAGGAGGCCTACGTCGCGCAACCGATCCCATATGGTCCCTTAAGACGTATAACATTAGTCGAGTGGTTATGAAAGAAGGAGAGCCTATTCTGTATTATCTTCAAGATGGACCGGGTAGGGCATTTGTACGAGAAGAGTTGTTCATAGTTCCCAACGGTACGGTATTACCACCATAACCATAAGCATAGGTAGTTAAACCACCATTATCAATCCATCTCTTTGTATCTAAGGGGGATAATGATGTCTTGTTCATTCTTAATCCATATATCCTATGATCGTAACTTCTTAAAGAGTTCATCTCGTGTTTGAACGTTCTACCAATTGAATAATGATTCTTTATACTGTTCGTGTTTGATATGCTTTTTTACAACATACTTCTTAACGCCATTAGCTTTTCTTATCTCTCCATTATCGGACTTTTTCATAGAATATGGCACATATTTGGTGAGTTCTGACAACACTTAATGAAACTCATGCTCGCATATCTTACAATCGACCATTGCTGTCGAAATATGATCCTCAATGCTGTTCAACTTTGCTTCGGCGAGTATCCGAATACTATCGTGTTTTAATGCTTTCTTTCGTAACCTACGAGAAATGAATTTTATCGCTATTCCTGCCAGTCCCGAGACTCCGGCACCTATTTCCATGCCGAGCACGATAGGGGCGGCGATTATAGTTGATAATAAACCAACACCAGCTACACCGAGTCCCATGCCAGCTGCTACAAGCGCGGTGTCAACTCCGTCCAGAGCATTCACGGCTCTGCGATACTTTTTATACAATCCAAGTCTCAACTCCCTATCCTTCTCTATTCGATGTTTTATGTCGCTTATTTTATATTATCAAAATCCATCAAGAGTTTCCATCTTTTCAATTGCTTCATCGAGCGCTGGATATAAACTCTTAGTGAATATTACGAATATATAATAGTCTTTAATTGGTCTTGCTTAAATATTTTGAGAGTATACATCAACCTTATCAAATGTATATTATACGACAAGAATATCTTAGAAAGACAAACGCTGTCACTTTTAATAATTCGGACCCCCTCGAGGGTTGCAACGGGTGATGCTCCAATATGAATAATACTGCAGCATTGACGGTGTTTCTTGAGCCATTTAATCGATAGGCCTGGTAATATTTCGAAGGCATCTTCCGGTGCATCTCCGAACAAGACTTCAATAATAAGAGTAGAAATATTAGGTATTGCACTCAAGTTAACTTTAATATCATCGAATTCAGCAACCAAATTTAATCTAACATTTTGGACTGCAGCACGACTATATAACATATGACCTGGGTTTTCTGGCAGGGGAGAGACTAACACACTTTTTCGTTTTGATGGGATATAGGCCGCGAGTACGATTCCACTATTTATTATCTTAGTTAAATTATGTCCCTTACCCATTATCACATAAGGTGGGGTAATGACGATATTCAATAGCCACTCGATGTTTGCTTCGACCATAGTCCATTTATTTTTCACCGTTGAGAATAATATTGTTCGAAGTGTTTTTATGGAGTCTACTAACGTCGACATCGCTTAAATCTTCTAGATTACCCGTGAATGTAACTTCTTTCCGCTTGTATACATTATCGTGTAAGTGTAAAGCGTATAACTTACCATTGGTACCGGGTTTATCGAATCCTTCTGTGTCTCCGAGATCGGAAAGCGCAATTGTATTACATTGTCTGAGTATTCCAGGGCCTGATGCATCAACCATTATTTATAATATGGAGTGTTACACTTAAGTATCCTATATGTACAGGTTGGTGTTTTACATCTAATATAGAAATTTTGAGGTCTGAAATAATACCCCGCTTTAATTTTTTATATTGTATTGGTGAGAAAGATTCCATTCTACCGCTATTGTATTTTTCATTTTTCACTGGAATAGATCTGAGCAGAGTTGAAGGACTTTCTAGTTGAATATTATCCGTCGTACTGATTTGATCAAGATGGATGCAGAACTCTTTATAGGGAATTAAATCGGACAATTTATCTCCATGCACTGTTTTGTTGGGTAGTATTAATATTGCTATTCTTTCGTCTCCTATTACAAATCCAAACGTATCTGCTAAGTTCCTGTGAAGATATATATCCTTTTCTCCAGAGTTAAAAATCAGCATCCCATTCGACTCATTTTGTGTGAGACTAACTCCCAAAGGCTTAAAAAATTCATCATTGAGTGAACATACACTGTAATACCCATCAGGTATAATGAGTCCTTTTCTATTTATTCTTAGCACATTATTTCTTTTTGCAGCATTTATATTGGTCCACCGTGGGTAATACGTTACATCGCATAGGGCGACTTCAAGTTGTCCATCCGAGTTATCGATAGTATGAAGCAGTTCAATAGACTGACCATTTGTTATTCCCGGGAGTGTAACATAGATATTAAATATACAATGATACTATATCATAACTTAAATATGAAATTCACTTACATTACTAATCAATCGATTATAGTAACTGACCTCTGGTGCTGAATTTTTCGTTAAATTCCACGATATCTTTAAAAATTACAGGGTCACGGCAACTAGCGATAAAATGGTGCACGATTGGTTTCACAATCCGATGCAATTTTGGCAGAATCAGTTTAACTTTGCCATATGGTGTGCCACAACGGGATGTGGCATATCTCTTTATGCTCCAGGATTTGAACTGAATAAGTCTGTTATAACATTTCACGTGTACTATCAGATTAGACGTATACTTAAAGAAATATGTGCTCCGTTACCGCATGATCGAGCGTGGAATTCCACAAATAATAATTATGATAGGTCCGCGTATGAGCGTATTTGTCAGGAATTTAATGTTTCTACGAGTAAAGACTGGTGTATTAAAGGAGCAAACCATGGTCTAGGTGTTCCTTACATAGAGGAAAAAATATCCGTCAAAGAAGAAAGCGATTATGTAAATAAAGTACTTAATAAATTGCCAGTTAATATTGGTAAGTTGGGGAGTACCAGCAAACTTTACATAAGAATGTATGATCATTTTCTAAAAACCCATCATTGGTATAAAGACTGGGAACTTTCGAGTAACGATTGGAGAGGGGATATTATGAGTTTTAAGAATGGTTTAAGTTATATTGTTAAAAGATTTATACAAATGAATGATACCGCAAACACTTGGAATGAATTTCTTAATGATAAAACGGAAAATAAATTTACTAATCCAGGATTTGTAAGAGTTGATGAATCGATAATGGGCAATTCTCAGTGCACAATTGCAAACACGAACTATACATGTCTCCGAGTAATATGGAACTTAAGATCGGTCAAGTGATAGGCTATAATAATAAAATTGTTATTGCTACCGATCAACAAAAAAAAGGTATAAATTCAGATATTAACGCCAAATTAATAACTCAAACAATCACAGGTGAAAAGGGAATAGTCAAGCGACAAACACCAACTATCGCACAACCATCTACTAACTCACAAGTAGCACCACATATTGAGGCTAAAAATCAACAACATATCGATGAAAAAACAGCACTTGTATTAGGTGGAGTCGCGGTTGGTTTACTCATGATTTGGTTAGCGAACTGATTTGGTTAAATAGTTCTTAGCGGATACGTACAACAGCCCTGCAATTGCTACGATCAGTGCCTACAAGTTTTGACTAAGCCAAGTGGTGGTCTTAGCTAATAAATTCAAGAGCCAGGAAACAACATTCCCTATTATACCGGGAAGTGCGGCCGCTGCTTTCTCAGCGAGCTTTCCCAGTGCTGAACCTAATGCTTTTAAATGCTTTTTTATCCACTCTTTCATAACATCCAACGTAGGCGGTGATCCGCCACCACCTGTGCCACCGGTTAACGCGAGAGTCAAAGTCGATATAATAAATCCCAACGCGATTAAAATACTGGCAATTGTTATTCCCTGTTCTCTGAACAATGTTTTAATTTTATCGGCCAGTGTAGTGTCATCGTTGAGGACTCGATCGATAGTTTCTCGAATTCGACTGATTTGCGAACGAAGTGCCTTTCTATTACTGGAAGCTGCTTCGAGGCGGGCCGATCTTTCGTATTCTAAGTTACACAATCTTTCCGCTACGCGGCGTCTACTGAACTCATCGTTCGCCTGTTCAAGTTTTGTTTTCTCGTAAGCTATATGCTTGTCGAGTTCAGATAGCTTGGCTATATTATTGGTGAGTTCTCCCTGCATTGTTTGCATTGCCTTGTCAAGACCTCGTAATTCCCTAATACTAAACTCCGAATATGGTGATAGACTGACCGTGGAATTATCGTAGTAGGTACCCAAGATTTCTTCGAGTCCATCCGAGGCCACCATCAAGGAAGCTTCCAAATTATCTGTGTTGTTAACGAGTTTATCACGCACAATCCGAAGAGCCTTAGTAGTCTTCGCAGAAAGCCACGAGTAGTCCACAAAACCTAATTTATCACGAACAGTGCTGATACCGTGTTTACCGGCTATCGTAGACAAGGCTAGGGGCTTACTAGTACGATAATGCATAAGGTCAATATCAGGTTCGCCACGCAGTCGCAATATTCCTTTACTATCTATCTCAAACTTTGAATAGTCACGACCAATAGGGGTATCTTTAAAGGTATCATAATAATCATCAATGGCTGGTTTCAAAAGTTCATCATTTACGGTTGGGTTCATAAAGTTTGTTTCATCAGTACCCTCTTCGATTGGATTCTGGTTATCAAAGTCATCAAAGGTATCTAGATCTAAATCAGTCATTTTTATATTAAACATAGGGTACATGTTTTCAATATAATGATGTCTTCGCAATACAGACGCAAGTTAAACCCACAACGTAGACTTCGAGATCCATTAGGGGTCAAAGCAATTCGTCAGTCTGTAACTATAACTAATAACCCTAGAACCATCGATCAGAATCAAACGCTTCTGGTTCGCTTTCCTAATTTCGGCGCACACGATGTGTTAGTTCCGGGAACTGTCCGACTATCATTTACGATTATTTTGACTTCTGCCGACGTTAACAGGGAGCCCGTTCAGAACATAGGTCGTGCTATCGTTACAGAAAATCCCCATTAAAATTAGCGGTAATGAGGTTTTGAGTATCGACGATATGCTATTGTTACATGGATCTCTGGAGAAAGAGTGGGAAAACTTACAGTACCAAGGTATTTGTAATAAGAACACATTGAGACTGCACGTAGATGCTTCTAGTGGTGATAGTACCGTTGTAAAAGATAAGGCCGTTTCCGACGCATTAGGTAACCGATTCTATGTTCCCCTTGACTTTGAATTACTAGATTCCCTCATGCCCTTTTATCAAGCATCCCTAGGCGATAGGTTAGAATACGAACTCACTTTTAATGACTACGGTAGAGTAATCAGAGCTGGTGAAGATGCTAGCTATTCCATTGACAATATCTCGCTGGAGTATGATATGACAACGGATCACGAATTAGCCAGACAAATTCGTAACCAGTATACAGGAAGTTTAGCCATTTTGTACGATCGCGTGCTGCGACATCGAAAGATCACGAGGGACAAAAAAGATACGATGTGAAATATCACGAGGTTGTTGAAGGGTATTTTAATGTTGTTCGAGGACCCCTTCGATGCTTTTAAAAGAAATACCGAGAAGTTCTACAATCCCAAGATTACAAAAGTAGAATTGACTATCAAGGTCGTTCCTAATCAACTATATAGCCAAGGAATGCTAGCGTATCACCAGTGGGATGAGATTAAAAAACTTCCTTCTATAAAACGTTCCCTGGAAGTTATCGCGGTTGTGAAAGATCTGTCTCTCGGGAGTGTATCGATGGCTGAATACCTCACCACGAAGTATGCGCTATGGCTAGACATGCGAACAACAAACGATGAACAACTACACGGCAGTGGGAGGAGAATAGAAAATGCTAGCGAGGGTGTCACCATACAGATAACGAAGCTCCAGGAATCGGCTGCTAAATTAAACATATATTTGTACGTGATTATGGATGCGCAACTTAATATACAGAATGGACGATTCGTGCAAGCAATCTATTAATAATCTTTTACCTAAAGATCCGCACTGCGCTATCATATGTGGGCAAACGGGCTGCGGAAAAACAGCTTTTATTCCAGATATTTTACAAAGTCATTATCGGGATGTTTTCGATCATATTATTATTCTGTGCCCGACTATAAGCGTTAATAAAACATACCTATCGAGTGATTGGGTAATGAATGACGACGGGGTACACAGAGTCGATCCGGGCGATTGTTTACAAGACTGTTTACGAGTATGTCACGAAAAATACAAAGGAGAATCAACCCTTTTCGTAATAGACGACTGCAGCGCGAGTAAAGAACTCACAAAAAAGAAAGATATGCTTTCGTATTTAGCATTCTCCGGAAGGCATACTCAACATAGCGTACTTACTCAAAAATACAACTCTGTCCTGAGAGATCTCAGAGAGCAGACCAAATGGGTAGCACTCTTTCATTGCAAAGATCGAGATTCATTTGAGGAATGTTTACGCGAAAATGATGTTATTTATACCAAGCTCGAACGAGATAAAGTCAGAAAACTGTTATCGGCAACGAAGCACTGTAAACTCGTATTAAAAACCGATCAACCAGCTGCTTATGCAATTGCTTAGCAAAATGTAGTAAAATTATAGCAAAATTATAGCAAAATGTAGCAAATATAACAAAATGTAGCAAATTGAACATTAGCGGTTAATATAACATAAAATAAGACCAGTGGTATTAGCGAGGATGAGAAAAAAAAGTTCATAGAACAGGGGAGGAAACAAGCACGTCAATTATTCCGTGCCAAAACCAAAGAACTGGTTGGAGATTAAAAATAGATTGCTTACTATCGTTTGATCACATTTAGACAAATGTTTACATAAATATATATATAATAATGGAGATCGAAAAAACTATTAAATGGAGAGAATTACCACAAGGTTTTTATTATATCAGTGATGTCAAACCAACCAAATACGGTTATCAATTGTTTCTTATCAATTTACAAGAAGAGTGTAGTTATATAGTCTGGTCTCCTAGAGCCAATTTAACTTAATCTCATGACGATCGTTGAATCGCATAATCATTTTGGCATAAAAAATGCCACCTGTAGTAGCGCTATAGGTATATAAATCCAGCTCCAGTGGAGTTGCGGCAGAACCCCCATTACCTATACTACTGCCTCCGTGTGGCTTGTAGCCAGTGGGTAATGGTAGCCATGCCGTGGCTGGCTGGCTGGGTATTCCTATTGTAAACAGCACACAACGGGCAAGTATAAGAACACGTCTTGTTTATTTCAATTCAGACTAAATACTAACCGTAATACATCCGTTACTCCCTTGACAACCATACATCAATATCCTAGCAATATTACCTAGCATATTCTATCACTTACCCTAAAATCTATCTCTTAGCGACTTCCGAATCCATTCATTCATCTAACTTCTATTTACATTCGATACACTTCCGGTGAATACTTTTCTGGTAATCAGAGCTACTTCCCTTTAGTCTACTTCACAGATGGCTGGCTGGACGGCATATCCATCGGCTGGAATGCCGTGGGAGGCAGGCCCTTAGGCGTCTGGCTAGTATGCGTCTATGCCAGAGCTACTGTTGTGATCTTAGCGTCAATATCGGCCAGCTTAGCATCAAGCATGTCTTTCATCATCTCCTGCTGTTCTCTCAGAAGTTGTTGGATGAGGCTCAGGGGTGAGAGCAGGAGATGATGGAGAGGGAGGCGCTGGAGAAGAAACTGACTTCTCAGTGATGATTTTATCTACTTTTGCTTTTGCTTTTGCCGCCTCTCTTCTCTTGGCCTTAGTCGCGGCCTCTGACATCTTGGAGAATATCTCTTCTGATGTACGGGTGCATTTCTCACATCTCTTCTCCAATGTGCAGGTCATCCCTCTGCACTTCATGCAGTTTACATGAGGATCTCCCATCATGATAAATCGACCACACTTCTTACACCCAGGGTTGATGGGAAAATGCGTGGCGACCTCACAAACCCCAACACCAGCTAAACTCACGTGCATGTAGTTTCTTTCAGCAACACTATTACTTTAAATATATATTTATATGTCAGTTATTAAAGTAAACTTATTAGAATAATGTTAGGTTCATGTGATCTTCTACCAGGTGCTAGATTGTCACTACTTCAAGAGTGGTTGTGTAACATCAATGTGGCAGGTTATGAGACTACTTGCCGGCAACTAATTGTGTGTAATTGACAGCGAAGAGGATGTCTGTTGAAAATCTGAAACTTTTAGTTAGTGTGATTGAAGCCAAAATACAGGATTTATGGCAGATATGTAATAAAGGTAGAAGTTTCGTAAGAATTTTTAAACATTTTATGTTTGCTTTTGTCTTAAACTCTGTATGTTTGAAAATGCTTGATATTTTAATGTGACGATGTGTAATTTTCTATCAGGTATTACTGTGCAAAATATTGGTTACAATGTCCCTTGTTTAAAAAGGCACCGACCGTATGCTAGCACCTTATGCTAGAATTAATCCAGCAAGCAGGGCTAAGAAGAGTAAAAACAATTCAGCAGGCTAAAGGTTAAATACAAATGGATAGTAACTCAATTTCAAGGGCACTGACTACAATGTTTATACATTCACCAAGAATGGACACCAGGCAGCAAAGCCTGGACTCCCAGGTAAGGGCAGGTGAGTAACAACAATGTATAAGCATGTTCAAATTGAAAAGTTTTCAGTTCACTTAAGAAAATACGAAAGTGTGACAGTCTAGTGGCCTTTGAGGACTGCACTGGTAAATTATCCTTCCAAAATATAGGTAAATTCTTAGAGACATGGACATATGTACTCACCATTGTGAAGATGTGTAGCTGCAGTATTTCCTGAAGTTTCACGCGATGAAAGACAAAAACATCGTATGTAGCACAGACACCAAGAACTGCAATGGCCTGTTCTTTTGTCAGTAGACTTGCCACGGTGAATACACAAACACTGACCACATACAGCCAACGATGGGAGGCCATGTGGGCGGAAGTCCGGTATTCCACATATTTCATGTAACTCAGGAATGTAAGAAGAAAGAAGAGACATGCACCAATGTCAGCCCGACCAACAATGCCAGCAACAGCTTCAGTGTGTATGGGGTGGGCTGCAAACAACAGTCCTGCTACATAGGTTGCAAATTTCCTCTTCAGCACCTTTTGCGCTAGACAGGTGAAGACTGCTGTGACTATTGCATGCAGGAGGACATTACCCAAGTGGTAGCCCCAGGGATTTAGCTTTCCCAAGGCATAGTTGAATCTGAAGGACAGGACACAGAGTGGTCGGTAGGACTTGTGTGAGCCACTATGTGTGAGAGGTGTCCCCCAGAAGTCATCAAAGAAAATATTCACCAAGGGTGTTTCTGGTAACAAGTCTTGGTTCTTCTGGATTGCCCGACTGAAACATACAATAAGTTATTATCTCAATTAGTACTGATTCATACAACATGTACAATGCAATAGGAGTATAATGCATTTTGATACTCTCTGAAACAATACACGTACTGTACTGTACTGTTACAAAACCATACAAGCCTCATGACATGTTAACTTCAATGAAAAATAATTGTAAAAGACTATTTCCTGTAGAAAGTTGTCAAGTTTTTATTATCACACTTTGTATCATTTTGCGACCTCACCTTTGAGATAATTATCACACTTCAATCGTTACAGCCCCAATACAACCTTCTATGAAAAGCCTTGATAATGTTGAACCAATGTAGTTATTACATGTCTAGTGATCAGGTGAAATAGACTACATATTGCATTTGTGGTGTATGATGAAAAAGCTTTTGTAACATGACCATGATGACTTGTACACAATGTTAACAATCCATGTGATCTTACCAAATGATCTAACTTGAGTAAATCCAGTTAATTACCTTTTGTTTGACAGCCATCAGCAAATGTTTAACAGACAGACAGATTTATTTGTATAAGGCCATTTGACCCATTTTTACAAAATACATTTACATTATATTTATCAAAGAGAGTTTCCTAATTGATACTTTTTTGTGTGTTGAGAACACGTACATTAGAAATTTTGCAAAATTTATCATTGTATCGTTGTTGGATAGTTGACAGAATCTTTCTAAACAAATATAATTATGATTAAGTAACTGTCTTTGGGATATACATTTCCTGCCGACTTGCATAAAGAGGACAGTTGTATATAACATAAAGTTCATCCTCAATTACATGTTTAAAAAATATGTTCATATTTACACAAAACGGAGCAATATTAAGTAAATAAATAGACAGTTAATTCACAATGTAATTACATCGGATCAGCCTAATAGAATCCCATGATCTATAATCTTTACATGTTATTAGGGTTGTGACAGATTCCAAAGGACTGGAGTTCTTCAGGAAGAGAGACAAATTGAAATGAAACTTGCAAGCTCCTCACAGTGATACTGTCACTGCCAAAGTCGTAGCTCCCCTGTGCGAGGCAGCCTGCAACCATGCAACCTCCTGACCATTATGTTTAGGAGATGACATATCCCACTTTCTGGTGCAATTTAGAAATCAAGTTTGGTTACTTCAGGATACATTCAGGTCAGTGAAGAAATAATAATGCTGTGCATTATTTTTTAATATCCCAAAAAATCAAAAGGTTCAAGTTCCCCACTAGACTGATTGATCAGCATAGCAATTATCATTTGGCATTTTGGCATTGAATGGAAAGAAATTTATGAAAAGAGATGTCCAACAGCGGATGTTGTGCTCCTTGCAATGCTCACATGCCTGCCAACCATAAGTACAAGGCCCAATTACAGAATTTTGTAGTTGGTTGCCCTATGGAGAGGATCACTATAGGTATCAAGAGTCCTCTGGATCGGAGATAACTTATGAAGAAGCTCTGAAATCACTGAAAGGAATGAAAAATGAAAAAGGTCCTGGCCCAGATGATTTCACAACAGAAAATGTTTTTAAATTTTTGAATGATTTTGGACAATTTTGGCTTGAGTCTGTTAATCATGCATATAGAAATGAATCTCTATCCAAAACACAAAAACAGGGATTAATAACATGTATTCCTAAGGAAGATAAGTCGAAACTTTTCCTAAAATAGTGGCGCCCTATCTCTCTCTTGAATACCTAGCAGTAATTGCAAATAGAATTAAAGAAATTGTAAGTATAATTATAGGTGAAGATCAGAAAGGTTTTGTCCCGGGAAGATATATATTGGGGAGGATTAATATATGACTTGATGGAATATACTGAATCATATCAAATACCTGGATTACTTATGCTGATTGACTTTGAAAAAGCTTTTGACTCTGTTGATAGACATTTTATCTTGAATACTTTTAAATTTTTCAACTTTGGTTTAAGTATAGCAAAATGGATATCAACATTTTTCAGTGAAATTGAATCAAGAGTTTCATGGGTTTCATTAGTCAATGAGTTTGGTAGCCATTTTTTAAGATAACAAGAGGTTGTCATCAGGGGGATCCAGTATCACCTTATATATTTATTATATGTGCAGAGATACTTGCAATAATGACAAGAAAAAACAGAAGTATTAAGGGAATAAAAACTAGCACAATTTGCAGATTATACAACTTTGATGTATCTGAAAAGACTTCTACAATGTGTTAAATACACTTAACTTTTTTGCTAGATTTTCAGGATCAAAAGTTAATACTGACAAAACCAAACTGATATGGCTTGGTTCAAAATATGTCACTGATGAAATTGTTCCTGCTGCAGAAAACTATTTTTGGAAAGATGTAGTAGTATAGACAATGTTGATTCTGGACCACTGCCACTGGAGCCAGATTTATACCCCTATTTTTTTATGCTAAAACTGCGATGCGATTCAACGATCGTCATGAATCTTATTAAAAGAAACATCAATATTAGTTAATAATGCCTGCAAGGATATTGGAAAGGTATAGGAGCAAAACAAAAATTAGCCAATGCAGCTGAGGTATCTAAAGGTGTGGCCAAGGATTGGTTAAACTAAAGAAACAAGCGATATAGCAAATATATTTACCAGCCCTGGGTTATATACCGAGGAAGAAGTTTGATATTTTTACAATGAATGAAGTTCATCAGGCTGACCTTGTTTCTTCCTCATAATAAGGTAAGACGCAAAACATATATAGATGCTTTAACCGCAGTGGATGTAGCTAGTCGCTACAAGGAGGCTGAGTCATTAAAGCCCCATCTGCGGTAGTAACTACCGCACTCTAGTGGGCGGAGCTTATACAAGTGATCTGACAGGTCAATATGACGTCATGATAACACATACATTTCATTGGTTAATGTGTAAACGGCTGATGTCATATAAACACCTATTCACGTGGGACGTTTGACAACAAGGACGTGAGTTTTAATGGTAATATAAATATCTAACAAACGACTCAAAGACTTTTCAACATACACGTACATCTTGGGTTTCAAAACCTACCTGCCATGTCGTCTTCACATCTTCATAAAATGATACCATGGAATGTCCACGATTTATCCAACACAGTCAAACACACAAATTATAGTTCTATATCTCTGGACGAGAACGAAATACATTTGTCGTGATGTATAAGAGCAGTGTAAATGAACAAGAAACATACTATGTGTTGGGGCACCAATTGTTATCCTGTTGAGTACGGTATATCTGCAGTTTTTAAAAAGCATTTCTCACAATATATACGGCAATCGGTGATTTCAACAATGTTTTTCTTCGTTGAGTTCGTCTTGCCTGATCTGGAATCTGGATGACAACGATTGTGTAAAAAAACCTGGTAATGGTCAAAGATATTTTCAAGTGATCAAAGTAGTTTCTTGTCATTTTTTCATTGCCCAAATGTATTTTGCTATGCCGAAGTAAATCCATCCGTGAAACTTGGCAGGTCCCAGTGACCCAGATCCCATTTGATTGGCATGGCAAGTGTCCTTTGCCTAAGGCCATCCATATTTTTTGTATAAGTTTCTCCCCTCAAGTCTCAACTAACTACAAGCCTCAACTAACCAGAGATCGGGCGGACGAAATAAAATATATTAGATCTACTTAAGTAAGTTATTTTATGACATTTTAAAAAAAGGTTTACACTTATTATTAGAATCTAGTCTATGAATTAGTTTAATTTATGATTGATTCGCTTTGCTTCGGAAACAAATTTTTAATAAACAACGGAACAAAGATAAAGTTGACCTGGTTCTTTTATCTCGGTGCAATAGTAGATCTAGTGGTATTTCTTTTTTTAGATCGGTGTGCAATTTTCCACAGCGGCAGCAAAATTGAGACACGAAGACATTATATTATTTCACGTCTGAATGGAGATAAAAATATTAAAATACGGACAGCCTCACAGACTTCGAAACGATGTTCAGATAAATATTTGTTCACATTAATTCCGTCATGTGCATGAAAATGGGTTTCAACATTATTTTCATCAAGCTTACATTCAGGTCGCTGGCTACTTCTGCATTAACACATGTTTTGTCTCGAAACTCAAAGCAACAATGTTTCTCTCAGTAGCATAGCTAATGATGGTTCTGCCGCAACCCCACTGCAGCCGGATTTATATACCGCTACTACAGATGGAATTTTTTATGCCAAAATGATTATGAGATTCAATGATAGTCATGAGATTAAATTAAATTGGCTCAAGCTCACCAATACCTGGGGCCAATCATTGCTTCTATTAGTATAAAAATGATGATGTGATTCAACGAAAGTCGTTTTAAAAGAAATATCAATATTAATTAATAATGAATAAAATTTACTTTAGCCCACGAGGATATTGGAAAGGTGTAGGAGCAATAAAAAAATTAGTCACCGCGGCTAAGGTATCTAAAGATGTAGCCAAGGATTGGTTAAAGAAACAAGCGATGTGGCAAATATATTTACCGGCACCGCGTTATATACAGAGGAAGAAGTTTGATAAGATAGACACAATTTTTATGGATAATAACTTCTTTAATACTGTAAAAGGCGACGTTTCGGTATAGATCCTTATACCGTTGTCAAGCAAGACTGAATGAGGGACATAGTGCAGAATATATATAGCAAGTGGATGATTAACAATAGAGGATTAACAGTAACAACAAGGGCATACATGAGTGGGATAACATAGGTAGGTGTGACAATAAAGGGATTATGCTATCACAACACGATGGACAGAAAACACATAGCTAGAAGCCAATGGGGGCATGAAGCCAATAAACAGGTGATTATTGGTTGATGAGTTCATAGTAGGCGGATGGGATGAAATAGCCTTGATCTCTGTTGATTGATGGCTTGTGGCGGCGAATATGGACTGCTTCTGTTAGTTTTCTTTTGGTGAAGTCATGGAGGTTGTTGGTGAGGATTTGGACGTTGTCCCAGTTGATGATGTGATTGGGACAGTTGACTGTTGACCAATCATCAACTGTCCCAATCACATCATCAACTGGGACAACGTCCAAATCCTCACCAACAACCTCCATGACTTCACCAAAAGAAAACTAACAGAAACAGTCCATATTGTTAATCATCCACTTGCTATATATATTCTACACTATGTCCCAAACAAACCCTCTCATCCAAAACCTAATTAACCAAAACATTAGCCCAAGAAACCAAGCTATAGCTCACAAACACCCCTTACTCACCCCAATATCCCAAAGAATAACTAACTACCTCAATGAACACCAAACTCAAAATCTTAAACAAAACTGCAAAAAATCAAATATCTTCACCCCTAAACTCAAAATACCCCAAATAGACACAACGCTAGCTAACCAAATAAATAAACAAACCGACCCAAACATAGCTAAAACCACCACACTTGCATACATACACGAAAAATTGGCCAAATTGGTGTCACATATACACTGACGGATCTTCAGACCCGATCTCCCACCACACAGGCTTCGGAGTCTATACCACACAACCAGTTATATCCACACAATCTTACCGACTCCCTAACAACCAATCTATATTCACGGCCGAACTTATGGGCATGGACTCAGCCCTGCATAACCAACAATCTAAAAACAACAAAAAAATTCTCACTGACTCCCTTAGTGGACTACAAGCCCTCCAAAACAAAAATACCAAAAACCGACCTAAATT
This sequence comes from Haliotis cracherodii, assembly GCF_022045235.1. NCBI lineage: Eukaryota > Metazoa > Mollusca > Gastropoda > Lepetellida > Haliotidae > Haliotis > Haliotis cracherodii. The sequence goes on from NW_027266286.1 coordinate 35,257,018, forward strand.
AATAAACCAAATACTTAAAAGTTCCAACGACCTAACAAAAGCAGGCAAACAAATAACCTTCTTGTGGATCCCCGCCCACATAGGAATTTACGGCAACGAAAGCGCCGATAAAGCAGCTAAATTATCTCTCAAAATACCAGAAATAAGCCTAAACCTACCCATCTCAAAATCAGAAATTAAAAGTGTAAACAAACAAAAAATAACCAAAAAATGGCATAATCAATATCAAAACTCAAATAGTCAAATCAAAAAAGTGCTCAGAAAACCACTAGCCAAACCTAAAATCCTACAACCCTCTAAAAAATTGACAGATTAATTACAAAACTCCAAACAGGACACACTAACCTAAATAACCACCTAAAACAACTTAAAAGACACACCACAGGCAACTGCCCCCACTGCAAACAACCCGAAACCACAGAACACGCACTCATTCACTGCACCCACTATCAAACACACAGAACCACACTACAAACCACCCTCAATCTAAATAAGGTTCCTACTCTAGATGAAATACTAAACCCTCAAAATAAACTAGAAAACTTCAAGGCCCTAGGCGTATTCCAAATCAAAACAGACCTAATTAAGCGCATCTAAAAATTAATTAATCTACCAATCCAAAATCCAATAAACATACAAACACCCACCTCACCCGGCTCCCTTAGTTCCCTCCTCCACCCACCTCGGCATTTATTCCAAATTTAAAGATTTCAAAAAATCAATATAAGCAACCCCTAAAAGCCCCCTCTTGGGTTGCACACACCACTTTCACCCTTCTCGGAATACACTAAATGATCCGGCCAGGCCCGTGTGCGAAATACGCTATAGTCGGAAAGCGCACGTTAAATCTTCTATATCAGTCAGTCAGTCCCTCATTCAGTCTTGCTTGACAACGGTATAAGGATCTATACCGAAACGTCGCCTTTTACAGTATTAAAGAAGTTGTTATCCATAAAAATTGTGTCATCAATTGAAGTTCATCAGGCTGACCTCTTGTTTCTTCCCCACGATAAGGTAAGACGCAAAATGTATCAATACACTTTAACCATAGTGGATGTGGCTAGTCGATACAAAGAAGCAGAGCCATTAACCTCGGAAGATTCAACAGAAGTAGCTAATGCACTGAGCCGCATATATAAACGCGGACCGCTAAAATGGCCTAAGCTATTTCAAGTAGATCCTGGTCACGAGTTTATGGGATCGATAACTTAACTGTTAACAAAGCACGTTGTTGAAATCAGGCGTGGTGAAAGAGAGGCCCACCGCAGTCAAGCTATCGTCGAAAGATTTAACCGGACATTAGCGGAACGTTTGTTTGGCTATCAGTATGGGATCGAAATGAAATCGGAGCGATTGAGATCAACAGAATGGGTGACACGATTATCAGCCGTTGTATCAGCGCTGAATAATGAAGTAACGAGATTAATAGGGAAGAAACCATCCGATGCGATTAAAATGAAATCCGTGACTTCCAAATCTTCAGCACCGAGGAGAGGCAAAGAACGAAAACTTCCGGATAGAGTAAGGGTAAGATATTTATACCAGCCCGGTGAACTCGAGGGAGGCCTACGTCGCGCAACTGATCCCATATGGTCCCTTAAGACGTATAACATTAGTCGATTTGTTACGAAAGAAGGAAAGCCTATTCTTTATTATCTTCAAGATGGACCGGGTAGGGCATTTGAACGAGAAGAGTTGTTCATAGTTCCCAACGGTACGGTATTACCACCATAACCATAAGCATAGGTAGTTAACCCATCATTATCAATCCATCTCTTTGTATCTAAGGGGGATAATGATGTCTTGTCCATTCTTAATCCATATATCCTATGATCGTAACTTCTTAAAGAGTTCATCTCGTGTTTGAACGTTCTACCATTGAATAATGATTCTTTATACTGTTCGTGTTTGATATGCTTTTTTACAACATACTTCTTAACACCCTTGGCTTTTCTTATCTCTCCATTATCGGACTTCTTTATAGAATACATCTTAGGTCTTAATCCTACATACTCCGCTATAGGGGTCCCAGCACATTCATCCTTCATCTTACCTAACACCTTTTTATTTACTACCCTGTGCAGTGGATTATCTTTAGGGTAATCACTCGTGTCTTACATATCTATTTTTTCTGCCATATCTTTGTACACATCCTCGGTTTGTATTTCAATCAACAAAGAATCTGTGTCGGTATATAACACCTCACATCTATCACCGTATTGCTTCTTAAGTATATATGTGTGTGTCGGGTTTACTCGGATCGTATCCTTCTACTAATTGATTATTAGCCTTAGAACATCTTTTCGCTGCCATTGATATACCACCTCTTAATCCTTTCTCAATAAACAAGTGCATATCATAATCTGTGAGTAGTTTTAGTTCTACGCCAGTCTTCTTCAACAATGCATCCCACGATAGTCCGGGACTGGAATAGTACCATGACGGGTCCAAGCCATAATGTTTTAAACATGTCTTTCTAAATATCTCGAATATATCGGCGAGTAACAGTACATCGTTTTTTAAATACAGATCGTGATAATCGCCTAAATTCTTACAACCTAATTTATCCCAGACCGTCAGAGTGTGTTCATAATCGGCATCGGTTATTTTAGATTCTGTTAAGTTACTATAGAATGATTCGAGGGGTGGTAATTCAGTTTCTTCAAATCTAGACCAATCATCCATATATTCGTAAGGATATACACCTTTTCTCAACAACAAATGACGAGTTATCTTATCGGTATATTGATTTGTTATCGCAAAGTCATCGGGATTGTTCGCATTAGCTAAATTGTCCAGGGAAGATAACAAAAACTGTGCGGAGTCTATGAATCTAAGTCCATTACTTTGCTTTATTCTAGATGTCCCATCCTTGTCCCTATAATGTATAGGTTTAGTCAACGAGAACGATATGTATTTTTCCATATTATTAGGAATGCATGTTAAACCGCCGTCGGTCTTTGAGATAGCTTGCATGATGAGATGTGAATCGTATCCCCTAAGGTTGTGAAATACAACGGGGATGGGTATTGTTTGAGAATTCATTTTTAGTTTCAAGTTACACTCGTTATGAGCGGCTCCCCGATAATTACCCATGACGTGGCAATGATCTCGTACGGAATCCCCATCCACATGATCCAGGGGTTTATTACAAACATGACAACTCGTTGACTTCTTATGGGCCCTCCAATCATCCCTCATCATACACATGGGTGTCTTACACAATAATTTTTCCCTGATTATTCTCTCTTCATTTTGTAGATATTCTAGGAACTTTCCCGCTGCATTGGGACCTCTGTAAATCACGGGAGTACCTTACAACTTTCATACCTTACAACTATATATCCAAACCCACAAGGAATATGTTCTTGAATTTTGTACGTAAAACTACTATCTTGATTATCTTGATTGCTACGGTTGGTATTTTCTATGGGTTTGATAAGTGCTTCGAAGTCGGCGTAAATTACGTACGGTACTGGCATTTGATTACAATAATGTTCAAATTTTAATATATTTTTTCCCTCTTTAGGCATATCGATCCTGATAGCGGTCTGTCCAACACCTCTGCAGTCTTCTTTATGCGCTTCTAATAGATCTTGTCTGCTGTACCCATGTAGGCATCTTTCGCAGAAACATTTCTTTCTAGCATGTTTTGTTTGATCGTATAATAGCCTGTTTAAACTCTTTATCCACGTATAATGATATTTTCCATCTTTTTCAATCAAAAATGAATTGATTCTGGGAATATGTTCCGAAACGGAGCTTATCCTGTGTACAACAATTCCTTTAGAATGTCCGAAAACATTTATAGCTAAATTATTTTGCTTTTCCACCTTATCAATTTGTGATATTGGTGTAGGTTCGTCTATACCATCGAAGTTGAGTCCATCGTTTTGGGGATAGCTAGAAGGTCTATTTGCAATTTTAGAATCTACGGGGAACAATGCAGATCTTATCATCATTCTCATTCGGATTTATTTTTTACATTAATTATGGCTTTTTTCTTTTTATAATACGGGGGTAAATCTATATAAGATCCACCTTTGAAGGGCATATAATTTGCTATATCTAAATATAAACTATCAATTTTATCCACACCCCAATCCGAACCTCTATTCGTCCAGCGTTCTAAAGTTTCCTGTATCATCTGAATTGATGTATCTAATGATGCGTTTATAGTATCAGATTCGGTTATAACTTCTTGATTGCTACGGAAATATGGTTCGGTATATTCGGTGCTATCATCTGTGTTACTTTTACTCAATAACATTTTAATCGTCAGCTGGTATCTTATACTATGTAAATCATCTAACTCCTCGTTAATTTTACTCGATATGATTGGCTTAATATGTTTAACATCCGTGTTGGAATTAATATCCATCTTCCAACCTCTTAGATATTTACCAACGCCGGCGGATGTGGGAACAAATATTAATTCTTGTTGTTTATTCTCAACATCATTAGGTTGATTATTATCTAGTAAAGCGATCAATTCAGCTCTTCTCATTCGAGAATAACCTCTCACTGTTTCTCGCTTGAGCTTTGAGTTCTCTAACAGTCTGGGGTTTGTTGTATTCCAAACCGAGTAAGGTAATCAATTCAGCTTTTCTTATTCGAGAATATCCACGTAGACCACGTTGCTTTGCCATAGCCTTCAACTCGCGACAAAAACCATTGTGGTTGAATGGTATATGCAAAATGAGACAAATGTCTAATTGGTTGTTTTTCATATATCTAAATACGTATTCTCCCCAACCTATTCCTCTCATTGATGTAATCTCTCTTCCTAGCATAAATAATCTGGTTCCTGACCCTATCAGCACTGTGTTCCTTACATAAACAATAACAACCTTTGACCCCTATCCCGCATACAGAACACGTATAGTTTATGTTTCCGCGCCTGATGTAATAATTGTGTATACTGCAGTAAATTTCAACACATCGTCGGTTACATAGAGTTTTTTTCCCCATGAGTGTAAATCTGCAATGATTCATGGTTTATACATCTATCATATCATTTGTCTAAATGCAAATCACATCTACACTATTGATTAGGCAGTCAGCCAACGCTATTTATAGATTAGCTGTCACTCTGACTCCCCTAACTAGGTCATGGTTTATGCATAGCCACAGCTGTCACTCTGGTTGTTTATGAGTAATTGTATAGCTGAAAATCAATACAGCAGTCAATCCCAACATGATAAATTTTACCTCGCGGTTCTTTGGTTCCTCTGACGGTGTATAAAACTTACTCATTGTTGGTCTCGGTATTGGGTCAAGTTTTTTCCCATAAACGAGGAAGTATTCGTGCATGGCAGATTCGACATCCTTAAACGTTTGAATTGAATGTCCTTCCTTACACATTTCTTCATGAATAAAATCTTATCTCTTCATTCTCTGCCGCGTATATTCTGACTGGGCTGCTTCGAGTTGTTCCATTGCTTCGTTATGTCGTTTACGCTCCTCTTCAACTTCTTTAGCGTTTGATTCCCTCATACTAGAAAATAAATAATTACTCCCCGAAAAAGCTAGAGCATTAACAATAGCTCCACCGACCATCATCGCAATTGTTGCCATATGTTTAATAATATAAAATATTCAAATGTTTAATTACTTCATTATGTCTTCCGGGATAAGTCCTTGTTTGATGAGCATATCCTTCGTTGCCATGGATAATTCAATATCCAGAATCATCATACCTATATCAAATCCATTAAAATCTAGCTTGGGAGGTGTGGCTTTAGTAATCATTTTAGCTATACGGGCATAGCCAATGGCCAAGCCGGTGACCACTGCTGAATGATACGTTGCGTTTACCAACATTTTACCATCTGTAGCTGGAGTAGTCATGCTTCTTATAGCATTATATGGGGGCTAACCTCTAATTGAACTTGTTGTTCTCCGGTCTTATAAAAGAACCATACAGCCGCTATACCAGCAACTCCTACTAGCGCCCATGTTTTAATCGGATTAATATTTGAATTATTTATTAATTTCGCTTTCCTCGCCAGTCCACCCTTCCTTCCTGCAGCTATTTTTTGGGGGTTCTTAGTAACTCTGGGTTGTTTTTGTGTTTGTGGTGCATTCACATGTGGTGGTGGTTCCTCATTCACTAGTTGTTCCTCGTTCACATGTTGTTGCATTTCCGCAATCTGTTGTGCATCCTCGTTCACAATCTGTGGAGTCACTTGAGTCTCCATTATTTATTTGAACTTCGTTCTTTATATTATTAAGTGGGCACGTATGTTTAAATTGACAATACCTAGCCGTTATTAAAGCTGTGGTGAGTGGAGCTAAAAACATTCCGTATCTATGATAAAACTCACAGCTCACTGAGCTTATAGCGTGTTCGATGAATGGGTCTTTCTCGAGAGATTCGCATAAATACATGCGACTGTCGGGATAGGGAGAAACGTACTAGCTACGACTGTGTATAGTTGTAATATAGCCGAACCTATCGTTTTAGTCATGGTAGCTCCCAGTCTAGACTCGTAACGCGCGTACAGTTTTTTAATTTCTTCGTCGGTCATGTTATCAATTTTTGCGATGGTATAATTTTCCCCCAAATATTGGGAACATTTTCCACCGGCTACCAAGCAGCGAGTCTTTCTCTATGTTTATCTAAAGATTTATCAACATTTTGATCTGCATCAGATTCTTTGAGCATTTGTTCAATGAGTTCTTCGCATTCCATAATGTAATACCTAAGGAGATATCTAAGTCTAACATAATATGATATGGCATATCCAATAAATCCCGTAATAATGAACTGTTGCGAAAGAATGAGGATTTCGAACCACATTTTATGTCATATTAACCGCTAATGTTCAACTTATCATATTTTTGCTGTAATTTTGCTATATTTGCTATAATTTTACTATATTTTGCTATAATTTTGCCATATATTTGCTATATTTGCTACATTTTGCTACATTTTGCTAAGCAATTGCATAAGCAGCTGGTTGATCGGTTTTTAATACGAGTTTACAAGGCTTCGTTGTCGCTAACAGTTTTCTGACTTTATCTCGTTCGAGCTTGGTATAAATGACGTCATTTTCACGTAAACATTCCTCGAATGAATCTCGATCTTTGCAATGAAAGAGTGCTACCCATTTGGTCTGCTCTCTGAGATCTTTCAGGACAGAGTTGTATTTTTGAGTAAGTACCCAAACGCTATGATGAGTATGCCGACCGGAGAATGCTAAATACGAAAGCATATCTTTCTTTTTTGTTAATTCTTTACTTGCGCTGCAGTCGTCTATTACGAAAAGGGTTGATTGTCCTTTGTATTTTTCGTGACATACTCGGAGACAGTCTTGTAAACGATCGCCCGGATCGACTCTGTGTACCCCGTCGTCATTCATTACCCAATCTCTCGATAAGTATGTTTTATTAATGCTTATAGTCGGGCACGGAATAAAAACATTCCGATAATGACTTTTTAAAATATCTAGAATAAAAGCTGTTTTTCCGCAGCCCGTTTGCCCGCATATGATAGCGCAGTGCGGATCTTTAGGTAAAAGATTATTAATAGATTGCCTGCACGAATCTCCCATTCTGTATATTAAGTTGCGCATCCATAATCACGTACAAATATATGTTTAATTTAGCAGCCGATTCCTGGAGCTTCGTTCTCTGTATGGTGACACCCTCGCTAGCATTTTCTATTCTCCTCCCACTGCCGTGTAGTTGTTCATCGTTTGTTGTTCGCATGTACGCGCATACTTCGTGGTGATGTATTCACCCATGGATACATCCCCGAGAGACAGATCTTTCACGACCGCGATAACTTCCGGGGAGCATTTTATAGAAGGAAGTTTTTTAATCTCATCCCACTGGTGATACACTAGCATTCCTTGGCTATATAGTTGATTAGGAATGCCCTGGATAGTCAATTCTACTTTTGTAATCTTGGGATTGTAGAACTTCTCGGTATTTCTTTTAAAAGCATCGGAGGGGTCCTCGAACAACATTAAAATACCCTTCAACGACATCGTGGGGACAATTAGATTGCTATTCCACATCGTATCTTTTTTGTCCCTCGTAATTTTTCGGTGTCGAAGCACACGATCGTACAAAATGGCTAAACTTCCTGTATAATGGTTACGAATTTGTCTGGCTAATTCGGGATCCGTTATCATATCGTACTCCAGCGAGATATTGTCAATGGAATAGCTAGCATCTTCACCAGCTCTGATTACTCTACTGTAGTCATTAAAAGTGAGTTCGTAATCTTACCTATCGCCTAGGGATGCTTGATAAAAGGGCATGAGGGAATCTAGTAATTCAGAGTCTAGGGGAACATAGAATCGGTTACCTAATGCGTCAGCAACGGCCTTATCTTTTACGACGGTATCATCACCATTATCAATGTGTCTCAATGTGTTCTTATTACAAATACCTTGGTACTGTAAGTTTTCCCTCTCTTATCCGTTCTCCAGAGATCCATGTAACAATAGTATACATCGCTATCGTCGATACTCAAAACTTCATTACCGCTAATTTTAATGGCGATTTTCTTAACGATGGCACGACCTATGTTCTGAACGGGCTCCCTGTTAACGTCGGCAGAAGTCAAAATAATCGTAAATGATAGTCGGACAGTTCCATTTGCGTTTGATTCTGAACGATGGTACTAGGGTTATTAGTTATAGTTACAGACTGACGAATTGCTTTGACCCCTAATGGATCTCGAAGTCTACGTTGTGGGTTTAACTTGCTTCTGTATTGCGAAGACATTGTTATATTGAAATTATATAACCATATGTTTAATATAAAAATGACTGATTTTGATCTAGGTTATTTAGATAACCCGAATCCAATCGAAGAGGGTACTGATGAAAACCAGCTTTACGAATCTTAACGATGAAATTTTACAATCAACCGTAAATGATGAACTTTTGAAACCAGCCGTTGATGATTATTACGATACCTTTAAAGATGATAGTCCTATTGGTCGTGACTATTCAAAGTTTGAGATAGATAGTAAAGGAATATTGCGACTGCGTGGCGAACTGGATATTGATCTTATGCATTATCGTACTAGTAAGCCCCTAGCCTTGTCTACGATAGCCGCTAAACACGGTATAAGCACTGTTCGTGATGAATTAGGTTTTGTAGACTACTCACTCGACTTTCCGCGAAGACTACTAAGGCTCTTTGGACTGTGCGTGATAAACTCGTTAACAACACAGATAATTTGGAAGCTTCCTCGATGGTGGCCTCGGACGGACTCGGAGAAATCTTAGATACCTATTACGATAATTCCACGTTAGAGGTACCATCCTCGGACTTTAGTATTAGGAAATTATGAGGTCTTGACAAGGCAATGCGAACAATGCGGGGAGAACTCATGAATAATACGGCCAAGATATCCGAAATCGACAAGCATATAGCTTACAAGAAAACAAAACTTGAACAGGCGGGCAATGAGTTCAGTAGACGCCGCGTAGCGGAAAGATTGCGTAACTTAGAATACGAAAGATCGGCCCGCCTCGAAGCAGCTTCCAGTAATAGAAAGGCACTTCGTTCGCAAATCAGTCGAATTCGAGAAACTATCGATCGAGTCCTCAATGATGACACTACACTGGCCGATGAAATTAAAACATTGTTCAGAGAACAGGGAATAACAATTGCCAGTATTTTAACCGCCTTGGGATTTATTATATCGACTTTGACTCTCGCGTTAACCGGTGGCACAGGTGGTACAGGTGGTAGCGGATCACCGCCTACATCGGATGGTATAAAAGAGTGGATAAAAAAGCATTTAAAAGCATTAGGTTCAGCACTGGGAAAGCTCGCTGAGAAAGTAGCGGCCGTACTTCTTGATATGATAGGGAGTGTTGTTTCCTGGCTCTTGAATTTATTAGCTAAGACCACCACTTGGTTTAGTCAAAACTTGTGGGCACTGATCGTAGCAATCGCAGGGCTGTTGTACGTATCCACTAAGAACTACTTAACTAAATCAGTTCGCTAAGAACTATTTAACCAAATCATGAGTAAACCAACCGCGACTCCACCTAATACAAGTGCTGTTTTTTCATCGATATGTTGTTGATTTTAAGCTGCAATGTGCGGTGACCCTTGTGGTTGTGCGTCAGTAGATGGTTGTGAAAAATGTGGTGTTTGTGGCTTGACTATTCCCTTTTCGCCTGTGATTGTTTGCGTTATTAATTCGACGTTAATATCTGAATTTATACCTGGTTTTTGTTGATCGGAAGCAATAACAATTTTATTATTATCACTTGACCGATCTTAAGGTCCATATTACTCGGAGACATGTATAGCCCCGGTGCATAAACGTAGTCTACTTTGGATTGAGCGTACTGTAATACATCTTGAAAACGCTTTATAGAATTTGAGTGGATATCATTCACTTGATGTTATGAATACCAACCCACTAAAAGCCACCCGTGGGTAAAGGTTGACTCATAGCCCATCCGTACAAATTGTTGACGTCGATATAATATATGCGTGTCGGGTTTACTCGGATCATACCCTTCCACTAATTTATTGTTAGCCTTAGAATACCCTTTAGCTGCCATCGATATACCACCTCTTAATCCTTTCTCAATAAATAAGTGCATATCGTAATCGGTGAGTAATTTTAGTTCTACAGCGGTCTTCTTCAACAATGTATCCCACGATAGTCTGGGACTGGAATAGTACCATGACGGGTCCAAGCCGTATTGTTTTAAACATGTCTTTCTAAATATCTTGAATATATCGGCGAGTAACAGTACATCGCTTTTTAAGTACAGATCGTGATAATCACCTAAATTCTTACAACCTAATTTATCCCAGACCGGGTATTGTTTGAGAATTCATTTTTAATTTCAAGTTACACTCGTTATGTGCGGCTCCCCGATAATTACCCGTGACGTGGCAATGATCTCTTACTGAATCCCCATTGAGTGGTTTATTACAAACATTACAACTCGTTGACTTCTTATAAGTCCTCCAATCATCCCAATAATGTTCAAATTTTAATATATTTTTTCCCTCTTTAGGCATATCGATCCTGATAGCAGTCTGTCCAACACCTCTGCAGTCTTCTTTATACACTTCTAATAGATCGTGTCTGCTATACCCATGCAGGCATCATTCGCAGAAATATTTCTTTCTAGCATGTTTTGTTTGATCGTATAATAGCCTGTTTAAACTCTTTATCCGCATATAATGATATTTAACATCTTTTTCGATCAGAAAAGAATTGATTCTGGGAATGTGTTCCGGAGCGGAGCTTATCCTGTGTACAACAATTCCTTTAGAAGAATGGCCGAAAACATTTATAGCTAATTTATTTGCTTTTCCGCAATATCAATTTGTGAGATTGGTGTAGGTTCGTCTATACCATCGAGGTTTAGTCCATCGCTTTGGGGATAGCTAGAAGGTCTATCCGGATTTTTGTCTACGGGGAACAATGCAGATCTTATCATTCTGAAACAGTCATCGCCTTTATTTTTTACATTCATTATGGCTTTTTTCTTTTTATAATACGGAGGTAAATCTATATAAGATCCACCTTTGAAAGGCATATAATTTGCTATATCTAAATATAAACTATAGATTTTATCCACACCCCAACCCGAATCTCTGTTAGTCCAGCGTTCTAAAGTTTCTTCTATCCTCTGAATTGATGAATCTAATGATACGTTTATAGTATCGGATTCGGTTATAACTTCTTGATTGCTGCGGAAATAAGGTTCGGTATATTCAGTGCTATCGTCTGCGTTACTTTTACTCAATGACATTTTAACTGTCAGCTGGAACTTTATACTATTTAAATCATCCAACTCCTCGTTAATTTCGCTCGATATGATGGGATTAACATCCGTGTTGGAATTAATATCCATCTTCCAACCTCTTAGATATTTACCAACGCCGGCTGTGGGTACAAATTTTAACTCATTATTATCTACAACAGTGGGTTTATTTTTATCATTGGGTTGATTATTATCTAGTAAAGCAATCAATTCAGCTTTCCTCATTCAAGAATAACCTCTCAGCCCACTGTTTTTCGTTTGAGCTTTGAGTTCTCTAACAGTCTGGGGTTTGTTGTATTCCAAACCGAGTAAATCGATCAATTCAGCTTTTCTCAATCGAGAATATCCATGTAGACCATGTTTCTTTGCCAAAGCCTTCAACTCTCTCACAAAAACCATTATGGTTTAATGGTATATGCAAAATGAGTCAAATGTCTAAATGATGGCCTTTGACCCCTATCCCACATATGGAACAAACATAATTGATATTTCCCGGTCTGATGTAATAAGAGTGGATCCCACAGTAAACGCCCACACAACGTCGGTTGCATTGAATCCATTTCCCCATGAGTGTAAATCTGCCCAGATTCATGGTTATACATCTATCATATCATTTGTCTAAATGCAAATCCCATCTCCACTGGTGATGCTGTCATCGCTATTTATAGCTCATAGCTTATGTGTAGCTGAAAATAGACAACAGTCAGCCCGACATAGCTGAACAGCCAGTCAGCGCTATTTCAGGGCGAAATGGCTGATAAGACTCAGCCTGACATAGTATGTTTACAGGTCATGGTTTATGTGTAGTTATTGTATAACTGAAAATCGCAACTACAAACAACCCAAACATTATAACTACTATCTCTCTGGTTTTTTGTTCCTCTGACGGTGTATAAAACTGACTTATTGTTGGCCTTGGTATTGGGTCAAGTTTCTTTCCATAAACAAGGAAGTATTCATGCATAGCAGATTCAACATCCTTTGAATTGAATGTCCTTGCTTACGCAGTTCATCATTAATAAAATCTAATCTCAACATCCTCTGTCTGGCTCATTGTGACTGGGCTGTTTCGAGTTATTCTAATACTTTATTATGTCGTTTACGCTCCTCTTCAACTTCTTTAACGTTTGATTCCCTCAGAGTAGAAAATAAATAATTACTCCCTGATAATGCTAGAGCATTAACAATAGCTCCACCGACCATCATCGCAATTGTTGCCATATTTATATGAATATAAAATATTCAAATGTTCAATAATATAAAATATTCAAATGTTTAATTACTTCATTATGTCTTCTGGGATAAGCCCTTGTCTGATTAGCATATCTTTAGTAGCAAATGCCAATCCAATATCAAGACCCATCATACCGATATCATAACCATTAAAATCTAGCTTGGTTGGTGTGGCTTTAGTAATCATTTTAGACATACGGGCATAGCCAATGGCCAAGCCGCTGACCAGCGCTGAATGATACGTTGCGCTACCAACATTTTACCGTCTGTAACTGGAGTAGTCATTATAACATTATATGAGGGCTTACCTCTAATTGAACTTGTTGTTGTGTAATCGGGGGTGACGTTTACTTCTCCGGTCTTATAAAACAACCATACCACCGCTATAGCAACAACCCCTAGTGCATAGGGAGCCCAAGTTTTAATCGGACGACTATGAATTATGTATTAGTTTTGCCTTCCTTGCTAGCGCACCCTTCCTCCCAGCTGCGATTTTCAAAGGATTCTTAGTCACTCTGGCTTGTGATTTCGCAATCGCTGGTATTTCCTCATTCACTTGTTGTGATTTCACAATCAGGGTTATTTCCTCGTTCACTTGTTGTGATTGTGTTTCCACAATCTGTGGTGTCACTTGAGTCTCCATTATTAGTAAGTGGGCACATATGTTTAAATTGACAATACCATTATTAAAGCGGTGGTCACCGGCACTAAGAACATTCCGTATCTATGATAAAACTTACAGCTTACTGCGCTTATAGCGTGTTCAATGAATGGGTCTTTCTCTAGAGATTCGCATAAATGAAGGTGATGTTCTGCCGGGATAGAGAGAAACGTACTAGCTACAATTGTGTATAGTTGTAACATAGCCGACCCTATTGTTTTAGTCATGGTAGCTCCCTAGACTCGTAATGCGAGTATAATTTTGTAATTTTTTCATCTTCATGTTATCAATTTTTTCAGTGGTATAATTTTCCCCCAAATATTGAGAACATTTTCCACCGGCTACCAAAGCCGCGAGTCTTTCTCTATGTTTATCTTAAGATTTATCTATGACTATTTCAGCATGTTGATCAGGTTCTTTGAGCATTTGTTCGATAAGTTTGTCGCATTCCATAATGTAATACAGTGATCGCTCGCTATAACGCTACCAATGGGGTCCAAATAATTGGTGGGCATTATAGACAATGAGCCGTTTAACCGAGGCCGAGGCGCGCGCTCGGAAAATCTCAAATCATCAATATGTGTTTATCTCACGTCACATCAAAATAGTATATATTTTTATGGACCTAGATCTACCTGTAATATCATTCATTTATTAAATCTGTCACATTTCACAATGTCTGAAATACGTATTCCATTTCAATTAATCATTTTTAATCGATAAATTAAAACATTATTCACTATTTCCCGCGATGTTATTGAAAATAAAATTCTCGGACACACATTTCTACAACGGGTCCACATCAAAGAGCAAAATAAAGACGTTTTAAACAAATCTTTAAATATATTATACAAAGTGATAAATAAAATCAACAAAAATATATCTAAAAGTAATCAAACTTACATCTAAGTTATTATTTCCATCGTTTCGTGAGATCGCGTGTAATGTAAGTCAAATGACATCTCGGCTTTCGTCGCCTTGAATTCTCGGCTCGGACACAATGTTTAATGCAAAAATATATGCATGAAAAATCTTTGTCACAGCTCGTAACCTAGCACGATACATTCGCGAAGTTCCATATTTTTAATATATATCGTGATTTCCTGCTTAAAACGTTCAGATTAACACGATTTAACAAAAAATCTTTCGCCAACTTCTGAAATTTATCAAACACGAGCTTGGTATCACAGCTATAATTTGATTGGCTGCCTGAGGTCACGTGCTCAAAATTGACCAATCACGAAACTTGTAGTAGATTTCGGCAAGAAAGCGTCATTAGAAACAAATTTTAATCCAATGAAATCGCTTGTTATAACTACGGAAAAAAACAGGCGATGTTACGAAAGCGCGATTACGAAATGAATGACCGCCGTGTTGTGACAGCAACTACATGTGTGTGACAGTGTCGCCTCAAATTGGATTGCCCACTAATTAAGAATATAAACTTCGCTTGTGGTTCTCTTTTATTGCATGCATGCGCTTCTAAGATCAAAGGTCGATAGTGTGAAAAGTTAACTAGTTGAACAATCGTATTTCCGGGACTTGCCGCGGATGTTTTCAAACAGATTATTAGAACTCCATTCAGCGACAAACGGTTGATTATGCAGTGAGAAGCGTTATGTGCAAATGAACAACGAACAACAATACAATTATGTCTGTGTAAAACTATCAGTAATAAAAGTGTACAAAATTTTGGGAGCCATGAGTTACCGCGCGTAGTAACCGAAGTAGCGATTTATCGAAGAGCGCAATAGCGAGCGATCACTGTACCTAAGGAGATATTTAAGTTTAACATAATAAAATATGGCATATCCAATACAGCCTGAAATAATAAACTGTTGCGACAGAATGAGGATTTTAAACCACATTATTACATAATAACCGCTATTGTAACATAAAAGTAGGTATGTTCTCTGATCTGATTGGTTAAAAAGTGTTGTCGAATGAGCATAACATCGCTGAATTTTGGGTGTCTCATCACCGTGTATGTATACATTGATTAATGGAACTATTTTTGAAATCATCAACATGGAGGAACGGATGGAAATTTACCCTGACTTTCACATAAGAGATTTCGATGAAATATTGAGTGATTGGGACGACGAGACATTTTCTGAGATAATTCAAGAATTTGAAGGTAAATGAAATTTACCTTTTTTCATTAATTACCCAATCATAATCATAAATGATGTAATTTTCTTGGGCTTGGCCAAAGGAAAAAGAAAAGAAAATCATTTTTTAACAGAGTAAAAAACATTTATTGCAACTCTATAATAGTTATGACTTTCATAATTATTATTATTATCACTCACAACAGCTGTTGAAGCTGAAAACCGTCTGAGATGGCCCCTGAACTAGGAAATATAGCCAGCGTTTCTGTAGAGCCCAAAGTTCAAGCATCCAGTGACCGCAAATGCAAATGCAGTACAGGACATCGTGGATGGGAACCTCTCCAAATCTACTGGGCGTAGTACCTCCTGGGGAGTTAAATTATTGAACGGTAAAGACGACTTCAAAATACAACTTCAAACTATGTTTACGTTCTAAGGCGTTATAATGAGGCAATTTCAGTTTCGTTGTAAGACGACTATCTTTGTTTACATTGTTTACGTTGAATACGTTGGTGGGTGAGGTTCAGAAAACTAAAATAGAAAGAAAATACAATTCTTACTTTAGGCTGAACCAATTAAATAGTCAAAATGACCAATTTAAAAGAATAACAAACAACTGTCTGACAAAATACTCAAAATTGCTTACAACTGCCAAATGGTTACTGAATTGAAGTTATAAATGCATTGAACACTTGAGAGATAACATAATATTAACTTTGGCATTGAAAAATATGAGTTTACTTACATTTGTGTTGCTTTACACTTTGGAGAATGTAACTGTGGTCCTAACAAGATGGAGATTTGACTGATTGTGTGGGGAACATGTGCTTTTTAGATCATGTGACTTGAAATGGAATTGAGGCTGTAAACAAGTAATTAATTTATCTGCAAAAGTTTATTGAGAAATGGGGATTTGAACTCACAATGTCTAGCTTTCAAAGGTCATGTGACATATTATAACCAAATACTTTATCCACTAAGCCAAAGTGAGGAGGTTCAAATGAAGATGACTTTAAGTGGACCAAATGTTTAACTAAGAAAAACTTTGTTTTTTAAAAATAAATGAAACTTAAACCATTACAAAAATATAGAAAATGAACTTTAAACAAAACTCTTGAAACAGATGAAAAACACCATTTCTGCATTTACATACTCGGCCTCTTAAACATACATGTTTAACCTAACTACTAAATGCAGAATATAAATAATCAACCATTCCAATCAATTGTCTTTTAGAGTCTCTGAAACACATAACTGCAATGTCAGTTAAACACTGATTAGTTCACTTTTCACTTGGTACCAGCAAAACAAGTTTGGTCACTGGTCGACGTAGTTCAGAGTCTTTATCTGAACACTGCGGACAAAGCCATCTTTATCGGCGTCTACACTGATCACACGTCCCATAGACCAGCAGGATCTATGGAGATTGTCATCTTTGACGAGCACAATGCCGTTGATCATCAGATTGCGTTGAGGTGTATTCCACTTCTGGCGTTCTTGTAGAGAGAGCAGATACTCCTTTTTCCATCTTGTCCAGAACACGTTGGCAAGATACTGGATTCTGCTCCATCGCCGACGCATGTACATATCGTCTCGTTGAAACTGTCCAGGAGGAGCTACATATACGTTGGACTTCATCTTTAGCAGATGATTTGGTGACAATGGAGTGAGGTCTCTGGGATCACTGGAAGATGTTGTCAGAGGTCTTGAGTTGATTATCTCTTCAACTTCACACATCAAGGTTCTGAATGACTCGTCCTCTATTCTATCTCCAAACTCATACAGCATTGGAGCCAGAACCTTTCTAACTGATCGCACCATCCTTTCCCAGGACCCTCCCATGTGGCTAGCTGATGGTGGGTTGAAGTGCCAGTCTATGTTGACTTTTAGCAGATGAGATTTCACTTGGTTTTGGTCCATTTCCATTAGAGCTTCCTTCAGTTCCCTTGTAGCCCCAATGAAGTTGGTCCCGTTATCAGACCACATCTCCTGCACAGGTCCTCTTCTGGCAACAAAATGACGTAGAGCATTGAGAAAGGAGTCTGTGTCGAGAGAGTTAGCAGTTTCTATGTGGACAGCTCTGCTCACAAGGCAAGTGAACAACACTCCATAACGTTTGACCTGCTTCCTGCCCTCCTTGATGATGAAAGGGCCAAAGTAATCAACACCAGTGAATGTGAACGGTGGTCCTGGACTTGTTCTACTTGGTGGTAAGTCGGCCATTTTCTGTTCACATGTTGGGGCAGTTAGGCAACGACATGTCACACACTGATGAAGCACATTTCTGACTGTTGAGTTGGCACTGACCACCCAGAGGTTTCTCTTAGCACTGACAACACATGATTTCTACCAGCATGACTCAGCTTATGATGGACGTCACGAATGATGAGTGTTGTCACATGGTTCTTTCTTGGTAAGAGTATCTGGTGCTTCATGGATTCTGGAACTTGAGCCTTGTTGAGTCTGCCTCCAACTCTGAGTACTCCATCAGAATCTATGAATGGATCCAACTTGGAGACAGAACTGCTTCTTGGTACTCGGCCTCGTTTACCAGATGAGTCTTGAAGAGAATTGATTTCACAACTGAAAGTCTTTGACTGAACATACTTAACTACAGCTTTTGAAGCATGCTCTAGGCGTTTTACGATGAACACTTCTGTCGTTTGGCAGTCAGGGACATGTTTCTCTAACTGGCACTTCATCCGTTCTTGAAGAATGTCCATCACACAACTGTAGACTGCAACTGCACGTTTCAATCTGTACCAATTTGAATAGCGATTGATCAGACAGTCCATACCACTTTCACAGATTTGAGCTTGTGTGACACACGATTCTACAGTCTCTCCACACTGTTCATCACAGTCAGTTGGTAGTTGCTTTATTTTCCATTCCGTTTCAGGAGTTCTGAGAAAAACTGGCCCATTGAACCACTTGTCGTCCTGGAGTAGTTTTGCTATAGTTGTTCCCCTTGAGGCGACATCAGCAGGATTGTCATATGTATCAATATACTTCCACTGGTTAGGAGAAGAGAAATCACGAATGAGCCGGACCCTGTTGGCAACAAACAGGGGGAATCTCTTCTTCTCACTGTTGATGTAGTGGATAACCGTTGTTGAGTCTGTGTAGTATGAGACATTGTCTATTTTCACATCAAGTTCTTTAAGGAGTTGTTGTCCAATTCTGATTGACATAGTTGCTGCTGTCAGTTCTAGACGAGGAATAGTGACAGTTTTCACAGGAGATATTCTTGACTTACCCATCAGGAAGGCAACATGGATGTTCTCACTCTTGTCACACAGTCTGAGATATACTACACATCCATATCCCCGAGTGCTTGCGTCGGAGAACACATGCAGTTGAGCTGATGTGACTTCCCCAAAGTCAAATGGCTTTACACACCATGGAATGTTCAGAGTTTTCATCAAGTCAAGTTCTGACAACCATTTCTTCCATTCACATGCAAGTTCACTAGATATGTCATCATCCCAATCTAGGCTTTGGTCGGTGCACAAGTCCTGGAGTATCTTCTTTGCAGGCAGAATAACTGGGGACACCATTCCAAGTGGATCATACAATGAAGACACGGTTGACAGGATTCCTCTGCGAGTCACTGGTTTGTCTGGTAACTCCACAGAAAATCCAAACATATCAGAGTTCACATACCATCTCATGCCCAGGGCTCGTTCTATTGGTAGATCATCATAGTCAAGGTCTCTGGACTGCAGCTCTTTGGAATGATCATCTGTGGGAATCGACTTCAGTAGATTTCTGCTGTTAGATGTGAACTTGGTTAATCTGAATCCACCATCTGCACAGGCTGATACAAGATCTTGCACCAAACTCACAGCTGTGTCTTCATCCTTTGCAGCTTTTAAGCAGTCATCTACGTAGAAGTTCTTTCGGATGGTCTCAGCAACAAGAATACCATACTTTTCTTCTGCTTTGGATGCTGTGTGTTTCAAGGCAAAGTTGGAAATGCTTGGGGATGACACGGCACCGAAGATATGTACAGCCATTCTGTACTCTTTAAAGTCAGTATTAAGATTACCTTCTAGCCACCAAAGGAATCTCAGATGATCGTGTTGTGAAAATGGAACCTTTACTTGATAAAACATAGCCTCCACGTCACTCATGAAAGCTACTGGTTCGTCCTGAATCTTGTCAGCACACCAATCAGAGAGTTCATTAAATCAGGTCCCTGGAGAAGTCTGTCGTTAAGAGAAGATCCTTCATATCTGGCACTGCAGTCGAATACAACACAAATTTTCTCAGGTTTCCTTGGGTGGTAAATACCATGGTGTGGAAGATACCAGACGTTATCAGCAGATGCAGAGAGTTCATCATCAGGCACAGGATTGGCAAAACCTTTCTCTAGGAGATTGTTGATGAACACAGTGTAGTCTCTGTGGTAGGTTTCACTTTCCAGCATCTTCTTTCTCTGCCACTTAACTCTGCTGAGTGCTTGTTGTCTGTTGTTTGGAAAGTAGGCATTAGGATTCCGGAACGGTGGTGGTAGCTGATAGTGACCATTGATGAACTCCACATTCTGTTCAACCATATCCATAAACCGCTTGTCTTCTCTGGAATAGCCACGTTGACCAGGAAGATCACCAATGTCTTGTTCGCTGAAGTCCTTCTCCAGGAGTTTCACTACAGTGTCCGTTGTTAAAGATTCTTTTACAACCGTTGATTCAGTGAAGATCACTCTGTTGCAGCAAAGAGAATTCTGAACCTGATCATATTTCACATGCAGAGGCCCATTTACAGTCCATCCGTGTTTATATAGCACAGCAAAGGGACCATTGTCACCCGAAGGGATTACTTGTTGTGGTTCCAGTGCTTGAGGACAATTGCTTCCAAATTAACAGTCCAACTTCAAGATTGGGATACACACTTGGAAGCTTGTTTGCCATGTCATGAAGATAAGGCCATTTCTTCAAGAATTCTGGATCAGGAATTTGATCACGGTTGACAGGGAAATCATTTTTCACATATGTCTTTGGAAGTGGAACAGGATTAGCACAATCAATGTCCATAACCACAAGACCAGTCACCACTGAGGTCGGCACAATGTAAATACCATGCATCATGCGAAGCTTTAAGGTTGTCTGTGTTGATGGAGCACCAAGCTGACACTGAAAATCTTCAGTCATGAAACACCCTGAGCTCCAATTATCCAGGAAAGCATATGTCTTTATGTTCACACCATTGTCTTCAAGATGCACTGTAACTGGAAGAATCGACTGGAGAACTGTTTCCATGGCATCTGAAGTTGCTGCACTGCAGGACGTGGTTACACCATCGCTTGACCTTGATACTTGTTTGGCTTGAGTGTCTGTTAACTGCGGTGTTGATTTCATGGTGAAGTTGTCATCATGAAGTAAAGTTGGATGACGCTTCTCGCACTTCTTACAGAGTCTTTTCTTCAAACATCCTTTAACAGTGTGGTTGTAAGCGAAACATCCAAAGCACATTTTCTTCTCCATCATAAAGCTTCGTTTCTCAGTGAGCGTCTTTTTGGCAAATTCGAAACAGTCGTCAATATCATGCGACTTTGAACAGAAATAACATGACAGTGGTCTTCTCGGTTTATCAGTTGAGGAACTGGAATTAACTGAAGTAGCAAATGCAGTTGATCTAGACTTTGATGATGGTTGTCTGCCCTTAGTTGTTTTACCTTGTGAAGATGTACTTAACTGTTCTCTATGCTGCATGGCTTCTTCTCCAAACGCTGGTTCGTTGGCCGATTTGGCAGCAATGTCAATGAACTCGACAAGATCTTTGAACTCCATTGACCTTGAACTGATGATATGGCACTTTGTCACTCGATCTCTCCATCTGTTCTGAAGATGAGATGGCAATTTGTGGACAATTGCTTGAAGATTCGGAGCATGGTTCAGCACTGACATGTGGGATATGTTCTTCATTGCATGGAGACACTTTGTCTGGAACACAGAGAACTTCTTCAGTTTCTGGCTGTCATCATACTTGATATCAGGCCATAACATAACCTGGTTGATGTAGGACATTGACACCTTATATGGATCACCATATTCCTTGTCCAACAGCTCCCTTGCTTCTGTATATCCATCGAACTGAGACATATCAAGTCTTTCGGTTCACCTTCCAGTTGCTGATCGAGGTAGCACAGCCTGTCTCTGTCACAGTTAGTATGAGGCACTATTCTAGCATCAAATGCCATCATGAAGGATCCATATTCAATTAGGTCACCTTTGAACTTTGGTACTTCAGGTTGAGGGAGAAACATGGCAGTCAACATCTGTTGCTGAGCTTGGACCATACTTTCTGTTCCAGGTTGAGTAAACGTTGAGCTGAATGCAGGAGGATTTAAGCTGGGAGGCGTTACAGTGTCACAGACCGGAGTGTTATGCTGAACATGTACAGTACTCTGTTGACTGGAGGAAACAGGATATATAATGTCTTTAGCATCATGTTGCAGTTCTGATTGAGCATGCAGATGATCACCTCGTGGCTGTACAATTGGTGGCACTGTTGTTTGAAATGATGGAGACTCCATTTCTGCATATACTCTCTCCCTTGCCTCAGCCTTTGCAATTTCAATATCAAGCTTTATTTCTTCTAACTTGCGAATATCTTCAAACTTGACCTTTTCTGTAAGCAATTCTGCAAGGCGAGCTCTCTCCTTGGCTCTTGCTGATTGTGTTGAACTTGTTGACTTAAATGAAGATCTTGAAGCAGAGTCAATGTTGTCTGCAAGTTGAACTTCTATGTTGGAGATCCATTGGGAAACGTGTTCTCTGTATTTGATGAAGTCGTGTTCCTTTTCTTTATTCGACTTGCTCTCAATACTCTTTAGCTCTTCTGTCTCTAATGCAGCAAAATATGCATCAAAACACATTGTGTATTGATCAAACAGTTCATTTAGATGTTGATAACTCATCTTCACTAAGTGCAAATTATCTCCACGTTCCATGAGCCTTGAGATTTCGTTGCGCTTCTTTGTCACTGCTGTGGTAGTTGCTATCTGTTTATTCTTCCAAAGTCTGAGTCTCTCAACTTTCCCTTTATCAGTTAGAGTCCTAACCTTTCTAAGATTTCGACCTTCACTTTCTCCTTCATCTTCTTCAAAGCTCACTTGTCTATTCTGCTCATGTGACAGATCAGTCTCATCATCAACTATTGAATAATCATGACTTGTTGCCATGGTTACGTTGTACTTGAAAAGTCACAGTTCAGTTTTAGCTTTTTATCAATTTCAGTTTTGGACAAGTCTAGTTTCAACGTTATCTTGCAGTATAAACTAATGTAGATGCAAGAAACACAAACTTCTGACACTCGCACCCACAAGGAATTTTATTACATGATGTTGAGCGTTAATCACAATGTTCAGTACAAACGTTGAATAATAACCCTTCAAACATAATCGTTGGTAAAGGAGTTGAATTGAAGAGCTGACGTTGAACGGTAAAGGCGACTTCAAAATACAACTTCAAACTATGTTTACGTTCTAAGGCGTTATAATGAGGCAATTTCAGTTTCGTTGTAAGACGACTATCTTTGTTTACATTGTTTACGTTGAATACGATGGTGGGTGAGGTTCAGAAAACTAAAATAGAAAGAAAATACAATTCTTACTTTAGGCTGAACCAATTAAATAGTCAAAATGACCAATTTAAAAGAATAACAAACAACTGTCTGACAAAATACTCAAAATTGCTTACAACTGCCAAATGGTTACTGAATTGAAGTTATAAATGCATTGAACACTTAAGAGATAACATAATATTAACTTTGGCATTGAAAAATATGAGTTTACTTACATTTGTGTTGCTTTACACTTTGGAGAATGTAACTGTGGTCCTAACAAGATGGAGATTTGACTGATTGTGTGGGGAACATGTGCTTTTTAGATCATGTGACTTGAAATGGAATTGAGGCTGTAAACAAGTAATTAATTTATCTGCAAAAGTTTATTGAGAAATGGGGATTTGAACTCACAATGTCTAGCTTTCAAAGGTCATGTGACATATTATGACCAAACACTTTATCCACTAAGCCAAAGTGAGGAGGTTCAAATGAAAATGACTTTAAGTGGACCAAATGTTTAACTAAGAAAAACTTTGATTTTTAAAAATAAATGAAACTTAAAGGGGCACTGATCTAACGCAATTCCCTGGGACTGGTTGTTGCCTTTGTTATTGTTTTTTTCCAAGTGAGTACCCGGATGTATAGCAGAAATCTAGACTAGTTCGCGACCTCTGCTGCGCCATTCGTAAGCGCATTAGTCGGTAAGCGCATTATGGGTAGTAATAAGGGCGTATGGTCACACTGATCAACAAAATGAAATACAGTTTTCGAGATAATAAGGAAATGTAACTTTGTGGGTAGCATCGGTAATGGTGACGAAGTTTTGATAAGTCACTTGCTTGGTAATTTTGCGATTTTCGTTGACACTATTTTGACTTGCAACACAAGGTAAATATTTCACCTGAGCATTGCTTTTTTTATAGTGTGTATATTTTTTTACTGTCAAATGTGTAACAAATTTATTAAAGGTCTAAATATTCAGTTATTGTACAAAGTGACTGAAAAGCATTTCCATCTGTATTATTATGATAACGAATTCCAAACATTTTGATGTTTAATGTCATCACCAAGAGACTGAAAATGTTATGTTGAAAAGTACATTTCTATGTTGTTTGGCTTCTAATCTTACATAATAATCTGTTGTGATGTTTGTAGGCCCTTTTGATCGTCTTAATCAATCTGGACAGATTTTTTAGTCAAAATGACTGAAATATTTACACATTTAATAAATTGCCTGAGAGAATCACATTTTACAAATTGACGGTAATATATACACGCTTACAAAGGAAAAGACCTGTGAAAACAACGTCTATCGCTCATTGAAGAATTTCCCAACCAAGACGTAGAGAAACAAGAATGAATCGGTTCAAATGAAGGAAAACAAAATGCAAATATCATAATTACAACCTACCAAATGTATGTGTATAAATTTTAGGCAGCTTCCTTGTTCGAGGAATGTATCCGTGAATATCCACACAAAGGAACAATTACTCACTCGTCTGCAGCTGTACAAAGAAACTTATTCGATGTCACATGTCTCAGTAACAATCAAATATTTTAAAAGATATATATCGTTTCGGGATATTATAACCCGTGTTCGTTTCTCAACTGATCACCTGGATTGTTTCAGGTGTCTTACATAGGTGTCAAGTCTCACTGGTCGGCTGAGAAAGCCCACGTGACAACTATTTTCATAACGTCCACGGTTCCTAAAAAATCCATTGAGTGATAGATAACAATGATCAATCAATCAACGTATTAACAGTTAACCCTTTGAACAAAGTATGTTGTTTTTACATCGGCACTTCACACCATGGTATGAGTGTATTCCCTTTGTTTTAGTAAACCTAGACATGTAAACACTGTGCAAGATAACAGTGATTAATCAATCAACGTATTTTCTGTTAATCCTTTGATGACTAGGAACGATCCGTTGATTTACAAAAAAAGTAATCAACTGATCATTCATCTCTTGCTGGGCTGACACGTGCATATTACATAACACACATTTCACCTCACTTCAAACCTGGATTTAGATTGAATAATTACCCCAGACACAATAAATGCCAAATGGGAAACTTTGTCAGGTAATCTTAGTGGTGCTACCACTAATTGTACCTGTAATAAATTCATTAACTGAGCATCAAGTGAATGATGACAAATACACAAGTGTAGGGTTATACCAGAAAACGATGACAACAAGGGAGTAGTAATCATATTATCGACGCAAGCCGAAATCCGAAAATGCTTTCACTCCATGGATACTTTTTTTAGTATTAAACTATAACCATCTGGGGTATTTCCAAATGACGACATCCGATGAGCTCCGCTGTTCTTTTTGTCTGTTTGTTTAGGCTGAAGAAATTAATAAACATGCCCCCTTTGTCGAAATCTTTATAGATCACGGTTAACCAATCAGTGTTTATGCAAAAACACGTAAACAAATAATGCCTCCAGCCTCAAAGTTTATTTAGCTGTCCTTGCAGACGGTAGCCCAGTCTCTGGTCACGTTCAGTTGCGTTGCGTATCATCCGGGTACTCACGGGGGAAAAAACAATAACAAAGGCAACAACTAGTCTGGGGAATTGCGTTAGATCAGTGCCCCTTTAAACCATTACCAAAATATAGAAAATGAACTTTAAACAAAACTCTTGAAACAGATGAAAAACACCATTTCTGCATTTACACAATGTGTCATCGCAAAAATTGGCAATAATATAACGAGATTGACCAAAATCATAACGTAAATTAAATATTTCGTTTTATAAGATTTGAGATATGTTATGCTAAATGGATGTACGGAAATTTCATTTAATCACGACGCCGTAATAGGACTAATAACAAATTACTCCCACTTACTGTCACATTTGTACCCTGAACAAGGCAATGTTTTTCACTTCCAGAATGGCTTGTTTTCCGAGGTTTTGAACCCAAGTTCGAAGAGCTTCCTGCTTCTCAACTGAATGAGAGACTTAGTTCTTTTATGCCGAAGTCAGAAATGCTGAGGGAGATCTTTACTCAAAATCGAGTTTTGTTGGGTTACGTGCTGCCATACACAGGCACATCAGGGGACCGCCATTTGAGCGCAGCATGAACATTATCCAAGACCGGGAATTTCACACTGCAAACAATGTTTTTCTGTCCATGATATATTTTTGCTTTAATTTGCTAAGCAGTTGCTAGATTTCGCTATATTTGCTAAGCTGTTGCTAACATTTGCTTAACAGTTGCTAAAGTTTGCTAAGCAGTTGCTTAAGTTTTCTAAGCAGTTGCTATTTTTGCTATATATCTGCTATTTTTGCTAAG
The DNA here is from genome assembly GCF_022045235.1 of Haliotis cracherodii. Lineage (NCBI taxonomy): Eukaryota > Metazoa > Mollusca > Gastropoda > Lepetellida > Haliotidae > Haliotis > Haliotis cracherodii. Next base: position 35,283,663 of record NW_027266286.1, read on the forward strand.
CAATTGCATCAGCAGCTGGTTGATCGGTTTTTATTACGAGTTTACAAAGCTTCGTTTCCGCTAACAGTTTTCTGACTTTATCTCGCGTAGACATTCCTCAAATGAATCTCGGTCTTTGCAATGAAACAGGGCTACCCATTTGGTCTTCTCTCTGAGATCTTTCAGGACAGAGTTGTATTTTTGAGTAAGTACCCAAACGCTATGCTGAGTATGTCTTCCGGAGAATGCTAAATATGAAAGCATATCTTTCTTTTTGGTAAGTTCTTTACTCGCACTGCAGTTGTCTATTATGAAAAGGGTTGATTCTCCTTTGTATTTTTCGTGACATATGTTAACGATCGCCCAGATGAACTCTGTGTACCTCGGGATCATTCATTACCCAATCTCTCCATAGGTATGTTTTATTACCGCTTATAGTCGGGCACAGAATAATAGTATGGTTGAAAACGTCGTCCATTCTGTATATTAAGTTGCCCGTCCATAATCACATACAAATATATGTTAATTTACCAGCCGCTTCCTGGTGCTTCGTTATCTGTATAGTAACACCCTCGCTGGTATTTTCTATTCTCCGCCCACTGCCGTGTAGTTGGTCTTCGTCCGTGGTTCGCATGTCGAGCCATAGCGCATACTTCGTGGTAAGGAATTCAGCCATAGATACATCTCCGAGAGACAGATCTTTCACGACCGCGTTAACTTCTGGGCTTCGCTTTATAGGAGGGAGTTTTTTAATCTCATCCCACTGTTGATATGCTCGCATGCCTTGACTATATAGTTGATTAGGCACGCCCTTGATAGTCAATTCTACTTTTGTGATCTTGGGGTTGTAGAACCTCTCAGTATCTCTTGCAAATGCTTCAGAGGGGTCCTCAAACAACATTAAAATACCCTTCAACGATCTCGCTGGGACGTTAAGATTGATATTCCACGTCGTATCTCTTTTGTTCCTGGTGATCTTTCGGTGTTGAAGCACGCGATCGTACAAAATGGCTAAACTTCCGGTATACTGGTTACGAATTTGTCTGGCTAATTCAGGATCTGTTATCATATCATACTCCAGTGAGATATTTTCAATAGAATAGCTAGTACCATCTTCAGTAGCTTTGATTACTCTGCTGTAGCCCTTAAAAGGGAGTTTGTATTTAACCTATCGGCTAGGGATACTTGATAGAAGGGCATGTGACTATCTAGTAATTCAAAGTCTAGCGGAATATAGAATCGGTTAACTAATGCAACAGCCTTATCTCCTACGACGGTATTATCGCCACTATCAGCACCTACACGCAGTCTCAATGTATTCTGATTACAAATACCTTGGTACTGTAAGTTTTCCCCTTCTTTAGCCTTTCTCCAGAGATCCATGTAACAGAAATATAGATCGCTGTCGTCAATACTCAAAACTTCATTACTGCTAATTTTTATCGCGATTTTCTTAACAATCGCACGACCTATGTTCTGAACGACCTCTCTGCTAGCGTCGGTAGAATTCAAACCAATTGTAAATGATAGTCGTGCAGTTCCCGGAACTAACACATCGTGAGCTCCTAGATTCGGAAAGCGAACCAGAAGCGTTTGATTCTGATCAATGGTACTCGGGTTATTAGTTATAGTTACAGACTGACGAATTGCTTTGACCCCTAATGGATCCCGAAGTCTACATTGTGGGTTTAACTTGCGTCCGTATTGCGAAGACATTGTTATATCGAAATTATGTAACCTAATGTTTGATATAAAAATGGATGATTTTAATCTAGATGAAACCAGCTTTATGAATCTTAACGATGAACTTTTACAATCAACCGTTAATGATTATTACGATGCCTTAAAAGAAAGCCCAATAGGTCGTGACTATTCAAAGTTTACGATAGATAGTAAAGGAATATTGCGACTGCATGGCTCTCCCGATATTGATCTTATGAATTCTCGTACTCGCAAGGCCCTAGCCTTGTCTACGATAGCAAGTAAACATGGCATCAACATTGTTCGTAATGAATTAGCTTTTGTAGACAACTCACGAGAAAAACTTTCTGCGAAGACTACTAAGGTTCTTAAGACTGTGCGTGCTGAACTCGGTACCATAGATAAAGATAATTTGGAAGAAAGCTCGAAGCTGGCTTCGGACGGACTCGGAGAAATCTTGGATACCTACTACGATAATTCCACGTTACAGGTATCACCATACTCGGAGTACAGTATTAGGGAATTACGAGGCCTTGACAAGGCAATGCAAACAAAGCGGGGAGAACTCATCAATAATATAGCCAAGCTATCTGAACTTGACAAGCATATAGCTTATGAGAAAACAAAACTTGAACAGGTGGGTGATGAATTCAGTAGACGCAGCGTTGCAGAAAGATTGTGTAACTTAGAAGACGAAAGATCGGCACGCCTCGAAGCGGCTTCGATTACATAATAGAAAGGCACTTCGTTCACAAATAAGTAGAATTCGAGAAACTATCGATAAAGTCCTCAACAATGATACCACACTGGCCGATAAAATTAAAACATTGTTCAGAGAACAGGCCTAGGGGATAACCATTACCAGTATTTTAACCGCATTAGGATTTATTATATCGACTTTGACTCTCACGTTAACCGGTGGTAGTGGTACAGGGGGTGGCACACCGCCTAGTGATAGGGCTGGTGTAAAAGAGTGGATAAAAAAGCATTTACAAGCATTAGGAGAAGCCTATGTTGTTGATTTTTAGCTGCAATATGTGGTGGCACTTGTGGTTATGCGTCAGTAGGAGCGTCCGTAGATATCTGTGTCTTGACTATTCCCGTTTCGCCTTTGTTTGTTTGCGTTATTAATTCGGTGTTAATATCTGAATTTATACCTGGTTTTTGTTGATCAGTAGCAATAACAATTTTTATTATTATAACCCATCACTTGACCGATCTTAAGTTCCATATTACTCGGAGACATGTATAGTCCCGGCGCATAAACGTAGTCTACTTTGGATTGAGGGTACTGTAATACATCTTGATAACGTTTTAAAGAAGATGGAATATCAACGGTTGAATTAATAGCATCCTCCACGTTTGCGACAAACTGTTTTTGTGCATCGAGCGCCGTCCCAGAACCAATTATTCCCGTTTGTGTTTGCGATTGTGCACCAAGAATTGCCCATACATAAGTTCTTATTGATTCATTAACTCTTACAACTCCTAGGTTAGTAAAATTATTTTCTGCTTTAAGCATGTTAAGAAATTCATTCCAAGCATTTCCAGGTCGTTGCTCAACCTTTTGGACAGTGAAAGCAACACCACCCTTAAAGTTCATACGATCATCTCTCCACTCGTTACTTGAGAGAGCAAAGCTCGGAAGAAGCCGACCTCTTTTCAGTAAATCATCGCTGACTTCTTTAACAGAGTGAGTACCAGCGTACGGAATACCTAGACCATGGTTAACCCAACTCAGACGCCAATCTTTACTCGTAGAAACATTAAGTTCCTGACAAATATGTTTGAATGCCCACCTATTGTACGGATTATTTGTGGAATTCCATGCTCGATCCTGCGGTAATGGAGCACTAATAAGTATATGTCTTATCTGATAGTACACGTGAAATGATAAAACAGACTTATTAAGTTCAAATCCTGGGACATAAAGAGATACACTACATCCTATTGTGGCACACCATATGGCAAAGTTTAACTGATTCTGCTAAAATTGCATCGGATTGTGGAACCAATCGTGCACCATTTTATCGCTAGTTGCCGTGACCCTATATTTTTCAAAGATATCAGGGAATTCAACAACAAAATTAGCACCAGAGCACTTACTAAAATCGACTGATTAGTAATGTAGGTGAGGTGAGGTGAAATGGGGTTTAACGTCGCGTCCAAGATTATTGCACTTATATAGCGACGTGCATGCACGCACGTGTATGTGTGTGTGTGTGTGTGTGTGTGTGTTTGTGGCTGCTTGTAATAGTCCGGACTGATGCCGATTTATAGTGCTAGCACACTGAGATACCATGCCGCAGTTTAACATGAATACCCCACTCAGACACAGTATACTGACTCCGAGCCGACCAGTCCTTGTTTTAGCCCCTTAATGCCGAGTGCCAGACAGGGTAACAACAAGTACCATCTTTTAACGTCTTTTGATTAGTAATGTAAGTTGATTTCATATTTCAGTTATGATATAGTATTTTTGTATATTTTATATGTATGTTACACTCCCAGGAATAACAAATGGTCAGTCTATTCAACTGCTTCATACTATCGATAACTCGGCTGGGCAACTTGAAGTCACTCTCTGCGATGTAACGTATTACCCGCAGTGGACCAATATCAAATATAAGTGCTGCGAGAAATAATAATAAGATACAACTAATTGATGATCATAACATTTACATTATACCTGATGGGTATTACAGCGTATGCTCACTCAATGATGAAATTTTTAAGCCTTTGGGAGCTAGTCTCACCCAAATTGAATCGAATGGGGTGCTGATTTTAAAAGCTGGAGAAAAGAGTATACTTCTTGAAAGGGGTTTATAAGATACACTTGGATTTTATTGGGTTAAACCAATAATACTATCCAATAAAACATTGCAGGGAGTTAAATTGCCCGATTTAGTTCCCTATAAAGAGTTGTGCATCCATCTTGATCAGATCAGTACGACAGATAATATTCAACTCCAAAGACCTTCTACTCTGCTGAGAGCTATTCCAGTCAAAGATGAAAAATACAATAGCAGTAGAACGGAATCTTTCTCATCATTACAATATAAAAAATTAAAGCAGGGCATTATTTCAGATCTCAAAATCAAAATCTGTAAAACATCAACCTGTACATATGAGGATACTTCAGTGTAACACTCCATATTATAAATAATGGTTGATTCATCAGGCCCTGGAACACTCAGACAATGTAATACAATTGCGCTTTCCAATCTCGGAGACACAGAAGGATTTGGTAAACCCGGATCGATGGTAAGTTATACGCTTTACACTTACAAGATAATGTATACAAGCGGAAAGAAATTGCATTCTCAGGTAATCTAGGAGATTTATGCGATGTAGACGTTAGTAGACTCAATAAAAATACTTCGTACAATCTTACTCGCAACGATGATAATAAATGGACTATGATCGAAGAAAAAATCGAGTGCCTATTGAATATCGTCATTACCCCACCATATGTGATGAGGGGTAAGGGTCATCAATTAACTAAGATAATAAATAGTGGGATCCTACTCGGGGCTTATATCCCCTCAAATAGAAAAAGTGTGTCAGTCTCTCCCCTGCCAGAAAACCCAGGTCATATGTTGTTTAGTCGTCCGGCAGTCAAAAATGTTAGTTTAAATTTGGTATAATATAACGATCATTATGAGATTAAAAAAAAACAAGAGAAACGGCTTCCCACATTATGAAAGTGGATGATTGGTTTGTTAAATCTTTATTAGAAATAATAAAGACTTTTTCAATATAATTCCAACGTATTTCATCTAATATTTTTTAATATCTGCGAGTACCGGCACATGTCTTGCAGTCCGACTTCGCAGTGTTTTTTGCCTTTCACTTCGTGGTTCGGCTTATCTGCGGGTCATATCATTTTCTCTCATATTTCAATGGTCAAGTTAGCACCTCGGCTTATCTACGGGGTCGGCTTATCCGCGGTCATATACGGTACTGAATTCAATGATATAAAACAGAACTTGAGTGCAATACATAATCCTTCTACGCTTATTATTGAAGTCTTGTTTGGAGATGTACCGGTAGATGCCTTCGAAATATTACCAGGTCTATCAATTAAATGGCTCGAGAAACACCAACGTCAACGTTGCAGTATTATTTATATGGGAGCATCACCCGTTGCAACTCTTGAGGGGGTCCAAGTTAATAAAAGTGATAGCATTTCTCTTACTAAGATATTTATGCCGTATAATATACATTTAATAAGGTTGATGTACACTCTCAAAACATTTAAGCAAGACCAATTAAAGACTATTATATTATATAATAATATACATTATGGGTTTATATCCGGCACATCTGAAGCATCTGAAAAGATGGATACTGTTGATGGATTTCGATAACATCAAATAAGCGACATAAAACATAGAATAGAGAAGGAGAGGGAGTTGAGACTTGGATTCTATAAAAAGTATCGCAGAGCCGTGAATGCTCTCGACCGAGTTGACACCGCGCTTGTAACGGCTCGCATGGGACTCGGTGTAGCCTGTGTTGGTTTACTATCAACTATTATCACCGCGCCTACCATACTTGGCATGGAAATAGCGGCTGGAGTCTCAGGACTGGCAGGAATAGCGATAAAATTCATTTCTCGTAAGTTGCACAAGAAAGCATTAAAACATGATAATATTCGGATACTCGCCAAAGCAAAGTTGAACAGCATTGAGGATCATATTTCAACGGCAATGGTTGATTGTAAGATATCCGAGGAGGAGTTTCGTTTGGTGCTGTCAGCATGGTCAGAACTCACTAAATACAACGCAATGAAGCAGGAGATTCGATCAAATTCTCATAAGACCAGTGGTATTAGCGAAGACGAGATAAAAAAGTTCATAGAACAGGGGAGGCAACAAGCGCATCAATTATTCTGTGCCAAAACCAAAGAACTGGTTGGAGATTAAAATTAGATTGCTTCCTATCGTTGGATCACATTTAAACGAATGCTTACATAAGTATATAATAATGGAGAATTACAAACCAACAAAGGAAGAACTCGAAAAAAGCTATCGAAGCATTTATGTTCAGGGACAAAATTATCAAATTGAGAGAATTACCACAAGGTATATATTACATCAGTGATATCAAACCAACCAAATACGGTCATCAATTGTTTCTTTCCAATTATCAAGAAGAGTATATAGTCTGGTCTCCTAGTAAAATGAACGAAGAACTTAGTAAAAATGTTGAATATAAATTTGTGAAAAAATAATGGTATACGTATGAGTAAAAATAATAGAGAATATTTTCATTACAATTTAGTTTAATGTCATGACGATCGTTGAATCGCATCATCGTTTTTGCATTAATAATTCCCTCTGTAGAAGTGGTATTGGTATATAAATCTGACACCAGTGGAAGTGAGCCAGAACCATCATTACCTATACTACTGACATCTTTACCTCTTGACAGTTTGGAAGTACCTATGACAACAGTGAATCTTGGTAAATCCATGATGCAGGATGTTCAAGAGACATCTTCACCTCTGGACAGTTTTCAAACACTTATGACACCAGTGAATCCAAAACAAATCCATGATGCAGGATGTTCAAGAGACATCTTCAGCTGTGGACAGTTTTCAAACACCTATGAAACCAGTGAATCCACAAAAAATCCATGATGCAGGATGTTCAAGAGACAAAGTTTTCGGATGGACGTTAGTGTTTGAAAAATTCATAAAAAAATGGAAAATTAATAAAACCAATTTTTTTCCTTTAGACTGCACCCTCCATATGACACAGATTATATGGACTAAGGTTAAGATGAATCCACTGAATAATCTAAGAGAAACCGCACGGACAAAGTCTTCAGATGGACATTAGGGTTTGAAAAAATCATAAAAAATGGAAAATTAATAAAAACATTTTTTTTCTTTTGACTGCACCCCTCCATATGACACAGATTATATGTACTAAGTTTTAGATGAATCCACTGAATAGTTTAAGAGAGATCGTGCGGACAAAGTTTTCAGATGGACAGACGGACGGAATCTTGGTATAACTATATACCCCCGACATTGTCGGGGGTATAAAAATTAGAACAATAAAAAAGGAATATGATTGGTTGATACACGATGGGTGTGTGCCCTATGGTTAATGAATGGCTAGACAGAGAGGAATACTTAATCCTGTTGGACTGGCACTAACCTTCTTGACATATTTACTGGGTGCTTGGAAAGAGATTATGGTGTCACTATATAGCTTGCATGGGGGCTAATCTTTAATGAGTCTGAATTGAAGTAATTGCTGAATGTTCTAATATAGGCGATGACAGATTTACTGAAATAAAATAGTTCAAGGCAATCTATAAGACTATGTAGACATGTCTTTTGTCTGAGAGATGGGATCTTTATACCTTAGGCTAGCATTTATCTAAAAGCTTCAAATCTATTACCGTATTCGACGTAATAAGCGCCCCGCTCTAATAAGCGCCCACGTCGATATTTGCTAATATATTGGCTAGTGAACAATCTCAATTAGCACCCCTTCCGATTGATCAATGTACATAAGACTTATTTATTCGTGTATAATACGCACTCGTGTGTTATATGTACCCTTAATTAATTAAGTCCTGGAAAGATATATCTTTCGTATATAAACATTTCAGGCTGTCAGCATAAACCACGAAATCTACGATCTTTTAACACCAAAATGATATTCTGAAAAAAGCCCCCTATTTCTAATTTTGAGAGCGCCCTGGGCGCTTATTACGTCGAATACGGTAACATGATTAAACCATGTAGACATAACTCTTGTCTTACTGAATAGTATGTCTAGGAGATGCGCTCCCGTTACCTTAGGCTAGCATCTATCTAAAAAGCTTTAACTTGAAACTTGAAACTACTTATATTTTATATATGCATTTTACCTGATGATAAGCATTACTTGCTTAACTATAGTTATATGAAATGATGTATAAATATTACACCATGATAACTCATAAAATCACTTGATGTGGATCTAATTATCATAGGAAAACTTATTATAAATGTTATATCATGATAGAAAACAACTATATGCAGGATGAGACTTGAAGTATTTTAGTAATGTATTGAAATGTAATGCGCGTTTAAGACGACGTTGTTTCGGGGAAGGTTCACTGGCCTCCGTGTATAAACTATCAACAGGAGATGTCCGTAAAGCTCCAAGACAGAGCCTCAATCCCTTATGATGTATTGAATCCAATTTCTGTAAACTTTTACAGTCTCCACCATAAATGATCGACCCATAATCTACTTTTGATGAATCAGTGATCTGTACAAATGGAGAAGGGTTTTCTGATCCCCTCTCAGGCATTTTGCTTTGAGATATTTAATATGTGGCAGGAATGTCAGATGACGATAAAAAATAAGTCTGAAAAACTGGGCCTCCTTAACTACTTCAATGGGGTTGCCAGATAGAAACAGTTCTGGCTCCTTAAGTGTCAAACTAGTTTTATCTTTGGAAAATTTAAAGTCACTTTTATTCAGACACAATTGCAGTTGTCTCTCAATAGCATGCATGTTTTTACCCCGACAAGAAATATTAAAATCATCCAAAAACAGCGATCCATCTACTGAATCGCTTACAACTTTTGAAAGACTATTTGTCTTGATACTGACTGAACAGTGTGACAGACAAAATATTGCCTTGTGGGACACCCTGATCCTGATTGTAAAGGTCAGAGAGGTTTCAACCCACTCAGACTTGAAATTGCCTGTCTGTTATAGTGTCAAAAACTGTGATATAAAATGAGACAAACGACCTCTCAAACCAAAATCATGTAAATCCTTTAGAATGCTTTTTCCGGGTAGTATCGTATGCTTTCTCTAGATCAAAGAATATTGATACTGTTGTTTGTTTATCACAGCCTTTTTAACAAATGATTCTAATCGTACTAAATGATCAATAGTTCTTCTATTTTTTCGGAAACCACATTGAATATGAGTAATTAGATTATTGCTTTCAAAATACTATACTAATCTGTTATTTACCATTCATTCCATGGTTTTGCAAACGCACCTGGTTAATGATTTACGGCAATAATTTGGGGGATCTCCTTGATCCCGGCCAGGTTTTGGTATTTGGACTACAATGGCATTATGCTACGAAGGAGGAAAATTCAAGAGGTGATAATGGATATTATAATCTCCTGTTGCTCTATCATGAGCTTGTCCAAGGGTAGTATGAAGCCCATATAATGTAAATACTTCATTATGGTCTACACCATTGTCCGAATTAAAATTGACGTTTTTCTTCTCCTGCTGTTTCTGAGAATTTTTAAACTCCAGGACATAATTTGATGATGAAGAATGTTTGGCTGGAGTTTCTCCAAGTTTATTTTCAATTTCAGTTTTATCAGTCACTAACTGATCACCATCTTTAAGATGGTGAACAGAAGATTTTGAATCTTTGCCCTTTATTTCTGAACCATGTTCCGCAACCTTGGATATGGGTGTACAAGATCTTATTTTGGTTGGCTGGTTGGTTGGTTTGTTGTTTAACGCCACACTCTGCAATATTATGGCTATATGATGGCGGTCGGCAAATAATCGAGTCTGGACCAGACAATCCTGTGAATAATATCATGAGCATCGATCCATGCAATTTTAAGCATTGTTCATACATGGTCTTCAATAAGGTCCCTACTGTCCAGTGTGTCCACACCTTGTGAGTTCTCATTTATGTTTATTTCAGTTTATGTGCCTAGGGGCAGTTGAGGTTTGGTGCAATTTTTGTTGTTGATACGACATGCAGCACGTGGAATTTCTCGTTCAACCCACCCACCACACCAAGAGGGTTTCTTCTACTTTGTAGCTATTGTTCTGTCAAGTAGCAGAATAAACTTGACCTTTTTACTTTAAATCCAAAGTTGTGTTACAGGCTTTCTTAACCTGCCACATCGTTTAATGTTGAGTTTGTCTCTACAAAGAGATTTTACGACAATTCAATGCCTTCATAGCGATTGGAAATTGCCACAAGGCCTATAGTCCTTGCCAAATTGCCCAATAGTTAAGGTACCATAAGGACGAGTAGAAATTTGCCATGTTAAGGGGTTTGTTATATAATGATGTAAGGGAGGTAACTCTAAACCTGGAAGTATTTCTATAATAAGAACGCAATGTTAACATAGTTTGGAATGTTTGTGTGAGTGTTGTGATGATGTCATAGTAATACCATTGTGTTGTCAGTTATGGTTTTGATCTGAACAAGTAAACATCATTTGAGTTTACCGGCGACTTGAGTCTTCTTTCAATATGTTACCATTGTAAGGACTTGTGGACTAAAAATGCTGTCTTCTGCTGTCTCAGCAACTAACTTTTAAACTCGCACCTTCAAAGGTTCTGCATAGAAACCATGGAGACCCGGCATGATACATCAACATCGTTTGTTGCACATTTTTGTTGTTGCCCCGCCATTGTAGTAACATAATGTCATTGTCAAGTTAGGATTCGAAAAATCTTATGACAATGTATATGAAGTTATGTGAAGAATGTCGAGGTATCAAAGATTCCATAAAAAAATCCAAATTAAAACATCTCTATTGAAATGTTCTGTTCAGTGTCACTGGTGACTTCAAATCTGCCATAATTTCCGCAAACTGTCTTTAGGAATGCCATCATAGTGAATTTTGAAAAGGTTACGACTGACCAGATTTCCCGGAGTGAATTGACCTTTTTGTTTGTATGATCAGATTCTTTGAGAAAACCAACCAACTTCCCACTTACATTCTTACTATACCAATTACATGATAGTTAAAATGAAATAGAAATTCAAACTGACAAAAGAGAAATAATTCAGCTTGGGTAAGAGTAGTCGGTGTTATGACAGACATCACTTGCATGTAAACATAATGGTCAATCGTTTGCGAGTTCAACTCCATGCATGGTTGTGGGGAGCTTTGACTGGTGGTAGAAATAGTATAGACAGCTCCATTAACAGGCTATAGCTCTGAGGAGTTTGGGTGGGTCTTGGGAAAGGGAGGTCACTCTTGGTTAAAACTCGGTTTAAGTAAGAGTCATACTACATACTTTGCTGTCCCAATTATTCAAAATGGCCAGATCAAAGGTCTTTTCAAACACTCAACAATGTACATGCAATGGCATCGATCAGAGCAGCTGTCACACACCCCAGGGTCTGTAGCTTCAGGACACACACCCAAAGAGGTCTGTTTTGGAAGCCAATTACATGTGATTTCAGCACCTTGGCATTGGATATTTTAATACTTTCCACCAATGTTATGAATTTTTGTCTCTCAGGTACTTGACTTCAGATATCTAGGAAAATTAAATCGCAAATCGTTTTTCACAATCACATCATGCACTTTCAGGTAGATCTAGTGCATCATATCAACCAACATTAACTGTTTTATCCTCACATTGAAGATTTTTGGAGTGGATAAAGAATATGTTTGCCAATGTTTTCACTCAAGGATCTAAGAGATAATTTTAAGGATTGAGTTCGGGGGTAACCTTTCCTTACCCTAATTATCGAAGAGGCATGTGTGATCGCGGTGATACTATTGGGTGGCGAACACATTCTTTAATCGCATACTGTTTACGGGTTTAATTTTGAATACACTGACACAAATGCAACATTTATATTGATAAACGCCAACAGTTTGAGTAAAAAAGTTGAGTTCTTTACACTTCAAACAAACCATGACTCATGTGGCACAAGCTCCAACAAATAGTCCAAACACGTCTCCGAGTTACCTACACTCTAGTGTCAGTCGTAAGAAGGCGAGGGGGCACACCTGGGCGGGGGAGAGACTCATTATTTGACGATGTTAGCAATCATTAACAACGTACCTATCATCGTAGGCGAAGTCTGCATCAAGGGTGTTGAGGTAGAGACACAGGGAGACGAGACACGCTGCTAATACCGGGTAATCCATTCTCTGTCTTTGCCGTAACGTTTTGCCATGTCGAGACTATTTACTTCAATGAAAATAGACGCCAAGCGCATGCGCAGACACTGAAGTGTTGATCAAAGGATTTGGTTAGCTGAGCCGGTTTGGGATAAGCACAAACACACGCGTGTTTGTAAGGAGACTAAATAGTGGAGTATACGTAGCCCGATGTATACTTGAATTCCACTCCAGCTAAACACGTTATTACAACCCAATCCCTATTTAACGTTTTGACGATCAGAAAAGGTCAGCTAACAGTGTAGTGTAAATATAGAACTGTAAGCTCCCCATGTGAATAATTAATTCTTTGGAATGGTGAAATTGCTCGAAATCTGTCTTCCTCTGTGGCTGGGAAACAGGAGCGCGCAAAAGAACTAATTTAAAGTTTTCATATTTTTAAAAATATTATAATCATGTAACGAAAGGGTGGAGAATGGGTGGGTCTTAAATAAGTATTTGAACCCTTTAATATCTTATAAATATCGATTGAGTCACAGTCCAAATACGAATAAATGACATGATTTTATTGGCTAACAAAGTGCAACACACGTGCCACAAGATCTTCTTGATTAAAAACATTTCGTATTAATTTTACTGAATACAATATGTGAATATAATACCAGAGATAATAAGACCATAATTTAATTGTAAGACTGGTCGAAGACGTGATGAAGGTACAAAATACATTTGACCTTTGTTTTGTTCGTACATGTCACGTTACCCTCATAACATTTGCATTTTGACAATGGGCTCGAGCCAATTGTTCAGATTCACATAATTCAGAATTCCAAGCCGTCTGACCCAAAATACGTTACATATATATGTAAATGTATAGCTGCATCTTAATATCTCTTTGTTCAAACATTTTGACAATTTAAGCAATTTGTTTTAAATTTGAAGATGTATATTATTTTGCTTCATCCAATATATAATTAGAATTAGTTGTATATTCTGGCAAGTACAAATTACGTTCTACTGCATAACACGGGCAATAAAAAATACACGACTTTCATCTTCTTTTACAAAGCAGGTTTTACACAAGACTTCAGGATCATATAATTAACTTTTACCTTCACGAAAGCTATACAACACCAAGAGAATTCATACGTTATTTAAATTTTAACAAAGCTTTTTGTAATAACACAGAGAGCGAATATCTGTTAAATACAGTTTACATTTAAATATACATTTTCAAAAAGAGTAGAAATCAAGACATTTACAACCACACATCTCGACATGCCTGTCTTGTTCAGCGGAATCAAGAACACGTTCCTGAAATGACTCATCAAACATTGCAGTGAGTGAGTGAGTTAAAATTTTACATCGCATCGGCAATATTGCTGCCATATCGCGATGAGAACAAGGAAGTTACTATAATTAAAGAACTGTCCACGAAGGACAGAAAGGCAAACATCACAGTTGAGATTTAAAACAAACCTAAGCAATAATAAAACAAAGAATCTTTAGTAGATTAGTTCCTATAAATTACAACCAGGCTATAGACCACCAGCAATCAAAGCTGGACCACCTCACTGGCAATCATGGGGACTTACAGTGCTTTTGTTTCCTGCATGATTCCCGGCAGGATTTATGCCATCACTTTTGTCACCAGTGGTTTCGTGTAATACTGACCAATATTAAAAATAGAAGCACAATCAATACATTAATACACCAGTTGATATTAATCACTTAAACATAGATGGACTCACGTGCCACTGTCAGGGGGACAATAATTTTACACTACGTTAACCCCCTGAGTGGCACAGCCTTCAATACGTTCTGTTGTAATTAACGTCACACTATTTTAAAACATTCAAAATTAAAAAATTATCAAATAGTTCTATTTCTTTTAAAACACTGATAATTAAACGAACATTGATATTTATAAAAAGATCCTTTAAAGAAGTTGAATGATAATAGGTATCCCTTGTAAGAGAAACATCTAATACAGTCAAGCAAAATATGCTTGACTGTAATTCTCTCATCACAAGGGACACAAAACGGAGGATCCTCACCTTTTAAGAGATATTCATGTGTGTAACGACTGTGGCATCGTCGCAGAACAACCTCGTCATGTCTGGACTTGCACCCCAAGTAGGTGTAACCTAACTGAGGTTTAAATTCATGAAGTTTATTTGTACCTACTTGGGTGTCCCATCTTTTCTGCATCAAACTACGAATATATTCCTTGATGCCTTGTTTAAAATCACTGTAGGGAATGGTAAGGTGAGACACTGGTTTATCAAGAGCTGCTTTAGCTGCAGCGTCAGCTCGTGTGTTTCCAGCAATACCAACATGACTAGGCAACCAACATAAAACGATGTGGTATTGGCCAGTAGCAATATTATTATAAAGTTCTAAAATATGACGTATTAACGGGTGATTCGAGTTGACAGTTTTAAGCATGATAAAGAATCAGAGAAAATGATGAACTGTTTACATGTAGTTTGTTTCTGAATATATGTCAATGCTGTTTGAATGGCTTTAGCTTTCAGCAGTACATATTGAGCTGTTATCTGGTAATCTTGAAGAAATAGTTTTTGAACCAATGATGGTGGCACTGGCAACTTTGTGAACATGGAGCGGTGAGAATTATATTTAGAACGTAACTGGACATATTCTTGTTGAAAAATTGGCTGGTTTGTTTCAGATATTTTATAGTTAGTAAGTGTAAGGTCTATTTCTGGTTTGACTAATTGCCAAGGAGGCGTAGACAGTAACCGGTAGGGTGTATTAATATCAAGGTCAATATGAGCTGCTGTTATAAACTCAACAACAAAAGTTCCTGTGACACCAATATTTTAGTGTATTTTTCAAACAAGTAAAGTTTGGTTTTCAATATTGCAGTACATGTATGGAATCAAATCACAAAAACGCAACTGCTACAGAAAAGCATGCATTCCATGCAAAAGTTGACTTTTATGCAAGCCCCATGCATTTCACTACCCAAGAATGGGTATAAAACATGTGTGTTAACGGGATTCCATATGCATTGTTTAGCATCGTGCTGACAACAACCACTCAGAAAAACAACAAAATTACGCAATTATTCAACATTACGAAATGCCACGCCTGTCTGAAAATGAGCGTCTGCGAGCCATTGGTATGCTTGAAGCAGGATCGAGTCAACGTGATGTTGCAAGACAATTTAACGTCCACAGAAACCCCATTTGGTGTTTATGGCAACGTTGGCAACAGACGAATGTAGTCAGAGACCATCCTCGGAGTAGTAGAGTACAGGTAACCAATAATCTACAAGACAACTGGATTCGAACAACACACCTACGAAATCAATTCCAGCCATATCTACTTTGGATGAAAAGTTGACCTAACATTGGAATCGTTTCAAAGTGTAATGATAATTATAAAACGGGTTGAGAGTCTTATAACAAAGTGAAATGCACATAGCAACCCGTTTTGTAATAAAGTTGCAAAGTGTAATAAACTTGGTGAATGATGCTGAAAGTGTTCAATTGGCACCCATAACTTGCTTATAAGTTCAATTAGGAACACAAACGGTATTTACGTTAAGATTGGTCGTCATCATATCTACTTTGGATGAAAAGTTGACCTAACATTGGAATCGTTTCAAAGTGTAATGATTATTATACAAAACGGATTGAGAGTCTTATTATAAAGGGGGCGGTCGGGTAGCCTAGTGGTTAAAGCGTTCGCTCGTCACGCTGAAGACCTGGGTTCGATTCCCCACATGGGTACAATGTGTGAAGCCGATTTCTGGTGTCCCCCGCCGTGATATTGCTGGAATATTGCTAAACGCGGCGTAAAACCATACTCACTCACTCTTATTATAAAGTGAAATACACATGGCAACCGTTTTGTGATAAAGTTGCAAAGTGTAATAAACTTGGTGAATGATGCTGAAAGTGTTCAATTGGCACAAGTTCTGAAGGAAGTTTAGTTCCAATGCAAAGTGGCTGTTACGAAGTAAATTGTAATAAAAAGGTAAATTGTAATACTTGCAGCAAATTGTAATAATTTTGACGTTAATTGTAATAACAACGTAAATTGTAATAATATTTGACGTAAATTGTAATACGCAAATTGTAATAAAAATTGACGTGAATTGTAATAATCTCTACTTGCGGTAAAATGTAATAAATTCTTACGTAAATTGTAATAACCTTACTACCGTAGTGTCCAAGACCCCAATTGACTAGAAATGATCTTCGTCAGTTGAGCTTGCGTTTCACATGTACAATTCGAGAAATTCTGTGTATGATGACAAACGTACAAAACTGTTAAGTTAGGGATGGTTGGTATAGGCTTTATCGTACAATCGTCATTAAAGGGTGGTGTCAACATCGATAAATTTAAATGACTGAAAGATCCATCCTTGGGTTCAAAATGATGGGTTACACAACCGTATATTCGACAAATAACTTAATAGTGACATATTGTTCAATACTCTTATAAGGCTATTCAAGATGTTTTTTGCATGACTTGCTTCAACAGTACGTTGACCAGTTCGACACGACTGAACGAGTAATGACGAAGGGTACAAACACAGGCTGGTCAACCAGTGTGTCGATTTGCAGTGGAAACGCTATACGAGTTGATAAGGAGTACATGATCCTTTTCTTGAAACAAACGAGCGAATTTAATCATATTTCTACAATTCATTTTATTTTGACGAAGAATTGAAATACAACAAATGAGTTGACAGATCCCGTGCATACACAAATAACATCCGGTATCTTCGGATAACTCTTGTACAGTTTCAAAGAGTATACGAATTATCATAAATTTCTTGCAATCAATTGCTGAAATATATCTGCTTGTATCCAAATAGAAAGGAATTGAAAATTTATAATGAAAATATGTTTGTCACTAAAGTAAATTTTCTCCTTGACCTTGAAACGTACTTGAAGATCATTAGACTCGACAATCGTTGGTGGATTGCGCCAAGAAACCTTGATACGAAATATATACGTACAATAATCCCCTGAAAACATAACCTCCTCTGAAAGATTAAGAGGATTAAAGTAATTTGGGCTAACATCAAGCACTGTAATAACATACTCTCTTAAAATTCCAATGAAATGACTGGTGACTTACCAAAAAGTCAAATTATATTTTGCTCCGATTTTTTTACCTAGTTCTAATTGCCTACCCTTATCACTTTTTTTTCTGAAATTGAGTTAAAACTTCTAAATTTGTGACTGCAATATATGTCTTCAGAGGGTATTTCATACACTATGTAACATGTTTTACCCCATTTCAAATTTGATTTCATGCTGCATCGCTCTTTTCAACTACTGCTAACACACTTTAAATGCAATGTTTGTGGCATGCCATCATCTACGTAGAAGATACTACCATCTGCGTAGAAAATACTATCATCTATGTAGAAGATACTTTCATGTACGTATATGATAGTATCTTCTACGTAGATGATAGTATGCTTCTAGATACTATCGTCCACTTACATATTTTCATCTACGTGCATGATACTGTCATCTAGAGTATGTAGAAGTGCAGTCATATATGTGATACCAATGACATAAAGCTCACATTTACTGTCATTACATACACACCTACATGCGCTCACACACACATACAGACACACATACATACATACATACATACATACATACATACATACATACATACATAAACACACACATACATAAACACACACATACATACCTATGTGTTTGTATGTATGTGTGTGTGTTGGTGTGTGTGTTGGTGTGTGTGTGTGTGTGTGTGTGTGTGTGTGTGTGTGTGTGTGTGTGTGTGTGTGTGTGTGCTGATGAGGGCATAGTATCGGAGATACATATTATTTGGTTTCTTAGTTAGTCACTATTCTTTTCATTGGAATTTTATGCTATAATTTCAATATTTCATTACAGTGCTTGATGTTAGCTTGAAATATTTTAATCCTTTTTAACCCCCAGAGAAGATTATCCTCTGAGGTAATTTTTGTCCGTATATATGTCACAAATTAGTGATAACTTATGAAAAACGTAATTATCTGTTTCGAAAATTATGTACCGCATTATACGCGAGTTACCAAATTGGGTATCAAGG
This sequence comes from Haliotis cracherodii, assembly GCF_022045235.1. Classification (NCBI taxonomy): domain Eukaryota; kingdom Metazoa; phylum Mollusca; class Gastropoda; order Lepetellida; family Haliotidae; genus Haliotis; species Haliotis cracherodii. The sequence continues at coordinate 35,302,308 of NW_027266286.1, forward strand.
TTGCTTGGCGCAATCCACCAACGGTTGCCGAGTTTAATGATCTTAGAATACTCTTCGTATAAGGTCAAAGAGAATATTTACGTTAGTGACAAAACCCTTTTCATTATAGATTTTCCATCCGTCCAACTTGATCAAAACAGATATATTTCAGCAATAATTGATTGCAACAAATTTATTATACATTCTGATGCTCTTTGAAACTCAACAAGACATGCCCGAAGATACCGGATATTATTTGTGTATGCTTTGAATTATGATTTCGTGCCGTTATCATGATGGATTCTGTTTTTGTTGTTGGGCAAGGAGTTATTATCCCAGCAAAAGTTGTCAGTAAGTTGTTGTTAGTTCTTCATGACATATGAAAGGAATCCAGACAGTTACATTTATTCATTTATTTCATTTAATATACTTCTTCCTATGAAAGGAAATATTTTATGTTATATTAATGATCCAAATGTTAATCATACATTGCTACAAATATTGCATAAGTTAATATGGTTTGCATTTATTTATTATTATTTCTTTATCTGTGAGAAGTTCACAGAGATCGAGAATACACAATATCTAATAGTATATGCAATGTAGGTAACGAATATCCACGCCCCTCTTTTGATATTAATAAAAACATTGTATATAATGTTATGTATTAAGTATTCTCCTTTCCCATGCATGTGAAATCTGTTTGCATTGGGTTTTTTCCTTTGACATTGCACAGGAGATCTGTCACACATTTGTTGTATTTGAATTCTTCGCCAAAATATAATGTATAAATACGATTGAATTGTCTCGTTTTTTTCAAGGAAACGGTCATGTGCTCCTTATCAAATTAAGTAAACCTCCAATGCAAATCGACATAATTTCAGGGTCCGGTTGCACAAAGCTCTCTTCGGTAACTCGTAACTCAATGTTATTGCAATGGACTCCTAGCTAAGCTACCATTGGATGATAAATCAATTAACCTATTTGTCGAATAGACGCACCTAATGTAATCCATCATTTTTAACCCGAGGATTGATCTTTAAGTCATAAATTTCGATGTGTACAGTTGCTAGAGTATCATTCTAAAAATACAGACATGACACAAGCTGCACGTAAAATAATTAATAAAGGTAGTCCTTGCGGGTTCACATACCTACATGTACATCCCCCAGGACATTGTCTTTATTTGCTCTACATCCTCCGAGCAACGTTATAAAAATTGAAACTTGAATAATAATAAATTGATATTATGTCTATGAACATGTATAAATCAGCTTGCACACAGACTACTGCAGAATGACATCCATTTGCTAGTTTAGTTTAAACATATTTTATTCACAGAACAAATTGAGAATTGTATTCGGGACAAGTTCTTGCAACTTAGTAAGCCCCTCTCCGCATAAAATATGTACAAATATACAGTTGCAAAATCAATAAATTTGCTTCAGTCAGTAAAAGTCAGACTTTCCACATTTACACATCAATATATTTATGTAAGTTTGTTACGTTATAATTATTCCATTGTGTATATTACTAAATACTTTACCAATTAAAATATATAATTCCATCAGGTTCAATATGAACAATTATGATGAAAATCGTCAATAGGATATATTACAATTAAGTACAAAACACACACACTAAGTTCATTCTAGTAATTAATCCTCTTCTGGACAACCATAGAAATGAAATTCCAATGCGTTTATATATACATATAATTATATGACAATGTACGATAACGACCTCAACTCTAAATTTTTATTACAATTTGCGTATTACAATTTACGTCAAGTTTTAGAACAATTTACGTTATTACAATTTACGTCAAAATTATAACAATTTGCTGCAAGTATTACAATTTACCTTTTTATTACAATTTACGTCGTAACAAGACTCTCAACCCGTTTTGTAATAATCATTACACTTTGAAACGATTCCAATGTTGGGTCAACTTTTCATCCAAAGTAGATATGATGACGACCAATCTTAACGTAAATACCGTTTGTGTTCCTAATTGGACTTTTAAGCAAGTTATGGGTGCCAATTGAACACTTTCAGCATCATTCACCAAGTTTATTACACTTTGCAACTTTATTACAAAACGGGTTGCTATGTGCATTTCACTTTGTAATAAGACTCTCAACCCGTTTTGTAAGAATAATTACACTTTGCAACTTTATTACAAAACGGGTTGTAACAAACCTTCGACGAATATCTTCACAAACCGTACGTCGTCGCCTCGGATGTGCAGGGATTGTCGTCAAAACACCCGCCAGACGTCCCATTTTGACGGGAAACCACCGTCAAGCCGGTCTACAGTGGTGCAGACAGTGCCTACGCTGGACGACCATGCAGTGGGGACAAGTTCTATTCACTGACGAGTCTCGTTTTCACCTCAGCCACAGCGATGGACGGATTCGAGTGTACCGACGTCGAGGTGAACGTTGGGTCAATCATTGTGTCATGGAAGAAGATCGGTTCGGGGGCGGCAGCGTTATGGTATGGGGTGGGATTACACAAGACAGAGGGCCCGTTTGATAGTGGTAGAGGGAAATCTCAATGGAGAGCGCTACTGCGACGAGATCATCGGCCCTGTTGTTCTACCGTTTTTGCGTCGTCATGGCCCAGGCATTACCTTTCAACCCGACAACGCCCGGCCTCATATTGCTCGACTTGTTCAGGATTCAACAATCTTCAACAAAACACCGTGAATGTCATCCCCTGGTCGGCTCGCTCCCCTGATCTCTCACCAATCGAGCACATGTGGGATGAGATGGATCGGTGCCTTCGACGTCAACCACGTGTTTCACAGACACTCCAGGAACTTCGAAAGTAGTTGGTAGCGGTACTACAGGACCACTCTGGGTCATGCGCATGCGCGATGACGTCACTTCCGGTTCCGGTGGTGTGCGCATCCGTGATGGCGTCACGTCCTGTTCCGGTGATGCGTGCGCATCCAAGATGGCGGCATGTCCGTTTCCTTGGAGGCGTGCGTACCTCCAAGAAGGCGGCACATCCATTTCCGGGGAGGAGGGGACCCTAAGAAGCGCTCGTACAATCTGAAAGAAGCGCCTGTAACATCCTTTAAAAGAAAAAAGAAGGGGTGGTGGTTGTGGTGGTGGAGGGAGGAGGAGGAGGTGGGTTCTTTGTTTGGGTTTGAGGGTTGTCAAAGCCATGGATGAAAGCGTTCTTTCGGGAGAGATGGATGGCCCTGAAAAGGGCCGTTTTGGAGAAGAAGTAGATTACTCCCTCTCCCACAAAGGGGCTGTGCTGCAAAGGAACGGATGGCCTGCCACCTGTCTCCTGACAGGACACTGACTGGTGTGGCGATGGCATGTGGAGATGATAGATCACTGAGACGAGCTTATAATACACGGTCGACGACCCAGCAACTTTGTTGCTAGGCTGACGTCATATCAGCGAAGGATCTTGCAACAAAATTCCACAAATCATGTCATCGGGTATTATGATGTGATTGTAAACTTTGAGGTGCAGGGTCTCGTTCCACAAGGCCATCGTATTGTAGCGCAATGGCAGTCGTTCGTCTAAGTTACAGTAGGTAAGTTGCGATCACCTTAGCGCTACGATCATGTTGTGGAACGGATGCCTGAATTCTAAAGGTGAATCGACATGCACAGACATGAACGTGATGTAGGTATGCCTACGTGATGTATTTCGTGTCTCCATGCAATTTTTTTTTTACGTGGTGCCACGCGTGACTACAAACAGACGTTTATCAATATTATTATTATTATTATTATTTATACCGAGGTGTTGGCACTCGTGTATGTTAACATGCGTACTGTCACGCGTTTCTTCAAACAGACGTTGTGTACTACGTGTCTTCAAACACACATGGTGTACTACGTGTCTCCATGCAAACGTGATGTACTACGTCTCTCCATGTAAACGTGGTGCCACTCGTGTCTTCAAACAGACGTTTATCCATATGATTATGACGTTGTCACTCGCTCATCCCTGCCGAGGAGTTGGCACTCGTGTATGTTTACATGCGTACTGTCACGCGTGTCTCCATGCAAACGTGAGGTACTTCGTGTCTCCATGCAAACGTGGTGTCACGCGTGTCTCCATGCAAAACGTGGTGCCACGCGTGACTACAAACACGTTACTAAGAGTTTAGATCGATACACATGCGTGACGTTTGCAAACGGGATGTACTTCGTGTCTCCATGCAAACGTGATGTACTTCGTGTCTCCATGCAAACGTGGTGTCATGCGTGTCTTCAAACAGACGTTACTGATCGATAGACATACGTGGTGTTTGATTTGTGTCTCCATGCATCCGTTCCACAACATGATCGTAGCGCTAAGGTGATCACCACTCACCTACTGTAACTTAGACGAACGACTGTCATTGCGCTACAATTGACCTTTTTCACACTTTCGCCATCTTGGATCGAAAACGAGGCGTGGAGAGCATAGCTCCATGCAGTGTGAGTCGCATCAGCTCATAGGGAACAGACAGCATGGTGTGCATTTTACTGATGGACATTTCAAACAAAAAATGGTATCCTCTGTATCTAATACAGAAGATATTACACATTTAATCATGAGGTCCAACTTAAATATGCCTGTAATACACTGGAATTAGCATTTTGCTGTCAGGATCCCGGAAGTGAATCGAAAGGTGCATTTCGAGATACGTATTTCAGAAATAGATTGTTTTATCATAACCTCGTCGGCATATAGGTACAATGTGGCAGTACATTAACAGACAGAAGTTTAGTATCGTAAATGAACCGCATAACATGAAACATGTCAGTGTACTTTTGCAAATTTGCTCAGTCAATCAATGCGTGGCTTGGCGAACTCGAGATCGTCGATCATGTTTATTTCACGTTTCATAGTGGTGTTTGCTGCACAACGCACTATCGTTTTGCCATGAGTCCAGTTGACAAAAGACACTTTTTCTGCTATGATTTTCATCTTAATATATTACGATGTAAATGACATTAGTTCACAAAATAATTTGTGTGTCAAAATAAATATTCAGAAGGGGCAATAACTCTATTCAGTGTGTACAATGACAGACGATACTTTTCTTGTTCTTCAAACATCACTTACTTAACTGATTGTTGCCGATTGAGATTGCACCGTGCACGACAAAAGTAATAATGTGTGAACTGTTTAAAATAAGTTAAAAGGAAACTAAAAATTGATAAATATAAATAATGCATGAAATTGAAGAAATATAAGAATTGATACAACCACCAACTTCTTGAACACCCTCACCTAATCCTGTATGATGATAGGTAATTGTATATCAAAAGGAAGCTACCAATACATTTATCCTGAATAGTTTGAAAATGTCTTGATCAGATATGAGTACAGATAAAATAACAAAAGACAAAAAGGAATCAACTTCAGTTGGTAATCAAGCCAAGATAAAATATATGTTTCGGTACAAATTATGTTGATGGAACAATCTGGATTTCTCATTTTTAACAAAGAAAAACAAACCCGAATTTTCATGTCTTTATTTCTCACAATATAAGTTTTCCAAACTGTTAGTCAAAAGCACCTAATTAAATTCCAGGAGAAAATAATTTTCTTGCTTGTAAACAAATGGTACAATGTGCTTTTTTAGTGTCTGATAAATATTGGCCATGTTGATTGAATGAATATGGCTTTTGACTTCCTCGTCCTTTGACAGGACGCACATTGTAACCAGTGTGTTACTGTCAGCAGAAAGCTTCTCCAGACATCCATCACCGGATACTAGTACTTCATTGTGTTGACTGAAATGAATAATTCAATATTACTGTAATAATATTTCTACTTCAATAATTTTTTTTATAAACAATGCATATTCACCTTCTCTCAAAATATTGCTTATTTAGAAAACAACATTCTTCTGAAATAGAGAAATTTAAGGAAAATTAATCACAGTGTGTAACATTACATGCTACTTTAGAACAATCTTGAAGGCATCAATTCATCTGATATGTCTAAAACTCAAACAGTATACTCTGTGTAAACAGTAAACTCAACAGATGTATCAATTTTATGACAGTGCACTACAGCTCTTTATATCAATGTCACACAGAAATTCACTCTTGTTTTAATGAAACACGTTTTGATATTTGTATTACCGGTATGTATTTAATCATTAAATCCTTTGTTTAGTCTGACCATGCTGAAAACATACTTTCGCTAGAGTGAAATAAATAAGATTTTTTTATTAAAATCAGGTGAATTATCACGTTTTGTCACACCTACAGTCAGTCTGCCTCATTGACACTATGGTTTTCTGAGTAAGGTCATGAAGATCACAAAGAAAATATAAGACTTGAATTTATATTGTCAAATGAAATGTTTATCTCTTCTTGTGGTTTACTAAAGTTGATATCTTGACTTGAAAATATATACTTTGTCAGATCACAAGATGAGATAAATTCATGCTATCATTGTTATTTGACAAGGAAAACAAATTTCTTCTATGTATTTATATTTTTATATATTTCTAGTTTTGATTGAATTATAAAAATTATCAAAATGATCACACCACTTGACTTGATTGAAATAAACTAGAGTTCTAAAGATTGTTAACAATAGTAAAATATTACATCATAACAATATAATTATTGCAAAATGACACGGTAAGCACAACTATATTCTTACATATATATTGATATGATTAATAATCAATAATACATGGCAATTGCTTGCACAAAAGAAATCATTTTGTTTTAAAAGTTACAAAAACATGTTTGTGGACATAAAACCAGATGTGTTTCATAATTAAACAAGGGGAATAAATGAGTAATGATTGCAATATGCATGGGAATTAAAAATAATTCTGTTCATACTTTAAGTTCATAGTAATGTCAATATCAATTTATGCATTTGAAGTATTTGAATACAAACTTAAGGAGTTATCTGTTTCTGTAAATTATATAAAGATCACATGTAGATTGAACATTTACTGGCCATTAATTGTTTGGTTTTTGTTCATTTTATGACATGATGAATTTGGTACAGTAAAGTAAATATCATTTTGGTAGAAATATTGTTTACAAAATTGCAGATCAAACTGTACTTTACTTCAAATATTTACACACCCTTTATGTAATAAATCAGTTAAAATATTACACCTCATGCTATCTAATCTGTCAACATTGACAATCAAAATAACTGTTCACAATCACAACAGCACAAGTAGATCTAGAGGTCTAATATTTTATTGGAATGCATTTGAGTCCATTACAAATTACGTCAAATACGCAACGGAAGCAAAATTCTGATTTGTTACGATTGTAAATTCTCAGTAGGTTACAATTTGATACATTATATATATATAAAGGTCAATATTTCGACTTCAAATACAACCCGCAAAGTTATTTAAACTCACAATAAATAGTTTGGCTTAATGGTGTGTAAACAATGAATTATTCTTTACAAGATCTCAGTAGCATTTGTATTAAGTATGTTCAGCTACCATAAACTGCACTGGGAGTTACCAGGTTCTCATGGATATTATAAATTGAAATCACAACAGAACGGTCAGACTCAAATTTATATCGGTAAGGAGACCAGATAACAGTAGAATAGTTTGTCAATGATAAGAATAAGAATAATCTTCAATACTTACGATAAATGTACCGGGATGGTTAAATTGTCAAAGTTTGTCCCGATTGCGTGCCTTGTTGACATATCCATGTGTTTCATGTGCTATCCAACCTTCACCTTCTGCTCTCCAAGCCTCGCTTTCAAACCGGAAGTAGCAAAGTGTGAAAAAGGATAACACGATCGCCTTGTGGAACGAGACCCTGCACCTCAAAGTTTACAATCACATCGTAATACCCGATGACATGATTTGTGGAATTTTGTTGCAAGATCCTTCGCCGATGTGACGTCAACCTAGCAACAAAGTTGCTGGGTCGTCGACTGTGTATTATAAGCTCGTCTCAGTGATCTATCATCTCCACATGCCATCGCCACACCAGTCAGTGTCCTGTCAGGAGACAGGTGGCAGGCCATCCGTGCCTTTGCAACACAGCCCCTTTGTGGGAGAGGGAGTAATCTACTTCTTCTCCAAAACTGCCCTTTTTGAAAAAAAAAAAAAAAATGTACATCAAGGATCTTACAGGCGCTTCTTTCAATTTTGATCTTTTCATATTGTACGAGCGCTTCTTAGGGTCCCCTCCTCCCCGGAAAAGGATGTGCCGCCCTCTTGGAGGTGCGCACGCCTCCCGGAAACGGACATGCCGCCATCTTCGATGCGCACGCATCACCGGAACCGGATGTGACGTCATCACGAATGAGCATGGAACCGGAAGTGACGTCATCGCGCATGCGCTGAATCCAAAGTGGTCCTGTAGTACCGCTAACAACTACTTTCGAAACATGCTCCAGATATGGATAGATATCCCATAGGACTTTGTGCGACGCCTGCTTATGAAATCACGCATTTTCTGAAGTCAATATGGCTAATTAAACCATTTGAACACTTACAGAAATTCTTTATCTGCTGCAAACCGAAATTGTTTCAGATTTGGTAAAAAACATAACTTTGCATTAAATCTTATTCAATGTCACAGGAACTTTTGTTGTTCAGTATATGTGGTTGTAATCTGATCCCTAGAGGTGGCACTAGCTTTGGTTTAGTATGGAATAATTCCTCGTAGGGAGGATTAAAAATGCAATCATATGCTGGATTTGATGGGTTTGATCTTAATTTTGTTATATATTGAAGCGCAAGTTTTAAACGGCTCATCAGCCTCTCCATACAGACTATCAACAGGAGAGGTCCTGAAAGCTCCAAGACAGAGCCTTAGACCCTGGTGATGAATTCAATCTAGTTTCTGTAAGTTACTTTTACAGGCCTCACCATAAATGATGGAACCGTAGTCCAATTTTGAGTGGATCAAAGATCTGTACAAATGGAGGCGGGTTGTCTAATCCCCACCCCATTTAGAGTGTGATACGACTTTCAGCAAGTCTGGTGATTTCAGACACTTTGCCTTAAGATATTTTATATGTGGCAGGAATGTCAGGTGGCGGTCAAAAGTAAGCCCAAAGAACTTGGTCTCTTCACCAACTTTAATGGGTGTATCAGATAAAAAGAATTCTTGGTCTTTGTGCTGTCTATATTTTCTGCAGAAGTGCATACAATTAGTTTTAGTTTTAGAAAATTTGAAGCCATTAGCAAGCGACCATTTGTGGATTTTGAGACACAATTGCAGTTGTCTCTCAATAGTGTTCATGTTTTTTAATGCGAGAAGAAATGTTAAAATCGTCAACAAATAAAGATCCATCAACTGAATCATTCAAAACCTTTGAGAGACTGCTTATATTGATACTAAATAATGTTACAGACAAAATACTGCCTTGTGGGACACCCTGATCCTGATTATAATGGTCAGACAGGGTTGAGCCCACTTGGACTTGAAATTGCAAGTCTATTAAAAACTGTGATATATAATGAAGCAAACGTCCTCTCAAACCAAAATCATGTACATCCTTTAGAATGCCATGCTTCCAAGTAGTATAATAGGCTTTCTCAAGATCGAAAAAGACTGACTGTTCTTTATTTACAATAGCACCTTTTTACAAAGGATTCTAATCATACTAAATGGTCAAACCAAAATCATGTAAATCCTTTAAAATGCCACACTTCCACGTAGTATCTAGTATCGTATGCTTTCTCAAGATCAAAGAAAATTGATACTGCGTGTTGTTTATTTACAATAGCATTTTTAACAAAGGATTCTAATCGTACTAAATGGTCGATAGTACTTCGATTTTTTTGGAAACCACATCGGATATTTGTAATTAGATAATTGGTTTCCAGAAACCAAATTAATCTATTATTCACCATTCGTTCCATGGTTTTACACACGCAACTTGTTAAGGACATAGGTCGATAATTAGAGGGATCTGTATGATCCCGGCCAGGCTTTGGCATTGGGACTACAATGGCATCATGCTATGAAGGAGGAAAATTCCCAAATGTTCATATTTGATCAAATATATCTAAAAGTGTCTCCAGACATGATTCAGATAAATGTTATAAAAGCTGGTAGTGTATGTTATCAGCTCCCGTTGCTGTGTCATGAGCTTGCCCAAGGGCGGTATGTAGCTTATGTAATTAGAAGACTTCATTATAGTCTTCCCCATTATCAGAAGTGAAATTAACTTTTATCTTTTCCTGTTGTTTCTTAATTTGTGGAAACTCAGGGACATAATTAGCCGTTGAAGAATGTAAGCTTATTTGCAATATCAGTTTTATCTGTCAATAACGTGTCACCTTCCTTAAGATGGTGAACAGATGATTTTGAACCTTTGCCTTTTATTTTTTGTTCATATTCCACACCTTGGCTAGGGCGTGCGGGAATTTATTTTGGAGACATAGTTCTTCCAAGACTGACGCTTATTTTGTTTAAAAGCACGTCGTGCCTTGGCATTTGTAATTGTAACCTTATCTAAATTATGGACTGTAGGATGTTGGCGGAAATATTTTTCCACTTTCTTCCTATATTTTCATCAGCAATTTCATTCAGCATGTCCGAAAACAACTGTATCGGATCTTGAACATGTTGAAAAATGTCAGGTGTTAATTTTTCAGTGGATAATATTTCATATAATGACCAATCAGTCTTTGTAAAATTCCATTGTGTTGTTGGTGGATGGTCAGTAGGGTTAACAGTTTTAAAGATGGTAGGGAAATGGTCACTCAGACAGAGGTCATCATGGACTGACCATTCAAATTCGTTGTAAAGGTTTGAATCTGTGATTGACAGATCCAGTGCTGAATATGTACCAGTAGCAGGATGTAAATAAGTCTTCGAATCGTCATTTAATATGCAGAGATTGTTGTCAGAAATAAAGTCTTCAAGCACTTTTCCCTTACTGTTTGTATTTGGACTTCCCCATAGAGGGTTATGCCCATTTAAATCGCCCATAATGATATAGCGCTTTGGTAGCTGATCATAGAGATTTTAAAGATCAGCCTGCTGAAGAGTATTTGAAGGAGGAATATACAAAGAGCACAAAGTAAGTGCAATGTGCAATATAAGTCGGACAGCAACAGCTTGAAGATTTGTATTGAGTGGAACAGTGCTGTGGATGATGCCTTGCCTGGTCAATATAATAGAACCTCCAGTAGCTTTATCACCTGGAGGTGAAAACGAATGATAGCAATTATATTGCCTTAAATGTGCTGTAAGATAAGTCTCTTGGAGACACAGTGCTGATGGTGTCAAGTCCTGAACTAGCAATTGTATCTCATTATTTTTTCCTGAGTCCTCTGCAATTCCACTGAATCATATGAGGCGTTTGAGTCATGGCGGCTCAATAGGTGTCCTCAAACGCGAGCGTGAAGAAGATGAACTCCTAGCACTGGCCTGTGAAGACGGAGTTACCTCCATATCCAAAGGTTCAAGGGAGATATGGATAGGCACCCCTGCAGGAGAGGATGTCCTAAGATGTTGTCTATTTAGCTTTTTTGTTTCTGTCTTTGTCATATGAACATTTCCTGTTTTATTCACGAAATTGCAAAGATTGTGGATCAGTCTGTGATTCTAAAGATGATGTATTGGGCTGACAATCTGATTTGTTTGGATCAAAGACAGATGTTGATTCAACTGGTTGATTGGAGTGAACACATGTCAACTCAGCCTGACATTCGATTGATGAAGTGACAACAGAACGAGACACTGCGGCAGAATACTTTAAAGTTTATGGCAACTGGTTAGCTACTTGCTTTTTGGCTTCCATATGTGAAATATTGTTTTGATGTTTTAGTTTTAATATCTGGCATTCAGTTTTCCATAGAGGACAGGACTTTGACGAGGCTTCATGTTAGCCATTACAGTTGGCACACTTGACATCTGCCCTAATTCAGTGTTGTCATGTTTACCACCACAACGCTGGCAAATCTTAGGTTGATCACAGGATTTTGAACCATGGCCAAACTTTTGGCAAGTATAACATCGGAGTGGATTGGGGACATACACCTCCACTCCGATATTAACATAACCAGCTTTAATTGAACGAGGATTACCTGTCGATCAAATGTGAAGAGATAGGTGTTTAGGGGAGAGATAACACCATAGACCTTTTTCGTGAAACGTTTAACAGCTGTCACTGCTTGATCCTTCAACTCTGTAACAACTTCTTGTTTAGACATGTCAGAAAGGCATCGAGCTCTGACTTGAGTTTAGAGTCTTGTGTGCTGAAACAGCAACCTCAACATTTGCAAACTGACTGATCGACAAGAGGTTTAGAGATTGCTGTTTCTTCACACCCTCCACATGAATAGAACCACTACGGAGACGAGTGCCATTTTTCACTTCTCGACAATGTCTGTTAATAGATTTTGAAATAACAAACGGATTCAATTTTAAAGGTAGTTTATCAGCAGCCTCGATCACCAGGAATTGGGCCCATGAATCGTAGTTGTTGGGAATGTTCCCAGAATCGGGCCAATGAATCGTAGTTGTTAGGAATGTTCCCATCTTCGAGACGTCTTTGTCGTCATGGCAAATTGAACCAAGTTTCACAGTCACACTTAATGAGAAACAAAAATACACAGACCAGTACGTCAGCCTCTCAGACAGAGAATCCTACACCAGATCCATCTGAACCACCATCTGAGCCAACTTCTGAGCATGAAATTGACACAGTTCCCATGTCAGAAAAGAAAAAGAACAGTTGAGGGAAAAGGTCAGGGCACTCCAGCATATGGAGGTGCCTTCTTCTTTGGAAATCCCTGTAACGATTCACAATCCATTTGAACCGCTTGATATGGACGTAACTCCATCACACCCTTTACATGGGAGTGGCCATTCCACACGTTCTAGATACCCAGTAGAGCCTCCATGAGTGACTGCCTAAATTTGATTCATTGGAATTGCAGAGAACTCGGGAATTTATTTTTATGAGAAACAATTGTTGGTACAAGATTTTAAACCATCTGCACTATGTCGCCAAGAGACATATATTAAACATACCGATAAATTTGATTTAAGGAAGTACAACTGTCATCATTCCTTTTCTCCGCCAGGGGATAAGGCATCTGGAGGATCTTCTATTTTTGTGAGGCAGGGTGTCATTTATAGTCCTGTTCCTCTTGATACATATCTTCAAGCTGTTGCTGTTCGTTTAACTTAACATTATGTGCTCATTGTACATTGCTCCGTCCACTACACTTCGACAATCTGATCTTCAAAATCTATATGATCAGCTCCCTTAACCTGGACCAGACGATCCAGTGATTGATATCATGAGCATCGATCCACGCAATTGGCATCGATGACATTCATCAACCAAGTCAGCGAGCCTGACCACCCGATCCCGTTAGTCGCCTTTTACGACAAGCATAGTCGCCTTTTACGGCAAGCATGGGTTGCTGAAGACCTATTCTACCCCGGATCTTCACGGGCCTAGTTTACTAATGACTGCAAACAGACACGGAAATGTAGGAAGAAAGCAGAAAATTATTTTCACCGAAATCCTACAGTTCCTAATCTAGATTATGTAAAAATTACAAATTTAAAAACATAGGGGTGCTTTTAAACAAAGTAAGCGTCAATCTTGGAGGAACTTTGTCTCCAAAATAAATTCCTGCATGCCTATGTCCAAGGGATGGAACATGATACAAAAAATAAAAGGCAAAGGTTCAAAATCATCTGTTCACCATCTTAAGGAAGGTGACACGTTATTGACAGATAAAACTGATATTGCAAATAAGCTTACATTCTTCAACGGCTAATTATGTCCCTGAGTTTCCACAAATTAAGAAACAGGAAAAGATAAAAGTCACTTTCACTTCTGATAATGGGGAAGACTATAATGAAGTCTTCTAATTACATGAGCTACAAAACGCCCTTCAAAGGATCTTCTGTTCACCCGCTTAAGGAAGGTGATCAGTTATTAACTGAAAAACAGACATTGCCAATAAACTTTGGCAAAACATTCATCATCATCTGATTATGTTCCCGAATTTATAAAATATCAGAAACCAAAGGAGAAGAAAAATATTAATTTTAATTCTGATAATGGGGAAGACTATAACGAAGTATTTTCATTATATGAGATAAATAATGCCCTAATAAAGCTCATGATACGGCGGCGGGTACTCATGGTATTCACCATCCGCTCCTTAATCAAGCAGTTGAAGAGGCCAAGTTCTTTGGGCTTATTTTCGACTGCCACCTGACATTCCTGTCACATATAAAATATCTCAAGGCAAAGTGCCTGAAAGCTCTAGACTTCCTGAAAGTCATATCAAACCGTCAGAAGGGCGGGGATCAGACAACCCGCCTCCATTTGTACAGATCTTTGATCTGCTCAAAATTGGACTATGGTTCCATCATTTATGGTGGTGCCTGTAAAAGTAACTTACAGAAAGTAGATTCAATTCATCATCAGGGCTTGAGGCTCTGTCTTGGAGCTTTCAGAACCTCTTCTGTTGATAGTCTGTATGTAGAGGCTGATGAGCCTTCTTTGAAACAACGTCATTTAAAACTTTCATTATAATATATTACAAAATATTAATCAAACCTGTCAAATCTAGCATAAGATCCTCCCTACGAGGAATTATTCCAAACAAAACCGAAGCTGGTTCCACCTCTGGGGATAAGATTACAACCACATATAACAGTAGCCCACATTGACCTTGATATTATTGCACCCAACTGATTACTTTCTACACCTCCTTTGCAATTAGTCAAACCAGAAGTAGACACTTAGAAATTCTAAAAAATCCAATACAAACCAGTTTCAGCAAGAATATGTCCAGTTATGCTCTAAATACAGTTCTCACCGCTCCATCTTCACAGATGGATCCAATATTTACTGCTGAAGCTATTTAAACAGCCTTTACATATATTCAGAAACAAACTGAATGTACACACTTCATCATTTTCTCTGATCATTTGTCAGGCCTAGAGGCACTGAAGACTGTCAGTTCGAATCATCCGTTAATTCTTGATATTTACAGTAATCTTGCTACTAGCCAATACGTCCTTTGTTGGTATTGCTGGTAAGACACAGCTGATACTGCAGCTAAAACAGCTCTTGATAAATGAATGTCTCACATTTCCATTCCCTATAGTGATTTTAAACAATGCATCAAGGAATATATCCGTTGTTTGATGCAGAAAAGATGGGAGATCGAAGAAGGTATTGATAAACTTCATGAATTTAAACCCAAATTAGGTTACACCTACCTGGGTTGCCAGTCCAGACACTTCGAAGTTGATCTGCGACAATGTCGCATTGGCCGAAGTCGCTACACTCATGAATATGTATGGAAAGGTGAGGATCTTCCGTTTTGTGTCCCTTGTATTGAGAGAATTACAGTCAAGCATATTTTGCTTGACTGTATAGACGTGTCTCTTACAAGGGATACCTATTATCATTCACAGTAGGGAAAGGATCTTTCTATAAATGTCAATGCTCGTTTAATTCTCGATTTCTTTAAAGACATAGAATTATTTGATACATTTTGAATTGTTTTAAATCAGTGTGATGTTATTAACAACTGAGAGTATTGAAGGCTGTGCCACTCAAGGGGTTAAATTAGTGAAAAATGATTGTTCCCCCTGGCAGTGGCATGTGAGTCCGTCTATATTGAAGTGTATAATATCACCTTTAATGTATTGATTGTGCCTCTTTTTGTTAATATTTGTTAGCATATCATATAACCGCTGGTGACTAAAGTGATGGAATAAATCCTGCCGGGAATCATGCAAGAAGCAAAAGCACTGTAAGTCCACATGATTCACAGTTAGGTGGTCTAGCTTTGGTTGTTTGTGGTCTGTAGCCTGGTTTTAATTTATATGATCTTATCTCCTGAACAATTCTTTGTTTTAATATTGCCAAGGGTTGTTTTATATCTAAACTGTGATATTTGCCTAACTGTTTTACCCATCGCGATATGGCTGCAATATTGCCGATGCAAGTCATTCACTCACGGAAACGAACCTTAGTTGTTACAGAAAGGATAGATATATTGTTATAGTGCAAACCATTTCAATACTCTTACTTAAAACGTCATTCATCTAAAATGCCTAATTGTTTCAATATGTTTCCAAAGTGCGGCGAAATTTCACCACCTTTGTGTAACAGTCCCCATATCCCCTCTATTCATAAGCTCCCTCCTGGCAAGACCCTTTATCTCCCGCACGTTCTATAAATGTCAGGTAAAACCTCCTCATGTCGCAGGATCTTATGTATGTGAATGTACGTGGGTCACTGACCTTGCCCCATGTTATGTAGTACCTCTATCTACAAAATCTGACTAACATGGTCAGTCAAAGAGACGGACCCAGACCATCGACAGAACTGGTCGTGGCATGGGCTACGGCCGCCGCCTCACCAACGACTACGGCGACGATGAAGAATAGCGTCCGACGTCCTCCCTATGTGCAAGTGACAGAGAGGTTATCCGCACCAGAACATATTGGCCACTCGGTCCCAGTGTTCGTTCAATCACGTGTTTGCCATTACATGTATCTTTTGGACCCATATTCCCCATCAACAATAAACACTGCCGCTGTCATCTAAACTCCTGACATTTGTCTTCTGTCGTTCACCCTAAACTACCATCCAAAACGTATGCTCTTGGACTATATCATAAATGTCATACCTTGACTTGTAATATGTCATAGTTGTTATTTGACTATTGTGTGTCAATATATTGCTTTTGTGACCGAAATAACAAGGCTGCATAAAGCCTTTATTTTTTATCTCGTGTGGTTGATCGCATATGGTAATTCCTCGAACTGTTCCATTAACAACCGGTAATTTACCAGAGCACTACACTTCTAATCGGTTATATTTTAAATACAAATAGTAGAAGTACCACCTAAAACAACAAGAAATTAGAAAATAATTATTCCTGTTATACAATAAAAAATTCATATTGTATCTCTTCCTATCATGGCATTAAAATTGTGTTGAACTATAATAATTATTACCGGTTTTGCTGTCTTGTGATCACACGTGGAACAACTTGATCTCATACTGTCAACATTCATTTTATAGCCCTTAGTTTTCTTTGTTTCAAATAATTATGAATAAACAAGACGAGCAGGATAGACGAGGGGGTTCTGGCTCACTTCCACTAGAGCCAGATTCATATACCTATACCACCAATACAGAGGGAATATTTTATGTCAAAATGCTGATGCGATTTAACAATCGTCATGATATCATATTAAAAGAATCATCAATATTTTTACTAATGTAAGCATTCATTTAAATATGATCCAATGATAGGAAGCAATCTATTTTTAATCTCCAACTAGTTCTTTGGTTTTGGCACGGAATAATTGACGCACTTGTTGTCTCACTTGCTCTATGAACTTTTTTTTCTCATCTACGCTAATACCACTGGTCTTATGAGAATTTGATCGAATCTCCTGCTTCATTGCATTGTATTGGGTGAGTTCTGACAGCACTAAACGAAACTCATCCTCGGATATCTTACAATCAGCCAATGCTGTTGAAATATAGTCCTCAATGCTTTTCAACTTTGTTTCGGTGAGTATCTGAATATTATCATGTTTTAACGCTTTCTTTTGCAACTTATGAGAAATGAAATTTATCTCTCTTCCTGCCAGTCCTGAGACTCCGGCCGCTATTTTCATACCGAGCACAATAAGCGCAGCGATTATAGTTGATAATAAACCGACACCAGCTACACCGAGTCCCATGCCAGCCGTTACAAGAGTGATGTCAACTCCATCGGGAGCATTAACAGCTCTACGATACTTTTTATACAATCCAAGTCTAAACTCCCTCTCCTTATCTATTCTATGTTTTATGTCGCTTATTTGATGTTATTGAAATCCATCAACAGTATCCAACTTTTCAGATGCCTCATCAAGCTCTGGATATAAACCCATAGTGTATATTATTATATTATATAATAGTCTTTAATTGGTCTTGCTTAAATGTTTTGAGAGTATACATCAACCTTATTAAATGTATATTATACGGCATGAATATCTTAGTAAGAGAAATGCTGTCACTTTTAATAATTTGGACCCCCTCAAGTGTTGCAACGGGTGATGCTCCAATATGAATAATACTACAACGTTGACGTTGGTGTTTCTTTAGCCATTTAATCGATAGAACTGGTAATATTTCGAAGGCATCCTCTGGTGCATCTCCGAACAAGACTTCAATAATAAGTGTAGAAAGATTAGGTATTGCACTCAAGTTCTGTTTAATATCATTGAATTCAGTAACCAAATTTAAACTTACATTTTTTTATGGCCGAAGACTTAATAACATATAACCTGGGTTTTCTGGCAGGGGAGCGACTAACACACTTTTTCGTTTTGATGGGATATAAGCCACGATTACGACCCCACTGTTTATTATCTTAGTTAAATTATGTGCCTTACCCGTCATCACATAAAGGTGGGGTAATGATGATATTCAATAGCCAATCGATTTTTGCTTCGACCATAGTCCATTTATTATCATTGTTGCGAGTAATATTGTACGAAGTGTTTTTATTTAGTCTACTAAGGTCAACATCGCTTAAATCTCCTAGATTACATATGAATGCAACTTCTTTCCACTTGTATACATTATCTTGTAAGTGTAAATCGTATAACCTGCCATTGGTGCCGTCTTTACCGAATCCTTCTGTGTCTCCTAGATCGGAAAGTGCAATTGTATTACATTGTCTAAGGTTATGCATTCCAGGGCCTGATGAATCAACCATTATTTATAATATGGAGTGTCACACTCAAGTATCCTATATGCACAGGTTGATGTTTTACATCTAATACAGAAATGTCAAGATCTGAAATAAAACCCCGCTTTAGTTTTTTATATTGTAATGTTGAGAAAGATTCCGTTCTACCACTATTATATGATCATCTTTGACCAGAATAGCTCTCAACAGAGTAGAAGTACTTTCGAGTTGAATATTATCCGTCGTGCTTATCTGATCAAGATGGATGCACAACTCTTTATAGGGAACTAAATCAGGTAATTTAACTCCATGCACTGTTTCGTTGGCTCCTGTTAACATTTTATTTTCTCCATTAATAAATCCAAGTGTGGCTGCTATGTCCTGGAACAGAAATATTTGCCGTTCTCCAGTTTTTATGATCAGCATCCCATTCGACTCATTTTGTGTGAGACTAATTCCATTAGGCTTAAAAATTTCATCATTGAGTGAACATACGCTGTAATACCCATCAGGTATAACACTGTTTTCAAATGTATATATCTCATTATTACCTCTGGCAGCACTTATATTGGTCCACTGTGGGTAATACGTTACATCGCAGAGGGCGATTTCAAGTTGTCCATCCGAGTTATCGATAGTATGAAGCAGTTCAATAGACTGACCATTTGTTAGTCCTGGGAGTGTAACATACATATTAAATATACAAAGATACTATATCATAACTTAAATATGAAATCAACTTACATTACTAATCAGTCGATTTTAGTAAGTGCCTCTGGTGCTATTGTTTTTGTTAAATTCCCTGATATCTTTGAAAAATACAGGGTCACTGCAACTAGTGAAAAAATGGTGAAAGATTGGTTTCACAATCCAATGCAATTCTGCCAGAATCAGTTAAACTTTACCATATGGTGTGCAACAACGGGATGTCGTGTATCTCTTTATGCCCCAGGACTTGAACTAAATAAGTCTGTTTTATCATTTCATGTGTATTATCAGATTAGACGTATACTTAAAGAAATAGGTGCTCCATTACCATAGGATCGAGCATGGAATTCCACAAATAATTCGTATGATAAGAGGGCCTTCGAAGTATTTGTAATGAATTTAATGTTACTACGAGTAAAGATTGGCGTATTAAAGAAATTAACCATGGTTTAGTCGTTCCTTACGCAGGGAAAATAACAATCAAAGAAGAAAGCGATGATTTATTTAAAGAAGTTAACAAAGGTCCATTTAATGCATTTAAGTTGTTGCATACCAGCAATCTTTACATAAGAATGTGTGATTATTTTCTAAAAACCCATCATTGGTATAAAGACTGGGAACTTTTGAGTAACGATTGGAGAGGAGATATTATGAGTTTTAAGAGTGGTTTAATTTATATTGTTACAAAAATTGAACAACTGAATGATACTGCAAATGCTTGGAATGAATTTCTTAATGATAAAATAGAAAATAAATTTACTAACCCAGGAGTTGTAAGAGTTAATGAATCAATAAGAAATTATGTATGGGCAATTCTTGGTGCACAATCACAAAAACGAACGGGAATAATTGGTTCTGGGACGGCGCTCGATGCACAAAAACAGTTTGTTGCAAACGTGGAGGATGCTATTAATTCACCAGTTGACATACCATCTTCTATTAAACGTTATCAAGATGTATTACAGTATGCTCAATCCAAAGGGGACTACGTTTATGCACCGGGACTATACATGTCTCCGAGTAATATGGAACTTAAGATCGGTCAAGTGATAGGCTATAATAATAAAATTGTTATTGCTTCAGATCAACAAAAACCAGGTATAAATTCAGATGTTAACACCGAATTAATAACACAAACAAACACAGGCGAAATGGGAATAGTCAAGCCACAGACACCACATGTTTCACAACCATCTACTAACGCAACCCACAAGTGCCACCACATATTGCTGCTAAAAATCAACAACATATCAATGAAAAAACAGCGCTTATAGTAGTTGGAGTCGCGGTTGGTTTACTCATGATTTGGTTAAATAGTCTTTAGCGGATACGTACCACAGCCCGACAATTGCTACGATCAGTGCCCACTAGTTTTGACTAAGCCAAGTGGTGGTCTTAGCTAATAAATTCAAGAGCCGAGAAACAATACTCCATATTATACCTGGAAGTGCAGACGTGGCTTTCCCAGCGAGCTTTCCCAGTGCTTCTCCTAATGCCTTTAAATGCTTTTTTATCCACTCTTTTAGACCACCCCAATCACTAGGCGGTGTGCCACCTCCTGTACCACCAGTTAATGTGAGAGTCAAAGTCGATATAATAAATCCCAATGCGGTGAAAATCCTGGCAATGGTTATCCCCTGTTCTCTGAACAATGTTATAATTTTATCAGCCAGTGTAGTATCATCGTTGAGGACTTGATCGATAGTTTCTCGGATTCGACTGATTTGTGAACGAAGTGCCTTTCTATTACTTGAAGCAGTTTCGAGGCGGGCCGATCTTTCGTCTTCAAATTTACGCAATCTTTCAGCAACGCGACGTCTACTGAATTCATCACCCGCCTGTTCAAGTTTTGTTTTCTCATAAGCTATATGCTTGTGGAGTTCAGATAGCTTGGCTCTATTATTGATGAGTTCTCCCCGCATTGTTTGCAATGCCTTGTCAAGACCTTGTAATTCCCTAATACTGAACTCCGAGGATGGTACACTGACCGTGGAATTATCGTAGTAGGTATCCAAGATTTCTCCGAGTCCGTCCTAGGCCAGCTTCGACCTTTCTTCCAAATTATCTATGTTACCGAGTTCATCACGCACAGTCCGAAGTACCTTAGTAGGAAAGTTCACGGAAAGTTTTTCTCGTCGTGAGTAGTCTACAAAACCTAATTCATTATGAACAATAATGATGCTGTGTTTACTAGCTATGGTAGACAAGGCTAGGGGCTTACGAGTACAAGAATTCATAAGATCAATATCCGGAGAGCCATGCAGTCGCAATATTCCTTTACTATCTATCGTAAACTTTGAATAGTCAAGAACTATAGGAGTTTCTTTTAAGGCATCATAATAATCATTGACGGCTGGCTTCAAAAGTTCATCGTTAAGATTCCTAGAGCTGGTTTCATCAGTACCCTCTTCATTTGTACTCGGGTTATCAAAGCTATCTAGATTAAAATCATAATTTTAATACAACAATGTCATCGCAATACGGACGCAAGTTAAATCCGCAACGTAGACTTTGGGATCCATTAGGGGTCAAAGCAATCCGCCAGTCTGTAACTATAACTAATAACCTGAGTACCATTGATCAGAATCAAACGCTTCTGGTTCGCTTTCCTAATCTCAGTGCACACGATGTGTTAGTTCCAGGAACTGTCCGACTAGCATTTACAATTAGCTGTTCAGAACATAGGTCGTGCGATTGTTAAGAAAATCGTGATTAAAATTAGTGGTAATGAGGTTTTGAGTATCGATCATAGCGATGTATACTATTGTTACATGGATCTCTGGAGAACGGATAAAGAGCGGGAAAAGTTACAGTACCAAGGTATTTGTAATCTGAACAAATTGAGACTGCGTGTGGATGCTGATAATAGTGATAATACCGTTGTAAAAGATCTCGCTGTTGCTGATGCATTAGGTAACCGATTCTATATTCCGCTCGACTTTGAATTACTAGATTCCCACATGCCCTTCTATCAAGCATCCCTAGGTGATAGGTTAGAATACGAACTCACTTTTAATGACTACAGTAGAGTAATCAGAGCTGCTGAAGATGCTAGCTATTCCATTGACAATATCTCACTGGAGTATGATATGGTAACAAATCCCGAATTAGCCAGTCAAATTTGTAACCAGTATACCGGAAGTTTAGCTATTTTGTACGATCGCATGCTTCGACATTGAAAGATCACAAGGAGCAAAAAAGATACGATGTGGACTATCAATCTAAACATCCCCACGAGATCGTTGAAGGGTATTTAAATGTTGTTCGAGGACCCTTCTGAAGCATTTATAAGAAATACCGAGAAGTTCTACAATCCTTAGATTACAAAAGGAGAATTGGCTATCGAGGGCGTGCCTAATCAACTATATAGTCAAGGAATGCTAGCGAATCAACAATGGGATGAGATTAAAAAACGTCGCTTCTATAAAACGAATCCCAGAAGTTAACACAGTCGTGAAAGATCTGTCTCTCGGGGATGTATCCATGGGTGAATACATCACCACAAAGTATGCGCAATGGCTCGACATGCGAACCACGGATGATGACCAACTACACGGTAGTGGGCGGAGAATACAAAATGCCAGCGAGGGTGTTACTATGCAGATAACGAAGCTCCAGGAATCCAATGGTAAATGAAATATAAATTTGTATGTGATTATTGACGCACAACTTAATAGACAGTATGGAAGATTCGTGCAAGCGATCTATTAATAATCTTTTACCTAAAGAACCGCACTGCGCTATCATATGCAGGCAAACGGGTTGTGGAAAAACAGCTTTTATTCTAGATATTTTAGAAAGTCATTATCTGGATGTTTTCGACCATATTATTATTCTGTACTCGACTATGAATGTCAATAAAACATACCTATCGAGAGATTGGGTAATGAATGATGATGGGGTACACAGAGTTGATCCAGGCGATCGTTTACAAGACTGTCTCCGAGTATGTCACGAAAAATACAAAGGAGAATCAACACTTTTCATAATAGACGACTGCAGCGCGAGTAAAGAACTAACCAAAAAGAAAGATATGCTTTCATATTTAGCATTCTCCGGTCGGCATACTCTTCATAGTGTTTGGGTACTTACTCAAAAATGCAACTCTGTCCAGAAAGATCTCAGAGAGCAGACCAAATGGGTAGCCCTGTTTCATTGCAAAGACCGAGATTCATTCGAGAAATGTCTACGTGAAAATGATGTTATTTATACCAAGCTCGGACGAGCTAAGTCAGAAAACTGTTAGCTTCAACGAAGCATTGTAAACTTGTATTAAAAACCGATCAACCAGCTTCTTATGCAATTGCTTAGCAAAATGTAGCAACTGCTTAGAAAATATAGCAAAATATAGCAAAAATATAGTAAATTGAACATTAGCGGCTGTTATGTAATCATGTGGTTTGAATTCCTCATTCTTTCTCAACAGTTTATTATTTCTGGCTGTATTGGATATGTTATACTCCATTATGTTAGACTTAAATATCTCCTTAGGTATTACATTATCGAATGCGACGAACTCATCGAACAAATGCTAAAAGATGAGCCAGATCAACATTTAGATAAACATAGAGAAAGATTCACCGCTTTGGTAGCCAGTGGAAAATGTTCCAAATATTTTTGGGAAAATTATACCATCGAAAAATTGATAACATGACCGATGAAGATATTAAAAAACTGTACGCGTGTTACGAGTCTAGACTGGGAGCTACCATGACTAAAACAATAGGTTCTGCTATGTTACAACTATACACAGTCATGGCTAGTACGTTTCTCCCTATCCCGGCAGAACATCGCCCGTATTTATGCGAATCTCTCGAGAAAGACCCATTCATCGAACATGCTATAAGCTCAGTAAGCTGTGAGTTTTATCATAGATACGCAATGTTCTTAGCTCCGTTCACCACAGCTTTAATAACGGCTAGGTATTGCCAATTTAAACATATGTGCCCACTTAATAATAATGGAGAGTCATACAATCACAACAAGTACAAACCCCGATTGTATCACAACAGTTGAAGAGGAAATACCACAACAAGTGAATGAGGAAATGCCAGCGATTGCACAGTCACCACAACAAGTCAGAGTGACTAAGAATCCTCGAAAAATTACAGCTGGTAGGAAGGGTGGGTTGGCGAGGAAGGTGAAACTAATGCATAATACTGAACATAGTTGTCCGATTAAAACTTTGGCCCACTACATACTAGGGGTTGTTGCTATAACTGTGGTATATTTATTATTACAACAAGCGAACGAGGAACACAAGCGATTGTGGAAACACCACAAGTCAGAGTGACTAAGAAACCTCAAAAAGTTGCAGCCTGTAGGAAGGGTGCAATAGCGAGGAAGGCAATGGCCTACATTACTGAACATAGCCCGATTATAACTTGGGCCCACTACGTACTAGGGGTTGTTGCTATAGCAGCGGTATGGTTTTATAAGACCGGAGAAGAGAAAACGTCTCAAGTTAAAAAATTAGATGAGATTCAATTAGAGTTAAGCCCTCATGTAATGTTATAAAAAGCATGACTACTCCAGTTACAGACGGTAAAATGTTGGTAAACACAACGTATTATTCAGCGGTGGTCAGCGGCTTGGCCATTGGCTATGCCTGTTTAGCTAAAATGAGCCACACCACCAAAGCTAGATTTTAATGGTTATGATATTGGTATGATGATTCTCGATATAGGATTAGTAATGGCAACAAAGGATATGCTCATCAAACAAGGGCTTATCCCAGAAGACATAATGAAGTAATTAAACATTTGAATATTTTATAAACCTAGTATTATTGAACACGGTTTGAAACATCATGACAACAATTGCGATGATGGTCGGTGGAGCTATTGTTAATGCTCTAGCTTTTTTTGGGAGTAATTATTTATTTTCTACTCTGAGGGAATCAAACGCTAAAGAAGTTAAAGAGGAGCGTAAATGACATAATAAAGCATTAGAACACCTCGAAGCAGCCCAGTCACAATGGGCCAGGAGCAGAATGGAGAGATTAGATTTTATTAATGATGAACTGCGTAAGGAAGGACACTCAATTCAAATGTTTAAGGATGTTGAATCTGCCATGCACGAATACTTCCTCGTTT
The DNA here is from genome assembly GCF_022045235.1 of Haliotis cracherodii. Classification (NCBI taxonomy): domain Eukaryota; kingdom Metazoa; phylum Mollusca; class Gastropoda; order Lepetellida; family Haliotidae; genus Haliotis; species Haliotis cracherodii. Next base: position 35,327,769 of record NW_027266286.1, read on the forward strand.
ATGGAAAGACACTGGACTAAATGCCGAGGCCAACAGCCTCTCAGTTTTATACACCGTCAGAGGCTCAGAAGGACCGTGAGATAGCATTTATAGTGTTTGTGTTGACCGAAGTTGCTATTTATAGCTACACAATTATGCACAAGCTATAAATAGATCTGGCTGGTTGAGGGACTCGATATGTGCTTGTCATTTAGACAGATGATATGATAGGTGTATAATCATGAATCTGTGCAGATATACACTCATGGGGAACCAATTCAATGTCAGAAACCATGCGTTGGCGTATATTGTGGTACTCATGCTTTTTACATCCGACATGGAAATGGAAATTATACGTGTTCTGTATGTGGGATAGGTGTCAGATGTCGTTATTTTTTATGTAAGAAACACGGCGCTGATAGGGTTAGGAAGCAGATTATTTACGCTAGGAAGAAAGATTATATCAATGAGAGGAATAGGTTGGGGAGAATAAGATATATGGAAATATAACCATTCAGACAAATGTCTTATTTTGTATATATACCACAATGGTTTTAGTCAGAGAGTTGAAAGCTTTGGCAAAACAACACGGTCTACATGGATATTCTCGAATGAGAAAAGCTGAATTGATCGATCTAGTCGGTTTGAAATACAACAAACCCCAGACTGTTAGAGAACTCAAAGCTCGAGCGAAAAAAGTGGTTTGAGAGGTTATTCTCGAATGAGAAAAGCTGAATCACTTTACTAGATAAAAATCAATCAGATGATGTCTATAAAAATCAACCAGTTGATGAGTTAAAATTTGTACCTACAGACGGTGTGGGTAAATATCTAAGAGGTTGGAAGATGGATATTAATTCCAACATGGATGTTAATGATGTTAAGCCCATCGTATCGAGTAAAATTAACGAGGAGTTAGATGATTTAAATAGTATAAAATACCAGCTGACGGTTAAAATGTCATTGAGTAAAAGTAGCGCAGACAATAGCACTGACTATACCGAACCATATTTCCATAGCAATCAAGAAGTTATAACCGAATCCAATACTATAAACGCATCATTAGATACATCAATTCAGAGGATACAAGAAACTTTAGAAAACTGGACTAATAGAGGTTCGGGTTGGGGTATGGATAAAATCGATAGTTTATATATAGTTTAGATATAGCAAATTATATGCCTTTCAAAGGTGGATCTTATATAGATTTACCCCCGTATGGGTACAGCAGACAAGATCTATTAGAAGCGCATAAAGAAGACTGTAGAGGTGTTGGACAGACTGCTATCAGGATCGATATGCCTAAAGAGGAAAAATTTATATAAATTTAAACATTTTTGTAATCAAATGCCAGTACCAAACGTAATTTACGCCGACTTGGAAGCACTTATCAAACCTGTAGAAAATACCGAACGGAATACTCAAGATAATAAAGATAGTTTTAGGTACAAAACTCAAGAACATATTCCTAACAATATGGAAAAATACATATCATTCTCGTTGACTAAAACTATACATTATACGGACAAGGATGGGAAAGCCAGAATAAAGCAAAGTAATGGGCTTAGATTCATACACTCCGTACAGTTTCTGTTATCTTCCCTGGACAATTTAGCTAATGCGAACAATCCCGATGACTTTACAATAACAAATCAATATACCGATTGGTTAACACATCATTTGTTGTTGAGAAAAAGGTGTATATCCTTACGAATATATGGATGATTGGTCTAGATTCAACGAAACTAACTTACCACCCCTTGAATCATTCTATAGTAACTTAACAGAATCTAAAATAACCGATGCTGATTATGAACATGCTCTGACGGTCTGGGATCAATTAGGTTGTAAGAATTTAGGCGATTATCACGATCTGTACTTAAAAACCGATGTACTGTTACTCGCCGATATATTCGAGATATTTAGAAAGACATGTTTAAAACAATACGGCCTGGACCCGGCATGGTACTATTCCAGTCCCAGACTATCGTGGGATACATTGTTGAAGAATACCGGTGTAGAACTAAAATTACTCACTGATTATGATATGCACTTGTTTATTGAGAAAGGATTAATAGGTGGTATATTGATGGTAGCGAAAAGATATTCTAAGGCTAATAATAAATTAGTGGAAGGATATGATCCAAGTAAACCCGACACGCACATATTATATCCTGACGCCAAAAATTTGTATGGCTCGGCTATGAGTCAACCATTACCCACGGGTGGTTTTGAGTGGGTCGATGATATCGAAGTGAATGATATCCATAATATCAATGTGAATGATGAGAATAAAGGGAACATACTAGAAGTTGACTTGGAATATCCAAATTCATTACATAAAGATCATAACAGTTATCCGCTAGCTCCCGAAAGATTAATGGTGAATAAAGATTGGATGTCAGAATATCAACACTCCTTGATGGGTAGTACTAGGTTAGCTAATGTAGAAAAACTCGTACCAAATTTGATGGATAAGACAAAATATATAGTTCACTACAGAAATCTCCAGTTATATCTATCGTTAGGTATGAAACTAAAGAAAATACACAGAGTTCTAAAGTTTGATCAAAGCCCTTGGATTGAACCCTATATAAGGTTGAACACAGATTTAAGAAAGATAGCTACCAGCGATTTCGAAAAGAATCTATATAAGCTCATGAATAACTCAGTATTTGGTAAAACTATGGAGAATCTAAGGAAGCATGTTGATGTTAAATTAGTCAGATCTAATGAGGAAGAAAGACTCAGGAAACTTATAGCCAGTCCGGCTTTAACAGAAGCAAGCGAATTAAGATATTTGATAACGACTTAGCCGCGTTGCATATGCAGAAGAGTAATGTAAAATTCAACAGACCGGTGTACATTGGTATGAGTATTCTCGACTTGTCAAAACACTTAATGTATGACTTTTATTACAACGAACATAAGAAGCAAGACGGCGATAAAAAGGTGTTAGGTAAGATGAAGGATAAATGTGCTGGGACCCCTATAGCGGAGTATGTCGGTTTAAGACCTAAGATGTATTCTATAAAGAAGTCTGATAATGAAGAGATAAGAAAAGATAAGGGTGTTAAGAAGTATGTGGTAAAAAAGCATATCAAACACAAACAGTATAAAGAAGCATTATTCAACGGTAGAACATTCAAACACGAGATGAACTCTTTAAGAAGTTACAATCACAGGATATATGGATTAAGAATGAACAAGACATCATTATCCCCCTTAGATACAAAGAGATGGATTGATAAGTATGGTGTAACTACCTATGCTTATGGTTATTTAGGGCGGTAATACTGTATCGTTGGGAACTATGAGCAACTCTTCTCGTACAAATGCCCTGCCTGGTCCATCTTTAAGATAATAAAGAATAGGCTCTCCTTCTTTCATAAGCAATCGACTAATGTTATATGTCTTAAGGGACCAGATCGGATCAGCCTCCTTTGAGTTCACCGGGGTGGTATAAATATCTTACGCATACTCTATCCGGAAGTTTTTGTTCTTTGCCTCTCGTCGCTGCTGAAGTTTCGGAAGTCACAGATTTCATTTTAATCGCATCGGATGGTTTCTTCCCGATTAATCTCGTTACTTCATTCTTCAGCGCTGATACAACAGCTGATAATCGTTTCACCAATTCGGTTGATCTCAATCGTTCCGATTTTATTTCGATCCCATACTGTTGTCCGGTTAAATCGTTCAACGATAGCTTGACTACGGTGGGCCTCTTTTTCACCATGCCTGATTTTGACATCGTGCTTTGTTAACAGTTTAGTTATTGATCCCATAAACTCGCGACCAGGATCTACTTGAAATAGCTTTGGCCATTTTAGTGGTCCGCATTTATATATGCGGCTCTGTTGAATCTTTCAAGGTTAATGGCTCAGCCTCAATTATCGACTAGCCACATCCACTACGGTTAAAGCGTATTTATACGTTTTGCGTCTTACCTTATCGTGGGGAAGAAACAAGAGGTCAGCCTGATGAACTTCATTCGTTGTAAAAATATCAAACTTCTTCCTCGGTATATAACGTGGTGCCGGTAAGTGTATTTGCCACATCGCTTGTTTCTTTAACCAATCCTTGGCCACATTTTTAGATACCTTAGCTGCGGTGGCTAATTTTTGTATTGCTCCTATAACTTTCCAATATCCTCGTGGGCTATAATAAATTTTATTCATTATTAATTAATATTGATGTTTCTTTTAATACGATATAATGACGATTGTTAAATCGCATCATCATTTTGACATAAAAAATTCCCCCTGTATTGGTGGTATAGGTATATGAATCTGGCTCTAGTGGAAGTGAGCCAGAACCTCCATCATCTATACTACTAGACGATTAGCAAACAGCACTAATTGGTTACTTGAACGTAGGTTTTGCCTGAATTTCCAACAGTATGCTAATGCCCAGCTAAAGTAACAAACGCCTACATTGTTAAATATACAGATTTATGGTACAGGTCTACTCCGTCTGTTGAGCAAATGCCTGTACATTAATAATAAATAATACACTAAACCGTTTCAGATGCTGTTTGATATATTTTTTATTCAGTACTAGTTCATCTTGAGCACATGTTCGATAGCAGTGATAAACTCAAGAGGAATCAATTTATTCAGTGCTTTAAGTGTTTAAGAGGTCGCCTTCTGCCAAAACAATTTCGGCTGACTCGCCCCTCAATGGGACTCATGTGTTTGATTAGATACATATATCTATCGAGATCTTTAGTATTGATAAGATTTCTCTTTCTTATTGATATGATTTGATGTTTTTCAAATTGATGACATTTCTTTGGCAGCTCTATTTAGATACGTTCGAGCATCGTCCCGAGGCAAGCGTGTCCACTTACCTTAATCAAAGTATAATTTAGGCTTTAGTAAATATAGCCTAGTGCACCTCTTGTCTTTGGAAGATGACGTTCGAGTAGCTCGATAGATAACGGATCTAACTATATTCTTGTCTTAACTAAGCCGGGCTACTGGAAGGTCATCGACATTCCAGTAAAAACTGTTGATGTGAGTGATGGATTCCAGTTGATTGTAAGACGGACATAGTGATTTTTTATGACCGAGGCGTGATAGGGCTACTTCAACTTTCCTTTCATTTGAGTGTGAGTATGTCTGCTTTTATTTTTTTGGTGTGAATTGTGTTGCGTCCTTGTGAGCTTGCTATTTTGGGGGTGTGGAGGCTTTGATTTTGATTTTGCTGAATAGGCTGTATATCCACTTTGTCTAGAGCTTGCTTCCCATGTTTAAAGTCCAGGGAGGGTGTAAAACTTTGTAGTGATTTTCTGGTAGCTGAAAGTCATCATAATTGTGACTTCAATTAAGTTCAGGTACTAATATCACATATGGATTTTGTGAGGTATTTTTCCCTATCGAGCTAGTGCTTTTGTGTTTTTGTCTTGCCATATTTTTGTCACCAAAGAGTTTGCTGTTTGTCCCCAAAATGAAAATGATACCTGCTGTCTTCTTAGTTTTATTACGGTGCATATATTTCTTGATAGATTTTTATTATTTTTCAAATTATCCTTAACAAAAGAAATTCTTATATTTACAAGCCGTTGGGCAAAGTAAAGCTAATTTATCACGGCACTAGTCAAACGCAGCGTCATTTCCTTTGCAAACCCATTTTCGTAAACCTTAAATTAGGTAATCATAGATAAATCATGGTGCATCCATGTCGGCAAGCCTTTCTTTTCTTGGTCAAGCATTGATAAGTATTCCCTCGCCAGCAGGCGCATGTTTAACGACCTTCCAAACTGTAATTAAAATCAGCTTTGTTGGGCAATACTGTGATTACTAAAGATTAGCTAGGTCTAAATGGCTGCTTATAATATATTAATTACCTAGGCACTATCCAAAATCATTTTAGGTATATTGCGTCATGGACTCCTTCAGTTATGTCTTTAATGTCCAAAACCGTTACTCTATTTCTATATTTCCGCATCTACAATCATATCCTATTCTAGATTTTCATGCACATGTACATGTGGCTTAGTGACGAAACGGTTCCTAGAATTAACATAACTACTTCAAGCAATATTTTTTAAAAAGGTAGGTCAGTTATTTCATATTTTCCGAAGTCCCCCCATCAAATATTAAAAAAGTAGATTTACCTCCCGTACGCGCCAACAGTATAACGTATAACAACACTGCATTCTGTATTTCTAAATGTTTTATGTTTATGTGAAGGTATTTAAATATTGTGAAAGGTCTCTTCCTTATTCAGTTATATGGGGAACAATATAGCCTGCACGCCAATTTCATTACCATAGTCATTTGAATACAGTTATAGTCTTCTTTTATATCGTTGTAATATACAATTGGCACTCATGAAAAGCAACTTCGACTGGTGAGTGCTGGGTAAAGTTAATATCTTTTCCCCCGTGTGGACCCGGGGTAGAATGTGTCCTCGGCACCCCAATGCTTGTCGTATGAGGCGACTAAATTGGGCAAACTGTTTGCCGTGGGTTGCGCCACTGTGTCGGCGGAGGAGGGGAGTCTGGTATTTGAGGGAACTGGTTCCAGGTCCTGTGTTCCTTTGCCCAACACACTACTTTAGAATGAGCCCGGTTCTGTCAATCAGCTAGTGCATAAAAAGCCCTGTGCATAAAATTGTGTATGCAAACATGTGATTTATTTAGATGTATTGTTTGGTCTTTGCCATCTATTACATGTTTGAATTCTCAAATTACTTCTGTATTAATTTGTCAGGAGTCTTATGCCAGAAGGCAGGGGCTAAAGTGTCAATTTGGTGATTTTGATCTCCAATTTCTTGTCATATATTGTCTTGTGTCATATTTGCTGGAGTATAACACCCCTGTATCCCTGGTGTTTGCATCTTGGATATCTTTGTGACACTCCATGATGGGTGGGGAACAGGGGTGCTGAATCACTTATTTCATCATACCCTGGTTCAAACTTTTCAAAGCATAGACATGTCGATGTAGAAGAAACTGATCAAACTGAACCATTATCTCGTGGACTCGATTCCTGGGCCTGATTTGCTGCTGATAAACAGCCTATTAAGCTTAATCCATTTGCCATCTAAAAAGTTGTATCTGGAAATTGCTCTCTTCTTATTGAGTGTTCACGAAAACAGTAATCTCTCAATCTTTTGTCATTAATACGATTTGCAAATATTGAGAATGTGTTTCTGTGCACAAAACCTTGAATTCCCGCAGAGTCTTTGTTCGAGACAGAGTTCGTTGTCTGTCCAACATGCCGGAGCAAGAAATCACTGAAGAATTAAAAACTCAAGGAGTAACAGCAGAAAAGCGTTTTACTATGAAAACTAGAGACGGTGACATCATCCCGCACAATACATATCTGTTGGCCTTTCCAATTTCGGCACTGCCAAAATCAGTCAATCTTGTTATCTCAACATCTGAGTGGAGGTGTATTTCCCTTATCCACATCGATGTTTCAAGTGCCAAAAGTTTGGACATGGATCCAAGTCATGTCATCAATCTATGGTCTGTCAGCACTGTAGTGACGGTCGTGACAACACCTGTTGCACAGCAGACATAAAATGTTCAAACTGCAAATGGCAACATCTGGATTCATCAAGGTTATGCCCAGTGTGGCAAAAATGAAAACACGAAACATGAACATGAAAACAATATATCATTTTACGAGGCTGAGAAGCTTATTGAAAGTCAGTCTTCGTCAACTTCACAAACCACAACCTATTCCGCTGCTGTCACTGTCTCTGTAACTCAAACTCTTCCCAACAGTATTTCTATCCAGACAGATCTGGCATCGATTACATCAGATCAACCTGTCACCATACCTTCTGGGCTTTCTTCAAATACGTCTTCGACTCAAACTCTGTTACGAAAGAACCAGAGGCTATAGAACAAGCCACTTGCCATCTGTCATTGTTGCTCTGACCAGAAAAGAAAGCAAAAATAAATAAATAGGAACCAGACGACCAGGAAATCCTCGTCTTCGGAGGTACTTCTCGACAAATCCATTGATGCTCTGGACATGTGTGTATCCCCATCGTCCCAATGTAGTAGTGGTTTGAGTCCTTCCTGGCGTGTATGTGAGCGATCACCTATTGAGCCTCCATTACTCATTCCTCAAACAGCATCTAGCCTAAGTCCATGTTATACAATGGTACACTGTTGACTGCAAACAAGGTCGGAAGGCTCGGAAAAAGGATGAGCATTATTTCCGTCGCTTTCCTATGGTACATAATTTGAAATCAATTCAAAATTTAAAATGCTAATGCCTCGCGTACGTTTTAAACAAAATAAACGCGAGTCTCAGCAAAATCATGTATAAAAAATACACTTATGTACGCCTATGTCGAAAGTATGAAACATGATCCAAAACATCAAAGCTAAGGGTTTTTAATCACCATCTTAAAATAGGGATGAATTATTGATAAATACTTCAGATATTTCAAATAGACTTGGTAAAACTTTGGCTTAACATTCTTCCTCAACTAACTACGACCCTAAATACCCAAACTATTAAAGACAGCAAGAAAAGAAAACTACTTATTTTAAATCAGACAAGATTATAATAAACTATTCTCTATTAATGAACTCGATACTGCCCTTGGACAAGCTCACGATAATGCGACAGAAGCTGATAACATTCATAATCAACTCCTGAAACACTTACCAGAATCATCAATCATCAACATTATTATCTATGTTTGAGGAAATTTGGACGTCTAGGAAATTTCTTTCTTCCTGTCGTGATGTTATAGTTACCTCAATATCCACGCCTGGGCAAGATCATACATACGCTTCAAATTATTGACCAGTATCATTGACAAGCTGCATTTTCAAACCATGGATCGCATGCTAAATAATTGACTAGTTTGGTACTTAGAAACCAACAATCTCATTATAAATATACAATGTGGTTTCCAGAAAAAAACAGAAGTACCACAGATCATTTGGTCCGTTTGGAATCATTTGTTAAAAATGCAACAATAAATAACCCACATGGCGTGTCTATCTTTGTCAATCTCGAAAAAGCATATGACACGACTTCGAATCACGGTATATTAAAAGATTTACATAACTATGGATTGCAAGGACGCTTGCCTCAGTTTATATCAAACTTTTTAACAGATAGACAACTCAAGTCCAAATCTAAAACAAGCTGTATTCATTTTTGTAGAAAATAGAAATCTCACCAAGACCCAGAACAAATATTAGATAACACCCCTATTATAGTTGTAAAAGAACCTAAATTTTTAGGTATAATTTTGATCATCATTTAACCTTTCTACCCCACATTAAATACTTAAAGAATAAATATCTGAAGTCCCTAGATTTATAAAAAGTTGTCTCTAATTCAAAGTGGGGAGGGCATGAGAAAACCCTCCTCCCCAGAGCTCCAAGTATACAAAGCACTTATACGTTCTAAACTTAATACAGCTCCATTATCTATGATGGGACTTTACTTGTAGAAGCAATTTAAAATTATTAGATACCATTCATCAACAAGGCCTTACGCTTTGCCTTGGAGCCTTCCGAACTTCACCTATTCACAGTTTGTATGTGGAGGCTGATGAGCCGTCCCTTAAAGAAAGTTGCATCAAGTTATCTTTACAGTATATCTCTAAATTACGTTCTTCGAAATAAAATTCAGCATATGACTGTGTTTTTCATCCTCTTTACAAAAGTCTCTACAATAAAAAATCATCTCTTATTCCCCCACTTGGAGTAAGAATACAATCTGATATTTCTGCTGCTCAAATCAATCTTGAAAACATAACCCCCACTCTGCTTTTCTCTTCTCCTCCATTGTAGTTAGTACAGCCAGAGGTGGACCTAACATTAACTGAAGTAAAGAAATCTGACACAAATCAACTAAACAGCAATATAATGAATTACGAAGCACATATGATATTTACAACTCTTTATTTACAGATAGATCCAAGGATGGAGACGCTGTTGCCAGATTACCTGATAACAATTTTTCAGACTCTCTTTCTTGCCTTCAGGCTGTCTTCCACATACCCACATTTAATAGAAATTGTTGAATTGTTTAATGATCTTGCTACTGGCCAATACGACATCGTTTTCTGTGGGTTACCTAGCCATGTAGAAATCACTGGGAACTGGAAACACAGCTAAAAGCAAAAGCATGACACAACAAATCTGTGACACCACTTCTGATCCAATACAGCGATATCAAACCTGTAATTAGATGTTATATTCGAGATCTCATGCTAAAGAAGTGGGACACCCAAGTAGGTATAAATGAATAACATGAAATTAAACCATTTATCAGTTACACCTACTTGGACTGTCAGTACAAATTTGAAGAGGTCATTATGCGACGATATATATTGTCCACAGCAGATTTACACATGCATATTTATTGAATGGTGAGGATCCTACATTTTTTCTATCCCTTGTGATGAAAGAATCACGGTCAAGCATGTCCTGCTAGACTGTTTTGATTTTTCCATCACAAGGGTTAAATATTATGGTGTGAAAACAGTCAAGGACCTTTTTAGTCATGTACATTCTTATTTAAAATTGTGCTTTTTAAACGAAATAGAATTAATTCATAAATTCAGACATACATAATTGTGTTATTTTATATATCATTAGTGCTGATTAGTAACTTAGAATGTTAGTATCTGTACCCTCGAGGGGGTTTGAAGTAGCTACAGGAGCTGATAACATACATTAACACCTCTTAAAACACTTACAAGAAACATGTTGAGAAACCCTTCTGTTAATATTTGATGAAATATGGACATCAGGAAACTTTCCGTCTTCATGACGTGATACCATAGTTGTTCCCATACCAAACCTGGACGGCATCATACTGATCCCTCAAATTAAAACCTTTTTCATTGACCGGCTGCGTTTGCAAAACCATGGAATGCATGGTCAACAATAGACTAACATGGTACTTGGAATCTAATTATTTATTTACTAAAATTCAATGTGGATTTCGGAAAATTCGAAGTACTGTTGACCAATTGGTTCGATTGGAGTCTTTCATCAAGAATGCCATTATCAACACGCAACATGCAGTGTCTATCTTTTTCGATTCAGATGTTCATGTGGGTTCTACCCTGTCTAAACATTATAATCAGGATCAGACTGTCTCACAAGGCAGTATTTAGCCTGTCACATTAAAACAAAATAAATAGCCTATCTAAGGTATAAAATGAATGCTTTGATGGATCTCTATTCATGGATGATTTAACATGTCATGTAGTGGGTAAAAATACGAATACTGTTGAAAGGCAACTACAACTGTGTCTAAATCAAAATCCATAAATGGTCATTAGAAAATGGTTTTATTTTTTAAAAATAAAAAACGAATTGTATACATTTTTGTAGAAAACACAAGCCCCATAAAGACCCAGAAGTAGTTTTGGATAGCACTGATATTAAAGAGGCCAAGCTCTTGGGCATTATCTTTTATCACCATCTGACCTATTTACCGCACAATACAATATTGGAAAAATAAATGTCTGAAGGCCCTTGATTTGTTGAACGTCGTTTCCAATTCAAAGTGGGGAGGGGATCAGAAAACGCTCCTCCAACTGTACTGAGCACCCATTTTCTCTCAACTATACTCACACGCAAAAGAAACGCAAGTGGTTTTAAGCAAATAGGTAACAAACACGGAACCATTAATTGATACGAGTTTTAGCATGTTGTGAAGCCTGATGGTGTTATCAATATTTTTGGTTTCATTTTGGAAGCCCCGAGTAAAAACGCAACATAAAAAACGAATCGCCAAAACGCACCATTTCAATGAATATGTGGGTATCATGCAACCATTTCTCGCGAAATCGAAAAATGCACGAACTGTCACGAACTGTAGTTGGTATAAAACTGTGGCCGATTCTTGGACCTACCACTCCTTGGTCAACATTGCCACGCCTAACTCAAATTCAGAGAAACCAGGCTATCGGACGTCTGGAAGCTGGAGAGTCTGTTCAAGATGTTGCCCGTCATTTCAACGTTAACATATCCACAATTTACCGTCTCCTGCATCGATACAATGCTACACAGACCACAGATGACCTTTATCGGAGCGGTCGTCCTAGGGTCACCACACCTCGACAAGATCGGCAGATTACCCGTCAACACCAGCGACATCCGTTCCTAACTGCAAGTGAAAGTGCTCGACAGACCAAAGGAACACATAATCGACACATTAGCCGGGACACTGTGATTCGACGTCTCCGTTCCAACAACCTCAGATGTCGCCGACCAGCCCGTCGTCCTGTTCTCCAACCACGGCATCGACAAGCACGACTTCAGTGGGCACAGGGTTATCACAATTGGCGTCATCGTGAGTGGAGGCGTGTCATCTTCTCTGATGAAAGTCGCTTTTGTGTCTCCCATGCGGACAGAAGAGTCAGAATTTGGCGGCGTCGAGGTGATCGTTTCGCTGATAGAAACGTTGTGGAAAGGTATCCATGGGGTGGACCTTGCGTCATGATATGGACAGGGATTGGACTTAATGCGAGACTTGGACCCATGTTTTTTCTGAATATTGGTCAAGGTCGGGGACACGGCGTCACTGCTCAGCGGTATATCAACCAAGTGATCAGACCCCACGTTGTTCCATTTTTTGCACAACATCAACAACACATTTTCCAGCAGGTCAACGCTCGTCCCCATGTTGCCAGAGCTACCATGGCCTTTCTGCAACAACACAACATCCGTGTTCTACCGTGGCACAGCTGCTCTGGATGTGTGCAGGTGGATCCCTAGGGCCTTCACAAATCGTCTGATCCACTCAATGTACAGGAGATGTGTGGCAGTGATCAATGCTAATGGTGGTCACACCAGGTATTGGCTGACATTTTGGGAATTGACCCTAAACTGTGTAAGCTCTTAACATTTGAAAAAAACCAATTATGTCATCTGCCTTTTAATCCATTAAACTGTCTCCAGTCATTTTTTTGTCAATCTTGCCCTATTAGTATTTCTTGTCTATACTGTTGAAAATAAATAACATGTATACTGAATTTTCGACTTGCGTTTTTTTTTGCGTGTGAGCATAGATTATGCCTCCATCCCATCATCATGTATAATTATCTAAATATTTTAAAAGGTTTCGTTCCTGTTATATGGCGTACAACACAGCATATATGGCAATTTCATTTCCGTAGTCATTTAAATACAGTTATTGTCTTCTTTAATAAACTGACGTCCAAAAGAAACTTTACCAGAGTTTGAAATCACTCTTGCCCAAAACAACAAAACATACATGCATGAAGTAAAGTGTATTGAGAAGATCAATATATCAACATAATCAACACTGAAAATGACAATCATACCGCGACCGAGAATGACGTCAGAGCCCCCCAAATTAGGGTGTGGTACAAAACTCGAGCTTTCAGAATCATGGACAATAGGCAGAGTACATAAACAATCGCTCACGTTCAATAACAAGTCATTAGTAGCGTGTGAGACCACCAAATGACTCAATACACGCAAAAACTATTCGACGCACAGAAAAAGTCAGTGGTCTGATGAGGTCACGTGGGATTTGACGCCATTCTTCTTGGAAGGCCAAGATCAGTTCTTGCCGGTTGGCTGGAGAATGTGGTCGTTGTCGAACACGACGATCCATCAAGTCCCAGAGGTGTTCTATGGGGGACATGTCGGGTGAGCGTGCAGACCACGGCAGGGCGTTGACGTTGTTGGCTGCGAGGAAGTTAGTGACAATTCTGGCTGTATGGGCTCTAGCGTTGTCATGCTGATAAATGACACCACGTGGCTGGTAGGACAACTGGACGAAGAATGTTATCCATGTAACGCTGAGCTGTCAAGTTTCCGTCAACGATGACCAGCGGTGTCCTCTCCTGCCAACAGATCCCCCCCCACACCATGACACTCCCTCCACCATATGGTACGACCTCCTGCACGCAACACGCCGCCGTTCGTTCTCCCCTTCGGCGGTACACAGGTTGTCTTCCATCAGCCCTAAATATACAGAATCGACTTTCGTCAGTGAAGACAACCCTCTGCCGGGCCCATCTCAATCACAGACGACGATGTTGCGCTGTCAATAGCAGTCCTCTGTATGGTCTAAAAGCCCTGATTCCATGAGCCCTGAGTCTCCTGGCCACTGTCTGTCGACTAACCCTTTGACCTAAGGCATTTGTCGTCGATGACGTCACTGTCAGGAAGCGATTTCGGAGGTGCAAGGTACGCAAGTACCGGTCATCATGGGACGTGGTCACCCTGGGTCTGCCTGTTCTTGGCCTGTCAGCGGTCCGCCCTGTCTGTCTGTAACGTTGCATCAAGTTGGTAACGGCAACATGGGAGCATCTGAAGGTTCGTGCAATACGGGCGTGGGTGGCTCTCATCTGTACTATACCCAAGGCTCGTTCACGTTGTTCGACTGTGAGTCGTGGCATTTCTTTTGTGTTTTTGTATCACTCTGGATGTCTGACTTGCCGTTGCAATCGGTTTATACCCTTACCCGCACGTGCATTTGCAGTTGTCCGTGGTGCACGTGTTTTTCACTTTTTCGCGTGTTATCTCGCAAACATGTAACAGACGATTAACATTTTCTGCATCCACTATTGTTGTATTTAGGTTATGTGTTTTAGATAGACTTCATCGAAAAAAAAATTACCTTGTCTGAAATATATATTTTCAGTTGGTAAAGTTTCTTTTGGACGTCAGTTTATATCACGACAATGTACATTCAAATGAACAAGTATGTATAAGATTACCATATTCACTCCATTATCTGTGACCGTCTCGCTCCGTATATATATATATGAAACGCAAGTACGTCAAGAGCAACATCGCCTTCGTGTTATATTACCGTAGTCACCAAAGTAATCACTACTGAAACTTACAATTCTCTCTCTAAAACTGAGCTAAAATCTTCTGCAGTGTACCTCCCGATCGTTACTCTGAAAAATCACCACGCTATTTTACTTACCGTATTTGCCGAAATAATTGTGCCATGAAAGTTATTACTTAAAGAACACACATGAATCTTTACCGCCTTTACCACGGTAAATGTCATATTCCTCATCTAAACACTGTCGTCAAGGGTGACGTTCAGACGACAGCAGCCATGTTTATTGTTGGTGGGGAATATCTGAAGAAAAGATAAAAGTAATGGCAATCACGCGACAGAACGCACACTGGACTGCGTGGCCAATATGTTCCCGGTGCAGAGACCCCCTCTGTCACTTGAACATGGGCAGAAAGGCGAACGCCGATTGTTCATCTTCTAAGTAGTCGTTAGTGAAGGGCCACTACTAGCCATGCAATCAGTCGGCTACTGTGATGATCTGGGCCACGTCTGTCAGATTGACCATGTCAGTCAGGTTTGGAGATGGAGGTATTACATTACGAGTGGTGAGGCCCGGCGACATAAGTAGTTGTTAATGGACATTTATTAAAAGCGCTGGAGATGTAAATTATAATGGGGTTTTAACTTAAAATTATATTCCTTTAGAGCCTCTGAGTAATAACATTTGCCTTAAGAGATCCGCCATAATGAAAAAGTAGCACGCCAGGTGCACCTTCGATGCCATGTCGTATGTTGACTCTGGTGCTGCGTCACCTAACGTCTAACTTGCACACTCTCGGGTGATAAGAGAACAGATGTTCTGTAGCAACATGTTGTTTCACTCGCGTGAACTCACGAAACTCTCGGCATTTACAGGAAGTCTCTTGAGCAATGCCATCTTTATTGCAGACAACAGAAGCGACGAGAGCGTCGAACACTCCCTTCGTGAAGTTTGGTTTGGATGTGTCTGATGTCTTTCTTATGTTATTTTTAACTCTAAGTAACACTTTGGGTTCTTTTCCGAGTGGATTACTGATTTCATTACCTCATCAACATGAAGATTTCTACTTATCGGTAATTGATGAATTCTGCCGCTGATTCTTCCGGTGCTGCAGGATTCACGAGTTCTATTTATTAGTAGTGGCACAGGTGACCCAGTTGTCTAAGGCACCTCGATTCGCTGTGCAGAGTTGCGTCCCTTGGGCACGCCAGAAACCTATGATTGTGAGTTCGAATCCCGGTTCGACCCTATTTTGTGCTCGTGGGTTTCACCGAAGTGGTAAATGTCTGATACCTGCATCACTTCGGGCTTTCCTCCCACATGAAGCTGACATGCCGTGATATAACTGTAATACTGTTAAGAGCGACATTAAACCCGACTCACTCACTCACCTTCTTTCAGTCTAGGGTCCTCTTCTAGTCTGTTTCAGGAACCTATTCTATCCAATGCCAGGTGCCCCTTCTGCTCTGTAGCCCAGGTTAATCTTCCATCCAAGATCAGGGGTCTCTTTTGTTGAAGATCATGAGCCGCTTCTTCTTATAGGCCAGGTGTGCGTAAATTGCTCTAAAGAACTGGCCAACATCTGCCCAAAGCCAGAGGCCTCTTCTCTCTTATGCATATTCCAAGCCAGGAGCGTCTTCTGTTCTAGATATCAGGGGCCTCTTCTGATATATAGACCAGGGGCCTCTTCTGCTCAACATTAGGAACTTCTTCTGTTCTACTAACAGTTTTGCTTTGAGCTCTTCGGATATAGAGGTGGCACATCCGTTAAGTATTCTGACGTGACAATTAGACGAAGCGATGAGGGTGCTAAATGTCAGTAGCAGAAGCAGACAGCCCAAGCAGGTATATCCGATAATTGGTTTAATTTCATGTAACTTAAGTATACCTACTTGGGTATTCCACTTCTTTTGCGTTAGATCACGAATGTAAGATCTTAGCACAGGTTTATCTTTGGGATAAGACGTGGTGTCACGGATTTGTTGAGTGCTGCTTTTGCGGCAGCATCGGCCATTGTGTAACCAATGATACCAACATGGCTGGGTGACCAACAAAAGACGATATAATATTGGCCTGTAGCAAGATCATTAAAAAACTCAAGAATTTCAATTAAAAATGGATGTTTACTTGACGTAATTTTAATAGTCTGAAGGCAGGAAAATGAATCTGAAAAAATAATGAATTGTTTATATTTGGATTGGTTGTTGATATATTTCAGTGCTGTTAAAACTGCGTTTGCCTCTGTTGTGAATATTGAACTGTTATCTGGTTATCATAAAGATACTGATGTGGATCCAATTACAGTGGCACTAGCAACTGCACCACCATCCTTGGATCCATCTGTAAATATAGATTTATTAGTGTCATATGGGTTTCGTAATTGATTGTATTCTTGTTTAGAAAGTAGTGGATTCGTATCAGATGTCTTAAGTCTTGTTAATGTGAGGTCTCCTTTTGGCCTTACCATTTGCCAAGGAGGCGATGAAAAAAGTTTGATGGCTCTTATATCCTGAAAGTAAATTTTAGCAGCGGAAATGACAAATTTGATTCTTATTCCAAGTGGTGGAACAAGAGGGTGATTTTTTATTGTAAATATATTCGTGAAGACGATTAAATACGAAATTAAAAGCTGGATTTGACTGATTAGAATATTATTTAGTGGTGTATTGTGAAAATAATTTTAGACGGCGTTATTTAAGAGAAGGCTCATCCGCCTCCACAAACAGTGAATAGAAGTTCCAAATGCTCCAAGGCAAAGCCTCAGGCCTTGATGATCAATAGTATCTAGTAGATGTATACAATGTGTGAAGCCCATTTCTGGTGACCCCCGCCGTGATATTGCTGGAATATTGCTAAAAACGGCGTAAAACCATACTCACTCACTCACTAGTAGATGTAAATTACTTTTACAAGTTTTTAATATGTGGTAAGAAAGTTAAATGGCCATCAAAAATGAGTCCTAAAATCTTGGCCTCCTTTACAACTTTGACTGGGGTGCCATTCAGAAATAATTCAGGGTCGTTATGCGGCTAATATTTTCTGCTGAAATGTTTACAGTTAGTTTTTGATTTAGAAAATTTAGACCCGTTTTCAAGAGATCACTTAAGAGGCGACTAACGGGATCGGGGGGTCGGGCTCGCTGACTTCGTTGATGCATGTCATCGTATCCAAATTGCGTGGTTTGATGATCATGATGTCAATCACCTGATTGTATGGTCCAGACAAACATAACATTTTGGAAAGACACATTAGATGCTTAGAACAAATATATATATAAAGGTAATGTACGTTAATAATAATGATAATAACAGTGAGTGAGTTAATGTTTAAAGTCACATCGGCAATATTTCAGCCATATCGTGAGTAAATCAAGTTGGACATTAATCATATATAAATACAGACATTTAAATCTGTCGACGAAGGACAGTAAAATCACTAGACTATCACAGATGTAGATTTAAAACTAGCAGATCATCATAAAATTGGAACAATTCAAAACAGTACACAATAAAAAAGGGCTATAGATCACCAATAACCAAAGGTAGGTCACCATACTAGGTACCATCGGGACTTACGATACTTCTGCTACCTACATGGTAACCCAGCAGTATTTACACCATCGCTCTAGCTACTGGTGATTGTCAGTGAGTTTTAGCCACATCAGTAAAAAACAACAAGAATTCTATGATTAAAAGCATGGAAAATGAAAAAATACTTTGAATGAAATGGGACTGACATACCTTCTCAGGGGGACAATTATTTTACGTTACTTCAACCCCCTTTGAAGGTACAGCCACTAACAATCACAGTTATATAATCATTTAACCAAATTAAAAGCACATACTTTATACAATACATATCAAAATTTATCAATCAATTCTATGTCTTTTAAAAAAACAAGAATTAAATGAGAATTAATCTGATTAAAAAGATCCTTGATGGATGAAACTTTGAAATAGTTATCCCTTGTGATGGAAAAATCAATACAGTCAAGCAGGACATGCTTGACCGAGATTCTTTCATCACAAGGGATACAGAACGGAGGATCTTCACCTTTTAATAAATATTCATTTGTATATCTTGAATGGCCAATTCGACATCGTCGTAAAATGACCTCTTCAAATCTGGACTGACAACGCAAGTAGGTGTAACCGATATTTGGCTTAATTTGATGTAATTTATTGATACCTACTTGGGTGTCCCACTTCTTTTGCATAAGATCTCTGATGTGACATCTGATCACAGGTTTGTAATCACTGTATGGAATTAGAAGCAGTGTCACAGATTTGTTGAGTGCCGCTTTAGCTGCAGCATCAGCCATTGTGTTGCCTTTTATGCCCACATGACTAGGCAACCAACAAAAGACGATGTCGTATTGGCCAGTTGAAAGATCATTATAAAGTTCTAAAATGTTTAAAATAATTGGATGATTAAAAGAGACGTTTTTCAGTGCCTGAAGGTAAGATAGAGAATCAGAAAAGATTATAAATTGTTTACATGCAGACTGTTTCTGAATGTATAACAAGGCTGTAAGGATAGCATTGGTCTCAGCAGTGAAAATAGAGCTATTGTCTTGTATTCTAGATGATAAATGTTTTGATCCAACGACAGCGGCACTGGCTACTTTGCCACCGTCCTTGGATCCATCAGTAAAGACTGAACGGTGTGTATCGTATTTAGATCTTAATTGTAAATACTCCTGTTGATATACTAGTTGATTAGTGTCAGATTTGATAAAACGAGTGAGGGAAATGTCTACCTCCGGCCTCACCAACTGCCAGGGAGGAGAAGACAAAAGACGGTAAGGAGAGATAATATTCAGATTTAAATTGGCAGCATGAAAATGAGTTTTGATCCGAATTCCAAGTGGTGGAACCAGCTTTGGTTTCTTCTGAAACAGCTCTTCATATAGGGGATGAAAAACGGAATCATAAGCAGGATTGGAGGGATTGGAACGTAATTTAGTAACATACTGGAGAGACAATTTAATACGGCGTTGTTTCAGAGAGGGTTCATCAGCCTC
Source organism: Haliotis cracherodii (assembly GCF_022045235.1). Lineage (NCBI taxonomy): Eukaryota > Metazoa > Mollusca > Gastropoda > Lepetellida > Haliotidae > Haliotis > Haliotis cracherodii. The sequence goes on from NW_027266286.1 coordinate 35,347,543, forward strand.
GACATAGAGGCTGTCAACAGGAGAAGTTCTAAATGCACCAAGGCACAGTCTAAGTCCTTGATGGTGGATTGAATCTAGCTGCTTTAAATTACTCTTGCAAGCTCCAGCATAAACAATGGAGCCATAGTCCAGCTTAGAACGAATTAAAGATCTATATAAGTGAAGAAGGGTTTTCTGATCCCCTCCCCACTTTGAATTTGAGACAACCTTCAATAAATCTAGTGCCTTCAGGCATTTAGTCTTTAAATATCTGATATGTGGCAGAAACGTCAAATGGTGGTTGAAAATCAATCCAAGAAATTTGGCCTCTTTGACAACCTTAATTGGAGTACTATCTAAAGAGAGCTCTGGGTCTTTATGGGTTTTATATTTCCGACAGAAATGTATACAATTTGTTTTGGTCTGTGAGAACTTAAATCCATTCTCAAGACACCATTTATTAATTTTATTAAGACACAGCTGTAACTGTCTTTCAATGGTACGCATATTTTTACCACGACATGAAATATTAAAATCATCCACAAACAATGACCCATCAATTGAGTCATTTAAAACTTTAGATAAACTATTTATTTTAACACTAAACAATGTGACAGACAAAATACTGCCCTGTGGAACCCCCTGATCCTGATAATAATGATCAGACAGGGTTGATCCAACACGAACTTGAAATTGTCTATCAGTTAAAAACTGTGATACGAATTGAGGCAAGCGGCCTCTTAAACCAAAGTCATGTAAATCTTTTAAAATGACATGCTTCCAAGTGGTATCATAAGCTTTTTCGAGATCGAAAAAGATAGATACAGCATGTTGTTTATTCACAAAAGCATTTTTAATAAATGATTTTAAACGAACAAAATGGTCAATTGTACTTCGGTTTTTACGAAAACCGCATTGGATGTCACTGATTAGATTGTTGGTTTCTAAAAACCAAACTAATCGATTATTTACCACGCGCTCCATGGTTTTACAAACACAGCTAGTTAATGAAATGGGTCGATAATTTGAAGGATGGGTGTGATCACGTCCAGGCTTAGGTATTGGTACAACAATGGCTTCACGCCATGAGGAAGGAAACTCACCCGATGTCCATATGTCATCAAATATTAGCAGAAGGGTTTCTAAACAGGGTTCCGGTAAATGCTTCAAGAGTTGATAACGTATATTATCAGCTCCCGTCGCAGTATCATGGGCTTGGTCAAGTGCAGTATGAAGCTCATGTATGGAAAAGATTTCGTTATAATCTTCCCCATTGTCTGATTTAAAGTTTATAGTGTTCTTTTCTTGCTGTTTTTGGTATTTTTGAAATTTTGGGACATAGTTAGAAGAAGAAGAATGTTGAGCGAGGGTTTCTCAAAGCTTATTAGCAATATCAGATTTGTCAGTTAATAGCTCGTCTCCATCCTTAAGATGATGGATGCTAGATTTTGAACCTTTACCTTTAATTTTCTGGATCATATTCCATACCTTAGACATGGGCGTACGAGAATTTATCTTGGAAACATAATTTTGCCAAGATTGGCGTTTATTTTGTTTAAACGTACACCTGGCTTTAGAATTTAAAATTTTAAATTTATTCAAATTATGTACCATGGGATGGCGACGGAAGTAGTGTTCAGCCTTTTTCCGTGCCTTCCTAGCTTGTTTGCAGTCCACGTTAAACCATGGTTTACGAATGTGAGGATTTGTAGAGGACTTAGGAATACAGTCATCAGCGATTTTGTTTAATTCCTCAGAAAATAATTGTACAGGGTTAGTAGCATCAAGAAACAGATCAGGTTGTAACTTTTTGGATGCAAGTATTTCGAATAAAGGCCAGTTCGCCTTAGTAAAGTTCCATCTTGTTGAAGGAGGAACATCGGACGGTAAGACGGGTTTTAAAATGGTTGGGAAATGATCACTTCCACAGAGGTCTTCCTGGACGGACCATTCGAATTCGTTTAATAATTCAGAATCTGTTACTGACAAATCGAGAGCAGAGTAGGTTGCAGATACGTATTTGAACCATCATTATGGATACACAAATCGTTGCTGGAAATTTTTCCTTGTTATTAGTCTGAACACTACCCCAAAGTGGATTGTGTCCATTTAAATCGCCCATGATAATACAGGGCTTTGGGAGTTGATCATAGAGAGCTTGAAGTTCAGACTGACGGAGAGAAGAAGATGGTGGAATATAGAGCGAGCACAATGTAAACACAATGTGCAAAGTCACACGGACTGCAACAGCTTGAAGGGGGGTTGCAAGATGGACGGGGCTATGGATAACACCTTGTTTTATTAAGATTGAAGAGCCCCCAGTAGCCTTAGCACCAGGAGGTGAAAAGACATTGTAGGGGGAACAACCTCGTATATCAGTTTCTTGTATCTTCTAGTTTCTAGTATGTTTCTTGTAAACATAACGCTGATGGTTTAAAATCTTGAATTAAGAGTTGTAAATCGTTATAATTATTCCTAAGACCTCTACAGTTCCACTGTATCAAATGTGATGATTGAGGCATGGTGGCTCAATTGGTGAACGCTCACGAGAATGTGAGGAAGAAGAACTCCTTCTGGTCTCTGGAGATGGGGTGACATCCATGTCCAGAGCATCAAAGGGGTTGTTGCGAAAAACCTCTGAAGACGAGGATTTCAAAGTAGTATGTTTCCTGTTTAATTTTTTTCTTTCTTTTCGTGTCAGAGTAACAACGGCAGATTCGATAGTAGCTGGTTCTACAGCCTCTGGCTCCTTGGCAACAGACTCCACACCAGCTGTATCAGTCAAAGGTTCGGATGGGCTTACTGTTTGAGTGGAAGATGTCTTTGAAGTTACTACAGAAGATATGTTACCAGGTTGATCGGATGTAATCCATGTCAAATCTGTCTGGATAGAAATGGATGTTTTTGTAGGATTTGGAGGAGCAGCGATAGCCACAGCAGCAGAATATGTTCTGGTTAGTGGAGTTGATGTAGATTGATTGTCAATGAGCTTCTTAGCCTCATAAAACGACATATTGTTCTCATGTTTGAGCTTCAGGATTTTTGACTGTTTTTGCCATTCAGGACATAACTTTGATGAAGCCAGATGTGTTCCTTTGCAGTTGGCACATTTCACTACAGCCGTGCAGTCGGTGTTGTCATGGCCTTCGCCACAGCGCTGACAGACTACAGAGTGATTGCAAAATTTAGAACCATGTCCAAACTTTTGGCACTTGAAACATCGGAGTGGATTGGGGACATACACCTCCACTCCGATGTTTAGATAACCAGCTTTGATTGACTTAGGAAGGGCCGAAAGAGCAAAGGTAAGCAGATAAGTGTTTGACGGGATGATGTCACCGTCTCTCGACTTCATAGTAAAACGCTTAACTGCTGTTACCCCTTGAGTTGTAATTTCATCAGTAATTTCCTGCTCTGACATGTCGGACAGGTAACGAGCTCTGTCTCGAACAATGCCTCGGCAAGAATTCAAGGTTTTGTGGTCGGACACAGCAACCTCAATATTTGTGAATGTAGTTACAGACAAAAGATTCAGAGATTGCTGAGATTTTTCACTTCTCCACAAATTCCTAAAACAGCTTTCGAAATGGCGAATGGATTTAGCTTGGTTGTTTGTCAGCTGCCTCAATCACAATAAAACGGGACCAGGAATCTAAGCCATGAGATAATTGTTCACTTTGATCAATGTCATCAAGATCGACATGTCTTCGTTTTGAACGGGTTGAACCAGGGTTTTGGTGCGACATGGTGAAATATAGTAATTCAGCACCCCTGCTCCCCACCCACCATGGAGTGCCACAAAGAGCGATGTTTTGTTGCACCGGATCTCCAACATGCAAACACCAGGGATACAGGGATGATATACTCCAGCAAGTATGACGCAAATAGCAATATTTGTATACCAAATTAAATGCCAGGCTGGTTCGGCCCATGACAAGTAATCGGATACATACTGAATTTGGAGGTGAACATCACCAGATTGGCCCATGAGCCACCGCCTTCTGGCGTAAGACTCTAGGCAATTTATTCAATCCAAATTGGAGAATTCACACAAGTAATGTACGGCCAAGACCAAAAGATACATTAAAACATAACACAGGTGTGCATACACAATATTACGCACAGGGCCTGGCATGACCAGCCGACTGATAAGACCGGGCCCATCTTACCACTCCTCTAGGGGAAGTAAGGGTCGAAGTAGTGTGTTGGGCAAAGGAACACAGTTCCAGGAACCAGTGGCCTCAACTACCAGACTCCCGTCCTCCGCCGACACAGGGGCGCAACCCACGGGAAACAGATTGTCCATTTTAGTCGCCTCATACGACCAGCAATGGGAGGCTGTGGAAATATTCTGCCCCGGTTCCACACGGGGGAAGAGCTATTAGCGCTACCCAGCACTCACCACGAGGAGGTTGCTCTTCACGAGTGCCAATAATAATAATAATAAAAATAACAATAAATAGCGGGCTCCAAGTAACACTTTGCAGAAACGTCCCTGTTCGAATCCTCAAAGGGTTTCCTTGTACCAAATCCGTCAAATGTAGGCACCACTTGCAGGGTATTGCCACTACGAAATTGTCGTGTGCCGGGGTGTCGAAGTTTTTTCTGTACCCATTTCCGACCTTGAACATGTTTGAATCCTCAAAGGGTTTGCTTGTACCAACTCCGTCAAACAATAGTCACCGGACATTGCCGCTACGAAATTGGCGTGTTCCAGGGGTGTCCCAAATATTAATCAAATGTTACCACAAAGCGGTACATTTGGCCTCGTGAGAGAACCACAAGACTTCAGAGGCGCTGATAAACCACAATGCTTTCAAGAATCTCTTGTATGCCAGCAACAGATATTTTACGCCCGTTTCCTAAGGTTCATGGAAAGTATGTTTGAAACATAATTTTTTTCATAAATGCTGTTTCAGAATGTTCGTTTGTTTTCTTTTGCTGCTTCTCGGTCTTGACTGTCCGTGTATTTGACGTGACGAGCACTTGTAGAGGCGACTAATTCACAGTGAGAGTTCTCCTCCCGTAGGTAAACTTACACAAATATAAATATGTAGCTTGTAACGCCATTGAACGAAATGTGAGTGAGTGAGTTGGGTTTAACGCCGCTTTTAACAGTATTCCTGTTATATCGCGGCGTGTCAGCTTCATGTGGGAGGAAAACCCGAAGTAATGCAGGTCTCAGACGTTTACCCCTTCGACGAAACCCACGAGCACTGGTATGGTGCAGAGAAACCTAGAAACAAAATCGGAGCGAACCGGGATTCGAACCCACAATCATAAGTTTCTGGCGTGCCCAAGGGACGCAACTCTGCGCAACTCAGCGAATCGAGGCGCCTCAGACGACTGGGCCACCCGTGCCCCCGCCATTGGACGAAAAACCCAGAGACACTACAGATAACAGATGAAACAAATAACATATGAAATAAAAGTTAAAGACTTAGATAGATTATTCTACGATGAAAAGAGTATTCTGCATCAATAAGTGATAACTGTAATATTAACATCCTTTGCAGAATGTTAAAAATACGCACCCTATCTTGTTTTGATATTACATTTTCTTTAGGAAAAGTATAATGTGAATTAGATAAGGTAATATAAGATAACACTTTATTATTCCAAAGAAAAGTTGGGTTACATCAGTATAAGGTCTCAGTTCATTGATAAACACACATACAAATAAATAAGAATATCACAAACGTAATTATCATATATACATACCTTATTACATATCAGTTATATAGTACGATGTGCGAATGTTAGATGTACATTAGACACACTGAAAATAATATTTCAGCAAACCAATCATTGCATCATTTTCACAATTTCAATGCAAGGAAAAACAAATCGATATGCAAAGTATACATTTTAAATGTAAAGTTGATGTTTTCAGTAAAAATTAACATGGACTCAATTCTCTTCATATATGTCGTCGATTTAGATGTTGTGTCCACACTTTTAAAATCTTTGTGATAAAAGGTGAATCTGTTTAGGTAATTCACTCACAGGGACGCGTAGTTTGATCAGTCAATGTATCGCTGTTAAAACGCTTTACGTTTCTCCATATTTCGCAATCGGTAGAACTATATAACATATACTGGCGGAATAAAGTTCCCGTGTATCACTGACTATTATGGGAAATTATGAATATTGACACAAACAAAAACGATTTATTAATTAATATATTAATTAAGGATAAGAATTTATGGATGAACAACTTCTTTATTACAATTAAGAGCGACGTTTCGGTGTAGGTTCTAACACCATTATCAAGCAAGTGCTATACAGAGTGTGGTTGACAAGTATATGTATAGGTAGGAGGCAATGTTTATACAGTAGAATAGATATCAGATGTAGTTATACTGGAATAGAGCCTGTTATGTGCTCACGAGGGTAGTTACGATCATCACCGGTGAAGTCAGTGACATAAACAAAGATTGAAGCAAGTAATATTAACAACAGGATTATGGCTGATTGGGGTCTTTGATGAGTTGATGGTACGCCGGGGGTATGTAATAGCCTTGGTCACGGTTGATTGACGGTTGGAGTCTTTTGATGTTGATGACTTCTTGTAGTTTTCTGATTTTGAAGTCTTAGTAGTATAGATGATGGGGGTTCTGGACCACTTCCACTAGAGCCAGATTTATATACCTATACTACTACTACAGAGGGAATTTATATGTCAAAATGATGATGTGATTCCACGATCGTCATGAGATCGTATTAAAAGAAACATCAATATTAATTTATAATGAATAAAATTTACCATAGCCCACAAGGATATTGGAAAGGTATAGGAGCAGTACAAAAATTAGCCACTGCGGCTAAGGTATCTAAAGATGTGGCCAAGGTTGGTTAAAGAAACAAGCGATGTGGCAAATATACTTACCGTCACCGCCTTATATACCGAGGAAGAAGTTTGATATTTTTACAACGGATGAAGTTCATCAGGCTGACCTCTTGTTTCTTCCCCACGATAAGCTAAGACGCAAAACATATTAATACGCTTTAACTGTAGTGGATGTGGCTAGTCAATACAATGAGGCTGAGCCATTAACCTTGAAAGATTCAACAGAAGTAGCTAATGCACTGAGCCGCATAAATAAACGTGGACCACTAAAATGGCCAAAGCTATTTCAAGTAGATCCTGGTCGCAAGTTTATGGGATCAATAACTAAACTGTTAACAAAGCACAATGTCGAAATCAGGCATGGTGAAAAAGAAGCCCACTGTAGTCAAGCTATTGTTGAAAGATTTAACTTGACATTAGCGGAACGTTTGTTTGGCTATCAGTATGGGATTGAAATGAACTCGAATCGATTGAGATCAACCGAATGGGTGACATGATTATCAGCTGTTGTATCAGCGCTGAATAATGAAGTAACAAGATTAATCGGGAAGAAACCATCCGATGCGATTAAAATGAAATCTGTGACTCCCAAATCTTCAGCACCGAGGAGAGGCAAAGAACAAAAACTTCCGGATAGAGTAAGCTTAAGATATTTATACCAGCCCAGTGGACCGAACAGGGCATTTGTACGAGAAGAGTTGCTCATCGTTCCCAACGATACAGTATTACCACCATGACCATAAGCATAGGTAGTTACACCATCCTTATCAATCCATCTCTTTGTATCTAAGTGGGATAATGATGTCTTGTTAATTCTTAATCCATATATCCTGTGATTGTAACTTCTTAAAGAGTTCATCTCGTGTTTGAATGTTCTACCCTTGAATAATGCTTTTTTATACTGTTCGTGTTTGATATCACCCTTAGCTTTTCTTAGCTCCCCATTATCGGACTTCTTTATAGAATACATCTTAGGTCTTAATCTGACATACTCCGCTATAGGGGTCCCAGCACATTCATCCTTCATCTTACCTAACACCTTTTTATTTACTACGCTGTGCAGTGGATTATCTTTTGGGTAATCGCTCGTATCATAGATATCTATTTTTTCCGACATATCTTTATACACATCCTCGGTTTGTATTTCCATCAACAAAGAATCTGTGTCGGTATATAACACCTCGCATCTATCGCCGTCTTGCTTCTTATGTTCGTTGTAATAAAAGTCATACATTAAGTGTTTTGACAAGTAAATAATACTCATACCAACGTACACCGGTCTGTTGAATTTTACATTACTCTTCTGCATATGTAGTGTGGCTAAGTCGATATCAAATATCTTGCTTCTGTTAAAAGCCGGACTGGCTATGAGATTCCTGAGTCTTTCTTCCTCATTAGATCTGATTAATTTAACATCAACATGCTTCCTTAGATTCTCCATAGTTTTACCAAATACTGAGTTATTCATGAGCTTATATAGATTCTTTTCGAAATCGCTGGTAGCTATCTTTCTTAAATCTGTGTTCAGCCTTATATAGGGCTCCATCCAAGGGCTTTGATCAAACTTTAGAACTCTATATATTTTCTTTAGTTTTATGCCTAACGATAGATATAACTTGAGATTTCTGTAGTGAACTATATATTTTGTCTTATCCATCAAATTTGGTACGAGTTTTTCTACATTAGCTAACCTAGTATTACCCATCAAAGAGTGTTGCTATTCCGACATCCAATCTTCATTAACTATTAATCTTTCGGGAGCTAGCGGATAACTGTTATGATCTTTGTGTAATGAATTTGGATATTCCAAGTCAACTTCTAGTATGTATCCTTTATCGGAATCTGTGGGGATATCATTCACATCGATACCATTCACCCACTCAAAACCACCCATTGGTAAAGGTTGACTCATAGCCCATCTGTACAAATTGTTTGCATCGAGATATAATATGTTCGTGTTGGGTTTACTCAGATCATATCCTTCAACTAATTTATTATTAGCCTTAGAACATCTTTTCGCTACCATCGATATACCACCTCTTAATCCTTTCTCATTAACAAGTGCATATGGTAATCAGTGAGTAATTTTAGTCCTACACCGGTCTTCTTCAACAATGCATCCCACGATAGTCCGGGACTGGAATAGTACCATGCCGGGTCCAAGCTGTATTGTTTTAAACATGTCTTTCTAAATATCTCGAATATATCGGCGAGTAACAGTACATCGGTTTGGTTTCGTCGAATCTAGACCAATCATCCATATATTCGTAAGGATATACACCTTTTCTCAACAACAAATGACTAGTTAACCGATCGGTATATTGATTTGTTATTGTAAAGTCATCGGGATTGTTCACATTAGCTAAATTGTCCAGGGAAGATAACAGAAGTCTATGAATCTAAGCCCATTACTTTGTTTTGTTCTAGTATTCCCATCCTTGTCCGTATAATGTTTAGTTTTAGTCAACGAGAATGATATGTATTTTTCCATATTGTTAGGGATGCATGTTAAACCACCATCGGTCTTTGAAATAGCTTGCATGATGAGATAAGAATCATATCCTCTAAGGTTATGAAACACAACGGGTATGGGTATTGTTTGAGAATTCATTTTTAGTTTCAAGTTACACTCTTTATGCGTGGCTCGCCGATAATTACCCGTGACGTGACAATGATCTCTTACAGAATCCCCATTCAGTGGTTTATTACAAACATGACAAATCGTTGACTTATTATAGGCCCTCCAATAACCCCTCATCATGGGTTTCTTATGCGATAATTTTACCCAGATTATTCTCTCTTCTTTTTGTAGTTATTCTAGGAACTTTCCTGCTGACATGGGGACCTCTATAAATCATAGGTGGGTTTGTTTTCCCATCATACCTTACAACTATATATCTAAACCCACAAGGAATATGTTCCTGAGTTAAGTACGTAAAACTACATTCAGTATTGTGTGCAGTATTTTCTATAGGTTTGATAAGTGCTTCAAAGTCAGTGTAAATTACGTACGGTACTGGCATTTGATTACAATAATGTTCAAAATTTGGTATATTTTCTCCATCTTTAGGGATACCGATCCTGATAGCAGTCTGTCCAACACCTCTATAGTCTTCTTTATGCGCTTCTAATAGATCCTGTCTGCTGTCCCCATGCAGGCATCTTTCGCAGAAATATTTCTTTTCCTTATGGGTTGTTTGATCGTATAATAGTCTGCTTAAACTCTTTATCCATGTATAATGATATTTACCATCTTTTTTTATTAGAAATGAATTGATTCTGGGAATATGTTCTGAGGCGGAGCTTATCCTGTGTACAACAATTCCTTCAGAAGAATGTCCAAAAACATATATAGCTAATTTATTTTGCTTTTCCACCTTATCAATTTGTTAGATTGGTGTAGGTTCGTCTATACCATCAAAGTTGAGTCTGTCATTTTGGGGATAGCTCGAAGGTCTATCCAGATGTTTGTCTATGGGGAACAATGCAGATCTTATCGAAATTCGTAAACAGCCATCACCTTTATTTTTTACATTACCCCGGAAATAAGGTTCGGTATATTCGGTGTCATTTTTACTCAATGACATTTTAGCCGTTAGCTGATATTTTATGCTATTTAAATCATCTAACTCATCATTAATTTTGATTGATACGATGCACTTTACATCATTAACATCCATGTTGGAATTAATATCCGTCTTCCAACCTCTTAGATATTTACCAACAGCATCTGTGTGTACAAATCTTAACTCATAATCTGGTTGATTTTTATCAACATCATCTGGTTGTTTTTTATCAACATCATCTGGTTGATTTTTATCTAGTAAAGCGATCAATTCAGCTTTTCTCATTCGAGAATAACCTCTCAGCCCACTTTTTTTCGCTCGAGCTTTGAGTTCTCTAACAGTCTGGGGTTTGTTGTATTCCAAACAGAGTAAAACGATCAAGTCAGCTTTTCTCATTCGAGAATAACTATGTAGAACTTTCAACTCTCTGACGAAAACCATTGTGCTATATACAAAATAAGACATTTGTCTAAATGGTTATATTTCCATTTATCTTATGTTCCCCAACCTATTCCTCTCGTTGATGTAATCCCTCTTCCTTGCGTAAATAATCTGCTTCCTAACCCTATCAGCGCCATGTTTCTTACATAAACAATAACGACATCTGACACCTATCCCACATACAGAACACATATAATTTACATTTCCTTGTCTGATGTAAAAAGCATGAGTACCACAATATACACCAACGCATGGTTTCTGACATTGAATTGGCTTCCCCATGAGTGTATATCTGCACAGATTCATGATTATACACCTATCATATCATCTGTCTAAATGAAAAGCACATATCGAGTCTCAACCAGCCAGATCTATTTATAGCTTGGCCAGTCAGCCTGACATAGCTAGCTGATATAACTCAGCCTGACATAGTGTGTTGATAGGTCATGGCTTATGCATAATTGTGTAGCTATAAATAGCAGTGAGTGAGTGAGTTAAGATTTAACGTCACATCGGCAGTATTTCAGCCATTTAGTGACGAGAAGTACATTAATAATACAACTATTTAGACTAAATAAAAACCTGTCAACGAAGGACAGTACAATAACCAGAATATCACAGATTCGATCTAAAACTAGTTGAGAATATATAAAAGTCATAAGTATCAGTGAACAACACAATATAAAAATGGGCTAGAAATCGTCAGCCACTGAAGGGAGATCACCATACTGGGGACCATAGGGACTTACAGTACCTTTGCTACTCGCATGGACCCCAGCAGGATTTAGATCATCCCTCCAAGTGTTTGCGATTATTTGCTGAGTTAGCCTAACATTAAAATGACACATATTCTATGATTAAAAACATGGTAGTTGAAAATTTACCTTAAAAGAAGTGGAACTTACCTACCCTCTCAGGAGGACAATAATTTTATAGTACTTTAACCCCCCTCGAGGATACAGCCATTAACAATCTCAGTTGCTTATTTGACCTACCAATCATAAAACATCTATATTTTACAAGACACAATCCAAATTTTGCAAACAACTCTATTTCCTTTAAAAACCCAATGATTAAACAGGAATTGATACTGCTAAAAAGATCCTTTATAGATGATGATTTGAAATATTTATCCCTTGTGATGGCAAAATCAATACAGTCAAGCAGGACATGCTTGACTGTGATTCTCTCATCACAAGGGAAACAAAGTGGAGGATCCTCACCTTTCAACAGATATTCATGAGTATACCTGCTTTGTCCAATACGACATCGTTGTAAAATGACCTCTTCAAATCTGGACTGACATCCCAAGTAGGTGTAACCAATAGTTGGTTTTATTTCATGTAATTTATTCATACCTATTTGGGTGTCCCACTTCTTTTGCATCAGATAACGAATATAGGATCTAATCAGTGGCTTGTAATCAGTGTATGGGATCAAAAGTGGTGTCACAGATTTGTTGAGTGCTGCTTTTGCAGCAGCATCGGCCATTATATTACCAGTGATTCCAACATGGCTTGGTAACCAACGGAAAACGAGGTCGTATTGGCCAGTAGCAAGCTCATTAAACAATTCAACAATTTCCATTAAAAGTGGATGCATGGAAGACATGTTTTTAATAGCTTGAATGCAAGAAAGAGAGTCTGAAAAAATAATGAACTGTTTATGTTTACTTTGGCTGTGGATGAATTTTAGAGCCGTTAAAATAGCATTTGCCTCTGCTGTGAAAATAGAACAGTTATCTGATAATCTGGTTGAGATAGTTCTGGATCCAATGATGGTGGCACTGGCAACAGCGTCACCATCCTTGGATCCATCTGTAAATATAGATTTATGAGTATCATACGTGCTTAGTAATTCATTATATTGCTGTTGATAAATTAATTGATTTGTGTCGGATTTCTTTAGTTTACTTAATGTTAGGTCTACCTCAAGCTTCACTAGCTGCCATGGTGGAGAGGTGAACAGCCGAATGGGGGCTATGATTTCAAGATTGATTTGGGCAGAAGAAACATCACATTGTATTCTTATTCCATGTGGTGGAATAAGAGATGTCTTTTTATTGTAGAGATTTTTGTACAGAGGATTAAAAACACAGTCATACGCTGGATTGGATTCAGTAGAACATAATTTAGAGAAATCCTGTAAAGATGATTTAATGCGTCGGTGTTTAAGGGATGGCTCACCAGCCTCCACATACAAACTGTGAATAGGTGAAGTTCGGAAGGCTCCAAGACAAAGCCTCAGGCCTTGGTGATGAATGGTGTCTAATAGTTTTACATTGCTCTTACAAGCCCCACCATAGATGATGGAGCCGTAATCAAGTTTAGAGCGTATAAGAGCTCTGTATAGTTGGAGGAGGGTTTTCTGATCCCCTCCCCACTTGGAATTAGAGACAACTTTTAACAAATCTAGGGCTTTCAGACATTTATTCTTTAAGTATTTTATATGTGGTAAAAAGGTTAAATGATGATCGAAAATTATACCCCAAAATTTCACTTCTTTTACAACTTTAATGGGGGTGTTATCTAATATTAATTCTGGGTCTTTGTGAGGTTTATATTTTCTACAAAAATGAATACAGTTAGTTTTAGATTTGGAAAATTTAAAGCCTTTTTTTAGACACCATTTTTGGATTTAATTTAAACACAATTGCATTTGCCTCTAAATCGTATGCATGTTCTTACCACGGCAAGAAACATTAAAGTCATCCACAAACAAGGATCGATCAATTGAATCATTTCAAACCTTTGCTAAACTGTTGATTTTAATGCTAAACAAAGTGACAGACAAAATACTGCCTTTTGGACACCCTGATCCTGATTATAATGATCAGACAGGGTTGAACCCACATGGACTTGAAATTGCCTGTCAGTTAAAAACTGATATAAATTGAGGCAAACGGCCTCGCAAATCAAAATCATGTAAATCTTTTAAAATACCATACTTCCATGTAGTGTCATATGCTTTTTCTAGATCGAAAAAGATAGACACTGCATGTTGTTTGTTTATAATGGCATTCTTAACGAATGACTCCAATCGAACTAGACTGCGGGACTAATGGGACTGCAATTTTTACGAAATCGACATTGAATATTTGTGATTAAGTTATTGGAATCTAAGTACCAAGTTCCATGGTTTTGCAAACGCAGCTAGTCAATGAAATTGGTCTATAATTGGAAGGATCAGTGTGATCACGTCCAGGTTTAGGTATGGGAACAATGATAGCTTCACGCCATGAAGAAGGAAATTCTCCTGACGTCCAGATTTTATCAAATATTATCAAAAATGTTTCTAAACAGGATTGCAGTAAATGTTTTAGGAGCTGATAATGTATATTATCAGATCCTGCAGCAGTGTCATGAGCCTGCCCAAGTGCAGTATGGAGCTTGTGAATGGAGAAGACTTCATTGTAATCTTCCCCGTTATCTGAATTAAAATGTAAAGGTTTCTTTTCCTGCAGCATTTTGTATTTTTGAAATTGAGGGACATAATTAGACGAGGAAGAATGGTGATCCAGAGTTTCACCAAGTTTATTTGCAATATCTGATGTATCAATTAATAATTGATCCTCATCTTTGAGATGGTGGGTGCTTGATTTAGTACCCTTACCTTTTATTTTCTGAATTATGTTCCATACCTTGGACATTGGCATCTGTGGATACATAATTTTGCCAAGATTGACGTTTGTTTTGTTTGAAAGTGCGCCGGGTTTTCGCATTTACAATTTGAAATTTATTGAGATTATGGACCATTGGATGGCGTTGGAAATATTGTTCATCATTTTTCCGTGCCTTCCTAGCTTGTTTGCAATCGTTGTTGAACCATGGTTTTCGTATGTGAGGATTTGAGGAGGGCTTCGGAATACATTCATCAGCTATTTTTGTTAGTTCATCAGAGAACAGTTGTATAGAGTCGGGAACATCAATAAAAACTTCAGGTTTTAGTTTGTTAGAACAAAGGACTTCACATAATGCCCAGTTGGCTTTAGTAAAATTCCATCTTGAAGATGGAGGGACATCAGAAGGCGTAACAGATTTTAAAATGGTAGGAAAATGGTCACTCCCACAGAGGTCATCGTGGACTGATCATTCAAATTCATTAAGTAAATTAGAATCTACAACTGACAAGTCCAGACAAGAGTAAGTGCCAATTGCAGGATGAAGATATGTGTGAGATCCATCATTAAAAAGGCATAAATCATTATTTAAGAAAAAATCCCCTAGTATTGTTGGTGGCATTACTACCCCAAAGTGGGTTATGACCATTCAAATCTCCCATGATAACACAAGGCTTAGGGAGTTGGTCATATAGTGCCTGAAGATCAGACTGTCGGAGAGAGTACGATGGTGGTATATACAAAGAACACAAAGTAAAAACAATATTTAATGTTACACATACTGCAACAGCCTAAAGAGGGGTATTGTGAGGAACAGGACTGTGAGTGACGCCTGCCTCACCATAAGAGACGACCCTCCAGTTGCTTTATCCCCTGGAGGGGAAAAGCAATAGTAAGAATCGTACTGTCGTAAATCAAAATTATCTGTTGGTTTAAGGAAAGTTTCTTGTAAGCAAAATGCAGATGGTTTGAAATCCTGAATTAATAGCTGAAGATCATTAAAATTGTTCCGAAGTCCTCTACAATTCCATTGTATTTAGGAGGAGGAGCAACTCATGGAGGTTCAATTGGAGATCATGAGCAGGATGAAGGTCCTCTATGCTGTAATGACAGCGATTGAGTGACCTCCATGTCTAGAGGTTCAAAGGGGTTATGAACCTCTAAGGGATCTATCATTGAAGCAGGCACCTTGATATGCTTAAGGCCCTTTGCTTTTTTGCTTTTTTGTCTATTTCTTTCGTTTTTAGTTGAACGAACATTTGTTGTTGGTTTACTACGGGATTCTGGCACAGGTTCAGATTATGGCACAGGTTCAGATTATGGATCAGATTCTGGATCAGGGTCTGGAGGGAGTTCTGCTGGCTGAGACTGAGAGGTAGATGTTGTATCAGTCTGAGTTTCAGTTGTTGATACGGTCATCTCAAGTGGGAACAGCATTGTTTGTTGGTCTTTGACCCAGCTAATTGCTCTCTGACATGCACTATTTACCTTTTGGATAGAAGAGGAGACTGCGACAGAGTATGGTTTCAAAAATGGAGTAGTTGGAGCCTGGTCTGCTACCAATTTCTTGGTATCAGAGAAAGAAATATTATTGGTGTATTTGATTTTAACAAAAGGGTTTAACTTGAGTGGCAGGCCATTTACACCTTCCACAACCAGAAATCGAGGCCATGAATCAACGTTTGTAACTGAAGTTTCATCATCAGAAGATGAAACTAAATCAACGTGTCTTCTCTTATTTTTGGAACGAGAACCAGTGATTTGTAGGGAATCCATGATGAAAGAAAATAAATTCAACACCCCCGCTCCCCACCCACCATCGAAGGACAACAAGGACAGTGTTGCAGTTGAAACTGACGACAAACATTCGGGTTACAGGGGTGCTATACTCAAGCAATACCAACACAGGTAGCTAAGAAAGCCAAACAGAATAAAAGTCAGGTTGGTTCTGCCCTATACAGTTATCCGAAGGCTATTAGAACCTGGAGGTCAATAAAGCCGGATTGGACCATGAGCCACCACCTTCTGGCATAGGACTTTAGGCAAAGTTGTAATACATTCAGAATGTAATGTTCCGTACAGTGTGGAATACACTTAAATATTCAAATTGAGGGCGACCATGCACAGGGCATGGCGTGACCAGCCGATTGATAAAACCGGGCCCATTCTACCACCGTCTAGGTGAAGTTAGAGTCAAAGTGGTGTGTTGGACAAAAGGAACACTGTTCCTGGCTCCAGTGCCCTCAACCACCAGAATCCCTTCCTCCACCGACACAGGGACACAACCCACGGCAAACCGGTTGCCCAATTCGGTCGCCTTTTACAACCAGCAATGGGGTGCTGTGGACAAATTCTAACCCGAGTCTACATGGGGGAAGAGCTATTAGCGTTACCCAGCACTCACCACGAGGAGGTTGCTCTTCACGAGTGCCCTATAAATAGCAATTGCAGACAACTCAAACACTATAAATGCTATCTTTCTGAGCCTCTGATGGTGTATAAAACTGAGAGGCTGTTGGCCTCGGCATTGGGTCAAGTGTCTTTCCATAAACAAGGAAGTATTTGTGCATGGCAGATTCAACATCCTTAAACGTTTGAATTGAATGTCCTTGTTTACACAGTTCATCATTAATAAAATCTAATCTCTCCATTTTGTGCCAGGCCCATTGTGACTGGGCTGTTTCAAGTTGTTCTAATGCTTTATTATGTCGTTTACGTTCCTCTTCAACTTCTATAGCGTTTGATTCCCTCAGAGTAGAAAATAAATAATTACTCCTCGAAAAAGCTAGAGCATTAACAATAGCTCCACCAACCATCATCACAATTGTTGCCATATGTTCAATAATATAAAATATTCAAATGTTTAATTACTTCATTATGTCTTCTGGGATAAGCCCTTGTTTGATTAACATATCTTTTGTAACCATTGCCAATCTAATATCGAGAACCATCATACCAATATCATAACCATTAAAATCTAGCTTGGTTGGTGTGGTTTTAGTAATCATTTTAGCTATACGGGCATAGCCAATGGCCAAGCCGCTGACTACTGCTGAATGATACTTTTGCGTTGACAAACATTTTACCGTCTGTAACTGGAGTAGTCATGTATTTATAACATTACATGAGGGCTTAACTCTAATTGAACCTCATCTAATTTTTGAACTTGTGGTGTTTTCTCTTCCCCGGTCTTATAAAACCATACCGCTGCTATAGCAACAACCCCTAGTACGTAGTGGGCCCAAGTTATAATCGGGCTATGTTCAGTAATGTAGGCCATTGCCTTCCTCGCTATTGCACCCTTCCTACAGGCTGCGACTTTTTGAGGTTTCTTAGTCACTCTGACTTGTGGTGTTTCCACAATCGCTTGTGTTTGTGGTGCTATCGCTTGTGTTCCTCGTTCGCTTGTTGTATTTCCATCTCCATTATTAATAAGTGTGCATGTATGTTTAAATTGACAATACCTAGCCGTTAATAAGCTGTTGTCACCAGTGCTAAGAACATTCCGTATCTTTGATAAAACTCACAGCTTACTGCGCTTAGACCCATTCATCAAACACGCTATTTCTTGATAGATTCGCATAAATACGGGCGATGTTCTGCCAGGATAGGAAGAAACATACTAGCTACGACTGTGTATAGTTGTAACATAGCCGACCCTATTGCTTTAGTCATGGTAGCTCCCAGTCTAGACTCGTAACATGCGTACAGTTTTTTAATTTCTTCATCGGTCGTGTTATCAATTTTATCGCTGGTATAATTTTCCCCGAAATTTCTTTGGCTCATCTTGGAGTAGTTGTTTGATAAGTTCATCGCATTCCATAATTAATACCGAAGGAGATATTTAAGTCTAACGTAAAAAAATATTGCATATCAAATACAACCCGAAATAATAAACTGTTGTAAAAGAAAAGGATTTCAAACCACATTATTACATAATAACCGCTAATGTTCAATTTATTGTATTTTTGCTATATTTTTGCTATATTTGCTTCATTTTTTCTTAGCAGTTGCTATAATTTTGCTTAGCAGTTGCTAATTTTGCTATATTTTTTCTAATTTTGCTAAGCAATTGCATAAGCAGCCGGTTGATCGGCTTTTATTATGAGTTTACAATGCTTCAATTCTGCTAACAGTTTTCTGACTTTATCTCGTTCGAGCTTGGTATAAATAACATCATTTTAGCGTAAACATTCCTTAAATGAATCTCGGTCTTTGCAATGAAACAGGGTCTTCCGGAGAATGCTAAATATGAAAGCATATCTTTTTTTTTGGTAAGTTCTTTACTCGCACTGCAGTCGTCTATTTTGAAAAGGGTTGATTCTCCTTTGTATTTTGTGACATAACGTTTATAGTCGGGCACAGAATAATAATATGGTCGAAAACATCCAGATAATGACTTTGTAAAATATCTAGAATAAAAGCTGTTGTTCCACAACCTGTTTGTCCACAAATGATAGCGCAGTGCGGTTCTTTAGGTAAAAGATTATTAGGAGATTGCTTGCACGAATCTTCCATTCTGTATATTAAGTTGAGCGTCCATAATAACATACAAATATATACTAGCCACATAAAGAAACTGTGGACGGAGAAAATATATTCTGGATTGAAATACAACACAGCAAGAACAAAATGATGCAGATGCTGTAGCAGCTGAATGATCGATCCATAAGAAAATGTCAACGGGACCTGAACAACATCTGTTACGATGACGTCAGAAGATCAAAATGGAGTAGGGGGTCAAACGACAAAGTCACAAAGTCAATAACGGGTATGACCACCCTGTGCGTGAATCACAGAAGTGCATCGACGACACATGGAGTCCACCAAATGGGCATGGAATGGCCTGCCATATCCTCCTCAAATCCTGTGCAAAGTCACGGACGTTATCTGGAGGATGTGGAAGACGACGCAGAGGGCACTCCATTTCATCCCACACATGCTCTATTGGGGAGAGATCTGGAGAAATTGCAGGCCATGGCAGTAACATGACATTGTTATGGTGAAGGAAATCCATTGCGACCCTAGCCGTGTGAGGACGAGCGTTGTCCTGTTGAAATGTCAATCCCGGGCCATGACATTGCAGGAAAGGAATCACCACAGGCCTCAGAATCTGATCTCTCTAGGCAACACCAGTGATATTGCCCTGAACAACCACCAAAAGGGTTCGGTGCCGTGCTGTTATCCCACCCCAAATCATCACAGAGCCACCTCCAAAACGATTCCTCTCCACAATACAGTTGCGTGCATAACGTTCTCCCAAACGCCGGTAGACACGTTGGCTCACGTCACTGTGGGAAATGTTGAACCTCGATTCATCTGTAAAGACAACATTTCTCCACCATATTCGAGGTTGGCGAACATGATTTCGACACCATCTTAGAAGGTTGACTCGATGACGGTGTGTCAGGATGGGACGTATGGCAGGGCGTCGTGGTCGAATCCCGTACTGACGTAAACGATTCCTGACAGTGTTGGGATGGATACGGCGCAGTCAAGGAATTGTCTGGGACGTCGTTACTGCCGTTTGGAACCTGTGTCGGAGATGTGTAACTCGAATCCATCTGTCCTGTCTTGGCATCGTTACTCGGGGACGTCCTGAACGTGGGTGGTCGGCAACATCATTTTTGTTCTGATAACGCCTCACCAATGCCGATATCGTGTTACGATGGCATTGGAAATGTGTTGCCACCTGTTGTTGCCTCATTCCCGCTCGGATCATTTCAATGGCTTCATGACGCTGTGCAGCAGTCAATCTTGGCATGATTTGCTTGTGATATGCTTGTGTCTGCGCCTGAGAAGTTTTGAATTTTTAAATGACCACAGATCATGCTTTCCAAAGCGACAGCGAATTTTGAGTTGCACATGCTGTGTACAGCTGCACAGGATGCACGTGCAGTAACACATTGCACGTCCATAGCCCCCCATCAATGACGTCATATCGCATGGCACGTGCATGAGCGTTTGAATGTCTCCAATAATTGCTGTGTTCAAACCTATCTTTCATATATAGACGGTGTGCCCTTGTATCTATATTTTCTCCGTGCACAGTTTCTTTATGTGGCTAGTTTATAATAATTTTACCATCGGATTCCTGGAGCTTCATTATCTGAATAGTAACACCCTCACTGGCATTTTCCATTCTACCGCCTACTGCTGTGTAGTTGGTCATCGTCCGTGGTTCGCATGTCGAGCCATAGCGCATACTTTGTGGTGAGGTATTCACCCATCGATACATCCGCGAGAGACGGGAAGGGAGTTTTTTAATCTCATCCCACTGTTGATATGCTAGCATTCCTTGACTATATAGTTGATTAGGCATGCCCTCGATAGTCAATTCTACTTTTGTAATCTTGGGATTGTAGAACTTCTCGGTATTTCTTTTAAATGCTTCAGAAGGGTCCTCGAACAACATTAAAATACCCTTCAACGATCATCTGGGGATGTTTAGATTGATATTCCACATCATATCTTTTTTGTTCTTGGTGATCTTTCAGTGTCGCAGCACGTGATCGTACAAAATAGCTAAACTTCCGGTAAACTGGTTACGAAGTTGTCTGGCTAATTCAGGATCTGTTATCATATCATACTCCAGTGAGATATTGTCAATAGAATAGCTAGCATCTTCAGTAGCTCTGATTACTCTACTGTAGTCATTAAAAGTGAAATCTTATTCCAACCTATCGCCTAAGGATGCTTGATAAAAGGGCATGTGACTATCTAGTAATTCAAAGTCAAGCGGAATATAGAATCGGTTACCTAATGCATCAGCAACAGTGAGATCTTTTACGATGGTATTATCACCACTATCAGCACCCACACGGGTGTCGATGTGTTCCGATTACTAATACCTTGGTACTGTAAGTTTTCCCGTTCTTTATCCGTTCTCCAGAGATCCATGTTACAGAAATATACATCGCTATCATCGATACTCAAAACCTCATTACCACTAAATTAATCGTGATTTTCTTAACGATAGCATGTTCTGAATGAGCTCTCTGTTAGCATCTGTAGAATTCAAACTAATTGTAAATGCTAGTCGGACAGTTCCTGGAACTAACACATCATGAGGGCCTAGATTCGGAAAGCAAACCAGAAGCGTTTGATTCTGATCAATGGTACTCGGGTTATTAGTTATAGTTACAGACTGGCGAATTGCTTTGACCCCTAATGGATCCCAAAGCCTACGTTGTGGGTTTAACTTGCGTCCGTATTGCGAAGACATTGTTGTATTAAAATTATGATTTTAATCTAGATAGCTTTGATAACCCGAGTACAAATGAAGAGGGTACTGATGAAACCAGCTCTAGGAATCTTAACGATGAACTTTTGAAGCCAGCCGTCAATGATTATTATGATGCCTTAAAAGAAACTCCTATAGGTCTTGACTATTCAAAGTTTACGATAGATAGTAAAGGAATATTGCGACTGCATGGCTCTCCGGATATTGATCTTATGAATTCTTGTACTCGTAAGGCCCTAGCCTTGTCTACCATAGCTAGTAAACACAGCATCATTATTGTTCATAATGAATTAGGTTTTGTAGACTACTCACGAGAAAAACTTTCTGCGAAGACTATTAAGGTACTTCGGACTGTGCGTACTGATCTCGGTACTATAGATAAAGATAATATGGTAGAAAGCTCAAAGCTGGCCTCGAACGGACTCGGAGAAACCTACTACGATAATTCCACGTTAAAGGTACCATTCTCAGAGTTCAGTATTAGGGAATTATGAGGTCTTGACAAGGCAATGCGAACTATGCAGGGTGAACTCATCAATAATATAGCCAAGCTATCCAAACTCCACAAGCATATAGCTTATGAGAAAACAAAACTTGAACAGAAGGGTGATGAATTCAGTAGATGCCACGTTGCAGAAGGATTGCGTAACTTAGAAGACGAAAGATTGGCCCGCCTCGAAACTGCTTCCACTAATAGAAAGGCACTTCGTTCACAAATCAGTCGAATTCGAGAAACTATCGATCAAGTTCTCAACGATGATACTACACTGGCCCATAAAATTAAAACATTGTTCAGAGAATAGGGGCTAACCATTGCTAGTATTTTAACCGCATTGGGATTTATTATATCAACTTTGACTCTCGCGTTAACCAGTGTTACAGGCGGTACAGGAGGTGACACACCGCCTAGTGATAGGGCTGGTGTAAAAAAGTGGATATAAAAGCATTTAAAAGCATTAGGAGAAGCACTGGGAAAGCTCGCTGGGAAAGCTCACTCAGTGATGAAATTTTTAAGCCTTTTGGACATAGTCTCACACAAAATGAGTCGAATGGGATGCTGATTTTAAGCGCTGGAGAAAAGGTTGTAAATCTTCTCACATACTTATCAGATACACTTGGATTTTTTAGAGGAAAAACAATAATACTACCCAACAAATCAGTGCATGGAACAAAATTGCCTGATTTAGTTCCCTATAAAGAGTTGTGCATCCATCTTGATCAGATCAGTACAACCGATAATATTCAACTCGAAAGTCCTTCAACTCTGCTGAGGGCTATAAAGCGATAGCATTTCTCTTACTAAGATATTTATGCCGTATAATATACATTTAATAAGGTTGATGTATACTCTCAAAACATTGAAGCAGGACCAATTAAAGACTATTATATGATATAATAATATACATTATGGGTTTATATCCGGCGCTCGGTGAAGCATCGGAAAAAATGGATACTGTTGATGGATTTTGATTACATCGAATAAGCGACATAAAACATCGAATAGAGAAGGAGTTTAGACTTGGATTGTATAAAAAGTATCACAGATCCGCAAATGTTCTCGACAGAGTTGACACCGCACTTGTAACAGCTAGCATGGGACTCGGTGTGTAGCTGGTGTTGGTTTATTATCAACTATAATCACCGCGCCTGTCATACTTGGTATGGAAGACTTATTTATTTCAAATCCTGGGGCATAAAGAGATACACCACATCCTGTTGTGGTACACCATATGGCAAAGGAGTCTCTGGACTGGCAGGAATAGCGATAAAATTTATTACTCATAAGTTGCAAAAGAAAGCATTAAAACATGATAATATTTGGAAACACGCCGAAGCAAAGTTGAACAGCATTGAGGACCATATTTCAACAGCAATGGCTGATTGTAAGATATCCGAGGAGGAGTTTCGTTTAGTGTTGTCAGAACTCACCAAATACAGCCTAATGAAGCAGGAGATTCGATCAAATTCTCATAAGACCAGTGGTATAAGCGAAGACAAGAAAGAAAAGTTCATAGAACAAGTGAGACAACAAGCGCGGCAATCATTCCGTGCCAAAACCAAAGAACTGGTTGGAGATTAAAAATAGATTGCCTCCTATCGTTGGATCACATTTAAACGAATGCTTACATTAGTAAAAATATTTATGTTTCTTTTAATACGAATCATGACGATTGTTAAATCGCATCAGCATTTTGATATAAAAAATTCCCTCTGTAGTAGTGGTATAGGTATATAAATCTGGTTCTAGTGGAAGTGGTCCAGAACCCCCATCATCTATACTACTGTCTTTGAGTGAGTGAGTGAGTGAGTGAGTGAGTGAGTTGGATTTTACGCCGCTTTTAGCAATATTCCGGCAATATCACGGCGGGGGACACCAGAAATGGGCTTCACACATTGTACCCATGTCGGGAATCGAACCCGGGTCTTCGGCGTGACGAGCGAACGCTTTAACCACTAGGCTACCCGACCGCCCTACTGTCTTTGAGGTTGGTGGTGAGGGCTTTGACTTTATCCCACTGAATGCTGTGGATTGGGTTGTCACGGATGTGGTCTGATAGAGCTGATTTAGAGTAATCTTTGGAGACTTTGATGTTCTTTAATTCGGGTTTTGAGGGGCCTAGATGTTTCGCCTATGTAAGCAGTAGTATAGGTAATGGGGATTCTGGCTCACTTCCACTGGAGTCAGATTTATATACCTATACCGCTACTACAGATGGGATTTTTTATGTTAAAATGATGATGCGATTCAACGATCGTCATGACATTAAACTAAATTGTAATGAAAATATTCTCTATTATTTCTAATCATACGTATACCATTATTTTTAACAAAGTGATATTCAACATTTTTACTAAGTTCTTCATTCATTTTACTTGGAGACCAGACTATATACTCTTCTTGATAATTGGAAAGAAACAATTGATGACCGTATTTGGTTGGTTTGATATCACTGATATAATATATGCCTTGTGGTAATTCTCTCCATTTGATAATTTTGTCCCTGAGCATAAATGCTCTGATAGCTTTTTCTAGTTCTTCCTTTGTTGGTTTGTAATTCTCCATTATTATATACTGATGTAAGCATTCGTTTAAATGTGATCCAACGACAGTAAGCAATCTATTTTTAATCTCCAACAAGTTCTTTGGTTTTGGCACAGAATAATTGACCTAATAATTTGATCTAATCTCCTGCTTCATTACATTGTATTTGGTGAGTTCTGACAGCACTAAACGAAACTCCTCCTCGGATATCTTACAATTAGCCATTGCTGTTGAAATATGGTCCTCAATGCTGTTCAACTTTGCTTCCGGGAGTATCCGAATATTATCATGTTTTAATGCTTTCTTTTGCAACTTAAGAGAATTTTTTTTATCGCTTTTCCTGCCAGTCCTGAGACTCAGGCAGCTATTTCCATGCCAAGTACAATAGGCGTGGCGATTGTAGTTGATAATAAACCAACACCGGCTACACCTAGTCCCATGCTAGGTGTTACAAGCACAAAGTCAACTCTGTCGAGAGCATTCACAGCTCTGCTATACTTTTTATACAATCCAAGTCTCAACTCCCTCTCCTTCTCTATTTGATGTTTTATGTTGCTTATTTGATGTAATCGAATTCCATCAACAGTATCCATCTTTTCAGATGCTTCATTGAGCGCTGGATATAACCCATAGTGTATATCATTATATTATATAATAGTCTTTAATTGGTCCTGCTTCAATGTTTTGAGAGTAAACATCAACCTTGTTAAATGTATATCATACGGCATAAATATCTTAGTAAGAGCAATGCTATCACCTTTAATAATTTGGACACCCTCAAGGGTTGCAATGGATGATGCTCCCATCTAAATAATACTGCAACCTTGATGCTCGTGTTGCTTAAGCCATTCAATTGATAGACCTGGTAATATTTTGAAGACATCTTCTGGTGCATCTCGAAAGATGTTTCAATAATAATTGTAGAAAGATCAGGTATGGCATTCAAGTTCTGTTTTATATCATTGAATTCAGTAACCAAATTTAAACTAACATTTTTTGATGATGGACGACTCAATAACATATGACCTGGGTTTTCTGGCAGGGGAGAGACAAACACACTTTTTCGTTTTGATTGGATATAAGCCTCGAGTACGATCCCACTATTTATTATCTTAGTTAAATTATGTGCCTTACCCATCATCACATATGGTGGGTTAATGATGATATTAAGTAGCCACTCGATTTTTGCTTCAATCATAGTCCATTTATTATCATCGTTGCTAGTAAGTGAGTGAGTGAGTTGGGTTTAACGCCGCTTTTAACAGTATTCCAGTTATATCGCAGCGTGTCAGCTTAATGTGGGAGAAAGCCCGAAGTGATGCAGGTCTCAGACGTTTACCACTTCGGTGAAACCCACGAGCACGGGTATGGTGCTGACAAACCTAGAAACATAATTGGGGCGAACCGGGATTCGAACCCACAATCATAGGTTTCTGGCGTAGCCCAAGGGACGCAACTCTGCTCAGCGAATCGCGGCACCTTAGACGACTGGGCCACCCGTGCCCCTGTTGCTAGAAAGATTATATGAAGTGTTTTTATTGAGTCTTCTAACGTCGACATCGTTTAAATCTCTTATATTAACTGGGAATGCAACTTCTTTCCGCTTGTATACATTATCTTGTAAGTGTAAAGCGTATAACTTGCCATCAATACTGGGTTTACCGAATTCTTCTGTGTCTCCGAGATCAGAAAGCGCAAGTATCCTATATGTACAGGTTGGTGTTTTAAATCTAATAGAGAAATTTTGAGGTCTGAAATAATACCCCGCTTCAATTTTTTATATTGTAATATTGAGAAAGATTCCGTTCTACCACGACTTTATTTTTCATCTTTGACTGGAATCTCTCTCAGCAGAGTAGAAGGACTTTCTAGTTGATATTATCCTTTGTACTGATCTGATCAAGATGGATGCACAATTCTTTATAGGGTACTAAATTGGGTAATTTAACTCCATGCATTATATCGTTGGGTGGTATTTTTCCCGTTCTGCCATCAAATCCAAGTGTTTCTGCTAAGATCTCGACAAGAAGTAAATTCTCTTGTCCAGCGCTTAATTGCAGCATCCCATTCGACTCATTTTGTGTGAGACTAAATCCATTAGGCTTAAAAAGTTCATCATTGAGTGAACATACAATGTAATACCCATTAGGTATAACAAAGCGAGTGTGATCAATACCAAAATTACCTATTAAAATCAAATTATTATTTCTCGCATCATTTATATTGGTCCACCGTGGGTAATACGTTACATCGCATAGGGCGATTTCAAGTTGTCCATCCGAGTTATCGTTAATATGAAGCAGTTGAATAGACTGACCATTTGTTATTCCTGGTAACATACATATTAAATATACAAAGATACTATATCATAACTTAAATATGAAATCAACTTACATTACTAATCAATCGATTTTAGTAAGTGCCTCTGGTGCTAAGTTTTTTGTTGAATTCTCTGACATCTTTGAAAAATATAGGGTAACAGCAACTAGCGATAAAATGGTGTATGATTGGTTCCACAATCCAATGCAATTTTAGCAGAACACGTTAAACTTTGCCGTATGGCGTGCAACAACAGGATGTGGTGTATCTCTTTATGCCCCAGGATTTGAACTAAATAAGTCTGTTTTATCATTTCACGTGTACTATCAGATTAGACGTATACTTAAAGAAATTAGTGCCCCATTACCACAGGATCGAGCATGGAATGCATCAAATAATCCGTACAATAGGTGGGCATTCGAACGTATTTGTTGGTGTTGCTTTCACCGTCCAAAAGGTCGAGCAACCACCTGGAAATGCTTGGAATGAATTTCTGAATGATAAAACAGAAAATAATTTTACAAACCCAGGAGTTGTAAGAGTTAATGAATCAATAAGAACTTATGAATGGGCATCTTGGTGCACAATCGCACACACGAACGGTAATAATTTGTTCTGGGACGGCGTTATGTGCGCATAAACAGTTTATTGCAAACGTGGAGGATGCTATTAATTCACCAGTTGACATACCATCTTCTATAAAACGTTATCAAGATGTATTACAGTACGCTAAATCCAAAGTAGACTACATTTATGCGCCGGGTCTGTACAAGTCTCCGAGTAATATGGAACTTAAGATCGGTCAAGTGATTGGTTATAATAATAAAATTGTTATACTACTGATCAACAAAAACAAGGTATAAATTCAGATATTAACATCGAATTAATAACGCAAACAAACACAGGCGAAACGGGAAAAGTCAAGCCACAGATATCTACTGACGCATCTACTAACGCACAACCACAAGTGCCACCACATATTGCAGCTAAAAATCAACAACATATCGATGAAAAAACAGCGCTTATAGCAGGTGGAGTCGCGGCTGGTTTACTCATGATTTGGTTGAATAGTCTTTAGTGGATACGTAAAACAGCCCAGCAATTGCTACGATCATTGCCCACAAGTTTTGACTAAGCCAAGTGGTGGTCTTTGCTAATAAATTCAAGAGCCAGCAAACAATACTCCCTATTATACCTGGAAGTGCAGAAGCGGCTTTCCCAGCGAGCTTTCCCAGTGCTTCTCCTAATGCTTTTAAATGCTTTTATATCCACTCTTTTACACCAGCCCTATCACTAGGCGGTGTGTCACCTCCTGTACCGCCTGTAACACTGGTTAACGCGAGAGTCAAAGTTGATATAATAAATCCCAATGCGGTTAAAATACTAGCAATGGTTAGCCCCTGTTCTCTGTTCATCGTTGAGGACTTGATCGATAGTTTCTCGAATTTGACTGATTTGTGAACAAAGTGCTTTTCTATTCCTGGAAGCAGCTTCAAGGCAGCCGATCTTTCGTCTTCTAAGTGACGCAATCTTTCAGCAACCCTGCATCTACTGAATTCATCACCCTTCTGTTCTAGTTTTGTTTTCTCATAAGCTATATGCTTGTCGAATTCAGATAGCTTGGCTATATTATTGATGAGTTCTCCCCGCATTGTTTGCATTTCCTTGTCAATGCCCTGTAATTCCCTAATACTGAACTCTGAGGATGGTACCTGTAATGTGGAATTATCTTAGTAGGAGTCCGTCCGAGGCCAGTTTCGAGCCTATTATCTATGTTACCGAGTTCAGTATGCACAGTCCGAAGAACCTGAGTAGTCTTCGAAGAAAGTTTTTCTCGTGAGTAGTGAGTGAGTGAGTGAGTGAGTTTGGTTTAACGCCGCTTTTAACAATATTCCAGTTATATCACGGGGTGTCAGCTAATGTGGGAGGAAAGCCCGAAGTGATGCAGGTCTCAGACGTTTACCACTTTGGTGAAACCCATGAGCACGGGTATGGTGCTGACAAACCTAGAAACATAATTGGGGCGAACCGGGATTCGAACCCACAATCATAGGTTTCTGGCGTGGCCAAGGGACGCAACTCTGCACAGCGAATCGCGGCGCCTTAGACGACTGGGCCACCCGTGCTCCCTCTCGTGAGTAGTCTACAAAACCTAATTCATTATGAACAAAGTTGATGCCGTGTTTACTGGCTATCGTAGACAAGGCTAGGGGCTTATGAGTACGAGAATTCATAAGATCAATATCCGGACAGCCACTCAGTCGCAATATTCCTTTACTATCTAACGTAAACTTTAAATAGTCACGACCTAGTTTCTTTTAAGGCATCATAATAATCATTGACTCCTGGTTTCAAAAGTTCATCATAAAGATTCGTAAAGCTGGTTTCATCAGTACCCTCTTCGATTGTACTAGTATCAGTTATGTTATTTAGATTAATATCATCCATTTTTATATTAAACATAATGTTACATAATTTCAATATAACAATGTCTTCGCAATACGGACGCAAGTTAAACCCACAATGTAGACGTTGAATTACTAGATAGTCACATGCCCTTTTATCAGCAGAGTAATTAAAGCTACTGAAGATCCTAGTAGCTATTCTATTGAAAATATCTCACTGGAGTATGATATGATAACAGATCCTGAATTAGCCAGACAAATTCGTAACCAGTATACCGGAAGTTTAGCCATTTTGTACGATCGCGTGCTTCGACACCGAAAGATCACCAAGAACAAAAGAGATATGACGTGGAATATCAATCTAAACGTCCCAGCGAGATTGTTGAAGGGTATTTTAATGTTGTTTGAGGATCCTTCTGAAGCATTTGCAAGAGATACCGAGAAGTTCTACAATCCCAAGATTACAAAAGTAGAATTGACTATCGAGGGCATGCCTAATCAACTATATAGTCAAGGTATGCAAGCATATCAACAGTGGGATGAGATAAAAAAAACTCCCTTCTATAAAACGAAGCCCAGAAGTTAACGCGGTCGTGAAAGATCTGTCTCTCGCGGATGTATCGATGCCTGAATGTCTTACCATGAAGTATGCGCTGTGGCTCGAGATGCGAACAACAAACGATGACAAACTACACAGCAGTGGGCGGAAAATAGAAAATGCAAGTGAGGGTTACTATACAGATAATGAAGGAACAGAAAGCGGTTGGTAAATTAAACATATATTTGTACGTGATTATGGAGGCGCAACTTAATATACAGAATGGATGATTCATGCAAGCAATCTATTGATAATCTGTTACCTAAAGAACCGCACTGCGCTATCATCTGCGGGCAAACTGGTTGCGGAAAAACAGCTTTTAGTCTAGATATTTTACAAAGTCATTATCTGAATGTTTTCATCCATATTTTTATTCTGTGTCTGACTATAAGCGTTAATAAAACATACCTATCGAGAGATTGGGTAATGAATGATCCCGGGGTACTCAGAGTTGATCCGGGCGATCATTTACAAGACTGTTTATGATTAAAATACAAAGGAGAATCAACCCTTTTCATAATAGACGACTGCAGTGCAAGTAAAGAGCTTACCAAAAACAAAGATATGCTTTCATATTTAGCATTCTCCGGACAGCTTACTCAGCATAGCGTTTGGGTACTTACTCAAAAATAACATCTCTGTCCTGAAAGATCTCAGAGAGCAGACCAAATGGGTAGCTCTGTTTCATTGCAAAGACCAAGATTCATTTGAGGAATGTCTACGCGCAAATGATGTTATTTATACCAAGCTCGAACGAGATAAAGTCAGAAAACTGTTAGCGGAAACGAAGCACTGTAAACTCGTATTAAAAACCGATCAACCAGCTGCTTATACAATTGCTTAGAAAAAAATAGCAACTGCTGAGCAAAAATATAGCAACTGCTAAGCAAAAATATAGCAAAAATAGCAACTGCTAAGCAAAATTATAGCAACTGCTAAGCAAAAATATAGCAAAAATATAGCAAAAATACGATAAAATGAACATTAGCGGTTATTATGTAATAATGTCGTCTGAAATCCCCATTCTTTCACAGTTATTTTTATTTACAGTTTATTATTTCAGGCTGTATTGGATATGCCATATTCCATTATGTTAGACTTAAATATCTCTTTAGGTATTACATTATGGAATGCGATGAACTCATCGAAAAAATGGTCAAAGAACCTGATCAACATGCAGAAGTAGTTACAGATAAATCTTTAGATGAACATAGAGAAAGACTCACGGCTTTGGTAGCCGGGGGAAAATGTTCCCAACATTTTGGGGAAAATTATACCATCGAAAAAATTGATAACATGACCGATGAAGAAATTAAATAACTGTATGCGAGTTACGAGTCTAGACTGGGAGCTACCGGCTATGTTACAACTATACACAGTCGTAGCTAGTACGTTTCTTCCTATCCAGGCAGAACATCGCCCGTATTTATGCGAATCTCTAGAGAAAGACCCATTCATTGAACAAGCTATAGGCGCAGTAACCTGTGAGTTTATCATAGATATGGAATGTTCTTAGCTCCAGAAACCACAGCTTTAATAGCCACTACGTATTGTCAATTTAAACATAAGTGCCCACTTACTGATAATGAACTCAAGTGTCACCACAGATTGTGGAAACACAATCACAACAAGTGAACGAGGAAATAACCCCGATTGTGAAATCACAACAAGTGAATGAGGAAATACTAGCGATTGCGAAATCACAAGCCAGAGTGACTAAGAATCCTTTGAAAATCGCAGCTGGGAAGAAGTGTGAGCTAGCGAGGAAGGCAAAACTAATATATAATTCAAATATTAAACATAGTCGTCCGATTAAAACTTGGGCTCCCTATGCACTAGACAGGAGAAGAGAAAACGTCACCCCCGATTACACAACAACATGTTCCATTTGTGCTAAGCCCCCATATAATGTTAGAAATGACTACTCCAGTTACAGACTGTAAAATGTTGGTAAACGCAACGTATCATTCAGCAGTGGTCAGCGCTGGTCAGCGGCTTGGCCACTGGCTATGCTCGTATGGCTAAAATGATTACTAAAGCCACACCACCCAAGCTAGATTTTAATGGTTATGATATCGGTATGATGGTTCTTGATATTGTTAATGCTCTAGCTTTTTTTGGAGTAATTATTTGTTTTCTACTCTGAGGGAATCAAACGCTAAAGAAGCTGAAGAGGAGCGTAAATGACATAATAAAGCATTAGAACAACTCGAAGCAGCCCAGTCACAATGGACCAGGTGCAGAATATTAAGATTAGATTTTATTGATGTTGAACTGTGTAAGCAAGGACACTCAATTCAAACGTTTAAGATGTTGAATCTGCCATGCATGAATACCTCCTTGTTTATGGAAAGAAACTTGACCCAATACTGAGACCAACAAGAAGTGTCAGTTTTATACACCATCAGAGGCTCAGAAAAACCGTGAGATAGTATTTATAATGTTTGGGTTATCAGTCATTGCTATTTTTAGCTGCACAATGACTACACATAAACCATGATCTATGTCAGGCTGAGTCTTATCAGCTATTGATAACCCTGACTGCTAATCTATAAATAGCGCTGACTGGCTGACTGCTTATGTTAGGTTGGGCAGGACCCGGCTGATGACATGCATTTAGACAAATGATACTAAAGTGTATATTTATCACTATGGCGAGAGGCACATCAAGATGTAATTCATCAGATGGGCCAATCACAAATTTGTGGAAAGAGCTGTATGTCGGATTTTTGTGGAATCCATTCCATTGCAATTAGAAAAGGGCATATTAATTATTGGTGTTCTGTATGTGGTATTGGGGTTCAAAGGTAGTTACTGTTTATGTAAGAAACACGGTGCTGACAAGAAACGGTTTCAAATTATTTATGAGAGGAAAAAGGTTCACCAAAATGAGATAAATAGATTGGGTAGAATTCAAACCAATTGGAGATTAGTTCACATGTATTTATATATCACAATGACTTATGTAGTCAGAGAGCTGAAAGCTTTGGCAAAGCAACATGGTCTACATGGATATCCTCGAATGACAAAAGCTGAATTGATTGATTTACTTGGTTTGGAATACAACAAACCCCAGACTGTTAGAGAACTCAAAGCTCAAGCAAAAAACAGTGGGCTGAGAGGTTATTCTCGATTGAGAAAAATGTCAAATTTATTATTTTAGTTTGTGCACAAACAACTAGTACCTTAGCCGCAGCTTCTCTTGCTTTATGTGTCCTACAACGTCATATATTTTAATATGAACTGTCATCACTTGTACATCGTACTCCATTTTTCTGCTATGGATCAGGTTTCACTTTACCTATCCCACAATCCAATACTTTGTCGGCAACGCATGCGCAAACCTATGCTTCTGACGTCACTCACAAAAGCCTATTTAACCCTTCACTCACCATCTGCTTGTTCTGGTTTCTCTCAAAGCCATCTTGTTTATTCTTCTCGTCATTGGCCTTAATCTCGATGTTATTTTGACATCCATTACCATATCGTGTTGCCTATTGTCCTCCTCTGGGCCAACATGTCTGCCAGCAGAGGGAAACAACCCCTTTCGTCTAGACGACCTCGTTAAGGCAAAAGTGTCAGCGGCTCAACTTTGACCCCAGATCACAACAAACAAGATCGCGACCTCACACCTCGCTCCAGTCGACCTAGCCGGGCAACCCCCCCGTATTTGACTGCGGCTGACCTGAGAAACCGACTATCACAGCTGGGAATGAAAGTGCCTACATCGTGGACTCGGGAATTCCTCCTTCAGCTTTACAACGAGAATGTGTCAAGCGGCAGATTAATCAAAGTGACCAGTGACACCCATGATACGACACACGAGGCTAAACTCGATAAGTTTCATCACCAGCCATCAACAAGTGCAGCTAGCAGTTTACAACCTTCTGTCAACGAATTAGCCAAGGCAGCTAGAACACCTATTCCGGTCGACACGGATTCAATTTACGGCAGTAACGACCTCTCCCTCGTGCTTTCTGACATGCCTGCCAGATCCCCGAATGTATACAACATGGCGAATGACAAGTCTCTCCGCGATGAAGTGTGTGAACTGAAAGCACTTGAAAGGGGATTCTACAACAACACATCAGCCAACAACCCTCCAGATGCCACAGGCCGTCCCTTCTGACTCACTGCCACCGACCAACACCATTCCAGCCCACCTCAAAGCCAAAATCAAACAAGGTAAATATGTCAACTTGGCATTATTACTACAACAAGATCTCGACATCAGCAGAGGGACGCGAAGATACCAAGCCAGGAACGTCTTTGTCACTACCCAACTTCATCATAGCATTCACTGCATACAAGAACATGTACTGCGAAAACAACCACGAACTACGTGCACAGCTGGATGACCATGAACAAACTGTAGTAGGACTGGCGAAACTCTTTCCCGGCAAGACTAATCATTATGATTATCACAAACTGTTCGCCGCACGTGTAGCAGCATATGCAGAAAAAGGAACGACTATTAGGTGGGACATGATGGACAAAAGGATATATACAATGTGTTCCACAGGACAGAGGGCCAGGTCATGTCATGTTAATCGTGCCAGAGCATAACCCAGAGATGCCCCAATCTCATGGACCCCAGGATCAGACGTCCAAGCCGGCAGTTTGACAGGACCTCAACAAGCTACCGTCAAGGGAAAGTTGACACCAGAGGTGGACCCAAAGTGCGCATCAACGGCAGAGAAGTGTGCAACAATTTTAATGACCAGGGCTGCCAGCGACAAACCTGTTACTTCGAACATGTGTGTGTCATCTGTAAAGACACAAGCCACGGGAAACAGAACTGCAGAGAGAGGAAGAATAAGACATGACCGACTCCAGACGGGCTGGCTCCCCTACTATCATGTAGACATGTTAACCTAACACCGATCAATGTGACTCATCTAAAATATGAACTTTCATCTCATCCAGACCAAATTTCCTCCAACTACCTTATCAATGGACTAACACTGGGCTTTCACCCTCTAATCTCTCCTCTGCCAACTACAACTGTCGAGTGTTTAAACAACCTAAGTGCCCGACGAGAGCCTTCTACCATCACAAAACTGGTCCAGTCAGAAGTGGCAAGGGGATATGTGATCAGACCTTTCACCAAGTCACCTTACCCCATCTATCGAGTCAGTCCTCTAGGTTTAGCTGAAGGCAAGTACAACCGCAAAAAAAGACTAATTTTGAACCTATCAGCCCTACATGACAAGCCAGACATTCCAAGTGTAAATGAACTAATCGACAAAGACTTGTGCTCCCTGTCCTATGTGACTATTGACAACGCTGTATCTCTTGTTCTGGAAGAAGGACCGGTGGCATTGATGTGCAAGGTTGACATTTCTGACGCCTTTAAACAGGTACCCATCGCGCCCAAGTTTTGGCTGTTCTTTGGATTCAAGTGGGAAGAAGAGTTCTACTTCTATACACGTTTGGCATTCGGATGCAGATCAAGCCCAAAACTTTTTGACTCCCTCTCAGAAGCAGTATGCTGGATTCTGCATAACAATTATGACGTCAAACATATTCTCCACCTCCTTGACGACTTCCTCACCATTGATGTGCCAACTGCTGATGCCCAGAAAACCATGAACACTTTACGTGAACTCTTTAGGCTACTCCAAATACCATTAGCTGAACATAAGTCAGCAGGCCCCTTTCCAGTCATCGAATATCTTGGAATTGTCCTGGACTCGCTTTCAATGACTGCTAAGCTTCCACGAGACAAGTTGTCCAGATTTTCAGCAATGGTCGACGAGTTTTCTCGACGGAAAAAGTATACAAAACGGGAACTGCTGTCACTAGTGGGGCATCTAAATTATGCATGCAGAGTCATTATCCCTGGTCGTGCCTTCACATCCTACCTGATCGACCTTTCTAAGACAGTGAAGAAACTCCACCATCACGTGTACTTATCCCATGCCTGCCGCCAAGACCTACACATGTGGGCCACCTTCCTGAAAGAATGGAATGGAGTGTCATTCTTCCATTACTGTACTGCCACCTCTAACTGTGACAAGGAACTATGGACAAGGAACTAGATGCGGCCGCTACTATAGGCTTTGGTGGTTATTTCCAAGGATCCTGGTTTGCCGACAAATGGCCTTCAAAACTGTTAGGTGGATTGAGCGTAGAACACAGCCTGCCTTCCTGGAATTATACCCCATTGTTGTGGCAGCCATCTTGTGGGGACATAGATGGCCACAAAAACGCGTGCTCTTTCGCTGTGACAATATATCAACAGTTCATATCATTAGGAAAGGCAGATCCAAATGTATTAAGATTATGTCTTTAATGAGAACACTAACCTGGACTGCTGCTAAAGGTAACTTTGTCAT
Organism: Haliotis cracherodii; assembly: GCF_022045235.1. Lineage (NCBI taxonomy): Eukaryota > Metazoa > Mollusca > Gastropoda > Lepetellida > Haliotidae > Haliotis > Haliotis cracherodii. The sequence goes on from NW_027266286.1 coordinate 35,383,944, forward strand.
CATTGCACAACATATCCCTGGCGTTCATAACAACATTGCTGATGCGCTCTCTCGTTTGCAGCTCAAGAAATTCCGAAGTCTAGCACCATCAGCTGAGAAGAATGCCACACCATGCCCTCCCAGTTCACAAGTCATCTGGATTTGAACACCCATCTGAATACCCTGTGGTCCACTGCCATTACCCCTCGCACCAGACACACTTACGCCACAGGGGTGCAGTGCTACATCAAGTTCATGATCCATGTGTACCTGTTTCCAATGGAAGCTGACACTCTGCCTCCAGTGCAACAGACGTATCTCCAGTACTTTCTGGCCCACTGTTTGGGGGTCCTTAAGCTCGCCTATACAACAGTGAAAACATACCTGCAGGTAAGTATTAGGTATACTTACCTGCAAGCTGGATTAGATACTGTGTTTGATTCCCCAGCCTCTGGTGCCTTCGCCCGTATCCAGACATTAATGAGAGGATACAAGAAGTTACAATCTCCTGTCAAGAGTAAGAGGCCTCCCATTACGTATGACTTCTCCGTCGGATCGTCACTCTCCTAAGACAGGGTGTGCTAGGACCTTACAACGACTTGAATATGGAGACTATGTGCAGCATTGCCTTCTTTGGATTTTTACGTTGTGGCGAGTTTACCTGCTCATCTAGCTTCGATGTCGATGCCAACATCTGCGTAGAAGACATCACATTCGATGGCATGTGCATTTTACGACTCAAAGTGTCAAAGACAGACCCCTTCCGTCAAGGCGTACATATTTCATTGTTCGCTACGAAGAACCTGGTGTGCCCCTTTCGCAGCCTGACACAACTCGTATGGATCAGACGACGGAGTGGGGCACGTAACACCGGCCCCCTCTTTGTGGACAGCTCCTTTACAGCCATTACCAGGAATACCTTTCTGAGATGGCTTAGCATTATATTGTGTCGCGCCGGTTTTAGTTCCAGCGGATATTCAGGACACTCTTTCAGGATCGGCGCGGCCACGACGGCAGCTCAAGCTCGTCTAGAGGACCACCTTATCAAGACTCTAGGACGGTGGAGCTCTGACTGTTTTACTCGGTACATCCGAACCCCCGAAGCTACCTTGCGCCAAGCCCAGATCTCCCTATTTACCGTGTGACATGCATAGGCTCGACTTAGACCTGACTAGGTGCCATAGTCTACCATGTCAGTTTGTGTATATATTTAGATGGTCGTGAAACATCCTTCCCCTCCTATGTTTAATCATGACCGTTAGTTGTGTGCCATTGTTCTTAGTGCCAAATCATCTCAGGACTCTTCTGTTTGTCTATTGTACCCAACCGTGTAGAGCACAGTATATGGACTCCACTACATGCTAAGTGAGGATATACAGGCATTGTGCCATAAATTCCCCACCGCTACTACTGCCACCCAGTACTCGCTGTGATACAGACTATACGGCACGTGTACAAGGACTGATGCTATTAAACTTTGTTATAAGTCATTACATATTATTTTGCAATTCAGCCATTTCCCCATCTATTTTATTGGGGGCACTCGGTTGCTACATAACCTCTCTTTGGGCGTCTGTAGCCCCCAACTCATACCATATACCTCTCCCTAACCTAATACCCGGGGCTTCACGACCTCCAAGGGTACATCTCTACTAATACTGGGATCCTAGATCCCAGATTAATCCACAACAATACTCGGGTTGACGACCCATTAACAAGCTATCAACCCAGGATCAACGATCCTCGGGGTACTCTTTCTCTATTACTACCACTCGGGGTTATGACCCACTAGCACCAGCAACCGAGGTAGCCCCCCTTTGTCGCCAGTGTAAATAAATTATGATATTATATTACATTGTCTGTTGTTGTTTGCTGAACAAAATGTCAAATTTACTATTTTAGTTTGTGCACAAACAACTAGTACCTTAGCCGCAGCTTCTCTTGCTTTATGTGTCCTACAACGTCGTATATTTTATTATGAACTGTCATCACTTGTACATCGTACTCACTGTCATCACTTGTACATCGTACTCCATTTTTCTGCTATGGATCAGGTTTCACTTTACCTATCCCACAATCCAATACTTTGTCGGCAACGCATGCGCAAACCTATGCTTCTGACGTCACTCACAAAAGCCTATTTAACCCTTCACTCACCATCTGCTTGTTCTGGTTTCTCTCAAAGCCATCTTGTTTATGCTTCTCCCACCATCCATCCCCTTCATACCACCTTGTGAGGCTGCCTTGGTTGCTCCATCAGGCAGGGCGTCTGTAGCCCCCAACTCATACCATATACCTCTCCCTAACCTAACACCCGGGGCTTCACGACCTCCAAGGGTACATCTCTACTAATACTGGGATCCTAGATCCCAGATTAATCCACAACAATACTCGGGTTGACGACCCACTAACAAGCTATCAACCCAGGATCAACGATCCTCGGGGTACTCTTTCTCTATTCCTATCACTCGGGTTTACGACCCACTAGCACCAGCAACCGAGGTAGCCCCCCTTTGTCGCCTGTGTAAATAAATTATGATATTATATTCCATTGTCTGTTGTTGTTTGCTGCACAAAGGTGAATTGATTGATTGATAATAATCAACTCAATGATGTTGATAAAAATAATCAATCAGTTGATGAGTTAAAAAATTGTACCCACAACCAGCGTTGGTAAATATCTAAGAGGTTGGAAGATGGATAATAATTCCAACATGGATGTTAATGATGTTAAGGCCATTGTATCGAGCAAAATTAACGAGGAGTTAGATGATTTAAATAGTATAAAATATCAGCTGATGGTTAAAATGTCATTGAGTAAAAGTAACGCAGACGATAGCACTGAATATACCGAACCTTATTTCCGGAGCAATCAAGAAGTTATAACCGAATTAGAGTCTATAAGATCATCATTAGATACATCAATTCAACGGATACAAGAAACTTTAGAACGCTGGACTAATAGAGGTTCAGGTTGGGGTGTGGATAAAACAGATAGTTTATATTTAGATATAGCAAATTATATGCCTTTCAAAGGTGGATCTTATATAGATTTACCCCCCTATTATAAGAAGAAAAAAGATATAGTTAATGTAAAAAATAAAGTTGATGGCTGTTTAAGATCTGCATTGTTCCCCGTTGACAAAAATCCAGATAGGCCTTCTAGCTATCCCCAAAATAATTCGCGAAAACACATGCAAAGCACATAAACGTAGCGTTTGGGGATCAATTTTACAGCTTCATCCAAACGCAACCGCCTCTAAAAAATGTGCAGCACAGGATCCTGCATTTAGGCATGCAGGCCCCCCTGCTGAATGAGGCATAAAAATCCACATCAACGGCTGTTCATACAGTCCTTTTAACGGCAGTAGAGGCGGTGACCCGCATTGTGGACCCGATACAACAACACCAACAGAGTTGACAACAGACCAAGGTCAGGAAGACCAAGGGTGACAACCCAAGCACAAGATCCATACATCCGGCTGTGACACCTCCGAGACCGCACTACTACAGCCACGTCTACAACCACACAGATCCCTAGGGTACGCAGAATATCAGATCAAACGGTATGCAACAGACTGAGGGAGGCTGGACTTTTAGCACGAAGACCTGTTCGACGTCACGTATTGACCCCACGTCATCTGGCGGACCGTCTGCTTTGGTGCCAACAGAGGGTTATATGGGCACGTGCAAGGTGGAGAAATGTACTGTTTACTGACGAGTCCCGTTTCCTACTCACACGTGCTGATGGGCGCGCACGTGTCTACAGACATCGGGGTGAATGTCACTCCCCCAACTGTGTGCAGCAGGTTGTCCCATTTGGCGGCGGGAGTGTCATGGTATGGGCCAGAATTCATCACTGTGGTAGGACGCCTCTCGTGCATGTGGCAGGTGCATTGACAGGTGTGCATTACAGAGACTTGATCCTTCAGCCTTACGTTCTTCCTCACGTCAACGTTCATGGCGGACAGTTCCAGCAGGACAACGCTCGACCGCATATTGCACGTGTTAGTCAGGACTTCTTACAGCACAACAACATCCAGACATTACCTTGGCCACCCTGGTCACCAGATTTGTCCCCGATTGAGCATCTGTGGGACGAGTTGGATCGACGCATTCGCAGAAGGAATCCATCGCCCCAAACATTTCCGGCGCTTCTTGATGCACTTCAACATGAATGGCAGCACATCCAACAGCATGTTATTGACAACTTGATTGCATCTATGGGTCGTCGGTGTCAAGCGGTGATTGATGCACGTGGTGGGCACAACTGATACTGACATTTTCTGTACCCCTGTGACATTAACTGTATTGTGTATATGTGTCTGTCTAGGTGACACGATTAATGTTTTAAACATTGTGTACATTGATCTTCAAACAGTGTTTCAATTATGGTTTCTGTGTCCTATTTTGAAACAATCGCATTATATTACATTTTGCAAGTCAGTGTCAAGTTTCTTTTTTGAAAAATATATTTTAAAATTTGAACATTATTGTAATCAAATGCCAGTACAGTACTAATTTACGCCGACTTTGAAGCGCTTATCAAACCTATAGAAAATACGGAACACAATAGTAGTACTACACTGATAGTAGTTTTACGTACAAAACTCAAGAACATATTCCTTGTGGGTTTGGATATATAGTTGTAAGGTATGATGGGAAAACAAACCCAACGGTGATTTACAGAGGTCCCAATGCAGCAGGAAAGTTCCTAGAATATCTACAAAATGAAGAGAGAATAATCAGGGAAAATTGATCACGTAAGAAACCCATCTGTATGACGAGGGATGATTGGAGGGCCTATAAGAAGTCAACGAGTTGTTATAAACCACTCAATGGGGATTCCGTAAGAGATCATTCCCACGACACGGGTAATTATCAAGGAGCCGCTCATAACAAGTGTAACTTTAAACTAAAAATGAATTCTCAAACAAGATCTATCCCCGTTGTGTTTCACAACCTTAGAGGATATGATTCACATCTCATTATGCAAGCTATCTCAAAGACCAAAGGCGGCTTAACATGCATTCCTAACAATATGGAAAAATATATATCATTCTAGTTATCTAAAACTATACATTATACAGACAAGGATGGGAAAGCCAGAATAAAGCAAAGTAATGGGCTTAGATTCATAGACTCTGTACAGTTTCTGTTATCTTCCCTGGACAATTTAGCTAATACGAACAATCCCGATGACTTTGCTATAACAAATCAATATACTGATCGGTTAATACAGCATTTGTTGCTGAAAAAAGGTGTATATCCTTATGAATATATGCATGATTGGTCTAGATTCGACGAAACTAAATTACCACCCCTTGAATCATTCTATAGTAACTTAACATAATCTAAAATAACCGATGCCGATTATAAACACGTTCTGACGGTCTGGGATAAATTAGGTTGTAAGAATTTAGGTAACCACAATCTGTACTTAAAAACTGATGTACTGTTACTCGCCGATATTTTCGAGATATTTAGAAAGACGTGTTTAAAACAATACAGCTTGGACCCACCATGGTACTATTCCAGTCCCGGACTATCTTGGGATGCATTGTTGAAGAAGACCGGTGTAGAACTAAAATTACTCACCGATTACCATATGCACTTGTTTATTGAGAAAGGATTAAGAGGTGGTATATCAATGGTAGCGAAAAGGTATTCTAAGGCTAATAATAAATTAGTGGAATGATATGATCCAAGTAAACCCGACATGCACATATTATATCTCGACGCTAACAATTTGTACAGATGGGCTATGAGTCAACCTTTACCCACGGGCGGGTTTGAGTTGGTCGATGTGAATGATATCGATGTGGATGATATCCCCTCAGATTCCGATAAAGGGTACATACTAGAAGTTGACTTGCAATATCCAAATTCGTTACATAAAGACCATAACAGTTATCCGCTAGCTCCCGAAAGATTAATGGTTAATAAAGATTGGATGTCGGAATATCAACACTCCTTGATGGGTAACACAAGGTTAGCTAATGTAGAAAAACTCGTACCGAATTTGATAGATAAGACAAAATAAATAGTTCACTACAGAAATCTCCAGTTATATCTATCGTTAGGTATGAAACTAAAGAAAAAAAACAGAGTTCTAAAGTTTGATCAAAGCCCTTAGATGTAGCCCTATATAAGACTGAACACAGATTTAAGAAAGATGGCTCCCAACGAGTTCGAAAAGAACCTATATAAGCTCATGAATAACTCAGTATTTGGTAAAACTATGGAGAATCTAAGGAAGCGTGTTGATGTTAAATTAGTCAGATCTAATGAGGAAGAAAGACTCAGGAAACTCATAGCCAGTCCGGCTTTTAACAGAAGCAAGATATTTGATAACGACTTAGCCGCACTACATATGCAGAAAAGTAATATAAAATTCAACAGACCGGTGTACGTTGGTATGAGTATTCTTGACTTGTCAAAACACTTAATGTATGACTTTTATTACAACGAACTTAAGAAGCAATACGGCGATAGATGTGAGGTGTTATATACTGATACAGATTCTTTGTTGATGGAAATACAACCTGAAGATGTGTATAAAGATATGGCAGAAAAAAAAGATATGTACGACACGAGCGATTACCCAAAAGATAATCCACTGCACAGCGTAGTAAATAAAAAGGTGTTAGGTAAGATGAAGGATGAATGTCCTGGGACTCCTATAGTGGAGTATGTCGGATTAAGACCTAAGATGTATTCTATAAAGAAGTCCAATAATGGGGAGATAAGAAAAGCTAAGGGTGTTAAGAAGTATGTGGTAAAAATGCATATCAAACATGAACAGTATAAAGAAGCATTATTCAACGGTAGAACATTCAAACACAAGATGAACTCTTTAAGAAGTTACAATCACAGGATATATGGATTAAGAATGAACAAGACATCATTATAACCCTTAGATACAATGAGATGGATTGATAATGAAGGTGTAACTACCTATGCTTATGGTTACTTAGGGCGGTAATACTGTATCGTTGGGAACTATGAGCAACTCTTCTCGTACAAATGCCCTGCCCGGTCCATCTTTAAGATAATAAAGAATAGGCTCTCCTTCTTTCGTAACAAACCGACTAATGTTATATATCTTAAGGGACCAAATAGGATCGGTTGCGCAACGTTGGCCTCCTTCAAGTTCACCAGGCTGGTATAAATATCTTACACTTACTCTATCCGGAAGTTTTTGTTCTTTGCCTCTCCTTGGTCCTGAAGATTCAGAAGTCACAGGTTTCATTTTAATCGCATCGGATGGTTTCTTCCCGATAATCACGTTACTTCATTATTCAGCAATGATACAACAGCTGATAATCATGTCACCCATTCGGTTGATCTCAATCGTCCTGATTTCATTTCAATCCCATACTGATAGCCAAACAAACGTTCCGCTAATGTCAAGTTAAATCTTTCAACAATAGCTTGACTACGGTGGGCCTCTTTTTCACCATGCCTGATTTCGACATCGTGCTTTGTTAACAGTTTAGTTACTAACCCCATAAAGTCGCGACCAGGATCTACTTGAAATAACTTAGGCCATTTTTGTGGTCCGCGTTTATATATGCTACTCAGTGCATTAGCTACTTCTGTTGAATCTTTCGAGGTTAATGGCTCAGCCTCTTTGTAGCGACTAGCCACATCCACTACGGTTAAAGCGTATTTATACGTTTTACGTCTTACCTTATCATGGGGGAGAAACAGGAGGTCAGCCTGATGAACTTCATTCGTTGTAAAAATGTCAAACTTCTTCCTCAGTATATAACGCGGTGCTGTTAAGAATATTTGCCACATCGCTTGTTTCTTTAGCCAATCCTTGGCCACATCTTTAGATACCTTAGCCGCGGTGTCTAATTTTTGTATTGCTCCTATATCTTTCCAATATCCTCATGGGCTATAGTAAATTTTATTCATTATCAATTAATATTGATGTTTCTTTTAATACGACCCATGACGATCGTTGAATCACATCATCATTTTGACATAAAAAATTCCATCTGTAGTAGCGGTATAGGTATATAAATCTGACTCCAGTGGAAGTGAGCCAGAATCCCCATTACCTATACTACTTAAGCTTGTCCACAATTGCGAGGAATGTGGTAAAAGGCTCCTGATGGTTTTAGCTTGTGGCTGGATGGTGGTGTCCCTGTGGCTTTTAATGTGTTCTGAATGGTATGACTTCTCTTGAAAACTACATCCATGTTGGCCTGTTTCTTTAAGAGCTTCTGGATTTTGTGGCTAACTGTTCCAAAGTAGGGGAGGCTGATCACAAAGGGTGGAGACTGTTGACGGGAGATTTCTGAGATTTCTTGGTGATGTTCTGCATCGTCTGTCAGGGTAGAGGTGATACTCTGTACAGACTTGTTTGAGGTCAGTTCAGTGGTTAGATGTTGGTTCGTAGAACAGATGTTGTGAGCTAGGCTCCCTAGGGTTGAAATAATTCAATTCTTGACTTTAGGTGGATGAAGAAGGACAACATGTTGATGTCAATGAAACATGAATTCACAGTGACAGTGTCAACACATGACCTCTGTAAGCGTCATCTTAGGCTGAAAGTGGCGTGGTGTCAATTGTCTGTTCACAAGTCAGTTTCGGGTATGACCAGTATTAGCAGTGAAACAAGTGTGACAACGGCGCCTCATTGATGACACAAGGTGGTTGATGCCATCGCTGCTGTCAAGATAAAATCTTATTCGTCCGTGACGTGAAGAGGACTGACCTCCAGTCCAGTAACATGAACCTCATATGTTGTCTGCACAATGCCAGCTGTAGAGTACGATGACGTGGCAACCAAGTTGGACGTACAGCTGAGCGTCCGTTGTTATGCTCTCGTAATCGATTCCTCACAGCCCTTGCACTAATCGAATGTAAGTACGACCGCCGTCATATCGCTGGAATATTGCCGAGGGCGGCGTTAAACAACACACAAACAAACAGTGTCAATGTCAGTGTCAAGGTTGCAATCTGAAACCGATTTCGCTGGTGAACCAGACTGATATGATCATCTTGCCGACGTGACGTTATTCTTGGACGTCCAGGAACGTTGTCGGTCCCTGATGTTGCCTGTCTATACATATGGGGAAGGCTCATGCCACTGATCGGCACATGTGCCGGTGTCAGTGAGATGACCCACATCACTGTGTTGGTGTTTATATCCCCTTTCAGTAACAGCTGTGTTGTGGCGAGACTCCATTATCTGATAGAACCAGGGGGTCAGGAGACATAGACTACCATAGGCTCTTCCCAAAGCATAGACAACAAATCTGTCTTATTGTTCACATATACAGTATTATATACTGAACCGCAAAAGAAACACCACCATGGAAAGATATAGGAGAAACCTTATTTGTCAAAACACTGTAAACATATTTTGAAACATTTTAAAAAAGATTAAACTTGGCAAAACTGATCATCAAGGTTGAAATTAAAGTGTCAAATGTTCTTAAAGTAAAACACAACACTAGTCTCTGAGAAAATGGCATTACAAGTCAGTATCTCTTGTGTCCGCCATGTGCATTGATGACTGCCGTGCAACGTCGATACATGGATTGGATGAGGCGGTTGATGAAGGAAAAAGGCACTTGAGCCCACACTCTGAGGAACGCCTGATGCAGTTCAGCTGCAGTTGTCGGCCTTGGTCGGACGCCATTCAGCTGTCTTTGAATCTCTTCCCACAGGCGCCCAATGGAATGTAAATCGGGACTGAGGGCAGGCCACTGCATGATTCTGATGCCATTCTGCTGGAGGAAGTCTCTTGTTGCTCTCGCAGTGTGGGCACGGCGTTATCATGCCGAAACTCGTGGTTGTGGCGAAGTGCCAAATGAGGTATGGCGTGTGGTCTCAAGACTTGATCAATGTAAAGAGCTGCTGTGACATAATTGCTTCTCCCTGGACTGATGTTCTGGAAGACCGATCCTCTGTGCAAAACCCATTCCACCCCATACCATGATGCTCGGACCACCCCAACAGTCGCTCTCAACAAGACAAGCATCCGAATAACATTCCAAAGTGCGTCGCCAGACTCTTCCTCTTACATCTGCTGTTGAGATATAGTAACGGCTCTCGTCTGAGAAGATGACTCTTCTCCACTGCTGGTGGCGCTAATGCTGGTTCTGTGTTGACCACTGAAGATGGTTCCGGCAATGTTGTGGTGTCAGAATGGGTCCTCAGTGTGGCCTGTGACAGTGGAGGTGTCTGCTCGTCGATCGTTGATGCACGGTGTACTCACTTATGTGTCGCTTGTGTGTCCCCATGGTCTGTCGAGTAGTTTCAGCGATCTTGAAGGTGCTGTCGCACAATCTGACGATCCTGACGTCGGGTGGTGACCCTTGGTCTTCCACTATGTGGTCGGTCATCTGTAGTGTCGGTGGCCTGGTACCGTTGCTGGAGCCTGTATATGGTCCTTACGTGGACATGAAATGCATTGGCTGCTTGCCGGGCGGGTTGTCCAACTTGAAATCGTCCAAGGGCTTGGTGTCGCTGATTTCTTGTCAATCTTGGCATGCTGTAGCAATTCAATAACGAACGAATGTTATCCGATCTGGGTGGATTTTGATTGGGCAAGAAATTGGTGAGCGCATGTGCATTTCTTCAGAAGTTTGCAAAATGCTTACGAGACCATATGACAGCAGACAGGATTGCCCACATTATATATTCACACGCAAAAGAAACGCAAGTCGAGTATGCAGTATACATGTTATTTATTTTCAACAGTAAAGACAAGAAATACTAATAGGGCAAGATTGACAAAAATTTGACTGAAGACAGTTGAATGGATTAAAAGGCAGATGACATAATTGTTTTTTTCAAATGTTAAGGGCTCAATACTCAAAATGTCAGTCAATACCTGGTGTGACCACCATTAGCATTGATCACTGCCACACATCTCTACATTGAGTGGATCAGACGATTTGTGATGGCCCTAGGGATCCTCCTGCACACATCCAGAGCAGCTGTGCGTAGTTCATCGGCAGTTATAGGGACTGGGCGCACATTGTGCAGACGCCTTTGAACCTCATCCCACAAGTGTTCGATGGGGTTCAGATCAGGGCTGAGGGCTGGCCGCGGTAGAAGACGGATGTTGTGTTGTTGCAGAAAGGCTATGGTAGCTCTGGCAACATGGGGACGAGCGTTGTCCTGCTGGAAAATGTATTTTTGATGTTGTGCAAACAATGGAACAACGTGGGGTCTGATCACAACATTCAGAAAGCACATGGGTCCAAGTCTTGCATTAAGTCCAATCCCTGCCCATATCATGACGCAAGGTCCACCCCATGGATCCCTTTCCACAACGTTTCTGTCAGCGAAACGATCACCTCGACGACGCCAAATTCTGACTCTTTCGTCTGCATGGGAGACACAAAAGCGACTTTCATCAGAGAAGATGACACGCCTCCACTCACAATGACGCCAACAGTGATGATCCTGTGTCCACTGAAGTCGTGCTTGTCGATGCCGTGGTTGGAGAACAGGACAACGTGCTGGTCGGCGACATCTGAGGTTGTTGGAATGGAGACGTCAGATCCCAGTGTCCCGGCTAATGTGTCAATTATGTGTTCCTATGGTCTGTCGAGCGCTTTCATTTGCAATTCGGAACGGATGTCGCTGGTGTTGACGGGTGACCCTAGGACGACCGCTCCGAGGAAGGTCATCTGTGGTCTGTGTTGCATTGTATCGATGCAGGAGACGGTAAATTGTGGTTATGTTAAAGTTGAAAAGACGGGCAACATCTTGGACAGACTCTCCAGCTTCCAAACGTCCGATAGCCTGGTTTCTCTGAATTTGAGTTAGGCGTGGCATTGTTGACCAAGGAGTGGTAGGTCCAAGAATCGGCCACAGTTAGATACCCACTACAGTTCGTGACAGTTCGTGCATTTTCGATTTCGCGAGAAATGGGTGCATGATACCCACATATTCATTAAAATGGTGCGTTTTGGCGATTCGTTTTTTATGTTGCGTTTTTACTCGGGACTTCCAAAATGCAACCAAAAGTATTGATAACAGCATCAGGCTTCACTACATGCTAAAACTCGTATCCATTTACGGTGAGAATGGGAAAAATCAACCATGGGAGTCATGGGAGAATGGGAAAAATCAAACATGGGAGTCATGGGAGAAGAAAGTTTTTAAACTTTTGGGACAATGAAATGCACTTTGGATCTTTGAAAGTAATTTTGTTAAACCGAGAAAAACGAGTGATTATCATGACGTTTTTAACTTGACTGACTGTGACATGTGGACTCGGGAATTATGAAATGATCGTGATCAACCTAACGGTAGTAAGCTACGTACATATAGATTATATGAAATGAACCATCAACAAGTGTTTACGTGCGGTCTGTCCAATATCGGACGCCAAGATGGCGGCGGCGGCGGAAGGGGAGGGAGGGATGCGGCGGCGGAGGAATGAGGAGGGAGGAGGGAAGGGAGTCGGGTTCTTTGTTTTTTTCGGTTCGGTGGGTGGGTGGTTGGGTGGTGATGGTGAAGAAGGTAGTCAAAGCAATGGATGAAAGCGTTCTTTTGGGAGATATGGGTGGCCCTGAAAAGAGCCGTTTTAGAGAAGAAGAAGAAGGTTAGTCCCTCACCCACATAGTGCAAAGGCACGGATGGATCGTTAGCTGTCTCCTGACAGGACACTTACTTGTGTGGCTTAAACGCCTCACGTAAGTGTCCTGCAGGACTGTGTGACAATAGACACACTGGAATGTGCCATCACGTGCCCTCGTCCCATGCGCATACACGAGCAGGCAGCCATGGCAGAGGCTACATTGCCATGGAGGAAGCGATGGCAATGCTGGTACTGGTACTGCTGGACTTTGTAAGTCCCACCAACACTCTTTGCACAGTGGCAAAGGGTGCGCAACTGAAACTAACTCCAAGTCCCAATTTTCTGAGGCGTTTGCCATTCTCGATGTGATGCAGAATGCAGTGTGTGTGTGAGTGGGTTCGCTCTTGTTTTATAGGAGAGGCACTGACACCCTGCTTCATGATTGATCCAACACGCAGCACACTGATTGGTTCATTCCGGTGCCTGGCCTGCACCTCGGTTTTCCAAACTGAACCGATCCTTGTGTTTCTTTTCCATAGGAAATGGATTTTACCATGGGAGAGAAAGCACAACCCCTGGTTCAACCAAACAGAGGCCAGCACAGGCTGAGCGCGGCCTCTGATTGGTCCACAACCCAAGCCTCTGATTGGTCAGATTTCGATCCTGTTCTTTTGGGTAGTCATGTTTTTAGGTAGACAGTCGTCTGAATTCTAAAGGTGGACAGTCATGAACAGACATGGGGAATGCCTACATGATGTACTTTGTGTCTTCATGCAAACGTGACTACAAACAGACGTTTATCAATATGATTATGGCGTTGTCACTCGTTCATTCATGCCGAGGTGTTGGCATGCGTGTATGTCTACAAGTGTGCTACCATTCGTGTCTCCATGCAAACATGGTGTCATGTGCGTCTCCATGCAAAACATGGTGCCACGCGTGACTACAAACATACGTTTATCAATATGATTATAACGTTGTCACTCGTTCATCCACGCCGAGGTGTTGGCACACGCGTATGCCTACATGCGTACTACCATTGGTGTTTCCATGCAAACGTGATGTACTTTGTGTCTCAATGATAACGTGGTGTCACACGTGTCTTCATGCAAAACGTGATGTCAAACGTGTCTTTAAACAGACGTTTATGAATATGATTATTTATCATATTTAGATGGATGAGCATAGAGAGATCGATAGATATACGTGGTATTTTACTCGTGTCCATGCAAACGTGATGCCACGAGTGTACACATACAAACACACACACACACACACACACACACACACACACACACACACATACAAACAAACATATATAGAGATGTGGTGTCACTCGTAGGCGTGTCCCTCCAAGAGGATTGGGAAGGGTGTGGGTTCTTTGTTTTGGTTTGAGTGTAGGCAAAGCAAAACATGAAAGCGTCCAAGAAGCAACATCATGTCCAATCTTATTGTCAAGGCAAGGATCATGGATGCGGAACTTGCTGCCATCTGGGTATGCCATCTGGGTGCCCTGCATGGCACAACTTGTGGGTCCAACAAAGAAAAGCTTGTTGGAAACAGGAAATAGACTGAATCATCCACAACAACAGCAGTAACAGCAACAGCAGTAGACAAACGGGAACTGGAACATGAACAGGAACACGGGAAACGGGAAACGTCCTCTTAGGCAGCCGGCCATGCTACACCATTCGTGTTGCTCTGATTCACATTCACATTCATACATAGTGTAGCTGTAACTTCTTCTTGTGTCTCACCAGACCGGTCAGCTTGACTGTGATGAGGCTTCACCCAAGGCCACCGTGCTGCATTTATTCCATCATGATCACCATTACGATGTAGTCACTTCCACATTGCACAAAGCAATACTGCTGCCACCGCTGCCTCCACGCCAGCTGTTGTGGGCCCAAGGAAGAGCACGGGATCCCTTGCTTGACATGACAACGATGGTTCCCAAATCAACACTGTTACACCCAGCATCTTCAGTCACCGCCAGAGGGAAAACCTAGCACCTGTCAATCATTTCACAGGTGCCCGACCTGTTTTCAGCTTGTCCGCGTCTTGGAGACCCCCATGGCTCATCCCGAGTGCTCAGATGAAAGACGTCCCTGCTTAGTGTGTCGAGAACCCGTGACCCCAGACCATTGCTGCTACATGACGTGATGGCACATAACGCGCGAGCGTATGATCTACACTTGATCATGAAGGGCCTGTACCCACATCTGGTGAAACTCCCCACCAAGATTCGAAATGGACAACAGATTTTACAGTTGACCCTGGGACGATTGTGTTTTGAAGACAATTTCATGCCCTACCCACTGAAAGCATTTCCAATGACCTTTGGACTGAAAGAACTGAAGAAAGGGTATTTTCCACACTTTTTCAATATCGAACCAAACCAGACCTACAGAGCTCCCTTTCCAACAGCTGTCATGTACGATCCCGATGACATGTCTCCCGCGGAACGCACTGCCTTCCTCCAGTGGCATACCAAGAAAGTTCAAGAAGGAGCCTTGTTTGACTTGCAAGAAGAACTCTTAGCCTACTGTCAGAGCGATGTCAACATTTTGAGACGTGGATGCGCTGACTTCAGACAGAATGCCATCAGGACGGTTCGCATTGATCCCTTTGTAGAGGTGATGACAGCCGCTACGTTCACCATGAAATCCTTTGAAAACACGATCTGAAACCCGATACCATAACCATTCTTCCACCTCAAGGCTACCAACCCAAGAGAAACTAATCCCAGGCCTGTATGCACTGGTTAAGTTATCTCATGGAGACCGACCTTGATCTGCACCTCCAGCATGCCAGGAATGGAGGTGAAAAAGAGTTCACGTATGGAGAGGGCAAACATCCTTACAGTGTGGATGGCTACGATCCAGAGACAGGCACCATATACGAATTCCTGGGGTGTTTCTGGCATGGGTGTCAGAAATGTCACAAGACCGAACGTGGAGAACCTCATCCTGCCCTGGGTATGTCGATGGGAGCATGTTATACTGACACCCACTACCGCCTGAGTCCCTTGAACCAACACCCTGAGGTGAAACGGGCCGTCACCTTATTGGAATGGGAGTTTTAAAAAATGCAACAGGAGGTCTCAGCTTTGCAAGCTTTCTTGCAAGACCCTACTGTGTCAACTTACCTGGTCCGCTCAACCTTCGTGACGCCTTCTATGGAGGACACACCAATGCCACTTGATTATGCCACGATGCCCAAGAAGGTGAAACCATCAAGTATATTGATACCTGTTCACTTTATCCCTACATTTGCAAGACTAGAGCGTTTCCCATAGGACACCCGACTCTTCTCCATCAACCGCCTTTGGACAGGTTGTTTGAGCTGAAAGGACTTATCCAATGTCGTGTCCTACCCCCGAAACAACTCTACCATCCACTACTGCCCTACAGATCGGGTGGCAAACTGATCTGTCCTTTGAGCCGCACGTGTGCCGATACCTGGTCAGACTCAACCTGCGCTCACACGGACGAAGAGAGGTCTTGGGTGGGCACGTACGCCACCACAGAACTTCATGAAGCCGTGAAGAAGTATGGCTACAAGGTGCTTCAGATCTTCGACGTTTGGCATTTCGACACCCGAGACCCAGCGTGAAGGACTCTTTGACTCCTATATCAACCATCATTTCAAGGAGAAGCTCGAAGCCAGCGGATACCCCGAGGGTTGTACTGATCCCGACGCTTACCTCCAGGAGATCTATAACAAAGAAGGCATTTGGTTGGACAAGGACCGCATCGAGAAGAACCCAGGACTTCGCACTATTGCCAAGCTCTTTCTTAATTCGCTCTGGGGCAAGTTCGGACAGCGGTTAGACTATAATCAGAATGTCTATATGAACGACCCTGCGCAGTCTTTTGCCTTGTGGAGAGATGAACGAAATACTATCGAGGATGTCACCGTCGTCAACGAACACATGGTTGAAGTGACCTATACCCACAAGGAATATTCCAAACCCCTCATTCTCATTTCAATGTCGCCATAGCTGCTTGGGTCACCGCACAAGCGCGTCTCAAGCTGTACGAGCCCCTCGTCCTGGTGGGTTGCAGGGTCTTGTACTTTGACACGGACAGCGTCATTTACATTCATCAACCCCACGACACGAATCCAGAGCTGGGCCATTCGTTGGGTGAGTTTACAGATGGAAACACCATCAAGACATTTGTGTCAGGAGGCCCCAAAAACTTTGGCTATGAGTTAATGAACCCCAGACCCGATGGAACGCGCACGACGTGCAAAGTCTGAGGGTTCACCTTGAATTACAGAAACCAACAACACCTCAACTTTGACACCATGAAAGGACTGATACTGCGACAACGGCCTGGGAAGGAGGGGGAGAAAATCAGCTTGGATTACCCTCATCAGATCATTTGTAAAGGACCTCGGCACGGGAATGCTCTTGTGACCCAACCCACCCGAAAAGACTACCGCACCATTTACGACAAGTGATGCATCATCTACGACGAAACCACAGTCTGTAGACACACTCTCCTTTGGGTACAGAGACGACTAGATCATTTTGGGGTGTCACAACAGATCGAAAGTGAATCAACATGGACACCTAAAGAAAAAAACGAATTGAAATCTGACCAGTAAGAAGCCTGGGTTTTGGCCCAATCAGAAGCCGCCTTCGCCCTGAGCGGCCCTCTGATTGGTCGAAACGATATTGTGCTTTCTCTCTCATGCTACAAGCCTGACCCTATGGAAAAGAAAAAACACAAGGGTCGGTCCAGTTTGGAAAACTGAGGCTCAGACCAGGCACCGGAACGGACCAATCAGGAAGCAAGGTGTCAGTGTCTTTAAACCAACGGACGCTCTTCAGTCATCACTTTTCACTGAACTGTCCAAGCAACAACATCGTCCCTCTGATTGATGTTCCTCACGTTGTGTTGGCTGTTGCTGTTTTATCTGGAAGAAAACACGTGTTTGGAGAGAGCACCATCAAGTGTTGACACACATCGACGAAGACTTGGAAAGAAACAACGGACAGAAAAGTGAATCGACAACATCATGTCCAAACTTATGAATGCCAAGACATGGAGCCACATGAGTGGTTAAGGGAGCGGTGAAATAACCGCTGAACTGTGGGGTGAAGTGTACGACGTGATGTGTGCGAAGATAAAGACCGACGACGCGTACGCCAAGTTACGCGCGAAGGCCGACGATGTGATGTGCGACATGATACGTTCGAAGATAAGGAAATTGACTGAACCCAAGAAAGTAGCACCGAAGAAAAAGATAAATAAGACACAGAAGAAAAAAACAATCAAAACAGCAACAACATCCACAGCAGCTGCAGCAGCAACCACAGCAGAAGCAATAACAGCAGCAGCAATCACAACAGCAGCAGCAGCAGCAGACAGCGAAACGAAAGGGACATCCTTTTTGAAACCTGCAACACCTGCAAAAAAGCGACCATGGAAGAAGTTGTCTCTGAAGATCCCTCATCAAGAACAGCTGTAAGTACCATGCTATTCTTTGAGATGCGTATGCTGTTATGATGATAATGATGATGATGAGTATCACGAATACATGACTATGATCGTTGGTATACTTAAGGGTTCTTTTCTTGTTGGATTGACACGACACCCATCCTTCCTTCCCCGATGTCGGTTCAATGCAGTCCGTGTTAGAATAGTGGTGGGAACAAAACCCTCGGGAGTCAACCTATTCGCCTAATGTTCTGTGATGATGACGACCCCTCTGCCGCCACCGCCGCCTCCCTCCCCTCCTCCTCCTCCTCCCCCATCGCCGTCGCCGCCATCTTGGATGGGGAGATGGCCCCTAGGAAACGGACGTACCGCCATCTTGGAAGCGCACGCGTCATCGGAACCGGAAGTGACGCCATCTTGGATTCGCGCGCCACCAGAACCGGAAGTGACGCCATCTTGGACGCGCGCGCCACCAGAACCGGAAGTGAGGCCATCTTGGATGCGCACGCATGACCCACAATGCCCTGCACAGGTCACGTGACCTGATGACGTCATCAGAGGTCACGTGTCCAAACCGACCAATCAGAAGCCAGGAGCGGTTCTGTAGACATGCTACCAACTACTGACTGTGATAAATGCTGAAGCCTACTTTTTAATTGACTGCTACTGATCTACGTTACAAGCTTTTTTAAAATAGCACCTTTGGAAATATCTTGTTTCTACTTATTAGACATTTAAAGGCTTGTAAATATTTAATTCTTAACTTATGTATATATATAAAATAAGATTTAATGCAAAGTTTTGTTTTTTACCAAATCTGAAACAATATCAGTTTGCAACAGATAAAAGACCCCTGTAAGTGTTAAATGGTTTAATTTGCCATACTTACTTAAGAAAATGCGTGATTTCATAAAAAAAAAAGTGAACATGCCAAAATGTCAGTTTACAAATCAATAGCGTGTGTGTCCACCTCTGGTTGCGATGCAAGCAACGCATCTTCGTCTCTTGGAATGGACCTGGCGTCGCACAAGGTCCTGTTGGATATCAGTCCATATCTGCTGGAGCATGTTTCGATGTTCCTGGAGCTACTGTGGAACACGTGGTTGACGTCGAAGGCGCCGATCCATCTCATCCCACATGTGCTCGATTGGTTAGAGATCAGGGGAGCGAGACGGCCAGGGGATGATTCACGTTGTTTTGTTGAAGAGAACCCTGAACAAGTCGAGCAATATGAGGCCAGGCGTTGTCATGCTGTCATATATATATATGTGTGTGCGTGTGTGCGTGTGTGCGTGTGTGCGTGTTGGTGTGTGTGTGTTTGTTTGTTTACATCTAAACATGTTCTACCAGTCATACACATGTCCTATAGGCCAGTTTGGCTGGGCTTTACGCTCTTATTCTTTTGTAACATTGCCATTTTATTGTTATGTGTTTTAAATTGATTATTTCTCTTATCTCACTCCTGCACAGATCAGCCTAGTGTAAAGTTCCAATCAGGTGAGTTAAATATCCATAATCTTTATACTGTTTCATATTAAAATAAAAACATGTTCAAACTTTTAAGTGTTTTTTTCTTAGAACACTAAATGTATGTAATAAACTAGAACTGTAGATTATGTCTTAATATTCATAAATTTAGGTAAACAATCATACGTTATCGCTAAAATATATTCCATCACTTCTAATAAATAAATGATATGTGTTCAAGTGTTCTTTTACTTCTGAGATCTTTTATTAGCTTTTCTAACTGATGTTTGATATGTACGGATGTAGATGTATCAAATGCGAATCATTGCATATAGAATGTGTTCATTACTGTGATCAATATGTTAAATGTCAAATAGCGTATTTAGTCTATGTATTATTCATTCAGATGGATATGGCGTTACCATAAGTGTGGCAGTTTGGGAATTACGCTCTTGTGACACCGGCATTAAATTGTTTATATTTGTGTGAGACGTTATGTATTCTATACGTTATAATCACATATAATGTAATATCATATTTCATTCTGTCACAAAGTACTGTATATGTGTCCAAAGAATGTGTAAGCGTAATGTAATTATATTTTGTATATTGTCAATAACAAAGTCAAGGAGTTTTCTCCCTTGGATCTATTTTCGGCGACAGATTATGGCCACAACAAACTGTTAGTATTACTGAACGTAATGCCATTTAAAAATGAGGGCCATGTCTGTTGGTATGACACAATTTATACCTAGAGTATTTCAAAGAGGAAGATAAGCAATGAAGACGTAAGATATACTTATAATGTGAAATAATATTTATTTCTATATTACTTAGATTCGGATATATAAACACCAACTATGACAGCAGTTCTTGCGCTCTTTGTCAATCATTGAAGTGCATTTCCCGCATTTGCGTTACATGAACAGTGTAAGGTGTTTCACAGGACATCGATGAACTTTATGTGTTAGATAGACACCTCACTACCGACAATAATAGTGTCTGTGTCATGGCATATGAGAGATACAAACTGTTAGTGTTGGGAAATACAGTGGAAAGGGCTATTACATTTCATACATTATTCAATATGCAAATATTCGCATTTACTATATACAATATGTGAAGTGACTCTTACTCTAGAACTTGTTTATTTACTAAGCTAACTTTAACATGATATTTAATACTAGCAGAGGCAAATTACACAAGGATGAAATATGCAAAATTATGTATATTAGGGATCGTAGTTACTGTCACAAATGATCTTTGTTGAAGAACAGTACCATTCCTTATTTCCTTACCTATGTTACTACCAATGCAGTTTGTCAGATCCGTGTTCGTGTCTCCTCGGTACAGATAGGGTTTATGGCAATATGCAACTGCCCCTGTTGGTGGTGCTCAAAAACTATGCCAACAAAAGTTTGACTTCGCGTGGAAGCTAACGGGTAACATACAAGTCATGTGACACTTGATCATTTGTACCACAAGTCAGTTGCTTTCAATCAGTGCATAAACTGTGATTATATGATACTGTTTTTTACAGAATATATGCAAACAAGGCCTTGCAATATAACTTCTCAATGAAAAGCCACACGACCCTCTACACGACCTCACCATGTAGGATGTTTCCCACAAGCTTCTCGATACTGATATTGCCAACGATGCCCCGGAAGAAGACTGTTTCTAGCGTCATGTTACTGACACCCTGTAACCTTGACAAAAGCATAAGTAGACGGCCGAATCTCACGACCTGCCTCGGGTAGTTGAGTTGGGCATGGTCCGACAACATGAGCTGGGCCTGATCTTGTAGCGCCTCCACCGACTTACTGTCCGTCAAAGCAGGGGCGTCTGGGAGAGGAAAAAAATCACATTCGTATTGCACAATATGAGCTACATAGTCAGAATATATGAAATATAACAAATATTTCTAACAACAATAACAATTCCACTACTGTTTCGCATTACTCCCCACAGAACAAGGGCGGTCGGGTAGCCTAGTGGTTAAAGCGTGCGCTCGTCACGCCGAAGACCCGGGTTCGATTCCCGACATGGGTACAATGTGTGAAGCCCATTTCTGGTGTCCCCCGCCGTGATATTGCTGAAATATTGCTAAAAGCGGCGTAAGACCATACTCACTCACTCACTCACTACAGAACAACAATTCATCTCAAATGAGAGAATATTATTCTGTCCTTAACATCGAAATGTACAGTATGTTTATCGACCATTGTTAAAACCATGAACCTATTCAGATCATCGATGAATGACCTCGTGAAATATTGATGCATCTTTTCGCCACAAATACTACATCCTGTATGCCTTAATCAGATGGTTAATGCACAAGGTAGACCTTACCTGATTTGAACAAAGCGATGGCTTTAAGACACGTGAACTCAGTGGAGTCGAGATTCATCTCCCGAAACTTCCCAACGGTCTCATTTAGTCTATCCATCTCATTGTTCGTACATGGGTCTTCAGCCTCCAATCGGGGTCTACACACCATCTTGTTCACTGTATCCACCGGCAGTCCCCATTGTACAATTCCCAAAAGAAACAATTCCTTCCAGCAAGCTGTTAGCAACGATGTCTGAAAATAGATCCAGATTTTTTTCATCTGCTCCCCTTTTGAAGACACTAGGCCACGAAGTACTTTAATCGTTAAGATATCTCATGCATGTTTCCTTCCACACATTGGCGAGAAACTACACCATTAAACTATAAGTTGGCATGGTTATCCTTTGTACTTCTAAACAGTCAAATAAGCCATGTTCATTTTTTCATAATAAACGTAAAAACTAGCACGTTTTGTAGACATAGTTAGCTGTTGAAGAACAAAAGGACAAAACGTAGACAGAAGACCATCAAACGAAGTCTGGTTAGGTAAAATTCGACATGATCTCCAAATGAATACTGATAAATATAAAACGTCAATGTAACTTAATTATCCGCCAAAACAGATTCCATTTGGCCTCAACGGAAAAATAGCTATGACGATTACATGAATGGATCACTGAAAATCAGCGATGACGCCGGCCACACTTTTCCTAAGGTGAAGCATCAGAGATAAAGAATGCAATATATACATTTAACCCTGCCATCGTGGGACATAAATGGTTCACCAAGTCACGAAAATTGAAATCAAGTGTTTGATGCAAGTTATTGTAGGTGGCGCAACTGGCAGTGGCATGATTGAACTACAAGTGAAAAAACCCCAGTAGTCCACAGCAGCGAGTGGAGCTGTCCAGAATGGTGTTGTACTGGTATTAGAGTTATCTGCCTTTGTTGGGTGGATAAACATGACAGGTTTCTAGAACATTGATCGTTCTGGACAGTGACAATATTCTAATCTTTCATGAGTGCAATAACATTGATTTTAGGGGCTTATACTTCTTACTGATATCACTTATTTCACCAATTGTTTTGCCTTGTTGATTGTAAACCTAAACATGTGTAGTTACATTTAATTTATTAATTGTTAATTGAACGTCTGTAGTCATTTACTGACTTCATAATTTTGTTCTGTGCAACCCGATTTCTGGGTTAACTTCTGCATTTTATTTTGAACATCACCTCATGACAGAAATTGGGGTCATGTCCAGGATCTGACTTAAGTTTGCTGAAAGTTTAATATTTGTAAAGAAAATTCTTCAGTGCTTAATGTGCCAGTGATCACTTAAACCGACTAACTTTCTGATTACCTTAAGCCAAGTATTACATATTACAGTAGAGAAATCAAGAAACTTTTTGTTGAACATTTACTTAGGAAGGAAGGAAATTAGAATATTTTGAACTGAAGCAGCTTGGCATGGAATTGAAATTGTAGGAATAGGAATTTAAAAAGGAAAAATAAAAAGAGTAGAGAGAATTTCAAAACTAAAGAGAAAGATAAGAGAGTTAATTCAGATTGAGCCATCCAACAGGGCATCCAGATTTGTCTTCTTCTAATTACGATGTGATATTAAAGGGCATTGAGGTAATTACTAGTGCGCCTCTCCATTTTGTTGATCTGAAGTCAGGGTTGGGGTCGGGTTTGGTGAACGTGGGTGTCAAGAAACCCCCAGGCGCTGACTTGCTAGTTGGTAATGATATGGCAGGGTCAAAAGTGTTGCCTGATCCATGTATTAGCACTGAACCAAGTACTTGACAGAACTCTTAATCATTTCAGGGAGATATTTCAGCCAGAACATTAGATACATGCTATCTGCATAACTGGCACCACTGAGTTGTGTACTGATAAAGTTGTCTCCCCTGAGCTTGATGGCTGACATAATGTAGCTTTGTGCAGAGAACTGACAATTCAATTCAATTGTTATTGACAAGTTTGAGTGCTAACAATTTTCAAGGACGACTCTAAGTAGTTGGAATGATAAAACGAAAGCACAGTTATGCTGTAATGACAGCATTAAGAGCTCTGAAATAGATGAACTATTGATAGTCACAAGTGCATGCCTTTTATGCCCGATCTTTGGTTTTGAGTTGATGGTTTGTTTACCTTGTGGTGACAGGAGACCACTGACATCGCGGCGCTCTTTGATATATATATATATATATACTCACACGCAAAAGAAACGCAAGTCGAGTATGCAGTATACATGTTATTTATTTTCAACAGTAAAGACAAGACATGCTAATAGGGCAAGATTGTCAACAAATTGACTGAAGACAGTTGAATGGATTAAAAGGCAGATGACATAATTGTTTTTTTCAAATGTTAAGGTCTTACACAGTTTCGGGTCAATACCAAAAATGTCAGTCAATACCTTGTGTGACCACCATTAGCATTGATCACTGCCACACATCTCCTGTACATTGAGGGGATCAGACGATTTGTGAAGGCCCTAGGGATCTTCCTGCACACATCCAGAGCAGCTGTGCGTAGTTCATCGGCAGTTGTAGGGACTGGGCGCACATTGTGCAGACGCCTTTGAACCTCATCCCACAAGTGTTCGATGGGGTTCAGATCAGGGCTGAGGGCTGGCCGCGGTAGAAGACGGATGTTGTGTTGTTGAAGAAAGGCCATGGTAGCTCTGGCAACATGGGGACGAGCGTTGTCCTGCTGGAAAATGTATTTTTGATGTTGTGCAAACAATGGAACAACGTGGGGTCTGATCACAACATTCAGAAAGCACATGGGTCCAAGTCTTGCATTAAGTCCAATACCTGCCCATATCATGACGCAAGGTCCACCCCATGGATCCCTTTCCACAACGTTTCTGTCAGCGAAACGATCACCTCGACGCCGCCAAATTCTGACTCTTTCGTCTGCATGGGAGACACAAAAGCGACTTTCATCAGAGAAGATAACACGCCTCCACTCACGATGACGCCAACAGTGAAGACCCTGTGCCCACTGAAGTCGTGCTTGTCGATGCCGTGGTTGGAGAACAGGACAACGTGCTGGTCGGCGACATCTGAAGTTGTTGGAATGGAGACGTCAGATCCCAGTGTCCCGGCTAATGTGTCGATTATGTGTTCCTTTGGTCTGTCGAGCACTTTCACTTGCAGTTAGGAACGGATATCGATGTCGCTGGTGTTGACGGGTAATCTGCCGATCTTGTCGAGGTGTGGTGACCCTAGGACGACCGCTCCGAGGAAGGTCATCTGTGGTCTGTGTTGCATTGTATCGATGCAGGAGACGGTAAATTGTGGTTATGTTAAAGTTGAAAAGACGGGCAACATCTTGGACAGACTCTCCAGCTTCCAAACGTCCGATAGCCTGGTTTCTCTGAATTTGAGTTAGGCGTGGCATTGTTGACCAAGGAGTGGTAGGTCCAAGAATCGGCCACAGTTAGATACCCACTACAGTTCGTGACAGTTCGTGCATTTTCGATTTCGCGAGAAATGGGTGCATGATACCCACATATTCATTAAAATGGTGCGTTTTGGCGATTCGTTTTTTATGTTGCGTTTTTACTCGGGACTTCCAAAATGCAACCAAAAATATTGATAGCACCATCAGGCTTCACTACATGCTAAAACTCGTATCAATTAATGGTTCCGTGTTTGTTACCTTTTTGCTTAAAACCACTTGCGTTTCTTTTGCGTGTGAGTATATATATGGATGGATGGAAGATGCGAACAGCATTAATCACTATGTTACTTTTCAAAGAAATTTGACAATCAACAGAAACATTAAAATTGAGAAAGAAACCCTTGCCTATATTTTGATATTGCAACATTTGGAGGTGTATTTGGGAACTGTGATGTATTCAATTGAAATGTTCACCGATCACAAGCCACTTTTCTTCAGAAGATAAAGAACAAAAGTCGGAGATTGTTTAAGTGGAGTTTGTCTTTGCAAGAGTTTAATCTTGAGATTAAGGACAAAAACAGTTTGATATTGCGGAAGCTCTTTTTAAAGTCAGTTGATCGGATGAGTACAGTGTTGCAAAGTTTTTGTTGTTTGATTGTTGTTTAACGCCGCACTCAGCAATATTCCAGCTATATCACAGCGGTCTGTAAATAATCGAGTTTGGGCCAGACAATCCAGTGATTGATGTCATGAGCATTGATTCACGCAATAAGGATACGCTGACATGCATCAATCAACTCAGCGAACATGACCACCCGATCCCGCTAGTCGCCCTTTAACGGCAAGCATGGGTTGCCGAAGATCTATGCCACCCCGGACCTTCACGAGTCTGTTGCTAAGTATGCAGGTAGAAAGAATTTGATGTTCTTTTAATAGAGTCTGTTATGCAAGCATTCTTCTTGAATTGACAATTTTAAAGAATGGTTTCGCTGCATTCAAACTTTCTTGTCTTGAATGTTATGTGTGAGAAATTATGTTTGGTAAATTATGTGTGTGGTAAATATAGTTACTGCTATTAAAAAAATATCAAATTCTGTCTCGGCCAGATTTGAACAGCAGTCAACAGCAGCATGTGGGGATTTCCAGAATATTATTTTACCTGAATTAGTTAGCTGCCCTTGTACATAAAGATGGTTGACAAAGCTTGTCGAGAAGATTTGGAATTAACAGCTTTTAGGAGGCTGCCTATACCTTGAGGCTTTTATCGACTGGGCCTGTTTGTAATCAACTTGTCATGTGCACTTTGGATACCTATTTGGAAATACCGAATTCCTTTCAGCTTCAGACACTATTCAGGCCTCAAGAACTCCTTCGAGACAATCGACAATGACAGTATACTTAACTTTCGTAGTTACATTAACATTATGTCTACGGACAGCTTTTTGCCGACCCATTGTAAACCTACAACTATGTTTCATTATAACTGACTGATTATTTATTTATCCTGTGTGGCAATTTATTTATTTCACAGTGCATTACTGTGCATCCCGAAATCTGGGTTTACCTCTGTATTTCAATTTGGAAATCGCCTCGTAGCTTGAGCTTTAATGTTGCTTCAAGATGGCAGATCACAGCGATAAGTAGTATAGGTAATGGGGGTTCTGCCGCAACTCCACTGGAGCTGGATTTGTTACCTATACTGCTACTACAGATGGCATTTTTTATGCAAAAATGACTATGCGATTCAACGATAGTCATGAGTTGTATTAAAAGAAACATCAATATTAATTAATAATGGATAAAATTTACTATAGCCCACGAGGATATTGGAAAGGTGTAGGAGCAATAAAAAAATTAGCCACCACGGCTAAGGTATCTCAAGATGTGGCCAAGGATTGGTTAAAGAAACAAGCGATGTGGCAAATATATTTACTGGCACCGCGTTATATACCGAGGAAGAAGTTTGATATTTTTACAACGAATGAAGTTCATCATGCTGACCTCTTGTTTCTTCCCCAAGATAAGGTAAAACGCAAAACGTATAAATACGCTTTAACGGTAGTGGATGTGGCTAGTCGATACACAGAGGCTGAGCCATTAACCTCGAAAGAATCAACAGAGGTAGCTAATGCACTGAGCCGCATATATAAACGTGGACCGCTAAAATGGCCTAAGTTATTTCAAGTAGATCCTGGTCGCGAGTTTATGGGATCTATAACTAAACTGTTAACAAAGCACAATGTCAAAATCGTCCATAGTGAAAGAGAGGCCCACCGCAGTCAAGCTATCATCGAAAGATTTAACAGGACATTAGCGGAAAGTTTGTTTGGCTATCAGTATGGGATAGAAATGAAATCCGAACGATTGAGATCAACTGAATGGGATACACGTTGTATCAGTGCTGAATAATGAAGTAACGAGATTAATAGGGAAGAAACCATCCGATGCGATTAAAATGAAATCCGTGACTTCCGAATCTTCAGCACCGAGGAGAGGCAAAGAACGAAAACTTCCGGATAGAGTAAGGGTAAGATATTTATACCAGCCCGGTGAACTCGAGGGAGGCCTATGTCACACAATCGATCCCATATGGTCCCTTAAGACATATAACATTAGTCGATTGGTTACGAAAGAAGGAGAGCCTATTCTTTATTATCTTCAAGATGGACCGGGTAGGGCATTTGTACGAGAAGAGTTGTTCATAGTTCCCGACAGTACGGTATTACCACCATAACCATAAGCATAGGTAGTTACAACATCATTATCAATCCATCTCTTTGTATCTAAGGGGGATAATGATGTCTTGTTCATTCTTAATCCATATATCCTATGATCGTAACTTCTTAAAGAGTTCATCTCGTGTTTGAACGTTCTACCGTTGAATAATGCTTCTTTATACTGTTCATGTTTGATATGCTTTTTTACCACATACTTCTTAACACCCTTAGCTTTTCTTATTTCTCCATTATCGGACTTTTTTATAGAATACATCTTAGGTCTTAACCCGACATACTCCGCTATAGGAGTCCCAGCACATTCATCCTTCATCTTACCTAACACCTTTTTATTTTCTACGCTGTACAGGGGATTATCTTTTGGGTAATCGCTCGTGTCGTACATATCTATTTTTTCTGCCATATCTTTATACACATCCTCGGTTTGTATTTCCATGAACAAAGAATCTGTGTCGGTATATAACACCTCGCATCTATCGCCGTATTGCTTCTTAAGTTCGTTGCAATAAAAGTCATACATTAAGTGTTTTGACAAGACGAGAATACTCATACTGACATACACCAGTCTGTTGAATTTTATATTACTTTTCTGCATATGCAACGCGGCTAAGTCGTTATCTAATATCTTGCTTCTGTTAAAAGCCGGACTGGCTATAAGTTTCCTGAGTCTTTCTTCCTCATTAGATCTGACTAATTTAACATCAACACGCTTCCTTAGATTCTCCATAGTTTTACAAAATACTGAGTTATTCATGAGCTTATACAGATTCTTTTCGAAATCGCTGGTAGCTATCTTTCTTAAATCTGTGTTCAGCCTTATATAGGGCTCCATCCAAGGGCTTTGATCAAACTTTAGAACTCTGTGTATTTTCTTAACTTTCATACCTAACGATAGATACAACTGGAGATTTCTGCAGTGAACTATATATTTTGTCAAATTTGGTACGAGTTTTTCTACGTTAGCTAACCTAGTGTTACCCATCAAGGAGCGTTGATATTCCGACATCCAATATTTATTAACCATTAATCTTTCGAGAGCTAGCGGATAACTGTTATGGTCTATATGTAACGAACTTGGATATTCCAAGTCAACTTCTAGTATGGACCCTTTATTTTCATCATTATTATGGATATCATTATCATCGACCCATTCAAAACCACCCATGGGTAAATGTTGACTCATAGCCCATCCGTACAAATTGTTAGCGTCAAGATATAATATGTGTGTGTCAGGTTTACTCGGATCGTATCCTTCCACTAATTTATTATTAGCCTTAGAATACCTTTTCGCTGCCATCGATATAGCCCCTCTTAATCCTTTCTCAATAAACAAGTGCATATCGTAATCTGTTAGTAGTTTTAGTTCTACGCCGGTCTTCTTCAACAATGCATCCCACGATAGTCCAGGACTGGAATAGTACCATGCCGGGTCCAAGCCGTATTGTTTTAAACACGTCTTTCTAAATATCTCGAATATATCGGCGAGTAACAGTACATCGTTTTTTAAGTACAGATCGTGATAATCGCCTAAATTCTTACAACCTAATTTATCCCAGACCGTCAGAGCGTGTTCATAATCGGCATCTGTTATTTTAGATTCTGTTAAATTACTATAGAATGATTCGAGGGGTGGTAATTCAGTTTCTTCAAATCTAGACCAATCATCCATATATTCGTAAGGATATACACCTTTTCTCAGCAACAAATGACGAGTTATCTTATCGGTATATTGATTTGTTATCGCGAAGTCATCGGGATTGTTCGCATTAGCTAAATTGTCCAGGGAAGATAACAGAAACTGTACGGAGTCTATGAATCTAAGCCCATTACTTTGCTTTATTCTAGATTTCCCATCCTTGTCCCTGTAATGTATAGGTTTAGTTAACGAGAACGATATGTATTTTTCCATATTGTTAGGAATGCACGTTAAACCGCCGTCAGTCTTTGAGATAGCTTGCATAATGAGATGTGAATCGTATCCCCTAAGGTTATGAAACACAACGGGGATGGGTATTGTTTGAGAATTCATTTTTAGTTTCAAGTTACACTCGTTATGCGCAGCTCCCCGATAATTACCCGTGACGTGACAATGATCTCTTATGGAATCCCCATCCAAGGGTTTATTACAAATATGACAACTCGTTGACTTCTTATGGGCCCTCCAATCATCCCTCGTCATACGCATGGGTTTCTTACACGATAATTTTTCCCTGATTATTCTCTCTTCATTTTGTAGATATTCTAGGAACTTTCCCGCTGCATCGGTACCTCTGTAAATCACGGGAGTGTTTGTTTTCCCATCATACCTTACAGCTGTATATCCAAACCCACAAGGAATATCTTCTTGAGTTTAGAACGTAAAACTATCTTGATTGCTACGGTTGGTATTTTCTATGAGCCTGATAAGTGCTTCGAAGTCGGTGTAAATTACGTACGGTACTGGCATTTGATTACAAAAATGTTCAAATTTTAATATATTTTTTCACTCTTTAGGCATATTGATCCTGATAGCGGTTTGTCCAACACCTCTACAGTCTTCTTTATGCGCTTCTAATAGATCTTGTCTGCTGTACCCATGTAGGCATCTTTTGCAGAAATATTTCTTTTCCTTATGTTTTGTTTGATCGTATAATAGCCTGTTTAAACTCTTTATCCACGTATAATGATATTTACCATATTTTTCGATCAAAAATGAATTGATTCTAGGAATATGTTCCGGAGCGGAGCTTATCCTGTGTACAACAATTGCTTTAGAATGTCCGAAAACATTTATAGCTAAATTATTTTGCTTTTCCACATTATCAATTTGTGATATTGGTGTAGGTTCGTCTATACCATCGAAGTTGAGTCCATCGTTTTGGGGATAGCTAGAAGGTCTATTTGCAATTTTAGAATCTACGGGGAACAATGCAGATCTTATCATCATTCTTAAACAGTCATCTGATTTATTTTTTACGTTAATTATGGCTTTTTTCTTCTTATAATACGGGAGTAAATCTATATAAGATCCACCTTTGAAGGCCATATAATTTGCTATATCTAAATATAAACTATCGATTCTATCCACACCCCAACCCGAACCTCTATTAGTCCAGCGTTCTAAAGTTTCCTGTATCCTCTGAATTGATGTATCTAATGATGCGTTTATAGTATCGGATTCGGTTATAACTTCTTGATTGCTCCGGAAATATGGTTCAGTATATTCGGTGCTATCATCTGTGTTACTTTTACTCAATAACATTTTAATCGTCAGCTGGTATTTTATACTATGTAAATCATCTAACTCCTCGTTAATTTTACTCGATATGATTGGCTTAATATCGTTAACATCCATTTTGGAATTAATCCATCTTCCAACCTCTTAGATATTTACCAACGCCGGCGGATGTGGGTACAAATATTAATTTTTGTTGTTGATTATCAACATCATCATTATTATCTAGTAAAGCGATCAATTCAGCTCTTCTCATTCGAGAATAACCTCTCAGCCCACTGTTTCACGCTTGAGCTTTGAGTTCTCTAACAGTCTGGGGTATGTTGTATTCTAAACCTAGTAAGGTAATCAATTCAGCTTTTCTCATTCGAGAATATCCATGTAGACCACGTTGCTTTGCCATAGCCTTCAACTCTCTGACAAAAACCATTGTGGTTAAATGATATATGCAAAATGAGACAAATGTCTAATTGGTTGTTTTCATATATCTAAATACGTATTCTCCCCAACCTATTCCTCTCGTTGATGTAATCTCTCTTCCTAGCATAAATAATCTGGTTCCTGACCCTATCAGCACCGTGTTTCTTACATAAACAATAACGACCTTTAACCACTATCCCACGTATAGTTTATGTTTCCGTGCTTGATTTAATAATTGTGTACGCCGCAGTAAACATCAACACAGCGTCGGTTACATAGAGTCGTCTTACCCATGAGTGTAAACTTGCAATTATTCATGGTTTATACATCTATCTACACTATTGAGATATTGATTTATAGATTAGCTGTCACTCTGACTCTCCTAACTAGCCACAGCTGTCACTGCGAAGCTATTGTATAGCTGAAAATCAATACAGCAGTCAATCCCATAATCACAAATGCGACCTCGCGGTCTTTCTGAGCCTCTGATGGTCATTGTTGGTCTCGGTATTGGGTCTAGTTTTTTCCCATAAACGAGGTAGTATTTGTGCATGGCAGATTCGACATCCTTAAACGTTTGAATTGAATGTCTTTCCTTAAACAGTTTTTCATGAATAAAGTCTAATCTCTTCATTCTCTGCCGCATATATTGTGACTGGGCTGCTTGGAGTTGTTCCATTGCTTCGTTATGTCGTTTACGCTCCTCTTCAACTTCTTTAGCGTTTGATTCCTTCATACTAGAAAATAAATAATTACTCCCCGAAAAAGCTAGAGCATTAACAATAGCTCCACCGACCATCATCGCAATTGTTGCCATATAAAATATTCAAATGTTTATATGAAAATAATATATTCAAATGTTTAATTACTTCATTATGTCTTCCGGGATAAGTCATAGCCAATCCAATATCCAGAATCATCATTGGTATATCATAACTATTAAAATCTAGCATGGGAGGTGTGGCTTTAGTAATCATTTTAGCCATACGAGCATAGCCAATGGCCAAGCTGGTGACCACCGCTGAATGACACATTGCGTTTACCAACATTTTACCGTCTGTAACTGGAGTAGTCATGCTTCTTATAGCATTATATGGGGGCTAACCTCTAATTGAACTTGTTGTTGCATTGGGGGTGACGTTTTCTCTTCTCCGGTCTTATAAAAGAACCATACAGCCACTATACCAACAACTCCTACTAGTGTCCATGTTTTAATCGGATTAATATTTGAATTATTTATTAATTTTGCTTTGCGCGCCAGTCCTCCCTTTCTTCCTGCGGCTATTGTTTTGGGGTTCTTAGTAACTCTGGGTTGTTTTTGTGTTTGTGGTGGTGTTTTCTCATTCACTAGTTGTTCCTCGTTCACATGTTGTTGCGTTTCCGCAATCTGTTGTGCATCCTCGTTCACAATCTGTGGTATCTGTTGTGATTGTGTTTCCGCAATCTCCATTTATATCATTAAGTGGGCACGTATGTTTAAATTGACAGTACCTAGCCATTATTAAACCTGTGGTGAGTGGAGCTAAAAACATTCCGTATCTATGATAAAACTCACAGCTCACTGAGCTTATAGCGTGTTCGATGAATGGGTCTTTCTCTAGAGATTCGCATAAATACATGCGACTGTCGGGATAGGGAGAAACGTACTAGCTACGACTGTGTATAGTTGTAATATAGCCGAACCTATCGTTTTAGTCATGGTAGCTCCCAGTCTAGACTCGTAACGCGCGTACAGTTTTTTAATTTCTTCGTCGGTCATGTTATCAATTTTTTCGATGGTATAATTTTCCCCCAAATATTGGGAACATTTTCCACCGGCTACCAAGCAGCGAGTCTTTCTCTATGTTTATCTAAAGATTTATCAACATTTTGATCTGCATCAGATTCTTTGAGCATTTTTTCAATGAGTTCGTCGCATTCCATTATGTAATACCTAAGGAGATATTTAAGTCTAACATAATATGATATGGCATATCCAATAAATCCCGTAATAATGAACTGTTGCGAAAGAATGAGGATTTCGAACCACATTTTATGTCATATTAACCGCTAATGTTCAACTTATCATATTTTTGCTGTAATTTTGCTATATTTGCTATAATTTTACTATATTTTGCTATAATTTTGCCATATTTTTGCTATATTTGCTACATTTTGTTACATTTTGCTAAGCAAATGCATAAGCAGCTGGTTGATTGGTTTTTAATACGAGTTTACAATGCTTCGTTGTCACTAACAGTTTTCTGACTTTATCTCGTTCGAGCTTGGTATAAATGACGTCATTTTCGCGTAAACATTCCTCGAATGAATCTCGATCTTTGCAATGAAAGAGTGCTACCCATTTGGTCTGCTCTCTGAGATCTTTCAGGACAGAGTTGTATTTTTGAGTAAGTACCCAAACGCTATGATGAGTATGCCGACCGGAGAATGCTAAATACGAAAGCATATCTTTCTTTTTTATTAATTCTTTACTTGCGCTGCAGTCGTCTATTACGAAAAGGGTTGATTGTCCTTCGTATTTTTCGTGACATACTCGGAGACAGTCTTGTAAATGATCGCCCGGATCGACTCTGTGTACCCCGTTGTCATTCATTACCCAATCTCTCGATAAGTATGTTTTATTAACGCTTATATTCGGGCACAGAATAATGATATGATCGAAAACGTTCCGATAATGACTTTGTAAAATATCTAGAATAAAAGCTGTTTTTCCACAGCCCCTTTGCCCGCATATGATAGCGCAGTGCGGATCTTTAGGTAAAAGATTATTAATAGATTGCTTGCACGAATCTCCCATTTTGTATATTAAGTTGCGCATCCATAATCACGTACAAATATATGTTTAATTTACCAGCCGATTCCTGGAGCTTCGTTATCTGTATGGTGGCACCCTCGCTAGCATTTTCTATTCTCCTCCCACTGCCGTGTAGTTGGTCATCGTCCGTTGTTCGCATGTCTAGCCATAGCGCGTACTTCGTGGTGAGGTATTCACCCATTGATACACTTCCGAGAGACAGATCTTTCACGACCGCGATAACTTCCAGGGAGCGTTTTATAGAAGGAAGTTTTTTAATCTCATCCCACTGGTGATACGCTAGCATTCCTTGACTATATAGTTGATTAGGAACGCCCTTGATAGTCAATTCTACTTTTGTAATCTTGGGATTGTAGAACTTCTCGGTATTTCTTTTAAATGCATCGGAGGGGTCCTCGAACAACATTAAAATACCCTTCAACGACCTCGTGGGTACGTTGATATTCCACATCGTATTTTTTTTGTCCCTCGTGATCTTTCGGTGTCGCAGCACGCGATCGCACAAAATGGCTAAACTTCCTGTATACTGGTTACGAATTTGTCTGGCTAATTCGGGATCCGTTATCATATCGTACTCCAGCGAGATATTGTCAATGGAATAGCGGGCATCTTCAGCAGCTCTGATTACTCTACCGTAGTCATTAAAAGTGAGTTTGTATTGTAACCTATTGCCTAGGGATGCTTGATAAAAAGGCATGTGGGAATCTAGTAATTCAAAGTCTAGCGGAATATAAAATCGGTTACCCAATGCGTCGGCAACAGCCTGATCTTTTACAACAGTACCATCACCACTAGAAGCATCTACGCGCAGTCTCCATGTGTTCTTATTACAAATACCTTGGTATTGTAAGTTTTCCCGCTCTTTATCCGTTTTCCAGAGATCCATGTAACAATAGTATACATCGCTATCGTCAATACTCAAAACCTCATTACCGCTAATTTTAATGGCGATTTTCTTAACGATAGCACGACCTATGTTCTGAACGGGCTCCCTGTTAACGTCGGTAGAAGTCAAAATAATTTTAAATGCTAGTCGGACAATTCCCGGAACTAACACATCGTGTGCGCCGAGATTAGGAAAGTGAACCAGAAGCGTTTGATTGTGATCGATGGTTCTAGGGTTATTAGTTATAGTTACAGACTGACGAATTGCTTTGACCCCTAATGGATCTCGAAGTCTACGTTTTGGGTTTAACTTGCGTCCGTATTGCAAAGACATTGTTATATTGAAACTATATAACCATATGTTTAATATAAAAATGGGTGATTTTGATCTTAATGACTTTGATCTAAGTACCTTAGATGATCCGAATCCAATCGAAGAGGGTACTGATGAAACCAGGTTTAGTAGTCTTAACGATGAACTTTTACAATCAAACGTCAATGATTATTACGATGCCTTAAAAGAAGATAAAAATTATGTTACCCCAATAGGTCGTGACTATTCAAAGTTTACGATAGATGGTAAAGGAATATTGCGAATACGCGGCGAACCTGATATTGACCTTATGCATTCTCGTACTCGTAAATCCCTAGCCTTGTCTACGATAGCCAATAAACACGGAACCGTGTTTGTTCGTGATGAATTAGGTTTTGTGGACTACCGAGCAAAACTTCCAGCGAAGACTACTAAGGTTCTTAGGACTGTGCGTACTGAACTCGATAATACAGATAATTTGGAAGAAGCCTCGATGGTGGCCTCGAACGGACTCGGAGAAATCTTAGATACCTATTACGATAATTCCACATTACAGGTACCATCCTTGGAGTTTAGTATTAGGGAATTACGAGGTCTTGACAAGGCAATGCAAACTATGCAGGGAGAACTGATAAATAATATAGCCAAGCTATCCGAAATTGACAAGCATATAGTTTACGAGAAAACAAAACTTGAACAGGCGGGTGATGAATTCAGTAGACGCCGCGTTGCTGAAAGATTACGTAACTTAGAAGAGGAAAGATCGGCCCGCATCGAGGCTGCTTCCAGTAATAGAAAGGCACTTCGTTTACAAATCAGTCGAATTCAAGAAACTATCCATCAAGTCCTCAACGATGACACTACACTGGCTGATAAAATTAAAACATTGTTCAGAGAACAGGGAATAACAATTGCCAGTATTTTAACTGCGTTGGGATTTATTATATCGACTTTGACTCTCGCGTTAACCGGTGGCAGTACAGGTGGTGGTACACCACCTAGTGATAGTATAAAAGAGTGGATAAAAAAGCATTTAAAAGCATTATGTTCAGCACTGGGAAAGCTCGCTGAGAAAGCCACGGCCACACTGGCTATTGAATTTATTAGCTAAGACCACCACTTGGCTTAGTCAAAACTTGTGGGGGTTGATCGTAGCAATTGCAGGGCTGTTGTACGTATTCGCTAAGAACTATTTAACCAAATCAGTTCGCTAACCAAATCATGAGTAAACCAGCCGTGACTCCACCATCTACAAGCGCTGTTTTTTCATCGATATGTTGTTGATTTTTAGCCGCAATATGCGGTGGTACTTGTGCATCAGTAGATGGTTGAGCGATAGTTGGTGTTTGTGGCTTGACTATTCCCTTTTCGCCTGTGATTGTTTGCGTTATTAATTTGACATTCATATCTGAATTTATACCTGGTTTTTGTTGATCGCTAGCTATAACAATATTATTATGATAGCCTATCACTTGACCGATCTTAAGTTCCATATTACTCGGAGACATGTATAGTCCCGGTGCATAAACGTAGTCCACTTTGGATTGAGCGTACTGTAATGCATCTTGAAAACGCTTTATAGACGATGGTATGTCAACTGGTGAATTACTGGCGTTCTCCACGTTTGCAACAAACTGTTTTTGTGCATCGAGCGCCGTCCCAGAACCGATGATTCCCGTTCGTGTTTGCGATTGTGCACCTAGAATTGCCCATACATAAGTTTTTATTGATTCATTAACTCTTACAAATCCTGGGTTAGTAAGATTATTTTCCGTTTTATCATTAAGAAATTCATTCCAAGCGTTTGCGGTATCGTTCATTTGTATAAATCTTTTAACAATATAAATTAAACCACTCTTAAAACTCATAATATCCCCTCTCCAATCGTTACTCGAAAGTTTCCAGCCATGATACCAATGACCGACTTTATACCGATAATCATACATTCTTGTGTAAGGTTTGCTGGCCTGCCGCAACTTATAAAAATTAAGACCAGGTTTATGAAGTTCTCTATATACATAATCGCTTTCTTCTTTGAGGGTTGTTATTTCATCTGCGTACTGCACACCTAGACCATGGTTTGCTCCTTTAATACGCCAATCTTTACTCGTAGAAACATTAAATTCTTGACAAATACGCTCATACGCGGACCTATCATAATTATTATTTGTGGAATTCCACGCTCGATCATGCGGTAATGGAGCACTAATTTCTTTAAGTATACGTCTAATCTGATAGTACACGTGAAATGTTATAACAGACATATATAGTTCAAATCCTGGAGCATAAAGAGATACGCCACATCCCGTTGTGGCACACCATATGGCAAAGTTTAACTGATTCTGCCAAAATTGCATCGGATTGTGAAACCAATTGTGTACCATTTTATCGCTAGTTGCCATGACTCTGTATTTTTCAAAGATATCGGGGAATTTAACGAGAAATTCAGCACCAGAGGCAGTTACTATAATCGATTGATTAGTAATGTAAGTCGATTTCATATTTAAGTTATGATATAGTATCATTGTATATTTAATATGTGTGTTACACTCAATGATGAATTTTTTAAGCCTAATGGTATTCGTCTCACACAAAATGAGTCGAATGGGATACTGAAAATCGACACTGGAGAAAAGGATGTAAGGATTTTAACGAACTTATCATTTACACTTGGATTTTCACGCGGAACTAACACAATATGCAAGTCATCAGTTGATGGAGATACATTACCCGATTTAGTTCCCTATAAAGAGTTGTGCATCCATCTTGATCAAATAAGCACGACGGATAATATTCAACTAGAAAGTCCTTCAACTCTGCTCAGATCTATTCCAGTGAAAAATGAAAAATATAATAGCGGTAGAACGGAATCTTTCTCAACATTACAATATAAAAAATTGAAGCGGGGTATTATTTCAGACCTCAAAATTTGTGTATTAGATGTAAAACACCAACCTGTACATATAGGATACTTAAGTGTAACACTCCATATTATAAATAATGGTTGACGCATCAGGCCCTGGAACACTCAGACAATGTAGTACAATTGCGCTTTCCGATCTAGGAGACACAGAAGGATTCGATAAACCCGGTACCAATGGTAAGTTATACGCTTTACACTTACACGATAATGTATACAAGCGGAAAGAAGTTACATTCATCGGTAATCTAGAAGATTTAAGCGATGTCGACGTTAGTACACTCCATAAAAACACTTCGTACAATATTATTCGCAATGGTGAGAATAAATGGACTATGGTCGAAGCAAACATCGAGTGGCTATTGAATATCGTCATTATTTTATGATGGGTAAGGGACATAATTTAACTAAGATAATAAATAGTGGTATCGTCCTCGCGGCCTATATCCCGTCAAAACGAAAAAGTGTTTTAGTCTCTCATCTGCCAGAAAACCCAGGTCATATGTTATATAGTCGTCCAGCAGTAAAAAAATGTTAGTTTACATTTAGTTACAGAATTCAATGATATTAAAGATAACTTGAGTGCAATACCAAATATTTCTACTCTTATTATTGAAGTCTTGTTCGGAGATGCACCGGAAGATGCCTTCGAAATATTACCAGGTCTATCGATTAAATGGCTCAAGAAACACGAGCCTCAACGTTGCAGTATTATTCATATCGGAGCATCACCCGTTGCAACCCTCGAGGGGGTTCAAATTATTAAAAGTGACAGCATTTCTCTTACTAAGATATTCTTGTCGTATAATATACATTTGATAAGGTTGATGTATACTCTCAAAACATTTAAGCAAGACCAATTAAAGACTATGATATATTCGTAATATGAGTTTATATCCGGCGCTCGATGAAGCAATTGAAAAGATGGAAACTGTTGATGGATTTCGATTACATCAAATAAGCGACATAAAACATCGAATAGAGAAGGATAGGGAGTTGAGACTTGGATTGTATAAAAGGTATCGCAGAGCCGTGAATGCTCTGGACGGAGTTGACACCGCTCTTGTTGCGGCTAGCATGGGACTCGGTGTAGCCGGTGTCAACTATAATCGCCGCGCCTATCGTGCTTGGCATGGAAATAGGTGCCGGAGTCTCGGGAATGGCAGGAATAGCGATAAAATTCATTTCTCGTAGGTTGCAAAAGAAAGCATTAAAACACTATAGTATTCGAATACTCGCTAAAGCAAAGTTTAACAGCATTGAGGATCATATTTCGACAGCGATGGTCGATTGTAAGATATCCGAGGATGAGTTTCGTTTGGTGCTGTCGGAACTCACCAAATACAACGAAATGAAGCAGGAGATTCGATCCAAATCTCATAAGACCAGTGGTATTAGCGAAGACGAGAAAAAAAAGTTCATAGAACAGGTGACAACAAGCGCGTCAATTATTCCGTGCCAAAACCAAAGAACTGGTTGGACATTAAAAATAGATTGCTTACTATCGTTTGATCACATTTAGACAAATGCTTACATAGATATATATAATAATGGAGATTGAAAAAACTATTAAATGGAGAGAATTACCACAAGGTTTTTATTATATCAGTGATGTCAAACCAACCAAATACGGTTATTAATTTTTCTTATCAATTTACAAGAAGAGTGTAGATATATAGTCTGGTCTCCTTGTAAAATGAACGAAGAACTTAATAAAAATGTTGAATATCGCTTTATCGATAAAAATAATGAAGAATATTTTTATTACCATTTAGGCTCATCTAAAGCAATGATTGGCCCCAGGTATTGGTGAGCTAGAGCCAATTTAACTTAATCTCATGACTATCGTTGAATCGCATAGTCATTTTTGCATAAAAAATGCCATCTGTAGTAGCAGTATAGGTAATAAATCCAGCTCCAGTGGAGTTGCGGCAGAACCCCCATTACCTATACTACTCGATCTCTTGCAGACACCTAAAGGTATCCCTGTTCTCTTTCAACAGACCAATTATGTCCATGTCCCAATATTCTCATAGATTTCCTAACTAATGTCTACCTATAGTGGATAAAGGTAATTAAAAAAACAAAGGCTGGCGTTGAGTTGAGCCGTGGGCATTTTAGACTGACCGCCGACTTGTCAAGGGGATTATCGTTGTTGGTCAGCGTGTCAATCTGGAATTGACACGCAGCCGGTGACTGTAATGCGAACGGACATCTATTGTCTAAATTATGTCTCGCGGCATGCTTTGACAACCTACATGAGTTACTGCCATTTATGTGAGATGTCCGAGGTTTGACTGTAAAGATACGTGAGTTAATTTTATAAATTTTGAATATTATTTTTATATGTTTATATGAATTATTAAGCAAGTTTTTTTTACTGCACCTGAATAAATCTTGGAACGCTAGCAACTCTGATGTCATCATTTATTCTTAATTCTTCTCTTCTATTCTATTTTCTTGCTTTGTTTCAATGGTTGTTTTCATTCATGTTGAATGTGTATTTTGATTATTGTCTCAGATTGTTTTAATTGTTGTTTTCAAATATGTTGCATGTAGTTCATGATTATTGTCTTAGATTTCT
Organism: Haliotis cracherodii; assembly: GCF_022045235.1. Lineage (NCBI taxonomy): Eukaryota > Metazoa > Mollusca > Gastropoda > Lepetellida > Haliotidae > Haliotis > Haliotis cracherodii. Next base: position 35,425,031 of record NW_027266286.1, read on the forward strand.
TGAACATTGTATATTTTCAACCACATGCGTTGGTTCATTGTTAAGTTATTGTTTAATGTATTTTGAATCTTCGGTAACGATTAGGAATGTTTTCAATGCGCACTATGCCACTATAGGTATCACTATAGATAAATAAGAAATCTAGTACAAGTATCAACAACATCGTAAAGTAAAATATGTCATGTCGTCAATATGTGTAGATTCATTGTTAGCAGTAATGCTGGACTTAGTTAATAGTCAGTCAGCTTTGTTCTTGATAGGAAATGAAATACCTGTAACTTGATGTTAATAGTTGAATGCACAATGCTCGTATGCGAGCTCTGCATAAAGTAGCTAAATAACGCTTGTATTAGAAGAACTACGGTAATGCGCGAAACTGCATTACCGTAATACATGTACAAATACGTCTACCATTAATGTTGCATTATTTCAGCTGACATTGGCATTGTGAATCATATGTGTTGTCTTTGTTATTGTGCCGTTATTTAAAGTTCCATCCTGATCTATTTGTGTATAATATAATGGTGATTATTTGATATGTTATAAGATTGAAGAGAAATGCTTATTGATTTATATTCTGAGTAGTTATGTCATAAGAAACCACGACGTTATGACAATTGTTTGTAATGATATAATCTATGATTATTAGATATGATTATGTGATGAATTGAATTGAAATGTTTATTATTACACACTGCACCTGAATAAATCTTGGAACGCTAGCAACTCTGATGTCATCGTTTATTCTCAATTCTTCTATTCTATTTTAAGGAAAAATTATCGTGAGACAACACGTTCTCAGCTCCATCGCTTCCTCGCCAAATCGCTTTCTCGCTCTATCGCTTTCTCTCATGACTGATTATCCATAGTCATATAAGAATCGGGTGTTCTATAACTTCTTTTGAATGGTATATGTTTAGATTATTGCCATGACCCGCCACGCGCTGGCGGCGTGACAGTCCTATAAAACTCCTAAAAAGGGCCTTAAATAAACAGTACAGTTAAAATATGACCATAGGTATAATTTGAAATGTGACTGGAAAAATCTCAGGTCCAATGTAACAATTTATTACTACTGTTTTACGTATATACTTTCAAACGTATATAAACACATTAAACATGCGACCCCTATAGTGGCCAAGAGAGGATATTGCTATACTGCGAGGAAGCGAGACTAGAAAGCGATATACATATCGATTTCCCGTCTCGTGGTATCGCTTTCCCGTCTTGTGTTATCGTTTTCTCGCCTCGCGTTATCGCTCTATCGTATCGTGTTATCGCTTTCTCGCAGCCGTATTGAAGGCGAGAAAATGATGTCCCCTCTTGACCACTATATATTTCTGACATGTATAACTGATCATAAGAGTTGTTTTAGATGTGTTGCATGACTACAATGGACTTGTGGGTTGTCAGTATGACGTAAACATCATACAGTTCCGGGATGTTATGCACTATTTCAGGCCGCAACAATAATTATCAACACGACTTGTTCCCAGAGACGTTACTTGTATCTTGTGGCGACCAGTGTTTGTTGAACTCATCTGACTGAGAGTTAAATGAGCTTATGCCATGACCTTTTCGTCTGTCGTACGTTTTAAACATCATCTCAGAAACTAATTAGCTGAAACATACATGTTCCTACCAATGGGATGTTGCCGCCACAGCAAACCATAAGTTTTGGTTCAAGTTTGTTATGTGCTTAATTAGCAGCGGGATTGATATTTTAAATTTTGACCTTGATTTGAATTATACGTTTGGATCATGTTCTCACATTCTCTCATAAGGGACCCAACACTTAATATTCTGAGAGTGGAGGTGTGGATGGCTGAGAATTTAGTTATGTAACAGGACATATTTTCAGTGACTGCTTCGAAACATACTGTTTCTTTCTGTGAAAGGAGGAGCCCTACTATTTAATTTATTATCACATCTTTCAGGACACCCAGAATATGTACAGCCAACAATTTAATTTTGGTGCTAAAATCTGATGACAAATTATTAACAAGTGGTATGTTCATAATGCATATTTTGCACTGTAAACGTTTCCGTAATTGCCAGACTGTATGTTTCTTCTCATATCAGTTAGTTAGGATTGTAGTGTTAGTTTTTAGTCCTTAATATTTATACGGAAAAAAATAATAGCAATGCTGATGGCAGCAATTGAGGCTGCTTTTGTTGAATCTTAAACTGTCCATTTGAGCTGCTGTGTTGTGTGACCAATATGAACTCGGAGAACCACATAGCATATCAGTCATATATCACATAATAAAAAGAGAAAATCTGACTATTTGGGCTTTAATCTTTAACATAACTATTTCTTCCGTTGAACAAATGCTATAATCGTACGGTTATGAACTTGACGAAATCGTACTTTTTTAGTAGAAATATTAAAATTTCGATGATGCATTAAAAATGTATCCACACAGTTTGAAAGAATGTGTTTCATGGTAAACTGGCTTCGACAAGGAATACACATGGCAACATCTTAAATATAAAAGGAAAGCATGGATGAAAGTGTTTATGTCCTATACGGCATCGGACCTCCTCCGTGGTCTAGTGGTAGAGCGTCCGCCTGGAGAGCCGAAGGTCGTGGGTTCGATTCCCGGCCGCGTCACAACAAATTACGTTAAAAGTTGGTACTTGTTATTACCCTGCCTTGCGCTCGGCATTAAGGGGCTAAAGCAAGGACTGGTCGGCTCAGGGTCAGTATACTGTGTCTGATTGGAGTACTCATGTTAAACTGCGGCATGGCATCTTAGTGGGCTAGCACTATAAAATCGGCTATAGTTCAGATTAGTACAAGTATACACTAAGACGCGCAAGCATGAACGTCGCTATTCAAGTGCAATAATCTTGGATGCGAAGATAAAACACCATTTTACTTCATGATAATGATCGGCTGCAGCTTGTTAGTGGTTTGTTGATTCCAATTTGACTGCCGGTGTCACGAAATATATTCGGCCCCAGAATAAAATCCACCCCCCGGCGAATTTATACCGGTACAGTTCCGCCCCTCTCGAAATAAACTCTCCCCCACCCTACGAAATAAAATCTCCCCCCAGAATAATCCCTTCCCCGGTAAAGGTTTATTAGGGATGCCCAAAACGTTAATTAATGAAAGACGAGTAGTCAAAACACTGTCATTTCGTGCCCAGGACATCACACTCCTACACGCTAAGGTAGGTGAGAAACATTCTCATCAAAGAAAACACACAGTCAAGACTGTAGATTCCCGTCGTCTAGCTACAAATCCTGTGATGTATTAAAGGTTGAAGAATTTTGAACTGAACTGCCCGAAAATTTATATATAAAATTTTGGAATTTGATACAGTGATAAAGTCTTATATCAATATGTAGACTCATAAATATTGGTTTTATGTTTCAACGGAGATATGATATTTTCTTATGAAATATCGCGTATTAGTGTAATTTGCATGCTTTACCATTCATTGTACCAGGGTACCATTCTAAACCATGTGAATGTTGTAATATCAGTCAATCGGGTGGGAAAACAGCCCAATCCTCGCTCTATAAAGGACTATGTCAATCATTTTGCAAGTTGAAATGACCTCTGACACTTTATGGATACTTTATGACAGTTTATGGAGTCAAAATCAAGGCTGATTATTCATGAACTTAATGCTTCGTACTATAGGCGTGGGGCCTCTTCAGTGCTGAATAAAGATTGAAAATACATCAGTCAATCAAAGATGATGGTAACTTTATACATCAGAGTTCTTGAGAATTAGTTCATGTTTTGTTCTTTGACTAACATTTCAACCATCAATTGTGTTCACATGTAGACTCAAACTGGTATATTAAAAAAATGTATACAGACAACAACAACTGTATTAGAAACAACAAACTCTGTAGAGACTCTTGTCTCCGATCCTTTGTTTGGTATGATTATGTCTTATAATTATTTTAGGATGGAAGGTACAGTTACCAAATAAAATATGCTGAAATATCAATTCATTATGACCATATTTCATAATATATTTTTTAAAGTAACCCTCCTTACATTAAAGATAACTATAAAAAGAATATAGTACTTAAAGACATTGCAACAAACCGAATAATCAGGGGGGAGACTTTATACTGAGGGGGGCGCGAGTTTTTATTTCAGAACAGATTCTCCGGGGGAGAATCTGTCCCGGTATAAAAACTCCGGGGGGAGAATTTGTACGGGGGAGAGTTTATAACGGGACACCGGCATTAATTACATATTGCCGAACAATAGTCTAAAAGTGCTAAGTGTTTGGTACTCTATGCTCAATAGCCCTTTCATCCACAACAACGATGAATAAGACGATGTGACGAAAATGCAGAAATCGAACTGTCACCATTATTTGATCCCAAATTGCAAATGGCAAACAACATAAACCTTGCACATGCACATATTTCCCAGCTGTCGTGTGGAATAGTTTGAAAAATATAATTTGTTTCAGAAAACACTGAAAAAAGTCGAATTTGGCCTCAGGTGCTTCCTATTCCATTCGAGCCATGTGTATAGCTGGATGGGTGAGCCAGTTTGACACTTTTACCTCCTGAGAGTTCCCGTGGAATTGGTCGAGCCCCACACTGAAACACATGTTACCTGTGGTGTCTCCTCGGGCAAAGTGACCTTGTTCGAAATATTTCTCTGTTCACCCAGCAGTGAATGTGTGAACGCCTCATAAAAAACAATTTGGGTCTGGCATTGAGAAATTGCATCAGTGGCATATCAGAAATGACCATTATTATGTTTTATTATCATTTAGAAATAAACAATTGTATGTCTAAAACCAGTGACCGAGATGATATTCTGTCTGTTACCGAGACACACAGCGATGAAAACTGAAGCAATCTTGGGAAAGTAGCCCTAATGCTATCATACATGCTGAAAGACTTTGTACTATTCGTAGAGGGATGCAGAGAGATGTTACGATGTCGTGGTCTATTAGAGTTAGGGCGAAAGCTCACCTGGTCATTGTCGGAGAGTACGAGAAAAGCTGGAATCTGTTTGACCCAGCTGATTATGGTGAAAAGAAGTCGTGCCATAACCTCCTGCCATACATCATGTTGTAAGGTCATCATTGATGTCATCAACGGAGGTGATGTGAACGCTGAAGGGGCGTGTAAGCGCATCATTTCGGGCGGAAGTTCACCAGCGTATCCCATTACAACCATGGGGTGGTCAGGTCGGATACGGAACTTATGGAATGAGTCCACATCAAACTTGACGGCCGCAGACGCGTTCGTATTTGAGAGACTCAGATCTATAGGCCGGTCTTGAGAATGACTGTGGAGGGATACACACATTTCCGGGGACTTCATCTTGGGTTTCCTCGGGCCACGTTCATGCTGGACCGCTGTCCAAAACAACATACCTTCACTTCAGTATAATTGCTGTTACTAAATATGTGTAAAGATATGCAAATACCTTAAATTACTAAATTACTGTTCTATATATGTGTTACGGATGATTTGTTCACAAAAGACACTAGTTACATGATATAGGTAATGGATGATTTCATCCTACCGTCTTTGTTCATGTCTGAATCAAAACACTTGTTTAGCCTGCATGCTCTGCACTGGTTGCGGTGTGTCTTGTCTATGGGGCACATGCCCTTCATCTCGCCCTGTGCCTTGCAGGTGTACACGCGGTTCTTGTGTATACTGCGTTTGAAGAAACCGGAGCAGCCTGCAATAGTTCAAAGCTCAAAATGGCTGATACGCATGTGAGGCTTGTTCATCATCTATGTAGCATATGTACAGGACAGTATTCGACACACATTATTGTTCTGAATGCATAGACACGGTACTGTAGCATTTAGATTTTGTAGTTCTTATCAAACCTTTACATACATTTTGCAGATATTTAACAATAAAACAACATACATTTTTCAATGTTGATCAACTGATGTACCATGTAAATATGCATACCGTCACAGCTGTAGATGCCGTAGTGTTTGCCGGAGCTGCGGTCGCCGCACACACGACATGGGATGTCGAGCAATCGGTCGCCTTGGACAAAGGAAACATACTAAAATCACATGATACATTTTCGACACAAAAGGGTACAATATGAGACCATTATAGAAATTCTACAACAAGCTAAAGATTGTGCAAGCGATATGTATTCAAGAGAGAGTTATTGTAACATGATAGGAACCAGATGCCACTCCATCACAGCAGATTCTTTTAATGAACAGTCACATACAGACACATGAGGCAACAGGTGTAACATATCACTTTCAAAACACCTGTCCAACAAGGGTATACCAAGACACCAAACACCAGATGAACAACAAGTATGGCCATCTCGCGCATCTTGCAAGCCAAAACACGCCGCCGCACCGATGACGTCAAACGTCGTGTGACGTTAGCAAGAATATTTTGCCGTTCGTCCAGAGGAGACTGTTTCCCTGGCCGTTGATTGATGGTTCTGTTATTGCAGAAATGACAGCATCAAGGGACGCAAAACTTCATGTTGGTACCTCTGTGCATTCAGGTTGCAGTTAATGACGACACACCTTGTTTTCCCTCCTCCACAGACTACGACGCCACCTCTCCACACGGTTGGACTCGCTTGACATCGGCAAGTCCCTGGTCCATAGCATTCTCTAATGTCGGTGTTGACACGTTAACGTCACTCAAGGGTAGGGTCGTCGTGCTCTGATTCCATGTTTACTTATGTCAAGATCACAAGGTGTTTATATAATTATGTTAAAGTCACAAGTTTTAGTGTGAGATGAGCTGGGTGTATGGTCTTGTTATGTGGTAAGCTGAGTTCTTAGTGATTGTCTGTGGATTAATTGGATTACGTAAGCGGGCAGGGTTATGTTTTTTAGTCAAAGGTTGAGATTTCAGAGCAAGCTATATCAGCTTGTTGGAGTTCATTGCCACACATATAAAACTGAGAAATGGGACAGTCAGAGCAGATTCACGGCTAAGCTCCTTGGGGTATGGAATTTCAGTGTGGGGTTGTCTGGACTGTGACTTTCGTGTCGTAAGCGTGAGTATTTATGTACCGTATTTATGTATAGCACCATGTATACTGACTATGTCTAGGTCATCAAGCTATATTCTGTTGTTGTTTAACGCCGCGCTCACCAATACTACAGCTATATGACGCTGGTCTGTAAATAGTCGAGTCTGGACCAGACAATCCAGTGAAAGACATCATGAGCATCGATCCACGCAATTGGGATATGATGACATGCAACCAATCCCAATTCTAACGCTGACCTTCACGGGGTCAAAGTGTATTCAATGTTTTGGATTTTTATTATTGAGTAACATCTAACATATTGTAAGATTGTCATAAGGACAATGGAGCTCTCAGTTATTAAGTGTCTGGGCCGGGAGTGATCCCCAGTCAATGGGCCATGGAAGGACAGTGAAAGAGCCAGGAAGAAGCTGCAGATACTGGATCCTGGCTTGTGTGTTTGTCCCAGTACGGTATCCCCGTCAGTCATCGATGTTATGGGCCAAGTGTGTTCCCTGTCTATAACTGACTGTGAACCTGCACTGAACTATCAGACTCTAATTTGCGTGTATGCTGTGTCTATCGGATGTATTGGATAACGACAGGTTGTATGTACTTTTTGTTGTGATGTATAGTATTTGATGTGACGTGTGTTTGATAGTCGTGTATTGAGAGGGGTGAGTTAGTTGGTATTGTACATAGTCAGGGTGAGGTGTGAAGTTCTCTTCATTACACGTTGAGTGAGTAAGAGTGAAGTATGATACAGGTGAGTGATTGGTATGAGATCAAGGGCATGTGTGTGTGTGAGGGTAACTTGTAAATGTATCTGGGGAATACACTTCTGTCTGTCTAAAGATACGATATCCATGTGCCGTTGCCGTTGTGGGAAGGAAGCGGTTGCGAAGATGAAGAACTCGCAAGTGCCGGTCTTCTATGGGCGTGGTCAAACGTGCTCTTCCACTCCTTGGCATGTTAATGATCGTCCCTGTCTGCTGATGACGCCGCATTCGCCTCACAATACGGGCACAACCGAACGTTCTGGCAATGCGGTCTTACGCTGCCCCCCGCTGTACCATGGCATTGGTCTGTGTACTGTCGGTTACTGTGGTCTTGACGTTGGGTTTCAGCAGGTTTTGACAGCGGTTTTGCACGTGCATTTCGTTCTATGGGCGTAGTTTTCGTAGTCGGTTTTCTTGTCATGCACTATTTCTTATGAAACTAAACACACTTACCGGATTTCGTCATCAGATACATTTGGATGTGTTTGGGGATATTTCACTTCCATTATACAAATTATAATACATTTTGAATAAAATGACCTTTGTATCGTTTCTTTAGTCGCCAGTTCATCATCAAATCTTTTTTTAAAAATCTGATGGAATACGGCGTGTATTGTTTCATAAACTATGTGTATTCTATTCATTATGTCTGTGAGAGAAAAATTATACCCTTTTCGGTGGAAATTAGTTCATGTCATGCATTTATACAAATAGGTTGATTATGATATGGTCAAAGGGAGGCAATTCTTCTTCAATTTTAGAAGTTGCAAATGAGAGTTATCTCCCTTGATTATGGAGCAGACGACTTTTCCTGATATATGTCAGAAATGAGTGCAGAGGAGAAAAGAAGGTTGATTCTACAGCTCCATGATGAAGGCATGACTGATGCTGCTACATTAGCAAAGTGCACAGATACTCCTCTTTCTACAGTGTAAAAGAATGGTTCAGGAATTGAGCACATAAAAGGAGCGGGGAGACCTCGAAAACTGGTGTTTGGTGATCGTGTGAGACTGGGTATTTTGGCTTCTAAAAACAGAAGGGCGAGTATTTCAAATATCAAACATGAAATGGTAAATAGAGGGACAGTAAATGTATCCAAATCTATAGTAAGAAGAAATTTGATTGAACTTGGATGGGAAAAAAAGAAAGGAATTGCCTCTTCGCTTTTGAAACAAGAACACAAGGATAGACGTGTAGAGTGGTGTTTGGCGCATGAAAACTTTGACTGGAACAGTGTTATTTTCACAGATGAGAGCTCTGTATGGGTGTTTCCTAACAATGTTAAAATGTGGACAAAATGTCATTCCGTTCCATTGTACCAGAGACCAAAGTACAGTCCGAAGTTTCATGTTTGGGGAGGGATATCTTCACTTGGAACGACGCCCATGTGTGTTTTTGAGGGTAATTTAACCAGTGAAAGGTATACAGACATTTTGGAAGCTCACCTGATCCCAAATGCAGATGTTTTTTTATGGAAATACTTGGATTTTGCAACAGGATAATGACCCCAAACACACCGCAAGACATGCGCGGCAGTGGTTTGAGGACAACAATGTGACCGTTTTGGACTGGCCTAGCTGCAGCTCGGACTTAAATCCTATAGAAAATGTGTGGGGACTAATGGAGGAGTCGGTGAACCAAAAGGGATTGACAAAAGTTGATGACATGAAGCGCGAGGTGGTGCGATATTGGGACTCTCTCACCCACGAGACTCTAACCTCTCTCATAGGAAGTATGCCCAATCGTATATAACTGTTTGGAAGCAAATGGTGGTCTGATAAAATATTGATGTTACTGTGATGTGATTAAAGAAGGTTTGTGCTCACTTAAAATATGTTTTATTTTTTGGGATGAAATTTTCATATTTACAATTTTAAAGATTTTTCAATTCTCAATAATTATGACTCATACTGTATATGGCATTCTGTGATGTTTTAAAGGCATTCAGTAGATTGTGGTATAAGGGTTCTCATTTACAAATGGATAGAATATTGTGTTAAAGGTGATATGTTTTAATCGGTAAAACGTTGCAGAAGTAAAAGAAAACAAAGAGTATTCTCAAATGACTATGTCGGATGGAATCAATTTAACGACGGACATACTGCAAACCTTAATATAAGGACCGTTTTTGTACGTTGTGCAATGCATCATCAGTGTCTAAATATGACTTTATGCTAATGTCATTGTTCATCAAAACAGCTTAAAGATTTAGAAAACAAAAACAATACCGATCTACAAATTGTCCATAAATCGACCAAAGACTTACTTGTAACATCCAACCAAAGGAACACGGAAATAATACTTTTCCGATTTAAGAGAAACATTGATGACCTGTTACAACTGTTTGGAAATCCCTAGTTTCACTAATCGTCAACCCATCAGCACTTAGTATTAAACATTCACCGACAACTGTAAACAGACGGCTCACATAAATAACATAGACAGACCGTTACCATCACGGCGCAAATTCAAATTCATTTTAGACAGACGGAAACGCAATTTATCTACACCCTATTCATGAGACCCCACTTGACAGAAAAAATTAGTGTCAAATTGGACAGTCATGTTTGGAACAAAGAGTATTACCACACCAAATGCACAACTCGTCCAGTTCGTTCAATCATCATACCATAAACGTCCAGTGCCAATAAGATCAACCCCTATAACATAGACATTACGTTTACAAATGATCACATTTAATAAGGAAAAATGGAATGAACGTTACCACACAAGATTAAGAAATTCAGAACTTCGATCTATTTAGCATACATGTAAAAAATACTGCTCTCTGTCTTTGCGGCGGATTTTGCGAGAATTCCTATCATTACCGATTAGAATGTCCACAAATTAGATAAATACGGAAGAAAATGTTAAATAACATTCAACGTTTCAAAGACTGCATAAGTTATCAAAAATGGATTATGTCCATCACATGACACAGCAGCTGTCAGACGTTAAAATATGCATCACTTGTTAATTGAACACAAAAGTAATTCTTTTCACTGAAATGCACTTGTATTTATGCATCAGCACTGCAATCATTGTTTTCAATATCAGTGTAAGGAGAAGGTCCAGTAAGTCAACCGTGTGTCTTGGTCCCCCCATACCAAATATTCTCTTGAATAAACTATGTTGCAATTAAAAGAATATGATAGGATTCTTATAATCGTTACATTCTCAACAAAAAGCAAACATGACAAATACATACCTTAAAGATACATATTATAATAAATACATATTGTAGTAGCTGGTGCTGAACTTCTGTTAGTTTTTCAAACAGAAAAATTAGTTCAGAAGGTTGATAATAAAGTGGAATATATAAAGGAATGGCGGGATATTTTCGACACTCGCAGTCGGCGTGCAGAAGGAAAACATTCATAACAGTAATCAATATGACTGATGCACATCAATTTACGTTTTTTTTGTAATGATTTGGTGGACATGGTGGTGGCCGAGATAAGATCGATTACCAGTTTGTTCGTTTGCATAACTAACATATTCAAGTTATGTTTTGAAAATATAGATTTCAGTACCAAAGGTTGAAGGTTATAATGCTATGTGTGAAAATCTAATAATACAATTTTTGATAACCACAATGAAGTCTGTTAGTTTATAATCAATGTTAATGCCCAAGCATTTCGTTAACAATTTCAATTTCTTCCTTATCCGATCAGATAATCCGATGCTATTTTTTAATAATGAAAATCAGTATCACTAGTTCTTATAAGTTCATTTCACCATACAATTTGCAATCTGATTTCTCTATTTCTGAGCCCCTTAAAGGACCGGGAGAGGTGTGCAAAAAGAAATGACCAGCTCCATTAACAAGAACAATATGTGACCTGTTGACAAGAAACAAGCCTAACCATATAATGACATTCAAGTTGACACCAATATTATTACTGAGGATCAGGCTTGGTGGGCCCTGCATGGCTGACTGCCAAACGCAAGGTAGGAAACAGATGACAGTAACATCATGGTGCTGCAATTTGTGTAACAATAAACGTGAAAGGCGTTAACCTAAGAACGATATGTAACCTCATAGTTGTTTCATTCTCACCAAAACTAACATTAATACACACACTTGTGACACATGAAAAACGACATCAATTATGAAGCAGGGTATTATAAAAGGAAACCCTATAAAAGCAAATAATAAAAATTAATGCCACGGCAAGAAAATGATAGTAATGATCATTAAAAGTTCACAATGGTTCAATTTCAAAAATCAAATCAAGGTAAAAACGTACATCCTCAAGTCCCACAAATGTATCAAATGTCATTACATTTGAAGTGAAAAGAATGAATAATAGCTGAATAGATAGGTCTTCAATATGGCTGCCGGATTCGAACCTCTTGAACAAATGTGGTGTCATATTTCGTGAGGAAAAGCATGTGAAGTTTCAGCTTCATTGGTTAAGTGCTTTCTGATGAGATGATTTTTACTTGAAAACAGCATATTATTAGGAAAGAAATTATCCCGTTTATAATATGTTTCTTCAAAATGAAATGGCATTTGACCAGATTTGAATGACGATCTGTTTCCCCAATTATAGGATTTTGGCATAACCCGTAAGCAGCGGAAAATCATGTACAAAGCTGTAGCCCAGTATTAGTTATAAAGGACGTCGCTCCAACCACGTCAGGTTACAATCTCACTTTGGGGTATGGGCCCTTCCTTTACAGTGAGTGAGTTGGGTATAACGCCGCTTTTAACAGTATTCCAGTCATATCACGGCGTGTCAGCTTAATGTGGGAGGTAAGCCCGAAGTGTTGCAGGTCTCAGACGTTTACCACTTCGGTGAAACCCACGAGCACGGGTATGGTGCTGAAAAACCTGGAAACATAATCGGGGCGAGTGTGTGTGTGTGTGTGTGTGTGTGTGTGTGTGTGTGTGTGTGTGTGTGTGTGTCGAGATCTGACTTGGTTGTGGATTAGGGAAATTGGACAGCAAATCGCAACATGAAGCAAATTCTTCAACCTTACCTTCTTCCAACCATTGACCGCCAGAGGGAGCTGTTTCAACAGGACAACGCTCCACCGCACACAGCTCGTGTCACGGTAGACTACCTGCATAATGCCAACATCCACACCTGCCCTGGCCGTCAAGATCTCAACCCAATCGAACACCTCTGGGATGAACTTGATCGAGGTGTACGTCAACGTCAAAACACGCCGCAGACACTCCCACAACTGGCCAACGCGTTACAAGCAGAATGGCGCAGAATTCCGCAGGACAGAATTCGAACACTTATCCAGCCAGTGCCGAGGAGATGCAGAGTCGTGATTGATGCCCGGGGCGGTCACTCGAGACACTGAGTTCAGCGCCACCTTGTGGCCTTATGTGACACGACAATGAAATGTTTTCAATGCCTTTGTACAACGACAAAATGTGACTATCGAGATCCAAAATTTCATATTTGTATCTATGATATTACATTAAATATAGCCACTTGATTAGGTACAATAAATTTACTAAAAATCTGCCTGTGCGTTTCATTTTTGTGTGATCTGTTTTATTGGTGTTCATCAGCGTAGAAAGCTACAGCTTTGGTGATCTAAGAAAGTTTACATTTTGGTCTAAAACTTCCTCGTTATACCAGATCGGCTTAGTCTGATTGCGAATCCGTGGACTACTTTTTCTTCGGGACTAGTCATATAATTATAGGAGGGTGGGGAGGGGGTTGATTGGTCTTAGGACTGTGATATAATTTGCTGACCCCCCATTTCATTTAACATTTGTTTCATGGCCCCTGGAAACACTTGTAACCTATTTTTTCACGACCCCCTTCCCTATAATAAATGACTTAAATAATGTTCAAATTTATGACTTTAAAATTTGAAGATATATATCCGTGCCAAATTTTCATGTCACCCTCCCAATATGTTTGGTTGTGATACAATTTGACGACGCTCCCCCACCCCCTTTTTTCGCTGTGTCATTAATCTTGCCCCGTTCCCCTCCCTGTGGTAAACATATAATTCGTTCATAACTTGTGTTGTATTTTTCAATTCGTATCCATAGCACTACATGAAACCAAGCATTACCAAGCTTTTAAAAGTTATGTGAAGAAAATTTGGTTCAGTCACAAACAACGTTCCCGTCATCCAAAGCGTCGATGACACTTGTAAGCCACTGACTTCAAAATGTTGTTCCTCAGTATCACTGCTTACATCTGAATATTAGATTTCAAAGAACGGTCAAACCAAAATGAAATGAAAACAGTTAACAAAGCTCGATTAACAGATGTGTCGACTTACACAAAATTAAACAAAACGTGTCTTAATTGGGATTGACTTAGCAATAAGGCATGACAATAAAATAGCATAATTGTGAAATATCTACATGTACGCCGACGGGGTACGATGAGACGCAATCAACCATGTCACCAAGCCTGACCAGCCGATACATTTCGTTGCCTCTTACCTGCTGTGGAACAACCAGGAATCCTCACGGAAAAATCCATGTTTGTCCTTGTCGTGAGTTCGATTTCTGTGTTTATTATCATGTCATTAATATGCAAAAACGATCTTTTCTGAGTGTGTAATATAACTTAACTGCATTATTACTTTGTGTGTTCTGACATTATGTTCATTTCGATAGCTTGACGACATAGGCCATAAGGAGGAAGAAGCTTACCTAACACTGTTGAAGGTAATTGTACACTAAATTTCATAACCCCAATTACTATGTATATGCTTCATTGTATGTTTGTACTATTGATGTTGTAGAGGTCGAACACTACAAATATTTTTTTTTCAAATCTCTATCTTATGATTCATGTACATGAAAGGGTGCGATATCAGACACTTTAATACTTGTTTCACCCTTAAACGTATTTGCTTACCATGTTCATGCCTCGAATATAGGTTTTCCGGTTATATATTGTGTGCCTTTTTGAAGGCTGATCATAAATCCTCGATTATATTTTGTATAAAACACGTTTTTCATCATTCTTTCGAATGTCTTTGTAGGGGCTTTTGTTCAAACATTTACGGTTGGATAAGCTTCAGGAGCCTAACATCATACACAAGTAAAGTTTTGAAAGGACTCAGAATGTTTTTAAGTTACTTCTTTTGTTGCGTTTCCATGGCGGCAAGTCGGATTCATGTGGAAGTGAAGGTTGGAGTATAATTCATAAGCTGTTAAATGTTAATTTTGAAACTTTGTGTGCACATCAGGCAAGAGCCGAACTGATATCCTTTGCCTTTCAGGAATTTGAGAAACAAATCGTTAGTTTGCGTTTGAAAGGCAACACGTTGGAGACATGAACAAATGAGGATATGCTCCATATCCGGAGCTTACATCATGAGCCGTTCAATATTACTCAAGAGCTGAACTGGTACCATTTGCTATTCATGATAAGTATCAATTTGTATTTCTTTTGTCCAAGATAAAATAATGGGCTTCAGTAGACTTAGTAACGGTTCTCCTCCGGAAGATATCTCATACATTGTTCAGTATGTTTGATAAAACTTTGCATACACATTAGGCAACTGCTAAACCGGTGGCGTTTATAATTCAGGATTCAATTTATTTTAAGATCGTGCTCTCTGGCATACACTGCAACTGAGGAATAATTTTTGACCAGTGCCAAATTAATAAACATTTCAGTATTTCTCTAAGAAATGTAAGATCAGTAATTGTATAAGATTGTTTCTTTTGAAGTTTTGTTACATAAGTATACATCAATTTCAAAAACTGTATTCATTAAGAATCTATATTGCTATATGGCGGTTATTGCACTGCACCTTATTTGTTATGGGTTATTTGTTATGAGAAAATTAGATGGGGGCATGGGCCATGGGGATGAGTAATCGCTGGAAAGATGTAACCAAAGTTTAAAAAACCCACTTTGTCCCACATGTGTATGATGATATGCGTACATACAAAATACTAAAATAAATATAATGTTTAAACATTCCTAACAGTAAATTATTACACTAAACATGTCTATGTTATTCGGCTACAATCATTACAGGGAGTCACGTCCTGTCCTCGACTAGTTTACCTGCCATACAGCGATCGCGCTCTTCGCCTGGAGGCGAAGGGCAGAGAACCAGTCTAGCTCCATCCGACCTATTTCCCCATGCAGCATTTCGGAGACACGCATACAACATAATCCTATGCGGGAAACGTTGACCCATGTCCGTGTAGCGAGGCGTGCCTGTCGAGAGGGTACAGGCATATATCTTATCGCTATGCGGGAAACGTTGACCCATGTCCGTGTAGCGAGGCGTGCCTGTCGAGAGGGTACAGGCATATATCTTATCGCTATGCGGGAAACGTTGACCCATGTCCGTGTAGCGAGGCGTGCCTCTCGAGAGGGTACAGGCATATATCTTATCGCTATGCGGGAAACGTTGACCCATGTCCGTGTAGCGAGGCGTGCCTGTCGAGAGGGAACAGGCATATATCTTATCACTCTGCGGGAAACGTTGACCCATGTCCGTGTAGCGAGGGGTGCCTGTCGTAAGGGAACAGGCATATATCTTATCGCTATGCGGGAAACGGTGACTTAGTTCCCGTGAAGCGACATATAACTACTTTTGGACATAATTGACGTGTCAGGCTACTGAAGTAAACATATAACCATTAGGGAGGGAATTCGCATAGAGAAGTATGTTTCATGGTTGAAAATAACAAACGCAATTACAACGTTTCGGGTTTTAATTTTAACAATATCTACATGTTTCCATGTGCAGATATACATCAATATATCAATATTATTACAACATTGTAGCTATTACTTTGAAAAGATTAATTATGAAAACATATTAATAACTTTACATCTGAAGATATATCAATGTAAATAAGTATCATGTTTACCACTATGACTGTGTCAACGTAATACCCTATGTTTCTTGAAAACAATAACAAACGTTTCAGGAAGTCATTGTAGTGAAAATATATTACTAGTTTTGTTTTTATAATATGTTTGCTTTCTACTTTTATATTACATAAAAAGGAAATGTGCCACATTCTCATTCCTGATTCTGAAGGTACCACATGCAAATGATACTTGGTTTTATCTCTGGGTTACACATGTGCGCTTTTTGACAGTATAGGTACAATCATCAATAAGTAGGTATGCTACAAAATTTCTGTGCGCCGTGTTGAACTCTGGATCAAAGTGCCTATTACTGGTTTGGAATTTTGACAAAATGACTTCACTTTCACCTTCCATCGATTTAGACGGCATCTTACAGGAACGTCATGTCTTATCTTAAGCTAATTGAGATTACAGTGTAGTCCAGAATGAAGGGACTGTGATGATTTCTTCACCATCTTCCAAACATCATAATTATGCCGATGCCAGGATGCGGCTAAACTTGAGGATCTGAATCACTATTCTCCTCTTGATACTTTATTCGTTTTGTGTTTATATATTCGTTGTTAACTTCAATATTTATCGGTATATTTCATATGCACAATCGCACAACTTGTGACGAAGGTAATGGCATCCCTGAGTTGAACTTAACTTTGCTGTATCGGAGATTGTTTTATAGTTTGTTCTTTTTATTGTGGGTGATATGCTGCTTATCCCTGTGCTTCGACAGATGCATCTATGCATATATCTAAAACACCATGATACGCGTCTAATAGTTAGTTTTGTTTGGTTCCTAACGATTAAGACAACGTGCATACAGACATAATGTAGGAAACGACACTGATGGGACAATCGTGTATAGCCCAGTAAACAAATAAATAAATAAATAAATAGTCCTTGGACATTGTTTTCTAGTCCTGGGGTGCAATGTAGTAGGAATGTGGCATCTATAACACAGTCATACAATGAATTGCCGTCCACGAGCAGACCTCGCCGTAAGTGACAAGTTAAAATATCAATAATGACCTTACCGACATCAGCAAAACATGTTTCTGTGTAATGTTCAACTTAATTACATAAATCTAATATATCTACTCATGTGTGGAATGCATGTAGCTACATGAAAGAATATTAGCATAAACATTTTTAGTTCCCTGATGATTAAGCGTACAATACAATACATTGAATACCAGCCACAAAAGACACATTTACACTCATCTTAATTGACTGATACAATAACAATATTTAAAATTAAGTACAGGTACCATTCCCTATGTTTAGCTAAATATTTACTGACGTTTACTCTTGAAAAAGTTGAATATCGTATGTTTTATTTATGAGCAGGAAATAGATAAAAAAACTACTTATTTTATAGAGTTTTAGTTAATATTACATGTTGTAATCATTGCTTTGAGAAAACACGAATCATTTAACTATTGAAAATATAACCTACTGTTTATGACCACCATTGTTCAGATAAAAATGCTGACAATTAAATGTTAGAGAAATGATTTGGGTATTTCGGTTGCGTCAATCATTTTACGTAGTGTTTCACATCAGTAAGTCTGATCCTGCCGGCAAAGAACTCCACTGACTAATTGGAAGCTAAACACGGCCTATTGGGGAAGCACTTGAGCATCATGGCTTGCCGTACTCTCGTATTGAGCAGCGGCCAATACTGTATGGAATCATCGAGCGCACGGTTGGATAAATGCATCGCTTTCGCGATGAGAAGGCCGCACACTGAAGTCAATGGATGGTCCTTTTATAACAAATACTCAAATATCAATTTTTCATACGTTTCCATTTTTCGTTGGCTACAACAGCCGGTGAGGCCAGCAAAGTTTCCCAAGACTTCAAAGGCCGAGAGACGAAGAATTAAAAGCATCTTCGTAAGCTTTTTTCGGGAGAAGATTCATTTCATTATCGTCCTATAAGAGAATCGATCTGTGAGTGACAAGTATGGCACTGCGATGATCACAAGTGACAGAACGATCGTCCGGCTAGGGGTCGGAAAGGGGGCCTGGGGGAGGGGAAAAAGAGATGGGGAGTGGGGACAATCATGGATCTCCTGTTGTGGAATGCTATTGTCCACCGGCACAAATTAAGGTCGAAAAACGGACCTGTCTTCGTTTGAAGGACTATCGGAGGAAAACTGATGACTTCTCGTGAGACTTCTCGTTGCCTGAAGAGTGATACTCTGATGTTGGTCGATGCTGGAGGTCTACACCCAGTAGAAACAGCCTCACTCCCCCAGAGTAAAATTCGATCACGTCTAGCTTTGTCCCAACTTCTAAAGTTCAACCTTGGTATTCACACACTCGCCTGTCCATATCTCTTATAACACAAATTGACGACCAAATAATAACCAAATTCATGTGTGCATACCAGACAGCTTCCCCGTTTTCACGCACAAGGCATGCAACTTCAAATACTGGCGATTATCCAGGAACTTTACTAAATCAGAAGAATCCCTTTTGTCAGTGGCATGTGAATAACAGTCAAGCGTAAATTTGGTCTAGGCGCTGCATATTTCTTTGCAGAAAATTCGTTTCGTATTATTTTTGATAGAATTAAGGTACATAAGATTTTCTCTACTTACTGGGCGATAAAAGATGTTGTTTGTTTGTAATGTTGTTTGTTTGTAATATTTGTTTGCAATATTCCAGCTATATGACGGCGATCTGTAAATAATCGAGTGTAACGCCGCAATCAGCAATATTCCAGCTATATGACGGCGATCTGTAAATAATCGAGTCTTGACCAGACAATCCAGCGACTGACATCAGGAGTATTGATCTCCGCATTTGGGATATTAACATTCATCAAGTCACCGAGCCTGACCGACCAATCCCGTTAGTCGCCACTTACGCGATGAAAGATGAGGAAGGATGTCGAACACAAAGAAGTTCACCTATACAATTTAAAAATAATATGGACACGAATGGGTCTTTGTCATCTTTACGAATTATATCGTAATATCATATATCACTGCTACTGCCTGCTAATAAATACGCACAGCACGATATTATTAGTATTTAGAAAACGTTGCATCAAAACCATGGAACAACAGAACTGTCATCTGTATAGATTGATTATCAACATTTTAATGCGATAGGAAATAACCAAGATATTATGTAGACCGCATGCTTCATATGAGAAGACTCGAAAAAGATATGTTATTAACGGTCAATGTACGTGTAAACGACATCCGCATACAAAAGCCGTGTCAACGTTTGAAGGCAAATATAGGGTTATTGACGCGTTCTTTTGGACTGCTTCACAAGCTGGCTTAATGGCTGGCAGCTTGCCTGGGATACCCACACCTGAGGAAATGTCGATCGTTTCGAATTGTTAACTTTCCTCTTACCCGTCGATCTCGATGTTAATTACAATGCGACTAATAAGTCACATTCATTGATTCCTATCTTACGGGCTTCTATGAAAGCACTTAGAAAAGAGGAGGATTCGCCATACCTGCTTTCTCAGAAGCTAACGATTGGAGCGTGACTCATGATCATGCGCGTTTGATGGTTGGAAAGGTCTACCTGCTCTCAAGTAACGTGCACGTTTGATTCCAATATGGTAATTAGCCAAATGAGCCGTGTTGATAGGGGTTGATAAAGCATCTCAGCTGACGAGGATCACATGCGTTAATGATGCGGACAATCGCGCGTAAATTGTTAAATAAACACTGCTTATATATATATTATTGAACACACAACTACAGGACATATTTTTGTACGTGTACATTAGAGTTACACTAACATTCCATAAACACCGAATTATCATTCAAAGCTGGGTTTAGAGATAGCATAAAAATATCAATTATGACCAGAGTGAGTGAGTGATTGATTATTCCTTAAACACCGCATCAGCTATTCGCGTCGAGAGCTATTTGTAAACAAACACCATAAAAGTTACTTTGAAATCATCAAAGTTTAAGTTAAAAATAACATTCAAGGGCAAAATACAGATTGGTCAAATTAGGATCTATAAGTTGTCACAGATATTGATTTTCTTTAAATATGCCAAAATCGTGCTATTAGAAACTGTTCCAAAAAGTTAAGATTAGGCACGAACATCAGCATAAAATCACGGCCCGGGATGCGCAAAATCTGCACATTCAAGCAAACCCCGACTACGACAATGGAAACCAAAAGGCGGATCCTCTACCTTCGTCAAGTCCAAAGCGGCATTGCTGCAACACAATCCCCCTACCCAACCTGTGTCCCGATGACACGAAGACTACAGTTATGCCAAGAAGTCTGTGCAAACTTAGGGAATTCTCTTGTTGCTATGGTAGCTGAATAATGAAAATGAAGTAATATTTGAAGGTGATTTCATTGCTCAGCGAGTGTTATGTGTCTGTAAGTTCTGTGATTTCACTGCTTAGTGATTGTCTTGTTGATGCAGATGCGCTCAATTGTACTTCCAGTTGCAATCTATAGAAAGTGGGAGTCTCAAACGCAGCGAAATAATTTTTTCTTCAAGAACAAATCCATTAGGAACATCTTTTGGACAGTAAGAGCTAAACGTGCCAATACCAACAGGGTAACATGTACTAGTTTTCTCAACACGTATCATGCGATCCTTGACATTATTAATCTCGAGGGTCACTTCATTTTGCAAGTTTAGATATATATATAGCTGTAGTCCCGGTGTATCTGTGACAAAATCGCAATATATCTCTTCCAATCATTTCTATTGATGAATTCACTCGCCTTAGCGTATGATAACATAATAGTTTGGATTTTGTAGAAATTGCAACAGTCAAAATATAATGATATAGGAAATAAAGCTTAACTGTCAATATGTTTGAAATAGCGTGCATACAAATTCCACACATATCAGAATCAAATGTAGTGATGTGTTTGTGTAGATGTAATGTGTTTGTCTACCATATTTGGTAGACAAGACTGTTATCGAGTATTAAATTATTTTACTCCTTACTTGTCCCAATAACTTTGAACAAGGAGAATTTGAATTCAATACTTACTTATTATATCTTTAAACTATAAACTATTTCCATAAAAGAGAGAAAAACATATTTTACTTGTTTTTACCAAAATGGCAGAATTTTATAACATTATTAGTTCTGCTTATTTTGGGAATGAATATACCGATCACATTATTGGAAAAGAAGAAATGTTTGTTAGTTTTAATTAACATGCAATCCGTATCGCAATATTGCATAACTTAGAACTTTTAGTCATGTCAAGAAATGTCTAATTCCACAGTCTGACTGACATATACAAATATGTAAAGTGTATAGAATGCCATTATGAAATAAGACCACTATCGTTTTAAAAATTGTTTTGCAAGGTTTGTTATCAGTTCTTGTGTTCACTTTGAATTGTGTATGGATTCTTTCTTTCAGGAAGTGTAAGCTACAACTGATTACCCGCCAATATGTCATCCTTCCGTATGTGTTGATACTGTGCTAATTCCAAAGGATGGCAGTATATAGACGCAGCTGAACAATTAAATGTTTCAGTTTTAGAAAAGGCGTGTCGAAAATATTTTTAATTGGGTTCATTATTTAAGTTTATTGTGTGGTTAAAATTTAGTTAATTAATCATGGTGAACATGTTTTAAAAAAAATTATATGCTGAATTTATAAGCTTTAGCAACAAATAGCACTGTTATACAAATGAAATGTAAAGACTGATTTAAAATTGAGTTCATGAAGGAATTGATGAAACAATGTATAAATTAATATCTTGACGATATTTATCATTGTAGAAGAAGCAGAATACCATATGAGAAAGCTGGAAGTGATATGCATATCGTTGCAATAGTGAGGTTATTAATCTTTAATAGTAGCCAATGTTAAGTAAGCTAAATATTGTTTATACTCCTTGTTGTTTCATAGTTTTCCTGAGGTTGTTATATGAATTTGGTCTGTATCAACAGTTATGCATCTTTTGATCTGACCAACCGTAGGCTAACTACCTGTCATCTTTAATAAAACAATTCAGACACATTTTTGTATCCACGTCCCGCGTCCACGTCGGAAGACATTATTCCAATGACGTTTTATCATCGTGTATTCATCTTTCTAAAAGCGCTTTTATGTTTGAAGATGTTTCATCGACCGGAATGGGAGGAAACAATGCCTGTGAGAGGCAAGGATGTTTTAAAACCAACTTAACTACAGTATAAGGACTTATTGAGCGGGCGCAACAATACAAGTTAGTGCCCTCTTTGTCCTTCACTTTAAACAGAAGCTTTCTCTTTTAGTGGCATTTAGGTTTGTTGGGTTGAAGTGAAGTTGTGATGGGGTTCTTAACAGTACCTTCTGATCTGTGTAGGGCCCTCATGGCCGTGTGTAGCATGTACTGGAACATGCCTTTCTGACCTGTGCAGTCGATTGTCTAACGAACCAATTAATTGAGAACACATGAGAGAAACACCCTGGCGACGGACGCATTTACCTTTATTAACAACATAAATTCTTTTGGAAAACTCTCAGAAAATTCGTCAATCCCTTTAAATACTTGATATGTTGATTGATGCTCTTGTCGTTTACAAGACGGTCATTCGTCACATACCCGTTACGGAAAACGTTTTATAAATGCAAACAGAAGAGTTTTCCGTTTGAATAAATGTGAACATGGACCAGACATGTTAAAATAAATTAACAAAATAGAATCACACATAACCTACCATAGGACCCGACAACTTAATTAAGTCCTATTCAGCGTCCCAATGAATTAATCACACTCTCAGTTGTGGGTTTACACTATATACAAATCTCAAACTTTAAATATACTTGAAACATGTCCATACGTGTTCACTATTTAGTAGAAATGGAGTGAGCGAATTGAAATATACCGGCAGTATTTCAGCCACATAGTGGCTAGTTACAGATTAATAACAAATACATTTAGATTATATAAAACTAGTGGACAGTAAAACAAATAGATAATCACAGATTTGTATTTAAGACTAGTAAATGACCATACACCGATAAGGTAATAGGTAAAAAAACAATATAAAATACGGGCTACAGATCACCAGCTGCAAAAATTAGGTCATCATACTGGGGACCATGGAGACTTAATTTAACTGCATGGTACCCAAGCATGATGCCTACAGATAAAAGAGTAGAGTTCGGTATATTAATATTTACCCCCCCCCCCCCCCCCCCCCCCCCTCCAGGGCAACAATACGCTACTTTAAACCAATTAAGGATAAAGCTATTAAATTAAAAATAACACCACCAAAATTGTAACTGAGTACACAACTTAAAATACGGTTTATCAAATAGCCCAATTGATTTTAAAAAATCTGTAAATAAGTACTGACATTATGAAAAAAGTCCATGGGAGACGATGGTTTGAAATGTTTATTCCTTGTGATGGAAAAATCAACTAGCGTTTTTGTGTTAGAAAGAATTAGTTTCTGTCTTCCTTTCAAGACATTCGCCCTTTTTCTCTGAGAGGAGACAAACAGTTCCGAAGAACTCACATCAACCGAGCTTATTCAATGAAGGATTTTGTCACGGAGACAGTTTGTTTCAGAATCCCAGCATATACACCGCAATCCACATCCACTCCACACACAAAATATCAATTGTTCGCCCCCTTACTATAATAAGTTTCCACGCTACTAATGAAATAAATGAAAATATTACACTTACAAATCAGATGACAACAACGTTAACTTAAATGTGTCTCTATATTCTTTCTTTATAAAAATATATATAAATAATTAAAAAAACTGAGCTCTTCTTTCTTTCATAAATCAACTACAAATAAATTAAATATATTTATAGTGAAAAAGTGCATATGAAGTTTTTACTCACTTTTAGTTGGTGGCCGTGTAGAAGACATGTTAGAAAGTTATGCCAGTCAAGATCGAGGCGTGACTATCCAGGGGTACTGCGCGTGCGTGATGACGGGGAGAATGTGAAAGGACAACAGAGACATCGCTTATTTCAATCCTCCTGGCTTTAAATTGTTGAGAACGAGCCAGGTGTGGGGGCATCCCATGAACACCGATGAAATGTGCGTCTAGATGTATCGATTATCGCAGATCAATACCGTGTTATGCACAGGCAAATATAACTTTTAAGAAAGGTCACGCCATAAAATGCTTTGCCTAGTTATTCAAGTGTCGGCGGATTATCAATTTTCATCTTTTTATACAATGGGGTGGTATTTTGCCATCGGGGGAACATGCCTCCCCTAAGACGAAAATTGGTTTTTAATTTATTGATGTCTTGAGTCGCTTCTTTGTCTTGTAAGGCAAATTGCTCTCTTTTAATTATTGGTAGAAGGGTTATCGCGATGAGCCTCATCTGCACAGCAGGATCAGCAAAAACACTAACTTCTCACTAATCATAATTGTGAGGACCCAAACTTTGAAACAGAATTAAAATCTGAGCATGCAAGAAAATCACAACCTTTCGATTCATGAAGATGTCTTCTTGAATTGAATGTCATTATGTTGATAATTGATCGCATGTCGAAGAGGGAGTGGTGAAGGGCAACTGGGCATCTCTGGGCTTTCATTATGTCAATGGAGGTGCTTAAGTACACCAGTAACCTACATGATATGTGTAGATCTATATTTGTTTCTGTAAAAAGGCAAGAAACATAACGGCGTTGAACAGATACCACATATGATTCAGGGGTTCTGCTATCTCACATTAAGATATTGATCGCATTATTAATGTAAGAAGTATAAAGTCTGTTACACTCAAGTTCTTTCACTTAAAAAGAACAAAACCCAGTACATTCACTATATTATTGAACTATACACTTCATCAACGGTTGTTTTCTATCCAGACCCAGAATTGTTTTTTTAACTTCCAAAATTTACCATTCTTCTAAAGGGGACGGTCGGGTAGCCTCGTGGTTAAAGCGTTCGCTCGTCACGCCGAAGACCGGGTTCGATTCCCGACATGGGTAGAATACGTGAAGCCCATTTCTGGTGTACCCCGCCGTGATATTGCTGGAATATTGCTAAAAGCGGCATACAACCATACTCACTCACTCACCCATTCTTTTAAAAGATGGTGTCGATTAACATTTAATAATATTTTGTTTTCAATTATATATGAACTTGATTTATCACACAGTGTAAAATGAATGTGTCGGTGTGAGCGTATGTGTGTGTGTGTGTGTGTGTGTGTGTGTGTGTGTGTGTGTGTGTGTGTGTGTGTGTGTGTACTAAATTCTGATTGGTAGAAAACACGTTGTTAAATTGGATTCGAAGCCTGGATTGTTTTCGAATTTTTCACAGCGTATGAATACTTTTCATGATAACCCACGATAACTATTTTTTGCAAGTTCAATTTGGCTTGGTGAAATGGGTACAATGGGTAATTAAGCATTAACTTTGTATAATATTTATCAGAACAACTTTCACATTTTACGTCATTACATTCAAGGGTGATGTCATAGCGAGTGACAATTTAAAGTGAGAGACAGTGAAAAAGAGTGTTAACACGCCTTTTACAGAAATTTTCCTAGTGGTACATATATACTGAACCAGATTAAAAACTTTACAATCCTAAAATTTTAACATTTTGACCAGTTATCATTGTGGGCCCTTATTGTGTATTTAAACAGTAATGGCCACGTATTTTCTTCCGATAACACCTGTTTTTGTGCAGGTGAAACGATCAAAATCATGTGCACAGCACTATAGTGGCAAAAGTGTTTTTTCACGTGTAACTGGTCACGTGGTGGCCATAATACCGCACGTGTTTTCAGCCATACTTGTTAGCAGTCATTAACAAAAAAAGAATAACACAAGAAAACAAAAGTCTTTACGGCCATTTGTCATGCCACGCCAAATGTGCAACGTGAACGTGCCATCGGCATGTTGCAGACGGGAACGTCCGTAGCTGAAGTCGCAAGGACGATGGGTTGTAGTCGACGGACTGTTTATGATTTACAGACGCGTCTACAGCAAACGGGTACCACCGCTGATCGCCCTCGGCCATGTCGACCACGTGTGACGTCACATGCAGAATATCGTCAAATTGACTTACGTCACCTCCGTAACCGATTTTTGACGGCTACACCAACCAGAAATGAACTGTCTAGGTAGACTGAGTGCGCAAACTGTTCGAAACCGTCTGAGAACTGCTCACCTTCAAGCACGATGGCCATACTGCGGGCCGATTCTGACTCAATTACACAGACGTCAACGTCAATTGTGCGCACAGTGACACTTACGATGGACTCAGAGGAATTGGAATTAAGTCGTCTTCAGTGATGAATCCCGATTTGATCTTTGATTTGCTGATGGTAGGGCGAGGGTGTGGAGGCGCCGTCATGAACATTACGCCCAGTGTTATGTACAGGAAGTTGACAGATTTCGAGGCGGAAGTGTCATGGTGTGGGGTGCTTTCTGTGGCAATGCACGTTCCAGGCTTCTTGTCATCCGTGGCAACCTCAACGCTGCTGCTTACCGCGACCAGGTACTGGCACCAGAACTTCTGCCATTTATGGCAGCACATGGACCCGGTTTGATCTTCCAACACGACAATGCCAGACCCCACACAGCAATTTTGATAAGGAATTTCCTTCAGAATGCGGGTGTCAACGTCATGGACTGGCCGTCAAGGTCTCCCGACCTCAATCCCATCGAACACGTATGGGATGCTCTTGGCAGAAGTCTGCGCACTCTCCAGAACCAACCACAGAATTTGCAAGATCTTGGCACCATTTTGCAGCAACAATGGCGTCGTCTTCCCAATCATGTGTTCACAAGTATCACAAGGTCAATGTGGACGCGTTCTGTGGCAGTTGTCAACGCACATGGTGGTCATACACGCTACTGAACTTGTGTGCCATCAGATTCTCGTGCTTGGGACAATTGACCGCTGTTGCGCATGGATTACATCATGTTAAATAGTCCAGATTTCCTAAACGATATGTAACTCAACACTGTACAAAATGGAAGTGGTTCAGAAGCTATAATTCTTAAAAAATAATACGTTGTCCAAACCGAGTGCTATTCAATCTGTGACACATGTAACAACGCGACCTGCTTTGTCATATGATAGTAAGTATGCATCAACGTTTATGTCATAAACAATGTTTTTAAGGCTGATGAACTCAATTTCACATTGATGACCTAACAATGTGCATAGGTAAGTGGGTATGGTTTTACGCCGCTTTTAGCAATATTCCAGCAATGGTCTTGCGTCGGACACCAGAAATGGCGAGCGAACGCTTACACCACTAGGTTGCACACCGCCCCTTTATTATGGCAAGAAGTCGACCTGGAACATATTTATCGAACAACCTGATTTGTTGCAACCAACAGAAGAAACTGGTACCTTCAACATGAAAAAGACAGAAACATTTGTCGTCAATGTGTACAATCCAGCATCGACTGCAACTAGCATTAATACACTTACAGCTGACATGTTCCACAGTGAGTGAGTGAGTGAGTTAAGATTTAAAGTCACATCGGCAATATTTCAGCCATATCGTGACTAAATCAAGTTGTACATGAATCTTATATAAATAAAGACATTTAAATCTGTCGACAAAGGACAGTAAAAACACTAGACTGTCACAGATGTAGATTTAAAACTAGCATATCATAATCAAATTGGAACAATTCATAACAGTACGCAATAAAATAGGCTATAGATCATCAATAACCAAAGGTAGGTCACCATTCTAGGTATGTTCTACAGAGTTGGAGACCTAGAGGAACTCCCACCACACAACCACTACTCAGATGTCAGCACCAGTGCATCACGTGGTGTTCTGCACATAAAGGAAAGGCTGACATTCCACCACCAGAAGAGTATAGGTGGTCATCTACTGAGGATGTCATAGAACCCATCCCAATGACCTAGAAACGAATGCCAGCACTGTTGTCTAGAATTGCTCACATGTAAATGCACAACAGGCAGATGCTCCTCATCCAGGTGTAGCTGCGCCAAGAACATCATGGGATGTTCCCTTGGATGCAGTTGTGCTATGTCATGCATAAACAGAAACAACTTACCTACCTTTCCAGAAGAGATGGACTCTGACGATGACTAGAGGTGACATTATTTCACAGCCCTTGACTCTGTGATGTAATTTTTAATACTTCATAATACTACAAGTATTCTCATATTTTTTTCACTAAAACGATAAACTAGTGACATGCTTAGACAAAAGTGCAGTATATCTACAATTTTGAGTGAAACGATGTCCATTTGATTAAAATACGACTTTGGAGGTTGGTTGGTGTTGCTAGAGAAATTAGCTTTCGATATATCATTTGTTGTATTATTGGGGGATAAGATTACCACAGAAGTCAGTGAATAAGGTACATCATTGAAAAGACAATGTAAAAAAGCTTTCATATGACATATTACACGACCATGTTGAAGAACTAAAGTGCAGTATATCTACAATATTGAGTGAAAATATGTCCATTTTAATTTAAATCTACATTTGGGTATGGGTTGAAGTCGCAGGAGAAATTAGATTTCAATATTTCCTTTTTTCATTGTTGGGGGTCAGTGTACCACAGTAGTCAGTGAATAAGGTACATCATTGAAAAGGCAATGTAAAAAGCTTTTATATGATATATTACATGACCATGTTGAAGAACTATATAAGATCTTGATTTTGAAAACAGGTCAAAATGGCGGCCATCTTGAAACTCAAACATTTTTTTTCTTTATGAGTTTACTATTTTGGTGTTTTTAAGCATTGTTGCAATTATTCCACTCATTCACTACAGCAACATCATCTACCACCATATCTCAATAAGCAATTTTCGTCAAAATTGGTTTTTGAGGGGTTGGTTAACATTGTATACAATATCTCAACCCCTATGTAATATATTTTCATTTTTGTTTCTTGTATAGGATAGTACAGTGGTTAAGGCAGATTTTAATACCCAGTTATAGTGGTTTTATTGTCACAATTCAATGGAATTAGTGTTTTACCTACTCACAAGATTTGAAAATGAAGTAAAACAACATGATTTTTACCAATGTTTCCACTGAGAATTAGAATAACAGTTAAATGAAACAAAATGTTTGCCAAATTGAGATAACCGAACATATTACCTGTAATCAAAGACATTATTTGGATAGTTTGATGACTTCATACAAATGTTACAGCCAATTTTGTCAAATAATGCATTTTTCCTTCAATTTATGCAACTTTGACCCCCTGAAGATTGCTGCACACACTTGCAAGCTTACTACCCAATGAAAATTGTGTACAGATACCTCCTTTATGCAATAGAAAAGGTTTAAGGTATAGAGGGAAAATAAGGGAACGAAAATCTAAACTAAGCCTCTGACTATGGTGGCCAACTGACTATATTCCACGAGACAATGATTAGCAATTTCACATGTATTTGAACACGTACACTTCGCGTGTTCTTTTAATTCAATTGACTGCACATGTCGCCCATTTTTGTATGTAATATATCATGTTTCCTTTTTCCATATGCGAGGTGAGTGAATGAGTGAAATGGGGTGGTAAAGAATTCCTACAACAAGAAATCATGAAATTTCGACCCGACAAAGGAATATTCCACAATGAGAAAGTTGACTGGTAAAGAGATTCATACGAATACCTTCATGTATGAGGAAAATATATAAAACTGTATGAATATTTTGCAGCAATGGTTTTTGGTGGAATATTTGTTAGTTCAGAGCCATATTATGAATAATTTTGAAGCAAATTCAAAGTTTACGTTTCTTTCTACGCTTAACTATCCGTGCTCGTGGGTTTCATCAACACTGTAAATGTCTGTGACCTGCATCACTTCGGGCTTTCCTGCAACTTTACGCCATCTTCCCGAGGCAAAGGAATTAACTGACTATAAAAGTCCAGTTTCCACCCTTGCCGAACAAGTCTGGAATTTTGGAATTTTATTTTGGCTGGACTAACGACTAGCTGTATAGTCCAATCCAAGGCCGTGCAGAGGTCCGTCGATTGCAGCATTTGCAAAGCATATGTACCGTCAACTCTGCATCAACTGATATTTTCCAAATCATTTCATGTTTTTATTGAAGGTGCTCACATGATTTGATGCACTTATTATTAAACATATTTTATTGTCCAAAAAGACAAAGGGATTGGGCACAAGTACAGCACTTATTACCGCCTTCTCCCTGATGAACTTCGAGAAGTAAGACCCGTTTTATCACAATATAGATTTTGATTATCGACCAGAACACGTTGTTGGCGACGTAGCAGCGAGTGGTATGAGAGAGCAGCAACTTCTGACCATGATCAGTATGGGGCGGTTGTGGCATGGTTGAACTAACGAGTCTATGTGCAGTCGGTGCTATCCACCCTTAATTATGATGGCCGACGGAATGCGGGATGAACCTTTTATACAAGCAGCCGAGATGATAAACATTACAACATAGCTGTGAAGGCCCCTAAAAGACAGAAAAACACAAAGGCATGTTAGATCATTATACACAATTAATGAACATACTACTATTACTACCACTACCACTACCACTACTACTACTACAACATGGTAATAAGAAACATATTCACGTCACATTCATCCCATATAGCTGACAGATGAACTTCTCTTCAGATTTTGAGATGTCGTTGGTGAAGTCTTTTTCCAGTTGGCTGAGGATGCTGTGTTGATGCTGGAAGACACGGGAGGCCGTCTTCTTGCTGTGACCACTTAGTTGGGAAACAATGTCAGATCCAGTAATTGCATGGAAAGCTATCGATAATGATATTTGGTCGATGAGTACTTGACAATGAATCTCATGTACTGAGATATATTTAGGATGTTATGATGTTCCAGCTTTCATCAGCAGGGTCGTGCATTCCATTTTGTCGAAGTGAGCTAGGAGCAACACAAGGACATATGTGTCACGTACAGACACAACCATTGACTCCATATGAACATGAATACAGTGCAAAGTTAGACGTGTATCAGCTTCCTCGTGATCAGCCTCAATCAAAGTCTAGTCTTGGATCTGATGACTTTGCAACCTTAGCTTCGGTGAATCCGCCTGCAACAACCACTGACCACTAGGACTATGATCGATCAAATAGTTGGACAGCAACAAGGCAAGATCTGCCTTGTTATCTTCACGTGCCACGAATTTCGACCAAACAGATGGCACCGGAACCGACTCACTTTCAATAAGACGTCGGACTTGTTTTCCTCTCATACGCTTGGTTCTCTTTCCTGCTTTAATTGACTGGTCTGTAGCGATCAAACGTAACATCAGTCCCCTGAAAGGTGGCTCCAATCTTATACACGACATCTGCAAATGCTTTTGCATATTCTCCAAATGTGATTATTTTTCGGGGTTTTCCGAGAGCCATCACTAGTGCCTGACCATCAATGAGCCAGCAGCCTGGCCCATCCAGTGCAAAGGTCAGTGATGTAAGTACATCCTTGGTCAATATGTTGGCTAGCACAGACTTGTTCGTTGAGTGCAGGCTACCACTGGTTGTGGCAAGAGATAGCGGAACAAACATAGCTCATACTCAAGTTGACCTCACGTCCTGCCATATAATGAATGAATTGATATTTAAAGTCATATCGGCAATATTTCAGCCATATCGTGACTTGGCATTATAAAAACTGTCGCCGAAAGACAGTACGACAACTAACAATATATCACAGACTATAATTATAAAACTAGTTTTACAACAATAAAATGATCAGATTACAACAGACGACACATTATAAAAACGGGCTTTAGATAACCAGCAACCTAAGTGAGGCCACCATACCAGGGACCGTGGGGACTTACAGTACTTCTGCTACCTGCACGGTTCCTCAGCAGGATTTACACCATCGCTTCAGCTGCTGGTGATTGTAGTCAATTTAACCATCAATTAAAATTCACAAATATTCTTCGATTAAAACCTACGGTAGGAATAACACGCTTTGAATGATGTGGTCTTATGATACCCTCTTAGGGGTACTATAATTTTACGCTACCCCCTCGAGGGCACAGCCACAAACAATCTCGGTTAACAATTATACACTACCATCTCGTAAAAACGAACTATGCACATCAAAATTTATCAATTAATCCTATTTCTTCTAAAAAACCTATGATTAAATGATTACTTAGATTAAAAAGATCCCTTATGGATGAAACTTTGAAATATTTATCCCTTGTGATGGAAAAGTCAACACAGTCAAGCAGGACATGCTTGACCGTGATTCTCTCATCACAAGGGATACAAAATGGAGGATCCTCACCTATCAACAAATATTCATGTGTATACCTGCTATGGCCAATACGATATCGTCGTATTATGACCTCTTCAAATCTGGACTGACAGCCTACTTGAGTGTCCCACTTTTTTGCATCATATCACGGATATAGGATCTGATCTCTGGCTTGTAATCAGTGTATGGGAGCAAAAGTGGTGTCACAGATTTGTTGAGTGCTGCTTTAGCTGCAACATCAGCCATTGTGTTACCAATGATTCCGACATGCCTGGGTAACCAAAAAAAGACAATGTCGTAATGGCCTGTAGCAAGTTCATTAGATAATTCAATAATTTTGATTAAAAGTGGATGTTGACATAATAAGTTATGAATGGCCTGTAGGCAAGAAAGAGAATCGGAAAACACGATAAACCTCTTATCTTTTGACTGTTTAATAATCTGTAAATATAGATGTGTAAGTATCATATGAGTTTCTTAATTCATTATATTGTTGTTGATAAATAAGTTGATTTGTTTCAGATATCTTCAGTTTAGTTAAGGTTAAATCAACGTCTGGCTTTACTGGCCATGGTGGAGAAGACAGAAGCTGAGTGGGGGCTATATTTTTAAGATTTATTTCAGCAGCAGAAATATGAGATTGCAGCATTATTCCAAGTGGGGGGAGAACAGATGATTTTCTATTATAGAGATTTTCGTAAAGGGGGTTAAAAACACAGTCATATGCTGGATTTGAGTTATTAGAACGTAATTTGGAGATATACTGTAAGGAAAATTTGATTCCGCGTTGTTTAAGGGATGGCTCATCAGCCTCAATGTACAGACTGTGAATAGGAGAAGTTCGGTAAGATCCAAGACAGAGTCTCAGATGGAGTCCAAAAGTTAAAGATTGCTTTTGCAGGCTCCACCATAGATGATGGAGCCATAATAAAGTTTAGAGCGAATAAGTGCTCTGTACAGTTGAAGGAGGGTTTTCTCATCCCCTCCCCACTTGGAATTTGAAACAACTTTCAGTAGGTCAAGGGCCTTCAGGCATTTATTTTTCAAATATTTTATGTGAGGTAAAAAGGTTAAATGGTGGTAAAAAATAATACCCAAGAACTTAGCCTCTTTTACAACTTTAATTGGAGTGCTATCTAAAATTAAATCAGGGTCTTTAAGGGGTTTGTATTTCCTACAAAAGTGTATATAATTTGTTTTGGTTTTTTAAAATTTAAAACTACTTTCTAATGACCATTTATTTATCTGATTTAGACACAGTTGTAATTGTCTTTCGATACCATGCATGTTTTTACCACGACATGATATGTTAAAATCATCCACAAAAAGTGATCCATCTACTGAATCACTTAAAACCTTTGAAAGCCTATTTATTTTTATACTGAATAAGGTGACAGACAAAATACTGCCTTGCGGGTTTCGGTATGGGTATTACTATGGCATCACGCCAGGAAGAAGGAAACTTACCTGATGTCCATATATCATCAAAAATCAACAAAAGGGTTTCTAAACACGGTTCTGGCAAGTGCTTCAGGAGATGATAGTGTACATTATTCGCTCCTGTAGCAGTATCATGAGCTTGTCCAAGAGCTGTATGAAGTTCATGGATCGAAAATATTTCATTATAATCTTCCCCATTATCTGATGTAAAATTTATAGTTTACTTTTCCTGCTGTTTTAGAAATTTTTGGAATTGAGGAACATAATTTGAGGAAGAAGAATGTTTTGCTAACGTTTCACCGAGTTTATTTGCAATATCCGATTTATTAGTTATAAGGTCATCCCCATTCTTAAGATGGTGGACACTACATTTAGAACCCTTACCTTTAATTTTCTGTATCATGTTCCATACCTTGGACATGGGCGTTCGTGAGTTTATTTTGGAAACATAATGTTGCCAAGATTGCCGTTTATTTTGTTTAAACGTACGCCTGGCTTTAGCATTTAAGATTTTATATCTATTCAAATTATGGACCCTTGGATGGCGACGAAAATAGTGTTCAGCCTTTTTCCGTGCCTTCCTAGTCATTGTTGAACCATGGTTTACGGATGTGTGGATTTGTAGAGGACTTAGGAATACTTTCATCAGCGATTTTGTTTAATTCATCAGAAAATAATTGTACATATTCTACCCCGAGTCCACAGGGGGGAAGAGCTATTAGCGCTACCCGGCACTCACGACGAGGAGGTTGCTCATCACGAGTGCCCTCCTCAGACAGAAAGACAGGATCCAAGTAGAGAATGGTTTGCTGTATTGACATGTCACTGACCCAAAGCAAGGTAGGTTGAAGCAATTGGTACTCCCTCAGGCACCAGAGGAGACAGTATTAACAAGTCTACATGATCAGTGTGCTCATCAGGGTGAGGAGCGTACCACAAGTCTGATTAGGTCACGATGCTATTGGCCAAGGATGTTCAGTGACATTAAGAGTCACTGCAAGTCCTGTGAACGATGTGGATTAGCGAAACTACACTCGCCGAGGATAAGGAGTCCCATGAATCACCTTATAGCCTCAAAACCAAATGAGATTCTTGCAATCGACTTCACTCTCTTAGAGCCATCATCTGATAGGAAGGAAAACATACTTGCCATGACAGATGTTTTCAGCAAATACACAGTAGCTGTGCCTACCAAGGATCAGACTGCCATCACCACCGACAAGGTCCTGGTTTGTGAATGGATCTTGAAGTATGGAGCACCTCTCCGCATACATTCCGATCAAGGCCGGAATTTTGAGTCTAACATCATAGCTCAGCTCTGTAAGGTTTACGGAATTCGCAAGAGCCGCACGACGCCATACAATCCGGAGGGCAATGCAAAAGATTCAATCGCACCATGCATGATCTCTTGAGAACACTACCATCAAAACAGAAAAGGAGATGGCAAGAACATTTACCAGAAGTGGTTTCCATCTACAACTCAACACTACATGCATCAACTGGGTTCTCACCCTTTTATCTTATGTTTGGGCGTGGTACAAGGCTCCCTGTTGATATCCTTCTTGGCAATGAGGAAGAGTCATTTTCTGAAGCTCCTGATGACTATGTCAGCTTACATCAACTTCGTCTTCGCCTGGCGTACCAACAAGCAGGGGAGCGCATGAGGGTAGAGGCTGCTGCAAGGAAAGATGCTCATGATCAGCTTGCCAAGGAATTACCTCTGTCTGCTGGTGAAAGAGTGTGGTTGCGGAATCGTCCACCAGGTCGGAGCAAGATTCAAGATGCTTGGGACAGTCGTGTCTATAAAGTTGTAGAGAGACTTGATTCTGGTGTCTATATGGTTGGATCAGCTGATGGATATGGTGAAACGAGAACTGTGAATCGTCGGTCTCTCCGTGTGGTCCGGGTCAGTATCAGCAACTCCCCACCAAGCCAGAGAACACTTTTGAGACCCTTATGGATTCTGATAGTGATGGTTTTGGTGATAACGAGAGCCTTTCGTCAGGCTACGATAGCGACTTTGACGTGTGTGTACTTCCATGGGGTGTTACAACGTCAGAAGCAGGTGATGTTATCCCCCACCAAGAACCGCCGCTGCTGCGTCGGTCTCCAAGAGTAAATGCTGGCAAGCATTCTAATCCATTCAACGAGCCGAAGTCAGTGTTGAGGTGACATTACTCAGGACTTTGGTCAATCGTTGTCAGTTAACGATTGACCAGTTTACATTCCGTCAGTGTTCAGTATTAATAGTTCGATATTTGTTCGAATTTGATGTTGATTGTCTTTGATAGAGACCATCATGGTTTAGCAGGGGAGTGTGCGAGCAAGTGGAATCTAAGTTTTAATAATATTTTCCTTATTCCGTTTCCGCACAAACTAAGATTGCCTGGCCGAGTTTTTTTTATAAAATACCCATCACCAAGCACGCCGCTTGATTTACTTTCTGCCTCAAGATAGTAAGCATTTCAATAATCACTATATTTATTCCTCTGCGAAATACACTAGTTTTAAACCGACATCTGTGATAATCGAGTATCTTTACTGTCCTTTGTCGACAGGTTTACATTCTCAATTGATGTATTGTCTAGTTTGATATAGTCACTATATGGCTGAAATATTGCCGATGTGACTTTAAATATTAACTCACTCACTCACTCACTCTGCAAAATAATGATGTGTTGGAACAATGTACGTAGGTATTTTACATTGTTACAGGATAGTTTAGTGTTTATCATAAAGTTAGACTTTTGGGTACCACAAGGTCAATTTTCCCGCCTTACGTTAGCGGTATTTGTATGTTTACGAGTTGATTGATAATGGCAAACACTGTAAGATACTGTTTCTGTGTTGTTATTGGTATAAGTAGATATCAGCACAAGTTAACTGCACCATGTAAGACATAAGACTGACCAGTGTACTGCTGTGTTGCCGGTAAATGAGGCACACAGCTATGTATATCGAGTAAATGACACCTCATGCGTGATGTTTAGCTTGCATGATTAGAGTTAAATGTCTGTAGCAAGATGGCATTTAATTTTCGTGACTGAATGTTGATGTATATTATCAGATAGCATCCTTAAGTCAGTATATCTCTAGTCATGGTTGTATTGTCGGGTATTTTATGGAAGTTATAGGCCTAAACGTTCATGTAGATGAATATCAGCGCCAGAGGTCAAAGGTCAGATGTCACAGAGTTTATGGCGTTATGCTCTGTATCAATATTGTGCAAGCCATTTAACTAATATGTAATATTGGTTGCCATTATCTTTCTGGTACTTTGAGGCACTCGTGAAGAGCAACCTCCTCGTGGTGAGTGCTGGTAAGCGCTAATAGCTCTTCCCCCGTATGGAACCGGGGCGGAATATTTCCACAGCACCCCATTGCTGGTCGTAAGAGGCGTCGTAAGAGGCGACCAAAGTGGGCAGCCCGTTTGCCGTGGGTTGCGTCCCTGTGTCGGCGGAGGACGGGAGTCTGGTGGTTGAGGGCACTGGTTCCAGGAATAGCGTTCCTTTGCCCTTACTTCGCCTAGACGGGTGGTAAGATGGGCCCGGTCCTATCAATCGGCTGGTTATGCCAAGCCCTGAGCACCTTACCTTTTTGCTCAATTTTCGAAATATTCTGCTTGGAAATGTATATCTGTAATTGAATTACCGTTTGAATTTGTTGAATTTATGACATATGTTTGAATATACATGAATATTGATTTTGCTCTCCTTCATAAATTCCAAATTTGCCTAGATGCCAGTGCCGGAAGGCGGTGGCTCATGGGCCAATCCGGATATATATTGATCTTCGATTAATACTTCTGCTTGAGTATACCCTCCTGGTATCCTTGGTGCCGTCTGTTGGAGATCCACAGACGTGTGGCATCGTCCACGTTGACACTCCATGGTGGGTGGGGAGCTAGGAGGGTGAACCACATTTAAAACTACCATGGCACCCCCACTACCATGGCACCCCATCTGATGATTCGTTCTCTTCTGAGGATGACGATACTCATAAACGTCCCACAAATCCTGAATATTGGTCTCGATTTCTTGTGATGTCTGCTCCAGATGGTGGTCCTTTATTACTCAATCCGTTTGCCATAGCAAAGGGCATAGAAGGTTTGGCTGGCAATGTGAAAGAAGTGAAAAAACTACGATCTTGCTCTCTTCTAATTGAATGCAGAAAACCCACTCAATCTCAAATGCTCTTATCAACCAAATCACTTGCTAATGTTCCTGTTCAGGTTTCTCCTCACAGAACATTAAATAGCAGTAAACGCATCGTCCGTGACATCGGACGTTGCCTTTCAGACATGACAGAAAATGACATTGTGACAGAGTTGACCTCCCAAGGAGTAACTGCCATCAAACGCTTCACTGCAAAGAAAAATAATGAAATTACCCAAACCAACACTTATCTATTCAGATTCTGTCTTCCAGTGCGTCCGGACTCACTCAAAGCTGGCTACTTTATACATTTAGTCTTTATACACTTAGATCCAAATCCAAATCCCTTGCGATGTTACATCCTACCAAAAGTATGGCCATGGATCAAAGTCATGCCATTTTCCAGCGGCATGTCATCGATGTGCTGGCACATGTGAAAACAATACCATCTGTGACAAACCTCCACTCTGTGTCAACTGCTCTGGCAACGACCCCTCTTCATCCAAAGATTGTCCAACATGGAAACTCCAGTCTAAAATTTCACGAATCAAGCACGAGCGCAACATTTCTTTTTTCGATACCAGAAAGATTGTTCTTGATCAGGAACATCCAGGTCCAACCTATTCTACTGCTCTTTCAGCTTAACTTCAGATTTCTAAGACTAAACCTGTTACATGTCACTCCACCAGTTGCCAGACCGATTACACATGGACTAAAACATCTGGTCCCACGTTATTGTCTGCAGCAGTCCAGGTGAGGCATTCACAGGAGAATTGTAGTTCCCAAACACTCATCACGTCACAAGAAATAACTCAGTCCAAGACTTCTTGTGATAAGGATTCAACTTTAACTCGAGAACAGTTATCAACTATATCAGATCAACCATCTGACTCAGACAAAAATATCAAACAAATTGTTAAGAACAAGTCTAAACCAAAATCAGGATCTTCCAAAAGGTATCAGAGTGGTAGAGCCTCAAAAGGGGCAGAGAATATGATCCAACTTTTTAATAAGTATGGATCCCTTGAGGACATGGATGTGTCCGAAATCAGCCATCAAAGGGCACAAAGTTTGTCGCCCTCAAGGAAGGTGAGGGGTAGATCTCCTGTCAATCCCCCTAAAAGATAATGTCTTCAAATAATATTGTACAGTGGAATTGTAGAGGGATAAAGACTAATTTTAATGAATTACATCTCTTAGTCCAGGATCTTAATCCATCAGCGTTCTGCTTACAAGAAACCTATTTAAAGCAGACAGACAATTTTAATTTACGTCAGTTCAGTGCGTATCATTCGTTTTCTCCTCCAGGGGATAAGGCCACTGGAGGATCTTCAATCATTGTGCGACAGAACGTTATACACAGTCCTGTTGTTCTCAATACTAATCTGCAAGCTGTTGCAGTGAGACTTACTTTGCACGTTGCATTTACATTGTGTTCTCTGTATATTCCGCCGTCATCAGCTCTCCAGCAGTCTGAGCTTCAAAATCTCTACGAACAGCTCCCTAAGCCCTGTAAATCATGGGTGACTTGAATGGCCACAATCCACTCTGGGGTGGTACATCTACAAATACCAAAGGTAAAATACTTGAAGATTTTATATCTAATTATGATCTGTGTATCTTTAATGATGACTCCCATACGTATCTGCATCCTGCAACTGGCACTTACTCTTCTTTGGATGTGTCTCTCACTGATTCTACTTTACTGAACGGTTTCGAATTGTCATTCCACAATGATCTTTGTGGAAGTGACCATTTCCCAACTATACTATCAACTGTTAATCCGACTGATGTTCCACCTTCTACAAGATGGAATTTGACAAAGACCAATTGGTCTTTATTTCAAACATAATGCGCTGAAAGACTAAAACCCGAATTATTTCTAAATGACAATGACCCTATTCAGGTTTTTGCTGATGAATTGAATATAATAGCTATTGAATGTATCCCAAAGTCCTCTACGGTTCCACATATCCGTAAACCATGGTTTACCATGGACTGCAAACAAGCTAGAAAGGCTAGAAAAAAGGCTGAAAAATATTTTCGTCGCCATCCAACAGTCCATAACTTGAATCAATTTAAAATTTCAAATGCTAAGGCTCGTCGCACCTTTAAGCAAAATAAACGACAGTCATGGCAAACATATGTTTCTAAAATTAATTCACGAACGCCTATTTCAAAGGTTTGGAATATGGTTAAGAAAATTAAAGGAAAAGGATCCACATCCAGTGTTCGCCATCTCAAGGAGGGTGACACTCTTATAACCGATAATCTGATATTGCTAATAAGTTAAGTGAAACATTAGCTCAACATTCCTCATCATCTAATTATGTACCTAACTTTCAGAAATATAAGGAACAACAAGAAAAAAAGAAACTTAATTTTCACTCAGATAACGGTGAGGATTATAATGAAGTATTTTCCATTCATGAGCTCCATACTGCCCTTGGGCAAGCTCACGATACTGCTTCGGGGCCTGATAATTTTCATTATCAGCTCCTTAAACATTTACCTGAATCGTGTTTAGAAACTATGCTAAATATCTTTGACAATATTTGGACTTCTGGAAATTTTCCATCATGATGGCGAAATGCTACTGTCATTCCTATACCCAAGCCTGGTCGAGATCATACTGATCCCTCAAATTATAGACCAATATATCCCTCAGTAGCTGTGTTTGTAAGACTATGGAACGTATGATAAATAATCGTTTAGTTTGGTATTTGGAAACCAACAATCTCATTACTAACATTCAATGTGGTTTCCACAAAAATTGTAGTACCGTCGATCACTTAGTCCGTTTAGAATCTTTTATTAAAAATTCCATAATAAATAAACAACATGCTGTATCAATATTTTTCGATCTCGAAAAAGCGTATGATACTACATGGAAGTATGGTATTTTAGAAGATCTACATGATTTTGGTTTAAGGGGCCGTTTGCCTCTATTGATATCTCAGTCTATAAAAAATAGACAATTTCAAGTTCGTGTGGGTTCAACCCTGTCTGACCATTACAATCAGGATCAGGGTGTCCCACAAGGCAGTATCTTGTCTGTAACATTGTTTAGTATAAAGATAAACAGTTTGTCGAAGGTTTTAAACGATTCACTTGATGGATCATTATTTGTGAATGGTTTTAATGTTTCTTGTCGTGGTAAAAACATGCATACCATTGAAAGACAACTACAATTGTGTTTCAACAAAATCAATAAATGCTGTCTGGAAAATGGCTTTAAATTTTTAAAAGCCAAGACCAACTGCATTCATTTTTGCAGAAAGTATAAGCCACATAAGGACCCTGATTTAGTTTTGGATGGTGCTCCTATCAAAATTGTCAAAGAGGCCAAGTTTCTTGGTCTTATTTTTGACCATCACTTGACCTTCCTGCCACATATAAATTATTTAAAAACTAAATGCCTGAAGGCTCTTGATATAAAAGTAATTTCAAACGCAAAATGGGGAGGGGATCAGAAAACCCTCCTCCAAATGTACAGAGCCCTCATCCGCTCTAAACTTGATTACGGCTCCATCGTCTATGGTGGAGCATCATCAGGGCCTGAGGCTTTGCCTTGGAACCTTTTGAACTTCTCCAATTCATAGTTTGTACGTGGAGGCTGATGAGCCATCTTTACAATACGTTTCTAAATAACGTTCTTTGAATTCCAATCCAGCCTATGACTGTGTTTTCAACCCTCTTTATGAAGACCTATATACTAAAAAATCATCACTCACTCCACCCCTTGGACTAACAATACAATCGTCCATTTCGGCTCCTCAAATAAATCTCGAAAATATAGCCCCCACCCAACTTTTGACTTCCCCTCCATGGCAGTTAGTGAAACCAGAGGTGGATGTAACCTTAACTAAATTGAAAAAATCTGGATCCAGTCAACTAATTTTTCAACAAGAGTATAATCAGTTAAGAAACAAATATGATACTTATCAATCTATATTTACCGACGGATCAAAGGATGGTGACGCAGTTGCCAGCGCCACCGTCATCGGATCCAGGACAATATCATCTAGAATACCAGATAACTGTTCTATTTTTACATCCGAGTCAAACGCCACATTAACAGCACTAAAATACATTGGTAAACAATCAAATCATAAACAATTTATTATATTTTCCGACTCTCTTTCCTGTCTTC
Source organism: Haliotis cracherodii (assembly GCF_022045235.1). Classification (NCBI taxonomy): domain Eukaryota; kingdom Metazoa; phylum Mollusca; class Gastropoda; order Lepetellida; family Haliotidae; genus Haliotis; species Haliotis cracherodii. The sequence continues at coordinate 35,467,516 of NW_027266286.1, forward strand.
AGGCAATTACAAATCAATCTACAAAACATCCACTTTAATCGAAATACATGAATTATATAATGAACTTGCAACTGGCCAATACGACATCGTTTTTTCCTGGTTACCAAGCCATGTTGGCATCAAAGGTAACACAATGGCCGATGCTGCTGCTAAAGCAGCACTCAACAAATCTGTGACACCACTTCTTGTTCCATACACAGTTTACAGACCTGTGATTGGATCATATATACGAGATCTGATGCAACAGAAGTGGGACACCCAAGTAGGTATCAATAAATTACATGACATTAAACCAAATATCGGTTACACCTACTTGGGTTGTCAGTCCAGATTTGAAGAGGTCATTTTACGACGATGTCGTATTGGCCATTCGCGTTACACCAATGAATATCTATTGAAAGGTGAGGATCCTCCGTTTTGCATCCCTTGTGATGAAATAATCACTGTCAAGCATGTCCTGCTTGACTGTGTTGATTTTTCCATCACAAGGGATAACTATTTCAAGGTTCAATCTATGAAGGATCACTATTAGTTCTCATTTAATTTTTGGCTTTTTAAAAGAAATAGAGTTGTTCAGTAAATTTTGTTAATTAGTTTTGTATATAACAAATGAATTTTAGCATTAGTGGAATAAATAAATATCTGTGATTGATCGTGGCTGTATCCTCAAAGGGGGTTGACGTAGTGTAAAATTATTGTCCCCCTGAGAGGGTATCGTAAGTCCATATCATTCAAAGTATGTTTTTCCAACTACAGTTTTAATCGTAGAATATGTGTTTATTTAATTTGGCTAAATTTGTCAATAATTGCCAACACCTGAAGGGAATATGTAACTCCTGCTGGGGTCAATGCAGGTAGCATGGACCCTAGCATGGTGATCTACCTTCAGTTGTTGGCGATCTATAGCCCGTTCTTATAATGTAATGTAATATAATGTATAGTGCTATTGATTTTTATGATTACATACTAGTTTTAATTTTATTTCTGTGATAAGTCTAGTTATTTTACTGTCCCTCGTTGGCAGGTTTTTATATACGTTTCAATATATGTGTTATATTTAACCATTGATAGTCACGATATGGCTGAAATATTGCCGATGTGACTTAACATTTTAACTCACTCACTCTGGTACTTTGAGAGGGATGAATTGTCTTTGTTATTTGTGTTATATAGCCTAGCTGTACTAGATTATATGTCTTATAGGTTAAGGCGTTATGCTCTATTTCAATATTTCACAGGCTATTTTAACCAGTATGTAATGTTTACTGGTATTATCATGATTATGTAGCTGGTACTTTGAATTGTGTTGTCATTAATACTATTAGTGAACTGCCGCCCTTATCTAACCCTGTAATTCACAAATTCTTATAAGTAATTCTACTAATAAACAGACTTTAAATTCAATTGATGTGTGTTGTGACTATAAAGTGGACCTGGCTACCTTGGGAACAAACGACCATCGACTGAATACTGGCCACGATTCTTAGTGATTGAAACTGATGACAAGACTCCGCTTAGACTTAACCCATTTGCAGTGTCAAAGGGTATACAGGGTATAACAGTTGATGTCAAAAACATCAAACGATTACGTTCAGGTTCACTACTTATAGAATGTCTGAGAAAACAGCAGTCAACCAACCTGTTATCCATTAAATTGCTTGTCGGGATCCCGATCTTAGTCTCTCCATACATAACCCTTAATACCAGCAAAGGAATTGTGAGAGACAGGGAAAAGTTGTTTGCTGACATGTCTGAGATAGAAATCTCTGAAATAAAAGAACAAGGTGTCACTGATGTTGAAAGATTTACAGCCCGTAGAGACAAAGAAACTTTTAAAACAAACACATACCTATTTTTGTTTTCATCACCAAGTGTTCCCAAGTCAATCAAGGCATGTTACTGCAATATAAAGGTTGAAATATATATTCCAAACCCTCTCAGGTGCTTCAAATGCCAGAAATACGGCCGTGGTGTTAACACTTGCACATTGTCTGTCACGTGTGCTTACTGTAGTGAGACAACACATACAACAGGAGATTGTGAAAGTACCTTTAAGAAATGCACCAACTGCACAGGAAGTCACTCATCTTTTTCTAAAGTGAGTGAGTGAGTGAGTTAAGTTTTAAGTCAAATCGGCACTATTTCAGCCATATCGTGACTTGAGCAAGTTATATATTTATATAATATATTAAAACCTGTCGTCGACGGACAGTATAACATCTAGCAAAATATCACAGATTCTAATTGTAAAACTAGTTTCAGAACAATAAAATAAGAAGATTATAACAAACGACACAATTTAAAAACGGGCTATAGATCGTCAGCAACTGAAGGCAGACCACCATACTGGGGACCATGGGGACTTACAGTACCTTTGCTACCTGCATGGACCCCAGCAGGATTTACATCATACCCTCAGCAACTGGCGATTGTTTGCAAAGTTAGCCACAAGTAAAAAGACAAATATACTACGTTTAAAACACTAGTATCCAGAAATATTCTTTGAATGACATGGACTTACAATATCCTCTCAGGGGGACAATAATTTTACACTACGTCAACCCCCTTTGAAGATACGGCCAGTAACAAACTCAGATATAATTTCGTTCTACTAATTCTTAAAGGTAATTCATTTTATACAATATATATCATCAAAATTTGTGAAACAATCCTATCTCTTTTAAAAACCCAATAACTAAATGAGAATTAATATTATAGAAAAGATCCTTGAGAGATGATGATTTGAAATATTTATCCCTTGTGATGGCAAAATCAACACAGTCAAGCAAGACATGCTTGACCGTGATTCTGTCATCACAAGGGATGCAAAATGGAGGATCTTCACCTTTCAACAAATATTCGTGAGTGTATCTGCTATGGCCAATACGACATTGTCGTAAAATGACCTTCTCAAATCTGGACTGACAACCCAAGTAGGTGTAACCGATAGTTGGTTTTATTGCATGTAATTTATTTGTACCTACTTGGGTGTCCCACTCCTTTGCAAAAGGTCTTTGATATAGCATCTAATTAAAGGTTTGTAGTCGCTGTATGGTAGAAGAAGTGGGGTCACAGATTTGTTTAGAGCTGCTTTTGCTGCAGCATCAGCCGTAGAGTTACCCGTGATTCCAACATGACTGGGTAACCAGCAATAGACGATGTCGTATTGGCCAGTGGCCAGAGTATTGTGTAATTCTAAAATATCAAGAATGAGTGGATGACTTGAGTGGACATTTTCTAAAGCCTGTAGACATGACAAAGAATCAGAGAGGATGATGTAGTTTTTGCAGATATTTTGTGTCTGAATATATTCCAAAGCTGTTTGAATAGCCTTGGCCTCAGCAGTAAAGATAGAACAATTGTTTGGTTACCTGGAAGAAATAGTTTTTGACCCAACGATGGTAGCACTGGCAACTTTGCCACCATCCTTGGATCCATCAGTGAAAATGGAGCGGTGAGAATCGTACGTTGATCTCAACTGGATATATTCTTGCTGAAAGACCAACTGATTTGTGTCTGATTTTTTAAAATTAGTAAGTGTGATGTCTACAACGGGGTGGACTAGTTGCCAAGGAGGTGTAGAGAGTAAACGGTATGGTGCAACAAAATCAAGGTCAATATTTGCTGCTGTTATATGAGGTTTTATTCTAATCCCTAATGGAGGAACAAGCTTCGGTTTTGTATGGAATAAGTCCTCGTATGGAGGATTAAATATGCAATCATAGGCTGGATTGGACGGATTTGATGTTAATTTTGAGATATATTGTAAAGCAAGTTTTAAACGGCGGTGTTTTAATGAAGATTCATCAGCCTCCACATAGAGACTGTCAACAGGAGAGGCTCCAAGACAGAGCCTCAAGCCCTGGTGATGAATTGAGTCCTGTTTTTGTAAGTTACTTTTACAGGCTCCACCATAAATGATTGAACCATAGTCTAATTTTGAGCGGATCAAAGATCTGTATAAATGGAGAAGGGTTGTCTGATCTCCTCCCCACTTAGAGTTTGAAACGACTTTCAATAAGTCTAATGCTTTCAGGCACTTTGCCTTGAGATATTTTATATGTGGCAAGAATGTCAGGTGGCGGTCAAAAATAAGCCCCAAGAACTTGGTCTCCTCAACTACCTTTATGGGTGTGCCAGATAGAAATAGTTCAGGGTCCTTGTGCTGTCTATATTTCCTGCAGAAGTGTATACAATTAGTTTTTGTTTCAGAAAATTTAAAGCCGTTAGCAAGCGACCATTTCTGGATTTTATTGAGACACAACTGCGGTTGTCTCTCAATAGTGTTCATGTTTTTTAATGCGACAAGAAATGTTAAAATCGTCCACAAATAACGAGCCATCAACTGAATCATTCAAAACTTTTGACAGACTGTTTATCTTGATACTAAATAATGTTACAGACAAAATACTGCCTTGTGGGACACCCTGATCCTGAGTATAATGGTCAGACAACCCACTCGGACTTGAAATTGCCTGTCTGATAAAAACTGTGATATAAAATGAGGTAAACGGCCTCTCAAACCAAAATCATGTAAATCCTTTAGAATGCCGTGCTTCCAAGTAGTATCATAGGCCTTTTCAAGATCGAAAAAGACTGACACTACATGCTGTTTGTTTACAATAGCATTTTTCACAAAGGATTCTAATCGTACTAGATGGTCGATAGTACTTCGATTTTTTCGGAAACCACATTGGATATTTGTAATTAGATTATTGGTTTCCATATACCAAATTAATCTATTATTCACCATTCGCTCCATGGTTTTACACACGCAACTTGTTAAGGATATAGGTCTATAGATAGACGGATCAGTATGATCCCGGCCAGGCTTTGGTATCGGAACTACAATGGCACTATGCCATGAAGGAGGAAAATTCCCAGATATCCATATTTGATCAAATATATCTAAAAGTGTCTCCAGACAGGATTCAGGTAAATGTTTTAAAAGCTGATAATGTATGTTGTCAGCTCCCGTTGCTGTGTCATGAGCTTGCCCAAAGGCGGTGTGTAGCTCATGTAATGAGAAGACTTCATTATAGTCTTCACCATTATCAGAAGTGAAATTTACTTTGATCTTCTCCTGTTGTTTCTTAATTTTTGAAACTCCAGGACATAATTAGATGTTGAAGAATGTTTTGCCAACGTTTCTCCAAGCTTATTGGCAATGTCAGTTTTATCTGTTAATAACGTGTCATCATCCTTAAGATGATGAACAGAAGATTTTGAGCCTTTGCCTTTTATTTTCTGAACCATGTTCCACACCTTGGACATGGGCGTACGGGAATTTATTTTGGAGACATAGTTCCTCCAAGATTGACGCTTAGTCTGTTTAAAAGCACGTCGTGCCTTGGCATTTGTAATTTTAACTCTATCCAAATTATGGACTGTAGGATGTCGGCGAAAATATTTTTCTGCTTTCTTCCTACACTTTCTGGCCTGTTTGCAGTCATTAGTAAACCATGGTTTACGAATATGGGGATTTGCAGAGGACTTCGGAATGGTTTGGTCAGCAATGTCATTCAATAAATCCGAAAACAACTGTATCGGATCTGGAATATTCTGGAAAATGTTATGTTTTAATTTGTCAGTACACAGTACCTCGTATAAGGACCAATTGGCCTTGGTAAAGTTCCACCTGGATGACGGTGGTTCATCAGTAGGGTTAACAGTCTTAAGTACAGTGGGAAAATGATCACTCCCGCAGAGGTCATCATGGACTGACCATGCAAATTCATTATACAAAGTAGAGTCTGTGAGTGACAGATCGGGGGCAGAATAAGTACCAGTGGCTGGATGTAAATAAGTGCTGGAATCATCATTAAAGATACATAAGTTATTGTCAGAAAGAAAATCCTCAATGATTTTTCCTTTATTATTAGCATTTGGACTTCCCCACAAAGGGTTGTGTCCGTTCAGATCACCCATGATAATGCAGGGCTTTGGAAGTTGATCATATAGATTTTGAAGATCAGACTGTCGAAGATCAGAAGAAGGAGGGATATACAAAGAGCACAGCGTAAAAGCAATGTGCAGAGTCAGACGAACAGCAACAGTCTGAAGATTTGTATTAAGAGCTACAGGGCTATGTATGATGCCCTGCCGCACCAAGATAGTAGAGCCTCCCGTTGCTTTATCTCCAGGAGGAGAAAAGGAATGATAATCATCGTACTGCCTTAAGGTAAACTGATCTGTAGTTTTCAGGTATGTTTCCTGAAGACATAATGCTGACGGTTGAAGATCCTGTATCAATAATTGTATCTCATTAAAATTATGCCTAAGTCCTCTGCAATTCCACTGTATGATATTTGACAACTGAGTCATGGTGGCTCAATTGGAGACCGCTCGCGTGAATGTGAGGAGGAACTACTCCTCCGCCTGTCCTGAGAGGACAGAGTAACCTCCATGTCCAGAGGCCCAAAGGAGTTATGTAAAGTAACTTCTGAAGGCGAAGGGACAATAGGTGGCTGTTTTTTACTCAATTTCTTTTTCTCTTTTTTCCCCAGATTTGCTGGTTGTTTCCCAGACGGTTGCGATTGTGTCTCAGACTGAATCTCAGTCTGAGATCCAGAAGTTGATTGACTGATGGCAGGAATAGGTTTGGAAATAGTGGAATTTGGAATGGTAGCAACAGGTTGTTCTGACTTGACCCATGTCAAGTCAGTCTGACACGAAATAGATGATGTTGCTACTGGGCGTGAGACTGCAGCGGAGTAAGAAATAGTAGATGGAGTCGTGCTCTGATCTTTCAATAGTTTTTTAGCATCCAGGTACGGTATGTTCCTTTCACATTTCAGTTTCATTATTTGAGATTCAATCTGCCACACAGGGCAAGATTTAGATGAAGCAACATGAGGGCCAGTACAGTTAGCACACTTCAAATCAGTTTCGCAGTCAGTGCTCTCATGGTTGGCACCGCAACGATGACATACCACAGAGTTACGACAGGATTTGGAGCCATGACCGAAACGTTGACACTTGTAGCATCGGAGCGGATTGGGGACATACACATCCACTCCGATGTGGAAGTAACCTGCTTTAATTGACTGGGGAAGGGTTGTACGGGCAAACGTCATGAGATACGTATTTGTATTGGTGATGACACCGTCCTTCTTGAATGTAAAACGTTTAACTGCAGTAACAGCCTGGTCTGCCAACTCCGTAGCGATTTCTTCTTCAGACATGTCGGACAGACAACGAGCCCTATCACGAACAATGCCTCGACAAGAATTTAATGTTCTGTGCTCAGACACAGCAACCTCAATATTTGCAAATGTAGAGATAGATAAAAGGTTGAGAGATTGCTGTCTCAGAGCACACTCCACCAGAAGCGAACCACTACGGAGACGGGTGACGTTCTTGACCTCACCGCAAATCCCGGACACAGCCTTAGAAACAGCAAAAGGATTCAATTTTATGGGTAAGTTATCAGCAGCCTCAATCACCAGGAATTTAGCCCATGAATCAATATTTGGAGAAAGATTCCCCGTTGAAATTTCAATTTCCTCCAGACGTCTCTTTTTTTCATTACGAGATGAACCAGATTCTGGGAGAGCCATGTTGAAAAGAAAATGATTCAGCACCCCTGTTCCCCACCCGCCATCGAGTGTCAACAAGGACAGTGTTATATTGCACCGGATATCAAGGATGCAAACACCAGGGATACAAGGATGTTATACTCCAGCGAATATGACTTGTACAGCTATATTTATCTACCAGATGTAGTGCCAGGCAGGTTCAGTCCATGACAAGAAACTGGAGACATACAGAATACAGAGGTCAACATCACCAGATTGGCCCATGAGCCACCGCCTTCTGGCGTAAGACTCTAGGCAATTAATTCCATCAAAAATTGTTAATACATACAAAGTATGCATGGCTAAGACCAAAATATACAGTATAATACAAGACAGTGGTGCATATACAATATTACGCACAGGGCCTGGCATGACCAGCCGATTGATAAGACCGGGCCCATCTTACCACCCGTCTAGGCGAAGTAAGGGTCGAAGTAGTGTGTTGGGCAAAGGAACACAGTTCCAGGAACCACTGCCCTCAACTACCAGACTCCCGTCCTCCGCCGACACAGGGACGCAATCCACGGCAAACAGGTTGCCCATTTTAGTCGCCTCATACGACCAGCAATGGGAGGCTGTGGAAATATTCTACCCCGGTTCCACACGGGGGAAGAGCTATTAGCGCTACCCAGCACTCACCACGAGGAGGTTGCTCTTCACGAGTGCCCTTTTTCTAAAGAATGCCCAGTTTGGAAACAACAAGTTGAAATCAACAAAATATAATTCACGAGAAACATCAGTTTTGCTGATGCAAAAAAAACTTGTTCAGACATCAGAACTTAAGGAAACTTATGCTTCCATCACCAGGACACCTTCAAAAAAAACACTAGCTTAACAAGTTTGCCAGTAACCAAATCATCATTAACCTGTCAAAAAGATTTAACATGGGTGAAAACAGAGTCGCCTCAGATTTTTTCACCTGAAAAGTGCACTCAAACTGTAAAATCACTTCCGAGCACCTCTCGAATTCAGTCAGAATCATCTTGTTATCAGAAGCAACCACAAACTCAGACAGCTTCAATAACCCTATCTGAAACACATGTGAAACAAATCGTTAAAACTAAGATCAAATCTCGAATAGGGCCACGGGAGGTTCTTCAATCCTTGTGAGGCATAATGTTATCCACAGCCCTGTTACACTTAAAACTACTCCCCAGGCCGTTGCAGTTCGAATTCCTTTGCACGTTGCTTTTACTCTGTGTTCACTGTACGTACCGCCTTCATCAGCTCTCAGGCTGTCAGATCTTCAAGCTCTCTATGATGAATTACCTAAACCCTGTGTAATCATGGGCGATATAAATGGCCACAACCCACTATGGGGTGGCACTAACACTAACACTAAAGGTAAAATACTTGAAGATTTCATCTCTAATAATGATCTGTGCATTTTTAATGATGACTCCAACACTTATCTCCATCCTGCAACTGAAACGTGTTCTTCTCTTGATTTATCTCTGACCGATTCTAACCTACTCAACGAATTTTAATGGTCAGTCCACAATGACCTTTGTGGAAGTGATTATTTTCCTACTATTATTCAAGCAATAACTCCATCTGATATTCCACCTTCAACGAGATGGAATTTTTTAAAGGCTAACTGGTCTCCATTTCAGAGATTATGTTCACATAAACTAAAACCTGAGGTTTTCAGTGCTGTTGGTGATCCTATTCAATTTTTTTCTGACATGTTACATGAAATTGCAGACGAATGTATACCAAAATCCTCTACAAATCCACATATACGTCAACCGTGGTTTAACACCGATTGTAGTGAGTGAGTGAGTGAGTTTATGCTTTACGTCACATCGGCAATATTTCAGCCATATCGTGACGAGAAGTTATACAATATTTAAGCATATATGTAAACCAAATAAGAACCTGTCAGCGAAGGACAGTAAAATGACTAGAATATCACAGATTGAATGGTTAAAACTAGCATACAACAATAAAAAGATATCATTACATAGTCATGAAACAGTACAATATAAAAAAGGGCTGTAGATCGCCAGCATCTGAAGGCAGATCACCATGCTAGGGACCATGGGGACTTACATTACTTTTGCTACCTGCATGGACCCCAGCCGGATTTACATCATCCCTTCAGGTGTTGGCGATTATTAACATACTTAGCCATATTAAAATAACATATATACTACGATTAAAGACAATGGTAAGAATAAATCTACTTTGAATGACGTGGTCTTTCATACCCTCTCCAGGGGACAATCATTTTACATTACTTCAACCCCCTTCGAGGATACAGCCACTAACAATCTTAGTTATTGTATTTATCCTGCCAATAATAAAAAGTAGATTATATACACAACATATATTAATCAAAATTTATGGTACAATTCAATTTCTTTTAAAAAACCAATAACTAAATGAGAACTGATATTAAAAAGATCCTTAATAGATGAAACCCCTTGTGATGGCAAAATCAATACAGTCAAGCAGGACATGCTTGACGGTGATTCTTTCATCACAAGGGATACAAAACGGAGGATCTTCACCTTGTAACAAATACTCGTGTGTATATCTTGAATGGCCAATACGACATCGTCGCATAATGACCTCTTCAAATCTGGACTGACAACCCAAGTAGGTGTAGCCGATATTGGGTTTAATTTCACGTAATTTATTGATACCTACTTGGGCGTCCCACTTCTGTTGCATAAGATCTCGAATGTAAGATCGAATCATGGGTTTAAAATCAGTGTATGGGATCAGAAGTGGTGTCACAGATTTGTTGAGTGCTGCTTTAGCAGCAGCATCGGCCATTGTGTTACCTTTGATGCCAACATGGCTTGGTAACCAGGAAAAAACGATGTCGTATTGGCCAGTTGCAAGATCATTTATTAATTCGAGAATCTGGATTAAAAGTGGATGTTTGGGTGACATGTTTTTAATAGCCTGAAGGCACGAAAGTGAATCTGAAAAAATAATGAAGTCTTTATATTTTGATTTCTTCTTGATATATTGTAGTGCTGTTAAAATTGCGTGCGCTTCTGCTGTGAATATGAAACTATTATCGGGTAAACGTGAAGATACTGTTCTGGATCCAATGATGGTGGCACTAGCAACTGCGCCACCATCCTTGGATCCATCTGTAAATATAGATTTATATGTGTCATAAGTGTTTCTTAATTGATTGTATTCTTGTTTATAAATAAGTGGATTTGTATCAGATTTCTTAAGTTTAGTTAATGTGAGGTCTACAGTTGGTTTCAGACGGCGTTGTTTAAGAGAAGGCTCATCTGCTTCTATATAGAGACTGTGAATGGGAGACGTTCTAAAAGCTCCAAGGCAAAGCCTCAGGCTTTGATGATGGATGGTATCGAGTTTTTGTAAATTACTTTTGCAGGCTCCACCATAGATGATGGAGCCATAATCAAGTTTGGAACGAATTAGTGACCTGTATAAGTGTAAGAGGGTTGTTTGATCCCCTCCCCACTTTGAATTAGAAACAACTTTCAATAGATCGAGTGCCTTCAGGCATTTAGCTTTTAGGTATTTAATATGTGGAAGGAAAGTTAAGTGGTTATCAAAAATAAGTCCCAAGAACTTGGCCTCCTTAACAACTTTGATAGGAGTGCCATTCAGAAATAGTTCAGGGTCCTTATGTGGCTTATATTTTCTGCAGAAATGTATACAATTAGTTTTTGATTTGGAAAATTTAAACCCGTTTTCTAGACACCACTTGTTAATTTTATTAAGACATAATTGTAATTGCCTTTCTATTGTGTGCATATTTGTGCCACGACAAGATAGATTAAAATCATCCACAAAAAGTGATCCATCAACTGAATCATTTAAAACTTTTGACAAACTGTTAATTTTTATACTGAATAAAGTGACAGACAAAATACTGCCTTGTGGGACACCCTGATCCTGATTATAATGATCAGACAGGGTTGTACCCACTCGGACTTGAAATTGTCTGTCTGTTAAAAACTGGGATATAAAATGAGGCAGACGGCCTCTTAATCCAAAATCATGAAGATCTTTTAAAATACCATGTTTCTATGTTGTATCGTAAGCTTTTTTTAAATCGAAAAAAATCGATACAGCATGTTGTCTATTTACAATGGAATTTTTAATGAACGATTCTAAACGCACTAAATGATCGATAGTACTTCTGTTCTTCCGGAAACCACATTGTATATTGGTAAGAAGATTATTTGTTTCCAAGTACCACACTAATCGATTATTTACCATGCGTTCCATCATTTTACAAACACAGCTGGTTAGTGAGATAGGTCGGTAATTTGATGGACCAGAATGATCCCGCCCAGGTTTGGGTATTGGTATAACAATGGCAATATGCCATGAAGTTGGAAACGTCCCAGATGTCCAAATGTCATCGAACATAGTCAACAAAGTTTCAAGGCATGATTCGGGCAAGTGTTTCAGTAGCTGATATTGAATATTATCAGCGCCTGCTGCTGTATCATGAGCTTGCCCTAAGGCAGTATATAGCTCATGTAGTGAAAATACCTCATTGTAATCTTCACCATTATCAGATGTAAAATTTACTTTTTTCTTTTCCTGTTGGAGCTGATATTTTTGAAATTCAGGATCGTAATTTGATGAAGACGAATGTTGAGATAACGTTTTCCCAAGGCTATTGGCAATATCAGACTTATTCGTAAGGAAAGTATCGCCATCCTTTAGATGGTTAACTGTATAATTTGATCCCTTGCCTTTGATCTTTTTGATCATGTTCCATACCTTGGACATGGGGGTACGAGAGTTAATTTTTGAGACATAATTCTGCCAGGATTGACGTTTATTTTGTTTGAATAGACGTCTCGCCTTAGCATTTGAAATTTTGACGATGTTCAAGTTATGGACAGTAGGATGTTTACGGAAGTATTTCTCCGCCTTCTTACGACATTTCCTAGCGTGTTTGCAAGTGTCATCAAACCATGGTTTACGAACACGGGGGTTGATCGAGGACTTAGGTATTGATTCATCAGCAATTTCATTCAGTATATCTGAGAACAACTGAATCGGGTCAGTAACATTCTGAAAAGACGTAGGTAGTAATTTATCTTTGCATAAAGATTGAAATAAAAGCCAATCAGCCTTCACAAAAGTCCATCGAGGTGAAGGTGGATCATCAGCGGGATTAATGGGTTTAAGCACCGTGGGGAAATGGTCACTCCCACATAGGTCATCATGGACGGACCATGAGAATTCATTCAACAAAACTGAATCCGTCAAAGACAGATCTAATGATGAATACGTACCAGTTGCAGGGTGTAAGTAGGTGTCCGAGTCATCGTTAAAGATGCAGAGATCATTATCAAAAACAAAATCCTCGATCACTTTTCCCTTTTGATTAATGATTGCACTTCCCCATAAAGGTTTATGCCCATTTAGATCACCCATGAAGACACAGGGCTTTGGGAGTTGGTCGTATAGTTTTTGTAGATCATTTTGCTGAAGATTTGAAGAAGGTAGAATGTGTAAGGAGCAAAGTGTAAAGGCAATATGCAGTGTAGGTCTAACTGCAACTGCTTGCAGATTTGTGTCAAGCGGAACAGGACTGTGAACAACGCCCCGCCGCACCAAAATAGTAGCACTTCCAGTAGCTTTATCGCCCGGAGGAGAGAAGGAATGATACGAACTATACTGCCTTAATTCAAATTCATCTTGTAAAGAAATTGCTGATGGACTTAAATCTTTTGTTAATATTGTGCCTAAGTCCTTTGCAATTCCATTGACATATATTGGAATGGGTCATGGCGGTTCTATAGGAGATCGCTCACGTAAACGTGAAGAAGAGTCACCACTCATAGAAGATGGAGTAACATCCATCTCGAGAGGATCAAAGAAATTCTGAACATCTACAGATGTTTCAGTGAGAGTAGGGATCTTAGTAGTAATTTTCTTGTTTTGTTTCTTCTTTTGTTTGTTGATGGTTTGATAGTTGCTGGTAATTCAGGAGTTGGTTTAGGTGGGGCGATAGTCTGAGTCACAACCTGAGATGCTGGAGAGATGCCACATGATTGATTATCTGAATCATTTGTCTGGCTCTCTGATGTTGTAACCACAGGCACAGGGTTTTCAGAGTGTTCCCATGTCAAGTCAGTTTGACATTTTATAGATCTTGTGGTAGAAGGTCGAGAGACAGCAGCAGCATAGGTTTGCGCTGATGGAGGTGACCGACTGGCAACGATTTTTTAGCTTCCTGAAAAGAAATGCTGTTATTACAATTGACTGTTAAGATTTCCGTTTCAGGATTCCAAAGAGGACAGGATTTCGAAGACGCAACATGTTTACCCATACAATTAGCAGATTTGGGGTCAGCTGTACAATCTGAGGCGTCATGATTTGCAACACAACGGTGACAAACGATCGGCCGATCGCATGATTTGGAGCCATGTCCAAACTTCTGACACTGGTAACATCGGAGAGGATTGGGGACATACACCTCCACTCCGATGTTAAAATAGCCTGCCTTAATTGATTGTGGTATGGTCGACAGTGCAAATGTGAACAAATAAGTATTTGTTTTGATTATGTTTTCTCCGTCCATTCTAGTAAACCGTTTCACTGAAGTGACATGTTGATCTTTGAGTTCGTCAAGAATATCATCTTCTTTCATTTCCGCCAGACAACGGCCTCTGTCGCGGATGATCCCCCGACTCGAGTTCAACGTTCTGTGCGCAGAGACAGCAACTTCAGTGTTTGCAAATGTAGTACATTTCAAAAGGTTGGCAGCTTGCTGTCTCCGTGCACACTCTACCAAAGGAGAACCGCCCCGGAGCCATGAAACATTCTTAACTTCACCATAAATACCTGCAATGGCTTAAGATATGGCAAAAGGGTTTTTTTTAGTGGTAATTCATTTCTGGATTCAACTACCAAAAAACGTGCCCAAGAATTATTATTTGGTATGACAGAAACATCATCATCAGATGATAAAATCTCACTTTCCAGACGTCTCTTCTTTCATTGCGGTTCGAACCAGAGTGATTGTGACCCATGATGAAAGTAATTTATTCAACACCTCTGCTCCCCACCCACCATGGAGTGCCACAAAGAGCGATGTTATATTGCACCGGATCTCCAACATGCAAACATCAGGGATACAGAGGTGGTATACTCCAGTAAAAACAACATGAATAGATGAATTTGTCTATCAAATAAAATGCCAGGCTGCCAGAATGAATTCTCATGGTCCGTCCATGATGACCTGTGTGGAAGAGACCATTTTCCCACTGTACTTAAACCCATTAATCCCACTCATGATCCACCTTCACCTCGATGGAATTTTTTGTAGGCTGATTGGCCTTTATTTCAATCTTTATGCAAAGATAAATTAAAACCTACGTCGTTTCAGAATGTTACTGACCCGATTCAGTTGTTCTCAGATCAACTGAATAAAATTGCAGATGAATCAATTCCTAAGTCCTCCGTCAACCCACGTGTTCGTAAACCATGGTTTGATGACACTTGCAAACAAGCTAGGAAATGTCGTAAGAAGGCGGAGAAATACTTCCGTAAACATCCTACTGTTTATAATTTAAACACCGTCAAATTTCAAATGCTAAGGCAAGACGTCTATTTAAGCAAAATAAACGTCAATCTTGGAGGAACTATGTCTCCAAAATAAACACTCGTACTCCTATGTCCAAGGTATGGAACATGATCAAAAAGATCAAAGGCAAGGGATCACTTTCTACAGTTAACCATCTGAAGGATGGCGATACTTTACTAACTGATAAAACTGCTATTGCCAATAGACTTGGGAAATCTTTATCTCAACATTCGTCTTCATCAAACTACGTTCCTGAATTTCAAAAATATCAGCTCCAACAGGAAAAGAAAAAAGTAAATTTTACATCTGATAATGGTGAAGATTACAATGAGGTATTTTTACTACATGAGCTATATACTGCCTTAGGGCAAGCTCATGATACAGCAGCAGGCGCTGATAATATTCATTATCAGCTACTGAAACACTTGCCCGAATCTTGTCTTGAAACTATGTTGACTATATTTTATGATATTTGGACATCAGGGACGATTCCAACTTCATGGCATAATGCCATTGTTTTCCCCATACCCAAACCTGGGCGGGATCACTCTGATCCATCAAATTACCGACCTATCTCTCTAACTAGCTGTGTTTGTAAAATGATGGAACGCATGGTAAATAATCGATTAGTGTGGTACTTGGAAACAAATAATCTTCTTACCAATATACAATGTGGTTTCCGGAAAAACAGAAGTACTATCGATCATTTAGTGCGTTTAGAATCGTTCATTAAAAATTCCATTGTAAATAGACAACATGCTGTATCGATCTTATTCGATTTAGAAAAAGCTTACGATACAACATAGAAACATGGTATTTTAAAAGATCTTCATGATTTTGGATTAAGAGGCCGTCTGCCTCATTTTATATCAAGTTTTTAACAGACAGACAATTTCAAGTCCGAGTGGGTACAACCCTGTCTGATCATTATAATCAGGATCAGGGTGTCCCACAAGGCAGTATTTTGTCTGTCACTTTATTCAGTATAAAAATTAACAGTTTGTCAAAAGTTTTAAATGATTCAGTTGATGGATCACTTTTTGTGGATGATTTTAACATATCTTGTCGTGGTAAAAATATGCCTACCATAGAGAGGCAATTACAATTATGTCTCAATAAAATTCATAAGTGGTGTCTAGAAAACGGGTTTAAATTTTCCAAATCAAAAACTAATTGTACATTTCTGCAGAAAATATAAGCCACATAAGGACCCTGAACTATTTCTGAATGGCACCCCAATCAAAGTTGTTAAGGAGGCCAAGTTCTTGGGACTTATTTTTGATAACCACTTAACTTTCCTTCCACATATTAGATACCTTAAAGCTAAATGCCTGAAGGCACTTGATCTATTGAAAGTTGTTTCTAATTCAAAGTGGGGAGGGGATCAAACAACCCTCTTACACCTATACAGGTCACTAATCCGTTCAAAACTTGATTATGGCTCCATCATCTATGGTGGAGCCTGCAAAAGTAATCTACAAAAACTCGGTACCATCCATCATCAAGGCCTGCGGCTTTGCCTTGGAGCCTTTAGAACGTCTCCCATTCACAGTCTCTATATAGAAGCAGATGAGCCTTATCTTAAACAACGCCGTTTTAAATTATCTTTACAATACATCACTAAATTATATTCTAATCAGTCCAATCCAGCTTTTGAATGCATATTCATTACTCTCTACGAAGATCTTTACAATAAGAAATCAAAACTCACTCCACCACTAGGAATCAGAATAAAATCTGCAATATCAGCTTCTAATATTAAACTCCAAGATATAGCTCCTACTAAACTTTTCTCCTCTCCTCCTTGGCAAATGGTAAAACCAGAGGTAGACCTGACATTAACCAAACTTAAGAAATCAGATACTTACCAATTAATATACCAACAAGAATACCATCAACTAAGAAACACTTACGACACTTATAAATCTATATTTACAGATGGATCCAAGGATGGTGGCGCAGTTGCTAGTGCCACTGTCATTGGATCCAGAACAATCTCTTCATGTTTACCGGATAACAGTTCAATATTCACTGCAGAAGCAAACGCCATTTTTACAGCACTTAAATATATCAGTAATCAATCTAAACATAATCAATTCATACTGTTTTCAGATTCTCTTTCATGCCTTCAGGCAATTAAAAATATGTCCTTTAAACATCCACTTTTAATCCAAATTCTAGAATTATTTAATGATCTTGCTACTGGCCAATATGACATCGTCTTTTGTTGGTTACCAAGCCATGTTGGCATCAAAGGTAACACAATGGCCGATGCTGCTGCTAAAGCAGCACTCAACAAATCTGTGACACCACTTCTGATCCCATACACTGATTTTAAACCCATGATTCGATCTTACATCCGAGATCTTATGCAACAGAAGTGGGACGCCCAAGTAGGTATCAATAAATTACATGAAATTAAACCAAATATCGGTTACACCTACTTGGGCTGTCAGTCCAGATTTGAAGAGGTCATTATGCGACGATGTCGTATTGGCCACAGCAGATACACAAATGAATATTTATTAAAAGGTGAGGATCCTCTGTTTTGTATCCCTTGTGATGAAAGAATCACAGTCAAGCATGGCCTGCTTGACTGTATTGATTTTTCCATCACAAGGGATAAATATTTCAGTGTCAAAACAGTTAAGGACCTTTTTAATGATGTTAATTCTCATTTAATGTTATGTTTTTTAAAAGAAATAGAACTTGTCCATAAATTTTGATGTGCTTAATGTATTATTTTATAAATTGGTGGTGCTAATTAATAACTTAGATTGTGAGTGGCTGTACCCTCGAGGGGGGTTGAAGTAGCGTAAAATTATTGTCCCCCTAAGAAAGTATGTAAGTCCCAAACCATTCGTAGTATTTTTATGTATACCAGACTTTTAAATCGTAGTATATTTGTTAGTTTTATTCAATGGCTGAACTTGCATATAATCGCCAGCGACTGAAGGGATGGTGTAAATCCTGCCGGGGTCCATGCAGGAAGCAAAGGTACTGTAAGTCCCCATGGTCCCTGGTGTGGTGATCTCCCTTTAGTTACTGACGATCTCTAGCCAATTTTTATATTGTGTTGTTCCTTAATACTTAGTGCTTTTAAATGTTCCGCAACTAGTTTTAAATCTTATCTGTGATATTCTAGTTCTCATACAGTCCTTCGATGACAGGTTTTTATAAAGTCACGATATGGCTGAAATATTGCCGATGTGACGTAAAGCATTACCAGACTCACACTCACTTTTCAATAAAAAGTCATCCCTTATTCCACCACAAGGAATCAGAATTAAACCTTTCATTTCTGCTGCAAAAATTGAACTCGAAAATATATCTCCTTTCCGCCTGCTTTCTTCTCCTCCTTGGCAATTGGTAAAGCCACAGGTGGATCTTACATTATCTAAACGAAAGAAATCTGACACTAATCAACTACAATATCAAACAAGAATATAATCAATTAAGAAGCGAATATAACACTTACAAATCAATATTTACAGACGGATCCAAGAATGGAGGTGCTGTTGCCAGCGCCACCATCATTGGATCCAGAACTATATCAACTAGATTACCAGATGACTCTTCAAGTTTTACAGCAGAATCAAAGGCCATATTAACTGCTCTAAACTATATAAATAACCAGTCTAAACATAAGGAACATAAAGAATCATGGTCAAGCATGTCCTGCCTACTGTATTGATTTTTCCATCACAAGTGATAACTATTTCAAAGAAATAGAATTATTAAATAAATTTTGATGTTCTGTAAATAATACATATTTTAGAATTGGTAGCGGAAAACTTTTTCACTGAGATTGTTCGTGGCTTTACCCTTGATGGGGGTTGAAGTAGTGTAAAATGATTGTCCCCCTGAGAGGGTATGTCAGACCACGTCATTCAAAGTAATGTTTTTCACCACAATTTTAATCGTAGTATATATGTTCATTTAACCTGGCTAAATTTGTCATTAATCGCCAACAGCGGAAGGGATGATGTAAATCCGGCTGGGGTCCATGCAGGTAGCAAAAGTACTGTAAGTCCCCATGGACCCTAGCATGGTGATCTACCTTCAGCTGCTGGCGAACTATAGCCCTTTTCATATTGTACCGTTATTTACAGTGATATCTTTTTATAGTTGTATGCTAGTTTTAAATAATAAACTGTGATATTCTAGTAATTTTACTGTCCATCGATGACAGGTTTTAATTTAGTTAAAATATATGTATTACAAATGTAAAATTTCTCGTCACGATTTGGCTGAAATATTGTCGATGTGACGTAAAGCTTTAACTCACTCGCTCACTTTATTTTGTGCACCATATTCCACACCTTGGATATGGGCGTGCTGGAATTTATTTTGGAGACATAGTTCTTCCAAGACTGACGCTTATTTTGTTTAAAAGCACGTCGTGCCTTGGCATTTGTAATTTTGACCTTTTCTAGATTATGGACTGTAGGATGGCGGCGGAAATACTTTTCCGCTTTCTTCCTATATTTTCGTGCCTGTTTGCATTCGTTGTTAAACCATGATTTACGAATATGTGGAATTGCAGAGGACTTTGGAATTGCTTCATCAGCAATTTCATTCAACATGTCCGAAAACAACTGTATCGGATCTTGAACATGTTGAAAAATGGCATTTGTTAATTTTTCAGTGGATAATAATTCATATAATGACCAATCAGCCTTTGTAAAATTCCACCGTGTTGTTGGTGGACGGTCAGTAGGGTTAACAGTTTTAAGGATGGTAGGGAAATGGTCACTTCCACAAAGGTCATCATGAACTTACCATTCGAATTCGTTGTAAAGGTTTGAATCTGTGATTGACAGATCCAGTGCTGAATATATACCTGTAGCAGGATGTAAATACGTGTTTGAATCGTCATTAAATATGCAGAGATTGTTGTCCGATATAAGGTCTTCAAGCACTTTTCCTTTACTGTTTGTATTTGGACTTCCACATAGAGGGTTATGTCCATTTAAATCACCCATGATGATACATGGCTTTGGTAGCTGATCATAGAGATTCTGAATATCAGCCTGCTGAAGAGTTTTTGAAGGAGGAATATACAAGGAGTACAAAGTAAGTACAATGTGCAAAGTAAGTCGGACAGCTACAGCTTGAAGATTTGTATTGAGGGGAACAGTACTATGGATGATGCCTTGCCTGATCAATATAGTAGAACCTCCAGTAGCTTTATCACCTGGAGGTGAAAATGAATGATAGCAATTGTATTTCCGTATATCAAATACATCGCTGTGCTTAAGATAAGTCTCTTGGAGACACAGTGCTGATGGTGTAAATTAGCAATTGTATTTCATTAACGAACTTTTAGCACTGGCCTGTTAAGACGGAGTTACCTCCATATCCAAAAGCTCAAAACAGTTATGGATAGGCACCTCTGAAGGAGAGGGTGTCCTATGATGTTGTCTATTTAGTTTTTTCTTTCTGTCTTTGTGATATGAACATTTCCTGGTTTTTCAATAGTTGGCAAAGATTGTGAATCAGTTTGTGATTCTGAAGATGATGTAGTGGGCTGACAATCTGATTTGTTGGGCTGAATGACAAATGTTGTTTCAACTGGTTGAACGGAGTGAACCCATGTCAACTCAGTCTGACATTCTATTGATGAAGTGGCAGCAGAATACGTTAAAGTTGATGGCAACTGATTAGCTACTTGCTTTTTGGCTTCCAGATAGGAAATATTCTTTTGATGTTTGAGTTTTAATATCTGGGATTCAGTTTTCCATAGTGGACAGGACTTTGACCAGGCCTCATGTTGGCCATTACAGTTGGCACACTTGACATCTGCCCTACATTCAGTGCTGTCATGTTTACCACCACAACGCTTGCAAACCTTTGGTCGATCACAGGATTTTAACCATAGCCAAACTTTTGGCAAGTATAACACCGGAGTGGATTGGGGACATACACCTCCACTCCGATATTAACATAACCAGCTTTTATTGAACGAGGAATATTTGGTCGATCAAATGTAAAGAGATAGGTGTTCAGTGGAGTGATAACACCATTGACCTTTTTGGAGAAACGTTTCACACCTGTTACGGCTTGATCCTTCAATTCTGAAATAATTTCTTGTTCGGACATGTCAGAAAGGCATCGAGCTCTGCCACGAACAATGCCTCGACTTGAGTTTAGAGTCTTGTGTGCTGAAACAGCAACCTCAATATTGGCAAACTGACTAATCGACAAGAGATTTAGAGATTGCTGTTTCTTCAGATACTCAACAAGAATAGAACCACAACGGAGACGAGTGACATTTTTCACTTCTCCACAATGTCCGTTTATAGCTTTTGAAATAACAAACGGATTCAATTTTAAAGGTAGTTTATCAGCAGCCTCGATCACCAGGAATCGGGCCCGTGAATCGTAGTTGTTGGGAATGTTCCCAGAATCATCATCCTCAAGACGTCTTTTTTGTCGTTTCGAATTGAACCAGGTTGTTGGGTAGACATGGTGAAAGAAAAAGTGTTTCAGCATACCTGCTCCCCACCCCCAATGGAGTGTCAACAAGGACAGTGTTGTAGCGCAACGGATTTCCAGCATGCAAACACCAGGGATACAGGGATGTTATACTCCAGCAAATATGACTTGAATACCAGATGTAGTGCCAGGCAGGTTCAGTCCATGACAAGAAACTGGAGACATACAGAATACAGAGGTCAACATCACCAGATTAGGCCCATGAACCACTGCCTTCTGGCGTAAGACTCTAGGCAATTTATTCCATCCAAAATTGTTAATTCATACAAGTTATGGATGGCCAAGACCAAAATATACATTAAAATACAACACAGGTGTGCATATTCAATATTACACACAGGGCTTGATAAGACCGGGCCCATCCTACCACCCGTCTAGGCGAAGTAAGGGTCAAAGTAGTGTGTTGGGCAAAGGAACACAGTTCCAGGAACCAGTGCCCTCAACTACCAGACTCCCTTCCTCCGCCGACACAGGGACGCAACCCACGGCAAACGGGCTGCCCAATTCGGTCAATAATTTTACAGTACTTTAGGCACTCGTGAATAGCAACCTTCTCGTGGTGAGTGCTGGGTAGCGCTAATAGCTCTTCCCCCGTGTGGAACCGGGGTAGAATATTTCCATAGCACCCCATTGCTGGTCGTAATAGGCGACCAAAGTGGGCAGTCCGTTTGCCGTGGGTTGCGTCCCTGTGTCGGCGGAGGACGGGAGTCTGGTGGTTGAGGGCACTGGTTCCAGGAATAGCGTTCCTTTGCCCAATACACCACTTCGACCCTTACTTCGCCTAGACGGGTGGTAGGATGGGCCCGGTCCTATCAATCGGCTGGTCATGTCGAGCCCTGTGCATTTAATTTCATTTGCACATTTTTGGAAAGTATGTCATGAACTTTATTTCATGCTTTTGACTTGATCAATTTTGTTCTCAAGTTATTTCATAAACTGAACAGTGATATATTATTACACTCATACATGTGTCGACTTTTGAAATGTACTGTTAACTGTTACTGAAACATTTCTATATTTGCCTAGAGTCCCAATGCCAAGAAGGCGGTGGCTCATGGGCCAATCTGGTGGAACATTTTATCTGATGTTTCTGCTTGAGTATACTCTCTTGGTATCCTTGCTGTCGCCTGTCGGAGGCCCACAGGCATATGGCATTGTCCTTGTTGACACTCTATGGTGGGTGGGGACCCAAGAGAGTGACTCACAATTACTACTACCATGGAACCCCCATTCGA
Source organism: Haliotis cracherodii (assembly GCF_022045235.1). NCBI lineage: Eukaryota > Metazoa > Mollusca > Gastropoda > Lepetellida > Haliotidae > Haliotis > Haliotis cracherodii. Next base: position 35,490,375 of record NW_027266286.1, read on the forward strand.
TAATGAGAATGATAGTCTGCGGACGCCAACTATACCAGGAATCTGGGCCAGTTTTCGAATGTTAATCTCTACTTTGGATGGCACTCCTCTAAAACTCAACCTGTTTGCCGTTGAAAAGGCCGTACAAGGTATAGCAGGGGATGTTGAGGATGCCAAAAGACTACGCAGTGGATGCTTGTTGATAAAATGTAGGCGACACAAGCAAGCCATTAGCCTTATTTCAATTAAGTCCCTTGCCAATGTTCCTGTTGTGGTGTCCCCTCACAGGTCCCTGAACAGCAGCAAAGGTATAGTGAGAGATAGAGGTCGTTTCCTTGCTGATATAACCGAGGATGAAATTTTGGAAGAACTACACAACCAAAATGTCATATCTGTGAAACGTTTTTCATCAAAGAGGAATGGTGAGGTCATTAAGACAAATACATACCTCTTCACTTTCGGTCTCCGAAAAATCCCAACCTCAATCAGAGCAGGTTAATGTAACATCAATGTTGATATGTACATCCCTAACCCACTGCGATGCTACAAGTGTCAGCAGTATGGTCATGGTTCAAGAACATGTGTCAAACAACCTGTGTGTCATAGATGTGCTGGCAACTGTGGGGACAGTGCCGATTGTAACAAAGATCCTCTCTGTGTCACCTGTGGTGGAAACCATTTTTCCTCGTCCAAAGAATGTCCAACATTCAAACGTGAATAAAAAATTGTAAAATTGAAACACGAAAGAAATATTTCATTTCAAGATGCAAAGAAGATTGTTATGGATGAAGAACAGTCTCCTCGCGGTTCTTACTCCGTAGCCGTTTCCAGACCAATCTCACAACCTGCTCCTCAACGTGTTAAACAAGCTGTTTCATGCGTAGCTTTTGGATGTCAAACGGACTACACCTGGACCAAAACGGATTCTCCTGAAGTGATTTCTCTATCTGCGGATTCAACAACCAATTTAGAAACTGCCATTTCACAAACTTCTCACGACCAATCACCATCTCAGTCGCCTCCACCACTGCAATCAGAAACAAGTGTAAAACAGGTGATCAAAAACAAAAACAAACCCAAATCAGAATCATCAAAAAAGTATCTAAGTGGCAGGGTATCAAAAGGATCAGACAACAAGATCTAATTATTCAACAAGTTTGGATTTCTCGAAGACATGGATGTGTCTGACAGCAGCCATCAGAGGGCACATAGCTTGTCACCCTTAAATAAAGGGCGGGATAGATCCCCAATTAAACTTCCAAATAGATAAATGTCTTACAATATTGTACAATGGAACTGTAGAGGACTCAGAAACAATTTTAATGATTTACAACTTTTAACTCAGGATTACAATCCATCAGCATTATGTTTGCAAGAAACATACCTAAAATGTACAGGCAAATTTGATTTCAGAAGTTATGATTCCTACCATTGCTTCTCTCCTCCTGGTGAGAAGGCTACTGGAGGATCTTCTATTTTGGTGCGTCGAAAAACCATTCATAGCGCTGTTCCACTGACTACCCCTCTTCAGGCAGTTGCAGTACGTGTTACGCTGTATATTGTGTTCACTTTGTGTTCACTTTATATTCCGCCATCATCTTCTCTACGTCAATCAGATTTACAGGCCCTCTGTGACCAACTCCCTCAACCCTGCATTATCATGGGAGATTTCAATGGCCACAACTCCCTTTGGGGAAGTAATAACACCAATACAAAAGATAAGATCCTCGAGGATTTCCTTTCAAATGATGATTTATGTATTTTTAATGATGGCTCTAACACATATTTACATCCTGCAACTGGCTCCTACTCCTTTATGGATTTATCTGTTGCAGATGCCAATCTGTTTAATGAATTTGAATGGTCAGTCCACAATGACCTTTGTGGAAGTGACCATTTTCCGACTGTAATTTCAACCATAAATCCAACTGATGCTCCACCATCATCGAGGTGGAATTTTACAAAGGCCGAATGGTCTTTATTTAATACATTATGCACTGAAAGATTACAGCCAGAATTATCTCTAAATGTTCATGTATTCCGAAATTCTCTGCGGTTCCACACATCCGTAAACCTTGGTTTAACATGGACTGCAAACAAGCTAGAAAGGCTAGGAAGAAGGCAGAAAAATATTTTCGTCGCCATCCCACCGTCCATAACTTAAATCAATTTAAAATTTCGAATGCCAAGGCTCGTCGCACATTTAAACAAAATAAACGACAGTCATGGCAATCATATGTTTCTACAATTAATTCACGTACGCCTATTTCAAAGGTTTCGAATATGGTTCAGAAAATTAAAGGAAAAGGGTCCAAATCCACTGTTCGCCATCTCAAGGAGGGTGACACTTTTCTAACAGATAAATCTGATATTGCTAATAAGTTAAGTGAAACAATAGCTCAACATTCCTCATCATCCAATTATGTACCTAATTTTCAGAAATATAAGGAACAACAAGAAAAAAAGAAACTTACTTTTCACTCAGATAATGGTGAGGATTATAATGAAGTATTTTCCTTTCATGAGCTCCATACTGCCCTTGGGCAAGCTCATGAGTGAGTGAGTGAGTTAATATTTAAAGTCACATCGGCAGTATTTTAGCCATATCGTGACTTGAACCAGTTAGGCATTTATAGTATATATTAAAAGCTGTCATCGAAGGACAGTACAACAACCAGCAATATATCACAGATTATAATTTTAAAACTAGTTTTAGAGCAATAAAATAATCAGATACAATACAAACGATACAATATAAAAACGGGCTGTAGATCGCCAGCAACCAAAGTTAGGCCACCATACTAGGGACCATGGGGACTTACGGTACTTCTGCTACCTACATGGTACCCCAGCAGGATTTACACCATCCCTCTGGCCACTGGCGGTTATGGCAAGCTCATGATACTGCTTCGGGGCCTGATAATATTCATTATCAGCTCCTTAAACATTTACCTGAATCGTGTTTAGAAACAATGCTCAATATTTTTGACAATATTTGGACTTCTGGTAATTTTCCATCATGATGGCGAAATGCTACTGTCATTCCTATACCCAAGCCTGGTCGAGATCATACCGATCCCTCTCATTATCGGCCAATATCCCTTACTAGCTGCGTTTGTAAGACTATGGAACGTATGATAAATAATCGTTTAGTTTGGTATTTGGAAACCAACAATCTCATTACTAACATTCAATGTGGTTTCCGCAAAAATCGTAGTACCATCGATCATTTAGTACGTTTAGAATCTTTAATCATTAATAAATAAACAACATGCAGTTTCAATATTTTTCGATCTCGAAAAGGCATATGATACCACATGGAAGTATGGTATTATAAAAGATCTACATGAGTTTGGTTTAAGAGGCCGTTTGCCTCTATTTATATCTCAGTTTTTAAAAAATAGACAATTTCAAGTTCGTGTGGGTTCCTCCCTGTCTGACCATTACAATCAGGATCAGGGCGTCCCACAGGGCAGTATCTTGTCTGTAACGTTGTTTAGCATCAAGATAAACAGTTTGTCGAAGGTTTTAAATGATTCACTTGATGGATCATTATTTGTGGATGATTTTAATGTTTCTTGTCGTGGTAAAAGCATGCATACCATTGAAAGACAACTACAATTGTGTTTAAACAAAATCCATAAATGGTGTCTTGAAAATGGCTTTAAATTTTCAAAAGCCAAGACCAAATGTATTCATTTTTGTAGAAATTATAAGCCACATAAGGACCCTGATTTAGTTTTGGATGGTGCTCCTATCAAAGTTGTTAAAGAGGCCAAGTTTCTTGGTCTTATTTTTGACCACCACTTGACCTTTCTGCCACACATAAATTATTTAAAAACTAAATGCCTGAAGGCTCTTGATATAATAAAAATAGTCTCAAACGCAAAATGGGGAGGGGATCAGAAAACCCTCCTCCAACTGTACAGAGCCCTCATCCGCTCTAAACTTGATTACGGCTCCATCGTCTACGGTGGAGCATGTAAAAGCTATTTGAAAAAGCTGGATTCTATTCATCATCAGGGCCTGAGGCTTTGCCTTGGAGCCTTTAGAACATCTCCAATTCATAGTCTGTATGTGGAGGCTGATGAGCCTTCACTTAAACAACGTCGCGTTAAATTATCTTTGCAGTATATCACTAAACTACGTTCTTTGAAATCCAATCCAGCCTTTGACTGTGTTTTTAACCCTCTTTACGAAGGCCTCTATACAAAAAGATCATCACTCACTCCACCACTTGGCTTAAGATTACAATCTTCTATTTCGGCTGCTAAACTAAATCTCGAAAATATAGCCCCCCCACCCTACTTTTGACTTCCCCTCCATGGCAGTTAGTAAAACCAGAGGTGGATCTAACCTTAACTAAATTTAAAAAATCTGGATCCAGTCAACTAATTTTTCAACAAGAATATATTCAGTTAAGACACAAATATGATACTTATAAATCTATATTTACCGATGGATCAAAGGATGGTGACGCAGTTTCCAGCGCCACCATCATTGGATCCAGGACAATATCATCTAGAATACCAGGTAACTGTTATATTTTTACAGACGAATCAAACGCCATATTAACAGCACTAAAATTCATTCGTAAACTATCAAAGCATAAACAATTTATTATATTTTCCGACTTTCTTTCCTGTCTTCAGGCAATTACAAATCAATCTACTAAACATCCACTTTTAATTGAAATACTTGAATTGTATAATGAACTTGCAACTGGCCAATACCACATCGTTTTTTCCTGGTTACCAAGCCCTGTTGGCATCAAAGGTAACACAATGGCCGATGCTGCTGCTAAAGCAGCACTCAACAAATCTGTGACACCACTTCTTGTTCCATACACTGATTATAGACCTGTGATTGGATCATATATACGATATCTGATGCAACAGAAGTGGGACACCCAAGTAGGTATCAATAAATTACATGACATTAAACCAATTATCGGTTACACCTACTTGGGTTGTCAGTCCAGATTTGAGGAGGTCATTATACGACGATGTCGTATTGGCCATAGCAGATGTACAAATGAATTCTTATTGAAAGGTGAGTATCCTCCATTTTGTATCCCTTGTGATGAAAGAATCACTGTCAAGCATGTCCTGCTTGACTGCATTGATTTTTCCATCACAAGGGATAAATATTTCAAAGTGTCATCTATGAAGGATCTTTTTAATCAAGTACATGCTCATTTAATCATCGGTTTTTTAAAAGAAATAAAATTAATTAATAATTTTGATGCACAAAGTTATATATTTTATAAATTGGTAGTATATGATACTTAACGGAGATTGTTAGTGGCTATATCCTCGAAGGGGGTTGAAGTAGCGTAAAATTATTGTCCCCCTGAGAGGATATGTAAGCCCACATAAATCAAAGTAATTTTATATCTGCCAGTGTTTTAATCGTAGCATTTTTGTTGGTTTTAAATCTCCGGCTAAACCCTGTCAACGGTCGTCAGTGACTAAAGGGATGGTGTAAATCCTGCTGGGGTCCATGCAGGTAGCAAAGGTACTGTAAGTCCCCATGGTCCTCAGTGTCCTCACTTTAGTTGCTGGTGATATATAGCCCAATTTTATCTATTGTAATGTTATGAATTATCATATTTTATGGTTCTGTACTAGTTTTAAACATTTATTTGTGAGTGAGTGAGTGAGTTAAAGCTTAACGTCACATCGGCAATATTTCAGCCTTATCGTGACTATCAATGGTTAAGTATAATACATAGATTGAAGCTTATGTAAAAACCTGTCGGCAAAGGACAGTAAAACCACTAGATTATCACAGATGTAGATTTAAAACTAGCATATCATAATAAAATTCATAACAATGCAGAACAGTACACAATAAAAATGGGCTATAGATCACCAATAGCCAAAGGTAGGTCACCATACTAGGTACCATGGGGACTTACGGTACATCTGCTTCCTGCATGGAACCCCAACAGGATTTACACCACCCCTATGGCTACTGGCGATTGTTAGATATGTAAGCCAATGTAAAAACAACAAATATTCTACGATTAAAATCCTGGAAAATGAAGCATACTTTGAAGGGAGTGGGACTTACATACCCTCTCAGGGGGACAATTATTTTACGTTCCTTCAACCCCCTTTGAAAGTACAACCACTAACGATCACAGTTATATAATCATTTCACCAAATTAAAAGTACATACTTTTTACAATACAGTTCATCAAAATATATCTATGAATTCAATTTCTTTTAAAAAAACAATTATTAAATGAGTACTTACCTTAAAAAGATCCTTCATAGATGAAACCTGGAAATAATTGTACACTCATGAATATTTGTTAAAAGGTGAGGATCCTCCATTCTGTATCCCTTGTGATGAAAGAATCACAGTCAAGCATGTTCTGCTTGACTGTATTGATTTTTCCATCACAAGGGATACAGAATGGAGGATCCTCACCTTTTAACAAATATTCATGAGTGTACCGAGAATGGCCAATACGACATCGTCTTAATACGACTTCTTCAAATCTGGACTGACAGCCCAAGTAGGTATAACCGATATCTGCTTTAATTGCATGCAATTCATTCACACCCACTTGAGTGTCCCACTTCTTCTGCATTAGGTCTTTGATATAGGATCTAATAACAGGTTTATAGTCACTGTATGGTAGAAGAAGTGGTGTCACAGATTTGTTGAGAGCTGCCTTTGCTGCATCAGCCATAGTGTTACCCATGATTCCAACATGACTGGGCAACCAGCAAAAGACGATGTCGTATTGACCAGTAGCAAGGTCAACATACAATTCGAAAATATCTAAAATTAATGGATGATGTGAAGAGCTAGATTTGATTGCCTGTAGACACTGTTTTTGGATATATTCCAAAGCAGTTAATATTGCTTTGGCTTCAGCGGTGAAAATGGAGCTATGGTCTGGTAAGCGAGATGAGACGGTTTTGGATCCAATGACAGCAGCACTGGAGACTGTGCTGCCGTCCTTGGAGCCATCTGTAAAAATAGAACGGTGGGATTCGTATTTAGCTCTAACTTGTAAATATTCTTGCTGATATACTAATTGATTTGTATCTTGTTTTTTTAAATTGTGTGAGAGTCAAGTCCACCTCCGGTCTGATAAGCTGCCAAGGAGGGGAAGACAGAAGCCTGAAAGGAGAAATGTTATCTAAATCAATATGTGCAGCTGTAGTGTGGGGTTTAATCCGAATGCCTAGTGGTGGGACCAGCTTAGGCTTACTATGAAAAAGGTCTTCGGAATGGGGTTGAAATATACAGTTATATGCAGGGTTTAACGGGTTAGGACGTAATTTTGCAATATATTGAAGCGATAATTTGATACGCCGCTGCTTTAACGATGGTTCATCAGCTTCTACATATAAGCTTTCCACAGGAGACGTTCGAAATGCGCCAAGACATAGTCTTAGGCCCTGATGGTGAATGGAATCTAATTTTTGTAAATTGCTCTTACACCATAAACGATGGAGCCATAATCTAATTTAGAGCGGATTAGAGACCTATACAAGTGTAGGAGAGTTGTCTGATCACCTCCCCACTTCGTGTTGGCAACAACTTTCAACAAATCTAGAGCCTTCAGGCATTTAGTTTTAAGATAGTTGATATGCGGCTTAAAAGTTAAATGGTGATCGAAAATGAGACCCAGGAACTTGGCCTCTTCTACAACCTTGATAGGAGTGCCATGTAAAAATAGTTCTGGATCGTTGTGGTGCTTGTATTTTCTACAAAAATGAATACAATTGGTCTTAGCTTTTGAAAACCTAAAACCATTTTCAAGACACCATTTTTCGATTTTGTTGAGACATAGCTGTAACTGTCTCTCGATGGTACGCATATTTTTACCACGACATGAAATATTAAAATCGTCCACAAAAAGTGAACCATCAATGGAATCATTTAAAACCTTTGACAAACTATCAATCTTTATGCTAAACAGAGTTACAGACAAAATAATGCCTTGTGGGACATCCTGATCCTGATGGTCAGACAGGGTGGAACCCACACGAACCTGAAATTGTCGGTCTGTTAAAAATTGGGATATAAATTGAGGCAAACGGCCTCTTAACCCCAAATTATGTAGATCTTTTAAAATACCATGCTTCCAAGTGGTATCATACGCTTTTTCTAAATCAAAAAAGATTATTGACAATTGCATTTTTGACAAAGGATTCTAAACGTACCAGATGATCAATGGTACTTCTATTTTGAAGGAAACCACATTGTATGTTACTTATAAGATTGTTAGTTTCCAAGTACCACACCAGTCGATTTTTTACCATTCGCTCCATGGTTTTGCATGCACAGCTAGTTTGTGATATTGGTCTATAATTAGATGCATCACTATGGTCCCTACCAGGTTTAGGTATGGGGACAACTATAGCATTACGCCATGAAGGAGGAAAATTTCCTGACGTCCATATCTGATCAAATATATCAAGAAGCGTCTCTAAACATGAATTAGGTAAATGCTTTAGGAGCTGATAATGAATATTATCATCACCCGTTGCAGTGTCGTGCGCTTGACCAAGTGAAGTATTTAGTTCGTGTAGCGAAAATACCTCATTATAATCTTCACCATTTTGAGAAGTAAAATCAACCCTCTTCATTTCCTGCTGTTTCTGATATGTTTGAAACTTTGGATCGTAATTCGTCGATGAAGAGTGTTTGGCCAGCGTCTCGCCCAATTTATTAGCAATGTCCACTTTATCGGTTAATAAATGGTCACCTTCCTTGAGATGGTGGACAGTCGATTTTGAGCCTTTACCTTTAATTTTAGCAATCATGTTCCATACCTTTGTTATCAGCGTGCGAGAATCTATTTTAGCGACATAATTCCTCCAAGACGCTTAGTCTGTTTGAATGTACGGCTTGCCTTGGCATTTGTGATTTTTACGCGATCCAAATTATGAACAGTTGGATGTCTGCGGAAATATTTCTCCGCTTTTTTCCTACACTTTCTAGCCTGTTTGCACTCTTGATCAAACCATGGTTTTCGAATGTGTGGATTTGCAGAGGACTTAGGGATGGTTATATCAGCAATGTCATTTAGCTTATCCGAAAACAATTGAATTAGGTCGGTAACAGTCCTGAACATATCAGGTGTTAATCTGTCTGTGCAGAGTTCCTGAAAGGAAGGCCAGTTGGCCTTGGTAAAGTTCACTCTTGATGTTGGTGGAACATCAGATAGATTACTTGCTGTTAATAGTGAAGGAAAGTGGTCACTTCCACACAAATCATTATGGACCGACCACGTAAATTCAGTTAACAGATTTGAATCTGTTAATGACAGATCTAAAGCGGAATAGGTTCCAGTAGCAGGATGTAAATATGTATATGTTCCATCATTAAAAATGCACAAGTTGTTATCGGAAATAAAATCTTCAAGGACTTTACCTTTGGTATTAACGTCAACACTACCCCATAAGGGGTTATGTCCGTTCAAATCGCCCATGATCACGCAGGGCTTAGGAAGCTGATCGTACAGAGATTGAAGATCTGATTTCTGAAGCACAGAAGATGGAGAAATATATAGAGAACACAGAGTAAATGTTATATGTAAAGTCAGTCGGACTGCAACAGCTTGCAGATTGGTATGAAGTGAAAAAGGGCTGTGGATCACTCCCTGCTTCACTAAAACAGAAGATCCTCCAGTAGCTTTAGCACCTGGAGGAGAAAACGAATGGTAGGAACTGTACCAACGCAAATCAAAGTTGTCAGTCTCTTTGAGATATGTCTCCTGGAGACAGATTGCTGACGGCGTAAAATCTTGGATTAATAAATGTAGTTCATTAAAATTGGTCCTAAGACCTCTGCAATTCCACTGAATCAGTGGATGCATAATATTTAAGTTACTGGTGGATGTACAGGAGATCTATTTCTCCCATTTCTTGGCGACTTACTTCTGTTGCGCCCTTGAGATTGTGGAGAGACATCCATGTCCTCCAAGGTCTGAAATCGATTGTAAATTTGAATCGGGTCACGGCGACCCTTAGATACACGATCTGAAATCCTTGAATAATCAACATTCTTGTTAGCAATTTTTACCACAGATGATGGTTTTAGTTCCGATGCTGGCTCTGGTGCTGATGCCATTAACGATGTTGATACATTTGGTGATGGCGATGAATCAGTTTGTGAAGCCGAAGAAGACTGTATCAAGGAATAGTTGTCTGATGTAACCCAAGTTATATCCGTCTGACACTGAACAGATGTAATTGTTTTTGAAGGTGGGCGTGACACTGCTGTCGAGTAGGACCACTGCTGTGGTCGGAGAGACAGTGACCATGATTATTCGTTTTGCTTCGAGGAAGGTGATGTTCCTCTCATGTTTTAACTGAACAATCTGGTGTTGGATTTTAAACTTTGGACATGACTTCGACGAAGCAACATGGTTACCAGAGCAGTTTGCACATTTAGGATTTTTTGTACATTTGTCATCACTTTCATGATCATTTTCTCCACATTGATGGCATTTCTTGCGGTTGTCACATGAGCGGGCTCCATGCCCAAACTGCTGACATTTGTAACACCGAAGTGGATTTGGAATGTATTTATCCACCTCGATGTTGAAATAGCCTGCTTTGATACTTTTTGGAGGAGCTGGCTTTGCAAAAGTCATGTGTTTGTGTATGTGTTTGATTTGTAGATGGTATCATCTCTTTTGTATGTGAAGCGTCTGACATGTGTAATTCCCTGATCTTTTAATTCTTCCGCAATTTCAATTTCGGACATATCATAGAGACACCGATCTCTATCTCTGATAATGCCTTTGCTCGAGTTGGGAGTTTTGTGTGGCGAAATCAGAACAGCTGTAGAGACTAAATGTTTGGCAGCTTGTAAGGTTGTGGACTGTTTTTCTGTTTTACATTCGACCAATAGCAATCCAGATCGAAGTTTTTTGACATTTTGCACGTCGCCGGCAATGCCATAAAGAGCCTTGGAGATGGCAAAAGGATTTAGTCTCAATGGCGTACCATCAGCAGCAGAAACGACTAAAAATCGAAACCAACTATTTGAACAAGATTTTGGTGTAGAATGATCCTAGTCAGAGGAATCATCTAATGCTCTTTTTGTTTTTTTGGGTTGAGCCATGGTGGAGTTGTATATGGTTCACCATCCCAGCTCCCCACCCACCACGGAGTATCACACGGACAATGCTGTAAGCCAGTGGAGCTCCAACTGGCAGCACCAAGGATACTGGGATAGCATACTCAAGCAGATTAACGAAGAAAATCAATTAATCTACCAGATTGGCCCATGAGCCACCGCCTTCTGGGCATACGACTCTAGGCAATTCAAATATTTCACAAACAAAATACTAGATTCGTCACATCAAAATTTGGCCAAGTCCTAAATTAGAAACTTTAATCAAAAGTCACACAATTATAAACACAATGTGCACAGGGCTCGGCATGACCAGCCGATTGATAGGACCGGGCCCATCTTACCACCCGTCTAGGCGAAGTAAGGGTCGAAGTGGTGTATTGGGCAAAGGAACGCTAATCCTGCAACCAGTGCCCTCAACCACCAGACTCCCGTCCTCCGCCGACACAGGGACGCAACCCACGCCTCATACGACCAGCAATGGGAGGCTGTGGAAATATTCTGCCCCGGTTCCACACGGGGGAAGAGCTATTAGCGTTACCCAGCACTCACCACGAGGAGGTTGCTCTTCACGAGTGCCCAGTTATCTGTGATAATCTAGTTGTTTTACTGTCCTTCGTCGACAGAATTTTATACAGTTTACATATTTGTTATGAAAGTCACATTTTCTCTCGTCACGATATGGCTGCAATATTGCCGATGTGACGTTAAATATTAACTCACTCACTTCAGTACTTTAATCCCCTTCGAGGATACAGACTCAAACAATCACAGATATTTATCTATTCTACTGTTACAAAATTATTTTATACAAAACAAGTTAACACAATTTAATATACAACTCTATTTCTTTTAAAAAGCCAATAATTAAATGAGAACTGATATTATTAAAAAGATCCTTCATAGATTTAACCTTGAAATTAATTCTATTTCTTTTAAAATACCGATGATTAAAGGAGTCCTGATTTGATTAAAAAGATCCTTTATGGATGTAATTTTGAAAAAGTTATCCCTTGTGATGGAAAAATCAACACAGTCAAGCAGAACATGCTTGACAGTGATTCTTTCATCACAAGGGATGCAGAACGGAGGATCCTCGCCTTTCAATAAATATTCATTGGTGTAGCGCCTATGACCAATACGACATCGTCGTAAAATGACCTCCTCAAATCTGGACTGACAGCCCAAGTAGGTTTAACCGATATTTGGTTTAATGTTATGTAATTTATTGATACCTACCTGGGTGTCCCACTTCTTTTGCATTAGATCTCTGATGTACGATCTAATCAAGGGTTTAATATCACTGTAGGGGATTAGAAGTGGTGTCACAGATTTGTTGAGTGCTGCTTTTGCAGCAGCATCAGCAATTGTGTTACCAAGGATTCCAACATGGCTGGGTAACCAACAGAAAGCGATGTCGTATTGGCCAGTAGCTAGATCATTATATAATTCGACAATTTCGAGTAAAAGTGGATGTGTACTGGACATATTGTGAATAGTCTGAAGACACGAAAGAGAGTCTGAAAATATTATGAACTTCTTATGCTTAGATTGATTTTGAATGCATTTAAGAGCTGTTAAGATGGCGTGTGATTCTGTCGTGAAAATTGAACTGTCATGTGGCAACCTGAACGATATTGTTCTGGATCCAATGATAGTAGCGCTAGCAACTGCGTCTCCATCTTTGGATCCATCTGTAAACATAGATTTGTATGTATCATATTTAGTTCTCAGTTGATGGTATTCTTGTTGATAAATCAGGGGATTAGTTTGTGATTTCTTTAGTTCTGTTAGTGTCAGGTCTACCTCTGGCTTTATCAGCTGCCAAGGAGGTGAAGACAGAAAGGCGGTAAGGAGAAATATTTTCAAGGTGTGAATTCGCATCAGAAATTGCAGTTTACAACCTTATTCCAAGAGGGGGATAAGAGAAGATTTCTTTTGGTAGAGGTCCTCATATAGGGGGAGAAAAACGCAATCATATGCAGGGTTTGACTGATTTGAAGATAATTTGGTAATATACTGTAAAGTGAGTGAGTGAGTGAGTTAAGATTTAACGAGTATGGTGATCTACCGTCAGTTGCTGGCGATCTATAGCCCATTTTATAATGTATTGTCCTGTCTAGTGATGTATTTTTATGGTTCCCTGCTAGTTTTAAATACTAATCTGTGATAAGTCTAGTTTATTTTACTGTCCCTTGTTGACAGGTTTTTATGGTTTACATGTATTTATTATATATAACTTTTGAAAGTCACGATATGGCTGAAATATTGCCGCTGTGACTTAAAATCGTAACTCACTCACTCACTCACTAAGATTTAACGTCACATCGGCAGTATTTCAGACATATCGTGACGAGAAGTACATAAATAATACATATATTTAGACAATATAAAAAGCTGTCAACAATGGACAGTACAATAACTAGAATATCACAGAGTCGATTTAAAACTAGTTGAGAATATATAAAAGTCATAACTATTTGTGAACAACACAATATAAAAAATGGGCTAGAGATCGTAAGTAACTAAAGGGAGATCACCATACTAGGGACCATGGGGACTTACAGTGCCTTTGCGTCCTGCATGGACCCCAGCAGGATTTTTATCATCACTTCAGTCTCTGGCGACAGTGTACCAATTAAGCCAAAGATTAAAATGATGAGTTTTCTACGCTTAAAGTGAGTGAGTGAGTTATTATTTAATGTCACATGGGCAATATTTCAGCCATATCGTGACGAGAATTGACATAAAATACATATATTCGAATGGAATAAATATCTGACATCGAAGTGAATTTATGATACATATATTTAGACTAAATAAAAAGCTGTCAACGAAGGACAGTAGAATAACTAGAATATCACAGACTTGATGTAAAACTAGTTGTGAACGTTAAAAAACAGTAAGCATTAATGAACACCACAATATAAAAATGGGCTAGAAAGCGTAAGCCACTGAAAGGAGTGAGTGAGTGAGGTACTGCTTTACGTCACATCGGCAATATTTCAGCCATATCGTGACGAGAAATTTGACATGAAATATACAAATATTTAAACTTTATAAAATTCTGTCATCAAAGAACAGTATGAGAACTAGAATATCACAGATAAGATTTAAAACTAGTTGCAGAACAGTTAAAAGCATTAAGTAGTAAGGAACAACACAATATAAAAATGGGCTAGAGATCGTCAGTAACTAAAGGGAGATCACCACACCAGGGACCATGGGGACTTACAGTGCCTTTGCTTCCTGCATGGATCCCGGTAGGATTTACACCATCCCTTCAGTCGCTGGCGATTATATGCAAGTTTAGCCATTGAATAAAACTAACAAATATACTACGATTTAAAAGTCTGGTATGCATAAAAATACTACGAATGGTTTGGGACTTACATACCCTCTTAGGGGGACAATAATTTTACGCTACTTCAACCCCCCTCGAGGGTACAGCCACTCACAATCTAAGTTATTAATTACCACTACCAATTAATAAAATAATACATTAAGCACATCAAAATTTATGGACAAGTTCTATTTCTTTTAAAAAACATAATATTAAACGAGAATTAACATCATTAAAAAGGTCCTTAATTGTTTTTACATTGAAATATTTATCCCTTGTGATGGAAAAATCAACACAGTCAAGCAGGACATGCTTGACGGTGATTCTCTCATCACAAGGGATACAAAACGGAGGATCCTCACCTTTTAGTAAATATTCATGAGTATATCTGCTGTGGCCAATACGACATCGTCGCATAATGACCTCTTCAAATCTGGACTGACACCCCAAGAAGGTATATCCGATATTTGGTTTAATTTCATGTAATTTATTGATACCTACTTGGGCGTCCCACTTCTGTTGCATAAGATCTCGGATGTAGAATCGAATCATGGGTTTAAAATCAGTGTATGGGATCAGAAGTGGTGTCACAGATTTGTTGAGGGCTGCTTTAGCAGCAGCATCGGACATTGTGTTACCTTTGATACCAACATGGCTTGGTAACCAACAAAAGACGATGTCATATTGGCCAGTAGCAAGATCATTAAATAACTCAAGAATTTGGATTAAAAGTTGATGTTTTGAAGACATATTTTTAATTGCCTGAAGGCATGAAAGAGAATCTGAAAACAGTATGAATTGGTTATGTTTAGATTGATTACCGATATATTTAAGTGCTGTAAAAATGGCGTTTGCTTCTGCAGTGAATATTGAACTGTTATCAGGTAAACGTGAAGAGATTGTTCTGGATCCAATGACAGTGGCACTAGCAACTGCGCCACCAACCTTGGATCCATCTGTAAATATAGATTTATAAGTGTCATAATTGTTTCTTAGTTGATGGTATTCTTGTTGGTATATTAATTGGTAAGTATCTGATTTCTTAAGTTTGGTTAATGTCAGGTCTACCTCTGGCTTTACCATTTGCCAAGGAGGAGATGAGAAAAGTTGAGTAGGAGCTATATCTGGGAGTTTAATATTCGAAGCTGATATTGCAGATTTTATTCTAATTCCGAGTGGTGGAGTGAGTGCTGATTTCTTATTGTAAAGATCTTCGTAGAGAGGATGGAATATACATTCAAAAGCTGGATTTGACGGATTAGAATATAATTTAGTGATGTATTGTAAAGATAGTTTCAGACGGCGTTGTTTAAGAGAAGGCTCATCTGCTTCTATATAGAGACTGTGAATGGGAGACGTTCTAAAAGCTCCAAGGCAAAGCCTCAGGCTTTGATGATGGATGGTATCGAGTTTTTGTAAATTACTTTTGCAGGCTCCACCATAGATGATGGAGCCATAATCAAGTTTGGAACGAATTAGTGACCTGTATAAGTGTAAGAGGGTTGTTTGATCCCCTCCCCACTTGGAATTAGAAACAACTTTCAATAGATCGAGTGCCTTCAGGCATTTAGCTTTTAGGTATTTAATATGTGGAAGGAAAGTTAAGTGGTTATCAAAAATAAGTCCCAAGAACTTGGCCTCCTTAACAACTTTGATAGGAGTGCCATTCAGAAATAGTTCAGGGTCCTTATGTGGCTTATATTTTCTGCAGAAATGTATACAATTAGTTTTTGATTTGGAAAATTTAAACCCGTTTTCTAAACACCACTTGTGAATTTTGTTTAGACATAATTGTAATTGCCTTTCAATTGTGCGCATATTTTTACCCCGACAAGATAGATTAAAATCATCCACAAAAAGTGATCCATCAACTGAATCATTTAAAACTTTTGACAAACTGTTAATTTTGATACTGAATAAAGTGACAGACAAAATACTGCCTTGTGGGACACCCTGATCCTGATTATAATGATCAGACAGGGTTGTACCCACTCGGACTTGAAATTGCCTGTCTGTTAAAAACTGGGATATAAAATGAGGCAGACGGCCTCGTAATCCAAAATCATGAAGATCTTTTAAAATAACATGTTTCCAGGTAGTATCGTAAGCTTTTTCTAAATCGAAAAAGATCGATACAGCATGTTGTCTATTTACAATGGAATTTTTAATGAACGATTCTAAACGCACTAAATGATCGATAGTACTTCTGTTCTTCCGGAAACCACATTGTATATTAGTAAGAAGATTATTTGTTTCCAAGTACCACACTAATCGATTATTTACCATGCGTTCCATCGTTTTACAAACACAGCTAGTTAGTGAGATAGGTCGGTAATTTGATGGATCAGAATGATCCCGCCCAGGTTTGGGTATTGGTATAACAATGGCATTATGCCATGAAGGTGGAAACGTCCCAGATGTCCAAATGTCATCAAATATAGTCAACAAAGTTTCAAGGCATGATTCGGGCAAGTGTTTCAGTAGCTGATATTGAATATTATCAGCGCCTGCTGCTGTATCATGAGCTTGCCCTAAGGCAGTATATAGCTCATGTAGTGAAAATACCTCATTGTAATCTTCACCATTATCAGATGTAAAATTAACTTTTTTCTTTTCCTGTTGGAGCTGATATTTTTGAAATTCAGGATCGTAATTAGATGAAGACGAATGTTGAGATAACGTTTTCCCAAGGCTATTGGCAATATCAGACTTATTCGTAAGCAAAGTATCGCCATCCTTTAGATGGTTTACTGTAGAATTTGATCCCTTGCCTTTGATCTTTTTGATCATGTTCCATACCTTGGACATGGGGGTACGAGAGTTAATTTTTTAGACATATGTCTGCCAGGATTGACGTTTATTTTGTTTGAATAGACGTCTCGCCTTAGCATTTGAAATTTTGACGATGTTCAAGTTATGGACAGTAGGATGTTTACGGAAGTATTTCTCCGCCTTCTTACGACATTTCCTAGCGTGTTTGCAAGTGTCATCAAACCACGGTTTACGAACACGTGGGTTGATCGAGGACTTAGGTATTGATTCATCAGCAATTTTATTCATTAGATCTGAGAACAACTGAATCGGGTCAGTAACATTCTGAAAAGACGTAGGTTTTAATTTATCTTTGCATAAAGATTGAAATAAAAGCCAATCAGCCTTCACAAAATTCCATCGAGGTGAAGGTGGATCATCAGCGGGATTAATGGGTTTAAGCACCGTGGGGAAATGGTCACTCCCACATAGGTCATCATGGACGGACCATGAGAATTCATTCAACAAAACTGAATCCGTCAAAGACAGATCTAATGGTGAATACGTACCAGTTGCAGGGTGTAAGTAGGTGTCCGAGTCATCGTTAAAGATGCAGAGGTCATTATCAGAAACAAAATCCTCGATGACTTTACCCTTTTGATTGATGATAGAACCTCCCCATAAAGGATTATGCCCGTTTAGATCACCCATGATGACACAGGGCTTTGGGAGCTGGTCGTACAGTTTTTGGAGATCATTACGCTGAAGATTTGAGGATGGAGGAATGTATAAGGAGCAAAGTGTGAAAGCAATATGCAGTGTAAGTCTAACTGCAACAGCTTGCATATTCGTGTCAAGCGGAACAGGACTGTGAACAACGCCCCGCCGCACCAAAATAGAAGCTCCTCCAGTAGCTTTATCTCCCGGAGGAGAGAAGGAATGATACGAACTATACTGCCTTAAATCAAATTTGTCGGTTGTTTTAAGGTACGTTTCTTGTAAAGAAATTGCTGATTGACAAATATCCGTTGATAATAATTGCAGTTCGTTAAAATTGTGCCTAAGTCCTCGGCAATTCCATTGAATTAGATTCGAATGATTCATGGTGGTTCTACCGGAGATCGTTCACGTAAACGTGAAGAGGAGTCACCACTGTTGTGGTGTGAAGATGGAGTGACCTCCATCTCAAGAGGCTCAAAGAAATTATGAACATCTGTAGATGTGTCAGTGAGAGTGGGGATCTTAGTTGTGATTTTTCTGTTTTGTTTTTTCTTTTGTTTTTTTGCCATTTCAGTTGATGGTTTGTTGGTAGCTGGTATATCAGGAGTGGGTGAAGATGGGGCCACAACCTGAGTCACAATGATAGAATCTGGAGACATTTCACCTGGGCTGACAGAATGAGTTGTTTGACTGTCACATGATGTAGTCATAGGCAGTGGGTGTTCAGAATGTGTCCACGTCAAGTCGGTCTGACATTCTATAGATCTACTGGTTGAAGGGCGAGAGACAGCAGCAGCAGC
Source organism: Haliotis cracherodii (assembly GCF_022045235.1). Taxonomy (NCBI): domain Eukaryota; kingdom Metazoa; phylum Mollusca; class Gastropoda; order Lepetellida; family Haliotidae; genus Haliotis; species Haliotis cracherodii. Next base: position 35,509,080 of record NW_027266286.1, read on the forward strand.
AGCATGAGATTGTTTTGATGAAGGTGTCCGGCTATCATAGAGTTTTTTGGCATCAAAGTAACTGATGTTGTTTTGACATTTGTTTGTCAAAATGTCTTTTTCACGTGTCCAAAAAGGACAGGATTTAGATGATGCTACATGTTGACCCTTACAATTTGTACATTTCAGGTCTGCTGTACAGCCTGTACCATCATGATTTCCACCACAACGGTGGCAAACAGTCGGACGATCACATGATTTGGAGCCGTGCCCAAACTTCTGACATTTGTAACATCGGAGTGGATTGGGGACATACACCTCCACTCCGATGTTAAAATAGCCTGCCTTAATAGATTGTGGAATTGTTGGAAGAGAAAAGGAGAACAAATAGGTATTGGTTGGAACGATATTTTCACCATCTTTTCTAGTGAAACGTTTCACTGATGTGACACTTTGTCCTTTGAGTTCTTCCAAAATGTCTTCTTCTGACATTTCTGCCAGGCAACGAGCTCTGTCGCGGATGATCCCCCGACTCGAATTCAACGTTCTGTGTTCGGAAACAACAACTTCCGTGTTAGCAAAGCTAGTACAATTTAAAAGATTAATAGCCTGCTGTCTCCGTGCACACTCCACCAAAAGAGAGCCGCAAATCCCTTCAATGGCTTTAGATATCGCAAAGGGATTGATTTTCAAAGGTAGTTGATTTTGTGATTCCACAACGATAAACCGAGCCCAAGAATTTGAATTTTGTGCAATAGAAACATCGTCGTCAGATGAGAAAATCTCAGCTTCTAGACGTCTATTCTTGTCATTGCGGTTTGAACCAGATAAATAGTGAGCCATGATGAAATAAATGTATTCAGCACCCCTGCTCCCCACCCACCATGGAGTGCTACAAAGAGCGATGTTTTCCTGCACCGGATCTCCAACATGCAAACATCATGGATACAGAGGTGTTATACTCCAGTAAGAACAACATGAATAGATGTATTTGTCTATCAAATAAAATGTCAGGCTGGTTCGGCCCATGGCAAGAAATTGAAGACATACAGAACTCAGAGGTCGAAAGTACCAGATTGGCCCATGAGCCACCGCCTTCTGGCGTAAGACTCTAGGCAATTTATTCAATCAAAAATTGAGAAGTCACACAAGTAATGCACGGCCAAGACCAAAATATACATTAAAATACAACACAGGTGTGCATACACAATATTACGCACAGGGCTTGGCATGACCAGCCGATTGATAAGACCGGGCCCATCTTACCACCCGTCTAGGCGAAGTAAGGGTCGAAGTAGTGTGTTGGGCAAAGGAACACAGTTCCAGGAACCAGTGCCCTCAACTACCAGACTCCCGTCCTCCGCCGACACAGGGACGCAACCCACGGCAAACGGGCTGCCCACTTTGGTCGCCTCTTACGACCAGCAATGGGGTGCTGTGGAAATATTCTACCCCGGTTCCACACGGGGGAAGAGCTATTAGCGCTACCCAGCACTCACCACGAGGAGGTTGCTCTTCACGAGTGCCCCACTGAAAGGAGATCACCAGACTGGGGACCATGGGGACTTACAGTACCTTAGCTTCCTGCACGGACCCCGGCAGGATTTATATCATCCCTTCAGTCACTGAAGCCTTAGAATAGAATAACGAATATACTACGTTTAAAAGCCTTGTATGCAGAAAAATACCTCGAATGATATGGACTTACATACCCTCTTAGGGAGACAACAATTTTACGCTACTTCAACCCCCTTTGAGGGTATAGCCACTAACAATCTAAGTTATTAAATTGCACTACCAATTTTTAAAACAATACAGTTAGCACATCAAATTTTATGAACAAGCTCTATTTCTTTTAAAAAACATAATAGTAAACGAGAATTAACATCATTAAAAAGGTCCTTAATTGTTTTAACATTGAAATATTTATTCCTTGTGATGGAAAAATCAACACAGTCAAGCAGGACATGCCTGACTGTGATTCTTTCATCACAAGGGAGGCAAAACGGAGGATCCTCACCTTTTAACAACAATACATGTGTATGTCTTGAATGGCCAATACGGCATCGTCGCATAATGACCTCTTCAAATCTGAACTGACAGCCCAAGTAGGTGTAACCGATATGTGGTTTAATTTCACGTAATTTATTGATACCTACTTGGGTGTCCCACTTCTTTTGCATCAGATGACGGATGTAACATCTAATTGCAGGTTTAAAATCAGTGTATGGGATCAAAAGTGGTGTCACAGATTTGTTGAGTGCTGCCTTTGCAGCAGCATCAGCCATTGTGTTACCAATGATACCAACATGGCTTGGTAACCAACAAAAGACGATGTCATATTGGCCAGTAGCAAGATCATTAAATAATTCGAGAATTTCGATTAAAAGTTGATGTTTGGGTGACATATTTTTAATTGCCTGAAGGCATGAAAGAGAATCTGAAAACAGTATGAATTGTTTATGTTTAGATTGATTACTGATATATTTAAGTGCTGTAAAAATGGCGTTTGCTTCTGCAGTGAATATGGAACTGTTATCAGGTAAACGTGAAGATATAGTTCTGGATCCAATGACGTTGGCACTAGCAACTGAGCCACCATCCTTGGATCCATCTGTAAAGATAGATTTATAAGTGTCATAATTGTTTCTTAATTGACTGTATTCTTGTTGGTAAATTAATTCGTTAGTGTCTGACTTCTTTAGTTTTGTTAACGTAAGGTCTACCTCTGGCTTTACCATTTGCCAAGGAGGAGATGAGAAAAGTTTAGTAGCAGCTATATCTTGGAGTTAGATATTGCAGATTGTATTCTGATTCCGAGTGGTGGAGTGAGTGTTGATTTCTTATTGTAAAGATCTTCGTAGAGAGGATTGAATAAGCATTCAAAAGCTGGATTGGACTGATTAGAATATAATTTAGTGATGTATTGTAAAGATAATTTTAAACGGCGTTGTTTAAGAGAAGGCTCATCTGCTTCTATATAGAGACTATGAATGGGAGACGTTCTAAAGGCTCCAAGGCAAAGCCGCAGGCCTTGATGATGGATGGTATCGAGTTTTTGTAGATTACTTTTGCAGGCTCCACCATAGATGATGGAGCCATAATAAGTGTGAACGGATTAGTGACCCTCCCGAATTTGAATTAGAGTGAGTGAGTGAGTTAAGATTTTAAGTCTCAGCGGCAATATTTCAGCCATATCGTGACTTTCAAAAGTTATATATAATAAATACATGTAAACCATAAAAACCTGTCCACAAGGGAAAGTAAAATAACTAGAGTTATCACAGATTAGTATTTAAAACTAGCAGGGAACCATAAAAATACATCACTAGACAGGACAATACATTATAAAATGGGCTATAGATCGCCAGCAACTGACGGTAGATCGCCATACTGGGGACCATGGGGACTTACAGTACCTTTGCTACCTGCATGGACCCCAGCAGGATTTACATCATCCCTTCAGTTGTTGGCGACGATTAGGGAATTTAGCTGAATTTAAAAGAACATATATGCTACGATTAAAACTATGATAGGAATAACAGACTTCGAATGATATGGACTTACTATGCCCTCTTAGGGGGACAACAATTTTACGCTACTTCAACCCCCCTCGAGGGTATAGCCACTAACAATCTAAGTTATTAAATTGCACTACCAATTTTTAAAACAATACAGTTAGCACATCAAATTTTATGAACAAGCTCTATTTCTTTTAAAAAACATAATAGTAAACGAGAATTAACATCATTAAAAAGGTCCTTAATTGTTTTAACATTGAAATATTTATTCCTTGTGATGGAAAAATCAACACAGTCAAGCAGGACATGCCTGACTGTGATTCTTTCATCACAAGGGATGCAAAACGGAGGATCCTCACCTTTTAACAACAATACATGTGTATGTCTTGAATGGCCAATACGGCATCGTCGCATAATGACCTCTTCAAAGCTGAACTGACAGCCCAAGTAGGTGTAACCGATATGTGGTTTAATTTCACGTAATTTATTGATACCTACTTGGGTGTCCCACTTCTTTTGCATCAGATGACGGATGTAACATCTAATTGCAGGTTTAAAATCAGTGTATGGGATCAAAAGTGGTGTCACAGATTTGTTGAGTGCTGCCTTTGCAGCAGCATCAGCCATTGTGTTACCAATGATACCAACATGGCTTGGTAACCAACAAAAGACGATGTCATATTGGCCAGTAGCAAGATCATTAAATAATTCGAGAATTTCGATTAAAAGTTGATGTTTGGGTGACATATTTTTAATTGCCTGAAGGCATGAAAGAGAATCTGAAAACAGTATGAATTGTTTATGTTTAGAGTGAGTGAGGTAATGCTTTACGTCACATCGGCAATATTTCAGCCATATCGTGACGAGAAATTAGACATGAAATATACATATATTTAAACTTTATAAAAATCTGTCATCGAAGGACAGTATGAGAACTAGAATATCACAGATAAGATTTAAAACTAGTTGCGGAACATTTAAAAGCATTAAGTATTAAGGAACAACACAATATAAAAATGGGCTAGAGATCGTCAGTAACTAAAGGGAGAACACCATACCAGGGACCATGGGGACTTACAGTGCCTTTGCTTCCTGCATGGACCCTGGCTGGATTTATAACATTCCTTCAGTCACTGGCGATAGTTTACCAGTTAAGCCTTAGATTAAAATGACAAAAATACTACGTTTTAAAATTCTGGTATGCATAACAATACATTGAATGATGTGGGACTTACATACCCTCTTAGGGGGACAATAATTTTACGCTACTTCAACCCCCCTCGAGGGTACAGCCACTAACAATCTAAGTTATATATTAGCACTACCAATATATAAAAACATATTATGTACATCAAAATTTATGTATTAAATCAATTTCCTTTAAAAAGTGCAATACTAAATGAGAATTAACTTGACTAAAAAGGTCCTTGACTGTTTTGACACTATGATATTTATCCCTTGTGATGGAAAAATCAATACAATCAAGCAGGACATGCCTGACTGTGATTCTTTCATCACAAGGGATGCAAAACGGAGGATCCTCACCATTTAAAAGATACTCATGTGTATATCTTGAATGGCCAATACGACATCGTCGCATAATGACCTCTTCAAATCTGGACTGACAGCCGAAGTAGGTGTAACCGATATGTGGTTTAATTTCACGTAATTTATTGATACCTACTTGGGCGTCCCACTTCTGTTGCATAAGATCTCGGATGTAAGATCGAATCATGGGTTTAAAATCAGTGTATGGGATCAGAAGTGGTGTCACAGATTTGTTGAGTGCTGCTTTTGCAGCAGCATCAGCCATTGTGTTACCAATGATACCAACATGGCTTGGTAACCAACAGAAAACGATGTCATATTGGCCAATAGCAAGATCATTAAATAATTCGAGAATTTCGATTAAAAGTGGATGTTTAGGTGACATATTTTTAATCGCCTGAAGGCATGAAAGAGAATCTGAAAACAGTATGAATTGGTTATGTTTAGCTTGATTACTGATATATTTAAGTGCTTTAAAAATGGCGTTTGCTTCTGCAGTGAATATGGAACTGTTATCAGGTAAACGTGAAGATATTGTTCTGGATCCAATGACGGTGGCACTAGCAACAGCGCCACCATCCTTGGATCCATCTGTAAAGATAGATTTATAAGTGTCATAATTGTTTCTTAATTGACTGTATTCTTGTTGGTAAATTAATTCGTTAAGTTTTTGATTTCTTTAGTTTTGTTAATGAAAGATCTACCTCTGGCTTTACCATTTGCCAAGGAGGAGATGAGAAAAGTTTAGTAGGAGCTATATCTTGGAGTTGAATATTAGAAGCTGATATTGCAGATTTTATTCTAATTCCGAGTGGTGGAGTAAGTGTTGATTTCTTATTGTAAAGATCTTCGTAGAGAGGATTAAAGACGCAATTAAAAGCTGGATTGGACTGATTAGAATATAATTTAGTGATGTATTGTAAAGATAATTTTAAACGGCGTTGTTTAAGAGAAGGCTCATCTGCTTCTATATAGAGACTGTGAATGGGAGACTTTCTAAAAGCTCCAAGGCAAAGCCTCAGGCCTTGATGATGGATGGTATCGAGTTTTTGTAAATTACTTTTGCAGGCTCCACCATAGATGATGGAGCCATAATCAAGTTTGGAACGAATTAGTGACCTGTATAAGTGTAAGAGGGTTGTTTGACCCCCTCCCCACTTGGAATTAGAAACTACTTTCAATAAGTCGAGTGCCTTCAGGCATTTAGCTTTTAGGTATTTAATATGTGGAAGGAAAGTTAAGTGGTTATCAAAAATTAGTCCCAAGAACTTGGCCTCCTTAACAACTTTGATAGGAGTGCCATTCAGAAATAGTTCAGGGTCCTTATGTGGCTTATATTTTCTGCAGAAATGTATACAATTAGTTTTTGATTTGGAAAATTTAAACCCGTTTTCTAAACACCACTTGTTAATTTTATTAAGACATAATTGTAATTGTCTTTCTATTGTGTGCACATTTTTACCCCGACAAGATAGATTAAAATCATCCACAAAAAGGGATCCATCAACTGAATCATTTAAAACTTTTGAGAGACTATTTATTCTAATACTAAACAAAGTGACAGACAAAATACTGCCTTGTGGGACACCCTGATCCTGATTATAATGATCAGACAGGGTTGTACCCACTCGGATTTGAAATTGCCTGTCTGTTAAAAACTGGGATATAAAATGAGGCAAACGGCCTCTTAATCCAAAATCATGAAGATCTTTTAAAATACCATGTTTCCATGTTGTATCGTAAGCTTTTTCTAAATCGAAAAAGATCGATACAGCATGTTGTCTATTTACAATGGAATTTTTAACGAATGATTCTAAACGCACTAAGTGATCGATAGTACTTCTGTTCTTCCGGAAACCACATTGTATATTGGTAAGAAGATTATTCGTTTCCAAGTACCACACTAATCGATTATTTACCATGCGTTCCATAGTTTTACAAACGCAGCTAGTGAGAGATATAGGTCGGTAATTTGATGGATCAGAATGATCCCGCCCAGGTTTGGGAATGGGGATAACAATGGCATTATGCCATGAAGCTGGAAACATCCCAGATGTCCAAATATCATCGAATATATTTAACATAGTTTCAAGGCATGATTCGGGCAAGTGTTTCAGTAGCTGATAATGAATATTATCAACGCCTGCTGCTGTATCATGAGCTTGCCCTAAGGCAGTATATAGCTCATGTAGTGAAAATACCTCATTGTAATCTTCACTATTATCAGATGTAAAATTAACTTTTTTCTTTTCCTGTTGGAGCTGATATTTTTGAAATTCAGGATCGTAATTAGATGAAGAAGAATGATGAGATAAAGTTTCACCAATGCTATTGGCAATAGCAGATTTATCAGTTAACAAAGTATCGCCATCCTTCAAATGGTTAACTGTAGAATTTGATCCCTTGCCTTTGATCTTTTTGATCATGTTCCATACCTTGGAGATAGGGGTACGAGAGTTAATTTTTGAGACATAAGTCTGCCAGGATTGACGTTTATTTTGCTTAAATAGACGTCTTGCCTTGGCATTTGAAATTTTAACAGTATTTAAATTATGGACAGTGGGATGTTTACGGAAGTACTTCTCCGCCTTCTTACGACATTTCCTAGCGTGTTTGCAATTAGCATCAAACCATGGTTTACGAACACGTGGGTTGACAGAGGACTTAGGCATTGATTCATTAGCAATTTCATTCAGTTGATCTGAAAACAACTGAATCGGGTCAGTAACATTCTGAAAAGACGTAGGTTTTAATTTATCTTTGCATAAAGATTGAAATAAAGGCCAATCAGCCTTCACAAAATTCCATCGAGGTGAAGGTGGATCATCAGCGGGATTAATGGGCTTAAGCACCGTGGGGAAATGGTCACTCCCACATAGATCATCATGGACGGACCATGAGAATTCATTTAACAAAACTGAATCCGTCAAAGACAGATCTAAAGATGAATAGGTACCAGTAGCAGGGTGTAAGTAAGTGTCGGAGTCGTCATTAAAAATGCAAAGATCGTTGTCGGAAACAAAATCCTCGATCACTTTTCCCTTTTGATTAATGGTTGAACTTCCCCATAGAGGATTATGCCCGTTTAGATCACCCATGATGACACAGGGCTTTGGGAGCTGGTCGTATAGTTTTTGTAGATCATTACGCTGAAGATTTGAAGAAGGAGGAATATATAAGGAGCAAAGTGTGAAGGCAATATGCAGTGTAATTCTAACTGCAACTGCCTGCAGAGTCGAGTCAAGCGGAACAGGACTGTGAACAACGCCCCGCCGCACTAAAATAGAAGCACCTCCAGTAGCTTTATCTCCCGGAGGAGAGAAGTAATGATATGAACTATATTGCTTTAAATCAAACTTATCTGTATTTTTAAGGTACGTCTCTTGTAAACAAATTGCTGATGTATTTAAATCACTTGTTAATAACTGCAGTTCATTAAAATTATGCCTAAGTCCTCTGCAGTTCCATTGCATTATATTAGACAATTGAGTCATGGTGGCTCAATTGGAGATCGCTCGCGTGAATGTGAGGAGGAACTACTCCCCCGCCTGTCTTGTGAGGACAGAGTAACCTCCATGTCCAGAGGCCCAAAGGAGTTCTGTAAAGGAACCTCTGAAGGTGAAGGGACAATAGGTGTCTGTTTTCTACTCAATTTCTTTTTCCCTTTTTTTGACTGATTTACTGGTTCTGTCTTAGACGTTTGAGAATGTTTCTCAGGCTGAATCTCAGTCTGAGAACCTGAACTAGATTGAGTGGCAGGAAGAGGTCGATGGATTTGAACAGTAGCAACAGGGTCTTCTGACTTGACCCATGTCAAGTCAGTCTGGCACGAAATAGAGGATGTTGCTACATAGCGGGAGACTGCAGCAGAGTAAGAAATGGTAGATGGTGTCGTGGTCTGATCTTTAAATAGTTTTTTGGCATCCAGGTAGGATATGTTTCTTTCACATTTGAGTTTCATTATTTTAGATTCCATTTGCCACACAGGGCAAGATTTTGACGAAGCAACATGTGGGCCAGAACAGTTTGCAGACTTTAAATCATGATCACAGTCAGAGCTCTCATGGCTGTCACCACAGCGATGACAAATCACAGAGTTACGACAGGATTTGGAACCGTGACCGAAATGTTGGCACTTGTAGCATCGGAGCGGATTGGGGACATACACATCCACTCCGATGTGGAAATAACCTGCTTTAATTGACTGGGGAAGAGATTTTCGGGCAAACGTCATGAGATAAGTATTTGTGTTTGTGATGACACCATCTTTCTTTATCGTAAAACGTTTAACTGCAGTAACAGCCTGGTCTTCCAACTCCGTAGCGATTTCTTCTTCAGACATGTCGGACAGACAACGAGCCCTGTCACGAACAATGCCTCGACAAGAATTTAATGTTCTGTGCACAGACACAGCAACCTCAATATTGGCAAATGTAGAGATAGATAAAAGATTGAGAGATTGCTGTCTCCGTGCACACTCCACAAGAAGCGAACCACTACGGAGACGGGTGACGTTCTTGACCTCACCGCAAATCCCGGACACAGCCTTAGAAACAGCAAAAGGATTCAGTTTGATGGGTAAGTTATCAGTAGCCTCAATCACCAGGAATTTAGCCCAGGAATCAATATTTTGAGAACGATTTCCAGCTGAAATTTCAATTTCCTCAAGACGTCTCTTTTTTTCATTACGAGATGAACCAGATTGTGGGAGAGCCATGGTGAAAAGAAAATGATTCAGCACCCCTGTTCCCCACCCGCCATCGAGTGTCAACAAGGACGGTGTTATATTGCACCGGATATCCAGGATGCAAACACCAGGGATACAGGGATGTTATACTCCAGCAAATATGACTTGAATAGCTATATTTATCTACCAGATATAGTGCCAGGCAGGTTCAGTCCATGACAAGAAACTGGAGACATACAGAATACAGAGGTCAACATCACCAGATTGGCCCATGAGCCACCGCCTTCTGGCGTAAGACTCTAGGCAATTTATTCCATCCAAAATTGTTAGTTCATACAAGTTATGCATGGCCAAGATCAAAATATACATTAAATACAACACAGGCGTGCATATACAATATTACGCACAGGGGCTGGCATGACCAGCCGATTGATAAGACCGGGCCCATCTTACCACCCGTCTAGGCGAAGTAAGGGTCGAAGTAGTGTGTTGGGCAAAGGAACACTGTTCCTGGAACCAGTGCCCTCAACTACCAGACTCCCGTCCTCCGCCGACACAGGGACGCAACCCACGGCAAACGGGCTGCCCACTTTGGTCGCCTCTTACGACCAGCAATGGGGTGCTGTGGAAATATTCTACCCCGGTTCCACACGGGGGAAGAGCTATTAGCGCTACCCAGCACTCACCACGAGGAGGTTGCTCTTCACGAGTGCCGTTTATGTTTAGATTGATTACTGATATATTTAAGTGCTGTAAAAATGGCGTTTGCTTCTGCAGTGAATATGGAACTGTTATCAGGTAAACGTGAAGATATAGTTCTGGATCCAATGACGTTGGCACTAGCAACTGAGCCACCATCCTTGGATCCATCTGTAAAGATAGATTTATAAGTGTCATAATTGTTTCTTAATTGACTGTATTCTTGTTGGTAAATTAATTCGTTAGTGTCTGACTTCTTTAGTTTTGTTAATGTAAGGTCTACCTCTGGCTTTACCATTTGCCAAGGAGGAGATGAGAAAAGTTTAGTAGCAGCTATATCTTGGAGTTAGATATTGCAGATTGTATTCTGATTCCGAGTGGTGGAGTGAGTGTTGATTTCTTATTGTAAAGATCTTCGTAGAGAGGATTGAATAAGCATTCAAAAGCTGGATTGGACTGATTAGAATATAATTTAGTGATGTATTGTAAAGATAATTTTAAACGGCGTTGTTTAAGAGAAGGCTCATCTGCTTCTATATAGAGACTGTGAATGGGAGACGTTCTAAAGGCTCCAAGGCAAAGCCGCAGGCCTTGATGATGGATGGTATCGAGTTTTTGTAGATTACTTTGGCAGGCTCCACCATAGATGATGGAGCCATAATCAAGTTTGAACGGATTAGTGACCCTCCCGAATTTGAATTAGAGTGAGTGAGTGAGTTAAGATTTTAAGTCACAGCGGCAATATTTCAGCCATATCGTGACTTTCAAAAGTTATATATAATAAATACATGTAAACCATAAAAACCTGTCCACAAGGGAAAGTAAAATGACTAGACTTATCACAGATTAGTATTTAAAACTAGCAGGGAACCATAAAAATACATCACTAGACAGGACAATACATTATAAAATGGGCTATAGATCGCCAGCAACTGACGGTAGATCGCCATACTGGGGACCACGGGGACTTACAGTACCTTTGCTACCTGCATGGACCCCAGCAGGATTTACATCATCCCTTCAGTTGTTGGCGAAGATTAGGGAATTTAGCTGAATTTAAAAGAACATATATGCTACGATTAAAACTATGATAGGAATAACAGACTTCAAATGATATGGACTTACTATGCCCTCTCAGGGGGACAATAATTGTACAGTACTTTAACCCCCGTCAAGGTCACAGCCAATAACAATCTCAGTTCACAATTAGACTCTATCAAATTAAGAAACAATTATGTACATCAAAATTTATTTATCAGTTCAATTTCTTTTAAAAATGCAATAATTAAATGAGGACTAATATTGGTAAAAAGATCCTTAAGCGATGATGATTTGAAATATTTATCCCTTGTGATGGAAAAATCAACACAGTCAAGCAGGACATGCTTGACTGTGATTCTCTCATCACAAGGGATGCAGAATGGAGGATCCTCACCTTTAAGTAGATATTCATGAGTATATCGAGAATGACCAATACGACCTCGTCTTAAGACAACCTCCTCAAATCTGGACTGACAACCCAAGTAAGTATAACCGATATTTGCTTTTATTGCATGTAATTTATTTATACCCACTTGGGTGTCCCACCTCCTCTGCATTAGATCTCTGATGTAAGATCTAATGACAGGTTTATAATCACTGTATGGTATAAGAAGTGGTGTCACAGATTTGTTGAGTGCTGCCTTAGCAGCAGCATCAGCCAAAGTGTTACCAACGATCCCAACATGGCTGGGTAACCAACAAAAGACGATGTCGTATTGGCCAGTTGCAAGATTATTGTGTAATTCAATTATGTCAAGTAAAACTGGATGCTGACACGACATATTTTTTATTGCTTGAAGACAGGACAATGAGTCTGAAAAAATGATAAATTCCTTATGTTTGGACTGACTATTGATATAGTTTAGAGCAGTTAATATGGCATTTGATTCTGCTGTAAAAATTGAGGAGTCATCTGGTAACCTGGTTGATAAAGTTCTGGATCCAATGATGGTTGCGCCGGCAACAGCACCTCCATCCTTGGATCCGTCTGTAAATATTGATTTGTAAGTGTTATATTCGCTTCTTAACTGATTATACTCTTGTTGATATTGTAGTTGGTTCGTGTCAGATTTCTTTAGTGTAGATAATGTAAGATCCACCTGTGGCTTTACCAATTGCCAAGGAGGAGAGGAAAACAGACGGAGAGGAGATATATTCAAGAAATAAAAGGTTTAATTCTTATTCCGAGAGGCGGAATAAGAGATGACTTTTTACTAAACAGGTCCTCATAAAGGGGATTAAATACACAGCTGTATGCGGGGTTTAACTCATTAGAATATAGCTTTGTGATATACTGTAACGAAAGTTTAATACGGCGCTGTTGAAGAGATGGCTCGTCGGCCTCAATGTACAAACTGTCAATAGGGGAGGTTCGGAAAAATCCAAGACAGAGTCTTAGACCTTGATGATGGATTGGATCTAAAAGTTTAAGATTGCTTTTACAGGCTCCACCATAGATGATGGAGCAATAATCGAGCTTAGAACGGACAAGTGATCTATATAAGTGAAGGAGGGTCGTTTGATCCCCTCCCCACTTGGAATTAGAAACAACTTTCAATAAGTCGAGTGCCTTCAGACATTTAGCTTTAAGGTATTTAATATGTGGGAGGAAAGTTAAATGGTTATCAAAAATAAGTCCCAAGAACTTGGCCTCCTTCACCACTTTGATAGGGGTGCCATTTAGAAATAGCTCAGGGTCTAATGCGGTGAATATTTCCTGCAAAAATGTATGCAGTTAGGTTTTGATTTGGAACATTTAAACCCGTTCTCTAGACACCACTTGTGAATTTTATTGAGACATAATTGTAATTGCCTTTCTATTGTATGCATATTTTTACCACGACAAGATATGTTAAAATCATCCACAAAAAGTGATCCATCAACTGAATCATTTAAAACTTTTGACAAACTGTTAATTTTTATACTGAATAAAGTGACAGACAAAATACTGCCTTGTGGGACACCCAGATCCTGATGATAATGATCAGACAGGGTTGTACCCACTCGGACTTGAAATTGTCTGTCTGTTAAAAACTTGATATAAAATGAGGCAGACGGCCTCTTAGTCCAAAATCATGAAGATCTTTTAAAATACCATGTTTCCATGTTGTATCGTAAGCTTTTTCTAAACCGAAAAAGATCGATACAGCATGTTGTCTATTTACAATGGAATTTTTAATGAACGATTCTAAACGCACTAAATGATCGATAGTACTTCTGTTTTTCCGGAAACCACATTGTATATTGGTAAGAAGATTATTTGTTTCCAAGTACCACACTAATCGATTATTTACCATGCGTTCCATCGGTTTACAAACACAGCTAGTTAGAGAGATAGGTCGGTAATTTGATGGATCAGAATGATCCCGCCCAGGTTTGGGTATTGGTATAACAATGGCATTATGCCATGAAGAAGGAAACGTCCCTGATGTCCAAATGTAATCGAATATAGTCAACAAAGTTTCAAGGCATGATTCGGGCAAGTGTTTCAATAGCTGATAATGAATATTATCAACGCCTGCTGCTGTATCATGAGCTTGCCCTAAGGCAGTATGTAGCTCATGTAGTGAAAATACCTCATTTTAATCTTCACTATTATCAGATGTAAAATTAACTTTTTTCTTTTCCTGTTGGAGCTGATATTTTTGAAATTCAGGAACGTAATTTGAGGAAGACGAGTGTTGAGACAAAGTTTGCGAACACGTGGGTTGATCGAGGACTTAGGTATTGATTCATCAGCAATTTCATTCAGTTGATCTGAGTACAATTTAATTGGGTCAATAACATTCTGAAAAGACGTAGGTAGTAATTTATCTTTGCATAAAGATTGAAATAAAAGCCAATCAGCCTTCACAAAATTCCACTGAGGTGAAGGTGGATCATCAGAGGGATGAATGGGTTTAAGCACCGTGGGGAAATGGTCACTCCCACATAGGTCATCGTGGACGGATCATGAGAATTCATTTAACAAAACTGAATCCGTCAAAGACAGATCTAATGATGAATACGTACCAGTTGCAGGGTGTAAGTAGGTGTCCGAGTCATCATTAAAGATGCATAGGTCATTATCAGAAACAAAATCCTCGATGACTTTTCCCTTTTGATTAATGATAGAACCTCCCCATAAAGGATTATGCTTTGGGAGCTGGTCGTATAGTTTTTGGAGATCATTACGCTGAAGATTTGAGGATGGAGGAATGTAAAAGGAGCAAAGTGTGAAGGCAATAGGCAGTGTAAGTCTAACTGCAACAGCTTGCATATTCGTGTCAAGCGGAACAGGACTGTGAACAGCGTCCCGCCGCACCAAAATAGATGAGCGGAAGCTTTATCTCCCGAGGAGAGAAGGAATGATACGAACTATACTGCCTTAAATCAAATTTGTTGGTTGTTTTAAGGTACGTTTCTTGTAAAGAAATTGCTGATTGACAAATATCCGTTGATAATAATTGCAGTTCGTTAAAATTGTGCCTAAAGAAATTATGAATCTATAGATGTGTCAGTGAGAGTGGGGATCTTAGTTGTGATTTTTCTGTTTTGTTTTTTCTTTTGTTTTTTCGCCATTTCAGTTGATGGTTTGTTGGTAGCTTGTATTTCAGGAGTGGGAGTAGATGGGGCCACAACCTGAGTCACAATGATAGAATCTGGAGACATTTCACCTGGGCTGACAGAATGAGTTGTTTGACTGTCACATGATGTAGTCATAGGCAGCGGGTGTTCAGAATGTGTCCACGTCAAGTCGGTCTGACATTCTATAGATCTACTGGTTGAAGGGCGAGAGACAGCAGCAGCAGCAGCAGCATAGGATTGTTTGGATGAAGGTGTCCGGCTGTCATAGAGTTTTTTGGCATCAAAGTAACTGATGTTGTTTTGACATTTGGTTGTCAAAATGTCTTTTTCACGTGTCCAAAAAGGACAGGATTTAGATGATGCTACATGTTGACCCTTACAATTTGTACATTTCAGGTCTGCTGTACAGCCTGAACCATCATGATTTCCACCACTGAGGAGAAAAGCAATGGTAAGAAACATACTGTCGTAAATCAAAATTATCTGTTGGTTTAAGAAAAGTTTCTTGTATGCAAATTGCAGATGGTTTGAAATCCTGAATTAATAGCTGAAGATTAGTAAAATTGTTCCGAAGTCCTTTACAATTCCATTGGATTAAATTGGGGGAGCAACTCATGGAGGCTCAATTGGAGAACGGGAGCGTAGGGAAGGTCCTCTTTGCTGCAATGACAGCGATGGAGTGACCTCCATATCTAGAGGTTCCACCTCCAGTGGGGCTGTCAATGTAGAAGGCACCTCAATTTGCTTAAGTTCCTTGGACTCCATTTTCTTTTGTTGTTTATTTGCTTTTCTGGTAACAGTAACATTTTGTTTCAATACAGCCACAGGTTCGGGGGGAGTTTCAGGGTCAGGCACAGTGTCAGTCTCAGTTTGTGAACCTGATGTAGAGGAAGTATGGGTGACGGCAGCATCAATTTTGTATAACATGGTCTGTACATCGGAGACCCAGGTAATTGCCGTTTGGCACCCATGATCGACTTTGAGAGTTGAAGAGGAAACTGCTGCAGAGTAAGATAGAGTAGAAGGGGAAGGGGATGACTCCTTCTCTAGTAATTTCTTTGCATCAGCAAATGAAATGTCATTGCTGAACTTGATTTTAAGAATCTTAGTTTGTCTGACAAAAGAGGGGCATGATTTTGAAAAGGACATGTGTTCACCACTGCAGTTTGCACATTTGATGGATTCTGTGCACTCAGTACCATCATGGTTTTGACTGCAGCGGGAGCAAACTTGTTTGTTGCGACAGGATTTTGCGCCATGTCCGAACTGTTGACATTTAAAACATCGGAGTGGATTGGGGATGTACATATCCACCCCGATGTTGAAATACCCGGCTTTGATGGAAGAAGGGAGCTTTGTCAGTGCAAACGTAAAAAGGTAGGTATTCGTTTTAATGAATGTATCACCATCCTTCCTAGAGAATCTTTTGACAGAGGTAAAGCCTTGATTTTTAAGCTCTGCAGCAATTTCATCTTCAGACATATCTGAAAGGCATTTCGCATAGTCACGAACAATACCTCTACAGGAATTCAGAGTCTTGTGAACTGAGACAACAATCTCAGTATCAGCGAAATGATGTGCCTGGAGCAGATTTTGAGATTGTTGTCTCCGAGCACATTCCACAAGTAATGAACCGGACCGGAGACGAGTAACATTTTTTACAGTTCCACATATTCCTTCAACAGATTTTGATACTACAAAGGGGTTGATTTTGAGGGGTTCACCATCAACACCTTCAATAACCAGAAAACGGGGCCAAGAATCAATATGTGGTACATAATCCTCATCTGAGGATACTGCAGGATCTGAATCAATATGCCTGCGTTTACTTTTTTAGCGAGAACCAGATAAGTTTGGGGTAGCCATAATGAAAGAAAGTTGTTCGACACCACTGATCCCCACCCACCATGGAGTGTCAACGAGGACGGTGATCCAGTGGAAGCCGACTACACACACCAGGGCTACAAAGGTGTTATACTCAAGGAAGAAGGACACAGGTAGCTATTTTTGTCAAACAGGGTTAAAAGTCAGGCTGGTTCTGCCCTAGACAGTTATCTGATGACAAATAGAACCCGGAGGTCCGTAATGCCAGATTTGCCCATGAGCCACCGCCTTCTGGCGTAAGACTCTAGGCAATGTATTCAATCAGAAATTGTGAACTCATACGAGTTATGAATGGCCAAGACCAAAAATAT
Organism: Haliotis cracherodii; assembly: GCF_022045235.1. Lineage (NCBI taxonomy): Eukaryota > Metazoa > Mollusca > Gastropoda > Lepetellida > Haliotidae > Haliotis > Haliotis cracherodii. The sequence continues at coordinate 35,526,317 of NW_027266286.1, forward strand.
ACATGAAAATACAACACAGGTGTGCATATGCAATATTACGCACAGGGCCTGGCATGACCAGCCGATTGATAAGACCGGGCCCATCTTACCCGGGTCGAAGTAGTGTGTTGGGCAAAGGAACACAGTTCCAGGAACCAGTGCCCTCAACTACCAGACTCCCGTCCTCCGCCGACACAGGGACGCAACCCACGGCAAACAGGCTGCCCACTTTGGTCGCCTTTTACGACCAGCAATTGGGTGCTGTGGAAATATTCTACCCCGGTTCCACACGGGGGAAGAGCTATTAGCGCTACCCAGCACTCACCACGAGGAGGTTGCTCTTCACGAGTGCCTGCAATAGTTGAAAGAGAAAAGGAGAACAAATAAGTATTGGTTGGAACAATATTTTCACCATCTTTTCTAGTGAAACGTTTCACTGATGTGACATTCTGTCCTTTAAGTTCTTCCAAAATGTCTTCTTCTGACATTTCTGCCAGGCAACGAGCTCTGTCGCGGATGATCCCCCGACTCGAATTCAACGTTCTGTGTTCGGAAACAACAACTTCTGTGTTTGTAAAGCTAGTACAATTTAAAAGATTAATAGCCTGCTGTCTCCGTGCACACTCCACCAAAAGAGAGCCGCAAATCCCTTCAATGGCTTTAGATATCGCAAAGGGATTGATTTTCAAAGGTAGTTGATTTTGTGATTCCACAACGATAAACCGAGCCCAAGAATTTGAATTTTGTGCAATAGAAACATCGTCGTCAGATGAGAAAATCTCAGCTTCTAGACGTCTATTCTTGTCATTGCGGTTTGAACCAGATAAATAGTGAGCCATGATGAAATAAATGTATTCAACACCCCTGCTCCCCACCCACCATGGAGTGCTACAAAGAGCGATGTTTTCCTGCACCGGATCTCCAACATGCAAACATCAGGGATACAGAGGTGTTATACTCCAGTAAAAACAACATGAATAGGTGAATTTGTCTATCAAATAAAATGCCAGGCTGGTTCGGCCCATGACAAGAAATTGAAGACATACAGAACTCAGAGGTCGAAAGTACCAGATTGGCCCATGAGCCACCGCCTTCTGGCGTAAGACTCTAGGCAAATTATTCAATCCAAATTGAGAATACACACAAGTCATGCACGGCCAAGACCAAAATATACATGGAAATACAACACAGGTGTGCATATACAATATTACGCACAGGGCCTGGCATGACCAGCCGATTGATAAGACCGGGCCCATCTTATCACCCGTTTAGGCGAAGTAAGGGTCGAAGTAGTGTGTTGGGCAAAGGAACACAGTTCCAGGAACCAGTGCCCTCAACTACCAGACTCCCGTCCTCCGCCGACACAGGGACGCAACCCACGGCAAACGGGCTGCCCACTTTGGTCGCCTCTTACGACCAGCAATGGGGTACTGTGGAAATACTCTGCCCCGGTTCCACACGGGGGAAGAGCTATTAGCGCTACCCAGCACTCACCAGGGGGAGGTTGCTCTTCACGAGTGCCTCTATGCTTAAAAGCCTGGCATGCAGAAAAATACTTCGAATGATATGGGACTTACATACCCTCTTAGGGGGACAATAATTTTACACTACTTCAACCCCCCTCGAGGGTACAGCCACTAACAATCTAAGTTTTGAATTTTGCACTACCAATTTTTAAAACAATACAGTAAATAAATCAAAATTTATGAATAAGGTCTATTTCATTTAAAAAAATATAGTATTAAATGAGAATGAACTTTACTAAAAAGGTCCTATACTGTTTAAACACTGACATATTTATCCCTTGTGATTGAAAAATCAATGCAGTCAAACAGGACATGCTTGACTGTGATTCTTTCATCACAAGGGATACAAAATGGAGGATCCTCACCTTTAAACAAATACTCATGTGTATATCTCGAATGGCCAATACGACATCGTCGCATAATGACCTCTTCAAATCTGGACTGACAGCCCAAGTAGGTGTAACCAATATTTGGTTTAATTTCATGTAACTTATTGATACCTACTTGGGTGTCCCACTTCTTTTGCATTAGATCACGAATGTAAGCTCTAATAACAGGTTTATAATCACTGTATGGGACAAGAAGTGGTGTCACAGATTTGTTGAGTGCTGCTTTAGCAGCAGCATCGGCCTTTGTGTTGCCAGAGTGAGTGAGTGAGTGAGTGAGTTAAAGTTTAACGTCACATCGGCAATATTTCAGCCATATCGTGACGAAACAAAAGTTGACATGAACAATATATTTTAAACTGCATACAACTCTGCCGACGAAGGGCAGTATAATAACTAGAATATCACAGATGTACATAAAACTAGTCAAAGAGCATGTAAAAAGATATTAACATTTTACAACACAACATAAAAACAGGCTATAGATCACCAACAACTGATTGTGTTGCCAGAGATACCAACATGGCTTGGTAACCAACAAAAGACGATGTCATATTGGCCAGTAGCAAGATCATTAAATAACTCAAGGATTTCAATTAAAAATGGATGTTTACAGTACTAAATACGCAATTAAAAGCTGGATTTGACTGATTGGAATATAATTTAGTGATGTACTGTAAAGATAGTTTCGGACGGTGTTGTTTAAGAGAGGGCTCATCCGCTTCAACAGACAGACTTGGAATAGGAGAAGTGTGAAAGGCTCCAAGGCAAAGCCTCAGTAATGGTGATGGATAGTATCAAGTTTTTAAAAATTTCTTTTACAGGCTCCACCATAGACGATGGAGCCGTAATGAAGTTTTGAACGGATCAGTGACCTGTATAAGTGTAGGAGGGTTCTCTGATCCCCTCCCCACTTGGAATTAGATACAACTTTCAACAAATTGAGTGTTTTCAGGCATTTAGCTTTAAGTGATTAATGTGTGGTAAGAAAGTTAAATGGCTATCAAAGATGAGTCCCAAGAATTTGGCCTCTTTTACAACTTTGATAGAGGTGCCATTCAAAAATAATTCGGGGTCTTTATGCGGCTTATATTTTCTGACAGAAGTGTATGCAGTTGGTTTTAGAATTAGAAAAGTTAAACCCGTTTTCGAGAGACCACTTGTGAATTTTATTGAGATAGATTTGTAACTGCCTCTCTATGGTAGGCATATTTTTACCACGACAAGATACATTAAAGTCATCCACGAACAGTGATCCATCCATTGAATCACTTACAACCTTGGACAGACTATTTATTTTAATACTAAACAAGGTAACAGACAAAATACTTGCCTTGTGGGACACCCTGATCCTGATTATAAATGTCAGACAGGGTGGAACCCACTCGGACTTGAAATTGTCTGTCTGTTAAAAATTGTGATACCTCTCAAACCAAAATCATGTAAATCCTTTAAAATGCCATACTTCCACGTAGTATCGTATGCTTTCTCAAGATCAAAGAAAATTGATGCTGCGTGTTGTTTATTTACAATAGCATTTTTAACAAAGGATTCTAATCGTACTTAATGGTCGATAGTACTTTGATTTTTTCAGAAACCACATTGGATATTTGTAATTAGATTATTGGTTTCCAGATACCAAATTAATCTATTATTCACCATTCGTTCCATGGTTCTACATACGTAACTTGTTAAGGATATAAGTCGATAGTTGGAGGGATCTGTAAGATCCCGGCCAGGCTTTGGTATTCGGACTACAATGGCATTATGCCGTGAAGGAGGAAAATTCCCTGATGTCCATATTTGATCAAATATATCTAAAAGTGTCTCCAGACATGCTTCAGGTAAATGTTTTAAAAGCTGGTAGTTTATGTTATCAGCTCCCGTTGCTGTGTCATGAGCTTGCCCAAGGGCGGTATGTAGCTCATGTAATAAGAAGACTTCATTATAGTCTTCACCATTATCAGGAGTGAAATTTACTTTTATCTTTTCCTGTTGTTTCTTAAATGTTTGAAACCCCGGGACATAAGTAGATGTTGAAGAATGTTTTGCTAACGTTTCTCAAAGCTTATTTGCAAAATCAGTTTTATCTGTTAATAACGTGTCACCTTCTTTAAGATGGTGAACAGATGATTTTGAACGTTTGCCTTTTATTTTTTGTACCATATTCCACACCTGGGATATGGGCGTGCGGGAATTAATTTTGAAGACATAGTTCATCCAAGACTGACGCTTATTGTGTTTAAAAGCGCGTCGTGCCTTGGCATTTGTAATTTTGACCTTATCTAGATAATGGACTGCAGGATGTCGGCGGAAATACTTTTCCGCTTTCTTCCTATATTTTCGTGACTGTTTGCATTCTTTGTTAAACCATGGTTTACGAATATGTGGAATTTCAGAGAACTTTGGAATTGCTTCATCAGCAATTCAATTCAACATGTCCGAAAACAACTGTATCGGATCTTGAACATGTTGAAAAATGGCATTTGTTAATTTTTCAGTGGATAATAATTCATATAATGACCAATCAGCCTTTGTAAAATTCCACCGTGTTGTTGGTGGACTATCAGTAGGGTTAACAGTTTTAAGGATGGTAGGGAAATGGTCACTCCCACAAAGGTCATCATTAACTGACCATTCAATTTTGTTGTAAAGGTTTGAATCTGTGATTGACAGATCCAATGCTGAATATGTACCTGTAGCAGGATGTAAATACGTGTTTGAATCGTCAGTAAATATGCAGAGATTGTTGTCAGAAATAAAGTCTTCAAGCACTGTTCGCTTTCTGTTTGTATTTGGACTTCCCCATACAGGGTTATGTCCATTTAAATCACCCATGATGATACAGGGCTTTGGCAACTGATCATAGAGATTCTGAAGATCAGCCTGCTGAAGAGTATTCGAAGGAGGAATATATAAGGAGCACAAAGTAAGTGCAATGTGCAATGTAAGTCGGAAAGCTACAGCTTGAAGATTTGTATTGAGGGGAACAGTGCTATGGATGATGCCTTGCCTGATCAATAAAGTAGAACCCAACAGTAGCTTTATCACCTGAAGGTGAAAATGAATGATAGCAATTGTATTGCCGTAAATCAAATACATCGTTGTGCTTAAGATAAGTCTCTTGGAGACACATTGCTGATGGTGTAAAGTCCTGAATTAGCAATTGTATGTCATTAAAAAAATTCCTGAGTCCTCTGCAATTCCACTGAATCAAATGAGGCGTTTGAGTCATGACGGCTCAATAGGTAACCTCACACGCGAGCATGATGAACTCCTAGCACTGGCCTGTTAAGACGGAGTTACCTCCACATCCAAAGGAGTTATGGACAGGCACCTCTGAGTGAGTGAGTGAGTGAGTTAAGATTTATAGTCACATCGGCAATATTTCAGCCATATCGTGACTAAATCAAGTTGTACATTAATAATACATAAATATAGACATGAAAAAGCCGTCAATATGGCTTTGGCTTCAGCTGTGAAAATTGAGCTATGGTCTGGTAATCGGGATGATACAGTTTTGGATCAAATGACAGCAGCACTGGAGACTGCTGCCGTCCTTGGATCCATCTGTTAAAATGGAACGGTGGGATTCATACTTAGTTCTAACTTGTATATATTCTTGTTGGTATATTAATTGATTTGTGTCTGATTTTTTAAATTGTGTAAGAGTAAAGTCCACCTCCGGTCTGATAAGTTGCCAAGGAGGGGAAGACAGAAGCCTGAAAGAAATATTATCTAAATCAATATTTGCAGCTGTAATGTGGGGTTTAATCCGAATGCCTAGTGGTGGGACCAGCTTAGGCTTACTATGAAAAAGGTCTTCGTAAAGGGGTTGAAATATACAGTAATATGAAGGGTTTAACGGGTTAGAACGTAATTTTGTAATATATTGAAGCTATAATTTGATACGCTGTTGCTTCAAAGACGGTTCATCAGCTTCTACTTATAAGCTATCCACAGGAGACGTTCGAAATACGCCAAGACATAGTCTTAGGCCCTGATGGTGAATGGAATCTAATTTTTGTAAATTGCTCTTACAGGCTCCACCATAAACGATGGAGCCATAATCTAATTTAGAGCGGATCAGAGACCTATACAAGTGGAGGAGGGTTGTCTGATCACCTCCCCACTTTGTATTGGCAACAACTTTCAACAAATCTAGAGCCTTCGGGCATTTAGTTTTGAGATAATTAATGTGTGGCTTAAAAGTTAAATGATGGTCGAAAATGAGACCCAGGAACTTGGCCTCTTCTACAACCTTGATAGGAGTGCCATTTTAAAATAGCTCTGGATCCTTGTGGTGCTTGTAGTGAGTGAGTTAATATTTAACGTCACATCGGCAATATTGCAGCCATATCGTGACGAGAGAAAATGTGACTTTAATAACATATATGTAAACTGTATAAAATTCTGTCGACGAAGGACAGTGAAACAATTGGTTTATCACAGATGTAGATTGTAAAACTAGCATAGTATAATAAAATTCATAACAATTCAAAACAGTACACAATAAAAATGGGCTATAGATCACCAATAACCAAAGGTAGGTCACCATACTAGGTACCATGGGGACTTACGATACTTCTGCTACCTACATGGTAACCCAGCAGGATGTGGTGCTTGTATTTCCTGCACAAATTGATACAATTGGTCTTTACTTTGGAAAATTTAAAACAATTTTCAAGACACCATTTTTCGATTTTGTTGAGACTTAGCTGCAACTGTCTCTCGATGGTACGCATATTTTTGCCACGACATGAAATATTAAAATCGTCCACAAAAAGTGAACCATCAATGGAATCATTTAAAATCTTTGACAGGCTATCATTCTTGATGCTAAACAGAGTTACAGACAAAAGAATGCCTTGTGGGACACCCTGAACCTGATTATAATGGTCAGACAGGGTGGAACCCACACGAACCTGAAATTGTCGGTCTGTTAAATGAGTGAGTGAGTTAAAATTTAAAGTCACAGCGGCATTATTTCAGCCATATCGTGCCTTGAGCAAGTTATGTATTTATATAATATATTAAGACCTGTCGTCGAAGGACAGTACAATAACTAGCAAAATATCACAGATTATAATTGTAAAGCTAGTTATAGAATAATAAAACAATCAGATTATAACAGACGACACAATATAAAAAAAGGGGCTGTAGATCGCCAGCAACCGAAATTAGGCCACCATACTAGGGACCATGGGGACTTACGGTACTTCTGCTACCTACATGGTACCCCAGCAGGATTTACACCATCCCTCTGGCCACTTGCGATGATCAGACAGATTAGCCAAAGAGTTAAAATCAACAAAAATACTACGATTAAAAGCACAGAGAAATGAAATGATACGTTGAAGGATACTGGACTTACGTACCTTCCAAGGGGGACAATTGTTTTACGATACTTCAATCCCCTGTGAAGATACAGCCACAAACAATCTCAGTTATGATTTCATTCCACCAAATTAAAAATCATTTACTTTATACTACACATATTATAATCAAAATTTATCTATTAATTTCTTTTAAAATACCGATGATTAAAGGAGTCCTGATTTGATTAAAAAGATCCTTTATGGATGTAATTTTGAAAAAGTTATCCCTTGTGATGGAAAAATCAATGCAGTCAAGTAGGACATGCTTGACCGTGATTCTTTTATCACAAGGGATGCAGAATGCAGGATCCTCACCTTTCAATAAGTATTCGTGGGTATATCTGCTGTGGCCAATACGGCATCGTCGCATAATGACCTCTTCAAATCTGGACTGACAACCCAAGTAGGTGTAACCAATAGTTGGTGTTATTTCATGTAATTTACTTATACCTACTTGGGTGTCCCACTTCTTTTGCATAAGGTCCCTGATGTAACATCTGATAACAGGCTTATAGTCACTGCATGGAAGCAGAAGTGGTGTCACAGATTTGTTGAGTGCTGCTTTAGCAGCAGCATCAGCCATTGTGTTGCCAACAATTCCAACATGGCTTGGCAACCAACAAAAGACAATGTCGTATTGGCCAGTTGCAAGGGTATTAAATAATTCTAAAGTAGCAAGTATCAGTGGATGAGTCGAGTTGACATTTTTTAGTGCCTGTAGGCTTGACAATGAATCCGAAAATATGATAAACTGCTTACATTTACTTTGATGTTGAATATATTCTAGTGCTGCCAGTATAGCATTGGCTTCAGCGGTAAATATGGAGCTATGATCTGTTATTCTAGAAGATATAATTTTTGATCCAACAACTGTGGCACTAGCAGTGTTGCCACAATCCTTCGATCCATCAGTAAAATAGAGCGGTGACAATCATATTTAGATCTTAATTGGATATATTCCTGCTGGAAGACAAATGGGTTGGTGTCTGATTTTTTGAAAGTCGCAAGTGTTAGGTCTACCTCTGGTTTGACAAGTTGCCAAGGAGGCGTAGACAGCAGCTGATATGGTGCAATATCATTTAGGTCTATGTTAGCTGCTATGATATGTGGTCTAAGTCTGATCTCAATAGGTGGAACAAGTTTGGGTTTTCTTTCAAACAATTCTTCAAAAATTGGAGAGAAAACACAACTATATGCTGGATTAGACGTATTTGAGCGTAATTTAGTGATATATTGTAATGCGAGTTTAAGACGGCGTTGTTTGAGGGAAGGTTCATCGGCCTCCACGTATAAACTATCAACAGGAGATGTCCGGAATGCTCCAAGACAGAGCCTCAATCCCTGATGATGTATGGAATCTAATTTCTGTAAATTACTTTGACAGGCTCTACCATAAATGATGGAACCATAATCCAGTTTTGAGCGAATAAGTGATCTGTACAAATGGAGAAGGGTTTTCTGATCTCCTCCCCATTTGGTGTTTGATACGACTTTCAATAAGTCAAGAGCTTTCAAGCATTTTGCTTTTAGATATTTAATATGTGGTAGGAATGTCAGATGACGATCAAAAATAAGTCCGAGAAACTTGGCCTCTGCAACTACTTTGATGGGAGTGCCAGATAAAATCAATTCTGGGTCCTTATGCGGTCTATATTTTCTGCAGAAATGTATTCAATTTGTTTTATTTTTGGAAAATTTAAAGCCATTGGCAAGTGACCATTTATGTATTTTATTCAGACATAATTGTAGTTGTCTCTCAATAGCAGACATGTTTTGACCACGACAAGAAATATTGAAATCATCCACAAACAGCGATCCATCTACTGAATCGATTAGAACTTTTGAAAGACTATTTATCTTGATACTGAATAGAGTGACAGACAAAATACTGCCTTGTGGGACACCCTGATCCTGATTATAATGGTAAGTGAGTGAGTGAGTGAGTGAGTGAGTGAGTGAGTTAAGATTTTACGTCACATCGGCAATATTTTAGCAATATCGTGACGAGTGAGTGAGTGAGTTAATGCTTTACGTCACATCGGCAATATTCCAGCCATATCGTGACGAAAAACGTGACAATTTTAATACATACATTTTTGACGAAATTAAAACCTGTCATCGATGGACAGTAAAATTACTAGAATATCACAGTTTATTATTCAAAACTAGCATACAACTATAAAAAAGATAGCACTATAAATTACGGTACAATATAAAAAAGGGCTATAGATCGCCAGCAGCTGAAGGTAGATCACCATGCTAGGGTCCATGGGGACTTACAGTACTTTTGCTACCTGCATGGACCCCAGCCGGATTTACATCATCCCTTCCGCTGTTGGCGATTAATGACAAATGTAGCCAGAATAAATGAACATATATTCTACGATTAAAATTATGGTGAAAAAACATTACTTTGAATGACGTGGTCTGACATACCCTCTCAGGGGGACAATCATTTTACACTACATCAACCCCCATCAAAGGTAAAGCCACAAACAATCTCAGTTAACAATTTTTCCGCTACCAATAATAATTAAATGACTACTCACGTGATTAAAAAGATCCTTTAGCGATGAAACTTTGAAATACTTATCCCTTGTGATGGAAAAATCAACACAGTCAAGCAGGACATGCTTGACCGTGATTCTTTCATCACACGGGATGCAAAATGGAGGATCTTCACCTTTTAAAATATATTCATGAGTGTACCTTGAATGGCCAACACGACATCGTCGCATAATGACCTCTTCAAATCTGGACTGACAGCCGAAGTAGGTGTAACCGATATTTGGTTTAATTTCATGTAACTTGAGTGTCCCACTTCTTTTGCATTAGATCTCGGATGTAAGATCGAATCATGGGTTTAAAATCAATGTATGGGAGCAAAAGTGGTGTCACAGATTTGTTGAGTGCTGCTTTTGCAGCAGCATCGGCCATTGTGTTACCAATGATACCAACATGGCTTGGTAACCAAAAAAAGACGATGTTATATTGGCCAGTAGCAAGATCATTAAATAATTCGAGAATTTCGATTAAAAGTGGATGTTTGGGTGACATATTTTTAATTGCCTGAAGGCATGAAAGAGAATCTGAAAACAGTATGAATTGTTTATGTTTAGCTTGATTACTGATATATTTAAGTGCTGTAAAAATGGCGTTTGCTTCTGCAGTGAATATGGAACTGTTATCAGGTAAACGTGAAGATATTGTTCTGGATCCAATGACGGTGGCACTAGCAACTGCGCCACCATCCTTGGATCCATCTGTAAAGATAGATTTATAAGTGTCATAATTGTTTCTTATTTGACTGTATTCTTGTTGGCAAATTAATTCGTTAGTGTCTGATTTCTTTAGTTTTGTTAATGTAAGGTCTACCTCTGGCTTCACCATTTGCCAAGGAGGAGAGGAGAAAAGTTTAGTAGGAGCTTTATCTTGGAGTTGAATATTAGAAGCTGATATTGCAGATTTTATTCTGATTCCGAGTGGTGGAGTAAGTGTTGATTTCTTATTGTAAAGATCTTCGTAGAGAGGATTAAAGACGCAATTAAAAGCTGGATTGGACTGATTAGAATATAATTTAGTGATGTATTGTAAAGATAATTTTAAACGGCGTTGTTTAAGAGAAGGCTCATCTGCTTCTATATAGAGACTGTGAATGGGAGACGTTCTAAAAGCTCCAGGGCAAAGCCTCAGGCCTTGATGATGGATGGTATCGACTTTTTGTAAATTACTTTTGCAGGCTCCACCATAGATGATGGAGCCATAATCAAGTTTGGAACGAATTAGTGACCTGTATAAGTGTAAGAGGGTTTTTTGATCCCCTCCCCACTTGGAATTAGAAACTACTTTCAGTAAGTCTAGTGCCTTCAGGCATTTAGCTTTTAGGTATTTAATATGTGGAAGGAAAGTTAAGTGGTTATCAAAAATTAGTCCCAAGAACTTGGCCTCCTTAACAACTTTGATAGGAGTGTCATTCAGAAATAGTTCAGGGTCCTTATGTGGCTTATATTTTCTGCAGAAATGTATACAATTAGTTTTTGATTTGGAAAATTTAAACCCGTTTTCTAAATACCACCTGTTAATTTTATGAAGACATAATTGTAATTGCCTTTCTATTGTGTGCATATTTTTACCCCGACAAGATAGATTAAAATCATCCACAAAAAGTGATCCATCAACTGAATCATTTAAAACTTTTGACAAACTGTTAATTTTTATACTGAATAAAGTGACAGACAAAATACTGCCTTGTGGGACACCCAGATCCTGATTATAATGATCAGACAGGGTTGTACCCACTCGGACTTGAAATTGCCTGTCCGTTAAAAACTGGGATATAAAATGAGGCAAACGGCCTCTTAATCCAAAATCATGAAGATCTTTTAAAATACCATGTTTCCATGTTGTATCGTAAGCTTTTTCTAAATCGAAAAAGATCGATACAGCATGTTGTCTATTTACAATGGAATTTTTAATGAACGATTCTAAACGCACTAAATGATCGATAGTACTTCTGTTTTTCCGGAAACCACATTGTATATTAGTAAGAAGATTATTTGTTTCCAAGTACCACACTAATCGATTATTTACCATGCGTTCCATAGTTTTACAAACGCAGCTAGTGAGAGATATAGGTCGGTAATTTGATGGATCAGAATGATCCCGCCCAGGTTTGGGTATTGGTATAACAATGGCATTATGGCATGAAGCTGGAAACATTCCAGATGTCCAAATATCATTGAATATATTTAACATAGTTTCAAGGCATGATTCGGGCAAGTGTTTCAGCAGCTGATAATGAATATTATCAGCGCCTGCTGCTGTATCATGAGCTTGCCCTAAGGCAGTATATAGCTCATGTAGTGAAAATACCTCATTGTAATCTTCACCATTATCCGATGTAAAATTAACTTTTTTCTTTTCCTGTTGGAGCTGATATTTTTGAAATTCAGGATCGTAATTAGATGAAGAAGAATGATGAGATAAAGTTTCACCAATGCTATTGGCAATAGCAGATTTATCAGTTAACAAAGTATCGCCATCCTTCAGATGGTTAACTGTAGAATTTGATCCCTTGCCTTTGATCTTTTTGATCATGTTCCATACCGTGGACATAGGGGTAAGAGAGTTAATTTTTGAGACATAAGTCTGCCAGGATTGACGTTTATTTTGCTTAAATAGACGTCTTGCCTTGGCATTTGAAATTTTAACAGTATTTAAATTATGGACAGTGGGATGTTCACGGAAGTACTTCTCCGCCTTCTTACGACATTTCCTAGCTTGTTTGCAATTATCATCAAACCATGGTTTACGAACACGTGGGTTGACAGAGGACTTAGGCATTGATTCATTAGCAATTTCATTCAGTTGATCTGAAAACAACTTAATCGGGTCAGTAATATTCTGAAAAGAAGTAGGTTGTAATTTATCTTTGCATAAAGATTGAAATAAAAGCCAATCAGCCTTCAAAAAATTCCATCGAGGTGAAGGTGGATCATCAGCGGGATTAATGGGCTTAAGCACCGTGGGGAAATGGTCACTCCCACATAGGTCATCATGAACGGACCATGAGAATTCATTTAACAAAACTGAATCCGTCAAAGACAGATCTAAAGATGAATAGGTACCAGTAGCAGGGTGTAAGTAAGTGTCCGAGTCGTCATTAAAAATGCAAAGATCGTTGTCGGAAACAAAATCCTCGATCACTTTTCCCTTTTGATTAATGGTTGAACTTCCCCATAGAGGATTATGCCCATTTAGATCACCCATGATGAGACAGGGCTTTGGGAGCTGGTCGTATAGTTTTTGTAGATCATTACGCTGAAGATTTGAAGAAGGAGGAATGTATAAGGAGCAAAGTGTGAAGGCAATATGCAGTGTAAGTCTAACTGCAACTGCTTGCAGAGTCGAGTCAAGCGGAACAGGACTGTGAACAACGCCCCGCCGCACTAGAATAGAAGCACCTCCAGTAGCTTTATCTCCTGGAGGAGAGAAGGAATGATATGAACTATATTGCTTTAAATCAAACTTATCTGTATTTTTAAGGTACGTCTCTTGTAAACAAATTGCTGATGTATTTAAATCACTTGTTAATAACTGCAGTTCATTAAAATTATGCCTAAGTCCTCTGCAATTCCATTGCATTATATTAGACAATTGAGTCATGGTGGCTCAATTGGAGATCGCTCGCGTGAATGTGAGGAGGAACTACTCCCCCGCCTGTCCTGTGAGGACAGATTAACCTCCATGTCCAGAGGCCCAAAGGAGTTCTGTAAAGGAACCTCTGAAGGTGAAGGGACGATTGGCAGTTGTTTTTTCTTCAATTTCTTTTTTTCTTTATTCGACAAATGAACAACGACTGGTTGTTTGACTGACGTATGTGATGGTTTCTGAGACTGAATCTCAGTCTGAGAACCTGAACTGGATAGACTGATGGTAGGTATATCCTGAATCATTGGAACAGTATCAACTGGTTGATCTGACGTGATCCATGTCAAGTCAGTCTGACACGAAATAGTAGATGTTGTAACAGAGCGGGAGACTGCAGCGGAGTAAGAAATAGTTGAGGGGGTATTGGTCTGAATTTTGAATAGTTTTTTGGCATCCAGGTAGGATATGTTTTTTTCACATTTTATTTTCATTATTTTGGATTCCATTTGCCACACAGGGCAAGATTTGGATGAAGCAACATGTGGGCCTGAACAATTTGCACACTTCAGATCATGATTACAGTCAATGCTCTCATGGTTGTCACCACAACGATGACACGCCACAGAGTTATGACAGGATTTTGAGCCATGACCGAAATGTTGGCACTTGTAGCATCGGAGCGGATTGGGGACATACACATCCACTCCGATGTTCATATAACCTGCTTTTATGGACTGTGGAAGGGAAGTTTTGGCAAACGTCATGAGATAGGTATTGGTGTTCGTGATGACACCGTCTTTCTTGATCGTGAAACGTTTAACAGCAGTCACAGCCTGGTCTTCCAATTCAGTAGCAATTTCATCCTCAGACATGTCGGACAGACATCGAGCCCTGTCACGAACAATGCCTCGACAAGAGTTTAAAGTTATGTGCACAGACACAGCAACCTCAATATTGGCAAATGTAGATATAGACAACAGATTGAGAGATTGCTGTCTCCTTGCACACACCACCAGAAGCGAACCACTACGGAGACGGGTGACGTTCTTGACCTCACCACAAATCCCGGACACAGCCTTAGAAATGGCAAAAGGATTTAATTTGATAGGCAGCTTATCAGCAGCCTCAATAACCAGGAATCTAGCCCAGGTATCAATAGTTTGAGAAATACTTCCAGACGAAATATCAATGTCTTCTAATCGTCTCTTTTTTTCACTGCGAGATGAACCAGATTGCTGTTGAGCCATGATGAAAGAATATGATTCAGCACCCCTGTTCCCCACCCGCCATCGAGTGTCAACAAGGACAGTGTTATATCGCACCGGACATCCAGGATGCAAACACCAGGGATACAGGGATGCTATACTCCAGCAAATATGACTTGAATAGCTATATTTATCTACCAGATTTAGTGCCAGGCAGGTTCAGTCCATGACAAGAAACTGGAGACATACAGAATACAGAGGTCAACATCACCAGATTGGCCCATGAGCCACCGCCTTCTGGCGTAAGACTCTAGGCAATTAATTCCATCCAAAATTGTTAGTTCATACAAGTTATGCATGGCCAAGATCAAAACATACATTAAATACAACACAGGCGTGCATATACAATATTACGCACAGGGCCTGGCGTGACCAGCCGATTGATAAGACCTGGCCCATCTTACCACCCGTCTAGGCGAAGTAAGGGTCGAAGTAGTGTGTTGGGCAAAGGAACACTGTTCCTGGAACCAGTGCCCTCAACTACCAGACTCCCGTCCTCCGCCGACACAGGGACGCAACCCACGGCAAACGGGCTGCCCACTTTGGTCGCCTCTTACGACCAGCAATTGGGTGCTGTGGAAATATTCTACCCCTGTTCCACACGGGGGAAGAGCTATTAGCGCTACCCAGCACTCACCACGAGGAGGTTGCTCTTCACGAGTGCCTATATCGTGACGAGAACTACATTAATAAGACATATATGGAGACGAAATAAAAACCTGTCAACGATAGACAGTACAATAACGAGTAAATCACAGTTTTGATTTAAAACTAGTTGAGAATATTAAAAGTTAGTAAGTATTAGAGAACAGCACAATATAAAAATGGGCTAGAGATCGTCAGTCACTGAAGGGTGATCACCATACTAGGGACCGTTGGGACTTATAGTACCTTAGCTTCCTGCATGGACCCCGGCAGGATTTATATCACCCTACAGTCACTGGCTATAAGTTACCAGTTAAGCCTAAGATTAAAATGACAAAAATACTACGTTTAAAAACCTGGTATGCAGAAAAATACTTCGAATGATTTGGGACTTACATACCCTCTTAGAGAGACAATAAGTTTACGCTACTTCAACCCCCCTCGAGGGTACAGCCACGTACAGTCTAAGTTATTAACTAGCACTACCAATATCTAAAAGCATATTATGTACATCAAAATTTATGAAATAATTCAATTTCCTTTAAAAAACACATTATTAAATTATTGCATCGGCAATATTGCAGCCATATTGCGATGAAAACAAGTTAATTATGATTAAATATCTGTCGACAAAGGACAGTAAAACAGTAAGTCATGTATCACAGTTAAGGTATAAAACAAACCAGTTCACAATAGAAATAAAGAATTCTTCAGTAGATTTGGTACAAGATAAAACTGGGCTATATACCTCTGGCAACCAAAGCTAGACCACCTAACTGGGGATCATGGGGACTTACAGTGCCTTAGCTCCCTGCATGATTCCCAGCAGGATTTATGTCATCACTTTGGGCACAAGTGTCATCTTCAA
Source organism: Haliotis cracherodii (assembly GCF_022045235.1). Classification (NCBI taxonomy): domain Eukaryota; kingdom Metazoa; phylum Mollusca; class Gastropoda; order Lepetellida; family Haliotidae; genus Haliotis; species Haliotis cracherodii. The sequence continues at coordinate 35,542,514 of NW_027266286.1, forward strand.
TGCTAACCAATATTAAAGATCAAACCATAGTCAAGTAGTTAAAACACTAGTGGATATTACTCACTTTTATTTAGATGGACTTGCATGCCAGAGTCAAGAGGACAATCATTTTATGCTACTTTAACCCCCTGAGTAGCACCGCCTTCAATAATATCAGTTGTTAATAATATCACACCAATTATAAAACAATTCAAAATTCAAAATTTATCAAATAACTCTATTTCTTTTAAAAAACCGAGAAGTAAATGAACGTTGATATTATTAAAAAGATCCTTTAAAGACGTTAAATGATAATAAGTATCCCTTGTGAGAGAAAAGTCTATACAATCAAGCAAGATATGCTTGACTGTAATTCTCTCATCACAAGGGATGCAAAACGGAGGATCTTCACCTTTAAGCAAATATTCATGGGTATAACGGCTATGGCCAATGCGACATCGTCGTAAAACAACTTCATCGTGTCGTGACTGGCAACCCAAGTAGGTATATCCAAGAGTAGGTTTTATTGCATGCAGTTTGTTCAACCCTAACTGGGTATTCCACTTTGTTTGCCGTAAATGTCTGATATAATCTTTAATACAAGATTTAAAATCAGAGTGTGGAATCAGAATATTAGAGACAGACTGTTCAAGGGCAGCCTTAGCTGCAGCGTCAGCTTTGGTATTGCCCACGATGCCAACATGGCTTGGTAACCAACAAAATATGATGTCGCATTTGCTAGTAGACAGATCATTGTATAATTCTAAAATGTCAAGAACATATGGGTGATTTAGAGAGACATTGTTTAGTGCTTGAAGGCATGAAAGAGAATCAGAAAAAAATGATAAATTGTTTACTTTTAGATTGATGTTGAATGAAGTCCAAGGCTGTTTTTATAGCGTTTGCCTCAGCAGTGAAAATGGAGCTAGTGCCTGGGATTCTAGTAGATATGGTTTTTGATCCAATGACAGTGGCACTGGAAACTTTGCCACTATCCTTGGATCCATCCGTGAAGATTGAACGATGGGAATCATACTTGCGTCGTAATTGTAAATATTCCTGTTGGTATTCTAAATCATTTGTGTCAGATTTTTTTAATTGAGTGAGTGAAAGGTCCACTTCCGGTCTGACCAACTGCCACGGGGGAGTAGAGAGTAGTCGATAAGAAGTGATTAAATCTAAATCAATATTGGCAGCAATCACATGCGGTTGGATACGAATCCCGAGTGGTGGAACGAGATTCGGCTTACGATTGAACAGTTCCTCATAAAGTGGATGGAATACACAGTCATACGCTGGGTTTGAATGATTTGAAGCCAATTTTGTGATATATTGTAGGGATAATTTTATAAGGCGTTGTTGAAGGGAAGGTTCATCAGCCTCTGTGTATAAGCTGTCAACAGGAGATGTTCTAAATGCTCCAAGGCAGAGCCGTAGTCCTTGATGGTGTATTGTATTTAACTTTTCTGAATTACTTTTACAGGCTCCACCGTAAACTATGGAGCCATAATCAAGTTTTGACCGGATAAGTGATTGATATAAATGAAGGAGAGTTGTTTGATCCCCACCCCAATTTGAAGTTGAGACAACTTTTAGCAGATCAAGGGCCTTCAGGCATTTTGCCTTAAGATATCTAATATGTGGTAGAAAGGTTAAATGTCCGTCAAATATTAACCCCAAAAAATTGACTTCCTCTACAATTTTAATTGCAGTACCATCAGAAATGTATACAGTTTGTCTTGGATTTGGAAAACCTAAAACAATTTTTCAGACACCATTTCTGAATTTTATTTGGACACAGTTGCAGCTGTCTCTCAATGGTATGCATATTTTTACAACGACAAGATAAATTGAATCATCCACAAAAAGTGATCCATCAACTGAATTATTTAAAACTTCGAAAGACTATTTATTTTAATACTAAATAAGGTGACAGACAAAATACTGCCTTGTGGGACACCCTGATCCTGATTGTAATGATCAGACAGGGTTGACCCCACACGGACTTGAAATTGTCTGTCTGTTAAAAACTGGGATACAAAATGAGACAAGCGTCCTCTCAAACCAAAGTCATGTAGATTTTTCAAAATGCCATGCTTCCAAGTGGTATCATATGCATTTTCTAAATCAATAAAGATAGATACAGCATGTTGTTTAGAAACAAACGCATTTTTTATGAAAGATTCTAAACGTACTAGATGATCTATAGTACTACGGTTTTTACGGAAACCGCATTGAATATTTGTAATCAGATTATTAGTTTCCAAATACCACACTAACCGATTATTAACCATTCGTTCCATTGTTTTGCAAACACAGCTAGTTAAAGATATAGGTCTGTAATTAGATGGATCTGAATGACCCTTGCCAGGCTTAGGTATAGGGATAACGATTGCATTATGCCAAGAAGGTGGGAAATTTCCTGAAGTCCAAATTTCATCAAATATTTCTAAAAGTACAGCACGACTAGATTCGGGCAAATGCTTCAAAAGCTGATAGTGAATATTATCAGCTCCTGTTGCTGTGTCATGAGCTTGCCCAAGGGCTGTTTGTAGTTCATGTAGTGAAAAAACTTCATTATAGTCTTCGCCATTTTCAGAGTTGAAATTAATCCCCTTCTTTTCCTGAAGGTTCTGATATGTTTGAAATTCTGGATGATAGTTTGACGAAGAAGAGTGTTTAGCTAACGTTTCGCCAAGTTTATTTGAAATATCGGAATGATCTTCCAGGAAGTGATCACCTTCCTTAAGATGATGAACACTTGATTTTAAGCCTTTGCCCTTAATCCGTTGGATCATATTCCACACCTTTGATATAGGTGTACGTGAATTAATTTTGGAAACGTATGTTCTCCACGAATGACGTTTATTTTGTTTGAAAGTTCGTCGTGCCTTGGCACTAGTAATCTTAACATTATTCAAATTATGTACAGTAGGATGTTTTCGGAAAAACTTCTCCGCTCTCTTCCTACATTTTCTTGCCTGTTTGCAATCACTATCGAACCATGGCTTGCGAATGTGTGGATTTGCAGAGGACTTAGGAATGGTATCATTGGAAATTGCGTTCAGTTCATCTGAAAAGAACTGAATGGGGTCAGCAATATTCCTGAACATATCATGTTTTAGTTTATCAGTACATAAAGTAGTGAATTGAGCCCAATTGGCCTTTGAAAAATTCCATCTTGTCGAGGGTGGAACGTCAGATGGATTATTGACTGTCAGAATTGTAGGAAAGTGGTCACTACCACATAGATCATCATGAACTGACCACGAAAATTCATCCAAAAGAGTTGCATCTGTAAGTGAAAGGTCCAAGGCTGAATAACTACCTGTTGCAGGTTGTAAATATGTGTTAGAACCATCATTAAAAACACGTAGACCATTGTCAGATATGAAATCCTCTAGCGTGTGCCCTTTGACGTTAGTGGTGCTACTTCCTCATAAAGGGTTATGACCGTTTAAATCGCCCAGTATTATGCAGGGCCGAGGGAGCTGGGTCATAAAAGGACTGAAGCTCAGATCGCTGAAGAGTGGAAGATGGTGGTATGTACAAGGAGCACAGAGTAAATGCAAGGTGCAAAGTTAAACGGACGGCTACAGCCTGAAGAGTAGTGTTAAGATGAACAGGACTATGTATAATACCCTGCCTCACCAAGATAGAGGAACCGCCAGTGGCCTTGGCACCTGGTGGAGAAAAGGAATGGTAAGCATGATATTGACGCAACTCAAATTTATCTGTCTGCTTCAGATATGTTTCTTGAAGACAGAAAACAGAAGGTTTAACATCTTGTACTAATAGCTGTTCTTCATTGAAATTGGCCCTAAGTCCTCTGCAATTCCACTGAATGAGTGGACAGTTAGTGTTCGTGGTACAGGAGGTGGCAGTATAGGAGATCTTTTCCTAGCCCGAGGCGAATGACTGTTGTTTCGCGTTCGGGGGTGAGGTGTGACATCCATGTCCTCTAGTATCTGAAATTTGTTGAACAGTTGGACAGTATTACGTTGACCTTTCGGTACTCGATCGGATTTCTGTGAATAATTGAATGTATTGCTGGCATTAACCACAGAGGGAGATGGTGAACGAGATGTGGAACGAGACAGTGATTTAGATGGAGAATTTGTTTGCGTAGATCAACAGATTGAGCATCAACAATAGAATACTACAAGGTCTTAATCCAGGTGATGTCTGTCTGGCATTCAACAGATTGAACAGATTTCGAGCATTTTGGAGCTGTACGTGTAACGACTGCAGAATATGAGAGTAGGAGTGGTAGATGACATAACCAATTGTTTGGCATCTGCAAAGGAAATATTCCTTTCATGTTTCAGTTTTATTATCTGATGTTGTTGTTGCCAGACAGGACAGGATTTCGAAGACGTGATCTCCAGAACAGTTCGCACATTTTGGATTGTTTGAGCAGTCTAAAGTTTCATGGTCAGATTCTCCACACCAACGATTTTTTTTTGTTGGTTCATGATTGGGCACCATGCCCAAACTTTTGGCATGAGTAACACCGGAGCGGATTTGGTATGCACTTATCCACACCAATGATACAGTAACCCGCTTTGATTGCTTTTGGTGGATTCGGCAGAGAAAAGGTAAAGAGATAAGTGTTTAACTTTTCAATTTGACCATTTTGTCTCTTTGTAAATCGTTTGACACCTGTTACACCCTGGTCTTTCAGTTCAAAAGTTATATCCTCTTCAGACATATCTGAGAAACAAGGTTCTCTGTCCCTGACAATGCCTTTTGAACTGTTGAGTGATTTGTGCGCTGATACATTAACCGGCACAGAAACAAGGTGTTTCACAGCCAATAGCGTAGCTGATTGAGAAGCAGATTTACACTCAATTAAGATACAGCCAGATCGTATCTTTTTCATGGACACAACATCACCAGCAATACAATAAATTGCTTTGGAAAGAGCAAAGGGATTTATCTTTAAAGGTCCATCATCAGATGCCGAGATAACCAAAAATCGAGACCAAAAGTCAGTCTTGTTTCTTGAAACAGTATCATCATCAGATGAACTATCATCTAACGTACGGTTTAGTTGTTTTGGGGGTATCATAGTAAGTGTATACAAGTTCATCGTCCCAGCTCCCCACCCACCATGGAGTATCAAGAAGACAATGCTAAACGCCAGTGGGTCTCCAACTGACAGCACCAAGGATACTGGGTCGATATACTCAAGCAGAAATATCAATGCAAGATTAATAGTTCTACCGGATTGGCCCATGAGCCACCGCCTTCTGGGCATATTTGACTCTAGGCAATAATTTGTACTCATTTTTTCAAAATATATTGAAATTAAATGAACTGAGTAACCAAGACCCACAAATATACATTTAATATAACATTTAAGTGCAAAACAAATAAACTGCACATTGTAAATGAAACATTATAAATTCAATGAAATTGTCTAGGTTGAAAATTGATTAAATGCAACTGTTGACATATCATTCCAAAGTTTGTTCATTTTGTGCAAGACAATGTTAATGCACAGGGCTTGGCTTGACCAGCCGATTGATAGGACCGGGCCCATCCTACCACCCGTCTAGGCGAAGTAAGGGTCGAAGTGGTGTATTGGGCAAAGGAACGCTAATCCTTGAACCAGTGCCCTCAACCACCAGACTACCGTCCTCCGCCGACACGGGGCGCAACCCACGGCAAACAGGTTGCCCATTTTAGTCGCCTCATACGACCAGCAATGGGAGGCTGTGGAAATATTCTGCCCCGGTTCCACACGGGGGAAGAGCTATTAGCGTTACCCAGCACTCACAACGAAGAGGTTGCTCTTCACGAGTGCCCAATATTAAATGAGAATGTACGTGATTAAAAAGGTCCTTGACTGTTTTGACACTATAATATATATATCCCTTGTGATGGAAAAATCAATACAATCAAGCAGGACATGCTTGACTGTGATTCTTTCATCACAAGGGATGCAAAACGGAGGATCCACACCTTTTAGTAAATATTCATGAGTATATCTGCTGTGGCCAATACGACATCGTCGCATAATGACCTCTTCAAATCTGGACTGACAGCCCAAGAAGGTATATCCGATAATTGGTTTAATTTCATGTAACTTATTTATACCTACTTGGGTGTCCCACTTCCTTTGCATTAGATCACGAATGTAAGCTCTAATAACAGGTTTATAATCACTGTATGGGACAAGAAGTGGTGTCACAGATTTGTTGAGTGCTGCTTTAGCAGCAGCATCGGCCTTTGTGTTACCAGAGATACCAACATGGCTTGGTAACCAACAAAAGACGATGTCATATTGGCCAGTAGCAAGATCATTAAATAACTCAAGAATTTCAATTAAAAATGGATGTTTGCAAGACATATTTTTAATAGCCTGAAGGCACGAAAGTGAATCGGAAAACATAATGAATTCTTTACATTTTGATTGATTTTTAATATATTTTAGTGCTGTTAAAATTGCGTTTGCTTCAGCAGTGAAGATTGAACTATGATCTGGTAATCTTGATGATATTGTTCTGGATCCAATGACAGTGGCACTAGCAACTGCGCCACCATCCTTGGATCCATCTGTAAATATAGATTTATAAGTGTCATAAGTGTTTCGTAATTGATTGTATTCTTGTTTATAAATTAGTGGATTCGTTTCAGATTTCTTCAGACTAGTTAATGTAAGGTCTACCTCTGGCCTTACCATTTGCCAAGGAGGCGATGAAAAAAGTTGTGTGGGAGCTATATGCTGAAAGTTAATGTTCGCAGCAGAAACGACTGATTTAATTCTTATTCCTAGTGGTGGAACAAGAGATATTTTCGAATTGTAAATATCTTCATAAAGTGGATAAAAAACGCAATTAAAAGCTGGATTTGACTGATTGGAATATAATTTAGTGATGTACTGTAAAGATAGTTTCAGACGGTTTGTTTTAGAGACGGCTCATCTGCTTCAACAGACAGACTTGGAATAAGAGAAGTGCGAAAGGCTCCAAGGCAAAGCCTCAGTCCTTGGTGATGTATAGTATCAAGTTTTTTTTAAATTACTTTTACAGGCTCCACCATAGACGATGGTGCCGTAATCAAGTTTTGAACGGATCAGTGGCCTGTATAAGTGTAGGAGGGTTGTCTGATCAAACTTTCAATAAATCAAGCGCCTTCAGGCATTTAGCTTTAAGTGATTTAATGTGTGGTAAGAAAGTTAAATGGCTATCAAAGATGAGTCCCAAGAATTTGGCCTCCTTCACAACTTTGATAGAGGTGCCATTCAAAAATAATTCAGGGTCTTTATGCGGCTTATATTTTCTGCAGAAGTGTATGCAGTTAGTTTTAGAATTAGACACCACTTGTGAATTTTATTGAGACAGATTTGTAACTGCCTCTCTATTGTATGCATATTTTTACCACAACAAGATAGATTAAAGTCATCCACAAAAAGTGATCCATCTACTGAATCGTTTCAAACCTTGGACAGACTATTAATTTTAATACTAAATAAAGTGACAGACAAAATACTGCCTTGTGGGACACCCTGATCCTGATTATAATGGTCAGACAGGGTTGTACCCACTCGGACTTGAAATTGCCTGTCTGTTAAAAACTGTGATATAAATTGAGGTAAACGACCTCTCAAGCCAAAATCATGTAAATCCTGTAAAATGCCATGCTTCCAGGTAGTATCGTATTCTTTCTTGAGATCAAAGAATATGGATACTACGTGTTGTTTATTTACAATAGCATTTTTAACAAAGGATTCTAACCGTACTAAATGATCTATAGTACTTCTGTTTTTCCGGAAACCACATTGAATATTAGTAATAAGATTGTTTGTTTCCAGATACCAAACTTATCTGTTATTTACCATTCGTTCCATGGTCTTACAGACACAACTGGTTAAAGATATAGGACGGTAATTTGAGGGATCTGTATGATCCCGGCCAGGTGTTGGTATGGGGACTACAATGGCATTATGCCACGAAGGAGGGAAATTCCCTGAAGTCCATATCTGGTCAAAAATGTCTAAAAGGGTTTCGAGACATGATTCAGGCAAATGTTTCAAGAGCTGATAATGGATATTATCATCTCCTGTTGCTGTATCATGAGCTTGTCAAAGGGCAGTACGTAGCTCATGTAATGAAAATACTTCATTATAGTCTTCACCATTGTCCGAATTAAAATGTATTGTTTTCTTTTCCTGTTGTTTCTGATATTTTCTAAATTCCGGGACATAATTTGATGATGAAGAATGTTTGGCTAACGTTTCTCCAAGTTTATTTGCAATTTCAGTTTTATTAGTTAATAACTGATCACCATCCTTAAGATGGTGAACAGAAGATTTTGAGCCTTTGCCTTTAATTTTCTGAACCATGTTCCACACCTTGGACATGGGTGTACGTGAATTTATCTTTGAGACATAGTTCCTCCAAGATTGCCGCTTATTTTGTTTAAAAGAACGTCGTGCCTTGGCATTTGTAATTTTAACCCTACCCAAATTGTGGACTGTAGGATGTCGGCGGAAATATTTTTCTGCTTTTTTCCTACACTTTCTGGCCTGTTTGCAGTCATTAGTAAACCATGGTTTACGAATATGGGGATTCACAGAGGACTTAGGAATGGTTTGGTCAGCAATGTCATTCAGTAAATCCGAAAACAACTGTATCGGATCTGGAATATTCTGGAAAATGACATGTGTTAATTTGGCAGTACACAGTACCTCATATAAAGACCAATTAGCCTTGGTAAAGTTCCAACTGGATGATGGTGGCTCATCAGCAGGATTAACAGTTTTAAGTCTAGTGGGAAAATGATCGCTCCCGCAAATTCATTATACAAGTTTGAGTCCGTGAGTGACAGATCGAGGGCAGAATAAGTTCCAGTGGCTGGGTGTAAATAGGTGCTGGAATCATCATTAAGGATACATAAGTTATTGTCAGAAAGAAAATCCTCAATGATTTTTCCTTTATTATTAGCATTTGTACTTCCCGGGTTGTGATCGTTTAGATCACCCATGATAATGCAGGGCTTTGGAAGTTGATCATGTAGATTTTGAAGATAAGACTGTCGAAGATAAGATGAAGGAGGGATATATAAGGAGCACAGCGTAAGAGCAATGTGCAGAGTCAGACGTACAGCAACAGTTTGAAGATACAGGGCTATGTATGATGCCCTGCCGCACCAAGATAGTTGAGCTTCCCGTTGCTTTATCTCCAGGAGGAGAAAAGGAATGATAATCATCGTACTGCCTTAAGGTAAACTGATCTGTAGTTTTCAGGTATGTTTCCTGAAGACATAATGCTGACGGTTGAAGATACTGTATCAATAATTGTATCTCATTAAAATTATGCCTAAGTCCTCTGCAATTCCACTGTGGTATATATTGGACAACTGAGTCATGGTGGCTCATTTGGAGAACGCTCGCGTGAATGTGAGGAGGAACTACTCCTCCGTCTGTCCTGAGAGGACAGAGTAACCTCAATGTCCAGAGGCCCAAAGGAGTTCTGTAAAGGAACTTCTGAAGGCGAAGGGACAATAGGTGTCTGTTTTCTACTCAATTTCTTTTTCTCTTTTTTTTCAGATTTACTGGTTGTTTCCCAGACGTTTGGGATTGTGTCTCAGACTGAATCTCAGTCTGAGATCCTGAACTTGATTAACTGATGGCAGAAATAACGTTTGGAAATAGTGGAATTTGGAAAAGTAGCAACAGGTTGTTCTGACTTGACCCATGTCAAGTCAGTCTGACACGAAATAGATGATGTTGCTACAGGGCTTGCGACTGCAGCGGAGTAAGAAATAGTTCATGGAGTCGTGGTCTGATCTTTCAATATTTTTTGGGCATCCGGGTAGGGTATGTTCCTTTCACATTTCAGTTTCATTATTTTAGATTCAATCTGCCACACAGGGCAAGATTTAGATGAAGCAACATGTGGGCCAGAACACATTTCAAATCAGTTTCGCATTCAGTGCTCTCATGGTTGTCACCACAACGATGACATACCACAGAGTTACGACAAGATTTGGAGCCATGACCGAAACGTTGACACTTGTAGCATTGGAGCGGATTGGGGACATACACATCCACTCCGAAATGGAAGTATCCTGCTTTAATTAACTGGGGAAGGGTTGTACGGCCAAACGTCATGAGATACGTATTTGTATTGGTGATGACACACACCATCCTTCTTGAATGTAAAACGTTTAACTGCAGTTACAGCCTGGTCTTCCAACTCCGTAGCGATTTCGTCTTCCGACATGTCGAACAGACAACGAGCCCTGTCATGAACAATGCCTCGACAAGAATTTAATGTTCTGTGCTCAGACACAGCAACCTCAATATTGGCAAATGTAGAGATAGATAAAAGATTGAGAGATTGCTGTCTCCGTGTACACTCCACAAGAAGCGAACCACTACGGAGACGGGTGACGTTCTTGACCTCACCGCAAATCCCGGACACAGCCTTAGAAACAGCAAAAGGGTTCAATTTGATGGGTAAGTTATCAGTAGCCTCAATCACCAGGAATTTAGCCCAGGAATCGATATGTTGAGAAAGATTTCCAGTTGAAATTTCAATTTCTTTTTTTCATGACGAGATAAACAAGATTTCGGGAGAACCATCTTGAAAAGAAAATGATTCAGCACCCTGGTCCCCACCCGCCATCGAGTATCAACAAGGACAGTGTTGTAGCGCATCGGATTTCCAGCATGCAAACACCAGGGATACAGGGATGTTATACTCCAGCAAATATGACTTGAATAGCTATATTTATCTACCAGATGTAGTGCCAGGCAGGTTCAGTCCATGACAAGAAACTGGAGACATGGAGAATAAAGAGGTCAACATCACCAGATTGGCCCATGAGCCACCGCCTTCTGGCGTAAGACTCTAGGCAATTTATTCCATCCAAAATTGAGAATTCATACAAGTAATGCACGGCCAAGACCAAAATATACATTAAAATACAACACAGGAGTGCATATACAATATTACGCACAGGGTCTGGCATGACCAGCCGATTGATAAGACCGGGCCCATCTTACCACCCGTCTAGGCGAAGTAAGGGTCGAAGTAGTGTGTTGGGCAAAGGAACACAGTTCCAGGAACCAGTGCCCTCAACTACCAGACAGGTTTTACGACCAGCAATGGGGTGCTGTGGAAATATTCTGCCCCGGTTCCACACGGGGGAAGAGCTATTAGCGTTACCCAGCACTCACCACGTGGAGGTTGATCTTCACGAGTGCCATATACTGTAAAGATAATTTCAGACGTCTGAGTTTTAGTGATGGTTCATCAGCCTCTACATATAAACTGTTAATGGGAGAAGTTCTGAAGGATCCAGGGCAGAGCCGTAGTCCTTGGTGATGTATAGAATCCAGAATTTTTAGATTGCTTTTGCATGCACCCCCATAAACGATGGAGCCATAATCTGGTTTTGAACGTATGGGAGATCTATATAGTTGGAGAAGGGTCTTCTGATCACCTCCCCACTTTGAATTGGAAACGATTTTTAACAAATCGAGTGCCTTCAGGCATTTAGCTTTAAGGTATTTGATATGGGGTTTAAATGTCAAATGGCTATCAAAAATATGTCCTAGGAATTTGTCTTCCGTTACAATTTTGATAGGTGTGTCATCCAAATACAGTACAGGGTCTTGATGTGGTTTATATTTGCGTCAAAAATGTATACACTTTGTCTTGGTTTTAGCAACTTTGAAGCCATTTTCAAGTGACCATCTTTGAATTTTATTACGACATAACAGCAATTATCTTTCAACTGAATGCATATTTTTACCACGACAAGATATGTTAAAATCATCCACGAAAAGCGACCCATCTATGGAATCATTTAAGACCTTAGACAGGCTATTTATCTTAATACTAAATAGTGTAACAGACAAGATACTGCCTTGTGGGACACCCTGATCCTGATTATAATGAGTGAGTGAGTGAGTTAAATTTTAAGTCACATCGGCAATATTTACATCATCCCCACAGCTGTTGGCGATTTTTGACAAATATAACAAATATTAAAACAACACATATGCTACGATTAAAAACGTGGTTGAAATAAATTTACTTTGAAAGACATGGTCTTACATACCCTCTCAGGGGGACAATACTTTTACACTACTTCGACCCCCGTCGAGGATATAGCCACTAACAATCTCAGTTACTGATTATTTTACCAATTATAAAAGTGAACTTATTTATATATAAAACATAATCAAAATTTATGTAACAATTCAATATCCTTTAAAAAAACAAGAATAAAATGAGAACTTACCTGATTAAAAAGTGAGTGAGTGAGTGAGTTAATATTTAACGTCACATCGGCAATATTTCAGCCATATCGTGACGAGAATTAATACATTAATAACAAATAAGTATATATAATTTATAAAAAACCTGTCAGCAAAGGACAGTACAATAACTAGAATATCACAGAGTGTATTAAAACTAGTTGAGGAACAAATAAAAGCAGACAGAATTAACAACACAATATAAAAATGGGCTAGAGATCGTCAGTAACTAAAGGGAGAACACCATACCAGGGACCATGGGGACTTACAGTGCCTTTGCTTCCTGCATGGACCCTGGCTGGATTTATATCAGTCCTTCAGTCACTGGCGATAGTTTACCAGTTAAGCCTAAGATTAAAATGACAAAAATACTACGTTTTAAAATTCTGGAATGCATAACAATACATTGAATGATGTGGGACTTACATACCCTCTTAGGGGGACAATAATTTTACGCTACATCAACCCCCCTCGAGGGTACAGCCACTCACAATCTAAGTTATATATTAGCACTACCAATATATAAAAATATATTATGTACATCAAAATTTATGTATTAAATCAATTTCCTTTAAAATGTGCAATACTAAATGAGAATTAACTTGACTAAAAAGGTCCTTGACTGTTTTGACACTATAATATTCATCCCTTGTGATGGAAAAATCAATACAATCAAGCAGGACATGCTTGACTGTGATTCTTTCATCACAAGGGATGCAAAACGGAGGATCCTCACCATTTAAAAGATACTCATGTGTATATCTTGAATGGCCAATACGACATCGTCGCATAATGACCTCTTCAAATCTGGACTGACAGCCGAAGTAGGTGTAACCGATATTTGGTTTAATTTGATGTAATTTATTGATACCTACTTGGGCGTCCCACTTCTGTTGCATAAGATCTCGGATGTAAGATCGAATCATGGGTTTAAAATCAGTGTATGGGATCAGAAGTGGTGTCACAGATTTGTTGAGGGCTGCTTTTGCAGCAGCATCGGCCATTGTGTTACCAATGATACCAACATGGCTTGGTAACCAACAAAAGACGATGTTATATTGGCCAGTAGCAAGATCATTAAATAATTCGAGAATTTCGATTAAAAGTGGATGTTTTGATGACATAATTTTAATCGCCTGAAGGCATGAAAGAGAATCTGAAAACAGTATGAATTGTTTATGTTTAGCCTGATTACTGATATATTTAAGTGCTGTAAAAATGGCGTTTGCTTCTGCAGTGAATATGGAACTGTTATCAGGTAAACGTGAAGATATTGTTCTGGATCCAATGACGGTGGCACTAGCAACTGCGCCACCATCCTTGGATCCATCTGTAAAGATAGATTTATAAGTGTCATAATTGTTTCTTAATTGACTGTATTCTTGTTGGTAAATTAATTCGTTAGTGTCTGATTTCTTTAGTTTTGTTAATGTAAGATCTACCTCTGGCTTCACCATTTGCCAAGGAGGAGATGAGAAAAGTTTAGTAGGAGCTATATCTTGGAGTTGAATATTAGAAGCTGATATTGCAGATTTTATTCTGATTCCGAGTGGTGGAGTAAGTGTTGATTTCTTATTGTAAAGATCCTCGTAGAGAGCATGGAATATGCATTCAAAAGCTGGATTGGACTGATTAGAATATAATTTAGTGATGTATTGTAAAGATAATTTTAAACGGCGTTGTTTAAGAGAAGGCTCATCTGCTTCTATATAGAGACTGTGAATGGGAGACGTTCTAAAAGCTCCAAGGCAAAGCCTCAGGCCTTGATGATGAATGGTATCGAGTTTTTGTAAATTACTTTTGCAGGCTCCACCATAGATGATGGAGCAATAATCAAGTTTTGAACGAATTAGTGACTTGTATAAGTGTAAGAGAGTTGTTTGATCCCCTCCCCACTTTGAATTAGAAACTACTTTCAATAAGTCGAGTGCCTTCAGGCATTTAGCTTTAAGGTATTTAATATGTGGAAGGAAAGTTAAGTGGATTTAAAAAATAAGTCCCAAGAACTTGGCCTCCTTAACAACTTTGATAGGAGTGCCATTCAGAAATAGTTCAGGGTCCTTATGTGGCTTATATTTTCTGCAGAAATGTATACAATTAGTTTTTGATTTGGAAAATTTAAACCTGTTTTCTAAACACCACTTGTTAATTTTATGAAGACATATTTGTAATTGCCTTTCTATTGTGTGCATATTTTTACCACGACAAGATAGATTAAAATCATCCACAAAAAGTGATCCATCAACTGAATCATTTAAAACCTTTGACAAACTGTTAATTTTTATACTGAATAAAGTGACAGACAAAATACTGCCTTGTGGGACACCCTGATCCTGATTATAATGATCAGACAGGGTTGTACCCACTCGGACTTGAAATTGCCTGTCTGTTAAAAACTTGGATATAAAATGAGGCAGACGGCCTCTTAATCCAAAATCATGAAGATCTTTTAAAATACCATGTTTCCATGTTGTATCGTAAGCTTTTTCTAAATCGAAAAAGATCGATACAGCATGTTGTCTATTTACAATGGAATTTTTAATGAACGATTCTAAACGCACTAAATGATCGATAATACTTCTGTTTTTCCGGAAACCACATTGTATATTAGTAAGAAGATTATTTGTTTCCAAGTACCACACTAATCGATTATTTACCATGCATTCCATAGTTTTACAAACACAGCTGGTTAGTGAGATAGGTCTGTAATTTGATGGATCAGAATGATCCCGCCCAGGTTTGGGTATTGGTATAACAATGGCATTATGCCATGAAGGTGGAAACGACCCAGATGTCCAAATATCATCGAATATATTTGACATAGTTTCAAGGCATGATTCGGGCAAGTGTTTCAGCAGCTGATAATGAATATTATCAGCGCCTGCTGCTGTATCATGAGCTTGCCCTAAGGCAGTATATAGCTCATGTAGTGAAAATACCTCATTGTAATCTTCACCATTATCAGATGTAAAATTTACCTTTTTCTTTTCCTGTTGGAGCTGATATTTTTGAAATTCAGGAGCGTAATTAGATGAAGAAGAATGATGAGATAAAGTTTCCCCAATGCTATTGGCAATGGCATATTTATCAGTGAACAAAGTATCGCCATCCTTCAGATGGTTAACTGTAGAATTTGATCCCTTGCCTTTGATCTTTTTTATCATGTTCCATACCTTGGAGATAGGGGTACGAGAGTTAATTTTTGAGACATAAGTCTGCCAGGATTGACGTTTATTTTGCTTAAATAGACGTCTTGCCTTGGCATTTGAAATTTTAACAGTATTTAAATTATGGACAGTGGGATGTTTACGGAAGTACTTCTCCGCCTTCTTACGACATTTCCTAGCTTGTTTGCAAGTAGCATCAAACCATGGTTTACGAACACGTGGGTTGACAGAGGACTTAGGTATTGATTCATTAGCAATTTCATTCAGTTGGGTCATTAACATTCTGAAAAGAAGTAGGTTGTATTTTATCTTTGCATAAAGATTGAAATAAAAGCCAATCAGCCTTCAAAAAATTCCATCGAGGTGAAGTTGGATCAACAGCTGGATTAATTGGTTTAAGCACCGTGGGGAAATGGTCACTCCCACATAGGTCATCATGGACGGACCATGAGAATTCATTTAACAAAACTGAATCCGTCAAAGACAGATCTAATGATGAATACGTACCAGTTGCAGGGTGTAAGTAAGTGTCCGAGTCATCATTAAAGATGCATAAATCATTATCGGAAACAAAATCCTCGATCACTTTACCCTTTTGATTAAGTATAGAACTTCCCCATAAAGGATTATGCCCATTTAGATCACCCATGATGAGACAGGGCTTTGGGAGTTGGTCATATAGTTTTTGTAGATCATTTCGCTGAAGATTTGAAGAAGGAGGAATGTATAAGGAGCAAAGTGTGAAGGCAATATGCAGTGTAATTCTAACTGCAACTGCTTGCAGAGTCGAGTCAAGCGGAACAGGACTGTTAACAACGCCCCGCCGCACTAAAATAGAAGCACCTCCAGTAGCTTTATCTCCTGGAGGAGAGAAGGACTGATATGAACTATATTGCTTTAAATCAAACTTATCTGTATTTTTAAGGTGTCTCTTGTAAACAAATTGCTGATGTATTTAAATCACTTGTTAATAACTGCAGTTCATTAAAATTATGCCTAAGTCCTCTGCAATTCCATTGCATTATATTAGACAATTGAGTCATGGTGGCTCAATTGGAGATCGCTCGCGTGAATGTGAGGAGGAACTACTCCCCCGCCTGTCCTGTGAGGACAGAGTAACCTCCATGTCCAGAGGCCCAAAGGAGTTCTGTAAAGGAACCTCTGAAGGTGAAGGGACAATAGGTGGCTGTTTTCTACTCAATTTCTTTTTCTCTTTTTTTCAGATTTGCAGGTTGTTTCCCAGACGTTTGGGATTGTGTCTCAGACTGAATCTCAGTCTGAGATCCTGAACTTGATTGACTGATGGCAGGAATAGGTGTGGAATTTGGAATTGTAGCAACAGGTTGTTCTGACTTGACCCATGTCAAGTCAGTCTGACACGAAATAGATGATGTTGTTACGGGGCGTGAGACTGCAGCGGAGTAAGAACTAGTTGAAGTAGTTGTGGTCTGATCTTTCAATAGTTTCTTTGCATCCGGGTAGGGTATGTTCCTTTCACATTTCAGTTTCATTATTTTAGATTCAATCTGCCATACAGGGCAAGATTTAGATGAAGCAACATGTGGGCCAGAACAGTTTGCACATTTCAAATCATCTTCGCAGTCAGTGCTCTCATGGTTGGCACCGCAACGATGACAAACAACCGAGTTTCGACAGGATTTGGAGCCATGACCAAAACGCTGACACTTGTAGCATCGGAGCGGATTGGGGACATACACATCCACTCCGATGTGGAAGTATCCTGCTTTAATTGACTGGGGAAGGGTTGTACGAGCAAACGTCATTAGATACGTGTTTGTATTGGTGATGACACCGTCCTTCTTGAAAGTAAAACGTTTAACTGCAGTAACAGCCTGGTCTTCCAACTCCGTAGCGATTTCTTCTTCAGACATGTCGAACAGACAACGAGCCCTGTCACGAACAATGCCTCGACAAGAATTTAATGTTCTGTGCACAGACACAGCAACCTCAAGACTGGCAAATGTAGAGATAGATAAAAGATTGAGAGATTGCTGTCTCCGTGTACACTCCACAAGAAGCGAACCACTACGGAGACGGGTGACGTTCTTGACCTCACCGCAAATCCCGGACACAGCCTTAGAAACAGCAAAAGGATTCAATTTGATAGGTAAGTTATCAGTAGCCTCAATCACCAGGAATTTTGCCCAGGAATCAATAGTTTGCGAAAGATTTCCAGTTGAAATTTCAATTTCCTCTAGACGTCTCTTTTTTTCATTACGAGATGAACCAGACTGTGGGAGAGCCATGGTGAAAAGAAAATGATTCAGCACCCCTGTTCCCCACCCGCCATCGAGTGTCAACAAGGACGGTGTTATATTGCACCGGATATCCAGGATGCAAACACCAGGGATACAGGGATGGTATACTCCAGCAAATATGACGTGAATAGCTATATTTATCTACCAGATGTAGTGCCAGGAAGGTTCAGTCTATGACAAGAAACTGGAGACATACAGAATACAGAGGTCAACATCACCAGATTGGCCCATGAGCCACCGCCTTCTGGCGTAAGACTCTAGGCAATTTAGTCCATCAAAAATTGGTAATTCATACAAAGTATGCATGGCCAAGTCCAAAATATACATTATAATACAACACAGGAGTGCATATACAATATTACGCACAGGGCCTGGCATGACCAGCCGATTGATAAGACCGGGCCCATCTTACCACCCGTCTAGGCGAAGTAAGGGTCGAAGTAGTGTGTTGGGCAAAGGAACACAGTTCCAGGAACCAGTGCCCTCAACTACCAGACTCCCGTCCTCCGCCGACACAGGGACGCAACCCACGGCAAACAGGTTGCCCATTTTAGTCGCCTCATACGACCAGCAATGGGAGGCTGTGGAAATATTCTGCCCCGGTTCCACACGGGGGAAGAGCTATTAGCGCTACCCAACACTCACCACGAGGAGGTTGCTCTTCACGAGTGCCCTGATTAAAAAGATCCTTGATTCCTGAAACTTTGAAATATTTATCCCTTGTGATGGAAAAATCAATAGTCAAGCAGGACACAAGGGATGCAGAATGGAGGATCCTCACCTTTAAGTACATATTCATGAGCATATCGAAAATGGCCAATACGACATCGTCTTAATACGACCTCTTCAAATCTGGACTGACAACCCAAGTAAGTATAACCGATATTTGCTTTTATTGCATGTACTTTATTCATACCCACTTGGGTGTCCCACTTCTTCTGCATTAGATCTCTGATGAAACATCTAATGACAGGTTTAAAATCACTGTATGGTATAAGAAGTGGTGTCACAGATTTGTTGAGTGGTGCTTTTGCAGCAGCATCAGCCATTGTATTACCAATGATTCCAACATGGCTGGGTAACCAACAAAAAACGATGTCATATTGGCCAGTCGCAAAGTTATTATGTAGTTCTATGATGTCGAGGAAAATTGGATGCTGACACGAAGTATTTTTAATAGCCTGAAGACAGGATAAGGAGTCTGAAAAAATTATGAATTCTTTATGTTTAGATTGTTTATTAATATATTCTAAAGCAGTTAAAATGGCTTTTGATTCTGCTGTAAAAATTGAGGAGCCATCTAGTAATCAAGTTGATATAGTTCTGATTCCAATGATGGTTGCGCTGGCAACAGCATCACCATCCTTGGATCCATCAGTAAAGATAGATTTATACGTATCATATTCACACCTTAACTGAATGTTTTCCTGTTGATATTGTAGTTGATTAGTGTCCGATTTTTTAAATTTAGATAATGTAAGATCCACCCGTGGCTTTACCAATTGCCAAGGAGGTGAAGAAAGCAGGCGGAAAGGAGAGATATTTTCCAGTTTAATACCAGCAGCAGAAATTAAAGGTTTTATTCTTATTCCAAGAGGCGGAATAAGAGAGGACTTCTTACTATACAGATCCTCATAAAGAGGATTAAACACACAGTTGTGCGCAGGGTTAGATGGATTAGCATATAATTTTGTGATATACTGCAAAGATAATTTAGTTCGGCGTAGTTTAAGTGGTGGCTCATCGGCATCAA
Organism: Haliotis cracherodii; assembly: GCF_022045235.1. Lineage (NCBI taxonomy): Eukaryota > Metazoa > Mollusca > Gastropoda > Lepetellida > Haliotidae > Haliotis > Haliotis cracherodii. The sequence goes on from NW_027266286.1 coordinate 35,561,969, forward strand.
CGTACAGACTGTCAATGGGAGAGGTTCTGAAAGATCCGAGACAAAGTCTTAGACCCTGGTGATGTATGGGATCGAGTAATTTAAGATTACTTTTACAGGCTTCACCATAGATGATGGCGCCATAATCGAGCTTAGAACGGACAAGTGATCTATATAAGTGAAGGAGGGTCGTTTGATCTCCTCCCCACTTGGAATTAGAAACAACCTTTAATAAATCTAGTGCCTTCAGACATTTAGCTTTCAAATATTTAATATGCGGTAAGAAAGTAAGGTGATGATCAAAAATTATTCCTAAAGATTTAGCTTTTTTTACAAGCTAATTGGCGTTCCAGATAGATGTAAATCTGGGTCCCTATGTGGTTTATATTTTCGGCAGAAATGTATGCAATTTGTTTTAGACTTAGAAAACTTGAATCAGTACTGCTCTGCCCAAACATTGATTTTATTAAGACAAAGCTGCAATTGTCTCTCGATCGTGTGCATATATTGACCTCGACATGAGGCACTCGTGAAGAGCAACCTCCTCGTGGTGAGTGCTGGATAACGCTAATAGCTCTTCCCCCGTGTGGACTCGGGGTAGAATTTGTCCACAGCACCCCATTGCTGGTCGTAAAAGGCGACCGAATTGGGCAACCCGTTTGCCGTGGGTTGCGCCCCTGTGTCGGCGGAGGACGGGATTCTGGTGGTTGAGGGCACTGGAGCCAGGAACCGGTGTTCCTTTTGCCCAACACACCACTTTGACCCTTACTTCGCCTAGACGGGTGGTAGAATTGGCTCGATTCTATCAATCGGCTGGTCACGCCATGCCCTGCGCATGGAATACATTCATGTTGAAATAGTTCAGCTTTTTTTTATTGCTGTCCTTGAATGTTGTTAACCAAAATGTTATGATATAAATTTTTGCCTAGAGTCCTATGCCAGAAGGCGGTGGCTCATGGGCCAATCTGGTGTTGTTGACCTCCAAATTCAATATGCATCCATTTTCTTGTCATGGGCAGAACCAGCCTGGCATTTATTTTGGTATACAAATATTGCTATTTGTGTCATATTCACTGGCGTATAACAACCCTGTATCCCTGGTGTTTGCATCCTGGAGATCCGATGCAATTTAACACTGTCCTTGTTGACACTCCATGGTGGGTGGGGAGCAGGGTTGCTGAAAACTTTCCTTTCAATATGGCTCTCAATCATCCTGGTTCTAAACGGAGACATTTAGATACAAGTACATCTGATGAAACTGATACACATGTTGATTCCTGGGCTCGATTCCTTGTGGTCGAAGCTGCAGATCATGAACCAATTAAATTAAACCCCTTTGCTATATCTAAAGCTGTTCATGGCTATTGTGGGGAGGTGAAAAATGTGACGCGTTTGCGTAGTGGATCTCTTTTGGTGGAATGTATGCGAAAGCAGCAATCAATCAATTTGATGTCAATATCTCAGTTTGCTAATGTGAAGGTTACTGTTTCTCCTCACCGGACTCTGAACTCTTGCCGTGGCATTGTCCGTGACCGGACACGTTCCTTATCGGAAATGTCAGAGGAGGAAATTGTGGCTGAACTAAAAAGTCAAGGAGTTCAGGGGGTCAAACGCTTTACCAGAAAGGATGATAAATCCAATATTGTTCCTACGAACACGTATTTATTCACGTTTGCCCTTTCGTCTATTCCCAATTCAATTAAAGCTGGTTATGTCAACATCGGAGTGGAGATGTATGTCCCCAATCCACTCCGATGTTATAAATGTCAAAAATTTGGACATGGTTCCAAAACTTGCACGCGCCCCATGGTCTGTCATCGTTGTAGTGACAACCATGACAGTACAGATTGTAACCACGATCTGAAATGTGCAAACTGTGCTGGCCAACACATGGCCTCTTCTAAATTCTGCCCTGTTTATCAAACAGAAATGAAAATTCTAAAATTAAAGTGCGAAAGAAATATCAGTTTTGCAGACGCAAGAAAGCTTGTTACCAATCAGTCAACACCCACTTCCACTTTAAATTTTTCTGCTGCTGTAGCTAAATCTGTTACAACCTCTTCCTCTGTTCTGTGTCAGACTGAGTTGACATGGGTCAAGTCTGATCGACCTGTCCAAACTTCGTCTGTCACTCAGCCAGTCGTATCTGACCATCAACCAGCTTCATCATCCTCTACCTCTCCAGCTGAGACTCAGACAATTTCTGTGGAACCAGCAATGACGCAACAAAAGTTATCGAAAAAAGAAAGAAAAAGTTTAGACAGAAATCAAAAGTCAAACAAAAAACAAACGCTTGATACCCCCTCTTCTGAGGAGGTATCTCTCCACAATCCCTTTGGTGCTCTTGACATGGATGTGACGCCATCGTCAAACAGTAGCCGTAGGAGCTCTTGTTCCTCACGTTCGCGTGAGAGATCACCCATTGAGCCACCATGAATCAGTCATCAAATATATTACAATGGAACTGTAGAGGACTTAGGAATAACTATAATGACTTACAACTCTTGATTCAAGATTTCAAACCATCTGCGATGTGTTTACAAGAAACATACTACAAAGATACTGATCAATTTGATATACGAGGTTATACCTCCTATAATGTCTTTTCACCTCCTGGTGCTAAAGCCACTGGGGGTTCCTCAATTCTAATGAAACACGGCGTTATCCATAGCCCTGTTCAACTTACTCCTCCCCTTCAGGCTGTTGCAATCCGTGTAACTTTGCACATTGTTTTTACATTGTGCTCCCTATATATTCCACCATCTTCTTCTCTTCGACAGTCTGAACTTCAAGCTCTCTATGATCAACTCCCCAAACCCTGTATTATTATGGGCGATCTGAATGGGCACAATCCACTTTGGGGTAGTGTTCAGACAAATAATAAGGGGAAACTTTTGGAAGATTTCATTTCCAACAATGACTTATGTATCTATAACGATGGTTCAAACACATATCTACATCCCGGTACGGGTACCTACTCTGCTCTGGATTTATCACTCACTCACTCTGATTTATTATACGAATTTGAATGGTCCGTCCACGAAGACCTCTGTGGCAGTGATCATTTCCCAACTATTTGAAAATCTGTCTTACCCTCCGATGTTCCTCCTTCAACAAGATGGAACTTCACTAAGGCCATTTGGACTTTATTTGAAATGCTTGCATCCAATAAATTAAAACCTGCTCTATTTATTGATGCGACTGATCCTGTACAATTATTTTCAGATGAATTAAACAAAATTGCAGATGAATGTATTCCTAAGTCCTCTACAAATCCACACATCCGTAAACCATGGTTCAATAATGACTGCAAACAAGCTAGGAAGGCACGGAAAAAGGCTGAACACTATTTCCGTCGCCATCCCATGGTTCATAATTTGAATAAATATAAAATCTTAAATGCTAAAGCCAGGCGTACGTTTAAACAAAATAAACGGCAATCTTGGCAACATTATGTTTCCAAGATAAACTCGCGAACGCCCATGTCCAAGGTATGGAACATGATACAAAAAATTAAAGGTAAGGGTTCTAAATGTAGCGTCCACCATCTTAAGAATGGGGATGAACTACTAACTAATAAATCGGATATTGCAAATAAACTAAGTGAAACGTTAGCTAAACATTCTTCTTCCTCAAATTATGTCCCTCAATTCCAAAAATTTCAAAAACAGCAGGAACAGAAAACTATACATTTTAAATCGGATAATGTGGAAGATTATAATGAAATATTTTCGATCCATGAACTTCATACCGCTCTTGGACAAGCTCATGATACTGCTACAGGAGCTGATAATGTACACTATCAACTCCTAAAGCACTTACCAGAACCGTGTTTAGAAACCCTTTTGTTGATTTTTGATGATATATGGACAACAGGTAAGTTTCCTTCTTCCTGGCGTGATGCCATAGTAATACCCATACCGAAACCTGGACGGGATCACAGTGATCCCTCAAATTATAGACCCATTTCATTGACCAGTTGCGTTTGCAAAACCATGGAACGCATGGTCAACAATAGATTAACATGGTACTTGGAATCAAATAATTTACTTACAAATATCCAGTGTGGCTTTCGAAAGAATCGCAGTACCGTTGACCATTTAGTACGGTTAGAATCATTTGTGAAAAATGCAATCATTAATAACCAGCGTGCGGTGTCTATCTTTTTCGATTTAGAGAAAGCGTATGACACAACGTGGAAACACGGGATTTTAAAGGATTTACATGATTTTGGATTGAGAGGCCGTTTGCCTGAATTTATATCCAAGTTTTTAACTGGCAGACAATTTCAGATCCGCGTGGGTTCTACCCTGTCTGATCATTATCATCAGGATCAGGGTGTCCCACAAGGCAGTATTTTGTCTGTCACTTTATTTAGTATAAAAATAAATAGTCTTTCAAAGGTTTTAAGTGATTCAGTAGATGGATCACTTTTCGTGGATGATTTTAATGTTTCTTGTCGAGGTAAAAATATGCATACAATAGAGAGGCAGTTACAAATCTGTCTCAATAAAATTCATAAATGGTCACTCGAAAACGGGTTTAAATTTTCGAAATCAAAAACTAATTGTATACATTTCTGCAGAAAATATAAGCCGCATAAGGACCCTGACCTACATTTAGATGGCACCCCTATCAAAATTGTTAAAGAGGCCAAGTTCTTGGGCCTTATTTTTGATAGTCATTTAACTTTCCTTCCGCATATTAATTACCTTAAAGCTAAATGCCTGAAGGCACTCGATTTGTTGAAAGTAGTTTCTCATTCTCAGTGGGGAGGGGATCAAACAATTCTCTTACACTTGTACAGGTCATTGATCCGTTCCAAACTCGATTATGGCTCCATCGTCTACGGTGGAGCCTGCAAAAGTAACTTAAAAAAACTGGATACTGTCCATCATCAGGGCCTAAGGCTTTGCCTTGGAGCCTTTCGGACGTCTCCAATTCACAGTCTGTATGTAGAAGCAGATGAACCTTCTCTTAAACATCGCCGTCTGAAATTATCGTTACAATATGTTACTAAATTATATTCAAATCAGTCAAATCCAGCTTTTAATTGCGTCTTTAATCCTCTTTTCCAAGATATTTATAATAAAAAATCGTCTGTTGTTCCACCACTTGGAATCAGAATCCAGTCTGACATGTCTGCCACAAATATTAAACTGCAAGATATAGCTCCTTTTCAACTGTTTACATCACCTCCTTGGCAAATGGTAAGGCCAGAGGTAGACCTGTCCTTAACAAAATTAAAGAAATCCGATACTAACCAATTAATTTATCAACAAGAATACAATCAATTAAGAACCACTTACGACACTTATAAATCTATATTTACAGATGGATCCAAGGATGGTGGCACAGTTGCTAGTGCCACCGTCATTGGATCCAGAACATTATCTTCACGATTACCTGATTGCAGTTCCATATTCACAGCAGAGGCAAACGCCATTTTTACAGCACTAAAATATATCAGTCATCAATCTAAACATACACAATTCATTATTTTCTCTGATTCACTTTCATGCCTTCAGGCAATTAAAAATATGTCATCTAAACATCCACTTTTAATCCAAATTCTCGAATTATTTAATGATCTTGCTACTGGCCAATATGACATCGTCTTTTGTTGGTTACCAAGCCATGTTGGCATCACTGGTAACACAATGGCCGATGCTGCTGCTAAAGCAGCACTCACCAAATCTGTGACACCACTTCTCATACCCTACACTGATTATAAACCTGCAATTAGATCTTACATTCGTGATCTGATGCAAAAGAAGTGGGACACCCAAGTAGGTATCAATAAATTACATGAAATTAAACCAACTATCGGTTACACCTACTTGGGCTGTCAGTCCAGATTTGAGGAGGTCATAATGCGACGATGTCGTATTGGCCACAGTAGATATACAAATGAGTATATATTAAAAGGTGAGGATCCTCCGTTTTGTGTCCCTTGTGATGAGAGAATCACGGTCAAGCATGTCCTGCTTGACTGTATTGATTTTTCCATCACAAGGAATAAATATTTCCAGGTCAAAACTATAAAGGATCTTTTTAATACTATAAGTCCTCATTTAGTTCTTGGTTTTTTAAAAGAAATTGAACTGTATCATAAATTCTGTTAATCTGTTTTGTGTATAATAACTTTTTAAAACTTAGTAGAATGAATTTATATCTGAGATTGTTAGTGGCAGTATCCTTGAAGGGGGTTAAAGTACTGTAAAATTATTGTCCCCCTGAGAGGGTATCGTAAGTCCCTGTCATTCACAGAATATTTCCATTTACTACGCTTTTAAACGTAGAATTTCTGTCATTTTAATTGTGGCTAAAATTATGTACAATCACCAACGACTGAAGGGATGATGTAAATCCTGCTAGGGTCCATGCAGGTAGCAAAGGTACTGTAAGTCCCCATGGTCCCTAGTATGGTGATCTACCTTCAGTTGCTGGAGATCTATAGCCTGTTTTTAAAATGTAATGTATATGTATAGTGCTATTGATTTTATTATTACATACTAGTTTTAAATTAAATTGCTGTGATACGTCTAGTTGTTTTACTGTGCCTCGTTGGCAGGTTTTTACATACGTTTCATTATATGTCTTATATTTAACTTTTGATAGTCACGATATGGCTGAAATATTGCCGATGTGACTTAAAATTTTAACTCACTCACTACCTCGACATGATACATTAAAATCGTCAACAAACAAAGGTGTATAATTTGATGAGGAAGAATGTTTAGCTAAAGTTTCTCCTAGTTTGTTTGCTATATCACATTTACCGGTTAAGAGTGTATCACCCTCCTTAAGATGGTGAACACTAGATTTGGATCCTTTACCCTTTATTCTTTGCATCATATTCCAAACCTTAGATATTAGTGTGCGGGTATTTATTTTCGAGACATAGTTTTGCCATGATAGGCGTTTATTCTGTTTAAATGCTCGACCAAATTTAGCATTTAACATTTTAAATTTATTTAAATTATGGACAGTTGGAGGGCGTCGAAAATATTTATCTGCTTTTTACATTCGAGGTTAAACCATGGTTTACGTATATGTGGAATTGTAGAGGATTTAGGTATGCATTCGTCAGCAATTCTATTTAAAACGTCAGAAAAAATCCTGAATAGGATCGTCAGCATCAGTAAAACATTCGGGTTTTATTTCAGTTAGGCACATTGTTTGAAACAAAGACCAGTTTGCCTTTGTAAAATTCCATCTTGTAGAAGGAGGAACATCAGACGGATTTACAGCTGATAGGATTGTTGGGAAATGGTCACTTCCACAAAGATCATTGTGGACTGACAATTCGAAATCGTTCAGAAAAGTAGAATCAGTTAGAGACACATCCAAAGAAGAGTAAGTGCCAGTTGCAGGATGTAGATAAGTGTGTGTATCATCATTAAAGATACACAGATCATTATTAATTATAAAATCTTCAGGTACTTTACCTTTAGCATTTGTGTTTGTACCACCAACGGCTTGCAGATTAGTATTAAGTACAACAGGACTGTGTATAACATTCTGTCGCACAATGATTGAAGATCCTCCAGAGGCCCTATCACCTGGAGGAGTAAACGAATGAAACGCATTAAACTGACGTAAGTTAAATTGGTCTGTCTGCTTTAAATATGTCTCTTGTAAGCAGAATGCTGATGGATTAAGATCTTGGACTAATAGATGTAATTCATTAAAATTAGTCTTTATTCCTCTACAGTTCCACTGTACTATATTTGTTGAAGACACTATCTTTTAGGGGGATTGACTGGGGACCTACCCCTCACCTTCCTTGAGGGCGACAAGCTATGTGCTCTGTGATGGCTCATGTCGGACACATCCATGTCCTCAAGAGATGCGAACTTATTAAAAAGTTGTATCTTGTTTTTTTCCCCTTTTGAGGCTCTTCCACTTTGATACTTTTAGGAAGATTCTGTTTAGGTCTAGATTTGTTCTGTGCAAGTTGTTTGACGGGTATTTCTGATTTTGATTTGTCAAGATACTTTTGTTGATGACTGATCCTGAGATGAAGCTACATCTTCATTACAAGATGCCATGGATTACCGTTCTCTTGAGGATGTCTTGCCTGGGCTGCTGCAGATAATAAAGTAGGACCAGAGGTTTTGGTCCACGTGTAATCGGTCTGACAACCTATGGAATGAAAAATAACATGTTTGGTCTTAGATACCTGCAGTGAAGTAGAAAGAGCAGAAGCAAAAGATGGTCCTGGTTGTTCTTGAGCAAGAACAATCTTCTTTGCTTCGAAAAAGGATATGTTTTGTTCATATTTTACCTTTGAAATTTTTGACTGAAGTTTCCAAGTTGGACATTCTATGACATGCAACTGGATCATGGCATGACCTTGAGTCATGTCCATACTTTTGACACGTGTAACACCTCAAAGGATTAGGGATACTCTGTCACGATTTCCATTTCCGTCATATCAGAAAGGCATCGTCCGATATCACGAACAATGCTTTTACTACATTTCAGTGTCCTGTGAGGGGATACCTCCACAGGAACAGTAGCTAAAGATTTGGTTGAGAGAAGAATTTGGGACTGTTTTTGTCTTTTCCATTGGATCAGTAGAGAACCAGATCGCATTTTTTTTATTTCCTTGACTTCACCAACTAAACCTTCAATACCCTTTGATATAGCAAATGGATTTAATTTTAGAGGATTCCCATTCGGGGCAGTCATGACCAGAAAACGAGACCAAGCATCAGGATTGATGAAAGGTTGTGGAGAATCTTCATCCCCAGAGGATAACGACTCATCAGACTCGTGTGAGCGTTTTTTGAGTGGGGGTGCCATGGTAATAGTAAATATGATTCACCCTCCTAGTTCACCACCCACCATGGAGTGTCTACGTCGACGATGCCACACGTCTGTGGATCTCTGTGTAATTCAATTACAGATATATATTTCCAAGCCGAATAGTTAGAGTGAGTGAGCAAAAAAGTAAGGTGCTCAGGGCTTGGCATGACCAGCCGATTAATAAGACCGGGCCCATCGTACCACCCGTCTCGGCGAAGTAAGGGTCGAAGTGGTGTATTGGGCAAAGGAACACAATTCCTGGATCCAGTGCCCTCAACCACCAGACTCCCGTCCTCCGCCGACACAGGGACGCGACCCACGGCAAACGGGCTGCCCACTTTGGTCGCCTTTTACGACCAGCAATGGGGTGCTGTGGAAATATTCTGCCCCGGTTCCACACGGGGGAAGAGCTATTAGCGTTACCCAGCACTCACCACGGGGAGGTTGATCTTCACGAGTGCCATATACTGTAAAGATAATTTCAGACGTCTGAGTTTTAGTGATTGTTCATCAGCCTCTACATATAAACTGTTAATGGGAGAAGTTCTGAAGGATCCAGGGCAGAGCCGTAGTCCTTGGTGATGTATAGAATCCAGAATTTTTAGATTGCTTTTGCATGCACCCCCTATCATGGCTCTTCACGAGTGCCCCTGATTATAATGATCAGACAGGGTTGAGCCCACATGGACTTGAAATTGTCTGTCAGTTAAAAATTTGGATATAAATTGAGGCAAATGGCCTCTCAATCAAAAATCGTGTAAGTCCTTTAAAATACAATGTTTCCATGTAGTGTCGTAAGCTTTTTCTAGATCGAAAAAGATAGACACTGCATGTTGATTGTTTATAATTGCATTTTTAACAAATGACTCTAATCTAACTAAATGGTCAACAGTACTTCGATTTTTCCGAAATCCACATTGAATATTTGTAATTAAATTGTTTGATTCCAAGTACCATGTTAATCTATTGTTGAACATGCGTTCCATGGTTTTGCAAACGCAGCTGGTCAATGAAATAGGTCTATAATTTGAGGGATCGGTATGATCCCTTCCTGGTTTTGATATGGGAACAACTATGGCATCATGATGGCGCCATGATGAAGGAAATGTACCAGAGGTCCAAATGTCATCAAATATATTTAACATGGTTCCTAAACAAGGTTCTGGTAAATGTTTCAGGAGTTGATAATGTATATTATCGGCTCCTGAAGCAGTATCGTGAGCCTGCCCAAGGGCAGTATGGAGCTCATGACGAGAAAATACTTCATTATCTTCCCCATTATCTGAATTAAAATTAATAGTTTTCTTTTCCTGCTGTTTTTTGGTACTTCTGGAATTGAGGAACATAGTTTGATGAGGAAGAATGTTTAGCTAAAGTTTCACCAAGTTTATTAGCAAAATCGGATTTATCAGTTAACAATTCATTCCCATTTTGAAGATACCAGATTCAGATCCCTTACCTTTGATTTTTTTAATCATGTTCCATACCTTCGATTTCGGCGTACGTGAATTTAGTTTCGAAACATAAACTTGCCAAGACATGCATTTATTTTGTTTAAATGTACGTCGTGCCTTGGCATTTATGATTTTGAATTTATTTAAATTATGAACCATAGGATGACGACGGAAATAATTCTCAGTCTTCTTCCGCGCCTTCCTAGCTTGTTTGCAAGTATCATTGAACCATGGTTTACGGATGTGTGGATTTGTAGAGGACTTTGGAATACATTCATCAGCTACGTTATGGAGTGCATCAGAGAAACATTTTATAGGGTCAGGAACATCAAGAAACAATTCAGGTTTAAGTTGGTTTGCACAAAGAGTTTCATACAAAGGCCAGTTAGCCTTATTGAAATTCCATCTTGATGATGGAGGAATGTCAGATGGGGTCACAGTCTTGAGAATGGTAGGGAAATAGTCAGTTCCACAGAGGTCGTTGTGGACTGACCACTCAAACTCATCAAGCAAATCTGAATCTGAAATTGACAAATCAATGGACGAGTATGTCCCAGTACCAGGATGAAGATATGTTTTGGAATTATCGTTTAATATACATAAAGCATTATTTCACATAAAATCTTCCAGCAACTTTCCTCTAGTGTTGGTATGCACACTACCCCATAAGGGATCATGCCCATTTAAATCACCCATTATGATGCAGGGCTTTGGTAGTTGGTCATAAAGGGCTTGGAGATCAGTTTGCTGAAGAGAATATGACGGAGGAATATAAAGCGAGCACAAACTGAGGACAATGTGCAGAGTCACACGAACTGCAACAGCCTGAAGAGGGGTATTAAGGGGAACTGGGCTGTGAAGAACACCCTGCTTTACTAATTCTGAAGAACCTCCAGTGGCCTTAGCCCCCGGGGTTGAAAAGAAATGGTTGGAAGTATAGCCTCTTATGTCAGTTTGATTGGTAGTTTTCAAGTATGTTTCTTGAAGACATAATGCTGATGGTTGACAATCTTGTAGTAGTAATTGGATATCATTATAATTATTTCGTAGTCCTCTGCAATTCCATTGAAGGATATGACTTGAGCAGCTCATGGCGGCTCAACCGGGGATCGTGAGCGGGAGGAGTGTGCACTCCCATGGACTGGCTGTGAGGGAGTGACATCCATCTCCAGAGGTTCATATGGGTTATGAACCTCAACAGAGGTTGTAACAGAAGGCACATCCGTGTGCTGGAGTGCCCTGGTTCTTCGCAGTTTCTTTTTTTCACTTTTTGTTAAGTGAGCTACGCCCACTGGTTGGCTCTCAACTATTGTTTGTGGTTCTGTCTGAGATGAAGATGTTAACATCGAAGGATCACTTTTCGGAGTTTGGGGTTGTAACATCAAAGATAACCTGGTCACGAGATGTCAGTTTGGCAGGAAATATACATAGTAGAGGGTTTAGAAACTGGGTTTGGTGAAGAAATTGCTGCTGAGTACGTTTTTGTAGAAGGAGTTTGAGCTGCAGATGGGACTAATTGTTTTCCTTCTAGGTAACTGATATTATTTGTATGTTTTATTTTCAAAACTTTTGATTCAAATTCAAAAGAAGGACAGGATTTGGAGGAAGCCAAATGCTCTCCGTCGCAGTTGGAACATTTCATGTCATTCGTGCACTCTAAGCTGTCATGAGCTCCACTGCAACGGCAGCACACGACCTCCTTGCCACGACAGAATTTGGCTCCATGTCCAAACTTTTGACATTTGAAACATCGAAGCAAATGTGGAAAGTAAACCTCCACTTTGATGTTGAAGTGGCCAGCTTTCATGGAATTGGGCATTTCAGTAGAGAGAAGGTGAACAGATATGTTTGCGTATTGACAATATTGGCGTCATGTGTTTTCCTTGTAAAACGTTTGACATTGGTGACTCCTTGGCTTTTTAGTTCATCAGCAATCTCCCTAGCTCATGTCAGAAAGACAGCGAGCTAGGTCTCTGCATGAGTTCAGCGTCCTGTGCACGGAAACAACAACCTGAGTATTAACAAACTGCTGTATCCTTGCACTTCTCCGCAGGCACTTTGAATGCCCTTGAATATAGCAAACGGATTCAATTTTAATGGAAGTCCATCAGAAGATGATATAACAATAAACCGTTGCCAAGCATCCTTAACTTCAGACGAAACTTCATCATCTGACGAAGTTGACTCTACATGTCGACGTTTGTTCGTCTTGCTAGAACCAGAAGAATTTGTGTGAGACATGGTGGGATTTTATGGTTCAGCACCCCAGCGTCCCACCCGCCACCGAGTGACAACAAAGACGATATCGCAGTGGAAGCCAGCCTGCAACACCAGGGATACAGGGATGTTATACTCTAGTAAATATCGACTTGAATAGCTATGACATTCAAAAGAAGAAGTGTCAGGCTGGTTCTGCTCATAGCCCATATTTAGCGTTACCGAGCACTCACCACGAGGAGGTTGCTCTTCACGCGTGCCTACTCAATATAGAGTGAGTGAGTGAGTTAATATTTAAAGTAACATCGGCAATTTTCCAGTCATATAGTGACTAAATCAAGTTATATAATAATACATATAGACATTAAAACTGTCGGCAAAGGACAGTAAAACCACTAAACTATCACAGATGTAGATTTAAAACTAGCATATCATAATAAAATTCATGACAAGTCAGAACAGTACACAATAAAAATGGGCTATAGATCACCAATAGCCAAAGGTAGGTCACCATACTAGGTACCATGGGGACTTACGGTACATCTGCTTCCTGCATGGTACCCAAGCAGGATTTACACCACCCCTACTGGCGATTGTTAGATATTGTAAGCCAATGTAAAAACAACAAATATACTACGATTAAAATCCTGGAAAATGAAGCATACTTTGAAGGGAGTGGGACTTACATACCCTCTCAGGGGGACAATTATTTTACGTTCCTTCAACCCCCTTTGAAAGTACAGCCACAAACAATCACAGTTATATAATCATTTTCCCAAATTAAAAGCACATACTTTTTACAATACAGTTCATCAAAATGTATCTATTAATTAAATTTCTTTTAAAAAACCAATAATTAAATGAGGACTTACCTTAAAAAGATCTTTCATAGATGAAACCTGGAAATGATTATCCGTTGTGATGGAAAAATCAATACAGTCAAGCAGGACATGCTTGACCGTGATTCCTTCATCACAAGGGATACAAAATGGAGGATCCTCACCTTTTAACAAATATTCATGAGTGTACCGAGAATGGCCAATACGACATCGTCTTAATACGACTTCTTCAAATCTGGACTGACAGCCCAAGTAGGTATAACCGATATCTGCTTTAATTGCATGTAATTTATTCATACCCACTTGAGTGTCCCACTTCTTCTGCATTAGGTCTTTGACATAGGATCTAATAACAGGTTTATAGTCACTGTATGGTAGAAGAAGTGGTGTCACAGATTTGTTGAGAGCTGCCTTTGCTGCATCATCAGCCATAGTGTTACCCGTGATTCCAACATGACTGGGCAACCAGCAAAAGACGATGTCGTATTGGCCAGTAGCAAGGTCATTGTGCAATTTTTAAAATATCTGAAATGAATGGATGATGTGAAGAGCTAGATTTGATGGCCTGTAGACACGATATGGAATCTGAGAAGATAATGAACCGTTTACAACTGTGCTGTTTTTGAATATATTCCAAAGCAGTTAATATTGCTTTGGCTTCAGCTGTGAAAATTGAGTTAAATTTTGGTAAGCGATATGAGACAGTTTTGGATCCAATGACAGCAGGCACTCGTGAAGAGCAACCTCCTCGTGGTGAGTGCTGGGTAGCGCTAATAGCTCTTCCCCCGTGTGGAACCGGGGTAGAATTTTTCCACAGCACCCCATTGCTGGTCGTAAGAGGCGACCAAAGTGGGCAGCCCGTTTGCCGTGGGTTGCGTCCCTGTGTCGGCGGAGGACGGGAGTCTGGTAGTTGAGGGCACTGGTTCCTGGAACTGTGTTCCTTTGCCCAACACACTACTTCGACCCTTACTTCGCCTAGACGGGTGGTAAGATGGGCCCGGTCTTATCAATCGGCTGGTCATGCCAGGCCCTGTGCGTAATATTGTATATGCACACGTGTGTTGTATTTTTATGTATATTTTGGTCTTGGCCGTACATAATTTGTGTGAATGATCAATTTTGTTTTGAAAAATTGCCTAGAGTCTTACGCCAGAAGGCGGTGGCTCATGGGCCAATCTGGCTATATATCAACCTCTAGGTTCTATGTGACTTCAGATTACTGTCAAGGGCCGAACCAGCCTGACTTTAACTTCTGTTTGTCAAAAATAGCTACCTATGTTTATATTGCTTGAGTATAACACCTTTGTAACCCTGGTGTTGTAGATTGGTTTCCTCTGCAGCATCGTCCTTGTTGACACTCGATGGCGGGTGGGGAGCAGAGATGTCGAATTACATACTCACACCATGTCTCACAACAAATCCCCTGGTTCTTTCAAAGCAAACAAACGTCGTCATGTCGATTCTGTTTCGTCTGACGATGAGGTTTCGCCTATTGTTGCAGATTCTTGGCCACGATTCATTGTTATCGCATCAGTCGATGAAACTCCTTTAAAACTTAATCCGTTTGCCATATCAAAGGGCATCCAAAGTACTTGTGGTGAAGTGAAGAACGTTACACGTCTTCGTTCTGGTTCCATACTTGTGGAATGTGCACGGAGACAGCAATCTATCAACTTGCTGGGTCTCCAGCAGTTTGTTAACACGCAGGTTGCTGTCTCAGTGCACAGGACATTGAATTCTAGTCGTGGTATCGTGCGTGATCGAGCACGATGTCTTTCAGAAATGACAGAAGAAAAGATTGCAGCAGAACTTAAGCATCAGGGTGTCACCGCTGTCAAGCGATTCACACGCAAAACAGAAGATGGAAATATATTAAAAACTCAGACATATCTTTTCACATTTTCAACATCTACTGTTCCATCATCAATAAAAGCTGGATACTTTAACATCGGAGTGGAGGTTTATGTTCCAAATCCACTCCGGTGTTTCAAGTGTCAACACTTCGGTCACGGGGCCAAATCTTGCACGGCCAAGACAAGATGCTCCCGTTGCAGTGGTCCTCATGAGGGCACAGAGTGCACAAATGAGATCAAATGTGCTAACTGCAGCGGTGAGCACTTGTCGTCATCCAAATCATGCTCGATTTTCGATCATGAATCGAAAATACTAAAAATCAAACATACAAATAACATTTCCTACTCTGATGCTAAAAAACTCCTTGTTCCCTCTCAGACCACTTCAAATAAATTATATTCAGCTGCAGTCTCTTCTCCGAGTCAAGGTCACAAAATCACCATGAGATCCACTCATTGTCAAACTGAAATCTCTTGGGTCCACAATGACCAGATCATCATTGATGACGCACCTAAATTGTCTCCGGATAAGCCATCAACAACGACGTCTTCGTCTCAAACGGAAAACTTGCAAACTTCGCATATTCAACCAACTGAACCAGAAAGTATAACGGAAATCGAATCAGTTCAGGGCGAAGCCCATCTATCTAAAAAACAGACCAAAAAGCAAATGAGGAGAAAGGCCAGAGCACTCCAGCACTTGGAGGAGCCTTCTCCTGACGCGTGCCCTGTAGCGGTTCATAATTCTTATGAACCATTGGACATGGAGGTCACTCCTTCTCTCCCAGTACATGGGAATGTTCCTTCTACTCGTTCACGTCTCCCAGTTGAACCGCCATGAGTGGAGCCACTAATTTAATACAATGGAATTGCAGAGGACTTAGGAACAATTTCAATGATCTACAGTTATTATCACAAGATTTTAAACCATCAGCTTTTAGCTTACAAGAAACCTACCTGAAAAATACAGATAAATTTGATTTTCGTCAGTACAATTCGTATCATTCGTTTTCACCTCCAGGTGACAAGGCGACAGGTGGCGCTTCCATTTTGGTGAGGCAGGATGTCATCCATAGCCCCGTCCCTCTTAAATGCAACCTTCAAGCTGTTGCTGTCTTTACATATAACTTTCACACTTTGCTCTTTATACATTTCACCATCGTCTCCTCTTCAGCAGTCTGATCTTCAGGATTTGTTTGATCAGCTCCCAAGACCCTGTGTCATTATGGGTGACCTGAATGGGCATAACCCTCTGTGGGGTAGCAGAGATACAAACAACAAAGGGAAACTCCTGGAAGACTTCATTTCAAATAATAATTTATGCATATATAATGATGGATCAGACACATATCTACATCCCGCTACTGGAACTTATTCTGCTCTTGATTTGTCACTCACAGATCCAAATGTATATAACGAATTTGAGTGGTCAGTCCACAATGATCTATGTGGAAGCGACCATTTCCCAACGATACTTTCTGCTATTAACCCGAATAATGAGCCACCTGTGTCAAGGTGGAATTTTAAAAGGGCCAACTGGCCATTATTTCAGACACTTTGTACTGACAAATTGACATCTGACATTTTCATTAACGTCCCTGATCCTCTTCAGTTATTCACGGACACGCTGAATAATATTGCTGATGTAACTATTCCTAAGTCCTCTGTTAAACCACACATTGCAAACAGGCTAGGAAGAATAGGAGGAAGGCTGAAAAATACTTTCGCCGTCACCCTACAGTTCACAATTTCAATAATGTAAAAATAAATGGTGCCAAGGCTCGACGTACGTTCAAACAAAATCGGCGACAGTCTTGGAGAAACTTTGTATCAAAGATTAATTCCCGTACACCAATGACAAAGGTGTGGAACATGGTACAAAGAATCAAAGGGAAGGGTTCAAATTCTGGCGTTCATCATCTTAAAGATGGTCATGGTCTACTTACTGACAAAGTAGACATCGCAAATAAGTTGGGTGAAACTTTAGCCAAACACTCTTCATCAGCCAATTATAATCCCAAATTTCAGAAATATAAAAATCAACAAGAAAAGAAAACTATTAACTTTAATTCGGATAATGGTGAAGACTACAATGAAGTATTTTCACTACATGAGCTCAATACTGCCCTAACGCAAGCTCGTGATACCGCAACAGGAGCTGATAATATCCACTATCAGCTCCTTAAACATTTACCCAATCCATGTCTAGAAACACTTCTAAATATTTTTGATCATATTTGGACAACTGGACACTTTCCTCCTTCCTGGCACAATGCCATTGTTATCCCTATACCGAAACCTGGCCGGGATCATACTGATCCATCTAACTATCGACCTATTTCGTTAACTAGCTGCGTTTGTAAAACCATGGAACGCATGGTCAATAACCGTTCGGTATGGTTTTTAGAAACCAATAATCTTATTACCAATATTCAATGTGGTTTCCGCAAAAATCGAAGTACTATTGACCATCTGGTTCGTTTAGAATCATTCATTAAAAATTCCATTGTAAATAGCCAGCATGCTGTATCAATCTTTTTTGATCTTGAAAAAGCTTATGATACAACATGGAAACATGGTATTTTAAAAGATTTACACGACTTCGGTTTCAGAGGCCGTTTGCCTCATTTTATATCGCAGTTTTTAACGGACAGACAATTTCAAGTTCGTGTTGGATCAACCCTGTCTGATCATTATTATCAGGATCAGGGGGTTCCACAAGGCAGTATTTTGTCTGTTACATTGTTTAGCATAAAAATAAATAGTTTACCTAAAGTATTAAATGACTCAATTGATGGGTCTTTGTTTGTGGATGACTTTAATATCTCATGTCGTGGTAAAAATATGCGTACTATTGAACGCCAATTACAGTTGTGTCTTAATAAAATTCATAAATGGTGTCTTGAGAATGGCTTTAAGTTCTCACAGACCAAGACCAATTGTATCCATTTTTGTCGGAAATATAAACCTCATAAAGATCCTGAACTCTTTTTAGATGGCACTCCAATCAAGATTGTAAAAGAAGCCAAATTTTTAGGATTAATTTTCGACCATCATCTAACTTTTTTGCCACATATAAAATATCTAAAGACAAAATGCCTGAAGGCCTTAGATTTGCTAAAAGTCGTCTCAAACTCAAAGTGGGGAGGGGATCAGAAAACCCTTCTTCACTTATACAGATCTCTTATTCGCTCTAAGCTGGACTATGGCTCCATTGTGTATGCTGGAGCTGGTAAGAGTAATTTAAAAAAACTGGATTCAATCCACCATCAAGGATTAAGACTTTGTCTTGGTGCTTTTCGAACTTCTCCGGTTGACAGCCTCTATATCGAGGCTGATGAACCTTCCTTAAAACACCGCCGTATTAAATTGTCTCTTCAATATGTTACTAAATTACGTTCGAACCCCTCTAATCCTGCTTATGACTCCGTTTTCAATCCCTTGTATGAAAATCTATTTCAGAAGAAACCGAAACTGATCCCTCCACTTGGAATCCGGCTCAAATCCCATATTACTAATGCAAATCTAGATCTGGATCTTATCTCTCCTTCCCGGCTTTTGTCTACTCCTCCCTGGCAGTTGGTGAGGCCAGAAGTAGACATTTCACTGACACGCTTTCTAAAATCTGACACAAATCAACTAGTATATCAACAGGAATATTTACAACTGAGAAGCAAATGTGACACTCACCGTTCAATTTTTACTGATGGATCCAAGGACGGTGGCAAAGTAGCAAGTGCCACTGTCGTTGGATCCAAGATTATATCGTCTAGAATACCAGACAACAGCTCTATTTGAAATGCTGAGTCCAATGCTATCCTTACAGCCTTGGTATATATTCAACGACAGTCTTCATGTAAACAGTTCATCATTTTTTCGGATTCTCTTTCTTGTCTTCAGGCGTTAACTAAGGTATCTTCTACTCATCCGATTATTTTACATATTTTAGAACTATACAATGATCTTTCAACTGGCCAATGCGACATCGTATTTTGTTGGTTGCCGAGCCATGTGGGCATAACTGGAAATACCATGGCCGATGCTGCTGCAAAGGCGGCGCTCAACAAGTCTGTGACACCACTTCTGCTACCATATAGTGATTTGAAACCTGCAATAAGATCTTACATCCGTGATCTAATGCAACAGAAGTGGGACACCCAAGTAGACAATAAATTACATGCCATTCAACCCAATATTGGTTACACCTACTTGGGTTGTCAGTCCAGATTTGATGAGGTCGTTATGCGACGATGTCGTATTGGCCACAGCAGATATACTCATGATTATCTATTGAAAGGTGAGGATCCTCCGTTTTGCATCCCTTGTGATGAAAGAATCACAGTCAGGCATGTCCTGCTTGACTGTATCGATTTTTCCATCACAAGGGATCAATATTTCAGTGTCAAAACAGTTAAGGACCTTTTTAACAATATTAATTCATATTTAATACTTAACTTTTTAAAAGATATTGAACTAGTTCACAAATTTTGATATGTATTTTATGAATCGGTAGTGTATGATTATTAACAGAGATTGTTCGTGGCTATGCCCTTGACGGGGGTTGACGTAGCGTAAAATTATTGTCCCCCTGAGAGGGTATGTAAGACCACCTCTTTCAATGTATATTTATATCTACCTCTATTTTAACTGCAGAATATTTGTTGATTTTAATCTCTGGCTAAACTATCACCGGTAACTTGGGTAAAGGTGTAAATCCTGCTGGGGAACCATGCAGGTAGCAGAGGTACAGTAAGTCCCCTTGGTCCCTAGTATGGTGACCTTAACCTTGTTGCTGGTGATCTATAGCCCCATTTTTATGTTGTGTCGTATCCAACTGTTCAAATAGTTTTAATGTTCTACAACTAGTTTTAAGTCAATCTGTGATATATTGCTAGTTATTCTACTGTCCTTCGCTGACAGTTTTTTATTAATCTTGTCCAACTCTTTCAAGTCACATTATGGCTGAAATATTGCCGACGTGACTTTAATTAAACTCACTCACTCACTCACTCACTCCAGTGACAGCAGTACTGGAGACTGTGCTGCCGTCCTTGGATCCATCTGTAAAAATGGAACGGTGGGTGTCGTATTTAGCTCTAACTTGTAAATATTCTTGCTGATATACTAATGGATTTGTGTCTTGTTTTTTAAATTGTGTGAGAGTAAAGTCCACCTCCGGTCTGATAAGTTGCCAAGGAGGGGAAGACAGAAGCCTGAAAGGAGAAATATTATCTAAATCAACATGTGCAGCTGTAATGTGAGGTTTAATCCGAATGCCTAGTGGTGGGACCAGCTTAGGCTTACTATGAAAAAGGTCTTCGTAAAGGGGTTGAAATATACAGTTAGATGCAGGGTTTAACGGGTTAGAACGAAAATTTGCAATATATTGAAGCGATAATTTTATACGCCGTTGCTTCAACGAAGGTTCATCAGCTTCTACATATAAGCTATCCACAGGAGACTTACGAAATGCGCCAAGACATAGTCTTAGGCCCTGATGGTGAATGGAATCTAATTTTTGTAAATTGCTCTTACAGGCTCCACCATAAACGATGGAGCCATAATCTAATTTAGAGCGGATCAGTGACCTATACAAGTGGAGGAGAGTTGTCTGATCACCTCGCCACTTTGTATTGGCAACAACTTTCAACAAATCTAAAGCCTTCAGGCATTTAGTTTTGAGATGATTAATATGCGGCTTAAAAGTAAGATGGTGATCGAAAATGAGACCCAGGAATTTGACCTCTTCTACAACCTTGATAGGAGCACCATGTAAAAATAGCTCTGGATCCTTGTGGTGTTTGTATTTCCTGCAAAAATGGATACAATTGGTCTTAACTTTGGAAAATTTAAAACCATTTTCAAGACACCATTTTTCGATTTTGTTGAGACATAGCTGCAACTGTCTCTCGATGGTATGCATATTTTTTCCACGACATGACATATTAAAATCGTCCACAAAAAGTGAACGATCAATGGAATCATTTAAAACCTTTGATAGACTATCAATCTTTATACTAAACAGAGTTACAGACAAAATACTGCCTTGTGGGACTCCCTGATCCTGATTATAATGGTCAGACAGGGTGGAACCCACACGGACCTGAAATTGTCGGTCTGTTAAAAATTGGGATATAAATTGAGGCAAACGGCCTCTTAGACCCACATTATGTAGATCTTTTAAAATACCATGCTTCCAAGTGGTATCATAAGCTTTTTCTAAATCAAAAAAGATTGATACTGCATGCTGATTATTTACAATTGCATTTTTGACAAAGGATTCTAAACGTACCAGATGGTCAATGGTACTTCTATTCTGACGGAAACCACATTGTATGTTACTTATGAGATTATTAGCTTCCAAGTACCACACCAGTCGATTGTTTACCATTCGCTCCATTGTTTTGCACACACAGCTGGTTAGCGATATTGGTCGATAATTGGATGCATTAGTATGGTCCCTACCAGGTTTAGGTATGGGAACAACTATTGCATTACGCCACGAAGTCGGAAAATTTCCTGACGTCCAGATCTGATCAAATATATCAAGAAGCGTCTCTAAACATGAATTTGGCAAATGCTTCAGGAGCTGATAATGAATATTATCATCTCCCGTAGCAGCATCGTGGGCTTGACCTAAGGCAGTATTTAGCTCGTGGAGCGAAAATACCTCATTATAATCCTCTCCATTTTGAGATGTAAGATCAACCCTCTTCTTTTCATGTTGTTTCTGATAATTTTGAAACTTAGGATGGTAGTTCGATGATGAAGAGTGTTTGGCCAGCGTTTCACCCAATTTATTGGCAATGTCCGATTTATCCGTTAAAAGATGGTCACCATCTTTAAGATGGTGAACACTCGATTTTGAACCTTTGCCTTAATTTTTGCTATCATGTTCCACACCGTGGATATTGGCGTGCGAGAATTAATTTTAGAGACATAATTTCTCCAAGACTTACGCTTATTCTGTTTGAATGTATGGCGTGCCTTGGCATTTGTTATTTTAACATGATCTAGATTATGTACAGTTGGATGTCTGCGGAAATATTTCTCCGCTTTTTTCCTGCACTTCCTAGCCTGTTTGCATTCTTTATCAAACCAAGGTTTTCGAATGTGTGGATTTGCAGAGGACTTTGGAATGGTTATGTTGGCAATTTCGTTTAAAATATCAGAAAACAGCTGAATAGGATCAGTGATATTCCTGAACACATCAGGCTTCAGCCTATCGGTACAGAGTTCCTGAAAGGAAGGGCAGTTGGCTTTGGTAAAGTTGCACCTGGATATGGGTGGAACGTCGGATGGATTATTTGCTGTTAGGATGGAAGGGAAATGATCGCTTCCACACAAGTCAGTGTGAACCGACCATGAAAATTCGTTCAAGAGATTGGAATCTGTAAGAGACAAATCTAAAACGGAATAGGTACCAGTAGCAGGATGCAAGTATGTACTGGAACCATCATTGAAAATGCATAAGTTGTTATCGGAAATAAAATCTTCAAGGACCTTACCTTTAGTATTAACGGTAACACTTCCCCATAATGGGTTATGGTCGTTTATATCACCCATGATCACGCATGGCTTAGGGAGCTGGTCATATAAAGATTGAACATCCGAGCGATGAAGCACAGATGAAGGGGAAATGTACAGAGAACACAGTGTAAAGGTTATGTGCGAAGTCAGTCGGACTGCAACAGCTTGTAGATTGGTATGAAGTGAAACAGGGCTGTGGATCACTCCCTGTTTCACTAAAACAGAAGATCCTCCAGTAGCTTTAACACCTGGAGGAGAAAATGAATGGTAGGAACTATACCGACGTAAATCAAAGTTATCAGTCTCTTTGAGATATGTCTCCTGGAGACAGATTGCCGATGGGTTAAAATCTTGGATTAATAAATGTATTTCATTAAAATGGGTCCTAAGACCTCTGCAATTCCACTGAATCAGTGGATTCATAATGTTCACGTTATAGGCGGATGCACAGGAGATCTACGTCTCCCATTTCTAGGCGACTTACTTCGGTTGCGGCCGGGATGGTGAGGAGAGACATCCATGTCCTCCAAGGTTTCGAAACGATAATTAATCTGTATTGGGTCACGGTGACCCTTTGAAATACGATCTGAAGTTTTTGAGTGATCAATATTTTTGCTGGCATTTTGAACAACAGGGGATGTTTTAGATGCTGGTACTGCCGGTGGTGTCAATTCTAGGGTTGGTGCTGCTGCTGCCTTGTGTTTGGACTCATCTGTTTGAGAAGATGAACTGGACTGTGCAAGGGTGTAGGTGTCTGTTGAAACCCAAGTAATATCAGTCTGGCATTCAACAGACATGACAGATTTAGTTGTGCGTGTCACAGCTGCTGAATAAGTCACAGCTGTGGTTGGAGAGATGGAAGCCATGACCAAACGCTTAGCTTCTGGGAAGGTAATGTTTTTGTCATGTTTCAGCTTTACAATTTGCAGTTGAATTTTAAATTTAGGACAGGACTTTGAGGATGCCACATGGTTTCCAGAGCAGTTGGCACAATGAGGATTTTTTGTACATCTTGTATCCATATTGTGGTCATCTTCACCACACTGAATGAATGAATGAATGAATATTGTTTTACGCTGCATCAGCAATTTTCCAGCTATTCACGGCGAGAACTATAAAAATATCAAACATGTACTGATAAAGAACAACCATAAAAGTATGATAGCAAAGATCACATAAAATATCAGTCAGATATCACAGACAAATGGAAAAAACTGACTATTTGGGTTAAAACCTAAATCTTGTCATAAAGATGGATTTCTTTCAAAAATGCTATAATTGTGTGGCTAGGAACTTGAGTAAAAAGTTGTTTCAAAGAAGAAACATTAAAATATGTTGCACGTATTAAATCAGTCTCTACACAGTCTAAAAGTATGTGTTTCATTGTAACTTGACATTGACAAGGAATACACAGGGGAGCATCTTCTCCCTTTAAAAGGAAAGCATGAGTAAAATGTGAATGGCCTATACAGCATCGGCTTAAAACAACGTCATCTCTACGACAACCAACACCGATATTGTTATGACATATAAGTGGTTGAATATTGTACAGCTTGTTATTGGTTTGAGTATCCCAGTGTGACTGCCAACATGTATTAACATATTGCCTAATAACTGGTTTACAATCAGTATAAGGGAATTTAGTCTGTGTTACTCTTTGTTCAATAGCAGCTTTTGCTGCTGCATCAGCTTTGTTGTTACCTTTTATTCCAACATGGCTTGGAAGCCAACAAAAGGTAATATCGTTATCGGCCACTGATAAATTCAGGTTTCGTTCTAAAATTTCAGCCAAATAAGGATGATCAGATTACCGACCATTTATCGCCTGCAAGCAGCACAAACTATCAGAAAAAATAATAACTTGTCTGTTCGGCGAGTGCTCAATATACTGCAAAGCTAACAAAATAGCCTTTGCCTCTGCAGTGAAAATGGAACTGTCATTAGTCAATCTCAGCGAAAACGTACCATCAGGTGTTACTGCAGCAGCAGATACTTTCTCCTCTTCTTTTGAGCCATCTGTGTAAATGCATGTGTAAGAGGGGTATTCCTCTCTAACTTCTAGAAAACCTTGTTGATATTGTAATGCATTTGTAGTGGCCTTTTTCAGCCTTGTTAGGTCAGGATTGACCACAGGATGTATAGCTTGCCATGGAGGGATATCTGACATTTGCAACCGGGCAATAGATGTAAGATTTAAATTAGCATCCAGAATGTGAGGTTTCATGCGAATGCTTAATGGCGGTATTGTGTTACACTTTTTGGCATACAGACCCACATACAGAGGTTTAAAAACATTGTCAAAGGCTGGATTAGAAGGATTCGATTTGAGTATAGTGATATATTGAAGAGCAAGTTTAATCCGTCTTAATTTGAGACACGGTTCTTTGGCTTCAACATACAGACTTTCGATAGGAGAGGTTCTGAAGGCACCTAAGCACAACCTTAGTCCCTGATGGTGAATAGTATCTAGTTCCCGTAAATATGATTGACGGGCTGAACCATAAATTAAACAACCATAGTCCAGCTTAGATCGAACTAACGCCCTGTAGAGATGCAGAAGTGTTTCTTTATCCCCACCCCAATGAGCATTTGAGACAACTTTAAGAATATCAAGTGCCTTGAGACATTTGGTCTTAAGATTTTTAATATGGGGAATAAACGACAGTTTGCTATCAAATGTAATACCTAAAAACTTTGTCTCTTTAACTACTTTGATCGGTGTAGTATTCAAGAACAATTCAGGATCCTTATGTATTTTCCTCTTATTGCAGAAATGGAGACAACATGTCTTGTTCAGTGAAAACTTCAAACCATTCCCCTGAGACCACCTATGAATTTTGTTGAGACACATTTGCAGCTGTCTCTCAATAGTATGCATGTTAGTTCCGAGACAAGACACATTAAAGTCGTCACAAACAAGGAACCACCTGTGTGTTCATTTAGCACTTTAGCGAGACTGTTAATCGTAATGCTAAACAAGGTGACTGAAAGAATACTCCCCTGTGGCACACCCATTTCTTGATAAAAAATATCATTGAATTGTCTATTGTCAAGGAATTGAGATATAAAAAAAGCAGGCATGCGCCCACGGAATCCCATATTATAGAGGTCATTCAATATACCATACTTCCAAGTGGTATCATAGGCCTTCTCTAAATCAAAGAATATGGAAACTGCATGTTGTTTATTTACGAAGGCATTACGAACAAATGACTCAAGTCGAACAAGATGATCAACTGTACTTCTATGACGTCTGAAAACACATTGGATATCTGTCATTAGGTTATTAGATTCAAGATGCCAAACAAGTCTATTGTTAATCATTCTTTCCAATGTTTTACAAACGCAGCTGGTCAAGGCAATTGGGCGGTGATTGGTAGTATCTTTGCCTGGCTTAGGAATAGGAATGATGATTGCTTTGTGTCAGGAATCTGGGAATGTACCTTGTTCCCATATATTATTAAATATACTAAGAAGCACTAACAACGACTTATGAGGGAGGTGCTTCAACAATTGGTAATGTATCTCATCCGGCCCAGT
The DNA here is from genome assembly GCF_022045235.1 of Haliotis cracherodii. Lineage (NCBI taxonomy): Eukaryota > Metazoa > Mollusca > Gastropoda > Lepetellida > Haliotidae > Haliotis > Haliotis cracherodii. Next base: position 35,588,195 of record NW_027266286.1, read on the forward strand.
TGCAGTGTCATGGGATTTATCAAGAGCTGCAGAGAGCTCATCAAGAGAAAATGATTCATTATAATCTTCCGAATTATCGGAGGAAAAATTGATATGCTTCTGCTCCTGCTTAGTTTTGTATGTTTGAAATTCAGGAGTGTAAGTAGAAGGGGAAGAACTATTTGCCAATGTTTCCCCTAATTTGTTTGCGATGTCCTGTTTACCTGTTAAAACATTATCAAGCACCTTTAGATGATGCAGAGTGTGTCGAGATCCCTTACCCTTAATTTTCTGGATCATGTTCCACACCTTATTAAGAGGCGTTCGAGTATTTATTTTTGAAACAAATGTTCGCCATGAAGAACGTTTCGTTCCTTTCATAGTCCGACGAGCTTTTGCTCGTAATATTTTAAGATTGTTTAGATGAGTTGGTGATGGATTAGCATTAAAACGTTTTTCTGCCTCATTCATCATTGAACCATGGCTTTCTAATACGGGGAACTGTCGAGGATTTAGGAATAGTGTTCGTGGCAATATTAATGATATCCTGTGAAAAGGATTCAATAGGATCATCTATGTTCTGATACGATGCAGATAAAAGGTTGTCAGTACAAAACTGATGGAATAGAGTCCAGTCAGCTTTATTAAAATTCCATCTAGAAACTGGATTGTCTTTGTTTGGTGTGATGTTTTTAAGGAGCGTTGGAAAGTGATCACTCCCACAAAGATCATCATGTACTGTCCATTCAAAATCATTCAAAAGTGAAGGATCTGCAATTGTAAGATCGAGGGCTGAATATGTTCCAGTAGCCGGATGCAGGTATGTTTTGGAGTCATCATTGAAAATACACAGATTATTGTTGCTAAGTAATTGTTCTATTATCTTACCCTTGTTGTTCAATGTAGTGCTGCCCCACAAGGGACTGTGTCCATTCAAATCGCCCATTATAATGAAGGGCCTGGGAAGCTGATCAATTAAATTCTGAAATGTCAGAAGTTGAGGAGACGAAGAAGGTGGTACATATAAAGAACAGAGCGTAATTGCCACATGTAAAGTTATTCGTACCACAACCGCTTGAAGATCAGTTTTAAGCGGCACTGGACTTTGTAGTATATTTCGACGAACCATCACGGATACACCACCCGATGCTTTCTCTGTGTTTGAGGAATAACCTTGATGAATATCATACCTGCGAAAATCAACTCTATCAGTTTCCTTCAGGAATGTTTCCTAGAGACAAAATGCTACAGGATTGAAGTCCTGCTGAAGAAGCCCGAGTTCATTAAAATTAGCCCTAAAACCTCTACAATTCCACTGTATTATATTTTGTGAATGAGTCATGATTTGGGTGCATTTATTGGTGATCTACCACGCCTAGACTTTGTAGGCGATAAACTGCCTGTCCGATGATAGATGTGTTCAGACACATCCATATCTTCGAGGGATCCAAACTTATTGTAAAGCTGGATTTGATCTGTTGAACCCTTAGCGAGCCTATCGCTGTGAGTGATCCTAGTTAACTTTTGGTTCACTTTTACATTTTGCTTGACATGAGTTTCAGGTACACTTTGTGACTGTTGCTTTGGCAAAGAATCTGTTTTGATATGATAGTGAGCAGTGGTATTTTTATGCTTTCCGAGACCAGATTGTATGTGAGATGTGGATTCCTTCTGTGAAAAAGAGGTAGGAGGAGATTGAGATGGCAGTAAACTAGCTGGTAGCAATTCAGCAGTTTGTGTAGCAAACTCTCCATGAGGAACCATATCTTCACTTCGGACAAGTTCAGGGTTGGTAGATTTTGTCCATGTAAGGTCTGTCTGACATGCAATAGAAGCTGTTGTCACAGATGGTTTTTTGGTTACAGAGGCATATGATTCATTTTGGTGGAGGGGTGGAACAAGTTTCTTGGCATCAGTGTAACTAATGTTCTGAGTACATTTTAATTTACTGATTTCCATTTCCCTTTTCCACACAGAGCACTCTTTTGATGAAGATGAATGCTGACCCGCGCAGTTGACACATTTTTTAAAGTTGCTGTTGCAATCTTCAGTCACATGTGATTGTTCACCACAATGAGCACATGTTATAGGATTTGTGCATGAATTGACCCCATGACCAAATTTCTGAAATTTATAACATCTTAACGGATTTGGGATACACATTTCAACTTTAAGATTGCAATAACCTGCTTTGATGGATTTTGGTGCAGTTGGAAAGACAAACGAAAACAGGTATGTGTTGGTTTGAATCACTTGAGAGTTCTGACGCCTGGTGAACCGTTTTACCTCTGTGACACCTTGGTCTTTAAGCTCACAGAGTATGTCAAACTCTGTCATATCCTCTAAAAGATGATCACGATCTCTAACAATGCCTTTACTTGAATTTAGAGAGCTATGGGCAGAGACAGAAACAGGAAGTCCAGCCAATGTATCAGCAGATAGCAGGTTAGTTGATTGCTGTCTCCTAGAACATTCTATGAGAAGTGAACCATATCTAATGCGTTTGATATTCTTGACATCGCCTGTTATTCCATACATTCCTTTTGAAATAGCAAACGGGTTGAGTTTAATTGGTTCTTTATCAGGAGACTCAACAACCCAAAACCTTGACCAGTATTCAACTTGTTTTTGGAGGTCGATGAGTATCAATGGTACTTGGATCATTGTCAAGCTGACGTGTTTTTTTCAAAGGGGTTTCAAGATCCATGTTGGTATGTATAATGTTTCATCATCCCAGCTCCCCACCCTCCACGGAGTGTCATATAGACAGTGCTATAAACAAGTGGATCTCCGACTTGCAGCACCAAGGATACTAGGATGATATACGCAAGCAGAAAAATTAAACAAGTAATCATTCCACCAGATTGGCCCATGAGCCACCGCCTTCTGGGCATACGACTCTAGGCAAAGAACATACTTGTAAATAATACATTTGAAATTCAATGAGTACAACGTTGTGCCAAGACAAAAACAGATTCACAGAAACTGTTGAAATGTTGAAATAATTGAGAAATTTGTGCAATACAATTGATACACACAGGGCTCGGCATGACCAGCCGATTGATAGGACCGGGCCCATCCTACCACCCGTCTAGGCGAAGTAAGGGTCGAAGTGGTGTATTGGGCAAAGGGACGCTATTCCTGGAACCAGTGCCCTCAACCAACAGACTCCCGTCCTCCGCCGACACGGGGCGCAACCCACGGCAAACAGGTTGCCCATTTTAGTCGCCTCATACGACCAGCATTGGGAGGCTGTGGAAATATTCTACCCCGGTTCCACACGGGGGAAGAGCTATTAGCGTTACCCAGCACTCACCACGGGGAGGTTGCTCTTCACGAGTGCCTTCAACACACTGATGACAGATCTTGCGATGGTTGCAAGATTGAGCACCGTGCCCGAACTGCTGGCATTTGTAACACCGAAGTGGGTTCGGAATGTATTGATCCACCTCGATGTTAAAATATCCTGCTTTGATATTTTTTGGACGTGTTGGTTTGGAAAAAGTCATAAGGTAGGTATTTTAGTTGAAGGACTGATTATCACGCTTGTACGTGAAGCGTTTGACATGTGTAACTCCTTTGATCCTTAAGTTCATCAGTGATTTCACTTTCTGTCATATCAGACAGACAACGTTCCCTGTCTCTGATAATACCTTTGCAGGAATTTAGAGTTTTATGTGGTGAAATCAAAACTGGAGTTGAAACTAAATGTTTGGCATCCAGTAAGGTAGTTGATTGTTTTGCAGTCTTACATTCAACTAGCAGCAATCCTGATCGAATTTTTTTTACATCCTGGACATCTCCAGTAGTATAGGTAATGGGGGTTCTGGACCACTTCCACTGGAGCCGGATTTATTACCTATACTTCTACTACAGATGGCATAAAAAATGCCAAAATGATTATGCGATTCAATGATAGTCATGAGATTAAGTTAAACTGGCTCTAGCACACCAATACCTGGGGCCAATCATTGCTTTAGATGAGCCTAAATGGTAATAAAAATATTCTTCATTATTTTTATCGATAAAGCGATATTCAACATTTTTATTAAGTTCTTCGTTCATTTTACTAGGAGACCAGACTATATAACTACACTCTTCTTGTAAATTGATAAGAAACAATTGATAACCGTATTTGGTTGGTTTGACATCACTGATATAATAAAAACCTTGTGGTAATTCTCTCCATTTAATAGTTTTTTCGATCTCCATTATTATATATATTTATGTAAGCATTTGTCTAAATGTGATCAAACGATAGTAAGCAATCTATTTTTAATCTCCAACCAGTTCTTTGGTTTTGGCACGGAATAATTGACGTGCTTGTTGCCTCCCCTGTTCTATGAACTTTTTTTTCTCATCTTCGCTAATACCACTGGTCTTATGAGATTTTGATCGAATCTCCTGCTTCATTTTATTGTATTTGGTGAGTTCCGACAGCACTAAACGAAACTCATCCTCGGATATCTTACAACCGACCATTGCTGTCGAAATATGATCCTCAATGCTGTTCAACTTTGCTTCGGCGAGTATCCGAATACTATCGTGTTTTAATGCTTTCTTTTGCAACCTACGAGAAATGAATTTTATCGCTATTCCTGCCAGTCCTGAGACTCCGGCGGCTATTTCCATGCCGAGTACGATAGGCGCGGCGATTATAGTTGATAGTAAACCGACACCAGCTACACCGAGTCCCATGCCAGCTGCTACAGATGCTCCGATATGAATAATACTCCAACGTTGACGCTCGTGTTTCTTGAGCCATTTAATCGATAGACCTGGTAATATTTCGAAGGCATCTACCGGTACATCTCCGAACAAGACTTCAACAATAAGCGTAGAAATATTAGGTATTGCACTCAAGTTAACTTTAATATCATCGAATTCAGCAACCAAATTTAAACTAACATTTTGTACTGCCGGACGACTATATAACATATGACCTGGTTTTTCTGGCAGGGGAGTGACTAACACACTTTTTCGTTTTGACGGGATATAGGCCGTGAGTACGATGCCACTATTTATTATCTTAGTTAAATTATGTCCCTTACCCATCATCACATAAGGTGGGGTAATGACGATATTCAGTAGCCACTCGATGTTTGCTTCGACCATAGTCCATTTATTCTCGCCGATGAGAATAATAGTGTACGGAGTGTTTTTAAGGAGTTTACTAACGTCGACATCGCTTAAATCTTCTAGATTTTCCGGGAATGTAACTTCTTTCTGCTTGTATACATTATCATGTAAGTGTAAAGCGTATAACTTACCATTGTTACCGGGTTTATCGAATCCTTCTGTGTCTCCGAGATCGGAAAGCGAAATTGTATTACATTGTCTCAGCGTTCCAGGGCCTGATGCATCAACCATTATTTATAATATGGAGTGTTACACTTAAGTATCCTATATGTACAGGTTGGTGTTTTACATCTAATACAGAAATTTTGAGGTCTGAAATAATACCCCGCTTAAATTTTTTATATTGTAATAACGAGAAAGATTCCGTTCTACCGCTATTGTATTTTTCATCTTTCACTTGAAACACTTCTGAGTAGAGTTGAAGGACTTTCTAGTTGAATATTATCCGTCGTACTGATTTGATCAAGATGGATGCACAACTCTTTATAGGGAACTAAATCGGGTAAATCGAGTCCCTGATCTGATGTCTTGAGTACTGTTATTTCTCCTCTCCATCCAAGTGTGTATGCTAAGTTCTCGTAAAGCTTTACATCCTTTTTTTCCAGCGTTTAAAATCAGTAACCCATTCGACTCATTTTGTGTTAGACTAATTCCATTAGGCTTAAAAAAATCATCATTGAGTGAGCATACGCTGTAATACCCATCAGGTATAATGTATTTTTTACCATTTATTTCTGTCTCATTATTATAACCTCTCGCGGCATTTATATTGGTCCACCGTGGGTAATACGTTACATCACAGATAGCTACTTCGAGTTGTCCATCCGAGTTATCGATAGTATGAAGCAGTTCAATAGACTGACCATTTGTTATTCCCGGGAGTGTAACATACATATTAAATATACAATGATACTATATCATAACTTAAATATGAAATCGAGATACATTACTAATCAATCCATTATAGTAACTGCCTCTGGTGCTGAATTTTTCGTTAAATTCCCCGATATCTTTGAAAAGTACAGGGTCACGGCAACTAACGATAAAATGGTGCACGATTGGTTTCACAATCCGATGCAATTTTGGCAGAATCAGTTAAACTTTGCCATATGGTGTGCCACAACGGGTTGTGGTGTATCTCTTTATGCTCCAGGATTTGAACTGAATAAGTCTGTTATAACATTTCACGTGTACTATCAGATTAGACGTATACTTAAAGAAATTAGTGCTCCATTACCGCAGGATCGAGCGTGGAATTCCACAAATAATAATTATGATAGGTCCGCGTATGAGCGTATTTGTCAAGAATTTAATGTTTCTATGAGTAAAGATTGGCGTATTAATGGAGCAAACCATGGTCTAGGTGTTCCTTACACAGAGGAAGAAATATCCGTCAAAGAAGAAAGCGATTATGTATATAAAGAACTTAATAAACTTCATGTTAATTTTGGTAAGTTTATAGTCCCAGCAAACTTTACGCAAGAATGTATGATCATTGGCATAAAACCGGTGATTACTATAAAGGATGGGAACTTTATAGTAACGATTAGAGAGGGGATATTATGAGTTTTAAGAGTGGTTTAATTTATATTGTTACAAATTTATACAAATGAACGATACCGCAAACGCTTGTGATGAATTTCTTTATGATAAAACGGAAAATAATTTTACTAACCCAGGATTTGTAAGAGTTAATGAATCGATAAGAACTTATATGTAATGGCAATTTTCGGAGCACAATCGCAAACACGAACGGGAATCATCGGTTCTGGGGCGGCGCTCGATGCACAAAACAGTTTGTCTCAAACGTGGAGGACGCCATTAATTCACCAGTTGACATACCATCGTCTATAAAGCGTTTTCAAGATGCATTACAGTACGCTCAATCCAAAGTGGACTGCGTTTATGCGCCGGGACTATACATGTCTCCGAGTAATATGGAACTTAAGATCGGTCAAGTGATAGGCTATAATAACAAAATTGTTATCGCTACTAATCAACAAAAACCAGGTATAAATTCAGATATTAACGTCGAATTAATAACGCAAACGATCACGGAAAAGAGAATAGTCAAGCCACAAACACCAACTATCGCTCAACCATCTACTGACGCACAAGTACCACCGCATATTGCGGCTAAAAATCAACAACATATCGATGAAAAAACAGCGCTTGTATTAGGTGGAGTCGCGGCTGGTTTACTCATGATTTGGTAAGCGAACTGATTTGGTTAAATAGTTCTTAGCGGATACGTACAAGAGCCCTGCAATTGCTACGATCAGCCCCCACAAGTTTTGACTAAGCCAAATGGTGGTCTTAGCTAATAAATTCAATAGCCAGGAAACAACACTCCCTATTATACCGGGAAGTGCGGCCGTGGCTTTCTCAGCAAGCTTTCACAGTGCTGAACCTAATGCTTTTAAATGCTTTTTTATCCACTCTTTTATACCATCACTAGGGGGTGTTGGCGGTGTACTACCACCTGTACCACCGGTTAACGCGAGAGTCAAAGTCGATATAATAAATCCCAACGTGGTTAAAATACTGGCAATTGTTATTCCCTGCTCTCTGAACAATGTTTTAATTTTGAGGCTGCTTCCAAATTATCTGTGTTACTGAGTTCTTCCCGCACAGTACTAAAGCCTTAGTAGTCTTCGCGGAAAGCCGCGAGTAGTCCACAAAACCTAATTCATTGGGAATAAGGTTGCTACCACCACGACGTCTGGCTATCGGAGACAAGGCTAGGGGCTTACGAGTACGAGAATGCATAAGGTCAAGATCCCGTTCGCCAATATTCCTTTACTATCTATTGTAAACTTTGAATAGTCACGACCTATTGGGGTAACATAATTTTTATCTTCTTTTAAGTTATCGTAATAATCATTGACAGTTGATTGTAAAAGTTTTTCACCACCGTTTGCTTGTGAAAGTTCATCCATAAGATTCGTGCCACTAAAGATGGTTTCATCAGTATCTTCGATTGGATTCTGGTTATCAAAGTCATCAAAGGTATCTAGATCAAAATCATCCATTTTTATATTAAACATAGGGAACATGTTTTCAATATAACAATGTCTTCGCAATACGGACGCAAGTTAAACCCACAACGTAGACTTCGAGATCCATTAGGGGTCAAGGCAATTCGTCAGTCTGTAACTATAACTAATAACCCTTGTTCCATCGATCAGAATCAAACACTTCTGGTTCGCTTTCCTAATCTCGCCGCACACGATGTGTTAGTTCGGGGAACTGTCAGACTAGCATTTACGATTAGTTTGACTTCTACCGACGTTAACAGGGAGCCCGTTCAGAACATAGGTCATGCTATCGTTAAGAAAATCGCCATTAAAATTAGCGGTAATGAAGTTTTGAGTATCGACGATAGCGATGTATACTATTGTTACATGGATCTCTGGAGAACGGATAAAGAGCGGGTAAACTTACTGTACCAAGGTATTTGTAATAAGAACACATTGAGACTGTGCGTAGGCGCTGAAAATGTTGTTGATACCACCGAAAAAGATAAGGCCGTTGCCGACGCATTAGGTAACCGATTCTATGTTCCCCTAGACTTTGAATTACTAGATTCCCACATACCCTTTTATCAAGCATCCCTAGGCGATAGGTTAGAATACGAACTCACTTTTAATGACTTCGGCAGAGTAATCAGAGATGCTGAAGATGCTAGCTATTCCATTGACAATATCTCACTGGAGTACGATATGATCACAAGGGACAAAAAAGATACGATGTGGAATATTAATCTAAACGTCCCCACGAGGTCGTTGAAGGGTATTTTAATGTTGTTCGAGGACCCCTCCGATGCGTTTAAAAGAAATACCGAGAAGTTCTACAATCCCAAGATTACAAAAGTAGAATTGACTATCGAGGGCGTTCCTAATCAACTATATAGCCAAGGAATGCTAGCGTATCACCAGTGGGATGAGATTAAAAAACTTCCTTCTATAAAACGTTCTCCGGAAGTTATCGCGGTTGTGAAAGATCTGTCTCTCGGGAGTGTTTCGATGGGTGAATACCTCACCACGAAGTACGCGCTATGGCTCGACATGCGAACAACGGACGATGACCAACTACACGGCAGTGGGAGGAGAATAGAAAATGCTAGCGAGAGTGCCACCATACAGATAACGAAGCTTCAGGAAACAGCTGGTAAATTAAACATATATTTGTACGTGATTATGGATGCGCAACTTAATATACAGAATGGGCGATTCGTTCAAGCAATCTATTAATAATCTTTTACCTAAAGATCCGCACTGCGCTATCATATGCGGGCAAACAGGCTGTGGAAAAACAGCTTTTATTCTAGATATTTTACAAAGTCATTATCCGAACGTTTTCGATCATATTATTATTCTGTGCCCGACTATAAGCGTTAATAAAACATACCTATCGAGAGATTGGGTAATGAATGACGACGGGGTACACAGAGTCGATCCGGGCGATCGTTTACAAGACTGTCTTCGAGTATGTCACGAAAAATACAAAGGAGAATCAACCCTTTTCGTAATAGACGACTGCAGCGCTAGTAAAGAACTCACAAAAAAAAAGATATGCTTTCGTATTTAGCATTCTCCGGACGGCATACTCAACATAGCGTTCGGGTACTTACTCAAAAATACAACTCTGTCCTGAGAGATCTCAGAGAGCAGACCAAATGGGTAGCCCTGTTTCATTGCAAAGACAGAGGTTCATTCGAGGAATGTTTACGCGAAAATGATGTCATTTATACCAAGCCCGAACGAGATAAAGTCAGAAAACTGTTAGCGGCAATGAAGCACTGTAAACTCGTATTAAAAACCGATCAACCAGCTGCTTATGCAATTGCTTAGCAAATATAGCAAAATTATAGCAAAATGTAGCAAAATGTAGCAAAATGTAGCAAATTGAACATTAGCGGTTAATATGACATAATGTGGTTCGAAATCCTCATTCTTTCACAACAGCTCATTATTACGGGATGTATTGGATATGTCATATTATATTATGTTAGATTTAAATATCTCCTTAGGTATTACATTATGGAATGCGACGAACTCATCAAACAAATGCTCAAAGAATCTGAGCCTGATCAACATGTTGATAAATCTTTAGATAAACATAGAGAAAGACTCGCGGCTTTGGTTGCCGGTGGAAAATGTTCCCAATATTTGGGAGAAAATTATACCATCGAAAAAATTGATAACATGACCGACGAAGAAATTAAAAAACTGTATGCGCGTTACAAGTCTAGACTGGGAGCTACCATGACTAAAACGATAGGGTCTGCTATATTACAACTATACACAGTTGTAGCTAGTACGTTTCTCCCTATCCCGGCAGAACATCAAATGTATTTATGCGAATATCTAGAGAAAGACCCATTCATTGAACACGCTATAAGCTCAGTGAGCTGTGAGTTTTATCATAGATACGGAATGTTCTTAGCTCCACTCACCACAGCTTTAATAACGGCTAGGTATAGTCAATTTAAACATACGTGCCCAGTTAATAATAATGGAGACTCAACAGGTGACACCACAACAGATTGTGAAAGAGGAAATAACTGCACAACCACAACAGATTGCGGAACAACGAGTGAATGAGGAATCACCACAAAGACAAAAACAAGCCAGAGTGACAAAGAATCCTTTGAAAATAGCTGCAGGAAGGAAGGGAGGACTGGCACGCAAAGTGAAATTAATAAATAATTCAAATATTAATCCGATTAAAACATGGGCACTAGTAGGAGTTGCTGGTATAGCGGCTGTATGGTTCTTTTATAAGACCGGAGAAGAGAAAACGTCACCCCCAATACAACAACAAGTTCAATTAGAGGTTAGCCCCCATATTATGCTATAAGAAGCATGACTACTCCAGTTACAGATGGTAAATTGTTGGTAAACGCAATGTATCATTCAGCGGTGGTCACCGAATTGGCAATTGGCTATGCTCGTATGGCTAAAATGATTACTAAAGCCACACCTCCCAAGCTAGATTTTAATAGTTTTGACATCAGTATGATGGTTCTGGATATTGGATTGGCTAGGGCAACGAAGGATATGCTCATCAAACAAGGGCTTATCCCGGAAGACATAATGAAGTAATTAAACATTTGAATATTTTATATTATTGAAGATGGCAACAATTGCGATATGGTTGGTGGAGCTATTGATAATGCTCTAGCTTTTTCGGGGAGTAATTATTTATTTTCTAGTATGAGGGAATCAAACGCTAAAGAAGTTGAAGAGGAGCGTAAACGACATAACGAAGCAATGGAACAACTCCAAGCAGCCCAGTCACAATATACGTGGCAGAGAATGAAGAGATTAGACTTTATTCATGAAAAACTGCTTAAGGAAGGACATTCAATTCAAACGTTTAAGGATGTCGAATCTGCCATGCATGAATACTTCCTCGTTTATGGGAAAAAACTCGACCCAATACCGAGACCAACAATGAGTCAGTTTTATACACCGTCAGAGGAACAAAAGAACCGTGAGGTCACATTTGTGATTATGGGATTGACTGCTGTATTGATTTTCAGCTATACAATTATGCATAAATAACCACAGCTGTGGCTATGCATCACCAGTGCAGCTGTGATTTGCATTTAGACAAATGATATGATAGATGTAGAAACCATGAATAATTGCAAATTTACACTCATGGGTAAGACGACTCTATGTAACCGACGCTGTGTTGATATTTACTGTGGAATACACAATTATTACATCAGGCGCGGAAACATAAACTATACGTGTTCTGAATGCGGGATAGGGGCCAAAGGTCGTTATTGTTTATGTAAGAAACACGGTGCTGATAGGGTCAGGAACCAGATTATTTATGCTAGGAAGAGAGATTACATCAATGAGAGGAATAGGTTGGGGAGAATACGTATTTAGATATATGAAAACAACCAATTAGACATTGTCTCATTTTGCATATACCATTCAACCACAATGGTTTTTGTCAGAGAGTTAAAAGCTATGGCAAAGCAACGTGGTCTACGTGGATATTCTCGAATGAGAAAAGCTGAATTGATTGCTTTACTAGATAATAATGATGTTCAACCTAATGATGTTGATGATATTCAACATATCAACAACAACAAGAATTAATATTTGTACCCACATCCGCCGGCGTTGGTAAATATCTAAGAGGTTGGAAGATGGATATTAATTCCAACATGGATGTTAACGATATTAAGCCCATCATATCGAGTAAAATTAACGAGGAGTTAGATGATTTACATAGTATAAAATAACAGCTGACGATTAAAATGTTATTGAGTAAAAGTAACACAGACGATAGCACCGAATATACCGAACCATATTTCCGTAGCAATCAAGAAGTTATAACCGAATCCGATACTATAAACGCATCATTAGATACATCAATTCAGAGGATACAGGAAACTTTAGAACGCTGGGTTGGGGTGTGGATAGAATCGATAGTTTATATTTAGATATAGCAAATTATATGCCCTTCAAAGGTGGATCTTATATAGATTTACCCCGTATTATAAGAAGAAAAAAGCCATAATTAACGTAAAAAATAAATCAGATGACTGTTTAAGAATGATAATCAGATCTGCATTGTTTCCCATAGACAAGCATCCAGATAGACCTTCTAGCTATCCCCAAAACGATGGACTCAACTTCGATGGTATAGACGAACCTACACCAATATCACAAATTGATAAGGTGGAAAAGCAAAATAATTTAGCTATAAATGTTTTCGGACATTCTAAAGGAATTGTTGTACACAGGATAAGCTCCGCTCCGGAACATATCCCCAGAATCATTTCATTTTTGATCGAAAAAGATGGAAAATATCATTATACGTGGATAAAGAGTTTAAACAGGCTATTATACGATCAAACAAAACATAAGGAAAAGAAATATTTCTGCAAAAGATGCCTACATGGGTACAGCAGACAAGATCTATTAGAAGAGCATAAAGAAGACTGCAGAGGTGTTGGACAAACCGCTATCAGGATAGATATGCCTAAAGAGTGAAAAAATATATTAAAATTTGAACATTATTGTAATCAAATGCCAGTACTGTACATAATTTATGCGAACTTCGAAGCGCTTATCAAACCCATAGAAAATACCAACCATAGCAATCAAGAACATATTCCTTGTGGGTTTGGATATATAGTTGTATGGTATGATGGGAAAACAAACACTCCCGTGATTTACAGAGGTCCCAATGCAGCGGGAAAGTTCCTAGAATATCTACAAAATGAAGAGAGAATAATCAGGGAAAAATTATCATGTAAGAAACCCATGTGTATGACGAGGGATGATTGGAGGGCCCATAAGAAGTCAACGAGTTGTCATGTTTGTAATAAACCCCTGGATGGGGATTCCGTAAGAGATCATTGCCACGTCATGGGTAATTATCTGGGAGCCGCGCATAACGAGTGTAACTTGAAACTAAAAATGAATTCTCAAACAATACCCATCCCCGTTGTATTTCACAACCTTAGGGGATACGATTCACATCTCATTATGCAAGCTATCTCAAAGACCGATGGCGGTTTAACGTGCATTCCTAACAATATGGAAAAATACATATCGTTCTCGTTGACTAAACCTATACATTATAGGGACAAGGATGGGAAATCTAGAATAAAGCAAAGTAATGGGCTTAGATTCATAGACTCCGTACAGTTTCTGTTATCTTCCCTGGACAATTTAGCTAATGCGAACAATCCCGATGACTTCGCGATAACAAATCAATATACCGATAAGATAACTCGTCATTTGTTGCTGAGAAAACGCGTATATCCTTACGAATATATGAATGATTGGTCTAGATTCGAAGAAACTGGGCACTCGTAAAGAGCAACCTCCTCGTGGTGAGTGCTGGGTAGCTCTAATAGCTCTTCCCCCGTGTGGAACCGGGGTAGAATATTTCCACAGCACCCCATTGCTGGTCGTAAGAGGCGACCAAAGTGGGCAGCCCGTTTGCCGTGGGTTGCGTCCCTGTGTCGGCGGAGGACGGGATTCTGGTAGTTGAGGGCACTGGTTCCTGGAACTGTGTTCCTTTGCCCAACACACTACTTCGACCCTTACTTCGCCTAGACGGGTGGTAAGATGGGCCCGGTCTTATCAATCGGCTGGTCATGCCAGGCCCTGTGCGTAATATTGTATATGCACACGTGTGTTGTATTTTTATGTATATTTTGGTCTTGGCCGTACATAATTTGTGTGAATGATCAATTTTGTATTGAAAAATTGCCTAGAGTCTTACGCCAGAAGGCGGTGGCTCATAGGCCAATCTGGCTATATATCAACCTCTAGGTTCTATGTGACTTCAGATTACTGTCAAGGGCCGAACCAGCCTGACTTTAACTTCTGTTTGTCAAAAATAGCTACCTATGTTTATATTGCTGGAGTATAACACCTTTGTAACCCTGGTGTTGTAGATTGGTTTCCTCTGCAGCATCGTCCTTGTTGACACTCGATGGCGGGTGGGGAGCAGAGTTGTCGAATGACATACTCACACCATGTCTCACAACAAATCCCCTGGTTCTTTCAAAGCAAACAAACGTCGTCATGTCGATTCTGTTTCGTCTGACGATGAGGTTTCACCTATTGTTGCAGATTCTTGGCCACGATTCATTGTTATCGCATCGGTCGATGAAACTCCTTTAAAACTTAATCCGTTTGCCATATCAAAGGGCATCCAAAGTACTTGTTGTGAAGTGAAGAACGTTACACGTCTTCGTTCTGGTTCCATACTTGTGGAATGTGCACGGAGACAGCAATCTATCAACTTGCTGGGTCTCCAGCAGTTTGTTAACACGCAGGTTGCTGTCTCAGTGCACAGGACATTGAATTCTAGTCGTGGTATCGTGCGTGATCGAGCACGATGTCTTTCAGAAATGACAGAAGAAGAGATTGCAGCAGAACTTAAGCATCAGGGTGTCACCGCTGTCAAGCGATTCACACGCAAAACAGAAGATGGAAATATATTAAAAACTCAGACATATCTTTTCACATTTTCAACATCTACTGTTCCATCATCAATAAAAGCTGGATACTTTAACATCGGAGTGGAGGTTTATGTTCCAAATCCACTCCGGTGTTTCAAGTGTCAACACTTCGGTCACGGGGCCAAATCTTGCACGGCCAAGACAAGATGCTCCCGTTGCAGTGGTCCTCATGAGGGCACAGAGTGCACAAATGAGATCAAATTTGCTAACTGCAGCGGTGAGCACTTGTCGTCATCCAAATCATGCCCGATTTTCGATCATGAATCGAAAATACTAAAAATCAAACATACAAATAACATTTCCTACTCTGATGCTAAAAAACTCCTTGTTCCCTCTCAGACCACTTCAAATAAATTATATTCAGCTGCAGTCTCTTCTCCGAGTCAAGGTCACAAAATCACCATGAGATCCACTCATTGTCAAACTGAAATCTCTTGGGTCCACAATGACCAGATCATCATTGATGACGCACCTAAATTGTCTCCGGATAAGCCATCAACAATGACGTCTTCGTCTCAAACGGAAAACTTGCAAACTTCGCATATTCAACCAACTGAACCTGAAATTATAACGGAAATCGAATCAGTTCAGGGCGTAGCCCATCTATCTAAAAAACAGACCAAAAAGCAAATGAGGAGAAAGGCCAGAGCACTCCAGCACTTGGAGGAGCCTTCTCCTGACGCGTTCTTATGAACCATTGGACATGGAGGTCACTCCTTCTCTCCCAGTACATGGGAATGTTCCTTCTACTCGTTCACGTCTCCCAGTTGAACCTCCATGAGTGGAGCCACTAATTTAATACAATGGAATTGCAGAGGACTTAGGAACAATTTCAATGATCTACAGTTATTATCACAAGATTTTAATCCATCAGCTTTTAGCTTACAAGAAACCTACCTGAAAAATACAGATAAATTTGATTTTCGTCAGTACAATTCGTATCATTCGTTTTCACCTCCAGGTGACAAGGCGACAGGTGGCGCTTCCATTTTGGTGAGGCAGGATGTCATCCATAGCCCCGTCCCTCTTAAATGCAACCTTCAAGCTGTTGCTGTCCGTCTGTCTTTACATATAACTTTCACACTTTGCTCTTTATACATTTCACCATCGTCTCCTCTTCAGCAGTCTGATCTTCAGGATTTGTTTGATCAGCTCCCAAGACCCTGTGTCATTATGGGTGACCTGAATGGGCATAACCCTCTGTGGGGTAGCAGAGATACAAACAACAAAAGGAAACTCCTGGAAGACTTCATTTCAAATAATAATTTATGCATATATAATGATGGATCAGACACATATCTACATCCCGCTACTGGAACTTATTCTGCTCTTGATTTGTCACTCACAGATCCAAATGTATATAACGAATTTGAGTGGTCAGTCCACAATGATCTATGTGGAAGCGACCATTTCCCAACGATACTTTCTGCTATTAACCCGAATAATGAGCCACCTGTGTCAAGGTGGAATTTTAAAAGGGCCAACTGGCCATTATTTCAGACACTTTGTATTGACAAATTGACATCTGACATTTTCATTAACGTCCCTGATCCTCTTCAGTTATTCACGGACACGCTGAATAATATTGCTGATGTAACTATTCCTAAGTCCTCTGGTAAACCACACATTCGTAAACCATGGTTTACAGATGATTGCAAACAGGCTAGGAAGAATAGGAGGAAGGCTGAAAAATACTTTCGCCGTCACCCTACAGTTCACAATTTCAATAATGTAAAAATAAATGGTGCCAAGGCTCGACGTACGTTCAAACAAAATTGGCGACAGTCTTGGAGAAACTTTGTATCAAAGATTAATTCCCGTACACCAATGACAAAGGTGTGGAACATGGTACAAAGAATCATAGTGAAGGGTTCAAATTCTGGCGTTCATCATCTTAAAGATGGTCATGGTCTACTTACTGACAAAGTAGACATCGCAAATAAGTTGGGTGAAACTTTAGCCAAACACTCTTCATCAGCCAATTATAATCCCAAATTTCAGAAATATAAAAATCAACAAGAAAAGAAAACTATTAACTTTAATTCGGATAATGGTGAAGACTACAATGAAGTATTTTCACTACATGAGCTCAATACTGCCCTAACGCAAGCTCGTGATACCGCAACAGGAGCTGATAATATCCACTATCAGCTCCTTAAACATTTACCCAATCCATGTCTAGAAACACTTCTAAATATTTTTGATCATATTTGGACAACTGGACACTTTCCTCCTTCCTGGCACAATGCCATTGTTATCCCTATACCGAAACCTGGCCGGGATCATACTGATCCATCTAACTATCGACCTATTTCGTTAACTAGCTGCGTTTGTAAAACCATGGAACGCATGGTCAATAACCGTTTGGTATGGTTTTTAGAAACCAATAATCTTATTACCAATATTCAATGTGGTTTCCGCAAAAATCGAAGTACTATTGACCATCTGGTTCGTTTAGAATCATTCATTAAAAATTCCATTGTAAATAGCCAGCATGCTGTATCAATCTTTTTTGATCTTGAAAAAGCTTATGATACAACATGGAAACATGGTATTTTAAAAGATTTACACGACTTCGGTTTCAGAGGCTGTTTGCCTCATTTTATATCGCAGTTTTTAACGGACAGACAATTTCAAGTTCGTGTTGGATCAACCCTGTCTGATCATTATAATCAGGATCAGGGGGTTCCACAAGGCAGTATTTTGTCTGTTACATTGTTTAGCATCAAAATAAATAGTTTACCTAAAGTATTAAATGACTCAATTGATGGGTCTTTGTTTGTGGATGATTTTAATGTCTCATGTCGTGGTAAAAATATGCGTACTATTGAACGCCAATTACAGTTGTGTCTTAATAAAATTCATAAATGGTGTCTTGAGAATGGCTTTAAGTTCTCACAGACCAAGACCAATTGTATCCATTTTTGTCGGAAATATAAACCTCATAAAGATCCTGAACTCTTTTTAGATGGCACTCCAATCAAGATTGTAAAAGAAGCCAAATTTTTAGGATTAATTTTCGACCATCATCTAACTTTTTTGCCACATATTAAATATCTAAAGACAAAATGCCTGAAGGCCTTAGATTTGCTAAAAGTCGTCTCAAACTCAAAGTGGGGAGGGGATCAGAAAACCCTTCTTCACTTATACAGATCTCTTATTCGCTCTAAGCTGGACTATGGCTCCATTGTGTATGCTGGAGCTGGTAAGAGTAATTTAAAAAAACTGGATTCAATCCACCATCAAGGATTAAGACTTTGTCTTGGTGCTTTTCGAACTTCTCCGGTTGACAGCCTCTATGTCGAGGCTGATGAACCTTCCTTAAAACACCGCCGTATTAAATTGTCTCTTCAATATGTTACTAAATTACGTTCGAACCCCTCTAATCCTGCTTATAACTCCGTTTTCAATCCCCTGTATGAAAATCTATTTCAGAAGAAACCGAAACTGATCCCTCCACTTGGAATCCGGCTCAAATCCCATATTACTAATGCAAATCTAGATCTGGATCTTATCTCTCCTTCCCGGCTTTTGTCTACTCCTCCCTGGCAGTTGGTGAGGCCAGAAGTAGACATTTCACTGACACGCTTTCTAAAATCTGACACAAATCAACTAGTATATCAACAGGAATATTTACAACTGAGAAGCAAATATGACACTCACCGTTCAATTTTTACTGATGGATCCAAGGACGGTGGCAAAGTAGCAAGTGCCACTGTCGTTGGATCCAAGATTATATCGTCTAGAATACCAGACAATAGCTCTATTTTCACTGCTGAGGCCAATGCTATCCTTACAGCCTTGGTATATATTCAACGACAGTCTTCACGTAAACAGTTCATCGTTTTTTCGGATTCTCTTTCTTGTCTTCAGGCGTTAACTAAGGTATCTTCTACTCATCCGATTATTTTACATATTTTAGAACTATACAATGATCTTTCAACTGGCCAATGGGACATCGTATTTTGTTGGTTGCCGAGCCATGTGGGCATAACTGGAAATACCATGGCCGATGCTGCTGCAAAGGCGGCGCTCAACAAGTCTGTGACACCACTTCTGCTACCATATAGTGATTTGAAACCTGCAATAAGATCTTACATCCGTGATCTAATGCAACAGAAGTGGGACACCCAAGTAGACAATAAATTACATGCCATTCAACCCAATATTGGTTACACCTACTTGGGTTGTCAGTCCAGATTTGATGAGGTCGTTATGCGACGATGTCGTATTGGCCACAGCAGATATACTCATGATTATCTATTGAAAGGTGAGGATCCTCCGTTTTGCATCCCTTGTGATGAAAGAATCACAGTCAGGCATGTCCTGCTTGACTGTATCGATTTTTCCATCACAAGGGATCAATATTTCAGTGTCAAAACAGTTAAGGACCTTCTTAACAATGTTAATTCATATTTAATACTTAACTTTTTAAAAGATATTGAACTAGTTCACAAATTTTGATATGTATTTTATGAATCGGTAGTGTATGATTATTAACAGAGATTGTTCGTGGCTATGCCCTTGACGGGGGTTGACGTAGCGTAAAATTATTGTCCCCCTGAGAGGGTATGTAAGACCACCTCTTTCAATGTATATGTATATCTACCTCTATTTTAACTGCAGAATATTTGTTGATTTTAATCTCTGGCTAAACTATCACCGGTAACTTGGGTAAAGGTGTAAATCCTGCTGGGGAACCATGCAGGTAGCAGAGGTACAGTAAGTCCCCTTGGTCCCTAGTATGGTGACCTTAACCTTGTTGCTGGTGATCTATAGCCCCATTTTTATATTGTGTCGTATCCAACTGTTCAAATAGTTTTAATGTTCTACAACTAGTTTTAAGTCAATCTGTGATATATTGCTAGTTATTCTACTGTCCTTCGCTGACAGTTTTTTATTAATCTTGTCCAACTCTTTCAAGTCACATTATGGCTGAAATATTGCCGACGTGACTTTAATTAAACTCACTCACTCACTCGAAGAAACTGAATTACCACCCCTCGAATCATTCTATAGTAACTTAACAGAATCTAAAATGACAGATGCCGATTATGAACACACTCTGACGGTCTGGGATAAATTAGGTTGTAATAATTTAGGCGATTATCACGATCTGTACTTAAAAACCGATGTACTGTTACTCGCCGATATATTCGAAATATTTAGAAAGACGTGTTTAAAACAATACGACTTGGACCCGGCATGGTACTATTCCAGTCCCGGACTATCGTGGGATGCATTGTTGAAGAAGACCGGCATAGAACTAAAACTTCTCACAGATTACGATATGCACTTGTTTATTGAGAAAGGATTAAGAGGTGGTATATCGATGGCAGCGAAAAGGTATTCTAAGGCTAATAATAAATTAGTGGAAGGATACGATCCGAGTAAACTCGACACGCATATATTATATATATATATTGTACGGATGGGCTATGAGTCAACCTTTACCCACGGGTGGTTTTGAGTGGGTTGATGATATCGATAATATCAATGTGAATGATATCCATAATATCCATAATAATGAGAATAAAGGGTACATACTTGAAGTTGACTTGAAATTTCCAAGTTCGTTACATAAAGATCATAACAGTTATCCGCTAGCTCCCGAAAGATTAATGGTTAATAAAGATTGGATGTCGGAATATCAACACTCCTTGATGGGTAATAGTAGGTTAGCTAACGTAGAAAAACTCGTACCAAATTTGATGGATAAAACAAAATATATAGTTCACTACAGAAATCTCCAGTTGTATCTATCGTTAGGTATGAAACTAAAGAAAATACACAGAGTTCTTAAGTTTGATCAAAGCCCTTGGATGGAGCCCTATATAAGGTTGAACACAGATTTAAGAAAGATGGCTACCAGCGATTTCGAAAAGAATCTATATAAGCTCAGGCACTCGTGAAGAGCAACCTCCTCGTGGTGAGTGCTGGGTAGCGCTAATAGCTCTTCCCCCGTGTGGACTCGGGGCAGAATTTGTCCACAGCACCCCATTGCTGGTCGTATGAGGCGACCGAATTGGGCAACCTGTTTGCCGTGGGTTGCGCCCCTGTGTCGGTGGAGGATGGATTCTTGTGGTTGAGGGCAATGGAGCCAGGAACCGGTGTTCCTTTTGCCCAACACACCACTTCGACCCTTACTTCACCTAGACGGGTGGTAGAATTGGCCCGATTCTATCAATCGGCTGGTCACGCCATGCCCTGTGCATGGAAAAGTGCCACTTTAGATCTATATCATCTTTAACAA
The DNA here is from genome assembly GCF_022045235.1 of Haliotis cracherodii. Taxonomy (NCBI): domain Eukaryota; kingdom Metazoa; phylum Mollusca; class Gastropoda; order Lepetellida; family Haliotidae; genus Haliotis; species Haliotis cracherodii. Next base: position 35,609,575 of record NW_027266286.1, read on the forward strand.
TTTTTATGATGTAATATGATATTCTAACTTATGCCTATATAATTATTGCCTAGAGTCCTATGCCAGAAGGCGGTGGCTCATGGGCCAATCTGGTGATGTCAACCTCCGAATTCTATATGTCTCTAATGTTCTGTCACGGGCCGAACCAGCTGGACATTTCTTTTTGGTAGACAAATGTAGCTATTCGTGTTGTATTTGCTGGAGTATACCACCCCTGTAGCCCTGGTGTTGTAGTCTGGCTTCCACTGCAGCGTCGTCCTTTTTGACACTCGATGGCGGGTGGGGATCAGGGGTGCCGAATACTATTACCACACCATGTCTCACAACCCAACTCCTGGTTCTTTGAAAACGAATAAACGTCGCCATGTGGACTCTTTGTCGTCTGATGAAGATGTCTCTCCAGATGTTGCTAATTCTTGGCCTAGGTTCATAATTATCTCGTCTTCTGATGGAAACCCTCTTAAACTAAATCCTTTTGCTGTCTCCAAGGGCATTCAGAGTGCCTGTGGAGAAGTAAAAAACGTAACTCGTCTCCGAAATGGTTCGCTTCTTGTGGAATGTGCACGGAGACAGCAATCTGTCAATCTGCTGGGTCTCCAGCAGTTTGTTAACACCCAGGTTGTTGTTTCAGTGCACAAGTCTCTGAACTCCTGTCGAGGAATTGTTAGAGATCGTGCAAAGTGTCTGTCTGACATGACGGAAGAAGAAATTACAGCAGCATTGACAAATCAAGGCTTTACCTCTGTGAAACGTTTCACTAGAAAACAAGACAATAATATTATCAAAACAAACACTTACCTGTTTACTTTCAGACTCTCTAATCTCCCCAAATCAATTAAAGCAGGCTATTGTAACATCGGTGTGGAGGTATATATACCCAACCCACTCCGATGTTTTAAATGTCAACTATTTGGCCATGGTGCCAAGACCTGCACTCACAAAACTGTCTGCATTCGTTGCAGTGGTGCTCATGAGAGCCCTGAGTGCTCAAATGAAATCAAGTGTGCCAATTGTGATGGTCCTCATTTAGCATCATCAAAATCCTGCCCAAAATTTGAACATCAGTCGCAAATCCTCAAAATTAAGTACACCAACAATATCTCTTTTTTTGAAGCGAAGAAATTAGTCCCTCTTCCATCTTCACCTCATTCTTATTCATATTCTGCTGCAGTTTCTTCTTCTCCTGCTCCTGTTCCAAATGCTCCCAAGGTTACAACATCTTCTATTTCATGTCAAACTGTCTTGGGTGACAGATCCACAGGTCACACTTGATGAGACGCAAAATAGACAGACGAGTACATCAGCCTCTCAGACAGAGAATGCAACACCAGATCCATCTGAACCACCATCTGACCCAACATCTGAACATAAAATTGAGACAATCCCCATGACAAATAAGAAAAAGAAACAGTTGAGGAAAAAAATCAGGGCACTCCAGCATGTGGAGGTGCCTCCTTTATTAGAAACCCCTGTAACGGTTCACAAGTCGTTTGAACCGCTTGATATGGACGTCACTCCATCACACCCAGTAAGTGGTAGTGGCCATTCCATACGTTCTAGATCCCCAGTTGAGCCTCCATGAGTGGCTCCCTAAATTTGATTCAGTGGAATTGCAGAGGACTCAGGAAGAATTTTAATGAGGTACAATTGTTGGTACAAGATTTTAGACCATCTGCACTATGTCTCCAAGAGACATATCTTAAGCAGACCGACAACTTTGATTTGCGTCGGTACACGTCATATCATTCATTTTCTCCACCGGGAAATAAAGCTACGGGAGGATCTACGATTTTGGTGAGGCAGGGAGTGATCCACAGCCCTGTTTCACTTCATACTAATCTTCAAGCATGTGCAGTCCGACTAACTTTGCACCTAACACTTACTTTGTGCTCTTTGTACATTTCACCTTCGTCTGCTCTTCAACAGTCTGATATTCAGAAGCTATATGATCAGCTCCCAAAGCCCTGCATCATCATGGGCGATTTAAACGGGCATAACCCTCTATGGGGAAGTCCAAATACCAACAATAAGGGGAAAATCATTGAAGATTTTGCATCAGATAATAACTTATGTATATTTAATGACGATTCAAGCACTTATTTACATCCTGCCACGGGAACTTATTCTGCACTTGATCTATCCCTCACAGATTCAGATATTTACAATGAATTTGAATGGTCCGTACATGACGACCTTTGTGGAAGTGATCATTTCCCTACTGTTCTAAAAGCTGTGAAACCGAATGATGACCCCCCTTCATCGCGGTGGAATTTTACAAAGGCAAATTGGTCTTTGTATGAATTATTATGTACTGAACAATTAAAGCCTGAAAATTTCAGAAATGTACACGATCCCATTCAATTGTTTTCGGCTCAACTTAATGATATTGCTGACCAAACAATTCCTAAGTCCTCTGCAAATCCTCATATTCGTAAACCATGGTTTACTAACGACTGCAAACGAGCAAGAAAATGTAGGAAGAAAGCGGAAAAGTTTTTCCGCAAACACCCTACTGTTCATAATTTGAATAATGTCAAAATTACTAGTGCCAAAGCACGACGTGCTTATAAGAAAAATAAGCGTCAATCTTGGAGGAAATATGTCTCTAAAATCAATTCACGGACACCCATGTCCAAGGTATGGAACATGGTTACAAGAATAAAAGGCAAAGGTTACAAATCGTCTGTACACCATCTTAAAGACGGTGATTACTGTATAACTGATCAAATTGATATTGCAAATAAACTTGGCGAAACTCTTGCCAAACATTCTTCATCTTCAAATTATGTTCCTGAATTTCAGAGATATCAGAAACATCAGGAAAAGAAAAATGTTAATTTTGACTCAAACAATGGTGAAGATTACAATGAAGTGTTTTCATTGCATGAGCTACATACCGCTCTTGAGCAAGCTCATGATACTGCAGCAGGTGATGATAATATCCACTATCAGTTATTAAAGCATTTGCCTAAATCATGTCTTGAGACACTTTTAGACATGTTTGACCAAATATGGACTTCAGGGAATTTTCCTCCTTCGTGGCATAATGCCATTGTAGTCCCCATACCAAAACCTGGCCGGGATCATACAGATCCATCAAATTATCGCCCTATATCGTTAACCAGTTGTGTTTGCAAAACCATGGAACGATTCGTGAATAATAGATTAGTTTGGTATCTGGAATCCAATAACCTTCTAACAAATATTCAGTGTGGTTTCCGGAAAAATAGAAGTACTATTGATCATTTAGTACGGTTAGAATCCTATGTTAAAAATGCTATTGTTAATAAACAACATGTAGTATCAATTTTCTTTGATCTTGAGAAAACATACGATACTACCTGGAAGCATGGCATTTTGAAGGATTTACATGATTTTGGCTTGAGAGGTCGTTTACCTCATTTTATATCTCAGTTTTTAACAGACAGACAATTTCAAGTCCGAGTGGGTACAACCCTGTCTGACCATTATAATCAGGATCAGGGTGTCCCACAAGGCAGTATCTTGTCTGTCACCTTGTTTAGTATTAAAATTAATAGTCTGTCCAAGGTTTTAAGTAATTCAGTGGATGGATCACTGTTCGTGGATGATTTTATTGCATCTTGTTGTGGTAAAAATATGCATACCATAGAGAGGCAGTTACAAATCTGTCTCAATAAAATTCATAAATGGTCTCTCGAAAACGGGTTCAAATTTTCTATGTCTAAAACTAAATGTATACACTTCTGCAGAAAATATAAGCCGCATAAAGACCCTGAATTATTTTTGAATGGCACCCCTATCAAAGTTGTAAAGGAGGCCAAATTCTTGGGACTCATCTTTGATAGCCATTTAACTTTCTTACCACACATTCAATCACTTAAAGCTAAATGCCTGAAGGCGCTTGATTTATTGAAAGTTGTATCTAATTCCAAGTGGGGAGGGGATCAGACAACCCTCCTACACTTATACAGGTCACTGATCCGTTCCAAACTTGATTACGGCTCCATTGTCTATGGTGGAGCCTGTAAAAGTAATTTAAAAAAACTTGATACTATCCATCGCCAAGGCCTGAGGCTTTGCCTTGGAGCCTTTCGCACTTCTCCTATTCCAAGTCTGTCTGTTGAGGCGGATGAGCCTTCTCTTAAACAACGCCGTCTGAAACTATCTTTACAGTACATCACTAAATTATATTCCAATCAGTCAAATCCAGCCTTTAATTGCGTATTTAATCCTCTGTACGAAGATATTTACAATAAGAAAACATCTCTTGTTCCACCACTAGGAATAAGAATTAAATCAGTCATTTCTGCTGCGAACATTAACTTTCAGGATATAGCTCCCACAAAACTATTTTCATCGCCTCCTTGGCAGATGGTAAGACCAACTGTAGACCTCACATTAACTAGACTTAAGAAATCTGATACAAATCCCCTTATTTATAAACAAGAATACAATCAATTAAGAAACACTTATGACACATATAAATCTATATTTACAGATGGATCCAAGGATGGTGGCGCAGTTGCTAGTGCCACCATCATTGGATCCAGAACAGTATCTTCACGTTTACCCGATAATAGTTCAATATTCACAGCAGAAGCGCACGCAATTTTAACAGCACTACACTATATCAAGAAGAAATCAAAATCTAAAGACTTCGTTATTTTTTCAGATTCACTTTCATGCCTTCAGGCTATTAAAAATATGTCATGTAAACATCCATTTTTAATTGAAATTCTTGAGTTATTTAATGATCTTGCGACTGGCCAATATGACATCATTTTTTGTTGGTTACCAAGCAATGTTGGGATTGTTGGTAACACACTGGCTGATGCTGCCGCAAAAGCAGCACTCAACAAATCTGTGACACCACTTCTTTTACCATACAGTGATTATAAACCTGTCATTAGATCTTACATCAGAGATCTAATGCAGAAGAAGTGGGACACCCAAGTGGGTATAAATAAATTACATGCAATAAAAGCGAATATCGGTTATACCTACTTGGGCTGTCAGTCCAGATTTGAAGAGGTCATTTTAAGACGATGTCGTATTGGCCATTCACGTTATACTCATGAATATATTTTAAAAGGTGAGGATCCTCCATTCTGTGTCCCTTGTGATGAAAGAATCACGGTCAAGCATGTCCTGCTTGACTGCATTGATTTTTCCATCACAAGGGATAAATATTTCAAGGTATCATGTATCAAGGATCTTTTTTATCAGGTAAGTAGTCATTTAATTATTGTTTTTTTAAAGGAAATCGAATTACTGCATAAATTTTGATTGTTATAGTTTGTAATTAAATAAATAACTTTTATAATTGGTAGAATTATTCAGTAACTGAGATTGTTAGTGGCTATATCCTCGAAGGGGGTTAAAGTAGTGTAAAATTATTGTCCCCCTGAGAGGGTATGTAAGACCACGTCTTTCAAAGTATGTTTATTTCTGCTCGTTTTTAGACGTAGTATATATGTTCATTTATTCTGGCTAGATTTGTCATTAATCGCCAACAGCGGAAGGGATGATGTAAATCCGGCTGGGGTCCATGCAGGTAGCAAAAGTAATGTAAGTCCCCATGGACCCTAGCATGGTGATCTACCTTCAGCTGCTGGCGATCTATAGCCCTTTTTTATATTGTACCGTTATATATATCTTTTATAGTTGTATGCTAGTTTTAAATATTAATCTGTGATATTCTAGTAATTTTACTGTCCATCGTTGACAGCTTTTTATATTGTATACATTTATGTATTATTAATGTACTTCTCGTCATGATATGGCTGAAATACTGCCGATGTGACGTTAAATGTTAACTCACTCACTCACTCACTATATAAGCTCATGAATAACTCAGTATTTGGTAAAACTATGGAGAATCTAAGGAAGCGCATTGATGTTAAATTAGTCAGATCTAATGAGGAAGAAAGACTCAGGAAACTCATAGCCAGTCCGGCTTTTAACAGAAGCAAGATATTCGATGACGACTTAGCAGCATTGCATATGCAGAAGAGTAATATAAAATTCAACAGACCGGTGTACGTCAGTATGAGTATTCTCGACTTGTCAAAACACTTAATGTATGACTTTTATTACAACGAACTTAAGAAGCAATACGGCGATAGATCCGAGGTGTTATATACCGACACAGATTCTTTGTTGATGGAAATACAAACCGAGGATGTGTATAAAGATATGGCAGAAAAAATAGATATGTACGACACGAGCGATTACCCTAAAGATAATCCACTGCACAGCCTAGTAAATAAAAAGGTGTTAGGTAAGATGAAGGATGAATGTGCTGGGACCCCTATAGCGGAGTATGTAGGATTAAGACCTAAGCTGTATTCTATAAAGAAGTCCGATAATGGGGAGATAAGAAAAGCTAAGGGTGTTAAGAAGTATGTGGTAAAAAAGCATATCAAACACGAACAAATATAAAGAAGCATTATTCAACGGTAGAACGTTCAAACACGAGATGAACTGTTTAAGAAGTTACAATCATAGGATATATGGATTAAGAATGAACAAGACATCATTATCCCCCTTAGATACAGAGAGATGGATTGATAATGATGGTGTAACTACCTATGCTTATGGTTATGGTGGTAATACCATACCGTCGGGAACTATGAACAACTCTTCTCGTACAAATGCCCTACCCGGTCCATCTTGAAGATAATAAAGAATAGGCTCTCCTTCTTTCATAACCAATCGACTAATGTTATATGTCTTAAGGGTCCATATGGGATCGGTTGCGCGATGTAGGCCTCCCTCGAGTTCACCGGCCTGGTATAAATATCTTACCCTTACTCTATCCGGAAGTTTTCGTTCTTTGCCTCTCCTCGGTGCTGAAGATTCGGAAGTCACGGATTTCATTTTAATAGCATCGGATGGTTTCTTCCCTATTAATCTCGTTACTTCATTATTCAGCGCTGATTCAAGGCTGATAATCGTGTCACCCATTCGGTTGATCTTAATCGTTCGGATTTCATTTCGATCCCATACTGATAGCCAAACAAACGTTCCGCTAATGTCCTGTTAAATCTTTCGATGATAGCTTGACTGCGGTGGCCCTCTCTTTCACCGTGCCTGATTTCGACATCGTGCTTTGTTAACAGATTAGTTACCGATCCCATAAACTCGCGACCGGGATCTACTTGAAATAGCTTAGGCCATTTTAGCGGTCCACGTTTATATATGCGGCTCAGTGCATTAGCTACTTCTGTTGAATCTTTCGAGGTTAATGGCTCTGCCTCTTTGTATCGACTTGTCACATCCACTGCTGTTAAAGCGTATTTATACGTTTTGCCTTTTACCTTATCGTGGGGAAGAAACAAGAGGTCAACATGATGAACTTCATTCGTTGTAAAAATATCAAACTTCTTCCTCGGTATATAACGTGGTGCCGGTAAATATATTTGCCACAACGCTTGTTTCTTTAACCAATCCTTGGCCACATCTTTAGATACCTTAGCCATGGTGGCTAATTTTTTTATTGCTCCTATACCTTTTCAATATCCTCGTGGGCTATAGTAAATTTTATTCATTATTATCCTCGTGGGCTATAGTAAATTTTATTCATTATTAATTAATATTGATGTTTCGTTTAATACAACTCATGACTATCGTTGAATCGCATAGTCATTTACTCATAAAAATTCTCCCCTGTAGTAGCAGTATAGGTAATAAATCCGGCTCCAGTGGAAGTGGTCCAGAACCCCCATTACCTATACTACTTCTCCAGCAATGCCATAAAGAGACTTAGAGATGGCAAAAGGATTCAATTTCAACGGAGTACCATCAGTGGCAGAAACCACTAAAAATCTAGACCAACTTGTAGAAGAATTCTTCAGTATGGTATTTTCCTCATCTGAGGAATCTTCCAATGTACGCTTTGTTTTTTTGGGGTGTGCCATTTTGAATTTTGTTAAAGGTTCACCATCCCAGCTCCCCAACCACCATGGAGTATCACAGGGACAATGCTATACGCCAGTGGATCTCCAACTGGCAGCACCAAGGATACTGGAATGGTATACTCAAGCAGACAATTTAAGTAAAACTTAATGTAGTCCACCGGATTGACCCATGAGCCACCGCCTTCTGGGCATACGACTCTAGGCATGAGAATGACTTGTCAATCAAAAAATCGAGTTTTGTTACATAAATAATTGGTCGAGACCTAAAGTATCAAGGAAATTTGAATACAAACTTTGTGTAAATACAAATAATGCACAGGGCTCGACATGACCAGCCGATTTATAGAACCGGGCCCATTCTACCACCTGTCTAGGCGAAGTAAGGGTCGAAGTGGTGTATTGGGCAAAGGAACGCTGTTCCTGGAACCAGTGCCCTCAACCACCAGACTACCGTCCTCCGCCGACACAGGGGCGCAACCCACGGCAAACAGGTTGCCCAATTCGGTCGCCTTGTACGACCACCAATGGGGTGCTGTGGAAATATTCTGCCCCGGTTCCACACGGGGAAGAGCGATTAGCGTTACCCAGCACTCACCACGAGGAGGTTGCTCTTCACGAGTGCCTACTCAATATAGATATACTAGAAAATATAAATACAAACTTATAGCATGTCGTGACATGTGCAATGTCGGTATATTGATCTGCGTCACACATGCACAGGGGTAAGCTCGACCAGTTGGAAGCGGATCTTGTATGAATTTAGTTGGTTTTGTAGCTGTTCTAATGGTGTATGTGTGTGTTCTAACAGTTTCCTTACAGTAATATCTCTATGCAACAATATGAACTGAGTATGTTGATAAACAATAACACGTGCGATACTATTTATAGGCTGACCGAGCACGGAGCTCATATACCGGATGTCATTATCCGAAACCGCACAGCCGTAAGTGTTATCCTTTCTGTGTGATGACTTATCGACGTGTATGGTTATTAGCTAAACAATAATGTGAACTTAACATGCTATAGTCGAGTTAATGATACATTACTGAATATAGATATACTAGAAAATATCAATACAAACTTATAGCAGCTGAAGACGTGACATGTGCAATGTCGGTATATTGATCTGTGTCACACATGCCAATAGGTAAGCTCGACCAGTTGGAAGAAGATCTCATATGGAAATTAGTTGGCTTTGTAGGGAAATCTAAATTTGACCACAAAATATTTGATTTTAGTTTCATATTATTTGGCTTAACCTTATATTCAGCATTGTTCTAATGATAAGTTAATTAATAATATTAGGCCAGAGAGGAATTTGTGTATCTCTTTGTTCTTGTATTTAATTCATGTCCTCTATGCTAATATAGAGCCTGATAATTTGTAATATTTAATTTATCTTGTAGATTGACAACACAGATATAATGAAATGTTACATAACATTTAAATTTATGATATGGGTCTGTTTCAGATCACTCTAAAGGCTACCGGTATTGGGTATACTTTAGATTTGCACTTTTGGGCAATAATTTAAATTGTCACTGAGAACGGGAGGGGACCTCTTGGTCCACTATGGAACACCAGTATTTATGCTTTTATATATCTATGTTCATCTCTCTTTTTTTTATTCTGCCAAACAAAATGTGTTCCCTGTCGTTTATGGAAATCAAGTACCCGTTGTAGTTCATTATAGTACTTTACAACTTGTAATAGTACATTATGGCTAATATTAAACAAATAAAAGTGATTTCGGCTAATTGCAGAGGCTTAGCAGATAAAAATAAGAGAAAGGAAGTACCGAATATTTGGAGAAAAAGAAAGGTATATCTTGTTTGCCTACAAGACATTCACATTTCAAAAAATGATGTTACTCTTATGAGGAATGAATGGGGTCTACAAAGCATAATTGCACCATATAAATCCAGTGCTAGAGGTGTTGCTATAATGTTTAATAATAATGTAGACATAACAATTCATAGCACTAAAATAGATGAAAAATTGCAATTATATAATAGCTGATAAAACTCTAGAAGGTACAAGACTAACATAAACTAAGATCTATGGACCTAATAGTGATGACCCTGATTTTTATAAAAATCTATTTGATAATATTGATAACTTCGAAAATGATTCATTAGTTATTGTTGGTGATTGGAACCTTATTCTTAATCCTGCAGTTGATTTAGAAAATTATAAAAATATAAATAACCCTAAAGCAAGACGGATAGAATCGTTAAATATGATAGATATATGGAGAGAGCCAAATAAAGACTTAAAGAAATTTACATGGTGGAAGAAAAGCCCAAGACAACAAGCTAGGCTGAACTTCTTTTTAGTGTCTGAAGATATAAGAAATATGACATTGGAAACAAATATTTTACCCGGATATAAAAGCGACCATTCAGTCATAACATTATCTTTCTCCAATACAATTAATCAAGAAAGAGGACGCGGATATTGGAAATTAAATACTTCACTTCTATTAAATAAAGATTATACAGATTTAGTTAAAACAATTATAGAAGAAACTAAAAATGAATATTCTGAGAATAGTGATAGTGAACAAAGTGAAACTTAAAATAGATGACAGTTTATTTCTTGAAACCCTCTTAATGAAAGTGGCACTCGTGAAGAGCAACCTCCTCGTGGTGAGTGCTAGGTAACGCTAATAGCTCTTCCCCCGTGTGGAACCGGGGTAGAATATTTCCACAGCACCCCATTGCTGGTGGTACAAGGAGACTAAATTGGGAAGCTCGTTTGCCGTGGGTTGCGTCCCTGTGTCGGCGGAGGACAGGAGTCTGGTAGTTGAGGGCACTGGTTCCTGGAACTGTGTTCCTTTGCCCAACACACTACTTCGACCCTTACTTCGCCTAGACGGGTGGTAAGATGGGCCCGGTCTTATCAATCGGCTGGTCATGCCAGGCCCTGTGCGTAATATTGTATATGCACACCTGTGTTGTATTTTGATGTATATTTTGGTCTTGGCCGTACATAACTTGTGTGAATTATCAATTTTGGATTGAATAAATTGCCTAGAGTCTTATGCCAGAAGGCGGTGGCTCATGGGCCAATCTGGTAATGTTGACCTCTGTATTCTGTATGTCTCCAGTTTCTTGTCATGGACTGAACCTGCCTGGCACTACATCTGGTAGATAAATATAGCTATTTTTAAGTCATATTTGCTGGAGTATAACATCCCTGTATCCCTGGTGTTAGCAAGCTGGAAATCCGATGCGCTACAACACTGTCCTTGTTGATACTCCATGGTGGGTTGGGAGCAGGTATGCTGAAACACTTTTCTTTCACCATGGCTCACAATCATTCTGGTTCAAAGCGTAGACATTTCGAATCAAGCTCATCTGATGAGGCTGTTGCAAATTTTGATTCCTGGGCTCGATTCCTCGTGATCGAAGCTAAAGATCATCAACCTATCAAATTTAATCCCTTTGCCATTTCTAAGGCAATCCATGGCTATTGTGGTGATGTTAAAAATGTGACCCGACTTCGTTCTGGCTCCCTTCTTGTTGAATGTATAAGAAAACAACAATCCCTCAATCTATTATGAGTAAGTACATTTGCCAATGTTGAGGTTGTTGTTACTGAACACCGAACACTCAACTCCTGCAGGGGCATTGTTCTTGACAGGACACATTCCTTGTCCGACATGTCAGAACAAGAAATAGCAGATGAGTTAGAAAATCAAGGAGTGTCTTCTGTGAAACGTTTCACATGAAAGAAGAACGATTCAACTATTGAAAAGACTAACACCTACCTATTCACATTTTGTAGATCTTCATTACCTCTGTCAATCAAAGCTGGTTACGTCAACATCGGAGTGGAGGTGTATGTCCCCAATCCACTCCGATGCTTTAAGTGTCAACATTTTGGCCATGGCTCTAAGTCATGTACTCGCTCCGTTGTTTGCCAACGTTGTGGTGACAACCATGACAGTACTGATTGCCAGCAAACACTCAAATGTGCAAACTGTGACGGAAAACATATGGCATCCTCAAAATTCTGCCCTGTGTGGCAAAATGAATCAAAAATACTGAAAATAAAATGTGAAAAAAACATCACCTTTGGAGAGGCTAGACAACTCTTTAAGTCTCAGTCACCTCCTCAATCAATACTTAACTACTCTGCTGCTATCTCTAAGCCAGTTCAATCTTCATTTGTCTCAATGAAGTCAGACGGAATTGACTTGGGTCAAATCTGATCGACCCGTGGCAACTACAACTGATATCGAGCTTGACAAATCTAATGCTCATACATTAGCACCACCTACAACATCTCAGGCAGAGAGTCAGACTCCTCCTGACTTAGTACTTGACCGACCTGCAACTGAATCTATCCATCGGAAAAAAATGAAAGGAAAAAGTCACAAAGAAACAAATCACCCAGGAATATCGTCCTTTGAGAGGTGCCTAGCCACAACTCTTATAGTGCTCTGGATAAGGAAGTAACTCCATCCTCACAGCATACTGATGGGAGTTCTCAACCCTCACGTTCACGTGAGAGATCGTCTATTGAACCACCATGAGTCATTCACCTACTATACTCCAATGGAATTGTAGAGGACTTAGGAATAATTTTAATGACATTCAATTATTGATACAGGATCTAAAACCGTCTGCTTTCTGTCTACAGGAGACATACCTTAAACGTACAGATAACTTTGATATTAGGCAGTATAACTGTCATCATTCATATTCGCCCCCAGGTGACAAAGCAACTGGAGGGTCGTCTATCTTGGTTAGACAGGGCGTGATTCACAGCCCTGTTGCTCTCCATTCAAATCTTCAAGCTGTTGCTGTTCGTTTAACTTTGAACGTTGTCTTTGCTCTGTGTTCCTTGTATGTTCCTCCATCTACTTTGCTTCTACAGTCTGATCTTCAAAATCTATATGATCAGCTCCCCAGGCTATGTGTCATTGTGGGTGATCTGAATGGACACAACCCCCTGTGGGGAAGTGTTACCACAAACAATAAAGGGAAAATACTTGAGGAATTCATTTCTGATAATAATTTGTGTATATGTAATGATAATTCGAACACCTATTTACATCCTGCCACTGGAACATACTCAGCACTTGATCTGTCTCTCACGGATTCAAATCTATTGAACGAGTTTGAATGGTTTGTCCATGATGACCTCTGCGGAAGCGATCACTTTCCCACCATTCTTAAATCTGTGAACCCGAATCCTGAAACCTCCACATCCAGGTGGAATTTTACAAAGGCCAATTGGTCATTGTATGAAACATTGTGTACTGCAAAATTAATCCCTCATCATTTTCAAAATGTTGAAGATCCGATTCAATTGTTTTCAGATCAGCTCCATGCAATAGCTGATCAAACAATTCCTAAGTCCTCTGCAAATCCTCATATTCGCAAACTGTGGTTTACCTACGAATGTAAACAGGCACGGAAGTGTAGGAAGAAAGCAGAAAAGTACTTCCGCCGACATCCCACAGTTCATAATTTAGATCAAGTAAAAATTACAAATGCAAAAGCCAGACGGGCTTATAAACAAAATAAGCGTCAATTTTGGAGGAACTACGTCTCCAAGATAAATTCCCGTACTCCTATATCAAAAGTATGGAACATGATACAAAAAATTAAAGGCAAAGGATCAAAATCTTCTGTTCACCATCTTAAGGAAGGTGATCAGTTATTAACTGATAAATCAGACATTGCCAATAAACTTGGTGAAACATTGGCAAAACATTCGTCATCGTCTAATTATGCCCCTGAATTCATAAAATATCAGATGCAAGAGGAAAAAAAAATGTTAACTTTAACTCTGATAACGGGGAAGACTATAATGAAGTGTTTTCCTTCCATGAGCTACATACAGCCCTAGGGTAAGCTCATGATACAGCGGCTGGTGCTGATAATATTCATTATCAGCTCCTGAAACATTTGCCTAAATCATGTCTAGAAACTCTTTTAGATATATTTGACCAAATATGGACGTCGGGGAATTTTCCTCCTTCTTGGCATAATGCCATTGTAGTCCCTATCCCAAAGCCTGGTCGGGATCATACAGATCCATCCAATTACCATCCTATATCTTTAACCAGTTGTGTCTGTAAAACCATGGAGCGAATGGTAAATAATAGATTAGTTTGGTTCTTAGAAACCAATAACCTACTAACAAATATTCAATGTGGTTTCCGCAAAAATCGAAGTTCTATTGATCATTTAGTATGATTGGAATCGTTTTTGAAAAATGCTATTGTTAACAAACAACATGCAGTGTCAATATTTTTCGATCTTGAGAAAGCTTACGACACTACGTGGAAGCATGGCATTTTAAAATATTTACACGAGTTTGGTCTGAGAGACCGCTTACCACATTTTATATCACAGTTTTTAGCCAGCAGACAATTTCAAGTCCGAGTGGGTTCAACCCTGTCTGACCATTATAATCAGGAGCAGGGTGTCCCTCAAGGAAGTATTTTGTCAGTTACTCTATTTAGTATTAAAATCAATAGTCTTTCAAAGGTTTTAAGTGATGCAGTGGATGGATGATTTTAATATATCTTATATTGAGAGACAGCTATACAACTATGCCTCAATCAAAATACAGAAATGGTCTCTAGAGAATGGGTTTACCATTAATGGTTCGGGCCTGTCAAAGCAACTTAAAATTATTAGATTCAGTACATCATCAAGGCCTGAGACTTTGTCTTGGAGCCTTACGAACTTCACCAGTCGATAGGTTATATGTAGAGGCCGATGAGCCATCTCCAAAACAACGTCGAATCAAACTTTCGTTACAATATGTGACTAAATTGTACTCAACTCCTTCGAATCAAGCATATGAGTGTGTGTTTAATCCCCTGTATGCCAAATTATTTCAATCAAAACCAAAAGTTGTTCCTCCTCTAGGGTTCAGAATTCAGCCACATATTACAGCAGCTAATATTGACCTTTCTATTATCTCACCTTCCCGGATACTGTCTACACCTCCTTGGCAACTAGTTAAACCAGAGGTAGACCTAAGACTAACTACCCTAAAGAAATCTGACACAAACCCATTGGTGTATCAACAAGAATATGCCCAATTAAGGTCCAAATATGATTCTCATCGCTCTATTTTTACTGATGGTTCAAAGGATGGTGGCAAAGTTTCAAGTGCCACTGTCATTGGATCTAAAAGGGTGTTTTCGAGAATTACTGGTAATAGTTCTATTTTTACTGCTGAGGTCAATGCTATTTCTATAGCATTGGAATATATTCAAAACCAATCATCAACAGTTCATCATCTTTTCTGATTCCTTGTCCTGCCTTCAGGCCATACATAATTGTTCTTCGGATCATCCACTGATTCTTGATATTTTAGAATTGCATAATGCCACTGCCCAATACGGCATCGTCTTTTGTTGGTTGCCCAGCCATGTTGGAATTGTTGGTAATACAATGGCTGATGCTGCTGCAAAAGCTGCACTCAACAAATCTGTGACACCACTTCTTATACCATACACTGATTATAAACCAGTGATTAGATCTTACATCCATGATCTAATGCAGAAGAATTGGGACACTCAAGTAGGTATAAATAAATTACATGAACTTAAACCAACTATTGGCTAGACCTACTTGGGCTGTCAGTCCAGATTTGAAGAGGTCATAATACGACGATGTCGTATTGGCCATTCACGTTATACTCAAGAATATATTTTAAAAGGTGAGGATTCTCCATTCTGCATCCCTTGTGATGAAAGAATCACCGTCAAGCATGTCCTGCTTGACTGTGTTGATTTTTTCATCACAAGGGATAAATATTTCAAATCATCATCAATGACGGATCTTTTTAATAGAATCAATTCTAATTTAATTTTAGGCTTTTTAAAAGAAATTGAACTTATTGATAAATTTTGAATTGTGTACATAGCTATATTTTATATTTGGTACTGTATAATATGTAACTTGGATTGTTAGTGGCTATATCCTCAAAGGGGGTTGAAGTAGCGTAAAATT
Organism: Haliotis cracherodii; assembly: GCF_022045235.1. Taxonomy (NCBI): domain Eukaryota; kingdom Metazoa; phylum Mollusca; class Gastropoda; order Lepetellida; family Haliotidae; genus Haliotis; species Haliotis cracherodii. The sequence goes on from NW_027266286.1 coordinate 35,625,461, forward strand.
ATTGTCCCCCTACGAGGGTATGTAAGACCACATCATTCGAAGTACATTTATTCTTACATCGGTTTTGAACGTAGTATATTTGTTTATTTTAATTGTTGGCTTAATTGCATTCCATCACCAGCAGCTGAAGTGTTGGTGTAAATCCTGCTGGGGAGCCGTGCAGGTAGCAAAAGTAATGTAAGTCCCCACGGTCCCTAGTGAGGTGGCCTCTCTCTGGTTGCTGGTGATCTATAGCCCTTTTTTATATTGTATTGTTGAATGAAAATGTATTCTTTTAACTGTTCTCAACTAGTTTTAAAATCGAAACTGTGATACTCTAGTTATCTTACTGTCCATCGTTGACAGCTTTTTAATTAAATCAAAATATAACTGTTTCGTCACGATATGGCTGAAATATTGCCGATGTGACGTTAAATTTCACTCACTCACTCACTCACTCACTGCTCATTCATAATAATCAAACAGGATTTATTCCAGGAAGATCTATTTCAGAAAACACAAGGTTGTTATATGATATTATCTTTGAATCAAATAGACAAAATAAACCAGGAATACTTCTGCTGATCGATTTTGAAAAAGCATTTGATACGGTATCAAAATAATTTATAAATAAAGTTTTACACAAATATGGATTTGGACCAGAAATGATAAGGTGGATAAATATGACAAGCAATCTTTTGTTAAAAACCTATACTGGGAAGATGTCTTGAAAGCTTGGAGTGAGTGAGTGAGTGAGTGAGTTAATATTTAAAGTCACATCGGCACTATTTCAGCCATATCGTGACTTGAACAAGTTAGGCATTTATATTATATATTAAAAGCTGTCATCGAAGGACAGTACAACAACCAGCAATATATCACAGATTAAGATTTTAAAACTAGTTTTAGAACAATAAAATAATCAGATACAATACAAACGATACAATATAAAAACGGACTGTAGATCGCCAGCAGCTAAAGTTAGGCCACCATACTAGGGACCATGGGGACTTACGGTACTTCTGCTACCTACATGGTACCCCAGCAGGATTTACACCATCCCTCTGGCCACTGGCGATTATCAGACAGATTAGCCAAAGAGTTAAAATCAACAAAAATACTACGATTAAAAGCACTGAGAAAGGAAATGATACGTTGAATGATACTGGACTTACGTACCTTCCCTTGGGGACAATTGTTTTACGATACTTCAACCCCCTGTAAAGATACAGCCACCAACAATCTCAGTTATGATTTCATTCCACCAAATTAAAATTCATATACTTTATACTACACATATTATAATCAAAATTTATCTATTAATTCTATTTCTTTTAAAAAACCGATGATTAAATGAGCACTGAATTGATTAAAAAGATCCTTTATGGATGTAATTTTGAAATACTTATCCCTTGTGATGGTAAATTCAATGCAGTCAAGCAGGACATGCTTGACCGTGATTCTCTCATCACAAGGGATGCAAAATGGAGGATCCTCACCTTTCAATAAATATTCGTGGGTATATCTGCTGTGGCCAATACGACATCGTCGCATAATGACCTCTTCAAATCTGGACTGACAGCCCAAGTAGGTATAACCGATAGATGGTTTAATTTCATGTAATTTATTGATACCTACTTGGGTGTCCCACTTCTTCTGCATGAGATCCCTGATGTAACATTTAATAACAGGCTTATAATCACTGAAGTAAGAAGTGGTGTCACAGATTTGTTGAGTGCTGCTTTTGCAGCAGCAGCAGCCATTGTATTACCAATGATTCCAACATGGCTGGGTAACCAACAAAAAACGATGTCGTATTGGCCAGTTGCAAGATCATTGAACAATTCAATAATTTCAGGCACTCGTGAAGAGCAACCTCCCCGTGGTGAGTGCTGGGTAACGCTAATAGCTCTTCCCCCGTGTGGACTCGGGGTAGAATTTGTCCACAGCACCCCATTGCTGGTCGTAAGAGGCGACCAAAGTGGGCAGCCCGTTTGCCGTTGATTGCGTCCCTGTGTCGGCGGAGGACGGGAGTCTGGTAGTTGAGGGCACTGGTTCCTGGAACTGTGTTCCTTTGCCCAACACACTACTTCGACCCTTACTTCGCCTAGACGGGTGGTAAGATGGGCCCGGTCTTATCAATCGGCTGGTCATGCCAGGCCCTGTGCATAATATTGTGTTTGCACTAATGTGATTTCTATTAATGTATTATTTGGTCTTGGTCATGTCTTACATGTTTGACTTCCCAAATTATTATGTAAACGTTTGCCTAGAGTCTTATGCCAGAAGGCGGTGGCTCATGGGCCAATCTGGTGATACGGACCGCTGAATTCTGTGTTTTTTTAGGAAAATGCCATGGGCCGAACCAGCCTGACATTCTTCCTTTCATTAACGACAGCTATTTATGTCTTTATTTCTGGAGTATAACACCCCTGTAGCCCTGGTGTTGCAGCATGGCTTCCACTGTGGCACCGTCCTTGTTGACACTCCATGGTGGGTGGGGAGCAGGGTTGTCGAAACTTCTCTCTCTCATTATGGATACCCCACAACACACTGGTTCTCGTAGCAAAAACAAGAGAAGACATGTTGACGTGGATACTATTTCATCTTCTGATGATGAATCTTCTCCAGCCAATATTGACTCGTGGCCAAGATTTCTAGTTGTAGAAGGCATTGATGGTGTGCCTCTCAAGATCAATCCGTTTGTAGTTTCAAAGGCAGTTCAAGGAATTTGTGGTGACGTTAAAAACGTCACTCGTCTCCGGTCTGGTTCTCTCTTGATAGAATGTTCCAAGAGACAACAATCCATTAATTTGTTAAATGCTCATCATTTTGCCAATACTGCTATTGCAGTATCTATTCATAAATCTTTAAATTCCTGCAGGGGCATTGTCCGCGACCGAGTGAAATGCCTGTCTGACATGTCAGAAGAGGAGATTGCTCAGGAACTCCAATCTCAAGGTGTAACAGCTGTTAAACGCTTTACAAGAAAAGATCATGACAGTGTTGTAAACACTAACACCTATTTATTTACCTTTGCTCTTTCTAAACTCCCAACCTCAATCAAAGCTGGTTATTTTAACATCGGTGTGGATGTGTATATACCACATCCTCTGCGATGTTTCAAGTGCCAACAGTTTGGCCATGGCGCCAAGTCCTGTCGTGGCTCTGCAGTGTGCTCCCGTTGCAGTAAGAATCATGAAAGCTCTGATTGCACAGGTGCCAGCAGATGTGCGAACTGCAACGGTGAGCACATGTCTTCCTCCAAACAATGTCCAGTCTTTGAAAGAGAAACCAAAATTATAAAAATCAAATACACAAACAATATTTCCTTTTCTGATGCCAAAAAATTGGTAAAGGAACAACCTCTAAACAGTTCACAGTCAAAATCTTACTCTGCCATAGTCTCTTCTCCTACGCAAACTGTTGATCATGCTTGTCAGACAGCTATTTCCTGGGTCTCAGATAAACAGACAATGTTATATTCCACAACCGAGGAATTAACTTCGTCGTCTGAAACACAGACTGATATCCAATTGACCCCTCCCTCTCTGGAGCCTGAGCCTAAACCACAGCCAAAGCCTGAGACTGAACCACAGCCTGAGTCTGAGACTGAGATTGAACCTCATCTGTTAACCAGGAAAGAGAGAAAACAAATGCGTAAAAAGGAATTAAGGACCCTTAAACATCTGAAGGCGCCTTCAACAATCCCTGTCGAGGTTCATAACACCTTTGAACCTCTCGATATGGAAGTGTCTCCATCGTTGTGTTTACAGCGTAAGGGACCTTCACCCCGTTCACGTTCTCCGATTGAGCCGCCATGAGTTGCTCTCAAAATTTACTACAATGGAATTGCAGAGGACTTCGTAAGAATTTTAATGAGATACAAGTACTAGTTCAAGATTTTAAGCCGTCAGCTATATGTCTCCAAGAGACATATCTTAAACATACGGATACATTTGATCTGAGGCAGTATAATTGTCATCATTCTTTTTCTCCTCCGGGTGACAAAGCCACTGGAGGCTCTACTATTTTAGTCAGGCGGGACATCATCCATAGTGCTGTTCCTTTAAATACTACTCTTCAAGCTGTTGCTATCCGCCTTACCTTGCACATTGCATTCACTTTGTGCTCTTTGTATATTCCACCTTCGTCTGCACTTCGACTGTCTGATCTTCAGCATTTGTATGATCAACTCCCTAAGCCGTGTATCATCATGGGCGATTTAAATGGGCACAACCCTCTATGGGGAAGTACAACTACAAACAATAAGGGGAAAGTTATTGAGGATTTTTTTTTCTGATAATAACTTATGTTTATTTAATGACGATTCCAGCACCTATTTACATCCTGCCACAGGGACTTACTCTGCACTCGATCTGTCCCTCACTGATTCAAATATTTACAATGAGTTCGATTGGTCTGTGCATGATGACCTTTGTGGAAGTGATCACTTTCCTACTGTCCTAAAAACAATGAAACCGAATGATGACCCACCTTCGTCGAGGTGGAATTTTACAAAGGCCAATTGGTCCTTGTATGCAACATTATGTGTTGAAAAATTGAAACCGGACAACTTCACAAATGTACCAGATCCCATCCAGTTGTTTTCGAGTCAACTCCATGATATTGCTGACCAAACAATTCCTAAGTCCTCTGCAAATCCTCACATTTGTAAACCATGGTTTACTAATGAATGCAAACAAGCAAGAAAGTGTAGGAAGAAAGCGGGAAAATATTTCCGTAAACATCCTACAGTACATAACTTGAATACTGTTAAAATAACTAGTGCCAAGGCACGACGTGCTTATAAACATAATAAGCGTCAATCTTGGAGGAATTATGTCTCCAGAATTAATTCACGCACACCCATGTCCAAGGTGTGGAACATGGTTAAAAAAATAAAAGGTAAAGGTTCTAAATCGTCTGTACACCATCTTAAAGACGGTGACAAATTAATAACTGATAAATCTGCCATTGTAAATAAACTTGGCGAGACTCTTGCCAAAAATTCTTCATCATCAAATTATGTTCCCGAGTTTCAGAGATATCAGAAACAACAGGAAAAGAAAAAGGTTAATTTCGATTCAAATAATGGTGAAGACTACAATGAAGTATTTTCATTGCATGAGCTACATACTGCTCTTGAGCAAGCTCATGATACTGCTGCAGGGGATGATAATATCCATTATCAGTTACTCAAGCATTTGCCCGAATCATGTCTTGAGACGCTTTTAGATATATTTGACCACATATGGACATCAGGGAATTTTCCTCCTTCATGGCATAATGCCATTGTGGTACCGATACCAAAACCTGGCCGGGATCATACTGATCCCTCAAATTACCGCCCTATATCGTTAACCAGTTGTGTTTGCAAAACCATGGAACGAATAGTAAATAATAGATTAGTATGGTATTTGGAAACCAACAATCTTCTTAGCAATATTCAATGTGGTTTCCGAAAAAATCGAAGTACTATCGACCATTTGGTACGATTAGAATCCTTTGTTAAAAATGCTATTGTAAATAAGCAACACGTAGTATCAGTTTTCTTTGATCTTGAGAAAGCATACGATACTACTTGGAAGCATGGCATTCTAAAGGATTTACATGATTTTGGTTTGAGAGGCAGGTTGCCTCTTTTTATATCACAATTTTTAACAGACAGACAATTTCAAGTCCGAGTGGGTTCCACCCTGTCTGACCATTATAATCAGGATCAGGGTGTCCCACAAGGCAGTATTTTGTCTGTCACCTTGTTTAGTATTAAAATTAATAGTCTGTCCAAGGTTTTAAGTAATTCAGCGGATGGTTCACTGTTCGTGGATGATTTTAATGCATCTTGTTGTGGTAAAAATATGCATACCATAGAGAGGCAGTTACAAATCTGTCTCAATAAAAAAGTGGTCTCTCGAAAACGGGTTCAAATTTTCTATGTCTAAAACTAACTGTATACACTTCTGCAGAAAATATAAACCGCATAAAGACCCTGAATTATTTTTGAATGGCACCCCTATCAAAGTTGTAAAGGAGGCCAAATTCTTGGGACTCATCTTTGATAGCCATTTAACTTTCTTACCACACATTAAATCACTTAAAGCTAAATGCCTGAAGGCGCTGGATTTATTGAAAGTTGTATCAAATTCCAAGTGGGGAGGGGATCAGACTACCCTCCTACACTTATACAGGTCACTGATCCGTTCAAAACTTGATTACGGCTCCATCGTCTATGTTGGAGCATGTAAAAGTAATTTAAAAAAACTTGATACTATCCATCACCAAGGACTGAGGCTTTGCCTTGAAGCCTTTCGCACTTCTCCTATTCCAAGTCTGTCTGTTGAAGCGGATGAGCCTTCTCTTAAACAACGCCGTCTGAAACTATCTTTACAGTACATCACTAAATTATATTCTAATCAGTCAAATCCAGCTTTCAATTGCGTATTTAATCCTCTTTACGAAGATATTTACAATAAGAAAACATCTCTTGTTCCACCACTAGGAATAAGAATTAAATCTGTCGTTTCTGCTGCGAACATTAACTTTCAGGATATAGCTCCCACAAAACTTTTTTCATCGCCTCCTTGGCAGATGGTAAGACCAACTGTAGACCTCACATTAACTAGACTTAAGAAATCTGATACAAATCCCCTTATTTATAAACAAGAATACAATCAATTAAGAAACACTTATGACACATATAAATCTATATTTACAGATGGATCCAAGGATGGTGGCGCAGTTGCTAGTGCCACCATCATTGGATCCAGAACAGTATCTTCACGATTACCCGATAATAGTTCCATATTCAGAGCAGAAGCACACGCCATTTTAACGGCACTAAAATATATCAAGAACAAATCCAAATATAAAGAATTCATAATTTTTTCAGACTCACTTTCGTGCCTTCAGGCTATTAAAAATCTGTCATGTAAACATCCATTTTTAATTGAAATTCTTGAATTATTTAATGATCTTGCGACTGGACAATATGATATCGTCTTTTGTTGGTTACCAAGCCATGTTGGGATTGTTGGTAACACATTGGCTGATGCTGCTGCAAAAGCAGCACTCGACAAATCTGTGACACCACTTCTTTTACCATACAGTGATTTTAAACCTATAATTAGATCTTACATCTGTGATCCGATGCAAAAGAAGTGGGACACCCAGGTAGGTATCAATAAATTACACGAAATTAAACCCCATGTTGGTTACACCTACTTGGGCTGTCAGTCCAGATTTGAAGAGGTCATTATGCGGCGATGTCGTATTGGCCACTCGAGATATACACATGAGTATTTATTAAAGGGTGAGGATCCTCCGTTTTGTATCCCTTGTGATGAAAGAATCACGGTCAAGCATGTCCTGCTTGACTGTATTGATTTTTCAGTCACAAGGGATAAATATTTCAGTGTAAAAACAGTGAAGGACCTTTTTAGTAAAGTTAACTCTCATTTAATACTATGTTTTTTAAAAGAAATAGAACTTATACATAAATTTTGATGTAATTGTTGTATTGTTTTAAAGATTGGTAGTGCAAAATTCATAACTATGATTGTTAGTGGCTGTACCCTCGAGGGGGGTTGAAGTAGCGTAAAATCATTGTCCCCCTAAGAGGGTATGTAAGTCCCATATCATTCGAAGTATTTTTCTGCATGCCAGGTTTTTAATCGCAGAATATTCGTCATTTTAGTTTGGCTTAACTGGTACACTGTCACCAGTGACTGAAGGGATGATATAAATCCTGCCGGGGTCCATGCAGGAAGCAAAGGTACTGTAAGTCCCCATGGACCCTAGCATGGTGATCTACTTTCAGTTGCTGGCGATCTCTAGCCCATTTTTATATTGTGTTCTCTGACACTTATGTCTTTTATATATTCTCAACTAGTTTTAAATATATTCTGTGATATTCTAGTTATTGTACTGTCCTTCGTTGACAGCTTTTTATAGTGTATACATTTCTGTATTATTAATGTACTTCTCGTCACGATATGGCTGAAATATTGCCGATGTGACGTTAAATATTAACTCACTCACTCACTCACTCATCCAAATCATGTCCAGTGTTCGTATCAGAATCACAGATCTTAAAACTGAAGCACACGCAAAATATTTCTTACTCTGCTGCCAAACAATTGGTACAACTTCCATCAAAATCACCCGCTAATATCACTTATTCAGCTGCAGTCTCTTCTCCGCCGCCAGTTCTCAAAATTACTACAGCCTCTACATCCTGCCAGACTTTGATCTCTTGGGTAAAAGATGACCAGTTTACCATCGACGATGCACAGACATCTCAATCTATGAAATCTACTTCAGCTTCCCAGACAGACCATCTAACATCAGCACCTCAGATTCTGAAAACTCAGAAAACGGTAACTCCATCAGAACCCAGCCATGTGAAAGTCACCAAAAACATTCAGGGCGAAGCCCATCTGACTAAAACAGAAAAAAAGAAGTTAAAAAAGATCAGGGCTCTCCAGCACTTGGAATTGCCTTCTCTTGCTGACACCACAGTGGAGGTTCATAATCCATTTGAGCCTCTAGCGATGGAGGTCAGTCCCTCACTCCCGGTTCGTGGGAGTGGACCTCCCTCTCACTCAAGAACTCCAGTTGAGCCTCCATGAATGGCTCCAATACTCTTATTCAGTGGAATTGCAGGGGACTAAAGAATAATTTTAATGATTTACAGTTATTGATACAGGATTTTAAACCATCAGCATTTTGTTTACAAGAAACGTATTTTAAAGATAATGATCAAATCAATTTGAGGCAATATGATGCATATAACTTCTTTTCTCCTCCAGGACCTAGGGCTACTGGAGGATCGTCAGTGTTGGTGAGGCAGGGTGTCATACATAGCCCTGTTCCACTTAATACTCCACTTCAAGCTGTTGCAGTCCGTTTAAGCCTCAACATTGTTTTCACATTGTGTTCGCTTTATGTACCTCCATCTTCTACTCTTCACCAAACTGATCTTCAGGCACTCTATGACCAGCACCCCAAGCCCTGTATCATTATGGGCGATTTGAATGGGCATAATCCACTTTGGGGTAGTGCTGACACGAACAGTAAAGGTAAGATATTAGAAGATTTCATTTCGAACAACGATTTATGCATCTTTAATGATAACTTATTTACATCCTGGAACAGGTACATATTCTTCTCTTGATTTATCACTTACCAACTCCGATCTGTTGAATGAATTCGAATGGTCAGTCCACGACGACCTTTGTGGAAGTGACCATTTCCCGACTATTCTTCAAACAATAATTCCAACTGATGTTACTACATCATCACGATGGAACTTCACAAAGGCTAACTGGCCTTTGTTCAAATTACTTTGTACGAGCAAATTAAATCCTGATCTTTTTGTTGATGTTCCTGATTCTATTACGGTGTTCACTGATGAACTGTACAAAATAGCTGATGATTGTATTCCAAAGTCCTCTGCAAATCCACACATCCCTAAACCATGGTTTAACAATGACTGCAGGCAAGCTAGGAAGGCACGGAAAAAGGCTGAGCGTTATTTCCGTCGCCATCCGATCGTCCATAATTTGAATCAATTTCAAATTTCAAATGCTAAAGCCAGGCGTACTTTTAAACATAATAAACGCCAATCTTGGCGTGATTATGTTTCAAAAATAAATTCACGAACGCCCATGTCTAAGGTATGGAATATGATACAGAAAATTAAAGGTAAGGGTTCGAAATCTAGCGTCCACCATCTTAAGAATGGGGATGACCTATTAACTAACAAATCGGATATTGCAAATAAACTTGGTGAAACGGTAGCAAAACATTCTTCCTCCTCAAACTATGTACCTAAATTCCAAATATACCAAAAACAGCAGGAAAAGAAAACTATTAATTTTAAATCAGATAATGGGGAAGATTATAATGAACTTTTCTCTATTCATGAAATCCTTACAGCACTTGAACAAGCTCACGATACGGCTGCCTGAGCTGATAATATTCATTATCAACTCCTGAAACACTTACCAGAATCATCTTTAGTAACATTATTGACTATTTTTGATCAAATTTGGACATCTGGGAAATTTCAACCTTCATGGCGTGATGCTGTAGTTATCCCGATACCCAAACCTGGGCGAGATCATACAGACCCTTCAAATTATCGACCGATATCACTAACAAGCTGCGTTTGCAAAACAATGGAACGCATGATTAATAATCGCTTAGTTTGGTACTTAGAGACCAACAATCTCCTAACAAACATACAAAGTGGTTTCCGGAAAAATAGAAGTACCATCGATCATTTGGTTCGATTAGAATCATTTGTTAAAAATGCAATAATAAATAAACAACATGCAAGGCCTATCTTTTTCGATCTAGAAAAAGCATATGACACTACATGGAAACATGGTATTTTAAAAGATTTACACGATTTTTGATTACGAGGCCGTTTGCCTCAATTCATATCTGAGTTTTTAACCGACAGGCAATTTCAGGTCCGCGTGGGTTCTACCCTGTCTGATCATTATAATCAGGATCAGGGTGTCCCACAAGGCAGTATTGTGTCTGTCACACTATTTAGCATTAAGATCAATAGTTTATCAAAGGTTTTAACTGATTCAATTGATGGATCGCTTTTTGTGAGTTATCCATCACAAGGGATAAATATTTCAAAGTGTCATCTATAAAGGATCTTTTTAATCAAATCAGTGCTCATTTAATCATCGGTTTTTTAAAAGAAATAGAATTAATAGATAAATTTTGATAATAATATGTATAGTATAAAGTAAATGAATTTTAATTTGGTGGAATGAAATCATAACTGAGATTGTTGGTGGCTGTATCTTTACAGGGGGTTGAAGTATCGTAAAACAATTGTCCCCAAGGGAAGGTACGTAAGTCCAGTATCATTCAACGTATCATTTCCTTTCTCTGTGCTTTTAATCGTAGTATTTTTGTTGATTTTAACTCTTTGGCTAATCTGTCTGATAATCGCCAGTGGCCAGAGGGATGGTGTAAATCCTGCTGGGGTACCATGTAGGTAGCAGAAGTACCGTAAGTCCCCATGGTCCCTAGTATGGTGGCCTAACTTTGGTTGCTGGCGATCTACAGCCCGTTTTTATATTGTATCATTTGTATTGTATCTGATTATTTTATTGCTCTTAAACTAGTTTTAAAATTATAATCTGTGATATATTGCTGGTTGTTGTACTGTCCTTCGATGACAGCTTTTAATATATAATATAAATGCCTAACTTGTTGAACCTAGTTCACATCGCTATATGGCTGAAATATTGCCGATGCGATGTAAAATTTAACTCACTCACTCACTCAATAATTTCAATTAAAATCGGATGTGTACAAGATAGATTTTTAATAGCTTGAAGGCAAGAGAGTGAGTCTGAAAATATGATAAATTGTTTATATTTTGATTGGCTTTTGATATATTCTAATGCTGTGAATATGGCCTTTAATTCGGCCGTAAAAATGGAACAGTTATCTGGTATTCGGTTTGATATAGTCCTGGATCCAATGACAGTGGCGTTGGCAACAGCATCACCATCCTTGGATCCATCTGTAAATATTGATTTGTAGGTATCATATGAGGACCGTAATTGATTATATTCTTGCAGGTAAATTAGTTGATTTGTTTCAGATTTTTTAAATTTAGTGAGTGAAAGGTCTACTTCAGGCCTAACAAGTTGCCAAGGAGGAGAAGACAAAAGACGGCATGGAGATATTAAATGGAGGTCAATATGAGCATCCGCAATGTGAGACTTGATCCAAATGCCAAGTGGCGGTACAAGTTTTGGTTTGTTGAGAAACAGATCCTCATTAAGAGGATGAAAGACGCAGTTATAAGCTGGATTTGATGGGTTTGTACGTAATTTAGTTACATATTGAAGGGATAATTTCAAGCGGCGTTGCGCAAGCGAAGGCTCATCGGCCTCCACATACAAACTTGTGACAGGAGAGGTTCTAAATGATCCAAGAGTGAGTGAGTGAGTGAGTTAATATTTAACGTCACATCGGCAGTATTTCAGCCATATCGTGACGAGAAGTACATTAATAATACACATAATTATACGAAAAATAAAAACCTGTCGACGAAGGACAGTAAAATAACTAGATTTATCACAGATCATGTCTAAAACTAGTAGTTAGCAATAAAAATATAACAACATACGAAACAATACAAGATAAAAATGAGCTATAGATCGCCAGCCACTGAAGAGAGATCACCATGCTAGGGTCCATGGGGAAAATGATCCAAGAGAGAGTCTCAGACCTTGATGGTGTATGCTATCTAATTTCTCTAAATTACTTTTAGCAGCTCCACCATATACAATTGAACCATAATCGAGTTTAGATCTAATAAGGGATCTATACAGGAGAAGTAGGGTTGTCTGATCCCCACCCCACTTAGTATTGGCAACAACTTTTAGTAGATCAAGAGCCTTCAAGCATTTAGTTTTAAGATATTTGATATGAGGTAAAAACGTCAAGTGGCGATCAAAAATAAGCCCCAAGAACTTGGTCTCCTCCACAACCTTGATGGGGGCACCGTTTAACAACAGTTCCGGGTCTTTATGGGATCTATAATTTCTACAAAAATGGATACAATTTGTCTTTGCTTTAGAAAATCTAAAACCATTTTCAAGCGACCACTTTTGGATTTTATTTAGGCAAAGCTGCAGTTGCCTTTCTATTGTGTGCATGTTTTTGCCACGACAAGATATGTTGAAGTCATTTACAAAGAGTGACCCATCAGTTGAGTCATTCAATACCTTGGAGAGAGTAACCTTGGTTAATTTTAATGCTGAATAATGTGACAGACAAGATACTGCCTTGTGGAACACCCTGATCCTGATTGTAATGGTCAGACAGGGTTGAACCCACGCGGACTTGAAATTGTCTGTCGGTTAAAAAAACTGGATATGAACTGAGGCAAACGACCTCGTAATCCAAAATCATGAAGATCTTTTAAAATGCCATGCTTCCAAGTTGTATCATAAGCTTTTTCTATATCGAAAAAGATGGATACAGCATGTTGTTTATTTACAATGGAAGTTTTTATGAACGATTCTAAACGCACAAGATGATCAATGGTACTTCTATTTTTCCGGAAACCACATTGTATATCTGTAATGAGATGATTGGTTTCCAAATACCAAACTAATCGATTATTCACCATACGTTCCACAGTTTTGCAAACGCAGCTAGTAAGAGATATCGGACGGTAATTTGATGGATCTGTATGATCCCGTCCTGGTTTTGGTATAGGGACTACAATCGCATCGCGCCACGAAGGAGGAAAAATCCCTGATGTCCAAATAGCATCAAATATAGTTAAAAGTGTTTGGAGACATGATTCAAGCAAGTGTTTTAAAAGCAGGTAAAAATAATTTTTTTGCGATGTCAGATTTATCTGTTAATATATCAGTACCATCTTTAAGATGTTTAATGCTTGATTTTGAACCCCTGCCTTTAATTCTTTGAATCATATTCCACACCTTTGATATAGGTGTGCGTGAGTTGATTCTGGATACATAATGTCTCCAAGACTGACGCTTATTTCGTTTAAATGTTCGTCTAGCCTTTGCACTGTTTATTTTTAAAATATTCAAATTATGGACCGTAGGGTGTCGGCGGAAAAACTTTTCTGCCTTCTTCCTATGCTTTCTAGCCTTTTTGCAATCATCGCTAAACCATGGTTTGCGAATGTGCGGGTTCACAGAGGATTTAGAAATGGTTTCATCAGCTATGTGTTGCAGTTGTCCTGAGAACATCTGAATAGGATCTGGAATGTTTTGGAAAGTCTCCGGTTTTAGTGTTTCAAAACAACGAGTTTGAAATAAGGGCCAATTTGCTCTATTAAAATTCCACCTTGTGGATGGTGGTTCATCAGTAGGCAGAACAGATTTTAATACTGTGGGGAAATGGTCACTTCCACATTTCATCATGGACTGACCAGTCAAATTCGTTTAGTAAATTAGTGAGTGAGTGAGTTAATATTTAAAGTCACATCGGCACTATTTCAGCCATATCGTGACTTGAACAAGGTAAACATTTATATTATATATATAAACCTGTCGCCGAAGAACAGTACAACAATTAGCAATATATCACAGATTATAATTTTAAAAACTAATTTTAGAGCAATAAAACGATCAAATTAAAGCAGACGACACAGTATAAAAACGGGCTGTAGATCGCCAGCAACCAAAGCTAGGCCACCATACTAGGGACCATGGGACTTACGGTACTTCTGCTACCTACATGGTCCCCAGCAGGATTTACACCATCCCTCGGGCTACTGGCGATGATCAGAAAGATTAGCCAAAGAGTTAAAATCAACAAAAATGCTACGATTAAAATCACAGCAAAATGAAAAGATACTTTGAATGATACCGGACTTACGTACCTTCCCAGGGGGACAATTGTTTTACGATACTTCAACCCCCTGTAAAGATACAGCCACTAACAATCCAAGTCATGAATTCAATTTACCAAATTAAAATCACTTTCTATATACTGTACATATTATAATCAAAATTTATCTATTAATTCTATTTCTTTTAAAAAACCGATGAGTAAATGAGCACTGATACTAAAAAGATCCTTGATGGACGAAACTTTGAAATACTTATCCCTTGTAATGGAAAAATCAATACAGTCAAGCAGGACATGCTTGACTGTGATTCTCTCATCACATGGGATACAAAACGGAGGATCCTCACCTTTTAATAGATATTCATTTGTATATCTTGAATGGCCAATACGACATCGTCGTAAAATGACCTCTTCAAATCTGGACTGACATCCCAAGTAGGTGTAACCGAGAGTTGGCTTAATTTGATGTAATTTATTGATACCTACTTGGGTGTCCCACTTCATTTGCATAAGATCTCTGATGTAACATCTGATCACAGGTTTATAATCACTGTATGGAAGTAGAAGTGGTGTCACAGATTTGTTGAGGGCTGCTTTTGCAGCAGCATCAGCCATTGTGTTGCCTTTTATGCCCACGTGACTGGGCAACCAGCAAAAGACGATGTCGTATTGGCCAGTTGAAAGATCATTATAAAGTTCTAACATGTTTAAAATGATTGGATGACTAGAAGAGACTTTTTTTAGTGCCTGAAGACAAGATAACGAATCAGAAAAGATTATAAATCGTTTATATACAGATTGTTTTTGAATGTATCCCAAGGCTGTAAGGATAGCATTGGCCTCAGCAGTGAATATAGAGCTATTATCTGGTATTCTGGACGATAAATGTTTTGATCCAATGACGGTGGCAGATGCTACTTGGCCACCATCCTTGGATCCATCAGTAAAGATTGAACGGTGAGTGTCGTATTTATTTCTTAACTGTAAATATGCTTGTTGATATATGAGTGGATTGGTCTCAGATTTTATAAAACGTGTGAGGGAAATGTCTACTTCTGGCCTCACCAACTGCCAGGGAGGAGAAGACAAAAGGCGGTAAGGAGAGATGAGATCTAAATCTATATGGGCAGCAATAACATTTGATTTAATCCGAATTCCAAGTGGGGGAACCATATTGAGGATGAAAAACGGAGGCATATGCAGGATTAGAAGGGTTAGAGTGTAATTTTGTGATATATTGAAGGGATAATTTAATACGGCGTAGTTTCAAAGAGGGTTCATCAGCCTCGACATAGAGACTGTCAACAGGAGAAGTTCTAAAAGCACCAAGGCACACTCTAAGTCCCTGCATGATGGTGGATTGAATCTAACTTTTTTAAATTACTCTTGCAAGCTCCAGCATACACAATGGAGCCATAGTCTAATTTAGAGCGGATTAATGATCTATAAAGGTGAAGGAGGGTTGTCTGATCCCCTCCCCACTTAGAATTCGATACGACTTTCAATAAATCGAGGGCCTTCAGGCATTTAGTCTTTAAATATTTAATATGTGGCAAAAACGTCAAATGGTGGTCGAAAATCAATCCCAGAAATTTGGCCTCTTTTACAACCTTAATTGGAGTACCATCTAAAGAGAGCTCTGGGTCTTTATGAGTTTTATATTTCCGACAGAAATGTATACAATTTGTCTTTGTCTGTGAGAACTTAAATCCATTCTCA
Organism: Haliotis cracherodii; assembly: GCF_022045235.1. Taxonomy (NCBI): domain Eukaryota; kingdom Metazoa; phylum Mollusca; class Gastropoda; order Lepetellida; family Haliotidae; genus Haliotis; species Haliotis cracherodii. The sequence continues at coordinate 35,641,535 of NW_027266286.1, forward strand.
AGACACCATTTATGAATTTTATTAAGACACAACTGTAACTGTCTTTCAATTGTACGCATATTTTTACCACGACATGAAATATTAAAATCATCCACAAACAATGACCCATCGATTGAGTCATTTAATACTTTAGATAAACTATTTATTTTTATGCTAAACAAGGTAACAGAAAAAATACTGCCTTGTGGGACCCCCTGATCCTGATTATAATGATCGGACAGGGTTGATCCAACACGAACTTGAAATTGTCTGTCCGTTAAAAACTGTGATACAAATTGAGGCAAGCGGCCTCTTAAACCAAAATCATGTAAATCTTTTAAAATACCATGCTTCCAAGTGGTATCATAAGCTTTTTCAAGATCGAAAAAGATTGATACAGCATGTTGTTTGTTTATAAAAGCATTTTTAATAAATGATTCTAAACGAACTAAATGATCAATGGTACTTCGGTTTTTACGGAAACCGCATTGGATATTACTAATGAGATTGTTGGTTTCTAAAAACCAAACTAAGCGATTATTCACCATGCGCTCCATGGTTTTACAAACACAGCTAGTTAAGGAAATAGGTCGGTAATTGGATGGATCAGTATGATCCTTGCCAGGCTTTGGTATGGGTACAACGATGGCTTTTCTCCACGAAGGAGGAAAATGGCCTGTTGTCCAAATATCATCGAAAATATTCAATAGTGTTGTGAGACAAGATTCAGGCAAGTGTTTTAGAAGCTGATAATGGATATCATCAGCACCAGTTGCAGTATCATGAGCTTGTGCTAAAGCAGTGTGTAGCTCATGTAGTGAAAATACTTCGTTATAATCTTCGCCATTGACAGAATTAAAATTGACTTTTTTCTTTTCCTGTTGGTGTTGATACTTCTGAAACTTTGGATTATAGTTTGACGAAGAAGAATGATTGGCTAAAGTTTCGCCCAGTTTGTTTGCAATATCTGATTTTTCTGTCAATAAATTATTGTCATCTTCGAGATGATGAATACTTGATTTGGAACCTTTGCCTTTAATCTTTTGGATCATGTTCCACACCTTTGACATAGGCGTGCTAGAATTTATATTGGAAACATAATCCTTCCAGGTCTGTCGTTTATTGAGTTTAAAAGTTCGTCGAGCCTTGGCATAATTAATTTATACATTATTCAAATTATGAACAGTAGGATGGCGTCGAAAGTATTTCTCAGCCTTCTTCCTACGCTTCCTAGCTTGTTTGCATTCATAAGTAAACCATGGTTTACGAATATGTGGGTTCACAGAGGACTTAGGAATAGTGTCATCAGCTATACCTTTCAGTTGATCGGAAAACAACTGAATCGGGTCAGGAACATCCATAAAAAGTTCGTGTTGCAATTTGTCAGTACATATGTTCTGAAATAACTGCCAATTTGCCTTAGAAAAATTCCATCTTGTTATAGGTGGATCATCAGTGGGGTTTATAGCTGTAAGCACTGTCGGAAAATGATCACTTCCACAAAGGTCATCATGGACTGACCATACAAATTCATTATATAAGTTAGAATCTGTGATTGACAGATCTAATGCAGTGTACGTACCTGTTGCAGGATGTAAATATGTGTTCGAGCCGTCGTTGAAGATGCATAGATTATTGTTAGCAATAAAATCTTCAAGGATTTTCCCTTTATTGTTTGTATTGGAACTTCCCCATAGAGGGTTATGCCCATTAAGATCACCCATGATGATACAGGGCTTAGGGAGTTGGTCAAATAAATCCTGAAGGTCAGACTGCTGCAAATTTGAGGATGGAGAAATATATAGGGAACAAAGTGTGAAAGTTATTTGTAGAGTAAGACGGACAGCAACAGCCTGAAGTTTACAATGGAGATGAACAGGACTGTGGATGATGCCCTGCCTCACCAAAATGGAAGCACCGCCAGTGGCTTTATCACCTGGAGGTGAAAAAGAATGATAAGAATTGTACTGACGCAATTCAAATTTATCAGTATGCTTAAGATAGGTCTCTTGCAAACTAAAAGCTGATGGTTTATAGTCTTGTGCTAATAATTGGACTTCATTGAAATTATTCCTAAGTCCTCTGCAGTTCCACTGAAATATGTTAGGAGATTGAGTCATGGTGGTTCTATGGGGGATCTCTCACGGGCACGTGAGGAAGATGGACTCCTACTATTGCTCTGGGACGATGGGGTTACGTCCATGTCCAGAGCATCAAAGGAGTTGTGGAGCAAAACCTTTGAATATGAGGATTTCATCATACTTTGTTTTCTGTTTAATTTTTTTCTTTCTTTTCTGGTCAAAGTAACAACAGCAGATTCAATAGTAGCTGGTTCTACAGTCTCTGGCTCTTTAGTAACAAACTCTACATCAGCCTCAGCAGTCAAAGGTTCAGATGAGCTTATTGTTTGAGTAGAAGATGTATTTGAAGTTACTAAAGAAGATATATTAACAGGTTGATCGGATGTAATCCAAGTCAAATCTGTCTGGATAGAAATTGTAGTTTTTGGAGGATTTGGAGGATCAGCGGTAGATACAGCAGCAGAATACGTTCTGGTTACTGGAGTTTGTGGAGACTGATTTTCAATAAGCTTCTTAGCCTCGTAAAATGAGATATTGTTCTCATGTTTGAGCTTCAAGATTTTTGATTGTTTTAGCCATTCGGGACATAACTTTGATGAAGCCAGATGTGTTCCTTTGCAGTTTGCACATTTGACGTCAGCTGTGCAGTTGGTGTTGTCATGGCCTTCGCCACAGGGCTGACAGACCACAGAGTGATTGCAGGATTTAGAACCATGTCCGAACTTTTGGCAAGTGAAACATCGGAGTGGATTGGGGACATACACCTCCACTCCGATGTTGAGATAACCAGCTTCAATTGACTTTGGAAGGCCCGAGAGGGCAAAGGTAAGCAGATAAGTGTTAGACGGGATGATGGCACCGTCTCTCGATTTCATTGTGAAACGCTTAACTGCTGTTACACCTTGAGTTGTCAGTTCATCAGTAATCTCTTGCTCTGACATATCGGACAGGCAACGAGCTCTGTCTCGAATAATGCCTCGGCAAGAATTTAAGGTTTTGTGTACGGACACAGCAACCTCAATATTTGCGAATGTGGTTAAAGACAAAAGATTCAGAGACTGCTGTCTCTGTGAACACTCAATGAGAAGGGATCCACTGCGAAGACGTGTAACATTTTTCACTTCACCGCAAATTCCTAAGACAGCTTTAGAAATGGCGAATGGATTTAGTTTAATGGGTTGTTTGTCAGCTGCCTCAATCACAATAAACCGGGCCCAGGAATCCAAGCCACGAGATAATTGTCCACTTTGATCAATGTCATCAAGATCGACATGTCTACGTTTCGAACGGGTTGAACCGGGGTATTGGTGAGACATGGTGAAATATAGTAATTCAGCACCCCTGCTCCCCACCCACAATGGAGTGCTACAAGGGCGATGTTTTGTTGCACCGGATCTCCAACATGCAAACACCAGGGATACAGGGATGATATACTCAAGCAAATATGACTTGAATAGCTATATTTATCTACCAGATGTAGTGCCAGGCAGGTTCAGTCCATGACAAGAAACTGGAGACATACAGAATACAGAGGTCAACATCACCAGATTGGCCCATGAGCCACCGCCTTCTGGCGTAAGACTCTAGACAATTTATTCCATCAAAAATTGGTAATTCATACAAAGTATGCATGGCCAAGTCCAAAATATACATTATAATACAACACAGGAGTGCATATACAATATTACGCACAGGGCCTGGCATGACCAGCCGATTGATAAGACCGGGCCCATCTTACCACCCGTCTAGGCGAAGTAAGGGTCGAAGTAGTGTGTTGGGCAAAGGAACACAGTTCCAGGAACCAGTGCCCTCAACTACCAGACTCCCGTCCTCCGCCGACACAGGGACGCAACCCACAGCAAACAGGTTGCCCATTTTAGTCGCCTCATACGACCAGCAATGGGAGGCTGTGGAAATATTCTACCCCGGTTCCACACGGGGGAAGAGCTATTAGCGCTACCCAGCACTCACCACGAGGAGGTTGCTCTTCACGAGTGCCTTTAGTAAATTAGAATCTGTGAGTGACAGATCTAATGCTGAATAAGTTCCTGTTGCAGGATGTAAATATGTGTTTGCTCCATCATTAAATATACATAAATTATTGTTTGTAATAAAATCTTCAAGGACCGTACCCTTAGCGTTCGTATCGACACTTCCCCACAGAGGGTTATGTCCATTTAGGTCACCCATGATGACACAGGGTTGAGGGAGTTGGTCAAATAAAGACTGAAGATCAGACTGCTGAAGAGGAGAAGATGGTGGAATATACAAAGAGCAAAGTGTGAAGGCGATGTGAAATGTAAGCCGGACTGCAACGGCTTGAAGATTGGTTTTAAGAGGAATAGCTCTATGAATTATGTCCCGTCTGACTAAGATAGAAGAACCTCCTGTGGCTTTTACTCCTGGAGGTGAGAAGAAATTATACATATTATAATTCCTTATATCACATTTATCTGTGTTTTTAAGATAGGTTTCTTGCAAACACATAGCTGATGGTTTAAAATCTTGTATCAAAAGTTGTAAATCATTAAAATTATTTTTAAATCCTCTACAATTCCATTGAATTATGTTGGACGATTGAGTCACGGTGGCTCAATCGGTGAAACCTCACGTACACGTGAGGAGGAAGGACTCCTACTCCTGCTCTGTGACGATGGGGTTACATCCATGTCCAGAGCATCGAAGGAGTTATGGATAACTATCTCTGAAGAAGAGGAGTTCCTGTTTGTCTGTAACATTCAATGTGGTTTCCGTCAAAATAGAAGTACCATTGACCATCTGGTACGTTTAGAATCCTTTGTCAAAAATGCAATTGTCAATAATCAGCATGCAGTTTCAATCTTTTTTGATTTAGAAAAAGCGTATGATACCACTTGGAAGCATGGTATTTTAAAAGATCTACATAATTTGGGTCTAAGAGGCCATTTGCCTCAATTTATATCCCAATTTTTAACAGACCGACAATTTCAGGTTCGTGTGGGTTCCACCCTGTCTGACCATTAATCAGGATCAGGGTGTCCCACAAGGCAATGATTTGTCTGTAACTCTGTTTAGCATCTAGATTGATAGCCTGTCAAAGGTTTTAAATGATTCCATTGATGGTTCACTTTTTGTGGACGATTTTAATATTTCATGTCCTGGCAAAAATATGCATACCATCGAGAGACAGTTGCAGCTTTGTCTCAACAAGATCGAAAAATGGTGTCTCGAAAATGGTTTTAGGTTTTCCAAAGCTAAGACCAATTGAATACATTTCTGTAGGAAATACAAACATCATAACGATCCAGAGCTATTTTTACATGGCACTCCTATCAAGATTGTAGAAGAGACCAAGTTCCTGGGTCTCATTTTCGATCACCATTTAACTTTTAAGCCGCATATTAACTATCTTAAAACTAAATAGTTAGTTGCTAATACAAAGTGGGGAGGTGATCAGGCAACCCTCCTACACTTGTATAGGTCTCTGATCCGCTCTAAATTAGATTATGGCTCCATCGTTTATGGTGGAGCCTGTAGTGAGTGAGTGAATATTTATAGTCACATCGGCAATATTTCAGCCATATCGTGACTAAATCAAGTTAGACAGTAATAATACATACAATTTTATCATAAAACCTGTCGTTGGATTGGGTCGGTAACAATCCTGAACATATCAGGTGTTAATCTGTCTGAGTTCCTGAAAGGAAGGCAGTTGGCCTTGGTAAAGTTCCATATTGATGCAGGTGGAACATCGGATGGATTACTAGCTGTTAATAGTGAAGGAAAGTGGTCGCTTCCACATAAGTCATCATGGACCGACCACATAAATTCGTTTAATAGATTTGAATCTGTTAATGACAGATCTAAAGCAGAATAGGTTCCAGTAGTAGGATGTAAATAGGTATTTGATCCATCATTGAAAATGCACAAGTTGTTATCGGAAATAAAATCTTCAAGGACTTTTAATTTTGTATTGACGTCAACACTTTCCCATGATGGGTTATGGCCGTTCAAATCGCCCATGATTACGCAGGGCTTAGGAAGCTGATCATACAGAGATTGAAGATCTGATCTCTGAAGCACAGAAGATGGAGAAAGATATAGAGAACACAAAGTAAATGTTATATGTAAAGTCAGTCGTCCTGCGACAGCTTGAAGATTGGTATGAAGTGAAACAGGGCTGTGGATCACTCCCTGTTTCACTAAAACAGAAGATGGTAGGAAACGAATGGTAGGAACTATACCGACGCAAATCAAAGTTATCAGTCTCTTGAGATATGTCTCCTGGAGACAGATTGCTGACGGCGTAAAATCTTGGCTTAGTAAATGTAGTTCATTAAAATTGGACCTGAGACCTCTGCAATTCCACTGAATCAGTGGATTCATAATGTTCAAGTTATTGGTGGATTAACAGGAGATCTACGTCTCCCATTTCGCGGCGACTTACTTCTGTTGCGCCCGGGTTGGTGAGGAGAGACATCCATGTCCTCCAAGGTTTCAAAACGATTATAAATCTTAATGGGGTCGCGGTGACCCTTTGGCACACGATCTGAATGTTTTGAATAATCAACTTTTTTGCTGGCATTTTTGACAATAGGGGAAGGTGTTGGAGTTGTAGCACTTGGCATTTATGATGTTGACACAGGCGCTGATTGTGGTGCATCATTTGTTTGTGAAGAAGTACTTGACCATAACAGGGAATACTTTTCTGCTGAAATCCAAGTAATATCTGTCTGGCAATGGACAGACGTGACAGATCTAGAAGATGTCACAGATGCCGAGTATGACACAGCTGTGGTCGCCGAGGCAGATTGTAGAACCAAACGTTTTGCTTCTGGAAAGGTAATATTTCTCCCATGTTTCAGCTTAACGATCTGAAGCTGAAGTTTGAACTTTGGACATGACTTTGAAGAGGCTACATGATCGCCAGAACAATTTGATACATTTGTCATCTTTGTCGCGGTCATTTTCTCCACATTGATGGCATAATTTGCGATTATTACATGATTGTGCACCATGCCCAAACTGCTGACATTTGCAACATCGAAGTGGGTTGGGAATGTATTGATCCACTTCGATGTTAAAATATCCTGCTTTGATATTTTTTGGAGGAGCCGGTTTTGAGATAGGTGTTTGATTTTAAAATCTGATTATCTCTTTTGTACGTGAAACGTTTGACGTTTGTAACTCCTTGATCATGTAGCTCATCTGCAATTTCAGTCTCTGTAATATCACAGAGACAACGTTCCCTGTCAATGACAATGCCTTTACTGTAATTGAGAGTCTTGTGTGGGGAAATTACCACAGGAACAGAAACCAAATGTTTGACAGCTTGCAATAAAGTAGATTGTTTTGCACTTTTACAATCAATCAGTAGAAATCCTGAACGAATTTTTCTCACATCCTGAACATCGCCTGCAATGTCGTAAATCGCCTTAGAAATGGCAAATGGGTTAAGCTTCAATGGCGTACCATCAGCAGCAGTAAGCACCAAAAATCGAGACCAGCTGTTCGAAGAATTCTTCAAAAAAGTATTTTCCTCATCAGAGGAATCATCTAGTGCACGTTTGGTTGGTTTTTTTGGTGCCATGTTGATTGTTAATATGGTTCACCACCCCAGCTCCCCACCCACCAAGGAGTGTCTTAAAGACAATGCTTAACACCATTGGGCCTCCAACTGGCAGCACCAAGGATGCTGAGGGGGTAATAATTAATTGAAAATTTATTAATCTACCAGATTGGCCCATGAGCCACCGCCTTCTGGGCATATTTGACTCTAGGCAATGAATTTTAATCATTTGATTTCAACAGGTATTGAATATCAATGATTGAGTGAGTGACCAAGACCCAAAACTATACAATATAACATATTTGTGCAAAACAAATAGCGTTTACATTGAAAATGAAACATTTCAAATTCAATGAATTTGTCAGATAAAAACAGATTCAAAGCAAATGTTTACATATTTTAAACTTTTTCCAAATGTGTGCAATACAATGTTAATGCCCAGGGCTCGGCATGACCAGCCGATTGATAGGACCGGGCCCATTCTACCACCCGTCTCGGCGAAGTAAGGGTCGAAGTGGTGTATTGGGCAAAGGAACGCTATTCCTGGAACCAGTGCCCTCAACCACCAGACTACCGTCCTCCGCCGACACAGGGGCGCAACCCACGGCAAACAGGTTGCCCAATTCGGTCGCCTTTTACGACCAGCAATGGGGTGCTGTGGAAATATTCTACCCCGGTTCCACACGGGGGAAGAGCTATTAGCGCTACCCAGCACTCACCACGAGGAGGTTGCTCTTCACGAGTGCCAGTTGTTCCAAGCTTTCGTAAGCTTTGGTCGTAAGCGGCGACCAAAGTGGGCAGCCTGTTTGCCGTGGGTTGCGTCCCTGTGTCGGCGGAGGACGGGAGTCTGGTAGTTGAGGGCACTGGTTCCTGGAACTGTGTTCCTTTGCCCAACACACTACTTCGACCCTTACTTCGCCTAGACGGGTGGTAAGATGGGCCCGGTCTTATCAATCGGCTGGTCACGCCAAGCCCTGTGCATAAAATTGGGTATGCACACACGTGATATTTATAAATGTAGTATTTTGACTTGGTTGTGTTTAACATGCTTGAATTCTCAAACTATTAATGTAACAATTTGCCTAGGGTCTTATGCCAGAAGGCGGTGGCTCATGGGCCAATCTGGTGATATTGACCTCCAAATTCGGTATGTGTCCAATTTCTTTTCATGGGCCGAGCCAGCCTGGCATTTAATTTGGTATACAAATATTGCTATTTGCGTCATATTCTCTGGAGTATAACATTCCTGTATGCCTGGTGTTTGCATCTTGGATATCCGGTGCACCAAAACACCGTTCTTTGTAACACTCCGTGGTGGGTGGGGAGCAGGGGTGTTGAATTATTTTCTTTCATCGTGTCTCACCAATACCCTGGTTCAACCCGCTCAAAAAGACGACATATTGATCTTGATGAAACTGCTCCAACCGAAAACAAATCTCCTGTTTTAGATTCATGGGCCCGATATGTTGTCATAGAAGCAGCTGATAAACAGCCACTCAAACTCAACCCCTTTGCCATTTCCAAAGCTGTATCTGGTATTTGTGGAGAAGTCAAGAATGTGACGCGTCTTCGTAGTGGCTCGCTCCTTGTTGAGTATTCACGGAGACAGCAATCTCTCAATCTGCTATCTCTAACTACATTTGCAAATATTGAAGATGCTGTGTCCGTGCACAAAACCTTGAATTCTTGCCGAGGCATTGTTCGAGACAGAGCTCGTTGCCTGTCCGACATGTCAGAGCAGGACATAACAGACGAACTAAAAACTCAAGGAGTGACAGCAGTGAAGCGTTTCACTATGAAATCTAGAGACGGTGACATCATTCCGTCCAATACGTATCTGCTTACTTTTGCACTTTCTGCAATTCCTACATCCATTAAAGCTGGTTATCTCAACATCGGAGTGGAGGTGTATGTCCCCAATCCACTCCGATGTTTCAAATGCCAAAAGTTTGGGCATGGGTCTAAATCTTGTGACCATTCAGTTATCTGTCAGCGCTGTGGTGACGACCATGACAGCATCAACTGCACATCTGAAATAAAATGTCCAAACTGCAAAGGGCAACATCTAGCATCATCTAGATTATGTCCAGTGTGGCAAAAGCAATCAAAAATCTTAAAGTTTAACACGAACAAAATATCTCGTTTTATGAGGCAAAGAAGGTTATTGAAAGTCAGTCTTCATCAATTCCACTTACCAGAACATATTCTGCTGCTGCCACTATCTCTGCTCCTCCAACTCCCCCAACAGTATCTATTTCTATTCAAACTTCAGATAAACCGATCAGCCTATCTTCTTTGATCACTTCAAAGACATCTTCGACTCAAACTGTGAGTCAATTCGAACCCTTGATTGCTAACTCTGATGCTGTTGGACCAGCTACTACAGAGTCAGAGGCCACAGTAGAGCCTGCAGCTATTGAATCAGATGTTGTTACTTTGATAAGAAAAGAAAGAAAAAAACTAAATAAAAAACAGACAAACAGGAACTCCTCTTCTTCAGAGATAGTTATCCATAACTCCTTCGATGCTCTGGACATGGATGTAACCCCATCGTCACAGAGCAGGAGTAGGAGTCCTTCCTCCTGACGTGTACGTGAGGTTTCACCGATTGAGCCACCGTGACTCAATCGTCCAACATAATTCAATGGAATTGTAGAGGATTTAAAAATAATTTTAATGATTTACAACTTTTGATACAAGATTTTAAACCATCAGCTATGTGTTTGCAAGAAACCTATCTTAAAAACACAGATAAATGTGATATAAGGAATTATAATATGTATAATTTCTTCTCACCTCCAGGAGTAAAAGCCACAGGAGGTTCTTCTATCTTAGTCAGACGGGACATAATTCATAGAGCTATTCCTCTTAAAACCAATCTTCAAGCCGTTGCAGTCCGGCTTACATTTCACATCGCCTTCACACTTTGCTCTTTGTATATTCCACCATCTTCTCCTCTTCAGCAGTCTGATCTTCAGTCTTTATTTGACCAACTCCCTCAACCCTGTGTCATCATGGGTGACCTAAATGGACATAACCCTCTGTGGGGAAGTGTCGATACGAACGCTAAGGGTACGGTCCTTGAAGATTTTATTACAAACAATAATTTATGTATATTTAATGATGGAGCAAACACATATTTACATCCTGCAACAGGAACTTATTCAGCATTAGATCTGTCACTCACAGATTCTAATTTACTAAAGGCACTCGTGAAGAGCAACCTCCTCGTGGTGAGTGCTGGGTAGCGCTAATAGCTCTTCCCCCGTGTGGAACCGGGGCAGAATATTTCCACAGCCTCCCATTGCTGGTCGTATGAGGCGACTAAAATGGGCAACCTGTTTGCCGTGGGTTGCGTCCCTGTGTCGGCGGAGGACGGGTGAGTGAGTGAGTGAGTTATGGTTTATAGTCACATCGGCAATATTTCAGCCATATCGGGCGGAGGATGGGAGTCTGGTAGTTGAGGGCACTGGTTCCTGGAACTGTGTTCCTTTGCCCAACACACTACTTCGACCCTTACTTCGCCTAGACGGGTGGTAAGATGGGCCCGGTCTTATCAATCGGCTGGTCACGCCAAGCCCTGTGCATAAAATTGTATATGCACTCCTGTGTTGTATTATAATGTATATTTTGGACTTGGCCATGCATACTTTGTATGAATTACCAATTTTTGATGGAATAAATTGCCTAGAGTCTTACGCCAGAAGGCGGTGGTTCATGGGCCAATCTGGTGATGTTGACCTCTGTATTCTGTATGTCTCCAGTTTCTTGTCATGGACTGAACCTACCTGGCACTACATCTGGTAGATAAATATAGCTATTCAAGTCATATTTGCTTGAGTATATCATCCCTGTATCCCTGGTGTTTGCATGTTGGAGATCCGGTGCAACAAAACATCGCCCTTGTAGCACTCCATTGTGGGTGGGGAGCAGGGGTGCTGAATTACTGTATTTCACCATGTCTCACCAATACCCCGGTTCAACCCGTTCGAAACGCAGACATGTCGATCTTGATGACATTGATCAAAGTGAACAATTATCTCGTGGCTTGGATTCCTGGGCCCGGTTTATTGTGATTGAGGCAGCTGACAAACAACCCATTAAACTAAATCCATTCGCCATTTCTAAAGCTGTCTTAGGAATTTGCGGTGAAGTGAAAAATGTTACACGTCTTCGCAGTGGATCCCTTCTCATTGAGTGTTCACGGAGACAGCAGTCTCTGAATCTTTTGTCTTTAACCACATTCGCAAATATTGAGGTTGCTGTGTCCGTACACAAAACCTTAAATTCTTGCCGAGGCATTATTCGAGAAAGAGCTCGTTGCCTGTCCGATATGTCAGAGCAAGAGATTACTGATGAACTGACAACTCAAGGTGTAACAGCAGTTAAGCGTTTCACAATGAATTGGCAAATTGGCCGTTATTTCAGAACATATGTACTGACAAATTGCAACACGAACTTTTTATGGATGTTCCTGACCCGATTCAGTTGTTTTCCGATCAACTGAAAGGTATAGCTGATGACACTATTCCTAAGTCCTCTGTGAACCCACATATTCGTAAACCATGGTTTACTTATGAATGCAAACAAGCTAGGAAGCGTAGGAAGAAGGCTTAGAAATACTTTCGACGCCATCCTACTGTTCATAATTTGAATAATGTAAAAATTAATTATGCCAAGGCTCGACGAACTTTTAAACTCAATAAACGACAGACCTAGGAGGATTATGTTTCCAAAATAAATTCTCGCACGCCTATGTCAAAGGTGTGGAACATGATCCAAAAAATTAAAGGCAAAGGTTCCAAATCAAGTATTCATCATCTCAAAGATGACAATAATTTATTGACAGAAAAATCAGATATTGCAAACAAACTGGGCGAAACTTTAGCCAATCATTCTTCTTCGTCAAACTATAATCCAAAGTTTCAGAGTGAGTGAGTGAGTTAATATTTAACGTCACATCGGCAATATTGCAGCCATATCGTGACGAGAGAAAATGTGACTTTAATAACATATATGTAAACTGTATAAAATTCTGTCGACGAAGGACAGTAAAACAACTAGATTATCACAGATATATGTTTAAAACTAGTACAGAACCATAAAATAGGACAATTCATAACAGTACAATAGATAAAATTGGGCTATATATCACCAGCAGCTAAAGTGAGGACACCATACTGAGGACCATGGGGACTTACAGTACCTTTGCTACCTGCATGGACCCCAGCAGGATTTACACCATCCCTTTAGTCACTGGCGACCGTTGAAAGGGTTTAGCCGGAGATTTAAAACCAACAGATATGCTACGATTAAAACACTGGCAGATATAAAATTACTTTGATTTATGTGGGCTTACATATCCTCTCAGGGGGACAATAATTTTATGCTACTTCAACCCCCTTCGAGGATATAGCCACTAACAATCTCCGTTAAGTATCATATACTACCAATTTATAAAATATATATCTTTGTACATCAAAATTTATTAATTAATTCTATTTCTTTTAAAAAACCGATGATTAAATGAGCAGGTACTTGATTAAAAAGATCCTTCATAGATGACACTTTGAAATATTTATCCCTTGTGATGGAAAAATCAATGCAGTCAAGCAGGACATGCTTGACAGTGATTCTTTCATCACAAGGGATACAAAATGGAGGATCCTCACCTTTCAATAAAAATTCATTTGTATATCTGCTATGGCCAATACGACATCGTCGTATAATGACCTCCTCAAATCTGGACTGACAACCCAAGTAGGTGTAACCGATAATTGGTTTAATGGCATGTAATTTATTGATTCCTACTTGAGTGTCCCACTTCTGTTGCATCAGATCTCGTATATATGATCCAATCACAGGCCTGTAATCAGTGTATGGAACAAGAAGTGGTGTCACAGATTTGTCGAGTGCTGCTTTAGCAGCAGCATCAGCCATTGTGTTACCTTTGATGCCTACATGGCTGGGTAACCAGGAAAAAACGATGTCGTATTGGCCAGTTGCAAGTTCATTATGCAATTCAAGTATTTCAATTAAAAGTGGATGTTTAGTAGATTGATTTGTAATTGCCTGAAGACAGGAAAGAGAGTCGGAAAATATAATAAATTGTTTATGCTTTGATTGTCTACGAATGTATTTTAGTGCTGTTAATATGGCGTTTGATTCGGCTGTAAAAATGGAACAGTTATCTGGTATTCTAGATGATATTGTCCTGGATCCAATGACGGTGGCGCTGGAAACTGCGTCACCATCCTTTGATCCATCGGTAAATATAGATTTATAAGTATCATATTTGTGTCTTAACTGAGTATATTCTTGTTGAAAAATTAGTTCATTTGTTTCAGATTTTTTAAATTTAGTTAAGGTTAGATCTACCTCTGGTTTCACTAACTGCCAAGGAGGGGAAGTCAAAAGTTGGGTGGGGGCTATATTTTCAAGATTTATTTTAGCAGTCGAAATAGAAGATTGTAGTCTTAAGCCAAGTGGTGGAGTGAGTGATGAACTTTTTGTATAGAGGCCTTCGTACAGAGGGTGAAAAACACAGTCATAGGCTGGATTTGATTTCAAAGAACGGAGTTTAGTAATATACTGCAAAGATAATTTAACACGACGGTGTTTAAGTGAAGGCTCATCAGCCTCCACATACAGACTATGAATTGGAGATGTTCGAAAGGCTCCAAGGCAAAGCCTCAGGCCCTGATGATGAATAGAATCCAGCTTTTTCAAATTGCTTTTACATGCTCCACCATAGACGATGGAGCCGTAATCAAGTTTAGAGCGGATGAGGGCTCTGTACAGTTGGAGGAGGGTTTTCTGATCCCCTCCCCATTTTGCGTTTGAGACTACTTTTATTATATCAAGAGCCTTCAGGCATTTAGTTTTTAAATAATTTATGTGTGGCAGAAAGGTCAAGTGGTGGTCAAAAATAATACCAAGAAACTTGGCCTCTTTAACAACTTTGATAGGTGCACCATCCAAAACTAAATCAGGGTCCTTATGCAGCTTATACTTTCTACAAAAATGAATACATTTGGTCTTGGCTTTTGAGAATTTAAAGCCGTTTTCAAGACACCATTTATGGATTTTGTTTAAACACAATTGTAGTTGTCTTTCAATGGTATGCATGTTTTTACCACGACAAGAAACATTAAAATCATCCACAAAAAGCGATCCATCAAGTGAATCAGTTAAAACCTTCGACAAACTGTTTATCTTTATGCTAAATAACGTTACAGACAAGATACTGCCCTGTGGGACGCCCTGATCCTGATTGTAATGGTCAGACAGGGAGGAACCCACACGAACTTGAAATTATCTATTTTTTAAAAACTGAGATATAAATAGAGGCAAACGGCCTCTTAAACCAAAATCATGTAGATCTTTCAGAATACCATACTTCCATGTGGTATCATATGCCTTTTCGAGATCGAAAAATATTGAAACCGCATGTTGTTTATTTATTATGGAATTTTTAATAAAAGATTCTAAACGTACTAAATGATCGATGGTACTACGATTTTTGCGGAAACCACATTGAATGTTAGTAATGAGATTGTTGGTTTCCAAGTACCAAACTAAACGATTATTTATCATACGTTCCATAGTCTTACAAACGCAGCTAGTAAGGGATATTGGCCGATAATTAGAGGGATCGGTATGATCTCGACCAGGCTTGGGTATAGGAATAACGGTAGCATTTCGCCATGACGATGGAAAATTACCAGAAGTCCAAATATTGTCAAAAATATTGAGCATTGTTTCTAAACATGATTCAGGTAAATGTTTAAGGAGCTGATAATGAATATTATCAGGCCCCGAAGCAGTATCATGTGCTTGCCCAAGGGCGGTATGGAGCTCATGAATGGAAAATACTTCATTATAATCCTCACCATTATCTGAGTGAAAATTAAGTTTCTTTTTTTCTTGTTGTTCCTTATATTTCTGAAAGTTAGGAACATAATTGGATGATGAGGAATGTTGAGCTTATGTTTCACCTAACTTATTAGCAATATCAGATTTATCTGTTAGAAAAGTGTCACCCTCCTTGAGATGGTGAACAGTGGATTTGGACCCTTTTCCTTTAATTTTCTGAACCATATTCCAAACCTTTGAAATAGGCGTACGTGAATTAATTTTAGAAACATATGTTTGCCATGACTGTCGTTTATTTTGTTTAAATGTGCGACGAGCCTTGGCATTCGAAATTTTAAATTGATTTAAGTTATGGACGGTGGGATGGCGACGAAAATATTTTTCTGCCTTCTTCCTAGCCTTTCTAGCTTGTTTGCAGTCCATGTTAAACCAAGGTTTACGGATGTGTGGAACCGTAGAGGATTTCGGAATACATTCATCAGCAATAATATTTAATTCATCTGAAAAAACCTGAATAGGATCATGAACATTTAGAAATAATTCTGGCTGTAATCTTTCAGTGCATAATGCATTAAATAAAGACCAATCGGCCTTTGTAAAATTCCACCTTGATGATGTTGGAGCATCAGTTGGATTTATGGTTGAAATTACAGTCGGAAAATGGTCACTTCCACAAAGGTCATTGTGGACTGACCATTCAAATTCATTAAACAGAGTAGCATCTGCAACAGATAAATCCAGAGAGGAGTAGGAGCCAGTCGCAGGATGTAAATATGTATTAGAGCCATCATTAAAAATACATAAATCATTATTTGAAAGGAAATCCTCGAGGATCTTACCTTTTGTGTTGGTGTTATTACTTCCCCAAAGGGGGTTATGGCCATTGAAATCTCCCATGAGAATGCAGGGTTGAGGGAGTTGGTCATAGAGGGCCTGTAATTCTGATTGACGTAGAGAATATGATGGTGGAATATAAAGTGAACACAAAGTGAACACAATATGCAGCGTAACACGTACTGCAACTGCCTGAAGAGGGGTATTCAGTGGAACAGCGCTATGAATGGTGTTTCGACGCACCAAAATAGAAGATCCTCCAGTAGCCTTCTCACCAGGAGGAGAGAAGCAATGGTAGGAATCATAATTTCTGAAATCAAATTTGTCTGTAGATTTTAGGTATGTTTCTTGTAAACATAATGCTGATGGATTGTAATCCTGAGTTAAAAGCTGTAAATCATTAAAATTGTTTCTGAGTCCTCTACAGTTCCATTGTACAATGTTGGAAGACATTTATCTATTTGGAAGTTTAATTGGGGATCTACCCCGCCCTTTCTTTAAGGGTGACAAGCTATGTGTCCTCTGATGGCTACTGTCAGACACATCCATGTCTTCGAGGGATCCAAACTTGTTGAAAAGTTGGATCTTATTGTCTGATCCTTTTGACACCCTGCCACTGAGATATTTCTTTGATGATTCAGGTTTGGGTTTGCTTTTGTTTTTGACCACTTGTTTTACATTTGTTTCAGATTGTTGTATGTGAGACGACTGAGATGATGATTGGTCATGAGAAGTTTGTGAACTGGCGGTTTCTAAAACAGTTGTGGAATCCACAGATAGAGATATCACTGTAGGAGAATCTGTTTTTGTCCAGGTGTAGTCCGTTTGACAGCCAACGGCTACGCATGAAACAACTTGTTGAATACGGGGAACAGATTGTGAAATCGGTTTGGAAACGGCTGCAGAGTATGAACTGCGAGAAGACTGTTCTTCATCTAGAATAATCTTCTTCGCATCTTGAAATGAGAGGTTTCTTTCGTGTTTTATTTTAACAATTTTCGACTCACGTTTGAACGTAGGACAGTCTTTAGATGAGGAATAATGGTTTCCGCCACAGTTTACACAAAGGGGATCCTTGACACAATCTACACCGTCCACACAGTTGTCACCACATCTATGACAAACAGGTTGTTTGTCACACGTTCTCGAGCCATGACCATACTGCTGACATTTGTAGCATCGTAATGGGTTAGGGATGTACATGTCAACAGTGATGTTACAATATCCTGCTCTGATAGAGTTTGGGATTTTTGGAAGGCCAAACGTGAAGAGGTATGTATTGGTCTGAATCACCTGACCATTCCGTTTGGTCGAAAAACGTTTTACAGATGTGACATTTTGTTTTTGTAGTTCTGCTAAAATTTCATCCTCGGTCATATCAGCAAGGAAACGGCCTCTGTCCCTCACTATACCTTTGCTACTGTTCAGGGACCTGTGTGGGGACACCACAACAGGGACATTTGCAAGGTTCTTAATTGAAAGAAGACTAACAGCTTGTTTGTGCCGCCTACATTTTATCAGCAGGCATCCACTGCTATACCTTGTATAGCCTTTTCAACAGCAAACGGGTTGAGCTTAAGAGGAGTGCCATCCAAAGCAGAGATTACCAGGAATCTGGGCCAGTTTTCAAATGTTACATTTGGTGTCCTCGGACTTGCAGTCTCATTATCGAAACCATCATGGGATTCATGTGATCGTTTTTTCATAGGGGGTTCCATAGTGGTAGTAATTGTGTTTCACCTTCTTGGCTCCCCACCCCCCATGGAGTATCAACAAGGACGATGTCATACACCTGTGGGTCTCCGACAGGCGACACCAAGGATACCAAGAAGGTATACTCAAGTAGAAACATCAAGAAAATGTCCCACCAGATTGGCCCATGAGCCACCGCCTTCTGGGCATTGAGACTCTAGGCAAATATAGAAATATTTTATAAATTGTTGATTTTGAATTCGAACTAGACATTTCCAAAAGTCTACAGATGTATGAGTGTTATATGACATTGGTCTATTTGTCATAATTGTAATTGTAAAGACAAAAGCATGAACGAAATCTCACAACAGACTTTTTATAGATGTGCAAATGAAATATAATGCACAGGGCTCGGCATGACCAGCCGATTGATAGGACCGGGCCCATCCTACCACCCGTCTAGGCGAAGTAAGGGTCGAAGTGGTGTATTGGGCAATGGAACGCTATTCCTGGAACCAGTGCCCTCAACCACCAGACTCCCGTCCTCCGCCGACACAGGGACGCAACCCACGGCAAACGGGTTGCCCACTTTGGTCGCCTCTTACGACCAGCAATGGGGTGCTGTGGAAATATTCTACCCCGGTTCCACACGGGGGAAGAGCTATTAGCGCTACCCAGCACTCACCACGAGGAGGTTGCTCTTCATGAGTGCCCCAAAGTTTCAGAAGTATCAACACCAACAGGAAAGGAAAAAAGTCAATTTTAATTCTGACAATGGCGAAGATTATAACGAAGTATTTTCACTACATGAGCTTTAGCACAGGCTCGTGATACTGCAACTGGTGCTGATGATATCCATTATCAGCTTCTAAAACACTTGCCTGACTCTTGTCTCACAACACTATTGAATATTTTCGATGATATTTGGACAACAGGCCATTTTCCTCCTTCATGGAGAAAAGCCATCGTTGTACCCATACCAAAGCCTGGCAAGGATCATACTGATCCATCCAATTACCGACCTATTTCCTTAACTAGCTGTGTTTGTAAAACCATGGAGCGCATGGTGAATAATCGCTTAGTTTGGTTTTTAGAAACCAACAATCTCATTAGTAATATCCAATGCGGTTTCCGTAAAAACCGAAGTACCATTGATCATTTAGTTCGTTTAGAATCATTTATTAAAAATGCTTTTATAAACAAACAACATGCTGTATCAATCTTTTTCGATCTTGAAAAAGCTTATGATACCACTTGGAAGCATGGTATTTTAAAAGATTTACATGATTTTGGTTTAAGAGGCCGCTTGCCTCAATTTGTATCACAGTTTTTAACTGACAGACAATTTCAAGTTCGTGTTGGATCAACCCTGTCCGATCATTATAATCAGGATCAGGGGGTCCCACAAGGCAGTATTTTTTCTGTTACCTTGTTTAGCATAAAAATAAATAGTTTATCTAAAGTATTAAATGACTCAATCGATGGGTCATTGTTTGTGGATGATTTTAATATTTCATGTCGTGGTAAAAATATGCGTACAATTGAAAGACAGTTACAGTTGTGTCTTAATAAAATTCATAAATGGTGTCTTGAGAATGGATTTAAGTTCTCACAGACAAAGACAAATTGTATACATTTCTGTCGGAAATATAAAACTCATAAAGACCCAGAGCTCTCTTTAGATGGTACTCCAATTAAGGTTGTAAAAGAGGCCAAATTTCTGGGATTGATTTTCGACCACCATTTGACGTTTTTGCCACATATTAAATATTTAAAGACTAAATGCCTGAAGGCCCTCGATTTATTGAAAGTCGTATCGAATTCTAAGTGGGGAGGGGATCAGACAACCCTCCTTCACCTTTATAGATCATTAATCCGCTCTAAATTAGACTATGGCTCCATTGTGTATGCTGGAGCTTGCAAGAGTAATTTAAAAAAGTTAGATTCAATCCACCATCAGGGACTTAGACTGTGCCTTGGTGCTTTTAGAACTTCTCCTGTTGACAGTCTCTATGTCGAGGCTGATGAACCCTCTTTGAAACTACGCCTTATTAAATTATCCCTTCAATCACTGCAAACACGAAAACGTCGTTTTTTTCCGTATATGGTCATTGGACGGAAAAACGACTAAAAATTCATTAAAATTGATTAATTGGTCAGCGTCTAGAAAGTGTCCAGAAAAGGGTCGAGTTTTTCAAGCGTAAAATGGACGGAAAAACGATGCTTTTTGCTCCGCCTTGTACAACTGTTAACGGCCAATCAGATGGCGCTGGTCCCCCGACGCACGTGATGTCCAAGGCTTCCTTTCGGAAGCTTTAGGTTTCGTATTTCTGGCATGCCTTGCTCTAGTATCTCTCGCGCGCAGTGCAGCGAGATTTGCTGATAAGCTAGTTTTAGGATCTGTTACATGTTAATGGAATTCAGACACGCGCCAAGAAGTCAAACCAAACAATGTTACTAAGTTTATTGTGGTAACGGCTATGTACAGTTACCCCTATCGGATAATGGGTTGTGTTTCATTTGGTTATAACAATAACTAATTTTTTAATGTGAAGTTTACAAGATATACGACTTGGACGCCAGGTCGGTCACATGACGTTCTTCACGTGACTGTATTCTTGAAAAGCCGTAAACACTGACTACTTCCACATTCCTGGGGAAAACCCTTGGAATTCCCTGGTACGAATTCATACAGAAGCGTGGTTGCAAGCCCATTTAAGGATACCCTCGCTACAACCCATCCCAGAGAGAAAAAAAACACGAAAAAAAATCCAAACTGTCGCAGTGACAATTTACAGAAATCTATGAATTTACCTTAGTATCTATTTGACACATCTTCACAATCACCTTTCAATGATCGGCCAATTGATCAGTGATGCCAAAGGCTTGAAATAGCCACAGGTTAATTAACAACTTCGAAAATATCTCCCGTCACGTTTATCGTGTCGGCCATTTTGACGTATTGTACTTGATGTAAATGTATTACGACGCTGTCATTGTAATTGACTTACTGAGGTAATTCCGTAAAAGATCTTCTCATCTTATGAGGATATTGTTTGGAATATATTTCTTGTAAACATACTAAAACATATGTTCCTCGCTTTGGGGGGAACTATTTTATTCCGGGGTGGCCCATTAAATCTAGTAGTAAGTCAAGGCACCATGCGTGATCTGTTATTTTATGTGTTTAAATTACGATTTGGGGCGTTAATAAAATACACTGACGCAAGTATATTCTATTCAAATCAATTGGATAATTGAATATGCTTTCTTTTACATATTACATAACATCACTGCACAAAATATGAACAGTTGCAGTAACACACTACGGTAATCGCATTAAACATCATTTTCAACTGTACAGTATTTCAGTATTTCAGTTATATCATGGTGTATCAGACTGCTGTGGGATAAAAATCCGAAGTGGTTCAGGTCATCCAATGGGTGTTCGGGAAAAGGTGAGCGTATCCTGCCACACAAGTGGCACCCGTCACAAACACATGCAAGGACAAGTCAATTGTTCACCTGAACAAAGCACGGAAACACACAATGATGCCCGTCCTCAGTTTTACCGAGCATGTAAATTATTTTGTCCGTCAAAAACATGGACGAGTATAAACAATATGTTCATTCACGTAATACATGTCATACATTTGACAAAATGTATTGACTCGGAGCATTATTGTTAATCACAGAGTATGCAGTTGAACTCATCACCCATCCCATTATTGATAACCCCTTCTTGAAGATCTATGAAATCAGAAGCTGCAACACTCTATCTTTTAACTGGCATGTCAGACTTCTATTTCATTACTCAGTTTTATTTGCACGGATTACTATGGAAGGGACATTGTCTCGTTGTCGCATTGTCGCATTGACGCCTTTACAACAACAAGCAAAACCTGTCAAAATTAACAAAAGCGCGACAATTGGCCATTTTTCGCATTGTCGCGTGTTCGCATTGTCGCTCTTTGATAATCCTTTTCTTTATTTTACAAAAGGGCGACGATGCCGTAACGCGACATTTTCAAGGTCAAAATATGTCTCGTTGTCGCATTGTCGCCCCATCACAAATGTGTATAAAAGGCGTAAAGTTCAGTTATTGTTACAGTTAGGAAGTTCAACCTGATAAATGTACGTCTTGAAATGAAAACACAAGTCCGTCCGCGAGTCCATAACGTTTTATTATGAGCTCTTCTCTAAAAGTGCTTAGTGTTCAACTCCCAGTTCCAAACACGTAGTACCTCCTCAATAATCCACATACCTCCAGTGCAGTGGTCTTCCGGAAGATCTTACTCTTGACCGTATTAGACAACTGACGAGTGTACGCCTGACCTGTGACCTCGTTGCAACCCTCATTAGGTGTTTGCCGAAGGGAGAGGTGTAGGAAATGTGTGCTCCAGCCCAGCGCAGAGCTCGCGACACACTGTATACTGATGTATACAGTATATTGCAGTTGATATACTGTATACTGCATGTGATACTTATTTGCGGAAATGTTACAACTTTCAAGATTCAAGATTCAATTTGCATATATTTCATATACAACAGACCGCCGTCATATATCACTGGAATACTGCTGAGAGCGGCGTTAAAACAAATTGTTTTCATAATGGAGCGCTGCAGTCATTTAAAATAGAACCGTATACATATGTACATGTAGTACCAACTCACTCTATTTGTTTCGAATATTCAGCAGAAAATATATTATTAACCAGGTCTTTGGGAAAAGATATCAGATTTTCATAAGCAGCCACATAGGGATGATAAAGGACCCCTCGCTGATTAGGTTCTTGTTTACTTAAGAGCAGAGTTGGCCATGTTAGATGATATAACCAAAATCCGGGAGCTCCGGCGGGGGGCAAGCTGGTCTTGTTAGTGTATGGTATGAGCTGTGACGTTGACCCAAGAGAATAATGTAAAACATGAGACCAACTCAAGTCTATAATGATTGGGAAAGTCTAGATTTCCACAGCTCTAGCCTGAAATTAAGGATTGTTCTATGCTCCATTTTAATTGTATTATTTTCATTTTGTAGACATGGATGGACCAACCAGGAAAGAAATTGATGGAATATTAATATCACATGTTACCACTGATCCAGTTAAATTCATCACACAATAATAAATTAGTATTTGACATTACGGCATTTGATTATTAGGGCATGATCATGTACATGTTCACTGTAGTAATGTACACACCAGTCAACTTGATTATAATTTTTATCAAAGTGTAGCGCGGCATCAACGATTACTTTATGATATCCTCACTTGTTATCGATGTATTGACATCGAACAATGGACGGCAATTCGAAATTCTTATGGATAGCTTCAATAGGGACAGCGCCGGTGTCAGTACAATTTTCCTAGTTAAAATAAGTATCTACAAAATATAATCTGAAGCAGACAAGAACAATATTTTTTTATTAATGCTTACTTTCATGGATAGAATTAAGGCAATCTAGGCTTGCCAAATCGTTCTAGACTTCAGCTGGATTCCTTTTAAATTTATTCTGTATGGTCTGGGAGACGAACAGGCGTCAGTATCGCATGGAGAACTGGGACAGCCTTAATCAGTGTAATCAGATATGTTGTGGAGTTTCGGTTTTGGGCTGTTTGCTGAATATATAGAATTGCGAGTTATGTCTACTCTGTATTCTTTCGTCATGGAAGTCCATATTTCAAGGCATGTATTTGATATTCATAATAACTCCACAAAAGCTACACAATGGCAACAAAACGGTACCAGCATCACAGATACCAATAATACATGAGATACATATAATTACTTTAAAGTTAAAACATGTATCTAAATAGAAAATTAGAAGGATACACTTCCGACATTTTTCGTATTTTGTTTTCGTTTGGAGAGAGAAGTTGTGATTGGTATCTGATGGGTGCAAACAGGTGTTCCCTTCCGCCCAGGCCTTGCGGCAATGCTATAGCCCAAAATGAAACAAGCCTTGTTCAACAGGTTCAGACTCAAATTTCTATCCCACTTGGGCTCCTTTTAAATTTAAATATAATTTCTCGTGTCGATATGTGTCAGAAGAAATGAAATATTACAGCACTGGTGAATAGGTTATATGCGCGTCAGCGTCAGCGTCGATCCTATAATATCCTTTTATGCAAAATACATATATACTGATGAATTAAGGTAGTAATACTACGCAAATATGTGTCCAGATGCATACATCAGTATCATCTCGTGATCTTAATTCGTGCTTTGAGCCCTTTTTCTACCGGAGATTCTGGGGTGTTACATCACACCAGAAAGCCAGGTCCAAATTCAAGTCATAATTTCATGTTCCGTCTTGTATGTTGGAAACCAATATCGCAATATGGCTAAATATTGCTGAACGTGGTATTAACCCGATTACTCACATAATTATTCCATTGTCTACAGTCATCTACGAACACTGTACTATCTTTAAGGAGGTATATCTGTATCCTCCAAATTTCCATACATATATGTCCACATTTATATGTATAAAGCAAGTCGTCCTGCACTCTTCCCTAAAAGATAAATGTTAAGCATTTCCTCTGTATGAATTTATATAATGTAATATCGTTTTAATGTAATGCTGATGCAGTAAACGTACCACAGACCTGATGCTAGAATAACATCTAATTTCTGAAATGAACATATTTTACAGAAAAAAACAGTTGTTTAAACAATACTTATAAAATATAAGAACAAGGAGCCAAGAGCCAAATATTGGGCTGTGTTGGACATATTTGTTTCGGGGTCTTATGACAGACAAACCTGATGCCTTTAAGTATAAAGATAAGTAAGTATAGATGTTGTACATATTCAAATATGTTCGTGATTAACCCAACCTTGAAAAATATTGAAAGATGAGTGGTAACTATTTATGCCATTATTTCAAATTAGAATGAGAGCACATCAGGAAAGCATTTTTTTAATATACGTATCCTGTTAACCCTTGTTATTCTTTTTTAAGTAAGAGCAGCATGTATATCGAGAGTATAGGTTTGGTGCGTGACTTATCACACAGTACTTTCAGAAAGTGTGCATATTCTGTTTATCGGCAATAAATAACATAAGACGATTCATACGGGTAAATACGATTTACTTCAGAACTAGTAGAGATTATTTAAGGTTAGGGGGAAATGTATGTAATTAATTAAACTTTGGCCCGGTTTGAAGGATTTGGGTCCTGGCTTGGGCTTTGTGTTGGACGTGTAGACGGCATTTCCAGGTTTGACGTATCAATGACAAAAATGATGTCAGATGCAATTCTCTGCCTTTTCGGGTGAACAATTGGCTTGCCTTTGGATGTGTTTGTGGCGGGTGCCACTAGTGGATCGGAATGAGCTCGCGTTTTTGCGAGCATCCAATGTCATCATTTATTATGGTGAATCATGAAACATGCTCCTGATGTTGTCGCAATGGTGCAGTTGGCGCTACTTTTGGCAAGGGTTTCTCATGATAATGGAAATGCTTATGTCGCTTTTGTTGACCGATAAACATGAAAAGATATAAAGTTAGTGTATATGGTCATGTAATTAAGAAACAAACGACGAGTGGGAGTTGTTTATTGTACGATAAACAACGACCGAGACTCGTTTATTTCTATATGAGATATCAACATTACGTACAGCCTCTTTTAGGGTGTTAAATTAGGAAAAAATACACGCTTTACAATATTTACCCGTACTTAAATAATGATGATTCCTTGAATAGAATCCGACAGCGGCCATGCTAGATAAATCCATTTTAGGATTTGAGTTTGGTCCCGCATATTCTCACAATTTTCTCGTCAATCATCTGTACCTTTTCTCCCAATACCGATTGTCATATCACTCTCACTTTCGGATTCTCCAGCAACATTTCTTGGGAACAACTCACTAGACACATACCTCTCAAAAATAAGGTCAAATTTACAAATTTTACTTTTCAAGTTGCGAGTGCATGTTCGAATCTCAATAAATGACGTCATGATAGAACAATTTTTATCGTGAAATAAATATCGCTTCCTTCTTTGTTCTTTGTGATTTATCGCGTAGCTATCTTATATCATCAAATGCCAATTTCTAATTGCTTTATCATGACGTATCCGTGTCATGTAGCAATAACATACACAAATATCGTTGACTTCGACGTTGAATAGTGTCATGAAATATGATTATCCTCTTGTGTGCAATATTTCTGGTTGATAAATCTAACATATTCTTACTTTAAGAATAGCGACTATACATTATTATATATCCCTTATCAGGTCTCTGTAACATTTGCAAAATGATACAAATATAAAAATACAACTGAACCTAAATGTAATGTTTTAATATCCTTACGTTGCTGCAGCATTTAACAACAAACAAACAAAACATAATATCTTTAAGAATTATGTTAACAATCCGATGCTAAAAATAATCTCACAATCTCCATACCTCTTTCTCTCTATGAAAACATAATAACTTTTTTTTTAATAATCTGAAGGAATAATAATGGCAATACTATCATAATTATCATCATTATTTATGTTACTTATCCTCAAGCGAAGTAGTCCTCCACATTATACATTCAGTGTAGAAGCCCATGAACATATGAACTATGTAACATACATTCATGGAAATTAGATGAACAGTTGAAGTTAGCAAATGATATTATTCGGTCGAACGTCTATCAGCCATCTATTCTATTCGTGAAGAACATTTCACGTGGGACCAACAGAGGGAATTATGACTATCGACTTGCTAATTATTTTTTATATTCATGCCAGCTCAAACGATCTATTGGCTTGATTTATTGTTATGGTATCCACAAAATAAGTAGGATCCGATTTTTTCCGTTTTTGTTGAAATAAAACTGAATAATATTTGCTGTTTACATATCAAAGTTTGCCAAATTGTTACAAAATGTTTGCCCACAGCAAGGCTACGTATCCCCAACATATTGTGCTAGGAACAGTATCACTGGACTGAGGGAGGGCGGTATTCCTCCTTGTGGGTCACCTGCTTGGCAATATGGGACGGGAAAACTGCAGGGGGTGAGGGCAGTTAAGTTGATGGTACAGACAGATAAGAGAGATCATTTTACAAATGTGAAACCTCAGTCCACAAAGGAAGAGGCGAAAGCTGAAACTTGGTGAGGTTTACAGAACAAAGGCAGTTATTTCTAGTTTCTTACTGACTCTCGAAGATACATTTAATAAAACAATTAATGCGTGTGTGTGTGTGTGTGTGTGTGTGTGTGTGTGTGTGTGTGTGTGTGTGTGTGTGTGTGTGTGTGTGTGTGTGTGTGTGTGTGTGTGTGTATGTGTGTTTGTGTGTGTGTGTGTGTGTGAGAGAGGTAGAACTATAACTATATCCGCCCTCATGTATCGGTATTCGTGCTTTCATACATACATACACACCCCTACCATTCCCCTACATCCATCGCAGTATAACTATGACTATAACCGCCTTTGTGCATCCGCACTTATGTTTACACTGCATTGCATATGCATCGAATTACACGTTTACAATATCGTAAATATTTTACAACATGTACATATTATATATCAGCAAACAGAGATTATTATAACGCAATAGATTTCATCCGTCAAAACATCACAGAAAGAGGGGCAGCCTGGAATTTTACAATGGCATCTGAATGCACTAAGACGTTCAACTGGTCAGGAGGTGAGAGTTGCGGAAGATTACGGTAAACTTCAGTTACAGATCTCCATTACGAATATCTAAAGTATGAATAAAGATCACAGCTTGCTATGGCGTGTACTTCATGCCTGCAGAATTAGCAATGTCCTTAGCTTTAAATTGTATGTCTAAATGCTTATGTAGACAAAGACCCAAATGTATATAGGCATGACCATATTATATTCTACGCAAATATCACCACATTTAAAAACAAAGCTAGATTGAGTCTTTGAAGGGCATTAAGAACTGATACACACAAGGAAAAATATTTATGGATGTCAACGGAGGAACACTGCGTTTCGGAATATATACTTTCTCCTTCATCAGGTGCATATTATTAAATGCTATGAGGCAGAGAACATATATTTATACCTGTAAGAACAACAAAAGTAAAAAGATATCAAAGATGGGAACGCAACAAGGGAAGCCAACAGATAACTGGCATGGCGCTGATTACCCCGCCTCCCGTTTGCCCATTGTCCATTTCCCATTACCAATCATTCATAAGTTAAGTTTTGGCTTTAATTTGTCCATTGATAATCAACCATCAACGTCTATTATCTCCACCCTAAAAATATGTAGTTTACTGAGAAAGTGGTATCCAAATATAATGTGTGTTACTGTTGACCACTTTCTTAAAGGCATTGTTGGTTCAAAGCTTTCGGTCATAGAAGCCGTGCCATTTTTCTCTTGTCAGAGGAGTACACAAAGTATACGTCATCTGGACTAACAATTTTGGTTCGGTGGCTGCGTTAGATCGCCAACATTGTGTTCTGGCGATTGGGTGCCTCACTCACAGTGTGGGTTCAAATCCCGGACGGGACTCAACCAAAGAAAGTACGAGAATCTGTACTTTACTCAGAAAGTGTTATCCCAATTATAACATTTGTTGTCAAGAAAACACAAAAAAATGTATATTCGGCTTTGGATGGGTAATGATATCACAGACATATACGGATATTGATGATGACTTGGAGGAGCTTCGTAACGCACGTCTTCTCAATTCAGGGATTGGTAAATCCAAATATGTGTGTGCGCGTGCGTGCGTGCGTGCGTAAATGTGGGCCTGTTGGATGTTACATAAAACATTCATCTTGAGCGGGATGGTAGTTCGAGTTGGATTAGCATGTTAACTATATGATCTTCTTTAGGAAGAGCATGCCGCGCATGAATGTATTGATGAAATTCCTAGGTACATGGGACCTTTTCGTCCCCAGGAATACCCACAGTGGAGACTTCAATGGGGATAGGGTGTACACAATGTGCTACCTGGTAGATTGTGTGTCATCAGACCGGACAACGTTGGTCTTTGACTGATTGTGGCGTAAAACACACTAATGTCTTATTCATTTACTAATATCGGAAATTGAATGTTCATCTTAATTGTTATTGTTGAACATGTAATATATTTTTAAAGAAATAAAACAGTGACATAATAACTACAACTTTATGTGAGCGCGAGTAGCTTTTTTGGAATGAGATGAATAAGTCTTATAAAGTTGTAAGCTTCACAACCGTGTAACTATGAATTGACTTTATTGGGTAATCAAAAAAGAGATAAGACCTAAAATAGCCAAATTTCATACGATTTCACTTGTCCACCATCGTGGATGCAAGGCGAAAACATTTCAGCGCGTTTGAAGCCACTGAGAATGCCCCCTGCAGAGTTGGACGGACATTCTGCGGTGGCGCGGCTGAGTTGACCAGAGGCTATCAGCAGTATTTCCTGTCCAGGTTATTTAGGTCAGTTGTTGTGTGTGTGTGTGTGTGTGTGTGTGTGTGTGTGTGTGTGTGTGTGTGTGTGTGTGTGTGTGTGTGTGTGCGTGTGCGTGTGTGCGTGCGTGCGTGCGTGCGGGGGGGGGGGGTGAGATTGGGGGGGATAGATGATAGATTCAGCAACAAGTAAGGTCATCTTGAGTGGGAGGGTATTCGCAGATGGATTAGCATATGAACTATGATTCTCTTTAGGCAGAAAATGAGGATCCACGATGTTCGACCTGGTGGAAGTGTGTTATCAAACCTCATAGCATTGGTTTTTTGACTGACTGTAGCGTCAAAACAAACTCATTCATTTACTTGAACTGAATGTTCATCTTAATTGTTATGGATAGTCACGGAGCCATTATCCAGAGTACAGGGTGTCATTAGATAGAAATAAACTAAGTAATAATAGGATTACCAGAAAAACGGGGTTTTACACACAAGCCAATAAACTTCGCTCATTAACACCAGAGTAAGTCAGTGCAAGATTGAAAACTGCCCCATAATTATGTATGACATGCTTGTCGGGTATTGCTACATATATATGTGAAAACAAAGTTATTAAAATGAAGAGCAAAACTGATGAAAGTTAACAATAAACGTGTATACGTGTTATATCGTCACTGCAAAAATAATGATTGTTTGTCTTTAGTATTAACATTCAAATACGTTATATCTGTATTAGCGATATTGTCTTTGTTCCACCGGTGAGTCACGCGTTAGCCGTACTATCTCGTAGTATAATTGTATTTCTGAAGACATCACGATACAGTTTTACGATGCATCACGTCTGCACTAGCGCTTGATAACAGCCTTGTGTTTGGGTGTTTCAGTGGTTTAAATCGCTGCTCTTGATATTGTTGATTAAACTTTGATACTATGAACAATATAATGTTATGTGAGAGGATGACTTTAGAACGGTAACATACTAATAGTATATAGGATGACATAAACAGAACAATGAGAAGTTCGTCCAGATTAGTGTATAAGCAACATTTAATAATTAAAAAAATTACATTCAACAACTCCCCTTTTAAGTCCATTTTCCTGACTTATAAGTAAATGCAAGAACAATCGGCCGGAATACAATGTATAGTTCTTGTCCACTTCCATATGACTATATAGCATACAATAAGCTATCGGGTCCCGTTTAGATCGGTTTGGGTGGCAGCCTAGATAGCCATAGAATAGTTTCATCTTGGAATCTCCCATATCACTGGGGATACTCTTCAATTTAAATGGAGTTACTCGTTACGATTCCGAACCTTCACGTGACTGTGTTTATGAACCATTGTAAAAATAGTGGTGACATTAATTCTAGGAAACAATACGCGAAATCGCGCATGCACAGAACGGAAAATTTGGTCAAGGCATTAAGTAATCTGCATGCGCAGAACGATTGATTTCAGTACTTCCGCTAAGCGCTTCGAGTGCAGCGTCAAACGCGGGCCTGTAATCTAACACGCGGGGACTGACCAATGAAAACTGAGAAGTAGAAATACTGGTAGACGCTGTTGCTTGATTGACAATGTCAATCAAGAAAGGGAGGAGCTTAACAATATCGTTCTCTCCCAGTAAATTCCGATGTCAAATAACGACGTTATTTGGACGGAAAAACGATGGTTTGAAAACGTCCAAATAACGTCGTTTTTCCGTCCAATGACCATATACGGAAAAAAACGACGTTTTCGTGTTTGCAGTGAATATATCACAAAATTACACTCTAACCCTTCTAATCCTGCATAT
Source organism: Haliotis cracherodii (assembly GCF_022045235.1). Classification (NCBI taxonomy): domain Eukaryota; kingdom Metazoa; phylum Mollusca; class Gastropoda; order Lepetellida; family Haliotidae; genus Haliotis; species Haliotis cracherodii. The sequence continues at coordinate 35,672,713 of NW_027266286.1, forward strand.
GCCTCCGTTTTTCATCCTCAATATGAAGAACTGTTTCTGAGGAAACCAAAGCTGGTTCCCCCACTTGGAATTCGGATTAAATCAAATGTTATTGCTGCCCATATAGATTTAGATCTCATCTCTCCTTACCGCCTTTTGTCTTCTCCTCCCTGGCAGTTGGTGGGGCCAGAAGTAGACATTTCCCTCACACGTTTTATAAAATCTGAGACCAATCTACTCATATATCAACAAGCATATTTACAGTTAAGAAATAAATACGACACTCACCGTTCAATCTTTACTGATGGATCCAAGGATGGTGGCCAAGTAGCATCTGCCACCGTCATTGGATCAAAACATTTATCGTCCAGAATACCAGATAATAGCTCTATATTCACTGCTGAGGCCAATGCTATCCTTACAGCCTTGGGATACATTCAAAAACAATCTGTATATAAACGATTTATAATCTTTTCTGATTCGTTATCTTGTCTTCAGGCACTAAAAAAGTCTCTTCTAGTCATCCATTCATTTTAAACATGTTAGAACTTTATAATGATCTTTCAACTGGCCAATACGACATCGTCTTTTGCTGGTTGCCCAGTCACGTGGGCATAAAAGGCAACACAATGGCTGATGCTGCTGCTAAAGCAGCCCTCAACAAATCTGTGACACCACTTCTAATTCCATACAGTGATTATAAACCTGTGATCAGATGTTACATCAGAGATCTTATGCAAATGAAGTGGGACACCCAAGTAGGTATCAATAAATTACATCAAATTAAGCCAACTCTCGGTTACACCTACTTGGGGTGTCAGTCCAGATTTGAAGAGGTCATTTTACGACGATGTCGTATTGGCCATTCAAGATATACACACGAATATCTATTAAAAGGTGAGGATCCTCCGTTTTGTATCCCTTGTGATGAGAGAATCACAGTCAAGCATGTCCTGCTTGACTGTATTGATTTTTCCATTACAAGGGAAAAGTATTTCAAAGTTTCGTCCATCAAGGATCTTTTTAATATCAGTGCTCATTTACTCATCGGTTTTTTAAAAGAAATAGAATTAATAGATAAATTTTGATTATAATATGTACAGTATATAGAAAGTGATTTTAATTTGGTAAATTGAATTCATGACTTGGATTGTTAGTGGCTGTATCTTTACAGGGGGTTGAAGTATCGTAAAACAATTGTCCCCCTGGGAAGGTACGTAAGTCCGGTATCATTCAAAGTATCTTTTCATTTTGCTGTGATTTTAATCGTAGTATTTTTGTTGATTTTAACTGTTTGGCTAATCTTTCTGATCATCGCCAGTAGCCCGAGGGATGGTGTAAATCCTGCTGGGGTACCATGTAGGTAGCAGAAGTACCGTAAGTCCCCATGGTCCCTAGTATGGTGGCCTAGCTTTGGTTGCTGGCGATCTACAGCCCGTTTTTATGCTGTGTCGTCTGCTTAAATTTGATCGTTTTATTGCTCTAAAATTAGTTTTTAAAATTATAATCTGTGATATATTGCTAATTGTTGTACTGTCCTTCGGCGACAGGTTTATATATATAATATAAATGTTTACCTTGTTCAAGTCACGATATGGCTGAAATAGTGCCGATGTGACTTTAAATATTAACTCACTCACTCACTAATTTACTAAACGAGTGAGTGAGTGAGTGACTATTGCTTAACGCCGCATCAGCAATTTTGCAGCTATTCGCGGCGAGAAATGTCTTTTTTGTAATGAGATATCAACCAATAGAATAAAAGTGATGTTGAAAATCACTAAAATCTCAGTCATATATCACATTCAGAGGTAAAAGACTGACTGTTCAGGTAAAAATCTATATTTTATCATAGAGCTTGATTTCCGTTAAATACGCTAAAATCAAGTGATTAGAAACTGTGGTAAAAAGTTCAGATAAGGTACGAACATTATCATAAAAACGTTGACTGACAAGTGCAAAATCAACACAATCCAGCAGAATGTGCTTCATAGTAAGAGGGCTATGGCAAGGTATACAAAAAGGTGGATCTTCACCCTTCAATAAAAATGAATGTGTACAATAACTGTGGCCAATGCGGCACCGCTGCAAAACAACTTCATAATGACGATATAAACCAGAATGTGCGTGACCACCAATCAGTGGTTTGATAGCATGAAGTTTGTTCTGAGTCTTGGTATTCCAACTTTTTTGCCAATGGTCATTCACATATTGTCTGATGGAAGGTTTTAGATCAGAATATGGGAAGTTTGTGTTGGAAATTGGTTTATTAAGAGCAGCTTTTGCCGAAGAATCTGCTTTACAGTTACCACTGATGCCAACATGACTGGGCAGCCAACAAAAAATTATATCTTTTCCAGCTACGGATAAATTGAGATGACACCTTAAAATTTCAGCTAAAAATGGATGATCCACTTTTCGATTTGTGATGGCCTGTAAACAGGACAAACTATCAGATAATATGAGAAAACTGCTTTTAGAAGACTGTTCAATATATTGCAAAGCTAATAATATAGCCTGAGCTTCTGCCGTAAATATCGAACTTCCGTCAGTTATACGCATAGACACTGTATAATTGTTAGCAACAGCTGCAGCAGACACCTTTTCATCATCTTTTGAACCATCAGTGTAAATACTGGTATAAGAGGAATATCGGTTCTTCAGTTCATGAAATTCTTGTTGATAAAATAATTGATTAGTGTCAGACTTCTTCAGGTTCGCTAATTCTAAATTAACAGCAGGTTGTATCGATTGCCAAGGAGGCATTTCTGAGATTTTGTATTCAGCAATGGCAGATAGATTTAAATTCGCATCCTTGATATGGGATTGCATGCGAATTCCAAGTGGTGGGATTGTGTTTGGATTTCTTATATATAAATGCTGGTATGGAGCATTGAAGATATTGTGAAATGCTGGATTAGAAGGATGAGAGCGGAGTTTAGTGATATATTGTAATGCCAGTTTTATTCGTCTTAAGCAAAGACTGGGTTCATTGGCTTCCACATATAGACTTTCAATTGGCGATGTCCTAAATGCTCCAAGACACAACCGAAGACCCTGATTGTGAATAGTGTCAAGGACTTGAATGTATGATTTACGAGCTGAGCCATAAATGAAGCAGCCGTAATCAAGTTTAGACCTTATCAAAGTTCTATAGAGATGTAATAGTGTTTCTCTATCACCACCCCACCTAGTATTTGACACTACCTTTAAAATGTCAAGCGCTTTCAAACATCTAGCTTTAAGATTTTTAATGTGGGTTATAAATGATAACTTTTGATCAAAGGTAATACCCAAAAACTTGGTTTCTTTGACCACTTTTATTGGAGTATTATCTAAAGTCAATTCAGGATCTTTATGCAGTTTCCGTTTATTGCAAAAATGAACACAGCAGGTTTTAGTTTTGGAAAACTTAAAACCATTTTCTAAGGCCCATTTCTATATTTTATTGAGACAAAGCTGTAACTGTCTCTCAATGCTATTCATATTTGCACCACAGCATGAAACATTAAAATCGTCAACAAACAACGAACCATACATATTTTCATTTAAAACTTTAGCAAGACTGTTGATTTTAATGCTGAAAAGTGTCACTGATAAAATACTGCCCTGAGGGACCCCCATTTCCTGATCATATATCTCGGACAATGTGGATCCAACTCTAACTTTAAATTTTCTATCTTCTAAAAAGCGAGTGATGAAATCAGGCATACGGCCACGTATACCCATGTCGTGGAGATCTTTTAATATACCATACTTCCACGAGGTATCGTAAGCCTTCTCAAGATCAAAAAAGATTGACACAACATGATGCTTGTTTACAAAGCCATTCCGTACAAATGATTCCAATCGGACAAGATGATCGATGGTGCTCCTGTTGTGTCTAAAACCATACTGAATGTCTGTGATCAGATTATTTGATTCAAGAAACCAAACGAGACGCCGGTTAATCATGGTTTTACAGAGACAACTTGTCAGAGCAATAGGTCTGTAATTAGAAGAATCTGTGTGGTCTTTACCAGGTTTAGGCACAGGTATTATAATAGCCTCATGCCAGGAAGGAGGGAAGTTACCATTTTCCCATATACTATTAAATATGGATAAAAGGGTTAAAAGAGAAGGCTCAGGAAGACGTTTCAAAAATTGATAATGTACGTCATCTGGTCCAGAAGATGTATCAGGAGCCTTGTTCAAAGCCTCTTGTAACTCAGTCAACGAAAAGGATTCATTGTAATCCTCTGCATTATCAGACCGAAAATTCAGAGTTTTCCTTTCCTGCTGATTTTGAAATTTTTGAAATTTTGGGTCATAGTTGGCAGATGAGGAATTTTGGCTGAACGTTTCTGCCAACTTATTAGCAATATCCTGTTTTGATGTCAATACATCATGATTAGATTGTAGATGCTGAATATTGTTCTGTGACCCCTTTCCTTTTATCTTTCTTATCATATTCCATACTTTATTAAGGGGGTTCGAGAATTTATTTTCGAAACAAACTTTTTCCAGCTTGTACGTTTATTTTGTTTAATTGTTCTACGAGCCTTTGCTCTAGACATTCTTAAGCAGTTTAAATTATTGGCTGTGGGGTGTTTATTAAACACTCTTTCAGACTTTTTTCCTATTTTTCCTAGCTTTCCTACAATCTTCATTATACCATGGTGTTTTTACATGTGGATTAATCGAGGTCTTGGGGATGGTTTCTGTGGCAATGGAAATCAATTTATCCGAAAATGATCTGATTGGGTCAGGATCATCAGTAAAATTTTCGAAGGTCAATTCATCACTGCACATGGAACTAAACGTTTGCCAATCTGCCTTGTTAAGTTTCCATTTAGTAATGGGTGGGTCTTTACAAGGAACGATAGTTTTGAGTAAGGTTGGGAAATGATCACTCCCACAAAGGTCATCATGTACTGACCATGAGAACTCATCCAAAAGAGACGGATCAGCAAAGGCTAAATCAAGAGCAGAGTAAGTACCAATCGCTGGATGTAAATACGTGTTGCTACCATCATTAAATAGACAGAGATCATGCTTCTGAAGCAACTCCTCAAGTATTTTCCCTTTATGATTTTGATCACTGGAACCCCATAATGGGTTGTGACCATTAAGATCGCCCATAAGCAAGAAAGGCTTCGGAAGTTGGGTGATCAGATTTTTTCTAAATCTTTAATCTGAAGTGCAGATGATGGTGGTAAATAAAGCGAACATAAAGTTATAGCAATATGCAAAGTTAAGCGGACTGCAACCGCCTGTAGGTTGGTATTTAGGGGAATAGCACTATGGATTGTCCCTTGTTGAACGAGAATGCTCGCACCACCTGTCCTTTTACCATTAGTAACCTTCGCATATGAATGATACATATCATATTGACGGAAGGTAAGATTATCGCAGTCTCCGAAATACGTTTCTTGAAGACTAGGCACTCGTGAAGAGCAACCTCCTCGTGGTGAGTGCTGGGTAACGCTAATAGCTCTTCCCCCGTGTGGAACTGGGGCAGAATATTTCCACAGCCTCCCATTGCTGGTCGTATGAGGCGACTAAAATGGGCAACCTGTTTGCCGTGGGTTGCGTCCCTGTGTCGGCGGAGGACGGGAGTCTGGTAGTTGAGGGCACTGGTTCCTGGAACTGTGTTCCTTTGCCCAACACACTACTTCGACCCTTACTTCGCCTAGACGGGTGGTAAGATGGGCCCGGTCTTATCAATCGGCTGGTCATGCCAGGCCCTGTGCGTAATATTGTGTATGCACACCTGTGTTGTGTTTTAATGTATCTTTTGGTCTTGGCCGTACATTACTTGTGTGAATTCTCCAATTTGGATTGAATAAATTGCCTAGAGTCTTACGCCAGAAGGCGGTGGCTCATGGGCCAATCTGGTGATGTTGACCTCCAAATTCAGTATGTATCCGATTACTTGTCATGGGCCGAACCAGCCTGGCATTTAATTTGGTATACAAATATTGCTATTTGCGTCATACTTGCTGGAGTATATCATCCCTGTATCCCTGGTGTTTGCATGTTGGAGATCCGGTGCAACACAACATCGCTCTTTGTGGCACTCCATGGTGGGTGGGGAGCAGGGGTGATGAATTACTATATTTCACCATGTCGCACAAATACCCTGGTTCAACCCGTTCAAAACGTCGTCATGTCGATCTTGATGACATTGATCAAAATGAGCAGTTATCTCGTGGCTTAGATTCATGGGCCCGCTTTATTGTGATTGAGGCAGCTGACAAACAACCCATTAAACTTAATCCATTCGCCATTTCCAAAGCTGTCTTAGGAATTTGCGGCGAAGTGAAGAATGTGACACGTCTCCGTAGTGGCTCTCTTCTTGTTGAGTGCTCACGGAAGCAACAATCTCTCAACTTGTTGTCCATAACCACTTTTGCCAATATTGCGGTTGATGTGTCCCCTCATAAAACCTTGAATTCTTGCCGAGGCATTGTTCGAGACAGAGCTCGTTGCCTGTCCGACATGTCAGAGCAAGAAATTGCAGACGAATTAAAATCTCAAGGAGTGACAGGAGTTAAACGTTTTACCATGAAATCTAGAGACGGAAACATCATCCCGTCCAACACTTATTTGCTTACTTTTACACTTTCAGCACTACCTACGTCAATTAAAGCTGGTTATCTCAACATCGGAGTGGAGGTGTATGTCCCCAATCCACTCCGGTGTTTCAAGTGCCAAAAGTTTGGACATGGCTCCAGATCTTGTGCTCACTCAGTGGTCTGTCAGCGCTGTGGTGCCAGTCATGACAGCACCGACTGCTCAGCAGAAATAAAATGTTCGAACTGTAAAGGACAACATCTGGCCTCATCCAGGTTATGCCCAGAATGGCTTCAACAATCCAAAATCCTGAAGCTCAAGCATGAGCAAAATATATCCTTTTATGATGCCAAGAAGCTGATCGAAAGTCAGAGCCCACAAAGTCCACTTTCCAGAACCTTTTCTGCTGCTGTCACTACCTCCGCTCCTCCAACTGCATCCATTTCTATTCAGACAGAATTGACATGGATCACATCAGATCAACCTGTCAGCATATCATCAGTGCTTACTTCAAATTCGTCTTCAACTCAAACTATAAGCCATTCTCAACCTTTGACTGATCAAGCTGATACTGCTCAACCTGATACTGTTGAACCACCTCCTACAACGCCAGAGGCTGTAGAAACTACGCCTACTGAATCTAAGGTTACTCTGACAAGGAAAGAACGTAAAAAACTTAATAGAAAACAATCAATCAGAAATTCCTCATCTTCAGAGGTTCCTGTCAATAACTCCTTTGATGCTCTGGACATGGATGTCACCCCATCGTCACGGAGCAGTAGTAGGAGTCCTTCATCCTCACGTGTACGTGAGCGTTCACCGATTGAGCCACCATGACTCAATCGTCTAACATAATCCAATGGAATTGTAGAGGATTTAGGAATAATTTTAACGATTTACAACTTTTAATTCAAGATTTTAAACCATCAGCTATGTGTTTACAAGAAACATACCTTAAGAACACAGATAAATGTGATGTCAGGAAATATAACATGTATAATCACTTCTCACCTCCAGGAGCAAAAGCCACTGGAGGTTCTTCAATCTTGGTGAGACAGGATATAATTCATAGAGCTATTCCTCTTACCACCAATCTTCAAGCCGTTGCAGTCCGGCTAACATTTCACATCGCCTTCACACTTTGCTCTTTGTATATTCCACCATCTTCTCCACTTCAGCAGGCTGAACTTCAGTCTTTATTTGACCAACTCCCGAAGCCCTGTGTCATCATGGGTGACCTAAATGGACATAACCCTCTGTGGGGAAGTGTCCATACGAACGCTAAGGGCACGGTCCTTGAAGATTTTATTACAAACAATAATTTATGTATATTTAATGATGGAGCAAACACATATTTACATCCTGCAACAGGAACTTATTCAGCATTAGATCTGTCACTCACAGATTCTGATTTACTACACGAATTTGACTGGTCAGTCCATGATGACCTATGTGGAAGTGACCATTTCCCCACAATACTACAGTCTATTCTCCCAACCGATGAACCACCTTCAACAAGGTGGAATTTTAATAGAGCAAACTGGCCCTTATTTCAAACACGTTGTTTTGAAACTCTGAAACCTGAAACGTTCCAAAACATCCCTGACCCTATTCAGATATTCTCAGAACAACTGAAACACATAGCTGATGAATCCATTCCTAAATCCTCTGTGAACCCGCACATTCGCAAACCATGGTTTAGCGATGATTGCAAACAGGCTAGAAAGCGTAGGAAAAAAGCGGAAAAGTTTTTCCGCCGACACCCTACGGTCCATAATTTAAATATTGTAAAAATAAATAGCGCAAAGGCCAGACGAACTTTTAAACAAAATAAACGTCAGTCTTGGAGAAATTATGTATCCAGAATCAATTCACGCACACCTATATCAAAGGTGTGGAATATGATTCAAAGAATCAAAGGCAAGGGTTCTAAATCCAGCATTAAACATCTCAAAGATGGTAATGATTTATTGACAGATAAATTGGACATTGCAAATAAATTAGGTGAAACTTTAGCCAAGCATTCTTCATCATCAAACTATGACCCTAAATTTCAGAAAATTCAGCAACAACAGGAAAAGAAAAAGGTAAATTTTAATTCTGATAATGGTGAAGACTACAATGAAGTGTTTTCACTACATGAGCTCAATACCGCCCTTGGGCAAGCTCATGATACTGCAACTGGAGCTGATAATATTCATTATCAGCTTTTAAAACACTTGCCTGAATCATGTCTCCAAACACTTTTAACTATATTTGATGCTATTTGGACATCAGGGACTTTTCCTCCTTCGTGGCATGATGCGATTGTAGTCCCTATACCAAAACCTGGACGGGATCATACAGATCCATCAAATTACCGTCCCATATCTCTCACAAGCTGCGTTTGCAAAACTATGGAACGTATGGTGAATAATCGATTAGTTTGGTATTTGGAAACCAATCATCTCATTACAGATATACAATGTGGTTTCCGGAAAAATAGAAGTACCATTGATCATCTTGTGCGTTTAGAATCGTTCATAAAAAATTCCATTGTACATAAACAACATGCCGTATCCATCTTTTTCGATTTAGAAAAAGCTTATGATACAACTTGGAAGCATGGCATTTTAAAAGATCTTCATAATTTTGGATTGCGAGGTCGTTTGCCTCAGTTTATATCCAGTTTTTTAACCGACAGACAATTTCAAGTCCGTGTGGGTTCAACCCTGTCTGATCATTACAATCAGGATCAGGGTGTTCCACAAGGCAGTATCTTGTCTGTCACATTATTCAGCATTAAAATTAACAGTCTCTCCAAGGTATTGAATGACTCAATTGATGGGTCACTCTTTGTAGATGACTTTAACATATCTTGTCGTGGCAAAAACATGCACACAATAGAAAGGCACCTGCAGCTTTGCCTTAATAAAATCCAAAAGTGGTCACTTGAAAATGGTTTTAGATTTTCTAAAGCAAAGACAAATTGTATCCATTTTTGTAGAAATTATAGACCGCATAAAGACCCGGAACTGTTGTTAAACGGTGCCCCCATCAAGGTTGTTGAGGAGACCAAGTTCTTGGGTCTTATATTTGATCGCCACTTGACGTTCTTACCCCATATAAAATATCTTAAAACTAAATGCTTGAAGGCTCTTGATCTACTAAAAGTTGTTGCAAATACTAAGTGGGGTGGGGATCAGACAACCTTACTTCACCTGTATAGATCCCTTATTAGATCTAAACTAGATTATGGTTCAATTGTTTATGGTGGAGCTGCTCGAAGTTATTTAGAGAAATTAGACAGCATACATCATCAGGGCCTGCGGCTCTGTCTTGGAGCATTTAGAACTTCTCCTATAGATAGTTTGTATGTGGAGGCGGATGAACCTTCGCTTGCACAACGCCGCTTGAAATTATCTCTTCAATATGTAACTAAATTACTTTCCAACCCATCAAACCCAGCTTATAATTGCGTTTTTGATCCACTTAATGAGGAACTGTTTCTAAACAAGCCCAAACTTATCCCACCACTTGGGGTTTGGATCAAACCTCATATTGCAGCTACTAATATTGATTTAGACATCATATCTCCACATGCACTTCTGTCTACTCCACCTTGGCAGTTAGTCAGACCTGAAGTAGACCTTTCTCTAACTAAGTTTAAAAAATCTGACACAAATCAACTAATTTATCTACAAGAATACAACCAATTACGTTCCTCCTACAATACGTACAAATCTATATTTACTGATGGATCCAAGGATGATGGCGCCGTTGCCAGCGCCACTGTCATTGGATCCAGGACTATATCAAACCGAATACCAGATAACTGTTCCATTTTTACGGCAGAGGCTAAGGCCATATTAACAGCATTGGAATATATAAATAACCAATCCCAACATAAACAATTTATTATATTTTCCGATTCACTTTCTTGCCTTCAAGCTATTCAAAATCTGTCTTGTACACATCCCCTTTTAATCAAAATTGTTGAATTGTTTAATGATCTTGCTACTGGCCAATACGACATCGTATTTTGCTGGTTACCGAGCCATGTTGGTATTATTGGTAACTCAATGGCTGATTCTGCAGCTAAAGCAGCACTCAACAAATCTGAGACACCACTTCTGATTCCATACAGCGATTATAAGCCAGTGATCAGATGTTATATCCGTGATCTCATGAAAAAGAAGTGGGACACCCAAGCGGGTGTAAATAAATTGCATGAAATTAAACCAACTATTGGCTACACCTACTTGGGTTGTCAGTCCAGATTTGATGAGGTCATTTTGCGGCGATGTCGTATTGGCCACACGAGATATACACATGAATATCTTTTAAAAGGTGAAGATCCTCCGTTCTGTGTCCCTTGTGATGAGAGAATCACGGTCAAGCATGTCCTGCTTGACTGTATTGATTTTTCCATCACAAGGGATAAATATTTCAAAGTGTCATCTATAAAGGATCTTTTTAATCAAATCAGTGCTCATTTAATCATCGGTTTTTTAAAAGAAATAGAATTAATAGATAAATTTTGATAATAATATGTATAGTATAAAGTAAATGAATTTTAATTTGGTGGAATGAAATCATAACTGAGATTGTTGGTGGCCGTATCTTCACAGGGGGTTGAAGTATCGTAAAACAATTGTCCCCAAGGGAAGGTACGTAAGTCCAGTATCATTCAACGTATCATTTCCTTTCTCTGTGCTTTTAATCGTAGTATTTTTGTTGATTTTAACTCTTTGGCTAATCTGTCTGATAATCGCCAGTGGCCAGAGGGATGGTGTAAATCCTGCTGGGGTACCATGTAGGTAGCAGAAGTACCGTAAGTCCCCATGGTCCCTAGTATGGTGGCCTAACTTTGGTTGCTGGCGATCTACAGCCCGTTTTTATATTGTATCGTTTGTATTGTATCTGATTATTTTATTGCTCTAAAACTAGTTTTAAAATTATAATCTGTGATATATTGCTGGTTGTGGTACTGTCCTTCGATGACAGCTTTTAATATATAATATAAATGCCTCACTTGTTCAACCTAGTTCACATCGCTATATGGCTGAAATATTGCCGATGCGATGTAAAATTTAACTCACTCACTCACTCTTGAAGACTAAAAGCCACTGGATTAAACTCTTTTGATAAAAGTTTCACCTCATCAAAATTCGCCCTAAGCCCTCGACAGTTCCACTGTAGGATTGTATTATGATACATTTAAGGAGCATTTACAGCAGACCGGTCTCGGTCTTTCTTCTTTGGAGAATGGCTCCTTGAACGTGTGTTTTGTGGAGAGGACACGTCCATGTCCTCAAACACACCAAACCTATTGAACATTGAGACTGGATCTCTATGACCTTTTGGGACACGATCAGAGTTATTCTTATTCTTAGAATAATCAACGTTTGGGGTTTTTTTGTTAGCAGGAGGTATTGATTTAGTAGTCTGTGAACTAGATGTTTTAGAAGCAGTTGTTTTAACCAGAGAAAGTGAGATGACTTGAGGAGACTCAGTTCTTGTCCAAGTGTAATCTGTTTGGCAACCAATGGATGCAAAGGAAACAGACCTTGAAACAACTTTTGAAACATTACCTGAAACAGGTCTAGAAGCTGTAACTGAGTAAGAAGGCACTGTTGGATGTTCTTCAGCTAGTACAAGTTTCTTAGCATCTTGAAACGATATGTTCTATTCGTGTTTCAGTTTGACAATTTTTGCTTCACATTTCCAAGTTGGGCATTCCTTTGAGGAGGAATAGTGGTCCCCAGAGCAGTTGACACAAGATGTCACATTATCACACACAGCACTGTCGGCACAACTGCCACCACATCGATGACAAGCAGATGCATGAGTGCATGACTTAGAACCATGACCAAATTTTTGGCATTTATAACATCTCAGCGGATTAGGGATATACCTATCCACCTTGATGTTACAATAGCCTGCTTTAAGTGAGTCTGGGATTTTAGGAGATCCAAATGTAAAAAGATAAGTGTTTGTTAAAACAACTTCATTTTGTCTTTTGGCAGTAAAGCGCTTCACCGACGTTACACCTTGACCTTTAAGTTCCAATACAATTTCATCTTCAGTCATATCTGCCAGGAATCGCCCTCTATCTCGAACGATTCCCTTGCTACTATTGAGAGATCTGTGTGGGGATACCACAACAGGAACACTGACAAGTGACTGAAGTGAGAGCAAATTGACGGCTTGCTTTTGTCTCTTACATTCTATCAATAAGCACCCAGACCGCAATCTTTTGGCATCTGCCACATCTCCAGCTATGCCGTGTATTGCTTTCTCAATTGCAAAGGGGTTCAGCTTTAACGGGGTGCCATCCGAAGCAGATATCACCAAGAATCGAGGCCAGTTGTCAACAGTAACAGAAGTCCTTGGACTAACATCTTCAGAATCAAACCAGTCATGAGATACATGAGAGCGTTTTTTTAAAGGGGGTTCCATGTTGGTATTAAGTGCGTTTCATCCTCTTGGGTCCCCACCCACCATGGAGTGTCAACAAGGACAATGCCATCTGCCTGTGGGCCTCCGACAGGCGACACCAAGGATACCAAGAGGATATACTCAAGCAGAAACAAAAGATATTGTTCTACCAGATTGGCCCATGAGCCACCGCCTTCTGGGCATAGGACTCTAGGCAAATTTCAAACTTGAAATACATACATTGGAAATACAAACATTTGAAATTGAGACATCAGTCAGAATAATCAGGGCCAAGCCTCAAATAAAATACAATTCTGAAACATAACTTGTGCAAATGCAATTTTGAATGCACAGGGCTCGGCAGGACCAGCCGATTGATGGGACCGGGCCCATCCTACCTCCCGTCTAGGCGAAGTAAGGGTCGAAGTGGTGTATTGGGCAAAGGAACACTATTCCTGGAACCAGTGCCCTCAACCACCAGACTCCCGTCCTCCGCCGACACAGGGACGCAACCCACGGCAAACGGGCTGCCCACTTTGGTCGCCTCTTACGACCAGCAATGGGGTGCTGTGGAAATATTCTGCCCCGGTTCCACACGGGGGAAGAGCTATTAGCGCTACCCAGCACTCACCACGAGGAGGTTGCTCTTCACGAGTGCCAATTTACTAAACGAATTTGACTGGTCAGTCCATGATGAAATGTGGAAGTGACCATTTCCCCACAGTATTAAAATCTGTTCTGCCTACTGATGAACCACCTTCCACAAGGTGGAATTTTAATAGAGCAAATTGGCCCTTATTTCAAACTCGTTGTTTTGAAACACTAAAACCGGAGACTTTCCAAAACATTCCAGATCCTATTCAGATGTTCTCAGGACAACTGCAACACATAGCTGATGAAACCATTCCTAAATCCTCTGTGAACCCGCACATTCGCAAACCATGGTTTAGCGATGATTGCAAAAAGGCTAGAAAGCATAGGAAGAAGGCAGAAAAGTTTTTCCGCCGACACCCTGAGGTCCATAATTTGAATATTTTAAAAATAAACAGTGCAAAGGCTAGACGAACATTTAAACGAAATAAGCGTCAGTCTTGGAGACATTATGTATCCAGAATCAACTCACGCACACCTATATCAAAGGTGTGGAATATGATTCAAAGAATTAAAGGCAGGGGTTCAAAATCAAGCATTAAACATCTTAAAGATGGTACTGATATATTAACAGATAAATCTGACATCGCAAAACCTGCTTTTAAAACACTTGCCTGAATCATGTCTCCAAACACTTTTAACTATATTTGATGCTATTTGGACATCAGGGATTTTTCCTCCTTCGTGGCGCGATGCGATTGTAGTCCCTATACCAAAACCAGGACGGGATCATACAGATCCATCAAATTACCGTCCGATATCTCTTACTAGCTGCGTTTGCAAAACTATGGAACGTATGGTGAATAATCGATTAGTTTGGTATTTGGAAACCAATCATCTCATTACAGATATACAATGTGGTTTCCGGAAAAATAGAAGTACCATTGGTCATCTTGTGCGTTTAGAATCGTTCATAAAAACTTCCATTGTAAATAAACAACATGCTGTATCCATCTTTTTCGATATAGAAAAAGCTTATGATACAACTTGGAAGCATGGCATTTTAAAAGATCTTCATGATTTTGGATTACGAGGTCGTTTGCCTCAGTTCATATCCAGTTTTTTTAACCGACAGACAATTTCAAGTCCGCGTGGGTTCAACCCTGTCTGACCATTACAATCAGGATCAGGGTGTTCCACAAGGCAGTATCTTGTCTGTCACATTATTCAGCATTAAAATTAACCAAGGTTACTCTCTCCAAGGTATTGAATGACTCAACTGATGGGTCACTCTTTGTAAATGACTTCAACATATCTTGTCGTGGCAAAAACATGCACACAATAGAAAGGCAACTGCAGCTTTGCCTAAATAAAATCCAAAAGTGGTCGCTTGAAAATGGTTTTAGATTTTCTAAAGCAAAGACAAATTGTATCCATTTTTGTAGAAATTATAGATCCCATAAAGACCCGGAACTGTTGTTAAACGGTGCCCCCATCAAGGTTGTGGAGGAGACCAAGTTCTTGGGGCTTATTTTTGATCGCCACTTGACGTTTTTACCTCATATCAAATATCTTAAAACTAAATGCTTGAAGGCTCTTGATCTACTAAAAGTTGTTGCCAATACTAAGTGGGGTGGGGATCAGACAACCTTACTTCTCCTGTATAGATCCCTTATTAGATCTAAACTCGATTATGGTTCAATTGTATATGGTGGAGCTGCTAAAAGTAATTTAGAGAAATTAGATAGCATACACCATCAAGGTCTGAGACTCTCTCTTGGATCATTTAGAACCTCTCCTGTCACAAGTTTGTATGTGGAGGCCGATGAGCCTTCGCTTGCGCAACGCCGCTTGAAATTATCCCTTCAGTATGTAACTAAATTACGTACAAACCCATCAAATCCAGCTTATAACTGCGTCTTTCATCCTCTTAATGAGGATCTGTTTCTCAACAAACCAAAACTTGTACCGCCACTTGGCATTTGGATCAAGTCTCACATTGCGGATGCTCATATTGACCTCCATTTAATATCTCCATGCCGTCTTTTGTCTTCTCCTCCTTGGCAACTTGTTAGGCCTGAAGTAGACCTTTCACTCACTAAATTTAAAAAATCTGAAACAAATCAACTAATTTACCTGCAAGAATATAATCAATTACGGTCCTCATATGATACCTACAAATCAATATTTACAGATGGATCCAAGGATGGTGATGCTGTTGCCAACGCCACTGTCATTGGATCCAGGACTATATCAAACCGAATACCAGATAACTACCCCATTTTTACGGCCGAATCAAAGGCCATATTCACAGCATTAGAATATATCAAAAGCCAATCAAAATATAAACAATTTATCATATTTTCAGACTCACTCTCTTGCCTTCAAGCTATTAAAATCTATCTTGTACACATCCGATTTTAATTGAAATTATTGAGTGAGTGAGTGAGTTGAATTTTACATCGCATCGGCAATATTTCAGCCATATAGCGATGTGAACTAGGTTCAACAAGTTAGGCATTTATATTATATATTGAAAGCTGTCATCGAAGGACAGTACCACAACCAGCAATATATCACAGATTATAATTTTAAAACTAGTTTTAGAACAATAAAATAATCAGATACAATACAAACGATACAATATAAAAACGGACTGTAGATCGCCAGCAGCTAAAGTTAGGCCACCATACTAGGGACCATGGGGACTTACGGTACTTCTGCTACCTACATGGTACCCCAGCAGGATTTACACCATCCCTCTGGCCACTGGCGATTATCAGACAGATTAGCCAAAGAGTTAAAATCAACAAAAATACTACGATTAAAAGCACAGAGAAAGGAAATGATACGTTGAATGATACTGGACTTACGTACCTTCCCTTGGGGACAATTGTTTTACGATACTTCAACCCCCTGTAAAGATACAGCCACCAACAATCTCAGTTATGATTTCATTCCACCAAATTAAAATTCATTTACTTTATACTATACATATTATTATCAAAATTTATCTATTAATTCTATTTCTTTTAAAAAACCGATGATTAAATGAGCACTGATTTGATTAAAAAGATCCTTTATAGATGACACTTTGAAATATTTATCCCTTGTGATGGAAAAATCAATACAGTCAAGCAGTACATGCTTGACAGTGATTCTTTCATCACAAGGGATACAAAATGGAGGATCCTCACCTTTCAATAAAAATTCATTTGTATAACTGCTATGGCCAATACGACATCGTCGTATTATGACCTCCTCAAATCTGGACTGACAACCCAAGTGGGTATAACCAATAGTGGGTTTAATTTCATGTAATTTATTGTCTACTTGGGCGTCCCACTTCTTCTGCATTAGATCTCTGATGTAAGATCCAATGACAGGTTTATAATCACTATAAGGTAAAAGAAGTGGTGTCACAGATTTGTTGAGAGCTGCTTTTGCAGCAGTATCGGCCGTAGTGTTCCCAACAATACCAACATGGCTGGGTAACCAACAAAAAACGATGTCGCACTGGCCAGTAGCAAGAACATTTAATAATTCAATAATGTCAATTAAAAGTGGATGTTTACAAGACTGATTTTTAATTGCCTGAAGACAAGAAAGAGAATCTGAAAATATAATATATTGCTTATGTTTGGAATGTTTACTTATGTACTCTAATGCTGTTAATATGGCCTTGGATTCGGCCGTAAAAATGGAACAGTTATCTGGAAGTCTTGAAGTTATAGTTCTGGATCCAATGATGGTGGCGCTGGCAACTGCGGCACCATCCTTAGATCCATCGGTAAATATAGATTTATAACTATCATATTTGTCTCTTAACTGATTATACTCTTGTTGATAAATAAGTTGATTTGTTTCAGATTTCTTCAATTTAGTTAATGATAGATCCACCTCTGGCTTAACTAACTGCCACGGTGGAGACGACAAAAGACGAGTTGGGGCTATAT
Organism: Haliotis cracherodii; assembly: GCF_022045235.1. NCBI lineage: Eukaryota > Metazoa > Mollusca > Gastropoda > Lepetellida > Haliotidae > Haliotis > Haliotis cracherodii. The sequence continues at coordinate 35,690,214 of NW_027266286.1, forward strand.
TTTCAAGTGTTATGTTAGCAGCAGAAATATCATGTTTGATTCTTATACCAAGGGGTGGAGTAAGAGATGATTTTGTATTATAGAGATCGGAATAGAGAGGATTAAAAACACAATGGAAAGCTGGATTGGAGTTATTAGACTGTAATTTGGAAATGTACTGTAAAGACAATTTAATGCGACGTTGCTTTTACAGGCTCAACCATAGATGATGGAGCCGTAATCAAGTTTGGAGGGAATGAGGGCTCTGTACAGTTGGAGGAGGGTTTTCTGATCCCCTCCCCATTTGGAATTTGAAACTGCTTTTAATAAATCAAGAGCCTTCAGGCATTTGGTCTTTAAATAGTTAATATGCGGTAGAAAGGTCAAGTGATGGTCAAAAATAATACCACGAAACTTGGCCTCCTTGACAACTTTGATCGGAGATCCATCTAAAACTAAATCAGGGTCATTATGTGTCCTATATTTCCTACAAAAATGAATGCAGTTGGTTTTAGCTTTGGAAAACTTAAAACCATTTTCGAGACACCATTTATGAATCTTATTTAAACATAATTGGAGTTGCCTTTCAATAGTAGGCGTGTTTTTACCACGACAAGAAATGTTAAAATCATCCACAAAAAGCGATCCATCAATTGAATCAGTTAAAACCTTTGATAAACTATTGATCTTAATGCTAAATAGTGTGACAGACAGAATACTGCCTTGTGGGACACCCTGACCCTGATTATAATGATCAGACAGGGTAGAACCCACGCGGACCTGAAATTGCCTGTCGGTTAAAAACTCATATATGAATTGAGGCAAACGGCCTCGTAATCCAAAATCGTGTAAATCTTTTAAAATACCATGTTTCCATGTAGTGTCATATGCTTTTTCTAGATCGAAAAAGATAGGCCTTGCATGTTGTTTATTTATTATTGCATTTTTAACAAATGATTCTAATCGAACCAAATGATCGATGGTACTTCTATTTTTCCGGAAACCACATTGTATGTTTGTTAGGAGATTGTTGGTCTCTAAGTACCAAACTAAGCGATTATTAATCATGCGTTCCATTGTTTTGCAAACGCAGCTTGTTAGTGATACTAAAGATGATTCTGGTAAGTGTTTCAGGAGTTGATAATGAATATTATCAGCTCAGGCAGCCGTATCGTGAGCTTGTTCAAGTGCTGTAAGGAGTTCATGAATAGAGAAAAGTTCATTATAATCTTCCCCATTATCTGATTTAAAATTAATAGTTTTCTTTTCCTGCTGTTTTGGTATATTTGGAATTTAGGTACATAGTTTGAGGAGGAAGAATGTTTTGCTACCGTTTCACCAAGTTTATTTGCAATATCCGATTTGTTAGTTAATAGGTCATCCCCATTCTTAAGATGGTGGACGCTAGATTTCGAACCCTTACCTTTAATTTTCTGTATCATATTCCATACCTTAGACATGGGCGTTCGTGAATTTATTTTTGAAACATAATCACGCCAAGATTGGCGTTTATTATGTTTAAAAGTACGCCTGGCTTTAGCATTTGAAATTTGAAATTGATTCAAATTATGGACGATCGGATGGCGACGGAAATAACGCTCAGCCTTTTTCCGTGCCTTCCTAGCTTGCCTGCAGTCATTGTTAAACCATGGTTTAGGGATGTGTGGATTTGCAGAGGACTTTGGAATACAATCATCAGCTATTTTGTACAGTTCATCAGTGAACACCGTAATAGAATCAGGAACATCAACAAAAAGATCAGGATTTAATTTGCTCGTACAAAGTAATTTGAACAGAGGCCAGTTAGCATTTGTGAAGTTCCATCGTGATGGTGGAGTAACATCAGTTGGAATTATTGTTTGAAGAATAGTCGGGAAATGGTCACTTCAACAAAGGTCGTCGTGGACTGACCATTCGAATTCATTCAACAGATCGGAGTTGGTAAGTGATAAATCAAGAGAAGAATATGTGCCTGTTCCAGGATGTAAATAAGTTATCATTAAAGATGCATAAATCGTTGTTCGAAATGAAATCTTCTAATATCTTACCTTTACTGTTCGTGTCAGCACTACCCCAAAGTGGATTATGCCCATTCAAATCGCCCATAATGATACAGGGCTTGGGGTGCTGGTCATAGAGTGCCTGAAGATCAGTTTGGTGAAGAGTAGAAGATGGAGGTACATACAGCGAACACAATGTGAAAACAATGTTGAGGCTTAAACGGACTGCAACAGCTTGAAGTGGAGTATTAAGTGGAACAGGGCTATGTATGACACCCTGCCTCACCAACACTGACGATCCTCCAGTAGCCCTAGGTCCTGGAGGAGAAAAGAAGTTATATGCATCATATTGCCTCAAATTGATTTGATCATTATCTTTAAAATACGTTTCTTGTAAACAAAATGCTGATGGTTTAAAATCCTGTATCAATAACTGTAAATCATTAAAATTATTCTTTAGTCCCCTGCAATTCTACTGAATAAGAGTATTGGAGCCATTCATGGAGGCTGAACTGGAGTTCTTGAGTGAGATGGAGGTCCACTCCCACGAACCGGGAGTGAGGGACTGACCTCCATCGCTAGAGGCTCAAATGGATTATGAACCTCTACTGTGGTGTCAGCAAGAGAAGGCAATTCCAAGTGCTGGAGAGCCCTGATCTTTTTTAACTTCTTTTTTTCTGTTTTAGTCAGATGGGCTTCGCCCTGAATGTTTTTGGTGACTTTCACATGGCTGGGTTCTGATGGAGTTACCGTTTTCTGAGTTTTCAGAATCTGAGGTGCTGATGTTAGATGGTCTGTCTGGGAAGCTGAAGTAGATTTCATAGATTGAGATGTCTGTGCATCGTCGATGGTAAACTGGTCATCTTTTACCCAAGAGATCAAAGTCTGGCAGGATGTAGAGGCTGTAGTAATTTTGAGAACTGGCGGCGGAGAAGAGACTGCAGCTGAATAAGTGATATTAGCGGGTGATTTTGATGGAAGTTGTACCAATTGTTTGGTAGCAGAGTAAGAAATATTTTGCGTGTGCTTCAGTTTTAAGATCTGTGATTCTGATACGAACACTGGACATGATTTGGATGAGGCCACATGCTCCCCGTCGCAGTTGGCACACTTGACATCATCTGTGCATTCGGAACCTTCGTGAATTCCACTGCAACGGAAGCATCTGGCCTTGCGAGTGCAAGTTTTTGCCCCGTGTCCAAACTGTTGACACTTGTAACACCGGAGAGGATTTGGAACATAAACCTCCACTCCGATGTTAAAGTAACCGGCTTTAATGGAATTTGGTATTTTAGCAAGACAAAAAGTAAAAAGATATGTGTTAGTTGGGATAAATTTTCCATCTTCTGATTTTCTGCTGAACCGCTTAACAGCAGTGACCCCTTGATGTTTCAATTCAGCAGCAATCTCTTCTTCTGCCATGTCAGAAAGACAGCGTGCGCGGTCCCTGACAATGCCTCCACTTGAATTCAGTGTCCTGTGCACCGAAACAACAACCTGGGTGTTAACAAACTGCTGTAGACCCAGCAGATTGACAGATTGTTGTCTCCGTGCACATTCTACAAGGATGGAACCAGAACGAAGACGTGTAACATTGGTAACTTCTCCACAGACACTTTGAATGCCTTTCGAGATAGCGAAAGGATTTAGTTTTAAAGGATTGCCATCAGCAGATGCGATGACAATGAATCTCAGCCAAGAATCTGCAATCTCAGTTGATGTTTCTTCTTCGTCAGACGTTATAGAATCGACATGACGACGTTTATTTGTTTTGAAAGAACCAGATAGATTGTGGTGAGCCATGGTGTTATGTAGTGATTCAGCACCCCTGCTCCCCACCCGCCATCGAGTGTCAACAAGGACGATGTCACAGTGGAAGCCAACCTGCAACACCAGGGATACAGAGGTGTTATACTCCAGAAAATATAGACTTGAAAAGCTATGAGATCAAAAAGAATAAGCGTCAGGCTGGTTCGGCCCATAACACTTTCCCCAAGAAACACAGAATTCAGAGGTCTCTATCTCCAGATTGGCCCATGAGTCACCGCCTTCTGGCATACGACTCTAGGCAAACAGGAACAAAACAATGATTTTGATAACAAAGTTTAGCATGCAATTATATTCTTAATAATATAGCCATGTATTTCATGCTAGGGCATGACGTGACCAGCCGATTGATAGAATCGGGCCAATTCTACCACCCGTCTAGGCGAAGTAAGGGTCGAAGTGGTGTGTTGGGCAAAAGGAACACTTGTTCCTGGCTCCAATGCCCTCAACCACCAGAATCCCGTCCTCCGCCGACACAGGGGCACAACCCACGGCAAACGGGTTGCCCAATTCGGTCGCCTTTTACGACCAGCAGTGGGGTGCTGTGGACAAATTCTACCCCGAGTCCACACGGGGGAAGAGCTATTAGCGTTACTCAGCACTCAGCACTCAGCACGAGGAGGTTGCTCTTCACGAGTGCCTGAAATTATTGAATTGTTCAATGATCTTGCAACTGGCCAATACGACATCGTTTTTTGTTGGTTACCCAGCCATGTTGGAATCATTGGTAATACAATGGCTGATGCTGCTGCAAAAGCAGCACTCAACAAATCTGTGACACCACTTCTTATCCCTTACAGTGATTATAAACCTGTTATTTAATGTTACATCAGGGATCTCATGCAGAAGAAGTGGGACACCCAAGTAGGTATCAATAAATTACATGAAATTAAACCTTCTATCGGTTATACCTACTTGGGCTGTCAGTCAAGATTTGAAGAGGTCATTATGCGACGATGTCGTATTGGCCACAGCAGATATACACACGAATATTTATTGAAAGGTGAGGATCCTCCATTTTGCATCCCTTGTGATGAAAGAATCACGGTCAAGCATGTCCTGCTTGACTGCATTGAATTTTCCATCACAAGGGATAAGTATTTCAAAATTACATCCATAAAGGATCTTTTTAATCAAATCAGTGCTCATTTAATCATCGGTTTTTTAAAGAAATAGAATTAATAGATACATTTTGATTATAATATGTATAGTATAAAGTATAACTCTTTGGCTAATCTGTCTGATAATCGCCAGTGGCATGGTGTAAATCCTGCTGGGGTACCATGTAGGTAGCAGAAGTACCGTAAGTCCCCATGGTCCCTAGTATGGTGGCCTAACTTTAGCTGCTGGCGATCTACAGTCCGTTTTTATATTGTATCGTTTGTATTGTATCTGATTATTTTATTGTTCTAAAACTAGTTTTAAAATCTTAATCCGTGATATATTGCTGGTTGTTGTACTGTCATTCGATGACAGCTTTTAATATATAATATAAATGCCTAACTTGTTCAAGTCACGATATGGCTGAAATACTGCCGATGTGACTTTAAATATTAACAAACTCACTCACTCACTCACTCACTCCAAGCTTTCAAGACATCTTCCCAGTATAGGTTTTTAACAAAAGATTGCTTGTCATATTTATCCACCTTATCATTTCTGGTCCAAATCCATATTTGTGTAAAACTTTATTTATAAATTCTTTTGATACCGTATCAAATGCTTTTTCAAAATCGATCAGCAGAAGTATTCCTGGTTTATTTTGTCTATTTGATTCAAAGATAATATCATATAACAACCTTGTGTTTTCTGAAATAGATCTTCCTGGAATAAATCCTGTTTGATTATTATGAATGAGCAGTGAGTGAGTGAGTGAGTGAGTGAAATTTAACGTCACATCGGCAATATTTCAGCCATGTCGTGACGAAACAGTTATAATAATTATATTTTGATTTAATTAAAAAGCTGTCAACGATGGACAGTAAGATAACTAGAGTATCACAGTTTCGATTTTAAAACTAGTTGAGAACAGTTAAAAGAATACATTTTCATTCAACAATACAATATAAAAAAGGGCTATAGATCACCAGCAACCAAAGAGAGACCACCTCACTAGGGACCGTGGGGACTTACATTAGTTTTGCTACCTGCACGGCTCCCCAGCAGGATTTACACCAACACTTCAGCTGCTGGTGATGGGATGCAATTAAGCCAACAATTAAAATAAACAAATATACTACGTTCAAAACCGATGTAAGAATAAATGTACTTCGAATGATGTGGTCTTACATACCCTCGTAGGGGGACAATAATTTTACGCTAATTCAACCCCCTTTGAGGATATAGCCACTAACAATCCAAGTTACATATTATACAGTACCAAATATAAAATATAGCTATGTACACAATTCAAAATTTATCAATAAGTTCAATTTCTTTTAAAAAGCCTAAAATTAATGAGAATTGATTCTATTATAAAGATCCGTCATTGATGATGATTTGAAATATTTATCCCTTGTGATGGAAAAATCAACACAGTCAAGCAGGACATGCTTGACGGTGATTCTTTCATCACAAGGGATGCAGAATGGAGAATCCTCACCTTTTAAAATATATTCTTGAGTATAACGTGAATGGCCAATACGACATCGTCGTATTATGACCTCTTCAAATCTGGACTGACAGCCCAAGTAGGTCTAGCCAATAGTTGGTTTAAGTTCATGTAATTTATTTATACCTACTTGAGTGTCCCAATTCTTCTGCATTAGATCATGGATGTAAGATCTAATCACTGGTTTATAATCAGTGTATGGTATAAGAAGTGGTGTCACAGATTTGTTGAGTGCTGCTTTTGCAGCAGCATCAGCCATTGTATTACCAACAATTCCAACATGGCTGGGCAACCAACAAAAGACGATGCCGTATTGGGCAGTGTCATTATGCAATCCTAAAATATCAAGAATCAGTGGATGATCCGAAGAACAATTATGTATGGCCTGAAGGCAGGACAAGGAATCAGAAAAGATGATGAACTGTTGATGATTGGTTTTGAATATATTCCAATGCTATAAGAATAGCATTGACCTCAGCAGTAAAAATAGAACTATTACCAGTAATTCTCGAAAACACCCTTTTAGATACAATGACAGTGGCACTTGAAACTTTGCCACCATCCTTTGAACCATCAGTAAAAATAGAGCGATGAGAATCATATTTGGACCTTAATTGGGCATATTCTTGTTGATACACCAATGGGTTTGTGTCAGATTTCTTTAGGGTAGTTAGTCTTAGGTCTACCTCTGGTTTAACTAGTTGCCAAGGAGGTGTAGACAGTATCCGGGAAGGTGAGATAATAGAAAGGTCACTATTAGCTGCTGTAATATGTGGCTGAATTCTGAACCCTAGAGGAGGAACAACTTTTGGTTTTGATTGAAATAATTTGGCATACAGGGGATTAAACACACACGCATATGCTTGATTCGAAGGAGTTGAGTACAATTTAGTCACATATTGTAACGAAAGTTTGATTCGACGTTGTTTTTGGAGATGGCTCATCGGCCTCTACATATAACCTATCGACTGGTGAAGTTCGAAAGGCTCCAAGACAAAGTCTCAGGCCTTGATGATGTACTGAATCTAACAAAGTTGCTTTGACAGGCCCGAACCATTAATGGTAAACCCATTCTCTAGAGACCATTTCTGTATTTTGATTGAGGCATAGTTGTATAGCTGTCTCTCAATATAAGATATATTAAAATCATCCATCCACTGCATCACTTAAAACCTAAATAGAGTAACTGACAAAATACTTCCTTGAGGGACACCCTGCTCCTGATTATAATGGTCAGACAGGGTTGAACCCACTCGGACTTGAAATTGTCTGCTGGCTAAAAACTGTGATATAAAATGTGGTAAGCGGCCTCTCAGACCAAACTCGTGTAAATATTTTAAAATGCCATGCTTCCACGTAGTGTCGTAAGCTTTCTCAAGATCGAAAAATATTGACACTGCATGTTGTTTGTTAACAATAGCATTTTTCAAAAACGATTCCAATCATACTAAATGATCAATAGAACTTCGATTTTTGCGGAAACCACATTGAATATTTGTTAGTAGGTTATTGGTTTCTAAGAACCAAACTAATCTATTATTTACCATTCGCTCCATGGTTTTACAGACACAACTGGTTAAAGATATAGGATGGTGATTGGATGGATCTGTATGATCCCGACCAGGCTTTGGGATAGGGACTACAATGGCATTATGCCAAGAAGGAGGAAAATTCCCCGACGTCCATATTTGGTCAAATATATCTAAAAGTGTTTCTAGACATGATTTAGGCAAATGTTTCAGGAGCTGATAATGAATATTATCAGCACCAGCCGCTGTATCATGAGCTTACCCTAGGGCTGTATGTAGCTCATGGAAGGAAAACACTTCATTATAGTCTTCCCCGTTATCAGAGTTAAAGTTAACATTTTTTTTTCCTCTTGCATCTGATATTTTATGAATTCAGGGGCATAATTAGACGATGACGAATGTTTTGCCAATGTTTCACCAAGTTTATTGGCAATGTCTGATTTATCAGTTAATAACTGATCACCTTCCTTAAGATGGTGAACAGAAGATTTTGATCCTTTGCCTTTAATTTTTTGTATCATGTTCCATACTTTTGATATAGGAGTACGGGAATTTATCTTGGAGACGTAGTTCCTCCAAGATTGACGCTTATTTTGTTTATAAGCCCGTCTGGCTTTTGCATTTGTAATTTTTACTTGATCTAAATTATGAACTGTGGGATGTCGGCGGAAGTACTTTTCTGCTTTCTTCCTACACTTCCGTGCCTGTTTACATTCGTAGGTAAACCACAGTTTGCGAATATGAGGATTTGCAGAGGACTTAGGAATTGTTTGATCAGCTATTGCATGGAGCTGATCTGAAAACAATTGAATCGGATCTTCAACATTTTGAAAATGATGAGGGATTAATTTTGCAGTACACAATGTTTCATACAATGACCAATTGGCCTTTGTAAAATTCCACCTGGATGTGGAGGTTTCAGGATTCGGGTTCACAGATTTAAGAATGGTGGGAAAGTGATCGCTTCCGCAGAGGTCATCATGGACAAACCATTCAAACTCGTTCAATAGATTTGAATCCGTGAGAGACAGATCAAGTGCTGAGTATGTTCCAGTGGCAGGATGTAAATAGGTGTTCGAATTATCATTACATATACACAAATTATTATCAGAAATGAATTCCTCAAGAATTTTCCCTTTATTGTTTGTGGTAACACTTCCCCACAGGGGGTTGTGTCCATTCAGATCACCCACAATGACACATAGCCTGGGGAGCTGATCATATAGATTTTGAAGATCAGACTGTAGAAGCAAAGTAGATGGAGGAACATACAAGGAACACAGAGCAAAGACAACGTTCAAAGTTAAACGAACAGCAACAGCTTGAAGATTTGAATGGAGAGCAACAGGGCTGTGAATCACGCCCTGTCTAACCAAGATAGACGACCCTCCAGTTGCTTTGTCACCTGGGGGCGAATATGAATGATGACAGTTATACTGCCTAATATCAAAGTTATCTGTACGTTTAAGGTATGTCTCCTGTAGACAGAAAGCAGACGGTTTTAGATCCTGTATCAATAATTGAATGTCATTAAAATTATTCCTAAGTCTTCTACAATTCCATTGGAGTATAGTAGGTGAATGACTCATGGTGGTTCAATAGACGATCTCTCACGTGAACGTGAGGGTTGAGAACTCCCATCAGTATGCTGTGAGGATGGAGTTACTTCCTTATCCAGAGCACTATAAGAGTTGTGGATAGGCACCTCTCAAAGGTCGATATTCCTGGGTGATTTGTTTCTTTGTGACTTTTTCCTTTCATTTTTTTCCGATGGATAGATTCAGTTGCAGGTCGGTCTAGTTCTAAGTCAGGAGGAGTCTGACTCTCTGCCTGAGATGTTGTAGGTGGTGCTAATGTATGAGCATTAGATTTGTCAAGCTCGATATCAGTTGTAGTTGTCACGGGTCGATCAGATTTGACCCAAGTCAATTCCGTCTGACTTCATTGAGACAAATGAAGATTGAACTGGCTTAGAGATAGCAGCAGAGTAGTTAAGTATTGATTGAGGAGGTGACTGAGACTTAAAGAGTTGTCTAGCCTCTCCAAAGGTGATGTTTTTTTCACATTTTATTTTCAGTATTTTTGATTCATTTTGCCACACAGGGCAGAATTTTGAGGATGCCATATGTTTTCCGTCACAGTTTGCACATTTGAGTGTTTGCTGGCAATCAGTACTGTCATGGTTGTCACCACAACGTTGGCAAACAACGGAGCGAGTACATGACTTAGAGCCATGGCCAAAATGTTGACACTTAAAGCATCGGAGTGGATTGGGGACATACACCTCCACTCCGATGTTGACGTAACCAGCTTTGATTGACAGAGGTAATGAAGATCTACAAAATGTGAATAGGTAGGTGTTAGTCTTTTCAATAGTTGAATCGTTCTTCTTTCATGTGAAACGTTTCACAGAAGACACTCCTTGATTTTCTAACTCATCTGCTATTTCTTGTTCTGACATGTCGGACAAGGAATGTGTCCTGTCAAGAACAATGCCCCTGCAGGAGTTGAGTGTTCGGTGTTCAGTAACAACAACCTCAACATTGGCAAATGTACTTACTCATAATAGATTGAGGGATTGTTGTTTTCTTATACATTCAACAAGAAGGGAGCCAGAACGAAGTCGGGTCACATTTTTAACATCACCACAATAGCCATGGATTGCCTTAGAAATGGCAAAGGGATTAAATTTGATAGGTTGATGATCTTTAGCTTCGATCACGAGGAAACGAGCCCAGGAATCAAAATTTGCAACAGCCTCATCAGATGAGCTTGATTCGAAATGTCTACGCTTTGAACCAGAATGATTGTGAGCCATGGTGAAAGAAAAGTGTTTCAGCATACCTGCTCCCAACCCACCATGGAGTATCAACAAGGACAGTGTTGTAGCGCATCGGATTTCCAGCTTGCTAACACCAGGGATACAGGGATGTTATACTCCAGCAAATATGACTTAAAAATAGCTATATTTATCTACCAGATGTAGTGCCAGGCAGGTTCAGTCCATGACAAGAAACTGGAGACATACAGAATACAGAGGTCAACATCACCATATTGGCCCATGAGCCACCGCCTTCTGGCATAAGACTCTAGGCAATTTATTCAATCCAAAATTGATAATTCACACAAGTTATGTACGGCCAAGACCAAAATATACATCAAAATACAACACAGGTGTGCATATACAATATTACGCACAGGGCCTGGCATGACCAGCCGATTGATAAGACCGGGCCCATCTTACCACCCGTCTAGGCGAAGTAAGGGTCGAAGTAGTGTGTTGGGCAAAGGAACACAGTTCCTGGAACCAGTGCCCTCAACTACCAGACTCCCGTCCTCCGCCGACACAGGGACGCAACCCACGGCAAACGGGCTTCCCAATTTAGTCTCCTTGTACGACCAGCAATGGGGTGCTGTGGAAATATTCTACCCCGGTTCCACACGGGGGAAGAGCTATTAGCGTTACCTAGCACTCACCACGAGGAGGTTGCTCTTCACGAGTGCCACTTTCATTAAGAGGGTTTCAAGAAATAAACTGTCATCTATTTTAAGTTTCACTTTGTTCACTATCACTATTCTCAGAATATTCATTTTTAGTTTCTTCTATAATTGTTTTAACTAAATCTATATAATCTTTATTTAATAGAAGTGAAGTATTTAATTTCCAATATCCGCGTCCTCTTTCTTGATTAATTGTATTGGAGAAAGATAATGTTATGACTGAATGGTCGCTTTTATATCCGGGTAAAATATTTGTTTCCAATGTCATATTTCTTATATCTTCAGACACTAAAAAGAAGTTCAGCCTAGCTTGTCAACTGCAGGATTAAGAATAAGGTTCCAATCACCAACAATAACTAATGAATCATTTTCGAAGTTATCAATATTATCAAATAGATTTTTTATAAAAATCAGGGTCATCACTATTAGGTTCATAGATATTAGTTTAGTCTTGTACCTTCTAGAGTTTTATCAGCTATTATATAATTGCAATTTTTCATCTATTTTAGTGCTATGAATTGTTATGTCTACACTATTATTAAACATTATAGCAACACCTCTAGCACTGGATTTATATGGTGCAATTATGCTTTGTAGACCCCATTCATTCCTCATAAGAGTAACATCATTTTTTGAAATGTGAATGTCTTGTAGGCAAACAAGATATACCTTTCTTTTTCTCCAAATATTCAGTACTTCCTTTCTCTTATTTTTATCTGCTAAGCCTCTGCAATTAGCCGAAATCACTTTTATTTGTTTAATATTAGCCATAATGTACTATTACAAGTTGTAAAGTACTATAATGAACTACAACGGGTACTTGATTTCCATAAACGACAGGGAACACATTTTGTTTGGCAGAATAAAAAAAAGAGAGATGAACATAGATATATAAAAGCATAAATACTGGTGTTCCATAGTGGACCAAGAGGTCCCCTCCCGTTCTCAGTGACAATTTAAATTATTGCCCAAAAGTGCAAATCTAAAGTATACCCAATACCGGTAGCCTTTAGAGTGATCTGAAACAGACCCATATCATATATTTAAATGTTATGTAACATTTCATTATATCTGTGTTGTCAATCTACAAGATAAATTAAATATTACAAATTATCAGGCTCTATATTAGCTTAGAGGACATAAATTAAATACAAGAACAAAGAGATACACAAATTCCTCTCTGGCCTAATATTATTAATCAACTTATCATTAGAACAATGCTGAATATAAGGTTAAGCCAAATAATATGAAACTAAAATCAAATATTTTGTGGTCAAATTTAGATTTCCCTACAAAGCCAACTAATTTCCATATGAGATCTTCTTCCAACTGGTCGAGCTTACCTATTGGCATGTGTGACACAGATCAATATACCGACATTGCACATGTCACGTCTTCATCTGCTATAAGTTTGTATTGATATTTTCTAGTATATCTATATTCAGTAATGTATCATTAACTCGACTATAGCATGTTAAGTTCACATTATTGTTAAGCTAATAACCATACACGTCGATAAGTCATCACACAGAAAGGATAACACTTACGGCTGTGCAGTTTCGGATAATGACAGCCGGTATATGAGCTCCGTGCTCGGTCAGCCTATAAATAGTATCGCACGTGTTATTGTTTATCAACATACTCAGTTCATATTGTTGCATAGATATATTACTGTAAGGAAACTGTTAGAACACACACATACACCATTAGAACAGCTACAAAGCCAACTAAATTCATACAAGATCCGCTTCCAACTGGTCGAGCTTACCCCTGTGCATGTGTGACGCAGATCAATATACCGACATTGCACATGTCACGACATGCTATAAGTTTGTATTTATATTTTCTAGTATATCTATATTGAGTAGGCACTCGTGAAGAGCAACCTCCTCGTGGTGAGTGCTGGGTAACGCTAATAGCTCTTCCCCCGTGTGGAACCGGGGCAGAATATTTCCACACCACCCCATTGGTGGTCGTACAAGGCGACCGAATTGGGCAACCTGTTTGCCGTGGGTTGCGCCCCTGTGTCGGCGGAGGACGGTAGTCTGGTGGTTGAGGGCACTGGTTCCAGGAACAGCGTTCCTTTGCCCAATACACCACTTCGACCCTTACTTCGCCTAGACAGGTGGTAGAATGGGCCCGGTTCTATAAATCGGCTGGTCATGTCGAGCCCTGTGCATTATTTGTATTTGCACAAAAATTGCATTCAAATTTCCTTGATACTTTAGGTCTCGACCAATTATTTATGTAACAAAACTCGATCTTTTGATTGACAAATCATTCTCATGGCTCTCTCAGGCGGTGGCTCATGGGTCAATCCGGTGGACTGCATTAAGTTTTACTTAAATTGTCTGCTTGAGTATACCATTCCAGTATCCTTGGTGCTGCCAGTTGGAGATCCACTGGCGTATAGCATTGTCCCTGTGATACTCCATGGTGGTTGGGGAGCTGGGATGGTGAACCTTTAACAAATTCAAAATGGCACACCCCAAAAAAACAAAGCGTACATTGGAAGATTCCTCAGATGAGGAAAATACCATACTGAAGAATTCTTCTACAAGTTGGTCTAGATTTTTAGTGGTTTCTGCCATTGATGGTACTCCGTTGAAATTGAATCCTTTTGCCATCTCTAAGGCTCTTTATGGCATTGCTGTAGAAGTAGTATAGGTAATGGGGGTTCTGGACCACTTCCACTGGAGCCGGATTTATTACATATACTGCTACTACAGGGGGGATTTTTTATGCGTAAATGACTATGCGATTCAACGATAGTCATGAGTTGTATTAAACGAAACATCAATATTAATTAATAATGAATAAAATTTACTATAGCCCACGAGGATATTGGAAAGGTATAGGAGCAATAAAAAAATTAGCCACCGCGGCTAAGGTATCTTAAGATGTGGCCAAGGATTGGTTAAAGAAACAAGCGTTGTGGCAAATATATTTACCGGCACCGAGTTATATACCGAGGAAGAAGTTTGATATTTTTACAACGAATGAAGTTCATCATGCTGACCTCTTGTTTTTTCCCCACGATAAGGTAAAAGGCAAAACGTATAAATACGCTTTAACAGCAGTGGATGTGGCAAGTCGATACAAAGAGGCAGAGCCATTAACCTCGAAAGATTCAACAGAAGTAGCTTATGCACTGAGTCGCATATATAAACGTGGACCGCTAAAATGGCCTAAGCTATTTCAAGTAGATCCCGGTCGCGAGTTTATGGGATTGGTAACTAAACTGTTAACAAAGCACGATGTCGGAATCAGGCGCGGTGAAAGAGAGGCCCACCGCAGTCAAGCTATCATCGAAAGATTTAACAGGACATTAGTGGAACGTTTGTTTGGCTATCAGTATGGGATCGAAATGAAATCCGAACGATTAAGATCAACCGAATGGGTGACACGATTATCAGCCTTGAATCAGCGCTGAATAATGAAGTAACGAGATTAATAGGGGAAAAACCATCCGATGCTATTAAAATGAAATCCGTGACTTCCGAATCTTCAGCACCGAGGAGAGGCAAAGAACGAAAACTTCCGGATAGAGTAAGGGTAAGATATTTATACTCTGCCGGTCAACTCGAGGGAGGCCTACATCGCGCAACCGATCCCATATGGTCCCTTAAGATATATAACATTAGTCGATTGGTTATGAAAGAAGGAGAGCCTATTCTTTATTATCTTCAAGATGGACCGGGTAGGGCATTTGTACGAGAAGAGTTGTTCATAGTTCCCCACGGTGCGGTATTACCACCATAACCATAAGCATAGGTAGTTACACCATCATTATCAATCCATCTCATTGTATCTAAGGGGGATAATGATGTCTTGTTCATTCTTAATCCATATATCCTATGATTGTAACTTCTTAAAGAGTTCATCTCGTGTTTGAACGTTCTACCGTTGAATAATGATTCTTTATACTGTTTGTGTTTGATATGCTTTTTTACCACATACTTCTTAACACCCTTAGCTTTTCTTATCTCCCCATTATCGGACTTCTTTATAGAATACATCTTAGGTCTTAATCCTACATACTCCGCTACAGGGGTCCCAGCACATTCATCCTTCATCTTACCTAACACCTTTTTATTTACTACGCTGTGCAGTGGATTATCTTTAGGGTAATCGCTCGTGTCGTACATATCTATTTTTTCTGCCATATCTTTATACACATCCTCGGTTTGTATTTCCATCAACAAAGAATCTGTGTCGGTATATAACACCTCGCATCTATCGCTGTATTGCTTCTTAAGTTCGTTGTAATAAAAGTCATACATTAAGTGTTTTGACAAGTCGAGAATACTCATACTGACGTACACCGGTCTGTTGAATTTTATATTACTCTTCTGCATATGCAATGCTGCTAAGTCGTCATCGAATATCTTGCTTCTGTTAAAAGCCGGATTGGCTATGAGTTTCCTGAGTCTTTCTTCCTCATTAGATCTGACTAATTTAACATCAACGCGCTTCCTTAGATTCTCCATAGTTTTACCAAATACCGAGTTTTCATGAGCTTATATAGATTCTTTTCGAAATCGCTGGTAGCTATCTTTCTTAAATCTGTGTTCAACCTTATATAGGGCTCCATCCAAGGGCTTTGATCAAACTTAAGAACTCTGTGTATTTTCTTAAGTTTCATACCTAACGATAGATACAACTGGAGATTTCTGTAGTGAACTATATATTTTGTTTTATCCATCAAATTTGGTACGAGTTTTTTCTACGTTAGCTAACCTAGTATTACCCATCAAGGAGTGTTGATATTCCGACATCCAATCATTATTAACCATTAATCTTTCGGGAGCTAGCGAATAACTGTTATGATCTTTATGTAACGAACTTGGATATATCCAAGTCAACTTCAAGTATGTACCCTTTATTCTCATTATTATGGATATTATGGATATCATTCACATTGATATTATCGATATCATCAACCCACTCAAAACCACCCGTGGGTAAAGGTTGACTCATAGCCCATCCGTACAAATTGTTAGCGTCGAGATATGATATATGCGTGTCGAGTTTACTCGGATCGTATCCTTCAACTAATTCATTATTAGCCTTAGAATACCTTTTCGCTGCCATCGATATACCACCTCTTAATCCTTTCTCAATAAACAAGTGCATATCGTAATCTGTGAGAAGTTTTAGTTCTATGCCGGTCTTCTTCAACAATGCATCCCACGATAGTCCAGGACTGGAATAGTACCATGCCGGGTCCAAGCCGTATTGTTTTAAACACGTCTTTCTAAATATTTCGAATATATCGGCGAGTAACACTACATCGGTTTTTAAGTACAGATCGTGATAATCGCCTAAATTATTACAACCTAATTTATCCCAGACCGTCAGAGTGTGTTCATAATCGGCATCTGTTATTTTAGATTCTGTTAAGTTACTATAGAATGATTCGAGGGGTGGTAATTCAGTTTCTTCGAAACTAGACCAATCATTCATATATTCGTAAGGATATACGCGTTTTCTCAGCAACAAATGACGAGTTATCTTATCGGTATATTGATTTGTTATCGCGAAGTCATCGGGATTGTTCGCATTAGCTAAATTGTCCAGGGAAGATAACAGAAACTGTACGGAGTCTATGAATCTAAGCCCATTACTTTGCTTTATTCTAGATTTCCCATCCTTGTCCCTATACTGTATAGGTTTAGTCAACGAGAACGATATGTATTTTTCCAATTTTTTCCAAAACAGTTACGAAAGTTCTCACCATTTCAACTCACTGTCAAACAGATATAACATGGATACAGGATAAACGTATTATTTCAGATGAGTCCATCAAAGTCAGCCAGTCTCAAACTCCTCTTTCCATGTCTACTTCATCTCAAACAGAGACCCTACAAGAAGACCAAACGTCAGTGAAACAAGTTGAACCACTTAAGGGCGATGACCATGTGACAAAACAGCAACAAAAACAGAAAAAGAAAAAGACCAGGGCTCTCCAACATCTGGAGGTGCCTCCTTCTTCACCCATCTCTGTAGAGGTTCATCATCCGTTTGAACCACTAAAGATGGAGGTTACTCCTTCTCACCCAGTTTCTTGGAGTGAACTTCCAGCCGATTCGAGAACACACATTGAACAACCATGAGTTTTAATCACATCATACAGTGGAATTGTAGAGGACTTAGGAATAATTTTAATGATTTACAGGTATTAATTCAAGACTTTAAACCATCAGCATTTTGCTTGCAAGAAACTTTCCTGAAGACAACAGATAAATTAGATTTACGATATTATGATTCATATCACTGCTTTTCCCCTCCAGGTGATAAGGCTACGGAGGATCTTCTGTTGTAGTGAGGCAGGGCATCATTCACCCCACTTCAGGCTGTTGCAGTATATTGTTTTTACTTTGTGCTCTCTTTATGTTCCTCCATCTTAATGTCAACTCAATCTTTCTTCTTTTAAATGTGCCTCGACTAGTTTTAAATCTAATCTGTGATATGCTAGTTATCGTACTGTCCTTCGATGACAGGTTTTTATACAGTTTAAATATATGCATTATTTATGACCAACTTCTCGTCACGATATGGCTGCAATATTGCCGATGTGACGTTAAATGTTAACTCACTCACTCACTCACTCCTCCATCTTAAAATCACCGTCAAGCTGATTTTAAGCCCTGTATGACCAGCTCCCAAGACCCTGTATTGTTATGGGTGATTTAAATGGGCACAATCCACTTTGGGGGAAGTGTCAATACTAACAATAAAGGGAAGATATTAGAAGATTTCATTTCCAACAATGATTTATGTATATTCAATGACAATTCTAAAACCTATTTACATCCTGGAACAGGTACGTACTCATCTCTCTTATAAACTCTGATCTTCTTAATGAATTCGAATGGTCAGTCCACGATGACCTCTGTGGCAGTGACCATTTGCCAACAAAATTAAAATTTGTTATCCCATCTGATGTTCCTCCTTCAACAAGATGGAACTTTCCAAAAGCCAACTGGCCATTGTTTGAAATACTAGCTTGAAATAAATTAACACCTGCACTTTTTACTGACATTTCTGATCCAATACAAGCTTTTTCTGATGAACTGAATAAAATAGCTGATACCTGTAAGTCCTATGTAAATCCTCACATCCGTAAACCATGGTTTACTAATTACTGCAAACAAGCTAGGAAGGCACGGAAAAGGCTGAACACTATTTCCGTCGCCATCCCATACTAATCTGGACGTACTGCTCATTGTTCTAATTTTATGTCATCCTATATATATATCAGATATACATTAACGCATGTTACCGTTCTAAAGTCATACTCTCATATAACCTTATATTGTTCATAGTATCAAAGTTTAATCAACAATATCAAGAGCAGCAATTTCAACTACTGAAACACCAAACAAAAGGCTGTTTTCAAGCGCTGGTGGAGACGTGATGCATCGTAAAAACTGTATCGTGATGTCTTCAGAAATACAATTTCTTGCAATATTTATACTACGAGATAGTAAGGCTAACGCTTACGCACCGGTGGAGCGTAGACAGTATCGCTGATACAGATATAACGTATTTGAATGTTAATACTAAAGTGAGTGAGTGAGTTAAGATTTTAAGTCACATCGGCAATATTTCAGCCATATCGTGACTATCAAAAGTTAGATATAATACATATAATGAAACGTATGTAAAAACCTGCCAACGAGGGACAGTAAAACAACTAGACGTATCACAGCAATTTCATTTAAAACTAGTATGTAATAATAAAATCAATAGCACTATACATATACATTACATTTTAAAAACAGGCTATAGATCTCCAGCAACTGAAGGTAGATCACCATACTAGGGACCATGGGGACTTACAGTACCTTTGCTACCTGCATGGACCCTAGCAGGATTTACATCATCCCTTCAGTCGTTGGTGATTGTACATAATTTTAGCCACAATTAAAATGACAGAAATTCTACGTTTAAAAGCGTAGTAAATGGAAATATTCTGTGAATGACAGGAACTTACGATACCCTCTCAGGGGGACAATAATTTTACAGTTCTTTAACCCCCTTCAAGGATACTGCCACTAACAAGCTCAGATATAAATTCATTCTACTAAGTTTTAAAAAGTTATTATACACAAAACAGATTAACAGAATTTATGATACAGTTCAATTTCTTTTAAAAAACCAAGAACTAAATGAGGACTTATAGTATTAAAAAGATCCTTTATAGTTTTGACCTGGAAATATTTATCCCTTGTGATGGAAAAATCAATACAGTCAAGCAGTACATGCTTGACCGTGATTCTCTCATCACAAGGGACACAAAACGGAGGATCCTCACCTTTTAATATATACTCATTTGTATATCTACTGTGGCCAATACGACATCGTCGCATTATGACCTCCTCAAATCTGGACTGACATCCCAAGAAGGTATATCCGATATTTGGTTTAATTTCATGTAATTTATTGATACCTACTTGGGCGTCCCACTTCTGTTGCATAAGATCTCGGATGTAAGATCGAATCAAGGGTTTAAAATCAGTGTATGGGATCAGAAGTGGTGTCAAAGATTTGTTGAGGGCTGCTTTAGCAGCAGCATCGGCCATTGTGTTACCTTTGATACCAACATGGCTTGGTAACCAACAAAAGACGATGTCATATTGGCCAGTAGCAAGATCATTAAATAACTCAAGAATTTGGATTAAAAGTGGATGTTTTGAAGACATATTTTTAATTGCCTGAAGGCATGAAAGAGAATCTGAAAACAGTATAAATTGGTTATGTTTAGATTGATTACCGATATATTTAAGTGCTGTAAAAATGGCGGTTGCTTCTGCAGTGAATATTGAACTGTTATCAGGTAAACGTGAAGAGATTGTTCTGGATCCAATGACAGTGGCACTAGCAGCAGCGCCACCATCCTTGGATCCATCTGTAAATATGGATTTATAAGTGTCATAATTGTTTCTTAGTTGATGGTATTCTTGTTGGTATATTAATTGGTTAGTATCGGATTTCTTAAGTTTGGTTAATGTCAGGTCTACCTCTGGCTTTACCATTTGCCAAGGAGGAGATGAGAAAAGTTGAGTAGGAGCTATATCTTGGAGTTTGATATTCGAAGCTGATATTGCAGATTTTATTCTAATTCCGAGTGGTGGAGTGAGTGCTGATTTCTTATTGTAAAGATCTTCGTAGAGAGGATGGAATATACATTCAAAAGCTGGATTTGACGGATTAGAATATAATTTAGTGATGTATTGTAAAGATAGTTTCAGACGGCGTTGTTTAAGAGAAGGCTCATCTGCTTCTATATAGAGACTGTGAATGGGAGACGTTCTAAAAGCTCCAAGGCAAAGCCTCAGGCCTTGATGATGGATGGTATCCAGTTTTTTTTAAATTACTTTTGCAGGCTCCACCATAGATGATGGAGCCATAATCAAGTTTGGAACGAATTAGTGACCTGTATAAGTGTAAGAGGGTTGTTTGATCCCCTCCCCACTTTGAATTAGAAACTACTTTCAATAGATCGAGTGCCTTCAGGCATTTAGCTTTTAGGTATTTAATATGCGGGAGGAAAGTTAAGTGATGATCAAAAATAAGTCCCAAGAACTTGGCTTCCTTAACAACTTTGATAGGGGCGCCATTCAGAAATAGTTCAGGGTCCTTATGCGGTTTATATTTTCGGCAGAAATGTATGCAATTAGTTTTTGATTTGGAAAATTTAAACCCGTTTTCTAGACACCACTTGTTAATTTTATTAAGACATAATTGTAATTGCCTTTCAATTGTATTCATATTTTTACCCCGGCAAGATAGATTAAAATCATCCACAAAAAGTGATCCATCAACTGAATCATTTAAAACTTTTGACAAACTGTTAATTTTTATACTGAATAAAGTGACAGACAAAATACTGCCTTGTGGGACACCCTGATCCTGATTATAATGATCAGACAGGGTTGTACCCACTCGGACTTGAAATTGCCTGTCTGTTAAAAACTGGGATATAAAATGAGGCAGACGGCCTCGTAATCCAAAATCATGAAGATCTTTTAAAATACCATGTTTCCATGTTGTATCGTAAGCTTTTTCTAAATCAAAAAAGATCGATACAGCATGTTGTCTATTTACAATGGAATTTTTAATGAACGATTCTAAACGCACTAAATGATCGATAGTACTTCTGTTCTTCCGGAAACCACATTGTATATTGGTAATAAGATTATTTGTTTCCAAGTACCACACTAATCGATTATTTACCATGCGTTCCAACGTTTTACAAACACAGCTAGTTAGTGAGATAGGTCGGTAATTTGATGGATCAGAATGATCCCGCCCAGGCTTGGGTATTGGTATAACAATGGCATTATGCCATGAAGGTGGAAACGTCCCAGATGTCCAAATGTCATCAAATATAGTCAACAAAGTTGCAAGGCATGATTCGGGCAAGTGTTTCAGTAGCTGATAATGAATATTATCAGCGCCTGCTGCTGTATCATGAGCTTGCCCTAAGGCAGTATATAGCTCATGTAGTGAAAATACCTCATTGTAATCTTCACCATTATCAGATGTAAAATTTACTTTTTTCTTTTCCTGTTGGAGCTGATATTTTTGAAATTCAGGAACGTAATTTGATGAAGACGAATGTTGAGATAGCGTTTTCCCAAGGCTATTGGCAATATCAGACTTATTCGTTAACAAAGTATCGCCATCCTTTAGATGGTTTACTGTAGAATTTGATCCCTTGCCTTTGATCTTTTTGATCATGTTCCATACCTTGGACATGGGGGTACGAGAGTTAATTTTTGAGACATAATTCTGCCAGGATTGACGTTTATTTTGTTTGAATAGACGTCTCGCCTTAGCATTTGAAATTTTGACGATGTTAAAGTTATGGACAGTGGGATGTTTACGGAAGTATTTCTCCGCCTTCTTACGACATTTCCTAGCGTGTTTGCAAGTGTCATCAAACCACGGTTTACGAAGACGTGGGTTGATCGAGGACTTAGGTATTGATTCATCAGCAATTTCATTCAGTAGATCTGAGAACAACTGAATCGGGTCAGTAAGATTCTGAAAAGACGTAGGTAGTAATTTATCTTTGCATAAAGATTGAAATAAAAGCCAATCAGCCTTCACAAAATTCCATCGAGGTGAAGGTGGATCATCAGCGGGATTAATTGGTTTAAGCACCGTGGGGAAATGGTCACTCCCACATAGGTCATCATGGACGGACCATGAGAATTCATTCAACAAAACTGAATCCGTCAAAGACAGATCTAATGATGAATACGTACCAGTTGCAGGGTGTAAGTAGGTGTCCGAGTCATCGTTAAAGATACAGAGGTCATTATCAGAAACAAAATCCTCGATGACTTTACCCTTTTGATTAATGATAGAACCTCCCCATAAAGGATTATGACCATTTAGATCACCCATGATGAGACAGGGCTTTGGGAGCTGGTCGTACAGTTTTTGTAGATCATTACGCTGAAGATTTGAAGATGGAGGAATGTATAAGGAGCAAAGTGTGAAGGCAATATGCAGAGTAAGTCTAACTGCAACTGCTTGCAAATTCGTGTCAAGCGGAACAGGACTGTGAACAACGCCCCGACGCACCAACATAGAAGCACCTCCAGTAGCTTTATCTCCCGGAGGAGAAAAAGAATGATAGGAACTATACTGCCTTAATTCAAATTTATCTGTATTTTTTAAGTACGTCTCTTGTAAACAAATTGCTGATGGAATAAAATCTGTTGTTAATAACTGTAGTTCATTAAAGTTGTGCCTAAGCCCTCTGCAATTCCATTGAATTAGACTAGTGTGATTCATGGTGGTTCAATGGGAGAACGCTCACGTGAATGTGAAGATGAGTCACCACTATTGTTGTGGTGTGAAGATGGGGTAACATCCATCTCAAGAGGCTCGAAAAAGTTATGAACATCTACAGATGTTTCAGTGACAGTGGGAATCTTTGTTGTAATTTTTTTACTTTGTTTTTTCTTTTGTTTTTTCGCCATTTCCGTGGAAGGTTTGTTTGGAGCTGACATTACAGAAGATGGTATTTCCGGAGTTGGTGGTGATGGGGTCACAGCCAGCGGCACAACTGGAGATGCTGAAGATATATCACATGGACTGACGGACTGATGTGTCTGACTCTCGGCTGTTGTAGTCAGAGGCACCGGATGGTCAGAGTATGTCCAAGTCAAGTCAGTTTGACATTCAATAGATCTACTGGATGAAGGGCGAGAGACCGTAGCAGCAGCAGCAGCAGCAGCATAGGATTGTTTTGAGGAAGGCGTCCGGCTATCAAAGAGTTTTTTAGCATCAAGGTAAGAAACATTGTTTTGACATTTGATAGTCAAAATATCTTTTTCACGTTTCCAAAAAGGACAGGATTTGGATGACGCTACATGTTGACCCGTACAATTTATACATTTGAGGTCTGCTGTACAATCCAAACCGTCATGATTGCTACCACAACGGTGACAAACAGTAGGACGAGTGCATGATTTGGAGCCGTGTCCAAATTTTTGACATTTGTAACACCGGAGTGGATTGGGGACATACACCTCCACTCCGATGTTAAAATAGCCTGCCTTTATAGACTGGGGAATAGTTGAAAGAGAAAAAGTGAACAAATATGTATTTGTTGGAACAATGTTCTCCCCATCCTTTCTAGTGAAACGCTTCACCGACGTGACGCTTTGTCCTTTTAGTTCCTCAAGAATATCTTCTTCAGACATTTCTGCCAGACAACGTGCTCTGTCGCGGATGATCCCCCGACTCGAATTTAAAGTTCGGTGTTCAGAGACAACAACTTGAGTGTTTGCAAAGATGGTACATTGCAAAAGATTAATAGCCTGCTGTCTCCGTGCACACTCTACCAAAAGAGAGCCGCTCCTGAGACGTGAAACATTCTTTACCTCACCACAAATACCTTCAATGGCTTTACATATGGCAAAAGGGTTTATTTTTAATGGTTGTTCATTTCGTGCTTCGACTACAAGAAACCGAGCCCAAGAATTTGATTTTTGTGAAGGAGAAACATCTTCATCAGCCGAGAAAATCTCAGCTTCTAGACGTCTTTTCTTGTCATAACGGTTCGAACCAGATTGATTGTGAGCCATGATGAAAGTAAATTATTCAGCACCCCTGCTCCCCACCCACCATGGAGTGCTACAAAGAGCGATGTTTTCTTGCACCGGATCTCCAACATGCAAACATCAGGGATACAGAGGTGGTATACTCCAGTAAGAACAACATGAATAGCTGTATTTGTCTATCAAATAAAATGTCAGGCTGGTTCGGCCCATGGCAAGAAATTGAAGACATACAGAACTCAGAGGTCGAAAGTACCAGATTGGCCCATGAGCCACCGCCTTCTGGCGTAAGACTCTAGGCAATGTTTTCAATCCAAAAGTGAGAATTAATTCAAGTAATGCATGGCCAAGTCCAAAATATACATTAAAATACAACACAGGTGTGCATACACAATATTACGCACAGGGCCTGGCGTGACCAGCCGATTGATAAGACCGGGCCCATCTTACCACCCGTCTAGGCGAAGTAAGGGTCGAAGTAGTGTGTTGGGCAAAGGAACACAGTTCCAGGAACCAGTGCCCTCAACTACCAGACTCCCGTCCTCCGCCGACACAGGGACGCAACCCACGGCAAACAGGTTGCCCATTTTAGTCGCCTCATACGGCCAGCAATGGGAGGCTGTGGAAATATTCTGCCCCGGTTCCACACGGGGGAAGAGCTATTAGCGTTACCCAGCACTCACCACGGGGAGGTTGCTCTTCACGAGTGCCGTTAATACTAAAGACAAACACACATTATTATTGCAGTGACGATATAACACTTATAGACGTTAATTGGTAACTTTCATCAGTTTTGCTCTTCATTTTAATAACTTTGTTTTCACATATACATGTTATACCCGACTAGCCTGTCATACATAATTATGGGGCAGTTTTCGATCTTGTACTGACTTAACCTGGTGTTCCTGAGCGAAGCTCGTTGGCTTGGGCGTTATACCTCGTTTTTTTC
This sequence comes from Haliotis cracherodii, assembly GCF_022045235.1. Lineage (NCBI taxonomy): Eukaryota > Metazoa > Mollusca > Gastropoda > Lepetellida > Haliotidae > Haliotis > Haliotis cracherodii. Next base: position 35,715,695 of record NW_027266286.1, read on the forward strand.
TGGTAATCCTATGATTACTTTATTTTTTTTATCTAATGACACCCTGTTCTCTGGATCACGGCTCCGTGACTATTTATAATAATGAAGATGAACATTCAGTGCAAGTAAATGAATGAGTTTGTTTTGACGCCACAGTCAGTCAAGGACCAATGCTGTGAGGTTTGATTACACACTTCTACCAGGTCGACCATCGTGGATCCTCATTTTCTACCCAAAGAGAATCATAGTTCATATGCTATTCCATCTACCGGCCGGCTCAAGATGACCTGACTTGTTGTTAAATCCATCATCTATCCCCCTCGCACACGCACGCACGCACGAATAACTTGGACAGGATATATTGCTGATAGCCTCTGGTCAGCTCCGCCGCTCTACCGCAGAATGTTCGTCCAACTCTGCAGGGGGCATTCTCAGTAGCTTCAAACGCGCTGAAATGTTTTCGCCTTGCATCCAAGATGGTGGACAAGTGACATCGTGTGATAATTGGCTATTTTAGGTCACTATCTCTTTTTGGATTACCCAATAAAGTCAATTCATAGTAACACGGTTGTGAAGAAGCTTACAACTTTATAACACTTATTCATCTAATCCCCATAGAGCTACTCGTGCTAACATAAAGTTGTAGTTATAATATCACTGTTTTATGTCTTTAGAAATATGTTACGTGTTCATCAATAAGAATTAAGATGAACATTCAATTTTCATTACAAGTAAACGTGTGTTTTACGCCACAATCAGTCAAAGACCAACGTTGTCCGGTTTGATGACACACAATCTACCAGGTAGCACATTGTGTTCACCCGATCCCCATTTAAGTCTCCTCTGTTGATATTCCTGGTGCCGAAAATCCAATCCCTGAATTCAGAAGACGTGCGTTGCGAAGCTCTTCCAAGTCGTCATCAAAATCCGTAAATGTTTGGGATAATATTGTGCTTTCTTGACTACAAATGTTATAATTGGGATAACACTTTCTTAGTAAAGTACAGATTCTCGTACTTTTTTAGGTTGAGTCCCGTCCGGAATTTGAACCCACACTGTGAGTGAGGCACCACATCGCCAGAACACAAAGTCAGCGATCTAACCCAGCCACCGAGGCTTCCACATAAATAAAAGTCCGATAACTGTTAGTCCAGATCACGTATTTTGTGTTCTCCTCTGATAAGTGAAAAATGGCACGGCTCCCATGGCCGAAAGCTTTGAACACACGATGCCATTAAGAAAGTGGTCAACTGTAACAAATGTTATATTTGGATAACACTTTCTCAGTAAAGTTCAGATACTCGTACTTTTTAGGGTTGTGATAATAGACGTTGGTAGTTTATTATCAATTGACAAATTAAAGCCAAAACCTTACTTATGAATGATTGGAAATGGGCAATGGGCAAACGGGAGACCGGGGTAATTAGCGCCAATTATCTGTTTGCTTCCCTTGTTACGTTTCTTCCTTTGCTATCTTTATTCTTTTTTTGTTCTTACAGGTACATATATATATATATATGTTCTCTGCCTCATAACATTCATTCACCTGATGAAGGAGTAAAAAATAAGTATATACTCCGAAACGTTGTGTTCCTCATAATAAAGACGTTGACATCCACAATGTTCTCCCTTAAGTGCATCACTTCTTAATGCCCTTCAAAAACTCAATCTAGCTTAGTTTTTAAATGTGGAGATATTTGCGTAGAATATAATATGGTCATGTCTATAAACATTTGGGTCTTTGTCTACATGAGCATTTAGACATAAATTTTATAGCTAAGGAAATTGCTAAATCTGCAGGAATGAAGTACACTTTATAGCAAGCTGTGATCTTTATTCACACTTTAGATATTCGTAATGGAGATCTGTAATTGAAGTTTTTCGCAATTTTCCGCAACTCTCACCTCCTGCAGGAAACGAGTACGCATCATAGCAAGCTGTGATCTTTATTCACACTTTAGATATTCGTAATTGAGATCTGTAACTGAATTTTTTCGCAATTTTCCGCATCTCTCACCTCCTGACCAGTTGAACTTCTTAGTGCATTCTGATGCCATTGTAAAATTCCAGACTGCCCTTCTTTCTGTGATGTTTTGACGGATGAAATCTATTTCGTTATAATATTCTCTGTTTGCTGATATTTAATATGTACATATTGTAAAATATTTACGATATTTTAAACGTGTAATTCGATGCATGCAATGCAATGTGAACATGAGTGCGGATGCATGAAGGTGGTTACAGTTATAGTTATGGTGCGATGGATGTAGGGGAATGGTAGGAGGGTGTATGTATGTAAGCACGAATACCGATAAAAAAGATGATCAGCCTCTAAACGGAACCAGAAGTGGAAAGCGACATGATGTAGGTAGTAGGTCTCAGCACCCCTGCTCCCCACCTACCACGGAGTGTCAACAAGGACAGTGTTTCACAGCAGAGGATTTCGAGCATGCCAACACAAAGGGATACAGGGTTGATATACTCCAGTAAATACGGCATGCATAGCTATATTCGTCTACCAAATAAAATGCTAGGCTGGTTCGACTCAGAACAAGAAATCTGAGACATATAAAAAAATTGGCATAGGACTCTAGGCAAATATTCATGATATCACAATTTATATGATAATATTCCCTGACTAAAAGTTATTTGTAATATTGATGGTCTTGTGGAATTCAAATTTCGGTGCACAGGGCATGACGTGACCAGCCGTCCATGTGAAGTTTGGGTCGAAGTGGTGTGTTGGGCCCCAGAGCCCTCAACCACCAGACTCCCTTCCTCCACCGACACAGGGGCGCAACCCACAGCAAACAGGTTGCCCAATTCGGTCGCCTTTTACGACCAGCAATGGGGTGTTGTTGACACATTCTACCCCGAGTCCAAACGGGCGAAAGAGCTATTAGCGTTACCCAGCACTCACCACGGGGAGGTTGCTCTTCGAGAGTGCCTATTTTTTAAAGAAATTCACGTGATTGTTTGATAACTTTTGATTGATATGTTTCGCATAGAATGAATACGTTTGGTAACTGTGATTGTTAGTACCTCGAAAGGGGTTGAAACACTGTAAAATGAGCGTCCCCCGGAGATGGTACGTAAGACCACGTCATTCAAAGTATATCTATTACTGTGACAGTTTTAATCGCAGAATATGTGTTATTTCAATTCGGCTAAATCTGTCACTAATCGCCAATACCTGAAGGGATCATGTAAATCCTGCTAGGGTCCATGCAGGTCGGAAAAGAACTTAAGTCCACATGGTCCCTTGTATGGTGATCTACCTTCAGTGGCTGGCGATATATATCTTTTTTTACATTGTATCTTTTTATGAAACCTGTTTATGGTTGTATACGTGTTTTAAATTATAATCTGTGATGTTCTAGTTATTTTACTGCCCTTCGTTGACGGATTTTTATTGTTAAAATGTATATATTGTGTATAACCTTTGTCTTAACGCACTCACTCACTAGTATGGTGATATAACCTCAGTTACTGATGATCTATAGCCAATTTTTTATGTTGTTGACTTTTAAATGTTCTCTCCTAGTTTTAAATCGAATCCGTGCCAATCTAGGTTTTGTACTGGTTTATATTCATTTTAGATAAATTTATTATTAATGTATAACTTCACGTCACGATATGGCTGACAAATTTCCGATGTGACGTCAAACGCACTCACTCTTATCTCGAATGGCATCACAACAATGACCGCCACATCAGACGACCTAGTCGGTCAGAAAACGAAATGATTATAGGTTTCATCCCTGACAGAAAAACTTAACTTGACGGATTCCCACAGTAACGCAGCCGCGTTACGCTTTTGTTATAACATAGAAATACAGACTAGTGAGTCTACACAATATGAAATAACACTGCACAAATATTTGCCTCAGCTTAATTTTTCGAAATGCCATGGAGAAACATAACGAATCTTTTATGTCTTCTTTATACTTGCTGCTGCAAGTCCTTATGTCTTCTATTTATAAATGTGTTTATCTGTTTCAGGTTTTTATAGGAATTTCTATATCAATATTACTGTCGACGTTTTAGGAAGACAACATACAGCGCGTTGCACCAATCAAACAAGTAACAACATTAAGACCACCTTGATGAATATTTCCTGCATCACAAATATCATCACACATTTTATTAATAAGTTATTTTCTATCATCTCTCACAATACATCATGCATGGTTCATCTTTTTTCGTTGCATTTTGGGGTTTCACTTTGTTTCCCCATCAAGAATTGTCATTGTGTAAAGATCTATAAAACGCAAAAATAATTCTTTTAGGAGAATAAGTAAAATACATTAGCATTTAATATTGCCATTTATGTATTGGCATTCACATCCTTGCGTCACGGATTTGTTGAACTGCACCAAATGGCAAATTATTAATTCATTCGTTAAAAATAATCTCATTGATGTTCACTTTGCGACCTGCCATCTCCTCAAGATCTTGTAGCGTTCCACTCAGCCTTTAAAGATTTTGGTTCCAATCGTTAACGTCAGTCGACGGTTTCCTCTGGCTTTTATTACATTGTACATATGATAGCATTATCACACGGTATTTACCTTACTGGTCAATTAATGCGCTATCCCAATCACGTTTTCGTTTAACAGGAGGTAATATCTATTAACGGGGTTTGTATTAGAGCAAAGATAATTTGATTTGTCGAGATGGAAGTCGAAATCGATGACAGCTTGTGTAACGCAAGTTCAGGCTTCGTCACACAAGATTTCAACCACCATAACAAAGGGGAATAACCATTTTATTAGAGATTTATCCATTTTAGGATCAATGAGTACTGAAAGCTATGCCTCTTTGTAGTGTTTACATTTTAGAAGCCCGTGTTTTGTGTACTTGTAAAGACAAAGCCGCATACAGGCCCAGTGGTTAAATGATACAGTACGTTTTTCTTTCCGTGTGTCTGTGATAATATCGGAAAGGGCTCATGCTATATTAATTGTATACATAGATGACATGAATGCTTTAGGTTGTTCCCGGTAAACTGATATCCGGATTGGGTGTGTAAGCAATTGGTCATGGCGTCGTCTCCTGTTTCCCTTGGTATTGGCGACACTATCATCGATCTGACAGCGCGACGTTTTATCTCTGCTCATTGATCCAAACTAACAACACCCCAAGATATTCTAACATATACGTAGATAATCAAAACACAATGGCGTCGATTTTGTGAAGTTGTTATGATCTCTTTTTAAAAGATCAATGATCGTTAAGTAGCTATAATTGATTGAGAAACAAATATAGTAGCTGTTCGATTAATGAAAATTAAACCGTGCGTGATGCGTCGCCTGCTGTTCCAACAAGAGCAATGTTCTTGGCTTCACGTGTGCGTTCAATTTGGCTTAAAGGTCATGGGCCATGCTACAATAAGCAGAACAAATGAGTGAGTGAGTGAGTTAATATTTAAAGTCACATCGGCAATATTTCAGCCATATCGTGACTAAAGCAATTTATACATAAAAAACAACAACATTAATTTAGACTATATAAAAAACATGTCAGCAAAGGACAGTAAAATTACTAAACTTATCACAGATATCAATTTTTAAAACTAGTATGAGACCTTAAAAAGATATTACTAAACAGAACCATACATTGTAAAAACGGGCTATAGATCGCCATCAATTAAAGGTAGATCACCATACTAGGGACCATGGAGTGAGTGAGTGAGTTAGTTGGGTTTTAACAGTATTCCAGTTATATCGCGGCGTGTCAGCTTAATGTGGGAGGAAAGCCATAAGTGATGCAGGTCTCAGACGTTTACCACTTCGGTGAAACCCACGAGCACGGGTATGGTGCTGACAAACCTAGAAACATAATTGGGGCGAACCGGGATTCGAACCCACAATCATAGGTTTCTGGCGTGTCCAGGGGACGCAACTCTGCACAGCAAATCGCGGCGCCTTAGACGACTGGAGGGACCATGGAGACTTATGTACCTTTGCTACCTGCATGGACCCCAGGATTTACACCATCCCTTCAGTCCCTGGCGATTGTATGCAAGTTTAGCCATTGATTAAAACTAACAAATATACTACGATTTAAAACCGATGTAAGAATAAATGTACTTTGAATGATGTGGGACTTACATACCCTCTCAGGGGGACAAAAAAATTAAGCTACTTCAACCCCCTTTGAGGATATTGCCACGAACAATCTAAGTTACATATTATACATTACCAATATAAAATATAGCTATTTACACAACTCGGCACTCCTCGTGGTGAGTGCTGGGTAACGCTAATAGCTCTTCCCCCGTTTGGACTCGGGGTAGAATTTGTCCACAACACCCCATTGCTGGTCGTAAAGACGACCGAATTGGGCAACCTGTTTGCTGTGGGTTGCGCCCCTGTGTCGGCGGAGGTTGGTAGTCTGGTGGTTGAGGGCACTGGTTCCAGGAATAGCGTTCCTTTGCCCAATACACCACTTCGACCCTTACTTCGCCTAGACGGGTGGTAGGATGGGCCCGTTCCTTTCAATCGGCTGGTCATGCCGAGCCCTGAGCACTTATTGTGTTTGTGATATATTGCCGATGTGACTGTATTGTTAAATATTAACTCACTCACTCACTTATTGTGTTTGTACTTATATCACTTTTGATTGAACTTTCTACTTTAGGACTTGGCCAAACAATTTGAGACAAATCTGGTATTTTGATTGTGGAAAATATAAATTGCCTAGAGTCGTATGCCCAGAAGGCGGTGGCTCATGGGCCAATCTGGTGGATTAGTGGAATTTTCGTTAATCTACTTGAGTATACCATCCAAGTATCCTTGGTGCTGCCAGTTGGAAATCCACTGGCTTATAGCAATTTTCTTGTGCTACTCCATGGTGGGTGGGGAGCTGGGATGGTGAACCATTTACAACTTAACCATGGCTCAAAACAAAAAAACAAAACGTGCCTTAGATGATTCCTCTGATGAGGAACATACCATTCCAAAGAATATTTCAAATAGTTGGTTTCGATTTTTAGTCGTTTTCGCTGCCGATGGTACACCATTGAAACTCAACCCTTTTGCGATTTCCAAGGCACTTTACGGCATTGTTGGTGATGTCCAAGATGTTAAAAAACTTCGATCTGGATTACTACTGCTAGTTGAATGCAAAGCTCAAAAACAGTCTTCAACATTACAAGCTGCTAAACTTTTGGTTTCTACTGCTGTTCTCATTTCACCTCATAAAACTCTCAAATCAAGCAAAGGGATCGTCAGAGATAGGGACCGTTGTCTCTATGACATGACAGAAAATGAATTTGCAGATGAATTACAAGATCAAGGTGTGACACACGTTTCACGTACAAAAGAGAAGAATAAATCTTTAAATCAAACACCTATCTGATGACATTTTCCAAATCAGCTCCTCCGAAACAAATAAAAGCAGGATATTTTAACATCGAAGTGGAGGCACTCGTGAAGAGCAACCTCCTCGTGGTGAGTGCTGGGTAACGCTAATAGCTCTTCCCCCGTGTGGAACAGGGGCAGAATATTTCAACAGCCTCCCATTGCTGGTCGTATGAGGCGACTAAAATGGGCAACCTGTTTGCCGTGGGTTGCGTCCCTGTGTCGGCGGAGGACGGGAGTCTGGTGGTTGAGGACACTGGATCCAGGAATAGCGTTCCTTTGCCCAATACACCACTTCGACCCTTACTTCGCCTAGACGGGTGGTAAGATGGGCCCGGTCTTATCAATCGGCTGGTCATGCCAAGCCCTGAGCACCTTACTTTTTTGCTCAATGCTCGAATTATTCGGCTTGGAAATGTATATCTGTCATTGAATTACTGTTTGAATTTGTTGAATTTATGAAATGTTTGAATATACATGACTATTGATTTTTTGCACGACTTGATACATTCAAAATTTGCCTAGATGCCAGTGCCAGAAGGCGGTGGCTCATGGGCCAATCCGGTGGATTTATTGATCTTCGATTAATACTTCTGCTTGAGTATACCCTCCTGGTATCCTTGGTGCTGTCTGTTGGAGATCCACAGACGTGTGGCATCGTCCCCGTTGACACTCCATGGTGGGTGGGGAGCTAGGAGGGTGAACCACATTTACTACTACCATGGCACCCCCACTCAAAAAACGCTCACACGAATCTGATGATTCGTTCTCTTCTGAGGATGAGGATACTCATAACCGTCCCACAAATCGTGAGCATTGGTCTCGTTTTCTTGTAATGTCTGCTCCAGATGGTGGTCCTCTAAAACTCAATCCGTTTGCCATAGCAAAGGGCATAGAAGGTTTGGCTGGCAATGTTACGGAAGTGAAAAAACTACGATCTGGCTCTCTTCTAATTGAATGCAGAAAACCCAATCAATCCCAAATCCTCATATCTACCAAATCACTAGCCAATGTTCCTGTTTTGGTTTCACCTCACAGAACAGTAAATAGCAGTAAAGGCATCGTCCGTGACTTCGGACGTTGCCTTTCAGACATGTCAGAAACTGAGATTGTGACAGAGTTGCACTCCCAAGGAGTAACTGCTGTAAAACGTTTCACAGCAAAGAAAAATAACGAAATCACCCAAACCAATACGTATCTATTTACATTCTGTCTTCCAATGCGTCCAGACTCACTCAAAGCTGGATACTGCAACTTAAGGGTTGATACCTTTATTCCAAATCCCCTGAGATGCTACTCTTGCCAAAAGTATGGCCATGGATCGAAGTCATGCCATGTTCCAGCGGCATGCCATCGATGTGCTGGAACATGTGAAAACAGTACCATCTGTGATAAACCCCCATGCTGCGTGAACCGCTCTGGAAACCATCCCTCTTCATCCAAGGAATGCCCAACTTGGAAACTCCAGTCTAAAATTTCACGAGTCAAGCACGAACGTAACATTTCTTTTTTCGATGCCAAAAAGATTGTTCTTGATCAGGAACATACAGGTCCAACATATTCTGCTGCTCTTTCCGCCTCTGTAAAGGTCACTAAACCTAAACATGTAACATGTCACTCCACAGGTTGCCAGACCGACTACACGTGGACAAAAACATCTGGTCCCACGTTGTTGTCAGCAGCAGTTCAGGTGAGAACTTCACAGGAAAACTCTAGTTCCCAAACAATCACCACGTCACAGGAAATCACTCGGTCGTGTGATAAGGAATCAAAGTTAACTCAGGAACAGTCATCAGCAAAATTAGCTCAACCTTCATCCTCAGATAAAAGTATCAAACAAATTAAACCCAAACCAAAAGCAGAATCTTCAAAAAGGTATCAGAGTGGTAGAAACTCAAAAGGGGCAGAAAATATGATCCAACTTTTTAATAAGTATGGATCACTTGAGGACATGGATGTGTCTGACACGAGCCATCCTAGGACACATAGCTTGTCGCCCTCAAGGAAGGTGAGGGGTAGGTCCCCAGTCAATCCCCCTAAAAGATAGTGTCTTCACTAAATATAGTACAGTGGAATTGTAGAGGATTAAAGACTAATTTTAATGAACTACATATATTAGTCCAAGATCTTAATCCGTCAGCACTCTGCTTACAAGAAACATACCTAAAGCAGACAGATAATTTTAATTTACGTCAGTTCAGTGCTTATCATTCGTTTTCTCCTCCAGGGGATAAGGCCACTGGATGATCTTCAATCATTGTGCGACAGAATGTTATCCACAGTCCTGTTGTACTAAATACTAATCTGCAAGCTGTTGCAGTGCGACTTACTTTACACGTTGCACTTACATTATGTTCTTTGTATATTCAGCCATCGTCAGCTCTCCAGCAGTCTGATCTTCAAAATCTTTACGATCAACTACCTAAGCCATGTCTAATCACGGATGATTTAAATGGCCATAATCCTCTTTGGGGTGGTACGAACACTAATACTAAAGGTAAAGTACTTGAGGATTTTATAACCAAAAATGATCTGTGTATCTTTAATGATGATACCCATACTTATCTGCATCCAGCAACCGGGACTTACTCTTCTTTGGATTTGTCCCTTACGGATTCAAATCTACTAAACGATTTCGATTGGTCCGTCCACAATGATCTTTGTGGAAGTGACCACTTCCCAACTATGCTATCAACTGTTAATCCGACTGATGTTCCACCTTCTACCAGATGGAATTTTACAAAGGCAAACTGGTCTTCGTTTCAAACAATGTGCCAAACTGAAATAAAACCCGGATGTTTTAATGATGCTGACGATCCTATTCAGGATTTTTCTGATGTTTTACATAGAATTGCTGACGCATGCATACCTAAATCCTCTACAATTCCACATATACGTAAACCATGGTTTAACCTCGAATGTAAACAAGCTAGAAAAGCAAGGAAAAAGGCAGAGAAATATTTTCGACGCCACCCAACTGTTCATAATTTGAATAAATTTAAAATGTTAAATGCTAAAGCTCGTCGAGCATTTAAGCAGAATAAACGCCAATCATGGCAAAGCTATGTCTCGAAAATAAATACCCGCACACCAATATCTAAGGTGTGGAATATGGTGCAAAGAATAAAGGATCCAAATCTAGTGTTCACCATCTTAAAGAGAGTGATACACTCTTAACCGCTAAATGTGATATAGCAAACAAACTAGGAGAAACTTTAGCTAAACATTCTTCCTCATCAAATTATACACCAAAATTTCAAAAATATAAAGACCAACAAGAAAAAAAGTCAATTAATTTTCATTCTGATAATGGTGAGGATTATAACGAAATTTTCTCCATCCATGAGCTACATTCCGCCCTTGGGCAAGCTCATGACACTGCCACGGGTGCTGATAATATTCATTATCAGTTACTCAAACATTTACCCGAGTCATGCTTAGAAACATTATTGAATATTTTCGATCATATCTGGACAACTGGGAATTTCCCTATATCATGGCGAAATGCCATTGTTATTCCAATTCCAAAACCTGGCCGTGATCATACTGATCCTTCCAATTATAGGCCAATATCGCTCACTAGCTGTGTATGTAAGACCATGGAAAGAATTGTAAATAACAGACTTATATGGTATTTAGAAACCAATAATCTTTTAACAAATATACAATGTGGTTTTAGAAAAAATAGAAGTACAGTTGACCATTTGGTTAGACTGGAAACATTTGTGAAAAATGCTTTTATAAATAAACAATATGCGGTATCAATATTTTTCGATTTAGAAAAAGCGTATGATACCACCTGGAAACATGGAATTTTAAAAGATCTTTATGACATGGGTTTGAAAGGGCGTTTGCCACATTTTGTAGATCAGTTTTTAACAGACAGAAATTTCCAGGTTCGTGTGGGATCCACCTTGTCGGATTTTTACGATCAAGATCAAGGTGTCCCACAAGGTAGCATATTATCAGTAACGTTGTTTAGCATAAAAATTAACAGTTTAGCTAAGGTTTTAAATGACTCTATTGACGGGTCTTTGTTTGTTGACGATTTTAATGTATCATGTCGAGGTAAAAATATGCCCACGATCGAGAGACAATTGCAACTTTGTCTGAATAAAATCAATGTTTGGGCAGAGCAGAACGGATTCAAGTTTTCTAAATCTAAAACTAATTGTATTCATTTCTGTCGAAAATATAAACCGCATAAGGAACCAGATTTACATCTAGCTGGAACTCCAATTAAAGTTGTAAAAGAAGCTAAATTTTTAGGAATAATTTTTGATCATCACCTTACTTTCCTACCGCATATTAAATATTTGAAAGCTAAATGTCTGAAGGCACTGGATTTGTTGAAGGTTGTTTCTAATTCCAAGTGGGGAGGAGATCAAACGACCCTCCTTCACTTATACAGATCACTTGTCCGTTCTAAGCTCGATTATGGCTCCATCATCTATGGTGGAGCCTGTAAAAGTAATCTTAAATTACTCGATCCCATTCATCACCAGGGTCTAAGACTTTGTCTTGGATCTTTCAGAACCTCTCCCATAGACAGTCTGTGCGTTGAGGCCGATGAGCCACCACTTAAACTACGCCGAACTAAATTATCTTTGCAGTATATCACAAAATTATATGCTAATCCATCTAACCCTGCTCACAACTGTGTGTTTAATCCACTTTACGAGGATCTCTACAGTAAGAAGTCCTCTCTTATTCCGCCTCTTGGGATAAGAATAAAACCTTTAATTTCTTCTGCTGGTATTCAACTGGAAAATATTTCTCCTTTCCGCCTGCTTTCTTCACCTCCTTGGCAATTGGTAAAGCCACGGGTGGATCTCACATTATCTAAACTAAAAAAATCGGACACTAATCAACTCCAATATCAACAGGAATACAATCAGTTAAGGTGTGAATATGATACCTATAAATCTATATTTACTGATGGATCCAAGGATGGTGATGCTGTTGCCAGCGCCACCGTCATTGGATCCAGAACTATATCAACTAGATTACCGGATGAATCTTCAATTTTTACAGCAGAATCAAAGGCCATTTTAACTGCTTTAGAATATATAAATAACCAATCTAAACATAAAGAATTCATTATTTTTTCAGACTCCTTATCCTGTCTTCAGGCTATTAAAAATAATTTGTGTCAGCATCCAATTTTACTCGACATCATAGAACTTCAAAATGATCTTGCGACTGGCCAATATGACATCGTCTTTTGTTGGTTACCAAGCCATGTTGGAATTGTTGGTAATACAATGGCTGATGCTGCTGCAAAAGCAGCACTCAACAAATCTGTGACACCACTTCTTATACCATACAGTGATTTTAAACCTGTCATTAGATGTTTCATCAGAGATCTAATGCAGAAGAAGTGGGACACCCAAGTGGGTATGAATAAATTACATGCAATAAAAGCAAATATCGGTTATACCTACTTGGGATGTCAGTCCAGATTTGAAGAGGTCATTTTAAGACGTTGTCGTATTGGCCATTCACGGTATACTCATGAATATATTTTAAAAGGTGAGGATCCTCCATTCTGCATCCCTTGTGATGAAAGAATCACAGTCAAGCATGTCCTGCTTGACTGTGTTGATTTTTCCATCACAAGGGATAAGTATTTCAAAGTTTCAACTATGAAGGACCTTTTTACACAGGTAAGTTCTCATTTTATTCTTGGTTTTTTAAAAGAAATCGAATTGATTCATAAATTTTGATCATCCTGTATTGTAAATAAATACATTCACTTTTACTATTGGTAAAATAAATCAGTAACTGAGATTGTTAGTGGCTATATCCTCGAAGGGGGTTAAAGTAGTGTAAAATTATTGTCCCCCTGAGAGGGTATGTAAGACCACGTCTTTCAAAGTATATTTATTTCAGCCACGTTTTTATTCGTAGTATATATGTTCGTTTAACTTTGGCTAACCTTGTCAATAATCGCCAACAGCTGAAGGGATGATGTAAATCCGGCTGGGGTCCATGCAGGTAGCAAAAGTACTGTAAGTCCCCATGGACCCTAGCATGGTGATCTACCTTCAGCTGCTGGCGATCTGGAGCCCATTTTTATATTGTATCGTCATGCATTGTGCTATGCTCATTCATAATTCCTTACTAGTTTTATATCTTTTTCTGTGATAAGTCTAGTGATTTTACTGTCCTTCGTTGACAGGTTTTTATTAAAGTTTAAATATATGTATTATGTTTAACTATTGATAGTCACGATATGGCTGAAATATTGCCGATGTGACTTAAAATTTAACTCACTCACTCGAAGTGGACAGGTACATCCCAAATCCACTTCGATGTTACAAGTGCCAGCAGTATGGACACGGTGCACAATCATGTAACAACCGAAAGATATGTCACCTATGTGGAGAACATGATCACGAAAGTGAGTTGAGGTGTACCAAAACTCCCAAATGTGCAGGCACTCGTGAAGAGTAACCTCCTCGTGGTGAGTGCTGGGTAACGCTAATAGCTCTTCCCCCGTGTGGACTCGGGGTAGAATTTGTCCACAACACCCCATTGCTGGTCGTTCAAGGCTACCGAATTGGGCAACCTGTTTGCCGTGGGTTGCGCCCCTGTGTCGGTGGAGGAAGGGATTCTGGTGGTTAAAGGGCAATGGAGCCAGGAACCGGTGTTCCTTTTGCCCAACACACCACTTTGACCCATACTTCACCTAGACGGGTGGTAGAATTGGCCCGATTCTATCAATCGGCTGGTCACGCCATGCCCTGTGCATGGAAAAGTGCCACTTTAGATCTATATCATCTTTAACAATTTTTATGATGTAATATGATATTCCAACTTATGCCAATATAATTATTGCCTAGAGTCCTATGCCAGAAGGCGGTGGCTCATGGGCCAATCTGGTGATGTCAACCTCCGAATTCTATATATCTCCAATGTTCTGTCACGGGCCGAACCAGCTGGACATTTCTTTTTGGTAGACAAATGTAGCTATTCGTGTTGTATTTGCTGGAGTATACCACCCCTGTAGCCCTGGTGTTGTAGTCTGGCTTCCGCTGCAGCGTCGTCCTTTTTGACACTCGATGGCGGGTGGGGATCAGGGGTGCCACACCATGTCTCACAACCCAACCCAACTCCTGGTTCTTTGAAAACGAATAAACGTCGCCATGTGGACTCTTTGTCGTCTGATGAAGATGTCTCTCCAGATTTTGCTAATTCTTGGCCTAGGTTCATAGTTATTTCGTCTTCTGATGGAAACTCTCTCAAACTAAATCCTTTTGCTGTCTCCAAGGGGCATTCAGAGTGCCTGTGGAGAAGTAAAAAACGTAACTCGTCTCCGAAATGGTTCGCTTCTTGTGGAATGTGCACGGAGACAGCAATCTGTCAATCTGCTGGGTCTCCAGCAGTTTGTTAACACCCAGGTTGTTGTTTCAGTGCACAAGTCTCTGAACTCCTGTCGAGGAATTGTTACAGTGTCTGTCTGACATGACGGAAGAAGAAATTACAGCAGCATTGACAAATCAAGGCGTTACCTCTGTGAAACGTTTCACTAGAAAACAAGACAATAAAATTATCAAAACAAACACTTACCTGTTTACTTTCAGACACTTTAATCTCCCCAAATCAATTGAAGCAGGCTATTGTAACATCAGTGTGGAGGTATATATACCTAACCCACTCCGATGTTTTAAATGTCAACAGTTTGGCCATGGTGCCAAGACCTGCACTCACAAAACTGTCTGCATTCGTTGCAGTGGTGCTCATGAGAGATCTGAGTGCTCAAATGAAATCAAGTGTGCCAATTGTGATGGTCCACATTTGGCATCATCTAAATGCTGCCCACAATTTGAACATCAGTCGCAAATCCTCAAAATTAAGTACAACAACAATATCTCTTTTTTTGAAGCGAAGAAATTAGTCCCTCTTCCATCGTCTCCTCATTCTTATACGTATTCTGCTGCAGTTTCTTCTTCTCCTGCTCCTGTTCCAACTGCTCCCAAGGTTACATCAACTTCTATTTCATGTCAAACTGACATATCTTGGGTGACAGATCCACAGGTCACACTTGATGAGACGCAAAATAGACAGACGAGTACATCAGCCTCTCAGACAGAGAATCCAACACCAGATCCATCTGAACCACCATCTGACCCAACATCTGAACATGAAACAATCCCCATGACAAATAAGAAAAAGAAACAGTTGAGGAAAAAAATCAGGGCACTCCAGCATGTGGAGGTGCCTCCTATTTTAGAAACCCCTGTTACGGTTCACAAGTCGTTTGAACCGCTTGATATGGACGTCACTCCATCACACCCAGTAAGTGGTAGTGGCCATTCCATACGTTCTAGATCCCCAGTTGAGCCTCCATGAGTGGCTCCCTAAATTTGATTCAGTGGAATTGCAGAGGACTCGGGAAGAATTTTAATGAGGTACAATTGTTGGTACAAGATTTTAGACCATCTGCACTATGTCTCCAAGAGACATATCTTAAGCAGACCGATAACTTCGATTTGCGTCAGTACACGTCATATCATTCATTTTGTCCACCGTGAAATAAAGCTACGGGAGGATCTACGATTTTGGTGAGGCAGGGAGTGATCCACAGCCCTGTTTCACTTCATACTAATCTTCAAGCCTGTGCAGTCCGATTAACTTTACACCTAACACTTACTTTGTGCTCTTTGTACATTTCACCTTCGTCTGCTCTTCAACAGCCTGATATTCAGAAGCTATATGATCAGCTCCCAAAGCCCTGCATCATCATGGGCGATTTAAACGGGCATAACCCTCTATGGGGAAGTCCAAATACCAACAATAAGGGGAAAATCATTGAAGATTTTGCATCTGATAATAACTTATGTATATTTAATGACGATTCAAGCACTTATTTACATCCTGCCACGGGAACTTATTCTGCACTTGATCTATCCCTCACAGATTCAGATATTTACAATGAATCTGAATGGTCCGTACATGACGACCTTTGTGGAAGTGATCACTTCCCTACTGTTCTAAAAGCTGTGAAACCGAATGATGACCCCCTTCATCGTGGTGGAATTTTACAAAGGCAAATTGGTCTTTGTATGAATTATTATGTACGGAACAATTACAGCCTGACAATTTCAGAAATGTACAGGATCCCATTCATTTGTTTTCGGCTAAACGTAATGATATTGCTGATCAAACAATTCCTCAGTCCTCTGCAAATCCTCATATTCGAAAACCATGGTTTACTAACGACTGCAAACAAACCAGAAAGTGTAGAAAGAAAGCGGAAAAGTATTTCCGTAAACATCCTACTGTTCACGATTTGAATTATGTCAAAATTACTAGTGCCAAAGCACGACGTGCTTATAAGCAAAATAAGCGCCGATCTTGGAGGAACTATGTCTCCAATATCAATTCACGGACACCCATGTCTAAGGTATGGAACATGGTTAAACGAATTAAAGGCAAAGGCTCCATATCGTCTGTACATCATCTTAAAGATGGTGACAAATTTATAACTGATAAAATTGATATTGTAAATAAACTTGGCGAAACTCTTGCCAAAAATTCTTCATCATCAAATTATGTTCCTGAATTTCAGAGTTATAAGAAACAACAGGACAAGAAAAAAGTTAATTTTGATTCTAACAATGGTGAAGATTACAATGAAATTTTTTCATTGCATGAGCTACATACCGCTCTTGGGCAAGCTCATGATACTGCAGCAGGGGATGATAATATTAATTATCAGTTATTGAAGCATTTGCCTGAAGCATGTCTTGTGACACTTTTGGATATTTTTGACCAAATATGGACTTCAGGGAATTTCCCTCCTTCATGGCATAATGCCATGGTTGTCCCTATACCCAAACCTGGCCGAGATCATACAGATCCCTCAAATTATCGCCCTATATCGTTAACCAGTTGTGTTTGCAAAACCATGGAACGAATGGTGAATAATAGATTAGTTTGGTATCTGGAAACCAATAACCTTCTCACAAATATTCAATGTGGTTTCTGGAAAAATAGAAGTACTATTGATCATTTAGTACGCTTAGAATCCTTTGTTAAAAATGCTATTGTAAATAAACAACACGTAGTTTCAATTTTCTTTGATCTTGAGAAAGCATACGATACTACTTGGAAGCATGGCATTCTAAAGGATTTACATGACTTTGGTTTGAGAGGCCGTTTGCCTCATTTTATATCACAATTTTTAACAGACAGACAATTTTAAGTCCGAGTGGGTTCCACCCTGTCTGACCATTATAATCTGAATCAGGGTGTCCCACAAGGCAGTATTTTGTCTGTCACCTTGTTAAAATTAATAGTTTGTCCAAGGTTTTAAGTGATTCAGTGGATGGATCACTGTTCGAGGATGATTTTAATGCATCTTGTCGTGGTAAAAATATGCATACCATAGAGAGGCAGTTACACATCTGTCTCAATAAAATTCATAAATGGTCTCTCGAAAACGTGCAAAATAATTTTCTCTGTGAGTGAGTGAGTGAGTGAGTGAGTGAGTGAGTGAGTGAGTGAGTGAGTGAGTTAATATTTAGAGTCACATCGGCAATATTTCTGCTATATCGTGACTTGAACAAGCTATAGCATATATTAAAAAACTGTCGTCAAAGGACAGTACAACAACTAGCAATATATCACAGATTATAACTTTAAAACTAGTTTTAGAACAATAAAATGATTGGATTAGGACAGACGACACATCATAAAAACAGGCTATTGATCACCAACAACCAAAGCTAGGCCACCATACCAGGGACCATGGGGACTCACAGTACCTTTGCTACCTGCATGGACCCCGGCAGGACTGACACCATCCCTTCAGTTATTGGTGATTATGGAGAAATGTAGCCAAAATTTAAAACAAACAATCATTCTACGATTAAAAACCTGGCATATATAAATTACTTTGAATGAAGTGGGCTTACGTACCTTCTCTGGGGGACAATAATTTTACGCTACTTCAACCCCCATCAAGGGTACAACCACTAACAATCTCAGTTCAAAATGATATATTACCAATTTATAAAATATAGAACTTTCTACATCAAAATTTCTTAATCAATTCAATTTCCTTTAAAAAAACAATAATTAAATGAGAGTTTATGTTAAAAAGATCCTTGAGTGATGAAACTTTGAAATAGTTATCCCTTGTGATGGAAAAATCAAAACAGTCAAGCAGGACATGCTTGACTGTGATTCTTTCGCCACAAGGGATGCAGAATGGAGGATCTTCACCTTTTAAAATATACTCCTGAGTGTAACGTGAGTGACCAATACGACATCGTCTTAAAATAACCTCTTCAAATCTGGACTGACAGCCCAAGTAGGTGTAACCAATATTAGGTTTAATTTCATGTAATTTATTGATACCTACTTGGGCGTCCCACTTCTGCTGCATTAAATCTCGGATGTAAGATCTAATCATGGGTTTGAAATCAGTGTACGGGATCAGAAGTGGTGTCACAGATTTGTTGAGTGCTGCTTTTGCAGCAGCATCAGCCATTGTGTTACCAGTGATACCAACATGGCTTGGTAACCAACAAAAGACGATGTCATATTGGCCAGTCGCAAGATCATTGAATAACTCAAGGATGTTGATTAAAAGTGGATGTTTGCATGATATATTTTTAATCGCCTGAAGGCACGAGAGAGAATCTGAAAAAATAATGAATTGTTTAGATGTTTAGATTGGCTTTTGATATATTGTAGTGCCTTAAAAATGGCGTTTGCTTCTGCTGTAAAGATAGAACTGTTATCTGGTAATCGCGAAGATATTGTCCTGGATCTAATGACAGTGGCACTATCAACAGCACCACCATCCTTGGAACCATCAGTAAATATAGATTTATAAGTGTTATAAGCGGTTCTTAATTGATTGTATTCTTGTTGATAAATTAATGGGTTAGTATCTGATTTCTTTAAGTTGGTTAATGTGAGGTCAACCTCTGGCCTTACCATTTGCCAAGGAGGTGATGAAAACAGTTGAAAGGGAGCAATATCATGCTGGATTCTTATTCCGAGTAGTGGAACGAGAGATGATTTTTTATTGTAAAGATCTTGGTAGAGAGGATTAAAGATGCAATTAAAAGCTGGATTTGACTGATTTGAATATAATTTAGTGACGTATTGTAAAGATAATTTCAGACGGCGATGTTTGAGAGAAGGTTCATCCGCTTCTACATACAGACTGTGGATTGGAGACGTTCGAAAAGCTCCAAGGCAAAGCCTCAGGCCCTGATGATGGATAGTATCTAGTTTTTTTAAGTTACTTTTGCAGGCTCCACCATAGACGATGGAGCCGTAATCACGTTTTGAACGGATCAGGGACCTGTACAAGTGCAATAGTGTTGTCTGATCCCCTCCCCACTTTGAATTAGAAACGACTTTCAACAAATCAAGTGCCTTCAGGCATTTAGCTTTAAGGTATTTAATGTGTGGTAAAAAAGTTAAACGGCTATCGAAAATAAGTCCCAAGAACTTGGCCTCCTTCACAACTTTGATAGGGGTGCCATTTAGAAATAGCTCAGGGTCTTTAGGCGGTTTATATTTCCTGCAAAAATGTATGCAGTTAGTTTTGGATTTGGAGAATTTAAACCCGTTCACTAGAAACCACTTATGAATTTTATTGAGACATAATTGTAATTGCCTTTCTATTGTGTGCATATTTTTACCACGACAAGACATGTTAAAATCATCCACAAAAAGTGATCCATCAACTGAATCATTTAAATTTTTTGACAAACTTAATTTTTATACTGAATAGAGTGACAGACAAAATACTGCCCTGTGGGACACCCTGATCCTGACGATAATGGTCAGACAGGGTTGTACCCACTCGGACTTGAAATTGCCTGTCTGTTAAAATCTGTGATATAAAATGAGGTAAACGACCTCTCAAGCCAAAATCATGTAAATCCTTCAGAATGCCATGCTTCCAGGTAGTATCGTATGCCTTCTCAAGATCAAAGAAAATGGATACTACGTGTTGTTTATTGACAATAGCATTTTTAACAAAGGATTCTAAGCGTACTAAATGATCAATAGTACTATTTTTCCGGAAACCACACTGAATATTTGTGAGAAGGTTATTGGTTTCCAGATACCAAATTAATCTATTATTCACCATTCGTTCCATGGTTTTACACACGCAACTTGTTAAGGATATAGGTCTATAGAGGGATCTGTATGATCCCGGGCAGGCTTTGGTATTGGAACTACAATGGCATTATGCCATGAAGGAGGAAAATTCCCAGATATCCATATTTGATCAAATATGTCTAAAAGTGTCTCCAGACAGGATTCAGGTAAATGTTTTAAAAGCTGATAATGTATGTTGTCAGCACCCGTTGCTGTGTCATGAGCTTGCCCAAGGGCGGTGTGTAGCTCATGTAATGAGAAGACTTCATTATAGTCTTCACCATTATCAGAAGTGAAATTTATTTTGATCTGTTCCTGTTGTTTCTTAATTTTTTGAAACCCCGGGACATAATTAGAAGTTGAAGACTGCTTTGCCAACGTTTCTCCAAGCTTATTTGCAATGTCAATTTTATCCGTTAATAACCTGTCATCATCCTGAAGAAGATGAACAGAAGATTTTGAGCCTTTGCCTTTTATTTTCTGAACCATGTTCCACACCTTGGACAAGGGCGTACGGGAATTTATTTTGGAGACATAGTTCCTCCAAGATTGACGCTTATTCTGTTTAAAAGCACGTCGTGCCTTGGCATTTGTAATTTTAACTCTATCCAAATTATGTACTGTAGGATGTCGGCGAAAATATTTTTCTGCTTTCTTCCTACACTTTCAGGCCTGTTTGCAGTCATTTGTAAACCATGGCTTACGAATATGGGGATTTGCAGAGGACTTAGGAATGGTTTGGTCAGCAATGTCATTCAGTAAGTCCGAAAACAACTGTATCGGATCTGGAATATTCTTGAAAATGTCATGTTTTAATTTGTCAGTACACAGTACCTCATATAAGGACCAATTGGCCTTGGTAAAGTTCCACCTGGATGACGGTGGCTCATCAGTAGGGTTAACAGTCTTAAGTAAAGTGGGAAAATGATCACTCCCGCAGAGGTCATCATGGACTGACCATGCAAATTCATTATACAAGTTTGAGTCTGTAAGTGACAGATCGAGGGCAGAATACGTTCCAGTGGCTGGATGTAAATAGGTGCTGGAATCATCATTAAAGATACATAAGTCATTGTCAGAAAGAAAATCCTCAATCAGTTTTCCTTTATTATTAGCAGTTGCACTTCCCCACAGCGGATTATGTCCGTTCAGATCACCCATGATAATGCAGGGCTTTGGAAGTTGATCATATAGATTTTGAAGATCAGATTGACGAAGATCAGAGGAAGGCGGAATATATAAGGAGCACAACGTAAAAGCAATGTGGAGAGTCAGACGAACAGCAACAGTTTGAAGATTTGTATTAACAGGGACTAGGCTATGTATGATGCCCTGCCGCACCAGGATAGTTGAGCCTCCTGTTGCTTTATCTCCAGGAGGAGAAAAGGAATGATAATCATCGTACTGTCTTAAAGTAAACTTATCTGTACTTTTGAGGTAGGTTTCTTGAAGACATAGTGCTGACGGCTTTAAATCTTGGATCAATAATTGGATCTCATTGAAATTATGTCTAAGTCCTCTGCAATTCCATTGCATTAGATTGGGCAATTGAGTCATGGTGGCTCAATCGGAGATATTTCACGTGAATGTGAGGAGGAACTACTCCTCCGCCTGTCCTGTGAGGACAGGGTGACCTCCATATCCAGAGGTACAAAAAGGTTCTGTAGAGGAACCTCAGAAGGTGTAGGGACGGTTGGTGTTGAATGTCTATTTAGTTTTTTTCTTTCTTTTCTTGTTAAAGGAACTGTGGCTGGTTGTGAAACAGACGTTGAGGATTGTTTGTCAGGCTGAATCTCTGTCTGAGATCCAGCACTAGACTGAGTGACTTCGGAAATAATCTGATGGATTGAATCTTTGTCAACAGGATGTTTCGACTTGACCCATGTCAAGTCAGTCTGACATGAAATAGAGGACATTGCTACAGAACGAGTGATTGCAGCAGAGTAGGTTAAGTGAGAAGGAGTCGAGGTCTGATTAGTGAAGAGTTTCTTGGCATCAAGGTATGATAGGTTTTGTTCACTTTTAATTTTCATGATATGTGATTCTCTTTGCCACACAGGGCAGGACCTTGATGAGGCAGGATGTGGGCCATGACAGTTAAAGCATTGTACATCATTTACACAGTCGGAGTTTTCGTGGGAGCCACCACAACGATGACACACCACAGAGTTGTGACAAGATTTTGACCCATGACCGAACTGTTGGCATTTGTAACATCGGAGTGGATTGGGGACATACACCTCCACTCCGATATTGATGTAACCTGCCTTAATTGATTGCGGAATCGATGTACGCGCAAACGTCAAGAGATATGTGTTTGTATTTGTTATGACACCTTCTTTCTTGACAGTGAAACGTTTCACTGCAGTAACAGTTTGCTCTTCTAACTCCGCAGCAATGTCCTCTTCCGACATGTCCGACAAGCAACGAGCCCGGTCGCAAACAATGCCTCTACAAGAATTCAATGTTCTGTGCACAGATACATCAACCTCAATATTGGCAAATGTTGTGATAGACAAAAGATTGAGAGATTGCTGTCTCCGTGCACACTCAACCAGAAGTGAGCCACTACGAAGACGGGTGACATTTTTCACCTCTCCACAAATTCCAGATACTGCTTTAGAGATAGCAAACGGGTTCAGTTTAATGGGTAGTTTATCCTTAGCCTCAATAACTATGAATCTAGCCCAAGTATCAATGTTTGAAGAATTATTTCCATTTGATTGATCTATGTCCTCAATACGTCTCTTCTTTTCATTTCGAGAGGAACCAGATTGTTGTAATGACATGATGAAAGAAAATTATTCCACACCCCTGCTCCCCACCCACCACCGAGTGACAACAAGGACGGAGTCAAATTGCACCGGATATCCAGGATGCTGACACCAGGGATACAGGGATGCTATACTCCAGAGAATATGACGCGAACAGCTGTATTTGTCTACCAATTTAATGCCAGACTGGTTCGGCCCATGACAAGAAATTGGAAACATACATCATTCGGAGGTCAACATCACCAGATTGGCCCATGAGCCACCGCCTTCTGGCGTAAGACTCTAGGCAATTAATTCCAACCAAAATTGTTAATTCATACATGTTAAGCACGGCCAAGACCAAAATATACATTATAATACAACACATGTGTGCAGATACTAATTTACGCACAGGGCCTGGCATGACCAGCCGATTGATAAGACCGGGCCCATCTTACCACCCGTCTAGGCGAAGTAAAGGTCGAAGTAGTGTGTTGGGCAAAGGAACACAGTTCCAGGAACCAGTGCCCTCAACTACCAGACTCCCGTCCTCCGCCGACACAGGGACGCAACCAGCGGCAAACAGGTTGCCCATTTTAGTCGCCTCATACGACCAGCAATGGGAGGCTGTTGAAATATTCTGCCCCGGTTCCACACGGGGGAAGAGCTATTAGCGTTACCCAGCACTCACCACGAGGAGGTTGCTCTTCACGAGTGCCAATTTTCTATGTCAAAAGCTAACTGTATATACTTCTGCAGAAAATATAAGCCGCATAAAGACCCTGAATTATTTTTGAATGGCACCCCTATCAAAGTTGTAAAGAGACCAAATATTTGGGACTCATCTTTGATAGCCATTTAACTTTCTTAACACACATTAAATCTCTTAAAGCTAAATGCCTGAAAGCACTCGATTTGTTGAAAGTTGTTTCTAATTCCAAGTGGGGAGGGGATCAGACAACCCTCCTACACTTATACAGGTCACTGATCCGTTCCAAACTTGATTATCGCTCCATCGTCTATGGTGGAGCCTGTAAAAGTAATTTAAAAAAACTTGATACTATCCATCACCAAGGACTGAGGCTTTGCCTTGGAGCCTTTCGCACTTCTCCTATTCCAAGTCTTGTCTGTTGAGGCGGATGAGCCTTCTCTTAAACTACGCCGTCTGAAACTATCATTACAATACATCACTAAATTATATTCCAATCAGTCAAATCCAGCCTTTAATTGTGTATTTAATCCTCTTTACGAAGATATTTACAATAAGAAAACATCTCTTGTTCCACCACTAGGAATAAGAATTAAATCAGTCGTTTCTGCTGCGAACATTACCTTTCAGGATATAGCTCCCACAAAACTTTTTTCTTCGCCTCCTTGGCAGATGGTAAGACCAACTGTAGACCTCACATTAACTAGACTAAAAAAATCTGATACAAATCCACTTATTTATAAACAAGAATATAATCAATTACGAAACAGTTACGACACTTATAAATCTATATTTACAGATGGATCCAAGGATGGTGGCGCAGTTGCTAGTGCCATTGGCATTGGATCCAGAACAGTATCTTCACGTTTACCCGATAATAGTTCTATATTCACAGCAGAAGCGCACGCAATTTTAACAGCACTAAAATATATCAAGAAGAAATCCAAATATAAAGACTTCATTATTTTTTCAGATTCACTTTCGTGCCTTCAGGCTATTAAAAATATGTCCTGTAAACATCCATTTTTAATTGAAATTCTTGAGTTATTTAATGATCTTGCGACTGGCCAATATGACATCGTTTTTTTGTTGGTTACCAAGCCATGTTGGGATTGTTGGTAACACAATGGCTGATGCTGCTGCAAAAGCAGCACTCAACAAATCTGTGACACCACTTCTTTTACCATACAGTGATTATAAACCTGTCATTAGATCTTACATCAGAGATCTAATGCAGAAGAAGTGGGACACCCAAGTGGGTATAAATAAATTACATGCAATAAAAGCAAATAACGGTTATACCTACTTGGGTTGTCAGTCCAGATTTGAAGAGGTCATTTTAAGACGATGTCTTATTGGCCATTCACGTTACACTCATGAATATATTTTAAAAGGTGAGGATCCTCCATTCTGCATCCCTTGTCATGAAAGAATCACGGTCAAGCATGTCCTGCTTGACTGCATTGATTTTTCCATCACAAGGGATCAATATTTCAAAATATCATGTATCAAGGATCTTTTTTATCAGGTAAGTAGTCATTTAATCATTGGTTTTTTAAAGGAAATCGATTTGCTACATAAATTTTGATTGTTATATTTTGTAAATAGATAAATATCTTTTATAATTGGTAGACTTATTCAGTAACTGAGATTGTGAGTGGCTATATCCTCGAAGGGGGTTAAAGTAGTGTAAAATTATTGTCCCCCTGAGAGGGTATGTAAGACCACCTCTTTCAAAGTATGTTTATTTCTGCTCGTTTTTAGACGTAGTATATGTGTTCATTTATTCTGGCTAGATTTGTCATTAATCGCCAACAGCGGAAGGGATGATGTAAATCCGGCTTGGGTCCATGCAGGTAGCAAAAGTACTGTAAGTCCCCATGGACCCTAGCATGGTGATCTACCTTCAGCTGCTGGCGATCTATAGCCCTTTTTTATATTGTACCGTTATATATAGTGATATCTTTTATAGTTGTATGCTAGTTTTAAATATTACTCTGTGATATTCTAGTTATTTTATTGTCCATCGTTGACTGGTTTTTATTTCGTATAAATATGTGTATTATTAATGTACTTCTCGTCACGATAGGCACTCGTGAAGAGCAACCTCCTCGTGGTGAGTGCTAGGTAGCGCTAATAGCTCTTCCCCCGTGTGGAACCGGGGTAGAATATTTCCACACCACCCCATTGCTGGTCGTAAAAGGCGACCGAATTGGGCAACCTGTTTGCCGTGGGTTGCGTCCCTGTGTCGGTGGAGGAAGGGATTCTGGTGGTTGAGGGCACTGGGGGCCAGGAACAGTGTTCCTTTTGCCCAACACACCACTTTGACCCTAACTTCACCCAGACGGGTGGTAGAATGGGCCCGGTTTTATCAATCGGCTGGTCACGCCAGGCCCTGTGCATGGTCCGCTTTGATGTTGACTATATATTTACTGATATTCCACACAATTATTTTGGAAGAGCAACCTCCTCGTGGTGAGTGCTGGGTAACGCTAATAGCTCTTCCCCTGTGTGGAACCGGGGCAGAATATTTCCACAGCCCCCCATTGCTGGTCGTATGAGGCGACTAAAATGGGCAACCTGTTTGCCGTGGGTTGCGTCCCTCTGTCGGCGGAGGACGGGATTCTGGTAGTTGAGGGCACTGGTTCCTGGAACTGTGTTCCTTTGCCCAACACACTACTTTGACCCTTACTTCGCCTAGACGGGTGGTAAGATGGGCCCGGTCTTATCAATCGGCTGGTCATGCCAGGCCCTGTGCATAATATTGTGTTTGCACAAATGTGATTTATATTAATGTATTATTTGGTCTTGGTCATGTATTACGTGTTTGACATCCCAAATTATTATGTAAACGTTTGCCTAGAGTCTTATGCCAGAAGGCGGTGGCTCATGGGCCAATCTGGTGATATGGACCTCTGTATTCTGAGTTTCTCAAGAAAAATGTCTCAGGTCGAACCAGCCTGGCGTTTCTTCTTTCAGATCTCTCAGCTATACACATCTGTATCTCTGGAGTATACCACCCCTGTAACCCTGATGTTGCAGCCTGGTTTCCGCTGCAACATCGTCCTTGTTGACACTCGGTGGCGGGTGGGGAGCAGGGTTGCTGAAACGCATCACTCTACCATGGCTAATACATTACACTCTGGTTCTGTTAAAGCAAATAAAAGAAGACATCTTTCTTCTTCGTCAGATGAAGAAGTATCCTCTTTTATGTCTGATTCCTGGCCAAAATTCTTGGTTATTGAAGCTGCGGACGGAAGTCCATTGAAACTTAATCCATTTGCTGTCTCCAAGGGCATCCAAGGTGTCTGCGGAGACGTACAAAATGTCACTCGACTCAGAGGTGGTTCTCTTTTAGTGGAATGTGTAAGGAGGCAGCAATCTGTCAATCTGCTGGGTCTACAGCAGTTTGTAAACACCCAGGTTGTTGTCTCAGAGCACAAGACACTTAACTCTTGTAGAGGCATTGTCAGGGACTGGTCACGCTGTCTTTCTGACATGTCAGAAGGAGAAATTGCAGACGAGTTGAAATCTCAAGGTGTCACTGTTGTGAAACGGTTTACTAGGAAACAAGGATCAGACATCATCAACACTAATACGTACCTGTTTACCTTTGGATTGACAACTCTACCCAAATCTATTAAAGCCGGATACTGCAACATCGGAGTGGAGGTATATGTGCCAAATCCTCTCCGTTGTTTTAATTGTCAAAAGTTTGGACATGGTGCAAAATCTTGCCATGGCAAAACTAAATGTTCCCGTTGCGGTGAAGCTCATGAGAGCAATGATTGCACACGTGACATCAAGTGTGCAAATTGCAATGGTGAACATTTAGCATCATCAAAATCTTGTCCCACATTTGACTATGAAACAAAAATTATGAAAATCAAATGCACACAAAATATTTCCTATTTTGAAGCAAAAAAATTAGTTCCGGTTCAATCAAATCCAAATCCGTCTGTTTCATATTCGGCTGCAGTTTCTTCTTCTCCAGTTTCTGTTAAAAGACCTCACACAGCTTCTATATCCTGTCAAACAGACATATCTTGGATAAATAACATGCAAAGATTACTAGAGGAAGTACCTCCAACTTTTAAAACATCTTCCGCTTGTCAAACTGATGATTCAACACCTGAACCATCACAAGATATAGCCCAGGGTGATGCACATCTTACAAAAACAGAGAAAAAAAAGTTGAAGAAGAAGGCAAGGGCACTTCAGCATCTGACTGTGCCCTCCTCTTCTGACACCACTGTGACGGTTCAAAATCATTTTGAACCATTAAACATGGAGGTCTCTCCTTCCCTCCTAGATCATGGGAATGCCCCCTCCACACGCTCACGTTCGCCGGTTGAACCTCCATGAACAGAGCTCTTAATCTGATACAATGGAATTGCAGAGGACTTAGGTCAAATTTTAATGAACTACAGTTATTAGTACAGGATTTTCAGCCGTCAGCATTCTGTCTTCAGGAGACATATCTCAAGCCTACAGATAAGTTCGACTTGCGAAAATACTTTTCGCATCATTCCTTTTCTCCTCCCAGTGTTAAGGCTTCTGGGGGATGTTCTATTTTGGTGAGGCAGGATGTGATCCACAATCCTGTTCCTCTGAATGTCAATCTACAGGCTGTTGCAGTTCGACTCACACTGCACGTTGTTTTTACTTTGTGCTCATTGTATATTCCACCCTCTTCAGCTCTTCAGCGATCTGACCTACAATCGTTATATGACCAGCTCCCGAAACCCTGTATCATCATGGGCGACCTGAATGGTCATAATCCTCTATGGGGAAGTGATAGCACAAATTCTAAGGGTAAAGTCATTGAAGATTTTATCACTGATAATAATCTCTGTATATTTAATGATGGCACAAAAACTTATTTACATCCTGCTAGTGGTTCTTATTCTGTTTTGGATCTTTCAATCTCAGATTCAAATCTGTTAACCGAATTTACATGGTCAGTCCATGATGACATGTGTGGGAGTGACCACTTCCCTTCTCTTCTTACTGCCAACAACCCAGCTGATGAGCCACCTTCAACGAGATGGAATTTTTCAAAGGCAAATTGGCCTTTATATAAATCATTATGTGAGGAAATGTTGACAACTGACATTTTAATAAATGTCCCTGATCCGATTCAGGTGTTCTCTGATAAACTGAATGAAATTGCTGACGAAGTTATTCCTAAGTCCTCTGTAATACCCCACATTCGTAAACCATGGTTTGATACAGATTGTAAACAGGCCAGAAAGATTAGGAAGAAGGCGGAAAAGTATTTCCGTCGACATCCTACGGTACATAATCTGAATAATGTTAAAATAACAAACGCCAAGGCACGGCGTACATTTAAACAAACAAAACGCCAATCATGGAGAAGATATGTATCAAAAATCAATTCTCGAACTCCGATTTCAAAGGTGTGGAACATGATACAAAAAATCAAAGGTAAAGGTTCAAAGTCTGCTGTTCATCATCTTGAAGATGGAGATAGATTACTGACTGATAAGACTGACATTGCAAATAAACTGGGCGAAACTTTGGCCAAACACTCTTCATCATCTAATTACGTACCTAAATTTCAAAAATACAAACAACAACAAGAAAAGAAAAGTATTAATTTTAGTTCCGACAATGGTGAAGATTATAACGAAATATTTTCGATTCATGAGCTAAATACTGCACTTGGACAGGCCCATGATACTGCAACGGGTGCTGATAACATCCATTATCAACTTCTAAAACACTTGCCTGGATCATGTTTAGAAGTTCTGCTTTGTATCTTTGATGAAATATGGACTTCAGGGAATTTTCCATCTTCTTGGCATAATGCCATTGTCATACCTATACCAAAGCCTGGCCGGGATCATTCAGATCCTTCAAATTATCAACCGATATCATTAACTAGCTGTGTCTGTAAAACCATGGAACGTATGGTCAACAATAGATTAGTCTGGTACTTGGAAACCAACAATTTAATCACTAACATTCAATGTGGTTTCCGAAAAAACAGAAGTACCATCGACCATTTAGTACGTTTGGATTCGTTTATAAAAAATGCCATTGTAAATAAACAACACGCGGTATCAATCTTTTTTGACTTGGAAAAGGCATATGATACCACATGGAAACATGGTATTTTGACTGATTTACATGACTTTGGTTTGAGAGGCCGTTTGCCTCAATTTGTATCAAAGTTTTTAACTGACAGGCAATTTCAAGTCCGCGTGGGCTCTACCCTGTCTGATCATTATAATCAGGATCAGGGTGTCCCACAGGGCAGTATATTGTCTGTCACTTTGTTTAGTATTAAGATTAACAGTTTAGCAACTGTATTAAATGACTCGATTGACGGGTCATTATTTGTTGACGATTTTAACATTTCGTGTCGTGGAAAAAATATGCGCACTATTGAAAGACAATTGCAGCTTTGCTTAAATAAAATTCAGAATTGGTGTGAAAAAAATGGTTTCAAATTTTCAAAATCCAAAACAAATTGTATTCATTTTTGTCGAAGTTATAAACCTCATAAAGATCCTGAATTGTTTCTTGACTATACTCCAATCAAGGTTGTTGAGGAGGCCAAATTTTTGGGACTTGTTTTTGACCATCATTTGACCTATTTGCCTCATATTAAGTATCTGAAGAATAAATGCCTGAAGGCCTTAGATCTACTGAAAGTCGTATCAAATTCTAAGTGGGGAGGGGATCAGACAACCCTCCTCCACTTATACAGATCTCTTATTCGCTCCAAATTAGATTATGGCTCGATTGTATATGGTGGAGCCTGTAAGAGTAATCTCGAAAAATTAGATACAGTCCACCATCAAGGCCTGAGACTCTGTCTTGGCGCCTTCAGGACATCTCCTATTGATAGCCTTTATGTCGAAGCTGATGAGCCTTCTCTTCAACAACGACGTATTAAATTGTCTCTTCAGTATATTGCAAAACTGTGTTCAAATCTATCAAATCCTGCTTATGATACAGTTTTTCATCCACAATATGAAGAACTGTTTCAGAAGAAACCCAAACATGTTCCACCTCTTGGGGTTCGGATGAAATCCCATATTACTGCTGCCAGGATAGAACTTGATACCGTATCTCCACACAGACTTTTATCATCTCCTCCATGGCAATTGGTTCGACCGACAGTGGATCTAACGCTTGCTAATAACAAAAAATCAGACACTAATGACTTACACTATCAACAGGATTACCTACAGTTGAGGAGCAATTATGATTCTCACCGTTCTATTTTCACTGACGGATCCAAGGACGGTGGCAATGTGTCTAGTGCCACTGTCATTGGATCAAAAACTATCTCTTCCCGATTACCCGACAATAGCTCTATATTCACAGCCGAATCTAAGGCAATACTCACAGCTTTGGAATACATTCAACAGCAGTCCATCCACAAACAATTTATAATATTTTCTGATTCACTGTCTTGTCTTCAGGCGATTAAAAATGGGTCTTCGGGTCATCCATTCATCTTGGATATCTTAGAAATATACAATGACCTTGCCACTGGCCAATACGACATTGTCTTCTGTTGGTTGCCTAGCCATGTCGGCATTGTTGGTAACACAATGGCTGATGCTGCTGCAAAGGCAGCACTCAACAAATCTGTGACGCCACTTCTTATTCCATACAGTGATATTAAACCTGTTATTAGATGTTACATCAGGGACCTTATGCAAAAGAAGTGGGACACCCAAGTAGGTGTAAATAAGCTACATGCAATAAAACAAACCATCGGTTACACTTACTTGGGTTGTCAGTCCAGATTTGAAGAGGTCATTCTGCGACGATGTCGTATTGGCCATTCTCGTTATACACACGAATATTTGTTAAAAGCTGAAGATCCTCCATTCTGTATCCCTTGTGATGAGAGAATCACCGTCAAGCATGTTTTGCTTGATTGTGTCGATTTCTCTCTCACAAGGGATAAATATTATCATTCATCTTCATTAAAGGATCTTTTTAATAATGTCAGTACTCATTTAATTCTTGGTTTTTTAAGAGAAATTGAGTTAATAGATAAATTTTGATTGTATTTATTGTAAAAATAAGTGGTTTTAATTTGGTAGAATGATTCGATAACTGTGATTGTTTGTGGCTGTACCTTCAAAGGGGGTTAAAGTATCGTAAAATGATTGTCCTCCTGAGAGGGTACGTACGTCCCACTTCCTTCAAAGTATGTTTCATTTTCCTGGATTTTAATCGTAGTATGCTTGTTAGTTTTAAATATTTTGGCTTCAACTGTCTAACTCTCACCAGTAGCCAAAGGGACGGTGTAAATCCTGCTGGGGTCCCATGTAGGAAGCAGATGTACCGTAAGTCCCCATGGTCCCTAGTATGGTGTCCAAAGTTTGGTTGCTGGTGATCTCTAGCCCATTTTTATAATGTATTGTTCAGAGTAGTCACATTTTTATTGTAACATGCTAGTTTTAAATCTGTATCTGTGATAGACTAGTACTTTTACTGTCCTTTGTTGACAGATTTTAATATCTATGTGAATGTATTATTACTGTATAACTTGATTTAGTCACTATATGGCTGAAATATTGCCGATGTGACTATAAATATTCACTCACTCACTCACTCAATTATTTTGGAAAACATCAAAAATTGTATGTTCTAAATCTGCCTAGAGTCCCATGCCTGAAGGTGGTGGCTCATGGGCCAATCTGGCATTATTGACCTCCGGGTTCTATTTGTCTTCAGAAAATTGTCAAGGGCGGAACCAGCCTGACGTTATTCTGTTTGACTCTGTTAGCTTCCCGTGTCTGTATTGCTCGAGTATAGCATGCCTGTAACCCTGGTGTTTGTAGTCAGTTTCCACTGCAGCACCGTCCTTGTAGACACTCCATGGTGGGTGGGGAGCAGGGGTGTCGAATATCCTCTGCATGTTATTTGTTGACAATAGCATTTTTTACAAACGATTCCAATCGTACTAAATGATCAATACTACTTCGATTTTTGCGGAAACCACATTGAATATTTGTTAGTAGATTATTGGTTTCTAAGAACTAGACTAATCTATTATTTACCATTCGCTCCATGGTTTTACAGACACAACTGGTTCAAGATATTGGACGGTAATTTGCGGGATCTGTATGATCCCGACCAGGCTTTGGTATAAGGACTACAATGGCATTATGCCAAGATGGAGGAAAATTCCCCGACGTCCATATTTTGTCAAATATATCTAATAGTGTTTCTAGACATGATTTAGGCAAATGTTTCAGGAGCTGATAGTGAATATTATCAGTACCAGCTGCTGTATCATGAGCTTGCCCAAGGGCAGTATGTAGCTCATGGAAGGAAAACATTTCATTATAGTCTTCCCCGTTATCAGAGTTAAAATTAACATTTTTCTTTTCCTCTTGTTTTTGATATTTCATGAATTCAGGGACATAATTAAACGATGACGAATGTTTTGCCAATGTTTCACCAAGTTGATTGTCAATGTCTGATTTATCAGTTAATAACTGATCACCTTCCTGAAGATGGTGAACATAAGACTTTGATCCTTTGCCTTTAATTTTTTGTATCATGTTCCATACTTTGGATATAGGAATTTATTTTGGAGACTTAGTTCCTCCAAGATTGACGCTTATTTTGTTTATAAGCCCGCCTGGCTTTTGCATTAGTAATTTTTACTTGATCTAAATTATGAACTGTGGGATGTCGGCGGAAGTACTTTTCTGCTTTCTCCCTACACTTCCGTGCCTGTTTACATTCGTAGGTAAACCACGGTTTGCGAATATGAGGATTTGCAGAGGACTTAGGAATTGTTTGATCAGCTATTTCATTGAGCTGATCTGAAAACAATTGAATCGGATCTTCAACATTTTGAAAATGATGAGGGATTAATTTTGCAGTACACAATGTTTCATACAATGACCAATTGGCCTTTGTAAAATTCCACCTGCATGTGGAGGTTTCAGGATCCAGGTTCACAGATTTAAGAATGGTGGGAAAGTGATCGCTTCCGCAGAAGTCATCATGGACCGTCCATTCGAACTCGTTAAATAGATTTGAATTTGTGAGAGATAGATCAAGTGCTGAGTATGTTCCATTGGTAGGATGTAAATAGGTGTTCGAATCATCATTACAGATACATAAATTATTATCAGAAATGAATTCCTCAAGTAATTTTCCCTTTATTGTTTGTGGTAACACTTCCCCACAGGGGGATTTGTCCATTCAGATCACCCACTATGATACATGGATTGGGGAGCTGATCATATAGATTTTGAAGATCAGATTGTCGAAGCAAAGTAGCTGGAGGAATATACAAGGAACACAGAGTAAAGACAATGTTCAAAGTTAAACGAACAGCAACAGCTTGAAGATTTGAATTGAGAGCAACAGGGCTGTGAATCACGCCCTGTCTAACAAAGATAGACGACCCACCAGTTGCTTTGGGGGGGATATGAATGATGACAGTTGTACTGCCTAATATCAAATTTATCTGTACTTTTAAGGTATGTCTCATGTAGCCATAAAGCAGACGGTTTAAGATCCTGTATCAATAATTGAATGTCATTACAATTCCATTGGAGTATAGTAGGTGAATGACTCATGGTGGTTCAATAGGCGATCTCTAACGCAAACGTGAGGAGTGAGAACTCCCATCAGTTTGCTGTGAGGATGGAGTTACTTCCATATCCCGAGCACTATAAGAGTTGTGGATAGCCACCTCTGAAAGATCGAGATTCCTGGGTGATTTGTTCTTTGTGACTTTTTCCTTTCATTTTTTTCCGATGGATAGATTCAGTTGCAGGTCGGTCAAGCACTAATTCAGGAGGAGTCTGACTCTCTGCCTGAGGCGTTGAAGGTGGTGCTAATGTATGAGCATTAGATTTGTCAATATCAGTTGCAGTTGTCACGGGTCGATCAGATTTGACCCAAGCCAATTCCGTCTGACACGAGACAGATGAAGATTGAACTGGCTTAGATATCGCAGCAGAGTAGTTAAGTGTTGATTGAGGTGGTGACTGAGACTTAAAGAGTTGTCTAGCCTCTCCAAAGGTGATGTTTTTTTCACATTTTATTTTCAGTATTTTTGATTCATTTTGCCACACAGGGCAGAATTTTGAGGATGCCATATGTTTTCCGTCACAGTTTACACATTTGAGTGTTTGCTGGCAATCAGTACTGTCATGGTTGTTGGCAAACAACGGAGCGAGTACATGACTTAGAGCCATGGCCAAAATGTTGACACTTAAAGCATCGGAGTGGATTGGGGACATACACCTCCACTCCGATGTTGACGTAACCAGCTTTGATTGACAGAGGTAATGAAGATCTACAAAATGTGAATAGGTAGGTGTTCATCTTTTCAATAGTTGAATCGTCCTTCTTTCTTGTGAAACGTTTCACAGAAGACACTCCTTGATTTTCTAATTCGTCTGCTATTTCTTGTTCTGACATGTCGGACAAGGAATGTGTCCTGTCACGAACAATGCCCCTGCAGGAGTTGAGTGTCCTGTGTTCAGTAACAACAACCTCAACATTGGCAAATTGACTTACTGATAATAGATTGAGGGATTGTTGTTTCCTTATACATTCAACAAGAAGGGAACCAGAACGAAGTCGGGTCACATTTTTAACATCACCACAATAGCCATGGATTGCCTTAGAAATGGCAAAGGGATTAAGTTTGATAGGTTGATGATATTTAGCTTCGATCACGAGGAATCGAGCCCAGGAATAAAAAAATTGCAACAGCCTCATCAGATGAGCTTGATTCGAAATGTCTACGCTTTGAACCAGAATGATTGTGAGGCATGGTTAAAGAAAAATATTCAGCAACCCTGCTCCCCACCCACCATCGAGTGTCAACAAGGACAGAGTTACATTGCACCGGATATCCAGTGAGTGAGTGAGTTAATATTTAACGTCACATCGGCAATATTTCAGCCATATCGTGACGAGAATTAATACATTAATAACAAATAAGTATATATACTTTATAAAAAATCAGCAAAGGACAGTACAATAACTAGAATATCACAGAGTGTATTAAAACTAGTTGAGGAACATATAAAAGCAGAAAGAATTAACAACACAATATAAAAATGGGCTAGAGATCGTCAGTAACTAAAGGGAGATCACCATACCAGGGACCATGGGGACTTACAGTGCCTTTGCTTCCTGCATGGACCCTGGCTGGATTTATATCATTCCTTCAGTCACTGGCGATATTTTACCAGTTAAGCCTTAGATTAAAATGACAAAAATACTACGTTTTAAAATTCTGGTATGCATAACAATACATTGAATGATGTGGGACTTACATACGCTCTTAGAGGGACAATAATTTTACGCTACTTCAACCCCCCTCGAGGGTATAGCCACTAACAACCTAAGTTATATATTAGCACCACCAATATATAAAAACATATTATGTACATCAAAATTTATGTATTAAATCAATTTCCTTTAAAAAATGCAATACTAAATGAGAATGAACTGTTTTGACACTATAATATTTATCCCTTGTGATAGAAAAATCAATACAATCAAGCAGAAAATGCTTGACTGTGATTATTTCCTCACAAGGGAAGCAAAACGGAGGATCCTCACCATTTAAAAGATACTCATGTGTATATCTTGAACGGCCAATACGACATCGTCGCATAATGACCTCTTCAAATTTGGACTGACAACCCAAGTAGGTGTAACCGATATTTGGTTTAATTTCATGTAATTTATTGATACCTACTTGGGCGTCCCACTTCTGTTGCATAAGATCTCGGATGTAAGATCGAATCATGGGTTTAAAATCAGTGTATGGGTTCAGAAGTGGTGTCACAGATTTGTTGAGGGCTGCTTTAGCAGCAGCATCGGACATTGTGTTACCAATGATACCAACATGGCTTGGTAACCAACAAAAGACGATGGCCAGTAGCAAGATCATTAAATAATTCGAGAATTTGGATTAAAAGTGGATGTTTAGGTGACATATTTTTAATCGCCTGAAGGCATGAAAGAGAATCTGAAAACAGTATGAATTGTTTATGTTTAGATTGATTACTGATATATGTAAGTGCTGTAAAAATGGCGTTTGCTTCTGCAGTGAATATGGAACTGTTATCGGGTAAACGTGAAGATATTGTTCTGGATCCAATGACAGTGGCACCATCAACAGCGCCACCATCCTTGGATCCATCTGTAAAGATAGATTTATAAGTGTCATAATTGTTTCTTAATTGAGTGTATTCTTGTTGGTAAATTAATTCGTTAGTGTCCGATTTCTTTAGTTTTGTTAATGTAAGGTCTACCTCTGGCTTCACCATTTGCCAAGGAGGAGATGAGAAAAGTTTAGTAGGAGCTATATCTTGGTGTTGAATATTAGAAGCTGATATTGCAGCTTTTATTCTGATTCCGAGTGGTGGAGTAAGTGTTGATTTCTTATTGTAAAGATCTTCGTAGAGAGGATTGAATATGCATTCAAAAGCTGGATTGGACTGATTAGAATATAATTTAGTGATGTATTGTAAAGATAATTTTAAACGGCGTTGTTTAAGAGAAGGCTCATCTGCTTCTATATAGAGACTGTGAATGGGAGACGTTCTAAAAGCTCCAAGGCAAAGCCTCAGGCCTTGATGATGGATGGTATCGAGTTTTTGTAAATTACTTTTGCAGGCTCCACCATAGATGATGGAGCCATAATCAAGTTTGGAACGAATTAGTGACCTGTATAAGTGGAAGAGGGTTGTTTGATCCCCTCCCCACTTTGAATTAGAAACTACTTTCAATAAGTCGAGTGCCTTCAGGCATTAAGCTTTTAGGTATTTAATATCTTGAAGGAAAGTTAAGTGGTTATCAAAAATAAGTCCCAAGAACTTGACCTCCTTAACAACTTTGATAGGAGTGCCATTCAGAAATAGTTCAGGGTCCTTATGTGGCTTATATTTTCTGCAGAAATGTATACAATTAGTTTTTGATTTGGAAAATTTAAACCCATTTTCTAAACACCACTTGTTAATTTTATTAAGACATAATTGTAATTGCCTTTCTATTGTGTGCATATTTTTACCACGGCAAGATAGATTAAAATCATCCACAAAAAGTGATCCATCAACTGAATCAT
Organism: Haliotis cracherodii; assembly: GCF_022045235.1. Classification (NCBI taxonomy): domain Eukaryota; kingdom Metazoa; phylum Mollusca; class Gastropoda; order Lepetellida; family Haliotidae; genus Haliotis; species Haliotis cracherodii. The sequence goes on from NW_027266286.1 coordinate 35,753,741, forward strand.
TTAAAACTTTCGACAAACTGTTAATTTTGATACTGAATAAAGTGACAGACAAAATACTGCCTTGTGGGACACCCTGATCCTGATTATAATGATCAGACAGGGTTGTACCCACTCGGACTTGAAATTGCCTGTCTGTTAAAAACTGGGATATAAAATGAGGCAAACGGCCTCTTAATCCAAAATCATGAAAATCTTTTAAAATACCATGTTTCCATGTTGTATCGTAAGCTTTTTCTAAATCGAAAAAGATCGATACAGCATGCTGTCTATTTACAATGGAATTTTTAATGAACGATTCTAAACGCACTAAATGATCGATAGTACTTCTGTTCTTCCGGAAACCACATTGTATATTGGAAAGAAGATTATTTGTTTCCAAGTACCACACTAATCGATTATTTACCATGCGTTCCATCGTTTTACAAACACAGCTAGTTAAAGAGATAGGTCGGTAATTTGATGGATCAGAATGATCCCGCCCAGGTTTGGGTATTGGTATAACAATGGCATTATGCCATGAAGGTGGAAACGTCCCTGATGTCCAAATGTCATCGAATATAGTCAACAAAGTTTCAAGGCATGATTCGGGCAAGTGTTTCAGTAGCTGATAATGAATATTATCAGTGCCAGCTGCTGTATCATGAGCTTGCCCTAAGGAAGTATATTGCTCATGTAGTGAAAATACTTCATTGTAATCTTCACCATTATCAGATGTAAAATTTACTTTTTTCTTTTCCTGTTGGAGTTGATATTTTTGAAATTCAGGAGCGTAATTAGATGAAGAAGAATGTTGAGATAAAGTTTCCCCAAAGCTATTGGCAATGGCAGATTTATCAGTTAAAGTATCACCAGCCTTCAAATGGCTGACTGTAGAATTTGATCCCTTTCCTTTGATCTTTTTCATCATGTTCCATACCTTGGACATAGGGGTACGAGAGTTTATTTTGGAGACATAATTCTTCCATGATTGACGTTTATTTTGTTTGAATAGACGTCTCGCTTTAGCATTGGAAATTTTGACAGTGTTCAAGTTATGGACAGTAGGATGTTTACGGAAGTATTTCTCTGCCTTCTTACTTCGATTCCCGACATGGGTACAATGTGTGAAGCCCATATCTGGTGTTCCCCGTCGTGATATTGCTGGAATATTGCTAAAAGCGGCGTAAAACCATACTTACTCACTCACTCACTCACTCTGCCTTCTTACGACATTTCCGAACACGTGGGTTAACAGAGGACTTAGGAATTGATGCATTAGCAATTTCATTCAGTTGATCTGTAAACAACTGAATTGGGTCATTAACATTCTGAAAAGACGTAGGTTGTAATTTAACTTTGCATAAAGATTGAAATAAAAGCCAATCGGCCTTCACAAAATTCCATCGAGGTGAAGGGGGATCATCAGTGGGATAAATGGGTTTAAGCACGGTGGGGAAAATGATCACTCCCACAGAGGTCATCGTGGACGGACCATGAGAATTCATTTAACAAAACTGAATCCGTCAAAGACAGATATAATGATGAATACGTACCAGTTGCAGGGTGCAAGTAAGTGTCCGAGTCATCATTAAAGATGCATAAATCATTATCGGAAACAAAATCCTCGATCACTTTACCCTTTTGATTAAGTATTGAACTTCCCCATAAAGGATTATGTCCATTTAGATCACCCATGATGACACAGGGCTTTGGGAGCTGGTCGTATAGTTTTTGTAGATCATTACGCTGAAGATTTGAAGAAGGAGGAATGTATAAGAAGCAAAGTGTGAAGGCAATATGCGGTGTAATTCTAATAATGCCGATGCGACGTTTAATTTTAACTCACTCACTCACTCACTAACTGCAACTGCCTGCAGAGTCGAGTCAAGCGGAACAGGACTGTGAACAACGCCCGCCGCACTAAAATAGAAGCACCTCCAGTAGTAATGATATGAACTATACTGCTTTAAATCAAACTTATCTGTATTTCTAAGGTACGTCTCTTGTAAACAAATTGCTGATGTATTTAAATTACTTGTTAATAACTGCAGTTCATTAAAATTATGGCGAAGTCCTCTGCAATTCCATTGCATTAGATTGGACAATTGAGTCATGGTGGCTCAATTGGAGATCGCTCACGTGAATGTGAGGAGGAACTACTCCTCCGCCTGTCCTGTGAGGACAGAGTAACCTCCATGTCCAGAGGCCCAAAGGAGTTCTGTAAAGGAACATCTGAAGGCGGAGGGACGATTGGTATTTGTTTTTTCTTCAGTTTCTTTTTTCTTTAAGTTTCTTTTCGTTCGCATGTCAGTTTCATAATTTGTGATTCCATTTGCCATACGGGGCATGATTTGGAGGAAGCAACATGTGGTCCAGAACAGTTGGCGCACTTCAAATCCTTCTCACAGTCAATGCTATCATGACTGTCACCACACCGATGACAAGCCACAGAGCTATGTCAGGACTTTGATCCATGACCAAAACGTTGACACTTGTAGCATCGGAGCGGATTGGGGACATACAGATCCACTCCGATACTGAAATAACCTGCTTTTATTGACTGCGGGAGGGTTGTACGGGCAAACGTCATAAGATACGTATTTGTTTTCGTGATGACACCGTCCTTCTTGAATGTGAAGCGTCTAACTGCAGTTACAGCCTGGTCTCCCAACTCTGTAGTGATTTCGTCTTCAGACATGTCGGACAGACAACGAGCCCTGTCACGAACAATGCCTCGACAAGAATTTAATGTTCTGTGCTCAGACACAGCAACCTCAATATTTGCAAATGTAGAGATAGATAAAAGATTGAGAGATTGCTGTCTCCGAGCACACTCCACCAGAAGCGAACCACTACGGAGACGGGTAACGTTCTTCACCTCACCGCAAATCCCAGAAACAGCCTTAGTAATAGCAAAAGGATTGAGTTTGATGGGTAGGTTATCATCAGCCTCAATAACCAGGAATCTAGCCCAGGTATCAATATTTTGAGCAATACTTCCAGTGGAAATATCGATTTCTTCTAATCTTTTCTTTTTTTCGTTTCGAGATGAACCAGATTGTTGTTGAGCCATGATGAAAGAAAATTATTCGGCATCCCTGCTCCCCACCCGCCACCGAGTGTCAACAGGGACAGTGTTATGTTGCATCGGATATCCAGGATGCAAACACCAGGGATACAGGGATGTTATACTCCAGAGAATATGACGCGAACAGCTGTATTTGCTTACCAACTCAATGCCAGACTGGTTCGGCCCATGAAAAGAAATTGGAAACATACATTATTCGGAGGTCAACATCACCAGATTGGCCCATGAGCCACCGCCTTCTGGCGTAAGACTCTAGGCAAGTAATTCAATTCACACAAGTTATGGATGGCCAAGACCAAAATACACATTACAATACAACACAGGTGTGCATATACAATATTACGCACAGGGCCTGGCATGACCAGCCGATTGATAAGACCTGGCCCATCTTACCACCCGTCTAGGCGAAGTAAGGGTCGAAGTAGTGTGTTGGGCAAAAGGAACACAGTTCCAGGAACCAGTGCCCTCAACTACCAGACTCCCGTCCTCCGCCGACACAGGGACGCAACCCACGGCAAACGGGCTGCCCACTTTGGTCGCCTCTTACGACCAGCAATGGGGTGCTGTGGAAATATTCTACCCCGGTTCCACACGGGGGAAGAGCTATTAGCGCTACCCAGCACTCACCACGAGGAGGTTGCTCTTCACGAGAGCCACCGGATATCCAGGATGCAAACACAAGGGATACAGGTTTGTTATACAAATATGACACGAATAGCTTTATTTATCTACCAATTCAATGCCAGACTAGTTCTGCCCTTGACAAGAAACTGGAGACATACATCATTCGGAGGTCAACATCACCAGATTGGCCCATGGGCCACCGCCTTCTGGCACAAGACTCTAGGCAAATTGTTACATAAATAGTTTGAAAATTCAAGCATTATATACACGTCTAAGTCTAAACAATACATTGTTAAAAATCACGTGAGTGCATACACAATTTTATGCACATGGCTTGGCTTGACCAGCTGATTGATAGAATCGGGCCCATTCTAGGTGAAGTAAGGGTCAAAGTGGTGTGTTGGACAAAATGAACACCGGTTCCTGGCTCCAGTGCCCTCAACCACCAGAATCCCGTCCTCCGCCGACACAGGGGCGCAACCCATGGCAAACAGGTTGCCCAATTCGGTCGCCTTTTACGACCAGCAATGGGGTGCAGTGGAATCATTCCGCCCAGGTTCAAAACGCGGGAAGAGCTATTAGCGTTACCAAGCACTCACCACGAGGAGGTTGCTCTTCACGAGTGCCACAATTCGTTTGAACCGCTTGATATGGACGTCACTCCATCACACCCAGTAAGTGGTGGTGGCCATTCCACACGTTCTAGATCCCCAGTTGAGCCTCCATGAGTGGCACCCTAAATTTGATTTAGTGGAATTGCAGAGGACACAGGAAGAATTTAAATGAGATACAATTGTTGTTACAAGATTTTAGATCATCTGCACTGTGTCTCCAAGAGACATATCTTAAGCAGACCGACAACTTTGATTTGTGTCAGTACACGTCATATCATTCATTTTCTACACCGGGAAATAAAGCTACTGGAGGATCTACGATTTTGGTGAAGCAGGGAGTGATCCACAGCCCTGTTTCCCTTCATACTAATCTTGAAGCCTGTGCAGTACGATTAACTTTGCACCTAACAATTACTTTGTGCTCTTTGTATATTTCACCTTCATCCATCAACAGTCTGATATTCAGAAGCTATATGATCAGCTCCCAAAGCCCTGCATCATCATGGGCGATTTAAACGGGCATAACCCTCTATGGGGAAGTGCAAGTACAAACAATAAGGGGAAAATCATTGAAGATTTTGCATCTGATAATAACTTATGTATATTGCATGACGATTCAAGCACTTATTTACATCCTGCCACAGGAACTTATTCTATCCCTCACAGATTCAGATATTTACAATGAATTTGAATGGTCCGTACATGACGACCCTTGTGGAAATAATCACTCCCCTACTGTTTTAAAACCGAATGATGACCCACCTTCATCGCGATGGAATTTTACAAAGGCAAATTGGTCTGTGTATGAATTATTATGTACGAAACAATTAAAGCCTGACAATTTCAGGAATGTACCAGATCCCATACAATTGTTTTCGGCTCAACTCAATGATATTGCTGACCAAACAATTCCTAAGTCCTCTGCAAATCCTCATATTCGTAAACCATGGTTTACTACGACTGTAAACAAGCAAAAAAGTGTAGGAAGACAGCGGAAAAGTATTTCCGCAAACACCCTACTGTTCAGAATTTGAATTATGTCAAAACTACTAGTGCCAAAGCACGACGTGCTTATAAGCAAATTAATCGCCGATCTTGGCGTCTGTACATCATCTTAAAGACGGTGACAAATTTATAACTGATCAAATTGATATTTCAAATAAACTTGGCGAAACTCTGGCCAAAAGTTCTTTACATCAAATTATGTTCCTGAAGTTCAGAGACATAAGAAACAACAGGACAAGAAAAAAGTTAATTTTGATTCTAACAATGGTAAATATTACAATGAAGTGTTTTCATTGCATGAGCTACATACCGCTCATGATACTGCAGCAAGGGATGATAATATCCATTATCAGTTATTGAAGCATTTGCCTGAATCATGTCTTATGACACTTTTGGATATTATTGACCAAATGTGGACTTCAGGGAATTTCCCTCCTTCATGGCATAATGCCATTGTTGTCCCTATACCCAAACCTGGCCGAGATCATACAGATCCCTCAAATTATCGCCCTATATCGTTAACCAGTTGTGTTTGCAAAACCAACGAATGGTGAATAATAACCTTCTCACAAATATTCAATGTGGTTTCCGGAAAAATAGAAGAACTATTGATCATTTAGTACGCTTAGAATCCTTTGTTAAAAATGCTATTGTAAATAAACAACACGTAGTTTCAATTTTCTTTGATCTTGAGAAGGCTTACGATACTACTTGGAAGCATGGCATTCTAAAGGATTTACATGATTTTGGTTTGAGAGGCCGTTTGCCTCATTTTATATCACAATTTTTAACAGACAGACAATTTCAAGTCCGAGTGGGTTCCACCCTGTCTGACCATTATAATCTGAATCAGGGTGTCCCACAAGGCAGTATTTTGTCTGTCACCTTGTTTAGTATTAAAATTAATAGTTTGTCCAAGGTTTTAAGTGATTCAGTGGATGGATCACTGTTCGATGATGATTTTAATGCATCTTGTCGTGGTAAAAATATGCAAACCATAGAGAGGCAGTTACAAATCTGTCTCAATAAAATTCATAAGTGGTCTCTCAAGCATGTCCTGCTTGACTGTGTTGATTTTTCCATCACAAGTGATAATTATTTCAGTGCAACATCAATGATGGATCTTTTTAATAATGTTTCGTCTCATTTAATAATTAGCTTTTAAAAAGAAATAGAACTTGTACATACATTTTGATAAACGTGTTTTGTAATTAATAAATGATCTTTTAATACTGGTCGAATAAATTGGATAACTAATTGCAGAATGTATGTTGTTTTAATTCGGCTAAATTGACAATAATCGCCAACCACTGAAGGGATGGTGTAAATCCTGCTGGGGTCCATGCAGGTAGCAAAAGTACTGTAAGTCCCCATGGACCCTGGCGTGGTGATCTACCTTCAGTTGTTGGTGATCTACAGCCTGTTTTTATGTTGTTAAATGTTAATATTTTTTTACATGCTAGTTTTATGTGAATCTGTGATATTCTAGTTATCATGCTACCCTTCGTCGGCAGAATTGTATGCAGTTTAAAATATATTGTTCATGTCAAATTTTGTTTCGTCACGATATGGCTAAAATATTGCCGATGTGACGTTAAACTTTAACTCACTCTCTTACTCACTAATATCCATTATCAGTTATTGAAGCATTTGCCTGAATCATGTCTTGAGTCACTTTTGGATATTTTTGACCAAATATGGACTTCAGGGCATTTTCCTCCTTCGTGGCATAATGCCATTGTAGTCCCCATACCAAAACCTGGCCGAGATTCCTAAAATTATTGCCCTATATCGTAAAACAGTTGTGTTTGCAAAACCATGGAGCGAATGGTGAATAATAGATTAGTTTGGTTTCTGGAAACCAATAACCTTCTCACAAATATTCAATGTGGTTTCCGGAAAAATAGAAATACTATTGATCATTTAGTACGCTTAGAATCCTTTGTTAAAAATGCTATTGTAAATAAACAACACGTATTATCAATTTTCTTTGATCTTCTGGAAGCATGGCATTTTAAAGGATTTACATGATTTTGGCTTGAGAGGTCGTTTACCTCATTTTATATCTCAATTTTTAACAGACAGGCAATTTCAAGTCCGAGTGGGTTCCACCCTGTCTGACCATTATAATCAGGATCAGGGTGTCCCGCAAGGCAGTATTTTGTCAGTCACTTTATTTAGTATTAAAATAAAAAATCTGTCCAAGGTTTTAAGTGATTCAGTGGATGGATCACTGTTCGTGGATGATTTTGATGTATCTTGTCGTGGTAAAAATATGCATACCATAGAGAGGCAGTCACAAATCTGTCTAAATAAAATTCACATGTGGTGTCTCGAAAACGGGTTTAAATTTTCTAAATCTAAAACCAACTGTTTAAACTTCTGTAGAAAATATAAGCCCCATAAAGAACCTGAATTATTTTTGAGTGAGTGAGTGAGTGAAATTTAACGTCACATCGGCAATATTTCAGCCATATTGTGACGAAACAGTTATAATAATTATAGTTTGATTTAATTAAAAACCTGTCAAAGATGGACATTAAGATACCTAGAGTATCACAGTTTCGATGTTAAAACTAGTTGAGAACAGTTTAAAGAATACATTTTCATTCAACAATACAATATAAAAATGGGCTATAGATCACCAGCAACCAAAGTTAGGCCACCTCACTAGGGACCGTGGGGACTTACATTACTTTTGCTACCTGCACGGCTCCCCAGCAGGATTTACACCAACCCTTCAGCTGCTGGTGATGGGATGCAATAAAGCCAACAGTTAAAATAAACAAATATACTACGTTTAAAACGTGTAAGAATAAATGTACTTTGAATGATGTGGTCTTACATATTCTCCCAGGGGGACAATAATTTTACGCTACTTCAACCCCCTTTGAGGATATAGCCACTAACAATCTAGTCACTCGTGAAGAGCAGGGGCAGAATATTTCCACAGCACCCCATTGCTGGTCGTAAGAGGCGACCAAAGTGGGCAGCCCGGTTGCCGTGGGTTGCGTCCCTGTGTCGGCGGAGGACGGGAGTCTGGTAGTTGAGGGCACTGGTTCCTGGAACTGTGTTCCTTTGCCCAACACACTACTTCGACCCTTACTTCGCCTAGACGGGTGGTAAGATGGGCCAGGTCTTATCAATCGGCTGGTCATACCATGCCCTGTGCGTAATATTGTATATGCACACCTGTGTTGTATTTTACTGTATATTTTGGTCTTGGCCGTGCATAACTTGTGTGAATACTCAATTGTTGATTGAATAAATTTTCTTACGGCAGAAGGCGCTGGCTCATGGGCCAATCTGGTGATGTTGACCTCTGTATTCTGTATGTCTCCAGTTTCTTGTCATGGACTGAACCTGCCTGGCACTACATCTGGTAGATAAATATAGCTATTCAAGTCATATTTGCTGGAGTATAACATCCCTTTATCCCTGGTGTTTGCATGCTGGAAATCCGATGCGCTACAGCACTGTCCTTGTTGACACTCCATGGGGGGTGGGCAGCAGGTATGCTGAAACACTTTTCTTTCGCCATGTCTACCAAACAACCTGGTTCACTTCGTAACGACAAAAAAAAGACGTCTTGAAGATGATGATTCTGGGAGCATTCCCACCAACTCCGATTCATGGGCCCAATTCCTGGTGATCGAGGCTGCTGACAAACTACCTTTAAAATTGAATCCGTTTGTTATTTCAAAAGCTATTAACGGACACTGTGGAGAAGTGAAAAATGTCACTCGTCTCCGTAGTGGTTCTATTCTTGTGGAGTGTCTGAAGAAACAGCAATCTCTTGTCGATCAGTCAATTTGCAAATATTGAGGTTGAGTTTGCTGTTTCAGAACACAAGACTTTAAACTCCAGTAGAGGCATTGTTCGAGAGAGAGCTCGATGCCTTTCGGACATGTCTGAACAAGAAATTATTACAGAGTTAAAGGATCAGGCAGTGACAGCTGTTAAACGTTTCACCAAAAAGGTCAATAGTGTTATCTATCACTCCCCTGAATACCTATCTCTTCACATTTGATAGACCAAGTATCCCTCGTTCAATTAACGCTGGTTATGTTAATATCGGAGTGGAGGTGTATGTCCCCAATCCACTCCGGTGTTATACTTGCCAAAAGTTTGGTCATGGTTCCAAATCTTGTGATCGACCTCATGATTGCCAGCGTTGTGGTGGTAAACATGACAGCACTGAATGTAGGGAAGACGTCAAGTGTGCCAACTGTAATGGCCAACATGAAGCCTGGTCCAAATCCTGTCCACTATGGAAGACTGAATCCCAGATAATGAAACTCAAACATCTAACCAATATTTCATATCTGGAAGCCAAAAAGCAAGTAGCAAATCAGTTACCATCAACTTTAACGTATTCTGCTGCAGTGTCTCGTTCTTTTGCCACTTCATCCATAGAATGTCAGACTGAGTTGACATGGGTTCACTCCGTTCAACCAGTTGAAACAACATCTGTCATCCAGCCAAACAAATCAGATTGTCAGCCCACTACATCATCTTCAGAATCACAGACTGATCCACAATCTTTACCTATTATTGAAAAACCAGGACATGTTCACATGTCAAAGATAGAAAGAAAAAACTAAACAGACAACATGTTAGGACAGCCTCTCCTTCAGAGGTGCCTGTCCATAACTCCTTTGGACCTTTGGATATGGAGGTAACTCCGTCTTCACAGGCCAGTGCTAGGAGTTCTTCACGCTCGCGTGTGAGATTACCTTTTGAGCCGCCATGACTCACACGCCTCATTTGATTCAGTGGAATTGCAGAGGACTCAGGAAAATTTTTAATGACATACAATTGCTAATTCAGGACTTTACACCATCAGCAGTGTGTCTCCAAGAGACTAATCTTAAGCATAGTGATGTATTTGATTTACGGAAATACAATTGCTATCATTCATTTTCACCTCCAGGTGAGAAAGCTACTGGAGGTTCTACTATATTGATCAGGCAAGGCATCATCCATAGTACTGTTCCCCTCAATACAAATCTTCAAGCTGTAGCTGTCCGACTTACCTTGCACATTGCACTTACTTTGTGCTCCTTGTATATCCCTCCTTCGAATACTCTTCAGCAGGCTGATCTTCAGAATCTCTATGATCAGTTACCAAAGCCCTGTATCATCATGGGCGATCTAAATGGACATAACCCTCTATTGGGAAGTTCAAATACAAACAGTAAGGGAAAAGTGCTTGAAGACTTTATTGCGGACAATATTCTCTGCACATTTAATGACGATTCAAACACTTATTTACATCCTGCTACGGGAACATATTCAGCACTGGATCTCTCAATCACAGATCCAGATCTTTATACCGAATTTGAATGGTCAGTTCATGATGACCTTTGTGGAAGTGACCATTTCCCTACCATCCTTAAAACTGTTAACCCTACTGATCGTCCACCAACAACTCGGTGGAATTTTACAAAGGCTGATTGGTCATTATATGAATTATTATCCACTGAAAAATTAACACCTGACATTTTTCAACATGTTCAAGATCCGATACAGTTGTTTTCGGACTTGCTGAATGAAATTGCTAATGAAGCAATTCCAAAGTCCTCTGCAATTCCTCATATTCGTAAACCATGGTTTAACAACGAATGCAATCAGGCACGAAAATATCGAAAGAAAGCGGAAAAAGTATTTCCGCCGCCATCCTACAGTCCATAATCTAGATAAGGTCAAAATTACAAATGCCAAGGCACGACGTGCTTTTAAACAAAATAAGCGTCACTCTTGGAGGAACTATGTCTCCAAACTTAATTCCCGTACACCCATTTCCAAGGTGTGGAATATGGTTCAAAGAATAAAAGGCAAAGGTTCAAAATCTCCTGTACATCATCTAAAAGAAGGTGACAGATTAATAACTGATAAATTAGATGTTGCAAATAAACTTGGCGAAACTCTTGCCAAAAATTCTTCATCAACAAATTATGTCCCTGAGTTTCAGAAATATCAGAAACAACAGGAGAAGAAAAAGTTAATTTTGATTCAACTAATGGTGAAGATTACAATGAGGTATTTTCATTGCATGAGCTACATACCGCTCTTAAGCAAGATCATGATACTGCAGCGGCTGATGATAAGATCCATTATCAGTTATTGAAGCATTTGCCTGAATCATGTCTTGAGACACTTTTAAATATCTTTGACCAAATATGGACTTCAGGGCATTTTCCACCTTCGTGACATAATGCCATTGTAGTCCCCATCCCAAAACCTGGCCGGGATCATACAGATCCCTCAAACTATCGCCCTATATCGTTAACCAGTTGTGTTTGCAAAACCATGGAGCGAATGGTGAATAATAGATTAGTTTGGTTTCTGGAAACCAATAACCTTCTCACAAATATTCAGTGTGGTTTCCGGAAAAATAGAAGAACTATTGATCATTTAGTGAGTGAGTGAGTCAATATTTAGCGTCACATCGGCAATGGCACTCGTGAAGAGCAACCTCCTCGTGGTGAGTGCTGGGTAGCGCTAATAGCTCTTCCCCCGTGTGGAACCGGGGTAGAATATTTCCACAGCACCCCATTGCTGGTCGTAAGAGGCGACCAAAGTGGGCAGCCCGTTTGCCGTGGGTTGCGTCCCTGTGTCGGCGGAGGACGGGAGTCTGGTAGTTGAGGGCACTGGTTCCTGGAACTGTGTTCCTTTGCCCAACACACTACTTCGACCCTTACTTCGCCTAGACGGGTGGTAAGATGGGCCCGGTCTTATCAATCGGCTGGTCATGCCAGGCCCTGTGCGTAATATTGTATATGCACACCTGTGTTGTATTCTAATGTATTTTTCGGTCTTGGCCGTGCATATCTTGTGTATATTCTCCATTTTGGATTGAATAAATTGCCTAGAGTCTTACGCCAGAAGGCGGTGGCTCATGGGCCAATCTGGTACTTTCGACTTCTGAGTTCTGTATGTCTTCAATTTCCTGTCATGGGCCGAACCTGCCTGGCATTTTATTTGATAGACAAATACAGCTATTCATGTTGTTCTTACTGGAGTATACCACCTCTGTATCCCTGATGCTTGCATGTTGTAGATCCGGTGCAATATAACATCGCTCTTTGTGGCACTCCATGGTGGGAGGGGAGCAGTGGTGCTGAATAATTTACTTTCACCATGGCAAACAATCTCTCTGGTTCAAACCGCAACGAAAAGAAAAGACGTTTAGAAGCTGAGACTTTCTCATCTGACGCTGCTGCTGTTCAACACAATTCCAATTGGTCACAATTTCTTGTAGTTGAATCTGGAACTGATCATCCTTTAAAAATGAATCCATTTGCAATTTGCAAAGCCATTGAAGGTATTTGCGGAGAGGTAAAAAATGTTTCACGGCTCCGGGGCGGCTCTCTTTTGGTGGAGTGTGCACGGAGACAGCAAGCTATCAATCTTTTGAATTGTACAATGTTTGCAAACACTGCAGTAGCTGTCTCTGAGCACAGAACGCTAAATTCAAGTCGAGGTATCATCCGCGACAGAGCCCGTTGTCTGGCTGAGATGTCAGAGGACGAGATACTTGATGAATTAAAGGAACAACATGTCACGTCAGTGAAGCGTTTCTCAAGAAAAGATGGTGAGACCTTCGTTCCTACGAACACATATTTGTTCACCTTCTCCCTTTCAACCATACCCCAATCAATAAAGGCAGGCTATTTCAACATCGGAGTGGAGGTGTATGTCCCCAATCCACTCCGATGTTATAAGTGTCAGAAGTTTGGACATGGGTCCAAGACATGCAATCGATCGTCTGTTTGTTTCCGCTGTGGTAGCAATCATGACGGTTCTGATTGTACAGCTGAACTCAAATGTGTTAATTGTAATGGCCGACATGTTGCTTCTTCTGTCCTGTCCACTGTGGAAACTTGAAAAGGATATTTTGACTGTCAAATGTCAAAATAATTTGTCTTATCTAGATGCTAAAAAACTTGTTGCCAGCCGGTCTCCTCCATCAACACAAACCTATGCTGCAGCTGTCTCTCGCCCTCCCACAACTAGATCAATAGAATGTCAAACTGATTTGACATGGACAAATTCAGAACATCCAATGCCTATTACGACAACATCTGAAAGCCAGACACCTCAATTAGCTACTACAGCATGTGACAATTCTTCACCATCTAAGATTATGAGTGAAACTTTGACTCAATCTTTAGCAGCTCCAGAAATGTCAGCTACTGTACAAACATCAGCTGACACGTCAAGAAAACAAAAGAAAAAACAAAACAGGAAAATTACAACAAAGATCCCGACTCCTACTGAAACATCTGTAGATTTTCACAACTTCTTTGATCCTTTAGAGATGGATGTTACTCCATCCTCACATCACAACAGCAGTTGTGACTCCTCTTCATGTTCACGTGAGCGATCTCCTGTGGAACCGCCATGAATCATTCAAATGTACTTCAATGGAATTGCAGAGGGCTTAGGCACAATTTTAACGAACTACAGTTATTAACAACTGATTTTATTCCATCAGCAATTTGTTTACAAGAGACGTACTTAAAAAATACTGATAAATTTGAATTAAGGCAGTATAGTTCCTATCATTCTTTTTCTCCTCCAGGAGATAAAGCTACTGGAGGTGCTTCTGTTCCGCTTGACACGAATTTGCAAGCAGTTGCAGTTAGACTTACACTGCATATTGCCTTCACACTTTGCTCCTTCTACATTCCTCCTTCTTCAAATCTTCAGCGTAATGATCTGCAAAAACTATACGACCAGCTCCAAAAGCCCTGTGTCATCATGGGTGATCTAAATGGACATAATCCTTAATGGGGCAGTGGAAAAGTGATCGAGGATTTTGTTTCCGATAATGATCTTTGCATTTTTAATGATGACTCGGACACTTACTTACACCCTGCAACTGGTACGTATTCATCTTTAGATCTGTCTCTGACGGATTCAGTTTTGTTAAATGAATTCTCATGGTCCGTCCATGATGACCTATGTGGGAGTGACCATTTCCCCACGGTGCTTAAACCCATTAATCCCACTGATGATCCACCTTCACTTCGATGGAATTTTGTGAAGGCTGATTGGCTTTTATTTCAATCTTTATGCAAAGATAAATTACAACCTACGTGTTTTCAGAATGTTATTGACCCGATTCAGTTGTTCTCAGATCAACTGAACAAAATTGCTGATGAATCAATTCCTAAGTCCTCCGTCAACCCACGTGTTCGTAAACCATGGTTTGATGACACTTGCAAACAAGCTAGGAAATGTCGTAAGAATGCGGAGAAATACTTCCGTAAACATCCTACTGTCCATAATTTAAACACAGTAAAAATTTCAAATGCTAAGGCGAGACGTCTATTTAAGCAAAATAAACGTCTATCATGGAGAAACTATGTCTCCACAATAAACACTCGTACCCCTATGTCAAAGGTATGGAACATGATTAAAAAGATCAAAGGCAAGGGATCAAATTCTACAGTTAACCATCTGAAGGATGGCGATACTTTACTAACTGATAAAACTGCTATTGCCAATAGACTTGGGAAAACATTATCTCAACATTCGTCTTCATCTAATTACGTTCCCGAATTTCAAAAATACCAGCTCCAACAGGAAAAGAAAAAAGTAAATTTTACATCTGATAATGGTGAAGATTACAATGAGGTATTTTCACTCCATGAGCTATATACTGCCCTAGGGCAAGCTCATGATACAGCGGCAGGCGCTGATAATATTCATTATCAGCTACTGAAACACTTGCCCGAATCATGCCTTGAAACTTTATTGACTATTTTCGATGATATTTGGACATCTGGGACGTTTCCACCTTCATGGCATAATGCCATTGTTATACCAATACCCAAACCTGGGCGGGATCATAATGATCCTTCAAATTACCGACCTATCTCTCTAACTAGCTGTGTTTGTAAAACGATGGAACGCATGGTAAATAATCGATTAGTGTGGTACTTGGAAACAAATAATCTTCTTTCCAATATACAATGTGGTTTCCGGAAAAACAGAAGTACTATCGATCATTTAGTGCGTTTAGAATCGTTCATTAAAAATTCCATTGTAAATAGACAACATGCTGTATCGATCTTTTTCGATTTAGAAAAAGCATACGAAACAACATGGAAACATGGTATTTTAAAAGATCTTCATGATTTTGGATTAAGAGGCCGTTTGCCTCATTTCATATCACAGTTTTTAACAGACAGGCAATTTCAAGTCCGAGTGGGTACAACCCTGTCTGATCATTATAATCAGGATCAGGGACACCCACAAGGCAATATTTTGTCTGTCACTTTATTCAGTATCAAAATTAACAGTTTGTCGAAAGTTTTAAATGATTCAGTTGATGGATCACTTTTTGTGGATGATTTTAATCTATCTTGTCGTGGTAAAAATATGCGCACAATAGAAAGGCAATTACAATTATGTCTTAATAAAATTCACAAGTGGTTTTTAGAAAACGGGTTTAAATTTTCCAAATCAAAAACTAATTGTATACATTTCTGCAGAAAATATAAGCCACATAAGGACCCTGAACTATTTCTGAATGGCACTCCTATCAAAGTTGTTAAAGAGGCCAAGTTCTTGGGACTTATTTTTGATAACCACTTAACTTTCCTTCCACATATAAAATACCTAAAAGCTAAATGCCTGAAGGCACTCGATCTCTTGAAAGTTGTTTCCAATTCAAAGTGGGGAGGGGATCAAACAACCCTCTTACACTTATACAGGTCACTGATCCGTTCAAAACTTGATTCTTGCTCCATCGTCTATGGTGGAGCCTGCAAAAGTAATTTACAAAAACTAGATACGATACATCATCAGGGTCTGAGGCTTTGCCTTGGAGCCTTCAGACCGTCTCCCATTCACAGTCTCTATATAGAAGCAGATGAGCCTTCTCTTAAACAACGCCGACTAAAATTATCTCTACAATTCATCACTGAATTATATTCTAATCCGTCAAATCCAGCTTTTGAATGTATATTCCATCCTCTCTACGAGGATCTTTACAATAAGAAATCAGCACTCAATCTACCACTCAGAATTAGAATAAAATCTGCAATATCAGCTTCGAATATTAAACTCCAAGATATAGCTCCTACTCAACTTTTCTCATCTTCTCCTTGGCAAATGGTAAAGCCAGAGGTAGACCTGACATTAACCAAACTTAAGAAATCCGATACTAACCAATTAATATACCAACAAGAATACCATCAACTAAGAAACAATTATGACACTTATAAATCTATATTTACAGATGGATCCAAGGATGGTGGCGCAGTTGCTAGTGCCACTGTCATTGGATCCAGAACAATCTCTTCCCGTTTACCTGATAACAGTTCAATATTCACTGCAGAAGCAAACGCCATTTTTACAGCACTTAAATATATCAGTAATCAATCTAAACATAAACAATTCATAATGTTTTCAGATTCTCTTTCATACCTTCAGGCAATTAAAAATATGTCTTCAAAACATCCACTTTTAATCCAAATTCTTGAGTTATTTAATGATCTTGCTACTGGCCAATATGACATCGTCTTTTGTTGGTTACCAAGCCATGTTGGTATCAAAGGTAACACAATGGCCGATGCTGCTGCTAAAGCAGCGCTAAACAAATCTGTGACACCACTTCTGATCCCATACACTGATTTTAAACCCATGATTCGATCCTACATCCGAGATCTTATGCAACAGAAGTGGTACGCCAAAGTAGGTATCAATAAATTACATGAAATTAAACCAAATATCGGATATACCTTCTTGGGGTGTCAGTCCAGATTTGAAAAGGTCATTATGCGACGATGTCGTATTGGCCACGGCAGATATACTCATGAATATTTACTAAAAGGTGAGGATCCTCCGTTTTGTATCCCTTGTTATGAAAGAATCACCGTCAAGCATGTCCTGCTTGACTGTGTTGATTTTTCCATCACAAGGGGTAAATATTTCAATGTAAAAACAATTAAGGACCTTTTTATTGATGTTAATTCTCGTTTAATATTATGTTTTTTAAAAGAAATAGAACTTGTCCATAAATTTTGATGTCCTTAATGTATTATTTTATTAATTGGTAGTGCTAATTAATAACTTAGATTGTGAGTGGCTGTACCCTCGAGGGGGGTTGAAGTAGCGTAAAATTATTGTCCCCCTAAGAGGGTATGTAAGTCCCCAACCATTCGTAGTATTTTTATGCATACCAGACTTTAAATCGTAGTATATTTGTTAGTTTTATTCAATGGCTAAACTTGCATATAATCGCCAGCGACTGAAGGGATGGTGTAAATCCTACCGGGGTCCATGCAGGAAGCAACGGTACTGTAAGTCCCCATGGTCCCTGGTGTGGTGATCTCCCTTTAGTTACTGACGATCTCTAGCCCATTTTTATATTGTGTTGTTCCTTACTACTTAATGCTTTTAAATGTTCTGCAACTAGTTTTAAATCTTATCTGTGATATTCTAGTTCTCATACTGTCCTTTGATGACAGATTTTTATAAAGTTTAAATATTTGTATATTTCATGTCTAATTTCTCGTCACGATATGGCTGAAATATTGCCGATGTGACGTAAAGCAGTACCTCACTCACTCACTCACTCACTACGGCAATATTACAGCCATACCGTGACGAGAAGTTATACATTAAATATACAAATATTTAAACTTTATAAAAACCTGTCATCGAAGGACAGTATGATAACTAGAATATCACAGAAAAAGTTTAAAACTAGTTGAGGAATATCTAAAAGCAACAAACATAAGTTAACAACACAATATAAAAATGGCCTAGAGATCGTCAGTAACTAAAGGGAGATCACCATACCAGGGACCAAGGGGACTTACAGTACCTTTGCTTCCTGCATGGACACTGGCAGGATTTATATCAACCCTTCAGTCACTAACGATTGTTTACCAGTTATGCCTTATAATAAAATGACAAAAATGCTACGTTTTAAAATTCTGGCATGCATAAAAATACTGTGAATGATGTGGGACTTATATACCCTCTTAGGGGGACAATAATTTTACACTACTTCAACCCCCCTCGAGGGTACAGCCACGAATCATCTAAGTTATGAATGTGGACTACCAATTTATAAAATAATACATTAATACATTCAAAATTTATGAACAAGTTCAATTTCTTTTAAAAAACATTATATAAAACGAGAATTGACATCATTAAAAAGGTCCTCAATTGTTTTAACATTGAAATATTTATCCCTTGTGATGGAAAAATCAATACAGTCAAGCAGGACATGCTTGACCGTGATTCTTTCATCACAAGGGATACAAAACGGAGGATCCTCACCTTTCAATAAATATGCATGCGTGAATCTCGAATGGCCAATACGGCATCGTCGCAAATTGACCTCTTCAAATCTGGACTGACAGCCCAAGTAGGTGTAACCGATATTTGGTTTAATTTCATGTAATTTATTGATACCTACCTGGGTGTCCCACTTCTTTCGCATCCGATCACGGATGTAACATCTGATGAGAGGTTTCATATCAGTGTATGGGATACAAAGTGGTGTCACAGATTTGTTGAGTGATGCTTTAGCAGCAGCATCGGCCATTGTGTTCCCAGTGATTCCAACATGGCTGGGTAACCAACAGAAAATGATGTCGCATTGGCCAGTGGCAAGATCATTCAACAATTCAAATTTCTATTTTAAGTGGATGTGTGGCTGAGATTCTTTTAATAGTCTGGAGGCAAGAAAGAGAATCGGAAAAAATAATGAATTGGTTATGTTTAGATTGTATGTTGATGTATTTAAGTGCTGTTAAGATAGCATTAGCTTCTGCTGTAAAAATTAAACAGTTTTCTGGTAATCGGGATGAGAAAATCCTGGATCCAAGGACGGTGGCGCTGGCAACAGCATCACCATCCTTGGATCCATCTGTAAATATAGATTTGTAAGTATCATATGTGCTTCGTAATTCGTTATATTGTTGTTGATTAGTTGGTTTGTGTCAGATTTCTTTAGATTAGTTAATGTTAGGTCCACCTGTGGCTGCACAAACTGCCAGGGTGGAGACGAGAAAAGCTGAGTTGGGGCAATGTTTTCAAGATTTAATTTCGCAGCAGAAAGGTGACATTGTATTCTTATTCCAAGAGGTGGAATAACAGATAATTTCGTTTGGTAGAGAGTACCATAAAGTGGATTAAAAACACAGTCATAAGCTGGATTTGATTTCAAAGAACGTAATTTAGATGTATATTGCAAAGATAATTTAATACGACGTTGATGAAGGGACGGTTCATCAGCCTCCACGTACAGACTTTGTATTGGTGAAGTTCGGAAGGTTCCAAGGCAAAGCCTCAGGCCTTGATGGTGAATAGGATCTAGAATTTTTAAATTGCTTTTACAAGCTCCACCATAAATGATGGAGCCATAATCTAGTTTAGCGGATAAGTGCTCTGTAAAGTTGAAGGAGGGTTTTCTGATCTCCTCCCCACTTAGAGTTTGAGACAACTTTTAGTAAGTCCAGGGCTTTCAGACATTTATTCTTCAAATATTTAATGTGAGGCAGAAAAGTCAAATGGTGATCAAAAATGATACCCAGGAAGTTGGCTTCTTTGACAACCTTAATAGGAGTGTTATCTAAAAATAGTTCCGGATCTTTGTGCGGTTTATATTTTCTACAAAAATGAATACAATTTGTTTTAGATTTTGAGAACTTAAATCCATTTTCCAAAGACCATTTTTGGATTTTATTTAAACATAGTTGATGTTGCCTTTCAATTGTATTCATGTTTTTGCCACGACAGGAAATATTGAAATCATCCACAAAAAGTGATCCATCAATTGAATCATTTAAAACTTTAGAGAGACTATTTATTTTAATACTAAACAATGTGACAGACAAAATACTGCCTTGTGGGACACCCTGATCCTGACTATAATGATCAGACAGGGTAGAACCCACGCGGACTTGAAATTGTCTGTCAGTTAAAAACCTGGATATAAATTGAGGCAAACGGCCTCGCAATCCAAAATCATGTAAATCTTTTAAAAAACCGTGCTTCCATGAAGTGTCATATGCTTTTTCTAGATCGAAAAAGATAGACACTGCATGTTGCTTGCTTATCATTGCATTCTTAACGAATGACTCTAATCGAACTAAATGGTCAATGGTACTGCGATTTTTACGAAACCCACATTGAATATTTGTGATTAAATTATTGGTACTAAGTACCATGTCAGTCTATTATTGACCATGCGTTCCATGGTTTTGCAAACGCAGCTAGTCAATGAAATGGGTCTATAATTTGAGGGATTGATATGATCCCGTCCCGGTTTTGGTATGGGAATAACTATGGCATCACGCCATGAAGAAGGAAACTTATCAGATGTTCAGATATCGTCAAATAGTAACAAAAGAGTTTCTAAACAAGGTTCCGGTAAATGTTTTAAGAGTTGATAATGTATGTTATCAGCTCCTGAAGCAGTATCATGAGCTTGCCCAAGGGCAGTATGGAGCTCATGAATGGAGAATATTTCATTGTAGTCTTCCCCATTATCTGATTTAAAATTAATGTTTGTCTTTTCCTGTTGACGCTGGTATTCTTGAAATTTAGGTACATAGTTAGTCGCGGAAGAATGTGTTGCCAAAGTTTCTCCCAGTTTATTAGCAATATCTGAACTATCCGTAAGCAATTCATCCCCATTTTTAAGGTGGTGAATGCTGGATTTGGAACCCTTACCTTTGATCTTTTGGATCATGTTCCATACTCTAGACATTGGAGTCCGTGAATTTATTTTTGTAACATAGTTCTGCCAAGATTGTCGTTTATTTTGTTGAAATGTTCGTCTGGCCTTAGCATTTAAGATTTTATATTTATTCAAATTATGGACCATAGGATGGCGACGGAAATAGTGTTCAGCTTTTTTCCTTGCCTTCCTAGCTTGTTTGTAGTCATTAGTAAACCACGGTTTACGGATGTGAGGATAAGCAGAGGACTTAGGAATACAGGTATCAGCTATGTTATTCAGTTCATCAGAAAAAAACTTGTATTGGATCAGATAAGTCAGTAAAAAGTGCAGGTGTTAATTTGTTTGAAGCTAGTATTTCAAAACAATGGCCAGTTGGCTTTTGAAAAGTTCTATTTTGTTGAAGGAGGAACGTCAGATGGGATAACCGGTTTTAATATTGTCGGGAAATGGTGTCTGCCACATAAGTCATCGTGAACGGACCAATCGAATTCATTAAGCAGATCAGAGTTTGTAATAGAGAGATCAAGCGATGAGTACGTACCTGTTCCAGGATGTAAATAGGTTTTAGAATTGTCAACTGTCTTCCCTTTATTGTTTGTATGGACACTTCCCAAAAAGTGGATTGTGCCCATTTAAATCACCCATAACAATACAGGGCTTTGGTAGCTGGTCATACAGGGCTTGAAGATCAGCTTGACAGAGATTTGAAGATGGAGGAACATAAAGAGAGCATAAAGTAAAAACAATATGCATAGTGACACGTACTGCAACAGCCTGAAGTGGGGTATTAAGAGATACAGGACTGTGAGTGATGCCCTGCCTCACTACAACAGAAGATCCCCCGTAGCCTTATCACCTGGAGGGGAAAAGCTGTGATATGAATCATAAGATCGTAAATCTATTTTATCTGTTGTCTTCAGGAAAGTTTCTTGCAAGCAAAATGCTGATGATTTTAAGTCTTGAATTAATACCTGTAAATCATTAAAATTATTCCTAAGTCCTCTACAATTCCACTGTATGATGTGATTAAAACTCATGGTGGTTCAATAGGTGTTCTGGAACGGGAGGGAAGTTCACTCCCATAATCCGTGCGAGAAGAAGTAACCTCCATCTCAAGAGGTTCAAAGGGATTGTGAACCTCAACAGAGATGGGCGGAGAAGGAGGCACCGCCAGATGTTGGAGAGCCTTGGTCTTTTTCTTTTTCTGTTTTTGTTGCTTTTTGGTCACATGGGCATCGCCCTGAAGTGGTTCAGCTTGTTTCACTGACGTATGATCATCTTGTAGGGTCTCTGTTTGAGGAGTTTGAGACTGGCTGATTTGATGGACTCATCTGAAATGATACGTTGATTCTGTATCCATGTTATATCTGTTTGACAGAGAGTTGAGTGAGTGAGAACTTTCGTAACTTGAGAAGAGACTGTGGCGGAATACGTTTTGGCAGTTTGAACAGTTGTTTGAGACAGGGGCTGAACTAATTTTTTTGCCTCGAGATAAGTGATGTTTTGTGTATATTTTTTTTTTAGAATTTTGGTTTCATTTTGAAATATGGAGCATAATCTAAAAGAAGAAATATGCTCACCATCACAGTTGCTACATTTGAGTGTTTCATTTGAGCACTCAGAGCTCTCATGAGCTCCTGCACAACGGGCGCATACATTTTTGCGAGTGCATGATTTTGCACCGTGACCAAACTTTTGACACTTAAAGCATCGGAGTGGGTTAGGCACATACACCTCCACTCCGATGTTAAAGTATCCAGCTTTAATTGAATGTGGCAATTTTTGAAGTTCAAAATTGACAAGATTAGTGTTAGTTTTAACTATTGAGTCATCTTGTTTTCTGGTGAAACGCTTGACAGCAGTAACACCTTGGGATTTTAGTTCCACCACAATCTCCTCTTCACTCATGTCAGCAAGACAACGAGCATAATCTCTGATGATGCCTCGACACGAATTTAGTGTCCCACCGAGACAACAACCTTGGCGTGAACAAACTGTTGTAAACCCAGCAGATTAACAGATTGCTGCCTCCGTGCACATTCAACACATAGTGAACTGCTTCGGAGGCGAGTGACGTTCTTTACTGTTCCACAAACGCTTTCAATGCCTTTGGAAATAGCAAATGGATTCAATTTCAAGGGGTTACCATCAGCAGATGTAATAACCAAAAACCTCGGCCAAGAATCATCAGAAGAAACAGAGTCTACATGTCGACGTTTGTAATTCTTTGATGAACCAGATTGAGTTTGGTGAGCCATGGTGTAAATTATAAGATTCAGCATCCCTGCTCCCCATCCGCCATTGAGTGTCAACAAGGACAATGTTGTAGTGGAAGCCAGTCTGCAACATCAGGGCTACAAGGGTACTATACTCCAGAAAATACAGACTTGAAAAGCTGTGATATCTTAAAGAAAACATGCCAGGCTGGTTCGGCCCATGACACATATCTAAAGAATACAGAAAACAGAGGTCTATTTGACCAGATTGGCCCATGAGCCACCGCCTTCAGGCATAGGACTCTAGGCAAAAATTCATTATATCATAATTCAGATGAAAAGATCCCTGACTAAAAGCTATTTGGGATATTAATGGTCTTGTGAAATTCAAATTTCCATGCACAGGGCATGACGTGACCAGCCGATTGATAGAATCGGGCCAATTCTACCACCCGTCTAGGCGAAGTAAGGGTCGAAGTTGTGTGTTGGGCAAAAGGAACACTGTTCCTGACTCCAGTGCCCTCAACCACCAGAATCCCGTCCTCCGCCGACACAGGGGCGCAACCCACGGCAAACAGGCTGCCCAATTCGGTCGCCTTTTACGACCAGCAATGGGGTGCTGTGGAAATATTCTACCCCGGTTCCACACGGGGGAAGAGCTATTAGCGTTACCCAGCACTCACCACGAGGTGGTTTGCTTCACGAATGCCTATTGATCATTTAGTACGGTTAGAATCCTTTGTTAAAAATGCTATTGTTAATAAACAACACGTAGTTTCCATTTTCTTTGATCTTGAGAAGGCATACGATACTACCTGGAAGCATGGCATTCTGAAGGATTTACATGATTTTGGCTTGAGAGGTCGTTTACCTCATTTTATATCTCAGTTTTTAACAGACAGGCAATTTCAAGTCCGAGTGGGTACAACCCTGTCTGATCATTATAATCAGGATCAGGGTGTCCCACAAGGCAATATTTTGTCTGTCACTCTATTCAGTATCAAAATTAACAGTTTGCCAAAAGTTTTAAATGATTCAGTTGATGGATCACTTTTTGTGGATGATTTTAATATATCTTGTCGTGGTAAAAATATGCACACAATAGAAAGGCAATTACAATTATGTCTCAATAAAATTCACAACTGGTGTCTATAGAACGGGTTTAAATTTTCCAAATTAAAAACTAACTGCATACATTTTTGCAGGACATATAAACCGCATAAAGACCCTGAGCTATTTCTAAATGGCACACCTATCAAAGTTGTGAAGGAGGCCAAGTTCTTGGGACTTATTTTCGATAGCCATTTAACTTTTTTACCACACATTAAATACCTTAAAGCTAAATGCCTGAAGGCACTTGATTTGTTGAAAGTCGTTTCTAATTCAAAGTGGGGAGGGGATCAGACAACACTCTTGCACTTGTACCGGTCCCTGATCCGTTCAAAACTTGATTGGCACTCGTGAAGAGCAACCTCCTCGTGGTGAGTGCTGGGTAGCGCTAATAGCTCTTCCCCCGTGTGGAACCGGGGTAGAATATTTCCACAGCACCCCATTGCTGGTCGTAAAAGGCTACCGAATTGGGCAACCTGTTTGCCGTGGGTTGCGCCCCTGTGTCGGTGGAGGACGGGATTCTGGTGGTTGAGGGCATTGCAACCAGGAACCGGTGTTCCTCTTGCCCAACACACCACTTCGACCCTTACTTCGCCTAGACGGGTGGTAGAATTGGCCCGATTCTATCAATCGGCTGGTCACGCCATGCCCTGCGCATGGATACGTGTCACTTATGATATATCATATCAAACCATTTTTGATGTTGAAATCTGAACATCTACCAATGCAAATCTTAATATTGCCTAGTGTCCTATGCCAGAAGGCGGTGGCTCATGGGCCAATCTGGTGATGTCAACCTCCGAATTCTATATGTCTCCAATGTTCTGTCATGGGCCGAACCAGCTGGACATTTCTTTTGGTAGACAAATGTAGCTATTCGTGTTGTAATTGCTGGAGTATACCACCCCTGTAGCCCTGGTGATGCAGCATGGCTTCCACTGTAGCACCGTCCTTGTAGACACTCCATGGCGGGTGGGGAGCGGGGGTGCTGAATCCTATTACTTACATCATGGCTCAAACACACTCTGGTTCCAGTAGAAATGACAAAAAGAGGCAGCTAGAGGCTGATCTTCTTACATCTAATGAAGAAGTTTCAGTTTTAAGGCAACAAGAAACTTGGGCAAGGTTTATCGTCATTGAATCATCCGATGGAGGGCCTCTCAAAATCAATCCGTTCCTAGTATCAAAAACAATACAATCTATTTGTGGAGAAGTTAAGAACGTTTCACGTCTCCGAGACGGCTCACTCCTTGTGGAGTGTGAGCGGAGACAGCAATCACTCAATTTATTACAACAAAAACAGTTTGCAAACGTCAGTGTTGCTGTCTCGGCACACAAAACACTCAACTCCAGTAAAGGCATTGTTAGAGACAGAGCCAGATGTCTAGCCGACATGTCTGAGGAGGAGATAGTTGGTGAACTTACAGATCAAAATGTAACTTCTGTCAAGCGCTTCACTTTCAAGAAACATGATGTAGCATAGAACCTAGCAATACGTACTTGTTTACTTTTGCTTCCTGTACTATGCCCAAATCAATAATAGCTGGTTATCTTAATATCGGAGTGGAGGTGTATGTCCCCAATCCACTCCGGTGTTATACCTGTCAAAAGTTTGGACACGGTTCCAAATCTTGCAATCATGCTCCACGTTGACATCGTTGTAGTGAGGATCACCAAAGCTCCGACTGCAGTAAAGATCCTAAATGCGCAAATTGCGATGGTGCACATCTATCATCTTCGAAGTCATGCCCTGAGTGGCAATTACAATCAAAAATTCTCATGTTGAAATACGAAAACAATATTTCATTCTTTGAAGCAAAAAAGCGTATTCTCAGCCAGACTCCGTCTAAACACTCTCCTACTATCACCTACTCAGCTACTGTCTCAAAAAAATCAAACTGATCTGACTTGGACTAAGTCAGACAAACCCGTTCAAACTGTTGTAACGCCTCCTAGCGCTAATAGCTCTTCCCCCGTGTGGAACCGGGGTAGAATATTTCCACAGCACCCCATTGCTGGTCGTAAGAGGCGACCAAAGTGGGCAGCCTGTTTGCCGTGGGTTGCGTGCCTGTGTCGGCGGAGGACGGGAGTCTGGTAGTTGAGGGCACTGGTTCCAGGAATAGCGTTCCTTTGCCCAATACACCACTTCGACCCTTACTTCGCCTAGACGGGTGGTGGGATGGGCCAGGTCCTATCAATCGGCTGGTCATGCCATGCCCTGTGCGTTTAATTTCATTTGCACAATTTCGGTGGTCATGAGCTATATTTCAATTTATTGTACTGATCAATTTGACTTCAGATGTTCTTTAACTAATAGAACCATCTCCTGTTGCACTCATTTTCGTGTAGACATCTATTGTTTGAAATTATAAAATCAAGAATTACTTGAACATTGCTATGTTTGCCTAGAGTCATAATGCCCAGAAGGCGGTGGCTCATGGGCCAATCCGGTGGAACATTTTTTTGATGCTTCTGCTTGAGTATACCCTCTTGGTATCCTTGGTGTCACCTGTCGGAGGCCCACAGGTTTATGGCATCGTCCACCATGGACCCCCCTATGAAAAAAACGTTCCCATGATTCAGATGTTTGGTACTGAGGACGTTCGGATGGTTCACCTCTTAAGCTTAACCCATTTGCCGTTGAGAAAGCTATACAAGGCATAGCTGGAGACGCCGATGATGCCAAAAGACTATGTAGTGGGTGTTTGCTGATAAAATGTAAGAGACACAAACAAGCAGTTAGCCTTCTCTCCATAAAGTCACTGGCAAATGTTCACGTTGTGGTTTCTCCGCATAGGTCACTGAATAGCAGCAAGGGAATAGTACGAGACAGAGGTAGATTCCTGGCTGATATGATTGAAGAAGATATCCTTGAAGAACTCAAAAGCCAACATGTTCTCTCTGTGAAACGGTTTACTTCAAAGAGAAATGGTGAGGTCACCAAGACCAATAAGTACCTGTTTACTTTTGGTACTCCGACTCTTCCAACTTCAATTCGAGCAGGATATTGTACTATCAAGGTTGATATGTACATACCAAATCCATTGAGATGCTACAAATAACAACACTATGGACATGGTTCCAGAGCATGCGACAAACAGGCTGCTTGTCATCGCTGTGGTGGCAATTGTGCAGACGGTTCTGAGTGTGATAAAGATCCCTCATGTGTGAATTGTGGCGGTAACCATGTTTCCTCGTCAAAAGAATGTCCAGTATGGAAACGCGAGTCAAAGGTTGTTAAAGTCAAACATGAGAGGAACATCTCTTTTCAAGATGCTAAGAAAATTGTTTTAGATGAAGAACACTGTGAACGAAATTCTTACTCTGCAGCTGTTTCACGACCAAATACACGGCCCTAGCCTGTTTCCCAGCCTGTTTCACACACAACTGTCGGATGTCAGACAGATTACACATGAACCTCAACGGAATCACCTGAAATACTTTCACTTTCTGCTAATTCAGCAACTGTTTTAGAAACTGCCAGTTCTCAAACACCTACCCCAAAACCAGCTAAGAAATCAAATCCAAATGTTGCCTACTCAAAAAACAAAGGCAAATCAGATCGTCTCCCTAAGGGTCAAAGAGATCCTGTTACTATGTTTAATAGGTTTGGTGTGTTCGAGGACATGGATGTGTCTTCTCCACAAAACACACGATCCAGAGGCCATTCCCCTAGGAAAAAAGGCCGTGAAAGGTCTCCTGTCAGTGCACCATAATGCATAATAACACTATTATACAATGGAACTGTCGAGGGCTTAGGGCGAATTTTGATGAGGTTAAACTTCTATCTAAGGAATTTAATCCTGTGGCTTTTAGTCTTCAAGAAACATATTTAAGAGAATGCGATAATATTGACTTCCGTCAATATCATATGTTTCATTCATATGCGAAGGTTACCAATGGTAAAAGAACGGGTGGTGCCAGTGTACTCGTTCGACAAGGTACATTACACAGTGCTATACCGCTAAATACCAACCTACAGGCAGTTGCAGTACGATTAACTCTGCATATTGCTATTACTTTATGTTCTCTGTATTTACCTCCATCCACTGCACTTCAGATAAAAGATTTAGATACTCTTATCACCCAACTTCCTAAGCCATTTTTGCTTATGGGCGATCTTAATGGTCACAACCCATTATGGGGTTCGGGTGATCAAAATCATAAAGGGAAAATACTTGAAGAGTTGCACCAGAAGCATGATCTCGGTCTATTTAATGATAGTAGCAACACGTATTTACATCCAGCGACTGGTACTTACTCAGCTCTTGATTTAGCCTTTGCTGATCCGTCTCTTTTAGATGAGTTCTCATGGTCAGTACATGATGACCTTTGTGGGAGTGATCATTTCCCAACCTTACTCAAAACTATCGTTCCTTGTCAGGACCCGCCCATTACTAAATGGAAACTCAACAAGGCAGATTGGCAAACCTTTAGTACCATGTGCAGTGATGAATTAACCTTTGAAAATTTTATTGATGATCCTGATCATTTACGGATAAATTAATCAACATTGCCACAGAAACCATCCCTAAGACCTCGACAAATCCACATGTAAAAACACCGTGGTATAATGACGATTGTAGAAAAGCTAGGAAAAATAGGAAAAAGTCTGAAAGAGTGTTTAATAAACACCCAACGGCCAATAATTTAAACTGCTAACGAATGTCAAGAGCAAAGGCTCGTAGAACAATTAAACAATATAGACGTTCAAGCTGGAAAAAGTTTGTTTCAAAAATAGATTCTCGTACCCCCCTTAATAAAGTATGGAATATGATAAGAAAGATAAAAGGAAAGGGGTCACAGAACAATATTCAGCATCTACAATCTAATCATGATGTATTGACATCAAAACAGGATATTGCTAATAAGTTGGCAGAAACGTTCAGCCAAATTTCCTCCTCTAGCAACTATGACCCAAAATTTCAAAAATTTCAAAATCAGCAGGAAAGGAAAACTCTGAATTTTCGGCCTGATAATGCAGAGGATTACAATGAATCCTTTTCATTGACTGAGTTACAAGAGGCTTTGACCAAGGCTCATGATACAGCTTCTGGACCAGATGACGTACATTATCAATTTTTGAAACATCTTCCTGAGCCTTCTCTTTTAACCCTCTTATCCATATCTAATAATATATGGGAAAATGGTAACTTCCCTCCTTCCCGGCATGAGGCTACTATAATACCTGTGCCTAAACCTGGTAAAGATCACACAGATTCTTCTAATTACAGACCTATTGCACTGACAAGTTGTCTCTGTAAAACCATGGAACGGATGATCAACCGGCGTCTCGTTTGGTTTCTTGAATCAAATAATCTGATCACAGACATTCAGTGTGGTTTTAGACACCAGAGGAGCACCATCGATCATCTTGTTCGATTGGAATCATTTGTACGGAATGGCTTTGTAAACAAGCAACATGTTGTGTCGATCTTTTTTTTATCTTGAGAAGGCTTAC
Source organism: Haliotis cracherodii (assembly GCF_022045235.1). NCBI lineage: Eukaryota > Metazoa > Mollusca > Gastropoda > Lepetellida > Haliotidae > Haliotis > Haliotis cracherodii. Next base: position 35,783,556 of record NW_027266286.1, read on the forward strand.
GATACCACGTGGAAGTATGGTATATTAAAAGATCTCCTCGACATGGGTATACGTGGCCGTATGCCTGATTTCATCACTCGCTTTTTAGCAGATAGAAAATTTAAAGTTAGAGTAGGCTCCACATTGTCCGAGATATATGATCAGGAAATGGGGGTCCCTCAGGGCAGTATTTTATCAGTGACACTTTTCAGCATTAAAATCAACAGTCTTGCTAAAGTTTTAAATGAAAATATTGATGGTTCGTTGTTTTTTGACGATTTTAATGTTTCATGCCGTGGTGCAAATATGAATAGCATTGAGAGACAGTTACAGCTTTGTCTCAATAAAATACATAAATGGGCCTTAGAAAATGCTTTTAAATTTTCCAAAACTAAAACCTGCTGTGTTTATTTTTGCAATAAACGGAAACTGCATAAAGATCCTGAATTGACTTTAAATAATATTCTCAAGCATGTCCTGCTTGACTGTATTGATTTTTCCATCACAAGGGATAAATATTTCAAAGTATCATCCATAAGGGATCTTTTTAATAGTATTGATTCTCGTTTAATTATTGGTTTTTTAAAGGAAATAGAGTTGATTAAGAAATTTTGATTGATACATGTAATAAAATATGAATGTTTTAAAATTGGTAGTTTAAATTAGCAACTGAGATTGTTTGTGGCAGTATCCTTGAAGGGGGTTAAAGTACTGTAAAATTATTGTCCCCCGAGAGGACACATAAGCTCCACGTCGTTCAAAGTAAATTTACGCCTACCACGATTTTAATCGTAGTATATTCGTTAGTTTTAATTGACGGCTAAACGTGCATATAATCGCCAGTGGCTGAAGGTAGGATGTAAATCCTGCTGGGGTCCATGCAGGTAGCAAAGGTACTATAAGTCCCCATGGTCCCTAGTATGGTGATCTACCTTCAATTGCTGGCGATCTATAGCCCGTTTTAATAATGTATTGTTCTGTTTTGTAATAACTTTTTTATGATCACGTATTAGTTTTAAAAAAATGATATCTGTGATAAGTCTAGTAATTGTACTGTCCTTTGATGACAGGTTTTTATATAGTATAAAATGTTGTTTTCTTAACGTATAAATTGCTTTAGTCACGATATGGCTGAAATATTGCCGATGTGACTATAAATACTCACTCACTTAAATAATATTCCAGTAAAAGTGGTCACAGAAATCAAGTTTTGGGGTATTACCTTTGATCAAAAGTTATCATTTATACCTCACATTAAAAATCTTAAAGCTAGATGTTTGAAAGCGTTTGACATTTTAAAGGTAGTGTCAAATACTAGGTGGGGTGGTGATAGAGAAACACTATTACATCTCTATAGAACTTTGATAAGGTCTAAACTTGATTACGGCTGCTTCATTTATGGTTCAGCTCGTAAATCATGCATTCAAGTACTTGACACTGTACACCACCAGGGACTTCGGTTGTGTCTTGGAGCTTTTCGGACATCGCCAATTGACAGTCTATATGTGGAAGCCAATGAACCCAGTCTTAGCCTAAGACGAATAAAACTGGAATTACAATATATCACTAAACTCCGCTCCGCCCTTCTAATCCAGCATTTAACAATATCTTCAATGCTCCATATCAGCATTTATATATCAGAAATCCAAACACAATCCCACCACTTGGCATTCGCATGCAATCCCATATCAAGGATGCGAATTTAAATCTATCTGCCATTGCCGAATTCAAAATCTCAGAAATGCCTCCTTGGCAATCGATACAACCTGATGTTAATTTAGAATTAGCGAACCTGAAGAAGTCTGACACTAATCAGTTATTCTATCAACAAGAATTTCATGAACTGAAGAACCGATATTCCTCTTATACCAGTATTTACACTGATGGTTCAAAAGATAATTAAAAGGTGTCTGCTGCAGCTGTTGCTAACACTTACACAGTGTCTATACGTATAACTGACGGAAGTTCGATATTTACGGCAGAAGCTCAGGCTATATTATTAGCTTTGCAATATATTGAACAGTCTTCTAAAAGCAGTTTTGATAGTTTGTCCTGTTTACAGGCAATCAAAAATCGCAAAGTGGATCATCCATTTGTAGCTGAAATTTTAAGGTGTCATCTCCATTTATCCGTAGCTGGAAAAGATATAATTTTTTGTTGGCTGCCCAGCCATGTTGGCATCAGTGGCAACTGTAAAGCAGATTCTTCGGCAAAAGCCGCTCTTAATAAACCAACTTCAAACACAAACTTCCCATATTCTGATCTAAAACCATCCATCAGACAATATGTGAATGACCATTGGCAAAAAAGTTGGAATACCAAGACTCAGAACAAACTTCATGCTATCAAACCACTAGATTATGGCGACCATGGGGTCTACACACCGTTCACCCGAGGGACAGATGTACACTACAGAATGATTATGTGCTTCGTGATATTTACTCTCCACTTGTCATCATCAATGTTATTGATTGATACACTGAATTCTACTAACTTTGATAGATTTATCCCCAAAGAACACCAACTGTGTTTAAATGATGTCAATTGCATTTGCACGAGGAACACGGACAGCGTCACGCTTATTGACAGGCCGTGTTTTCAAACAAATGGACCGGTGTTCAGCCAAGTTATACCCCGTCTACTCATTCTATCAGGCGACATTGAGTTGAACCCAGGCCCGCCGACTATGCAAGATCTAAAAGACACCATTTTAAGCGTAAAACAAGACCTGTCGCTTGAAATTAGATCTTTGAGAGATGAAATTAAATCTGTTAACAACAAATGTAACCTGCTTGACACAAAGTTCTCTGAGCTGAAATCATCCGTCGATGAAATGAAACAGAACCACGATGTTATGTACGCTGATGTGGATGCGGTAGCCGACAAACTAGAAAGCATTGAGGACAAAATCAACTCGTTGGTCACCGATGTAGATAAACTTGAGTCTCTCAGTCGCAGAGACAATGTGATTATTTATGGCATACCAGAAGGCGAGGACTCAAACGTTGAGTGTAAACAGAAGGTCCTACACATTCTTACGCAGAGTGTTACACATAAATCTTGGACGTCCGGCGATCTTGTGAGAGCACATCGTCTCGGTAAGACACAGCAAACCACCAACAAACCACGCCCCGTGATTGCCAAACTACGTGAGAGTGACGACAAACTTGAGATACTGAGGGCGAGAGCCACCCTGAAGGACGCTGGGTATGGAGTGTCAAGCGATTTGACCAGACGCCAACGACAACAGTTGAAAGATCTCAAAGACACAGGGATGCGCGGTTACTTCAAGAATGGCCGGCTGATTACGGAACCTATATTTGAAAGGACTGCGACAGATCCAATTGATTCTCGTCGAAAGACAAGATCAGGTGCCAGGAACAAAACTACTTGAGGACTCGGCCCGGCCCCGGTCAATTGTTCACAGGAGCCAAATGAACGACGCACCGGTATCAACCTAACTCATGAAATTGATAACACTCTGTGCCGATTTCTTTGCTGGAATGTGAATGGTCTATCCAGTAAACTCTCAAATAATGACTTTATTTCATATCTACAAACCTTTGACTTTCTTTGTCTATCGGAAACCTTTTTGGACAACGTAGACTATGACTGGTTGCCTGGATATAAAATATTTTAATCTCCGTCGGTGAAATTGTCAGGTCATGGCAGGAATAGTGGTGGAGTTTGCTTTGCTGTCAGGTATGAATTTCAACAGTTTTGTGTGTTACGTCGAAATGATATTGACAATCTTTTGACCATAGAAATTAAGAAAACTCCCTTCGGTTTACCAAAAGATATTCTGATATTCTGTTTATATATTCCCCCTGAAAACTCAACGTATTACGTGAAAAATCCAAATACTTGCTTATTTGATAAAATTGATAACTTTCTTCTCGACCTATCAGAGTACCTATCTGATTTCTTTATATTACTGTGTGGGGATTTCAACTCTCGAACAGGTACTGAGAATAACCCTCCAGAACCTGAATTAAATCACGGTGATCCAGATATATTTCCTGAAGACAATCCTTGTGACAGTAGTAAACGATCGTCACTTGATGATGTGGTTAACAAATTTGGTCGCCTTCTTCTTAATTTATGTTATGTTTATAACCTGTATATCATGAATGGCAGAGTGCATGGCGACAGAAGTGGTGAACAAACATATGTAAGTAGTAATGGCAGTAGCACTGTTGACTATTTTATAGCGTCAGCTGAATTATTCAGATTTGTTGATTGCCTAACTGTTGGGGAGAGCACAGACTCCGACCACTTTCCTTTAGAACTACAGTGTGCATTGTATAATTCTGTATCGGAACCATTATCAGAGGATATATTTTCTGACAGCTTTAGATGGAATGAATCTAAAAAACCCCACTTCTTACGATGTCTAAGCAATAATTTTGATGAGGTGTCTGACACTCTGTTTCAGACTTTGAGGAGTAATATGCATGATGCGGTCGATCTCTTTATAAACATTCTTTTGGAGTCTGGCAAATGTATGAAACGAGGCTCATGTTCAAATTTAGTTCCTAAAAAGCTGTTTAGTTTAAACGGTAAATGTAAAGAACACAAGAGATCAGCCAGAAGAGCACTTCGCGAGTTTCGTCGAAATAGATCAGAACTAAATAGAAGAAGTTATTGTAAACTGAGAAACAAATATAAAACAGAATGCAGACAACACCTTAACTCTTTAAGACATCTGAAATTGAATAAATTAACCAACTCATTAAACAACTCAAAGCTTTTTTGGAAAGAGATAAAATCTCTACGTAATCCAGTCATTGCACGTATTAATATTACAGGTCCAGAATGGCTTCTCCATTTCAAACAGGTTTTTGGAAATAAGCATATTTTCGACGATAACATCCATGATGTTGCTAATGATGTAAATTTATCTGATGTTGAGCGAGATATTTTAGAATCGGAAATTGAAGTCGCTGAAATACACGATGCCATTAATACACTTAAATCAGGTAAATCTCCAGGCCCCGATGATGTCCTAGCTGAAATGTTAAAAAGTTCAAAACATATCATTACTCCCTTTTTGCACCCAAATGCATGGTCTAGATCTGTCATTGTGCCTGTATTCAAAAAGGGAGACGTGACTAACCCCGATAACTATAGAGCAATTTCTCTAACAAGCATCTTAGGTAAACTGTTTGCTAAAATTCTAAACAGTCGTCTTTCTACCTGGGCTAATGTTTTTGACAAAATCCCACCAACTCAAGCTGGCTTTAGAAAATCATATTCACCAGCTGATAATATTTTCTCACTTTATGCTATTGTTCAGAGATATCTCGGATGCCGAAAACGAAAACTTTATATTGCCTTTGTAGATTTTAAAAAAAGCTTTCGACACTGTTGACCGATGTAAACTTTGGGATTGTCTTAGGGCAGCTGGTGTTGGTGGGAAAATGTTTACCATTTTAAAATCAATGTATGAAAATGTAAAATCTTGTATACGACATAATAGTGGAGTCACCGATTATTTTGACTGCCCCATGGGAGTTAAACAAGGTTGTATTTTGAGTCCTCTCCTATTTTCATTCTTCATTAATGAGCTTTCCTTTGATGTTCAACAAAACGGTAAACACGGAGTGCAATTATACCCTGACCTTTATGAATTACTTATATTACTTTTTGTCGATGACGTGATTCTAATCTCTGACTCTATTATCGGACTTCAGAAACAAATTGATATACAGTTACACTGTTACATGGAAGCTATCTGTTAACTTGGAAAAAATTAATATTATCGTATTTAGGAGGGGAGGTCCTCTTGCATCGAGAGATAAATGGTTCTTTAATAACCAACCTATAAATGTTACAAATATGTATAAATACCTCGGTGTTGTTTTACCGTTTAACCTTAATCTTAAACATCTCGTTAACGATCTCGCCCTACGAGCAAAAAAGGCCCTAATAAATCTATTTGTCGTTCTAGATAAATTGCGTGTTATCTCACCTACTATCTTCTTCAAAATGTGGCACTCGTGAAGAGCAACCTCCTCGTGGTGAGTGCTGGGTAGCGCTAATAGCTCTTCCCCCGTGTGGAACCGGGGTAGAATATTTCCACAGCACCCCATTGCTGGTCGTAAAAGGCGACCAAATTGGGCAACCCGTTTGCCGTGGGTTGCGCCCCTGTGTCGGCGGAGGACGGGAGTCTGGTGGTTGAGGGCATTGGAGCCAGGAACCGGTGTTCCTTTTGCCCAACACACCACTTCGGCCCTTACTTCGCCTAGACGGGTGGTAGAATTGGCCCGATTCTATCAATCGGCTAGTCACGTCATGCCCTGTGCATGGAAATTTGCATTTCACAAGACCATCAATATTCCACATAGCTTTTAGTCAGGAGTATTATCATCTAAATTATGATATAATGTATTTTGCCTAGAGTCCTATGCCTGAAGGCGGTGGCTCATGGGCCAATCTGGTGATATAGACCTCTGTTTTCTGTTTTCTTTAGAAATGTGTCATGGGCCGAACCAGCCTGGCATGTATTCTTTTAGATATCACAGCTTTTCAAGTCTGTATTTTCTGGAGTATAGCACCCTTGTAGCCCTGTTGTTGCAGTCTGGCTTCCACTACAACATCGTCCTTGTTGACACTCGGTGGCGGGTGGGGAGCAGGGATGCCGAATCTTATAAATTACACCATGACTCACCACACTCAATCTGGTTCATCCAAGACCAACAAACGTCGACATGTAGACTCTGTTTCTTCTGATGAAGAAGCAGTACCTCAAAATGATGATTCTTGGCCGAAGTTCTTAGTTATTACTTCTGCTGATGGTAACCCATTAAAATTAAATCCCTTTGCTATTTCCAAAGGTATTGAAAGTGTTTGTGGAACTGTTACAAATGTCACACGCCTGCGAAGCGGTTCACTTCTAGTTGAATGTGCACGGCGACAGCAATCTGTTAATCTGCTGGGTATACAGCAGTTTGTTAACACCAAGGTTGTTGTCTCGGTGCACAGGACACTGAATTCGTGTCGGGGCATCGTTAGAGATTATGCTCGTTGTCTGGCTGACATGAGTGAAGAAGAGATTGTGGCGGAGCTAAGATCCCAAGGTGTTACTGCTGTAAAGCGTTTCACCAGAAAACAAGATGAATCAATCATAAAAACAAACACATATCTTGTCACTTTTGACCTTCAGAATTTACCACAGTCTATCAAGGCGGGATACTTTAACATCGGAGTGGAGGTGTATGTGCCTAACCCACTCCGATGCTTTAAGTGCCAGAAATTTGGACACGGTGCGAAATCATGCACTCGCAAAACTGTATGCGTACGTTGTGCAGGGGCTCATGAGAGCTCTGAGTGCACTAATGAAACACTCAAATGTAATAACTGTGATGGTGAACATGTTGCCTCCTCTAAATCGTGCCCCATGTTTCACCATGAATCCAAAATTCTGAAAATCAAATTCACTCAAAACATAACTTATCATGAAGCCAGAAAATTCATTCAGTCCCCGTCTCAAACAACTGTTTCAAAATCTTATTCCGCCGCAGTCTCAACTCCTGTTTCAGTCAAGACAGTTCTCACAACCTCAACACAATGCCAAACAGACATCTCTTGGATACATGATCAGCGGATCATTTCAGACGTGTCAACTAACCTCAGCCAGATCAGAACCCCTACTTCAATGTCTGCTTCTTCACAAACAGAGTTCATACAAACTGACCAAATGTCAGAAAAACAAGTCAAAACACTCAAGGGCGTTGCCCCTTTGACAAAAACGGAAAAAAAGCAAATGAAGAAAAAGGCCAGGGCTCTCCAACATTTGGAGGTGCCTCCTTCTTCACCAATCACTGTGGAGGTTCATAATCCGTTTGAACCTCTGGAGATGGAGGTTACTCCTTCTCGACCAGTGTCTGGGAGTGGTCCCCCCTCCCATTCTAGAACGCCCATTGAACCACCATGAGTTTTAATCCCATCATACAGTGGAATTGTAGAGGACTTAGAAATAATTTTAATGATTTACAAGTATTGATTCAAGACTTCAGACCATCAGCATTTTGCCTGCAAGAAACGTTCCTGAAGACAACGGATAAATTAGATATTCGACATTACAATTCATATCATTGCTTTTCTCCTCCAGGTGACAAAGCTACTGGGGGATCGTCTGTTGTGGTGAGGCAGGGCGTCATCCACAGTCCTGTTCCTCTTACTACCCCTCTCCAAGCTGTTGCTATACGTGTCACAATGCACATTGTTTTTACTCTGTGCTCTATTTATCTTCCTCCATCTATTACCCTACGCCAAACTGACCTCCAAGCGCTGTATGACCAGCTTCCCAAACCCTGTATTATCATGGGTGATTTAAATGGGCACAATCCTCTCTGGGGAGGTACCGATACAAACAGTAAAGGGAGGATATTGGAAGATTTCATTTCTTACAATGATCTCTGTATTTTCAATGACAATTCTAAAACATATTTACATCCTGGAACGGGTACGTACTCATCCCTTGATTTATCTCTTACAGATTCTGATCTACTTAATGAATTCGATTGGTCAGTCTATGATGACCTCTGTGGCAGTGACCATTTCCCAACTATATTAAAACCTGTTATCCCATCTGACGTCCCTCCTTCAACCAGATGGAACTTTTCCAAAGCAAATTGGCCCTTGTTTGAAATACTGTCTTCCAACAAATTAACGCCTGCTCTTTTTACTGATATACCTGATCCAATACAAATATTTACTGATGAACTGCATAAAATAGTTGATACCTGTATTCCTAAGTCCTCTACAAATCCTCACATCCGCAAACCATGGTTTACAAACGATTGCAAACAAGCTAGGAAGGCACGGAAAAAAGCTGAACACTATTTCCGTCGCCATCCTATGGTCCATAATTTGAATAAATACAAAATCTTAAATGCTAAAGCCAGACGAACATTTAAACAAAATAAACGTCAATCCTGGCAGAACTATGTTACAAAAATAAATTCACGGACTCCGATGTCCAAAGTGTGGAACATGATTCAAAAGATCAAAGGTAAGGGTTCCAAAGCCAGCATCCACCATCTTAAAAATGGGGATGAATTGCTTACTGATAGTTCAGATATTGCTAATAAACTTGGAGAAACTTTGGCAACACATTCTTCCTCGACTAACTATGTACCAACATTTCAAAAATACCAAAAGCAGCAGGAAAAGAAAAACATCCATTTTAAATCTGATAATGGAGAAGACTACAATGAAATATTTTCCATCCATGAGCTCCATACTGCCCTTGGGCAAGCTCATGATACTGCTGCAGGAACTGATAACATACATTATCAAATCCTAAAACATTTACCAGAATCATGTTTAGAAACACTACTGTTAATATTTGATGATATTTGGACATCCGGTATATTTCCTTCTTCGTGGCGTGATGCCATAGTTGTTCCCATACCAAAACCAGGCCGGGATCATACTGACCCCTCAAATTATAGACCTATTTCATTGACCAGCTGCGTTTGCAAAACCATGGAACGCATGGTCAATAATAGATTAACATGGTACTTAGAATCTAATAATTTAATAACAAATATTCAATGTGGTTTTCGTAAAAATCGCAGTACCATTGACCATTTAGTTCGACTGGAGTCATTCGTTAAGAATGCAATAATAAACAAACAACATGCAGTGTCTATCTTTTTCGATCTAGAAAAAGCATATGACACTGCATGGAAACACGGTATTTTAAAAGATTTACATGACTTTGGATTGCGAGGCCGTTTGCCTCAATTTATATCTGGGTTTTTAACTGACAGGCAATTTCAAGTTCGCGTGGGTTCTACCCTGTCTGATCATTATAATCAGGATCAGGGTGTCCCACAAGGCAGTATTTTGTCTGTCACTTTGTTTAGTATTAAAATAAATAGTCTCTCAAAAGTTTTAAATGATTCACTTGATGGATCGCTTTTTGTGGATGATTTTAACGTATCTTGTCGAGGTAAAAATATGCATACTATAGAAAGACAATTACAATTATGTCTAAATAAAATACATAAATGGTCCTTAGAAAACGGTTTTAAATTTTCGAAATCAAAAACAAATTGTATTCACTTTTGTAGAAAGTACAAGCCTCATGGAGACCCAGATTTAGTTTTGGATGGCAATCCTATTAAGGTTGTTAACGAAGCAAAGTTCTTGGGTATAATTTTTGACAGACATTTGACATTTTTACCTCACATCAAATATTTAAAAAATAGATGCCTAAAGGCCCTAGATTTGCTGAAAGTGGTTTCAAATTCAAAATGGGGTGGGGATCAGAAAACTCTACTCCACCTGTACCGATCGCTGATTCGCTCTAAATTAGATTATGGCTCCATCGTCTATGGTGGAGCCTGTAAAAGTAATTTAAAATTGCTTGATACCATTCATCACCAGGGTCTGAGGCTTTGCCTTGGTGCCTTCAGAACTTCTCCCATTAGTAGTCTGTACGTGGAGGCCGACGAGCCATCCCTGAAACACCGTCGCTTAAAATTAGCATTGCAATATGTTACAAAACTTTATTCCAATCCAACTAATCCTGCATTTGAATGTGTATTTCACCCTTCTTTTGAGGATTTGTATGGAAAAAAATCAGCACTTATTCCTCCACTTGGAATAAGAATAAAACCTGTCATTTCTGATGCTAACATTAACCTTACAGTTGTAGCTCCCACTCAAATTTTGTCTTCCCCTCCTTGGCAGTTTATAAAGCCACAGGTCGATCTGACGTTAACCAACCTAAAGAAATCAGATACAAATCAGTTACTTTATCAGCAAAAATATAATGAACTAAGAGGCTCCTATAACACTTACAAATCTATTTTCACCGATGGATCCAAGGACGGTGGTGCAGTTGCTAGTGCCACTGTCATTGGATCCAACACCATATCATCAAGAATACCAGATGCCAGTTCAATTTTCACTGCGGAATCTAAGGCAATTTTAACAGCTCTCAAATATATACATACACAATCTAAACATAAACAGTTCATCATATTTTCTGATTCCCTTTCCTGTCTTCAGGCTATTAAGAATATTTCCTATGATCATCCACTTTTACTTGAAATAATAGAATTACATAATGATCTTGCTACTGGCCAATATGACATCGTCTTTTGTTGGTTGCCAAGCCATGTTGGTATTATTGGTAGCACAATGGCCGATGCTGCTGCAAAGGCAGCACTCAACAAATCTGTGACACCACTTCTAATCCCTTATAGTGATTATAAGCCTGCTATTAGATATTACATCCGAGACCTAATGCAAATGAAGTGGGACACCCAAGTAGGTATCAATAAGTTACATCAAATTAAACCAACTATAGGTTACACCTACCTGGGCTGTGAGTCCAGATTTGAAGAGGTCATTCTAAGACGATGTCGTATTGGCCATTCCCGATACACCCACGAGTATTTATTGAAAGGTGAGGATCCTCCGTTTTGCATCCCTTGTGATGAGAGAATCATGGTCAAGCATGTCCTGCTTGACTGTATTGATTTTGCCATCACAAGGGATCAATATTTCAACGTTTCATCACTCAAGGATCTTTTTGACCTAAACTCTCATTTAATTCTTGGATTTTTAAATGAAATTGAATTGATTAATAAATTTTGATGTCTACAGTTATATATTTTATAAATTGGTAGTATATAGTTCTTAACTGCGATTGTTAGTGGTTGTACCCTTGATGGGGGTTGAAGTAGCGTAAAATTATTGTCCCCCTGAGAGGGTGCGTAATCCCTCTTCATTCAAAGTAATTTATATATACCAGGTTTTTAATCGTAGAATATTCGTTAGTTTTAATTTTGGCTAAACTTGTCCATAATCACCAGTAACTGAAGGGATGGTGTAAATCCTGCCGGGGTCCTTGCAGGTAGCAAAGGTACTGTAAGTCCCCATGGTCCCCGGTATGGTGACCTACCTTTTGGTTGCTGGTGATCTATAGCCCACCTTTACGTTGTATTGTAATGTATTGTATTTTATGAATTGTGAAGTTTTATGATCATTTACTAGTTTTAAACCGACATCTGTGATAATCTAGTACTTTTACTGTCCTTTGTCGACAGGTTTATATTCTAAATTGATGTATTGTCTAATTTGATATAGTCACTATATGGCTGAAATATTGCCGATGTGACTTTAAATATTAACTCACTCACTCACTCACTCTTCAAAATGTTTGATGCTCAAGTTCAACCAATCTTATTATATTGATCAGAGGTCTGGGGTTTTGAAACCTATTACAATATTGAAAAGGTACACTTAACTGCATGTAAAAGATTTCTAAATGTTTCTAAATCGGCTCCAAATCATATGGTCTATGGCGAATGTGGCAGGTACCCGTTATATATTTGTTCATATTTACGTTTACTCAGATACTGGCTCAAAATAACAGATGTCGCGGGAACGAATCCCCCCAAAATGCTACGAAATGCTTGTCTATCGTGATAGTGTTGGTTACGTAACCTGGGCATCAAACATTAAGCATTTACTCTTCTCTCACGGATTTGGATATGTTTGGCTTAATCAAAGCGTTGGAGACAAAATGTATTTTCTTAGCTCTTTTAAGCAGGTAGCAATTGATATGTTTACTCAAAATTGGAGGTCGTCACTAGATAACAGTACACGCTACGACGTTTATAAAACCTTTAAATATTGTCTAACACCAGAGGTTTACCTGCATACTATAACAGAGAGAAAAATTAGAGACACATTTATTAAACTTAGGCTAGGGTTAAATGATTTGATGTGCAACAGGGGTCGCTTCTCCTCTATTCCTAAGGATATGCGTTTTTGTCCATTCTGCGAAAACCATATTGAAAACGAATTACACTTTTTGTTTATATGTCCAATTTACGACAACCTAAGATTGAAATATATGCCTGATATAACTAAGAACCACTATTCCATGAACAAAATATTATCTTTTAATGGTATCTCTAGTAAAAAATTAACTAAGATATTACAATACATCTATCAAAGTCTACGAGTGCGTAGTAAACTACTTAGTAAATCCGATATGTCCAGAAATAATAAGTTGTTTTGAAACTTTTGCAGGAGTATCTACATTTCATTTTTGTCTGTTTGTTTCTACTAGAAATGCATATACATTTAAATTGTCAAATTGTCCTGACATGATGAGTATATTTCTGATAGATCTTTTTGTATTGAATGTCGCGCTATGGCTGAAAGCCTTTGCGACGTAAAACTTCATATTTCCATTCCATTCCTTTTGTATTTTTTAGGCACTCGTGAAGAGCAACCTCCTCGTGGTGAGTGCTGGGTAACGCTAATAGCTCTTCCCCCGTGTGGAACCGGGGCAGAATATTTCCACAGCCTCCCATTGCTGGTCGTATGAGGCGACTAAAATGGGCAACCTGTTTGCCGTGGGTTGCGTCCCTATGTCGGCGGAGGACGGGAGTCTGGTAGTTGAGGGCACTGGTTCCTGAAACTGTGTTCCTTTGCCCAACACACTACTTCGACCCTTACTTCGCCTAGACGGGTGGTAGGATGGGCCCGGTCTTATCAATCGGCTGGTCATGCCAGGCCCTGTGCGTAATATTGTGTATGCACACCTGTGTTGTTATTTAATGCATCTTTTGGTCTTGTCCGTACATTACTTGTGTGAATTCTCCAATTTGGATTGAATAAATTGCCTAGAGTCTTACGCCAGAAGGCGGTGGCTCATGGGCCAATCTGGTGATGTTGACCTCCAAATTCAGTATGTATCCGATTACTTGTCATGGGCCGAACCAGCCTGGCATTTAATTTGGTATACAAATATTGCTATTTGCGTCATACTTGCTGGAGTATATCATCCCTGTATCCCTGGTGTTTGCATGTTGGAGATCCGGTGCAACAAAACATCGCTCTTTGTGGCACTCCATGGTGGGTGGGGAGCAGGGGTGCTGAATTACTATATTTCACCATGTCGCACAAATACCCTGGTTCAACCCGTTCAAAACGAAGACATGTCGATCTTGATGACATTGATCAAAGTGAACAATTATCTCATGGCTTAGATTCCCGGTCCCGTTTTATTGTGATTGAGGCAGCTGACAAACAACCTATTAAGCTAAATCCATTCGCCATTTCAAAAGCTGTTTTAGGAATTTGCGGAGAAGTGAAAAATGTAACTCGTCTTCGCAGTTGCTCTCTTCTCGTTGAGTGTTCACTGAGACAGCAATCTCTGAATCTTTTGTCTGTAACTACATTCGCAAATATTGAGGTTGCTGTGTCCGTCCACAAAACCTTGAATTCTTGCCGAGGCATTGTTCGAGACAGAGCTCGTTGCCTGTCCGACATGTCAGAGCAGGAAATTACTGATGAACTTACAACTCAAGGGGTCACAGCAGTTAAGCGTTTTACTATGAAATCGAGAGACGGTGACATAATCCCGTCAAACACTTATCTGCTTACCTTTGCTCTTTCGGCCCTTCCTAAGTCAATCAAAGCTGGTTATCTAAACATCGGAGTGGAGGTGTATGTCCCCAATCCACTCCGATGTTTCAAGTGCCAAAAGTTTGGACATGGTTCTAAATTTTGCAATCACTCTGTAGTCTGTCAGCGCTGTGGCGAAGGCCATGACAACACCGACTGCACGGCTGAAGTGAAATGTGCCAACTGCAAAGGAACACATCTGGCTTCATCAAAGTTCTGTCCTGAATGGCAAAAACAGTCAAAAATCCTGAAGCTCAAACATGAGAACAATATCTCGTTTTATGAGGCTAAGAAGCTCATTGCCAATCAATCTACATCAACTCCACTAACCAGAACATATTCTGCTGCTGTGGCTATCGCTGCTCCTCCAAATCCTACAAAAACATCCATCTCTATCCAGACAGATTTGACATGGATTACATCCGATCAACCTGTTAACATATCTTCTGTAGTAACTTCAAATACATCTTCCACTCAAACAGTAAGCCCATCCGAACCTTTGACTGATGCAGCTGGGGTGGAGTCTGTTGCCACAGAGCCAAAGGCTGTAGAACCAGCTACTATCGAATCTGCCGTTGTTACTCTGACAAGAAAAGAAAGAAAAAAATTAAACAGGAAACATACTACTTTGAAATCCTCGTCTTCAGAGGTTTTTCTCAACAACCCCTTTGATGTTCTGGACATGGATGTCACCCCATCTCCAGAGACCAGAAGGAGTTCTTCTTCCTCACATTCTCGTGAGCGTTCACCAATTGAGCCACCATGACTCAATCATCACATTTAATACAGTGGAACTGTAGAGGTCTTAGGAATAATTATAACGATTTACAACTCTTAATTCAAGATTTTAAACCATCAGCGATATGTTTACAAGAAACTTACTACAAAGAAACTGACACATTTGATATACGAGGTTATTCCCCCTACAATGTCTTTTCACCTCCTGGTGCTAAGGCTACTGGGGGCTCTTCAATCTTAATAACACAAGGTGTTATCCATAGCCCCGTCCATCTTGCAACCCCCCTTCAAGCTGTTGCAGTCCGTGTGTCTTTGCACATTGTGTTTACATTGTGCTCGCTCTATTTTCCCCCATCTTTTTCTCTCCGTCAGTCTGAACTTCAAGCTCTCTATGATCAACTCCCCAAGCCCTGTATTATCATGGGCGATTTAAATGGACACAATCCACTTTGGGGTAGTGTTCAGACTAATAGCAAGGGGAAACTTTTGGAAGATTTCATTTCAAGCAACGATTTGTGTATCCATAATGATGGTTCAAATACGTATCTGCATCCCGGTACAGGTACCTACTCTGCTCTCGATTTGTCAGTAACAGATTCTGAATTATTAAACGAATTTGAATGGTCCGTCCATGAAGACCTCTGTGGAAGTGATCATTTCCCAACCATTTTAAAACCCGTCTTACCTTCCGATGTTCCTCCTTCAACACGATGGAACTTTACTAAGGCTAACTGGCCTTTATTCGAAATACTTGCAACCAAAAAGTTACAACCTGATCTGTTTCTTGATGCTACTGACCCTGTACAATTATTTTCTGATGAATTAAACAACATCGCTGATGAATGTATTCCTAAGTCCTCTACAAATCCTCACATTCGTAAACCATGGTTTAACGATGACTGCAAACAAGCTAGGAAGGCACGGAAAAAGGCTGAACACTACTTCCGTCGCCATCCCATGGTACATAATTTGAATAAATTTAAAATTTTAAATGCTAAAGCCAGGCGTACGTTTAAACTAAATAAACGCCAATCTTGGCAAAATTATGTTTCCAAGATAAATTCTCGTACGCCCATGTCTAAGGTATGGAATATGATCCAGAAAATTAAAGGTAAAGGTTCAAAATCTAGCATCCATCATCTTAAGGATGGAGACGAGCTATTAACTGACAAATCTGATATTGCCAATAAGCTTGGAGAAACCCTCGCTCAACATTCTTCTTCTTCTAACTATGTCCCAAAATTTCAAAAATACCAAAAACAGCAAGAAAAGAACACTATAAACTTTAAATCAGACAATGGGGAAGACTATAACGAAATCTTTTCCATACATGAGCTTCATACTGCACTTGACCAAGCCCATGATACTGCGACGGGAGCTGATAATATACATTATCAACTCTTGAAGCATTTACCGGAACCCTGTTTAGAAACCCTTCTGCTAATATTTGATGACATATGGACATCGGGTAAGTTTCCTTCCTCATGGCGTGAAGCCATTGTTGTACCAATACCTAAGCCTGGACGTGATCACACCCATCCTTCAAATTATCGACCCATTTCATTAACTAGCTGTGTTTGTAAAACCATGGAGCGCATGGTAAATAATCGATTAGTTTGGTTTTTAGAAACCAACAATCTAATCAGTGACATCCAATGCGGTTTTCGTAAAAACCGAAGTACAATTGACCATTTGGTTCGTTTAGAATCATTTATTAAAAATGCTTTTGTGAATAAACAACATGCTGTATCTATCTTTTTCGATCTCGAAAAAGCTTATGATACCACTTGGAAGCATGGCATTTTAAAAGATTTACATGACTTTGGTTTAAGAGGCCGCTTGCCTCAATTCGTATCACAGTTTTTAACTGATAGACAATTTCAAGTTCGTGTTGGATCAACCCTGTCTGATCATTATTATCAGGATCAGGGGGTTCCACATGGCAGTATTTTGTCTGTCACATTGTTTAGTGTAAAAATAAATAGTTTATCTAAAGTTTTAAATGACTCAATTGATGGGTCATTGTTTGTGGATGATTTTAATATTTCATGTCGTGGGAAAAATATGCGTACCATTGAAAGACAGTTACAGTTGTGTCTTAATAAAATTAATCAATGGTGTCTTGAGATTGGATTTAAGTTCTCACAGACAAAGACAAATTGTATACATTTCTGTCGGAAATATAAAACCCATAAAGACCCAGAGCTCTCTTTAGATAGTACTCCAATTAAGGTTGTCAAAGAGGCCAAATTTCTTGGATTGATTTTCGACCATCATTTGACGTTTCTGCCACATATCAGATATTTAAAGACTAAATGCCTGAAGGCACTAGATTTATTGAAGGTTGTCTCAAATACAAAGTGGGGAGGGGATCAGAAAACCCTTCTTCACTTATATAGATCTTTAATTCGCTCTAAGCTGGACTATGGCTCCATTGTTTATGCTGGAGCTTGCAAGAGTAATTTCAAGAAGCTAGATTCAATCCACCACCAAGGACTTAGACTGTGCCTTGGTGCATTTAGAACTTCTCCTGTTGACAGCCTCTATGTCGAGGCTGATGAACCCTCTCTGAAACAACGCCGTATTAAATTGTCTCTCCAGTATGTTACTAAATTACGTTCCAATCCCTCCAATCCTGCTTATGATTCCGTTTTTCATCCCCTATATGAAGAGCTGTTTCAGAAGAAACCAAAGCTGGTTCCACCACTTGGAATTCGGATCAAAACTCATTTTCATGCTGCCAATTTAAATCTGAATATTATCTCTCCTTACCGTCTTTTGTCTTCTCCTCCCTGGCAGCTGGTGAGGCCGGAGGTAGACATTTCCCTCACTCGTTTTATCAAATCTGACACTAATCAACTAGTATATCAACAAGAATATTTACAATTAAGATCTAAATACGATACACGCCGCTCAATCTTTACTGATGGATCCAAGGACGGTGCCAAAGTAGCCAGTGCCGCTGTCGTTGGATCAAAACATTTATCATCTCGTATACCAGACAATAGCTCTATTTTCACTGCTGAGGCCAATGCTATCTTTACAGCCTTGTTATACATTCAGAAACAGTCTGCATGTAAACAATTTATAATCTTTTCTGATTCTCTATCTTGCCTTCAGGCACTGAAAAACGTCTCTTCAAATCATCCAATTATTTTAAACATTTTAGAACTTTATAATGATCTTTCAACTGGCCAATACGACATCGTCTTTTGTTGGTTGCCTAGTCATGTCGGCATAAAAGGCAACACAATGGCTGATGCTGCAGCTAAAGCAGCACTCAACAAATCTGTGACACCACTTCTAATTCCATACAGTGATTACAAACCTGTGATCAGATGTTACATCAGAGATCTTATGCAAAAGAAGTGGGACACCCAAGTAGGTATCAATAAATTACATCAAATTAAGCCAAATATCGGTTACACCTACTTGGGTTGTCAGTCCAGATTTGAAGAGGTCATCCTACGACGATGTCGTATTGGCCATTCAAGATATACAAATGAATATTTATTAAAAGGTGAGGATCCTCCATTTTGTATCCCTTGTAATGAGAGAATCACAGTCAAGCACGTCCTGCTTGACAGTATTGATTTTGCCATTACAAGGGATCAATATTTCAAAGTTTCATCCATACAGGATCTTTTTAATCTAAGTTCTTTAAGTTTTTTAAAAAACGTAGAATTAATTGATAAATTTTGATGTACATAGTTCCTGTTTTACGAAATGGTAGTGTATAAGTATTATCCTAGATTGTTTGTGGCTGTGCCCTCGAAGGGGGTTGAAGTAGGGTAAAATAATTGTCCTCCTGAGAGGGTATCATAAGACCCAATCATTCTGTTTGTTATTCCTACCGTAATTTTTAATCGCAGAATATTTGTTGATTTTACATAGTGGCTAAAATTGCCTACAATTGCCAGTAGCTGAAGTGATGGTGTAAATCATGCTGGGGAACCGTGTAGGTAGCAGAAGTATCGTAAGTCCCCACGGTCCCTAGTATGGTGGCCTAACTTTGGTTGCTGGTGATCTATAGCCCGTTTTTATGATGTATTGTCGAATCATGGCTTATTCTTTTAATTGTTCGCAACTAGTTTTACTTCTAAACTGTGATAGTCTAGTTATTATACTGTCCGTCGTTGACAGGTTTTTATTTATCTACGTTTAAATTGTATTGATGGTCTCGTCACTATATGGCTGAAATATTGCCGATGTGACGTAAAATTTTAACTCACTCACTCATTGTATTTTTTACTACTACTGCTGCCACTGTGGTTATTACCAATGTTATTACAATACCTTTATTATATGTCAAGCATCATATTAGTTATCAAATAATTATAAAATGCGCTGTACAGCTGTAAATAATATTGTTTATCTGTATGTGTATATGGGCCAATGGCCTTTCATACAATAAAGATTGATTGATTGATTGGAGGTCACGCACATTCTAGTTTATATCGTCATGATGAAGTTGTTTTACAGCGGTTCCGCATTGGCCACAGTTATTATACACATTCATTTTTATTGAAGGGTGAAGATCCACCTTTTTGCATTCCGTGCCATAGCCCTCTTACTATGAAGCACATTCTGCTGGACAGTGTTGATTTTGCACTTGTCAGACAACGTTTTTATGATAATGTTCATACCTTATCCGAACTTTTTAACACAGTTTCTAATCACTTGATTTTAGCGTATCTAAAGGAAATCAAACTCTATGATAAAATATAGCTTTGTACCTGCAAAGTCAGTCTTTTACCTATGCATGTGATACATGACTGAGATTTTAGTGATTTTCAACATCACTTTTATTATTTTGGTTGATATATGATTACACAAAAGACATTTCTCGCCGTGAATAGCTGCAAAATTGCTGATGCAGCGTTAAGCAATATTCACTCACTCACTCACTCCTCCTTCATGGAGAAATGCTATAGTTCTACCCATACCAAAACCTGGGAGGGATCATACAGACCCATCAAATTATCGACCAATTTCATTAACTAGCTGTGTTTGTAAAACTATGGAGCTCATGGTAAATACTCGATTAGTTTGGTTTTTAGAAACCAATAATCTGATTAGTAACATCCAATGCGGTTTCCGTAAAAACCGAAGTACAATTGACCATTTGGTTCGTTTAAAATCATTTATTAAAAATGCTTTTGTAAATAAACAGCATGCTGTATCTATCTTTTTCGATCTTGAAAAAGCTTATGATACCACTTGGAAGCATGGTATTTTAAAAGATTTACATGACTTTGGTTTAAGAGGCCGCTTGCCTCAATTTGTATCACAGTTTTTAACTGACAGACAATTTCAAGTTCGTGTTGGATCAACCCTGTCTGATCATTATAATCAGGGCAGTATTTTGTCTGTCACTTTGTTTAGTGTAAAAATAAATAGTTTATCTAAAGTATTAAATGACTCAATAGATGGGTCATTGTTTGTTGATGATTTTAATATTTCATGTCGTGGTAAAAATATGCATACCATTGAAAGACAGTTACAGTTGTGTCTTAATAAAATTAATAAATGGTGTCTTGAGAATGGATTTAAGTTTTCACAGACCAAAACAAATTGTATAAATTTCTGTCGGAAATATAAACCCCATAAAGACCCTGAACTCTTTTTAGATGGCACTCCAATTAAGGTTGTAAAAGATGCCAAATTTTTGGGATTAATTTTCGACCACCATTTGACGTTTCTACCACATATCAAATATTTAAAGACTAAATGCCTGAAGGCACTAGATTTATTGAAGGTTGTCTCCAATTCAAAGTGGGGAGGGGATCAGAAAACCCTTCTTCACTTATATAGATCTTTAATTCGCTCTAAGTTTGACTATGGCTCCATTGTGTATGCTGGAGCTTGCAAGAGTAATTTCAAGAAGCTAGATTCAATCCACCATCAAGGACTTAGAGTGTGCCTTGGTGCATTCTTCTCCCGTTGACAGCCTCTGTGTCGAGGCTGATGAACCCTCTCTGAAACAACGCCGTATTAAATTGTCTCTCCAGTTTGTTACTAAATTACGTTATAATCCCTCCAATCCTGCTTATGATTCCGTTTTTCATCCCATGTATGAAGAGCTGTTTCAGAAGAAACAAAAGCTGGTTCCACCACTTGGAATTCGGATCAAATCTCATTTTCATGCTGCAAATTTAGATCTGGATATTATCTCTCCTTACCGTCTTTTGTCTTCTCCTCCCTGGCAGTTGGTGAGGCCGGAAGTAGACATTGCCCTCACTCGTTTTATCAAATCTGACACTAATCAACTAGTATATCAACAGGAATATTTACAATTAAGATCTAAATACGATACCCACCGTTCAATCTTTACTGATGGATCCAAGGACGGTGGCAAAGTAGCAAGTGCCGCTGTCGTTGGATCAAAACATTTATCCTCTAGAATACCAGACAATAGCTCTATTTTCACTGCTGAGACCAATGCTCTCCTTACAACCTTGTTATACATTCAGAAACAGCCTGCATATAAACAATTTATAATCTTTTCTGATTCTCTATCTTGCCTTCAGGCACTGAAAAAAGTCTCTTCTAATCATCCAATTATTTTAAACATTTTAGACCTTTATAATGATCTTTCAACTGGCCAATACAACATCGTCTTTTGTTGGTTGCCCAGTCATGTGGGCATAAAAGGCAACACAATGGCTGATGCTGCAGCTAAAGCAGCACTCAACAAATCTGTGACACCACTTCTAATTCTATACAGTGATTATAAACCTGTGATCAGATGTTACATCAGGGATCTTATGCAAAAGAAGTGGGACACCCAAGTAGGTATCAATAAATTACATCAAATTAAGCCATATATCGGTTAAACCTACTTGGGCTGTCAGTCAAGATTTGAAGAGGTCATTATGCGACGATGTCGTATTGGCCATAGCAGATATACACACGAGTATTTGTTGAAAGGTGAAGATCCTCCGTTTTGCATCCCTTGTGATGAAAGAATCACAGTCAAGCATGTCCTGCTTGACTGTATTGATTTTGCCATCACAAGGGATAACTATTTCAATGTTTCATTCTTCAAGGATCTTTTTAATCTTAGTTCTCATTTAATCATCGGTTTTTTAAAAGAAATTGAATTATTACATAAATTTTGAATGATATATTCTGTATATAATCAGTGATTTTTATAATTGGTTGAATAGAATTACTAACTGAGATTGTTAGTGGCTGTATCCTCAAAGGGGGTTAAAGTAGTGTAAAATTATTGCCCCCCTGAGAGGGTATGTAAGACCACGTCTTTCTAAGTATATTTATTTGTACCACTCTTTTAATCGTAGTATATGTGTCGTTTTACTATTTGCTAACTTTACCAATAATCGCCAACAGCTGAGGGGATGATGTAAATCCGGCTGGGGTCCATGCAGGTAGCAAAAGTACTGTAAGTCCCCATGGACCCTAGCATGGTGATCACTCTTCAGTGGCTGGTGATCACTAGCTCATTTTTATCTTGTATTGTTACATATGATGTTATGTTTTTATGGCTATCTACTAGTTTTATACATAATCTGTGATAAATCTAGTTATCTTACTGTCCATCGTTGACAGGTTTTTATTCATGCTACATATATGTATTATTAATGTACTTCTCGTCACGATATTGCTGCAATACTACCGATGTGACGTTAAATATTAACTCACTCACTCACAGCAGATATACCCACGAATATTTATTAAAAGGTGAGGATCCTCCATTTTCCATCCCTTGTGATGAAAGAATCACGGTCAAGCTTGTCCTGCTTGACTGCATTGATTTTTCCATCACAAGGGATAAGTATTTCAAAATTACATCCATAAAGGATCTTTTTAATCAAATCAGTGCTCATTTAATCATCGGTTTTTTAAAAGAAATAGAATTAATAGATAAATTTTGATTATAATATGTGTAGTATAAAGTAATCTGCCACAGCAGATATACTCATGAATATTTACTAAAAGGTGAGGATCCTCCGTTTTGCATCCCTTCTGATGAAAGAATCACAGTCAAGCATGTTCTGCTTGATTGTATTGATTTTTCCATCACAAGGGATAAATATTTCAGTGTAACAACAGTGAAGGACCTTTTTAGTAAAGTTAACTTTCATTTAATACTATGTTTTTTAAAAGAAATAGAACTTATACATAAATTTTGATGTAATTGCTGTATTGTTTTAAAGATTGGTAGTGCAAAATTCATAACCAAGATTGTTAGTGGCTGTACCCTCAAGGCGGGTTGAAGTAGCATAAAATGATTGTCCCCCTAAGAGGGTATGTACATGTAAGTCCCAAATCATTCAAAGTATTTTTCTGCATGCCAGGTTTTTAATCTTAGAATAGTCGTCATTTTAATGTTTGGCTTAATTGGTACACTGTCGCCAGTGACTGAAGGGATGATATAAATCCTGCCAGGGTCCATGCAGGAAGCAAAGGTACTGTAAGTCCCCATGGACCCTAGCATGGTGATCTACCCTCAGTTGCTGGCGATCTCTAGCCCATTTTTATATTGTGTTCTCTGATACTTATGACTTTTATATATTCTCAACTAGTTTTAAATAGATTTTGTGATATTCTAGTTATTGTTCTGTCCTTCGTTTGACAGATTTGTATATTGTATACATTTATGTATTATTAATGTACTTCTCGTCAAGATATGGCTGAAATATTGCCGATGTGACGGTAATATTAACTCACTCACTCACTCACTCAAAACTCGATTATGGTTCCATCGTCTACGGTGGAGCCTGCAAAAGTAACTTAAAAAAACTGGATACTATCCATCATCAGGGCCTAAGGCTTTGCCTTGGAGCCTTTAGGGCGTCTCCAATTCACAGTCTGTATGTAGAAGCGGATGAACCTTCTCTTAAACAACGCCGTCTGAAATTATCGTTACATTATGTCACTAAATTATATTCTAATCAGTCAAATCCAGCTTTTAATTGCATCTTTAATCCTCTTTACCAAGATATTTATAATAAAAAAACGTCTCTTGTTCCACCACTTGGAATCAGAATCCAGTCTGCCATGTCTGCCGCTAAAATTAAACTGCAAGATATAGCTCCCTTTCAACTGTTTTCATCACCTCCTTGGCAAATGGTAAGGCCAGAGGTCGATCTCACATTAGCCAAATTAACAAAATCCGAAACAAATCATCTAATTTATCAACAACAATATAATGAATTAAGGAGCACTTATGATACTTTCAAATCCGTAGTTACAGATGGATCCAAGGATGGTGACGCTGTTGCCAGCGCATCTGTCATTGGATCCAGAACCATATCATCTAGATTACCGAATGATGGTTCCATTTTTACAGCAGAATCACATGCAATATTAACTGCTCTCAAATATATAAATACTCAATCTAAACATAAACGGTTCATTATCTTTTCTGATTCACTTTCCTGTCTTCAGGCAATTAAGAATATATCTTGTCAACATCCACTTTTACGTGAAATTTTAGAACTACATAATGATCTTGCTACTGGCCAGTACGACATCGTCTTTTGTTGGTTACCAAGCCATGTTGGTATCACTGGTAACACAATGGCCGATGCTGCTGCAAAAGCAGCACTCACCGAATCTGTTACACCACTTCTTATCCCATATAGTGATTATAAACTCACCGAATCTGTGACACCACTTCTTATCCCATATAGTGATTATAAACCTATAATTAGATCTTACATCCGTGATCTGATGCAAACGAAGTGGGACACCCAAGTAGGTATCAATAAATTACATGAAATTAAACCAACTATCGGTTACACCTACTTGGGTTGTCAGTCCAGATTTGAGGAGGTCATAATACGACGATGTCGTATTGGCCATAGCAGGTATACAAATGAATTTGTATTGAAAGGTGAGGATCCTCCATTTTGTATCCTTTGTGATGAAAGAATCACAGTCAAGCATGTCCTGCTTGACTGCATTGATTTTTCCATCACAAGGGATAAATATTTCAAAGTGTCATCTATAAAGTATCTTTTTAATCAAGTACATGCTCATTTAATCATCGGTTTTTTAAAGGAAATAGAATTAATTAATAAATTTTGATGTACAAAGATATATATTTTATAAACGAAGTATATGAGGTATATATGAAGTAACGTAAAATTATTATCCCCCTGAGAGGATATGTAAGCCTACATAAATCAAAGTAATTTTATATCTGCCAGTGACTAAAGGGATGGTGTAAATCCTGCTGGGGTCCATGCAGGTAGCAAAGGTACTGTAAGTCCCCATGGTCCTCAGTATGGTGATCTCACTTTAGTTGCTGGTGATATATAGCCCTATTTTATCTATTGTAATGTTATGACTTGTCATATTTTATGGTTACGTACTAGTTTTAAACATATATCTGTGATAGTCTAGTTGTTTTAGGCACCCGTGAAGAGCAACCTCCTCGTGGTGAGTGCTGGGTAGCGCTAATAGCTCTTCCCCCGTGTGGAACCGGGGTAGAATTTGTCCACAACACCCCATTGCTGGTCGTAAAAGGCGACCGAATTGGGCAACCTGTTTGCCGTGGGTTGCGCCCCTGTGTTGGCGGAGGACGGGAGTCTGGTGGTTGAGGGCATTGGTTCCAGGAATAGCGTTCCTTTGCCACATACACCACTTCGACCCTAACTTCGCCTAGACGGGTGGTAGAATGGGCCCGGTTCTATCAATCGGCTGGTCATGTCGAGCCCTGTGCATTATTTTATTGGCACAAAATTTGAATTCGAATTTCCTTCTTACTTTAGGCCTTGACAAATTGTTTCTGTAACAGAACTTGATATTTTGATTGACAAATCGTTCATATGCCTAAAGTCATATGCCCAGAAGGCGGTGGCTCATGGGCCAATCCGGTGGACTACATTAAGTTTTACTAATTTGTCTGCTTGAGTATACCATTCCAGTATCCTTGGTGCTGCCAGTTGGAGATCCACTGGAGTATAGCATTGTCCCTGTGATACTCCATGGTGGGTGGGGAGCTGGGATGGTGAACCTTTTACACACTCAAAATGGCTCAACCCATAAAACGAAACGTTCTTTGGAAGATTCCTCGGACGAGGAGACTACCATCCTGAAGAGTTCTTCAGGTACTTGGTCTAGATTTTTAGTGGTTTCTGCCACTGATGGTACACCTCTGAAGTGAAATCCTTTTGCCATCTCTAAGGCACTGTATGGCATTGCTGGAGATGTCCAGGATGTCAAAAAGATTAGGTCTGGATTGCTGCTTGTTGAGTGCAAAACTGCAAAACAATCAGCAACTTTACTTGCTGCCAAACAATTAGTTTCTACTCCAGTTTTGATTACAGCTCACACAACTTTAAATTCTAGCAAAGGTATTATCAGAGATCGGGCACATTGTCTCTCTGATATGACTGAAACTGACATAGCTGATGAACTGAGAGATCAGGGAGTGACACATGTGAAACGTTTCACATATAAAAGAGATAATGCAGTCTTCAATTCCAACACTTACCTCATGACATTTGCAAAGCCAACTCGTCCCAGAAATTTAAAAGCGGGATATTTTAACATCGAAGTGGATCAATACATTCCAAACCCACTTCGATGTTACAAATGCCAGCAATTCGGGCACGGTGCACAATCTTGCAACCGTCGCAAGATATGTCATCAATGTGGTGAAGATGGCATAAATACAGATACAAAAAGGAAAAAAAAAACCTCACTGCGCAAACTGTTCAGGTGACCATGTGGCCTTTTCGAAGTCATGCCCAAAGTTCAAAATTCAACACCAGATTGTTCAGTTAAAGCATGAAAGGAATATCACCTTCCCAGAAGCTAAGCGAATAACCATGGCCACTGTCTCACCAACTACAACTGTCTCCTACTCAGCAGCAGTATCACGCGCATCCGCAAAAACCGTCACATCCGTTCAATGTCAGACAGACATTTCCTGGGTTTCCTCAGAAAATTATTCCTTGATTGTTTCTAGTTCTTCCTCACAAACTGACACATCACCATCAACATCTGTGTCAACAACAGTAATTGCAGCAGCAGAACCGGAACGAGCACTGGCACCGACACCAAAACCATCTCCTGTGTTGATAAACGTCAACAAGAACGTTGATTATTCAACAAAATCAGATCGTGTGTCAAAGGGTCGCCGTGACCCTATACAAATGTACAATCGTTTTCATACCTTGGAGGACATGGATGTCTCTCCACATTCTCAAGGGCGCAACAGAAGTAGGTCGCCGCGAAATGGGAGAAATAGATCTCCTTTTCATCCGCCTATAACATGAACAATTCCCAGCCACAGTGGAATTGCAGAGGTCTCAGGACCAATTTTAACGAGTTACATCTTTTAATCCAAGATTATGCGCCATCGGCAATGTCTCCAGGAGACATATCTCAAGCAGAACGACAACTTTGATTTGCGTCGGTACAATTCCTTCCATTCCTTTTCTCCACCAGGTGTTAAAGCTACTGGCGGATCTTCTGTTTTGGTGAGGCAGGGTGTGATCCACAGCCCTGTTTTACTTCATACCAATCTACAAGCCGTTGCAGTCCGACTGACTTTGCACATAACCTTTACACTGTGTTCTCTGTACATTTCACCTTCTTCTGTGCTTCAGCGATCGGATCTTCAATCTTTATATGACCAGCTCCCTAATCCTCGTTATGGGGAAGTGTTGCCGTCAACCCTAAGGGAAAAGTCCTTGAAGATTTTATTTCCGATAATAACCTGTGCATTTTCAATGATGGATGAAAAACATATCTCCATCCTGCTACGGGAACATATTCCGCTTTAGATCTGTCCCTAACAGATTCCAATCCCTTGAACGAATTTACATGGTCGGTTCATGATGACCTGTGTGGAAGCGATCATTTTCCTTCAATCAAATTCCACCCACATCAAGGTGGGACTTTACCAAAGCCAACTGGCCTTCCTTTCAGGAACTCTGTACTGATAGGTCGAAGCCTGCTGTGTTAAGGGATGTAACTGATCCTATTCAGCTGTTTTCTGATCTCTTAAATGTAATTGTCGACATAACCATTCCAAAGTCCTCTGCAAATCCACACATTCGAAAACCATGGTTTGATAAAGAATGCAAACAGGCTAGGAAGTGCAGGCAAAAAAGCGGAGAAATATTTCCGCAGACATCCAACTGTACATAATCTTGATCGTGTTAAAATCACAAATGCCAAGGTAAGCCGTACATTCAAACAGAATAAGCGTAAGTCTTGGAGGAATTATGTCTCTAGAATTAATTCTCGCACGCCAATATCCAAGGTATGGAACATGATAGCAAAAATTAAAGGCAAAGGGTCAAAATCGACTGTCCACCATCTCAAGGAAGGTGATCATCTTTTAACAGATAAGTCGGACATTGCCAATAAATTAGGCGAAACGCTAACCAAACATTCTTCATCGTCAAACTATGATCCTAAGTTTCCAAAAAAGGCAAAGGTTCAAAATCGAGTGTTCGCCATCTTAAAGACGGTGACCATCTGTTAACAGATAAATCGGACATTGCCATTAAATTGGGTGAAACACTCTTCATCATCGAACTACCATCCTAAGTTTCTAAATTATCAGAAACAACAGGAAAAGAAGAGGGTTGATTTTACTTCTCAAAATGGAGAAGATTATAATGAGGTTTTTTCACTCCACGAGCTAAATACTGCCTTAGGTCAAGCCCACGATACTGCAACAGGAGATGATAATATTCATTATCAGCTCCTGAAGCATTTACCTAATTCATGTTTAGAGACGCTTCTTGATATTTTTGATCAGATCCGGATGTCAGGAAATTTTCCACCTTCATGGCGTCATGCAATAGTTGTTCCCATACCTAAACCTGGTAGGGACCATACTGATGCATCCAATTGTCGGCCTATATCACTAACCAGCTGTGTGTGCAAAACCATGGAGCGAATGGTAAACAATCGACTGGTGTGGTACTTGGAAACTACTAATCTTATAAGCAACATACAATGTGGTTTCCGTCAGAATAGAAGTACCATTGACCATCTGGTACGTTTAGAATCCTTTGTCAAAAATGCAATTGTCAATAATCAGCATGCAGTTTCAATCTTTTTTGATTTAGAAAAAGCGTATGATACCACTTGGAAGCATGGTATCTTACAAGATCTGCAGGCACTCGTGAAGAGCAACCTAATCGTGGTGAGTGCTGGGTAGCGCTAATAGCTCTTCCCCCGTGTGGAACCGGGGCAGAATATTTCCACAGCACCCCATTGGGCAACCTGTTTGCCGTGGGTTGCGTCCCTGTGTCGGTGGAGGAAGGGATTCTGGTGGTTGAGGGCACTGGAGCCAGGAACAGTGTTCCTTTTGCCCAACACACCACTTTGACGGGTGGTAGAATGGGCCCTCAAACACATAGAGGTGCCATCCCCGCTGACAATCCCTGTAGAGGATCATAACATCTTTGAACCTCTAGATATGGAAGTCACACCATCTCCGGCAATTCAACAGAGTGGACCTTCCCCTCGATCACGATCTCCAGTTGAACCTCCATGACTTGCTCTGCTAATTTAATACAATGACAAGCCCTGTGCATAATATTGTAAATGCACACTTGTGATATATATATATATATATTGTTTGGTCTTGGCCAATATATAACATGTTTGAACTCAAAAATTATTTATGTAACACATTGCCTGGTGGCTCATGGGCCAATCTGGCATTATTGACCTACGGGTTCTATTTGTCTTCAGATAACTGGCAAGAGCTGAACCACTCTGACTTTTACTCTGTTTGACAAAAATAGCTACCTGTGTCTGTTTTGCGTGAGTATAGCATTCCTGTAACCCTGGTGTTAATAGTCGGCTTCCACTACAGCACTGTCCTTGTTGACACTCCATGGCGGGTTGGGCACGGGTGTGTCGAATCACTTTTCTATACCATGGCTACTCTACCATACACTGGTTCTCGTTCAAAAAATAAAAGAAGACATTTGGATACTATTTCATCATCTGATGATGAGAGTACCATTCAAGATGATATTGATTCATGGCCACGGTTTCTGGTGGTCGATGGAGTTAATGGAACACCACTCAAGATCAACCCATTCGTTGTGTCAAAAGCTGTTGAAGGAATTTGTGGGGATGTTAAAAATGTAACACGTCTCCGGAACGGATCCTTGCTTGTGGAATGCTCCAAACGTCAGCAATCTGTCAATCTGCTTAAAGCACATCATTTTGCCACAACTGAAGTTGTTGTATCTGTCCACAAATTCCTGAATTCGTGTCGAGGCATTGTCCGTGACCGTGCGAAATGCCTCACTGACATGTCTGAAGAAGAAATTGCGGTAGAGCTCAAATCATAAGGGGTCACTGCTGTGAAACGATTTATCAGGAAAGAGCAAGACAAAATTATAAAAACCAATACTTACCTTCTGACTTTTGCTCGTTCTAAAATCCCTACCTCAATTAAAGCTGGTTACTTCAACATCGGAGTGGATGTGTACATACCAAATCCGCTCCGGTGTTTTTAAGTGTCAACAGTTTGGGCATGGGGCCAGGTCTTGTGATCACCCCCAGGTTTGCTCCCGTTGCAGTAAACAACATGACAGTACTGATTGCACAAATAATATCAAGTGTGCTAACTGTAGCGGTGAGCACTTGTCCTCATCAAAATCATGCCCCTTCTATGAAAAACAGACCAAAATAATCAAACTGAAATATACCAACAACATCTCTTTTTCAGAAGCCAAAAAATTAGTGACAAATGAAACTCATAAAACCCCTTCTTCTTTGTCATACTCTGCTGCAGTTTCTACTTCAACACGCAAAGCTGATAGTGCCTGTCAGACTGATATCTCCTGGGTCTCGGACAAGCAGACCATTATTTCAACAGCATCCTGTACCCGTGAATCACAAACTGATCCTGAACCAGAACCAGAACCTGTGTCTGTGTCTGACCCTGAAGTAGTTCCTGAACCTTCAACTGAGACAACCTTCCTTCAACCTCAGCGTCTTACAAATAGAGAAAAGAAAAAATTGAAGAAAAAAGAATTACGGGCCCTCAAACACATAGAGGTGCCATCCCCGCTGACAATCCCTGTAGAGGTTCATAACATCTTTGAACCTCTAGATATGGAAGTCACACCATCTCCGGCAATTCAACGGAGTGGACCTTCCCCTCGATCACGATCTCCAGTTGAACCTCCATGACTTGCTCTGCTAATTTAATACAATAGAATAGTAGAGGATTTCGAAATAATTTTAATGACCTTCAGCTACTGATTCAAGATTTTAAACCATCGGCATTTTGTATACAAGAAACTTTCCTCATAAACAAAGATAATTTTGATTTAAGACAGTATGATTCTTACCATTGCTTTTCCCCACCGGGTGATAAAGCAACTGGGGGATCTTGTTATGGTGAGGCAGGGCATCATTCACAGTCCTGTTCCTCTCGTTACCCCTCTTCAGGCTGTTGCAGTACATGTAACATTGAATATTGTTTTTACTTTGTGTTCTTTATATGTACCACCATCCTATTCTCTTCACCAATCTGATCTTCAGGCACTGTATGACCAGCTCCCCAAACCATGTGTCATCATGGGAGATTTGAATGGTAATAACCCGCTTTGGGGTAGTAATGTCACCAATACTAAAGGTAAATTACTGGAGGATTTTTTCGTAAATAACGATCTGTGCATTTTAATGATGGTTCTCATACATATCTACATCCTGCAACTGGAACATACTCTTGTCTGGACTTGTCAGTGGTAGATTCTGATTTACTTAATGAATTTGAATGGCCAGTCCACGATGACCTCTGTGGAAGTGACCATTTTCCTACCATTTTAAAATCTGTTACACCTTCTGATGTTCCTCCATCTTCACGCTGATCAATATTTCCGACGCCATCCAATGGTCCATAATCTCAATAAATTTAAAATTGTAAATGCTAAAACCCGGCGCACTTTCAAACAAAACAAACGTCAATCTTGGCAAAATTATGTATCCAAGATAAATTCACGGACACCTATGTCCAAGGTTTGGAACATGATTCAGAAAATAAAAGGTAATGGTACTAAATCAAGCATCCACCATCTCAAAGATGGTGATCAATTGTTAACCGATAAATTAGATATTGCAAATAAACTTGGTAAAAATATGGCTCACCATTCTTCCTCGTCTAATTATGTCCCTCAATTTCAAAAATATCAAAAGCAACAAGAAAAGAAACCTTTACATTTTAATTCAGATAACGGGGAAGAGTACAATGAAGTCTTTTCCATTCCTGAGCTCCATACTGCACTTGGGCAGGCCCATGACACTGCTGCAGGGTCTGATACTATACATTTATCAACTCTTAAAACATTTACCGCAATCCTGTTTAGAAACCCTTTTGATAATATTTGATGAAATCTGGACGTCAGGTGAATTTCCTTCTTCATGGCGTGAAGCTATCATTGTTCCTATACCTAAACCTGGACGCGATCATACTGAACCTTCCAATTATCGACCAATTTCATTGACTAGTTGCGTTTGCAAAACCATGGAACGCATCGTCAATAATAGATTAACCTGGTACTTGGAATCCAATAACTTAATCACAAATATCCAGTGTGGATTGCATAAAAATCGCAGTACCACTGACCACTTGTTTCGTAAAGAATGCCATTCTAAATAACCAACATGCAGTGTCTATCTTTTTCGATCTAGAAAAAGCATATGACACTACATGGAAGCACGGTATTTTAAAAGATTTACATGATTTTGGATTGCGAGGCCGTTTGCCTCTATTTATATCCAAGTTTTTAACTCACACTCACATTTTCAAGTCCGCGTGGGTTCAACCCTGTCTGATCATTATAATCAGGATCAGGGTGTTCCACAAGGCAGTATTTTGTCTGTCACTTTGTTTAGCATCAAAATCAACAGTTTAGCAAAGGTTTTAAACGATTCAATTGATGGATCATTGTTTGTGGATGACTTTAATGTTTCTTGTCGTGGTAGGAATATGCATACAATTGAGAGGCAACTGCAATTGTGTTTAAATAAAATCCAAAAATGGTGTTTAGAAAATGGCTTTAAATTTTCCAAATCTAAAACTAACTGTATTCATTTTTGCAGAAAATATAAACCTCACAAAGACCCAGAACTAATATTAGATAACACCCCCATTAAAGTTGTAAAAGAAGCAAAGTTTTTGGGTATAATTTTCGATCATCATTTAACCTTTTTACCTCATATAAAATACTTCAAGAATAAATGTCTGAAAGCCCTAGATTTGTTAAAAGTTGTCTCTCATTCCACGTGGGGAGGGGATCAGAAAACCCTCCTCCAATTATACAGAGCACTTATTCGCTCTAAACTGGATTATGGCTCCATCATCTATGATGGAGCCTGCAAAAGCAACCTTAAACGATTGGATACTATCCATCATCAAGGTCTAAGACTATCTCTTGGATCTTTCCGAACTTCTCCTATTGACAGTCTGTTCGTTGAGGCTGATGAACCATCCCTCAAACACCGCCGAATTAAATTATCCTTACAATATGTCACTAAATTACGCTCTAATAACTCGAATACAGCATATGACTGTGTTTTTCACCCAATTTATGAAAATCTATATAATAAAAAATCATCGGTTCTCCCCCCACTTGGAATAAGACTTCAATCTGATATTTCTGCCGCTAAAATTGATCTTGAAGATATAGCCCCCACGCAGCTTTTGTCTTCTCCACCTTGGCAGTTGGTAAAGCCAGAGGTGGATCTGACATTAACTAAATTAAAGAAATAGGAAACAAATCCACTTATTTATCAACAAAAATATAATGAATTAAGAAACACATATAATACTTCTTACAAATCTTTATTTCCAGATGGATCCAAGGATAGTGGCGCTGTTATTGGATCCAGGACTATCTCCTCCAGATTACCCGATAAAAGTTCTATTTTCACAGCAGAGGCCAATGCCATTTTAACAGCTTTACTATCTGTCAGTAAACAGTCAAAATATCAGAAGTTTATCCTATTTTCCGATTCTCTTTTTGCCTGCAGGCTATCCATAACATATCATGTCAACATCCACTTTTAATCAAAATTATTGAATTATTTAATGAACTTGCTACTTGCCCAATACGACATCGTCTTTTGTTGGTTGCCCAGTCATGTGGGCATCAAAGGCAACTCAATAGCTGATGCTGCTGCAAAAGCAGCACTCAACAAATCTGTGACACCAAATCTTATCCCATACACTGATTATAAACCTGTTATCAGATCTTATATTTGTGATCTGATGCAAAAGAAGTGGGACTCCCAAGTCGGCATCAATAAATTCCATGCAATTAAACCAAATTTTGGTTACACCTACTTGGGCTGTCAGTCCAGATTTGAAGAGCTCATTATGCGACGATGTCGTATTGGCCATAGCAGGTATACACACGAATATCTTTTAAAAGGTGAGGATCCTCCATTTTGTATCCCTTGTGATGAAAGAATCACCGTCAAGCATGTCCTGCTTGATTGTGTTGATTTTTCCATCACAAGGGATAAATATTTCAAAGTTTCATCCTTAAAGGATCTTTTTAATATCAGTGTTCATTTAATTATTGACTTTTTAAAAGAAATTGAATTGTTGCTTAAATTTTGATTGATATGTTTTGTATATAGTATATTTTTTATAATTGGTAAAATAAATTTGATAACTGAGATTGTTAGTGGCTGTATCATCGAAGGGTGTTGAAGTAGTGTAAAATTATTGTCCCCCTGAGAGGGTATGTAAGACCACGTCTTTCAAAGTATATTTATTTTGGCCACATTTTAATAGTAATATATGTGTTCGTTTACCTTTATCTAAATTTGTCATAATCGCCAACAGCTGAAGGGATGATGTAAATCCGGCTGGGGTCCATGCAGGTAGCAAAAGTACTGTAAGTCCCCATGGACCCTAGTATGGTGGTCTACCTTCAGCTGCTGGCGATCTATAGCCTGTTTTTTTATCTTGTATCGTTATGTATAGTGCTATTCTCTTTTCTAATTCTGTACTAGTTTTATATCTTTTTCTGTGATGAATCTAGTAATTTTACTGTCCTTCGTTGACAGGTTTTTATACAAGTTTCAATATATGTATTATGTTTAACTATTGATAGTCACGATATGGCTGAAATATTGCCGATGTGACTTCAAATTTAACTCACTCACTACAAGATCTACATAATTTGGGGTTAAGAGGCCGTTTGCCTCAATTTATATCCCAATTTTTTAACAGACCGACAATTTCAGGTTCGTGTGGGTTCCACACTGTCTGTCCATTATATTCAGGATCAGGGAGTCCCACAAGGCAGTATTTTGTCTGTAACTCTATTTAGTATAAAGATTGATAGTCTGTCAAAGATTTTAAATGATTCCATTGATGGTTCACTTTTTGTGGACGATTTTAATATGTCATGTCGTGGAAAAAATATGCGTACCATCGAGAAACAGTTGCAGCTATGTCTCAACAAAATCGAAAAATGGTGTCTTGAAAATGGTTTTAAATTTTCCAAAGTTAAGACCAACTGTATCCATTTTTGCAGGAAATACAAGCAAACTATTTTTACATGGCGCTCCTATCAAGGTTGTAGAAGACCTCAAATTCCTGGGTCTCATTTTCGATCACCATCTTACTTTTAAGCCGCATATTAATAATCTCAAACCTAAATGCCCGAAGGCTCTAGATTTGTTGAAAGTTGTTGCCAATACAAAGTGGGGAGGTAATCAGACAACCCTCCTCCACTTGTTTAGGTATCTGATCCGCTCTAAATTATTGGATGGATCCATCGTTTATGGTGGAGCCTGTAAGAGCAATTTACAAAAATTAGATTCTATTCACCATCAGGGCCTAAGACTATGTCTTGGCGCATTTCGTACGTCTCCTGTAGATAGCTTATATGTAGAAGCTGATGAACCATCGTTGAAGCAACGGCGTATAAAATTATCCCTTCAATACATTGCAAAATTACGTTCTAACCCGTTAAACCCTGCATATAACTGTATATTTCAACCCCTTTACGAAGACCTTTTTCATAGTAAGCCTAAGCTGGTCCCACCACTAGGCATTCGGATTAAACCCCACCTAACAGCTGCCAATATTGATTTAGATAACATTGCTCCTTTCAGGCTTCTGTCTTCCCCTCCTTGGCAGCTTATCAGACCGGAGGTGGACTTGACTCTCACACAATTTAAAAAAACAAGATACAAATCAATTAGTATATCAGCAAGAATATTTACAAGTTAGAGCTAAATACGAATCCCACCGTTCTATTTTTACAGATGGATCCAAGGACGGCAGCACAGTCTCCTGTGCTGCTGTCATTGGATCCAAAACCGTCTCATCTCGCTTACCAGACCACAGCTCCATTTTCACCGCCGAAGCCAAAGCAATATTAACTGCTTTGTGAATGGAGGATCCCCACCTTTTAAAATATATTCATGAGAATACCTGCTATGACCAATACGGGCACTCGTGAAGAGCAACCTCCTCGTGGTGAGTGCTGGGTAGCGCTAATAGCTCTTCCCCCGTGTGGAACCGGGGCAGAATATTTCCACAGCCTCCCATTGCTTGTCGTATAAGGCGACTAAAATGGGCAACCTGTTTGCCGTGGGTTGCGTCCCTGTGTCGGCGGAGGACGGGAGTCTGGTAGTTGAGGGCACTGGTTCCTGGAACTGTGTTCCTTTGCCCAACACACTACTTCGACCCTTACTTCTCCTAGACGGGTGGTAAGATGGGCCCGGTCTTATTAATCGGCTGGTCATGCCAGGCCCTGTGCGTAACATTCTATCTGCACACCTGTGTTGTATTATAATGTATATTTTGGTCTTGGCCGTGCATAACTTGTGTGAATTAACAATTTTGGTTGGAATAAATTGCCTAGAGTCTTACGCCAGAAGGCGGTGGCTCATGGGCCAATCTGGTGATGTTGACCTCTGTATTCTGTATGTCTCCAGTTTCTTGTCATGGACTGAACCTGCCTGGCACTACATCTGGTAGATAAATAAAGCTATTCAAGTCATATTTGCTGGAGTATAACATCCCTGTATCCCTGGTGTTTGCATGCTGGAAATCCGATGCGCTACAACACTGTCCTTGTTGACACTCCATGGGGGGGTGGGGAGCAGGTATGCTGAAACACTTTTCTTTCGCCATATCTACCAAACAACCTGGTTCAATTCGTAACTACAAAAAAAGACGTCTTGAAGATGATGATTCTGGGAGCATTCCCACCAATTTTTCCTGGACCCGATTCCTGGTAATTGAGGCTGCTGACAAACTAACTTTAAAATCGAATCCGTTTGTTATTTCAAAAGCTATCAACGGACACTGTGGAGAAGTGAAAAATGTCACTCGTCTCCGTAGTGGTTCTATTCTTGTGGAGTGTCTGAAGAAACAGCAATCTCTAAATCTCTTGTCGATCAGTCAATTTGCAAATATTGAGGTTGAGTTTGCTGTTTCAGAACACAAGTCTTTAAACTCCAGTAGAGGCATTGTTCGAGAGAGAGCTCAATGTCTTTCGGACACGTCTGAACAAGAAATTGTTACAGAGTTAAAGGATCAGGCAGTGACAGGTGTTAAACGTTTCACCAAAAAGGTCAATGGTGTTATCACTCCCCTGAATACCTATCTCTTCACATTTGATAGACCAAGTATCCCTCGTTCAATTAAAGCTGGTTATGTTAATATCGTAGTGGAGGTGTATGTCCCCAATCCACTCCGGTGTTATATTTGCCAAAAGTTTGGTCATGGCTCCAAATCTTGTGATCGACCTCATGTTTGCCAGCGTTGTGGTGGTAAACATGACAGCACTGAATGTAGGGAGGACGTCAAGCGTGCCAACTGTAATGGCCAACATGAAGCCTCGTCCAAATCCTGTCCACTATAGCTATGGAAGACTGAATCCCAGATATTGAAACTCAAACATCAAAACAATATTTCCTATCTGGAAGCCAAAAAACAAGTAGCAAATCAGTTGCCATCAACATTTACTTATTCTGCTGCAGTGTCTCGTTCTGATGCCACTTCATCCATAGAGTGTCAGACTGAATTGACATGGGTTCACTCCGTTCAACCAGTTGCAACAACGTCTGTCATTCAGCCAAACAAATCAGATTGTCAGCCCACTACATCATCTTCAGAATCACAGAGTGATCCACAATCTTTACCTGTTATTGAAAAACCAGGACATGTTCACATGTCAAAGATAGAAAGAAAAAAACTAAACAGACAACATCTTCGGACAGCCTCTCCTTCAGAGGTGCCTGTCCATAACTCCTTTGGACCTTTGGATATGGAGGTAACTCCGTCTTCTCGGGCCAGTGCTAGGAGTTCTTCACGCTCGCGTGTTAGATTACCTATTGAGCCGCCATGACCCACACGCCTCATTTGATTCAGTGGAATTGCAGAGGACTCAGGAAAAAAATTAATGAGGTACAATTGCTAATTCAGTACACCATCAGCACTGTGTCTCCAAGAGACTTATCTTAAGCACAGCGATGTATTTGATTTACGGAAATACAATTGCTCATTCAGGACTTTACAACATCAGCACTGTGTCTCCAAGAGACTTATCTTAAGCACAGCGATGTATTTGATTTACGGAAATACAATTGCTATCATTCATTTTCACCTCCAGGTGAGAAAGCTACTGGAGGTTCTACTATATTGATCAGGAAAGGCATCATCCATAGTACTGTTCCCCTCAATACAAATCTTCAAGCTGTAGCTGTCCGACTTACCTTGCACATTGCACTTACTTTGTGCTCCTTGTATATTCCTCCTTCGTATACTCTTTAGCAGGCTGATCTTCAGAATCTCTATGATCAGTTACCAAAGCCCTGTATCATCATGGGCGATCTAAATGGGCACAACCCCTGGGAAGTCCAAATACAAACAGTAAGGGAAAAGTGCTCGAAGACTTTATTTCGGACAACAATCTCTGCATATTTAATGACGATTCAAACACTTATTTACATCCTGCTACAGGAACATATTCAGCGCTGGATCTCTCCATCACAGATTCAGATCTTTACAACGAATTTGAATAGTCAGTTCATGATGACCTTTGTGGGAGTGACCATTTCCCTACCATAAAAGGCAAAGGTTCAAAATCATCTGTTCACCATCTTAAGGAAGGTGACACGTTATTAACAGAAAAAAACAGATATTGCCAATAACCTTGGAGAAACGTTAGCGAAACATTCTTCAACATCTAATTATGTCCCGGAGTTTCAAAAATTTAAGAAACAACAGGAAAAGATAAAAGTTAATTTCACTTCTGATAATGGTGAAGACTATAATGAAGTCTTCTCATTAGATGAGCTACATACCGCCCTTGGGCAAGCTCATGACACAGCAACAGGAGCTGATAACATTCATTACCAGCTTTTAAAACCAGAATCTTGTCTGGAGACACTTTTAGATATATTTGACCAAATATGGACATCAGGGAGTTTTCCTACTTCATGGCATAATGCCATTGTAGTCCCAATACCGAAGCCTGGCCGGGATTATACAGATCCCTCGAACTATCGACATATATCCTTAACAAGCTGCGTATGTAAAACCATGTAACGAATGGCTAATAATAGATTAATTTGGTATCTGGAAACCAATAATCTAATAACAAATATCCAATATGGTTTCCGAAAAAATAGAAGTACTATCGACCATTTAGTACGATTAGAATCCTTTGTGAAAAATGCTATTGTCAACAAACAACACGTAGTATCAATTGTCTTTGATCTTGAGAAAGCCTACGATACTACTTGGAAGCATGGCATTCTAAAGGATTTTGGTTTGAGAGGCCGTTTGCCTCATTTTATATCACAATTTTTAACAGACAGACAATTTCAAGTCCGAGTGGGTTCGACCTTGTCTGACCATTATAATCAGGATCAGGGTGTCCCACAATGCAGTATTTTGTCACCTTGTTTAGTATTAAAATTAATAGTTTGTCCAAGGTTTTAAGTGATTCAGTGGATGGATCACTGTTCGTGGATGATTTTAATGCATCTTGTTGTGGCAAAAATATGCATACCATAGAGAGGCAGTTACAAATCTGTCTCAATAAAATTCATAAGTCGTTCAAATTTTCTATGTCTAAAACTAACTGTATACACTTAAAATATAAGCCGCATAAAGACCCTGAATTATTTTTGAATGGCACCCCTATCAAAGTTGTAAAAGAGGCCAAATTCTTGGGACTCATTTTTGATAGCCATTTAACTTTCTTACCACACATTAAATCTCTTAAAGCTAAATGCCTGAAAGCACTCGATTTGTTGAAAGTTGTTTCTAATTCCAAGTGGGGAGGGGATCAGACTACCCTCCTACACTTATACAGGTCACTGATCCGTTCCAAACTTGATTATGGCTCCATCGTCTATGGTGGAGCCTGTAAAAGCAATCTTAAACTTTTAGATACAATCCATCATCAAGGTCTAAGACTCTGTCTTCGATCTTTCCGAACCTCCCCTATTGACAGTTTGTACATTGAGGCCGACGAGCCATCTCTTAAACAGCGCCGTATTAAACTCTCGTTACAGTATATCACAAAGTTATATTCTAATGAGTCAAACCCCGCATACGGTTGTGTTTTTAATCCCCTTTATGAGGACCTGTATAGTAAAAAGTCATCTCTTGTTCCGCCTCTCGGAATAAGAATTAAACCTTTTATTTCTGCTGCTGACATTAACCTTGAAAATATATCTCCTTTCCGTCTGCTTTCCTCACCTCCTTGGCAATTGGTAAAGCCACAGGTGGATCTTACATTATGTAAACTTAAGAAATCTGACACGAACCAACTTCAATATCAACAAGAATATAATCAGTTAAGAAGTGAATACAACACTTACAAATATTTACAGATGGATCCAAGGATGGAGGTGCTGTTGCCAGCGCAACCATCATTGGATCCAGAACTATATCAACCAGATTACCAGATGACTCCTCAATTTTTACAGCAGAATCAAATGCCATATTAACTGCTCTAAACTATATAAATAGCCAGTCCAAAGATAAGGAATTTATCATTTTTTCAGACTCACTTTCCTGTCTTCAAGCAATAGAAAATATGTCGTGTCAGCATCCAATTTTACTTGAAATTATTGAATTACATAATAATCTTGCAACTGGCCAATACGACATCGTCTTTTGTTGGTTGCCCAGCCATGTTGGGATCGTTGGTAACACTTTGGCTGATACTGCTGCTAAGGTAGCACTCAACAAATCTGTGACACCACTTCTTCTACCTTACAGTGATTATAAACCTCTCATTAGATGTTATATCAGAGATCTGATGCAGAAGAAGTGGGACACCCAAGTGGGTATAAATAAATTACATGCAATAAAAGCAAATATCGGTTATACCTACTTGGGTTGTCAGTCCAGATTTGAAGAGGTTATATTAAGACGATGTCGCAATGGCCATTCAAGATATACTCATGAATATTTACTTAATGGTGAGGATCCTCCATTCTGTGTCCCTTGTGATGAAAGAATCACGGTCAAGCATGTTTTGCTTGACTGCATTGATTGGCTCACTCAATTACCAGTAGCCAGAGGGATGGTATAAATCCTGCTGGAGTTCCATGTAGGTAGCAAAAGTACCGTAAGTCCCCATGGTACCTAGTATGGTAACCTACCTTTGGTTGTTGGTGATCTTTAGCCCATTTTTAATTTGTATTGTTATGAATAGTTCAAATGTTTATAATGACATGCTAGTTTTAAATATACCTCTGTGATAATCTAGTTATTTTTCTGTCCTTTGTAGACAGGTTTTATAGTTCAGTTTTTGTATTTCATTAATATATAACTTGATTTAGTCACGATATGGCTGAAATATTGCCGATGTGACTATAAACATTAACTCACACACAAACTCACACACGTAATGGTGAGGATCCTCCATTCTGTGTCCCTTGTGATGAAAGAATCACGGTCAAGCATGTCCTGCTTGACTGCATTGATTTTTCCATCGCAAGGGATAAATATTTCAAAGTTCCATCACTCAAGGATCTTTTTTATCAGGTAAGTTCTCATTTAATTCTTGATTTTTTAAAAGAAATTGATTTAATTCATAAATTTTGATTGTTATGTTTTGTAAATAAATAACTTTTATGATCGGTTGATTAAATCAATAACTGTGACTGTTAGTGGCTATATCCTCAAAGGGGGTTAAAGTAGTGTAAAATTATTGTCCCCCTGAGAGGGTATGTAAGACCACGTCTTTCAAAGTATATTTATTTCTTCCACTTTTTAAGTGTAGCATATATGTTTTTTTAATGTTTGGCTAAATTATGTCAGTCGTCGCTAACAACTGGAGGGATGATGTAAATCCGACTGAGGTCCATGCAGGTAGCAAAAGTACTGTAAGTCCCCATGGTCCTCAGCTCGGTGATCAGCCTTCAGTTGGTGGCGATCTATAGCCCGTTTTTATAATGTGTTTTCAAATGATTAAGTTAGTTATCTATTTTAACATATTCTCAAACCAGTTTTACGAAAATCTGTGATATGCTAGTTTTTATACTGCCCTTCGTCAGCAGCATTTTATACTGCTTACTATATATTGTTAAAGTCAAATTTTGTTTCGTCACGATATGGCTGAAATACTGCCGATGTGACGTTAAATCTTAACTCACTCACTCCATCGTCTATGGTGGCGCCTGTAAAAGTAATTTAAAGAAACTTGATACTATCCATCACCAAGGACTGAGGCTTAGCCTTGGAGCCTTTCGCACTTCTCCTATTCAAAGTCTGTCTGTTGAGGCGGATGAGACTTCTCTTAAACAACGCCGTCTGAAACTATCTTTACAATACATCACTAAATTATATTCCAATCAGTCAAATCCAGCTTTTAATTGCGTATTTAACCTTCTTTACGAAAATATTTACAATAAGAAAACATCTCTTGTTCCACAACTAGGAATAAGAATTAAATCAGTCGTTTCTGCTGCAAACATTAACTTTCAGGATATAGCTCCCACACAACTTTTTTCATCGCCCCCTTGGCAGATGGTAAGGCCAAATGTAGACCTCACATTAACTAGACTTAAGAAATCTGATACAAATCCACTTATTTATAAACAAGAATACAATCAATTAAGAAACACTTATGACACATATAAATCTATATTTACAGATGGATCCAGATCCAGAAAGGTATCTTCACGATTACCCGATAATAGTTCCATATTCACAGCAGAAGCGCACGCAATTGTAACAGCACTAAAATATATCAAGAAGAAATCCAAATATAAAGACTTCATTATTTTTTCAGATTCACTTTCGTGCCTTCAGGCTATTAAAAATACGTCATGTAAGCATCCATTTTTAATTGAAATTCTTGAGTTATTTAATGATCTTGCTACTGGCCAATATGACATTGTTTTTTGTTGGTTACCCAGGCAATGTTGGAATCGTTGGTAATACAATGGCTGCTGCTCCTTGCAAAAGCAGCACTCAACAAATCTGTGACACCACTTCTGATACCATACAGTGATTATAAACCTGCCATTAGATCTTACATCAAAGATCTAATGCAGAAGAAGTGGGACACCCAAATAGGTATAAATAAATTACATGCAATAAAAGCAAATATCGGCTATACCTACATGGGCTGTCAGTCCAGATTTGAAGAAGTCGTATTAAGACGATGTCGTATTGGCCATTCACGTTACACTCATGAATATAGTTTAAAAGGTGAAGATCCTCCATTCTGCATTCCTTGTGATGAAAGAATCACAGTCAAGCATGTCCTGCTTGACTGTGTTGATTTTTCCATCACAAGGGATAACTATTTCAAGGTTAAATCTATGAAGGATCTTTTTAACATTATTAGTTCTCATTTAATTATTGCGTTTTTAAAGGAAATTGAATTGCTTCATAAGTTTTGATAATTATGTTTTGTAAATAAATAAATGCATTTTATAATTGGTTGAATAAATTAATAACTGAGATTGTTAGTGGCTATATCCTCGAAGGGGATGAAAGTAGTGTAAAATTATTGTCCCCCTGAAAGGGTATGTAAGACCACGTCTTTCAAGGTATATTTACTTCTTCCACGTTTTTAATAGTAGTATATGTGTAATTTTACTGTTTGGCTAAATTTGTCAGTCATCGCCAACAACTGAAGGGATGATGTAAATCCGACTGGGGTCCATGCAGGTAGCAAAAGTACTGTAAGTCCCCATGGTCCCCAGCGCGGTGATCAACCTTCAGTTGGTAGCGATCTATAGCCTGTTTTTATAATGTGTTGTTAAATGATTAGTTAGTTATCTATTTTTACTTGTTCTCAAACTAGTTTTACGAATGTCTGTGATGTTCTAGTTATTATACTGCTCTTTGTCAGCAGAATTTTAAACAGTTTAATATATATTGTTCATATCAAATTTTGTTTCGTCACGATATGGCTGAAATATTGCCGATGTGACGTTAAACTTTAACTCACTAACTCACTATGACCAATACGACATCGTCGTAATATGACCTCTTCAAATCTGGACCGACAACCCAAGT
Source organism: Haliotis cracherodii (assembly GCF_022045235.1). Taxonomy (NCBI): domain Eukaryota; kingdom Metazoa; phylum Mollusca; class Gastropoda; order Lepetellida; family Haliotidae; genus Haliotis; species Haliotis cracherodii. Next base: position 35,828,203 of record NW_027266286.1, read on the forward strand.
AGGTGTAGCCAATAGTTGGTTTAATTTCATGTAATTTTTTATACCTACTTGAGTGTTCCACTTCTGTTGCATTAGATCATGGATGTAAGATCTAATCACGGGTTTATAATCACTGTATGGTATCAGAAGTGGTGTCACAGATTTGTTGAGTGCTGCTATGGCTGCAGCATCAGCCATAGTGTTACCAGTTATGCCAATATGGCTGGGTAACCAACAAAACACGATGTCGTACTGGCCAGTAGCAAGATTGTTATGAAGTTCTATGATGTCACGTACAAGTGGATGTTGACAGGAAATATTCTTAATGGCTTGAAGACAGGAAAGGTAATCAGAAAATATAATGAGCCGTTTATGTTTAGATTGGGTATTTATATATTTGAGAGCTGTTAATATTGCGTGTGATTCTGCTGTTAAAATGGAACTGACATTCGGTAATCTAGATGATATGGTTCTGGATCCAATGACAGTGGCGCCGGCAACAGCGTCACCATCCTTGGATCCATCTGTAACTATGGATTTGTAAGTATTATATGTGTTCCTTAATTCATTATATTGTTGTTGATAAATTAGTTGATTTGTGTCAGATTTCTTCAGTTTAGCTAATGTTAGGTCCACCTCTGAATGTACTAACTGCCATGGTGGAGAAGAGAAAATCTGAGTGGGTGCTATATTATCAAGGTTTATTTTAGCAGCAGAAATATCTGCTTGTAGTCGTATCCCTAGTGGTGGAATAGTGAGTTAGTGAGTTAATGTTTATAGTCACATCTGCAATATTTCAGCCATATCGTGACTAAATCAAGTTGGACATGAAGCATATATAAATAAAGACAGTTAAATCTGTCGACGAAGGACAGTAAAAACACTAGACTATCACAGATGTAGATTTAAAACTAGCAGATCATCATAAAATTGGAACAATTCAAAACAGTACACAATAAAAAAAGGCTACAGATCACCAATAACCAAAGGTAGGTCACCATACTAGGTACCATGGGGACTTACGATACTTCTGCTACCTACATGGTAACCCAGCAGGATTTACACCATCACTCTGGCTACTGGTGATTGTCAGTAAGGTTTAGTCACATCATTAAAAAACAACAATAATTCTACGATTAAAAACATGGAAAATGAAAAATACTCTGAATGAAATGGGACTTACATACCTTCTCAGGGGGACAATTATTTTACGTTACTGCAACCCCCTTTGAAGGTACAGCCACTAACAATCTCAGTTATTACTTCATTCTACCAAATTAAAATCACATACTTTTTACAATACATATCAAAATTTATCAAGCAATTCTATTTCTTTCAAAAAACCAAGAATTAAATGAGAATTAATCTGATTAAAAAGATCTTTGATGGATGAAACTTTGAAATACTTATCCCTTGTGATGGAAAAATCAATAGTCAAGCAGGACAATCTTGACCGTGATTCTTTCATCACAAGGGACACAGTGAGTGAGTTAGTGAGTTAATATTTAAAGTCACATCGGCAATATTTCAGCCATATAGTGACTAAATCAAGTTATATATTAATACATATAGACATTAAAATCTGTCGACAAAGGACAGTAAAACCACTAGACTATCACAGATGTAGATTTAAAACTAGCATATCATAAAAAAATTCATAACAATTCAGAACAGTACACGATAAAAGTGGGCTATAGATCACCAATAGCCAAAGGTAGGTCACCATACTAGGTACCATGGGGACTTACGGTACATCTGCTTCCTGCATGGGACCCCAGCAGGATTTACACCACCCCCATGGCTACTAGCGATTGTTAGATATTTAAGCCAATGTAAAAACAACAAATATTCTACGATTAAAATCCTGGAAAATGAAGCATACTTTGAAGGGAGTGGGACTTACGTACCCTCTCAGGGGGACAATTATTTTACGTTCCTTCAACCCCCTTTGAAAGTACAGCCACTAACGATCACAGTTATATAATCATTTTACCAAATTAAAAGCACATACTTTTTACAATACAGTTCATCAAAATTTATCTATTAATTCAATTTCTTTTAAAAAACCAATAATTAAATGAGTACTTACCTTAAAAAGATCCTTCATAGATGAAACCTGGAAATAATTATCCCCTGTGATGGAAAAATCAATACAGTCAAGCAGGACATGCTTGACTGTGATTCTTTCATCACAAGGGATACAGAATGGAAGATCCTCACCTTTTAACAAATATTCATGAGTGTACCGAGAATGGCCAATACGACATCGTCTTAATACGACTTCTTCAAATCTGGACTGACAGCCCAAGTAGGTATAACCGATATCTGCTTTAATTGCATGTAATTTATTCAAACCCACTTGAGTGTCCCACTTCTTCTGCATTAAGTCTTTGATATAGGATCTAATAACAGGTTTATAGTCACTGTATGGTAGAAGAAGTGGTGTCACAGATTTGTTGAGAGCTGCCTTTGCTGCAGCATCAGTCATTGTGTTACCCGTGATTCCAACATGACTGGGCAACCAGCAAAAGACGATGTCGTATTGGCCAGTAGCAAGGTCATTATACAATTCTAAAATATCTAAAATGAATGGATGATGTGAAGAGCTAGATTTGATTGCCTGTAGACACCATAAGGAATCTGAGAAGATAATGAACCGTTTACAACTGTACTGTTTTTGAATATATTCCAAAGCAGTTAATATTGCTTTGGCTTCAGCTGTGAAAATTGAGCTAAATTCTGGTAAGCGAGATGAGACGGTTTTGGATCCAATGACAGCAGCACAGGAGACTGTGCTGCCGTCCTTGGATCTATCTGTAAAAATGGAACGGTGGGTGTCGTATTTAGCTCTAACTTGTAAATATTCTTGCTGATATACTAATGGATTTGTGTCTTGTTTTTGAAATTGTGTGAGAGTCAAGTCCACCTCCGGTCTGATAAGTTGCCAAGGAGGGGAAGACAGAAGCCTGAAAGGAGAAATATTATCTACATCAACATGTGCAGCTGTGATGTGAGGTTTAATCCGAATGCCTAGTGGTGGGACCAGCTTTGGCTTACTGTGAAAAAGGTCTTCATAAAGGGGTTGAAATATACAGTTATATGCAGGGTTTAACGGGTTAGAACGTAATTTTGTAATGTATTGAAGGGATAATTTTATACGCCGTTGCTTCAACGATGGTTCATCAGCTTCTACATATAAGCTATCTACAGGAGACGTACGAAATGCGCCAAGACATAGTCTTAGGCCCTGATGGTGAATGGAATCTAATTTTTGTAAATTGCTCTTACAGGCTCCACCATAAACGATGGAGCCATAATCTAATTTAGAGCGGATCAGAGACCTATACAAGTGGAGGAGGGTTGTCTGATCACCTCCCCATTTTGTATTGGCAAGAACTTTCAACAAATCTAGAGCATTCAGGCATTTAGTTTTGAGATTATTAATATGCGGCTTAAAAGTAAAATGGTGATCGAAAATGAGACCCAGGAATTTGACCTCTTCTACAACCTTGATAGGAGCGTCATGTAAAAATAGCTCTGGATCCTTGTGGTGCTTGTATGCTTGCCTGCAAAAATGGATGCAATTGGTCTTAACTTTGGAAAATTTAAAACCATTTTCAAGACACCATTTTTCGATTTTGTTGAGACATAGCTGCAACTGTCTCTCGATGGTACGCATATTTTTGCCACGACATGACATATTGAAATCGTCCACAAAAAGTGAACCATCAATGGAATCATTTAAAACCTTTGACAGACTATCAATCTTTATACTAAACAGAGTTACAGACAAAATGCTGCCTTGTGGGACTCACTGATCCTGATTATAATGGTCAGACAGGGTGGAACCCACACGAACCTGAAATTGTCGGTCTGTTAAAAATTGGGATATAAATTGAGGCAAACGGCCTCTTAACCCCAAATTATGTAGATCTTTTAAGATACCATGCTTCCAAGTGGTATCATACGCTTTTTTCTAAATCAGAAAAGATTGATACTGCATGCTGATTATTGACAATAGCATTTTTGACAAAGGATTCCAAACGTACCAGATGGTCTATGGTACTTCTATTCTGACGAAAACCACATTGAATGTTACTTATAAGATTGTTAGTTTCCAAGTACCACACAAGTCGATTATTCACCATACGTTCCATGGTTTTGCACACACAGCTAGTTAGTGATATTGGTCTATAATTAGATGCATCAGTATGGTCCCTACCAGGTTTAGGTATGGGAACAACTATAGCATTACGCCACGAAGGAGGAAAATTTCCCGATGTCCAAATATGATCAAATATATTAAGTAATGTCTCTAAACATGAATCAGGCAAATGCTTGAAGAGCTGATAGTGAATATTATCAGCTCCCTTTGCAGTATCGTGCGCTTGACCTAGGGCAGTATTTAGCTCATGGAGAGAAAATACCTCATTATAATCTTCTCCATTTTGAGAAGTAAAATCAACCCTCTTCTTTTCCTGTTGTTTCAGATATTTTTGAAACTTAGGATCATAGTTTGACGATGAAGAATGTTTGGTTAGCGTTTCGCCTAATTTATTGGCAATGTCCGACTTATCTGTTAAAAGATGATCACCTTCCTTGAGATGGTGGACAGTCGATTTTGACCCTTTGCCTTTAATTTTTGCTATCATGTTCCACACCTTTGATATTTGTGTGCGAGAATTAATTTTAGAGACATAAGACCTCCAAGACTTACGCTTGTTTTGCTTGAAGGTACGACGTGCCTTGGAACTTGTAATTTTAACATGATTCAAATTATGGACAGTTGGATGTCGGCGGAAATATTTCTCAGCCTTTTTCCTTCTCTTCCTAGACTGTTTGCACTCATTATCAAACCATGGTTTTCGAATGTGTGGATTTGCAGAGGACTTTGGAATGGTTATGTCGGCAATTTCGTTTAAGATATCAGAAAACAGCTGAATAGGATCAGATACATAAGTGAACACATCAGGCTTCAACCTAGCAGTAGAGAGTTCCTGAAAGGAAGGCCAGTTGGCTTTGGTAAAGTTCCACCTTGATGTGGGTGGTAAATCAGATGGATCATTTGGTGTCAGGATTGAAGGAAAATGATCGCTTCCACACAGGTCATCGTTAACCGACCACGTAAATTCGTTCAAGAGATTGGAATCTGTTAGGGACAGATCTAAAGCGGAATACGTTCCAGTAGCAGGATGTAGATATGTATTTGATCCATCATTAAAAATGCACAGGTTGTTATCGGAAATAAAATCTTCCAGGACCTTTCCCTTAGGATTGACGGCAACACTTCCCCATAATGGGTTATGGCCATTTAAATCACCCATGATCACACAGGGCTTAGGGAGCTGGTCATATAGTATTTGAAGGTCTGATCGCTGAAGCGCAGAAGAAGGGGAAATATATAGAGAACACAGTGTAAATGTTATGTGCAAAGTCAGGCGTACTGCGACAGCTTGAAGATTGGTTTGAAGTGCCACAGGGCTGTGGATCACACCCTGTCTCACCAAAACAGACGATCCTCCAGTAGCTTTAACACCTGGTGGTGAAAAAGAATGGTAGGAACTAAACCGACGCAAATCAAAGTTGTCAGTCTGTTTGAGATATGTCTCTTGGAGATAGATCGCCGACGGGTTAAAATCTTGTATTAATAAATGTACTTCATTAAAATTGGTCCTGAGACCTCTGCAATTCCACTGAATCAGCGGATTCATAAAGTTCAAGTAACAGGTGGATGAACCGGAGATCTACGTCTCCCATTTCGTGGCGACTTACTTCTGTTGCGCCCATTTGGATGAGTAGAGACATCCATGTCCTCCAAGGTTTGAAACCTATTATATATTTGTATAGGGTCACGGTGACCCTTCGGGACACGATCCGAAGTTCTAGAATAATCAACTCTCTTGCTGGCGTTTGTCACAACAGATGATGGTTTTGGTGCTGACGCCACTGGTGTTGATGGTGATGTAGCTTCTGTTTGGGAATAGGAGCTTGACTGTACCATGGAAAAGTTATCGGTGTTAACCCAAGTAATTTCTGTCTGGCATTGAACAGAGGTAACTGATTTGGAAGTTGTGCGTGTCACAGCTGCTGAATATGACACAGCTGTGGGGGTAGAGACTGTAGACATGACCAAACGTTTCGCTTCAGGGAAGGTTATGTTTCTCTCATGCTTTAATTTGACAATCTGAAGCTGAATTTTAAACTTGGGACAGGACTTCGAGGAAGCCACATGGTCTCCAGAACAGTTTGCACAGTGAGGGTTCTTGCTACATTTATCATCTGTGTTGTGGTCGTTTTCTCCACATTGATGGCAGATCTTGTGATTGTGGCATGATTGTGCCCCATGCCCAAACTTTTGGCATTTGTAGCATCGAAGTGGATTGGGAATATATTTATCCACTTCGATGTTAAAGTACCCAGCTTTAATATTTCTTGGAGGAGAAGGTTTAGAAAAAGTCATGAGATAAGTGTTTGATTTCAGGATTGCATCATCTCGTTTGTAGGTGAAACGTCTGACATTTGTAACTCCTTGCTCTTTCAATTCATCGGCTATTTCAACTTCGGACATGTCAGAGAGACAGCGGTCTCTATCTCTGATAATTCCTTTGCTTGCATTTAGAGTCTTGTGCGGCACAATCAAAACAAGAGTAGAAATCAAATGGGTAGCAGCTTGTAGGGTTGTTGATTGCTTAGGAGTTTTACATTCAACGAGCAGCAAACCAGAACGGATTTTTTTAACATCTTGCACATCTCCAACTATGCCATAAAGTGCTTTAGAAATGGCAAATGGGTTTAACTTCAATGGCGTACCATCAGTGGCAGACCCACTAAAAATCGAGACCAACAAGTAGACGAAGTCTTCAAGGTTGCATTCTCCTCGTCAGAGGAATCCTCTAATGCACGTTTAGTTTTTTTGCGTGTGCCATGGTTAGTGTAGTTAAGGTTCATCACCCCAGCTCCCCACCCACCACGGAGTGTCATAAAGACAATGCTAAATACCAGTGGACCTCCAACTGGCAGCACCAAGGATACTCAGGAGATATACTCAAGCAGAAGAATTAATTGAAAATTAATTAATCCACCAGATTGGCCCATGAGCCACCGCCTTCTGGGCATACGACACTAGGCATGTTAATGATTTATCAATCAAAGAATCATGTTTGGGTACATAAACAATATGTCAAGACCTAAAGTAAATGAAATTTGAATACAAATTTTGTGCAAATACAAATAATGCACAGGGCTCGACATGACCAGCCGATTGATAGAACCCGGCCCATTCTACCACCCGTCTAGGCGAAGTAAGGGTCGAAGTGATGTATTGGGCAATGGAACGCTATTCCTGGAACCAGTGCCCTCAACCACCAGACTCCCGTCCTCCGCCGACACAGGGACGCAACCCACGGCAAACAGGTTGCCCATTTTAGTCGCCTCTTACGACCAGCAATGGGAGGCTGTGGAAATATTCTGCCCCGGTTCCACACGGGGGAAGAGCTATTAGCGTTACCCAGCACTCACCACGAGGAGGTTGCTCTTCACGAGTGCCCACAAGGGACACAGAACGGAGGATCTTCACCTTTTAACAAATATTCATGTGTATATCGCGAGTGGCCAATACGACATCACTGCAAAATGATCTCTTCGAATCTGGACTGACAACCCAAGTAGGAGTAACCAATAGTTGGTTTTATTGCATGTAATTTGTTATTATCTACTTGGGTGTCCCCCTTCTTCTGCATTTTCTCTCTGATGTAACATCTAATTACAGATTTATAATCACTGTATGGGAGAAAAAGTGGTGTCACAGATTCGTTGAGTGCTGCTTCAGCAGCAGCAGCAGCCATTGTGTTACCTGTGATGCCCATATGACTGGGTAACCAACAAAAGACGATGTCGTATTGGCCAGTTGAAAGATCATTGTAAAGTTCTAAAATATCTAAAATCAGTGGATGAGTCGAAGATACATTATGCAGTGCCTGAAGGCAAGAGAGAGAATCAGAAAAGATGATAAACTGTTTACATGAAGACTGTTGTTTAATATATATCAAAGCTGTAAGGATATCATTGGCCTCAGCAGTGAAAATAGAGCTATTGTCTGGTCTTCTAGATGATATGGTTTGTGATCCAACGACAGTGGCACTTGCTACTTTGCCACCATCCTTGGACCCATCAGTAAAGATTGAACGGTGAGTGTCATATTTGTTTCTTAATTGTAAATATTCCTGATGATATACCAGCTGATTTGTTTCAGACTTGAGAAAGCGTGTCAGTGAAATGTCTACTTCTGGCCTCACCAACTGCCAGGGAGGAGTAGAAAAAAGCCGGGAAGGAGAGATAAGATCCAAATCTATATTTGCGGCAGTAATATTGGATTTGATCAGAATTCCAAGTGGAGGAACCAGCTTCAGTTTCTTCAGAAATAGATTTTCATAGAGGGGGTAGAAAACAGAGTCATAAGCAGGGTTAGAGGGGTTCGAACTTAATTTAGTAATATATTGAACAGACAATTTAGTACGGCGTTGTTTTAAAGAAGGTTCATCAGCCTCCACATAGAGGCTGTCAACCGGAGAAGTTCGAAAAGCACCAAGACATAGGCGTAGTCCTTGATGGTGAATTGAATCCAGCTTTTTTAAATTGCTCTTGCAAGCTCCAGCATACACAATGGAGCCATAGTCCAATTTAGAACGGATCAATGATCGATATAAGTGAAGAAGGGTTTTCTGATCCCCTCCCCACTTTGAATTTGAAACGACTTTTAACAAATCTACGGCCTTCAGGCATTTTGTCTTCAGATAATTAATATGTGGCAAAAAGGTTGAATGATGGTCGAAAATTAATCCTAAAAATTTGGCTTCTTTTACAATCTTGATTGGAGTGCCATCTAAAAAGAGTTCAGGGTTTATATTTCCGACAGAAATGTATACAATTGGTCTTCATCTGTGAGAACTTAAAGCCATTCTCAAGACACCAATTATGAATTTTATTAAGACACAACTGTAATTGGCGTTCAATAGTACGCATATTTTTACCACGACATGAAATATTAAAATCATCCATCAATTGAGTCATTTAATACCTTTCAGCATGACAGCACTGAATGTAGGGCAGATGTAAAGTGTGCCAACTGTCATGACCAACATGAAGCCCGGTCAAAGGCCAGTCCTATATGGAAAACTGAGTCACAGATATTGAAACTGAAACACAACAACAACATTTCATATCTGGAAGCCAAAAAGCAAGTACCTAATCAGGTGCCGTCAACTTTATCTTATTCCGCTGCAGTGTCTCGTTCTGTTGCTACTTCATCAATAGAATGTCAGACTGAGTTGACGTGGGTTCACTCTGTGAAACCAGTTGATACAACATCTGTCATTCAGCCAAACAAATCAGATTATCAGCCCACTACACTATCCTCAGAATCACAGACTGATTCACAATGTTTACCAGACATTGAAAAGCCAGGACATGTTCATATGTCGAAGACAGAAAGAAAAAAACTAAATCAACATCTTAGGACACCCTCTCCTTCAGAGGTGCCTGTCCACAACTCCTTTGGACCTTTGGATATGGAGGTAACTCCGTCTTCTCAGGCCAGTGCTAGGAGTTCTTCACGCTCGCGTGTAAGATTACCTATTTAGCCGCCATGACTCACACACCTCATTTGATTTAGTGGAATTGCAAAGGACTCAGAACATATTTTAATGAGATACAATTGCTCATTCAGGACTTTACACCATCAGCACTGTGTCTCCAAGAAACTTATCTTAAGCACAGCGATGTATTTGATTTACGGAAATACAATTGCTATCATTCATTTTCACCTCCAGGTGAGAAAGCTACTGGAGGTTCTACTATATTGATCAGGCAAGGCATCATCCACAGTACTGTTCCCCTAAATACCAATCTTCAAGCTGTAGCTGTCCGACTTACCTTGCACATTGCACTTACTTTGTGCTCCTGTATGCACACATGTGTTGTATTTTAATGTATATTTTGGTCTTGGCCGTGCATTACTTGTGTGAATTCTCAATTTTGGATGGAATAAATTGCCTAGAGTCTTACGCCAGAAGGCGGTGGCTCATGGGCCAATCTGGTACTTTCGACCTCTGAGTTCTGTATGTCTTCAATTTCTTGCCATGGGCCGAACCAGCCTGACATTTTATTTGATAGACGAATACAGCTAGTCATGTTGTTCTTACTGGAGTATAACTTCTCCGTATCCCTGATGTTTGCATGTTGGAGATCCGGTGCAGGAAAACATCGCTCTTTGTAGCACTCCATGGTGGGTGGGGAGCAGGGGTGCTGAATACATTAATTTCATCATGGCTCACTATGTATCTGGTTCAAACCGCAATGACAAGAAGAGACGTCTGGAAGCTGAGATTTTCTCATCTGACGACGATGTTTCTATTTCACAAAATTCAAATTCTTGGGCTCGGTTTATCGTAGTGGAATCACAAAATCAACTTCCTTTGAAAAACAAACCCTTTGCCATATCTAAAGCCATTGAAGGTATCTGTGGTGAGGTGAAGAATGTTTCACGGCTCCGGAGCGGCTCTCTTTTGGTGGAGTGTGCACGGAGACAGCAGGCTATTAATCTTTTAAAATGTACTAGCTTTGCTAACACGGAAGTTGTTGTTTCCGAACACAGAACGTTGAATTCGAGTCGGGGGATCATCCGCGACAGAGCTCGTTGCCTGGCAGAAATGTCAGAAGAAAACATTTTGGATGAACTCAAAGGACAAAGTGTCACATCAGTGAAACGTTTCACTAGAAAAGATGGTGAAAATATCGTTCCAACCAATACCTATTTGTTCTCCTTTTCTCTTCCAACAATTCCACAATCTATTAAGGCAGGCTATTTTAACATCGGAGTGGAGGTGTATGTCCCCAATCCACTCCGATGTTACAAATGTCAGAAGTTTGGGCACGGCTCCAAATCATGTGATCGTCCGACTGTTTGCCACCGTTGTGGTGGAAATCATGATGGTTCAGGCTGTACAGCAGACCTGAAATGTACAAATTGTAAGGGTCAACATGTAGCATCATCTAAATCCTGCCCTTTTTGGACACGTGAAAAAGACATTTTGACAATCAAATGTCAAAACAACATCAGTTACTTTGATGCCAAAAAACTCTTTGATAGCCGGACACCTTCATCCAAACAATCTTATGCTGCTGCTGTTGCTGTATCCCGCCCTTCAACCAGTAGATCTATAGAATGTCAGACGGACGTGGACACATTCCGACCATCCGCTGCCTCTGACTACATCATGTGACAGTCAAACAACTCATTCTGTCAGCCCAGGTGAAATGTCTCCAGATTCTATCATTGTGACTCAGGTTGTGGCCCCATCTATACCCACTCCTGATATCCCAGCTACCAACAAACCATCAACTGAAATGGCAAAAAAACAAAAGAAAAAACAAAACAGAAAAATCACAACTAAGATCCCCACTCTCACTAGCACATCTATAGATGTTCATAATTTCTTTGAGCCTCTTGAGATGGATGTCACCCCATCTTCACACCACAACAGTGGTGACTACTCTTCACGTTTACGTGAACGAACTCCGGTAGAACCACCATGAATCTAATTCAATGGAATTGCCGAGGACTTAGGCACAATTTTAACGAACTGCAATTATTATCAACGGATATTTGTCCATCAGCAATTTCTTTACAAGAAACGTACCTTAAAACAACCGACAAATTTGATTTAAGGCAGTATAGTTCGTATCATTCCTTCTCTCCTCCGGGAGATAAAGCTACTGGAGGAGCTTCTATTTTGGTGCGGCGGGGCGTTGTTCACAGTCCTGTTCCGCTTGACACGAATATGCAGGCTGTTACAGTTAGACTTAAACTGCATATTGCCTTCACAATTTGCTCCTTATACATTCCTCCATCCTCAAATCTTCAGCGTAATGATCTCCAAAAACTGTACGACCAGCTCCCAAAGCCCTGTCTCTTCATGGGTGATCTAAATGGGCATAATCCTTTATGGGGAGGTTCTATCATTAATCAAAAGGGTAAAGTCATTGAGGATTTTGTTTCTGATAATGACCTCTGCATCTTTAACGATGACTCGGACACCTACTTACACCCTGCTACTGGTACGTATTCATCATTAGATCTGTCTTTGACGGATTCAGTTTTGTTGAATGAATTCTCATGGTCCGTCCATGATGACCTATATGGGAGTGACCATTTCCCCACGGTGCTTAAACCCATTAATCCCGCTGATGATCCACCTTCACCTCGATGGAATTTTGTGAAGGCTGATTGGCCTTTATTTCAACCTACGTCTTTTCAGAATGTTACTGACACAATTCAGTTGTTCTCAGATCAACTGAATAAAATTGCTGATGAATCAATACATAAGTCCTCCGTCAACCCACGTGTTCGTAAACCATGGTTTGATGACACTTGCAAACAAGCTAGGAAATGTCGTAAGAAGGCGGAGAAATACTTCCGTAAACATCCTACTGTCCATAATTCAAACACTGTCAAAATTTCAAATGCTAAGGCGAGGCGTCTATTCAAACAAAATAAACATCAATCCTGGCAGAATTATGTCTCAAAAATTAACTCTCGTACCCCAATGTCCAAGGTATGGAACATGATCAAAAAGATCAAAGGCAAGGGATCAAATTCTACAGTTAACCATCTGATATTGCCAATAGACTTGGGAAAACGTTATCTCAACATTCGTCTTCATCAAATTACGTTCCTGAATTTCAAAGGTATCAGCTCCAACAGGAAAAGAAAAAAGTAAATTTTACATCTGATAATGGTGAAGATTACAATGAGATATTTTCACTACATGAGCTATATACTGCCGTAGGGCAAGCTCATGATGCAGCGGCAGGCGCTGATAATATTCATTATCAGCTACTGAAACACTTGCCCGAATCATGCCTTGAAACTTTGTTGACTATATTCGATGACATTTGGACATCTGGGACGTTTCCACCTTCATGGCATAATGCCATTGTTATACCAATACCCAAACCTGGGCGGGATCATTCGGATCCATCAAATTACCGACCTATCTCACTAACTAGCTGTGTTTGTAAAACGATGGAACGCATGGTAAATAATCGATTAGTGTGGTACTTGGAAACAAATAATCTTCTTACTAATATACAATGTGGTTTCCGGAAGAACAGAAGTACTATCGATCATTTAGTGCGTTTAGAATCGCTCATTAAAAATTCCATTGTAAATAGACAACATGCTGTATCGATCTTTTTCGATTTGAAAAAGCTTACGATACAACATGGAAACATGGTATTTTAAAAGATCTTCATGATTTTGGATTAAGAGGCCGTCTGCCTCATTTTATATTCCAGTTTTTAACAGACAGGCAATTTCAAGTCCGAGTGGGTACAACCCTGTCTCATCATTATAATCAGGATCAGGGTGTCCCACAAGGCAGTATTTTGTGTGTCACTTTATTCAGTATCAAAATTAACAGTTTGTCAAAAGTTTTAAATGATTCAGTTGATGGATCACTTTTTGTGGATAATTTTAATCTATCTTGTCGGGGTAAAAATATGCACACAATTGAAAGGCAATTACAATTATGTCTCAATAAAATTAACAAGTGGTGTCTAGAAAATGGGTTTAAATTTTCCAAATCAAAAACTAATTGTATACATTTCTGCCGAAAATATAAACCGCATAAGGACCCTGAACTATTTCTGAATGGCACTCCTATCAATGTTGTTAAGGAGGCCAAGTTCTTGGGACTTATTTTTGCTAACCACTTAACTTTCCTCCCACATATTAAATACCTTAAAGCTAAATTCCTGAAGGCACTCGATCTCTTGAGAGTTGTTTCTAATTGAAATTGGGGAGGGGATCAAACAACCCTCTTACACTTATACAGGTCACTGATCCGTTCAAAACTTGATTATGGCTCCATCATCTATGGTGGAGCCTGCAAAATTAATTTACAAAACTCGATACCATCCATCATCAAGGCCTGAGGCTTTGCCTTGGAGCTTTTGGAACGTCTCCCTTTCACAGTCTCTATATAGAAGCAGATGAGCCTTCTCTTAAACAACGCCGTTTAAAATTATCTTTACACTATGTCACTAAATTATATTCTAATCAGTCCAATCCAGGTTTTAACTGCGTCTTTAATCCTCTTTACCAAGATATTTACAATAAAAAGTCATCTCTTGTTCCACCACTCGGAATCAGAATCCAGTCTGCAATGTTTGCTTCCAATATTAATCTCCAAGATATAGCTCCTACTAAACTTTTCTCATCTCCTCCTTGGCAGATGGTAAAGCCAGAAGTAGACCTTACATTAACAAAATTAAAGAAATCTGATACTAACCAATTAATTTACCAACAAGAATACCATCAACTAAAAAACAATTATGACACTTATAAATCTATATTTACAGATGGATCCAAGGATGGTGGAGCAGTTGCTAGTGCCACTGTCATTGGATCCAGAACAGTCTCTTCACGTTTACCTGATAACAGTTCAATATTCACTGCAGAAGCAAACGCCATTTTTACAGCACTTAAATATATCAGTAATCAATCTAAACATAAACAATTCATACTGTTTTCAAATTCTCTTTCATGCCTTCAGGCAATAAAAAATATGTCATCAAAACATCCACTTTTAATCCAAATTCTTGAGTTATTTAATGATCTTGCTACTGGCCAATATGACATCGTCTTTTGTTGGTTACCAAGCCATGTTGGTATCAAAGGGTAACACAATGGCCGATGCTGCTGCTAAAGCAGCACTCAACAAATCTGTGACACCACTTCTGATCCCATACACTGATTTAAAACTCATGATTCGATCTTACATCCGTGATCTGATGCAAAAGAAGTGGGACGCCCAAGTAGGTATCAATAAATTACATCAAATTAAACCAAATATCGGTTATACCTTCTTGGGCTGTCAGTCCAGATTTGAAGAGGTCATTATGCGACGATGTCGTATTGGCCATTCAAGATATACTCATGAATATTTATTAAAAGGTGAGGATCTTCCGTTTTGTATCCTTTGTGATGAAAGAATCACAGACAAGCATGTCCTGCTTGACTGTGTTGATTTTTCCATCACAAGGGATAAATATTTCAATGTAAAAACAATTAAGGACCTTTTTAATGATGTTAATTCTCGTTTAATATTATGTTTTTTAAAGGAAATAGAACTTGTTCATAAATTTTGAAGTGTTCAATGTATTGTTTTAAAAATTGGTAGTTCGAAATTCATAACCAAGATTGTTAGTGGCTGTACCCTTGAGGGGGGTTGAAGTAGCGTAAAGTTATTGTCCCCCTAAGAGGGTATGTAAGTCCCATATCAATCGAAGTATTTTTCTGTACACTAGGCTTTTAAACGAAGTATCTTTGTTCTTTTAATCTAAGGCTTAACTGGTACACTGTCGCCAGTGACTGAAGGGATGATATAAATCCTGCCGGGGTCCATGCAGGAAGCAAAGGTACTCTAAGTCCCCATGGTCCCTGGTGTGGTGATCTCCCTTTAGTTACTGAAGATCTTTAGCCCATTTTTATATTGTGTTGTTCCTTAATACTTAATGCTTTTAAATGTTCCGCAACTAGTTTTAAATCTTATCTGTGATATTCTAGTTCTCATACTGTCCTTCGATGACAGATTTTTATAAAGTTTAAATATATGTATATTTCATGTCTAATTTCTCGTCACGATATGGCTGAAATATTGCCGATGTGACGTAAAGCATTACCTCACTCACTCACTCACTCACTCAGAATCTCTATGATCAGTTTCCAAAGCCCTGTATCATACGGCGATCAAAATGTGCATAACCCTCTATGGGGAAGTCCAAATACAAACAGTAAGGGAAAAGTGCTCGAAGACTTTATTTCGGACAACAATCTCTGCATATTTAATGACGATTCAAGCACTTATTTACATACTGCTACAGGAACATATTCAGCACTGGATCTCTCCATCACAGATTCAGATCTTTACAACGAATTTGAATGGTCAGTTCATGATAACCTTTGTGGGAGTGACCATTTCCCTACCATCCTTAAAACTGTTAACCCTACTGATCGTCCACCAACAACACGGTTGAATTTTACAAAGGCTGATTGGTCTTTATATGAATCATTATCCACTGAAAAATTAACACCTGACACTTTTCAACATGTTCAAGATCCGATAAAGTTGTTTTCGGACTTGCTGAATGACATTGCTGATGAAGCAATTCCAAGGTCCTCTGCAATTCCACATATTCGTAAACCATGGTTTAACAACGAATGCAAACAGGCACGAAAATATAGGAAGAAAGCGGAAAAGTATTTCCGCCGCCATCCTACAGTCCATAATCTAGAACAGGTTAAAATTACAAATGCCAAGGCACGACGTGCTTTTAAACAAAATAAGCGTCAGTCTTGGAGGAACTATGTCTCCAAAATAAATTCCCGCACGCCCATATCCAAGGTGTCGAATATGGTGCAGAAAATAAAAGGCAAAGGTTCAAGATGTCTGTTCACCATCTTAAGGAAGGTGACACGTTATTAACGGATAAAACAGATATTGCCAATAAACTTGGAGAAACGTTAGCAAAACATTCTTCAACATCTAATTATGTCCCGGAGTTTCAAAAATTTAAGAAACAACAGGAAAAGATAAAAGTCAATTTCACTTCTGATAATGGTGAAGACTATAATGAAGTCCTCTCATTACATGAGCTACATACCGCCCTTGGGCAAGCTCATGACACAGCAACAGGAGCTGATAACATTCATTACCAGCTTTTAAAACATTTACCAGAATCTTGTTCGGAGACACTTTTAGACATATTTGATCACATATGGGCATCAGGGATTTTTCCTCCTTCATGGCATAATGCCATACCCAATACCGAAGCCTGTCCGGGATCATACAGATCCCTCTAACTATCGACCTATATCCTTAACAAGCTGCGTATGTAAAACCATGGAACGAATGGTTAATGATAGATTAATTTGGTATCTGGAAACCTATAATCTAATTACAAATATCCAATGTGGTTTCCGAAAAAATAGAAGTACTATCGACCATTTAGTACGATTAGAATCCTTTGATTTTGAGAAAGCCTACGATACTATTTGGAAGCATGGCATTGTAAAGGATTTACATGATTTTGGTTTGAGAGGCCGTTTGCCTCATTTTATATCACAATTTTTAACAGACAGACAATTTCAAGTCCGAGTGGGTTCCACCCTGTCTGACCATTATAATCAGGATCAGGGTGTCCCACAAGGCAGTATTTTGTCTGTCACCTTGTTTAGTATTAAAATTAATAGTTTGTCCAAGGATTTAAGTGATTCAGTGGATGGATCACTGTTCGTGGATGATTTTAATGCACCTTGTCGTGGTAAAAATATGCATACCATAGAGAGGCAGTTACAAATCTGTCTCAATAAAATTCATAAGTGGTCTCTCGAAAACGGGTTCAAATTTTCTGTCTAAAACTAACTGTATACACTTCTGCAGAAAATATAAGCCGCATAAAGACCCTGAAATATTTTTGAATGGCACCCCTATCAAAGTTGTAAAAGAGGCCAAATTCTTGGGACTCATCTTTGATAGCCATTTAACTTTCTTACCACACATTAAATCTCTTAAAGCTAAATGCCTGAAAACACTCGATTTGTTGAAAGTTGTTTCTAATTCCCATTGGGGGGGGATCAGACTACCCCTAACACTATGGCTGATGCTGCTGCAAAAGCAGCACTCAACAAATCTGTGACACCACTTCTTTTACCATACAGTGATTATAAACCTATAATTAGATCTTACATCCGTGATCTGATGCAAAAGAAGTGGGACACCCAAGTAGGTATCAATAAATTACATGAAATTCAACCAAATATTGGTTACACCTACTTGGGCTGTCAGTCCAGATTTGAAGAGGTCATTATGCGACGATGTCGTATTGGCCATTCGAGATACACACATGAATATTTATTGAAAGGTGAGGATCCTCCGTTTTGTATCCCTTGTGATGAAAGAATCACAGTCAAGCATGTCCTGCTTGACTGTATTGATTTTTCCAACCCAAGGGATAAATATTTCAGTGCAACATCAATAATGGATCTTTTTAATAATGTTTCGTCTCATTTAATAATTAGCTTTTCAAAAGAAATAGAACATTTTGATAAATGTGTTTTGTAATTAATAAATGATCCTTTAATATTGGTCGAATAAATTGGATAACTAAGATTGTCAGTGGCTGTACCTCGAAGGGGGTTGAAGTAGTGTAAAATGATTGTCCCCCGGAGATGGCACGAAAGTCCACGTCATTCACAGTGTTTTTATTACTACCATGTTTTTAATTGCAGAATATATGTTGTTTTAATTCGGCTAAATTGACAATAATCGCCAACCACTGAAGGGATGGTGTAAATCCTGCTGGGGTCCATGCAGGTAGCTAAAGTACTGTAAGTCCCCATGGACCCTGGCGTGGTGATCTACCTTCAGTTGTTGGTGATCTACAGCCTGTTTTTATGTTGAGTTGTAAAATGTTGATAATTTTTTACATGCTCTCTGACTAGTTTTATGTGAATCTTTGGTATTCTAGTTATTATACTGCCCTTCGTCGGCAGAATTGTATGCAATTTAAAATATATTGTTCATGTCAACTTTTGTTTCGTCACGGTATGGCTGAAATATTGCCGATGTGACGTTAAACTTTAACTCACTCACTCATTAATAGGGTAGAATGAATTCATAACTGAGATTGTTGGTGGCTGTAGCCTCACAGAGGGTTGAAGAATCGTAAGATAATTGTCCCCCTGAGAGGGTACGTACGTCCAGTATCATTCAAAGTATTTTTTTCATTTCACTGTGATTTTAATCGTAGTATTATTGTTGATTTTAACTGTTTGGCTAATCTTTCTGACCATCGCCAGTAGCCAGAGGGATGGTGTTAATCCTGCTTGGGTACCATGTAGGTAGCAGAAATACCGTAAGTCCCCATGGTCGCTAGTATGGTGGCCTAACTTTGGTTGCTGGCGATCTACAGCCCGTTTTTATAATGTGTCGTCTGTTATAATGTGATCATTTTATTGTTCTAAAACTAGTTTTACACTTATGATCTGTGATATATTGCTGGTTGTTGTACTGTCCATCGTTGACAGTTTTTATATATCTATATATATCTAATATAAATGCAAAACTTGTTCAAGTCACGATATGGCTGAAATATTGCCGATGTGACTTTAAATTAACTCACTTACTCACTCACTCACTCAATGTTAAAACAATTAAGGACCCTTTTAATGATGTTAATTCTCGTTTTATATTATGTTTTTTAAAAGAAATTGAACTTGTTCATAAATTTTGAATGTATTAATGTATTATTTTATCAATTGGTAGTGAAAATTCATAACTTAGATGGTTAGTGGCTGTACCCTCGAGGGGGGTTGAAGTAGCGTAAAATTATTGTCCCCCTAAGAGGGTATGTAAGTCCCACATCATTCAAAGTATTTTTACGCATGCCAGAATTTTAAAACGTAGGATTTTTGTCATTTTAACATAAGGCTTAACTGGTAAACTATCGCCAGTGACTGAAGGGTTGATATAAATCCTGCCGGGGTCCATGCAGGAAGCAAAGGTACTCTAAGTCCCCATGGTCCCTGGTGTGGTGATCTCCCTTTAGTTACTGAAGATCTTTAGCCCATTTTTATATTGTGTTGTTCCTTAATACTTAATGCTTTTAGATATTCCTCAACTAGTTTTAAATCTTTTCTGTGATATTCTAGTTATCATACTGTCCTTCGATGACAGGTTTTTTTTATAAAGTCTAAATATATGTATATTTAATGTATAACTTCTCGTCATGGTATGGCTGAAATATTGCCGATGTGTCGCTAAATATTATTAACTTACTCACTGACTGGAATTGATGAAGACTGACTTTCAATAACCTTCTTTGCCTCATAAAACGAGATATTTTGATCGTGTTTGAGCTTTAGGATTTAGGATTGCCTTTGCCACACTGGACATAATCTAGATGATGCTAGATGTTGCCCTTTGCAGTTTGGACATTCTATTTCAGATGTGCAGTTGGTGCTGTCATGGTCGTCACCACAGCGGCTGTTTATCAGCTGCTTCTGACGACAAATCGGGCCCATAAATCTAAAACAGGAGATGAGTTTTCGGTTTGAGCAGTTTCATCAAGGTCAATATGTCGTCGTTTTGAACGGTTTGAACAAGGGTATTGGTGAGACATGATGAAAGAAAATAATTCAACACCCCTGCTCCCCACCCACCATGGAGTGCCACAAAGAGCCATGTTTTATTGCACCGGATCTCCAACATGCAAACATCAGGGATACAGAGGTGGTATACTCCAGTAAAGGCAACGTGAATAGCTGAATTAGTCTACAAAATATAATGCCAGGCTGGTTTCGGCCCATGACAACAAATTGGAGTCAGTCAGAACTGAGAGGTTGGTAGTACCAGATTGGCCCATGAGCCACCGCCTTCTTGACATGGGACTCTAGGCAAGTTGATATCATACATTAATAATAATATACATACCCAACATTCACATTAAGTGCAATATTTCAATATGAACATGTTTCAAACACAGGACATGGCGTGACCAGCCGATTGATAGAACCGGGCCGTCTAGGCGAAGTCAGGGTCAAAGTGGTGTGTTTGGCAAAGGAACACTGTTCCTGGCTCCAGAGCCCTCAACCACCAGACTCCCTTCCTCCACCGACAAAGGGCGCAACCCACGGCAAAGAGGTTGCCCAATTCGGTCGCCTTTTACGACCAGCAATGGGGTGCTGTGGACAAATTCTACCCCGAGTCCACACGGGGGAAGAGCTATTAGCGTTACCCAGCACTCACCACAAGGAGGTTGCTCTTCACGAGTGCCATACTAATATTAAAAAATCAGATACAAACCAGTTAGTCTTTCAGCAAGAATATGTCCAGTTGAGATCAAAGTATGATTCTCACCGCTCCATTTTCACTGATGGATCAAAGGATGGTGGCAAAGTTGGCAGTGCCACCATCATTAGATCAAAAAATATTCTTCCAGATTACCAAACAATAGTTCTATCTTTACTGCTGAGGCCAAGGCTATTCAAACACCCTTGGAATATATTCAGACAAAAAATACATGTTAAAACTTCATCATCTTCTCTGATTCTTTGTCATGCCTACAGGCACTGAAAAGTGTGCGCTCAAAGCATCCGCTCATTCTTGATATTTTAGAATTATAAAATGCTCTTGCCACTGGCCAATACGACATCGTTCTGTGCTGGTTACCAAGTCATGTTGGTATTGCTGGCAGCTAAAGTAGCTCTTGAAAAATCCGTCTCTTACCTTTCACTTCCCTACAGTGATGTTAAACCTTACATCAAGGAATATATGACATGTTTGTTGCAGAAACGATGGGACGCCCAAGTAGGTATAAATAAACTCCATGAATTTAAGCCCCAATGAGGCTACACCTACCTGGGTTGTTATTGTATACGTGACGACCTCATTCTCAAACGATGTTGCATTGGTCATACACGTTTTACACATGAATATATATTGAAGGGCGAAGATCCTCCATACTGTGTCCCTTAAGATGAAAGGTTCACGTCAAGCATATCTTGCTTGACTGTGTTGACTTTTCTATCGCAAGGGATAACTTTCATCATTCAACTTCATTAAAGGATCTTTTTACGAATGGTCAGTGTTCGTTTAATTCTTGCTTTTGTAAGAGATATTGAATTATTTGATAAATTTTGAATTAATTTAGAATAGTGCAATATTATCATCAATGGATTCTATGGAAGGCAGTGCCACTCAGGGGGTTAAAGTAGTGTGAAATTATTGTCCCCCCAACAGTGGCACGTGAGTCCATACTGAAGTATATAATATTGACTTGTGTTTTCTTTTCTTGATTATAGTTGGGTTTTTTTTAATATTGGCTAGCATTACCTACAACCACTGGTGACCAAAATCCTGCTGGGAATCATGCAGGAAGCAAAAGCAATGTAAGTCCTCATGATCCCCAGTTAGGTGGTCCAGCTTTGATTGCCAGTGGCATATAACATGATTTTAATTTATGTTAACTAACTGAATGAACAATGCTTTGTTTTAATATAGATAAAGTTTGATTTATATCTAAACTGTGATATTTACCTTACTGTTTTACTGTCCTTTGTCGGAAGTTTATAAAAATCAACTTGTTCTCATCGCGATATGGCTGCAATATTGCCAATGGGATGAAAAATTATAACTCTCTCATGAATATCTATTAAAAGGTGGAGATCCTCCATTTTGTATCCATTGTGATGAGAGAATCACAGTCAAGCATATCCTGCTTGACTGTATTGATTTTGCCATCACAAGGGATAAATATTTCAAATCGTCATCTATTAAGGATTGTTTTAACAGTATCAACTCTAGTTTAATCATTGGTTTGTTTAAAGGAAATTGAGTTGTTTGCAAAATTTTGATTGTGTCTTGTAAATTATAAATGTTTTATGATGGGTTCATTAAATTAGCAACTGAGATTGTTTGTGGCTGTATCCTCGAGAGGGGTTAAAGTACTGTAAAATTATTGTCCTCCTGAGAGGGTACGTAAGTTCTACTTCTTTCAAGGTAAATTTAGAAGTACCATGTTTTTAATCGTAGAATATGTTTCAATTTAAGATGTTAGGCTAACTCTGCCAAAAATCGCCAACACTTGAAGGGGTGATGTAAAGGTAGTGTAAGTCCCCATGGTCCCCAGTATGGTGATCTCCCTTCAGTGGCTGGCGATTTACAGCCCCGTTTTTATCATGTTATTGTTATGTTTAAGTGCTATCCTTTTTTATGATTCCATACTAGTTTTAAAATCTTTTCCTGTGATAAGTCTAGTAATTTTACTGTCTTTCGTTGGCAGGTTTTTATATGAGTTTAACTGTATTTATTATATTTAACCCTTGATAGTCACGATATGGTCAGGCATTCGTGAAGAGCAGCCTCCTCGTGGTGAGTGCTGGGTAGCGCTAATAGCTCTTCCCCCGTGTGGAACCGGGGTAGAATATTTCCACAGCACCCCATTGCTGGTCGTAAGAGGCGACCAAAGTGGGCAGCCCGTTTGCCGTGGGTTGCGTCCCTGTGTCGGCGGAGGACGGAAGTCTGGTAGCTGAGGGCACTGGTTCCTGGAACTGTGTTCCTTTGCCCAACACACCACTTTGACCCTTACTTCGCCTAGACGGTTGGTAAGATGGGCCCGGTCTTATCAATCGGCTGGTCATGCCAGGCCCTGTGCGTAATATTGTATATGCACACCTGTGTTGTATTTTGATGTATATTTTGGTCTTGGCCATGCATAATTTGTGTGAATTAACAATTTTGGATTGTATAAATTGCCTAGAGTCTTACGCCAGAAGGCGGTGGCTCATGGGCCAATCTGGTACTTTCGACCTCTGAGTTCTGTATGTCTTCAATTTCTTGTCATGGGCTGGACCAGCCTGGCATTTTATTTGTTAGACAAATACAGCTATTCATGTTGTTTTTACTGGAGTATACCACCTCTGTATCCCTGATGTTTGCATCTTAGAGATCCGGTGCAGGAAAACATTGCTCTTTATGGCACTCCATGGGGGGTGGGGAGCAGGGGTGCTGAATAAATTACTCTCATCATGGCTCACAATCAATCTGGTTCGAACAGTTATGACAAGAAAAGACGTCTAGAAGCTGAAATTTCTCAGCTGATGAAGATGTTTCTACTTCACCAAATTCAAATTCTTGGGCTCGGTTTCTTGTAGTCGAAGCACGAAATGAACAACCATTAAAAATAAACCCTTTTGCCATATGTAAGGCCATTGAAGGTATTTGTGGTGAGGTGAAAAATGTTTCACGTCTCCAGAGCGGCTCTCTTTTGGTAGAGTGTGCACGGAGACAGCAGGCTATTAATCTTTCGCAATGTACCATCATCGCAAACACTCAAGTTATTGTCACTGAACACCGAACTTTAAATTCGAGTCGGGGGATCATCCGCGACAGAGCACGTTGTCTGGCGGAAATGTCTGAAGAAGATATTCTTTAGGAACTCAAAGAACAAAGCGTCACGTCGGTGAAGCGTTTCACTAGAAAGGATGGGGAGAACATTGTTCCAACAAATACATATTTGTTCACATTTTCACTTTCAACCATTCCCCAGTCTATCAAGGCAGGCTATTTTAACATCGGAGTGGAGGTGTATGTCCCCAATCCACTCCGGTGTTACAAATGTCAAAAAATTCGACACGGCTCCAAATCATGCAATCGTCCTACTGTTTGTCACCGTTGTGGTTGCAATCATGACGGTTTGGATTGTGCGGCAGACCTCAAATGTATTAATTGTACGGGTCAACATGTAGAGTCATCCAAATCCTGTCCTTTTTGGAAACGAGAAAAAGATATTTTGACTATCAAATGTCAAAACAACATTTCTTACCTTGATGCTAAAAAACTCTTTGATAGCCGGACACCTTCATCAAAACAATCCTTTGCTGCTGCTGCTGCTACGGTCTCTCGCCCTTCAACCAGTAGATCTATAGAATGTCAGACTGACTTGACTTGGACATACTCTGAACATCCGGTGCCTCTGACTACAACATCTGAGAGTCAGACAAATCATTCCGTCAGTCCATGTGATATATCTTCAGCATCTCCAGTTGTGACTCAGGTTGTGGCCCAATCACCACCAACTCCGAAAATACCATCTTCTGTAATGTCAGCTCCAAACAAACCTTCAACGGAAATGGCAAAAAAACAAAAGAAAAAACAAAGTAAAAAAATTACAACAAAGATCCCCACTGTCACTGAAACATCTGTAGATGTTCATAACTTTTTCGAGCCTCTTGAGATGGATGTTACCCCATCTTCACACCATAACAATAGTGGTGACTCATCTTCACATTCACGTGAGCGGTCTCCTATAGAACCACCATGAATCATTCTAGTCTAATTCAATGGAATTGCAGAGGGCTTAGGCACAATTTTAATGAACTACAGTTATTAACAACAGATTTTATTCCATCAGCAATTTGTTTACATGAGACGTACTTAGAAAATACCGATAAATTTGAATTAAGGCAGTATAGTTCCTATCATTCTTTTTCTCCTCCGGGAGATAAAGCTACTGGAGGTGCTTCTCTGTTGGTGCGGCGGGGCGTTGTTCACAGTCCTGTTCCGCTTGACACGAATTTGCAAGCAGTTGCAGTTAGACTTACACTCCATATTGCCTTCACATTTTGCTCCTTTTATCCTTTTCATCTTAAGATCTGTCTTTGACGGATTCAGTTTTGTTAAATGAATTCTCATGGTCCGTCCACGATGACCTATGTGGGAGTGACCATTTCCCCACGGTGCTTAAACCCATTAATCCCACTGATGATCCACCTTCCCCTCGATGGAATTTTGTGAAGGCTGATCGGCTTTTATTTCAATCTTTATGCAAAGATAAATTGCAGCCTACGTCTTTTCAGAATGTTATTGACACAATTCAGTTGTTCTCAGATCAACTGAATAAAATTGCTGATGAATCAATACCTAAGTCCTCTATCAACCAACGTGTTCGTAAACCATGGTTTGATGACACTTGCAAACAAGCTAGGAAATGTCGCAAGAAGGCGGAGAAATACTTCCGTAAACATCCTACTGTCCAGAACTTGAATACCGTCAAAATTTCAAATGCTAAGGCGAGACGTCTATTCAAACAAAATAAACGTCAATCCTGGCAGAATTATGTCTCAAAAATTAACTCTCGTACCCCTATGTCCAAGGTATGGAACATGATCAAAAAGATCAAAGGCAAGGGATCAAATTCTACAGTTAACCATCTGAAGTATGGCGATACTTTACTAACTGATAAAACTGTTATTGCAAATAGACTTGGGAAAACATTATCTCAACATTCGTCTTCATCAAATTATGTTCCTGAATTTCAAAAATATCAGCTCCAACAGGAAAAGAAAAAAGTAAATTTTACATCTGATAATGAAGTACGATGAAGTATTTTCACTACATGAGCTATATACTGCCTTAGGGCAAGCTCATGATACAGCAGCAGGCGCTGATAATATTCATTATCAGCTACTGAAACACTTGCCCGATTCATGCCTTGAAACTTTGTTGACTATATTCGATGACATTTGGACATCAGGGTCGTTTCCACCTTCATGGCATAATGCCATTGTTATACCAATACCCAAACCTGGGCGGGATCATTCTGATCCATCAAATTACCGACCTATCTCTCTAACTAGCTGTGTTTGTAAAACGAAGGAACGCATGGTAAATAATCGATTAGTGTGGTACTTGGAAACAAATAGTCTTCTTACTAATATACAATGTGGTTTCCGGAAGAACAGAAGTACTATCGATCATTTAGTGCGTTTAGAATCGCTCATTAAAAATTCCATTGTAAATAGACAACATGCTGTATCGATCTTTTTCGATTTGAAAAAGCTTACGATACAACATGGAAACATGGTATTTTAAAAGATCTTCATGATTTTGGATTAAGAGGCCGTCTGCCTCATTTTATATCCCAGTTTTTAACAGACAGGCAATTTCAAGTCCGAGTGGGTACAACCCTGTCTGATCATTATCATCAGGATCAGGGTGTCCCACAAGGCAGTAAAAATTAATTATCTTGTCGTGGTAAAAATATGCACACAATTGAAAGGCAATTACAATTATGTCTCAATAAAATTCACAAGTGGTGTCTAGAGAACGGGTTTAAATTTTCCAAATCAAAAACTAATTGCATTCATTTTTGCAGGAAATATAAACCACATAAAGACCCTGAGCTATTTCTAAATGGCACCCCTATCAAAGTGGTGAAGGAGGCAATGTTCTTGGGACTTATTTTTGATAACCATTTAACTTTCCTCCCACATATTAAATACCTAAAAGCTAAATGTCTGAAGGCACTCGACTCATTGAAAGTAGTTTCTAATTCAAAGTGCTGTGGACACATTCGAATTCTACCCTCGGCACTCGTGAAGCGCAACCTCATCGTAGTGAGTGCTGGGTAACACTAATAGCTCGTCCCCCGTGTGGAACCGGGGTAGAATTGTTCCACAGCAGCCCATTGCTGGTCGTAAAAGGCGACCAAAGTGGGCAACCTGTTTGCCGTGGGTTGCGCCCCTGTGTCGGTGGAGGAAGGGAATCTGGTGGTTGAGGGCACTGGTTCCAGGAATAGCGTTCCTTTGCCCAACACACTACTTCAGACGGGTGGTAGGATGGGCCCGGTCCTATCAATCGGCTGGTCATGCCGAGCCCTGAGCACTTATTGACTAGGTTATCACAGATGTAGGATTAAAACTCGTAAATGACCATAAAATTGCACAATTCATACAATACAATACAATGTAAAATTGGGCTATATATCACCAGCATTCGAAAGGTAGGCCACCATACCAGGGACCATGGGGTCTTACAGTACCTTTGCTACCTGCATGGACCCCGGCAGGATTTACACCATCCTTTCAGTTACTGGTGATTGTGGAGAGGTTTAGCCAAAATTAAAACAAACAAATATGCTACGATTAAAAACCTGGTATATATAAAATACTTTGAATGAAGTGGGTTTACGCACCCTCTCAGGGGGACAATAATTTTACGCTACTTCAACCCCCATCAAGGGTAGAACCACCAACAATATCAGTTCATAATCATATACTACCAAGTTATAAAATATATAACTTTATACATCAAAATTTATTAATCAATTCAATATTTTTTAAAAATCCAAGAATTAAATGAGAGTTTAAGTTAAAAAGATCCTTGATTGATGAAACGTTGAAATATTGATCCCTTGTGATGGCAAAATCAATACAGTCAAGCAGGACATGCTTGACCGTGATTCTTTCATCACAAGGGATGCAAAATGGAGGATCTTCACCTTTCAATAAATATTCGTGGGTATATCTGCTGTGGCCAATACGACATCCTCGTATAATGACCTCTTCAAATCTGGACTGACAGCCCAAGTAGGTGTAACCGATAGATGGTTTAATTTCATGTAATTTATTGAAACCTACTTGGGTGTCCCACTTCTTCTGCATGAGATCCCTGATGTAACATTAAATAACAGGCTTATAATCACTGTAAGGGATAAGAAGTGTTGTCACAGATTTGTTGAGTGCTACTTTTGCTGCAGCATCAGCCATTGTGTTGCCTTTTATGCCCACATGACTGGGCAACCAACAAAAAACGATGTCGTATTGGCCAGTTGAAAGATTATTATAAAGTTCTAAAATATCTAAAAAATTGGATGATTAGAAGAGACTTTTTTCAGTGCCTGAAGACAAAGACAAAGAATCAGAAAAAATGATAAATTGTTTATATGCAGACTTTCGTTGAATGTATTTTAAGGCTGTAAGAATAGCATTGGCCACAGCAGTGAAAATAGAGCTAGTGTCTGGTATTCTAGATGAGATATGTTTTGATCCAACGACAGTGGCACATGCAACCTTGCCACCGTCCTTGGATCCATCAGTAAAGATTGAACGGTGGGTGTCATATTGATTTCTTAATTGTACATATTGCTGTTGATATATAAGTTGATTTGTGTCAGATTTAATAAATCGGGTTAGAGAAACGTCTACTTCTGGCCTCAGCAGCTGCCAGGGAGGAGTAGACAAGAGACGATATGGTGAGATAATATCTAGATCTATATTTGCAGCAATAATATGTGATTTCATCCGAATTCCAAGTGGTGGAATCAGCTTTGTTTTTTTCTGAAACAGCTCTTCATATAGGGGTTGAAAAACAGAGTCATAAGCAGGATTAGAAGGATTAGAGTGTAATTTAGTGATATATTGAAGAGACAATTTAACACGGCGTTGTTTCAACGAAGGTTCATCAGCCTCGACATAGAGACTGTCAACAGGAGAAGTTCTAAAAGCACCAAGACACAGTGAGTGAGTAAGTTTTGCTTAACGCCGCATCAGCAATCTTGCAGCTATTCGCAGCGAAAAAATGTCTAATCGGACCATAGGGAATCAAATATAATAAAAGTGATGCTGAAAATCACTAAAACTTCAGTCAATATCACAGTCAAGAGTAAAAACTGATTGTTCAGATAAGAGGCTATATTTTATCATACAGTTTGATTTCTTTTAAATATGCTAAAATCAAGTGATTAGAAACTGAATTAAAAAGTTCAGATAGGGTATGAACATTATCATAAAAGTGTTGTCTGATGAGTGCAAAATCTGCACAATCAAGCAAAATGTGCTTGATAGTATTTGGACTATTGCAGGGGATACAAAAAGGTGGATCTTCACCCTTCAATAAAAACGAATGTGTATAATAACTATGGCCAATGCGGCACCGCTGTAAAACAACTTCATCATAACGATGTAAACCAGAACATGCGTGACCTCCAATCTGTGGTTTGATAGCATGAAGTTTGTTCAGAGTCTTGGTATTCCAAGATTTTTGCCATTGATCATTCACATATTGTCTGATGGAAGGTTTCAGATCAGAATATGGGAGTTTTGTGTTTGACTTTGGTTTATTAAGAGCGTTTTTTGCCAAAGAATCTGCCTTACAGTTGCCACTGATGCCAACATGACTGGGCAGCCAACAAAAAATTATATCTTTTCCAGCGACTGATAAATTGAGATGACACCTTAAAATTTCAGCTAAAAATGGATGATCCACTTTTCGGTTTTTGATTGCCTGTAAACAGGACAGACTATCAGAAAATATGAGAAAACTGGTGTCAAGAGACTTTTCAATATGACGCAAAGCTAATAGTATAGCCTGTGCTTCTGCCGTGAAAATGGAGCTTCCATCCGTTAATCGTATTGACATAGTACAGCTGTTTGTAACCGCTGCTGCTGATACCTTCTCATCATCTTTTGACCCATCTGTGTAAATACTGGTATGAGATTGGTAGTTGCTTTTCAATTCATGGAATGCTTGTTGATAAGATAATTGATGGGTTTCAGATTTCTTTAGTTTTGTCAGTTCTAAATTAACGACAGGTTGTATAGATTGCCACTGAGGCATTGCTGGTACTCTATATTCAGCAATAGCAGAAAGATTTAAATGAGCATTATGGACATGTGATTCCATGCGAATGCCAAGTGGTGGAATTATGTTTGGTTTTCTGTCATACAAATGCTTATACAGAGGAGAGAATACATGGTTAAAGGTAGGAATAGATGGATTGGAGCGAAGTTTAGTGACATATTGTAATGCCAGTTTGATGCGTCTCAAATTAAGACAGGGTTCATTTGCCTCCACATACAAACTGTCAATGGGCGATGTCCTAAATGCTCCAAGGCACAATCGAAGTCCTTGGTGGTGAATTGTGTCAAGTTCTCGGATATATGATTTACGGGCTGAACCGTAAATGAAACAACCATAGTCAAGTTTGGATCTTATCAAGGTTCTATAGATGTGCAATAATGTGTCTCTATCGCCACCCCATTTAGCGTTTGATACCACTTTAAGAATATCAAGTGCTTTCAAACATCTAGCCTTCAGATATTTAATGTGAGGTATAAAAGATAATTTATGATCAAAGACAATACCCAAAAACTTTGTTTCCGTGACCACTTTGATAGGAATGTCATTTAAAGTCAATTCTGGTTCTTTATGTACCTTCCGTTTGTTGCAAAAATGGACACAACAGGTTTTAGTTTTCGAAAACCTAAAACCGTTTTCTTGAGACCATTTATGTATTTTATGTAGACAGAGTTGTAACTGTCTTTCTATGGTATTCATATTGGCACCACGACATGATATATTAAAATCATCAGCAAATAACAAACCATTAATATTGTCATTCAAGACTTTAGCAAGACTGTTGATTTTTATGCTAAATAGTGTCACTGATAAAATACTGCCCTGAGGGACCCCCATTTCCTGATCATACATCTCAGATAATGTGGAGCCCACTCGAACTTTGAATTTTCTATCTTCTAAAAAACGGGTGATAAAATCAGGCATACGGCCACGAAGACCCATATCATGGAGATCTTTTAAGATGCCATATTTCCATGTTGTATCGTATGCCTTCTCTAAATCAAAAAAGATTGATACTACATGTTGTTTATTAATGAAACCATTGCGTACAAAAGATTCTAAACCAACGAGATGATCAATGGTGCTCCTCTGATGTCTGAAACCTGACTGAATATCAGTTATCAGGTGATTAGATTCCAAATACCAGACAAGACGCCTGTTGATCATTCGTTCCATTGTTTTACAGATGCAACTTGTTAAAGCTATTGGACGGTAATTAGAAGGATTCGTGTGATCTTTCCCTGGTTTGGGCACAGGGATGATGGTAGCCTCATGCCAAGAAGAAGGAAAATGTCCAGATTCCCAAATATTATTGTAAATGAACAAGAGGGTTAAAAGAGATGATTCCGGTAGATGTTTCAATAATTGATAATGGATATCATCCGGCCCAGATGCTGTATCATGAGCTTTGTTTAGAGCCTCGTGTAGTTCACTTAAGGAAAAAGATTCATTGTAATCTTCAGAATTATCAGATTTGAAAGTAAGAATCTTCTTTTCCTGCTGACTCTGATACCTTTGAAATTTAGGATCATAGGTGGCAGACGATGAATTATTACTGATTGTCTCGGCCAGTTTATTAGCAATGTCTTTTTTAGAAGTTAATATCTCAGTATCATCTTTTAAGTGTTGAACACTACTAGTGGAACCTTTACCTTTTATCCTGCGAACCATATTCCATACTTTATTGAGTGGAGTACGTGTAGTCAATGTGGACACAAAATGTCTCCAGCTGCTACGTTTATGTTGCTTGATGGTTCTACGAGCTTTTGCTCTTGATATCCTTAAGTGTTTTAAATTGTCTTGAGTTGGGTGTTTATTGAAAACTCTTTCAGCCTTTTTCCTGTTTTTTCTAGCTTTTCTGCAATCTTCATTGTACCAAGGTGTACTAACACGTGGAGTTGTCGAGGTTTTAGAGATGGTTTCGGTGGCAATGTTTAGTAACGTATCAGAAAACAATTGAAGTTGGTCATGAACATTTATGAAATAATCAGCTTTCAATTTAGCACTGCACAAAGAACTAAAAGACAGCCAATCAGCCTTGGAAAATTGCCATTTGGAAATGGATCTATCCATACAGGGAGTGATAGTTTGAATGACAGTAGGAAAGTGATCACTACCGCACAAATCATCGTGAACAGACCAAGAAAAGTCATTAAATAATGATGGATCAGAAATGGACAAATCCAACGCAGAGTATGTACCTGTTGCAGGATGGAGGTAGGTATTACTGCCATCATTAAGAAGACATAGACCGTGCTTATCAAGCATTTCTTCTAGTAGTTTTCCTTTGTCATTGCGATCAGATGAACCCCATAAGGGATTGTGACCATTTAAGTCTCCCATAATTAAGAAAGGTTTGGGAAGCTGGTCAATAAGCTTGTCCAGATCCCTGATTTGGAGAGCAGATGATGGAGGTATGTATAATGAGCACAGAGTTATTGCAACATGTAAAGATAGACGTACTGCAACAGCTTGTAAGTTAGTATTTAATACAATGGGGCTGTGTAGTGCTCCCTGTTTAATAAGTATACTAGTGCCACCAGATGCCTTACCATTGGTGATCTTTGCAAAGGAACTATAGGTATCATACTGGCGCAAATTAAATGAATGATCATCCCTCAGAAATGTTTCCTGGAGGCTAAATGCCACGGGGTTATAATCTTTGGCTAGAAGTTTGATTTCTTCAAAATTTGCTTTAACCCCTCGACAATTCCATTGTATTAGTGTAGTATTCATGGTGGGTGTGTTATGGGAGATCGCTCCCGACCCTTTTTCTTAGGAGAATGGCTCCTAGAGCGGGTGCTCTGAGTGGGTGACACTTCCATGTCATCTAAAACACCAAACTTGTTGAAAATGGACACAGGGTCTCGGTGTCCTTTTGGAATACGGTCACTGGAAATTTGTTTTTTTGAATAATTTACATTGACATTTTTCTTTTTCTGAAGTGGAAAAGAAGGTGTCTGAGTTTCAGATGATGTTGATGTAGTTTATGACGAAGATTTTGTAGTTGGTGAAGTTTTGAGTTCACGAAGACTCACTGGTACTTCAGTATTTACCCAAGTGAAGTCAGTTTGACAGTCAATAGTTGTTGTTGATGGTTTCGAGACTACAGCGTAGCTTGATTTGCCTCTCAAGGAAATATTGTTGGAAGGTGAAATTGAAGCTGCCAACTTCCTTGCGTCTGAAAAACTGATGTTCTTCTCAGTTTTTATGCGCTGAGTGGTCATTTCTAACTTCCAAACTGGACACTCTTTAGAGGAGGACATGTGAGGACCAAAGCAATTTACACATTTGAATTCAAATTCACATGAGTTGCCATCATGATCACCTCCACCACAACGATAACAAGCGGCAGGTTTGGTACATGTTTTCTGTCCATGACCAAACTTCTGGCATTTAAAACACCTGAGAGGATTTGGAACATACATGTCAATTCTCATAGAGAAGCATCCTACTTTAATTGATTGAGGTAGCTTTGGAACATCAAACGTAAGCAGGTAGGTATTGGATGGTGAAAAGATTCCATCCTTCTTAAAGGTGAAACGCTTTGCCTCAACTACACCTTGCATACGTAACTGACTTACAATGTCATCAGTAGATAGATCAGCAAGACTCTTATCTCTGTCTCGGATAATGCCTTTGCTGAAGTTCAGGGACTTGTGTGGATAACAAGTTATGGCTATATTTGCAAAAAGTTTGGCTTCCAGCAGATTAGCTGCCTGACCTCTTGTAACACATTCTATAAGAATGGCACCAGATCTAGTTTTGGTGACATTCTTCACAGTTCCAGCAATACCCTGAATTGCTTTTTCTAATAAAAAGGGGGAACATGAAGTCAACTGTTTTTCACTGGATTCAGCAACGATGAATCGAGGCCAGGTGTCGCGTTCAGAGTAACAGAGTCTGGTAATCATATCTTCCTCATCATCAGTGTCATCTGTATGATAACGTTTTTGTTTTTTGGGGTTTTGAGTAGCCATGGTAAAGTAGTTGTGTTTCACCCTCCTGGTTCCCCACCCACCATGGAGCGTCAACAAGGACGATGCCAAATGCCTGTGGGCCTCCAACAGGCGGCACCAAGGATACCAAGAGGGTATACTCAAGCAGAAACATTAGAAATAATGTACCACCAGATTGGCCCATGAGCCACCGCCTTCTGGGCAATAAGACTCTAGGCAAAATTGCATATAATTCAACATATAAGCATACAAATATGGTGTGAATACAATTTAAACAGCAGTAAAATTTGCCAAATGAAAACTAAATTGGGTCAAATCTGTGCTGATAAAAGAAAATGCACAGGGCTCGGCATGACCAGCCGATTGATAGGACCGGGCCCATCCTACCACCCGTCTAGGCGAAGTAAGGGTCGAAGTGGTGTATTGGGCAAAGGAACGCTATTCCTGGAACCAGTGCCCTCAACCACCAGACTCCCGTCCTCCGCCGACACGGGGCGCAACCCACGGCAAACAGGTTGCCCATTTTAGTCGCCTCATACGACCAGCAATGGGAGGCTGTGGAAATATTCTGCCCCGGTTCCACACGGGGGAAGAGCTATTAGCGTTACCCAGCACTCACCACGAGGAGGTTGCTCTTCACGAGTGCCACCAAGACACAGTCTGAGTCCTTGGTGGTGGATTGAATCTAGCTTTTTTAAATTACTCTTGCAAGCTCCAGCATACACAATGGAGCCGTAGTCTAATTTAGAGCGGATTAATGATCTATAAAGGTGAAGGAGGGTTGTCTGATCCCCTCCCCACTTAGAATTCGAGACGACTTTTAACAGATCTAGGGCCTTCAGGCATTTAGTCTTTAAATATTTGATATGTGGTAGAAACGTCAAATGGTGGTCGAAAATGAATCCCAAAAATTTGGCTTCTTTAACAACCTTAATTGGAGTGCCATCTAAAGAGAGTTCTGGATCTTTATGGAGTTTATATTTCCGACAGAAATGTATACAATTTGTTTTGGTCTGTGAAAACCTAAATCCATTCTCAAGACACCATTTATTAATTTTATTAAGACACAACTGTAACTGTCTTTCAATGGTATGCATATTTTTACCACGACATGAAATATTAAAATCATCCACAAACAATGACCCATCTATTGAGTCATTTAATACTTTAGATAAACTATTTATTTTGATGCTAAACAACGTGACAGACAAAATACTGCCCTGTGGAACCCCCTGATCCTGATTATAATGATCAGACAGGGTTGATCCAACACGAACTTGAAATTGTCTGTCAGTTAAAAACTGTGATACAAATTGAGGCAAGCGGCCTCTTAAACCAAAGTCATGTAAATCTTTTAAAATACCATGCTTCCAAGTGGTATCGTAAGCTTTTTCAAGATCGAAAAAGATAGATACAGCATGTTGTTTGTTTATAAAAGCATTTTTAACAAATGATTCTAAAAGAACCAAATGATCAATTGTACTTCGGTTTTTACGAAATCCGCACTGGATATCACTGATTAAATTGTTCGTTTCTAAAAACCAAACTAAGCGATTATTCACCATGCGCTCCATGGTTTTACAAACACAGCTAGTTAATGAAATAGATCGGTAATTGGATGGATCTGTATGATCCCTGCCAGGCTTTGGTATGGGTACAACGATGGCATGTCTCCACGAAGGAGGAAAATGTCCTGTTGTCCAAATATCATCGAAAATATTCAATAGTGTTGTGAGACAAGATTCAGGCAAGTGTTTTAGAAGCTGATAATGGATAACATCAGCACCAGTTGCAGTATCATGAGCTTGTGCTAAAGCAGTGTGTAGCTCATGTAGTGAAAATACTTCGTTATAATCTTCGCCATTGTCAGAAATAAAATTGACTTTTTTCCTTTCTTGTTGTTGTTGATACTTCTGAAACTTTGGATCATAATTTGACGAAGAAGAGTGTTTGGCTAAAGTTTCGCCCAGTTTGTTTGCAATATCTGATTTTTCTGTCAATAAATTATTATCATCTTTGAGATGATGAATACTTGATTTGGAACCTTTGCCTTTGATTTTTTGGATCATGTTCCACAACTTTGACATAGGCATGCGAGAATTTATTTTGGAAACATAATCCTTCCAGGTCTGTCGTTTAATGAGTTTAAAAGTTCGTCGAGCCTTGGCATAGTTAATTCTTACATGATTCAAATTATGAACAGTAGGATGGCGTCGAAAGTATTTCTCAGCCTTCTTCCTACGCTTCCTAGCTTGTTTGCATTCATAAGTAAACCATGGTTTACGAATATGTGGGTTCACAGAGGACTTGGGAATAGTTTCATCAGCTATACCTTTCAGTTGATCGGAAAACAACTGAATCTGGTCAGGAACATCCATAAAAAGGTCGTGTTGCAATTTGTCAGTACATATGTTCTGAAATAACAGCCAATTTGCCTTAGAAAAATTCCATCTTGTTATCAGTGGGGTTTATAGCTGTAATTATTGTCGGAAAATGATCAGTTCCACAAAGGTCATCATGGACTGACCATTCAAATTCATTATAAAAGTTAGAATCTGTGATTGACAGATTTAATGCAGTGTACGTACCTGTTGCAGGATGTAAATATGTGTTCGAGCCGTCGTTGAAGATGCATAGATTATTGTTAGCAATAAAATCTTCAAGGATTTTCCCTTTATTATTTATATTGGAACTTCCCCACAGAGGGTTATGCCCATTAAGATCACCCATGATGATACAGGGCTTAGGTAGTTGGTCAAATAAATCCTGAAGGTCAGACTGCTGTAAATTTGAGGATGGAGAAATATATAGGGAACAAAGTGTGAAAGTTACTTGTAGAGTAAGACGGACAACAACAGCCTGAAGGTTACATTTGCAACAGCCTGAAGGTTACATTTGAGATGAACAGGACTGTGGATGATGCCCTGCCTCACCAAAATGGAAGCACCGCCAAGGGCTTTATCACCTGGAGGTGAAAAAGAATGATAAGAATTGTCCTGACGCAATTCAAATTTATCAGTATGCTTAACATAGGTCTCTTGTAAGCACATAGCTGATGGTTTATAGTCTTGTGCTAATAATTGGACTTCATTAAAATTATTCCTAAGTCCTCTGCAATTCCACTGAATTATGTTAGGAGATTGAGTCATGGTGGCTCAATCGGTGAACGCTCACGTACACGTGAGGAGGAAGGACTCCTACTACTGCTCTGTGAAGATGGGGTGACATCCATGTCCAGAGCATCAAAGGAGTTGTGGACAACTATCTCTGAAGAAGAGGAGTTCTTGTTTGTCTGTTTTTTATTTCGTTTTTTCCTTTCTTTTCTGGTCAGAGTAACATCGGCAGATCCAGTTGTTGCTGGTTCAACAGTAGCCTCTGGCTCTTTAGTAGCTGATTCAACAGCATCAGGGTAAACAGACAAAGTTTCAGTTTGACTCGAGGATGAATTTGACGTAATCACAGAAGTAAAGCTGATAGGTGTATCTGATTTGATCCATGTCAATTCTGTTTGAACAGAAATCGATACCATTGGAGGAGCAGAGATAGTAGCAGCAGCAGCAGCAGCAGAGTAGGTTCTGGTAAGTGGAGTAGACGGGGACTGACTTTCAATAAACTTCTTAGCCTCGTAAAACGAGATATTTTGTTCATATTTGAGTTTTATGATTTTTGATTGCTTTTGCCACACTGGACATAATTTAGATAAAGCCAGATGTTTGCCGTTACAGTTTGAACATTTAATGTCAGCTGTACATCCAGTGCTGTCATGGTCGTCACCACAGCGCTGACAGACTACAGAGTGATTACAAGATTTTGATCCATGTCCAAATTTTTGGCACTTGAAACATCGGAGTGGATTGGGGACATACACCTCCACTCCAATGTTTAGATAACCAGCTTTAACAGACTTAGGAAGGGCCGACAAGGCAAATGTAAGCATATAGGTATTTGACGGGATGATGTCACCGTCTCTGGATTTCATGGTGAAACGCTTAACTGCAGTTACCCCTTGACTAGTCAATTCATCTGTAATGTCTTGCTCCGACATGTCGGACAGGCAACGAGCTCTGTCTCGAACAATGCCTCGGCAAGAATTCAAGGTTTTGTGTACGGACACAGCAACCTCAATATTTGCAAATGTAGTTACAGATAGCAAATTGAGAGATTGCTGTCTCCGTGAACACTCAACAAGAAGAGAGCCACTACGAAGACGTGTTACATTTTTAACTTCTCCGCAAATTCCTGAAACTGCTTTTGAGATGGCGAAAGGATTAAGTTTTAGTGGTTGTTTATCAGCTGCCTCGATCACAATAAATCGGGCCCAGGAATCCAATTCACGAGATAAGTTTTCAGTTTGATCAGATACATGTAGATCGACATGTCTGCGTTTCGAACGGTTTGAACCAGGGTATTGGAGAGACATGATGAAAGGAAATAATTCAGCACCTCTGCTCCCCACCCACCATGGAGTGCCACAAAGAGCGATGTTTTATTGCACCGGATCTCCAACATGCAAACATCAGGGATACGGAGGTGGTATACTCCAGTAAGAACAACATGAATAGCTGTATTTGTCTATCAAATAAAATGTCAGGCTGGTCCGGTGTCCCGGTATAAACTCTCCCCCGTACAAATTCTCCCCCCGGAGAGTTTATACCGGTACAGATTCTCCCCCGGAGAATCTGTTCTGAAATAAAATCTCCCCCGGGCGGATATGTTTCGCGCCCCCCCCTCAGTATAAAGTCTCCCCCCTGATTATTCGGTTTGTTGCAATGTCTTTCAGTACTAAATTCTTTAAATAGTTATCTTTAATGTAAGGAGGGTTACTTTAAAAAATAGATTATGAAATATGGTCATAATGAATTGATATTTCAGCATATTTTATTTGGTAACTGTACCTTCCATCCTAAAATAATTATAAGACATAATCACACCAAACAAATTTGAATGAAATGACTTAATGTAACAAATACATGTACGGTTACTGTTGTAACAGAATTCAGAAATCTTATTAATCCTCGCAAACATTCGGTTTTACCACTAACTACGTAAAAACTGTCAACATATCCACGCGCGCCTCCAGCTCAGACTGTCCGTTATACTCTGATTTAAGATCTAAAATATATTCCTTAATACAGGCTACGATTTGAAAATGGTATCAGTGTAATATCAGTGGCTAGAATATCATGGTGCAAGCAGGTTTCTGGTAAACATACAACATCATAACTATCTAATTCAGCACTGATAAAATCTACTTTGTCTTTAAGACTGCGTACGTTTAGATATATAATCTTTAAATCTGGACTATGCAAAGGTCCTGGATTCGGATGGATATCACCGCAGCCGAAGAGAAAAAGTAAAACTAAGAATGATAATCGGAAATTAGATAAGAAAAGTAACCCAAAATATAGAGAAATGTGTATCATCTTCCCGAAATGATAAGCATGTAGAATAGATTTTAAAAAAAACCCACCCCAGCCTGTATTGAATAACATCAACCGGCATCGTCAAAGCAAAGTGTACATGTAATTGTTACAATCGGGCTGGCCGTGAATCTTAATGAAGAACACCTTGTTCAAAAGACACACCGAAACTGATTTGCATAACTGATGACCACAACCATCAAAATAGTAAAAATGATATAGTATAACCTCATACTGAAGAGAAAACAAGAAAAACACAGAGAAGTAAAATAGCACGTCATATAGAAATGAGATAAAGTAATCTGAGAAGGGATTCATACGTTATATACAACTTAAAAAAAATAATATCATGAAAAACGAAAGGAAAAGTGTCCCCCCCCCCCCCCCCCCAACCAAAAGAAAAGAAAGAAAAATACCCCGCAAAATCAATCAAAATCAAAATCAACAAATAAAAGGAAACAACCACACACACACAAGTAACTAAATGTATATTTAGATAAATATATAACCCAGAACAAATAAAGGAGAGAAAAAAATAAATAAAAAATACATTTTTTTATTAAACAAATAAACATTCAAACCTTGAGGAATATGAAAAGCCAATGTGTAATACTAAAGCAAGAAGACACGATAAACTGTACCAACATTACAATGTTCCCCGATGTGCATGCTTTACTTGGGCTACATACGGGTGATCTAAGTTAGAAATATATGACTGATATAAATTCTTAATACACGGTAATATCGAATATTCTTGGATTATTTTTTTTTCAAATGTGCTCCATTCAAGAAAAGTTATATAGAATTATATATTTACTCTCCCCCATGTATTTTGCTCTTTTATGTAAAAGCTTTTTCACCTTAGACATTTTAATTACAGATTCCTTTGTTTTGATTTTAATGCAAACAACCCAGGCTTTTGAAATGCTATACAAAAAGTATGCTCAAAAGTTCGGCGACTTTGTTTCCATAGTGCGCGGTTTGGCGCGGTTTCACCAACTGCAAACCGCTAGGGGCTAGCGTTTGGTAAAACCGCGACAAATCGAAACAGTTCATTTATGATGACGATGTAGTATTTCCATTGGCGCGGTTAGGACCGTTCGGCTAAAAAAAAAATCGAACAGTGCTCGATTATCTTGAACCGCGTGGTTAGCCCAGCGGTTCTACCCGAGCCAAGGGTAATTTTACAGAATAAGGCCTAATATCTTGGAAAAAAACCTTGCATAGCGGTTTGACTTGAGGTGCACCGTTTGAATATATACAGAGTTTTGTATTACATTTCAACCGCCTCCCAAAACGGGCCCCAAACCGCGTGGCGAACTGACTGAATGAAAGTGTTTTTCATTCAAAAGAAACACGCCAGAAAGA
This sequence comes from Haliotis cracherodii, assembly GCF_022045235.1. NCBI lineage: Eukaryota > Metazoa > Mollusca > Gastropoda > Lepetellida > Haliotidae > Haliotis > Haliotis cracherodii. The sequence continues at coordinate 35,868,967 of NW_027266286.1, forward strand.
TATATTCTTAATTGAATACTGAATTTTATGATTTTTAATATAGCTATTGTTGCTTGCATTATTGAAAAGTAAGCTAATAAACGTAATATTAATTTATGAATGTAGTACAAACCAACAAAATCATTTTCAAACGAACTATTCCAACGTGTCCGTAGATGACTAGCCGTCAGTTCATGTGGGTGTCACTGCTGGTGTCATCCTGAGAAAATGGGGCTGGCGTGTCACGCCGAGGTGTTTTCATGTAGGGAGGGCGGTTGTGGGCAACGGACATGTCAAGTTGCTGCCCATCACACATAATACGTGTACAAATACCTAAAGGGTTAGAACATTTGCTATCATTTGCTTGTATCGTTCGTCAACACATTGCCATACAGTTCTTCAGTGTTACCAAATCTTCTCGTGATGGATGCCAGCGAAGTATCTCGCCTTGTAGACTACATCGCCTCTACTACGTACCCAGAAGACTTCACCAAAGATCAAAAGAGACGTCTACGTGAGAAGGCAGCCTCTTTCACAGTTGCTGACAGAGTTCTCTACCATCTAGGCAATGGGGAGAAGAAGCAGAAGGTCGTCGTTGGTGAAGAAGAGAAGATGAAGATCATAGAGACTCTCCACAGCAGCATTGTCAGTGGTTGTCACTTCGGACAGAATGCAACCATTGCCAAGGTCACCGAGCGGTACTGGTGGCGCAGTATGAGTAATGACGTCCGTGAGTTCTGTAAGCGTTGCCCTGCTTGCCAGAAAGCGAACCCCAACAACAGACCGCAAGTGGCAAGCTTACACCCTGTCCCTGTTAAGGAACTTTTTCATCGATGGGGTATTGACCTTATTGGACCACTTAAAGAAACTGTAGATGGGTTCAGGTATATCATCGTTGCCACCGAGTACCTTACCAGATGGGTGGAGGTTGCTGCACTTCCAGACAAGAAGGCCATCAGCATTCATCAGTTTCTGATGCAGCTAGTGTACAGATACGGGGCCAGTCAAGTACTCCTGCACGCCCAGGGAAGGGAATTTTGCAATTTTCTTGTGAAGGATCTCTGTGACATTTTAGCTACTGACCAAGCCACGACGTCCCCGTATCACCCCCAGTCCAATGGTCTCACCGAAAGATTTAACCAGACCATGATCACCCAGCTGATGAAGATGGTTCACAAGGACGCAGACGACTGGGACAAGTTCCTTCAACCCGTTGCGTTTGCCTACCGGACCAACATCCAGGCGTCTACTAAGACGTCTCCGTTTGAGCTCCTGTATGGCCAGAAAGCAAGACTTCCCATCGACCTTGAAGAAGCGAAGGATGACAAAGCTGTCTGGGATGTTGACGTCGAAGCCGTCGCTGACCGCATGACGAAACTTGCTGACGTGATGCACTCAAGCCGTGCAACAGCTAGAGACAACATCGAGAAGGCACAGTCAAAACAGAAGAGGCGATACGATCTTAAACACAGCTCGCCCGTTTTCCAGGTAGGATTTTTAAGCTCTATTTCAAAACAATCATCTGTTAGTAGCAGTAGCAATTTGGGAGAAAACCTAGCGTGTGTAAAACTAATGGTTACAAACTGTTAAATTAACAAAACAAGTATGGGACTGCGTTATTTTAGAATAATTACTTTCTTAAGAAATATATTCTTTTTGAATGCAGATATATTCTTATGATATTAGGTTATTAGAAATCAGTGGTGCTGAAAGTTTCTTTGTGTTACGGGTCGGGCAAAGAGTCACCATCATCAACAGGAGACGAGACACAAGGATGGGAGACAAGCTCGCTCCCCGGTACTTCGGCCCGTACGTCATTCACGAGTCCCTTGGCAAGGGGGTGTATCTACTTAGAAGCGGCGAGAAAGTCCTCAAGTCACGCTACAACGCCACTCACCTTAAGATATGGCATGATCCGCTCGTCACAGATGCCCCTGCCGAAGGCGACACAGTCCCCGTTACAACTGATGACGCTGCTACAGACGTTACAGCTAAGGAGGACTCTGCAGATACGTTCTGGGTGAAGGACTTAAACTTACGATTGTCAGACAGAGATGACATTGAGTCCGGGCAGTGGGTAAATGACCGAGTCATTGACGCTGCATCTAAACTTGTGACATCCAGCACCGGGCTAGTGAACCAGTCGTCTCTTCTCTCACAGACAGAATTTAAGCCCATCCATCGCAACACCGTGCAGATCCTCCATGACAGTGACCACTGGGTGACGGTATCAAGCAACGACCGTGGCGTGATGTATGCTGACAGCACGAAGAGAGCTGTTAGCGACCACATCAATAAACAGTTGAAGCAGATCTTCCAAAATAAACGTGACAGTAGTGGTAACCTTACAGTTGAACTGCTTCCTTGCCAGTTGCAGACAAATGGTTCAGACTGTGGCATCGTTGCCATTGCTAATGCAGTTGAACTTTCCCTAGGTAACAGTTTGCACTCCTGCAGATACGACATTGCAAAGATGAGACCCCACCTAGTGCAGTGCCTGATCGCACACGACGTCAGTCCTTTTCCAAAGACTGTGATGCTTGGACGCCCGCCGAAGTCAAAGATCATCACGCTATAGTTGTGTAACCGAAAGTTGTACTGTAAATACAAACCTAACACTGACATATTTAAACTAGAAATTATGTCCAATGAACATGATGTATTGAAGCAATTGACCTTGAATTTGTTTTCCAAAATATGCTATCATGCTTATGAAAGTGCTATCCATAAATACAGAGTTTGTTGTTTCTAATACAGTTTTTGTTGTCTGTATACAGTTTTTTAATATACCAGTTTGAGTCTACATGTGAACACAATCGATGGTTGAAATGTAAGTCTAAGAACAAAACATGAACTAATTCTCAAGAACTCCTTCATCTTTGACTGACTGATGTATTTTCAATCTTTATTCAGCACTGAAGAGGCACCATGCCTATAGTACGAAGCATTAAGTTTATGAAAAATCAGCATTGATTTTGACTCCATAAACTGTCATAAAGTATTCATAAAGTATCAGGGGTCATTTCAACTTGCAAAATGATTGACATAGTACTTTATAGAGCGAGGATAGGCCTGTTTTCCCATCCGATTGACTGATATTACATGGTTTAGAACGGTACAATGAATGGTTAAGCATGCATATTACACTAATACGCGATATTTCATAAGAAAATATCATATCTCCGTTAAAACATAAAACCAATATTTATGAGTATATAAGACTTTATCACTGTATCCAATTCCAAAATTTTAGATATAAACTTAGGACAGTTCAGTTTAAAATTCTTCAACCTTTAATTCATCACAGGATGTGTAGCTAGACGACGGGAATCTATAGTCTTGACTGTTTTCTTTGATGAGAATGTTTCTCACCGCGTTTAAATACCGCGATCTGAGACACTATAAAGTGGTATTAAGGTAGATATAATACTAGTCTATAGGTGTGAGTCCATTTCATGTTACATCTGTGAGGTTTAAGTTGATCTTGACAGACCGGGCCAAGTCGGACCGAACACTTGTGAGACAGTTGAGAGTATGGGGAGAAGAGGTCTACTATAACAAACGTGTCTGCTTTAAATACGATCAACAGTGACATTATAAAGTGGTATTTACTTAGCAATAGTACGTTCCTATAAACGCCCCGCCGACAGATGGAAATTTGTATCAGGATAGCTGGAAGTATTTGATACGTTTCAAATCTTATTTCGTTTAACGATTGATCTTTTACATGTTACCTAGATCAGCGACGCTTACATCTCATTTTTGGTTGGTGCTTGTTCATAAATCTCATGTGTCTATGTTGCATCAATTATATGTAGGTATGATCACCGATAATGAAGAAATTAGCCAATAACACTTTGGTCCGTCTTGGCCCGGCTGGCCCGACTTTTAGGCAATACCCTCAACTATTGACTTACTTACTTACTTACTTACTTTTGAGATTCAACGTGCGCATTCCGACTGATGCGTATTTCGCACACGGGCCAGGCCATTTAATGTGTTTTCGTCCTATGGAAACTCAAACAGCTATACCTAATCTAACCGATGATGAAGATTTCTCCACTACTGAGGAAACAATAGACACTACTCCAACTAAAACAAACCAAAATTCCCTCTCAGCCCCAAAAAGGAAGAAATAACTAAACCGCCAACTCCCCAACCAGCCAACACCCAAAACCTAAATAACCTCCTAAATACTCCTAGTATACATGCATAGTCAAAACTCACCAAAAGCTAGCATGAAATCCTTCCACAAAGTAGCTTTCAATATAAAATTAACCGATCTTTCCTTCTTCCTCTTTAACCTCCACCTAAAAGAAGTCACCGAATAAAATAAAAACTAAAACTTAAATCACCTATCACCCGAACCCAATAATGGAAGGACTAAATATTTTTCAGTGGAACGCCAACGGACTCACCTCCCGCGGCCATGAACTAAAAACTAAATTTAAACTAAATAAAGGCCCTCACATTGCTTGTATCCAGGAAACCAAATTCTCAAAAAAATCCAAATCCACACTACCTAACTACAACTAAGTTAGAACTGACAGAGCTAAACCAAAAACAAGAAGAGCCGCAGGAGGACTAATCATATTTATCAGGGAAGATATAAATTACGAAGAAATAGAAATAGACACGACAAACCTAGAAGCCAACGGCATTAAAATCACATTAAATAACCGAAAAATAAACATCATAAATATATACCACTGGGCGGAACAAAAAGTCCAACCTGAGGATCTAAACAAACTACTTCAAATAAGCGATAAATCTACTATATTCCTAGGAAACTCAACGCTCACCATCCTACATGGAGCATAGATGATAAAATAGATAATCATGGCAAATTAATCTCCGAATGGATAGAAACAAACGACCTAGTACTCCTAAATAACAACCAACCCACGAGTTACGATAAGATAAACCAAAAAATGTCGGCTATCGACCTAACCATATGCACCGCAGATCTATCTCAAAGTACTCAATGGGAAGTGCACGACGTCCCGCTAGGTAGTGACCACTTCCCGATAAACATAACCATAGTAAATACAAACGTACCAATCCAAACAGAAAACCAAGAACCAAAATTCTATTACAATAAGTGAGTGAGTGTGTGAGGTAATGCTTTACGTCACATCGGCAATATTTCAGCCATATCGTGACGAGAAATTAGACATGAAATATACATATATTTAAACTTTATAAAAATCTGTCATCGAAGGACAGTATGAGAACTAGAATATCACAGAAAAGATTTAAAACTAGTTGCGGAAGATTTAAAATCATGAAGTATTAAGGAACAACACAATATAAAAATGGGCTAGAGATCGTCAGTAACTAAAGGGAGATCACCACACCAGGGACCATGGGGACTTACAGTACCTTTGCTTCCTGCATGGACCCCGGCAGGATTTACACCACCCCTTCAGTCACTGGCGATTATATGCAAGTTTAGCCATGGAATAAAACTAACAAAGATGCTACGATTTAAAAGTCTGGTATGCAGAAAAATACTACGAATGGTGTGGTGGGACTTACATACCCTCTTAGGGGGACAATAATTTTACGCTACTTCAACCCCCCTCGAAGGTACAGCCACTCACAATCTAAGTTATTTATTAGCACTACCAATTTATAAAATAATATATTAAGCACATCAAAATTTATGGACAAGTTCTATTTCTTTTAAAAAACTTAATATTAAATGAGAAGTTACATCATTAAAAAGGTCCTTAACTGTTTTGACACTGAAATATTTATCCCTTGTGATGGAAAAATCAATACAGTCAAGCAGGACATGCTTGACTGTGATTCTTTCATCACAAGGGATACAAAACGGAGGATCCTCACCTTTTAATAAATATTCATTTGTGTATCTGCTGTGGCCAATACGACATCGTCGCATAATGACCTCTTCAAATCTGGACTGACATCCCAAGAAGGTATATCCGATATTTGGTTTAATTTCATGTAATTTATTGATACCTACTTGGGCGTCCCACTTCTGTTGCATAAGATCTCGGATGTAAGATCGAATCAAGGGTTTAAAATCAGTGTATGGGATCAGAAGTGGTGTCACAGATTTGTTGAGGGCTGCTTTAGCAGCAGCATCGGCCATTGTGTTACCTTTGATACCAACATGGCTTGGTAACCAACAAAAGACGATGTCATATTGGCCAGTAGCAAGATCATTAAATAACTCAAGAATTTGGATTAAAAGTGGATGTTTTGAAGACATATTTTTAATTGCCTGAAGGCATGAAAGAGAATCTGAAAACAGTATAAATTGGTTATGTTTAGATTGATTACCGATATATTTAAGTGCTGTAAAAATGGCGTTTGCTTCTGCAGTGAATATTGAACTGTTATCAGGTAAACGTGAAGAGATTGTTCTGGATCCAATGACAGTGGCACTAGCAGCAGCGCCACCATCCTTGGATCCATCTGTAAATATGGATTTATAAGTGTCATAATTGTTTCTTAGTTGATGGTATTCTTGTTGGTATATTAATTGGTTAGTATCGGATTTCTTAAGTTTGGTTAATGTCAGGTCTACCTCTGGCTTTACCATTTGCCAAGGAGGAGATGAGAAAAGTTGAGTAGGAGCTATATCTTGGAGTTTGATATTCGAAGCTGATATTGCAGATTTTATTCTAATTCCGAGTGGTGGAGTGAGTGCTGATTTCTTATTGTAAAGATCTTCGTAGAGAGGATGGAATATACATTCAAAAGCTGGATTTGACGGATTAGAATATAATTTAGTGATGTATTGTAAAGATAGTTTCAGACGGCGTTGTTTAAGAGAAGGCTCATCTGCTTCTATATAGAGACTGTGAATGGGAGACGTTCTAAAAGCTCCAAGGCAAAGCCTCAGGCCTTGATGATGGATGGTATCCAGTTTTTTTAAATTACTTTTGCAGGCTCCACCATAGATGATGGAGCCATAATCAAGTTTGGAACGAATTAGTGACCTGTATAAGTGTAAGAGGGTTGTTTGATCCCCTCCCCACTTTGAATTAGAAACTACTTTCAATAGATCGAGTGCCTTCAGGCATTTAGCTTTTAGGTATTTAATATGCGGGAGGAAAGTTAAGTGATGATCAAAAATAAGTCCCAAGAACTTGGCTTCCTTAACAACTTTGATAGGGGCGCCATTCAGAAATAGTTCAGGGTCCTTATGCGGTTTATATTTTCGGCAGAAATGTATGCAATTAGTTTTTGATTTGGAAAATTTAAACCCGTTTTCTAGACACCACTTGTTAATTTTATTAAGACATAATTGTAATTGCCTTTCAATTGTATTCATATTTTTACCCCGGCAAAATAGATTAAAATCATCCACAAAAAGTGATCCATCAACTGAATCATTTAAAACTTTTGACAAACTGTTAATTTTTATACTGAATAAAGTGACAGACAAAATACTGCCTTGTGGGACACCCTGATCCTGATTATAATGATCAGACAGGGTTGTACCCACTCGGACTTGAAATTGCCTGTCTGTTAAAAACTGGGATATAAAATGAGGCAGACGGCCTCGTAATCCAAAATCATGAAGATCTTTTAAAATACCATGTTTCCATGTTGTATCGTAAGCTTTTTCTAAATCAAAAAAGATCGATACAGCATGTTGTCTATTTACAATGGAATTTTTAATGAACGATTCTAAACGCACTAAATGATCGATAGTACTTCTGTTCTTCCGGAAACCACATTGTATATTGGTAATAAGATTATTTGTTTCCAAGTACCACACTAATCGATTATTTACCATGCGTTCCAACGTTTTACAAACACAGCTAGTTAGTGAGATAGGTCGGTAATTTGATGGATCAGAATGATCCCGCCCAGGCTTGGGTATTGGTATAACAATGGCATTATGCCATGAAGGTGGAAACGTCCCAGATGTCCAAATGTCATCAAATATAGTCAACAAAGTTGCAAGGCATGATTCGGGCAAGTGTTTCAGTAGCTGATAATGAATATTATCAGCGCCTGCTGCTGTATCATGAGCTTGCCCTAAGGCAGTATATAGCTCATGTAGTGACAATACCTCATTGTAATCATCACCATTATCAGATGTAAAATTTACTTTTTTCTTTTCCTGTTGGAGCTGATATTTTTGAAATTCAGGAACGTAATTTGATGAAGACGAATGTTGAGATAGCGTTTTCCCAAGGCTATTGGCAATATCAGACTTATTCGTTAACAAAGTATCGCCATCCTTTAGATGGTTTACTGTAGAATTTGATCCCTTGCCTTTGATCTTTTTGATCATGTTCCATACCTTGGACATGGGGGTACGAGAGTTAATTTTTGAGACATAATTCTGCCAGGATTGACGTTTATTTTGTTTGAATAGACGTCTCGCCTTAGCATTTGAAATTTTGACGATGTTAAAGTTATGGACAGTGGGATGTTTACGGAAGTATTTCTCCGCCTTCTTACGACATTTCCTAGCGTGTTTGCAAGTGTCATCAAACCACGGTTTACGAAGACGTGGGTTGATCGAGGACTTAGGTATTGATTCATCAGCAATTTCATTCAGTAGATCTGAGAACAACTGAATCGGGTCAGTAAGATTCTGAAAAGACGTAGGTAGTAATTTATCTTTGCATAAAGATTGAAATAAAAGCCAATCAGCCTTCACAAAATTCCATCGAGGTGAAGGTGGATCATCAGCGGGATTAATTGGTTTAAGCACCGTGGGGAAATGGTCACTCCCACATAGGTCATCATGGACGGACCATGAGAATTCATTCAACAAAACTGAATCCGTCAAAGACAGATCTAATGATGAATACGTACCAGTTGCAGGGTGTAAGTAGGTGTCCGAGTCATCGTTAAAGATACAGAGGTCATTATCAGAAACAAAATCCTCGATGACTTTACCCTTTTGATTAATGATAGAACCTCCCCATAAAGGATTATGACCATTTAGATCACCCATGATGAGACAGGGCTTTGGGAGCTGGTCGTACAGTTTTTGTAGATCATTACGCTGAAGATTTGAAGATGGAGGAATGTATAAGGAGCAAAGTGTGAAGGCAATATGCAGAGTAAGTCTAACTGCAACTGCTTGCAAATTCGTGTCAAGCGGAACAGGACTGTGAACAACGCCCCGACGCACCAACATAGAAGCACCTCCAGTAGCTTTATCTCCCGGAGGAGAAAAAGAATGATAGGAACTATACTGCCTTAATTCAAATTTATCTGTATTTTTTAAGTACGTCTCTTGTAAACAAATTGCTGATGGAATAAAATCTGTTGTTAATAACTGTAGTTCATTAAAGTTGTGCCTAAGCCCTCTGCAATTCCATTGAATTAGACTAGTGTGATTCATGGTGGTTCAATGGGAGAACGCTCACGTGAATGTGAAGATGAGTCACCACTATTGTTGTGGTGTGAAGATGGGGTAACATCCATCTCAAGAGGCTCGAAAAAGTTATGAACATCTACAGATGTTTCAGTGACAGTGGGAATCTTTGTTGTAATTTTTTTACTTTGTTTTTTCTTTTGTTTTTTCGCCATTTCCGTGGAAGGTTTGTTTGGAGCTGACATTACAGAAGATGGTATTTCCGGAGTTGGTGGTGATGGGGTCACAGCCAGCGGCACAACTGGAGATGCTGAAGATATATCACATGGACTGACGGACTGATGTGTCTGACTCTCGGCTGTTGTAGTCAGAGGCACCGGATGGTCAGAGTATGTCCAAGTCAAGTCAGTTTGACATTCAATAGATCTACTGGATGAAGGGCGAGAGACCGTAGCAGCAGCAGCAGCAGCAGCATAGGATTGTTTTGAGGAAGGCGTCCGGCTATCAAAGAGTTTTTTAGCATCAAGGTAAGAAACATTGTTTTGACATTTGATAGTCAAAATATCTTTTTCACGTTTCCAAAAAGGACAGGATTTGGATGACGCTACATGTTGACCCGTACAATTTATACATTTGAGGTCTGCTGTACAATCCAAACCGTCATGATTGCTACCACAACGGTGACAAACAGTAGGACGAGTGCATGATTTGGAGCCGTGTCCAAATTTTTGACATTTGTAACACCGGAGTGGATTGGGGACATACACCTCCACTCCGATGTTAAAATAGCCTGCCTTTATAGACTGGGGAATAGTTGAAAGAGAAAAAGTGAACAAATATGTATTTGTTGGAACAATGTTCTCCCCATCCTTTCTAGTGAAACGCTTCACCGACGTGACGCTTTGTCCTTTTAGTTCCTCAAGAATATCTTCTTCAGACATTTCTGCCAGACAACGTGCTCTGTCGCGGATGATCCCCCGACTCGAATTTAAAGTTCGGTGTTCAGAGACAACAACTTGAGTGTTTGCAAAGATGGTACATTGCAAAAGATTAATAGCCTGCTGTCTCCGTGCACACTCTACCAAAAGAGAGCCGCTCCTGAGACGTGAAACATTCTTTACCTCACCACAAATACCTTCAATGGCTTTACATATGGCAAAAGGGTTTATTTTTAATGGTTGTTCATTTCGTGCTTCGACTACAAGAAACCGAGCCCAAGAATTTGATTTTTGTGAAGGAGAAACATCTTCATCAGCCGAGAAAATCTCAGCTTCTAGACGTCTTTTCTTGTCATAACGGTTCGAACCAGATTGATTGTGAGCCATGATGAAAGTAAATTATTCAGCACCCCTGCTCCCCACCCACCATGGAGTGCTACAAAGAGCGATGTTTTCTTGCACCGGATCTCCAACATGCAAACATCAGGGATACAGAGGTGGTATACTCCAGTAAGAACAACATGAATAGCTGTATTTGTCTATCAAATATAATGTCAGGCTGGTTCGGCCCATGGCAAGAAATTGAAGACATACAGAACTCAGAGGTCGAAAGTACCAGATTGGCCCATGAGCCACCGCCTTCTGGCGTAAGACTCTAGGCAATGTTTTCAATCCAAAAGTGAGAATTAATTCAAGTAATGCATGGCCAAGTCCAAAATATACATTAAAATACAACACAGGTGTGCATACACAATATTACGCACAGGGCCTGGCGTGACCAGCCGATTGATAAGACCGGGCCCATCTTACTACCCGTCTAGGCGAAGTAAGGGTCGAAGTAGTGTGTTGGGCAAAGGAACACAGTTCCAGGAACCAGTGCCCTCAACTACCAGACTCCCGTCCTCCGCCGACACAGGGACGCAACCCACGGCAAACAGGTTGCCCATTTTAGTCGCCTCATACGACCAGCAATGGGAGGCTGTGGAAATATTATGCCCCGGTTCCACACGGGGGAAGAGCTATTAGCGTTACCCAGCACTCACCACGGGGAGGTTGCTCTTCACGAGTGCCTATTACAATAAGCTAACTGGGACCAATCCCAAGATATCTGCAACGAAGCTAACTTAAACGAAATAGAAAATAATGACCCAGAAACCTATTGTAAAAACCTAACAGACTAATATATAATAAAGGCAGCCAAAACCTCCATCCCCTTCAAAACATCAGGCAAACCCACGGTACCATGGTGGAATGAGGAAATAGAACAGACTAGACGAAAACGTAAATCAGCCTTCAATAAAGCAAAACGCGACTACACACATCTAAACTTAGCCCACGAACTAAACCACCAGGTTCAAAAACTAGTCCAAATAGCCAAAAGCAGAGACTGGAAAAAATTCTGCGAATGTATAAATAACCGTACAGATGCCAGAACGGTCTGGCGCAAAATCCACGCCATTAGAGGCTTAAAACGACATAAAAAACTAACATTAACAACTCAACCAACCCCGCCCAAAAAGCAAATAATCTCGCCAACCACTTTTCGGCCGTTAGCAGCAGCACCAACTTCAGCCAAAAATTCCAAGATAAACTTAAAACAAAAAACAAACCCACAAAAGAACCAAACAATAACAATCTAGAAATAAACCAACCCAACAAAATGGAGGAGCTCCTCTACGTAATCCAAAACAGGAAAAAAGGGCACAACCCCAGGATTAGACCTAACTTATGAACAAATAATTAAAAAAAACAAACCTAAAACTATATCTTACTCCCTGGAAACAGGCCCTAGTCATACTAATCCCTAAACCTAATAAACCAGCTAATCAAGCTAACTCATATCGACCAAAATCTCAACTTCAAACTTATGCAAAGTAATGGAATCAATGGCTAAAAATAGATTACAACATTACCTAACCCAAAATAACATCAACTATTGAACTGCATGGCAAGTATTTATAAAACGACCGGGGGAGGAAATATTCTGGGGGGAGACTTTATTTCGTAGGGTGGGGGAGAGTTTATTTCGTGAGGGGCGGAACTGTACCGGTATAAATTCGCCGGGGGGAGACTTTATTCTAGGGGCGAATATATTTCGTGACACCGGCCCATGACAAGAAATTGAAGACATACAGAACTCAGAGGTCGATAGTACCAGATTGACCCATGAGCCACCGCCTTCTGGCGTAAGACTCTAGGCAATTTATTCAATGCAAAACTTGACAATTCACACAAGTTATTTACGGCCAAGACCAAAATATACATCAAAATACAACACAGGTGTGCATATACAATATTACGCACAGGGCCTGGCATGAACAGCCGATTGATAAGACCGGGCCCATCTTACCACCCGTCTAGGCGAAGTAAGGGTCGAAGTAGTGTGTTGGGCAAAGGAACACAGTTCCAGGAACCAGTGCCCTCAACTACCAGACTCCCGTCTTCCGCCGACACAGGGACGCAACCCACGGCAAACGGGCTGCCCACTTTGGTCGCCTCTTACGACCAGCAATGTGTGCTGTGGAATTATTCTATCCTGGTTCCACACGGGGGAAGAGCTATTAGCGTTACCCAGCACTCACCATGAGGAGGTTGCTCTTCACGAGTGCCCACTACAACAGAAGATCCCCCAGGAGCTTTATCACCTGGAGGAAAAAGGCAATGATATGAATTGTAATGTCGAATATCTAATTTATCCGTTGTCTACAGGAAAGTTTCTTGCAGGCAAAATGCTGATGGCCTGAAGTCTTGAATCAATACTTGTAAATCATAAAAATTATTTCTAAGTCCTCTACGGCACTCGTGAAGAGCAACCTCCCCGTGGTGAGTGCTGGGTAACGCTAATAGCTCTTCCCCCGTGTGGAACCGGGGCAGAATATTTCCACAGCCTCCCATTGCTGGTCGTATGAGGCGACTAAAATGGGCAACCTGTTTGCCGTGGGTTGCGCCCCTGTGTCGGCGGAGGACGGGATTCTGGTGGTTGAGGGCATTGGAACCAGGAACCGGTGTTCCTTTCGCCCAACACACCACTTTGACCCTTACTTCGCCTAGACGGGTGGTAGAATGGGCCCGATTCTATCAATCGGCTGGTCACGCCATGCCCTGTGTATGAAACATATACATTTTGAAATATTTTGATTTCTTGATGTGTCGGGTATGCACATTCTGAAAGGAATTTCTATTATATACATCTGCCTAGAGTCCCATGCCAGAAGGCGGTGGCTCATGGGCCAATCTGGTACTACCGACCTCTGAGTTCTGTCTGTTTCCAATTTCTTGTCGTGGGCCGGACCAGCCTGGCATTTTATTTGGTTAACATATACAGCTATTCATGTTGTTCTTACTGGAGTATACCACCTCTGTATCCCTGATGTTTGCATGTTGGAGATCCGGTGCAATACAACATCGCTCGTTGTAGCACTCCATGGTGGGTGGGGAGCAGGGGTGCTGAAAACTATTACTATCATCATGGCACTACAACTTTCTGGTTCGATTCGAAATGAAAAAAAAGACGTCTTGAACGTGACAGTTCAATTGAAAATGTACCAACAACATCACAAAATATAGATTCCTGGTCTCGATTCCTTGTGATTGAGTCTTCCGATCATGAACCAATCAAACTAAATCCATTTGCGGTTTCCAAAGCTGTATCTGGTATTTGTGGGGAAGTCAAAAACGTTACTCGTCTTCGGACTGGCTCCCTCCTTGTGGAGTGCGACCGGAGGCAACAATCTTTAAATCTGTTGTCTGTGACTAACTTTGCCAATGTTGATGTTGTTGTGTCCGCTCACAGGACATTAAGCTCATGTAGGGGCATTGTTCGAGACAGAGCTCGTTGCCTGTCCGACATGTCTGAGCAGGAGATTCAAGCTGAGCTAGAGGACCAAAGAGTAACATCTGTCAAACGATTCACACAAAAAATAGATGGTATTATCCACAACACCAACACTTATCTCTTGACATTTGCTTGCACGTCTGTTCCGCAGTCCATTAAGGCTGGGTATTTTAATATCGGAGTGGAGGTGTATATCCCCTCTCCACTCCGATGTTACACATGTCAAAAGTTTGGACACGGTTCCAAATCTTGTAGATACACTCACCGTTGTCCTCGCTGTAGTGAGGATCATCAGGACACTGATTGCAGATTAGATCCAAAATGTGCCAATTGCAATGGTGACCATCTGTCTTCCTCAAAATCCTGCCCTGAGTGGCAGATGCAAACAAAAATCCTCAAACTCAAATATGAATCAAATATTTCTTTCCTCGAAGCTAAAAAGAAAATTCTCAGCCAGACTCCAACAAAGTCATCTCCTACTCTGACGTATTCAGCTGCTATAACCAACAAACCAAAAACAGTTTCTATCTCATGCCAAACTGACTTGACTTGGACTAAATCTGAAAAACCAGTACAAACAGTTACTATGCAGCCTGATTCTGACATCCACTCACTCACTTTGGCAACATCTTCCTCTCAGACTGTGAATCAGTCACAACCTGAGGTTGCTAAAGCCGTTGATGATGTTGACGTACATGTCGAAATGTCAAAAAAACAACGTAAACGCCTAGCTCGGAAACACTCATCAAAGAGCCCCTCTCGTTTAGAGGTACCTGTGACGGTTGAAATTCATAACTCCTTTGACCCTCTGGAGATGGAGGTGACTCCATCTTCAGAACACATTCACGGGTGTCCATCTTCCTCACGTGCACGTGAAAGATCCCCAATAGAACCTCCATGAGCCAATTTCCTAATTTAGTTCAGTGGAATTGCAGAGGACTTAGGAATAATTATAATGAAGTACAGTTATTAGCACAAGATTACAAACCATCAGCATTTAGTTTGCAAGAGACCTATCTCAAGCATACTGATAAATTTGAAATGCGTCAGTACAACTCTTATCATTCTTTTTCCCCACCAGGCGATAAGGCCACTGGCGGTGCTTCAATTTTGGTGAGACAGGGCATTATCCACAGCCCTGTACATCTTAACTGCAATCTTCAAGCTGTTGCTGTCCGTCTTACCTTACACATAACCTTCACACTCTGTTCATTATACATTTCTCCATCTTCGAATCTTCAGCAGTCCGATCTTCAGGATTTATTTGACCAGCTTCCTAAGCCCTGTATCATCATGGGGGATCTTAATGGTCATAACCCTCTATGGGGCAGTTCAAATACTAACACTAAAGGGAAAATCCTTGAAGATCTTATTTCTAATAATAATCTATGCATATTCAACGACGGCTCGAACACATATTTACATCCTGCAACTGGTACGTATTCTGCATTAGATCTGTCAATCACAGATTCTAACATATATAATGAATTTGAATGGTCGGTCCATGATGACCTCTGTGGCAGTGATCATTTTCCGACGGTAATTACAGCTGTAAATCCCACAGATGCTCCACCTTCAACACGATGGAATTTTTCAAAAGCCAATTGGCCATTATTTCAGACTATGTGTACTGACAAATTGAAACCAAACCTTTTCATGGATGTCACTGATCCAATTCAATCATTCTCTGACATACTGAAGAACATAGCTGATGAATCTATTCCTAAGTCCTCTATGAACTCACATATTCGGAAACCATGGTTTAATGACGAATGCAAACAAGCTAGGAAGCGTAGGAAGAAGGCAGAGAAATACTTTCGACGCCATCCTACTGTACATAATTTAAACACTGTGAAAATTAATTCTGCCAAGGCTCGACGAACATTTAAACACAATAAACGTCAGTCTTGGAAGAAATATGTTTCTAAAATAAATTCACGCACGCCTATGTCAAAGGTATGGAACATGATCCAAAGAATCAAAGGCAAGGGTTCTAAATCTTGCATTTGTCATCTTAAAGATGACAATAATTTATTGACGGACAAATCAGATATTGCCAATAAATTGGGCGAAACTTTAGCTAAACATTCTTCTTCGTCAAATTATAATCCAAAGTTTCAGAAGTATCAACAACAACAAGAGAAGAAAAACGTTAATTTTAATTCTGACAACGGCGAAGATTATAATGAATTTTTTTCACTAAATGAACTACACACTGCTTTAGCGCAAGCTCATGATACTGCGACTGGTGCTGATGATATTCAAACACTTGCCTGATTCTTGTCTTACAACGCTACTGAATATTTTTGATCATATTTGGACAACTGGACATTTCCTCCTTCATGGAGAAATGCGATAGTTGTACCCATACCAAAACCTGGCAGGGATCATACCGATCCATCAAATTATCGACCTATTTCATTAACTAGCTGTGTTTGTAAAACCATGGAGCGCATGGTAAATAATCGATTAGTTTGGTTTTTAGAAACCAATAATCTGATTAGTAACATCCAATGTGGTTTCCGTAAAAACCGAAGTACAATTGACCATTTGGTTCGTTTAGAATCATTTGTTAAAAATGCTTTTGTAAATAAACAGCATGCTGTATCTATCTTTTTCGATCTTGAAAAAGCTTATGATACCACTTGGAAGCATGGTATTTTAAAAGATTTACATGACTTTGGTTTAAGAGGCCGCTTGCCTCAATTTGTATCACAGTTTTTAACTGACAGACAATTTCAAGTTCGTGTTGGATCAACCCTGTCTGATCATTATAATCAGGATCAGGGGGTTCCACAGGGCAGTATTTTGTCTGTCACTTTGTTTAGCATCAAAATAAATAGTTTATCTAAAGTATTAAATGACTCAATAGATGGGTCATTGTTTGTGGATGATTTTAATATTTCATGTCGTGGTAAAAATATGCATACCATTGAAAGACAGTTACAGTTGTGTCTTAATAAAATTAATAAATGGTGTCTTGAGAATGGATTTAAGTTTTCACAGACCAAAACAAATTGTATTCATTTCTGTCGGAAATATAAACTCCATAAAGATCCAGAACTCTCTTTAGATGGCACTCCAATTAAGGTTGTTAAAGAAGCCAAATTTTTGGGATTAATTTTCGACCAACATTTGACGTTTTTGCCACATATCAAATATTTAAAGACTAAATGCCTGAAGGCCCTAGATCTGTTAAAAGTCGTCTCGCATTCTAAGTGGGGAGGGGATCAGACAACCCTCCTTCACCTTTATAGATCATTGATTCGTTCTAAATTAGATTATGGCTCCATTGTATATGCTGGAGCTTGCAAGAGCAATTTAAAAAAGCTAGATTCAATCCACCACCAAGGACTCAGACTGTGTCTTGGTGCTTTTAGAACTTCTCCTGTTGACAGCCTCTATGTCGAGGCTGATGAACTCCCTTTGAAACAACGCCGTGTTAAATTGTCTCTTCAATATATCACTAAATTACACTCTAATCCTTCTAATCCTGCTTATGACTCCGTTTTTCAACCCCTATATGAAGGGCTGTCTCAGAAAAAAACAAAGCTGATTCCACCACTTGGAATTCGGATGAAATCACATATCATTGCTGCAAATATAGATCTTGATATTATCTCACCATATCGTCTCTTGTCTACTCCTCCCTGGCAGCTGGTGAGGCCAGAAGTAGATGTTTCTCTAACCCGTTTTATTAAATCTGACACCAATCAACTTATATATCAACAGGAATATGTACAACTAAGAAATAAATATGACACCCACCGTTCAATCTTTACTGATGGATCCAAGGATGGTGGCAAGGTGGCATGTGCCACTGTCGTTGGATCAAAACATATCTCATCTAGAATACCAGACACTAGCTCTATTTTCACTGCTGAGGCCAATGCTCTTCTTACAGCCTTAAAATACATTCAACGACAGTCTGCATATAAACAATTTATCATCTTTTCTGATTCTTTGTCTTGCCTTCAGGCACTGAGAAAAGTCTCCTCTAATCATCCAATTATTTTAAACATTTTAGAACTTTATAATGATCTTTCAACTGGCCAATACGACATCGTCTTTTGTTGGTTGCCCAGTCATGTGGGCATAAAAGGCAACACAATGGCTGATGCTGCAGCTAAAGCAGCACTCAACAAATCTGTGACACCACTTCTTCTTCCCTACAGTGACTATAAACCTGTTATCCGTTCTTACATCAGAAATCTAATGCAGAAGAAGTGGGACACCCAAGTGGGTATAAATAAATTACATGCAGTAAAACCAAATATCGGTTATACCTACTTGGGTTGTCAGTCCAGATTTGAAGAGGTCATTATGCGACGATGTCGCATTGGCCATTCAAGATATACACATGAGTATCTATTGAAAGGTGAGGATCCTCCGTTTTGCATCCCTTGTGATGAAAGAATCACAGTCAAGCATGTCCTGTTTGACTGTATTGATTTTGCCATCACAAGGGATAACTATTTCAAATCTTCATCTCTTAAGGATCTTTTTAATAGTATCAGTTGTCATTTAATTGTTGGATTTTTAAAAGAAATAGAACTTATTGATAAATTTTGATTGTGTACATAGTTGATTTTTATAATATTGGTAGTGTTTAATGAGTAACATAGATGGTTAGTGGCTGTATCCTCAAAGGGGGTTGAAGTAGTGTAAAATTATTGTCCCCCTGAGAGGATATGTAAGACCACGTCCTGAAAGTACGTTTATTCATACCACTGTTTTTAAACGTAGTATATTTGTTTTGTTTTAATTATGGCTTAATTGCGTACCATCGCCAGCTGCTGAAGGGATGGTGTAAATCCTGCTGGGGAGCCGTGCAGGTAGCAGAAGTATTGTAAGTCCCCACGGGCCCCAGTTAGGTGGCCTAACTTTGGTTGCTGGCGATCTCTAGCCCGTTTTTATACTGTATTGTTGAATAATAGGTTATTCTTTTAATTGTTCTAAACTAGTTTTACTTATAAACTGTGATATGCTAGTTGTTCTACTGTCCTTCGATGACAGCTTTAATATATAATATAAATGTCTAACTTGTTCAACCTAGTTCACATCGCTATATGGCTGAAATATTGCCGATGCGATGTAAAATTTAACTCACTCACTCACTCTAAGTCCTCTACAATTCCACTGTATGATGTGATTAAAACTCATGGAGGTTCAATGGGCGTTCTAGAATGGGAGGGAGGACCACTCCCAGACACTGGTCGAGAAGGAGTAACCTCCATCTCTAGAGGTTCAAAAGCATTATGAACCTCCACAGTAATTGATGAAGAAGGAGGCACCTCCAAATGTTGGAGAGCCGTGGCCTTTTTCTTCATTTGTTTTTTTTTCGTTTTTGTCAAAGGGGCAACGCCCTTGAGTGTTTTGACTTGTTTTTCTGACATTTGGTCAGTTTGTACGAACTCTGTTTGTGAAGAAGCAGACATTGAAGTTGGGGTTCTGAGCTGGCTGAGTTTAGTAGACTCGTCTGAATGAGTGACTGAGTGAGTGAGTGAGTTAAGTTTTAAGTCACATCGGCAATATTTCAGCCATATCGTGACTAGCAATGGTTAAGTATAATACATAGATTGAACCTTATGTAAAAACCTGTCAACGAGGGACAGTAAAATAACTAGACATATCACAGAAATAAATGTAAAACTAGTATTCAATCATAAAATCAATAGCACTATACAAAACATGACAGTATAAAAACGGGCTATAGATCGCCAGCAACTGAAGGTAGACCACCATGCTAGGGTCCATGGGGACTTACAGTACTTTTGCTACCTGCATGGACCCCAGCCGGATTTACATCATCCCTTCAGCTGTTGGCGATTATCACAAATTTAGCCAAAGGTAAACGAACAGATATACTACTATTAAAAATGTGGCCAAAATAAATATACTTTGAAAGACGTGGACTTACATATCCTCTCAGGGGGACAATAATTTTACACTACTTCAACCCCCTTCGAGGATACAGCCACTAACAATCTCAGTTATCAAATTTATTTTACCAATTATAAAAACTATACTATATACAAAACATATCAATCAAAATTTATGCAACAATTCAATTTCTTTTAAAAAGGCAATAATTAAATGAACACTGATATTAAAAAGATCCTTTAAGGTTGAAACATTGAAATATTTATCCCTTGTGATGGAAAAGTCAACACAATCAAGCAGGACATGCTTGACGGTGATTCTCTCATCACAAGGGATGCAAAATGGAGGATCCTCACCTTTTAAAAGATATTCGTGTGTATACCTGCTATGGCCAATACGACATCGTCGCATAATGACCTCTTCAAATCTGGACTGACAGCCCAAGTAGGTGTAACCAATATTTGGTTTAATTGCATGTAATTTATTGATACCCACTTGGGAGTCCCACTTCTTTTGCATCAGATCACAAATATAAGATCTGATTACAGGTTTATAATCACTGTAGGGAAGAAGAAGTGGTGTCACAGATTTGTTGAGAGCTGCTTTTGCAGCAGCATCAGCCATCGTGTTACCAGTGATTCCAACATGGCTAGGTAACCAACAGAAAACGATGTCGTATTGGCTAGTAGCAAGATCATTAAATAATTCAATAATTTTGATTAAAAGTGGATGTTGACATGATATGTTATGTATAGCCTGCAGGCAAGAAAGAGAAACTTCTGATATTTTGACTGTTTACTGATATATTGTAAAGCTGTTAAAATGGCAGTGGCCTCAGCTGTGAAAATAGAACTATTATCGGGTAATCTGGAGGAGATAGTCCTGGATCCAATGACAGTGGCGCTGGCAACAGCGCCACTATCCTTGGATCCATCAGTAAGTATAGATTTGTAAGAAGTATTATATGTGTTTCTTAATTCATTATATTTTTGTTGATAAATAAGTTGATTTGTTTCCGATTTCTTTAACTTAGTTAAGGTCAGATCCACCTCTGGCTTTACCAACTGCAAAGGTGGAGAAGACAAAAGCTGCGTGGGGGCTATAGCTTCAAGATTAATTTTAGTGGCAGAAATATCAGATTGAAGTCTTATTCCAAGTGGGGGGAGAACCGATGATTTTTTATTATAGAGATTTTCATAAAGCTGGTGAAAAACACAGTCATATGCTGGATTCGAGTTATTAGATCGTAATTTAGTGACATATTGTAAGGATAATTTAATTCGGCGTTGTTTGAGGGATGGTTCATCAGCCTCAGCGTACAAACTGTCAATAGGAGAAGTTCGGAAAGATCCAAGACAGAGTCTCAGACCTTGATGGTGGATAGAGTCCAAAAGTTTAAGATTACTTTTGCAGGCTCCACCATAGATGATGGAGCCATAATAAAGTTTAGAGCGAATAAGTGCTCTGTACAGTTGAAGGAGGGTTTTCTCATCCCCTCCCCACTTGGAATTTGAAACAACTTTTAGGAGATCAAGGGCCTTCAGGCATTTATTTTTCAAATATTTTATGTGAGGTAAAAACGTTAAATGGTGGTCAAAAATAAGACCCAAGAACTTAGCCTCTTTTACAACTTTAATCGGAGTGCTATCTAAAATTAAATCAGGGTCTTTATGGGGTTTGTATTTCCTACAAAAGTGGATACAATTTGTTTTGGTTTTAGAAAATTTAAAACCATTTTCTAAACACCATTTATTTATCTTATTTAGACATAATTGTAATTGTCTTTCGATAGTATGCATGTTTTTACCACGACATGATATGTTAAAATCATCCACGAATAAAGATCCATCAATGGAGTCATTTAAAACCTTAGAGAGGCTATTTATTTTAATACTGAACAAGGTGACAGACAAAATACTGCCTTGTGGGACACCCTGATCCTGATTATAATGATCAGACAGGGTAGTACCCACGCGGACTTGAAATTGTCTGTCGCAATCCAAAGTCATGTAAGTCTTTTAAAATACCGTGCTTCCATGTAGTGTCATATGCTTTTTCTAGATCGAAAAAGATAGACACTGCATGTTGCTTATTTACAATGGCATTCTTAACGAATGACTCCAGTCGAACTAAGTGGTCAATGGTACTGCGGTTTTTACGGAATCCACATTGGATATTTGTGATTAAGTTATGGGATTCTAAGTACCAGGTTAATCTGTTATTGGCCATGCGTTCCATGGTTTTGCAAACGCAACTAGTCAATGAAATTGGTCGATAATTGGAAGGATCAGTATGATCACGACCAGGTTTAGGTATGGGAATTACAATAGCATCACGCCATGAAGAAGGAAATTCTCCTGACGTCCAGATTTTATCAAAGATCATCAAGAGGGTTTCTAAACATGATTGCGGTAAATGTTTTAAGAGTTGATAATGGATATTATCAGACCCTGAAGCAGTGTCATGAGCTTGCCCAAGGGCAGTATTGAGTTCATGAATAGAAAAGATTTCATTGTAATCCTCCCCATTATCGGAATTAAAATTAATAGGTTTCTTTTCTTGTTGCTTTTGATATTTTTGGAATTGAGGGGCATAGTTAGAGGAGGAAGAATGTTGAGCCAGAGTTTCACCAAGTTTGTTAGCAATATCAGAAGTATCGGTTAATAATTTATTCCCATTTTTAAGGTGGTGGACACTACATTTAGAACCCTTACCTTTTATTTTCTTAATCATGTTCCATACCTTCGATATCGGCGTACGTGAATTTATCTTCGAGACATAATTTTGCCAAGACTGACGCTTGTTTTGTTTAAATGTACGCCGTGCTTTAGCGTTTAATATTTTTAATTTATTTAAATTGTGGACCATAGGATGGCGACGGAAATATTGTTCAGCTTTTTTCCTCGCCTTCCTAGCTAGTTTGCAATCATTGCTGAACCATGGTTTACGAATGTGAGGATTTGAAGAGGACTTCGGAATACATTCATCAGCTATTTTCTTAAGACTATCAGAGAAAAGCTTTATAGGATCAGTGGCATCAATAAAAACATCAGGATTTAGTTGGTTAGTGCAAAGGACTTCATATAAAGCCCAGTTTGCCTTAGGAAAATTCCATCTTGATGATGGAGGAATATCAGATGGTGTCACAGATTTTAAAATGGTAGGAAAATGGTCACTTCCACAGAGGTCATCGTGGACTGACCATTCAAATTCATCAAGTAAATTAGAGTCTACAACGGACAAGTCAAGACAAGAGTAAGTTCCAGTTGCCGGATGTATGAGAACCATCATTAAAAATGCATAAATCGTTAGTTAAGAAAAAATCCTCAAGTAGTTTTCCTTTGTTATTGATATCATTACTACCCCAAAGTGGGTTATGACCATTCAAATCTCCCATGATGACACATGGCTTAGGGAGCTGGTCATACAGTGCCTGAAGATCAGACTGTCGGAGAGAGTACGATGGTGGGACATACAAAGAAACATAAAGTAAAAACAATATTTAATGTCACACGTACTGCAACAGCCTGAAGCGGGGTACTGAGGGAAACAGGACTGTGAATGATGCCCTGCCTCATCATAACAGAAGATCCTCCAGTTGCGTTATCACCCGGAGGTGTAAAGCAATGGTAAGAATCATACTGTCTTAAATCAAATCGATCGATATTTTTTAGGAAGGTTTCTTGTAAACAAAATGCAGATGGTTTGAAGTCTTGAATTAAGAGCTGAAGATCATTAAAATTGGTCCGAAGTCCTCTACAATTCCACTGTATCAAAGTGGGAGAACAACTCATGGGGGTTCAACTGGAGAACGCGAGCGTGGGGAAGGTCCTCTCTGCTGTAACGGCAGCGGTGGAGTGACCTCCATAGCTAGAGGTTCAAAAGGGTTATGAACCTCTAGTGGGACAGTTAAAGGTGAAGGCACCTCAATGTGTTTGAGGGCCTTGGATTCTTTTTTCTTTTGTTGGTTTTTTTTTCTTTTCTTGTCGAGGATACATTTGGTTTCATATCAGGAACAGATTTACAACGAGTTTCGGGTTTAGAAATAGAGTCAGGAATAGAATCTGGAAGAGGGTCGTTGAACAGCTCAGTTTGTGAAGCTGCTGATGAAGTTGGGGATTTGTCAGCATGAACTTCATACAAGATGGTCTGTTCGTCAGAAATCCAGTTTATAGCCGTTTGGCATCCAGTATCCACTTTGAGTGGAGAAAAGGAGACTGCAGCAGAATAGGTCAGTGTAGAAGAGGAAGGATTAGATTCCTGATCAACCAATTTCTTGGCATCAGCAAAGGAGATGTCATTTGTGTACTTTAGTTTAAGAACTTTTGTTTGTTTTATAAAAGCAGGACACGATTTGAAAGAGGACATGTGGTCGCCGCCGCAGTTGGCACACCTGATGTTATCAGTGCAATCAGTGCCATCATGATGTTTACTGCAGCGTGAACAAATTTGGGTGGCATGACAGGATTTTGCACCATGTCCAAAATGTTGGCAGTTAAAAGATTGGAGTGGGCTGGGAATGTAAACATCCACACCGATGTTAAAGTACCCGGCTTTGACAGATGAAGGGATCTTTGGAAGAGCAAACGTAAATAGATATGTGTTGGTCTTGATGATGGTATCGCCTTCTCTCCTGGTAAATCGTTTGACAGACGACACACCTTGTTGCTGCATTTCTGTTGCAATCTCCTCTTCAGACATATCTGAGAGGCACTTTGCACGATCTCGTACAATGCCTCTACACGAATTTAATGTTTTGTGCACTGAGAAAACAATCTCAGTATTTGCAAAATGATGTGCATTGAGAAGATTTTGAGATTGTTGTCTCCTGGCACACTCCATAAGCAGTGATCCGGACCGGAGACGAGTAACATTTTTAACTGTTCCACATATACCTTCAATTGACTTTGAAACAACGAAGGGGTTGATCTTGAGGGACTCTCCATCAACTCCTCCAACAACCAGAAATCGTGGCCACGAATCAATATTGTGTACAGACTCCTCATCCGAAGATGTGGCTGTATCTGTATCAACATGCCTACGTTTAGGTTTTGATCTAGAACCAGTGAATTGTTGGGTAGCCATAATGAAACAAATGAAATTCGACACCCCTGCTCCCCACCCGCCATGGAGTGTCAACAGTAACGATGTTGAAGTGGAAACCAACTACAAACACCAGGGTTACAGGGGTGCTATACTCCAGCAAAAAGGACACAGGTAGCTAAAATTGTCAAACAGGATTAAATAGAACCCGGAGGTCATTGATGCCAGATTGGCCCATGAGCCACCGCCTTCTGGCGTAAGACTCTAGGCAATTAATTCAATCCAAAATTGAGTATTCACACAAGTTATAAACGGCCAAGACCAAAATATACAGTAAAATATAACACAGGTGTGCATATACAATAGTACGCACAGGGCCTGGCATGAACAGCCGATTGATAAGACCGGGCCCATCTTACCACCCGTCTAGGCGAAGTAAGGGTCGAAGTAGTGTGTTGGGCAAAGGAACACAGTTCCAGGAACCAGTGCCCCCAACTACCAGACTCCCGTCCTCCGCCGACACAGGGACGCAACCCACGGCAAACGGGCTGCCCACTTTGGTCGCCTCTTACGACCAGCAATGGGTGCTGTGGAAATATTCTACCCCGGTTCCACACGGGGGAAGAGCTATTTGCGCTACCCAGCACTCACCACGAGGAGGTTGCTCTTCACGAGTGCCAGACTCGTCTGAAATGATCCGCTGATCATGTATCCAAGATATGTCTGTTTGGCATTGTGTTGAAGTTGTGAGAACAGTCTTGACTGGAACAGGAGTTGAGACTGCGGCGGAATAAGATTTTGAAACAGTTATTTGAGATGGGGACTGAATGAATTTCCTGGCTTCATGATAAGTAATGTTTTGAGTATATTTAATTTTCAGAATTTTGGATTCATGGTGAAACATGGCGCATGATTTAGAGGAGGCAACATGTTCACCATCACAGTTGTTACATTTGAGTGTTTCATTAGTGCACTCAGAGCTCTCATGAGCCCCTGCACAACGTACGCATACAGTTTTGCGAGTGCATGATTTCGCACCGTGTCCAAATTTCTGGCACTTAAAGCATCGGAGTGGGTTAGGCACATACACCTCCACTCCGATGTTAAAGTATCCAGCCTTGATTGACTGTGGTAAATTCTGAAGGTCAAAAGTGACAAGATATGTGTTTGGTTTAAAGATTGATTCATCTTGTTTTCTGGTGAAACGCTTTACAGCAGTAACACCTTGGGATCTTAGCTCCGCCACAATCTCTTCTTCGCCCATGTCAGCCAGACAACGAGCATAATCTCTAACGATGCCCCGACACGAATTCGGTGTCCTGTGAACCGAGACAACAACCTTGGTGTTAACAAACTGCTGTATACCCAGCAGATTAACTGATTGTTGTCGCCGTGCACATTCAACAAGAAGTGAACCGCTTCGCAGGCGTGTGACATTTTTAACGGTTCCACAAACACTTTCAATACCTTTGGAAATAGCAAAGGAATTTAATTTTAATGGGTTACCATCAGCAGAAGTAATAACTAAGAACTTCGGCCAAGAATAATCATTTTGAGGTACTGCTTCTTCATCAGAAGAAACAGAGTCTACATGTCGACGTTTGTTGGTCTTTGATGAACCAGATTGAGTGTGGTGAGTCATGGTGTAAATTATAACATTCGGCATCCCTGTTCCCCACCCGCCACCGAGTGTCAACAAGGACGGTGTTGCAGTGGAAGCCAGTCTGCAACAACAGGGCTACAAAGGTGCTATACTCCAGAAAATACAGACTTGAAAAGCTGTGATATCTAAAAGAATACATGCCAGGCTGGTTCGGCCCATGACACATTTCTAAAGAATACAGAAAACAGAGGTCTATATCACCAGATTGGCCCATGAGCCACCGCCTTCAGGCATAGGACTCTAGGCAAACTTCATTATATCATAATTTAGATGATAATACTCCTGACTAAAAGCTATTTGGAATATTGATGGTCTTGTGAAATTCAAATTTCCATGCACAGGGCAGCCGATTGATAGAATCGGGCCAATTCTACCACCCGTCTAGGGTCGAAGTGGTGTGTTGGGCAAAAGGAACACCGGTTCCTGGCTCCAGTGCCCTCAACCACCAGAATCCCTTCCTCCACCGACACAGGGGCGCAACCCACGGCAAACAGGTTGCCCAATTTTGTCGCCTTGTACGACAAGCAATGGGGTGCTGTGGACAAATTCTACCCCGAGTCCACACGTGGGAAGAGCTATTAGCGCTACCCAGCACTCACCACGAGGAGGTTGCTCTTTACGAGTGCCTTCAGACCTTGGAGGACATGGATGTCTCTCCACAATCTCAAGGGCGCAACAGAAGTAAGTCGCCACGAAATGGGAGAGATAGATCTCCTGTACATCCACCAGTAACTTAAATATTATGAATCCACTGATTCAGTGGAATTGCAGAGGTCTTAGGACCAGTTTTAATGAACTACATTTAATAATCCAAGATTTTACGCCGTCAGCAATCTGTCTCCAGGAGACATATATCAAAGAGACGGATAACTTTGATTTAAGTCGGTATAGTTCATATCATTCATTTTCTCCTCCAGGTTTAAAGCTACTGGAGGGTCCTCTGTTTTGGTGAAACAGGGAGTGATCCACAGCCCTGTTTCACTTCATACCAATCTTCAAGCTGTCGAGTACGTTTGACTTTGCACATATTTTTTCCTTTGTGTTCTCTATATATTTATCCATCTTCTGTGCTTCAGAAATCAGATCTTCAATCTCTGTACGATCAGCTTCCTAAGCCCTGCGTGATCATGGGCGATTTGAACGGCCATAACCCATTATGGGGAAGTGTTGACGTCAATACAAAGGGAAAAATACTTGAAGATTTCATTTCCGATAATAACTTGTGCATTTTCAATGATGGAACAAGTACATATCTACATCCTGTTACTGGAACCTATTCCGCTTTAGATCTGTCATTAACAGATTCAAATCTATTAAATGAATTTACGTGGTCGGTCCATAATGATTTGTGTGGAAGTGACCACTTTCCTTCACTATTAACAGCAAGTAATCCATCTGATGTTCCACCTACATCAAGATGGAACTTTACCAAGACTAACTGGCTTTCTTTTCAGGAACCTCTGCACGGACAGATTAACACCTGATATGTTCAGGACCGTTACCGACCCAATTCAATTGTTTTCGGATAAGCTAAATGACATTGCTGATATAACCATCCACACATTCGAAAACCATGGTTTGATCAAGAGTGCAGACAGGCTAGGAAATGCAGGAAAAATGCGGAGAAATACTTCCGCCGACATCCTACTGTCCACAACTTAAATAATGTTAAAACCACAAATGCAAAGGCAGGCCGTACATTCAAACAGAATATGCGTAAGTCTTGGAGGAATTATGTCTCTAAAATAAATTCGCACGCCAATATCCAAGGTGTGGAACATGATTCCTAAAAATAAAAGTAAAGGCTCAAAATCGACTGTCCACCATCTCAAGGAAGGTGACCATTTATTAACTGATGAAGTCGACATTGTTAATATATTGGGCGAGACGCTGGCCAAACACTCTTCATCGACGAATTATGATCCCAAGTTTCAAACATATCGGAAACAGCAGGAAAAGAAGAGGGTTGATTCTACTTCTCAAAATGGAGAAGATTATAATGAGGTATTTTCGCTCCACGAGCTAAATACTGCACTTGGTCAAGCACACGACACTGCAACGGGAGATGATAATATTCATCATCACCTCCTGAAGCACTTACCTAATTCAAGTTTAGAGACGCTTCTTGATATATTTGATCAGATATGGACGTCATGAAATTTTCCTCCTTCATGGCGTAATGCTATACATGTAGTTGTCCCCATACCTAAACCTGTTAGGGACCATAGTGATGCATCTAATTATATACCAATGTCACTAACTAGCTGTGTGTGCAAAACCATGGAACGTATGGTAAATAATCGACTGGTGTGGTATTTGGAAACTTACAATCTTATAAGTAACATTCAATGTGGTTTCCGTCAAAATAGAAGTACCATTGACCATCTGGTACGTTTAGAATCCTTTGTCAAAAATGCAATTGTCAATAATCAGCATGCAGTTTCAATCTTTTTTTATCTAGAAAAGGCGTATGATACCACTTGGAAGCATGATATCTTAAAAGATCTACATAATTTGGGGTTAAGAGGCCGTTTGCCTCAATCTATATCCCAAGTTTTAAAAGACCGACAATTTTAGGTTCGTGTGGGTTCCACCCTGTCTGACCATTATAATCAGGATCAGGGAGTCCCACAAGGCAGTATTTTGTCTGTAACTCTGCTGAGCATAAAGATTGATAGTCTGTCAAAGGTTTTAAATGATTCTATTAATGGTTCACTTTTGTGGACGATTTTAATATTTCATGTCGTGGCAAAAATATGCGTACCATCGAGAGACAGTTGCAGCTATGTCTCAACAAAATCGAAAGCACCACAAGAATCCAGAGGTATTTTTACATGGCGCTCCTATCAAGTCTGTAGAAGAGGTCAAATTCCTGGGTCTCATTTTCGATCACCATCTTACTTTTAAGCCGCATATTAATAATCTCAAAACTAAATGCCTGAAGGCTCTAGATTTGTTGAAAGTTGTTGCCAATACAAAGTGGGGAGGTGATCAGACAACCCTCCTCCACTTGTATAGGTCTCTGATCCGCTCTATATTAGATTATAGCTCCATCGTTTATGGTGGAGCCTGTAAGAGCAATTTACAAAAATTAGATTCCATTCACCATCAGGGCCTAAGACTATGTCTTGGCGAATTTCGAACGTCTCCTGTGGATAGCTTATATGTAGAAGCTGATGAACCTTCATTGAAGCAACGGCGTATCAAATTATCGCTTCAATACATTGCAAAATTACGTTCTAATCCGTTAAACCCTGCATATAACTGTATATTTCAACCCCATTACGAAGACCTTTTTCATAGTAAGCCTAAGCTGGTCCCACCACTAGGCATTTGGATTAAACCCCACATTACAGCTGCACATATTGATTTAGATAATATTTCTCCTTTCAGGCTTCTGTCTTCCCGTCCTTGGCAACTTATCAGACCGGAGGTGGACTTGACTCTCACACAATTTAAAAACAAGACACAAATCAATTAGTATATCAGCAAGAATATTTACAAGTTAGACGAATCCCACCGTTCAATTTTTACAGATGGCTCCAAGGACGGCAGCACAGTCTCCAGTGCTGCTGTCATTGGATCCAAAACCGTCTCATCTCGCTTACCAGACCATAGCTCAATTTTCACAGCTGAAGCCAAAGCAATATTAACTGCTTTGGAATATATCCAAAAACAGTACAGTTGTAAACGGTTCATCATCTTTTCAGATTCATTATCGTGTCTACAGGCAATCAAATCTAGCTCTTCACATCATCCATTCATTTTAGATATTTTAGAATTGTATAATGACCTTGCTACTGGCCAATACGACATCGTCTTTTGCTGGTTGCCCAGTCATGTTGGAATCACGGGTAACACTATGGCTGATGCAGCAAAGGCAGCTCTCAACAAATCTGTGACACCACTTGTTATACCATAGAGTGACTATAAACCTGTTATTAGATGTTATATCAAAGACCTAATGCAGAAGAAGTTGGACACCCAAGTAGGTACTAATAAATTACATGCAATTAAAGCAGATATCGGTTATACCTACTTGGGTTGTCAGTCCAGATTTGATGAGGTCATTATGCGACGATTCGCGTTATACCCATGAGTATTTATTAAAAGGTGAAGATCCTCCATTTTGTATCCCTTGTGATGAAAGAATCACAGTCAAGCATGTTCTGCTTGACTGTATTGATTTTTCCATCACAAGGGATAATTATTTCCAGGTTTTATCCATAAAGGATCTTTTAAATGTAAGTTCTCATTTAATTCTTGGTTTTTATAAAGAAATTGAGTAAATAGATAAATTTTGATTATTTGTATTGTAAAAAGTATGTGATTTTAAATTGGTAGAATGATTCCATAACTGTGATTGTTTGTGGCTGTACCTTCAAAGGGGGTTGAAGTATCGTAAAATGATTGTCCCCCTGAGAGGGTGCGTAAGTCCCACTTCCTTCAAAGTATTTTAATCGTAGTATGCTTGTTGTTTTTGAATACTTTGCTTTCAAATGTCTAAACAATCACCAGTAGCAAGAGGGATGGTGTAAATCCTGCTGGGCTACCATGCAGGAAGCAGATGTACCGTAAGTCTCCATGGTCCCTAGTATGGTGTCCTAACTTTGGTTGCTGGTGATCTCTAGCCCATTTTTATAATGTATTGTTCAGAGTAGTCACATTTTTATGGTAACATGCTAGTTTTAAATCTATATCTGGGATAGACTAGTGCTTTTACTGTCCTTTGTCGACAGATTTTAATATCATTGTGAATGTATTATTACTGTATAACTTGATTTAGTCACTATATGGCTGACATATTGCCGATGTGAATCTTAACTCACTCACATTCTACCTTCGGTCCACACGGGGGAAGAGCTACTAGCGTTACACAGCACTCACCACGGGGATGTTGCTCTTCACGAGTGCCTTGCCGTTAAGAGATGTGTCAAAGATCAGATTGAAAAAATGACGATGGAAGACAAACAAAAACTTCTTTTGGAGATCTTCCTTTTGTGAAAAAGTGAATTAAATGAGAGGAAAATTGAAGAAACTGCGATAATTTTGAGATTTTTTATCAAACGGTACAGGGTTCAATAGTAAACATACAATGTACATAGAAAACCAATGAAAGCAGCTAAACCAACACAAGACATAATAGTGGTAGGCTCGCCTGTATTCGTTGAGTGGGAGATTCAGTATGTTTTGTCTGATGTTATCATTTGCATTGCATATACCGAGTGAAACTCGCTTTTAAATAAGAAAACATTAGGCCTTATAAGTTAACTTATCTGAATTATCCATTTTAGTCGAAACGAAGGCTTGATATTGTATCTCCTTTTGACGTTTGATGAGTAAATACGACGCGGCATAGGGCACGTGTCAAATGGATCGGAACAGTAGAATTAGTATAAAATGCAAGCATTTAATGAACTGTGTTAGATATTCGGACACCAAGCAAGCTTTCTTCAAGCAAGATCGGTGAGAAAATCTCTCCTTCGGCCAGCTGGCTCTCAGACTGGGAGAAAATGAAAGCCATCAGCTCCGTGAAAACCATTACTTTTATGGACAATGCTCGTCTTCCCTGCAGAAATACTTTGCGAGGCGACACTCTCGCTTAGATGCGCCTGTCATCGTCAAATCATGGACGGGGGGATTTTTTGCGGTGAAATCGGTTTAGATGGGGGCCTCTTTCATCTCCTGCCAACATCGAGTGTTGTTCTCGACTCACTTTGAAAATTCAAGCGTTCATCGCTGATTATTGAGCTGCATCTCGTGTCTTTTTGGATTGATCTCGCGTTTCGATTTGGTAATTACCGTCCCCAAGGCAAATGGACAACGAAATCCTGACAATTTCACAGTAATTGAAAAACACAGCGGGACTTCTACTCGCCGCCAACCAGAACTGCGTCACGAGTCACGTGATTCTTGGCTCTTCTTCGCCTGTGCTATCGATCAATTTCATCCCCGTGGCACGGCCTGTTGACATAGGTTCTATTTAGTGCATCTCCGCATATAAATATTGTCCCTGTTTTGTTGACATCAGCCTCTTCATAGTTAAACAGACTTTAGAAAAGGAGTAATTGATGAGGAAAATGAAACTTTCGATTCTTTTTAAAAGTCATCACTCTCCCGGGACTTTCAATGATGCAAGTATCCTAAAGCTTTAAGACCTCTAAAGTAAGAAAGACTTAGATGGTAATTATCAAATAGGAATAACGAGTTAATTATCAGATTTATGGAAATAAAAATTAAGCCTGAAAAAGATATATGTGTACATTGAACAATAGTACATGTCAATAACGACATACATATCGATTTACTACGATATATATAGACATCCATGTATGAATTTGTACCTTCCACTCAGCGAGACATTAATGCTTAATAATATTACTAAAGCCTTGAAGTAGTGTTCAAAGGGACGTTAAACCAAACTCATGTTATTAAGTGAGAGATTTAAAATTTTACGTCGCATCATTTCAGCCACACAGCGCCGAGACCAAGTTGGTATGTATATACACAATTTATTCATGAGTACAAAGAGTTTTGTTAAAAACAACTTATCAAACATATTCCGGCAGAACAATATCATTTACATACATGGCACTCGTGAAGAGCAACCTCCTCGTGGTGAGTGCTGGGTAGCGCTAATAGCTCTTCCCCCGTGTGGAACCGGGGTAGAATATTTCCACAGCACCCCATTGCTGGTCGTAAAAGGCGACCAAATTGGGCAGCCTGTTTGCCGTGGGTTGCGTCCCTGTGTCGGCGGAGGACGGGAGTCTGGTAGTTGAGGGCACTGGTTCCTGGAACTGTGTTCCTTTGCCCAACACACTACTTCGACCCTTACTTCGCCTAGACGGGTGGTAAGATGGGCCCGGTCTTATCAATCGGCTGGTCATGCCAGGCCCTGTGCGTAATATTGTGTATGCACACCTGTGTTGTGTTTTAATGTATCTTTTGGTCTTGGCCGTACATTACTTGTGTGAATTCTCCAATTTGGATTGAATAAATTGCCTAGAGTCTTACGCCAGAAGGCGGTGGCTCATGGGCCAATCTGGTGATGTTGACCTCCAAATTCAGTATGTATCCGATTACCTGTCATGGGCCGAACCAGCCTGGCATTTAATTTGGTATACAAATATTGCTATTTGCATCATACTTGCTGGAGTATATCATCCCTGTATCCCTGGTGTTTGCATGTTGGAGATCCGGTGCAACACAACATCGCTCTTTGTGGCACTCCATGGTGGGTGGGGAGCAGGGGTGCTGAATTACTATATTTCACCATGTCGCACAAATACCCTGGTTCAACCCGTTCAAAACGTCGTCATGTCGATCTTGATGACATTGATCAAAATGAACAATTATCTCGTGGCTTAGATTCATGGGCCCGCTTTATTGTGATTGAGGCAGCTGACAAACAACCCATTAAACTTAATCCATTCGCCATTTTCAAAGCTGTCTTAGGAATTTGCGGCGAAGTGAAGAATGTGACACGTCTCCGTAGTGGCTCTCTTCTTGTTGTGTGCTCACGGAAGCAACAATCTCTCAACTTGTTGTCCATAACCACTTTTGCCAATATTGAGGTTGATGTGTCCCCTCATAAAACCTTGAATTCTTGCCGAGGCATTGTTCAAGACAGAGCTCGTTGCCTGTCCGACATGTCAGAGCAAGAAATTGCAGACGAATTAAACGTTTTACCATGAAATCTAGAGACGGAAACATCATCCCGTCCAACACTTATTTGCTTACTTTTACACTTTCAGCACTACCTACGTCAATTAAAGCTGGTTATCTCAACATCGGAGTGGAGGTGTATGTCCCCAATCCACTCCGGTGTTTCAAGTGCCAAAAGTTTGGACATGGCTCCAGATCTTGTGCTCACTCAGTGGTCTGTCAGCGCTGTGGTGCCAGTCATGACAGCACCGACTGCTCAGCAGAAATAAAATGTTCGAACTGTAAAGGACAACATCTGGCCTCATCCAGGTTATGCCCAGAATGGCTTCAACAATCCAAAATCCTGAAGCTCAAGCATGAGCAAAATATATCCTTTTATGATGCCAAGAAGCTTATCGAAAGTCAGAGCCCGCAAAGTCTACTTTCCAGAACCTTTTCTGCTGCTGTCACTACCTCCGCTCCTCCAACTGCATCCATTTCTATTCAGACAGAATTGACATGGATCACATCAGATCAACCTGTCAGCATATCATCAGTGCTTACTTCAAATTCGTCTTCAACTCAAACTATAAGCCATTCTCAACCTTTGACTGATCAAGCTGATACTGCTCAACCTGATACTGTTGAACCACCTCCTACAACGCCAGAGGCTGTAGAAACTACGCCTACTGAATCTAAGGTTACTCTGACAAGGAAAGAACGTAAAAAACTTAATAGAAAACAATCAATCAGAAATTCCTCATCTTCAGACGTTCCTGTCAATAACTCCTTTGATGCTCTGGACATGGATGTCACCCCATCGTCACTGAGCAGTAGTAGGAGTCCTTCATCCTCACGTGTACGTGAGCGTTCACCGATTGAGCCACCATGACTCAATCGTCTAACATAATCCAATGGAATTGTAGAGGATTTAGGAATAATTTTAACGATTTACAACTTTTACTTCAAGATTTTAAACCATCAGCTATGTGTTTACAAGAAACATACCTTAAGAACACAGATAAATGTGATGTCAGGAAATATAACATGTATAATCACTTCTCACCTCCAGGAGCAAAAGCCACTGGAGGTTCTTCAATCTTGGTGAGACAGGATATAATTCATAGAGCTATTCCTCTTACCACCAATCTTCAAGCCGTTGCAGTCCGGCTAACATTTCACATCGCCTTCACACTTTGCTCTTTGTATATTCCACCATCTTCTCCACTTCAGCAGGCTGAACTTCAGTCTTTATTTGACCAACTCCCGAAGCCCTGTGTCATCATGGGTGACCTAAATGGACATAACCCTCTGTGGGGAAATGTCCATACGAACGCTAAGGGCACGGTCCTTGAAGATTTTATTACAAACAATAATTTATGTATATTTAATGATGGTGCAAACACATATTTACATCCTGCAACAGGAACTTATTCAGCATTAGATCTGTCACTCACAGATTCTGATTTACTACACGAATTTGACTGGTCAGTCAATGATGACCTATGTGGAAGTGACCATTTCCCCACAATACTACAGTCTATTCTCACAACCGATGAACCACCTTCAACAAGGTGGAATTTTAATAGAGCAAACTGGCCCTTATTTCAAACACGTTGTTTTGAAACTCTGAAACCTGAAACGTTCCAAAACATTCCTGACCCTATTCAGATATTCTCAGAATAACTGAAACACATAGCTGATGAAACCATTCCTAAATCCTCTGTGAACCCGCACATTCGCAAACCATGGTTTAGCGATGATTGCAAACAGGCTAGAAAGCGTAGGAAAAAAGCAGAAAAGTTTTTCCGCCGACACCCTACGGTCCATAATTTAAATATTGTAAAAATAAATAGTGCAAAGGCTCGACGAACTTTAAAACAAAATAAACGTCAGTCTTGGAGAAATTATGTATCCAGAATCAATTCACGCACACCTATATCAAAGGTGTGGAATATGATTCAAAGAATCAAAGGCAAGGGTTCTAAATCCAGCATTAAACATCTCAAAGATGGTAATGATTTATTGACAGATAAATTTGACATTGCAAATAAATTAGGTGAAACTTTAGCCAAGCATTCTTCATCATCCAACTATGACCCTAAATTTCAGAAAATTCAGCAACAACAGGAAAAGAAAAAGGTAAATTTTAATTCTGATAATGGTGAAGACTACAATGAAGTGTTTTCACTACATGAGCTCAATACCGCCCTTGGGCAAGCTCATGATACTGCAACTGGAGCTGATAATATTCATTATCAGCTTTTAAAACACTTGCCTGAATCATGTCTCCAAACACTTTTAACTATATTTGATGCTATTTGGACATCAGGGACTTTTCCTCCTTCGTGGCGTTATGCGATTGTAGTCCCTATACCAAAACCAGGACGTGATCATACAGATCAATCAAATTACCGTCCGATATCTCTCACTAGCTGCGTTTGCAAACTTATGGAACGTATGGTGAATAATCTATTAGTTTGGTATTTGGAAACCAATCATCTCATTACAGATATACAATGTGGTTTCCGGAAAAATAGAAGTACCATTGATCATCTTGTGCGTTTAGAATCGTTCATAAAAAATTCCATTGTACATAAACAACATGCCGTATCCATCTTTTTCGATTTAGAAAAAGCTTATGATACAACTTGGAAGCATGGCATTTTAAAAGATCTTCATAATTTTGGATTGCGAGGTCGTTTGCCTCAGTTTATATCCAGTTTTTTAACCGACAGACAATTTCAAGTCCGTGTGGGTTCAACCCTGTCTGATCATTACAATCAGGATCAGGGTGTTCCACAAGGCAGTATCTTGTCTGTCACATTATTCAGCATTAAAATTAACAGTCTCTCCAAGGTATTGAATGACTCAATTGATGGGTCACTCTTTGTAGATGACTTTAACATATCTTGTCGTGGCAAAAACATGCACACAATAGAAAGGCAACTGCAGCTTTGCCTTAATAAAATCCAAAAGTGGTCACTTGAAAATGGTTTTAGATTTTCTAAAGCAAAGACAAATTGTATCCATTTTTGTAGAAATTATAGACCGCATAAAGACCCGGAACTGTTGTTAAACGGTGCCCCCATCAAGGTTGTTGAGGAGACCAAGTTCTTGGGTCTTATATTTGATCGCCACTTGACGTTTTTACCCCACATAAAATATCTTAAAACTAAATGCTTGAAGGCTCTTAATCTACTAAAAGTTGTTGCAAATACTAAGTGGGGTGGGGATCAGCCAACCTTACTTCACCTGTATAGATCCCTTATTAGATCTAAACTAGATTATGGTTCAATTGTTTATGGTGGAGCTGCTAAAAGTAATTTAGAGAAATTAGACAGCATACATCATCAGGGCCTGCGGCTCTGTCTTGGAGCATTTAGAACTTCTCCTGTAGATAGTTTGTCTGTGGAGGCGGATGAACCTTCGCTTGCACAACGCCGCTTGAAATTATCTCTTCAATATGTAACTAAATTACGTTCCAACCCATCAAACCCAGCTTATAATTGCGTTTTTGATCCACTTAATGAGGAACTGTTTCTAAACAAGCCCAAACTTATCCCACCACTTGGGGTTTGGATCAAACCTCATATTACAGCTACTAATATTGATTTAGACATCATATCTCAATATGCGCTTCTGTCTACTCCACCTTGGCAGTTAGTCAGGCCTGAAGTAGACCTTCTTAAAAAATCTGACACAAATCACCTAATTTATCTACAAGAATACAACCAATTACGTTCCTCATACAATACGTACAAATCTATATTTACTGTATATATACATAACCAATCCCAACATAAACAATTTATTATATTTTCCGATTCACTTTCTTGCCTTCAAGCTATTCAAAATCTGTCTTGTACACATCCCCTTTTAATCAAAATTGTTGAATTGTTTAATGATCTTGCTACTGGCCAATACGACATCGTATTTTGCTGGTTACCGAGCCATGTTGGTATTATTGGTAACACAATGGCTGATTCTGCAGCTAAAGCAGCACTCAACAAATCTGAGACACCACTTCTGATTCCATACAGAGATTATAAGCCAGTGATTAGATGTTATATCCGTGATCTCATGAAAAAGAAGTGGGACACCCAAGCAGGTGTAAATAAATTGCATGAAATTAAACCAACTATTGGCTACATCTACTTGGGTTGTCAGTCCAGATTGATGAGGTCATTTTGATGAGGTCAAACAAGACACAAATCAATTAGTATATCAGCAAGAATATTTACAAGTTAGACGAATCCCACCGTCAATTTTTACAGATGGCTCCAAGGACTGCAGCACAGTCTCCAGTGCTGCTGTCATTGGATCCAAAACCGTCTCATCTCGCTTACCAGACCATAGCTCAATTTTCACAGCTGAAGCCAAAGCAATATTAACTGCTTTGGAATATATCCAAAAACAGTACAGTTGTAAACGGTTCATCATCTTTTCAGATTCATTATCGTGTCTACAGGCAATCAAATCTAGCTCTTCACATTATTCATTCATTTTAGATATTTTAGAATTGTATAATGACCTTGCTACTGGCCAATACGACATCGTCTTTTGCTGGTTGCCCAGTCACGTTGGAATCACGGGTAACACTATGGCTGATGCAGCAAAGGCAGCTCTCAACAAATCTGTGACACCACTTGTTATACCATAGAGTGACTATAAACCTGTTATTAGATGTTATATCAAAGACCTAATGCAGAAGAAGTTGGACACCCAAGTAGGTACTAATAAATTACATGCAATTAAAGCAGATATCGGTTATACCTATTTGGGTTGTCAGTCCAGATTTGATGAGGTCATTATGCGACGATTCGCGTTATACCCATGAGTATTTATTAAAAGGTGAAGATCCTCCGTTCTGTATCCCTTGTGATGAGAGAATCACAGTCAAGCATGTCCTGCTTGACTGTATTGATTTTTCCATCACAAGGGATAAGTACTTCAAAGTATCATCCATTAGGGATCTTTTTAATCAGATAAGTCCACATTTTATACTTGCTTTTTTAAAAGAAATTGAATTGATTGATAAATTTTGATGACTATGTATTGTAAATAAATAAATAACTTTTACTATTGATAGTATGAATAATTAACTGAGATTGTAAGTGGCTATATCCTTGAAGGGGGTTAAAGTAAACTAAAAGTATTGTCCCCCTGAGAGGATATGTAAGACCACTTCATTCAAAGTAATTTATCTATCACTGTTTTTAAACGCAGAATATTTGTATATTTTGATATTCGGCTAATCTCGTCAACATTCGCCAATAACTAAAGGATTGGTGTAAATCCTGCTGGGGAACCATGTAGGTAGCAAAGGTACTGTAAGTCCCCTTGGTCCCTAGTATGGTGGCCTAACTTTAGTTGTTTGTGATTAAAAGCCTGTTTTTATAATGTGTCGTCTGTTGTAATCAAATCATTTTATTGCTCTAAAACTTGTTTTACACTTATGATCTGTGATATATTGCTGGTTGTTATACTGTCCTTCGTTGACAGTTTTTTATATAAATCTATAATCTCAATGCATATCTTGTTCAAGTCACGATATGGCTGAAATATTGCCGATGTGACTTTAAATTAACTCACTCACTCACTCATTTACATACATAGCCCTTTTTTATATCATATTGTTACATAGGGTGTTTTCTTGTTATGGTTGTATGCTAGTTTTAAATATTACTGTGATATTCTAGGTTTTTATTTAGTCTAATTATATTATATATGTATTAATAATGTATAACTTCTCGTCACGATATGGCTGAAATATTGCCGATGTGACGTTGAGTATTAACTGTGTCGGCGGAGGACGGTAGTCTGGTAGTTGAGGGCACTGGTTCCTGGAACTGTGTTCCTTTGCCCAACACACTACTTCCACCCTTACTTCGCCTAGGCGGGTGGTAAGATGGGCCCGGTCTTATCAATCGGCTGTTCATGCCAGGCCCTGTGCGTAATATTGTGGGGTGCTGGATAAATTACTTTCATCATGGCTCACAATCAATCTGGTTCGAACAGTTATGACAAGAAAAGACGTCTAGAAACTGACATTTTCTCAGCTGATGAAGATGTTTCTACTTCACCAAATTCAAATTCTTGGGCTCGGTTTCTTGTAGTCGAAGCACGAAATGAACAACCATTAAAAATAAACCCATTTGCCATCTGTAAAGCCATTGAAGGTATTTGTGGTGAGGTGAAAAATGT
Organism: Haliotis cracherodii; assembly: GCF_022045235.1. NCBI lineage: Eukaryota > Metazoa > Mollusca > Gastropoda > Lepetellida > Haliotidae > Haliotis > Haliotis cracherodii. The sequence continues at coordinate 35,909,475 of NW_027266286.1, forward strand.
GTCACGTCTCCAGAGCGGCTCTCTTTTGGTAGAGTGTGCACGGAGACAGCAGGCTATTAATCTTTTGCAATGTACCATCTTTGCAAACACTCAAGTTATTGTCACCGAACACCGAACTTTAAATTCGAGTCGGGGGATCATCCGCGACAGAGCACGTTGTCTGGCGGAAATGTCTGAAGAAGATATTCTTGAGGAACTCAAAGAACAAAGCGTCACGTCGGTGAAGCGTTTCACTAGAAAGGATGAGGAGAACATTGTTCCGACAAATACATATTTGTTCACTTTTTCACTTTCAACCATTCCCCAGTCTATAAAGGCAGGCTATTTTAACATCGGAGTGGAGGTGGATGTCCCCAATCCACTCCGGTTTTACAAATGTCAAAAGTTTGGACACGGCTCCAAATCATGCAATCGTCCTACTGTTTGTCACCGTTGTGGTAGCAATCATGACAGTTTGGATTGTACGGCAGACCTCAAGTGTATTAATTGTACGGGTCAACATGTAGCGTCATCCAAATCTTGTCCTTTTTGGAAACGTGAAAAAGATATTTTGACTATCAAATGTCAAAACAATGTTTCTTACCTTGATGCTAAAATACTCTTTGATAGTCGGACACCTTCATCAAAACAATCCTATGCTGCTGCTGCTGCTGCTGCTGCTGCTGCTGCTACGGTCTCTCGCCCTTCAACCAGTAGATCTATAGAATGTCAGACTGACTTGACTTGGACATACTCTGAACATCCGGTGCCTCTGACTACAACATCTACATAACTTTTTCGAGCCTCTTGAGATGGATGTTACCCCATCTTCACACCACAACAATAGTGGTGACTCATCTTCACATTCACGTGAGCAATCTCCTATAGAACCACCATGAATCATTCTTATCTAATTCAATGGAATTGCAGAGGGCTTAGGCACAACTTTAATGAACTACAGTTAATAACAACAGATTTTATTCCATCAGTAATTTGTTTACAAGAGACGTACTTAGAAAATACCGATAAATTTGAATTAAGGCAGTATAGTTCCTATCATTCTTTTTCTCCTCCGGGAGATAAAGCTACTGGAGGTGCTTCTCTGTTGGTGCGGCGGGGCGTTGTTCACAGTCCTGTTCTGCTTGACATGAATTTGCAAGCAGTTGCAGTTAGACTTACACTGCATATTGCCTTCACACTTTGCTCCTTATACATTCCTCCATCTTCAAATCTTCAGCGTAATGATCTACAAAAACTATACAACCAGCTCCCAAAGCCCTGTGTCATCATGGGTGATCTAAATGGGCATAATCCTTTATGGGGAAGTTCAACCATAAATCAAAAGGGAAAGTGATCGAGGATTTTGTTTCCGATAATGATCTTTGCATTTTCAATGATGACCCCGACACTTACTTACACCCTGCTACTGGTACCTATTCATCTTTAGATCTGTCTTTGACGGATTCAGTTTTGTTAAATGAATTCTCATGGTCCGTCCACGATGACCTATGTGGGAGTGACCATTTCCCCACGGTGCTTAAACCCATTAATCCCACTGATGATCCACCTTCCCCTCGATGGAATTTTGTGAAGGCTGATTGGCTTTTATTTCAATCTTTATGCAAAGATAAATTACAGCCTACGTCTTTTCAGAATGTTATTGACACAATTCAGTTGTTCTCAGATCAACTGAATGAAATTGCTGATGAATCAATACCTAAGTCCTCTATCAACCAACGTGTTCGTAAACCATGGTTTGATGACACTTGCAAACATGCTAGGAAATGTCGTAAGAAGGCGGAGAAATACTTATCAACCCACGTGTTCGTAAACCATGGTTTGATGACACTTGCAAACATGCTAGGAAATGTCGTAAGAAGGCGGAGAAATACTTCCGTAAACATCCTACTGTCCAGAACTTGAATACCGTCAAAATTTCAAATGCTAAGGCGAGACGTCTATTCAAACAAAATAAACGTCAATCCTGGCAGAATTATGTCTCAAAAATTAACTCTCGTACCCCTATGTCCAAGGAATGGAACATGATCAAAAAGATCAAAGGCAAGGGATCACATTCTACAGTTAACCATCTGACGGATGGCGATATTTTACTGATAAAACTGCTATTGCCAATAGACTTGGAAAAACATTATCTCAACATTCGTCTTCATCTAATTACGTTCCCGAATTTCAAAAATATCAGCTCCAACAGGAAAAGAAAAAAGTAAATTTTACATCTGATAATGGTGAAGATTACAATGAAGTATTTTCACTACATGAGCTATATACTGCCTTAGGGCAAGCTCATGATACAGCAGCAGGCGTTGATAATATTCATTATCAGCTACTGAAACACTTGCCCGAATCATGCCTTGAAACTTTGTTGACTATATTCGATGACATTTGGACATCAGGGTCGTTTCCACCTTCATGGCATAATGCCATTGTTATACCAATACTTCATTAAAAATTCCATTGTAAATAGACAACATGCTGTATCGATCTTTTTCGATTTAGAAAAAGCTTACAATACAACATGGAAACATGGTATTTTAAAAGATCTTCATGATTTTGGATTAAGAGGCCGTCTGCCTCATTCTATATCCCATTTTATATCACAATTTTAACAGACAGGCAATTTCAAGTCCGAGTGGGTACAACCCTGTCTGATCATTATAATCAGGATCAGGGTGTCCCACAAGGCAGCATTTTGTCTGTCACTTTATTCAGTATCAAAATTAACAGTTTGTCAAAAGTTTTAAATGATTCAGTTGATGGATCACTTTTGGTGGATGATTTTAACATATCTTGTCGTGGTAAAAATATGCACACAATAGAAAGGCAATTACAATTATGTCTCAATAAAATTCACAAGTGGTGTCTAGAGAACGGGTTTAAATTTTCCAAATCAAAAACTAACTGCATCCATTTTTGCAGGAAATATAAACCGCATAAAGACCCTGAGCTATTTCTAAATGGCACCCCTATCAAAGTGGTGAAGGAGGCAAAGTTCTTGGGACTTATTTTTGATAACCATTTAACTTTCCTCCCACATATTAAATACCTAAAAGCTAAATGTCTGAAGGCACTCGACTTATTGAAAGTAGTTTCTAATTCAAAGTGGGGAGGGGATCAAACAACTCTCTTACACTTATACAGGTCACTAATCCGTTCAAAACTTGATTATGGCTCCATCGTCTATGGTGGAGCCTGCAAAAGTAATTTACAAAAACTCGATACCATCCATCATCAAGGCCTGAGGCTTTGCCTTGGAGCCTTTGGAACGTCTCCAATTCAAAGTCTCTATATTGAAGCAGATGAGCCTTCTCTTAAACAACGCCATTCAAAATTATCTTTACAATACATCACTAAATTATATTCTAATCAGTACAATCCAGCTTGTGAATGCATCTTCAATCCTCTCTACGAGGATCTTTACAATAAGAAATCAACTCTCACTCCACCACTCGGAATCAGAATAAAATCTTCAATATCAGCTTCTGATATTAATCTCCAAGATATAGCTCCTACTAAACTTTTCTCATCTCCTCCTTGGCAGATGGTAAAGCCAGAAGTAGACCTGACATTAACAAAACTAAAGAAATCTGATACTAACCAATTAATTTTCCAACAAGAATACCTTCATCTAAGAAACACTTATGACACTTATAAATCTATATTTACAGATGGATCCAAGGATGGTGGCGCAGTTGCTAGTGCCACTGTCATTGGATCCAGAACAATATCTTCACGATTACCTGATAACAGTTCAATATTCACTGCAGAAGCACATGCCATTTTCACAGCACTAAAATATATCAGTCATCAATCTAAACATAGACAATTTATTATTTTTTTCTGATTCACTTTCATGCCTTCTGGCGATTAAAAATATGTCACCCAAACATCCACTTTTAATCCAGATTCTCAAATTAAAAAGATTCATTAATGATCTTGCTACTGGCCAATATGACATCGTCTTTTGTTGGTTACCAAGCCATGTTGGTATCATTGGTAACACAATGGCAGATGCTGCTGCAAAGGCAGCACTCAACAAATCTGTGACACCACTTCAGATCCCTTACACTGATTTTAAACCTGTCATTAGATCTTACATCCGTGATCTGATGCAAAAGAAGTGAGACACCCAAGTAGGTATTAATAAATTACATCAAATTAAACCACATATCGGCTACACCTACTTGGGCTGTCAGTCCAGATTTGAAGAGGTCATTATGCGACGATGCCGTATTGGCCATTCAAGATATACGTATGAATATTTGATAAAAGGTGAGGTTCCTCCGTTTTGTATCCCTTGTGATGAAAGAATCACAGTCAAGTATATCCTGCTTGACTGTGTTGATTTTTCCATCACAAGGGATAAATATTTCAATGTAAAAACAATTAAGGACCTTTTTAATGATGTTAATTCTCGTTTAATATTATGTTTTTTAAAGGTAATAGAACTTGTTCATAAATTTTGATGTACTAATTGTATTGTTTTAAAAATTGGTAGTGCGAAATTCATAACTTAGATTGTTAGTGGCTGTACCCTTGAGGGGGGTTGAAGTAGTGTAAAATTATTGTCCCCCTAAGAGGGTATGTAAGTCCCATATCGTTCGAAGTATTTTTCTGCACACTAGGCTTTTAAACGTAGTATCTTCGTTATTTTAATCTAAGGCTTAACTGGTACACTTTCGCCAGTGACTGAAGGGATGATATAAATCCTGCCGGGGTCCATGTAGGAAGCAAAAGTACTTCAAGTCCCCATCTAGTCCAGTAATTAAAAGGTCCAGGTTCAACAAAATTGACGGAAAAGGTTTATTGCTGGATTCTGGTGCCTTGGCACCTATACATTGAAATAAAAAATAGTTTACCAAAATCGGACATGGGGAACCATCCGGAAATAGGTCAAATCCAAGATGGCCGCCAACAAAAGTAATAATAGTCATAAACGTGGAACCAATAACAAAAAACCCATTTATGATGAGTCTATCTATATTAGCTTGCCAGGATAAATGCAAAGGAATGTATAAATAACAATTTTGAAAGGAAAATTCACATAGAAATTTAAAATAATGCTTCAAAATGACGAAAAAGTACATAAATTTGTTAATATCAGTAATTCTTGCAGAACATGAACCGATTTATTATAATGTTGACGTTTTGCATATAAAGTCATGCAGTTTATTGTCTTCACATAAAAAATCAAGTTGGAAACAAATATAATTGAAAAAACCCAAAGTATTCCCTTCTTCAAAATGGCGGCCGAGCATACAATGTTTTAAAGATAGACCGCAAGAACATAAAGGTATGTATAAGCTATTTTTCTTTTATAGCTAAAATGAAAACTTGTATAATATATAGTTGATTGGCTCTAGAGAGGAATAACTGATGAAAATATGAACAAATATAAATATAAAATTTAAAACAGAGCCTTAAAATTAACATTAACATTTGTTTAAAGGAAAATCAAGGGAGATAATCCAAACTCCGGGAAGCAGTTATTTTTCTCAAATGGTATTAGCTTCTCAGAAACTTTATTAAAAGTTAATTCAGAAGATATAATCAAGACATTTAGCTCAAAAATCATTTGCTATAATCGGAAAAGCAACATTTGTATCTGGACACATGTCAACCATATTTCTATCAACTGTTACTATTCGCAGGTGACTATTCTCAACTGAAGGTGTCCTATGTAGATCACAGATGGCGACTTGTTTGCTATGTATGGAATCAGTTAACCTGGACAAACCCCGGGATTATGTGAAGTTGACAGCAAAATGCTGCTGTAAATTCGATGCACCAGACATCATATACAACTGTAGCCTGTTGGTACACAGACAGTGTCGAAGTATGCATAAAAATCCAAAGGCAATCAAAGTAGCTGAAACCTTTTGATCATATGTTTAAGCCTTAAATTTTAAAACTCGCTGTTTTCTATGTGGTACTTGTACAAACATCCATATAGAAGTGTACTTCAGCCGTGCGATGGCTCTTCAGTTACTCAACATATGTCTGCAACATACTGTGTCAACAGGCAAGATGATTGGACCAAGATGGTACAGTCAAGTATTGTGCCCATATACAATCTACCAGCTGAAGAAGCTATCAATCACCATGCTTGTGATAAGAATTTTCGGAGAGGGACAAGTATACCTGCAGCTTATATTGAACATGGGGAGGCTCCACCAAAGAAACGGAGACTTGGTCGACTGAAGTGTATGTCCTAGATGACAGCATTTAAGATTGCCATTTATTACTTGGAAGAGAATGATGATGAAACGATTCCTTTGGACAATTTGCATCACATTATGAAGTCAATAAGTGCACTGAGTCATGATCAACTACACACTACATCTCAGCTGAAAAGGGAAGTCATGAATCACTATGGGAACAAGGTATTCATAACTTATCAGGCAACAACCTAACATTGCATCTCTTACGGCATATGAAAATGTTGCAAAGGTGGACAAATCCGACATGTACAGTTTGATTAAAGTTGGAGGAGGATACATTCATACACAGGTAGAGACCATGTCGAAACATGTTGATGTGTATCTCGACAATGAGCAGATGGCATTGATTGACACCAATCTTGATTACCTCCCACATGCATTACGCATCCTCCTTCAAGCTATCATCAAGAGCTGAGCTGCGTCATTGGGTCAGGCAATAATGCATTCGAAATGTCCCCATCATTTGGCACTCGTGAAGAGCAACCTCCCCGTGGTGAGTGCTGGGTAACGCTAATAGCTCTTCCCCCGTGTGGACTCGGGGTAGAATTTGTCCACAGCACCCCATTGCTGGTCGTAAAAGGCGACCAAATTGGGCAACCCGTTTGCCGTGGGTTGCGCCCCTGTGTCGGCGGAGGACGGGATTCTGGTGGTTGAGGGCATTGGAGCCAGGAACAAGTGTTCCTATTGCCCAACACACCACTTCGACCCTTACTTCGCCTAGACGGGTGGTAGAATTGGCCCGATTCTATCAATCGGCTGGTCACGTCATGCCCTAGCATGAAATACATGGCTATATTATTAAGAATACAATCGCATGCTAAACTTTGTTATCAAAATCATTGTTTTGTTCCTGTTTGCCTAGAGTCGTATGCCAGAAGGCGGTGGCTCATGGGCCAATCTGGAGATAGAGACCTCTGAATTCTGTGTTTCTTGGGGAAAGTGATATGGGCCGAACCAGCCTGACGCTTATTCTTTTTGATCTCATAGCTTTTCAAGTCTATATTTTCTGGAGTATAACACCTCTGTATCCCTGGTGTTGCAGGTTGGCTTCCACTGTGACATCGTCCTTGTTGACACTCGATGGCGGGTGGGGAGCAGGGGTGCCGAATCACTACATAACACCATGGCTCACCACAATCTATCTGGTTCTTTCAAAACAAATAAACGTCGTCATGTCGATTCTATAACGTCTGACGAAGAAGAAACATCAACTGAGATTGCAGATTCTTGGCCGAGATTCATTGTCATCGCATCTGCTAATGGCAATCCTTTAAAACTAAATCCTTTCGCTATCTCGAAAGGCATTCAGAGTGCCTGTGGAGAAGTTACCAATGTTACACGTCTTCGTTCTGGTTCCATCCTTGTGGAATGTGCACGGAGACAACAATCTGTCAATCTGCTGGGTCTACAGCAGTTTGTTAACACCCAGGTTGTTGTTTCGGTGCAGAGGACACTGAATTCAAGTAGAGGCATTGTCAGGGACCGCGCACGCTGTCTTTCTGACATGGCAGAAGAAGAGATTGCTGCTGAATTGAAACATCAAGGGGTCACTGCTGTTAAGCGGTTCAGCAGAAAATCAGAAGATGGAAAATTTATCCCCACTAACACGTATCTTTTTACTTTTTGTCTTGCTAAAATACCAAATTCCATTAAAGCCGGTTACTTTAACATCGGAGTGGAGGTTTATGTTCCAAATCCTCTCCGGTGTTACGAGTGTCAACAGTTTGGACACGGGGCAAAAACTTGCACTCGCAAGGCCAGATGCTTCCGTTGCAGTGGAATTCACGAAGGTTCCGAGTGCACAGATGATGTCAAGTGTGCCAACTGCGACGGGGAGCATGTGGCCTCATCCAAATCATGTCCAGTGTTCGTATCAGAATCACAGATCTTAAAACTGAAGCACACGCAAAATATTTCTTACTCTGCTGCCAAACAATTGGTACAACTTCCATCAAAATCACCCGCAAATATCACTTATTCAGCTGCAGTCTCTTCTCCGCCGCCAGTTCTCAAAGTTACTACAGCCTCTACATCCTGCCAGACTTTGATCTCTTGGGTAAAAGAAGACCAGTTTACCATCGACGATGCACAGACATCTCAATCTATGAAATCTACTTCAGCTTCCCAGACAGACCATCTACCATCAGCACCTCAGATTCTGCAAACTCAGAAAACGGTAACTCCATCAGAACCCAGCCATGTGAAAATCACCAAAAACATTCAGGGCGAAGCCCATCTGACTAAAACAGAAAAAAAGAAGTTAAAAAAGATAAGGGCTCTCCAGCACTTGGAATTGCCTTCTCTTGCTGACACCACAGTAGAGGTTCATAATCCATTTGAGCCTCTAGCGATGGAGGTCAGTCCCTCACTCCCGGTTCGTGGGAGTGGACCTCCCTCTCACTCAAGAACTCCAGTTGAGCCTCCATGAATGGCTCCAATACTCTTATTCAGTGGAATTGCAGGGGACTAAAGAATAATTTTAATGATTTACAGTTATTGATACAGGATTTTAAACCATCAGCATTTTGTTTACAAGAAACGTATTTTAAAGATAATGATCAAATCAATTTGAGGCAATATGATGCATATAACTTCTTTTCTCCTCCAGGACCTAGGGCTACTGGAGGATCGTCAGTGTTGGTGAGGCAGGGTGTCATACATAGCCCTGTTCCACTTAATACTCCACTTCAAGCTGTTGCAGTCCGTTTAAGCCTCAACATTGTTTTCACATTGTGTTCGCTTTATGTACCTCCATCTTCTACTCTTCACCAAACTGATCTTCAGGCACTCTATGACCAGCTCCCCAAGCCCTGTATCATTATGGGCGATTTGAATGGGCATAATCCACTTTGGGGTAGTGCTGACACGAACAGTAAAGGTAAGATATTAGAAGATTTCATTTCGAACAACGATTTATGCATCTTTAATGATAACTCTAAAACTTATTTACATCCTGGAACAGGCACATATTCTTCTCTTGATTTATCACTTACCAACTCCGATCTGTTGAATGAATTCGAATGGTCAGTCCACGACGACCTTTGTGGAAGTGACCATTTCCCGACTATTCTTCAAACAATAATTCCAACTGACGTTCCTCCATCATCACGATGGAACTTCACAAAGGCTAACTGGCCTTTGTTCCAATTACTGTGTACGAGCAAATTACAATCTGGCCTTTTTGTTGATGTTCCTGATTCTATTACGGTGTTCACTGATGAACTGTACAAAATAGCTGATGATTGTATTCCAAAGTCCTCTGCAAATCCACACATCCGTAAACCATGGTTTAACAATGACTGCAGGCAAGCTAGGAAGGCACGGAAAAAGGCTGAGCGTTATTTCCGTCGCCATCCGATGGTCCATAATTTGAATCAATTTAAAATTTCAAATGCTAAAGCCAGGCGTACTTTTAAACATAATAAACGCCAATCTTGGCGTGATTATGTTTCAAAAATAAATTCACGGACGCCCATGTCTAAGGTATGGAATATGATACAGAAAATTAAAGGTAAGGGTTCCAAATCTAGCGTCCACCACCTTAAGAATGGGGATGACCTATTAACTAACAAATCGGATATTGCAAATAAACTTGGTGCAACGTTAGCAAAACATTCTTCCTCCTCAAACTATGTACCTAAATTCCAAATATACCAAAAACAGCAGGAAAAGAAAACTATTAATTTTAAATCAGATAATGGGGAAGATTATAATGAAGTATTTTCAATCCATGAGCTTCATACTGCTCTTGATCAGGCTCACGATACTGCTACAGGAGCTGATGGTATACACTATCAACTCCTGAAGCATTTACCAGAACCGTGTCTAGAAACCCTTCTGTTAATTTTTGATGATATCTGGACTTCAGGTGAGTTTCCTTCTTCCTGGCGTGATGCCATAGTTGTACCCATACCAAAACCTGGACGAGATCATACTGATCCATCAAATTATAGACCCATTTCACTGACCAGCTGTGTTTGCAAAACCATGGAACGTATGGTCAACAATAGATTAACATGGTACTTGGAATCTAATAATTTACTTACAAATATTCAGTGTGGTTTTAGAAAGAATCGAAGTACTGTTGACCATTTAGTTCGGTTAGAGTCATTTGTAAAAAATGCAATAATTAATAACCAGCATGCAGTGTCTATCTTTTTCGACTTGGAAAAGGCGTATGACACTACCTGGAAACACGGGATTTTAAAAGATTTACATGATTTTGGATTGAGAGGCCGTTTGCCTCAATTCATATCCAGATTTTTAACTGACAGACAATTTCAAGTCCGTGTGGGGGCTCAACCCTGTCTGATCATTATCATCAGGATCAGGGTGTCCCACAGGGCAGTATTTTGTCTGTTACACTATTTAGTATTAAGATAAATAGTCTCTCTAAGGTTTTAAATGACTCCGTTGATGGATCTTTATTCGTGGATGATTTTAACATATCATGTCGTGGTAAAAACATGCATACTATCGAAAGACAATTACAATTATGTCTAAATAAGATAAATAAATGGTGTTTAGAAAATGGTTTTAAATTTTCAAAATCCAAAACAAATTGTATCCACTTTTGTAGGAAATACAAACCCCATAAAGACCCTGATTTAATTTTAGATAGCACTCCGATTAAAGTAGTAAAAGAGGCTAAGTTCTTGGGTCTTATGTTTGACCAACATTTAACGTTTTTACCTCACATAAAATATTTGAAAAATAAATGCCTGAAGGCCCTTGATCTCCTAAAAGTTGTTTCAAATTCCAAGTGGGGAGGGGATCAGAAAACCCTCCTTCAACTGTACAGAGCACTTATTCGCTCTAAACTTTATTATGGCTCCATCATCTATGGTGGAGCCTGCAAAAGTAATCTTAAACTTTTGGACTCTATCCACCATCAAGGTCTGAGACTCTGTCTTGGATCTTTCCGAACTTCTCCTATTGACAGTCTGTACGTTGAGGCTGATGAACCATCCCTCAAACAACGCCGAATTAAATTATCCTTACAATATGTCACTAAATTACGCTCTAATAACTCGAATCCTGCATATGACTGTGTTTTTAACCCACTTTATGAAAATCTCTATAATAAAAAATCATCGGTTCTCCCCCCACTTGGAATAAGACTTCAGTCTGATATTTCTGCCGCTAAAATTAATCTTGATGCTATAGCCCCCACGCAGCTTTTGTCTTCTCCACCTTGGCAGTTAGTAAAGCCAGAGGTGGATCTGTCAATAACTAAATTAAAGAAATCGGAAACAAATCCACTTATTTATCAACAAAAATATAATGAATTAAGAAACACATATAATACTTACAAATCTATATTTACTGATGGATCCAAGGATAGTGGCGCTGTTGCTAGCGCCACTGTCATTGGATCCAGGACTATCTCCTCCAGATTACCCGATACTAGTTCTATTTTCACAGCTGAGGCCAATGCCATTTTAACAGCTTTACAGTATATCAGTAAACAGTCAAAATATCAGAAGTTTATCCTATTTTCCGATTCTCTTTCTTGCTTGCAGGCTATCCATAACATCTCATGTCAACATCCACTTTTAATCAAAATTATTGAATTATTTAATGAACTTGCTACTGGCCAATACGACATCGTCTTTTGTTGGTTGCCCAGTCATGTGGGCATTAAAGGCAACTCAATGGCTGATGCTGCTGCAAAAGCAGCACTCAACAAATCTGTGACACCACTTCTTATCCCATACACTGATTTTAAACCTGTAATCAGATCTTATATTTGTGATCTGATGCAAAAGAAGTGGGACTCCCAAGTAGGTATCAATAAATTACATGAAATTAAACCAAATATTGGTTACACCTACTTGGGCTGTCAGTCCAGATTTGAAGAGGTCATTATGCGACGATGTCGTATTGGCCATAGCAGGTATACACACGAATATCTTTTAAAAGGTGAGGATCCTCCATTTTGTATCCCTTGTGATGAGAGAATCACCGTCAAGCATGTCCTGCTTGATTGTGTTGATTTTTCTATCACAAGGGATAAATATTTCAAATCGTCATCTATTAAGGATCTTTTTAGCAGTATCGATTCTCGTTTAATCATTGGTTTTTTAAAAGAAATAGAGTTGTGTGCAAAATTTTGATTGTGTTTTGTGAAATATAAATGTTTTATGATTGGTAGATTAAATTAGCAACTGAGAATGTTAGTGGCTGTATCCTCGAGGGGGGTTAAAGTACTGTAAAATTATTGTCCTCCTGAGAGGGTACATAAGTTCCACTTCTTTCAAGGTAAATTTAGTACTACCGTGTTTTTAATCGTAGAATATGTGTCATTTTAAGACGTGAGGCTAACTCTGCCAATAATCGCCAACCACTGAAGGGATGATGTAAATCCCACTGGGGTCCATGCAGGTAGCAAAAGTACTGTAAGTCCCCATGGACCCTGGCGTGGTGATCTACCTTCAGTTGTTGGTGATCTATAGCCTGTTTTTATGTTGTGTTGTAAAATGTTAATCTCTTTTTACATGCTCTCTGACTAGTTTTATGTACATCTGTGATATTCTAGTTATTATACTGCCCTTCGTCGGCAGAATTGTATGCAGTTTAAAATATATTGTTCATGTCAACTTTTGTTTCGTCACGATATGGCTGAAATATTGCCGATGTGACGTTAAACTTAAACTCACTCACTCACTCCCCATCATTTCTGCCTCCTCGACAAGTTTGACAAAGTATCACACTATAACACATATATGGTCATCGTAATTTAGTGGATATGATAAGCCAACTCGGTTTCAGCTCCTCGTAAATTTAGAAAATTCTCGGTGACCACTCATGGTGTTCACCTAATCAGAGACATTGCAGATACATTCGTGCAATACCAGGCTGGTTATATAGATCATGCCAGCAAAAGGTTTGATGGGACTGGCTCAATCCATGCCATGGGCGAGATGGTGAGACGGAGGGTACCAAGAGTTAAGGTGGACTTGGATGATGTTAAAAAAATCAACAGTGTCAAACCATTCTCACAAAGAAATCCAAAGGCAGTGCTGGCGAACATTACCTATTCACCAATTGGTGACTTCTGTCTTGATGAAAAGAATAGCAAACTAGATCATTTGTGGAGTGCGCCACTTCTGTGTGTGTTGACCACTGTGTTCCGGTTGCATGCAGTTGCTCCATTCTGACATTCCATACCCCAGGAAGAGCTCTGAGATATTCTTGTTGATTATCAACGTGACACCAAGTGACGAATCCTGTGTCGAATCAACGCTGGAGTATATTTCCAAATATGCCAGACGACATGGAATCACACCGGTTATTACAATCAACCAGCAACTTTGGTGAATTGCATACATGATCATCGAATCACGGGCAGCTGAGAGCCCCTTGCATCAAATAGCCCTGGTTTTAGGGGGGATTCCATACTTAGATGAGTTTTGTGGGTACAGTTGGGAATCTGATGGCTGGATCTGGGTTAAAGGAGATCATCACTCAAGTATATTCAGAGGGTAGTACAGATCAGATGTTGTCCGGCAAATCTGTGTCACAAGCTGTGCAGGCTCATTTCTTGAGGAACCACTTCTGCAATGCTCTTATCGATCGTGTTTGATGGTTATTGTGGTGTTTTTTTACCAAGGATGAGACCCATCAGAGAAGAACTGGAAGTGAGATTGGAGTGGATGTGGATTTCACACCAGACTTGATTCTGAAAATGAAGAAAAAGCCCTTTTGGCAAATGAAAGAAACAAACAGAAATTCATCACTCTGTTGGGGTAAAAAATCGAAAAAGGTGGGTTTTCAGATTAAACACACATCCAGAGATGCTGACAATGACATTTCAATGCCTGTGCATTGGCTCAAACACAGCCTGTGGTAGTGGTAGGGAATGACACCGACCTTCTCATCCTGTTGCAATATCACTTCAGACCCGATACCATGAAGCCATCTTTCTTCAGACAAGTACAAAGATCACTGACATCTTCATCCTACAGATGATCCTTGATCCTAATCTCAGCCATTCTTTGCTCTTTGTACATGCATTGTCAGGGACCGACACAACATTGAGGCCGTATGGCATAGAGATGGTCTCAGGAATATTCAAAGGTTTTCATGGTGACAGGTGGAAACCATGCAGAAATCGAGCAGGCTGGTAATCAGGCACTTGCAATCCTCTGCGGCTGTATGCCTGGCTTGGATTTGAATTCTGAACGTGTGACAAAATTCACTGAGAAGGTATGTATCAAGCTCAAATTACCTACCCCTTCGACACCTTCCACCGACATCAGATGCTGCCAGATTGCCCAGCCAACGAGTCTGACTCCAAGTGCAGACCTGGCTGGGCAACAATATGGATGCGACAGAATGGGGCTGGACGTTTCACAAGAGCAACAAGGGCACTATATTGAAACCAATCACAAGGCACCAAGCTGTCACTCCTAAATTTCTGTTGAAAATAATCAGATACAATTGCACTGGAAAGTGTGATGAAAACACATGCTCATGCAGAAAAAAATTGTCTACAATGTACCTCAGCATGTGGACAATGCAAAGGGATGACATTTTCAAATGGACCAAGTCATGACTTCTCTGACATTACTGAATAATCGTCTCTTCATGTCCAGAATATGAGTGTGAATATAAAGACTGTCTTGAACTTTAGACATTTAAATTGATAGTAAGTTTGACTTGTAAACTGTAGTATTGCAGGGTTATTCCCTCTTTTATTCCCCGTGTTAAGTATTTTGTAGTCCGATATGGAACAATTGCATTTTTTTCACATTTCGGGCAGCCGTAATTTATTTCTGTGTAAGATTTCACTTTAAAATTGTTAAATATATATTCCCCTGTCTTAATCTTATGAAGTTGATTATAAATAGAGTCATCATCCATGTTTAGATTTTGATTGATTCTTTTTTTTTTACTTTTTCGATTTTCGTTTGTATTGATGGCGGCCATCATGGATTTGACCTATTTTGGGTGTTTCCCCAAGTCAAATTTTGGTAAACTATTATTTTTTTTAAAGTAGACCTATCAAGGCAGTGAAATGTGTTAAAAAACCTTTTCCGTCAATTTTGTTGAACCTTCATGAAAAATAAACCTTTAATTACCGGACTAATGGTCCCCAGTATGGTGAACTCCCTTCAGTGGCAGACGATTTCTAGCCCATTTTTGTATTGTGGTGTGCATTAATGCTTACTACCTTTTACTATTCTCAACTAGTTTTAAATGGTGAGATGATTCAGTCTGTGAGGGTCGGTTATCTTCCGATAAGTCCTTAGGATTCCCTGGAAGAGGACGCCATGAGGGATAGTGGTTTGAGTGAGCGTCTCAGCTCTGCTTCTATGTATGCCAGTTTCGTATACGCGCATGGTGGCAGGGTGGTTTAGAGCCTGTTATGCCGTGGTGGATCCTCGTCCAGGATATGAGCATAGTCTGTCAGTGGTAGAGAGTGGACAGCGAAGTCTTCCCTCATGTATCTGAGTGCCTTGAAGGAGGTGGTAAGCAATAGCTTAGCAACGTCTTCGTCTAAGGCTGTGGGGTCAGACCAGGCCACGTCTTCTTGTCCACGCCCCGTCCAGGGGAAGGAGCAGCGGTCCCATGGTACCTAGTATGGAGATCTCCCTTTAGTTACTGACGTTCTGTAGCCAATTTTTATTTTGTGTTGTTCACAAATACGTATGACATTTATATGTTCTCAACTAGCTATAAATAGACTCTGTGATATTCTAGTTTTTGTACTGTCCGTCGTTAACAGCATTTTATATTGTATAAACATATGTATTCTTCATGTACTTCTCGTCACGACATGGCTGAAATACTGCCGATGTGACGTTAAATATTAACTCACTCACTCACTCATGATGGTCGGCTAGACAATCCGCCACCTGATTGAGACAAAGGTGAACGTTGATCTCCGAATATGGTCCTCCATACGAAGGCTCAAAGGAGCCCTCTGGGTCCGACAAGTAGCCGCTGGAACGGCGCACCGGGGAGCGGCTGCGGGTACGGCGTCTGTTGTGGGATGACTTAAGAGCACCAACTAGATGAGTGAGTGAGTTAATGCTTTACGTCACATCGCCAATACTTCAGCCATATCGTGACGAGAAATTATTCATTTTTAGTACATATATTTAAACTAAATAAAAACCTGTCATCGATTGACAGTAAAATTACCAGAATATCACAGATTAATATTTAAAACTAGCATACAACTTTAAAAAAGATATCACTATAAGCAAAGGAACAATATAAAAACGGGCTATAGATCGTTTGCAGGTGAAGGTAGATCACCATGCTAGGGTCCATGGGGACTTACAGTACTTTAGCTACCTGCATGGACCCCAGTCGGATATACATCACCCCCTCAGCTATTGGCAATGATTGACAAATTAGCCACAATTTAAAGGAACATATACACTACGATTAAAAACGTGGCTGAAATAAATATACTTTGAAAGACGTGGTCTTACATATCCTCTCAGGGGCACAATAATTTCACACTACTTTAACCCCCTTCGAGGATATAGCCGCTAACAATCTCAGTTATTGATGTATTCAACCAATTATAAAATGAATTTGTAATGTATAGTGCTATTGATTTTTATGATTACATACTAGTTTTAATTTTATATCTGTGACAAGTCTAGTTATTTTACTGTCCCTCGTTGGCAGGTTTTTATATAAGTTTCAATATATGTATTATATTTAACCATTGATAGTCACGATATGGCTGACATATTGCCGATGTAACTTAAAATTTTAACTCACTCACTATAAAATGAATTTATTTATTTACAAATCATAACAATCAACATTTATGAATTAAGTCAATTTCTTTCAAAAAAGCAAAAATTAAATGAGACCTTACCTGATAAAAAAGATCCTTGAGCGATGAAACTTTGAGTGAGTGAGTGAAGTAATATTTAAAGTCACATCGGCAGTATTTCAGCCATATCGTGACTTGAGCAAGTTATGTATCTATAAAACATATTAAGACCTGTCGTCGAAGGACAGTACAACAACTAGCAATATATCACAGATTATAATTGTAAAACTAGTTTTAGAACAATAAAAGAATCAGATTATAACAGACGATACAATATAAAAAAACGGGCTGTAGATCGCCAGCAACCAAAGTTAGGCCACCATACTAGGGACCATGGGGACTTATGGTACTTCTGCTACCTACATGGTGCCCCAGCAGGATTTACACCATCCCTCTGGCTACTGGTGATTGTTTTAAGGTTCAGCCAACAATTAAAATTCCAGGTATACTATGATTAAAGCTATGGTAGAAATAAACGTACTTTGAATGATGTGGTCTTACATACTCTCATAGGGGGACAATAATTTTACGCTACGTCAACCCCCTTGAGAGAAAAGCCACTTACAATCGCAGATGGTGATACTTTACTAACTGTTAAAACTGCTATTGCCAATAGACTTGGGAAAACTTTATCTCAACATTCGTCTTCATCTAATTACGTTCCCGAATTTCAAAGGTATCAGCTCCAACAGTAAAAAAAGTACATTTTACATCTGATAATGGTGAAGATTACAATGAGGTATTTTCACTACATGAGCTATTTACTGCCTTAGGGCAAGCTCATGATACAGCAGCAGGCGCTGATAATGTTCATTATCAGCTACTGAAACACTTGCCCGAATCATGCCTTGAAACTTTGTTGACTATATTCGATGACATTTGGACATCAGGGACGTTTCCACCTTCATGGCATAATGCTCCACCTTCATGGCATAAACTTGATTATGGCTCCATCATCCATGGTGGAGCCTGCAAAAGTAATTTACAAAAACTAGATACTATACATCATCAGGGCCTGAGGCTACTCATTTAATTCTTGAATTTTTAAGAGAAATAGAACTAATAGATAAATTTTGATAGATGATATACATTTTAAATAAGTTAAATATTAACATCAACTGAGATTGTTGTTGGTGGTGCCACTCGGGTGGTTAAAGTAGCGTAAAAATATTGTCCTCCTGCTAGTGCCACGTAAATCCATTCTCGATCAAGGTAAGTAATATTGACTTGCGTTTTAGAACTTTGATTGTATTGTCAATTTGTTTTGTGTTTTTTTAATATTGGCTAGCATACGGTACACCCACTGGTAACCAAAGTGATGGCATAAATCCTGCTGGGGAGTCATGCAGGAAGCATAGGTACTGTAAGTCCCCATGATCTCCAGTAAGGTGGTCTAACTTTGGTTATTGGTGGTCTATAGCCTTGTTTTAATTGATAGGACTTAATCTCTTATTACTATATGTTTTTAAAGGAAATTATGATCTAGTTTGTTTTATTAAAAAACTGTGATATAACTTACTATTTTACTGTCCTTTGTTGGCAGATATTTTAGATTAAATACCTAGTTCACATCGCTATATGGCTGGAATATTGCCGATGCGATGTAAAATTTAACTCACTTTCTCATTCATTATCCCAACTGGCTGAAAAAGCAGTATTCCCAATCAAACGCTTTATGTATAGATTTAAAAACCTACCGGTTAATGCTGCCTTCAAACTATTTGATGGTAAAATTAGCTGTTTTAGCTGAGTGCGGGCGTTATCCGCTATATTTATTTGCAAATGTCAGATTACTTGTATTTGGATCAGGCTCCTCCGTCAACCAACACACAGATACACCAAGAAGTGTTATGAAATGTTCAAAAGATTAGACGAATCAGGTGATGAAAACTGGGTCTCGAAAGTACGGAAACTGCTTTGCAAATATGGTTTTGGTTATGTGTGGGTAGGCCAGTCAATTGATAACAGAAACTATTTCTTAGAATTATTTCAGCAACGATGTAAAGATGTATATTTCCAAGAGTGGAGCCATGAAATATCCATATCAAGATACTTCAAATTCTACTCAATGATTAAACATGACTACAATCCCGAGAAATACTTATTTATCAACAATGCAGATTTACGGAGATGCCTGACAAAGCTACCTTGTAAAATTCATGGTTTCAATGTAAATTCGTATAGAAAGTACCAAACACCAGATACATCTTGTCATTATTGGAACGCACAAGTTGAAGATGAACTCCACGTCGTGTTGGTATGTCTGGCTTATAACTATTTACTTGTTAAATATCTTCCAACTTATTATTATTATAAACCAAATATGTACAAATTTATCAACTTGTTGAACATGGTTGGTTATGATAAGTTACTCTGTATTTTCCTCGATAAAGTCTTTAAAATAAGAAATAATATGAATGTATTGTGAAAGAAAATAGAATCATGTTAGTGGCGCGGTATCATTATATTGTCCCATATTTTACACATGTTGGCCTCATGGCCATTTATACGGAATAAATGACTCGACTTGACTTGACTTGTACAAATCAAGCAAAGCATGCAAGCCTGTCCACTCAATTCAACCAGCTTACATAACTTCACTCTCATAATCACTTACAGTTCAACCACTCTTGTTAGACCCTTCTCCAGCACACAACCCATACATGCAGTCAAACCAAATTAAAATGACATTATGATCTTGGCAATACCTCCCTTCCCAAGTAAGTGTTACACACTGTCATTACAAGTACAAGATCCAATTCAGGAAAAGAAAACTACCCACTTGTGGTGGACATCTGCTCAGGAGGTCTGCCCATAATTCTCAACACCCTTGACAGCCTGTATAAAAAACCTGTACGGTTGTAAAGCTCCATCTTCCCGAGGCAAGTGAGTTAACTGACTATAAAAGTCCAGTTTCCACCCTTGCCGAACTAGGCTGGTATTATGGAGTTAGATTTTGGCTGGACTAACGAGTCTATGCATAGTCCAATCAAAATCGCGCACCGAAATCGAAATCCGCTTCGTAAAGTGTCATGCAGATTTCGGTCGACTGCAGGATTTGCAAAACATGTGCACCGCTAGCTCGTTGTCAACAGATATTTTCTAAATCTTTTCATGTTTTTAATCATTGTGCTCGTGTGATTTGATGCACTTCGCGATGTAAGACTCGTTTTATCACAATATAGCAATAGATTATCGATCAGATCGTCCTGACTGGGCGCCACCGTTTTGTTTGAAACAAATGCAAGTGATACGAGAGTCGGAATCTATTTGGTCCATAGGAGAGGCATAGAAGGGTCAAAACTCGTAATAGCCACTGGTGGAGCTACGATCGAGCCCAGGAATTCCAGCCTAGTTCGGCAAGGGTGGAAACTTGACTTTTAAAGTCCGTTAACTCCCTTGCCCTAGGAAGATGGTAAAGCTCAGGCCCACCTCATCACTCATCCGTTTGCCAATTTAGCCTTTGACTTCCAAACTAATGGTTGATGATGTCTCTCATGCAGGAACTCTATCCCATACAGAAATCGACTTAGCTTCTGTATGCTCTGCACAATAGCCAAACACTCATTCTCAATTGCAGAATAAGCCTTTTCCCTATCAAACAATTTCCTGCTGACACACAACAGGAAACGTTTCGCTGTCTTCCTCTTGTAACATTACTGCACCTATGCCTACATCTGAGGCGTCTGTCCTCAGCAAAAATGTTTTGTACAAATCTGGTTGTATTTGACTCCCTTAGAACTTGAACTGGACCTCTTACCTTTCTACCATATAACAACTCAAAAGGAGACAAACCCAGACTTTCCCGAAAAATCTCCCGGTAAGCAAACACTTAGGGCGGCAAATAACGGTCCCAATCACGGGGTTGTTCTGTACTGAACTAATTTAACATGGTTTTCAAAGTGCCGTCTTTCCATTAAACCGTTTAACATGAGATGGTATGGAGTGGTGGTAAGTTGTTTAAGTGACAATAACTGGCTCACCTCTTTCATAACAGCTGAAGTGAATTGCGCACTTATATCTGATAACATCTCCTTAGATCTCCAATGTTGCCTCAGCTACATCTCAATTCTGGGAAGAGGGACTGCCTCTGGATAATGAGTTGTATAAGCTACCACCGTGAGGACATATCGATTGCTTCTATCAGTAACCGGAAATAATGGATCAATAATATCAACAGCAATTCTCTCAAATGGAGTTGAAATTAAAGGCATCTGTCCTAACGGAACTCTACCAATTTTGCCTTTAAAGTAGTCTTCTGACTAACATCACAGGACATGCAATGCCGCCTGACGTCACCATGTATGCCTGGCCAATAAAACTGAGATGTTGCTCTATCAAGAGTTCTCTTCATTCACATATGACCTGCCATCACAGACTCGTGACACACTTTCAACACCTCTGACCGCAAATCTAACGGTACAACTGCCTGGATGACAGGAGCCCTATTGTCCCCTGTTCGAATGTATTCATACCCTCCATATCCTCCGACGTTCTTTCCCTTCCTCTAATACCTTTCTAACCTTATCAAGGTTAACATCACTCTTCTGCTTCTGCTTCTCAACGAACTCATGTACTAAGCTGTCTGAAAAGTCTTCATCGGTTTCATGCCCTCCTCTCTTGTCCTCATTTGTCGTCTAAGCTCTACAGCTGCAACAGACTCAACACCCTCAGCTACAACTTCTAAAGTCAACAGTGGACGTCTGGGGCCCCTAACACCTGTGATATTCCCTAGAATAATATCAAACAAGGTGGTATCCATACATGCCGCCATAACAGTACCTGTGTAATAAAGTGAATTCAAAGTAACCCAAGTTACTGGAACAATAATGGATCTACCATCAGCCATGTCACACTTCTGGAGCCCGTTCACTATGTCACCCTTACCTACCAGAGAGCTGGACAATGACCCCACTACAGTCTGTGTCTCGCAAGACATTCACCACATGCCCACCTATCTTCTCTGGACAAACAGGCATAGAATTGCACATACCACTCATTAAGCCTGAAGTCATTCCAGTATCATCCTCCATACCCCCGCACTCGCTTCACTTATTACCAAATCAACCTGAGAACCCAACTCACTCTGAGGTTCTAACTCTACATTTGCTCCAACACTTTCTGTAACTATGTCCCGTATCAACTGACCCACAGTTTCCTGAATCACAACACTAGCTACACCGGATTTACCTTGTGGTTTTGGCCATTTCTTACACACAGATGCCATATGACCAACCTCTCCACAATTATAACACACTGTCATAGCGACTGATCTGGGATAACCATTGTCTGAAGAACATTTGATTCCAAAGGCTAATACCCTGTAGCCATGACATGCATATGTCACCATAACTTAATTGCCATTATTTGTAAGACGCTAATCCCTGTTGTTAATCCTAAACAACATTTCGTTGTATATTGATTGTCATCCAGGGCTACCATATCACTTCCCGTTAATTACTGTTATTTATAGTATGACATTTATTGCCTTAATTGTTATCCCCTGAGCTGTGTCGGTTCATCATGCCCATATGTCCCATGTCCAGAGCAACATCATGGTTTTGTCCTTGATTCCCACAAGAGCCCAAAAACTTATTCCCCATAAACATGTGCGTTGACATCTAGAATCATCAGCGGCTGTTCCTTTTGGATGAAAACACTACCATGCTTGTGTTCTATCTCAACAAAAATCCTCGTCTTTCCTGCTCATCTGGGAACATGTGAAAACCTTACCCACCAGGATATCACCTACTTACATCCTGTATACTTAGCTTTATTACAGCATTTTCTTTTAAGACTTTAGATACGGTTGCTGGTAATACACTTTATAATGAACCAGTTCAAGTCAAGATCCCTGACTTTCGTTTTCATAGACACCAGTTTGCTTAAGTTATTGCAAATGACCACAAGGATCACTTTAGTCTTAAACGTATGGCTAAAAGTGTTAAAAAGAATGAGTTTATCTTTCAGAGTCTAACAGACTCTCTTTTGGATGGTAAAATTAATGTTAAATCTTTCTGGTGTTGATCTTAGCTCCATCATTCCTTAAGGTGCTGCAGTTCTACAGTTCTACAAGCTGCAATAATGTGGATGTTCTTTAAGGTGAGAGTTTTAACTCCCACTATCATCATCCTTCAAGCTACTGTTTCAATCTTAAATCTGTTTAATCTACTCCAATCCTATCATTCGAATATCATGATCCTACTCCACCACCACCCAGTAATGCCTATACTATTCTTAATACCATGTATGGCGTCATTCTAGTGATAGTTATTTCCATATCATTCGTACTGCTTTTGATTATTCTATACACAAAGAAAAAACTAAATCACAACCCTATTTCTGAACCATGACAAATGGCAAGAATCATGGCACTGACCACCGGAGCTGGGCGGTACCAATGTCATCGGAGAGAACAAACATTTGACAACAAAAAAAGAAGATATTGGTGAGTTTTGATTGAAATTTACTGACAAAAACATCTTGGTAACACAGGTACTGTTTTTGACTTTAGACAATTTCTAAAAAAAGTATGATTAAGTAAACGAGTTACGTTTGATGTTTCATGTGAAAATGTTCCTTAAAGTCTCTACTTAGCATGACACGTGAAACAGATCAGTAGCGGGTATAACCGCTATGTGCCAAGATGACGCATTCCACCCTACGTCTCATGCCTCCAGTCAGATGTTGGATCTGTTGATGGGTCAACAACAACCACTCCTGATGCAATCCTGCTTCAAATTGGCTAAAATCTTGTACAGGAGGATCTCGTGCATGTATGCGCCGCCACAGAATCTCCCAAACATGTTCAAAGGGGGTCAAATCTGGGAACATTGCTAGCCATGGTAGAGTCGTTATTGCATTGGCCCTCATGTAAGCCACGTACGCATGAGAATGATGAGGCCTGGCATTGTCATCCATGTACTGAGGTCGAGTAACAAGAGGGTGGTTGTCAAAATGAGGAACAACGACTGGCCTCAAAACATCCTGTATGTACTGAGCCCCTGTTATGTTGACCCTCATGGTGACAAAATCCAACCTTCAATCATGAGAGATACACCCCAAACCAATACCCAGCCGCTGCCGTATGCAACAGTCGGTTTAATGTTCCTGGGGATGTAGGCCGTGTTCCGGTGCCCCCAAACTTTCGTTCTTCCATCAGTAACGTGGACTTTCGTCTGACCAGTGGATCCGTCTCCAAGTACTCAGATTCAAGTTCTGTTGCGCAATACACTCGTCTAGCCCTCAGTTCTGCTGCTTTCAGTCGGTTCCTGACGGTTCTGGTGCTGAAACAACGATTGGTCAACCACAGCTGTTTCAGACGAGTACTTGTTAAAAATGGTTCTCGGCATATGAGACGAAGAAGGTCCCTGTCTTTGCAATGTGTCGTCACAGGAGGTCTTCCGGATCTGGGACGGTCCTATACATCACCGGTCTGTGCAGGTTTCTCGACTAAACGGCTTACGACAGTGTGATGATACCCCCATTTCCGACCAATGTCATTACAAGACATGTATGCATACCTATTATTTGCCACCTTGTGGCGTTTGATAATCGCCTTCGTGCCATGGTCACACAATGTCATGGAATAACTGTTTAAAACAAGAAAGTAATTTTAACGTTTGGATATACTGCTTTTAGAGATACACAGGGGTAGCATATTGCACGGGCATACCATGCATGGCATGTGAACTTTCGTCATGCATTACTGATTACATCATTGGGACCAAACAATAATGAAAAATAAAAGGGTGTGCTTAACTTTTCTCTTTGTGTATATATATATATATACAAAGTATTCACCAAGAAATCAAAACGAACACTAATCCTGTTTGAACTTACTACTGGTTCTTTATGCGAACTGGTGCCAATAATGTCTCTATTATACTGGGACATCATACTGTAAATTATACTGTCCATCATACTGGGACATTCACCCACCTTCCATTGTCAAAAATGTGTACATATCGAGCTACTATAGACCTACTCTCAACGTAAACTGGCCCAAATTCAGAATTTCTAACAAGTTTACCCAGCAATCATTAAAAATTCCACTTTCAGTCAGAATCTTCATACTCTCTCAACCTTTTGCCCCAAACATACTCATCTCTCATCATATTCTGTATGAGGTCCTTCCTATGGATGACTAGCTTCATCATTTATATGACTTAACATGTACCTTGCATTTGTAAGATTTAGATGTGAAAATATCATTAAGATGGTTCAAGAAAACAATTGTATTATGTTATATGTGTATTTTTGTGAACAGTATTC
This sequence comes from Haliotis cracherodii, assembly GCF_022045235.1. Taxonomy (NCBI): domain Eukaryota; kingdom Metazoa; phylum Mollusca; class Gastropoda; order Lepetellida; family Haliotidae; genus Haliotis; species Haliotis cracherodii. The sequence continues at coordinate 35,934,768 of NW_027266286.1, forward strand.
TCATAGATCATTATGTTTGCTTTTGAGGACAAAAGCTTCTCGCGACAGAGGGGTATTGTCATAGTGTGAAATCTTGCATAATAATTCGTATCAAAATATAAAAAATAATATTCAAAATGTATACAATACACTAACGTGTCCCTCTGAATGTCTGAGTGTCTAAATGACCCTCTGGAGTTCCCTTGGTTACCCTTTTTTACTGAAAAATTAACACCTGACATTTTTCAACATGTTCAAGATCCGATACAGTTGTTTTCGGACTTGCTGAATGAAATTGCTGATGAAGCAATTCCAAACAAAGTCCTCTGCAATTCCTCATATTCGTAAACCATGGTTTAACAATGAATGCAAACAGGCACGAAAATATAGGAAGAAAGCAGAAAAGTATTTCCGCCGCCATCCTACAGTCCATAATCTAGATAAGGTCATAATTACCAATGCCAAGGCACGACGTGCTTTTAAACAAAATAAGCGTCAGTCTTGGAGGAACTATGTCTCCAAAATAAATTCCCGCACGCCCATATCCAAGGTGTGGAATATGGTGCAAAAAATTAAAGGCAAAGGTTCAAGATCGTCTGTTCACCATCTTAAGGAAGGTGACACGTTACTAACGGATAAAACAGATATTGCAAATAAACTTGGAGAAACGTTAGCAAAGCATTCTTCAACATCTAACTATGTTCCGGAGTTTCAAAAATTTAAGAGACAACAGGAAAAGATCAAAGTAAATTTCTCTTCTGATAATGGTGAAGACTATAATTGAAGTCTTCTCATTACATGAGCTACATACCGCCCTTGGGCAAGCTCATGACACAGCAACAGGAGCTGATAACATTCATTACCAGCTTTTAAAACATTTACCAGAATCATGTCTGGAGACACTTTTAGACATATTTGATCAAATATGGACTTCAGGGAATTTCTCTCCTTCATGGCATAATGCCATTGTAATCCCAATTCCAAAGCCTGGCCGGGATCATACGTATCCCTCTAACTATCGACCTATATCTTTAACAAGCTCCGTATGTAAAACCATGGAACGAATGGTTAATAATAGATTAATACGGTATCTGGAAACCAATAATCTAATTACAAATATCCAATGTGGTTTCCGAAAAAATCGAAGTACTATCGACCATTTAGTACGATTAGAATCCTTTGTTAAAAATGCTATTGTAAACAAACAACACGTAGTATCAATTTGATCTTGAGAAAGCCTACGATACTACTTGGAAGCATGGCATTCTAAAGGATTTACATGATTTTGGTTTGAGAGGCCGTTTGCCTCATTTTATATCACAATTTTTAACAGACAGACAATTTCAAGTCCGAGTGGGTTCCACCTTGTCTGACCATTATAATCAGGATCAGGGTGTCCCACAATGCAGTATTTTGTCACCTTGTTTAGTATTAAAATTAATAGTTTGTCCAAGGTTTTAAGTGATTCAGTGGATGGATCACTGTTCGTGGATGATTTTAATGTATCTTGTCGTGGTAAAAATATACATACCATAGAGAGGCAGTTACAAATCTGTCTCAATAAAATTCATAAGTGGTCTCTCGAAAACGGGTTCAAATTTTCTATGTCTAAAACTAATTGTATACACTTCTGCAGAAAATATAAGCCGCATAAAGACCCTGAAATATTTTTGAATGGCACCCCTATCAAAGTTGTAAAAGAGGCCAAATTCTTGGGACTCATCTTTGATAGCCATTTAACTTTCTTACCACACATTGAATTTCTTAAAGCTAAATGCCTGAAAGCACTCGATTTGTTGAAAGTTGTTTCTAATTCCAAGTGGGGAGGGGATCAGACCACCCTCCTACACTTATACAGGTCACTGATCCGTTCCAAACTTGATTATTACTCCATCGTCTATGGTGGAGCCTGTAAAAGTAATTTTAAAAAACTTGATACTATTCATCTACAAGGACTGAGGCTTTGCCTTGGAGCCTTTCGCACTTCTCCTATTCCAAGTCTGTCTTTTGAGGCGGATGAGCCTTCACTTACACAACGCCGTCTGAAACTATCTTTACAATACATCACTAAATTATATTCCAATCAGTCAAATCCAGCTTTTAATTGCGTATTTAATCCTCTTTACGAAGATATTTACAATAATAAAACGTCTATTGTTCCACCCCTTGGAATAAGGACTAAATCTGTTGTTTCTGCTGCTAAAATTAACTTTCAGGAAATAGCTCCCTTACAACTGTTTTCATCGCCTCCTTGGCAAATGATAAGGCCTAATGTAGACCTCACATTAACTGGACTGATACTGAAATCTGATACAAATCCACTAATTTATAAACAAGAATACAATCAATTACGAAACGCTTATGACACTTATAAATCTATATTTACTGATGGATCCAGATCCAGAAAGGTGTCTTCACGATTACCCGATAATAGTTCCATATTCACAGCAGAAGCGCACGCAATTGTAACAGCACTAAAATATATCAAGAAGAAATCCAAATAAAAGACTTCGTTATTTTTTCAGATTCACTTTCGTGCCTTCAGGCTATTAAAAATATGTCATGTAAACATCCATTTTTAATTGAAATTCTTGAGTTATTTAAAGATCTTGCGACTGGCCAATATGACATCGTTTTTTGTTGGTTACCAAGCCATGTTGGGATTGTTGGTTCACTGGCTGTTGCTGCCGCAAAAGCAGCACTCAACAAATCTGTGACACCACTTCTTTTACCATACAGTGATTATAAACCTGTCATTAGATCTTACATCAGAGATCTAATGCAGAAGAAGTGGGACACCCAAGTGGGTATAAATAAATTACATGCAATAAAAGCAAATATCCGTTATACCTACTTGGGTTGTCAGTCCAGATTTGAAGAGGTCATTTTAAGACGATGTCGTATTGGCCATTCACGTTACACTCATGAATATATTTTAAAAGGTGAGGATCCTCCATTCTGCATCCCTTGTCATGAAAGAATCACGGTCAAGCATGTCCTGCTTGACTGCATTGATTTTTCCATCACAAGGGATAAATATTTCAAAGTATCAGGTATCAAGGATCTTTTTTATCAGGTAAGTAGTCATTTAATCATTGGTTTTTTAAAGGAAATCGATTTGCTACATAAATTTTGATTGTTGTATTTTGTAAATAAATAAATAACTTTTATAATTGGTAGAATTATTCAGTAACTGAGATTGTGAGTGGCTATATCCTCGAGGGGGGTTAAAGTAGTGTAAAAGTATGTTTATTTCTGCTCGTTTTTAGACGTAGTTTATGTGTTCATTTATTCTGGCTAGATTTGTCATTAATTGCCAACAGCGGAAGGGATGATGTAAATCCGGCTGGGGTCCATGCAGGTAGCAAAAGTACTGTAAGTCCCCATGGACCCTAGCATGGTGATCTACCTTCAGCTGCTGGCGATCTATAGCCCCTTTTTATATTGTACCGTTATATATAGTGATATCTTTTATAGTTGTATGCTAGTTTTAAATATTAATCTGTGATATTCTAGTAATTTTACTGTCCATCGTTGACAGCTTTTTTATATTGTATACATTTATGTATTATCAATGTACTTCTCGTCACGATATGGCTGAAATACTGCCGTTGTGACGTTAAATCTTAACTCACTCACTCACTCTTTGTGTATAGAATAATCAAAAGCAGTACGAATGATATGGAAATAACTATCACTAGAATGTGGTCATACATGGTATTAAGAATAGTATAGACATTACTGGGTGGTGGTGGAGTAGGATCATGATATTCGAATGATAGGATTGGAGTAGATTTAACTGAAACAGTAGCTTTGAAGGATGATGATAGTGGGAGTTAAAACTCTCACCTTAAAGAACATCCACATTATTGCAGCTTGTAGAACTGTAGAACTGCAGCACCTTAAGGAATGATGGAGCTCAGATCAAACCAGGAAGATTTAACATTAATTTTACCATCCAAAAGAGAGTCTGTTAGACTCTGAAAGATAAACTCATTCTTTTTAACACTTTTAGCCATACGTTTAAGACTAAAGTGATCCTTGTGGTCATTTGCAATAACTTAAGCAAACTGGTGTCTATGAAAACGAAAGTCAGGGATCTTGACTTGAACTGGTTCATTATAAAGTGTATTACCAGCAACCGTATCTAAAGTCTTAAAAGAAAATGCTGTAATAAAGCTAAGTATACAGGATGTAAGTAGGTGATATCCTGGTGGGTAAGGTTTTCACATGTTCCCAGATGAGCAGGAAAGACGAGGATTTTTGTTGAGATAGAACACAAGCATGGTAGTGTTTTCATCCAAAAGGAACAGCCGCTGATGATTCTAGATGTCAACGCACATGTTTATGGGGAATAAGTTTTTGGGCTCTTGTGGGAATCAAGGACAAAACCATGATGTTGCTCTGGACATGGGACATATGGGCATGATGAACCGACACAGCTCAGGGGATAACAATTAAGGCAATAAATGTCATACTATAAATAACAGTAATTAACGGGAAGTGATATGGTAGCCCTGGATGACTGACAATCAATATACAACGAAATGTTGTTTAGGATTAACAACAGGGATTAGCGTCTTACAAATAATGGCAATTAAGTTATGGTGACATATGCATGTCATGGCTACAGGGTATTAGCATTTGGAATCAAATGTTCTTCAGACAATGGTTATCCCAGATCAGTCGCTATGACAGTGTGTTATAATTGTGGAGAGGTTGGTCATATGGCATCTGTGTGTAAGAAATGGCCAAAACCACAAGGTAAATCCGGTGTAGCTAGTGTTGTGATTCAGGAAACTGTGGGTCAGTTGATACGGGACATAGTTACAGAAAGTGTTGGAGCAAATGTAGAGTTAGAACCTCAGAGTGAGTTGGGTTCTCAGGTTGATTTGGTAATAAGTGAAGCGAGTGCGGGGGTATGGAGGATGATACTGGAATGACTTCAGGCTTAATGAGTGGTATGTGCAATTCTATGCCTGTTTGTCCAGAGAAGATAGGTGGACATGTGGTGAATGTCTTGCGAGACACAGACTGTAGTGGGGTCTTTGTCCAGCTCTCTTGTAGGTAATGGTGACATAGTGAACGGGCTCCAGAAGTGTGTCATGGCTGATGGTAGATCCATTATTGTTCCAGTAACTTGGGTTACTTTGAATTCACTTTATTACACAGGTACTGTTATGGCGGCATGTATGGATACCACCTTGTTTGATGTTATTCTAGGGAATGTCACAGGTGTTAGGGGCCCCAGACGTCCACTGTTGACTTTAGAAGTTGTAGCTGAGGGTGTTGAGTCTGTTGCAGCTGTAGAGCTTAGACGACAAATGAGGACAAGAGAGGAGGGCATGAAACCGATGAAGACTTTTCAGACAGTTGGTATGACGCTTAGTACATGAGTTCGTTGAGAAGCAGAAGCAGAGGAGTGATGTTAGCCTTGATAAGGTTAGAAAGGTATTAGAGGAAGGGAAAGAACGTCGGAGGATATGGAGGGTATGAATACATTCGAACAGGGGACAATAGGGCTCCTGTCATCCAGGCAGTTGTACCGTTAGATTTGCGGTCAGAGGTGATGAAAGTGTGTCACGAGTCTGTGATGGCAGGTCATATGTGAATGAAGAGAACTCTTGATAGAGCAACATCTCAGTTTTATTGGCCAGGCATACATGGTGACGTCAGGCGGCATTGCATGTCCTGTGATGTTAGTCAGAAGACTACTTCAAAGGCAAAATTGGTAGAGTTCCGTTAGGATAGATGCCTTTAATTTCAACTCCATTTGAGAGAATTGCTGTTGATATTATTGATCCATTATTTCCGGTTACTGATAGAAGCAATCGATATGTCCTCACGGTGGTAGCTTACACAACTCATTATCCAGAGGCAGTCCCTCTTCCCAGAATTGAGATGTAGCTGAGGCAACATTGGAGATCTAAGGAGATGTTATCAGATATAAGTGCGCAATTCACTTCAGCTGTTATGAAAGAGGTGAGCCAGTTATTGTCACTTAAACAACTTACCACCACTCCATACCATCTGTAATACCAGTATCTTCAGCATAGGCTAAAAGAAACTTTAGAGGTTGCACATCAGTCGCTGAAGTAGTTACAGAAAGTGTTACAATTCAAAGATGAAGGCCAGGCAGATGAAACCAGGTGTTTATTTTACTTCCTACTAGTCAGAACAAGTTGCTTTTGCAATGGAAAGGACCATTTGTTGTTGGGGATACGTTTGGTGTAGGAAATTATTGGGTGAGAGTTGGAGAGTTACCATGCTAGTTTATGGAAGAGATACGTGGAAAGGGAGACGGTTGAATGTTCCATTGATTGTGATGTAAGTGTCAGTCTACCAGAGTATGTAGGTACAGGTATGGTCGATGTCCCTGAGGCAACAGCAGAAGTGAGTCAGGTAGTTGATATGCCTAACATAATTTCTCCCACATTACAAGCAACAGAAACTTACCTCGATGTGGATATTTCTCCCGATTTGTCTTGTGCTCAGCAGGCAGAAGTTAAGGAGTTGTTAGCGGAGTTTGCAGATGTACTTTCTAGACTTACCAGGTAGAACACGGGCTACGGAGTACCAGATTAGGTTGTCCTCTTCTGATCCTATTAGGTTTAAGCCATATCCATTAATTATCACATGAATGAGGTAGTTGCTTCTGAGGTGCAATCTATGTTGGATTAAGGGGTGATTGAACCATCTGCTTCCCTATATCCTTCACCTGCCGTTTTAGTTTGTTAGTCTGACTCCACATACCGCTTTTGCACAGATTTTCCTCAGTTGAATCGTGTAATGGTTTTCGACGCTGAGCCTATCACATTGGCAGAGAGTTTATTTGCATGGCTCAGCAAATGTAAGTATCACAGCGTTTATTACACCAGACAGGCTGTATCAGGCTATATATATATAGGCTACCATTTCTATGCCATATTATCGACGGAGATACTATTTCTCCAGATGCCAAGAAGCTTACTGCCATCATCGAGTTGTCCAGACCAACCAGCAAGAAGCAGCTATGAGCTTTGATTTGGGTTAACCGGCTATTACAGGCGATTCATCCCGAACTATGCAGCCTTGCAGCACCTTTAACGGACTTAACTAAGAAGGGTTAGTCAAATACAACCAGATTTGTACAAAACATTTTTGCTGAGGACAGACGCCTCAGATGTAGGCATACACTACATTTCAAAAGTCACTTCCCCTGTATCGCGAAACTATTTCGCTATACGTTCGCGATAGTGCCGTGAAAGTATCGCGAAAGTGACTCGAAAGTGGCGCGATAATACCGCGAAAGTGGCTAGAAAATGCCGCGAAAGTTGCGCGCTAATGCCGCGAAGTTTCGCGTAAGTGGCGCAAAAGTGCCGTGATAGTGGCGCGATAGTGGCGCGATAGTGCCGTGAAAGTGGCGCGATAGTGCCGCAAAAGTCGGTAATAGTGCCGAGAAAGTGGCGGCATATTGGTACACTGCATGTACCTTCAGAAATGCTGTCGTGCGTTACTTCCCCATGTATGTCGGATTTATGTTCAATCTAACCTGGAGCTATATAAGCATGTTGCTCGTGTTATATTTAAAGAGGTGTAGGTGGTAAGTCCATTAACAGTATAAAGCTTTACATGGATAAAAAATTATGTTCTTAAAACTGTATTTTTTCCGCAAGGATGCATGACCTATTCTATATTAATCAATAAGAAATTAATGGACAAATGTTTATGTTCCCTGATGTGTGTAACTCATTTGTATAAGTTATCAATAGTCTTCGGAATTGGGAGTAGTGTATGAGAACGCAATTCCCAGTGGTGCCTGAATACACTTTTTGTTCTAGATTCACCCCGATTTTGGTCCTCAGTTCATCTGATTCATACACAATAAGGACTTGCGTCCGTCCGTAAATGCCTGAAATGCTGAGTGTTAACAGTGGCCATCACAGTCTCTGTTTAGCATTTAGCATTCAGGATTAAATATATGAAAATACATTTCGCTTTGATGTGCTTATGAAAACGGAATAACTTTCCTCAAAACGAAGTAGAAACCAGGTGATACACGGATGATACATACATGTAAGGAAGAGAATTTATGGATGGTAACTATATTATGAGGAACACAATGTTTCGAAGTAATATTTACTCTTTCATCAGGTGAAGGAGTAAGTATACACTCCAAAACATTGTGTTCCCCAAATTAAAGATGCCTTCCTTATGTGTTGAACTTGTAAATGATTTTCAAAGACATGATCCATAGACGGTTTTAAAATGATAGGTCAAATACTGTGTTGTTTATCTGTTCCACATAGTGGTAAGTTGTAAGATGAGTTTCTGCTCGTTAATCAGACAAACTACTGCTACACTTGGTTTGTGCAAAAGTTGATGCACGTATACACATGTCGAGTGTCTCAGACACGCGGGGTCTACTTATTTACTTTTTTAAAATTGGACTTTAACGTGCGTATTTCGCGCACGGGCCCCCCAGGCCATTTAGTGTTTGGTCGAAAAGGGTATGCCCGAGAAGGTGGGGCAACCTAGGGGGGCTTTTAGGGTTGTTTACTTAATTTGGATAACAAATTTGGAATTTGAAATATGCCATGCAAAAGATGGAGTGGGGGACTAAATGTAGTTTTAGTAAATGTAGATCTAAGCATGTTTTTGTAGATTTATAATTTTAAGGTTTATTGGCAGCTTGTTTGTTGTACTTTGTTAGATGCGGCCGAGTAGGCCTGTTTTGATTAGATATATGCCTAGTGCTTTAAAGGTTTGTAAGTCATTTAGGGGGTTTAGTACCGTTGCTAGTGTCATTTGATTGTTGCAGTTTAGAGTGGATTGGAGTGTTGTTCTATGTTGCTGGTACTGTGTGCAATATAGTGTTATGTGTTCAGGAGTTTCTTTTAAGTTGCAGTGGGGGCATTTCCCGGATTGGTGTTTTTTTAGTTTGGTGTAGGTGGGAGTTTAACTTAGTGTCGCCTGTTTGTAGTTTAGTTATTTCTGATAGTTATTTGGCCACTTTTGTATTACTTTTAATTTAATCTTTTTACATTGGTAGGTTGATGCTTACTTCTTCTAATTTGAGTGCAGATTTGGCTGCTTTGTCTGCGTGTTCGTTGCCAAAACACTCCAACGTGGGCAGGGATCCGTACTATTTCTATGTCTTCACCTAGTTTAAGTAGATTGTTGGCGCTTTCAATTATCTGTTGTATTAGTTTTGGGCCGTTTTTTGTGTTTTAGTTTTTTTTATAGCCTGGAGCCCACTTAATGAATCTGAAAGGATTAGGGTTTTTGGTGGCGGGGTCTGCAGATATAGTTGTGATTTGATGAATTCTTTATTCTCTAGACATTCGAGAGCGAACCAGACTGCAACATTATTCACAATGAATATACTCAGAATATCTACTCCAATAAAAAAAGCACACCACAGTTTATTATGTAACTTATAGCGAGACAACTCGGATAGTTAATTACATTGTCTACTCACGATGCTAAGCAGGTGCACGAAATAACAGGAAGAGTCATGCGTTATATAACATCATAAACGTGGAGGATGAAATCCACCTTCCAGCAAATTGTAGGAGTAGGGCAGATTCAGCTGTGCAGGCAATTAAATAGTAGCGTTAACCAGTGGCATTAAAGACGTTTTTACCTTTAAGAACATATGTAATACCCATGGTCATTAGGACGGAAGCGCAACAGATATGAACGATATCGATAGGTTTGTGCGAGGAACAAGGATTACCATATATTTGTGACACAAGATCTACATGTATACTGTATTTTTCAGTGAGTATTTGTACGTGGGCCTATGGCCTTTATACTGAAAAATAAAGAATTGAATTGAAATAAAGAATTAAATTGAGTTGACACAAGATCATATTTCTTCGTCAGCAACATCTCACATATCCTGTGGTATCGTGTTTGCTTAGAATATAAAACAATGACTTCAAACACATTACACTATGCAGTCATTTTGTCGTCTTGTTCTAAACATTCCTTCACTGAAATAGGATTGCTACGCAGTATTTAATTAACTTGTTACGTTGATTCGAGACCAGAGAACATGTTATGTATCAATACCGATTGTTTATTAATGTTCACTAAAGGAGGAAGGGCTACAATTGACAAGGACCTCTAGGCTAAAGGTTTCTCATTTCGTTGTGTTTAGTTGTACGTGTGCGCCTGCACTAATGAAGTAAGTGAATGTTAAGAAGACGAGATAGTATGTACCTGTATCATCCATCACACAAACCAATGTAGGTATGGTTTGACACTGTTTTAGAACGTTTTGTAAAACGGATAGGACAAAACAAGCCAGTGCTGGCTTCTGCTGCTGCCCCTCCGAAGATCTGAATAAAAAGGTTATCATACTCATTGCAACATATTACGTTCTAAAATAGGAACATTTACAACGCGGGATTGTTTGCTCATTTATTATGTACCACACCATATATTTAAGGAGTGTAGGACATTTCCCCCACACCGACAGTCCCCTACTCGGACATAATCCCGTACTGACATTTCCTCACATTGAATAAATTAATAATTTATATTACAGTTTGACAAACTATTATAATATAAACATGAAAAGTCATCATCACATGCCAAGTTCACTACATGTCACCAGCTGGAAGTGACATGGGAAATAGATTTTACTCTTTGTTCAGCTGTCCTTCATTTAAAGACACATTTGACAAAAAAAAAGCACGAACTGGTTGAGTGACATCCTTTCATCAGGTTGAAAGGATTACCCACAGAGAAAGAAAGGATTAGAAATCGACATGCAATTACGTATTCACTACCAACGTCATCTAATATTAAACTGATACCCTTGTTATCCCCTAATGAGATCTTGTATACTTTGTCACACCCGGTAATTGTTAAGATCACAAATCCTATCTACAGCCAGGCAATCTATACATGTTTCCAATACACTGTTATAATTAGTGGTGAATGCTAGAAAACACATCCTGGAAGATACCCTGAGACGCCTCCAAATGTCCACTTCATAATACTTACAAAAAGTGATATTCTACAGAATTAACAGTTGAAGGCTAATCCACAAATACCATCGCATTAATTGTTACGGAGTGGTGACCAGCATTCGTAAATACAAAAATTGCAAAAATCAAACTGCCGAGGATAGAATGCACTTTAAAGCGAGCTGCAATCTTCTTTCTGATATTAGGTATTCGTTAAGGAGATATTCATAATAATAAAAATTATTATCGAAATAAATCATCTAAATTATCTTTTTTAAAGTCTTAAATATTCTAGAATATGTCCCTAACTTACGTTAAGCATCCGACAATTATAGTTATAATTCACCCAATATGCTGCTGATAAGACAATAATATTTGAATGCGCCCCGGATTTAATCGGAGCATATGCTAACGTTGTATAGAGGTCTGACGTAAATTGACTATCGCCTGTCTGTAAAGTGTGACCCTCATGACGCCCATATTTATTGCCAATGTCTTACTTAAACCATTCGAGTGACTCCGGTTTTCATTTCGTGTGACGGTGAGGCATTAAAACATTCATACACCCCTCACGTACTTTGACTCGTCTCGATAAACATATCAATACAAAGCTTATGTAATCACTATCAGAACTAACAGACGGGCGCGAAGCTTTAGTGACAATACCCTAATTACTTCATGATATGCATGACGATGACTGAGCGGCGACAGTCGGTTCAAATGTGTGCCTTTGTTGTCTAAGCGTACGCTTATAACACCTGGTCGTGTTTAAAGAACAGTTAACATTTTAGATATAATGGAGATTTTACTACCGAACGTAACGTAACCACACAATCCTTCCGACTCCCAAACAACCAATCAATATTCACGGCAGAACTAATGGGCATGGCCTCAGCCCTCCATAATCAAGAATCCACGGTAATGAAAACGCCGATAAAGCAGCTAAACTATCCCTCAAAATCCCAGAAATAAGCTTAAACTTACCCATCTCAAAATCAGAAATTAAAAGTGTAAACAAGCAGAAAAACACACAAAAATGGCATAACCTATATCTAAACTCAAATAGCCAAATCAAAAAATCACTCTAGAAGCAATACTAAACCCACAAAATAAACTAGAAAACTTTAAGGCCTAAGGCGTATTCTTAATAAAAACGGAACTAATAAAACGCATCTTAAAAACACAATAACCTACCAAATCAAAATCACATAAACAAACAAACATCCACCATACCCAGCTCCCTTAGTTCTCCTCCCTAACCCCATCGGCATCTATTCCAAATCTCAAAATTCCCAAATTCTATATAAGCAACCCCTAAACCTCCCTCTTGGGTTGCGCAGACCACTTTCGCCCCTTTCGGAAACGCATTAAAATGGCCTGGCCGGGCCCCTGTGCCAAATACGCATCAGTCGGAAAGCGCACGTTAAATCTCCAAAGTAAGTAAGTAAGTAAGTAAGTAAGTAAGTAAGTAATCTCCAAAGTAAGTAATCTCCAAAGTAAGTAAGTAAGGAAGGAAGGAAGGAAGGAAGGAAGGAAGGAAGTACCGAACGTAACGGTTGTCACACGCATGATGATCAAGTCAAAGATACATAAGCGATGGTCCTGAAGCGATAATTCAAATACGAATGTACATATGTTGCTCTTTCTAAATAAGCACATTTACATTTATAAGCAAACATAATTTGACACAGTGTCATGATATTTCTGAATGGTTGCTTGGCCACCAATAGCAGGTGTTGGGTGGTCTGCAGGGCGTTATCAGGCGCCCTATTTTTTCTTCTTAGGTGTCAGGCGACCCCCGGCATTCAGCTGCATGATCAGGGTTTCTGTAGCTTACTTACTTACTTACTTACTTTGGAGATTTAACGTGCGCTTTCCGACTGATGCGTATTTCGCACACGGGCCCGGCCAGGCCATTTAATGTGTTTCCGAAAGGGGCGAGGGTGGTCTGTGCAACCCAAGAGGGGGCTTTAGGGGTTGCTTATATAGAATTTGGGAATTTTGAGATTTGGAATAGATGCCGATGGGGTTGGGTAGGAGAACTAAGGGAGCTGGGTATGGTGGATGATTGTTTGTTTATGTGATTTTGATTTGGTAGGTTATTATGGTTTTAGATGCGTTTTATTAGTTCTGTTTTTATTAAGAATACGCCTAAGGCCTTAAAGTTTTCTAGTTTATTTTGTGGGTTTAGTATTGCTTCTAGAGTGAGAGCCTTGTTTAGATTGAGGGTGGTTTGTAATGCGGTTCGATGTGTTAGGTAGTGTGTGCAGTGGATGAGTGCGTGTTCTGGGGTTTCTGGTTGTTTGCAGTGTGGGCAGTTACCTGTAGTGTGTTTTTAAAAAAATTTTAGGTGGTTATTTAGGTTGGTGTGTCCTGTTTGGAGTTTAGTGATTACTCTGTCGATGTTTTTTGATGGATGGAGAATTTTTGGTTTGGTTAGTGGTTTGCTGAGCACTCTTTTGATTTGGCTATTTGAGTTTAGATATAGGTTATGCCATTTTTTTGTGATTTTTTGTTTGTTTACACTTTTAATTTCTGATTTTGAGATGGGTAAGTTTAAGCTTATTTCTGGGATTTTGAGGGATAGTTTAGCTGCTTTATCGGCGTTTTCATTACCGTATATTCCTACGTGGGCGGGTATCCACAAGAAGGTTATTTGTTTGCCTGCTTTTGTTAGGTCGTTGGAGCTTTTAAGTATTTGATTTATTAATTTAGGTCGGTTTTTGGTATTTTTGTTTTGGAGGGCTTGTAGTCCACTTAGGGAGTCAGTAAGTATTAGGATTTTTTGGTGGTTTTTGGATTCTTGATTGTGGAGGGCTGAGGCCATGCCCATTAGTTCTGCCGTGAATATTGATTGGTTATTTGGGAGTCGGAAGGATTGTGTGGTTTTAGTTGGTTGTGTGGTATGGACTCCGAAACCCGTGTGTTTGGAGGTCGGATCTGAGGATCCGTCCGTGTAAATGTGACACCAATTTGGCCAATTTTTGTGTATGTATGCTAGTGTGGTAGTTTTAGCTATGTTTGGGTCGGTTTGTTTATTTATTTGGCTAGCTAGTGTTGTGTCTATTTTGGGTATTTTAAGTTTAGGGGTGAAGATATTTGATTGTTTGCAGTTTTGTTTAAGATTTTTAATTTGGTGTTCATTTAGGTAGTTTGTTATTCTTTGGGATATTGGGGTAAGTAAGGGGTGTTTACGAGCTAGAGCTTGGTTTTTAGGGCTGATGTTTTGGTTTATTAAGTTTTGGATGAGAGGGTTTGATTGGGACGCGGCCCAGAAATTTAAGCTTAGCTGTTCCCTGCGTAGACTTAGTGGCATTTCTCCTGTTAAGGCCTGAAGAGAGGTGTAGGAGGTGCCATGTTGGGTGCGTGTAATGAGTTTGAGAGCCTGATATTGTATTGAGTCAAGTTTTTTAGATAGAGAGTTGTTTAGGGTGTTGTATATGGCGCAGCCGTAGTCTAGTTTTGATCTAATTAGGGATATGTAGAGAGAGAGGAGAGTATCTTTGGAGGCTCCCCAGTTAGAGCCAGTTAGGCATCTTAGGGTGTTTAGGTCTTTACTGCATTTAGTTGTTAGGTTTTGGATGTGAGCATCCCAGGTGAGATGTTCATCGAAAATAAGTCCTAAGAATTTGGTTTGTTTTTGAAATTTGATTGTTTGATTGTTCAGCTGGAGGATTGGGGAGGTGGGTTTCATGTTTTTATGTTTGAATACTATTCCTGTTGTTTTTTCTGAGTTAAGGGAGAAGCCCCATTTGTCAGCCCATTGTTGTATTTTATTAAGAGATTTTTGGAGTAGATTTTTGGCCATTTTCATGCTTTTAGTGCGGATCCAGATGGCTCCATCATCCGCGAATTTTGATGTGTTTACTTTAGGGGATAGACCCTCGAATAGATCGTTTATCATTATATTGAAGAGGGTGGGGCTGAGGATACTGCCCTGTGGAGTGCCATTTCCTAGGGGACATTGGTCCGATAGAGTTTGGTCTATACCCACGGTTATTTTACGATTGTTTAAGAAGTCCTGGATGTAGTTTATTATCTGACCTTTGAGTCCTATTTTTTTAAGTTTTTGTATTAGCCCATCGTGCCATACCATGTCGAAAGCTTTAGAGAAGTCTAAGAAGATGCCTGTGGTATATTGTTTATTTAGTTGTCCTGTCTTAATATCTTGTTTTAGTCGGGCGAGGTTATCTAGGGTTGAGCGGCCAGGAGTGAAACCGCTTTGATCTGGGTTTATGATGTTATTTTGGGTTAAGTAATGTTGTTATCTATTTTTAGCCATTGATTCCATTACTTTACAAAAGTTTGAAGTTAGGGATATTGGTCTATATGAGTTAGCTTGATTAGCTGGTTTATTAGGTTTAGGGATTGGTATGACTAGGGCCTGTTTCCAGGGAGTAGGAACCTGTCCGTTTAGGTAGATGAGATTGTATAGTTCGAGTAGTGCCTGGAGTAGTTTTAGGGGGAGTTTTTTAATTATTTGGTAAGAGGTTAGGTCTAATCCTGGGGCTGTGCCCTTTTTCCTGTTTTGGATTACGTAGAGGAGCTCCTCCATTGTGTAGGGTTGATTTATTTCTAGATTGTTATTGTTTGGGTCTTTTGTGGGTTTGTTTTCTGTTTTAAGTTTATCTTGGAATTTTTGGCTGAAGTTGCTGTTACTGCTAACGGCCGAAAAGTGGTTGGCGAGATTATTTGCTTTTTGGGCGGGGTTGGTTGAGTTGTTAATGTTAGGGGTTTTTTTATGTCGTTTTAAGCCTTCAATGGCGTGGATTTTGCGCCAGACCGTTCTGGCATCTGTACGGTTATTTATACCTTCGCAGAATTTTTTCCAGTCTCTACTTTTGGCTATTTGGACTAGTTTTTGAACCTGGTGGTTTAGTTCGTGGGCTATGTTTAAATATTTGTAGTCGCGTTTTGCTTTATTGAAGGCTGATTTACGTTTTCGTCTAGTATGTTCTATTTCCTCATTCCACCATGGTACCGTCGGTTTGCCTGTCTTAGATGTTTTGAAGGGGATGGAGGTTTTGGCTGCGTTTATTATATAGTCTGTTAGGTTTTTACAATAGGTTTCTGGATCATTATTTTCTATTTCGTTTAAGTTAGCTTCGTTGCAGATATCTTGGAATTGGTCCCAGTTAGCTTTATTGTAATGGAATTTTGGTTCTTGGTTTTCTGTTTGGATTGGTACGTTTGTATTTCCTATGGTTATGTTTATGGGGAAGTGGTCGCTACCTAGCGGGACGTCGTGCACTTCCCATTGAGTGCTTTGGGCTAGATCTGCGGTGCATATGGTTAGGTCGATAGCCGACATTTTTTGGCTTATCTTATCGTACCTCGTGGGTTGGTTGCTATTAAGGAGTACTAGGTCGTTTGTTTCTATCCATTCGGAGATTAATTTGCCATGATTATCTATTTTATCATCTATGCTCCATGTAGGATGGTGAGCGTTAAAGTCTCCTAGGAATATAGTAGATTTATCGCTTATTTTGAGTAGTTTGTTTAGATCCTCAGGTTGGACTTTCTGTTCCGCACCAGTGGTAAATATTTATGATGTTTATGTTTCGGTTATTTAATGTGATTTTAATGCCGTTGGCTTCTAGGTTTGGAGTGTCTATTTTTATTTCTTCGTAATTTATATCTTCCCTGATAAATATGATTAGTCCTCCTGCGGCTCTTCTTGTTTTCGGTTTAGCTCTGTCAGTTCTAACTGAGTTGTAGTTAGGTAGTGTGAATTTCGATTTTTTTGAGAATTTGGTTTCCTGTATACAAGCAATGTGAGGGCCTTTATTTAGTTTAAATTTAGTTTTTAGTTCATGGCCGTGGCTTTTTGTTCCGTCTATTAAATGCGTGTCTGGTCGGACCCCTCTTACTTTTATTAGAATGCCAGCCTTCGACCTGGTTGGTTGTTTGGGATTCCGTGGAGCTGAAACCTCTGCTCACCATCTTGAGCCTCGCTCACTTGCCTGTGAGACGCCCCCTATAATCCTCTATTGTTTTACCAATCAACACGCTTCTTTGGCTATCGTTTTACAAAAACGCTTTTCGCAATAGAGTGATTTGGTTTTCTTTTGACACTGTTTCTGGTAAATATTCCCTGGACAGAGAAGATATTGGCGACATGGGTTCCAAGCATCGTTTGATATTAATTTTGTAAACAATTCAATTCATTAATTTGAGCTCGAACATATATTTAAGAAAGTAAGAGAGGTTCTGATTACTCGCGAGTGTGTTATCGGATATGTCGACAGATGGATTCAAACTTCAAATGGTATATTTCGAAATTCAAGCGTCTATACTGACTGCACTAACACCCGCCAACAATGTTGGTGAAATATTTAATATGCTACAGTTTCATAATAAAAGCGACACAATCCTTTCCATATTCAAAAGAAAATCTCTGTTAAAAGCATTCCGACTGTATCGTGAGCATGTGTTTATAAATCACTATCAAATAGTGATGGTATCGGGCGTTCGTGAAACGTTAATTCCATGTAAGTGGAAAATAATACAACACAATCGTCTTGCCTCCTACCATCCCAGACAATATTTCCACCGGGCCCCTTTCAAGGATGTTCTTTTAAACACATACATGCGTATCTAAAGAAAGAAGTCTGTGTATTGCTTTAATAATAAATATTGCATATATTTAAGGCAAAGCATTAAACTGACACTTTGGCTACGTACACGTGTCACAAAATGGACCCGTTAGACCACTTCAGGAAGCTCATCGGATGTCGTTATTTGGAAATACCCCTGGTGGTTATAGTTTATAATAAGAAAAGTATCCCTGCAGTGAAAGCATTTTCGGATTTCGGATTGCGTGGGTAAACTACTCCCTAGTTGTCATCCATGTTTTCTGGTATAACCCTAAACTTGTGTTTTTGTCGTCATTCAATTGATGCTCAGTTAATTTATTACAGGTATGATTACTGGAGGCACCACTCAGATTACCTGATAAAGTTTCCCATTAGCCATTTCGTGTGTCTGGGGTATTTATTCAATTCAAAACCAGGTTGAAACCGAATCCCGGTTTGAAGTGAGGTGAAATGTATGTCATATAATATGCACGTTTCAGCCCAGCAAGAGGAGTGATCACCGTCATTCCTCGCCATCAAAGGATCAGCAGAAATTACGTTGATTGAATAATCACTGTTATTTTGCACAGTGGATTTGTCAAAAGTAAGCGTTTACATGTGTATGTTTACTAAAGCAGACGGAATACCCCAATATCTGGGCGTGAAGTGCCGATGTGAAAACAACATACTTTGTTCAAAGCCGTTGTTTGCAGTACCACTGAACAGAATCATTCTTGTTCCTCTACGTCTTGGTTGAGAAGTTCTTCGATGCGCGATAGACGTTGTTTTTCACAAGTCTTTTCCTTTGTATGCGTGTATATGTTACAGTCAATGTGTAAAATATGATTCACTCAGGCAATTTATAGAATCTCTAAATATTTCAGGCGATTGACTGAAAAATCTGTTCATTTATTTAACAGACTGACTAAAAATGACTAAGACTGTCAAAAGGGCTTAAAAACATCACAATAGATTAATTATGCTGGGATTAGAATCCAAACAATATAGAAATGTACTTTTAATATCCTTACATTTTCAGTCACTCGGTGATGATATTAAACATAACAAAAAATTCATTTCGTCATCATAATAATACAGATGGGCATATTTTTCAGTCAATTTGTGAAATAACTGAATATTTAGGCGTTTAATAAATTTCCTAAGTGAAACGTTTGCACATTTTTACTGTAAAAACATAAACACCATAAAATAAGCAATGGACAGGTGAAATATTTTCTTTGTGTTGCAAGTCAAAATAGTGTAAACGAAAATCACACAATTACCAAGCAAGTGACTTATCAAAACACCGTCACCATTAATGATGCTACCCACAAAGATACCTACATTTCCCTATTATTTCCAAAACTGTATTTCATTTTGTTGATAAATGTGACCATACGCCCTTATACTGTCAATAAAAGTGACAACTGCGCTTACGAATGGCGCAGCACAGGCCGCGAACTAGTCTAGATCTCTGCTATATCATCCGGGTACTCACGGGGAAAAACAATAACAAAGGCAACAACTCTCGGGGAATTGCTTTAGGTAATTGCCCATTTAACAGTATTCAAGTTATATCACGGCATGTCACCTTAATGTGGGAGGAAAGCCCAAAGTGATGCAGGTCTCAGACGTCCACCATTTCGGTGAACCCCACGAGCACGGGTATGGTGCTGACAAACCTAGAAACTTAATTGGGGCGAACCGGGTTTCGAACCCACAATCATAGGTTTCTGGCGTGCCCAAGGGACGCAACTATGCACAGCGAATCACAAAGCCTAAGACGACTTGGCCACCCGTGCCCCCCACTGAAATCAAAATCGGGGCACCATGTTATAAATCCTGAAGACGCTCAAATAGCAGTTCATGGAAGATTTACATTCTCTCATCAATTCTAAGAAATGTGCTTGAAAAAAAGAAATTGATTAAAATTTCCCAATCAAATCTAGTTATAATCAGCCTGATAAGTCTATGTAAACATATACATGTATATTCTGGTGTCTTCCTCTAAAACACGAAACCAGCTCTTCCCTAAGTTTATTTAAGAAGCTTCGTATAAAGTTGTGTTATTTCAATGTGGTAACTGTACAGGTATGTCTTTGACTTGCAAATACCTGACTTGCATTTGCATGTGTTTGTGGTGGATACGCTCTAAACCTGATTCATGAGTATGATTCATTAACACATGCTTATGATATAGTCGGAATGGAATGGAAAAGTAGTAAATTATGGAAATGGTATTGTTTATTTTGTTTTCAATAAAAAGCGTATTCTTTTACAATGTTAATAGTCGTCCACACATCAAGAACTTTGTACTACAAATACCTAACGACGTAAATTTGTGAAGGACTTCGTTTACCATAGGAAATATTTAATAACCAAACGATTTTGTCCAGACTATTTCACATTATATTCAGAATGAAACTTATCACGAAACATTATGGGATACTAGACATGCACAAAACATTAGTTGGTTATGAGGTTTCCTGACGGTCATTTTGGCCGACACATGATAGTGTTTGATTCTGTTCTATCTTATTTGTTGCCGTGAAAATCACCTCAGCTAATGTGTGTACGAGTATTTGTAATTGTAGTCATGACCACAAGATCACCTTACATTTGCAGACTAAATAAAGTATAGATATCGGTATTGGTAAAAGGAAAAGAAGCTTTACACTATGATCTTAAATAATGCAGAGTAGCATGCCATGGAAAACGTAACTCAAAATCAGTCAAGGAAAAAAGTAATACAATATATTGTACCGTATATTTAGCACAACTGTCACAAGATAGCGTGACTATTCTGTCTCGAAAGTGTCGCGATAGTGGCGTGAAAGTGTCGCGATAGTGGCGTGAAAGTGGCGCGATAGTGCCGTGAAAGTGGCGCGAAAGTGGCGCGATCTTGTAAAATGTTATTGCGAAAATGGCGCGAAAGTGTCTCGAAAGTGGCGGAATAGTTTCGCGTTAATGGCCCAAAGGTGGCGCGATAATTCCGCGTTAGTGCCGCAATAGTGGCGAGAAAATTTCGCGAAAATAGGGGAAGTTACTTATGAAATGTAGTGTAGGTGCAGTAATGTTACAAGAGGAAGACAGCGAAACGTTTCCTGTTGTGTGTCAGCAGGAAATTGTTTGATAGGGAAAAGGCTTATTCTGCAATTGAGAATGAGTGTTTGGCTATTGTGTAGAGCATACAGAAGCTAAGTCGATTTCTGTATGGGATAGAGTTCCTGCATGAGAGACATCATCAACCATTAGTTTGGAAGTCAAAGGCTAAATTGGCAAACGGATGAGTGATGAGGTGGGCCTGAGCTTTACCATCTTCCCAGGGCAAGGGAGTTAACGGACTTTAAAAGTCAAGTTTCCACCCTTGCCGAACTAGGCTGGAATTCCTGGGCTCGATCGTAGCTCCACCAGTGGCTATTACGAGTTTTGACCCTTCTATGCCTCTCCTATGGACCAAATAGATTCCGATTCTCGTATCACTTGCATTTGTTTCAAACAAAACGGTGGCGCCCAGTCAGGACGATCTGATCGATAATCTATATCTATATTGTGGTGAGGTGAGGTGAAATGGGGTTTAACGTCGCGTCCAAGATTATTGCACTTATGTAGCGACGTGCATGTACGTGTGTGTGTTTGTGTGGCTGCTTGAACTAGTCCGGACTGATGCCGATTTATAGTGCTAGCACACTGAGATACCATGCCGCAGTTTAACATGAATACCCCACTCAGACACAGTATACTGACTCCGAGCCGACCAGTCCTTGTTTTAGCCCCTTCATGCCGAGCGCCAGACAGGGTAACAACAAGTACCATCTTTTAACGTCTTTTGGTATGACGCGGTCGGGGATCGAACCCCGGACCTTCCGCTCTCCGGGCGGACGCTCTACCACAAGACCACGGAGGCGGTCTATCTATATTGTGATAAAACGAGTCTTACATCGCGAAGTGCATCAAATCACACGAGCACAATGATTAAAAACATGAAAAGATTTAGAAAATATCTTTTGACAACGAGCTAGCGGTGCACATGTTTTGCAAATCCTGCAGTCGACCGAAATCTGCATGACACTTTACGAAGCGGATTTCGATTTCGGTGCGCGATTTTGATTGGACTATGCATAGACTCGTTAGTCCAGCCAAAATCTAACTCCATAATACCAGCCTAGTTCGGCAAGGGTGGAAACTGGACTTTTATAGTCAGTTAACTCACTTGCCTCGGGAAGATGGAGCTTTACAATTTATACAGGTTTTTTATACAGGCTGTCAAGGGTGTTGAGAATTATGGGCAGGCCTCCTGAGCGGATGTCCACCACAAGTGGGTAGTTTTCTTTTCCTGAATTGGATCTTGTACTTGTAATGACAGTGTGTAACACTTACTTGGGAAGGGAGGTATTGCCAAGATCATAATGTCATTTTAATTTGGTTTGACTGCATGTATGGGTTGTGTGCTGGAGAAGGGTCTAACAAGAGTGGTTGAACTGTAAGTGATTATGAGAGTGAAGTTATGTAAGCTGGTTGAATTGAGTGGACAGGCTTGCATGCTTTGCTTGATTTGTACAAGTCAAGTCAAGTCGAGTCATTTATTCCGTATAAATGGCCATGAGGCCAACATGTGTAAAATATGGGACAATATAATGATACCGCGCCACTAACATGATTCTATTTTCTTTCACAATACATTCATATTATTTCTTATTTTAAAGACTTTATCGAGGAAAATACAGAGTAACTTATCATAACCAACCATGTTCAACAAGTTGATAAATTTGTACATATTTGGTTTATAATAATAATAAGTTGGAAGATATTTAACAAGTAAATGGTTATAAGCCGGACATACCAACACGACGTGGAGTTCATCTTCAACTTGTGCGTTCCAATAATGACAAGATGTATCTGGTGTTTGGTACTTTCTATACGAATTTACACTGAAACCATGAATATTATAAGGTAGCTTTGTCAGGCATCTCCGTAAACCTGCATTGTTGATAAATAAGTATTTCTCGGGATTGTAGTCATGTTTAATCATTGAGTAGAATTTGAAGTATCTTGATATGGATATTTCATGGCTCCACTCTTGGAAATATACATCTTTACATCGTTGCTGAAATAATTCTAAGAAATAGTTTCTGTTATCAATTGACTGGGCTACCCACACATAACCAAAACCATATTTGCAAAGCAGTTTCCGTACTTTCGAGACCCAGTTTTCATCACCTGATTCGTCTAATCTTTTGAACATTTCATAACACTTCTTGGTGTATCTGTGTGTTGGTTGACGGAGGAGCCTGATCCAAAATACAAGTAATCTGACATTTGCAAATAAATATAGCGGATAACGCCCGCACTCAGCTAAAACAGCTAATTTTACCATCAAATAGTTTGAAGGCAGCATTAACCGGTAGGTTTTTAAATCTATACATAAAGCGTTTGATTGGGAATACTGCTTTTTCAGCCAGTTGGGATAATGTCTCACACGCTTTCATAAACATGTTCCTGCAATAGAAGACAATATCTAGATATTTATAATATGACGTTACTTCTATTTTTTCCCCATTTATAAAACATTTCTTATATTATATAAGGTCCCACCTTTTTGAAAACTACAATTTTCGTTTTCTTAGAATTTTTTTTAATCCCCATTTCTCACAGTAGGTGCTTAAAATATCTTTTTTCTTTTGAAGATTTAAAACAGTATCTGCAAATATTGCTACATCATGTGCGAAAAGCAGTATAGACAACGCTTTAAGAGATTCATCAATAAATATGCCACTGGTATAATGTACATTATAAAAAGTACCGGTGACAATATGCATCCCTGTCGCACCCCACATGCTGTATTAAATACATCAGTCATGGTTTGCTTATTGTACCTTACAGATGCTTTTACATTCTGATATATGCCATTTAGCAAATTATACACTTTTCTATGGATACCTCTTTGTAATAACAAACACATCAATTTATTCCTGTCAACAGAGTCAAATGCTTTATACAAGTCCACAAATATGCAGTAAAATATCCCTCTTCTTTCTCATATACTTATGAATTACTGAATGTAAGATAAAGGCTTGATCACTGGTGGTAAAACCTTCCCTAAAGCCCGCCTGCGCTCCAGAAATAAGATCTTGTGTATCTATCCAGAATTTAATTCTATCATTTATGATAGTTAAAAACACTTTACTGATAACGTCAAGTATTGCTATTCCTCTATAGTTTCCTGGGTCAGTTTTAGCTCTTATAAAGAGGTACTCTTAACCCTACATTCCAAGATGATGGAAATGATCCAGTTTCAAGGATTTTATTAAATAACTTATTCAAAAACGGTAGAATAATAGTGCATACTTCTTTAAAGGCTTCGGCAGGAATACCATCTTCCCCTGGTGTCTTGTCTTTTTTAGACTCTTTATCGCCCGTAAAATTTCCTGCTCTGTAATAATGGATGCCAATTCATTATCACTTTCACTACAATATTTACACTCCTCAATATTGTGGTCTCAGAGAAAGTCAATTACATGATCGTTAAACTCAGTATTGGATCTCATTTCTGGGTTAAGATTTGTTTAAAGTATTCATATCCTGTCTCTCATCCGGAGTATTTTGAGAGTAGCCCTTAATAGTTTTCCAGAATATAGTGCAATTTTTATCTTTAGCGGCGTCAATAATATCCTCAAGTATCATTTTTTTCATATCTTATCTTTTTGTCATTACAAACTCTTTGGAATTCTTTCTTAACATCAAGGTATTTTTGACAATGTACGGTGTTCTTTGTCTTCCTAAATTTATTTAGTAGCTTATATATGTATTTCTTAAGTTGTTGGCATTCACTTGGGTTTTTCTTTGTATGTTCTGTTCCTACTGTTTACACTCATGTTTCGTGGGTATATATTCATGACAGCATTAAAACAGTCACCAAACAAGGAGTTGATTTGTTCTACTGCAACATCAATATCCACATCAATAACGTTATGGAATTTTTGTGAATACTCATCAACAATATTTAGGAAATACTGATTGAACTCACCACGACCTGCTGGTCTCCACGTAAACCTCTCCACGCGGTGAGCACATGAGCGTGCATCCCGTGGCTGAACTGGGTTACGTGACCTAGCAGTATCGCACGATAAATTTACTGTCATCGGAAGATGATGTGATTCAGTTGCGGTTAAATATCAAAGTTAATTACTTTTCCAAACAAAGAGGTAGAAACTATACAAAATAATCTATGACTATATCCTTGAGTACAAATATAAGTATAATCTCCATTTTTATCATTATCTACCCTTCCATTTAAGACATGCATATTGAAGTTTCGACATAGAGACAACAGTTGTCTCCCTTATCATTTATAACTTCATCTTTGGATATTCTCTGTATATCAAAATAATAATTATCACATTCAAATTCATCAATGTAACATTGTTCTTAACCTATTCTAGCGTTCATATCCCCCAGCAGTACATATGAGGTTCCTGGGTGTTCTGTTAGTAAGAGGCACTCGTGAAGAGCAACCTCCTCGTGGTGAGTGCTGGGTAGCGCTAATAGCTCTTCCCCCGTGTGGAACCAGGGCAGAATAATCCCATAGCACCCCATTGCTGGTCGTAAGAGGCGACCAAAGTGGGCAGCCTGTTTGCCGTGGGTTGCGTCCTTGTGTCGGCGGAGGACGGGAGTCTGGTAGTTGAGGGCACTGGTTCCTGGAACTGTGTTCCTTTGCCCAACACACTACTTCGACCCTTACTTCGCCTAGACGGGTGGTAAGATGGGCCCGGTCTTATCAATCAGCTGGTCATGCCAGGCCCTGTGCGTAATATTGTATATGCACAACTGTGTTGTATTTTAATGTATATTTTGGTCTTGGCCGTACATTACTCGTGTGTATTCTCAAGTTTGGATTGAATAAATTGCCTAGAGTCTTACGCCTGAAGGCGGTGGCTCATGGGCCAATCTGGCATTATTGACCTCCGGGTTCTATTTGTCATCAGATAACTGTCTTGGGCGGAACTAGTCTGACTTTTAACCCTGTTTGACAATAATAGCTACCTGTGTCCTTTTTGCTGGAGTATAGCACCCCTGTAGCCCTGGTGTTTGTAGTTGGTTTCCACTACATCACTGTCCTTGCTGACACTCCATGGCGGGTGGGGAGCAGGGTTGTCGAAAATCTTTCTTTCATCATGGCTACTCCCCTTCACTCTGGTTCTAGATCTAAAACTAAAAGGAGGCATATAGACACAGATATTGCACTATCTTCTTATGAAGATACTGTACCCAATATCGATTCTTGGCCACGATTTCTTGTTGTGGAAGGAGTTGATGGTCAGCCCCTGAAACTCAACCCCTTTGTCATTTCAAAGTCTATTGAAGGTATTTGTGGTACTGTCAAAAATGTAACTCGTCTCCGGTCCGGTTCCCTGCTTGTGGAATGTGTAAGGAGGCAGCAATCTCTGAATCTACTCAAAGCTCAACATTTTGCAAATACAGAGATTGTTGTCTCTGAGCTCAAAACACTCAACTCATGTAGAGGCATTGTACGTGACCGTGCAAAATGCCTCTCGGACATGTCTGAAGAAGAGATTGTTGCAGAAATGAACCCTCAAGGTGTATCTTCAGTTAAACGGTTCACAAGGAAAGATGGTGACAACATCATAAAATCAACAACTTACCTTTTCACGTTTAATCTCACTAAGCTTCCTTCCTCTATTAAAGCCGGTTATTTCAACATCGGAGTGGATGTATATATACCGAATCCACTCCGTTGTTTTAAATGTCAGCAATTTGGACATGGAGCCAAATCCTGTCGTCATACTCAAGTTTGCTCCCGCTGCAGTAGGACCCATGATAGCACTGAGTGCACAGACACTACCAAATGTGCAAACTGCGGCGGTGTTCACATGTCTACTTCCAAATCATGTCCCTTGTTTGTGACACAGACCAAAATTTTAAAACTAAAGTACACCAATGATATCTCATTTACAGACGCGAAGAAGTTGGTTACAAGTGAATCAACCACTTCCACTTCTTCACTTACCTATTCTGCTGCAATCTCCTCTTCTCTTCTCAAGGCTGATAATAGCTGTCAAAACAGAAACCCTCGTCAAGACCACAGATAATTTTGATTTAAGACAGTACAATTCTTACCATTGCTTTTCCCCTCCAGGGGTTAAAGCAACTGGAGGATCTTCTGTTATGGTGAGGCAGGGCGTGATTCACAGTCCTGTTCCTCTCAATACCCCTCTTCAGGCTGTTGCAGTACGTGTAACACTGAATATTGTTTTTACTTTATGTTCTTTGTATGTACCACCATCATACTCTCTCCGACAGTCTGATCTCCAGGCACTGTATGACCAACTCTCTAAGCCCTGTGTCATCATGGGAGATTTAAATGGCCATAACCCACTTTGGGGTAGTAATGACAGCAATTCAAAAGGTAAATTATTGGAGGATTTTTTCATTAATAACGACTTACGTTTCAGAACCATCATTGAAAATACATATCTCCATCCTGCAACTGGAACGTATTCTTGTCTGGACTTGTCAGTTGTCGATTCTGATTTACTAAGTCAATTTGAATGGTCAGTCCACGATGACCTTTGTGGAAGTGACCATTTTCCTACTGTCTTAAAATCTGTGACACCATCTGATCTCCGTCATCAAGATGGAATTTTACTAAGGCCAACTGGGCTTCATATGAAATACTTGGTACTTACACACTAAAACCTGAAATGTTTCTCAATGTTCCTGACCCTATACAACTTTTCTCTGACGAACTGAATAAAATAGCTGAAGATTGTATCCCGAAGTCCTCCGCAAATCCTCACTTTCGTAAAGCATGGTTTACCAACGACTGCAAACAAGCTAGGAAGGCAAGGAAAAAGGCTGAAAAGTACTTCCGCCGCCATCCTATGGTCCATAATCTAAATAAATTCAAAATTGTCAATGCTAAAACCAGGCGTACTTTTAAACAAAACAAACGCCAATCTTAAAAAAATAAATTATGTGTCCAAAATTAATTCACGTACGCTGGTGTCCAAGGTGTGGAACATGATTCAGAAAATTAAAGGTAAGGGTAATAAATCAAGCATACATCATCTTAAAAATGACGATCAGTTGTTAACTGATAAATCGGATATTGCAAACAAACTGGGTGAAACTCTAGCTGAGCATTCTTCCTCGTCTAACTATGTACCTAACTTTCAAAAATATAAAAAGCAGCAGGAACAGAAACCTATTAATTTTAATTCAGATAACGGGGAAGATTATAATGAAGTATTTTCCATTCATGAGCTCCATATTGCCCTTGGGCAAGCTCATGATACTGCTTCAGGGACTGATAACATACATTATCAACTCCTGAAACATTTACCAGAATCATGTTTGGAAACCTTACTTTTCATATTTGATGATATATGGACCTCTGGAAAATTTCCTTCTTCGTGGCGTGATGCCATTGTTGTTCCTATACCGAAACCTGGACGGGATCATAACGATCCATCAAATTATAGACCAATTTCATTAACTAGTTGCGTTTGTAAAACCATTGAACGCATGGTCAATAATAGATTAACATGGTACTTGGAATCCAATAATTTAATTACAAATATTCAATGTGGATTCAGTAAAATTCGTAGTACCATTGACCATTTAGTTCGACTGGGGTCATTCGTTAAGAATGCCATTGTTAACAAACAGCATGCAGTGTCTATCTTTTTCGATCTGGAAAAAGCATATGACACTACATGGAAGCATGGCATTTTAAAAGATTTACATGACTTTGGATTGCGAGGCCGTTTGCCTCAATTTATATCCAAGTTTTTAACTGACAGACAATTTCAGGTCCGCGTGGGATCTACCCTGTCTGATCATTATACTCAGGATCAGGGCGTCCCACAAGGCAGTATTTTGTCTGTCACACTGTTTAGTATAAAAATAAATAGCCTGTCTAAGGTTTTTAACGATTCCATTGATGGATCTTTATTCGTGGATGATTTTAATATTTCCTGTCGTGGTAAAAATATGAATGCTATTGAAAGGCAACTACAATTATGCCTAAACAAAATCCAAAAGTGGTCATTAGAAAATGGTTTTAGATTTTCAAAATCTAAAACTAATTGTATACATTTTTGTAGACAGTACAAGCCTCACAAGGACCCAGATCTAGTTTTAGATGGCACTCCTATTGTTGTAAAGGAGGCCAAGTTCTTAGGCATTATTTTTGACCATCATTTAACCTTTTTGCCACATATCAGATATTTAAAGAATAAATGCCTGAAGGCACTTGACCTGTTGAAAGTTGTCTCTAACGCAAAGTGGGGAGGGGATCAGAAAACTCTCCTCCAACTGTACAGAGCTCTCATACGCTCCAAACTGGATTAAGGCTCCATCAATTATGGTGGAGCTTGCAAAAGTAACTTAAAACTGCTTGATGCTATCCACCATCAAGGACTCAGGCTTTGCCTGGGTGCCTTCCGAACATCTCCTGTATCTAGTCTGTATGTTGAAGCTGATGAGCCATCCCTTAAAGACCGCCGCCTAAAATTATCTTTACAATACATCACAAAACTATATTCAAATCAATCAAATCCTGCATATGACTGCGTTTTTCATCCTCACCATGTAGACCTCTATCATAAGAAACCGTCGCTTGTTCCACCCCTTGGAATAAGAATACAACCTGACATTTCTGCTGCAAATATTGATCTCACAATCATATCTCCGACTCAAATACTCTCGTCTCCTCCGTGGCCACTAGTAAAGCCACAGGTAGATCTTTCATTAACAGCACTAAAGAAATCAGACACCAATCAACTCATGTATCAGCAAAAATATAATCAATTAAGAAGTGCATACAATACTTATAAGTCTATATTTACAGATGGATCCAAGGATGGTGACGCAGTTGCTTGCGCCACCGTCATTGGATCCAGAACCATATCATCCAGATTACCAAATGACAGTTCCATTTTTACAGCAGAATCGCAGGCAATATTAACAGCTCTCAAATATATAAATACTCAGTCCAAACATAATAACTTCCTCATATTTTCTGATTCCCTTTCTTGTCTTCAAGCCATTAAGAATATTTCATATGAACATCCACTTTTACACGAAATTATAGAATTATTTAATGATCTTGCTACTGGCCAATATGACATCGTCTTTTGTTGGTTACCCAGCCATGTTGGTATCTTTGGTAACACAATGGCTGATGCGGCTGCAAAAGAAGCACTCAACAAATCTGTGACAACACTTCTCATCCCATATACTGATTATAAACCTGTAATCAGATCTTACATCCGAGATTTAATGCAGCAGAAGTGGGACGCCCAAGTAGGTATCAATAAATTACATGAAATTAAACCAAATATCGGTAACACCTACTTGGGCTGTCAGTCCAGATTTGAAGAGGTCATTATGCGACGATGTCGTATTGGTCATTCAAGATATACGCAGGAATATTTATTGAAGGGTGAGGATCCTCCGTTTTGTATCCCTTGTGATGAAAGAATCACGGCCAAGCATGTCCTGCTTGACTGTATTGATTTTTCCATCACATGGGATAAATATTTCAGTGTTAAAACGGTCAAGGACCTTTTTAATGACGTTAATTATCGTTTAATATTATGCTTTTTAAAAGAAATAGAACTGTTTCATAAATTTTGATGTATTTAGGATATTCTTTTATAAATTGGTAGTGCTTATTTATAACTGAGATTGTTAATGGCTGTACCCTTGAGGGGGTTGAAGTAGCGTAAAATTATTGTCCCCCTAAGAGGGTATGTAAGTCCCACATGATTCGAAATATTTGTATGCATGCCAGAATTTTAAAGAGTAGTATTTTCGTCATTTTAACTTCAGGCTTAACTGGTATACAATCACCAGTGACTGAAGGGATGATATAAATCCTGCCGGGGTCCATGCAGGAAGCAAAGGCACTGTAAGTCCCCACGGTCCCTGGTATGGTGATCTCCCTTTAGTTACTGACGATCTCAAGCTCATTTTTATATCGTGATGTCAACTCAATCTTTCTTCTTTTAAATGTGCCTCGACTAGTTTTAAATCTAATCTGTGATATGCTAGTTATCGTACTGTCCTTCGATGACAGGTTTTTATACAGTTTAAATATATGCATTATTTCTGACCAACTTCTCGTCACGATATGGCAGCAATATTGCCGATGTGACGTTAAATGTTAACTCACTCACTCACTCTGTTAGTAAGATATGTAATCTACTATCCAACAAGTCCATACCCTTGAGGTGTTCACTCGGAGAAGCAGATGCTTCAGAGTTGGTGACGTACCCAAAACCAAATAAAACTGGTGAGGAGTAGACACTACACAAGTAAAAGATAGAGTCTGTCCAGTCAGCATGTAGTCTGGTGAATGTGTTGACAATCGACTTAGCGATGTATACGGCAACACCTCCGCTGTATCTACCCCGATAAAAGCGACGGTTTCTAGTACACTGGAAACATTGGTGTTCTGAAAATAAAGTTTCAAAGTCGGAAGTAATTTTTTGCCCAAGTCTCTAAGAAACATATCATATCATAATTTGAACAAAATGTTAATGCATTTTTATCTGATTTTAGTTTCGAGTATAACCCATTTACATTCCATGTAAACAATTTCAATGATCTCAATACATTTACTGGATGTTCATAATAGGTATTGCTATTTGTACTTAACTTTGATTTAGTGAAACTATTTGCTCGGCCTCGGCCCCCCTGCTAAGTCTCCCGCTCATTGTCACTCGCTACATCCGGAGTAGAAGAGTCATGTCGTCTGCTACCAATTCTGTGGTCTCCAGTGAGCATGTTGACGTCGGGACGTCTACGCTTTCCTATTTTGACATAAGATTTGTTATTCCAATCATATGCATATACATCGCCATTGACGATCAGTTTGTTGTAGGAGATGTAACAGTCGTCACCGTGATCTCAATACTGCTTCACATACTCCCCTAGCTGTCTCCTCGTGTCTCTCACGGTTTGGATGTAGTCAGGGGATACTCTATAGGTTTTGTTGTTATGTAAAGTGTATCTCGCTGTCTGGCTTATCATTTCTCTGTCTTTGAAGGAAGAGAGCTTTACAATTATTGGACGAGGTTGCCTTTTGGTTGGTAGCCTGTGCGCTCTCTCTATCTGAATGTTCTTTACATCATTCTCATTCATATTTAGCTCAGATTTCATAAAGTGTCTGACCTTATCTTCTGAACAAGTCCAGTTGTCGTTTCTGTCCTCATCCTTAACACCAACAATTAACAAATTCTTCCTCCGAGACTGGGCTTCGAGTTTTTCTAGTTTATCTGACATGAGAATCTTTTCATCTTCTAGTCCCTCAATTATTATACCCCCTTTTACGAACTAAATCGGGGGTATATAGCGTTCCGTCTGTCCGTCCTTCCTTCCGTCCGTCCTTCCGTCCGAGCTTTTGTACGGCCCATAACTTTTTAACCATGCACCCTAGCTTCACCAAACTTTCTACACACATTAACCACAATGAGTACTTGTGCCTTTTGCTAGTTTGAAGATTGTGATTTTTTTAATTTTTGACGTTTCCATGGAAACATAAGAAACTTAAACTGTTAGGCTGGGTGTTTTGTACGGCCTATATCTTTTTAACTATGCACCCTAGCTTCACCAAACTTTCTACACACATTTACCACAATGAGTACTTGTGCCTTTTGCTAGTTTGAAGATTGTGAATTTTTTAATTTTTGACGTTTCCATGGAAACATTAGAAACTTAAACTTTTAGGCTGGGTGTTTTGTACGGCCCATATCTTTTTAACCATGCAACCTAGCTTCACCGAACTTGCTACACACATTAATAGCAATGAGTACTTGTGCCTTTTGCTAGTTTGAAGATTCTGAAATTTTTAATTTTTGACGTTTCCATGGAATCATGGTGAAACATAAATTTTGGGTAGAGTTTTTGTACGATCCATGTTTACAATATTATGTATCCTAGCTTCAGCAAACTTGCTACATTAACCGCTATGATTGTTTTTTCATCTTTCATAAGATTCTGAAAGTTTTGTCTTTTGCTGTTTTCATGGAAACATGATGGAATTTAGAAATTTTGACTGGTTTTGTATAGCTAATATATTTTCAAAAATTGTTTCCACACATGTAGATCATCATAAGTATCTGTGCTTTGTGATAGTTTGAATTTATGAATTCTTAACCATATCTGTTAAGGCTAGATGGAAATTATTAATTTATTGATTTTCTTATATGATATTGTTCCATTTTTTATGTGTTTTCATATCAACAATTTTTGGTCCTTCTGATAATTCTTCTTATGTAACTCCTCAATCAAATTTTTATTCAAAGGTGTTCATGGTGATCTACTTCCTCGCAGTGAACACTGGTAACATGGGAGATTGGGGGGGGGGGGGGGGGGGGGCGGCAATTGTCACTGGAACTCAATCTTAGTTTTTAAAACTTTGAAGTTAAAATCAGTTAGAAATATGTAATATTTCATTAATTATTTACTTTGGGTTTGTGTGATATCCCTTGCTTCAGTGGCGTGAGTGTTATACTTTTATTGATTATATTGACTGTACCTATTATGTCATCTTGAATAATTTGTCAATATATGCAGTATGTCATTTGAGATTGGGCACTCGTGAAGAGCAACCACTTCGTGATGAGTGCTGGGTGCCGCTAATAGCTCTTCCCCCGTGTGGAACCGGGGTAGAATTTGTCCACAGCACCCCATTGCTGGTCGTAAAAGGCGACCGAATTGGGCAACCTGTTTGCCGTGGGTTGCGCCCCTGTGTCGGTGGAGGACGGGATTCTGGTGGTTGAGGGCACTGGAACCAGAAACAGGTGTTCCTTTAGCCCAATACACCACTTTGACCCTTACCCCACCTAGACGGGTGGTAGAACGGGCCCGGTTCTATCAATCGGCTGGTCATGACAAGCCCTTGTGCATAGAATTATTTTTGCACATCTTTGATATTTCAAAAATGTAATATTTTGGACTTTGAATAAACTACTTATTGATATACTAAATTGCCGAGAGTCTGATGCCAGAAGGCGGTGGCTCATGGGCCAATCTGGTAATAGACCTCTGAATTCTGTGTTTCTTGGGAATAATGTTATGGGCCGAACCAGCCTGACACCTCTTCTTTTGGATCTCATAGCTATTCAAGTCGATATTTACTAGAGTATAACACCTCTGTAACCCTGGTGTTGCAGGCTGGTTGCCACTGCGACAATATCTTTGATGACACTCGGTGGCGGGTGGGGAGCAGAAGTGCTGAACCATATTATCCCACCATGTATCACTCACTCACTTCTGGTTCTAGCAAGACAAACAAACGTCGACATACAGAGTCAACTTCGTCAGATGATGAAGTTTTGTCTGAAGTTAAGGATGCTTGGCCTCGGTTTATAGTTATATCCTCTTCCGATGGACTTCCACTGAAATTAAATCCGTTCGCTATCTCCAAGTGCCTGCGGAGAAGTGAAGAATGTAACGCGCCTTCGGACTGGTTAAATTCTAGTAGAATGTGCAAGGAGGGAGCAATCTGTCAATCTGCTGGGTTTACAGCAGTTTGTTAATACTCAGGTTGTTGTTTCCGTGCACAAGACAATAAACTCAAGCAGAGGCATTGTCAGAGACCTAGATCCCTGTCTTTCCGATTTGAGCGAGGAAGAGTGAGTGAGTGAGTTAAGATTTAAAGTCACATCGGCAGTATTTCAGCCATATTGTGACTTGAACAAGTTATGCATTTAGATTATATATTAAAAATGTCATCGAAGGACAGTACAACAACCAGCAATATATCACAGACTATAGTTTTAAAACTAGTTTTAGAACAATAAAATAATCAGATACAATTCAGACGATACAATATAAAAACGGGCTGTAGATCGCCAGCAACCAAAGTTAGGCCACCATACTAGGGACCATGGGATTTACGGTACTTCTGCTACCTACATGGTACCCCAGCAGGATTTACACCATCCCTCGGGCCACTGGCGATTATCAGACGGATTAGCCAAAGAGGTAAAATCAACAAAAATACGACGATTAAAATCACAGAGAAATGAAAAGATACGTTGAGTGATACCGGACTTACGTACCTTCCCAGGGGGACAATTGTTTTACGATACTTCAACCCTCTTTGAAGATACAGCCACTAACAATCTCAGTTATGATTTCATTCCACCAAATTAAAATTCATTTACTTTATACTACACATATTATAATCAAAATTCATCTATTAATTCTATTTCTTTTAAAAAACCGATGATTAAATGAGCACTGATTTGATTAAAAAGATCCTTTAAGGAAGTTATTTTGAAATACTTATCCCTTGTGATGGAAAAATCAATGCAGTCAAGCAGGACTTGCTTGACCGTGATTCTTTCATCACAAGGGATGCAGAATGGAGGATCCTCACCTTTTAAAATATATTCATGAGTGTAACGTGAATGGCCAATACGAAATCGTCTTAAAATGACCTCTTCAAATCTGGACTGACAACCCAAGTAGGTATAACGGATATTTGCTTTTATTGCATGTAATTTATTTATACCCACTTGGGTGTCCCACTTCTTCTGCATTAGATCTCTGATGTAAGATCCAATGACAGGTTTATAATCACTGTATGGTAAAAGAAGTGGTGTCACAGATTTGTTGAGTGCTGCTTTTGCGGCAGCAACAGCCAGTGAACCAACAATCCCAACATGGCTTGGTAACCAACCAAATACGATGTCATATTGGCCAGTCGCAAGAATTTCAATTAAAAATGGATGTTTACATGACATATTTTTAATAGCCTGAAGGCACGAAAGTGAATCTGAAAAAATAACGAAGTCTTTTATTTGGATTTCTTCTTGATATATTTTAGTGCTGTTACAATTGCGTGCGCTTCTGCTGTGAATATGGAACTATTATCGGGTAATCGTGAAGACACCTTTCTGGATCTGGATCCATCAGTAAATATAGATTTATAAGTGTCATAAGCGTTTCGTAATTGATTGTATTCTTGTTTATAAATTAGTGGATTTGTATCAGATTTCAGTATCAGTCCAGTTAATGTGAGGTCTACATTAGGCCTTATCATTTGCCAAGGAGGCGATGAAAACAGTTGTAAGGGAGCTATTTCCTGAAAGTTAATTTTAGCAGCAGAAACAACAGATTTAGTCCTTATTCCAAGGGGTGGAACAATAGACGTTTTATTATTGTAAATATCTTCGTAAAGAGGATTAAATACGCAATTAAAAGTTGGGTTGGACTGATTAGAATATAATTTAGTGATGTATTGTAAAGATAGTTTCAGACGGCGTTGTTTAAGAGAAGGTTCATCAGCTTCTACATACAGACTGTGAATAGGAAAAGTTCTAAAGGCTCCAAGGCAAAGCCTCAGGCCCTGATGATGGATAGTATCCAGTTTTTTTAAATTACTTTTGCAGGCTCCACCATAGACGATGGAGCCATAATCGAGTTTTGAACGGTTCAGTGACCTGTACAAGTGTAAGAGGGTTGTATGATCCCCTCCCCACTTTGAATTGGAAACTACTTTCAATAAATCGAGTGCCTTCAGGCATTTTGCTTTGAGGAAATTAATATGTGGAAGGAAAGTTAAATGGCTATCGAAAATAAGGCCCAAGAACTTGGCCTCCTTTACAACTTTGATAGGGGTGCCATTTAAAAATAGTGATGGGTCCTTATGCGGCTTATATTTTCTGCAGAAATGGATACATTTAGTTTTTGATTTGGAAAATTTGAATCCGTTTTCAAGGGACCATTTATGAATTTTATTTAAACAGATTTGTAACTGCCTATTGTATGCATTGTATGCATATTTTTTCCACGACAAGAAACATTAAAATCATCCACGAAAAGCGATCCATCTACTGAATCACTTAATACCTTTGAAAGACTATTTTTATACTGAATAAGGTGACAGACAAAATACTGCCTTGCGGGACACCCTGATCCTGATGATAATGATCAGACAGGGTAGAACCCACGCGGACTTGAAATTGTCTGTCAGTTAAAAACTTGGATACAAATTGAGGCAAACGGCCTCGCAATCCAAAATCATGTAAATCCTTTAAAATCCTGTGTTTCCACGTTGTGTCATACGCTTTTTCTAAATCGAAAAATATAGACACTGCATGGTGGTTATTAATTATTGCATTTTTTACAAATGACTCCAATCGAACTAAATGGTCAACAGTACTTCGATTCTTTCGAAAAACACACTGATTATTTGTAATTAAATTATTTGATTCCAAGTACCATGATAATCTATTGTTGACCATGCGTTTCATGGTTTTGCAAACGCAACTGGTCAATGAAATGGGTCTATAATTTGAGGGATCACTGTGATCCCGTCCAGGTTTCGGTATGGGTACAACTATGGCATCACGCCAGGAAGAAGGAAACTTACCTGATGTCCATATATCATCAAAAATTAACAAGAGGGTTTCTAAACACGGTTCTGGTAAATGCTGCAGGAGTTGTTAGTGGATATTATCAGCTCCTGTAGCAGTATCGTGAGCTTGTTCAAGAGCAGTATGAAGTTCATGGATCGAAAATATTTCATTATAATCTTCCCCATTATCTGATTTAAAATGTTTTTTTTCCTGCTGTTTTTGAATGTTTTGAAATTGAGGGACATAGTTTGAGGAAGAAGAATGTTTTGCTAACGTTTCACCTAGTTTATTTGCAATATCCAGTTATTTGTTAACAGTTCATCCCCATTCTGAAGATGGTGGATGCCAGATTTTGAACCCTTACCTTTAATTCTCTGCATCATGTTCCAATCCTTGGAAATGGGCGTTCGTGAGTTTATTTTGGAAACATAATGTTGCCAAGATTGGCGTATATTTTGTTTGAACGTACGCCTGGCTTTAGCATTTAAGATTTTATATTTATTCAAATTATGGACCATGGGATGGCGACGGAAATAGTGCTCAGCTTTTTTCCGTGCCTTCCTCGCCTGTTTGCAGTCATTATTGAACCATGGTTTACGGATGTGTGGATTTGTAGAGGACTTAGGAATACATTCATCTGCTATTTTGTTTAATTCATCCGAAAATAATTGTACAGGATCAGAAGCGTCAAGAAACAAAGCAGGTTTTATTTTATTGGATTCAAGCATTTCAAACAAAGGCCAGTTGGCCTTAGTGAAGTTCCATCTTGTGGAAGGAGGAACATCTGGAGGTAAGACAGGTTTTAAAATAGTTGGGAAATGATCACTGCCACAGAGGTCTTCATGGACGGACCATTCAAATTCGTTTAATAAATCAGAATCTGTAACTGATAAATCCAGAGCAGAGTAGGCACCCATTATAACACAGGGCTTGGGGAGTTGATCATAGAGAGCTTGAAGTTCAGACTGTCGGAGAGAAGTAGATGGTGGAATATATAACGAGCACAAAGTAAAAACTATGTGCAAAGTTACACGGACTGCAACAGCTTGAAGGGGAGTAGTAAGATGAACGGGGCTATGGATGACGTCGTGTTTCATTAAAATTGAAGAACCTCCAGTGGCTTTAGCACCTGGAGGTG
Organism: Haliotis cracherodii; assembly: GCF_022045235.1. NCBI lineage: Eukaryota > Metazoa > Mollusca > Gastropoda > Lepetellida > Haliotidae > Haliotis > Haliotis cracherodii. The sequence goes on from NW_027266286.1 coordinate 35,972,815, forward strand.
AAAAGAAATTGTAGGAGGTATAACCTCTAATATCTAATTTGTCAGTGTCTTTATAATATGTTTCTTGTAAACATATTGCAGATGGTTTAAAATCCTGGATTAAGAGTTGTAAATCATTATAATTATTCCTAAGTCCCCTACAGTTCCATTGAATTAAATTTGATGAGTGAGTCATGGTGACTCAATTGGTGATCTCCCACGCGGACGTGAGGGAGAGGAACTCCTTCTGGTCTCCAAAGACGGAGTTACCTCCATGTCCAGAAGTTCAAAGCAGTTGTGAACTGGTACCTCTGGTGGAGAGGGTACCCTGGCAGCTTGTCTGTTCAGTTTTTTCTTTCCTTTTTTGGATGTGTGTACAATGTCAACGGCTGGTGCTGTAACAGCTGGGTCAGATTGACCCCCATTCTGATTACTGGTCTGAGTTTCTGCTGTAGAGTAAGTGATTAAGTAACTAGGCTGATGTTCAAGTGACTTTGGTGGAGTAACTGATGTGGTTGGAACAGGTTGATCAGACGTAATCCAAGACAAATCAGTCTGACAATGAATAGAGGAAGTAGCGACAGGACGGGAAACAGCTGCAGAATAATTCAAAGTTGAGGGAGTTGTTGACTGTTTTTTTACAAGTTGTTTTGCATCATTGTAGGAAATGTTTTGTTCAGATTTAATTTTGATTATTTTAGATTCTGTCTGCCACACAGGGCAGGACTTGGATGAGGCGACATGGTCATTGCCACAGTTAGCACATTTGGTGTCATTGGTACAACTGGTGCCATCATGATTGCCACCACAGCGATAACAAACCACTGAGTTACGACATGATTTTGGACCATGACCAAAGTGTTGACAAGTGAAAAATCGGAGTGGATTGGGGACATACACCTCCACTCCGATGTTGTTATAACCTGCTTTAATAGATTAGGGAATAGATGAGCGTGCAAAGGTCATATATATTTGTATTTTGAATGCCACTCTCTTTCCTGACGGTAAAGCGTTTAACAGCCGTGACAGCCTGATCCTCCAACTCAGCAGTGATTTCATCTTCTGACATGTCAGCCAGGCAACGAGCTCTGTCGCGAATAATACCTCTGCAAGAGTTTAATGTCCTGTGTGCGCACACAGCAACCTCAACATAAGCAAATGTACTGATTGACAAAAGATTAAGAGATTGCTGTCTCCGCAAACATTCCACCAAGAGGGAACCACCACGGAGAGGCGTGACATTCTTAACCTCGCCACAAATCCCAGAAACAGCTTTTGAAATCGCGAAAGGGTTGAGTTTAAGGGGCAGTTGATCTTTGGCCTCAATCACAAGAAATCTAGATCACGAATCTATGTTTTGAGATACACTGTCCGTTGAATTGTCAATTTCTAGTCTTCTCTTTTTTTCATTTCTATTGGAACCAAGTTGTGGGAGAGACATGATGACAGAAAGTAGTTCAGAACTCCCGCTCCCCACCCACCATGGAGCGTCAACAAGGACGGTGTCACATTGCAACGGATATCCAAGATGCAAACACCAGGGATACAGGGGTTCTATACTCCAGCAAATATGACGCGAATAGCTACATTTATCTACCAACTCTAAGCCAGACTGGTTCCGCCCATGACAGAAGTTGGAGACATATATTATTCGGAGGTCAACATCACCGGATTGGCCCATGAGCCACCGCCTTCTGGCATAAGACTCTAGGCAAATTGTGACATAGATAATTTGATGATTTAAACATGTTATACACGGACAAGTCTAAATAATACACTTATAAAAAATCACGTGCGTGCATACACAATTTTATGCACAGGGCTTGGCGTGACCAGCCGATTGATAGAATCGGGCCCATTCTACCACCCGACTAGGTGAAGTTAGGGTCGAAGTGGTGTGTTGGGCAAATAGAACACCGGTTCCTGGTTCCAGTGCCCTCAACCACCAGACTCCCTTGCTCCACCGACACAGGGGTGCAAGCCACGGCAAACAGGCTGCCCAATTTGGTCGCCTCATACGACAAGCAATGGGGTCCTGTGGACAAATTCTATCCCGAGTCCACACGGGGGAAGAGCTATTAGCGTTACCCAGCACTCACCACGAGGAGGTTTCTCTTCACGAGTGCCTGAGCGAGGAAGAGATTGCTGCTGAACTGAAAAACCAAGGAGTCACCAATGTTAAACGCTTCACAAGGAAAACACAAGAAGGAAACATTGTTAATACTCAAACTTACCTTTTCAGCTTCTCCCTACCCAGAATCCCAAATTCAATAAAAGCTGGTTACTTCATCATTGGAGTGGAGGTTTATGTACCTCATCCACTTCGATGTTTCAAATGTCAATAGTTTGGTCATGGAGCCAAATTCTGTCGTGGTACGGTGGTCGTGTGCTGCCGTTGCAGTGGAGCTCATGACACATCAGAATGCACGAGTGACATGAAATACTCCAACTGTGGCGGTGAACATATGCCTTCCTCCAAGTCATGTCCAACTTTTGAATTTGAGTCCAAAATTTGAAAATAAAACATACAAAAAATATCACCTACCCAGACAAAACAGACTCCCGTAAAAACATACTCGGCAGCAATTTCTTCCCCAACTCCAGTTCCTAAACCATCTGCTGTCTCTGTGTCATGTCAAACCGACATGTCGTGGATCAAGGATGACCATGTTATCCTTGACGCTTTGATTCCAAACTCCAATAGTGATCCACTGATTGCCACAGCTTCCTTTCAGACGGAACCAGAAACAGTATCCGACAGTCAACCAGTGGGCGTAGCTCACTTAACAAAAAGCGATAAAAAAGAAACTTCGTAGAACCCAGCACATGGAGATGCCTTCTATTACAACGTCTGTTGAGGTTCTTGAAAACTACCGATCACATTGACTTTAGAGGTTATACTTACTATAATTTCTTTTCACCCCCACGAGCAAAAGCCACTGGATGTTCTTCAGTATTTGTAAAGCAGGATGTTCTCCACAGTCCAGTTCCTCTTAATATCCCTCTTCAAGCTATTGCGGTTCGTGTGACTTTGCACATTGTCTTCACTTTGTCCTCTCTTTATGTTCCTCCGTCATCTTCTATTCAGCTTACTGATCTCCAAGCCCTCGGTGGCCAACTAACAAAGCCCTGCGTCATCATGGGTGATTTAAATGAGCATAATCCCTTATGGGGCAGCGCGCACACAAACATTAAAGGAAAGCTGCTGGAAGATTTTATGTCAAATAATGATTTATGTATTTTTAATGATAATTCCAAAACATATCTGCATCCTGGTCCTGGGACATACTCGTCCATTGATTTGTCAATGTCCCAACCATATTAGAGACTGTGACCCCATCTGATGCTCCTCCATCATCACGATGGAATTTCCATCAGGCTAACTGGCCTTTGTATGAAGCTCTTTGTGCAAACCAACTTAAACCAAAATTGTTTCTTGATGTTCCTGACCCTATAAAATGTTTCTCTGATGCACTCCATAACATAGCTGATGAATGTATTCCAAATTCCTCTGCAAATCCACACATCCGTAAACCATGGTTTAATGATACTTGCAAACAGGCTAGGAAGGCACGGAAGAAGGCTGAGAATTATTTCCGTCGTCATCCTATGGTTCATAATTCAAATAAATTCAAAATCATAAATGCAAAGGCACGACAAAATAAACGCATGTCTTGGCAAGCTTACGTTTTGAAACTAAATTCATGCATCACGTACCCCGATATCCAAGGTATGGAACATGATTAAAAAAATCAAAAGTAAGGAATCAAAATCTGGTATCCACCATCTTCAAAATGGGAATGAATTGTTGACTGATAAATCAGTATTGCTAATAAACTTGGTGAAACTTTAGCTAAACATTCTTCCTCATCTAACTAAACTGACGTCCAAAAGAAACTTTACCAACTGAAAAGTACTTCTTTTTCTTTTTTCGATGAAGTCTATCTAAATCACATAACCTAAATACAACAATAGTATATGCAGAAAATGTTAATCATCTGTTACATGTTTGCGAAATAACACGCGAAAAAGTGAAAAACACGTGCACCACGGACAACTGCAAATGCACGTGCAGGTAAGGGTATAAAAAGATTGCAACGCCAGTCAGACATCCACAGTGATAAAAGAACACAAAAGAAATGCCACGACTCACAGTCGAACAACGTGAACGAGCCTTGGGTATGGTACAGATGGGAGCCACCCACGCCCATATTGCACGAACCTTCGGTTGCTCCCGTGTTGCCGTTACCAACTTGATGCAATGTTACAGACAGACAGGGAGGACTGTTGACAGGCCAAGAACAGGCAGACCCAGGGTGACCACGCCCCATGATGACCGGTACTTGCGTACCTTGCACCTCCGAAATCGCTTCCTGACAGTGACGTCATCGGCGACAAATGCCTTAGGTCACAGTGTTAGTCGACAGACCCCTGGCCAGGAGATTCAGGGCTCATGGAATCAGGGCTTTTAGACCATACAGAGGACAGCTATTGACAGCGCAACATCGTCGTCTGCGATTGTGATGGGCCCGGACTGTATGACGTTGGCAACGACGTGGCTGGCAGAGGGTTGTCTTCACTGACGAAAATCGATTCTGTATGTTTAGGGCTGATGGAAGACGACGTGTTTACCGTCGAAGGGGTGAACGAACGGCGGCGTGTTGCGTGCAGGAGGTCGTACCATATAGTGGAGGGAGTGTCATGGTGTCCCCCATAGAACACCTCTGGGACTTGATGGATCGTCGTGTTCAACAACAACCACACTCTCCAGCCAACCGGCAAGAACTTATCTAGCCCTCCAAGAAGAATGGCTTCAAATCCCACGTGAACTCATCAGACGACTGACTTTTTCTGTGCGTCGAAGAGTTTTTGCGTGTATTGAGGCATTTGGTGGTCACACACGCTACTAATGACTTGTTATTGAACGTGAGCGATTGTTTATGTACTCTGCCTATTGTCCATGATTCTGAAAGCTCGAGTTTTGTACCACACCCAACTTTGGGGGGCTCTGACGTCATTCTCGGTCGCTGTATGATTGTCATTTTCAGTGTTGATTATGTTGATATATTGATCTTCTCAATACTCTTTACTTCATGCATGTATGTTTTGTTGTTTTTGAGCAAGAGTGATTTCAAACTCTGGTAAAGTTTTTTTGGACGCCAGTTTTTATGTTCCTCAATTCCATAAATACCCAAAACAGCAGGAAGAGAAAGCTATTAATTTTAAATCAGATAATGGGGAAGATTATGAGGAAGTATTTTCTCTTCATGAGCTTCATACTGTACTTGGGCAAGCTCACGATACTGCTTCAGGAACTGATAATATACATTATCAACTCCTGAAACATTTACAAGACCCTTGTTTAGGAACCTTTGATGACATTTGGACCTCTGGTACATTTCCTTCATCATGCCACAGGGCAGTAACTTGTCTGTTACACTATTTAGTATTAAGATAAATAGCCTGGTCTGTCTAAGGTTTTAAATGATTCTGTAGATGGATCACTTTTCGTTGATGATTTTAAGATATCTTGTCGTGGTAAAAATATGCATTCAATTGAAAGGCAATTACAGTTATGTCTAAATAAAATTCAAAAATGGTCACTAGAAAATGGCTTTAAATTTTCTAAAGCCAAGACTAATTGTATACATTTTTGTCGCAATCATCAAGACCCTGTGTTATATTTGGATGGCACACCTATAAAAATTGTAAAGGAAGCCAAATTCCTTGGACTTTTTTTTGATAGCCATTTGACATTTAAACCCCATATCAAATACCTTAAAACTAAATGCCTGAAGGCACTTGCCTTGTTAAAATTCAAAGTGGGAAGGTGATCAGAAGACCCTCCTCCAACTATATAGTTCTCTCAATCGTTCAAAACTGGATTACGGCTCTGTCGTTTATGGGGGAGCATGCAAATGCAATCTAAAAATACTTGATTCTATACATCACCAACGACTACGGCTTTGCCTTGGATCCTTCAGAACTTCTCCCATTAACAGTTTATATGTAGAGGCCAACGAACCATCACCCAAACTCCGACGTCTGAAATTATCAGTATATCACCAAATTATCTTCAAATCAGTCAATTCCCTATATGAGGATCTTTGCCAAAAGAAATCTTCTTTTATTCCCCATCTTGGAATAAGGTTGAAAACTGCAATTTCTGAGGCGAATAAAAACATTGAAAATATTTTTCCTTACCGCCCCTTCTGTCTTCAACTCCTTGGCAATTGATAATGCCTGACGTAGACCAGACATTAACAAAACTAAAGAAATCACTTAATCAGTAAAGAAATCACAAACTTATCCACTAATTTATCAGCAAGAATACCTTGAACTGAGAAATAAATATGACACATACAAATCTATATTTACAGATGGATCAAAGGATGGTGACGCAGTTCCTAGCCCTACTATCATTGGATCCAGAACACTATCGTTCAGGTTGCCACATGATAGTTCAATTTACACGGCAGAATCACAAGCCATTTAACAGCTCTTGGATATATTAACACTCAATCTAAGCATAAGCAGTTCATAGTATTTTCAGACTCTCTTCCGTGTCTTCAGGCTATTCAAAATATGTCCAGTACACATCCACTTTTACTCGAAATTGTCGAATTATATAATGATCTAGCTACTGGCCAATATGACATCACTTTCTGTTGGTTCCCCAGCCATGTTGGAATCCTTGGTAACACAATGGCTGCTGCTGCTGCAAAAGCAGCATTATACAAATCTGTGACACTACTTTTAATCCCCAACAGTGATATTAAACCCTTGATTAGATCATACATCGAAGATCTAATGCAAAAGAAGTGGGACACCCAAGTAGGTATTAATAAATTACATGAAATTAAACCAAATATCGGTTACACCTACTTGGGTTGTCAGTCCAGATTTGATGAGGTCATTATGCAACGATGTCGTATTGGCCATAGCAGATATACACACGAATATTTATTGAAAGTTGTTGTTGTTGCATTAAGTGTTTAAGAGGTCGCCTTCTGCCTAAGCAATTTCGGCTGACCTGTCCCTCTTTGGGACTCCTGTGTGTGAGAAGGGTACATGTATTCATGAGTTAGGTATTCACAGAATTTCTGTTTTTGTATTGATATGATTTCTATTTTCTTATATTGATATGATTTCATTTTTTTTTCTTTGGTTGCTCTTTTTATATACGTTCGAGTAGCTGTCCACCTCTCAGAAATAGAGTTAGTTTGGCCTTCGCTATTGCATCTCTTGGCTTTAGGAGATCTATGACAGATAGCGGATCTAACTGCAATTCTTGTTTTAACCTAGCCCGGGCTGGGGCATGGTCTTGACATTCTAGTAACACGTGAGCAATGGTTTCAGCCTGATTGCAAGATGAACAAACCTTGTCATAGTGTTTTTTGTGACCAAGTCTGAGGCGTGAGATAGCAATTTCAATTTTCCTTTCATTTGAGTATGAGTTTGGCTTTTGCTGGACCTTGGGTTGAATTTTGTATAGCCATCTGCCGATCTTACTTGCGTCCCATTGGGCTTGCCATCTTTCTGCTATGGAGGCTTTGATTTTGATTTTTATCTCTAGTTTACTAAAGGGAATAGGCTGTATATCCGCTTTGTCTACAGCTAGCTTCGCCAGTGAGTCTGCTTTTTCATTTCCATGAATATCTATGACAGAGGGGATCCAACACAGCTCCACCTCTTGCCCTTGGTCCGATAGTTTTGTATATTCGTATAGAATATTGTTGACTGTGTTTGGCCTTGAGTTTGAGTTTCTGCCACTGATGGCCTGAAGTGCGCTTTGCGAGTCTGATAGGATGACTGCCTTTGCTTCCGGAAGTTCTGGTATGAGTTTGAGTGTATGATGAATTGCCTCCAATTCAGCCATGAATACTGACTGACCATCAGGCAAGCGAACCGAATGTGCTTGGGGTTTGGAGCTGTGGATATGGATCCCGTAACCAGCACTGTTGTTGATAGGATTCTTGGATCCATCAGTGTATATAAGGGCCCAGCTGTCCCAGGTTGTTTGAATTTTAGTGATAGCTGCTGATCGTAGTAGGGTTGGGTTTTCTTATTTAGTGACTTCTGATGTTAAAGCAGTGTCAACTTTGGGGTTTTTTAAAGTCCAGGGTGGGTGTAATCCTTTGTAGTGACTTTCTGGAGGCTTGTGACTTCGAATGAGTTCACGTACTAATATCCCAGATGGCTTTAGTGAGGGAATTTTTCGAGCTAAGGCTTCATCTCGAGTGTTGTTGTCTTGCCATATCTTTTTAACCAAAGGGTTTGATGTTCGTCCCCAGAACGATAATATTGCCTGCTCTCTTCTTAGTTTCAATGGGAGTTCTCCCGTTTCTTCCTGTAGTACTTCTAGTGAGGTGCCTGTTGCTGCGCCTGTGGCCAGCATTAGGGCTTTGTATTGTATTCTGTCTAGGCGCCTCAAGACAGTATTTGATGCTGAATGAAAGGCCTCACAACCATAGTCAATTTTTGATCTGATAAGAGATTTGTAGAGGTCCAGCCCAGTGTCCTTCAATGTGCCCCAAGATGTGCCTGAAATTGCCTGTAATACGTACAGGTCTTTTTGACATCTGTTTTCCACATATTCTATATGTTTGCGCCAAGTGAGGTGTTGATCAAGGATCACCCCAAGAAACATTGCAGATTTTTCGAATTTCATAGGTTTGCCTTTTATGGAGACACAGGGTATCATAGCATCTTTCCCCCGGCGTTTGAATAGAACTCCAACCGTTTTTTCACTTGAAAGGGTGAATCCCCAGTTATTGCACCATTGATCTACTCCGTCCAGGGCTGACTGGATTTTTTTTCTGATTTGTGAAATATCTCTGTGCTTTACATCATCAGCGAATTTAGAAGTTTGGGTAGGAGAGTTGACATGGTCAAAAAGATCATTGATCATGATATGAAACAGGGTTGGGCTTATAATGCTGCCTTGTGGCGTGCCATTGTCCAGTGCCATAGGATCAGATCGATTGTTCCCTATTTTAACTGATAGCTACCTGTTTTGCAGGAAGCTGTCTATGAAGTTTGCCATGTTCCCTTCTACTCCATTTTGTGCTAGTTTCGAGAGGAGTCCGTCATGCCATACCATGTCGAAGGCTTTGCTGAAGTCCAGAAATACTGCGGCTAGGTATTGTCTGTTTAATTGAGCTTTTTTTATTTCATTTTCAAGTCTTAGAATATGATCTAGACACGAGTGTCCCTTCCTGAAGCCACTTTGGTCAGGTTTTATGTGGTTTCCAGTTTCAAGGTGATGTATGAGCCTTTTCGTAACCATGGCTTCCATGGCTTTGCATATGTTTGAGGTGAGGGAGATCGGTCGATAAGAGTTTGGTAGGGCTTCGTCTTTCCCTTGCTTTAGCAGCGGGATAACTGTAGCATGTTTCCATGCTTTTGGGACTTCTCCTTTGGACAATGTCGTGTTATACAACTCAGTGAGTAAGCCTTTGGCTTGATCAGGTAGGTTTCCAATATCTCGTAGCTGGTTGTGTCAAGAACAGGTGCTGTGCCTTTTCTATGATGGATCGCATCATCAAACTCTGTCACAGTAAATGGTATATTGAATACCAGATGCTTGCTTTGCGGCTGTTTTGAGATCTAAGCATAAGCATTTTTTCCTGTTTGAATTCTTTGCTGCAATTTGTGTTGCTGCTGACAGATGAGAAGTGCTCAGCTAGAATGTTGGCCTTTTCTTTGTCTGTATGGGCGTTGGCTAACTTGGGAATTTTTGTGGGTTTACGCTTACCCCTGATTGCGTGTATTATGCTCCAGACTGTTTTAGAATTTGTTTGAGGGATTTGCAGAAGGTCTGCCATGACTCTTTTTTAGAATCGTCCATGAGTTGTCTTACTTTTGTCCTGGCTGCTCGGACTTGGGCGAAGGCTGATTTATCCCTTTTTGACCTATTTAGGGCTTTCTTTCTCACTCTCCTAGCTATTGCTATTTCCCTGTTCCACCATGGTACCGGAGTTTTGCTAGTTTTGTGTTGTGGTCGTTTTTGGAATTGATTTTTCAGCTGCGGCAATAATTGCTGAGGTGAGATTTTGGCAAAAAAAGATCAGGATTGTACGGGGCAATTTCTGAGGACTTGAATGATATACATTAGGCCAATCAGGCTTTGCATAGTCCCATGTGGGCTGAGGATTGGGCTGTTCCTCTAATTGTGGTGGGCTACCTATGTAGGTGAGTATAGGAAGGTGATCGCTTCCCCAAGTGTCGTCATGGACTTGCCATTGGCAATGTGAGGCGAGGTTGTTGGTGGCAATTGTGAGATCAATTGAACTCCACGTGTTGTGGACTTGGTCATAACGTGTGTGACTGCCGTTGTTCAGAGTTATGAGATTGTCGTCCTCAACCCATTTCTCTACCATTTTGCCGTATTTGCATGAGTCATTCCTGTCTTTTCAAAGAGGGCTGTGGGCATTAAAGTTAGCAAGGATTATCCCATTTTTGCCTACTATTTGAGCTAGTCTTGTTAGCCCTTCCATGTTCGTTTCACGGGTAGCCCTGTGATATATGTTAGCTATGCGTAATTCATTGCCATTTGCCAGTTTTAGGGAGGTTACTTGGGTTTCAAGGTTTCCTACGTTTGATTCGATATTTTTGAAGGTTTGCCTTTAATGGAGAGTTTAGATATAGGTTATGCCATTGTTTGTGATTTTTTGCTTGTTTACACTTTTAATTTCTGATTTTGAGATGGGTAAGTTTAAGCTTATTTCTGGGATTTTGAGGGATAGTTTAGCTGCTTTATCGGCGTTTTCATTGCCGTATATTCCTACGTGGGCGGGTATCCACAAGAAGGTTATTTGTTTGCCTGCCTTAGTTAGGTCGTTGGAGCTTTTAAGTACTTCATTTATTAATTTAGGTTGGTTTTTGGTATTTTTGTTTTGGAGAAATTTGCAGTCCACTTAGGGAGTCGGTAAGTATTAGGATTTTTTTGTGGTTTTTGGATTCTTGATTATGGAGGGCTGAGGGCCATGCCCATTAGTTCGGCCGTGAATATTGATTGGTTGTTTGGGAGTCGGAAGGATTGTGTGGTTTTAGTTGGTTGGGTGGTATGGACTCTGAAACCTGTGTGTTTGGAGGTCGGATCTGAGGATCCGTCCGTGTAAATGTGACACCAATTTGGCCAATTTTCGTGTATGTATGCTAGTGTGGTAGTTTTAGCTATGTTTGGGTCGGTTTGTTTATTTATTTGGCTAGCTAGTGTTGTGTCTATTTTGGGTATTTTAAGTTTAGGGGTGAAGATATTTGATTGTTTGCAGTTTTGTTTAAGATTTTTAATTTGGTGTTCATTTAGGTAGTTTGTTATTCTTTGGGATATTGGGGTAAGTAAGGGGTGTTTACGAGCTAGAGCTTGTTTTGGGGGGCTGATGTTTTGGTTTATTAAGTTTTGGATGAGAGGGTTTGATTGGGACGCGGCCCAGAAATTTAAGCTTAGCTGTTCCCTGCGTAGACTTAGTGGCATTTCTCCTGTTAAGGCCTGAAGTGAGGTGTAGGAGGTGCCATGTTTGGGTGCGTGTAATTAGTTTGAGAGTCTGATATATATGAGAGGGTGTTGTATATGGCGCAGCCGTAGTCTAGTTTTGATCTAATTAGTGATATGTAGAGAGAGAGGAGGGTGTCTTTGGAGGCTCCCCAGTTAGAGCCAGTTAGGCATCTTAGGGTGTTTAGGTCTTTACTGCATTTAGTTGTTAGGTTTTGGATGTGAGCATCCCAGGTGAGATGTTCATCGAAAATAAGTCCTAAGAATTTGGTTTGTTTTTGAAATTTGATTGTTTGATTGTTTAGCTGGAGGATTGGTGAGTCGGGTTTCATGTTTTTATGTTTGAATACTATTCCTGTTGTTTTTTCTGAGTTAAGGGAGAAGCCCCATTTGTCAGCCCATTGTTGTATTTTATTAAGAGATTTTTGGAGTAAATTTTGGACCATCTTCATGCTTTTAGTGCGGATCCAGATGGCTTCATCATCCGCGAATTTTAATGTGTTTAGGGGATAGGCCCTCGAATAGATCGTTTATCATTATATTGAAGAGGGTGGGGCTCTGAGGATACTGCCCTGTGGAGTGCCATTTTCTAGGGGACATTGGTCCGATAGAGTTTGGTGCAGTCAGTTCATTGGTGTGGCTTTTAAGGCCATTTGCGTTCCACTGTAGTAAAAGCAAGTCCATGATTGTTTATAGATGAGCGCTGATTGAGTTTTAGGGCTTACCCTATTTAGGAACTGTTTCTTTGTTCCTTTGTATTTCATTATTTTGGAAGCCAGTTTGAGGATGCAGGTGGCTTTGGCACTCATTTTTCTGCTTTTAATTTGGATCAATGCCGTTGCAATGAACTCTACAACTTTGTTTGTGTTCTGAGCCTTTTGTTTACCATGAGCTGGTGTTTTCTTTGCCTGACTGATTCGTTTGCTGTGTTCCTCAGTTTGAGAATTAGAAGGCATGGGGTTTGATTTGGGAGCTTGGGTCTTTTTCCCCTTGCGTTTTGCAGTGGCTTTGTGCCTGTGAGCAGGCGGATCAGTGCTAACTGGTTCGATTGTTTGCTCAGTGCTCACAGATTTCATTGTTTGCTCAGTAGAGTCATCAGTAGTCGGTTGGTTTTTTTCGACCTCGGTGGGTTGAATAGATTTGGATTAAGATTGCTGAGTAGGTATTTTATTTATACGTTTGCTGATGAGCAAGCGTTTAGGACATTTCGGCGCCAAGGATGAATGGCCCTCTATCCTGCAGTTTGTATACCATGTGTTGCAGTTTTCTTTGCAAGAAACTCGGGAGCAGTTAATAACTAAATGTAGCAAAGATCTAAATACGCTAAGATGCCTAACTGGCTCAAACTGGGGGGCCTCCAAAGACACCCTCCTCTCACTCTATATATCACTAATTACATCTAAAATAGACTACGGATGTGCCATATACGACACTGATTAGATCCAAACTAGACTATGGCAGTACCATTTACGACACCCTAAACAACTCTCTCATTAAAAAACTAGACTCAATCCAATATCAGGCTCTAAAACTAATAACACGCACTCAACATGGCACCTCCTACACTTAACTCCAGGCCTTAACGGGAGAAATGCCACTAAATCTACTTAGGGAACAAAACCTAATAAACAAAAATACCAGCCCCAAAAACCAAGCCCTTGCTCGAAAACACCCTCTACTCACTCCAATATCCCAAAGAATAACCAATTACTTAAATGAACACCAAATAAACAATCAAATATCTTCAAATTGTTTGATAGGCATTACTTAGAAGTTGACGGATGACAAGATAGACACAGTGAGTGAGTGAGTGAGTTAAATTTTACATCGCATCGGCAATATTTCAGCCATATAGCGATGTGAACTAGGTTGACAAGATAGACACAATTTTTATGGATAACAACTTCTTTAATACTGTAAAAGGCGACGTTTCGGTATAGATCCTTATACCGTTGTCAAGCAAGACTGAATGAGGGACTGACTGACTGATATAAAAGATTTAACGTGCGCTTTCCGACTACAGCGTATTTCGCACACGGGCCTGGTCGGACCATTTAGTGTATTCCGAGAAGGGTGAAAGTGGTGTGTGCAACCCAAGAGGGCGCTTTTAGGGGTTGCTTATATTGATTTTTTGAAATTTTTAAATTTGGAATAAATGCCGAGGTGGGTGGAGGAGGGAACTAAGGGAGCCGGGTGAGGTGGGTGTTTGTATGTTTATTGGATTTTGAATTGGTAGATTAATTAATTTTTAGATGCGCTTAATTAGGTCTGTTTTGATTAGGAATACGCCTAGGGCCTTGAAATTTTCTAGTTTATTTTGAGGGTTTAGTATTTCATCTAGAGTAGGAACTTTATTTAGATTGAGGGCGGTTTCTAGTGTGGTTCTGTGTGTTTGATAGTGGGTGCAGTGAATGAGTGCGTGTTCTGTGGTTTCGGGTTGTTTGCAGTGGGGGCAGTTGCCTGTGGTGTGTCTTTTAAGTTGTTTTAGGTGGTTATTTAGGTTGGTGTGTCCTGTTTGGAGTTTTGTAATTAATCTGTCAATTTCTTTAGAGGGGTGTAGGATTTTAGGTTTGGCTAGTGGTTTTCTGAGCACTTTTTTGATTTGGCTATTTGAGTTTTGATATTGATTATGCCATTTTTTGGTTATTTTTTGTTTGTTTACACTTTTAATTTCTGATTTTGAGATGGGTAGGTTTAGGCTTATTTCTGGTATTTTGAGAGATAATTTAGCTGCTTTATCGGCGCTTTCATTGCCGTAAATTCCTACGTGGGCGGGGATCCACAAGAAGGTTATTTGTTTGCCTGCTTTTGTTAGGTCGTTGGAGCTTTTAAGTATTTGGTTTATTAATTTAGGTCGTTTTTTGGTATTTTTGTTTTGGAGGGCTTGTAGTCCACTAAGGGAGTCAGTGAGAATTAGGATTTTTTTGTTGTTTTTAGATTGTTGGTTATGCAGGGCGGAGGCCATGCCCATAAGTTCGGCCGTGAATATAGATTGGTTGTTAGGGAGTCGGTAAGATTGTGTGGATATAACTGGTTGTGTGGTATGGACTCCGAAGCCTGTGTGGTTGGAGATCGGGTCTGAAGATCCGTCAGTGTATATGTGACACCAATTTGGCCAATTTTCGTGTATGTATGCAAGTGTGGTGGTTTTAGCTATGTTTGGGTCGGTTTGTTTATTTATTTGGTTAGCTAGCGTTGTGTCTATTTGGGGTATTTTGAGTTTAGGGGTGAAGATATTTGATTTTTTGCAGTTTTGTTTAAGATTTTGAGTTTGGTGTTCATTGAGGTAGTTAGTTATTCTGTGGGATATTGGGGTGAGTAAGGGGTGTTTGCGAGCTAGAGCTTGGTTTCTTGGGCTAATGTTTTGGTTAATTAGGTTTTGGATGAGAGGGTTTGTTTGGGACGCGGCCCAGAAGTTAAGGCTTAGATGTTCCCTGCGTAGATTTAGTGGCATTTCTCCTGTAAGGGCCTGAAGTGAGGTGTAGGAGGTGCCATGTTGAGTGCGTGTAATTAGTTTGAGAGCCTGATATTGTATTGAGTCAAGTTTTTTAGAAAGAGAGTTGTTTAGGGTATTGTATATGGCACAGCCGTAGTCTAGTTTTGATCTAATTAGTGTTGTATATAGTGAGAGGAGGGTATCTTTGGAGGCTCCCCAGTTAGAGCCGGTGAGACATCTTAATGTGTTAAGGTCTTTGCTGCATCTAGTTTTTAGGTTTTGGACGTGAGCCTCCCAGGTGAGGTGTTGATCGAAAATAAGTCCTAAGAATTTTGTTTGTTTTTGGAATTTGATTGTTTGGTTGTTTAGCTGGAGGATTGGGTAGGCAGGTTTCATGTTTTTATGTTTGAATACTACTCCTGTTGTTTTATCTGAGTTAAGGGAGAAGCCCCATTTGTCTGCCCATTGTTGTATTTTATTTAGAGATTTTTGGATTAAGTTTTCTGCCATTTTAATGCTTTTAGTGCGGATCCATAGGGCTCCGTCATCCGCGAATTTTGAAGTGTTTAGTTTAGGGGATAAGCCCTCGAATAGATCATTTATCATTATATTGAAGAGGGTTGGGCTGAGGATGCTGCCCTGGGGAGTGCCATTTTCTAGGGGACACTGGTCCGATAGTGTATGGTCTATACCCACGGTAATTTTGCGATTGTTTAGGAAATCTTGGATGAAGTTTATTATTTGACCTTTTAGTCCTATTTTTTTTAGTTTTTGTATTAGCCCGTGGTGCCATACCATATCGAAAGCTTTAGAGAAGTCGAGGAATATGCCTATGGTGTATTGCTTGTTTAGCTGTCCTGTTTTTATATCCTGTTCTAGTCGGGCAAGGTTATCGAGAGTTGATCGGCCAGGAGTGAAGCCGCTTTGGTCAGGATTTATGATGTGGTTTTGGTCTAGGTAGTGCTGTAGCCTATTTTTAGTCATAAGTTCCATTATTTTGCAGAGATTTGGGGTTAAGGAGATGGGCCTATAGGAGTTTGCCTGATCTGCTGGTTTATTTGGTTTAGGTATTGGGATTACTAGAGCTTCCTTCCATGAGGATGGGACCTGTCCGTTTAGGTAGACTAGGTTGTATAGTTTAAGTAAAGTTTGGAGTAGTTTGGTAGGTAAGTGTTTGATTATTTGGTAAGAGGTGAGGTCTAGGCCAGGGGCTGTTCCTTTTTTTCTATTGTTTAGTACGTGATTTAGTTCTTCTATGGTGTAAGGTTGATTTATTTCTAGGTTGTCTTGTCTGTTTTCTTTGGAGAATTTGGTTTCTTTATTTAGTTTATCTTGGAATTTCTTACTGAAGTTACTGTTGCTGCTAACTTTAGAGAAGTGTTTGGCTAGGTTGTTGGCCTTTTGGGTGGGGTTAGTTGAGTTGTTTATATTGGGGCTTTTTTTGTGCCGTTTGATGCCTCGGATGGCGTGAATTTTGCGCCACACCTTCCTAGCGTCGGTGTGGTGATTTAGCTCCTCACAGAATTTTTTCCAGTTTTTGGTTTTAGCAGTTTTAACTAGGTTTTGCACTTGGTGGTTAAGTTCATGAGCTGTTTTGAGATGAGAGGGGTCTCGTTTAGCTCTGTTGAAAGCTGATTTGCGTTTTAGTCTAGTTAGCTCTATTTCCTCATTCCACCAAGGGACAGTGGGTTTTCCTGGGTTGGATGATTTGAAGGGGATTGCGGATTTGGCTGCGTTGATTATGAAGTTAGTTAGGTTTTGACAGAATGTTTCGGGGTCTGTTGTTTCTAAATCGTTTAGATTAGCTTCGTTGCATAATTCTTGGAATTGGTCCCAGTTGGCGTTTTTGTACTGAAATTTAGGTTCCTGTTTAGGGGTTTGATTTGGTATTTTTATATTTCCTAGGGTTATATTTATGGGAAAGTGGTCGCCGCCTAGAGGTACTGGGTGGACGTCCCACATCAGACTTTGTGCTAAGTCTGGCGTACATATTGTTAAGTCGATAGCCGACATGGTGTGGTGGGTTTTGTCGTATCTAGTTGGTTGGTTATTGTTTAATAGTATTAGGTCATTTTTTTCGATCCACTCTGATATTAGTTGTCCATGGTTGTCTAGTTTATCTGCAATGCCCCAGGTAGGATGATGGGCATTGAAGTCTCCTAGGAAGATGGTTGATTTATTTCCTAATTGGTAAAGGACATCTAGGTCTGTATCTTTAATTGGTTTTAGTGTTGAGTGATAGATGTTAATGATTTTTATTTTTTGGTTATTGATGGTGACTTGGATTCCATTAGCTTCTAGATTAGGAGTGTTTACTTTAACTTCCTCGTAGTTAATGTCCTCTCTAACGTAGATGATTAGACCTCCTCCTGTTCTGCCTGGCATGGTTTTGGACCTGTCGGTTCTCACTGCGTTATAATTTGGTAGGTTGAATTTAGTTTTATGTGAGAATTTGGTTTCTTGAATACAAGCTACATGGGGACCTTTATCTATTTTGAATTTAGCTTTGAGTTCAGAACCATGGCCGGCGAGGCCATTGGCATTCCATTGAAAAATGTTTAGGCCTTCCATTGGGAAACTGGGTGGATTTTTGTTTGGTTTAGGCTTGGTTTAGGTATTTACTTTAGTAGGTTATTAAGGTTGCTGCTGAAACGGTCGAAAGAGGTGGTGACGAGTTTTAGTTTATGTGCTACATCAAAGAAGGCTTTGGAGCTGGCTTCTGGATTAGACTGCTTTAACACGTAAGCTAGTAGGAGGACTAAGTTGTTTAGATTTTTGCTTGCTACGTTTTGGGTGAGTTTTTTTCTATAGCTTTTGGTTTTTGGGGCTGACAAGGTAAGCTCGTTTATTTCCTCTGAGAAATGTGTACTCGTCCTCTTCGGTTAAGTTGTCTTTAGTTTGGTCAATCTGTTCGGTGGTGGGTTGCATGCTGGGTTTGGGTGCGAGAGTCTGAGTGGTTTCTGTAGTTTCCCTGTTGACTGGGTGTTCGGGGGTTGCCTGTAGGTTTGGGAGTGTTGTTGCCCTTGTGGCTGTGATGGCTTGTGTTGGTGCTGGTTGTGTGGTGGTCGTTGTGCGTTGGGTTTTGCTTGCGGGTGTAGATGTGGTAATTGTAGGGTGAGAGGCGGGGAGGGTGAGAGTGTGAGTTTGTGGGATGTGTGGGGTGTGTGGGGTGTTTGTTTCATTTGCGATGTATGCGTCTCGCTGATTTTGGTCCCATACGGAGACTGGGTATACTGTTTTGCGTGCGTGAGTGTTGTTGTTTGAGGGTGGTGTTGGTAGTAGTGGTTTGTATGCTTGCGGTGTGGGTTTTTTGGTTTGGATTTTGGCCGTGTTTATGTCTATATGTCTCTTGGCCTGTTGGGTGAGTGATAGTCTGTGGGGGCATTGGTTCGAGAGTGATGAGTGTTTTATGGATTTGCAGTGGATGCACCAGGGTGTGCATATGCCTGGGCAGTCCGTTTGAGCACAGTTTTTGCATTTAGTTTTTTTGAAAGTACATTGGTTAGCGGTGTGATTATATTGTAGGCAATTAGAACATTGCTTTACTTGCTTGATGTATGGTTTGACCTCTAAGTTATGGTTAGCGCCGAAAGTGATATGTTTGGGGGCTTCAGGGTGTTTAGCTGTTTTTTTTAAGTTTATTATTACAATAGGTGTGGGGGTGGTTTTCCCGTTTCTGTTTGATTTAATCCTGCGGAGGCTAGTTATTTGTGGTTGGGTTTGGATAGTGTTAGCTTCTTTGGCGTATATGTCGAGGTCCTCGTCGGTTTCCCTTGGGTGCACTCGAATAACTCCCCTAGTGTATATTTGCCAGTTAGGTTTAGAGCTATTTACGGTGAATTGGAATATTTGTTTAATTTTAGTTGCTGCTATGTAGGATTCTTGATTTGGGAAGATTATCTGATATCCTTTGAAACTACGTTTGATGTTTAGGTAATTGATTTTTTGTTGCCTTAGCCACATGCCTATTTTATTTATGGTCAGTGTTGGAGCTAGTTGTACTGAGGGGGTGGCCGAAAAAAAGTAGAGGGCCCATGTGGTGATGAGGGCTGCGGGTGAGAGGGTGTGTGAGGTAGGTGATGCCGATGCGTCTAGTTTGCGTTTTTTTGAGTTGCATGCTTGGGGAGGTGGGGTGCTGGGTTGAGTTTCCATGTAGGAGGCTTGAGGGTCTTTATCGCCGTAGCCTGCGGGAATGAGTGAGGGTGTTGCCCTGTCGGAGGTGTTGTGCGCCTCCGCAGGTGTAGGGGATGTAATGCCAGATATTTCGCATATCTCGATTTGTCTTTGGTCTGTCATGCTGGGATTGGGTGTATAGGATGTGTGTGTGAGTTTTGGTGTTTGAGGTGAGGGGTTGTGGATGGAGTGTTTTGGAAGGGGTGAGTAGTGTTTGCGGTGTTTTGGTTGTTTTGGGTTTGTGAGTTGTTTAAAGCTTTAAGAGATTAATTGGAGGGCTTGTGTTTCAATTTGAAGTGTTTGAGTTTGTTTAGGTGGGCTTTGTGAGTGTAGTTTTAGGTTTGGG
The DNA here is from genome assembly GCF_022045235.1 of Haliotis cracherodii. Lineage (NCBI taxonomy): Eukaryota > Metazoa > Mollusca > Gastropoda > Lepetellida > Haliotidae > Haliotis > Haliotis cracherodii. The sequence continues at coordinate 35,992,246 of NW_027266286.1, forward strand.
CTTGGGTGTGAGCGTTGATTAGGAGGTGTAGGTTGTTGTGAATGGATGGGTGAGTGGTTATATAATTACCTTTGAAGTTCTCCCTGGGCTTGCTATCAGCGGTGCTGTGCGTGGGCTTGAGGAGGCTCTGGAGGCTTGGAGAGGTGTTGCTCGCTTGGAGTACAAACTGCAACTGTGAATGAGGGACATAGTGCAGAATATATATAGCAAGTGGATGATAACAATAGAGGATTAACAGTAACAACAAGGGCATGCATGAGTGGGATAACATAGGTAGGTGTGACAACAAAGGGATTATGCTATCACAACACGATGGGCAGAAAACACATAGCTAGAAGCCAATAGGGGCATGAAGCCAAAAGCCCCGAGAAGCCCCAAACTAACACCCCTTGTCAACTTAAAATAAAACAGCACCACTGTAAGACAGTCATCAAAGATTTATAAAAGATTTAACGTGCGCTTTCCGACTATATACGCTGTAGTCGGAAAGCGCACGTTAAATCTTTCATAACAGTCTAACAGTCAGACAGTCATCAACCTCAGCAAAAAGTCACTTACTACAGATCAGACCAACGTCCTGTCCAAAGGCCTGAAATACATCCCCACCAGACCACTACGGCACCACGATGACTTCATCTCCAACATCGAGAAAGGGCTTCAGCAACTGGCACCAGGAGGTAAGGTTGACTACCTACGTCACCAGATCTGTGACATCCTTGCCAAAGCCAAACCACAAACCCCACCAGAGCTGAGACAAAAGCCATAAAACAACTCCGGGATGACAACACCATCAAGATTGCCCCTGCTGACAAGGGCAAGGCCACAGTCATCATGGACACTGACCACTTCCATGAGCTAGTGAACAACATCCTCCAAGATCCCACCACCTACTCCAAGATCAAGAAGGACCCAACCGCCAAACTCCTCCGCCAACATAAAACCCCCCTCAAACAACTTAAAGACAACTTTGAAATTACCCAAGCTCTTCACCACCAACTCTCCATCAACCACCCCCAGCCACCCTATGCCAGAGCCACCATCAAAATCCACAAAAACCCTCCTAAAGCCCGTCTACTTGTGTGCTCCCGAGATACTGTCTTCTACAAAACGGCCCAACACCTAACCAGGATCCTTGCCCCCTTAGGAAAAACAGCCGACTCCTTCATCTCTGACTCCACGGACTTCTGCTCCAAACTCAAGAACATCACCAATCCAGATCAAATCATCAGTTACGATGTAGTAGACCTTTTCACCAACGTACCCATAGATGACACTCTGCAAATTCTCCGCCGTCGCATCACTGAAACCCCTCCTGAAACCAGCCTAACCTGAAACCATATTCAAGATAACGGCATCGCGTAACTTGACTGGCAAGCGATTGACACAAGGCAGAAATTGTTGTGGCAGTGGTGACTTTATCCTAATTTGTTGTCAAATTCATCAGTTTCAACAAATTCAGAAGGCAGGAGGAGGGTTTGTTGGACAGAGGTACCCTGGGGGGTTCATGCTGAGATCGACCACAATGCGAAGCAACATTCATTTCCAGCCTATCCAAATGCTCCATTCAACCCAAAATGTCCCTTACTTCACTGTCATTATTTTTAAATTTGCCTCCATGGTGTATCAATGGTGAAATATAATCAGAAAAGCATGTAAAGTATGAATTACTGAAATGTGCACTCACCCTACAGGTTACACACAACCAAATGTTTTCCCATAGACTTCTATAGTAACGTTATGATTTTTTTTTAAATAACTAAGCATTCAACAGCTATTACCTGTACGTGTGTGCACAGTTTGGCCTTAGAGCAGCAATAAAAAAAATAAAAATGACTAGCTTAGCCAGCTCCTTTTCCGAGTACCGGAAGCTAAACACACCACCCCCAGTTTCGCACCAAATGTCACCTACTTGAAAATAGCTGTGGTCACATTCAGCATAAGTCATCATGTTGAAAAAGACAGTAATAAATATGGAAAAACATGGTCAGTTTTAATAACTGGATGGATGTACATTTGAAAGACATAAAAATCTTACAGAATATCCTCCAATCACAGCCTGCAGATATCTCTCGATCTGCACTGAAGGCTCCCTACGAAAACCGCACTCTCCAAACTGGTACTGATTTGGTGTAGTAGAACCTACAGGAAACTAAATTCTCTACCAGATCTAAATTCACCCTACCAAACTATAACTCAATAAGAACTGACCGAGCCAAAACAAACCCAGGTAGAGCCGGAGGCGGCCTAATCATATACGTCAGGGAAGATTTAAGCTACAAAGAACTAAAAATAAACACACCGAACCTAGAAGCAAATGGTATCCAAATAACAAATAACAACCAAAAAATTAATATCATAAATATATACCACTGGGTAGAAAAACAGGTCAAACCTGAGGATTTAAACACCCTCCTCCAAATAGGCAATAAATCTACAATCTTCCTAGGAGACTTTAATGCCCACCACCCTACCTGGGGTATAGAAGATAAAATAGATAAACACGGAAAACTCATCTCAGAATGGATAGAACAAAATGACCTAATACTACTAAATAACAACCAACCTACTAGATACGACAAAATACACCACAAAATGTCGGCTATCGACTTAACCATATGCACCCCAGATTTAGCCCAAAGTATTCAATGGGAAGTACACGGGGTACCACTAGGTAGTGACCACTTCCCAATAAATATAACTATAGGAGACGTAAACATCCCATCGCCAGCCCCAAACCAGGAACCTAAATTTCACTACAACAAAGCCGACTGGGACAAATTTCAGGACATTTGCAACCAGGCTAACCTAGCTGACCTAGAAAGTAACGACCCCGAAATCTACTGTAAAAACCTCACTGACTATATAATAAACGCAGCTTAAAAACTCCATTCCTTTCAAAACAACGAGGAGATAGAACAAACTAGGCGTAAACGCAAATCCGCATTCAATAAAGCCAAACGTGACTTCAAACACCTAAAGATAGCACATGAACTAAATCACAAAGTACAAAGCTTAGTTAAAACAGCTAAAACAAGAGACTGGAAAAAATTTTGCGAAGAAATTAACCATCATACAGACGCCAGAACAGTTTGGCGCAAAATCCACGCCATTAGGGGCATTAAACGTCATAAAAAAAACTCCCAACGTAAACAATTCAACAAACCCCACTGAAAAAGCTAATAACCTAGCAAATCACTTCTCGGCCGTCAGTAGCAATAGCAACTTCAACCAAAAATTCCAGGAACAACTAAAAGCAGAAACCAAATTTACCAAAGAGCCAAAAGATAATAACCTAGAAATTAATCTCCATTTCACAATGGAAGAACTACTCCACGTCCTACAAAATAGGAAAAAGGGCACAGCCCCAGGCTTAGACCTTACTTCATACCAGATAATTAAACAACTACCACCCAAACTACTGCAAACTCTTCTGAAACTCTATAACCTCATATATCTAAACGGACAGGTCCCATCACCTTGGAAACAAGCCCTGGTCATACCAATCCCCAAACCCAATAAACCAGCTGACCAGGCTAATTCATACAGACCAATCTCCCTAACTTCTAACTTATGCAAAGTAATGGAATCAATGGCCAAAAACAGGTTACAACACTACTTAGAACAAAACAACATAATAAATCCAGACCAAAGCGGTTTCACTCCTGGACGCTCAACCTTAGATAACCTCGCCCGACTAGAGCAGGACATTAAAACAGGCCAACTTAACAAACAATATACTACAGGTATCTTTCTAGACTTCTCCAAAGCATTCGACATGGTTTGGCATAACGGGCTAATACAAAAACTACAAAAAATAGGACTTAAAGGTCAAATAATTAACTACATCCAAAGTTTCCTAACAAACCGCAAAATCACCGTGGGCATAGACCAAACGCTATCGGACCAATGTCCCCTAGAAAATGGCACTCCCCAGGGCAGCATCCTAAGCCCAACACTCTTCAATATTATGATTAACGATCTATTCGAGGGACTATCCCCCAAAGTAAACACATCAAAATTCGCGGATGATGGAGCCCTCTGGATCCGCACTAAAAGCATTAAAATGGCCCAAAACTTACTACAAAAATCTCTAAATAAAATACAAAAATGGGCTGACAATTGGGGCTTCTCCCTAAACTCAGAAAAAACCACAGGAATAGTATTTAAACACAAAAATATGCAACCCGCCACCCTAAACCTCCAACTAAACAGCAAACCAATCAAATTCCAAAAACAAACCAAATTCTTAGGATTAATCTTCGATGAACATCTTACCTGGGATGCTCACATTAAAAACCTTGTAACCAGATGCAGCAAAGACCTAAACACGTTAAGATGCCTAACCGGCTCCAACTGGGGGGCCTCTAAAAACACCCTCCTCTCACTCTATATATCACTAATTAGGTCCAAACTAGACTATGGCAGTGCCATTTACGACACCTTAAATAACTCTCTCATTAAAAAACTAGACTCAATCCAGTATCAGGCCCTAAAACTAATCACACGAACTCAACATGGCACCTCTTCCACCTCACTCCAGGCCTTAACAGGAGAAATGCCACTTAAACTACGTAGGGAACAACTTACCCTAAACTTCTGGGCCGCGTCCCAATCAAACCCACTAATCGAAAACTTAATAAAACAAAATATTAGCCCTAGAAACCAAGCCCTAGCCCGGAAACATCCACTACTTACTCCAATTTCCCAAAGAATAACAAACTACCTAAACGAACACAAAATAAATAATCTTAAACAAAACAATAAATCATCCAATATCTTCACTCCAAAACTTAAAATACCCAAAATAGACACAACACTAGCCGATACACTAAATAAACAGACCGATCCTAACATCGCTAAAACCACCACACTAGCATACATACATGAAAATTGGCCAAATTGGTGTCACATATACACAGACGGATCCTCAGATCCGATCTCAAAACACACAGGTTTCGGAGTCCACATCGCACAACCAACCAAAGACACACAAACTTACCGACTCCCAAACAACCAATCCATATTCACGGCCGAACTAATGGGCATGGCCTCAGCACTACACAATCAGCAATCTAAAAAACACCAAAAAATCCTCATCCTAACCGACTCCCTCAGTGGACTACAAGCCCTCAAAAATAAAAACACTAAAAACCGCCCCAAACTAATAAATCAAATACTCAATAGCTCAAACAACTTAACTAAGGTAGGTAAACAAATAGAGTTCATTTGGATCCCCGCCCATGTAGGAATCTTTGGAAATGAAAAGGCAGATAAAGCAGCAAAATTATCCCTTAAACTCCCAGAAATAAGCTTAAACTTACCCAGCTCAAAATCAGAAATCAAAAGTGTCACTAAACAAAAAATTAACAAAAAATGGCAAAATATATACCAAAACTCAAATAGCCAAATCAGGAAAGTACTCAAAAAAAACCTAAATAAACCCAAAATACTACACCCATCCAAAAAAATCGACAGAATAATTACCAAACTACAAACAGGCCACACCAAACTAAATAATCACCGTAAAATAGCTAAACTACACACAACAGGAAACTGCCCACATTGCAAACAACAAGAAACACCAGAACACGTACTCATTCACTGCACACACTACCAAACACACCGAACAACACTACAGACCACCCTAAATCTTAAAACCGGACTTACACTAGAATCAATCCTAAATCCACAAAATAAATTAGAAAAATTCAAAGCCTTAGGCATATACCTAATAAAAACAGGGCTAATTAGTCGCATTTAAACCCCAAATAAAATATTAAAACCAAACCTACCTTATTTGATAACCACCCAACACACACAGCTCCCTTAGTTCGTCCCCCACCCACTCTTGGCATTCTTTCCAAATCTCAAAATTTCAAAATTACTATATAAGTAACCCCTAAAGCCCCCTCCTGGGTTGCACAAACTCACTTTTCCCCTTTTTGGAAACACATTAAATGGCCTGGCCGGGCCCGTGTGCGACATACGCTTGCAGTCGGAAAGCGCACGTTAAATCTCCAACATAAGTAAGTAAGTAACCCTCATTCAGTCTTGCTTGACAACGGTATAAGGATCTATACCGAAACGTCGCCTTTTGCAGTATTAAAGAAGTTGTTATCCATAAAAATTGTGTCTATCTTGTCAAATATCTTCACCCCTAAACTTAAAATACACAAAATAGACATAACACTACCTAGCCCTATAAATAAACAAACAGACCCAAACATAGCAAAAACCATCACACTAGCATACATACATGAAAATTAGCCAAATTGGTGTCACATTTACACAGACGGATCCTCAGATCCGATCTCCAAACACACAGGTTTCGGAGTCCACATCACACAACCAACTAAAGCCACACAATCCTACCGACTCCCAAACAATCAATCAATATTCACGGCCGAACTAATGGGCATGGCCTCTGCCCTTCATAATCAACAATCTAAAAAACAACAACAAAATCCTAATACTTACCGACTCGCTAAGTGGACTGCAAGCTCTCCAAAATAAAAACACCAAAAACCGCCCTGAACTAATAAATCAAATACTAAAAAGCTCAAAAGATTTAACTAAGGCAGGCAAACAAATAGTATTCATTTGGATCCCCGCCCACGTAGGAATATACGGCAATGAAAACGCCGATAAAGCAGCTAAACTACCCCTAAAAATCCCAGAAATAAGCTTAAACCTACCCATCTCCAAATCAGAAATTAGTGTCAACAAAGAAAAAATCACAAAAATGGCGTAACTTATATCTAAACTCAAATAGCCAAATCAAAAAGGTTCTAAAAAAAACCCTAACCAAACCAAAAATTCTACATCCGTCCAAAAAATCGACAGAGTAATCACTAAACTCCAAACAGGACATACCCACCTAAATAACCACCTCAAAATAATTATCAAAAACACGCAACAGGAACCAACAGGAACCTGCCCACATTGCAACAAGAAACTCCAGAACACGCACTCATACACTGCACCCACTACCAAACACACCGAACTACACTACAAACCACCCGAAATCTAAATAAGGCTCTCACTCTAGAAGCAATCCTAAACCCACAAAATAAAATAGAAAAATCCCAAGCCTTAGTCGTATACTTAATCAAAACAGGACTAATAAATCGCATTTAAAACCCCAATAAACTACCAAAACCAAACCACATAATCAAACTAACAAACTGCCATACTCAGCTCCCTTAGTTCTCCCCCCAAACCCTCTTGGCATTTTTTCCAAATATCAAAATTTCCAAAATTCTATATAAACAACCACTAAAACATCCCTACTGGATTGCCAAACAACTTTATCCCCTTTTAGGAAACACATTAAATGGCCTGGCCGGCCCGTGTGCGAAATACGCTGCAGTCGAAAAGCGCACGTAAAATCTCCAATATAAGTAAGTAAGTAAGTAAGTAAGTAAGGGAGCAGTTATTGCACTTGGGTGGCTGGTTACATGATGTTTTTGTAAGTCCATAGAGCATACAGGTTGTGCATTGGGTCGGCCTTTTCCTGTATGACATAGTTTCTATGTCCTTACCACCTAGATTACCGCCAAGTAATGTGAGTATTACTACTCGTGTGTTGTTTGTGCCCATTGATTTGATCCTGAATGCCGACAGGATTCTAGGTTGAGTGACTTTCTTTTGGGCTTGACAGACAATTTGATAAAGCTCGTCGTCATTAACTTTTTTGTCTAGATGTATCGCGCATCTGATATTGCTAAGCCACTTTGGGGTATCCCATTTTAGTTTGATCCCGTTTATGCTTTTGGGCATGTCAATTGACTCTGTGAGGTTGTCACCGACAACAACATACCCTCTTCCACACTAAGATCTTGGGAGAAGTCTGCGCTAAAGACTACTTTTTCCCATTTGGTTTGTGGTCTTCTATTTTGTTGTGTCTTTGATTCTGATGAGACCATTCTTTGTCTTTTCTGTACTATTTTAGCCTTAGGTGGGCTAGATTGAGGCTGTTTGCGTTTAAGCATGCCTTTAGCCCATAGGGCACTATAATCGATATTTTCTTTGTTTTTAGTTCCTGAGAACGTGAATCTGTCCTGAAAACGGTCAGGGACATTTAGCGCAGCTTGACTACAAGTCAAGTTGGCTGTGTTTTTTGGCAGTTTTTCTTGTGACCAGAGTGAAGGGATTCCCTTCATTTGGTTTGGACTGACCCTTTCGGGAACTTGGCTGGTTCTCTTGAGAGTTGGGCGGACTCTCAACAATTGTAATTTCTGGACATAAGTCCGCCATCTCAATTTCCATGTTCATATTTGTCAGTCACAGGGGCCTGGGTGATTGACAACCGTGCAGTTTAAGCTGCTGAGCGAACCGAGCATGGTATGCGCGGAGGGTTGTGTACAGTCAGGACCTGTGACACAACTGATTATTGAAAGTTGTTGTTGTTGTTGTTGCATTAAGTGTTTAAGAGGTCGCCTTCTGCCTAAGCAATTTCGGCTGACCTGTCCCTCTTTGGGACTCCTGTGTGTGAGAAGGGTACAAATTGGCCTGCCAAAATGGCATAAATAAAATATCACACTTTCTGTACCGCTACATTATTTCTAAGTCTGAGAATAACAAAACTAATTTTCCATGGATTGTGTGTGTTCAAAAGATACTAAATGACGTCGGACTAAGTGAAATATTTCATAAACCATATATATGCTCTACAAATTGGCCAGTTTCAACGGTCGAACAGATACTTAGGGATCAGTTTATGCAAAAGTGGAGGGAAAGTATGGAGTCGAGTCCAAAGGGTATATATTATAAACATTATAAGCAAAACCCAAAATTTGAAAACTATCTGTTACTCCCTGAAGGCAACTATATGCCGATATTAAAATTTCGTACCTCAAATCACGATTTGCCCGTTGAGACTGGCCGATGGCAGAATATACCAAGAGAAGATAGACTTTGTCAACTTTGTGATTCACTCTCGGTTGGAGATGAGTTTCACTATCTTTTCAGATGCGAAGCTCTACTCCAACAAAGAATTCGGTATATTCCCAAAAATACTACTTGTGGCCAAATATTTTTAAACTCTGTAAAACTGTTTCACCCAAAAGGCTAAAAGATGTAAGAAATTTGTCCAGATATATTGTATGTCTATGTAAGTTATTAAGAAAGAACCGTTGACCCTGTCACTTGTCATGTTGATATCTTTTTGTATTTTCATATGTATATATATATAGCTGTAAATGCTCATGTCCACCGGTGGTGGTTTCTTTGAGAAATAAACTGAATCTGAAACCTAAGCAATTTCGGCTGACCCATCCCTGTTCATATAATTTCTGTTTTTGTATTGATATGATTTCATTTCTATCCTTAGCTGCTCTGTTTATATACGTTCGAGTAGCTGTCCATCTCTCAGAAATGGAGTTAGTTTGGCCTTCGTTATTGCATCTCCTGGCTTTAGGAGATCTATTACAGATATCGGATCGAACTACAATTCTTGTTTTAACCTAGACCGGGCTGGGGCATGGTCTTGACATTCTAGTAACACGTGAGCGATGGTTTCAGCCTGATTGCAAGATGAACATAGTGCTTTTAGTGACCAAGTCTGAGATAGCAATTTCAATTTTCCTTTCATTTGAGTTTGAGTTTGGCTTTTGTTGGACCTTGGGTTGAATTTTGTATAGCCATCTGCCGATCTTACTTGCGTCCCATTGGGCTTGCCATCTTTCTGCTATGGAGGCTTTGATTTTGATTTTTATCTCTAGTTTACTAAAGGGAATAGGCTGTATATCCGCTTTGTCTAGAGCTAGCTTCACCAGTGAGTCTGTCCCTCGATGTGTGCCAAGATGTGCCTGAAATTGCCCGTAATACGTTCAGGTCTTTTTGACATCTGTTTTCCACATATTCTATATGTTTGCGCCAAGTGAGGTGTTGATCAAGGATCACCCCAAGAAATATTGCAGATTTTTCGATCTTGATAGGTTTGCCTTTTATGGAGACACGGGGTATCATAGCATCTTTACCCCTGGAGACACGGGGTATCATAGCATCTTTCCCCGCGTTTGAATAGAACTTCAAAAGTTTTTTTACACTTGAAAGGGTGAATCCCCATTTATTGCACTATTGATCTACTCCGTCCAGGGCTGACTGGAGTTTTTTTCTGATTTGTGAAATATCTCTGTGCTTTACCCATATTGCTCCGTCATCAGCGAATTTAGAAGTTTGGGTAGGAGAGTTGACATGGTCAAAAAGATCATTGATCATGATATGAAACAGGGTTGGGCTTATAATGCTGCCTTTTGGCGTGCCATTGTCCAGTGCCATAGGATCAGATCGATGGTTCCCTATTTACATTTAGTACTAACTACTAAATGACTTTATCGCGCGTATCCAAACCATTGGCTAATTACGTCCGTAACCCAGTCACCCCTTGTAACTCAATCACCCCCGGGTCACCACTCTGCACCGTGCCTGGGCAATAATCCCGCGCAAGCATCATCCCGCCTTTGTTAGTCCATCATTCGCGCACCGTCCCTCTTCAACTACACACGTGTTTCGTTGTATCTAATCGCTTTCGCTTTGTACGTTTCCTTTGTACCCAGTCGCGACCGTTTCGCCGATTACGCTTGGAATAACATCTATTTCAACACTCGCCGTATCGCATTTACACAATCGCGACCGTTTCGCCGATTACGCTTTGAATACCACCTATTTCAGCACTCGCCGTATCGCATGTATTTTGTTCTACTCCCGAACTTCATCCTCGGGACATTTTTACACTCGTGGAATACCAACTCACCACCTCGACCTTTCGTGATGCCTCCCAAGAGAAGATCAGCTGTCAACCACAAGCTTGTGAGGGGAGCCAAGCAGGCCAGGACAACCAGAAGACAAACCCCGGGAGTACACATTATGCAGGAGGCAACAGCTGATGGTGAGTCTTCCAATTACGGAAATATCGAAGGTGGCAACACAATTAACGTGCAATCGGCGCAGCTCGTAAATGCCGCGCAGGCTGCCAACTCGGCTACCCAGGTAAACGAGCAACTGGAAAAAATACTCCAGTTGCTGGAACATTCAGCGCCCGGCCGGTTAGCGCAAACCAACAGGTAAGGCTTGGTTTTAGTTCTCCCGCCATTTCGCCCAACATAGGGAGAGTCCCCGTTGCTCACAACGAGACCGACAGTGACGCGGCTTGGCCAGCCAAATCAGAACGCAGGACACGGGGATTCCCTATCCTTCCGTGCGGATGGAATAGACGCACACGTCAAACAACAGGTGAGGGAAAAAATCTAGCGTGGCGAGTTTGTCGACCTCGGCACAATCTTACCAAACACTGAGGGAAGTCACGAGGTTGGTACGATTACCATGGCGTACGACTCCTCAGGGAAGATAATTTTTAAACCAATAAAGCAGCAACCAAAGCGCCTGTCCCTGGCAAGCTGGACTTCAGCTTTCCACATTTTCATGTATATCTATGTTAGTAGGCACTCCGAGGTCCGCACAACCCAAGGGTTGCTGTCCTACATGGATACCATAAGAACGGCGGCACTTCGATTCGGGGGGATGTCTAGTCAACCTACGACCAACAATTCCGACACAGAATGACAAGGGACCCCTCACGACGCTGGGACAACATCGACGGGGAGTTGTGGCTGAAGTACATGGTCACACAGCCAGTACGACAACCAGAATCAGGCGGACGGGGCGCAATGACACGCATACAGGGGGACTCCGCCAGTCAGGTATGCTAGGATTTCAATAAATTTGGCTGTAGCAGGCTATGGTCACAAATGCGGTAAGTGTGGCAAAAATTCCCACAGCTCTAGGACCTGCTTTCGTGGGAATGGGGTCCAACCGACCCAATACAAGCCCAATCAGCCTTTCCCTAACAGAAAGCCAGCCGTCAAGACAGGTAAATTCAATGGCCCCTTCCCCCGTGGATCTCAATGAAATGGCACCCTGGTTACGCCAATATGCTAAGGTCAATTACAGAGATGCAAATTATTTATGGGTAGGTTTTACCTTTGGTTTTAAGCTCGAGTTCCAGGGAAGCCGCACAGGTCGCCTGCCATGAAACTTGCGATCAGCCACGCACCAAGACACGGCAGGCTACGTGAAACAAAAGGAAGACGACCTTGGCAGCATGGCGGGCCCCTTCAAGGACACCCCCCCTGGACAACCTCCAAGTATCCCCAATAGGCCTGGTGCCCAAGAAGCAGCCAGGCTATGGTCAGCATCTGGGTAAGCATGCGGAGGAATTCCGTCTAATTCACCATCTATCATATCCCAGGGGTAAATCTATAAACGACTTCATAGACACAGAGGCCTGTTCCGTTGTGTATGCCAGATTTGATGAAGCTAATCATATGGGTCAACAACTAGGAAAGGGAGCACTACTAGCAAATTTCGACATTCAGTCGGCCTTTAGAATTATACCAGTCCACCCATCCGATTTCGAGCTGAAATCAGATTCGAAGGTGAGTTCTATTGCGATAAATGCTTACCATTTGGCTGCTCCACATCTTGCGCCATATTTGAAACGTTTAGTACCCTCTTGCAATGGTGCATGCAATCACATCTTCCAACGTGTCAGATCATGCATTACCTGGATGACTTCCTAACAGGGGGCACAGCAGGCACCAGCCACTGCTCAGACAACCTCAACGGATGCGTGAATACACTAGAACAGCTTGGGGTCCCTATTGCGCACGACAAGACGGTGGGCCCCACGACCAAACTGACATTCTTAGGGCTGGAAATCGACACCAATGCAATGCAGATCAGAATCCCAGAGTCCAAGATCAAGGAGGCGACAAGGGAAATCAAAGACATCCTGTCAACAGGTAACATCAAGGTCACAAAAAGGGCCCTTCAGTCCCTCATAGGCAAGCTTAACTTTGTGTGCATTGCCATAGGCAAGGGCATCCAGCTGAAGGCTAATCGATCTGCTTAGCAAAGGTAAGCAACCATTTCACCACATTAGGATTACCAGCTGGGTCAAGGAAGACCTACAAATGTGGTTAACATTTTTTATGAGTTATAACGCCATTTCAGTGTTTCAGGACCAACTATGGGTAGACAGCGATTTCCTCCAGCTGTTTTCAGACGCAGCGGGTGGTGCCGGCTTTGGGGCCTACATGCAGGGCAAATGGTTTAACGGTGCATGGCCAACCCAGTGGGTGACGGATGGAACTACACGGGACTTGACGCTCCTTGAGCTGGCTCCTTGAGCTGTTCCCCATCACACTGGCCATCCAACTTTTGGGCAAGCAACTTGCAAACAAAAAGGTCCTCTTTAACTGTGACAACCAAGCCGGCGTAGCAATAATGAACAAACAGTCTACCAAGGCCCCCAGAGTGATGAGCCTACTCCGTCGCCTAATCCTGCATCCCTAACACATTCAAGACTTACATTGCAGCGCTGTCTTCACAGCACAAATTCCACGGGCTCACCGACTGAACAAACCATTTCCTGTTTGGCAAGATTTTAACAGGCTTACACAAATCAGCGGGCCGACCAGACACCAGAAAACCGATCACTGCAGATCTGCTGCAGGTAGTAACCAACAATCTGCCACACGTATGCTCATCGGCATTTGAAGCCAGACTGTTCAAGGCAGTCTACTGCACAGCTTTCTTCGGTTTCTTTAGGGTTAGCGAGCTGGTCCAAACTGGACCCTCAAAAACAGGTTGCGCCATCCAGAATTTAAGCTTCTCGGGCAACCCCCTTGCAGCTTTGAATCCATCTACCACACTCATTTAGTACTAACTACAAAATGACTTTATTGCGCGTATCCAAACCATAGGCTAATTACGTCCGTAACCCAGTCACCCCTGGTAACTGAATCACCCCCGGGTCACCACTCTGCGCCGTGCCTGGGCAATAATCCCGCGCAAGCATCATCCCGCCTTTGTTAGTCCATCATTCGCGCACCGTCCCTCTTCAAGTACACACGTGTTTCGCTGTATCTAATCGCTTTCCCACCCACCCAACCACCAAGCTTGCCACTCCTTTTCTTTCCTTTTCAGCCGGATGTGTCCTCTTCACCTGGAATGCTAATCACTTCTTTTCTTCAGCGTTTTTTCTATTACAGGTACCAGCAGAGCAGATTGTATATATGTAACTACCTGTACATATGTAAAATAGGTTTTCAAGGCGCTTGTATATATGTACATACCTTTTAAACGATTCTGATATATGTAAATAAACATGACTTCTAAATAGCTGTATACATGCGAATACCTGTCTCAACAATAAACTATGTCGAGGTGTGCGGGGTTCTTGTGGGCTACACTGCTAGTAACACATTAACACTGCAAACACGAAAACGTCGTTTTTTCCGTATATGGTCATTGGACGGAAAAACGACGTTATTTGGACGTTTTCAAACCATCGTTTTTCCGTCCAAATAACGTCGTTATTTGACATCGGAATTTACTGGGAGAGAACGATATCATCAAGCTCCTCCCTTTCTTGATTGACATTGTCAATCAAGCAACAGCGTCTACCGGTATTTCTACTTCTCAGATTTCATTGGTCAGTTCTCGCGTATTAGATTACAGGCCCTCGTTTGACGCTGCACTCGAAGCGCTTATCGGAAGTATTGAAATCAATCGTTCTGCGCATGCGGATTACTTAATGCCTTGTCCAAATTTTCCGTTCTGTGCATGCGCGATTTCGCGTATTGTTTCCGAGATTTCATGTCACCACTATTTGACAATGATTCATAAACACAGTCTCGTGAAAGTTCGGAATCGTACAATTCCAAACTGGTGATGCCTATTCAGACCAATGCTTAGTCTCTAAAACTGTATAGTTTTGAAAGAAACAAGTAACTCAATTTAAATTGAAGAGGAGCCCCAGTGATATGGGAGATTCCGAGATGAACCTATTCTATGGTTATCAAGGCTGCCACCCAAACAGATCCAAACTGTATCGTGATGTCTTCAGAAATACAAATTTCTTTCAATATTTATACTACGAGATAGTAAGGGTAAGGCTTACTCACCGGTGGAACGTAGACAATATCGCTAATACAGATATAACGTATTTGAATGTTAATACTAAAGACAAACACTCATTATTTTTGCAGTGACGATATAACTCTTATACACGTTTATTGGTAACTTTCGTCAGTTTTGCTCTTCATTTTTATAACTTTGTTTTCACATATACATGTTGCAATACCCGACAAGCCTGTCATACATAATTATGAGGCAGTGTTCAATGTTGTATTGACTTACCATGGTGTTCCTGAGCGAAGCTTATTGGCTTAGGTGTTACACCCCGTTTTTCTGGTAATCCTATTATTACTTTATTTTGTATGTAATGACACCCTGTACACTGGATCACGGCTCCGTGACTATCCATAACAATCAAGATGAACATTCAGTTCAGGTAAATGATGAGTTTGTTCTGACGCCACAGTCAGTCAAAAACCAATGCTGTGAGGTTTGATTACACACAATCTCATTAAAATCAGACCTTAGTTCTCGCTACCGCTAAACAAAGATCTGAGGACATCCCATTAGGGGTCACGTCAGAACAAACTTTCATCCGACCAATCAGAGCGTCACTTACCAGATCATGAAAGTGACAATCGGAATGGGATTTCTAATCCTACAACCTCAAAAACATTAACACGGGATATTCCGAACGATAGTTACGGGTTTAACGACTGAATCCATACAATCTAGACCATCTATTAGCCATTCCAGAATGTCATTTTGTTCAGGTTTCAAATTTGTAATCGAGAATTTGTCAAAATATGTTTCGAAGCGTAGTCGCCAATTTGAAATTAGTGCCGTAAAGCACGAGAAAGCTGCCTTCTGATTGGTCATTCCATTGGTCGGTCAAAGTTCGCGCAAGGTCGGTCTGACGTGACCCCTAATGGGATGTCCTCAGATCTTTGTTTAGCGGTAGCGAGAACTAAGATCTGATTTTAATGAGATTGGATTACACACTTCTACCAGGTCGAACATTGTGGATCCTCATTTTGAGAATCAATCATCTATACCCCACTCTCACCCCAACGCACCCCAACGCACCCCCGCACCACCACCCCCACCCCATCCCCCCAACACACCTAAATAACCTGGACAGGAAATACTGACTGCTGATAGCCTCTGGTCAACTCCGCGCTACCGCAGAATGTTCGTCCAACAATGCAGGGGGCATTCAAACACGCTGAAATGTTTTCGCCTTGCATCCAAGATGGTGGACAAGTGAACTCGTATGAAATTTGGCTATTATAGGTCGCTGTCTCTTTTTATTTGATTACCCAATAAAGTCACGTCAACATTCAATTTCCGATACAAGTAAATGAATGTGTGTTTTAGTCAAAGACCAACGTTGTCTTGTTTGATGACACACAATCTACCAGGTAGCACATTGTGTACACCCTATCCCCATTTAAGTCTCCACTGTGCGTATTCCTGGTGACGACAATGCCCCATGTACCTGGGAATCTCATTAATACATTCATGCGCGGCATTCTTTACCTTAAGAAGATCATAGTTAACATGCTTATCCAACTCGAACTACCATCCCGCCGAATATGCATTACGATTTACCAATTCCTGAATTGAGAAGACGTGCGTTACGAAGCTCCTCCAAGTCGTCATCAATATCCGTAAATGTCTGTGATATTATTACCCATCAAAAGACGAATATATTTATTGTGCTTTCTTGACGACAGATGTCATAAATTGGATAACACTTTTTTAGTAAAGTACAGATTCTCGTACTTGTTTGGGTTGACTCCCGTCCGGGATTTGAGCCCACACTGTGAGTGAGGCACCCAATCGCCAGCACACAAGTCAGCGATCTAACCCATTCTCAGTAAACTACATATTCTCGTAATTTTTAGGGTTGAGATAATAGACGTTGATGGACAAATTAAAGCCAAAACTTAACTTATGAATGATTGGTAATGGGCAATGGACAATGGGCAAACGGGAGGCAGGGGTAATCATCGCTAATTATCTGTTGGCTTCCCTTGTTACGTTTCCTTCTTTGCTATCTTTTTACTTTTGTTGTTCTTACAGGAACATATATATGTATATAATAAAGACGTTGACATTCATATTTTCTTCCTTATGTGTATCACTTCTTAATGCCCTTCAAAGACTCAATCTAGCTTTGTTTTTAAATGTGGAGATATTTGCTTAGAATATAATATGGTCATGCCTATAAACATTTGAGTCTTTGTCTACTTGAGCATTTAAACATATATTTTATAGCTGATGACATTGCTAAATCTGCAGAAATGCAGTACACGTCATAGCAAGCTGTGATCCTTATACACACTTTAGATTTCGAAATGGGGATCTGTAAGTTTGTCGTAATCTTCCGCAACCCTCACCTCCTGACCAGTTGAACTTCTTAGTGCATTCTGGTGCCATTGGAAAATTCCAGGCTGCCCTTCTTTCTGTGATGTTTTGACGAATGAAATCTATTGCGTTATGATAATCTCTGTTTGCTGATATTTAATATGTAGATATTGTAAAATATTTACGATATTTTAAACGTGTGATTCGATGCATGCAATGCAACGTAAACATAAGTGCGGATGCACGAAGGCGGTTATAGTCATAGTTATAGTGCGATGGATATAGGGGAATGGTAGGAGGGTGAATGTATGTAAGCACGAATACCGATACATGAGGGTGGATATAGTTATTGTTCGATGGATGGTGGGAGGATGGATTATGTATGTAAGCATGCGCATGGATCCATGATAGGCTGACGTAGACATAATGGTGGGGAAAAAAGAATGCGATGTGTGTGTGTGTGTGTGTGTGTGTGTGTGTGTGTGTGCGTGTGCGTGCGTGCGTGCGTGCGTGCGTGCGTGCGTGCGTGCGTTGTGATACGAGGGTTGGCGAACATGTTGTGAGATGATTGTGTAAGTAAGTTAAGTGGGTGAGGATGTGGCAGGTATGAGTGTTGATACATGCAGACTTGGGGTTGGGGGACATGGTGTGCCTGTTCTGATGTCTTTTGTTTCACTCACTTGTAGTGTTTTCTTTTACTCCAAAAAATGTGTTACGGATTTTAATGACTGAAAATGTAGTGTCTCAAAGGTCATACTGTCCGGGCATTCTACATATCTATTCGAACTACGTAGCCATTTTTATGCTGTACAAATCTTCTACTTCTTCTTCACCACCCCAGCACACCCACCCACCCAACTTCAACTGTTCATGTAATTTCCATTAATGTATGTTACATCGTTAATATGTTCATGGGCTTTATCACTGAATGTATAGTGTGGAGGACTACTTCAGTTGAGGATAAGTAACATAAATAATGATATTATTATGCTATTATCATTATTATTCCTTCAGATTATTAAAAAAAGATATCATGTTTTCATATTAAACATAGAGAAAGAGGTATGGAGATTGTGGAAGATATTTTTAGCACAGGGATTGTTAACATAATTCTTAAAGATATGTTTTGTTTGTTGTTTAATGCCAAACGCAGCAACTTAAGGATATTACAACATACATACATTTAGGTTCAGTTGTATTTTTAAATTTGTATTATTTTGCAAATGTTACAGAGACATGATAAATGATATAATAATGTATAGTCGCTATTCTTAAAAGTATGAATATGTTAGATTCATCAACCAGAAATATTGCACACCAAACGATAATCATATTTCATGACACTATTCTACGTCGAAGTCAACGATATTTGTGTATGCCATTGCTACATGATTGGCTATGACACGGATACGTCATGATAAAGCAATGAGAAATTGATATTTGATGATATAAGATAGCTACGCGATAAATCGCAAAGAACAAAGAATGAAGCCATATTTATTTCACGATAAAACATTGTTCTATCATGACGTCATTTATGGAGATTCGAACATGCACTCGCAACTTGAAAACGTCGTATATTTGACCTTATTTTTGAGAGGTATGTGTCTAGTGTGTTGTTTCCAATAGATGTAGCTGGGGAAGGTAGATAAAGGCAGTGCCCGAACAATCGCATCCGAAAGTGAGAGCGAAATGGCAATCGGTATTGGGATTCACCAGTGCTGTAATATTTAATTCATTTGTATTTTGACACATATCGATAGGAACATGGAGAGTATGTCTGAAGATATATAGACATGCATGGGATCTTTTGGATAGTTGTACCTCACGGCTAGACTAACACTTAGTCTCTGTAAATATAGTATTTTGATTAAAACGAGAAACTATATCTAAATTTAAAAGGAGCCCCAGTGTGATGGAATATTCAGCCTGAACCTGTTGAACATCTAGGCTTGTTTCATTTGGGGCTATAGCATTGCAGTGAGGCCTGGGCGGAAGGGAAAACATGTGTACACCCATCAGATTCTCACATTATCGGGTGGTCAGGCTCGCTGACTTGGTTGATGCATGTCATAGTATCCGAATTGCGTAGATCGGTGCTCTTGATGATGATAACTGGATTGTCTGGTCCAAACTGGATTATTTACGAACCACCGTCATATAGCTGGTATATTGCTGAGTGCGGCGTTTAACAACAAACACTCATACAAAAACTTTTATTAAACACCTTCCAACAATGAGAAATTAAACTTATACTTTCTATATATTCTGTTATATTTATAACATAATTTGATTCATAATTTAATTATTGCGTTGCTTTCTTGTCTGTCATTCAATGTACATGTTCAAACCCCTAAACTTTGAATATTTGATTTTTTTTCACAAATGGTTACGTTAGTAAGTTGCCTTAATCTCTCGTTACCTTCTCACACGAACAGATTAAAATAATTTGTTTTTACTATCATATTTCAGTTTATTTAATTCATAATACGAAATTAATATTTCATTTATCACAGTATAGATCATATTCGTTTATATCACTATCTGATGTTATGGTTTTATTGCAGAAATTATAATGAATTCAAAATGTAGAAAGATACACAATTTGCCATTATTTGACTTTTAAACTATAAAAAGTATAATATAATGATGATAATTCCTGTAACGGACAGTATTTAAGAAAGAAATATTAGTCGATTAGTCAGATATGCCCTTCAGTAGTATTATTGTATATCTCCAGAGAGAGGTTAACATTGTAGTTCTCATTATTTGTGGATAATTCAACAAGCAACATAGAAAATATATATTCTACCATAACGAAAGAATACAGAGTATACAATAACTCACAATTGTTCAAAAGAGATTTCAAATCACAATAACATATCTTATATAAACAGAGGTGCTAATGGTTTAATCTCTACATTGTGCCCATGTTCGTGAGCCCTTGTTCTATTCAGCAGACAGCCCAAACCCGAAACTCCACAAAATATCCGATTACACTGACCCAGTTCTCCAGTTCTCCATGCGATACTGTCGCTCTTGTACGTCTCCCAGTCCATAGAGAATAAATTTAAAAGGAATCCAACTCAAATCTAGAACTATTTGTCAAGCCTAGATTGCCTCAAATCTATCCATGAAAGTAAGCGTTAATAAAAATTATTGTTCTTGGCCGCTTCAGATTATATTTTGTAGATACGTATTTTTAACTACGCAAATTGTACTGACACCGGCACTGTCCCTATTGAAGCTATTTATAGCTCAAATAAGAATTTCGAATTGTCGTCCATTGTTCGATGTCAATACATCAATGACAAGTGAGGATGATAGTAATCGTTGATGCCGCGCTACACTATAATAAAAATTATAATCAAGTAGACTAGTATGTACATTACTACAGTGAACATGTACATGATCATGCCATAATCAATCAAATGTCGTAATAGCAAATACTAATATATAAATTTTGTGATGAATTTGACTGGATCAGTGGTAACATGTGATATTAATATTCCATCAATTTCTTTCCTGATTGGTCTATCCATGTCTACAAAATGAAAATAATGCAATTAAAACGGAGCACAGAACAATTCTTAATTTCAGACTAGAGCTGTTGAAATCTAGACTTTCCCAATCATTATAGACTTGAGTTGGTCTCATTTTTTACATTATTCTCTTGGGTCTACGTCACAGCTCATACCACACAATAACAAGACCAGTAAGTCCCCCGCCGGAGCGTCTGAATTTTGGTTATATCATCTAACATGGCCAACTCTGCTCTTAAGTAAACAAGAACCTAATTAGCGAGTGGTCCTTTATGATCATGCTGGGTTTTTGTACTTTGCTTGAACAATAATGTAACTTAACTTCTTTAACTGAGTCGTTTATTTATAGATAATTTCGTACACAGATATTTCATCTAACATGGTAATTATAATCATAACTATTTTTCAATAATAATGGTATGCACAGTTCTTTATGTTGTTCTGTACACGGATTCCCCAGTGGCTATATTGCATCATATAGAATACTCATGGATGTGTATGCCACTGTACCAAATTAATTATGATCATATTCTTTATTATTATCCCATTCAGACCCAACATTTTAACAATAACACACATAGATCTAGTTCAGAAACACTAGACTGAAATTAATCCAATATGATTCCAAAATTATTAGATATATTTATGATTAATTTCATTGTGTAATAAGAAAACAAATGTCAAATATATGGATTGTCATGCGAATAAAATCCAGAGGCCAAATATCGGAACCAATGACAGACCCTTTCATTAAACATAATTGTTAAGGATACTGGGCAACGGACGTTATTCTCGTGACATATACATTGCAAGAGCATTCATGAAAATGCATGTCCGCCATGTTTGTTCGTCTAGTGGAGGCGGCCATTGTGCAGTCATTGCCTGGGTCAGTGTAGCGCCAGCGCAGCATACCCGGGGAACCAGGCTGCTTCAATTATCCAATTGATTTGATTAGAATATACTTGCGTCAGTGTATTTTATTAACGCCCAAAACCGTAATTTAAACACATATAATAACAGATCATATACACACATGGTGCCTTCACTTACTACTAGCTTTAATAGGCCATCCCGGAATAAAATAGTTCCCCCCAAAGCGAGGAACATCCCTTTTAGTCTGTTTATAAGAAATGTATTCCAAACAATATCCTCATATTGAGAAGATCTGTTAAAGAATTGCCTCAGCAAGTCAATCACAATGACAGAGAGTCGTAATCATTGAAAGGTGATTGTAAAGATGTGTCAAATAGATACTAAGGTAAACTCATAGATTGCTGTAGATTGTCACTAAGATAGTTTGGATGTTGTTGTTTTTTCGTTTTTATTTCTCTAGGATGGGTTGTAGCGAGGGTATCCTTAAACTGGCTATGCAACCAAACTCTCTGACTTATCCCAGAATAAGCTAAGACGCTACATACAAAATTGAAGGGTCTGAAAGACGAGAAACAACGCTTCTGTATGAATTTGTACATGTACCAGGGAATTCCCAGGGTTTTCCCCAGGAATGTGGAAGTGGTCAGTGTTTATGTCATTTCAAGAATACAGTCACGTGAAAAACGTCATGTGACCGACCTCTCGTCAAATGGGAAAGCCGTATATCTTGTAAACTTCACATAAAAAAATAGTTACTGTTATAACCAAATGAAACAACCCATTATCCGATAGAGGTAACTGTGCATAGCGGAGGGATATGTTATCACAATAAATTTGGTAACATGGTTTGGTTTGACTTCTTGGCGCGTGTCTGAATTCCTTTAACATGTTACATATCCTAAAACTGGCTTATCAGCAAATCTCCCTGCACTACGCACGACAAATACTAGAGCAAGACATGCCAGGCATCACGTGCGTCGGGGGACCAGCGCCATCTCATTGGCCATTAACAGTTGTACAAGGCGGGGGGAAAAAAGCATCGTTTTTCTGTCCATTTTACTTGCTTCCAAATTAATACTCGTGCTTAAGGCTACCTGCTTTTCAGCAGGAACCTTTCCGGGGTTACCTTCTTCTCAGTGGGAACTTTTCAGCCGGGGAATCGTAAAATAACATACGTTGGGGCAAACAATTGCCATGTATATGGGCCCCGCGGCGGAAGTCGTTTTGTCAAGCGGTAGCTGACAGTTGGGTCTGCGGCGGTAGTCGCACAATGGTTTTGCTAATGGGGCCAGGCAGTGGGATCTGCTTTGGCCGGCTACCTGGGGCTGGGCAGCGGTAGTCTGACTTAGGCCAGCAGTGGTAGCTGCTTTTGGCAGCGTGGTAGTTGCCAAGCAATGGTAGCGTTTAAATATGCTACTGTGGGGGCCGGACAGCGGTAGCAGTCTCAGGCCAGCAGCGCTAGCTGCGAATCGCCGTTGGCCACGGCAACGGTAGCATTTTGGTATACACAATTAGCAGCTTAGTAGCCCACTAGTACCTGCACACCCTCGGCCATTTAACACAATCTCATCTTCTGTTTTTATTATAGGCACGGGCATCCACGGCTCGGTGGCCCGTGCCTCTCCTTGGCATGTTGCGGGATAATTTAACTGATAGCGACCTGTTTTGCAGGAAGCTGTCTGTGTTCCCTTCTACTCCATTTTGTGCTAGTTTTGAGAGGAGTCCGTCATGCCATACCATGTCGAAGGCTTTCCTGAAGTCCAGAAATACTGTGGCTAGGTATTGTCTGTTTAATTGAGCTTTTTTTATTTCATTTTCCAGTCTTAGAATCCACTGAAGCCACTTTGCCAGTTTCAAGGTGATGCATGAGCCTTTTTGTAACCATGGCTTCAATGGCTTTGCACATGTTTGAGGTGAGTGAGATCGGTCGATAAGAGTTTGGTAGGGCTTCGTCTTTCCCTTGCTTTAGCAGCGGAATAACTGCAGCATGTTTCCATGCTTTTGGGACTTCTCCTTTGGACCATATCGTGTCATACAACAACTCAGTGAGTAAGCCTTTGGTTTGATCAGGTAGGTTGTTCAATATATCGTAGCTGGTTGTGTCAAGACCAGGTGCTGTGCCTTTTCTATGTTGGATTGCATCATCAAACTCTGTCACAGTAAATGGTATATTGTATACCAGAAGCTTGCTTTGCGGCTGTTTTGAGATCTAAGCATAAGCATTTTTTCCTGTTTGAATTCTTTGCTGCAATTTGTGTTGCTGCTGACAGATGAGAAGTGCTCAGCTAGAATGTTGGCCTTTTCTTTGACTTGGGAATTTTTGTGGGTTTACGCTTACCCCTGATTGCGTGTATTTTGCTCCAGACTGTTTTAGCATTTGTTTTCTCATTAAGGGATTTGCAGAAGGTCTGCCATGACTCTTTTTTAGAATGTCTTACTTTTGTCCTGGCTGCTTGGACTTGGGTGAAGGCTGATTTATCCCTTTTTGACCTATTTAGGACTTTCTTTCTCACTCTCCTAGCTTTTGCTATTTCCCTGTTCCACCATGGTACCGGAGTTTTGCTAGTTTTGTGGTCTTTTTTTTTAATTGATTTTTCAGCTGCGGCAATAATTGCTGAGGTGAGATTTTGGCAAAAAGATCAAGATTTTCCGAGGCAATTTCTGAGGACTTGAATGATATACATTCCTTCCTGAATTTAGGCCAATCAGCCTTTGCATAGTCCCATGTGGGCTGAGGATTGGGCTGTTCCTCTTATTGGAAGGATCCTCCATTTTGTATCCCTTGTGATGAGAGAATCATGGTCAAGCATGTCCTGCTTGACTGTTGATTTTGCCATTACAAGGGATAAATATTTCAAAACATCAACTATCAAGGATCTTTTTAATGGTACAAGTTCTCATTTATTTATTGGATTTTTAAAAGAAATTGAATTGTTTGATTAATATGTTTTGTCGTTTTAAAAATTGGTAGATCAAATTTGCAAACTAAGATTGTTAGTGGCTGTTTTAAGTTTAAGTAGATTTAAGTGTTTTGTTGTTTTAAGTGGGGTGTTTAGGTTTATGGAGAGAGAGAGAGGATGTTTGTTTTGTGGATTAAGGTTTTGAACGTGGCTTGGGTGTTTGTGTGGAGTAGTGAGTAGGATGGAAGTATAATTACCGTGAGGTTCTCCTTGGGCTGGAGGGGCGGTCGGGTAGCCTAGTGGTTAAAGCGTTCGCTCGTCACGCCGAAGACCCGGGTTCGATTCCCCACATGGGTACAATGTGTGAAGCCCATTTCTGGTGTCCCCCGCCGTGATATTACTGCAATATTGCTAAAAGCAGCATAAAACCATACTCACTCACTCCTTGGGCTGGCTATCAGGCGAAGCTGTGCTGGCTTGGGAGGCTTGGAAGGCTGGAAAGGTGTTGCAAAGCTGCAACTGGCGTCCGACCAGACAAGCATTTATAGACGGAACAAAAAGCTACAGAAATCCTGATCATGCAGCTGAATGCCGGAGGTCGCCTGACACCTAAGAAGTAAAACATGGGGTGCCTCGGAACGTAGTGATTCCAGAAGATTTTGG
This sequence comes from Haliotis cracherodii, assembly GCF_022045235.1. Taxonomy (NCBI): domain Eukaryota; kingdom Metazoa; phylum Mollusca; class Gastropoda; order Lepetellida; family Haliotidae; genus Haliotis; species Haliotis cracherodii. The sequence goes on from NW_027266286.1 coordinate 36,017,516, forward strand.
GGTAACTGTTTAATTATTTGGTATGAGGTAAGATCAAGTCCTGGGGCTGTTCCTTTTTTCTATTATTTTGTACATGGAGTAGTTCCTCTAGTGTATAGTGTTGGTTAATTTCTAGGTTATCATCTTTGGGTAATTTAAAGAATTTATTTTGTTTTTTTAATTGTTTTTGGAATTCCTCAGGGAAGTTACTATTACTACTAATGGCTGAGAAGTGTTCTGCGAGGTTATTTGCTTTTTGTTTAGGGTTTGTCGAGTTATTTATGTTTGTTGTTTTTTTGGTTCCTTTAATGCCTCGGATTGCGTGTATTTTGCTCCATAGTGTTCTTGCGTCTGTGTGATGGTTTATTTCTTCGTAGTATTTTTTTCAGCATACCCTTACATCCATCACACTATAACTATATCCGCCTTCATGTATCCCTCGTACTCATGCTTACATACATACACATCCCTCTCACCATACATCCCACTATAACTATATCCATCTTCATGTATCCCTCGTACTCATGCTTACATACATACACACCCCTCTCACCATACATCCCACTATAACTATATCCATCTTCATGTATCCCTCGTACTCAATCTTACATACATACACACCCCTCTCACCATACATCCCACTATAACTATATCTGCCCTCATGTATCACTCATACTCATGCTTACATACATACACACCCCTCTCACCATGCATCCCACAATAACTATATCCATCTTCATGTATCCCTCGTACTCATGCTTACATACATACACACCCCTCTCACCATCCATCCTGTCCTGTTTTAATTAGGTATATGCCTAAGGCTTTGAATTTTTCTAATTTATTTTGTGGATTTAGGATTGATTCTAGTGTAAGTGCGGTTTTAAGATTTAGGGTGGTCTGTAGTGTTGTTCGGTGTGTTTGGTAGTGTGTGCAGTTAGTGAGTACGTGTTCTGGTGTTTCTTGTTGTTTGCAATGTGGGCAGTTTCCTGTTGTATGTAGATTAGCTATTTTACGGTGATTATTTAGTTTGGTGTGGCCTGTTTGTAGTTTAGTAATTATTCTGTCGATTTTTTTGGATTGGTGTAGTATTTTTGGTTTAGTTAGGTTTTTTTTAGTACTTTCCTGATTTGACTATTTGAGTTTGGGTATATATTTTGCCATTTTTTGTTGATTTTTTGTTCAGTGACTTTTTATTTCTGATTTTGAGCTGGGTAGGTTTAAGCTTATTTCTGGGAGTTTAAGGGATAATTTTGCTGCTTTATCTGCGTTTTCATTTCCAAAGATTCCTACGTGGGCGGGAATCCAAATGAACTCCATTTGTTTACCTGCCTTGGTTAAGTTGTTTGAGCTTTTGAGTATTTCATTTATTAGTTTGGGGCAGGTTTTAGCGTTTTTATTTTTGAGGGCTTGTGGTCCACTGAGGGAGTTTGTTTTTTAGATTGCTGATTGTGTAGTGCTGAGGCCATGCCCATGAGTTCGGCCATGAATATGGATTGGTTGTTTGGGAGTCGGTAAGATTGGGTGTTTTTGGTTGGTTGTGCGATGTGGACTCCGAAACCTGTGTGTTTGGAGATAGGATCTGGGGATCCGTCTGTGTATATGTGACACCAATTTGGCCAATTTTCGCGTATGTATGCTAGTGTGGTGGTTTTAGCGATGTTAGTATCGGTCTGTTTATTTAGTGTATCGGCTAGTGTTGTGTCTATTTTGGGTATTTTAAGTTTTGGAGTGAAGATATTGGATGATTTATTGTTTTGTTTAAGATTATTCATTTTGTGTTCATTTAGGTAATTGGTTATTCTTTGGGAAATTGGTGTAAGTAGTGTATTTTTTCCGGGCGAGGGCTTGTTTTCTAGGGCTAATACTGTTTTTTATTAAGCTTTCGATTAGAGGGTTTGATTGGGACGCGGCCCAGAAGTTTAGGGTAAGTTGTTCCCTACGTAGTTTAAGTGGCATTTCTCCTGTTAAGGCCTGGAGTGAGGTGGAGGAGGTGCCATGTTGAGTTCGTGTGATTAGCTTTAGGGCCTGATACTGGATTGAGTCTAGATTTTTAATGAGAGAGTTGTTTAGGGTGTCGTAAATGGTACTGCCATAGTCTAGTTTGGATCTAATTAGTGATATATAGAGTGAGAGGAGGGTGTTTTTAGGCCCCCCAGTTGGAGCCGGTTAGGCATCTTAACGTGTTTAGGTCTTTGCTGCATCTGGTTACTAGGTTTTTAATGTGAACATCCCAGGTGAGATGTTCATCGAAGATTAATCCTAAGAATTTGGTTTGGTTTTTTAAATTTGATTGGTTTGTTGTTTAGTTGGAGGTTTTGGGAGGCGGGTTGCATATTTTTGTGTTTAAATCTTATTCCTGTGTTTTTTTCTGAGTTTAGGGAGAAGCCCCATTTGTCAGCCCATTTTTGTATTTTATTTAGAAATTTTTGTAGTAAGTTTTGGGCCATTTTTATGCTTTTAGTGCAGATCCAGAGGGCTCCATCATCCGCGAATTTTGATGTATTTACTTTAGGGGATAGTCCCTCGAATAGATCGTGAATCATGATATTGAAGAGTGTCGGGCTTAGGATGCTGCCCTGGGGAGTGCCTTTTTCTAGGGGACATTGGTCCGATAGCCTTTGGTCTATGCCCACGGTGATTTTGCGGTTTGTTAGGAAACTTTGGATGTAGTTAATTATTTGACCTTTAAGACCTATTTTTGTAGTTTTTGTATTAGCCCGTTATGTCAAACCATGTCGAATGCTTTGGAGAAGTCTAGAAAGATGCCTGTAGTATATTGTTTGTTAAGTTGGCCTGTTTTAAAGTCCTGCTCTAGTCGGGCGAGGTTATCTAAGGTTGAGCGTCCAGGAGTGAAACCGCTTTGGTCTGGATTTATTATGTTGTTTTGTTCTGAGTAGTGTTGTAGCCTGTTTTTTGCCATTGATTCCATTACTTTGCATAAGTTAGAAGTTAGGGAGATTGGTCTGTACGAATTTGCCTGGTCAGCTGGTTTATTGGGTTTTGGGATTGGTATGACCAGGGCTTGTTTTCAAGGTGATGGGACCTGTCCGTTTAGATATATGAGGTTATAGAGTTTTAGAAGAGTTTGGAGTAGTTTGGGTGGTAGTTGTTTAATTATCTGGTATGAAGTAAGGTCTAAGCCTGGGGCTGTGCCCTTTTTCCTATTTTGTAGGACGTGGAGTAGTTCTTCCATTGTGAAATGGAGATCAATTTTAGGGTTATTATCTTTTGGCTCTTTGGTAAATTTGGTCTCTGATTTTAGTTGTTCCTGGAATTTTTGGTTGAAGTTGCTGTTGCTACTGACGTCCGAGAAGTGATTTGCAAGGTTATTAGCTTTTTAAGTTGGGTTTGTTGAATTGTTTATGTTGGGAGTTTTTTTATGACGTTTAATGCCCCTAATGGCGTGGATTTTGCGCCAAACTGTTCTCGCGTCTCTATGATGGTTAATTTCCTCGTCAAAACATTTCCAGTCTCTAGTTTTAGCTGTTTTAACTAAGCTTTGTACTTTGTGATTTAGTTCGTGTGCTATTTTTAGGTGTTTGAAGTCACGTTTGGCATTATTGAATGCGGATTTGCGTTTACGTCTAGTTTGTTCTATCTCCTCGTTCCACCAAGGAACCGAGGGTTTGCCTATGTTGGTTGTTTTGAAAGGAATTGAGTTTTTAGCTGCGTTTATTTTATAGTCAGTTAGGTTTTTACAGTTGATTTCGGGGTCGTTACTTTCTAGGTCAGCTAGGTTAGCCTGGTTGCAAATTTCCTGAAATTTGTCCCAGTCGGCTTTTTTGTAGTGAATATTAGGTTCCTTGTTTTGGGTTGGTGTTGGGATGTTTACGTCTCCTATACATGTAGTTATATTTATTGGGAAGTGGTCACTACCTAGTGGTACTCCGAGTACTTCCAATTGAATACTTCGGGCTAAATCTGGGGTGCATATGGTTATGTTGATAGCCGACATTTTGTGGTGTATTTTGTCGTATCTAGTAGGTTGGTTGTTATTTAGTAGTATTAGGTCATTTTGTTCTATCCATTCTGAGATGAGTTTTCCGTGTTTATATATTTTATCTTCTATACCCCAGGTAGGGTCTCCTAGGAAGATTGTAGATTTATTGCCTATTTGGAGGAGGGTGTTTGACCTGTTTTCCTACCCATTTTTCTAATTAGGGCTCCAAGCCGAAAGGCTGTAGAGCCCTATTGTAATCGTTCGATTTATTATTATTATTTATTATTATTATTATTTATTATTCCGCCGATTTCTGTACCAGGCCTACCAAAATAACCACTATCCTGATTGTGTTCAAATTTTGTATGTGTATGTGGACCGTTGGGTACTAGTGCCCGCCAAAAATCCAAGGCCGTAGGCCCAAAGGCCAAGGGCAGATAACTGAAAAACAAGTATTTTTTGACGATGTATTTTGCCCTGCTGCTCCACAACCGTTTGTCCGTTTACTTTCAAACCTTGCATGTATCTGCTGCTTCACTTCTTTGATATTTTTTGTTCTTTGACTTTGGTCATTGATCACGTGTTTTGGCAGCCATATTGGATTCAAGGTTTTCACAGGGTTTTTTTGGCACCTGTCTTCAAATACTATCTCCTCTGAATCCACTGCATGAAATGCATTCAAACTTTCTGAGAATTGTCTCCATACAGAACACAACAATTTAGCATAGCCATTTTTCGATATCTTTTTCAGTTGCGGCCATATTGGATTTTGATTTTGATAAAAAAATTCACCGAAATTTTACTTTAAAGATCATATCTTGTAAGGTTCTCCACAGAAACTATTGAAAGTTTGCATGAAGTTTTGATACTATATGTACCTCATTTTTTTTCTGGGTTGCATACTGAAAGCACCACCGCTTGGTGGTATTACTTGATTTAAGTAAAAAATATTGAGTACAAATTGACTTGAGTACAAATACTGAAGGAAGCGCCTCATAAATCTACTATAAGCCCCCATTCACTGGCTTTGCCGATACTAAAGCGTTCTCCACTGTCTTGTTCAATATTATGTGTACTACCCTTGACGACCTGAGTTAGAATTGGCCTTTTTCAACCGATGCTTGTCGTAAGAGGCAACTACATGTATGCTTGTCACAGGAGGCGACTAATCGGATCGGGTGGTCAGACTTGCTGACTTGGTTCTTCATTTCTCAATTGCCAATTACTACGGTACCTTATTTTTGACGGCGTTGTTAAAAGCAAACCATTTGCGGATTAGAATATGGGCAACTGTGGCACACGCCAATTTGGTAGCGGCAATGTCCTGCAAACAGTGACTATCATTTGACGGAGTTGGTACAACCAAACCATGTGCGGTTTCGAACATGGTCGAAGTCAAACTTGGGTTAAGAATACACTGGAACACATGTCATGTTTCACAAGCGGTTTATTACATTTATCGGCATTGGTACAACAAAACCATTTGGGGATTCGAACATGGTCGAAGTCAAACATGGGTTAAGAACACACTTGGACACTTGTGGTGATGTCTCACAAACGGTTCATTACATTTGATGGCGTTGGTACAAGCAAACCATATGCGGATTCGAACATGGTCGAAGTCAAACATAGGTTAAGAACACACTGGGACACGTGTGGTGATGTCTCACAAGCGGTTCCTTACATTTGATGGCGTTGGTACAAGCAAACCATTTGAGGATTTGAACATGGTCGAAGTTGGAAATTGGTTAAAACATCCTGGGACACCCAGGCACATGTCAGTTTAGTAGTGGTGATGTCTCACAAGAGGTTCCTTACATTTGATGGCGTTGGTACAGGTAAACCCTTTGAGGATTCGAATATGAACGAGGTCGGAAACAAGTTTAGCACTTTATCTCAGCAATGCTACAGGAACCCGGGGCCCGGACAAACGCAGAACGCTAATCCGTTTGACTGGAGCCCAATTGACAAAGAAGTTACAGCCTGTTAAAGAGTCACCAAGCCGAAAGGCTAAAGAGCCCCAGTGTTATCGTTTGATTTAATATTATTATTATTCCGCCGATTTTTGTATCAGAGCTAGCAAAATAACCACTGGCTCGATTTTGTTCAAATTTTGTATGTGTATGAAGACCGTTGGGTACTAGTGCCCGCCAAACACCCAAGGCCGTAGGCCCGAAGGCCAAGGGCAGATAACTAAAAATCAAGACTTTTTTAAAGATGTATTTCGCCCTTTTGCTCCGCAACCGCTTATCCGATTACTTTGAAAACTTGCATGTATCTGCTGCTTGAGCTGCTTGACATTTTTTGTTCTTTTACTTTGGTCATTGGTCACTTGGTTTGGCAGCCATATTAGATTCAAGGTTTTCACAGTGTATTTTGGGTACCTGTGTTCAAACGCAAACAACTCCGAGTCCACTGCATGAAATGCTTCCAAATTTTCTGAGAATTGTCTCCACACACAACACAGCAAACTCTAATAGCCGTTTTTGGATATCTATTTTAGTTGCGGTTGTATTGGATTTTGATTTTGATAAAAAAAATTACCGACATTTTACTTTAACGATCAAATCTTGTTAGCTTGTTGACAGAAACTATTGCAAGTTTACATGAAGTTAGTGTATCATATGCATCTTATTTTCTGTTCTTGGGTGCATGGAAAAAGTAACAACACTTGGTGGTAATATTTGATTAAAATTTGGGACACCCCTTGAACACGCCAATATCCTGCAAACGGTGACTATCTTTTGACAGAGTTGGTACAAACAAACCCTTTGAGGATTCGAACATGTTTGATGTCGGAAATGGGTTTAAAACAGACTTAGTACACGCCAATTTCGTAGCGGCAATACCCTGCAAGTTGTGCCTACATGTGACGGATTTGGTACAAGGAAACCCTTTAAGGATTCGAACATGGACGTTTGTGCACAGTGTAACTTGGAGCCCGCCATTGCTGCTTTGCAGCTATATTTATTATTATTATTAATCCGCCGATTTTTGTACCAGAGCTAGCAAAGTAACCAGTAGCACGATTGCGTTCAAACTTTGTATGTGTATATAGACCATGGTGTTCTAGATACCACAAAAATCCCAATGCCGTAGGCCCATCGTGAAAGGGCAGATAACTGAAAAACAAATATTTTTTGAAGGTATATTATGCTCTATTGCTCCGCAACCGCAAGTCTGATTACTTTGAAACTTTGCATGTGTCTTCTGCTTGAGGTGCTTGACATTTTATGTTCATCGTCACTAGTCCTTAGTCAAGTGGTTTGGCAGCCATATTGGATTCAAGGTTTTCACAGGGTTTTTTGGGTACCTGTCTTCAAAGCATATCTCCTCTGAATCCACTGCATGAAATGCATTCAAACTTTCTGAGAATTGTCTCCATACAGAACACAACAAATTAGCATAGCCGTTTTCCGATATCTTTTTTAGTTGCGGCAATATTGGATTTTGATTTTGATCATTTTTTTTAACCGAAATGTTACACTTAAGATCATAGCTTGTAAGGTTCTTAACAGAAACTATTGAAAGTTTGCATGAAGCTTTGAGACTATAGGTAGCTCATTTTGTCCTGGTTTGCATACTGAAAGCACCACTGCTTGGTGTGGTATTATTTGATTTAAGTTAAAAAATCAGACTTGAGTACAAATACTGAAGGAAGTGCCTCATAAATCTACCATACACCCCCATTCACTGGCTTTGCAAGCGTTCTCCACAGTCTTGTTCAGTATTATGTGTACTACCCTTGACGACCAGGATTAGAATTGGCATTTTTCAACCGATGCTTGTCTCAACAGGCAACTATGCTTGTCACAGGAGGCGACTAATCGCATCGGGTGGTCAGACTCGCTGGCTTGATTGTTCATTTCTCAATTGCCAATTGCTAGGGTACCTTATTTTTGACGGCGTTGTTTAAAGCAAACCATTTGCTGATTAGAATATGGTCAAGGTCGGAAATTGGTTTAGTACACTCTGAGAAACTGTGGCACACGCCAATTTGGTAGCGGTAATGTCCTGCAAACGGTGACTATCTTTTGACGGAGTTGGTACAAGCAAACTATATGCGGATTCGAACATGGTCAAAGAAACACATGGGTTAAGAACACACTGGGACACATGTGGTGATGGCTCACAAGCGGTTCATACATTTGAAGGCGTTGGTACAACCAAACCATTTGGGGATTCGAACATGGTCGAAGTCAAACATGGGTTAAGAACACACTGGGACACTTGTGGTGATGTCTCACAAGCGGTTTATTACATTTGATGGCGTTGGTACAAGCAAACCATATGGGGATTCGAACATGGTCGAAGTCAAACATGGATTAAGAACACACTGGGACATATGGGGTGATGTCTCACAAGCAGTTCATTACATTTGATGGCGTTGGTACAGGCAAACCATTTGAGGATTCGAACATGGTCGAAGTCATACATTGGTTAAGAACACACTGGGACACATGTGAGGATGTCTGACAAGCGGTTCATTACATTTGACGGCGTTGGTACAGGCAAACCATATCAGGATTCGAACATGGACGAGGTCGGAAACAGGTTTAGCACTTTATCTCAGCAATACGACATAAACCCGGGGCCCGGACGAACGCAGAACGCTTATCCGTTTGACTGGAGCCCAACTGACAAAGAAGTTACAGCCTGTTAAAGAGTCACCAAGCCGAAAGGCTCTAGAGTCCCCTTGTAGCGTTTGATTTAATATTATTATTATTCCGCCGATTTTTGTACCAGAGCTAGAAAAATATCCACAGGCTCGATTTCGTTCAAATTTTGTGTGTGTATCCAAATACTTATGTACCAGATACCACACAAATTACAAGGCCGTAGGCCCAAAGACCAAGGGCAGATAACTGAAAAATAAACAAATTTTAAAGCTATATTTAGCCCTATTGCTTCGCAACCGCTTGTCCAATTACTTTCAAACTTTAGATGTGTTTGCTGCTTTGGATGCTTGACATTTTATGTTCTTTGACTTTGGTCATTGGTCACGTGGTTTGGCAGCCATATTGGATTCAAGGTTTTCACAGTGTCTTTTGGGTACCTGTTTTTAAATGCATACTCTTCTGAATCCCTTGCATGAAATGTTTTCAAACTTTCTGAGAATGGTCTCCTTACATAGCACATCAAACTCTGTAAGCCGATTTTGGATATCTTTTATAGCGACGGACCTATTGGATAATTTTTTCAACCGAAACTTTACTTTGAAGATCATATCTTGTAAGGTTCTCCACAGAAACTATTGAAAGTTTTCATGAAGTTAGTGTGCCATATGCATCTTATTGTTTGTTCTTGGTTGCATGCTAAAAGTAACACCTTTGGTGGTAATATTTGATTAATATTTGGGACACCCCTGGAGCACGCCAATTTCATTGTGGCGATTTCCGATGACTATTTCTTAACGGAATTGGTACAAGCAAACCTTAAATGGATTCGAACACGTCCGAGGTCGGAAATGGGGTAAGAACAGACTTGGACACTCCGGCACACGACAATTTCGTAGCGCCGATACCCTACAAGTGGTGCCTACATTTGACGGATTTGGTACAAGGAAACCTTTGAGGCTTCGAACATGGACGTTTGTGCACAGTATAGCTTGGAGGACGGCATTGCTCCTTTGCAGCTATATTTTTTTGGTTGCTATTTGTTATTTGGATACCGTTTGCTTCTAGGTTCGGTTTGTTTATTTTTAGTTCTTTGTAGTTTAAGTCTTCCCTGACGTATATAATAAGGCCGCCTCCGGCTCTACCTGGGTTTGTTTTGGCTCGGTCAGTTCTTATTGAGTTATAGTTTGGTAGGGTGAATTTACATCTAGTAGAGAATTTAGTTTCCTGTATACAGACTATGTGTGGACCTTTGTCTCGTTTGAATTTAGCTTTTAATTCCTGGCCGTGGGAGGCTAATCCGTTGGCGTTCGGCTGAATTGTTCATGCGTTCATGTATCCCTCGTACTCATGCTTACATACATACACATCCCTCTCAAATTAACTAAGATTGTTAGTGGCTGTATTCTTGAAGCGGGTTAAAGTACTGTAAAATCATTGTCCCCCTGAAAGAGTATGTAAGTTCCACATCATTCAAAGTACATTTGGGTCTACCCCATTTTTAATCGTAGAATATTTGTCAGTTTTAATTGATAGCTACAACTGACTATAATCGCCAGCGGCTGAAGGCATGGTGTAAATCCTGCTGGGGAGCCGTTAAGGAAGCAGAAGTATTGTAAGTCCCCACGGTCCCTAGGATGGTGGCCTAACTGTGGATGCTGGCGATCTCTAGCTCGTTTTTTATCATGTATTGTAATATCGTTTTATCGTTCCATACTAGTTTTAAATATGTCTGTGATACTCTGTTATTTTACCGTCCTTTGCTAACAGGTATTTTAGAAAGTTTACACATATTTCGTATGTATGTTTAAATTGTTGTAGTCACGATATGGCTGAAATACTGCCGATGTGACTGTAAATCTTAACTCACTGACTCACTTATTTGAGATTGGAAATTACATAATTGTGTATAATATGATGAATATGTCTCAGTCGATACCTCATAAAGTCAGACATATGAGCCTCACTTCGGCGCCAATGTAGTACTTCCTGTCAAATAGTACGTAAACATCACTTTATAAGTGTAAAGTACGACATGTAGTTTCATGTCACTGTAACTACATAAATTGTTTGATAGGCATTACTTAGAAGTTGACGGATGACAAGGTAGACACATTTTTTATGGATAACAACTTCTTTAATAGTGTGAAAAGCTACGTTTCGGTATAGATCCTTATACCGTTGTCAAGCAAGGACTACATATAACTACATAACTCTGGACTAGCAAAGTAAGACTACCTGCAGTAAAATGGGGTCGGTGCAGTTGACAAAAGTTATTTGAACAAAGTTAGGCTCATTTGTATGTAAATAACCTCGTCATTGGAGTTGGTTTAAGCATGTTGGAAAACTTTGTTATTTGAGTAAAACAATGGTTGCTTACCGAAGTTACCGTATGTAAGTTACCTTTAATCACAATATAATTGTATCATTGCAATAATTTCCATCATCTCAATGTTGTACGTACATATTCACTGTGTGACAAATATATCTTTAAAATTGCTTTTGAGTTCTGTGGTAATTTTATGTGAGACAAACTCTTCCTCCCTTTGTTTAAATACATTTTCTGGAAATTTATACGTTTTTTCAATATTGTTATCCCGTTACTTATGGGATAACTAGACGTATTCTTATCCTTAAATTAGAAGGGAGAATTCTGTGAGTCAATGATCAGTCAAAGAGATGTTCCAGTATTTATTGTGAGGTTCAATGTGTTATACATAATATATTAATTAAACAATAATCGTAAATACACATTTCATTTTGATGGGGGAATAAGCGTTTCACATGGTAGAGTTTGTATACATAATGACACTTATGTTATTTCATTCTTACAACACTACATCGGATAATAATCATTCAGAAACCATTCATACAATTAATTTATTTAGATCAAGAAAGAAAAAAATATTTTGTTGTTTTATTGATTTTAAAAAGGCTTTCGATAACAAGGACTGCCTTGTGGAGTTAACTGTTCAGCCAAGGTATAGATGGCAAATGTTTCAGAATTTTAAAATCCATGTACATGTATAGTGGTATAAAATCGTGTGTAAAGGTACATAGCATTGAATCAGATTTTGCCCCGAGATTTTTTACCAGCTTTACACCATCCATGCTTTTGTTGCTGTCAAAATGGTCCCACTCATCTATGGGTTGCTTCCTGATAAACGCCAGTCAACCTACATGAAATTCTTTCAACATGTTAAGAAGATTGCTGCAAACAACAACATTCCCCTAGCCCGATCAAAGATTTTCACCGACTTTGAAGAAGCTGCGCAGAATGCCGTCAGAGACAGCCCAAAGGTTGTCTGTTTTTTATAGACATGCAACCTGGAGAAATGCCCAGAAGAATGGACTTCAGACCTTGTATAAGACCGATGACAATGTGAAACTCTTGGTAAGGAGAGTCTCAGCCCTGCCACTGGTGAGAATGTGTAATATCGAAGATGTGTGGATGTGTAGAAGAAGCAAACTTTGTCGATCCACGGGTGCTGAGGTTTGCAGATTATGTTACTGAACAGTGGGTGGAGAGTGATGGTCGCAGCATGTGGAACCACTTCGAGACAGTGGGTTCCACAACCACAAACAATTTGAAAGGCTGGCATGGTAAGCTAGGCAAACAGGGGCCTAGCCATCAAAATATATTCAAATTCATTGACATTATAAAAAAAAGAACAGTGTTTTGTAGAGTCACTGCTCCTGCAAATCCAGTACCGCAATGTGGATAGCGGTATTGAGAGGGAAAAGCAGGAGTTGTTGGCAGGGCTCAAGTCACAAACAGAATATGCTGATTCTGTGGCAAGAATTATTGGTTTGTGAGTTAAAATGTATGTGAAGTGTAAATAATTAATTTAATTTCTGACTTTAAGTTTATATATTTTGTATGTATGAACACATGTATGATTTATAAAGTATGCTGTATGTACATGAGAAATAAAATAACGAAAGTCATGTTGCCCTTTAATCCTTTAAAAACATATTTTTAATCCTCATAATCCCTCTATTGTACACTTGTCAGTAATGGTTGGGTAATTTTTAACCCAGAACAATAGGTGCAGGCAAACCGAGGTGTCCCCTATATAACATCCATAATACAGGTGTTTACAACTATGACTGGATTTCATTTTTTCAAAATGTTCTAAACAATATTGGTTTAATTTATGTATGGTTGTCACAGTCTCCTGTTTCATCTTCCTGGCTCAAAGCAACAGCTCACTCTATTTTAACTGATCATGCTAAACAAACCTGGAGCTCTGAGGTGGAAAATTAAAAAAAAGTGTAGTCTATTCTCTCTTGAAACCACAATTTGAATTAGAACATTAACTGACGTCCCTACCCCTAAATAAAGCTATCCCTCTACTTTTATTTCGTACTTCATGCCACCACTTACCAACTGAAAAAGGAAGATGGAATGGGATACCTATTTGTGAAAGAAAATGTAAACTGTGTTTTATTGATGATATTGGAGATGAATTTCACTATATTTTTAAATGTCCATATTTTACTAAAGAAAGAATTTTGTATATCCCACCTACATATTCTAAAAGACCTAATATGATTAAATTTCAAAGACTTTTCACTTTTCAAGAGATATCTGTATGAAAAAACCTTAGTAAATTCTGTAAATATGTAATGCAATTTGTAAAATCTTCCAGGCTAACCACATGTCCGCTATTATAATGTGTATTTTCCTGTCATTTTGTACCTCATATGCCGAGGATCTAGGCCTAAGCGTAATAAAGTTCTGTTCTGTTCTGACAAATATAATAAGATTGGTTTTACCATTGTGTCAAAAAGATATAATTGGCATTGGATTGATAAATTAAGGTTTCGGCTTTTACGTAGTACGAAATACATGGATTTTGTAGCCTGTTGACATAGATTAGCAATGGATGCTTTAAAAGAACACTTTTAATCAAATATAACACCAAGATATTTGTATTCAGTGACATATTTTAAAGGAACACCATGGAGATAAATATCTTTACTCATATCATTTTTATTACCACCAAATATTAGAATTTTAGTTTTATCAATATTGATAGTTAATTTCCAAATTTTGCAATATGATTCAAAATGCTTGATAGCTTTTTGGAGATTCGTTTTTGAGGAAGCGAGAAGGACAGTGTCATCGGCATATAAGTGAGTGAGTGAGTATGGTTTTACGCCGCTTTTAGCAATATTCCAGCAATATCACGGCGGGGGACACCAGAAATGGGCTTCACACATTGTACCCATGTCGGGAATCGGCGTGACGAGCGAACGCTTTAACTACTAGGCTACCTGACCGCCCCATCGGCATATAAAAGAGCAAACAATTTAATAGATAAATCTAGCATGGAATGTGTATTTCTGAGTTAATTAACAGACCTGGACAGTCTTTGGACATTAAAAAAGTCATTTAGAAACAAATAAAATAGAACAGGTGATAAGTTTTCTCCTTGTCTAGCTCCTACAAGGCAAGGGAAAAAATCTGATTCAATGCTATGTACCTTTACACACGAGTGTATACCACTATACATGGATTTCAAAATTCTGAAACATTTGCCATCTATACCTTGTCTGAACAGTTTACTCCACAAGGCAGTCCTTACATTATCGAAAGCATCATCAGGAATTCCAATGTAATCACAATACACTGTGTATATTGGGCGGCTACTTTGATATCTCCTCCAAACATACTTTCAGTAAATGACCCATTAAACGATGATACACACCTCGTTGAATATATCAAGGCACTTATTCATTCATCTTTCATAAACCATTTTTTGTCTTTGTGCTTAATATATCCACATATCAACGAACATATGTAATACATGTATCCACAAAAAATATACATTTACAGGCTAGGTATTTGCCCACAGCAACACCTGCATAACTGTTTATTCACGCGTGGTGTGGTAGATCGTAATTGACCGAGAGCGGGTATTGTAGAATCACCTGTAAATAAGGCCGACACTGTAATTAGATACAACGAACTAATGAGAATATGATAATTAACATAACAAGGCTTTTGCATTTTCTAAACTGTTACCATTTTCATACCAAAAGTGACAATGCATTTAAAAGTTGCTTTAGTGTCATAATATTCACTCAAGTTATCCGCAATCGCCTGTAAACATAATTCCCATTGGTCAGTTCGACACCGCATATAATAAAATAATTATTTCGAGATTTCGTTAGAATGTGAGATATTCAGCCAGACCTTATGCAATGAAAGACGAATCGGTTTTTGTTTCCATTAAAATACGCGCATGTGTACCTGCATATTGCATACCTAGTGTCACTTAATTTCCCAGTGTGATGTATCAACGAGACATAAAATGGGAAATGAAAAAGAAACTAACTAAACTTTAATGTGTATGAAAATAACGCCAATGAATTAGTGTACATGCGCATGAATTCGTATGATGAACTGTCAAAACGTTTTGAGAGGTAAGGCCGGGTTTGTAAAGATCGTTGCAATATGTAAAAAAGGTGAAATTTGTAAAACTTCTGTAAAGGAAACATCCAACCAAAGGCCCTTTTTAAATAGTAATGTAATGATATAATAGAAAGTATATTTCACATGATACAATATACTTCGTACACAATTAGTTAATTCTTTAAAGGGGCTGACGAAAACATGGGCGAAATATATGAATAACGCCATAAATTAGTTGAATTTAGGTAAAATGAGTTGAATCATGTGTCATGCTTATAACACTTTTATGTATTTGCGAAACTAAAACTGTTGAGCAAAGAAAAATATTCTCGCCCATGGGCCAAACATTTTTCTCGCCCATGGGCGAAATATTTCAATATCGCTATAAAATCGTTGAATAAAGTTAAAATGAGTTAAATTTTGTGTCATGATACTTGAAAGAAATACATTTATGTATTTGCGAAACAAAAACATGAGTTTTGAGTAAAGGAACACATTCTCGCCCATGGGCCTGCCTATGGGCCAAACCTTTTTCTCGCCCATGGGCAAAATATTTCAATATCGCTATAAAATCGTTAAATTAAGTTAATATGAGTTAAATTTTGTGTCACGATACTTGAATAAATACATTTAATGTATTTGCGAAACAAAAACATGAGTTTTAAGTAAAGGAACATATTCTCGCCCATGGGCCAGTCTAGTGTAAATATTGAGTTTTTGAACAATATTTCTTTCATTTTTTCTTCCTTGGTATGTTCCCATGAAAACAGCATGTTTAATTTTGTAAATACCTTTGACCGAAACTGGGCAAAGACCCTAGAGTTTCTGGACTATTGGGTTTCCAGAATTAAAATGGGACGTGTTATTTTCATATATTTAATCCTGAATGCTAAATGCTAAACAGAGACTGTACTGGCCGCTGTTAACACTCAGCATTTCAGGCATTTACGGACGAACGCAAGTCCTTAGTGTATGAATCAGATGAACTGAGGACCAAAATCGGGGTGAATCTAGAAAAAAAAGTGTATTGAGGCACCACTGGGAATTGCGTTCTCATACACTTCTCCCCATTTCGAAGACTATTGATAACTTATACAAATGAGTTACACACATCAGGGAATATAAACATTTGTCAATGAATTTCTTATTGATTAACATAGAATAGGTGATGCATCTTTGCGAAACATAACAAAAGCAACAGGCTTAATATAGCTCCAGGTTAGATTGAACATACATCCGATATACATGGGGAAGTAACGCACGACATTTCTGAAGTGTACATGCAGTGTACCAATATGGCGCCACTATTACCGACCTTTGCGGCCCTATCACTGCACTTTTGCGCCACTTACGCGAAACTTCGCGCCATTAGCGCACAACTTTCGCGGCATTATCACGAACGTATAGCGAAATAGTTTCGCGATACAAGGGAAGTGACTTTTGAAATGTAGTGTATGGAACTTAAGATCGGTCAAGTGATCGGCTATAATAATAAAATTGTTATTGCTACCGATCAACAAAAACAGGTATTAATTCAGATATTAACACCGAATTAATAACGCAAACAAACAGGCGAAACGGGAATAGTAAAACCACAGTCACCACAACAATCTACTGACTCACAGTCACAAGTTCCGCCACCTATTAAAGCTAAAAATCAACAACACATTGATGGAAAAAACGGCGCTTATAGTAGGTGGAGTCGCGCCTGGTTTGGATAAATAGTCTTTAACGGATAAGTACAACAGCCTGGCAATTGCTACGATCAGTGAGTGAGTGAGTGAGTTACGTTTTAAGTCACATCGGCAATATTTCAGCCATATCGTGACTATCAATGGTTAAATATAATACATGTATTGAAGCTTATGTAAAAACCTGCCAACGAGGGACAGTAAAATAACTAGACTTATCACAGAAATAAATGTAAAACTAGTATTTAATCATAAAATCAATAGCACTATACAAAACATGACAGTATAAACACGGGCTATAGATCGCCAGCAACTGAAGGTAGACCACCATGCTAGGGTCCATGAGGACTTACAGTACTTTTGCTACCTGCATGGACCCCAGCCGGATTCACATCATCCCTTCAGCTGTTGGCGATTATCACAAATTTAGCCAAAGGTAAACGAACATATATACTACTATTAAAAATGTGGCCAAAATAAATATACTTTGAAAGACGTGGTCTTACATACCCTCTCAGGGGGACAATAATTTTACACTACTTCAACCCCCTTCGAGGATACAGCCACTAACAATCTCAGTTAACAAATTTATTTTACCAATTATAAAAACTATACTATATACAAAACATATCAATCAAAATTTAAGCAACAATTCAATTTCTTTTAAAAAGTTAATAATTAAATGAACACTGATATTAAAAAGATCCTTTAAGGATGAAACTTTGAAATATTTATCCCTTGTGATGGAAAAATCAACACAATCAAGCAGGACATGCTTGACGGTGATTCTTTCATCACAAGGGATACAAAATGGAGGATCCTCACCTTTTAAAAGATATTCGTGTGTATACCTGCTATGGCCAATACGACAACGTCGCATAATGACCTCTTCAAATCTGGACTGACAGCCCAAGTAAGTATAACCAATATTTGGTTTAATTTTATGTAATTTATTGATACCGACTTGGGAGTCCCACTTCTTTTGCATCAGATCACAAATATAAGATCTGATTACAGGTTTATAATCAGTGTATGGGATAAGAAGTGGTGTCACAGATTTGTTGAGTGCTGCTTTTGCAGCAGCAGCAGCCATTTAGTTGCCTTTGATGCCCAAATGACTGGGCAACTAACAAAAGACGATGTCGTATTGGCCAGTAGCAAGTTCATTAAATAATTCAATAATTTTGATTAAAAGTGGATGTTAACATGATAGGTTATGGATAGCCTGCAGGCAAGAAAGAGAATCGGAAAATAGGATAAACTTCTGATATTTTTACTGATATATTGTAAAGCTGTTAAAATGGCATTGTCCTCAGCTGTGAAAATAGAACTATTATCGATAATCTGGAGGAAATAGTCGTGGATCCAATGACTGTGGCGCTGGCAACAGCGCCACTATGCTTGGATCCATCAGTAAATATAGATTTGTAAGTATTATACACTACTGCCTAAAAGTTCATTCCCCTAACACGCGTTGAGAACGCGTGTAACACGCATGTGACAGGGGTGTGCAACGGGTGTGCAGCGCGTGTGCAACCCGTTGCACACGCGTGTGCCACGCGTGTAACACGGGACCGGGTTCCAGTTGAAGTTGACAAAATTATCAAATGAATAGTGAGATAAAACAAAACAGTGAGATGTGAAATTTGAGTTAATGAGCGGCCATTGAGCTGTGTTCACCAGACCGTAAATACAAGGTCGGCCCGTCTTAATTAGTGTTCGGTTGTTAGACTTTTATAGCATGAACCATTCCACTAGGGTCCCGTCATTGTGGCTAGCCGACAGTAGAACAGTAGTGAATTTAGATGCGAGTTTATTGCTAGGGGAACCACCGTGTTGACACGATTGTCGCGGGTTGGTAAATGTTCGCCATTAATAAAATGATTGTTTGTTGATTGCGAACATATTCATTTGCCCACACGAGTCATTCCATTTGATTGCAAATATAACATTTTTCGTTCGCCAAATTTATGCTTTAGACAGTACAATTATGTTATAGCCGTCACCACTACTAATGTCTCATTATTTCACGTAGGAATATGTCCCATTTCCCCACACCCCACTTTATGTTTTGTATTTTGAAAGAATAAATAAAAGAAGGTTTGTGTGGGACACTTTTATACTAATTATAAGAGGATGTTGTAAATGAATATGAACAGCCATGCTGTCTGACTGTTGATAGAATATGAGATCTTCACAATCACCAGATGTGACCATGTAGACAGAATCTCGTTAGGGTTTGTGATTTTTACATTTGCCCAATGACCATAGTGAATATTGCTGGGGATACCAAACGTAACAGTTTATTATTAGAGGTTGTGAGTGAGTACCTATACCACGTAGATAGGATATATTTAGGATTTTAATGCTTCTTTGAGAGGCATTTAGAAGTTGGAGTACTACGTTAGATTTATGGGTGACTTTAATCCTTTCTTTCTCTGTGGGTAATCCTTTCACGTTAATTGGAGGAAGTCACTCAACCAGGTCATGATAGGTCGTGAGTTTACTCACTAACTACTGTGAGCGTTTTTGGCATAACATCTTTTCTTGTATAAACATAGAAACGATGCTCACTCACTTACTGTTAATCTTCTGCAGTTTGCTGGCAAAGTGGGGATAAACCTCAGTGTCAAAGACGATCAAACTTAGTTCGAATCCTTGTTTATATGTGACATCTCCCAAATGGGGACATGTTCATAAACTTGGCAAGTGATGATGAATTTTAATATTAATATTATTATAGTTTATGAAATTGTTAATAAAACTTTAATAAAATTGTGCTTCACTCTCACGAAAAATATATTGTCTGTGGGTAAATTTATATGTCACGTTTCATCGGCATTTTTCAGTGATATTGGGACTACATGAAACATGGCTAGTTTTACATTTCTGATACAGGTGCTTGACTGACTGGGTAGTTCATGATCAATTAGATATGTTTAAATCAGTCAAGTTTGCAACAATAGATGAATAAGTTGATACATTTGGACCGCAGTTACCGATTAACAACTTAAGACATAGAGACAGGGAGGAGATATATAACCAAACCTATTGTCCTGTTGAGACAGTTGACAGTTAGAACGTTGGATTAAATGACAGTAACTAATTTGAACATTCCCCAGTAATATCATAAAATACATCATAACTCATAACAGTCCGAGAAACAGCTTCCAGCCATATACTAGTATTGAAGGGACAATCGCTTTTGACAGTTTAAAAATAAACTCACATTAAGGTGCTTGGCAAGTCAAAACTGACCTCCCTGAATATGTTTTTTAGGTTTGACAGCAACTATGCTTGTGGATTTCAGAGATAGACATGATTTGTTAGCTAGATGTTATTACAATAAGCGAAAATGTCTTAAAAGTCCACAGTTTGCTTAATAGTACAAAAAGTGGGAAGGCACGGCGTCTGCTGGCGAGCATGTGTGGCTAGAAGTCTAGCGGCGGTATCCTTCTAGTAGTCTCTTGGTCAGCTTCTCATCCTGGGGGTTGGGATTCTGGTAGAGACTCTTGGCAAGGAGGGCGGCGGTATTGGCGACGAAGTGGTTTGAGGTCGGTACGCCACTACTCTGGAAGAAGTGGTACAAGTCTGTGTAGTTTGTGATGTCGTACTCGATGTCCTGTCCCCCCTTCTTGTGCACCATGACGAAAGGGACTCCTTGTTTGACGTAGAGATGTTCCTTTGGGGTGTTGATCTGGTCAACCTTGAGATCCGGCCGGGCCTTGTAGTGGTTGATCGGAATGTCTGACTTTTCCACTAGTAATTAAAGTTCTTTGGTATGAACTCTTTTATCCCTGCTGACGTTATCCTAATGTTCAATTTCAGTCTGCCTCACCAAGCGTAAGAAAGCATTGTACATGTTCTGATAAACCACACTGATGCAATTAAGCAAATGAATATTTGCTGTTGGCAAATATCTATTTTCTATATATATATATTTGTGGATATGAAGCATTCTAGTTAATTGTGGATACACTGGGCAGACAGAACTGTGTTTATTTCCAGGCCATCCTGATCGTCGTTTACTACTATAAGGTGTATGTTTTGAGGCAAGATCAAAGGCGCCGCACAGCATTTGTTAGATAACAGACGGGGTCGTCCGTTTCGCTTTAAACAACCACCCCACCCTGTCTGTAGGAGTTATATAATCGGTGCGCAAATAACTGTGTCAAGTCCACTGCCGGGCTGATGCGGTGTCAGTGTCAGCGATGAACATGAATGCTCAAATTATAGACCTGTAGCACTCACAAGTTGCTCAGCCAAAATATTTGAAAAGTGTATATTCATTTCTCTGATAACAGCAAATATAACCTTAGAAATAGATTCAACATACCAACAATCAAATGTAGAACACAGACCTATGCTTAATAATAATTTCTTCTGGATATGATCAACCTGCGGAACCCTCTATCCGATGAAGTAACTAATGCTCGCTCATTAAAAGAAATCAAATCATTAATTAATCGTTCTGATGCAATTACTAATACAAATTTTGACTTCAAATATTTTCATAGATCATGCCAAATTGTCCACTGTCGCCTTAGGCTCGGATGAAGTGACTTAAACGCTGATAAGTTTAGACGACATGTATCAGACATACCAGACTGCACTCGTGGATATCACCTTGAAGATGCAATTCACTTTTTCTATAACTGTCAAAAAATTCGATAATATCAGAAACACTGTGTATTTCTACACACATGGGTATGGTCTAAAAATGATATTACGTGGCAGTAGTTAATCAGTTCTACAAACATGACTCTTCTTAAATCAGTTCACGACATCATTGTCAAAAGCAAAAGGTTTGAGTAGCTTAATTTTATGCATGTAGTAAAGGAAAACTGCATTTCCTTATTTCACAGACACCACTTGCTTCAGTGTATTGGCTTCGTGTATTTCATTTGTGCATTTTGTATGTTTATGTTCATCACTCTCTTATATATATCTAGCTGTTGTTAAGTTGTTACCTGGAGAGGTATTACATAAGCAAGTTTTGCTTGTTTACCGATCCAGATTTCTTTTGAAATAAAAATACGTTTAAGGCAACACGGCTAACCCTAAAACACATGATTGTAAACTATTCAAAAAGGGACACTAATCTCTGGCTTCTTCTCGGGTGTCGGACTCAAACTCAAACAAATTATTCTTAGAATAACATGACATACAATTATCTACAATTTTTATTATGTACAATTTAACAAAAATAATAAAAATAGGATACGTGGATACTAATAAAATTTACCAATTGTACACACTGTTAAGGAATTTAGATAGGCCTTTTAGATATCTTACACTGTTAGTGGTCATAATTTTCTTAAATGTTTGGAAACTTAAGATATTGCTTATTTAAGAGTTCATATCGCCGTTGGTGAAAAGCTTCACATCGGAATAAATAATGCAATTCATCTCCCACAGCGATAGATTCACAGAGTGGACACTGGCTGTCTTCCCTGGGAATATTCAGCCACCGACCTGTTTCAACTGGTAATCCTTGGTTAGAAAGTTATGACTTTAATTTTGAGAGCAGTAGATATTTCGCAAATGAAGGTTGATTCTTCGGGTAATACGACCTTTGGATTTCCGCTTGGGCTTTCTAGCTGCCGTGAGTCAATTTGCTCGTTAAGGCAACTGAGCGTGACAAGAGACTGGGCTACCAGTCTGTAAGGACAGCTAAATAAGCTTACGCATTTTTGAAAACTGATTGGTTACCCGTGATCTATGAAGATTTCAACAAAGGGCGTATGGTAATTGATTTCTTCAGCCTAAACAAACAGACAAATAACGGCGAAAGCTCATCGGATGTCGTTATTTTGAAATACCACTGATGGTTACAGTTTAATAATAAAAAAGTATCCCTGAGTGAAAGCATTTGCGGATTTCGGATTGCCTGGATGATACAATTACTACTCCCTTGTTGTCATCCACATTTTCTGGTATAACCCTACACTTGTGTATTTGTCGTAATTCACTTGCTGCTCAGTTAATGAATTTATAACATGTATACTTAGTTGTAGCACCACTCAGATTATAAAAGTTTAAATTTGGTCTTTCTTGTACCTGGGGTAATTATTCAATCTAAATCCAGGTTTGAAGTGAGGTGGAATGTGAGTTATGTGATATGCACGCGGCAGCCCAGCAAGAGATGTATGGTCAGTTGCTTTACTTTTTTTGTAAATCAACTGATCATTCCCAGACATCAAAGGATCAACAGGAAATACGTTGATTGATTAATTACTGTTATCTTGCAGAGTAGATATGTCAAAAGTAAGTGTTTACATGTGAAGGTAGGTTTACTAAACCCAGGCAATACACTCATATCATGGCGTGAAGTACAGATGTAAAAACAACATACTTTGTTCGAAGGGTAACCGATAATACACTGACTGGTTGTTCATGGTTCAACTTGGCACCTATGTGAAACAATTGAAACAAACTAGGTGATCAGTTAAGAAACAAACACGGGTTATAATATTCGATACATTTAAATAACGTTTAAAAACGATATATTTAAATATTTTAATATATTTCATATATATTCTAAATATTGTTTCCAAATAATTATTATTAAAGTATTTGATTCTCACATAGACATTTGACATCGAATAAGTATTTTTGTACAGCTGCAGACGCAATGGATATTGTTCCTTTATGTTGATATTCCCGGATACATTATAACTTTGTTAGGTTGTAATAATGATATTTGCATTTTGTTTTCATTCATTCGCTGTAGCTTTGAACAGAATCATTCTTGTTCCTTTCCGTTTGGTTGGGAAGTTTTTCGATGCGCGACAGACGTTGTTTTCGCAAGTATTTTCTTTTGTAAGCGTGTATATGTTACAGTCAATGTGTAAAATATGATTCACTCAGGCAATTTATTAAATATCTAAATATTTCAGTCATATTACAAATTGACTGAATAGTCCATTCATTTATTTAACCGACTGACTAAAAATGATAAAGACGAGCAAAAAGAGCTTATACATATCACAATATATTAATTATGCTAAGAAAAGAAGCCAAACAATACAGAACTGTACTTCGTGATGATATTAAACATAAACAAATATTTGGAATTCGTTATCATATTAATAAAGATGGACATATTTTTCAGTTAATTTGTAAAATAAACTGAATATCTAGGCGTTTAATAAATTTCCTTAGTGAAATCTGTTTACATTTTGAATGTAAACATATACACACGGTAAAATAAGCAATGTTCAGATGAAATATTTACTTTGTGTTGCAAGTCAAAATAGTGTACACAAAGATCGCACAATTACCATGTAAGTGACTTACCAAAACTGCATCACCATTACCGATGCTCCCCACAAATATACCTACATTTCCAAAACTGTATTTCATTTTTGTTGATCAATGTGACCATACGTCCTTCTACTTTCAATAAAAATGCGAGCACAGGTCGCGAACAAGTCTAGATTTCTGCTATATCATCCGGGTACTCACTGGGAAAATACAGTAATGCACAGGTAACAACTACTCCCGCGGTATTGCTTTAGAACAGTGCTCTTTTGTACGTTGAAATACTATATATTGTGAATGCCAAAATGATGTATCAAGGATCAAGTAGAAGATACATTGACCGCAGCGCTGGGAGCTTATTCAACAGACCCGTGAAAATAACACTGCTGTATCTTATTATTTATTTTAGATGACGCAGTCAAAGCTCACTTCTCCTGGCGGCCATTATCGAACGGCCAGCTAAAACACAACCCATGCGCTTACGTCTACAGGTCTCTTCCTGTAGTACGGTAATTAGTATTCTCTCCCTCAAGTGTATCCTCAATGATATAACCCACCCTCATTAATTACATGCTGCTCTTTTCCAGCCTCACGGCTATGGAGCTGAGATAAAGAGTCCAAGTCATCATAAAGTAATTAGGGTCCAATAAAAACAATGCGCCGCCAAACCTCATACATATTATCACTGAAAGTCGTACTACAGACGGTTTATGTCAAATCACAATAAAATCATTCCAATTGCAATAACATGTTCCAGGACCATGTATTCTCTTAACACCATCGGATTTAGAAGCAATGGTCGTATATAAAAAGACAGATCTATTTAAACACAACAGTATTCATGTTATTCCCACAAAATCACATAAAAAAATGAGACATTAGCAAATACATATGTATTATCATTTTTCGTCAGGATAACAAAATTTTCTCTCCTTGTTACCACCCCCAGGTTCAGCTTAAGACGGGTCCTCCTTTGGTCAAAAGTTTGTTCCCCCTCTAATGAGTGTGTCACGCGTTGCACACGAGTGGCGGACGGGGTGCACACCCGTGTGCAACGCGTTGCACACGGGTATCACACGCGTGACCAACCCGATGCACACTGGTTGCGTAACGCGTTGCCCATGCGTGTAAGGGGAATGAACTTCTAGGCAGTAGTGTATGTGTTTCTTAATTCATTATATTTTTGTTGATAAATAAGTTGATTTGTTTCCGATTTCTTTAATTTAGTTAATGTCAACTGCCAAGGTGGAGAAGACAAAAGCTGCGTGGGGGCTATAGCTTCAAGTTTAATTTTAGCGGCAGAAAAATCAGATTGAAGTCTTATTCCAAGTGGGGGGAGAACCGATGATTTTTTATTATAGAGATTTTCATAAAGCTGGTGAAAAACACAGTCAAATGCTGGATTCGAGTTATTAGAGCGTAATTTAGTGACATATTGTAAGGATAATTTAAATCGGCGTTGTTTGAGGGATGGTTCATCAGCCTCAACGTACAAACTGTCAATAGGAGAAGTTCGGAAAGATCCAAGACAGAGTCTCAGACCTTGATGGTGGATAGAGTCCAAAAGTTTAAGATTACTTTTGCAGGCTCCACCATAGATGATGATCCCCTCCCCACTTGGAATTTGAAACAACTTTTAGGAGATCAAGGGCCTTCAGGCATTTATTTTTCAAATATTTTATGTGAGGTAAAAACGTTAAATAGTGGTCAAAAATAAGACCCAAGAACTTAGCCTCTTTTACAACTTTAATCGGAGTGCTATCTAAAATTAAATCAGGGTCTTTATGGGGTTTGTATTTCCTACAAAAGTGGATACAATTTGTTTTGGATTTTGAAAATTTAAAACCATTTTCTAAACACCATTTATTTATCTTATTTAGACAGAATTGTAATTGTCTTTCGATAGTATGCATGTTTTTACCACGACATGATATGTTAAAATCATCAACGAATAAAGATCCATCAATGGAGTCATTTAAAACCTTAGAGAGGCTATTTATTTTAATACTGAACAATGTGACAGACAAAATAATGCCTTGTGGGACACCCTGATCCTGATTATAATGATCAGACAGGGTAGTACCCACGCGGACTTGAAAGTGTCTGTCAGATAAAAACTTGGATATAAATTGAGGCAAACGGCCTCGCAATCCAAAGTCATGTAAGTCTTTTAAAATACCGTGCTTCCATGTAGTGTCATATGCTTTTTCTAGATCGAAAAAGATAGACACTGCATGTTGCTTATTTACAATGGCATTTGTAACGAATGATTCCAGTCAAACTAAATGGTCAGTGGTACTGCGATTTTTACAGAAACCACATTGGATATTTGTGATTAAGTCATTTGATTCCAAGTACCATGTTAATCTGTTATTGACCATGCGTTCCATGGTTTTGCAAACGCAGCTTGTTAATGAAATTGGTCGATAATTTGAAGGATCAGTATGATCACGTCCAGGTTTTGGTATGGGAACAATTATAGCATCACGCCATGAAGAAGGAAATTCTCCCGACGTCCAGATTTTATCAAATATCATCAAGAGGGTTTTTAAACATGATTGCGGTAAATGTTTTAAGAGTTAATAATGTATATTATCAGACCCTGTAGCAGTATCATGAGCTTGCCCAAGGGCAGTATTGAGCTCATGAATGGAAAAGGTTTCATTGTAATCTTCTCCATTATCGGAACTAAAATTTACAGGTTTCTTTTCTTGCTGCTTTTAAAATTTTTGGAATTTAGGGACATAGTTTGAGGATGAAGAGTGTTGAGCCAGAGTTTCACCAATTTTATTAGCAATATCAGAAGTATCGGTTAGTAATTCATTCCCATTTTTAAGGTGATGGATACTAAATTTAGAACCGTTTTCTTTAATCTCCTGGATCATGTTCCATACCTTAGATATTGGCGTACGTGAATTTATCTTGGAGACATAATGGTGCCAAGATTGACGCTTGTTTTGTTTAAATGTACGCCTTGCTTTGGCGTTTAATATTTTAAATTTATTTAAATTGTGTACCATAGGATGGCGATGGAAATAGTGTCCAGCTTTTTTCCTTGCCTTCCTAGCTAGCTTGCAATCATTGCTGAACCATGGTTTACATATGTGAGGATTTGAGGAGGACTTCAGAATACATTCATCAGCTATTTTATTAAGTTAATCGGAAAAAAGTTTAATAGGATCGGTAACATCAAGAAAACCATCAGGTTTTAGTTGATTAGTGCAAAGGACTTCGTATAAAGCCCAGTTTGCCTTAGTAAAATTCTATCTTGATGATGGAGGAACATCAGATGGTGTCACAGATTTTAAAATGGTAGGAAAATGGTCACTTCCACAGAGGTCATCGTGGACTGACCATTCAAATTCCTGAAGTAAATTAGAATCTACAACTGACAAGTCTAGACAAGAGTAAGTGCCAGTTGCAGGATGTAGATATATGTGAGTATCATCATTAAAAATGCACAAATCGTTATTTATGAAAAAATCCTCAAGTACTTTTCCTTTATCATTAGTGTCACTACTACCCCAAAGAGGGTTATGGCCATTCAAATCTCCCATGATAACACATGGCTTAGGGAGTTGGTCATACAGTGCCTGAAGATCAGACTGTCGAAGAGAGTACGACGGTGGTACATATAATGAACATAATGTAAAAACAATATTTAATGTTACACGTACCGCAACAGCCTGAAGAGGGGTTTTGAGAGGAACAGGACTGTGAATGACGCCCTGCCTCACTATAACAGACGATCCTCCAGTTGCCTTATCCCCTGGAGGGGAAAAGCAATGGTAGGAGTCGTACTGTCGTAAATCAAACTTATCAGAGGTTTTGAGGAAAGTTTCCTGTAAACAAATAGTTGATGGTTTCAAATCTTGAATTAGTAGCTGAAGATCATTAAAATTATTCCGAAGTCCTCTACAATTCCATTGTATGAGGGTAGCAGAGCAACTCATGGGGGTTCTACTGGAGATCTTGAGCGGGAGGAAGACCCTCTCCGTTGAAATGGTGGAGATGCGGTGACTTCCATATCTAGAGGTTCAAAGGGGTTATGAACCTTCAGAGGGACTGTCAATGGTAAATGCACCTCGCTGTGTTTCAGGGCCTTTGATTCTTTTTTCTTTTGTTGTTTTTTTCCTTTTCTTGTCATGCTTACATTATGCAGCATTTCAGTGATAGTTTCAGGTTCAGGTTCAGGTTCAGGTTCAGGTGCAGATCGTGGCCGAGGTTCTGTAGTTTGTGAAGCTATTGACAATGAAACAGTGGTCTTGTCAGCATTAACTGGAAATAAAATGGTCTGTTCGTCTGAGACCCAGTTAATAGCCGTTTGGCATGAAGCATCAACTTTGAGTGGAGACGAGGAGACTGCAGCAGAGTAATTCAGCCTAGAAGAGGAAGTAGGAGGCTTTTGGTCTAAAAGCTTTTTAGCATCTGTGAAGGAAATGTCATTATTGTATTTGATTTTTAGAATTTTTGTTTGTCTCACATAACAGGGGCACGATTTAAATGAGGACATGTGAGCACCGTTGCAATTTGCACATTTGATGGCATCTGTGCAGTCTGTGCTGTCATGAGACAGGTGAGTTGCGACAAGATTTAGCACCATGTCCAAATTGTTGGCATTTGAAACACCGGAGTGGATTTGGTATATATACATCCACCCCGATGTTGAAATACCCTGCTTTGATAGACGATGGAAGCTTTGCAAGAGCAAACGTGAAAAGATATGTATTTGTTTTTACGAAGGAGTCACCATCTTTCCTTGTGAATCTCTTCACAGAAGTCACACCCTGATTTTTCAGTTCTGTTGCAATCTCCTCCTCAGACATGTCGAAAGGCATTTTGCACGATCATGTACAATACCTTTTATAAGCCCGGAGAAGAGAAAACACCACAAGTTCAAAAATTAGATGAGGTTCAATTAGAGTTAAGCTCTCATGTAATGTTATAAAGCAATGACTATTCCTGTTATAGACGGTAAAATGATGGTAAACGCAATGTATCATTCAGCGGTGGTCAGCGGCTTGGCCATTAGCTATGCCCATTTTGCTACTGTATGTATTTAACAAAACTTAGAACAATAAAAAGGAATATGATTGGTTGATACACGATGGGGTGTGCCTTACGGTTAACAAATGGCTAGACAGGGCTAATCCTAATCATTAATGAGCCTAAATTGAAGTAATTGCTGAATATTATTCTAATATAGGTGATGACAGATTTACTTAAATAAAATAGTTCAAGGTAATCTATAAGACTATGGAGACATATCTTTTGTCTTATTGGATATTATGTCTGGGAGATGGGATCTTGATACCTTAAGCTAGAATTTATCTGAAAGCTTTAAATCTATTAAACTATGTAGACATAACTTTTGTCTTATTGAATAGTATGTCTAGGAGATGTGTATCCGCTAGCATCTATCTACAAAGGTATGACTGAAATTACTGATATTTTGTATATGCATTTAACTTGATGATATGTATAACTTGCTGAACTATAATTATGTGAAATGTTGTATAAATAGAACACTATGATAATTTATAAAAGCACTTGATGTGGATCTAATTATTATAGGAAAACTTAGTATAAATGTTATATCATGATAAAGTAATTAAACATTTGAATATTTTATAAACATATAGTATGGCATCAATTGCGATGATGGTCGGTGGAGCTATTGTTAATGCTCTAGCTTTTTTGGGGAGTAATTATTTATTTTCTACTCTGAGGGAATTAACGATAAAGAAATTGAAGAGTGTAAACGACATAATAAAACATTAGAACAACTCGAAACAGCCCAGTCACAATGGGCCAGACGTAGAATGGAGAGATTAGATTTTATCAATGATGATCTACGTAAACAAAGACATTCAATTTAAACGTTTAAGGATGTTGAATCTGCCATGCACAAATACTTCCTTGTTTACGGAAAGACATTTGACCCATACCAAGGCCAACACTCTCTCAGTTTTATACACCGTCAGAGGCTCAGAAAGACCGCGAGATAGCGTTTATAGTTTTTTGGTTGACTAGTGTGTCCATATTTAGCTACATTATTATGCATAAGCTCACAGCAAAAAAAGTGTAGGTTTCCGTCTTCCGGAAACCTTCCGGATACCTTCCCATTTTGGATCCGGCCCGGATACCTTCCGGAAACCTACCGGAAACCTTCCAAAAAAAATGTCAAAATTTGGGGGGTGCATTTTGTTCACTTAAGTGTGAAACACATAAAAAAATTAACTTGAAAATACCACGCAATTTGAAGGTTGTTGAAGGCATCTGGAAGGTTTCCGGAAGGTTTCCGGAAGGTATCCGAATGCAAATTTTCTTCATGACTTGCTTCTGGTAAATAATGTTAGCCTGTGCATTACAGATACCTGTTGTAATATTCTGTGTTATTTTAATTGTAAATATCCTCCTAAAACATTTTTGGAGAAGAAAATTGTTCAATTTCATATTTTGTCCTTTTTGGATGTTAATGGTATTTAATGAACAAACATCAGTTCTTGTATAATGATATCCTTAAATTTCATGTCCAGACTTCCAGTTTGTACTGAGAAAAAGAAAAAGTTACAGGTACCTGTTGTAATATTCTGTGTTATTTTAATGGTAAATATCCTCCTCAAACTGAGATATGTGGGCATGCATTGTTCACAAGTTGTTTTGCGACATGGGTCCAGTGTGTGAAGCTTATTGCTGGTGTCCGCCACCATGATATTGTTGCAATATTGCTAAAAGTGGCAAAACAGCATTCTCACTCAGAAAAAAATGGAAAGTCATTGGCTATGTGCTTTGGCATTTGGCCCTGGTGAGATTAACAGATTAGTTTGGAACGGTATCAGTACTTGTTATATCGGGACAGTGTAGTTTCATGGGAATATAAAACAGAATACAATTGTCCCAAATTGGTGCATAAGACTAATGGCATCCATAGAAAACACCTAAATAAAGTACAGAAAAAATATCAATGTCATTTGTCTACTATGGTGGAACTACAACTTTTGTTAAGTATTTATAGTAGGAAAACATTCAGGGCATTAGTACATTTCATATTTGTTCAGCACCTATGTTATGGCTGATCAGTATTATATATCTTTAGGCTAATGAAGAAAAACAAATCATGTTTTTGGAAAAAAATCTTATTTATTGATTATATGGCATTTCATTGGTACATATCACAAATTGAAATTTTATCAAGCAAGAAGAGGAACTAGCATAAAGTAACCAGTGGTGTTTGCAAGGCCTTACAGAACAGACGCTTCAATGCCATTTTCTAAATAAACAAATTAGTCAAATCTCAGAAGAATTTTATTGAAGAAGAATATCTAAAGTCAATTATGTTTCTGCAGTAAACCACAAAAGTCATTCAGATTTGTATGGTCAGCATCGGTGTACACAACCTGGACATAGTCACAGTGCTTTGGCATAAATTCATTCAGACTTCATTAGTGTCATAATAAAACCACCTACAGTCACATTAGTGGCATTATTCATTCAGAATCATCACTTTCTGAGGTGAATCTGTTGGTTGTTATCAGGAGTACTGTTCATCTTCCGGCGAGTCCCTTGTCTGAATTGTGTGAGCAAGATCTTCTTAAATGTAGCTGGTGTCAGATTGTGAATTCCAGGTACCTGAAACATTTCATAACATCTTTAAAAACTTGTTAGTCAAAAGTTATGAAACACACACATATTTACAAATGTTTAAAGTTGTTTTCTCAAACAGTGAGGTATTGACAATTTATCTTGCAACTGATATTTAACCAATCTTTGAACATGTAAATAAGCCATTGCAAACAGAAAAGTGTTTAGAAAATACAAAAATGTATGCGGTCTTCGAAAACAATACCACAAGGTTCACCTGAATTTTGCTTGAGTGTTTGCATTACATCAAAATGTAAGGAAGGGTAAACAAGACTATGCAAAACTAAGTTACATAGGTTCTTATACATAAATACATAAATGCAACTATTCATAATTATCAAAACACATGTCATGTAAGTGATCTCAAAATACAACATAATCAGCGAGTGAGTTGGTATAGTTTCATGCAGCTTGTTAGCAATATTCCAGCTATGGGCTTCACACATTGTACCCATGTGGTGAATTGAACCCGGGTTTCAGAGACTGTTTCATCCACTAGGCTACCCTTGCACACCAAATACAAAAGAAAGTATATTAGGAATTCAGACAATAGATATTCTCACCAAATTCATTAATTCATTAATGGAAGCTATATTGAAATCCAAATTTTGACAAATTAGGATGAGACTGTAGAAGCATTTATCTAAGTTATTATGGATATTAAATATCTACCGTTAATTGGTAGTCCATCATAGACAGTGATAAGAAATTCAACTGAAAAGTACAACCTGAACCATCAACTAAAAACTATGTATATTACATTAAAGGGGCCGGTCACGTATAACCGGTATGTTCTCATTCATTTTTGACACAACCCTCACTGAAAGAAAATGCAAAGCACTTTATATTTTATTGTCCATTTTGTCAAAAGTCTCCCCTAGAGACTCTCACATTTTGGGGTGACCCTCCCTGTTTGTTCTGATCTGAATTCAAATATTCATGACTCATTATCATATTTTATCATTCATCCTATCTTTTTTGAAAATTAACTAAATGAACTAAACAATAACATGCAAATCTGCCAAAATATTGGCCTGGCAAAGTTTAAATTAATCGTAATTACTGTTATAAAGTTTTGGATCCATCGTCTGTTTCTAAATACAGTGAAACCCAACTTTGACTTGTGTGGCATTGTTGAATCATCTACCCAATGTTCTTTATGCATTGATATGCATCTGCACAGAGTGGTCAAAGTCTGTGTCTGACACATAGTGTGCTACAAGGGAGACATCAGTTTGTGTCTAGCCAAACTGTCTGATAATCTCAAGGGCTGCCTTGGTAGCATCAAGGGATGTAGCTAATCATAAATAAACATAAAACAAGTGACATCATCTCTTCTACAGAACACATGATCAAAGCCTGCCCCACCTTTGATGTTTATTACCTTGCTACTCTAAAAACAGCTAATTAGCAAAATGAACTCAATGTCAACTCATTGTGGACTAGGGATTAACAGGGCAATTAGTGTCGGGTGGGTATTAGTACTTGCAATTGTCTGTTAATTACTTAATTGAGTAGTGACGGCTTAGTCAGTTGTGCCTTTACAACTGCTATTCAACTTATCGAGTCAGTTTACTATGTAACATGCTTCTTGGGACAAAGGAAATGTATCTTGCTGGATAACAGTTTTTTCTAATTTATCAGAGATCAGAAATAATAATAATGACGTTTTTGATGTGCATTTCTTTGTTGTGTTCACTAGGATGATGGTGATGGTGTTTGAATTATTAGACACTATTTATTCCAAAAGAGGAATAGGGTTGGTGAAGAGGCAAAGCTTATTTGAACAAAATATATATTGAATAAACAGAAACTGTACAAAAAACAGATTAACTGTATCTACAGTTGAAACTATCATGATGCAAATTTTCACTGAATCAAAGTCATATCTTTTCAAGACTCAGATCAGGTTGCAGTGATTGAAGGTCACATTAAACTTGCTAATTTCAAATCATTCATCCCACACTTATGATTTGGTTTGCTGTTTTATGTTGCACTCAAGCAATATTCCGGCTATATGTAAATAATCGAGTCTGGACCAGACAATCCAGTGATTGACATCATGAGCATCGACCCACACAATTGGGATCAATGACATGCATCAACCAAGTCACCGAGCCTGATCGCCACCTGATGGCGTTAGTCAACTCTTTAGACGAGCATTGTCGCCCGTTACGGAAAGTATTGGGTTACAAATATCCCTTGTAAAACCTTTCAACATGTTCAAATGACACATCGAAAGGCCATTGTGAAAAATTGCACTTACTTACTTACTTACTTACTTTGGAGATTTAACGTGCGCTTTCCGACTGATGCGTATTTCGCACACGGGCCCGACCAGGCCATTTAATGTGTTTCCGAAAGGGGCGAGGGTGGTCTGTGCAACCCAAGAGGGGGCTTTAGGGGTTGCTTATATAGAATTTGGGAATTTTGAGATTTGGAATAGATGCCGATGGGGTTGGGGAGGAGAACTAAGGGAGCTGAGTATGGTGGATGATTGTTTGTTTATGTGATTTTGATTTGGTAGGTTATTATGGTTTTAGATGCGTTTTATTAGTTCCGTTTTTATTAAGAATACGCCTAAGGCCTTGAAGTTTTCTAGTTTATTTTGTGGGTTTAGTATTGCTTCTAGAGTGAGAGCCTTGTTTAGATTGAGGGTGGTTTGTAATGCGGTTCGATGTGTTAGGTAGTGTGTGCAGTGGATGAGTGCGTGTTCTGGGGTTTCTGGTTGTTTGCAGTGTGGGCAGTTACTTGTAGTGTGTTTTTTAAATTTTTTTAGGTGGTTATTTAGGTTGGTGTGTCCTGTTTGGAGTTTAGTGATTACTCTGTCGATTTTTTTTGATGGATGGAGAATTTTTGGTTTGGTTAGTGGTTTGCTGAGCACTCTTTTGATTTGGCTATTTGAGTTTAGATATAGGTTATGCCATTGTTTTGTGATTTTTTGTTTGTTTACACTTTTAATTTCTGATTTTGAGATGGGTAAGTTTAAGCTTATTTCTGGGATTTTGAGGGATAGTTTAGCTGCTTTATCGGCGTTTTCATTACCGTATATTCCTACGTGGGCGGGTATCCACAAGAAGGTTATTTGTTTGCCTGCTTTTGTTAGGTCGTTGGAGCTTTTAAGTATTTGATTTATTAATTTAGGTCGGTTTTTGGTATTTTTGTTTTGGAGGGCTTGTAGTCCACTTAGGGAGTCAGTAAGTATTAGGATTTTTTGGTTGTTTTTGGATTCTTGATTGTGGAGGGCTGAGGCCATGCCCATTAGTTCGGCCGTGAATATTGATTGGTTATTTGGGAGTCGGAAGGATTGTGTGGTTTTAGTTGGTTGTGTGGTATGGACTCCGAAACCCGTGTGTTTGGAGGTCGGATCTGAGGATCCGTCCGTGTAAATGTGACACCAATTTGGCCAATTTTTGTGTATATATGCTAGTGTGGTAGTTTTAGCTATGTTTGGGTCGGTTTGTTTATTTATTTGGCTAGCTAGTGTTGTGTTTATTTTGGGTATTTTAAGTTTAGGGGTGAAGATATTTGATTGTTTGCAGTTTTGTTTAAGATTTTTAATTTGGTGTTCATTTAGGTAGTTTGTTATTCTTTGGGATATTGGGGTAAGTAAGGGGTGTTTACGAGCTAGAGCTTGGTTTTTAGGGCTGATGTTTTGGTTTATTAAGTTTTGGATGAGAGGGTTTGATTGGGACGCGGCCCAGAAATTTAAGCTTAGCTGTTCCCTGCGTAGACTTAGTGGCATTTCTCCTGTTAAGGCCTGAAGTGAGGTGTAGGAGGTGCCATGTTGGGTGCGTGTAATGAGTTTGAGAGCCTGATATTGTATTGAGTCAAGTTTTTTAGATAGAGAGTTGTTTAGGGTGTTGTATATGGCGCAGCCGTAGTCTAGTTTTGATCTAATTAGGGATATGTAGAGAGAGAGGAGAGTATCTTTGGAGGCTCCCCAGTTAGAGCCAGTTAGGCATCTTAGGGTGTTTAGGTCTTTACTGCATTTAGTTGTTAGGTTTTGGATGTGAGCATCCCAGGTGAGATGTTCATCGAAAATAAGTCCTAAGAATTTGGTTTGTTTTTGAAATTTGATTGTTTGATTGTTTAGCTGGAGGATTGGGGAGGCGGGTTTCATGTTTTTATGTTTGAATACTATTCCTGTTGTTTTTTCTGAGTTAAGGGAGAAGCCCCATTTGTCAGCCCATTGTTGTATTTTATTAAGAGATTTTTGGAGTAGATTTTTGGCCATTTTCATGCTTTTTGTGCGGATCCAGATGGCTCCATCATCCGCGAATTTTGATGTGTTTACTTTAGGGGATAGACCCTCGAATATTGCACCATGTTAGGATTCTTAAATACAGTTTCAGCTTGACATTGAGTACTTTAAACTTTAAAGTGAAAAATACATTCACAACAAGTGAGCTGTGTCTGCCAATCAGAGTCGGTGAGTAAATTGGAGAAGGGGACTAATTTCGAAGGTAAACTTGTTTCAACGTTTAACAACTACATGCATTTGTGTTTGTATGAGACGATGTGTGTTTAATTCCATATATTTTACTTCAAAGCATGTTATCACAATAAATTGAGTCGGGTATAGGATAAGTTGGAGTAGAGGCTAATTTCTCTCTAAAGCTTTCGACATGGTATGGCACGATGGGCTAATACAAAAACTTTAAAAAATAGGACTCAAAGGTCAGATAATAAACTACATCCAGGACTTCCTAAACAATCGTAAAATAACCGTGTGTATAGACCAAACTCTATCGGACCAATGTCCCCTAGAAAATGGCACTCCACAGGGCAGTATCCTCAGCCCCACCCTCTTCAATATAATGATAAACGATCTATTCGAGGGTCTATCCCCTAAAGTAAACACATCAAAATTCGCGGATGATGGAGCCATCTGGATCCACACTAAAAGCATGAAAATGGCCAAAAATCTACTCCAAAAATCTCTTAATAAAATACAACAATGGGCTGACAAATGGGGCTTCTCCCTTAACTCAGAAAAAACAACAGGAATAGTATTCAAACATAAAAACATGAAACCCGCCTCCCCAATCCTCCAGCTAAACAATCAAACAATCAAATTTCAAAAACAAACCAAATTCTTAGGACTTATTTTCGATGAACATCTCACCTGGGATGCTCACATCCAAAACCTAACAACTAAATGCAGTAAAGACCTAAACACCCTAAGATGCCTAACTGGCTCTAACTGGGGAGCCTCCAAAGATACTCTCCTCTCTCTCTACATATCCCTAATTAGATCAAAACTAGACTACGGCTGCGCCATATACAACACCCTAAACAACTCTCTATCTAAAAAACTTGACTCAATACAATATCAGGCTCTCAAACTCATTACACGCACCCAACATGGCACCTCCTACACCTCACTTCAGGCCTTAACAGGAGAAATGCCACTAAGTCTACGCAGGGAACAGCTAAGCTTAAATTTCTGGGCCGCGTCCCAATCAAACCCTCTCATCCAAAACTTAATAAACCAAAACATCAGCCCTAAAAACCAAGCTCTAGCTCGTAAACACCCCTTACTTACCCCAATATCCCAAAGAATAACAAACTACCTAAATGAACACCAAATTAAAAATCTTAAACAAAACTGCAAACAATCAAATATCTTCACCCCTAAACTTAAAATACCCAAAACAGACACAACACTAGCTAGCCAAATAAATAAACAAACCGACCCAAACATAGCTAAAACTACCACACTAGCATACATACACAAAAATTGGCCAAATTGGTGTCACATTTACACGGACGGATCCTCAGATCCGACCTCCAAACACACGGGTTTCGGAGTCCATACCACACAACCAACTAAAACCACACAATCCTTCCGACTCCCAAATAACCAATCAATATTCACGGCCGAACTAATGGGCATGGCCTCAGCCCTCCACAATCAAGAATCCAAAAACAACCAAAAAATCCTAATACTTACTGACTCCCTAAGTGGACTACAAGCCCTCCAAAACAAAAATACCAAAAACCGACCTAAATTAATAAATCAAATACTTAAAAGCTCCAACGACCTAACAAAAGCAGGCAAACAAATAACCTTCTTGTGGATACCCGCCCACGTAGGAATATACGGTAATGAAAACGCCGATAAAGCAGCTAAACTATCCCTCAAAATCCCAGAAATAAGCTTAAACTTACCCATCTCAAAATCAGAAATTAAAAGTGTAAACAAACAAAAAATCACAAAACAATGGCATAACCTATATCTAAACTCAAATAGCCAAATCAAAAGAGTGCTCAGCAAACCACTAACCAAACCAAAAATTCTCCATCCATCAAAAAAAATCGACAGAGTAATCACTAAACTCCAAACAGGACACACCAACCTAAATAACCACCTAAAAAAATTTAAAAAACACACTACAGGTAACTGCCCACACTGCAAACAACCAGAAACCCCAGAACACGCACTCATCCACTGCACACACTACCTAACACATCGAACCGCATTACAAACCACCCTCAATCTAAACAAGGCTCTCACTCTAGAAGCAATACTAAACCCACAAAATAAACTAGAAAACTTCAAGGCCTTAGGCGTATTCTTAATAAAAACGGAACTAATAAAACGCATCTAAAAACATAATAACCTACCAAATCAAAATCACAAAAACAAACAATCATCCACCATACCCAGCTCCCTTAGTTCTCCTCCCCAACCCCATCGGCATCTATTCCAAATCTCAAAATTCCCAAATTCTATATAAGCAACCCCTAAAGCCCCCTCTTGGGTTGCACAGACCACCCTCGCCCCTTTCGGAAACACATTAAATGGCCTGGCCGGGCCCGTGTGCGAAATACGCGTCAGTCGGAAAGCGCACGTTAAATCTCCAAAGTAAGTAAGTAAGTAAGGCTAATTTCTATTGTAAACTTGTTTTAACATTTCACAATTATTGGTCTTTGCAAGTTATCAATCCTAGTTTAATTTCATTTATTTTACCAAGGTAAAAAAAAAAAATAAGGTGTCATTTTCGTCAAGTAATAATCGCCGTTTTCGCTTTCGGCGAGTATTTCGCCAGTCAGTGCTGTTTTGCTAAGGTGTCGTTTCAGCTATAACCCGCTTATTGCACATTATTAGTTTCAATTTATATTTATAATCATTTTAACCACTGTAATAAGTAAAAAATGAAATAAACGTATATAGAAAATAAACAAGCACTTGTTATAAAATGTGCATCCGCAGGCAATATTTATAAGATAATCCTGCATGTAGCTGTGGCTATCACACTGAAGATGCACTTCACTTCTTTCTCATATGTCCAAATTACAATGATTTAAGACAGAATATGTACTATTATGTTAAGGGATATGATCTAAATTCAATTCTATTAGGTAATCCTGAAAGGACGTCAAAAATAAACTTAGAAATTCTTAAATCAGTAGAAGACTACATTCAGCTATCCAATAGGTTTTGTGATTGTACATAGCATCTTAAATTTATAATACTATTCTTTGCCGTATATTGCAATACACTATTACTACTAAAAATGCGACCTGACAGCGCCGACAACGTAGTTTCTATAATAAGAACATGTATATAATTGTATTCCTTGACTGTACTTTTGTCATATCATATTGTATTCTAATTCTGGAGCGGTATTCAAATAAGTTTTTGCTTGTTTACCCATCCAGTTCACATATAAATGTTTAAAACAATATTTAGTAAACAAATAATTTAAACTCATGCAACAACATAGTGTGTGGAGACGATAGACCACTGAAAAGAGCATATATATGCACATCCAATGACCCCTGACATCACAATGCATTGTTTTGCCAGTGTGCCAGGCAACAGAATACTACTAATTACATCACAGGATACTGTGACCTGTTTGAAAAGTTAGGTACTGTATTCTAAGGGTAGGCCCAAAATTCTAGACAATCCAGTGATTAATATTGTGAACATCAATCCACACTGTTAGATGGTCACTGTCAGATGCCATGAACCAGGTCACTGAGTCTGATCACCTGATCTATTAGGTTATCTCTTATGGGTGAGGCTAAAACGGCACCTCAGCAAAATGTCACTGATTTCTCCAACGAAAACAGCACCTTGATTTGGCAAAAAAGGCTTCTAATTGTTGTCTGTTATCTGGAGAGACATGTTGATTCCTGGCCGAAATATATTTAAATGAAATTTCTATAAAATTACTATTTATTTCCTACTTACTAAAATAAACATGACATATATAGTATACCTGTTGTCCAGTTTCTTGACATTTTCGCCAGACTCAGGTTCAGCTTGACATTGAGCTAATCTGAGTAAAGCTACTTAAAACTTCAAAGCATGTGATCTTTCAATGATAAGTTTAGCTGCACCTCCCAATCAGAATCATGAGTAAATTTGAGCAGAGGCTAATTTCTAATGTAAACTATTTTTAGGTGACTAACATTTAACAATTATTTGTGTTTGCAAGTTTAATTGCATTTATTTTACTTCAAAGAAATCAAAGCATATTATATTTTCACAATAAGTTTAGTTGCATCTCCAAATCAGAGTCGGCAAGTTAATGTAAACCTTTTTGAACATTTATCAGTTATTTGTGTTTACAAGTGACCATGCAAGTTTAATTTCATGTATTCGGGCATATTCAGACCCAAGGTAAAAAAAATAACAAGGTGCTGTTTTCACCAGGCAATAGTAGGCGAGGTACTATTTCCCTGTATAGTATAACCCTCTCTTACAACTAGCATAGGTTGATGGGGACCAATTCCAACCCGGAATCCCCAAATGAGTGGGTATGGTTTTATGCTGTTTTTAGCAATAACACAGCTAGGGACACCTGACATAGACTTCACACATTGTACCCATGACAAGAATCGAACCTTGGTCTTCAGCACTTCAACCACTAGGCTACCCCACCGCCAAAATTCCCAACATGATAAAGTTGTCATCACGGTATTCTTCAACAAGTTCAAGTGAAAATATCCATACCTTTCAAATGTCTTATCTTCCACTTCACAATGTTCACTGTTGCAAAACTCCTGTCATTTAATTTGTTCTTGATTATTCACACCTGCAAAAGTAAGTTTAGTCGATATGGCATGAACTAAAAAAATGAGTCACTATAGAGTATCTAGATAAAGGAATATAAATAAGCAAACATATTTCTACATCATATACATTAGCAAGGATTAACATAAGTTAGGTAGATTGCTTATCCTACAAAAATTAAATCACACATTTACTAACATATATAAAACAGAATAAGCGGCTTACAGAAGATAAATAACTTTAATACGTGATCAATATTATTAACATATTCCTTACCTGAATCAGAGACCATATAACAGTCTATGTATTATGGTCTCTGTCTGAATATGTCACATCTTCAGCTCCCTGCAATCGAGGTTGTGAAACATTTCTGCTGTAGGAATATTACATCCGCTGGGATATCCCTTGTCACACTGCCTGGCATGGTAGGCAAACGCATATTCCATACACCACACAGGTATACTTCCTAATACACACTGTCGAAATCCCCGCGGCTCCCAATATGGCCTGTATGAACTGTAATCGGCCAACCTCGTCTCTTTCCGTAACTGCTGCAAAAATGACCGCTCGTCATTCGTGACCAACTCGTGTTATTCCGGGACAAGCAAGTCTACCCATAATTCCCTGTATGGCCGAGGGCGCCATTTTGGAACACAAATGTAAACAAACGCTCAAACCTCGTGTAATCGATGTACACCGTGATGCTTGATTGCGATATGCTTACCTCGTGTATCGATACATTGTTCTCAATCACCTCTAACTCGGAAATCCCGGTCGAAATCCACCTGAGCCATCCACAACGAGGACGTCAAGTATTTCGAAAACTCGATTGACAGCCGAAGGAAGGAAGAGCAGCTTGCAGATGCCAGGTACGTAGCAGGGCTTCGAGACATAATGTTCCATGATTTCTATACAGAGATCTTATGGAATGGATTGATTTAGATATTTTCCTGATCTCCATGTTACTACTGTAAACGTCAAGGGCCCTTTTAGTTTTGTTGTTTTCGGAAACCCTTTGTTATTATTATGATCAAGTGTTTGTTGTGACATGGTATTTCTATTTGGGATTGCATATAAGAGCTACAGGTGCAGGACTTTTAAGGGTCGTGTCCTTATTCTCAACATAACGCTGGGATTTGATGACGAGGGTTAGTTACCAAGGGTATAACTCTGGCAAAGTGCATGTCAAACAAAACGTTGCATTCAATTCCAATCATGTGTTGCCACCTGAACCACCTGAAAGTGAGATATGGATTACAATGAATAATGACAGCTTATCAATCTTTAACAAATTCACACTGAAACATTGAAAGGATAAAGACAAGTTAGTTGTTTTCTGTTTCAGCATGTTCAGGGTTTGTGGGGAGGTTCACAGACATCCTTAGGGAGGATACCAAGTATTGAGTGAGTATTTTTGTTTGTGATAAATACAAACTACATGTATTCATCATGGTATATTTCAATGTAATGTGAAACATCACACTCACAATAGTCCAGCTCTGTGATGGCAGCCTGTAAATAATTGAACATGGACCAGGCAATCTAGTGGTTGTTATTTTCAGCAAAGATCCATGCCCTCAGAGTATGATGACAACCTAGTCTGACCACTCAATTCATTAGTTGATTAGTGTTTGCAGCGGTAGAAACTAACACTTTCAGTCAACTAGTCCTAAAATGATAGCATATAGCAAAACCTTTAAAATGTCAAAATGACTAGTGCCAATTTCTAACCCTGGTGTTTGGATGTTGTGTTTGTGTGTGTATGTATGAGTGTATTTAGGTTGGTTTGTTGTTTAACGCCGCACTCAGCTATATGACGGCGGTCTGTAAATAATCGAGTCTGGACCAGACAACCCAGTGATTTATATCATGAGCATCGAGCCACGGAATTTAGATGAATGACATGCATCAACCAAGTCAGAGAGTCTGACCACCCGATCCCGTTTGTCGCCTTTTACGACAAGCATAATGGCCTTTTACGGCAAGCATGGGTTGCTGAAGACCTAGTCTACCCCGGAATCTTCACGGGTCGAGTGTATTTAACTTAAATCATGAATCTTATACTTGTTTCTCTGTGCTTTTACTATGTAACCCAAATTTTCTCTGGAATAATAAAGTATTCTCTTATTTATATCATTTCTGAACAAAGTGTCATATCAAGGTTAGATCTCTGTCAAAACAGTGCCATGGAAAAGCCAAACAAATAGCCTAGAAATAAAAGTAAATACTGCATTGCATTAATCTGCATTTCAAGAAAATGTGGCAATAATTCATGGAATGATATTCACCTCGGTGAGGATCTCTCTGCATTGTCGAACAAGTTATTTCCTATGTAATGTATGTGTTGAATGACCCTGACTTTGTTGTCAAAATATTGTTTTAACATTTGTTAAATATGGGGATAAATGTCATCTCTGAATGTTTGACATGAATTATTATGATTAGGGTAGTTCTAAGTCGGAATCACAACCGGGGTCTTTTCATTTGAATCAAATGTACAACATGTACAGTTTGGACATTTCTGTGATGTGAATGCTACTTATGTTTGTAGAATGTCCGGATGAATAAAAGAGACAGTCATCCGTGCAGCATCAATGCAAAGAAAGACCATAGAAGAGCAACAGTGAGTGGTAAATATTTTGAAATTATTCTGTTTGGTTCATATGGTTATTTTGCAAATATGTCTTCAGTTTGTTCCTTATCGCTGTAGGCACGGATGTCCTATTATCTAAGGCACTACAATTTTCTGTGCAAAGTTGCATCTCTTGGGCTTAGCAGAAACCTATAGTCATGGCTTCAAATCCTGGTTCTCCCCGATTATGTTGCTAGGTTTGTCAGCATTATACACATACTCGTGGGATTCATCAAAGACCTGCATCACTTAGGACTTTCTTCCCACATCAAACTAACATGCGGTGATATATCTGGAATACTGTTCAAAGCAGTGTTAAAGCCAAATCATTTATGTAACACTGCATCCAGCAATAGTTTGGCTGTATGACAAGGATTGTGAATATATATTTTTCCATGTTGATGAGTTGAAACAATCACTAAATGACATCTCTTAAAAAGATTCCCAGCATTCCAAGCCTAATTAATAGATAAGGTTGTGATTGAG
This sequence comes from Haliotis cracherodii, assembly GCF_022045235.1. Taxonomy (NCBI): domain Eukaryota; kingdom Metazoa; phylum Mollusca; class Gastropoda; order Lepetellida; family Haliotidae; genus Haliotis; species Haliotis cracherodii. The sequence continues at coordinate 36,061,222 of NW_027266286.1, forward strand.
TAGGCTCATTGATCACATGTAATCATACCACAGTGATGTGGGATATTGTCCATAATAGTTATCATCGGTTTGTCTGGACCGAGTTCATAACATTAGTCACTGGTTTGTCTGGTTGAGATTTGAGATGTGATTATCTTAAATGTTTAGCATATAACAAGACTCACATATGACAACTTAAGTGATTTTGCTGCCTTCTATCTGTAAGTACATGTGGCAACAATTCTTTTTGATTGCTAAAATCCTTTTACATAATGCTGCAGAAACTGAAGTCCTGCTTGAGATCCCTGGATGAGTACTCCAGGTTGACAGTCTGGAAGGACCAGACAAGGGAGTCCTAAACAGAGGCTGCACCCCTTCAGATATCAGAGGTGATTTGCAGACAGCGATGATGAGGGTCCTGTTATTTCAATGGAGGCCGACCGAGAAATTGTATGCCAAATGGTACTGGGACACACAAAGGCTGGTCTGGCTAATGTGAGAAGACCAACCAACGCCAAGCTGGAGTGTAATTCTTCCAGGACATTCAGGAAATTCTTGTAAACACTTGCAAGGAATGATAAATGGGACTTATTGTCTTTAAATGTGGACCCAAACACCAAATGGAAAGTTCACAATTCTACTAACACAATGCAGCAGAGATAGAGTCTAACTGTTATCCCCTCATCCTGGTTCCTGTTCATCCATGGCAATATAGAAAGAAAAGAAGGATTGAGGGAAAGTAAGTTATCTGAACTGGTGAAAATAATACGTAGGTACTGTCAAGCGAACAGTTATCACACTCTGTTATGAGTATTGAAGAATAGGATGAAATTGCATACTGCATCAGGAACCATCATGTGAACACTGTTCAATGTGCGATATACTATAGGCATATGAATAAAAGAAATTGATAATTTGATTGTTGCTTATGTTTCATTTACCAGCTGTGTAATTGGGGATGTTTCATGATTTTGCCTCAGTTTAATAGCCACACTTATCTTATGAAACCATGCATTGCTTGGGCATCTCAAGATAAATAACACATGTTTCCTTTGCTCTGAAAACGTCTGATGACACATTGATCTGTTATGTCAAAGGTTAAAGTCACAACCAGACAAAAAGTTTGTTTGTGGTCTAACTCTTCCTTTGGGCAGGGGTCGAAGTTGGAAAAAGGTCGTGTGTGATCTATATATACTACATTTTCCCTTAAATTGCCTTTTCTACAGAAGTCTTAGTAACTCTTATACATATACTGGTTACATTACTTCCATATTTTGGTCAATGATATGTTGAATTCTACCAAAGGACTGCATATTTGGTTTATGTGCTGGATAGCTCTTTGAAATGGTTTTGAAATATTTATCACTGATATTGAAGGTCAAATTCACACTCAAAAGTGATAACTCATGAGGGGTTGAAGTGTAAGATCAAGGCAACAGTGAAGGGGTCATTCATAAAGTATTTCTGCAATTATAACTAAAATGCCTATTTCTGGAGATATTTGTGAAGTATTAAGCACATCGTTGTTATATTATTTGAATACACATATATGTGCAGTGGTTACAACTCCAGTGTCAAATTAACTGTCAATCCCTTTTAATAAAATAATTCACAGTAACTGAGGAAGAGCTTACTGTAGTACCATAAAACTAGGGTGGGTCAAATGTCAATGAAGTTAGTATTTTGGATATAACAAGTACATGTACCGTTACAAATAGTCTTATTATCATCTCACTAGGACCAAAGGCCCAAGTGAGCACATTGTCAATGACTTTTTCTTTTTCTCAGTACAAACTGGAAGTCTGGACATGAAATTTAAGGATATCATTATACAAGAACTGATGTTTGTTCATTAAATACCATTAACATCCAAAAAGGACAAAATATGAAATTGAACAATTTTCTTCTCCAAAAATGTTTTAGGAGGATATTTACCATTAAAATAACACAGAATATTACAACAGGTATCTGTAATGCACAGGCTAACATTATTTACCAGAAGCAAGTCATGAAGAAAATTTGCATCCGGATACCTTCCGGAAACCTTCCGGAAACCTTCCAGATGCCTTCAACAACCTTCAAATTGCGTGGTATTTTCAAGTTAATTTTTTTATGTGTTTCACACTTAAGTGAACAAAATGCACCCTCCAAATTTTGACATTTTTTTTGGAAGGTTTCCGGTAGGTTTCCGGAAGGTATCCGGGCCGGATCCAAAATGGGAAGGTATCCGGAAGGTTTCCGGAAGGTTTCCGGAAGACGGAAACCTACACTTTTTTTGCTGTGGCGCTATGATCTATTATGCACTATGTCGGGCTGAGTCATATCAGCTATTAATAATAACCCTGACTGCTCAGATGTGTCGTGCTGCCACACATTTAGACAAATGATACTAGAAGTGTATTATTTATCACAATGGCGAGGGGCACATCCAGATGTAAATTTACACACATGGGAAAACCAATTCAATGCAACAGACGTTGCGTCGGTATATATTGTGGTATACATGCCTTTGCAATTAGAAAAGGGCATCTTAATTATACGTGTTCTGTATGTGGGGTTCGGGTCAAAGGTACTTACTGTACATGTAAGAGTCACGGTCCTGACAAAAAACGAGACGAAAAAGGATTACCGCGATGAATGAGATAAAAAGATTGGGTAGAATTCAAACCAATTAGATATTAGTTCACATGTAGTTATATATCACAATGACTTATGTCAGAGAGCTGAAAGCTTAGGCAAAACAACGTGGTCTACGTGGTTATTTTCGAATGAAAAAAGCTGAATTGATTGATTTACTCGGTTTGGAATACAACAAACCAAAAACTGTCAGAGAACTCAAAGCTCAAACGAAAAAAAAGTGGGCTGAGAGGTTATTCTCAAATGAGAAAAGTTGAATTGATTGCTTTACTTGATAATAATAAACCCCCTGTTGTTGATAAAAATCAACAGGTTGAGTTAAGATTTGTACCCACAGCCAGGGTTGGTAAATATCTAAGAGGTTGGAAGATGGATATTAATTCCAACATGGATGTTAACCCTTTCGCCCTGACTGCTCGATTTATCGGGCAGCATAAACCGTGTCCCAGTACCCAGCTGCCCGAAAAATCGGGCGACAACTGTCCAAGCCCCACACACGGCTGCCCGATAAATCGGGCGGCGCGAGCGTGTTTACAAAATCGCTCTTTCTACTTCCTTTCTCGTGTGTAATCTCGTTCTAAATATGGAAACGAGATCTACACGTGATTGACACGTCATTCCATGGAATTTCCCCGTCTTTTTGGCGCGAAAATCTTGAATGTCACCTGTTTTCGCGACAGGTATTTTTCTCGCTTGAATCAGAAATCAAGCGTAATGGCGGCCAACTACGATTCGGATAGCGATCAGATGATTAACAACGACTCTATCGGGAATAATAATGTGTTTGAATTGAATAATTTAAGCGAAGGGGAGAGGGAATTTCGCGATTATTTTGGTGAAGATTTTGACGGTTTCAACGAGGTGTCCCCCCCGCCAACTTTCAAGAATGGGAGTGGCAGAGGGACCACAACAGTGGAGACATGAGGGATTTTGAAGAGGCGACCGGACTCAAGAATATATATATTGACACGGTGAGTGAAGAGTCATGCTATTGATTTTTTCCAACTGTTTTACAATGATTTTGTGTTTTAACAGATTATCAGTGCGACGAATGAGAATGCAGCCTACACATGAACGAGCGATCACAACAACAACAAAGGTGAGTGGCATGACGTATTTGTTTCTTTTTTTTTTAATTTATTTTTCTGATCGCAATCCGAATTGTAGCTTGCCGGTTTGTCGTATGTCCTTATATTTCGCTCAATTTGAATAAAATTTATTTCTGTATTCATGTTTGTTCTCTTGTTTTTTACATCTTAATTTAAATTTTAGTAACTGTATAAATTATTTATTTATTAATTGATTTAATGAAGTACTGATTTAATTTATTATGCAATTGTAAATAGCAGTGTATTGTAAATATGTTATCCCAACTTTTATATTTGCAGAACTTCAATTTACTATCTTTCTGTCCTTTTACAATCTTTCCCTCTTCAGATCAATCTGTGATATCTTCCCTGTGATGTCATTCTTATAGTAGCTGTGGTTCAATGTTCAGGTAATGTGATAAATTACTTTTTAAAAACTTAAATACTTAATTTTGGTTTCAAATCCTGAAAAAGAACAAAATAAATCAAATATTTGTTTTTACCTGTGTTAACGAGTTTACCTGCGTTAACAAGTTTACCTGTGTTAACGAGTTTACCTAAGAGGCTGTAGGTGTATCATAAGTAATATGTGACATCAGTATAGAAAACAAAGTCAGTACCAAGAGTTGTAAACTTGTTTATTTGTTTACAGATGTGCATGAAGAGAATTTACCTGTAACACCTGCGATTACCTGGGCCGTCCCAGATGACAAGACCACTGTGTTATGTTTACCTTGTATCTGTGATTTATTTTTGTGATTTTTAATACAATTTGAGCCAAAATTCATTGTCTGTTTTCATTTTTTCAGTGTTTTCATGTTTTATTTCACTTGTAAACACCTGTAATTAGATAATGACAAAGGTTAGAGACAATAACAACAAAGAATATTAAAGTATACTTAATCCTCTTTACAATGGTATATGATAAATGTATATTAAAAGCAAGTTTCTGGTAGAAAAAGTTCATCAAAAATGATAGTGTGATTTTCCAATAATACTGCCAGGGAGGCCAGTGTACAGGCCTTGTCAGTGTCAGGGACTGCAGGGTTTCAAGGGACATAACTCTGGGGCAGCCAGTGATGAAAGAGTTAATGATGTTAAGCCCAACGTATTGATACCAAAGATTAATGGTTAATAAAGATTGTTGTCGGAATATCAACACTCCTTGATGGGCAATACTAGGTTAGCTAACATAGAAAAACTCGAAACAAATTTGATGGATAAGACAAAAGATAATAGTTCACTACAGAAATCTCCAGTTATACCTATAGTGAAGCATGAAAATAAAGAAAATACACTGAGTTCTAAAGTTAGATAAAAGCCCTTGGATGGAGCCCTATATATGGCTGAACACAGATTTAAGAAAGATGGCTACCAGCGATTCCGAAAGAACCTATATAAGCTCATGAATAACTCAGTATTTGGTAAAACTATGGAGAATCTAAGGACGCATTAGTCAGATCTAATGAGGAAGAAAGACTCAGGAAACTTATAGCAACACAACTGTAGGGTTATACCAGAAAACATGGATGACAAGAAGGGGGTAGTATTATTATCAAACTATAACCATCATGGGTATTTCCAAATAACGACATCTGATGAGCTTCTTTTTGTCTGTTTCTGTAGGCTGAAGGCATCAATTAACATGCGCCCTTTATCGAAATCTTCATATATCAGGGGTAACCAATCAGTTCTAAAAAATGCATCAAAACAAATACTGCCTCCAAGTTTATTTATCTGTCTTTGAAGACGGTAGCCCAAGTCTCTTGTCACGCTCAGTTGGGTTAACGAGCAAATCAACTCACGGCAGCTAGTGAGCCCTAGCGGCCTGTGTCAGACAGCCGAGAAAAAGCCAGAGATTGGTGCCCCTTTAAATTAAGACCCGACTGTACAGACCATGGGGGGATACAGCTTTTTTTTAAAAGGGGTGGTGCACAATTAAGATCTATTTATTGTTTTTGGTGGTAATTTATACAGAAATAGAGATTTTTTTCGAAATAAAAATGGGGGGGGGGGGGCAACCCTTTCCTCTTCCCCCCCTCTCTCTCTCTCTCTCTGTATCCTTCCATGCAGACACATATGTATAATAGCCCTTATATGCCTATATATTTGGTAAGTAAACATAACGTTACTGTGGAAGTATCTTGGAAAACATTTGTGTAACCTATATGGATCGTCCTTGCAGTCTTTTCCTTGGGCTCACTTCTAAACTACAACACTGGAGGTAGCCGGGTGTCAAGTGAAGAATGAGCCGATATTCGGCTTGTCCCGGATTACACGAGTTGGTCACGAATGGATTTGGGTGCGAACAATTTCCAAAACTCCGCTCATCAACGTACAGGATACGCGCTGTTGGCGAGCTTACTATTTTTTGACGCGCTCAGACGTGTCAGTTTTGATTACAAGGTTTATAGCTAAATCCGGCCTCGAGCCAAATCGTTCAATACGAAAACAGTCCCAGATTAAAATACACTTATACTGCCAAATCTCACGAAAGCAAAATGAACTTGAGTGAAAACAAGGTTTTATTCACGGACCGAGACTATAATTGTTGCTGTTACTCAAGTCCGTGAAAAACATTCAAACCTCAACACGCCGATTGGCACATTGCCGAATACCTCTTTTGGTTGTTTTTTATCATGATCCATATCTTTCCAGAAATAAGACTTGAAAAAGTTATCTTCAAATATTTTTGAGGAAAGCAAAACCATTTGATCATTTGATAGTTATGTTGTGTATACGTCCGTGTAATCCATGATGCAGTCGTCATCGTCTGCTTAATATTGTGTGTGTGTGTGTGTGTGTGTGGGAGGGGGGATGATTTCGTCAATCAAATATAGAGCCGTTTTGGAAAGCAGCCGTTTCAGTCAGACTCTGTTTGTCCGAGTCCATTAAAAATAATGTTAACAACCTGCACCCTGGACGCTGAATCACGATATTGATGTTATAATTTATCAAATCAATAATATATCTGAACTAATGTTTCCAGATCACAATCTCGTGTAACAATTTTCTACTCAAGGGGGCAATACACGAAGATTTCGAAGTGAACCAAAAAGTGGAAGAAGAAATTGTGTTTGGAGCCAGCCTATATCATTGCTGATAGTTAACCAACGAGACAGTAAGAAACTTGTGTAGTTTTGAACACAGACTACGGTACACGTTACGATCGAATTTTTAATTACAATTTTTTTAAACTACTCTCACTTCGCATGTTACAGGAGGACACGGAGTAGTCTGTGAATATAGTGTTGAGAACTAAAAGTAGAGGTGTGCTGAAATCATTCTTTGTCCGGGCACAACTTCAAGAGAAGACCGCTTGGTAAACTAATGTAACATTCAGCATGAACCCTCATGGGTGTATAGAGAAGACCACACAAACTGATCAGACCAAGAGCAAGATTATTTCTGTATGTTTATTCATTTTGAAAAATGGTGAATTCGACGATGTGTCATACAGGGTGAGTTGATTTTTCAGTTTTACCTGTGAAGGCCCCAGTGACGAAACGTGTCTATGCTTACTGTGTGTAATATGTATTAGAGGGTGACAATCCCCACCCTCTAGGTATCTGGCATATCACTAAAGGGACATAACACTCTGAAGTTTGAAAGTCTTGAAATAGGTATGGGCATTTTCTTTCGTGGATTGAAAATTTGCTTATTATGGACTATAATTTTGACTGGTTCTACATGTGTTCTTGTTGTGATGCAGGAAGCGACACCTAATCGAATCGACACAAAACCGAATCGAGAATGAGAAGCCGTATATCTTAACAAAGGTATACAACATCATACTATGTACAGTTAAATAACTGCATAGTTTCCCTTCAGAGAATTCAGATAAACTAATAGGTGATAACAAACTTCATCAATAAAATGTAAAATTCAGATCATCACTGAACATGATGATTTACCTTTTAAATTGTATTTTCCATTTTTTCCTGCATCGTTATATATGCAGAAATAAAGATTATGGTGTGTATTTTCTCATAAACTAAGCCAGAAATAGAAATCAGCTGTGTACACATTTTCCATCAATCTACCAGTGATTAGGTTAAGAAATACACAATTATCATAACTTCAAAGAATTTTTGATGCAATGATCAGATGAATAGTATCTGAAACTAGATATAACTGGAGATTTCTACAGTGGACTATATATTTTGTCTTATCCATCAAATTTGGTACGAGTTTTTCTACATTAGCTAACCTAATATTACCCACCAAGGAGTGCTGATATTCTGACATCCAATCTCTATTAACCATTAATCTTTCGCGAGCTAGCAGATAAGTGTTATAGTCTTTGTGTAACTCGGTTGGATATTCTAAGTCAACTTCTAGTATGTAGCCTTTATCCATCTTCCCGAGGCAAGAGAGTTAACTGTCTTTAAAAGTACAGTTTCCACCTTTGCCGAACTAGGCTGGAATTACTGGGCTCAATCGTAGCGCCACCAGTGGCTATTACCATTTTTGTCCCTTCTAAGCCTCTCCGATAGACCAATCAGATTCCACCTCTCGTATCACTTGCGTTTGCTTCCCACAAAATGGTGGCACCTTGTCAGGACGATCTGATCGATAATCAAAATCTATATTGTGATAAAACGGGTCTTACATCGAAAAATGCATCAAATCACGTGAGCACCTTGATTTAAAACATGAAAAGATTTGGAAAATATCTGCTGACGCTAAGTTGGCGGTGCACTTGCTTTGCAAATCCTGCAATCGACCGAAATATGCATGACAGTTAAAGAACCAGATTTCGATTTCGGTGCACAATTTTGATTGGATTTTGCATAGACTTGTTAGTCCAGCCAAAATGTAACTCTATAATACCAGCCTAGTTCGGCAAGGGTGGAAACTGGACTTTTATAGTCAGTTAACTCTCTTGCCTCGGGAAGATGCCTTTATCTGAATCTTTGGGAATATCATTCACATCGATATTGTTTACCAACTCAAAACCGCCCGTGGGTAAAGGTTGACTCATCGCCCATGCGTACAAATTGTTGGCGTCGAGATATAATATGTGCGTATTAGGTTTACTCGAATCATATCCTTCCACTAATTTATTATTGGCTTTAGAATACCTTTTCGCCGTCATCAACATACCACCTGTTAATCCTTTCTCAACAAACAAGTGCATATCATAATCAGTGAGTAATTTAATTGCATCCCACGAGAGTCCAGGTCTGGAATAGTACCATGCTGGATCCAAGCCATATTGTTTTAAACAGGTTTTTCTGAATATCTCAAATCTATCGGTGAGTAACAGTACATCGGTTTTTAAGTACAGATTGTGATAATTGCCTAAATTCTGACCAACCAATTAATCTCACACATTAAGAGCGTGTTTATAATCAGCATTGGTTATTTTAGATTCTGTTAAGTTAGTATAGAATGATTTAACGGGTAGTAATTTAGTTTCGTCAAATCTAAACCAATCATCCATATATTTGTAATATATACACCTTTTCTCAGCAGCAAATGCCATGTAAACCCTTTGGATCCCGAGTTTTTATTTCTGACGCACATTTTCTTAAGATTGGAAAAGTGAAGGTTGTGCGAGAATTGTGCTCACGCGGCACTGGATCTACCTTAGCTATAAAATTACGGAGAGGTGGAGAATATTAAATTTCCTATTTGATGGTGTAAATTTAACTGCAATTATTAAACAGTTTTTAAAAAGACACTTCTAAGTGTTCTCCGAGAATTTATTCTGTTTTGAAAAACAGTGAATTTGTCCGCTTTTTATCGTACACCTATAAAAGTACTGTGAGACGATTTTTTTTATTTAGAAGCTGTACAGAAACTGTGAGTGAACAAAATACTGCCTAATATGTGAACGACATAACTACATATCCAATGGTGTTATATGCGTTTGTATAACAACATACATTCAATGCCAAAAACATCTTGCCGTAAATGACGAAAACTGATTTTTATACCCCCGTCAAAATGTTGGGGGTATATAGTTATACCATGGTTCTGTCCGGCCGGCCGAAAACTTTGTCAGCGCAATTTCTCTTAAACTATTCAGTTGATTCATCTCAAACTTAGTACATATAATCTGTGTCATATGAAGGGGTGCAGTCAAAAGAAAAAAAATGTTTTTATTAATTTTCCATTTTTTTATGAATTTTTCAAACCATAACCCTATCCTCGCTATTTAATTTGAAACTACTGACACACTAGGCGGGTCGGGGGTATTAGTGAGCCACGTTCACTTTTTTTGTTGTTCTCTATGATGTCAAAAGACGACAGAGAGGTTACACACGTACAAAGAAAAGTGGACATAACTCCGCTATGCTTCGCACTAGTTTATTGTAACTCGATCACTTGGTGAGAATTAGCTGTGGGTAAGGACAATATATTTTCATGGTGTTTTGTTCTCGACGAACCAAACTATTCCAACACAAATATCGATATTGAAAATGTATACGTTTAGTTATTAAAAAAAAATCACACATAAGAAATTATGAAATAGTACTTCATGAAAAAAGAGGTAATAGAGAAAAGAATCGCACAATCTAACCCATAACTTAGTCCTTAGATTCCAACATACTCTTGATTGTGTAAGTGCAATTTGACTAATGTTGCACCATTATTAATGGAGCACTAGTCGTATCATCATATGTACTGAAATACCAAAAAAATAAGCATTCTTTTTGAAGTCATGCCTGGTTTTATATCTTTGATAACGTCGGAGAAAGACGACTCTGGTATTTTGATTAATATATATCTCCCCTAATTTTTGTTCATGGTATGGACATTCTCGATGTGTAAAACGGAATTTCACGCGTTTTCGACACAACATGAAATGACTGTTTTCACCAAGTAATTAATGTCTTGAATGTGTAAACAATTTGATAGTTTATCATGTGTCTTAATTGGTCAAGACACGCACCTGTTTGGCCTCAACTTACGTAATGAAATACCCAAAAGAATATTTCAAAACAACCAAAATTATATCCAATATTGGACATATATTTGTTCATTATTATGTTAGTATGTCTTTTCATCTCGTCTCAGAATTACACAATAAAAGATGCGAAGAAAGCTCTGTTGGTACAGAATTATCAGGATAATCGTATAAGGTTGAACCAACGGGTATATCATGGACTGTTATGGGATGAACAAAACCGTCCAAATGGCGTGCTGGTTTTCTTGGGGAATTAGTCAGCAAAGAGCCGGAGTCACAGGAGACTAATCACAATTTTTTTTACAAGAACAATTAACAATGAGCAATTTACAAAATCTTAGAATATAGCTGGGGGTGCCACAGAGAGTCTGTACAACCGTCTGGGCTGTGGGAGAGAGGTCTGCTTGGTATGAGAGTCAAACCCCCTTCTGCCCTAACATGTTGTTGTTGCATTAAGTGTTTAGGAGGTCGCCTTCTGCCTAGGCAATTTCGGCTGACCTGTCCCTCTTTGGGACTCCTGTGTGTGAGTAGGGTACACCTATCTATTGTGAGTTTGGTGTTCACATAATTTCTGTTTTTGTATTGATATGATTTTTATTTTCTTACATTGATATGATTTCATTTCTATCCTTGGCTGCTCTATTTATATACGTTCGAGTAGCTGTCCATCTCTCAGAAATAGAGTTAGTTTGGCCTTCGCTATTGCATCTCTTGGCTTTAGGAGATCTATGACAGATAGCGGATCTAACTGCAATTCTTGTTTTAACCTAGCCCGGGCTGGGGCATGGTCTTGACATTCTAGTAACACGTGATCAATGGTTTCAGCCTGATTGCAAGATGAACAAACCTTGTCATAGTGCTTTTTGTGACCTAGTCTGAGGCGTGAGATAGCAGTTTCAATTTTCCTTTCATTTGAGTTTGGCTTTTGTTGGACCTTGGGTTGAATTTTGTATAGCCATCTGCCGATCTTACTTGCGTCCCATTGGGCTTGCCATCTTTCTGCTATTGAGGCTTTGATTTTGCTTTTATCTCTAGTTTACTAAAATAGGAATAGGCTGTATATCCGCTTTGTCTAGAGCTAGCTTCGCCAGTGAGTCTGCTTTTTCATTTCCATGAATATCTATGTGAGAGGGGATCCAATACAGCTCCACCTGTTGCCCTTGGTCCGATAGCTTTGTATATTCGTATAGAATATTGTTGACTGTGTTTGGCCTTGAGTTTGAGTTTCTGCCACTGATGGCCTGAAGTGCACTTAGCGAGTCTGATAGGATGACTGCCTTTGCTTCCGGGAGTTCCGGAATGAGTTTGAGTGCATGATGAATTGCCTCCAATTCAGCCGTGAATACTGACTGACCATCAGGCAAGCGAACTGAATGTGCTTGGGGTTTGGAGCTGTGGATATGGATCCTGTAACCAGCACTGTTGTTTATAGGATTCTTGGATCCATCAGTGTATATATGGGCCCAGCTGTCCCAGGTAGTTTGAATTTTAGTGATAGTTACTGATCGTAGTAGGGTTGGGTTTTCTTTTTTAGTGACTTCTGATGTTAAAGCAGTGTCAACTTTGGGAGTATTTAAAGTCCAGGAAGGGTGTAACCCTTTGTAGTGACTTTCTGGAGACTGAATGTCATCACAATTGTGACTACGAATGAGTTACGTACTAATATCCCAGATGGCTTTAGTGAGGGATTTTTTCGAGCTAGGGCTTCATCTCGAGTGTTTTTGTCTTGCCATATCTTTTTAACCAAAAGGTTTGATGTTCGTCCCCAGAACGATAATATTGCCTGCTCTCTTCTTAGTTTCAATGGGAGTTCTCCCGTTTCTACTTGTAGTGCTTCTAGTGAGGTGCCTGTGGCCAGCATTAGGGCTTTGTATTGTATTCTGTCTAGGTGCCTCAAGACAGTATTTGATGCTGAATGAAAAGCCTTACAACCATAGTCAATTTTTGATCTGATAAGAGATTTGTAGAGGTCCAGCTGAGTGTCCCTCGATGTGCCCCAAGATGTGCCTGAAATTGCCCGTTATACGTTCAGGTCTTTTTGACATCTGTTTTCCACATATTCTATATGTTTGCGCCAAGTGAGGTGTTGATCAAGGATCACCCCAAGAAATATTGTAGATTTTTCGAATTTGATAGGTTTGCCTTTTATGGAGACACGGGGTACCTAACATGTGGTTTCTGTATGTATTTAACAAAAATTAGAACAATAAAATGGAATATGATTGGTTGATACACGATTGGTTGTGCCCTATGCTAAATGAATGGCTAGACAGAGGGAAATACTTATCCCTGTTAATCCTGTTGGACTGGCACTAATCGTGTTCACATATTTACTGGATGCTTTGAAAGAGATTATGGTGTCACTATAGACGAACTTGTGTTGGGGCTAATCCTTAATGCACTATAGATGAGCTTGTATGGGGGCTAATCCTTAATGAGTCTAAATTGAAGTAATTGCTGAATGTTATTCTAATATAGGTGATGACAGATTTACTTAAACAAAATAGTTCAAGGTAATCTATAAGACTATGTAGACATATCTTTTGTCTGGGAGATGGGGATCTTGATACCTTAGGCTAGTATTTATCTAAAAGCTTCAAATCTATTAAACTATGTAGACATAACTCTTGTCTTATTGAATAGTATGTCTAGGAGATGCGCCCCCATTACCTTAGACTAGCATCTATCTAAAAAGCTATAACTGAAACTACTGATATTTTATATATGCATTTTACCTGATGATAAGTATTACTTGCTAAACTATAATTATATGAAATGATGTATAAATATTACACCATGATAACTCATAAAAGCACTTGATGTGGATCTAATTATTATAGGAAAACTTAGTATAAATGTTATATCATGATAACTTCCCCTCCGTCTGAAAAAGTTTGGACCCCAAACGTGTAAAAAATAAAATAATTATGGCTAAGATGGACAATGTATTAAGTTAAACTAGTAGTATAGTAAATAACAATTATTAGAGTCTCTTTGGTATAAGGAAACATAATGTAAAAGTTCTTTCTGCTGTCATCAGGGAATCTGGAGCTGGCTCGTCTTGGCAGTCTGTACTGGTGGTTTTATGGGTGATGTAGGAGGCCTTGAGTTCCACATCCTGGTTTGAGGTTTTAGGATAGTTTGCTGTGTCCATTATCCATTATAGAGGTTTTACATGGAAAAAACAAAGAAAAGAGAGTTAGCATGTTCAAATAATGTCATATATAAAAATTATCCATACTTCCTCAGTTTGTCTGTAATAACTAGAAAATAAAACAAATATGATAATTATGATGTAAAAAAAAAATCAGTACATTATTAGGTACACATGCATTACTAAATGGTGTCATGACCAGGAAGAATGTATTGGCGCCAATTGACAAAGCATATCATGGATTAAAAATATCCTTCTATTTTTGGATACAATCATTAGAGTGAGTGAGTTTGGTTTTACGCTGCTTTTAGCAATTTTCAGGCAATATCACGGCGGGGGACACTAGAAATGGGCTTCATACATTGTACCCATGTCGGGACAAACACTTTAACCACTAGGCTATCCAACCGCCCTACAATCATTAGAGACATTATATATACATATTTGTGTATGTGCATATAACAAGTGCATTGATTCGTTTCGCTTTGATTTTCATTCAGTTCAATGCGATAGGGTTTGGTTTCGTTTGGTTCAGTTCGGTTTATTTTGCTTCGGTACGGTTTGCTTCGCTTCGGTACGGTTTCGCTTTGATTCGCAGTATGGTTTGCTTTGTTTTGGTACGGTTTCGGTTTGATTTGCAGTATGGTTTGCTTCGCTTCAGTACGGTTTCGGTTCGATTTGCAGTATGGTTTGCTTCGCTTCAGTACGGTTTCGGTTCAATTCGCAGTATGGTTTGCTTCGCTTCAGTACGGTTTCGGTTCGATTTGCAGTATGGTTTGCTTCGCTTCAGTACAGTTTAGGTTCGATTCGCAGTATGGTTTGCATCGCTTCGGTATGGTTTCGGTTCGATTTGCAGTATGGTTTGCTTTGCTTTGAGTCATTTTGATTTGTTATGGTTCATTTTGGTTTGACTCATTTCGACTCGTTAAGGTTCACTTTGGTTGGCTCGTTTCACTTCGCTTTTGAGATTGGTTGATCAGGTCAATGCTCAAAATTTGTTGTGATACAAATAACTCAGATGATCAGGCTGATGCCATTTGTTCCCAACTGGTGAAACTGGTGACCCATAGTGAAAAGACTGGACACAAGTAAACATAACAAGATACAGCTAATAGCTGTTTAGTGATTTGCACCGTTTATTTAGGAGATTTTGTATTTTGGTCAAGAATATTTTCATTTGGCATCTACAGGTATATATGAGGAGTTGATCATGGTATGGTTGACTGGGACTACAGTCTGTGTAATACGGATGTGAAATACGGTAGAAAAGGGTGTTGATGTTTCCAAAGTCTTTATCTGGAAAAATAACCCTTTTGGATTTATAAATTGGTAGTTCATCTGGATCATATGGAGGATTATCTTCTCCACAGGACCACTTACGGAGATCCTTCCAGCTATCATCAAGGTAGCGCTGTATGAGGTGGAGTGGAACACTTTCAACATAGCATGTGAGGTAATTATGATCATCTTTGTTATTGGTCCAAAGACCTTAACATAGCAGTCTCCTTGAATAATTTCAATGCCCATAACTCTCTTTATTGAATGATCTACTTTTCGTAGGTGTTTTGGAAAAAACGGATATGGTTTGACATATAATTCTATGCATGGTTTGGTGTTGTCTTGCTCGACATTTCCTGACATTGTATTCCCTGACAGAACATTGACTGATTTATTGTCTTGTGCTGATTCCTTTTGGTCGAAAAACTTATGATTCTTCAGTGGACGTTTTTGTCGTTTTCCTGACATACTTCTTTTGAGGTGAAATTCTCTCCAAATGGAGTCTGGAATGCTGCTGCTATACTCCCATGTGTTTCCTCTTTCTGGATCCTTCCATTTCACTCTGTAGTAGATTTTGCCGTTTGCTCTCTTGGAACTTACAATTGAGTGGATGTCTTCCGGATTGAAAACTTGAGGGATATCCTTGGTTTGATTACCTGATGTTGGACTTGGAGGTTGTACCTCGCTGTTGTCAAGTTGTTTTCTGGATTTTGTCTAGTGATGCTTACTATTCACTCCTCTTTTCCCTTTGTTTACCTTTTCATTTACCTTGGTTGGAGCACTAGGACCTGGTGTGGCATGATTTTCCTTTATAGTTGCCGTGCTGGAACCTGCAGGTTTTGCTGTTGTATTGGGAGCAGGGTTTTTCTTCTTTGTTGGGGTCTTTTGCTTTGAATTCTTGTTGCTGGAAGTGCCTGCCTTAGTTTTGGAATTGACCTTGTTACCTTTCTGTTGTGGAGGTGATCGATCAGCAGCTTGGTAAGTTGAACTTGTTGATGGGGAATTGTTGCTGTCAAGCTGTGAATCATTGACTGGTTCCTCACTGTCATCCATGACGCCTGAATCTATGTTACTGGTGTCATTGAGGTGTGGTTCTGGAGGATACTGTGGACGATCAGCAGGATCAAAATATTGCTTCAGACGGTTGGCATGGACCAGTGGTTTGTGTATTTTGTCGTCAGAACTTCGGCGTAGTTTGTAGGTATAATTTGGACCTGTATGGATGATATAATAGCTACCATACCACTTTTTGGTTAATTTGTTGGAAAGGCCTTTTTCAACTTTTTGAGAATAAAGCCAAACGTTTTTACCTGGGGCGAATTCTGGTTCTTTAGCCTTTCGATTATATTGTTCTGAATACACCTCCTTAGCCCGAGCAGTGTTTTCAGCTGCAATTGTTCTAGTGATTTCCAGCTCCTCAAGCAAATTTGAAAGATAATTTTTGTTATTGTGGCCTAAATTTTCTTTTGGAATTAATGCTACATCTTGTGGAGCTCTCATTTCTCGGCCTAAAAGCATAACTTATGGGGATTTTGTGTTGATGAATTTGGGGCCATCCGATAGGCCATCATGATGTCAGGAATAAAACGGGACCAATCATTTTGAGACTTGTTACAATTGGCTCTTAGTGATTGATTGATATAAGAATTGAGCCTTTCTACACAGCTGTTAGTTTCAGGATGATATGGGCTGGTATGGGTAAATTTAATTGCCAAAAGTTCACAAATTGCTTTGATAAGTTTGGACATGAAGTTCTGACCTCTGTCTGAAATCAAGGTCCTTGGAGCGCCATAGCGACAAAAAAATTCTCTGACGAGAACATCTGCTACTTCTTTGGCTTCTTGGGTCCGAAGTGGAAAGGCTTCACACCATCTAGATGATGCATCTGTGATGACCAAAATGTACTTGTACTTGTCTGGTGTTATTGGCAGGGGACCAAGAATGTCAACGTGCCATCGGGTGAAGACCTCTTCTACAGGTAGTGGACGGAGTGGTGCCTTCTTGCCATGGTAGTGCCTCTTGGTCTGTTGGCATACCTCACACGTCTGGACATATGTAGCAATATCGCTGTACATTTTGGGCCAGTAGTACTTAGGTCTCATGGTGTTGTGCATCCTTTCTTTCCAATGTTGGCAACCGCCAAACTCTGACTCATGGTAGGATTGCAGGACTTGATTCCTGAGGGTTCTTGGGACTGCCAGCTGTTTAATGAACTTGTCTGCATGGTCTTTCTGTCTTCGTGGCACGAATCTGTATAGGATGCCTTCATCAATTTCAAATGTATTGGCTTTGATAAGAATCTTTTGACGATCCTTTTCATTTTGTGGAAGGACATCATCCTCTTTGTAGTCAAAGATTTGGAAGAAATCTGGACAAATCCTTTGTAGGTGACGTAAATTTTGATGTTCTTTTATACTTACTTCAACCAATGTGTCTTGAGTAACATCAGCATTTGTAGCATGTAATGCTGCAACAACATTAACTGGTACTGACTGATAATCCTCTTCATATTCAAAGGTGACTGACCAATGTGTTGTCTGTGTGTCTGATACTAAGTGATTGACAATAGGTGTGCAAATATCCTCAGTCTGAGTTGTCTGTGTGACCTGTGTGGATGAATGTGTGTTTGGCAAGACTGTGGTACTTCTAGTTGATTTGCTTTGCTGAGTTGAAGTTACTGAGAAGACTGTTTTCTCAGCATCCTCTTCTGTCTGATCATTACGGTTAATATTTTCCTCATGTTCCCTACGTGAGAGAGCATCGGCATTCCCATTGGCTTTGCCGCTGCGGTGAACAATTGTCAAAAGTGTAGGCAGAAAGTTCCAAAGACCATTGCCCTAACCTACCTGTGGCATCCTTGATGGATTTCAGCCATTTCAATGCTATATGATCAGTGTAGACTGTGAATTTGGAATTTTCAAGGTATGGACGAAAGGATCTAATGGCTTCAACTAGAGCTAAGCCTTCCTTTTCCTTAATTCTCCAGTTCTTTTCACTGCCATGAAGAGCTCTACCACCAAAAGCTATTGGATGTTCTTTATTTTTCTCATCTTTTTGACTCAAAACAAAACCTATGCTCATATCACTGGCATCAGTTGCAAGAAGAAATTCTTTGTCAAAATTTGGATAAGCCAGAACAAGTGTATTACTCATAGCATGTTTGAGTGTGTTGAATGCCTGATCACACTCAAGTGACCATTGGAACTTTGGTTTCTTTCCTACTTCTGCCTCTGAATGCTTCTTTAGCAAGGCATTCAGTGGAAGTGCTATGTGAGCGTAATCTTTCACATACTTCCTGTAGAAGTTTGTGAGGCCTAAGAAGGAGTGAATCTGCTTTTGTGATTTGGGCACTGGAAAGGTTCTAATTGCTTCAATCTTTTCATTATCAACTTGAACACCTCCTCATGATAAAACATGACCCAGAAAAGAAACTTTGTCTGTTGCAAAGTTGCATTTGGATGGCTTTAGTGTTAATTTTGCCTGAACAAGTGTATTACTCATAGCATGTTTGAGTGTGTTGAATGCCTGATCACACTCAAGTGACCATTGGAACTTTGGTTTCTTTCCTACTTCTGCCTCTGAATGCTTCTTTAGCAAGGCATTCAGTGGAAGTGCTATGTGAGCGTAATCTTTCACATACTTCCTGTAGAAGTTTGTGAGGCCTAAGAAGGAGTGAATCTGCTTTTGTGATTTGGGCACTGGAAAGGTTCTAATTGCTTCAATCTTTTCATTATCAACTTGAACACCTCCTCATGATAAAACATGACCCAGAAAAGAAACTTTGTCTGTTGCAAAGTTGCATTTGGATGGCTTTAGTGTTAATTTTGCCTGTTTGAGATAGTAAAATACTTGCTCCAAATGTTGGAGATGCTCTTCAAAGTTTTTGCTTTAAATTATCAGATCATCAATGTAAATCAGTGCAACCTTAAAAAGCAATTTTCTTAGCACTTTGCTCATGAGCTGTTGAAAACAAAGTGGAGAATTTGTCAAACCTTGGGGCAAACGTTTGAACTGATAAAGGCCTTGATGGGTGACAAAAGCAGTTTTATGCTTTGAATCTTCATGTAATGGCACTTGGAAGAAGCCATTAGCAAGGTCTAAAGTTGAGAAGATATTGGCGATGTGATCAACAACATCATCAAAAACAGGAAGAGGCCATGACATTGGTAAAGTGACATAATTCAACTTTCTGTAGTCACAAACAAATCTATATGAGCCATCGCGTTACTTGACTAGGATAATAGGAGCTGAATACATAGTAGTTGACTCCTCGATCAATTCATACTTCAGAAAATCATCTATAAGCTCTTCAGTGACTTTTTGGAGATGAGGAGATTGGCGATATGGTCTACACTTAACTGGTGGGTGGTTGCCAGTGTCAATGATATGTTTGTGCATGTCAGTCTTTCTTAAATCTGCAAGACTCGTTGAAAACATGTCTCTATTTTGTCCCAAAAATCTAAGTAGTTTGTGTCGTTGGTCTGGAGTCAGTTGCGTATTGGTCAAATCAAATCCTAATTCTTGTGCAATTTAAACATAGTCCCTGGTGTTATTGTCTCTCTTCTCATTGTCAGTGTTAACGGTATTTATTGGTGGTTGGTCAGAGTCCATTTAAAAAACAGAGTCTTTGTCAATGTAACTAAATTTGCCTACAACTGTACCCTTGTCAAGAACCTTTTCTTCTTGGGAGGGATTCATAAGCCTAAATGTAGCAGTTTTGCCTTTCACTTTGGAAAGACTTCTACCACCTGCTACTTCAGAATGAGCAGTGAGGGAAGCAATGGGTTCAATGAGGATGGGGGAATCCTCTTTGGCCTCTGATAGTCTAACCTTGAAATGAATTTCACTCTGATGGGGGATGTATTGTTTTTGCTAATCCACAAATCTCTTGAACTGAATTGGCTATGAAAATATTGCCTATCTGAGGTGCTGTTGTTAAGTATCAAGGTATGACAGCTATAATCTAAGACTGCATCATTGTCATCAAGGAAGTTCTCACCTAGATGCCCCTGTATCTACTAAACGATTTGTTGTTTTTGTACCAAATTTTGCCTGAATTACACTTTTGGCAAGGGGCGTAACTAAAGACACTGTTGGAATTTCACTTTCAAAGTTACTTTCCATAACAGACTCCATGTTTGCCATGACACCTATTAGTATGTACCGTACTAAATTAAAGAAAGACAAGTAATCAACAATGTAATGATGTACTTTTTCTTTCTTTGTTGGTGTCTTTGGAGGAGTTGGTTGTCTTTAATCCAGTGTTGAGGTCAGAGGTGGATGCAGCTTGCTTGTTTTTCCATTAGATGATCACGGTTGAACATGTCCTCCAATGGGTTCTTGTAGCTGGTTGTAGTTAGTTCCTGGGCTCCATGGTTCCGAAAATGATGATTCTCCGCCAAATTATCATGGAACTGTTCTGAGTGAACAAAACCGTCCAAATGGCATGCTGGTTTTCTTGGGGAATTAGTCAGCAAAGAGCCGGAGTCACAGGAGACTAATCACAATTTTATTTACAAGAACAATTAACAATGAATAATTTACAAATTCTTAGAATATAGCTGGGGGTGCCACAGAGAGTCGGTACAACCCTCTGGGCTGTGGGAGAGAGGTCTGCTTGGTATGAGAGTCAAACCCTTCTCTGCCCTAACATATGGTTTCTGTATGTATTTAACAAAAATTAGAACAATAAAATAGAATATGATTGGTTGATACACGATTGGTTGTGCCCTATGCTAAATGAATGGCTAGACAGAGGGTAATACTTAATCCTGTTCATCCTGTTGGGACTGTCACTAATCTTGTTGACATATTTACTGGATGCTTTGAAAGAGATTATGTTGTTACTATAGATGAGCTTGTGTTGGGGCTAATCCTTTATACACTATATACGAGCTTGTAAGGGGGATAATCCTTAATGCGCTATAGACGAGCTTGTATGGGGGCTAATCCTTAATGAGTCTAAATTGAAGTAATTGCTGAATGTTATTCTAATATAGGTGATGACAGATTTACTTAAATAAAATAGTTCAAGGTAATCTATAAGACTATGTAGACATATCTTTTGTCTGGGAGATGGGGATCTTGATACCTTAGGCTAGTATTTATCTAAAAGCTTCAAATCTATTAAACTATGTAGACATAACTCTTGTCTTATTGAATAGTATGTCTAGGAGATGCGCCCCCATTACCTTAGGTTAGCATCTATCTAAAAAGCTATAACTGAAACTACTGATATTTTATATATGCATTTTACCTGACGATAAGTATTACTTGCTAAACTATAATTATATGAAATGATATATAAATATTACACCATGATAACTCATAAAAGCACTTGATGTGGATCTAATTATATTTAGGAAAACTTAGTATAAATGTTATATCATGATAGGTACCTGGCATTGGTTTTATTTTTATACTTTTTACAATTCCTTGAGAAAAAAAATAAACAGTTTAATAATGTGATACACAATATTGAAAAAAGAATGCACCCATTAACTATATAATGCAAAACGAGAGGAATAATTCGTAAATTGTTTGTGACTATCGCGCACCTGGCGAAACCGTTAGATATTACTGTTCGATCAAAAGACATAAAAAACAATTCCAAGACAAAAGACAATTGTTTCAGAAATGTGTGCATATATTTTACTGAAAAATAATATCCATTTTGTAAAGTAATAAATTCAGTTTTAGTTATAAAATAAAATGAAACGGCCATTCATGGACATTGGTTATATGAACTTATGATATTGACTATTACACATCCCAAGAAATACGTACATGCTGCAGTTACATTTACACTTCATCTTGTAACACTTGTCCAAAGGAAAGAAATCTCGTATTCGACACTATAAACCTCTCAATTCTTAGGTAAACAATGATCAAACAAACAGGAGATTATCTAAGGTTCGTTCATACATGTTGTGGCCTATATTTACGTATGATATCATTTTGAACATTGACAAATATCCAAAGTGAAATTAATTGTGTGAAAAAATGTATAAAAGATAAGCAAAATCTACATCATAACTGAAACTGTAAACAGCAAGATTCAATGATCGTGTGCACTCTCAGTCAAGGACCTTCACCTCAAAGAAATTACCAAATATGCAATGATTTTGACACAAAAAGCTGTATACAGGTCAATGACTTGGACCCAAGAAATGTAATAAGTCAGAAGCAAAAGTCAATAAGTCACTTAAACAAAGATGCCGGATGCAGTCAATTTTCGAAGTTAAATCAGTACTTTTTAAAAATCGGGCATAGCTTCCACACATCTGGCTACCCGCCGTGTCTGGGAGCAATACTGCCATCAACTTCACCCCCCATCCCACAGACACAAGGACAACTGTCACAAGCGTGCAGTGTCTGACCTTTCCCCATGTTGAAGCATATTAAAAAAAAGATACCTTGTACTTACTTACCTTTTGTTGAAAAAACATTGCAAACATAAGACATTATCATACCCCCGTTTACGAAGTAAATTGGGGGTATATAGCGTTCCGTCTGTCCGTCCGTCCTTCCGTCCGAGCTTTTGAACGGCCCATAACTTTTTAACCATGCACCCTAGCTTCACCAAACTTGCCTTTTGCTAGTTTGAAGATTCTGAACTTTTTAATTTTTGCCGTTTCCATGGAAACATTTAGAAACTTAAACTTTTAGGGTGGGTGTTTTGTATGGCCTATATCTTTTTAACTATGAACCCTAGCTTCACCAAACTTTCTAAACACATTAACCACAATGAGTTCTTGTGCCTTTTGCTTGTTTCAAGATTCTGAATTTTTTTAATTTTTGCCGTTTCCATGGAAACATTAGAGTTTTTGTACGATCCATGTTTACAATATTATGTATCCTAGCTTCAGCAAACTTGCTACATTAACCACTATGATTGTTTTTTATCTTTTATAAGATTCTGAAGGTTTTCTCTTTTGCTCTTTTTCATTTAATGTATAATAAGTATGCGTCATGCTTTGTAGTTGAGGAATCTCCATACATGGATGCCTTCTTCCACCACCGGTGTGTTCACCTCACTCACTCACCTCACTCTCGATTCAGGGGCAACAGGCAACATATTTTCAGCCAATACAGCCAAGGTACTAGGGGTTTCTATCAACAAAAGCACTCAATCTGCCAGACAGGCGGATGGACTGTCGAAACTAAACATTGTTGGTGAAACAAAGTTCACTGTGCACAAAGACAAACAGAGAGCTGTATTTTGAATATCTTGTAGTAGAAAGCCTTGATGTTGAGATACTTGCTGGTATACTATATTTGTCCGTAATGACATTACCATACGCCCGGCACTGAAACGTATTATTTTTGCAGATAATACTCACCTGTGTTACAAATCAAATGACGACTGGGATATGCACACAGTGAGGAGAGCTGTTGTAGTGAGGGCTCCATAGAGCACAACCACCGTATGACCTGGTGACTACTTGGAAGTACTTGTACCTGAGGAGTTCAGAACCGATGACTTTGTCGCTATCGAACCACGTGAAGACACTCGTCCATCTTGTTCATCACTATCAACATCATGGCCTCCCCCAAGTGTATTGCCATGTTTATCTGGTCATGTTAGACTCCATAATATACTGAACAGCATTGAAAAAGCACTACCATGAAAATGGATGTATTTTTATTTGGGCTTATGTCATATGAAAATATATAATTGAATGAGTAATATACAACGTTCTGGACGAAGCATGAAGAAGAACAGCTCATCAAAACACATTCCTAAATTTTTGGTGAGCGACAACGCCAAAACGCAACAAATTGCGTGCGCACCATGGAAAACGTGTTTTGTTTCACGGGAAGCATGCAGAATAGGGCTATAAAAGACAGACTTTTAAAAGCCACATCACTTGTTGCTGCAGACATAAAGGGTACTGACACAAGAAATGCCAAGATTAACAGCAGAGGATCGTGAACATGCCTTGGGCATGCTTCAAGTTGGTACGTCAAATCGAGTCGTTGCACAACGGTTTCAATGCCATCAGCTGGGCTACATGCTCGACGTCCATATGTTGGACCCATACTTACTGGTCGACATCAAAATGAATGTCTGCGTTTGACCGAAAGGCATCGTCTTTGGAGAACGTTACCACAGTGACTGCGTTGTACAGACAGATCGATGGGGGGGAGGGAGTGTCATGGTGTGGGGCGGCATCAGTCATAACCATTGAACAGAGCCCCATGTTTGTCGTGGAAGAGTTAATGCCCTTTACTACAGGAATAACATATTGGCAAATCACGCCATCCCATTCTTTCATCAGCACCAAGATAATGCAAGAGCGCACACGGCACATGTTTCAACACAGTACCTAGCGAACAATAATGTGCCTCTGCTTCCATGGCCAGCCCTGTCACCCATCTATCGCCAATTGAACATCTATGGGATTACCTGGGCACAATAATGTGCCTCTGCTTCCATGGCCAGCCCTGTCACCCATCTATCGCCAATTGAACATCTATGGGATTACCTGGGTCAACGCCTCTCACGTCGTCCACAAGTACGAAACCTGAGAGAACTTGAAGATACACTACGTCAAGTGTGGAATGCTATCCCACAGAACACTATTCGCAGACTTACCATTACCAAATATTACCAGATATTGACTTTTCATTTTAACTCTATGTGTTTTCCTCACACCGATGACGTAAATGTAATTACTGTGTGGTATTCCTGTTTCCTTTGTCGTCTTTCTTAATAATCTGTCTATGTCTGTTCTAATTAAAATTGATCATTGCTCAAGTTGTTTTTGTAATATTTCAAGATTTATTGCTGGTGCGTTTTCAATGCTGTTCAGTGTATGTCAAACAATCCTCAGACCTTAAGAAAACGTGAACATTTTTGTTCTGTTCGTGCTGTGGTCACTACAGACTCTTCTGACATTACTCAACAACACACAGAAAATGTTCAATCACAAAACACTTCATCTTCCTTCTTCTCTGAGAATGTGGAGGTCGATCCTCACAATATACTCCCCAAGGACACAAGCTAAAAGTTCCATGCTTTACTACGACAATATGACAGTGTGTTCAGTCCCATTGGTGAAGGATACAATGGTGCTTCAGGTCCATTCCAAGCTACAGTCAACATACCCCCGCCTCAACGGAAAGGACGATTGCGGCAATATTCAAAAGGTCACCTTGTAGAGTTACAACACCTGTTCGATGATCTTGAACATAAAGGTGTATTCAAATGCCCAGAAGATGTAGGCATAAATGTCGAATCCTGTTTAGTCAAAAAGCCGTCTGGAGGATACCGTCTTGTAACTTCATTTGGGGATGTAGGACGCTACAGCAAACCCCAACCATCATTGCTCCCTGATGTTGATTCTACCCTTCGACAAATCAGCCAATGGAAGTACCTCATCACCACTGACCTGTCCAGTAACTTCTACCAAATTCCTCTGTCGAAAGGATTCTATGAGGTATTGTGGGGCGGCAATGCCATTCGGTGGAGTGAGGGTTTATGTACAATCAGCGATGGGAATGCCCGGTAGCGAGACTGCTTTGGAGGAACTCATTTGGGTATAGTACAAAGGGTATAGTAGCGAAGCTTGCTGACGATTTATATTGTGGTGGATCATACCCCTCTGAGTTGTTTGAAAACTGGCAGTTGGCTCTACAGGCTATGGATAAAAACAACTTAAAACTGAAACTGAAGTTGAAACCACTTCAGATATCTTGGATCCCATGTGAGGTTGAAGCATTGTCGATTGCTGCTGCCATCAGGCACTTCAGCCCATACTTGATACAATCATGCCACAAAACACATGTCCTCACAGATAGTAAACCTTGTATACTTGCCTTTCGGAAATTGTGCAAGGGAGAGTTCTCAGCAAGTCCAAGGGTATCAACTTTCCTCTCTGTTGTAAGTCAGTATCAAGCCACAATAGATCACCTAGCTGGAACATCTACCATTCCTTCAGATTTTGCCAGCAGAAGTGTTCTGACCAATCTTGTCAAATATGCTCCTTCATTGAAACCATGGAAGACTCTGTCGTAAGAAGCACCACAGTTGAGGATATAATGTCCGGGAAAACATGTTTGCCATTTATGACTCGCAGTACATGGCGATCATTACAGAGGGAATGTAATGATTTGAGGCATACTCATGCTCACCTAGTTCAAGGCACACGCCCCTCCAAGAAACTGACCAATATCAAAGATATCAAACGTTATCTAGTTGTTGCCACTATGGCTAAAGACGAATTATTGGTCGTAAAGTATGCTGATCCCTTGCAACCGCCAAGAGAGTGTGTCATTATCCCCCGTAGGGTTATTGACGGTATTGTAACTGCTTTACACCTCAAGTTAAACCATCCCTCAGCATATCAACTGAAGAAGGTTCTGCGTAGATACTTTTATGCCCTCGATTTTGACAAAACAATTGAACGCATTTCAACAGCTTGTCATCAGTGTGCGTCTCTTAGACAGACACCAACAGTAAGAGTCGAACAATCAACATCCGTACCACCTGAAGTGATAGGAATTGCCTATGCAGCTTATGTGATGCGCCGAGAGTGACAAATGATTTTTGTACTCAGAGAGTGTGTATAATCCTATACAGTATCATGTCTCATTGAAGATGAGAAGGCATGTACCCTGTGTGATGTTCTTATTCGCTTGTGTGTAGGCATGTGTCCACTTGATGGCCATAGATGCGTCGTTCATGTTGATCCTGACCCAGGATTTCTCCTTGCAAAACGAACCCTTGTTGCTGAAGCACAGATTGTCACTTGAGATAGGCTGTGTTAAAAACATTAACAAAAATCCAGTGGCTGAGAAAGCTATTCAAGAATTGGAACTTGAAATTCTACGAACAGATCCTTCAAGGGGACCGATCTCATCAACAACCCTAGCTGCATATCATGTCCAGTCTTCAGATTGCTATCATGTCTCTCCAACCCTTCCAGAACCGTGATTGGGTCAGCCAAAAGGACAATTATGAGTCCAACAAGTCAGTTATGGTAGACATTGAGCACACAGACAAGAGTCCACATCAACCTTTAGAGGCTCTGCCAGAACGTGTCATGGCTCAACCCCTATTCAATCAAAATCGAAGCGAACCTCCACAATATCCAGACCCTCCCTCAGAGATAGTCCAGCCTCCAGAATGCATACAGGACAGTAGCCAAACACTTACACCTAGCCGTCCAAAACAGGAAAGAAGTAGACCCTCACATTTTCAAGATTTTGTGTGAGATTTTTTAAATGTTGTTTTTTTCATTGGGGCAAAATAATCTCCTAGAACCTGAGGTTAATCTGTCCTATGATGGTTCTTATACTGTGTTGTGTTTGCTTACAATGTCAGATGATTAAAAGATAAATACTTGTGTTTGCAAGTACGCAAAAAGGGGAAGAATAATCCCCATGAAACTGAGGTAAGTCTGTCCAATGATGGTTCATCAGTACAGTCAAGTCTCGTTAATCCAACATCGTTGGTTGCACATGATTGTGTCGGATTAACAAGTATGTCCGATTAACGAAATTAAGTGATTTGTGATCGAAAATCGGACGTCTTCACGATAGATAATAATCGTGTGTACCTTGTAATAAAATCATTAAAAACAAAATATTAATATTGTTATGTTGTTTATTCATTCATTCCTTAATTTAAATTAATAATAATTTTCCCATTTATACATAACAATAGAGACATTACTCACTGAATTTATTACATGATCAACGACACATGTTTCCTCGTGTAAATGCAAGTGCTACTGTCTTAACAACTTGCTTCATCTACTTAAAATAGTCTGTCAGTGTTTTCTGTTTCTAACATTTTGAAGGCACATTTCTCAAAGTCCCCTGCTCGCTTGACGTCTAGGGCTTGTGGTCCTTCAGCATCAACATTGTCGAGCTGTAATATCATTTGCTTTTTCTTATAATAAAGCTTGAAATTCTTTATGATCCCGGCATCTAGTGGCTGAATGTGCGATGTGGTGTTTGGTGGCAAAAAGGTGACATTTCACATTAGTTATGTCGACAGTAGCATTCGATGGGGTGTTGTCCAACAGCAATACCACGTGGCGTTGCTCCAATCGCATTTGCAGATCCAAGATCCGTAGCCAGGCTTTGAATATTAATGAAGTCATCCATGCTTTCTTGTTTACATACCAGTCGACCATGGTGAGTGTTTTATATACCTGTTCGTATTTTAAACTGGCTTCATGCACATTTATCTGGCTTCAATTTGTAAACTACATTTGTATAGCTTTGTACATACAGGTTTGAATAGCTTTTCCTGTTAATTGTTAAGTTAATCTCTGCAGCCAGTGCGTGTCAAAACACGGGGTTGTTTACTCGCGGTCAGATGACCACGGATTACGCTGACCACTGTGTCGGATTAACGAGACTGATTAATGAGTGATTTCGGTAATTCGTTGCAAATTAGGTGTGTCGGAGTCGGAGTGCGAGAATGTTGGATTAACGGGACTAAATAGCACTGAATCAATCGGTTCCCATCATCTGTGTCTGATAAAGCCGAGTGTCAGATTAACGAGTGTCGGATTAACGAGACTTGACTGTACTCTTCTTTTCCAGTTAATTTCAAAACATTGACTTTTCTTGTGACTTTATGAACAAAAAGGACTTACAGCGCTCAATGAATAAGTATTTAATAAATTAAATAATCCTGGACTTTATGAAACAGGCAGTTATATCGCAATTTTTACTATTATAAATGTCAATGATTGTCCATCTATTGGTTTAACCTCATTATCTTCCAGTAGAGAAGGAGAAAAGGTGGTCACGCCAACATTATTGTTAGTGGTTATTATAATGGCAAGTCACCAGAGTTATCTCCATTGCCTCTGGCCTCTGTAACGTCCAAAGTTGTACAAGCATGTTCCTGGTGTGTAGGTATTGGGTGATAAGTAACGGTTCAACTGGCGTTAGAATTAAGCCATCATCTGAGTATTTACGATTTCTGTGTGACATCTCTCATTCGTGATTGAAAACGTATGATGTCCAAAAACCTATGATCCAACGATGATAGTATTGTATCATGAATAATAATAAATTTTAAAGGCATAAATGATGCTGAAAGCTCTGATCGAAAACAGGACAATCCGGAACGACGGTTGTCCAGAAACACAATATTTTCGGAGTATTTTTTTAAAATCTTTGATTATATTTTATTATTTTAAGATGACTATTTCCGAGGACCACTGTTTTAAAAAACGCAATTTTCAGCGTTTTTGCGGAGATTTTACATTGCTAGATCTAATTATTTACATATTGAACAAATTGACCAGTCACCGAAGGGACTTCCCGCGCTACATGTATTTCGATTACGAAAATGTTATGTTGACATTTAATAGTCAATGCCTCAAATATGACTTTAAATGAGTTCGTTTCAAGGCGTCAATAGCGGTAATTTGATCGTGGTTGCTGTAAATAACGGTGAGTTGTGCGATATACCGATCACTTCGCATACAATTTCACCGAAATTATTATAATTATTGAATGAGTTTTTTAATAAAATTTATAAGATATATTGCACCAACTTTATATTGGGATTCGGAAACTCACGGCTGAACAAAGAGGTTCTCTGTGTAGATTGGAATTCTGAGCCAGAAAAGTCAGAAAAGTAGAAGGGTTAAACGTTGATCAGAAAAGCTATCAGGCTCTTCAATGCATCATTTAGGTATGCGTTGTATTTAAGTAAGACAGGCAGCAAGATAACTTCTATCATCAATAAATGGACTGGAGCACCCAAGCTGACTTGTGATTTTGAGAGCTGCTTCAGTAGTATATATGATGGGGATTCTGGACCACTTCCACTGGAGCCAGATTTATATACCTATACTGCTACTACAGAGGGAATTTGTTATGCATAAATGATGATGCGCACAACAATCATGAGACTAAACTAAATTGTAATGAAAATATTCCCCCGTGGTAATTCTTACCATTTGATTGGCTTGTAATTCTCCATTGTTATATACTTATGTAAGCATTCGTTTACATGTGATCAAACAATCTCCAACCAGTTCTTTGGTTTTGGCACAGAATAATTGACGCGCTTGTTGTCTCCCCTGTTCTATGAACTTTTTTTTTTCTCGTCTTCAGTAATACCACTGGTCTTACAAGAATTGGATCGAATCTCCTGCTTCATTGCGTTGTATTTGGTTAGTTCTGACAACACTAAATGAAACTCCTCCTCGGATATCTTACAATCAGCAAGTGCTGTTGACATATGATGCTCAATGCTGTTTAACTTTGCTTCGGCGAGTTTCCGAATATTATCATGTTTTTAATGCTTTCTTTTGCAACTTAAGAGAAATAAATTTTATCGCTTTTCCTGCCAGTCCTGAGACTCTGGCTGCTACTTCCATACCAAGTACGATAAGCGCGGCGATTATAGTTGATAGTTTGTTTCCCTGAAACCCCTGAATGGATATGATATAATTTTTTTCTGTAGAAAACAAACACGTTTTTATTACAAATGTAGGGATTTTGTATGCAATGGTGCATTTTCACGAGGCAAGGAGTTAACTGACTTTAAAAGTCAAGTTTCCACCCTTGCCGAACTAGGCTGGAATTCCTGGGCTCGATCGTAGCGCCACCAGTGGCTATTACGAGTTATGTCCTTTCTATGCCTCTCCTACTGACCAATCAGATTCAACCTCTCGTATCACTTGCATTTGCTTCAAACAAAACGGTGGCGCCCAGTCAAGACGATCTGATCGATAATCAAGATCTATATTGTGATAAAACGAGTCTTACATCGCGAAGTGCATCAAATCACGTAAGCACCTTGATTAAAAACATGAAAAGATTTAGAAAATATTTGTTGACAACAAGTTAGCAAATGCTGCAGTCAACTGAAATCTGCATGACACTTTACGAACCGGATTTCAATTTCGGTGCGCAATTTTGATTGGACTATGCATAGACTCGTTAGTCCAGCCAACTCCATAATACCAGCCTAGTTCGGCAAGGGTGTAAACTGAACTTTTATAGTCAGTTAACTCACTTGCCTCAGGAAGATGGCAATGGTGAAGTGCTTCATTCCGATTCGCTTTTTTGATGGGGTATATAAATTAGCATCAATTTCCCGCTTATTTTACAAGACAAATACACATGTAATTGTAAAAATAATAACCTCTGCGTATGAAACATTGTCACGCATACAGTACACAAATACCATTGAATTTGTGATGTTTTATCGCAGATTTTATGATTTCATTGACCTATTGCCGCAATGAACCTGACCATAACACACGAGATGTGCAGTAAAGCAGTGCGCATGAAAAGGGAAGTAACTGCACATTATTTTGGATCGCATTGTTTTTAAGTATTGTAGCAATTCACTGTTGGGGTCGTGTGTTTGAGACGCGGAATATTTAAGGATTTTTATTTATTTATTTTTTTAAATGGAAATAAAAACGAAACGTTGTTTGGACTTTGTGATGATGCGGCTAAAAAAATTTAGGCTAAAAATTTTCCATCTAGTCTAGATATTTAAATATCATTAAATATGCAAGATACTAAAACTTTACCTTGAATGTATTAATGATAACTTTACCCATAGTGAACTGAAGTGCTTCTCACCAGTAAAACTAACCAAAAACATGTTACACCATTTCAGGCTAACCCATGTGGTCTAGACATGTTTAGATATAACTGCACATTTATTGTTGAATTTGGCAATGTCAGGTTTATATTATGCAATTGTTAGATGGATGAATGTGTTGCTCACTTGACAATAAATCATACTCACAAAATTTCTGACCCCAAAATGCCTACAATGTGCTTACTTCACCGCGGTGAAGCACACCGGACCAATCGAACCGCCGTTCCAACTTCAGAGTTACCTCCCTTCCTTGTGAAGTTTTAAAACTCAGATCGCAATCCGAAACGATCAAAATCTTTCGGTTACACAAAGGTTCTTGCAATGTGGTCATGAGTGGCTTCAAGCTGGGCCACACCAATGCCTCTCCCTTCGGTCAGCTGCTGCCAAATGAAGCATTTTTCTGTGTGATTTCTTTTACTGCAACCCTAACAGATGGTGTCAGATGATTTTTTTTTTACCATGTGCATTTCGTGCTTTCCTCATAGGTTACACACAACCAAATGTTTTCCCATTGACTTCTCTAGTAACGTTATGATTTTTTTTAAAATAACCAAGCATTCAACAGCTATTACCTGTATGTGTGTGCACAGTTTTGCCCTAGAGCAGCAATAAAGAAAATAAAAATGACTAGCTTACCCAGCTCCTTTTCCGAGTACCGGAAGCTAAACACACCACCCCCAGCTTCGCACCAAATGTCACCTACTTGAAAATAGCTGTGGTCACATTCAGCATAAGTCATCATGTTGAAAAAGACAGTACTAAATATAGAAAAACATGGTCAGTTTTAATAACTGGATGGATGTACTGTTTGCTGTATGTGAGTGAGTAATTAATGTACTTGTTTTTTGCTGCTTGTTTGGCCGGTTGATCTGCATTTTCGTTTCCCGTGATCCCCATATGTGAAGGTACCCGTACAATATTGATTTGTTTATTTTGTTCTGTTAATGTTTTCGTTAAGTGTAATATTCGGTGTATTAGATGTGGCCTGTTAGTGCAATTTCTGTTTTTAATTGATTGTATTGAGCTAAGTGAATCTGTAAGGATTAGAAGTTTGTTTTGTGTTATTGTCTCTGCCATTTTGAAGGCCATATAGATTGCTGTTTTTTCGGCAGTATGTATGGATAGGTGGTTTGGGATGCGTGCTGATGTGTTGGTTATGTTTGGTTTGGTTGTGTGTATTGCAAAGGCTGTTGTGTGGTCCGTCGGATTGTGTGACCTGTCTGTATGTCCAATCGGGCCAGTGTTGTTGTGTTTAATGTTATTTTTGCGATGTTTGTTAGACCAGTGTCTGTATGAGGAGGTGGCAGGTGATATGAGTAGTCATGAATGACAGGGTTGAGTTTTATGTTTTTAAGTTTGTATGTTTTGAGAAGATGGTTTAGCCGAATGGTCAATGTGAGTCTTCCGTCTTTTTTTTATTAGTTTGACTTTATAAATTAGTGGTAGATTTTCTGTTGTTGTTATGAGGCTGCTTAACAATGGGTTTGTGCATGCTGTAGCCCAGTAGTTTAGCGTAATTTGTTTGCGTTTAAGGGTTTCTCTCAAAGCACTCATGGTTACAGGCTGCTCGCGCTCAATCGCTCCCGACATTGGATACTCCATAGATCATGTTCCCATTTTACATCGAGATCAGCAACAAACAGAAATCAGCATTGCTTAAAGAATCCTCCTCCCCTCGGACCCGTCACTCGCAACCAGGCGGCCTCAGCTGAACTCAAGCTGAAGCAGGCCGACCTCTTGACCTTCAAACATGGAGGCAAACTGGACCCTATCACTCGATCGGCAGAAAAAACGAAATGACCGCCCGCTGTCCAAACCCCAAGCATCAATATCAACTTAAACTCTAGACAAACAAAAAGACATATGTCCCTCAAGAAGAGACTGTAAGCTACTATCATCTACCTTCACCACTTCTCCTTCCCCTTCACTCACTTCAACCCCTGCTAAAATCTCCACTAGTTCCCAGTACCCTCCCTTCCCAAGTAATCCCACTAACCTCATCCCTCCCACTTCCGGAAAATCCCCTCCAATTTCGCCCAGCATCTCAATGACTACTCCCCGCAGCTCCCAGTCTAATCTACTTAATAACTTAGCCACAGCCATTGGGGGAAAACACCCTCTACAATCCCTTGAAGATCTTGAAACGCAATCGAAGATACAAAAACGAAAGAGTTCTACACAACCTAACTCAAACAACAATCAACATCTAGTACTTCTAGCATTCAATACAGGTCCCACCCCACTCACTTCACTGTACACCAAAAACAGATTTGGGCTTATACTAAAGCAAGCCCATCTAAAATTCAAATTTATGAACAGCTGCAGCAGAGCCTTCAAAATAAACTTTAACCTACAATATGACCTCAATGTGGCAATGAAACAAACATAGTAGTATAGGTAACGGGGGTTCTGTCGCAACCCCACTGGCGCCAGATTTATATACCTATACCGCTGCTACAGATGATTTTTTTATGCAAAAATGATGATGTGATTCAACGATCGTCATGATTCGTATTAAAAGAATCATCAATATTAATTAATAATGAATAAAATTTACTATAGCCCACGAGGATATTTGAAAGGTATAGGAGCAATAAAAAAATTAGCCACTGCGGCTAAGGTATCTAAAGATGTGGCCAAGGAAACAAGCGATGAGGCAAATACACTTACTGGCACCGCGTTATATACTGAGGAAGAAGTTTGATATTTTTACAACGAATGAAGTTCATCAGGCTGACATCTTGTTTCTTCCCCATGATCAGGTTAGACGCAAAAGGTATAAATACGCTTTAACCGTAGTGGATGTGGCTAGTTGCTACAAGGAGGCTGAACCATTAACCTCGAAAGATTCAACAGAAGTAGCTAAAGCACTGAGTCGCATATATAAACGCGGACCGCTAAAATGGCCCAAGCTATTTCAAGTAGATCCTGGTCGCAAGTTTATGGGATCAGTAACTAAACTGTTAACAAAATACGATGTCGAAATCAGGCTTTGTGAAAAAGAGGCCCACCGTAGTCAGGCTATCGTTAAAAGATTTAACAGGACATTAGCGGAACGTTTGTTTGGCTATCAGTATGGCATTGAAATGAAATCGGAACGATTAAGATCAACCGAATGGGTGACACAATTATCAGCTGTTGTATCAGCGCTGAATAATGAAGTAACGAGATTAATCGGGAAGAAACCATCCGATGCGATTGAAATGAAATCTGTGACTTCCTAATCTTCAGCACTGAGGAGAGGCAAAGAACAAAATTTTCCGGATAGAGTAAGAGTAACATATTTATACCAGCCCAGTGAACTCGAAGGAGGCCAACGTCGCGCAACAGATCCGATTTGGTCCCTTAAGATATATACCATTAGTCGGTTGGTTATGAAAGAAGGAGAGCCTATTCTTTATTATCTTAAAGATGGACCGGGCAGGGCATTTGTACGAGAAGAATTGCTCATAGTTCCCAACGATACAGTATTACCGCCCTAAGTAACCATAAGCATAGGTAGTTACACCATCCTTATCAATCCATCTCTAAGGGGCATAATTGATGTCTTGTTCATTCTTAAATCATATATCCTGTGATTGACACTTCTTAAAGAGTTCATCTCGTGTTTGAATGTTCTACCATTGAATAATGCTCCTTTATACTGTTCGTGTTTGATATGCTTTTTTACCACATACTTCTTAGCACCTTTAGCTTTTCTTATCTCTACATTATCCGACTTCTTTATAGAATACATCTTAGGTCTAAATCAGGGTTAGAAATAACAGTTTTTGTCCACTAGTCCTTATAATGATAACATGCAAAACCCTGAAAATGGGCTAATTTCTAAGAGTCCTTAGGATACCTTTACTATTAGGCAGTTTGGTAAGGACTAAGGACTTTATACTGTTCGTGTTTGATATGCTTTTTTACCACATACTTCTTAGCACCTTTAGCTTTTCTTATCTCTACATTATCCGACTTCTTTATAGAATACATCTTAGGTCTAAATCAGGGTTAGAAATAACAGTTTTTGTCCACTAGTCCTTATAATGATAACATGCAAAACCCTGAAAATGGGCTAATTTCTAATAGTCCTTAGGATACCTTTACTATTAGGCAGTTTGGTAAGGACTATAGGACTAGTGCCAATTTCTAACGCTGGGTCTTAATCAGACACACTCCGCAATAGGGGTCTCAGCACATTCATCCTTCATCTTACCTAATACCTTTATATTCCCCACCCAACAAAGTTGGTGGGGGATATAGAAACGGGCTCCTTCCATCACGTTTCGTTTCCGGAGCATAACTCATAAACCGTTCAATATTTTTTCATCAAACTTTGCAGGTCTGTCAGGTACATGCTGAACTGGTGCCTTTTGCTATTTATAAATTTTATAAATTTTTATTTTTTACGTTTCCATGGCAACAAGGTGGACTTAGATTCTGTGAGGGAAGGGTTCGTTTCCGGAGCATTACTCATAAACCGTTCAATATTTTTCATAAAACTTTGCAGGTCTGTCAGGTACACGCTGAACTGGTGCCTTTTGCTATTTAGAAATTTTAAACCTTTTTATTTTTTACGTTTCCATGGCAACAAGATGGACTTAGGTTCTGTAAGGGTAGGGTTCGTTTCTGGAGCATAACTCATAAACCGTTCAATATCTTTTCATCAAACTTTGCAGGTCTGTCAGGTACATAATGAACTGGTGCCTTTTGCTGTTTAGAAATTTTAGACCTTTTTATTTTTTACGTTTC
This sequence comes from Haliotis cracherodii, assembly GCF_022045235.1. Lineage (NCBI taxonomy): Eukaryota > Metazoa > Mollusca > Gastropoda > Lepetellida > Haliotidae > Haliotis > Haliotis cracherodii. The sequence goes on from NW_027266286.1 coordinate 36,097,608, forward strand.
CATGGCAACAAGATGGACTTAGGTTCTGTGAGGGTAGGGTTCGTTTCCAGAGCATAACTCATAAACCGTTCAATATTTTTTCATCAAACTTTGCAGGTCTGTCAGGTACATGCTGAACTGGTGCCTTTTGCTGTTTAGAAATTTTAGATCTTTTTATTTTTTACGTTTCCATGGCAACAAGATGGACTTAGGTTCTGTGAGGGTAGGGTTCGTTTCCGAAGCATAACTCATAAACCGTTCAATATTTTTTCATCAAACTTTGCAGGTTTGTCAGGTAAATGCTGAACTGGTGCCTCTTGCTATTTAGAAATTTTAGAAATTTTTATTTTTTGTACGTTTCCATGGCAGCAAGATGGACTTCTTTTTATTACAATTTCCATGACAAGTTCCACCTCGGTTAAAAAAGGTTAGGGTTTGTTTAGATTTAATTATGTCATAAATTCTGCAACAGGGGCGGGGGATATAGCCACGTTAGTGGCAAACTCTTGTTGTTTACTACGCTGTGCAGTGGATTATCTTTTGGGTAATCGCACCTGTCGTACATATCTATTTTTTCTACCATATCTTTATACACATCCTCGGTTTGTATTTCCATCAACAAAGAATCTGTGTCAGTATATAACACCTCACACCTATCACCGTATTGCTTCTTAAGTTCGTTGTAATAAAAGTCATACATTAAGTGTTTTGACAAGTCAAGAATACTCATACCAACGTACACAGGTCTGTTGAATTTTATATTACTTTTCTGCATATGTAGTGCAGCTAAGTCGTTATCGAATATCTTGCTTCTGTTAAAAGCCGGACTGGCTATAAATTTCATTAGTCTTTCTTCCTCATTAGATCTGACTAATTTAACATCAACACGCTTCCTTAGATTCTCCATAGTTTTACCAAATACTGAGTTATTCATGAGCTTATATAGATTCTTTTCGAAATCGCTGGTAGCCATCTTTCTTAAATCTGTATTCTGCCTTATATAGGGCTCCATCCGAGGGCTTTGATCGAACTTTAGAACTCTGTGTATTTTCTTTAGTTTCATACCTAACGATAGATATAACTGGAGATTTCTGTAGTGAACTATATATTTTGTCTTATCCATCAAATTTGGTACGAGTTTTTCTACGTTAGCTAACCTAGTATTACCCATCAACGAGTGTTGTTATTCCGACATCCAATCTTTATTAACTATTAATCTTTCCGGAGCTAGAGGATAACTGTTATGGTCTTTATGTAACTCTGTTGGATATTCCAAGTCAACTTCCAGTATGTACCCTTTATCGGAATCTGTGGGGATATCATTCACATCGATATCATTCACATCGACCCACTCAAAACCACCCATGGGTAAAGGTTGACTCATAGCCCATCCGTACAAATTGTTGGCGTCGTGATATCATATGTGCGTATCGGGTTTACTCGGATCACTAATCCTTCCACTAATTTATTATTAGCCTTAGAATACCTTTTCGCCGCCATTGATATACCACCTGTTAATCCTTTCTCAGTAAACAAGTGCATATCGTAATCGGTGAGTAATTTTAGTTCTACACCAGTCTTCTTCAACAATGCATCCCACGATAGTCCGGGACTGGAATAGTACCATGCCGGGTTCAAGCCGTATTGTTTTAAACATGTCTTTCTAAATATCTCGAATATATCGGCGAGTAACAGTACATCGGTTTTTAAGTACAGATCATGATAATCACCTAAATTCTTACAACCTAATTTATCCCACACCGTCAGAGTGTGTTCATAATCGGCATCGGTTATTTCAGATTCTGTTAAGTTACTATAGAATGATTCAAGGGGTGGTAATATAGTTTGATCGAATCTTGACCAATCATCCATATATTCGTAAGGATATACACCTTTTCTCAACAACCTAATGACGTGTTCACCGATCGGTATATTGATTTGTTATTGCAAAGTCATGGGGATTGTTCGCATTAGCTAAATTGTCCAGGGAAGATAAGAGAAACTGTATGGAGTCTATGAATGGAGTCCATTACTTTGCTTAATTCTAGCTTTCCCATCCTTGTCCGTAAAATGTATAGTTTTAGTCAACAAGAATGATATGTATTTTTCCATATTATTAGGAATACACGTTAAGGCGACACTTTTTATTTCTTGGTTTACAGATGCGCCGCTCTTTCAAAGTCCAAATGTTTAAAAAAAATAAAAATGAAAATTACCCTTTTTTTATAACCGCCGATCTTTTCATCAAAAAGTTCAAACAAAAAAAGATTTCATTTCCTCGTCAAGCGTAAAGCAAAGGGAAGTCACTCTGATATTTCTTGCTGGGATCCTTCTCTAATACCATCAAAGCTTGTCAACGCAAAGTGCAGTGGTGTCCAGTTTAACTCTTTCAACACTATTGGCCGGTCAAAGCCACAAGTCACACCACACAGCAGACCGACCAAGTCACGTCAAAATAGTTTATAATCATATTAACCTACTTGTCATATCATTCATTCATTAAATCTATCACATTTCACAGTGTCTGAAATACGTATTTCATTTGATTTTATCATTTTTTATCTATAGATTAAAAATGTATTCACTAGACACTATTTCCCGGAATGTTACTGAAAATAAAATTCTCGGACACACTTCGACAACGGGCCCTCATCGAACATGTCAAACAGCAAAATAAAGACGTTTCAAACAAATCTTTGAACATATGTTCAAATATTTGCTTGAAACGTCTTTATTTACAAAGAAATAAAATCAACAAAAATATATCTATAAAAGTTGCCAAACTGACATCTAAGTTATTATTTCCAACTTTTCGCGCGATCGCATGTAATCGTAAGTCAAATGACATCTTGGCTTTCCTTGCCTTGATTTCTTGGCTCGGACATGATGTCTTAATGCCAAAATATATGCATAAGAAATCTTTGTCACAGCTCGTAACGTAGCTCTATGCATTTTATTTTTAATATATATCACGATTTCATGCTTAAAACTTTCAGATTGGCTGCCTTAGGTCACGTGCTTAAATTTGGCTAATCACGAACCTTGTAGCAGATTATGTCGGTGAAAAAATATAAGTTTTTTTAATGTATACTGACATGGCAGCCTTCGACGTATGTGTTATTCATACGAAGCTTTGAAAACGGAGGTATTTCCTCATGTTAGTGAGCGGACAGCCACTATCATTGGGAAATGGGTGATGACAGATGTTATTTGTAATTCTTTTTAAAATAATGTTCCAACAACGTAAACAAATGAAAATAAAGAAATAGGTAAGTGGATTTTTTGAAATAATATAATACACATAACTTTCATATTAATAAACAATAGGATTAATTAGACCTTTCAAATAGTGTATGGCCAAACATGTAGTAGCAAAGATGTCTTACAAGCAGATAATTTGCTTGATAAATGTTGGCTTCATCTATCACACAAGAGTCTCTGGGAACTTGGTGTCACAGCAGTAATCTTCTGGTTGGCTGCTGTTGAAAGAGTTAAACATTGCCCATGCTGCCAAAATAGCAGCGTCTTTCATGCATTTCCACCCATGACATGAATATTGTTATATTGCCATTTGTGCACAAGCTGAGTGCCAGGGATATAATAAAATCTTCTTGAAAAATTGAGTTATTTTACTTTTGTTACGCCAGGATGGGTTTTTTTCATACCTACCTAAATTTTTAGGACAAAACTCAAGTAAAAAATATGTGAGAGGATTTTTTCTTTTTTTTAAATTGGCCTGCCTCTTTTTTTAAATGAGTTTGAAATCCGTAAACCAAGAAATAAAAAAAGTGTCGCCTAAGCCGCCGTCGGTCTTTGAGATAGCTTGCATGATGAGATGAGAATCATATCCTCTAAGGTTGTGAAACACAACGGGAATGGGTATTGTTTGAGAATTCATTTTTAGTTTCAAGTTACACTCATTATGCGCCGCTCCCCGATAATTACCCGTGACGTGGCAATGATCTCTTATGAAATCCCCATTCAGGGGTTTATTACAAATATCATGGTATAACATTTAAACTAAGTTATCCTATAATAATTAGATCCATATCAAGTGCTTTTATGAGTTACCATGGTGTAATATTTATACATCATTTCATATAATTATAGTTTAGCAAGTAATACTTATCATCAGGTAAAATGCATATATAAAATATCAGTAGTTTCAGTTATAGCTTTTTAGATAGATGCTAGCCTAAGGTAATGGGAGCTCATCTCCTAGACATACTATTCAATAAGACAAGTGTTACGTCTACATAGTTTAATAGATTTGAAGCTTTTAGATAAATGCTAGCCTAAGGTGTCAAGATCCCATCTCCCAGACAAAAGATATGTCTACATAGTCTTATAGATTACCTTGAACTATTTTATTTAAGTCTTACTTACTTACTTACTTACTTTGGAGATTTAACGTGCGCTTTCCGACTGATGCGTATTTCGCACACGGGCCCGGCCAGGCCATTTAATGTGTTTCCGAAAGGGGCGAAGGTGGTCTGTGCAACCCAAGAGGGGGCTTTAGGGGTTGCTTATATATAATTTGGGAATTTTGAGATTTGGAATAGATGCCGATGGGGTTGGGGAGGAGAACTAAGGGAGCTGGGGTATGGTGGATGTTTGTTTGTTTATGTGATTTTGATTTGGTAGGTTATTATGTTTTTAGATGCGTTTTATTAGTTCCGTTTTGATTAAGAATACGCCTAAGGCCTTGAAGTTTTCTTATTTATTTTGTGGGTTTAGTATTGCTTCTAGAGTGAGAGCCTTGTTTAGATTGAGGGTGGTTTGTAATGCGGTTCGATGTGTTAGGTAGTGTGTGCAGTGGATGAGTGCTTGTTCTGGGGTTTCTAGTTGTTTGCAGTGTGGGCAGTTACCTGTAGTGTGTTTTTTTATTTTTTTTAGGTGGTTATTTAGGTTGGTGTGTCCTGTTTGGAGTTTAGTGATTACTCTGTCGATTTCTTTTGATGGATCGAGAATTTTTGGTTTGGTTAGTGGTTTGCTGAGCACTTTTTTGATTTGGCTATTTGAGTTTAGATATAGGTTATCCCATTTTTTGTGATTTTTTGCTTGTTTACACTTTTAATTTCAGATTTTGAGATGGGTAAGTTTAAGCTTATTTCTGGGATTTTGAGGGATAGTTTAGCTGCTTTATCGGCGTTTTCATTACCGTATATTCCTACGTGGGCGGGTATCCACAAGAAGGTTATTTGTTTGCCTGCCTTAGTTAGGTCGTTGGAGCTTTTAAGTATTTGATTTATTAATTTAGGTCGGTTTTTGGTATTTTTGTTTTGGAGGGCTTGTAGTCCACTTAGGGAGTCGGTAAGTATTAGGATTTTTTTGTGGTTTTTGGATTCTTGATTATGGAGGGCTGAGGCCATGCCCATTAGTTCGGCCGTGAATATTGATTGGTTGTTTGGGAGTCGGAAGGATTGTGTGGTTTTAGTTGGTTGTGTGGTATGGACTCCGAAACCCGTTTGTTTGGAGGTCGGATCTGAGGATCCGTCCGTGTAAATATGACACCAATTTGGCCAATTTTTGTGTATGTATGCTAGTGTGGTAGTTTTAGCTATGTTTGGGTCGGTTTGTTTATTTATTTGGCTAGCTAGTGTTGTGTCTATTTTGGGTATTTTAAGTTTAGGGGTGAAGATATTTGATTGTTTGCAGTTTTGTTTAAGATTTTTAATTTGGTGTTCATTTAGGTGGTTTGTTATTCTTTGGGATATTGGGGTAAGTAAGGGGTGTTTACGAGCTAGAGCTTGGTTTTTAGGGCTGATGTTTTGGTTTGTTAAGTTTTGGATGAGAGGGTTTGATTGGGACGCGGCCCAGAAATTTAAGCTTAGCTGTTCCCTGCGTAGACTTAGTGGCATTTCTCCTGTTAAGGCCTGAAGTGAGGTGTAGGAGGTGCCATGTTGGGTGCGGGTAATGAGTTTGAGAGCCTTATATTGTATTGTATTTAAGTAAATCTGTCATCACCTATATCAGAACAACATTCAGCAATTACTTCAATTTAGACTCATTAAGGATTAGCCCCCATACAAGCTCATCTATAGCGCATTAAGGATTAGCCCCAACACAAGCTCGTCTATAGTGACACCATAATCTCTTTCAAAGCATCCAGTAAATATGTCAACAAGATTAGTGCCAGTCCAACAGGATTAACAGGATTAAGTATTCCCCTCTGTCTAGCCATTCATTTAGCATAGGGCACAACCAATCGTGTATCAACCAATCATATTCCATTTTATTGTTCTAATTTTTGTTAAATACATACAGAAACCTCTTGTTAGGGCAGAGAAGGGTTTGACTCTCTTACCAAGCAGACCTCTCTCCCACAGCCCAGAGGGTTGTACCGACTCTTTGTGGCACCCTCAGCTATTTTCTAAGTAATTGTAAATTGTTCATTGTTAATTGTTCTTGTAAATAAAATTGTGATTAGTCTCCGGTGTCACCGGCTCTTTGCTGACTAATTCCCCTAAGAAATCCAGCACGCCATTTGGACGGATTTGTTCACCCATAACAGTCCATGATAATTTGGTGGAGCTATCGGGTATGACAGACTTCTTAGTCTGTCCTTTCCTGTACCTCTTTGCAGCATGGCATATGGTTCACAAAACTGTAGGAAGTGACAGTCTCTTATTAAAAGGATATACTACCTTCCTGAAGGCCAATCACCAAGAACGAAGAAACGGCCTGTAACAAGATTGAAGAAAGAACAAGAACCTCTCTGATCAAGAACAAGTTCTCCGATCCCAAACCTTCCCTGCTCGAATATCTTAGCAACACTGCTAAGTCTTCCCCTTCAAGATGTCGTTCCTGCACATGACCTAAGAAAAGAAGTATACACGCGTATCCCACAGAGATCCGACCACAGCCATCTTCATGCAGACCCTGCACAATACAGAAACCGCCTTACAGGCACCTACAAGATGGACACTGTACAAGATATCTCATTGGGACTTACTAATTTGTGTTTACTTACATGGACTCAATCAAGGATATATATTGTGTGACTGTTGAATAGTGCAAGCAGGTATGTTTAATCAAAGCCAGTATATTAATGCCAAACTGTGTCTTTACAATATTCAGTTTTGTATATGTGCAATATACTCCAAATTACATCTTTAGTCAAGCTAGATCTTTGAAGTTATTGTGTAGGGAATCTTTGAAATGTCTCCAGGCCATGCCAGACATATAGTTGCAGTTAGGGCCCAGACAAACCTAAGCTGTAAGGGTTATCGAGTCACACCTTAAAGCTTGACTCGTAATTTGAAAAATATAAACGACAAAATTTGTAATTTGTTACAAGTTATTAATGTGCACAGTTTGGTACAAAATTGAATGTATTGTCTAGGACTTTGAATTCAGATAAGGGATATTCTTGGATGAGCCACCCCCACACATGTTTATTGTATGTCAGTATTAAGTAATTAACAGCACAGCAGTATTCAGCATTTCAGAGTTTTGATGTCGGAATTAAGGATTTTTTTTCTTGGGCAGCACACCCACAATATCTGGGCAAGCTCCGTCAAAGACACGGGAAGAGCACCCATTGTACTTAAAAGGGCAATAGTACCCACAAGTACCGTTTGAGTCACGCGTTAAAGCTAGACTCCTGGTTTCAAATTTCTTTATGCGAAATATTTGCTGAGATGTTTAATTTGTACTTTTTATGACATTACTCATTATCATTATTCGGTACTGAGTCGCACTGCTAAACTAGACTCCTGAATTCAAAGAACCTTCAGTGATATATTTATTGAATCTGTGCAAAGCAGTAATTACCTTGTAGTGAAATTGCACATTACAAAGATCACCTCGTTAGTTTTCAAACTGGCACTAAATAGTAATGCCAAGTAGATGGTCATCGTCTGTGGTTCGCATGTCGAGCCATAGCGCATACTTTGTGGTAAGAAATTCAGCCATCGAACATCTCTGAGAGACAGATCTTTCACGACCGCGTTAACTTCTGGGCTTCGTTTTATAGAAGGGAGTTTTTTAATCTCATCCCACAGTTGATATGCTCGCATGCCTTGACTATATAGTTAATTAGGCACACCCTCGATGGTCAATTCTACTTTTGTAATCTTGGGATTATAGAACTTCTCGGTATCTCTTGCAAAAGCTTCAGAGGGGTCCAACAACAACGTTAAAATACCCTTCAACGATCTAGCGGGGACGTTTAGATTGATAGTCCACATCGTATCTTTTTTGTTCCTGTTGATCTCTCGGTGTCAAAGAATGCGATCGTACAAAATGGCTTAACTTCCGGTATACTGGTTACGAATTTGTCTGGCTAATTTAGGATCTTTTATCATATCATACTCCAGTGAGATATTGTCAATAGAATAGCTAGCCGTTTCATCCGCAGTGACTTTGATTACTCTGCTGTAGTCATTAAAAGTGAGTTCGTATTCTAACCTATCGCCTAGGGATGCTTGATAGAAGGGCATGTGACTGTCTAGTAATTCAAAGTTGAGCGGAATATAGAATCGGTTTCACTAATGCATCAGCAACAGCCTTATCTTCTACGACGGTACTATCACCACTAGAAGCACCCACATGCAGTCTAAATGTGTTCTGATTACAAATACCTTGCACTGCAAAAAAAATCCATCTATACAAGCTTGTATATCCTTTGGAATGATGATATTTCCAAAGCATATACAAGATTGGAATGATGATATATACAAAAATATACAAGTTTGTATATATGACATATACAAAAATATACAAATTTGTATAATTGGTGTATCCAAATTTGTTTTCTTTGTATATATTGGTAAAGGGAGATAATTATTATGTATTTGTGTATAATTATTATATATGTGCAAATTGAAGTGTTTTAAGTTGAGCACTGTGTTTCTTTGTATATGTTGGTAAAGGAGGATAATTGCTATGTATTGTTCTATAATTGTTTTGTATGTGCAAAATAGTATTAGCAAGTTACAAAAAACTGATACAGTGGCGGGTAACATTACTGGAATGTTTAATTAGTACTCCACACTGTTAGCGGGAGTACATACTGTCCTTGCAATGATATTGATGGGAAAGCGATTGAGGCGTCTGGTACTTTTCCTGGCGCGGTGCTTGGTATGTGAGTAGACTTTATGGTCAAATGCACAGAGAGGATAAGCTGTCGGGGGTGATTGGCGGTGACTTCTGTATTGAAAGTGTTGAAATCGATTTGTGCTGAGCTTGGATTCGTTTGTACGGAGAGGCCGCGATGTGATTTGTAACACGCTCTCACGCGTTTTTAAAACGGCAGTCCTTGGAAAAATCCTCTTCAAAATATTATCAAAGATTTTTTTTTAAAAAATACTCCGAAAATATCGTGTTGCCGGACAACCGTGGCGGATTGTCCTGTTTTCGGTCAGAGTTTTCAGCATCAAACATGCCTTTTCAAAACATTTCTTGGGGCTCAGCCTAATATCGTTAGCAAAGTCAACAAACTACGACCATAAATGTAATGTACAACAGGCGCAAGAAAATTAAAAAAAATTCTAAAAATACAAATGATAAGAAGTCGAATATTAATACTTATACCTGTACTTTTTAGAACAAGAAATTGACACATTGACGTATTCAGATTAAATTGATATGTTCTTTACTTATGTAAATGCAAGTGATAAAAAAATAATTAACAGTGAGATACACTACTGCCTAAAAGTTCATTCCCCTAACACGCGTTGAGAACGCGTGTAACACGCATGTGACACGGGTGCTCAACGGGTTGCACACGGGGCGAGCACCCGTTGGACACGGGTGTGCATCGCGTGTGCAACCCGTTGCACACGCGTGTAACACGGCACCGGGTTCCAGTTGAAGTTGACAAATTTATCAAATGAATAGTGAGATAAAACAAAACAGTGAGATGTGAAATTTGAGTTAATGAGCGGCCATTGAGCTGTGTTCACCAGACCGTAAATACAAGGTCAGCCCATCTTAATTAGTGTTCAGTTGCTAGACTTGTATAGCATGAACCATTCCACTAGGGTCCAGTCTAGCCATTGCTGAACAGTAGTGAATTTAGATGCGAGTTTATTGCTAGGGGAACCCCCGTGTTGACACGATTGTCGCGGGTTGGTAAATGTTCGCCATTAATAAAATGATTGTTTGTGGATTGCAAACATATTCATTTGCCCACACGCGTCATTCCATTTGATTGCAAATATAACATTTTTCGTACGCCAAATTTATGCTTTAGACAGTACAATTATGATATAGCCGTCACCACTACTAATGTCTCATTATTTCACGTAGGAATATGTCCCATTTCCCCACACCCCACTTTCTGTGTTGTATTTTGAAAGAATAAATAAAAGAAGGTTTTGTGTGGGACACTTTTATACTAATTATAAGAGGATGTTGTGAATGAATATGAATAGCCATGCTGTCTGACTGTTGATAGAATTTGAGATCTTCACAATCACCGTGTGTGACCATGTAAACAGAGCTTTTGAGTACCTATACCACGTAGATAGGATATCTTTAGGATTTTAATGCTTCTTTGAGAGGCATTTAGAAGTTGGAGTACTACGTTAGGATAAGATTTATGGGTGACTTTAATCCTTTCTTTCTCTGTGGGTAATCCTTTCACATTGATTGGAGGAAGTTACTCAATCAGGTCATGACAGGTCGTGAGTTTACTCACTAACTACTGTGAGCGTTTTTGGCATGACATCTTTTCTTGTATAAACATAGAAACGATGCTCACTCACTTACTGTTACTCTTCTGCAGTTTGCTGGCAAAGCGGGGATAAACCTCAGTGTCAAAGACGATCAAACTTAGTTCGAATCCTTGTTTATATGTGACATCTCCCAAATGGGGACATTTTCATAAACTTGGCAAGTGATGATGAATTTTAATATTAATAATATTATAGTTTATGAAATTGTTAATAAAACTTTAATAAAATTGTGCTTCACTCTCACGAAAAATATATTGTCTGTGAGTAAATTTATATGTCACGTTACATCGGCATTTTTCAGTGATATTAGGACTACATGAAACATGGCTGGTTTTACATTTCTGATACAGGTGCTTGACTGACTGAGTAGTTCATGATCAATAAGATATGTTTAAATCAGTCAAGTTTGCAACAATAGATGAATAAGTTGATACATTTGGACCGCAGTTACCGATTAACAACTTAAGACATAGAGACAGGGAGGAGATATATAACCAAACCTATGATCCTGTTGAGACAGTTGACAGTTAGAACGTTGGATTAAATGACAGTAACTAATTTGAACATTCCCCAGTTATATCATAAAATACATCATAACTCATAACAGTCCGAGAGACAGCTTCCAGACATATACTAGTATTGAAGGGACAATCGCTTTTGACAGTTTAAAAATAAACTCACCTTAAGGTGCTTGGCAAGTCAAAACTGACCTCCCTGAATATGTCTTTTAGGTTTGACAGCAACTATGCTTGTGTATTTCAGAGATAGACATGATTTGTTAGCTGGATGTTATTACAATAAGCGAAAATGTCTTAAAAGTCCACAGTTTGTTTAATAGTACAAAAAGTGTGTTATAGATCTATCAACGTTTTCTTTTATTGAACATAATATTTGTACTATATTGCTGTAAGCTGTAAATAATCTAGCCTCCCCATGTACGTAACTTACATATATTTATGTATGACCAGAACAGCAAATAAAGATCTGGTAGATAGGTACCTCGGAGATTTAACGTGCGCTCTCCGACTTAAGCCTATCTCGCACACGGGGAAGCACTTATACTATTAGGGTAAAAAAGCGTAATGATTAAATAAAGAAGTGCAACACCCCCCCCCCCCCCCAATTTTTTAAGTTTATAGCCTATTCTAATAAAGTTAAGTGGGTTGGGGTTTCACTGGGTGGGAGTGGGTGATAAAAGAATATTCAATAATATGGAAAAGTTTGGGCCTGGGGGTGGGGGGTGGGGTGGGGCAAGCGTGGGAAGGCACGGCGTCGGCTGACGAGGTGTGGCTAGAAGTCTAGCGGCAGTATCCTTGTAGTAGTCTCTTGGTCAGCTTCTCATCCTGGTGGTCGGGATTCTGGTAGAGACTCTTGGCAAGGAGGGCGGCGGTATTGGCGACAAAGTGGTTTGAGGTCGGTACCCCACTACTCTGGAAGAAGTGGTACAAGTCTGTGTAGTTTGTGATGTCGTACTCGATGTCCTGTCCCCCCTTCTTGTGCACCATGACGAAAGGGACTCCTTGTTTGGCGTAGAGATGTTCCTTTGGGGTGTTGATCTGGTCAACCTTGAGATCCGGCCGGGCCTTGAAGTGGTTGATCGGAATGTCTGATTTTTCCACTAGTAAATAAAGTTCTTTGGTATGACATCTTTTATCCCTGCTGACGTTATCCTAATGTTCAGTTTCAGTCTGCCTCACCAAGCGTAAGAAAGCATTGTACATGTTCTGATGCAATTAAGCAAATGAATATTTGCTGTGGGCAAATATCTATTTTCTATATATATTTGTGGATATGAAGCATGCTAGTTATTTGTGGATACACAGGGCAGACAGCATTGAGTTTATTTCCAGGCCATCCTGATCATCGTTAACTACTATAAGGTGTATGGTTGGAGGCAAGATCAAAGGCGCCGCACAGCATTTATTAGATAACAGACGGGGTCATCCCTTTCGCTTTGAACAACCACCCCACCCTGTCTGTAGGAGTTATATAATCGGTGCGCAAATAACTGTGTCAAGTCCACTGCCGGGCTGATGCGGTGTCAGTGTCAGCGATGAACATGAATGCTCAAATTATAGACCTGTAGCACTCACAAGTTGCTTAGCCAAAATATTTGAAAAGCGTATATTCAATTCTCTGATAACAGCAAATTTAACCTTAGAAATAGATTCAACATACAAACAATCAAATGTAGAACACAGACCTATGCTTATTATCATTTCTTCTGGATATGATCAACCTGCGGAACCCTCTATCCGATGAAGTAACTAATGCTCGCTCATTAAAAGAAATCAAATCCTTAATTAATCGTTCTGATGCAATTATTAATAATTTTGACTTCAAATATTTTCATAGATCATGCCAAATTGTCCACTGTCGCCTTAGGCTCGGCTGCAGTGACTTAAACGCGCTGATAAGTTTAGACGACATGTATCAGACATACCAGACTGCACTTGTGGATATCACCTTGAAGATGCTATTCGCTTTTTCTATAGCTGTCAAAAAAATTGATAATATCAGAAACACTGTGTATTTCTACACACATGGGTATGGTCTAAAAATGATATTACATGGCAGTAGTTAAGCGGTTCTACAAACATTACTCTTCTTAAATCAGTTCACGACATCATTGTCAAAAGCAAAAGGTTTGAGTAGCTTAATTTTATGCATGTAGTAAATTTAAACTGCATTACCTTATTTCACAGACACCACTTGCTTCAGTGTATTGGCTTCGTGTATTTCATTTGTGCATTTTGTATGTTTATGTTCATCACTCTCTTATATATATATCGAGCTGTTGTTAAGTTGTTACCTGGAGAGGTATATGTTTAAGCCAAACACAGCTAACCCTAAAACTAAAACACATGATTGTAAACTATTCAAAAAGGGGCACTAATCTCTGGCTTCTTCTCGGGTGTCGGACTCAAACTCAAACTCATTTATTCTTAGAATAACATGACATACAATTATCTACAATTTTTATTATGTACAATTTAACAAAAATAATAAAAATAGGATACGTGGATACTAATACTATTTACCAATTGTATTGTACAAATTGTTGCAGAATTATTGTTAAGGAATTTAGATAGGCCTTTTAGATTTCAAACACTGTTAGTGGTCATAATTTTCTTAAATGTTTGGAAACTTTAGATATTGCTTATTTAAGAGTTCATATCGCCGTTGGTGAAAAGCTTCACATCGGAATAAATAATGCAATTCATCTCCCACAGCGATAGAATCACAGAGTGGACACTGGCTGTCTTCCCTGGGAATGTTCAGCCATCGACCAATTTCAACTGGTAATCCTTGGTTAGAAAGTTCTGACTTTTAGTATTGGGAGAAATATTGATTTTGAGAGCAGTAGATATTTGGCAATTGAAGGTTGATTCTTCAGGTAATACGACCTTTGGATTTCCGCTTGGGCTTACTAGCTGCCGTGAGACAATTTGCTCGTTAACGCAACTGAGCGTGACAAGAGACTGGGCTACCAGTCTGCAAGGACAGCTAAATAAACTTACGCATTTTTGAAAACTGATTGGTTACCCGTGATCTATGAAGATTTCAACAAAGGGCGCATGGTAATTAATTTCTTCAGCCTAAATAAACAGACAAATAACGTTGAAAGCTCATCGGATGTCGTTATTTGGAAATACCCCTGATGGTTTCAGTTTAATAACAAAAAAATATCCCTGAGTGAAAGCATTTGCGGATTTCGGATTGCGTGGATGATACAATTACTACTCCCTTGTTGTCATCCACATTTTCTGGTATAACCCTACACTTGTGTATTTGTCGTAATTCACTTGCTGCTCAGTTAATGAATTTATAACATGTATACTTAGTTGTAGCACCACTCAGATTACCCGATACAGGTTCGAATTGGTCTTTCTTGTACCTGGGGTAATTATTCAATCTAAATCCAGGTTTGAAGTGAGGTGGAATGTGAGTTATGTGATATGCACGTGGCATCTCAGCATGAGATGTATGATCAGTTGCTTTACTTTTTTTGTAAATCAACTGATCATTCCCAGACATCAAAGGATCAACAGGAAATACGTTGATTGATTAATTACTGTTATCTTGCACAGTGGATATGTCAAAAGTAAGTGTTTACATGTGAAGGTAGGTTTACTAAACCTAGGGAATACACTCATATCATGGCGTGAAGTACAGATGTAAAAACAACATACTTTGTTCAAAGGGTAACCGATAATACACTGACTGGTTGTTCATTGTTATCTAACTCAATGAATGTTTTTAAGAACCGTGGACATTATAAAAATAGTTGTCACATGGGCTTTCTCAGCTAACTTGGCACCTATGTGAAACAATTGAAACAAAATAAGTGATCCGTTAAGAAACAAACACGGGTTATAATATTCGATACATATAAATAACGTTTAAAAACGATATATTTTAATATGTTTCATATATATTCCAAATATTGTTTCCAAATAATTATTATTAAAGTATTTGATTCTCACATAGACATTTGACATCGAATAAGTATTTTTGTACAGCTGCAGACGCAATGGATATTGTTCCTTTGTGTTGATATTCCCGGATACATTATAACTTTGGTAGGTTGTGATAATGATATTTGCATTTTGTTTTCATTCATTCGCTGCAGCTTTGAACAGAATCATTCTTGTTCCTTTCCGTTTGGTTGGGAAGTTTTTCGATGCGCGGAAGATGTTGTTTTCACAAGTATTTTCTTTTGTAAGCGTGTATATGTTACAGTCAATGTGTAAAATATGATTCACTCAGGCAATTTATTAAATATCTAAATATTTCAGTCATTTTACAAATGAGTCCAAGTCATCATAAAGTAATTAGGGTCCTAAAAAAAACAATGCGCCGCCAAACCTCATACATATTATCACTGAAGGTCATACTACAGACAGTTAATGTCAAATCACAATAAAAGCATTTTAATTGCAATAACATGTTCCAGGACCATGTATTCTCTTTACACCATCGGATTTAGAAGCAATGGTTGTATAAAACAAAACAGATCTATTTAATCACAACAGTATTCATGTTATTCCCACAAAATCACATAAAGAAAGGAGACATTAGGAAATACATGTGTATTATCATTTTTTGTCAGGATAACAAACTTTTCTCTCCTGGTTACCACCTCCAGGTTCAGCTTAACACGGGTCCTCCTTCGGTCAAAAGTTTCTTCTCCCTCTAATGAGTGCGTCACGCGTTGCACACGCGTGACTAACCCGATGCACACTGGTTGCGTAACGTCTTGCCCATGCGTGTAAGGGGAATGAACTTCTAGGCAGTAGTGTTCTCTGGCTATCGTGCAAAGCATCCAGTCCCAATGAAAGTGAACAGCATGCCGATGTTATACAAAGCAATCATATAATATATCACAACTGATAGTTCTTCTAATCAGGCAATCAACATAATGACGGTACCAGTGGGCACATTGTGGTATTTGAAGATAAAAAATGATAACACCTGTCAGCAGTCTGAGAAGTAATACACGGCATCTTGACAATGAACAAAAAGGAGAAGAAGAAAAATAGTTTATTAAAGTGTCACTATTTAAACAACCAACCATTTTGGCTTTCGGGACAAAATACACATCACACTCCCATAGAAGTACCACGAACACACACATCCGCAAATTCAGTCACAAACCCACCCACATATATTACGTTACACCACACCACACCACACCACACCACACCACGGGACTCCATACTCGGTATTGACCCATGACATATCCTTCTTCATGTCAGGGAATGGGTTTTTGGATGGTGGTCAACGGACACGTCTTGCCTTAGGGAAAGCTGCTGTACTGTCCAGCTTCTTCATGTATGTCTCATCTGCGAGCCTCTTCGCCATCTGCAGTTCCTTTGGTCGTACTGTAAAAAGTCTTTATGCCGTCTTCGTCATAGTTACTTTCCTCGGAGGGCATAAACTGAGCTATCTTTAATGCATCCTCGTACCTCTGTTTCTTCTGGACGGGAAGGTTGCGATGGCGTATCCCGAGGACTCGGTTACCACTCTTCTGAAGAAAAACAACAACTTTATTTACAATTGCATTTCAAATTTATAATGCATATGCATGTATATCCATGTATGTGGTTATGAGCAAAGGAGGAAAATATGTGGAAATCAAATTTATTCCGATAACCCTTAAGCAACGTGTCAGTATTATAGCTTGATGTATTAGAACAACACTATTTGTGAATGCCAGGTGCTACCGGTAGTGTTGGGTATGCTTAGCCTTTTTTAAGATTCACTCTTTGTAATTCGACATCAAACGGATTACATCACACTCTAAGTAAACAATCTCATTTAACCCTTAATTAGTTAATTAATCTAGTTAACCTGCAGTATACTGTATCACTTAGTATTGCCTTAACGAGGAGTAATCCCTTGTCAGTTGTTGGTGAGTGATCAATTATATGTCTGGAGAAAGGGATTAGCCTTACTCACAATAAATTAACATTTCACACTGCAACAGAAGAGATTATCGATCATTATGCCTTTATAACAAAGAAAGCTAAAGATTGAATGATACGGTTACATCCCATTAGTAAGACATCCCATTAGTGAGACACCCATTGTAAGACAGTGGAGTAGGTGGGATTAATTAAACAAACACAGCCAGTCTACCCACTTAACAATGGTCACAGCCCATGATTAGCGTATTTATTAATAAGAGTAGGCCAGTATTTCTGTTTGAATATTCTCAGGAAATAAATTAGTTAGGAGCTAGTAAGAACTTACTCAAAAAGTTGAGATGCATGTTTTGTTAAAACTTACTTATTACACATATAAATTCCCCCTAGTCTGTGAACATTTCAAACAAAAAGCAGGCAAACAAATAACCTTCTTGTGGATACCCGCCCACGTAGGAATATACGGTAATGAAAACGCTGATAAAGCAGCTAAACTATCCCTCAAAATCCCAGAAATAAGCTTAAACTTACCCATCTCAAAATCAGAAATTAAAAGTGTAAACAAACAAAAAATCACAAAACAATGGCATAACCTATATCTAAACTCAAATAGCCAAATCAAAAGAGTGCTCAGCAAACCACTAACCAAACCAAAAATTCTCCATCCATCAAAAAAAATCGACAGAGTAATCACTAAACTCCAAACAGGACACACCAACCTAAATAACCACCTAAAAAAATTTAAAAAACACACTACAAGTAACTGCCCACACTGCAAACAACCAGAAACCCCAGAACACGCACTCATCCACTGCACACACTACCTAACACATCGAACCGCATTACAAACCACCCTCAATCTAAACAAGGCTCTCACTCTAGAAGCAATACTAAACCCACAAAATAAACTAGAAAACTTCAAGGCCTTAGGCGTATTCTTAATAAAAACGGAACTAATAAAACGCATCTAAAACCATAATAACCTACCAAATCAAAATCACAAAAACAAACAATCATCCACCATACCCAGCTCCCTTAGTTCTCCTCCCCAACCCCATCGGCATCTATTCCAAATCTCAAAATTCCCAAATTCTATATAAGCAACCCCTAAAGCCCCCTCTTGGTTTGCACAGACCACCCTCGCCCCTTTCGGAAACACATTAAATGGCCTGGCCGGGCCCGTGTGCGAAATACGCGTCAGTCGGAAAGCGCACGTTAAATCTCCAAAGTAAGTAAGTAAGTAAGTAAGTGAACATTTCATAAAATGGGCTGACAAATGGGGCTTCTCCCTAAAATATTAAAACCAAAACTACCTTATCTAACAACCACCCAACACACACAGCTCCCTTAGTTCGAGAGAAATCTGAGAAGACCAAGCTATCTCAGTTAGACCTAGGTGCATCTCCATCAGCTATCCCAGTGGTGTCAAGACACCACTCCAGTTCTTGGATGCTGTTGGCAAATTCAGTGTGACAACCTAGATGTGAACTGTGATGTGAACTGTGATATTAACTTTAACTGAACTCTAAATGGCGAATATGTTAAAACAATGGATTTAAGGGATGGATGAATTAAAATGTTGAATGAAATAAAGTAAAAGAGGGTATCAAGCATCTTGAGTCATTTCTTTTGTCTAAAATAAGACAAGTCCATTTTCATAATAGGGGTTAATTACCTGATTAACATGTGCAACCAGGTATGACACTGTTGTTTTAAGGTGTCTCACAACTGGGCTGTCTTACAAATGGGAGGAGACCGAATGATACATAACGGGTCGTGCCTGCATTATATAGCCTGCAAGAATCGTCACTGTATAGAGGATTAATATCAATTTCACAGAATATTCAACTGCTAAGTATATGATAAAGTGTGGAAGTAGCATTAGATATGTTTGAGATTACAGTTTTCAATTAACTGTATAATGTACCTTGCTGTCTTTGAGAGAGTCAGTGTCTGTAGAGCTGGCTTGGTCTAATTGGTATTCAGTCTCTGGGACACAAATATTGTTTACTAGCATTGTATTGTGAGCAGCCGGATGCGTAAATAATATGTAATATATTTCCGTATTATATTTTATAGTACATGTTGTTTTAATATTGTCAACAACAGAGAGAACAAAGATTTTTTTGAAAAACCACATTAGCATGCATATGTTCTAGCAAAAGGAAACTTGATAAATATTCATTTTGCTTAATTTCTACTTTGGAAAACTTACTTGGCGCTCTGAAAGCTTGACGCTGTATAATTTGGCACGCGCATTGTCGGATGCAAACCAAATGTTTAATTCTCGCAAATTAAGACACCAGCGGCGGTATAGGAGCACATATCTAATGTCATTCAATACAGAATAATACATCAAGATGGCAGTTTTAAAGTTAAGTATTTCTGAAGATATGGAAATTAAATCTTGATAACTGTTTTTAATCTTTGATCTTTTGGGGAAAAAATAGTGGAATCACCCGACTAAGTACATAGTTTGTTGAATGTTATTTCGTGAATACACAAATTACATAACACATTCCCTGAAGACAAACCCAAATGGCCAGTCCCTTTGTGACAGGTGTTAATTAGAGAATGTATTGCCACCACATTATGTCCTGGCACTTTTATGATATGTAATGAACCTAGTCGGTCCCTGGGTCTGTAACAACAACATTGGTCTTATAAAATCAAAGTAGCATAAATGTTACGTAATTCGTATTAAAAAATTGACTGAAAAAATATAACATGAATATAATTGCCCTTTTGGGGATAATATAATATTGGGAAAATATACTTAAAAGTACATGATTAAAGAATTTCAGAACTGTTTCTTGTATTTATGACCGACTTCACACAAACGGAATAATTAAACATATGTTTATATAGCTATAATTACATGCATGACCACCTACATTATCATGGAATAATAATGTTGGTCATGTTTGTTAATTAGTACATTTCGTTGTTATTGGTATCCTGAGGGTGTTGTAATTATACACGTGTTCTGATCTTATTTGACGTAGAATACATGAACTGGTTGAGTGACTTTCGTCCACCAGTGTGAAAGGATTTCCCACCCTAAATCCTTTGTCAAACAGAAAAAAGTCATATAGATATCATATCTAACTGGTACTAAAAGTTTACTATCAATCTCCTCTGATACCAAACTGTTACATTTAATATCCCCAAGCACCAATACCCAGTATGCTCATGGAGTAATTATCAGAAACGTGAATAATATCCTGTCTGCATTGTCACACCCGGTGATTGTTAAGACATTCAGACAATATGGCAGTCTGTATTCATTTCTTATATCCCAAAAGTCCCCACCAAGCTTCCTTTATACAAATTGTATTAAATAATACATATATACATTAAAACAGAACAAAAACGATTGGTCAACAGTTTGGTGCGGTCGATGGAAAGGTGTTCAATTACTAAGAAAAGCTATTTAACTGTTTAATACTATGTGTCTTACAATATGAATAAATTCTTAAGTTATGACATTAGTGCAAATTCACCCGAACGTAGGATATACATGGACTGATTTCAAAATAGCTAAATTGACAAATTGTTTCTCATAAACCACTGAATATAAACTCACTTAGCCTTTAGAATAGAAAGGCGAATCGTTTCTTAATATATATTGTCTATTAAGCCGATGGAAGTTTACATCACTACAACCGAGTCCGAGGCGATAAAGGATTATGTGACAAAATCTGGTATCATGGCTTAACTGTATATAAGTAACACTGTCCAAGTTTAATAATCCTCTATATCAGATGACTATTCCAATTATTAATGGTATCAGGTAGGAATAACTTGGCATAGCATTCTGTTCTACAACATATAGCCTGTATATTGGTTCAATTTCTATAAATGTAATTACCAACAGCAAAGATGTTTTCCATCTTGTAAAAAGGTGTAATGACTGTGTTAGTTGCTCTATAAATTTTCTCGTGGCCTGTACCCCTTATCGCCCCACAAATAGTCAGTATAGTCCGTATTCAGTGAGTGAGTTAAAATTTAACGTCTCATCGGCATTAGTTCAGTGTCCGAAATGAATCTTATTGTAAACATTCTAGGATTAATTCTTGTTCTTGGTACAATTAACCCAAATATGGGCATTATATGCTTGTTCATAACGATTTATGTGAAAGGAGTTATTTAACTGAGTTAGTGAGTGAGTATGGTTCACGGTGGTGGACAACAGAAAGGTATCTAAGACTACTAAGGCAATTAATCATAGGGATTTCCTTTTTAACTCTATCGTCAATATCAGAATCTGACTGAAATATTATTACGAAAGTCTTGAATATTAATTCCTTTCATTTTAAGATTAGGTTTTGCACTTGGGAAGACTTTGATTTAATGTGAAATAGAAAAGTTTCTGTTTTCTCTGGATTCAATTTTACTTGCCTTCATCCATTTGGTAATTTTCTCCAAATCAGCATTAATATTTTACGCAGTAGTATTTGGAATTGTCCATTTTGGGAATTGTCTGGACCCCACCGCAAACACAGTTAACAGAAATTCCAGTGTGAATAATATGTACAATAATTTGTTGGCTCGACATGCAAGACTCCATAATTTTAGTTATAATGTAAAAGTCATAGTAATATTAAATTATATTTAAAACAAATCATTAATGTATTTGACATGGAAGACGAAGCGACACACATTGTATTTTATAATAATGCACAATTTTGAATGCTTTAAACCTGTTGCATTAAACAAATACTGGATTTGATGTTGTCATATAGTGAATCAATATGTGTCTAGTCTTCCAAATGTTCTGTTGCGAACACATATAGTGTCAGCGCTCATGATCGCCATATCTATGAATGAATGAAAATATCATCATTAATAAACTCACCTGAGCTCACTGTGTGTTCTGAAGACAAATCGCTGTTAAGCATCCTGCATGGCTTCGTTCACGTTCACCCTCAAATGTACCATAGAAATCTGCGATTGTGCGTGTTCAATGTTCGAATGCAATTATGCGACAGGCGTTCGTTTATTTATTAAAATTCCACTAATTCATAAATCACATTGAGTTGCTCGCCCTTTTCTCCAGTTGCTCACACTCTCGACTGATGTAGCTGCCTTTATTAACTGGAGTCCGGATGTAACTAGTTACAAACTCTGCTAATCGTGGAAGTGCATTATACTGGATGACAAACTTAGTAATCCTTTCACACCTTGTTTACAATGAACGCATGTCAATTGACTTAACAAACATCCTTAAGTAGAAGTATGCAAATGGACGGTGTGTACAACTGTTTGTCAAACAATATCAACCAATATTTTATATTTAGAATCACCATTACATGAAATCACAGAAACATATATATTAAATTTTACTTTGAAAACTCCAGAACTAATGTCGTGAACGTAGTATAATAGGAATTTATTCAAACAATGTGTTTCCTATATATATATTTCCTTGTACAATTTTAAATTCATGGAGTTTTTATCTATTATTTTGCAATGATTGTGACAATCACTAAAAGGCTACTCTCTTGCTATTCCGTTAATTGGTTATTCTAGTTTAGACAGCGACAGCCTCTCGTTATACAAACAGTGCTTTTCTAACCCCGATTTATTTAAGACAGCGTCAGTCATTTGCTATACAAACAGTGCTTTTCTAACCCCGACCTAGTTAAAACAGCGGCAGCCTTTCGGTATACAAACAGTGCTTTTCTAACCCCGATTTATTTAAGACAGCGTCAGTCATTCGCTATACAAACAGTGTTTTTTCTAACCCCGATTTAGTTAAGACAGCGGCAGCCTTTCCCCATACAAACAGTGCTTTTCTAACCCCGACCTAGTTAAGAAAGCATCAGCCTTTCGTTATACAAACAGTGCTTTTCTAACCCCGACCTAGTTAAAACAGCGGCAGCCTTTCGTTATACAAACAGTGCTTTTCTAACCCCGACCTAGTTAAAATAGCGGTAGCCTTTCGTTATACAAACAGTGCTTTTCTTACCCCGACCTAGTTAAAACAGCGGCAGCCTTTCGTTATACAAACAGTGCTTTTCTAACCCCGACCTAGTTAAAACAGCGGCAGCCTTTCGTTATACAAACAGTGCTTTTCTTACCCCGATTTATTTAAGACAGCGTCAGTCATTTGCTATACAAACAGTGCTTTTTCAAACCGCGATCTAATTAAGACAGCGGTATTATCTGTTACTAAAATCTGCACAAATGTTCTATTTCTTATGTAAAATGCTGTCAACATAAAGAAATACAAATTATTTCATAACACTCCAAATATAGTTGCCATAATGAAAATAGTATTAACGTATTATTGTCACGTGCAATAATACTGTTCGGTAACATTAGAAATATTTTCAAACCGCAAGAATACGTCTTACGGGCTCAAAAAATTCAATGAAGCAGTGGTAAAATCTATCCATATATACAAAATTGTAAAGTTTTGGAAATACCAACTATACAAAATTGTATATTTTGGAAATACCAAATATACAAAATTGTATATTTTGTATATATTGGAATTTTCCCTTGTGTTGGTACTGTAAGTTTTCCCGTTCTTTAGACGTTCTCCAGAGATCCATGTAACAGAGGTATACATCGCGGTCGTCAATACTCAAAACTTCATTACCGCTTATTTTAATCGCGATTTTCTTAACAATCGCACGACCTAGGTTCTGAACAAGCTCTCTGTAAACATCAGCAGAATTTTAAATAATTGTAAATGATAGTCGGGCAGTTCCTGGAAATAACACATCGTGAGCTCCGAGATTAGGAAAGCGAACCAGAAGTGTTTGATTCTGATCAATGGTACTCAGGTTATTAGTTATAGTTACAGACTGACGAATTGCTTTGACCCCTTATGGATCTCGAAGTCTACATTGTGGGTTAAACTTGCGTCCTTTTTGCGAAGACATTGTTATATTGAAGTTATGTAACCTTATGTTTGATATAAAAATGGATGATTTTAATCTAGATAACTTTGATAATCCGAGGACAATCGAAGAGGGTACTGATGAAACCAGCTTTATGAATCTTAACGATGAACTTTTGCAATCAACCGTTAATGATTATTACGATGCCTTAAAAGAAAGCCCAATTGGTCTTGACTATTCAAAGTTGCTATTCAAAGTTTACGATAGATAGTAAAGGAATATTGCGACTGCGTGGCTCACCAGACATTGTTCTTATGAATTCTCGTACTTGTAAGCACCTAGCCATGTCTACGATAGCTAGTAAACATGGCATCAACACTGTTCGTAATGAATTAGGTTTTGTAGATTACTCACGAGGAAAACTTCGAAGACTACTAAGGTTCTTCGGACTGTGTGATACACAGAGAAATCTTTGATACCTACTACGATAATTCCACGTTACAGGTACCATCCTCGGAGTACAGTATTTGGGAAAAACAAGGTCTTGACAAGGCAATGCAAACAATGTGGGGAGAACTCATCAATAATACAGCCAAGCTATCTGAAATCGACAAGCATATAGCTTATGAGAAAACAAAACTTGAACAGGCGGGCGATGAATTCAGTGGATGCCGCGCTGCGGAAAGATTGCATAACTTAGAAGACGAAAGATCAGCCCGCCTCGAAGTGGCTTCGAGTAATAGAACAGCACTTCATTCACAAATCAGTCGAATTCGAGAAACTCTCAGTCAAGTCCTCAACGATGATACCACACTGGCCGATAAAATTAAAACATTGTTCAGAGAAGAGGGGATAACCATTGCCAGTATTTTAACCGCATTGGGATTTATTATATCGACTTTGACTCTCGCGTTAACCGGTGGCAGCTGACCACCTACACCTGCAAGTGATAAAGATGGTGTAAAAGAGTGGATAAAAAAGCATTTAAAAGCATTAGGAGAAGCACTAGGAAAGCTTGCTGGGAAAGTCACATCTGCACTTCCCGGTATAAGAGGGAGTATTGTTTCCTGGCTCTTGAATTTATAAGCAAAGACCACCACTTGGCTTAGTCAAAACTTGTGGGCACTGATCGTAGCAATTGCAGGGCTGTTGTACTTATCCGCTAAAGACTATTTATCCAAATCAGTTCATTTAGAACTATTTATCCAAATCATGAGTAAACCAACCGCTGTTTTTTCATCGATATGTTGATTTTTAGCTGCAATATGTGGTGGCACTTGTTGTTGTGGGTCAGTAGATGGCTGTAGTGTCTGTGGTTTTACTATTCCCATTTCGCCTGTGTTTGTTTGTGTTATTAATTCGGTATTAATACCTGTTTTTTGTTGATCGGAAGCAATAACAATTTTATTATTATAACCGACCACTTGACCGATCTTAAGTTCCATAATACTCAGAGACATGTATAGTCCCGGCGCATAAACGTAGTCTACTTTGGATTGAGCGTACTGTAATACATCTTGATAATACTTTTTAGAAGATGGTATATCAACTGATGAATTAATAGCATCCTCTACGTTTGCGACAAACTGTTTTTGTGCATCAAGCGCCGTCCCAGAACCAATTATTCCCGTTCTTGTTTGCGATTGTGCACCTAGAATTGCCCATACATAAGTTCTTATTGATTCATTAACTCTTACAACTCCTGGGCTAGTAAAATTATTTTCTGTTTTATCATTAAGAAACTCATTCCAAGCGTTTGTGGTATCGTTCAGTTGTACAAATTTTGTAACAATATAAGCTAAACAACCCTTAAAGCTCATAAGATCTCCTCTCCAATCGTTACTCGAAAGTTCCCAGCCATGATAAAGATATGTATTCTTACAAAAAGATGTTTTTTCTGTAACAAGTTAAATGGATTGAATGGTTGATGAGTTTTTTTAACTAAATCATCACTTTCTTCTTTAACAGTTCTTTGTCCACTGTACGGAACACCTAGACCATGGTTAAGTCCTTTAATACGCCAATCTTTACTCGTAGAAACATTAAATTCATAACAAATACGTTTGAAAGCCATCGTATGGATTATTTGTGGAATTCCATGCTCGATCCTGCGGTAATGGAGCACTAATTTCTTTAAGAATACGTCTACTCTGATAGTACACGTGAAATGATAAAACAGACTTATTTAGTTCAAATCCTGGTGCATAAAGAGATACACCACTTCCTGTTGTGGCACACCATATGGCAAAGTTTAACTGGTTCTGCTAAAATTGCATTGGATTGTGGAACCAATCGTGCACCATTTTATCACTAGTTACCGTGACCCTGTATTTTTCAAATTAGCACCAGAGGCACTTAGTTATGTAAATTGATTTCATATTTAAGTTATGATATAGTATCATTGTATATTTGATATGTATGTTACACTCCCAGGAATAACAAATGGTCAGTCTATTCAACTGCTTCATACTATCATTAACTCGGATGGTCAACTTGAAGTCGCTATCTGCGCTGTAACATATTACCCGCAGTGGATCAATATAGGTGCTGCGAGATATAATAATCAGGTAATACTAATAGATAATGACAATATAAAAGGCAAAAACATTATTATACCTGATGGGTATTACAGCGTATGCTCACTCAATGATGAAAGTTTTAATCCTAATGGAGATATTCTCACACAAAATGAGTCGAATGCTGAGAGCTATTCCAGTCAAAGAAGAAAAATACAATAGCGGTAGAACGGAATCTTTCTCATCATTATAATATAAAAAATTTAAACAGGGTATTATTTCAGACCTCAAAATTTCGGTATTAGATGTAAAACATCAACCTGTACATATAGGATACTTGAGTGTAACACTCCATATTACAAATAATGGTTGATTCATCAGGCCCTGGAACGCATATCCTTAGACAATGTAATACAATTGCACTTTCCGATCTCGGAGACACAGAAGAATTTGGTAAACCTGGTACCGATGGCAAGTTATACGCTTTACACTTACAAGATAATGTCAACAAGCGGAAAGAAGTTGCATTCCCAGTTAATCTAGGAGATTTAAGCGATGTCGACTTTAGTAGACTCAATAGAAACACTTCATACAATCTTACTAGCAACGATGATAATAAATGGACTATGATCAAACAAAAATCGAGTGGCTACTGAATATCGTCATTATCCCACCATATGTGATGATGGGTAAGGCACATAATTTAACTAAGATAATAAATAGTGGGATCGTACTCGGGGCTTATATCCAATCAAAATGAAAAAGTGTGTTAGTCTCTCCCCTGCCAGAAAACCCAGGTCATATGTTATTGAGTCGTCCAGCAACAAAAAATGTTAGTTTAAATTTGGTTACTGAATTCAATGTTATTAAAGATAACTTGAAGGATATACCCGATCATTCTACAATTATTATTGAAGTCTTGTTTGGGGATGCATCAGAAGATGCCTTCGAGATATTACTAGGTCTTATCAATTAAATGGCTCAAGCAACACGAGCGTCGACATTGCAGTATTATTTATATGGGAGTATCACCCGTTGCAACCCTTGAGGGGGTCCAAATTATTAAAGGTGATAGCATATTTTTATACATTTAATAAGGTTGATGTATACTCTCAAAACATTGAAGCAAGACCAATTAAAGACTATTATATATTATATGGGTTTACATCCGGCGCTCGATGAAGCATCTGAAAAGATGCATACTGTTGATTGATTTCGATTACATCAAATAAGCGACATAAAACATCAAATAGAGAAGGAGAGGGAGACTTGGATTGTATAAAAAGTATCACAGCCGTGAATGCTCTCGACGGAGTTGACACTGATCTTGTAACAGCCGGCATTGGACTTAGTGTAGCCGGTGTTGGTTTATTATCAACTAGAATCGCCGCGCCTATCGTACTTGGCATGGAAATAGACGCCGGAGTCTCAGTGGTATCATCGATTGGCTCCAGGTGGTGGTGAGCTAGAACCAATTTAACTTAATATCGTGACGATCATTGAATCACATCATCATTTTTGCTTAAACAATTCCATCTGTAGTAGCGGTATGGGTATATAAATCTGGCTCCAGTGGGGTTGCGGCAGAATCCTCATTACCTATACTACTAACATCAATAGATGGCATCAATCTGTCGTGGCAGACTCCTCATTGGCTATCTGAAACAAAAGGGGTCATTTACACCGACTCTGCAGAGTCTGACCACGACCTACAAGCTTACGTAATTGAATCAAATAAACTCCAAACCAGCCTCAAATAACTAATCTACTAAGGATCACCAGAAAAAACCCACAAGGTCCCTGAACAAACACCTCCACTTTCATCCTGACTTTCAAAGGAACCAAACTTCCTGACAAAATTACTTTTGGATCAATCCATTGCAAAGTGCACAAAACGAGAAAATACCCAGTCCAATGTACCATCTGCCACCTTTTTGGACACGCACAATCAAATTGTAAAAACCTGGACAGATGTTTCAAATGCAGCTCCGAGTTCCATAACAGCACTGAGTGCAATCAACAACCCTACTGTATAAACTGTGACCAGTATGATCATACCGCCTTTTCAAACACCTGCCCAGTCTGCCAAAACCAAACCCTATCAATAAATAAACACCTCACAGCATCTGACCTCCCTGCCCCTGCAAGAAACCCAAACTCCAAAATCTACAACTGGTACGACAGGGAATTTGACCCCCCCACCTTTATCCTACGCATCCTCACATGACGACAACGACGACCTCCCACCACCCTGCCGCCAACCCAGGATGCCCAAGCCAAGAGCACCAAGCTCAGGTCGCTCTGCTAGCCTAGCGTCGTCACGGGGTCGTAGGCAAACACAAAACAAAGGCAAAACCACAACTCCAGCTACCACAGCCAGCCATGAACAACCACGCCCAGGGCCACCACCACCAGTCACTACCAACGTAGCCCCCCCCCCAAAAAAAAAACAGATCAAACTCAAACCTCCGTTCAATACACACAGCATCACCAGTTCACACAGCAATCATCCAACTACAAAACATCCAACAAAATCGCATAGAATTCATCACTGTACTAACTCTCTCCATAGTCCAGTGGAATGCAAATGGCATGATATCCAAATCCCATGAAATCCCACTAATAAAACTAAATAAGCTCAACCCACAAATAATAGCCATTCAGGAGTCTAAAATACCCAAGAACAAACAATTCACTGTACCAAGTTACTCCACAATAAACAAATACCGCACATCAAAAAATCCAAGCGCTCCACATGGTGGCCTAACACTACTGATACACAACACTCTTGGTTACCAACAAGTTCCAATTGACACTCCTCACTTAGAAACACAAGCGTACACAATCTCAACAGAAAACACTAATATAACATTGATAAACATATACCATCAAACCACAAACCCTTTCGACAACACAGATCTTGAAATCCTAGCAAAGCACATCACAAAAAATACTATATTGTTAGGAGATTTAAACGTGCACCACCACAGCTGGACTACTAGAAACCACACTGACAAATTTTGTAATCTACTATACGCGTGGGCAGAACAAAATGATCTCATAATCTTAAATGACAAATACCCTACCAGATACAGCGGATAGGAAAACGAAAACTTCCTCACTGCAATAGATCTGACAATAACTACCCCAAATGTGGCAAGTAAAACTACATGGGAAGTATTTGACGATCCATGGGGTAGTGATCACTTCCCAATCTCAATAAATATCACAACTGGTTCAAGTTATATATCAGAACAAACTTCACGAGATCCAAAATTTAACTACAAAAAAGCAGACTGGGAGAAATACAACTTGACCATCCACAAATTATAGATTCAGACCCTGAAATCTTTTCATAAAAATTAACAAAAGAAAATATCACTATAGCCACCAAGTGTATCCCCAAAACTAACCCCAACCCCAAACGAAATAACGTTCCCTGGTGGACCCCAGAATTCAAAGAGGCCAGAAGACAAAGAAAACGAGCATTTA
This sequence comes from Haliotis cracherodii, assembly GCF_022045235.1. Classification (NCBI taxonomy): domain Eukaryota; kingdom Metazoa; phylum Mollusca; class Gastropoda; order Lepetellida; family Haliotidae; genus Haliotis; species Haliotis cracherodii. The sequence continues at coordinate 36,127,556 of NW_027266286.1, forward strand.
GACGCACAAAAACCCATCCACATGAACTCCAACACGCAAAACAACTACGAAACAGTACACATGTTAATAAAAAACACGAGAAAAGAACACTGGGAAAAATTCTGCAGTACCTTAAACGCAACAAAAAACAATTCAAAGGCCATGTGGAGCAAACTAAAGGCAATAGACAGTACCAAAAAAACACCACACATCCACAAAATAGACAACCTTACTGATAACAAATTAAAAGCACAAACATTAGCTCAACACTACCAACATATAAGTACTAACACAAACCACTCCCCTTCGCTCCAACAGAAACTACTCACTACACCTGATTACATCACACAACCACCCCAAGCCCATATACCCTACAACGCACCCTTAACAATACACGAGCCTACACACGCTCTCCAAAGCAAAACCACGTCGTCTGCTCCAGGAGCAGATGACATAACTTCTATATTACTCAAAAACCTCAGCATGCACGGAAAACTTCTTCCACTGAAACTCCTCAATGCAGTCTGGGATACCACACAAATACCTACAACATAGAAACAATCATTTGTAATCCCAATAAAAAAAAATTTAAAAACCCCACAGAACCCAGAAGCATACAGACCCATATCACTCACATAAAATATGTGCAAAATCATGGAAACAATAATAAAAAAGACTTCAACACCACATAGACACAAACAATCTCTTACATGCAGACCAGAGCAGGTTCACGCCAAACAGAACCACCCTAGATCACATCATTCCAATTGAACACGAAATCAGAGTAGCCCAGGCTTCAATACAAACACTATCTTCTAGCTATATTTATCGACTTCTCAAAAGCCTTTGACATGATCTAGAATGACGGTCTAATCACTAAATTGTCAAACAAAAATATTAAAGGACGCATGCTAAACTTCATACACAACTTTCTCAAAAATCGCACCATAACTGTAAAACAACACACTTTCTGACCCACATCCCTTCCAAAACGGTACACCTCAAGGCAGTGTCCTTTCTCCAACACTTTTCAATCTTATGATCGATGACATATTCACAGACATCCGCTCAACAATCAAAACAGCTAAATTTGCAGATGACGCATCACTTTGGACTTCACACAAAACACTAGGTACAGCACAGGAACACATCATACAAGCACTCAATGATATTGAAACATGGGCAAAGGCATGAGGTTTTAAAATCGATACTGAAAAAACAGTAGCCATACTCTTCAAAACACCTAACATGCAAAACTACTCCCCACCCTTACTCTAAATAACTCCCAAATCAACTACAGCACACAAACAAAATTTCTAGGCCTAATACTTGACCAACACCTAACATACACACCCCATATCAAACACCTCATCCCAAAATGCAACCATGATCTCAACTTAATGCGCAGCATACGGGGAACAAGCTGGGGAGCAGACCAGCACACGCTACTTACTGTCTACAAAACACTCATCCGACCCAAGTTTGAATATGCCGCACCCGCATGCGATGCACTCACACAAACAGACTCCAAGAAATTAGACTCAATTCAATACAAAGCACTTTCAATCTCACTAGGTACAGTATGAGGCTCCGCACTCACATCTCTCTTAAAGCTCACTGGGGAAATAGCTCTCCCCCCATCCCCTCCCTCACTTACTTACTTACTTACTTACATTGGAGATTTTATGTGCGCTTTTCGACTGCAGCGTATTTCGCACACAGTCCCGGCCAGGCCATTTAATGTGTTTTCGAAAAGGGGAAAAAGTTGTTTGGCAATCCCCATCCCCTCCCCAGTGGAATGATACATACATCCTTACCTTAATCCAATCAAACGTCAAATAGCTCACTAGAACAGAGTAGAGCACTTCCGTAAAAACAATAAACAATGTTTTCTTAAAAAACATAACACAGTTTAAATGGGCGGATACAGGGGGATGGGGGGGGGGGGGGGGGGGTGTATAAATTACCATCAAAGACAATAAATAGATCTTAATTGTGCACCCCCCCTTTTCAAAAAAGCTGTATCCGCCCATGGTTTATATGTTTACTCTGCTGACTGGCATTAAGGAAGTTCAAAGGCAATAAAATAATTGAACCAACAACAGTTCACTGATTGGTATGCTGAGAAGGTGTCAACAAGCTTGATGCGAGTTGGTAGAACTCTTGCCCCAAGCAGTGATAACTCACCGGATGGCCATTGTGTAATTCCTATTCTTTGAATGACATTGTTATATACTTGTTACAACTGCTGCTCAATAAACTGTGTTTGTGTTTATATTCAAGTTGGTATTTCCGCTATCCAGAGTGTGCAGTGAGGCCGTCTTATTGTTGATAGTCATTTGGAGACATAAATGCAAAGTTAATTAATGTGAACAAAGACCACTCGCATTTTTCACATTTAATTCACGCTCGCATTAATTTCAAGATTTACAGTATTTGATATAATTTCTTTTGGATGTCAGTTTAGATATTTAGATACAGGGAAATTTAACATTGGAAATAGTCGCCATGAATTGGATACCATGTTGCATTGAACTAATGATGTGAGTTGTTGACATACAAAAACTGTTTTCAATATATTAGGTGAAATACATATCCTGTCTTTTCCAATCAGAATCTTTTATAGAATGCAATACATTATTCAGTAATAACTATGTAATTATTTCAGTTTCTTTCTGTTATTTCAGGTGGTTAAACAGACAGGGATGGAAGAGTGTGTTGTGATAACCTATGACCATTTATTTGGCATTCTTGGAGAAAATATTGATCCGCTATCAATATCCTTATCTCATCTTGGAACTTGCAAAATATTTATTCTGTTTAGGCCTGTTAAAAGCTATAATCTAGTTAAAAATGGATTGTTTGATACTGTCCATTTCTTAAATATTTTGAGACATTTTCACAAACAGGCAACATTTTGTCCAGGAATATCCATCAAATTCCTTCAATCTGACACCCACCCTAGTGCCATTGCACATTATACACATCCTTTTCCACGTTGTCAGTCTGTTGACTGTCCAGTGTATGGGGAAAAGTCAGATGGAAAGCTGGATTGTGGTACATGTTTTCCTTGTAATGCCTGCAGTTTGCTAATGGTTAAGACATCTGACAAAAAAGATTGCGTACAGGATATTGACTTGCCAAATGATACTGTCCCACATTTTGCATCAAAAGAACATGATGTTAGCAATCAAAGGAACACTGATTCATCCCAACCCTCGCTTTCAGAAGATTCAAGTTTTGACAACAATGATGATTATGATGATGAACTAGTGGTTGAAAAGATATGTTCATTCAACAAGAGGAATCATGGAAGGAGTTTGCTGAGAGAAAATCTTTCAATAGTTTCAATGGTTCCTATGAAACATCCTCATAGAGAAAGAAAACTTGCCTCTGTTGGTGGTGAAACCATATCCAATTATGTAAAAACTAACAATTTTGATACAGATTTATCATATGTAAATCAAACAAATTGGCAAGAATATCCAAGTGTACAATTAGATAACATGTTGAAAATAAGTATTTGTGAGGCTTCAAACCAAACAGGAAAAGTGACTGAAACCAATGCTGTGGAATTAGAAGATGATTCCATAAATGTATCTGAAATAAATAAAGAAAAGGACAGTGGCAGAACATGCAGTCGGATGAAAAAATCCCATGTTACAAGTGACCATCCCAATACAGTTTCTGTTGAAAGTAATAACAGGTTACATAGGTCTAATCGGAGAGAAGTCAGTCCCTACCATGGTCAAATAGTTGAACCATCTTCAAATTCAGGGATGCAAAAAAATGATACAACACAGAATATGTTGTCTCAAGAAAGCACCCACTCAAGGAGACAATGTGATTTGAAACATTCAGCGTTACATATTCCAAATACTAGTGACTGTAGCATGGAAAGAGTCAAGAACTTCCCATCAGGTATGAAAAAAATGCCTTCTGCCACTCTCTCTGTGGGAAGTGTTTTGGCTTCAAAATCATCCAGTGTTGCCAAACAAAATGTTATTTTAAGAGCATCTTTGCAAGGTAGGACTATCAAGAACAAAAAGCCTAGTATGGTAAATGCTACCTTAAGACTAGATGATGTGATTGCACAGTTGAAAAAGTCAGTCAGTAAGCCTCAGCTTTCAGTTTTAAATCCACAGTTAGATAGAGTGCAATGTACCTCACAAGAGACAAGAATTGAGTCAGTCCCAGGTCAAGTCAGTGATGAAGAATCTGAAGTCAATAAAAGTAAGGAAAGAAAATGGCTCAAAAGAAAGCGAAAACCTTCTGAAAAAGTAATAGAATACCTTGAAAGTTTAAAGTGCAAGAGTAATGAAAGAGAAGTTCTCAGTAAAATAGCTAAGAAAAGAACTGGAAAAACTATCCACTCAAAATCGAACAGTGTTGCTGTAGAGATTGAGAGTTCTTTCCAGCCCGACCCTCTCGAGTACAGGAAGACTTCAAGGATAAACAACAAGACAGGGTCCGTGTCAGATCAGAAAAATGTGACTGGTGCCTCAAATAAACATATAAGTTCATGCTCGGAACCAAATATAAATGCTTCTGAAATGTTACAAAAGTCTCAGAATAGTAGACCTTTGAAACTGTCGCACACCAAAACAGAAAAGGCTACAAAAACTACAAAAAGGGAATGCATCAAACATATCCAGACAAACCATTCTATTGACAAATCAATGGTGAATGATGATGATGATGATCGGACTGACACAGAGCCGCTGCTGAAGACTACAGGTACAGTGTGCATGAATACCTCCTATTTGTTTATTGATACTTAGTGAGAATGGTATTAAATTTGTTCCTGAACTATTTACTTCTGTCAAATGTATTGAATAGGGATTGTTTTGTTAGGATTATGTTGGAATTTCACTGCCACCTCAGCATTTTGGTGTTTTTTATAGGCCTGAGGAGTTGTTTTGAGACATAGATCACCACTGTAAAGAGTCAAGGTCATCATAAAGATCATAGCTTGAAAAACTTTTGTGGAACTTTTTTTATAGCAACAGTTGCTCGAGAAGGTGTAGGTCATTCAGCACAATATTTATAAAGGAAAGGTTATTTGACAACTGTCTAACAACTAAGGTCAAGGTCATTGGACAATTATTGCCAATTTCCTCATAATCAGGAATCTCAATGAACAGACAAAAGTGTGAACTACAGGTACGATCGAGTGGGGTAAATGTTGTGCTTAAAAAAAGACACCTTGACAAGATCATCTCATTACATTATTTGCACTGTGCAATAGATTCAAATCTGCTCCTGTTATCCATAGAGAATTCTTTACAATAACAGGAAGGTGAATTTCTACATCTACCATGAAAAAAACAGTTCTATGCAGCTCGCATGAAAGCAAGTTGTCCTGTGAAGAGTTTGAAATCTACAGGCTTTTATCGTCATGACACCTTCACTATCTTTTTATCAGTTCCCTTATTTTTTGTCAGTAGTATATGCTGAATAGATACATTAGAAGTGTGTATTTATTTAATGACCAGTTCTCGCTATTCTTTTTCATGTTTTTTCTATAAATGTTCCATGTTTAAAGATGGCTGTAATGATAACTTTGATTTTTGTGAAACTATGGGCAATTGTGTTTATTTCTGTTCATGGAAAATAATTGAGTTGATTTATGTTGTTATCAAAACAGCTGAAATAGGACTGTCAACTAACTGTACCAGTAATCACCATTGCGTTTACACATTTATTACACCGCATGTCCTTTCTCCTGTTATATTTGGGCAAGATGACTTTGTGCATCTATTCTAATATTTTCTGACTGAGTCAATTTTGCAAATCGTTTTTTGATAAATATTTCTCTCTTCTAATGAAAACTAGCAAAAGTAAAACATGTCATGATTATGTGGACGCTAAAATGCAATTTTTGGGCACAATTGGCACAATATATTCATACTTTGACACCTAACATGTTTAGGCATTGCAAAATGGCAAACACACAGGTCAATATAAGGTTCACACTGAATTCACATGGAGGCAGTCATTTGATCTACATAGAGAGTGAAGAGAATGAAAGGACAGATGGTCCTTCAACAGTCAACACTGTCGCCGATGTCCTCAGCACCAATAGAAACATCCATAACCACCACCGAGACGATGTTGGACTGTAATAAGACACAGTGCAACCAAAAGTTTTATTTGACAGCTTTATGTAAATTGTGAGCGAACAAAGTACTGCCCTATATCTGAATGACATAATGACATGAATATTATAATTATGTGGTTATGTATAATGTCACACATTTGATACAAAAAGTTACTTGTTTTATCTGGTGAAAATCAATGTTTCGCTATAATGTCAAAACACATGCTCAAATAAAAAGGACATAACTCTACCATGCTTAATTGTAAGCAGTAGTATGGGTAATGGGAGTTCTGGACCACTTCCACAACAGGTTACACACAACCAAATGTTTTCCCATAGACTTCTATAGTAACGTTATATTTTTTTTTAAAATAACTACCGTATATCGCTGTGTATAAGGCGAGTTTTTCGTACCTAAAATGAGGGGTTTAAGAAGGGGGGTCGTTTTATACACGGAGTCGAAGATCTCACATTTTTTTCCACTGGCAATGTCAACCGGCGTCCGATAGCCAGCCCAGCATTTGACAAAAAAAACTCGCATTTTGTCCTAAATAACTGTTCCAATAACTATTTCAAAACATTAACATGATTTGTATCTCTTTTCCTTGAATAAAGTTCAATAATTTCTGCAAATAAAGTTGAAATGACCCTCGCCTCGATGCAGATTGTCAAACCACCTGACACGGTAAAACAATCAACATCCGTGAGTAGAGAGCCGGAAGTACCGGTAAGCATTTGCATATTGCACATGTGACCTAATATGTGATAATCAATTCCCGCTGTTTTTACAGTTGTATTAACAAGTGTTGGAGACGGTGTGTACATGTGATTGTGGAATAAACACGCTGAATGTGAAGCAAACATAAGCCTAGTTAGTTACAACATAGTTAATTGGCGATTAAATTACTCACCATTGTCTCTTATATGTTATGACTTCATAAATGAATTTTATTTTACGGGCACCAATTTGGTGTCTTACCGTGTAAATACAAAATGGCGACGTGTGCTGGAGTTACAAATGCGACCTATCATTGTAGAAAAAAACAACGCAAGATAAACATATTTTTATTGCATATATAAGGTTTGTGTGCGCACTTGTGATGTGCTTCATTCCAGGTCGCCTTATACGCGGAGTATAGGATTTTGGGTTGATTTTGAAGGCGTGTACAAGGGGGTCATCTTATATGTGGGGTCGCCTTATACACAGCGATATACGGTAAGCATTCAACAGCTATTACCTGTACGTGTGTGCACAGTTAGGCCTTAGAGCAGCAATAAAAAATTAAAAAATGACTAGCTTAGCCAGCTCCTTTTCCGAGTACAGGAAGCTAAACACACCACCCCCAGTTTCACACCAAATGTCACCTACTTGAAAATAGCTGTGGTCACATTCAGCATAAGTCATCATGTTGAAAAAGACAGTACTAAATATAGAAAAACATGGTCAGTTTTAATAACTGGATGGATGTACATTTGAAAGACATAAAAATCTTACATAATATCCTCCAATCACAGCCTGCAGATATCTCTCGATCTGCACTGAAGGCTCCCTACGAAAACTGCACTGTCCAAACTGGTTCTGATTTGGTGTAGTAGAACCTGTAGCCAGATTTATCTACCTATACCACCACTACAGGGGGAATTTTTTATGTGTAAATGCTGATGTGATTTAACGATCATCATGAGTCGCATTAAAAGAAACATCAATATTCATTAATAATGGATAAAATTTACTATAGCCCACAAGGATATTGGAAAGGTATAGGAGCAATAAAAAAATTAGCCACTGCGGCTAAGGTATCTAAAGATGTGGCCAAGGATTGGTTAAAGAAACAAGCGATGTGGCAAATATACTTACCGGCACAGCGTTATATACAGAGGAAGAAGTTTGATATTTTTACAACGAATGAAGTTCATCAGGTTGACCTCTTGATAAGGTAAGACGCAAAAGGTATAAATGCGCTTTAACCGAAGTGGATGTGGCTAGTCGATACAAATGCACTGAGTCGCATATATAAATGAGGACCACTAAAATGGCCTAAGCTATTCCAAGTAGATCCCGGTCGCGAGTTTATGGGATCGGTAACTAAACTGTTAACAAAGCATGATGTCGAAATCAGGAGTGGTGAAAAAGAGGCCCACCGTAGTCAAGCTTTTGTTGAAAGATTTAACCGGACATTATCGGAACGTTTGTTTGGATATCAGTATGGGATTGAAATGAAATCGGAACGATTGAGATCAACCGAATGGGTGACACGATTATCAGCTGTTGTATCAGCGCTGAATAATGTAGTAACGAGATTAATCGAGAAGAAATCATCCGATGCGATTAAAATGAAATCTGTGACTTCCTAATCTTCAGCACTGAGGAGAGGCAAAGAACAAAAACTTCCAGATAGAGTAAGCGTAAGATATTTATACCAGCCCGGTGAACTCGAAGGAGGCCTACGTCGTGCAACCGATCCGATTTGGTCCCTTAAGATATATAACATTAGTTGATTGGTTATGAAAGAAGGAGAGCCTATTCTTTATTATCTTAACGATGGACCGGGCAGGGCATTTGTACGAGAAGAATTGCTCATAGTTCCCAACGATACAGCATTACCGCCCTAAATAACCATAAGCATTGGTAGTTACACCATCCTTATCAACCACCTCTTTGTATCTAAGGGGGATAATGATGTCTTGCTCATTCTTAATCCATATATCCTATGATTGTAACTTCTTAAAGAGTTCATCTCGTGTTTGAATGTTCTACCGTTGAATAAAGCTTCTTTATACTGTTCGTGTTTGATATGCTTTTTTACCACATACTTCTTAACACCCTTAGCTTTTCTTATCTCTACATTATCAGACTTCTTTATAGTATACATCTTAGGTCTTAATCCGACATACTCCGCTATAGGAGTCCAAGCACATTCATCCTTCATCTTACCAATCACCTTTTTATTTACTTCGCTGTGCAGTGGATTATCTAGGGTAATCGCTCGTGTCGTACATATCTATTTTTTCTGCCATATCATTATACACATCCTCGGTTTGTATTTCCATCAACAAAGAATCTGTGTCGGTATATAACACCTCGCATCCATCGCCGTATTGCTTTTTAAGTTCGTTGTTATAAAAGTCATACATTAAGTGTTTTGACAAGTCAAGAATACTCATACCGACGTACACCGGTCTGTTGAATTTTATATTACTCTTCTGCATATGCAACGCGGCTAAGTCGTTATCGAATATCTTGCTTCTGTTAAAAGCTGGACTGGCTATAAGTTTCCTTAGTCTTTCTTCCTCATTAGACCTGACTAATTTAACATCAACTTTCTTAGATTCTCCATAGTTTTAACAAATACTGAGTTATTCATGAGCTTATATAGATTCTTTTCAAAATCGCTGGTGGCTATCTTTCAAAAATCTGTGTTCAGCCTCATATAGGGCTGCATCCAAGGGCTTTGATCAAACTTTAGAACTCTGTGTATTTTCTTTAGTTTCATACCTAACGATAGATATAACTGGAGATTTCTGTAGTGAACTATATATTTTGTCTTATCCATCAAATTTGGTACGAGTTTTTCTACGTTAGCTAACCTTGTATTACCCATCAAGGAGTGTTGATATTCCGACATCCAATCTTTATTCACCATTAATCTTTCGGGAGCTAGCGGATAACTGTTATGATCTTTATGCAACGAATTTGGATATCCCAAGTCAACTTCTAGTATGTACTCTTTACTCGCATTGATATTATGGATATCATTCACTTCGATATCATCGACCAACTCAAAACCACCCATGGGTTAAGTTTGACTCATAGCCCATCCGTACAAATTGTTGGTGTCGGGTTTACTCGGATCGTATCCTTCCACTAATTTATTATTAGCCTTAGAATACCTTTTCGCCGCCATTGATATACCACCTGTTAATCCTTTCTCAATAAACAATACTTCGGTCTTCTTCAACAATGCATCCCACGATAGTCCGGGACTGGAATAGTACCATGCCGGGTCCAAGCCGTATTGTTTTAAACATGTCTTTCTAAATATCTCAAATATATCGGCGAGTAACAGTACATCGGTTTTTGAAGTACAGAGCATGATAATCACCTAAATTCTTACAACCTGATTTATCCCACACCGTCAGAGCATGTTCATAATCGGCATCGGTTATTTCAGATTCTGTTAAATTATTTTAGAATGATTCAAGGGGTGGTAATTTAGTTTCATCGAATCTTGACCAATCATCCATATATTCGTAAGGATATACACCTTTTGTCAACAACAAATGACGTGTTAACCGATCGGTATATTGTTTTGTTATTGCAAAGTCATTGGGATTGTTCGCATTAGCTAAATTGTCCAGGGAAGATAACAGAAACTGTACGGAGTCTATGAATATAAGCCCATTACTTTGCTTTATTCTGGCTTTCCCATCCTTGTCCGTATAATGTATAGTTTTAGTCAACGAGAATGATATGTATTTTTCCATATTATTAGGAATGCATGTTAAGCCGCCGTCGGTCTTTGAGATAGCTTGCATGATGAGATGTAAATCATATCCTCTAAGGTTATGAAATACAACGGGGATGGGTATTGTTTGAAAATTCATTTTTAGTTTCAAGTTACACTTGTTATGCGCGGCTTCTCGATAATTACCCGTGACGTGGCAATGATCTCTTATGGAATCCCCATTCAGGGGTATATTACAAACATGACAACTAGTTGACTTCTTATAGGCCCTCCAATCATCCCTCGTCATACACATGGGTTTCTTACGCGATAAATTTTCCCTGATTATTCTCTCTTCATTTTGTAGATATTCTTGGAACTTTTCCACTGCATCGGGACCTCTATAAATCACGGGCGGGTTTGTTTTCCCATCATACCTTACAACTATATATCCAAACCCACAAGGAATATGTTCTTGAGTTTTGTATGTAAAACTATCTTGAGTTTCTTGATTATTGCAATCAGTATTTTCTATAGGTTTTATAAGTACTTCGAAGTCAGCGTAAATTACGTACGGTACTGGCATTTGATTACAATAATGTTCAAATTTTAATATGTTTTTCCCCTCTTTAGGCATATCAATCCTGATAGCATTCTGTCCAACACCTCTGCAGTCTTCTTTATGCGCTTCTTATAGATCTTGTCTGCTGTACCCATGCTGGCATCTTTCGCAGTAATATTTCTTTCTGTCATGTTTTGTTTGATCGTAAAATAGTCTGCTTAAACTCTTTATCCGTGTATAATGATATTTACCATCTTTTTCGATCAGAAATGAATTGATTCTGGGAATATGTTGCTTATCCTGTGTACAACAATTCCTTTAGAAGAATGACCGAAAACATTTATAGCTAAATTATTTTGCTTTTCCACTGTATCAGTTTGTGAGATTGGTGTAGGTTCGTCTATGCCATCAAGGTTTAGTCCATCGTTTTGAGGATAGCTAGAAGGTCTATCCGGATGTTTGTCTATGGGGAACAATGCAGATCTTATCATCATTCTTAAACAGTCATTGGATTTATTTTTTACATTAATTATGGCTTTTTTCTTTTTATAATACGGGGGTAAATCTATATAAGATCCACCTTTGAAAGGCATATAATTTGCTATATCTAAATATAAACTATCGATTTTATCCACACCCCAAAACCTCTATTAGTCCAGCGTTCTAAAGTTTCCTGTATCCTCTGAATTGATGTATCTTATGATGCGCTTATAGTATCGGATTCGGTTATAACTTCTTGATTGCTCCGGAAATATGGTTCGGTATATTCAGTGCTATCGTCTGCGTTACTTTTACTCAATGACATTTTAATCGTCAGCTGGTATTTTATACTATGTAAATCATCTAAATCCTCGTTAATTTTGCTCGATACGATGGGCTTAACATCATTAGCATCCATGTTGGAATTAATATCCATCTTCCAACCTCTTAGATATTTACCAAAGCCGGCTGTGGGTACAAATTTTAACTCATCAACATCATCGGATTGATTATTATCTAGTAAAGCGATCAATTCAGCTTTTCTCATTTGAGAATAACCTCTCAGCCCACTGTATTTCGCTTGAGCTTTGAGTTCTCTAACAGTCTGGAGTGTGTTGTATTCCAAACCGAGTAAATTGATCAATTCAGCTTTTCTCATTCGAGAATATCCACGTAGACCACGTTGCTTTGCCAAAGCTTTCAGCTCCCTGACAACATAAGTCATTGTGATATATAAATACATGTTAACTAATGTCTTATTGGTTTGAATTCTACCCAATCTATTTATCTCATTTCGGTAAGCCTTTTTCCTCTCATAAATAATTTGAAACAGTTTCTTGTCAGCACCGTGACTCTTACATAAACAGTAACTACCTTTGACCCCAATCCCACATACAGAACACGAAAAATTAATGTGCCCTTTTCTAATTGCAATGGAATGGATTCCACAAAAATCCAACATACAGCTCTTTCCACAAATTTGTGATTGGCCCAAGCATATGAATTTACATCTTGATGTGCCTCTCGCCATTGTGATAAATATACACTTCTAGTATCATTTGTCTAAATGCATGTCATCAGCTGAGTCCTGCCCAGCCTACTGTATATGACCGCGTTTAAGCCGAATTTTGAGGACCAGAAAAAAGATTCTGTAGAAAGGGGTCGGCTTATCCACGGGATACACTTTCATGATAGTATTTTTCAGATCGTAATCTGTCAGAAACATCGCCTGAATGACGGTCCGATAGATTACAACTTCCCGAAAGTTTGGAAGTTGCCACGACTAGAGCCATTATTGTTATAAATTATCAATAAAGTTATTAATTGTTGTCATTATTAAAAAAAATGTCATGCATGTTACTACTTCCGATAAGTTTTCAATTGAATGTTCAAAGTTTATCGTTCTTCAGTAACTCCACAATCTTTACATGTAGATATCTAACAATATATGGTATTCACAGCTATAATATAAAATCCCCAGATGAAATCGCCAATAGCTATTACGTATGTTTTGCAAAGTTCATAAATTGATAGTGAACAAGTGTCTACCTTTATTCAAAGAGGCAAATAAACAACTGTATCGGCGAGTTATTCCATTCGCCATTTGCAAAAACATGTGATCAGCTGTTTCCTGTGACGTCACAAACGGTGACCACTGTGATTGCTTCCTGTTGTTTAAAAAGCAACACGGTGCACAAGGAAATGAGCACTGATAATAACGGGCCGATTGGCATTGTCATGTTGTTTACACAAACATTTTCAAGTTGTGGGTGCTTAGCGATCGTGTTGGGAGTAGGGGCTTAATTCCTTTCTTTTCGAGAGATTAATAAACTGTGAGTAAGTGATGGTCATTCAATGTGTTCATAGTTTATTTAATTCAATTGGATTAACATACAATAGAGGTATAAAGGGGGGTATAAAAGTTGGTATTCTCATCATGAGTTTGAAAAGAAAACGCCATGCTTACGATGCTGAATTCAAACTTGGAGTCTTCGCTCTGGCTGATATATTTTCTCACGGGTTCATAATTCTATTCACAAAATGGCGCTTCTTTGTTGATGGCAACATATAACGATCATTATGATCCAAGAGAAACAGCTTCCCACATTATGAAAGTGGATGACTGGTTTGTTAAATCTTTATTAGAAATAATGATGACTTTTTCAATATAATTACAACGTTTTTCATCTTATATTTTTGAATATCTGCGAGTACCGGCACATGTCTTGCAGTCCGACTTCGCAGTGTTTTTTGCCTTTCACTTTCTGGTTCGGCTTATCTGCGGGTCACATCGTTTTCTTTCGTATTTCAATGGTCAAGTCAACACCTCGGCTTATCTACGTGGTCGGCTTATCCGCAGTCATAAACGGTAACATCTCCACTGGTGAGTCATAGCTGTCAGCGCTATTTATAGATTAGCAGTCAGGGTGACATGTTTGATAAGACTCACCCTAACTAGGTCATGGTTTATGCATAGTTATTGTGTAGCTTAAAGTAGCAATGACTGATAACCAAAACACTATAAACGCTTTAAAACTGACTTATGGTTGGTCTCTGTATTGGGTCAAGTTTTTTTCCATAAACGAGGAAGTATTCGTGCATGGCAGATTCAACATCCTTAAACGTTTGAATTGAATGTCCCTGCTTACGCAGTTCTTCATTAATAAAATCTAATCTTAATATCCTCTGTCTGGTTCATTGTGACTGGGCTGCTTCGAGTTGTTCTAATGCTTTATTATGTCGTTTACGCTCCTCTTCAACTTCTTTAGCGTTTGATTCCCTCAGAGTAGAAAGTAAATAATTACTTCCCGAAAAAGCTACAGCATTAACAATAGCCCCACCGACCATCATCGCAATTGTTGCCATGTTCGATAATATAAAATATTCAAATGTTTAATTACTTCATTATGTCTTCTGGGATAAGCCCTTGTTTGATGAGCATATATTTTGTAGCCATAGCCAATCCAATATCAAGAATTACCATACAGATATCATAACCATTAAAATCTAGCTTGGGTGGTGTGGCCTTAGTAATCATTTTAGCTATACGGGCATAGCCAATGGCCAAGCCGCTGACCACCGCTGAATGATACGTTGCGTTTACCAACATTTTACTGTCTGTAACTGGAGTAGTCATGCTTCTTATAGCACTATATGGGGGCTAACCTCTAATTGAACTTGTTGTTGTGTAATCGGGGGTGATGTTTTCTCTTCTCCGGTCTTATAAAACTACCATACCACCGCTATAGCAACAACACCCAGTGCCCAAGTTTTAATCGGACGACTATGTTCAATATTTGAATTATGCATTTGTTTGGCCTTCCTCGCTAGCCCGCCATTCCTACCGAAGGCAATTTTTCTGGGGTTCTTAGTAACTCTGGCTTGTGATTTCGCAATCGCTTGTATTTCCTCATTCACAATCTGTTGTGATTGTATTTCCTCGTTAACTTGTTGTGATTGTGTCTCCACAATCTGTTGTGGTGTCACTTGAGTCTCCATTATTATTAAGTGAGCACTTATGTTTAAATTGACAATAACTAGCCGTTTTTAAAGTGGTGGTCACCGGAGCTAAGAACATTCCGTATCTATGATAAAACTCACAGCTCACTGCGCTTATAGCATGTTCAATGAATGGGTCTTTCTGGAGAGATTCGGATAAATACGGGCGATGTTCTGCCGGGATAGGGAGACACGTAATAGCTACGACTGTGTATAGTTGTAACATAGCCGAACCTATTGTTTTAGTCATGGTAGCTCCCAGTCTAGACTCGTAAAGCGCGTACAGTTTTTAAATTTCTTCATCGGTCATGTTATCAATTTTTTCGATGGTATAATTTTCCCCAAAATATTGGGAACATTTTCCACCGGCTACCAAAGCTGCGAGTCTTTCTCTATGTTCTTCTGTATGTTCTTCTGGTTCTTTGAGCATTTGTTTGATGAGTTCATCGCATTCCATAATGTAATACCTAAGGAGATATTTAAGTCTAACATAATATAATATGGCATGTCCACTACAGCTTGTAATAATAAACTGTTGCGAAAGAATGAGGATTTCAAGCCACATTATTACATAATAATAACCGCTAATGTTCAATTTATCATATTTTTTGCTACTTTTGCCATAATTTTGCTACATTTTGCTAAACAATTGCATAAGCAGCTGGTTGATCGGTGTTTAATACAAGTTTACAGTGCTTCGTTGCTGCCAACAGTTTTCTGACTTTATCTCGTTCTGGCTTGGTATAAATAACATCATTTTCGCGTAGACATTCCTCAAATGAATCTCGGTCTTTGCAATGAAACAGGGCTACCCATTTGGTCTGCTCTCTAAAAACTTCAGGACAGAGTTGTATTTTTGAGTAAGTACCCAAACGCTATGCTGAGTATGCCGTCGAGAGAATGCTAAATATGAAAGCATATCTTTCTTTTTGGTGAGTTCCTTACTCGCACTGCAGTCGTCTATTACGAAAAGGGTTGATTCTCCTTTGTATTTTTCGTGACATACTCGTAAACAGTCTTGTAAATGATCGCCCGGATCAACTTTGAACACCCAATCGTCATTCATTACCCAATCTCTCAATAGGTATGTTTTATTAACGCTTATAGTCGGGCACAGAATAATAATATGATCGAAAACACCCCGATAATGACTTTGTAAAATATCTAGAATAAAAGCTGTTTTTCCACAACCCGTTTGCCCGCAGATGATAGCGCAGTGCGGTTCTTTAGGTTAAAGATTATCAATAGATTGCTTGCACAAATCGTCCATTCTGTATATTAAGTTGCGCATCCATAATCACGTACAAATATATGTTTAATTTACCAGCTGATTCCTGGAGCTTCGTTATCTGTATGGTGACACCCTCGCTAACATTTTCTATTCTCCGCCCACTGCTGTGTAGTTGGTCATTGTTCGTGATTCGCATGTCGAGCCATAGCGCATACTTCGTGGTGAGGTATTCACCCGTCGATACATCCCCAAGAGACAGATCTTTCGCGACCGCGTTAACTTCTGGGCTTCGTTTTATAGAAGGGAGTTTTTTAATCTCATCCCATTGTTGATATGCTAGCATTCATGACTCTATAGTTGATTAGGCACGCCCTCGATAGTCAATTCTACTTTTGTAATCTTGGAGAAAATTGTAGAACTTCTCGGTATTTCTTTTAAATGCATCGAAGGGGTCCTCGAACAACATTAAAATACCCTTCAACGATCGATTGATATTCCACGTCGTATCTTTTTTGCTCCTAATGATCTTTCGGTGTCGAAGCACGAGATCTGGCTAATTCAGGATCTGTTATCATATCATACTCGAGTGAGATATTGTCAATGGAATAGCTAGCATCTTCAGCAGCTCTGATTACTCTACCGTAGTCATTAAAAGTGAGTTCGTATTCTAACCTATCGCCTAGGGATGCTTGATAAAAGGGCATGTGACAATCTGGTAATTCAAAGTCGAGCGGAATATAGAATCGGTTACCTCATGCGCCGACAACAGCGAGATCTTTTACGACGGTACTATCACCATTATCAGCACCCACACGCAGTCTCAATGTGTTCCTGCTCTTTATCCGTTCTCCAGAGATCCATGTAACAATAGTATACATCGCTATCATCGATACTCAAAACCTCATTACGGCTAATTTTAATCTCGATTTTCTTAACGATAGCACGACCTATGTTCTGAACAGGCTCCCTGTTAACGTTGGCAGAAGTCAAACTAATTGTAAATGCTAGTCGGACAGTTCCCGGAACTAACACATCGTGTGCGCCAAGATAAGGAAAGCGTACCAGAAGCGTTTGATTCTGATCGATGGTACTCGGGTTATTAGT
This sequence comes from Haliotis cracherodii, assembly GCF_022045235.1. Classification (NCBI taxonomy): domain Eukaryota; kingdom Metazoa; phylum Mollusca; class Gastropoda; order Lepetellida; family Haliotidae; genus Haliotis; species Haliotis cracherodii. Next base: position 36,144,955 of record NW_027266286.1, read on the forward strand.
TAAAGTTACAGACTGGCAAATTGCTTTGACCCCTAATGGATCCCGAAGTTTACATTGTGGGTTTAACTTGCGTCTGTATTGTGAAGACATTGTTATATTGAAATTATGTAACCTTATGTGTAATATAAAAATGGACGATTTTAATCTAGATGACCTAGTACAATCGAAGAGAGTACTGATGAAACCAGCTTTGGTGGTATGAATCTTAAGGATGAACTTTTACAATCAACCGTATTTGATTATTACAATACCTTTAAAGATGTTAGCCCAATTGGTCGTGACTATTCAATGTTTGAATTAGATACTAAAGGAATATTGCGATTGAGTGGCTGTCCGGATAATGATCTTATGATTTCTCGTACTCGTAAGCCCCTAGCCTTGTCTACGATAGCCAGTAAACATGGCATCAACATTGTTCGTAATGAATTAGGTTTTGTAGACTACTCACGAGAAAAACTTTCTGCGAAGACTACTAAGGTTCTAAGGACTGTGCATACTGAACTTGGTAACATAGATAAAGATAATTTGCAAGAAAGCTCAAAGCTGGCCTCGGACAGGCCCGGAGAAATCTTGGATACCTCCTACAATAATTCCACAGTCAGTGTATCACCATATTCGGAGTTCAGTATTAGGAAATTACGAGGTCTTGACAAGGCAATGCAAACAATGCGGGGAGAACTCAACAATAATATAGCCAAGCTATCCGAACACGACAAGCATATAGCTTATGAGAAAACAAAACTTGATCAGGCAGGTGATGAATTCAGTAGACGCCGCGTTGCAGAAAGATGAAAGACGAATAATAAGTAATAAAATAAAAAGGCACTTCGTTCACAAATCAGTCGAATTCGAGAAACTATCGATCAAGTCCTCAACGATGACACTACACTGGCCGATAAAATTAAAACATTGTTCCGTGAACAGGGGATAACCATTGCCAGTATTTTAATCGCATTGGGATTTATTATATCGACTTTGACTTGCGTTAACCGGTGGTACAGGTGGTACAGAAGGTGACACCCCCCCTAGTGATAGGGGTGGCATAAAAGAGTGGATAAAAAAACATTTAAAAACATTAGGTTCAGCACTGGGAAAGCTCGCTGGGAAAGCTCGCTGGGAAAGCCGCATCTGCACTTCCCGGTACAATAGGGAGTATAGTTTCCTGGCTCTTGAATTTATTAGCTAAGACCACCACTTCGCTTAGTCAAAACTTGTCGGCACTGATCGTAGCAATTGCAGGGCTGTTGTACGTATCCGCTAAAGACTATTTAACCAAATCAGTTCATTAAGAACTATTTAACCAAATCATGAGTAAACCAGCCGCGACTCCACCTACTATAAGCGCTGTTTTTTTATCGATATGTTGATGATTTTTAGCTGCAATATGTGGTGGCACTTGTGGTTGTGCGTCAGTAGATGGTTGTGCGTTAGTAGATGGTTGTGCGTTAGTAGATATCTGTGGCTTGACCATTCCCGTTTCGTGTTTGTTGTAGTTATTATTTCGGTGTTAATATCTGAATTTATACCTGGTTTTTGTTGATCGGTAGCAATAACAATTTTATTATTATAACCGAACACTACACCGATCTTAAGTTCCATATTCCTCGGAGACATGTATAGTCCCGGCGCATAAATCTAGTCGTACTTTGGATTGAGCGTACTGTAATACATCTTGATAACATTTTATAGAAGATGGTATGTCAACTGGTGAATTAATAGCATCCTCCACTTTTGCAACAAACTGTTTTTGTGCATCGAGCACTGTCCCAGAACCGATTATTCCCGTTCATGTTTGTGATTGTGCACCAAGAATTGCCCATACATAAGTTCTTATTGATTCATTAACTCTTACAACTCCTTGGTTAGTAAATATATTTTCTGTTTTATCATTAAGAAACTCATTCCAAGCATTTCCAGGTGGTTGCTCAACCTTTTGGACGGTGAGAGCAACACCACCCTTAAAGTTCATACGATCATCTCTCCGCTCGTTACTCGAGAGAGCAAAGCTAGGAAGAAGCCGACCCCTTTTCAGTAAATCATCGCTGACTTCTTTAAAAGAGTGTGCACCAACATACGGAATACCTAGACCATGGTTAACTCCACTCAGACACCAATCTTTACTCGTAGAAACATTATATTCCTGACAAATACGTTCGAATGCCCACCCATTGTACGGATTATTTGATACATACCATGCTCGATCCTGCGGTAATGGGGCACTAATTTCTTTAAGTATACGTCTAATCTGATAGTGCACGTGAAATGATAAAACAGACTTATTTAGTTCAAATCCTGGGGCATAAAGAGATACACCACATCCTGTTGTGGCACACCATATGGCAAAGTTTAACTGGTTCTGCCAAAATTGCATTGGATTGTGAAACCAATCGTGCACCATTTTATCACTAGTTGCCGTGACCCTGTATTTTTCAAAGATATCAGGGAATTTAACAAAAAAATTAGCACCAGAGACACTTATAGTGCAGTGGCATAGCAAGCCAATTGTGCGTTTTGTGATACAAGCACCAAATTTGGCACACAGTTACTTTAATATGTTGCAAACATTTTTGGAAATGGAGCCACTATGTGTGAGACGCCATTTTGAAAATCAAAATAGCGGTCATCAAAAATCTATAATTGTCAATATTTCTGGATCTATGTCAACTATAATCTTCTTCTTGGTGGCTAATTCTACATTTTGGGGGTCAAGGAATCCAATGGTGTCAGTTACAAGTGCCTACAACTGCCGCCATATTGAATTTCAAAATGGCAGCACTGAAAAAACGTCCAGAAACACGTTACCACATCTCCTAGTCTTAGCAGTACAAAAGAAAATGATGTTTACAATACTATCTAACATTACTCAAAAGGGAAGATTATTGAGTGATCATGGATGTATAACATTCACGCATGTTCAACAGTAACTGATACTGATTAAGTGTTACATTCGCCCTCACAGGCGCACAGTCCGGTGCATCAGTGTTGACTTCTTGCATTTGCATTTCCCACTGCGTCCCTTCTTGCATCCACATGATATCAGTTCATAGCATGACTTTGCAACTTCTGGTACTGTTGTCCAAAGAGGTTGAAACTGATCTTCAGTCTTGACCCATCCCGAGTTGCATGGAGATGGCAGAGTGCAGCATGCGACAAGAGCCTGTCCCCAGCAATGCCTGGCTTGATATGTGGCTCTTTTGAAGTCTTGTTTAAGAGCTGCCTGCGATGGAGGTATTGCTTCAAGGGATCTTCCTTTTCTTGAACAGCTTCTTCCTCGGGAGGTTGACATCAGTGCATGTGCTTGTGCGGTCATAGAGTTAAACGACAAGTCTTTCAACAGTTGACAAGACGTCTGCAGGCACCTCGCTTGGTGTGGAGGCCAGATGGAGGAATGCAGCTGTAACCTCCGGGAACGCATCCCATGCAGTCCATGCTGTTATCTTGCCATGGCCTGCAAATGTCAATACCGTGTCACAGTCTGTGACAGCATGGAACACTGGAAGTACTTTTGTCGTCTCAGGTCCCAGACCTGCAGCAACTTCATGCGATGCTATGCATCGGAAGTTCTTGCCTGTCCCGAACACGAACCAGAGTTCTTGGACCAGTGCAATGGCAAGAATGACAACGTCTGTGTCCAATGTCCGGATAAGTATTTGCCGATGTCCACACCTCATGGCATCTGCTGCATGCACCATCATTCGGGTGTCGGCCTCCTCATTGTTGCATGGGGCCAAACTTGTGATGTCTTCAAGGGGTGGGGCAGTAAGTACCTGTTCCCCGTCTGTGGAAACCAACTGCTTCTCTGGTGTGTCAAAGGATCTCACAAGTTGTCCAGACAAGAAACTGAACACCTCTTCCTTGTTTTCACCAACACGAAGAAATATCTGCCAGTTTCCGGGTAGCACAGCAGCAGCAGTGACACGCCTTCGGATGCCTTTGCCCCGGTTGGCCCGTGCAGTCGATTTGGGGCGCCCAGGCTTTGTGTAGCGATCCCACACAAGGTCAAGGCGAGATCGATGCTCTAGCTGTGATGCAACATATGGAACGAACACGCCTGTTGTATATTCAAGGAATGTTCTGCTGCCACCTGGCTTCAGCATCTAGACAATGGCAGCCCCATCGAATGTGGCACAGGTGACATGTGGTGCATCTGTTTTCTTGTTGGCAAGCTCTTCTACGGGCTCTGAGTAGGTCTGACTTGCTGCTGAATCGAAGCTGTCCTTCTTGGGAAAGTACTGGTGGGTAGGCTCGGTTCTCATGCTTGAAGAACTCATCTAGATCACCCTCCCTTGTTTGGCATGCAATATATAGTCTTGAAAAGAGTTCCTAGTCATTCTTTGCTGAAGCTAGCTGCAGCTTCTTCTTGCTAGAAGCTTTGGCTTTGGTAGAGCTGCAGTGGCAACTTGTTACACTTGATGACATCACTGAGGGTATTTGATCTCTCAGTCAAACGCTCCTTTGCAAAGGAGTGGAACTGTTTGCCAATTTTGAGGACATTCTTCACAGTCTCACTCGCTGTTTCGGTCAATATTTCTTTGGTGTCAAGTACCAGCAGGTCGGTACTTTGTGCACTCAGGTCCGTCATGGAGGAGATTGGGAACCCATTTGGCGAACAGACATCTTGGCCAAATTTGATCTGTGCTTTGTTTGTTCATGGTGATGTAATTCCGTGGCTTTGTCCTGCTGTTGCCGCGAAGATTCAAACTTTGCGATGACTCGTGCAACTTCTGGGCCGGAAACCATCCAACAGCGAAGTGCTATGGGGTCTTCTGTGAGGCCAATGCCACCACCATCTCCCTTCATACACGCATTATTTTGTGCCTGGTCTATTGCAATTGCTGAGAATTGGTCTTATTGCTGTGAAATGTCCTGCTTCGAACTTGTTGGTAACATTTGGGAGTTTTTCCGGAAGCTCTAGCATGTCCTTCAGATGTACTGGAAGCCAGCGGGCATAGTGGGTATGGTCAAGTGCAAATAACTATACGCAGAGCTCTGCCAAAGCGTCGAGGTACAGTGTTAAGTTTGATTCTTGAAATGATCACACAAACATGAGGATGCATAGCTCTATCTGGAGAGTGATTGACCAGTACTGAAACTGTGGACAGTTCTCCGCTCTCTCATCACACCAGGTGTCAAACGCCAGTGCCTCTTGTTCCTCGGCAGCTGCTCGTTCAGTGTACATGTTATGCGCATCATGTTGCAGAGTATGCAAAGTGGCAGCTGTCACCTGATGAGCGCATCTTGTGCGTGAAACATGTGCTGCTTGCAGAAAGGAGTCTGCCATAGCTATCTCAGCCTGCGCCTGGGCCTGTGTCCACCCACTGCCCTGTAACCAGTCTCCTGCAGTCTTCATGGCAGCCATGTGGTCTTCCCCGCACCTGTCTGAAGCGCCTCTGGTTTCTGTTCTTGGCACAGTACACACAGTTCCCAGTTAACTGGTGTGGGTGATTTGGGAACCACAGCCTTCGTCACCTCAACTAGTTTATACTCTTTGGACATGACTGCAGTAAACTCAAGTTTTGAGGTTCTCCACAGATTGAACACCTATAAGTAACTCTTGCAGTAAAAACTCAAGCATAAAATCTATATACAGATCTGATGTCACAGCTGTTCAGCACAGGACTTCCGTGCAGTCTGATCTAAATATAGACACAGAGTCTTCATTTGGGGCATCTACATTTAGAACAAGAGCAGGGGCAGCGCAGCCAGGAAATGACCCTATTTAACGTTAGAACAATTATTGACTATATTATACCAACATATTATTTTGAAATCCAAGGTAGCTTGAGCATAGCCTGTATCCCCCCCATACACACACACGCACGAAAAAAATAATTTGAGACATCACTGTTCTCTGTGTGTCTGTGGCTTAGATGGCTAAAATAACAAAATATTGGGTTAAACACTTACTTTTTACTGTGTCCCCATTTTGAAAGTCAATATGGCGGCAGTTGTAGGCACTTGTAACTGACACCATTGGATTCCTTGACCCCCAAGTTTATAGTTGACATGGATCCAGAAATATTGACAATTATAGATTGCGGGTGGAATTTCAAGTGGCTCCATATCCAAAAATGTTTGCAACATATTAAAGTAACTGTGTGCCAAATTTGGTGCTTGTATCTCAAAACACACAATACTTTCAGATATGTGGGCTATGCCACTGCACTATTACTAAAATCGACTGATTAGTAATGTAAGTTGATTTCATATTTAAGTTATGATATAGTATCTTTGTATATTTAATATGTATGTTACACTCCCAGGAATAACAAATGGTCAGTCTATTGAACTGCTTCATACTATCGATAACTCTGATGGACAACTTGAAGTCGCTCTATGCGATGTAACGTATTACCCGCTCTGGACCAATATAAATGCTGTGAGAGGTAATAATAGGTTATTAATAGGTGAAATAAATGGTGACATTTACATTATACCTGATGGGTATTACAGCATATGCTCACTCAATAATGATATTTTTAAGCCTTCAGGAGCTAGTCTCACACAAAATGAGTTGAATGGGATGCTGATTTTAAGAGCTGGAGAAAAGCTTGTAATTCTTTTCTGGCGCTTAGCAGAAACACTTGGATTTGTAATAGGATACGAAAGAGTATCCACCCAACGAAACACGCCATGGAGTTAAATTACCTAATTTAGTTCCCTATAAAGAGTTGTGCATCCATCTTGATCAGATAAGTACGACGGATAATATTCAACTAGAAAGTCCATCTACTCTGTTGAGAGCTATTCCAGTCAAAGATGAAAAATATAATAGCGGTAGAACGGAATCATTACAATATAAAAAATTAAAGTGTGGTATTATTTCAGACCTCAAAATTTCGGTATTAGATGTAAAACATCAACCTGTACATATAGGATACTTGAGTGTAACACTCCATATTATAAATAATGGTTGATTCATCAGGCCCTGGAACACTCAGACAATGTAATACAATTGCCTTTCCAATCTCGGAGACACAGAAGGATTCGGTAAACCCGGTACCGATGGTAAGTTATACGCTTTACACTTACAAGATAATGTATTCAAGCGGAAAGAAGTTACATTCACAGGTAATCTAGGAGATTTAAGCGATGTCGACGTTAGTAGACTCAATAAAAGCACTTCGTATAATCTTACTCGCAACGATGATCATAAATGGACTATGATCAAAGCAAAAATCAAGTGGCTACTGAATATCGTCATTACCCCACCATATGTGATGATGGGTAAGGCACATAATTTAACTAAGATAATAAATAGTGGGATCGTACTCGGGGCTTATATCCAATCAATATGAAAAAGTGTGTTAGTCTCTCCCCTGCCAGAAAACCCAGGTTATATGTTATTGAGTCGTCCAGCAGTAAAAAAATTTAGTTTAAATTTGGTTACTGAATTCAATGACTTGAATGCTATACCTGAACTTTCTACGCTTATTATTGAAGTCTTGTTTGGAGATGCACCAGAAGATGCCTTAGAAATATTACCAGGTCTATCAATTAAATGGCCAAAGAAACACCAACGTCAACGTTGCAGTATTATTTATATGGGAGTATCACCCATTGCAGCCCGTAAAGGGGTCCAAATTATTAAAAGTGACAGCATTTCTCTTACTAAGATATTCATGCCATATAATATACATTTACTAAGGTTGATGTATACTCTCAAAACATTGAAGCAAGACCAATTAAAGACTATTATATGATATAATAATATACACTATGGGTTTATATCCGGCGCTCGATGAAAAGATGGATACTGTTGATGGATTTCGATTACATCAAATAAGCGACATAAAACATTGAATAGAGAAGGAGAGGGAGTTGAGACTTGGATTGTATAAAAAGTACCGTGAATGCTCTTGACAGAGTTGACACCACGCTTGTAACATGCGGGATGGGACTCGGTGTAGCCGGTGTTGGTTTATTATCAACTATAATCGCCGCGCCTATCATACTTGGCATGGAAATAGCTGCCGGAGTCTCAGAACAGGAATAATGATAAAATTCATTTCTCGTAGGTTGCAAAAGAAAGCATTAAAACATGATAATATTCGGATACTCGCCGAAGCAATGTTGAACAGCATTGAGGACCATATTTCAACAGCAATGGCCGATTGTAAGATATCCGAGGATGAGTTTCATTTAGTTTTGTCAGAACTCACCAAATACAACGCAATGAAGCAGGAGATTCGATCCAATTCTTGTAAGACCAGTGGTATTAGCGAAGATGAGAAGAAAAAAAATTATTGAACAGGGGAGACAACAAGACCGTCAATTATTCCGTGCCAAAACCAAAGAACTGGTTGGAGATTAAAAATAGATTGCTTACTATCATTAGATCACACTGCATAAAATCATACATTCATTTAGAAGCTATCGAAACATTTATGCTCAGGGACAAAATTATCAAATGGAGAGAATTACCACAAGGTATATATTATATCAGTGATCTCAAACCAACTAAATACTGTCATCAATTGTTTCTTTCCAATTACCAAGAAGAGTATATAGTCTGGTCTCCTAGTAAAATGAACGAAGAACTAAGTAAAAATGTTGAGTATCACTTTGTTAACAAAAAATGGTATACGTTTGAATAAAAATAATCCAGAATATTTTCATTACAATTTAGTTTAATCTTATGACTATCGTTAAATCGCATAAGCGTTTACACATAAAAAATTCCTCCTGAAGTGGTGGTATAAGTATATAAATCTGGCTCCAGTGGAAGTGGTCCAGACCCCCCATTACCTATACTACTTAAGCCATTGTTAATCTGTAAACATGGGGGTCAGGTGGGATAGCCTTGTTTTGGTTAAAGCGTTCGCTCGTCACACGGAAGACACAGGTTTGATTCCCCACATGGATACAATGTGTGAAGCCGATTCCTGGTGTCCCTGCTGTGATATTGCTTGAATATTGCTTGAATTGGCGTAGATCTATACTCACTCACTGTATCTGTAGTGATAACTTGCTATGGCTCATGACAAGACATTCTTCTATATTTTTGTAAATGTGTAACCAAGATGTTACAACACAGCTATCAATATTGATACCCAGGGTTTCACAGCTTCTTTTCTAGGACAGTGTATATTTCCACTTATTTTCTTTCATAATAAAAAAAGTTCTAGAGTTTGCTTCTTGATAATCATATAGAAATACATCTGCTTCATCAAAATCAACTTGAATTTGTCAGAATATCAAAGCAGTGATGCATTACAGTGATGCATTACCTTCCTATATTTACCTTCCGCATTTGAATTTTCATCTCTTAATACTTAAATCTCCAGAACGTAATTGCGTCTCTGTGACGTTAGTATTACATTACATCGTAAAGTTATTCCACAGCGTAACAACAACGTTGCAAATTAACGTTGTGATAACATAATACTTTGGACATCACAAAATATTTTTGTAAATAATGTGTAGCAGATCTACCATCTCTTAGTTTTATTTTTTTTAAACATATCAGCGTTAGAAACTAACAGTTTTCATCCACTAGTCCTCATAACGATAACATATAGCAAAACCCTTAAAAAGGGCAAATTTCAACTAGTCCATATGATACCTTTACCACTGGGCAGTTTCGCCAGGACTTACAGGACTAGTGCCAATTTCTAATACTGCATATAGATCTATTCATGAAGTAATCTGTATACTAAATGTTGTCACAAGCAATACAAGGCCGTAGTTAATTTTTTGGACAGGAGGGGCAAATATTTGTACAAGTATCACTTGTTGTCTCAAACTAGATTCAAATAAAAATATGGGTGGGGGGGGGGCATCTCCCTGTCTCTCTCTCCCCTCCCCTCCCCTCCTCTTCTCTCTCTCTCTCTGCTCCCCCCCCCCCCCCCCCCCCGGCACTGCAACATTACAGGCAAACAATTGGCGCGCATTTTTTGTGAGAGCGACTGCTGAAAAGTAAAGCCTTGTTGCCTCGTGAAGTGACGTCACATTATCGCGGATGATATGTTGTCACCGGCCATCTTAGTTCAAGCTCACTCTGGACATACTTCGACTGAGTCATTGTGCGTCAACTGGAACTGGATAGTTGATCTGAATTCGGATGAGGTAAGTTAATTTTTCAAAAGCAGTCTCAGCTAGTTGTTATGTTTCTGTACATGCAGATAGTGAAATGATTTAAATGTATCTTATTATACAGAAGGGGCAGGGTTTAGAATGCAGTTTGCTGGTGATTTTCACTGAGCGTCAGTGTTGATATTATATTAGATACACAGACCATGATGTGTATATAGAGGTGAAGGAGGCTCAAGGCTATTTTTGCCATATTATTATTTTATGGATGCAAAGGGTAATTATCAAGGGCAAGAAGTATATGTTTGATATATAGGCTAATGTATGCATTGTCTACAGACCACTGACAGTTGTTGCCTTTTCTTCCATGTTATTTCTAAAATCATTACTATTTACATTATAAGTTTACGTAGCACCTTTAGACCTTAGTACCACAACTTCTCGTGATGACGATCTCTGCCGTAGGTCACATGTGTCAAAGACCATCAACAAGTTTTTTGTGAGAATCCGTCGGACGCGAACTCGCGACCTTCGGATTATTAGCCCGACAGCTAACCGACTGAGCTACGTCCACACTGTGAAACAAAGTGCAAATTTACCTAGTCAAGCCTACGAGGTTACGGAACTGAACGAAAAGGGTCGAATAGGTGACGGACACTTACGAAGGTTATGGGTAGGCATGGTGACTCATGACTTTAGTCTACGGACACTTACGAATTATCCCGATGCCATTTGGCACGCTCGTCCCATTTCGTAATCTACAAGATACCAAGTGGTGAGGAATGAGCCGATATGGCGCGAACTGAAAACAGCTCCAGGCGTCAGACGTCAAACTCGTGAGTAGGCATGAATGACATGGTACTTAATAATTTGTAGGGTGGATTTTGTGACAGAAAAGTGTGCTAGGGAACACTGTAACGATGATGTGGATAATAGTAAGGAATGAGGAGGCATGAGCATGGCTAGTGACGACACAACGGTGAGTTCACTTTTGAATCAGACTGAAAAAATGTAGCCGGTGAAAGTGGCTTGTGTGAATGTCCCAGGACAGTTTCCAGTGGCCAAAATATTTGACACAAAACCATTTCGTTCTCTTTACTCGACGTTTTTGTGTGAAGAATATTAGGAGCGACTATAGAATCTATAATAGCCACGAAATGGGTACCTAACCCTAATGACCGTAAAGGGATGATTGATCGTAAAGGGGATCCAAGGGCTAAGGATAGAGTTTGGGTAATCCAATAGCCACTAAACGGGTACCTAACCCAAATGATTGTAAAGGGGTGATTGATCGTAAAGGGGATCCAAGGGCTAAGGATAGAGTTTGGGGTAGCCTACCCTAACACTGGCTACATTTCGATGTGTTCAGTGCCAATATAATATCCCCAATAAACTTCATTCTTGTGCATAATAATGAAAATTAATGAACCAAAAAAATAATATATGTATATTAGTTCCCATTTATAACCATTTTAGCCACTTCAATTACAAGAAAAACGAAATAAAAAATCAATAAAAAATAAAGGTGCTTTCGTAAACTAGCGCTTGCTATAAAATGCGCTGCCGCAGGCTATATTTAGTAAATATTCAAAACTCTCAGTACCGCTTGGCGTCTTCAATAACATTGTGTGTAGAGATGATAGATCACTGAGAGGAGCTTATGCACACTCGATGACCCCTGACGTCACAGGGCATTGTTTCGCCGGTATGACTGGCAACAAAATACCACAAATTACGTCATAGGGTATTGTCACGTGTTTGAAAAGTTTGTGGTACTGTATTCTAAAGGTAGGCCAAGTTTACTGTACATGTACTAATCTACTGACTTTGATTTTTGTGAAACAATGTGGCTCATTTCAGTCCATGGGAAAGGTTGAGTAGATTTCTGTTATTCAGCAAAATTAGGGAATCAAAACATTGGAAGTATTTTCAGATCGACTAACTGTAGGCTGCTAGTTATCGCCCTAGTCTAAAGTGCTCAATGATGTTATTAAATTGTATTTTCGGGAAGAGACAGGAACATATTTGTTGTTTTCGAACATGCTTAATTAGCTCTGACAATGTGTATTTTTATATTTCATTTTCCAATAAATATGTCCAATTCCCTTCTAATGAAAACGAGCAAAAGTAAAGCGAGTCGCTCGTCTCGCGCTATAACAGGGTGTTTGCAGTATGGTCCTCGGTTGTGGTGATAAGCTAGTCGATAGTCAAAAGTTAAATATTACAATATATTGTCAGTGAGTTGTTGATTATTAAGGTGAGATATGTGTAGCCAATGTGCACCATGTTGGCTACCATCCTACAAAATTGTATTTAACGATATTGAACTGTATTATGTTCAATAAACGTAGTAACAAATAAATTTCATATGATACTTGGTTCTTTTAAACTTTTTGACAAGGAGTGAGAATAAAATGGTGATCGAAAACTGAACGAGTTAGTTACAGTGCTCGCTATGAAATCGTACTGTAGCTATAAACAGCGCTGCGATGAAACTGTGATTCGTAATTAGTTACAATGCCTGTTTAATATATCTATTCCCGTTTGTATTCTGATTTAGAATAGGTCCACAATAATTAGACAATTTTAGACAATTATGCAATAAATGTTATGTTTTTTGATAGACTACAATCTCATTTAGATCAGATCTAAGTTCTCGCTGCCGCTAAACAAAGATCTGAGGACATCCCATTATGGGTCACGTCAGAACGACCTTTCGCGAACTTTGACCGACCACTGAAATTACTGACAAGAAGTCGACATCATCCAATTAGAAAGCAGCTTTCTTGAGCTTTACGACACTCGTTTCTTCCTGGCGACTTCCATTTCAGACTACGCTTGAAAAATATGTTGACACAGTTCTCTATCAAAGTTTTGAAAACTGAACAAGCAAACATTCCAGAATGTCTAATATATGGTTGAGATTGTATGGCAGTGCTTCCCACGTACTGTGCAATGCCTCTTCTGTTCAAATGTTTATCCCATGGAAGCGAGAGATAGACGATGATTTTGACGGAATCAGTCGTACCGTACGTTAACGGTTTCGAGGTTGCATGATTAGAGAACACATTCCGTCTGTCACTTTCCGGTAATTAACACTTTGATTGGTTGGATGAAAATTTGTTCACCCGTTATGGGATGTCCTCAGATCTTTGGTTAGCGATAGCAAGAACTATAATCTGATTTTAATAAGATTTGAAAGACTATGAATAGATACTTATTGAATATAGTTCTAGTTTTGACTTTGTTATATGTTTTCACTGCAGCAAGGAGGAAAAAGGGACACGACCATTCCAGATAAAGTCATGGAATGTTGGATCATTAAGGAATACACCAAAGAAACCCTGAGATGTGAATTATGTTAACGTAAGTACAGTTGTTACATTCTGTTGTCTATATACATGTTGGTGCTTTTGTTGCTTTAAATGAATGCTAAGAGTGTATTTGTATAAATCTATGCTTGTACCTCATTCTGTCTTCAACATGATTCTTGATGTCTTTGAATGAATGTTAAAATATGTTTCCATCGAACACTTGCATTATACATTACTGTTGGAATATTGATAAAGCTTTATCGCCAATTGAATGTTTCTTGTCATATAATATACTGAACCACAAAAGAAACATCACCGAAGTAACATTGCATGTAAAGTTGTCATTTAAATATCTGGGTAATTTTTGTCAGAGTTTAACATTAACTTCTCCGGAAAAATGAAATTTGATGATATAAAAACAAAGCAGATGACAATAAAACCGATCGCCCAAACGCATCACGGCAATGGCCATGGTAACCCGATGCATGTGAGTTTCTTGTAAATTGAGATGCACATGTGTTCCCCCATTTCTTGCCCTATGAAAATCCACCCAGTTCGGATAACATTCATTCGTTATTGAATTGCTACAACATGCCAAGATTGACAAGAAATCAGTGACACCAAGCCCTTGGACGATTGCAAGCTGGACAAACTGCCCGGCAAGTAGCCAATGCATTTCAAGTCAACGTAAGGACCATATACAGGCTCCAGCAACTGCACTAGACCACCAACACTACAAATGACCAATCACGTAGTGGAAGATCAAGGGTCACTACCCGACATCAGGATCGTCAGATTGTGCGACAGTATCTTCAAGATCGCTTTGATACTGCTGCAGAAACTGCTCGACGGACCATGGGGGCACACCACCGACACATAAGTGCGGGCACCGTGCATCGACGATTGATGAGCAGACACCTCCACTGTCAAAGCCCATACCGAGGTCCGATTCTGACACCATGTTATCACCAGGACTCTCTTCAGTGGGCAACACAGCACCAGCATTGGTGCCACCAGAAGTGGAGAAAAGTCCTCTTCTCAGACGAGAGCCGTTACTGTATCACAAGAGAGAGAGAGTCTGTTTACCTCATGAGGAACGTTATTTGGATGCTTGTGTTGTTGAAAGAGACTTGTAGGGTGGTCCGAGCATTATGGTGTGGAGTGGAATAGGTCTTGCACAGAGGGTCGGCCCTGTGGTCTTCCAGAATATCAGTCCAGGGAGAGGCTATGGTGTCACAGCAGCTCGGTACATTGATCAAGTCTTGAGACCACACGCCATACCTCATTTGGCCGCAACCACGAGGTTCAGCATGATAACACCCGTGCCCACACTGCGAGAGCAACAAGAGACTTCATCCAGCAGAATGGCATCAGAACCATGCAGTGGCCTGCCCTCAGTCCCGATTTAAATCCCATCGTGCACCTGTGGGACGAGATTCAAATACGGCTGAATGACGTCTGACCAAGGGAGACAACTGCAACTGAACTGGGTCAGGCATTCCTCAGAGTGTGGGCTCAAGTGCCTATGGCCTTCATCAACCACCTCATCCATTCCATGTATCAACGTTGCACGGCAGTCATCAATGCACATAGCGGACACATGAGATACTGACTTGAAATGCCATTTTTTCAGAGACTAGTGTTGTGTTTCACTGGAAGAACATTTAACACTTTAATTTCAACCTTGATGATCTGTTTTGCCAAGTTTTATCTTTTTCATATGTCTCAAAGTATGAATACAGTGTTTGGACAAATAAGGTTTCTCATATATATATCCATGGTGACGTTTCTTTTGCGGTTCAGAATATTTCAAATACCTGCTTGAGATTTATGAAGTTGTTTGTATTTCAGGGAAATGGAAGTGAACACCAAAGAAAGAAGATTCTGGCAATCAATAATTTCAAAAAGTGTATAAATTTTCAATTATCTAAAAATATAAAAATGTCAACACAAATGTGTCTTGAAGTTCTTTGTTGAATGTTGACATCTCATGACTGTAAGTTGAAGATATACTGTATAGATTTGATTCGGGATCGACCATTTAATATTAAAGGGGACCTGGACATTTTCTTTGGAGATTTGATAATTGTTCGGTCACAGTTATGTTTATTTATCACTATGAGCCTGAAGTTAAGCACCTTGCAACTAGATCTATATCAATTTTTGGCAGGCAAATTCTTTTTTTTCACCAGTCTGAAGCATAATTATTTTTGTCATGACCTCCCCAGAATATCAAATGGTCAACCCTTTGTTTCCTGCAGTACAAGCCTAAAGGGTAATGGTGTCTGACTATTTGTTATTGCCATATGTATCTATTTAACAGCTCAGTGGTGTTTTTACGTTTCGTAAATTGTCACCAAAACATGACCTAACTGTTAACAGGGCTATTCGACGCCCTGGTTTAAAAAGTATTGTAAAGTGTATCTCGAATCATACACATTCACGTGACTAAAGCATATTCTAAAACATTGATGCGAAATGATTTTGGGATGTTTTTATGACATTTTTTGCGGGGGACAGTCATGAGATAATGTTGTCACAACATATTTCATCCCTCTTACACAAAGTTATTTCACGGCGTTGTGACAACGTCCATGTTAGTTCACAGAATAACGTAGGGACGTAATATAATAACATTGCCACTACGTAAAAATACAAAATCACAACGTTGTGACGACATGGATATGACGTAACAAAATGTTAGCCCATGATGTTGTGACAACAAATGGGAATAACGTTATATGGACGGAAGAATATCCCTTACATTACCACAACGTTGTCACACCATGAAATTGTAAGCTGGGCCAGAATCATCCCCCTTGGCAAGAGGTCAAAAGCGAGACGGATTGATTTGGGGGTCTGTGTCACTTTCTACAGTAGCACTGAAGAGTTCACCTTCAAGAATGCCAGTCGGGCTCTGCAGTGGGGTCATGATAGACCATTGGACACAAGATATTGTGTCAGCAGCCGAATCATTCTGATTTCTGAATATCTACCACCCAAGCTCATTGGGACCATGAATGCAGCATCTCATTCCTCACAGTCACTGCACAGACTCCGTACAAACTAAGAGGAGGAATAGAGGCCTGACCTTAAGAATATCGTTGGAACCTCCTGGGTGGTATTGTTAAGAAGTGCTCTGTCTTCTCTGTGCTCTATCTCAGCTACTAAAGTTCACCAAAATGTGAATCAAGTGATAAATCAAGCCAGTGAGAACTTGAAGAAATTAAAGAGTGAGGATAGATTACCTCTACCTCAAATGAAACAGTGCTTCTACCCCTACCCGTGTATTTGTCATAGCAACTGATTTACGACAACCATTGTCTGAAGTACATTTGACTCCAAAGGCTAATTACCCTGTAGCCATGTCTCCATAACTAAATTGTCATTACGTTTTAGGCGCTAATCCCCGTTGTTAATCCTCACCAACATTTCATTGTATATTGACTGACAGCCAACCTGGGCTACTATATCACTTCCCGTTAATTACTGTTATTTATAGTATGACATTTATTGCCTTAATTGTTCATCCCCTGAGCTGTGTCGGTTCATCACCCCCAGAAGTCCCATGTCCAGATCAACGTCATTGTCTTTCCATTGTTGTTCATTACTATATATGTGCTACCATTACACTGTTACTACGGTGTTAGTCAATCTTGGTATTCCGAGTGCTGGTGTAGGGACGACCTCGAGCAGGATGTGCCGCTCGTAGGAAACGTCCTGAGGTGAGCTGGAGCTCCACTCACCTCATGTATGCCTGAGCTGGAAGGTCCACTCATCGCTGTGTTTGTGTTGTTGTTTATTGTTTACATGTTGTGCATAAGGCATTTCGGGGACAGTGATGTCGATTTTGTCCTTAATTCCTCGTCCTGGAAAGTCTATGTATGCTCACCATTGTTGTATATATTTGTTAGCTACTTATATATATGATGTTCATGTAAATAAATCTGTGTATATTGTACTAGTCGTCTCTTGTTCTACCTGGCTAAGCTACCCCCTTTAGTTTGAACATGACATATTCAAGAAGATTACTTAAAATTAGTGAGTTCTCCCATCACAATGATTTCTTTACCTATGGACATAATAAGGGAGCTTGACACTGTCAGAAGACATGCCATGTAGATTACAACTTATATCAACTGGTTTGTGGCTGGAGTACATCATGCCATTGCACCAGTTCAAAAGTGTTATGAGGGTATCTCAGGGGACTTGCCAGTCACTAGCCTTCATCCATATCCTGTCAGACAGCTTAGTGAAAATGCTGGAGAATTTTTTGTCATCCCAAGAATAGAGCTGTGTCAAAACACTCCAGGTGTTTTGCGCTCTTTCAACATGCCATGGCGCAACTCTTCTGTGATGAGAAGCTGCACAAGGTCCTTGATGAAGTTCACCAAGACACCACAGTAAGATTTCCGCATTCCACCATCAACATGGCGGTTAACGGTAACAGTTCAGCATTTCAGACCAAGAGGTCTTGATATTCGGCCAGGGATCATGCCTTCCAGGATTTTGGCAAGAGGAAGTTTATACCATCGGGGAAGGAATCCTTTCAGGCAGACAGGTGGAAGAAAGACATACACGCCCTCTCAACACCAAAGCGGACAAGCAAGGACGAGAGAGGAAGAGGTGATCGCCGTCTCTCTGTTTTGGAAACAACGTACATCGGATTAAGACCTGTAGAACTGAATTTATCCCAGGCAGAAGGCTATGATTTATCTGGAAGGGACCATGTTAGTGGTTGCAGACTTGACACTATGGACATTGTTAAACAAGGGAATTAAAGAACACAGACCTCAGCATCAGTTTTAGATGTTATTACATCAGCCCCATAATTTTATGTCCTCCAAATTACTAAAGACCATGCGCATGATCACAGAATTACAGGGTCATCCCAACAAGTCCCATCTTTGGACCCTATTCTGGTATTCTGGTGGCTATGGACACAGTAGTAGCCTTAGAGACAAGGGAGAACCAAATATGAGTTTGATGAGTAAGATTACACATTTGATTGCCTTGGCAGATTTGATCAGCGACAGGATAAAAGCTTGTCATAGGAAAATTGGCCTCCCCATCCAGAGGGTTTCATGTGGACGAAATTGTTGTGGGACACTCATCAGCTGGATTTATTTGCCACTTGTCTCCTCAAGAAGCTCCCAGTGTTTGTCAGTCCAGTTCCAGTTCAACAAGCTCTGCAAGCAGTCCATGAACTGGAGGGAGATGTTTGCCTATGACTTACCTACATGTGTTCTTCTAGACAGAATTCTGCTGAAGCTGAAAGACAAAGTTTTAGGTTTATTATGTACACACAAACAACTTTTCACTATCCAAGGGTTACGTTTAGGATAAACACAATTCTTCAGTTTGTTTTGAACATTTAAAACCATGAGCAAGGGAAGAGCCTGAGAAAACTGAGAGCAAGGGAAAAGCCTTGCTCACTGTTTTACATTTTAAACCACAACCAAGGAGGTGTGTTTTGTTCAACTTATGAGCCATCTAAAAGCAAGAAAAAAAAAGGAAAAAAGAATATATAGGGATAGCATTGAGTTAAACAATACAGTGTGTCCGGGTACAAAAGAATTTCAATCACATAATGCGCACAACTTGCATATGGCATTTTGTTTGTGTAAGTACAACTTGATCACACTTTCTAAAGTTCCTGATGAGGAACATTTCTGGAGTTTAGACGCAAGTGTTGGTCATTTTAAGTTGTTTTTTTATCAGATATTTGTTTTGGTCTCCTTTGGTCTCCAAGAGATAAGTGTCTTTTTTGACAAGTGTAGGTCATTTCCTCACACAACAATTTCCAACTCCAACAATACCCCACATGAACTTTTCCCCACATTGAATATAAGAATGATATAATTTGTATCACAGTTTTATTTACAATTTGACAATCTGTAAGAATATTAATATTAAATTCATCATCCCTAAAACTGTCACTCCCTAAAATATGTCGCGGATTTTCTTGGACATAGAATATCACTATCTTATACCATTTTTGTTGTTGTTGCTTTAAGAGTTCAAGAGGTCGCCTTCTGCCTTTGACTGACCTTTCCCTCTTTGGGACTCATGTATGTGAGTAGAGTACACATGTCTATTGAGTTTTTATAAATTTCTGTTTTTATATTGATATATTTCCCCCTTTTATCTTTGGTTGTTCTGTACATCAAGTAGCTGTCCGTCTCTCAGAAATAGGGTTAGTTTGGCCTTCTCTATTCATCTGTTGGCTTAAGGAGATCTACGATAGATAGCGGATCTAACTGCATTAGCTGTCCCAGGTAGTTTGAATTTTAGTGGTAGCTGCTGATCGTAGGTCCATTGGGTTTTCTTTTTGAGTGACTTCTGATGTTAAGGCAGTTTCAACTTTGGGATTTTTTAAAGTCAAGGTAGGGTGTAAACTTTTTGTAGTGACTTTCTGGTGCCTGAATGTCATCACAAGTGTGACTTTGGATGAGTTCAAGTACTATTATCCCAGGTGGCTTCAGTGAGGCTTCATCTTGGGTGTTTTTGTCTTGCTGTGTCAACAACGTAGCCTCTTCCACACTTATTTATTCTAATGATATTTTTTGTCCTAATTCATCTCCAGGGTAATATCTGTTAGGATCCTATTAAGATGTTGGGAGAAGTCTGCGCTAAAGACAACTTTTTCCTATTTGTTTTGTGATCTTATTTTCTGTTGTATCTTCAACTCTGATAAGACTATTCTTAGTCTTTTCTGTTCGAGCCTTGTGTGGGCTGGATTTAGGTTGTTTTCGTTTAAGCATGCCTTGTGCCCAGAGGGCACTATAATCAATCATTTCTTTGTTCTTTGTTCCAGAGAATGTGAATCTGTCCTGAAAAAGATCTGGGACATTAGGTGCAGCTTGTCTTTAAGTCATGTTCGCTGTTCTTTTTAACAGTTTTTCTGGTGACCAGAGGGATTCCCTTCAGTTGGGTTGGGCTGACCCATTCTTGACAGTTGGTCCGACTCTCAACCATTGTAATTTCTAGACATAAGTCCGCTATTTCCATTTCTAAGTTCATATATATTCATAGGGGCCTGGGTGATTGATGACCATGCAATTTAAGATGGTGAGTGAATCAAGCTTGGATGGGTGTGATGGGTTATGTACAGTACAGTACCTGTGACACAACTGCCACTTTTTTTCTAAAGTATTGACTTTTATACCAGTAAAAAGCTAAGAGAAGAACTTGGAGATGATGAGACGATTAGAAACTTGGAATTAAGCACTTACTACCAATTTTCTCTAATTAAGACTGTTATACTCAGCATGCTTACTAGTCCAGGCAAAATAAGGTTTCACTTGGAACAAATTGCAACAGAATTTATTTCACCACAATGCATTTCTATAAGGTCCCGAAAACAAAATACTTAAAGTCCCAAGCAAACCCAGTTTCGGATATATGTCTAATTTGCATAATCCAATATGTACACCAGTTATCAATATATACTCACATGCAAAAGAAACACAAGTGGTTTTAAGCAAATAGGTAACAAACACGGAACCATAAATTGATACGGGTTTAAGCATTGTGTGAAGCCTGATGGTGTTATCAGTATTTTTGGTTGCATTTTGGAAGCCCCGAGTATAAACACAACATAAAAAACGAATCGCCAAAACGCACCATTTCAATGAATATGTGGGTATCATGCACCCATTACTCGCGAAATTGAAAATGCACAAGCTGTAACGAACTGTAGTGGGTATAGAACTGGCTGATTCTTGGTCAACAATGCCATGCCTAACTCAATTTCAGAGAAACCAGGCTATCGGACGTTTGGAAGCTGGAGAGTTTGTCAAAGATGTTGCCTGTCATTTCAACGATAACATAACCACAATTTACCGTCTCCTGCATCGATACATTGCTACACAGACCACAGATGACCTTCCTCGGAGCGGTCGTCCTAGGGTCACCACACCTCAACAAGATCGGCAGATTACCCGTCAACACCAGCGACATCCGTTCCTAACTGCAAGTGAAAGTGCTCGACAGACCATAGGAACACATAATCGACACATTAGCCGGGGCACTGTGATCCAACTTCTCTGTTCCAACAACCTCAGATGTCGCCGACCAGCTGTCGTCCTGTTCTCCAACCACAGCATCGACAAGCACGACTTCAGTGGGCACAGGGTCATCGCAATTGGTGTAATCGTGAGTGGAGGCGTGTCATCTTCTCTGATGAAAGTCGCTTTTGTGTCTCCCATGCAGACGGAAGAGTCAGAATTTGGCGGCATCGAGGTGATCGTTTCGCTGACAGAAACGATGTGGAAAGGGATCTGGGGGGGCCATAGCGTCATGATATGGGCAGGGATTGGACTTAATGCGAGACTTGGACCCACGTGCTTTCTGAATGTTGGTCAAGGTCGGGGACACGGCATCACTGCTCAGCAGTATATCGACCAAGTGATCAGACCCCACGTTGTTCCATTTTTTGCACAACATCAACAACACATTTTCCAGCAGGACAACACTCGTCCACATGTTGCAAGAGCTACCATGGCCTTTCTGCAACAACACAACATCCGTGTTCTACCGTGGCCAGCCCTCAGCCATGATCTGAACCCCATCGAACACTTGTGGGATGAGGTTCAAATGCGCCCAGTCCCTACAACTGCCGATGAACTACACACAGCTGCTCTGGATGTGTGCAGGAGGATCCCTAGGGCCTTCACAAATCGTCTGATCCACTCAATGTACAGGAGATATGTGGCAGTGATCAATGCTAATGGTGGTCACACCAGGTATTGAATGACATTATGGGTATTGACCCGAAACTGTGTAAGCCCTTAACATTTGAAAAAAACAATTATGTCATCTGCCTTTTAATCCATTAAGCTGTCTTCAGTCAATTTTTTGTCAATCTTGCCCTATTAGTATTTCTTGTCTTATTGTTGAAAATAAATAACATGTATACTGCATACTTGACTTGCGTTTCTTTTGCGTGTGAGTATATCTTCAGATGAGGTTCATGTGGTGAACTTTTTCCTTTGATGATTTGTGATTTGTATTTTTGATATTTGTTAATGTCTTCATGACTACAAGCTTGACATACTAAAAATTAATTTTGGATGAAGCGTGCTATACAGATAAGTCTAGTGGTGAACTGGTGCCTTTTGATGATTTGGGATGTTGAAAAATATTGAACAGCTACCATCTTTTTCTTCACTGAACTGAAAGTATCCAATTGCAATGAACCAAAAGTAGGGTATAAGTAGCCAAACTCCATTTCGGGGGAAAATGTAATCTCCTGATGACTCTTGTTTTAAAATGTATCAACAGTTGGCATAGATGTAGTAGTAGTGGGACCTAACTTATATGTTCCATATATTGCAATGTTTATGAATTTTGAATGGGGACTGAATTGTATTGACTGAACTAGCAGAATCATTTCATCACCGGTTTCAGAAACATTTATGTTTTACTCGCTGTTTATAAACCCACCCACACCCACCCCACCCCTCGGCCTATGATGTTAGGGGGATATACTCAATGCCTCATCTGTCTGTCCATAATAATTTCTGGAGCACAGCTTAAAAAAACGTTCATTATCTTTAAACAAAATTTTTTCTTGATTTCCATGGAAATAATTGGGACTTAATCTCAAAGGAGTTGGTGGGGTAGGTGTCGTTTCCGGAGCACAACTTCAAAACGGTTAAAGACTTTCATCCAAACCGTGGTACATTATTAACCAAGGGCTGAAGTGGTGCCTTTTGCTCTTTAGGAATTTTTAAAATTTGATTTTTGCCTGTTTCCATGAAAACAAGTTAGGCTTTGCTTAAACAGAGGTAGGTTTTGTTTCTTGAGCACAACTAAACAACCTTTTCACCATTTTTCATCCAAACTTGGTACCTTGATCCATGAAGATCTAGGATAGAGTAACAAATGTTATATTTGGGATAACACTTTCTGAGTAAAATATAGATTCTCGTACTTTTTTGGATTCAAACCCTCACTGCCAGAGTGCAGCACCTATCTCCAGTCCACAAAGTTAGCGATCTAATATCTAACATATGTAAATTGGCACAGCTCCCATGGCCAAAAGCTTTCTTTGACTTTGACTTTCTTTTTTGTGGATGGCTCGGTGGCTGAGTGGGTTAGATCACTGACTTTGTGTGCCACACTTTGGCAGTGTGGATTCGAATCCCGGACTGGACTCAATCCAAAAAAGTATGAGAATCTGTACTTTACTCAGAAAGTGTTATCCCAAATATAACATTTGTTACATTTGACCACTTTCTAAATGGCATTTTGTGTTCATAGGATAGAGTAAGTCTTCAAGCAACCCATGCTAGCTGTAAAAGGCGACTATGCGTGTCGTACGAGGTGACTAACGGGATCGTTAGTCTTGGTTGATGCAAGTTAACCTATCCCAATTGTGTAGATTGATGCTCATGATGTCAATCACTGGATTGTCTGGTCCAGAATAGATTATTTACAGACCGCTGTCATATAGTTTGGATAGTGCTGAGTGTGGCAAACAAAATGGTAAATGTATTAATCAGGGGCTGAAGTGGTTCCTCATTTTCCTCATGTTCCTGTTTTCATAGCAACAAGTTTGACTTTGACTCTATTCATAGTAGTATGTTTGTCCAGACCATATCTCAAAAACTAATAGGTATTCTTTCATGCATATTCCAGAGGCAATGGAGTTAACTGATTTTAAAAGTCCAGTTCCCACCCTTGCAAAACGAGGCTGCTGATTTGGAGTTATATTTTGGCTGGACTAACGAGTCTATGCATAATCCAATCAAAATCGCATAACAAAATCAACATCTGGTTTGTAAACTGCTGTGCAGATTTCGGTCGACTGCAGGATTTGAAAAGCATGTGTACCATCAACTTTGCGTCAACAGATATTTTCCAAATCTTTTCATGTTTGTAATCAAGGTGGTTACGTTATTTGATGCACTTTGTGAAGTAAGACCTGTATTATTACAATATAAATCTTGATTATCGATCGGCCTTTCTTAACTAGGTGCAGCCATTTTGTTTAAAACAAATGCAAGTGATATCAGAGGTGGAACCTGGTTGGTCAGTAGGAGGGCTATAGCTCGTAATAGCCACTGGTGGCGCTACGATTGAACCTAGAAAATCCGGCCTTGATCGGCAAGTGTGGAAACTGGATTATCATAGCCAGTTAACTCCCTTGCCTCGGCAAGATTTCTTACATGACACTATGCACACACAAAGACCAGCTTGTCAAATGGTGTCTTTTGCTACTTAGGGGTGTTTAGAATCTATAACTTTTCATTTCCATGACAACATGTTTGTCTCTGACACTGTTCATAATGGTGTGTTTGTCCGGACCATATCTCTAAAACTAATGGCCACTCTTCCTTGAAACTGTGTACACCAGTTTGTCAACAGAAGCCTTTCGCTATTTGTGGATCTATAGACTATATATTTCTTCTGTTTCCATGGCAACAAGTTTGATTTTGACTCTGTTCATAGTGGTGTGTACCTGACATAGAAATGCAAAGTTCTGAATCTCAATTCCATGCTATTGTTTTGATAGCTAAAAAACTACTCTGTATACAGACAGACACATTAGATAGACATTTTCTTGAAGTTGGACTCAAATTGGACTTAAAGTAAGTCAGATTAATTGTTCTTCCAAATTGTTGAGGCAAGGGGGGCATTTGTCATCTTTGTTTAAAATGATTTGGTACCTGATTGTAGGTTGTTGAACATTGTTTCAGTTATCTTATTATTTATTTTCACATGTGAATGACTTATGGAAGAAAACTTGTCAAATGTTTCATTACAGTCACTACAAGAATACAGATCCATCTTGTTTTACTTTCTTTCAAATGTAGAACACACTAAGCTAATTAAATCCATTATCAGAAGGGTATTTAAAAAAATGAACATGTGGGAAAAGAGTTAGGACCAATGTATGGGAAGAGTACACCACCGCTAAACTTGCAGTTGTAGTAAGTATACACCTTATACTGGAGGGTAACTTTCAAACTTAAGTAAAAATTATACCTCTTTAAAGAAGATCTCGTTGTGACACTTCTTCAACAGGTTGAAATATGGTGTGATATAACTTTCAGCATATCTGCCATCTGTCCATCTGTCCATCTGTCCGTAACTGAACCCCAGAATTGTTGAGTGTTTCTTGTTGGAACTTGCTATACTCATCAGTCTGGTGGTGAACTGGTGCCTTTTGATGATTTGGGATATTGAAACATACTGAACATTATTTGTGTCTTAACTTCACTGAAGGTATCCAATGGCAATGAACCAGAAGTATCTGAGTATCTCTTGACTAAGCATTTTTTAGTGTAAAATATGTAAAACAAATATGGGAAATATTTTGGTAAAATATGCAGAACAAAGAATGAAAATGTTTTCACCTAATGCTGTTTTGTGATATGTATATTTGAAAATATATATTCAACATATATTTTTCCAGAGAATTGTACATATACGATGTTTCAGTAATGTCATCTTTTCTTTTCAGTTAAAGGGGAAGAAAAGCACAAGCCTATTCAGTGTCCAGTGTGTCATGAATTCTACAGCAATGAAAGAACTCTTGGCAGGCACATGAGGATTCACAACCTAGTCAGGCCATATAAATGTCCTGTTTGTAAGAAATCATTTGTTCAGAAGATCACCATGAAAGTTCATATGCGTCTGCACTCTGGGGAAAAACCACATCAGTGCATCATTTGTGGCAGATCATTTGCTCAGAAGAGTAATATGGAGACTCATGTCAGAAGACATCTTGGTGTCAGACCATACCAGTGTGATTTGTGCAGCAAGGGATTTAGTGACAAAGGTAGCTTAGGAGAGCACAAGAAGATCCACACTGGTGAGCAGCCTTATGTCTGCACTGTTTGTGGTAAATCATTTAGTCAAAGAGCAAATATGCGCACACATCTTCACAGACATCGAGCAGAAAAAACATACTCTTGTCTGAAGTGCAAAGAGTCTTTTAATAATAAGGAATGTTTATTGAAACATACTAAAAATCATATAAATACATCAGAGCAAGGAATTGTAACAAGGGAGATTGCAGATCAACACACCCATGCTACAACTTAGAACTTTAATACCTCTGTGCATTAGTGACAGAGAAATAACATGGAATATTAAACTTCAATTGAACATCAAAGTTGCTGTATCCAGATGTAAATAAGGGCCATTCCATTTTACTTTATGTCAACTGTCAACTCCTAGTTTAAAATATAAGCTATATTAGCAGCCCTATGAAACAGTAAGGGTTTGTCTGAATTTGGTATATACCTTGTCTTGAATGGTTATCTTTATAGGCATGATTTTAATATTTGCATGTATTTTTACAGATATAAGAACATGAAGTATTGGAAGCATGCCTATCAATGGTCAATGCCGTCTTTGGGGCGATTGTTTAATTATTGCAAGTTACTGTTGCACCTTGTACAATTCTGAGACTTGGAAATTGATACCTCGTACAAAATTGCCTTTATGGCCGATCTTTTTGTTCCAAAGGGCAATAACTCTCCTTTTGAAATGATATAAGCGACGAGCCAACCTGTCGCTTCCGGGTTGGTTCCCAGATCAATGTGCGCTGCGACAACTAGTGACATGTAGACACGGAGCCAAGCTGAAGAGTTACCCTGTTGCACCTTCGTTCATAAACAGTCGTTTATAACTGAATTATTTTAACTAGCAGATATTTTGTAGTGATTATTAGTTTGTAATATCAACATTTGTTGAGTCTTCAACTACAAGACAAATTGTCACTATGGCAGATAGACGGAA
Source organism: Haliotis cracherodii (assembly GCF_022045235.1). NCBI lineage: Eukaryota > Metazoa > Mollusca > Gastropoda > Lepetellida > Haliotidae > Haliotis > Haliotis cracherodii. Next base: position 36,172,056 of record NW_027266286.1, read on the forward strand.
AAACTTCATGAAAAACAGTTTATTGCCATGGTATTTTCTACGTCAGAAAACAGCGAGGCATTCTGTCAGTCTAGGTTAACATATTGCATCGATGAAGTAATGCAGACTCAGTTTATTTATCAGCCTTTGTGTTATTTCCCACCACAATTCGAAGCATTCAAATCTCAACAAATACCACCTAGAACTTCAATTTAATAAAATTAGTGATACGCCTACATTTGCAGCACACAGACATCTTTGACAGGCCCAGACCTTTACCAATGATCTATAAAGTAAGTATACATCCGTGCCTTTACAAATATTTTAAGAAGAAATAACATTCAAAGTAATAAAACAACTGATTTTAAATGTTACTTTTTATATCAAAATTAATGTTGGATCTGAATATTTAAATTTGTATTATATTTTAGAAATATGCCAAATGAAAATCTACCATGCATCTATTAAGCACTCAGTTACTCAGTTGCAATATACATATTAGTCACCATGATTTGAAATAAGAGATTTACCCATATTATTCTGCCCCTTGTAACATGTGTCCCACCATTAAGTGCTCTGAGTCATCATAGGTGTTGTTTAATTCATTGATCCATCATTTCTTACAGAATTCTGATACTCATGCTCTTAAAATAGTTGTAAATTACAGAGATGTGTCCCAACAAACAACAAATCATACTGACTACCCCACAAAATGTGTATGTTACATAAATAGATGTAAATCATAGTTTTATCTTCTTGTTTTAGTAACATTATATTTATTTTAATGTTGACAAACTATTTCCCATACAAACCCACACACTATCCTGCTGTAGCTATGTATCCTGATTTTCATTCGACACCTGTAGTATAAAGTATATTTTGTAGATATTATTATCATATAGCAAATATGAATTTAGAAAGTTTATCATCAAATCTTCTGATGGTTAAATAAATGCAAATTGAGCCCCACAATCATTCCATGTAGATAAATTGATTTATTTATGTTATTTGTTTTTGCATATAACAGATTATACTTACATATGTTACAGTCAGTGTCTATAATCAGGCCCCATATGTATATTGACTGATTCACTCAGACAAGGTATATTTTTCCTTAAATTTTCATTCCTTATTATTGCCTGCAAAATAGGACTGGAGTTTAGACAGACTAACTGAAATGAATTAGACTTCATAATTTAATCTCCTCAATTTAAATTGGATCTATTTTGATCTTATGAAGTAACTTATGTAAGAAATAAAAAATGTTTTCACATTGAAATTGATTGATTCTCCAAACATGAAAGAATACCAGAGTCCTTTTTTTATGTTACTTATCTTTATTGGCATAATATTCAGTTCAGAAACAGATGACTGCTAAAAAGTCATGCATGTGTAATCAAATACTAGTACACATGCACAAGTATGCCAAGATATTAAATACAATAATAAGAGTCATTGTGCAATGCAGATATCTGTTGGTGTGAAGAGAAAAAAGAATAACATTAATAATTTGTTTATGTTGGAATTTGAAACATCAGTTTAGAATAAGGAAACATAAAAAGCAAGGCCTAATGAAGTTAAGAATCAGCTTTATCTGTGTTACAATCATATGATTATTGTCAATGCAAACTGGATGTAGACACTGCAATGTTAATACAGTCAACATTATAGAGATTGAAAATTAGTATGAATATATTGTTTTATTTTTTAAAAATTGCAGTTGGTACAAATACTCTTGAATATGTATTTTAACTATATATAGGGTCCTCTGTGTCTGCAAATTATTTTTTTCTACTTTGTAAAATTTCAAAAAGGCCAAAATAATATATATATAAGAATTGACCTTCACTTTGTGTGATTTCATTGGAGTATGAACCTTCATAGAGTGAGGACCAAACTGTATGAACGTCGGAGCTTATTTAGTACGTGTGACTTCATGTTTACACTGACAGCCATACAACAACCAGCTATATTGCGTAGTAAAAAAGTTCCTCAAAAAGAGAGGTGACAAGGGCGTATGGATGCACAACTTGCCCTTCAGAAACATCTTACGCAGCACATGTGTTCAAATCATATCCTCATTAGATGAGCAAGGTCTGTTAAGAACTACCTCAGTAAGTCAGTCACAGTGACAGCGCGTTGTAATACATTTACATCAAGTACAAGACGTGAAATGGCCGACACGATAAATACGTGACGGGAGAGATTTCCGAAGATTTTCATGAACCTGTGGCGGTTACATGTGTCAGTCATCATTGATTATCTGGCCGATCATTGAAAGGTGAATAATGATGTGTATTTTAAAGATGAGCAAGACCAGGCCAAAAATAAAATTTTACCTTATCCTGACTCATACTAATTTTTCCAAAAGGTGGTGGAAACTTCCTGAACTGTGTTCCTGGAGAACAGAAAAAAAACAGCTCACCTCATGCACCCCTGGCCGGCTCATGCACACCAGAAACACATGACCAAGATGGTGTGCTTGTCACTCTATCATTGTTGCATGAACTGAGTGGTTAGGGAAAAAATCCTGAGCTTTTGTAATCCGAGCCGTCCTATCAAAATTAGCTCTTTTTAATTAACATTTTTGCTTGGATTGAATCCTTCTAACCTCTATTCATCATATCTAAAGATTTTTTTTTAAAAATTCAGTTGGCTTAAAATCTTTAATATTTTTAGAATATACCTCTGTATTCATTATGAAATCATGTAATATATGTGTGCATGCCGTGCGTGTTTCAGAGTGAGATCCTCACCCCATCTGTCCTACATCCCTCAACACTGCACAGCAACTTACATTGCACAACTTAGACAGCCATGGGAAGCCTCAACCATTTTTGATGGACACATCAAAAGTACCAACAAGGTTGTGGTGCAGGACTCAAAAGAACAGATGTTGATGAAATCTGTCCAGATGTACAAAGCAGTCCATGCAGAGGGCACAGTTTAAAAGGAGATTTTGGGTTTTTAGAAAGCCAAGGACAAGCGATCTACCCACAGAGGGATGTCTTCTGCCTTTCGTAGTCCAGCTGTTGCCAAGAATTTAAAGGATCCCGTGCCTACTGATGAAGAAAAGCTGACAAACAACTGAGAACTTCCACCTCCAGCCATCTGTGTACAGATGTCAACAGTAGGTCGACGGTGGGGAGATACTGGAGGAATTTGGACATCCTGGACAACCCATTCATCATTCAAGAGGGGTTACCCACCAATTCTTCCAGAGGAACACACTTGCCACAAGATCCGGGGAAGGATAGATCTTCAGCAACCCATGCTTTCTGTGAAAGGCCACTAGGCTTGTCGAAAAAGGTGACTAACGGGATCTGGTGGTCAGGCTCACTGACTTGGTTGATGCCTGTCATCGTATCCCAATTGCATGGATCTATGTTCATAATCATGGATTGTCTGGTCCAGACTCGATTATTTACAGTCCGCCATCATATAGCTGGAATATTGCTGAGTGCAGCGTTATACAACAAACAAACCAAACCAAACCAACCAAACCAAACCAACCACAATAAGGAATTCAACAATGAAGATCTGCAGAAATTAGAAAAATTCAGAATGCTCCAGTTATCGCAGCTAAGTAGTTGATACATCAGCAAGATCATTTAGCAAGCATCGATCTTCAAGACACTAACCTTCACATTCCCATACATCCAGCCTCCATGAGATACCTGTCAGATTTCTTACGATGCAGCATCTGATTCAAGTACCAGAAGACCAGTGGGCAATCTGTCAATCAGTGACAAGTACTACTAGGACTACTCACCTCCTCTCAAGCATTGACAGTAAAAGGCAAACTGCAACTACTTTCCATTCAGCGGTTCCTACGACCATTTCTAGATCTTTCAGACTTCAACTACCACAACGACTGAAGAAATATCTATCATGGTGGACGATCAAGTCGAATGTCTGCAGATGAACCTTTTTGAACAAGCCGGAATACACACAGCATTTGTTTCTGGATGCATCCTTACAAGGATGGAGGGCTCACTTCACTTCAGAAGTAGCACCAAGGATATGGCCAGATGAAGAAAAACTTCTCCACATCAATCATCTAGAGTTAGAGGCAGTCATCCATGCTTTAGCTCATTGGGCCCCACAGCTGAAGAACAAGTTCTTGATGATAAGAACAGACAACCCAACTGTTGCGTTCTACATGACTGTCGAAGGAACAACAAGATCTGCAGCCCTTCTGAGGTTAGCCTTTCAACTCTACAATCTGACAGACAAGCCCAACTTAAGGTTAAAGGCAAGACACATCCCAGGAGTGTAAAACATACCAGCAGGCACCTTACCCAGACCATCCAAGCCATCAGCAACAGCATGGATGTTACATTCAGAAGCATTCCAGCTAGTGACAAGAGAAGGATGGTCCCCATCAGGGGATCTGTTCCTAACCAGATTCAACGGGCAGATAACAGCATTTGTCCACCAGAACCGGACCCAGAAAGCCTGGGTCATCGACACACTGGCGATATCATCAGAGGGGCTACACAGTTACACGTTCCCGCCACCAGCACTGATGCCCCTGATATCACAGATGATTATCCACACCTATTACTGCCTTTGGTTGTGACTTATTGGCCGGCAAGAAACTGGTTTCCAGAGCTCATTGCATTGGAAGGGAAACCCACCCTAATCCTCCGAAACTGGCCAGATCTTCTACTACATCCTCACATCAAGCAAGTTCATCAAAGACAGGAACTCCACGAACTTCAGGTATGTAACATATCACATTCAACCTCACTAGAAGAAGATATTCAGCCAGAGCAGCCAAGGCAGTGTCCTTAGTGCTTCCAAGGTCTACAAGAAGTCAAAGTGACAATAAATGGAAGAATTTTGACCAGTTTGCGAGATACAAGGGGTTCGCAGCAGCTAAAAGCCACTTCCCCACAAGTTGCAGATTTCCCATGTCACCTTAGGTGTACTAGGAACCTCAAGGGTTTAACTTTAGGCACCTACCTAGCAGCTAGCAGCTCCGTTATAACAGTGGGAAACAGAATCAAACTCACAGAATTGATTGCCTTACTGAGATCATACAGGCTTAGATGATCAACAGAAGAAATTCAGAGTCCCAGCCTGGGATCTGAATGTGGTACTGAACCACCTCACCAATGATGGCTAAGAACCTCTACAAAAGCTGATTTTGAACATCTTACCCAGAAGACATTATTTCTGCTCACACTAGCCATGGCAGCCATAATGTTAGATATACATGCGATCAGTTTCTCATATACAAGATTCAACAGGGGTGAACATGCATCAGTCCATCTCGGTCTGAGATGGGATTTCATCACCAAGAATCAGCTACCGATCAACCAGACAGACAATTTCACATCCCTTCGCTCTCATCCATCCTGGGATCAGAGGATGGTGAAGATTTGTCACTATGTCCAGTTCAAGCATTATCTATTTTTCTGCAGAGGACAAGCTCCAAAAGACAAGGGTTGAGAAGACTGTTCATTCCATTATCCAGAAACAGTTCAGCAGAAGTCTCCTGAACAACCATATGCATCTCCTTCTGGATAAGAGCAGATATGATGTTGCAGGAATTCACCAATTTGGACCATTTGTAGTTGCACAACAACTGACAGTGGATACTAGAAGTTTATTACCTACTCTACACTAGAATCATTTAAAGTTAGCGGGTAAAATTATTTTCCTTAGCAAACTTTGCTAAATCCACTAAATCTATAACATTTATTCCTCTTTTTCACAAGGCACCCTGCATGGATATAAAGAAGATTATCATGTTTGCCAGAGTTTAATTGATCAGATCTCGTTATGCACCATGCTCACAGGTGGAACCCAGCACCTTGCTGTAGGATTCAAGCAATTACTACGAGTCAGGATAAGGTAAAATATGTGTACTCTCACACTGAAGCACCCACCCAGCTCTCCCATCTTCCCCAGTTTATTGGCTGTTAGGTTAGTTTAACGAGAGGGTGACAAGTACACTGGCTTGGTCAGCTGGTTAAGGTGTGCATGTGCAGGCCAGGGATGTGTTTGGGTGAGCTGTTTTTCTTTCCTCCAGGAACACAGTTCTGGAAGTTTCCACAACCTTTGGAAAAAAAATAGAGACCAGCAAAATTAGTATGAGTCAGGATAAGTATAAATGATATTTTACTCTTAAACATTCATTTATTATTCAGCACCCATTACATATGACGCCTGACTATACAGTTTGGTTCAGTACAACCTACCAAAGTCAGTTGTGAACTAAGGACCATTTAGGTGTTTGCTGTGATGAACACCTTTGACAAAAATGAGGTATATTTTGTCATGTATTATTTATTGATAATCCTTAGTAAATATATATACTCTTTTAAAAAAAAAGATTTTCAAAAGAAGCCCTCTTGTCAGTTATCCATAATAATTGTATTACCCTCCCTCAACCTTGCACATGTGCAGACAAGAAGTCTTCACTTCTTTCGTGGGGTCAGCAACCCATGCTTGGCGTAAAAGAGGGTGGTCAGGCTCGCTGACTTAGTTGATTGCATGTCATCGATCCCAATTGTGTGGATCAATGTTCATGATGTCAATCACTGGATTGTCTGGTCCAGACTCGATTATTTACAGACCGCCGTCATATAGCTGGAATATTGCTGAGTGCGACGTTAAACAATAAACAAACAAACAAACTTCTTTCCTGTTTGTTGTTGGTAGTTTTTGCACTTTAATTTATTTAAGTTTTCAATTTTATCGTTTATTAGAAGACAACATTGTCCTGAAAGATAGCAAGGGAATGGTCGTTTTCACATTGTAATAAAGTTTGGTTTTTCAGCTTACATAGTTTACAAGATGATTGTTCTCTTCATCTGCATGAAAGATGAAGAGGATTAGTTTACCTAGGGTTTGAGTTTGTAATGTGGTAAACATTCTGTGTGACACAAGATGGGGGGTCTCCTCCACTATAATATACATGTCTCCTCAACTATAATGTATGGTGTGTGGGCATTTCAAGGCCTTAGGTGACCCACATGTTACCTCTTGGAGTGAGTGAGTGAGTGAGTATGGTTTTACGCCACTTTTAGCAATATTCCAGCAATATCACGGCGGGGGACACCGGAAATGGGCTTCACCCATTGTACCCATGTCGGGAATCGAACCCGGGTCTTTGGCGTGACGAGCGAATGCTTTAACCACTAGGCTACCCGACTGCCCCGTTACCTCTAGTTTTGGAAGTGCTGATCTGTTCAATATACAAAGAAAGCATACACCCTATGTGTGATTCTCTCCCAGGGGATGATTTTTTTTATAAGGTCCTGAAGGAGGGAAGGTAGAAAGTGGCGATTATTATTATGCTCAGTCCAGTCAGTAGGAACCTTCCAAGGACGCAGGAGGACAATCTCAGGGTGACACTCCTCCCCAGACACATGTCCCCCTGAATCTTTTGGTGGCAGAACAGCAGGAGAGCATGCAGGCCTTGCTGGAAAAGTGCCTGGACACAGGATATGACATACGGCCAGGATGGTCTCTGTTGGACCATGAGAGGTTACTTCACCATTGAATTAGTTTCATGGACAGTTATTGACAATCTCATCCACGGGTGAAAGTCTCTCCAACATTGTGATAGAATGTGGAGTGTATTTTCTCATGTAGTCTAGGATTCCCATGGCCGAGTTGGACAGGATGGACATGTGAGCCAGTTTTATCATTGGAAGACAGGGCATGAGCCATTTCTTACATCTTCCATTGGACCTCTCACATACGTATGAGGATTACACCATGGCATAGAGTAGCAGGAAGAGACTTGTGGCCACAGTCGCCACTGCAGATATCATGGTCAGTTTGGTTCCTGTATGTTCATCTGGTGACCCAGCCAGGTTAAGGACAGGAGACTGTGCTGCAGTGCTCACCATGCTGCACATGGAGCATATGCCAACTATCAACAACTCATTCTCAGATCGGGACTCAGGGCTGGAACCCTACAGGTTCAGATCAACACATGTAACCTGTGACCCAAATATCACGGTTACGAGGACAGTTCTACTAACCCACTCTTGGATCCAGAGTAGAAGGAATTCTTACAGTTGCTGTGGACAACAATGTCTTTTTTGTGGCAGACAATTTCAGTCTGAAGCATAATTATTTGATTCAGTAATTTTTTGGGACAATAAAATCCCAGGTCCCCCACCCCTGAACCTGAATATCAAATCGTCGGTCCCAAAACATCGTTGACACAGCAGAAGCCTGTCCTGGAGGTTGGGGCAGCCATAGATTCTGACTCATTAACTAACCATCCGGTTGTTCCAAACCATATCACCCTGGCCTTAACTATATGGACTACCTAGAAATGAAGGCAATTTTCTACTCTGTCTGGAACTCAACTATCTCCCTCCTCAGTCCTCATAGCCATGGACAAGAACAGATTCATCTTCCTGTGCGATGAGATCTCCTACATCAACCCAAGTTGGATATATTTCACAACAATCTACTCATACTTCATCTTGCTGCTTGGAAACTATCTCGTACAAAAATGCAAGACGCCTGTTTCTCTAGATCTGTCTCTACAGCCATGACAAGATCGTGAAAACCTTTTTCGGTTGATTTGAAAGGTGTATGATTTTTTAATGTGAAGCAGAAAGAGGAAAACCATCTTTTGCCATTACTAAATACTTGAAATTAGCTTCTAAAGCTCTTGCTATGTCTCCTAACAAGCTGAAAAATCTTGTCCGTGAATGGGGCTCTAGCAAGCAGGTGGGGAATATATCAAAACCATGTAGGGTTGAGAAATTAAACAGTTTTCAGAAACATCAAGTCAGACATGCAATTGTTATTTGTTTGTTTGTTTGTTGTTTAATGCTGCACTCAGCAATATTCCAGCTATATGACGGAGGTCTGTAAATAATTGAGTCTAGACCAGTCAATCCAGTGACTGACATCATGAACATCGATCCACACAATTGGGATACCATGAGATGCATAAATTATGTCAGTGAGCCTGACCATCTGATCCTCTTATGACAAGCACAGTCACCTTTTACGGCAAGCATTGGTTGCTGGAGATCTATTCTACCCTGGATCTTCACCAGTTCGTGCAATTGTTAAACTGCGTTCAGAAAATAACTTTGTGTTACTTAGACTCTTGAAGAAATACCTTGAAACTAAACATGATATAACTGTTACAAAATATATGCTATGGCAACTCTTGCATACATTTGGGTATAAATACTAAAACATTAGTGGTGGAAATTGGACTGTGTTATGTGAACGTTCTGACATCCTTCATCTCCAAAATCATTATCTCCAAACCATCAACAAGAAACGTGAAGAAGGATGTGAGCCTGTTTTCCTAGATGAGACATGAGTAAATGCCTCTCACACAGCTAGATGTCACTGCCTATCCAGTGAGGACTAAGGAGTATTTGAGAAAGTTACCAATGTGAAAAGGTGAAATACTCATCATTCTCCATGCTGGCTGTGCTAGTCAGGGTTTTCTCACAGGCTGTGAACTCGTCTTTCAATTCTAGTCCATGGACAACAGGGACTACCACACCAAAATGAATGGCAAGGTATTTCTGGAGTGGGTGAAAAATAAATTGGTTGCTGCTTTGCCTGCCAAGTGCCTTATTATCAGGGACAATGCACCATATCACAGTATGCAGAATCCAGACAGCAAGGCCCCAACGTCACAAAGGAGATACGGTGACATGGCTGCAACGGATGAATATGACCATTCCTTCCAGGGCTACAAAACCACAACCGTCATATCTAACAAACATGAGCCTGTGTATGTGGTTGGCAATTACATCAAGGTCTCCTTCATAAGGTTGCCACAGTCCTTGTATTGTTTGACTGTCCATATGAAAACCCCAACCCAACTTGGGAAGCATCTGTGACCAGGTCGTGGAGTGGATTGAGTGGCAAAATCCACCAGCAAAGAGTGTGGTTTGGTGGATCTGCCATGATCAGACACAATAAGCTATCTATCAGACATCACTCTATCTTCAACCATTGGCTCATGAGATCTTTCCTTCAGGAGGAAATCCCCATTGTTCTGTCCACTCTCTTGAAGGGTCCTGTTGAGTCTTTCATACTGCCACTTTGTTTCAAATGTCTAGACAACTTTTGTGGATAAGCACCAGTCTACTGTTTGGTGATGACTTGGAGATAGACAATTCCTGACCTTTACAAGTGTTTTGCATCTCGCTAATGTTCAAGCTCTCCGATTCTACTTAGCTGCAACACAACCACAGTGGAGAAACTGTCTCTTCATTTCATGTAATACAGCTTCAGATAAACACATTACCAAAGCAACAGTCACAGAATAGCTCAGAACTACAATCCCGACAGTTACTGGCATGAAGTTTAGGCAACTAGATGTCCTCTAAAGTATAGGACAGGTCATAGGTTAACATCAAATGATCACGCTGATGAGTTACGTGAATGATGTGAAGGACACAGGAAGTGAAGGCATAACTGGAAGTCATGGTCCAGAAGGTCACGTAGCCCACTTTCTGGAAATGGACGCATGCAGATAAAACTGTAATTCTATGGAAGTTTACCACATATTTGCATATGTCCTTGGCATTATTCCGAAAACGGGCCTTTAGGGTTGAATTTGGCATAATGTGCACCTAACATGGGTCAAAACAAGTAGCCACCACAAAATGCTGAATTTAGGGAAAAGAGACCCCATTTTGCAAGGAATCATGGAGTTGGGGTTCATTTTCTATTTGAATTCAGTTGACTGTTAACTATCCAGGGTATTACCAGATGACAGAACCCACTGATCCCTTGGATATATTCTGTCACTGATGTAATAGAGGCTTTGTAAAAATAAGAATGATGAAACAATGGTTGTTAATAATTCAAATATTACCTTCTACACCAGGAGTAATCCCACTCATCTCCCTGATATTTTGTATTTGGGATGCTAATGTTGGAAAGAATTGAAGACGTCCAGTCTCTGCATGCACAGAGGTTTAGGAAGGGAGATACTATAAGAATCTCAACTGGTTATGGATAGTTGCAAGTGAAGAGAACCTCTGTTGAAAAATCTCATGATTTAGGTATCATGACATCTGAAATACATGATTTCTAGCACCAATGTAATAGGTTGTATTCTTTTCATTATTAACAGTTATGTCAATTGTTTGATTTGTCTCTTACATTCATTGCCTGCATATTTACTTTCAATTGATTTATTTGGCATCTGCTGACTGCATGACAATGGAGTACAAGTTATTTTTTTCTATTGATTCTGAAAGGTTTGTGAAAATAAACAATGATGATTTGCCAAGCTATTGTCGTTGCATTATTTCCATTAACTACAGTAAATAATGATTTCATTTCACTTGTTTCAGAGCTTAAGTGATCTCTTAGGAAATGTCCATCACAGATGTAAAGGTTATATGTTTATTCATGTATGGGAGGCCATAGACCCATGTACTTTTCAGTTATATACTGAACAACAAAAGTTCCTGTGACATTGAATAAGATATAATGCAAAGTTATGTTTTTTACCAAATCTGAAACAATTTCGTTTTGCAACAGATAAAAGACTCCTGTAAGTGTTCAAATGGTTTAATTTGCCATACTGACTTCAGAAAATGTGTGATTTCATAAAAAAAACACGAACATGACAAAATGTCAATTTACAAATCAATAGTGTGTGTGTCCACCTCTGGTTGCGATGCAAGCAACACATCTTCGTCTCAAGGAATGGACCAGGCGTCGCACAAAGTCCTGTGGGATATCTGTCTATATCTGATGGAGCATGTTTCGAAGTTCCTTGAGTGTCTGTGGAACACGTGGTTGACGTCGAAGGCGCCGATCCATCTCATCCCGCAAGTGCTCGATTGGTGAGAGATCAGGGGAGCGAGCTGGCCAGGGGATGACTTTCACGCTGTTTTGTTGAAGAGAACAAGTCGAGCAATATGAGGCCGGGTGTTGTCATGTTGAAAGGTAATGCCCGGGCCATGAAGACGCAAAAACGGTAGAATAGCAGGGCCGATGATCTCGTCGCGGTAGCGCTGTCCATTGAGATTTCCCTCTACCACTATCAAACGGGTCCTCTGTCTTGCTGTAACCCTACCCCATACCATAACGCTGCCGCCCCCGAACCGATCATCTTCCACAATGATTGACGTAACGTTCCACCTCGATGTCGGTACACTCGAATCCGTCCCTCGCTGTGGCTTATGTGAAAACGAGACTCGTCAGTGAATAGAACCTGTCCCCACTGCATGGCCGTCCAGCGTAGACGCTGGCTGCACCACTAGTCGTGCTTGACGGTGGTTTCCTGTCAAAATGGGACGTCTGGCGACAATCCCTGCACATCTGAGGCGACGACGTACGGTTTGTGAAGATATTCGTTGAAGGCCAGGGATGCTCCTTGCAGTCACCGTTGCTGTTGTCTTGTCGATTATTGGTTACACGTTGCCTGCTACTACGAGGATGGTATCTGACTGCATTCGTCTGTTGCCAACGTTGCCTTATAAACCTTCTGGCTTTGTGTAACTCGATATGGAGTTTTTGAAATTGTGGTAACACCTCGCAGGAGGTATTACAACGATTGTAACTCCTCGCAGGTGGGCTTATAATCATTTCTTCCGTTCAGATTGTAACATGTTATGAAATGTAAAATCAAATGACAAATTTTTTCTTTATATTCCCGAGGATCGAACTCGCATATCTGTAACCCAGTGACTGTACCACAAGGCCACAGAGGTGTTGATAAGCAGCTCTGATTTTTAGAATGTCCTTTTCAAGATCCGTACGCCAGCAACAGGCTGTACAATGAATGAGCGTCAGTCAAAGCAAAACGTGTAATAGTCTCAGCCTACGAGACGCACGTGCAGATTTCGTGCCATTGCGGGACGCACGTGCAGATTTCGCACCGTTGCGAAACCCACGTGCTGAGGTCACCGGTTTCACGACTGCACGCGATATTTCATCTCCGATACAGGTTATACATTTTAGAGTTTTTATTACAGTTACTTCATTAAAAACGTTGTCTATGCGATAAGTGGGTTTATAAGTTGGACAAACCAAGTCTCCTCGAGATTACTAGAGATTATAAACCCTCACATTCGGGAACGTCCCTCATGTGAGGGTTTACAATCTCTAGTAATCCATCGGAGACATGGTTTCTCCTACACATAAACACCAAATTGTGTTTCTGTGGTCTTAACGTTAAATTGTCTTGCAACATCACGCGGACTCGATCCTGCTTCAAGCATACCAAAATTTTCGAACAGGCGTGGCATTTCGTAATGTTGAATAATTGAGTAATTTCGTTGTTTTTCTGAGTGGTTGTTGTCAGCACGATGCATGGGGGTTGCTTAAAAGTCAACTTTTGCATGGAATGCATGCTTTTCTGTAGCAGCTGCGTTTTTGTGACTTGATTCCATACATGTACTACAATATTGAAAACCAAACTTTACTTGTTTGAAAAATACACTAAAATATTGGTGTCACAGGAACTTTTGTTGTTGAGTATATTAATACATGGATTGTTATAAATCCTTACAGGAATATACTTTTGTCTTAATGATGCGTAAAACGGGCAGACAAACACAAAATTGACTTCATCCTCAATACAACCATTGTTACGTAGCCAACAAAAGCGTGATGAATAAACAATATCCTCTCTCCTGCCCAGATTACTGGTATATGCAATTCACTAAATCTCTATAGGCACAGCATACGTCTATGGTCTCAATTTCTGAAAGCTGTAACATAATATTCCATATCCAATGATATCTTGACGTGTTAATAATACCTTATTATACCAGATTCATAAATTTTCATCTGGATACTCTGTTACAATTCAATAAACGCTGTCTAAACAGCTGCAAGAAACAATTAACATCACCAATATTCTGTTCGTGCCACACATAACCAAATCCATAAATCTCTAGTAAATATTTAACATGAGTTGCCCAAATAATTCTACCACATTCTTTCAGCTCCTTCATTAACAAATAACACTGACGGGGATATCTTTCATTCATTCAAATAAGTTTACACTAGTATGCCACACACTTCATATGATATCCACATGCAGACCACATCTTCCACATTCAGCCAATATTGCTGTGCTAGATACATATTTATTACTCCTAAAACAAATTTACAAAAATTAGTATGAAAAGTTCCGACAATTTGTCTAGCTTTGCAACCCCAGATCTCCGCACCATAAAGAAGACTGGGCTCTATCTTAATATCAAACAATTTAAATAAAATGATAACTGGCTTATTTACAAAAGGAAACTGCAATTGTTCAGTGACAAACAAAGCCTTATTGGCTTTAATCCTGAGGTATCAATGCATTTTGTCCAAGACAATCTGTTTGAAAACAGAACACCCAGATAACTGTAGTAAGTACTAACATTGATACGCTTATCATTCAGAAACCATCGTTCATCATACCTTAAAGTACCAACTCTTCTGAAAACCAAAATTTCGGTTTTAGACATGTTAATTCAATTCCCTACATTTTACAAAGATTGGATAAAATATAAGTTTTTCTTTGCAGACCTATTACTTTGTCATCGAATATACACACATCATCTGCATATGGTAAAAGTAATATGTCTATAAAGTCCTCTCCAATAAAAATCCCTCGCAAATCACTACTTTCTATCATAGACTGTAATTCAAGGATAAACATGAATAGAAACGGACTCAACACGCAGCACTGTCGAACGCCACTCCGTGATTCGAAATAATCTGAAAGAGAGATATTTGATGTCCTGACAGCACACTGAATCTTAGGGTACAGATCCATCAAAACCACCAATAAACGACTGTGTATTCCATTTTTCATTATTGAATACCACAGGAGCTTTCGGTTAATCGAATCGAACACTTTTCAGAAATCAACAAACAATAAAATCTTCCCCGACATTTACAGAGATATTTTTGTGCTAAACACTCTGATGTAAAATATAATGAACCGCGAAAAAAGTCACCCCAAGGAACATTGCATGAAAAGTATTTATTTATATCATTTAAATATCTGGGTTACTTTTGTCCACAATCCACCCAGATCGGATAACACTCATTTGTTATTGAATTGCTACCACATGTCAAGATTGACAAGAAATCAGCGACACCAAGCTCGTGGACGATTGCAAGCTGGACAAACCTCCCAGCAAGTAGCCAATGCATTTCAAGTCCTCGCAAAGAACATATACAGGCTCCAGCAACGGTACTAGACCACCAACACTACACATGACCAACCACGTAGTGGAAGACCAAGGGTCACCACCCGACGTCAGGATCGTCAGATTGTGCGACAGCATCTTCAAGATCACTTTGATACTGCTGTGGAAACTGCCCGACAGACCACGGGGCACACCAGCGACACATTAGTGCGGACACCGTGCATCGACGATTGACGAGCAGACACCACAGGCCACAACCGAGGACCCATTCTGACACCACGTCATCGTCGGGACCGTCTTCAGTGGGCAACACAGCACCAGCATTGGCGCCTCCAGCAGTGGAGAAGAGTCCTTTTCTCAGATGAGAGCCGTTTCTGTATCTAAACAGTAGATGGCACAGAGAGAGAGCGAGTCTGGCAATTGTGGAAACGTTGTTTGAGAGACTCGTGTGGTGGTCCGAACATCATGGTATTGGGTGGAATTGGTCTTGCACAGAAGGTCGGCCCTGTGGTCTTCCAGAACATCGGTCTAGGGAGAGGCAATGGTGTCACAGCAGCTCCTGTACATTGATCAAGTCTTGAGAACACACGCCATACCTCATTTGGCACGTCGCCGCAACCGCATGATACCTTTTCCCACACTGTGCCAACACTGTGAGAGCAACAAGAGACTTCCTCCAGCAAAATGGCATCAGAACAATGAAGTGGCCTGCCCTCAGTCCCGATTTAAATCCCATTGAGCACCTTAGGGACGAGATTCAAAGACGGCTGAATGACGTCCGACCAAGGACGACAACTGCATCTTAACAGCGTCAGGCGTTCCTCAGAGTGTGGGCTCAAGTGCCTATGGCCTTCATCAACCGCCTCATCCATTCCATAAATCGATGTTGCACGGCAGTCATCAATACACATGGCGGACACATGAGATACTGACTTGTGATGCCATTTTCTCAGAGACTAGTGTTGTGTTTCACTTTAAGAACATTTGACACTTTAATTTCAACCTTGATTATTAGTTTTGCCAATATGTCTCATTCTGCCTCATCAAGATTGTCCCCATTCACAGGTTTATCAGTTAAATTAAACACATGCTGGAAATATTCAGTCCACTGCATATTGCTAATACATGGGCTGCCTGTCACAGAAGGTGAAGAAATAATATTGTTGACGCATCTCCAAAAGGATTTACCTTTTTTGCTATTATTGACCAAATCATTTATACACTCTTCATCATGCTCCAACCTCTTTTGTCTACATATTTCTCTATATTTATTCTTAATTACAAAATATTCCTTCAAAAGTTCCTTATTTCCTGAGATTTTGAATACATCGAATTTATTAAACTTTTCATTAACAGTGTCCTTCCAAACATATCTTGGTTTATCTGACGATGTTCCTCGTTTTCTGCCCCGAGTAATATAGACAATGATGGTTCTGGACCACTTCCACTGAAGCCAGATTTAAATACCTATACTGCTACTACAGAGGGAATTGTTTATACAAAAATGATGATACGCACTAACGATCGCCATGAATCGTATTAAATACACAAATTAGCCACTGCGGCTAAGGTATCTAAAGATGTGGCCAAGGATTAGCTATAGGAACAAGCGATGTGGCAAATATACTTACGGCACCGCGTTATATCCCGAGGAAGAAGTTTGATATTTTTACAATGAATGAAGTTCATCAGGCTGACCTCTTGCTTCTTCCGAATGATGAGGTAAGACGCAAAACATATAAACATGCTTTAACCGTAGTGGATGTGGCTGGTCGCGACAAGGAGGCTGAACCATTAACCTCGAAAGATTCAACGGAAGTAGCTTATGCACTGAGCCGCATATATACACGCGGACCACTAAAATGGCCCAAGTTATTTCAAGTAGATCCAGGTCGCGAGTTTATGGGATCAGTAACTAAACTGTTAACAAAGCACGATGTGTCGAAATCAGGCATGGTGAAAAAGAGGCCCATCGTAGTCAAGCTATCGTTGAAAGATTTAACCGGACATTATCGGAACGTTTGTTTGGATATCAGTATGGGATTGAAATGAAATCGGAAGATTGAGATCAACCAAATGGGTTACACGATTATCAGCTGTTGTATCAGCGCTGAATAATGGAGTAACAAGATTAATCGGGAAGAAACCATCCGATGCGATTAAAATGAAATCTGTGACTTCCTAATCTTCAGCACTGAGGAGAGGCAAAGAACAAAAACTTCCGGATAGAGTAAGCGTAAGATATTTATACCAGCCCGGTGAACTCGAGGAAGGCCAACGTCCCGCAACAGATCCGATTTGGTCCCTTAAGACATATAACATTAATCGATTGGTTATGAAAGAAGGAGAGCCTATTCTTTATTATCTTCAAGATGGACCGGGTAGGGCATTTGTACGAGAAGAGTTGTTCATAGTTCCCGACGGTACGGTATTACCACCATAACCATAAGCATAGGTAGTTACACCATCATTATCAATCCATCTCTTTGTATCTAAGGTGGATAATGATGTCTTGTTCATTCTTAATCCATATATCCTATGATCGTAACTTCTTAAAGAGTTCACCTCGTGTTTGAATGTTCTACCTTTGAATAATGCTTCTTTACACTGTTCGTGATTGATATGCTTTTTTACCACATACTTCTTAACACCCTTAGCTTTTCTTTTCTCTCCATTATCGGACTTCTTTATAGAATACATCTTAGGTCTTAGTCCAACATACTCCGCAATAGGGGTCCCAGCACATTCATCCTTCATCTTACCTAACACCTTTTTATTTACAACGCTGTGCAGTGGATTGTCTTTTGGGTAATCGCTCGTATATATGTATTTTTTCTGCCATATCTTTATACACATCCTCGGTTTGTATTTCCATCAACAAAGAATCTGTAACTATAACACCTCGCATCTATCACCGTATTGCTTCCTCAGTTCGTTGTAATAAAAGTCATACATTAAGTGTTTTGACAAGTCAAGAATACTCGTACCAACGTACACCGGTCTGTTGAATTTTTTATTACTCTTCTGTATAGGCAGCTCCGCTAAGTCGGTATCGAATATCTTGCTTCTGTTAAAAGCCGGACTGGCTGTAAGTTTCCTGAGTCTTTCTTCCTCATTAGATCTGACTAATTTAACATCAACACACTTCCTTAGATTCTCCTTAGTTTTACCAAATACTGAGTTATTCATGAGCTTATATAGGTTCTTTGCGAAATCGCTGGTAGCCACATTTCTTAAATCTGTGTTCAGCCTTATATAGGGCTCCATCCAAGGGTTTTGATCAAACTTAAGAACTCTTTATTTTCATGCCTAACGATAGATATAACTGGAGATTTCTGTAGTGAACTATATATTTTGTCTTATCCATCAAATTTGGTACGAGTTTTTCTACGTTAGCTAACCTAGTATTGCCAATCAAGGAGTGTTCATATTCCGACATCCAATATTTATTAACCATTACTCTTTTGGGAGCTAGCGGATAACTGTTATGGTCTTTGTGCAACTCTTTTGCATATTCCAAGTCGACTTCCAGTATGTACCCTTTATCGGAATCTGTGGGGATTGATATCACAACGATCCACCCAAAACCACCCGTGGGTAAAGGCTGGCTCATAGCCCATCCGTACAAATTGTTAGCGTCGAGATATGATATGTGCGTATCGGGTTTACTTGAATCATATCCTTCCACAAATTTGTTATTAGCCTTAGAATACCGTTTCGCTGTCATCGATATACCACCTCTTAATCCTTTCTCAACAAACAACTGCATATCGTAATCGGTGAGTAGTTTTAGCTCTACACCGGTCTTCTTCAACAATGCATCCCACGATAGTTCAGGACTTGAATAGTACCATGCCGGGCTAAATTGTCCAGGGAAGATAACAGAAACTGAGTCTATGAATCTAAGCCCCTTACTTTGTTTTGTTAAGGCTTTCCCATCCTTGTCCGTATAATGTATAGTTTTAGTCAACGAGAATGAGATATATTTTTCCATATTATTAGGAATGCACGTTAAGCCGCCATCGGCCTTTGAGATAGCTTGCATAATGAGATAAGAATCATATCCTCTAAGGTTGTGAAACACAACGGGGATGAGTATTGTTTGAGAATTCATTTTTAGTTTCAAGTTACACTTGTTATGCGCGGCTCCCTGATAATTACCCGTGACGTGGCAATGATCTCTTACAGAATCCCCATTCAGGGGTTTATTACAAACATGACAAATCGTTGACTTCTTATAGGCCCTCCAATCATCCCTCGTCATACACATGGGTTTCTTACGCGATAATTTTCTCCGATTATTCTATCTTCATTTTGTAGGTAATCTAGGAACTTTTCCGCTGCATCGGGACCTCTGTAAATCACGGGCGGGTTTTCTATTATTTATTTTCTATAGGTTTGATAATTGCTGCGAAGTCAGCATAAATTATGTACATTGTACATGCTGAACTGGTGCCTTTTGCTAGGTTCTATGAGGGGAGGGTTCGTTCCTGGAGGATAACTCATAAACCTTTCAATATATTTTCATGAAAATTTGCAGGTTTGTCAGGTACATGCTGAACTGGTGCCTTTTGCTATTTAGAAATTTTAGAAATTTTTATTTTTTACTTTTCCATGGCAACAAGATGGACTTAGGTTATATAAGGGTAGGGTTCGTTTCCGGAGCATAACTCATAAACCGTTCAATATTTTTTCATGAAACTTTGCAGGTTTGTCAAGTGCATGCTGAACTCGTGCCTTTTGCTATTTAGAAATTTAAGAATATTTTTATTTTTTTTTACATTTCCATGGCAACAAGATGGACTTAGGTTCAGTGAGGGTAGGGTTCGTTTCCGGAGCATAACTCATAAACTGTTCAATATATTTTCATGAAACTTTGCAGGTTTGTCAAGTACATGCTGAACTGGTGCCTTTTGCTATTTAGAAATTTAAGAAATTTTTCTTATTCATGTTTCCACGGCAACAAGAACGACTTAGGTTCTATGAGGGTAGAGTTCGTTTCCGGTGCATAACTCATAAACCGTTCAATATTTTTTCATGAAACTTTGCAGGTTTGTCAGGTACATGCTGAACTCGTGCCTTTTGCTATCAAGAAATTTTAGAAACTTTCATTTTTTTACTTTTCCATGGCAAAAAGATGCATTCTGTGAGTGTAGGGTTAGTTTCCGGAGCATAACTCATAAACCGTTCAATGTACTTTCATAATACTTTGCAGGTCTATCAAGTACATAATGAACTGGTGCCTTTTGCTATTTAGACATTTTTATTTTTTTATGTTTCCATGTCAAAAAGATGGACTTAGGTTCTTTGAAGGGAGGGTTCGTTTCCGGAGCATAACTCATAAACCATTCAATATTTTTTCATGAAAATTTGCAGGTTTGTCCAGTACCTGCTGAACTGGTGCCTTTTGCTATTAAGAAAATTTAGAAATCTTTATTGTTTTACTTTTCCATGGCAACAAGATGGACTTATGTTCTGTGAGGGGAGGATTCGTTACAGGAGCATAACCCATAAACCGTTAAATATTTTTTCATGAAACTTTGCTGGTTTATCAAGTACATGCTGAACTCGTGCCTTTTGCTATTAAGAAATTTTAGAAACTTTTATTTTTTTACTTTTCCATGGCTAAAAGATGCATTCTGTGAGTGTAGGGTTAGTTTCCGGAGCATAACTCATAAACCATCCAATGTACTTTCATAATACTTTGCAGGTCTATCAAGTACATAATGAACTGGTGCCATTTGCTGTTTAGAAATTTCAGAAACTTTTCTTTTTTATGTTTCCACTTCAACAAGATTGACTTAGGTTCTATGAGGGTAGGGTTAGTTTCGGAGCATAACTCATAAACCGTTCAATATATTTTCATGAAACTTTACAGGTTTGTCAGGTACATACTGAACTCGTGCCTTTTGCTATTTAGAAATTTTAGAAACTTTTATTTTTTTACTTTTCCATGGCAAAAAGATGCATTCTATGAGGGTAGGGTTAGTTTCCGGAGCATAACACATAAACCATCCAATGTACTTTCATAATACTTTGCAGGTCTATCAAGTACATAATGAACTCGTGCCTTTTGCTACTTAGAAATGTTAGAAATTTTTATTTTTTTACTTTTCCATGGCAACAAGATGAACTTTAGGCTCTATCAGGGTAGGATTCGTTTCCGGTGCATAACTCATAAACCGTTCAATATTTTTTCATGAAACTTTGCAGGTTTGTCAGGTGCATGCTGAACTCGTGCCTTTTGCTATTAAGAATTTTTAGAAACTTTTATTTTTTTACTTTTCCATGGCAAAAAGATGCATTCTGTGAGGGTAGGGTTGGTTAGTTTCCGGAGCATAACTCATAAACCGTTCAATATTTTTTCATGAAACTTTACAGGTTTGTCAGGTACATGCAGAACTCGTGCCTTTTGCTATTTAGAAATTTTAGAAACTTTTATTTTTTTACTTTTCCATGGCAAAAAGATGCATTCTGTGAGTGTAGGGTTCGTTTCCGGAGCATAACTCATAAACCATCCAATGTACTTTCATAATACTTTGCAGGTCTATCAAGTACATAATGAACTGGTGCCATTTGCTGTTTAGAAATTTCAGAAACTTTTCTTTTTTATGTTTCCACTTCAACAAGATTGACTTAGGTTCTATGAGGGTAGGGTTAGTTTCGGAGCATAACTCATAAACCGTTCAATATATTTTCATGAAACTTTACAGGTTTGTCAGGTACATGCTGAACTCGTGCCTTTTGCTATTTAGAAATTTTAGAAACTTTTATTTTTTTACTTTTCCATGGCAAAAAGATGCATTCTGTGAGGGTAGGGTTAGTTTCCGGAGCATAACTCATAAACCGTTCAATATTTTTTCATGAAACTTTACAGGTTTGTCAGGTACATGCTGAACTCGTGCCTTTTGCTATTTAGAAATTTTAGAAACTTTTATTTTTTTACTTTTCCATGGCAAAAAGATGCATTCTGTGAGGGTAGGGTTAGTTTCCGGAGCATAACACATAAACCATCCAATGTACTTTCATAATACTTTGCAGGTCTATCAAGTACATAATGAACTGGTGCCTTTTGCTACTTAGAAATGTTAGAAATTTTTATTTTTTTACTTTTCCATGGCAACAAGATGAACTTTATGCTCTATGAGTGTAGGATTCGTTTCCGGTGCATAACTCATAAACCGTTCAATATTTTTCATGAAACTTTGCAGGTTTGTCAAGTACATGCTGAACTCGTGCCTTTTGCTGTTTAGAAATGTTAGAAATCTTTAATTTTTTTACTTTTCCATGGCAACACGATGGACTTCTATGAGGGTAGGATTCGTTTCCGGAGCATAACTCATAAACCGTTCAATATATTTTCATGTAAATTTGCAGGTTTGTCAGGTACATGCTGAACTCGTGCCTTTTGCTATTTAGAAATGTTAGAAAATTTCATTTTTTTATGTTTCCATGCCAACAAGATGAACTTAGGTTCTTTGAAGGGAGGGTTCGTTTCCGGAGCATAACATATAAACCATCCAATGTACTTTCATAATACTTTGCAGGTCTATCAAGTACATAATGAACTGGTGCCTTTTGCTATTTAGAAATGTTAGAAATTTTTCTTTTTTATGTTTCCACGGCAACAAGATTGACTTAGGTTTTATGAGGGTAGGGTTCGTTTCCGGAGCATAACTCATAAACCGTTCAATATATTTTCATGAAAATTTGCAGGTTTGTCAAGTACATGCTGAACTCATGCCTTTTGCTGTTTAGAAAGTTTAGAAATCTTTAATTTTTTTATGTTTCCACTTCAACAAGATTGACTTAGGTTCTATGACGGTAGGGTTCGTTTCGGAGCATAACTCTTAAACCGTTCAATATATTTTTTTTACTTTTCCATGGCAACAAGATGAACTTTAGGCTCTATGAGGGTACGATTCGTTTCCGGTGCATAACTCATAAACCGTTCAATATATTTTCATGAAACTTTGCAGGTTTATCAAGTACATGCTGAACTCGTGCCTTTTGCTATTCGGATATTTTTTAGAAACTTTTATTTTTTTACTTTTCCATGGCAACAAGATGAACTTTAGGCTCTATGAGGGGAGGATTCGTTTCCGGTGCATAACTCATAAACCGTTCAAATTTTATTTTTAAACTTTACAGGTCTACCTAGTACATGCTGAACTCGTGGCTTTTGCTTTTAAGAAATTTTAGAAACTTTAATTGTGTTACTTTTCCATGGCAAAAAGATGCATTCTGTGAGGGTAGGGTTAGTTTCCGGAGCATAACTCATAAACCGTTCAATGTACTTTCATAATACTTTGCAGGTCTATCAAGTACATGCTGAACTGGTGCCTTTTGCTATTTAAAAATCTTAGACATTTTTATTTTTTATACTTTTCCATGGCAACAAGATGGACATAGGTTCTTTGCTGTTAAGAAATTTTAGAAACCTTTATTTTTTTACTTTTCCATGGCAAAAAGATGCATTCTGTGAGTGTAGGGTTAGTTTCTGGAGCATAACGGGTGCCTTTTTCTGTTTACAAATTTTAGAAATCTTTAACTTTTTTATGTTTCCACTTCAACAAGATTGACTTAGGTTCTATGACGGTAGGGTTCGTTTCGGAGCATAACTCATAAACCGTTCAATATATTTTCATGAAACTTTGCAGGTTTGTCAGGTACATGCTGAACTCGTGCCTTTTGCTATTCGGATATTTTTTAGAAACTTTTATTTTTTTACTTTTCCATGGCAACAAGATGAACTTTAGGCTCTATGAGGGGAGGATTCGTTTCCGGTTTATAACTCATAAACCATTCAATATATTTTCATGAAACTTTGCAGGTTTGTCAAGTACATGCTGAACTCGTGCCTTTTGCTACTTAGAAATGTTAGAAATTTTTATTTTTTTACTTTTCCATGGCAACAAGATGAACTTTATGCTCTATGAGGGTAGGATTCGTTTCCGGTGCCTAACTCATAAACTGTTCAATATATTTTCATGAAACTTTGCAGGTTTGTCAAGTACATGCTGAACTCGTGCCTTTTGCTATTAAGAATGTTTAGAAACTTTTATTTTTTTACTTTTCCATGGCAACAAGATGAACTTTAGGC
Source organism: Haliotis cracherodii (assembly GCF_022045235.1). Lineage (NCBI taxonomy): Eukaryota > Metazoa > Mollusca > Gastropoda > Lepetellida > Haliotidae > Haliotis > Haliotis cracherodii. The sequence continues at coordinate 36,196,260 of NW_027266286.1, forward strand.
TCTATGAGGGTAGGATTCGTTTCCGGTGCATAACTCATAAACCATTCAATATATTTTCATGAAACTTTGCAGGTTTGTCAAGTAGATAATGAACTGGTGCCTTTTGCTATTCGGATATTTTTTAGAAACTTTTATTTTTTTACTTTTCCATGGCAACAAGATGAACTTTAGGCTCTATGAAGGTAGGATTCGTTTCCGGTGCATAACTCATAAACCGTTCAATATATTTTCATGAAACTTTGCAGGTTTGTCAGGTACATGCTGAACTCGTGCATTTTGCTATTAAGAATTTTTAGAAACTTTTATTTTTTTACTTTTCCATGGCAACAAGATGAACTTTAGGCTCTATGAGGGTACGATTCGTTTCCGGTGCATAACTCATAAACCGTTCAATATATTTTCATGAAACTTTGCAGGTTTATCAAGTACATGCTGAACTCGTGCCTTTTGCTATTCGGATATTTTTTAGAAACTTTTATTTTTTTACTTTTCCATGGCAACAAGATGAACTTTAGGCTCTATGAGGGGAGGATTCGTTTCCGGTGCATAACTCATAAACCGTTCAAATTTTATTTTTAAACTTTACAGGTCTACCTAGTACATGCTGAACTCGTGGCTTTTGCTTTTAAGAAATTTTAGAAACTTTAATTGTGTTACTTTTCCATGGCAAAAAGATGCATTCTGTGAGGGTAGGGTTAGTTTCCGGAGCATAACTCATAAACCGTTCAATGTACTTTCATAATACTTTGCAGGTCTATCAAGTACATGCTGAACTGGTGCCTTTTGCTATTTAAAAATCTTAGACATTTTTATTTTTTATACTTTTCCATGGCAACAAGATGGACATAGGTTCTTTGCTGTTAAGAAATTTTAGAAACCTTTATTTTTTTACTTTTCCATGGCAAAAAGATGCATTCTGTGAGTGTAGGGTTAGTTTCTGGAGCATAACGGGTGCCTTTTTCTGTTTACAAATTTTAGAAATCTTTAACTTTTTTATGTTTCCACTTCAACAAGATTGACTTAGGTTCTATGACGGTAGGGTTCGTTTCGGAGCATAACTCATAAACCGTTCAATATATTTTCATGAAACTTTGCAGGTTTGTCAGGTACATGCTGAACTCGTGCCTTTTGCTATTCGGATATTTTTTAGAAACTTTTATTTTTTTACTTTTCCATGGCAACAAGATGAACTTTAGGCTCTATGAGGGGAGGATTCGTTTCCGGTTTATAACTCATAAACCATTCAATATATTTTCATGAAACTTTGCAGGTTTGTCAAGTACATGCTGAACTCGTGCCTTTTGCTACTTAGAAATGTTAGAAATTTTTATTTTTTTACTTTTCCATGGCAACAAGATGAACTTTATGCTCTATGAGGGTAGGATTCGTTTCCGGTGCCTAACTCATAAACTGTTCAATATATTTTCATGAAACTTTGCAGGTTTGTCAAGTACATGCTGAACTCGTGCCTTTTGCTATTAAGAATGTTTAGAAACTTTTATTTTTTTACTTTTCCATGGCAACAAGATGAACTTTAGGCTCTATGAGGGTAGGATTCGTTTCCGGTGCATAACTCATAAACCATTCAATATATTTTCATGAAACTTTGCAGGTTTGTCAAGTAGATAATGAACTGGTGCCTTTTGCTATTCGGATATTTTTTAGAAACTTTTATTTTTTTACTTTTCCATGGCAACAAGATGAACTTTAGGCTCTATGAAGGTAGGATTCGTTTCCGGTGCATAACTCATAAACCGTTCAATATATTTTCATGAAACTTTGCAGGTTTGTCAGGTACATGCTGAACTCGTGCATTTTGCTATTAAGAATTTTTAGAAACTTTTATTTTTTTACTTTTCCATGGCAACAAGATGAACTTTAGGCTCTATGAGGGTAGGATTCGTTTCCGGTGCATAACTCATAAACCGTTCAACATATTTTCATGAAACTTTGCAGGTTTGTCAGGTACATGCTGAACCCGTGCCTTTTGCCATTCGGATATTTTTTAGAAACTTTTATTTTTTTACTTTTCCATGGCAACAAGATGAACTTTAAGCTCCATGAGGTTAGGATTCGTTTCCGGTGCATAACTCATAAACCGTTCAATATTTTTTCATGAAACTTTGCAGGTTTGTCCGGTACATATTAAACTCGTGCCTTTTGCTACTTAGAAATGTTAGAAATATTTCTTTTTTATACTTTTCAATGGCAACAAGATGAACTTTATGCTCTATGAGGGGAGGATTCGTTTCTGGTGCATAACTCATAAACTGTTCAATATATTTTCATGAAACTTTGCACGTTTGTCAGGTACATGCTGAACTCGTGCCTTTTGCTATTAAGAATTTTTAGAAACTTTTATTTTTTTACTTTTCCATGGCAAAAAGATGCATTCTGTGAGGGTAGGGTTCGTTTCCGGAGCATAACACATAAACCATCCAATGTACTTTCATAATACTTTGCAGGTCTATCAAGTACATAATGAACTGGTGCCTTTTGCTATTTAGAAATGTTAGAATTTTTTCTTTTTTATGTTTCCACTTCAACAAGATTGACTTAGGTTCTATGACGGTAGGGTTCGTTTCGGAGCATAACTCATAAACTGTTCAATATATTTTCATGAAACTTTGCAGGTTTGTCAGGTACATGCTGAACTCGTGCCTTTTGCTATTTAGAAATTTTAGAAATCTTTAATTTTTTTACTTTTCCATGGCAACACGATGGACTTCTATGAGGGTAGGGTTCGTTTCCGGAGCATAACTCATAAACCGTTCAATATATTTTCATGAAAATTTGCAGGTTTGTCAAGTACAAGCTGAACTCGTGCCTTTTGCTATTTATAAATTTTAGAAATTTTAGAAATCTTTAATTTTTTTATGTTTCCACTTCAACAAGATTGACTTAGGTTCTATGAGGGTAGGGTTCGTTTCCGGAGCATAACTCATAAACCGTTCAATATATTTTCATGAAAATTTGCAGGTTTGTCAAGTACATGCTGAACTCGTGCCTTTTGCTGTTTAGAAATTTTAGAAATCTTTGTTATTTTTACTTTTACATGGCAACACGATGCACTTCTATGAGGGTAGGGTTCGTTTCCGGAGCATAACTCATAAACCGTTCAATAATTTTTCATGAAAATTTGCAAGTTTGTCAAGTACAAGCTGAACTCGTGCCTTTTGCTATTTAGAAATTTTAGAAAAATCTTTATTTTTTTTACTTTTCCATGGCAACACGATGGACTTCTATGAGGTTGGAAGGGTTCGTTTCCGGAGCATAACTCATAAACCGTTCAATAATTTTTCATGAAAATTTGCAAGTTTGTCAAGTACAAGCTGAACTCGTGCCATTTGCTATTTAGAAATTTTAGAAATCTTTAATTTTTTTACTTTTCCATGGCAACACGATGGACCTCTATGAGGGTAGGGTTCGTTTCCGGAGCATAACTCATAAACCGTTCAATATATTTTCATGAAAATTTGCAGGTTTGTCAGGTACATGCTGAACTCGTGCCTTTTGCTATTAAGAAATTTTAGAAACTTTTATTTTTTTACTTTTCCATGGCAAAAAGATGCATTCTGTGAGGGTAGGGTTATATTCCGGAGCTAAACTGGTGCCTTTTGCTGTTTAGAAATTTGAGAAACTTTTATTTTTTATACTTTTCCATGTCAACAAGATGAACTTTAGGCTCTATGAGGGTAGGATTCGTTTCCGGAGCATAACTCATAAACCATCCAATGTACTTTCATAATACTTTGCAGCTCTATCAAGTACATAATGAACTGGTGCCTTTTGCTATTTAGAAATGTTAGAAATTTTTCTTTTGTATGTTTCCACGGCAACAAGATGCATTCTGTGAGGGTAGGGTTAGTTTCCGGAGCATAACACATAAACCATCCAATGTACTTTCATAATACTTTGCAGGTCTATCAAGTACAAGCTGAACTCGTGCCTTTTGCTATTTAGAAATGTTAGAAATTTTTCTTTTTTATGTTTCCACTTCAACAAGATTGACTTAGGTTCTATGAGGGTAGGGTTCGTTTCCGGAGCATAACTCATAAACCGTTCAATATATTTTCATGAAACTTTGCAGGTTTGTCAGGTACAAGCTGAACTCGTGCCTTTTGCTATTTAGAAATTTTAGAAATCTTTAATTTTTTTATGTTTCCACTTCAACAAGATTGACTTAGGTTCTATGACGGTAGGGTTCGTTTCGGAGCATAACTCATAAACCGTTCAATATATTTTCATGAAACTTTACAGGTTTGTCAGGTACATGCTGAACTCGTGCCTTTTGCTATTTAGAAATTTTAGAAATCTTTAATTTTTTTACTTTTCCATGGCAACACGATGGACTTCTATGAGGGTAGGGTTCGTTTCCGGAGCATAACTCATAAACCGTTCAATATATTTTCATGAAAATTTGCAGGTTTGTCAAGTACAAGCTGAACTCGTGCCTTTTGCTATTTATAAATTTTAGAAATTTTAGAAATCTTTAATTTTTTTATGTTTCCACTTCAACAAGATTGACTTAGGTTCTATGACGGTAGGGTTCGTTTCGGAGCATAACTCATAAACTGTTCAATATATTTTCATGAAACTTTGCAGGTTTGTCAGGTACATGCTGAACTCGTGCCTTTTGCTATTTAGAAATTTTAGAAATCTTTAATTTTTTTACTTTTCCATGGCAACACGATGGACTTCTATGAGGGTAGGGTTCGTTTCCGGAGCATAACTCATAAACCGTTCAATATATTTTCATGAAAATTTGCAGGTTTGTCAAGTACAAGCTGAACTCGTGCCTTTTGCTATTTATAAATTTTAGAAATTTTAGAAATCTTTAATTTTTTTATGTTTCCACTTCAACAAGATTGACTTAGGTTCTATGAGGGTAGGGTTCGTTTCCGGAGCATAACTCATAAACCGTTCAATATATTTTCATGAAAATTTGCAGGTTTGTCAAGTACATGCTGAACTCGTGCCTTTTGCTGTTTAGAAATTTTAGAAATCTTTGTTATTTTTACTTTTACATGGCAACACGATGCACTTCTATGAGGGTAGGGTTCGTTTCCGGAGCATAACTCATAAACCGTTCAATAATTTTTCATGAAAATTTGCAAGTTTGTCAAGTACAAGCTGAACTCGTGCCTTTTGCTATTTAGAAATTTTAGAAAAATCTTTATTTTTTTTACTTTTCCATGGCAACACGATGGACTTCTATGAGGTTGGAAGGGTTCGTTTCCGGAGCATAACTCATAAACCGTTCAATAATTTTTCATGAAAATTTGCAAGTTTGTCAAGTACAAGCTGAACTCGTGCCATTTGCTATTTAGAAATTTTAGAAATCTTTAATTTTTTTACTTTTCCATGGCAACACGATGGACCTCTATGAGGGTAGGGTTCGTTTCCGGAGCATAACTCATAAACCGTTCAATATATTTTCATGAAAATTTGCAGGTTTGTCAGGTACATGCTGAACTCGTGCCTTTTGCTATTAAGAAATTTTAGAAACTTTTATTTTTTTACTTTTCCATGGCAAAAAGATGCATTCTGTGAGGGTAGGGTTATATTCCGGAGCTAAACTGGTGCCTTTTGCTGTTTAGAAATTTGAGAAACTTTTATTTTTTATACTTTTCCATGTCAACAAGATGAACTTTAGGCTCTATGAGGGTAGGATTCGTTTCCGGAGCATAACTCATAAACCATCCAATGTACTTTCATAATACTTTGCAGCTCTATCAAGTACATAATGAACTGGTGCCTTTTGCTATTTAGAAATGTTAGAAATTTTTCTTTTGTATGTTTCCACGGCAACAAGATGCATTCTGTGAGGGTAGGGTTAGTTTCCGGAGCATAACACATAAACCATCCAATGTACTTTCATAATACTTTGCAGGTCTATCAAGTACAAGCTGAACTCGTGCCTTTTGCTATTTAGAAATGTTAGAAATTTTTCTTTTTTATGTTTCCACTTCAACAAGATTGACTTAGGTTCTATGAGGGTAGGGTTCGTTTCCGGAGCATAACTCATAAACCGTTCAATATATTTTCATGAAACTTTGCAGGTTTGTCAGGTACAAGCTGAACTCGTGCCTTTTGCTATTTAGAAATTTTAGAAATCTTTAATTTTTTTATGTTTCCACTTCAACAAGATTGACTTAGGTTCTATGACGGTAGGGTTCGTTTCGGAGCATAACTCATAAACCGTTCAATATATTTTCATGAAACTTTACAGGTTTGTCAGGTACATGCTGAACTCGTGCCTTTTGCTATTTAGAAATTTTAGAAATCTTTAATTTTTTTACTTTTCCATGGCAACACGATGGACTTCTATGAGGGTAGGGTTCGTTTCCGGAGCATAACTCATAAACCGTTCAATATATTTTCATGAAAATTTGCAGGTTTGTCAAGTACAAGCTGAACTCGTGCCTTTTGCTATTTATAAATTTTAGAAATTTTAGAAATCTTTAATTTTTTTATGTTTCCACTTCAACAAGATTGACTTAGGTTCTATGACGGTAGGGTTCGTTTCGGAGCATAACTCATAAACTGTTCAATATATTTTCATGAAACTTTGCAGGTTTGTCAGGTACATGCTGAACTCGTGCCTTTTGCTACTTCGAAATGTTAGAAATTTTTATTTTTTATGCTTTTCCATGGCAACAAGATGAACTTTAGGCTCTATGAGGGGAGGATTCGTTTCCGGTGCATAACTCATAAACCGTTCAATATATTTTCATGAAACTTTGCAGGTTTATCAAGTACATACTGAACTCGTGTGTTTTGCTACTTAGAAATGTTAGAAAAAAATTTTTTTATGCTTTTCCATGGCAACAAGATGAACTTTATGCTCTATGAGGGTAGGATTCGTTTCCGGTTTATAACTCATAAACCATTCAATATATTTTCATGAAACTTTGCAGGTTTGTCAAGTACATGCTGAACTCGTGCCTTTTGCTATTTAGAAATGTTAGAAATTTTTATTTTTTTACTTTTCCATGGCAACAAGATGAACTTTATGCTCTATGAGGGTAGGATTCGTTTCCGGTGCATAACTCATAAACCGTTCAATATTTCTTCATGAAACTTTGCAGGTTTTTCAGGTACATGCTGAACTCGTGCCTTTTGCTATTTAGAAAATTTTAAAAAAATTATTTTTTTACTTTTCCATTGCAACAAGATGAACTTTATGCTCTATGAGGGTAGGATTCGTTTCCGGTGCATAACTCATAAACCGTTCAATATATTTTCATGAAACTTTGCAGGTTTGTCAAGTACATGCTGAACTCGTGCCTTTTGCTATTAAGAATTTTTAGAAACTTTTATTTTTTTACTTTTCCATGGCAACAAGATGAACTTTAGGCTCTATGAGGGTAGGATTCGTTTCCGGTGCATAACTCATAAACCGTTCAATATATTTTCATGAAACTTTGCAGGTTTGTCAAGTACATGCTGAACTCGTGCCTTTTGCTATTCGGATATTTTTTAGAAACTTTTATTTTTTTACTTTTCCATGGCAACAAGATGAACTTTAGGCTCTATGAGGGTACGATTCGTTTCCGGTGCATAACTCATAAACCGTTCAATATATTTTCATGAAACTTTGCAGGTTTGTCAGGTACATGCTGAACTCGTGCCTTTTGCTACTTAGAAATGTTAGAAATTTTTATTTTTTATACTTTTCAATGGCAACAAGATGAATTTTAGGCTCTATGAGGGTAGGATTCGTTTCTGGTGCATAACTCATAAACTGTTCAATTTTTTTTCAAAAACTTTACAGGTTTACCTAGTACATGGTGAACTCGTGCCTTTTGCTTTTAAGAAATTTTAGAAACTTTTATTTTTTTACTTTTCCATGGCAAAAAGATGCATTCTGTGAGGGTAGGGTTAGTTTCCGGATCATAATTCATAAACCATCCAATGTACTTTCATAATACTTTGCAGGTCTATCAAGTACATGCTGAATTGGTGCCTTTTGCTATTTAAAAATTTTAGAAATTTTTATTTTTTATACTTTTCCATGGCAACAAGATGGACTTCTATGAGGGTAGGATTCGTTTCCAAAGCGTAACTCATAAACCATCCAATGTACTTTCATAATACTTTGCAGGTCTATCAAGTACGTAATGAACTGGTGCCATTTGCTGTTTAGAAATTTTAGAAACTTTTCTTTTTTATGTTTCCACTTCAACAAGATGAACTTTAGGCTCTAAGAGGGTAGGATTCGTTTCCGGTGCATAACACATACACTGCTCAATATATTTTTATGAAACTTTGCAGGTTTGTCAAGTACATGCTGAACTCGTGCCTTTTGGTACTTAGAAATGTTAGAAATTTTTATTTTCTATACTTTTCCATGGCAACAAGAAGAATTTTAGGCTCTATGAGGGGAAGATTTGTTTCTGGTGCATAACTCATAAACCGTTCAAATTTTTTTTTTAAACTTTACAGTTTTACCTAGTACATGCTGAACTCGTGCCTTTTGCTATTAAGAAATTTTAGAAACTTTTTTTTTTTCACTTTTCCATGGCAAAAAGATGCATTCTGTGAGGGTAGGGTTAGTTTCCGGAGCATAACGGGTGCCTTTTTCTGTTAAGAAATTTTAGAAATTTTTATTTTTTATACTTTTCCATGTCAACAAGATGAACTTTAGGCTCTATGAGTGTAGGATTCGTTTCCGGAGCATAACTCATAAACCATTCAATGTACTTTCATAATACTTTGCAGGTCTATCAAGTACATAATGAACTGGTGCCATTTGCTGTTTAAACATTTTAGAAATTTTTCTTTTTTATGTTTCCACGGCAACAAAATTGACTTAGGTTCTATGAGGGTAGGGTTCGTTGCCGGATCCTGTTCAATATGTTTTCTTGAAATTTTGCAGGTTTGTCAGGTACATGCTGAACTCGTACCTTTAGTTAGTTCGCCACCAGTGGAAAAGAGGCTTAGTTTAGATTTTCGTTCCCACATTTTCCTGTACACCTTTAACCTTTTCTATTGCATAAAGGAGGTATCTCTACTCAATTTTCATTGGGTATTTAGCTTGCAAGTGTGTGCCGGAATTTTCAGGGGGGTCAAAATTACATCAATTGTAGGAAAAATGCATAATTTGACAAAATTGGCTGTAACATTTTTATTGTCATTTAACTATCCACATTATGTCTTTGATTACAGGTAATATGTTCGGTTATCTGAATTTGGTACACATTTTGTTTCATTTTACTGTTATTCTAATTCTCAGTGGAAACATTGGTAAAAATCTTGTTTTTTTACTTCATTTTCAAATCATGTGTGTAGGTAAAACACTAATTCCATTGAATTGTGACAATAAAACCACTACAACTGGGTATCAAAATCTGATCAAAAACAAGATCTACTGAGAATTAGAATAACAGTAAAATGAAACAAAATGTGTGCCAAGTCTATCAAGTACATAATGAACTGGTGCCTTTTGCTATTAAGAAATTTTAGAGAATTTTTTTTTTTTTTCCATGGCAACACGATGAACATCTATGAGAGAGGGTTCGTTTCCGGAGCATAACTCAAGTTTGCTGTTTATGAATTTTTATTTTTTACTTTTCCATGGCAGATGAACTTCAGGCTCTGTGATGGTAGCGTTCGTTTCCGGAGCATTATGCTACTCATTGAAATTAAGTGAATTTTTGTTACAGCTGCTCATACATGAGTATTCAAGTAACACATTTTATCATACTGCATGCATAATACTTCAGAAATAAGCAATTTTAGTTATAATGGAAAAAAATACTTTATGAATGACCTTCACTTTTGCCTTGATTTTACACTTCAACCCTTCATGAGTCATCACTTTTGACCTTCACCATCAGTGACAAATATTTCAAATACATTTCAAAGAGGCTATCAAAGCATATAAACCAAATATGGAATGGAATTGAATGCTTGACAAAATTATGAAAATGATATACCACTAATTATATAAGAGTTATTTAGACTTCTGCAGAAAATGGCACTTTAGAGAAAAATTAAGTATATGTAGGTCATGCATGACCTTTTGCCAACTTCGACCCCTGCCCTAATAGTCTAGTAGCTAAAATCAATTTTCAATGCTAACCTTGCATTTGAGGTCCCACAGTGTTTTATTGCTGATTTTATAAGTTAAAGATATGTAGATCAAGAAACAACTGGATGCCAACTTGGCACCCTTGAGGATTTTTATTAAAATGTGTTTTAAAATATACCCTTGGAATCTCAAGCGCCAGCAGAGGACCGTATGGAGGCAAAATAAGTTGTTCGGTAAGTAGCACAAAATGGAGTACTTCCTGTACAGACTGTTTACATTAGTTACTCATTTTCTACCTCATTTTCACAAATAATATGGCACAATGGTAAGTTATTTTTGTTGTCCAACTGATTTATGACATAGACATTGCAGTAATGCAGAGTAATTGAATGAGAGATAAGTGGGGAAAATAATTCAGATCAAAATGCAAACTAGTGAAGTGTCGTCTGCTAGGCTAAGCATACCAATGCTATCAAAAGCTGCATTAAACTTTATTTGTTGTTGAAATATATAACAACTATTTATATATGCATCAATATATTCATGTTTGCAAACTATATGCAAAATATCTCATGGAAATAATGTCTCCATTCACTTGAATTGATAGTTTGATGAAAACTGTATATACTACTTTCCAAACCACTTATCATACTGCCATAGGGTCTCTATTGACTATGCAAGTAAGGAAGAGATTTTATTTTATTTTTGTCTCTAAATTGATTACTAAAATATATTGAAAGGGTTTGATTTGTAGATACTATTTTCCTGAGAACTATTATGTTTCATATCAACCTACAAAGGACAAAAAAAGACGTATTTGGTGATATGAGCCCTAAATGATTCAAATGAAATGTTACATAATTTTCATCAAATGCAATATTGATTATTGGTACAGGTGCACTGGAAATATGTTAAATAATTGATGTATGTCTGTCAGTGGCTACAATTTCATAAATCAATTTCATATTTATTTGAATTTTAAACTTTTTGAAACATTATAGTTAATATTTTGCTATTCAACTACCTTTCAATATATCATTAATATTTTTGCATATTTTAAGAGAAATAATGAATCCTTTCTTTCTTCAATTTCAGTCTTGTGTTGAATGTTTATTCCAGCTGATTGGCTGTTGTAATAACCCAAATCAGAATCTGACAGCTAATTCAACTAGTAAATGTATCATATCTATCATTGATGCTAGCAAGACCAGACAGGATGGCCTACATTTACTAATTGAAAAAATTAAATCTTCTTCTGATGTTAATGAATTATTTTACCACAAAAACTGTGTTTCTACTTACACATCAAAGACCCACCTTAAAAGACTTTCAAAATCTTGTTCAGATAAATGCCTGCCAGAACCATCCAAAAAGAGAAGGCGTCGTTCAGTTTCAAGCACTGACTTTAACTTTCTAAAACATTGCTTATTCTGTGGGAACCGATGTGAAATTGAAAAAGACTGGACGATGGAAGAGATCTCTTCTTTGCAGAACTGCAGATGATGGCCAAAGATCATTCAAGAATATAATTCTTGGGACATGCGATATACGCCAGGATAAGTGGGGAGATGAAGTTCGACTTAGAGTAGATGGTGCCATAAGTGATCTTCATGCTGCAGATGCAAGATATCGTGACAAATGTAGAACAAATTTTATGGCCTCTAAATCTGTACAATTAGCTACTTCAAAACTGAATGGAAACGAATCAATTTCAGATGAATCACTCTATTATGTGATCAGATCAATGAATGCTGATCGGAAACAAATTAGAAATTCCACAGAAGTATACAATCAGTACCTAAAGAGTGGAGGGGTCATGCTTTAAAAAAGACAGTTTATTGAAGAAATATCAAGCTGCTTTGCTGATGAACTGATTATTCTAAGAGGAAATGGAATAGCCAGTATTCTTGTTTTCCGTGAAACTGCCACAGACACCCTTAAGTTGGTTGTTGATGAAACTTTCGGAAGTGTAGCAAACATGATGTCAGGAAAAAGATACCCTCAAAACTTACGAGCGTTAAGAATTCTTGTTGAGGAGCTGTTAAGGAATGTGATAACAGAAGTATCCAAGCCAGAAGACTTATTGAACATTTTTGAAGGCAGAGCAAGACATGCCAGAACATCGCGACTGTGGTCTGATATGCTAATCAAACCAGTTTTGCTGATGCTACAGTTTGTCCGAGCTGAAAAAGAGGCTGATTGGCCACTCCATTTGCTTGCAGTGAAACTGATGATGCCATATTTCTTTGCTGCTGAACATCAGAACTATGCTCGTTATGGCCTCTATTATCTTAGAACAGCAGAAGATCTAAATCCAGAACTACTTGAGAAGTTTCTCAAAGGGGAACACGTCACGCGTCATACACCTGGTACTTGGAATGGAATATGGACAGACATGATGATTGAAACTACTTTCATGAAATATGGAAAGTGTCCAGATGGCATCATTGGCATCACCTTAAAGCCAAACACTCTGAAGACATGGGCCATGAGTCTTCATATTTGCAGTGTTTTGTAAAATGATATCTATGACATGAGAAACCAGGACAAATCAACAAATCAAGTTCATAAAGAAGAAATGAAAGGCCGAATTGCAGCAGATGCAAAAGATCGGGAAAACATTCGACAGAAGCTGCAAGAGTCAAGTGATCCACTAGACGTATCGCAACTCCCTACTGATAAACTTTTGCAGGTTGTGAGTGGCAGATTTGCAGACAGTACTGTGAATGTTGATAAGGCATTGGCAGTGGGTCAGAAAGAAATGGAGAAATTTGAAAGGTCATGGCCAGATGGATTTCATAGGCCCTTGTCAAAGAAGATAAAGACTATGGCTGTCTTGAAGAATTATGTTCAGGATTGGATCTGCCACGTTCTATGACACAAATCTGATCTACTCCAGAATCATTGGACTTCAGGCCTCAGGAAGAGACATCAACATTTCTGAGGTCTTAAAGTTTGAGTTGGCACCAGTGCCTACTACTATGTTTACAGATGCAGGTGTCATGAGAACAGCCACAGACAAAGCTACTTTGAGGAATCAATTGCAGGCTGAATTGTCAGAAAGCCTCCCCTCGCACCAAAAAAGCATTATCATTAATGGTTCTGCAATGCTATGGGTGATTCACTAGCCGAAAGATGGAAAAGTAAAAGATTTCATTGACAATGTTGCTTCATATGTAATGAGGAAACAGAAAGACGCTGATGTGTACCTTGTGTTTGACAGGTACTTTGAATACAGCATCAAAGGTGTCACAAGATCATCACGGGACAAAGAAGCCAACCGACAACACAAGATTTCTGTCCATGCCCCTACCACCACAGAAGATTCTACACACAGTTACTTCAAACAAAGTTCAACTGATAGATCTAGTAGTAGATTATCTGCAAGAGATGAGAGAATCGTTGAAAGTCTTCTCACACAAGCTAGTATTAACTGGAAGTTCCTCAGTACCTGTGGAGGTCAACAATGGTTTACTGATTCATCGACAAGATCTCAAGACAAACCATGAAGAGGCTGATTTTATTATCATTCAGCAGCTGATATCTGTTGCAGAGTCAGTTGCCAATGCATCTATCACAGTGGTGTGTGACGACACTGATGTGTTTGTGCTGCTGCTGCATTTCTACCTCTACCAACAATTAACGTGTCAGCTATGCATGGAGTCAACATCATCTGTCAACAAGAAGTGCATTGACATCAAAGCCACAGTTGAGAAACACTCTGCTATTGTTCCCAAAATTCTTGCAGCTCATGCTCTCACAGGCTGGGACACAGTGGCTCAGTGCTGGGGTGTTGGAAAATCTACTGCTGTCAAATTGTTGAAAGGTAATTGTAATCTTCATGATGTTGGGGACCTGTCTGCTTCCTCTAAAGAAATAACAGAAGAATCCATGTTATTTCTGTCATCATGTTATGGTCACACTGCATCTACAATGCATGAGCTACGTTTCAAAGTATGGAAATCAAAAGTTGGAAGAAGAAATGCTCTCTCATCTATGAAGATCATGTCATTGCCACCTACTCAGGAGGCATTTGAACAGAATGCATTGAGGGCTCATTTGCAAACCTGCATCTGGAAACATGCTTTAGATGAAGACCCTCCGACTCTAGATCCTCTCAAGCATGGCTGGATGAAAGACACCCTCAACCAGGCTTTGCTTCCAGTGCTGCTGCCACCAGGAACGCCATCAGCTCCTTCTCAAACTGTTGAAATGTAGCTGTGAAAACTGCGCCTCAGCAAAGTGTGGATGTGCTGTTGCTCGACTTCCATGTACAATGTTCTGTGAATGTGAAGGATGTGATGATTGTTACAACCAGCACACCAGAACTGCACAGAGTGTGTTAGATGAAAGTGACTGATGTGACTGATCTGATGTGTCAATAGACTCAAACAGACTTTGGCTTTGACTCTCTCATGAATATTGTGACATAAATTGATTCAAGAATGGGACCTGACTGATTATCCTGGATAAGGATTTGTATGATGCATGTTCTTCATCTGATAATATTGTACATAACATACAATCCATAAATCAAACAATTCAGTCATGGGTTTATGTTATTTCCAACTCATGCATTATATTTATATATTCATTGAAACAATGAGTTAAAATACTTTTTATGGATATTGTCAAAGCACTCTTTTATCCATACAATTTATTAGTAAACATCTGAAAGGTCTCTAAAAAAAGTTTACTTATCCTATTTTCAAGATATAAATCAAAGTAATTAGTTTTTTATCTACTGTAATACATTGATATTTCACAATTCAACAGTAAAATGGTATGGATTACATTTCGTCTGGATAAAAGAGGTTTAGAAAATCATAATTCCATATGTTTTAATACTTAAAAGAACTTCTACCACATGTCTGACCAAAACTTTTAAACATATATGTTGTATATCAAGTGTATTTAACATCTATATACTCTGAAAAGTTCATTATGTGTTTCTTTCTGACTACAAAAATTATGCCGAATATGAAAATTGGGCCAATTTTTTAAAATCTTTTTTTGTCAAAACCCTCAAGGGTGCCAAAGTGGCATTCATGAGTTTATGAAGTTTATGAACAAATGAAATCATACAAAAACAACTGTGGGACCTAAATTGCAAGGTCATGTCAACATTCTGCCGGACTATAAGGAAGAGTTTTGTGAAAACAAATTTTTTCTGGCTATTACATTGACCTTTAACAGAACATAAATGTTTCATCAGACTTTCCAAGAGCACATGTTATTCCTGAGATATCCAAGCATAGATGGTTTCACATAAGATAACTGTGGCTAAAACTGGGACAAAATCTTGGAACATCCCCATTTGCACAGCTGGTTAATGAAATATAAACAAAAATCAATAATCAATTTCTTTTATTTATATACCTATATCACCGATTGATCTTTGTTCACATGATGGTTCCTGATGCAGTATGCCATTTCCTCTTATTCTTCAATACTCATAACAGAGCAGGATAACTGTTTGCTTGAAAGCACCAGCAGACCAAGCTCAGAGTTACTTGCCCCTAAAACCTCCTTTGTTTCTGTATTTGCAATGGAAGAACAGGAACCAGGACACACAAGGTGACAAGATGGGCTCTATCCCTGTTTCATTGTCTTAGGTAGAATTGTTAATATTCTATTTTGTGTTTGGGTCAACATATATAGACAATAAGTCCCATTCATGATTCCCATCAAGTGATTACCACATGGCCAAAGACAACAATTTCTGAACCACACTTGAAGGGTCGAACTCCGGCTTTGCATTAGTTGGTCTTCTCACATAACCCAGGCCAGCCTTTGTGAGTGTTTCCCAGTGCCACTTGGCATACAACTTCTCGGTCAGCCTCCATTGAAATAACAAGACTCTCCTCAATTACTTCTGAAATCTGGAGATATCCTTCCAGGCTCTCAAGCTGGACCAGTTTCTGCAAGAATTGTGTTTAAAGATTATAAGATTAGAATAAAACAGATAGACGGCAGCAAATTCACTTAATCCATCATATATGAGTCTTGTTATATACCAAACATTTGAGATATATATTGTTCCATGTCAATCAATCTCTTAAAAAGCCAAAGTAATAGGTAGTAGTAAGTGGGCTCATTGATCACGTAATCGTACCCAAATGACGTGGGATATTGTCCATAACAGTCATTACTGCTGTGTCTTGATCGAGTTCATAACATTAATTACAGGATTTTCTGGCTGACATTTAATTCTTTATAATCCTTGTCATATAACTGAACTTATAGCTTGATGTGGTGTTTAAAAGAGTGAGTTGGGTTGAACGCCACTTTGAATAGTAATCCAGTTATATCACATGATGTTAGCTTGATGTTGGGAAGAGAGCCCGAAATGATGCAGGTCTTAGATGGTCTACGACAAACAAGTAAATGTACTATGCACAGAAACATAATCGGGGCGAACCTGGTTTCAAAACCTATGACCATCAGTTGTCATAGGGACCAAGGGATGCAACTATGAACAGCAAGTTGTGGTGCCTTAGATAATTGGACCATCCATGCCATCACGGTGATAAAGAACAAGCAAACTCAAGAAATATTTGCAGAATAGCTACATGAACATGATGAACCAAACAGAATAATTTAAAATATTTACAACTCTCTGTTCCTCTTCTGTCGTTCTTCATTCAAATTGCAGAAATGTCCAAGCTGAATATGTTGTACATGTTGATTCAATTGAAAAATTTAAGATTCCAACTGTTCATGCCAATCATTCAGAAATAACACTTACCCCATATTTAACAACTGTCAAACAATTATTCGACAACAAAGCCACTTTACAAAGTCACTTATTGCAAAAAGATCCTCGCCATGGTCTAAGTCATTCCAATTGAATTATTGAGTTATAAAGCATTAACAAAAGAAGGACATGACAGTGTTATCATGATTAAAATATCTTAAGCGTCTTGGTTGGTCATTATTGTAAATAACAGTCTGCGTGTTACTAATCGTTCCTAGATATTTGAACTATTAACAATTTCAATTTGCATGATTATCTATCAAAGGCATGTAATGGAATAAGGCAGTGTGGCAAAGAAATAACCCAGCGAACTTGATTATCATGCAGCAGAAATGTTAAAATCGGCCAAATGTTTAGATTGCAGTTGAGGTCTGGCAGCTTGAAGTGACATATTCAAGTAAGAAATATGTGATAATTACAATGATCACGTATTAAAGGTACACTTAATCTTGCTATTTAGAAAATTTGGTAAAAGTAGAACAAACTTTTACCTGGCCCTGAAATATGTAAACTAACTTGATAAGTAGCAGAGCAGTCAGTGTGGTTGGAAACTAACTAAGCCGTCGGTACTCAATTTAAGCAAGTTATAATAACCACCTGACACTTATTGCCGTGTTAAGTCCGAATCCACTATGAATTGACATTGAATTCATCTAGCTATTTAGCTGTTCTTAGCTTAGCGAGATTGATAAAACATCAAAGGTGGGTCAGGCTTTGATCATGTGTTCTGCAGAAGAGATGATTTCACTTCTATATTATATATATTTAGGATTAGCCACATTCCTTGAGATGCTAAAAAGGCCATCCTTGAGATTATCAGACAGTTTGTCTGGATACAACCTGATGTCTCTCAACTGTACTTTATTGGATTCTCCCTTGTAGCATACTAATGTGTGTGACAAGGACTTTAACCACTGTGCAGATGGATCACACTGTTTGACAATGCTTAAAGAACTTTTAGGGAATTATTCAGTCATGTCATGCAAGTCAAAGATGGGTTCAACAGACGATAGATCCAATACTGTTTAACATTATAAGAATCAAATGAACATTCGAATAGGAAATATACACATGTTTACAATTATACTTGAAAAGTCTTAAAACCTAATAGAAATACTTGAATTATGATTACACTTTGCCAGAGAGTTGTTCCTGTTATTGTTAATGTTCATTAAATTAATTTTGAAAAAAGATAGGTTAAATGATGAAAAAATGATTGTAATTTTACTTATGAATATTGCCTGTAGTCGAATAAAGGATAGAACAGGGAGGGCTACCCAAAAATATGACAGTCTCTAGAGAGGTTTTATGAAAAATTGATAATAAAGTGCTTTCCTTTCCAACGGAGTTGTGTAAAAAATGTACAAGAACATGACCGGTCCCTTAAATGTAATAATAAACATATTGTAGTTGATGGTTCAAGCGATCCTTTCAGTTGAATTTCTTAATCAGTGTCTATTTTTGCATAATGGTAGATATTGAATATCAATAATAAGTGAGATAATGTGGCTCCCATTATAACTAAAGCAAGGAGCGATTCAAATTAAGCCTGATTCAGCTGTTCCATTGAAATGCATTTGCGCTTCTAATCAGTAATTCATTATCAGTATCAATATAGTGACTTGATATTTGGTTAAAAGATCTGTTGTATGAAATCCTATGATCATTCTTTTATATTTGGGTTAAAAGGGAAGCATCATGGGTGAAAAGTGTTCTCCAAAGCCCTAGGTTCTATTCCCCAAATGGGCACTGTGTGAAAAGCCCATTTCTACATTGGTAGAATATTTGCTAAAAGATTTGTGAAACTATACTAACTTGCTCAGTCATTATTTAGTATTTTAGATGACTTGTGTGATTGAAAGTTTTGACAATTTTGAATAGTTTTGTTTTCATGTATTAGAACCTGTTTCATGCAATTTTGCCTGCATTGTTAACCTTTCCTTTTTGATGTAATGCAAACATTTAAGAACAATTGCCGTGTGGTACTAGAGGAATTGTTTTTAGAAGATCAGATACAATTTTGTATTATCTGTAACATTTACGGTTTCCTATGGGCCTATTTACATGTTCTAAGATCGGTTATCATGGTTCAATATCAGTTGCTTGATGAATTGTCTTTACCTCACTGATCGAGAAAACGTTACTTTTTAAACTTTGTATTTTATTACAAGCTTTAAAAGATGTTATACATTGTTTTAGGTACACCACAGCTCAGACAAGTCATACAAGGGACTCACCGGATGATTAATAGTCAACGAACAGGTTCACTTCAGAAATTGATGACTCTTAATGAATGATGTCACATCAGTGTGATTCTGTATGTTGGTTTATTTTAGACACTAAATGAGGGAAGCAGCTGACTATACAAATCTGAATGACTATTGTAGTTAGATAATTGACGTTAGATATTCTTCAACCTTTGATGCAGATAACAGAACTAAAAGTCGTTTGGTCAAGGGAGCTGTTCCAAGTATTTTCGCAAATGTGGCAATGGACGCAGTTGAATCTCGTGACAGACACCGACGTGAAATCTTTTATGGCTGATTTGGCAAAATGTTAGGTCAGATGCGAATTGTATCCCATAACTTTTGCAGTTCATCTTATGTGATTGAAGAGATGTTTATCAGTTTAATCGCCGATTGAGGATTGTTCTGATACTTTTCCAATTATATTAATATAATTTATGAATTGATGAATTACAAATACGATGTTATATTAATATAATTGATGAATTGATGAATTACAAATATGATGTTTTAAGTGTCATTCAACATGGATCATTGTCTGATTGCAGCAGACTGAAAGCAGTTCCTACAGTATGCTTTATTTTCAGATGAATTCAGAATCAGTCAATAATGTGTTTAGATTATCATAATTTATGAATTAATCAAATACAAATACAAATAGGATGTTTTAAATGAAATTCTATAATGTCCAGCATACATTTGTATCATGCTGTCAGGGCACCCTCCTGCTAACGTCATAATGACATAAAAGGTACATACATACATATATATATATATATATATCCTCTCTAACTGCCCTGATAAGGATATGTGACATTGTTGGCAGTTTGAACGCCGATAGAGGGTTATTTTGATAGTTTTCCCATTATATTCTACACAGAATAATTATGGGAACACCCCTAAATTTCATAGCTATGTTTGAAGCTTAACCTGACTTGGTCATTCAGTAAATGCAACTTTTTTGGTGCTCTGAGGGCACTTTAAATGCATTTTTGAAAGTGCTTCATTTTTTGAAGAATTTGTCAAATTGATAAAATACTAAAAAGGAAAAAAATCGAAGGAGAAGGACTCCCGCGAGAAGTCTGATTCAAACGCCAAAACACAACAACCTAGTGCACGTGAAAGTAGTTGGTGGTAACATTTCTTTATAAAGAAGCTTCTGACACTGTGATGTTTCACATTTCCTTAAACATGTCCCAAAGCAAAGACCGTCTAGCTGTATGTCCTCATTTTATGGTATGGGGCGGTTTCAGTTTGCATCACCGAACACCTCTCTATCTTGTTCAAGGCAATTTGAATGGAGTTGAGGTATCGTGACGTGATTTTCCTGCAATAGAACAATGTAACTGTGATGCAGTGGCCAGCATATTCACATGTTTGGGTCCAATTGAGCATCTTTGGGATGTTGGGGGACGACATGTCAGGGAAAATCATGGAGTTGCACCAGGTCTTCAGGTTTAGTGGCTCCAAATGGAATGGCAGGCGATTCCGCAAGGATACCTTTCGCACCCTTGCAAGATCCATGAGGCGAAGGATGCACCAAATGCATCAATCAACGTGGAGGACACTTTCGCTATTGACATTGTGATTTCCATTTTTTACTCCCTCTTTCTTATTCGACTTATTCGTGTGTGTTTTTTCAATGACAGCTACCTGTACATGTTTTTGTTTTGAAGCTTGATAATCTGCTAATGCACAATTGTAATGATACGATCACGTCATTAAATGTTCATTAACAGAATATTTTGGCGTTCCAATAATTTTTGTGTGTAGTATATTTAAATAATTTATGATTTAATGAAATACAAATAGGATGTAATTCCAAGTTGATCATTGTCTGATTGGAGCAGACTGAAAAGCAGTTCCTGCAGTATGGTTGATTTTCAGATAAATTCAGAATCAGTTAAAAAAAAAGAGGTACCAATACCAGTATTATCTCCTCTCTTCGTTTCTCCATTGTGTAAAGTGTTCCTGATTCAGTACATTTCCTTTGCAATCAGAAATATAATCAATTGACATTCCAATCTGTGTATGACAGTGACTCATCTATAGCTTCTTCGTACGAACATGCTCTGCACGCTAACGTCAAACCCATTCGACAGAGGTGTCCATCCCCGTGCATCTGATGTCGAACCCATTCGACAGGCGAATAGCATAACAACACCCCAAAATAAAACTCGCCATATCTATTTACCAAGAAGGCTTTGCGTAACATTTTAATTACGTATGACATGCATAAATGCTCAGCTTGCTAAATATCAAAACGTTCAGTCATTTATTTACCTGAAAAAGAAAATATCGCGAGTTCAAAAATATTCGGCCAAACTTCTTGGCACACATCTACCAGGAACGGCCATTGTTGACTTTCGGCACTTCACGTTGAGCAGTATGCAGTCCGATAATTTCTTTATAATTTCATCATTTTTCCTATTCGATCATAATTTTTTGCTTGCTGACGAAAGGAAAACACTCATGTTCCTTTATTTCTAAAAATTAGCAACTTTCAGTGTAATTAATTGTAAACAAAAACAATCTGAATCGTAACATCATCGATTGGATGGAACTTATACGATCATGGCAACGGCGGTAAACAAACAACTCCACATGCATAGTTATCCTGTTAGACTATTACAATCATTTTGTTACATCTAACTTAATTTTCTAGAATTATTGACACGCATGTATAAATCTTTGTAAAGAGTATGCAAATGATTTCGTTTGATAAACTTTCCGACACATTGCCTAGCCGACAAACGTCAGTGCTACGTTTGGGCGTGGCCTAACTCGCGATTTGTTGAGTCGAACAAAGTCAACAAACACTGCGAAAAATGAGAAATATTGGATGATACGCAAAATCTGAACTGATATACATTCTAGGTAAACCATTAAATAGCAAAATAATGCATTTTACGAGAAATAATAAAAATACTTGCAATTTTAGCTATCATTTCTGAAACCGGAAGCACGTACCGAATGTGACACATGGAAGCAAAATATGCAGAAGTTAGTAAGCTATCATAAAAAAATTCCGAAATAGATTCAAATTCAAAAGAAAATACATAATTTACTATTTTTCGTCAACTATTTACTATTTATTGATCTGGAGAGCAGTCTTCACTCTTATTTGTTTCATATTTCTTCATGATTGTCGCCATAAAATGTGTAAGTCTAAATCCGAAACCATAATGGATTTCACGCTCGATGATTTTAATTTTCAAATATTTTCCATAAACGAGCGCAACGGAGAGCGATCCAACGTATGCCATAATAATAACATAATATTGTTATTGGTCTAACATTACAAAAAGAACAATTTAAATATTAAAGATGTTGTTGAAAACTTTCTGAGAACCTCCAGTCCTCTGAACCGATAACATTTTGGTACACAACGAGGTAGTGTAAATATATATAGATTCTAGGCTCCTATTTATATATGTGTGATTTTGTACCCAAAACAAATTAAATTGTACCCAAAATACTTTGTGAATTTGTACCTAAGAAAATAAGACAATAGATGTATGATATATTTATGTTTCAATGTAGATGAACAGAACACATAATAAAATATTTCATCAAGTTCCAAATATGATCATGACTGTGATCCTTGAAATTGATTGTTTAGTTTTGAGAGAAAATTGACGTCTTGTCACTGAAGGAGAGGCCAGTTAAGTTGGTTAAACCTAAGTTAGAATGACTTGTTTTGATAGTAAACTTATATTATGTTAAGTTTAAGACACCAAAATTAATGTATATCTTTGAAATAATTCTAGGTAGATCTACAAAATCACATACCCATTTGGGTACCAAATCACTAGAAATTTTAGGTACAAAAGTCACCACTGTGCATTTCAACTGGTTTTCGTGAATCAATGGGATAAAAAAAATTCGTCTGAATGATTCTTTTTCTCATTTTAAGACAAGAATTTGTTTAACATGACAAAACAGGCCGATCTACACGGATCTCGTTTTGTCCTAAAAATATATAAAAATGTGAAAAAATATGGACACTTCAGAAATGAGGGCTTATAAAGTTATAATTCTACCTAACTTGTAAAATGGTTTGACTTAGGTCTATCTAAGAAAAGTCCTTATGAAAATCTTTTGTAATTTTTTTTTATGACACTGACATTTCTGGCACATAGACAAAGAGTATTCAACTTATGTTTTTGAATGAAAATATGACTTTCCTTTATAATTCTTTTTTCATGATGACAGGGCAACTTTTATACACACCAGCTGAGGAAGTTGTGATACTGTGATTGCATACAAAGGAAAAACAGGTTGGAAGCAGTACCTGTATGTATAAAATAGACCACATAAGGTGAACAAAAGTAATGGATTGGTTGACTGGAAAAAATACACCTGGCAAGGGTAAACATGTACACAGGCATGTTTCTTTTCATTCCAACCAGAAGACTGAGATAGCATTTTCTAAGAAACATGTGGCTAACTTACCAGCTTATGTCAAACAAAAATGTCATGTACTGTTACAAGTACTGTTACTGTAATTAATGTATCATATTCCTATTAAATCATATTTCAGAATTGTTTTATTTGGAAACAAACCACATAATGCACATGATTAATGTCCATATGAGTTTAGTATGTATATGTTAAGGATCTGATTTATTCATTATTCATGGAATACATGATGACATCAGAGAGTTACTTATTCACATAGTTAATTTTCAGAGTGAAAGATAATAATTGTTGAAAAAGTATGTTTAAACTAAAGATAATAATTGAAGTTTGATCAGTTACACTGTGCTGATGCAAAGACCAATATTTACTGTCCACACACACAATCATTGTGGAAAAAAATAACTACTATATATAACTTAAAATTTTAAAACCTGTAAACAGCTGTAAATAATTAAACAATTACAAATCTATCATCAATACGCAATCATGGTGGTCTTCATATTTTAGGAATAAATTTAGAAATCCTTCGTGAAACTGTTCTAAAATCATGCTAGAATCTATGAATGTATTCCTGAAAGGAAAACTATCCCAAATGTAATGTGGAACTAACACCGAAAATATGTATGTAGCATTTTATTGCTTATTTATACCCTATCATATTCAGCAACGCGGGGATGTTATTTTGAAACATGTTTTGTCAAGCCCATTTTCGCGCTCTTGTAGTAGAGGGTTATCTTGCTGATCGACGATATTCATAGACGTATTACGTGGGATACACTTGTTGTAGTGAAACTTATCAGCGTTTACATTGCAGAAATATGAATCATGTCCCATTTATATTCACCGTAACATTGAAAGGTGATTCTTAAATATCAACAGAAGTTCAAATAAAAGATACCGAGAAACTTGCATGTGGCATGTTGATTTATCGTCTACCGTTTCCGGGTCACGGGAGCATGCAAGGTCAAACGGATTAACTAATATGCGAATTATATCGTCAGAGTCACATTTTTATTTCATGTTAGTGGTGATTACTGACATTGTGTATCGACTATATTTTTCCTGTATGTGATAGGCGAACTATTTCAAAATTTAGAGTAACTGTTTCGTTACAAAAGATTATCAGCAGACTACCCCTGTCTGTGACATCACATCCAGTGACCTTTGCACTTATTGAAATAGTGCTGTCAGAATTCACGATCTTTATTTTCGTTTTTCTCTCGTCATATTGATCAGAATATGACGAATAAAACATTCTTCAATTGAAAAGATCGTCAACTTTCGCCAAATTATATTTATAAAGGCAATGTAAACTTTGTTGATATTAGAAAAGCAATAAGTTATGCGGAGGTCGGGCGAAGCGCGCCATGTTTGATTTTAGGGGTCTGCTAGCATCATGACACGTGTTTATTTTTGTTAATATTCAACCAAAACGCTTGAAATTAGGATTAGTGAATATTTATCAGTCATTAATTGTTTCCTGCAAATTTTATAAATTGACACGTCAGATTAACCCGTATTTCTGCAACCGACATGATGACCTCAAAAATTAAGTTATTTTTCTGTCTAACGTTTAGATAATAAATTCACTGAAATGGTTCATAACTTACCATCGCGCTGATATATATGCCGATTATAAATCCCGAATTTTTACTCAATTAAAATTATGATATCAGAGATATGATTATTGAAATCAGTTTGCACAAATGTTACGATATTAGAGGGTTCCTAGCATGAAATGCAAACCACCTTCAATAACGGAATTCAGGTAAGTTCAAGAAAATTAACAAATTTTGTGTTCGCTTTGGTCTTAACCTTGGTATGATTGAAATCACCAGGATATTTTTATATAGAATTGTTTAGTTTTCTATCAGGAATAAATGTGCAAAATATTTCTTCAATTGGCCCTTGTTTAATGAGGCACCGACTGTTTGAAATCACCCACCCTCTTTAGAGCGCCTTATGCTAAAATTAATCCAGCAGGCAGGGGTAAGAAGTGTGAAAATAATTCAGCAGGCTAAAGGTTCACCTGCAAAGTGGTACCTGTCATAATTCATGTAAAAGAAGAATTTTATAAAGCCTCCCTGTACTGTTTCTGAATACATTTCTCTAATTTCATTCACATTAGTTTCATGAATATAGGTTTGTCTTTGAGCAAGGGCATAATCGTCATATCTTTCAAAGTGTAAACAACAAATTGAACTCTTTGTGCACCAGTCCCAAGCATTTGACCCTGTTACTGTTACTGGTGATTCTGTACAAACAAACCACACGGTTTAGTTTTATAATTTAAAACTTCTTTAAAACATTTAACGAATTGTCTCTGCACGACAACATGAGGTTTTGAGATAAATAAAAAGAAAGGTCCCCACTGTTGGAGCATTCATGTCCAAATTTCGATCCTTGAACAGCTCATGTTTTTGGTATTTTCAATCTGAAAATGTATAATAATAAAGCAGTCGGCTAACATAATTACAATCTACCAAGTTCATAATTTTAGGCAAGTTTCCTTATTCGAGGAAGGTATCCGCAAAAAGGAACAGCGTCTGCAGCTATACAACGAAACTTGTCACGTTTATCTTAAACGTCTATCACGCACCGAAGAACTTCCCACACAAGAAGTATGTTGTGCCATTAAACGTACAATGGTAAACGATAACCTAAAGAAATTATCTTTCTGCAAATTATCATTCGTTTTTTTGGTAAATTAGAGGGGCATTGTATGGACTCACTGTTTCCTTCAACGTTTTCAGTTTTGTTTCTCCGAAAGTTATTGTGCCCATTAAAATTGAAAATTTCAAATTCTAATTCTCATTAAGACTAATCAATCAGTGTTTTTTCTTCATCCACACAAATTGAATTCGTTTTTGTTTTGTTTGTCTTCCTAGTTATTTTTTATTTTTTTTAGATGACTCAAAGGCTTTAGTGTAAAAAAAGTCCATGGGCCAACATGTACTTATGATGTCAGTTTCACATTGGCTTTTAAGTTTGCATGAATGTCCTAAGTTCCTAAAAATAAACAGATAAAAGTAATAGGTGCAGGATAAACACAAAATCCTGACCTGGAAATTTTTCACAAAGAGATTGACAAGTTAGGTAACCTTAACAGAGCATCCCCAAAAGGAACTTGAACGATCAATATAGTATCGGGAAACAATGCTAACAATGCATAACATGATTGGAAGTCATTCAAAACCATCTCCGGTTTGTTGAAACTTATTCAATAGATGCACTGTCTGGTTCACTTTCAGACTCTGCCCTTCCCTGAATCTTGAGACTGGTGTAACAGCCATGATGCAGAGGTCGGATGTAGGCAAGAAGTGACAACAGCATCTATTTTCAGCTTATCAAGTGCCCTAGGACCATTGTACTTGCAGGGTAGCTGTGCGTTGGCTATGTCGTTCCTTCGCCTGCCACTTTTGTTGACGCTGACCACATTCTAAATGTCGGTGTTGAATGAAGAACTAGTTTCAATCAAGCCAATTTTTCACCTGACCTCATGCGTAAAATCGGACAGCATTCTTGAATGGCATCCTAAAAGTGAATAACTTAGTCATCTTTGTCATTTCAGATACCGTGAGCTTCTCTGTGCTATGTCCTCACTCCAGTGTCCAGGTGTGAAAACATACTGAGTCCAGTGTCCAAGCAAAATACCTGTCAGATTGGAAGCATGCTATGGCCATCTGAGAGGAAAGTGATGTTCTACCTTTTCAAATCTTCATAGGCGAATTGAATGTTCCAGTTTTTGTTCTGGCCAGAATATCAAGTGGATATTGTTGCCCTCATTGTGTTTCTTTAAACTGCTCCGAATACCTTCGGATCCACGGCCACAGATTCGTCCCAGACGTAACAGAACCCCTTGTCAGTATTGCTGCCTTGGATGTTCAAGTTGTATGTCCATATATAGTCCGGTAATTAAAGGTTTATTTTTCATGAAGGTTCAACAAAATTGACGGAAAAGGTTTTTTAACACATTTCACTGCCTTGATAGGTCTACTTTAAAAAAAATAATAGTTTACCAAAATTTGACTTGGGGAAACACCCAAAATAGGTCAAATCCATGATGGCCGCCATCAATACAAACGAAAATCGAAAAAGTAAAAAAAAAAGAATCAATCAAAATCTAAACATGGATGATGACTCTATTTATAATCAACTTCATAAGATTAAGACAGGGGAATATATATTTAACAATTTTAAAGTGAAATCTTACACAGAAATAAATTACGGCTGCCCGAAATGTGAAAAAAATGCAATTGTTCCATATCGGACTACAAAATACTTAACACGGGGAATAAAAGAGGGAATAACCCTGCAATACTACAGTTTACAAGTCAAACTTACTATCAATTTAAATGTCTAAAGTTCAAGACAGTCTTTATATTCACACTCATATTCTGGACATGAAGAGACGATTATTCAGTAATGTCAGAGAAGTCATGACTTGGTCCATTTGAAAATGTCATCCCTTTGCATTGTCCACATGCTGAGGTACATTGTAGACAATTTTTTTCTGCATGAGCATGTGTTTTCATCACACTTTCCAGTGCAATTGTATCTGATTATTTTCAACAGAAATTTAGGAGTGACAGCTTGGTGCCTTGTGATTGGTTTCAATATAGTGCCCTTGTTGCTCTTGTGAAACGTCCAGCCCCATTCTGTCGCATCCATATTGTTGCCCAGCCAGGTCTGCACTTGGAGTCAGACTCGTTGGCTGGGCAATCTGGCAGCATCTGATGTCGGTGGAAGGTGTCGAAGGGGTAGGTAATTTGAGCTTGATACATACCTTCTCAGTGAATTTTGTCACACGTTCAGAATTCAAATCCAAGCCAGGCATACAGCCGCAGAGGATTGCAAGTGCCTGATTACCAGCCTGCTCGATTTCTGCATGGTTTCCACCTGTCACCATGAAAACCTTTGAATATTCCTGAGACCATCTCTATGCCATACGGCCTCAATGTTGTGTCGGTCCCTGACAATGCATGTACAAAGAGCAAAGAATGGCTGAGATTAGGATCAAGGATCATCTGTAGGATGAAGATGTCAGTGATCTTTGTACTCGTCTGAAGAAAGATGGCTTCATGGTATCGGGTCTGAAGTGATATTGCAACAGGATGAGAAGGTCGGTGTCATTCCCTACCACTACCACAGGCTGTGTTTGAGCCAATGCACAGGCATTGAAATGTCATTGTCAGCATCTCTGGATGTGTGTTTAATCTGAAAACCCACCTTTTTCGATTTTTTACCCCAACAGAGTGATGAATTTC
Organism: Haliotis cracherodii; assembly: GCF_022045235.1. Classification (NCBI taxonomy): domain Eukaryota; kingdom Metazoa; phylum Mollusca; class Gastropoda; order Lepetellida; family Haliotidae; genus Haliotis; species Haliotis cracherodii. Next base: position 36,224,988 of record NW_027266286.1, read on the forward strand.
TGTTTGTTTCTTTCATTTGCCAAAAGGGCTTTTTCTTCATTTTCAGAATCAAGTCTGGTGTGAAATCCACATCCACTCCAATCTCACTTCCAGTTCTTCTCTGATGGGTCTCATCCTTGGTAAAAAAACACCACAATAACCATCAAACACGATCGATAAGAGCATTGCAGAAGTGGTTCCTCAAGAAATGAGCCTGCACAGCTTGTGACACAGATTTGCCGGACAACATCTGATCTGTACTACCCTCTGAATATACTTGAGTGATGATCTCCTTTAACCCAGATCCAGCCATCAGATTCCCAACTGTACCCACAAAACTCATCTAAGTATGGAATCCCCCCTAAAACCAGGGCTATTTGATGCAAGGGGCTCTCAGCTGCCCGTGATTCGATGATCATGTATGCAATTCACCAAAGTTGCTGGTTGATTGTAATAACCGGTGTGATTCCATGTAGTCTGGCATATTTGGAAATATACTCCAGCGTTGATTCGACACAGGATTCGTCACTTGGTGTCACGTTGATAATCAATAAAAATATCTCAGAGCTCTTCCTGGGGTATGGAATGTCAGAATGGAGCAACTGCATGCAACCGGAACACAGTGGTCAACACACACAGAAGTGGCGCACTCCACAAATGATCTAGTTTGCTATTCTTTTCATCAAGACAGAAGTCACCAATTGGTGAATAGATAATGTTCGCCAGCACTGCCTTTGGATTTCTTTGTGAGAATGGTTTGACACTGTTGATTTTTTTAACATCATCCAAGTCCACCTTAACTCTTGGTACCCTCCGTCTCACCATCTCGCCCATGGCATGGATTGAGCCAGTCCCATCAAACCTTTTGCTGGCATGATCTATATAACCAGCCTGGTATTGCACGAATGTATCTGCAATGTCTCTGATTAGGTGAACACCATGAGTGGTCACCGAGAATTTTCTAAATTTACGAGGAGCTGAAACCGAGTTGGCTTATCATATCCACTAAATTACGATGACCATATATGTGTTATAGTGTGATACTTTGTCAAACTTGTCGAGGAGGCAGAAATGATGGGGAGTGAGTGAGTGAGTTTAAGTTTAACGTCACATCGGCAATATTTCAGCCATATCGTGACGAAACAAAAGTTGACATGAACAATATATTTTAAACTGCATACAATTCTGCCGACGAAGGGCAGTATAATAACTAGAATATCACAGATGTACATAAAACTAGTCAGAGAGCATGTAAAAAGAGATTAACATTTTACAACACAACATAAAAACAGGCTATAGATCACCAACAACTGAAGGTAGATCACCACGCCAGGGTCCATGGGGACTTACAGTACTTTTGCTACCTGCATGGACCCCAGTGGGATTTACATCATCCCTTCAGTGGTTGGCGATTATTGGCAGAGTTAGCCTCACGTCTTAAAATGACACATATTCTACGATTAAAAACACGGTAGTACTAAATTTACCTTGAAAGAAGTGGAACTTATGTACCCTCTCAGGAGGACAATAATTTTACAGTACTTTAACCCCCCTCGAGGATACAGCCACTAACATTCTCAGTTGCTAATTTAATCTACCAATCATAAAACATTTATATTTCACAAAACACAATCAAAATTTTGCACACAACTCTATTTCTTTAAAAAACCAATGATTAAACGAGAATCGATACTGCTAAAAAGATCCTTAATAGATGACGATTTGAAATATTTATCCCTTGTGATAGAAAAATCAACACAATCAAGCAGGACATGCTTGACGGTGATTCTTTCATCACAAGGGATACAAAATGGAGGATCCTCACCTTTTAAAAGATATTCGTGTGTATACCTGCTATGGCCAATACGACATCGTCGCATAATGACCTCTTCAAATCTGGACTGACAGCCCAAGTAGGTGTAACCAATATTTGGTTTAATTTCATGTAATTTATTGATACCTACTTGGGAGTCCCACTTCTTTTGCATCAGATCACAAATATAAGATCTGATTACAGGTTTAAAATCAGTGTATGGGATAAGAAGTGGTGTCACAGCATCAGCCATTGAGTTGCCTTTAATGCCCACATGACTGGGCAACCAACAAAAGACGATGTCGTATTGGCCAGTAGCAAGTTCATTAAATAATTCAATAATTTTGATTAAAAGTGGATGTTGACATGAGATGTTATGGATAGCCTGCAAGCAAGAAAGAGAATCGGAAAATAGGATAAACTTCTGATATTTTGACTGTTTACTGATATACTGTAAAGCTGTTAAAATGGCATTGGCCTCAGCTGTGAAAATAGAACTAGTATCGGGTAATCTGGAGGAGATAGTCCTGGATCCAATGACAGTGGCGCTAGCAACAGCGCCACTATCCTTGGATCCATCAGTAAATATAGATTTGTAAGTATTATATGTGTTTCTTAATTCATTATATTTTTGTTGATAAATAAGTGGATTTGTTTCCGATTTCTTTAATTTAGTTAATGACAGATCCACCTCTGGCTTTACTAACTGCCAAGGTGGAGAAGACAAAAGCTGCGTGGGGGCTATAGCATCAAGATTAATTTTAGCGGCAGAAATATCAGACTGAAGTCTTATTCCAAGTGGGGGGAGAACCGATGATTTTTTATTATAGAGATTTTCATAAAGTGGGTTAAAAACACAGTCATATGCAGGATTCGAGTTATTAGAGCGTAATTTAGTGACATATTGTAAGGATAATTTAATTCGGCGTTGTTTGAGGGATGGTTCATCAGCCTCAACGTACAGACTGTCAATAGGAGAAGTTCGGAAAGATCCAAGACAGAGTCTCAGACCTTGATGGTGGATAGAGTCCAAAAGTTTAAGATTACTTTTGCAGGCTCTACCATAGATGATGGAGCCATAATAAAGTTTAGAGCGAATAAGTGCTCTGTACAGTTGAAGGAGGGTTTTCTGATCCCCTCCCCACTTGGAATTTGAAACAACTTTTAGGAGATCAAGGGCCTTCAGGCATTTATTTTTCAAATATTTTATGTGAGGTAAAAACGTTAAATGTTGGTCAAACATAAGACCCAAGAACTTAGCCTCTTTTACTACTTTAATCGGAGTGCTATCTAAAATTAAATCAGGGTCTTTATGGGGTTTGTATTTCCTACAAAAGTGGATACAATTTGTTTTGGATTTTGAAAATTTAAAACCATTTTCTAAACACCATTTATTTATCTTATTTAGACATAATTGTAATTGTCTTTCGATAGTATGCATGTTTTTACCACGACATGATATGTTAAAATCATCCACGAATAAAGATCCATCAATGGAGTCATTTAAAACCTTAGAGAGACTATTTATCTTAATACTAAATAGTGTAACAGACAAAATACTGCCCTGTGGGACACCCTGATCCTGATGATAATGATCAGACAGGGTTGAGCCCCCACACGGACTTGAAATTGTCTGTCAGTTAAAAATCTGGATATGAATTGAGGCAAACGGCCTCTCAATCCAAAATCATGTAAATCTTTTAAAATCCCGTGTTTCCAGGTAGTGTCATACGCCTTTTCCAAGTCGAAAAAGATAGACACTGCATGCTGGTTATTAATTATTGCATTTTTTACAAATGACTCTAACCGAACTAAATGGTCAACAGTACTTCGATTCTTTCTAAAACCACACTGAATATTTGTAAGTAAATTATTAGATTCCAAGTACCATGTTAATCTATTGTTGACCATACGTTCCATGGTTTTGCAAACACAGCTGGTCAGTGAAATGGGTCTATAATTTGATGGATCAGTATGATCTCGTCCAGGTTTTGGTATGGGTACAACTATGGCATCACGCCAGGAAGAAGGAAACTCACCTGAAGTCCAGATATCATCAAAAATTAACAGAAGGGTTTCTAGACACGGTTCTGGTAAATGCTTCAGGAGTTGATAGTGTATACCATCAGCTCCTGTAGCAGTATCGTGAGCCTGATCAAGAGCAGTATGAAGCTCATGGATTGAAAATACTTCATTATAATCTTCCCCATTATCTGATTTAAAATTAATAGTTTTCTTTTCCTGCTGTTTTTGGTATATTTGGAATTTAGGTACATAGTTTGAGGAGGAAGAATGTTTTGCTAACGTTGCACCAAGTTTATTTGCAATATCCGATTTGTTAGTTAATAGGTCATCCCCATTCTTAAGGTGGTGGACGCTAGATTTGGAACCCTTACCTTTAATTTTCTGTATCATATTCCATACCTTAGACATGGGCGTCCGTGAATTTATTTTTGAAACATAATCACGCCAAGATTGGCGTTTATTATGTTTAAAAGTACGCCTGGCTTTAGCATTTGAAATTTTAAATTGATTCAAATTATGGACCATCGGATGGCGACGGAAATAACGCTCAGCCTTTTTCCGTGCCTTCCTAGCTTGCCTGCAGTCATTGTTAAACCATGGTTTACGGATGTGTGGATTTGCAGAGGACTTTGGAATACAATCATCAGCTATTTTGTACAGTTCATCAGTGAACACCGTAATAGAATCAGGAACATCAACAAAAAGGCCAGGATGTAATTTGCTCGTACACAGTAATTGGAACAAAGGCCAGTTAGCCTTTGTGAAGTTCCATCGTGATGATGGAGGAACGTCAGTTGGAATTATTGTTTGAAGAATAGTCGGGAAATGGTCACTTCCACAAAGGTCGTCGTGGACTGACCATTCGAATTCATTCAACAGATCGGAGTTGGTAAGTGATAAATCAAGAGAAGAATATGTGCCTGTTCCAGGATGTAAATAAGTTTTAGAGTTATCATTAAAGATGCATAAATCGTTGTTCGAAATGAAATCTTCTAATATCTTACCTTTACTGTTCGTGTCAGCACTACCCCAAAGTGGATTATGCCCATTCAAATCGCCCATAATGATACAGGGCTTGGGGAGCTGGTCATAGAGTGCCTGAAGATCAGTTTGGTGAAGAGTAGAAGATGGAGGTACATAAAGCGAACACAATGTGAAAACAATGTTGAGGCTTAAACGGACTGCAACAGCTTGAAGTGGAGTATTAAGTGGAACAGGGCTATGTATGACACCCTGCCTCACCAACACTGACGATCCTCCAGTAGCCCTAGGTCCTGGAGGAGAAAAGAAGTTATATGCATCATATTGCCTCAAATTGATTTGATCGTTATCTTTAAAATACGTTTCTTGTAAACAAAATGCTGATGGTTTAAAATCCTGTATCAATAACTGTAAATCATTAAAATTATTCTTTAGTCCCCTGCAATTCCACTGAATAAGAGTATTGGAGCCATTCATGGAGGCTCAACTGGAGTTCTTGAGTGAGAGGGAGGTCCACTCCCACGAACCGGGAGTGAGGGACTGACCTCCATCGCTAGAGGCTCAAATGGATTATGAACCTCTACTGTGGTGTCAGCAAGAGAAGGCAATTCCAAGTGCTGGAGAGCCCTTATCTTTTTTAACTTCTTTTTTTCTGTTTTAGTCAGATGGGCTTCGCCCTGAATGTTTTTGGTGATTTTCACATGGCTGGGTTCTGATGGAGTTACCGTTTTCTGAGTTTGCAGAATCTGAGGTGCTGATGGTAGATGGTCTGTCTGGGAAGCTGAAGTAGATTTCATAGATTGAGATGTCTGTGCATCGTCGATGGTAAACTAGTCTTCTTTTACCCAAGAGATCAAAGTCTGGCAGGATGTAGAGGCTGTAGTATCTTTGAGAACTGGCGGCGGAGAAGAGACTGCAGCTGAATAAGTGATATTTGCGGGTGATTTTGATGGAAGTTGTACCAATTGTTTGGCAGCAGAGTAAGAAATATTTTGCGTGTGCTTCAGTTTTAAGATCTGTGATTCTGATACGAACACTGGACATGATTTGGATGAGGCCACAATGCTCCCCGTCGGAGTTGGCACACTTGACATCATCTGTGCACTCGGAACCTTCGTGAATTCCACTGCAACGGAAGCATCTGGCCTTGCGAGTGCAAGTTTTTGCCCCGTGTCCAAACTGTTGACACTCGTAACACCGGAGAGGATTTGGAACATAAACCTCCACTCCGATGTTAAAGTAACCGGCTTTAATGGAATTTGGTATTTTAGCAAGACAAAAAGTAAAAAGATACGTGTTAGTTGGGATAAATTTTCCATCTTCTGATTTTCTGCTGAACCGCTTAACAGCAGTGACCCCTTGATGTTTCAATTCAGCAGCAATCTCTTCTTCTGCCATGTCAGAAAGACAGCGTGCGCTTTCCCTGACAATGCCTCTACTTGAATTCAGTGTCCTCTGCACCGAAACAACAACCTGGGTGTTAACAAACTGCTGTAGACCCAGCAGATTGACAGATTGTTGTCTCCGTGCACATTCCACAAGGATGGAACCAGAACGAAGACGTGTAACATTGGTAACTTCTCCACAGGCACTCTGAATGCCTTTCGAGATAGCGAAAGGATTTAGTTTTAAAGGATTGCCATCAGCAGATGCGATGACAATGAATCTCAGCCAAGAATCTGCAATCTCAGTTGATGTTTCTTCTTCGTCAGACGTTATAGAATCGACATGACGACGTTTATTTGTTTTGAAAGAACCAGATAGATTGTGGTGAGCCATGGTGTTATGTAGTGATTCGGCACCCCTGCTCCCCACCCGCCATCGAGTGTCAACAAGGACGATGTCACAGTGGAAGCCAACCTGCAACACCAGGGATACAGAGGTGTTATACTCCAGAAAATATAGACTTGAAAAGCTATGAGATCAAAAAGAATAAGCGTCAGGCTGGTTCGGCCCATATCACTTTCCCCAAGAAACACAGAATTCAGAGGTCTCTATCTCCAGATTGGCCCATGAGCCACCGCCTTCTGGCATACGACTCTAGGCAAACAGGAACAAAACAATGATTTTGATAACAAAGTTTAGCATGCGATTGTATTCTTAATAATATAGCCATGTATTTCATGCTAGGGCATGACGTGACCAGCCGATTGATAGAATCGGGCCAATTCTACCACCCGTCTAGGCGAAGTAAGGGTCGAAGTGGTGTGTTGGGCAATAGGAACACTTGTTCCTGGCTCCAATGCCCTCAACCACCAGAATCCCGTCCTCCGCCGACACAGGGGCGCAACCCACGGCAAACGGGTTGCCCAATTTGGTCGCCTTTTACGACCAGCAATGGGGTGCTGTGAACAAATTCTACCCCGAGTCCACACGGGGGAAGAGCTATTAGCGTTACCCAGCACTCACCACGGGGAGGTTGCTCTTCACGAGTGCCAAATGATGGGGACATTTCGAATGCATTATTGCCTGACCCAATGACGCAGCTCAGCTCTTGATGATAGCTTGAAGGAGGATGCGTAATGCATGTGGGAGGTAATCAAGATTGGTGTCAATCAATGCCATCTGCTCATTGTCGAGATACACATCAACATGTTTCGACATGGTCTCTACCTGTGTATGAATGTATCCTCCTCCAACTTTAATCAAACTGTACATGTCGGATTTGTCCACCTTTGCAACATTTTCATATGCCGTAAGAGATGCAATGTTAGGTTGTTGCCTGATAAGTTATGAATACCTTGTTCCCATAGTGATTCATGACTTCCCTTTTCAGCTGAGATGTAGTGTGTAGTTGATCATGACTCAGTGCACTTATTGACTTCATAATGTGATGCAAATTGTCCAAAGGAATCGTTTCATCATCATTCTCTTCCAAGTAATAAATGGCAATCTTAAATGCTCCGTTTCTTTGGTGGAGCCTCCCCATGTTCAATATAAGCTGCAGGTATACTTGTCCCTCTCCGAAAATTCTTATCACAAGCATGGTGATTGATAGCTTCTTCAGCTGGTAGATTGTATATGGGCACAAATACTTGACTGTACCATCTTGGTCCAATCATCTTGCCTGTTGACACAGTATGTTGCAGACATATGTTGAGTAACGGAAGAGCCATCGCACGGCTGAAGTACACTTCTATATGGATGTTTGTACAAGTACCACATAGAAAACAGCGAGTTTTAAAATTTAAGGCTTAAACATATGATCAAAAGGTTTCAGCTACTTTGATTGCCTTTGGATTTTTATGCATACTTCGACACTGTCTGTGTACCAACAGGCTACAGTTGTATATGATGTCTGGTGCATCGAATTTACAGCAGCATTTTGCTGTCAACTTCACATAATCCCGGGGTTTGTCCAGGTTAACTGATTCCATACATAGCAAACAAGTCGCCATCTGTGATCTACATAGGACACCTTCAGTTGAGAATAGTCACCTGCGAATAGTAACAGTTGATAGAAATATGGTTGACATGTGTCCAGATACAAATGTTGCTTTTCCGATTATAGCAAATGATTTTTGAGCTAAATGTCTTGATTATATCTTCTGAATTAACTTTTAATAAAGTTTCTGAGAAGCTAATACCATTTGAGAAAAATAACTGCTTCCCGGAGTTTGGATTATCTCCCTTGATTTTCCTTTAAACAAATGTTAATGTTAATTTTAAGGCTCTGTTTTAAATTTTATATTTATATTTGTTCATATTTTCATCAGTTATTCCTCTCTAGAGCCAATCAACTATATATTACACAAGTTTTCATTTTAGCTATAAAAGAAAAACAGCTTATACATACCTTTATGTTCTTGCGGTCTATCTTTAAAACATTGTATGCTCGGCCGCCATTTTGAAGAAGGGAATACTTTGGGTTTTTTCAATTATATTTGTTTCCAACTTGATTTTTTATGTGAAGACAATAAACTGCATGACTTTATATGCAAAACGTCAACATTATAATAAATCGGTTCATGTTCTGCAAGAATTACTGATATTAACAAATTTATGTACTTTTTCGTCATTTTGAAGCATTATTTTAAATTTCTATGTGAATTTTCCTTTCAAAATTGTTATTTATACATTCCTTTGCATTTATCCTGGCAAGCTAATATAGATAGACTCATCATAAATGGGTTTTTTGTTATTGGTTCCACGTTTATGACTATTATTACTTTTGTTGGCGGCCATCTTGAATTTGACCTATTTTCGGATGGTTCCCCATGTCCGATTTTGGTAAACTATTTTTTATTTCAATGTATAGGTGCCAAGGCACCAGAATCCAGCAATAAACCTTTTCCGTCAATTTTGTTGAACCTGGACCTTTTAATTACTGGCCTAAATACCTTGCATTTGTAAAAGGCATGTCCAGTTGACAGTTTTGGTGTTGGCAAAGCTTGTTGAAGGTCAAAAGTTTGATATTGTCCTGACCAGCTTCTGCTTTCCTGTGATGTAGCTCTTTTTCCTTCTTCAATGCTGCAACCTTTGCGTCATCTTGCTCAAGTTTTGCTTAAGGCATGTTGATATTCATTTCATCACAGGTTTTACATGTGTCACTTTTTGAAGTTTTGAAGCCAAGTCCTCAACGAAAATCTGTCGATACTTATCACTGGACACAGGCTGGCAGCTATTGTTAACACAATACACATTTTTTGTAACTTCCCTAAATAGTGTATTCAAGAATCATGTACGTTTTGTTCGGATTCAATTTACGATTGTAGTGGATGGTGGGAATGCTTTGAATATGTTTCTTGACCATGCTTTCCTGTGGATATGCATTGGGATCGTTGCTGTGTTTCCCACTCCAAGAATGGCCATCCCTCACTGTTTTGACAATATTGTCTAGTCTTGTTTATATACTTTTATACGACCCTCATTGCTCTGAATGGAAATACAAAATGTTTAATAATGTGCTCCTATGTACATTTGATCTTTTTAAGACACTACAGAATGATTAACTCGGAATGGTTTCCAAATTGGGAGGATAGTGGAATATGAAAATTGAGATGATCTGTTTTGCATGATAACATATATAAAGTAACAAATAAGTGAAGAAAAGTTACATTTCAGACCTGCCAGAATCTGATCCTTGAGAAGTTTCTTCATAATTTGGATCACTCAGACCAGAGATTTCTCTCAAAACATCATCTTCAGAAATCATGTGGCCATGATTTTGTTGATCGTCTTGGTCTTGCCAAGAAGGCACTATATTACAAATATTATACTTGACCATGCAAACCACGATCATAATTATCTAGAAAAACCTTGATGCTTGGGTTATCACTATCTTACCGTGATCCATTCAAATATAGCACCAACATGTGTCAGTCAATCAATGATAGGTCGAGGTGAGTAAATATAGTCAGAAATAGCTTAACATTACTCCATACTCTTTTGGCACGTTGCCGCAACCACGATGTTATTTGTTGTTCTCGCAGTTGTGGTGTGTTGTCATGCTTGTACGCCGAGTCTCAAAGACTTTGATCAATGTACCGAGCTGCTGTGACATCATTGCCTCTCCCTTTACCATATCGACCCTCGAGTCTGAAAAAAAAGCATCTGAATAATATTATCAACGGCGTCGCCAGACTCTCACATCGGTTGTTTAAGATACAGGTAACGGCACTCGTCGGAGAAAAATAATCTTCTCCACTGCAGGTGGTACCAATGCTGGTTTCTATTGCCGTCGTGTTTGGAGGAAAGTGTTTGCTCATCAATAGTTGTTGAACGGTGTCCGCACAACGGTGTCGCATGGTCTGTCGAGCAGATCTGACGATCCTGTTGTCCGGTGGTCACCCTTGGCTCTTCAACTAAGTGTAGTGTTTGTATTCTGGTACAGTTGCTGGAGCCTGTATATGGTCCTTATGTGCACTTAAAATGCATTGGCTACTTGCATGGCGGTTTGTTCCAGCTTGCAATCGTCCAAGGGCTTGGTGTCAGCCGGACAAGGTAATGTTAAATTTTAGAAATTTTGACCAAAATTACCCGCATATTAGCTTTGTATGTTTTTGTTTTTTTTAACCAGAATAGAAGAGAGTACTATTGCATTTGTTTCATATAAAAGATAGAAACCAAATAAATGGGACAATTTATTGTTATGAATTAGCTTTACCTCTGTGACATATCACACAACTAAATGTGAATATGTTTATCAAATAATCAATTACAGTAATTAACCTAGTGTCCTTATTTATACACAATTTTATTACGTATTGGGGTACAATATATAATACACATATACACGGGATGATTTCTTATTTTGTCAATTTAATCATAACCCAAATCATTCAAATCAAAGTGTGAAAGTAGTGACAATAAATGGTTTGACAGTTGTTTGACGGAATCAATCAATAATAATTGACACGGTGATGTAATTAAAATTTGTCACTATTCACAACTCCTATTTTTATTTTTCTATTGATCAGCTGTATTTTCGACCAGTTTTATATGTATAAAAACTCTTCTCTTGTATTTATAAACCAATAAACATTATATAAGAACAACTGAGTTTTAAACCGTAAGTTTTCTATTAAAACAACCATGCAAGTAAGATTTCAGCCTTAATATTACTTTAGTCACTCCACAGATTACACATCTTATTATGCTGCAAACGCGGCGAATGTAGTGCTACTACGTCACAGCTGCCTCGGTAATTAAGGGCTGGAATGTTTTTGTTAAGGCAGTTAGAGCAGACGAATTTCCCCCCTCGCTGTATAAAGGCGGTCGCTAACCATATATGTGTATTTTTCATGTTTTGGGCTTGATTTGATTGTCCTTTGGTGAAAACAAATGTTCAATTGTGAAAGCAAACCCTTTTCCCCTGAACGTTAAAAGACAGCTGACTTTGTTTTTGTCTGAAATATCAACGTTTGGAGTCGTTTATATATTCGGAAATCCATATTATGGTTAATATTTATAATATAACATGGACAATGGTAAAATTCATTATCACCGTTTAAGTGCTTTTCACAAATGTATGTAAATCTACTTCATGATGAATGTATGCATCTGATTCTTCATTTGTTCTGTGTTCTTTGAGGAGTATGAGTTTCGTGAATGATGATCACTCTCACAGATTTGTTGATAAGAGGATAGGACTTTAACTGGAGAATAGTTATGAAAAATATATATATAAGTATAGGCGGTCTGTGCACATGTGGTGAAACTGATACCTCATTGATTTGCTAATCGGGACTTGGAAATCATAGTCTGTCATTAAATTGATTTTAAAATATATGGTTTTGACTGTAGTACGTCCTGACATCATAATATTATGTTGTAAACAACTTATGTTAAGTATTATTGACAATTATTGATAACTTCCTGAATTCCAATTGTTCAATGAACAGAATTATTCACAGCTCTGGCGTGAGACAACAATAAATTAGATTGTCCATTTTATGATCTTAGGCACATGTTGGTGCACTTCCATGTGAGCCGTCTAGACGACTGTCTATTTTTTGTAATTAAATGGCAGCTGCCATCCAGTCGAATACTTAATCTTGAGACCTATTAGCCCAAGAAACCAAACTCTAGCTCGCAAACACCCCTTACTCACCCCAATATCCCAAAGAATAACAAACTACCTCAATGAACACCAAACTCAAAATCTTAAACAAAACTGTAAAAAATCAAATATCTTCACCCCTAAATTCAAAATACCCAAAACAGATACAACACTAGCTAACCAAATAAATAAACAAACCGACCCAAACATAGCTAAAACCACCACACTAGCATACATACACCTAAATTGGCCAAATGGGTGTCACATATACACTGACGGATCTTCAGACCCGATCTTCAACCACGCAGGCTTCGGAGTCCATACCACACAATCTTACCGACTCCCTAACAACCAATCTATATTCACGGCCGAACTTAAGGGCATGGCCCTCAGCCCTGCATAACCAACAATCTAAAAACAACAATAAAATCCTAATTCTCACTAACTCCCTTAGTGGACTACAAGCCTTCCAAAACAAAAATACCAAAAAACGACCTAAATTAATAAACCAAATACTTAAAATCTCCAACGACCTAACAAAAGCAGGCAAATAACCTTCTTGTAGATCCCCGCCAACGTAGGAAAGCAGAGATAAAGCAGCTAAATTATCTCTTAAAATACTAGAAATAAGCCTAAACCTACCCATCTCAAAATCAGAAATTAAAAGTAAACAAACAAAAAATAAACAAGTAGCCATATCAAAAAAGTGCTCAGAAAACCACTAGCCAAACCTCAAATCCTACACCCCTCTAAAACAATTGACAGATTGATTACAAAACTCCAAACAGGACACACGAACCTAAATAACCAACTTAAAAAACTTAAAAGACACACCACAGGCAACTGCCCCCACTCCAAACAACCCGAAACCACAGAACACGCACTTAGGTTTATACCTAATTAAAACAGGACTAATTAGTCGCATTTAAACCCCAAATAAAATAATAAAACAAAGACTACCTTTTCTAACAACCACCCAAGACACACAGCTCACTTAGTTCGTCCCCCACCCACTCTTGGCATTCTTTCCAAATCTTTAAATTTCAAAATTACTATATAAGCAGCCCCTAAAACCCCTAATTCATAGTCTTTTTATTGTTCAAATTACTGATGAAACATATTTTAACTTGTTCTCAAACCATTGCAAACCATTCCAAACCATTCGAAGTCATTCCAAACATTTCCAGTGCTGGAAATATGTTTGGAAATGTTGCCATTCCAATTTTGGATTTTTTTGGAAAGATCGATCTTTAGGGAAATGTTCCTGATGGGAAATGTCAATTTAGGGAAATGTGCGTATGGTGGAATGTCCGTGTTGGGAAATGTCCATGTAGGGAAATGTCCGTGTAGGGAAATATCCATGTGGGGATTTGTCTGCATTGGGAAATGTCGGCGTGGGGAAATGTTCATTAAGGGAAACGTTCGTGTAGGGATATGTTCTTGTGGATAAATGTCCATGTAGGGATATGTTCTTGTGGTTAAATGTCAATGTCGGGAAATGTTCATGTGGGGAAATGTGTGTGGGGAAATGTATGTGTGTTGAAAAAGGAAGGGGTTCGGGAACTGGCCATGTAGGGAGAAACGTCCGTGTGTGGAACTGGCCATAGAGAAAAATGTCCGTGTGGGTGAATGTCTATGTGGGGAACTGTCCTTTTGGGGAAATGTCTGTGGGGAAATGTCCGTGTGAGGAAATGTCCATGTTGGGAAATGTCTGAGTGGGGAAATGTCTGCGTAGGGATATGTCTGCATTGGGAAAATGTCTGCGTGGGGAAATATCCATGTAGGGAAATGTCCGTGTGGGGGAATTCTCTATGTTGGGAAATGTCCGTGTGGGGAATTGTCTGTGTGAGGAAATGTCTGTGTGGGGAAATGTCCGAGTGAGGGAATGTCCGTGTTGGGAAATGTCCATGTAGGGAAATGTCCGTGTGGGGAAATGTCCATGTCGGGAAATGTCCGTGTAGGGAACTGTCCGTGTACAAAAACGTCCGTGTAGGGAAATGTCTGTTTGGGGTAATGTCTGTGTGGGTGAATGTCCGTGTATGGAAACGTCCGTGTGGGGAATTGTCCGTGTGGTGGAATGTCTTTGTCGAGAAATGTCCGTGTGTGGAAATGTCCATGTGGATTTGTCTGCATTGGGAAATGTCTGCGTGGGGAAATGTTCATTTAGGGAAATGTCCATGTAGGGATATGCTCTTGTGGATAAATGTCCATGTAGGGAAGTGTTCATGTGGGGAAATGTGTGTGGGGAAATGTATGTGTGTGGAAAAAGTATGTGTGGGGAACTGGCCATGCAGGGAAATGTCCGTGTGTGGAACTGGCCATGGAGGGAAATGTCCGTGTGGGTGAATGTCCATGTGGGGAACTGTCCTTGTGGGATAATGTAAGTGTGGGGAAATGTCCGTGTGAGGAAATATCTGTGCGTGAAACTGTCCATGTTGGGAAATGTCTGTGCGTGGACTTGATGTAGGGAAATGTGTGTGTGGAGAAATGTATGTATGGGGAACTGGCCGTGTGTGGAACAGGCCATGTAGGGAAATGTCCGTCGGTGTGATTGTGGGGAATTGTCCTTGTGGGATAATGTCCGTGCTGGGAAATGTCCATGTTGGGAAATGTCTGTGCGTGGAACTGTCCATGTAGGGAAATGTCCGTGTGGGGAAATGTCTGTGTCGAGAAATGTGTGGGGAAATGTCCGTATGGGGAAGTGGCCGTGTGAGTAAATGTCCACGTGGGGAACTGTCCGTGTGGGGAACTGTCCATGTAGGGAAATGTCTGTTCAAGGAACTGTCCTTGTAGGGATATGTTCTTGTGGTTAAATGTCCGTGTCGGGAAATGTTCATATGGGGAAATGTGTGTGGGGAAATGTGTATGTGTGGAAAAAGTATGTGTTGGGAACTGTATGTGTGGGGAACTAGCCATGAAGGGAAATGTGCGTATGTGGAACTATCCTTGTAGGAAAATGTCCGTGTGGGTGAATGTCCATGTGAGGAACTGTCCTTGTGGGGAAATGTCTTTATCATCCCAAACTGGCTCCCACAGGAGATATCGCTTGGATGAGATGAAGCGATATGTACACTGTAGATATCGCTGCAATGAAATGACATCACAATGCTTTGCAGACTATTGTGACGTCACTAGTTACCATGACGTCACAATCAAATGATATCACTAATGGCTCTGCTACTGAAGCTGTTTGCAGTACTATTTACACTGAAGACACTGCTAATTACTGTCTACAAATTGAAAAAGTTGAAAGAATGATGTTGGATGATAAATAAAATCTCACCCTCGTGTCTTTTGATATCAAATATATCAACACTCGTTGATAAAAGTGGCAAAAATCCTCGGCAAGCCTCGGAGGAATTTTTCCACTTTTATCAACTGTGTTGATATATTTGATATCAAAAGACACGAGGGTGAGATTCTCTGTGTGTGCTGAACTGTCCATATAGGGAATCGTCTGCTTGGGATAATGTCCGTGTGGTGAAATGTCTGCGTGGGGAAATAGAGAATGTCCGTGTGGCGAACTCTGCAAGTTGGGAAATATATGTGTGTGGAAGGGTCCATGTTGGGAAAAGTCCATGTGGGTAAATGTCTTTTAGGGGAAACGTCTGTGTGTGAAATTGTCCATGTAGGGAAATTTTTGTGTGGGTAGATGTCAGTGTGGGGAAATGTCCATGTTGGGAAACGTTCGTGTAGGGATATGTTCTTGTGGATAAATGTCCATGTATGGATATGTTCTTGTGGGAAAATGTCCATGTGTGGAAATGTCCGTATGTGGAAATGTGCGTGAGGGCAAATGTCCATGTCGGTAATGTCCCAGCGGGGAAAATGTCAGCATTGGGAAATGTCAGTGTGGGTAAATGTCCGTGTTGCGAACTGTCCCAGTTGGGAAATATATGTGTGTGGAAGTGTCCATGTCGGGAAAAGTCCATGTGGGTAAATGTCTGTGTGGGAAATTGTCCATGTAGGGAAATTTATGAGCAGGGAAATTTGTGTGTGGAAATGTCCGTGTGTGGAAATGTGCGTGAGGGCAAATTGTCCATGTCAGTAATGTCCAAGTGGGGAAATGTCCATGTAGGGAAATGTCTGTGTGGGCAAATATCCATGGAGGGAAGTTCCGTCTGGGGAAATATGCATGTAGGGAAATTCTGTGCGTGGAACTGTCCAAGTAGGGAAATGTCCTTTTGGGGAAACGTCTGTGTGGGAAATTGTCCATGTAGGGAAATTTATGAACAGGGAAATTTGTGTGTGGAAATGTCCGTGTGTGGAAATGTGCGTGAGGGCAAATGTCCATGTCGGTAATGTCCGTCTGGGGAAATATGCATGTAGGGAAATTCTGTGCGTGGAACTGTCCAAGTAGGGAAATGTCTGTGTGAGGAAATGTCCACGTCAGGGAAATGTTCATGTGGGGAAATGTGTCTGGGGAAATGTGTCTGGGGAACTGTCCATGTAAGGAAATGTTCTTATGGTTAAATGTCCATGTCGGCAAATGTTCATGTGGGTAAATGTCAGTGTGGGTAAATGTCAGTGTGGGGATTTATCTGCGTTTGGAAATGCCCGTTTGGGGATTTGTCTGCATGGGTAAATGTCTGTGTGGGAAACCATCCATGTAGGGAAATGAGTGTGTGGAGAAATGTCTGTGTGGGGAACTGTGTGGGGAACTGTCCGTACAGGGAAATGTCCTTGTGGGTAAATGTCTGTGTGGGGAACTGTCCAAGTTGGGAAAAATATGTTTTTGGAAGTGTCCGCGTAGGGACATTTATGAGCAGGGAAATGTGTGTGGGGGTGAATGTGTGTGGGGGTAAATGTGTGCGTGGGGGAAAATAGTGTTTTTTGGGAGGAAATGTCTGTGCAGGGAAATGTCAGTGTGGGTAAATGTCTGTGTGGCGAACTGTCCATGTAGGGAAATGTCCATGTGGGTAAATGTCTGTTAGGGGAAATGTCCTTTTGCGGAAACGTCTGTGTGGGAAACTGTCCATGTAGGGAAATTTATGAGCAGAAGAATGTCTGTGTGGAGAACTGTCCTTACAGGGAAATTCATGAGCAGGGAAATGTGTGTGTGGGGAAATGTCTGTGTGCTGAACTGTCAATGTAGGGAATTGTCTGTGTGGGATAATATTAGTGTGGGGAAATGTCCGTGTGGGGATGTCTGTGTGGGGAAATGTCTGCATGGGGAAATGTCTGCATGGGGAAATGTCTGTGTGGGGAAATGTATGTGTTGGGAATTGTGTGGGGAAATATCCGTGCGGGGAAATGTCCATGAGGGGAAATGTCCATGTAGGGAAATGTCCGTGTGGGGAAATGTCTATGTCGGGAAATGTTCATTTGGGGAAATGTTCATGTTGGGAAATGTCCGTGTGGGTAAATGTCTGTGTGGGGAAATGTCCATGTGGGGATTTGTCAGTGTGCAAATATGTCTGCAGTAGAACTGTTCTTGTGGGGAACTGTTCGTGTGGGAAAATGTCCGTGTGGGAAAATGTCTGTGTGGGGAAATGTCCATGTGGGGAAATGTCCGTGTGGGTAAATGTCCGTGTGGGTAAATGTCCATGTGGGGATTTGTCTGCTTGGGGAAATGTCTGCAATTGGAAATTTCTGCATTGGGAAATGTCTACGTGGGGAAATGTCCCTGTGGGGAAATGTCAGTGAGGGATAATGTCCGTTCGGGGAAATGTCCATGCAGGGAAATGTCCGTGTGTGGAAATGTCCATGTAAGGAATTGTCCGTGTGGGGAAATATCCATGTGGGGAAATGTCCATGTAAGGAAACGTCCATGTGGGGAAATATCCGTGTAGGTAAATGACCGTGAGTGGAAATGTCCGTGTGTGGAAATGTCCATGTGGGGAAATGTCAATTTTGGGATTTGTCTGCGTGGGGAAATATCTGCTTGGAGAACTGTCCTTGTAGGGAAAGTTCCATGTGGGAAACTGTCTGTGTTTGGAAATGTCCGTGTGTGGAAATGTCCATCTGTGGAAATGTGCATTTGGGATTTGTCTGCGTAGGGGAAATGTCTGAGTGGGGAAATGTCTGAGTGGGGAAATGTCCGTGTGGGAAAATGTCCGTGTGGGGAAATGTCTTTGTGGGGAAATGTCCGTGTGGGGAACTATCCATGTGTGGAACTCTCCGTGTGTGGAAATGTCCGTGTGGGAAAATGTTCGTGTGGGAAAATGTCCGTTTTGGGGAATGTCCGTGTGTGGAAATGTCCGTGTGGGAAAATGTCTGTGTGGGGAAATGTCCATCTAAGGAAATGTCTGTGTGGGGAAATGTCCATGTCGGGAAATGTTTATGTGGGGAAATGTCTGTGTGGGGAAATGTCTGCGTGCCGAAATGTCTGTGTGGGGAAATGTCTGCATAGGGAAATGTCTGCATGCGGAAATGTCTGCGTGGAGAACTGTCCTTGTGGGGAAAGTTCAATGTGGGGAAATGTCTGTTTGGGGAACTGTCCGTGTGGGGAACTGTCCGTAAGGAGAAATGTCTGCATGGGGAAATGTCCGTGTTGGGAAATGTCCGTGTGGGGATTTGTCTGTGTGGGGAAATGTCTGCTTGGGGAAATGTTCATGTGGGGAACCGTTTGTGTGGGGAAATGTTCTAGTGTGGGGAAATATCCATGTTGGGAAATGTTCATGTGGGAAAATGACTGTGTGGGGCAATGTCTGTTAGGGGAAATGTCCTTTTGGGGAAACGTCTGCGTGGGAAACTGTCCATGTAGGGAAATGTCCGTGTGTGGAAATCTCCGTGTGTGGAAATGTCTATGTGGGGAAATGTCTGTGTGGGGAAATGTCCGAGTGGGGAAATGTCCGAGTGGGGAAATGTCCGTGAGGTGAATTGTGCTGAACTGTCAATGTAGGGAACTGTCAGAGTGGGATAATGTCTGTGTGGGGAGATGTCTGCGTGGCGAAATGTCTGTGTGTGGAAATGTGTGGGGAAATGTTCATATAGGGAAATGTCCGTGTGGGGAAGTGTCCATGTTGGGAAATGTCCGTGGGGGTAAATGTCTGTGTGTGAAAATGTCCATGTGTGGAAATGTCCGTGTGTGGAAATGTCAATGTCTGGAAATGTCCATGTGGGGATTTGACTGCATTGGGAAATGTCTGCGTGGAGAACTGTCCTTGTGGGAAAATGTGGGGCAATGTGTGTGTGGGGAACTGTCTGCGTGTGAAACTGTCCGCGTGGGGAAATGTACGTTCTGGGGAAATGTCCGTGTGGGGAAATGTCCGTATGCGGAAATGTCCGTGTGGGGAAATGCCCCTGTGGGGAAATGTTTGTGTAGGTAGATGTCAATGTGGATAATGTCAGTGTGGGAAAATGTCCGTGTGGGGAAATGTCCGAGTGGGGAAATGTCCGCTTTTGGAAATGTCTGTGTGGGGAAATGTCCATGTTAGGAAATGTTGAAGTGGGGAAATGTCCGTGTGGGGAACTGTCCATGTGTGGAACTATCTGCGTGGGGAAATGTCCGTGTTGGGAAATGTCCGTGTGGGGATTTGTCTGTGTGGGGAAATGTCTGCTTGGGGAAATGTTCATGTGGGGAACCGTTTGTGTGGGGAAATGTCCATGTCGGGAAATGTTCATGTGGGAAAATGACTGTGTGGGGCAATGTCTTTTAGGGGAAATGTGCTTTTGGGGAAACGTCTGCGTGGGAAACTGTCCATGTAGGGAAATGTCCGTGTGTGGAAATGTCCTTGTGTGGAAATGTCCGTGTGTGGAAATGTCTATGTGGGGAAATGTCTGTGTGGGGAAATGTCTGTGTGGGGAAATGTCCGAGTGGGGAAATGTCCGTGAGGTGAATTGTGCTGAACTGTCAATGTAGGGAACTGTCAGAGTGGGATAATGTCTGTGTGGGGAGATGTCTGCGTGGCGAAATGTCTGTGTGTGGAAATGTGTGGGGAAATGTTCATATTGGGAAATGTCCGTATGTGGAAATGTCCATGTGTGGAAATGTCCATGTGGGGATTTGTCTGCATTGGGAAATGTCTGCAGGGAGAACTGTCCTTGTGGGAAAATGTCCATGTGTGGAAATGTCCGTATGTGGAAATGTGCGTGAGGGCAAATGTCCATGTCGGTAATGTCCCAGCGGGGAAAATGTCAGCATTGGGAAATGTCAGTGTGGGTAAATG
Organism: Haliotis cracherodii; assembly: GCF_022045235.1. Classification (NCBI taxonomy): domain Eukaryota; kingdom Metazoa; phylum Mollusca; class Gastropoda; order Lepetellida; family Haliotidae; genus Haliotis; species Haliotis cracherodii. The sequence continues at coordinate 36,245,398 of NW_027266286.1, forward strand.
TCCGTGTTGCGAACTGTCCCAGTTGGGAAATATATGTGTGTGGAAGTGTCCATGTCGGAAAAAGTCCATGTGGGTAAATGTCTGTTAGGGGAAATGTCCTTTTGGGGAAACGTCTGTGTGGGAAATTGTCCATGTAGGGAAATTTATGAACAGGGAAATTTGTGTGTGGAAATGTCCGTGTGTGGAAATGTGCGTGAGGGCAAATGTCCATGTCGGTAATGTCCGTCTGGGGAAATATGCATGTAGGGAAATTCTGTGCGTGGAACTGTCCAAGTAGGGAAATGTCTGTGTGAGGAAATGTCCACGTCAGGGAAATGTTCATGTGGGGAAATGTGTCTGGGGAACTGTCCATGTAAGGAAATGTTCTTATGGTTAAATGTCCATGTCGGGAAATGTTCATGTGGGTAAATGTCAGTGTGGGTAAATGCCAGTGTGGGGATTTATCTGCGTTTGGAAATGCCCGTTTGGGGATTTGTCTGCATGGGTAAATGTCTGTGTGGGAAACCATCCATGTAGGGAAATGAGTGTGTGGGGAAATGTCTGTGTGGGGAACTGTGTGGGGAACTGTCCGTACAGGGAAATGTCCTTGTGGGTAAATGTCTGTGTGGGGAGCTGTCGAAGTTGGGAAAAATATGTTTTTGGAAGTGGCCGTGTAGGGACATTTATGAGCAGGGAAATGTGTGTGGGGGTGAATGTGTGTGGGGGTAAATGTGTGCGTGGGGGAAAATAGTGTTTTGGGGGAGGAAATGTCTGTGCGGGGAAATGTCCATGTGGGTAAATGTCTGTGTGGCGAACTGTCCATGTAGGGAAATGTCCATGTGGGTAAATGTCCTTTTGGGGAAACGTCTGTGTGGGAAATTGTCCATGTAGGGAAATTTATGAGCAGAAGAATGTCTGTGTGGAGAACTGTCCGTACAGGGAAATTCATGAGCAGGGCAATGTGTGTGTGGGGAAATGTCTGTGTGCTGAACTTTCAATGTAGGGAACTGTCTGTGTGGGATAATATTAGTGAGGGGAAATGTCCGTGTGGGGAAATGTCCGTGTGGGGAAATGTATGTGTTGGGAATTGTGTGGGGAAATATCCGTGCGGGGAAATGTCCATGAGGGGAAATGTCCATGTAGGGAAATGTCCGTGTGGGGAAATGTCTATGTCGGGAAATGTTCATTTGGGAGAAATGTTGATGTTGGGAAATGTCCGTGTGGGTAAATGTCTGTGTGGGGAAATGTCCATGTGGGGATTTGTCAGTGTGCAAATATGTCTGCAGTAGAAATGTTCTTGTGGGGAACTGTCCGTGTGGGAAAATGTCCGTGTGGGAAAATGTCTGTGTGGGGAAATGTCCATGTGGGGAAATGTCCGTGTGAGGAAATGTTCGTGTGGGGAAATGTCCGTGTAGGTAAATGTCCGTTTTGGGGAAATGTCCATGTGGGGATTTGTCAGTGTGGGGAAATGTCTGTAGTAGAACTGTCCTTGTGGGGAAAATGTCCATGTAGGGAAATGTCCGAGTGAGGAAATGTCCGCTTTTGGAAATGTCTGTGTGGGGAAATGTCCATTTTGGGAAATGTTGAAGTGGGGAAATGTCCGTGTGTGGGAATGTCCGTGTTGGGAAATGTCCATGTTGGGAAATGTTGAAGTGGGGAAATGTCCGTATGGGGAACTGTCCATGTGTGGAACTCTCCGTGTGTGGAAATGTCCGTGTGGGAAAATGTCCGAGTGGGGAAATGTCCGCTTTTGGAAATGTCTGTGTGGGGAAATGTCCATGTTGGGAAATGTTGAAGTGGGGAAATGTCCGTGTGGGGAACTATCCATGTGTGGAACTGTCCGTGTGTGGAAATGTCCGTGTGGGAAAATGTTCGTGTGGGAAAATGTCCGTTTTGGGGAATGTCCGTGTGTGGAAATGTCCGTGTGGGAAAATGTCTGTGTGGGGAAATGTCCATGTCGGGAAATGTCTGTGTAGGGAAATGTCCATGTCGGGAAATGTTTATGTGGGGAAATGTCTGTGTGGGGAAATGTCTGCATGTGGAAATGTCTGTGTGGGGAAATGTCTGCATTGGGAAATGTCTGCATGCGGAAATGTCTGCGTGGAGAACTGTCCTTGTGGGGAAAGTTCAATGTGGGGAAATGTCTGTTTGGGGAACTGTCCGTGTGGGGAACTGTCCGTAAGGAGAAATGTCTGCATTGGGAAATGTCTGCGTGGGGAAATGTCCGTGTTGGGAAATGTCCGTGTGGGGATTTGTCTGTGTGGGGAAATGTCTGCTTGGGGAAATGTTCATGTGGGGAACCGTTTGTGTGGGGAAATGTCCATGTCGGGAAATGTTCATGTGGGAAAATGACTGTGTGGGGCAATGTCTTTTAGGGGAAATGTGCTTTTGGGGAAACGTCTGCGTGGGAAACTGTCCATGTAGGGAAATGTCCGTGTGTGGAAATGTCCTTGTGTGGAAATGTCCGTGTGTGGAAATGTCTATGTGGGGAAATGTCTGTGTGGGGAAATGTCCGAGTGGGGAAATGTCCGTGAGGTGAATTGTGCTGAACTGTCAATGTAGGGAACTGTCAGAGTGGGATAATGTCTGTGTGGGGAGATGTCTGCGTGGCGAAATGTCTGTGTGTGGAAATGTGTGGGGAAATGTTCATATTGGGAAATGTCCGTATGTGGAAATGTCCATGTGTGGAAATGTCCATGTGGGGATTTGTCTGCATTGGGAAATGTCTGCAGGGAGAACTGTCCTTGTGGGAAAATGTCCATGTGTGGAAATGTCCGTATGTGGAAATGTGCGTGAGGGCAAATGTCCATGTCGGTAATGTCCCAGCGGGGAAAATGTCAGCATTGGGAAATGTCAGTGTGGGTAAATGTCCGTGTTGCGAACTGTCCCAGTTGGGAAATATATGTGTGTGGAAGTGTCCATGTCGGAAAAAGTCCATGTGGGTAAATGTCTGTTAGGGGAAATGTCCTTTTGGGGAAACGTCTGTGTGGGAAATTGTCCATGTAGGGAAATTTATGAACAGGGAAATTTGTGTGTGGAAATGTCCGTGTGTGGAAATGTGCGTGAGGGCAAATGTCCATGTCGGTAATGTCCGTCTGGGGAAATATGCATGTAGGGAAATTCTGTGCGTGGAACTGTCCAAGTAGGGAAATGTCTGTGTGAGGAAATGTCCACGTCAGGGAAATGTTCATGTGGGGAAATGTGTCTGGGGAACTGTCCATGTAAGGAAATGTTCTTATGGTTAAATGTCCATGTCGGGAAATGTTCATGTGGGTAAATGTCAGTGTGGGTAAATGCCAGTGTGGGGATTTATCTGCGTTTGGAAATGCCCGTTTGGGGATTTGTCTGCATGGGTAAATGTCTGTGTGGGAAACCATCCATGTAGGGAAATGAGTGTGTGGGGAAATGTCTGTGTGGGGAACTGTGTGGGGAACTGTCCGTACAGGGAAATGTCCTTGTGGGTAAATGTCTGTGTGGGGAGCTGTCGAAGTTGGGAAAAATATGTTTTTGGAAGTGGCCGTGTAGGGACATTTATGAGCAGGGAAATGTGTGTGGGGGTGAATGTGTGTGGGGGTAAATGTGTGCGTGGGGGAAAATAGTGTTTTGGGGGAGGAAATGTCTGTGCGGGGAAATGTCCATGTGGGTAAATGTCTGTGTGGGTAAATGTCCTTTTGGGGAAACGTCTGTGTGGGAAATTGTCCATGTAGGGAAATTTATGAGCAGAAGAATGTCTGTGTGGAGAACTGTCCGTACAGGGAAATTCATGAGCAGGGCAATGTGTGTGTGGGGAAATGTCTGTGTGCTGAACTTTCAATGTAGGGAACTGTCTGTGTGGGATAATATTAGTGAGGGGAAATGTCCGTGTGGGGAAATATCCGTGTGGGGAAATGTATGTGTTGGGAATTGTGTGGGGCAATATCCGTGCGGGGAAATGTCCATGAGGGGAAATGTCCATGTAGGGAAATGTCCGTGTGGGGAAATGTCTATGTCGGGAAATGTTCATTTGGGAGAAATGTTGATGTTGGGAAATGTCCGTGTGGGTAAATGTCTGTGTGGGGAAATGTCCATGTGGGGATTTGTCAGTGTGCGAATATGTCTGCAGTAGAAATGTTCTTGTGGGGAACTGTCCGTGTGGGAAAATGTCCGTGTGGGAAAATGTCTGTGTGGGGAAATGTCCATGTGGGGAAATGTCCGTGTGAGGAAATGTTCGTGTGGGGAAATGTCCGTGTAGGTAAATGTCCGTTTTGGGGAAATGTCCATGTGGGGATTTGTCAGTGTGGGGAAATGTCTGTAGTAGAACTGTCCTTGTGGGGAAAATGTCCATGTAGGGAAATGTCCGAGTGAGGAAATGTCCGCTTTTGGAAATGTCTGTGTGGGGAAATGTCCATTTTGGGAAATGTTGAAGTGGGGAAATGTCCGTGTGTGGGAATGTCCGTGTTGGGAAATGTCCATGTTGGGAAATGTTGAAGTGGGGAAATGTCCGTATGGGGAACTGTCCATGTGTGGAACTCTCCGTGTGTGGAAATGTCCGTGTGGGAAAATGTCCGAGTGGGGAAATGTCCGCTTTTGGAAATGTCTGTGTGGGGAAATGTCCATGTTGGGAAATGTTGTAGTGGGGAAATGTCTGTGTGGGGAAATGTCTGCATAGGGAAATGTCTGCATGCGGAAATGTCTGCGTGGAGAACTGTCCTTGTGGGGAAAGTTCAATGTGGGGAAATGTCTGTTTGGGGAACTGTCCGTGTGGGGAACTGTCCGTAAGGAGAAATGTCTGCATTGGGAAATGTCTGCGTGGGGAAATGTCCGTGTTGGGAAATGTCCGTGTGGGAATTTGTCTGTGTGGGGAAATGTCTGCTTGGGGAAATGTTCATGTGTGGAACCGTTTGTGTGGGGAAATGTCCATGTCGGGAAATGTTCATGTGGGAAAATGACTGTGTGGGGCAATGTCTTTTAGGGGAAATGTGCTTTTGGGGAAACGTCTGCGTGGGAAACTGTCCATGTAGGGAAATGTCCGTGTGTGGAAATGTCCCAGTTGGGAAATATATGTGTGTGGAAGTGTCCATGTCGGAAAAAGTCCATGTGGGTAAATGTCTGTTAGGGGAAATGTCCTTTTGGGGAAACGTCTGTGTGGGAAATTGTCCATGTAGGGAAATTTATGAACAGGGAAATTTGTGTGTGGAAATGTCCGTGTGTGGAAATGTGCGTGAGGGCAAATGTCCATGTCGGTAATGTCCAAGTGTGGAAATGTCCATGTAGGGAAATGTCTGTGTGGGCAAATATCCATGGAGGGAAGTTCCGTCTGGGGAAATATGCATGTAGGGAAATTCTGTGCGTGGAACTGTCCAAGTAGGGAAATGTCCGTGTGGGGAAATGTCCGTATGGGGAAATGTCTGAGTGGGGAAATGTCTGCGTGGGGAAATGTCCGTGTGGGGAAATGTATGTGTTGGGAATTGTGTGGGGAAATGTCCGTGTAGGTAAATGTCCGTTTTGGGCAAATGTCCATGTGGGGATTTGTCAGTGTGGGGAAATGTCTGTAGTTGAACTGTCCTTGTGGGGAAAATGTCCATGTAGGGAAATGTCCGAGTGGAGAAATGTCCGCTTTTGGAAATGTCTGTGTGGGGAAATGTCCATTTTGGGAAATGTTGAAGTGGGGAAATGTCCGTGTGGGGGAATGTCCGTGTTGGGAAATGTCCATGTTGGGAAATGTTGAAGTGGGAAAATGTCCGTTTTGGGGAATGTCCGTGTGTGGAAATGTCCGTGTGGGAAAATGTCCGTGTGGGGAAATGTCCATCTAAGGAAATGTCTGTGTGGGGAAATGTCCATGTCGGGAAATGTTTATGTGGGGAAATGTCTGTGTGGGGAAATGTCTGCGTGCGGAAATGTCTGTGTGGGGAAATGTCTGCATAGGGAAATGTCTGCATGCGGAAATGTCTGCGTGGAGAACTGTCCTTGTGGGGAAAGTTCAATGTGGGGAAATGTCTGTTTGGGGAACTGTCCGTGTGGGGAACTGTCCGTAAGGAGAAATGTCTGCATTGGGAAATGTCGGCGTGGGGAAATGTCCGTGTTGGGAAATGTCCGTGTGGGGATTTGTCTGTGTGGGGAAATGTCTGCTTGGGGAAATGTTCATGTGGGGAACCGTTTGTGTGGGGAAATGTCCATGTCGGGAAATGTTCATGTGGGAAAATGACTGTGTGGGGCAATGTCTTTTAGGGGGAAATGTGCTTTTGGGGAAACGTCTGCGTGGGAAACTGTCCATGTAGGGAAATGTCCGTGTGTGGAAATGTCCTTGTGTGGAAATGTCCGTGTGTGGAAATGTCTATGTGGGGAAATGTCTGTGTGGGGAAATGTCTGTGTGGGGAAATGTCCGAGTGGGGAAATGTCCGTGAGGTGAATTGTGCTGAACTGTCAATGTAGGGAACTGTCAGAGTGGGATAATGTCTGTGTGGGGAGATGTCTGCGTGGCGAAATGTCTGTGTGTGGAAATGTGTGGGGAAATGTTCATATTGGGAAATGTCCGTATGTGGAAATGTCCATGTGTGGAAATGTCCATGTGGGGATTTGTCTGCATTGGGAAATGTCTGCAGGGAGAACTGTCCTTGTGGGAAAATGTCCATGTGTGGAAATGTCCGTATGTGGAGGAAATGTGCGTGAGGGTAAATGTCCATGTCGGTAATGTCCCAGCGGGGAAAATGTCAGTATTGGGAAATGTCAGTGTGGGTAAATGTCCGTGTTGCGAACTGTCCCAGTTGGGAAATATATGTGTGTGGAAGTGTCCATGTCGGAAAAAGTCCATGTGGGTAAATGTCTGTTAGGGGAAATGTCCTTTTGGGGAAACGTCTGTGTGGGAAATTGTCCATGTAGGGAAATTTATGAGCAGGGAAATTTGTGTGTGGAAATGTCCGTGTGTGGAAATGTGCGTGAGGGCAAATGTCCATGTCGGTAATGTCCAAGTGGGGAAATGTCCATGTAGGGAAATGTCTGTGTGGGCAAATATCCATGGAGGGAAGTTCCGTCTGGGGAAATATGCATGTAGGGAAATTCTGTGCGTGGAACTGTCCAAGTAGGGAAATGTCCGTGTGGGGAAATGTCCGTATGGGGAAATGTCTGAGTGGGGAAATGTCTGCGTGGGGAAATGTCCGTGTGGGGAAATGTATGTGTTGGGAATTGTGTGGGGAAATGTCCGTGTAGGTAAATGTCCGTTTTGGGCAAATGTCCATGTGGGGATTTGTCAGTGTGGGGAAATGTCTGTAGTTGAACTGTCCTTGTGGGGAAAATGTCCATGTAGGGAAATGTCCGAGTGGAGAAATGTCCGCTTTTGGAAATGTCTGTGTGGGGAAATGTCCATTTTGGGAAATGTTGAAGTGGGGAAATGTCCGTGTGGGGGAATGTCCGTGTTGGGAAATGTCCATGTTGGGAAATGTTGAAGTGGGAAAATGTCCGTTTTGGGGAATGTCCGTGTGTGGAAATGTCCGTGTGGGAAAATGTCCGTGTGGGGAAATGTCCATCTAAGGAAATGTCTGTGTGGGGAAATGTCCATGTCGGGAAATGTTTATGTGGGGAAATGTCTGTGTGGGGAAATGTCTGCGTGCGGAAATGTCTGTGTGGGGAAATGTCTGCATAGGGAAATGTCTGCATGCGGAAATGTCTGCGTGGAGAACTGTCCTTGTGGGGAAAGTTCAATGTGGGGAAATGTCTGTTTGGGGAACTGTCCGTGTGGGGAACTGTCCGTAAGGAGAAATGTCTGCATTGGGAAATGTCGGCGTGGGGAAATGTCCGTGTTGGGAAATGTCCGTGTGGGGATTTGTCTGTGTGGGGAAATGTCTGCTTGGGGAAATGTTCATGTGGGGAACCGTTTGTGTGGGGAAATGTCCATGTCGGGAAATGTTCATGTGGGAAAATGACTGTGTGGGGCAATGTCTTTTAGGGGAAATGTGCTTTTGGGGAAACGTCTGCGTGGGAAACTGTCCATGTAGGGAAATGTTCATGTGGGTAAATGTCAGTGTGGGTAAATGCCAGTGTGGGGATTTATCTGCGTTTGGAAATGCCCGTTTGGGGATTTGTCTGCATGGGTAAATGTCTGTGTGGGAAACCATCCATGTAGGGAAATGAGTGTGTGGGGAAATGTCTGTGTGGGGAACTGTGTGGGGAACTGTCCGTACAGGGAAATGTCCTTGTGGGTAAATGTCTGTGTGGGGAACTGTCGAAGTTGGGAAAAATATGTTTTTGGAAGTGTCCGTGTAGGGACATTTATGAGCAGGGAAATGTGTGTGGGGGTGAATGTGTGTGGGGGTAAATGTGTGCATGGGGGAAAATAGTGTTTTGGGGGAGGAAATGTCTGTGCGGGGAAATGTCCATGTGGGTAAATGTCTGTGTGGCGAACTGTCCATGTAGGGAAATGTCCATGTGGGTAAATGTCCTTTTGGGGAAACGTCTGTGTGGGAAATTGTCCATGTAGGGAAATTTATGAGCAGAAAAATGTCTGTGTGGAGAACTGTCCGTACAGAGAAATTCATGAGCAGGGCAATGTGTGTGTGGGGAAATGTCTGTGTGCTGAACTTTCAATGTAGGGAACTGTCTGTGTGGGATAATATTAGTGAGGGGAAATGTCCGTGTGGGGAAATGTCCGTGTGGGGAAATTTCTGAGTGGGGAAATGTCTGTGTGGGGAAATGTCTGCGTGGGGAAATGTCTGCGTGGGGAAATGTCCGTGTGGGGAAATGTATGTGTTGGGAATTGTGTGGGGAAATATCCGTGCGGGGAAATGTCCATGAGGGGAAATGTCCGTGTGGGGAAATGTCTATGTCAGGAAATGTTCATTTGGGAGAAATGTTGATGTTGGGAAATGTCCGTGTGGGTAAATGTCTGTGTGGGGAAATGTCCATGTGGGGATTTGTCAGTGTGCGAATATGTCTGCAGTAGAAATGTTCTTGTGGGGAACTGTCCGTGTGGGAAAATGTCCGTGTGGGAAAATGTCTGTGTGGGGAAATGTCCATGTGGGGAAATGTCCGTGTGAGGAAATGTTCGTGTGGGGAAATGTCCGTGTAGGTAAATGTCCGTTTTGGGGAAATGTCCATGTGGGGATTTGTCAGTGTGGGGAAATGTCTGTAGTAGAACTGTCCTTGTGGGGAAAATGTCCATGTAGGGAAATGTCCGAGTGAGGAAATGTCCGCTTTTGGAAATGTCTGTGTGGGGAAATGTCCATTTTGGGAAATGTTGAAGTGGGGAAATGTCCGTGTGTGGGAATGTCCGTGTTGGGAAATGTCCATGTTGGGAAATGTTGAAGTGGGGAAATGTCCGTATGGGGAACTGTCCATGTGTGGAACTCTCCGTGTGTGGAAATGTCCGTGTGGGAAAATGTCCGAGTGGGGAAATGTCCGCTTTTGGAAATGTCTGTGTGGGGAAATGTCCATGTTGGGAAATGTTAAAGTGGGGAAATGTCCGTGTGGGGAACTATCCATGTGTGGAACTCTCCGTGTGTGGAAATGTCCGTGTGGGAAAATGTTCGTGTGGGAAAATGTCCGTTTTGGGGAATGTCCATGTGTGGAAATGTCCGTGTGGGGAAATGTCTGTGTGGGCAAATATCCATGGAGGGAAGTTCCGTCTGGGGAAATATGCATGTAGGGAAATTCTGTGCGTGGAACTGTCCAAGTAGGGAAATGTCTGTGTGAGGAAATGTCCACGTCAGGGAAATGTTCATGTGGGGAAATGTGTCTGGGGAACTGTCCATGTAAGGAAATGTTCTTATGGTTAAATGTCCATGTCGGGAAATGTTCATGTGGGTAAATGTCAGTGTGGGTAAATGCCAGTGTGGGGATTTATCTGCGTTTGGAAATGCCCGTTTGGGGATTTGTCTGCATGGGTAAATGTCTGTGTGGGAAACCATCCATGTAGGGAAATGAGTGTGTGGGGAAATGTCTGTGTGGGGAACTGTGTGGGGAACTGTCCGTACAGGGAAATGTCCTTGTGGGTAAATGTCTGTGTGGGGAACTGTCGAAGTTGGGAAAAATATGTTTTTGGAAGTGTCCGTGTAGGGACATTTATGAGCAGGGAAATGTGTGTGGGGGTGAATGTGTGTGGGGGTAAATGTGTGCGTGGGGGAAAATAGTGTTTTGGGGGAGGAAATGTCTGTGCGGGGAAATGTCCGTGTGGGTAAATGTCTGTGTGGCGAACTGTCCATGTAGGGAAATGTCCATGTGGGTAAATGTCCTTTTGGGGAAACGTCTGTGTGGGATATTGTCCATGTAGGGAAATTTATGAGCAGAAGAATGTCTTTGTGGAGAACTGTCCGTACAGGGAAATTCATGAGCAGGGCAATGTGTGTGTGGGGAAATGTCTGTGTGCTGAACTTTCAATGTAGGGAACTGTCTGTGTGGGATAATATTAGTGTGGGGAAATGTCCGTGTGGGGAAATGTCCGTATGGGTAAATTTCTGAGTGGGGAAATGTATGTGTGGGGAAATGTCTGCGTGGGGAAATGTCCGTGTGGGGAAATGTATGTGTTGGGAATTGTGTGGGGAAATGTCCGTGTAGGTAAATGTCCGTTTTGGGCAAATGTCCATGTTGGGATTTGTCAGTGTGGGGAAATGTCTGTAGTTGAACTGTCCTTGTGGGGAAAATGTCCATGTAGGGAAATGTCCGAGTGGGGAAATGTCCGCTTTTGGAAATGTCTGTGTGGGGAAATGTCCATTTTGGGAAATGTTGAAGTGGGGAAATGTCTGTGTGGGGGAATGTCCGTGTTGGGAAATGTCCATGTTGGGAAATGTTGAAGTGGGGAAATATCCGTTTTGGGGAACGTCCGTGTGTGGAAATGTCCGTGTGGGAAAATGTCTGTGTGGGGAAATGTCCATCTAAGGAAATGTCTGTGTGGGGAAATGTCCATGTCGGGAAATGTTTATGTGGGGAAATGTCTGTGTGGGGAAATGTCTGCGTGCGGAAATGTCTGTGTGGGGAAATGTCTGCATAGGGAAATGTCTGCATGCGGAAATGTCTGCGTGGAGAACTGTCCTTGTGGGGAAAGTTCAATGTGGGGAAATGTCTGTTTGGGGAACTGTCCGTGTGGGGAACTGTCCGTAAGGAGAAATGTCTGCATTGGGAAATGTCTGCGTGGGGAAATGTCCGTGTTGGGAAATGTCCGTGTGGGGATTTGTCTGTGTGGGGAAATGTCTGCTTGGGGAAATGTTCATGTGGGGAACCGTTTGTGTGGGGAAATGTCCATGTCGGGAAATGTTCATGTGGGAAAATGACTGTGTGGGGCAATGTCTTTTATGGGAAATGTGCTTTTGGGGAAACGTCTGCGTGGGAAACTGTCCATGTAGGGAAATGTTCATGTGGGTAAATGTCAGTGTGGGTAAATGCCAGTGTGGGGATTTATCTGCGTTTGGAAATGCCCGTTTGGGGATTTGTCTGCATGGGTAAATGTCTGTGTGGGAAACCATCCATGTAGGGAAATGAGTGTGTGGGGAAATGTCTGTGTGGGGAACTGTGTGGGGAACTGTCCGTACAGGGAAATGTCCTTGTGGGTAAATGTCTGTGTGGGGAACTGTCGAAGTTGGGAAAAATATGTTTTTGGAAGTGTCCGTGTAGGGACATTTATGAGCAGGGAAATGTGTGTGGGGGTGAATGTGTGTGGGGGTAAATGTGTGCATGGGGGAAAATAGTGTTTTGGGGGAGGAAATGTCTGTGCGGGGAAATGTCCATGTGGGTAAATGTCTGTGTGGCGAACTGTCCATGTAGGGAAATGTCCATGTGGGTAAATGTCCTTTTGGGGAAACGTCTGTGTGGGAAATTGTCCATGTAGGGAAATTTATGAGCAGAAAAATGTCTGTGTGGAGAACTGTCCGTACAGAGAAATTCATGAGCAGGGCAATGTGTGTGTGGGGAAATGTCTGTGTGCTGAACTTTCAATGTAGGGAACTGTCTGTGTGGGATAATATTAGTGAGGGGAAATGTCCGTGTGGGGAAATGTCCGTGTGGGGAAATTTCTGAGTGGGGAAATGTCTGTGTGGGGAAATGTCTGCGTGGGGAAATGTCTGCGTGGGGAAATGTCTGCGTGGGGAAATGTCCGTGTGGGGAAATGTATGTGTTGGGAATTGTGTGGGGAAATATCCGTGCGGGGAAATGTCCATGAGGGGAAATGTCCGTGTGGGGAAATGTCTATGTCAGGAAATGTTCATTTGGGAGAAATGTTGATGTTGGGAAATGTCCGTGTGGGTAAATGTCTGTGTGGGGAAATGTCCATGTGGGGATTTGTCAGTGTGCGAATATGTCTGCAGTAGAAATGTTCTTGTGGGGAACTGTCCGTGTGGGAAAATGTCCGTGTGGGAAAATGTCTGTGTGGGGAAATGTCCATGTGGGGAAATGTCCGTGTGAGGAAATGTTCGTGTGGGGAAATGTCCGTGTAGGTAAATGTCCGTTTTGGGGAAATGTCCATGTGGGGATTTGTCAGTGTGGGGAAATGTCTGTAGTAGAACTGTCCTTGTGGGGAAAATGTCCATGTAGGGAAATGTCCGAGTGAGGAAATGTCCGCTTTTGGAAATGTCTGTGTGGGGAAATGTCCATTTTGGGAAATGTTGAAGTGGGGAAATGTCCGTGTGTGGGAATGTCCGTGTTGGGAAATGTCCATGTTGGGAAATGTTGAAGTGGGGAAATGTCCGTATGGGGAACTGTCCATGTGTGGAACTCTCCGTGTGTGGAAATGTCCGTGTGGGAAAATGTCCGAGTGGGGAAATGTCCGCTTTTGGAAATGTCTGTGTGGGGAAATGTCCATGTTGGGAAATGTTAAAGTGGGGAAATGTCCGTGTGGGGAACTATCCATGTGTGGAACTCTCCGTGTGTGGAAATGTCCGTGTGGGAAAATGTTCGTGTGGGAAAATGTCCGTTTTGGGGAATGTCCATGTGTGGAAATGTCCGTGTGGGGAAATGTCTGTGTGGGCAAATATCCATGGAGGGAAGTTCCGTCTGGGGAAATATGCATGTAGGGAAATTCTGTGCGTGGAACTGTCCAAGTAGGGAAATGTCTGTGTGAGGAAATGTCCACGTCAGGGAAATGTTCATGTGGGGAAATGTGTCTGGGGAACTGTCCATGTAAGGAAATGTTCTTATGGTTAAATGTCCATGTCGGGAAATGTTCATGTGGGGAAATGTCAGTGTGGGTAAATGCCAGTGTGGGGATTTATCTGCGTTTGGAAATGCCCGTTTGGGGATTTGTCTGCATGGGTAAATGTCTGTGTGGGAAACCATCCATGTAGGGAAATGAGTGTGTGGGGAAATGTCTGTGTGGGGAACTGTGTGGGGAACTGTCCGTACAGGGAAATGTCCTTGTGGGTAAATGTCTGTGTGGGGAACTGTCGAAGTTGGGAAAAATATGTTTTTGGAAGTGTCCGTGTAGGGACATTTATGAGCAGGGAAATGTGTGTGGGGGTGAATGTGTGTGGGGGTAAATGTGTGCATGGGGGAAAATAGTGTTTTGGGGGAGGAAATGTCTGTGCGGGGAAATGTCCATGTGGGTAAATGTCTGTGTGGCGAACTGTCCATGTAGGGAAATGTCCATGTGGGTAAATGTCCTTTTGGGGAAACGTCTGTGTGGGAAATTGTCCATGTAGGGAAATTTATGAGCAGAAAAATGTCTGTGTGGAGAACTGTCCGTACAGAGAAATTCATGAGCAGGGCAATGTGTGTGTGGGGAAATGTCTGTGTGCTGAACTTTCAATGTAGGGAACTGTCTGTGTGGGATAATATTAGTGAGGGGAAATGTCCGTGTGGGGAAATGTCCGTGTGGGGAAATTTCTGAGTGGGGAAATGTCTGTGTGGGGAAATGTCTGCGTGGGGAAATGTCTGCGTGGGGAAATGTCCGTGTGGGGAAATGTATGTGTTGGGAATTGTGTGGGGAAATATCCGTGCGGGGAAATGTCCATGAGGGGAAATGTCCGTGTGGGGAAATGTCTATGTCAGGAAATGTTCATTTGGGAGAAATGTTGATGTTGGGAAATGTCCGTGTGGGTAAATGTCTGTGTGGGGAAATGTCCATGTGGGGATTTGTCAGTGTGCGAATATGTCTGCAGTAGAAATGTTCTTGTGGGGAACTGTCCGTGTGGGAAAATGTCCGTGTGGGAAAATGTCTGTGTGGGGAAATGTCCATGTGGGGAAATGTCCGTGTGAGGAAATGTTCGTGTGGGGAAATGTCCGTGTAGGTAAATGTCCGTTTTGGGGAAATGTCCATGTGGGGATTTGTCAGTGTGGGGAAATGTCTGTAGTAGAACTGTCCTTGTGGGGAAAATGTCCATGTAGGGAAATGTCCGAGTGAGGAAATGTCCGCTTTTGGAAATGTCTGTGTGGGGAAATGTCCATTTTGGGAAATGTTGAAGTGGGGAAATGTCCGTGTGTGGGAATGTCCGTGTTGGGAAATGTCCATGTTGGGAAATGTTGAAGTGGGGAAATGTCCGTATGGGGAACTGTCCATGTGTGGAACTCTCCGTGTGTGGAAATGTCCGTGTGGGAAAATGTCCGAGTGGGGAAATGTCCGCTTTTGGAAATGTCTGTGTGGGGAAATGTCCATGTTGGGAAATGTTAAAGTGGGGAAATGTCCGTGTGGGGAACTATCCATGTGTGGAACTCTCCGTGTGTGGAAATGTCCGTGTGGGAAAATGTTCGTGTGGGAAAATGTCCGTTTTGGGGAATGTCCATGTGTGGAAATGTCCGTGTGGGGAAATGTCTGTGTGGGCAAATATCCATGGAGGGAAGTTCCGTCTGGGGAAATATGCATGTAGGGAAATTCTGTGCGTGGAACTGTCCAAGTAGGGAAATGTCTGTGTGAGGAAATGTCCACGTCAGGGAAATGTTCATGTGGGGAAATGTGTCTGGGGAACTGTCCATGTAAGGAAATGTTCTTATGGTTAAATGTCCATGTCGGGAAATGTTCATGTGGGTAAATGTCAGTGTGGGTAAATGCCAGTGTGGGGATTTATCTGCGTTTGGAAATGCCCGTTTGGGGATTTGTCTGCATGGGTAAATGTCTGTGTGGGAAACCATCCATGTAGGGAAATGAGTGTGTGGGGAAATGTCTGTGTGGGGAACTGTGTGGGGAACTGTCCGTACAGGGAAATGTCTGTGTGGGGAACTGTCGAAGTTGGGAAAAATATGTTTTTGGAAGTGGCCGTGTAGGGACATTTATGAGCAGGGAAATGTGTGTGGGGGTGAATGTGTGTGGGGGTAAATGTGTGCGTGGGGGAAAATAGTGTTTTGGGGGAGGAAATGTCTGTGCGGGGAAATGTCCGTGTGGGTAAATGTCTGTGTGGCGAACTGTCCATGTAGGGAAATGTCCATGTGGGTAAATGTCCTTTTGGGGAAACGTCTGTGTGGGAAATTGTCCATGTAGGGAAATTTATGAGCAGAAGAATGTCTTTGTGGAGAACTGTCCGTACAGGGAAATTCATGAGCAGGGCAATGTGTGTGTGGGGAAATGTCTGTGTGCTGAACTTTCAATGTAGGGAACTGTCTGTGTGGGATAATATTAGTGTGGGGAAATGTCCGTGTGGGGAAATGTCCGTATGGGTAAATTTCTGAGTGGGGAAATGTATGTGTGGGGAAATGTCTGCGTGGGGAAATGTCCGTGTGGGGAAATGTATGTGTTGGGAATTGTGTGGGGAAATGTCCGTGTAGGTAAATGTCCGTTTTGGGCAAATGTCCATGTTGGGATTTGTCAGTGTGGGGAAATGTCTGTAGTTGAACTGTCCTTGTGGGGAAAATGTCCATGTAGGGAAATGTCCGAGTGGGGAAATGTCCGCTTTTGGAAATGTCTGTGTGGGGAAATGTCCATTTTGGGAAATGTTGAAGTGGGGAAATGTCTGTGTGGGGGAATGTCCGTGTTGGGAAATGTCCATGTTGGGAAATGTTGAAGTGGGGAAATATCCGTTTTGGGGAACGTCCGTGTGTGGAAATGTCCGTGTGGGAAAATGTCTGTGTGGGGAAATGTCCATCTAAGGAAATGTCTGTGTGGGGAAATGTCCATGTCGGGAAATGTTTATGTGGGGAAATGTCTGTGTGGGGAAATGTCTGCGTGCGGAAATGTCTGTGTGGGGAAATGTCTGCATAGGGAAATGTCTGCATGCGGAAATGTCTGCGTGGAGAACTGTCCTTGTGGGGAAAGTTCAATGTGGGGAAATGTCTGTTTGGGGAACTGTCCGTGTGGGGAACTGTCCGTAAGGAGAAATGTCTGCATTGGGAAATGTCTGCGTGGGGAAATGTCCGTGTTGGGAAATGTCCGTGTGGGGATTTGTCTGTGTGGGGAAATGTCTGCTTGGGGAAATGTTCATGTGGGGAACCGTTTGTGTGGGGAAATGTCCATGTCGGGAAATGTTCATGTGGGAAAATGACTGTGTGGGGCAATGTCTTTTATGGGAAATGTGCTTTTGGGGAAACGTCTGCGTGGGAAACTGTCCATGTAGGGAAATGTCCGTGTGTGGAAATGTCCTTGTGTGGAAATGTCCGTGTGTGGAAATGTCTATGTGGGGAAATGTCTGTGTGGGGAAATGTCTGTGTGGGGAAATGTCCGAGTGGGGAAATGTCCGTGAGGTGAATTGTGCTGAACTGTCAATGTAGGGAACTGTCAGAGTGGGATAATGTCTGTGTGGGGAGATGTCTGCGTGGCGAAATGTCTGTGTGTGGAAATGTGTGGGGAAATGTTCATATAGGGAAATGTCCGTGTGGGGAAATGTCCATGTTGGGAAATGTCCGTATGTGGAAATGTCCATGTGTGGAAATGTCCATGTGGGGATTTGTCTGCATTGGGAAATGTCTGCAGGGAGAACTGTCCTTGTGGGAAAATGTCCATGTGTGGAAATGTCCGTATGTGGAGGAAATGTGCGTGAGGGTAAATGTCCATGTCGGTAATGTCCCAGCGGGGAAAATGTCAGCATTGGGAAATGTCAGTGTGGGTAAATGTCTGTGTTGCGAACTGTCCCAGTTGGGAAATATATGTGTGTGGAAGTGTCCATGTCGGAAAAAGTCCATGTGGGTAAATGTCTGTTAGGGGAAATGTCCTTTTGGGGAAACGTCTGTGTGGGAAATTGTCCATGTAGGGAAATTTATGAGCAGGGAAATTTGTGTGTGGAAATGTCCGTGTGTGGAAATGTGCGTGAGGGCAAATGTCCATGTCGGCAATGTCCAAGTGGGGAAATGTCCATGTAGGGAAATGTCTGTGTGGGCAAATATCCATGGAGGGAAGTTCCGTCTTGGGAAATATGCATGTAGGGAAATTCTGTGCGTGGAACTGTCCAAGTAGGGAAATGTCTGTGTGAGGAAATGTCCACGTCAGGGAAATGTTCATGTGGGGAAATGTGTCTGGGGAACTGTCTATGTAAGGAAATGTTCTTATGGTTAAATGTCCATGTCGAGAAATGTTCATGTGGGTAAATGTCAGTGTGGGTAAATGTCAGTGTGGGGATTTATCTGCGTTTGGAAATGCCCGTTTGGGGATTTGTCTGCATGGGTAAATGTCTGTGTGGGAAACCATCCATGTAGGGAAATGAGTGTGTGGGGAAATGTCTGTGTGGGGAACTGTGTGGGGAACTGTCTGTACAGGGAAATGTCCTTGTTTGGGAAACGTCTGCGTGGGAAACAGTCCATGTAGGGAAATGTCCATGTGTGGAAATGTCCTTGTGTGGAAATGTCCGTATGGGGAAATGTCTGTGTGGGGAAATGTCTGTGTGGGGAAATGTCCGAGTGGGGAAATGTCCGTGAGGTGAATTGTGCTGAACTGTCAATGTAGGGAACTGTCAGAGTGGGATAATGTCTGTGTGGGGAGATGTCTGCGTGGCGAAATGTCTGTGTGTGGAAATGTGTGGGGAAATGTTCATATAGGGAGATGTCCGTGTGGGGAAATGTCCATGTTGGGAAATGTCCGTATGTGGAAATGTCCATGTGTGGAAATGTCCATGTGGGGATTTGTCTGCATTGGGAAATGTCTGCAGGGAGAACTGTCCTTGTGTGGAAATGTCCGTATGTGGAAATGTGCGTGAGGGCAAATGTCCATGTCGGTAATGTCCCAGCGGGGAAAATGTCAGCATTGGGAAATGTCAGTGTGGGTAAATGTCCGTGTTGCGAACTGTCCCAGTTGGGAAATATATGTGTGTGGAAGTGTCCATGTCGGAAAAAGTCCATGTGGGTAAATGTCTGTTAGGGGAAATGTCCTTTTGGGGAAACGTCTGTGTGGGAAATTGTCCATGTAGGGAAATTTATGAACAGGGAAATTTGTGTGTGGAAATGTCCGTGTGTGGAAATGTGCGTGAGGGCAAATGTCCATGTCGGTAATGTCCAAGTGTGGAAATGTCCATGTAGGGAAATGTCTGTGTGGGCAAATATCCATGGAGGGAAGTTCCGTCTGGGGAAATATGCATGTAGGGAAATTCTGTGCGTGGAACTGTCCAAGTAGGGAAATGTCTGTGTGAGGAAATGTCCACGTCAGGGAAATGTTCATGTGGGGAAATGTGTCTGGGGAACTGTCCATGTAAGGAAATGTTCTTATGGTTAAATGTCCATGTCGGGAAATGTTCATGTGGGTAAATGTCAGTGTGGGTAAATGCCAGTGTGGGGATTTATCTGCGTTTGGAAATGCCCGTTTGGGGATTTGTCTGCATGGGTAAATGTCTGTGTGGGAAACCATCCATGTAGGGAAATGAGTGTGTGGGGAAATGTCTGTGTGGGGAACTGTGTGGGGAACTGTCCGTACAGGGAAATGTCCTTGTGGGTAAATGTCTGTGTGGGGAACTGTCGAAGTTGGGAAAAATATGTTTTTAGAAGTGTCCGTGTAGGGACATTTATGAGCAGGGAAATGTGTGTGGGGGTGAATGTGTGTGGGGGTAAATGTGTGCGTGGGGGAAAATAGTGTTTTGGGGGAGGAAATGTCTGTGCGGGGAAATGTCCGTGTGGGTAAACGTCTGTGTGGGAAATTGTCCATGTAGGGAAATTCATGAGCAGGGCAATGTGTGTGTGGGGAAATGTCTGTGTGCTGAACTTTCAATGTAGGGAACTGTCTGTGTGGGATAATATTAGTGAGGGGAAATGTCCGTGTGGGGAAATGTCCGTTTGGGGAAATTTCTGAGTGGGGAAATGTCTGCGTGGGGAAATGTCTGCGTGGGGAAATGTCCGTGTGGGGAAATGTATGTGTTGGGAATTGTGTGGGGAAATATCCGTGCGGGGAAATGTCCATGAGGGGAAATGTCCATGTAGGGAAATGTCCGTGTGGGGAAATGTCTATGTCGGGAAATGTTCATTTGGGAGAAATGTTGATGTTGGGAAATGTCCGTGTGGGTAAATGTCTGTGTGGGGAAATGTCCATGTGGGGATTTGTCAGTGTGCGAATATGTCTGCAGTAGAAATGTTCTTGTGGGGAACTGTCCGTGTGGGAAAATGTCCGTGTGGGGAAATGTCCATGTGGGGAAATGTCCGTGTGAGGAAATGTTCGTGTGGGGAAATGTCCGTGTGGGTAAATGTCCGTTTTGGGGAAATGTCCATGTGGGGATTTGTCAGTGTGGGGAAATGTCTGTAGTAGAACTGTCCATGTGGGGAAAATGTCCATGTAGGGAAATGTCCGAGTGAGGAAATGTCCGCTTTTGGAAATGTCTGTGTGGGGAAATGTCCATTTTGGGAAATGTTGAAGTGGGGAAATGTCCGTGTGTGGGAATGTCCGTGTTGGGAAATGTCCATGTTGGGAAATGTTGAAGTGGGGAAATGTCCGTATGGGGAACTGTCCATGTGTGGAACTCTCCGTGTGTGGAAATGTCCGTGTGGGAAAATGTCCGAGTGGGGAAATGTCCGCTTTTGGAAATGTCTGTGTGGTGAAATGTCCATGTTGGGAAATGTTGAAGTGGGGAAATGTCCGTGTGGGGAACTATCCATGTGTGGAACTCTCCGTGTGTGGAAATGTCCGTGTGGGAAAATGTTCGTGTGGGAAAATGTCCGTTTTGGGGAATGTCCGTGTGTGGAAATGTCCGTGTGGGAAAATGTCTGTGTGGGGAAATGTCCATCTAAGGAAATGTCTGTGTGGGGAAATGTCCATGTCGGGAAATGTTTATGTGGGGAAATGTCTGTGTGCGGAAATGTCTGTGTGGGGAAATGTATGCATAGGGAAATGTCTGCATGCGGAAATGTCTGCGTGGAGAACTGTCCTTGTGGGGAAAGTTCAATGTGGGGAAATGTCTGTTTGGGGAACTGTCCATGTGGGGAACTGTCCGTAAGGAGAAATGTCTGCATTGGGAAATGTCTGCGTGGGGAAATGTCCGTGTTGGGAAATGTCCGTGTGGGGATTTGTCTGTGTGGGGAAATGTCTGCTTGGGGAAATGTTCATGTGGGGAACCGTTTGTGTGGGGAAATGTCCATGTCGGGAAATGTTCATGTGGGAAAATGACTGTGTGGGGCAATGTCTGTTAGGGGAAATGTCCTTTTGGGGAAACGTCTGCGTGGGAAACTGTCCATGTAGGGAAATGTCCGTGTGTGGAAATGTCCTTGTGTGGAAATGTCCGTGTGTGGAAATGTCTATGTGTGGAAATGTCTATGTGGGGAGATGTCTATGTGGGGAAATGTCCGAGTGGGGAAATGTCTGTGAGGTGAATTGTGCTGAACTGTCAATGTAGGGAACTGTCAGTGTGGGATAATGTCTGTGTGGGGAGATGTCTGTGTGTGGAAATGTGGGGGGAAATGTTCATATAGGGAAATGTCCGTGTGTGGAAATGTCCATGTTAGGAAATGTCCGTATGTGGAAATGTCCATGTGTGGAAATGTCCATGTGGGGATTTGTCTGCATTGGGAAATGTCTGCAGGGAGAACTGTCCTTGTGGGAAAATGTCCATGTGTGGAAATGTCCGTATGTGGAAATGTGCGTGAGGGCAAATGTCCATGTCGGTAATGTCCCAGCGGGGAAAATGTCAGTATTGGGAAATGTCAGTGTGGGTAAATGTCCGTGTTGCGAACTGTCCCAGTTGGGAAATATATGTGTGTGGAAGTGTCCATGTCGGGAAAAGTCCATGTGGGTAAATGTCTGTTAGGGGAAATGTCCTTTTGGGGAAACGTCTGTGTGGGAAATTGTCCATGTAGGGAAATTTATGAGCAGGGAAATTTGTGTGTGGAAATGTCCGTTTGTGGAAATGTGCGTTTGTGGAAATGTGCGTGAGGGCAAATGTCCATGTCGGTAATGTCCAAGTGGGGAAATGTCCATGTAGGGAAATGTCTATGTGGGCAAATATCCATGGAGGGAAGTTCCGTCTGGGGAAATATGCATGTAGGGAAATTCTGTGCGTGGAACTGTCCAAGTAGGGAAATGTCTGTGTGAGGAAATGTCCACGTCAGGGAAATGTTCATGTGGGGAAATGTGTCTGGGGAACTGTCCATGTAAGGAAATGTTCTTATGGTTAAATGTCCATGTCGGGAAATGTTCATGTGGGGAAATGTCAGTGTGGGTAAATGTCAGTGTGGGGATTTATCTGCGTTTGGAAATGCCCGTTTGGGGATTTGTCTGCATGGGTAAATGTCTGTGTGGGAAACCATCCATGTAGGGAAATGAGTGTGTGGGGAAATGTCTGTGTGGGGAACTGTGTGGGGAACTGTCCGTACAGGGGAATGTCCTTGTGGGTAAATGACTGTGTGGGGAAATGTCCATGTGGGATTTGACTGCGTGGGGAAATGTCTGCGTTGGGAAATGTCTGCATTTGGAAATGTCTGTGTGGGGAAATGTCTGCATGGAGAACTGTCCTTGTGGGGAAAGTTCTATGTGGGGAATTGTCCTTGAGGGGAAAAGTCTGCGTGGGGAAATGTTCAGGTGGGGAAATGTGTGTGGGGAACTCTCCATTTAGGGAAATGTTCATGTGGGGAAATGTCTGTTTGGGGAACTGTCCATGCAGGGAAATTTTCGTGGTTAAATGTCCATGTGGGGAAGTGTTTGTGTGGGAAAATGTCCGTGTGGGGAAACGTCTGTGTGTGGAAATGTGTGTTGGGATCTGTCGATGTAGGGAAATATCCTTTTGGGTAAATGTCTATGTGGGAAACCGTCCATGTAGGGAAATGACTGTGTGTGGAAATGTCTGTGTGGGGAACTGTGTGGGGAACTGTCCGTACAGGGAAATTTATGAGCAGGGAAATGTGTGTGTGGCGAAAAATAGTGTTTTGGGGGAAATGTCTGTGCGGGGAAATGACCGTGTGGGAAAATGTCCTTGTGGGGAAATGTCTGTGTGGTGAACTGTCCAAGTTGGGAAATATATGTGTGTGGAAGTGTCCATTTCGGGGATATTGATGAGAAGGGAAATGTGTGAGTGTGGGAAAATGTGTGGGGTGGGGGAAATGTCCATGTGGGATAATGTCTGGGTGGGGGAAATGTCCGTATGGGGGAAATGTTCGTGTGGGGGAAATATTCGTGTGGGGGAAATGTTCGCGTGGGGGAATAATGTCTGTGTGGGGGAAATGTTCGTGTGGGAAAATGTCCATGTGGGATAATGTCCGTGTGGGGAAATGTTCGTGTGGGGGAATTGTTCGTGTGGGGGAATTTCTGTGTGGGGGAAATGTTTGTGTGGGAAAATGTCCATGTGGGATAATGTCCAAGTTGGGAAATATATGTGTGTGGAAGTGTCCATGTCGGGGAAATTTATGAGAAGGGAAATGTGTGTGGGGGGAAATGTCCATGTGGGATAATGTCAGTGTGGGGGAACTGTCCATGTGTGGAAATGTCCGTGTGTGGAAATGTCCGTTTGTGGTAATGTCCATGTGGGGAAATGTCCATGTCAGGAAATGTTAGTGTGGGGAAATGTCAGTGTGGGGAAGTGTCTGCGTTGTGAAATGTCAGCATTGTGAAATGTCAGTGTGGGTAAATGTCCGTGTGGGGAACTGTCTGTGTGGCGAACTGAGAAATATATGTGTGTGGAAGTGTCCATGTCGGGAAAAGTCCATGTGGGTAAATGTCTGTGTGGGAAATTGTCTATGTAGGGAACTTTATGAGCAGGGAAATGTGTGTGGGGGGGAAAATGTGTGTGGGGGGAAATGTCCATGTGGGATAATGTCCGTGTGGGGAAATGTCTGTGTGGGGGAAATGTTCGTGTGGAGGAATGTCCATGTTGGGAAATGTTTGTGGGGGTAGATGCCCGTGTGGGGGAAATGTCCGTGTGGGGGAATGTCCGTGTGGGGAAATGTCCATGTTGGGAAATGTGCAAGTGGGAAATGTCCGTATGGGAAAATGTCCGTATGGGGAACTGTCCGTGTGTGGATCTGTACGTGTGTGGAACTATCCATGTGTGAAAATGTCCGTGTGGGGGAATGTCCGTGTGGGGTATATCCGTGTGGGGAATTATCCGTTTGGGAAAATGTCCATATGAGGAATTCTCCATATGGGGATCTGTCCGTGTGTGGAACTGTCCGTGTGTGGAGTTGTCCATGTGGGAAAATGTCCGTGTCGGGAAATATCTGTGTGGGGAATTGTTTGTGTGGGTAGATGTCAGTGTGGGGAAATGTCAGTGCAGGGAAATGTCTGCTTGGGGAAATGTCTGCGTTGGGAAATGTCTGCATTGGGAAATGTCTGTGTGGGGAAATGTCCATGTAGGGAAATGTTCATGTGGGGAAATGTTCATGTGGGGGAAATGTCCATGTAGAGAAATGTTTATGTGGGGATATGTCAGCGTGGGAAACTGTCCGTATGGGAAACTGTATGTGTGTGGAAAAGTCTGTGTGTGGAAATGTCCGTGCTGGGAAATGTCTGTGTGGGCAAATGTCTGTGTGGGTGAATGTCAGTGTGGGGAAATGTCCATGTGGGGATTTGTCTGCATGGGGATATGTCTGTGTGGGAAACCATCCATGTAGGGAAATGAGTGTGTGGGGAAATGTCTGTGTGGGGAAATGTCTGTGTGGGGAACTGTCCGTACAGGGAAATGTCCTTGTGGGTAAATGTCTGTGTAGGGAACTGTCCAAGTTGGGAAAAATATGTTTTTGGAAGTGTCCGTGTAGGGACATTTATGAGCAGGGAAATGTGTGTGGGGGTGAATGTGTGTGGGGGTAAATGTGTGCGTGGGGGAAAATAGTGTTTTGTGTGTCTGTGTGGCGAACTGTCCATGTAGGGAAATGTCCATGTGGGTAAATGTCTGTTAGGGGAAATGTCCTTTTGGGGAAACGTCTGTGTGGGAAACTGTCCATGTAGGGAAATTTATGAGCAGAAGAATGTCTGTGTGGAGAACTGTCCGTACAGGGAAATTCATGAGCAGGGAAATGTGTGTGTAGGGAAATGTCTGTGTGCTGAACTGTCAATGTAGGGAACTGTCTGTGTGGGATAATATTAGTGTGGGGAAATGTCCGTGTGGGGATGTCCGTGTGGGGAAATGTCCGTATGGGTAAATTTCTGAGTGGGGAAATGTCTGTGTGGGGAAATGTCTGCGTGGGGAAATGTCCGTGTGAGGAAATGTATGTGTTGGGAATTGTGTGGGGAAATGTCCACGTAAGAAAATGTCCATGTGGGGAAATGTCCATGTAAGGAAACGTCCATGTGGGGAAATATCCTTGTAGGTAAATGACCGTGTGTGGAAATGTCCGTGTGTGGAAATGTCCATGTGGCGATTTGTCTGCGTCGGGAAATATCTGCTTGGAGAACTGTCCTTGTGGGGAAATGTCCGTGTGTGGAAATGTCCATGTGGGGAAAAGTCAATGTGGGGATTTGTCTGCGTGGGGAAATATCTGCTTGGAGAACTGTCCGTGTGTGGAAATGTCCGTGTGTGGAAATGTCCGTGTGTGGAAATGTCCATGTGTGGAAATGTGCATGTGGGATTTGTCTGCGTGGGGAAATGTCTGAGTGGGGAAATGTCTGCGTGGGGAAATGTCCGTGTGGGAAAATGTCTGTGTGGGGAAATGTCTGAGTAGGTAAATGTCCGTGTGGGGAAATGTCCGCGTGGGGAAATGTTCAGGTGGGGAAATGTGGGTGGGGAACTGTCCATGTAGGGAAATGTTCTTTTGGTTAAATCTCCGTTTGGTGAAATGTCTGTTTGGGGAACTGTCCATGTGGGAAAATGTCAATGTGGGGATTTGTCTGCATGGGGAAATATCTGCTTGGAGAACTGTCCATGTGTGGAAATGTCCGTGTGTGGAAATGTCCGTGTGTGGAAATGTCCACGTGTGGAAATGTGCATGTGGGATTTGTCTGCGTGGGGAAATGTCTGAGTGGGGAAATGACTGCGTGGGGGGGAAATGTCCGTGTGGGAAAATGTCCGTGTGGGGAAATGTCCGTGTGGGGAAATGTGTTCGTGGGGAAATGTTCGTCTGGGGAAATGTCCGCATGGGGAAATGTTCAGGTGGGGAAATGTGGGTGGGGAACTGTCCATGTAGGGAAATGTTCTTTTGGTTAAATCTCCGTTTGGGGAAATGTCTGTTTGGGGAACTGTCCATGTTGGTAAATGTCCGTGTTCGGAAATGTCCATGTGGGGATATGTCTACGTTGGGAAATGTATGCATTGAGAAATGTCTACATGGGAAAATGTCCCTGTGGGGAAATGTGTGTGTGGGGAACTGTCTTCGTGTGGAACTGTCCGTGTGGGGAAATGTCTGCATGGGGAACTGTCCGTGTGTGGAAATGTCCGTATGCGGAAATGTCCGAGTGGGGAAATGTCCGCTTTGGGAAATGTCTGTGTGGGGAAATGTCCATGTTGGGAAATGTTGAAGTGGGGAAATGTCCGTGTTGGGGAATGTCAGTGTTGGGAAATGTCCAAGTGGGGAAATGTCCGTATGGGGAACTGTCCATGTGTGGAACTCTCCGTGTGTGGAAATGTCCGTGTGGGAAAATGTTTGTGTGGGAAAATGTTCGTGTGGGAAATTGTCCGTTTTGGGGAATGTCCGTGTGTGGAAATGTGCATGTGGGATTTGTCTGCGTGGGGAAATGTCTGAGTGGGGAAATGTCTGCGTGGGGAAATGTCCGTGTGGGAAAATGTCCGTGTGGGAAAATGTCTGTGTGGGGAAATGTCTGAGTGGGGAAATGTCCGTGTGTGGAAATGTCCGTGTCTGGAAATGTCTATGTGGGGAAATGTCCATGTAGGGAAATGTCCTTGTGGGGAAATGTCTCCATGGGGAAATGTCAGCATTGGGAATTGTCTGTGTGGGGAAATATCTGTGTGGGGAACTGTCCTTGTGAGGAACTCTCTGCGTGGGGAAATGTCTGCATGGGGGAAATGTTTGCATGGTGAAATGCCTGCACGGGGAACTGTCCGTTTTGGGAAATGTCAGTGTGGGATAATGTCAGTGTGCGAAAGTGTGTGTGGGGGGGAAATGTCTGTGTGGGGGAAATGTCCGTGTGGGGGAAATATCCGTGTGGATAAAATGTCCGTGTGGTGGAAATGTCCGTGTGGAGGAATGTCCGTGTGGGGGAAATGTCCGTGTGGGGCAATGTCTGTTAGAGGAAATGTCTGTTAGGGGAAATGTCCGTGTGTGGAAATGTCCGTGTGTGGAAATGTCTGTGTGGGGAAATGTCAATGTGGGATTTGACTGCGTGGGGAAATGTCTGCGTTGGGAAATGTCTGCATTGGGAAATGTCTGTGTGGGATAATATTAGCGTGGGGAAATGTCCATGTGGGGATGTCCGTGTGGGGAAATGTCCGTATGGGGAAATTTCTGAGTGGGGAAATGTCTGTGTGGGGAAATGTCTGCGTGGGGAAATGTCCGTGTGAGGAAATGTATGTGTTGGGAATTGTGTGGGGAAATATCCGTGCGGGGAAATGTCCATGAGGGGAAATATCCATGTAGGGAAATGTCCGTGTGGGGAAATGTCCATGTCGGGAAATGTTCATTTGGGGAAATGTTCATGTTGGGAAATGTCCGTGTGGGTAAATGTCTGTGTGGGGAAATGTCCATGTGGGGATTTGTCAGTGTGCGAATATGTCTGCAGTAGAACTGTTCTTGTGGGTAACTGTCTGTGTCTGTGTGGGGAAATGTCCATGTGGAGAAATGTCCGTGTGAGGAAATGTTCGTGTGGGGAAATGTCCGTGTAGGTAAATGTCCGTGTGAGGAAATGTTCGTGTGGGGAAATGTCCGTGTAGGTAAATGTCCGTTTTGGGGAAATGTCCATGTGGGGATTTGTCAGTGTGGGGAAATGTCTGTAGTAGAACTGTCCTTGTGGGGAAAATGTCCATGTAGGGAAATGTCCGTGCTGGTAAATGTCCGTGTGGGGAAATGTCCATGTGGGGATTTGTCTGCTTGGGGAAATGTCCATGTGGGGATTTGTCTGCATTGGGAAATGTCTACGTGGGGAAATGTCCGTGTTGGGAAATGTCAGTGAGGGATAATGTCCGTGTGGGGAAATGTCCACGTAAGGAAATGTCCATGTGGGGAAATGTCCATGTAAGGAAACGTCCATGTGGGGAAATATCCGTGTAGGTAAATGACCGTGTGTGGAAATGTCCGTGTGTGGAAATGTCCATGTGGGGAAATATGCATGTGGGATTTGTCTGCGTGGGGAAATGTCTGAGTGGAGAAATGTCTGCGTGTGGAAATGTCCGTGTGGGAAAATGTCTGTGTGGGGAAATGTCTGCGTGGGGAAATGTTCAGGTTGGGAAATGTGGGTGGGGAACTGTCCATGTAGGGAAATGTTCTTTTGGTTAAATCTCCGTTTGGTGAAATGTTCAGGTGGGGAAATGTGGGTGGGGAACTGTCCATGTAGGGAAATGTTCTTTTGGTTAAATCTCTGTTTGGTGAAATGTCTGTTTGGGGAACTGTCCATGTGGGAAAATGTCAATGTGGGGATTTGTCTGCATGGGGAAATATCTGCTTGGAGAACTGTCCGTGTGTGGAAATGTCTGTGTGTGGAAATGTCCGTGTGTGGAAATGTCCACGTGTGGAAATGTGCATGTTGGATTTGTCTGCGTGGGGAAATGACTGCGTGGGGAAATGTCCGTGTGGGAAAATGTCCGTGTGGGGAAATGTGTTCGTGGGGAAATGTTCGTCTGGGGAAATGTCCGCGTGGGGAAATGTTCAGGTGGGGAAATGTGGGTGGGGAACTGTCCATGTAGGGAAATGTTCTTTTGGTTAAATCTCCGTTTGGGGAAATGTCTGTTTGGGGAACTGTCCATGTTGGTAAATGTCCGTGTTGGGAAATGTCCATGTGGGGATATGTCTACGTTGGGAAATGTATGCATTGGGAAATGTCTACATGGGAAAATGTCCCTGTGGGGAAATGCGTGTGTGGGGAACTGTCTGCGTGTGGAACTGTCCGTGTGGGGAAATGTCTGAATGGGGAACTGTCCGTGTGTGGAAATGTCCTTTGCGGAAATGTCTGTGTGGGGAAATGTCCATGTTGGGAAATGTTGAAGTGGGGAAATGTCCGTGTGGGGGAATGTCAGTGTTGGGAACTGTCCAAGTGTGGAACTCTCCGTGTGTGGAAATGTCCGTGTGGGAAAATGTTCGTGTGGGAAAATGTTCGTGTGGGAAAATGTCCGTTTTGGGGAATGTCCGTGTGTGGAAATGTCCATGTGGGAAAATGTCTGTGTGGGGAAATGTCCATCTAAGGAAATGTCAGTGTGGGGAAATATCCATGTCGGGAAATGTTTATGTGGGGAAATGTCTGTGTGGGGAAATGTCTGCGTGCGGAAATGTCCGTGTTGGGAAATGTCCGTGTGGGGATTTTTCTGTGTGGGGAAATGTCTGCTTGGGGAATTGTTCATGTGGGGAACCGTTTGTGTGGGGAAATGTTCTAGTGTGGGGAAATGTCCATGTCGGGAAATGTTCATGTGTGAAAATGACTGTGTGGGGCAATGTCTGTTAGGGGAAATGTCCTTTTGGGGAAACGTCTGCGTGGGAAACTGTCCATGTAGGGAAATGTCTGTGTGTGGAAATGTCCGTGTGTGGAAATGTCTGTGTGTGGAAATGTCCGTGTGTGGAAATGTCTGTGGGGAAATTTCCGTGTGGGGAAATGTCCATGTATGGAAATGTCCTTGTGGGGAAATGTCCTTGTGGGGAAATGTCTCCATGGGGAAATGTCAGCATTGGGAATTGTCTGTGTGGGGAAATATGTGTGTGGGGAACTGTCCTTGTGAGGAACTCTCTGCGTGGGGAAATGTCTGCATGGGGGAAATGTTTGCATGGTGAAATGCCTGCACGGGGAACTGTCCGTTTTGGGAAATGTCAGTGTGGGATAATGTCAGTGTGCGAAAGTGTGTGTGGGGGCAAATGTCTGTGTGGGGGAAATGTCCGTGTGGGGGATATATCCGTGTGGATAAAATGTCCGTGTGGTGGAAATGTCCGTGTGGAGGAATGTCCGTGTGGGGGAAATGTCCGTGTGGGGCAATGTCTGTTAGGGGAAATATCTGTTAGGGGAAATGTCTGTTAGGGGAAATGTCCGTGTGTGGAAATGTCCTTGTGTGGAAATGTCCGTGTGTGGAAATGTCCATGTGTGGAAATGTCTGTGTGGGGAAATGTCCATGTGGGATTTGACTGCGTGGGGAAATGTCTGCGTTGGGAAATGTCTGCATTGGGAAATGTCTGTGTGGGGAAATGTCTGCATGGAGAACTGTCCTTGTGGGGAAAGTTCTATGTGGGGAAATGTCCGTGAGGGGAAAAGTCTGCGTGGGGAAATGTTCAGGTGGGGAAATGTGTGTGGGGAACTCTCCATTTAGGGAAATGTTCATGTGGGGAAATGTCTGTGTGGGGAACTGTCCATGTAGGGAAATGTCTGTTTGGGGAACTGTCCATGTAGGGAAATGTCTGTTTGGGGAACTGTCCATGTAGGGAAATTTTCGTGGTTAAATGTCCATGTGGGGAAGTGTTTGTGTGGGAAAATGTCCGTGTGGGGAAACGTCTGTGTGGGGAAATGTGTGTTGGGATCTGTCGATGTAGGGAAATATCCTTTTGGGTAAATGTCTATGTGGGAAACCGTCCATGTAGGGAAATGACTGTGTGTGGAAATGTCTGTGTGGAGAACTGTGTGGGGAACTGTGTGGGGAACTGTGTGGGGAACTGTCCGTACAGGGAAATTTATGAGCAGGGAAATGTGTGTGTGGCGAAAAATAGTGTTTTGGGGGAAATGTCTGTGCGGGGAAATGACCGTGTGGGAAAATGTCCTTGTGGGGAAATGTCTGTGTGGTGAACTGTCCAAGTTGGGAAATATATGTGTGTGGAAGTGTCCATTTCGGGGATATTGATGAGAAGGGAAATGTGTGAGTGTGGGAAAATGTGTGGGGTGGGGGAAATGTCCATGTGGGATAATGTCTGTGTGGGGGAAATATCCGTATGGGGGAAATGTTCGTGTGGGGGAAATATTCGTGTGGGGGAAATGTTCGCGTGGGGGAATAATGTCTGTGTGGGGGAAATGTTTTTGTGGGAAAATGTCCATGTGGGATAATGTCCGTGTGGGGAAATGTTTGTGTGGGGGAATTGTTCGTGTGGGGGAATTTCTGTGTGGGGGAAATGTTTGTGTGGGAAAATGTCCATGTGGGATAATGTCCAAGTTGGGAAATATATGTGTGTGGAAGTGTCCATGTCGGGGAAATTTATGAGAAGGGAAATGTGTGTGGGGGGAAATGTCCATGTGGGATAATGTCAGTGTGGGGGAACTGTCCATGTGTGGAAATGTCCGTGTGTGGAAATGTCCGTTTGTGGTAATGTCCATGTGGGGAAATGTCCATGGCGGGAAATGTTAGTGTGGGTAGATGTCAGTGTGGGGAAATGTCAGTGTGGGGAAGTGTCTGCGTTGTGAAATGTCAGCATTGTGAAATGTCAGTGTGGGTAAATGTCCGTGTGGGGAACTGTCTGTGTGGCGGACTGAGAAATATATGTGTGTGGAAGTGTCCATGTCGGGAAAAGTCCATGTGGGTAAATGTTTGTGTGGGAAATTGTCTATGTAGGGAACTTTATGAGCAGGAAAATGTGTGTGGGGGGGAAAATGTGTGTGTGGGGAAATGTCCATGTGGGATAATGTCCGTGTGGGGAAATGTCCGTGTGGGGGAAATGTCGGCCTACCTTTAGAATACAGTACCACAAACTTTTCAAACACGTGATCATACCCTATGACGTAATTTGTTGCCAGTCACACCGGCGAAACAATGCCCTGTGACGTCAGGGGTCATCGAGTGTGCATAAGGTCCTCCCAGTGATCTATCTTTTCTATATCTTTCGCATTTTATAGCAAGCGCTAGTTTACGAAAGCACTTTTATTTTTTATTTATTTTTTTATTTCGTTTTTCTCGTAATTCAAGTGGCTAAAAGGGTTATAAATGGGAACTAATATACATATATCATTTTTTCGGTGCATTAATTTTCATTATTATGCAAAAGAATGTAGTTTGTTAGGGATATTTAGTGGTGCTGAATACATCTAAATGTAGCCAGTGTTAGGGTAGGTTACCCCGAACTCTATCCTTAGCCCTTGGATCCCCTTTACGATAATTCACCCCTTTACGATCATTAGGGTTAGGAACCCGTTTAGTGGCTATTAGATTACCCTAAGTCTATCCTTAACCCTTGGATCCCCTTTACGATCAATCACCCCTTTACGATCATTAGGGTTAGGGGCTAGGTACTCGTTTAGTGGCTATTATAGATTATTTAGAGGCTCCTTATATTCTTCCCACAAAAACGTCGAGTAAAAAGGATGAAATGGTTTTGTGTCGAATATTTTGGCAACTGGAAACTGTCCCGGAACATTCACACAAGCCACTTTCACCGGCTACATTTTTCAGTACTGATTCAAAAGCGAACTCACCGTTGTGTCGTCACTAGTCATGCTTATTCCTCCATCGTTCCTTACTTTTATCCACATCATCCTTACAGTGTTCCCTACCACACTTTTCTGTCACAAAAATCACCCTACGAATTATTAAATACCATATCATTCATGCGCACTCGCGAGTTCGACGTCTGATGTCTGACGCCTGGAGCCGTTTTCAGTTCGCGGCATATCGGCTCATTCCTCACCACCCGGTATCTTGTAGATTACGGAACGTGACGAGTGTGCCAAATGGCACGGGATCATCCGTAAGTGACCGTAGACTAAAGTCACGAGACACCATGCCCACCCGTAACCTTCGTAAGTGTCCGTCACCTATTCGACCCTTTTCGTTCAGTTCCGTAACGTCATAGGCATGACTAGGTAAATTTGCACTAAGTTTAACAGTGTGGACGTAGCTCAGTCGGTTAGCTGTCAGGCTAACAATCCGAAGGTCGCGGGTTCGCGTCCGACGGATTCTCACTAAAACTGGTTGCGTGTCTTGTGACATGTGACCTTCGGCAGAGATCGTCCTCACCAGAAGTTGTGGTACTGTATTCTAAAGGTGCTCCGAAATGTCCGTGTGGAGGAATGTCCATGTTGGGAAATGTTTGTGTGGGTAGATGTCAGTGTGGGGGAATGTCCGTGTGGGGAAATGTCAGTGTGGGGAAATGTCCGTGTGGGGAAATGTCTGCGTTGGGAAATGTCTGCATGGGGAAATGTCTGCGTGGAGAACTGTCCTTGTGGGGAAAGTTCCATGTGGGGAAATGTTTGTGTGGGAAAATGTTTGTGCGGGGAAATGTCCGTAAGGGGAAATGTCTGCGTGGGGATATGTTCAGGTGGGGAAATGTGTGGGGGTAACTCTCCATGTAGGGAAATGTTCATGTGGGGAAATGTCTGTGTGTTGAAATGTTTTTGGGGAAATGTCTGTGCGGGGAAATGACCGTGTGGGAAAATGTCCTTGTGGGGAAATGTCTGTGACATTTCCACACACGGACAGTTCTCCAAGCAGATATTTCCCCATGCAGCGTGGGAAACTGTCCGTATGGGAAACTGTCCGTGTGTGGAAAGGTCTCTATGTGGAAATGTCCGTGCTGGGAAATGTCTGTGTGGGCAAATATCTGTGTGGGTGAATGTCAGTGTGGGGAAATGTCCATGTGGGGATTTGTCTGCGTGGGGATATGTCTGCGTGGGGAAATGTTCGTGTAGGGAAATGTCGATGTAGGGAAATGTCCATGTGGGGAAATGTCCAGGTAGGGAAATGTCCATGTGGGGAAATGTCCATGTCGGGAAATGTTCATATGGGGAACTGTGCATGTAGGGAAATGTCCGTGTGGGTAAATGTCTGTGTCTGTGTGGGGAAATGTCCACGTTGCCAGCTGTCCGTATGTGGAACTGTTTGTGTGTGGAAATGTCCGTGTCGGGAAATTTCTGTGTGGGGAAACGTCAGTGTGGGTAAATGTCAGTGTGGGTAAATGTCTGTGTGGGGAAATGTCCGTGCGGGGAAATGTCCGTGTGGGGAACTGTCCATGTAGGTAAATGTTTGAATACGGAAATGTCTGTGTGGGGAACTGTATGAGTAGGGAAATGTCCTTTTTGGGGCAATGTCTGTTTGGTTTGTAGCTTATTACATGAAAAGTGTGTTATATAATTTAGATCAGAAGCAGACCCACAGCCTAATCTCAGGGTGAGCTTTTGATTACCTACTAAGATTCCTCTTAAGTATATAGGTATACATACTGACAGTATGGTATAATGGAGAGAATATTATGTCACACTGTGAAGTTATCAGCACATCATACAAAGGCTAAGCAATAGTACTTCAGAAAAATAGATGAACATGAGATGTACGAGTACCTGTTCTGCTCTAATGATTACTGAACAAACTAATTATACCATTATTAACATACCATATCAAGATGTCATCATGACATAATAGTTCAGCTATTGCTGAATTTTAAATATTATTGCGTATGAAGAGTAACATGAAACAACTAACTTAACACTTTTCTTCAGGCTAAGAAATAAAGGCCTGGTTCCACCATGCTCTTTGCATTACTTGTTTTAGTTACATTGCATGTCAGTTCTAATAATATTGAACAAACAAACCGGTGGGAACTGAAGTAAATGATGTACTGACAGTAATCCTAAGGCCTTAAAAAATGGAAAGGAACATATTTTATCCTGGACCTAAAAATCCTATCATACAATAATGACCAAAACATTAGATATCAAATGAAAGTACAACTTGTAAACATAAGTACCTTATCAAATTTTCTTTGAGCTAAATATAGAGTGAAAAAAGGAACATGCACATATCATTGTATGAATTGATAGTGTTGGTACTTACTCTTGCCACTGGTTGGGATGTACTGAACTGTCTTTTTCCTCAAATCATCTGACATTCTGAGAGATATTCAGGAATCTTATCTGCAAACAAATGATAGTACATGAAACTAGTTTGCCTATATTGTTGACTATTGTTGAATATGTGTGCTTAGTGTTTTTTGCCCAGACCTAGAAAGAACACTTGTAATCTGATCCCCTTTTATCAGTGGCTGGGGTCCAGAGCCTGTCATTGTCTCTGGCAGTACCTCTCTTCTGTGTGGAAATATCCATATGAAGTATGTAAGTCATATGAATAATTGTTTCCTTTCATGAGTGAAAGACAATCATCATTTATGTTAAAGGGCAGGGTTTTATATTATCATATTTAATGTTGCTGGATATAATTTGGAAATGGGTATATGTTTTTAGTTTTCTTTGATTTAATTTGGTGTGCTTTCAATTTAATACCATTTTGATTACCTTTATGTTTTGGATATTTTTTCAAAACCTCAAAGTTGATTTTGGATCTTTTATTTTGAGTTATGAAAGAGACATTCATGTTCATGCCTATTTAACCCAATAGAAGTGGTATAAGTAGCAAAGTTTGTGTGGAAGTGGCATTTGCAGTGACAAATGTTCTTTGTCGTAATCCAAAATGTTATTTTGAGACACTGTTCATAATTTTGCTGACTTACCAATTTAATTGAATTATTTAATTAAAAATATTTATTTCCTCAGATGTAAATCTGGTATAATCAGGAATTTTAATGTATTGTAGAAGTAATACTTTTTCTATGAAGAATGTTCATTGTAGTATTGCTGGATAGTATTCCAGAAACTGTTTATAATAATGCTGACAAATCTGTATGCATGTATTCATGCATGATTATTCCAAGAGAAGATGAACTGTATAACCAGGATACATAAATGTAGAAATAGACATTTTCTGTGAGCAGTGACGATTTGGAAAATATTACTGTTTTCACATCTTTACACAACGGATCGTTTATAAAAACGACAACAACACTCTGTACAGTAAACTTAAGACAATCTTGATGTACCAAGATAAATTATATCAAACCAGAAATGATGCACTTATTAAGTTACTCCTGCTATCCATTACTCTTATGACATAATGACATGCATAAAATGTATAAACTGTACAGTGAGTATTCCCTTGTTTTCCACTCTCAAGCAGCAAGTAGACCATAGGGATAGACCTTCACAAGGCTCTAATGCAATAATTGTTAATTTAAATAATAATTTCAAGATTATATAAATAATGAGAACATATTGTCTCTATAAAAGACTTGCATCCTTAGACTGTCTGCTCATCTAGACTTGCCTATTATAAATACAGAAGTACCATACATCCATGGATGTATCATTCAGTACAGAATTGGAGCAAGGCTGATGAGAGTAGGGAGTCTCAGGCTTGAGAATGGGAGATGGAGAGCCGGAGCATGCTCCCAGTGTGTATAAACAAAGAGGTCATTCCAGCCATCAGTCCTCACGCCCTTATCATGCTTATCATGAGATCCAAAATCTCCTGTCTGCCTGTCACATGCATTTTGATAAACTGTAAGCAACAACTTTGATGTCATTAAAAAAGTTTATGATCATCTGTTCTCTTTACATACATAGGACTTTAATATCAGACTCATAACAACACCCAATGAGTTTTGGCCCAGTTTGTGACATACATACACACAGGAATATATTTAATTTAGTATTTGTGCCTTGTCTTGTAACATTTGATCTGACTTAAAAATAAATAAATGCTTTGGTTCTGGTGTTTAATGTCGTCTAGTTGCTAGATGAAACAAAATGGATTGTCCTTATGGTGATTTGGAAGTGGAATGAATATCTATCAACACTAATAACGCAAGTGAAGAAAAGGAATTCTGTAAAATTACTGAGGTGAGCAAAATTGATTTATTGAGAGATATTGACTTTGATGCCTTGTTTTCGGAAATGACAGGAATCTAGCACCAATGAAAACAATGTCGTACCCTGCTCAGATGTGGCAGCAGACAGATCAAACCGACTGCTCCTGATCAATTCCAAACTAAAACCCGATTCACTATCGCATCGGGAAAAAATCTAAGATTTTGAGAAACCATAAAACATAAAAAGGTAAGGAAAGAAACCTAATTTAAAAAAATACAAAAAAACTTGCCTACCTGTTTATCGATTGGTCAGTGGAGACGAGAAAATATCCATAGATGGAATTACTATTCTGGTTTCTGAGTTGGCCGACTTTCTCTGTGCATTCTAGGCCAAGAAGCCGTAGCACATGAAGAAAGACGGGGCACAGAAATGAAGCTGGCATCAGGTCATACAGTAGGTCCATCCCATGTGACAAGAAACACCAGCTAAGCAAAGTATTTAAGCACACACAACAAATCCCAAACTCCACATACAACACACCCTGATGTTGAAAATTAACACAAAACACACAAGTTTGTGAGCACTCCGTTCAATCCCCATCAGTCCATTCCACATCATCCGAATTGGTTTGTGATTATCCAAACAGTAGTATAGCCATTGCTGTTGAAATATGATCCTCAATCTGTTCAACTTTGCTTCGGTGAGTATCTGAATATTATCATGTTTTAATGCTTTCTTTTGCAACTTACGAGAAATATATTTTATCGCTATTCCTGCCAGTCCTGAGACTCGAGCGGCTATTTCCATACTAAGTACGATAGGCGCCACGATTATAGTTGATAATAAACCAACACCCGCTACACCGAGTCCCATGCTAGCTGTTACAAGCGCGGTGTCAACTCCGTCGAGAGCATTCACGGCTCTGCGATACTTTTTATACAATCCAAGTCTCAACTCCCTATCCTTCTCTATTCAATGTTTTATGTCGCTTATTTGATGTAATGGAAATCCATCAACAGTATCCATCTTTTCAGATGCTTCATCGAGCGCCGGATATAAACCCATGGTGTATATTATTATATAATATAATAGTCTTTAACTGGTCTTGCTTCAATGTTTTGAGACTATACATCAGCCTTATTAAATGTACATTATACGGCATAACTATCTTAGTAAGAGAAATGCTGTCACTTTTAATAATTTGGACCCCCTCAAAGGTTGCAATGGGTGATGCTCCCATATAAATAATACAGCAACATTGACGTTGGTGTTTCTTGGGCCATTTAATCGATAGACCTGGCAATATTTCAAAGGCATCTACCGGTGCATCTGCAAACAAGACTTCAATAATAAGCGTACAAAGATTAGGTATTGCACTCAAGTTATCTTTAATATCATTGAATTCAGTAACCAAATTTAAACAAACATTTTTACTGCCGGACGACTAAATAACATATGACCTGGGTTTTCTGGCAGGGGAGAGACTAACAAACTTTTTCATTTTGATGGGATATAAGCCCCAAGTACGATCCCCCAATTCATTATCTTAGTTAATTGATGTCCCTTACCCATCATCACATATGGTGGGGTAATGATGATATTCAATAGCCACTCGATTTTTTCTTTGATCATAGTCCATTTATTATCATCGTTGCGAGTAAGATTGTATGAAGTGTTTTTATTTAGTCTACTAACGTCGACATCACTTAAATCTCCTAGATTACCTGTGAATGTAACTTCTTTCCGCTTGCATACATTATCTTGTAAGTGTAAAGCGTATAACTTTCCATTGGTACCAGGTTTACCGAATCCTTCTGTGTCTCCGAGATCGGAAAGTGCAATTGTATTACATTGTCTGAGTGTTCCAGGGCCTGATGAATCAACCATTATTTATAATATGGAGTGATACACTCAAGTATCCTACCGGGTATATGTACAGGTTGATGTTTTACATCTAATACAGAAATTTTGAGGTCTGAAATAATACCACGCTTTAATTTTTTATATTGTAATGATAAGAAAGATTCCGTTCTACCGCTTTTATATTTTTCATCTTTGACTGGAATAGCTCTCAGCAGAGCAGAAGGACTTTCAAGTTGAATATTATCCGTTGTACTGATCTGATCAAGATGGATGCACAACTTTTTATAGGGAACTAAATCGGGCAATTTATCTCCATGCCCTGTTGTGTAGGGATCTATTATTGGGTTTAACCTATAAAATCCAAGTGTATTTGCTATGTTCGTATCAAGAAATATTTGCTTTTCTCCAGCGCTTAAAATCAGCATCCCATTTGACTCATTTTGTGTGAGACTAATTCTATTAGGTTTAAAATTTGTATCATTGAGTGAGCATACGCTGTAATACCCATCAGATATAACTATGTGAGTGTGACCATTATCTAAGCTAATTAGTAATATCTTATTATTATCTCTCGCAGCATTTATATTGGTCCACCGCGGGTAATACGTTACATCGCATAGGGCGACTTCAAGTTGTCCATCCGAGTTATCAATAGTATTAAGCAGTTCAATAGACTGACCATTTGTTATTCCCGAGAGTGTAACATACATATTAAATATACAAAGATACTATATCATAACTTAAATATGAAATCAACTTACATTACTAATCAGTCGATTTTAGTAAGTGCCTCTGGTTCTATATTTTTTGTTGAATTCCCTGATATCTTTGAAATACACAGGTTCATGGCAACTAGCGATAAAATGGTGCACGATTGGTTTCACAATCCAATGCAATTTTGGCAGAACCAGTTAAACTTTGCCTCATGGTATGCCACAACAGGATGTGGTGTATCTCTTTATGCTCCAGGATTTGAACTAAATAAGTCTGTTTTATCATTTCACCTGTACTATCAGATTACACGTAGTGCTCCATTACCACAGGATCGAGCATGGAATTCCACAAATAAACCATACGATAAGAGGGCCTTCAAACGTATTTGTAATGAATTTAATGTTTCTACGGGAAAGGATTGGCATATTAAAGGAGCTAGCCATGGTCTAGGTGTTCCATACAGTGGACAAAAAACTGTTAAAGAAGAAAGTGATATTTTAGCTAAAGAAATGGTAAAAAAACCTGTAGATCCACTTAGGTGTAAGCAAACTTTATGTAAGATTACATAATATTTTCTTAAAAACTCATAATTGGTATCACAACTGGTAACTTTTTAATAATGGTTTAATAATAAGATATTATGAGTTTTAAGAGTGGCTTGCCTTATATTGTTACAAAGTTTGTGCATCCAAACGATACAACAGACACTTGGAATAAATTACTTAGTGATAAAACAGAAAATGAATTTACTAACCCAGGATTTGAAAGAGTTAATGAATCAATAAGAACTTATGTATAGGCAATTCTTGGTGCACAATCGCAAAAACGAACGGGAATAATTGGTTCTAGGATGGCGCTCGATGCGCAAAAACAGTTTGTAGCAACCATAGAGGATGCTATTAATTCACCAGTTGACATACCATCTTCTATAAAGCGTTATCAAGATGTATTACAGTATGCTCAATCCAAAGTAGACTACGTTTATGTGCCGGGACTATACATGTCTCCTAGTAATATGGAACTTAAGATCGGTCAAGTGATCGGTTATAATAATAAAATTGTTATTGCTACCAATCAACAAAAAACAGGTATAAATTCAGATATCAACACCGAATTAATAACGCAAACAAACACAGGCCAAACGGGAATAGTCAAGCCACAGATATCTACTGAGGCTCCTACTAACACATCTACTGACGCACAACCACAAGTGCCACCACATTGCAGCTAAAAATCAACAACATATCGATGAAAAAACAGCGCTTATAGTAGGTGGATTCGTGGCTGGTTTACTCATGATTTGGTTAAATAGTTCTTAGCGAACTGATTTGGTTAAATAGTCTTTAGCGGATACTATACAGCCCGGCAATTGCTACGATCAGTGCCCACAAGTTTTGACTAAGCCAAGTGGTGGTCTTTGTTAATAAATTCAAGAGCCAGGAAACAATACTCCCTATTATTACCTGGAAGTGCAGACGCGGCTTTCCCAGCGCTTCTCCTAATGCTTTTAAATGCTTTTTTATCCACTCTTTTACACCATTTTTTTATCAGTAGGGGTTGTGCCACCTCCTGTACCACCTGTACCACTGGTTAATGCGAGAGTCAAAGTAGATATAATAAATCCCAATACTGGCAATGGTTATCCCCTGTTCTGTGAACAATGTTTTAATTTTATCGGCCAGTGTAGTATCATCGTTGAGGACTTGATCGATAGTTTCTCGAATTCGACTGATTTGTGAACGAAATGCCTTTCTATTACTTGAAGCTGCTTCGAGGCGGGCTGATCCTTCGTTAAGTTACACAATCTTTCTACAACGCGGCATCTACTGTATTCATCACCCGCCTGTTCAAGTTTTGTTTTCTCATAAGCTATTTGCTTGTAGAGTTCGGATAGCTTGGCTATATTATTGATGAGTTCTCCCCACATTGTTTGCATTGCCTTGTCAAGGCCTCGTAATTCCCTAATACTGAACTCTGAGGATGGTACCTGTAACGTGGAATTGTCATAGTAGGTATCCAAGATTTCTCGAGCTTTCTTCCAAATTATCTTTACCTATGTTACCGAGTTCAGTACACACAGTCTGAAGAACCTTAGTAGTCTTCGCAGAAAGTATTTCTCGTGAGTAGTCTACAAAACCCGATTCATTACGAACAGTGTTGATGCCGTGTTTACTGGCTGTCGTAGACAAGGCTAGAGGCTTACGAGTACGAGAATTCATCAGATCAATATCCGGAGAGCCAAGCAGTCGCAATATTCCTTTACTATCTATCGTAAACTTTGAATAGTCACGACCTATTGGGCTATCTAGTAAGGCATTGTAATAATCATTTATGGTTGATTGTAAAAGTTCATCGTTAAGATTCATAAAGCTGGTTTTATCAGTACCCTCTTCGATTGTACCAGTATCAGTTATGTTATCTAGATT
Organism: Haliotis cracherodii; assembly: GCF_022045235.1. Lineage (NCBI taxonomy): Eukaryota > Metazoa > Mollusca > Gastropoda > Lepetellida > Haliotidae > Haliotis > Haliotis cracherodii. Next base: position 36,286,291 of record NW_027266286.1, read on the forward strand.
AATATCATCCATTTTTATATTAAACATAAGGTTACATAATTTCAATTTAACAATGTCTTCGCAATACGGACGCAAGTTAAACCCACAATGTAGACTTCGGGATCCATTAGGGGTCAAAGCAATTCGCCAGTCAGTATCTATAACTAATAACCCGAGTACCATTGATCAGAATCAAACACTTCTGGTTCGCTTTCCTAATCTCGGCGCACATGATGTGTTAGCTCCGAGAACTGCACGACTATTATTTACAATTAGTTTGAATTCTACCGACGTCTAGCAGAGAGCTCGTTCAGAACATAGGTTGTGCGATTGTTAAGAAAATCGCGATTAAAATTAGCGGCAATGAAGTATTGACATCAGGGATGTATATTTCTGTTACATGGATCTCTGGAGAACGGCTAAAGAACGGGAAAACTTACAATACCAAGGTATTTGTAATCAGAACACATTGAGACTGCGTGTGGGTGCTGATAGTGGTGATAATACCGTCATAGGATATAAGGCTGTTGCTGATGCATCAGGTAACCGATTCTATTATTCCGCTCAACTTTGATTTACTAGATAGTCACATGCCCTTTTATCAAGCATCCCTTGGCGAAAGGTTAGAATATGAACTCATTTTTAATGACTACAGCAGAGTAATCAAAGCCGCTGAGGATGGTACTAGCTCACTGGAGTATGATATGATAACAGATCCTGAATTAGCCAGACAAATTCGTAACCAGTATACCGGAAGTTTAGCCATTTTGTACGATCGCATGCTTCTACACCGAAAGATCACCAGGAACAAAAGAATATCAATCTAAACTTTCCAGCTAGATCGTTGAAGGGTATTTTAATGTTGTTCGAGGACCCCTCTGATGCATTTGCAAGAGATTCCTAGAAGTTCTACAATCCCAAGATTACAAAAGTAGAATTGACTATCAAGGGTGTGCCTAATCTACTATATAGTCAAGGCATACAAACATATCAACAGTGGGATGAAATTAAAAGACTTCCTTCTCTAAAACGAAGCCCAGAAGTTAACGCAGTCGTGAAAGATCTGTCCCTCGGGGATGTGTCGATGGCTGAATTCCTTACCACGAAGTATGCGCTATGGCTCGACATGCAAACCACGGACGATAACCTACTACACAGCAGTGGGTGGAGAATAGAAAATGCCAGCGAGGGTGTTACTATACAGATATCGAAGCTCGAGGAAGCGGCTGGTAAATTAAACATATATTTGTACATGATTATGGACGCGCAACTTAATATACAGAATGGAAGAATTTTGCAAGCGATCTATTAATAATCTTTTACCTAAAGCACCGCACTGCGCTACCATCTGCGGGCAAACGGGTTGTAGAAAAACAGCTTTTATTCTAGATATTTTACAAAGTCATTATCAGGATGTTTTCGACCATATTATTATTCTGTGCCCGACTATAAACGTTAATAAAACATACCTATCGAGAGATTCGGTAATGAATGATTCCTGGGTGCACAGAGTTGATCCGGGTGATCGTTTACAAGACTGTTTATGAGTATGTCACGAAAAATACAAAGGAGAATCAACCCTTTTCATAATAGACGATTGCAGTGCGAGTAAAGAACTCACCAAAAAGAAAGATATTCTTTCATATTTAGCATTCTCCGGTTGGCATATTCAGCATAGTGTTTGGGTACTTACTCAAAAATACAACTCTGTCCTGAAAGATCTGAGAGAGCAGACCAAATGGGTAGCCCTGTTTCATTGCAAAGACCGAGATTCATTTGAGGAATGTCTACGTGAAAATGATGTTATTTATACCAAGCCCAAACGGGATAAAGTCAGAAAAATGTTAGCAGAAACGAAGCATTGTAAACTCGTATAGAAAACCGATCAACCAGCTGCTTATGTAATTGCCTAGCAAAAATAGCAACTGCTAAGCAAAAATAGCAACTGCTAAGCAAACATATAGCAAAAATATAGCAAATGTAGCAACTGCTGAGCCAAAATATAACAACTGCTAAGCACAAAATACAGCAAAAATAGCAAAAATATGGCAAAAATATAGCAAAAACAGCAACTGCTAAGCAAAAATATAGCAACTGCCAAGCAAAAATATAGCAAAATTAGCAAAAATATAGCAAATATATAGCAAAAATATAGCAAAAATACGATAAAATGAACATAAGCAGTTATTATGTAATAATGTGCTTTGAAATCCTCATTCTTTCGCAACAGTTTATTATTTGTATCTGTATTGGATATGAGTAGTATAGGTAGTAGTATACTACTGATATGCCATATTTTATTATGTTAGACTTAAATATCTCCTTAGGTATTACATTACGAACAAATGCTCAAAGAACCTATTCAACATGCAGAAATAGTTACAGATAAATCTTTAGATAAACATAGAGAAAGACTCGCGGCTTTCGTAGCCGGTGGAAAATGTTCCCAATATTTGGGGGGAAATTATACCATCGAAAAAATTGACAACATGATCGACGAAGAAATTAAAAAACTGTACGCGTGTTACGAGTCTAGACTGGGAGCTACCATGACTAAACGATAGGGTCGGCTATGTTACAACTATACAGAGTCATAGCTAGTACGTTTCTTCCTATCCTGGCAGAAAATCCGCCCGTATTTATGCGAGAAATAGCGTGTTTGATGAAGGGGTCTAAGCGCAGTAAGCTGTGAGTTTTATCATAGATATGGAATGTTCTTAGCTCCGGTAACCACCGCTTTAATAACGGCTAGGTATTGTCAATTTAAACATAAGTGCCCACTTACTAATAATGGAGACTTTACTTACACCACAGATTGTGGAGATACAATCACAACAAGTGAATGAGGAAATACCAGCGATTGTGAAATCACAAGCCAGAGTGACAAAGAATCCTTTGAAAATCGCAGCTGGGAGAAAGGGTGGGCATAATGCATAATTCAAATATTGAACATAGTCGTCAGATTAAAACTTGGGCTCCCTATGCACTAGGAGTTGTTGCTAGAACGTGGTAAGGTTGTTTTTAAGACCGGAGAAGAGAAAACGTCACCCCCGATTACACAACAAGAAGTTCAATAATAAAAAAATATCGGCCGTTTACAATAAGGCTTCCAGGCTTTCGGCTTGGAGCCCTTATTAGAGGTAAGCCCTCATATAATGTTATAATGACTACTCCAGTTACAGACGGTAAAATGTTGGTAAACGCAACGTATCATTCAGTGGTGGTCAGCGGTGGTCAGGGGTGGTCAGCGGCTTGGCCATTGGCTATGCCCGTATAGGTAAAGTGATTACTAAAGCCACACCGCCCAAGCTAGATTTTAATGGTTATGATATCGGAATGATGGTTCTCGATATTGGATTGGCAATGGCTACAAAAGATATGCTCATCAAACAAGGACTTTTCCCAGAAGACATAATGAAGTACATTTGAATATTTTATATTATTGAACATTTGAATATTTTATATTCATTTAAACTCCATCATCCAATCCTTGGTTGATATGCTAGTAGTACATGGACAATGTAATTGTCTTAAACGACAAACAACAAGAAATCCAGCGCCAGTGCCATATGGGCTGGAAAAGGAAAACAAACGATTCCTCTTGGGGGCAAAGGTAATTTAATAATGACAAATGTTTAATCGAAACATAAAACTCCGGGTGGGAGGGGGGTAAACAAACAGACTGAGACAAGTCACCAAATTCCTGAACAACATGTAGTTTGCATGTTACGTTTGGCGCCTGTGACGTGTCCCTTGCAACAATAAAAAACAAATACCGCTTACAGCATAATCAGCAATTGACAGTCTGGATTGTCTCCCCTTGACTGTTAAATTGATGAACACTAAATCAGATGCCATGGCATTGTCATTTAAATTAAAATAAACTAGGGTTTATTTCTCACTTAAACTCCATCATCCCATCCTTGGTTGATATGCTATTAGTACACGGACAATGTAATTGTCTTAAACGACAAACAACAAGAAATCCAGCACCAGTGCCATATGGCCTGGAAAAGGAAACCAAATGATTCCTCTTGGGGGCATAGGTCATTTAATAATGACAAATGTTTAATTGAAAAATAAAACCTCCAAAACCCCCAAGAGGAATAACCTGGTGAATGTTCTGTGGTTTGATTTAATTTACTATCCCTGCACTGAGAGATTGAGCAAGTTTCTCATGCATTGCATCATTACACTGTAACATAGCGCTCATATGCATTGGAGCGCCAATCAACACGTAGCTTTATAAGCAAGGGTGGAATGCCTATGTCATATGCATAGGAACATCCGCTTCTGCGGAAAGAGTGACCGCTGTATGCACCAGAATCATAACCACATTTGTCCAGAAAATATTTCAATGTTTTAACAAAACTTTTGTCAGTTAAACTCTTGAGGACACCACTTCTGTCAACATATGAAAACAAAGGTGCATTTGAATGGTGAAGTTCTTCACTATATTGTGAAAGCAAATGTTCAAGTGCTTTAACAGGACAAAGCACAGAGTCGGGTACCCTAGCCAGGGGTAACTTTAACACACGCTGACCAAACTGTATAATTTTTGTGTGTCTGACAGTAATCATGGCACTATCTTTGTCAGGGGAAATCTTGGCATCGTGCAGACTCAAGTAGGTCTGCTTTCTTGAACCACTGCCGCTAGTTTCAGGGAGCATGGTCAATTTCCTCAAGAAACAGAAAAACGCAATGATGCAGGCTGCCCAAAAGGCTACTAGGAATGGTTCCGACATGTCCATATGACTGTGCATCCGCCTTAGTAAATCTGGTGTTGTAGGAAGTTTTTGTTTCATTGGTGGACCTTTTAGTCTTAATATACCTTTGTGCAGGGCCTTCTGTTCCCATGTCTCCAAGGGGTTTGGTAACCCCACCTCAAGATGAAGCAGGCGAATGATATTCATATATCCTGGAATACTAGTTGCTGAAAGGGATCTTGTTAGGAACACTCTGTACAGCAGTACTGTCATGCGGTCGGCTGGAACTGGTGTCCTACTAAAGTACAGGCAGAATCTCAGATATGCAGTTCTCAATGAGGAATATGTGCGCTTAGTAGTTTCGGCATATGCTGCCCCTCGAAACTGCTGCATCTCGCTATATACGTTGCCACTGTTGAGCCACTTGCCCTGTAGATAGGACAAAGTTAGGTTGGATATGTGTGAGGATGCTGGCACTAGAATATACTTCCTGTAACAAGTTTCACAACACAACCAATAGAACGGAATAAACTATATTGATTTATAAAGAAATGTAACATTGTGCAACCTGCTTAGAGAGTCAGCTGCAAGGTTATCCTTGCCTGGGATATATCTGGCTGAAAATTTAAAGTTATACACAGCAGAAAACCAGAATATCTTGCGCAGCCAACGCATGGCTAATCAGTCACGACTAGTACCTTTGTTAAAGGTATGCATAGTATAAATACTGTCTGTGTAGACAATGATATGTTTGTCTGTGCAGGTTACACACCAGCGTTTGACTGCTAAATACACAGTGAACAACTCTTTCACATTGATGTGTAAATGTTCAACAAATGGGAAGTCTGTATGCCAATTATAATAGACCTAGTCACGGCCAAAATATGCTGCGCCACCATCACTGCAGGCATCTCTGGAGAAATTTGCTGCGGGCACCGGTTCATTTTCAATAAATTTCACAGTACCATTAAAACATTCACAAAATTCATGCCACCACTTGATATCAGCCTTCGCGCATACATTCAGCCTGGTATGGTGATTGTTTTTTTAAAGGGTATTACATAAGTCAATTAATCTGCGCATAAATGTGCGCCCTCCATGAACTACCTGTGGCTTCCCAATTCAAATTACCTACAATTTCCTGAAGTTGACGCTTTGTTGCTTTCTTTTTCGTCACCCACTTCCCTAATAAGTGATTCAAGTCAAGCAATTTATCCGCAGGTAAGGATAAGGTACAGGTAGTAGAGTCAATGTCTATCCCTAGGAAAGTCAGTTTCTGAGTAGGTTCAATCGTTTTGCTTTCATTTATAACAAAACCCAGGTCGGTAAATAACCTTCTCAATGAACTTACAAACCAAGGGGTGCTGGTAATTAATGCAAATGGGTCTGCCTGACTCATCTGTTGGACGATTGTGACTCTGAGAGCTCGAATGGGCATTCTGAAATGAGTTTGCTTTTCGGGGTTGGAATGTTCTCTTTTCTAAAAAGTAGAATAGTTCATGGAACAATATTTCACTCCAGCCACACTGGGTCTGTGCTTGTCTCAATCTGTGTGCGTTGTCAAGAAGCATAACTGAAGGGATAGTATATGTTTGACAGAGATCCCCAATTTGAGCTGTGTATTCCAGATAGTCCTTAATTTCATCAATACCTGCTTTCCTGTGGTCGATCAATTTTGACAAAATGCGGACATTGGCTGAAACCCACTGTGACAATGGCACATGTTCTGGAAGGGGTTTCCCCCTGGACGACCTCAGATACAGCTGTGCTGACCCATCACCTACTATAGGCGCCTCTGGTCATTGATGACCTGGGCTTAGATACAAAGTCAGGAATTAGAAGTGATTTCTCACCTCGTCCCTGTAGTGAGGCATTTCCGGGTTGTCCCATGTCTAACGATGTGGTGTGGTCCAGGAAGTCTTTGAGGTGTACATCGGACAAGCTGTTTACAAGGTCACTCAACTGTTTGTCACCCGCAAGTGTTTTTGTTGTGACAGGCGACGGCAGCGACTGTACTGGTTGCGGCGATTTCAACTGTTTTATTGCTTGAATTAGGAAGTAGTATAGGTAATGGGGGTTCTGGCTCACTTCCACTGGAGCGGGACTCATATACCTATACCATCACTACAGAGGGAATTTTTTATGCCAAAATGACTATGCGATTCAATGATAGTCATGAGATTAAACTAAATTGGCTCTAGCTCACCAATACCTGGGGCCAGTCATTGCTTTAGATGAGCCTAAATGGTAATAAAAATATTCTTCATTATTTTTATCGATAAAGCAATATTCAACATTTTTATTAAGTTCTTCGTTCATTTTACTAGGAGACCAGACTATATAACTACACTCTTCTTGTAAATTGATAAGAAACAATTGATTACCGTATTTGGTTAGTTTGACATCACTGATATAATAAAAACCTTGTGGTAATTCTTTCCATTTAATAGTGTTTTCCATTATTATATATATTTATGTAAGCATTTGTCTAAATGTGATCAAACGATAGTAAGCAATTTATCTTTAATCTCCAACCAGTTCTTTGGTTTTGGCACGGAATAATTGACGTGCTTGTTGCCTCCCCTGTTCTATGAACTTTTTTTTCTCGTCTTCGCTAATACCATTGGTCTTACGAGATTTTGATCGAATCTCCTGCTTCATTTCATTGTATTTGGTGAGTTCTGACAACACTAAACGAAACTCATCCTCGGATATCTTACAATCGGCCATTGCTGTTGAAATATGATCCTCAATGCTGTTCAACTTTGCTTCGGCGAGTATCCGAATACTATCGTGTTTTAATGCTTTCTTTTGCAACCTACGAGAAATGAATTTTATCGCTATTCCTGCCAGTCCCGAGACTCCGGCGGTTATTTCCATGCCGAGCACGATAGGTGCGGCGATTATAGTTGATAGTAAACCTACACCGGCTACACCGAGTCCCATGCCAGCTACTACAAGAGCGGTGTCAACTCCGTCGAGAGCATTCACGGCTCTGCAATACTTTTTATACAATCCAAGTCTCAACTCCCTATCCTTCTCTATTCGATGTCTTATGTCGCTTATTTGATGTAATCGAAATCCATCAACAGTTTCCATCTTATCAATTGCTTCATCGAGCGCTGGATATAAACTCATAGTGTATATTACGAATATATAATAGTCTTTAATTGGTCTTGCTTAAATGTTTTGAGAGTATACATCAACCTTATCAAATGTATATCATATGGCAAGAATATCTTAGAAAGAGAAATTCTGTCACTTTTAATAATTTGAACCCCTCGAGGGTTGCAACGGGTGATGCTCCGACATGAATAATACTGCAACGTTGACGCTCGTGTTTCTTGAGCCATTTATTCGATAGACCTGGTAATATTTCGAAGGCATCTACCGGTGCATCTCCGAACAAGACTTCAATAATAAGCGTAGAAATATTAGGTATTGCACTCAAGTTAACTTTAATATCATCGAATTCTGTAACCAAATTTAAACTAACATTTTGGATTGCCGGACGACTATATAACATATGACCTGGTTTTTCTGGCAGGGGAAAGACTAACACACTTTTTCATTTTGACGGGATATAGGCCGCGAGTACGATGCCACTATTTATTATCTTAGTTAAATTATGTCCCTTACCCATCATCACATAAGGTGGGGTAATGACGATATTCAGTAGCCACTTGATGTTTGCTTCGACCATAGTCCATTTATTCTCACTGTTGTAAATAATATTGTACGGAGTGGTTTTAAGGAGTCTACTAACGTCGACATCGCTTAAATCTTCTAGATTTTCCGGGAATATAACTTCTTTCCGCTTGTATACATTATCGTGTAAGTGTAAAGCGTATAACTTACCATTGTTACCGGGTTAACCGCATCCTTCCGTGTCTCCGAGATCGGAAAGCGCAATTGTATTACATTGTCTTATCGTTCCAGGGCCTGATGCATCAACCATTATTTATAATATGGAGTGTTACACTTAAGTATCCTATATGTACAGGTTGGTGTTTTACATCTAATACCGAAATTTTGAGGTCTGAAATAATACCACGCTTCAATTTTTTATATTGTAATGACGAGAAAGATTCACTTTTATATTTTTCATCTTTGACTGGAATAGCTCTCAGCAGAGCAGAAGGACTTTCAAGTTGAATATTATCCGTTGTACTGATCTGATCAAGATGGATGCCGGCTTTTTATAGGGAACTAAATCTGGTAAATCGAGTCCCTGATCTGATGTCTTGAGTAATGTTATTTCTCCTCTCCATCCAAGTGTGTATGCTAAGTTCTCGTAAAGCTTTACATCCTTTTTTCCAGCGTTTAAAATCAGTAACCCATTTGACTCATTTTGTGTGAGACTAATTCCATTAGGCTTAAAAAATTCATCATTGAGTGAGCATACGCTGTAATACCCATCAGGTATAATGTATTTTTGACCATTTATTTCTGTCTCATTATTATAACCCCTCGTAGCATTTATATTGGTCCACCGTGGGTAATACGTTACATCGCATAGAGCTACTTCGAGTTGTCCATCCGAGTTATCGATAGTATGAAGCAGTTCAATAGACTGACCATTTGTTATTCCCGGGAGTGTAACATACATATTAAATATACAATGATACTATATCATAACTTAAATATGAAATCGAGATACATTACTAATCAATCGATTATAGTAACTGCCTCTGGTGCTGAATTTACCGTTAAATTCCACGATATCTTTGAAAAATACAGTTTCACGGCAACTAACGATAAAATGGTGCACGATTGGTTTCACAATCCGATGCAATTTTGGCAGAATCAGTTAAACTTTGCCGTATGGTGTGCCACAACGGGATGTGGCGTATCTGTTAATGCCTCAGGATTTAAACTATATAAGTCTGTTATATTATTTCACGTGTACTATCAGATTAGACGTATACTTAAAGAAATTAATGCTCCATTACCGCTGGATCCAGCATGGAATCACGCAAATGATATTTATGATAAGAGGGCCTTCGAACGTATTTGTAATGAATTTAATGTTTCTACGAGTAAAGATTGGTGCATTAAAGGACCTAGCCATGGTCTAGGTATTCCGAACTCTGGACAAAGAACTATTAAAGATAAAAGCGATTATTTAATTAAAGGGGTGTGATCCCTTCAAGCTTTGCTCTCTCGGATAAACAGTTTAGAACAGATCGTATGAACTTTGAGAGTGGCATTCCTTATATTATAACAAAGTTTGTGCATCCAAACGATACAACAGACGCTTGGAATGAATTTCTTAATGATAAAACGGAAAATAATTTTACTAACCCAGGATTTGAAAGAGTTAATGAATCGATAAGAACTTAAGTATGGGCAATTTTCGGTGCGCAATCGCAAACACGAACGTCCATTATCGGTACTGGGACGGCGTTCGATGCGCAAAAACAGTTTGTCGCAAACGTGGAGGACGCCATTAATTCACCAGTTGACATACCATCGTCTATAAAGCGTTTTTAAAATGCATTACAGTACGCTCAATCCAAAGTGGACTTCGTTTATGCGCCGGGACTATACATGTCTCCGAGTAATATGGAACTTAAGATCGGTCAAGTGATAGGTTATAATAATAAAATTGTTATCGCTACCGATCAACAAAAACCAGGTATAAATTCAGATATGAACGTCGAATTAATAACGCAAACGATCACGGGCGAAAAGGGAATAGTCAAGCCACAAACACCACATGTTTCACAAACATCTACTGATGCACAAGTGTCACTGCATATTGCGGCTAAAAATCAACAACATATCGATGAAAAAACAGCGCTTGTAGTGGGTGGAGTCTCGGTTGGTTTACTCATGATTTGGTTAAATAGTTCTTAGCGGATACGTACAACAGCCCTGCAATTGCTATGATCAGCCCCCACAAGTTTTGACTAAGCCAAGTGGTGGTCTTACCTAATAAATTCAATAGCCAGGAAACAACACTCCCTATTATACCGGGAAGTGCAGCCGCGGCTTTCTCAGCGAGCTTTCCCAGTGCTGAACCTAATGCTTTTAAATGCTTTTTTATCCACTCTTTTATCCCGTTTTTATCGTTAGGCGGTGTGGGCGGTGTACCACCACCTGTACTGCCACCTGTTAACGCGAGAGTCAAAGTCGATATAATAAATCCCAACGCGGTTAAAATACTGGCAATTGTTATTCCCTGTTCTCTGAACAATGTTTTAATTTTATCGGCCAGTGTGTCGTCATCGTTGAGGACTTGATCGATAGTTTCTCGAATACGACTGATTTGCGAACAAAGTGCCTTTCTATTACTGGAAGCCGCTTCGAGGCGGGCCGATCTTTCCTCTTCTAAGTTACGCAATCTTTCCGCTACACGGCGTCTACTGAACTCATCGCCCGACTGTTCGAGTTTTGTTTTCTCGTAAGCTATATGCTTGTCGATTTCGGGTAGCTTGGCTGTATTATTGATGAGTTCCCCCCGCATTGTTCGCATTGCCTTGTCAAGACCTCGTAATTCCCTAATACTGAACTCTGAATGTGGTACCTGTAACGTGGAATTATCGTAATAGGTATCTAAGATTTCTCCGAGTCCGGCCGAGTCCACCATCGAGGCTGCTTCCAAATCATCTGTATTAACGAGTTCTTTCCTCATAGTCTGAAGAGCCTTAGTAGTCTTCGCAGAAAGTTTTGGTCGTCGGTAGTAGTCCACAAAACCTAATTCATCACGAACAGTGACGATGCCGTGTTTAGCAGCTATCCCAGACAAGGCAAGGGGCTTACGAGTACGAGAATGCATAAGATCAATATCCGGAGCGCCACGCAGTCGCAATATTCCTTTACTATCTATCTCAAACTTTGAATATTCACAAACAATAGGACTATCATCTTTAAAGGAATCGTAATAATCATTGACGGTTGATTGTAAAATTTCATCGTTAAGATTCGTGCCACCAAAGTTGGTTTCATCAGTATCTTTGATTGGATTCTGGTTGTCAAAGTCATCAAAGGTACTTAGATCTAAGTCATTATGTTCAAAATTAGCCATTTTTATATTAAACATAGGGTACATGTTTTCAATATAACAATGTCTTCGCAATAGGGACGCAAGTTAAACCCACAACGTAGACTTCGAGATCCAAGGCAATTCGTCAGTCTGTTACTATAACTAATAACCCTAGTACCATCGATCAGAATCAAACGCTTCTGTTCGCTTTCCTAATCTCGGTGCACACGATGTGTTAGTTCCGGGAACTGTCCGACTAGCATTTATGATTAATTTGACTTCTACCGATGTTAACAGAGAGCCCATTCAGAACATAGGTCGTGCTAGAAAATCGCTATTAAAATTAGCGGTAATGAGGTTTTGAGTATCGACGATAGCGATGTATACTATTGTTACATGGATCTCTGGAGAACTTACAGTACCAAGGTATTTGTAATAAGAGCACATTGAGACTGCGCGTAGGTGTTGGTGTTGATACAAACGAAAAAGATAAGGCCGTTGCCGATGCATTAGGTAACCGATTTTATGTTCCCCTAGACTTTGAATTACTAGATTCCCACATGCCTTTTTATCAAGCATCCCTATACGAACTCACTTTTAACGACTACGGTAGAGTAATCAGAACCGGCGGTGAAGATGCTAGCTATTCCATTGACAATATCTCGCTCGAGTACGATATGATAACGGATCCCAAATTAGCCAGATAAATTCGTAACCATTATTCGAGAAGTTTGGCCATTTTGTACGATCACGTGCTGCGACATCGAAAGATCACGAGGGACAAAAAAGATACGATGTGGAATATCAATCTAAACGTCCCCACGAGGTCGTTGAAGGGTATTTTAATGTTGTTCGAGGACCCCTCCGATGCGTTTAAAAGAAATACCGAGAAGTTCTACAATCCCAAGATTACAAAAGTAGAATTGACTATCGAGGGCGTTCCTAATCAACTATATAGCCAAGGAATGTTAGCGTATCACCAGTGGGATGAGATTAAAAAACTTCCTTCTATAAAACGTTCTCTGGAAGTTAACGCGGTTGTGAAAGATCTGTCTCTCGGGAGTGTATCGATGGGTGAATACCTCACCACGAAGTACGTGCTATGTCTAGACATGCGAACAACGGACGATGACCAACTACACGGCAGTGGGAGGAGAATAGAAAATGCTAGCGAGGGTGCCACAGAAAACGAAGCACCAGGAAGCGTCTGGTAAATTAAACATATATTTGTACGTGATTATGGATGCGCAACTTAATATACAGAATGGGTGATTCGTGCAAGCAAACGGGCTGTGGAAAAACAGCTTTTATTCTAGATATTTTAGAAAGTCATTATCGGGACGTTTTCGATCATATGATTATTCTGTGCCCGACTATAAGCGTTAATAAAACATACTTATCGAGAGATTGGGTAATGAATGACGACGGGGTACACAGAGTCGATCCGGGTGATCGTTTACAAGACTGTCTCTGAGTATGTCACGAAAAATAAAAAGGAGAATCAACCCTTTTCGTAATAGACGACTGTAGCGCTAGTTAAGAACTAACGAAAAAGAAGGATATGCTTTCGTATTTAGCATTCTCCGGAAGGCATACTCAACATAGCGTTTGGGTACTTACTCAAAAATACAACTCTGTCCTGAAAGATCTCAGAGAGCAGACCAAATGGGTAGCGCTGTTTCATTGCAAAGACCGAGATTCATTCGAGGAATGTTTACGCGAAAATGATGTCATTTATACCAAGGGTGAACGAGATAAAGTCAGAAAAATGTTAGCGGCAACGAAGCACTGTAAACTCTTATTAAAAACTGATCAACCAGCTGCTTATGCAATTGCTTAGCAAAATGTAGCAAAAATGTAGCAAATTGTAGCAAAATTATAGCAAAATGTAGCAAAAATGTAGCAAATTGAACATTAGCGGTTAATATGACATAAAATGTGGTTCGAAATCCTCATTCTTTCGCAACAGTTCATAATTACGGGATGTATTGGATATGTCATATTCCATTATGTTAGACTTAAATATCTCCTTAGGTATTACATTATGGAATGCGACGAACTCATCGAACAAATGCTCAAAGAATCTGATGTAAATAAATCTTTAGATAAACATAGAGAAAGACTCGCGGCTTTGGTAGCCGGTGGAAAATGTTCCCAATACTTGGGAGAAAATCATACCATCGAAAAAATTGATAACATGACCGACGAAGAGATTAAAAAACTGTACACGCGTTACGAGTCTAGACTGGGAGCTACCATGACTAAAACGATAGGGTTGTCTATATTACAACTATACACAGTTGTAGCTAGTACGTTTCTCCCCATCCCGGCAGAACATTGCATGTATTTATGCGAATCTCTAGAGAAAGACCCATACATCGAACACGCTATAAGCTCAGTGAGCTGTGAGTTTTATCATAGATTCGGAATGTTCTTAGCTCTGTTCACCACAGCTTTAATAACGGCTAGGTATTGTCAATTTAAACATACGTGCCCACTTAATAATAATGGAGACTCAACAGGTGACACCACAACAGATTGTGAACACGCAACCACAAGTGAACGAGGAACAAGAAGTGAATGAGGAACCACCACATGTGAATGAGGATGCACCACATGTGAATACACAAAAACAACCCAGAGTTACTAAGAACCCCCCAAAAATAGCTGCAGGAAGAAAGGGAGGGCTGGCGCGCAAAGCGAAATTAATAAATAATTCAAATATTAATCCGATTAAAACATGGGCACTAGTAGGAGTTGCAGGTATAGCGGCTGTATGGTTCTTTTATAAGACCGGAGAAGAGAAAACGTCACCCCCGCCGCAACAACAAGTTCAATTAGAGGTTAGCCCTCATATAATGCTATAAGAAGCATGACTACTCCAGTTACAGACGGTAAAATGTTGGTAAACGCGACGTATCATTCAGCGGTGGTCACCGGCTTGGCCATTGGCTATGCCCGTATGGCTAAAATGATTACTAAAGCCACACCTCCCAAGCTAGATTTTAATGGTTATGACATCGGTATGATGGTTCTGGATATTGGATTAGCAATGGCAACGAAGGATATGCTCATCAAACAAGGACTTATCCCGGAAGACATAATGAAGTAATTAAACATTTGAATATTTTATATTATTAAATATGGCAACAATTGCGATGATGGTCGGTGGAGCTGTTGTTAATGCTCTAGCTTTTTCGGGGAGTAATTATTTATTTTCCAGTATGAGGGAATCAAACGCTAAAGAAGTTGAAGAGGAGCGTAAACGACATAACGAAGCTTTAGAACAATACCAACCAGCTCAGTTACAATGGGAAAAAACTCGACCCAATACCGAGACCAACAATGAGTCTGTTTTATACACTGTCAGAGGAACAAAAGAACCGCGAGGTCGCATTTGTGATTATTGGGTTATCTGCTGTATTGATTTTCAGCTATACAATAGCTACGCAGTGACAGCTGTGGCTATGCATAAACCATGATCTCTAAATCAATATCTCACCAGTGTAGCTGTTGAATTAAGATGATTTACATAGTACAAAATACCAGCTGATGATTAAAATGTCATTGAGTAAAAGTAACACAGACGATAGCGTTGAATATACCGAACCATATTTCCGTAGCAATCAAGAAGTTATAACCGAATCCGATACTATAAACGCATCATTAGATACATCAATTCAGAGGATACAGGAAACTTTAGAACGCTGGACTAATAGAGGTTCGGGTTGGGGTGTGGATAAAATCGATAGTTTATATTTAGATATAGCAAATTATATGCCTTTCAAAGGTGGATCTTATATAGATTTACCCCCGTATTATAAGAAGAAAAAAGCTAGTGTTAATGTAAAAAATAAAGGCAATGGCTGTTTAAGAAAGATGATAACATCTGCATTGTTCCCCGCAGAAAAAAATCCAGATAGACCTTCGAGCTACCCCCAAAACGATGGACTCAACTTTGATGGTATAGACGAACCTACACCAATATCACAAATTGATAAGGTGGAAAAGCAAAATAATTTAGCTATAAATGTTTTCGGACATTCTAAAGGAATTGTTGTACACAGGATAAGCTCCGCTCCAGAACATATCCCCAGAATCAATTCATTTTTGATCGAAAAAGATGGAAAATATCATTATACGTGGATAAAGATTTTAAACAGGGTGCTATACGATCAAACAAAACATAAGGAAAAGAAATATTTCTGCGAAAGATGCCTGCATGGGTACAGCAGACAAGATCTATTGCATTCACATAAAGAAGACTATAGAGGTGTTGGACAGAATGCTGTCAGGATCGATATGCCTAAAGAGGGAAAAAATATATTAAAATTTGAACATTATTGTAATCAAATGCCAGTACCGTACGTAATTTACGCCGACTTCGAAGCGCTTATCAACCCATAGAAAATACCAACCAAGATAATAATCAAGGTAGTAGTTTTAAGTACAAAACTCAAGAACAAATTCCTTGTGGGTTTGGATATATAGTTGTAAGGTATGATGGGAAAACAAACACTCCCGTGATTTACAGAGGTCCCGATGCAGCGGGAAAGTTCCTAGAATATCTACAAAATGAGGAGAGAATAATCAGGGAAAAATTATCGTGTAAGAAACCCATGCGTATGACGAGGGATGATTGGAGGGCCAACAAGAAGTCAAAAAGTTGTCATGTTTGTAATAAACCCCTGGATGGGGATTCCGTAAGAGATCATTGTCACGTCACGGGTAATTATCGGGGAGCCGCTCATAACGAGTGTAATTTGAAACTAAAAACGAATGCTCAAACAATACCCATCCCCGTTGGGTTTCATAAACCTTAGAGGATACGATTCACATCTCATTATGCAAGCTATCTCAAAGACCGACGGCGGTTTAACGTGCATTCCTAACAATATGGAAAAATACATATCGTTCTCGTTGACTAAACCTATACATTATAGAGACAAGGATGGGAAATCTAGAATAAAGCAAAGTAATGGGCTTAGATTCATAGACTCCATACAGTTTCTGTTATCTTCCCTGGACAATTTAGCTAATGCGAACAATCCCGATGACTTCGCGATAACAAATAAATATACCGATAAGATAACTCGTCATTTGTTGCTGAGAAAAGGTGTATATACTTATGAATATATGGATGATTGGTCTAGATTCGAAGAAACTGAATTACCACCCCTCGAATCATTCTATAGTAACTTAACAGAATCTAGAATAACAAATGCCGATTATGAACACGCTCTGACAGTCTGGGATAAATTAGGTTGTAAGAGGTTATCACGATCTGTACTTGAAAACCGATGTACTGTTACTCGCCGATATATTCGAGATATTTAGAAAGATGTGTTTAAAACAATAGGACTTGGACCCGGCATGGTACTATTCCAGTCCCGGACTATCGTGGGATGCATTGTTGAAGAAGACCGGTGTAGAACTAAAACTACTCACAGATTACGATATGCACTTGTTTATTGAGAAAGGATTAAGAGGTGGTATATCGATGGTAGGGAAAAGGTATTCTAAGGCTAATAATAAATTAGTGGAAGGATACGATCTGAGTAAACCCAACACGCACATATTATATCTCGACGCCAACAATTTGTACGGATGGGTTGTGAGTCAACCTTTACCCACGGGTGGTTTTGAGTGGGTAGATGATATCGAAGTGAATGACATCCATAATATCAATGTGAATACAGGGTACATACTAGAAGTTGACTTGGAATATCCAAATTTGTTACATAAAGATCATAACAGTTATCCGCTAGCTCCCGAAAGATTAATGGTGAATAAAGATTGGATGTCAGAATATCAACACTCAATGATGGGTAATACAAGGTTAGCTAATGTAGAAAAACTCGTACCAAATTTGATGGATAAGACAAAGTATATAGTTCACTACAGAAATCTCCAGTTATATCTATCGTTAGGTATGAAACTAAAGAAAATACACAGAGTTCTAAAGTTTGATAAAAGCCCTTGGATGGAGCCTTATATAAGGTTGAACACAGATTTAAGAAAGATAGCCACAAGCGATTTCGAAAAGAATCTATATAAGCTCATGAATAACTCGGTATTTGGTAAAACTATGGAGAATCTAAGGAAGCGTGTTGATGTTAAATTAGTCAGATCTAATGAGGAAGAAAGACTCAGGAAACTTATAGCCAGTCCGGCTTTTAACAGAAGGAAGATATTCGATAACGACTTAGCTGCGTTGCATATGCAGAAAAGTAATATAAAATTCAACAGACCGGTGTACGTTGGTATGAGTATTCTCGACTTGTCAAAACACTTAACGTATGACTTTTATTACAACGAACTTAAGAAGCAATACGGCGATAGATGCGAGGTGTTATATACCGACACAGATTCTTTGTTGATGGAAATACAAACCGAGGATGTGTATAAAGATATGGCAGAAAAAATAGATATGTACGACACGAGCGATTACCCTAAAGATAATCCACTGCACAGCGTAGTAAATAAAAAGGTATTAGGTAAGATGAAGGATGAATGTGCGGGGACTCCTATAGCGGAGTATGTAGGATCAAGACCTAAGATGTATTCTATAAAAAAGTCCGATAATGGGGAGATAAGAAAAGCCAAGGGCGTTAAGAAGTATGTTGTAAAAAAGCATATCAAACACGAACAGTATAAAGAATCATTATTCAACGGTAGAACGTTCAAACACGAGATGAACTCTTTAAGAAGTTACGATCATAGGATATATGGATTAAGAATGAACAAGACATCATTATCCCCCTTAGATACAAAGAGATGGATTGATAATGATGGTGTAACTACCTATGCTTATGGTTATGGTGGTAATACCGTACCGTCGGGAACTATGAACAACTCTTCTCGTACAAATGCCCTGCCCGGTCCATCTTTAAGATAATAAAGAATAGGCTCTCCTTCTTTCGTAACCAATCTACTAATGTTATACATCTTAAGGGACCATATGGGATCGGTTGCGCGACGTAGGCCTCCTTTGAGTTCACCGGGCTGGTATAAATATCTTACCCTTACTCTATCCGGAAGTTTTCGTTCTTTGCCTCTCCTCGGTGCTGAAGATTCGGAAGTCACGGATTTCATTTTAATAGCATCGGATGGTTTCTTCCCTATTAATCTCGTCACTTCATTATTCAGCGCTGATATAACGGCTGATAATTGTGTCACCCATTCAGTTGATCTCAATCGCTCGGATTTCATTTCGATCCCATACTGATAGCCAAACAAACGTTCCGCTAGTGTCCGGTTAAATCTTTCGACGATAGCTTGACTACGGTGGGCCTCTCTTTCACCACGGACGATTTCGACATTGTGCTTTGTTAACAGTTTAGTTACCGATCCCATAAACTCTCGACCGGGATCTACTTGAAATAGCTTAGGCCATTTTAGTGGTCCACGTTTATATATGCGGCTCAGTGCATTAGCTACTTCTGTTGAATCTTTCGAGGTTAATGGCTCAGCCTCTTTGTATCGACTAGCCACATCCACTACTGTTAAAGCGTATTTATACGTTTTGCGTTTTACCTTATCGTGGGGAAGAAACAAGAGGTCAGCCTGATGAACTTCATTCGTTGTAAAAATATCAAACTTCTTCCTCGGTATATAACGCGGTGCCGGTAAATATATTTGCCACAACACTTGTTTCTTTAACCAATCCTTGGCCACATCTTTAGATACCTTAGCCGCAGTGTGGCTAATTTTTGTATTGCTCCTATACCTTTCCAATATCCTCGTGGGCTATAGTAAATTTTATCCATTATTAATTAATATTGATGTTTCGTTTAATACAACTCATGACTATCGTTGAATCGCATCATCATTTTGGCATTAAAAATGCCACCTGTAGTAGCAGTATAGGTATATAAATCCGGCTCCAGTGGAAGTGAGCCAGAACCATCATTACCTATAAAAATTTATATCATAGACTCCAGGTGGTGGTGAGCTAGAGCCAATTTAGTTTAATCTCATGACTATCGTTGAATCGCATAGTCATTTTGGCATAAAAAATTCCCTCTGTAGTGATGGTATAGGTATATGAATCCCGCTCAAGTGGAAGTGAGCCAGAACCCCCATTACCTATACTACTTAGGATGTTTTGCTGACCTACCGACAATCTTAGTTCAGTAATGTCATCTAGTGACATCAAGCACAACGCAACTGGACTATCAATGTCTTCGTCATTCAAAATTTGTGCGGTCTTACTGTTCAGATGGCTGTCACTGCACCACTGTCGAAAGTCGAACTGACATGGCTGTTCGTTTCCTTCACCTTTTTTATTCACAGACATTCTTCTTCAAGTGATTTTAAACAAACAGACTGAGACAATTCACCAAATTCCTGAACAATATGTAGTTTGCATGTTACGTTTGGCGCCTGTGACGTGTCCCTTGCAACAATAAAAAACAAATACCGCTTACAGCATAATCAGCAATTGACAGTCTGGATTGTCTCCCCTTGACTGTTAAATTAATGGACACTAAATCAGATGCCTTGTCATTGCCGTTCAAATTAAAATAAACTAGGGTTTATTTCTCAGATAATATGGCATCAATTGCGATGATGGTTGGTGGAGCTATTGTTAATGCTTTAGCTTTTTCGGGGAGTAATTTTTTATTTTCTAGTATGAGGGAATCAAACGCTAAAGAAGTTGAAGAAGAGCGTAAACGACATAATAAGCATTAGAACAACTCGAAGCAGCCCAGTCACAATGGACCAGGCGCAGAATATTAAGATTAGATTTTATTAATGATGAACTGCGTAAGGAAGGACATTCAATTCAAACGTTTAAGGATGTTGAATCTGCCATGCAGGAATACTTCCTTGTTTATGGAAAGAAACTTGACCCAATACCGAGACCAACAATAAGTCAGTTTTATACACCGTCAGAGGCTCATAAAGACTGAGATAAAAATTTTAGCTTTGGGATTGTCCACCGTGGCTATTTTTAGCTATGTTCTATCGCGTATCAACCATTAATAATAACCCTGACTGCTAATCTATAAACATGGGCTATGTTGTGATGACAGCTATGACTCCCCAGTGGAGATGTGATTTACCTTTTAGACAAATGATATGTTGTGGGACCCACTCTTATTACATCAGAATGTGGGATTGGAGTCAAAGGTAGTTACTGTTTATGTCACAGTGCTGATAGGGTGAGGAAGCAGATTATTTACGCTAGGAAGAGAGATTACATCAATGAGAGGAATAGGTTGGGGAGAATATGTATTTAGATATATGAAAAACAATTTAGAGATTTGACTCATTTTGCATATACCATTAAACCACAATGGTTTTTGTCAGAGAGTTGAAGGCCTTGGCAGAACAACACGGTCTACATGGATATTCTCGAATGAGAAAAGCTGAATTGATTGATTTACTCGGTTTGGAATACAACAAACCCCAGACTGTTAGAGAACTCAAAGCTCAAGCGAAAAACAGTGGGCTGAGAGGTTATTCTCGAAGGAGAAAAGCTGAATTGATCGCTTTACTAGATAATAATCAACCCGATGATAAAAAAACAACAAGATGATGTTGATAAAAATCAACAAGATGATGTTGAATTAAAATTTGTACCCACAGCCGGCGTTGGTAAATATCTAAGAGGTTGGAAGATGGATATTAATTCCAACATGGATGTTAATGATGTTAAGCCTATCATATCGAGTAAAATTAACGAGGAGTTAGATGATTTACATAGTATAAAATACCTGCTGACGATTAAAATGTCATTGAGTAAAAGTAGCGCAGACGATAGTGCTGAATATACCGAACCATATTTCCGAAGCTATCAAGAAGTTATAACCGAATCCGATACTATAAACGCATCATTAGATACATCAATTCAGAGGATACAGGAAACTTTAGAACGCTGGACTAATAGAGGTTCGGGTTGGGGTGTGGATAAAATCGATAGTTTATATTTAGATATAGCAAATTATATGCCTTTCAAAGGTGGATCTTATATAGATTTACCCCCGTATTATAAGAAGAAAAAAGCTATAGTTAATGTAAAAAATAAAGGCAATGGCTGTTTAAGAAAGATGATAACATCTGCATTGTTCCCCGCAGAAAAAAATCCAGATAGACCTTCGAGCTACCCCCAAAACGATGGACTCAACTTTGATGGTATAGACGAACCTACACCAATATCACAAATTGATAAGGTGGAAAAGCAAAATAATTTAGCTATAAATGTTTTCGGACATTCTTCTAAAGGAATTGTTGTACACAGGATAAGCTATGCCCCAGAACATATTCCCAGAATCAATTTTTTTCTAATCGAAAAAGATGATAAATATCATTATACGTGGATAAAGAGTTTAAGCAGACTATTATGCGATCAAACAAAACATGCAGAAAGAAATATTTCTGCGAAAGATGCCTGCATGGGTACAGCAGACAAGATCTATTAGAAGCACATAAAGAAGACTGCAGAGGTGTTGGACAGAATGCTATCAGGATCGATATGCCTAAAAAGGGGAAAAATATATTAAAATTTGAACATTATTGTAATCAAATGCCAGTATCATACGTAATTTACGCTGACTTCGAAGCGCTTATCAAACCTATAGAAAATACCAACCGAAGGAATCAAGATAGTTTTACATATAAAACTCAAGAACATATTCCTTGTGGGTTTGGATATATAGTTGTAAGGTATGATGGGAAAACAAACACTCCCGTGATTTACAGAGGTCCCAATGCAGCGGGAAAGTTCCTAGAATATCTACAAAATGAAGAGAGAATAATCAGGGAAAATTTATCGCGTAAGAAACCCATGTGTTTGACGAGGGATGATTGGAGGGCCTATAGGAAGTCAACAAGTTGTCATGTTTGTAATAAACCCCTGAATGGGGATTCCGTAAGAGATCATTGCCACGTCACGGGTAATTATCGGGGAGCCGCGCATAACGAGTGTAACTTGAAACTAAAAATGAATTCTCAAACAATACCCATCCCCATTGTGTTTCATAACCTTAGAGGATACGATTCACATCTCATTATGCAAGCTATCTCAAAGACCAACGGCGGTTTAACGTGTATTCCTAATAATATGGAAAAATATATTTCGTTCTCGTTGACTAAAACTAGACATTATACGGATAAAGATGGGAAAGCCAGAATAAAGCAAAGTAATGGGCTTAGATTCATTGACTCCATACAGTTTCTGTTATCTTCCCTGGACAATTTAGCTAATGTGAACAATCCTGATGACTTTGCAATAACAAATCAATATACTGATTTGTTGTTGAGAAAAGGTGTAAATACTTACGAATATATGGATGATTGGTCAAGATTCGACGAAACTAAATTACCACCTCTTGAATCATTCTATAGTAACCTAACAGAATCTAAAATCACCGATGCTGATTATGAACACGCTCTGACAGTCTTGGATAAATTAGGTTGTAAGAATTCAGGTAATTATCACGATCTGTACTTAAAAACCAATGTACTGTTACTCGCCGATATATTCGAGATATATAGAAAGACATGTTTAAAACAATACGGCTTGGACCCGGCATGGTACTATTCCAGTCCCGGACTATCGTGGGATGCATTGTTGAAGAAGACCGGTGTAGAACTAAAACTACTCACAGATTACAATATGCACTTGTTTATTGAGAAAGGATGAAGAGGTGGTATATCGATGGTAAGGAAAAGGTATTCTAAGGCTAATAATAAATTAGTGGAAGGATACGATCTGAGTAAACCCAACACGCACATATTATATCTCGACGCCAACAATTTGTACGGATGGGTTGTGAGTCAACCTTTACCCACGGGTGGTTTTGAGTGGGTAGATGATATCGAAGTGAATGACATCCATAATATCAATGTGAATACAGGGTACATACTAGAAGTTGACTTGGAATATCCAAATTTGTTACATAAAGATCATAACAGTTATCCGCTAGCTCCCGAAAGATTAATGGTGAATAAAGATTGGATGTCAGAATATCAACACTCAATGATGGGTAATACAAGGTTAGCTAATGTAGAAAAACTCGTACCAAATTTGATGGATAAGACAAAGTATATAGTTCACTACAGAAATCTCCAGTTATATCCATCGTTAGGTATGAAACTAAAGAAAATACACAGTGTTCTAAAGTTTGATCAAAGCCCTTGGATGGAGCCCTATATAAGGTTGAACACAGATTTAAGAAAGATAGCCACAAGCGATTTCGAAAAGAATCTATATAAGCTCATGAATAACTCAGAATTTGGTAAAACTATGGAGAATCTAAGGAAGCGTGTTGATGTTAAATTAGTCAGGTCTTATGAGGAAGAAAGACTCAGGAAACTTATAGCCAGTCCGGCTTTTAACAGAAGGAAGATATTCGATAACAACTTAGCTGCGTTGCATATGCAGAAGAGTAATATAAAATTCAACAGACCGGTGTACGTTGGTATGAGTATTCTTGACTTGTCAAAACACTTAATGTATGAATTTTATTACAACAAACTTAAGAAGCAACAAGGCGATAGATGCGAGGTGTTATATACCGACACAGATTCTTTGTTGATGGAAATACAAACCGAGGATGTGTATAAAGATATGGCAGATAAAATAGATATGTACGACACGCGCGATTACCCTAAAGATAATCCACTGCACAGCGTAGTAAATAAAAAGGTGTTAGGTAAGATGAAGGATGAATGTGCTGGGACTCCAATAGCGGAGTATGTAGGATTAAGACCTAAGATGTATTCTATAAAGAAGTCTGATAATGGAGAGATAAGAAAAGCTAAGGGTGTTAAGAAGTATGTGGTAAAAAAGCATATCAAACACGAACAGTATAAAGAAGCATTATTCAAGGGTAGAACATTCAAACACAAGATGAACTCTTTAAGAAGTTACAATCATAGGATATATAGATCACGAATGAACAAGACATCATTATCCCCCTTAGATACAAAGAGATGAATTGATAAGGATGGTGTAACTACCTATGCTTATGGTTATGGTGGTAATACTGTATCGTTGGGAACTATGAGCAACTCTTCTCGTACAAATGCCCTGCCCGGTCCATCTTTAAGATAATAAAGAATAGGCTCTCCTTCTTTCATAACCAATCTACTAATGTTATATGTCTTAAGAGACCAAATCGGATCGGTTGCGCGACGTAGGCCTCCCGTGAGTTCACCGGGCTGATATAAATATCTTACGCTTACTCTATCCGAAAGTTTTTGTTCTTTGCCTCTCCTCGGTGCTGAAGATTCAGAAGTCATGGATTTCATTTAATCGCATTGGATGGTTTCTTCCAGATTAATCTCGTTACTTCATTATTCAGTGCTGATACAACAGCTGATAATCCTGTAACCCATTCAGTTGATCTTAATCATTCCGATTTCATTTCGATCCCATACTGATAGCCAAACAAACGTTATGCTAATGTCTGGTTAAATCTTTCAACAATAGCTTGACTACGGTGGGCCTCTTTTTCACCACGCCTGATTTCGACATCGTGCTTTGTTAATAGTTTCGTTACCATTCCCATAAACTCGCGACCAGGATCTACTTGAAATAGCTTAGGCCATTTTAGTGGTCCGTGTTTATATATGCGGCTCAGTGCATTAGCTACTTCTGTTGAATCTTTCGAGGTTAATGGCTCAGCCTCTTTGTATCGACTAGCCACATCCACTACGGTTAAAGCGTATTTATACGTTTTGCATCTTACATTATCATGGGGAAGAAACAAGAGGTCAGCCTGATGAACTTCACTCGTTGCAAAAATATCAAACTTCTTCCTCGGTATATAACGTGGTGCTGGTAAGTATATTTGCCAAATCACTTGTTTCTTTAACCAATCCTTGGCCACATCTTTAGATACCTTTGCCGCGGTGGCTAATTTTTGTATTGCTCCTATACTTTCCAATATCCTCGTGGGCTATAGTAAATTTTATCCATTATTAATTAATATTGATGTTTCTTTTAATACAACTCATGATGATTGTTGAATCGCATCATCATTTTTGCATAAAAAAATCCCCCTGTAGTGGTGGTATAGGTATATAAATCTGGCTCCAGTTGAAGTGAGCCAGAATCACCATTACCTATAATGTATAGTAACACCCTCACTGACAATTTCTATTCTCCGCCCACTGCCGTGTAGTTGGTCTTCGTCCGTGGTTCGCATGTCGAGCCATAGCGCATTCTTCACGGTAAGGAATTCAGCCATCGACACATTCCCGAGAGACAGATCTTTCACGACTGCGTTAACTTCTGGGCTTCATTTTATAGACGGGAGTTTTTTAATCTCATCCCACTGTTGAGATGCTCGCATACCTTGACTATATAGTTGATTACGAGGTATTGACAAGGCAATGCAAACAATCCGGGGAGAACTCATCAATAATATAGCCAAGCTATCTGAACTTCGACAAGCATATAGATCAAGAGAAAAGAAAACTTGAACAGGCGGGCGATGAATTCAGTAGACGCCGCGTTGCAGAAAGATTGCTTAACTTAGAAGAAGAAAGATCGGCCCATCTCGAAGCGGCTTCAGGTAATAGAAAGGCACCTCGTTCACAGATCAGTCGAATTTGAGAAACTATCAATCAAGTCCTCAATGCTGATGCTACACTGGCCGATAAAATCAAAACATTGTTCAGAGAACAGGAGATATAACCATTGCCAGTATTTTAACCGCATTGGGATTTTTTATATCAACTTTGACTCTCGCGTTAACCGGTGGTATAGGAGGTGGCACACTGCCTAGTGATAAGGGTGGTGTAAAAGAGTGGATAAAAAAGCATTTAAAAGCATGAGGAGCAGCGCTGGGAAAGCTCGCTGGAAAGCCGCATCTGCAGTTCCCGGTTTAATAGGGAGTATAGTTTCCTGGATCTTGAATTTATTAGCAAAGACCGCCACTTGGCTTAGTCAAAACTTGTGGGCACTGGTCGTAGCAATTGCCGGGCTGTTGTACGTATCCACCAAAGACTAATTATCCAAATCATTAGTAAACCAACCACGACTCCACCTACTATAAGCGCTGTTTTTTTATCGATATGTTGTTGATTTTAGCGGCAATATGTGGTGGCGGTTGTGCACTAGTAGATGGCCATGAAACATGTGGTGTCTGTGGTTTTACTATTCCTGTTTCACCTGTGTTTGTTTGCGTTATTAATTCGGTGTTAATATCTGAATTTATACCTGTTTTTTGTTGATCGGTAGCAATAACAATTTTATTATTATAACCTATCACTTGGCCGATCTTAAGTTCCATATTACTCGGAGACATGTATAGTCCTGCCCCATAAACGTATTCTACTTTGGATTGAGCGTACAGTAATACATCTTGATAACAATTTACAGAACATGGTATGTCAACTGGTGAATTAATAGCATCCTCTACGTTTGCGACAAACTGTTTTTGTGCATTGAGCGCATCGTCCCAGAACCCGTCCCATTCGTGTATGTGATTGTGCACCAAGAATTGCCCATACATAAGTTCTTATTGATTCATTAACTCTTACAACTCCTGGGTTAGTAAAATTATTTTCTGTTTTATCATTAAGAAATTCATTCCAAGCGTTTGCTGCATCGTTTAGTTGCACAAATTTTGTAATGATAGAAGCAAAACCACCCTTAAAACTCATAAGATCTCCTCTCCAATCGTTACTCGAAAGTTCCCAGAAAGTTCTCAGCCATGATAAAGATTATGCATTCTTACAAAAAGATGTTTTTTCTGTAACAACTTAAATGGATTGAATGGTTGATGAGTTTTAACTCAATCATCACTTTCTTCTTAAACAGTTCTTTGTCCGTTGTAAAGATCACCTAGACCATGGTTAATTCCTTTAATACACCAATCTTTACTCGTAGAAACATTAAATTCCTGACAAATACATTCATACACAAACCTATTGTACGGATTGTTTGTGGAATTCCATGCTCGATCCTGTGGTAATGGAGCGCTAATTTCTTTAAGTATACATCTAATCTGATAGTACATGAGAAAAGATAAAACAGACTTATTTAGTTCAAATCCTGGTGCATAAAGAGATACACCACATCCTGTTGTGGCACACCATATGGCAAAGTTTAACTGGTTCTGCCAAAATTGCATTGGATTGTGAAACCAATCTTGCACCATTTTATCGCTAGTTGCCATGACCCTGTATTTTTCAAAGATATCAGGGAATTTAACAAAAAACTTAGCACCAGAGGCACTTACTAAAATCGACTGATTCGTAATGTAAGTTGATTTCATATTTAAGTTATGATATAGTATCTTTGTATATTCAATATGTATGTTCCACTCCCGGAATAACAAATGGTCAGTCTATTCAACTGCTTCATACTCTCATAACTCGGCTGGGCAACTTGAAGTCGCTCTATGCGATGTAACGTATTACCCACGGTGGACCAATGTAAATTAAGCGAGAGGTAATAATATGGTATGGATAGATAGAGACGTGTACACTATATCTGATGTGTATTACAGCGTATGCTCACTCAATGACGAAATTTTTAAGCCTTTTGGACATAGTCTCACACAAAATGAGTCAAATGGGATGCTGATTTTAAACACTGGAGAAAGGGGTGCAACTCTTCTCCCGTACTTCGCAGATACACTTTTTTGGACAAAAAACAATAACAGGACCCAACGAAACATCACATGGAGTTAAATTGCCCGATTTAGTTCCCTATAAAGAGTTGTGCATCCATCTTGATCAGATCAGTACAACAGATAATATTCAACTCGAAAGTCCTTCTACTCTGCTGAGAGCTATTCCAGTCAAAGATGAAAAATATAACAGCAGTAGAACGGAATCTAGGGCTCTAAATATTTTCTGTTGGTCCTCAAGTCTGAAGGATCTGAGTAGGGCTATCAGCTCGGGAACTTGAGTAAGTTTTATCCCGTTAGCCATTGTCAGTACAGAACTGATAGCGGCCAAATAAGTGCCCAGTGTCCAACCTTTAACATTCCTTGTACTTCGTAAGTGACATAGGTAATCTGCTACTTGTGGTATAGTAGCTTTGGCTGCAGAAAAACTCTTGGATGTTGCAAACTAGTCAAAACTTTTCCATTTATCGTCATAGAGATTCCTCGTTGATCTACGAAGTGCTAAGGAGACTGCCTTAGCTGCTCTTAAGGAATAACCTCTTTTAACGAGACTGCTCTTGATATGCTCCATACGTGAAGTTCATATAGACCTGGTCTTGGATGGACCTGATTGGAGTGAGGATGTAGCAGTAGATTTGGCCAGTGTGGAAGTTTTAATATTGGATTTCCTGCTAGTTCGACGAGATCTGGAAACCACGTTCTCGCTGGCGAGTAAGGCCCTACCAAAAGCAGTTGTAGGCTGCTCGTGTGTAGGATCTTTTGTAACATCTGTGGTATCAAGGCTGGTGGAGGAAACGCATATGCATTTAGTCCCTCCCATGATATTGACAGAGCATCGACTGACCAAGCTAGTGGGTCTGGCACTGGTGATACAAATGTTGTTATCTGATTGTTGAATCTGGTTGCGAATAGGTCTATCAGTGGGCAACCTTTTTCTTTTATTGCTAGTTGGAATGCTTCTGGGTGTAGCTTCCATTCTGTCGGTGATGGTTTGGCTGGTCTGGATAAGGCGTCTGCTAAGACATTTGCCACTGCTGGTATATGTCTTGCCTTTATTGTTAAGTTCAGATTGTCAACTAGCTCGTAAAGTTAAAATATCAACTTCAGGAGGGTCTCTGATTTCGTCGTGCCTTGAAGGTTTATAATGTATACCACAGTTGAATTGTCTGTTCTGATCATCAGACGTTGGTTTCTTAACTGTGGGGCCCAGTGAAATATTGCACGGATTACTGCCTCGTATTTCAGATAATTGATGTGGTAGAGCTTTTCTGCTTCTAACCCTAGGCCTGCTGTTACTTCTCTGTTGAAGTGAGCTCCCCAGTCTTGAATTGAGGCGTCCACGAATAGGTGGTTGTTGTAATCTGGCTCATTAAAACAAGTTCCTGCGCAAACGTTCGATTTCACTGTTCACCATAAGAGATGTTTCCTCAATGTTTGTGGTAGTTGCAGTTTTATATCCTGGTACTCTAGGTATGGATTTAGAAATCTCTGAATAGGGCGTAAGTGTAGTCTGCCTCGGACAGTCAACGCTTGGGCTGACGTGAGTAAGCCTAGTATCACTTGTCATTCGTTGACTGAGATTTTCTTGTAAATTGCTGTTGGCAAACAAGTCTTGATTTTTATCCACCGATCTTCTGGTACCATTATTAGATTCTGATTGGTTAGAAATCTGATCCCCAGAAATTTGGGATCCTGAGATGGTTGTAGATCGGACCCAGTTGTGTTAATAATTTCAGGGTGAAATTTAGTTGTAGTCTGAGTAGCTCTGTTGATTGATGGGCTTGTATCCCGTCATCTAGGTAAAAAGCACAACAAATTCCCTTGTTGTGAAGAAATGTCACAATTGGTTTGGTAACTCGTGTAAATAGCCACGGGGCCATGGAAATTCCAAAGGGCAGGACCGCCCACTGGTAATGTTGTCCTTCGAAGAGGAGACGTAAATATTTCCTGAAAGTCCGTTTTATGGGAATGTGTAGGTAAGCATCCTGTAGATCGATGCTTCCAAGATAGTCGTGCTGTCTTATCATTTGTGGTAAATGAATCATTCTGAATTCCTCCGGTTTTGGGAGGTATTTCTTGTTGAATTTTCTCATGTTGTAAATCAAACGAAACTTTTCATTTGAATTCTTTTTGGGAACCAAAAAGATCGGTGAATAGAAACCCGGCGTTGAATTATCTCGACTGGGCCCTTGTTGAGAAGTGAATTGATTGCTTCGGCTAACTTCGGCAACAATTCTTTCCGATAATGTATTTCCGGTGGCTTGCGAGATAACGGGGGTTTCTTGAGTAAAGTTGGGGCATAGCCCTTTCTTAGAATGTTGGAAACTGGAGAATGCTGTACATGAACGGCTGGGGGGGGGGGGGGGGGGGGGGGGGATTTCAGTAGGTTTATTCTTAGACCCTCTAGACTTCTTACTAGTAGACGAGGAAGTAAGTGTTTGTGTGTGTGTGTGTGTGTGTGTGTGTGTGTGTGTGTGAATAATATCAAATTCAAATCTCTCCCTTCCTCTGATGAAGGGCTGGGCGTAAATTCTCGCCTCTTACTTTTAGCCGTCTCCTTGGATGATAACGAGTGTGATGACTCACTTCGCTTCCGATCCATCTTTTCCTCTGCACTGCAAAAAAGATAATTACTAAATTCTTCCTTCCCCAAGGGGGCGAAGAATTTACATCTATACTCTGCAGTGCAGTTCTGTACTGTGCAGCTGGTACATGTTGGATGAGGGTCCTCATCTGAAAAACGTAAGTTGCATAGGTTACATGTTTTCATAACTCTGATAGGGGCTGCGTTTAAGTCCAAATTACGAAAAAATCTAATGCCAAATATATAAAATAATCGTTAGATATGATGTATAGAATACTACAGAAGATAATCCAAGCAAAAGATTTTGTTAAAAGGGTTAACTTTTAGGGAAAGCTTGGATTATGATGCACAGAAAAAAAATCCCAGCTGCCAAGATGGCGCGAAAAAGCGAGAGTGATGAGTTACTGGGCTTGGTCACATGGTTCTGGTGCGCATGCGTGGAATAAGGCTGCGTTTGGGTGAGCTGTTTTCTCTGTTCTTGGGAACAGCACAGGAAGTTTCCACTACCTATTCGGAAGAGAGAGAGATAAGCAATAAGTATGAGTCAGGATAAGATAAAATTGTTGAATATCACTTTGTTCAAATAATATTTGTAGAGAATATTTTCATTACAATTTAGTATAGTCTCATGACGATCGTTGAATCACATCATCATTTTGACATAAACCACTAGGCTACCCGACCGCACCTTATATCTTAGAAGCATTGAATGGCTCCAGGTGGTGGTGAACTAGCGTCAATTTAGCTTAATCTCATGACGATCTATGAATCGCATCATAATTTTGACATAAAAAATTCCCTCTGTAGTAGCAGTATAGGAATATAAATCTGGCTCCAGTGGGGTTGCGGTAGAACTGTCATTGTCTATACTACTACTGGCTTGATTGCGAAAGAGACATCAGTCTGAGACATTGCACATGGTTTAACAGGATTCAACACTGGAACATTACATCGTCAGTTTGAGTAGACATGCCTCTGACTTCCACCATTTCTGTCTGCGATGATCCATATCTTATGGAACTGATATCGTCTTCACACACAGCCTCACAGTAGTCATGCAGCATAATTGATATGATCTGTCAAAATAATAAATAGCTTTTCATAACATTGAATGAATAGTTTTGTTTCGGTCTTTTGAGGTTAATGGAATTAAAATTAACAAAAAATGAATTAACATGAATCTGTTAATACAAAGGCTAATATAAGAAGTGTATTATCAAGTTTATTGGTCAATGTTCTATTATGTTTTTAATACATTTATTCTTCTGTATGTACGAGGGACTACACCATAATTTTTATATCTTTTCTCGTTAA
Organism: Haliotis cracherodii; assembly: GCF_022045235.1. Classification (NCBI taxonomy): domain Eukaryota; kingdom Metazoa; phylum Mollusca; class Gastropoda; order Lepetellida; family Haliotidae; genus Haliotis; species Haliotis cracherodii. Next base: position 36,318,454 of record NW_027266286.1, read on the forward strand.
ACATAACTTCTCATAATAATCAACAAGTTCATTAAAGAAAAAAAATGATGTTCCCGCTGTTCCCGGCACCTTGACTGAATGTTGTGGAATGATGTTCAACTTCAGACTGAGGAGTCCCTCCATGTATATGCATGGTCACTTTGGGAGATTCAGGGTCACAGGCCTGCTTGAATGGGTATTCATTTGGCTTAGGGGCACAGGGACACGTATAGCCATACTATACTGACTGTACTGATTACATTAAAAAAGATTTTAATGTAATCAGTACAGTCAGTATAGTATGGCTATACGTGGCCCTGTGCTTAGGGGTATCAACAAAGTCAGCATCAGACACCTGAAACAAATTATCAACAGACACTGAGACATTTTTTCTTTTTATTCATACAAATAAGATGATAGAGAGAATATCTAGAATTTAAGATCAACACAACTAGAAACTATTTTGTTTTTTACATTTAAAGTTTTAATCATAACACTTTTTCACAATCACATAACATTCACAAATGGTAAAACACATTAAATACACCAACAATAGCAATAAGAATCAACATAACTCACTGTGAAAGTACTGAAGTTTTTTTTTTGAAAAACCGATGGAACATCATGCCCTATGCCTGGACCGTTTGCACCCATGAAATGTTCTGAGCATATTTCCGTGTGCTTGGTCACTGTGAGGTCTTTCCTCACAACCGAAGTCGCCTTATCCACGCTTGTCCCAGGGAATGACGTGTAGAGATACTACTCTTTCGACGACTATCTTTCCCCTAAAATTGCTACAAAAACAGCAGTATTGCTTTCCCATTTTGACAGCTTCAAAGCGGCGCGCTGTTTTCGACGGAAGTTGACAGTACTCGGCAGAAGTTTATCCAACCAATTGAAGAGTTCCAACTCAAGACGGATAACTCTCATTTGAACTTGACATTTCAGAAAGGCGAATACCATGTTTAACATTAAGGTTGATGGTAGTAATTAAGAAAATTACTCATGCCTAAATTTATTAATACACCATGACATTCAGAAAGACGACTTTCTAAAAGCCCTTGTGTAATCATAGCTTTCAGACATTAATGGAGACGTACCAATTTAGACGTTTGGGGGTCGGGGGTGGGGTGTACATGAAGCACGAAATCAGACTACCAATTGTTCGATTTTAATTTTGTGGAAGACTCAGTGGGTTAGATCGCTGACTGTGCTTGGGATTAGGTGGCTCACTCTGGGACGTTTGGGTTCGAATCACAGATGGGACTCAACCCCCAAAAGTACTGGAATTTTGTACTTTTATGAGAAAGCGTAAAATGGTGCATACATTTGTTCATTCAACACTGAAGGCAAATAAGAAGACTCCACCGTTGTAAGAGGTGGCTCAATGGATTCAGTGGGCAGGCTTGGTCACCCCGTGTGTCATCGCATCATCATGGCATGGGTCGTAGCTCGTAATACTGCTTTGTCTGTCCACAACTACAATATTCACAGGCAGCTCATTTGCAGCTGCTGTGAGTGAGTTGGGTTAAACGCCGCTTTAAACAGTATTCCAGTTATATCATGGCGTGTCAGCTTAATGTGGGAGGACAGCCCGAAGTGATGCAGGTCTCAGATGTTTACCTCTTCGGTGAAACCCACGAGCACGGGTATGGTGCTGACAAACCTAGAAACATAATCGGGGTGAACTGGGATTCAAACCCACAATCATAGGTTTCTGGTGTGTCCAGGGGACGCAACTCTGCACAGCGAATCGCAGCACCTTAGACGACTGGGCCACCCATGTCCCCTGCAGCTGCTGTGTGACATTACGCAACAAGCAACACTAGCCAAGAAAATATTTTCGATAGGCAATCAACTGCCACAATCACATTATGAAATAAAGACAATTTTACATAATTTATTTTGCAACATGGCTTTAATGATAAAACAATTTTTATTGCACATTTACTATTGAAAATCATGTAGGCAAAAACCTAATAAAAAGGAGAAAGCTGTCTGACTGAAGTTAATGCACATACATTCTTGTAAAAAATATATGTTACACTGGATGCACCATTAAAAGACTGAAAGTCTTCTTCATGACCACAAAAATAATGCACCCAAAACCATTAAGTTCCAAATAACATATACACTATATTGAGATACCTGAATATATTTTTATGGTTTGTTTAAAAAACTTAACTGAAACATTTAACTTTAGTACCACTGGTACAGAATGTCATTTGTGTAACATTAAAGTGTGATGATGTCCCCAAACTAGTTATGTTGTTTAAAAGACATAATACCACAATAACACTTGGCTGCAATGGAATTCTTATATTAACCTTTAATTTTGCAATTTGTAATAGCTTTTTGGGAATGACCATATATTGTTCTTCTATGTGCTAATAAAGGAATAATGACTCTTTAGAACACCTTCACTTGTTTATGATCAGACTGGAGTATAAAATTAATGACAAAGTATGAAAGAATGAAAATATCAATACTCTGCAATATTTTTCATCAGACTACATGCATAAAAAATTGTACATGCACAATTCATAAAAAATCAATCTGTTGGAGAAATTGGGACATAAGTCCAAGTTACTGAGTGAACAAAGCAAAAGCATACACAAGAGAAATGAACACCCCTCTGTCTAAACCAATGGATGGATTGTAAAAGAGTAGGGGATCCATTCTAATGTGTTGATGTCAGCATGGTTACCATGACGTCACAATCAAATGACATCACTAATGGCACTGCTACTGAAGCTGTTAGCAGTACTTTTTACACTGAAGACACTGCTTATTACTTTCTACAAACTGAAAAAGTTGGAAGAATGATGTTGGATGATAAATAAAATCTCACTCTCGTGTCTTTTGATATCTTTTGAGTGGCTTGCCTCGGAGTTTTCCCACTTTTATCAACTCGTGTTGATGTATTTGATATCAAAAGACACTCGGGTGAGATTCTCTATTTAGGCCACGTCCCCTTCAAATAGCGTATTTTAGTATGACTTTTCACACACATTACAAGTTGTTACGTACAGTGTTCCCTCGTTATTGCACACTTCGGTTATAGTGCAGTAAAACATAGCTCCCAAAATTTACTGACATTTTTTAATAAACTCAAGTTTTCCAGTGACATGATGTTTTCCCCCATCTCAGAAAACATAATCAGCTGATCACTGCAATCACGTAACACCGGAAATACCAGTCAACAAATCCGAACTGAAGTACACAATTTGATCCTATTATAATGTCTGGTAATAAAAAAAAATTGTTCATTGTTTATCTGGACTAATGTTTGCAATATATTTGATTAATTAAATTCAAAATTTCATTCAATAATTATAACAATGTTTACAATAATTTCGATGAAATCGTATGCAAAGTGATCGGTAGATCGCACAACTCACCGTTATTTACAGCAACCAGAGTCAGATTACCACTATAGGCGCCTTGAAATGAACTTTAGTTGCAAGAGAATGGATACACATATCATAAATGCCATACCATGACTCGCTAAAAGTCATATTTGAGGGAGTTTGACTATTAAATGTCAACATAACGTTTTCACAATCAAAATACATGTAGCGCGGGAAGTCCCTACAGTGACTGGTCAAAATTGATCCATACGTAAAAAAATACCCTGCGTACCATCTGTACCGAAGTTCTACGCTTATGGTTCTTATAATTTTAAGCATATATCGTGGAAGCTGCAACTAAAATAACACGATACTGGAATATATTATTCCTTGTAAAATAATAATTTTGGATACAATTTTTTTCCAACCATTGCATCAAAATTCTTTGAAGTTGTATCATTGGGTACATTTTAACTGAATCACTTGTAGATTTGGAAGAAACGCGTGCACACCTGATTGCTATTTCCGGGTTAGTTTACGAGAAAATACACACAGTAATCTTAATCTCTGCATATAAAACAATGCCTTGGAGAGCAGGAAATACATTTTAAATGGTAAATAATCATGTCTAGTGATGTTTTATAATCAAATTTCATACTTTTATTGATCAAGTTTGTTATACCTGTTTATTCACCTGAATTTGCTGAAGGGATACGATAACGCTCATCAATTATTTGGACCAAGAAGGGAGCATTGTTTTTTAAAATCTTCCGACAGAAAAATTTAAATGTCCGGTAAGCAATATTTTAAACCAGACATATGAGATTCCCAATCGGACATGTTCCGCGCATATGACCGTTTCCAGACCCCTGGTCTTTATTAAACCAGGGGTCCGGAAATAGTCATATGTGCCTAAACTATTATAAAGCACAAATACACTTGTATCTAATATCCATTCAGTATGTAGTAATTCAATAATCAAACACAGTAATAACTAGCATTTAACTTTTAGTTTTTATAATAATTTCCTTCAATTTAATCACATCACAGAGAACTTAACACATTCATGCACACTGACTGTCCACCTTGACACCCCGAGGAAGCCTCTCATTTTTGCTGAAAGGGTTCCTATAGGAGCCCTTAAACCCGATGAAGGTCAGAAGTCTACACAAGTGAGAAAGAGTGTAAAAGAAGGCGGATTTGTTTTTTGACCAATCCCCTAGGGTAGCTTGGGCTGTTTGAAGCTCACCTGGCAAGCTGGCAGAACCTCTGAAGTGCACACTGTCTGCCTTGACATGCCGAGGAAGCCGCCCATTTTTGCTGAAACAGGAGAGAGAGTGAATGAAACTTTTTAATCTAGATGGGGTTGTGCATGGTCAAAGGGATCAGGAGGGGTCTAAGCAACAGCCCATGACTCCCTGGAGGGTCCAGGAAGGGACCACCCCATCATTGTAGACTTAAGTCCTGCTGTAGCTTTAAGGGTTCCCAAGGGAGCCACCATTTTTGTTGAAATGGGAGAGAGTGTGAATGTCATAATCACAACTTAGATGGAAAAATTGCACCTTTACAAAAAATAGTAATCTTGACTGGGACAAAATTTATGTCAAAAGCATTTCAAGTTACTTGAGACTTGGGAAAGTACAGTAAAAACTTCTGCAATGATTAATCCCAACAAATCTGTTTTTATTTCTGATGAAAGTGTCAGATCATGATCAATGCAGTTTAGGTCTTGCGAGAGAAGAAACTATTTTACCAGGTTTTTTTAATGTCATGCTGTTCATACTTTTTGACAAATCTTCCGTCTTGAGTAACATACAGCTGCTCACATGTGTTCATATCCAATTGGATGCTCAGCTTGTATTATCTGGAATAAGGGAAAATATCATTACTGATCATGTATTTCATCTCATTTTATTATTTGCCAAATGGTTAATTTATAAGTGTAAATTCAATTTGTAAAAAAAATCCAAACAGATTTTATACAAATAGGGCATCGTATCATATATTGTTTGGAGATAAAAGTTGTGTCACTTAATACTTTTTACTTTATTTTTGTTATATATTCCACATGTATGAGGACCATAGATAAGCAGTACAGAAATGACAGTGTCTCAGAATTTCTGTTCATATGGTTATTTTTTATCCAGAAAGAGGATTGCACATTCCTGACCCTCTGTCTCTCGGACACAAGAATAAATGGAAAAAGGAAGCCAACTCAAGCCACACGAAGAGATTGCTTTGCTCTTGCATATAACAAGTAGAGAAAGATGAATTGTATAAGTATGGAGCTTGGTGACAAGAGGTTTTTACTGTGTTGGGTATAAAAGTAATAGCAAAGACATGTCAATGTTTCGATCAGGGCTACTGTGGTGCATCACTGAATGTTTCGGAGAAAGGCGAGATTGGTTGACTCTGTAATTTGCGTAACTTTTGATCTGTCCGAAGTTGAGTCTCGCAAATACAGTACAGCACAATCTTCAAAGACACATAAACATTGTGAACAGGATGAAAGTAAACAGAAATTGTGAGACATTTCTAAGGGGGTGTTTGGGGCTCTGAACATGGCCCATAGTAGATGCGCGAAAGCGAAAAATGACCGGCTCACACCTCATTAACTGACAAGAAACTTCCACGGACAAGGTCTGAGACCGATCTGATAACTTTATATTTCACTCCAAAATGGTGGCCAAAATACAGCCAAAACGGATAAAAGAGAGCTGTCTTTTCGTCAAAAATTCAAAGTTGTCCCAACGGAGTGAAAATTGATAGGAAGGTAGACTTTGGCATTGCAAAAAGGTTGGAAGTAAAAGACAATTTATGAGACATTTCTAAGGGGATGTTGGGGGCTCCGAACATGGCCAAAAAGAGTTGCGAGAAAGGAAAAAATGACTGGCTCAGATCTTGTCTACTGAAAAGAAACTTCCATGGCCAAGGTCTGAGACCGATCTGACAATTTCATATTTCGTGCCAAAAAGCGAAAAATGACCAGCTCAGACCTCGTTAACCGACGAGAAGCTTCCACGGCCAAGGTCTGAGGGGTGTTTGGGGCTCCGAACATGACCGATAAGAGTTGCGCGAAAGCAAAAAATGACTGGCTCAGATCTGGTCTATTGAAAAGAAACTTCCATGGCCAAGGTCTGACACCGATCCAACAACTCCTTATTTCACTCCAAAATGGTGGCCAAAATACAGCCAAAACGGATAAAAGAGAGCTGTCTTTTCGGCAAAAATTCAAACTTGTCCCAACGGTGTGAAAATTTATAGGAAGGCAGACTTTGGCATGAGGGAGAGGTTGGAAGAAAAGACAATTTGTGAGACATTTCTAAGGGGGTGTTTGGGGCTCCAAACATGGCTGATAAGAGATGCGTGAAGGCGAAAAATGACTAGCTCAGACCTCATTAACCTACAAGAAACTTACATGGCCAAGGTCTGAGACGCATTTGATACTTCATATTTGACTCCAAAATGGTGGCCAAAATACAGCCAAAACGGATAAAAAAGGGCTGTCTTTTCGGCAAAAATTCAAACTTGTCCCAACAGAGTGAAAATTAGGTAGACTTTGGCATTGCTAGGATGATGGATGTAAACAGAAATTGTGAGACATTTCTAAGAGGGTGTTTGGGGGCTCCAGACATGGCCGATAAGACTTGCGTGAAAGCAAAAAATGACTGGCTCAGATGTCGTCAATTGAAAAGAATCTTCCATGGCCAAGGTCTGAGACCAATCCGACAACTTCTTATTTCGCTCCAAAATGGTGGCCAAAATACAGTTAAAACGGATAGCAGATAGCTGTATCCGACACCTTCTTATTTCGCGAAAATATTGACGATGGACCCTGCTCAGACCAGGCTCTATGAAATTGAGCTCAAACGGGAAATCAAATCACTGAAAACTTTCATCAGGCTACTGTATCACGAGTTACAGGGCAGATGATTAGAAATCGTCTACATGCAGGTCATCTCAATGCTCAACAGCCACGTGTTGTGTTGCCCCTTACAAATCGCCATATTGCCAACAGACTTCAATGGTGCACAGAAGGCCTGTGGGTTGATGATTTGTCTCACAGGATGACAACGCCCGTGTTCACCGTGCACGAATCGTCATTGCTCACCACTAGCAACACAATGGCCAGCAATGGGACCAGACCTTTCCATCTTTGAACACATCTGGGCCATGACATGGACATGTTTGCGTCAACGTCATATGCCACCGACGTTGGGCTGAACTTGCGTAATGCTACAAGAGGAATTGGATACACACCCTCAAATTGCCATTGGGAGACTCATGTGCAGTATGGGGTGCAGGCTAAAACGGCACCTCAAAAACGTCACTACATTTGGCGAAAATGGCTACTATGTGTCAGGCGAAAACGGCATCTCTATTTTCAATAACGTTAAGAACGATCATGTAGTAGTATATATGATTTATTTACATGTTATTGGATATATTTGGTGTATTTATATGTTATTGGATTATGTTTTTGTATTTGTGCTGTAAAGGAGAACTTTGTTATATTTATTGCAATGTCAAGTAAAGAATACATTTGGATTTTGTGGCCAATGCACAGAACACTGGAAGCGCCTCAATAAGTGTGAGAGTTGTTTGTATTTTGTCATCTTTTATCTCATTGAATCTTTCAAACTCTGAAAGGACCAGGCGAAACTCTTCCTCGGTTATCTTACCATCTCACACTGTTATTGAGATATGAACTGAAATGATGTTTAGTTTGCAATTTCCCAGTACACACATTTTATTGTGTATTAATGCTTCCTTTTGCAACCTTCGAGACATAATTCTTTTTAGCAATTCCCACCACTCCAAAGCACAATGGGTGCGATGATTATAGTTGACATAAAACCGTCACTAGCTGCAAACCCTATACTGGTTGCCACTAAAATCCAAAGCATTCACTCTTCTGTGACACTTTTATAAAGTCCTATTCGGACATCCTGTTTCTTCTCCAGTTGATGTGTCCACCTCTGGTTTGCGACGCAAGCAATACATCTTCGTCTCATGGAATGGACCAGGCGTCGCACAAAGTCCTGTGGGATATCTGTCCATATCTGCTGGAGCATGTTTCGAAGTTCCTGGAATGTCTTTGGAACACGTGGTTGACATCGAAGGGGCCGATCCATCTCATACCACATGTGCTCGTTTGGTGAGAGATCAGGGGAGCGAGCCGGCCAGGGGATGACATTCACGTTGTTTTGTTGAAGAGATACCTGAATAGTCGAGCAATATGAGGCCGGGTGTTGTCATGTTGGAAGGTAATTCCTGGGCCATGACGACGCAAAAAACGGTAGAACAACAGGGCCGATGATCTGTCCATTGAGATTTCCCTCTACCACTATCAAACGGGTCCTCTGTCTTGCTGTAATCCCGCCCCATACCATAACGCTGCTGCCCCCGAACCAATCTTCTTCCATGACACAATGATTGACGTAATGTTCACCTCGACGTCAGTACACTCGAATCCTTCCATCGCTCTGGCTGAGGTGAAAACGAAACTCGTCAGTGAATAGAACTTGTCCCCACTGTGTTTCTGTGGACGTTAAATTGTCTTGCAACATCCCGTTGAGTCGATCCTGCTTCAAGCATACCAATTTTCGGACAGGCGTGGCATTTCGTAATGTTGAATACTTGCGTAATGTTGTTGTTTGTCTGAGTGGTTGTTGTCAGCACGATGCTAAACAATGCGTATGGAATCCCGTTAACGCACATGTGTTTATACCCATTCTTGGGTAGTGAAATGCATGGGGCTTGCATAAAAGTCAACTTTTGCATGGAATGCATGCTTTTCTGTAGCAGTTGCGTTTTGGTGACTTGATTCAATACATGTACTACAATATTCAAAACCAAACTTTACTTGTTTGAAAAATACACTAAAATATTGGTGTCACAGGAACTTTTGTTGTTGAGTATTCATTCGTGGAACTGGACTCATCGATAGTTTCAATGTTCAAGTGACAGTTGTCTTCCACATCTACTTGTATGAATGTACCTCACAGTTAATGTGCATGGTTTTTTTTCATCACTTAAGTCTCAGTGTAATACAGTGAGAAAATCTTTTGGTGTATCTCTCGCGAAAAAGTTACAGCCTTCAGAAATAACATTCAAAACAGTTGCTTCTTCAGCTATTCAGTTATTTCAAATATGAAGTGTTACATTCAAATATCTTATATTTATAGGTAAATGATTTATCTCTAAACCTGAAGTGGTGAGCTCTGAAATGACGCCATGATGTAACTCATATACTTTTTACGGGAACAGTCCTGAGGGACTATTGGATATTTTCCATTGTATTGACATGATTGAGGTTAAAGCCAACCCATGATTTCCCAACACTCAACTCTCATAGATTTGTTAACCCATTGGAACGTTATACAGAATGCTTACCAGCTGCGAATTTCAATCATCCATTTGTTGGATTTTGTTTGATATATCATCACTGAGTGCACATATGTGACAATACCCCTCAGGTGCATCTAGATCACTGATGTTTTTCCACAGAGGGTAGTATGTGATGTCGCAAAGAGCAACTTCAACTTGACCCATGAAGCTTATATCAATAGACTGAGGCAATTGAATATGTTGACCATTTGTTATTCCTGCTTGTGTAAAGTACATAATAAGCATCTATAAAACATAATATCTAATATGCCTAAATAGCTTTCAGTTATAATTCACAAACAAAGTATAAGGCTGGTGCAGTGTACACTCCAACTAATATAAACTAAACCCACTGTTGTAGTAGATGCAAGACTGTCCTATAGTCATAAATGGAAGATGGAGAAGGTCTGAAGGATCTTGCTTCTGAAACAGACATTAAAACGCCTGCATTTTTGACGCAATAGTTTCAAAGTGTTAAGGTGGAGGCTGTTGTAAAATATGTCCAATCTGGGCTGATGTATTGGTTAAACTGGAGCTATGAGGATCTAGACGCAATCACCTGTCTTCCAACTACCTCGGGACTCTAGGAGAGTAAGCGAGGTTATGGTGGGAATGTGGAGATGAACATCCCTTATGAGCTCATCTCATGGATAATGTGGCCACATGATCCGGCACTGGGCTGTAATATACGAAGAACTTGTTGTTGAGGCAAGTGGTGAAAAGGTCCAGATGTGGTGTATCCCAAAATGATTTTATCCATTTCAACACTTCTATTGCTACAATATCAACAATATCTTGTTCTTCCTGCAGATACAGTCTGCCAATACGTTGTGTTTCCACAGAATGTGCTCTGCCGCCATCATGCCTGCAGCTGATTGAGGAAATAAAAATGAAGTTGCCTTCATCAAATATTCTGATCTTGTCCAACCTTGTCTCTGGACATATGCTGGCACTGAGGTGTTGTCCACAGTTACCAGAACTGAAGATGGTTTCAATCAATGCTTCCATGTCTTGAGTGCATGGAAGACTGCCCTCATCTCCACATAATTATTTTGCAGTTTCCTGGTCCTGCCATCCTATTCGGACTGGAATCTTGCTCTGATCTACACAACGTTTTGAGCTAATTTACCTCTGAAATGGTGGGATGAATCAGACACCAAAGATGTGACACCAACTGTATCAGAAATATCATATTCTGCAGGTGTTGGGCTGATAGGAAGTTGCCAATATATCCATGCTGTTTGGTCAGATGTAGATTTGCTAATCTGACAATAGGGGTTGTCATCCTAGTAAACACCCATGGAGTTATTGCTGGCAATATGCCGAATGGATATACTTGGAACTCATATTTCTGTCTGTTTACTTCATGAAGATACTTCCAGCATCCAGGATGAGTGAGTGAGTGAGTTGGGTTTAACGCCGATTTTAAGAGTGTTCAAGTTATATCATGGTGTGTTCAAGTTATCATTGTGTATAATTCTAAGAATACTACATCTATTACATAATAGACATAATTCCTGTTCATGCTGAGAACCACACTCCAAATTTCAATAAATTTTCAACAGACGTCCTCTTCACTGCCAACATATCTAACTCATGTAAGGGAAACCCTATCCCTCGTCATGCGCAAGGCGGGAATCGCCTCACTTCTTTCAACCCATGACCCTCATCAACAAGATGCAGATATTTGGGGAGGTGGGAGGGATTAATTCCTGATGTAATAGAGGTAGTATTTTTAGAATTATACACAATGATAACTATTGTTAGATAATTCTTGTGAATACCCTACCTCTATTACATCATAGCCAGTATACACCAGACGGACCGGTGAGATCTGGTATCTAGCATCCCTTAGATATCTGGCTTTTGTGAAGTGGGAATACAAGGATTGTATACAAAAGGGACCAAACAGGATATGTCAAATGACCTAACTTCAAGGGTAGACAGAGAAAACGCTATATCATGAACATAATATACATATATTTAGTCACAAATGTAATACTTAGACATACGATGTCAATTCCGGTGATGACATCACCTGTGACGTCACTTCCGGTTGTCATTCAATGACCTCGTTTGCGATATGTCTTCTATAATTTCATATCACCTCATGACGTAGTTTCCGTTATGCCCTTTAGGATAGTGACGTTAGTCCGAGCCGTGTGGTCTCCAATGACGTCACTTCCGGTGGTAGTACATCATACATCCTAGATTATCATGTAGAAACTGTATATCACTTGTACACGCGTCTGTGCACAGTTGCTGTAAGGGGGGGCAGGATATGAGAGTGGAATACCGGCCATAACATTTTGACGAGAGGCCGTCAATATAGTTCTGATTTTTTAGGGTAGCCTTATGAGCTTTAGATGGGCGAATCCTATGGGATTGGTCATCCTGGTGAATGATCCTGATAGATGGAATCGGGGTCCAGTAGGATGGATGACTAGTGTCGGGCGTTTTAAGAAATGAAGATTGTAACCTTTTCTTACTACTTCGAGCAGCCATGAGTCGTCTGTGATGGCTTCCCAGTTGTCTGAGTACTGCGACCTCCGACTGGTCCCGGAATAGAGGGAGTGCTGAACTTGGGTAGTCTTGGGTCGATGTCTGTGAGACAGGCTGGTTCAACGGGATTCAATGTAGTTGTAGCATTGATCTTCTGAAGTTCTAAATCGTTGTCCACTGGGCAGGCAATGTCGGTAGGTTCTGAAGGAATCTGTAGATCTCTGGTTGAGTCATTTCCGAGTATCCCCCTCAGAAGCCTCCTCTGCCTCTACCTCTTCCTCTTTGTGAAGTGGGATGATCATCTTTGGAGTTACTTTTCTTGGAGTGAAATGATCTGTCCTTCCATGTAGAGGCTTGAAAAGAATCCCCACCATAGTTCACATGACGAGATTTAGAATTCTGTTGTTGATGCTGGAAATCTGCAGGCCGTTTATGGATCTTGGATGCCATTGAGATCGTGGATTCTTGAAACTTCTGACCAGTTGATGATGCAATGGCTTCCTTCACTGACGTCTGACTATGAATATCTGTGGAGCTGTAATAGGCTGTGATAGCATGGATCTTCTTAGTGGCTCTGGAATCATATGATGAACTTGCTGTAGCAGATGATCTTTGCATGAGCAGGAACTGTGCTGACATCCAAACTTGTGCTGATGGAAGATCTTCCTGCATCTTCAGCATATGGTCCAGTGAGCTGTGAATAAACCTGGTCTGCTGTAGCTTCATCTCCATGGGGGTGTCTAAGGGAAGACCTTCGCTCTGATTGTTCTAGGTAATGACATGGCAAATTCCAGCTGCAATCCAGTTAATATATGAACTGATATTAATCATCTGTTTATTGATGTTGTCAAAGTCCCTGATTCTGGCCATGTCAGCGTGCATCCTGGTGTTCATAGAAATCAAGATCATAGAAATCTTCATCAATACTAGGGTGTTGTGCGAGAGGAGCATCGTGTGTCTTGACTTATAAGCACTTATATTAATAGCAGGCATACCAAGTCTGATATTATGCGCCAATGAAACAATCAATGATGCTTCGATTTTCTTGATGACGTCATCAATATATGACGGACGGGGGAGGGTATGAAATTCTTCAGTATTGCTGACAGGTTCTTTATACCCACCACGTTCTAACAAGGGTTTGGCAGCCGTTTTGTCTTTGAGTAGTATAGGTAATGGGGGTTCTAGACCATTTCCACTGGAGCTGGATTTATTACCTATACTGCTACTACAGGGGGGATTTTTTATGCCAAAATGATCATGCAATTCAACGATAGTCATGAGTTGTATTAAACAAAACATCAATATTAATTAATAATGAATAAAATTGACTATAGCCCACGAAGATATTGGAAAGGTATAGGAGCAATACAAAAATTAGCCACCGCGGCTAAGGTATCTAAAGATGTGGCCAAGGATTGGTTAGAGAAACAAGCGATGTGGCAAATATATTTACCAGCACCGCGTTATATACCGAGGAAGAAGTTTGATATTTTTACAACGAATGAAGTTCATCAGGCTGACCTCTTGTTTCTTCCCCACGATAAGGTAAAACGCAAAACGTATAAATACTCTTTAACAGTAGTGGATGTGGCTAGTCGATACAAAGAGGCTGAACCATTAACCTCGAAAGATTCAACAGAAGTAGCTAATGCACTGAGCTGCATATATAAGCGCGGACCGCTAAAATGGCCTAAGCTATTTCAAGTAGATCCCGGGATGGGATCGGTAACTAAACTGTTAACAAAGCACAATGTCAAAATCGTCCCTGGTGAAAGAGAGGCCCACCGCAGTCAAGCTATTGTCGAAAGATTTAACAGGACATTAGCGTAACGTTTGTTCGGCTATCAGTATGGGATCAAAATGAAATCTGAGCTATTGAGATCAACCGAATGGGTGACACGATTATCAGCCGTTGTATCAGCGCTGAATAATGAAGTAACGAGATTAATAGGGAAGAAACCATCCGATGCTATTAAAATGAAATCCGTGACTTCCGAATCTTCAGCACCGAGGAGAGGAAAAGAACAAAAACTTCCGGATATTTCCGGGTAAGATATTTATACCAGCCCGGTGAACTCAAAGGAGGCCTACGTCGCGCAACTGATCCCATATGGTCCCTTAAGACATATAACATTAGTCGATTGGTTATGAAAGAAGGAGAGCCTATTCTTTATTATCTTAAAGATGGACCGGGTAGGGTATTTGTACGAGAAGAATTGTTCATAGCTCCCGACGGTACGGTATTACCACCATAACCATAAGCATAGGTAGTTACACCATCATTATCAATCCATCTCTTTGTATCTAATGGGGATAACGATGTCTTGTTCATTCTTAATCCATATATCCTATGATTGTAACTTCTTAAAGAGTTCATCTCGTGTTTGAACGTTCTACTGTTGAATAAAGCTTCTTTATACTGTTCGTGTTTGATATGCTTTTTTACCACATACTTCTTAACACCCTTAGCTTTGCTTATCTCTCCATTATCGGACTTCTTTATAGAATACATCTTAGGTCTTAATCCTACATACTCCGCTATAGGAGTCCCAGGACACTCATCCTTCATCTTACCTAACACCTTTTCATTTACTACGCTGTGCAGTGGATTATCTTTAGGGTAATCGCTCGTGTCGTACATATCTATTTTTTCTGCCATATCTTTATACACATCCTCGGTTTGTATTTCCATCAACAAAGAATCTGTATCGGTATATAACACCTCGCATCTATCGCTGTATTGCATCTTAAGTTTGTTGTAATAAAAGTCATACATTAAGTGTTTTGACAAGTCAAGAATACTCATACCAACGTACGACGGTCTGTTGAATTTTATATTACTCTTCTGCATATGCAATGCTGCTAAGTCGTTATCGAATATCTTCCTTCTGTTAAAAGCCGGACTGGCTATGAGTTTCCTGAGTCTTTCTTCCTCATTAGATCTGACTAATTTAACATCAACACGCTTCCTTAGATTCTCCATAGTTTTACCAAATACTGAGTTATTCATGAGCTTATATAGATTCTTTTCGAAATCACTGGTGGCTATCTTTCTTAAATCTGTGTTCAACCTTATATAGGGCTCCATCCAAGGGCTTTGATCAAACTTTAGAACTCTGTGTATTTTCTTAAGTTTCATACCTAACGATAGATACAACTGGAGATTTCTGTAGTGAACTATATATTTTGTCTTATCCATCAAATTTGGTACGAGTTTTTCTACATTAGCTAACCTTGTTAGGAGCGTTGATATTCCGACATCCAATCTTTATTAACCATTAATCTTTCGGGAGCTAGCGGATAACTGTTATGGTCTTTATGTAACAAACTTGGATATTCCAAGTCAACTTCTAGTATGTACCCTTTATTCTCATTGATATTATTCACATCGATATCATTGACCCACTCAAAACCACCCGTGGGTAAAGGTTGACTCATAGCCCATCTGTACAAATTGTTAGTGTCGAGATATAATATGTGCGTGTCGGGTTTACTCGGATCATATCCTTCCACTAATTTATTATTAGCCTTAGAATACCTTTTCGCTGCCATCGATATACCACCTCTTAATCCTTTCTCAATAAACAAGTGCATATCGTAATCCGTGAGTAGTTTTAGTTCTACACCGGTCTTCTTCAACAATGCATCCCCCGATAGTCCGGGACTGGAAAAGTACCATGCCGGGTCCAAGCCGTATTGTTTTAAACATGTCTTTCTAAATATTTCGAATATATCGGCGAGTAACAGTACATCGGTTTTTAAGTACAGATCGTGATAATCACCTAAATTCTTACAGCCTAATTTATCCCAGACCGTCAGAGCGTGTTCATAATCGGTATCTGTTATTTTAGATTCTGTTAAGTTACTATAGAATGATTCGAGGGGGGGTAATTCAGTTTCTTCGAATCTAGACCAATCATTCATATATTCGTAAGGATATACACCTTTTCTCAGCAACAAATAACGAGTTATCTTATCGGTATATTGATTTCTTATCGCGAGGTCATCGGGATTGTTCGCATTAGCTAAATTGTCCAGGGAAGATAACAGAAACTGTATGGAGTCTATGAATCTAAGCCCATTACTTTGCTTTATTCTAGATTTCCCATCCTTGTCCCTGTAATGTATAGGTTTAGTCAACGAGAACAATATGAATTTTCCATATTATTAGGAATGCACGCTAAACTGCCGTCGGTCTTTGAGATAGCTTGCATAATGAGATGTATAAATCGTATCCCCTAAGGTTGTGAAACACAACGGGGATGGGTATTGTTTGAGAATTCATTTTTAGTTTCAAGTTACACTCATTATGAGCGGCTCCCCGATAATTACCCGTGATGTGGCAATGATCTCTTACGGAATCCCCATCCAGGGGTTTGTTACAAACATGACAACTCGTTGACTTCTTGTGGGCCCTCCAATCATCTATCGTCATACGCATGGGTTTCTTACACGATAATTTTTCCCTGATTATTCTCTCTTCGTTTTGTAGATATTCTAGGAACTTTCCCGCTGCATCGGGACCTCTGTAAATCACGGGAGTGTTTGTTTTCCCATCATACCTTACAACTATATATCCAAACCCACAAGGAATATGTTCTTGAGTTTTGTATGTAAAACTACTATCTTGATTATTATCTTGGTTGGTATTTTCTATGGGTTTGATAAGCGTCGAAGTCGGCGTAAATTACGTACGGTACTGGCATTTGATTACAATAATGTTCAAATTTTAATATATTTTTCCCCTCTTTAGGCATATCAATCCTGATAGCATTCTGTCCAACACCTCTACAGTCTTCTTTATGCGCTTCTAATAGATCTTGTCTGCTGTACCCATGTAGGCATCTTTCGCAGAAATATTTCTTTTCCTTATGTTTTGTTTGATCATATAATAGCCTGTTTAAACTCTTTATCCGTGTATAATGATATTTACCATCTTTTTCGATCAGAAATGAATTGATTCTAGGAATATGTTCCGGAGCGGAGCTTATCTTGTGTACAACAATTCCTTTAGAATGTCTGAAAACATTTCTAGCTAAATTATTTTGCTTTTCCACCTTATCAATTTGTGATATTGGTGTAGGTTCGTCTATACCATCGAAGTTGAGTCCATCATTTTGAGGATAGCTAGAAGGTCTATCCGGATGCTTGTCTACGGGGAACAATACAGATCTTATCATCATTCTTAAACAGTCATCTGATTTATTTTTTACGTTAATTATGGCTTTTTTCTTCTTATAATACGGGGGTAAATCTATATAAGATCCACCTTTGAAGGGCATATAATTTGCTATATCTAAATATAAACTATCGATTTTATCCACACCCCAACCCGAACCTCTATTAGTCCAACGTTCTAAAGTTTCCTGTATCCTCTGAATTGATGTATCTAATGATGCGTTTATAGTATTGGATTCGGTTATAACTTCTTGATTGCTACGGAAATATGGTTCGGTATATTCTGTACTATCGTCTGTCTTACTTTTACTCAATAACATTTTAATCGTCAGCTGGTATTTTATACTATGTAAATCATCTAACTCCTCGTTAATTTTACTTTGATATGATTGGCTTAATATCGTTAACATCCATGTTGGAATTAATATCCATCTTCCAACCTCTTAGATATTTACCAACGCCGGCGGATGTGGGTACAAATATTAATTCTTGTTGTTGTTGATTATTATCATCATCATCATTATTATCTAGTAAAGCGATCAATTCAGCTCTTCTCATTCGAGAATAACCTCTCAGCCCACTGTTTCTCGCTCGAGCTTTGAGTTCTCTAAAAGTCTGGGGTTTGTTGTATTCCAAACCGAGTAAGGTAATCAATTCAGCTTTTCTCATTCGAGAATATCCATGTAGACCACGTTGCTTTGCCATAGCCTTCAACTCTCTGACAAAAACCATTGTGGTTAAATGGTATATGCAAAATGAGACAAATGTCTAATTGGTTGTTTTTCATATATCTAAATATGTATTCTCCCCAACCTATTCCTCTCATTGATGTAATCTCTCTTCCTAGCATAAATAATCTGGTTTCCTGACCCTATCAGCACCGTGTTTCTTACATAAACAATAACGACCTTTGACCCCTATCCCGCATTCAGAACACATATAGTTTATGTTTCCGCGCCTGATGTAATAATTGTGTACGCCGCAGTAAACATCAACACAGCGTCGGTTACATAGAGTCGTCTCACCCATGAGTGTAAACTTGCAATTATTCATGGTTTATACATCTATCATATCATTTGTCTAAATGCAAATCACATCTACACTATTGAGATATTGATTTATAGATTAGCTGTCACTCTGACTCTCCTAACTAGCCACAGCTGTCACTGCGTAGCTATTGTATAGCTGAAAATCAATACAGCAGTCAACCCCATAATCACAAATGTGACCTCGCGGTCTTTCTGAGCCTCTGATGGTGTATAAAACTGACTCATTGTTGGTCTCGTTATTGGGCCTATTTTATTCCCATAAATGAGGTAGTATTTGTGCATGGCAGATTCGACATCCTTAAACGTTTGAATTTAATGTCCTTCCTTAAGCAGTATTTCATGAATAAAGTCTAATCTCTTCATTCTCTGCCGCGTATATTGTGACTGGGCTGCTTGGAGTTGTTCCATTGCTTCATTATGTCGTTTACACTTCTCTTCAACTTCTTTAGTGTTTGATTCCTTCATACTAGAAAATAAATAATTACTCCCCGAAAAAGCTAGAGCAATAACAATAGCTCCACCGACCATCATCGCAATTATTGCCATATGAAATATTCAAATGTTCAATAATATAAAATATTCAAATGTTTAATTACTTCATTATGTCTTCCGGGATAAGTCCTTGTTTGATGAGCATATCCTTCGTTGCCATAGCCAATCCAATATCCAGAACCATCATTGGTATATCATAACTATTAAAATCTAGCTTGGGAGGTGTGGCTTTAGTAATCATTTTAGCCATACGAGCATAGCCAATGGCCAAGCCGGTGACGACCGCTGAATGATACGTTGCGTTTACCAACATTTTACCGTCTGTAACTGGAGTAGTCATGCTTCTTATAGCATTATATGGGGCTAACCTCTAATTGAACTTGTTGTTGTATTGGGGGTGATGTTTTCTCTTCTCCGGTCTTATAAAACAACCATACAGCCACTATACCAACAACTCCTACTAGTGCCCATGTTTTAATAGGATAAATATTTGAATTATTTATTAATTTCGCTTTCCTCGCCAGTCCTCCCTTTCTTCCTGCGGCTATTTTTGGGGGGTTCTTTGTCACTCTGGGTTGTTTTTGTGTTTGTGGTGGTTCCTCATTCACTCGTTGTTCTGCAATCTGTTGTGGTTGTGCAGTTATTTCCTCGTTCACAATCTGGGGTGTCACCTGTTGATTCTCCATTTATATTATTAAGTGGGCACGTATGTTTAAATTGACAATACCTAGCCGCTATTAAAGCTGTGGTGAGTGGAGCTAAGAACATTCCGTATCTATGATAAAACTCACAGCTCACTGAGCTTATAGCGTGTTCGATGAATGAGTCTTTCTCTAGAGATTCGCATAAATACAGGCGATGTTCTGCCAGGATACGGAGAAACGTACTAGCTACGACTGTGTATAGTTGTAATATAGCCGACCCTATCGTTTTAGTCATGGTAGCTCCCAGTCTAGACTCGTAAAGCGCGTACAATTTTTTAATCTCTTCGTCGGTCATGTTATCAATTTTTTCGATGGTATAATGTTCTCCCAAATATTGGGAACATTTTCCACCGGCTATCAAAGCCGCGAGTCTCTCTCTATGTTTATCTAAAGATTTATCTACATTTTGATCTGTTTCAGATTCTTTGAGCATTTGATCGATGAGTTCATCGCATTCCATAATGTAATACCTTAGGAGATATTTAAGTCTAACATAATATAATATGACATATCCAATAAAACCCGTAATAATGAACTGTGGCGAAAGAATGATGATTTCGAACCACATTTTATGTCATATTAACCGCTAATGTTCAACTTATCGTATTTTTGCTGTAATTTTGCTATATTTGCTATAATTTTGCTACATTTTTGCCATATTTTTCCCATATTTGCTACATTTTGCTAAGCAATTGCATAAGCAGCTGGTTGATCAGTTTTTAATACGAGTTTACAGTGCTTCGTTGCAGTTTTCTGACTTTATCTCATTCGAGCTTGGTATAAATAACATCATTTTCGCGTAAACATTCCTCGGATGAATCTCGATCTTTGCATGAAAGAGTGCTACCCATTTGGTCTGCTCCCTGAGATTTTTCAGGACAGAGTTGTATTTTTGAGTAAGTACCCAAACGCTATGTTGAGTATGCCGACCGGAGAATGCTAAATACGAAAGCATATCTTTCTTTTTTGTAAGTTCTTTACTAGCGCTGCAGTCGTCTATTACGAAAAGGGTTGATTCTCCTTTGGATTTTTCGTGACATACTCGGAGACAGTCTTGTAAACGATCGCCCGGATCGACTCTGTGTACCCCATCGTCATTCATTACCCAATCTCTTGATAAGTATGTTTTATTAACGCTTATAGTCGGGCACAGAATAATGATATGATTGAAAACGTCCCTATACTGACTTTGTAAAATATCTAGAATAAAAACTGTTTTTCCACAGCCCGTTTGCCCGCATATGATAGCGCAGTGCGGATCTTTAGGTAAAAGATTATTAATAGATTGCTTGCACGAATCTCCCATTCTGTATATTAAGTTGCGCATCCATAATCACGTACAAATATATGTTTAATTTACCAGCCGATTCCTGGAGCTTCGTTATCTGTATGGTGGCACGGTATTCTCGGTATTTCTTTTAAACGCATCGGAGGGGTCCTCGAACAACATTAAAATACCCTTCAACGATCTCGTGGGGACGTTTAGATTGATATTCCACATCGTATCTTTTTTGTCCCTCGTGATCTTTCGATATCGCAGCACGCGATCGTACAAAATGGCTAAACTTCCGGTATACTGGTTACGAATTTGTCTGGCTAATTCGGGATCCGTTATCATATCGTACTCCAGCAAGATATTGTCAATGGAATAGCTAGCATCTTCAGCAGCTCTGATTACTCTGCCGTGGTCATTAAAAGTGAGTTCGTATTCTAACCTATCGCCTTGGGATGCTTGATAAAAAGGCATGTAGGAATCTAGTAATTCAAAGTCTAGCGGAATATAGAATCGGTTACCCAATGCGTCGGCAACAGCCTGATCTTTTACGACAGTACCATCACCACTAGAAGCATCTACGCGCAGTCTCAATGTGTTCTTATTACAAATACCTTGGTACTGTAAGTTTTCCCGCTCTTTATCCGTTCTCCAGAGATCCATGTAACAATAGTATGCATCGCTATCGTCGATACTCAAAACCTCATTACCGCTAATTTTAATGGCGATTTTCTTTCTTTTCGTGATGAATTAGGTTTTGTGGACTACCGAGCAAAACTTCCCGCGAAGACTACTAAGGTTCTTAGGACTGTGCGTACTGAACTCGATAATACAGATGATTTGGAAGCTTCCTCGATGGTGGCCTCGAACGGACTCGGAGAAATCTTAGATACCTATTACGATAATTCCACGTTACAGGTACCATCCTCAGAGTTTAGTATTAGGGAATTACGAGGTCTTGACAAGGCAATGCAAACTATGCTGGGAGAACTGATAAATAATATAGCCAAGCTATCCGAACTCGACAAACATATAGCTCAAGAGAAAACAAAACTTGAACAGGCGGGCGATGAGTTCAGTAGACGCCGCGTAGCGGAAAGATTGTGTAACTTAGAAGACGAAAGATCGGCCCGCCTCAAAGCAGCTTCCAGTAATAGAAAGGCACTTTGTTCACAAATCAGTCGAATTTGAGAAACTATCGATCAAGTCCTCAACGATGACACTATACTGGCCGATAAAATTAAAACATTGTTCAGAGAACAGGGAATAACAATTGCCAGTATTTTAACCGCGTTGGGATTTATTATATCGACTTTGACTCTCGCGTTAACCGGTGGCAGTACAGGTGGTAGTACACCGCCCACACCCCCTACGTCGGATGGTATAAAAGAGTGGATAAAAAAGCATTTAAAAGCATTAGGTTCAGCACTGGGAAAGCTCGCTGAAAAAGCCACGGCCGCACTTCCCGGTATAATAGGGAGTGTTGTTTCCTGGCTATTGAATTTATTAGCTAAGACCACCACATGGCTTAGTCAAAACTTGTGGGGGCTGATCGTAGCAATCGCAGGGCTCTTGTACGTATTCGCTAAGAACTATTTAACCAAATCATGAGTAAACCAGCCGCGACTCCACCAACTTCAAGCACTGTTTTTTCATCGATATGTTGTTGATTTTAAGCTACAATATGCGGTGACACTTGTGCGTCAGTAGATGTTTGTGAAACATGTGGTGTTTGTGGCTTGACTGTTCCCTTTTCGCCTGTGATTGTTTGCGTTATTAATTCGACGTTAATATCTGAATTTATACCTGTTTTTTGTTTATTGGTAGCGATAACAATTTTATTATTATAACCTATCACTTGACCGATCTTAAGTTCCATATTACTCAGAGACATGTATAGTCCCGGTGCATAAACGTAGTCCACTTTGGATTGAGCGTACTGTAATGCATCTTGAAAACGCTTTATAGACGATGGTATGTCAACTGGTGAATTAATGGCGTCCTCCACGTTTGAGACAAACTGTTTTTGCGCATCGAACGCCGTCCCAGTACCGATGATTCCCGTTCGTGTTTGCGATTGCGCACCGAGAATTGCCCATACATAAGTTCTTATCGATTCATTAACTCTTTCAAATCCTGGGTTAGTGAAATTATTTTCCGTTTTATCATTAAGAAATTCATTCCACACGTCTGTTGTATCGTTTGGATGCACAAACTTTGTTATAATATAAGGAATGCCACTCTCAAAGTTCATACGATCTGCTCTAAACTCTTTACTCGAGAGAGCAAAGCTTGAAGGGATCAGACCCTTTTTAATTAAATAATCGCTTTTATCTTTAATAGTTCTTTGTCCAGAGTACGGAATACCTAGACCATGGCTAGGTCCACTAATACACCAATCTTTACTCGTAGAAACATTAAATTCATTACAAATACGTTCGAAGGCCCTCTTATCATAAATATTATTTGCGTGATTCCACGCTGGATCCAGCGGTAATGGAGCATTGATTTCTTTAAGTATACGTCTAATCTGATAGTACACATGAAATAATATAACAGACTTATATAGTTTAAATCCTGAGGTATTAACAGATACGCCACATCCCATTGTGGCACACCAAACGGCAAAGTTTAACTGATTCTGCCAAAATTGCATCGGATTGTGAAACCAATCGTGCACCATTTTATCGTTAGTTACCGTGAAACTGTATTTTTCAAAGATATCATGGAATTTAACGGTAAACTCAGCACCAGAGGCAGTTACTATAATCGATTGATTAGTAATGTAAGTCGATTTCATATTTAAGTTATGATATAGTATCATTGTATATTTAATATGTATGTTACACTCCCGGGAATAACAAATGGTCAGTCTATTGAACTGCTTCGTACTATAGATAACTTGGATGGACAACTCGAAGTAGCTATCTGTGACGTAACGTATTACCCGCTGTGGACCAATATAAGTGCTGTGAGAGGTAATAATACGATGTTTATATCAAATGAAAAAAAAGTCATTACTATACCTGATGGGTATTACAGCGTATGCTCAGTCAATGATGAAATTTTTAAGCCTAATGGAATGAGTCTCACACAAAATGAGTCAGTAGGACAGTGAAATTCGACTCTGGAGAAAAAGGTACAATTTTTTTTTATGGTAACTTACCAGTTACACTTGGATTTACACATGTTGATATATTACCCGATTTAGTTCCCTATAAAGAGTTGTGTATCCATCTTGATCAAATAAGCACAACGGATAATATTCAACTAGAAAGTCCTTCAACTCTGCTCAGAAGTGTTCCAGTGGAAAAATGAAAAATATAATAGTGGTAGAACGGAATCTTTCTCATCATTACAATATAAAAAATTAAAGCACGGTATTATTTCAGACCTCAAAATTTCTATATTAGATGTAAAACACCAACCTGTTCATATAGGATACTTAAGTGTAACACTCCATATTATAAATAATGGTTGATTCCATATTCAAGTTATGATATAGTATCTTTGTATATTTAATATGTATGTTACACTCCCGGGAATAACAAACGGTCAGTCTATTGAACTGCTTCATACTATCGATAACTCAGATGGACAATTCGAAGGAGCTATCTGTGATGTAACGTATTACCCGCTGTGGACCAATATAAATGCTCTGAGAAGAAATAATCAGATAATGATAAATAGAAAAGGACACATTATACCTGATGGGTATTACCGCGTATGCTCACTCAATGATGAAATTTTTAAGCCTTTGGTAGTTAGTTTCACACAAAATGAGTCGAATGGGATGCTGATATTAAAAGCTGGAGAAAAGGATGTAAAGCTTTTCATGAACTTAGCAGTTACACTTGGGTTTGCACTCGGAGATATAACAGTAATCAAGACATCAGCACAGGGAGTTAAATTACCCGATTTAGTTCCCTATAAAGAGTTGTGTATCCATCTTGATCAAATAAGCACGACGGATAATATTCAACTAGAAAGTCCTTCAACTCTACTCAGATCTATTACAGTCAAAGATGAAAAATATAATAGCAGTAAAACAGAATCTTTCTCATCATTACAATATAAAAAATTAAAGCGTGGTATTATTTCAGACCTCAAAATTTCTGTATTAGATGTAAAACATCAACCTATACATATAGGATACTTGAGTGTAACACTCCATATTATAAATAATGGTTGATTCATCAGGCCCTGGAACACTCAGACAATGTAATACAATTGCCTTTCCAATCTCAGAGACACAGAAGGATTCGGTAAACCCGGTGCTGATGGTAAGTTATACACTTTACACTTACAAGATAATGTATACAAGCGGAAAGAAGTTACATTCACAGGTAATCTAGGAGATTTAAGCGATGTCGACGTTAGTAGACTCAATAAAAACACTTCGTATAATCTTACTCGCAACGATGATAATAAATGGACTATGATCGAAGCAAAAATCGAGTGGCTACTGAATATCGTCATTACCCCACCATATGTGATGACAGGTAAGGGACATAATTTAACTAAGATAATAAATAGTGGGGTCGTACTCGGGGCTTATATCCCATCAAAACGAAAAAGTGTGTTAGTCTCTCCCCTGCCAGAAAACCCAGGTCATATGTTATTTAGTCGTCCGGCATAAAAAAATGTTAGTTTAAATTTGGTTTCTGAATTCAATGATATTAAAGATAACTTGAGTGCAATACCTGATCTTTCTACGCTTATTATTGAAGACTTGTTTGGAGATGCACCAGAAGATGCCTTCGAAATATTACCATGTCTATCAATTAAATAGCTAAAGAAACACCAACGTCAACGTTGCAGTATTATTTATATGGGAGTATCACCCGTTGCAACCCTTGAGGGGGTCCAAATTATTAAAAGTGACAGCATTTCTCTTACTAACATATTCATGCCGTATAATATACAAGATTGATGTATACTCTCAAAACATTGAAGCAAGACCAATTAAAGGCTATTATATGATATTATAATATACACTATGGGTTTATATCTGGCGCTCGATGAGGCATCTGAAAAGATGGATACTATTGATGGATTTCGATTACATCAAATAAGCAACATAAAACATCGAATAGAGAAGGAGAGGGAGTTGAGACTTGGATTGTATAAAAAGTACCGCAGAGCTGTGAATGCTCTCGACGGAGTTGACACTGCGCTTGTAACAGCTGGCATGGGACTCGGTGTAGCCGGTGTTGGTTTATTATCAACTATAATCGCCGCGCCTATTGTACTTGGCATGAAAATAGCCAAGTTGCAAAAGAAAGCATTAAAACATGATAATATTCGGATACTCGCCGAAGCAAAGTTGAACAGCATTGAGGACCATATTTCAACAGCATTAGCTGATTGTAAGATATCTGAGGTTGTGTTTTTGTAATTGCTGTCAGAACTCACCAAATACAACGTAAAGAAGCAGGAGATTCGATCCAGTTCTCGTAAGACCAGTGGTATTAGTGAAGACGAGAAAAAAAAGTTCATAGAACAAGGGAGACAACAAACACATCAATTATTCTGTGCCAAACCAAAGAACTGGTTGGAGATTAAAAATAGATTGCTTACCATCATTAGATCACATTTAAACGAATGCTTGCGTAAGTATATAATAATGGAGAATTACAAACCAACAAAGGAAGAACTTGAAAAAGCTATCAAAGCATTCATACTCAGGGACAAAATTATCGAATGCAGAGAATTACCACAAGGTATATATTATATCAGTGATGTCAAACCAACCAAATACGGTCATCAATTGTTTCTTTCCAATTACCAAGAAGAGTATATAGTCTGGCCTCCTAGTAAAATGAACGAAGAGCTTAGTAAAAATGTTGAATATCACTTTGTTAAAAATAATGGTATACGTATGAATAAAAATAATAGAGAATATTTTCATTACAATTTAGTTTAATCTTATGACGATCATTGAATCACATCAGCGTTTATGCATAAAAAATTCCTCCTGTAGTGGTGGTATAGGTATATAAATCTGACTCCAGTTGATTTGCGGCAGAACCCCTATTACCTATACTACTGGAGGGGATCTATGCGATTCTCGTTCTCTTTTTATGACTCTCCTACTGCCCTCATAATAATCTTATTCAACTTGACTGTGCGTGTGTCTGCTTAGTGAGGATGCCCTGTCATATTGAGCCTTCGATTGGTTTGTTGTTTTATGCCGCACTCAGCAATATGAATTCCAGCTATATGACGGCGGTCTGTAAATAATTGAGTCGGGGCCAGACAATCCAGTGATTGATATCATGAGCATCGATCCACGCAATTGGGATCGATGACATGCATCAACTAAGTCAGCGAGTCTGACCACCCGATCCCGTAAGTCGCCTTTTACGACAAGCCAAGTCGCCTTTTTCGGCAAGCATGGGTTGCTGAAGACCTATTCTACCCCGGATGTTCACGGGTCCTTAGAGCTAGTGTTCTTTTAATAATAGTCATTGAGCCATGCCTTAGAAAGTTTCTCAAACTTCTCCTTGGACAAGGGTTCACAATAACTGCACCTTGATTTTAGCGTGCAAATTTTTTCTTGTCCTCATCCCACAACACGTTCTCTAACTAATTACTTACGAGGGCCTTCTGCCTTCTTATAACCCTGTTCTCTGCTTTTAGAACCGCTCACTGCTTGTCTTTAGTGAAGCTTAAGATGATATAGTGTGGCTTGTAAGTGTGGAACAGCTATCACGTGTACAGATGTATGCAACAACAAAAAAATTCTTGTTGTCATCTGGACACACAGGAAAAAAGTGAGGTGATTCCCCCCTCGTGGCAGTGTCTCTGGCGAGGGATAGGGTTTCCCTCACAACTATTAGATATGTTGGCAGTGAAGAGGACGGTTCTTGAAAATTTATTTAAATTTGTAGTGTGGTTCTCGGCATAAACTGGAATTTATGGCTATGATGTACTAGAGGTAGGGTATTCACAAGAATTATGGAGATATGCACCTGGAGGCCTAAGATGATTGACCCTTCTTCTATCCTTAGCCTCTTCATCGATTCCATCTGGAACTTGTGTGGACAGACAAGGTACTCTTTGATCCGGATCCTCAAATCTATGATCGTAGGAATACCGGTGAATAAAAACCCTTGATGGCGTCTGAGTTCTTCTCGCTCCCTTGTCCAATAATGTCTGTATGGCCAAGCTTGCCGCTGCCAACTTGTTTGATCTGGCTGGAATACAACTACTGGATGCTGATCAAAATGTAACTGTGCCTCCAGTGTTCGGTGTATGTCATAAGACCTCCTCCCATGGGTTCCAGAATTGGTGTTTAAGGAGAAGTCTGGTAGTCGATAATCTCACTCCACAAACAAAGACCTCTTACCTTGATGGAACATATCTTCCCTGAAGAAGTTCCCGGTGATCTCTGTCTGACTCTCTGGGTCTCTCCTGCTCCTGCCAAGTTGACAGTTGAGAACTGAGCCTCACAGAGATATCTTGTCTGACCTGTTCTTCCACTCTATGTAGTTTCTGGTTGAAGGAGGATGATGACTCCTGCTACACTCCTGCTGCAAAACCAACTGATGTAAGATCCATCTGTCATGTGTTTCATATCCATGAACTTGGCCATAGGTACCAACATCTTGTATTTTGGTGATTTTAATAGCTTGTAAAATTAGTCATAAATGACTGGCATATCTGTGAATGGAGAATCATGAGTCTTGTATGTTTGTTTCTTCATATGGATGTACGGGCAATTTGTCACCAATATTCACTCTACCAATGTTGTCATAAGCAAGCTTGTGTACCGAGGCCACAGCAGCGTATGATACTTGAAGGTTGTAGATGTACATCTAACAAAAGCAGGTCGTTCAAACCTCTGGGGTGAAGGCTCTTTGTCAACCTTGGGTTGTAAGTGGGGTTGTAAGTGGGGCTAGAAGTGGTACAGTTGTTCTATCAGTTCTGTGAATGTATATTCTGGTTGAAAACTGTCAAGAGGAGACAACGCAGCTTCCCCAGTACTTTCAATCCCTAGTTCTGATTCATGATCCGATGCAGCGTTGTTGTCTCTGGGCTAACGTAATTCTCTGAAGAGATTTTCATCTTTGCCTGTTTTTTTATGAACAGTGAACTGTGACATCTTCTGAAACATGTCATAACCTTGGGCATAGGGTCTGACAGGGACTAATGTTACTGTTTGTTCTTATGTGGGTGACAGTAGCTAGGTAGTGAATGTCGATTGCTTCCTTGTATGTCCTGTTGCCTAGTCCTGATGATATCTGGTTGACACTAGTGCACTCAGGAAAGAAGTGAGGTTATCCCAGCCTTCACATGCACAGAAGCACAAGGCACAGGAAAACATCTACCTAAGAATTAATTATGGACACCTGTTGAAAATCTAAAGATATTGTGATTTATTTACCCTAAAAATTTCACAAGGTCATATCATGATTGTTTCAAACACATCATGATTTTATGTCCAAATATACTAAATAATATAACATACCTATCAAAAGGTCGGGTGATGGTGGATCCTGGGGTATATAAAGTTCACCCGGGCAAGCAAACAGGATGAGGTTCAAAATCGGGTCTCAAAACTAAACATGTCAAACAAAAATTGAAAACTGACCTGCTTTGAGATTTGTTAACTCACTTCGCAAAGTTGCTTAACAATGTGACATTCGAATAGAAATTATGTTAGTTATGACTTTCATTAGCATAGAGCAGATTCACCAATTCCATTTTACTCTTTAAACATGACCTATATGTAGATACTATGCCAAGTGACCATGCAGGTCACGTGGAGTTGTACCCAATTTCATATGGCTGGCCTATGAAATTTAATGACATAATCGTTATATCATAAGACCTCCATGGAAGCAGTTTAGATTACTGGTATACCAAGGTCTCATTAACCATGTCTCATTTTGCAACGATATTTCATGGCACCAATTCCCACACATGGTATACCATGATCATTCCATGCTTATTTCAGGTGGGTAGCAACCTGAAGTTGGTGAAATATGCTACACTATTCAACATCTAATATGAAACATTCGAATAACATTGCAATGCCATCACCGGCGTTACCATGCCAGCTGTAATGTATTCACTTTAATAAAAAAGTCCAAACTCAATGTCTGTATCCATAATGTGCACCACCTTCAACAAAGCTGTATTTCCTGTAAAATTATGACTTATACACAGTAATAACGAAAGTCTGAAAAACTTAATGAGATCAGTAGGAACTGACAAAGCTTTTTCTTTAAAAGAGATTTATTTCTCAATGGTCAGTGCAACGAGTCACTTGGAGAGAGAAAGGAGCAGGTCCATCATGCAGTAGCAAGAACTACATTACAATCAGCATCAAAAGGTCCAGTACAACACCTGATGTGTATACAAAGTTTCACAAATATATATCAAACAGTTCATAAGTTATCCTCTTGAAATAAACAATATCCTCATTTGAGCAAACACAAAAGCACAACTAAACCAGGGCCATAACTCTGTAAAATGTTAATTATTGATAGCTGTTTTCAAACTTGATAAGATATTCATCACAAAATGATGTATTAAAAAAATATGTCATCTATCCTTGCGTACACTATTTTCAAACAGTTGAGAATACGGTGCTGATTTCTTGTGGGATGAATGAATCAAAACCTCAAATTCTGCTTCATACCAGGAGGTAATGTCTTCAACAATAGAATTCAGCTACATTTCGAAAGATTAAATATCCTCAATAAAAGCGGAACCTCCATTACCTCATCAGTAACCTTCTGCTGCACTCGAGTGACGTCACCTATTTTGGAACACCTCTTTGGCTTGGATTCAGGTACTTCTAAACTTTGTGTGGTGGCGATTAGGTTGCCTAACGCTAGCAGTTTTGGTTCGATTCCCGGCTGGGACCCTACCCAAAAACTTAAAAGTATGAGAATCTGTACTTTAGTAAGAAAGTGTTATCACAAATATAACATTTGTTACATTTTACCACTTTCTAAATGGCATAGTGTGTTCAGGGATTTAGGCCATGGGAGCCATGCCAATTTACACTTTTTTTTCTTTTTTTAAAATTTTTTATTCAGTCATTACACATAATACATAAGCACTCGGAGAGCAATACAGTTTTATGAATATTGATCTTTCTCAAAAGGATATGGTACAGAGGAGGCCTAAAGCATAATCCACATCATGGTACAGAAGAGGACATAATCCACATCATGGTACAGATGAAGGCATATTTATGTATAGAATTAAGGAGATGCGGTATTTATGGTACATCAAATTATGTTGCAAACATCAAGTGAATAAGTTATTTTGCAGTTTGAGGAAACAAAGCCCATTTTCTATTAAAGGCAAAGAAGTCGTTTTTTCTACGTGCAATATGATATTCAACGTCATAGATACTTCTTATTGTGTTCTTAAAAGCAACAAAGTCAACATTTTCATTCTTAATACACTGGACAAAGATAAATCTTTTAGCAGCTACAATCAAATGGTTAATTAATACATCAGAGGTACCAAAGAGGAGCTCGTTGTCAGTTATAAGGATTTTTCTATGCAAGATATGAGTCAAGTAAATACAGAAATCTGACCAAAAATTCTTAACAACATGACATTCGATATAAACATGAAAAATATTTTCTTTGTGAGTATGACACATAGAGCACTCGTCGTTATCAATAAGTTTCATTCTTAATAACTCACGTTTAGTAAATATTGCTTTATGAATAAATCTAAACTGGAAATCCCTGAGTTTTGTGTCCCTTAACCCATGGCAATATACACTGAATATTTGTTTCCATGGAAAAGAGCATCCCAGCTGATTTTCCCATTTCAAACAAGATTTAGGGAGAGGGAGGGAATACCCTATCAATTTATTATAAAACACTTTTGTTCCTTTAATAGAACGTGTAAGATCATAAATCCAAGGAGATATTGTGAGATTAGAAGAGGAATGTAGATTTTTATCAATATTTTGTCTCCAACTTCTTGGAATATTAAAAAACATACGGTTATAGTCGAGAAAAGTTCCTTTAAGATCATAAAGTTGTTGTAAACGTGGGAAAGGAATCCATCCGTTTTCATCATACAAGTCTTTTATCGTAACTATACCTTTTTTAAACCAGTCATTAAAAATTAATACTGGTTCTCTAAAATAATGGTTTAACCATATGGGTTGGGAAGCAATTTCTGTTTTTTCTAACTCTTCAAAGTCATATGAATGCATAAAGTCACTCCAGGCTATAAGGGTATCTTTCCAGAACGGATTTACAATTTCCCAATTCTTGTGCAAACTGGCACCTAAAGTGTAGATATGAGCCAGCTGAAAACTAGCAAGGTCATAATTAATGTTTTTTTCACAATATCTTTTTAAACATGAAATTTTTAAAGATGATATAAATTTGGGTATATCAGTCATTTTCAATCCACCTTGACTATAATTCCTTTTCAAATAATCCCTCTTAATCTTATCTCTTTTGCCACTCCAAATAAAGTTAAAAAGAATTCTATTCAATTGATCAATAAAAGCTTTTGATGGATTTGGGAGAGCGGAAAAAATATGTACAAGGGTAGAGAGAATTAAGGTCTTAACAACTGTTATTTTACCCATCAAAGTCAAATTACGTTTTTTCCATTTGCTTAAAATACCATAGATATTTTCAAGGCGTTTTTTAGTGTTGATTACCCAAAGGTCTTTTAAGTCAACATTAAAACATATGCCCAAAACTTCAAAGTTGCCATCATGCCAATCTAGCTTTAAGTTAGGACAAAATCGGACTTTACTACCAGCCATACTGCCTATCCATATTGCTTTGGTTTTTTCAAAGTTCATTTTTAATCCTGAGATTTTGTAAAAAGTTTCAAGTGTATCCATGGCTGATTTTAATGATTTTTCCGAGCCATCTAAAAAAAGTTGGGTGTCGTCAGCATATTGGCCCAATGTGTGTTCAATATCGTGTAGAAGTATACCTTTTATATCTTCATTATTACGAATCATGATACCGAGAATTTCAGCTACGAAAAGAAACAAATAGGGGGAAATTGGGTCACCCTGTCTACAACCTCTTTCATTCATGGAAAATTTAGAGAGGTAGCCATTTTGGACAATACAAGAAGAGGCATTAGATATGAGTATATGTATCCATTTGATCAAATTTGGCCCAAAGCCAAATTTTTCCCGAACGAGGAAAATAAAATCTTTATTCACGGTGTCGAACGCTTTCTCAAAATCAATGAGTATCAACGTACCTTTTTTGTCAAGTCTCTTAGTTTCAAATATGATATCGTAAAGTAATCTAGTATTTTCACTTAAACATCTCCCAGGGATAAATCCTGATTGATTGCAATGAATTAATTTGTTTAAAGATTGCTTGATTCTATTAGTAATACAAGAGCTTAAAATCTTATATAAAGCATTTAATAAAGTAATGGGACGCCAATTTTTTAATCTTTTTCTATCTTTATTTGCTTTTGGAATGCAAGTAATCACGCCCCAGTTCATAGTAGAAGTCAAAGAGTTAGAGTGGTAAGCGTGATTAAAGTATCTCCATATACAGACTCTTATATCTTTCCAGAAAAATTTAAAGAAGTCAATTGGGAAGCCATCAAGACCTGGGCTCTTATTATTTTTCATTGCAAGTGTAGCTTTACCAATTTCGTTTAAGGATAACGGCTGTTCAAAGGCTTGTTGCATATCAATCTCTAGTTTTGGAATTGGAATATTGTTTAACATCAGTCTTGGGTCAATATCTACCGAACTATTTTTTTGGTACAAGTTTCTATAAAATGATTCTTGTTCTTTAATGATGAGAGTTGTATCATTCAGTTCCTCACCTTCACTATTAATCAAAGAGGATATGATATTATTTGTAAAAATTCTATTTTCAAGACGACAAAAGTATTTAGTTGGTTTCTCTCCCTCCTCATACCATTGTAATCTCTTATTAAAAGCATTTATCTTGCTTTCTTCTTCTTTAATTTTTTCATACTCCTTTTTTGATTCAGATAATTTACTTAAAGCTTCTTCAGAAATATTTTGAAAATCCTCTCTAATTTTGTTTTCATATTGGTTTATTTCTTTTTCTAAATCGCCCAATTTCTTTCCTCTTTTCTTTTTTCAAATATAAGGAAAAAGAAATTGTTTTACCTCGCAAATTCATTAAAAAGGTTTCCAAGAATAGGGAATCAGGTATATTCAGTTTTAAATCCAAATCATCAAAAGGAGCAGAATGGTCTGATCTATAAGATGGATGCACATATTGTTGTTTTGTTTCATCTAAAACAGTCGTAACCATATCCACATATTGTTTATTTCTTAAAAGGGAAGTGTTAAATTTAAAATATCCACGGCCCCTATTTTTTATCAGAGAATCATTTAGGCATAAAGAAATAGCCGAATGGTCAGATTTATAACCTGGGAGAATGTCAGCAGCAGAGGATAGGTTCAAAATATCTTCACTAACCAGAAAAAAGTCTAGCCTAGCTTGCTGTCTGGGTTTATGTTTCCACCATGTAAATTTTCTAACAGCTGCATTCTGTTCACGCCAAACATCATATAGGTTAAACTGAGATAAATAGTCTAGAACCGTTTTTCTAGCATTTGGGTTGTTAATATTTTTATAGTTTTCCAGATCTAGAGATTGATCAAGAATGAGGTTCCAATCACCACAAATTATAATCGCTTCATTATCAAGTCCATCAATGGCATTAAAGATATCATGATAAAATTTTGGGTGATCAGAATTAGGACGATATAAAGTAGCTAAGGTCAATCTTATTCTTTTAATTGTTATATCAGCAATTATAAAATTTCCACCATCATCTATCATAACCTTATGAATAGACATTTCAATGGAATTAAAGAGAATAGCCACCCCGCGGGCATTAGACTTGAAGGGAGCGAAAATACACTCAAGGCCCCAGTCATTCCTAAAAATGTTCACTTGATTTTTATCTATATGAATATCTTGAAGGCAGATGACATCAAAATTTCGTTTGCGCCAAATATTAAAAACCTCTTTTCTTTTTAGCTTATCAGCTAAGCCTCTGCAGTTTGCAGATAGGAAGGATAGTTTAGATTGTATAGACATTGCATATTAGAGTTATAGTTTTGACAACAGAATATACAAGGGATACATATCTTGTCTGTGCAATGACTGATTTCTTTGGTTTTATATGAAAATAAAAGAAAAGGAAAGAATAAAAACAAAGAAAGACCGATGTTTGCTGCTCAAGGGTTTTGGAAATTCCTATATTTCCCCGCATAGTTTGGTAACAAGGCCATAATATTATTGATTTATATCAGTAAGTGAACATATGAGGTCATATAAGCATTCATGTAAATCGCATCTCAGTTGCCGACATACAAAGAAAACTAAAGTAACTTACACAGGCGTAATAGAAGATAATACACAAAAACTAGAGGGTATTTTCACACTAGTGTGCGCACAGCGTTTTGAACACAATAGCAAGCATTTAGATAATGTCCACAGAGATGCTGTGAGTAAAAAAAAATAAAAAAAGGAAGCGTGATAAAATCCTCAAGTGTTTTTCCAAATATCCAATAGAAATATAGAAACCCATATAGATCCTATGGGGAAAAAAAAGGAAGCATCATAAAATCCTCAAGTGTCCTCTGAGGGGAAAAAGGAGGCGTCATAGAATCCTCAAGTGTTTTAGGTATATCCAATCAGGATATGGAGACCAAAATCAAAAAGTTAGTCAAAGACTATTTGGATATTGATGAATAAATAGTTGTCTATAACTTGTATACACCGTACTTACACGTAGGGAGATACAAAGCATTCATGTATATAGCATCTCAATTGTAGACATACAAAAGAAACTAAAGTGACTTACACTCCTATGGGTTAATCCATGAATAATCCAGCTGTTAAACACAGGCGTAATAGAAAATAATACACAAACACTAGAGGGTATTTTCACACTAGTGTGCGCACAGCGTTTTGAACACAATAGCAAACATTTAGATGATATCCACATAGATCCTGTGAGGAAAAAAAAGGAAGCGTCATAAAATCCTCAAGTGTTTTTCCAAATATCCAATCAGGGTATAGAAACCCATATAGATCCTATGAGGAAAAAAAGGAAGCATCATAAAATCCTCAAGTGTCCTCTAAGGGGAAAAGGAAGCGTCATAGAATCCTCAAGTGTTTTAGGTATATCCAATCAGGATATGGAGACCAAAATCAAAAAGTTAGACCTAGACTATTTGGATATTGATGAATAAATAGTTGTCTATAACTTGTATACACCGTACTTACACGTAGGGAGATACAAAGCATTCATGTAAATAGCATCTCAATTGCCGACATAAAAAGAAAACTAAAGTGACTTACACTCATATGGGTTAATCCATGAATAATCCAGCTGATAGACACAAGTGTAATAGAAAATAATACACAAACACTAGAGGGTATTTTCACGCTAATGTGCGCATAGCGTTTTGAACACTATAGCAAACATTTGGATGATGTCCACATAGATCCTATGAGGGAAAAAAAAGGAAGCGTCATAACATCCTCAAATGTTTTCGGTATATCCAATCAGGATATGGAGACCAAAATCAGAAAGACAGTCCTAGACTATTTGGATATTGATGAATAAACAAATGTCTATAACTTGTATACACCGTACTTACACGTAGGGAGATACAAAGCACACTTGAAACACCACGAATTTTCACATATCTTGTGGGAAAGAAAAACGAAGCCTCATAAAATCTTCCTGAGAGTTGATTGAACGAGAAAGTCAGTTATTTCTTCACTCTATGTTCTCGTTCACCATAATAGCGCGCCATGGATCATCTTTTCCCCTACGATAGAGCAGAGAGACTTGTGTACCTTTCTCCTGGATCTTAGTGTGGTAGTTGTACTTCCTGCGAATTTCATAAGCCCTGTTAGCGAGCTTTGTTCTGTACTTTTTCAGCACAACCGGAAGGTCTGTGCGAATGGAAATTTTCCTCTGTCTCAGTAGCTTTGAGTTTTTGTAGCTGGAGTCGTAAATTCGTTGACGGTCGCTCATGCTGACGAATCTTACCATGATAGTTTGTGGTTTATCCGGAGGCGAGTATGTCGGGTTGATACGGGGGAGTCTGTGAATTGCGACGAAATTCATTACACTTGCCTCTGGGACGCCCATATCGTGAAAAAGCTCTCTGCACGCTTTTTCCGGGTCTTCGTTGTCTGGGACGCCGTATACAAGAAGATTGCTTTTCCTGTTGCAAACTTTTTGTAAGAGTAATTTCTGTTCGATGTCCTTTCTCAAGTCTTGTAATTCTTCACGCTGGGCTTGTAATTCGTCCTTATTCTTTTGAATATTAGATGAGTTGAAGTCGACAGATTTAACTAATTCGTTCAGTGTTTGACAAATAGGAGCAAGTTCGTTTTTCAGCGTAGCATGAATTTGCTGAGTTTGTGATTGAAGTAAGTCCGTAAAATGGACCTTCATAGTTGTCTCAAGATTTGAAAGTTGCTGCGAATAGGGAATCGAAATGGCTGCCGCCGTGTAGTCATTTCCGTTTTCATGGGTAGGATTTGTTTTCGGATTTTTTTCATTATTAGTGAAAAAAGAGTCCAAATTTCCTGGCTGCAGTGAAGAAGGAGTATTCGTTTCACTTTTGTTACGATTACTTTTTCTAGTACTGGCCATTATCAGTTCAGATTGCTTGGATTCACGCGGAGCTCTTGAGAGAGAGTGTTACCCCATGCGCAGCGCCACCGGAAGTTTACACTTGTCAGAGGGGTACACAAAGTATGCCGTCTGGACTACTGGTCGTCAGACTTTCATATTTCTGGAAGCTACAGTGGCTGAGTGCGTTCGATCGCTGACTTTGTGTGCTGGTGATTAGGTGCCCCACTCTGGCATTGTGGGTTCGAATCCCAGATGGCACTCAACCCAAACAGTACGAACATTTGTACTTTACTAAGAAAGTTTTATCCCAAATACAACATTTGTTATGTCAAAGGTAGTAGTCTTAAAACCTAATTACAATCAGACAATGTCTAAGTTTGACTCAAGTCTCTTAGTAAAGTACAATGTCTTGATTTTGATCCAGAATGGGCCACTAAAAAGGGTGGGGGTATACATATTCCAAGGAATTCTATCCGTCCGTTCTTCTGCCATTCCTTCCAAGAACATTTTTTGTGTGACCTTTAACTTGAAAACTACCACATAGATTCTTTTCAAACTTGGTGAACACCTCTTATACATGTAAGAGAGGTGCAGTGCAAAGTACTTAAACATTTGTGCGATCTATCACTAGGAAACTACTTTGTGGATTATTTTTAAATTTATGGAACAGTTTCCCTACTAATAGAAGAGGTGCAGTGACAAGTTTCATTTTGATACGTATAATTTCTGAAATACCTGATTTTCCACCTGTTTTGAACTCAATTATTTTGATTTTTTTGTTACCTCAGACAGAGACCATATAATATTATATGGTCTCTGCCTCAGATTTGTGCAATCTATAACTTAAAACATGCTTCATGGATTTGTCTTCAATTGGGGGTACAGTTTCTATTCCACAATAGGAGGTGCAGTGCAAAGTTTGGTTTCAATAAGTGGATTTCCTTGACAGTACATCTGACCTTTAATATTAGAGGCAATTATTTGGAGGGACATATGTCGTAAATAAACCAAATATGACAGCCCTTGGTCGAATTCAAAGTAACAACAAAAATACAGCATATGATACTTATTATATATAGGTCACCATCACCTACTACTATTATCACAAGATTATCAGCAATTATCACACATAATTATTCAATTCATGTAAATACATGAATGCACATTTAACTTAATTTGAGTTGAAAAATGGCAAACATATAATTATATATACTAGGTTTAAGCTAAGTCAAAGACATACTAACTGTACCTTGACATACACACTCATTGACTTAATTGCTGTCATGGCAGCACTAGTTAAAATCAGTAATTTTGAAATCACATGTAAGTGACACCATTACATGGATGATCCATGCAAATCTTAAACCTTAATATACCTTGCCTTGCAGTTTCAAGGATACATGTCAACTATGAAAAGATTTATATCATATATACTGAACCGCAAAAGAAACGCAAGATTGTAAAATATAAATTATTTATGGTAAAATGCAGAAAATATATGTCAAGACTGTAGGTGTGAATATTCCGTGATGCCCTGATGCGTTTGTGAGACAAACATTCCATCGAACGGTACAATGAGGCCTGAAATTAGTCGCCACAACGCAGCCTTGTCCAAGGCCATGGGTGACAGTTACCATGCTTTGCCGTGGACACCAACATTACATGGATGATCCATGCAAATCTTAAACCTTAATATACCTTGCCTTGCAGTTTCAAGGATACATGTCAACTATGAAAAGATTTATATCATAAATACTGAACCACAAAAGAAACGCAACATTGTAAAATATAAATTTTATATGGTAAAATGCAGAAAATATATGTCAAGACTGTAGGTGTGAATATTCCGTGACGTCCTGATGCGTTTGTGAGACAAACATTCTATCGAACGGTACAATGAGGCCTGAAATTAGTCGCCACAACGCAGCCTTGTCCAAGGCCGTGGGTGACAGTTACCATGCTTTGCCATGGACACCAACATGCACGTGTAACTCATGGAGGCTATGGGTATAAAAATCAACTTGAACTGCCTTTCTGGCACTCGTAATTTTGAAGCGGCAGGTATGCCTCGATTATCCACACAACAGAGAGAACAAGCGATCGGTCGATTACAAGCTGGACAACGGTCCCAGGTTGTGGCCAACACTTTCAATGTTCACTTTAGCACCATCCACCACCTGCAGCAGCGCTACAACATCACAAACAGTACTGCGGACCGCGCCCGACGTGGACGCCCCCAAGTGACCACGCCCAGGCAGGATCGGTTCATCCACCGCCAACACCAACGGGATCGCTTCAGACCAGCCAGTGTGACAGCTTGAAACTCCATTGGCACTAGAGGGCGACCGATCAGTGACGATACGGTACGACGTCGGCTGACTAGCAACAACCTGTATTGCCGTCGGCCCGCTTGAGTGCCCATCCTCACCGCCCGCCACCGCCAGGCACGGCTGCAATGGGCTACACAACACCGACATTGGCGGCATCAACAATGGAGGACAATTGTCTTCTCTGATGAGAACCGGTATTGTGGATCCATGTCTGATGGGAGAGTGAGGGTGTTGAGAAGGAGGGGTGAACACTGTAGGGACCATTGTGTCGTGGAAAGAGACCCGTGGGGTGGTCAGAGCAACAACATTGTTTGGGGTGCTATAGGCCTGAACCAGAGAATTGGCCCTCATGTGTTTCACAATATTGGCGCTGGCAGGGGGAATGGCATCACAGCGCAACGCTACATTGACCAGATCCTGAGACCTTACATCGTTCCCTACTTCGCACGTCACCAGAACCACGTGTTCCAGCGGGACAATGCGCGTCCCCACATGGCCAGGCTCACCAGGAACTTCCTGCACCAGCACAACATCCAAACCATGCCATGGCCAGCTATGAGCTCGGATTTAAACCCGATCAAGCACCTGTGGGATGAAATACAGAGACGGCTGAACCAGGTGGTACCAACACCAAGAACTCGTGCTGATCTGGAGGCAGCTTTCGTCAGGGTGTAGGCACAGGTGCCTATGGCCTTCGTGAACCGCCTGCTACACTCCATGTACCGTAGGTTTATGGCTGTGTTGAACACCCAGGGAGGGCATACGAGGTACTGACATTTCCCACCCCACCATTTCCATGTGAGTGATCGGCTCAAAGCAAGAACTTGCAAGAACGTTCCATGGACTGTGGTCAATGTGCATGCAAAACATGAACTGTCTAAGACTTATCATAATTGACCTCTCTGTCGCTTTGTGAATAAACCACATTTCACAGTCACACAGTACTCGCGTTTCTTTTGCGGTTCAGTATATATACACATAAAAACTGTACAAGTCTATTCTAATACATATGGACATATTTGTCTTGATTAACATGTTCTGGAACTAAGTACAAAGGGTTAATCTTGTAATCATTCAGCTTGATCAGAGTCCATCTCCCCTGCTGCAGTCCGGAGTATTTTCTAAACTTCATCTTCTTATGGAAAGCCAGCTGTTGATGTGCCTTGCGATTCTGTCACTGCATCCATACTCTCCATAAATGGCACATAATGAAATCTGCAACAAACAGATAATTTATAACACAGATATAAAAATAGAAAATCCCTGTCACCACTATATCCTGAATGCCATAAAACTTCTAACATACAAGGATTTAGCTGGGTCCATCTATTTTTCAAGTCCAACTGACTCTCAGTAATAATAATTGAGGGTGTTCAAGGCATGAACATGGTGATACAGGTTGGATACTTATTTCACTTGATTTCCAAGAATGTTATTCATGTCATATCACTGCTCATAAGCCTGATAAGCTATTAATAAGCTATAAAAGATGAAAAGCTTAAAGAAAAACAACCATTAACATAGCTGCAAACAGCGATGTCGGGCTCTATGTTTTCCAAAAGCACCGAGTCATTTAGTTTCAGCCTACTTGAATCCACTTTATAGATACAGTGCACATGAGTATTATATAATTAATAATTAGATATTTCACTGGTCCATTTTGACGAAATTGGTGGACATCCTTGGGTGTTGCTAACCCATTTCAGTGTTCGTTCATATTCGAATCCTCAAATGGTTGGCTTGTACCAATACCATAAAAATTAAGGCATCGCTTGCGGCATATCACCGCTATTGAAATGGCATGTGCAGGAGTGTCCCAGGGTGTTCTAAACCCATTTCAGACCTTGACCATGTTCCAATCCCTGAATTGTTTTCTTGTACCAACACTGTCAAAGATTAAGCACTGGTTGTGGCATATCAATGCTACGACATTGGCATGTTCCGGAGAATCCAAGGGTGTTCTAAGCACATTTCTGACCTTGACCATGTTCAAATCCTCACATGGTTTGCTTGTACCAATGCCGTCAAAAGATAGTCATCGCCTACAGAACATTGTCACTACGAAATTGGCATGTGCCGGAGTGTCACAGGGCTACTTAACTCATTTCCAACCTCGACCATGTTTGAATCCTTTATATGGTTTGCTTGTGCCAACGTTGTCTAATGTATGCAGTGCTTGCGGGTCATCACCACTATAAAAATTGAAGGTTCAGTGGTGTACCAGATCTTCTAAACCCATTTCAGACTTCAACCATGTCCGAATCCTCAAAGGGGTTGCTTGTACCAATGCCGTCAAATGTAAGGAACCGCTTGTGAGGCATCACCAGTATGAAATTGACATGTGCAAGGGTGTCCCATGGTGTTTCAACCAATTTTCAACTTCGACCAAGTTCGAATTCTCAAATGGTTTGCTTGTACCAATGCCCTCAAACATAAGGAACCGCTTGCAAGACATCACCACAAGTGTCCCAGTGCGTTCTTAACCCATGTTTGACCACGACCACATTCGAATTTTCAAATGTAGCCACTGGTTGCAGACATCGCCGCTATGACATTTGCATGTGCTGGGTGTCCAAGGCTGTTCTAAACCCTTGAATCATGTTCGAATCTACAAAGGGTTTGCTTGTACCAATTCTGTCAACATATGGCCACCGTTTGCAGGACATCACCGATAGTTATTTTTTGGTTATCTGCCCTTGGTCGTTGGGCCTATGGCCTTGGGATTTTAGTGGTATCTGCTTCAGGACATTGGGAATCTTTGTGCAAATTTTGAAGAGATTCTGGGCGCTGGTTCTTGAGTTATGATTGGAACAAAAAACGCAGGAATAACAATACAGAATAAATATAGCTGCGGGCAGCGATGCGGGCTCTATGATTTCTAGAAGCACTGAGTCATTCAGTTTCAGCCTACTTGAATCCACTTTATAATACAGTGAAGTATTGTACAGAGTATTGTATAATGTAATTAATAATTTGATATTTCTCTGACTTCTTCTTTGATAGGCATTAAGAAGTTGGAGTACTAAGTAAGGATAAGAATTTATGGATGAACAACTTCTTTATTACAATTAAGAGTGATGTTTTGGTGTAGGTTCTATCACCGTTATCAAGCAAGTGATATAAGAGTGTGGTTGACAAGTATCTATACAAGTAGGAGGCAATGTTTACACAGAAGAGTAGATATTGTTATACTGGAGTAGAGAAGCCTGTTATGTACACACAAGGGCAGTGATGACAATTGTCGATGAAGTCAGTTGCATAAACAAAGGATGAAGCCATTAATATAAACAACGGGATTATGGCTGATTGGGGTCTTTGATGAGTTGATGGTACGCCGGGGGTTATCAAAATCAAAATCAAATATGGCCGCAACTAATAACTATATATCAATGTTTGATGTGTTATGTCTGAAGACAAATCTCAGAAAGTTTGGTAGCATTTCATGTGGTGGATTCAGAGTCGTATGCTTTTGAAGACCTGTGTACCAAAAACACACTGTGAAAACCCTGAATCCAATATGGCTGCCAAACCATTTGGCCAATGGTCAAAGTTAAAGAACAAAAGATGTCAAACACCTAATGCAGCAGGCACATGTAGCGTGTGAAAGGAATCGGACCAGCAGTTTCCGAGCAAGAGGGCAAATTACATCTCATGCCAATAAGTCATTTAGTTCCATCCAACTTGAATCAACTTTTTAAATGCAGTGCACATGAGTATGCTATAGTGTAATTTATTACTTGATATGTCATAAGTCCGTCTTGACAAAATTGGCGGGAGCCAGAGCATTCTTGGGTGTTCTTAACCCATTCCAGTCCCTGTTCATATTCGAATCCTCAAAAGGTTTCCGTGTAGCAATGCCGCCCAAAGTAAAGTCCCTTAGATAAGAGCCTTAATAATAAATCGAACGATTACAAATGGACAATATGATTACAATAATAATCCAGACGATCCCCCTCTTCATACACACACCAAATTTGGTCGAAATCGGACCAGTAGCTTCCGAGTTACAAGTGTTCAAAGGTCTGCTATTCAGAGGTCTGCTGTACGGCAGTTTGTGGCAGGGTCTCAGTTTTGGTTTGGTTTTGGTTTGGTTTGTTGTTTTACGCCGCACTCAGCAATATTCAAGCTATATTACGGCGGTCTGTAAATAATCGAGTCTGGACCAGACAATCCAGTAACTGACATCATGAACATCAATCCACGCAATTGGGATCGATGACATGCATCAACCAAGTCAGTGAGCCTGACCACCCGATCCCGTTAGCCGCCTTTTACGACAAGCGTATTCGCCTTTTACGGAAAGCATGGGTTGCTGAAGACCTATTCTACCCCGGATCTTCACGGGTCGGGTCTCAGTTAGTGGCAGGGTGGCAGTAAGTGGCAGGGGGTCAAATCGTCTGGGAGAAAAATGAGCGTAGCTCCCTTGTTCATTGAGCTACAGTTAAACGGATTAGTGTTCTGAGTTTTCGCCGGGACTCCAGGTTATTGTTGCATTGCTTAGACAAAGTGCTGAACCTGTTTCCAACCTTGTCCATGTTCGAATTCGCATATGCTTTGCTTGTACCAATGC
The DNA here is from genome assembly GCF_022045235.1 of Haliotis cracherodii. Classification (NCBI taxonomy): domain Eukaryota; kingdom Metazoa; phylum Mollusca; class Gastropoda; order Lepetellida; family Haliotidae; genus Haliotis; species Haliotis cracherodii. Next base: position 36,362,897 of record NW_027266286.1, read on the forward strand.
CGTCAAAAATAAGGAAACGCTTGCGAGACATCGCCCCTACGACATTGATGTGTCCCAGAAGATCCCGGGATGATCTACACCCATTTCAGACGCCGTCCATGTTCGAATCCAAATATGGTTTGCTTGTACCAACCCCGTCAAATGCAAGGAACTGCTTGTGAGACATCACCACATGTGTCCCAGTGAGTTTTTAACCCACGTTTGACTTCGACCATGTTCGAATCCTCAAATGGTTTGCTTGTACCAACGCCGTCAAATGTAAGGAACTGCTTGTGAGACATCACCACAACAAAATTGAAATGTGTATGGGTGTTCCATGTGGTTTAACCAATTTCCGACTTCGACCATGTTCGAATCCTCAAAAGGAACCGCTTACGAGACATCACCACATGTGTCCCAGTGAGTTTTTAACCCATTTCTGACCTCGAATCCTCATGTTCGAATCCTTACATGGTTTGCTTGTGCCAACGCCGTCTAATGTATGCAGCGCTTGTGGGACATCGCCGCTACGAAATTGATGGTTCCAGGGCGTACCAGGATATTCTTAACCCATTTCTGACTTTGACCATGTTCGAATCCTCAAATGGTTTGCTTGAACCAACTTCATCAAAATATTGTCATTAGTGTCCCAGGGTGTTCTAAACCAATTTCTGACTTCGACCATGTTCGAATCCTCAAATGGTTTGCTTGTACCAACGTCGTAAATCATAGTCATCGCAGGCAGGCTGGACATCACCGCAAGAAATTGGCCTGTTCTGGGGGTGTCGGGGGGCACAGGGGGTACGGTAGCATTTGGCAATTGGGAAATAAAGTAGCAGGTCAGGGAGCCTGACCACCCAATCTAGATAGTCGCCTCTCAAGACAAGCATGGGTTGCTAAAGACCAATTCTAACCCTAATCTTCAAGAGTAGTCTACAGTCAAAGGGAAATAATCCTACCTAGATTTTACGAGGCTTCATTCTTAGTATTTTTGAAATAAATAATCACATATTACCACCAAGCAGTGTTACTTTTAGCATGCAACCAAGAACACAAAATGAAGTACATATGTGAAACTAACTTCATGCAAACTTTCAATAGTTTCTTTAAAGAACCTTACAAGATATGATCTTTAAAGTAAAATTTCGGTGATGAAAATCAAAATCAAATTTGGCCGCAACTATCAAAGATGGCCAATGACAGCTATTAGAACATTGATTTGTTGTGTATGGAGACAATTCTCAGAAAGTTTGGAAGCATTTGATTCAGCGGATTCAGAGTTCCATGCTTTTGAAGACATGTACCCCCAAAACACTGGGAAAACCTTGAATTCAATATGGCTGCCAAACCATGTGACCAATGGCCAAAGTCAAAGCACAAAAAATGGCAGGCACCTAAAGCAGCAGACACATGCCAATTGTGAAAGTAATTGGACAAGCGGTTTGGGAGCAATAGGCCAACATAAATGTTAACAAAAATCTTGTTTTTTGGTTATCTGCCCTTGGTCTTTGGGCCTATGGCCTTGGGATTTTTGTGGTATCTGCTTCAGGACATTGGGAATCTTGGTGCCAAGTTGAAGAGATTCTGAGCTGTAGTTCTTGAGTTATGATTGGAACAAAAAACGCCAGAATAATAATAATAATAATAATAATAATAATAATAATAATAATAATAATAATAAATAAATAATAATAATAATAATAATAATAATAATAAATCGAACGATTACAATAGGTCTCTTGCCTTTCAGAATAATAAAGAATACTACTACTACTACTACTACTACTACTAATAATAATAATAATAAATCGAACGATTACAATAGGTCTCTTGCCTTTCAGGCATAGAGCCCTAATAATAATAATAATAATAATAATAAATAATAATAATAATAAATCGAACGATTACAATAGGTCTCTTGCCTTTCAGGCATAGAGCCCTAATAATAAATCGAACAATTACAATAGGGCTCTTGCCTTGTAGGCAGGGAGCCATAATAATAAATATAGATGCGGGCAGCGATGTCGGGCTCTATGATTTCTAGAATTACTGAGTCATTCGGTTTCAGCCTACTCGAATCCGCTTTATAATACAGTGCATAAGAGAATTGTACAATGTAATCAATAATTTGATATTTCACTGATTTCTTCTTTGATAGGCATTTAGAAGTTGGAGTACTAAGTAAGGATAAGAATTTATGGATGAACAACTTTTTTATTACAATTAAGAGTGACGTTTCGGTGTACTTACTTACTTACTTATATTGGAGATTTTACGTGCACTTTCCGACTGCAGCGTATTTCGCACACGGGCCCGGCCAAGCCATTTAATGTGTTTCCGAAAAGGGAAAAAAGTTGTTTGGCAATACAGTAGGGGTGTTTTAGTGGTTGCTTATATAGAATTTTGGAAATTTTGAGATTTGGAAAAAATGCCAAGAGGGTTTGGGGGGCGATCTAAGGGACCTGAGTATGGAAGTTTGTTAGTTTGATTATGTGTTTTGGTTTTGGTAGTTTATTGGGGTTTTAAATGCGATTTATTAGTCCTGTTTTGATTAAGTATACGCCTAAGGCTTTGAATTTTTCTATTTTATTTTGTGGTTTTAGGATTGCTTCTAGAGTAAGAGCCTTATTTGGATTTAGGGTGGTTTGTAGTAAAGTTCAGTGTGTTAGGTAGTGGGTGCAGTGTATGAGTGCGTGTTCTGGGGTTTCTTGTTGTTTGCAATGTGGGCAGGTTCCTGTTACATGTTTTCTTATTATTTTGAGGTGGTTATTTAGGTTGGTATGTCCTGTTTGGAGTTTAGTGATTACTCTGTCGATTTCTTTGGACGGATAAAGAATTTTTGGTTTGGTTAGGGTTTTTTTGAGAACCTTTTTGATTTGGCTATTTGAGTTTTGATATAGGTTATGCCATTTTTTTGTGATTTTTTGTTTGTTGACACTTTTCATTTCTGATTTGGAGATGGGTAGGTTTAAGCTTATTTCTGGGATTTGAAGGGAAAGTTTAGCTGCTTTATCAGCGTTTTCATTGCCGTATATTCCTACGTTGGCGGGGATCCAAATGAATACTATTTGTTTGCCTGCCTTAGTTAAATCGTTTGAGCTTTTTAGTATTTGATTTATTAGTTCAGGGCATTTTTTGGTGTTTTTATTTTGGAGGGCTTGTAGTCCACTGAGCGAGTCGGTAAGTATTAGGAGTTTTTGTTGTTTTTTAGATTGTTGATTATGAAGGGCTGAGGCCATGCCCATTAGTTCGGCCATGAATATTGATTGATTGTTTGGGAGTCGGTAGGATTGTGTGGCTTTAGTTGGTTGTGTGATGAGGACTCCGAAACCTGTGTGTTTGGAGATCGGATCTGAGGATCTGTCTGTGTAAATGTGACACCAATTTGGCCAATTTTCATGCATGTATGCTAGTGTGATGGTTTTTGCTATGTTTGGGTTTGTTTGTTTATTTATTGTGCTAGCTAGTGTTATGTCTATTTGGGTATTTTAAGTTTTGGTGTGAAGATATTTGATTTTTTACAGTTTTGTTTAAGATTGTTTATTTGGTGTTCATTTGAGTAATTGGTTATTCTTTGGGATATTGGAGTAAGTAGAGGGTGTTCTCGAGCTAGGGCTTGGTTTATGGGGCTGATATTTTTGTTTATTAGGTTTTGGATTAGGGGGTTGGATTGAGACGCGGCCCAGAAATTTAGGGTTAATTGTTCCCTACGTAGATTTAGTGGCATTTCTCCTGTTTAGGCCTGGAGTGAAGTGTAGGAGTTGCGGTTGTTATTAGTTTTAGAGCCTGATATTGGATTGAGTCTAGTTTTTTGCTTAGGGATTGGTTTAGGGTGTCGTATATGGCACATCCGTAGTCTATTTTAGATCTAATTAGTGATATATAGAGTGAGGGGAGGGTGTCTTTGGAGGCCCCCCAGTTTGAGCCAGTTAGGCATCTTAGCGTATTTAGATCTTTGCTACATTTAGTTATTAAATTATTTATGTGAGTGTCAATGAGTGTGAGATGTTCATCGAAAATTAGTCCTAAGAATTTGGTTTGTTTTAGGAATTGGATTGGTTTGTTGTTTAGCTGGAGTTTTGGGGAGGCGGGTTTCATGTTTTTCTGTTTAAATACTATTCTTGTAGTTTTTTCCGAGTTAAGGGAGAAGCCCCATTTGTCAGCCCATTGATGTATTTTGTTTAGAGATTTTTGAAGCAGGTTTTGGGCCATTTTAATGCTTTTTGTGCGGATCCAGAGGGCTCCATCATCCGTGAATTTAGATGTGTTTATGTAAGGGGATAGGCCCTCGAATAGATCATTTATCATTATATTGAAGAGTGTGGGGCTGAGGATACTGCCGTGGGGAGTGCCATTTTCTAGGGGACATTGGTCCGATAGCGTTTGGTCTTTACCCACGGTTATTTTACGATTGTTTAGGAAGTCCTGGATGTAGTTTATTATTTGACCTTTGAGTCCTATTTTTTGTAGTTTTTGTATTAGCCCGTCGTGCCATACCATGTCGAAAGCTTTGGAGAAGTCTAAGAAGATGCCTGTAGTATATTGTTTGATGAATTGTCCTGTTTTAATGTACTGCTCTAAATGGGCGAGGTTATCTAAGGTTGAGCGGCCAGGAGTGAAACCACTTTGATCTGGGTTTATGATGTTATTTTGAGTTAGGTAATGTTGTAGTCTGTTTTAAGCCATAGATTCCATTACTTTACATAAGTTTGAAGTTAAGGAAATTGGTCTATCGGAGTTAGCCTGATTAGCTGGTTTATTAGGTTTAGGGATTGGTATGACTAAGGCCTGTTTCCAGGGAGTAGGTACTTGTCCGTTTTGATAGATGAGATTGTATAGTTTAAGTAGTGCCTGAGTAGTTTAGGGGTGAGTTTTTTAATTATTTGGTAGGAAGTTAGGTCCAATCCTGGGGCTGTGCCCTTTTTCCTGTTTTGGATGATGAAGAGTAGCTCCTCCATTGTGTAAGGGTGGTTTATTTCTAGGTTGTCATTATTTGGTTCTTTGATGGATTTGTTTTCTGTTTTAAGTTTATCTTGAAATTTTTGGCTAAAGTTGTTGTTACTGCTTACAGCCGAAAAGTGGTTGGCGAGGTTATTTGCCTTTTGGGCAGGGTTTGTTGAATTATTAATGTTAGGTGTTTTTTTATGACATTTTAAGCCTCTAGTGGTGTGGATTTTGCGCCAGACCGTTCTTGCGTCTGTACGGTTATTTATTTCTTCACAGAATTTTTTCCAGTTTCTGGTTTTAGATATTTTGACTAGACTTTGAACTTGGTGGTTTAGTTCGTAAGCTACTTTTAGATGTTTATAGTCGCGTTTGGCTTTATTGAAGGCTCATTTACATTTACGTCTAGTTTGTTCTTTTTCCTCGTTCCACCATGGTACTGTAGGTTTGCCTATTTTAGTTGTTTTAAAAGGGATGGAGGTTTTGGCTGCTTTTATTATGTAATCTGTTAGGTTTTTACAGTAGATTTCTTGATCATTATTTTCTAATTCGTTTAAATTAGCCTGATTGCATATTACTTGAAATTGGTCCCAGTTAGCTTGGTTATAACGGAATTTTGGTTCTTGATTTTCTGTTTGTATTGGTACATTTGTATCTCCTATGGTTATGTTTATGGGGAAGTGATCACTACCTAGTGGGACATCGTGTACTTCCCATTGAGTACTTTGGGCTAGATCTGCGGTGCATATAGTTAGGTCGATGGCTGACATTTTTGGGTTAATCTTATCGTACCTCGAGGGTTGGTTGTTATTTAGGAGTACTAGGTCGTTTGTTTCTATCCATTCGGATATTAGTTTGCCATGACTATCTATTTTATCATTTATGCTCCAGGTAGGATGGTGAGCGTTAAAGTCTCCTAGGAATATAGTGGATTTGTTGCTTATTTGGAGTAGCTTATTTAGATCCTCAGGTTGGACCTTTTGTTCTACCCAGTGGTATATATTAATGATGTTTATCTTTTTGTTATTTAATGTGATTTGAATGCCGTTAGCTTCTAGGTTTGGCGTGTCTATCTTTATTTCTTCGTAGTTTATATCTTCCCTGATAAATATAATCAGTCCTCCTGCGGCTCTACCTGTTTTGGGTTTAGCTCTATCTATTCTAACTGAGTTATAGTTCGGTAGCGTGAATTAGGATTTTTTGGAGAATTTAGTTTCCTGAATACAAGCAATATGTGGGCCTTTATCTCGTTTAAATTTAGCTTTTAGTTCATGGCCTTGGGAGGTGAGTCCGTTGGCGTTCCACTGAAAAATAGTTAGTCCTTCCATTATTGGTGTCGGGTGTTTGGTAATTTTGGTTTTAGTTTTATTTTACTTGGTGACTTCTTTTAGGTGGAGGTTAAAGAGGAAGAAGGGGAGATTGGTTAAGTTTAGATTGAATGCTACTTTGTGGAAGGATTTCATGCTAGCGTTTGGTGAGTTTTGACTATGCATGTAAGCTAGGAGTAAAGTGAGACTATTTAGGTTTTTGAAGGTAGTTTCATTTGCTTTAGTTGGAGTAGCTTCGATTGTTTCTTCTGTTGTGGAGTACTCTTCTTCATCAGTTAAGTTAGATTTAGCTGTTTGGGTTTCCATAGGGGTGGCTTGCGGTGTGGAGGGTTGTGTTTGGGCTTGCGGGGTGGGCGTAGCTGTGGATTTAGTATTTGTGTTTTTTTTTTGTGCTTGCTTGTGGGTGAATGTTGTTGCCTTGTGGGCTGTAGACTGTTTGGGTGAGGGTCGTGTTGTGGTTGTCGTTTTGTGGTTTGTTTTGCATGTAGGTGTTGATGTTGTGGCTATGTGAGGTATGGGAGAGTTGGTGGGTGGTTGTGTGGCTGCAGGTGTGTGAGGTGGGTGCGGTTTCTATGTCGTCGCCCAAGATCTTCTAATAGATCTTGTCTGCTGTACCAATGAAGGCATCTTTCACAGAAATATTTCTTTTCCTTATGAGTTGTTTGATCGTATAATAGCCTGCTTAAACTCTTTATCGACGTATAATGATATTTTCCATCTTTTTCGATCAGAAATGAATTGATTCTGGGAATATGTTTCGGAGCGGAGCTTATCCTGTGTACAACAATTCCTTTAGAAGAATGTCCGAAAACATTTATAGCTAAATTATTTTGCTTTTCAGCCTTATCAATTTGTGAGATTGGTGTAGGTTCGTCTATACCATCAAGGTTTCGTCCATCGTTTTGGAGATAGCTAGAAGGTCTATCCGGATGTTTGTCTACAGGGAACAATGCAGATCTTATCATCATTCTTAAACAGTCATCGGATTCAGCTTTTCTCATTCAAGAATATCCACGTAGACCACGTTGTTTTGACAAAGCCTTCACTTCTCTGACAAAAACCATTGTGGTTGAATGGTATATGCAAAATGAGTCAAATGTCTAAATGGTTGTTTTTCATATATCTAAATACATATTCTCCCCAACCTATTCCTCTCATTGATGTAATCTCTCTTCCTAGCTTAAATAATCTGGTTCCTGACCCTATCAGCACCATGTTTCTTACATAAACAATAATGACCTTTGACCCCTATCCCACATACAGAACATGTATAGTTAATGTTTCCCTGCCTGATGTAATAAGAGTGGATCCCACAGTAAATACCAACAGAACATCGGTTACATTGAATTTATTTTCCCATGAGTGTAAATCTGCACAGATTCATGGTTATACATCTATCATATCATTTGTCTAAATGCAAATCACATCTCCACTGGTGAGTCATAGCTGTCATCGCTATTTATAGATTAGCAGTCAGGGTGACATGGCTGATAAGACTCACCCGTCCTAACTAGGTCATGGTTTATGCATAGTTATTGTGTAGCTAAAAATAGCGATGACTGATAACCGAAACATTATGAATACTATCTTGCGGTCTTTTTGTTCCTCTGACGGTGTATAGAACTGACTTATTGTTGGTTTTGGCATTGGGTCAAGTTCTTTTCCATAAACGATGAAGTATTCGTGCATGGCAGATTCAACATCCTTAAAGTCCCATCTGCGGTAGTAACTACCGCACTCTAGTGGGCGGAGCTTATACAAGTGATCTGACAGGTCAATATGTCGTCATGATATAACATATATTTCATTGGTTAATGCGTAAACGGGTGACGTCATGTAAACACCCACCCCTGTGGGGCGTTTGACAACAAGGACATAAGTTTTAATGGTAATATAAATATCTACCAAAGGATTCCAAGACTATTCAACAAACGCGTACATCTTTGGTTTCAAAACCTACCTGCCATGTCGTCTTCACACCTTCATAAAATGATACCATGGAAAGTCCACGATTATTCCAACACACAAATTATAGTTCTAGATCTCTGGACTAGAACGAAATACGTTTGTCGTGATGCATATGAGCAGTGTAAATGAACAAGAAACATAATATGTGTTGGGGCACCAATCGCTATCCTGTGGTGTACGGTATATCTGCAGTTTACAAATAGCATTTCTCACAATATACACGGCAATCGGTGATTTCAACAATGTTTTTCTTCGTTGTGTTCGTCTTGCCTCATCTGGAATCTGGATGACAAAGATTGTGTAAAAAACCCTGGTTATTAGTCAAAAATATTTTCAAGTGATCAAAGTAGTTTCTTGTCGTTTTTTTCATTGCCCAGTAGCAATGTATTCTGGCAAAATCTCACTTGTCCGATGAAGCTCCTCATGCCGAATTAAGTTACTCGATCCGTGAAAATTGGCGGGTCCCAGTGACTCAGATCCCTGTTGATTGGCATGCCAAGTGTCATTTGCATAAGGCCATCCATATTTTTTGTATGTGTTTCTCCCCTCAAGCCTCAACTAATCAGAGACCGGGCAGACGATATAAAATATATGACTTATCAAAAATGTCTCTCAATAATTGTGTAAGTTATTTGATGACATTTTAAAAAAAGGTTCAACACTTGGTACTAGAATCTAGTCTATGAATAAATTTATGATTTAGATCGATTCGCTTTGCTTCGGAAACGAATTTTTAATAAACAACGGAAGAAAGATAAAGTTGACCTGGTTCTTTTATGACGGTGCAGTTGTAGATCTAGTAGTATTTCTTTTATTAGATCGGTGCGCAATTTTCCACAGCGGAAAAATTGAGACACGAAGACATTATATTAATTATTTCACGTCGGAATGGAGATAAAATTATTCAAATACGGACAGCCTCACAGACTTCGAAACAATGTTCAGATAAATATTTGTTCACATTAATTCTGTTATGTGCGTGAAAATGGGTTTCAACATTACTTTCATCAAGCTTACATTCAGGTCGCAGGCTACTTCGGCATTAACACATGTTTTGGCTCGAAGCCCAGAGCAACAATGTTTCTCTCAGATACATTTTTCTCTCCATCCATGACGTACATCTGTCATAATGTCAATGCCTCAACAATCTTCCTGGGCAGTTGATTTCAACAATGTAATACACACGGCCTCATTCACGGTGTCATCGCAAAGATTCCTTCCAAATACCCACCACGTCATCAGGGTTATGACCTTGGAATAAAATATTTTGCATTTTTAGAAAAGATTTTTTTCGTGAATCTTATTTTAAAAAAATATCCTGTACATGGAACTTTTGGATTGCACTGGGTATTTCTTTTATTACTTTCTAAAACATTTTATTTTCGCCTTTCTGACCACGCGATCTCCTAGCAACCACGCCCCATGAGCGCATCGAGTTGCTGCTTACAACTGTCAAGAACTCTACAATTTCGCTTGTCTTGAATATGAGCAACAAAACCTTTTCATGTGAAGCCTAATTTGACGAAGAGTTCTTCGAGATAATCAGGGAGCCTAAGGTCATTTCGATTATGACATTGGTGACTTTATCGTGGGGAAAGTTCCAATATTCAAGATGACATCATTCCGATTCACAACTCGAATCGACAAGATGGCGCCTTGCTTCTGGACTGAGCTAAATAAACGAAGTGTTTGGAGAGATCGTAGATACTTGGACTTGAAGAAACAGAAATAAACGTTACTGCAGATGAAGGATCGGTGTGGACAAAACAGGAAAGGGATCCCAGTTTATATTTTAAAACTTGTGCGCAAAGTGTATCCAAATAGATCTACCCCGAACAAAAGATACATGGGACAAATGATCTAATGATCAAACTCAGTTTCTGTGTGTGAAAATTCTTTGAAAGAAAAGGAAATTCTTAATTAAAGTTGTCTTGCAATATGTGTATTGGAGTTTTCGTTTATTGTAAGTACAATATTATCTGGATACGCCTTCTGAAGGTCAAATCATCAAGTATATTTCGTTACTTATTTACCAGTTGCTTATGTGCATTGTTATGTTGATACACGTGACATATTCATCTATTGTAGTCAAGCTGAGAACTATTGGCGCAACTTCTGCTGCTTCAAATAAAGCCCCTTCCTAAACACTAGTTGAAAAATTGGTGTAATAATTTAAGTTTTATGAATATAAACTGATTATTATGTGGCACAAATCTAACTGTTGAATGCAAATGACCAAAACTAAACAAATATCTGTAACTTTCGGATTGAACTGAAAGAATCGCGTCGTCAATTTTGTATTTAAATATCGTTAGTGTTACATTAACCGAAACTGATGTTCTGCTGCTGTTCTGCCGTAAAAATATGCAACACAATTCACTTTGACCACAAATGCATTGAATGTGTCACATGTACACATGACCATGTGCTTTGCTATTTATAGCGCAACCGTAAATAAGCTCCGACCACTGTGATTGATGCAGACGCCAAACACGATCAATTCGATTTTTTATGATAAAACTACAGAAAATTTATTGACTTATATCTTGATATGGAGCCATTTGTTGTATCCATGGTTTGTGATTCAAGTTGATACGAAGTTTGACAGTCAATGGTGATCTGGTTCTCTTATGGTTTTCAAATAACCTCTCCCGACACTCGGTTGTGTTTACATTGTCAGTCAATGTTCGAAACTGAAACACCGCCACCTTGCGGGCTATTTATAGTCAGGGTGGGGCTTTAAATGTTTGAATTGAATGTCCTTGTTTACGTCGTTCATCATTAATAAAATCTAATCTTAATATCCTATTTCTGGTCCATTGTGACTGGGCTGCTTTGAGTTGTTCTAATGCTTTATTATGTCGTTTACGCTCCTCTTCAACTTCTTTAGCGTTTGATTCCCTAAGAGTAGAAAATAAAAAATTACTCCCCGAAAAAGCTAGAGCATTAACAATAGCCCCACCGACCATCATCACAATTGTTGCCATGTTAGATAATATAAAATATTCAAATGTTTAATTACTTCATTATATCTTCCGGGACAAGCCCTTGTTTGATGAGCATATCTTTTGTTGCCATTGCTAATCCAATATCAAGAATCATCATTGGTATATCATAACCATTAAAATCTAGCTTGGGTGGTGTGGCTTTAGTAATCATTTTAGCTATAAGAGCATAGCCAATGGCCAAGCCGCTGACCACCGCTGAAGGATACATTGTGTTTACCAACATGTTACCGTCTGTAGCTGGAGTAGTCATGCTTCTTATAGCATTATATGGGGGCTAACCTCTAATTGAACTTGTTGTGTAATCGGGGGTGACGTTTTCTCTTCTCCGGTCTTATAAAACAACCATACCACCGCTATAGCAACAACACCTAGTGCCAAAGTTTTAATTGGACGACTTATTGAATTATGCAATATTTTCGCTTTCCTCGCCAGCCCGCCCTTCCTACCGGCTGCGATTTTTCTGGGGTTCTTCTTAGTAACTCTGGCTTGTGATATTACTGGTATTTCCTCATTCACAATCTGTTGTGCATCCTCGTTCACTTGTTGTTGTGTCTCCACAATCTGTGGTGTCACTTGTTGTACAATCTGTGGTGGTGTCACTTGTGTCTCCATTATTACTGTGGTCACCGGAGCTAAGAACATCCCGTATCTATGATAAAACTCACAGCTCACTGCGCTTATAGCGTGTTCGATGAATGGGTCTTTCTCGAGAGATTCGCATAAATACGGGCGATGTTCTGACGGGATAGGAAGAAACGTACTAGCTACGACTGTGTATAGTTGTATCAATTATCAATTTTTTCGATGGTATAATTTTCCCCCCAAATATTCTGAACATTTTCCACCGGCTACCAAAGTGGCGAGTCTTTCTCTATGTTTATCCAAAGATTTATCTACATCTTGATCTACATGTTGATCTGGTTCTTTGAGCATTTGTTCAATGAGTTTGTCACATTCCATAATGTAATACCTAAGGAGATATTTCAGTCTAACATAATAAAATAAGGCATATCCAATACATATCCAATTTCAAGCCACATTATGTCATAATAACCGCTAATGTTCAATTTATCGTATTTTTTGCTATATTTGCTATAATTTTGCTATAATTTTGCTCAGCAGTTGCTACATTTGCCATATTTTGGCTATATTTTTGCTAAGCAATTGCATAAGTAGCTGGTTGATCAGTTTTTAATACGAGTTTACAATGCTTCGTTGAAGCTAACAGTTTTCTGACTTTATCTCGTTCGAGCTTAGTATAAATAACATCATTTTCGCGTAGACATTCTGCGAATGAATCTCAGTCTTTGCAATGACACAGGGCTACCCATTTAGTCTGCTCTCTAAGATCTTTCAGGACAGAGTTGTATTTTTGAGTAAATACCCAAATGCTATGTTGAGTATGCCGTCCGGAGAATGCTAAATATGAAAGCATATCTTTCTTTTTGGTTAGTTCTTTACTCGCACTGCAATCGTCTATTATGAAAAGGGTTGATTCCTTTGATTCCTTTGTATTTTTCGTGACATACTCATAAACAGTCTTGTAAACGATCGCCCGGATCAACTTTGTACACCACGTCATCATTCATTACCCAATCTCTCGATTGGTATGTTTTATTAAAGCTTATAGTCGGGCACAGAATAATAATATGATCGAAAACGTCCCAATAATGACTGTCTAAAATATCTAGAATAAAAGCTGTTTTTCCACAACCTGTTTGCCCGCAGATGATAGCGCAGTGCGGTTCTTAAGGTAAAAGATTATCAATAGATTGCTTGCACTTAATGTCCATTCTGTATATTAAGTTGAGCATCCATAATCACGTACAAATGTATGTTTAATTTACCAGCTGATTTTCCTGGTGCTTCGTTATCTGTATGGTGACACCCTCGCTAGCATTTTCTATTCTCCTCCCACTGCTGTGTAGTTGGTCATCGTCCGTGGTTTGTATGTCGAGCCATAGCGCATACTTCGTAGTGAGGTATTCACCCATCGATACATCCCCGAGAGACAGATCTTTCGTGACCACGTTAACTTCTGGGTTCCGTTTTATAGAAGGGAGTTTTTTAATCTCATCCCATTGTTGATACGCTAGCATTCCTTGACTATATAGTTTATTAGGCACACCCTCAATAGTCAATTCTACTTTTGTAATCTTGGGATTATAGAACTTCTCGGTATTTCTCTTAAATGCATCGGAGGGGTCCTCAAACAACATTAAAATACCCTTCAACGATCATGTGGGGACGTTTAGATTGATATTCCACGTTGTATCTTTTTTGCTCCTTATGATCTTTCGGTGTCGAAGCACTTGATCGTACAAAATAGCTAAACTTCCGGTATACTGGTTACGAATTTGTCTGGCTAATGCAGGATCTTTTATCATTTCATACTCCAGTGAGATATTGTCAATGGAATAGCTAGCATCTTCAGCAGCTCTGATTACTCTACTGTAGTCATTAATAGTGAGCTCATATTCTAACCTATCACCTAGGGATGCTTGATAGAAGGGCATGTGGGAATCTAGTAATTCAAAGTCTAGCGGAATATAGAATCGGTTACCTAATACGCTGGCAACAGCGAGATCTTTTACGACAGTATTACCACCATTATCAGCACCCACACGCAGTCTCAATGTGTTCCGATTACAAATACCTTGGTACTGTAAGTTTTCCCGCTCTTTATCCGTTCTCCAGAGATCCATGTAACAATAGTATACATCGCTATCATCAATACTGAAAACCTCATTACCGCTAATTTTAATCGCGATTTTCTTAAGCATAGCACGATAGCATGTTCTGAACAGGCTCCCTGTTAACGTTGGCAGAAGTCAAACTAATTGTAAATGCTAGTCGGACAGTTCCTGGAACTAACACATCGTGTGCGCTGAGATTAGGAAAGCGAACCAGAAGCGTTTGATTCTGATCGATGGTACTAGGGTTATTAGTCATAGTTACAGACTGACGAAAATTGCTTTGACCCCTAATGGATCTCGAAGTCTACGTTGTGGGTTTAACTTGTGTCCGTATTGCGAAGACATTGTTATATTGAAATTATGTAACCTTATGTTTAATATAAAAATGGATGATATTAATCTAGATAACATAACTGATACTAGTACAATCGAAGAGGGTACTGATGAAACCAGCTTTATGAATCTTAACGATGAATTTTTGAAACCAGCTGTTAATGATTATTACATTGCCTTAAAAGAAAGCCCAATTGGTCGTGACTATTCAAAGTTTACGATAGATAGTAAAGGAATATTGCGACTGAGTGGCTCTCCAGATATTGATCTTATGAATTCTCATACTCGTACCGTATATCGCTGTGTATAAGGCGAGTTTTTCGTACCTAAAATGAGGGGGTTAAGAAGGGGGGTCGTCTTATTCACAGAGTCGAAGATCTCACATTTTTTTCCACTGGCGATGTCAACCGGCGTCCAATAGCCAGCCCAGCATTTGACAAAAAAACTTCACATTTCGTCCTAAATAACTGTTCCAATAACTACTTCCATACATAAACATGATTTGTATCTCTTTTCCTTGAATAAAGTTTAATTTCTGCAAATAAAGTTGAAATGACCCTCGCCTCGATGCAGATTGTCAAACCACCTGACACGGTAAAACAATCAACATCCGTGAGTAGAGAGCCGGAAGTACCGGTAAGCATTTGCATATTGCACATGTGACCTAACATGTGATAACCGGTGAAGCTGAAATCAATTCCCGCTGTTTTTACAGTTGTATGAACAAGTGTTGGAGTCGAATTCAAGAAACTATCGATCAAGTACTCAATGATGATACTACACCGCCCGATAAAATTAAAACATTGTTCAGAGAACAGGGGATAACCATTGGCAGTATTTTAACCGCATTGGGATTTATTATATCGACTTTGACTCTCGCGTTAACCAGCGGTACAGGTGGTACAGGAGGTGGCATACCCCTTAGTGATAGGGGTGGCATAAAAGAGTGGATAAAAAAGCATTTAAAAGCATTAGGTTCAGCACTGGGAAAGCTCGCTGGGAAAGCCGCGTCTGCACTTACCAGTATAATAGGGAGTATAGTTTCCTGGCTCTTGAATTTATTAGCTAAGACCACCACTTGGCTTAGTCAAAACTTGTGGGCACTGATCGTAGCAAATGGAGGGCTGTTGTACGTATCCGCTAAAGACTATTTAACCAAATAAGAACTATTCAACAAAATCATGAGTAAACCAGCCGCGACTCCACCTACTATAAGCGCTGTTTTTTCATCGATATGTTGTTGATTTTTAGCTGCAATATGTGGTGGCACTTGTGATTGTGCGTTAGTAGATGGTTGTGGTGACTGTGGCTTGATTATTCCCGTTTCACCTGTGTTTGTTTTCGTTATTAATTCGGTGTTAATATCTGAATTTATACCTGGTTTTTGTTGATCGGTAGCAATAACAATTTTATTATTATAGCCTATCACTTGACCGATCTTCAGTTCCATATTACTCGGAGACATGTATAGTCCCGGCGCATAAACGTAGTCTACTTTGGATTGAGCGTACTGTAGTACATCTTGATAACGTTTTAAAGAAGATGGTATGTCAACTGGTGAATTAATAGCATCCTCCACGTTTGCGACAAACTGTTTTTGCGCATCGAGCGCCGTCCCAGAATCAATAATGGACGTTCGTGTTTGCGATTGTGCACCAAGAATTGCCCATACATAAGTTCTTATTGATTCATAAACTCTTACAACTCCTGGGTTAGTAAAATTATTTTCTGTTTTATCGTATAGAAATTCATTCCAAGCATTTCCAGGTAGTTGCTCAACCTTTTGGACGGTGAAAGCAACACCACCCTTAGAGTTCATACGATCATCTCTCCAGTCGTTACTCGAGAGAGCAAAGTTCGGAAGAAGCCGACCCCTTTTCAGTAAATCATTGCTGACTTCTTTAACAGATCGTGCACCAGCGTACGGAATACCTAGACCATGGTTAACTCCACTCAGATGCCAATCTTTACTCGTAGAAACATTAAATTCCTGACAAATACGTTTGAATGCCCACCTATTGTATGGATTATTTGATGCATTCCATGCTCGATCCTGTGGTAATGGGGCACTAATTTCTTTAAGTATACGTCTAATCTGATAATACACGTGAAATGATAAAACAGACTTATTTAGTTCAAATCATGGAGTATAAAGAGATACACCACATCCTGTTGTGGCACACCATATGGCAAAGTTTAACTGATTCTGCCAAAATTGCATCGGATTGTGAAACCAATCGTGCACCATTTTATCACTAGTTGCCGTGACCCTGTTTTTTTTCAAAGATATCAGGGAATTTAACAAAAAAATTAGCACCAGAGGCACTTACTAAAATCGACTGATTAGTAATGTAAGTTGATTTCATATTTAAGTTATGATATAGTATCTTTGTATATTCAATATGTATGTTACACTCCCAGGAATAACAAATGGTCAGTCTATTGAACTGCTTTATACTATCAATAACTCAGATGGTCAACTAGAAGTCGCTCTATGCGATGTAACGTATTACCCGAGGTGGACCAATATAAATGCTGGGAGAGAAAATAATGAGTTATTAACTTTTAACAAAAGCCACACTATACCTGATGGGTATTACAGCATTTGCTCACTCAGCGATGAAATTTTTAAGCCTTTGGGAGCTAGTCTCAAACAAAATGAGTTTAAGCGCTGGAGAAGAACAAAGAGAACTTCACGAGAACTTAGCAGTAGGTACACTTGGATTACCAACGAAAATGACAATACAATACAACACAACAGTGGAGGGATTTAAATTACCCGATTTAGTTCCCTATAAAGAGTTGTGCATCCATCTTGATCAGATAAGCACGACGGATACTATTCAACTCGAAAGTCCTTCTACTCTACTCAGAGCTATTCCAGTCAAAGATGAAAAATACAATAGTAGTAGAAGGGAATCTTTCTCATTATTACAATATAAAAAATTAAAGCGTGGTATTATTTCAGACCTCAAAATTTCTGTATAAGATGTAAAACATCAACCTATATAATAGGATACTTGAGTGTAACACTCCATATTATAAATAATGGTTGATTCATCAGTCCCTGGAACGCTCAGACAATGTAATACAATTGCGCTTTCTGATCTCGGAGACACAGAAGGATTCGGTAAACCCGGTACCGTTATACGCTTTACAAATACAAGATAATCTATACAAGCGGAAAGAAGTTACATTCACAGGTAATCTAGGAGATTTAAGCGATGTCGACGTTAGTAGACACCATAAAAACACTTCGTATAATCTTACTCGCAACGATGATAATAAATGGACTATGATCGAAGCAAAAATCGAGTGGCTATTGAATATCGTCATTACCCCACCATATGTCATGATGGGTAAGGCACATAATTTAACTAAGATAATAAATAGTGGGGTCGGAATCGGGGCTTATATCCATCAAAACGAAAAAGTGTGTTTGTCTCTCCCTTGCCAGAAAACCCAGGTTATATGTTATTTAGTCGTCCAGCAGTAAAAAGCATTAGTTTAAATTTGGTTACTGAATTCAATGATATTAAACAGAACTTGAGTGCAATACCTAATCTTTCTACGCTTATTATTGAAGTCTTGTTTGGAGATGCACCAGAAGATGCCTTCGAAATATTACCAGGTCTATCAATTAAATGGCTCAAGAAACACCAACGTCAACGTTGCAGTATTATTTATTTGGGAGTATCACCCGTTGCAACCCTTGAGGGGGTCCAAATTATTAAAAGTGACAGCATTTCCCTAACTAAGATATTTATGCTGTATAATGTACATTTAATAAGGTTGATGTATACTCTCAAAACATTTAAGCAAGACCAATTAAAGGCTATTATATGATATAATAATAATAATATACACTATGGATTTATATCCGGCACTCGATGAAGTTGATGGATTTCCATTACATCAAATAAGCGACATAAAACATCGAATAGAGAAGGAGAGGGAGTTGAGACTTGGATTGTATAAAAAGTATCGCAGAGCCGTGAATGCTCTCGACGGAGTTGACACCGCGCTTGTAACGGCTGGCATGGGACTCGGTGTAGCTGGTGTTGGTTTACTATCAACTATGATCGCCGCGCCTATCGTACTTGGTATGCAAATAGCCACTCGAGTCTCAGGACTGGCAGGAATAGCGATAAAATTCATTGCAAAAGAAAGCATTGAAACATGATAATATTCGGATACTCGCCGAAGCAAAGTTGAACAGCATTGAGGATCATATTTCAACAGCAATGGCTGATTGTAAGATATCTGAGGAGGAGTTTCATTTAGTGTTGTCAGAACTCACCAAATACAACGCAATGAAGCAGGAGATTCGATCAAAGACCAGTGGTATTAGTAGCGAAGACGAGGAAAAAAAGTTCATAGAACAGGGGAGACAACAAGTGCATCAATTATTCCGTGACAAAACCAACATGATGGCTTGAAGTGCACTTAGCGAGTCTGATAGGATGACTACCTTTGCGTCCGGAAGTTCTGGTATGAGTTTGAGTGCATGATGAATTGCCTCCAATTCAGCCGTGAATACTGTCAGTCAGTAAAAATATACCAACTTGCTTACTTACTTATATTGGAGATTTAACGTGCACTTTCCGAGAGCAAGCGTATGTCGCACACGGGCCTGGCCAGGCCATTTAATGTGTTTCCGAAAAGGGGAAAAGTAAGTTTGTGCAACCCAGGAGGGGGGCTTTAGGGGTTGTTTATATAGTAATTTGAAATTTTGAGATTTGGAATGAATGCCAAGAGTGGGTGGAGGACGAACTAAGGGAGCTGTGTGTGTTGGGTGGTTGTCAGAAAAGGTAGTTTTGGTTTTAATATTTTATTTGGGGTTTAAATGCGACTAATTAGTCTAATTAGACTAATTAGGTATATGCCTGAGGCTTTGAATTTTTCTAATTTATTTTGTGGATTTAGGACTGATTCTAGTGTAAGTGCGGTTTTAAGATTGAGGGTGGTCTGTAGTGTTGTTCGGTGTGTTTGGTAGTGTGTGCAGTTAATGAGTACGTGTTCTGGTGTTTCTTGTTGTTTGCAATGTGGGCAGTTTCCTGTTGTGTGTAGATTAGCTATTTTACGGTGATTATTTAGTTTGGTGTGGCCTGTTTGTAGTTTAGTAATTATTCTGTCGATATTTTTGGATGGGTGTAGTATTTTTGGTTTAGTTAGGTTTTTTTTGAGTACTTTCCTGATTTGGCTATTTGGGTTTTGAAATATATTTTGCCATTTTTTGTTGATTTTTTAAAGTTTAAGCTTATTTCTGGGAGTTTAAGGGATAATTTTGCTGCTTTATCTGCCTTTTCATTTCCAAAGATTCCTACATGGGCGGGGATCCAAATGAACTCTATTTGTTTACCTGCCTTAGTTAAGTTGTTTGAGCTTTTGAGTATTTGATTTATTAGTTTGGGGCGGTTTTTAGAAGTGTTTTTATTTTTGAGGGCTTGTAGTCCACTGAGGGAGTCGGTTAGGATGAGGATTTTATGGTGTTTTTTAGATTGCTGATTGTGTAGTGCTGAGGCCATGATGTTGTTGCATTAAGTGTTTAGGAGGTCGCCTTCTGCCTAGGCAATTTCGGCTGACCTGTCCCTCTTTGGGACTCCTGTGTGTGAGTAGGGTACACTTATCTATTGTGAGTTTGGTGTTCACATAATTTCTGTTTTTGTATTGATATGATTTCTATTTTCTTATATTGATATGATTTCATTTCTATCCTTGGCTGCTCTCTTTATATACGTTCGAGTAGCTGAGGCCATGCCCATATACCAACTTTTATGCCCCAATACCACTATTGTATGTTAATTCAATTGAATTAATTAATCTATGAACACATTGAATGACCATCACTTACTCACAGGCATCTCCAGTTTATTAAACTTATCTCTCGAAAACAAAAGAATTAAGCCCCTACTCCCTACTGGCAACTTCCAAACTTTCAGGAAGTTGTAATCTATGGGACCATCATTCAGGCGATGTTTCTGACAGATCACAATCTGAAAAATACTATCATGAAAGCGTATCCCGTGGATAAGCCGACCCCTTTCTACAGAATCTTTTTTCTGGTTTTCAAAATTCGGCTTATCTGCAGACATATACGGGTAGTTATGAGTATAAACTTATTTTTTAAATATTTCTTTTTTTAAGGAGGGTTTTATGCAATGTAGAAAGCATGCGCATAAATTGTTGTTTAATTATCAAAATTAGTTTGTAAATTAAATTTGAATATATAATAATGCAGATGTATTATTTCTTGCACTTTGGTAGTCTTGCACTAAAGTTTTACTCTCATCTACATGTACAGGATGACAGAAATTAAGAAAGCTCCCCGTATGTACATGTATTGTATTGTACATCAACTGTCTGCCACCCTGAAAGAGATGTGCAAGTATGTCACTGGTGAATTACTGTTTACATTTATTTATGACTTACGAGGGGCGTTCAATAAGTTTCGCAACTTCAATATACGACCAAGTCGCAAAATACCTTTTGCACTTTTATTTTTTTAAATAATCTTTAGTCACTGGGGGCTAAGTCTCGGCTTGTAGGATGGGTGATTTAACTGTACAGCCCAGACTTAGCCCCCAGTGACCATTTCCTGTTCCGGCAAATAAAATCCTACATGGAAGACGCTTCCAGGATGACGAGGACATAAAGGCTGCCACAGATGCGTGATTAGAGGGCCAATCTGCAGATTTCTATAAAAGTGGTATTAAATTCTTGAAGGACAAATGGAATAAGTGTATTGAGGTGAATGAAGATTATATTGAAAGATAAAACTGCAAAAGATATTCTGCGATTTGGTCTTATATTGAAGTTGCAAAACTTATTGAATGCCCCTTATACTAAATGTCAGTTGACCTTGGCTATATAAGCCTTGGTCCGGAGATGAAAATGAGAGTGAGGGAGAGAAAGAGAGAAAAGTCTTACCCTTAGCCTTACCCTAGCTAGGGATAGGCTGGGTGCTCCGGGGAACCAATACAACAACCACTAAGACTACATGTATTTGCTGAACTGGCACATAGTGTGTTTTGTATGTATATATCTACCTGTATAAAGTAAAATTGTATATACCGCAAACCATCCCCTCCAAGTTGTCACTTCCTACTGAGAACCATACGCCAACCCCTTGCATATACGAGTATACAAATTATAATATTAATCAACACCAGACCAATTAATTTGGTGGAGATGCGGAGTATGACAGACTTCCCTGGTGGTATATCTTAGCAACACTGCTAAGACTTTCCCTTCAAGATTTTGTTCCTGCACAGGACCAAAGAAAAGAAGTATACATGCCTATCCCACAGAGATCCGACCACAGCCATCACCATGCAGACTCTACACATTATGGAGACCACCTTACTGGCACCTACAAGATGGACTCTGTTTACATTTAGTACCAACTACTAAATGACTTTATTGCGCATATCCAAACCATTGGCTAATTACGCCCGTAGCCTAATCACCCCTTGTCACTGAATCACCCTCGGGTCAGCACCCTGCACCGTGCCCGGGGCAATAGATCCATAGCAAGCGTCATCCCTCCTTTGTTACATCCTATAGTCCATCATTCGCGCACCGTCTCTCTTCAAGTACACACGTGTTTCGCTGTATCTAATCGCTTTCGCTTTGTACGTTTTCTTTGTACACAATCGCGACTGTTTCACCGATTACGCTTTGAATACCATCTTTTTCAGCACTTGCCGTATCGCATTTATTTCGTTCTACTCCACAACTTCACCCTCGGGACATTTTACACTTGTGGATTACCAACTCACAACCTCGACCTTCCATGATGCCTCTCAAGAGAAGAGCAGCCGTCAACCACAAGCTTGTGAGGGGAGCCAAGCAGGCCAGGACAACCAGGAGACAAACCCCGGGAGTACACATTATACAGGAGGCAACAACTGATGATGAGTCTTCGAATTACGGGAACATCAAAGTTGGCATGCCCATGCTTCATCCCAACAATACAATTAATGTGCAATCGGCACAGCTCGTAAATGCAGCGCAGGCAGCTAACTCGGGTACCCAGGTAAACGAGCAACTGGAAAAAATACTCCAGTTGCTGGAACATTCAGCGCCCGGCCCGGTTAGCACAAACCAACAGGTAAGGCTTGGTTTTAGTTCTCTCGCCATTTCGCCAAACATAGGGAGAATCCCAGATGCTCACAACAAGGCTGATGGTGATGCGCTTGGCCAGCCAATCACGGAACGCAAGATACGGGGATTCCCTATCCTTCCGTGCGGATGGAATAGACGCACACGTCAAACGACAGGTGAGGGAAAAAATCTGGTGTGGCGAGTTCGTCGACCTCGGCACAATCCTACCAAACACTGAGGAAAGCCACGAGGATGGTACGATTACCATGGCGTATGATTCCTCAGGTAAGATCATTTTTAAACCAATAAAGCAGCAACCAAAGCGCCTGTCCCTGGCAAGCTGGACTTCAGCTTCTCACATTTTCGTGTATATATATGTTAGTAGGCGCTCTGAGGTATGCACAAACCAGGGGTTGCTGTCCTACATGGAAACCATAAGAATGGCGGCACTCGATTCAGGGGGAATACCTGGTCGTCCTACGACCAACAATTCCAACACAGAATGTCAAGGGACCCCTCATGCCGCTGGGACAACATTGACGGGGAGTTGTGGCAGAAGTACATGGTCACACAGACGGTACGACAACCAGAGTCAGGCAGACGGGGCGCAATGACACAGGGGGACATTGCCAGTAAGGTATGCTGGGATTTCAATAAATTTGGTTGCAGCAGGCCCAACTGTAAGTACACTCACAAATGCGGTAAGTGTGGCAAAAATTCCGACAGCTCTGGAACCTGCTTTCGAGGGAATAGGGTCCAACAGACCCCATACAAGCCCAATCAGCCCTTCCCAAACAGCAAACCAGCCGCCAAGAAAGGTAAATTCAATGGCCCCTTCCCCCGTTGATCTCAATGAAATGGCATCCTGGTTACACCAATATGCTCAGGCCAATTACAGAGATGCAAACTATTTATGGGTAGGTTTTAGCTTTGGTCGCCTTGCACGAAACTTGAGATCAGCCACGCACCAAGAAATGACAGGCTACATCAAACAAAAACTACAAAAGGAAGTTGACCTTGGCAGGATGGTGGGCCCCTTCAAGGACACCCCCTGGACAACCTCCAAGTATCCCCAATAGGCCTGGTGCCTATCGGAAGCAGCCAGGCTATGGTCAGCATCTGGGTAAGCATGCGGGGAATTCCATCTAATTCACCATCTATCCTATCCCAGGGGTAAATCTATAAATGACTTTATAGACACAAAGGCCTGCTCTGTTGTGTATGCCAGATTTGATGAAGCTACTCATATGGTTCAACAACTGGGAAAGGGAGTATTACTAGCAAAATTCGACATTCAGTCGGCCTTTAGTATTATACCAGTCCACCCATCTGATTTCGAGCTACTAGGCATCAGATTCGAAGGTGAGTTCTATTTTGATAAATGCTTACCATTTGGCTGCTCCATATCTTGCACCATATTTGAAACGTTTAGTACCTTCTTGCAATGGTATCTACCTCAATCCTATCTACCAACGTGTCAGATCATGCATTACCTGGATGACTTCCTAACGGGGGGCACAGCAGGCACCAGCCACTGCTCAGACAACCTCAACGGATGCGTGAATAAACTGGAACAGCTTGGGGTCCCTATTGCGCACGACAAGACGGTGGGCCCCACGACCAAACTGACATTCTAAGGGCTAGAAATCGACACCAATGCAATGCAGATCAGAATCCCAGAGTCCAAGATCAAGGAGGCGACAAGGAAAAATCCAAGACATCCTGTCAACAGGTAACATCAAGGTCACAAAAAGTGCCCTTCTGTCCTCATAGGCAAGTTTAACTTTATGTGCAGGGCTATACCAATGGCAAGGGCATTCAGCCGAAGGCTAATCGATCTGCTTAGCAAAGGTAAGCAACCATTTCACCACATTAGGATTACCAGCTGGGTCAAGGAAGACCTACAAATGTGGTTAACATTTCTCATGAGTTACAATGGCATTTCAGTGTTTCAGGACCAACTATGGGTAGACAACGATTTCCTCCAGCTGTTTTCAGATGCAGCGGGTGGGGACGGCTTTTGGGCCTACATGCAGGGCAAATGGTTTAACGGCCCATGGCCAATGGGTGACGGATGGGACTACACGGGACTTGACGCTCCTGGAGCTGTTCCCCATCACACTGGCCATCCATCTTTGGGGCAAGCAACTTGCAAACAAAAAGGTCCTCTTCAACTGCGACAACCATGCCGTCGTAGCAATAATCAACAAACAGTCTACCAAGGCCCCCAGAGTGATGAGCCTACTCCGCCACCTAATCCTGCAGTGCCTCCAATATAATATTCTGTGTAAGGCAAAGTATGTCTGTTCCACTGCTAACACTATTGCCGATGCTCTCTCGAGGTTTCAGCTCAAACACTTCCAAGAGGCAGCACCATCTGTGGACCAGAACCCCACACCTATCCCGTGCAACATATGGCTGATCTGAGGCAGGAAGCTAGTAGACTCCTACAACAAGCTCTGTCTACAAACACATGGGCCATTTACCAAACAGGCATCAATACCTTACACCAGTTCCGGTCCACACACCAGCTACAAGAGGTGTGGCCAGTCCCGCTGGATGAGGTTGTAAACTTTATTGCTTATCTGTCAGTCACTCACCACTCCCCTAACACAGTCAAGACTTACATTGCAGCGCTGTCTTCACAGCACAAATCCACGGGCTCACAGATTGTACAAAACATTTCCTGGTGGGCAAGATTTTAACATGCTTACACAAATCAGCGGGCCGACCAGACACCAGAAAACCCATCACTGCAGATCTGCTGCGGGTAGTAACCAACAATCTGCCACACGTATGCTCATCAGAATATGAACCCAGACTGTTCAAGGCAGTTTCTTTAGGGTTAGCGAGCTGGTCCAAACTGGACCCTCAAAACCAGGTTGCGCCATCCAGAATTTAAGCTTCTCGGGCAACCCCCAGCAGCTTTCAATCCATCTACCACACTCAAAGTCTGATCAGTACAGGATTGGGACAACAGTTACAATGTCATCTATACCAGGTAATCCGCTGTGTCCTGTAGTCGCCATCAAGTACTATCTGGAGGCGCGCCCCTCCGGCCCACAACATGCATTTGTTCATTTCTACCATTTCCCCGTTACAAGGTACCAATTCCAGGCACTCCTAAAAAAGGCCTCAGCACACAGCAACATAAACACGGCTTGCTATTCTTCGCACTCCTTCTGCATTCGGGCAGCCACATTAGCAGCCATGAAGAGGGTACCGGAACACCTCATACAGCAATACGGCAGATGGAAGTCAGATTGCTACAATTCTTACATATGCTTACCAACAAATTTAATGCTGCACAATTAATTTAAATAGTTTATTCATGGTATTTACTACACTTCTTATTGTTTACAGTTTGGATAGTGGGCTCCAGCAACATGGCCAGGGTTCAGCAGTACTTGCTCCTGAAGGGCACCAGTCCGAACCAACCGAGGATGCTATGGCTGGCATGAGGGGGAATGAGGTGGAAGGAGCTCGACACCATTCTTAAAGCACAGGTCAAGGCGACACGGTGCAGCCCAAGAGCCCTCTTCATTCACCTGGGCTCCAACGACCTGTGCTCGGTCAAGGGCAGCCAACTCTACCTTGACGTGGTGACTCCAGCTTCCTGACACCAAGACCATCGTATACTCAATGCTGGACAGGCGCTACTGGCACGATGCCAGGGTTCCACTAAAGATCGAGGGGATGCGGAAGAATATCAACCACCGACTGGCCAACCGAGTCAAAGAGCTCGGCAGTACAATAGTGCTACATCCCCATATCCTGGCATCAGACAAGACATGGTATGCCTGGGAGGGCGTCCACCTCAGTGACAAAGGACTGTGTGTGTTTACCGACAAATTATTGCATGCCCTGGCACTTGTTTTGCGCCAGTAAGGATGTTATGTCCACAGTGTTTCTTTTCAATACATAGGCAAGCTGGGCAACAGTGCTATTCCTGTTTATGCTGAGAACCACACTACAAATTTTAATAAATTTTCAACAGATGTCCTCTTCACTGCCAACACATCTAATAGTTGTGAGGGAACCCTATCCCTTGTAAGAGACGCCACTGTGCATGTGCAAGGTGGGCAACACCTCACTTCTTTCAACCCATAACCTTCATCAACTAGATGCAGATATTTGGGGAGGCGGGAGGGATTAATTCCTGATGGTAGTATTCTTAGAATTATACACAATGATAACTATTGTTAGATAATTCTTGTGAATACCTTACCTCTATTACATCATAGCCAGTATACACCAGAGGGGCCGGAGGAATCTGGTATCTAGTATCCCTTAGATAGTTAGTTATGGTGAAGTGGGAATACAAGAAATTGTATACAAAAGGGACCAAAACAGAGTATGTCTGAAAACTTAACTTCAAGGCTAGACATAGATGACGTCATATTACTAATATTATATACATATATTTAGCCATCAAGGTATTACTTAGACATATTATGATGTCACTTCCGGTGATGACATCACCTGTGCCGTCACTTCTGGTTGTCATTTCTATGACCTAGTTTGCGTTTATATGTCTTCTATGACATCATATCACTTCTTATAATGATTTCTGTTGTGCCCTTTAGGATAGTGATATTTAACGTATATTGATGTTAGTCCGGATGTGAAGTCTCCCATGACGTCACTTCCAGTGGTAGTACATCATACATCCTAGATTATCATGTAGAAACCATAGATCACTTTGTATCCCTTCGATCTATGATTTCAGTGTTGCCACTTGCCTTGCC
Organism: Haliotis cracherodii; assembly: GCF_022045235.1. Taxonomy (NCBI): domain Eukaryota; kingdom Metazoa; phylum Mollusca; class Gastropoda; order Lepetellida; family Haliotidae; genus Haliotis; species Haliotis cracherodii. Next base: position 36,390,007 of record NW_027266286.1, read on the forward strand.
TACTATTCAATTATTCAATAGCAAACCAAGTACAAAGGTCAACTTACAATGAGTTCACCAGGTATTCTGAAATCTTAACCCCCTCCCACCAAGTTCCTGAGAGAAGAAGGGGTGGCAGGCTATTTGGACACTATCACCTGGGCTGTCACCAAGGCTCCCAGTGTGTATAGTCCATCCAGATCGGTCTGTATGTCTCATAAGTAAAAGTAGTTTGAGATAGTGTTATGGGACTTCCACTGGCGGCTAGCTACGACTTGTTCAATGGAGACTGTATTCCATGTGGCTAGACTTGTTGCAAAAGCTCTGATCTCATGAGGTCTGCAGCTTCCCCAATTTGGTGTGGAGACATGTGCCCGTTTGAACTATCGACAATCGCCGATCTGAGCCACCCGCAAAGTACCCTTGTTTATGTTCTTTTCTGACGAGGGTTTGCAAGAGATAAAAAGGCGTTTTCTCTGCTTTCTATGGGGTTGAGTTGCTGTAATGAAGTATCTAAAGGCTCTTATGGAACAAAGTAATCTATCCTGATAGTCCACACTTTTACTTAAGGCTGGTATTGTATATTGCCTGTCTCCGATGACTGTTTTTTGGCAATAAAATCCGGAAGTGATCTGAATGACACTGATTTCCATATTTGGGTATGAGTTACAGTGGAAATGTCAATAGCGTGTAATTCTGATACATGAGCGGCAGTGGCCATGGCTAGGAGAAAAGCGGTTTCCCTGGAAATTAATAGTAATGTCACACTACTCATGGGCTCATAAGGTGGTTTTATCAATGCTGACAATACTATAGATATATCCATCCCATTTTGGAAACATACATGGTGTTTTAATGTCTTCCAGTGCAAAAGTCGATTCAGTACTGGGTGGGTACCTATAGATAGGCCATCGAGTTGTAATACTGATGCCAGGGCGGATCTATAGTCTTCGATAGTGACATGTCTAAATTTCTTGTCCTTTCTGAAGTATATCAAGAATTCGACAACTATAGGTATCGTTATCTCCACGTCTAAAGAAGTCTCCTTCTCCACTCTCCAAACTTGTCCCATCTATTGTTGTATAGTTCAGACGATGCTGGTCTCTATGAGCTTGCCACTCCACTCTGCCGGGGCCATTAGAATAATGACACAGTCTGTCTGTTCTATTTTCTTCAGAACTCTGTCTAGAAGAGCCCATGGGGGAACATTCCCTCCCAGTCCATAGAAAGAGTGTCAACCTGGAGAGGTCCAGGTTTGGAGTATCCTATTGAATATCTTGGGATGTAGTGACCTTTCCGTGGGTGCGATCTTGTTTTCCCGGGATAGGTAATCTGCTAGGATATTCAACTTGCCCGGTATGTGTCTTGCTTCGATCCTGCAACTCACTGAGTCTACCAAGGCAAATAAACGTGTAACCTCCTACAACAAAGGCTGATACTGTGTGGCCCCCTGGTGATGTATGTAAGCAAACACGGTCGTGTAGTCTGTAGCAATCTTTACTGACGAGTGGTGCAGACGATCTAGCCATGCTTCTAGGCCTAGATATATCGCTCTCGTTTCAAGGCAGTTGATGTGTAACTCCTTTTCTTGGGTGGACCATTTTCCCTGTACTGTAATATCATCCATATCATCCCAACCCTCTCCTGATGCATCTGTGTAGAGTATATGTAGAGGGGGGATATGAGTTTGGAATACCGGGCTTGATGTTCTGACGAGTTAGCCACCAATGTACTTCTGAGATTCAAACTGGCGGGGGTTGAATTAGTGTTTTATTACTCTTGGTGGTTTTCATCCAGTTCTGCAGGGGTCGTAACTGTGGTCTGCCTCTGTAGGTCAGATCTTGGATGGAGGGGAGCGTGCCTAGGCACCAGCATCTTGATTTGACTGGCTGGTCGAGTGAGCTTGATATCATGTCTTTGACTCCTCAATACCTGTCCTCTGGAGAGCTACTATGCCCGCGTTGAGTAGAAATCTTGCACTCCTATGTAGGTGATGACCTGTGTGCGTACTAATTCTGATTTTTGATGACGAACCAGGAAATCCAAGTGCGTTAGTAGCTGAATAAGGCACACTGTATTTAATCTGATCTGCGACTTCTCCGGATTGGCTGATTGGAAGTCGTCTATATATCTGTGTAACCTTTGGAGTTTTAGGTAGGCGAAGCCCATGAAGGAATTGGTGATCCTGGTGAATAACTATGGGGCGATGGATGTGCTGAATGGAAGTACCCTGAACTGGTATCTCTGACAGTTGACTGGGTAGTGCAGATATCGACGATACTACTTCGAGCAGCCATGAGTCGTCTGTGATGACTTCTCAGTTGTCTTCGTACTGCATAAGGCAACCTCCGACTGGTCCGAGTGCTGAACTTGGGCAGTCTTGGATCGATGTCTGTGAGACAGGCTAGTTCAACGGGATTCAATGTGGTTGTAGCGTTGATATTCTGAAGTTCTAAATCGTTGTCCAATGGGCAGGCAATGTTGGCAGTGTCTGAAGAAATCTGTTGAGCTCCAGTTAAGTCATTTCCAGTGGTATCAGCCTGGGAAACCTCCTCTACCTCTATCGCTTTGTCTTTGTGAAGTGGGATGATCATTTTTGGAGTTCTTTTTCTTGGGGTGAAACGATCTGTCGTTCCATGTAACAGACTGAAAAGTATCCCGACCAGATTTCACATGACGAGGTTTAGGATTCTGTTGTTGATGCTGGAAATCTGCAGGCCGTTTCTGGATCTTGGATGCCAATGAGATTGTGGATTTCTTGAAACTTCTGACTAGTCGATGATGCAATAGCTTCTTTCACAGACTGCCATTGATTATCTGTGGAGCTGTGATAGGTTGTGATAGCATAGATCTGGCTCTGGAATCATATGATGAACTTGCTGCAGCAGATGATTTCTTTTCATGAGCAGGAACTGTGTTGACATCCAAACTTGTGCTGACTGAAGATATTCCTGTATCTTCAGCATCTGGTCCGATGAGCTGGAGGGTATGAAATTCTTTAGCTTTACTGACAGGTTTTTCATACCCAGTCAGTTCTAACAAAGGTTTGGTAGCCGGTTTATCTTTGCTATCTGGTTTTAAGGCCGGCATCAGATTGTAAAGTTCTGCAATGATGACTTTAATGGAATAATTATTTGGTTAGTAATTATCCCCTGCAGTAGAGTCGCAACTACATGAAGAACCAGTGTTAACAATAAAACTGTACCCTCTGCTCAGGCTGCGCTGGGGATAGGAAATCCCGGTCATATCATCTATGGCTAGCAGAGTGGGAATCAGTGTTCTATAACTGTGTGATTGTGACGTAACATAAACTTCGCTTTCCCCGCCCGTATAACTGGAATGTGTAATGGTATACGATGGAGCATACTTGGGAATTTATCATGACGTGCACAAGTTTTGTTGTCTATGTTTTGTTCCTATGGATACCGAGCGCGTTGTAGCCAGTCTTCATTCAAGTTCGGGGCTCCGAGCTGTACACATCATGCCTCCAAAGAGAAGTCGGACTGCACCACGTCGTAACACGTCCCTAGTAGGTTCAAAGTTCGGCACTTCCGTTCGTAATACGTCTTTCTCATTTTAAGTACGTTGTCAATCTGACTAATTGCAGGACAGGATGGACGGCATAAAATTTTGAGCAGACTCAAAGTTCTAGAGCACCCTCCCCGTCCGAGCCCGTCCATGAAGTTCGTAAAAAGACTGTCAATAGTTGCTACTACGTCCACTACATTCATACATAGTTGGAGCCCGTTCAACAACATTTTCACGAACGTATTGAGAACTAGTTTGGTGTGATAGGGGTATAAGGTACATTTCTGAGATGCGTCCAAGTTTCCAATGATTCCTTGGAATATTGTCGTCCTTGATTATCACTATGTCGTTAACAGAAAGATTTCTACATGGGGCAATCCACTTCTGTTGCAACTGAAGACTTTGCAGATACTCTTTCCTCCAACGACTCCAGAATTCATTAGCGATGTATAGAACTCTGCGCCATCGCTTCCTGGAATACATGTCCTCCTTAATGAATGTTCCAGGTGGTGGAAGGATTACCTTAGACTTCAAGGTAAGAAGGTTATTTGGTGTCAGAGGTTCTGGAGAGGACGGATCGTGTCAGCAGTTAAGGGTCTTCTGTTTACAATGGCAGCAGTTTCACACATCACAGTACGGAGGGATTCATCATCCAACTGTGATCCAAAGTCATGAGGTAAAGCAGATATGACATTTCTTGCAGGTCTAATCTGCCTCTCCCAGACACCACCCATATGGCTTGCACATGGTGGGTTAAACTTGAACTCAAAGAAATCACAGTCTCTCTGCAATAGGAATTGTCTCACTTTTCTTTGATCAAGATTTGTTAGAACACCATACAGTTCGTTCTTTGCCCCTACAAAGTTAGTACCTTGATCACATCGTAGCTGACGGATCGGACCACGCACTGACATAAAGCATCTTAGGGCATTGATAAATGAGTCTGTACTCATTGACACAACAATCTCTATGTGTATTGCTCAGCAACACAGGCATGTGAACAGAACACCGAATCGCTTTAACTCCTTTCTCCCTTCCTTTATATAAACGGGTTCTTCTGACATCTTCTGGACTTGAGCCTTGCTCCTGTGTTTCCTACACGAAACACATTTCAAAATGTTGTAGGACACACCTGAGCTACAGCCTATGATCCAGTATCCACTTGATCTGATCTGATTGAATGTTAATGTTGAACCTTTTCCCTGATGATAAACTTGTTCATGGCAATTGCGGATAACAAGTGCTGTTATGTGGTGTTTCTTTGGCAAGATAACAAGCTTAAGGTCTTTACTAATCTGAGCATGTTTTAACCGTCCACCGGCACGTAAGATCCCATTGCTGTCCAGGAATGGATCTAGATGATACAAGGCACTGACTGATTTCAGAAATTTGTTGCGTTCTTGAATGTTCCTGTTTGATTCAAGGACTGAAGCACTTACAGTTCTTCGCCAAATGCTTCTGCCTGAACTAACTTCAAGATGACAATCTCTGCTTGTTCAATTTCTTTGACTTGCACTGAACCAGGTACTGATTTACAATCACTTTGTTTACTTTTCAGAACCTTTGTTTCAGATTCAGACAGTGAGAAATATTCCAAGCGATGAAGTATTGAGTACAGAGGGCTGTTCTCATCTGTCTTACAGGTAAGTAAGATTTCTTTCCTTTCATTTCAGGGTGATCACCTGCCAAGAAGTATTCAGAAGCAGAGTCTGGTGATGGAATCTCCTTTTCCAAAAGGAAGTCTGGGCCACTTAACCACTTGGATGTCAACAGTTTGTTGGCGGTTAACCCTTTGGATGCACAATCAGCAGGGTTGTCAGATGAACTCACATGATGCCACTGTTCAGGTGACGTTTGTCTCTCATCTGTTGGATACGATTGGCTATGTACACATGAAATCTGCAAGACTCATTTGAGATGTAACCCAACACTTTTTGACTGTGAGTCCAGTAGAAGTTTTGCACTTCGCCGAGATCTAATTCATGAGTTAGGAATTGTCCAACTTTGACTGATGTAAGTGCAGCGGTCAGTTCCAATCTTGGAACGGTGATGGATTTGATTGGCGCAACCCGTGCCTTACCCATTATCAGAGAACAATGTACCTGTTCATGTTCATTCATTAATTGGAGGTAGGAGCACTGTCCATAACCGGTTATACTTGCATCAGAGAAGTGATACACTTCTGTTGCAACAACAATTTTTAAGTCATGTGGTTTCACACATCTTGGAATTCTCAAATCATGAAGTGATTTCAAGTCTGTTTTCCAAGAACTCCATGCCATGAGGATACCATCAGATACCAGAGTGTCCCAATCATACTGATCCTTACACAACTCCTGAAGAATCAGAGAATAACTGGGGCTAGTAGTCCATTTGGATCAAAGATGGAACTAACCATTGACAATATTGTGCGTCCTGGTAACTGTCAAGTTGTATCTTAAACAGTAAACAGTCCGATTCTGCACACCACTGTATGCCTAAAGCTCTTTCTGTTGGCAAGGCATCACAATCAATCTCAATGTCCTGACCACTTACATGATCCTCAGGCGGTATAGTTGACATGACCTCAGAGTTGGAGATGAACTTATGCAAATGAAGGCCTTTCATTGCACATACACTCCTGCTTTCATTAATGAGTGTCACTGGATCACAGTGTGTAGGAACAGAACACGATCCGTTGTCAACATAGAAGTCGTTCTTGATGAACTGTGCTGTAGCTGAACTTATGTCTGTCACATGGTCTGTCACTGTTTGCTTTAGTGCAAAGTTGGCACAACCTTGGCTTGACACAGCGCCAAAAAGATGCACTTTCATTCGGAATTTGACAACTTTATCCCATTTCCCATTTCTCCACCAAAGGAACCTTAGATAGTCCCTATGTTCCTTGTTGACAAAGAACTGGTGAAACATTTGTTTCACATCACACATAACCCAACAGATTCAAGCCTAAACCTGCAGAGCACGCCTAACAGATTATTGTAAAACCGGCTCCTTTCACTACAGTCGAAAACAACTGATTTTATTTGGCTTCTTAGGGTGATATACCCCATGGTGCAGAATATACTATCTGTCACATGCATGTAGTTCACCTACAGGAACTTCTTCTGCATGTCCACCTTTAATCATGGCATTTATAAAGGTGGAGTAGTCACAGTGGAACTTTCGATTTCTACAGAAACGTGATTTTAGTCCATCAAGTCTCTGAAATGCCTACCTCTTGTTATCTGGAATCTCTGGAGTTCCAGTCTTGAAAGGAAGTGGCATTTCATAATGTCCTTCTGCTACATGAATGCCTTCTTCCATCTGTTTCATGAATATCCTATCATCATGAGAGATGTTGGAAGCATTGTAGTCATTCTCATTAAAGTCTACAGAGAACATACGGATCACATCATTTGGAACAAACTGCTCCTTCACAGATGTTCTGTGAGATAGATGAACTTTGAAAGGCAGACGTAGCTTGATGGAATTTCACATGACATCACTCTGTGACTAATGCCAATTGAATCGGAGTTCTCAATTTGTGTTTGATCAATGATACCGACCACACCCCATCCTAGGTCAGGATGTCCATATGGTTGACCTTCCTGAACTAGGTATGAGTGCTTGTAGGCAATTATAGCCTATCAATAGACCTATGTCAACAATGTATGTTGGCTTCAATACATCACACAGTGGTCGTAAGTGTGACCATGCTTGCACTCTCATGCTTATTGGCTGGTATCACATCCCTTGAATATGTTCCAGGGAGAGCAATCTTGAACACATTGTCCATTCCTCGATCTTGGAGACCTCTAACCTTCTCGCTTCTGACATGTGCATTTGCTGAAGTCATTGTAGATAGCAACAGATGAACTGGTGTACCTGTTGTAATATTCTCACGCTTTAGGAATGTTTTGTAGCACTTGAACTAGCCCTAGGCTGTTGCTGCCTCCGACGAATAAATAATGGAGAACGACATTCTGTGTTCCGTCTTGTATTTATTGCCATACATACACAGATGGTACATCCAGTAAAACAGGGGGTCCCGACGGCTATATGTTATACACAGTACATCCCTTTTCTTGTAAAAAAAAGTTGGACACAGTGACAGTGAGTGAACTACAGAGCATAGAAAACGACTACAAAGAGTAGACACATGATATTGATCATATTCAATTACTTCAATGATTCTTAACACTGCAAACTTGAATTACAACTAATAACTCAAAGGTTGTCAATTCTTGACTGTAAATTGTAACAAATATTGTGAAGTGGCCTACATAGCCTATCACGATGACACTGACACATACTTATCGTGTTTGACTGTTGTATAGTCTTACAATCATCTTGAGCTAAAACTGGTAAAAACTACACTGAGGCAATAACCTTGGGTTTGACAAACCTACCCGAACGAGTGATATATTGATTATTGGCATTGTCAATAACTTTCTTGGGACTGTGTGTTCGTGATGGGATCGGTGATTTTACAGGGTCATCAGAGGGTTAGACCTCAGCTGTATCACGAGTACAGGTAACGTCTCTGTCAGTTTGTGGAACACGTGGTAACTCACTACTTGTGACATCAATGTTCATTTCTGGTATGTCATGCTTTTCACGTGTCTTTAGTAGGTAACGTCGGTTGCGACGATATTCTGCTCCATCGCCGGTGCGAACGGTGTAAGACCTGGAATTGTGCTGCTTTGTGACAACTGCAGGTGTCCACAAGTTATTGTGTTGTTGTACACGAATTGCTTCTCCTGATTTCAGGGGCAACAGGGGCTTGGCAGCAGTATCGTAGTAGTGCTTTTGTTTCCTCCGACTTGCTTGTAGTACCTTCTGGTACTGAGAATGATCAACAGATCCAGGCAATAGTTGATGTTGGGTACAAGGTAAGGTGGATCATAATCGTCGACCCATGAGCAGCTGAGAGGGTGATAGATTTGCCTCCACTGGGGTAGTACGGTACTCTAGAATACCAATGTGTGGATCTCTGCCATCTGTTTTTTGCCTTTGAAAAAATGCGCTTGATGGTTTGGACAGTTTTCTCTGCAAGGCCATTTGATTGTAGGAAATGAGGGCTTGATGTCTCATGCACAAAGTCCCATTTTTCTGCAAACTGAGCAAAGTCTTGTGAGGAGTACTGGGGGCCATTGTCAGATATCACATTATCCGGTATCCAATGTCTCGCAAATACATCTTTGAGAGCATTGATAACAGTGGTGCTTTTGGTTCTGCTATAATAGTCGACAACGACCACAAAATCATGGGTTTCCCATAAGAAGAGGTCTGTGGCCACGGTCTGCCAAGGACGACTGGGAAAGTCATGTGATATGAGGGGTTCCTTGGGGTTAGAGTTTCTTCTCTCTAGGCACACAGAACAGTTGAGTACAAGACTTGTGATATCATTTGACATTTTGGGCCAAAACAAAATGTCACAAGCACGTCAGAGACACTTTTCAACTTCCATGTGTCCAGTGTGAATTTTGTCAAGCATACTTGTCCTCAGGGACATTGGTATAACAATTTTCTGACCCTTGAATATGATACCGTTCATGAAGGCAAGTTCGTCCCGGAAGTTCCAGAATTCAAGTATCGTCCCTGGACATAGCTTCCTATGTTCAGGCCAACCATCTATGCGGTCCCTCACCATTTCATCAGACATATTAAATGCATAATCTGTAGCTAGCAACTTTAATCTAGTCACAAACTGATCAAAGTGAGATGACCCCTAAACTTCGTTATTGAATTTGATTCAACTTTGGCTGGACGTATGCTGCGTAGCGAGTGTAGTAAGTTTGAAGTAACTTTTTGTCATCATCAGAAATGCCTGTCCATGTATTGTAAACATCTCTACCTTTTTCTTCCACCCAAAGTAGGAGGTACAAGCACTTCGATTCTTCCGACTTTTCCGCCAACAGTCCGTCGAATATCAGTTGCATGTGCTGTTTAAAATGCCACCATGCATCAGGCAGGTTTGATGCTTCCCAGTCCATAGATGGGGTGGGGATTCCGGAAAGATCCATGACTCTGACACCATGTAATATTCTCACGATTTAGGAATGATTTGTAGCACTTGCCCTAGGCTGTTGCTGTCTCTGACGAATAAATAATGGAGAACGACATTCTGTGTTCCGTCTTGTATTTATTGCCATACATACACGGGTGGTACATCCGGTAAAACAGGGGGTCCCGACGGCTAGGTCGTCAAGGGAGATTACTCTAATATGTTATACACCATCACAGCCGCTAATGGCATAATGCAGTATGATAACAGTACACCTGTGACACCGAGTTTGTTGCACAAGTCTTTTAACACAAAAGTCGCATCGGATTGCGTATCCAGCAATGCATATGTCAACAGTTCATCTGACGGATTATCGGAATGAGATACCCACAAGGGTAAAATCATGGAGCACTTATCCACAGAATTGCTTCCATTACTGAGATGGCTAATACTTTTCAGCTTTGTCTCCACAGAAGGTTTAGGGAGATCACCATGTAACATAGTAGCATGAAGATGTGAGAATGTCTTACATGTTGGCCTGTTCTAACAAAACTTTGAAAGATGTCCTTGCTAGAGACATCCAAAGCACACTTGACTGTCTATGAAGAACTGTTTTCTTTCAATCAAGGGTTTAGACAACAATGTCTCACAATCACCAAGCTTATATTGACCTTTACAGAAAATGCAAGTTTCAAATTTCACATTTGATTTCTTGTCTTATTTACCTGTGGCAGTGCTTTCAGATTTATGTCGAACACTGTACCATGTGGTCGTTTACCTGTCTGCTGTGTCGATGCATGAGTGTTCCGGGGCTTGTTCTCATGTTTCAATTCCAAGGGAAAAGAAGTGACAGGATCACACATTATTTCTGCTTCCATAGCAATGAAAGTCACAAATCTTGAGGATTTAGGAAACTCTGATGTCTGTTCCCTATATTCAGCGACTTTACGTCAACAATTGAGGAGCCAATCAGGTAGCTTCTGAATAAGCTTACGATTTTCACGTTCATCATTTAGGATGTCTAGTGATCTGACGCTTGACATTGCCGTTTCAACACTGTCTGAGAAGTCTGCAAACTTACGTAATGCATTACCACCTCTTGCTGGTAGTTTCTGACATGAATCTAGACGGTCACGAAACGCACCTCTAATTATGAAATGGTTTCCAAAATAGTCATCAAGCAATTTGATCGCCTCACTGGATGCATCCTCTGATGATAAAAGAAACAAGAGTGCTCTGAGAGCACAACATCCCCCGCATGAATTTTTTTAACGAGTTTATATTTTCTTTGTATTTTTATGAAATAACAACAGTAGATGGCACTGTATTTGAAACAAATTGTGCAGAACATTTTGTTGGGAGTAATCCAGTCTGATTGCTAATGCCATAAGGATGTAGCTCACCCACAAAAACCTTATACAAGGAAACTGACTATAGTTATAGTTAGATATTGTGATATTCTCTGGAAACTGGAGGAGGAGTAGATTTCATGAAGCTCCGTAAAACAGGGGCAGTAACTCTGTCAAAATTAGTCAAAATGAAAGGGGACTGCGATATGCGTATCATCAACATGTCGACATCTTGTGTGTAGAGTGTCAGGGATATTCTCTTAAAGCTGTAGGAGGAGTTGATTTCACAAGCTTAGAACCCTCTCTCACAATTAGGCAAATGAAGCTCCGTAAAACAGGAGCAGTAACTCTGTCAAAATTAGTCAAAATGAAACGGGACTGAGATATGCGTATCATCAACATGTCGACATCTTGTGTGTAGAGTGTCAGGGATATTCTCTTAAAGCTGTAGGAGGAGTTGATTTCACAAGCTTAGAACCCTCTCTCACAATTAGGCAAATGAAGCTCCGTAAAACAGGAGCAGTAACTCTGTCAAAATTAGTCAAAATGAAACGGGACTGAGATATGCGTATCATCAACATGTCGACATCTTGTGTATAGAGGTTCAGGGATATTCTCTGGAAACTGTAGGAGGAGTTGATTTCACAAGCTTTAGTACCCTCTGTGGGACAGACAGACGGACGGACTGACGGACGGACAGACAGATGGACTGTGCCACGACATAATCCCCCTTTGGCCATTCTGGCCCGGCGGGGGATAAAAATCCCTCCACAGCATCTTTGGCTTGTCTGTCAAGATAGTGTTGCAAATAAGAGATTTTTTCACCTTCAGGAAAACCTTGCCTCCCTATGAGGCATTTGAATGCACTTTTCCATTTTGGGTACATTAGAGGGTCCCCAGAGAGAGTTCCTGGCTCTGGTGGAGGTAAATGCCCAATGTTTATCTAATTTGCTAAGGCCTTGATTAAATCTTCATTCTGAGATTCTCTGAGCAGAGCATTTTGACTGAACGGAACATTTTGAGAGTGTTTAACGTTTTAATCGGAACAGATTCTATGTCTGCATTCAGGTTGATACATGACTCATGTGGAGCCTTAATTTCACTTTGTGTAGGATTTTCAACCTGAACTGTGTCAATATAATCTTGTACAAATATGTTTTTTCCATCCGGACATAAAGCAGGAGAACGAATAGAATCCTCATATGCTTCACTTTCTAATTTCCTCTACAGCTTCTAATTGTGCCATAGCCATACATACTTTTGGAAGCAAATGTTCATCAGAATAACTGAATTCAGTTAGTTTCCCCATATTCACTACACACAATTGCCATACGGTCTCCTAAACAATCACGAATTGAACGCAGTTCAGATATGTCCATACTGTCAGATACTTCATGACGCTACTCGCCTGCCGACGCCATGCAGATAGTGCAGATTTTAAACGTTTCACACATAGTTCAATCTTATAATCAGTGTATTCTTGTGTAGGTTTAGCCACCCAGCTGCTTAAATCATCATTACAATTGTTAATATTGTCAATATTCATATCCATGCTGACACTATTTAAATTCAACTTACTCCCGGTAAAAGTTCTTTCCACTCAAAAGATGTTTTACTATGATAATTTCTAAAACTCTGAGTGGAGAAACTGAGTATTCATGATGTTTTTTATACAGAATTTCTATCATAGAGAAACTCAGTTATCCAATCCCCTGAAATCCGTAAAACATCTTGACAGAATGCGGATAAACAAAAGCCTTTTTCATCGGAAAGCATGGTACTCACTACATACCCCAAGGGAGCTAAAAAATACTGGCCACTTACGAGGAGAAACAATAAAGCGCTACTAAAATATCTTATTTACACACTGATACTGACTACCATGACAGTATTTATAAAAAAATAAATCACAATCTTAATTAAAATGTATACCCGAAAAATTTCTCACATACTTATTGGTAGGTGAATTCATAATTCATATTCAACATTCATTTTATTTGGCATTATATATGTTTCATATATTTATATATTTTTCACATCAGGGTTTAGAAACTTGGTCAACATATTCACTTGAATCACTAGTTTGTGAGGTAAAGCAGAAAGCTAAAGTTGCTGCTTTTGAGTAATTTCAGTTGATTTCTATTGGCTGATAAAACTATTTTTCCAAAAGTTTATTATACTAACACCAGTGACATCATACTCTAAGTAAATGGGATTTATCTATACAGTACTGGTTTATTTAAGAATGTGAAACTTTGTGGTTTCTGTTTTTCTTCCAGGTGGTGTAAAGAGTACTGTGGAAGCATATTTGTTTAAGTACATCACTGACAGAAAGGTATGCATGATGCAATGATATATACAAACATCTTCAAGAATTAAAATTTAGATGATTTACGCTATTGGGATACGATGACAAGCATCAAATCAGCAAGCCTGACCACCCGAGCCTGTTACTGTTAGTCTTATGACAATGCTAAAGCTGTGGCAGTCTCTCCAGGAAATGAAGCAGATGGAGTCAACAGCATTTCACATGCTCCAAGCTTCCTTCACATTGGCCAAAAACAGACATATTGATGCTCTTGGTGGTGATGATAATGATGTCCTCTAAGTATGTAGACAAATGTTATTGATATTATGCAATATTAACAACAAAATATTAATAACAGCTATGTAGTTGCACCTTAATAGTCAGGGGCTGGAATGTGTTGTATTCATGCAGATCATGTCATTTCGTCTTCATACATGCATCGAAATAGAATGTTCTAAAACAACTGATGTTATTTTGGGAACACTTTTCCTGTTTGTAATTTTGATTACACAGCAATCATTTTCAATTTGATAACACTAAATACCTTGTTTATAACCTTTATTGTGCCTTGTTCCATGAATGAAATTATCCATCAATATGTAATTTTGTTTTGCAGGTCATATCTTCCAGAAGTTCCCAATGTCGCCCATGAAGTAGGAGGAAACATGGACCTACATTTGCAAGAGATTAAATGACAAAATAAGGGCTGTTAAGAAGGGGAAATGTAGATTAGAGTTAATGTTGTGGGTGGTTTGGTGGGTAAAACAAGGAGATAATGAAATGTTTATTAAAGATCAGATTTTTATACAGGACAGTTGTTAAGGTTAAGACGGGGTATATAATTTAGCATTGGTTTTAAAGGCCTGTACAGGGGGGTCGTCTTATACATGGGGTCGCTTTATAGATGGCGATATACGGTAGTTAGTTCTCAATATTTTGAAGGAATTTTTTTTGTTCATTTTTGTATACAAATCGAATGTAAATAAATTTTGCTAATCTGTGCATTAATTACAAGTCATGTCTTCCATATGAACAATCCATCAAGAATTAATTAGCAGCGAAAATGTAGCTACATGTCACTAATATATACCTACATGCAGTTTTACATTTCAGTGGAATAAATATCGTATGGATTCACTGACTACTGGTGTAAAACATAAAGGACTCGTGTAAGTATGTCAAGTTGAGATCAAACAAGGTTTGGACTACATGTAGATCCCACCCAAGTTTTCCATTGGATCCCAACCAATTTCCCCACTGGGTTCCCTACCATATTTCCCACTGGGGTCCGAACCAAATTCCCTGCAAGAACTCTTTAGCGTCTAATATTTTATCTTTATCTTTATCTCTGAGAAACTTCAAAAGTTAGGTCCCTTATATGGTCCACGATACTCAGCGTGTGTTGAAATTCTGCTTTAAGCCAAGATCTGAATAGTAGCAGTCTGACATGTGGCAAATGCAGTCCGATAGGAAGTGTCTCGTGGTACCCAGGCTGCTGTTCAACCAAAGTCCAGCCAACTTCTTTGTCTGGAGTCCAACCATTGAAACACCCTTGTCTTGCACTTATATAGGGACAACAAGCCTTCTAGAAATTGCTCTAACAACATATTTTGCTGGAAGTTGATAACTGTAAACAAGTCGGAGCACTTTCTACCGGGAGGGTAACAAAGAAGTCAACCACGGGGACAGAGTTTGGACTATAAACACAAAGGGAGGTCACTGGAGCTGTATGTAACAAGCTGCCCTTCAGGACAACACAAGACATTTTATGGGTGCCTCATTAAATTGCTGCCACTTACAATCATCAGAAATGATACAATATATACTGCCACTTAACAACATCCAATCCTAGATCATAAATCTAAAAAAGGTTACTGGTGCACACAAAACCAATAACAAAGAAGTTATTCATTCCCTAATTTGATTATCAATTGGAACAATATATTACAGCATATAAAGGACACACTACCTTCCTCTGTTGTGAAAGTCAAACATCTGACAAAGTTCTTCCTTTTCTTGGGCTGTTAAGTTGAAGTACAGCCTGTCCATGAGCATCTGCAAATTATGAACATTATTAAATTGATGGCACAAGCAAGGCTCTGAGAGCATAAGGTGAAGGAAAGCACATAATACATTAATAATTATGGTGATGTCAACAAGGCAAGCAATCGGGACAAACTGTGACAATTTGACCATACCAATACTATCACAGAAGAATTTATCGTAAGTATTGAAAAGCTCACATTGTTATCATTGACAAAATATTCAACTGTCATCTGTTACTAAAATAATTTAGCAAGTGAGTCTGGCCGTTCTGTTGTGATTTCTATTTCAAAATTAAATATCCATGACCACCTGGTAACTCCCAGTGCTGTATATAGTAGCTGAACACCAACTTAATATAAATCATCTAGGCATTGTGTAATGAATAGTTCATTGTTTACACACCATTCATCCAAGCTATTTATTTATTTGTTTTAGTGAAGGTGTGAGTTTGAATAACTTTGCGAATTGTATTTGAAGTACACACGGTCTATGGCGTGTAGAAAATATTGACCTTTGACCATATATACCATATCATGACAGAAATTACTGGATTACCTCCCCTGGGTGGCTGGGTGCATACTTGATTATGAAGATCGGCTAAATCATACCACTCCACTAAAAATGGGAATACCCCTACAGTTATGGAGAGCACGAATCAGAACTTTCGTTCACCAGAAAGACTGCAAACAAGTTGAGAAAGTGTTGCCATACTCCCCACACTCACAGTGGATGGGCGGGACAGCAATGGCGTACCGGATTGTGCTGTGTACCACACTTCTACTTACATTGTGGACCTTTGGATCAGTCACTGGATCTACGATGAATTACACTCTAACTATGATGGACCACCAACCGCTTGTGTGCTGGCAAGGTGAGATTTGCATAAACTACTTTGAAAAAGGAACTTCGTTTACATCACGAAAACTGAACCACACACATGACCGTTGGAGACACCCAGTATGGTGAGCATACTACTCTTAGCAGGTGACATCGAGCTCAACCCTGGACCCATTGGTGATGACCTATCGGATCTTAAAGCAGCAATCATACAGCAGATTAAGGACTCGGAAAACAGATGTCAAAAGATATTACTTCAGTAAAAGAGGAAATACAGTCGAGAAGAGGTACGTGTTATTAAAAACGAGATCGATCACCAGAAAGAAGAACAAGCGATCCTAAGACTTGATATATATGCTATGAATAATAGAGTAGAAGACATAGAGAATTATTTGGATAGTATCAGTGAGTTGGGAGTCGAAAACCAAAAGAGACAAAGTAGAAGGAATAACATTATCCTCTATGACGAGCCCAAGAGAGGGGATGAGTGCTACAGTACTTGTAGAGAGAAAGCAGTAGACGTAATTAACAGGGCTAGAGACAAGGACAAGAAAGCGCCACCACAACATAGAGAAATTGAACGGGCCCACAGAATCTCTTCAAAATGTGGCCATAAACCACGCCCACTGATTGTAAAAATGTCATTGGAGGACAAGATGCACACTTTCCGATTAAGAGAAACCCTTAGAGACATGGGATATTGCATAGCAAATGACTTGACATATAACCAAAGACAAGAACTCAATAAATTACGAGCTGAAAATCTGACTGAAAGATTGTTCTATAAAGGAGGCAAAATCATAGAGGATATTAGATGAGAAAAAGGAACTGACAACAAACAGCAGAGTCAAGGTAGAGACATACACATTAAACAAGGTGACAGGAGAGACACACGGACAACACAGGATGACTCTGGGAGTGGGGAATGAAGGAGACGTTATCTTAGGTCATTCTCTCGCTCCCAGACCCCTGGTCAGAAGGCTGTGAGATAGGGCCATGAAAATTTATGGGTGCTTCAAACAAGTGAACATCAACAATGATGTACAATTTTTATTTTGGAATGTATAAGGGCTGATGGCTAAATTACAGAATCGTGACTTTGTAAGCTTTATATGTAAATGTGACATCAATGGATTGACAGAATCTTGGTCCAAAGAGATTGACTTACTATCCATATTCCTAGATTTTAAGGTTATAACAAAAAATGGAGAAAAGATTTCTAACTTTGGCACCTTTCAGATGGAATATTACTTCTTATTAGAAAAAAGTTTGAGAATTTTGTGAAATGGACAAAAATCCGTAAAAGTGGAATATTTGTGTTATTAGACAAAACCATATTCAATACAGATAAGGATGTAATGTACTAGTGTGTGTATATTCACCCAGAATCGTCACGCTGGTACAGTACGTTATCACCTGACTGTAGTGACGGTGTGTTATTGTTTCAAGAGGAGCTACTAGATGTTCTCACTGCGGCCACTATTATATTATGTTAGGTGGAGATTTTGATGCACGCACGGTTGCTGAGTCGGATTTTGTTGAAGATGATATTCTTGAATATTTAGAAAATGATAATTCTTCAGTGTATAGTTTTCTACTTGACCATTTTAATATGGTACGAGTGTCAGCAGAAAATGTGTTAAACAACTTTAGAAAAAGTTTGATAAATCTATGCAGTAAGATGTAGGTCAGACTCAGAAGTTGGAGACTACATGTTTATTGGCAATCAAGGTGCTAGCGTCATAGATTACATAATCTGTTCATCTGGGTTGTTTGACGTATGCTGTAATTTTTACATTGTATCACACACGGAATCCTGTCATTTTCCTGTCATGGCTAGCATACATACTTCTGTGTAGACTTCACCCGTGCAAGCTCATGGTAATAAGAAGGCTTCCAAATTCGTTTGGGTCAATGATGAAGCTGACCAATTTATGTACAACTTGTTGAGCAGTGAATGCAATTCTTTATTAGAAAAGGCTGTTGACGAAGTGTTACACAATATAGACGAAAGTGTTAGATACATGTCAGAGGCCTTGTGCACGGCAGCAAGTGACATGAAAAGAGTGTGTACTTTTAACACATCTAGTCAACAGTGGTTTGACCGTGAATGTGAGCTACTTAAAACAGAAAGATATAAATATTTAAACAATTTTAGGAGAAAAAAGGATAATAATTCATTATATGAGTATAATTGTATTAGAAATAAATATAATAGTGTATGCAGAGAAAAGAAAGCGAATTTTTTCAAAGGGAAGCAGGAAAAACTTGAACATTGTATCCGCGATTCGAAACAATTTTGGACCACTCTTAAAGGGCGAAATACTAATCATTATACACAAAACAATATTCCAATTGATGAATGGTTTAATTATTTCAGGGATCTGTTTTCAACCTCTACAGAGAACGAGGAAATATGTTTTGATAACGATGAAACAAATTTATTTGATAACTCTTTTTGTCAGTTAACTTCAGATATTCTTGATTCCCCTATAACAAGAAATGAAATTTCAGAAAGCATTGCAAACTTAAAAAGAAATAAAGCAGCTGGTGAAGATAATTTGATTCCTGAATTTTTTAAATATTTGTCCAAAATTCTCCTCCGCTATCTTGAAATCCTTTTTAACGTTATGCTTGAATAGACTTATTTTCCATAACAGTGGACTTTGGGGATTGTAATTCCTTTGCACAAACAGGGATCAACTAATGTCACCAACAACTATAGGGGTATAACTCTTTTGAGTGTTTTCAGTAAGATTTTTACCAGTATTATACACAAATGTTTAGTATTTTGGACCAATTCCTTCAATAAGATAGATGAAGCACAAGCCGGTTTCAGGCATGGATACTCTACAATTGATAATGTATTTGTATTGCAGACACTTGTACAGAGATATTTAGCACAAAAAGGAGAAAAAATGTTGTGGTCCCTTTGCAAATCACAAGGTATCAGTAGTAAAATTTGCATAAACCTGTAGAGGTTATGGATTCCCTGATGAAATCCTCCTTGGGGCACTTATTGCATTTTCCTTGCTCAAGAAATCTACATGACATATTGGAACCATTTTCCTTAATAAAAAATGTTACCACACAAAAAACAGCATTTTGTATGATATATGACCACCCCAACGGGGCCTCACCCTCTACAGGCGACACACGCCAAGGGGAGCGACTCTCACCCAAATCACTTTTCCAATGTCTCATAGCAGACGGAATGTGGGGAGGCAGGCGGCCGTGCCCCAAGGAGGATTTCATCAGAGAATCCATAAGCTCTACAGGTTTGTATGATTCTCTTTCAGATTAAATCCTCCTTGGGGCACTTATTGCATCAAGAAAGACTCCTAAAGATAATAAAGGAAGTGGCATCCGTCTGCAACAAGCGTAAATAAACACATCGTTTTACAAGACAATAGAGAATTAAAAAAATGGAACACTCCTAATCGTGAGGCACCACCGTCGAGAGGTGGGGGCTTGAGATAGGGAGTGGTCTAACCATACGCTATAAAAAGGGCCCAGTAGTGGGCTTTATCATAAAACGAGTGAAAACTCAAGAACACCCCCCTCCCCTCCCCCACACTTTTGTACAAGTGATAACGGGGACAATAATCGCTTGGGACAATACGCCTGGTAGCTATGCAGGCTGTAGGCTCCCGTTGGATCGTGCGAGTGCCGTGTGCAAAACAAGTCCCAAGGGGGACTGATATGCCGGACAGGCGGTCGGATCCTGTCCACTCCTGCCAAAAAGCGCTGCACTAAAGGGTGCTCACCCAGAAGTGCCCCGTTGATAGGGACGTGAAAGGCCGCAATAGCTGTCGGGACCCCCTGACTATTGAAGCGGCCAGGCCGGCATCAAGTCATAATTGGAGGAACTCTAACACCGCGACTAGATCCGCAGAAAAGGGATCTGCATGCCCTCTATCGACACACCAGCGAGTCGAATCCCTCCGCGAAGCCAGTATTGTGTCTGCAACACAGGCAGGAATACCGCTCTCCTGGAGGCAATTCCTGACAGTGGCCAAGCCACCCACTGAATCCTGGGATTTGGGTGGAGTGCCCCGTTCTGCATAGGAGGTCCGGTCGTAAAGGTAATAGAACAGGAGGCTGAGCCAGAAACCTGAGTATTACTGGAAACCAACTATGCGCCGCCGAAGGAACAGTGCAGTTACACTCCTGACCTTGACAATGCAGTCTTGTGAGAGGGAGACAAGCCCGCTCTCTGTGTTGAAATTCGCCCTTAAGAAGACCAGAGACTGAGTAGGGTTCAGATCTGACTTCGTTAGGTTGACTATCCACCCGAGAGATACAAGAATGTCTAACACCGCTTGTGTAGCAATCTGACTCATATGATGAGATAGCGCTCTTAGCAGCCAGTCGTCGGGGTACGGATGACAGAACCGACCTTGCGACCTGGCCACTTGGGCAGGAATCAACATCAGCTTGGTGAACACCCTCGGGGCCGTGGAGATCCAAAAGGGTAGAACCCGGAACTGATAACACCTCCCGTCGAAAGAAAACCTCAGGTATTTCTTGAACTTGGGTTGTATAGGTACATGGAGATAGGCGTCCTTGAGGTCTATCGACGTCAGCCATTCCCCGGTCTCAACAGCAGAGATCACTGAGCGCAGTGTCTCCATCCTGAAGGACGGTACCTCTATGAGTTTGTTCAGTTTTCTCAGATTGAGAATAGGCCTGAACCCTCCGTCTTTTTTTGGTGACGAGGAAATAAGTCGAGTAGTAGCCCTCGCTTACCTGTCCCAATGAAACCGGCTCGATAGCAGCTTTGTCTAGCAGTGCCACAATCTCAGCACGAAGTATGTCCGCCTTCTCTCGGGTAGCGGGCACCGGAGTGCGCCTTATCCCTGAGAAGGGTGGCAGAAGAAGTTTTCACTGAGGTAAGTGGCCTTCCCTGAGTGTGGACATGACCCAGGGATTGGAGGACACCTTCTCCCAGTCCGTCAGGAAGAGAGAGAGTCGGCCGCCCACGGAAACTTCCGGCAACAGGCAATGAACCCCAACAGTCGGCAGCCCTAAGACTGTCAACTGTGGGGCAACCTGGGGCTGGGCAGGAGCTATTGGGAACCCATCAGGGTTCCCGGCCCCACGAAAAGGCTGCTGGCCCTGGCAAGCTGCCTTGCCCCGGCCCTTGCCCTTCTTGCCCCTCCCAACACCCTCTCCTGAAGGAAGGGGCTGCTTCCAAGCAGGCTTGGACTTCCGATCCGGCGTATCAGCATAGGAGGAGGCAAGGGGGGAGGCCCCCTTGTGCAGCTTGGCACCTCCAACAAGGCCTTGGAGTCCTTGATGGATGCATATAACACAGTGGCCTCCCGAACTACCTGCTGCGCCCAAGGGAAAAGGGTAGAACCCAACTTATACGGGAGTGCAAGTAGTTCTTGGCGTGTGGATGCCGAGTACTTGGACACGGACATCCACAGCCGGGGCATGCCCATGACTGCGCTCATCAACTGGGAGGCGCAGCTACGGATATCATCCCTCGCCAGATGACTGTGGACCTCGGTGAGTAGGCCAGCCAACTCTGAAGAGTCGGACTGTCCCTCCCCCACCAGCTCCTGCTGCACAGCAGACAGGTAAGCCGAGTGGACGGCGATACGGAGCTGTTGCTCCTCAAAGCAAATGTAAGCCGCCTTCAGCTCCACCCGGCACATAGGGAAGGGTGGCAAACGCCGGGCCTGTTTAGCCTTGGCTAAGTTGGGGGTCGAAGACCCCCACAGGGTCACCGAAGTCAAGACGCACTCGTCCACGACCGGCACCTTGAAGTCACGGTCCTCCGCCAACAGGTACCGCCTAGTAAGTTCGGGAAGATTGAACCTTTACGGGCCCCCGATAGCAGAGGATCAATGACCTCGTGTACCAGCGAGGTCAGAATGCGGAACCGCACCTGGGGCGCTTTGCACGGAGCAAAAGTGTCCCCCGGAAGGCGGAACTCAGACGGATCCGAGACGGGCATAGGGGCAGCCACCTGAGGCAGTACTTGGACAATTTTATCCCTGACATGCCTCAGCGAGGATGCGAAGGAAAAACTCCCCGGAGCCTCCGAGTCATCCCCTCCCTCCTCCATTCACTCCTCATCCCTCGACTTCGAGCCAAAGGTAGCCTCCGACTCCTCGGCTAGAGAGGTCTTCCAGATATAGGACGTGTCCTGTACATCAGCTTAAGACAGTGTGATGATACCCCAATTTCCGACCAGTGGCATTACAAGACATTCCTGCATTATGCATGACGATTATTTGCCATCTTGTGGCATTTGGTAATCACCTTCGTGCCATGGTCACACAATGTCATGGAATAACCAAGCTTCAGAAAGCAATTTTAACGTTGGATATACTGCTTTTTGAGATACTCGAGGGTAGCATGCTGCATGGGCATATCATGCATGGCATGTGAGCTTTCATCATGCATGACTGATTACATCATCTTGAGAAAACATAACTCTTCCCGTAATTATATCTTTCATGACTGTTACAAATATTGGGACCAAACAATAATGAACTATATTAGCATGTGCTTAATTTTCTCTTTGTGTATATTTTTAGGTATGTCCATTCTATGTATCTCTAGCTTTACCTGTGGATGGGGATTCTGCATCAATAACCTGCGTATCAGATTTTGGCCCCATACGTTTTGAAAATGCTGAAGGGGTCCCCACTTTCTTGGCAGAACACTGCTAACAAATCTTTAAAAAAATAATTCTTATAGATCCACAAGTGTGGTTCATTAGTTCATTAATTTGAGCTGGGACATATGTTCAGAAAAGTAGATTGAGGTTTCTGATAATTTGGATTGGTTCATAACAATTCACCACATGAGATGGCTATCTCTATTGTTTGTCAAGGTTGATTTATACACATATAAACACTAGTAATGTCATCTTATTGTTATTCATCTTCCTGAGTCAAGGGAGATAAGTGACCATAAAAGTCCTGTAGCTTCCATCCTTGCTGAACCTAGGCTGGAATTATGGAGTTATATCTTGGCTGGTCTAGCGACTCGGTGCATAGTGCAAACAAAATCGCATAACAATGTGACATCCGGTTTGTTGCAGTGCAGATTTCGGTCAATTGCAGGATTTGCAAAGCATGTGTACCATCAATTTATATATTCCAAATCTTTCCATGTTTTTAATCAAGGTTTTCATATGATTTGATGCACTTCTCGAAGTAAGACCTGTTTTATTACAATAAAGATCTTGATTATCAATCAGATCGTCTTCCCTGGGCGTAAGAGTGACTTTAGACCAGTATTTCTCCCATAAGGTGTAACATTTCAGGCTGACCATATATTCATCTGTTTCTGAATGTTTGCTAGTCTTCCCTAATAGCTCTTTTCTATCATACACTCTAGATCAATATTGAAATTAATCCCAGAAACATAAACACAGGGATTTCTGTATGTTCCCAGCTGGTTACATTCATCCAATATTGGGACAGGGAAACATTTTTATCAAAAGAAGATTGAGGATTTTGAAAGTTGTAAATTATAATCAATGACAATATGTACTGAGCCAGTAAGAGGACAGAGGACTGGGTGTTTGTGTTGATTGGTTTGTCAACTGAGGCTGCCACAAGGCTGTCATAACAATTAAATGCAAGCAAATTTCACTTTTCCATGGTAAGACCTGCAGTTGCTAAGAGAAATTGAAGAAATTAAAAAAGGCAAATCACCACTTGACAAACTTCATAGTGACATGGACTCATATGTCAAACTTTCTGATGAACTGAGGCTCACAGTGATCACAGGAAAGTGCTTGAGAACTTGCAAATCAAGTACTGTGATGCTTTAATTGCAAACATGAAGGATCGAATTGGTTACACTCCAACATTCATTTGTGCAAAAGGTGTGTTTGACCCTCACTTATTGTCATTACAAAATCTCAGCTATGGTGTGGATGAAATGACAACCACTGGAAACCATTTCTTTCCTGACAATGAAGAGATGAAGACCAAGTTGCTTTCACAGTGGAGCCCAAAAGTCTTGCATAGTTCCCCTCTGAACAGCATATTCTTTATGTCATTGATGCTGAAGAATGAGGGTATATTCCATCTTTTTGCAGGGATCTTTCATGTTGTGGAAGTTACTTTGGCTTTAACATGCAGCAATACCTGACCAGAGTTAACAAGAGTTATCTTTCATGATACATGTAGTTGTGAATGGTGGTCCAAGTTATCCAAAGCATGAACATGATGAAGATATTTCAGGTACTGCCTCAGCTCTTGGTCAACACAACTACAATCAGGGCGACCCGTGAAGATCCGGGGTAGAATAGGTCTTCAGCTACCCATGCTCGCCATAAAAGGCAACTATGCTTGTTGTAAGAGGTGACTAAGGGGGATCAGTTTGTCAGACTCGCTGTCTTGGTTTGATGCATGTCACTGTATCCCAATTGCGTGGATCAATGCTTGTGATGTCAATTCCTGGATTGTCTGGTCTGGTCTGGAATATTGCTGAGTGTGGCTTCAAACAACAAACAAACATAAATGATGAGGGCTGAGATTCAGCTTTTGAAAGTGACATGGATAGCTCAGAATGGGATTTTGGGTGACTGTGACTTCTCCAGACTGGTTGGTGTACTCACTGAATTGCCTTGGTTTTGAATTTGACTGAAGTTTGTTAGTTACATACTAAATCTAACTATATGATAGATTCTTTCTAAGAGGTGAGGAGAGGTGATATAGCTATGTGCATGCACATGTATGTGTGTGGGTGTGTCTCTGCCTGTACTAGGTTCGAACTGATTCCTATTCATAGTGCTAGCCCCCTAAAATACCATGCCACAGTTTAAAATGAATACCCTACACAGACACAGTATACTGACTCAGAGCCGACCAGTCCTTGTTTTGGCCCCTTTTTGCCAAGCGCCAGAGAGTGTAACAACAAGTTTAAACATCTTTTGGTATGACACGGCTAGGGATCGAACCCACGACCTTCCACTCTCCAGGGTGGACGCTCTACCACTAAACCACAGAGGAAGTTCTTTTTAAGAAGTTTTCTATGATGTCTCTGTCTAAGGTTACTATCTACCTCCAAAATGAGATGTGATAGTGTAATACCTAACAAAATGTGTCTTTATGTCGAAAAAAGCTAATCACTTTCACACAAAAGTGACAATATAACTGTATATGCATGTAAAAAGCATGTTGTTGTCACTGTGATGACTTAAGTTTAGGCAACAAAGTGAAAACTTTCTTATCAAGCTCTGACAGTCAACTGAAATACAAATACTTACAAGAAGGCCACTGTGATGATCAACTGTATTGATAAAAAACTTATGAAATGAACAGCTGTGTTTTAGTTTGAGGTTATCATGTGATGAATGATGAACAATATTTGGAGTCAAGGTTAGTCATGAAATCCTGTTATTTTTTCAGTTACCTGTAGACAACAAAAGATCAATGAATTTTATTTTTGCACATGTAACTATCATAACCATATCACCACACAAGAAAATGTTAAGGTAATGATAAAATTGTTGTACAATAAATATGTAGCTTATTTCACTTATGGATGGTTTAGATTCCATATCTGAGCACTTAATAATTTAAAATTTCCAATGAGTGAGGGGTATGCCTCTATTCACTGCCGTCCGTCCCAATGCCTCTTACTTTCAGATATGTGTCAGCTGCTGGTAATCATTTTGAGAACCAGACATAAAACTAGTTTCAATATGGCTGCCATGGCAAAATTTGTAAAGACTGCTTGTTGAGCCGCTTTGAAATACCGTATTCGACGTAATAAGCTCCCTGTCCTAATAAGCGCCCAATGAGATATTTGCTAATATATTGGCTAGTGAACAATCCCAATTAGCACCCCTTCCAATTGATCAATGTACACAAGACGCATTTATTCTTGTATACTACGCACTCGTGTGTTATATGCACCCTTAAATATGGGCAATTAAATTCTGGAAAATATATCTGTCGTGTATAATACGACTTTTCTTCTGTATCATTTCAGGCTGTCAGCATAAACCACAAAATTTACGATCTTTCAACTCTCTTTTTTCTCTCACCAAAATTTTATTCTAATAAGAGCCCCCTATTTCTAATGTTGAGAGCGCCCTGGGCGCTTATTACGTCGAATACGGAACATGTATTATTCACATCGTTTCTTTTCCTGTATTATCAAACATAATTCAAAGTTTAGTATATAATTCTCCTATGTAACCTGTGTGTTTTCCTCTGTCATGTACTGGTACTAAATGGATACAGACTAAATGCAGTGACAAAGACTTGAGGTTTATTGTTTACATGAAATGTCTGACTAAACACAGTATGGTTTGTCTGCAATGGCAAAGTTTGTTGAAAAGACCATGCACAGTGACATTATAAACCTGTTTCTTTTGGGTAGGTGAGTTTGATATGAACCTTGACCCTGGTACATTACCTTCATCTCTGTCCTGGAAATATGTGATAGTCCCTTTCGATCTCGAGTTTGAAAATAGGTCATCAGATAGTCACGCTGACTCTGTACCTAAAAAAAAATATGTAAGCTGCAGATGACAAACAGGCCTTGAAATATATTTACTACTGTCAGGGATCTGGTTGTATCAAAATTTGCTGACACATTAAAGACAATATGTATTTAGAACCTAAGCAGAGACTGGGACAGGCATTTGGGCAAGTTGGAGACCGATCACTGCGAGCACTTTCAAACGAGAAAGCATGAGATTCAAAGGTTTACATGCAAGGTTTTCGAGAATTGACTAATCCATCTGTCAAACCATTTACATATTTATAAACGTTGAGTTTTGTTAGTTTTCCTGATTAGCTAAAGGACATAATATATAAGTCACTCTAAATGTATCATTTGACATTCTTGCGAATTTTTAACGAACGGAAACATCGTACCACATTCCATTGTTCTATCATACAAAAAAAATATGGCGGCCTGCAAGAAATTCACAATTTATCCATTTTTCAGTACAAATTACTCCATTTAATATGACTGGAGTCATCGGAAGATTAATTATATTCCTTTGTTGTGACATAATTGTTTTAATTTGGGTGTTTTCGAAAAAGACGTCTATCAGAAAGTATCACTAAAATTATTATCTCACTACTTTTTGGTGACCACACTTCATTACCCAACACCATATGGTACATGTATCTCGGTTAAACATCGTTATAATAATCTAAAAGTAGATTTTAACATTTGACTAGTATTTTGCACATGCTGCCATGCTAAAAAAAAATGTTAAAATTTTCTTTTTGACTTTTTGAGATTTTAGAAAAAACATTGAATAATCCAAGTGATAATTGTCTTGTTTAGATGGTGTTTGCTACAATTTACATTGTAAAGACGAAATGTTTGGACAACTTTCTCAGCTAAATGACAAATAATTTTGACCATATAATTTACTCATTTTGAAAATAATTAAATCATAAATTTTAATCAGAGCTAATTAGGATACCAGTGAACAAACTTGTTTTCGTTTAACAAAAATATTATCTTTGTTAAATTATGATGATATCTTCCTCGTTTCCATTAATTATTATTTTGTACACGAGGCCACAATAAATTAATTACTTTAATTTGAAAAGTGAACGGGAGGCATTTGACAAAGTGCACGTTAATCCTGTTTTTACACTATCTGGTTATAAAGAGTGTTCATTGTATATTTGGTTGTATATTTGGATTTATGTTTGTTATAAAATTTTACTAATTTTATTCAAAACTTCATTCATTACTGTTTACATTAATTTTGATAAAATAATGATTACATTACAGATATTGGCACTTTGAAACTAACGTTAGTTGATAGAGACTGGATACATATATCATAAAAGCCATATTTTGACTCATTAACTGTTAACAGTTGTACAAAAAGCCAAAAGCATCATTAACTGTTAACAGTTGTACAAAAAGCCAAAAGCATCGTTTTTCCATCCATTTTACGCTTGATAAACTCGATGCTTTTCCGGACACTTTCTGCATGCTCACCAATTAATCATTTTTAATGAGTATTTAGTCGTTTTTCCGTCCAATGACCTATATGAAAAAAAATGTTTACGTGTATGCAGTGTAAGAATGACCACAAGGTAATGAGTCTGTTGAATGTTACCCTGTGAGGTCTGTCACATCTAGCACTAATTTGATGCTTTCTCCATGTTCAGCAGTAGTATAGGTAATGGGGGTTCTGGCTCACTTCCACTGGAGCCGGATTCATATACCTATACTGCTACTACAGGTGGCATTTTTTATGTGTAAAGGACTATGCGATTCAACGATAGTCATGAGATTAAGTTAAATTGACTCCAGCTCACCACCACCTGGAGTCTATGATATAAATTTTTATAGGTAATGGGGGTTCTGGCTCACTTCCACTGGAGCCGGATTCATATACCTATACTGCTACTACATGTAGCATTTTTTATGTGTAAATGACTATGCAATTCAACGATAGTCATGAGATGTATTAAACAAAACATCAATATTAATTAATAATGAATAAAATTTACTATAGTCCACGAGGATATTGGAAAGGTGTAGGAGCAATAAAAAAATTAGCCACCGCGGCTAAGGTATCTAAAGATGTGGCCAAGGATTGGTTAAAGAAACAAGCGATGTGGCAAATATATTTACCGGCACCACGTTATATACCGAGGAAGAAGTTTGATATTTTTACAACGAATGAAGTTCATCAGGCTGACCTCTTGTTTCTTCCTCACGATAAGGTAAAACGCAAAACGTATAAATACGCTTTAACAGTAGTGGATGTGGCTAGTCGATACAAAGAGGCCGAGCCATTAACCTCAAAAGATTCAACAGAAGTAGCTAATGCACTGAGTCGCATATATAAACGCGGACCACTAGAATGGCCTAAGCTATTTCAAGTAGATCCCGGTCGTGAGTTTATGGGATCGATAACTAAATTGTTAAGAAAGCACAACGTCAAAATCGTCCGTGGTGAAAGAGAGGCCCACCGTAGTCAAGCCATTGTTGAAAGATTTAACCGGACATTAGCGGAATGTTTGTTTGACATTCATCATATTATTCTTCCTATAAGATGCTTTGTGAATGTAACACACTGCAGCATGTACATATTTCCTTTGCAGAATTGTGAAATATTCATTATGGCAAATTTATACAGATAGGTTAAATAAAAAAAGGCACTTCATATCTTAAATCAAAAGTAAATGTATACCTGAAGGAAATTCGTCCCATTATATTTTTATTAATTTATACACATGTGTGGACAACTGTTTGTTTTACATTTGGATTTTGCATAAGATTGCATAAGTTGCTTGTTTCAAAATACTGTAAATCTTGAAATTAATGCGAGCATTGATTAAATGCGAAAATAAGACGTAATGTCAATTTCTATGTTCAAAGAAACAGCTGATTATTAAGAGTTTCATAAATTCTATGTCATTTTAATTAGTATTTGTAACAGTACTACATACATGTACCATTTTGAAGAAAAGCATTATTTTAATGTGTGAAAAGATATTGAAAAGATATTCAAATTATAATTCATGATTGCAACAGTTAAATACTTCATGAAATGAATGCGTTGTGTACTAATTCATCCACACCCAAAGGAAATAAGAAATATGTACAACGATGCTGATGTTGGCGTATACAAATATGACATCACTACCGGTAACCTCCTGTCATAACATAGCGAGTTCACTTATAGTAGTACGCGGAATGTTTAGAGTAGGTTTTGCCGTGATGGCGGGATCACATATCGTTTGAGTGGATCCAATAAACAGTTTCCATACATAACAGGGAGTTCATAACATAGCAAGTTTCATTCATCACAATAAAAACAGTCTTACTTAATGCTGTAACATTCCTTCATTTCCCAATAAGTTCCATTGAATGTTTCACATAATCCATTATTATCCATAGTTCACACATTGCTGACATGGCATACACAATTAAAGGTTCAAACCTTGCCAACATGCCACATTAGCTTACACCTAATCACGACCTGGGAACTCACCACTTGAAGAGAAATAGCCAAGCTACAATTGCGTAACATCAGGGCCAATAAAGCCAATGTGAAGTGAAGCTCAACCTAAGGACCATATACAGGCTCCAGTAACGGTACCACTAGTTTGAACAACAACAAAAAGACAAAAAAAACAAGAACACTGCCCACCCACACTTTATTTTCAAAAGCCATCGCCTGAGAACTGATTCTTTTATTTTTTTAAGCCTAAGAATTTTTGTGATTAATAGTTGTTGACCTAATCACCAGCACACAAAGTCAGCGATCTAGCCCACTCACTGACTTTGTGTGCTGGTGATTAGGTGCCTCACTCTGGCAGTTTGGGCTTGAATCCCCGGACGGGACTCAAACCCAAAATGTATGAGAATCTGTACTTTACTGAGAAAGTGTTATCCAAAATATAACATTTGTTACATTTAACCACTTTCTAAATGGCATTTTGTATTCATGGTTTAATGTTGCTTATCTAAATGTATAAATATCAAGAATCATTCAAACATGTTTTGGTATATATCTGAAAAATGATAACGTTGGTATCTAGTAAACTGTCAGGTGTTACATAACATACCATACTAATGAGACTATTAATACATAGATGGATAGGACAAAATATCGAACTATTTGTACTCTGTATCTGTATGTCATGCATGTGTGGATGTGTGTTTATAATATCTTAATTAATGGCATAGATCATCAATGTACATCATAGTTTCATACACATAACATGAAATAGTGACAAACAAGGATCCTTTATGGTAAGGCCTCACACAAAATGCAGAAGGATTTGGAATCTGATAGATTGTAAATACATTCAACATATAAGGTTTACATAAATACATGTTAATTTTCACAATCCCATTCTTAATCTGAATGTACATTATGATTGTATAAAGACTCTTACCTGCCCTTTGACTTTTCCACACAGAGAGTGCATCCTAATGCATGCAAATGCTTTATCTTTTGAATTACAGATTCCGCTCTGGTCTGATAGACCTATGAAACGACCCTTTGTGTTCTTCACTGTTGCATTCACTCGGCTATAACTTTTCTTTGCTGCCATGACAATTCCTGAGAAAAGAAAATACATAATAATTTAATATGCCAATTGTCTCTTTCCATGTAGTTGTGGTTCCTCTCTTAAAAAATACAAATGGCTGATGCAGTAGTATAGGTAATGGGGGTTCTGCCGTACCTCCACTGGAGCCGGATTTATTACCTATACTGCTACTACAGGGGTGGGGGGGGGGTTATGCAAAAATGACTATGCGATTCAACGATAGTCATGAGTCATATTAAAAGAAACATCAATATTAATTAATAATGGATAAAATTTACTATAGCCCACAAGGATATTGGAAAGGTATAAGAGCAATAAAAAAATTAGCCACCGCGGCTAAGGTATCTAAAGATGTGGCCAAGGATTGGTTAAAGAAACAAGCGATGTGGCAAATATATTTACCGGCACCGCGTTATATACCGAGGAAGAAGTTTGATATTTTTACAACGAATGAAGTTCATCAGGCTGACCTCTTGTTTCTTCCTCACGATAAGGTAAAACGCAAAACGTATAAATACGCTTTAACAGTAGTGGATGTGGCTAGTCGATACAAAGAGGCTGAACCATTAACCTCAAAAGATTCAACAGAAGTAGCTAATGCACTGAGTCGCATATATAAACGCGGACCACTAAAATGGCCTAAGCTATTTCAAGAAGATCCCGTTCGCGAGTTTATGGGATCGATAACTAAACCGTTAACAAAGCACAATGTCGAAATCGTCCGTGGTGAAAGAGAGGCCCACCGCAGTCAAGCTATCGTCGAAAGATTGGCTATCAGTATGGGATTGAAATGAAATCGGAACGATTGAGATCAACCGAATGGGCGACACGATTATCAGCTGTTGTATCAGCGCTGAATAATGAAGTAACGAGATTAATCGGGAAGAAACCATCCAATGCAATTAAAATGAAATCCGTGACTTCCGAATCTTCAGCACCGAGGAGAGGCAAAGAACGAAAACTTCCGGATAGAGAAAGGGTAAGATATTTATACCAGCCCGGTGAACTCGAGGGAGGCCTACGTCACGCAACCGATCCCATATGGTCCCTTTAGACATATAACATTAGTCGATTGGTTACGAAAGAAGGAGAGCCTATTCTTTATTATCTTCAAGATGGACCGGGTAGGGCATTTGTACGAGAAGAGTTGTTCATAGTTCCGGACAGTACGGTATTACCACCATAACCATAAGCATAGGTAGTTACACCATCATTATCAATCCATCTCTTTGTATCTAAGGGGGATAATGATGTCTTGTTCATTCTTAATCCATATATCCTATGATTGTAACTCCTTAAAGAGTTCATCTCGTGTTTGAACGTTCTACCGTTGAATAATGATTCTTTATACTGTTCGTGTTTGATATGCTTTTTTACAACATACTTCTTAACACCCTTGGCTTTCCTTATCTCTCCATTATCAGACTTTTTTATAGAATACATTTTAGGTCTTAATCCGACAAAATCCGCTATAGGAATCCCAGCACATTCATCCTTCATCTTACCTAACACCTTTTTATTTACTACGCTGTGCAGTGGATTATCTTTAGGGTAATCGCTCGTGTCGTACATATCTATTTTTTCTGCCATATCTTTATACACATCCTCGGTTTGTATTTCCATCAACAAAGAATCTGTGTCGGTATATAACACCTCGCATCTATCACCGTATTGCTTCTTAAGTTCTTTGTAATAAAAGTCATACATTAAGTGTTTTGACAAGTCAAGAATACTCATACCGACGTACACCGGTCTGTTGAATTTTATATTACTCTTCTGCATATGCAACGCGGCTAAGTCGTTATCGAATATCTTGCTTCTGTTAAAAGCCGGACTGGCTATAAGTTTCCTGAGTCTTTTCTTCCTCATTAGATCTGACTAATTTAACATCAACACGCTTCCTTAGATTCTCCATAGTTTTACCAAATACCGAGTTATTCATGAGCTTATATAGATTCTTTTCGAAATCGCTGGTAGCTATCTTTCTTAAATCTGTGTTCAGCCTTATATAGGGCTCCATCCAAGGGCTTTGATCAAACTTTAGAACTCTGTGTATTTTCTTAAGTTTCATACCTAACGATAGATATAACTGGAGATTTCTGTAGTGAACTATATATTTTGTCTTATCCATCAAATTTCGTACGAGTTTTTCTACGTTAGCTAACCTACTATTACCCATCAAGGAGCGTTGATATTCCGACATCCAATCTTTATTAACCATTAATCTTTCAGGAGTTAGCGGATAACTGTTATGATCTTTATGTAACGAACTTGGATATTCCAAGTCAACTTCTAGTATGTACCCTTTATTCTCATCATTATTATGGATATTATTCACTTCGATATTATGGACCCATTCAAAACCACCCGTGGGTAAAGGTTGACTCATAGCCCATCTGTACAAATTGTTGGCGTCGAGATATAATATGTGCGTGTCGGGTTTACTGGGATCGTATCCTTCCACTAACTTATTATTAGCCTTAGAATACCTTTTCGCTGCCATCGATATACCACCTCTTAATCCTTTCTCAATAAACAAGTGCATATCGTAATCTGTGAGTAGTTTTAGTTCTACGCCGGTCTTCTTCAACAATTCATCCCACGATAGTTTGGGACTGGAATAGTACCATGCCGGGTCCAAGCCGTATTGTTTTAAACATGTCTTTCTAACTATCTCGAATATATCGGTGAGTAACAGTACATCGGTTTTCAAGTACAGATCGTGATAATCACCTAAATTCTTACAACCTAATTTATCCCAGACTGTCAGAGCGTGTTCATAATCGGTATCTGTTATTTTAGATTCTGTTAAGTTACTATAGAATCATTCGAGGGGTGGTAATTCAGTTTCTTCGAATCTAGACCAATCATCCATATATTCGTAAGGATATACACCTTTTCTCAACAACAAATGACGAGTTATCTTATCGGTATATTGATTTGTTATCGGATTGTTCACATTAGCTAAATTGTCCAGGGAAGATAACAGAAACTGTAAGGAGTCTATGAATCTAAGCCCATTACTTTGCTTTATTCTAGATTTCCCATCCTTGTCCCTATAATGTATAGGTTTAGTCAACGAGAACGATATGTATTTTTCCATATTGTTAGGAATGCACGTTAAACTGCCGTCGGTCTTTGAGATAGCTTGCATGATGAGATGTGAATCGTATCCCCTAAGGTTGTGAAACACAACGGGGATGGGTATTGTTTGAGAACTCATTTTTAGTTTCAAGTTACACTCGTTATGCCCAACTCCCCAATAATTACCCGTGACGTGACAATGATCTCTTACGGAATCCCCATTCAGGGGTTTATTACAAACGTGACAACTCGTTGACTTCTTATGGGCCCTCCAATCATCCCTTGTCATACACATGGGTTTCTTACACGATAATTTTTCCCTGATTATTCTCTCTTCATTTTGTAGATATTCTAGGAACTTTCCCGCTGCATCGGGACCTCTGTAAATCACGGGCAGGTTTGTTTTCCCATCATACCTTACAACTATATATCCAAACCCACAAGGAATATGTTCTTGAGTTTTGTACGTAAAACTACTATCTTGATTATTATCTTGGTTGGTATTTTCTATGGGTTTGATAAGCGCTTCGAAGTCGGCGTAAATTACGTACGGTACTGGCATTTGATTACAATAATGTTCAAATTTTAATATATTTTTTCCCTCTTAAGGCATATTGATCCTGATAGCGGTCTGTCCAACACCTCTGCAGTCTTCTTTATGGGCTTTTAATAGATCTTGTCTGCTGTACCCATGAAGGCACCTTTCGCAGAAATATTTCTTTTCCTTATGTTTTGTTTGATCGTATAATAGCCTGTTTAAACTCTTTATCCACGTATAATGATATTTACCATCTTTTTGTATCAAAAATGAATTGATTCTGGGAATATGTTCCGGAACAAAGCTTATCCTTTGTACAACAATTCCTTTAGAATGTCCGAAAACATTTCTAGCTAAATTATTTTGCTTTTCCACCTTATCAATTAGTGATATTGGTGTAGGTTCGTCTATACCATCGAAGTTGAGTCCATCGTTTTGGGGATAGCTAGAAGGTCTATTTGCAGTTTTAGAATCTACGGGGAACAATGCATATCTTATCATCATTCTTAAACAGTCATCTGATTTATTTTTTACGTTAAATATGGCTTTTTTCTTCCATCTATATAAGATCCACCTTTGAAAGGCATATAATTTGCTATATCTAAATGTAAACTATCGATTTTATCCACACCCCAACCCAAATCTCTATTAGTCCAGCGTTCTAAAGTTTCCTGCATTTTCTGAATTGATGTATCTAATGATGCGTTTATAGTATCGGATTCGGTTATAACTTCTTGATTGCTAGGGAAATATGGTTTTGTATATTCGGTGCTATCGTCTGCGCTACTTTTACTCAATGACATTTTAATCGTCAGCTGGTATTTTATACTATGTAAATCATCTAACTCTTCGTTAATTTTACTCCATATGATGGGCTTAATATCGTTAACATCCATGTTGGAATTAATATCCATCTTCCAACCTCTTAGATATTTACCAACGCCGGCGGATGTGGGTACAAATATTAATTCTTGTAAAGCCACGCGTGTAACACGGGGCCGGGTTCCAGTTGAAGTTGACAAATTTATCAAATGAATAGTGAGATAAAACAAAACAGTGAGATGTGAAATTTGAGTTAATGAGCGGCCATTGAGCTGTGTTCACCAGACCGTAAATACAAGGTCGGCCAGTCTTAATTATTGTTCGGTTGCTAGACTTTTATGGCATGAACCATTCCACTAGGGTCCAGTCTAGCCATTGTGGCTAGCCGACAGTAGAACAGTAGTGAATTTAGATTAGTTAATTGCTAGGGGAACCCCGTGTTGACACGATTGTGGCGGGTTGGTAAATGTTTGCCATTAAGGAATATGTCCCATTTCCCCACACCCCACTTTCTGTTTTGTATTTTGAAAGAATAAATAAAAGAAGGTTTTGTATTGGACACTTTTATACTAATTATAAGAGGATGTTGTAAATGAATATGAACAGCCATGCTGTCTGACTGTTGATAGAATTTGAGATCTTCACAATCACCGGGTGTGAAGATGTAGACAGAATCTCGTTAGGGTTTGTGATTTTTACATTTGCCCAATGACCATAGTGAGTATTGCTGGGGAGGTCTCCTCCCATTAGTAAGACAGCCCAGTTGTGAGACACCTTAAAACAACAAGGTCATACCTGGTTGCACATGTTAATCAGGTATTTAACCCATCATGAAAATGGACTTGTCTTATTATAGACAAAAGAAATGACTCAAGATGTTTCATACCCTCTTTTACTTTATTTAATTCAACATTTTAATTCATCCATCCCTTAAAATCCATTAAAATCCAGTTAAAGTCCACCTGGAATGTCTCTGGGTTGAATGGTTGGTTCAGTAGTTGTTGGATGTGGACCTTCAACAGAGCAAAGAGGCTTTGGTAAGTTGTAGTCCGACGATCAGGCATCAATGCGTAGACTAGGGGATAGGTAATGCTTCCTTTCTGTGCATGCAGTATGTAAAGCTGATTCCAAAGATCTGGGCAGGTGGAGAAAGTACCATCCATGTAGACAATGGAAGCTGACTGGAGGACTCTAAGCTGATCATCAGTTGCAAATACCAGCATCTTGTCTTCTTCACCGTCGGCGAAAAGCAGAAACCGCTCACCATCATGGGTCTCTCTCCAGGGTGCTGCAATGTCGACTTCAGCTCTGGTTTTAGGGAGTTTCGGGATGGTGTGACTGCGGTGTCTGTACATGGCGCTGCCGACTGAGCTGAAGGAGGGAAATATAGCTGCAGCCTCCGGATCATGTCTCAACACCTCGTCGTTGTAGAGGGCTGGCATAGGAGTGGTTGGTTCTTCTCTTGCTCTCTTTCTTAAGCTGCCAAGGAACTTGATTCTGCTGGTGTCTTCTGGTGGGTGGTTGTGTACAGTGAAATTTCTAACAAAATTTCCAACTGTTGTACATTTGCCAATGCAGGTCTTAACGGCACATCGTCAATGAGTACCAGTTTGTCTTACTTTGTTCTTGTAGTGGAGATATCCCTGAAAGAGGACCTGGAGAGTACCTCTTTGACTGGTAATGAACTCAACCTGCTGCAAACCTGCCATGATTGTGCATGAAATGTTCGTTGTTGTTGTTGTTGCATTAGGTGTTTAAGAGGTCGCCTTCTGCCTAGGCAATTTCGGCTGACCTGTCCCTCTTTGGGACTCCTGTGTGTGAGAAGGGTTCACATATCTATTGTGATTTTGGTGTTCACATAATTTCTGTTTTTGCATTGATATAATTTCTATTTTCTTAAATTGATATGATTTCATTTTTATCCTTGGCTGCTCTGTTTATATACGTTCGAGCAGCTGTCCATCTCTCAGAAATAGAGTTAGTTTGGCCTTCCCTATTGCATCTCTTGGCTTTAGGAGATCTATGACAGATAGCGGATCTAACTGCAATTCTTGTTTTAACCTAGCCCAGGCTGGGGCATGGTCTTGACATTCTAGTAACAGGTGGTCAATGGTTTCAGCCTGATTGCAAGATGAACAAACCTTGTCATAGTGCTTTTTGTGACCAAGTCTGAGGCGTGAGATAGCAGTTTCAATTTTCCTTTCATTTGAGTATGAGTTTGGCTTTTGTTGGACCTTGGGTTGAATTTTGTATAGCCATCTGCCGATCTTACTTGCGTCCCATTGGGCTTGCCATCTTTTTGCTATGGAGGCTTTGATTTTGCTTTTTATCTCTAGTTTACTAAAGGGAATAGGCTGTATATCCGCTTTGTCTACAGCTAGCTTCGCCAGTGAGTCTGCTTTTTCATTTCCATGAATATCTATGTGAGAGGGGATCCAACACAGCTCCACCTGTTGCCCTTGGTCCGATAGTTTTGTATATTCGTATACAATATTGTTGACTGTGTTTGGCCTGGAGTTTGAGTTTCTCCCACTGATGGCCTGAAGTGCACTTAGCGAGTCTGATAGGACGACTGCCTTTGCTTCCGGGAGTTCCGGTATGAGTTTGAGTGCATGATGAATTGCCTCCAATTCAGCCGTGAATACTGACTGACCATCAGGCAAGCGAACTGAATGTGCTTGGGGTTTGGAGCTGTGGATATGGATCCCGTAACCAGCACTGTTGTTGATAGGATTCTTGGATCCATCAGTGTATATATGGGCCCAGCTGTCCCAGGTAGTTTGAATTTTAGTGATAGCTACTGATCGTAGTAGGGTTGGGTTTTCTCTTTTAGTGACTTCTGATGTTAAAGCAGTGTCAACTTTGGGAGTTTGTAAAGTCCAGGGAGGGTGTAACCCTTTGTAGTGACTTTCTGGAGGCTGAATGTCATCGCAATTGTGACTTCGAATGAGTTCACGTACTAATATCCCAGATGGCTTTAGTGAGGGATTTTTTCGAGCTAGGGCTTCATCTCGAGCGTTTTTGTCTTGCCATATCTTTTTAACCAAAGGGTTTGATGTTCGTCCCCAGAACGATAATATTGCCTGCTCTCTTCTTAGTTTCAATGGGAGTTCTCCCGTTTCTACTTGTAGTGCTTCTAGTGAGGTGCCTGTCGCTGCGCCTGTGGCCAGCATTAGGGCTTTGTATTGTATTCTGTCTAGGCGCCTCAAGACAGTATTTGATGCTGAGGGAAAAGCCTCACAACCATAGTCAATTTTTGATCTGATAAGAGCTTTGTAGAGGTCCAGCCGAGTGTCCCTCGATGTGCCCCAAGATGTGCCTGAGATTGCCCGTAATACGTTCAGGTCTTTTTGACATCTGTTTTCCACATATTCTATATGCTTGCGCCAAGTGAGGTGTTGATCAAGGATAACTCCAAGAAATATTGCAGATTTTTCGAATTTGATAGGTTTGCCTTTTATGGAGACACGGGGTATCATAGCATCTTTCCCCCGGCGTTTGAATAGAACTCCAACCGTTTTTTCACTTGAAAGGGTGAATCCCCATTTATTGCACCATTGATCTACTCCGTCCAGGGCTGACTGGAGTTTTTTTCTGATTTGTGAGATATCTCTGTGCTTTACCCATATTGCTCCGTCATCAGCGAACTTAGAAGTTTGGGTAGGAGAGTTGACATGGTCAAAAAGATCATTGATCATGATATTAAACAGGGTTGGGCTTATGATGCTGCCTTGTGGCGTGCCATTGTCCAGTGCCATAGGATCCGATCGATTGTTCCCTAGTTTAACTGATAGCGACCTGTCTTGCAGGAAGCTGTCTATGAAGTTTGCCATGTTCTCTTCAACTCCATTTTGTGATAGTTTTGAGAGGAGTCCGTCATGCCATACCATATCGAAGGCTTTGCTGAAGTCCAGAAATACTGCGGCTAAGTATTGTCTGTTTAATTGGGCTTTTTTCATTTCATTTTCCAGTCTTAGAATATGATCTAGACACGAGTGTCCCTTCCTGAAGCCACTTTGGTCAGGTTTTATGTGATTGCCAGTTTCAAGATGATGCATGAGCCTTTGTGTAACCATGGCTTCCATGGCTTTGCACATGTTTGAGGTGAGTGAGATCGGTCGATAAGAGTTTGGTAGGGCTTCTTCTTTCCCTTGCTTGAGCAGCGGGATAACCGCAGCATGTTTCCATGCTTTTGGGACTTCTCCTTTGGACCATATCGTGTTATACAACTCAGTGAGTAAGCCTTTGGTTTGATCAGGTAGGTTTTTCAATATCTCGTAACTGGTTGTGTCAAGACCAGGCGCTGTGCCTTTTCTATGTTGTATCGCATCATCAAACTCTGTCACAGTAAATGGTATATTGTATACCAGATGCTTGCTTTGCGGCCGTTTTGAGATCTTAGGCATAAGCATTTTTTCCTGTTTGAATTCTTCGCTGCAATTTGTGTTGCTGCTGACAGATGAGAAGTGCTCAGCTAGAATGTTGGCCTTTTCTTTGACTGTATGGGCGTTGGCTAACTTGGGAATTTTTGTAGGTTTCCGCTTACCCCTGATTGCGTGTATTTTGCTCCAGACTGTTTTAGCATTTGTTTTCTCATTAAGGGATTTGCAGAAGGTCTGCCATGACTCTTTTTTAGAATCGTCTATGAGTTGTCTTACTTTCGTCCTGGCTGCTCGGACTTGGGCAAAGGCTGATTTATCCCTTTTTGACCTATTTAGGGCTTTCTTTCTCACAGACTAGGGGGCATTTATATGTGTAATAAGTAAGTTTTATCAAAACATGCATCTCAACTTTTTTAGTAAGCTCCTAACTAAGTTATTTCCTGAGAATATTCAAACAGAATTACTGGCCTACTCTTATTAATTAATCCGCTAATCATGGGCTGTGACCATTGTTAAGTGGGTAGACTGGCTGTGTTAGCTAATTAATCCCACCTACTCCACTGTCTTACAATGGGTGTCTCACTAATGGGATGTCTCACTAATGGGATGTAACCGCTGGGGATACCAAACGTAAAAGTTTATTATTAGAGGTTGTGAGTACCTATACCACGTAGATAGGATATCTTTAGGATTTTAATCCTTCTTTGAGAGGCATTTAGAAGTTGGAGTACTACGTTAGGACAAGATTTATGGGTGACTTTAATCCTTTCTTGCTCTGTGGGTAATCCTTTCACGTTGATTGGAGGAAGTCACTCAACCAGGTCATGACAGGTCGTGAGTTTACTCACTAACTACTGTGAGCGTTTTTGGCATGACATCTTTTCTTGTATAAACATAGAAACGATGCTCACTCACTCACTGTTAATTTTCTGCAGTTTGCTGGCAAAGTGGGGATAAACCTCAGTGTCAAAGACGATCAAAGTTAGTTCGAATCCTTGTTTATATGTGACATCTCCCAAATGGGGACATTTTCATTAACTTGGCAAGTGATGATGAACTTCAATATTAATATTATTATAGTTTATGAAATTGTTAATAAAACTTTAATAAAATTGTGCTTCATTCTCACGAAAAATATGTTGTCTGTGAATAAATTTATATGTCACGTTACATCAGCATTTTTCAGTGATATTGGGACTACATGAAACATGGCTGGTTTTACATTTCTGATACAGGTGCTTGATGTTTAAGTCAGTCAAGTTTGCAACAATAGATGAATAAGTTACCAATTAACCGACATAGAGACAGGGAGGAGTTATATAACCAAACCTATGGTCCTGTTGAGACAGTTGACAGTAAGAACGTTGGATTAAATGACAGTAACTAATTTGAACATTCCCCAGTAATATCATAAAATACATCATAACTCATAACAGTCCGAGAGACAGCTTCCAGCCATATACTAGTATTGAAGGGACAATCGCTTTTGACAGTTTAAAAATAAACTCACCTTAAGGTGCTTGGCAAGTCAAAACTGATCTCCCTGAATATGTTTTTTAGGTTTGACAGCAACTATACTTGTGGATTTCAGAGATAGACATGATTTGTTAGCTAGATGTTATTACAATAAGCGAAAATGTCTTAAAAGTCCACAGTTTGTTTAATAGTACAAAAAGTGTGTTATAGATCTATCAACGTTTTCTTTTATTGAACATAATATTTGTACTATATTGCTGTAAGCTGTAAATAATCTAGCCTCCCCATGTACGTAACTTACATATATTTACGCTTTCCGAAATAAGCCTATCTCGCACACGGGGAAGCACTGATACTATTAGGGTAAAAAAGTGTAATGATTAAATAAAGAAGTGCAAGCCCCCCCAAAATATGGGGGGGGGGGGTGGAGGGCAACCGTGGGAAGGCACGGCGTCAGCTGGCGAGCGTGTGTGGCTAGAAGTCTAGTGGCGGTATCCTTGTAGTAGTCTCTTGGTCAGCTTTACATTCTGGGGGTCGAGATTCTGGTAGAGACTCTTGGCAAGGAGGGCGGAGGTATTGGCCACTTAGTGGTTTGAGGTCGGTACGCCACTACTTTGGAAGAAGTGGTACAAGTCTGTGTAGTTTGTGATGTCGTACTCGATGTCCTTTCCCCCCTTCTTGTGCACCATGACGAAAGGGACTCCTTGTTTGGCGTAGAGATGTTCCTTTGGGGTGTTGATCTGGTCAACCTTAAAATCCGGCCGGGCCTTGTAGTGGTTGATCGGAATGTCTGACTTTTCCACTAGTAAATAAAGTTCTTTGGTATGACCTCTTTTATCCCTGCTGACGTTATCCTAATGTTCAATTTCAGTCTGCCTCACCAAGCATAAGAAAGCATTGTACATGTTCTGATAAACCACACTGATGCAATTAAGCAAATGAATATTTGCTGTGGGCAAATATCTATTTTCTATATATATTTGTGGATATGAAGCATTCTAGTTAATTGTGGATACACTGGGCAGACAGAATTGTGTTTATTTCCAGGCCATCCTGATCGTCGTTTACTACTATAAGGTGTATGGTTGGAGGCAAGATCAAAGGCGCCGCACAGCATTTGTTAGATAACAGACAGGGTCGTCCGTTTCGCTTTGAACAACCACCCCACCCTGTCTGTAGGAGTTATATAATCGGTGCGCAAATAACTGTGTCAAGTCCACTGCCGGGCTGATGCAGTGTCAATGTCAGCAATGAACATGAATGCTCAAATTATAGACCTGTAGCACTCACAAGTTGCTTAGCCAAAATATTTGAAAAGTGTATATTCAATTCTCTGATAACAGCAAATATAACCTTAGAAATAGGTTCAACATACCAACAATCAAATGTAGAACACAGACCTATGCTTAATCATTTCTTCTGGATATGATCAACCTGCGGAACCCTCTATCCTATGAAGTAACTAATGCTCGCTCATTAAATCAAATCAAATCAAATCCTTAATTAATCGTTCTGATGCAATTATTAATAATTTTGACTTCAAATATTTTCATAGATCACGCCAAATTGTCCACTGTCGCCTTAGGCTCGGATGCAGTGACTTAAACGCTGATAAGTTTAGACGACATGTATCAGACATACCAGACTGCACTTGTGGATATCACCTTGAAGATGCAATTCGCTTTTTCTATAACTGTCAAAAAATACAACAATATCAGAAACACTGTGTATTTCTACACACATGGGTATGGTCTAAAAATGATATTACATGGCAGTAGTTAAGCAGTTCTACAAACATGACTCTTCTTAAATCAGTTCACTACATCATTGTCAAAAGCAAAAGGTTTGAGTAGCTTAATTTTATGCACGTAGTAAAGGAAAACTGTATTACCTTATTTCACAGACACCACTTGCTTCAGTGTATTGGCTTCGTGTATTTCATTTGTGCATTTTGTATGTTTATGTTCATCACTCTCTTATATATATCCAGCTGTTGTGAAGTTGTTACCTGGAGAGGTATTACATAAGCAAGTTTTGCTTGTTTACCGATCCACATTTCTTTTGAAATAAAAATATGTTTAAGCCAACACAGCTAACCCTAAAACACATGATTGTAAACTATTCAAAAAGGGGCACTAATCTCTGGCTTCTTCTCGGGTGTCGGACTCAAACTAAAACTCATTTATTCTTAGAATAACATGACATACAATTATCTACAATTTTTATTATGTACAATTTAACAAAAATAATAAAATTAGGATACGTGGATACTAATACATTTTACCAATTGTATTGTACACATTGTTTGGGAATTTAGATAGGCCTTTTAGATTTCTTACACTGTTAGTGGTCATAATTTTCTTAAATGTTTGGAAACTTAAGATATTGCTTATTTAAGAGTTCATATCGCCGTTGGTGAAAAGCTTCACATCGGAATAAATAATGCAATTCATCTCCCACAACGATAGAATCACAGAGTGGACACTGGCTGTCTTCCCTGGGAATGTTCAGCCATCGACCAGTTTCAACTGGTAATCCTTGACTTCTTTGATAGGCATTTAGAAGTTGGAGTACTAAGTAAGGATAAGAATTTATGGATGAACAACTTCTTTATTACAATTAAGAGCAACGTTTCGGTGTAGGTTCTAACACCGTTATCAAGCAAGTGATTTACAGAGTGTTGTTGTTGTTGCATTAGGTGTTTAAGAGGTCGCCTTCTGCCTAGGCAATTTCGGCTGACCTGTCCCTCTTTGGGACTCCTGTGTGTGAGAAGGGTTCACATATCTATTGTGAGTTCGGTGTTCACATAATTTCTGTTTTTGCATTGATATGATTTCTATTTTCTTATATTGATATGATTTCATTTTTATCC
Organism: Haliotis cracherodii; assembly: GCF_022045235.1. NCBI lineage: Eukaryota > Metazoa > Mollusca > Gastropoda > Lepetellida > Haliotidae > Haliotis > Haliotis cracherodii. The sequence continues at coordinate 36,434,243 of NW_027266286.1, forward strand.
TTGGCTGCTCTGTTTATATACGTTCGAGCAGCTGTCCATCTCTCAGAAATAGAGTTAGTTTGGCCTTCCCTATTGCATCTCTTGGCTTTAGGAGATCTATGACAGATAGCGGATCTAACTGCAATTCTTGTTTTAACCTAGCCCGGGCTGGGGCATGGTCTTGACATTCTAGTAACAGGTGGTCAATGGTTTCAGCCTGATTGCAAGATGAACAAACCTTGTCATAGTGCTTTTTGTGACCAAGTCTGAGGCGTGAGATAGCAGTTTCAATTTTCCTTTCATTTGAGTATGTGTTTGGCTTTTGTTGGACCTTGGGTTGAATTTTGTATAGCCATCTGCCGATCTTACTTGCGTCCCATTGGGCTTGCCATCTTTTTGCTATGGAGGCTTTGATTTTGCTTTTTATCTCTAGTTTACTAAAGGGAATAGGCTGTATATCCGCTTTGTCTACAGCTAGCTTCGCCAGTGAGTCTGCTTTTTCATTTCCATGAAAATCTATGTGAGAGGGGATCCAACACAGCTCCACCTGTTGCCCTTGGTCCGATAGTTTTGTATATTCGTATACAATATTGTTGACTGTGTTTGGCCTGGAGTTTGAGTTTCTCCCACTGATGGCCTGAAGTGCACTTAGCGAGTCTGATAGGATGACTGCCTTTGCTTCCGGGAGTTCCGGTATGAGTTTAAGTGCATGATGAATTGCCTCCAATTCAGCCGTGAATACTGACTGACCATCAGGCAAGCGAACTGAATGTGCTTGGGGTTTGGAGCTGTGGATATGGATCCCGTAACCAGCACTGTTGTTGATAGGATTCTTGGATCCATCAGTGTATATATGGGCCCAGCTGTCCCAGGTAGTTTGAATATTAGTGATAGCTACTGATCGTAGTAGGGTTGGGTTTTCTCTTTTAGTGACTTCTGATGTTAAAGCAGTGTCAACTTTGGGAGTTTGTAAAGTCCAGGGAGGGTGTAACCCTTTGTAGTGACTTTCTGGAGGCTGAATGTCATCGCAATTGTGACTTCGAATGAGTTCACGTACTAATATCCCAGATGGCTTTAGTGAGGGATTTTTTCGAGCTAGGGCTTCATCTCAAGCGTTTTTGTCTTGCCATATCTTTTTAACCAAAGGGTTTGATGTTCGTCCCCAGAACGATAATATTGCCTGCTCTCTTCTTAGTTTCAATGGGAGTTCTCCCGTTTCTACTTGTAGTGCTTCTAGTGAGGTGCCTGTCGCTGCGCCTGTGGCCAGCATTAGGGCTTTGTATTGTATTCTGTCTAGGCGCCTCAAGACAGTATTTGATGCTGAGTGAAAAGCCTCACAACCATAGTCAATTTTTGATCTGATAAGAGCTTTGTAGAGGTCCAGCTGAGTGTCCCTCGATGTGCCCCAAGATGTGCCTGAAATTGCCCGTAATACGTTCAGGTCTTTTTGACATCTGTTTTCCACATATTCTATATGCTTGCGCCAAGTGAGGTGTTGATCAAGGATAACTCCAAGAAATATTGCAGATTTTTCGAATTTGATAGGTTTGCCTTTTATGGAGACACGGGGTATCATAGCATCTTTCCCCTGGCGTTTGAATAGAACTCCAACCGTTTTTTCACTTGAAAGGGTGAATCCCCATTTATTGCACCATTGATCTACACCGTCCAGGGCAGACTGGAGTTTTTTTCTGATTTGTGAGATATCTCTGTGCTTTACCCATATTGCTCCGTCATCAGCGAACTTAGAAGTTTGGGTAGGAGAGTTGACATGGTCAAAAAGATCATTGATCATGATATTAAACAGGGTTGGGCTTATGATGCTGCCTTGTGGCGTGCCATTGTCCAGTGCCATAGGATCCGATCGATTGTTCCCTATTTTAACTGATAGCGACCTGACTTGCAGGAAGCTGTCTATGAAGTTTGCCATGTTCTCTTCAACTCCATTTTGTGATAGTTTTGAGAGGAGTCCGTCATGCCATACCATATCGAAGGCTTTGCTGAAATCCAGAAATACTGCGGCTAGGTATTGTCTGTTTAATTGGGCTTTTTTTATTTCATTTTCCAGTCTTAGAATATGATCTAGACACGAGTGTCCCTTCCTGAAGCCACTTTGGTCAGGTTTTATGTGATTGCCAGTTTCAAGATGATGCATGAGCCTTTTTGTAACCATGGCTTCCATGGCTTTGCACATGTTTGAGGTGAGTGAGATCGGTCAATAAGAGTTTAATAGGGCTTCTTCTTTCCCTTGCTTTAGCAGCGGGATAACCGCAGCATGTTTCCATGCTTTTGGGACTTCTCCTTTGGACCATATCGTGTTATACAACTCAGTGAGTAAGCCTTTGGTTTGATCAGGTAGGTTTTTCAATATCTCGTAGCTGGTTGTGTCAAGACCAGGTGCTGTGCCTTTTCTATGTTGTATCGCATCATCAAACTCTGTCACAGTAAATGGTATATTGTATACCAGATGCTTGCTTTGCGGCCGTTTTGAGATCTTAGGCATAAGCATTTTTTCCTGTTTGAATTCTTCGCTGCAATTTGTGTTGCTGCTGACAGATGAGAAGTGCTCAGCTAGAATGTTGGCCTTTTCTTTGACTGTATAGGCGTTGGCTAACTTGGGAATTTTTGTGGGTTTACGCTTACCCCTGATTGCGTGTATTTTGTTCCAGACTGTTTTAGCATTTGTTTTCTCATTAAGGGATTTGCAGAAGGTCTGCCATGACTCTTTTTTAGAATCGTCTATGAGTTGTCTTACTTTCGTCCTGGCTGCTCGGACTTGGGCAAAGGCTGATTTATCCCTTTTTGACCTATTTAGGGCTTTCTTTCTCACTCTCCTAGCTTTTGCTATTTCCCCCTTCCACCATGGTACCGGCGTTTTGCCAGTTTTGTGGCATTTTTTTGGAATTGATTTTTCAGCTGCGGCAATAATTGCTGAGGTGAGATTTTGGCAAAAAAGATCAGGATCATCCGAGGCAATTTCTGAGGACTTGAATGATATACATTCCTTCCTGAATTTAGGCCAGTCAGCCTTTGCATAGTCCCATGTGGGCTGAGGATCGGGCTGTTCCTCTAATTGTGTTGGGCTACCTATGTAGGTGAGTATAGGAAGGTGATCGCTTCCCCAAGTGTCGTCATGGACTTGCCATTGGCAATGTGAGGCGAGGTTTTTGGTGGCAATTGTAAGATCAATTGAACTCCACGTGTTGTGGACTTGGTCATAACGTGTGTGACTGCCGTTGTTCAGAGTTATGAGATTGTCGTCCTCAACCCATTTCTCTACCATTTTGCCGTATTTGCATGAATCATTCCTGTCTTCCCAAAGAGGGCTGTGGGCATTAAAGTCACCAAGGATTATCCCATTTTTGCCTACTATTTGAGCTAATCTTGTTAGCTCTTTCATGGGTAACCCTGTGATATATGTTAGCTATGCGTAATTCGTTGCCATTTACCAGTTTTAGGGAGATTACTTGGGTTTCAAGGTTTCCTACGTTTGCTTCAATATTTTTGGAGGTACAGCTGTTGTGGACAAGGGTGATTAGTCTTCCTCCCTTGTTGCCAGGCATAAGTCTTTTTCTGTCTTTTCTATATTGGGTGTACCCATGTAGTGTGAATTTGGCTTTTTCACAGAGTTTAGTCTCCTGTATTAGAATGACATGAGGCTTGATCACCTTTTTTTTGACGAGTGCAGTCAGTTCATTGCCGTGGCTCTTAAGGCCATTTGCGTTCCACTGTAGTAAAGAGAGAGATATTTGGAGATTTTACGAGCTCTTCAGCCTCTGGCTATTTCGCACTCGGGGCAGACGGTTCTTATAAAATATAAAATAATGGGAATAAGTATAAACGTCTAACCCAAAAAACTGTAAGTGAAGGGGGATAAAGTAATGAGAAGAGAGGTTGAGGTTTTAGTGGCCATAGAGAGCCGAGGAGGGATAAAAAAGTTCTACGTTAGCCAAGTTTATTTGAGGTATGATAACTAGGATAGATAGAGTGATAGAAGTAATCAGTTAAGCTGATGTATAACTACTAATAATAAGCATAAAATAATTTATAGGGGGGAAAGTAATGGATATGGCTGTGGGGGCAAGGCTGTGTGTCAGCGTGATTGGTAGAGAGCTTGTTGTTGTCGGCTATGGGTGGATGGCTGGTTAAACGGCTATAAAGGTACTATGAATGGATATGTGGGTTTGTAGCGCGGACGTCGGAGTAGACAATCCGCGGGTTGAGTGCGCGGACGTCATTGTGGACAATCCGCTATAGAATTTTGAGGCGCGGACGTCGTAGAAGACAGCCCGCGCTGAGAATTTCGATCCCGATCTGAATCTAGAGTTTTGCTATTAATGTTAGACAATGTTACTAGCTGAGTTTGTTTGGGAGGGTCTAAATTTTTTCTATTAAGTTGGTGTCCTTGAGAAAGGTGGCTATTTGTAGGTAAGTGGCTGGTGGATTGTCGGGTTTGAATAGCATAGTAATATTGTTGTTGTATTTGGGTGGGAGAGAGTTGTATAATGTTAGCTGTTGTTGTTTATATTTGCTGCAGGTGGTGAATATGTGTTTTATGTCTTCTATAGTATTGCAGTGGATGCAGTTTGGGCTTGTATGTCTGTTTTGCTTATATAGTGTTACGTTTAAGTTGGTTTGATTGCTTTGTATTCTGTTTATGACTTTGTCTGCTAAGATGGAGTTTGTGTAGTTTTTCTTTTTTGTTGTTGGTTTAGTGAATAGTGTTTTGATCCATTGGGACTTACATTTTTGGATGTTATTGTTAAAGTTTTGTTGTATTATATTGTGTTTTATTAATGATTTTGTTTCGGTTTTGCTTGTGTGAAATTGTAAAGTGGATATTTGGTCAGTTGTAGCTATTTTTGCTGTTTGGTCTGCAATTTGGTTTCCTGGTATGCCTGTATGGCTGGGTATCCATACTAATATTATTGTTTTGTTGGCTGTTTTGAGTTTTTTGTGGGTATTTATTATTTGTTTGATTAAATCGGGTCTACATTTGGAAGATTTGTCAGCTATTTGTTTTATTGAGTTTAGTGAGTCAGAAATGATGATGTTTTTGTTGTGGTTTGATGTTTCTGCTTGTTTGTAGGCTTGAAGAATGGCTAATAACTCTGCTGTGTTTGTATGTGTGTAGTTTGCATATTGGTATTTCTTTGTGCTTTGTGTGGGCTGTGTTGTATGGATACCCAGCCCTGTTATTTGGTTTTTATTGTTGTATGATGCATCTGTATAGATGTGTGTATGTTCCGGCCAGTTGTCTTGGATATAATTAAGTGATATTGTTCCCTTTTCTATGTTTGTGAGTTTGTTATGCTTGTTGAATATTTTCAGGAGGGGGGGGGGGGGGGGGTCAAGAATGTATGAGTTGTCTGGGGGTGAGTGAGTTATGTGTTCTAGATTGTGTGTTTTAATGAGATTTTGTAGGTGGGTTATGAAGGGTGCTATGTTTGTCTTGTTTTTGAACTTTTTTAGGGTAGCTGGTCTTGAGTTTTTGTATTTATGGAGTATTTCGTTGTAAATGGAGTTTTGTTGTGCCCCAGCCCAGTAATTAAGTATAGATTGATGTTGTTTAAGTTGTATTGATGTAATGCCTGTCATGATTTAGAGTGTATTAATGGGGGTGCCATTTCTAGTCCCCAGGGCTATCTTGAGGGCCTTATATTGTAATGAATTGAGCTTTTTTTCCAGTTTATCTGTTAAAGAGTGGAGAACTGGAGCAGCATAATCTATTTTTGCTTGAATAAGAGTTTTGTATATGTTTAATAGTGTTTGTTTGTCAGCTCCCCAGTGAGAGCCGCTGATGGCTCTCATTAGATTAATATCTTTTTGGCAGGAGTTGACCACGTTATTGATGTGGGGAGCCCATGTAAGATGTTGGTCAAATGTGACTCCTAGGAATTTTGCTTCTTTTTGGAATTTAATATTTTCTTTAAGGAGTGTAAGTATGGGTGTTAAATTTGGCATATGTTTTTTTTTTAAGACAATGCCGATGGGTTTTTTGGCATTAATTTTGAACCCCCATTGGGAAGCCCAGTTTTCTAGTTTCGAAAGAGTTGGTTTGATTCTATTTTCAATTTGTTTTATGGATGTTGATGACGACCAAAATGATATATCATCAGCGAATTTTGCTGTGGTGGTATTTTCTGGGGTAGATGGGAATATGTCGTCAATCATTAGATTAAATAGGGTGGGGGACAGGATACTTCCCTGGGGGTGCCGTTTTCAAGAGTGTGAGGGTCTGATAGGGTGTTGCTTGATTTTACTGTTATGTTTCTGTTATTTAAGAAAGAATGAATGAAGTTTAGAATTCTCCCATCAATTGCTTTATCTATTATTTTTGAATTAGGCCTTGTTGCCAAACCATATCAAATGCTTTAGAAAAATCTATAAAAATGGCCACAGTGTATTGTTTTTGTGCTTAAGCTGTCCTAACATCATGTTCCAAATTTAAAATATGATCTAGGGTCTGTCTGTTTGCTGTAAAGCCACTCTGGTCCTCTTTTATAAGGCTATTGTTTTGTATTTTATGCTTTAGTCTGTTGTTTATTACTGTTTCCATTATTTTACATAGATGAGATGTGAGAGAGATAGGGCGATAGGAGTCAGGGTCATTTGGGGATTTCCCTGGTTTTAGAATTGGCACCACTAAAGCATTTTTCCATGTTTTGGGGAGGTGGCCAGAAGTCCAAATTTGATTGTATAGTTGAAGTATTAATTTTTGAATTTTGATGGGGACATGATTGAGAATTTTGTAACTTATATTGTCTAATCCAGTGGCTGGGGCTGTGTTTTTGCTTTTTAAAGCGTTTTGAAGTTCGTGGATGTTGATGAGTTTATTTATGGCAAGGTGTGAGAGTGGTGATCTATTTTGAAATGCAGGTCGAGTGTTTATAGTGTCTTGTATGTGTTTGGAGTGGTTGGCGGACCTGCTTACGGCCGAAAGATGGGCAGCCATGGCATTAGCCTTCTCTTTATCTGTTTTAAGTAGGGGAAAGTTGGGCGTGATGTAAAAGTTTGCCAATGGTTTCTTTTTGTTGCCATGATTAGTTCTTTAGTAAGGTTTCTTTGTTTATGAGCCAAATGGAGTTTAGTTCTATCATGTTTAGCCTTATTGAGAGCTTTTTTCCTAAGTTTTCTAGATTGAATAATTTCAGGGCTCCACCATGGTACTGAATTATGTGTGGGTTTTATTTTAGTTGTAGGAATGCATTTAATGGATATGTTGTATAGTATATTGCTAAGGTTTGTGTTGAAAGTATCGATGTCAGTACTATGTATGCTGTGTGTGTCTATTTGGTTGCATAGTGTGGCGAACTCCTGCCAGTCAGCTTTAGTAAAGTTGAATTTAGTTTGTTTAGGGGAATCAGAAGTGGGATTGGGGTCAGATAGGGGCTTGCCGGGGAGGATATTTATAGAAATTTTTATGGGGAAATGGTCACTACCCCAGGTGTCATTGTGGGGATCCCAAGTGAGTTTTTGAAAGATTCGGGGGGGGGTGATGGATAGGTCCACTGCAGTGGGAGATTGTAGATGGCTGGTCGGGAATCTTGTGGCTCTATTGTCGTTAAGGCATATGAGATTTTTGGTGTCTAACCATTCTATTATGTATTTTCCAAATCTATCTTGATAATTTTTAGTGCCCCACAGTGGGTGATGTGCATTAAAGTCTCCTAGAATGAGGGTATTTGGGCCTAGGAATTTGGAAAGAGTTTCTAAATCTTCAGGGTTAAACGTTTTGGTTTTGGTGTGGTAGCAGTTAATTACAGTTATTTTAGTGTCATTGATGGTGATATTAGCTGCCAGGACTTCTAGATTAGGAGTAAGGATAGATAATTCTTTGTACTGAATAGTGTTTTTGATAAACAGGCCTAGTCCTCCATGGGGGGGGGGGGGGGCTGGCTTATTGGGTGGTCTGGCTCTATCTTGTCGAATGAAAGTGTAGCCTGGCAATTTGAAGGCTTTTTTGGGAGACAGTTTTGTTTCTTGTACTGCTATTACATATGGGGCAATTTTGTTTAGGGCGATGAGGGCCTTAAGTTCATGCCCATTAGTATTGAGACCATTACAGTTCCACTGCAAAAACACCATGTTCTGTTTTGTAGATTTGTGGGGATGTTAAGGCCAAATGCATGGTGCTATGGGGCTGATTTGGAAGAAGGGTTTGGGATTAATTTAACTTATTATTTGAGAGCTTTTATGGCCGTTTGGAAGTGGTGATATGGTTTTTGATATAGGTTAGACACCAAGGCTATGTTGTGGATTTTTTGGGGGGTGGGGTTTTTGATAAGGAGAACTGCTGACAGGAATTCTATGATCTTGTTTGTGTTGGAGTGTAGTTTTTGTGGGGTGATTGGTTTGGGTGTAGTTGACCTGAGTGATTGTATTTTCTGGGCGAGTAGTGGTTTTCTAGATAGATGTGCTTTGGCTTTGTGTGTTTTGGATTGGATTTGTAGTTGGGTGGCTAGGATTGGTATGGCAGATCTGAAGAGTGTGTGAAAGGGGGTTTGGATGGGATGGGAGGTTGGTTGGGGGGGAGGTAGGATGGACGGGGAGAGGGGGGTGTGGTTGGGTTGGGATATGGGTTGGGGGGGAGGTAGGATGGTTGGGTGGGGGGTAGGGGTAGGTAGCAGGGGGGTAGTGGCCTTGGGGAGGGTGTTGTGTGTTGTGGGTGGGGGAACTGTTGGGGGGGCATGCTTGAGTTGGGTTATCTGTGCGGGGTGGGACAGTGTTTACTACGTGGGTGGGTGGGATGGTGTTTGTTGTGTGGAGGAGGGTCTGGTGGGTTGGGACAGGAGTGGAGAAGAGTTGTTTGCGTTTGGACTGGGTGGGTCGGGTCTGGGTAGGGGGGATAGGGGCAGGTAGTGATGTGGAGGATGATGTGTCTGATAGATCTTCATAATCTGGATGGCTATTGTATGGTTGTAGTATTCTGGCCGGCTTGGGTAAGTGTTCCTGTTTGATGTGTTTGTTGAGCCGGAGGATGTGTTGTTGTTTGAGTGGGCAAGTATTTTGTGTGGCTGTATGACCTTCGGCTTCACACTGTATACAGTAGGCCGCCCATGTGCACTCTGGGGTTTCATGTCTGAGGGACCCACATTTCTGGCACATGGGCGGTTGTCGGCAAGTAGCTGTAGTATGGTTGTAGGAATGGCATATGTTGCATTGTGGTGGTTTTTTTCTTATTGGATTAATTTTGTATCTGAGTGCTCCGAAAGTTATGTGTGTGGGTAGTGTGGTGCTCTTGAAAGTAAGAAAAATAGTTTGTGTTGTGGTTCTGCCTGGTATGGATGTTCTGTTATTGATGCTCTTGTAGTCTGTGATTTGGGGTTGTGTGTGGAGTTGGTTTGCTGTTTGGATGTACTCTAGTATGTCTTCTTGTGTGTCCCTATGGTCTATGTATATAACCCCTTGTATAGATGTGAGCCATTTTGGTGTTTGCCATGGTATGTTAAGACCATCTATCATTGTCTGTCTGCGTGCTTGGTTGAGTGTATCTTGTGAGGGAAAGGTGATCTTAAACCCCCTGCCACATCTGTTTATGTATTTGTATGATATATGTGCTTTTTGCAGGCAGAGGGCGAATTATTGTTTGAGAAGGTGTCGCTGAGTGGTGTGGTGTTGGTTGAGAATGCCAGCAGTATAAGTTTGTTTTGGTTTGTTGCTGGAGTCTGTTCAGATGTTGAGGTGGATGGGGGTGTTTGCTTGGCACAAGTTTTCTTTGTCGTGAGCAGGGATTCTGCTGGGGATTGGTGTGGACGCTTTGTGGGTTTTGGGGATGGGGGTTTGGGGGCTGTTTTGTTTTTGGTTTGTTGTGTTTGGGGTGGGGGAGGGGGAATTTGGGGTTGGATGCTGGGGGATGTGATGCTGCTGTGGGGTTGATTGAAAGAAAATTCTTGAAAATCTATTCCAAAATCAAAGGGGACAGGGTTTTGGCTGTGGGTGGGTGTGAGTCCCGGGAAGTGGGTGTCTGAGTGAATGGGTGTTGTAAATATGGAGTCTGTGTTGGGGGATATAGGTGGAGGGGTAGTTGAAGACATGATTTATGTAGGCAAGGAGGTAGCAATACAACAGTATAACACAAGGATTTAATAAAGTCAGTACTAGATATAGTGAAAATAAAATATGGCCTACAGAAGTTTATGAATTGGTATTTAAACTGAACTAATAAGTACTATCAATTGGGTGTATTGGAACGTGTTAATAAATACAACAATTACCAAGTAATTTTAGAGAGAATACAGGGGAGAGGGAGATAGAAAAAGCACTTATCGAGCTTGTTTGTCCTTTGGGGTGGCCCTGGGGGGTCAGTCACTGGCCAAGATGGCCGCCGGCTGCCGGCTTGGGAGGTATTTACTGTCCGATCCCACTTGGGGTATTTGTTCGGTGTCCCAGTTGAGGAGGAGGAACTATGTTGTTCTAGGGCAGTGATCTACGTGATGTGATATTGATGTAATATTGTCCGCTTTAAACCTTGATGATTACTCCGTCATGGCTAAATCGAGACTGTAGTAAAAGCAAGTCCATGATAATTCATAGATGAGCGCTTATTGAGTTTTAGGGCATACCCTATTTAGGAACTGTTTCTTTGTTCCTTTGTATTTCATTATTTTGGAAGCCAGTTTGAGGATGCAGGTGGCTTTGGCACTCATTTTTCTGCTTTTAATTTGGATCAATGCCGTTGCAATGAACTCTACAACTTTGTTTGTGTTCTGAGCCTTTTGTTTACCATGAGCTGGTGTTTTCTTTGCCTGACTGATTCGTTTGCTGTGTTCCTCAGTTTGAGGATAAGAAGGCATGGGGTTTGATTGGGGAGCTTGGGTCTTTTTCCCCTTGCGTTTTGCAGTGGCTTTGTGCCTGTGAGCAGTGCTCACAGATTCGATTGTTTGCTCAGTGCTCACAGATTCGATTGTTTGCTCAGTAGAGTGATCAGTAGTCGCTTGGTTTTTTTTACCTCAGTGGGTTGAATAGATTTGGATTCAGATTGCTGAGTAGGTATTTTATTTATACGTTTGCTGATGAGCAAGCGTTTAGGACATTTCGGCACCAAGGATGAATGACCCTCTTTCCTGCAGTTTGTACACCATGTGTTGCAGTTTTCTTTGCAAGAAACTCGGGAACAGTTTTTGCACTTGGGTGGCTGGTTACATGATGTTTTCGTATGTCCATAGAGCATACAGTTTGTGCATTGGGTTGCCTTTTCCTGTATGGCATGGTTTCTATGTCCTTACCACCTAGATTAAGGTGGCCGGGGACTGACTGTCCAAGTAATGTGAGTATTACTACTTTTGTTTTGTTTGATTTGATCCTGAATGCCGACAGGATTGTAGGTTGGGTGACTTTCTTTTGAGCTTGACAGACAATTTGATAAAGCTCGACGTCATTAATTTTTTTGTCTAGATGTACTGCACATCTGACATTGCTAAGCCACTTTGGGGTATCCCATTTTAGTTTGATCCCGTTTATGCTTTTGGGCATATCAATTGACTCTGTGAGGTTGTCCCCGACAACAACATACCCTCTTCCACACTTATTTATTCGAATAATATTATTGTGCTTCAGCTCTTTGGCAATATCTTGAGCTGTTAGGATCTTATTATTTAGTCTGCGCTAAAGACAACTTTTTCCCATTTGGTTTGTGGTCTTCTATTTTGTTCTGTCTTTGATTCTGATGAGACCATTTTTTGTCTTTTCTGTACCATTTTAGCCTTAGGTGGGCTAGATTGAGGCTGTTTGCGTTTAAGCATGCCTTGAGCCCATAGGGCACTATAATCGATATTTTCTTTGTTTTTAGTTCCTGAGAACGTGAATCTGTCCTGAAAACGGTCAGGGACATTTAGCGCGGCTTGACTATAAGTCAAGTTGGCTGGTTTTTTTTGCAGTTTGGGGGATTTCTGGGATACTTACACTATGCATCCAACCATCCCAATCCCGTTGTTTACATTACTGGCTTCATCCTTTGTATCATGTCAGTGACTTCACCCATGGTCATCATCACTGCCCTTGTGTGTACACAGCAGGCTTCGCTACTCCGGTATATCTACCCTACTGTATAGACATGTTGTTGTTGTTTAAGAGGTCGCCTTCTGCCTAGGCAATTTCGGCTGACCTGTCCCTCTTTGGAACTCCTGTGTGTGAGAAGGGTTCACATATCTATTGTGAGTTCGGTGTTCACATAATTTGTTTTTGCATTGATATGATTTCTATTTTCTTATATTGATATGATTTCATTTTTATCCTTGGCTGCTCTGTTTATATACGTTCGAGCAGCTGTCCATCTCTCAGAAATAGAGTTAGTTTGGCCTTCGCTATTGCATCTCTTGGCTTTAGGAGATCTATGACAGATAGCGGATCTAACTGCAATTCTTGTTTTAACCTAGCCCGGGCTGGGGCATGGTCTTGACATTCTAGTAACAGGTGGTCAATGGTTTCAGCCTGATTGCAAGATGAGGCGTGAGATAGCAGTTTCAATTTTCCTTTCATTTGAGTATGAGTTTGGCTTTTGTTGGACCTTGGGTTGAATTTTGTATAGCCATCTGCCGATCTTACTTGCGTCCCATTGGGCTTGCCATCTTTTTGCTATGGAGGCTTTGATTTTGCTTTTTATCTCTAGTTTACTAAAGGGAATAGGCTGTATATCCGCTTTGTCTACAGCTAGCTTCGCCAGTGAGTCTGCTTTTTCATTTCCATGAATATCTCTATGTGAGAGGGGATCCAACACAGCTCCACCTGTTGCCCTTGGTCCGATAGTTTTGTATATTCGTATAGAATATTGTTGACTGTGTTTGGTCTGGAGTTTGAGTTTCTCCCACTGATGGCCTGAAGTGCACTTAGCGAGTCTGATAGGATGACTGCCTTTGCTTCCGGGAGTTCCGGAATGAGTTTGAGTGCATGATGAATTGCCTCCAATTCAGCCGTGAATACTGACTGACCATCAGGCAAGCGAACTGAATGTGCTTGGGGTTTGGAGCTGTGGATATGGATCCCGTAACCAGCACTGTTGTTGATAGGATTCTTGGATCCATCAGTGTATATATGGGCCCAGCTGTCCCAGGTAGTTTGAATTTTAGTGATAGCTACTGATCATAGTAGGGTTGGGTTTTCTCTTTTAATGACTTCTGATGTTAAAGCAGTGTCAACTTTGGGAGTTTGTAAAGTCCAAGGAGGGTGTAACCCTTTGTAGTGACTTTCTGGAGGCTGAATGTCATCGCAATTGTGACTTCGAATGAGTTCACGTACTAATATCCCAGATGGCTTTAGTGAGGGATTTTTTCGAGCTAGGGCTTCATCTCGAGCGTTTTTGTCTTGCCATATCTTTTTAACCAAAGGGTTTGATGTTCGTCCCCAAACATAGACATTGCCTCCTACGTGTATATATACTTGCTTACTGCAGTTTGTACTTCAAGCGAGCAACACCTCTCCAAGCCTCCAGAGCCTCCTCAAGCCCACGCACAGCACTGCTGATAGCAAGCCCAGGGAGCGAACTTCAAAGGTAATTATATAACCACTCACCCATCCATTCACAACAACCTACACCTCCTAATAAACGCTCACACCCAAGCCCAAACCTAAAACTACACTCACAAAGCCCACCTAAACAAACTCAAACACTTCAAATTAAAACACAAGCCCTCCAATTAATCTCACAAACCCAAAACAACCAAAACACCGCAAACACTACTCACCCCTTCCAAAACACTCCATCCACAACCCCTCACCTCAAACACCAAAACTCACACACACATCCTATACACCCAATCCCAGCATGACAGACCAAAGACAAATCGAGATAAGCGAAATCTCTGGCATTACATCCCCTACACCTGCGGAGGCGCATAACACCTCCGACAGGGCAACACCATCACTCATTCCCACAGGCTACGGCGATGAAGACCCTCAAGCCTCCTACATGGAAACTCAACTCAGCACCCCACCTCCCCAAGCATGCAACTAAAAAAAACGCAAACTAGACGCATCGGCATCACCTACCTCACACACCCTCTCACCCGCAGCCCTCATCACCACATGGGCCCTCTACTTTTTTTCTGCCACCCCCTCAGTACTCAGGCTCTTTGCTGACTAATTCCCCAAGAAAATCAGCACGTCATTTGGAAGGTATTGTTCACCCAGAACAGTTCCATGATATATATTCCAAATATTGTTTCCAAATAATTATTATTAAAGTATTTGATTCTCACATAGACATTTGACATTGAAAAAGTATTTTTGTACAGATGCAGACGCAATGGATATTGTTCCTTTATGTTGATATTCCCGGATACATTATAACTTTGGTAAGTTGTAATAATGATATTTGCATTTTGTTTTCATTCATTCGCTGGAGCTTTGAACAGAATCATTCTTGTTCCTTTCCGTTTGGTTGGGAAGTTTTTCGATGCGCGATAGACGTTGTTTTCACAAGTATTTTCTTTTGTAAGCGTGTATATGTTACAGTCAATGTGTAAAATATGATTCACTCAGGCAATTTATTAAATATCTAAATATTTCAATCATTTTACAAATTGACAGAATAATCCATTCATTTATTTAACCGACTGACTAAAAATGATTAAGACGATCAAAAGAGCTTAAACACATCACAATATATTAATTATGCTAAGAAAAGAAGCCAAACAATACAGAACTGTACTTGGTGATGATATTAAACATAAACAAATATTTGGAATTTCGTTATCATATTAATGTTGCAAGTCAAAATAGTGTACACGAAGATCGCACAATTACCAAGCAAGTGACTTATCAAAACTGCATCACCATTACCGATGCTCCCCACAAATATACCTACATTTCCTTATTATTTCCAAAACTGTATTGTTGATCAATGTGACCATACGTCCTTCTACTATCAATAAAAATGGCGAGCACAGGTCGCGAACAAGTCTCGATTTCTGCTATATCATCCGGGTACTCACTGGGAAAATACAGTAATGCACAGGTAACAACTACTCCAGCGGAATTGCTTTATATCAGTGCTCCTTTGTACGTTGAAATACTAGATATTGTGAATGCCAAAATGATGTATCAAGGATCAAGTAGAAGATGCATTGACCGTAGCGCTGGGAGTTTATTCAACAGACCCGTGAAAATAACACTGCTGTATCTTATTATTTATTTTAGATGACGCAGTCAAAGCTCACTTCTCCTGGCGGCCATTATCGAACGGCCAGCTAAAACACAACCCCGCGCTTACGTCTACAGGTCTCTTCCTGTAGTACGGTAATTAGTATTCTCTCCCTCAAGTGTATCCTCAATGATATAACCCACCCTCATTAATTACATGCTGCTCTTTTCCAGCCTCACGGATATGGAGCTGAGATAAAGAGTCCAATTCTTCATAAAGTAATTAGGGTCCAATAAAAACAATGCGCCGCCAAACCTCATACATATTATCACTGAAAGTCGTACTACAGACGGTTAATGTCAAATCACAATAAAAGCATTTCAAATGCAATAACATGTTCCAGGACCATGTATTCTCTTAGCACCATCGGATTTAGAAGCAATGGTCGTATAAAACAAGACAGATCTATTCATGTTATTCCCACAAAATCACATAAAGAAAGGAGACATTAGCAAATTCATGTGTATTATCATTTTTCGTCAGGATAACAAAATTTTCTCTCCTTGTTACCACCTCCAGGTTCAGCTTAACACGGGACCTTCTTTGGTCAAAAGTTTGTTCCCCCTCTAATGAGTGTGTCACGCGTTGCACACGAGTGGCGGACAGGGTGCACACCCGTGTGCAAAGCGTTGCACACAGGTATCACATATCACACGCGTGACCAACCCGATGCACACTGGTTGCGTAACGCGTTGCCCATGCGTGTAAGGGGAATGAACTTCTAGGCAGTAGTGTAACTATTAAAATCTAGCTTGGGAGGTGTGGCTTTAGTAATCATTTTAGCCATACGAGCATAGCCAATGGCCAAGCCGGTGACCACTGCTGAATGATACGTTGCGTTTACCAACATTTTACCATCTGTAGCTGGAGTAGTCATGCTTCTTATAGCATTATATGGGGGCTAACCTCTAATTGAACTTGTTGTTGCACTGGGGGTGACGTTTTCTCTTCTCCGGTCTTATAAAAGAACCATACAGCCGCTATACCAGCAACTCCTACTAGTGCCCATGTTTTAATCGGATTAATATTTGAATTATTTATTAATTTCGCTTTCCTCGCGAGTCCTCCCTTTCTTCCTGCAGCTATTTTCGAAGGATTCTTTGTCACTCTGGCTTTTAGTATTTTCTCATTCACATGTGGTGCAATCTGTGTTTGTGGTGCATTCACATCCTCATTCACTCATTGTTCCACAATCTGTTGTGGTTGTGCAGTTATTTCCTCGTTCACTTGTTGTTGCGTTTCCGCAATCTGTTGTGTCTGTTGAGTCTCCATTATTTATTTGAACTTCGTTCTTTATATTATTAAGTGGACACATATGTTTAAATTGACAATACCTAGCCGTTATTAAAGCTGTGGTGAGTGGAGCTAAGAACATTCCGTATCTATGATAAAACTCACAGCTCACTGAGCTTATAGCGTGTTCGATGAATGGGTCTTTGTCTTTCTCGAGAGATTCGCATAAATACAGGCGATGTTCTGCCGGGATAGGGAGAAACGTACTAGCTACGACTGTGTATAGTTGTAACATAGCCGACCCTATCGTTTTAGTCATGGTAGTTCCCAGTCTAGACTCGTAACACGCGTACAGTTTTTTAATCTCTTCGTCGGTCATGTTATCAATTTTTTTCGATGGTATAATTTTCTCCCAAATATTGGGAACATTTTCCACCGGCTACCAAAGTGGCGATCTTTCTCTATGTTTATCTAAAGATTTATCTGTAACTTGTTCATCTGCATCAGATTCTTTGAGCATTTGTTCGATGAGTTCGTCGCATTCCATAATGTAATACCTAAGGAGATATTTAAGTCTAACATAATATAATATGGCATATCCAATACATCCCGTAATAATGAACTGTTGCGAAAGAATGATGATATCGAACCACATTTTATGTCATATTAACCGCTAATGTTCAATTTATCGTAATTTTGCTATATTTACCACATTTTGCTATAATTTTGCTATATTTGCTATAATTTTCCAATATGTTTGCTATAATTTTGCTACATTTTGCTAAGCAATTGCAGCAGCAGCTGGTTGATTGGTTTTTAATACGAGTTTACAGTGCTTCGTTTCCGCTAACAGTTTTCTGACTTTATCTCGTTCGAGCTTGGTATAAATAACATGATTTTCACGTAAACATTCCTCGAATGAATCTTGATCTTTGCAATGAAACAGTGCTACCCATTTGGTTTGCTCTCTGAGATCTTTCAGGACAGAGATGTATTTTTGAGTAAGTACCCAAACGCTATGTTGAGTATGCTGACCGGAGAATGCTAAATACGAAAGCATATCTTTCTTTTTTGTTTATTCTTTACTCGCACTGCAGTCGTCTATTACAAAAAGAGTTGATTCTCCTTTGTATTTTTCGTGACATACTCGTAAACAGTCTTGTAAACGATCGCCCGTCGTCATTCATTACCCAATCTATCGGAGGGGTCCTCGAACAACATGTATACTTCCTGTATACTGGTTACGAATTTGTCTGGCTAATTCGGGATCCGTTATTATATAGTACTCCAGCGAGATATTGTCAATGGAATAGCTAGCATCTTCAGCAGCTCTGATTACTCTACCGTAGTCATTAAAAGTGAGTTTGTATTCTAACCTATCGCCTAGGGATGCTTGATAAAAGGACATGTGGGAATCTAGTAATTTAAAGTCTAGGGGAACATAGAATCGGTTACCTAATGTGTCGGCAACGGCGAGATCTTTTACGACGGTATCCTCACCATTTTCAGCGCCCACGCGCAGTCTCAATGTGTTCTTATTACAAATACCTTGGTACTGTAAGTTTTCCCGCTCTTTATCCATTCTCCAGAGATCCATGTAACAATAGTATACATCGCTATCTTCGATACTCAAAACCTCATTACCGCTAATTTTAATCGCGATTTTCGTAACAATAGCACAACCTATGTTCTGAACGGGCTCTCTGTTTACGTCGTTAGAATTCAAACTAATTGTAAATGCTAGTCGGACAGTTCCCGGAACTAACACATCGTGTACGCCAAGATTAGGAAAGCGAACCAGAAGCGTTTGATTCTGATTGATGGTACTTGGGTTATTAGTTATAGTTACAGACTGACGAATTGCTTTGACCCCTAATGGATCTCGAAGTCTACGTTGTGGGTTTAACTTGCGTCCGTATTGCGAAGACATTGTTATATTGAAATTATATAACTATATGTTTAATATAAAAATGGGTGATTTTGATCTTAATAACTTGGATCTAAGTACCTTAGATGATCCGAATCCAATCGAAGAGGGTACTGATGAAACCAGGCTTAGTAGTCTTAACGATGAACTTTTACAATCAAACGTCAATGATTATTACAATACCTTAAAAGAAGATAAAAATTATGTTACCCCAATAGGTCGTGACTATTCAAAGTTTACGATAGATAGTAAAGGAATATTGCGAATACGCGGCGAACCCAATATTGACCTTATGCATTCTCGTAATCGTAAGCCCCTAGCTTTGTCTACGATAGCCGGTAAACACGGCACCGTGTTTGTTCGTGATAAATTAGGTTTTGTGGACTACGGACAAGCAAAACTTCCCGCGAAGACTACTAAGGTTCTTCGAACAGTGCTTGATGAACTCGGTAATACAGATGATTTGGAAGCTTCCTCGATGGTGGCCTAGAACGGACTCGGAGAAATCTTGGATACCTACTACGATAATTCTACGTTACAGGTATCAGAGTTTAGTATTAGGGATTTACGAGGTCTTGACAAGGCATTGCAAACAATGCGGGGAGAACTGATAAATAATATAGCCAAGCTTTCTGAACTCGACAAACATATAGCTCAAGAGAAAACAAAACTTGAACAGGCGGGCGATGAATTCAGTAGATGCTGCGTAGCGGAAAGATTACGTAACTTAGAATACGAAAGATCGGCCCGCATCAAGGCTGCTTCCAGTAATAGAAAGGCACTTTGTTCGCAAATCAGTCGAATTCGAGAAACTATCGATCAAGTCCTCAGCAATGACACTACACTGGCCAATAAAATTAAAACATTGTTCAGAGAACAGGGAATAACAATTGCCAGTATTTTAACCGCGTTGGGCTCTTAACCGCGACTTTGACTCTCGCGTTAACGGGTGGCACAGGTGGTACAGGTGGTAGTACACCGCCCACACCGCCTAGTGATAAAAACGGTATAAAAGAGTGGATAAAAAAAGCATTTAAAAGCATTAGGTTCAGCAGTGGGAAAGCTAGCTGGAAAAGCCGCGGCCGCACTTCCCGGTATAATAGGGAGTGTTGTTTCCTGGCTATTGAATTTATTAGCTAAGACCACCACTTGGCTTAGTCAAAACTTGTGGGCACTGATCGTAGCAATTGCAGGGCTCTTGTACGTATCCGCTAAGAACTATTTAACCAAATCAGTTCATTAACGAAATAATGAGTAAACCAGCCGCGACTCCACCTACTACAAGCGCTGTTTTTTCATCGATATGTTGTTGATTTTTTGCCGCAATATGCGGTGGTTCTTGTGCGTCAGTAGATGGTTGAGCGATAGTTGGTGTTTTTGGCTTGACTGTTCCCTTTTCACCTGTGATTGTTTGCGTTATTACTTCGACATTCATATCTGAATTTATACCTGGTTTTTGTTGATCGGTAGCAATAACAATTTTATTATTATAGCCTATCACTTGACCGATCTTAAGTTCCATATTACTCGGAGACATGTATAGTCCCGGTGCATAAACGTAGTCCTCTTTGGATTGAGCGTACTGTAATACATCGTGAAAACGCTTTATAGACGATGGTATGTCAACTGGTGAATTAATAGCGTCCTCCACGTTTGCGACAAACTGTTTTTGTGCATCGAGCGCCGTCCCAGAACCGATGATTCCCGTTCGTGTTTGCAATTGTGCACCAAGATTTGCCCATACATAAGTTCTTATCGATTCATTTACTCTTACAAATCCTGGGTTAGTAAGATTATTTTTCGTTTTATCATTAAGAAATTCATTCCAAGCGTTTGCGGTATCGTTCATTTGTATAAATTTTTTAACAATATAAATTAAACCACTCTTAATAAAAAAACTCATAATATCCCATCTCCAATCGTTACTCGAAAGTTCCCAGCCTTTATACCAATGATGGGTTTTTAGAAAATGATCATACATTCTTGAGTAAAGTTTGCTGGTACTCCCCAACTTACCAAAATTAACTGGCAATTTACTAAGTACTTTATTTACATAATCGCTTTCTTCTTTGACGGATATTTTTTCCTCTGTGTAAGGAACACCTAGACCATGGTTTGCTCCTTTAATACGCCAATCTTTACTCGTAGAAACATTAAATTCCTGACAAATATGCTCATACGCGGACCTATCATAATTATTATTTGTGGAATTCCACGCTCGATCCTGCGGTAATGGAGCACTAATTTCTTTAAGTATACGTCTTATCTGATAGTACACGTGAAATGTTTTAACAGACTTATATCGTTCAAATCCTGGAGCAAAAAGAGATACGCCACATCCCGTTGTGGCACACCATATGGCAAAGTTTAACTGATTCTGCCAAAATTGCATCGGATTGTGAAACCAATCAGGCACCATTTTATCGTTAGTTGCCGTGACTCTGTATTTTTTAAAGATATCGGGGAATTTAGCGAAAAATTCAGCACCAGAGGCAGTTACTATAATCGATTGATTAGTAATGTATCTCGATTTCATATTTAAGTTATGATATAGTATCATTGCATATTTAATATGTATGTCACACTCCCGGGAATAACAAATGGTCAGTCTATTGAACTGCTTCGTACTATCGATAACTCGGATGGACAACTTGAGGTAGCTCTATGCGATATAATGTATTACCCGCTGTGGACCAATATAAATGCTGCAAAAAGAAATAATGTGTTAAGAATAAATAGAAAAGGACTCATTATACCTGATGGGTATTACAGCATATGCTCACTCAATGATGAATTTTTTAAGCCTTTGGGAGTTAGTCTCACACAAAGTGAGTCGAATGGGATGCTGATTTTTAACTCTGGAGAAAAGGATATATATCTTCACAGGAACTTAGCAGATACATTTGGATTTGTAATAGGAGACGAAAGAGTAGCAATATTAATACTACCCAACAAAACAGTGCATGGAGATAAATTGCCTGATTTAATTCCGTATAAAGAGTTGTGCATCCATCTTGATCAAATCAGTAAGACGGATAATATTCAACTAGAAAGTGCTTCAACTCTGCTCAGATGTGTTCCAGTGAAAAATGAAAAATATAATAGTGGTAGAACGGAATCTTTCTCATCATTACAATATAAAAAATTAAAGCGTGGTATTATTTCAGACCTCAAAATTTTTATATTAGATGTAAAACACCAACCTGTTCATATAGGATACTTAAGTGTAACACTCCATATTATAAATAATGGTTGATTCCATATTTAAGTTATGATATAATATCTTTGTATATTTAATATGTATGTTACACTCCTGGGAATAACAAATGGTCAGTCTATTGAATAACTCGGATGGACAACTCGAAGTAGCTCTATGCGATATAACGTATTACCCGCTGTGGACCAATATAAGTATTGCGAGAGATAATTATACGTTCTTAATAAATAAAAAAGAACACTTTATACCTGATGGGTATTACAGCTTATGCCCACTCAATGATGAAATTTTTAAACCTTTGGGAGTTAGTCTCACACACAATGAGTCGAATGGGATGCTGATTTTGAACACTGGAGAAAAGGAAGTAGGTATTGTCCTGTACTTAACAAAAACACTTGGATTTTTATTAGGAGAAGAAAAAGTATTCATATTAATACCACCGAACCAAACACGGCATGGAGATAAATTTCCCGATTTAATTCCCTATAAAGAGTTGTCCATCCATCTTGATCAGATCAGTACGACGGATAATATTCAACTAGAAAGTCCTTCAACTCTACTCAGATCTATTACAGTCAAAGATGAAAAATATAATAGCGGTAGAACGGAATCTTTTGTCATCATTACAATATAAAAAATTAAAGCGTGGTATTATTATATATGAATCTGGCTCCAGTGGAGTTGCGGCAGAACCCCCATTACCTATACTACTGATGCTTTAGATATGTTATGCCAATGACATGATCCTGGGACAATGATGAAAGTCCTAGCCTAGAACCCTCTGAGTGACTGGGGTGTAGAAAACGTCAAAACAGAACAAGAGAACATGGAGGATAAACGATATAAGCAGGTTTGAGTGACGCTGCTTTGATGCACACCATATCCCACACAAAATCCACCTGGTTCCACAGGCATCTGATCAAATTAGGGATGAACATGAATTGTCTTCATCAGTACTTCTTCATTAAAAGAATTAAAGTAATTAAACTCCACTTAGTCACCTAACAGAAACAAAGAAATGTATCTGTAATGTCTCTCCTTAGCATAGTCTATTCAAATTTAACCAGCAAAGCTACTTTTGTTTTCTGCTGAGAAAAGAGTGAAATAATCATCATCTGTTGTATGACAATGGTCTGTGCAGTTTTAAAGGTTCTTGCCAAATACATTTGGAGACAGTGTGTCAACAGAACATCTTTTTCTGTGGCGAAATTTGTATTTAAACGGAACAGAGATTCATTGGAACAAGAAGAATACCTGCTAACATCTATTATTATCAAACCATGTCAGAATGATGAGATCTGATTGGTCCATGTGATCTTGATAAACTACTAAACATCCTGCATTGGAGGGAAATAAATTTCTCAGTGGGAGAATAAATCCCTTATAGCCCTCCACAAATAAGGCAGACAGCACATGGATTTCAGATAGGCGTTGAAGCAAAAAGCCACATGCTTTTTCCGAGTCAATGAAAGACATAGCACAAATTAACCTCAGCTCAATCGAACAGCTGTTTTCTATCAATATTTTGAATTTATTTTAATTCTTTACAATGTCATATTAAAACATGTCATTAAGATAAATTTGTTGAAGCAGTATCACTCAAGGTAGGTATTATGCATCCCTTGTTAGGTTTTTTACCACAAGCAGGATGCTAATACTGTCATAATGGCACCCAGGAAGTGACCAATGATGAAGACTGATTGGTGGGTGTGACATTCTGTCTGTTAAGTCCTGTGCATAAAAATCCAAGTCAGTCAAATGCTACCTAATATGAATATAACATATGAATTGTATCTGGAGATGTATTACCAACAATGGGCCCTGGAACAAATTATCATGTTGATCTATTTCCAAAAGAAACCTTTAACAAATTATGAAGTAACCCATACCGTGTGTATTGAGAAATCTTGCTAATAAACATGCTTCCTGCACAAACAGTCACTTGAACCAAATCCATGCAAAGGTTCTGGAGACAACTTGGTAACAACATCAATGAGACTGATGTATGGACAGAACCTAACACTAATTTAAACTCTCCATGCAAGCGCTGCAGCAGGAGACAACCAACCTGACCAACATCCTACAATGACTGTATCCAGGGCAAACTGTAAATTTCCTATTAGGCAGGTATGTATGTGTCAAAGCTTGGGCCCGGAAAAATAAAAATAACCAACTGCTATAAGAAGTATGTATACTAAAGAAATGTTTTACGAGTAAGTTGTCTGAAATTTGATATTTTCCAAATCTTTTCATGTTTCAATCAAGGTGCTCAAAAGATTTGATGCACTTTGTGAGGTAAGACCCGTTTTATTACAAAATAGATCTTGCCCATCGATCAGATCGTTTTGACTGGGCGCTGTCATTTTGTTTGAAGGAAATGCAAGTGAAAAGGAGGTTTTGTTTGTTTGTATGTTTGTTGTTTAACGCCGCACTCAGCAATATTCCAGCTATATGACGGTGGTCTGGAAATAATCGAGTCTGGACCAGACAATCCAGTGATTGACATCATGAGCATCGATCCACACAATTGGGATCAATGACATGCATCAACCAAGTCAGCAAGCCTGGAAAAAGAGGTGGAATCTTATGGTCAAAAGGAGAGTCATAGAAGAGACATAACTCGTAATAGCCATTGGTGGCACTACGATTGAGCCATGAAATTCCAGCTTAGTTTGGCAAAGGTGGAAACTAGACTTTTGTAGTCAGTAGTATAGGTAATAGGGGTTCTGGCTCACTTCAACTGAAGTCAGATTTATATACCTATACTGCTATGATGCGATTCAACGATTGTCATGAGACTAATTAAGAGAAATATCAATATTAATTAATAATGAATAAAATTTACTATAGCCCACAAGGATATTGGAAAGGTATAGGAGCAATAAAAAAATTAACCACCGCGGCTAAGGTATCTAAAGATGTGGCCAAGGATTGGTTAAAGAAACAAGCGATGTGGCAAATATACTTACCAGCACCGCGTTACATACTGAGGAAGAAGTTTGATATTTTTGCAACGAATGAAGTTCATCAGGCTGGGCTCTTGAATTTATTAGCTAAGACCACCACTTGGCTTAGTCAAAACTTGTGGGCACTGATCGTAGCAATTGCAGGGCTGTTGTACGTATCCGCTAAGAACTATTTATCCAAATCAGTTCGTTAACCAAATCAGGAGTAAACCAGCCGCGACTCCACCTACTATAAGCGCTGTTTTTTCATCGATATGTTGTTGATTTTTAGCTGCAATATGTGGTGGCACTTGTGGTTGTGTGTTAGTAGATGGTTGTGTCTGTGGCTTGACTATTCCCGTTTCACCTGTGTTTGTTTGCGTTATTAATTCAGTGTTAATATCTGAATTTATACCTGGTTTTTGTTGATCGGTAGCATTAACAATTTCATTATTATAGCCTTGACCGATCTTAAGTTCCATATTACTCGGAGACATGTATAGTCCTGGCGCATAAACATAGTCTACTTTGGATTGAATGGTTACATAGGGCTCAACAGCCTTTCGGCTTGGTGACTCTTTAACAGGCTATAACTTCTTTGTTAATTGAGTTTCATTCAAACAGATTAGCGTTCTGAGTTCGTCAGGGCCCCGGTTTCTGTTGCAGTGCTTAGATAAAGTGCTAAACCTGTGTCCGACCTCGTCCATATGTGAATCCCTAAATGGTTTGTTTGTACCAATGCCGTCAAACGTAAGGAAACAAGACATCGCCGCTACAAAACTGACGTGCCCCAGAACGCTCTAAACCCATTTCAGATGTCGTCCATGTTCAAACCCGCATATGGTTTTCTTGTACCACGTTCCCTCCATGGTCTCTCCTAGACAAGGTCATACAGAAGTTGGAAATGACAGATTGCACAGCCATTCTCATCGCTCCAACTTGGCCAAGCAGGACATGGCATCCCAGACTACAATCGCTCCTGATGGGCGAGCCACTCACTCTTCCACTTCACAAGATCTCCTGCGTCAGGCCAGGTTGAGCCTATTTTACTCCAATCTTCCCAGCCTCCATCTCACTGCCTGGAAAGTATCTCGCTGAGAATGCAGGCCTCCGGGTTCTCTCAAGCTACCTCTACTGCTAGTTGACCAAAGGGGGATTTAATCAGCTAACCATTCTGTCATTGAGACCGTGCGGGTGGAACGTTTTGAGCTCAAATATCCACCTCAGTTCGAGTGCTCTCCTCTTGACTGTGGTGTCAGTAGACTCAGGGTTTTCCTTGAGCTGTGCTATGATGTTATATCTAACATCTTTGGTGCTATGATCATCACTATTGAAGTGATTAGCTACAGGTTTGTCTCTTTTGTTGCTGATGTCTGCAAAGTGTTCTTTCAGTCTGGTCTGAAATTCTTTTTTGGATTCTCCAACATATTGTTTCTTGCATTTGTTGCAAGTAAGCAAGTAAACTATGTTTTTACTTGTACATTCAAACTTGTGGGTTTTGAATGTTTTGCCTAATGTCGAGCTGCGAAACGTATGTGTGTTTTGCCTAAGGAGTTGCAGATTTTGCATCCCTCTCTTTTGCAACTCTCATTTACGAAGTTGACTACCTTGCCGCTGATTTGCGGTTTGGTGGGTGGGTAGTTTAATACTGCCCTGACTAGGAAATCCTTGATAGTAGGATTCCTTCTGTAGGCCGAGACATGGGGAATAGAGAAGCAACTTTTGCAAGTGTCAGAACTGGTGAGTAAATGCCATCGGTTTCTGATGATCCTGTTGAGCTCCATGTTCAATGGATTGTAATCGCTAATGAGCACCTGTTTCCTGATTGGAGTAGGTTTAGGTTTGGTTGCTAAGAGTGATTCTCTTTTGCAAGCGTCTGCCCGGTATTTGTTTTGTTGTAGTGTTTTGTTAGGGTAACCCCTTCTAAGGTAGTAGTTGATGAGATTTCTACTCTGTGTATCATAATCTGATTCGGAAGAGCAGATTCTCTTAAGTCTCAGGAATGAGCTAAATGGTCCTTTCGTTTTGATATGACTGGGGTGACAAGACGTGTACAACAGATAGGAGTGTGTGTCCGTGGGTTTGTTACATAAAGTGAACTGCAGTTTGCATTCCTTTTCGTTGAAAGAAACCCACGTGTCCAAGAAGGCCACTTTATTCCTGGAAAATTCTGCGGTGAATTTAATGGAATGGTGTGCATTGTTGAGATAGTTAATAAATGCAGCTAGGCAGGTTTCCCCTAGCGTCCAAATGATGAAAATGTCGTCAATAAATCGGGCGTAAAAGTCCGGCTTATCGGGGTGCCCAGATAGGAGATTAGTTTCCAATTCTCCCATGAAAATATTAGCATAGGACGGGGCGACTTTGGTCCCAATAGCTGTGCCTCCAACTTGTAGATAATGTTGGTTATTGAACACAAAATTGTTATTGTGTAAAACGATTTTTAGGAGAGAGAGTAAACCGGTGGGCGAGATTTGCCAATCAGGTTTAAACTTACGAATGGCTTGTGCAACGGCTCTAAGGCCTTCGCCGTTTGGAATGTTGGTGTATAGCGAGGTGACGTCCATAGTAACAAGCATGATGTCTTGCTTGTTAGGGAGATTGAGTGATTCTAATCTCTGTATGAAGTGTGTAGTATCCCTGAGATAACTGGGATATTAGCTGACAAATGCTTTGATGTGTTCGTCTACAAAGCTACTGATGTTTTCAGTGGGTGTGCCGTTCCCACTGATGATGGGATGGCCCGGTATTTTTCCTGGTAATAAACATTTGTGTATTTTGGGGAGCAGGTAAAATCTTCCTGCTTTAGCATTTTGCGGTAAAAGTCCCGTAAAACATTTGTGTCATAGTTCTTCTTTGAGGAACAGATTGGTTAGTTCCTTGGCGACGATTTCAGAAAATCTTTCTGTAAGATCATAGTCTGATTTGACATAGAACTTAGTGTCAGAGAGCTGTCTTTCTGTAATCAGTAGTGTTCTGTATTACTACTGCCGAACCTTTATCAGCTTTTTTGATGATGATTTCACTATTGAATTTGAGCTGTTTTAGTGCAGTTCTTTGCACGCCGGTGAAATTTTGGCGTCTGAATTTTATGTTACCAAGTTTGTAAAAGTCATTGCAGACTGCTTTGATAAATGACTCTAGTGTTGGGTCGGTATAAGGTCTAGGGGTCCAAGTGCTTTCGGGACCGAATTTACAATCCAGTGTGTTTTGGAGCGGGTTTGAAGTGCAATCAGTGGGGGAGTCATGGAAAAAGTGAGTGAGACGTCATTTTCTGAAAAATTGTTTCAGATCGGAAAAGGTTTTACTTTTGTCAGTAAATTTAGGGGTGGGGCTAAAAGTGAGTCCCTTGTTAAGAACCTCTAAATCGGATGGATTAAGGTCATAATCAGAAAGATTGATAACAAAGTTGTCTGGGTAAGATTCACCAGTTTTATTATCTGAGTTGTTGTTCAAATTCAGATTAGAAATTTTATTGCACAAACTGTTGTTGTTGAAGTTGAGGTGTTTCGACAACAGCTCTAGGGTCCGTCTGAGGTCCCGTGAATTGTTTCCTTGATTGCCCCTGTCGTGGCGGAAGTTCTGTCGTGGTCTGCGTAGTCCACGTGCTCGATCACGTGAGGTTTGTCTCAAACGGCGAAACTTGGGAGATCTGGCCCGTTTCTGGTTCGGGGTCCCTTGCACGTATAATTTGGCGGTGAAGAGGTCAGATTTGATGGCCGCCTGTTGTAGGCTAACAAATTTGGTATTGAATTTTTCATGACTGGACTTGTGCTCTCTGTCTTTGACTGCTTGACAAGCAGTATGGATAATGTTTGAGAGTGTTGATCCACTTTGGAGATGATTTTATCTTCCAAGAGTTTCACTGAATCGTTGACGGAAACAAGCTGGCGTTCTAAAAGTTCTTTTTGTGTACTCATGAGTGTGGTACAGCATGTCTTAACAGCATTGCTGCGCTGTAGGGCGAGGTCCATAGGGTACATGGTTTGTGTAGCCGGTGGTATTATGAAGAACTGGTAAAGACACTGCTTTGGTCTCAACGAACTCGCCAGTATATTCAGGTATTTAAGGACGCACACGCCCCTAAGCAATCAGTCTGATGAGCGCAAGCCGCGCGAAACTAGTAACCACTATTGCTACCACTAGCTACATACACTACTGCCTAGAAGTTCATTCCCCTTACACGCATGGGCAACGCGTTACGCAACCAGTGTGCATCGGGTTGGTCACTCGTGTGCAACGTGTGACACACTCATTAGAGGGGGAACAAACTTTTGACCAAAGGAGGACCCGTCTTAAACTGAACCTGGAGGTGGTAACAAGGAGAGAAAATTTTGTTATCCTGACGAAAAATGATAATACACATGTATTTGCTAATGTCTCCTTTCTTTATGTGATTTTGTGGGAATAACATGAATACTGTTGTGTTTAAATAGATCTGTCTTGTTTTATACGACCATTGCTTCTAAATCCGATGGTGTTAAGAGAATACATGGTCCTGGAACATGTTATTGCATTTGAAATGATTTTATTGTGATTTGACATTAACCGTCTGTAGTACGACTTTCAGTGATAATATGTATGAGGTTTGGCGGCGCATTGTTTTTATTGGACCCTAATTACTTTATGATGACTTGGACTCTTTATCTCAGCTCCATAGCCGTGAGGCTGGAAAAGAGCAGCATGTAATTAATGAGGGTGGTTTATATAATTGAGGGAGAGAATACTAATTACCGTACTACAGGAAGAGACCTGTAGACGTAAGCACAGGGTTGTGTTTTAGCTGGCCGTTCGATAATGGCCGCCAGGAGAAGTGAGCTTTGACTGCGTCATCTAAAATAAATAATAAGATTCAGCAGTGTTATTTTCACGGGTCTGTTGAATAAACTCCCAGCGCTGCGGTCAATGTATCTTCTACTTGATCCTTGATACATCATTTTGGCATTCACAATATCTAGTATTTCAACGTACAAAAGAGCACTGTTCTAAAGCAATTTCACGGGAGTAGTTGTTACCTGTGCATTACTGTATTTTCCCAGTGAGTACCCGGATGATATAGCAGAAATCTAGACTTGTTCGCGACCTGTGCTCGCCATTCGTAAGCGCATTTTTATTGAAAGTAGAAGGACGTATGGTCACATTGATCAACAAAAATGAAATACAGTTTTGGAAATGTAGGTATATTTGTGTGGAGCATCGGTAATGGTGATGCAGTTTTGGTAAGTCACTTGCATGGTAATTGTGCGATCTTTGTGTACACTATTTTGACTTGCAACACAAAGTAAATATTTCATCTGAACATTGCTTATTTTACCGTGTGTATATGTTTACATTCAAAATGTAAACAGATTTCACTAAGGAAATTTATTAAACGCCTAAATATTCAGTTTATTTTACAAATTAACTGAAAAATATGTCCATCTTTATTAATATGATAACGAATTCCAAATATTTGTTTATGTTTAATATCATCACCAAGTACAGTTCTGTATTGTTTGGCTTCTTTTCTTAGCATAATTAATATATTGTGATATGTATAAGCTCTTTTTGATCGTCTTTATCATTTTTAGTCAGTCGGTTAAATAAATGAATGGACTATTCAGTCAATTTGTAAAATGACTGAAACATTTAGATATTTAATAAATTGCCTGAGTGAATCATATTTTACACATTGACTGTATCATATACACGCTTACAAAAGAAAATACTTGCGAAAACAACGTCTATCGCGCATCGAAAAACTTCCCAACCAAACGGAAAGGAACAAGAATGATTCTGTTCAAAGCTGCAGCGAATGAATGAAAACAAAATGCAAATATCATTATTACAACCTAACAAAGTTATAACGTATCTGGGAATATCAACATAAATGAACAATATCCATTGCGTCTGCAGCTGTACAAAAATACTTATTCGATGTTAAATGACTATGTGAGAATCAAATACTTTAATAATAATTATTTGGAAACAATATTTGGAATATATATGAAATATATTAAAATATTTAAATATATCTTTTTTAAACGTTATTTAAATGTATCGAATATTATAACCCATGTTTTTTGTTTCTTAACTGATCACCTAGTTTGTTTCAATTGTTTCACATAGGTGCCAAGTTGGCTGAGAAAGCCCACGTGACAACTATTTTTATAATGTCCACGGTTCTTTAAAACATACATTGAGTTAGATAACAATGAACAACCAGTCAGTGTATTATCGGTTACCCTTTGAACAAAGTATGTTGTTTTTACATCTGTACTTCACGCCATGATATGAGTGTATTGCCTAGGTTTAGTAAACCTACCTTCACATGTAAACACTTACTTTTGACATATCCACTCTGCAAGATAACAGTAATTAATCAATCAACGTATTTCCTGTTGATCCTTTGATGTCTGGGAATGATCAGTTGATTTACAAAAAAAGTAAAGCAACTGACCATACATCTCTTGCTGGGCTGCCGCGTGCATATCACATAACTCACATTCCACCTCACTTCAAACCTGGATTTAGATTGAATAATTACCCCAGGTACAAGAAAGACCAAATTTGAACCTTTATAATCTGAGTGGTGCTACAACTAAGTATACATGTTATAAATTCATTAACCGAGCAGCAAGTGAATTAGGACAAATACACAAGTGTAGGGTTATACCAGAAAATGTGGATGACAACAAGGGAGTAGTAATTGTATCATCCACGCAATCCGAAATCCGCAAATGCTTTCACTCATGGATACTTTTTTATTATTAAACTGTAACCATCAGGGGTATTTCAAAATAACGACATCCGATGAGCTTTCGCCGTTATTTGTCTGTTTGTTTAGGCTGAGGAAATTAATTACCATGCGCCCTTTGTTGAAATCTTCATAGATCACGGGTAACCAATCAGTTTTCAAAAATGCGTAAGCTTATTTAGCTGTCCTTGCAGATTGGTAGCCCAGTCTCTTGTCACGCTCAGTTGCCTTAACGAGCAAATTGACTCACGGCAGCTAGAAAGCCCAAGCGGAAATCCAAAGGTCGTATTACCTGAAGAATCAACCCTCATTTGCGAAATATCTACTGCTCTCAAAATTAAAGTCATAACTTTCTAACCAAGGATTACCAGTTGAAACATGTCGGTGGCTGAACATTCCCAGGGAAGACAGCCAGTGTCCACTCTGTGATTCTATCGCTGTGGGAGATGAATTGCATTATTTATTTCAATGTGAAGCTTTTCACCAATGGCGATATGAACTCTTAAATAAGCAATATCTTAAGTTTCCAAACATTTAAGAAAATTATGACCACTAACAGTGTAAGAAATCTAAAAGGCCTATCTAAATTCCTTAACAATATGTACAATACAATTGGTAAATTGTATTAGTATCCACATATCCTATTTTTATTATTTTTGTTAAATTGTACATAATAAAAATTGTAGATAATTGTATGTCATGTTATTCTAAGAATAAATGAGTTTGAGTTTCAGTCCGACACCCGAGAAGAAGCCAGAGATTAGTGCCCCTTTTTGAATAGTTTACAATCATGTGTTTTAGGGTTAGCCGTGTTGCCTTAAACATATTTTTATTTCAAAAGAAATGTGGATCGGTAAACAAGCAAAATTTGCTTATGTAATACCTCTCCAGGTAACAACTTAACAACAGCTGGATATATATAAGAGAGTGATGAACATAAACATACAAAATGCACAAATGAAATACACGAAGCCAATACACTGAAGCAAGTGGTGTCTGTGAAATAAGGTAATGCAGTTTTCCTTTACTACATGCATAAAATTAAGCTACTCAAACCTTTTGCTTTTGACAATGATGTCGTGAACTGATTTAAGAAGAGTCATGTTTGTAGAACTGATTAACTACTGCCATGTAATATCATTTTTAGACCATACCCATGTGTGTAGAAATACACAGTGTTTCTGATATTATCATATTTTTTGACAGTTATAGAAAAAGTGAATTGCATCTTCAAGGTGATATCCACGAGTGCAGTCTGGTATGTCTGATACATGTCGTCTAAACATATCAGCGTTTAAGTCACTGCATCCGAGCCTAAGGCGACAGTGGACAATTTGGCGTGATCTATGAAAATATTTGAAGTCAAATTTTTTATTAGTAATTGCATCAGAACGATTAATTAATGATTTGATTTCTTTTAATGAGCGAGCATTAGTTACTTCATCGGATAGAGGGTTCCGCAGGTTGATCATATCCAGAAGAAATTATTATTAAGCATAGGTCTGTGTTCTACATTTGATTGTTGGTATGTTGAATCTATTTCTAAGGTTATATTTGCTGTATTCAGAGAATTGAATATACACTTTTCAAATATTTTGGCTGAGCAACTTGTGAGTGCTACAGGTCTATAATTTGAGCATTCATGTTCATCGCTGACACTGACACCGCATCAGCCCGGCAGTGGACTTGACACAGTTGTTTGCGCACCGATTATATAACTCCTACAGACAGGGTGGGGTGGTTGTTTAAAGCGAAACGGACGACCCCGTCTGTTATCTAACAAATCCTGTGCGGCGCCTTTGATCTTTCCTCAAAACATACACCTTATAGTAGTAAACGACGATCAGGATGGCCTGGAAATAAACACAATTCTGTCTGCCCAGTGTATCCACAATTAACTAGAATGCTTCATATCCACAAATATATATATATAGAAAATAGATATTTGCCCACAGCAAATATTCATTTGCTTAATTGCATCAGTGTGGTTTATCAGAACATGTACAATGCTTTCTTACGCTTGGTGAGGCAGACTGAAATTGAACATTAGGATAACGTCAGCAGGGATAAAAGAGGTCATACCAAAGAACTTTAATTACTAGTGGAAAAGTCAGACATTCCGATCAACCACTACAAGGCCCGGCCGGATCTCAAGGTTGACCAGATCAACACCCCAAAGGAACATATCTACGTCAAACAAGGAGTCCCTTTCGTCATGGTGCACAAGAAGGGGGGACAGGACATCGAGTACGACATCACAAACTACACAGACTTGTACCACTTCTTTCGGAGTAGTGGCGTACCGACCTCAAACCACTTCGTCGCCAATACCGCCGCCCTCCTTGCCAAGAGTCTCTGCCAGAATCCCAACCCCCAGGATGAGAAGCTGACCAAGAGACTACTAGAAGGATACCGCCGCTAGACTTCTAGCCACACATGCTCGCCAGCCGACGCCGTGCCTTCCCACGCTTGCCCACCCAGCCAAACCCCAACCCCCTTAACTTTAATAGAATAGGCTGTAAACTTATATTTTTTTGGGGGGGGTGCACTTTTTAATTTAATCATTAAGCTTTTTTACCCTAATAGTATAAGTGCTTCCCCGTGTGCGAGATAGGCTTAAGTCGGAAAGCGCACGTTAAATCTCCGAGGTACTTATCTACCAGAACTTTATTTGCTGTTCTGGTCATACATAAATATATGTAAGTTACGTACATGGGGAGGCTAGATTATTTACAGCTAACAGCAATATAGTGCAAATATTATGTTCAATAAAAGAAAACGTTGATAGATCTATAACACACTTTTTGTACTATTAAGCAAACTGTGGACTTTTAAGACATTTTCGCTTATTGTTATAACATCTAGCTAACAAATCATGTCTATCTCTGAAATCCACAAGCATAGTTGCTGTCAAACCTAAAAAACATATTCAGGGAGGTCAGTTTTGACTTGCCTTGCACCTTAATGTGAGTTTATTTTTAAACTGTCAAAAGCGATTGTCCCTTCAATACTAGTATATGGCTGGAAGCTGTTTCTCGGATTGTTATGAGTTATGATGTATTTTATGATATTACTGGGGAATGTTCAAATTAGTTACTGTCATTTAATCCAACGTTCTTACTGTCAACTGTCTCAACAGGACCATAGGTTTGGTTATATATCTCCTCCCTGTCTCTATGTCTTAAGTTGTTAATCGGTAACTGCGGTCCAAATGTATCAACTTATTCATCTATTGTTGCAAACTTGTCTGATTTAAACATATCTAATTGATCATGAACTACTCAGTCAGTCAAGCACCTGTATCAGAAATGTAAAACTAGCCATGTTTCATGTAGTCCCAATATCACTGAAAAATGCCGATGAAACGTGACATATAAATTTACTCACAGACAATATATTTTTCGTGAGAGTGAAGCACAATTTTATTAAAGTTTTATTAACAATTTCATAAACTATAATAATATTAATATTAAAATTCATCATCACTTGCCAAGTTTATGAACATGTCCCCATTTGGGAGATGTCACATATAAACAAGGATTCGAACTAAGTTTGATCGTCTTTGACACTGAGCTTTATCACCACTTTGCCAGCAAACTGCAGAAGATTAACAGTGAGTGAGTGAGCATCGTTTCTATGTTTATACAAGAAAAGATGTTATGCCAAAAACGCTAACAGTAGTTAGTGAGTAAACTCACGACCTATCATGACCTGGTTGAGTGACTTCCTCCAATCAACGTGAAAGGATTACCCACAGAGAAAGAAAGGATTAAAGTCACCCATAAATTTTATCCTAACGTAGTACTCCAACTTCTAAATGTCTCTCAAAGAAGGATTAAAATCCTAAATATATCCTATCTACGTGGTATAGGTACTCTCTCACAACCTCTAATAATAAACTGTTACGTTTGGTATCCCCAGCAATATTCACTATGGTCATCGGGCAAATGTAAAGATCACAAACTCTAACGAGATTCTGTCTACATGGTCACACCCGGTGATTGTGAAGATCTCAAATTCTATCAACAGTCAGACAGCATGGCTGTTCATATTCATTTAAAACATCCTCTTATAATTAGTAGTAGTGTCCCACACAAAACCTTCTTTTATTTATTCTTTCAAAATACAAAACAGAAAGTGGGGTGTGGGGAAATGGGACATATTCCTACGTGAAATAATGAGACATTAGTAGTGGTGACGGCTATATCATAATTGTACTGTCTAAAGCATAAATTTGGCGAACGAAAAACGTTATATTTGCAATCAAATGGAGTGACTCGTGTGGTTAAATGAATATGTTCGCAATCCACAAACAATCATTTTATTAATGGCGAACATTTACCAACCCGCGACAATCGTGTCAACACGGTGGTTCCCCTAGCAATAAACTCGCATCTAAATTCACTACTGTTCTACTGTCGGCTAGCCACAATGACGGGACCCTAGTGGAATGGTTCATGCCATAAAAGTCTAACAACCGAACACTAATTAAGACGGGCCGACCTTGTATTTACGGTCTGGTGAACACAGCTCAATGGCCGCTCATTAACTCAAATTTCACATCTCACTGTTTTGTTTTATCTCACTATTCATTTGATAATTTTGTCAACTTCAACTGGAACCCGGTCCCGTGTTACACGTGTGCAACCCGTTGAGCACCCGTGTCACATGAGTGTTACACGCGTTCTCAACGCGTGTTAGGGGAATGAACTTTTAGGCAGTAGTGTATCTACTGGTGAAGCCCCCACCAGTCAGTTTACCTCTACTGCTGTCGCAAGATCATGGAGATCGTCATCCACCCACCTTTATGACAACAAATTCGTCCAGTGCAGACACAGATGTGGTCTAACTAATGTCACAGTGGACATTCCCGTGGTTGTGAATTTCCTCTTACACCTACGACAGGATAAAAACTTCCGACATGGAACCATTGAAGGATATAGATCCGCACTCCATTTCGTTTGCCAGCTTGATAGATTAATGACTGGAACACATCCGTGGCTTAACAGACTCATGCGAGCATTCAGCCCAGAGGATATTCTCATTCCCTAGATCTTCCCAAAATGGAATTTAACAGTCGTCCTGTCTGCTCGACTAGCCGCTCCATACGAACCTCTTGGAAACGCTACTCTTCTCCAAAAATCCCGTAAAGCAGTATTTTAACTAGCCATGGCCACTGCAGCTAGTGTTTCTGAACTCCACGATCTTGACTATTCCAGTCTCACTCATGCTTCCAACCGGACCTCGATCGCTGTCTACCAGACTTTATTGCCAAGAATCAGTCCACGGCTCCTGGTCCATTGGGTCACAGACATTATACTATTCCCGCCTTGGCACCTACAGTGGATCATCCCGATTGCCTCCTTTATCCTTTACGAGCTCTCAAGTTCTATCTTACAACCACTGATCCACATCGCCAAATGTCAAAGGCTTTATTCATCACATGCAAGACCCACTCGGTTGCTGGATGGCTTAAGATGACCATAGCAACAAGTTATCGGCAAGCACTAGATACTCCTCCTACTATGTTTTCTAGCTCTGCTCACGAAATCCAAGCTTTGGCAACAAGTCTGGTGTCCTGGTCATCCGTGTCCATTAAACAAGTCGTACCAGGATGCCAATGGGGGTCACACAATACTTTCACCAGTTTTTATTTGCCAGACTTACAGCAAGACTTGACAGAAAAAAAGGCTGTGTGATTTTCTAGTGTGGAATGTAAGGAATTCAAGGGCTACCTGTATTAGAACAGCTGATTAACAGATCTACCGGAAGTGACGTCACACCAGACCAGAGGTGATGTCAGAAGTCCTAGAAATGACATCAAAACCAGTAGGAATTGATGTCATTTAGAACCAGAAGTGACGTCATAACTGGAAGTTGATAAACCAGAAGTGATGTCACTCTCAGAATCTGAGACAAATGATGATCATTTCATGATTATCAGCAAATAATAAGGTACTTCAAGTGAAGGTATCGCATATTGACTGATATAATCGTAACACCCGATTTCAAGTCCTCTAAAAGAGATTCTAGAGTAATTACCTCTTGAAAGGGTTTGAATCTGGTAATACAGAAGAACTCATACAACAATTGCTGTCAACTACATAGGGGGTTCCAAGAGGCAGATCCTGCCTTATCCCTCTGGTATATTTTGGCAATGATGTAACAGAGGTTAAGGATTCGCAGGAATTATCAAACAATAGTTATCATTGTTAATAATTCTAAGAATACTACATCAGGAAATACTCCCACCCACCTCCATAATTCATCTGCTTCCAGTGGTGAGATGTTTTTGAAAGAAGTGACGTTTTTCCTGCCTTTTCGCACAGAAGAGCTGAAGAGCTACATGTGCCATTAGGGGAACAACTAGTTGTGGGTAGTTGACAGTGAAGAGGACTTCTGTTGAAAATCTGAAGATTTAGTAATAGTAATACAGGATTTATGGCTATGATGTGATAGAGGTAGTATTCTTAGAATCATTGTTTGATATTTCCAAATAACAACATCCGATGAGCTTCCGCCGTTCTTTTTGTCTGTTTCTTTAGGCTGAAGAAATTAATTAACATGAGCCCTTTGTTGAAATCTTCAGCAATCACCAATCAGTGTTCAAAAATTCGGAAAACAGATATTGCCACAAACTTTATTTCGCTGTCCTTAAAGAATTGACTCATGGCAGCTAGTGAGCCCTAGCGGGCAGTGTTGCTGTCCTTACAGAATTGACTCACGGCAGCTAGTGAGCCCTAGCGGGCAGTGTTAGACAGTTGAATAGAAGCCAGAGATTAGTGCCCCTTTAAGGCACAACTGACGAAGAACCTACCAATGTTCAGCCATAAACTCTGCCACAAACCTCTGTAGCCACAAGATACCACAGCCCTTGGGTCTACTACTACATAATGGAATGGAAAGGATTCAGTATGAATCCATTGGAGTTGGGATAGCACATGATAGATGCATGTTGCTTACCAATACCTTCAGCATTGTGTAATTTGCCGCCCATACATGATGATCTAAAGAGTATTTTTACATCATAGTTACTATATTTTTAATTTTCTAATTATAACATGCACACTAAGGAAGTATGGATAATTTTTATGTATGACATATTATTTGAACAAGCTAACTCTCTTTTCTTTAGTTTTCATGTAAAACTTCTCATAATAACGGATAATGGACACAGCCAACAATCCTAAACCTGAAACCATCATATGGAACTATCTCAAGGCATCCTAGGGCACCTCAGTCACAAAATCTATCAGTAAAGAGTGCCAAGACCAGCCAGCTAGATTCCACATCCAAATTCCCTGATGACAGCAGAAAGAACTTTACATCCTGTTTCCTTATATCAAAGAGACTCTATAATATTTGTTATTTACTATAATACCAGTTTAATATCATATATTGTCCATCTAAGCAATATTTTCTTTATTTTACAAGTTTGGGGTCCATATGTTCCAGACTGAAGGGAAGTTATCATGGTGTAACATTTATACTTAGGTTTTATGTAATAATTAGATCCACAACAAGGGCTTTTATAAGTTATCATGATGTAACATGTACACAAATTTTCATAAAATTATAGAACAGCAAGTAATAGGATCCAGGTAAAATGCAGATACAAAAGATTAGTTTCAGTTACAGCTTTTAGATAGCTACTAGCCTCAGGTAACAAGGGGGCGGTTCGGGTAGCCTTGTGGTTAAAGCATTCGCTCGTCACGCCGAAGACCCAGGTTCGATTCCCAACATGAGTACAATGTGTGAAGCCCATTTCTGGTGTCCCCTGCCGTGATATTGCTGGAATATTGCTAAAAGTGGCGTAAAACCACTACAGTGTTTAATATTTTATTTAAGTTAACCTGTCGTCACCTACTTTAGCTCATGAGCCCTGGATCTTGAA
This sequence comes from Haliotis cracherodii, assembly GCF_022045235.1. NCBI lineage: Eukaryota > Metazoa > Mollusca > Gastropoda > Lepetellida > Haliotidae > Haliotis > Haliotis cracherodii. The sequence continues at coordinate 36,473,313 of NW_027266286.1, forward strand.
ACTGTCCATGTGGGCTCCCCAACCTGAGTCAGATTTGTGCAGTGAAAAGGGGATGTTCGAGCGTCAGGAAGACCAGTGGAATACCCTTCATTACATGATTTCTCTGAGTTGAACACTTGCAATCCACTATCAGGTTGTGTGGCATCTGCACAAGAGAGACTAAGGTCCGAGATCTCAGTGAGTTGATCCAGCTTTGGAGTGAATGTAATCTCAATTTCTGTCTGCACATGTTGTCTTGGAGAGAAGTAAGGTTACCTAAAGGAGAGATCCACCATCAAAAAGAGCAAGTGGGATGGGCTGTTACAGTGTTGATCATCATCAATGCCTTGAAAAACTATCTTCCTGAGTTCAGAGACGTCTGAATAGTAGTTGAAATCAGGCCCCATTTAGGGGAGGAACTAGAAATGACTTGTTGAGTTGGGACTATGAAAACTGGAGAGTAGAAACCCTTGCTGTAATCGGAATCTTGTAGATACTGAATGGCATGTTTTTCTAGTAAAATCCTATTGGCCAAGTCGGCTGTTTCTAATTTGGTCGGGTGCGGTGGGGTAGCCTTGTGGTTAAAGCATTTGCTCGTCACACTGAAGGCCCAGGTTCAATTCCCCACATGGGCACAGTGTGAAGCCCATTTCTTGTGTCCCCCGCCATGATATTGCTGGAATATTGCTAATAGCGATGTCAAACCATACTCACTCACTCACTCTAATTTGGTCCCTTCCAGATGGAATTTTAAGTCTACTGGCCAGGATACAAGGAGAAAAGGATGTATGAAGTGTAGCTTGTATCCTTTTGTGACGATGTCAAGAATCAAACGGTTGGACGTAATCTGCATCCAACTTTCGGCATATGACAAAAGATGTCCTACCACTGGACACCACATCGGCATTATGGTAAGAGGTGGTAGACAAAAATCTGAGTCTGTAGACAAGTCAACAGGATCAGAAATGATGGGAGGGGAAGGTATGAAATCAAATACAGTGATCAACCAGACTTCTGGGTTTGGATAATCTTCGACTAATTCCCCTGTACCTGTAGTCCAACTGTCTGGGAGTATCCAATGGACATTGTGGTTACTCTTTTTCCGATGGTTGACTTGAAAGCAATCTTTTCCTGATGGTCCAAATTTCTTTCTGGTGCACTCTCTGAAGGTGGTGTCTCTCATAGACTCCCTTGGGCACTTGTACTGGAAGGCTGAGCTGTGAGCTTTTACAACCAATTTAATCACTGATACTTTGAAGAGAGTGGATCAAACCGACTTGGTCAGTTCTGATAGGGAGTGGTGTATCTCCTGAGTTTACTTCATAAGAGTCCGTGGCGGAAAGACATGGCTAACTCAAGCGAAAACCAGTTGATACCAGTTAGTGTCAGCTTTCGACAAGAGTCTGAGGCCTGGTTAACAACTTCACATGAGCACCTCAGCCACAGAAGTGTATGATGATCATGGGATGACGGAGCCAGGGCATGGCAACCCGCGATTCGAGCATCTGTGGTAATTAGGTCTCTTCAGTTTTGGGTTTCAAAATTGGCATGACATGATATAGTTGCTCTAATAATTCCGTGAAGAAATGGCCAGGTTCATATTCCCATTGTGGAGAATAATCTTCCACAATGTCTGACTCGGAATCCGTAGAGTCCAAGGTGAGAACCAATATGGAGGCATGGTGACGAGTGGTGTCGGTATGGTCCATGTGATCCATGCGGTCCTCGTGCTGTCCAATATCCAATGGTGATCAAGACTAGAATATGATATTTGCACATGCAGATTGTACTGTTGTGGAATAGGTGACAGTATCTGGACAGGTAGATTTGCTGTCAATAAACCCAATCTGATTGCTGACTGTAAGTGCTGTGCCTCTAATGGTAATGGTGGCTGCAAACGGACGCTTTCTTGAAGACCGTGCTGTCCCAGGATCTGTAACAGATAATGACTTGCTACCCATATGGGTATATGCGGGATATGCCAATAACAGATATGGTCTTGGAAATAATTCGAAAACAACTGTTCCAGCATGCTTATTCCACTTATTGACTTCTTGACAGAGTCAGTCAATGTGGTGAAGACCGCGTTGGAGAGGGAAGACAATTGATCACACCTAGATTCTTCAGTCCATTAACCATCATGGCACTTCCAGCAAGAAGCATGAGGATCCCCCAAGATCATAAACAGACCACACTGCTTGCATTTGACCGGCGAGGCCGATGACGCCATGCCAGATGCACAACACACCACCCAAGTTATGTGAGAAACAATTAAACAACTTTCCGAAGACGTCTTCACAAGTTAGTTGAATCACTTAACTAGTAACTAGCAAACACTGAAAACTAGCTGTGACAACACAACCAAGTGCTAGAGAAACGACACTGAGGAAAGTTTATGCTTATTGTGGGTACAACTAGTCAAGTGTAGTTGACAGTGAAGACGACTTAAGATTTTAGTTATAGTGTGATTTCCGCCAAAATACAGGATTAAGGCAATGATGTAACAGAGGTATGGTATTCACAAGAATTATATTGTTACATTTTGAAACAAAATGGCTGAGTAATGGCCATATGTTTTTCAATATAGATGCCATGAAGGCCATATTGAAAATCAAAAGAAAACATTTTGAACAAAATCAGGTGTCATCATTGGTAGTAACAAGCAGGTTGAGCATAAAATTCATTGTTACAGTAGCTTCTGAGGAGAAAATGTTTGCAAAGGATGACTCATGAGTTTCTGTATTTTCCAATATGTTTTCTGGCAGCCATATTTGATTTCTGAACAAGAAGCCTTACAAAAAAAAGATTTCAGAAGGCAAACTTGTGGCCAATTCTGATTTTGATCCCTTGAACAAACTTGAAGCCTTTACGCCATGTGAGCCAAAAATGAAAAGTTTAGGTGTATCAGTCAATATTAATTACAGTTAAAAGAAAAGAAGATGCGGCACTTTTGCGAAAAAAGGCAGTGTCATCACCAGTTGAACACTTGGTGAATGATTTTTCCTGATAGTTTATGATGGTTTGGCTCAACAGTCATGAAAGAAAGTATGGCTGTGTGACATAAAATCAACAATGTAAAATACACATAATTTGGTTTATGGACTAAATTTCTGTGAAGTCTTTGACCGTATGTTCATTCAACACAGTCATTGTTAGAGTTTCATTACTTGCTTATTTGAATACATTACCATGTAAATGAGAATCCTCTTCAGAAACTCCTTTAGGTGATGTTAGGCTGATAAGGAAGTGATCCAAAAGCTCACTGTATGAGAGCATATTCTGCACATCAGTAGGTAGGGATATCCACAGTTGGTCAAGTTCACACTCTAAAAGAAACACACTACACCTGAAACACACACAAGAGAAACACATCCTTCAGCAACATATGAATAACTGGAGAATTATGCACATGTTGCATACCGTTAAGTTCATTTTTGAAAAATAAATCCAACTTTGACAATCAATCCATGAAATTAAAACAAAATGATAATCATGCCTGAACATAACATTTCTTTAAATACTCCCTTGAACAATGTATACAAAATGTTTTAATGTTATAAATACAGTAAACTACTGTTATAACAAACTCAAAGGGACCACTAACTTTAGTTTGTTATAACCGTAGTTCGTTATAAGCATATATACAGCATAACTATAGCAAATAGTCGGGGCAAAAAAATCAGTTCGTTATATCCGTCAATTCGTTATAAGCGTGTTCGTTATAAACATACTTTACTGTTACTTATTAATCATCACACTGATATGTGATCAAAAGATGATGCTTTCTGGTGCTCATAAAATGAGATATCAAGCAATAGTTATCATTGTTAATAATTCTAAGAATACTACCTCTATTACATCTTTGCTATAAATCCTGTATTTTGGCTTCTGTCACACTAACTAAAATTTTCAGATTTTCAACAGATGTCCTCTTCACTGTCAGTTACACAACTAGTTGTTCCTAATTAGCATCGCAACCAATCTAGCTATGACGTATGCAATGGCGGCAACCTCACTTCTTCCCACATCTAACCAATAGAGGTAGATGAATAGGGGAGGTGGGGTACTTCCGATGTAGAGGTAGTATTCTTAGAATTATTAACAATGATAACTATTGTTCAATAGTTCTTACAAAACTACTACCTCTATTACATCTTTGCCAGAATATACCAGAGGACCCGGTGGTATCTGCGGGTAACTTCCAGTGAAACTCGAGATAATTTCTTCTGAAATTCCCCCTGAGGACTTGAAAATCAGAAAGTCTCAAGAATCTGTCAATTATGTGATATTTTCACTAGAATTTACCATTATATTTGCTGATCTTGTTGGCAATAATAAAGTCATTTCTTGTTAAATTTGGATTTGTGACACTACTTCCGGTGCTGACGTCACTTCCGATGCTGATGTCACATTCAGTTGTGATTCACTTCCGGTTTTTCACTTCCTTGTTTGGATAATGACATCTCTCAAGGTATATTTCTACCAAAAATCTCATTTCCTGATTAGGTGGACCTTGTACTGCTATTGCCGTGCTGAAGTTACTTTCGGTGATGACGTCACTTCCGGTCTTTGGAGGCAGGCAGTTAATGCTCAAGGGGCTCCAAATCCATCCTACACCTTAAAAACAGGATAATCAAAGGTGTATTCATCCCTCTGATGCTGCTGATGTCATATCCCCCCTTTTTTTAAAAGAAGGGGGGAAACTATTGGTGAACGATAGTTTGCGCCACAACAATGGGTCCAAAGGAATATATGCCCAATAAGTCCGGTTGCACGTCACACAAGTTAAACTGATGAAGGTGTTTTGTGAGGCCCATTGACAGATAGACACTACTTGTTCCACTGATACGTATGTCCATGAAGTGAGACACATGGCTAGTGCTCTAATTTCATAAGCTGAACAGGATCCAAGAGGTGGAGTGGATTCTGTGCCTGCGTATAACTCGCTGCAATGGTAGCCTTAAGTCAGCCGCTATTGTAACCTTGGTGATGTCCTTGTTGGAATGAGTCTTGCAGGATGTAGACAGTCTCCTTCGATGGCATCTATGTGGGTCTGTAGCCGAGAGATAGAACTTGAAAGCTCTGGTGGGACATGAAAGTATGTCTGGGTGATCTACTGTTGGTCCCAAGGCAGAATGGTATAGTACCTATGACCCAACGGTCCCATCTGGTAGATTGATCTTTGGCTACAAAGTTTTGGAGCGATCTTAGAGTTATTGAGGTCCAGTGTTGATCATGGCTGATACTAGAATAGTCCAAGGTATGGAGTTCTGCCGTCGCCATGGCTAGTAGGAAGGATGCTTTGCTGGGTTTTTGGAGTAAGCTAGCCTTTAGCCATGGGCTCGTAAGGTTCCATTAAAAGTGTCTATTGAGAGTCCGTCATGTTGAATTTACAGAGTGAAGAGCCGATCTGTAACCTTCTATCGTCCATGACGGAACTTATTTTCCTGACGTAGTAGAAACATTCGCTATCTCAGGGATGGATATTGTATTAGATATAATCCCTTGTCGTCTTCTCCCCTGGATGAACTTATCCCATCTGTCAAATATAAGAGAGGATGAAGGTCTCCATGATCTTGCCACGGCTTCCAAGGCAAGCTCAGAGTACCCGGATGTCTGCATTTTGCGTGATAACTTCCAGGCATTTAGATGTAGGCTGGTCAGGATGTCCCGGAAAATGTTGGACTAGTGCTGTCGTAACATATCTCGACGGACAGGTAACTGGCGAGGTTCTTCCATCAGTAGACTTAATAATCCGGGGAACCACGTTCTCTTGACCCAGATTGGTGCTATCAAGATTATCATGCAATCCGTCTGCTCCACTTTGGGAGAGACCATGGTGGCAATGTGTATGCAAATAGATCCGTCCAATCCATCAATAGCGCATCGATCTAGTGAGCCATTGGATCGGGAACTGGGCTGACATAAACCAGAGTTGATGGTTCTTGCAGGTGGCAAATAAATCTAGGTGCGGTGTGTCTCATAACGTTGTTATCCAAGCAAAGATCTGTGGATGTAAGATCCATTCTGTTGCCACTATTCTCCCTTGGAGGGAAAAGCTGTCGGCAAAGATGTTCAGTTTCCTCGGAAATGTCTCGCTTCCATCCGACAACTGATGGAGTCAGCTCATCCACTTCAGTCGATTCTCCACCCGTTTCAGGACATGATGCAACATGAAAAGAAAACAACTGTGCTGTCAGCGAACCAATGCCAAATCCCTGGTAGACATATAGCCTGACCTGCAGTTGTAGGAAGAATTCAACAATGTATCATGTAGGCCAAGTTCAATAAATAAAGAATTCAACAATGTATCACGTAGGCCAAGTTCAATAAATAAAAAATTCCTTGGTCTGAAAGATAGTACTGTACAAATCGTTTCCATCCTCTGGGCTTCACATAAGCGTTCCCGTTGTTAGATCGGGCGACGATGGTGCGTGGTGTCTTGTTCATCGCACGTGCAGGCATTGGATGTCCACTGTAGTTGTGAACTGGTTACATGATGTACAATGACAGGTGAGTGGTCGAGTAGTTGTAGTGTTATGCATAAGCGATCTTATAAGTCAGTCTGTACAGATATACAGCACTGATCCCACTAGGTCAGTTGACCTGATGACGGTCAAAATGTTTACACATGACATGTAATTCTTCCTGCAGAGTAAACTGTAATCCTCTATGCTAAGTCAACTAGGTTCAGTGATGTGTAGGGGGAAGTCGATCCCCATGAAAAAAAGAGACGACTGGTCCGGTGTTGTGAACAATGACCCAGTTGAGGATCTTAGGTCGATTCTCATTCTCATGTCGGTGGTATTCTTCTTCGGAACTAGGAATACCAGAGAATAAACATTTGGTCTTATTGGTCTCTGCTAGTTTCCGAATGGCTTGCTTCTTTAGTAGCTTATTAGAAGTCTAGAATCCAGAATCCAGAGGTCGTGCGTAATCTGCTTCTAATTTTCGGCATTTACTTGTTGTCAGACTGACTAAAAGCTTCCTGAGAAGACTGACGTTTGTTGTACATCCGACTCGGTTGGAACGAATCCTTCCAGGAGGGACAACTTCTTCTTAGAAGGCTGTTAATAAGATGAGTCTTTCTGATCCCAGGAACGCTTCTGGGGATGAGAAGATCCATGTTCTTTGGCAGCTAGGCTGATTATTAATGCTTTGAATTGTTCTGTTGTAACTTGTCTGACATAATCTATGACCTGACCCAATTTGCCGTTGAATGTCTTGGGAGCAGAAATTGGTTGTGACATTATCAACCTCTTGGTTTGGCTGGAAACAGTTCTTGAACGAATCTGTGCTAGTATTTGTTGGCGCTGAACCCATAATAGCTGTGAAGACATCCAGACTTGGGAATAATCGAGTGATTGATATCACGAGCATCAGACTCAGGTGGGGAGTAAGTCTTCCTGCATTCTGACTATAGTGTCTAGGAGGCTGTAGATGAGTCCAACTTGATCCATCCTAATAGTCATAGGATTCTCTCCGGGTATGCCTTCATATGATGTCTGTAATGGTCGAATGATGTGTCTGATTCTGATGACAAACCAGTTGATATAAGCGCCAATGTCCATTGAATATCTGGATACTGAGGACAGATCCTTAATCCGTGAAGCAGGTAATGTGACATTAGTATTAGGGTTGCATACTAGCTACATAAAGTCTTCGTCCAAACTTTGATAATCCAGAAGTGGAGCATCATGTGTTCTATACAACTTCTGATTCAATGGAGGTAAGGGTAGTCGTTAATCATGTCTGAGCTTGAGTAGACTTGAGTAGACATCTGGCCCCGGGATCATGAAAGTGGTCTCAGCTCAAAATTTGCTAAGCACGAATTTTGTCTTAAGTGTTTAAGATTTTGCTTAGCTAAGATTCGGTCTAAGACTGGATCTTGAAACGGTTTCAGCAAAATCTTAGCTAAGTCTAAGTCTAAGACTGTCGTCATAGGGACACGCGCACATAATATCGCACTACGGTAATCATTGGATGCCGAGGTTATTTTTCTGACGCACATTTTCCTAAGATCGGAAAAGTGAAGGTTGTGCGAGAATTGCGCTCACTCGGCACTGGATCTACCTCCGGCTATAAAAAAACGCAGAGATGTAGAATATTAAATTTCCTATCTGATGGTGTAAATTTAACTGTAAATATTAAACCAGTTTGAAAGGAAGACGCTGCTAAGTTTTGTCCGAGAATTTATTCTGCGTCGAAAAACAGGAAATTTCTCCGCTTTTTAGCGTACACCGATTAAAGTACTGTGCGACATTTTTTTTCATTTAGCAGCTTTACCGAAACTGTGAGCGAACAAAATACTGCCTAATATTTGAACGACATAAATATATATCAAATGGAGTTATATGAGTATGTATAACGACATAAATTCAATGGAAAAAATAGCCTGCCGTAAATGACGAAAACTGATTTACCTCTTTGACGTCAAAAGGCGACAGAGAGGTTAAACACATTCAAAGGAAAGGGGGCATAACTCCCCTATGCTTAGCACTAGTTTATTGTAACTAGGTCACTTGGTGAGAATTAGCTGTGGGTAAGGACAGTGTATTTTCGTGGTGTTTTGTTCACGAGGAACCAAACTATTCCAACACAAATATCGATATTGAAACTGTATATGTTTAGGCATAAAAAACCTATCAGAAATGATGAAATTATACTTCATAAAAAATGAGTGATAGCGAAATGGATGGCCCTATGTAAACCATAAATTAGTCCTTTGGTTCCAACATTCTCCTGATTGTGCAAGTGTAATTTGACTAATGTTGCACCTATATAATTGGATCACTAGCAGTATCATCAAATGTAATTAATTACTAAGAAAATGACACAATTCTATTTGACGTCATGGCTGCAGCTGCTTGTATGTCTTTGATAACGTCGGAGAAAGACGACACTGGTATTTTGATTGATATATATCTCTCCTAATTTTCGTTCATGGTATGGAAAAAGTCCATGTGTAAAATGGAACTTGACGTTTTTTCGACACAACATAAAAAGACTGCGTTTACCATGTAAATAATGTCTTGAATAGATAAACAATTCGATAATGTACAGTGTACCTTAATTGGACAAGACACGCACCTGTTTGGCATCAACTTTACGTAAACAAGTACTCAAAAGATTATTTCAAACCAAACAAAATTATTATTCAATATTGGACGTGTATTTGTTCATTATTATGTAATTATTTCTCATCATCTTGTCTCAAAATTATACCATAAAAGATGCGAAGAAAGCTCTCTTGGTTTAGAATTATCAGGATAATCGTATGAGGATAATCGTCCACCAGCTGGGTACATGGCACAGGTAATATTTTAAAACTTTTTACAATTCTTGGAGAAATATAGTAAACAGTTTAATATCCTGTGGTCACAATATTTGATAAAGGATGAACCCATTGATTATATAATGCAAAACTAGAGGAATAATTCAAAAGTCGTTAGTGACTAACGCGCACCTGGCGAATCGTTACATATCACTTCTGTATATCAAACGGCATAAAAAAATTCAAAGACAAAGACAATTCTTCTAGAAATGAGTGCATATATTTTAAAAAAAATATATCAATTTTCTTTAAGTTATATCTTCAGTTTAGTTATACAGCTATTCGTTGACACTGTTTATATGAACTTATAATATTGACTATTACACTCCCTAGAAATACATACATGTTGCAGTTGCATTTACATTTCATCTAGTATCACTTGTCCAAAATATAGAAATATCGTATGCGACACTATAAACTTATCAATTTCATATGTAAACATTGTTCAAACAAACAGGATATTATTAAAGGTTAATACATGTTGTGGTCAAAATCTACTTATGATATCATATTGAACATTGATTAATATCCAAAGTGAAATTAAATGTGTGATAAAATGTACACAAGACATGCACGATCTACATCATATGAAACTGTAAATAGCAGGACACAATGATCGTGTGTACTTTCATTCAAGGACCTTCACCTCAAAGAAATTACCTAATATGTACAACATATGTTGACGTATGACATCACTGCCGGTGACCCACTTTTACAAAATGGCGTGTTGACTGTCAACAGTACGCGGGATTTTACAAGGGGACTTTCGTTGATTCAGGGTTCGTATATACATAAATGTGACATGTAAGTAATGAGACCCATTCTGACATTCTGTGTACTGTTATTTGTTGTTATATTTTACATTGAAACCAACGGAAATAGTCAGAAATTCCGATAAAAACCGTTGTCGTCGTGCATGATTTTGCGTCAGTCATGGCGTCACACTGAACAGGAATTTCGACAAGTTCTGTTGAAAATATCAAATCATTGCAATGTATATATTTTTAATACCCTAATTCTCCCTATGATTCTCTTCTGGTGTATATTCTGAAAATGCTGAGCCTATGTACTCAACAAATAGACGAATGGCTTTGTTTACATTTCCAACAAGTGCACTTTTTTCAGCGTTCGTTTTCACACCTCATTTATTTTGCTTCATTACATCTAGACAATTTGTATTGGTGACAAAGACCGTTTGGCATTTGATTCTAAAATGTATGAGGAATTCAAGGATGTAGGTATCGCAGCTTATTTTAAAATTTATGTGATGGCATTTGCGTCTCACTACCGGTGTACGTATGACGTGATTTTGTAAACACTATCCAATATGGCTGACACAAAACGACTGAGCAACTGAAGGTGAAAAGCCCCAGTGGCAACAAACTGGAGGAATATCAAAACTTGAATGATAGGTGGGAGACTGTGGGAACGCTGAGTGGGGTAGAATCTGTGCCAGTTCATCACCCGTTAGACCAACGATGAAAAAAATGGTAGAAACGACGAAATCTATATCTCTCAAAGAGCTCTTCTTCGTTGTACAGATCAAGAGGGTTGAATCGGTCTCGAAATGTCCGATGAATTGCTATTTTGTCCTTTTTAGGCCTTAGGCGACACATGAGGCGAACAACCTCCGCCATCTTTCTTGCTAGGGGCAGTCTTAGGACTAAGATCAAATTTTGTCTTAGGCTTAAGATATTCTCATAGATTCTGTGCTTCGTGATCCCCGATTTAAGACAAAATTTGGCCTTGTGGATGTGTTGAGATGATGTAGGAGCATCACATCTCCAATGGCGAATTTCCTGCCGCAGGAGGTTGGAGTACAGGCATGAGGTGATATAACTCCTCGATGAGTTCCACAAAGTATATCCCTCCGTATAATCCTGCTGGGGTGAGTCATCAGCCAGATTAATCTCATCATAAAAACTCTGTTTCTGCCTCTGAGTAACCGAGGAATAACTGTTTAAAACCAAGCTTAAGAAAGCAATTTTAACGTTTGGCTATACTGCTTTTAGAAATACTTGAAGGTAGCATGCTGCACGGGGATACAATGCTTGGCACGTGAGCTTTCGTCACACATGACTGATTACATCTTCTAGAGAAAACATAATTCTTCCCATAATTTTATCTTTCATGAACGTTACAAATATTGGGACCAAACAATAATGAAATATATTAGGGTGTGCTTAACTTTTTCTTTGTGTATATTAACAATGATAACTATCGTTTGAACATTCTTGTGAATACCCTACCTCTTTTACATTATAGCCAAACTTCTTAGCCTGTCTTTTTCTCCAATGACAGAATTTGTCCCATCTGTTGTTGTAGATGGCTGATGGAGATCTCACCAGTTCTTCTGAGACAGATATGGAGTAACTTCCAGGCACAAAGATGAAGGCATTGTAGACTGACATGCATCACGTCTGATCCAGGTTAAAGACGACCTGGATGCTCCAGTTATTTGGAAGGCTGGCCATAGGAGAGCCCATGGTGGAAAGGCATAAGCAAACATTCCCATCCAGCCCATGAAAAGTGTGTCTACTTGTAGAGCTTGGGGATCTGGTGATGTAGCCCAGGAGCTTGCTGTGAGGTATATGGCAAACAAATCCAGGTGAGGTGTGTCTGCCAAGATGTTGAGCTTCCCCAGAATAGGACCAGCTTCTGCCTGCATCTGATCAAGTCTGATATATAATCGTGTAGTCACGCTCATTAGTCCAATCGACCTGCTTCCTCCTTGTTTATGGATGTATGCCACCACTGTTGTGTTGTCTGTGGCTTCCAGGGTCTATAATTGTGTCAATGTTCAAGCACATAATATATTGCTCTCACCTCTTGACAATTTATATGGAGATCTCGTCTTGTAAGGTTACCATAGTCCCCAAACTGTGGGCTCTCCACCCAAGTTGGATGCGTCTGTTAACAGAAGATGTTCAGTTGGTGGAGATACCAGTGTTATGCCCTCCATACATTTTCCCGGCATGTCCACCACTTGAGATCCTGCAGTAGTGTTGGCAGGAAAGATATTCTGAATTTCAATCTCGGTGACCTCATTGAATTCATCCATGCTTGTATCATCATTCATTAATTCATCTTCACACTTGTGATACGATGACTTCACGTCTTAAAATTCTTCCATCCTGGGCTTGAGACCAAGCAAAAGATGATACACTTCCAATAATTCGGCAAAGGAATAGCCGGGATTTTAATCTGCTGTGAGTGATTTATTGGACAGTAAATTATCTTCACTGAGAACAGAGTCTAAGTCTTGATATTTAGTCCTGCGCGGTATTCTTACTGGCCATCCTGTATCGGCTGGGAAACATGCACCAACTGGGACCCATGCAGTCAGCGTCTGTATGCAGTATCTGTACAGTAGCTGGTTGGAATACTTGGCACATGCAGTCTGGTGGGCAGCATCTATTGGTACCCTGACCATGTCTGTCTGGCTTCGTTGTCTGGGTGAAGTGCCAAGCTGAGAGGCTGTGGTTATCATGGAATCCAAGCTTTTAAGAATGGCGGCAACAGGATGCTTCTTGGTCCGTGCAGTGCGCGTGGTGGACAGACTATCCAGGGTGTGAAATGTCCATGACTCTCTCATGGGTCAGCCCGGCAAATGTGTGATGCCTGTGGAAAGCTTAAAGCATGTCTAATGAGTAACCATCCCCACTACCCAAACCACCATATAGTACTCCTGACAGTCGTGGAATAGGCTCTTCAAAGTAGACTTTATGGCTTTCTTCTCATGTACCCATGGTTCCTGCTCTAGTGTGGTCACAAAGACACAAAGGCTTCAATGTAGTCTCTTTGTTGTACATTATCTGATCCCAATATTTCTTCTCACCCCTATGCATGTACATAAGGTACAGGTACTAAGACCACTATTACTTGCACAACTGATTATTGATATTTCAAAGTGAAAAGGACTTCTGTTGAAAATGTGAAGATTTTTTTATGTGATGACACCCAAAATACAGGATTTATGTCTAGGAAGTAGTAGAATTAGGGTACTTCCAAAAATTATATCATAACTTCTTGGAAATGGTACTGTTACTTTCCAATGCAAACCCAGTCTTATAGCTACCTTTAAGGCATGAATTTGTTCAGTTATAAAGAAGTATGCACATTTCTCAAATCTTAAGTACAGGTACATTTCAAAGGATAGGTCCAACTTATTCCCAAACTATAGCACCCTTGAGTTACTGGCACTTCTGGGGCACCTAAGAAGGACTGCAGTTATGTGTTATCAAAATTGTCAATTCACAATTCAATTTAACTGTTTAGCTGTAATCAGGGTTATTAAATAGATAGGGTCTACCACTGAGCACTGATACTGAAGACTTCTACAAGGTATTCTATGTAGGGTTGCTGTATATGTGGTGATATATGTTACCTTTTTCAGGACCTAAGGTGGCATTTGTCAAATCAATAGACTTTCAGGCATTACCAACTATGATCAGTGATGATAGTGAGATTAAAGGGTGAATATTCGTATACTCCTTCCTGTTGACAATATAATGAATGATTTTATGAATATAAATGACAATGACATTTGTTCTTGAATATGTTTGATCGGTGAATTTGACAGAGATGCCATTCTACTTACAATGTTAATACCCTTCCAAACTGAAGTTTGTCTATTCGTCCATATTTTTGCCACGTCATATTCTTGAAATGCTGGAAAAAAAATAATTATACATTACAAAAAATGTCACAATTTTGTAAGGAACATGATTTTGTCTATGGTCTGTCTACTGGTGTCATTTGATGTGTTTCAAAGAATTGTCTTGTGAACTTGATGAATATTTGCTTGGAATATATGGAAATAAACAAGGGCTTACACTACTGCAAGATATACTAAGAACAATATTTAAGGGACCCCCAAATTTATTGAGAAATGATACATAAAGAAATGACATTCAATCTCAATGGAAAATTCAATATTTGGCATGAGCATTGAAGCAGGAACAACATCATCTGGGCATGCTTGATATCAAACAGCAGACTGTATCCTGTGGTATCTATCATGGGCATTAAACATAAACATGAGTTTTGTTATAATGCTTAATGTTAAAAAACTAAAATAACTGTTAGAAACTGGTAGTTTCATACATTATTAATATACATTAATAAATAAAGCATTGAAATAAAATAGCATTGCAATGTTCTAAATATTAAACCAAAATTACATGAACCAAAACATTCAATAGATAGTTATCTGTATTGAAACAATGTTTAATCTAAATGCCATGTAAGCTATGCCTTAATTTGTGGTGTCTAAGTACCAATGTAAACAAACCTTAAACCCTATAATCCAACCATAAAAATAATATCCTAAAATAACATAGTCGACACCACTTCATTACCTCTGTATTCAGTGAGTCTAGACAGCACCCTAATTACCTTGGGCTAATCAATTAAAACAATAGATGTCACCCACCACCTAGTTAGTGTCAAAGGATACACATCTTCTATTTCCAAATAGTTCAAAAACTTAATCCCTAATATGGTTGGTCACAACAACCTTAGCTTGTTGTGATTAGTCATCTGACCCAAACCAATGATATAATATACTGAACAACAAAAGTTCCTGTGACATTGAATAAGATTTAATGCAAAGTTATGTTTTTACCAAATCTGAAACAATTTCGGTTTGCAACAGATAAAAGACTCCTGTAAGTGTTCAAATGGTTTAATTTGCCATACTGACTTCAGAAAATGTGTGATTTCATAAAAAACATGAACATGCCAAAATGTCAATTAACAAATCAATAGCGTCTGTGTCCACCTCTGGTTGTGATGCAAGCAACACATCTTCGTCTCATGGAATGGACCAGGCGTCGCACAAAGTTCTGTGGGATATCTGTCCATATCTGCTGGAGCATGTTTTGAAGTTCCTGGAGTGTCTGGGGAACACGTGGTTGACGTCGAAGGCGCCGATCCATCTCATCCCACATGTGCTCGATTGGTGATAGATCAGGGGAGTGAGCCGGCCAGGGGATGACATTCACGTTGTTTTGTTGAAACCTGAACAAGTCGAGCAATATGAGGCCAGGCGTTGTCATGTTGAAAGGTAATGCCTGGGCCATGACGACGCAAAAACGGTAGAACAACAGGGACGATGATCACGTTGCGGTAGCACTGTCCATTGAGATTTCCCTCTACCACTATCAAATGGGTCCTCTGTCTTGCTATAATCCCACCCCATACCATAACGCTGCCGCCCCCAAACCGATCTTCCATGACACAATGAATGACGTAATGTTCACCTCGACGTCCGTCCATTGCTGTGGCTGAGGTGAAAATGAGACTCGTCAGTGAATAGCACTTGTCCCCACTGCATGGCCGTCCAGCGTCGACGCTGTCTGCACCACTGTAGACGTGCTTGACAGTGGTTTCCTGTCAAAATAGGACGTATGGTGGGTCTTCTGGTGACAATCCCTGCACATCTGAGGCAACGATGTATGGTTTGTCATGTTTTTGCATGGAATGCATTCTTTTCTGTAGCAGTTGCATTTATGTGACTTGATTCCATACATGTACTTTAATATTGAAAACCAAACTTTACTTGTTTGAAAAATACCCTTAAATATTGGTGTCACAGGAACTTTTGTTGTTGAGTATATGTATACATGTAATTAAGTATAAGTGTGCGACATACGCTTGCAGTCGGAAAGCGCACGTAAAATCCCCAACCTCAGTCAGTAAGTATAAATATCGGTCCAAGAAGAAGTGTCTACTCAATCAAAGAAAGAGGCTTCTGGACAAGGCTCCGGCTTAGTCCAAGCCTAAGGAGGAACAGGCTCCATCTGCACCACGCCCAGGGCAGAAAGCCAGAACCAGAGGGAAACATGGCAAACTTCATAGACAGCTTCCTGCAAGACAGGTCGCTATCAGTTAACATAGGGAACAATCGATTTGATCCTATGGCACTAGACAATGGCTTGCCACAAGCCAGCATTATAAGCCCAACCCTGTTTAACATCATGATCAATGATCTTTCTGATCATGTCAGTTCCCCTACCCAAACTTCTAAATTAGCTGATGATGGAGCAATATGGGTAAAGCACAGAGACAGCCCAAGCGCAAAAAAATTCCTCACTAGAGCCATCTGGGATATTAGTACGTGAACTCATCCGAAGTCACAATTGTGATGACATTCAGCCTCCAGAAAGCATCTTCCCGAGGCAAGAGAGTTAACTGACTTTAAAAGTCCAGTTTCCACCCTTGTCGAACTAGGTTGGAATTCCTGGGCTCAATCGTAGCGCCACCAATGGCTATTACGAGTAATGTCCTTTCTATGCCTCTCCTATTGACCAATCAGATTCAACCTCTCGTATCACTTGCATTTGCTTCAAACAAAACGGTGGCGCCCAGTCAAGACGATCTGATCGATAATCAAGATCTATATTGTGATCAAACGAGTCTTACATCACGAAGTGCATCAAATTACGTGAACACCTTGATTAAAAACATGAAAAGATATAGAAAATATCTGTTGACAACGAGTTAGCGGTGCACATGTTTTTCAAATCCTGCAGTCGACCGAAATCTGCATGACACTTTACGAACCAGATTTCGATTTCGGTGTGCGATTTCGACTGGACTATGCATAGGCTTGTTAGTCCAGCCAAAATCAAACTCCATAATACCAGCCTAGTTCGGCAAGGGTTGAAACTGGACTTTTATAGTCAGTTAACTCACTTGCCTCGGGAAGATGCCAGAAAGTCACCACAAAGGGTAACACTCTCCCTGGACTTTAAAAACTCCCAAAGTTGACACTGCTTTAACATCAGAAGTCACTAAAAAAGAAAACCCAACCCTACTACGATCAGTAGCTATCACTAAAATTCAAACTACCTGGGACAGCTGGGCCCATATATAAAGTAGAACACAGACATAATGAACACGGATATAGCGAACAAACGGATACAACGAACTGTTAAAAAATCCCCGATTTATCTCCTATATAATATCATATAAAATTTACATATATAACAAACTCTCTACAGCGAACTAACAGATACAGCGAACTGATATCTGATCACCGACAAGCCAATTATCACTATTTAGTGACGTGTATAGCTAACTGAGACATCTGACTCAGTGTCAAGTGTCACTGACAATTGGCTGTACGCAATCAGCCGCGAATCAACACAATGGCAGCAAATCAATACAATCAGCGGTGACGGATCAACCTTGTTAAATTTGCATTGTGTTAATCTTACCTGTACATGTAATCTTGTCTATAAGACAAACATATAAATTTTACGAGTCAGTGTCAGTTCACTTGCATTTGCTATCATGGCGGGCAATAGTAAGAGGAAAGCTATCAGTTTAGACACGAAATTAAAAATTATTAATGCTGTTGATGCTGGCATAAAAACCAAGAAAGACATTGCAATGGAATTTGACATTCCAAAATCAACATTAAGTACCATTATGAAGAAGAGAGAATCCATTCTTGAATCCTGCGACTCCACTGACTTTGGCCCAGCCCGGAAGAGGTTACGAGCTACCAATCACCAAGACGTAGAGAACGCCCTCTTCAAATGGTTTCAAGCCGTGAGAAGCGAAAACATTCCGCTTAGTGGTCGGTTACTGCAGACCACAGCTGACCAACTTGCAGTGAAATTAGGCCATGAAGATTTCACGTGTAACACTGCAATTACGTGTATTGTGTTTTGTCTTATCCAAGATGGCGGACGTTTCCGAGCGAAAACGTGTATAATGAACAACGGATATAACGAACTAATTTCTCTGGTCCCTTGTAGTTTGTTATATCCGTGTTCTACTGTACATTGATGGATCCAAGAATCCAACAACAGTGCTGGTTACGGGATCCATATCCACAGCTCCAAACCCCAAGCACATTCGGTTCGCCTGCCTGATGGTCAGTCAGTATTCACTGTTGAATTGGAGTCAATTCATCGTGCACTCAAACTCATACCGGAACTTCCAGAAGCAAAGGCAGTCGTCCTATCAGACTCGCTAAGTGCACTTCAAGCAATCTGTGGCAGAAATTCAAACTCCAGGCCAAACACAGTCAACAATATTCTATACGAATATACAAAATTAATGAAAGGAAAATTGAAAAGGCCATCAGACTCGGTCACAAAAAGCACTATGACAAGGTTTGTTCATCTTGCAATCAGGCTGAAACCATTGCTCACATGTTACAAGAATGTCAAGACCATGCCCCAGCCCGAGATAGGTTCAAACAAGAATTGCAGTTAGATCCGCTATCTGTCATAGATCTCCTAAAGCCAAGAGATGCAACAGCGAAGGCCAAAGTAACTATATTTCTGAGAGATGGACAGCTACTCGAACATATTTAAACAGAGCAGCCAAGGATAAAAATTAAATCATATCAATACAAAAACAGAAATTATGTGAATACCAAACTCACAATAGATATGTGTTCCCTACTCACACCGAAGTCCCAAAGAGGGACATGTCAGCTGAAATTGCTTAGGCAGAAGCTGACCTCTTAAACACTTACTGCAACAACAACAAGTGTCTACTCAATCAAAGAATGAGGCCTCTGGACAAGACTCCGGCTAAGTCCAAGCCTAAGGAGAATCAGGCTCCATCTGCACCACGCCCAGCGCAGAAAGCCAGAACCAAGAGGAAGACCACCTCAGTCTCCAGCATGGAGATTGAGGTAACCCTTCCTCAAACACCCCTGACCCAAGTTGCAGAGAAGGATCTTGCTACTAAGGCTGCAATGAATACACTATGAGGCGAATACGATTTGGATCATGAATATAGTGTAATGAACACGAATATTTATTCATAAATACAATAACAAGTCAGCAGTTGATGGATTTTTTTTCTATTCAAGAAACAAAAGCAACACAAATTATTTGACATGGTTTGTTAATTATTAACATATTAAACATTTATATACTACACTTATCCAGGTACTAGTATCTGCTAAAATGCAACAATGACCAGTGACCACACTACCGTCAAATTAAATATTATAAGAGTGTTGTCTTTCAAGAAATCTATGCATATAATATGTTCTTATGGATATTTTTAGATACAGGGTATGTAAATGAACATGACTGCATATTCATAAATATTTCATTCTATTGGTTTACGAATAACAAATACAATTCATGAATAGATATGGTTCGATTTACCGAATACGCGAGTGAATTGTAACAGCCCTACTTGCTACCCTCGAATCCAGAGGGCACCAGCCACGGGAGAAAGAAGAGGGAGATCTCTCCCAAAGCAATCTCGAAACCGACCAAGTCCACGGAATTACAGACAGCCACACCAACAGGCCCCCTTCTCAATGACAGCACTACACAGATCCCCCCCATCGAAGTACCATCTGAGAAGGAGGATCCCCGTTTTGACTTGTCCTGGATTGCTGACCAGAGCCTGGACCAGCACCAGAACCACCCCACCCCATGTATTGACAGTTCATGGGACATTCGAACATGATATCCACAGATACCAGGACTTCCTAGTGGATTGTGATATCAAGACAATCCTTGTGTACATCTCTGCTGACGGGCAGACTGTACCAGCGGATGAGGAAAATAGCACAGCCAGGAAGCACCTGGCTATTCTACTGGTCGATCCCAGGGCTCTTGTCCAACACACACTTGCCAGCCAACGCCATGCCTTCAACCTCTTGACCCTCACCCCCATCAACTTCAACTTTTTTCCACTTTATCATATTCATTTATTACATCCCCTACCCTACCAGCCCAACCCCACTACCAGCTTTTTTAGATTAGTTCCGTAAACTTTTATATTGTTTTGGGGTAGGCGCTTCTTTATCTTATTCTTGACACTTTTTTTACCAAATAATATAAGTGCAACCCCATGTGCGCAATACGTGGTGATGTACCCTTTTATCACCAGACAATGGAAAGCGCACATTAAATCTCCAACATAGTTAGTTAGAAGTGTCTACATAAAAAAAAAGGCAGAAAAAAATGTAAAGCGCATTTAACAAAGCTAACCAACATTACACGCATCTAAAGCTAGCACATCAATTAAATCACCAAGTACAAAATCTAGTCAAAACGGCAAAAGCCAAAAATTGGAAAAAAATCTGCGAAGAAATAAACCATCAAAAAGAACTGTATGCGCAAAACACGCAATCCGAGGGATAAAACGTACTAAAAAAACACCGAACATAAATAATTCAACAAACCCTAAACAAAAAGCAAATAACTGAGCAAACAATTTCTCAGCCATTAGTAGCAATAGCAACGTCACTGAGGACTTACAAACAACTAAAAAAGGAAAACAATAAACAATAGAAAGAAAGGAACAGCGGCAACAGCCCCTTGTCTAGATCTAACTTCTTACCAAATAATTAAACTACCCCAAAACCTTCTGGAATCACTTCAAAAACTAAACAACCTAATCTTCCAAAATGGTCGATTCCTACTTACATGGAAAGAGGCTCTGGTCATACCAATTCCAAAACCAAATAAACCAGAAAACGAGTCCAACTCTTACAGACCAATCTCCTTAACCTCAAATTAATGCAGTAGTATAGGTAATGGTGATTCTGGCTCACTTCCACTGGAGTCAGATTTATATACCTATACTGCTACTACAGATGGAATTTTTTATGCCAAAATGATGATGTGATTTAATGATCGTTATGATTTATATTAAAAGAATCATCAATATCAATTAATAATGGATAAAATGTACTATAGCCCACGAGGATATTGGAAAGGTACAGGAGCAATACAAAAATTAGCCACTGCGGCTAAGGTATCTATAGATGTTGCCAAGGATTGGCTAAAGAAACAAGCGATGTGGTAAATATATTTACCGGCATCACGTTATATACCGAGGAAGAAGTTTGATATTTTTACAACGAATGAAGTTCATCAGGCTGACCTCTTGATTTCTTCCCCATGATAAGGTAAAACGCGAAACGTATAAATACGCTTTAACCGTAGTGGATGTGGCTAGTGGCTACAAGGAGGCTGAGCCATTAACCTCGAAAGATTCAACAGAAGTAGCTAATGCACTGAGCCGCATATATAAACGCGGACCACTAAAATGGCCTAAGCTTTTTCAAGTAGATCCTGGTCGTGAGTTAATGGGACCAGTAACTAAACTGTTAACAAAGCACGATGTCGAAATCAGGCGTGGTGAAAAAGAGGCCCACTGTAGTCAAGTTATCGTTGAAAGATTTAACAGGACATTAGCGGAACGTTTGTTTGGCTATTAGTATGGGATCGAAATGAAATCGGATCGATTGAGATCAACCGAATGGGTGACACGTTTATCAGCTGTTGTATCAGTGCTGAATAATGAAGTAACAAAATTAATCGGGAAGAAACCATCTGATGCAATTAAAATGAAATCTGTGACTTCCGAATCTTCAGCACCGAGGAGAGGCAAAGAACAAAAACTTCTGGATAGAGTAAGCGTAAGATATTTGTACCAGCCTGGTGAACTCGAAGGAGGCCTACGTCGCGCAACCGATCCGATTTGTTCCCTAAAGATATATAACATTAGTCGGTTGGTAATGAAAGAAGGAGAGCCCATTCTTCATTATCTTAAAGATGGACCGGGCAGGGCATTTGTACGAGAAGAGTTGCTTATAGTTCCCAGCGATACAGTATTACCACCATAACCATAAGCATAGGTAGTTACACCATCCTTATCAATCCATCTCTTTGTATCTAAGGGGGATAATGATGTCTTGTTCATTCTTAATCCATATATCCTGTGATTGTAACTTCTTAACCCATTGGCCCTGACTGCCCGATTTATCGGGCAGCATAAACCAAAGCCTCTAAATCGGGCGGCACGTACGTGTTTACAAAATCGCTCTTTCTACTTCCTTTCTCGTGTGTAATCTCCTAAAAATAGAAACGAGATCTACACGTAATGACACATCATTCCATGGAATTTCCCTGTCTTTTTGGCGCAAAAATCGAGGATATGTTACGTGTTTTCGAGACAGGTATATTTTCTTGCTTGAATTGGTAAATCTAGCGTAATGGCGGCCAACTACGATTCGGATAGCGATCAGATGTCTAATAACGACTTTATCGGGAATAATAATGTGTTTGATTTAAATAATTTACGCGAAGGGGAGAGGGAATTTCACGAATATTTTGGTGAAGATTTTGACGGTTTTGACGAGGTGTCCCCCCCCCCACCCAACTTTCAAAAATGGGAGTGGCAGGGGAACAACGGTGGAGACATGAGGGATTTTGAAGAGGAGACCGGACCCAAGAATACTTATTGATTGACATGGTAAGTGAAGAGAGTCGTGCTATTGATTTTTCCCAAATGTTTTACAATGATTCTGTGTTTGAACAGATTATCAGTGTGACGAATGAGAATGCAGCCTACAAGTGAACGAGCGATAACAACAACAACAAAGGTGAGTGGCATGAAGTATCTTTTTTTTTTTTTTTTAATGTATTTTTCTGATCGCAATCCGAATTGTAGTTTGCCGGTTTGTCGTATGTCCTTGTATTTTGCTCAATTTGAATAAAATTTATTTCCATATTCATGTTTGTTTTCTTGTTTTTACATCTTAGTTTAAATTTTAGTAACTGTAATAATTATTTATTTATTAATTGATTTAATAAAGTACTGGTTTAATTTATTATGCAATTGTAAACAGCAGTGTATTGTAAATATGTTATCACAACTTGTATATTTGTAGAACTTGAATTTATGATCTTTCCATCCTTTTACAATCTTTCCCTCCTTTCAGATCAATCTGTGATGTCTGTCTTATAGTAGCTGTGGCTCAATGTTAAGGTAATGTGATAAATTACTATTTAATTACTTAAATACTTAATTTTTGTTTCAAATCCAGAAAAAGAACAAAATAAATCTGATATTAGTGTTTTTACCTGTGTTAACGAGTTTACCTGCGTTAACAAGTTTACCTGTGTTAATGAGTTTACCTAAGAGGCTGTAAGTGTATCATATGTAATATGTGACATCAGTATAGAAAACAAAGTCAGTTCCAAGTGTTGTAAACTTGTTTATTTGTTTACAGATGTGCATGAAAAGGATTTACCTGCAACACTGGGATTACCTGTGCCGTCCAAGTTGACAAGACCACAGCGTTATGTTTACCTTGTATCTGTGATTTATTTTTGTGATTTTTAATACAATTTGAGCCAAAATTCATTGTCTGTTATCATTTTTTACAGTGTTTTCAAGTTTTATTTCACTTGTAAACACCTGTAATTAGAAAAAAACAAAGGTTAGAGACAACAACAACAAAGGATATTTCAGTATACTTAATCCTCTTTACAATGGTATATGATAAGTACATATTAAAAGCAAGTTTCTGGTATAAAAAGTGCATCAAAAATGATAGTGTGATTTTCCAATAATAATGCCTGGGAGGCCAGTGTAAGGCCTTGTCAGTGTGAGGGACATAACTCTGGGGCAGCCAGGGATGAAAGAGTTAAAGAGTTCATCTCGTGTTTGAATGTTCTACCGTTGAATAATGATTCTTTATACTGTTCGTGTTTGATATGCTTTTTCACCACATACTTCTTAACGCCCTTGGCTTTTCTTATCTCCCCATTATCGGACTTTTTTATAGAATACATCTTAGGTCTTAATCCGACATACTCAGCAATAGGGGTCCCAGCACATTCATCCTTCATCTTACCCAACACCTTTTTATTTACTACGCTGTGCAGTGGATTATCTTTAGGGTAATCGCTCGTGTCGTACATATCTGTTTTTTCTGCCATATCTTCATACACATCCTCAGTTTGTATTTCCATCAACAAAGAATCTGTATCAGTATATAACACCTCAGATCTATCGCCTTATTGCTTCTTAAGTTCATTGTAATAAAAGTCATACATTGAGTGTTTTGACAAGTCAAGAATACTCATACAAACATACAACGGTCTTGAAACCAATCACAACAAGTGAACGAGGAAATACTAGCGATTACACAACAACAAGCCAGAGTGACTAAGAATCCTCGAAAAGTCTCAGCTGGTAGGAAGGGTGCGCAAGTGAGAAAGGCAAAACTAATACACAATTCAAATATTGAACACAGTCGTCTGATTAAAACTTGGGCTCCCTATGCACTAGGGGTTGTTGCTATAGGGGCGGTATGGTTGTTTTATAAGACCGGAGAAGAGAAAACGTCACCAGCGATTGCACAATCACAAGAACAAGTTCAGTTAGAGTTAAGCCCTCATGTAATGTTATAAAAGCAATGACTACTCCAGTTACAGATGGTAAAATGTTGGTAAACGCAACGTATCATTCAGCGGTGGTCAGCGGCTTGGCCATTGGCTATGCCCGTATGGCTAAATGATTACTGAAGCCACACCGCCCAAGCTAGATTTTAATGGTTATGATACCGGTATGATGACTCTTCATATAGGATTGGCAATGGCAATGGCAACAAAAGATATGCTAATCAAACAAGGGCTTATCCCAGAAGACATAATGAAGTCATTAAACATTTGAATATTTTATAAACAAAGTATTATTGAACACATGGAAACAATTGCGATGATGGTCAGTGGAGCTATTGTTAATGCTCTAGCTTTTTCGGGGAGTAATTATTTATTTTCTACTCTGAGGGAATCAAATGCTAAAGAACTTGAAGAGGAGCGTAAACGACATAATAAAGCATTAGAACAACTCGAAACAGCCCATTCACAATGGGCCAGGCGCAGAATGGAGAGATTAGATTTTATTAATGATGAACTGTGTAAAAAGGGGCATTCAGTTCAAACGTTTAAGGATGTTGAATCTGCCATGCATGAATACTTCCTTGTTTATGGAAAGAAACTAGACCCAATACCAAGGCCATTAATACGTCAGTTTTATACCCTGTCAGAGGCTCAGAAAGACCGCGAGATAGCGTTTATAGTGTTTGGGTTATCAGTCATTGCTATTTATAGCTACACAATAACTACGCATAATGCATGATCTATTGCGTATCAACCACTAATAATAGCCTTGACTACTCAGCTATTAATAACCCTTACTACTCAGCTATCAATAACCCTGTCTGGCTAATCTATAAATAGCGATGACAGCTATGACTCACCAGTGTAGATGTGATTTGCATTTAGACAAATGATATGATAGATGTATAACTGAGTTTATGCAATAACGACATTGCCTACAGGCTCGTATAGGCTATCTCCATTCATTACATCCATAACTCTTCAATCCACAACTACTTCCATGTACCATGCTGGTTTTCTACTTAGCATTTACACAGGTCTCCTCTGTGTATATTTTCATTACCATGCTCTCTGAGGCTACCTTACCCCAGGCCACAGGTACGGCGTAACTACACGTGTCCAGCATGGCAATTGATATGGCCCATTCTATATATATTGTGCATCTGCGTAACAGTAGTATATACTATATATATATGCCGTAGGAAATAATTAACATTATGCAAATAACAATTAATCTATCAAACATAATACCCACAGTGCCTAGGGTAATTGAACCACAATGCATTTCAGGTAGCATGTCTTTTATTCGCCATACTGAAAGTTCCCGCGCATGAATTATTTGTTTATGATGGAACGCGAAAGGCCCGGCACTCGCCAAAGACTGACCCGATCAAATCGATCCAGCGCCACAGCTGACAATGACAGATGAGCCAGAGATCGACCTGAGAATTGGACATCCCATGTCTTGCCTGGAAAGCTATCAAACATGGGTGTCCGTGTCCCAGACAATCTATCAAAAAAGCTTTTGGTACAGATGTACCTGCTCAATGAAAAAGAACGGACAGAGAATACCCCACAGACACCAAGTCGACGTCTGCCGTCCACTATGGTTACTCTGGCCGAACATGAGACCGTGAGACGACGAGGAACAGAAGATACCATACAGCCACAGGTACAACAACCACGGACAGAAGCCACATTGGAAGCACTGACCCTCAGCAACATTCTGGCGGAATGCCAAGAATTACGTCCCACGATACAACAGTATTTCTACTGATTTTCTTGCGCCAGACTCACAAAACGTACTACACACACCAATTGCTAGTGCTCGGGGGAGATGCCAGGCACGCAGACCAAACCCGTACCGTCAGACTCCATGCCCCACATTGACCAAGTAAAAAGTGAACACTGCAAGGAAATCATTGAGGGCAGGAAATTTTTCATCTAGCAAAATTGCTTTTGCTCATACTGATTCTAGTGAGTACAGAATGTCCGAGTTTTTGGCAGAAGGAGACCAGGTACACATGAAAGAGGACGTTAGACTCAAGCGCCCCCTTACTTTAGGGGAATTAATAAAGGCATTTGGGATTTATAAATCTGTGTTCTGCAAAGCATATCCACACCGCAGAGACGAAATGGACAGGTACGAGCGACTTATGGTGGATATCGCTTCGCAGTATGGTGGCTCTCTGTTCTATGAATATCACCGCATGTTTGCTACCAGGGCCGCATCTTTTGCCTCCAAAGGAATCATCATAGATTGGAGCATACTTGATACAAGGATATATACACAACCGTCACATCAGGACGACGCACCCGGGCATGTAGTATCTGCCACAGTCTCACACACACGTCAGAGTTCTGCTTCTTGACAAGCAAGAAGGATACAACATTCCACCCAAATACACACAATCACAACTCACACGGACGACCACACAATATCATCGAGAGAGACGAAGTGTGCAACAACTTTAACTACAGAGGTTGCAAAACGGACGCCTGCATCTTCTCAAACAAATGCATCAACTGCCGTCAAGCGAGGCATGGCCAAATGGGTTGCCCTAAAACTACTTTCCGTAAAGAGAAGAGAAAGTGACTAGTAGCGTCCACGCCTATAGATACTAGGCACTTGCAGAAGAAATTACAAGGATACCCTGACTGATCGTTCGTGAACACTTTAATTACTGGACTGCAAGACGGCTTCCATCCACTCATTGAACCCGTCCCCATGACCAATTTCGAATGTAAAAACAATTTCAGTGCCAGGAAACAACCCGACACAGTTACGGCAGCTGTTCAAAAGGAAGTAACCAATCTCTTTGTATCGGGTCCCTGAGCCATGCACCCTCATTCAGGGTGTTCAGAGTGAGCCCCCTTGGGATTGCTGAAGGAAAATACAGCAAGAAGAAAAGACTTATCTTGAACTTATCAGCCCCCCACAATTCTGAAGAGCCCAGCATCAATCAGCTGATAGACAAAGACCTGTGCTCTCTCACATATGTAACCATAGATAAGGCTATCGATGCTATCAAACGGTGTGGTCGGGGGTCGTGGTTATGTAAAATAGACATATCTGACGCCTTTAAGCAAATACCCATTCACCCTGACTTTTGGAAATACTTTGGCTTCAAGTGGAACAATCAGTACAATTTCTACACATGACTAACTTTTGGATGCAGGTCCAGCCCATGTATATTCAACTTGCTTTCTCGGGCACTAGGGTGGATAGCCAAGAATAGGTACGGCATCAAAAACATTCTGTGGTTATTGGATGATTTTCTTACCATAGACACTCCAGACTATGATGCTGACAGGACCATGGTTCTTCTATCTCTCATTTTCAATCGATGTCGCGTACCCCTAGCACACCATAAAACAGTTGGACCCATACACGAACTGGAATACCTTGGTATTATCCTGAACACAGTTAAAATGGAAGCACCAGACAAATCTTCCTCTGCATAAGGCTTAAACATTGGAGGTATCACATGGAACCAACATAAAATGAATGATTACACTCTACTTATTACAAAATACCCATTGCCAGACAAATCCTCTTCTGCATAAGGCCTGCCAGACACACCCTCACCCCACCCCACACAGTTGACCCTCTGTAATCCCAGTGTGCATAATGAAACAAAGGAGGCAGAAGAGCATTGGACATCAGCTCTCAGAGTCAACAGATGGTCAAATTTATGTTTTGTTCTTAAAGATGGAAGGATTTTATAGAGATTAAAATCACATATTTATATTAGGTCTCTGAATACTAGTATTGATATCATAGATTAGGCCTATCGTTGAAATGTAATGAAAATGGCATGAATCTGATTCTTGTGAATATATATCTGATCAGCTATGAAGTCCTCAAAGCCTGCTATAGCCTGATAGCTTAGCTATGGATTCCTACAAACCCAAACATGCTTAGGTAGTCCTCAAAGCCTTCTATAAGAATGGTTAATGATATTCCCTAATACCATTTGGAAATCTTTTGGTGATAATTGTGTTTAAAAACCTATGATCTCCGTTTATTAAGCAAGTTTTATCATCTAAAAAGCTGAATTCCAGCCAAATATGTCCATATTTATCAATTTTACATAGACGTTCTCTCTTCCTTGACGAGATACTATTGCGTCAGGAAAATTAAGTCTAACTAATGCAATGTAAATGATTGGTTGCATAGTTCTCGCTCAATCGTAGGTCTACCTTGTCGCACAAATTTAAAAATGGCTTGAAAGTTTACAAATACGTTCGTACGAGTAAGCTTCAGAAGAGGAGCGCAAATTAATAAGGTAAGGGTTTTAGAAAACGCTCTTTCTTTTTATCGTGGCGAGAAGGTTTCTTTCAAAAAGTTCAAGTCAGATCTCCTTTGTGTTGACATTCCTGCAGGTTATGTGTCATCAAGCATTGTTTTATCCATGCAGCATCCATTGATACAGTGAGCTAGTCTAATCTCGATATCTTGATAGGCCTAGCCTTTGATATAAGTCTAATGATACCATTGCATTGGGTTAGACTTGATCTCGTCAACAAAGAAAAGACGTCTATGTAAAACTGATAAATATGGAGATATATTTGGCCTGAGATTTTTAGATGATAAAACTTGCTAAATAAATGGAGATCATAGGTTATTAAACACAATTATCACCCTGATTTTCCAGATTATCGTCCTAAAACATTTCCAAGTGGTAGTAGGGGCTATCATTAACCATTCTGCAACACTCAACAACAAAAGTGTAGAGTGTATTTTTCAAACAAGTAAAGTTTGGTTTTCATTATTGTAGTACATGTATGGAATCAAGTCACAAAAACGCAAATGCTACAGAAAAGCATGCATTCAAAGCAAAAGTTGACTTTTATGCAAGCCCCATGCATTTCACTACCAAAGAATGGGTATAAAAACATGTGCGTTAACGGGATTCCATATGCATTGTTTAGCATCGTGCTGACAACAACCACTCAGAAAAACAACAAAATTACCCAACTATTCAACATAGTGAAATGCCACGCTTGTCCGGAAACGAGCGTCTGCGAACCATTGGTGTGCTTGAAGAAGGATCGAGTCAACGTGATGTTGCAAGACAATTTAACGCCCACAGAAACACCATTTGGTGTTTATGGCAACGTTGGCAACAGACGAATGCAGTCAGAGACCATCCTCGGAGTGGCAGGCGACTCGTAACCAATAATCGACAAGACAACTGGATTCGAACATCACAACTACGAAATTGATTCTAGCCAGCAACAGTGACTGCAAGAAGCAACCCTGGCCTTCGACGAATATCTTCACAAACCGTACGTCGCCGCCTCAGATGTGCAAGGATTGTCTTCATTGTGTCATGGAAGAAGATCGGTTCTGGGGCGGCAGCGTTTTGGTATCGGGTGGGATTATAGCAAGACAGAGGACCCGTTTGATAGTGGTAGAGGGAAATCTCAATGGACAGTGCTACCGCGACAAGATCATCGGCCCTGTTGATCTCTTCAACAAAACAACGTGAATGTCATCCCCTGGCCGGCTCGCTCCCCTGATCTATCACCAATCGAGCACATGTGGGATGAGATGGATCGGCGCCTTCGACGTCAACCACGTGTTCCACAGACACTCCAGGAACTTCGAAACATGCTCCAGCAGATATGGACAGATATCCTACAGGACTTTGTGCGACGCCTGGTCCATTCCATGAGACGAAGATGCGTTGCTTGCATCGCAACCAGAGGTGGACACACACGCTATTGATTTGTAAATTGACAATTTGGCATGTTCATGGTTTTTTTTAATGAAATCACGCATTTTCTGAAGTCAGTATGCCAAATTAAAACCATTTGAACACTTACAGGAGTCTTTTATCTGTTGCAAACCGAAATTGTTTCAGATTTGGTAAAGACATAACTTTGCATTAAATCTTATTCAATGTCACAGGAACTTTTGTTGTTCAGTATATAAAAATCATGGCACATAGCATCATATGCTTATCTGGCTTGTAGGAATCCATAGCCAAGCTATCAGGCTATAGCAGGCTTTGAGGACTTCATAGCTGATCAGATATATATTCACAAGAATCAGATTCATGC
This sequence comes from Haliotis cracherodii, assembly GCF_022045235.1. NCBI lineage: Eukaryota > Metazoa > Mollusca > Gastropoda > Lepetellida > Haliotidae > Haliotis > Haliotis cracherodii. Next base: position 36,503,883 of record NW_027266286.1, read on the forward strand.
CATTTTCATTACATTTCAACGATAGGCCTAATCTACGATATCAATACTAGTATTCAGAGATCTGATTTTATAAATATGTGATTTTAATCTCAATAAAATCCTTCCATCTTTAAGAACAAAACATAAATTTGATCATCTGTTGACTCTCAGAGCTGATGTCCAATGAGGGTCAACTGTGTGGGGTGGGGTGAGGGTGTGTCTGGCAGGCCTTATGCAGAAGAGGATTTGTCTGGCGATGGTTAGTTTGTAATAAGTAGAGTGTAATCATTCATTTTATGTTGGTTCCATGTGATACCTCCAATGTTTAAGCCTTATGCAGAGGAAGATTTGTCTGGTGCTTCCATTTTAACTGTGTTCAGGATAATACCAAGGTATTCCAGTTCGTGTATGGGTCCAACTGTTTTATGGTGTGCTAGGGGTACGCGACATCGATTGAAAATGAGAGATAGAAGAGCCATGGTCCTATCAGCATCATAGTCTGGAGCGTCTATTGTAAGAAAATCATCCAATAACCACAGAATGTTTTTGATGCCGTAACCTATTCTTGGCTATCCACCCTAGTGCCCGAGAAAGCAAGTTGAATATACATGGGCTGGACCTGCATCCAAAAGCTAGTCATGTGTAGAAATAGTACTGATTGTTCCACTTGAAGCCAAAGTATTTCCAAAAGTCGGACATTCTGTACTCACTAGAATCAGTATGAGCAAAAGCAATTTTGCTAGATGAAAATATTTCCTGCCCTCAATGATTTCCTTGCAGTGTTTGCTTTTTACTTGGTCAATGTGGGGCATGGAGTCTGACGGTACCGTTTTGGCCTGCGTGCCTGGCATCTCCCCCGAGCACTAGCAATTGGTGTGTGTAGTACGTTTTATGAGTCTGGCTCAAGAAAATCAGTAGAAATACCGTTGTATCGTGGGACGTGTCTGTTTTCGATCTCGTCCACCTTCCTCCTTAATTCTTGGCATTCCGCCAGAATGTTGCTGAGGGTCAGTGCTTCCGATGTGGCTTCTGTCCGTGGATGTTGTACCCGTGGCTGTATGGTATCTTCCGTTCCTCGTCGTCTCATGGTCTCATGTTCGGCCAGAGTAACCGTAGTGGACGGCAGACGTCGACTTGGTGTCTGTGGGGTATTCTCTGTCCGTTCTTTTTCATTGAGCAGGTACGTCTGTACCAAAAACTTTTTTGATAGATTGTCTGGGACACGGACACCCATGTTTGATAGCTTTCCAGGCAAGACATGGGATGTCCAATTCTCAGGTCTATCTCTGGCTCATCTGTCATTGTCAGCTGTGGCGCTGGATTGATTTGATCGGGTCAGTCTTTGGCGAGTGCGGGGCCTTTTCATAAACAAATAATTCATGCGCGGGAACTTTCAATATGGCGAATAAAAGACATGCTACCCGAATTGCATTGTGTTTGATAGATTAATTGTTATTTGCATAATGTTGATTATTTCCTACGGCATATATATATAGTATATACTACTGTTACGCAGATGCACAATATATATAGAATGGGCCATATTAATTGCCGTGCTGGACACGTGTAGTTACGCCGTACCTGTGGCCTGGGGTAAGGTAGCCTCAGAGAGCATGGTAATGAAAATATACACAGTGGAGACCTGTGTAAATGCTAAGTAGAAAACCAGCATGGTACATGGAAGTAGTTGTGGATTGAAGAGTTATGGATGTAATGAATGGAGATAGCCTATACGAGCCTGTAGGCAATGTCGTTATTGCATAAACTCAGTTATACATCTATCATATCATTTGTCTAAATGCAAATCACATCTACACTGGTGAGTCATAGCTGTCATCGCTATTTATAGATTAGCCAGACAGGGTTATTGATAGCTGAGTAGTAAGGGTTATTAATAGCTGAGTAGTCAAGGCTATTATTAGTGGTTGATACGCAATAGATCATGCATTATGCGTAGTTATTGTGTAGCTATAAATAGCAATGACTGATAACCCAAACACTATAAACGCTATCTCGCGGTCTTTCTGAGCCTCTGACGGAGTATAAAACTGACTTATTAATGGCCTCGGTATTGAGTCTAGTTTCTTTCCATAAACAAGGAAGTATTCATGCATGGCAGATTCAACATCCTTAAACGTTTGAACTGAATGCCCCTTTTTACACAGTTCATCATTAATAAAATCTAATCTCTCCATTCTGCGCCTGGCCCATTGTGAATGGGCTGTTTCGAGTTGTTCTAATGCTTTATTATGTCGTTTACGCTCCTCTTCAAGTTCTTTAGCATTTGATTCCCTCAGAGTAGAAAATAAATAATTACTCCCCGAAAAAGCTAGAGCATTAACAATAGCTACACTGATCATCATCACAATTGTTTCCATGTGTTCAATAATACTATGTTTATAAAATATTCAAATGTTTAATGACTTCATTATGTCTTCTGGGATAAGCCCTTGTTTGATTAGCATATCTTTTGTTGCCATTGCCATTGCCATTGCCAATCCTATATGAAGAGTCATCATACCGGTATCATAACCATTAAAATCTAGCTTGGGCGGTGTGGCTTTAGTAATCATTTTAGCCATAAGGGCACAGCCAATGGCCAAGCCGCTGACCACCGCTGAATGATATCTTACGTTTACCAACATTTTACCGTCTGTAACTGGAGTAGTCATAGCTTTTATAACATTACATGAGGGCTTAACTCTAATTGAACTTGTTCTTGTGATTGTGCAATCGCTGGTGATGTTTTCTCTTCTCCGGTCTTATAAAACAACCATACCGCCGCTTGGCAACAACCCCTAATGTATAGGGAGCCCAAGTTTTAATCGGACTGTGTTCAATATTTGAATTGTGTATTAGTTTTGTCTTTCTTGCTTGCGCACCCTTCCTACGAGCTGAGACTTTGAGGATTCTTAGTCACTCTGGCTTGTTGTTCACTTGTTGTGATTGTGTTTCCACAATCTGTTGCGCAATCGCTGGTATTTCCTCATTCACTTGTTGTGATTGTGTTTCGACAATCTGTTGTGGTGTCACTTGAGTCTCCAATATTAGTAAGTGGGCATGTATGTTTAAATTCACAATACCTAGCCGTTTTTAAAGCAGTGGTCACCGGCGCTAAGAACATTCCATATCTATGATAAAACTCACAGATTACTGCGCTTATAGCGTGTTCGATGAATGGGTCTTTCTCTAGAGATTCGCATAAATACATGCGATGTTCTGCCGGCATAGGAAGAAACGTACTAGCTATGACTGTGTATAGTTGTAACATAGCTGACCTTATTGTTTTAGTCATGGTAGCTCCCAGTCTAGACTCGTAATGCGTGTACAGTTTTTCAAATTTCTTCATCGGTCATGTTATCATTTTTTTCAGTGGTATAATTTTCCCCAAAATATTGGGAACATTTTCCACCGGCTACCAAAGCCGAGAGTCTTTCTCTATGTTTATCTAAAGATTTATCTGTAACTACTTCTGCATGTTGATCAGGTTCTTTGAGCATTTGTTCGTTGAGTTCGTCACATTCCATAATGCAATACCTAAGGAGATATTGAAGTCTAACATAATAAAATATGGCATATTGAATACAGCCCGAAGTAATAAACTGTTGTAAAAAAATAAGGATTTCAAACCACATTATTACATAATAACCGCTAATGTTCAATTTATCATATTTTTGCTATATTTTGTTATATTTGCTATATTTGCTATACTTTTGCTATATTTTTGCAATATTTGCTAAAATTTGCTATATTTTTGCTTAGCAGTTGCTTTAATTTTGCTTAGCAGTTGCTATTTTTGCTATATTTTTGCTATTTTTGCTAAGCAATTGCATAAGCAGCTGGTTGATTGGTTTTTAATACGAGTTTACAATGCTTCGTTGAAGCTAACAGTTTTCTGACTTTATCTTGTTCGGGCTTGGTATAAGTAACATAATTTTCGCGTAAACATTCCTCAAATGAATCTCGGTCTTTGCAATGAAACAGGGCTACCCATTTGGTCTGCTCTCTGAGATCTTTCAGGACAGAGTTGTATTTTTGAATAAGTACCAAAAACGCTATGCTGAGTATGTCTTCCGGAGAATGCTAAATATGAAAGCATATCTTTCTTTTTGGTAAGTTCTTTATCCGCACTGCAGTCGTCTATTATGAAAAGGGTTGATTCTCCTTTGTATTTTACGTGACATACTCGTAAACAGTCTTGTAAACGATCAACTTTGTACACCTCGGGATCTTTCATTACCAAATCTCTCGATAGATATGTTTTATTAACGCTTATAGTCAGGCACAAAATAATAATATGATCGAAAACATCCCGATAATGACTTTGTAAAATATCTAGAATAAAAGCTGTTTTTCCACAACCTGTTTGCCCGCAGATGATAGAGCAGTGCGGTTCTTTAGGTAAAAGGTAACAGATCGCTTGCACAAATCGTCCATTCTGTATATTAAGTTGCGAGTCCATAATCATGTACAAATATATGTTTAATTTACCAGCCGCTTCAAAGAGCTTCGTTATCTGTATAGTAACATCCTCACTGGCATTTTCTATTCTCCGCTCACTGCTGTGTAGTTGGTCATCGTCTGTGGTTCGCATGTCGAGCCATAGTGCATACTTCGTGGTAAGGAATTCATAGCCATCGACACATCCCCAAAAGACAAATCTTGCACGACTGCGTTAACTTCTGGGCTTCGTTTTATAGAAGGGAGTTTTTTAATCTCATCCGACTGTTGATATACTCGCATGCCTTGACTATATAGTCGATAAGGCACACCCTCGATAGTCAATTCTACTTTTGTAATCTTGGGGTTGTAGAACTTCTTGGTATCTCTTGCAAATGTTTCAGAAGGGTCCTCGACCAACATTAAAATACCCTTTAACGATCTCGATGGGACGTTTAGATTGATATTCCACGTCGTATCTCTTTTGTTCCTCGTGATCTTTCGGTGTTGAAGCACACGATCGTACAAAATGGCTAAACTTCCGGTATACTGGTTATGAATTTGTCTGGCTAATTCAGGATCTTTTATCATATCATACTCCAGTGAGATATTTTCAATAGAATAGCTAGTACCATCTTCAGCAGCTTTGATTACTCTGCTGTAGTCATTAAAAGTGAGTTCGTATTCTAACCTATCGCCTAGGGATGCTTGATAGAAGGGCATGTGACTATCTAGTAATTCAAAGTCAGGCGGAATATAGAATCGGTTAACTAATGCATCAGCAACAGCCTTACGACGGTATTATCACCACTATCAGCACCCACACGCAGTCTCAATGCGTTCCGATTACAAATACCTTGGTATTGTAAGTTTTCCTGTTCTTTAGCCGCTCTCCAGAGATCCATGTAACAGAAGTATACGTCGCTGTCGTCAATACTCAACACTTCATTACCGCTAATTTTAATCGCGATTTTCTTAACAATAGCACAACCTATGTTCTGAACGAGCTCTCTGCTAGCATCGGTAGAAGTCAAATTGATTGTAAATGATAGTCGGGCTGTTCCTGGAACTAACACATCGTGAGCTCCGAGATTAAGAAAGCGAACCAGAAGTGTTTGATTCTGATCAATGGTACTCGGGTTATTAGCTATAGTTACAGACTGGCGAATTGCTTTGACACCTAATGGATCCCGAAGTCTACGTTGTGGGTTTAACTTGTTATATTGAAATTATGTAACCTTATAATTAATATAAAAATGGATGATTTTCATCTAGATAACTTTGATAATCCGAGTACAATCGAAGACGGTACTGATGAAACCAGCTTTACGAATCTTAACGATGAACTTTTGCAATCAACAGTTAATGATTATTACAATGCCTTACTAGATAGCCCAATAGGTCGTGACTATTCAAAGTTTACGATAGATAGTGAAGGAATATTGCGAGTGCGTGGCTCTCAGGATATTGATCTTATGAATTCTTGTACTCTTAAGCCCCTAGCCTTGTCTACGATAGCCAGTAAACACGGCATCAACACTGTTCGTAATGAATTAGGTTTTGTAGACTACTCACAAGGAAACTTTCTGAAAAGACTACTAAGGTTCTTAAGACTGTCCGTGCTGAACTCGGTACCATAGATAAAGATAATTTGGAAGAAAGCTCGAAGCTGGCCTCGTACGGACTCGAAGATATCTTGGATACCTATTACGATAATTCCACGTTACAGGTATCACCATACTCGGAGTACAGTATTAGGGAATAATGAGGCCTTTACAAGGCAATGCAAACAATGCGGGGAGAACTCATCAATAATATAGCCAAGCTATCTGAACTTGACAAGCATATAGATCTAGAGAAAACAAAACTTGAACAGGCGGGCGATGAATTCAGTAGATGCCGCGTTGCAGAAAGATTGCGTAACTTAGAAGACGAAAGATCGGCCCGCTTCAAAGCGGCTTCTAGTTATAGAAAGGCACTTCATTCGCAAATAAGTCGAATTCACGAAACTATCAATCAAGTCCTCAACGATGATACTACACTGGCCGATAAAATTAAAACATTGTTCAGAGAACACGGGATAACCATTGCCAGTATTTTAACTGTATTGGGATTATTATATCAACTTTGACTCTCGCATTAACCGGTGGTGGTACAGGTGGTGGTGCACCCACACCACCTAGTGATAAAAATGGTGTAAAAAAGCATTTAAAAGCATTAGGAGAAGCACTGGGAAAGCTTCCTGGGAAAGCCGTGTCTGCACTTCAAGGGATATTAGGGAGTATAGTTTCCTGGATCTTGAATTTATTAGCAAAGACCGCCACTTGGCTTAGTCAAAACTTGTGGGCACTGATCGTAGCAAATTGCATTGTTTGCATTGCCTTGTCAAGACCTCGTAATTCCCTAATATCGTTCTCTAAGGATGGTGATAACTCTAACTGAGGATCATTAATGGTGGCCCAGATTTCTCCGAGTCCGTTCAAGGCAACCATCGAGGCTGCTCCCACATCATCTGTATTACGGAGTTCTTCCCGCACAGTCTTAAGAACCTTAGTAGTCTTCGCGGGTGCTCGTCCGTATTCTACAAAACCTAATTTATCACAAACAAACTCGAGGCTATGTCTGCCGGCTATAGTAGACAAGGCTAGGGGCATACGAGTACTATAATGCATAAGATCAATATGCGGAGAGTCACGCACTCGCAATGTTCCTTTACTATCTAGCATAAACTTTGAATAGTCACAACCTATTGGGATAACATAATTTTTATCTTTTTCTTTTAAGGCATCGTAATAATCATCGACGGTTGATTTTAAAATTTCATCGTTAAGACTACTTAACCTGGTTTCATTAGTATCTTCGATTGGATTCTGGTTATCAAAGTCATCAAAGGTATCTAGTTCAAAATCACCCATTTTTATATTAAACATATGGTTATATAATTTCAATATAACAATGTCTTCGCAATACGGACGCAAGTTAAACCCACAACGTAGACTTCGAGATCCATTATGGGTCAAGGCAATTCGTCAGTCTGTTACTATAACTAATAACCCTAGTACCATCGATCAGAATCAAACGCTTCTGGTTCGCTTTCCTAATCTCGGCGCACACGATGTGTTAGTTCCAGGAACTGTCCGACTAGCATTTACGATTAGTTTGACTTCTACCGACGTTAACAGGGAGCCCGTTCAGAACATAGGTCGTGCTATCGTTAAGAAAATCGCCATTAAAGTTAGCGGTAATGAGGTTTTGAGTATCGACGATAGCGATGTATACTATTGTTACATGGATCTCTGGAGAACTGATAAAGAGCGGGAAAACTTACAGTACCAAGGTATTTGTAATAAGAACACATTGAGACTGCGCGTGGGAGCTGAAAATGGTGTCGATACCAACGAAAAAGATAAGGCCATTGCCGACGCATTAGGTAACCGATTCTATGTTCCCCTAGACTTTGAATTACTAGATTCCCACATGCCCTTTTATCAAGCATCCCTAGGCAATAGGTTAGAATACGAACTCACTTTTAATGACTACGGTAGAGTAATCAGAGCTGCTGAAGATGCTAGCTATTCCATTGACAATATCTCGCTGGAGTACGATATGATAACGGATCCCAAATTAGCCAGACAAATTCGTAACCAGTATTCAGGAAGTTTAGCCATTTTGTACGATCGCGTGCTGCGACACCAAAAGATCACGAGGGACAGAAAAGATACGATGTGGAATATCAATCTAAACGTCCCCACGAGGTCGTTGAAGGGTATTTTAATGTTGTTCGAGGACCCCTCCGATGCATTTAAAAGAAATACAGAGAAGTTCTACAATCCCAAGATTACAAAAGTAGAATTGACTATCGAGGGCGTTCCTAATCAACTATATAGCCAAGGAATACTAGCGTATCACCAGTGGGATGAGATTAAAAACTTCCTTCTATAAAACGTTCCCCGGAAGTTAACGCGGTCATGAAAGATCTGTCTCTCGGAAGTGTATCGATGGGTGAATACCTCACCACGAAGTACGCGCTATGGCTCGACATGCGAACAACGGATGATGACCAACTACACGTCAGTGGGAGGAGAATAGAAAATGCTAGCGAGGGTGCCACCATACAGATAACAAAGCTTCAGGAATCAGCTGGTAAATTAAACATATATTTGTACGTGATTATGGATGCGCAACTTAATATACAGAATGGGAGATTCGTGCAAGCAATCTATTAATAATCTTTTACCTAAAGATCCGCACTGCGCTATCATATGCGGGCAAACGGGCTGCGGAAAAACAGCTTTTATTCTAGATATTTTACAAAGTTACTATCGGGACGTTTTCGATCATATTATTATTCTGTGTACGACTATAAGCTTTAATAAAACTTACTTATCGTGAGATTGGGTAATGAATGACGACGGGGTACACAGAGTCGATCTGGGCGATCGTTTACAAGACTGTCTCCGAGTATGTCACGAAAAATACAAAGGAGAATCAACCCTTTTCGTAATAGACGACTGCAGCGCTAGTAAAGAACTCACAAAAAAGAAAGATATGCTTTCGTATTTAGCATTCTCCGGTCGGCATACTCAACATAGTGTTTGGGTACTTACTCAGAAATACAACTCTGTCCTGAAAGATCTCAGAGAGCAGACTAAATGGGTAGCGCTGTTTCATTGCAAAGATCAAGATTCATTCGAGGAATGTTTACGCGAAAATGATGTCATTTATACCAAGGGTGAACGAGATAAAGTCAGAAAATTGTTAGCGGCAACGAAGCACTGTAAACTCGTATTAAAAACCGATCAACCAGCTGCTTATGCAATTGCTTAGCAAAATGTAGCAAAAATATAGCAAAATGTAGCAAAATTATAGCAAAATGTAGCAAATATAGCAAAAATACGATAAGTTGAACATTAGCGGTTAATATGACATAATGTGGTTGGAAATCCTCATTCTTTCGCAACAGTTCATTATTACGGGATGTATTGGATATGTCATATTCCATTATGTTAGACTTAAATATCTCCTTAGGTATTACATTATGGAATGCGACGAACTCATCGAACAAATGCTCAAAGAACCTGATGTTGATAAATCTTTAGATAAACATAGAGAAAGACTCGCTGCTTTGGTAGCCGGTCGAAAATGTTCCCAATATTTGGGAGAAAATTATACCATCGAAAAAATTGATAACATGACCGACGAAGAGATTAAAAAACTGTACGCGCGTTACGAGTCTAGACTGGGAGCTACCATGACTAAAACGATAGTGTCGTCTATATTACAACTATACACAGTCGTAGCTAGTACGTTTCTCCCTATCCCGACAGAACATCGCATGTATTTATGCGAATCTATCGAGAAAGACCCATTTATCGAACACGCTATAAGCTCAGTGAGCTGTGAGTTTTATCATAGATTCGGAATGTTTTTAGCTCCACTCACCACAGCTTTAATAACGGCTAGGTATTGTCAATTTAAACATACGTGCCCACTTAATAATAATGGAGACTCAATAGGTGACACCACAACAGATTGTGAAAGAGGAACCACAACAGATTGCGGAAACGCAACAACAGATTGCGGAAACGCAACAACAGATTGCGGAAACGGAACAACAAGTGAATGAGGAACCACAAAAACAACCCAGAGTTACTAAAAAACCCAAAAAATAGCCGCAGGAAGGAAGGGAGGACTGGGGAGGAAAGCGAAATTAATAAATAATTTAAATATTTATCCGATTAAAACATGGGCACTAGTAGGAGTTGCTGGTATAGCGGCTGTATGGTTCTTTTATAAGACCGGAGAAGAGAAAACATCACCCCCGCCGCAACAACAATTAGAGGTTAGTCCTCATATAATGCTATAAGAAGCATGACTACTCCAGTTACAGACGGTAAAATGTTGGTAAATGCGACGTATCATTCAGCGGTGGTCACCGGCTTGGCCATTGGCTATGCCCGTATGGCTAAAATGATTACTAAAGCCACACCTCCCAAGCTAGATTTTAATGGTTATGACATCGGTATGATGGTTATGGATATTGGATTGGCTATGGCAACGAAGGATATGCTCATCAAACAAGGACTTATCCCGGAAGACATAATGAAGTAATTAAACATTTGAATATTTATATGAATAGAAATATGGCATCAATTGCGATGATGGTCGGAGGAGCTGTTGTTAATGCTCTAGCTTTTTCGGGGAGTAATTATTTATTTTCTAGTATGAGGGAATCAAACGCTAAAGAAGTTGAAGAGGAGCGTAAACGACATAACGAAGCTTTAGAACAACTCCAAGCAGCCCAGTTACAATATACGCAGCAGAGAATGAAGAGATTAGACTTTATTCATGAAAAACTGATTAAGGAAGGACATTCAATTCAAACGTTTAAGGATGTCAAATCTGCCATGCACAAATACTACCTCGTTTATGGGAAAAAACTTGACCCAATACCGAGACCAACAATGAGTCAGTTTTATACACCGTCAGAGGAACAAAAGAACCGCGAGGTCGCATTTGTGATTATTGGGTTATCTGCTGTATTGATTTTCAGCTATTCCATGACTACGCAGTGACAGCTGTGGCTATGCATAAACCATGATCTATAAATAGCCTAATCAATATCTCACCAGTGTAGCTGTGATTTGCATTTAGACAAATGATATGATAGATGTATAATCATGAATAACTGCAAGTTTACACTCATGGGGAAGACGACTCTATGTAACCGACGCTGTGTTGAAATTTACTGCGGCGTACACAATTATTACATCAAGCGTGGACACATAAACTATACGTGTTCTGAATGCGGGATAGGGGTCAAAGGTTGTTATTTTTTATGTAAGAAACACGGTGCTGATAGGGTCAGGAACCAGATTATTTATGCTAGGAAGAGAGATTATATCAATGAGAGGAACAGGTTGGGGAGAATACATATTTAGATATATGAAAACAACCAATTAGACATTTGTCTCATTTTGCATATACCATTCAACCACAATGGTTTTTGTCAGAGATTTAAAAGCTATGGCAAAGCAAAGTGGTCTACGTGGATATTCTCGTATGAGAAAAGCTGAATTGATTACCTTACTCGGTTTGGAATACAACAAACCCCAGACTGTTAGAGAACTCAAAGCTCGAGCGAGAAACAGTGGGCTGAGAGGTTATTCTCGAATGAGAAGAGCTGAATTGATCGCTTTACTAGATAATAATTATGATGTTGATGATATTGATAATGATGATGATATTCAACAACAAGAATTAATATTTGTACCCATATCCGCCGGCGTTGGTAAATATCTAAGAGGTTGGAAGATGGATATTAATTCCAACATGGATGTTAACGATATTAAGCCCATCATATCGAGCAAAATTAACGAGGAGTTAGATGATTTACATAGTATAAAATACCAGCTGACGATTAAAATGTCATTGAGTAAAAGTAACACAGACGATAGGGTCGAATATACCGAACCATATTTCCGAAGCAATCAAGAAGTTATAACCGAATCCGATACTATAAACGCATCATTAGATACATCAATTCAGAGGATACAGGAAACTTTAGAACGCTGAACTAATAGAGGTTCGGGTTGGGGTGTGGATAGAATCGATAGTTTATATTTAGATATAGCAAATTATATGCCTTTCAAAGGTGGATCTTATATAGATTTACCCCCATACTATAAGAAGAAAAAAGCCATAATTAACGTAATAAATAAATAAGATGATTGTTTAAGAATGATGATAAGATCTGCATTGTTCCCCGTAGACAAAAATCCGGATAGACCTTCTAGCTATCCCCAAAACGATGGACTCAACTTTGATGGTATAGACAAACCTACACCAATATCGCAAATTGATAAGGTGGAAAAGCAAAATAATTTAGCTATAAATTTTTGCGGACATTCTAAAGGAATTGTTGTACACAGGAAAGCTCCGCTCCGGAACATATTCCCAGAATCAGTTCATTTCTGATCGAAAAAGATGGAAAATATCATTATACATGGATAAAGAGTTTAAACAGGCTATTATACAATCAAACAAAACATGCTAGAAAGAAATATTTCTGCGAAAGATGCCTACATGGGTACAGCAGACAAGATCTATTAGAAGCGCATAAAGAAGACTGTAGAGGTGTTGGACAGACCGCTATCAGGATCGATATGCCTAAAGAGGGAAAAAATATATTAAAATTTGAACATTATTGTAATCAAATGCCAGTACCGTACGTAATTTACGCCGACTTTGAAGCGCTTATCAAACCCATAGAAAATACCGAACGCAATAATGATAGTAGTTTTACGTACAAAACTCAAGAACATATTCCTTGTGGTTTTGGATATATAGTTGTAAGGTATGATGGGAAAACAAACACTCCTGTGATTTACAGAGGTCCCGATGCAGCGGGAAAGTTCCTAGAATATCTACAAAATGAAGAGAGAATAATCAGGGAAAAATTATCGTGTAAGAAACCCATGCGTATGACGAGGGATGATTGGAGGGCCCACAAGAAGTCAACGAGTTGTCACGTTTGTAATAAACCCCTGGATGGGGATTCCGTAAGAGATCATTGTCACGTCACGGGTAATTATCGGGGAGCCGCTCATAACGAGTGTAACTTGAAACTAAAAATGAATGCTCAAACAATACCCATCCCCGTTGTGTTTCATAACCTTAGAGGATATGATTCACATCTCATTATGCAAGCTATCTCAAAGACCGACGGCGGTTTAATGTGCATTCCTAACAATATGGAAAAATACATATCGTTCTCGTTGACTAAACCTATACATTATAGGGACAAGGATGGGAAATCTAGAATAAAGCAAAGTAATGGGCTTAGATTCATAGACTCCTTACAGTTTCTGTTATCTTCCCTGGACAATTTAGCTAATGCGAACAATCCCGATGACTTCGCGATAACAAATAAATATACCGATAAGATAACTCGTCATTTGTTGCTGAGAAAAGGTGTATATCCTTACAAATATATGGATGATTGGTCTAGATTCGAAGAAACTGAATTACCACCCCTCGAATCATTCTATAGTAACTTAACAGAATCTAGAATAACCGATGCCGATTATGAACACGCTCTGACGGTCTGGGATAAATTAGGTTGCAAGAATTTAGGTGATTATCATGATCTGTACTTAAAAACCGATGTACTGTTACTCGCCGATATATTCGAGATATTTAGAAAGACGTGTTTAAAACAATACGGCTTGGATCCGGCATGGTACTATTCCAGTCCCAGACTATCTTGGGATGCATTGTTGAAGAAGACCGGCGTAGAACTAAAACTACTCACAGATTACAATATGCACTTGTTTATTGAGAAAGGATTAAGAGGTGGTATATCGATGGCAGCGAAAAGGTATTCTAAGGCTAATAATAAATTAGTGGAAGGATACGATCCGAGTAAACCCGACACGCACATATTATATCTCGACGCCAACAATTTGTACGGATGGGCTATGAGTCAACCTTTAAACACGGGTGGTTTTGAATGGGTCAATGATATCGATATCCATAATAATGATGAGAATAAAGGGTACATACTAGAAGTTGACTTGGAATATCCAAATTCCTTACATAAAGACCATAACAGTTATCCGCTAGCTCCCGAAAGATTAATGGTTAATAAAGACTGGATGTCGGAATATCAACACTCCTTGATGGGTAATAGTAGGTTAGCTAACGTAGAAAAAAATTTGATGGATAAGACAAAATATATAGTTCACTATAGAAATCTCCAGTTATATCTATCGTTAGGTATGAAACTTAAGAAAATACACAGAGTTCTAAAGTTTGATCAAAGCCCTTGGATGGAGCCCTATATAAGGTTGAACACAGATTTAAGAAAGATAGCTACCAGTGATTTCGAAAAGAATCTATATAAGCTCATGAATAACTCAGTATTTGGTAAAACTATGGAGAATCTAAGGAAGCGTGTTGATGTTAAATTAGTCAGATCTAATGAGGAAGAAAGACTCAGGAAACTCATAGCCAGTCCGGCTTTTAACAGAAGCAAGATATTCGATAACGACTTAGCTGCGTTGCATATGCAGAAAAGTAATATAAAATTCAACAGACCGGTGTACGTCGGTATGAGTATTCTCGACTTGTCAAAACACTTAATGTATGACTTTTATTACAACGAACTTAAGAAGCAATACGACGATAGATGCGAGGTGTTATATACCGACACAGATTCTTTGTTGATGGAAATACAAACCGAGGATGTGTATAAAGATATGGCAGAAAAAATAGATATGTACGACACGAGCGATTACCCTAAAGATAATCCACTGCACAGCGTAGTAAATAAAAAGGTGTTAGGTAAGATGAAGGATGAATGTGCTGGGACCCCTATAGCGGAGTATGTAGGATTAAGACCTAAGATGTATTCTATAAAGAAGTCCGATAATGGGGAGATAAGAAAAGCTAAGGGTGTTAAGAAGTATGTTGTAAAAAAGCATATCAAACACGAACAGTATAAAGAATCATTATTCAACGGTAGAACGTTCAAACACGAGATGAACTCTTTAAGAAGTTACAATCATAGGATATAAGGATTAAGAATGAACAAGACATCATTATCCTCCTTAGATACAAAGAGATGGATTGATAATGATGGTGTAACTACCTATGCTTATGGTTATGGTGGTAATACCGTACCGTCGGGAACTATGAGCAACTCTTCTCGTACAAATGCCCTACCCGGTCCATCTTGAAGATAATAAAGAATAGGCTCTCCTTCTTTCATAACCAATCTACTAATGTTATATGTCTTAAGGGACCATATGGGATCGGTTGTAGGCCTCCTTCGAGTTCACCGGGCTGATATAAATATCTTACCCTTACTCTATCCGGAAGTTTTCGTTCTTTGCCTCTCGTCGGTGCTGAAGATTCGGAAGTCACGGATTTCATTTTAATTGCATCGGATGGTTTCTTCCCTATTAATCTCGTCACTTCATTATTCAGCGCTGATACAGCGGCTGATAATCGTGTCACCCATTCGGTTGATCTCAATCGCTCAGATTTCATTTCGATCCCATACTGATAGCCAAACAAACGTTCCGCTAATGTCCTGTTAAATCTTTCGACGATAGCTTGACTGCGGTGGGCCTCTTTTTCACCACGGACGATTTCGACATCATGCTTTGTTAACAGTTTAGTTATCGATCCCATAAACTCGCGACCGGGATCTACTTGAAATAGCTTAGGCCATTTTAGCGGTCCGCGTTTATATATGCGGCTCAGTGCATTAGCTACTTCTGTTGAATCTTTCGAGGTTAATGGTTCAGCCTCTTTGTATCGACTAGCCACATCCACTACTGTTAAAGAGTATTTATACGTTTTGCGTTTTACCTTATCATGGGGAAGAAACAAGAGGTCAGTCTGATGAACTTCATTCGTTGTAAAAATATCAAACTTCTTCCTCGGTGCCGGTAAATATATTTGCCACAATGCTTGTTTCTTTAACCAATCCTTGGCCACATCTTTAGATACCTTAGCCGCAGTGGCTAATTTTTTTATTGCTCCTATACCTTTCCAATATCCTTGTGGGCTATAGTAAATTTTATCCATTATTAATTAATATTGATGTTTTGTTTAATACAACTCATGACTATCGTTGAATCGCATCATCATTTTGGCATAAAAAATTCCCTCTGTAGTAGCAGTATAGGTATATGAATCCGGCTCCAGTGGAAGTGAGCCAGAACCATCATTACTTATACTACTCACTTCTAATGATCTTAGCACGACCCAGAACCTTGCGCATAACCATTGTGATGGCATTGTCCATTACATATGATAGTTGTGGAAATGTAAAGCCAATATGACATGTCCATTGTATGCAAGGCATTAGCTCCTGTAACTATGTTCACTGGGCATTTTTGTAAATGGCCTAATTGAAAGCACTTAAAAAGTTCTTACTGGTGTTTTTTTTTTGCCATCTGCAGTATATGATAGAATACGTATCTGTAATGAGTTGTGTTATTATATAAATTATAATCAGAGAAGGGAGTTCTTACTTTCCTTAGAGATCACTGAGAGCAGGGGTTATCATGAGCTGTGCTGAGAAGTACAGCACCAATCATCTGATGATCTGTGTAGTAGACTGGTGTCTCGAATGCTACAGCACAGGCATGATCAGTAAACAACAAGTCCAGTGTAGCTCCAAGAGAGTGAGTTGGAGAGTGAATAAGTTGAGTCATTTTCTGCACATTAAAGAAATGTACAAGATGGTAATTTCATATTTTAGTTTGTGCAACAACAACAGTACTTACTCATTCATATTTAATCTACCAATTACAGGTCAATCACCTCATTACTGTTATATTCAACACGATTTCTTAAAACTCTGTCACCTGAATGTGTTTTTCATTCCGTCTGGATCATGTTAAAGTAATTCCTTCCCACAATGCACTTCCAAACAGTCTGCGCATGCCCAGTAAGACGGACATGACGTCACAGTGTTTACCTTTATTAACCTATCAGCCCCGCACGAGGTTACTTTCTCCGTTGTTGCAAGCCACTCAACCGTGTTATTCTCATATGCTTCGGTGCTGACATAAGAGTCGTGAAGACATCCGACCTCGGGATCGTGATACTCAGCTACCCAAGACTAATTATGGCGGAGAGGAGACCTAGACGAGCCAGAAGTCAGCGCAATCGGGTTAATGTTCTCGACTCCGCACAGCCCGAAGATAACACGGATAGCCTCGAACCCCCGCCAATGCTGACAGTTCCAGACATACTACCACTAGAATCAGCAGTCAACCGTATCTCACTGTGGCCGATTTACTCAAACAACTGGCAGAACGGGGCGTGAGGGTACCAAATAATTGGCCAAGGAAAAGCTTGCTGCAGTTGTTACAAGAAAATCAACAACAACGGCCAGTAGCAGCGACGGTGACCTCGTCTGACAGTTATGATTCGAGTGCCATTTCGTCTCCGGCGGCTACACTTCCGGGGGTGGTCGAAGCCAGCACATATCACAACAGAAATCCAGATGCCCTTGTTAGTGGGACCACGCTACCCAACAGTGTCGTGTCGGACTTCGTGGATAATGGAACCAATTCCGTGTCGCCTGTACATGTTAGTGTTGCCAGTTTACAACATGAACTTGCCGAGTTAAAAAACATGATAGCGAGCATGACCAGTCATCACACAGTGCCCTCCGATTACGCGGCTACGGGCCTACCCGATCACCACAGCCATGATTTGCTGTCAGATTCCTTGCCTCACATTCACTCTGTCGCTCCAGCGCTCAAGAAGAAGATCAAAGACGGCAAGTATGAAACCTGGATTTGTTATTGATACTCAACCAAAACACTCTAGATGCAAGAATGGCCGAATATGATGGCAATGTTTACCAATTAAAAGAGGATGCTAGGTTAAATCATACACTCACTCTAGCAGAATTCATCCAGGCCTTTGGCATTTATAAGGACATTCTTTGCGACACCAATAACGCAAAACGTAAACAATTGGACGGACATGAACAAACTGTCATTGAACTGGCTACTTTGTATGGGGGCTCTGCGCCATATGACTACAATAAGTTATTTGCTGCCAGAGTGGCGTCTTACGTGGAACAAGGTTGCTGCATTCGCTGGGATATGAGGGACACACGTTTGTACGGGATGTGTTCTTCGGGGCACGGTTCCAAATCGTGTACAATATGTCACAGCATCACCCATGGTACAGACTTGTGTCCTGAGCGACGTACTGATAAAGTTGGGCCTAACATGTTCTCGGACAGAAGTGTCATCTCCGACAGGCTGGGGGCGACAGACAGAAACGACACCAGGGGATGACCTCGAGTTAAGTCAAACGGACGGGAGCTCTGCAATAATTTCAATCACCAGGGCTGTGCGAGAGTGAACTGTGCATACCTTTATGTATGTCTCAATTGTCATGCCCCAAATCACGGTGGATTGTGCAAAGGCTCCCAAATCGAGACGGGACAACCAAGCTTGACTAACTTTCCCGGATATAACCGGAGAAGAGGATGTAGGCACTTCAACAGTTCCACTCACTCCCATCAATGTTCATGCTATACAGGCAGAACTTGCTTCCCATCCCCATCCCCATCCTCCATTTGCAACATATCTCGTCAACGGCTTGCAACATGGCGCGCTTCGACCCCTTAATGTCGGATGTTCCACAGTCCACAACAGAATGTAAAAACAATCGTAGTGCTACATTGGATCTAATAGTAGTGACAAAGGCAGTGCAAACAGAAGTCGATAAAGGGTATGTTATAGGACCATTCCTGCGGGCTCCATACCCTGTGTACAGAATTAACCCCTTAGGAGTTGCCACGGGCAAGTACTCGGGCAAGAAGAGGTTAATCCTTGATCTGTCAGCCCCACATGACTCAGAACATACCGCTAGTATCAATGATCTCATTAGTAAAGAATCCGCTTCACTCTCTTATGTGACCATAGACAATGCTATTGCAGTTATTAAGCAGCTGGGACATGGTGCACAGATGTGTAAGGTGGACATTACCGACGCGTTCAAACAGATTCAGCTGCACCGCAGGTACTGGCCGTTCTTTGGTTTCCGATGGGATGATAGTTACTACTTCTACACTAGATTGGCTTTCGGGTGCAGATCGAGTCCAAAGATATTTGACACCCTATCACAAGCCGTGTGCTGGATGTTGCAATACAACTATGGCGTGAGAAACATTCTGCATCTGTTAGATGATTTTCTTACTATTGATCCTCCCGGTTATGAAGCTAGCACAACTATGGATGCCATCTTAACCTTGTTCGACAAACTACAAATCCCACTTGCGGCTCACAAGACTGATGATGGACCTGTAACTTGTCTAGAATATCTTGGCATCATCTTGGACTCAGTCTCTATGACGGCGAGGTTACCAGAGAACAAGTTGACAAGGATAGCGGATATGTTGAGATCATTTTCTACTCGGACTAAGTGTACCAAAAGAGAGTTTCTGTCTTTGTTAGGGCATTTAAACTACGCTTGTCGAGTGGTAGTACCAGGCAGATCCTTCCTATCTTATCTGATTCGACTGTCAGCTACTGTGGTCAAGTTGCACCACCATATCACACTATCTAGGCAATGTCGGCTAGAGATGCACATGTGGAAAAAAATTCTGAACCAGTGGAATGGCATCTCGTTTTTTCATGACGACCATATCACATCAGCTCCGGATCTCAATCTGTATACGGATGCAGCCGGAAGTGTAGGACACGGGGGATATTTTGATGGGGCATGTTTCGCCCAGGCCTGGCCTCAGGATGTGACAAACAGTCTAGATTCGGCACAATCAATTGCTTGGTTGGAACTGTATCCTATTGTGGTGTCGGCCATTCTCTTGGGATGACATTGGACACAGAAGAGAGTACTGTTTCATTGTGACAATATAGCTACTGTGTGTATTATCAAAAAGGGTAGATCAAAATGTATGGACATTATGGCTCTGATGCGGACCCTTACATGGCAAGCTGCTATGAATAACTTTATTGTGTTAGCCGAAACATGTTCCAGGTGTAAAAAAAACCCATTGCAGATGCACTTTCCCGTTTGCAGTTCAGGAAATTCCGAGCCCTGGTGCCTTACACAGAACTCCATCCAACGCCTTGCCCACCCAGCTCACAAGTGATGTGGACCTGAACCGACACTTAGACACCCTGTGGTCAGCAGTGATCAGTCAACAAACAAGAACAGCATATTCTACAGGTTTTCAGTGCTACCTAAAGTTCATGTTTAAGTTCAGTTTGTTCAACACACTGGGTGCCAGCAGCGTCCTGCCACCAGTTAACGAAGCCTACCTTCAGTACTTTCTTGCCCATTGCTTTGGCTCCCTCAAACTCTCACATGACACCGTGAACGCTTGTCTGGCGGGAATCCGATTCACTTACCTACAAGCGGGCATCAGGACACTGTTTGACGATGTCTCAACCGGTGCCCTAAATAGGATTCAAACTCTACTAAGAGGATGCAAATGGGCCCACACACCAGAGCGGAGGAAGAGACTCCCCGTCACTTACCATGTGCTATGTAACATTGTCAAGCGGCTCAGGGCTGGCGTGTTCGGTCCTTTCAACGATTTGGTAATGGGATGTATGTGTCTTACAGAGTTCTTCAGATTCTTGCGATGCGGAGAACTCACATGTTCGGCCAACTTTGATCCCAGTAGGAACAAAACTATGAGTGACATTAGTTTCGTACATCATAAAAGAACATGTGTTATAACCTTAAAAGTGTCTAAGACTGATCCCTTCCGACTAGGCGTTCGCATTGCCTTATTCGCTACTGACACTATGACATGTCCCTACTCAGCCTTGTCCAAACTGTTTTCCATCTGAACGCAGTGCAGGGCTGCAAACCAGGATCTGCTGTTCGTCAATCGGGACTATCTACCAATATCCAGGACTGTGTTTTTGTCATGGTTAGATAGGGTCCTCACGTTAACTGGCTATAACTCCGCAGACTACTCGGGGCACTCATTCCGGATTGGAGCAGCTACTACGGCGGCCACTGTTCACATCAAGGATCACCTCATTAAGACTATGGGCAGGTGGACGTCAGACTGTCACGCCAAGTATATCAGAACATCCGAATCCACCTTAGTGCAAGCCCACAAGGCTATGTGTCACCATCACTAAGTACCATATTCATGTTTCTATTTCACCTATATTCTTAATTCTTTGGGGGCTCTCGGTTGCTAACCTCGTTTGGGCATCATAAGCCACTCCATACTTGTGGCCCCCAAAGAACATTACGCTATTTCGGCACCGCCCAGTCAGCACGACCAGGACCAGCTTATCTCTAGGGATCGTCCGGGTCATCAGACCCCAGGACTGACATATCCCTCCCACAGCTACACAGTCTGGGTCCCTAAGACCCCAGGACATTCAGTCATCTTACCCGGGTCACCACGACCCCAGGGTGTCAACCCCGGTCACCTCGACCCCAGGGTCTCAATAGGCAACTGAGGCAGCCCCCACGTTATGCCAAATGTTGTATGTAAATATTTGTATGTAATATAACTTCCTGCCATGTACTACATTTGATCTTGTTTGTGGCACAAATTTCAGTTTTTCACTCTGTTCACAGTTGAAATCCCCAGTTAAGTACCCAGTACTATGACATGTTCAAATGCTTCTCTGAGAGATCCTGCAGTTTCTGCATGAAAAAAGTAAATGAATGTTATAACCGTGTCAGTGACACTTTTGGAGGAACATACACACACACAAGCAATGCAAAACTTGCCACCAAGAAAGGAAATGTATTCAATACTGCGAGATGACATTACATCACATAGCTGGACACTTTTCTTGAAACATACACAGTAATACCATGTGTAGTGTTTCCTGTATAGACTTGATATCCTTGGAGGTCTCATTAACTGTGATCATTGATGTGAGTTTCAGTGAAACATAAAACATAATCCACACCAACTAACTTATTATTCTTCACATCTTTGAAATGAGCACTGAGGGATCGAACATTCAAGTCAGCGACCCTGAGTCCATCACCATGAGTAGTATAGGTAGCCCTCCTGGAAACTGAAACAAGTACATCCACGATGGGGCCAGATTTATACCCCAATACTATTACTACATGATGGGAATATTTTCTCTCTTCCATTAAAATGATAATGCTATTCTACGATCGACATGACATTAAACTAAATATTATTTGTGGTGGAAAAAGAGAGGTGCCCAAACAGGATTGTATCAAAGTATAGGAAAAGAAACAAAGACGAATGCTGGGACTGTCTCACCACTTGTCCTCCACCACCAAGCATCTTCGAGGATCCTACTTCCACTTGCAAATGCGGTGCCACAGACCACTGAGTTGATAGCAAGAAATGCCCAATATGGATAATCAGATTCACCACCCTACCCCCACCAGAAAAGCGGCTCGAAATTAACTTGCAAAATATAGCAAAAAATATAGCAAAATATCGCAAAAATATAGCAGTTGCTATATTTTGCTATATCGTTGCTAGCAAATTTAATAAAAATATAACAATTTCCTAGGTTTTCTATCTAGACAAACGGGGTAGGTATTGTATAATAAAAAATGCTCCTTAAGAAAGATCTATCGGAAGAACAGATCCGAGAAATCCAAAGTCTCCGTGGAAAGATATCCGCTGTAGAAGTAAAATGAAGATATGGTATTGGGTCTACTCGACTCTATAGAATATGGAAAACATCTCCACCAACATCTACACCACAACAATCACCACCAGCTTTGCCACAAACAACATCCCAACCACAACCATTTCGAGTGCCTTTGCCCACAACGACCCCATCTACATCCCCCACACTTGTAGATTTCTACGACCGTTTGAAGGGCCTCGAAGACCTAGCAGAGGAAACAAAAGATATCTTGCTAGAAACAGTCTCCATGTTGGGGAAAGAATGGAAATTGGGAAACCCAATCTCTAGATATACAGAAAGTAGTCTCGATGGTGCAGTCGGTACAACGTTGGACATACATCTCTCTTGCGGCACTACTAGTCTGGAAGGTAGTACGAGAAACTTGTAAACATTGTGTAGCAAGTGAGAATCTAGAACAACCTAGCAAGCCAAAGAAAGTGCATATACTCGATATGGAGTATTTTTTTCGGCCTACTAGGCTTCTTCTAGAGTTTGCGCAATATAGGCTAGACAATCTATTTTTCTGTCTGGTTTTCTTTTCATTCTACCAAGCCGGCAGATGAGTGGTCCACGAAGTTCGATGTCCTCCATAGCTTTCTCCAGGAAGAATCCAAATGCCGTTGTCTCTACACAATCTTTGGAAACAAGATACAAATATGTGTGTGGATTGCCACGATACTTTGTTCTAGCATACCGATAGCATGTATATTCTCCTGCTTCTTGATCAAGTGCTTTTCTCCTAGTTTTTTGGTACTGGAGCCACATGTAGCCCATTTTTCTGTAATACATCCTCGTATTCCTGGTGCATTTGCCGCAATTCTGAAAGTAGTTTTGGATTTGGAGCTGCAATGACTCGTATTTGGTCCAATGGATAGTCTTGTTTTTCACTACGAAGGATTTAGTTGGCTCTATCTCGATTTGGAGGGGCTCTATTTCTGGCAGCCAGAAAGTCTTTCTACCATGTTTGTCCTTGTCCTTTTCAAATATTCGGCCCATACTAGAAAGAATACGTCGTAGCTCTTTTGTTGCCCAGGCGCTTTCTTCTTGATAAACAACTTGGGTGCTATTTCCACTTTCTCTATAGCCAAGTATGGAATACAACCCCGGTTCCAATTCCGAGACTTTCTTTGTTCCATAATCTAAAATCGTATAGACTAGTTTTTTACCACCCATGCTTTTTTCTTTGTAGTCCACAGCGGTTTTCTCCAGTTCGTCTAATCTTTTCTCTCGTAGTTGTCTTTGCTTTTCTAATTCTTCTCCTACAGCATGATGCCATAGATTGGTTTCCTCTTCGGTTTCCTCTATTTCTCATTGTTTTAGGGGTATTTCCTTTGGGGGAGAAGGAGAACTTGTTGGCGGCTCTAGTTGTATTGCATTTTTCTCTGTCCTGTCTACAAGAACAGGCACTTCTTCGACTGCTTTGCCATTCCTTGGAGGAAAGACGAGCATTGTTTTTCTATCATCCTTTTTATCCGAGATTGGTGAGTGGCAGACTTCGTTTAGGATGACAATAGAATGTCGCATTGGATAGCTGCAAGTTCTCTATTCCACCCATCTATCTCGAATGACATCTTGTATCTGGTATCCGAAGACTGGCACCATTTACCCACCCACGTGTAGGAGTAGGAGTAGTCTGTTCGTCTTTCGTCTATTGTTCTCTAGCGCTGCTACGGCAAACTTTGGGCACACATATTTTTCAGCTGGCAATGTTGATGCTTTCTTATGTTTGGAAATGGGTGGCACTGGTAACCGTGGTTTTGTATTTGTATGATGGGTGGATTCTCCCTCGGTGGATTGGGGAGGTTGGGGAAAGCGCTTCACCGGCTAGTCTTCGGAATGTAGCAGTCGTTTTTTCCACATTGGCACTGATCTGCTAGAGTTTTGGTGAGTATTGAGAATCGGGTACACCATCCAGCGCACTCGTTGTCGTACAGATTTTCTATATTCACTATACAACTAGGGACCGCTATCTGGTCTGGGACTACTAGGGGCAGCCGCTTTTCTGGTGGGGGTAGGGTAGTGAATCTGATTATCCATATTGGGCATTTCTTGCTATCAACTCATTGGTCTGTGGCGCCGCATTTGCAAGTGGAAGTAGGATCCTCGAAGATGCTTGGTGGTGGAGGACAAGTGGTGAGACAGTCCCAGCATTGGTTGTGTGGATTTCTTTCACTTTCTCTAGAGGAAATGATACAAAGTTTGCCTAGGCTTCGATGTCTGTTGTATAAGAAACCGAAGTCTAGTACCTTGCCAGTCTCGATTGCAGGATAGAAGACGCATAGGTATATCTCTAGAAACTGCTTTGGGATTTGGTACCGCTCGTAGAAAGTAAACCCTAAATACTACAAGATTTGTTTCTCTCTATTGGATAGGAATAGAAAAGGGTAAGTTTTTTCGAGACAATCGTAGGCCTCCAATGGTTCTTCTTGAGAATTTCCCCCCCTGTATTTCGGTGTATGCTTCTCTTGGTAGGGCTGCTCTTGTCATTTTTATATATCCTATGTACCTCAAATGTTTAATTGGGAGTACACCTTTTTGGGCACATTCTTCTTTGTTTCTTTTCCTATACTTTGATACAATCCTATTTTGGCACCCATGTTTTCCACCACAAATAATATTTAGTTTAATGTCATGTCGATCGTAGAATAGCATTATGATTTTAATGGACGAGAGAAAAAATTCCCCTCCCGTAGTAGTAGTATTGGGGTATAAATCTGGCCCCATCGTGGGTATACCGGTTTCAGGGTTCCAGGAGGGCTACCTATACTACTCCATGACTGTTCTCTACAGGGTGTGTCCAGGTGAACAATCTTTCATTCCACAATCTAGACATCTCATCAAATGCTTTTTTGTTTACAACAATATTGTGTTCATGAAAACCTACAAGTTTTAGGCCTTTCCTTGATTTGACCCCACTGAGCATTGTATACACTTGACCAGAATGGGCTTTAAATTTACTTCCTTGTGTAATTGTCATGTTCCAAATCATCTGCTCATAGGTGCTACCTTGAAACTTGTGGATTATGAGACCCCATTTTTCCTGGATACTGTTTTCTTTCAACCATGACAAATTTAGCATTGTCAGACATGGAGAATGAGGCTGTTACAGCAGTAATTGGTACTGCATGTATCACATTGACAGGACTTTGCTTTCTTGCTTCAAGATCAACCTTTGGATCATCAAACTGGACCAAAAACATTGTCCAAGTTCCTTTGTCAAGTGGTATACCTCACTATTAGGTTTTGATGGTAACGGTTCTTTTTGTAGAATGTATAAATGGTTTCTGAGTTATACTCTTGCCAAAGAAACATTCGTAAAAACTCCCAAACTATCAAAAGGCACCAGTTTACAACTAGACCTATTTATGTGTCAAGTTTGGTGGAGACATATTGTACAGTTTTCAAGATATGCTCCGGAAATGAGCACTACCACCATTTTTCATTGACATGGCAACTCGAAAAATAAATTTTAAAAAAATCCTGAACTATCCAAAGGCACCAGTTCATCACTAGACCAAGTTTGACTGAGTTTCAAGTTTGGTAAAGATATCTCTCAAGGTTTTTGAGTTCTGCTCCGGAAACGAAACGTGACAGACGGACAGAAGGATGGAAAGACGGAATGATGAACGGACAGCACCCCATCCTTCGTGGTGGGGGATAATAAAAGAGACGACCACTGCTGTCTGTTTCCCAATCAGCAGGAGGAGAGGAAACCCTGACATAGAATGCATAAACTGGTTGAGTGACTTCCTTCCACCAGCATAAAAGAGAAAGAACGGATTAAAAATCCCAAAGATATCCTATCTACATGGTATAAGTATTCACAAACAATTTCCTCAAATAACCTTTGGTATCTCCAAGCATCAATACTTAGTATGCACATTGGGCAATTGTAAAAGTCACAAACCCGAATGAGATTCTGTCTACAGGGTCACCACCAGTGATTATTAAGATCACAAATTCTATCTACAGCCAGACTGCATGATAGTTTATATTCATTTCCAATATCCTCTTACAATGAAAGGGCAGTGGAAGAGTCCCTGGCCCCAAAAACTTCCTCTTATCAAATTCTTAAAAACAAAACAAAAAGTGGGGTGTGTAGAAATGGGGCATATTCCTACATGACATATTAGGACGTTAGAAGTGGTGAGTGCTCTATCATAATTGTACCATGTAAAGCATAAATTTGGTGAAAAAACATCGCAATCACCTGGAATGACAAAAATTAAACATTAAAATTTCATATGGTGTATGCATATAATTCCAGCAACCGAACACGAAATTGTGTTTGTGGTCTGGACAGGTCAATGGCAGATCATTAACTAAAGATTCACGTCTCATTGTTGTGTTTCATTAACACACTATTCATTTCATATATTTGTCAAGTTGAACTGAAACCCGGTCCTGTGTTACAACCATGGCACACGCATGGGTTACTCATTGCACATGTGTGTTCAAAGGGGTCTCAACCCTGTGTGCAAACCGTTGAGCACCCATGTCACATGCATGTTACACGCATTTACAACACATGTCACGGAAATGAACTTCTAGGCAGTAGTGTATACTAGAGGATTATGTACATTTACATTATAGAATCATGTGTTGCATTAAGTTATGTTTCCTGTTCTGTGTTCCAGATCTCCATCATTTGTGATGTCGAATAAAGATATCTCAAAACAGTATAACACCTACTCATTTATGATGGAGATCAATTAACTCAACAAGATGCCAACAGTACAGTGTCCGGTCCAATCATGTGACTTCGTCACAGAAGACCTTGACTCTGTGGTGATTGCCGCACTCCTGAATGCACATGCAACGGTCCACACTATGACCACACATGCTAGTAGCTCAGCCAAAGTCGAGAAAGTAAAGCGACCAACTATATCCTCCGCCGGCTCAAGCGAGGACTGGTCATACTTCATCTCTAGGTGGAAAGACTATGTGGAGGCAAACCTGAAGCAGCAGTATTGGAAGCCATTCGAGTCCTTGCCGTAAGAGAGGAGAACACCATGGTGGCGCATGTTACTCTTCACAGTATGACCCATGACCGTGATGAGACTGTTGGTTCCTTTGGTGCTAGACTTCGGGGTCAAACTGGAATGTGAATATTTGTCATTCCATGCCCAGGCTGTCACGATGAGGTAAACTACACTGAGGCTATTTTTCGGGATGTGCTTACACGTGGCCTGAATGACCCTTAAATCCAGTTAGACCTCCTTGGTGACAAAAACCAAGACATGACTCTTGAGCAGGCCTTCCAGTTTGTAGAAGCCAAAGAAGCTGGTAAGCGGTCCGCATCACGACTTCTTGACTCTCAAGGTGCTGAAGCAGTCGGCAGCACTTAGATGCAGCAGGAATGCAGCTCACAGCGAAACTAAAAAGTTCGATAAATCTGAGGTATGCCACTACTGTGGCAGGAAGGGGCACGGAAAGTCTGCAGCCCCCAAAATCAGAAAAAAAGAATGCCCAGCCTATGGCCATACTTGCACGCTGTTCAGTCAATCCAATCACTTTGATTCTGTGTGCCGCAGCAGAAACAAGCAAAAATTGGAGAAACCCAGAAACCCCTAAAACACCAGAGGAATATGAAGGTGCAATCTTTGACACACTATGTGCAGTCACAAACCTTGGCTGGCATCGTGGTAAAATAGCCATTACCCTTGCCCACCACCTGTATGACCAACTGTCTGACACATGGATAAGACAAGCCTCTCGACCCCAGCCTCTTACTCATCTCACTGCAAAAGTTCTTGGGGAAGGCTATGAAAAACTGGACTTTGGACACATCTTCACATTTAAACCAAAATCAGCTTCCCTTGCCATCATGGCTGATACTGGCTGTCAGAGTTGTCTTGCTGGTATCAAGGTTATGTATCAACTTGGGCTCAGGAAGCATGACCTCATTCCTGTGACAATGAAGATGCATGCTGCGAACAACAAGGGCATCACTATTCTCGGTGCAATCATCATACGACTATCAGGGAAAGACCCTGATGGTACTTCTGTTGAGACCCGCCAGCTCGTATACATTACAGACAACTCTGACTAATTCTTCCTTAGCAGAGAGACTTGCATTGCACTTGGCATGATTACCAGAAACTTCCCCATGATCGGTGAAGTTAGAGGAAGCATGAGTGAAGCAGTTGACTCCACTGAGGGCATTACGACTAAGGCACACATTGAGAACTGCCTTAGAGTAGAATGTGAGTGTCCCAGATGCAAGTTAACACGCCCCATTCCTACTAAACTGCCCTATCCTGCAACCGAAGCAAACAGAGACAAATTAGGGCAGCACCTTCTTAACCTTTACAAGTCAAGCACATTCAACACTTGTGAGCACCAACCACTCCCCCTCATGGAGGGCCCTGTTGCTATAAACCACATGACACATGGCGCGATACCCTTTCCATGAGAGAGGATGCTTTGAGAAACCGACATAAGAGGACGGCTGAACTGCTTACTGAGCACACCAAACAGCTACCATCCCTTGTTGTTGGTAATCTCGTCCGAATCCAAAATCAAACAGGCCCAAAACTGGATGTGTGATCGAAGTTCGCCAATTCGACCAGTATGTTGTACGTGTGGATGGCTCAGGCAGAGTGACTCTACGCAACAGGAAATTCCTCCGCAAATACACTCCTGTATATCCACCCACACCTACAGTCACAGTTGCTGATCACTTGCCAGGCCATATCTATTCAACATCACCAGCTGGTCTCAATGGTACACAATACCGTCCTTTCTTGCAGAAGGCCTCATCCAGGCCCAGCAATGCCAACAGTAATCAGCCTGTTGCCCCCTTTCAGAAGGAATTAAACTTGATGGAACCATCATCCTCAGCTGTGCCAGCAACGACTACTATGAGTCCATCAGACGTGTCATCGGAACTGCCAAGCTTTCAACACCAGGCTGTTGCTCCTCAACAACCTGCCGCACCGTCGTTGACAACAACATCAAATACAAGAACGCTTCCACCCCCATGTCCTGCTCCAGTGGAGGTTGAACCCAGACATTCCACTCGGAGAAAGATTGCACCCTCGTGGCTTAGTGACTATATTCATGCCCTGGACTGTAGGGCTGTAAATCTGAAAAAGATTATCAGACATGCATGTGTTACATGTCATCCTTCCCTTCCATAGATAATATCCATTCATAATATCTGACATCAACACACCTGAAGACATTTCAGTTCATTTATAACTCAGTCAAGACTTGACTACCTTATTTAGTCCTTGTCATACCTTTTGCAAGATCTACCAATGACTTGGGTAGGGATAGAGGATTATGTACATTTACATTGTAGAATCATGTGTTGCATTAAGTTATGTTTCCTGTTCTGTGTTCCAGATCTCCATCATTTGTGATGTCGAATAAAGATATCTCAAAACAGTATAACACCTACTCATTTATATACAGGCATAAAGCAAGAGGTCAGGAACATGCATATATGACATCATCTGCGTTGAGTGGAATGTGACAGTTGTTGCACCAAGACCAAAAGGTTGAACTTGTGGGGACCATGGACATCAGTGACCTTAATGTTCCAGAGGTAATGTGTGGTGAATACTGTGTAAGACTTCAATGCGATAAGGGACTTCTGCAAATGTGGCAGAAGAATATATGGAGCATTGCGATGGACAGATGGAGTCATTAGGAGTGAAGTTGAAGTAGAAGGTTGGCGCGGAGCAGAAGAGGATGGAATCGTCTGTTGGCGAGCCTTAGCAAGATGGGGAACTCCATAGCAAGTGGGAGGGGTGACCCCCTCCTCGAATGTTCGATTCGACCAGCCACCCCTAAAGGTATGGGTGGATGTGCATATGGATCGGCAGAGAAATCAGCAATTGACAGTCGACAATCTTGATGATGGACGCAAGAAAGCATTGAAGCAGTCACAGGTGCAGTTGGCTTGCTTGCGCTGACGTCAGGAGGCCAAGGAGCTGTTGCCATCGTTGGAACTGGAGCAGTTGTTTGAGTGCCCATGGAACAAACCTTTGAATCTTCACCCAACAATCCTGCAGGACCAACAACATGCCTTGATGAGCATCGAAGAGAACCACGATTAATTGGAGTTGTTCAGTGTGACACTAACTCAGACTTGTCAACGTTGACCAACCAACCTAATTGATGCAGATGACCATGAGTGAAGTTGAGGTGTTGATTGGGGATGTCGGCGTCTGCATGTGCCTGAATGTAGTCGTCAAGATAGGAGTCGGGACATGATTCTGTGAAGATTAAGGACTTTGGTGATGGGCCTGGTGAGGTGTCCCAATCCTGAGTGCATGATGTGGAATCAGAGCGGCTAATGATCCGAGGACGCACTGTCATAGAACGGTCAGACGAACTACCATCAAATGAACAACTGAAGGAGAGGAAAGTGAGGATTCCAGGAATTGAATTTTCAAGGGAGGAACGCAAACGATTGACTGAGAGTTGAGAACGAAAAGAGGATCATCAGTCACCATCAATGGCGTAGTTGTCGAAGGAAAGGTAGTAGACCAAAAGTCTGAAGGGAGTGGAGGCTGAGGGGTGGTCGCTGGGTCAAGTTGTGTGAAGATATCATCAGTCAAAGCATTGTCGGAGAGCGCATCATCGGTAACTGACAAGATGGGCACCTGGAAGTCTGAGGGAGTGGCAAGTGGACTCAGCTTTCTCAGCTGACTTTGCTTTCTTTTCAGAATCCTTAGATTTAGAAGGTCCACCACTGATGACACTTTTGAAGGTTAGGCTGATAAGCAGAGTCTGCCAGTGCACGAGGCTCATCACACCGTAAAGTTCAAAGGTACACTGGCTATGGCAGTCATAACACATTGCATGGAGGTCTGAAGTAGAAATTGTGCATCTGCACTTCGTACACACCAGATGTAGCTTGTCCTTTCTTCACAGGACGTTGCAGTCCAAGAAACAACGCCAAAAAAAAAAGAATTTTCTAGGTCCAAGAACACGTTCACACACAGGGGCCATTAGACCGAGTATGAGTTGGCAGAGATACACACGTGATTAGGTTGTGTAAGGTTCCCGTGAATGGGAACACGTAATTGACCGAGTTGCTGGTCCGTAAACCATAGGGAAACCATAGGGAAGCGTATCCTGAACCTTGACTAATATTACAATAAAAGGTAAGGTAAGGTAACATATATTTAGACATTGTGTTGTTAGCAGCATGGTCATAACCACTTTGGTACACATTCTTAAATGGATAACATACATCACTGATTTACCTGATTAAATGTGCTGCTTCTTTTCTTGAGGACATTACACAGAATGGCTTCAATCTGAAACGTGAAGGATCACATGTTCAATCTCTTAACAATCACCTTTTAATTCTGACTACATTTCCAGTTATGGTTTTGAAAGCTCCATATAAAAAATCCAGAAAAGTTATTGCATCAAAATGATATCAATATTAATTTTAAGAGAAACCTAGATGTGTCTGCGGTATATACTCACTGGTGAAAACGTAGCAGTTAATGTGAGCACTAGGCCTGGCAGTAGATAATTGGTGGCTTACCTTTAGAATACAGTACCACAAACTTTTCAAACACGTGACAAAACCCTATGATGTAATTTGTAGTATTTTGATGCCAGTCACAATGGGAAAAAATGCCCTGTGATGTCAGGGGTGTGCATAAGCTCCTCCCAGTGATCTATCATCTCTACACACAATGTCAATGAATATACCCAGCGAAGTTGAGAGTTTTGAATATTTGTATACTAAATATAGCCTGCGGCAGCGCATTTTATAGCAAGCACAAGTTTATGAAAGCACTTTAATTTTCAATTAAATAGTGTTTTTCCTAATTCAAGTGGCTAAAATGCTGATAAATGGAAACACATGTACATATAATATTTTTTGGATTCATCAATTTTGATTATTATGCACAGGAATGCAGTTTATTAGGTAATATTATAATTCTTGTGATTCCCTACCTCTATTACATGTTTGCCATAAATCATGTATTTTGGATTCAGTCACACTTACTAAAATTTTCAGATTTTCAACAGACATCCTCTTCACTGTCAATCACATACAATTAGTTGTTCCCAAACAGCATCGTAACCACCCAAGGTATGACGTATGCAATGGCTGGTACGTTACTTTTTTCCTGTGTGTGCTAGAGTCAACATATATTGTTATAGTTGTAACGATTGAGCCGTTGGTATTAGTCACATTAATCTAAGATTATTCTAGCAGTTTTGTATAATACTGGAGAGACAATCGCACGCAGATGAGTATAAGCTGGTGTGAGGTCTTGTTATGGGTTCATAATGGAGTCTCCCTCTACTCACATACATCTAAGAAAGCCTTCTTGAAATTAGTTTAGGCTATAGCTAAGGCTAGGAGGCAGCAAGCAGCAAAGAAGAAAGTGGAAGTCAACACGGCAGCAGTAGAATAGGTAATGATGGTTCTGCCGCAACCCAACTGGAGGATTTATATACCTATACTGCTACTACAGGAGAATTTTTTATGCCAAAATGATTATGCGATTCAACGATAGTCATGAGTCATATTAAAAGAAACATCAATATTAATTAATAATGAATAAAATTTACTATAGCCCAAAAGGATATTGGAAAGGTGTAGGAGCAATAAAAAAATTAGCCTCCGCGGCTAATGTATCTAAAGAAGTGGCCAAGGATTGTTTAAAGAAACAAGCGATGTGGCAAATATATTTACTGACACCGCGTTATATACCGAGGAAGAAGTTTGATATATTTACAACGAATGAAGTTCATCAGGCTGACCTCTTGTTTCTTCCCCACGATAAGGTAACGCAAAACGTATAAATACGCTTTAACCGTAGTGGATGTGGCTAGTCGATACAAAGAAGCTGAGCCATTAACCTCGAAAGATTCAACAGAAGTAGCTAATGCACTGAGCCGCATATATAAACGCGGACCACTAAAATGGCCTAAGCTATTTCAAGTAGATCCCGGTCGCGAGTTTATGGGATCAATAACTAAACTGTTAACAAAGCACAATGTCGAAATCAAGCGTGGTGAAAGAGAGGCCCACCGCAGTCAAGCTATCGTTGAAAGATTTAACAGGACATTAGCGGAACGTTTGTTTGGCTATCAGTATGGGATTGAAATGAAATCCGAGCGATTGAGATCAACCGAATGGGTGACACGATTATCAGCTGTTGTATCAGCGCTGAATAATGAAGTAACGAGATTAATAGGGAAGAAACCATCCGATGAAATTAAAATGAAATCCGTGACTTCCGAATCTTCAGCACCGAGGAGAGGCAAAGAAAAAAAACTTCCGGATAGAGTAAGGGTAAGATATTTATACCAGGCCGGTGAACTCGAAGGAGGCCTACGTCGCGCAACAGATCCGATTTGGTCTCTTAAGACATATAACATTAGTCGATTGGTTACGAAAGAAGGAGAGCCTATTCTTTATTATCTTAAAGATGGACCGGGCAGGGCATTTGTACGAGAAGAGTTGCTCATAGTTCCCAACGGTACGGTATTACCGCCCTAAATAACCATAAGCATAGGTAGTTACACCATCATTATCAATCCATCTCTTTGTATCTAAGGGGGATAATGATGTCTTGTTCATTCTTAATCCATATATCCTATGATTGTAACTTCTTTAGTTCATCTCATGTTTGAACGTTCTACCGTTGAATAATGATTCTTTATACTGTTCGTGTTTAATATGCTTTTTAAAAACATACTTCTTAACACCCTTAGCTTTTCTTATCTCTCAATTATCGGACTTCCTTATAGAATACATCTTAGGTCTTAATCCGACATACTCCGCTATAGGAATCCCAGCACATTCATCCTTCATCTTACCTAACACCTTTTTATTTACTGCGCTGTGCAGTGGATTATCTTTTGGGTAATCGCTCATGTCGTACATATCTATTTTTTCTGCCATATCTTTATACACATCCTCGGTTTGTATTTCCATCAACAAAGAATCTGTGTCGGTATATAACACCTCGCATCTATTGCCGTATTGCTTCTTAAGTTTGTTGTAATAAAAGTCATACATTAAAGGGGCACTGATCTAACGCAATTCCCCGGACTGGTTGTTGCCTTTGTTATTGTTTTTTCCCCGTGAGTACCCGGATGAAACGAAAGGGCAACTGAGCGTGACCAGAGACTGGGCTACCGTCTGCAAGGACAGCTAAATAAACTTGGAGGCTGGAGGCAATATTTGTTTTACGCATTTTTTCATAAACACTGATTGGTTAACCGTGATCTATAAAAATTTCGACAAAGGGCTCATGTTAATTAATTTCTTCAACCCAAACAAACAGACAAAAAGAACGGCGGAGCTCATCGGATGTTGTCATTTGGATATACCCCAGATGGTCATAGTTTAATACTAAAAAAAGTATCCATGCACTGAAAGCATTTTCGGATTTCGGATTGCGTCGATAATACGATATCTACTCCCTTGTCATCCACGTTTTCTCGTATAACCCTACACTTGTGTATTTGTCGTCATTCACTTGATGCTCAGTTAATGAATTTATTACAGGTCCAATTAGTGGTAGAACCACTTAGATGACCTGACAAAGGTTCCCATTTGGCATTTATTGTGTCTGGGGTAATTATTCAATCTAAATCCATGTTTGAAGTGAGGTGAAATGTGTGTTATGTAATATGCACGTGGCAGACCAGCAAGAGGTGAATGATCAGTTGATTTCCTTTTTTTTTGTAAATCAACGGATCGTTCCTAGTCATCAAAGGATTAACAGAAAATACGTTGATTGATTAATCACTGTTATCTTGCACAGTGGATATGTCAAAAGTGAGTATTTACATATCTAGGTTTACTAAAACAAAGGGAATACACTCATATCATGGCGTGAAGTGCCGATGTAAAAACAACATACTTTGTTCAAAGGGTTAACTGATTATACGTTGATTGCTTGATCATTGTTATCGATCACTCAATGGATTTTTTAGGAACTGTGGACATTATGAAAATAGTTGTCACGTGGGCTTTCTCAGCTGACCCTTGAGACTTGACACCTATGTGAAACACCTGAAACAATCCAAGTGATCAGTTGAGAAACGAACACGGGTTAAAATATCCCAAAACGACATATAGCTTTTATAATATGTGATTGTTACAGAGACACGTGACATCGAATAAGTTTCTTTGTACAGCTGCAGACGAGTGGGATATTGTTCCTTTGTGTGGATATTCTTGGATACATTCCTCGAACAAGGAAGCTGCCTAAAATTTATACACATAAATTTGGTAGGTTGTAATTATGGTATTTGCATTTTGTTTTCCTTCATTTGCTGTAGCATTGAACTGATTCGTCCTTGTTTCTCTACGTCTTGGTTGGGAAATTCTTCAATGCGCGATAGACGTTGTTTTCACAGGCCTTTTCCTTAGTAAGCGTGTATATATTACCTTCAATTTGTAAAATGTGATTCTCTCAGGCAATTTATAAAATGTGTAAATATTTCAGTCACTTTTACAAAAAAATCTGTCCAGATTGATTAAAACGATCAAAAGGGCCTACAAACATCACAACTGATCATTATGTAGGATTAGAAGCCAAACAACATAGAAATGTACTTTTCAACGTAACATTTTCAGTCTCTTGGTGATGACATTAAACATCAAAATGTTTGGAATTCGTTATCATAATAATACAGATGGAAATGTTTTTCAGTCACTTTGTAAAATAACTGAATATTTAGGCATTTAATAAATTTGAAAATGTTACACATTTTGACAGTAAAAAAATATACACACTATATAAAAGCAATGCTCAGGTGAAATATTTACTTTGTATTGCAAGTCAAAATAGTGTAAACGAAAATCGCAAAATTACCAAGCAAGTGTTTTATCAAAACTTCGTCACCATTACCGATGCTACCCACAAAGATACCTACATTTCCTTATTATCTTGAAAACTGTATTTCATTTTGTTGATCAATGTGACCATACTCCCTTATTACTACCTATACAAGTGACTAATGCGCTTACGAATGGCGCAGCAGAGGTCGCGAACTAGTCTAGATTTCTGCTATACATCCGGGTACTCACTGGGGAAAAAACAATAACAAAGGCAACAACCAGTCCCGGGGAATTGCGTTAGATCAGTGCCCCTTTAAGTGTTTTGACAAGTTGAGAATACTCATACCGACGTACACCGGTCTGTTGAATTTAACATTACTCTTCTGCATATGCAACGCGGCTAAGTCAGTATCGAATATCTTGCTTCTGTTAAATGCTGAATGGCTATAAGTTTCCTGAGTCTTTCTTCCTCATTAGATCTGACTAATTTAACATCAACACGCTTCCTTAGATTCTCCATAGTTTTACCAAATACGGAGTTATTCATGAGCTTGTATAGGTTCTTTTCGAAATCGCTGGTGGCTATCTTTCTTAAATCTGTGTTCAGCCTTACATAGGGCTCCATCCAAGGGCTTTGATCGAACTTTAGAACTCTGTGTATTTTCTTAAGTTTCATACCTAACGCTAGATATAACTGGAGATTTCTGTAGTGAACTATATATTTTGTCTTATCCATCAAATTTGGTACGAGTTTTTCTATGTTAGCTAACCTAGTATTACCCATCAAGGAGTGTTGATATTACGACATCCAATCTTTATCAACCATTAATCTTTCGGGAGCTAGTGGATAACTGTTATGGTCTTTATGTAACGAATTTGGATATTCCAAGTCAACTTCTAGTATGTACCGTTTATTCGCATCGATATTATGGATATCGTTCACATTGATATCATTGACCAACTCAAAACCACCCGTGGGTAAAGGTTGACTCATAGCCCATCCGTACAAATTGTTGGCATCGAGATATAATATATGCGTGTCGGGTTTCCTCGGATCATATCCTTCCACTAATTTATTATTAGCCTTAGAATACCTTTTTGCTACCATCTATATACCACCTCTTAATCCTTTCTCAATAAACAAGTGCATATCGTAATCTGTGAGTAGTTTTAGTTCTATGGCGGTCTTCTTCAACAATGCATCCGAAGATAGTCCGGGACTGGAATAGTACCATGCCGGGTCCAAGCCGTATTGTTTTAAACATGTCTTTCTAAATATCTCAAATATATTGGCGAGTAACAGTACATCGGTTTTCAAGTACAGATCGTGATAATCACCTAAATTCTTACAACCTAATTTATCCCACACCGTCAGAGCTTGTTCATAATCGGCATCGGTTATTTTAGTTTCTGTTAAGTTACTATAGAATGATTCAAGAGGTGGTAATTTAGTTTTGTCAAATCTAGACCAATCATCCATATATTTGTAAGGATATACACCTTTTCTCAGCAACAAATGACGAGTTAACCTATCGGTATATTGATTTGTTATCGCAAAGTCATCGGGATTGTTTGCCATAGCTAAATTGTCCAGGGAAGATAACAGAAACTGTACGGAGTCTATGAATCTAAGTCCATTACTTTGCTTTATTCTAGCTTTCCCATCCTTGTCCCTATAATGTCTAGTTTTAGTCAACAAGAACGATATATATTTTTCCATATTATTAGGAATGCACGTTAAGCCGCCGTCGGTCTTTGAGATAGCTTGCATGATGAGATGAGAATCGTATCCCCTAAGGTTATGAAACACAACGGGGATGGGTATTGTTTGAGCATTCATTTTTAGTTTCAAGTTACACTCGTTATGCGCGGCCCCCCGATAATTACCAAGATAGTCTGGGACTGGAATAGTACCATGCCGGATCCAAGCCGTATTGTTTTAAATATGTCTTTCTAAATATCTCGAATATATCGACGAGTAACAGTACATCGGTTTTTAAGTACAGATCGTGATAATCACCTAAATTCTTGCAACCTAATTTATCCCACACCGTCAGAGCGTGTTCATAATCGGCATAGGTTATTTTATTTTCTGTTAAGTTACTATAGAATGATTCAAGGGGTGGTAATTTAGTTTCGTCGAATCTAGACCAATCATCCATATATTTGTAAGGATATACACCTTTTCTCAACAACAAATGACAGCACCGATGAGTATATTGATTTGTTATTGCAAAGTCATCGGGATTGTTCGCATTAACTAAATTGTCCAGGGAAGATAACAGAACCTGTACGGAGTCTATGAATCTAAGTCCATTACTTTGCTTTATTCTGGCTTTCCCATCCTTGTCCGTATAATGTATAGTTTTAGTTAATGAGAATGATATGTATTTTTCCATACTATTAGGAATACACGTTAAACTGCCGTCGGTCTTTGAGATAGCTTGCATAATGAGATGTGAATCATATCCTCTAAGGTTGTGAAACACTACGGGGATGGGTATTGTCTGAGAATTCATTTTTAGTTTCAAGTTACACTTGTTATGCGCGGCTCCCCGATAATTACCCGTGATGTGGCAATGATTTCTTACGGAATCCCCATTCAGGGATTTATTACAAACGTGACAACTCATTGACTTCTTGTGGGCCCTCCAATCATCCCTCGTCATACACATGGGTTTCTTACACGACAATTTTTCCCTGATTATTCTCTCTTTGTTTTGTAGATATTCTAGGAACTTTCCCGCTGCATCAGGACCTCTGTAAATCACGGGCAGGTTTGTTTTCCCATCATACCTTACAACTATATATCCAAACCTACAAGGAATATGTTCTTGAGTTTTGTACGTATTATCATCTTGATTATTTTCTATGGGTTTGATAAGCGCTTCGAAGTCGGCGTAAATTACGTATGGTACTGGCATTTGATTACAATAATGTTCAAATTTTAATATATTTTTTCCCTCTTTAGGCATATCGATCCTGAAAGCAGTCTGCCCAACACCTCTACAGTCTTCTTTATGCGCTTCTAATAGATCTTGTCTGCTGTACCCATGTAGGCATCTTTCGCAAAAATATTTCTTTCTAGCATGTTTTGTTTGATAGTATAAAAGCCTGTTTAAACTCTTTATCCATGTATAATGATATTTTCCATCTTTTTCGATCAGAAATGAATTGATTCTGGGGATATGTTCCGGAGCAGAGCTTATCCTGTGTACAACAATTCCTTTAGAATGTCCGAAAACATTTATAGCTAAATTATTTTGCTTTTCCACCTTATCAATTTGTGATATTGGTGTAGGTTCGTCTATGCCATCGAAGTTGAGTCCATCGTTTTGAGGATAGCTCAAAGGTCTATTTGCAATTTTAGAATCTACGGGGAACAATGCAGATCTTATCATCATTCTTAAACAGTCATCGGATTTATTTTTTACAATAATTATGGCTATTTTCTTCGGGGGTAAATCTATATAAGATCCACCTTTGAAGGGCATATAATTTGCTATATCTAAATATAAACTATCGATTTTATCCACACCCCAACCTGAACCTCTATTAGTCCAGCGTTCTAAAGTTTCCTGTATCCTCTGAATTGATGTATCTAATGATGTGCTTATAGTATCGGATTCGGTTATAACTTCTTGATTGCTTCGGAAATATGGTTTGGTATATTCGGTGCTATCGTCTGCGCTACTTTTACTCAATGACATTTTAATCGTCAGCTGGTATTTTATACTATGTAAATCATTTAATTCCTCGTTAATTTTGCTCGATATGATGGGCTTAATATCATTAACATCCATGTTGGAATTAATATCCATCTTCCAACCTCTCAGATATTTACCAATGTGGATACAAATTTTAATTCTTGTTGTTGTTGTTTATCATCATCGTCTTGTTGATTATTATCTAGTAAAGCGATCAATTCAGCCCTTCTCATTCGAGAATAACCTCTCAGCCCACTGTTTTTTGCTTGAGCTTTGAGTTCTCTAACAGTCTGGGGTTTGTTGTATTCCAAACCGAGTAAATCGATCAATTCAGCTTTTCTCATTCGAGAATATCCATGTAGACGACGTTGTTTTGCTAAAGCCTTCAGCTCTCTCACAAAAACCATTGTGGTTTAATGGTATATGCAAAATGATTCATTTGTCTAATTTGTTATTTTTCATATATTTAAATATGTATTCTCCCCAACCTATTCCTCTCATTGATGTAATCTCTCTTCCTAGCATAAATAATCTGGTTCCTGACCCTATCAGCACCGTGTTTCTTACATAAACAATAACGACCTTTGACCCCTATCCCACATACAGAACATGTATAGTTAATGTTTCCCTGCCTGATGTAATAAGAGTGTATGCCACAGTAAATACCAACAGAACGCCGGTTGCATTGAATTTTTTCATGGCTATTTATAGATTAGCAGTCATGTGATTTATTGATTAGCTGTCACTCTGGTTTATGCGTAGTTATTGTGTAGCTGAAAATTGCAACAACTGTTAACCCGATTATCACGAATGCTACCTCGCGGTTCTTTTGAGCCTCTGACGGTGTATAAAACTGACTCATTGTTGGTCTCGGTATTGGGTCAATTTTTTTCCCATAAACGAGGAAGTATTCGTGCATGGCAGATTCGAATCCTTAAACGTTTGAATTGAATGTCCCTCCTTACGCATTTCTTCATGAATAAAATCTAATCCCTCCATTCTCTGCCGCGCCCATTGTGACTGAGCTTTTTCGAGTTGTTCTAAAGCTTTATTATGTCTTTTACGCTCCTCTTCAACTTCTTTAGCGTTTGATTCCCTCATACTAGAAAATAAAAAATTACTCCCCGAAAAAGCTAGAGCATTAACAATAGCTCCACCGACCATCATCGCAATTGTTGCCATGTTCAATAATATAAAATATTCAAATGTTTAATTACTTCATTATGTCTTCCGGGATAAGCCCTTGTTTGATGAGCATATCTTTCGTTGCCATTGCTAATCCAATATCCAGAATCATCATACCGATATCATAATCATTAAAATCTAGCTTTGGAGGTGTGGCTTTAGTAATCATTTTAGCTATACGGGCATAGCCAATGGCCAATTCGGTGACCACCGCTGAATGATACGTTGCGTTTACCAACATTTTACCGTCTGTAACTGAAGTAGTCATACTTCTTATAGCATTATATGGGGGCTAACCTCTAATTGAACTTGTTGTTGTTACATCGGGGGTGATGTTTTCTCTTCTCCGATCTTATAAAACAACCATACAGCGGCTATAGCAACAACTCCTACTAGTGCCCATGTTTTAATCGGATCAATATTTGAATTATTCATTAGTTCGCTTTGCGAGCGAGTCCTCCCATCCTGCCTGTAGAGATTTTTGGGGTTTTTTTCCTCATAACTCTGGGTTTTAGTATTTTCTCATTCACAATCGCTGGTGGTGGTTCCTCATTCACTCGTTGTGCAGTCGGGGTTATTATTTCCTCGTTCACAATCTGTGGTGGTGTCACTTGTTGAGTCTCCATTATTTTTAAGTGGGCACTTATGTTTAAATTGACAATACCTAGCCATTATTAAAGCTGTGGTGCGTCGGCATCTTTTACGACGGTACCATCACCACTAGAAGCATCTACACGCAGTCTCAATGTGTTCCGATTACAAATACCTTGGTATTGTAAGTTTTCCCACTCTTTATGCGTTCTCCAGAGATCCATGTAACAATAATTTATCGTAATATATAGTAATATCGTCGATACTCAAAACCTCATTACCGCTAATTTTAATGGCAATTTTCTTAACGATAGCACGACCTATGTTCTGAACGAGCTCCCTGTTAACTTCGGGAGAAGTCAAAATAATTGTAAATGCTAGTCGGACAGTTCCCGGAACTAACACATCGTGTGTGCCG
This sequence comes from Haliotis cracherodii, assembly GCF_022045235.1. Lineage (NCBI taxonomy): Eukaryota > Metazoa > Mollusca > Gastropoda > Lepetellida > Haliotidae > Haliotis > Haliotis cracherodii. The sequence continues at coordinate 36,546,150 of NW_027266286.1, forward strand.
AGATTAGGAAAGCGAACCAGAAGCGTTTGATTCTGATCGATGGTACTAGGGTTATTAGTTATAGTTACAGACTGACAAATTGCTTTGACCCCTAATGCATCTGGATCTCGAAGTCTATGTTGTGGGTTTAACTTGCGCCTCCATATTGCGAAGACATTGTTATATTGAAATTATATAACCATATGTTTAATATAAAAATTTTAATCTACCTGATTTTGATAACCCGAGTACAATCGAAGAGGGTACTGATGAAACCAGCTTTGATGGCATGAATCTTAACGATGAACTTTTACAATCAACCGTCAATGATTATTACGATACCTTTAAAGATGTTAGTCCTATTGTTCGTGACTATTCAAAGTTTGAATTAGATAGTAAAGGAATATTGCGACTGCGTGGCTCTCCAGATATTGATCTTATGCCTTATCGTACTTGTAAGCCCCTAGCCTTGTCTACGATAGTCGGTAAACACGGCATCAGCACTGTTCGTGATGAATTAGGTTTTGTAGACTACTCATGAGGAGCAAAACTTTCTGAAAAGACTACTAAGGTTCTTCGGACTGTGCGTGATGAACTCGGTAACATAGATAATTTGGAAGCTTTTTGAAGGTGGCCTCGGACGGACTCGGAGAAATCTTGGATACCTATTACGATAATTCCACGTTACAGGTACCATCCTCGGAGTTTAGTATTAGGGAATTACAAGGTCTTGACAAGGCAATGCGAACAATGATATAGCCAAGCTATCCGAAATCGACAAGCATATAGCTTATGAGAAAACAAAACTTGAACAGGCGGGTGATGAATTCTGTAGACGCCGCGTTGCTGAAAGATTGCATAACTTAGAAGACGAAAGATCGGCCCGCCTCGAAGCTGCTTCCAGTAATAGAAAGGCACTTCATTCACAAATCAGTTGAATTCGAGACACTATTGATCAAGTCCTCAACGATGACAATACACTGGCTGATAAAATTAAAACATTGTTCAGAGAACAGGGAATAACCATTGCCAGTATTTTAACTGCGTTGGGATTTATTATATAGACTTTGACTCTCGCGTTAACCGGTGGCAGTACAGGTGGTAGCACTGGGAAAACTAGCTGAGAAAGCCGCGGCTGCACTTCCCGGTATAATAGGGAGTGTTGTTTCCTGGCTTTTGAATTTATTAGCTAAGACCACCACTTGGCTTAGTCAAAACTTGTGGGCACTGGTCGTAGCAATTGCAGGGCTGCTGTACGTATCCGTTAAGAACTATTTAACCAAATCAGTTCGCTAAGAACTATTTAACCAAATCATGAGTAAACCAGCCGCGACTCCACCTAATACAAGCGCTGTTTTTTCATCGATATGTTGTTGATTTTTAGCCAGATTATGCGGCGGTACTTGTGGTTGTGCGTCAGTGGGAGCGAAAGTAGATAACTGTGGCTTGACTATTCCCGTTTTGCCTGTGTTTGTTTGCGTTATTAATTCGGTATTAATATCTGAATTTAAACCTGGTTTTTGTTGATCGGTAGCAATAACAATTTTATTATTATATCCTATCACTTGACTGATCTTAAGTTCCATATTACTCGGAGACATATATAGTCCTGGCGCATAAACCTAGTCCACTTTGGATTGAGCGTACTGTAATACATCTTGATAACGCTTTATAGACGATGGTATGTCAACTGGTGAATTAATAGCATCCTCCACGTTTGCGACAAACTGTTTTTGCGCATCGAGTGCCGTCCCAGTACCAATAATGGACGTTCATGTTTGCGATTGTGCACCGAGAATTGCCCATACATAAGTTCTTATTGATTCATTAACTCTTACAAATCCTGGGTCAGTTAAATTATTTTCCGTTTTATCATTGAGAAATTCATTCCAAGCGTTTGCGGTATCGTTCAGTTGTATAAATTTTGTAACAATATAAATTAAACCACTCTTAAAACTCATAATATCCCCTCTCCAATCGTTACTCGAAAGTTCCCAGTCTTTACACCAATGATGGGTTTTTAGAAAATAATCATACATTCTTATGTAAAGTTTGCTGGTATGCAACAACTTAAACGCATTAAATGGACCTTTGTTAACTTCTTTGAATAAATCATCGCTGACTTTTTTAACAGTTTTTTGTCCGCAGTACGGAATACCTAGACCATGGTTAACTCCACTCAGATGCCAATCTTTACTCGTAGAAATATTAAATTCCTGACAAATACGTTCGAATGCCCACCTATTGTACGGATTATTTGATGCATTCCATGCTCGATCCTGTGGTAATGGAGCACTAATTTCTTTAAGTATACGTCTAATCTGATGAACGTGAAATGACAAAACAGACTTATTTAGTTCAAATCCTGGGGAATAAAGAGATACGCCACATCCCGTTGTGGCACAGCATATGGCAAAGTTTAACTGATTCTGCCAAAATTGCATCGGATTGTGAAACCAATCGTGCACCATTTTATCGCTACTTGCCGTGAACCTGTACTTTTCAAAGATATCAGGGAATTTAACGATAAAATCATAACCAGAGGCAGTTACTATAATCGACTGATTAGTAATGTATCTCGATTCCATATTTAAGTTATGATATAGTATCATTGTATATTTAATATGTATGTCACACTCCCGGGAATAACAAATGTTCAGTCTATTCAACTGCTGCATACTATCGATAACTCCGATGGACAACTCGAACTCGATGTGATGTAACCTATTACCCGCTGTGGACCAATATAAGTGCTGCAAGATATAATAATGAGATAGTAATAAATAGTAAACAATACATTATACCTGATGGGTATTACAGCGTATGCTCACTCAATGATGAATTTTTTAAGCCTAATGGAATTAATCTCACACAAAATGAGTCGAGAACTCTGGAGAATAGGATGTAAAGCTTTACGAGAGCTTAGCAATTACACTTGGATATGCAGACGGAGATATAACAGTACTCAAGACATCAGCACAGGGGGTTAAATTACCCGATTTAGTTCCCTATAAAGAGTTGTGCATCCATCTTGATCAAATAAGCACGACGGAAAATATTCAACTCGAAAGTCCTTCAACTCTGCTCAGATCTGTTCCAGTCAAAGATGAAAAATATAATAGCGGTAGAATGGAATCTTTCTCAACATTACAATATAAAAAATTGAAGCGTGGTATTATTTCAGACCTCAAAATTTCTGTATTAGATGTAAAACACCAACCTGTACATATGGGATACTTAAGTGTAACACTCCATATTATAAATAATGGTTGATTCATCAGGCCGTGGAACGCTCAGACAATGTAATACAATTGCGCTTTCCGATCTCGGAGACAGAAGGATTCGGTAAACCCGGTACCGATGGTAAGTTATACGCTTTACACTTACCAGATAATGTATACAAGCGGAAAGAAGTTACATTCACAGGTAATCTAGAAGATTGAAGCGATGTCAACATTAGTAGACTCCTTAAAAACACTTCGTACAATATTACTCGCAACAACGATAAAAAATGGACTATAGTCGATGCAAAAATCGAGTGGCTATTGAATATCGTCATTACCCCACCGTATGTGATGATGGGTAAGGCACATAATTTAACTAAGATAATAAATAGTGGCATCGTACTCGCGGCTTATATCCCATCAAAACGAAAAAGTGTGTTAGTCTCTCCCCTGCCAGAAGACCCAGTTCATATGTTATATAGTCGTCCGGCCTTACAAAATGTTAGTTTAAATTTGGTTACTGAATTCAATGATATTAAAGTTAACTTGAGTGCAATACCTTATATTTCTACGCTTATTATTGAAGTCTTGTTCGGAGATGCACCGGAAGATGCCTTCGAAATATTACCAGGTCTATCGATTAAATGGCTCAAGAAACATGAGTGTCAACGTTGCAGTATTATTCATATTGGAGCATCACCCGTTGCAACCCTCGAGGGGGTTCAAATTATTAAAAGTGACAGCATTTCTCTTTCTAAGATATTCTTGCCGTATAATATACATTTGATAAGGTTGATGTATACTCTCAAAACATTTAAGCAAGATCAATTAAAGACTATTATATGACCGTAATATACACTATGAGTTTATATCCGCGCTCAATGAAGCATTTGAAAAGATGGATACTGTTGATGGATTTTGATTACATCAAATAAATGTCAATATAGTTATATAGTAGTTTATGCAACAATAACATTCCTACTGCATCAATACTTTCGTATTTGCCATATTATCTTCTTACTTTCAACCACATGTGTCACATAGAGTTACGTCCCTTCTTTACCCCATTCCGTCGGGTACTAAACTTACTTGTTTGTTTATACATTGCAGATAGAGTTTCTTTTTTATTTACCTTCATGCCACATGCATCATGTACATTACAATTCACTATGGCCTAATATTTCTTGTATTCCTGTCTCTGTTAATAAATACGTACACTGGAACATTGTCCCATAATGCACTGCATTTCCGTCCATCCTCGTCTTCACATTCCATTGTTGTTTCACATCGCCATCTTGTCTATACGTACGCTGCTAACACTTGAAAAAACGTGACACATGACTGAAACTTTTCTCGGTGATCGTTATCAGGCCATCAATCTAACTGCCTCACAGCTGAGGCAAAGCTTTCGGAAGTACCAGCTAGTGCTTTCCGGCTACGAGCGAAGTCTGCTTAGCCTAGCTGCATGACCTCGTTTTAAGGTCACCATGGAAGGGTCGGCAGGTCGGAGAGGCATAACCCGCTCAACACGAAACCGGAGACAGAGGAATGCGCCTACACATCAAGACCGACCAGTCGATGTTTGGGATACCGACCGACCAGAAAACTGGACAGCTGCCCAGTTGAAGGATAAATTGAAAGAACTTAGAGTATGTGTTCCTGACAACATGCCAAAAAAGTTACTGTTACAAATGTATGTGCTCAACCAGCCAAATCCAAGTGATAGCCAAACACGAACCCCTCCACAACAACATACCCCTCAACGTGTAAGCAGACGACAACTAACAGCTACCATTTCCAGAGCAGAATCTGATAACCAACAGGGGCAAGGAGGCGTGACTCCACAAACGCATATCAGGAGATACTCAGCATGCTGACCTGAGACTCAACAGCTCGGACTATGTGGTACACTCCACGCCGACGCCTGGGACTTCTTCCAACATTACCCCGCCTAACAGCCTACATGATGGCCCTAATTACACGATCAGTGAGGTAGTCAACGAGATGAGACAACTCAGACAGATGGTACAGAGCCTACAACCTTCTCCACCAGGTAATAATATACCCGCATCGGCTAGCAATCCACCTGATTTCTACAGAAACTTGAATGCTCCGATACAGGGCCAGCCTGTAGCATCAGACACTTTACCCCACATCGACAGTGTCAACTCAGCCCTACGACGTCAAATTGTGGAAGGTAAAGCCATTAACCTAGCCCTGCTCCTGCGACCATCAGCCGAAACGGGAGAATATCGAACGACACAAATTGCAAGTGCAACAGGTGAGGACGACAGTGTGTCTATTAGAGACGACCTACGACACAGGAGTCTATCCTTAGGTGAATTTATTAAGGCTTTTGGAATCTATAAAGCAATCTTCTGTGAAGCCTATCCTCAACGCAGAGAAGAAATGGACAGGTATGAGAGATTACTAGTTGACATGGCATCACACTATGGAGGAACTCTCTTCTACGAGTATCATAGAATGTTCGCAGCTAGATCAGCAGCCTATGTGTGCAAAGGTAATATCATCGACTGGAGTATCTTGGACACCCGAATTTACACCACTGTTACTTCAGGGCGTCGCACAAGGGCATGTGGTATATGCCATAGTTTGTCTCATTCTACTGACACTTGCTTCATGGTCGTTTCTCATCCAGCAGAACATGGACTAAGGTACACTCCTTACCAATCAGATCGTCCTAGATACCATAGAGATCCGAACACCGATTCCCATGGCAGAAATAGAGTGGTTTTCAATGGTGTCGAGGTCTGCAACAATTACAACGACCGAGGCTGTAGCCGAGACCCGTGCCATTTCGCCCACCAGTGTATCATTTGTCGCCAAAGAGGACATGGCAAACAAGAGTGTCCCAGAGACAAGGAGAGCCGGAAAAAACGTGACACATGACTATCACCATCCACACCCATTGACACCTGTAGATTGGAAACAGACCTAAGAGGCCATCAGGACAAACAGTTTGTTCACTCTCTAATCACCGGACTTACAGAGGGGTTCAATCCTCTTATCGACCCTGTACCTTGCACCTCATTCGAATGTGATAACAATTTTAGTGCCAGAAAACAACCGGACATCGTCACAGAGCTAATCGCAAAAGAGGTGGATAAGGGGTATGTTGCCGGGCCATGGTCAAAACCACCCTTTTCCTTGTTTAGAGTCAGCCCCCTTGGTGTAGCTGAGGGGAAATATAGCAAGAAGCAAAGACTTATTTTGGATTTGTCAGCTCCACATAATGCAGAACAGCCTAGCATCAACCAATTAATAGACAAAGATTCATGTTCTTTAACATACGTGACTATTGACCACGCCATAAATATCATCAAGAAATGTGGACAAGGTGCATGGTTATGCAAAGTGGACATTTCCGATGCCTTCAAACAAATCCCAATCAATCAAGACTTTTGGAAGTTTTTCGGCTTCAAATGGCAGGAAAAATACTACTTTTACACACGATTAGCGTTTGGTTGTAGGTCCAGTCCTTGCCTATTTGATATGTTATCTACAGCTTTAGCTTGGATAGCTGAACACAAATATGGCATCAAACACATACTGTGACTGTTGGATGATTTCTTAACCATAGACCCTGTGGACTTTGAGGCAGAGCGTACCATGGCACTATTGTCACTTCTGTTCAACAGTCTGAAGGTACCACTGGCTACGCACAAAACGGTCGGCCCCGTCCAAGAACTGGAGTATCTCGGCATCATTTTGGATACGGTGAGAATGGAGGCTCGATTACCCGTCAACAAAATACACCGCATATGTGAATTTATCACAGGATTCTTAAAAAAATCTGCTTGCAAAAAACGAGAACTGCTTTCGTTATTGGGACACCTAAATTTTGCATGCAAAGTGATAGTGCCAGGACGCTCTTTCGTGGCTTTCTTGATTCAACAATCAAAGAAAGCATCTGAATTACATCACTATGTGACCATTGGCAAAGAATGCATCAAAGACCTACAAATGTGGTTACGATTCCTATCTGGTTGGAATGGAGTTTCCTTCTTCCTTGACAGTCACACAACAAGTCAAGTCAAATTGCAATTATTCACGGATTCTTCTTCCGTAGGATTCGGCGGAATTTATGGATCCCGATGGTTTGCAGACACCTGGCCGGTCGACTTGCCACTGAAGAAAAACACAGGACTTGCCATGTCATTCCTAGAATTATACCCTATCGTCGTAGCCGCAGTACTGTGGGGTCATGAATGGCAATCCAAGCGTATTCTTTTTTTGTGTGACAACAGTGCGACAGTTGATATTATCAGGAAAGGCAGGTCTTAATGTACTAACATCATGCAACTGATGCGTAGACTTACCTGGTGTGCCGCTAATCATAACTTCATTATACTAGCCACACATGTACCTGGTGCTTCAAACAATATAGCTGACTCTCTCTCTCGATTGCAGATGGCCAGATTCAGGCGGCTGGCACCACTAGCAAACATCACCCCCCACCAGTGCCCACCAACTCAGCAAGTACTTTGGACTTAGATACCACACTACAGACACTCTGGGATGCAGCAGTAAGTCGTCGAACAAGAGATACCTATGCCGTCGGATATCAGTGCTTCGTGAGATTCCTCATCATGTGCCAGCTACTGAGATATTCCAGCAATAATCTGCCGGATCTGAGTGAGAATGTACTTATCCAATTCGTAGCCTACTGTTTCAAAACACTCCAGTTAAAATATGCAACTGTCAAAACTTATTTGGCAGGGATCAAGTACGAGTATATGGTTCATGGTGTACATTGTGTGTTTGACGAAGCTAGCTTTGGAGCTCTCAGTAGACTTCAGACTGTCCTCCAGGGATACAAAAAATTGAATTCAGCTCCTACACTACGACGTCTCCCTATCACCTATGAAATCCTTTGTAATATGGTCGACACACTACGAGGTGGAGTGTTCGGCCCATTTAATGACCTCATCATGGAAACCATGTGTACAATTGCTTTCTTTGGCTTCATGCGCTGTAGTGAGTTTACTTGTACATCTGACTTCGACCCGGCAGTAAACATGTGCATCAGTGATGTCAGCTTTGATCATTCAGTGAAATGTGCCAAAGTATTCCTGAAAGCATCAAAAGCTGACCCATTTCGGAAAGGTGTCTTCATTACCTTATGCCATACAGGCAAACGTGTGTGTCCATATACAGTCCTCTACAAATGTGTCAGTGTAAGACTAGCTAGCAATGCTATACAAACCGATCCTTTGTTCATTAATTCAGATGGTCAAACGATCAACAGGGCTAAGTTCCTGCAATCGCTCAGAAGCTTACTTCGAAGGATCCGTATAGATTGTGATCTATACAATACGCATTCCTTTCGGATAGGAGCTGCATCCTCCGCAAGTCAGGCCCGTTTAGAGGGCCATCTGATTCAAACGCTTGGACGCTGGAAATCGGAATGCTACACGAGATACATTCACGTATCTCATTCGACAATACAGTCGGCACAACAAGCCATGTGCGTGTACTCGCACCAGTAGACTTTGCTTGCATGCATGCCAGCGAACAAACTGTATATCTATTATCATACCTATCAAGTGATGCAAGAGCTCATCTGTATATTTCTATGCATATTCTATGCATACCTACTATAATACCTACTATGATGCAAGAGCTCATCCGTATATTTCCATGCATATTTTGGGGGGCATTCATTACATTCAATTCCCATCAATTTCATTCATTCTCCTGGGCCTCAAAACATTCTCCCCTGGAGAAACTGTTTTGGCCCCCCAAAAAATTCACAAGTACCCGGCGCGCTACAGGGTAACCCTAGGACACAGTCCGGCGCGTTACCACTTGGCCCCAGGGTACCATCTCACTTTTCCTGCATACAGCCCCCCATGTATGCCAAACTTGTATATATGTACATCTTAATAAATCATAATTTAGTTTACATCTTGTTGTGTTATTGTTGCATAAAATGTCAATATAGTTATATACAGTGATCGCTCGCTATTGCGCTCTTCGATAAAGCGCTACTTCGGTTACTACGCGCGGTAACGCATGGCTCCCAAAATTTATGTACACTTTTATTACTGATAGTTTTACACAGACATAATTGTATTGTTGTTCGTTGTTCATTTGCACATAACGCTTCTCATTGCATAATCAACCGTTTATCGCTGAATGGAGTTCTAATAATCTGTTTGAAAACATCCGCGGCAAGTCCCGGAAATACGATTGTTCAACTAGTTAACTTTTCACACTATCGACCTTTGATCTTAGAAGCGCATGCATGCAATAAAAGAGAACCACAAGCGAAGTTTATATTCTTAATTAGTGGGCAATCCAATTTGAGGCGACACTGTCACACACATGTAGTTGCTGTCACAACACGGCGGTCATTCATTTCGTAATCGCGCTTTCGTAACATCGCCTGGTTTTTTCCGTAGTTATAACAAGCGATTTCATTGGATTAAAATTTGTTTCTAATGACGCTTTCTTGCCGAAATCTACTACAAGTTTCGTGATTGGTCAATTTTGAGCACGTGACCTCAGGCAGCCAATCAAATTATAGCTGTGATACCAAGCTCGTGTTTGATAAATTTCAGAAGTTGGCGAAAGATTTTTTGTTAAATCGTGTTAATCTGAACGTTTTAAGCAGGAAATCACGATATATATTAAAAATATGGAACTTCGCGAATGTATCGTGCTAGGTTACGAGCTGTGACAAAGATTTTTCATCCATATATTTTTGCATTAAACATTGTGTCCGAGCCAAGAATTCAAGGCGACGAAAGCCGAGATGTCATTTGACTTACATTACATCCGTTCGCACGAAACGATGGAAATAATAACTTAGATGTAAGTTTGATTACTTTTAGATATATTTTTGTTGATTTTATTTATCACTTTGTATAATATATTTAAAGATTTGTTTAAAACGTCTTTATTTTGCTCTTTGATGTGGACCCGTTGTCGAAATGTGTGTCCGAGAATTTTATTTTCAATAACATCGCGGGAAATAGTGAATATTTTTTTAATTTATCGATTAAAAATGATAAATTGAAATGGAATAGGTATTTCAGACATTGTGAAATGTGACAGATTTAATAAATGAATGATATTACAGGTAGATCTAGGTCCATAAAAGTATATACTATTTTGATGTGACGTGAGATAAACACATATTGATGATTTGAGATTTTCCGAGCGCGCGCCTCGGCCTCGGTTAAACGGCTCATCGTCTATAACGCCCACCAATTATTTGGACCCCATTGGTAGCGTTATAGCGAGCGATGACTGTAGTAGTTTATGCAACAATAACATTCCTACTGCATCTATACTTTCGTATTTGCCATATTATCTTCTTACTTTCAACCACATGTGTCACATAGAGTTACGTCCCTTCTTTACCCCATTCCGTCGGGTACTAAACTTACTTGTTTGTTTATACATTGCAGACAGAGTTTCTTTTTTATTTACCTTCATGCCACATGCATCATGTACATTACAATTCACTATGGCCTAATATTTCTTGTATTCCTGTCTCTGTTAATAAATACGTACACTGGAACATTGTCCCATAATGCACTGCATTTCCGTCCAGCCTCGTCTTCACATTCCATTGTTGTTTCACATCGCCATCTTGTCTATACGTACGCTGCTAACACTTGAAAACCCACCCACCTCCCTTACAACTTTACACTTTTCTACACATGGCTTCTGTACCAGACGCCGACAGCATTCAAACCTTACAACTCTCATTTTCCCACTATGCATCTACTACTTGCCATCCTCCTCCATCCAAATTTCAACTACTTAATTTGGGCACTCATGGCAGCAGCCAGCACCATCATCTTATTATTACTCATTTCACATTTTCTTGTAACTACCTCTTACTTCGGGACTGTATGCAGATATGGGCCTCAAAACATTCTCCCCTGGAGAAACTGTTTTGGCCCCCCAAAAAATTCACAAGTACCCGGCGCGCTACAGGGTAACCCTAGGACACAGTCCGGCGCGTTACCACTTGGCCCCAGGGTACCATCTCACTTTTCCTGCATACAGCCCCCCATGTATGCCAAACTTGTATATATGTACATCTTAATAAATCATAATTTAGTTTACATCTTGTTGTGTTATTGTTGCATAAAGCGACATAAAACATCGAATAGAGATTGATAGAGAGTTGAGACTTGGATTGTATAAAAAGTATCGCAGAGCTGTGAATGCTCTGGACGGAGTTGACACCGCGCATGTAGCAGCTGGCATGGGACTCGGTGTAGCCGGTGTTGGTTTATTATCAACTATAATCGCCGCGCCTATCGTACTCGGCATGGAAATAGCGGCTGGAGTCTCAGGACTGGCAGGAATAACGATAAAATTCCTTTCTCGTAGGCTGCAAAAGAAAGCATTAAAACACGATAAGATTCGGATACTCGCCGAAGCAAAGTTGAACAGCATTGGGGATCAAATTTCGACAGCAATGGCTGATTGTAAGATATCCGAGGATGAGTTTCGTTTGGATTGTATAAAAAGTATCGCAGAGCTGTGAATGTTCTCGACGGAGTTGACACTGCGCTTGTAACGGCTAGCATGGGACTCGATGTAGCCGGTGTTGGTTTATTATCAACTATAATCGCTGCGCCTATCATACTTGGCATGGAAATAGCCGCCGGAGTCTCATGACTGGCAAGAATAGCGATAAAATCTATTTCTCGTAAGTTGCAAAAGAAAGCATTAAAACATGATAATATTCGGATACTCGCCGAAGCAAAGTTGAACAGCATTGAATCACATATTTCAACAGAAATGGCTGATTGTAAGATATCCGAGGATGAGTTTCGTTTAGTGCTGTCGGAACTCACCAAATACAACGTAATGAAGCATGAACTTCGATCAAAATCTCGTAAGACCAGTGGTATTACAAATGTAGAAAAAAAAGTTCATAGAACAGGGGAGGCAACAAGCGCGTCAATTATTCCGTGACCAAAACCAAAGAACTGGTTGGAGATTAAAAATAGATTACTTACTATCATTAGATCACATTTAGACAAATGCTTACATAGATATATAAAAATGGAGAATTACAACATTTATGTTCATGGACAAAATTTTTATATCAGTAATGTCAAACCAACAAATGAAGAACACAAAACATTTTTGTTCATAGACAAAATTATCAAATTGAGAGAATTACCACAAGGTATATATTATATCAGTAAACCAAACAAATACGATCATCAATTACCAAGAAGAGTATATAATCTGGCCTACTTGTAAAATAATAGAGAAATTTATATCATAGACTCCAGGTGGTGGTGAGCTAGAGTCAATTTAACTTAATCTCATGACTATCGTTAAATCGCATAATCATTTTGGCATAAAAAATGCCACCTGTAGTAGCAGTATAGGTATATAAATCTGGCTCCAGTGGAGAACCATCATTACCTATACTACTGCAGCCAACACCTTTCAGGCACCTGCTTCTACCCCAGCACCTCCCACTCCAGCAGAACAACCATCTCCTGCGCTCTCCATTAGTCATGTTCAACATTTGTCCGCCAATCCGATCAGCCAGCTTACCGATCAGCCATCCGACCAGCTGTCCGACCAGCCAGGTATAAGCTTGCAAGCTTTTCCCTACCACGATACACGGGCAGCTAGATCTTCGCTTTGGGCCCAGCAGGGTACCGCAAGGCCAACCTCCCCAGCTGAGACACCGTACGGTCGCCGCACAGACTCCACGGCAACCCAGCCGACCGTTAAGACTCTGTACGGTTACACCACAGACTCCACGGTGAACCTGCCGACCATCAAGCCATTCGGCCATCTGTCAACCGACAGTACCCAAGCCAGTCCGACGGACTGTTTAGCCGACCGAGATGAGGTTACCGTACGGGCTCTGTTACATACGGGCAGCCATCACAAACCGCACAAACTTTTATCATACCGGAATCCTGGACACCGGAGGAAGACAAGCCACAGGGAGGATACATGGCGGACTATTACAAATATCCAACCCCCAACGGGAGCTACCCACAGTCACTCGGAGGCAGAAACGGAGTGTTATGAAAAGATTAATCAGTCTGACGACTCACCCCAGCAGGATTATACGGAGGATTATATCAGGGGGTTATATCACCTCATGCCTGTACTCCATCCTCCTATGACAGAAAATTTGCCACCTAAGATGTCGGACTATGGGGATGTCATGCTCCTACATCATCTCAACACATCCACCAGACATTGCTTTGGCCGAGCAAGGTAGTAGAGGTAGCAAGGTAGTCTACTCAAGCTCAGACATGATGAATGACTACCCTTACCTCCATTGAATCAGAAGTTGTATAGAACACATGATGCTCCACTTCTGGATTATCAAAGTTTGGACGAAGACTTTATGAAGCTAGTACGCAACCCTAATACTAATGTCACATTACCTGCTTCACGGATTAAGGATCTGTCCTCGGTATCCAGATATTCAATGACCATTGGCGCTTATATCAATTGGTTTGTCGTCGGAATCAGACACATCATTCCACCATTACAGACATCATATGAAGGCATACCCGGAGAGACTCCTATGACTATTAGGATGGATCAAGTCGGACCATCGACAGCCTCCTAGACACTATAGTCAGAATGCAGGAAGACTTATTCTCCACCCAAGTCTGGATGTCTTCACAGCTGCTATAGATTCAGCGTCAACAACTTCTAACACAGATTCGTTCAAGAGCTGTTTCCAGCCAAACCAAGAGGTTGATAATGTTACAACCGATATCTACGCCCAAGACATTCAACGGGAAATTGGGACATCTCATAGATGAGATCAGACAAGATACAAGAGAATGATTCCAAGTATATACTATCAGCCTAGCTGCCTAGGCCCATGGATCTTCCCAGCCCCAGAAGCGTTCCTTTGATCAGAAAGACTCATCTTATAAACAGCCTCCTAAGAAGAGGTTTGTCCCTTCCAGGAAGGATTCATTCCAACTGAGTCAGGGGTATGACAAGCACCAATCTTCTCAGGAATCTTTTTGTAAGTCCGACTACAAGAAATGAGGATCCCATCACTGAGGCAGATCTGGGGGCAGAGGTGAACGCAGAATCTGACTACATAATGCCAACTCCAGGACCTGAGGGCACCTTCTGTCATACACCGAAAAATGGAAGCAGATTACGCCCGACTGCTAGATTCTTGATGTCTTGGCTCACGGTTACAAACTTCATTTCAAGAAACATCCTATGTTGAAAACTCAAGCCGTCTGACGCAGATTTCATCCAGTCTGAGCCAAACTAGCCGTAGCAGATATGGCTGTCAAGAAGCTACTAAAGAAGCAAGCCATTCGGATCCTAGCGGAGACCAACAAGACCAAAGGCTTTTATTAGCTAGTATTCCTAGTCCCGAAGAAGAATACGACCGACATGAGGATGATAATCGACCTAAAGATCTTCAACAAGAAATTCCTGGTACCTCTGCCAAAATTCCAGATGGAATCCGTATGGAAGATGGCTCATCAGCCTCAACCTACAAGATGCCTATCTTCACGTCCCATCGTATAGGAAATACCTGTGATTCGCAATCAAAGGTTGACGTTACAAGTTCTAAGTCTTACCATTTGGGATATCAGTAGCCTCTTTGCTATTTACCAGGATTACAGCACCAGTCATCAGACGATTTCCTTGCTGCAGATCAAGAGGAAGCTCAGTTACACCAGAACATGATATTTCTGATCCAGCTTATGACCCACCTTGGCTTCCTGGTCGATCCCTCCAAGCCCGAGACCTCTCCAGTTCAAGACATCATATACAGTCAAGTCTCGTTAATCCGACAATCGGCTTTATCCGACACTAATGATGGGAACTGATTAAATCAGTGCTATTTAGACCCGTTAATCCGACAGTCTCGCACTCGACTCCGACACACCTAATTTGCAACGAATTATCAAAATCACTCATTAATCAGTATTGTTAATCCGACACAGAGTATTCAGAGTATTCCGTGGTCATCTGCCCGCGAGTACACAGCCGGTGTTATGAAGCAAGACAAGTCGGCTGGTAGCTGCATATTACAATGGCTGCAGAGAAAAACTTGCTTAACAATAAACAATTAATGCTTTAAATAAAGAAAACAGGATTAATCACATGCTTAGATTACCTCAATATCATTACAATCAGATACAAGGACATCCCATTACAGGTGGTCACGTCAGAACAACCTTTCGCGAACCATGACTGACCAATGAAATAACTAACAGGAAGTTAACTTTAGCCACTTAGAAAGCAGCTTTCTTAGCTTTGCGGTACCAGTTTCAAACTTGCGACTTCCATTCAAGGCTATGCTTTTAAAAGTATTTTGAATAAGTCATACAGTCCGTAACAGTTGTTTTGTGTTGAGCTTTAGAAGTTGCATGATATGAGAGCATATTCTGTTGACAATGTAACATAACAATATGAATATTTCATTTATATTTTTTATTACGTGTTTGTATCGTTATCTATCGTGTAGTTGTCCGATTTTCGATCACAAACGTTGATACTACTTAATTTCATTTATCCGACATACTCGTTAATCCGACATATACATATGCAACCAACAATGTCGGATTAACGGGACTTGACTGTAAATTGGAGCACATTTCCAACTACCCAAGGGATATCTATGTCCACCAGAGGATTGATTTGTCAAGACTGTCACAATGATTCAATCACTTTCAAGTAAACCTAGCAGGTCTCTAAGGTGGTGGAGGTCTCTACAGGATATGACCTTCAGAGGAAAGTTGAAGTTACATCCTGGACATGGATCAACTCTCTACAATATTTACAATCAAACCCACATGACTATCACATGACTACCACATGACGAAAACGTTACGGAAGTGTCGATTTTGTTATGAAAATGTGAAGTGATGTTGTGTTGCGTTATGACAAATGAAGGCATGAAAAAGGTATTTTCTAAATCCCCTATGGGTCTTTAATCTGTTTCATATGATTTATTATATTGTTTTGTTTTCTGACAGTTTCACTAATTATGTATTTCATGCTACTTTACTTTGTTCGAAGACAGAGACCGAACATTTATTATGTTGTTTGCCATACAAGTGCTAAGGACAAGTTTTTTCTGTATGGAAGGGGTTAAATTGGACGATAAATTCGAAAACAGTAAACTGTAAATTGTTTGTATGATTCCGATTCTCTAGACATGAACAATCTGCATATACCATGTTAAGATTTGGTCAAAGAAAACTGGCAGTGTTGAATTATGTTTGTACATTTATGTGATTGACATTAGTTAACTTATTTATTGTAACCAATGGCAGATAGCAGGGCATATCTTAGTTTAACACTCATGGAGTTTGTTTTAGTTAAAAAAAAAAAAAAATTCAATTCCATCATCTGTCTTTATTAATTCATGTGTAGGTATAACACTTTTTTCATCAAACTTCACAGATGGATAGTAAGATTAAAATAGTTTCGGCTAATTGTAGAGGGCTTGCAGAAAAAAGTAAAAGACTTGAAATTATGAAAATTTGGCACAAAAAGAAGTATTCTGTAATATGTCTCCAAGATATTCACATTTCTGATAAAGATAAAGACGTATTTAGAAATGAATGGGGACTAAATTGCATTATAGCTCCTTTTACAACCAACTCTAGAGGAGTAGCTATTTTATTTAATAACAACACTGAAATAAAAATTCATAAAAGTTATATTGACAATAATGGGAACTATATTATATCAGATCTAACTATTGATGGGATTAAAATGACATTGACTAACCTTTATGGTCCAAATAAAGATGAACCTTCATTTTATATAAAAATATTTGAATTAATTGCAGAATTGGGAAACGAATCAATGATTATATGTGGTGATTGGAACCTGGTTTTAAATCCATCTGTAGATCTAGAAAATTATAAACATATCAATAACCCTAGTGCAAGAAAGATTATTACAGAGAAAATAGAGCAATTTGATTTAGTAGATACTTAGCGAGAACAAACCCTGACAGCAGAAAATTTACATGGTGGAAAAGAAACCCAAAACCACAGGCTAGATTAGACTATTTTCTTATTTCACAGGATTTGCATATCCTCTCATGTGATACGGCTATTATGACAGGGTATAAATCTGACCACTCCCCAATAACATTGTCATTTTCGAACGCTTTAAGTAAAGAGAGGGGGAAGGGATATTGGAAATTTAACACCTCACTATTGCGAAAAGAAGAGTATAGTAAGATAGTCAAGGAGACTCTAAAAGAAACATTACATGAGTATGCTGATAGCAAATATACCGAAGAGGAAATTGATTCTCATATTGAAAATTCAACATTGCAACTAAAAATTTCTAATTGTCTTTTTCTGGAAACTTTCTTAATGAAGCTAAGGGGTAAAACTATCTCTTTCTCTTCCTTTTTAAAGAAAGATAAGAACAAGAAACTAAAAGACTTGGAAGAAAATATTAGCGTTTTGGAAGATAAAATAAGAACTGATTTCCAAAATGTAGATGAAAAAATATTTTCCGATTTATCAACAATGAAAAAATAGTTAGAAAAATACCCTGAAGAGGCGGTAAAAGGATCCCTAATTAGGAAAAGAATAACCTGGTATGAAGAAGGGGAGAAACCTACAAGTTATTTCTGCCACCTTGAAAATAGACATCATACCACTAAACTAGTTAATAGCATTAAAACGGAAAAGGGTGAAATCTTAGATGAATTAAAGGATTTTTATTCTAAACTATATAAACAGACCTACATTAATAATAATGTTAATAATAACCTGTTAGAAGAAATCAACACACCAATAATTAATGCCAAAGAATACCATGACCTAGAAAAAGATCTCTCAAAAGAGGAAATTAATCTTTTCTATGAAAAATAATAAAAGTCCAGGAATAGACGGTCATCCTATTGAGTTTTTCAAATGTTTCTGGAATGATTTAGGAGAATGGATATTTAGATTCATACAGGAAACCTTTGATGACAACTCATTATCATGTACAATGAACAGGGGAGTTATCACTGTCTTCCAAAAGACAGAAAATTGTTAAAAAACTGGTGCCCAATCTCATTGCTAAATGCTTTATATAAAATTATCAGCTCATGTATTGCTAATAGAATTAAAAAAAACTTAAATACAATCATACACCATAACCAAACAGGATTTATTCCAGGTAGATGTATAAGTGAAAACACTAGGAAGCTCTTTGATATTATCTTTGAAACTAAAAAACTTAACAAACCTGGCTTACTCCTATTAAAAGATTTTGAAAAGGCTTTTGATACAATTTCTACACCTTTTTTAATACAAGTAATGACAAAATTTGGTTTTGGGCTGAATATCATTAAATGGGTAGGTATTTTGTCTTCTAATACCACTGCATCCGTTATTCAAAATGGACATCTATCATCATTTTTAGGCTTGAAAGGGGATGTAGACAAGGAGATCCAATTTCACCCTATTTATTTATTATCGCTGTAGAAATTCTAGGTATTATGATAAGAACAAATCCAGATATAAAAGGTATAACACTTAACGATAAGGAAAATAAACTAGGTCAGTATGCGGACGATGCTCTATTATTTCTAGTTGGATCTGAAAAAAGCCTTAATACACGTACATCAATGGATACCCTGAACAAATTCTATCAAATGTCAGGACTTAAAATAAATGTAGAAAAAACAAAAGCAATTAGGATAGGATCATTGTCTAAAAGTAATCTAGTTTTAGCACATGACTTTAAACTTGATTGGTATAAGGGAGATTTTGAAATTTTAGGGATAACTTTAAATGCTTCATTGAACAACCTTTGGGTATTCAATACTAGAAAAAGATTAGAACATATAAATAGACTACTAGCTAATTGGCGTAGAAGAACCTTAACTTTTATTGGAAAAATTACCGTTATCCAAACTCTTGCTATATCAACTCTGGTACACATCTTCTCTGCTTTACCTAATCAACCTAAAGCATTTATTACCGACCTAAACACAATAATTTTTAGATTCCTTTGGAATAACAAAAACGACAAAATTGAGAAATCAACAATTAGTAGAAATTATGAAGATGGAGGTCTAAGGATGATAGATATTGAATGTTTTATTAATGCTCTCAAACTATCTTCATTACAAAAGTATATAAAAAAGCATGAAGATTCTACAACAATCTTTCCTCTACAACATCTTTTCAAACTTGGTTCTAATGCTTTAGACTGTTTGTCTAAACATGATAACCCTTATTGGAGAGATGTATTGTCTGCTTGGAAGATATTTTACCAAAAAATGAGTTTGTATGAATATGATTTAGACCACATTTTGAATCAACCACTCTGGCTGAATCATTTATTTAAATCATCTTATATTATAAAAAAATTGGTTTAATCAAGGTGTTAAGAGTGTTAGAGACCTTTGGGACAACAATGCTTTTCTTAGTTTTGAAAATTTCAAACAAAAATATAAGATCCAGGGAACTTTTTTAGACTTTCAAAAATTACTGAACAATATTCCAAAGAGTTGGAGATTTCAAATCAGAGACAAAACCCTTGATGTTAATGTAGTTCAACTGAACAATATATGTAAACACTTTTTTAATAACGTTAAAAAATCAAGGGCTTTTTATGATGAACTAATTAGGAATGATACTGTACCGAAATCATTAGAACACTGGGATACTGTTTTTCCTCAAGGTTTGGATTGGAAAGATATACTTCTATGTTATAGAAAATGCACTCATGATTGTAAACTTTTAGATTTTCAATATTGATTTATAAACAGAATAATTTACACTAAGAAAGAATTACTCAAGATGAAACTTGTCAATGAAGATATTTATACTTTCTGTAAAACTGCTTCTGAAGATATGTCTCATGTATATTTCGATTGCCAATCTGTTCGACAATTTTGTTTTAAAGTTGAAAACTTCCTAAATAACAACCCGCAAACAAATTTCATCCTTTCAAAACTTAATATCTTTTTTGGAATTTTCACTCAAAACCATGTAGCAAATCATATTATTATACTAGCAAAGAGATTCCTCTCATATCAAACATAAAACAACAAGATTTATCTTTCGAACAATTTCTTTCACTACTAATAGACACAATTTGTTTGGAAAGGTATATCGCTAAAAAAAAATAACCAATTTAACCAATATGCTCAGAAATGGCAAAACTTACATCTCATAATCTAATGAAGCAGTTGAAACATATTACCTGTTATTTAGTAATCATCTATTTCTTGTAAACAATTATTTATAATCTCCCTCTCAGTTTGAGAAGAACCTTAATAATGACATATTCTACACAATCTGCCTGTCATAACCTATGAAAATTATAACTTGTGTTAATACTATCATATATACACATGTTAATACCTACACTTGTAACAATATACATGAAATGGAATAATAAAAAAAACAAGGAAAAAAAACCAAACTCTCTACGATCCCACACTCAAGAGTTCAAGACTCAGTTACCTCCCAACTTATTACAGGACCTGCATTGGTGGACTCACAGAGGGCATGTAAAGGGCGGCATCCCCCTGACTTCTCCGATGTCCTAACACCACCTATTCACAGACTTATCAGATTTGGGATGGGGAACCCATATGGACAATCTCACGGTACAGGGATCTTGGAACACCGGAGAGAAGAACCTTCATATCAACTGCAAGGAAATAAGGGCCATCTGTTACACCATCCTGGCATGGAAGATACGTCTCTCACAATCGTCCATCCTCATAGCCACGGACAATACCACAGAAGTTGCTTACAACCTGAAACAAGGGGGAACAAGATCCAGCTCCCTGATGACAGGGTTTACACAATTGTTTGCCTTGGCAAACTCCATCAAGTGCTGGATGGAAGCAAGACATATATCCAGGAAACTGAACATCTTTACCGACAGCTTTTCGAGAATAGTTGCAACAGAATGGAACTTACATCTACAGATCTTTGTTTGTATAACCACACACCACACCTGGATCTATTTGCCACCTGCCAGAACCATCAACTTCTGGTTTATATCAGTCCAATTCCCGACCCAAGAGCTCATATGATCTATGCACTATTGATGGACTGGACGGGTCTATTTGCATACTCATTCCTTGACAATGTCATCCACAAGATGGAGGAGACGGATTGCATAATAATCCTGATAGCACCAATATGGCCCAGCAGAGCGTTGTTCCCCAGATTACTAAGACTACTAATGGAAGAACCTATCCAGTTACCTCTGCGTCGAGTTCTGTTATGACAACCCAAGTCCAAGCATTTTCCACAATAATCTGTCCAGCCTACATCTAACAGCCTGGAAGTTATCATGCAGAAAATGCAGAAATCTGGATACTCTGAGCTTGCCTCAGAAGCTGTGGCAAGATCATGGAGACCTTCATCCTCCCTTATATATGACAACAGATGGGACAAGTTCAAGAGGGGGGCGTGCAAGGATTCGACACCAGCATCAGAAGGTGAGTACACCCTTGATTATTCTGTCTATTAGGTGTCAGATGGATTAGGAGCACCTTGAGTACCAACTGCCTGAAGTGACCAGAAGTGACGTCATCACTGGATGTGATGTCAGCACCAGAAGTGACATCAGCACCGGAAATAGCAGTACAAGGTCCATCTGATCAGCAAATGACATTTTTTGTAGAAATGGACCTTGAGAGACGTCATTATCCAATGAAAGGGAAGTGTCAAACGGAAAGTTGTGTCACACCTGGAAGTGGTGTCACAACCAGAAGTGACATCAGCACCAGAAGTGACAACAGCACCAGTATTAGTGTCACAAACCAAATTTAACAAGATATGACGTCATTGGGTAGAAATTGACCAGAAATGATATCAGTACAAGGTCCATCTGATCAGCAAATGACATTTTTTGTAGAAATGGACCTTGAGAGATGTCATTATCCAATGAAAGGGAAGTGTCAAACGGAAAGTTGTGTCACACCCGGAAGTGACATCAGCACCAGAAGTGACAACAGCACCAGTATTAGTGTCACAAACCAAATTTAACAAGAAATGGCGTCATTGGGTAGAAATAGACCAGAAATGATATCATTATTACTAACAAGATATAATAAATAGCAAATATAATAGCAATTATAGTGAAGGTATCACATATTTGACCGATTCTTGAGACATTCTGATTTTCAAGTCCTCAGGGGGGAAATTTCAGAGGAAATTCTCGCGAGTCAGGATTAGAATCAGTTAATAATGGTTTTCAGAAGAGGATAACTGTCAATTACACAGGGAGTTATTAAAGGCAGATCCAACCAGGTCCCTTGTGTATATTCTGGCAAAGATGTATCGTATATCTCTGTGTATAAGGCGAGTTTTTCGTACCTTAAATGAGGGGGTTAAGAAGGGGGGTCGTCTTATACATGGAGTCGAAGATCTCACATTTTTTTCCACTGGCGATGTCAACTGGCGTTCGATAGCCAGCCCAGCATTTGACAATAAAACTTTGCATTTCATCCTAAATAACTGTTCCAATAACTATTTCCATACATAAACATGATTTGTATCTCTTTTCCTTGAATAAAGTTTAATGATTTCTGCAAATATAGTTGAAATGACCCTCGCCTCGATGCAGATTGTCAAACCAGCTGACATGGTAAAACAATCAACATCCGTGAGTAGAGAGCCGGAAGTACTGGTAAGCATTTGCATATTGCACATGTGTCCTAACATGTGATAACCGGTGAAGCTGAAATCAATTCCCGCTGTTTTTACAGTTGTATTAACAACTGTTGGAGACAGTGTGAATAAGTGATTGTGGAATAAACACGCTAATTGTGAAGCAAATATAAGCCTAGTTAGTTACAACATAGTTAATTGGCGATTAAATTACTCACCATTGTCTCTTATATGTTATTACTTCATAAATGAATTTTATTTTACGGACACCAATTTGGTGTCGTACCGTGTAAACACAAAATGGCAACATGTGCTGGAGTTACACACGCGACCAATCATCGTAGAAAAACCCCCGCAAGATAGACATATTTTTATTGCATATATAAGGTTTGTGTGCGCACTTGTGATGTGCTTCATTCCAGGTCCACTTATACACGGAGTATAGGATTTTGGGTTGATTTTGAAGGCGTGTACAGGGGGTCGCCTTATACACAGCTATTTGGGAACAACTAATTGTGTGTGATTGACAGTGAAGAGGACATCTGTTGAAAATCTGAAAATTTTAGTTAGTGTGACTGAAGCCAAAATACAGGATTTATGGCAGAGATGTAATAGAGGTAGTATTCAAAGAATTATTAGCAATTATAACTATTGTTCTATATTGGCGCTGAACACATCCAAATCTCGCTGGGGTTAGGGTAGGTTACCCACGAACTCTGACCTTGGATCCCCTTGGATCCCTTTTACGATCAATCACCCCTTTACGATCATTAGGGTTAGGTACCCATTTAGTGGCTATTAGATTACCCCGAACTAAATCCTCAGCCCTTGGGTCCCCTTTACAATCATTTGGGTTAGGTACCCGTTTAGTGGCTATTATTTATTATTATTTTATTGCTGCTCCTATTATTCTTCACA
The DNA here is from genome assembly GCF_022045235.1 of Haliotis cracherodii. Taxonomy (NCBI): domain Eukaryota; kingdom Metazoa; phylum Mollusca; class Gastropoda; order Lepetellida; family Haliotidae; genus Haliotis; species Haliotis cracherodii. The sequence goes on from NW_027266286.1 coordinate 36,569,890, forward strand.
CAAAAACATCGAGAGAAAAAAGGACGAAATGGTTTAGTGTCAAATATTTTGGCTACTGGAAACTGTCCTGGAACATTCACACAAGCCACTTTCACCCGCTACATTTATTTAGAACTGATTCAAAAGCAAACTCACCCTTGTGTCATCACTAGCCATGCCTCCCTCGTTCCTTACAATTATCCACATTTTCCTTATAGTGTTCCCTACCACACTTTTCTGTCACAAAAATCACCTGATGAGTTACTAAATTCCATGTCATTCATGCAAAACCCTGAGTTCAACGTCTGATGCCTCATGCCAAGTATGCTCATGATATTAATCACTGGATTGTCTGGTCATATAGCTGGAATTTTGCTGAGTGCGGCGTTAAACAACAAACCAACCAACCAAATCATGCCAAGAACCGTTTTCAATTCTCGCCATATCGGCTTATTCATCACCACCACTCAGTATCTTGTAGATTACGGAATGGGACGAGAGTGCGAAGTGGCATTGGGATCACTCTTAAGTGTCCGTAGACTAAAGTCACGAGACACCATGCCTACCCGTAACCTTCGTAAGTGTCTGTCACCTATTCTACCCTTTTCGTTCACTTCCGTAACGGTGTAGGCATGACTTGGTAAATTTGCACTTGGTTTCACAGTGTGGATGTAGCTCAGTCGGTTAGCTGTCGGGCTAACAATCCGAAGGTCGCGAGTTCACATCCGACAGATTGTCATAAAATATTGGTTGCTGTCTTTGACACACGTGACCTACGGAAGAGATCCTCCTCACTAGAAGCTGTGGTACTGTATTCTAAAGGTGCTCGTATTTGATAAATGGCAGGACCAGCCTGGGCCACTATGAGGGCAACTTAACTGCATAAAAGTGCTGAGATAAAATAATTATGCAGCCACATATTTCCATTATGCAAAATGCCAATGCCATATTCAGCACAATGATGCCAGAACACACAGAGCATTTATCGCAAAATCGTACCTACACAACAACATTCAGGTCCTGCCCTCATCCTATCGAAAGAGTTGGATAGATGAGTGTCAACCACAGCACTACAGGCCGACTCTGACACCCTTCCCCAACATCTCCTTCGAACCAAGCAGTCAAGCAGTTCTTGACTCCCAGTGTCAGCACATGTGATGCTGACTGCAGAAGGCCTTGATGTTTGACGTTTGACATGTCAACAATTAGCAACTTGTGTCAGCTGTGGTAGCATGTGTCAAATGAGAACATCCAGCTGCTTTCTGTTGAGCCATTAAATGAATTAATCAAATATCACCAAACTATGCATTTGCATCATATTGATTGTGTTAATAAAAAAACTGGCCCGCCATTATAAACAACTTCTCAGGCACTATTAATGACATGAGCAGAGACATATTAGTATACTTGTACAGACCTCAGGTAGAACTCGTGGTGATCCTGATTTCAGCTTTGGATCCTTATTGGGCTTCACATCTTGCACATGTTGGTCAATAAGTGGTGTGAAGTTAGTATTTACTTGTGGCTGTGGTATCCAGGAAACAGACCTTGGATAAAAAATAACAACTATTGAAAATGAAAAGTTCAAAGTAACATAGCACAAACGAAGTAAATCTATTCTTATAAATAACCATTGTCAACAAACTTCTGGAAAATTCTCTTTTTTGTGTGAAACAAGATAAGAGCAATATGTACATATGGGCAGGTTGTTTAACCTTTTTTAGTACTTCAATGATCACCTATTCACACAGAGAGTTGTAAATATACACTTAATTAGAGATGTCACGATTCACCAGTACACTGGGTCATCGATAACATTCTCAGACTTACGATATGCGATACAAACTTACCTATTATATATCAATTCATATTTTAATCCTGTATCATATCACACACAGAACAATTAAAACAGTAATGATAAAAAACTTTGTTGGTTACAATAAACATTATAAAATAAACAATTTTATCATTATCAATTTATGCTTTGTCTACAATGTACATAGTTTCAAGACTTAAATTCTGTTTTGCCTGGTGTTGTCACTTCTGTTTCATGTGAAATTTGAATTAAATTGACTGAAATGACACATATATTTTCAAATATGAGACTAGATATTCAGTTTGAAACCTTTTCTTCTGTTTTATGCCCTGTGAAATATAAGAATTAACTAAAAATTTCCACAAATAAAACCCAGTATTGATTTGGGGAGAAAGTCATATCGTGACATCCCTACAATTGATGTGTATTCCTTGGAAATGATGATGATGAACTAGACACCTTAACTTTAAACTCAACAATTTCAGTAATGCAAATGTAACTGCAAGCAGCAATGTCAAGCTCAAAGTAACAAGCACCCACAAACGTATGCAAAGATGCACACAAAGCCTTGAATTTTTCTCTTGAACTGCCTCCATAACGCATACAAAATTTTAACACAATCAGGCAACTGAGCGGACGAGATGTGGTTCTTTCACAATGGTGTGGCTGTAGATGACACAAACAATACCACTAGGTCTGAGCAAATAAATGAATGAATGTATGAATGAATGAATGAATGAATGAATGAATGAATGAATGAATGAATGAACTAGCACTAAATGAATCGAGTTTACTGCCATACCCGCGGAAAACTCAAACGCAGCCAAAGACAGGAATCCCAGCCCCGCTTTAGATGGGAAACCCAGCTGTCATTGGGAGTCAGGAGCTTGGGTCACCTTGGGTAGCACCTGATGCAGACAGATCTGCTCCACACAAAGGACTGGCGGGCAGATGGGGGCGTCTGAATCAGGAGCACAATCTCTGTAGTGCAGCATATCGCCGATACGAAATTGGCGTGTGACGGATTGTCACGGGGGGGGTTTCTCACCTCTACCATGTTTAAATCCACAATTTGTTTGCTTTTACCAATACCGCCAAAAGTTAAGCACCGTAGCAAATGGGAAATTGGGAAACAAAAGACATGCATCAACCAAGTCAGCGAGCCTGACAACCCGATCCTGTTTGTCGCATCTTATGACAAGCATAGTCGCCTCTTAAGACAAGCATGGGTTGCTGAAGACTAACCCTGATCTTCAAGGGTAGTATACATAATGCTGAAGACATTTGTGACAAGACTGTGTATTGCTGTTTGGTTTCTGCAAAGCCACTGAATGGGGTTTTTCAAATATTTCTGGGGTGCTTCCTTCAGTATTTGAACTCAAATCTGGTTTCTGACTTAAATCAAATATTGCCACCAAGCGGGGTGTTACTTTTAAGCAACCAAGAGCCAAAAATTGGGTCCACATGGCACGATAACTTCATGCAAACTTTCAAAACTTTTTGTGAAGAAACTTACAAGTTTCTAAAGTACAATTTCTGACAGAAAAACGATCAAAATCCAATACGGCCGCAACTAAAAAAGATATCCCAAAGTGGCTAACAGGGTTTTATGAGTTATGTATGGAGACAATTCTCAAAAAGTTTGAAAATTCAGTAGGTTCAAAGGAGTAAGTATTTGAAGACATGTACCCCAAAACCTTTGCAATGTTTCGTATGTTATTCAGGCAGCCTTTGAGAAAGGTTCCAGGGAGGAATTTAGGTCAAGCCTGTAACATGCAATCAATCTATCTCCCTTCACACTGCAATTGCAACTCATTGTTCAACACAATTAAATACCAGGCCTCTACAAAGCATGACTTTGTTAAATAAACAAATAATGTAAAACAACAGGTTTGATATGAAAAATTCGTAACAAGAAAGAAGTGAGCGATACCCCCGTTATCCCCGCTGGTCAACAACAAATAGTAAATAGTTAGTTCCTTTGTAACCCCATGAGGATGCATTATGTTTGAAATGAACACATGTTTTTGCAAATATATTTCAATCTAGTGTTTCAAGCTTAGTACAACATACATTCTTGGAATCCTTTGATACTGGAAATTAACTACAAAGCATGACACATACTTATTATACATTAAATGAGAAAGAGCAAAAGAGAAAATTTTCAGAATCTTATAAAAGATAAAAAAACCAATCATAGTGGTTAATGTAGCAAGTTTGCTGAAACTAGGATACTAAATATTGTAAACATGGATTGTACAAAAACTCTACCCGAAATTTATGTTTCACCATGATTCCATGGAAACCGCAAAAATAGAAAAAGTTCAGAATCTTTAAACTAGCAAAAGGCACAAGTTCTCATTGTGGTAAATGTGTGTCACAAGCAAGCTTGATGAAGCTAGGATGCATAGTTAAAAAGATATGGGCCGTACAAAACACCTACCCTAAAAGTTTGAGTTTCTTAATGTGTCCAAGGAAACAGCTTCTGTGTCCAAGGAAACAGCAAAAATTAAAAAATTAAGAATCTTCAAACTAGCAAAAGGGACAAGTACTCATTGTGGTTAATGTGTGTGGAAAGTTTGGTGAAGCTAGGGTGCATAGTTAAAAAGATATAGGCCGTACAAAACACCCACCCTAAAAGTTAATGTTTCACCATGATTCTATGAAAATGGCAAAAATTAAAAAATTCAGAATCTTCAAACTAGCAAAAGGCACAAGTACTCATTGTGGTTAATGTGTGGGGAAAGTTTGGTGGAGCTAGGGTGCATAGTTAAAAAGATATAGGCCGTACAAAAGCTTGGACGGAAGGACGGACAGATGGAACGCTATATACCCCGATTTACTTCGTAAACGGGGGTATAATTAGTTGTCTTCATAATCACATGTAGGGCACTTGCTGTGCATAGTTGAGCACAGTATTGTTTCAAGTAGTTCACTGTATGTGATGTATGATTCATACCGTTTCATGTGGCGGTTTATGGTTCTGCATGGTTTATTGCTTTGACAGTTTTTTTAACTTCCGGCAGAGATTATACACCCGTATATGTTCTTTGCTTCTGGATATAGAGGAAATCAACAGGTTGGTCTGTAGTTTGCAATTATTTTCCTAAAAAATAATACAGTTGCATGATATTTTCAGGATATTTGGGTTGAACAAAGTAACATTCTTCTAAACATACTTCAAATCTAAACCAGAAGTAATCACAACACATCACAACACAAACCCAGCTAACCACAGTTATTAGATGATCTGGTTATGAAGAATAGGTAAAAATATGTTGTTATACATGAATTATGAATCCTTTCTCTCTCCGTCGTCTTATAAGCTAAGTGACTACAATTAGGCATGGTAACAGACAATCCCACTCTACTGTAAGTGCAAAAGTTGGAATTTAGATTGGTCAAGAAAAAGTTTTACTCTTCCCGGTATTTTGTTTACTCACAATTTGGCAGAAATGGCAGAAATAGATTACAAAGACAAACTTAAAATCATCATGAACTCTTAACTTGGGTAGCATGTGACCTGACCCCATTAGGTAGAATTACAGTACTAAAAATCTTATTTTACCAAAACTAACCCACCTTCTCTCAACCCTACCTAATCCTAGTGAAAGGTTTATAAAAGAACTCGAAACACTGTTTTTTCATTTCATATGGTAAAATAAACCAGACAAAATCAGAAGAAATACTATGATAAAACCTCATGAAAAGGGAGATATAAAAGTGCCGGATATTAAATATACAATCAATGCTCAAAAGATATCTTGGATAAAACGTTTGTTCCATTCACATCCACACTCTAAACTTACCACTCTTTTGATTAATGATATAACCACAACACAAATTGGTCTTCTGCAAAAATGCCAATTCTTTATTTCGGAAAAGGACCAATGCTTTCTGGAAAGATGTTCTGTGTTCATGGGGAAACTTAATAGAAAAAAAAGGAAATTCTATCAAAGAGGAAAAAGATATATTATCACAACCTTTATGGCAAAAAATGAATATAAGAATCGGAAGGGGTGCTGATTGGGATTGTTCACTAGCCAATATATTAGCAAATATCGCCGTGGGCGCTTATTAGAGCGGGGCACTTATTACGTTGAATACGGTATATGTTTTTACCGAGAATCCCCATGTGCAAAAAATTTAATAAATGTTTTCTTTTATCTGTTGTTGTGTTGTTATTGTCATTATAAACTGCAGGAAAGAAGGTCATTCATCCTTGGAGCTGAAATGTAGTAGTATAGGTAATGATGGAACTGGCTCACTTCCGCTGGAGCAAGATTCATATAGCTATACCACCACTACAGGGGGAATTTTTAATGTAAAAATGATGATGCAATTCAACGATAGTCATAAGTCGTATTAAAAGAAACATCAATATTAATTAATAATGAATAAAATTTACTATAGCCAACGAGGATATTGGAAAGGTATAGGAGCAATACAAAAATTAGCCACTGCGGCTAAGGTATCTAAAGATGTTGCCAAGGATTGGCTAAAGAAACAAGCGATGTGGCAAATATACTTACCAGCACCACATTATATACCGAGGAAGAAGTTTGATATTTTTACAACGAATGAAGTTCATCAGCTCCAAGGATGAATGACCTTCTTTCCTGCAGTTTATAATGACAATAACAACACAACAACAGATAAAAGAAAACATTTATTAAATTTTTTGCACATGGGGATTCTCGGTAAAAACATATAACCTCGAAAGATTCAACAGAAGTAGCTAATGCACTGAGCCGCATATATAAACTCGGACCACTAAAATGGCCTAAGCTATTTCAAGTAGATCCTAGTCGCGAGTTTATGGGATCAGTAACTAAACTGTGAACAAAGCACGATGTCGAAATCAGGCGTGGTGAAAAAGAGGCCCACCGTAGTCAAGCTATCGTTGAAAGATTTTACCGGACATTAGCGGAACGTTTGTTTGGCTATCAGTATGGGATCGAAATGAAATCGGAACGATTGAGATCAACCGAATGGGTGACACGATTATCAGCTGTTGTATCAGTGCTGAATAATGAAGTAACGAGATTAATAGGGAAGAAACCATCTGATGCGATTATAATGAAATCTGTGACTTCCTAATCTTCAGCACCGCGGAGAGGCAATGGACAAAAACTTCCGGATAGAGTAAGGGTAAGATATTTATACCAGCCCGGTTAACTCGAAGGAGGCCTACGTCACGCAACCGATCCGATTTGGTCCCTTAAGACATATAACATTAGTCGATTGGTTATGAAAGAAGGAGAGCCTATTCTTTATTATCTTAAAGATGGACCGGGCAGGGCATTTGCACGAGAAGAGTTGCTCATAGTTCCCAACGATACAGCATTACCACCCTAAGTAACCATAGGCGTAGGTAGTTACACCATCCTTATCAATCCATCTCTTTGTATCTAAGGGGGATAATGATGTCTTGTTATCCTGTGATTGTAACTTCTTAAAGAGTTCATCTCGTGTTTAAATGTTCTACCGTTGAATAATGATTCTTTATACTGTTCGTGTTTGATATGCTTTTTTACCACATACTCCTTAACACCCTTAGCTTTTCTTTTCTCTTCATTATCGGACTTTTTATAGAATACATCTTAGGTCTTAATCTGACATACTCCGCAATAGGGGTCCCAGCACATTCATCCTTCATCTTACCTTACACCTTTTTATTTACTACGCTGTGCAGTGGATTATCTTTTGGGTAATCACTCGTGTCGTACATATCTATTTTTTCTGCCATATCTTTATACACATCCTCGGTTTGTATTTCCATCAACAAAGAATCTGTGTCGGTATATAACACCTCACATCTATCACATTATTGCTTCTTAAGTTCGTTGTAATAAAAGTCATACATTAAGTGTTTTGACAAGTCAAGAATACTCATACCGACGTGAATTTTATATTACTCTTCTGCATATGCAACGCTGCTAAGACGTTATCAAATATCTTGCTTCTGATAAAAGCCGGACTGGCTATAAGTTTCCTGAGTCTTTCTTCCTCATTAGACCTGACTAATTTAACATCAACACGCTTCCTTAGATTCTCCATAGTTTTACCAAATACTGAGTTATTCATGAGCTTATATAGGTTCTTTTCAAAATCGCTTGTAGCTATCTTTCTTAAATCTCTATTCAGCCTTATATAGGGCTCAATCCAAGGGCTTTGAAACTTTAGAACTCTGTGTATTTTCTTTAGTTTCATACCTAGTGATACATATAACTGGAGATTTCTGTAGTGAACAACATATTTTGTCTTATCCATCAAATTTGGTACGAGTTTTCTACGTTAGCTAACCTTGTATTACCCATCAAGGAGTGTTGATATTCCGACATCCAATCTTTATTAACCATTTATCTTTCGGGAGCTAGCGGATAACTGTTATGGTCTTTATGTAAAGAATTTGGATATTCCAAGTCAACTTCACTTAGATATCATCGACCCACTCAAAACCACCCGTGGGTAAAGGTTGACTCATAGCCCATCCCTACAAATTATTGGCATCGAGATATAATATATGCGTGCCGGGTTTACTCGGATCATATCCTTCCACTAATTTATTATTAGCCTTAGAATACTTTTTTCGCTACCATCAATATACTACCTCTTAATCCTTTCTCAATAAACAAGTGCATATCATAATCAGTGAGTAGTTTGACAAAGGTGTTCATAAAAGATTTCCCCTGACCCACTTCAGATGGACCTAGTGGAATGAAACTTGGCATAGGTATTAGTCTTTCTCCACATAGGAACCACCAAGAGTTACACACTTCTCGTTTTATGCAACTATGGAGACCTCGCTTGTAAAAGCCCTCATTTTGCATCTCAAACCAGGACTTGACTTCAGAAATCAGTGTTTCATCATCTGTGAAACATTTTCCCTTCAAAAATGACTTCATGGTTGGAAAGAGGTGGAAGTCAGATGGTGCAAGGTCAGGAGAGTAAGGAGGATGTGAAGCATAATAAGCTCCTGTAATTGTGGTACCCTTTGCCAAGAAATCCATCATCACTACTCCGTGCTGGTCCCAAAACACCGCGAGCATGATCTTGCCTGCAGAGGGTTGAACACGTGCCTTCTTTGGGGGTGGTGACTCCACATGCTTCCATTGCATCGACTGAACTTTAGTCTCAGGATCATAGTGATGGACCCATGTTTCATCCTGTGTGATAAGTCTGTCAAAAAAGTTTGCCTGTTTTTTTTGGCACATGTCCAAAAGATCCTTTGAGCAATTGACTCGTTCCTGCTTTTGGAAAGGTGTGAGCAACCTGGGAATACATTGTGCAGACACCTTATGCATGTTCAAATTGTCATGGATGATTTTTTCCACAGAGCCTACACTGATCTTGACATCTTGTGCTAACTGGCGAACAGTTATACGTCGGTCTGCCAAAATGGCGGTCTCCACTTGATGGATAGTGTCCTCATCAATGGCTGTATGGGGCTGACAAGGAATGGCAGCTGTTTCCACAGATGTCCGACCACACTTGAACTGGCGATGCCAGTGTTTAACAACATCATATGATGGGGCATCTTCCCAATAAGTTGCTTTCATTTCATCGAAAGTTTCTTTTGGTGTGTGACCTTTCAAATATAAAAACCTAATCACTGCTCGGTATTCTACTGGCTCCATTGTCACACCCTACTCGATCATAACACCTGTAAAAGTGGTCAGATTAATAGTTCGGTGCTGCAAATTCAGACATAACCCATAGATACATATATCATTACACATGTGAAATTTCAACAAAATATGATAACCCTAAGTGGTTTAGGGGAAATCTTTAATGAACACCCCTCGCAGTTCTACACCAGTCTTCTTCTACAATGCATCCCACGATAGTCCGGGACTGGAATAGTACCATGCCAGGTCCAAGCCGTATTGTTTTAAACATGTCTTTCTAAATATCTCAAATACATCGGTGAGTAACAATACATCGGTTTTTAAGTACAGATCGTGATAATCACCTAAATTCCTACAACCTAATTTATACCAGACCGTCAGAGCGTGTTCATAATTTAAGATTCTGTTAAGTTACTAAAGAATGATTCGAGGGGTGGTAATTTAGTTTCGTCGAATCCAGACCAATCATCCATATATTTGTAAGGATATACACCTTTTCTCAACAACAAATGACAGCACCGATGAGTATATTGATTTGTTATTGCAAAGTCATCGGGATTGTTCGCATTAACTAAATTGTCCAGGGAAGATAACAGAACCTGTACGGAGTCTATGAATCTAAGTCCATTACTTTGCTTTATTCTGGCTTTCCCATCCTTGTCCGTATAATGTATAGTTTTAGTTAATGAGAATGATATGTATTTTTCCATACTATTAGGAATACACGTTAAACTGCCGTCGGTCTTTGAGATAGCTTGCATAATGAGATGTGAATCATATCCTCTAAGGTTGTGAAACACTACGGGGATGGGTATTGTTTGAGAATTCATTTTTAGTTTCAAGTTACACTTGTTATGCGCGGCTCCTCGATAATTACCCGTGACGTGGCAATGATCTCTTACGGAATCCCCATTCAGGGGTTTATTACAAACATGACAACTAGTCGCCTTCTTATAGGGCCTCCAATCATCCTTCGTCATACACATGGGTTTCTTACACGATAAATTTTCCCTGTTTATTCTCTCTTCATTTTGTAAATATTCTAGGAACTTTCCCGCTGCATCGGGACCTCTGTAAATCACGGGCGGGTTTGTTTTCCCATCATACCTTACAACTATATATCCAAACCCACAAGGAATATGTTCTTGAGTTTTGTATGTAAAACTATCTTGAGTTTCTTGATTGTTTTGGACGGTATTTTCTATAGGTTTTATAAGCGCTTCGAAGTCGGCGTAAATTACGTACAGTACTGGCATTTGATTACAATAATGTTCAAATTTTAATATATTTTTTCCCTCTTTAGGCATATCGACCCTGACAGCAGTCTGTCCAACCCCTCTGCAGTCTTCTTTATGCGCTTCTAATAGATCTTGTCTGCTGTACCCATGCAGGCATCTTTCGCAGAAATATTTCTTTCTAGCATGTTTTGTTTGATCGTATAATAGCCTGTTTAAACTCTTTATCCACGTATAATGATATTTACCATCTTTTTCGATAAATGAATTGATTCTGGGAATATGTTCCGGAGCGGAGCTTATCCTGTGTACAACAATTCCTTTAGAAGAATGTCCGAAAACATTTATAGCTACCATATTTTCTTGAGTATAGTGTGCACCCATTTATAATGCGCACCCCCCTCTAGCGGGTTCAATATTTTGGACAAAAAGAAATTTGAATGTTATGCGCAGAAAAGATTTACACCGTACCCCTTCAGCGAAGTCCGGCAAACGAACGGGTGATGAGAAACCTCGTCAGTACAAATTCGAAATTTGAGATAAAAAATCACCAGACATGTTGATTTACCGTTTTAATTGTATTTTTTGTTCTTCTAGGCATTGTTTTATATCCAGGGATTAAGATTACCTTGTGTATTTTCTCGTAAACTAAGCCGGACACAGCAATCAGCTGTACACACGTTTTCTTGGAATCTACCGGTGATTCGGTCAAGACACACCCAATGATATAACTTTACAGGATTCGGCAAAAGTTGTATCTGAAACTATTTTTTATCAGGAATAATATTTTCTAATATCTTGTTAATCTAGACGCAGCTTTTACTAAACATATTTAAAATAATAATGACCCTAAACAAAGCAGCTGATCGCTATTGCCGGGTATCATTTTTTACATGGAAGCAGTCTGACCAGTCACCGTCAAGGTTCCCGTGCACGCGAGAATCGTCAAACAAAAACAAATATGACTTTTAACGAATCAAAGTATGGCATTTATGATATATGTATCCATTCTCTGTCAACTAAAGTTCGTTTCAAGTCGTCAATAGCGGTTATCTGACAGTGGTTGCTGTTAATATTGGTGAGTTTCGCGATCTTCCGATTACTTCACACACGATTTCGCCGAAATTAATTAAAACAATATTAAAAGGAATTTTTAATAAAATTAATGAAATAAGTTACCAGCATAAGTCCAGATATACAAAGAACACTTTTTATAGCCAGACAGTGTAATTACATAAATAATTTGCAAACTTCAGTATGGATTTGTTGACATGGTATTTCCGGTGTTACGTGCTCACGGTAATGTCTTTCCATGGGGGCAAAAACATCAAAACTCATTAATTCGTGTATAATGCGCACCCCCTTCTACACAGCTGTGTTTTTTGGGAAAAAAGTGTGCACTATACTCAAGAAAATACCGTAAATTATTTTGCTTTTCCGCCTATCAATTTGTGAGATTGGTGTAGGTTCATCTATACCATCAAGGTTTAGTCCATCGTTTTGGGGATAGCTAGAAGGTCTATCTGGATTTGTGTCTACGGGGAACAATACAGATCTTCTCATCATTCTGAAACAGTCATCACCTTTATTTTTTACATTAATTATGGCTTCTTTTTTTTATAATACGGGGGTAAATCTATATAAGATCCACCTTTGAAAGGCATATAATTTGCTATATCTAAATATAAACTATCAATTTTATCCACACCCCAACCCGAACCTATATTAGTCCAGCGTTCTAAAGATTCTTGTAGCCTCTGAATTGATGTATCTAATGATGTGCTTATAGTATCAGATTCGGTTATAACTTCTTGATTGCTATGGAAATAAGGTTGGGTATATTCAGTGCTATTGTCTGCGTTACTTTTACTCAATGACATTTTAATCGTCAGCTGTTATTTTATACTATGTAAATCATCTGACTCCTCGCTAATTTTGCTCGATACAATGGGCTTAACATTATCAACATCCATGTTTGAATTAATATCCATCTTCCATCCTCTTAGATATATACCAACGCCGGATGTGGGTACAAATTTTAACTAATTTTTATCAACAACAGTGGGTTTATCAACATCGCCAAGTGATTTATTCTTATCTATTAAAGCGATCAATTCAGCTTTTCTCATTTGAGAATAACCTCTCAGCCCACTGTTTTTTGCTTGACCTTTGAGTTCTCTAACAGTCTGGGGTTTGTTGTATTCCAAACCGAGTAAATCGATCAATTCAGCTTTTCTCAATCGAGAATATCCATGTAGACCGCATTGTTTTGCCAAAGCCTTCAATTCTCTGACAAAAACCATTGTGATTTAATGGTATATACAAAATGAATCAAATGTCTAAATGGTTGTTTTTCATATATAAATACGTATTCTCCCCAACCTATTCCTCTCATTGATGTAATCTCTCTTCCTAGTGTAAATAATCTGCTTCTTTACCTTATCAGCACCGTGACTCTTACATAAACAGTAACTACATTTGAACCCAATCCCACATATCGAACAAACGTAATTTTTAAAACCCTTTCTGATGTTATGAGAGTGGGTTCCACAGTAAACACCGACAGATGGCTTCTGACATTGAATCGATTTCCCCATGAGTGTATATTTGCACAGATTCATGGTTATACACATATCATATCATTTGTTTAGTACTTAAATATTTTAGTATAGTTTATGGCATCCTCTGGTCGGACAAGGTCCCTTCATGTACATAGCACACAATTTATACCTCATACGCGTACCTCCAACCTCACTTTCCGTTTCATATATTCCTATTTTTGTTAAAACTATGGGAATACACGGCGGCTGCAGTCACTCTTTATAAAATATTAGTCCTATTTGTATGACAGAACTTAATTATCCTAATGCCCTATAATAATCAAAGTCCGTGTATCAGTCCGTAATTGGTAGTTTTTAACTATGTAATATGCGTATGGAGTTCAACCACGGTTCGTTTATCAATCCATATTTTGGTATTAGCCAGGTAAACATAGGTCGTGCGCATGCGCAACTTTTCCCTGTGTTCTACGCAGTCAGCCATTAAACGTGTCTCGTGTTATTTTAAGTGCAAACGTTATCCGACATCGAAGTCCAATGTTTCAACATCGCCGCGTTTGTGTGACATACAGACAGTCGTGCCTTCGGAAGTAACCTTGCATTGATCACAGGCACGTGGCTCAGCATGGTGAGCCAAGACAGTCGACGATGATCCACCAGATCAAGATTGCAGACTGTAGGTGCCGATCCAAACAATGGCGCAGACGATGGCGACTTTGTCAACAGAAATCTAGCCGCTCGCCATAGATATGCGGGTGTCGTTCCAGCAAGTGCGCTGGATGAGAATCCTCTCAATTGGACGATAGCGACAGTGCAAAAGCGAATAAAACAGGATCTTGGCATTTCCAAAATGCCCAGGAATTGCAAACTGCCGCACCTCATTCGTTTCTATATGGAAGCTAAACAGGCGACCTCTCCAGGGACAAGGGAAGTGGATAATTCCGTTGTGGATTACCGAAGGGACAATAGTGGACCTGCTTCAACAGTCAACTCTCCTATCAACACTGGAGGACAGTCATCCATTTCACACATAGCTGCCCTGATGCCTGAATCCGAACCTGACAGGGACTTCCATTCACTGGCACAGACAGTTTTGAAAACTGCAGGATTCTGTGAACCTCATCACGAACTCCCTCCTACCTATGCACAATCAGCCTAGTGCAAGCAATAGCATACCACTTGGACAATCTGATACACCCCCCAGTACACTCTAACAGTTACAGGCCAACGTACTGCAGCCATCTACAACAGGACGAGGCAGTCGACCAGCCACTGGCAATTTCACGTTATATACAGCTTTGCCAGCATCGGAACATGTTTCCCAATACCAAGGTAACTCACCTAATACCAGTTCATATTCGTCTTTGATGGATGTCGAGGTTGTGTCAGCTTCCCTTCGGAAACTAATAATTGAAGGGAAAGATGTGAATCTGGCATGTCTCTTGATGCCAGACGATAATTCTTCGCATCCGAGAGTGATTGAGGTGGGCAACCATGAACTCCACCTAAAGTCCCCTACTGACAACAGACTACAAAACATCTTTACCATTCAAGAGTTTATTGTAGCATTCACCCGGTATAGGAACATAATGGTGCAGGAATGGCCAGGCCGAAAAGACTCTTTGGACTGGTATCAACGGTTGATTGTAGAAATGCATGCCAGGTTTGGAGGTACACTTTTCTACCAATACCACAAAACATTCTCATCTAAAGCAGCAGCAGCTCTAGCACTTACCAATCATTTACCACCATGGGATCGACATGATGAACACTTGTATTTTATTATGGTAGCTGGGCACCGTGTCAATGCCTGTGAACTGTGCTTCTTGTCCGACCACAGCACAGACTTCTGTCCACTAGTCAGCAGCCGCAGACCGTCATCTTCGCACAAGACTCCCAATCTGGCACGCACCAGTCCACAAGCAACGGCAACAAGGACCGGCCCTCAAGCTGATTCAATGGGGAGAACCATCAAATTCCACAATGGACATGCACTATGTAACAACTTCAATAAGGGCAAGTGCATCTATCCATCATGCAGGTATCTTCACCTATGTACACACTGCAGGAAGCCACATCCGGGTCATAAGTGCGAGGCGGTCATGGACAAGCCGTCCCAGTCTTCTGCCAGGAAAAGCAAGAAACAGTGACTGTATCCGACTACTTCACAGATAAACGTGCCTACCTAGCAACAACTGCTCCGACAACATCCAGATCAACAGTTTGTTAACCAACTGATATCAGGCCTCGAATCAGGTTTCCACACAGGTATGCAGTATTGTCCGTCAAATTCTATTAAATGCAAGAATCTCCAATCAGCTCTACACGACACTGAAATCACGACTAATCTCATCCTCAGTGAAGTGCAGAAAGGCTACGTCATAGGACCCTTCAACGCCCCACCCTTTCCAAGCTACAGAATCAACCCAGTTGATGTCGTCCAAGGGAAGTACTCAAAGAAAAACAGACTAATAGTTTACTTATCAGCCCCGCACAATGATCAAGACAATCCCAGTTTGAACTCTCTCGTTGACAAGGAGGACTATTCATTATCATATGTGCGCGTGGACGATGCTATCAACATCATCAAAGCCCTAGGCCAGGGCACTTACATGTGTAAAACGGATATTACTGATGCATTCAAGTTAATCCCTATACATTTTGGGGATTCTCAGTTATTTCATAACTTCGTTTTGGGCATGTATTACCCCAAAATTATCTTCAACAATTCACAGTTGCTTTGGTAGGGCATACACCTTCAGTCGGCTACACCCGCCGGGGTATTGTCGGTTGGCTACACAGTTATGTAGCTAGTTTGTAACCCGTCGGGTATCGTTGGCCAGCTACACTGTCATCTGTAGCAAGTTATACCTGTCGAGGTATCAGTTGTCTGGCGTCAGACTACAGCCGACTGAAGGCGTATCTCAATTCTGTCACGTAGCACACCCTTAGTTACCTTACCCATCTGGGTAAAGCAGTACCATTCTATTTTGTCAATAAACAGTGTGCTACCGGCTCTACAAGAATCCCCAATCAACCCAAAAGCAATAAATATTTTATTTTATCAGTTGCCTTATGTTGTTTTGTCCGAATCTGAGGAAATAAACTAAAAGGTAAATCACATCTCCACTGGTGAGTCATAGCTGTCATCGTTATTTATAGATTAGCAGTCAGCGCTATTTATAGATTAGCAGTCAGGGTTATTTATAGATTAGCAGTCAGGGTGACATAGCTGACATAGTGGTTGATAAGACTCACCCTGACTAGTATGTTTACAGGTCATGGTTTATGCGTAGTTATTGTATAACTGAAAATTACAATGACTGATAACCCAAACATTATAAATGCTATCTCTCTGTTTTTTTGTTCCTCTGATAGTGTATAAAACTGACTTATTGTTGATCTCTGTATTGGGTCAAGTTTCTTTCCATAAACAAGGAAGTATTCGTGCATGGCAGATTCAACATTCTTAAATGTTTGAATTGAATGTCCTTGCTTACGTAGTTCTTCTTTAATAAAATCTAACCTTAATATCCTATTTCTGGTCCATTGTGACTGGGTTGCTTCGAGTTGTTCTAATGCTTTATTATGTTCTTTAGCGTTTGATTCCTTCAGAGTAGAGTATAAATAATTACTCCCCGAAAAAGCTAGAGCATTAACAATAGCTCCACCAACAGTCATCGCAATTGTTGCCATGTTCAATAACATAAAATATTCAAATGTTTAATTACTACTTCATTATGTCCTTGTCCTTGTTTGATGAGCATATCTTTTGTTGCCATTGCCAATCTAATATCGAGAACCATCATACCGATATCATAACCATTAAAATCTAGCTTGGGCGGTGTGGCTTTAGTAATCATTTTAGCTATTCGGGCATAGCCAATGGCCAAGCCGCTGACCACCGCTGAATGATATGTTGCATTTACCAACATTTTACCGTCTGTAACTGGAGTAGTCATTCTTTTTATAACATTATATGGGGGCTAACCTCTAATTGAACTTCTTGTTGTTGTGTAATCGGGGGTGACGTTATAAAATATCCATACCACCGCTATAGCAACAACACCTGGAGCATAGGGATCCCAAGTTTTAACTGGACGACTATGTTCAATTTGAATTATGCATTAGTTTTCTAGCCTTCCTCGCTAACGTACCCTTCCTACCAGCTGAGATTTTCAAAGGATTCTTAGTTACTCTGGCTTGTGATTTCGCAATCGCTGGTATTTCCTCGTTCACTTGTTGTTGCTTCTCCACAATCAGTGGTGTCACTTGAGTCTCCATTATTATTAAGTGGGCATGTATGTTTAAATTGACAATACCTAGCCGTTATTAAAGCAGTGGTTACCGGAGCTAAGAACATTCCGTTTCTATGATAAAACTCACAGCTTACTGTGCTTAGCGTGTTCGATGAATGGGTCTTTCTCGAGAGATTCGCATAAATACATGCGATGTTCTGCCGGGATAGGGAGAAACGTACTAGCTACGACTGTGTATAGTTGTAATATAGCCGACCCTATTGTTTTAGTCATGGTAGCTCCCAGTCTAGACTCGTAACGCGCGTACAGTTTTTTAATTTCTTCTTCAGTCATGTTATTAATTTTTTTGATGGTATAATTCCCCCCAAATATTGGGAACATTTTCCACCGGCTACCAAAGCCGCAAGTCTTTCTCTATGTTTATCTGTATGTTCTTCTGCATGTTGATCTGGTTCTTTGAGCATTTGTTCGATGAGTTCATCGCATTCCATAATGTAATACCTAAGGTGATATTTAAGTCTAACATAATAAAATATGACATATCCAATACAGCCCGTAATGATAAACTGTTGCGAAAGAATGAGGATTTCAAGCCACATTATTACATAATAACCGCTTATGTTCAATTTATCGTATTTTGGCTATTTTGCTATCTTTTTGCTATATTTGCTATATTTGCGCTATGATTTTGCTATAATTTTGCTATTTTTGCTATAATTTTGCTTAGCAGTTGCTATAATTTTGCTCAGCAGTTGCTAAATTTGCCATATTTTTGCTATAATTTTGCTATATATTTTTGCTTAGCAGATGCTATATTTGCTATAATTTCGCTTAGCAGTTGCTATTTTTGCTATATTTTTGCTAAGCAATTGCATATGCAGCCGATTGATCGGTTTTTAATACAAGTTTACAATGCTTCGTTGAAGCTAACAGTTTTCTGACTTTATCTCGTTCGGGCTTGGTATAAATAACACCATTTTCGCGTAAACATTCCTCAAATGAA
Organism: Haliotis cracherodii; assembly: GCF_022045235.1. Taxonomy (NCBI): domain Eukaryota; kingdom Metazoa; phylum Mollusca; class Gastropoda; order Lepetellida; family Haliotidae; genus Haliotis; species Haliotis cracherodii. The sequence goes on from NW_027266286.1 coordinate 36,588,371, forward strand.
TCTCGGTCTTTGTAATGAAACAGGGCTACCCATTTGGTCTGCTCTCGGAGATCTTTCAGGACAGAGTTGTATTTCTGAGTAAGTAAATGCTATGCTGAGTATGCCGACCGGAGAATGCTAAATATGAAAGCATATCTTTCTTTTTTGTAAGTTCTTTACTCACACTGCAGTCGTCTATTATGAAAAGGGTTGATTCTCCTTTGTATTTTTCGTGACATACTCGTAAACAGTCTTGTAAACGATAGCCCGGATCAACTCTGTACACCCCGGGATCATTCATTACCCAATCTCTCGATAGGTATGTTTTATTAACGCTTATAGTCGGACACAGAATAATAATATGGTCGAAAACATCCCGATAATGACTTTCTAAAATATCTAGAATAAAAGCAGTTTTTCCGCAACCTGTTTGCCCACAGATGATAGCGCAGTGCGGTTCTTTAGGTAAAAGATTATTATTAGATCGCTTGCACAAATCGTCCATTCTGTATATTAAGTTGCACGTCCATAATCACGTACAAATATATGTTTAATTTACCAGCCCCTTCCTGGTGCTTCATTATCTGTTTAGTAACACCCTCGCTAGCATTTTCTATTCTCCGCCCACTGCCTTGTAGTTGGTCATCGTCTGTGGTTCGCATGTCGAGCCACAGCACATACTTCGTGGTAAGGAATTCAGCCATCGATACATTCCCGAGAGACAGATCTTTCATGACCGCGTTAACTTCTGGGCTTCGTTTTATAAAAGCAAGTTTTTTAATCTCATCCCACTGTTGATATGCTCGCATGCCTTGACTATAGTTGATTAGGCACGCCCTCGATAGTCAATTCTACTTTTGAAATCTTGGGATTGTAGAACGCCTAGGTATCTCTTGCAAATGCTTCAGAGGGCAAATGGCTAAACATCCGGTTTACTGGTTACGAATTTGTCTGGCTAATTCAGGATCTCATATCGTACTCCAGTGAGATATTTTAAAAAGAACAGCTACTAGGATCTTCAGTAGCTTTGATTACTCTGCTGTAGTCATTAAAAGTGAGTTCGTATTCTAACCTATCGCCTAGGGATGCTTGATAGAAGGGCATGTGATTATCTAGTAATTCAAAGTCTAGCGGAATATAGAATCGGCTTCAGCAACTGCCTTCTCTCCTACGACGGTTTTATCACCACTAGAAGCACCCACACGCAGTCTCAATGTGTTCTGATTACAAATACCTTGGTACTGTAAGTTTTCCCGTTCTTTAGCCGTTCTCAAGAGATCCATGTAACAGAAATATACATCGCTGTCGTCAATACTGAAAACTTCATTACCGCTAATTTTAATCGCGATTTTCTTAACAATCGCACGACCTATGTTCTGAACGAGCTCTCTGCCAGCGTCGGTGGAATTCAAACTAATTGTAAATGATAGCAAGTTGACCAAAGGGGGAAAAAATCAGCCAACCATTCTGTCATTGAGACCGTGCAGGTGGAACGTTTTTAGCTCAAATATCCACTTCGAGTTCGAGTGATCTCCTATTAACTGTGGTGTCAGTGGACTCAGGGTTTTCCTTGAGCTGTGCTATGATGTTATATCTAACATCTTTGGTGCTGTGATCATCACTATTAAAGTGATTGGCTACAGGTTTGTCTCTCTTGTAGCTGATGTCTGCAAAGTGTTCTTTCAGTCTGGTCTGAAATTCTCTTTTGGATTCCCCTACGTATTGTTTCTTGCATTTGTTGCAAGTAAGCAAGTAAACTATGTTTTTATTTGTACATTCAAACTTGTGGGTTTTGAATGTTTTGCCTAATGTCGAGCTGCGGAACGTATGCGTTTTGCTTAAGGAATTGCAAATTTTGCATCCATCTCTTTTGCAACTCTCATTTACGAAGTTGACTACCTTGCCGCTAATTTGCGGTTTGGTGGGTGGGTAGTTTAATACTGCCCTGACTAGGTAATCCTTGATAGTAGGATTCCTTCTGTAGGCCGAGACATGGGGAATTGAGAAGCAACTTTTGTAAGTGTCAGAACCGGTGAGTAAATGACACCGGTTTCTGATGATCCTGTTGAGCTCCATGTTCAATGGATTGTAATTGCTAATGAGCACCTGTTTCCTGATTGGAGCAGGTTTAGGTTTGGTTGCTAAGAGTGATTCTCTTTTGCAAGCGTCTGCCCGGGATTTATTTTGTTGTAGTGTCTTATTGGGGAAACCCCCTCTATCTCTTTTGTCAAATAATAAAAACACAAAACGTGTTTATTTCACCTTTTATTACTCTCTCGTTTTCCTTATGACCAGTATGACACTTACAACATACAATGTCGAACAACTAAAATCAATTATGTTCACCAAGGATACAATTTTGCATCCTTGCCTAAAATAGCTTTTCTAAAAATAACTGTGTCACTTAGAACAAATCAGTGTTCTACTAACGACCCTCACAACCAAATAGGCGTCTGATAAAAACCGGCGAGCCGCCAGTCACTTTTCACAAACCGGCGACCACTAACTACCGCCACCGGCGACCTACCCAGGCCACCTTAATATATCCGGTTATAACACCGGCAACCAAAACAACAATTCCGTACGACAACCATACTTAAACCAGCGACCCACCGGTCTATAAATGCATCTAACAGTCACAAAGCCATATACAACCACCGGCGACCACTATTCGCGGGAGCACCAGTAAATCGCCAAAACCGACGACTACACATTACGCCACACTACCGGCGACCCACTAACGGCGTGTCACTACAATAACACACCGCTTATCCGTCATAATAACCAATGACAGGCTTACACATCATGGAATTAACGACGTCGCCGGTATATTTAGGTATTTAAGGACGCACACGCCCCTAAGCAATCAGTCTGATGAGCGCAAGCCACGCGAAACTAGTAACAATTACTATTGCTTCAAATAGCTACCTATCTACTGGTGAAGCCCCCACCAGTCAGTTTATAATTGTAAATGATAGTCGTGCAGTTCCCGGAACTAACACATCGTGTGAGCCGAAATTAGGAAAGCGAACCAAAGGCGTTTGATTCTGATTGATGGTAGTCGGGTTATTAGTTATAGTTACAGACTGACGAATTGCTTTGACCCCTAATGGATCCCGAAGTCTACGTTGTGGGTTTAACTTGCGTCCGTATTGCGAAGACATTGTTATATTGAGCGAGTGAGTGAGTGAGTTTGTCAGCTTAATCTGGGAGGAAAGCCCGAAGTGATGCAGGTCTCAGACGTTTACCACTTCGGTGAAACCCACGAGCACGGGTATGGTGCTGACAAACCTAGAAATATAATTGGGGCGAACCGGGATTCAAACCCACAATCATAGGTTTCTGGCGTGCCCAAGGGACGCAACTCTGCACAGCGAATCACGGCGCCTTAGACGACTGGGCCACCCGTGCCCCCTTGTTATATTGAAATTATGTAACCTTATGTTTAATATAAAAATGGATGATATTAATCTAGATAACATAACTGATACTAGTACAATCGAAGAGAGTACTGATGAAACCAGCTTTACAAATCTTAATGATGAACTTTTGCATTCAACCATTAATGATTATTACAATGCCTTAAAAGATGATAAAAAATATGTTAGCCCAATAGGTCGTGGCTCTTCAAAGTTTACGATAGATAGTAAAGGAATATTGCGACTGAGTGGCTCTCCGGATATTGATCTTATGAATTCTCGTACTCGTAAGCTCCTAGCTTTGTCTACGATAGCCGCTAAACATGGCATCAACACTGTTCGTAATGAATTAGGTTTTGTAGACTACTCACGAGAAAAACTTTCCACGAAGACTACTAAGGTTCTTCGGACTGTGCGTGCTGAACTCAGTAACATAGATAATTTCGACCTCGGACAGACTCGGAGAAATCTTGGATACCTACTACGATAATTCCACGGCCAGTGTACCATCCTCGGAGTTCAGTAGTAGGGAATTACGAGGCCTTGACAAGGCAATGCAAACAATGCGGGGTGAACTCATCAAAAATATATAGCCAAGCTATCCAAACTCGACAAGCATATAGCTTATGAGAAAACAAAACTTAAACAGGCGGGCGATGAATACAGTAGACGCCGCGTTGCTGAAAGATTGCGTAACTTAGAAGACGAAAGATGGGCCCGCCTTGAAGCTGCCTCCAGTAATAGAAAGACACCTTGTTCACAAATCAGTCGAATTCGAGAAACTATCGATCAAGTCCTCAACGATGATACTACACTGGCCCATAAAATTAAAACATTGTTCAGAGAACAGGGAATAACCATTGCCAGTATTTTAACTGCATTGGGATTTTGACTTTGACTCTCGCGTTAACCGGTAGTGGAGGTACAGGAGGTGGCACTCCCCCTAGAGATAAAATGCTGTAAGAGAGTGGATAAAAAAGCATTTAAAGGCATTAGGAGAAGCACTGGGAAAGCTCTCTGGGAAAGCCGTGTCTGCACTTCCAGGTATAAAAGGGAGTATTGTTTCCTGGCTCTTGAATTTATTAGCTAAAACCACCACTTGGCTTAGTCAAAACTTGTGGGCACTGATCGTAGCAATTGCCGGTCAGTTGTACGTATCCGCTAAAGACTATTTAACCCATTAAGAACTATTTATCCAAATCATGAGTAAACCAGCCACGACTCCACCTACTATATGCGCTGTTTTTTCATCAATATGTTGTTGATTTTTAGCCGCAATATGTGGTGGCACTTGTGGTTGTGCGTCAGGAGCGTCAGTAGATATCTGTGGCTTGACTATTCCCATTTCGCCTGTGTTTGTTTGCGTTATTAATTCGGTGTTAATATCTGAATTTATACCTGATTTTTGTTGATCGGTAGCAATAACAATTTTATTATTATAACCGATCACTTGACCGATCTTAAGTTCCATATTACTCGGAGACATGTATAGTCCTGCCCCATAAACGTAGTCTACTTTGGATTGAGCTTACTGTAATTCATCTTGATAACGCTTTATAGAAGATGGTATATCAACTGGTGAATTAATAGCATCCTCCACGTTTGCGACAAACTGTTTTTGTGCATCGAGCGCCATCCCAGAACCAATTATTCCCGTTCGTGTTTGCCATTGTGCACCAAGAATTGCCCATACATAAGTTCTTATTGATTCATTAACTCTTACAACTCCTGGGGTAGTAAAATTATTTTCTGTTTTATCATATAGAAATTCATTCCAAGCGTTTGCGGTATCGTTCAATTGTACAAATTTTGTAACAATATAAACTAAACCACTCTTAAAACTCATAATATCCCCTCTCCAATCGTTACTCGAAAGTTCCCAGTCGTGATACCAATTATGGGTTTTTAAATAAAGATCATGAATTCTTACATAAAGTTTGTTTGTCTGTAACAAACTAAATGGATTGAATGGTTTTTGGTGAATTTCTTCAACTAAATTATCACTTTCTTCTTTAACAGTTATTTGTCCATTGTACGGAACACCTAGACCATGGTTAAGTCCTTTAATATGCCAATCTTTACTAGTAGAAATACCAAATTCCAGACAAATATGCTCATACGAAAACCTATTGTATGGAATATTTGTGGAATTCCATGCTCGATCTAGCGGTAATGGAGCACAAATTTCTTTAAGTATACGTCTAATCTGATAGTACACGTGAAATGATAAAACAGACTTATTTAGTTCAAATCCGGGGGCATAAAGAGATACACCACATCCTGTTGTGGCACACCATATGGCAAAGTTTAACTGGTTCTGCCCAAATTGCATTGGATTGTGAAACCAATCAGGCACCATTTTATCGCTAGTTGCTGTGACCCTGTATTTTTCAAAATATCAGGGAATTTAACAAAAAAAATTAGCACCAGAGGCACTTACTAAAAATCGACTGATTAGTAATGTAAGTTGATTTCATATTTAAGTTATGATATAGTATCATTGCATATTTAATATGTATGTCACACTCCCGGGAATAACAAATGGTCAGTCTATTCAACTGCTTCATACTATCGATAACTCGGATGGTCAATATAAATGCTGCGAGAGATAATAATAGGTTTTTGATAGGTAACTTTGGTATTGATCACACTCGCATTGTTATACCTAATGGGTATTACAGCGTATGTTCACTCAATGATGAAATTTTTAAGCCTAATGGAATTAGTCTCACACAAAATGAGTCGAATGGGATGCTGAAATTAAGCGCTGGAGAAGAGAACTTACTTCTTGTCGAGATCTTAGCAGAAACACTTGGATTTGATGGCAGTACGGGGAAAATACCACCCAACGATATAGTGCATGGAGTTGAATTACTAGATTTAGTTCCCAAAAAGAGTTGTGCATCCATCTTGATCAGATCAGTACAACGGATAATATTCAACTTGAAAGTCCTTCTACCCTGCTGAGAGCTATTCCAGTCAAAGAATGAAAAATATAATAGCGGTAGAACGGAATCTTTCTCATCATTACAATATAAAAAATTAAAGCGTGGTATTATTTCAGACCTCAAAATTTCTGTATTAGATGTAAAACATCAACCTGTACATAAAGGATACTTGAGTGTAACACTCCATATTATAAATAATGGTTGATTCATCAGGCCCTTGAACAATGTAATACAATTGCGCTTTCCGATCTCGGAGACACAGAAGGATTCGGTAGATCCGGTACCGATGGCAAGTTATACGCTTTACACTTACAAGATAATGTATACAAGCGGAAAGAAGTTACATTCACAGGTAATCTAGGAGATTTAAGCGATGTTGACGTTAGTAGACTCAATCGTACAATCTTACTCGCAATGATGATAATAAATGGACTATGATCGAAGCAAAAATCGACTTGCTATTGAATATCATCATTACCCCACTGTATGTGATGATGGGTAAGGCACATAATTTAACCAAGATAATGAATAGTGGGATCGTACTCGGGGCTTATATCACATCAAAACGAAAAAGTGTGTTAGTCTCACCCCCGCCAGAAAACCCAGGTCATATGTTATTTAGTCGTCCGGCATAAAAAAATGTTAGTTTAAATTTGGTTACTGAATTCAATGATATTAAAGATAACTTGAGTGCGATCTTTCTACACTTATTATTGAAGTCTTGTTTGGAAATGCACCGGAAGATGCCTTCGAAATATTACCAGGTCTATCATTTAAATAGCTCAAGAACCACCAACGTCAACGTTGCAGTATTATTTATATGGGAGTATCACCCATTGCAACCCTTGAGGGGGTCCAAATTATTAAAGGTGACAGCATTTCTCTTACTTAGATATTCATGCCATATAATATACATTTAATAAGGTTGATGTATACTCTCAAAACATTTAAGCAAGACCAATTAAAGACTATTATATGATATAATAATATACACTATGAGTTTATATCCAGCACTCGATGAAGCATCTGAAAAGATGGATACCGTTAATGGATTTCAAATACATCAAATAAGCGACATAAAACATCAAATAGAGAAGGAGAGGGAGTTGAGACTTGGATTGTATAAAAAGTATCGCAGAGCTGTGAATGCTCTCGACAGAGTTGACACCGCGCTTGTAACAGCTAGCATGGGACTCGGTGTAGCCGGTGTTGGTTTATTATCAACTATAATCGCCACGCCTATCGAACTTGGCATGGAAATAGCGGCCGGAGTCTCTGGACTGGCAGGAATAGCGATAAAATTTATTTCTCGTAAGTTGCAAAAGAAAGCATTAAAACACGATAATATTTGGATACTCGCCGAAGCAAAGTTCAACAGCACTGAGGATCATATTTCAACAGCAATGGCTGATTGTAAGATATCCGAGGAGTTTTGTTTAGTTTTGTCAGAACTCACAAATTACAACGCAATGAAGCAGGAGATTCGATCTAATTCTCCACCCAGTGGTATTAGCGAAGATGAGAAAAAAAAGCGCGTCAAATATTCTGTGCCAAAACCAAAGAACTTGTTGGAGATTAAAAATAGATTGCTTCCTACCATTAGATCGCACCGTATATAAAATCATACATTTATTTAAACGAATGCTTACATAAATTTATAATAATGGAGAATTACAAACCAACAAAGGAAGAACTCGAAAAAGCTATCGAAGCATTTATGCTCAGGGAAAAAATTATCAAATGGAGAGAATTACCACAAGGTATATATTATATCAGTGATATCAAACCAAACAAATATGGTCATCAATTGTTTCTTTCCAATTACCAAGAAGAGTATATAGTCTGGTCTCCTAGTAAAATGAACGAAGAACTTAGTAAAAATGTTGAACATCACATCGTTAAAAATAATGGTATACGTATGAGTAAAAATAATAGAGAATATTTTCATTACAATTTAGTTTAATCTCATGACGATTGTTGAATCGCATCATCATTTTGACATAGAAAATTCCCCCTGTAGTGGTGGTATAGGTATATGAATCTGGCTCTACCAGCGGAAGTGAGCCAGAGCCATCATTACCTATACTACTAATGCCCTTAAACGCTTACTCATAAGCAAACGCTTAAATAAAATACCTTTTCAGCAATCCGAATCCAAATCTATTCAACCCACTGAGGTCGAAAAAAAAACAAGCTTCTACTGATGACACTACTGAGCAAACAATTGAATCTGTGAGCACTGAGCAAACAATCGAATCAGTGAGGACTGATCCGTCTGCTCACAGGCACAAAGGCACTGTAAATGCAAGGGGAAAAAGACCCAAGCTCCCATATCAAACCCCATGCCTCCTGATTCTCAAACTTCTAATAACTCTGAACAACAGCAATCACACATGTCAGGACCAAGTCCACAAACGTGGAGCTCAATTGATCTAACAATTGCCACCAACAACCTCGCCACACATTGCCAATGGCAGGTCCATGATGACAATTGGGGAAGCGATCACGTTCCTATACTCACCTACATATGTACCCCACCACAATTAGAGGAACAGACCAATCCTCAGCCCACATGGGACTATGCAAAGGTTGACTGGCCGAAATTCAGGAAGGAATGCATGTCATTCAATCTTCAGAAATTGCCATGGATAATCCTGATCTTTTTTGCCAAAATCTCACCTCAGTAATTATTGCGGCAGCTGAAAAATCAATTTAAAAAAAAGACCACAAAACTGGCAAAACTACGGTATCATGGTGGAACAGGGAAATAGCAAAAGCTAGGAGAGTGATAAAGAAAACCCTAAATAGGTCAAAAAGGGATAAATCAGCCTTCACCCAAGTCCGAGCAGCCAGGACAAAAGTAAGACATCTCATAGACGATTCTAACAAAGAGTCATGGCAGACCTTCTGCAAATCCCTTAATGAGAAAACAAATGCTAAAACAGTCTGGAGAAAAATACACGCAATCAGGGGTAAGCGTAAACCCACAAAAATTCCCAAGTTAGCCAACGCCCATACAGTCAAAGAAAAGGCCAACATTCTAGCCGAGCACTTCTCATCTGTCAGCAGCAACACAAATTGCAGCAATGAATTCAAACAGGAAAAAATGCATATGCTTAAGATATCAAAACAGCCACAAAGCAAGCATCTGGTATACAATATACCATTTACTGTGATAGAGTTAGATGATGCGATACAAGTTGTCAAACTTAGATATAAGTTATCATTTCCATCTTTTCGTGCGATGTGAGTCAAATGGCATCGCGGCTTTTAATAGTTTTATCGCCTCGATTTCTCCACAATGTTTAATGCCAAATATATGCAAGAAAAATCTTTGTCTCAGCTCGTAACCTGGCACGATACATCCACGAAGTTTCATATTTTTAATATAGACCGTGATTTTCTGGTTAAAACGTTCAGAACAACACGATTTAACAAAAAACTTTCGTCAAAGTCTGATATACACGAGTACCGTTGCTGTAATTGGTTGTATTAGGTCACGTGCTCAATTTGACCAATCACAAATCTTATAGCAGATTTCGGCAAGAAAGCGTCACCAGAAACCAATAAAATAGCATGTTATAGTAATGTAAATACTCAAGGCGAGTTGACTGTCGTGTAGATGACAAAATAAGCGTTGAAGATAATGGTGTGTCACATGGTACGTGTTATTCATGCGAAGCTTCGAAAACGGAGATATTTCTTCATGCTACAGAGTGGACAGCCACTGTCATCGGGAAAATGATGACAGATATTATTAATAATTCTTTTGAAAATAATTTTCCGATAAGAGTCTAGATCTACGTAAAATGTAAATTTAATATTTTTGTTTGTGCAGAAATAAGTACCACTACCTCCCTGCCTACTCTTTCAATTTTATCAGCTATTCCCTTCATTACGTAATATTATTCCACTAAATATTTCTTTAATTCCCTTTTACTCACTTGCCTTATTCCTAAATTAATCCATCAATGCATAATTACTTTAACATTTTCTATGTTAGATCCAAGCACGGTTTACCTCACATCCCGTCTATTTTTTATACGCTGTTTACTTCCGTTGTCTCACAGCTACATAATGTACCTTCACAATTTTATTGTAATCCTAAATATACTTACGTATTCCATCAACTATTATCTTTTTCTTATATTAATATGTAATCTCAGCATCTATATCTTGTACATTTCTATTAATAATTCGCAGGCACCATTTCTTAAATATTAATTCATGGTGCATCACGGTCTTTAGTATTTCCGACATGTTGCGCATGCGTATTCTATGTTCCTTCTCAGTTCTTCGTCCGCCATGTTTCACCAATTTTCTCGGGCAATTGCGCACGTAAATTTCATCTATTAGTCCCAAACCGCATCGTACGTGCCCGGTTACAGTCACATATCCATAATGGCTAATCGGCGACCCGCACGAGTTAGCACACGGCGACGTACATTGTCAGAAACGGACGAAACAGAAACATCGACTAGCGCCTCACGGTCACGTCAGGCTAGAAGACAGATCCCTTACCTTACAACCGAAGGCTTGCGTCAACGTCTAGAAGACATGGGGTTCAAACTTCCAAAAGCTTGGGGACGGAAGATGCTGTTGCAACTATACACTGAGAATCCCCACAAGAATACAGTTGAATCCAGCGAATCTCCAACGCGGTCGACTACTGGGAGGTCACGGCCCACACCTGCTGCCACTGTTAGTAGGGCACCAGACAACCCATTAGCAGACCCAGACCTGGTTGCCTCCCAGGCTAATTTAGACATGGATCGTCATGTTAGCAATGGACCTACCATCACGTCCCTCCAAAATCAGTTGAAGGAACTAACAGGCCTTGTCTACACCTTGGCACAGAATCGGTCATCTCCAGCACTACAACAGGCTTCAGGCAACATAGCCTCTCCAACTCGCACGGCCCAGGGTCCTCCAGCGACGTCGCCTGCATGTCAAGATTTGTCTCAGATTGGCATCTACCAACGTTCCCAAGATACAACTTTTCCAGGACCACATCTATTTCCTCAGGTTGGACACACTACGGCAACGGTGGCATCAGATTCCCTCCCACCAATTGATCTGGTCCCTGAGCAACTTGTGACAAAGATCCGGGCAGGTAAATATGTCAATCTGGCATTGCTCTTGACCACTGTTCACGACTTCGGGGACGGTAAGGGAGAAACAGCTCCTAAACTGACTAGACCCTTGTCTCATCGGGAATTCACTAAAGCATTCCGAACGTATCGAAACATCTACTGTGGCCAAGATGTTCAAAAGAAAGCACAAATGGAATCTCACGAGGAATATGTGTTAGACCTCGCGGCCCAATACGAAGCAGACGGATACTATGAGTACCACAAGCGATTCGCCATGAGAGTGGCAGCTTATGCAGCTATTGGAAAACCAATAGATTGGTCAAAACCTGATACTAACATTTTTAATGCCTGTTGTGCCCATTTGAAGAGGAAAGTGTGTTCCGGGTGTGACAGCATAGATCACATAAAAGCAGAATGTCCTAATGCTCCCTTCTCCTTCAAGCCAGTCAAGTTCCCTGGCGATCGAATCCACTATCAGTCCCGAACCAGCAGAGAACAAGATTCGAAAGGTCGCACACGCGTGTTCCATGCTAACAGGGAAGTATGCAATAACTTCAATGAACTCGGGTGCTCCAGGGAACGGTGTAATTTTGCACATACTTGCCTGACCTGCCAAGCTACCTCTCACGGTAAATCCGTCTGCCGGCAGAATAAACGCAAATCTGATCAATGACAAGACTTAGTGGATAGCCCTCCAGTGAATGTTAGTGTCCTAACACATGAACTCCAAGCACATCCAGATCGTGATTTCGCAAACTACGTTATTCAAGGATTTACATTCGGATTCAATCCCATGATTACTGCAGCACCAACTGTGACTTTAGAATGTGCGAATAATCTTACTGCCAGGAGAAATCCACAAGCCGTGGATACAGCAGTTCAGATAGAGACTGATAACGAGTATGTATGTGGACCTTTTCACCTACCTCCCTTCAAAGTTTGTCGTATTAATCCACTCGGTCTGGCAGTGGGGAAATACTCTGGCAAACAGCGTTTGATTCTCGATTTGTCCGCTCCACACAACGACAGCAATCATAGCATCAATGAATTAATTGACAAGGACACATGTTCTCTATCTTATGTGACTATAGACAATGCTATCCGTATTATTATGCAATTAGGACCAAATGCGCTCATGTGTAAGGCCGATATTAGAGACGCTTTTAAACAGGTCCCTATTCAGAAAGACTTTTGGCCTTACTTCGGATTCAAATGGCGCGGTAGTTACTATTTTTACAAACGTTTGGCTTTCGGATGCAGGTCAAGCCCCAAAATTTTCGACAACCTGTCTCAAGCCCTCTGCTGGAGTCTCCAACACAATTACCATGTTCAGAATATTCTCCACCTCCTGGACGATTTTTTGACAGTTGATTCTGCCAACTACCCAGCGGATAAAACCATGACAGACCTACGTTATGTTTTCCAGCTGCTCAACATTCCTCTATCAGCCAAGAAGACTGTGGGTCCTACAACAAGATTAGAGTATCTAGGCATTATATTGGATTCCACTACTATGTCTGCTCATCTACCCCAAAACAAAGTGCTGCGGATTATCAGCGTCATTGAAACCTTCATGCACAAGAAAAAGTGTACGAAGCGGGAGCTACTCTCCCTGCTTGGCCACCTCAATTACGCAGGCAGAGTGATACCACCCGGTAGAGCTTTTGTCTCTTATCTAATCAGCTTATCCACGACAGTCAGCAAACTACATCACCACGTTTCGTTGTCCAAGGAATGCCGAGTAGATCTGTGCATGTGGAGAGAGTTTCTTCTTCAATGGAACGGAGTGTCCTTTTTCCATGATACCCGAATCACGGATTCCTACGACATCGAACTATTCACTGACGCAGCTACATCTACAGGCTTTGGTGGTTTTTTCAAAGGAGAGTGGTTTGCCGATACTTGGCCCCCAGAGATCAGATCAAACTCTACTCTGATGAAGAGTACCGCGTTCTTGGAACTCTATGCCATTGGGGTAGCAGCTTTTGTGTGGGGAAAACATTGGTTTAGACGAAAGATCTTGTTTCGTTGTGACAATCTCGCTGTCGTTCATATCATTAAGAAAGGCAGAGCTCGTTGTAAGCACGTCATGGCATTAATGCGTAAACTCACTTGGTTATCCGCCACTCATAACTATGTCATCTTAGCCAAGCATGTACAGGGAGTGCATAATGAACTTGCTGATGCTCTCTCACGCTTCCAGTTCCACAGGTTCCGCCAGCTAGCCCCTCATGCAGCCGCCAGCGCCACGCCGTGCCCAGACAGCTCAGCCGTAACATGGTACTGAACCAGCAGTTAGTCAACATGTGGACAGCTTCCCTCGCCCCGCACACCGTGACTACCTACTCTACTGGTTATCAGAGCTACCTTAACTTCCTCATCAGATATCAACTGTGCCATCCTCTACGCAACCATCACCAGCTGCCAGTTATAAGCGAGATACTGCTACAGTATTTCATTGCCTACTGCTTCAGCGTCCTGCATCTCCAATGTGCTACAGTCAAGAACTATCTAGCAGGTATCCGTTTCGTCTACCTTCGAGCAGGTATTGATACCTGCCTTGATCACCCTACCGCACCTAGTATGAGTAGATTACAGACCTTACTTCGAGGATACAAGAAGCTGCATATTTCAAGCACTAAGAAACGTCTACCTATCACCTACAACATCTTGACATGCATTGTTGCGGCATTAAGGAACAGAGTGTTTGGTGCCCATGACGACCTTGTCATGGAAGCTATGTGTTCTCTAGCATTTTTTGGCTTCCTGCGGTGTGGGGAGTTCACCTGTGCAAAGTCTTTCGACCCAGAAGTCAATGTGTGTATTAAAGATGTAGTTCTTCACCCTAGTCAAGATAAGTGCTCCGTTAACCTTAAAACCTCTAAAACAGACCCGTTTCGCCAAGGAGTCACGGTGAATGTATTCGCTACTTCAGGATCATGCTGCCCTTTCTCAAGTATGAGGTTACTTATGTTTGTGCGGCTTCAGTGTGGTGCGAAGCCTTGTGATGCAATGTTTACCGATAGAGGTGGTCTTCCTGTGGCTAGATCTGCTTTCCTGTCCTGGCTTAACATAGTGCTGTGCAGAATCGGCCTGAACCCCTCGTTGTACTCAGGCCATTCTTTTAGAATAGGAGCTGCCACTACAGCAGCCCACGTCAATATTCAGGATCACATGATCAAGACCTTAGGTCGATGGTCTTCAGACTGCTTCACAAGGTATATCCGTACCCCTGAAGATGACATCCGACGAGCTCAATTATCCATGGCTAGATCTTGACACTACGACAGGGACACTTCCCTAGACTCTCAGCTACACCTGGCTTTCGTGTGTCGCAGTGACAATCATTAGTTTAGTTTACTTCAGTATTATCGTTGTATCAATGGTCCTAAACCACCATTTCATGTATATCTTTATTCTACTTTTCACCTTATATTCATTGGGGGCTCTCGGTTGTTACCTCGCTTTGGGCATTTTATTTCATTATCTCCCCCAATTCATTTTCACATTCCAATCATAATTCATATCCCTCTTCGCAGGCCGGCTACTGCCCCTGCACACACACAGCTCTTTGTCAGGCCGGCTTGCCCCTACAATCAGCTGCTTCCTCACGGTTGTCCAGGCCGGCTTGCCCCTGCAACCAATCTTACAAAACTTATATCATTCATAAGCAACAACCGAGCCAGCTCCCAATTTGTGCCAAGTTTTATAATAAATCGTGTATTTTACTTCTTGTTTTGTTGTTTCTGCACAAAATGTAAATTTAATATTTTTGTTTGTGCAGAAATAAGTACCACTACCTCCCTGCCTACTCTTTCAATTTTATCAGCTATTCCCTTCATTACGTAATATTATTCCACTAAATATTTCTTTAATTCCCTTTTACTCACTTGCCTTATTCCTAAATTAATCCATCAATGCATAATTACTTTAACATTTTCTATGTTAGATCCAAGCACGGTTTACCTCACATCCCGTCTATTTTTTATACGCTGTTTACTTCCGTTGTCTCACAGCTACATAATGTACCTTCACAATTTTATCGTAATCCTAAATATACTTACGTATTCCATCAACTATTATCTTTTTCTTATATTAATATGTAATCTCAGCATCTATATCTTGTACATTTCTATTAATAATTCGCAGGCACCATTTCTTAAATATTAATTCATGGTGCATCACGGTCTTTAGTATTTCCGACATGTTGCGCATGCGTATTCTATGTTCCTTCTCAGTTCTTCGTCCGCCATGTTTCACCAATTTTCTCGGCCCTCCGGCCACCCCATGCTACCTCCTCGGAGTTGTGCCGGCTGTTGCTTAACATTCATACCTCATTCTTTACTCTTTGGCATTTTATTTCATAATCTCCCCCAATTCATTTTCACATTCCAATCATAATTCATATCCCTCTTCGCAGGCCGGCTACTGCCCCTGCACACACACAGCTCTTTGTCAGGCCGGCTTGCCCCTACAATCAGCTGCTTCCTCACGGTTGTCCAGGCCGGCTTGCCCCTGCAACCAATCTTACAAAACTTATATCATTCATAAGCAACAACCGAGCCAGCTCCCAATTTGTGCCAAGTTTTATAATAAATCGTGTATTTTACTTCTTGTTTTGTTGTTTCTGCACAAACAATAAATATGAAAAACATCAACAACAATAAATAGGTAGATCCACGGACGTATATATACCTCTTTGGTAGATCCAAGTTCTGAAAATCGTCAAATTTTTGTTTCCTCTGTCCTCAATCTGGACGTTATGAATGTGTTAGCTTGGATTATTTTTATTTACAACACACTTAATTTAGTTGTAAATGCATCATTTAAATAATGTGATATTCATAACTTTCATTGGGGGGGATGAAGAGGGGCCACACCAAATAGACACAGAACAGCTACAATTAAAATATACCAGTTGTGAACAGAAGCTCATAAATCCTGAGACTATTATAACTGGTATTGCAGTACTTACTAATGTACAAAGGCAATGAGTAACTTGAGTGATGTGTTTGAATTTTCTGATTGATCATTCATTCTAAGTATAATTTAACTTGAATAAACACTATGACAGTCACTTGTCTTGTATTTGAATTATGATTATAACCATTAAAACAGCCAATCATGGATTTCCTGGCACCCCTAAAAATGTAATGGCACACTTAATTTGGCATAATTGTGCCCATTGGCAAACTTGAAATAAATTTAATTTCAATCCCTGTCATGTATATCTTGAGCCACAAATCAGCCACCATGTCTACAAGTAATATTACTTTATGTTGCCTTTTCTTATATACCTTTTTCTGAGGAGACTGTTATATGGCACACGGACACTTTACTTTCTGATTGGAATTTATGAATATATTGTACATTTCTTTTTTTTCTGATTATTGCATACTGATAATTCCTGCATTTGTTTTAACTGTATTTAATAGAAATATACCTCGAAGCATTAATTGAGTTGGGTATTTAATTATTAATGTCCTTGCTGACATATATAGGATTTCTAATTCATTGCATGTGAATGTATAAGATAAAGAGCTTTAGTATTATCCTTAAAGAAAATTCAAAATAAATAATAATGATCATGTCATCTCTTCCAAGCAAGGGACCTAGTTTTCTGAGATCCTGACTAGAGCTCAATGTATTGATCTGTATCAATTGAAAGAAAGTCTTTGAAAGATATACACTTAAAAAAGTCTTCATATAGTTTTGGCTAGTGAGGATGCATTCACATCATCATTGCAAACAGGTTATCAAGTTGCCTTGTGAGGAAGTCTCTGAATAGTCTTTGCAAAGTTCTTTCGAAGATTTCCACAAGCAAAGAAGACTCCACAGTATCTTTTCAATTTTGTTTGTTTGTAAAGAAGTCTCCGAAAAGTCCCCACAAATGTTTTTGTGGGGTCTTTGTTAGTGAGAATGCACTCAATACATCCTTGCAAACAGTCAGCTATTTTATTGCCTTATGAGGAAGTCTCCGAATAGTCCTCACAAAGTCTTTGTGGGGTCTTCGCTAGCGAGGATGCACTGATACATCTTTGCAAACCTTCAGCTACTTTATGGCCCTTCTGAGGAAGTCTCTGAATAGTCTTTGCAAAGTTGTTTTGAAGGTCTTCGCTAGCGAAGACGTATCCGAGACATCTTAAGAGATCTCCTAAGACATCCCCTGCTAGTGGAGATGCACTAGAAACGTCTTCGGTAGGTTAATGCCTTTGTGGGGAAGTACTTGATTATTCCCCAGAATAGTCTTTGATGGGTCTCCGCAAAGTCTCGGCTAGCTGAGACCATAAAATTGGCTAAAATCCCACAAAAGATGCATCGGGACGGTCTCGGATACATCTTTCCTGGGTTTTTTTTTTGTAAGTGCACAGCTCCAGCTTGAATTGGAGTCAATTCATCGTGCACTCCAGAACTTCCAGAAGCAAAGGCAGTCGTCCTATCATACTCGTTAAGTGCACTTCAAGCCATCAGTGGCAGAAACTCAAACTCCAGGCCAAACACAATCAACAATATTCTATACGAATATACAAAACTAACGGACCAAGGGCAACAGGTGGAGCTGTGTTGGATCCCCTCTCACATAGATATTCATGGAAATGAAAAGAGACACACTGGAGAAGCTAGCTCTAGACAAAGCGGATATACAGCCTATTCCCTATAGTAAACTAGAGATAAAAATCAAAATCAAAGCCTCTGTAGCCCAAAGAGTGCAAGCCCAATGTAACAAACGCAATCAAGATCGCTAGATGGCTATACAAAATTCAACCCAAGATCCAACAAAAACCAAACTCATACTCAAATGAAAGGAAAACTGAAATGGCCATCTCACACCTAAGACTCGGTAAAAAAAAGCACTATGACAAGGTTTGTTCATCTTGCAATCAGGCTGAAACCATTGCTCAGTATCAAATATCATTTGTACTCACTGTCTAGGTTCAGTATGTCCAGCAAGGTTGACAGCTTTGATATCAGTGTAACACCTTGACAAGAACTCCTTGTATTTCACTTGATCTGCTTGACCATTTCTGAAAAGAGAAGAAAAGAGAGTTTCTTTATGTGTTTTTAACACAGGTGCCAACGCGGGGAGAAAAACTGAAAGCCAAGCAAGTATGCTGTGTTATGTTCCGACCATTTCGACGCGGATGCCCATGAAAGAGACCCATTTCGCCTTGCACACATGGGATATGAACATCCAAAAGCTAGGTTGAAGAAGGACGCAGTCCCTACGAAATTCAGGACCAAAAGTTTTATTGATGGTTTGCCTTGCGTTACACAGGGAGCATTTAGGAAATGACAAACTGACGAGGTAAGCGGGCTAGATTTACTTTGGCGGTAGCCTAGTTTTCGATAGGCATAACTGTTACAGTTGACCGTTGATAACTTGATTAAGTACAAAATTAAATCATTTCAAAATATTCCATTTATACTACATCAGTACATGTAACAGCTTACAGTCGGTGGTATTGTTTAGCCTTCATTAATCGAGTCCGATATTGTGATGAAATTGGTATTTTTATAATCAGTAAGAGATTTCCCATCAGCTTGAAAATGTTTTGCTATAACAGAAAAAACAACATTATCTGTAAATTCAACGGCCAACAATAAAGTATCTGTTACATTGTTTTCCATTTTATCAAATTACATGCGTCGGCTCCAGACTCCTATTTGTCAGTATTGTGTGCCATGAAAGTTGTTCTCTAGTCTCATTGGCTGACCTCATGTCATGCTAAGGTTATGACCTTGCACATAACTATAAAATGACCTAAGTTAGAGAGAGAGAGAGGAGGATTTTGGATATTGTATGGAGACAAGATAATTTGTTAATATAACAACTAGGATCCATTTTTTTCAACAAAATAACTGCTTGCAACAATGTAAGACAGACAATTTCATTTTTTCCTGTGTGAAGCATGATTATTTTTTTAAACATTTTCTGGGACAATATGTTTTTTCAATAAGTCCCAGACCCCCTACAGTCACCAGTTTATCACATAGGAACTGCAATCATATTTCAGAAAACAAATTTTCTTTGGGACTGGTCATTTATTATAGGGGTGGGTGAGCCAGTGAGATTGTCTTTGGACAGTATCAGATTTGGCTCTCAACAACATTGCTGATTAAGTATATTGGCTGTTTTTAAAATATACAAGTTTTATCAAAATCAGTGACTTTGCAGAGATACAGTAATTTCTAAAATGTTTATAAAATCCCTTTGTATATGTTTAAGTTAATATAGCTTTTACAACTGCGCTTATTATCTTTACTCTATGCTATAATAATTATTCAGTAATAATAATAGGTTATCACTGATTTTTATAATGTCTATATATTTTGTTTTTCACAGATCCTGAGAGATATCCTCAATGATGCGCAACAGACTGAAACAAATCCATCCAAAGCCTTTAAAGGAGCCAGGGATGAACATGATGAATTCGACAAGAAAGAACAAGAATATTTACATGAACATGATTCCATGTCAACTGATGGAAATAAAACACAAATACAAGTTGGAGAGTCTGTCAGTTTAACCTCATCCTTGAACACCTGCTCACGTTTTGTCACCAAGAAAACTCAGACTATTTCACAACAGCAAGTTACATCACAACGTACTCGGAGGATTCAAGTCAGTCACTACCATCTCCAAAGCAGTTCAATGTGAGCTTGTATCATTGCCATCACTACAGCTATTTTCATCTGAATGTGCATCTGTATCACAAGTTTCACCTGATCAGCATGAGATGTGCAGTGTCACAAGCCAAGCAGTGGAGGATGACCATGCCTGTGAGGACACAGTTTCAGCTAGTGATGAGGAGTACATGCCTTCTGAATATTCAGAGTTGGATGAAAGTAAAACTGACACCAACTGTGATACAGATACTGAAACTGATCATTTGCTCCACATGTCATCCAATCCACAGAATGAAAGACAGTTTCTTGTCTCTGAAACATCACTTGCCAAACTATTTCAGTTTTGCTCACATCAGTCAAGTTCAAGTTCATTTTGTGGCATGGCTTGTCCAGTTAAGCTGATGCAACAACAAGGCGTTATGATAATTGTTGAGACTGAATGCTTGATTGGGCACAATACAAGATGGAACAGCCAGTCAATGCAAGGAACAATGCCCTGGGGCAATCTTCTGTGTGCCAGCAGTATTCTTGTGAGTGGGGGATGTGCTGCACAAGTATTGAGAATGTTCAGGTTCATGAAAATGCCAATTTTTAACATGGATACTTTCATCAACATACAGCGATGCTATGCAGTACCATCTTGTCTGAAAGTTTGGAACGAACATCAGTCCATCTTGTTGGCAAATGTTGGTGGGAAACGGCTTGTTTTGGGAGGTGATGGGAGATGCGACAGCCCAGGCCATTGTTCAAAATATGGCACATATACCTTGATGGATCTTCGAGACAGGAGAATTTTAGATATACAGCTTGTTCAGGTGAGTAATATAATAAGTGAGGCTCAGATTCATAGCTGTAATGATGTGCAAAAAGTATCAATATAGCCAATAGATGTTTGTTTGCTGTCTGTAATATTCCAGTCTGAACCAGACAGTACAGTGATTGATATCATGAACATTAATCCATGCAATTGGATTTTGATGATGTGATAAATTTGTTGTAGAAAGTATTAGCATATCAACTTTTGTACATCTGATTCATTGATTGTATGAATGCTATTAAATGTTCTTGATATTGTTTTAGTGCAATGAAGTGAAGAAATCACATCACATGGAACTTGAGGGACTGAAGCGAGGGTTATCATTTCTCAAAAAGAAAGGGTATTCCATTGAGGAAGTCATCACCGATCGCCATGTCTCAGTGAAGAAATACATGAGAGAGGATCATAAAGGCAAGAAATATTACTTTGATGTGTGGCATGTGTCCGAAGGTAAGGATACTCATCATGGTGATTGGTGAATGCTAAACATTATGTGTTAAGTCAGTTTATTATTACAGATAATAAAATCAATTGGCAACTTCCATTGCACGATTGCAGAAAATTGCTGCATTACAAGACTCCTAATGCGTTGTAAGCAATAATTAATCAATCACTCACATGCACATTACTATTGTCATCATCTATTTGCTGACATTCATAACATTATCTGTCCAAAAAAATACAACCGAGACTAGTGAAAAACGGGATTAGTTATTTTACATAAACCACTGGTCTGAAAGGAGCTGTAGACAAGGTGGATATGCAAATGGTTTCTACCCCGAATTACATGTTACAATTGATTACAGGAGTTGGGAAGAAACTGGAAGCAGCTGCAAAAAAGAGTGGATGTGCTGCAATCCGCCCTTGGATCAAGTCAACGACAAACCATATGTACTGGGTAGCAGCTTCATGTAAAGATGATCCAGATATGAAGGTGGACAAATGGTTGTCAGTGACAAATCATGTTGCAAACAAGCATGAATGACACTCGGCTAAATTCAGGCAGTGTGAGCATGGACCATTGGCTGAGGAAAGACTGTGGTTGAAAGAAGGTAAGCTGGTTCATCTGTATAAAACAAAGAGTTAAAATGTTTATTTGTAATGAATTTTTATTTCATTTACCTGATATAGGTGAATCCTATGGGAAGGACTTTTTTATTTTCATATTATCTTTTGTCATCCTCTTGATCTGATGATGATGGTAATTGTTTGGGTTTTTGATTTGCCCTTGGTTTGTCGGTACGAACTGATGCTTGTTGTTTTCATGGTATCACATTTATTGGATGTGCGGGATTTCATTGCTGACTGATATACTTGACATTCACTCACTTGTTTCTTTAAATAAATATTAAACATGCATATTTTACCAATACCAATGTAAAATAGTGTGTGCTATAATGTTGTAAAATATTGCTTTACACACAGTCATAGTATGACCGCCATTTTGCTTTCTGTGACGATCGATATCAAATTTTTTTATGGTCAATAATTAAGTACAGATGAAAAAGTATTCAAATAACTATTGCTATCAACGATAGTTTAGGATTTATGATTATATTATCTGTCTTGTTTTTAAATAATCTTTAGTTTAAAAAAAAACTTTTCCCGTGAGGTCACGTGATAACCAAATATGGGATAATAGTCTCGATCCAAATGTTACAACGCGTACACTTGAGCAGACTCATGAATATTAATTAGACCGTTCACAACGTTGACAGATCGTTATTATAACAAAAACAAACGTATGTTTTCCATATATATCTAAAATGATATTATTTGTTATTAATTGTCCGGTGAATTAAACAATTTAAATTGAAACAATTCATAATTCATCATATTATGAATACGTAACAACTTGTAATTTGTGTGTAAAAAGTCGTACTAAAACACGCTGTTTGAAGGGGGCGTGGCATTAATGTAAATGTCCGATTGGGATTTTAAATTTTCCGGACCCCTGAGTCATACATTCATTTATAAGTTGTGTATTAGAAAATGTATAAAGTTACACATAACATTAACCATGTTAGCATGAATTAGATAATAAACAGTATCAATTTTGTTTTTATAAGGTTCTAAACCTTATAAAGCTTTCATGGAGGTTGTCAGCAGTGGTTACCTTGTGAGAGATTTGCCAAATCTGTCTCCAGTGTATCAGACGTATGCGTTGGAGGTTTTCCACAATGTGGTAAATCACTTTGTGCCTAAGAACACCCACTACTTTTATGCTGCAATGATGGCAAGGTGAGTCATCACAGAGAACCCAAACAATACTTCATAATAATTGCTTTTTATACTCTGCAATAAAGAAACGCAAAAGTAGTAAAATCGCAAATATCTGAGTGTTGTCAACATCCATACAAACTTTATACCACTGCATGGATTGTGAGGAAAGAATGAGGTACTGCAGAAGCTAAGATGCTTGGTTTACACATGGTAGAAGTCCAATAGCCATTGTAATTTCACTTTTCAAACAATCTGGGGGCATGGGTGGCCCAGTCGTCTGAGGTGTCGCTATTCGCTGCGCAGAGTTGCATCCATTGGGCATGGCAGAAACCTGTGATCGTGGGTTCGAATCATGATTCATGCCGATTATGTCTCTAGGTTTGTCAGCACCATACCCATGTTTCTGGGATTTCCCGTAGTGGTAAACGTCTGAGACCGGCATCACTTCAGGCTTTCCTGCCATATTAAGCTGACACGCTGTGATATAAAATGGAATAATGTTTAAAGCGTCATTAAACCCAACTCACTCACTCACACTTTCAAACAAACTTTTAGACTAAAACATTGACCATTTCAGGATGTTCCTCGCAGCTCTCCATTTCAATGAAAATGGAAACCGTGTACAAGCAACAGATTGTGAGGGAAATTTGAGATGGAAGATGGTGTATCTCAAATCAAAGAAATGAGAGGATGCTGTTGTAAAACCTGTTAAACAACCGGTTACTTTCAGTAAGTTTAAGCAGTAGATGTAGATGTTTCTAGCTCATGGAGAAGTAAGACTGAAGTGAAAATAATTATTTTTCTAATAACAAATTTGTTCGGAATTATAGCTTTCACTTTTTCATAAAGGCCATTTTCAGCATATGGATTATTTATTTTATTCATTTGACCTTATGCACCAAATAACATGTAGAAGATTTCTATGTACATGTCGTTACAAATAGTAAACAATTTAACCTGTGTTGTCTCACCTGTACTTTCTTAATTTGTGTACAATGAAATTGTTATTGCTACATGTATTTTGTATTGTGCAGACTATGCCGAAGACCTGCGGCAGGCTGTAATAGAGAGAAGAACAGCTTTGCCAAACTACACGGCCGCAAGGAAAGATGCAGACAAGCATTTCCTCAGTAAACCTTTGCCGCTTACCAAGAGCTTTAAACCCTTTGTGAAGGAAGAATTGGTCATCCAACAAAAGTCAAGATTCTGTATTCCAAAATAGTGACATTTCAAGACTATGTCATTATTTCTATGACTTGTGACTGTTCTGAATGTAACCCCTGTGACCTCATTACCTGCTGTGCATCGCTTATGAATGTTAACTAAGGGGGTGGCTTAGCCAGGTAGAACAAGAGACCAGTAGTACAATGTATGCAGATTTATTCACATGAACATGATCTATGCAAGTAGCTTACAGATATGTACAACAATGGTGAGCATACTTCACAGGGAAAAAGCATGTTTCTATGAAGGTGAGAGGTAGATATGTAAAAGAAGCACCAGGTCAGCTCAGTCCCTGTGTACCGGCAAATAAAGTACCTTACAAATCTTTGTTGTTATACAAATCATCGGTGATATTCATTTTTCTAAGAAAGTCAGCTTGTCTGTTACATCAGGGTTTTACCTTGTCTATTTCTAGGTTAAATATCCATTTGTCACGACTTTGTCTTGAAATATTAAAACACTTGCTTGGTAATTTTGCGATTTTCGTTTACACTATTTTGACTTGCAACACAAAGTAAATATTTCACCTGAGCATTGCTTTTTTTATAGTGTGTATATTTTTTTACTGTCAAATGTGTAACAAATTTATGAAATGTCTAAATATTCAGTTATTTTACAAAGTGACTGAAAAAAATTTCCATCTGTATTATTATGATAACGAATTCCAAACATTTTGATGTTTAATGCCATCACCAAGAGACTGAAAATGTTACGTTGAAAAGTACATTTCTATGTTGTTTGGCTTCTAATTCTACAATAATAATCTGTTGTGATGTTTGTAGGCCCTTTTGATCGTCTTAATCAATTTGGACAGATTTATTAGTCAAAATGACTGAAATATTTACACATTTTATAAATTGCCTGAGAGAATCACATTTTACAAATAGAAGGTAATATGTACACGCTTACAAAGGAAAAGACCTGATAAACAAAGTCTATCGCGCATTGAAGAATTTCCCAACCAAGACGTAGAGAAACAAGAACGAATCGGTTCAAATGAAGGAAAACATAATGCAAATATCATAATTACAACCTACCAAATTTATGTGTATAAATTTTAGGCAGCTTCCTTGTTCGAGGAATGTAGCCGTGAATATCAACACAAAGGAACAATATCCCACACATCTGCAGCTGTACAAAGAAACTTATTCGATGTCATGTGTCTCAGTAACAATTAAATATTTTAAAAGATATATATCGTTTCGGGATATTATAACCCGTGTTCGTTTCTCAACTGATCACCTGGGTTGTTTCAGGTGTTTTAAATAGGTGTCAAGTCTCAATGGTCGGCTGAGAAAGCCCACGTGACAACTATTTTCATAACGTCCACGGTTCCTAAAAAATCCATTGAGTGATGGATAACAATGATCAATCAATCAACATATTAACAGTTAACCCTTTGAACAAAGTATGTTGTTTTTACATCGGCACTTCATGCCATGATATGAGTGTATTCCCTTTGTTTTAGTAAACCTAGACATGTAAACACTCACTCTTGACATATCCACTGTGCAAGATAACAGTGATTAATCAATCAACATATTTTCTGTTAATCCTTTGATGACTAGGAACGATCCATTGATTTACAAAAAAAAGTAAATCAACTGATCATTCATCTCTTGCTGGGCTGCCACGTGCATATTACATAACACACATTTCACCTCACTTCAAACCTGGATTTAGATTGAATAATTACCCCAGACACAATAAATGCCAAATGGGAACCTTTGTCAGGTAATCTAAGTGGTGCTACCACTAATTGTACCTGTAAAAAATTCATTAACCGGGCATCAAGTGAATGACGACAAATACACAAGTGTAGGGTTATACGAGAAAACGTGGATGACAACAAGGGAGTAGTAATTGTATTATCGACACAAGCCGAAATCCGAAAATGCTTTCACTGCATGGATACTTGGATAAAACTATAACCATCTGGGTTATTTCCAAATGACGACATCCGATGAGCTCCGCTGTTGTTTTTGTCTGTTTGTTAAGAAATTAATTAACATGAGCCCTTTGTCGAAATCTTTATAGATCACAGTTAACCAATAAGTGTATATGCAAAAATGCGTAAAACAAATATTGCCTCCAGCCTCCAAGTTTATTTAGCTGTCCTTGCAGACGGTAGCCCAGTCTCTGGTCACGCTCAGTTGCGTTGCGTATCATCCGGGTACTCACGGGGAAAAAAACAATAACAAAGGCAACAACCAGTCCGGGGAATTGCGTTAGATCAGTGCCCCTTTAAAAACAGTTGGCACTGGCAAAAATTAGGGGGTGCTGGTAATCTTTAGAGTTTATCATAATTTTAAAATCATAGTTGAACAGTCGACAGTTTTTATCACAACAGCTGCATCTTCCATACATCTATTTTGGCAAATAGTGATCTGGAAATTCATTCAGATACAAGGAGTAGGAGACTCGGTATAAAAACTGGTGTTGTTGATTTGAACTTGATGTCTTGAGAAACTCTGCCTAATCTGATGAATTAGTGGTATGAATCCTTCATTAAAATGTATATATATATTTAGCAAGTGCATCAACATTTATTCATCATATTTCATGGAGAAACTGGCTAGGAGCAGTTTACATCAGTTTGCGCTCATTGTTTCTTTGTTTGTCAGCACAATACTAGTGCTTTCAGGTTTCACAAAATTGGCGAACATCAGAGACATGCATCACTTCGGGTTTTCCTCCAACATTAATATGTGACATGAATGGAAAACTGTTGAAAGCAGGGTTAATCCCGACAAACTGACTAACTGAATTGTTAGTGATCCCATGAATCAACTATGTTCGATGATTGTTACTGAGTTGTGATGCTAATATTAATGCTACCATGATTACAGCTTGATTGAAAATGATTTGGCAAATGTTTTGTTGTTATTCTGGTCTCAGCTGACAAGAAATGGTTTCATCGTATCAGACTTCTCGCAGATGAAAATAACTAATCTGACACAGCATTGTTACAACAATATCAAGCTAATCTGTTTGACAGACAAACTTTGATATACAGTTTATTTAATTGACAGAATACAATAATGTAATGATCAGTTAGCCTGATAAGATGAAAAGACCTGAGAAGCAACCCATGCTTGCCGTAAAAGGTGACTTGATTGATGCATGTCATCGTATCCCAATTGCGTGGATCAATGCTCATGTCAATCACTGGATTGTCTGGCCCAGACTCGATATTAACAGACTGCTGTCATACAGCTGGAATATTGCCGAGTGGTGCAGACAATAAACAAACAAACAATAAGACAAAAGTCTTTTCCCTTAGTTCATACTCCATACAATCATCAAAATTCATTTCATACATGGTTAGAAAATAAATATCTGTGGAACAAGACTTCCAAGATAGTCAGGGCGGTTGGGTAGCCTAGTGGTTAAAGCGTTCGCTCGTCATGCCGAGGACCCGGGTTCGATTCCCGACATGAGTACAATGTGTGAAGCCCATTTCTGGTGTCCCCCGCCGTGATATTAAGCGGCGTAAAATCAAACTGGCTCACACTCACTCCAAGATAGTCATGGTTTTGCATATTTGAAGCCAGTGTACGAGTCATATTCTGCTGGGAATGCCTCTCTAATTTTCTTCACAACACACGAAGGATGAACTTTCCTGCATTTCTTCGGAAGACTATGGTAAACCAGTCTGGAGAAGCGACAATATGAACAGTATCTGTATGCCCTGTAATCAAACAGTAGTATGATAACTTTTTCATTTAGTATATGCTTTCACAAAGCAGACATGCCATCATTTGGCCATTCCCCAAATGCTATGACAGCTTTTGTAGTAAATGTAATGATACTGACAATAAATTAATAGAGCTGACACCTTTCACTGATTAAACTGAACATAATTTTGGAACATTTGAGGAGGAAAAACAGTTCCAACAGTGATGAAAATATAACATTTGGCAATAAACTGTTTTATTAATATCAATTGGTGAAAGGAAATGTCTTCATATCTGTAGTTTTACCAAGACTACATAGATCTACTCATTGGTCCATTGTGTCAAACTTTTTAATAAACAATTTTCCGTTCATCATTTTATCATAACAATACATAACAACTTACTCATGTCCTGGTTCGTTATCGTCGAATGGTCCATCCTGCTGAACAAACTCCAGTAATGAAAACCAAACGACTCCTCTCCGGAGGAAGTTGTCTATGAAAAATTCATGTTCAGTGATGCACTGCACACCTGCTTCATCGCACATGTGTTCAATTTGCTGAATCTCCTGGCAACATTTGCTCTCAAGACCAGTTGGCATCGTGATGCACCGACCACAGTCACACCTAAAAAATAAGTTACAGTCCATTAATAGCAAATGGGTATGTCTAAAATAATAAAGATCATGTTAATTGAGCCTACCGCCGGCTATACACATCGTTACCTATTAAGCAGAAAACGGACATTTTGTTGTTTCGAATATTATTTAAAATAAATATCCAATAAACTATGTATTTTACAAGAATATTTGTTAAAACGAAACAAATTCCGATAAATATGGATTCAATAGTAAGGGGTGAAAAACTTGCCAACAGCGTCAAAAGTAAAGATAACCCCAAACTGTTCTTAGACAACAGCTTATTACATAACATATATGTGAAATACAGTTTATAAGTCACAATTTAGGACATTAACAATATAATCGTACCAATAAACCCGATTATTCAATAGTTGTTTATATGACGAACTTACCAGTCCGTGTTCCCGAGTCTTTCGATGTTGACATCAACTGGTGCCTCCTTTTCACTTGAGTCTTCTTCTTCACTGGAAGTTTCCCGTGCAAGATGTAAAATCGGCTTGTACTGATACGGCCTAACATCCATATCAAAAATGACATCGGGAACGTCTTTTACTGCTTCAGAATCCATGGTTACTGTCAAGTTGTCATGTTAGTTCTATGGGAAGCCATCGGCAATAGGCACATATGACTTCACGTCACCTGATACCCGCTTTGGCACATTAACTGTCGGGTGTTTTCGTAGTAGTTGGAAATACTAGTGCGTTTTTTACGTATTTATTGCCATTTTACCAACTTTCTGTCAAATTTTTTTATCGTGGAAGGTGGCCTTTAGAATGCTTTTACACCTATGAAAAAAATGTTTTTGCCTTAGTATTCTCCTTTAAGTCTACATTTGAACTCTGCTCAAAGTTTTTCCTTGATATGGGCATTCTGGAGTTTGTCCTTGACATGCATCCCTCAGTATATATAGGCCTGACATTCCACGAGATGGCCATGGCCAAAAACTCCTCCAAGTTAACTGACTGATCCTCCCTCTTCTACCTTGCCACATATCAGATGAAGAATGTTGCATTTGTCAAGCCCAAAGGACATGCCAAAATCATTAGAAAAGGACTCAACAATGAGAACCTGTTTTTTTCAGTGTGCATTCTCCATCGGCAATAAGTTCAAGATCATTCATGTGAAGGATGTGAGTGAGCTTGAAGGATTTAGTGACAAACAGAAAAGCAATGGACTTAAAGAATAGCCCTGAAATATTCTTCTTGTAATTCCTCTTGCCACCACCTGGCCCCTGTAAATACCTCTCAGATTGAGTTGACCAGCAATTTATTAAAGACTTGAGTAAAACAAGGTTTGTGTGCGCACTTGTGATGTGCTTCATTCCAGGTCGCTTTATACATGGAGTGTAGGATTTTAGGTTGATTTTGAAGGCGTGTACAGGGGGGTCATCTTATATGTCGCCTTATACACAGCGATATATACGGTAGGCACGCTGGAGGGTCAATACATTCCAGTGACTTCAAAATACATTTTTGATGTACAGAAGCATAAGCATTTCTGTAGTCTATCCAACACATTGAGAGGTTACGGTGGTAAGTATTAGACTCATCAAACATTGTTTTCTGAACTAGCAATTGATCCTTACAACCCCAACATCCCTTTCTGCCTCCTTTTTGCTCAATGTAAATAATGTCATTGCAAGCGCAGTGTGGTAACATAAGATCTATGTTTTCAGACAAGTAATGGGGCAGAAGTTTTTAGGGTCAGTCAAATCACCTTCCTTTGGGAGAAGTATTGTTTGACCTTTGCACAACCAAGTCAGAACATCCCCTGTATCTACAAGAGCCCTTTCACTGGAAATCATGATGGGTCTTTTTTCATTAATACCATTTGTTGTATTTAATTACCTGTAAAACTGTTTTTCATCAGGCTTGAACAGTTTAATTTGTTTTATGAAATTATTTTTCTTGTCCCACTTTCTATTTTCTTCTGTCAAAAGCCTTAACTTTTCCATGAGGAAATTAATTTCAAGCAAAGTTCTATCCAGGACAATGCTTTCCTTGTTTCATCTAGTTATATTTTGTTTATTACCCTTTTGTGGTTCAATGTCTTTGGAAGCTGTTCCTCCAGTGTTTGATCAGCAGCATACACGCAATAGTTAATGTCATGCAACAGTTCACATTAACAGTGACTGAAATAATGTCATTGAATTTATCAAGCTGATTCTGAGAAAGTGATTGCATCAATTGTTTAATTGACCTCCGTTTCTCAATCGGTAAATCACAGATTTGATAATAGAATGGCATAAACAAAATATACAATGGATCATCAGAAAAATCATTGCCAGAGGGAGGGTTGGAAGAGGGAAAAAACTTAAAATCTTTGAGGGCACCTTCAGGAATTTCATTTTGTGAGCCCATGTTATTTGGGCTCAATGCCTGAAAGCTAAGAGTCCTATTGTCATTGTTCAATTTATTATTATTATTATTATTATTATTATTATTATTATTATTGGCACTCGTGAAGAGCAACCTCCCCGTGGTGAGTGCTGGGTAATCGCTCTTCCCCCATAGAGCTGGGGTAGATTGTGTCCTCAGCAGCCCATTGCTTGTTGTAAGAGGCGACAAAATTGGGCTACTTGTTTGTTATGGGTTGTGCCTCTGTGTCGGTGAAGGACGGGATTCTGGTGGTTGAGGGCAATGGAACCAGGAACAGTGTTCTTCTGCCTAACACACCACTTCGACCCTGACTTCACCTAGACGGAAGGTAGAATGGGCCCGATTCTATCAATTGACTGCTCATGTCAAGCCCTTTGCTAGAATCTTCCGTGTTTAATTTTCTACATACCATATTTTCTTGAGTATAGTGTGCACTTTTTTTCCAAAAATTATAAACGAATTAATGAGTTTTGATGTTTTTTCCCCCATGGAAAGACATTACCGTGAGCGCGTAACACCGTAAATACCATGTCAACAAATCCATACTGAAGTACGCAAATTATTTATGTAATTACACTGTCTGGCTATAAAAAGTGTTCTTTTTATATCTGGACTGATGTTTGTAACTTATTTTATTAATTTTATGCAAAATTCCTTTTAATATTGTTTTAATTAATTTCGGCGAAATCGTATGTGAAGCGATCGGAAGATCGCACAACTCACCGTTATTAACAGCAACCACGGTCAGATTACCGCTATTGATGCCTTGAAACAAACTTTAATTGACAGAGAATGGATACATATATCATAAATGCCATACTGTC
The DNA here is from genome assembly GCF_022045235.1 of Haliotis cracherodii. Classification (NCBI taxonomy): domain Eukaryota; kingdom Metazoa; phylum Mollusca; class Gastropoda; order Lepetellida; family Haliotidae; genus Haliotis; species Haliotis cracherodii. The sequence goes on from NW_027266286.1 coordinate 36,620,221, forward strand.
ACTCGTTAAAAGTCATAACTGTTTTTGTTGAATGATCTATGTCAACACATGATTCTCGCGATCACGTGTACGGGAGCCTTGACGGTGACTGGTCAGACTGGTTCCATGTAAAAAATAATACCCGGCAATAGCAATCAGCTGCTTCGCTTAGGGTCATTATCATTTTAAATATGTTTAGTAAAAGCTGCATATAAATTAACAAGATATTAGAATATATTATTCCTGATAAAAAAATAGTTTCAGATTGCATTAAAATCCTGTAAAGTTATATTATTGGGTGTGTCTTGACCGAATCACTGGTAGATTCCAAGAAAACATGTGTACAGCTGATTGCTGTGTCCAGCTTAGTTTACAAGAAAATACAAAAGGTAATCTTAATCACTGGATATAAAACAATGCCCAGCAGAACAAAAAATACAATTTAAACGGTAAATCAACATGTCTGGTGATTTTTTATCACAAATTTCGAATTTGTACTGACGAAGTTTCTCATCACCTGTTCGTGTGCCGGACTTCGCTAAAGGGGTACGGTGTAAAAAAAATTCTGCGCTTGGTATTCAAATTTTTCTTTTCCAAAATATTGAATCCGCTAGATGGGGGTGCGCATTATACATGGGTGCACAATATACACAAGAAAATACGGTATTGTGTTTGGGCTTTGAATGTTAGACTTTGTATGAACACGTTTGCCTAGACTCCTATGCCAGAAGACAGTGGCTCATGGGCCAATCTGGTAATGTCGACCTCTAAGTTCTATATGTCTCCAGTTTCTTGTTACAAGCCGAAACCAGCTTAGCATTTCATTTTGTAGACAAATATAGCTATTCATGCCGTATTTACTGGAGTATATCACCCCTGTATCCCTTTGTGTTTGCATGCTGGAGATCCGCTGCTGTGAAACACTGTACTTATTAACACTCGATGGTGGGTGGGGAGGAGGGGTGCCGAAACCTACTACCTACATGTCGCTTTCCACATCTGGTTCCATTAGAAATGGCAAAAAAGGCGTTTAGAGGCTGATCATCTTTCATTTCATGATAATGTTTCAGTTTCCAAGCAGCAAGAAACTTGGGTAAGGTTTATAGTTATTGCATCTACAAATGGAGAACCAGTCAAAATCATCTTGTCTGATCATTACAATCAGGATCAGGGGGTTCCACAGGGCAGTATTTTGTTTGTAACATTGTACATTCTAATAATAAAAGTATTGATAGACTCAATTGATGGATCATTGTTTGTGGACAATTTTTATATTTCATGTCGTGGTAAAAATATGCATACCTTTGAAAGACAGTTACAGTTGTGTCTTAATGTAATAGTAGTAAAGACAATGGCAGTTCTGGACCACTTCCACTGGAGCCAGATTTATATACTTATACTGCTACTACAGAGGGAATTTTTATGTCAAAATGATGATGCGATTCAACGATCGTCATGATTCGTATTAAAAGAAACATCAATATCAATTAATAATGAATTAAATTTATCATAGCTGTCAACATTTTTACTAATGTAAGCATTCGTTTAAATGTGATCCAACGATAGTAAACAATCTATTTTTAATCTCCAACAAGCTCCTTGGTTTTGTACGGAATAACTGACACGCTTGTTGTCTCCCCTGTTCTTTGAACTTTTTTTTCTCGTCTTCACTAATACCACTGGTCTTACGAGAATTTGATCGAATCTCCTGCTTCATTGCGTTGTATTTGGTTAGTTCTGAGACTCCAGCCACTACTTCCACACCAAGTACGATAGGCGCAGCGATTATAGTTGATAATAAACCAACACCGGCTACACCGAGTCCCATGCCAGCCGTTACATGCGCAGTGTCAACTCCGTCGAGAGCATTCACGGCTCTGAGATACTTTTTATACAATCCAAGTCTCAACTCCCTCTCCTTCTCTATTCGATGTTTTATGTCGAAAATACTGAATCCGCTAGAGGGGGGTGCGCATTATACATGGGTGCGCACTATACTCAAGAAAATATGGTAATCGAAATCCATCAACAGTATCCATCTTTTCAGATGCTTCATCGAGTGCCAGATATAAACCCATAATGTATATTATTATATCATACAATAGTCTTTAATTGATCTTGCTTAAATGTTTTGAGAGTATACATCAACCTTATTACATGTATATTATGCAGCATAAATATCTTACAATGAGAAATTCTGTCACCCCCTTAAGGGTTACAACGCGTGATACTCCCATATGTATAATACTACAATGTCGACGCTAGTGTTTCTTGAGTCATTTAAATGATATACCTGGTAATATTTCAAAGGCATCTACCGGTGCATCTCAAAACAAGACTTCAATAATAAGCGTAGAAAGATTAGGTATTTCATTCAAGTTATCTTTAATATCATTGAATTCAGTAACCAAATTTAAACTAACATTTTTTTATGCCGGACGACTAAATAACATATGACCTGGGTTTTCTGGCAGGGGAGAGACTAACACACTTTTTCGTTTTGAGGGGATATAAGCCCCAAGTACGATCCCACTATTCATTATCTTAGTTAATTGATGTCCCTTACCCATCATCACATATGGTGGGGTAATGATGATATTCAGTAGCCAATCAATTTTTTCTTCGATCATAGTCCATTTATTATCGTCGTTGCGAGTAAGATTGTATGAAGTGTTTTTATTGAGTCTACTAACGTCGACATCGCTTAAATCTCCTAGATTACCTGTGAATGTAACTTCTTTCCGCTTGTATACATTATCTTGTAAGTGTAAAGCGTATAACTTGCCATCGATACCGGGTTTACCGAATCCTTCATTGTCTAAGGTTATGCGCTCCAGGGCCAGATGAATCAACCATTATTTATAATATGGAGTGTTACACTCAAGTATCCTATATGCACAGGTTGATGTTTTACATCTAATACAGAAATTTTGAGATCTGAAATATGCACTGTTTCATTGGGTAGTATTATTGTTTTTTGTCTAAAAAATCCAAGTGTATCTGATAAGTACGGGAGAATATTTACCTTTTCTCCAGCGCTTAAAATCAGCATCCCATTCGACTCATTTTGTGTGAGACTATGTCCAAAAGGCTTAAATATTTCATCATTGAGTGAGCATACGCTGTAATACCCATCAGATATAGTGCGTCAGTCTCCACCTAGTATTAAGTCATTATTACCTCTCACATCACTTATATTGGTCCACCGCGGGTAATACGTTACATTGCATAGAGCGACTTTAAGTTGACCAGCTGAGTTATCGATAGCATGAAGCAGTTGAATAGACTGGCCATTTGTTAATCCTGGGAGTGTAACAAACATATCAAATATACAAAGATACTATATCATAACTTAAATATGAAATCAACTTACATTACTAATCAATCAATTTAAGTAAGTGCCTCTGGTGCTAGCAATAAAATGGTGCCTGATTGGTTTCACAATCCAATGCAATTTGAGCAGAACCAATTAAACTTTGCCATACGGTGTGCCACAACAGGATGTGGTTTTTCTCTTTATGCCCCAGGATTTGAACTCAGTAAGTCTGTTTTATTATTTCATGTGTACTATCAGATTAGACGTATTCTTAAAGAAATGAGTGCCCAATTACCGCAGGATCGAGCATGGAATTCTTCAAATAATCCGTACAATAGGTTCGCGCAGGAATTTAATATTTCTATGAGTAAAGATTGGCGTCTGCGTGGAGTTAACCATGATCTAAGTGTTCCATACAGCGGACAAAAAACTGTTAAAGAAGAAAGCGATGATTTAGTTAAAAAAAATCATCAACCATTTGATCCATTTAAGTTCTTACAGAAAAACAATCTTTTTGTAAGATTGCATAATCTTAATCATGGTTGGGAACTTTCGAGTAACGATTGGTGAGGAGATCTTCTGAGCTTTAAGAGGGGTTTAGCTTATATTGTTACCAAATTTGTGCAACTAAACGATACAGCAAACGCTTGGAATGAATTTCTGTATGATAAAACAGACAAGTATTTGTCAAGCATCCCTAGGTGATAGGTTAGAATACAAACTCATTTTTAATGACTACAGCAGAGTAATCAAAGCTACTGAAGATCCTAGTAGCTATTCTACTGAAAATATCTCACTGGAGTATGATATGACAAGTATTTGTCACAAAGTGACGAAATGTCCCCTGCCTGTATATACACCATAGTACCAAATATGAAGACAATCCAGCGATTAGTTCTTGAGATATCGTGGCAACACCGTTTTCCAACTCCAAAAGCAGATTTGCCTGCCGTGACCTTGAAAATGGGGTCAAGGTCACCAAAACCGACTGGTGTCTGCGGAGTCTTTATATACACCATAGTTCCAAATATGAAGACAATCCAGTGTTTAGTTCTTGAGATATCGCGGCAACACAGTTTTCCAACTCCAAAAGCAGATTTGCCTGCTGTGACCTTGAAAATGGGGTTAAGGTCACCAAAACCGACTGGTGTCTGCGGAGACTGTATATACACCATAGTTCCAAATATGAAGACAATCCAGTGTTTAGTTCTTGAGATATCGCGGCAACAAACAGGTGGGACGTACGGACGGACGGACGTACGGACGTACGTACGGACGGTCGTGAATACTATATACTATAAATTTACTAACACAGGAGTTGTAAGAATGAATCAATAAGAACTTATGTATGGGCAATTCTTGGTGATCAATCGCAAACACAAACGGGAATAATTGGTTCTGGGACGGCGCTCAATGCGCAAAAACAGTTTGTCGTAAAACGTAGAGGATGATATTAATTCACCAGTTGACATACCATCTTCTATAAAGCGTTATCAAGATGTATTACAGTACACTAAATCCAAAGTAGATTACGTTTATGGGGCAGGGCTATACATGCTATAATAATAAAATTGTTATTGCTTCCGATCAACAAAAAACAGGTATAAATTCAGATATTAATACCGAATTAATAACGCAAATAAACACAGGCGAAACGGGAATAGTCAAGTCACAGTCACCGAAACAGCCATCTACTGACACACAACCACAAGTGCCGCCACATATTGCAGCTAAAAATCAACAACATATCAATGAAAAAACAGCACTTATAGTAGGTGGAGTCGTGGCTGGTTTACTCATGATTTGAATAAATAGTTCTTAATGAACTGATTTGGTTAAATAGTTCTTAATGAACAGATTTGGATAAATAGTCATTAATGGATAAGTAAAACAGCCCGGCAATTGCTACGGTCAGTGCCCACATGTTTTGACTAAGCCAAGTGGCGGTCTTTGCTAATAAATTCAAGAGCCAGGAAACAATACTCCCTATTATACCGGGAAGTGCAGACACTGCTTTCCCAAGAGAGCTTTCCCAGTGCTTCTCCTAATGCTTTTAAATTCTTTTTTATCTACTCTTTTACGCCATTTTTATCACTAGGTGGTGTACCTCCTGTACCTCCTGTACTGCTGCCACCGGTTAACGCGAGAGTCAAAGTCGATATAATAAATCCAAATGCAGTTAAAATACTGGCAATGGTTATCCCCTGTTCTCCGAACAATGTTTTAATTTTATCGTCCAGTGTAGTATCATTGTTGAGGACTTGATCGAAAGTTTCTCGAATTCGACTGATTTGCAAAAGAACTGCCTTTCTATTACTCGAAGCAGCTTCGAGGCGGTCCGATCTTTCGTCTTCTAAGTTACACAATCTTTCAGCAACGCGACATCTACTGAATTCATCGCCCGTCTGTTCAAGTTTTGTTTTCTCGTAAGTTATATGCTTGTTGAGTTTGGATAGCTTGCCAAATTATTGATGAGTTCTCCCCGCATTGTTTGCATGGCCTTGTCAAGACCTCGTAATTCCCTTATACTGAGCCAAGAATATGGTGATACCTGTTACGTGAAATTATCATAGTAGGTATCCAAGATATCTCCGAGTCCGTCTGAGGCCAGCTTCGAGCTTTCTTCCAAATTATCTTTATCTATAGTACAGAGTTCAGCAGCACACACAGTCTTAAGAACCTAAGTAGTCCTCGCGGAAAGTTTTTCTCGTGAGTAGTCTACAAAACCTAATTCATTACGAACAGTTTTGATGCTGTGTTTACTAGCTATCGTAGACAAGGCTAGGAGCTTACAAGTACGAGAATTCATAAGATCAATATCCGGAGAGTCACGCAGTCGCAATATTCCTTTACTATCTATCGTAAACTTTCAATAGTCACGACCAATAGGAGTTTCTTTTAAGGCATCGTAATAATCATTAACGGCTGGTTTCAAAATTTCATCGTTAAGATTCGTAAAGCTGGTTTCATCAGTACCCTCTTTGTATCTTTCTACCAGTATCAGTTATGTTATCTAGATTAATATCATCCATTTTTATATAAAACATAAGGTTACATAATTTCAATATAACAATGTCTTCGCAATACGGACGCAAGTTAAACCCACAACGTAGACTTCGGTATCCATTAGCAATTCGTCAGTCTGTAACTATAACTCATAACCCGAGTACCATTGTTCAGAATCAAACACTTCTGGTTCGCTTTCCTAATCTAGGCGCTCACGATGTGTTAGTTGCAGGAACTGCCCGACTATCATTTACAATTACCGTATTCGACGTAATAAGCGCCCAGGGCGCTCTCAAAATTTGAAATAGGGGGCTCTTATTGGAATAAAAATTTTGAGAAAAAAAACAGTTGAAAGATTGTCAATTTCGTGGTTTATGCTCACAGCCTGAAATGATACAAAATAAAAGTCTGTGTATTATACACGACAGATATATTTATCCAGAATTTAATTGCCCATAATTAAGGGTGCATATAACACATGAGTGCGTATTATACACGAAAATAAGTCTTGTGTACATTGATCAATCGGAAAGGGTGCTAATTGGGATTGTTCACTAGCCAATATATTAGCAAATATCGCCGTGGGCGCTTATTAGAGCGGGGCGCTTATTACGTCGAATACGGTAGTTTGAATTCTACCAATGCTAGCAGAGAGATAATTCAGAACATAGGTCGTGCGATTGTTAAGAAAATCGCGATTAAAATTAGCGGCAATGAAGTTTTGAGTATTGACAACAGTGATGTATATTTCTGTTACATGGATCTCTGGAGAACGGCTAAAGAACGGAAAAACTTACAACACCAAGGTATTTGTAATCAGAACACATTGAGACTGCGTGTGGGTGCTGATAGTGGCGATAATACCGTCGTAGGAGATAAGGCTGTTGCAGATGCATTAGGTAGCGATTCTATATTCCGCTAGACTTTGAATTACTAGATAGTCACATGCCCTTCTATCAAGCATCCCTAGGCGATAGGTTAGAATACGAACTCACTTTTAATGACTGTAGCAGAGTGATCAAAGCTACTGGAGATCCTACTTGCTATTTTATTGGCAATATCTCACTGGAGTATGATATGATAACAGATCCTGAATTAGCTAGACAAATTCGTAACCAGTATACCGGAAGTTTAGCCATTTTGTACGATCGCGTGCTTCGACGCCGAAAGATATCCAGGAACAAAAGAGATACGACGTGGAATATTAATCTAAACATCCCCAACAGATCGTTGAAGGGTATTTTAATGTTGTTCGAGGACCCCTCTGAAGCATTTGCAAGAGATACTGAGAAGTTCTACAACCCCAAGATTACAAAAGTAGAATTGACTATCGAGGGCATGTCTAATCAACTATATAGTCAAGGCATGCGAGCATATCAGCAGTGGGATGAGATTAAAAAACTCCCTTCTACAAAACGAAGCCCAGAAGTTAACGGGGTCGTGAAAGATCTGTCTCTGGGGGATGTAACGATGGCTGAATTCCTTACCACTATGTACGCATTATGGCTCGACATGAGAACCACGGATGACAATCAACTACACGGAAGCGGTAGGAGAATAGAAAATGCTAGCGTGGGTATTAATATGCAGATATCTAAGATACAGGTTGGTTGGTTGGTTGGTTTGTTGTTTAACGCCACACTCAGCAATATTCCAGCTATATGACGGCGGTCTGTAAATAATCCAGTCTGGACCAGACAAACCAGTGATTGATATCATGAGCATCGATCCACTCAAATGGGATTGATGACATGCATCAACCAAGTCAGCGAGCCTGACCACCCGATCCCGTTAGTTGCCTTTTATGACAAGCATAGTCACCTTTTACGGCAAGCATGGGTTGCTGAAGACCTATTCTACCCCGGAATCTTCACGGGTCCTAAGATACAGGAATCCGATAGTAAATTAAATATATATTTGTACGTTATCATTGACGTTCAACTCAATATACAGAATGGTAGATTCGTGCAAGCGATCTATTAATAATCTTTTACCTAAAGAACCGCACTGCGCCATCATCTGCGGGCAAACGGGTTGTGGAAAAACAGCTTTTATTCTAGATATTTTACAAAGTCATTATCGGGATGTTTTTGCTCATATTATAATTCTGTGTCCGAGTATTAACTTTAATAAAACATACCTATCGAGAGATTGGGTAATGAATGATCCTGGGGTGTACAAAGTTGATCCAGGCAATGCTGAATGGGTCTCATTCGCAAACATGCTCGCCAAACCACATCCACTGTCACGGCCATATTGCCCAGTAACTGGAGCCAAGTGCGAGCAGTGTGTCTCGGGGAAAGAAGGAACAGTGCAGTTACACTCCTGACCTTGACAATGCGTTCTTGTGAGAGGGAGACAAGCCCGCTCTCTGTGTTGAAATTCGCCCCTAAGAAGACCAGAGACTGAGTAGGGTTCAGATCTGACTTCGTTAGGTTGACTATCCAACCAGGAGATGCCAGAATGTCTAACACTGCTTGTGTAGCAATCTGACTCATATGATGAGATAGTGCTCTTAGCAGCCAGTCGTCGAGGTACGGATGACAGAACCGACCTTGCGACCTGGCCACTTGGGCAGGAATCAACATCAGCTTGGTGAACACCCTCGAGGCCGTGGAGAACCCAAAGGGTAGAACCTGGAACTGATAATACCTCCCGTCGAAAGAAAACCTCAGGTATTTCTTGTACTCGGGGTGTATAGGTACATGGAGATAGGCGTCTTTGAGGTCTATGGACGTCAGCCATTCCCCTGTCTCTACAGCAGAGATCACTGAGCGCAGTGTCTCCATCCTGAAGGACGGTACCTCTATGAGTTTGTTCAGTTTTCTCAGATTGAGAATAGGTCTGAACCCTCCGGGTTTTTTTGGTGACGAGGAAATAAGTTGAGTAGTAGCCCTCGCTTTCCTGTCCCAATGGAACCGTCTCGATAGCAGCTTTGTTTAGCAGTGCTACGATCTCGGCACGAAGTATGTCCGCCTTCTCTTGGGTAGCGGGCACCGGAGTGCGCCTTATTCCGGAGAAGGGTGGCGGAAGAAGTTTCCACTGAGGTAAGTGGCCTTCCCTGAGTGTGGACATGACCCAGGGATAGGAGGACACCTTCCGACAGGAAGAGAGAAGGTCGGCCGCCCAGGGGAACTTCCGGCAACAGGCAATGAACCCCAACAGTCGGCAGCCCTAGGACTGTCAACTGTGGGGCCACCTGGGGCTGGGCAGGAGCTATTGGGAACCCATCGGGTGAAAAGGCTGCTGACCCACTTGTGCAGCTTGGTGCTAGGCACCTCCAACAAGGCCTTAGAGTCCTTGATGGATACATATAACACAGCGGCCTCCCGAACTACCTGCTGCGCCCCAGGGAAGAGGGTAGAACCCAACTTATACGGGAGCGCAAGTAGTTCTTGGCATGTGGACGCCGAGTACTTGGACATGGACATCCACAGCCGGCGCATGCCCATGACTGCGCTCATCATCTGGGAGGCGCAGCTACGGAAAGCATCCCTTGCCTGATGACTGTGGACCTCGGTGAGTTGGCCAGCCAACTCCGAAGAGTCGGACAGCCCCTCCCCCACCAGCTCCCGCTGCACAGCAGACAGGTAAGCCGAGTGGACGGCGATACGGAGCTGTTGGCAAGAATTACGGTATTGCTCCTAAGCAAACGCAAGCTTCAGCTCCACCCGGCACTTAGGGAAGGGTGGCAAATGCCGGCCCTGCTTAGCCTTGGCTAAGTTGGAGGACAAAGACCCCCCAGGGTCACCGAAGTCCAGACGCACTCGTCCACGACCGGCACCTCGAAGATTGAACCTTTTACAAACGCCCGACAGCAGAGGATTGATGACCTCGTGTACCAGCGAGGTCAGAATGCGGAGCCGCACCTGGGGCGCTTTGCATGGAGCAAAAGCGTCCCCTGGAAGGCGGAACTCAGACAGATCAGAGACGGGCATAGGGGCAGCCACCTGAGGCAGTACTTGGACAATGCCTGACATGCCTCAGCAAGGATGCGAAGGAAAAACTACCCGTAGCCTCCGAGTCATCCCCTCCCTCCTCCATCCACTCCTCATCCCTCGACTCCGAGCCAAAGGTAGCCTCCGACTCCTCGGTGAGAGAGGAAGTAGATGAAACAGGAAGGGGGCGCCCGAAGGCCTGGGCTCGAGAAAAGCCTCTGGCTCCGCCAGGGAAACCAAAGTGGAGGAAGTGGACGGGCCGTCGCCCGCCACCCCTCCGCCGGGGATCGACCACGAACCGGAGCTGAAGCCCGGACGCGAGTCGTCCCCGAGGCCAAGTGGCCTGCCACTGCCGACGCCGGGCATTCCACGAGGCCCCACAGCCGCATCCGACACCAACGCCCGGGGAGGCCCCGCCCGCAGGTCCTCTCGAAGCTGGGACTTGACATCCTCGAACATCGACGCCATCTGCGACCACAGAAGCGCCGAGACATCAGCAAGGTTAATAGGTGCAGGGGAGGGGGGACCCGACAGCCCTTACCCTCGGTCTGCGATAAAGGCGCAGTGGAGGTGGAAGGAACCGGGGCAGAAGACTTGGTCGTCTTGCCCTTAACCTTTGACAGGGGGGTCAGATTTCGCCAAACGTATGTCTGCCCCTGCCTCCAATAATCCCATAAAATGTATCATGTCAGCATGTCTGGCCTTGGGGGTGAAGTCACCACATATGGCACATGACTGGTCATCGTGGCCCTCCTCCGCCAAGCAGCGAATGCACTTAGGGTGTGGGTCCTGCGGAGGTATCGCCGCTTCTTACCCCAAACAAACTTTGAAAGTCTGCAACAGACCGATAAAAACGGATGGGAACGGGGGTGGGGGAACTGGGGGGGTCGATATGTATCAGTGCGAATAGTGAAAATTGCAGAAAGATACATGCATAATTACAACACAACATATGCAAAGGCGTAACGAAAACGCGATACGCGATATCGATAGCCAAGGTCGTGCATACATTTGTAACATATAAAGGGAGCGTAGTAAACCTCCCCCATCCCGAGCGGAAAAAAACACACAGTAACTTGTCATGGTTCCCACTTTTTTTCTTCCAAAAAATTGCCTGACATTTCCCTGATATTTCCAGAGAACTTAGAACTTTTCCAGACTGCATTACACGGCCTCCATTATAACAACAGGGAGTGGTGTTTTAACTTAAATATATAAACAGCTTTAAAATAGACAACACCAATGGAAACGTCTTTTTTTAGATATTTCTGTACAAAAGTGTGTTATGTTTGGTTTAAGGAAAACTTAGTCACCAAGTAATTATCCTCCCCTAAAGCCATCCATCTACCACCATTTTAAGAGTTCAAAGTACAAATTAACTCCATCAATCATTGCCTAATCAAAACAAGTATTACAAATTTTGAAAATGGACTTCAGGACTTGGATCTCACAACTTTAGAAACAGAATATACATGAACTAATTAGTTATAAACATTATAATAAAGTAAATACCATCACTACTTTCAGTGCAACATTCATGCACAGCATTTCACAAACTAACCATTCAAATATACATCTACACTTTCAAAAGGTCCCCAGGGAAGCTATTCTACTGGCAAACAAAACATACCAACAATTTCAAAAGTCAAGAGGTAACTGATTTTTTCATGCGTCTACTGATGTTTCTTCAGGCTTTCTTCAATGTGATTGATTTATTTTTCCTGTTCTGGAAGGTCCTTCTCGAGAATCTCAGCTGATCTCCTTCTACATGCATTTGATTCTGCAAGCAGTGTAAGAGCAGATTTTGCCTCAGCATCTCTTGCTTTCTTATCAGCAGAACTGATGAGTGTCTGTACAGTGGCTTTGAGCATCTTTTTTCTTTTCTGTGCCTTTGTTAGCTCTTCAGAAAGTTCTTTCCTTTTTCTAGACTGAATCTGTGCTTCTTCAGCTTTCCTCTTTTCCAAGACATGCAGCTTGTATCTGTTGTTTGAGTGACAACATGATGTAAAAAGTGCAGGTGTGATCTCAAACTATGACAGTTTCTTCCCTGTTGCTGTCATTGAGTCATGAACTAGTCTTTGTGCTGTAAGACTCTCTTCAGCAAGGCTAGGTGAAATGACATCTTTATTGACCAAAAATCCACGTTCAACAGTGGCCTGTCCATGAGAAAGTGTACGGAGAATCTTCATAACTTCCCAGAGCTCTGCATATTCCTGTTGCCCTTCAAGGTGCCTTGAAAAGAAATGATCCAGTCTTGTGTCAAATATGTTGAACCCTGTGAAATCATCTTTGTGGAACATCCTTGAGTTTTCAACAAAAAGCTTGAACTGAGAGAGTATGAAGTCACATTGCTGGGGTGTTTTCCATTTGGTTTCAGACAGTTTGGTAAGAACCTTCTCGAACATTTTGTTTGTTACACCAGGTTCAGAGATCATGTGCCTCGCATCCAAACTTGTCAGGTTTCTGATTAAGCTATATTTCAGTGGACACTTTTCTTGCAGCTTTGTTACAAATGCTTCCAACATTGTGCGACTTTCATTTCTGAACTCAAGTGCCGTGAAAGGCACTAATCTTCTTCTCGTTCAGTGCCTTGGAAACAGTAGTCTTTGCTGCAAACCCAACATCAATATCCATGACACTCCTCTGATTCTCTTTGACTGTAACATCTACTTTCGTCAGTTGTAAAGGGGTCTCTGCAGATTCAATGCAGGCATGTTTCAGGAAACGTTCCTTCAGACTCTTCAATAAACAGTTAAGATCATGTGCAATAAATGGCAACATAGGTGCATCACTCTGAATTTTTTCAGATATGGCTCCAGCAGTCCTGCTACAGACACAAAGGCTTCTAGTTTAGCAACAGTAAGCTGATCATGAACTGCATGTTTCACAGCTACAAAGGAAGCAGATTTTGGAATTTGACTCTTGGGCTTCTTTAGTGTCTCAGTTACATACTTAACTATGCTTGGCCAAATAGAAATTGCACGTTCTGCAACATTTCTATCTTCCACCCATCTGGTCCCACAGATGTGCATGGGAAAAACCAAAGACTTGGTGATGCTTGTATAATCTTCCCTTTTAGCAGGAGAATCTTCAAATAACCAGAACATTCCCTTCAGGAGTGAATCTATGCCCCATTTCGTCCTCTAGACTCCTGTCCGAAATGCACCATGAACTGTGAGCAGACTGCACAATCCAACTTCAAAAAGCTCAGACTCCTGATCATATCGAGCAAAATTAACGAGGAGTTAGATGATTTAAATATCATAAAATACCAGCTAACAGTTAAAATGTCATTGAGTTAAAATGACACCGAATATACCGAGCCATATTTCCGGAGCAATCAAGAAGTTATAACCGAACACGAGTCTATAAACACATCATTAGATACATCAATTCAACGGATACAAGAAACTTTAAAACGCTGGACTAATAGAGGTATGGGTTGGGGTGTGGATAAAATAAATAGTTTATATCTAGATATAGCAAATTATATGCCTTTCAAAGGTGGATCTTATATAGATTTATCCCCGTATTATAAGAAAAAAAAGCTATAGTTAATGTAAAAAATAAAGGCGATGATTGTTTAAGAATTACGATAAGATCTGCATTGTTCCCCACAGACAAACATCCGGATACACATTCGATCTATCCCCAAAACGATGGACTCAACTTTGATGGTATAGATGAACCTACACTAATCTCACAAATTGATAAGGCGGAAAAGCAAAAAAATTTAGCTATAAATGTTTTCGGACATTCTTCTAAAGGAATTGTTGTACACAGGATAAGCTCTGCCCCGGAAAATATTCCCAGAATCAATTCATTTCTGATCGAAAAAGATGGAAAATATCATTATACATGGATAAAGAGTTTAAACAGGCTATTATGCAATCAAACAAAACATGCAGAAAAAAAATATTTCTGTGAAAGATTCCTGCATGGGTACAGCAGACAAGATCTATTAGAAGCGCATAAAGAAGACTGCAGAGGTGTTGGACAGATTGCTCTCAGGATCGATATGCCTAAAGAGGGAAAAAATATATTAAAATTTTATTGTAATCAAATGCCAGTACCGTAGTAATTTACGCTGACTTCGAAGCGCTTATCAAACCTATACAAAATACACAATACTGAATGCAGTTTTATGAACAAAACTCAAGAACATATTCCTTGTGGGTTTGGATATATAGTTGTAAGGTATGATGGGAAAACAAACACTCCCATGATTTACAGAGGTCCCGATGCAGCGGGAAAGTTCCCAGAATACGTACAAAACGAAGAGAGAATAATCAGGGAAAAATTATCGTGTAAGAAACCCATGTGTATGACGAGGGATGATTGGAGGCCCTATAAGAAGTCAACGAGTTGTCATGTTTGTAATAAACCACCCAATGGGGATTCCGCAAGAGATCATTGCCACGTCACGGCTAATTATCGGGGAGCCGCGCATAACAGGTGTAACTTGAAACTAAAAACAATACCCATCCCCGTTGTGTTTCATAACCTAAGAGGATATGATTCACATCTCATCATCCAAGCTATCTCAAGATCGACGGCGGCTTAACGTGTATTCGTAATAATATGAAAAAATACATATCATTCTCATTGACTAAAACTATACATTATAGGGACAAGGATGGGAAAGCCAGAACAAAACAAAGTAATGGACTTAGATTCATAGACTCCGTACAGTTTCTGTTATCTTCCCGGGGCAATTTAGCTAATGCGAACAATCCCGATGACTTTGCAATAACAAATCAATATACTGATTGGTTAACACGTCATTTGTTGTTCAGAAAAGGTGTTTATCCTTACGAATATATGGATGATTGGTCTAGATTCGACGAAACTAAATTACCACCCCTTGAATCATTCTATAGTAACTTAACAGAATCTAAAATAACAGATGCTGATTATGAACACTCTCTGACGGTCTGGGATAAATTAGATTGTACGAATTTAGGAGATTATCACGATCTGTACTTAAAAACCGATGTACTGTTACTCGCCGATATATTCGAGATATTTAGAAAGACAGGTTTAAAACAATACAGTTTGGATCTGGCATGGTACTATTCCAGTCCCAAACTATCATGGGATGCATTGTTGAAGAAGACCGGTGTAGAACTAAAATTACTCACAGATTACGATATGCACTTGTTTGTTGAGAAAGGACTAAGAGGTGGTATATTGATGGCAGCGAAAAGGTATTCTAAGGCTAATAACAAATTAGTGGAAGGATATGATCTGAGTAAACCCGATACGCACATATTATATCTCGACGCCAATAATTTGTATGGATGGGCTATGAGCCAGCCTTTACACATGGGTGGTTTTGAGTGAGTCAAGGTGAATGATATTGATGAGAATGATATCCCCACAGATTCCGATAAAGGGTACATACAATTTGTATGGATGGGCTATGAGTCAACCTTTACCCACGGGTGGTTTTGAGTGGGTCGATGATATCAATGTGAATGATGTGAATAAAGGGTACATACTAGAAGTTGACTTGGAATATCCAACAGAGTTACATAAAGACCATAACAGTTAACCGCTAGCTCCCGAAAGATTAATGGTTAATAAAGATTGGATGTCGGAATATCAAAGCTCCTTGATGGGTAATAGTAGGTTAGCTAACGTAGAAAAACTCGTACCAAATTTGATGGATAAGACAAAATATATAGTTCACTACAGAAATCTCCAGTTGTATCTATCGTTAGGTATGAAACTAAAGAAAATACACAGAGTTCTAAAGTTTGATCAAAGCCCTTGGATGGAGCCCTATATATGGCTGAACACAGATTTAAGAAAGATGGCTACCAGTGATTTCGAAAAGAATCTGTATAAGCTCATGAATAACTCCGTATTTGGTAAAACTATGGAGAATCTAAGGAAGCGTGTTGATGTTAAATTAGTCAGATCTAATGAGGAAGAAAGACTCAGGAAACTTATAGCCAGTCCGGCTTTTAACAGAAGCAAGATATTTGATAACGACTTAGCCGCATGGCATATGCAGAAAAGCAATATAAAATTCAACAGACCGGTGTACGTTGGTATGAGTATTCTTGACTTGTCAAAACACTTAATGTATGACTTTTATAACAACGAACTTAAGAAGCAATAATGTGATAGATGTGAGGTGTTATATACAGACACAGATTCTTTGTTGATGGAAATACAAACCGAGGATGTGTATAAAGATATGGCAGAAAAAATAGATTTGTACGACACGAGCGATTACCCTAAAGATAATCCACTGCACAGTGTAGTAAATAAAAAGGTGTTGGAAGAAACATCAATATTAATTAATAATGAATAAAATTTACTATAGCCCACGAGGATATTGGAAAGGTGTAGGAGCAATAAAAAAATTAGCCACTGCGGCTAATGTATCTAAAGATGTAGCCAAGGAAACAAGCGATGTGGCAAATATATTTACCGGCACCGCATTACATACTGAGGATGAATTTTGATATTTCTACAACAAATGAAGTTCATCAGGCTGACCTCTTGTTTCTTCCCCACGATAAGGTAAAACGCAAAACGTATAAATACGCTTTAACAGCAGTGGATGTGGCTAGTCGATACAAAGAGGCTGAGCCATTAACCTCGAAAGATTCAACAGAAGTAGCTAATGCACTGAGCCGCATATATAAACGCGGACCATTAAAATGGCCTAAGTTATTTCAAGTAGATCCTGGTCGCGAGTTTATAGGATCGGTAACTAAACTGTTAACAAAGCACGATGTTGAAATCAGGCGTGGTGAAAAAGAGGCACACCGTAGTCAAGCTATCGTTGAAAGATTTAACCGGACATTAGCGGAACATTTGTTTGGCTATCAGTATGGGATTGAAATGAAATCCGAGCGATTGAGATCAACCGAATGGGTGACACGATTATCAGCCATTGTATCAGTGCTGAATAATGAAGTAACAAGATTAATAGGGAAGAAACCATCCGATGCGATTAAAATGAAATCCGTGACTTCCGAATCTTCAGCACCGAGGAGAGGCAAAGAACGAAAACTTCCGGATAGAGTATGGGTAAGATATTTATACCAGCCCGGTGAACTCGAGGGAGGCCTACGTCGCGCAACCGATCCCATATGGTCCCTTAAGACATATAACATTAGTCGATTTGTTATGAAAGAAGGAGAGCCTATTCTTTATTATCTTAAAGATGGACCGGGTAGGGCATTTGTACGAGAAGAGTTGTTCATAGTTCCAGATGGTATGGTATTACCACCATAACCATAAGCATAGGTAGTTACACCATCCTTATCAATCCATCTCTTTGTATCTAAGGGGGATAATGATGTCTTGTTCATTCTTAATCCATATATCCTATGATTGTAACTTCTTAAAGAGTTCATCTCGTGTTTGAACGTTCTACCCTTGAATAATGATTCTTTATACTGTTCGTGTTTGATATACTTTTACAACATACTTCTTAACACCCTTAGCTTTTCTTATCTCCCCATTATCGGACTTCTTTATAGAATACATCTTAGGTCTTAATCGTACATACTCCGCTATAGGAGTCCCAGCACATTCATCCTTCATCTTACCTAACACCTTTTTATTTACTACGCTGTGCAGTGGATTATCTTTAGGGTAATCGCTTGTGTCGTACATATTATTTTTTCTGCCATATCTTTATACACATCCTCGGTTTGTATTTCCCTCAACAAAGAATCTGTGTCGGTATATAACACCTCGCATCTATCGCCGTATTGCTTCTTAAGTTTGTTGTAATAAAAGTCATACATTAAGTGTTTTGACAAGTCGAGAATACTCATACCGACGTACACCGGTCTGTTGAATTATATATTACTCTTCTGCATATGCCATGCGGCTAAGTCGTTATCGAATATCTTGCTTCTGTTAAAAGCCGGACTGGCTATAAGTTTCCTGAGTCTTTCTTCCTCATTAGATCTGACTAATTTAACATCAACACGCTTCCTTAGATTCTCCATAGTTTTACCAAATACTGAGTTATTCATGAGCTTATATAGATTCTTTTCGAAATCGCTGGTAGCTATCTTTCTTAAATCTGTGTTCAGTCTTATATAGGGCTCCATCCAAGGGCTTTGATCAAACTTTAGAACTCTGTGTATTTTCTTAAGTTTCATACCTAACGATAGATACAACTGGAGATTTCTGTAGTGAACTATATATTTTGTCTTATCCATCAAATTTGGTACGAGTTTTTCTACGTTAGCTAACCTACTATTACCCATCAAGGAGCTTTGATATTCCGACATCCAATCTTTATTAACCATTAATCTTTCGGGAGCTAGCGGTTAACTGTTATGGTCTTTATGTAACTCTGTTGGATATTCCAAGTCAACTTCTAGTATGTACCCTTTATTCACATCATTCACATTGATATCATCGACCCACTCAAAACCACCCGTGGGTAAAGGTTGACTCATAGCCCATCCATACAAATTGTTGGCGTCGAGATATAATATGTGCGTGTCAGGTTTACTCGGATTGTATCCTTCCACTAATTTATTATTAACCTTAGAATACCTTTTCGCTGCCATCGATATACCCCCTCTTAATCCTTTCTCAATAAACAAGTGCATATCGTAATCTGTGAGTAGTTTTAGTTCTACAACGGTCTTCTTCAACAATGCATCCCATGATAGTTTGGGACTGGAATAGTACCATGCCAGATCCAAACTGTATTGTTTTAAACCTGTCTTTCTAAATATCTCGAATATATCGGCGAGTAACAGTACATCGGTTTTTAAGTACAGATCGTGATAATCTCCTAAATTCATACAATCTAATTTATCCCAGACCGTCAGAGAGTGTTCATAATCAGCATCTGTTATTTTAGATTCTGTTAAGTTACTATAGAATGATTCAAGGGGTGGTAATTTAGTTTCGTCGAATCTAGACCAATCATCCATATATTCGTAAGGATAAACACCTTTTCTGAACAACAAATGACGTGTTAACCAATCAGTATATTGATTTGTTATTGCAAAGTCATCGGGATTGTTCGCATTAGCTAAATTGTCCAGGGAAGATAACAGAAACTGTACGGAGTCTATGAATCTAAGCCCATTACTTTGCTTTATTCTAGATTTCCCATCCTTGTCCCTATAATGTATAGGTTTAGTCAATGAGAACGATATGTATTTTTCCATATTGTTAGGAATGAACGTTAAGCCGCCGTCGGTCTTTGAGATAGCTTGCATAATGAGATGTGAATCGTATCCCCTAAGGTTATGAAACACAACGGGGATGGGTATTGTTTGAGAATTCATTTTTAGTTTCAAGTTACACTCGTTATGAGCGGATTCCCGATAATTACCCGTGACGTGGCAATGATCTCTTACGGAATCCCCATTCAGGGGTTTGTTACAAACATGACAACTCGTTGACTTCTTATAGGCCCTCCAATTATCCCTCGTCATACACATGGGTTTCTTACACGATAATTTTTCCCTGATTATTCTCTCTTCATTTTGTAGATATTCTAGGAACTTTCCCGCTGCATCGGGACCTCTGTAAATCATGGGCTGGTTTGTTTTCCCATCATACCTTACAACTATATATCCAAACCCACAAGGAATATGTTGATTGCTACGGTTGGTATTTTCTATGGGTTTGATAAGCGCTTCAAAGTCGGCGTAAATTACGTACAGTACTGGCATTTGATTACAATAATGTTCAAATTTTAATATATTTTTTCCCTCTTTAGGCATATCGATCCTGATAGCGGTCTGTCCAACACCTCTACAGTCTTCTTTATGCGCTTCTAATAGATCTTGTCTGCTGTACCCATGTAGACATCTTTCGCAGAAATATTTCTTTTCTTTATGTTTAGTTTTAGGGCTGGTTATCGATATGGATTACTCAGATCGATTATCGGTAGTCACATATCGATCAATAATCGATAAATATCAAAGAATTCTATTTTGGTAAAATGACATTACAGAAAAATGGCAATTCACTTCTCCGGAGACTCAGTGTTTCAACAATACGCACGTTACATCGCATTTTTAGCGATGAACAATCTGAGTTGAAGATTCATGTCGTCAAAGACAATTGTTATTTGTATAAAGTGAGAATACCGTATTTTCTTGAGTATTCCTTTTAATATTGTTTTTATTAATTTCGGCGAAATCGTGTGTGAAGCAATCGGAAGATCATACAACTCACCGTTATTAACAGCAACCACGGTCAGAATACCACTATTGACGTCTTGAAACGAACTTTAGTTGAGAGAGAATGGATACATATATCATAAATGACATACTTTGACTCGTTAAAAAACATATTTGTTTTTGTTTGGCGATTCTATGTCAACATGAAATTCTCGCGATCACTCGATCACGTGCGCGTGAGCCTTGACGGTGACTGGTCAGACTGGGTCCATGTAAAAAATAATACCCGGCAATAGCGATCAGCTGCTTTGCTTAGGGTTATTATTTTAAATATGTTTAGTAAAGGCTGCATATAATTAAGAAAATAATGGAATATATTATTCTTGATAAAAAAAAATAGTTTCATATACAATTTTTGCCGATCCTTGCATTAAAAATCCAATTAAGTTATATCATTGGGTGTGTCTTGACCGAATCACCGGTCGATTCCAAGAAAACGTGTGTACAGCTGATTGCTGTTTCCGTACGAGAAAATACACAAGGTAATCTTAATCCCTGGATATAAAACAATGCCTAGCAGAACAATAAATACTATTTAAACGGTAAATAAACATGTCTGGTGATTTTTTATCTCAAATTTCGAATTTGAATTTCGACTAAGTTTCTCATCACCCTTTCGTGTCCGGGACTTCGTACGGTGTAATTTTTTTCTGCGCATAATATTCAAATTTCTTTTTTTCCAAAATATTGAACCCACTAGAGGGGGGTGCGCATTATACATGGGTGCGCACTGTACTCAAGAAAATACGGTAATTGAGAATTTAAATGTAATTTCACCTGATATAGTCGTTTGTCATTTATGTACAGTATTCACAAAACTATTCAGATAAAAAATCATCAAATATTCCGCCATTGTGAATGTCAGGTGTGTGCTACGTAGTAGATTGTACTAGGTTCACAGGTGTGATACGTAATAGATTGGGTGGCAGACTGATATGAAACAAACATCGTGCGATTATAACGGGGAAATTAGGAATTTTTGCTGCCATATCGTAAAAATGTCAAACCCCACGTGGACCTCACATGGGCTGTGAGTTGAGAATACTGGGAAAAACGAAAACTATGATCATTGAAAAAAACGAAACAGACTGGAATACGTAGTTACCAAATACACATAAAATTTGAAATTTTATGAAATAGAATGGGAAGAATTTTTAAGAATTAAAGTATTATGAAACCTATTTTAATCATGATACTTCATACTATTTCGAAAATATACATATTTTCTAAAATCCTGACTCCGCATTTAGATGCCAGTGACTACATTTGTAATTACCCACTAACAACACGTAATGGCGTCGTCGTTCGATTCAAAGCAGAACCTTTTGCTTTTTGAAACATTTGATTATCATTTGTGACTAAACATAAAGCGGAGGGGAGAAAACTGTATGTTATGGTGAATCTGTTTATATCTAGCGATAATTACAAGGACAGCAAAACAAATTAGTCAAATGTGTTCCAGTAAAAACTTTTATTTGTCGAAAAAATACATGTCATTATCGATAGCATTATATTCATATCGATAATCGTCACAACCTTCTTCCATCTATGATAATTACGATTATCGATCTAAATCACCAGCCCTATTTAGTTTGATCATATAATAGCCTGTTTAAGCTCTTTATCCACGTATAATGATATTTTCCATCTTTTTCGATCAGCAATGAATTGATTCTGGGGATATGTTCCAGAGCAGAGCTTATCCTGTGTACAACAATTTCTTTAGAATGTCCGAAAACATTTATAGCTAAATTATTTTGCTTTTCCACCTTATCAATTTGTGATATTGGTGTAGGTTCATCTATACCATCGACGTTGAGTCCATCGTTTTGGGGATAGCTAGAAGGTCTATCCGGATGCTTGTCTACGGGGAACAATGCAGATCTTATCATCATTCTTAAACAGTCATCGGATTTATTTTTTATGTTAATTATGGCTTTTTTCTTCTTATAATACGGGGGTTAATCTATATAAGATCCACCTTTGAAAGGCATATAATTTGCTATATCTAAATATAAACTATCGATTTTATCCACACCCCAACCAGAACCTCTATTAGTCCAACATTCTAAAGTTTCCCTGTATCCTCTGAATTGATGTATCTAATGATGCATTTATAGTATCGGATTCGGTTATAACATCTTGATTACTACGGAAATATGGTTCGGTATATTCGATGCTATCGTCTGTGTTACTTTTACTCAATGACATTTTAATCGTCAGCTGTTATTTTATACTATGTAAATCATCTAACTCCTCGTTAATTTTACTCGATATGATGGGCTTAATATCGTTAACATCCATGTTGGAATTAATATCCATCTTCCAACCTCTTAGATATTTACCAACACCGGCGGATGTGGGTACAAATATTAATTCTTGTTGAATATTCTCAACATCATCATTATCATCTAGTAAAGCGATCAATTCAGCTCTTCTCATTCGAGAACAACCTCTCAGCCCACTATTTCTCACTTGAGCTTTGAGTTATTTAACAGTCTGGGGTTTGTTGTATTCCAAACCGAGTAAGGTAATCAATTCAGCTTTTCTCATTTGAGAATATCCATGTAGACCAAGTTGTTTTGACAAAAAACATTGTGACCATGGTATATACAAAATGATTCATTTGTCTAAATGGTTGTTTTTCATATATAAATACGTATTCTCCCCAACCTATTCCTTTCATTGATGTAATCTCTCTTCCTAGCATAAATAATCTGCTTCCTGACCTTATCAGCACCGTGACTCTTATATAAACTGTAACTACATTTGACTCCAATCCCACATACAGAACAAACGTAATTTTTAAAACCCTTTCTGATGTTATAAGCGTGAGTGCCACAGTAAATACCCACAGATGGCTTCTGACATTGAATCGATTTCCCCATGAGTGTATATTTGCACAGATTCATGGTTATACACATATCATATCATTTCTCTAAAAGGTAAATCACATCTACACTATTGATTAGGCAGTCAGCCAACGCTATTTATAGATTAGCTGTCATAGTGATTTATTGATTAGCTGTCACTCTGACTCCCCTAACTAGGTCATGGTATAGCTGACAATTGCAACAGCTGATAACCCCATTATCACAAATGCGACCTCGCGGTCTTTCTGAGCCTCTGACGGTGTATAAAACTGACTCATTGTTGGTCTTGGTATTGGGTCAAGTTTTTACCCATAAACGAGGAAGTATTCGTGCATGGCAGATTCGACATCCTTAAACGTTTGAATTGAATGTCCTTCCTTACGCATTTCTTCATGAATAAAGTCTAATCTCTTCATTCTCTGCCGTGTATATTGTGACTGAGCTGCTTCGAGTTGTTCTACAGCTTTGTTATGTCGCTCCTCTTCAACTTCTATAGCGTTTGATTCCCTCATATTAGAAAATAAAAAATTACTCCCCGAAAAAGCTAGAGCATTAACAATGATACGTTGCGTTTACCAACATTTTACTGTCTGTAACTGGAGTAGTCATGCTTCTTATAGCATTATATGGGGGCTAACCTCTAATAGAACTTGTTGTTGTGGCTTCGGTGGTGACGTTTTCTCTTCTCCGGTCTTATAAAAGAACCATACAGCCGCTATACCAGCAACTCCTACAAGTGCCCATGTTTTAATCGGATTAATATTTGAATTATTAATTAATTTCGCTTTCCTCGTGAGTCCTCCCTTTCTTCCTGCAGCTATTTTCAAAGGATTCTTTGTCACTCTGGCTTTTAGTATTTTCTCATTCACATGCGGTGGTTCCTTATTCACTATCTGTTGTTGCGTTTCCGCAATCTGTTGTGGTTGTGCAGTTTCATTCGCAATCTGTTGTGGAGTCTCCATTATTATTAAGTGGGCACGTATTTTTAAATTGACAATACCTAGCCGTTATTAAAGCTGTGGTGAGTGGAGCTAAGAACATTCTGTATCTATGATAAAACTAACAGCTCACTGAGCTTATAGTGTGTTCAATGAATAGTTCTTTCTCTAGAGATTCGCATAAATACATGCGATGTTCTGCCGGGATAGGGAGAAACGTACTAGCTACGACTGTGTATAGTTGTAATATAGCCAACCCTATCGTTTTAGTCATGGTAGCTCCCAGTCTAGACTCGTAACGCGCATACAGTTTTTTAATCTCTTCGTTGGTCATGTTATCAATTTTTTCGATGGTATAATTTTTCTCCCAAATATTGGGAACATTTTCCACCGGCTACCAAAGTGTCGAGTCTTTCTCTATGTTTATCTAAAGATTTATCAACATGTTGATCTGCATCAGATTCTTTGAGCATTTGTTCGATGAGTTCGTCGCATTTCATAATGTAATACCTTAGGAGATATTTAAGTCTAACATCATATAATATGGCATATCCAATACATCCCGTAATAATGAACTGTTGCGAAAGAATGATGATTTCGAACCACATTTTATGTCATATTAACCGCTAATGTTCAATTTATCGTAATTTGCTACATTTTGCTATATTTGCTATAATTTTGCCATAATTTTGCCAGATTTTTGCTACATTTTGCTAAGCAATTGCATAAGCAGCTGGTTGATCGGTTTTTAATACGAGTTTACAGTGCTTCGTTGCCGATAACAGTTTTCTGACTTTATCTCGTTCGAGCTTGGTATTAATAACATCATTTTTGCGTAAACATTCCTCGAATGAATCTTGATCTTTGCAATGAAAGAGTGCTACCCATTTGGTCTGCTCTCTGAGATCTTTCAGGACAGAGTTGTATTTTTGAGTAAGTACCCAAACGCTATGTTGAGTATGCCGACCGGAGAATGCTAAATACGAAAGCATATCTTTCTTTTTTGTGAGTTCTTTACTCGCGCTGCAGTCGTCTATTACGAAAAGGGTTGATTCTCCTTTGGATTTCTCGTGACATACTCGTAAACAGTCTTGTAAACGATCGCTCGGATCGACTCTGTGTACCTCGTCGTCATTCATTACCCAATCTCTCGATAAGTATGTTTTATTAATGCTTATAGTCGGGCACAGAATAATAATATGATCGAAATCGTCCCGATAATGACTTTGTAAAATATCTAGAACAAAAGCTTTTTTTCCACAGCCCGTTTGCCCGCGTATGATAGCGCTGTGCGGATCTTTAGGTAAAAGATTATTGATAGATTGCTTGCACGAATCTCCCATTCTGTATATTAAGTTGCGCATCCATAATCACGTACAAATATATGTTTAATTTACCAGTCGTTTCCTGGAGCTTCATTATCTGTATAGAGACACCCTCGCTAGCATTTTCTATTCTCCTCCCACTGCCGTGTAGTTGGTCATCGTCCATTGTTTGCATGTCGAGCCATAGCGCGTACTTAGTGGTGAGGTATTCACCCATCGATACACTCCCGAGAGACAGATCTTTCACGACCGCGATAACTTCCGGGCTTCGTTTTAATCTCATTCCACTGGTGATACGCTAGCATTCCCTGGCTATATAGTTGATCAGGAACGCCCTCGATAGTCAATTCTACTTTTGTAATCTTGGGATTGTAGAACTTCTCGGTATTTCTTTTAAATGCATTGGCAGGGTCCTCGAACAACATTAAAATACCCTTCAACAACTTCGTGGGGACGTTTAGATTGATATTCCACATTGTATCTTTTTTGTCCCTCGTGATCTTTCGATGTCGAAGCACGCGATTGTACAAAATGGCTAAACTTCCAGTATAATGGTTACGAATTTGTCTGGCTAATTCGGGATCCGTTATCATATCGTACTCCAGAGAGATATTGTCAATGGAATAGCTAGCATCGTCACCAGCTCTAATTATTCTACCGTAGTCATTAAAAGTGAGTTCGTATTCTAATCTATCGCCTAGGGATGCTTGATAAAAGGGCATGTGGAAATCTAGTAATTCAAAGTCTAGGGGAATATAGAATCGGTTACCTAATGCGTCGGCAACGGACTTATCTTTTACGACGGTACTATCACCATTTTCAGCTCCCACGCGCAGTCTCAATGTGTTCTGATTACAAATACCTTGGTATTGTAAGTTTTCCCGCTCTTTATCCGTTCTCCAGAGAAATTACTGCTAATTTTAATGGCGATTTTCTTAACGATAACACGACCTATGTTCTGAACAGGCTCCCTGTTAACGTCGGTAGAAGTCAAAATAATGGTAAAAGTTAGTCGGACAGTTCCGGGAACTAACACATCGTGTGCGCCGAGATTAGGAAAGTGAACCAGAAGCGTTTGATTCTGATCGATGGTACTCGGGTTATTAGTTATAGTTACAGACTGACGAATTGCTTTGACACAAGACCAAATAGCGTCCATTCCAATTTGGAATGAACGTTGGAATGCTTTGGAAAGATCGATCATTCCAAACTTTCCAAAGCTTGGAAAGATCGATCTTTCCAAAAAATCCAAAATTGGAATGGCAACATTTCCAAACATATTTCCAACATTGGAAATGTTTGGAATGACTTGGAATGGTTTGGAATGGTTTGGAATTGTTTGGAAATATGGTTAGAAGGAACAAGTTAAAATATGTTTTATCAGTAATTTGAACAATAAAAAGACTATGAATTAGGGGCTTTAGGGGTTGCTTATATAGTAATTTTGAAATTTTGAGATTTGGAAAGAATGCCAAGAGTGGGTGGGGGACGAACTAAGGGAGCTGTGTGTGTTAGGTGGTTGTTAGATAAGGTAGTTTTGGTTTTATGATTTTATTTGGGGTTTAAATGCGACTAATTAGTCCTGTTTTAATTAGGTATAAACCTAAGGCTTTGAATTTTTCTAATTTATTTTGTGGATTTAGGATTGATTCTAGTGTAATTCCGGTTTTAAGATTTAGGGTGGTCTGTAGTGTTGTTCGGTGTGTTTGGTAGCGGGTGCAGCGAATGAGTACGTGTTCTGGTGTTTCTTGTTGTTTGCAATGTGGGCAGTTTCCTGTTGTGTGTAGATTAGCTATTTTACGGTGATTATTTAGTTTGGTGTGGCCTGTTTGTAGTTAAGTAATTATTCTGTCGATTTTTTTGGATGGGTGTAGTATTTTTGGTTTATTTAGGGTTTTTTTTAGTACTTTCCTGATTTGGCTATTTAAGTTTTGGTATATATTTTGCCATTTTTTGTTGATTTTTTGTTTAGTGAGACTTTTGATTTCTGATTTTGAGCTGGGTAAGTTTAAGCTTATTTCTGGGAGTTAAAGGGATAATTTTGCTGTTTTATCTGCCTTTTCATTTCCAAAGATACCTACGTGGGCGGGGGTCCAAATGAACTCTATTTGTTTACCTGCCCTAGTTAAGTTGTTTGAGCTATTGAGTATTTTATTTATTAGTTTGGGGTGGTTTTTAGTGTTTTCATTTTTGAGGTTTATTTAGGTGGTTATTTAGGTTTGTGTGTCCTGTTTGGAGTTTTGTAATTAATCTGTCAATGTTTTTAGAGGGGTGTAGGATTTTAGGTTTGGCTAGAGGTTTTCTGAGCACTTTTTTGATGTGGCTATTTGAGTTTTGATATTGATTATGCCATTTTTGGTTATTTTTTGTTTGTTTACACTTTTAATTTCTGATTTTGAGATGGGTAGGTTTAGGCTTATTTCTGGTATTTTAAGAGATAATTTAGCTGCTTTATCGGCGCTTTCGTTGCCGTAAATTCCTACGTGGCCGGGGATCCACAAGAAGGTCATGTTTGCCTGCTTTTGTTAGGTCGTTGGAGCTTTTAAGTATTTGGTTTATTATTTTAGGTCGTTTTGGGGTATTTTTGTTTTGGAGGGCTTGTAGTCCACTAAGGGAGTCAGTGAGAATTAGGATTTTATTGTTGTTTTTAGATTGTTGGTTATGCAGGGCTGAGGCCATGTCCATAAGTTCGGCCGTGAATATAGATTGGTTGTTAGGGGGTCGGTAAGATTGTGTGGATATAACTGGTTGTGTGGTATGGACTCTGAAGCCTGTGTGGTGGGAGATCGGGTCTGAAGATCCGTCAGTGTATATGTGACACCCATTTGGCCAATTTTCGTGTATGTATGCAAGTGTGGTGGTTTTAGCTATGTTTGGGTCGGTTTGTTTATTTATTTGGTTAGCTAGCATTGTGTCTATTTTGGGTATTTTGAGTTTAGGGGTGAAGATATTTGATTTTTTGCAGTTTTGTTTAAGATTTTGAGTTTGGTGTTCATTGAGGTAGTTAGTTATTCTTTGGGATATTGGGGTGAGTAAGGGGTGTTTGTGAGCTAGAGTTTGGTTTCTTGGGCTAATGTTTTGGTTAATTATGAGACAACTAATAGGTCTCAAGATTAAGTATTCGGCTGGATGGCAGCTGCCATTTAATTACAAAACAGACAGTCGTCTAGACGGCTCACATGTAAGTGCGCCGACATGTGCCTAAGATAATAAAATGGACATTCTTTGGTAACATCTAATTTATTGTTGTCTCACGCCAGAGCTGTGAATAATTATGTTCATTGAACAATTGGAATTCAGGAAGTTATCAATAATTGTTTTACTTAACATAAGATAAGATAAGTTGTTTACAACATAATATTATGATGTCAGGACGTACTACAGTCAAAACCATATATTTTAAAATCAATTTAATGACAGACTATGATTTCCAAGTCCCGATTAGCAAATCAATGAGGTATCAGTTTCACCACATGTGCACAGACCGCCTATACTTATATATATTTTTTTCATAACTATTCTCCAGTTAAAGTCCTATCCTCTTATAAAAAAAATCTGAACAAATGAAGAATCAGATGCATACATTTATTGCCATGCTTCACGAAGTAGATTTATATACATTTGTGAATAGCACTTAAACTGTGATAATGAATTTTACCATTGTCTATATTATATTATAAATATTAACCATAATATGGATTTCCGAATATATAAACGACTCCAAACGTTGATATTTCAGACAAGAACAAAGTCAGCTGTCTTTTAATGTTCAGGGGAAAAGGGTTTGCTTTCACAATTGAACATTTGTTTTCACCAAAGGACAATCAAATCAAGCCCAAAACAGTGAAAATACACATATATGGTTAGCGACCGTCATTATACAGCGAGGGCTGAAATTCGTCTGCTCTAGGTGCCTTCACAAAAACATTCCAGCCCTTAATTACCGAGGCAGCTGTGACGTAGTAGCATTACATTCGCTGCGTTTGCAGCATATAAGATGTGTAATCTGTGGAATGACTAAAGTAATATTACGGCTGAAATCTTACTTGCATGGTTGTTTTAATAGAAAACTTACAGTTTAAAAACACAATTGTTCTTATATAACGTTTTTAGGTTTGGTTTATAAATACAAGAGAAGATTTTTTATACATATAACACTGGTCGAAAATACAGCTGAACAATAGAAAAATAAAAATAGGGGTTGTGAATAGTGACAAATTTTAATTACATCACCATGTCAATAATTATTGATTGATTCCGTCAAACAACTGTCAAACCATTTATTGCCATGTACGTACATGTACACAGGAAGTCGGCGCTGTCGGAGGCTCCAGGTAAATAAACATCATGGTTTAATGACGGGAGATCAGACGAACCGTGAATCAGGGGCATGCGACGTAATTACACCTAAAGGTGGTAGAACCAGGGTATTGTCTCTTGGACTGGCTAATTGACCGTCCGTATAATTGGTAAATATATTCGTTTTGACACCTGTGTTTCATGCGCATCCCGGCTCATAAGCAGAATACAGTGATCAGCGGAGCGTGAACAACATGGATGCCGCCTTTCGGCCGTACCGAACAGTCAAGCTGCGATCTCGGAACTGAATCCAACTGCAAGCGGAGACAAGATTACTTCCCTTACCCAAACATGATCGTTGCTCAGAAATGTTCAAATCTATCTTCAGTAAATCATGAAATTAATGCGAGCTTGACATTTATGCGAAAAATGCGATCGTCAGTCCCTCTGATTATTTAATATGTTTCATTTCATCATGATAAAAAAGTTAGTCACTTATAAGGTTACCACGTTGAAAATGGAAACGATCGTTAACAAAAATAACAAAATGTATTCAGACATCACTCAGCCTAACAGTGATATAACTGCAAATTAAACAATCAAGTACGCTAAAGTATTACACATGGTGGGTGGAGGACCAGGGGCACTTTGAGTTTGACAGGTGTCATCAACTGGTCAAGTAACATCACGGTTTGTATATTCACGTTGATTGGACAGTCTAGACTGGCGCCAACTAATCATGACGGCGTCTTCAGAACAGAACAGAACTTTATTTTTCCCAGGTTTAGGCTTACGTGGATAACGGAAAATTTTGTTTAAGTGATAGCACATTTGTAATTCAATCTAATATACTTTCCTTGTTGATTATATGGCTGCGGTCGTAGATCCGGATGTATCTACATATGCTCAGTATATATACAGGGTTTATTGTTATACTATTAGGATTAATAGATACAATTGAGTATTTATACCCTTGATCATACAGTTAGTCACTACTTTCAAACTTTGATTTGTATGATTTGGGTTATGATTAAATTGACAAAATAAGAATCATTCCGTGTATATGTGTATTATATATTGTACCCCAATACGTAATTAAATTGTGTATAAATAAGGGCACTAGGTTAATTACTGTAATTGATTATTTGATAAACATATTCACATTTAGTTGTGTGATATGTCACAGAGGTAAAGCTAATTCATAACAACTAATTGTACCATTTATTTGGTTTCTATCTTTTATATGAAACAAATGCTATAACATGGGGTGATAAACTTCATTGGCAATAGACGTAGCATATAATTGTCCACATGAACAGTCTACTCTGTTCCAGATATGTTTATTCATTTTGTCAGCATTTAAATCATTGCATTCCTGGCTCAATGATTCATTTGACGAAATCTTGTTCCCTGTTTTGAATTACCGTCAGATAGTTCCAGAACAATTATAAAATTTTCAGCCCTATGTGTTAATTCCGAGATAATTAGAAGTTCATATTCTTGTACGAACACTTATCAAAATTCATTAATACCTAGTACTATTATGTAAATATGTATATTAGTTCAAATTATAATAATGAGGCCCCCTATATTCTCGAAACGGTCTTTGTTCTACGACAACCGTAAGTCGGTATGGGAAAACAAAATATTTGTTTAATTGTTCAAAGTTCAAAGTCAATGTCATATGATTATAGACAAGGAAGATAAGAAATCAATATAAAGAGTAGCCACTTTAAATGACAGAATTTCTTTTAGTTAAATGTGCTCATGATTTGGTCTTTTCGTGGTACATAGTGCCAAAAAACTCTTAATTATTTACTTTCATGTCATTACTAATCTCACATAAGGTCAAAAGTTGTACATAAGGTCATGATTATGACATGTTGTATCAAATATTTCCAAACATTTCCAAACAAATCCAAACAAATCCAAACAAATCCAAGCTTGGAAATATGACCTTTCCAAATATTGGAATGGTCATATTTCCAATTGGAATGGTGGTATTTCCAAGTTTTGGATTTTTTGGAATGGATGATATTTTGTCCAGTGTGACCCGTAATGGATCTCGAAGTCTACGTTGTGGGTTTAACTTGCGTCCGTATTGCGAAGACATTGTTATATTGAAATTATATAACCATATGTTTAATATAAAAATGGATGATTTTGATCTAGATAATTACGATAACCCAAATCCAATCGAACAGGGTACTTATCAAACCAGCTTTATGAATCTTAACGATGAACTTTTGAACCCAACCGTAAATGATGAACTTTTGAAACCAGCCGTCAATGATTATTACGATACCTTTAAAGATGATAGTCCTATTGTTCGTGAATATTCAAAGTTTACGATAGATAGTAAAGGAATATTGCCCTTATGCATTCTCGTACTCGTAAGCCCCTAGCCTTGTCTACGATAGCCACTAAACACGGTATCAGCACTGTTCGTGATAAATTAGGTTTTGTAGACTACTCACGACTTTCCGCAAAGACTACTAAGGCTCTTCGGACTGTGCGTACTGAACTCGTTAACAACACAGATAATTTGGAAGCTTCCTCGATGGTGGCCTCGGACGGACTCGAAGAAATCTTGGATACTTTCTACGATAATTCCACGGTCAGTGTATCACCATATTCGGAGTTCAGTATTAGGGAATTACGAGGTCTTGACAAGGCAATGCGAAAAATGCGGGGAGAACTCACCAATAATATGGCCAAGATATCCGAAATCAACAAGCATATAGTTTACCAGAAAACAAAACTTTAACAGGCAGGCGATGAATTCAGCAGACGCCGCGTAGCGGAAAGATTGCGTAACTTAGAAGACGAAAGATCGGCCCGCCTCGAGGCTGCTCCCACTAGTAGAGAGGCACTTCTTTTGCAAATCAGTCGAATTCGAGAAACTATCGATCAAGTCCTCAACTATGACACTACACTGGCCGATAAAATTAAAACATTGTTCAGAGAACAGGGAATAACAATTGCCAGTATTTTAACCATGTTGGGATTTATTATATCGACTTTGACTCTCGCGTTAACCGGTGGCACAGGTGGTACAGGTGGTAGTACACCGCCCACACCTCCTACGTCGGATGGTATAAAAGAGTGGATAAAAAAGCATTTAAAAGCATTAGGTTCAGCACTGGGAAAGCTCGCTGAGAAAGCTGCGGCCGCACTTCCCGGTATAATAGGGAGTGTTGTTTCCTGGCTATTGAATTTATTAGCTAAGACCACCACTTGCCTTAGTCAAAACTTGTGGGCACTGATCTTAGCAATTGCAGGGCTGTTGTACGTATCCACTAAGAACTATTTAACCAAATCTTGAGTCAACCAACCGCGACTCCACCTAATACAAGCGCTGTTTTTTCATCAATATGTTGTTCATTTTTAGCCGCAATTTGCGGTGACACTTGTGCGTCAGTAGATGTTTGTGAGTTAGTAGATGGTTGAGCGATAGTTGGTGTTTGTGGCTTGACTATTCCTTTTTCGCCTGTGATTGTTTGCGTTAATAATTCGACGTTAATATCTGAATTTATACCTGTTTTTTGTTGATCGGTAGCAATAACAATTTTATTATTATAGCCTATCACTTAACCGATCTTAAGTTCCATATTACTCGGAGACATGTATAATCCCGGTGCATAAACGTAGTCCACTTTGGATTGAGCATACTGTAACGCATCTTGAAAACGCTTTATAGACGATGGTATGTCAACTGGTGAATTAATGGCGTCCTCCACATTTGCGACAAACTGTTTTTGTGCATCGAACGCCATCCCAGTACTGATAATGGACGTTTGTGTTTGCGATTGTGCACCGAGAATTGCCCATACATAAGTTCTTATCGATTCATTAACTCTTACAAATCCTGGGTTAGTAAAATTATTTTCCGTTTTATCATTAATAAATTCATTCCAAGCGTCTGTTGTATCGTTTGGATGCACAAACTTTGTTAAAATATAAGGAATGCCACTCTCAAAGTTCATACGATCTGCAATAAACTCTTTACTCGAGAGAGCAAAGCTTGAAGGGATCATACCCTTTTTAATTAAATAATCGCTTTTATCTTTAATAGTTCTTTGTCCAGAGTACGGAATACCTAGACCATGGCTAGGTCCTTTAATGCGCCAATCTTTACTCGTAGAAACATTAAATTCATTACAAATACAGTCGAAGGCCCTCTTATCATAATTATTATTTGTGGAATTCCTCGCTGGATCCAGCGGTAATGGAGCACTAATTTCTTTAAGTATACGTCTAATCTGATAGTACATGTGAAATAATATAACAGACTTATATAGTTTAAATCCTGAGGCATTAACAGATACGCCACATCCCGTTGTGGCACACCATAAAATTGCATCGGCTTGTGAAACCAATCGTCAACCATTTTATCGTTAGTTGCCGTGAACCTGTACTTTTCAAAGATATCGTGGAATTTAACGGTAAAATCAGCACCAGAGGCAGTTTCTATAATCGATTGATTAGTTAGGTAAGTTGATTTCATATTTAAAATATGATATAGTATCATTGTATATTTAATATGTATGTCACACTCCCGGGAAATAACAAATGGTCAGTCTATTCAACTGCTTCATACTATCGATAACTCGGATGGACAACTCGAAGTCGCCATCTGTGACGTAACGTATTACCCGCGGTGGACCAATGTAAGTGCTGCGAAAAGAAATAATGGGGTAAATTTATTAGGTGAAAACTATAGAATTATTGGCGACACCATTTTTATACCTGATGGGTATTACAGCGTATGCTCACTCAATGATGAATTTTTTAAGTCTTTGGGAGCTAGTCTCACACAAAATGAGTCGAATGGGACAGTGAAAATAGAAACTGGAGAAAAAAATGTATTTCTTTATGATGCCTTAGCAATTACACTTGGAATTACACCACTCTCGGAACATATAGAACTCAACATAACAATACATGGAGATACATTGCCCGATTTAGTTCCCTATAAAGAGTTGTGCATCCATCTTGATCAAATCAGTAAGACGGATAATATTCAACTAGAAAGTCCTTCAACTCTGCTCAGATCTATTACAGTGAAAAATGAAAAATATAAAAGCGGTAGAACAGAATCTTTCTCAATATTACAATATAAAAAATTGAAGCATGGTATTATTTCAGACCTCAAAATTTCTGTATTAGATGTAAAACACCAACCTGTACATATAGGATACTTAAGTGTAACATTCCATATTATAAATAATAATGTAATTCAATTGCGCTTTCCGATCTGGGAGACACAGAAGGATTCGGTAAACACGGTACATCGAATAGAGAAGGGTAGGGAGTTGAGACTTGGATTGTATAAAAAATATCACAATCTCTGGATGGAGTTGACACCACGCTTGTAGCAGCTGGCATAGGACTCGGTGTAGCAGGTGTTAGTTTATTATCAACTATAATCGCCGCCAGAAATAGCAGCTGGAGTCTCGGGACTGGAAGGAATAGCAATAAAATTCATTTCTCGTAGGTTGCGAAAGAAAGCATTAAAACACGATAGTATTCGGATACTCGCCGAAGCAAAGTTGAACAGCACTGGGGATCATATTTCAACAGCAATGGCTGATTGTAAGATATCCGAGGAGGAGTTTCGTTTAATGTTGTCGGAACTCACCAAATACAACGTAATGAATTCTCTAAGACCAGTAGTATTAGCGAAGACGAGAAAAAAAAGTTCATAGAACAGGGGAGGCAACGAGCGCGTCAATTATTCCGTGCCAAAAACAAAGAACCGACAGCAATGGCTGATTGTAAGATATCCGAGGATGAGTTTCGTTTAGTGCTGTCGGAACTCACCAAATACAATGAAATGAAGCAGGAGATTCAATCAAAATCTCATAAGACCAATGGTATTAGCGAAGATGAGAATTTTTTTTTCATAGAACAGGGGAGGCAACAAGCGCGTCAATTATTCCGTGCCAAAACCAAAGAACTGGTTGGAGATGACAAATAGATTGCTTACTATCGTTAGATCACATTTAGACAAATGCTTTTATAAATATATAATAATGGAGACAACAATCGAAAAAGCTATTAAATGGAGAGAATTACCACAAGGTTTATATTATATCAGTGATGTCAAACCAACCAAATACGGTTATCAATTTACCATTTAGGCTCATCTGAAGCATTGAATGGCTCCAGGTGGTGGTAAGCTGGAGTCAATTTAACTTAATCTCATGACTATCGTTGAATCGCATAATCATTTTGACATAAAAAATGCCACCTGTAGTAGCAGTATAGGTATATAAATCCAGAACCCCCATTACCTATACTACTTGAGTGAAAATGAAAATACTTTGGGGGCCGCAAGCCATATAATGATAGTTTACAGAATGATTGGCTTACAAAGCCCCTTCCGAGCCAGCCCCTTGGTGGAGATGGGGATGGATGGAGGGTCGTAATGACAGCTGAGAGAACAATGGAAACAGCTGAAAGACATTGAGGCTCTTGTTGTTAATATAGATAAACAAAATGATGTCACATCCGTAGTACTGCGCATGCCCAGGGAAAAATATATTGCATTCTGGGATAGAAAATAGTAACTTGATACAGAGAAGAAATGTGATCGTTCACAGACGATTCTGAATGATAAATGACAACTGGAAATAAATGGAAAAAACCTTACATAGGTGACAAAAATATACATCTGTTGTGTAGACATCAATGTTAATAATAGGTGAAAGGATATGTTGATCACTGCACAAACAAAAATATAAATGAACATTTTGTGCAGTGACAACAAAGCAATTGAGTATGATCAAATGTTTATTATATACAATACTTGGCATAAGATTCGGGGGCTGACTCGGTGTTGGAAAGGTAACTTACGCTGCGGGTAAGTAGTATAAAAAGGCAGCCCTGCGGGTTGCATAAGTAAATTTGAAATATTTATGAAAATGTCTTAGAACCCTGCGGGTAGATCTAAAAAGATAAAATGGAAATATGTAGAAAGGGTGATACCCAGCGGGTATGCGTAAAAATGAAAATACTTTGGGGGCCGCAAGCCATATAATGATAGTTTACAGAATGATTGGCTTGCAAAGCCCAAAACGAGGTAAAAAAACGAGAGCCCCCAAAGTGATAAGAAAGTATAAAATGAGTGATGAGTGAAGAGAATGGATTTAAGTTTTCACAGACCAAGACAAATTGTATACATTTCTGTCAGAAATATAAACCCCATAAAGACCCAGAGCTCTCTTTAGATTGTACTCCAATTAAGGTTGTAAAAGAGGCCAATTTTTTGGAATTGATTTTCGACCACCATTTGATGTTTTTGCCACATATTAAATAATTAAAGACTAAAAGCCTGAAGGCCCTAGATTTGTTGAAAGTTGTCTCAAATTCTAAGTGGGGAGAGGATCATACAACTCTCCTTCACTTATACAGATCATTAATTCATTCTAAATTAGACTATGGCTCCATTGTGTATGCTGGCGCTTGCAAGAGTAATTTTAGAAAAAAGCTAGATTTAATCCAGCATCAAGGACAGACTATGCCTTGGTGCTTTTAGAACTTCTCCTGTTGACAGCCTCTATGTCGAGGCTGGTGAACCCTCTTTGAAACAACGCCATATTAAATTGTCTCTTCAATATATCATTAATTTACGCTCCAACCCTTCTAATCCTGCCTATGTCTCCGTTTTTCATCCCCTATATGAAGAACTGTTTCAGAGAAAACCAAAGCTGGTTCCCCCACTTGGAATTCGGATTAAATGTTATTGCTGCTGATATAGATTTAGATATTATCTCTCCTTACCTCCTTAGTAAACATTCAAAAACAGTCTGCATATAAACAATTAATAATCTGAAGTCTCTTCTAATCATCCAATTATTTTAAATATTTTAGAACTTTATGATGATCTTTCAACTGGCCAATATGACATTGTCTTTTGTTGGTTGCCCAGTCATGTGGGCACAAAAGGCAGCACAATGGCTGCTGCTGCTGCTGCAGCTGAAGCAGCACTCAACAAATCTGTGACACCAGTGAGAATACAGTGATTATAAACCTGTGATCAGATCTTACATCCGAGATCTGATGCAAAAGAAGTGGGACACCCAAGTAGCTATCAATAAATTACATCAAATTAAGCCAACTATCGGTTACACCTACTTGGTTGTCAGTCCAAATTTGAAGAGGTCATTTTATGATGATGTAGTATTGGCCATTTAAGATATACACATGATTATGTTAAAAGGTGAGGATCCTTTTATTTTGTATCCCTTCTGATGAAAGAATCACGGTCAAGCATGTCCTGCTTGATTGTGTTGATTTTTCCATCACAAGGGATAAATATTTCAAGGTTTCATCTATAAGGGATCTTTTTACTATGATTAGTTCTCATTTAATTATTGACTTTTCAAAAGGAATAGAATTGTATCATAAGTTTTGTTAATGTTTTTTGTATAAATAAATAGATTTTTAGAATTGGTAGGATAAAGTTATATCAGAGATTGTTAGTGGCAGTATCCTCGAAGGGGGTTAAAGTACTGTAAAACTATTGTCCCCCTGAGAGGATTCGTAAGTCCCTGTCATTCAAAGAATAGAATGTTTGTCACGACTGAAGGGATGGTGTAAATCCTGCTGGGTCCATGCAGGTAGCAAGTCCCCATGGACCCTTGTATGGTGATCTATCTTCAGTGGCTGGCAATCTATAGCTCATTTTTATCTTGTATTGTTACATATGGTGTTATATTTGTATTGTTATCTACTAGTTTTAAATAAAATCTGTGATAAATCTAGTTATTTTACTGTCCTTCGACAACAGGTTTTTATACTATCTAAATATATCTAATTTGAACATAGTAGTTTTTCTCTTCACGATATGGCTGAAATAATGCCGATGTGACATTAAATTTTAACTCACTCACTCACTATTATTATCATTAATATTATTGGTGACTTGGTTCTTCATTTCGCAATTGATTGGAAATGGGTTTAGAACGCCCTCTGCCACTCCTGTACACGTCCATTTCCTGTACACGTCACGATGTCCTGCAAGTAGTGACCTACTTTTCACGGTGTCGGTACAAGCAAACCATGTGAGAATTTGAACATGGTCGAGATCGGAGGTTGGAGCATGCTTGGACACTCCTGCACACGTCAAATTCGTTGCCACAAATGGTGCCTTACTGTAGACGGTATTGGTACAAGCAAACCATTTATGTATTCAAACATGGTCAAGGTCTAAATTGGGTTTAGAACACCATGAGAAACTCCTGCACACACCAATTTCGTAGCGGCGATGTAACTTTTGACAACATTGGTACAAGCAAACCATTTGAGGATTCAAATATGGATGGGGACTGAAATGGATTGAGAACATCCAAAACGGACATGTGAAATATAAAATATTTAATTACACTATATCATACTCATTTGCATTGTATTTAGAAAGTGGATTCAAGTAGGCTGGAACTAAAAGACTTTGTGGTATGAGAAACACGGAGCCCGACATCACTGCTCGCAACTATATTTAGGGCTCCCGGCTCAATTGCACAAGCTAGAGCCCAACTGTAATCGTTTGAGTTATCATTCTTTATTATTTATCATTCTTTTTTTCGCCCACACTTTTTATTCCAAACATAAATAAAGAACCAGCGAACAGAAGGTCTCAAAATATGTCAACGTACTTAAGGTCCTGAAACAGATACCACAAAAATCCAAAACTAATGGTCCAATGACTTCCAGATTTTTTGTGCAGCTGAGGAATCAGATGCCCAACAATTTTGCCTCAATGTCCAAAGTCGCTATATAGCTTCATTTGGCCACCATAGTGGATTGAAGGTTTTGGCCTTGTTTTTCACCATTTTTCTCAATTCTTGTCTCCCAAAATGTGCTCAGATCAACCTATGCGCTCAAACACTTCTAAACTTTCCATACCTTGTGTCGATGCACCATACTGCAAAGCTCTGAGAAAACATGCTGAGATAGCTCTTCCATGGCTTCAATATTGAGTCCAAGTTCAGGCCCAAAGTTGTCTTCAAACTTTTGACAGGACTTCTTTAGGACATTCTGGCATAGGAAACTTATCAGGTAAATGACTTAAATTGAAGAACCTCTATTGTATATGGCATAAGTGTGAATGATAGCGGAGCTTCACCCTGTTAAAGGGGGAACTCATTCTTTTCAATGACTACTTAACCCTCATGGTGCCTGGACATCAGTAAGCCTGCATACCGCTCAGTGCCACACTGTGATGATGTCTTGGTTTCAAAAACATATACATTGTATCAAAAGTGTTACAATGTTCTTATTTCTTCACAAAGTATAACCAAATTGTATAACATGCAACTCAAGTTAATTGTCTTTCCATCAGTATCTAAAGTCACCAAATCCAAAAGATCTATGCACTGCCTATCTATCGATAAAAGTGCTGGCATTATAAGTTTTCTACTTTTCTACATTAATCATAATATGGAAGCAACCGAATATGGCAAGTAAAGTCAAGTAAGCGCCCTTGTTTGAAATCTAAATGTCCAATAATTCATATCATTGGCAAGTACATATCCTGACAGTGATAGACATAAGGCATGTATGTTGAAGTACACGTTCACTGAGAAATTTCCGTGAGATATATTTACCAATAAAACAATCCCAATGAAACGCCAAAACAAAATTGACGGAAGTGGTCATGATTAGTTCATACGCAGATCGTTTCAAAGATTATGTCAAAATACGAATGACAGTTTTGAATGTTTATCTTGAAGAAATCCCGGTTACGTCCATGTATGTTTCAGAGACAGTGCTCTTTTATTAGTGACAAAAACAACCTCGGGGTAATTGACATCATACATTTCAAAAGACAAAATGTGAAAGATCGCTAAACAGCCCTAACAAAACTCATATTGACATCGCTCCATATCCTGCATTATTATTATTTCATAATAATTAACAAGATTATACTAACGTAATACCACCCAAGAGTAAGTACACGTAGATTCAATCAAAATCGTTGAAACGTTTTCATGAGCAGCAAATCAATTCAACAATCCTATTTTCGATCACTCGTAACTTTGGATCCATATGTCATTGCTTTGTAGTGCAACACACAGACCGTTTATTGATACTTCGGATGTTATGATGTGTTGTTAATGGTTTAATTCTAACATATAAAAAGCTTGAAACGATATGTAATTGGACAATTTCAATACTTGAATTTGAAAGTTCAAGAAGTGTAGAGTAGGCTATATTTAAAGCAAGGAAACGATACATCCTCGTCTCAGCTTGTATTTCACACCTGGCTGCCTTACTTAGACCTTTGCTCAAAATATACTTGTATGGCCAGTTGATGAAATACAACTTATGACAATTTAGATGATGCAGAATAAAACAAACATAAATAATACTCAATAAAACATCAAAATGAAATCACATTTACACTGAAAACATTTTTTCTTTCAGAAATCAATTATCTATATATTGTGTGTAGATCTAAATACTTTTACTGTTGATGTTATAATTTGAACCATTCGAGATTCTAATAGATGAAGCTAAAATATTAAAAATCTAGGTCGTTTAATATTGGATCCATTTTGACAGCTTTCTCAGTGTAAAACATTTCATTCCCTTACTCAACTAAATGCCCATTTTTTTCTTGCAATATCAAGCCTTCGAACAGATATGAAAAGCACATGTCAACATACCAATATTAGAAAACTGCGCCAAATATTCTAACAGTGTTAGTCAAGTGATTAGCGGTCTCATTCACTCATGTTTGACATACGTGCTGTCATGTTATGATAATATATTCCATTTTCTGAGGAGATTAGTAATGTGTATTTGATGATAAATATGCATACACAAATGGTTATCAATGTATCTTGTACAATCACAGCATGTACCATGTACATTAGATTCACGGTAAATACTATTTCAGCAAACCAATCATAGCACTATTATCACAGTTTCCACGAAAGGAAAAACACATCGAAATCAAACTTTACAGCACATCGTATCCATAAGCGGTGAACCCAAATGCAAAAAGGTATTGCTGTCATCATTTTAGAAGTGATGTCGATGTATTCAATAGTTGTATTATGTTTGTATCGCATGTACCATTGACAGAAACGCGGGCCAAGCTACCACATGTGAAACCGACCTAGACACAAATTGTTTGCAATATGGCGTCGACTGACATTAGGGGGCGTGGCCACACTTTTGAAATCATTTTTTGCGACAAAATGTGAAACAGTTAGGGCAAGTCATTCACACAGCCAGGTAGTTTGACCAATCACACATGACTCTTAGTAATTTCATATGAAAAAAACAGGTTTGGGCGAAACAGGCTAGCATGTAGGACAACTGGTAGACAAGAAATCGCGACACAGATAAGATGCGAACGTGCCCAGCATCATAAACAGAAAGACAATCTGCACTGTCGTTTCGTCTCTAGCGCCGTGCAAAATCGCCATGACACACAGTCAATAAACATATGTAATACTTGAACAAAAAACTTCCATTGCAGAATAAACGTTATAGTAGTCTTACGCCAATAACTGTACAGTGATGAAAAGTAAATCTTTCTGACCATTCTGATCAGATTTCCTTTTCAAATTGGCTGTATGATATTATAATAGTTACGTGTATGTGACATGGGTGCATAATAAACAAATCACCGTTATTCACATGAAGTGCAACATGGCAGAAAAAGGTCGAGAGGTGCGGTAACCACTTTACTAATCTCGCCATATTTCGCAATCCGTAGCACTGCATAAAATAAGAGTTACACAATATTAATGCTGAGAAGATTAGAGTGAACGTCAAAAATGGAATGGAATTATACTCTGTCGTTTTCTCATGTGTACCGACCATTCTGCCATTACCGATAGTCAATAAAAATATATGCTGAACTGCAAAAGAAACGTCATCATGGATAGATATATGAGAAACCTTATTTGTCCAAACACTGTAAAAATAATTTACTAAAAAGATGAATCTTGGCAAAACTGATCATCAAGGTTGAAATTAAAGAGTCAAATTTTCTTAAAGTGAAACACAAAACTAGTCTCTGAGAAAATGGCATCACAAGTCAGTATCCCGTGTGTCTGCCATGTGCATTGATGACTACCGTGCAACGTCGATACATGGAATGGATGAGGCGGTTGATGAAGGCCATAGGCACTTGAGCCCACACTTTGGGGAACGACTGACGCAGTTCAGCTGCAGATGTCAGCCTTGGTAGGACATCTTCAGCCGTCTTTGAATCTCATCCCACAGGTGCTCAATGGGATTTAAATAGGGACAGAGGGCAGGCCACTGCATGGTTCTGATGCCATTCTGCTGGAGGAAGGTTGATGAAGGCCATAGGCACTTGAGCCCACACTTTGGGGAACGACTGATGCAGTTCAGCTGCAGATGTTGGCCTTGGTAGGACGTCATTCAGCCGTCTTTGAATCTCATCCCACAGGTGCTCAATGGGATTTAAATAGGGACTGCGGGCAGGCCACTGCATGGTTCTGATGCCATTCTGCTGGAGGAAGTCTCTTGTTGCTCTCACAGTGTGGGCACGGGTGTTATCATGTTGAAACTCGTGGTTGCAGCCAGGGGTCCGGAAACCGTCATATGCGCCGGACATGTCCGATTGGGAATCTCAAATGTCCGGTTTAAAATATTGCTTACCGGACATTTAAATTTTTCTGTCCGGACATTTTAAAAAGTATTGTCAGGACATTCTTAAATTTTGACCGGA
The DNA here is from genome assembly GCF_022045235.1 of Haliotis cracherodii. NCBI lineage: Eukaryota > Metazoa > Mollusca > Gastropoda > Lepetellida > Haliotidae > Haliotis > Haliotis cracherodii. Next base: position 36,663,799 of record NW_027266286.1, read on the forward strand.
CGTGATCAACAGTTAGGACTGAGCAGTTTCTGTCTGCAGTTGTAACACAATGAAGATTATCTACACTGACAAGCTTTGTTTGTTTTGATTGCTGTAAATACATTGTACCTACATGATAGTCCAATCGGTCATTCACTGTAATAGGCAATAAACTGAGTTGACACTGATTAATCGAGGATTAATTACTGAGAACATCTTGTTAATTTGAGTAAAATGTGTTTACAACTGTACATAAATACCTTGCATCATCGATGTACCTCATTATCCTCACAATGCTACGATATGTAACCTCAGACAAGAAGCGAAAGCGTGACGACAGCCAGTCGACCGATGCAAATCAGTCGAGCGGATCTGCCAAACACTCAAAGTCTCAATGATCATTTTGTAAGTCGTGGCTAAAGACTTTCACTTGGTTGACATACAGTGAGGATATGCAGATTTTATTGTTTTCAGTAGCTAGTCGTATATTGAATCTTGATTGACCGCCATTTTGCTTACTGTGATGATCGATATCAAATTTTTTTATGGTCAATAATTAAAACAGATGAAAAAAGTATTCAAATAACTGTTGCTATCAACGATATTTTAGTATTTATGATTATATTATCTGTCTTGTTTTTAAATAATCTTTAGTTTAAAAAAAAACTTTTCCCGTGGGATAATAGTCTCGATCCAAATGTTACAACGCGTACACTTGAGCAGACTCATGAATATTAATTAGACCGTTCACTACGTTAACAGATCGATATTATAACAGAAACAAACGTATGTTTTCCATATATATCTAAAATGATATTATTTGTTATTAATTGTCCGGTGAATAAAACAATTTAAATTGAAACAATTCATAATTCATCATATTATGAATACGTAACAACTTGTAATGTGTGTGTAAAAAGTTGTATTAAAATACGCTATTTGCAGGGGGCGTGGCCTAAATGCAAATGTCCGATTGGGATTTTAAATTTTCCGGACCCCTGGTTGCAGCTATGTGCCAAATGAGGTATGGTGTGTGGTCTCGAGACTTGATGAATGTTCCGAGTTGCTGTGACACCATTGCCTCTCCCTGGACCGATGTTCTGGAAGACCACAAGGCCGACCCTCTGTGCGAGGCCAATTCCACCCCACACCATGATGCTCTCTCGACAACACAAGCACCCGAATAACTTTCCCCACGGCGTCGCCAGACTCTCTCTCTCTTTCTTGAGATACAATACCGGTACTCATCTGAGAAGAAGACTCTTCTCCACTGCTGGTGGCGCCAATGCTGTTGCTGTGTTGCCCACTGAAGACGGTCCCGGCGATGACGTGGTGTCAGAATGGGTCCTCAGTGTGGCCTGTGACAGTGGAGTTGTCTGCTTGTCGATTGTCGACACACGGTGTCCGCACTAATGTGTCACTGGTGTGTCCCCATGATCTGTAGAGCAGTTTACGCAGTACTAACAAAGCGATCTAGAAGATGTTGTTGCACAATCTGACGATCCTGACATCGAGTGGTGACCCTTGGTCTTCCACTAAGTGGTCGGTCATCTGTAGTGTTGGTGGTCTGGTAATCATCCAAGGGCTTGGTGTCGCTGATTTCTTGTCAATCTAGGCATGTGGTAGCAATTCAACAACAGATAAATGTTATCCAATCTGGGTGGATTTTTATAGGTCAGGAAATGGGGGAATGCATGTGCATTTCAATTTGCAAGGAACTCACGTGCATCGGGTTACCATGGCCGTAGCCTTGATCGTTTGGGTGATCAGTTTTATTGTCATCTGTTTTGGGTTTTTTATCATCAAATTTCATTTTTCCGGACAAGGTAATGTATATTTTTAGAAACTTTGACAGATATTTAAATGACAACTTTTCATGTGTTACTTGGGGTGAAGTTTCTTTTGCAGTTCAGTATATGAAATGTGCAAATAAACTTGTTAGTAAAGGGATGAACAGAATTGTATTTAGGTGAATAAGTATACAGTTGTGAAGAACATGTCTTTCTGACCACTCAGATCATATTATTTCTTATGAACAAGGAATTTCTCTCAAAACATTTATGTGTATGTGACATGGGTGCATAATCAAAATTCTCCATCATTCGCTTGGTGTTAAAACATGGCAGAGAAGTGTGGTAGCCACTTTACTAATCTCGCCATATTGCATTGTATAAAGTATGAGTTGCACAATGTTAAAGCTAAGATGATTGGGGTGATGATGGTTATATTTTTTACTTTGCACACTCAGTGTTTGATATCAAACTTCACAGTTTAAAATGGGGCATTTTCTTGGGACCATATATGGTCCCTTGGCTCTATGCATTTGTGAAAAGTGAGGGACCATATATAGTCCCGTGGCACCAAGAGGGATAAAAGGTACATGACCCCATGGCCTCTCACCTGTGGTTTACTGATCCGCTCTCAAGTAAAAAAATGTGTTTTTGCTTGCTCTGCTTCTGCAATCTGTATAGTGTTTCTGAACACCTGTAACTTGGCTACCGCTGGTCCGATTTCGACCAAATTGTGTGTGTGTATGTAGACGATGATTGTGGATAGCCATGCCTAATTGTCTTTTACCACATAGCTTTGAAAACTACGGAGAGAGAAATGAAACATAATTCATGTTTAATAATCATCTGAAGCGCCACATAAATATTTGTTTTACCCCAATTTGTTGCCTTTCTGTTGATGCTAGAGCCATGTTTTTGAATGGACCTGTTATATAGACATATAGATTTAATGAAATAGTTCATGACCTTTGTGTACAATTTTCATGTAAACTGCGTTTGTATTTATCCGCTATGGACTGCCCACTTCAGATACAATATCCAAAACTAATTCTGCTGGTGGACCCGACCCGACCTCGTGGGAGATATGATGTTGTGTCCTGCTCTGGTGAACTGCAACTGTGTTTTACCGCAACTATATATTACCGATTTCAGTAGTGGCAGACAGACTGTACTTCATAATGCTAGTAGAAAAATTTTAAGAAAACGTCTGCGGAAAACAGACTATAGACACCACTAGTGTACACAAAATTATGTTGAGTCAGCTGTATAATGAAGTGACAAGAGCTGTTTCTACCAAAGTTGTAATCATAAACCCTGACAGGTAGGCCTAGTATATAAGGGTACAGAACTACAAATGGAATGCAGTGGTGCGTGAACAACAGTAATGGTATGGCGCTGGAATTGATATACTGGTACCAGGCAAGGCGCTCAGTAAACTGCATTGTCACCCAGGTTGTGTTTGGACTGTGTTTGGGCCAATTGCTGCTCTCGGCCAATACAAACTGTGAACACATCGTGCATAACCGTCTACACACTAATTTGCTTCACCCTGGTCTGAGGATAAGTGTTATGTATGTGAGTCCCCCAAATAAGAACAAAGGATAAGCTGCATCAACAACATGCGTGAGAGATGTGACGTCATTTGTGTTGCAGGTATTGGTGACAGTGTTCTCTGCAACAGTTGTTTAATAGCAAATAGAGACACCTCCCTTAACAATATCCACTGAAATGGTTGTTAAAAAGAAAATATATTACCATATGCAATGCATTTATGAAGAAGACATACATTTGAACCACATTGAAAAACAATCACCAAACCAATATTATTCTAGAAATTCATTCAGTTTTTGCAAGCAATAAACATCACATGGTTACAATCCAATCAGGAATCGACACTCAGGTACTAGCACACATGAATCTGTCTCCCTTACCTGGTATTTTTACCATTGTGATATTTTGTAAATATAATTTATACTACCCTTGAAGATCAGGGATAGAATTGGTCTCCAGCAACCCTTCAGCATGTCTTAAGAGGCAATAATGCTTGCCATAAAAGGCAATTAATGGGATCGGGTTGTCAGATTCGCGAACTTGGTTCTTCATGTCCTAATTGCCAATTGCTTACTTCTGACGACGTTTGCACAAGCAAACCCTTTGATGATTCGAACATGGTCGAGGTAGGAAATGGGCTTAGAACACCCTTTGACACTCTGGCATATGACAATTACATAGCGGAGATGTCCCACAAACGGCATCAACTTTTGACAGAGTTGATGCAAGCAAACCCTTTGAGGATTTGAACATGGTCAAGTAGTAGTATGCGGTCCCGTAAAGGTGTCACGGTAGGGGGGACAAGATCGTGGATAAAGGTGACGGCAAGGGTGGCACAGGATGCCGTAATAAGGCGCACGTCTCAATGAGGGAGGGTGTCGCAGAGATGTTAGCTGCCTCAGGATGTAAGGGGTATGTTGAGTTAAACGTTTCCTGGTTACTCATATGTAGGAGTTGAAGGATAAAGGTGATAAGGGACTGTGCTGTGAAAGTACAGGGCATTGTACAATCAAGGCAAAGAGGCAGAGAGGGTCCCAACCAGATTTGTTCCCGCGGCAGTGAGTACAAGGGATATATTCTGTAATTTGAGAAAAGTCATATTGATGTGACAAGCAAACAACAGGAAACGGGGGGCATAATGTAACTCAAAAACTTTTCGTTTTTTATGCCAGCAAACAATTACACAAACAGTCGAGAAAAGCAAAGCTTTAAAACACACAAACATGAGGTAAAACAAAATTAATAGATTACCCAGGCCAAATAAAAGAATTCAGAACACAAGACACGAAAGTATGTGGCCACATGGTGAATCAAAAATGGCAGATGGAACAACAATATGCCTGTAAATTACCATGACTAGAGCCACAAACGAGCGATAAAATGTTACAAAATACATATGGGAAGACCACAAAGGGCACAAAACATAAACAGAAGATAATATGATAGTAAAGGATGAATGTAGAAACACGCAATGTAGCATCTTTATACTACAGTACGTCCGTTCATGGAGGTGACAAAGCAGTAATGTGCTCTTATGTGACGTCATAGCTTCCAGGTCATGTGCCGACTGTGCAAGGGTGCTGGCAGTTACTGATTGGAACAACGTTTCTTTAGCAGCTGGACCTCAAATAGTTTGTCTTTCTGTCAAAAAAACAGCAGTAAGTGCATTAGGAGTAATGCAGGATAAGTTACAAAATTACCTAATGAGTCCATGTGACACTGCCCAAGACAGTTCTCCAGAGAGTAATAAAGTCAGTGTCTCTGAAATTGTAACGCTTGAAATTAAACACTGCATTGAATAATACTGTTGTACCAACTCTCTGAGGCACCCTCAGCTATATTTTAAGATATTATAAATTGTTCATAGTTCTTGAAAATAAAATTGTAATTAGTCTCCTGTGAATCCATCTCTTTGCTGACTAATTCCTCCAAGAAAACCAGCACACCATTTGGACGGTTTTATACATCCGAACTGAACCATAATAATTCTGCAACTCCTGGTAACTGTCACATTAGTGTCTAGCACCACCATAGGTCTTGTGTCTTCACTTCTCTTTGTCATTATTTCTTGTCTCATTTTAGTCTTTGTAACTTGTGTTTTAGTGTCTTTAGTGTTTAGTGTTTATTCCTCTGGTGGGGACATCAGCTTCACTGGTGTTTTCTCATGTGGAAATGAGAGTTGTCTTCTATTCCTTCTTAGGTCTTTACCTACCGAACATATGATGTAGGATCTGGGTGAATGATCCAGTTGTCTTACTAGTCCTCGGCTATCAAACCCATTATTTGTGAGAACTCACTTTGTCACCAGGTTCAATGGCAGGCAGCATCGGTCTTGTTGAAATACTGTCTTTGTTGACCTCTCAGTTCTAAAAGGAGTTTGAAGACACCAGATGCTTTTTTAGAGCAACAGGTGAAAATAGCTTGGATGACATAGGAGTTTCAGTTTTGGTTCTGTGTGACAGTAGTTGCTGTGTAGGCTTGTTCTCATGGTGTACTTGTCTGGTTGAGTATAGCAAAGAATAGGTCACTGCCATCTCGACCTGACTGTTCCAAAATTCACTTTGCAGACTGCACTTCCTTTTTCACTGGGACACCCCTGGAACACGCCAATTTCATAGCGGCCATGTCCGGTGACTATATTTTGACGGAGTTGGTACAAGCAAACCCTTTGAGGATTCGAACATGTTCAAGGTCGGATTCGAACATGGACGTTTGTGCACAGTGTCACTTGGAGCGCGCCATTGCTGCTTGCAGCTTTAATTAGGGCTCCCTGCCTACAAGGCAAGAGCCCTATTGTAATTGTTCGATTTATTTATGAGGGCTCCCTGCCTACTAGGCAAGAGCCCTATTGTTATTGTTAGATTTATTATTATTCCGGCGTATTTTGTTCCAATTGTAACTCAAAAACTACTGCTAAGAATCTCTTGAAAATTTGCACAAAGATACCTTAGCTCCTGAAGTGATGCCCACAAAAATCTCAAAACTCTAGACTCAATGACTAAGGGCAGATAACTCAAAACAACTTTAAAAATCACAATTTCAACAGCTAAAATCTCCGTCACGAAAGTTCCAATGACTTCGAAAAAATTCTTGAACAGGTTCGGAATCAGATGCCCAACAATTTCTCTACACATCCAATGTAGCGAAATTGCTTAGTTTAGCCTCCATATTGGATTAGGTGTTTTGGCACTATTTTTTACCAAATTTCTCAGTACTTGACTCCCAAAATCTCCTCAGCTCAAACTAACAGCTTAAAAGCTTCCAAACTCTCCATACTTTGTCTCCAAGTACCATACTACCAACTTCCGAGAAAACATACTTAGGTCAAAAGTCATGCGTTTTCCTGATACCTGATGTCCTGGCGATTCCAGAAAACCAAACCGTTTGTCTGTAGCTCAACGGACATCGGAGCTACAGAGTGTTAAAGAGGGAACTGTTTCACCCCCCCGTCCATAAACTTGCCATATAGCAAAACTCCAAACACTCGTAACTCCGAAACTACCTGTCCGATTTCGGCCAAATTTCGTGTGTGTACGTAGAATGGGGATGTCTGCTACCACGCCCAATTGTAGCGACATAGGAAATAAGACGACGGAGAGAGAAATTATGCGTAATTTATGTATAACAACATCTTTCAACATATTGCTCCAAACTAGATCATTCTATAACTGGCAGACTAGGCAGTCTTTAGTATCTACATGTGCAATTCGATATTGAAATGCAGTCACAAATCACAAATCCTACATACATCAAACTCTTATCTCACGTGTTTTGAAAATGTCATTTTGTAGGGGTGACAAAGGTGCTTTATGACACTTCAAACATTTTTTTAAAGTAAAAGACACTGAAAGAAGCAGCAGTAAAATTAAAAATAAGTCCCGTTCACTGCACTTCAATCGCCAGCAATAGTGTGTCCTCTTTGCGCTATACGCTACATTATTGTCGATAGACCAGTGATATGGGTTTATTTATAGAACAAACTACTGTCTGCAGTACGTGAGCTTTGTGTATAGTTTTAGGCTGTGGACTACAGAAATCAGTTACCAGGGTCAATGAGATACAGTGTTTATACAGCTGATGGATAACGCAAGCAGAAACAGACTATAGAAATATATTTACGTTTGCGCTCATATGTTCAACGGTTCTGCATAGAAAACAGTGAAGCTTGGAGTAAATAACGACATCGTATGTTTTGTTACGTGAAAGCTCATATCTGCATCAATTGGCGCGAATTCACAATACACATTGTCAACAGAGTTAAGCAAAGAACTGCGCATACATGTTTATTGGCCTCACAGCGTGTCAGCGTACCTCAGTCAAAAGAAAACAGTGCAACTTGGTATAATATATCGACATCGTAGTTTTTGTTTTCTGGAAGCTCAAATCTGCATTGGCGCGAATTCACAATACACGTTGTCAATAGAGTTAAGCAAACAAAGAATGGCGCATGCATGCTTATTGGCCGCACAGTGTGTCAGCGTACCTGAGTCCCAAGCGGCTGGGTCGGTCGGGTGCATATTGGAACATGATCCACGTGCACGGTAATGGTATTGCGAGATAGCGGTAGGCTATAGTGGGTTAAATAAGCTGTTGGTAGCAGGTTCATCCGAGAGCCGCGTGTGGGGTGCTTCAGTCAAAACATGACCTACATCCCGCCCGAGGTGTTACCTCCTTCATAATTGCAGCTCAGACTGAGGGATTTACGGTAGGTTTGTGATTGAAAGTTTGATATCGCTGAACTCTCCTATTAATGTACTATCTTTTAAACGCACTTGTCATAATTTTGTTACCACAACTTCAAGTAATAACAGACCGGTTATATGTTGTTCACTTCATGTATCCACTGTAGCGATTTCTATAGTCTGTTTCTGTATGAATTTTCTGCACGCTATATGTTGTACTCTCTGCCAGCGGGAAGCACGCAGTTTCGCGCACATGCACGTATGGAAGATACATCCAGATGTGTGTAAAACGCATAACAGAACCAGACACCTTGTACGACATGATGTATGGAGAGCATTAATGTTTTCAGCTGGATCTATATCAACATTGTATTTTTTGTTAGTTAGTGGTGCACGTGAAAGCTAATATCTGCATAGGCGCGAATTCACAATACACACTGTCATACATAGAGTTAAGCAAACAAAGAATTGCGGAATGCATGTCTATTGACTGCACAGTGTATCAGCTTGACTGAGGATGGGTAAATCGAATGCATATTGGAGTGTGAGCCAAGGTAGCGTGTAGCGAGACGCGCTAATTAAGCTCCCGGTAGATTGTGTTAAAGGCACAAACACTTATTCTTTCAGCCGGCACTGATAATAGGTAAAATAGAAGATAGGAGAGCAGTATAATACTCGGCTACAGATGTTGATACTGTTGTAGTGACGGGTAATGAAGGCTCCAGTTGCCAATGGGACGCATAGAGTTACCACCCTGAATAATGCCAAACTGTGCCAAAATGGACTGTTTGTCTCAGTCAAAACGGACAAGTTACATGTCACATAGTTAATAATGGCTATATTATAATTATACACAGTAATGCACACATCCTTCCAGATACCGGTAGTGACTTGTAAGTCAACAGGAAAAACGCCCTGTTTTAGAAGGTCCACACTTTTGAAGCTTCATAGGGCGCCAATTATGAATGACCATGACCTTGAATCATTGGTATCAAAGTAACACCACATGGTTTCTTGGAACGGATTTCCGCACTATCAAATTACCTTTTTATAATGCGAACCTGTTCATTGTTGAAAATTCCATTTTTTTCTGAGGCATCCCTGATATAATGCCAACTTTAGGAAGTATTATTTACCAATATCATAGATACCAGAAACCAGTCCCTTTGTTTACTCACTTTAGTGTTATGATCTCTATTGCGTTTACAGCTAATTTTCTTTTGAACTTTGATAACAAAAGCTTGGAAGACTGGGGTTTTCTTTGCTGATTGCTAGAATTGCTTCAACAAGAAGATGACAAGAGGTCACCGACATGTGTTGTTACAGTTAAGTAATGTCCCAAGCCATCTCATCCCTTAGCACGTGTCAAATGTCAAGATCCATTTCCTTCAAATTACAATAACATGTCACCAACACCCCTGCATGCTGGTATCATCCATCCTAAACAGGTCCAGAGCCAAAATGGACACTTTTTTCTTGGTCAAAACCGACCGATGAAATATCCTATTGGTAATCCAGATCATATTATAGTCGCACACAGTAGTGCACATATCCTTCCGCATATCGGAATGCACTTATATAACAACAGTAGAAAATGTCTTAATGGTAATAGATTATGATCATTAACAACTCAGTTTCAATGGTTTTTAGTACTCTGTATAACCAAAGTGCAATTTTGCAAAAGTACTTCTATGAATGGAGAACAGGATCCGCTGCTACTTATTACGATAGGGAGCCCGCCATCGCTGCTTGCAGCTATATTTATTATTTATTATTATTATTGAATATTTTGCTGATTTTTTTACCAGACCTTTCAAAACAACCGCTGGCTCGATTTTGTTCAAATTTTGTGTGTTTGTAGACTGTTGGACTAGTGCCTACCAAAAACCAAAGGCCGTAGGCCCAAAGGCCATGAGCAGATAACTGAAAAACAAGTATTTTTTGACGATATACTGTAAATCTTGAAATTAACGCAAGCGTGAATTAAATGCGAAAAATGCGAGTGGTCTTTGCTCGCATTTTTAAACATCGCATTTATATCTACAATAAGACATTTTTGATAGCAAAAATACCAACTTAGACATACGCTGATGTATTCCACGCCACTGTTTATTGAGCAGCACTTGTATATAAAGTATATTAACAATGTCATTCAAACACTAATTACATCCTGTGAATTGTCACTGCTGGGGTCAAGACAAGAGTTCTACTCACTTATGTCATCACTGATCACACCTGCAAGTCCAGACAGACGCCACCCTTTGTTCTTAGCGTCTGCATCAAGGGCCGACACGGGCCAGCATGCATGTATTGTTTTTGCAGAAGTACTTTACTCAGCGCTAATAAGCGGTGCTATTTGGTGTGTGATTGGATTAATGTAAGGTTGGATTAAGGTGAGGATTCTAAACCTGACTGAGGACATCTTTAAATAGAAATCCACTGATGCTTGAGAGGAGGGGGTGTAGCATTTTTGGCTAGGGTCCAGTGGTCGCATTCTTTTGGAGATGCATTAATTTCACGATTTACAGTATTTAGCCCTGCTGCTCCACAACCGTTTGTCCATTTACTTTCAAACCTTGCATGTATCTGCTGCTTCAGTTCCTTGATATTTTTTGTTCTTTGACTTTGGTCATTGATCACGTTTCGCTGCCATATTGGATTCACTGCATGAAATGCATTCAAACTTTCTGAGAATTGTCTCCATATATTACCCATCAAACTCTGTAAGCCGATTTTTGATATCTTTTTTAGTGACGACCCTATTGAATTTTGATTTTTGATGATTATTGGCACCGAAATTATACTTTAAAGATCATATCTTGTAAGGTTCTCCACAGAAACTATTGAAAGGTGACATATGTCCCTCATCTTTTGTGCTTGGTTGCATGCTGAAAGTAACACGGCTTGGTGGTAATATTTGCTTAATATTTGGGACACCCCTGGAACACACAAATTTCATAGCAGCGATGGAGTTGGTACAAGCAAACCCTATGAGGAATCGAACATGTTCAAGGTTGGAAATGGGTTTAGAACAGACTTGGACACCCCGGCACACGACAATTTCGTTGCTGCGATACCTTGCAAGTGGTGCCCACATTTGACAGATTTGGTACAAGTAAAAACCCTTTGAGGATTCGAACATGGACGTTTGTGTGCAGTGTTAGATGGAGCCCGACATTGCTGCTTGCAGCTTCTTTTTCAACTATAATCACCGCGCCTATCGTACTTGGTATGGCAGTAGCAGGCGGAGTCTCTGGACTGGCAGGAATAGCTCTTAAATTTATTTTTCGTAAGTTGCAAAAGAAAGCATTAAAAGATGACAGTATTCATATACTCGCGGAAGCAAAGTTGAATAGCACTGAGGATCAGCACTGACTGATTGCAAGATATCCAAGGAGGATTTTAGTGTTGTCAGAACTCACCAAATACAACGCAATGAAGGAGGAAATTCAATCAAATTCTCGTAAGACCAGTGATATTAGTGAAGACGAGAAAAGAAAGTTCACAGAACAGGGGAGACAACAAGCGAGTCAATTATTCCAAGCCAAAACCAAAGAACTGGCTGGAGATTATGAATGGATTGTTTTCTGGATACATCATTGTATCGCACACACTAAAAAATAAAAAATCATTTTAACAAATGCTTTCATAAGTCTATAATAATAGAGAATTACAAGCCACCAAAGGAAGAACTTGAAAAAGATATCAAAGCATTTATGCTCCGGGACAAAATTATTAAATGAGAGAATTACCACAAGGTATATGTTATATCAGGGATGTCAAACCATCCATATACGGTTATCTATTGTTTCCTTCCAATTTCGAAGAAGAGCATACAGTCTGGTCTCCTTGTAAAATGAACGAAGAACTCCTAGTCATGACGATTATTGAATTGCATGGCGTTTTTTGCATAAAAAATTACCTGTGTAGTATAAGTATTGGGGTATAAATCTGGCTCCAGTGGAGTTACGGTAGAACCCCCATTCCCTAGACTACTGCTCGTGTCAAGGAAACTACCTTCATAATGCCAACATCAACAGCTTGCCCTGGCTGTCGAGATCTCCCGATCTCAACCCAATCGAATACCTCTTGGATGAACTCGATCGACAGAATCCGTACACTTAAGCAGTCAGTGCCGAGGAGAGACAGAGCTGAGATTGCTCCCTGGGGCGGTCACACGACATACTGAATTTGCCACAACTTTGTGGCCTTATGTGACATGACAATGAACAGTTTTCATTGACAACATGTGACTATCGAGGTCCAAAATTACATATTTGTATTTATGTTATTAAATTAAATATATCAAGTTTATTAGGTACAATAAATTTACTAAAAGTCCACCTGTGCGTTTCTTTTTTTTTCAAAAGTGTAAAAACTTCAGACAATGCCAGGCAACCAAAATGGTGCCATTACTTGACAACATGAACTGTCACATGAAACTGTGTCTATAAACTGCATCAATCTCACCTCACACATTCATTAAAAGTTTATGTTTTACCTTGACAGAAGGTTGTCTAATTCATCAATGGTAATGGTGAATCCAAATTCACGTAGTACTCGTAGAAAATCAGTTCTGGAGATGAAACCATCTCCATTGAAGTCAAACAGCTCAAAGCCTGCACAGAGTGCCTGTTGTGTTATCTGAAAGAGATATTTTAATATGTAACTAATGAACAGTGGTCATGCAGTCAATATGATCAAGGTATGAAATGTCCCAGGCTCATGCTTACTGCTGTGCGGAATTATCAACGAACACTTATTTAATACGCAAATTGTGAGAGGCAAGTGCTACCAATGGGGCAGGACGTGCTTACTTTTTTCACAAACACCAGAAGCCATCACTTATTTTCAGTTATCCATACATATATAATTTTCACCACTAAATTGGGTTTTTCACCGAATGGAATGTTTTGGTGAATAATTGAGATTGGCTATTCTGCTGTGTTGACATGAAATATTTCCATGTAGAAATATCATAAAAAGCTCATAATATGAAAAAATTCCTCATTAGAAGTTGTTGGCGAAATCTACTTGTAAAATCTGGTTGTATACCTCAAGGGTCTGTCTGTATGTGCATGTGTGCACTAGTGTCTGTGACTCCTTGTATTAGTCCAGACTAATATAGGGCCAGCCCACTGAGAAATAATGCTGCAGTTCAATACCCCACTCAGACACAGTGCACTGACTACGAGCCGACCAGATTATGTTCTACCCCCATAATGCCAAGGGTCACAACAAGTACCATCTTCTAAAAAATGTTGGTATGGCATAGCCAGGGATTGAACCACTGACCTTCCAATCTCTGGGCAGACAGTCTATTCATGAGACCATCAAGGCAGTTATATGTATCTGTAATAGTTTGGATGTTTCTTTCCTGGTTCTAAAACGTACAAAAAAAGAGGAAAGAAAAACCCTTCTACTTGCCCTAAATTACAAATTGTATGAATTAATATTGAGTCTGATGTCATAGTTTTATTGTGATATAACATTTATACTAAGTTTTCATATAATAATTAGATCCACAGCAAGCGCTTTTACAAGTTATCAATGTGGAACATTAAAACCAAAGTTTCATATGATTATAGTTTAGCAAGTAATACATTAATCAAGGTAAAATGCAGATACAAAATATCAGTAGCTTCAGTTATAGCTTTTTAGATAGATGCTAGCCTAAGGTAACAAGATCCCATCTCCCAGACATAATATCCAAAAAGACAAAAGACATATGTCTACATAGTCTTATAGATTGCCTTGTACTATTTTATTTTAAATAAATCTGTCATCACCTATGTTAGAATAACATTCAACAAATACTTCCATTTAGACTCATTAAGGATTAGCCCCATACAAGCTCATCTATAGTGATACCATAATCTCTTTCCAAGCACCCAATAAATATGTCAACAAGATTAGTGCTAGTCCAATTAAGTATTCCTCTCTGTCTAGCCATTCATTTACCATAGGGCACACCCCATTGTGTATCAACAACCAATCATATCCCTCTTTATTGTTTTAATTTATGTTAAATACATACAGCAGCCAAATGTTAAGCAGGAGGGGTTTCACGCTCAAACCAAGCAGACCTCTCGCCCATGTCCCAGAGGGTGGTACCGACTCTCTGCGACATCCACAGCTATATTTTTAAGATATTGTTCATTGTTCATGTAAATAAAATGTAATTAGTCTCTTTGACACTGGCTCTTTGCTGACAGAACAGAACGTTTCGTGTTGTGGTTCCTTCTGGTTTTACAATATCCGATGTTTTACTTCTTAGAAAGCAAAACTTGACTACTGAGCAGGTTTTATTTTTCAAAAGTGAAAACTGTCAACAGGTTTTACTTTTGAAAAGTAAAACCTACACCTAAGGTTTTCTCACCGGAAGACCTGCCCTAGGGTCATTGTGTGAAAATGAGCTGTATCGTAAACTACAGGCAAAATCTGCTATAGGTTTATAAATCAGAACAGAACCAGGGGTTGAAAAATACCATTGCACGACGCCCGTGCCAAGTATGGTTTAGATGTCGGACGAGTGATATACGTTCTCTAGCATGCACGTGGACAAGTAGAGCATACAAAATGAACTGGGTCAAGTTTCACAAGAATGTAATCATGAGATTATGTTCAGATATTTCATTGTCTAATATCTTGATAGTGTCACAGAATGCCTATCTAATTTGCATACAATTACACCAATCAACCAATGGGATTAATACGCTTCATTGTCAAGCAGAGAACTGGGCTTGTTTAATTGATAAATCGTAGTAACACTTCCATATATGGCACATGCTTCTTGGAAATTGAATGATGGACATGTAGCAGGGTACCTTTATCATATTCTTCCTAGTTACATCATTATTCATACACCATCATCATAATCATATATATGTTCAATGTTTGTATTGTCTACAGTTGAATGTCAGTATATAACTCTTTAAACAACTCAACACCCTTATTTTCAGTCTCTGGGAATCTCTCACCAGATCTTCCCCTTCAACCTTCTGTCTATCTTTAGACATTTTTTCACACCTGTAGGGTTTCCCTAAGTCTATTTATATCTTGCATTAAGCACTTCCTTTGATGCTTAATGCAATGTCTTCTAATTGGCCACCCTGGTCCTCTACAGGTAGGTAGCTTCCTTCCATACCTGACTTCCTCCTCACTTCATGTGCTGCTGTTGAGGAGGAAGGACATTTTCTTTTCTTCAGGTATGGAATGGCCACATTTCAATCTGTTTTAACCTGCTTCTGTCAGAAATTAATATCTATATTAGGGTGCTGAATTAAATTGAATAACATATATAATATCATTTAAAGTAATATTAAATTAGTAAATGGAATATTAATATTATAAAACTAGTTTGTAAAATAATTAACCACATAGTCCATTTTGGCCCATGTGCTTTTCAAGTGTTCTATAGTCTGATAGTTGTAATTAGCATTAAAGTTAGTTTTATCATAGTTATAAAATGGCTTTTGTACTTATATATTATTATATATTTAAGATAAATAATACCTGTAAATTTGCAAATATATGACTTCATGTGCTGCTGTTGAGGAGGAAGGATATTTACTTTTCTTCAGATATTTCTTCAACAGCAGCAACCCCCATTATAATAAACACATTATCATCATCTGCCTGTGTCTGTGTTCTCCAGTAGTATAGGTTATGATGGTTCTGCCGCAACTCCTCTGGAGCCGGATTTATATACCTATACCACCACTACAGGTGGCATTTTTTATGTGTAAATAACTATGCGATTCAACGATAGTCATGAGATTAAGTTAAATTGACTCTAGCTCACCACTACCTGGAGCCAATCAATGCTTCTATGATATAAATTTTTATAGGTAATAGGGGTTCTGGACCACTTCCACTGGAGCCAGATTTATATACCTATACTGCTACTACAGATGGACTTTTTTATGCCAAAATGATTATGCGATTCAATGATCGTCATAAGTCGTATTAAAAGAAATATCAATATTAATTAATAATGAATAAAATTTACTATAGCCCACGAGGATATTGGAAAGGTATAGGAGCAATAAAAAAATTAGCCACCGCGGCTAAGGTATCTAAAGATGAGGCCAAGGATTGGTTAAAGAAACAAGCGATGTGGCAAATATACTTACCAGCACCGCATTATATACTGAGGAAGAAGTTTGATATTTTTACAACGAATGAAGTTCATCAGGCTGACCTCTTGTTTCTTCCCCACAATAAGGTAGTGGATGTGGCTAGTCGATACAAAGAGGCTGAGCCATTAACCTCGAAAGATTCAACAGATGTAAATAATGCACTGAGTCGCATATATAAATGCGGACCACTAAAATGGCCTAAGCTATTTCAAGTAGATCCTGGTCACGAGTTTATGGGATCAATAACTAAACTCTTAACAAAGCACGATGTCGAAATCAGGCGTGGTGAAAGAGAGGCCAACTGTAGTCAAGCTATCGTCGAAAGATTTAACAGGACATTAGCGGAACGTTTGTTTGGCTATCAGTATGGGATCAAAATGAAATCTGAACGATTAAGATAAATCGAATGGGTGACACGATTATCAGCTGTTGTATCAGCGCTGAATAATGAAGTAACAAGATTAATAGGGAAGAAATCATCCGGTGTGATTAAAATGAAATCCGTGACTTCCGAATCTTCAGCACCGCGGAGAGGCAAAGAACAAAAACTTCCGGATAGAGTAAGCGTAAGATATTTATATCAGCCCAGTGAACTCGAAGGAGGCCTACGTCGCGCCACAGATCCGATTTGGTCTCTTAAGACATATAACATTAGTCGATTGGTTATGAAAGAAGGAGAGCCTATTTTTTATTATCTTAAAGATGGACCGGGCAGGGCATTTGTACAAGAACAGTTGCTCATAGTTCCCAACGATACAGTATTACCGCCCTAAATAACCATAAGCGTAGGTAGTTACACCATCCTTATCAATCCATCTCTTTGTATCTAAGGGGGATAATGATTTCTTGTTCATTCTTAATCCATATATCCTTTGATTGTAACTTCTTAAAGAGTTCATCTCGTGTTTGAATGTTCTACCATTGAATAATGCTTCTTTATACTGTTCGTGTTTGATATGCTTTTTTACCACATACTTCTTAACACCCTTAGCTTTTCTTATCTCTCCATTATCGGACTTATAGAATACATCTTAGGTCTTAATCCGACATACTCAGCAATAGGGGTCCCAGCAATTCATCCTTCATCATACACCTTTTTATTTACTATTGGGTAATCGCTCGTGTCGTACATATCTATTTTTTCTGCCATATCTTTATACACATCCTCAGTTTGTATTTCCATCAACAAAGAATCTGTGTCGGTATATAACACCTTGCATCTATCGCCGTATTGCTTCTTAAGTTCATTGTAATAAAAGTCATACATTAAGTGTTTTGACAAGTCAAGAATACTCATACCGACGTACACCGGTCTGTTGAATTTTATATTACTCTTCTGCATATGCAACGCGGCTAAGTCGTTATCGAATATCTTGCTTCTGTTAAAAGCCGGACTGGCTATAAGTTTCCTGAGTCTTTCTTCCTCATTAGATCTGACTAATTTAACATCAACACGCTTCCCTAGATTCTCCATAGTTTTACCAAATACTGAGTTATTCATGAGCTTATACAGATTCTTTTCGAAATCGCTGGTGGCTATCTTTCTTAAATCTGGGCTCCATCCAAGGGGTTTGATCAAACTTTAGAACTCTGTGTATTTTCTTAAGTTTTATACTTAACGATAGATATAACTGGAGATTTCTGTAGTGAACTATATATTTTGTCTTATCCATCAAATTTGGTACGAGTTTTTCTATGTTAGCTAACCTAGTATTACCCATCAAGGAGTGTTGATATTCCGACATCCAATCTTTATTAACCATTAATCTTTCGGGAGCTAGCGGTTAACTGTTATGGTCTTTATGTAACGAATTTGGATATTCCAAGTCAACTTCTAGTATGCACCCTTTATTCCCATTGATATTATGGATATTATTCACATTGATATCATTGACCCACTCAAAAACACCCGTGGGTAAAGGTTGACTCATAGCCCATCCGTACAAATTGTTGGCGTCGAGATATAATATGTGTGTGTCGGGTTTACTTGGATCATATCCTTCCACGGATTTATTATTAACCTTAGAATACCTTTTCGCTGCCTTCGATATACCCCCTCTTAATCCTTTCTCAATAAACAAGTGCATATCGTAATCGGTGAGTAATTTTAGTTCTACGCCGGTCTTCTTCAACAATGCATCCCACGATAGTCCGGGACTGGAATAGTACCACGCCGGGTCCAAGCCGTATTGTTTTAAACATGTCTTTCTAAATATCTCGAATATATCGGTGAATAACAGTACATCGTTTTTTAAGTACAGATCGTGATAATCACCTAAATTCTTACAATCTAATTTATCCCAGACCGTCAGAGCGTGTTCATAATCGGCATCGGTTATTTTAGATTCTGTTAAGTTACTATAGAAAGATTTAAGAGGTGGTAATTTAGTTTCGTCGAATCTAGACCAATCATCCATATATTCACAAAGGATATACACCTTTTCTCAGCAACAAATGACGTGTTAACCTATCGGTATATTTATTTGTTATCGCAAAGTCATCGGGATTGTTCGCATTAGCTAAATTGCCCAGGAAAGATAACAGAAACTGTACGGAGTCTATGAATCTAAGTCCATTACTTTGCTTTATTCTGGCTTTCCCATCCTTGTCCCTATAATGTATAGTTTTAGTCAACGAGAATGATATGTATTTATCCATATTATTAAGAATACATGTTAAACCACCGTCGGTCTTTGAGATAGCTTGCATAATGAGATGTGAATCGTATCCTCTAAGGTTATGAAACACAACTGGGATGGGTATTGTTTGAGAATTCATTTTTAGTGTCAAGTTACACTCGTTATGCCCGGCTCCCCGATAATTACCCGTGACGTGGCAATGATCTCTTACAGAATCCCCATTCAGGGGTTTGTTACAAACATGACAACTCGTTGACTTCTTATGGGCCCTCCAATTGTCCCTCGTCATACACATGGGTTTCTTACGAGATAAATTTTCCCTGATTATTCTCTCTTCGTTTTGGAGATATTCTAGGAACTTTCCCGCTGCATCCGGACCTCTGTAAATCACGGGCGGGTTTGTTTTCCCATCATACCTTACAACTATATATCCAAACCCACAAGGAATATGTTCTTGAGTTTTGTACGTATCCTGATTATTATCTTGATTATTTTCTATAGGTTTTATAAGCGCTTCGAAGTCGGCATAAATTACGTACAGTACTGGCATTTGATAATGTTCAAATTTTAATATATTTTTTCCCTCTTTAGGTATATTGATCCTGATAGCAGTCTGTCCAACACCTCTGCAGTCTTCTTTATGCGCTTCTAATAGATCTTGTCTGCTGTACCCATGCAGGCATCTTTCGCAGAAATTTTTCTTTCTAGCATGTTTTGTTTGATCGTATAATAGCCTGTTTAAACTCTTTATCCATGTTTGATGATATTTTCCATCTTTTTCGATCAGAAATGAATTGATTCTGGGGATATGTTCTGGAGCGGAGCTTATCCTGTGTACAACAATTCCTTTAGAATGTCCAAAAACATTTATAGCTAAATTATTTTGCTTTTCCACTTTATCAATTTGTGATATTGGTGTAGGTTCGTCTATGCCATCGAAGTTGAGTCCATCGTTTTGAGGATAGCTCAAAGGTCTATTTGCAATTTTAGAATCTACGGGGAACAATGCAGATCTTATCATCATTCTTAAACAGTCATCGCCTTTATTTTTTACATTAATTATGGATTTTTTCTTTTTATAATACGGGGGTAAATCTATATAAGATCCACCTTTGAAGGGCATATAATTTGCTATATCTAAATATAAACTATCAATTTTATCCACACCCCAACTCTATTAGTCCAGCGTTCTAAAGATTCCTGTATCCTCTGAATTGATGTATCTAATGATGCGTTTATAGTATCGGATTCGGTTATAACTTCTTGATTGCTTCGGAAATATGGTTCGGTATATTCAGTGCTATCGTCTGTGTTACTTTTACTCAATGACATTTTTATCGTCAGCTGGTATTTTATACTATGTAAATCATCTAACTCCTCGTTAATTTTGCTCGATATGATGGGCTTAATATTATTAACATCCATGTCAGAATTAATATCCATCTTCCAACCTCTTAGATATTTACCAATGCCGGCAGATGTGGGTACAAATTTTAACTCATTATTTTTATCAACATCATGTTGTTTTTTATCAACATCATTATTATCTAGTAAAGCGATCAATTCAGCTCTTCTCATTCGAGAATAACCTCTCAGCCCACTGTTTTGTGCTTGAGCTTTGAGTTCTCTAACAGTCTGAGGTTTGTTGTATTCTAAACCAAGTAAATCGATCAATTCAGCTTTTCTCATTCGAGAATATCCATGTAGACCACGTTGTTTTGCTAAAGCCTTCAACTCTCTCACAAAAACCATTGTGGTTTAATGGTATATGCAAAATGATTCATTTGTCTAATTGGTTATTTTTCATATATCTAAATACATATTCTCCCCAACCTATTCCTCTCATTGATGTAATCTCTCTTCCTAGCGTAAATAATCTGGTTCCTGACCCTATCAGCACCGTGTTCCTTACATAAAAAATAACGACCTTTGACCCCTATCCCACATACAGAACATGTATAGTTTATATTTCCACAGTAAATACCCACACAATGTCGGTTACATTGAGTCTGCTTTCCCATGAGTGTAAATCTTCACAGATTCATGGTTATACATCTATCATATCATTTGTCTAAATGCAAATCACATCTTTACTGGTGATTTATTGATTAGCAGTCACTCTGACTCGCTTGCCCTAACTAGGTCATGGTTTATGCGTAGTTATTGTGTAGCTGAAAATCAATACAGCAGTCAACCCACATATTATGAATATAACCTCGCGGTTTTTCTGAGCCTCTGACGGTGTATAAAACTGACTCATTGTTCATCTCGGCATTGGGTCAAGTTTTTTCCCATAAACGAGGAATTATTCATGCATGGCAGATTCGACATCCTTAAACGTTTGAATTGAATGTCCTTGTTTACATAGTTCTTCATTAATAAAATCTAATCTTAATATCCTATTTCTGGTCCATTGTGACTGGGCTGCTTCGAGTTGTTCTAATGCTTTATTATGTCTTTTCTGCTCCGAACCTCTCATACTAGAAAATAAAAAATTACTCCCCGAAAAAGCTAGAGCATTAACAACAGCTCCACCAAGCATCATCGCAATTGATGCCATATTATATGAATATAAAATATTCAAATGTTTAATTACTTCATTATATCTTCAGGGATAAGCCCTTGTTTGATGAGCATATCTTTTGTTGACATAGCCAATCCTATATGAAGAATCATCATACCGATATCATAACCATTAAAATCTAGCTTGGGTGGTGTGGCTTTAATAATCATTTTAGCTATATGGGCATAGCCAATGGCAAAGCCGCTGACCACCGCTGAATGATACGTTGCGTTTACCAACATTTTACTGTCTGTAACTGGAGTACTCATGCTTCTTATAGCATTATATGAGGGCTAACCTCTAATTGAACTTGTTGTTGTGACATCGGGGGTGATTTTTCTCTTCTCCGGTCTTATAAAACAACCATACAGCCGCTATAGCAACAACTCCTACTAGTGCCCAAGTTTTAATCAGATCAATATTTGAATTATTCATTAGTTTCGCTTTGCGCGCAAGCCCCCCTATCCTACCTGCCCCTATTTTTTTTTGGTTCCTCCTAGTAACTCTGGCTTGTTTCTGTGGTTGTGGTATTTCCTCATTCACTATCTCTTGTGTAATCAGGGTTATTTCCTCGTTCGCAATCTGTTGTGGTGTCACTTGTTGAGTCTCCATTATTATTAAGTGGGCACGTATGTTTAAATTGACAATACCTAGCTGTTATTAAAGCTGTGGTGAGTGGAGCTAAGAACATTCGGTATCTATGATAAAACTCACAGCTTACTGAGCTTATAGCGTGTTCGATGAATGGGTCGCATAAATACATGCGATGTTCTGCCGGGATAGGAAGAAACTTACTGTCTACGACTGTGTATAGTTGTAACATAGCCGACCCTATTGTTTTAGTCATGGTAGCTCCCAGTCTAGACTCGTAACGCACATACAGTTTTTTAATTTCTTCGTCGGTCATGTTATCAATTTTTTACGATGGTATAATTTTCCCCAAAATATTGGGAACATTTTCCACCGGCTACCAAAGTGGCGAGTCTTTCCCTATGTTTTATCTGTAACTACTTCAGCATGTTGATCAGATTCTTTGAGCATTTGTTCGATGAGTTCGTCGCATTCCATAATGTAATACCGAAGGAGATATTAAAGTCTAACATAATATAATATGACATATCCAATACATCCCGTAATAATAAACTGTTGCGAAAGAATGAGGATTTCAAGCCACATTACATCATAATAACCGCTAATGTTCAATTTATCGTATTTTTTCGCTATTTTTGCTATATTTGCTATAATTTTGCTATAATTTTGCTATATTTTTGCTATAATTTTGCTTAGCAGTTGCTATATTTGTTATAATTTTGCTATATTTGCTATAATTTTGCCATATTTTTTGCTATAATTGCTATAATTTTGCCATTATTTTGCTAAGCAATTGCATAAGCAGCTGGTTGATCGGTTTTTTATACGAGTTTACAATGCTTCGTTGCTGCTAACAGTTTTCTGACTTTATCTCGTTCGAGAATGGTATAAATAACATCATTTTCGCGTAGACATTCCTCGAATGAATCTCGGTCTTTGTAATGAAACAGGGCTACCCGTTTGGTCTGCTCTCTGAGATCTCTCAGGACAGAGTTGTATTTTTGAGTAAGTACCCAAACGCTATGTTGAGTATGCCGACCGGAGAATGCTAAATACGAAAACATATCTTTCTTTTTTGTGAGTTCTTTACTTGTACTGCAGTCGTCTATTACGTATTTTTCGTGACATATTCGTAAACAGTCTTGTAAACGATCGCCCGGATCAACTCTGTGTACCCCATTGTCATTCATTACCCAATCTCTCGATAGGTATGTTTTATTAATGCTTATAGTCGGGCACAGAATAATAATATGATTGAAAACGTCCTGATAATGACTTTCTAAAATATCTAGAATAAAAGCTGTTTTTCCACAACCCGTTTGCCTGCATATGATAGCGCAGTGTGATTCTTTAGGTAAGAGATTATTAATAGATTGCTTGCACGAATCGTCCATTCTGTATATTAAGTTGCGCATCCATAATCACGTACAAATATATGCTTAATCTTATCTGTATAGTAACACCCTCGCTAGCATTTTCTATTCTCCTCCCACTACCGTGTAGTTGGTCATCGTCCGTGGTTCGCATGTCGAGCCATAGCGCATACTTAGTGGTGAGGTATTCACCCATCGATACACCCCCGAGAGACAGATCTTTCACGACCGCGTTAACTTCCGGAGAGCGTTTTATAGAAGGAAGTTTTTAATCTCATCCCACTGTTTATACGCTAACATTCCTTGACTATATTGTTGATTAGGAACGCCCTCGATAGTCAAATCTACTTTTGTAATCTTAGGATTGTAGAACTTCTCGGTATTTCTTTTAAATGCATTGGAGGGGTCCTCGAACAACATCAAAATACTCTTCAATGACCTCGCGGGGACGTTTAGATTGATGTTCCAAGTCGTATCTTTTTTGTTCCTCGTGATCTTTAGATGTCGAAGCACGCGATTGTACAAAATGGCTAATCTTCCTGTATACTGGTTATGAATTTGTCTGGCTAATTCGGGATCTGTTATCATATCATACTCCAGCGAGATATTGTCAATGGAATAGCTAGCATCTTCAGCAGCTCTGATTACTCTACCGTAGTCATTAAAAGTGAGTTCGTATTCTAACCTATCGCCTAGGGATGCTTGATAAAAGGGCATGTGGGAATCTAGTAATTCAAAGTCTAGCGGAATATAGAATCGGTTACCTAATGCATCGGCAAAGGCCTGATCTTATACAACGGTACTATTGTCACTAGAAGCATCTACACGCAGTCTCAATGTGTTCCGATTACAAATACCTTGGTATTGTAAGTTTTTCCGCTCTTTATCCATTCTCCAGAGATCCATGTAACAATAGTATACATTGCTATCATCGGTACTCAAAACTTCATTACCGCTAATTTTAATCGCGATTTTCTTAACGATAGCACGACCTATGTTCTGAACGGGCTCCCTGTTAATGTTGGCAGAAGTCAAAATAATCGTAAATGCTAGTCGGACAGTTCCCGGAACTAACACATCCTGTGCGCCGAGATTAGGAAAGCGAACCAGAAGCGTTTGATTCTGATGGATGGTACTTGGGTTATTAGTTATAGTTACAGACTGACGAATTGCTTTGACCCCTAATGGATCTCGAAGTCTACGTTGTGGGTTTAACTTGCGTCCGTATTGCGAAGACATTGTCATATTGAAATTATGTAACCTTATGTATAATATAAAAATGGATGATTTTAATCTAGATGATTTTGATAACCCTAGTACAATCGAAGAGGGTACTGATGAAACCAGCTTTGGTGGCATGAATCTTAACGATGAACTTTTACGATCAAACGTCAATGATTATCACGATAACTTTAAAGATGTTAGTCCTATTGTTCGTGAATATTCAAAGTTTGAATTAGATAGTAAAGGAATATTGCGACTGCGTGGTGAACCCGATATTGATCTTATGCATTATCGTACTCGTAAGCCCCTAGCTTTGTCTACGACAGTCAGTAAACATGGCATCAGCACTGTTCGTGATAAATTTGGTTTTGTAGATTACTCATGAGGAGCAAAACTTTCCAAAGACTACTAAGGTTCTTCGGACTGTGCGTACTCAACTCAGTAACATAGATAATTTGGAAGAAAGCTCAAAGGTGGCCTCGGACGGACTCGGAGAAATCTTGGATACCTACTACGATAATTCCACATTACAGGTACCATATTCAGAGTTCAGTATTAGGGAATTACGAGGTCTTGACAAGGCAATGCAAACAATGCGGGGAGAACTCATCAATAATATAGCCAAGATATCCAAAATCAACAAGCATATAGCTTATGAGAAAACAAAACTTGAACAGGCGGGTGATGAATTCAGTAGACGTCGCGTTGCATCAAGATTGCGTAACTTAAAAGACGAAAGATCAGCCCGCCTCGAAGCAGCTTCCAGTAATAGAAAGGTACTTCGTTCACAAATCAGTCGAATTCGAGAAACTATCGATCAAGACCTCAACGATGACTGGCCGATAAAATTAAAACATTGTTCAGAGAACAGGGGATAACCATTGCCAGTATTTTAACCGCGTTGGGATTTATTATATCGACTTTGACTCTCTCGTTAACTGGTGGTGGTACAGGTGGTGGTGCACCCACACCACCTAGTGATAAAAATGGTATAAAAGAGTGGATAAAAAAGCATTTAAAAGCATTAGGTTCAGCACTGGGAAAGCTCGCTGGGAAAGCCACATCTGCACTTCCCGGTCTAATAGGGAGTATTGTTTCCTGGCTCTTGAATTTATTAGCTAAGACGACCATTTGGCTTAGTCAAAACTTGTGGGCACTGATCGTAGCAATTGCGGGGCTGTTGTACGTATCCGCTAAAGACTATTTAACCAAATTATGAGGAAACCAGCCGCGACTCCACCTACTATAAGCGCTGTTTTTTCATCGATATGTTGTTGATTTTTAGATGCAATATGTGGTGGCACTTGTGGTTGTGCGTTAGTAGATGGTTGAGCATTAGTAGATATCTGTCACTTGACTATTCCCGTTTCGCTTGTGTTTGTTTGTGTTATTAATTCGGTGTTAATATCTGAATTTATACCTGTTTTTTGTTGATCGGTAGCAATAACAATTTTATTATTATAACCGATCACTTGACCGATCTTAAGTTCCATATTACTCGGAGACATGTATAGTCCAGGCGCATAAACGTAGTCTTCTTTGGATTGAGCGTACTGTAATACATCTTGATAATGTTTTATAGAAGATGGTATGTCAACTGGTGAATTAATAGCATCCCCCATGTTTGCGACAAACTGTTTTTGTGCATCGATTGCCATCCCAGAACCAATAATGGACGTTCCTGTTTGCGATTGTGCACCAAGAATTGCCCATACATAGGTTCTTATTGATTCATTAACTGTTACAACTCCTGGGTTATTAAAATTATTTTCTGTTTTATCATTAAGAAATTCATTCCAAGCATTTGCGGTATCGTTCAGTTGTACAAATTTTGTAACAATATAAGCTAAACCACCCTTAAAAGTCATAAGAGAACCTCTCCAATCGTTACTCGAAAGTTCCCAGCCATGATTAAGATTATGCAATCTTACAAAAAGATTGTTTTTCTGTAACAACTTAAATGGATCGAATGGTTGATGATTTTTTTTAACTAAATCATCGCTTTCTTCTTTAACAGTTCTTTGCCTGCTGTACGGAACACCTAGACCATGGTTAATTCCCTTAATACGCCAATCTTTACTCGTAGAAATATTAAATTCCTGACAAATACGTTCATACGCGAACCTATTGTACGATTATTTGATGCATTCCATGCTCGATCTTGCGGTAATGGGGCACTAATTTCTTTAAGTATACGTCTAATCTGATAGTACACCTGAAATGATAAACTTAGTTCAAATCCTGGGGCATAAAGAGATACACCACATCCCATTGTGGCACATCATATGGCAAAGTTTAACTGGTTCTGCCAAAATTGCATCGGATTGTGAAACCAATCGTGCACCATTTTATCGCTAGTTGTCGTGAACCTGTATTTTTCAAAGATATCAGGGAATTCAACAAAAAAATTAGCACCAGAGGCACTTACTAAAATCGACTGATTAGTAATATAAATTGATTTCATGATAATTATGATATAGTATCATTGTATATTTAATATGTATGTTACACTCCCGGGAATAACAAATGGTCAGTCTGTTCAACTGCTTCATACTTTCGATAACCCGGATGGACAACTTGAAGTCACTCTCTGTGATGTAACGTATTACCCGCGGTGGACCAATATCAGTGCTGCTAGAAGAAATAATGAGTTAAGGATAATTGAAAAGAGTGGCAATAGAAAAATCACTCCCATTATTATACCTGATGGTTATTACAGCGTATGCTACCTCAATGATGAAATTTTTAAGCCTTTGGGAGTTAGTCTCACACAAAATGAGTCGAACGGGATGCTGATTTTGAACTGTGGAGAAAAGCAAATAATTCTTCTCTCATACTTAGAAGTTACACTTGGATTTAAGCTTAAAACGGGAATAATGGGAACCAACGAAACACGACATGGAGATAAATTACCCGATTTAGTTCCCTATAAAGAGTTGTGCATCCATCTTGATCAAATAGGCACGACGGATAATATTCAGCTAGAAAGTCCTTCAACTCTACTCAGAGCTATTCCAGTCAAAGATGAAAACTATAATAGCGGTAGAACGGAATCTTTCTCATCATTACAATATAAAAAATTAAAGCGTGGTATTATTTCAGACCTCAAAATTTCTGTATTAGATGTAAAACACCAACCTGTACATATAGGATACTTAAGTGTAACACTCCATATTATAAATAATGGTTGATTCCATATTTAAGTTATGATATAGTATCATTGTATATTTAATATGTATGTTACACTCCCGGGAATAACAAATGGTCAGTCTATTCAACTGCTTCATACTATCGATAACTCGGATGGTCAACTTGAAGTCGCTGTATGCGATGTAACGTATTACCCGAGGTGGACCAATATAAATGCTGTGAGAAATAATAATAAGATACATATATTAGATGGCAATGTTATTGAAAAATACATTATTATACCTGAAGGGTATTACAGCATATGCTCACTCGATGATGAAATTTTTAAGCCTAATGGATTTAGTCTCACACAAAATGAGTCGAATGGGATACTGATTTTGAACGCCGGAGAAAAGGATGTAAAGCTTTATGAGAACTTAGCAATTACACTTGGATTTGCAATCGGAGAAATAACATTAATCAAGTCAACATTTGATGAGGATAATATACCCGATTTAGTTCCCTATAAAGAGTTGTGCATCCATCTTGATCAAATCAGTACGACGGATAATATTCAACTAGAAAGTCCTTCAACTCTACTCAGATCTATTACAGTGAAAGATGAAAAATATAATAGCGATAGAACGGAATCTTTCTCAACATTACAATATAAAAAATTGAAGCGTGGTATTATTTCAGACCTCAAAATTTCTGTATTAGATGTAAAACACCAACCTGTACATATAGGATACTTAAGTGTAACACTCCATATTATAAATAATGGTTGATTCCATATTTAAGTTATGATATAGTATCATTGTATATTTAATATGTATGTTACACTCCCGGGAATAACAAATGGTCAGTCTATTCAACTGCTTCATACTATCGATAACTCGGATGGTCAACTTGAAGTCGCTGTATGCGATGTAACGTATTACCCGAGGTGGACCAATATAAATGCTGTGAGAAATAATAATAAGATACATATATTAGATGGCAATGTTATTGAAAAATACATTATTATACCTGAAGGGTATTACAGCATATGCTCACTCGATGATGAAATTTTTAAGCCTAATGGATTTAGTCTCACACAAAATGAGTCGAATGGGATACTGATTTTGAACGCCGGAGAAAAGGATGTAAAGCTTTATGAGAACTTAGCAATTACACTTGGATTTGCAATCGGAGAAATAACATTAATCAAGTCAACATTTGATGAGGATAATATACCCGATTTAGTTCCCTATAAAGAGTTGTGCATCCATCTTGATCAAATCAGTACGACGGATAATATTCAACTAGAAAGTCCTTCAACTCTACTCAGATCTATTACAGTGAAAGATGAAAAATATAATAGCGATAGAACGGAATCTTTCTCAACATTACAATATAAAAAATTGAAGCGTGGTATTATTTCAGACCTCAAAATTTCTGTATTAGATGTAAAACACCAACCTGTACATATAGGATACTTAAGTGTAACAATCCATATTATAAATAATGGTTGATTCATCAGGCCCTTGAACGCTCAGACAATGTAATACAATTGCTCTTTCCGATCTCTGAGACACAGAAGGATTCGGTTAACCCGGGTACCGATGGTAAGTTATACGCTTTGCACTTACAAGATAATGTATACAAGCGGAAAGAAGTTACATTCACAGGTAATCTAGGAGATTTAAGCAATGTCGACGTTAGTAGACTCCTTAAAAACACTTCGTACAATCTTACTCACAACGATGATAATAAATGGACTATGATCGAAGCAAAAATTGACTTGCTATTGAATATCGTCATTACCCAACGGTATGTGATGATTGGTAAGGCACATAATTCAACTAAGATAATAAATAGTGGGATCGTACTCAGGCTTATATCCCATCAAAACGAAAAAGTGTGTTAGTCTCTCCCCTGCCAGAAAACCCAGGTCATATGTTATATAGTCGTCCGGCCTTACAAAATGTTAGTTTAAATTTGGTTACTGAATTCAATGATATTAAAGTTAACTTGAGTGCAATACCTAATCTTTCTACATTTATTATTGAAGTCTTGTTCGGAGATGTACCGGTAGATGCCTTCGAAATATTACCAGGTCTATCGATTAAATGGCTCAAGAAACACGAGCGTCGACGTTGCAGTATTATTCATATTGGAGCATCACCCGTCGCAACCCTCGAGGGGGTCCAAATTATTAAAAGTGACAGCATTTCTCTTACTAAGATATTCTTGCCGTATAGTATACATTTGATAAGGTTGATGTATACTCTCAAAACATTTAAGCAAGATCAATTAAAGTCTATTATATGACCGTAATATACACTATGAGTTTATATCCGGCGCTCGATGAGGCATTTGAAAAGATGGGATACTGTTGATGGATTTCGATTACATCAAATAAGCAACATAAAACATCGAATAGAGAAGGAGAGGGAGTTTAGACTTGGATTGTATAAAAAGTATCGCAGAGCCGTGAATGCTCTGGACGGAGTTGACACCGCGCTTGTTACAGCTGGCATGGGACTCGATGTAGCCGGTGTCGTTTTATTATCAACTATAATCGCCGCGCCTATCGTACTTGGTATGGAAATAGCGGCTGGAGTCTCGGGACTGGCAGGAATAGCGATAAAATTCATTTCTCGTAGGTTACAAAAGAAGCATTAAAACACGATAATATTTGGATACTTGCCGAAGCAAAGTTGAACAACATTGAGGATCATATTTCGACAGCAATGGCTGATTGTAAGACATCCGAGGAGGAGTTTCGTTTAGTTTTGTCAGAACTCACCAAATACAACGTAATGAAGCAGGAGATTCGATCCAATTCTCGTAAGACCAGTGGTATTAGCGAAGATGAGAAAAAAAAGTTCATAGAACAGGGGAGACAACAAGCGCGTCAATTATTCCGTGCCAAAACCAAAGAACTGGTTGGAGATTAAAAATAGATTGCTTCCTATCATTAGATCACATTTAGACGAATGCTTACGTAAGTATATAATAATGGAGAATTACAAGCCAACAAAGGAAGAACTCGAAAAAGCTATTGAAACATTTATGCTCAGGGACAAAATTATCAAATGGAGAGAATTACCACAAGGTATATATTATATTTGTGATGTCAAACCAACCAAATACGGTCATCAATTGTTTCTTTCCAATTACCAAGAAGAGTATATAGTCTGGTCTCCTAGTAAAATGAACGAAGAACTTAGTAAAAAATGTGAATTTAATATTTTTGTTTCTGCAATGATAATACCATCCATGTCATTATATGCAGTTCATCTCGTAGTACCTCAACCCTAACGCCTTTACTTTACCACTCACCACTGGTATATTTAATTGTATCCTTTGCCATGTGCTCGTACGGCAGTTTGTTTACACTACCACTTCCGGTGGTCTCACTCTCAGTGTATCTCTTAAATTGTTATAATGTTTTTTATCACTCCTGTCAGGCCAATTGACCTTGTTTTAGTATTATTATCCCATAGCCATGTTATCGTTAACCAACATCCAGGTAGATAAAATGCTTATATACTCCCATGATATCTTTTCACTACCGGACATGTGGAATGTGAAGGAATGACGTCACATGTGTATTTATGTAAATTCCTTTCAGCCTCCATCTTGCCGTTTAACCATTGTTCTGTCAAGTCAATTTGGTAACACCACCATTCGACTTCTTATATCCATCTGCAATCTCCATCCCTGTCCGCAGAGGGATTCATTACAGCCTATACTTTGAAATGGCTGACAGGACTACCAGACGTCGTGGCAGATCTGCTAGTCTCAACACAAGTACTGCTAGGGTTAACGAAGCGACCCTTGACGTAAACCAAGATGGCGACCACCGCAGCATGCCCAGACCTAGGAATGCTCCTTATCTCACTATAGCTGACCTTCGACTTCTCCTCGCCAGTCAAGGTGTCAGCGTGCCTGCATTGTGGAACAGACGGCTGCTGTACACTGAAAACAACCGAGGACATTCCATGTCACATCCCATAACAGAGACGACAAACACCATGACTTCCGTTTCCGAGTGTCAACAAGACTTGCCAAGCAGCAATCACAACACTAACTTGCAGGGTACCATTACCAGTTCATCAGTCTATCCAACAACTCCCCAGCCTGATGTATCTAGCTTGACAGACTCAGTCCCTGTGATCCCCCCTACATCGAATACCCTGAGTGGTATCGAGACTTCTCTCCTGATCCCCGCTAGCAACTCAACCGAGGTTCCATCAGACTCCTTACCTCATATCCACACAGTGGCCCCCACCTTAAGGAAAAGGATCCAGGAGGGTAAATATGTTAATTTGGCTTTGTTGACATTACCTAATCAGGACAGTTTGGATACTAGAGTAACTGAATTCAAGGGGAATGTATACTCGCTCAAAGATGACCCCAGGCCGAATAGGACACTGACACTCGGAGAGTTTATCCAGGCATTCGGTATTTACAAAGACATTTATTGTGAGAACAATGATGCCAAAAGGAAACAGCTAGATGGCCACGAGCAGACTGTGATTGAACTTGCTACCCTGTACGGAGGGACATGCTACTACGACTTCCACAAACTTTTCGCAGCTCGTGTGGCAGCTTTTGAGGCAAAAGGAGTTGTCATTCGATGGGACATGAGAGACTCAAAACTCTACAGCCTGTGTTCCTCAGGGCGCCGTACCAGGACGCGTTCAGTCTGTCAAAGTGTAACCCACGGCACCGACGTCTGCCCGAGTTTAGCTACACCTCGCCGACCATTTGTCAGTACTCAAGACAGACATGTTCCATATGACCGACGAAATGTGGACAGTAATGCCACGTACATAGACCTCGTGTTCGACGTGATGGACAAGAGATCTGTAACAACTTTAATGATCTCGGCTGCAACCGCCAACAGTGTCCTTTCATATATACCTGCCTCATTTGCCATTCAAGAAAGCACGGCAAGACACAATGCCAGAAAGCGCAGAAGGATTGACTACACTATGCCTTAGACAGAGCAAGTACTAAGCAAACATTGACGTTAACACCTATTAACATTGAGAGATTAAAAGCGGACTTACAATTCCACCCAGACAAGTGTTTCTTCAATTATCTCATTTCTGGCCAGGAGACAGGATTCAATTCAATGTTAGACTCTGTGCCTAAATCGACAGTGGAATGCCGCAACAACCTTAGTGCCAGGAGAAATCCAGTGGATGTGTCCGCAGCTGTCAGGAAAGAATGTGCTAAGCAGTATGTTATCAGGCCTCTCCAGGAGTTCACTTTTCCGATCTTAGGAAAATGTGCGTCAGAAAAAAAACTCGGCATCCAGAGGGTTAAACAACAGAAAGCAATCACAGTGGTCACCGTTTGTGAGGTCACAGGAAACAGCTGATCACATGTTTTTGCAAATGGCGAACGGAATAACTCGCCGATACAGTTGTTTATTTGCCTCTTTCAATAAAGGTAGACACTTGTTCACTATCAATTTATGAACTTTGCAAAACGTACGTAATAGCTATTGGCGATTTCATCTGGGGATTATATATTATAGCTGTGAATTACATATATTGTTACATGTAAAGATTGTGGAGTTTACGAAGAACGATAACATTGCATGTTTGTCGTTATACATACGCATATAACTCCATTTGGTATAGAGTTATGTCGTTCAGATATTAGGCAGTAATTTGTTCGCTCACAGATTCCGTAAAGCTTGCAAATAAAAAAAATCGTCGCACAGTACTTTTATGGGTGTACGATAAAAAGCGGAGAAATTTACTGTTTTTCAAGGCAGAAAAAATTCTCGGGCAACACTTAGAAGTGTATTTTTTTTAAACCGGTTTAATACTTGCAGTTAACTTTACACAATCAAATAGGGAATTTAATATTCTCCACTTCTGCGTAATTTTATAGCCAAAGGTAGATCGAGTGCCGCGTGAGCGCAATTCTCGCACAACGTTCACTTTTCCGATCTTAGGAAAATGTGCGTCAGAAAAAAAACTCGGCATCCAGAGGGTTAAACAACAGGAAGCAATCACAGTGGTCACCGTTTGTGACGTCACAGGAAACAGCTGATCACATGTTTTTGCAAATGGCGAACGGAATAACTCGCCGATACAGTTGTTTATTTGCCTCTTTCAATAAAGGTAGACACTTGTTCACTATCAAATTATGAACTTTGCAAAACATACGTAATAGCTATTGGCGATTTTATCTGGGGATTATATATTATAGCTGTGAACTACATATATTGTTACATGTAAAGATTGTGGAGTTTATGAAGAACGATAAACTTTGAACATTCAATTGAAAACTTACTATCGGAAGTAGTAACATGCATAACATTTTTTTAATAATGACAACATTGGTGTATAATAATAACTTTATTGATAATTTATAACAATAATGGCTCTAGTAGTGGCAACTTCCAAACTTTCGGGAAGTTGTAATCTATCGAACCGTCATTCAGGCGATGTTTCTGACAGATCACGATCTGAAAAATACTATCATGAAAGTGTATCCCGTGGATAAGCCGACCCCTTTCTACAGAATCTTTTTTCTGGTCCTCAAAATTTGGCTTATACACGGTCATATACGGTAGTATCAAATACCAGCTGACGATTAAAATGTCATTGAGTAAAAGTAACAGACGATAGCACTGAATATACCGAACCATATTTCCGAAGCAATCAAGAAGTTATAACCGAATCCGATACTATAAGCACATCATTAGATACATCAATTCAGAGGATACAAGAATCTTTAGAACGCTGGACTAATAGAGGTTCGGATTCGGGTGTGGATAAAATCGATAGTTTATATTTAGATATAGCAAATTATATGCCTTTCAAAGGTGGATCTTATATAGATTTACCCCCGTATTATAGGAAGAAAAAAGCCACTTAATGTAAAAAATAAAGGCGATGACTGTTTCAGAATGATGATTAGATCTGCATTGTTCCCCGTAGACAAAAATCCGGATAGACCTTCTAGCTATCCCCAAAACGATGGACTAAACCTCAATGGTATAGACAAACCTACACCAATCTCACAAATTGATAAGGCAGAAAAGCAAAATAATTTAGCTATAAATGTTTTCGGACATTCTTCTAAAGGATAAGCTCCGCCCCAGAACATATTCCCAAAATCAATTAATTTCTTATCGAAAAAGATGGTAAATATCATTATACGTGGAAAAAGAGTTTAAACAGGCTATTATACGATCAAACAAAACATGCTAGAAAGAAATATTTCTGCGAAAGATGCCTGCATGGGTACAGCAGACAAGATCTATTAGAAGCGCATAAAGAAGACTGTAGAGGTGTTGGACAGAATGCTATCAGGATTGATATACCTAAAGAGGGAAAAAATATATTAAAATTTGAACATTATTGTAATCAAATTCCAGTACCGAACGTAATTTACGCCGACTTCAAAGCGCTTATCAAACCTATAGAAAATACTGAACGCAATACTGTTTTACGTACAAAACTCAAGAACATATTCCTTGTGGGTTTGGATATATAGTTGTTATGTATGATGGGAAAACAAACCAACCCGTAATTTATAGAGGTCCCAATGCAGCGGGAAAGTTCCTAGAATATCTACAAAACGAAGAGAGAATAATCAGGGAAATGTATCGCGTAAGAAACCCATGTGTATGACGAGGGATGATTGGAGGCCTTTCAAAAGTCGACTAGTTGTCATGTTTGTAATAAACCTCTGAATGGGGATTCCGTAAGAGATCATTGCCACGTCACGGGTAATTATCGAGGAGCCGCGCATAACAAGTGTAACTTGAAACTAAAAATGAATTCTCAAACAAAACCCATCCCCGTTGTGTTTCATAACCTTAGAGGATATGATTCACATCTCATCATGCAAGCTATCTCAAAGACAAACGGTGGTTTAACATGTATTCCTAATAATATGGAAAAATACATATCATTCTCGTTGACTAAAACTATACATTATAAGGAGAAGGATGGGAAAGCCAGAATAAAGCAAAGTAATGGGCTTAGATTCATAGACTCCGTACAGTTTCTGTTATCTTCCCTGGAAATTTAGTTAATGCAAACAATCCCGATGACTTTGCAATAACAAATCAATATACTGATCAGTGTCGTCATTTGTTGCTGAGAAAAGGTGTATATCCTTACGAATGAATATATGGATGATTGGTCTAGATTCGACGAAACTAAATTACCACCCCTCGAATCATTCTGTAGTAACTTAACAGAATCTAAGCTAACCGATGCCAATTATGAACACGCTCTGACGGTCTGGGATAAATTAGGTTGTGCGAATTTAGGTGATTATCACGATCTGTACTTAAAAACCGATGTACTGTTACTCGCCGATATATTCGAGATATTTAGAAAGACATGTTTAAAACAATACGGCTTGGACCTTGCATGGTACTATTCCAGTCCCGGACTATCGTGGGATGCATTGTTGAAGAAGACCGGTGTAGAACTAAAATTACTCACAGATTACGATATGCACTTGTTTATTGAGAAAGGACTAAGAGGTGGTATATTGTTGGTAGCGAAAAGGTATTCTAAGGCTAATAATAAATTAGTGGAAGGATATGATCCGAGTAAACCCGACACGCATATATCATATCTCGACGCCAACAATTTGTACGGATGGGCTATGAATCAACCTTTACCCACCGGTGGTTTTGAGTGGGTCGATGATATCGAAGTGAATGATATCCCCTCAGATTCCGATAAAGGGTACATACTAGAAGTTGACTTGGAATATCCAAATTCATTACATAAAGACCATAACAGTTGTCCGCTAGCTCCCAAAAGATTAATGGTGAATAAAGATTGGATGTCGGAATATCAACACTCATTGATGGGTAATACTAGGTTAGCTAACATAGAAAAACTCGTACCAAATTTGATGGTTAAGAAAAAACATATAGTTCACTACAGAAATCTCAAGTTATATCTATTATTAGGTATGAAACTAAAGAAAATACACAGAGTTCTAAAGTTTGATCCCTTGGATGGAGCCCTATATAAGACTGAACACAGATTTACGAAAGATGGCTACCAGCGATTTTGAAAAGAACCTATATAAGCTCATGAATAACTCAATATTTGGTAAAACTATGGAGAAACTAAGGAAGCGTGTTGATGTTAACTTAGTCAGATCTAATGAGGAAGAAAGACTCAGGAAACTTATAGCCAGTCCGGCTTTAAACAGAAGCAAGATATTCAATAACGACTTAGCCCCGTTGCATATGCAGAAGAGTAATATAAAATTCAACAGACCGGTGTACGTTGGTATGAGTATTCTTGACTTGTCAAAACACTTAATGTATGACTTTTATTACAACGAACTTAAGAAGCAATACGGCGATAGATGCGAGGTGTTATATACCGACACAGATTCTTTGTTGATGGAAATACAAACCGAGGATGTGTATAAAGATATGGCAGAAAAAATAGATATGTACGACACGAGCGATTACCCAAAAGATAATCCACTGCACAGCGTAGTAAATAAAAAGGTGTTAGGTAAGATGAAGGATGAATGTGCTGGGGCCCCTATTGCTGAGTATGTCGGATTAAGACCTAAGATGTATTCTATAAAGAAGTCCGATAATTGAGAGATAAGAAAAGCTAAAGACGTTAAGAAGTATGTGGTAAAAAAAGCATATCAAACACGAACAGTATAAAGAAGCATTATTCAATGGTAGAACATTCAAACACAAGATGAACTCTTTAAGAAGTTACAATCACAGGATATATGGATTATGAATGAACAAGACATCATTATCCCCCTGAGATACAAAGAGATATATTGATAAGGATGGTGTAACTACCTATGCTTATGGTTATGTTGGTAATACTGTATCATTGGGAACTATGAGCAACTCTTCTTGTACAAATGCCCGGCCCGGTCCATCTTTAAGATAATGAAGAATAGGCTCTCCTTCTATCATAACCAATCGACTAATGTTATATGTCTTTAGGGACCAAATCGGATCGGTTGCGTGACGTAGGCCTCCTTCGAGTTCACCGGGCTGGTATAAATATCTTACGCTTACTCTATCCGAAAGTTTTCGCCTCTCCTCGGTGCTGAAGATTCGGAAGTCACGGATTTCATTTTAATCACATCGGATGGTTTCTTCCCGATTAATCGTGTTACTTCATTATTCAGCACTGATACAACAGCTGATAATAGTGTCACCCATTTGTTTGATCTCAATCGTTCTAATTTCATTTCAATCCCATACTGATAGCCAAACAAATGTTCCACTAATGTCCAGTTAAATCTTTCGACGATAGCTTGACTACGGTGGGCCTCTTTTTCACCACGCCTGATTTCGACATCGTGCTTTGTTAACAGTTTAGTTACTGATCCCATAAACTCGCGACTGGGATCTACTTGAAATAGCTTGGGCCATTTTAGTGGTCCGCGTATATATATATGCGGCTCAGTGCATTAGCTACTTCTGTTGAATCTTTCGAGGTTAATGGCTCAGCCTCTTTGTATCAACTAGCCACATCCACTACGGTTAAAGCATATTTATACGTTTTGCGTCTTACCTTATCATGGGGAAGAAACAAGAGGTCAGCCTGATGAACTTCATTCGTTGTAAAAATATCAAACTTCTTCCTCGGTATATAACGCGGTGCCGGTAAGTATATTTGCCACATCGCTTGTTTCTTTAACCAATCCTTGGGCACATCTTTAGACACCTCAGCCGCGGTGGCTAATTTTTGTATTGCTCCTATACCTTTCCAATATCCTCGTGGGCTAAAGTAAATTTTATTCATTATTAATTAATATTGATGATTCTTTTAATACGACTTATGACGATCGTTGAATTACATCATCATTTTGACATAAAAAATTCCCTCTGTAGTAGCAGTATAGGTATATAAATCTGACTCCAGTGGAATCGAGCCAGAACCATCATTACCTATACTACTTAATCCAAATATAATAAAATGTTTGGATTTCAGCGGTGTTCAAAATGTATTTATACATTTTGCACCCAGCTGTTTGGCATGGTGCAGTCGGGGGCTTTAGTTTAACACCATGCTGATGTGTGTACGATACTCTGGCTGCCTGCTAACTACAGCGGAGCCCAAATTCTTCTGCCCTCTGTTTTCACTGGGGGAGTGACAGTATCTTTCCTGTGGGTCCTGTCTGCCAAGCACGGTGGAGGGACAACTTGACCTGCGATAGGGTCTGTATGCGATTTCTAGTCCGCGGTAGGACCTTGCTTATCGCCCCTGCCTGCATCATCCACACTCTGCCCATTATATCCCACAAAACATCATTGTTTGTTAATCTTTCCTTCTAAGGTAGTCTGAACGTAAACAGACAACCATAATTCATTGCTACTTCATTTCTGTTATTATTTAAGAATTGACCTTCACTTTGTGTGAGTTCATTGGAGTATGAACCTTCATAGAGTGAGGGCCAAACTGTATGAACGTCGGAGCTTGCGACGACGTTCATACAATGTTTGGCACTCACTCTATGAAATACACTGCAAAAAAAATCCATCTATACAAGCTTGTATATGCTTTGGAATGATGATATTTCCAAAGCATATACAAGATTGGAATGATGATATATACAAAAATATACGAGTTTGTATATACGACATATACAAAAATATACAAATTTGTATATATGGTGTATCCAAATTTGTTTTCTTTGTATATATTGGTAAAGGGAGATAATTGTTATGTATTTGTGTATAAGTATTATATATGTGCAAATTGAAGTGTTTTAAGTTGAACACTGTGACTGTGTTTCTTTGTATAGGTTGGTAAAGGAGGATAATTGCTATGTACTGTTCAATAATTGTTTTGTATGTGCAAAATAGTATCAGCAAGTTACAAAAAACTGATATAGTGGCGGGTAACATTACTGGAATGTTTAATTAGTACTCCACACTGTTAGCGGGAGTACATACTCCCCTTGCAATAAAAATTGATGGGTATAAGCGATTGAGGCGTCTGGTACTTTTCCTGGCGCGGTGCTTGGTATGTGAGTAGATGTTATGGTCAAATGCACAGAGAGGATTAGCTGTCGGGGGTGATTGCATTGGCGGTGACTTCTGTATTGAAAGTGTTGAAATCGATTTGTGCTGAGCTTGGATTTGTTTGTACGGGGAGGCCGCGATGTGATTTGTAACATGCTCTCGTGCACATAGCAGATTAGCCAACAGAGTGGATTGCACAGGATGAAAAATATTTTATCATTACTTAAAAGTGTTGAATTTGGTTTGTTCTGAGCTGTCGGTTTAATTGTAGGTTATACATTGTTATGTGGTAGTTGGGCTAAAAATAGATCGTAATTTATCGGGTAGTATGGCGGCAAGTTTAATTTTCATTTATGGTAAGGGTTGTAAATTATAGGGCTTTGTAGTGCTTCAGCAGGGCTGGTGGAAGTCGTTATCTTGTAGTCAATTAATCTATTTATTACTCACGTTTGGCAGTAAAATTCCATTGGAATTCCCTGTGACGGTTGCGAGGTCCGCATGTCTTCCTGCCGTAGCGTGTTTCCGGTTCTATAGGTGTCGCCGAGCACGCTATGTTAGGAATTATCATTTGACCAATGGGAAGTTTAGAAGATTGTATGACCTGTCCAAGGGCGTTCGTTTCGGCCCTCGGATGGTAGCTCAGGGTGATGACGGAAGACAAAACTCAGTGGTGAAGTTTAGACGACAGCAGCCATGTTTATTGTTGATGGTTGAAAATGAGTCGAAAAGGTACATGTTGATAATAACGTGACAGAACGCACACCGGGATCGAGTGGCCAATCTTCCCGGGTGGGAGAACCGTTCTGTCACTTACACGAGTCGATCTTCTGTCTGTCTCCAGGCTCTGTCTCCCTGACTGACCATGTCAGTCGGGTTTTGTAGAGCGAGGTATTACATAACGTGTGGCAAGGTCATTGTCCCACGTGTATGTATAGACGTAAGATCCGGCGACGTTAGGAGGTGTTAATTGAAATTTATAGATAGCCCTGGAGATTAAGGGTCCTGCCCGGAGGGGCTTATGATAAGAGGGGATACGTCGAATGTTTGCTGAATATATTAAACAGACAAAGGGCATAGAATTCGGTGCACTTGGAAACATATTGAACCAGTTAGGTATTTAGATAAATGAAATGTAAAATAAAAGTATTGAAATGGTTTGCACTATTCTAATTAAAAGTATTGAAATGGTTTGCACTATTACAATACCCCTGAACGTCGTGGAGCTTTTGTCCTCAAAAGCTTTTTAAAAATAATGACAATATGGAGTACAAGTACAAGTACAGATCAATGCAAGTGAGATCGACAGGTTGACAAGTGGTTGCTTCATGCACTACACTTGACTGAGATGAATGAAATGACAGTAGATAAGATGTACAGGCGTGTAAAAGTAAATAAGTGAATAACAACATTGTCAATATCGGTGAAACAATTATACATAACATTAACAAGTTGAGCGGAGGTGCCGGCTCGTACACACAAAATACAGGTGAGCGGAGATTCCGGCTCATACACAAAGAACATTGGACGAGTTTCCACCGAGCAGCACATCCTGCTCGCGGTCGCCCTTGCAGTCGGAATACCAGACTGCTAGATCACAGGTATCACATTGAAACACACAATAAACATTGTTGAAGTTAAGTACACTGATGACGTAGGGACAAAAACATAATGTGCGTAAAGCGTTGTCGTTTGCATATGAAAGTAATATTTTCATGATAACAGTAAGATCTTTGAAATTGGGAGTCTTATATTGTGAGCCTAGATTCGACAAGGCTAGCAGATGTGAAGTGTGATCTGCGCTAAAAAGTTGAATGTGTATGCAAAACCTAACCAACTTCAAAAGTCTAAACTGGAATGTAATGAAAAATTCAATCATGTGAAATTGTCTTGAAGATATTTGAACGAATCGTATTTTGTGTGCCAGAGACCATTAACGGTTGATCGCACGAATATACATAATTTTCGCCGGTATCCTAATTAAGAACAAAATCACGTTGGCAAAACGAAGAAGTAGGATATAGACTGTGTACACAGTCCCCACTGAATAAGCTTGGTAAGCAACGAGGCTCCCTAACTTATTATACTTCTACAATCGCTGCTACTACATTGATTTTATCAGTTTTCACAAAGAGTACAAATAATTTCAGTGCTTACATACTCAAAAGGGAATAAATGAAGATATAAGCAGGAAATTGTAGGGTATTGGATAACTTTTTGAAAGCTGTTGTCTATAGTAATGGTTATAGGGCCACAAATTAAAAGAAAAATCCTTGAAACCGGGAGTCTGATTTGTATGGGACGACTCGGAACCCGCAGATATCGTGGATCTGCACTAAATGCGTATAAGCGTAGGGTGTAGGACATGAATAAAGTAAGAGCCTAGCCGATTTCAAAAACTTAATCTGATAAGGATTGTACCTCTGATAACAATACATAGATTGCAATACATACTCATTTTAGAAAAACATGACAAAATTTTAAGACAACGAAACAATAATGACTTGATTACATAACATACCTTATAGGAACAAGAACGTCTGTGAGAATATGTATGAGCACAATACACGTTGAGAGTTGGAACGAAGGTTCAATTATATTGTCACACGCACATATATCGGTTGGTACTTGCTAAAGAATCTTGACGTTGGTCGACTTGATCTTGAGTGTTCGTAGCATGGTTACAAGAATATTGTCTTGATGTCGTTGTTGCTGACGTTCGGGTAAGCTGGGCTGCTGTTCGTTGAGGACAATTGGGTTGGCTGGGCTGCTGTCTGTTACTGACAATCGGGTTGGCTGGGGTGCTGTCTGTCATCTTCTTCGTTTTCCCGTCAAGATGGCGGCTGGCTTGACGCTGCTAGTTGTCATAGCGACTGATTTATGACTACCATTGTCTGCAGTACATTTGACTTCAAGGGCAATTTACCCTGTAGCCATGTCTCCATAACTTAATTGTCATTACGTTTTAGGCGCTAATCCCCGTTGTTAATCCTCACCAACATTTCATTTATCTAAATACCTAACTGGTTCAATATGTTTCCAAGTGCACCGAATTCTATGCCCTTTGTCTGTTTAATATATTCAGCAAACATTCGACGTATCCCCTCTTATCATAAGCCCCTCCGGGCAGGACCCTTAATCTCCAGGGCTATCTATAAATTTCAATTAACACCTCCTAACGTCGCCGGATCTTACGTCTATACATACACGTGGGACAATGACCTTGCCACACGTTATGTAATACCTCGCTCTACAAAACCCGACTGACATGGTCAGTCAGGGAGACAGAGCCTGGAGGCAGACAGAAGATCGACTCGTGTAAGTGACAGAACGGTTCTCTCGATTGGCCACTCGATCCCGGTGTGCGTTCTGTCACGTTATTATCAACATGTACCTTTTCGACTCATTTTCAACCATCAACAATAAACATGGCTGCTGTCGTCTAAACTTCACCACTGAGTTTTGTCTTCCGTCATCACCCTGAGCTACCATCCGAGGGCCGAAACGAACGCCCTTAGACAACTGGTGTTAGAATCCGGCTGGAGTAACTTTTGAGCTTACTCCCGATCCCGTAACCTCTCTGTATGCCTACCACCCTGAAGAACAATCATCAACTCGAGCCATGAAGAAACAAGATTGAAGAAAACAACAGGAATCTCTCCGAATCTCTCAAGATTTCGTTCATACACAGGACCAAGGAAGTATAAACGCCTATCCCGCAGTGATCCTGACCACAGCCATCATGATGCAGATCATACAGAAACCGCCTCACGGGCACCTACAAGATGGACACTGTGTACAAGATATCTCATTGGGACTTACTAATTTGTGTTTACTTACATGGACTCAATCCAGGATATATGATGTGTGACTGTTGATAAGTGCAACCAGGTATGTTTAATCAAAGCCAGTATATTAATGCCAAAATGTGTCTTTCCAAAATTCAGTTTTGTATGTGTGCAATATACTCCAAATTACATCTTTAGTCAAGCTAGATCTTTGAAG
The DNA here is from genome assembly GCF_022045235.1 of Haliotis cracherodii. Lineage (NCBI taxonomy): Eukaryota > Metazoa > Mollusca > Gastropoda > Lepetellida > Haliotidae > Haliotis > Haliotis cracherodii. Next base: position 36,707,467 of record NW_027266286.1, read on the forward strand.
TTATTGTGTAGGGAATCTTTGAAATGTCTCCAGGCCACGCCAGACATATAGTTGCAGCTAGGGCCCCAGACAAACCTAAGCTGTAGGGTTATCGAGTCACACCTCTAAGCTCGACTCGTAATTTCAAAAATCTAAACGACAAAGTTTGTCATTTGTTACAAGTAATTAATGTGCACGGTTTGGTACAAAATTGAATGTATTGTCTAGGACTTTGATTTCAGATTAGGGATATTCTTGGGTGAGCCACCCCTACACATATGTTTATTGTATGTCAGTAATAAGTAACTAACAGCACAGCAGTATTCAGCATTTCAGAGTTTTGATGTCGGAATTAAGGATTTTTTTTTTCTTGGGCATCGCACCCACAATATCTGGGCAAGCTCCGTCAAAGACACGGGAAGAGCACCCATTGTACTTAAAAGGGCAATAGTACCCACAAGTACCGTTTGAGTCACGCGGTAAAGCTAGACTCCTGGTTTCAAATTTCTTTATGTGAAATATTTGCTGAGATGTTTAATTTGTACTTTTTATGACATTACTCATTATCATTATTCAGTACTGAGTCGCACCACCAAACCAGACTCCTGAATTCAAAGAACCTCAATAATATATTTATTGAATCTGTCCAAAGCGGTAATTAACTCGTAGTGAATTTGCACATTACAAAGATCACTTTCAAACTGGCACTTAATCAAATTGGCTAGATGACCACTTTCATACCGTCATTGCATAGGTATATTTGTTGCACAAGAATTTCAACGATATCACGAATTCATCTAACTGATTTTGTTTACATTTTGCACTATTGTTTCCGTTGGTGAAAAAGTTCACACATATCAATTTGGACTTGTCAAAGCTTGGGGTCCAAGCTTCACGGAACGGAGGGAAGTTGTCATAGCGACTGATTTATGACTACCATTGTCTGCAGTACATTTGACTTCAAGGGCAATTTACCCTGTAGCCATGTCTCCATAACTTAATTGTCATTACGTTAGTCAGGTGTTAGTCAGGCTTGGTATTCCGAGTGCTGGCATAGGGACGACCTCGGAATACCAAGCCTGACTAACACCCTAGTAACTGTGTAATGGTAGCACATATATAGTAATGAACAACAATGGACAGACAAAGAGACAACGACGTTGCTTTGGACATATGGGCGTGATTAACAAACACAGTTCATGGGATGATCAATTAGGGCAATAAATGCCATACTATAAAAAGCAGTAGTTAAAGGGAAGTGATATGGTAGTCCAGGCTGACTGACAGTCAAAATACAATGAAATGTTGGTGAGGATTAACAACGGGGATTAGCGCCTAAAACGTAATGACAATTAAGTTATGGAGACATGGCTACAGGGTAAATTGCCCTTGAAGTCAAATGTACTGCAGACAATGGTAGTCATAAATCAGTCGCTATGACAGACCCGTGACCTATGAATATGGTTAGCTCCGTGGGTATAAAAGCCTGATACGACCGAGGTTAGTCGTCTGAAGTTTCGGGTATCCCGACAAGTAAGTCCACAACACCCACTACGGGGGAACATCCCTCTAGGCAATAAGGTTTTCTTTACGACTAGTTTTAGGTGTAGGTTTAATTTATGTGGTAGTCGGGTGGGGGAAAAGTAGTTGTAGGAAAAACATGTAGAAATAAGGATTTAGATAGATTGGAGAGTAAGAAATAAATTAAAATGTAGGTTTTGTAAGGTATTTATTTAGTATAGTTATTGGAATAGTGGTGTGGGGGAGAAGTAGGTGTAGGAGAAAATAGGCAGTAAATTAGGCAGTAAACGATAAAGACATGTAGGCTAATAGAAAAAGTTTAACTGTGTGTGAGTGCTTTCTTTTTGTATTTTTCTGATTTACTGTTAATTTGTACATTTTGTTAAGTTTAATAAATCATTTAATTTATGATTTTGTCTTAGTTTTGTTTTAGCAAAGTTAAGAACCTGACCAACCATAGAACCTCGAGAGAGTACACTGTTCATGACGGATCACAGTAGAACACAACGCAAAGACCGAAATAATATGAACAGGGTTCAAACTTAGTACTCTCCGATTACAATTCTGTCACTGGGCAGCCCGCCAGAGGGCGCCTATTACAGATTTGGTGCCAAGACCAGGAGTTGGCATGTGATCTTGACAATGCTGAAATGAAATAGTCTAGTTTTGTTTTTGTTGTTGTTTTTTTTGCCAGATAAACTTGTTGTAGATTTGATTTTTTTTCTTCTGAACAAAAAAGGCCATATTGTTATTTTTGTGTGGTAAATCTTTATTCTTCTGTCAGGATTTAGTTGTGAAATATGATGACTGAGGAAACTCGTGCATTATTTTCAAGTCAGGGTGAGCAAACATCCAGTTTGGATACTGATCTTATGGATTTGTCTGAAACACATCACACAGGAGTTGTAACATCAACACCGTGTCCAACTACTGGAAATGTTGATTCACAGCAACAACTGCATAGTGTTACTACACAGTCAATTCTTGATTGGCCAATAGGTACTGAAACGTTAGGCCTAAACCCAGAAGAAACAAATTATAAATTAAACCATGGGTTTGCTTACGATGGGGGCAGTAGACAGGAAAATCGTTCAGTACATTTTGGTACACCTAATCAAAACGTAGACAAACCAAGGGTCCCAGTAGATTTTTCTCGGCACAAGCAGAGGTCATCCTCTGCAGCTGGAGTTGCTTTTGGCCCGTCTGGTAATGGTTCTTTGCTAGATTCCAGTTTGGCAGGTGATACAATTTTTCAAAGTGACACTAGTTCTCCGTTTGTTCAACCATATTTGACTAAACCCATCCGTCGGGAAGTTAGACCAGATGTTTTTGATGGCAAAACGTGTGATTGGCAAGACTTTTTAGTTCATTTTGAACAAGTTGCTGCATGGAATGGGTGGACTAGTGGTGAGAAAGCACAGCAATTGACCATGTGTCTACGAGGAAGTGCACAAAAGTTGCTCAGTAGCCTTACACTAATGCAGTTGAGTGATTACAATGCCATAAAAAGTGTGCTTACACAGAGATTTAATCCAAAGGAAAGAAGTGTAGCTTTCAGATCTGAGTTTAGAAACCGTAGGCAAGGAAGGGACGAGTCAGTAACTGACTTTGGATATCAGTTACGCAGATTAGCACTTCTGGCATATCCGGAAGCCACCTTTGCCTCACTGGAGTTGCACGTGATTGATCAATTTCTGACAGGATTGACAAACTTCACTATGAAGAAGCATATTGCTTTCGCTCATCCGCAAACTTTAGAGGAAGCAACAGCACACGGTATTGAATACGATGCAGTTGAGGGAAATAGAAGCAAAAAGCCAGAAATGTCCGATAGGGTTGCTGTAGTATCTCAGACAAGTACTGACGAAGGTTTAACTGTAGATGCAATAAGCAAATTGATAGATCAGCGGTTGGAAAAGTGTACTAGAGTCCCACAGAAATCTAGGAAATTTAGTTGTTTCTTTTGTCAAGATCCTGGACATCCAAGGGACAAATGTCCTTATTTGGCTAAGTTGGGTTTACCTGGATCTTCTGTATCCACAGGATCTAAAGGATCTGTAGGTGCTAAGACTAACTTGGGAAACTGAGTCAGGCTGGGATCGGGGCCGAGATTTCAGCTGGGTTAGAACAAAATGTTAGGCCTACTGAAGGCAGTACGACAGTGTTATCCTCACAACATGACATTAGTAGTTCTGATGTACGAGAACAGGTAGTGTTACACGCTGATACCAATGGGAAATCTTGTCTTTTTCTAGATGTTGAATTAAGGCAGGTACCTTGTAAACTATTGGTAGATACAGGTTCTCCTGTTTCATTGTTGTCATACCAAGATTTTCTGAGGTTAGGCCTAGAAGGTGTTACATTCAGCAAGGTTGATAAGGAATTTTTCACAGCTACTGGTAGTCCGGTGAATGAGTATGGTTGTGCAACATTTGAGTTTACTGTTGGTAGTGCACAGTTTGTGCAAGAGTTTGTTGTTGCAGACCTAGGACATTTGAGTAGTATTATTGGCTTGGATTTCCTGGAGACCTATGATTGTGACATTATGATTAGGCGTAAGATTCTTAAAACTTCACAAGGCAAATTGAAGTTGCATAAACAGAAAACTTACAACTGTTCTCGCATACAAATTGCTGACAAAGTCACTGTACCTGAAGGTTCGGAAAAGTTCATTGAATGTAGGCTAATGGGTCCCTTTTCTTCAGAGTATGGTTTGATTGAGCCAAATGACCAGTTACGCAGTAGAGGCATTTTCGTGGCTAAAAGTTTAGTCAAGCCTAAAGATGACAAGGTCATAGTGTCAGTCTTAAACCTTAGTAATAAGGGAGTTTCTTTGAACAGTTCATCACTAATAGGTACTGTTAGTAGTGTCAGTCAGGTAGTTGAGTGTTGTAGAGATCAGCAGCAGAACTCTGTCAAAAAGGAGTTACCTCCTCATTTGCAGCCTTTGGTAGACAGTAGTTCTAATGAGCTTACCGCTGAGCAGAAACAAGCATTGACTCAGTTAGTGTTAGAGTATGAGGATGTTTTTGTAGGAGAAGATGGATCTTTAGGACAAACAAATGTGGTTACCCACACAATAGATACATCTGGGGCGATTCCCATCAAACTTCCAGCTAGAAGGGTACCTTTAAGTAGGAAACAAGTGATTGAAGAAGAAGTTGATAAGATGATGGCTCATGGTGTCATAGAGGCTAGCGACAGTCCATGGTCAGCGCCAGTTTGTTTAGAGACCAAGAAAGATGGTTCCTGTAGATTTTGTGTTGACTTTAGGAAACTGAACTCTGTCAGTAAGAGGGATGCTTATCCGTTACCTCGTATTGATGAAACATTGGAAACTTTAGGGGGTGCTAAGTGGTTCAGCGCTTTGGATTTAGCAAGCGGGTATTGGCAGGTAAAGATGGATCTTAGAGATAAACACAAAACTGCTTTTGTTACACATGTAGGATTATACCATTTCAATGTCATGCCTTTTGGGTTAACAAATGCACCGGCTACATTTGAAAGGCTTATGGATAGAGTGTTAGGAAAATTAAGGTGGAAGAAATGTCTTTGCTATCTGGATGACGTGATCATCTTTGGCCCAAATTTTAGTAGTGCATTGGAAAATCTAAAGATGGTATTTACGCAGTTACGGCTAGCAAATTTGAAACTCAAACCCAAGGAGTGTACACTCTTTCAAACTGAAGTTTCATTTTTGGGACATATAGTTTCAGCAGAAGGGATAAGATGTAATCCTGAAAAGACTAGTTCTGTCAATACCTGGCCAAAACCTGAAAAACGAACAGAGGTCCGTAGCTTTCTAGGACTCGTTGGTTATTATCGACACTTTGTACCAAAGTTCTCGGAGATAGCTTTTCCTTTGAATAGACTAACACGGAAGGGTGTTCCTTTCATTTGGACTGAGGAATGTGATAGTGCTTTTTGTCAGTTGAAACAATGTTTATTAGTTGCTCCAGTACTGGCATTTCCTCAGGATGAAGGTCTGTTTATACTTGATACGGATGCTAGTGCATACGGTATGGGAGCTGTTCTCTCACAAGTGCAGAATGGGAAAGAAAAGGTCTTAGCTTATGCTAGTAAAACTCTTGGTCCGGCACAAAGAAATTATTGCACCACCAAGCGAGAATTGTTAGCAGTAGTCACTTTTCTGAAATCATTTCGACACTACTTGTATGGTCGAAAATTCCTGATACGAACAGATCATGCTCCACTGATATGGTTGAAAAACTTCAGGGATCCTGAAGGAATTCTAGCAAGATGGTTAAGTATCATTGAGACATATAGTTTTGAAATCCAGTATCGAGCGGGCACCAAACATCAAAATGCTGATTGCTTGTCACGTAAACCAGTTAGAAAGTGTGGGTTTGAGGAATGTTTGGAATGTGCTGCATGCTTTTCAAATGACTCAAATCAGTCATCAGTTAAAACTAGTCAGGTGTTACACACTGGAGTGGTGGACAGTATTTCTAAAAATGATGGTTCCCACTCTCAGGTCATGGACTCCGCCAGAATTTCTCCACTTTCCGTTAGCGATAGTGCAACGCAGGGGTCCGGAAACCGTCATATGCGCCGGACATGTCCGATTGGGAATCTCAAATGTCCGGTTTAAAATATTGCTTACCGGACAGTTAAATTTTTCTGTCCGGACATTTTAAAAAGTATTGTCAGGACATTCTTAAATTTTGACCGGACATGATCAACAGTTAGGACTAAGCAATTTCTGTCTGCAATTGTAACACAATGAAGATTATCTACACTGACAAGCTTTGTTTGTTTTGATTGCTGTAAATACATCGTACCTACATGATAGTCCAATCGGTCAATCACTGTAATAGGCAATAAACTGAGTTGACACTGATTAATCGAGGATTTATTACTGAGAACATCTTGTTAATTTGAGTAAAATGTGTTTACAACTGTACATAAATACCTTGCATCATCTATGTACCTCATTATCCTCACAATGCTACGATATGTAACCTCAGACAAGAAGCGAAAGCGTGACGACAGCCAGTCGACCGATGCAAATCAGTCGAGCGGATCTGCCAAACCCACAAAGTCTGAATGATCATTTTGTAAGTCGTGGCAAACGACTTTCACTTGGTTGACATACAATGAGGATTTGCCGATTTTATTGTTTTCAGTAGCTAGTCGTATACTGAATCTTGATTGACCGCCATTTTGCTTTCTGTGACGATCGATATCAAATTTTTTTATGGTCAATAATTAAGTACAGATGAAAAAGTATTCAAATAACTATTGCTATCAACGATAGTTTAGGATTTATGATTATATTATCTGTCTTGTTTTTAAATAATCTTTAGTTTAAAAAAAAACTTTTCCCGTGAGGTCACGTGATAACCAAATATGGGATAATAGTCTCGATCCAAATGTTACTTGAGCAGACTCATGAATATTTCATCATATTCATCATATTATGAATACGTAACAACTTGTAATTTGTGTGTAAAAAGTCGTACTAAAACACGCTGTTTGAAGGGGGCGTGGCATAAATGTAAATGTCCGATTGGGATTTTAAATTTTCCGGACCCCTGGTGCAACGGCTACTTGTAGTGATCGTTCCGCAGAAGGTGGGCATATCCCATCGCATACCTCTGTGGAAAACTCTGCTAGTGTTCCTAATTGGTTACCAATCTGGACGAGAGATGAGGTATTAGGAGGACAGAAAGCTGACAAGGGTATAGGTCCAATTTTGGAGTTACTGAAAACGAGTACAGATAGACCCTCAGGAACAGAAATAGTAGATTTGTCTGCAGAGGCTAAATGTCTTTGGGGTCAGTGGGATAGCCTAGTGATTGAAAATGGACTGTTGTACCGCAAAATAGAGTCTGACTTCTTTGGTCACCGGGTACAGTTGGTTGCTCCAGCCATGGTTAGGGATAACATATTTCAACATCTGCATAGTAATAGGTCAGCAGGTCATTTTGGCAGAGACAAAACACTGCAATCTATCAAGTCCAGGTTTTATTGGCCAGACATGTCAAAGGACATCAAATTGTGGTGTAAAGCGTGCCTATTTTGCGCTAGATGCAAACCTGGTCCTGGGAAGGGCAAATCTCGATTGAGACAGTTTCAAGTTCGCTCTCCTGTTGAATGCATTGCCATTGATATTATGGGTCCTTTACCAATCAGTCGACAGGGCAATGAATATAATATGGTTGTTGGGGATTATTTCACAAAGTGGAAAGAGGCCTTTGCAATCCCAAACCATACTGCCATTACTGCTGCTGATAAGCTGGTCTCAGAAGTATTTTGTCGTATTGGCTGCCCTTTACAGGTGCATACCGATCAGGGAAGGGAGTTTGAGTTCAATCTATTTGCAGAAATCTGTGCATTGTTGGGAATAGAGAAGACCAGAACTACACCGTACCGACCCCAATCTGATGGGATGATAGAACGTTTTAATCGTACGCTTAAGCAAATGCTATCCATTTATGTCCAACAAGAACCTTCGGATTGGGATGATCACCTTCCATATCTTCTCATGGAATACCGTTGCAGCGAACATAAAAGCACACATTGTTCTCCAAATCTGATGATGTTAGGTCGTGAGATAAGGGTACCGATAGATGTCATGGTGGAGAATCCACCTGGAGTTCAGGTTCAACAATGTTCAGTTGCTTATGTCAAGTGGTTACAGGAAACCATGCAGAAAGTCTTCCAATTTGCCTCTGAATGGTTAGGAGTTGCGGCTGCAGCTCAAAAACGAAATTATGAACAGGGCTTAAAGACTAGGTCTTTTGAAATTGGGGAGTTTGTCTGGCGGTGGTACCCACCAAAGGCAAATCAAAAGTTGGGATTAGGTTGGGATGGTCCTTATCTTGTAGTTGGTTACGTTTCAGACTTAACCTACCAAATTCAGAAAAGCAGTAGTAGTCGTATTGTCAATGTACATGTGGATCATCTTAAACCTTTCCTGGGTACTGATACACCCCAGAATTGGTTACATTCTGATAGGCCAAGGACAGAGTTATCTTTGTCTACTGAATCTGCTCCAGAGTCAACAGATGAATCTATTGTGCAGGAAGAGGGGGATGGTGTTGAGTGTAGTCTATCTCCATCACCAGTTAGAACTAGAGTAGGGAGGGCTGTAAAGCCAAGGAAAATGTTTTCCCCGTAGTGCTAGGAGATTTGTAAAATCTCCGATTATCGCGTCCGATTTTAATAAGTTTCGTCGTTATGATTGGTTATTTCCAAAATAAATTATATCTCTTAATTTATGTTGTATTTGTTGTTTTTTTAAGTTGGGTGTTGGTTTTAAGCATAAGTAATAAAAAGAATGTTTGTAGGGCGACATCGATTCCTTGGAAGTTATCTTCCACTTGTTTTAGGATGGAAACGTTCGAAGTCAATGTCAAACCAGAGGATTGGAAAGAGTTTATGGATCAGGAGCGACCATTATGGACAGAGGAGGGGATGCGGTGTAAGGTCCCAGGCTGCATCAGCAGAGTCTTTAAGAAGTATGGGGACTATTTAGATCACTGGTTGGCCCGGCATAAGGAGGACATCCTCCGCCACCAGTGCAGCATCTGTAAGAGGGTGTTCAACAAATCCAGTTCCCGTAGACAGCACCTCAAGACCCATCCTTCGGGCGAAGTGCAGCCAGTCCGTTTACCGAATACTAGTTTTTTGAGTCCTGGCTCAGTGATGTTGCCACGGCGAAGGACGACAGGAACCCCGATCTCCGTTTCTGGATCATCTTCATCTCAAGAATCAGCATGTTTATCAGCCAGCCGGAAAGCACTCAAAGAAGCTCCACAGCGTAGGAGACACTGGCTGCCGTCTAGGAGGAGATCGAGTGAAGAACGGGAAGAAGAGGAGCTGGAAGCCATCAACAACCTGGACTCAGACTGAAGCTGTTGTTGTCGATGTTTCCTTTTGCTGTTTTTCTGTTCATCTGTTATTTATCTGTAAGAATGAAAGTGTTGTGTTAGGAAAGCAGTATTTTGGGGACAAAATTGGGTAATTTTGATCTTAAGGGGGGAGGTATGTGGTAGTTGGGCTAAAAATAGATCGCAATTTATCGGGTAGTATGGCAGCAAGTTTAATTTTCATGTACGGTAAGGGTTGTAAATTATAGGGCTTTGTAGTGCTTCAGCAGTGCTGGTGGAAGTCGTTATCTTATAGTCAATTAATCTATTTATTACTCACGTTTGGCAGTAAAATTCCATTGGAATTCCCTGTGACGGTTGCGAGGTCCGCATGTCTTCCTGCCGTAGCGTGTTTCCGGTTCTATAGGTGTCGCCGAGCACGCTATGTTAGGAATTATCATTTGACCAATGGGAAGTTTAGAAGATTGTATGACCCGTGACCTATGAATATGGTTAGCTCCGTGGGTATAAAAGCTGATACGACCGAGATTAGTCGTCTGAAGTTTCAGGTATCCCGACAAGTAAGTCCACAACACCCACTACGGGGGAACATCCCTCTAGGCAATAAGGTTTTCTTTACGACTAGTTTTAGGTGTAGGTTTAGTTTATGTGGTAGTCCGGTGGGGGAAAAGTAGTTGTAGGAAAAACATGTAGAAATAAGGATTTAGATAGATTGGAGAGTAAGAAATAAATTAAAATGTAGGTTTTGTAAGGTATTTAATTAGTATAGTTATTGGAATAGTGGTGTGGGGGAGAAGTAGGTGTAGGAGAAAATAGGCAGTAAATTAGGCAGTAAACGATAAAGACATGTAGGCTAATAGAAAAAGTTTAACTGTGTGTGAGTGCTTTCTTTTTGTATTTTTCTGATTTACTGTTAATTTGTACATTTTGTTAAGTTTAATAAATCATTTAATTTATGATTTTGTCTTAGTTTTGTTTTAGCAAAGTTGAGAACCTGACCAACCATAGAACCTCGAGAGAGTACACTGTTCATGACTGATCACAGTAGAACACAACGCAAAGACCGAAATAATATGAACAGGGTTCGAACTTAGTACTCTCCTATTACAATCCTGTCACTGGGCAGCCCGCCAGAGGGCGCCTATTACAGTTATAATGTGAAATCTCGGCAGAACGCGAAAAATCACATTTTTTTAAAACAGCAGTCCTTGGAAAAATCCTCTTCAAAATAAAATCAAAGATGTTTTTTTTAAAATACCCTAAAAATATCGTGTTGCCAGACAACCGTAGTGGATTGTCCTGTTTTTGATCAGAGCCTTCAGCATCAAACATGCCTTTATTATTATTCATAACACAATCATGGGATCTTAAGTTTCCGGACATCATACGTTTTCTATCATGAATACTTGCACTATAACGGGGGGGGGGGGGGGAAGTGGCGTCACACCAAAATTGTTAATACTCCAATGATGACTTTTTTTATAATAAAGTTGTCTTTTATAAGTGAATGAGATGTTTTATCATGTGAAAAAACTATGAATGTTTATTCAGCGTTCGAAAACCCATAACACGGGGATATATATAGTATTAATGTCTTATGTTTTACGAAAGATAATAAGTACAAAGGTATGCTTTTCTCAATATGCTTCAACATGGGAAAAGGGACATTGCACGTTTGTGGCAGTATTGCTCCCAGGTGGCGGCGGCGTCCACTAATGCCTACAGTCTACAATAAACAAAGTCATGCACCAGTGATTTTCAGCGACACCTGCTATCAGTGCATCATTTCTGCATCATTGCATTAGTTCTTATAGTATACACCAGCAGATATTTGATGATTTCAAAGAAATTCCAAAGAGTTCATTCCTAGCATGGGCATGTTGTTTTCATTGTGTAGGCATTATTCCACACTGCTTTATTTTTTTGGAGGCAATAGTAACTGTAGGCAAAAGTGGACGTAGGCATTAGTGGCTGGAACCCAAGTGGCCGGGTGCGCAGAAACTATTCCCGATTTTTTAAAAGACCTGATTTAACTCCGAAATTTACATCCGCCATGTTTGTTTATTTGACTTTTGTCACTGTTACATTTGTTGGTATGAATATTGTCCAAACGGCACAAAATTGCTTAAAATGCAATCAAATGTTCAAAACATTTCTTGGGGCTCAGCCTAATTATAATATCGTTAGCAAAGTCAACAAACTACAACCATAAATGTAATGTACAACAGGACGATTTTTTGAAAAAATTCTTACAAATACAAATGATAAGAAGTCGAAAATGAATACTTATACCTGTACTTTTTAGAACAAGAAATTGACACATTGACGTATTCAGATTAAATTGATATGTTGTTTACTTATGTAAATGCAAATGATAAAAAAATAATTAACAGTGAGATACTCTGGCTATTGTGCAAAGCATCCAGTCCCAATGAAAGTGAACAGCATGCCGATGTTATACAAAGCAATCATATAATATATCGCAACTGATAGTTCTAAACAATCAGGCAATCAACATAATGATGGTATCAGTGGGCACATCGTGATATTTGAAGATAAAAAATGATAACACATGTCAGCAGTCTAGGAAGTAATACACGACATCTTGACAATGAACAAAAAGAAGAAGAAAAATAGTTTATTAAAGTGTCACTATTTAAACAACCAACCATTTAGGCTTTCGAGACAAAATACGCATCACACCCCCATAGAAGTACCACGACCACACACATCCGCAAATTCAGTCACTAACCCACCCACATATATTACGTTACACACACCACACCACACCACACCACACCACACCACACCACACCACACCACACCACACCCGACCACGGGTTTCCATACTCGGTATTGACCCATGACATATCCTTCTTTATGTCAGGGAATGGGTTTTTGGATGTTGGTCAACGGACACATCTTGCCTTAGGGAAAGCTGCTGTAATGTCCAGCTTCTTCATGTATGTCTCATCTGCGAGCCTCTTCGCCATCTGCAGTTCCGTCGACTCGCAGTTCTTTGGTCGTACTGTAAAAAATCTTTATGCCGTCTTCGTCATAGTTACTTTCCTCGGAGGGCATAAACTGAGCTATCTTTAATGCGTCCTCGTACCTCTGTTTCTTCTGGATAGGAAGGTTGCGATGGCGTATCCCGAGGACTCGGTTACGACTCTTCTGAAGAAAAACAACACCTTTATTTACAATTGCATTTCAAATTTATAATGCATATGCATGTATATCCATGTATATGCTCATGAGCAAAGGAGGAAAATATGTGAAAATCAAATTCAAAATTATTCCGATAACCCTTAAGCAACGTGTCAGTATTATAGCTTGATGTATTAGAACAACACTATTTGTGAATGTCAGATGCTACCGGTAGTGTTGGGTATGCTTACCCTTTTTGAAGATTCACTCTTTGTAATTCGACATCAAACGGATTACATCACACTCTAAGTAAACAATCTCATTTAACCCTTGATTAGTTAATTAATCTAGTTAACCTGCAGTATACTGTATCACTTAGTATTGCCTTAACGAGGAGTAATCCCTTGTCAGTTGTTGTTGAGTGATCAATTAATGTCTGGAGAAAGGGATTAGCCTTACTCACAATAAATTAACATTTCACACTGCAACAGAAGAGATTATCGATCATTATGCCTTTATAAGAAAGTGAGAAAGATAAAGATTGAATGATACATAACGGGCCGTGCCTGCATTATATAGCCTGCAAGAATCGTCACTGTACACTAACAGAGGATTAATTTCAATTTTACAGAATATTCAACTGCTGAGTATATGATAAAGTGTAGAAGTAGCTTTAGATATGTTTGAGATTACAGTTTTCAATTAACTGTATAATGTACCTTGCTGTCTTTGGGAGAGTCAGTGTCCGTAGAGCTGGCTTGGTCTAATTGGTATTCACTCCCTGGGACACAAACATTGTTTACTAGCATTGTATTGTGAGCAGCCGGATGCGTAAATAATATGTAATATATTTCCGTATTATATATTAAATAGTACATGTTGTTTTAATATTGTTAACAACAGATAGAACGAAGATTTTTTTTTGAAAAACCACAACAGCATGCATATGTTCTAGCAAAAGGAAACTTGATAAATATTCATTTTGCTTAATTTCTACTTTGGAAAACTTATTTGGTGCTCTGAAAGCTTGACGCTGTATAATTTGGGACGCGCATGGTTGGATGCAAACCAAATGTTTAATTCTCGCAAATTAAGACACCAGCGGCGGTATAGGAGCATATATCTAATGTCATTCAATACAGAATAATACATCAAGATGGCAGTTTCAGTGTTAAGATAAAGTATTTCTAAAGATATGGAAATTAAATCTTGATAACTGTTTTTAATCTTTGATCTTTTGGGAAAATAATAGTGGAACTGGTTGAGTGACTGACGTATTCTACATTAAAAGTGACAGATACGTGATTTACATCATTAAAATTTAAAGTGATACACTGATACAATTATAAGTGAGGGTTGTGATTTATTTAGGAACGAAGTCAGTATTTTGGGATCTAACTTGCCCTTTCCGACATTATGCGTATTTCGCACACGATTAAGAAAATAATGTAATTCATTTATTTATACCAAGTACAAATGCATCAATCCTAAATCACCCGACTAAGTACAGAGTTTGTTGAATGTTATTTCATGAATACACAAATTGCATAACACATTCCCTGAGGACAAACCCAAATGGCCGGTCCCTTTGTGATAGGTGCTAATTTGAGAATGTATTGCCACCACATTATGTCCCGGCACTTTTATGACATGTAATGAACCTAGTCGGTCCCTGGGTCTGTAACAACATTGGTCTTATAAAAATCAAAGTGGCCTAAATGTTACGTAATTCATATTCAAAAATTGACTGAAAAACTATAACATGAATATAATTGCCCTTTTGGGGATAATATAATATTGGGAAAATATACTTAAAAGTACATGTTTAAAGAATTTCAGAATCAACTGTTTCTTGTATTTATGACCGACTTCACACAAACTGAATAATTAACCATATGTTTATATAGCTATAATTACATGCATGACACCTACATTATCATTAAATAATAATGTTGGTCATGTTTGTTAATTTGTACATTTCGTTGTTTCTGGTATCCTGAGGATATTGTAATTATACACGTGTTCTGATCTTATTTGACGTAGAATTCATGAAAAACGATTGGTCAACAGTTTGGTGCGGTCGATGGAAAGGTGTTCAGGTACTAAGAAAAACTATTTAACTGTTTAATACTTAATACGTGTCTTATAATATGAATTAATTCTTCAGTTATAACATAAGTGCAAATTCACCCGAACGTAGGATGTACATGGATTTCAAAACAGCTAAATTGACAAATTGTTTCCCATAAACCACTGAATATAAACTCACTTAGCCTTTAGAATAGAAAGGCGAATCGTTTCTTAATATATTGTCTTTTAAGCCGATGGAAGTTTAAATCATTACAACCGAGTCCGAGGCGATAAAGGATTATGTGACAAAACCTGGTATCATGGATTAACTGTATATTTTTGCAGAAACAACAAAACAAGAAATAAAATACACAATTTATTATAAAACTTGGCACAAATTGGGAGCTGGCTCGGTTGTTGCTTATGAATGATATAAGTTTTGTAAGATTGGTTGCTGGGGCAAGCCGGTCTGGACAACCGTGAGGAAGCAGCTGATTGTAGGGGCAAGCCGGCCTGACAAGAGCAGTGTGTGTGCAGGGGCAGTAGCCGGCCTGCGAAGAGGGATATGAATTATGATTGGAATGTGAAAATGAATTGGGGGAGATTATGAAATAAAATGCCACAGAGTAAAGAATAAGGTATGAATGTTAAGCAACAGCCGGCACAACTCCGAGGAGGTAGCATGGGTTGGCCGGAGGGCCAAGAAAATTGGTGAAACATGGCGGACGAAGAACTGAGAAGGAACATAGAATACGCATGTGCAACATGTCGGAAATAATAAAGACCGTGATGCACCGTGAATAATATTTAAGAAATGGTGCCTGCGAATTATTAATAGAAATGTACAAGATATAGATGCTGAGATTACATATTGATATAAAGAAAAAGATAATAGTTGATGAAATACGTAAGTATATTTAGGATTACAATAAAATTGTGAAGGTACATTATGTAGCTGTGAGACAACGGAAGTACACAAGGTATAAAAATAGACGGGATGTGAGGTAAACACGTGCTTGGATATACATATATATTTTTGTTGATTTTATTTATCACTTTGTATAATATATTTAAAGATTTGCTTAAAACGTCTTTATTTTGCTCGTTGACATGTTCAATGCGGACCCATTGTCGAAACGTGTGTCCGAGAATTTTATTTTCAATAACATCGCGGGAAATAGTGAATATTTTTTTAATTTATAGATAAAAAATGATAAATTGAAATGGAATACGTATTTCAGACATTGTGAAATGTGACAGATTTAATAAATGAATGATATTACATGTAGATCTAGGTCCATAAAAATATATACTATTTTGACGTGACGTGAGATAAACACATTGATGATTTGAGATTTGCCGAGCGCGCTTCCCCGCCTCGGCCTCGGTTAAACGGCTCATCGTCTATAATGCCCACCAATTATTTGGACCCCATTGGTAGCGCTGTAGCGAGGGACCACTGTACATAGAAAAAATGTTAAAGTAATTATGCATTGATGGATTAATTTAGGAAAAGGCAAGTGAGTAAAAGGGAATTAAAGAAATATTTAGTGGAATAATATTACGTAATGAAGGGAATAGCTGATAAATTAGTAAGAGTATGCAGGGAGGTTGTGGTAATTATTTCTGCACAAACAAAAATATTAAATTTACATTAAGTAACACTGTCCAAGTTTAATAATCCTCTATATCAGATGACTATTCAAATTATTAATGGTATCAGGTAGGAATAACTTGGCAAAGCATTCTGTTCTACAACATATAGCCTGTATATTGGTTCGATTTCTATAAATGTAATTACTTACAGCAAAGATGTTTTCCATCTTGTAAAAAGGTGTAATGGCTGTGTTAGTTGCTCTATAAATTTTCTCGTGGCCTGTACCCCTTATCGCCCCACAAATGGTCTGTATAGTCCGTATTGAGTGAGTGAGTTAAAATGTAACGTCTCATCAGCATTATTTCAGCGTCCGGTCATTATATGCTTGTTCATAACTTCTAACGATTTAAGTGAAAGGAGTTATTTAACTGAGTGAGCGTGTATGGTTCACGGCAGTGGACACCAGAAAGGTATCTAAGGCTTTAGGCAATTAATCATAGGGATTTCCTTTTTAACTCGTCAATATCAGAATCTGACTGAAATATTATTCCCAAAGTCATAAATATTAATTACTTTCATTTTAAGATTAGGTTTTGCACTTGGGAAGACTTTAATTTAACGTGAAATAGAAAGTTTCTGTTTTCTCTGGATTCAGTTTTACTTGCTTTCATCCATTTGGTAATTTTCTCCAAATCAGCATTAATATTTTACGCAGTTGTATTTGGAATTGTCCATTTGGGGAATTGTCTGGACCCCACCGCAAACACAGTTAACAGAAATTTCAATGTGTATAATATGTACAATAGTTTGTTGGCCATAATTTTAGTTATAATGTAAAAGTCATAGTAATATTAAATTATATTTAAAACAAATCATTAATGTATTTGACATGGGAGACGAAGAAACACACGTTGTATTTTATAATAATGCACAATTTTGAATCCTTTAAACCTGTTGCATTAAACAAATACTGGATTTGATGTTGTCATATAGTGAATCAATATGTGTCTAGTCCTCCAAATGTTCTATTGCGAACACATATAGTGTCAGCGCTCATGATCGCCATATCTATGAATGAATGAAAATATCATCATTAATAAACTCACCTGAGCTCACTGTGTGTCCTGAAGACAAATCGCTGTTAGGCATCCTGCACGGCTTCGTTCACGTTCACCCTCAAATGTACCATAGAAATCTGCGAATGTGCGTTTTCAATGTTCGAATGCATTTTTGCGACAGGCGTTCGTTTATTTATTAAAATTCCACAAATTCATAAATCACATTGAGTTGCTCGCCTCTTCTCCAGTCTCTCTCAACTGATGTAGCTGCCGTGATTAACTGGAGTCCGGATGTACCTAATTACAAACTCTGTTCTAATTATGCAAATCATGAAAGATTATACTGGATGACAAACTTAGTAATCCTTTCACACTAATGACCCTTGTTTACAATGAACGCATGCCAATTGATTAAACAAACATCCTTAAGTAGAAGTATCACAATGGACGGTGTGTACAACTGTTTGTCAAACAAAATCAACCAATGTTTTATATTTAGAATCACCATTACATGAAATCACAGAAATATATATATTGAATTTTACTGTGAAAACTCCAGAACTAATGTCGTGAACGTAATATAATAGGAATTTATTCAAACAAAGTGTTTCCTATATATGTTTCCTTGTACAATTTTAAATTCATGGATTTTGTATCTATTATTTTGCAATGATCGTGACAATTGCTAAAAGGCTACTCTCTTGCTATTCCGTTTATTGGTTGTTCTAGTTTAGACAGCGACAGCCTCTCGTTATACAAACAGTGCTTTTCTAACCCCGACCTAGTTAAGACAGCGGCAGCCTTTCGTTATACAAACAGTGCTTTTCTAACCCCGACCTAGTTAAAACAGCAGCAGCCTTTCGTAATACAAACAGTGCTTTTCTAACCCCAATTAAGTTTATACAGCGGCAGCCTTTCCCCATACAAACAGTGCTTTTCTAACCCCGACCTAGTTAAAACAGCGGCAGCCTTTCATTATACAAACAGTGCTTTTTCAAACCGCGATCTAATTAAGACAGCGGTATTATTTACGTTATCTGTTACTAAAATCTGCACAAATGTTCTATTGCTTATGTAAAATGCTGTCAACATAAAGAAATACAAATTATTTCATAACACTCCAAATATAGTTGCCATAATGAAAATGGTATAAACATATTATTGTCACGTGCAAAAATACTGTTCGGTAACATTAGTAATATTTTCAAAACCCAAGAATACCTCTTACGGGCTCAAAAAATTCAATGAAGCAGTGGTAAAATCTATCCAAAATTGTATAGTTTTGGATATACCAACTATACAAAATTGTATGTTTTGGAAATACCAAATATACAAAATTGTATATTTTGTATATGTTGGAATTTTCCCTTGTGACAGGCATATTATTATTGGTCTAACATTGCGGTAATTGTGACTCCACATTTTACCGTGACAGCTGAAAGATTGATTCCATAGTTAATCTGTTTTCCTGAAAATATGGTACGCAAAGGACTAGCATACCAGTCTGTGTGAGGCCTATTCAAAACATCGTCGATGTTTTCTTGTGAACTGCTGGAATTGTTGTCAGTATTCCTGTTGTTCTTGCTGCCAGAAATAGGTTCAAATTGAAAAGGTTGTACTTCTATGTCAGTATCCATTTTTGACCTTGTGGGTCGAATTATTGGTGAAGATAAAAATAAATTTCCGAGAGTGATTCAGCGCGGCACCGTTGCTAACGTGTGTGTTTTGATGCTACAACTGTCCGGTATGACGTCACTCGATCTTGTGACTGGCTACCTCATTATCTTACGTAATCGCCAAATGCTTGCAATGGTCGTCCGTTTTAGATTGCTAATTCAAGCAATATAACGAAGTGTTACTGTTTCAAACTGTCTTGAGTGTATAACATATATAGCTAAGTATTCATTAATAGCGAATATAAAGCATGTGTAAAAACCTTTTTAAGAATCCTTTAAGAATAGTTTAAATCTGGAGTCGGCTCGGGATTTTGTTGGGTAAATTAAAATATTTAAAATCATAGCAGGTGGGTTAGTTTAATGGGATTTGGGCGGCTGACGTAGTACCCATCTTTGTTGTCATTTCTGTAGAAATTCATGCCCATGCGAGTGTAGTGACTGGAAAGATGTAACGACATCATGATCCTCGCATGATTGAGACAGCCGAGATTTACCAGTAAGGAGCGTGTTTATTGGTTGTGTCCGCTTTCCTGGTCATATGGTGCGTGTGTCAGCTATATAAGCCTACCCTGGGAAGGGAATCGTCAGTTGCATTTCGCCAGCATTTGGGTTTCACTTTTCACTAGATGGGATAATGTTTTTTTAGATTAGTGTTAGTTATAGTTGGGGGAGAAATAGTGTAGGAATTGAATAGGTTTGTTTGGGGATATCTTATTTTGGGAAGTTTAGTTAGAGGGTGGAAACAACATTAAGATAAAGAAAATATTATGTGGGTTTGAACAGGGAAGGGGGAAAAGTATGTTGGTTTTGACAAAGCACATGAAGGTTTTGCACCTTATTTCTGTTATGAAATATTCTTTTAACTAAACTTCATTCCTGTTTTGTTTTTTTATAATTAGAATTGATAACCCGGCCAGGAACCTTACAGAACATGTAGGCAAAGCATACTGTATAGGGAGGAGAGAACACAATGCAAAGCACTGCAGTAAACATTTGACCTTTGTCATAAATCTATATTGTTCTGCTGTCACAGGGCGCCTATTAGAGGTCACCAAATACAAATCTAACTGACAATGAGAAAACAGCTCTTACGTCAAGTTAAGAAGACCAATGAATCACAATTGTTTACTGGTTGTTTTTGAGACAATAAAGGAGGTTATGGTAGTGCTTGTACACTTTTATCAAGAGTTCTTCCACTTACCTCACAGTCCATGAGTCTGCCACTCTTTAAGTGTCTTGTTGATTTTGTTATAACACCTGCATTCATTGATTCTCTTTTCACACAAGTTGAAACATGCAGGCTGTGCTTTTGTGTTGGTTGCTGACTGCTGCTTCGTTGCTTTTCAGAAGTCACTTTCTGCTCTCTGGTTTCTTTTGATACCACAATGTTTGAATCCACTTGTGTACTGTTAACAATTGCTCGTGGTGGTACTACTATGTCTCGGCTCCTAACACCACAAAGGCAAGGTGGGCGAAAGCAATGATGAGTCAAAAGACCCTCGATATCTTTTTCTCTGTTTCTGTAATAAATCAGAAAAAACATGAGAGAGAGAGAGAGATAGATACCGTAGATAGATAGATAGACAGATAGATAGATAGATAGATAGATAGATAGATAGATAGATAGATAGATAGATAGATAGATAGATAGATAGAGTAATAATTAAATAAGTGGAGTAAGTTTGAACACAGTTTTAATAGGCTAGCGCTTTCAACTCGTACCACGTACGAGTCTCATCAGGCCATAACTGAATAACGGACATGAAGTAGTAACATATAGTTACGTGACGTCATAACATTTAGGAAACTATGACGTCACAATACAAAGGTGACAATGGACAAATAACTTACGCCTTTACATTTAACTTAGGCGCGTATTGATGAATGAAATGTTGCTTTTTTTGAAACAATGTAGGTTCATGATCAAAATTTAGCTTATATAGCGGGAAAACTAAAAAGTTGCCGTTTCCACATGCTTCTAAATGTTCACTGAGTGGAATCGTGTGGTTGTGTGGCTGCTTTATTTGTGAACGGTGAAGATTCATTCTTTTTAATTTAAGTTCTGTCTTTCCGATATACTTTTCACTGCATCCACTGCAAACAATCAAGAAAATTAATATTTCTAGTATCACAAGTCATATTTTGTTTTACAGTAGATTAAGTGTCCTTTGTAATTTGGACTGAACAGCCTTCAATTATATTGCTGCAAGTTAGGCAACATCAATACGGTACTTGACCATGAATACCCTGTACCCAACAAAATCTGAATTTTGTTTAATTTAAGACCCATGACAGATGAAGTTCTTTAAGAAACTATCATGTAATTTTGTATAGAAATGTGTACATGACACGTAGGGGGACAAACCATGGAAGGAACAGCGCAAGCACAGTCTGCACGTGCTACACAGTGACCGTGTTCATTCAATGACAAGATGCGCTACTCAGCAGATGTTAAACAGTTCATGTTGAATGTGTATGATTTCTTTAGAAGTGAAGCAGAAAGAGTAAAGCCTTTTTATGCAATTAATAAATTCTTGAAACGAGCTTCAAAAACTCTTGTATGTCCCCTCAGAAACTTAAAGGCCAAGGAGGTAGGGAACATGTCAAAACCACGCAAGGTTGATAAATTAGACAGTTTTCAGAAGGATCAAGTCAGACGTGCAATTGTTAAACTGCACTCAGAAAATAAGTACCTGTCCCTAAGAATTTTGAAGAAACACCTTGAAACTGACCATGATTTACGTGTTACGAAGTACAATCTATGGCAGCTGTTGCATACATTTGGTTACAAATACAAAAAGATAACTGGAGAAAATAGGGCTGTGTTGTGTGAACGGTCTGACATTGTTTGTCTCCGAAATCATTACCTTCGTACCATCAAGCAGAAACATGAAGAAGGATATGAGCCCGTCTTCTTAGATGAGACATGGGTAAATGCGTCACACACAGCTAGCAGTCAGTGGGTACCCAGTGGTGACTGTAAGGAGTCTTGTAGAAAGTTACCAATGGGAAAGGGTGAAAGACTCATAGTTCTCCATGCTGGTTCTGCTAGTCAGGGTGTTCTCCCAGACTGTGACCTCGTCTTTAGAGCCAAGGCCAAAGACAACAGGGACTACCACACAGAAATGAACGGCAATGTATTTCTGGAGTGGGTGAAAGATAAATTAGTCCCTGCTTTGCCTACCAAGTCTCTCATTGTCATGGACAATGCACCGTATCATAGTGTGCAGGATCCAGAAAGCAAGACTCCAACCTCTAATAACCGTAAAGGAGACATGGTTACTTGGCTGCAACAGAGGAACATTACCTTTCCTTCTCGAGCGACGAAACCACAGCTCTATGAAATCATCAAAACTATGAAACCTGACCCCATGTATAAAGTTGACAGTTACATCAAGGGTCAGGGTCACGCTGTCTTACGACTGCCACCTTATCACTGCGACCTGAATCCAATCGAGTTGGTATGGGGCATCATCAAGGGTGATGGACGATCGAACACAATGTTCAAATTAAGAGACATTGAACAACTCGTAAAGGAATCCTTTGGTCGGGTAACAGTAGAAACATGGAGGCGTTGTGTGGCCACAGTCGTTGACGAGATAGAGCCACGTTATTAGTCACGAGATGGACTACGGCAAGCAACAGTCCAACCTATAATAGTGGCAGTCGGTTCAGGCACCAGCAGTTCCGACGATGAGATGTATGGCATGAGCGAGTAAGATTGCGACTGAAATTATCCTGAGACGGCCCCTCTAACGCTCTGTCATTTCCCCTACCACAGAACGTGCAGTGCATGCGTGCTTGCGCTGTGCCTTCCACGGTTTGTCCCCCCTATGTGTCATGTACACATTTCTATACAAAATTACATGATAGTTTCTTAAAGAACTTCATCCGTCATGGGTCTTAAAATAAACAAAATTCAGACTTTGTTGGGTACAGGGTATTCATGGTCAAGTACCGTATTGATGTTTCATACACTTTTCTGGATTTTGAGTTATTTTGCAATTCATCGTTCTCATTTGGAGTCGAACGGACTGTAGTTCACTTTGTTAGAGCCCATAGTTGACAGTCAGGCTTAGAACTTTTTGACCAGCCCTCACATTAAGCAAAGGGGTGCTGAATTTAGCAAGGCTGAGGTACTTGTAACACAGAAGATGATCCTTGGTCTGGTCATCCTAAAGATGCCACATCTTCAGTGGAGGTTGTCCACCTCTTGGTTATAGCTTACCAAAGTGTGACAATTCAGCATATCAATGACACTATTGGGATCAGTTTGGTGCCTGTACAGAATATTATGTGTTTCGTGGAGAGTGACACCTGGATTTGGAAACAGTACTGGTGACCTTGTGCATTCTTGTAACAATTAATTAGAGTTTCTCATGAGATTTTATATATATTTAAAACATGAAAATCCTGAGTATTCTTAAATGTGAACCTCAGATGGGTTTTTTTTAATGGGAAGCCCTCATGAGGTGTACATTAATCCAATATTTTGTAAGATATTCTCTTCACTACAATAATATTCATTTACAATACTTTAATTCAGGAAAAATACCATATCAAATAAATTCTAAAATTTTTATACTATTTTTACCCAAGCTGTGTAAAGACCTTCGTTTATGATCTGGGCTTTATTGTATTATAACCAAAAAAGATGTGTAAATCCAACACATGTTGTGAAAGAGAACTCCTTTTCACATCATCCATGGCTGAAGAGCAAAGCTCCTTCAATCACCCGTTGATCATCTGTCTTTTTACCTGGCATTCTTCTACTCCACAAGAAGAGATCAGAGTGAGCACATGAATTTTCCTGCCAATGTCGCTTTTTGAAACCGATGAACTTTCCATCGCGACATCTTACTTGTCTTTTGTCTCTACCTAACACTTTTCAACACAGTCAAGAATTCCTTTGCTTTATTGCATCCAACAACATAAGAAATGTTATTTCATACATTGTTTTCAGCAAATCACGATGAATGTAGAAGTAAGAACTTCTTTGTGTGGAATGCTTCATACAACAACATAAGTATTGTTATCACAGACATTGTTTATGGCCAGTCACATCAAGTGTAGTTGTAAGCACTTCTTTTCATGGAAATTCATATCCCTTGTTCTCACTTAATTATCTAATTGTGCTGACTAATTGCTTCATTGCATAAAAACAAAGATCACATCCTAAGCCTTCTTGACCCCTGCTATTACTTTGCCTATCAATGAATTATCTTGTCTATATTAAATAGCACAGCCAGTAGTCTGTGCGAATAGAAACACATAAAATAGCTACTATACTTACATAGTTCACAGGGTACAATAGTATAAAAGATGAATGCACTTAGCATTTACAGTGAGTAATACTTGTTTTATTTTATATATTCCTTATGCTTATTTCTATTTCAAATGTCAAACATGTTTTCTACATTTGTTGGGGATACAGATGGACAAGCTACTGCGCTGAATTTACCGAGCACACTAGGACCCTTTAACCCTTTGTGACGATGTTGAATACATTATTTAACAAGTGTAACAACGTTCTTATTTCAACACACAGCATAACCAAGTTATAGAATTCTAAACGAGCTCCTGTGTAATACCAATTTTATAAAACTAGTGAATAGTTCTGGTATCTGACGAGCGAAAACAGGTGAGAAAGGACGTTTAAAGAAGTGGACCAAAGGGCCAATCAGAAGAAAGGTAGCATCCGACAGGTATTAAAGGAAGTCAAGATGCTTCACAGTGACATGAAGTGGTGGACATATCTAAAAATAGATAGGGGGAAGTCCAGGTTAAGCTGAAGAAATCACAGAGGCTGCAAAAGGGTATCAAGGTTGCTGTTAGTTGGCTGACATTCGACTGCAGACAAGGACAACATATAATGAACACAACATAAGTGATGGATGAATGGCTACATAAGCAACCTTGTTTGAAACCTAGTAGTACAAGTAATGGGGGTTCTGCCGCAACTCCACCGGAGCTGGATTTATATACCTATACTACCACTACAGATGGAATTTTTTAAGTGTAAATGATTATGCGATTTAACGATAGTCATGATTCGTATTAAAAGAATTATCAATATTAATTAATAATGAATAAAATTTACTATAGCCCAAAAGGATATTGGAAAGGTGTAGGAGCAATACAAAAATTAGCCACTGCGGCTAAGGTATCTAAAGATGTGGCCAAGGATTGGTTAAAGAAACAAGCGATTTGGCAAATATATTTACCGGCACCGCTTTATGTACCGAGGAAGAAGTTTGATATTTTTACAACGAATGAAGTTCATCAGGCTGACCTCTTGTTTCTTCCCAACGATAAGGTAAAACGCAAAACGTATGAATACGCTTTAACAGTAGTGGATGTGGCTAGTCGATACAAAGAGGCTGAGCCATTAACCTCGAAAATTTCAACAGAAGTAGATAATGCACTGAGCCGCATATATAAGCGCGGACCGCAAAAATGGCCTAAGCTATTTCAAGTAGATCCCAGTCGTGAGTTTATGGGATCAATAACTAAACTGTTAACAAAGCACGATGTCGAAATCAGGCGTGGTGAAAAAGAGGCCCACCGCAGTCAAGCTATCGTCGAAAGATTTAACAGGACATTAGCGGAACGTTTGTTTGGCTATCAGTATGGGATCGAAATGAATCCGAGCGATTGAGATCAACCGAATGGGTGACACGATTATCAGCCGTTGTATCAGCACTGAATAATGAAGTAACGAGATTAATAGGGAAGAAACCATACGATGCTATTAAAATGAAATAGGTAGTTACACCATCATTATCAATCCATCTCTTTGTATCTAAGGGGGATAATGATGTCTTGTTCATTCTTAATCCATATATCCTATGATTGTAACTTCCTAAAGAGCTCATCTCGTGTTTGAACGTTCTACCGTTGAATAATGATTCTTTATACTGTTCATGTTTGATATGCTTTTTTACAACATACTTCTTAACACCCTTAGCTTTTCTTATCTCCCCATTATCAGACTTTTTTATAGAATACATCTTAGGTCTTTATCCTACATACTCTGCTATAGGAGTCCCAGCACATTCATCCTTCATCTTACCTAATACCTTTTTATTTACTACGCTGTGCAGTGGATTATCTTTAGGGTAATCGCTCGTGTCGTACATATCTATTTTTTATGCCATATCTTTATACACATCCTCAGTTTGTATTTCCATCAACAAAGAATCTGTGTCGGTATATAACACCTCGCATCTATCACCGTATTGCTTCTTAAGTTTGTTGTAATAAAAGTCATACATTAAGTCGAGAATACTCATACCGACGTACACCGGTCTGTTGAATTTTATATTACTCTTCTGCATATGCAACGCGGCTAAGTCGTTATCGAATATCTTGCTTCTGTTAAAAGCCGGACTGGCTATAAGTTTCCTGAGTCTTTCTTCCTCATTAGATCTGACTAATTTAACATCAACACGCTTCCTTAGATTCTACATAGTTTTACCAAATACTGAGTTATTCATGAGCTTATATAGATTCTTTTCGAAATCGCTGGTAGCTATCTTTCTTAAATCTGTGTTCAACCTTATATAGGGCTCCATCCAACGGCTTTGATCAAACTTTAGAACTCTGTGTATTTTCTTAAGTTTCATACCTAACGATAGATACAACTGGAGATTTCTGTAGTGAACTATATATTTTGTCTTATCCATCAAATTTGGTACAAGTTTTTCTATGTTAGCTAACCTACTATTACCCATCAAGGAGCTTTGATATTCCGACATCCAATCTTTATTAACCATTAATCTTTCGGGAGCTAGCGGATAACTGTTATGATCTTTATGTAACGAACTTGGATATTCCAAGTCAACTTCTAGTATGTACCCTTTATTCGCATCATTCACATTGATATTATTCACATTTAAATGATCGACCCACTCAAAACCACCCGTGGGTAAAGGTTGACTCATAGCCCATCCGTACAAATTGTTAGCGTCGAGATATAATATGTGCGTGTCGGGTTTACTCGGATCGTATCCTTCCACTAATTTATTATTAGCCTTAGAATACCTTTTCGCTGCCATCGATATACCCTCTCTAAATCCTTTCTCAATAAACAAGTGCATATCGTAATCTGTGAGTAGTTTTAGTTCTACGCCAGTCTTCTTCAACAATGCATCCCACGATAGTCCAGGACTGGAATAGTACCATGCCGGGTCCAAGCCGTATTGTTTTAAACATGTCTTTCTAAATATCTCGAATATATCGGCGAGTAACAGTACATCGGTTTTTAAGTACAGATCGTGATAATCGCCTAATTTCTTACAACCTAATTTATCACAGAACGTCAGAGCGTGTTCATAATCGGCATCTGTTATTTTAGATTCTGTTAAGTTACTATAGAATGATTCGAGCGGTGGTAATTCAGTTTCATCGAATCTAGACCAATCATCCATATATTCGTAAGGATATACACCTTTTCTCAGCAACAAATGACGAGTTATCTTATCGGTATATTGATTTGTTATCGCAAAGTCATCGGGATTGTTCGCATTAGCTAAATTGTCCAGGGAAGATAACAGAAACTGTACGGAGTCTATGAATCTAAGCCCATTACTTTGCTTTATTCTAGCTTTCCCATCCTTGTCCCTATAATGTATAGGTTTAGTCAACGAGAACGATATGTATTTTTCCATATTATTAGGAATGCACGTTAAACCGCCGTCGGTCTTTGAGATAGCTTGCATAATGAGATGTGAATCGTATCCCCTAAGGTTATGAAACACAACGGGGATGGGTATTGTTTGAGAATTCATTTTTAGTGTCAAGTTACACTTGTTATGCGCGGCCACCCGATAATTACCCATGACGTGGCAATGATCTCTTACGGAATCCCCATCCAGGGGTTTATTACTAACATGACAACTCGTTGACTTCTTATGGGCCCTCCAATCATTCCTCATCATACACATGGGTTTCTTACACGATAAATTTCCCCTGATTATTCTCTCTTCATTTTGTAGATATTCAAGGAACTTTCCCGCTGCATCGGGACCTCTGTAAATCACGGGCTGGTTTGTTTTCCCATCATACCTTACAGCTATATATCCAAACCCACAAGGAATATGTTCTTGAGTTTTGTACGTAAAACTACTATCATGATTATTATCTTGATTATTTTCTATGGGTTTGATAAGCGCTTCAAAGTCGGCGTAAATTACGTACAGTACTGGCATTTGATTACAATAATGTTCAAATTTTAAAATATTTTTTCCCTCTTTAGGCATATCGATCCTGATAGCGGTCTGTCCAACACCTCTACAGTCTTCTTTATGCGCTTCTAATAGATCTTGTCTGCTGTACCCATGCAGGCATCTTTTTCGCAGATATATTTCTTTTCCTTATGTTTAGTTTGATCGTATAATAGCCTGTTTAAACTCTTTATCCACGTATAATGATATTTTCCATCTTTTTCGATCAGAAATGAATTGATTCTGGGAATATGTTCCAGAGCAGAGCTTATCCTGTGTACAACCATTCCTTTAGAATGTCCGAAAACATTTATAGCTAAATTATTTTGCTTTTCCACCTTATCAATTTGTGATATTGGTGTAGGTTCGTCTATACCATCGAAGTTGAGTCCATCGTTTTGGGGATAGCTAGAAGGTCTATTTGCAATTTTAGAATCTACGGGGAACAATGCAGATCTTATCATCATTCTTAAACAGTCATCGGATTTATTTTTTACGTTAATTATGGCTTTTTTCTTCTTATAATACGGGGGTAAATCTATATAAGATCCACCTTTGAAAGGCATATAATTTGCTCTATCTAAATATAAACTATCGATTTTATCCACACCCCAACCAGAACCTCTATTAGTCCAGCGTTCTAAAGTTTCCTGTATCCTCTGAATTGATGTATCTAATGATGCGTTTATAGTATTGGATTCGGTTATAACCTCTTGATTGCTACGGAAATATAGTTCGGTATATTCGGTGCTATCGTCTGTGATACTTTTACTCAATGACATTTTAATCGTCAGCTGGTATTTTATACTATGTAAATCATCTAACTCCTCGTTAATTTTACTCGATATGATGGGCTTAATATCGTTAACATCCATGTTGGAATTAATATCCATCTTCCAACCTCTTAGATATTTACCAACGCCGGCGGATGTGGGTACAAATATTAATTCTTGTTGTTTATCATCATCATTATCAATATCAACATTATTATTATGTTCAACATCATTATTATCTAGTAAAGCGATCAATTCAGCTCTTCTCATTCGAGAATAACCTTTCAGCCCACTGTTTCTCGCTTGAGCTTTGAGTTCTCGAACAGTCTGCGGTTTGTTGTATTCCAAACCGAGTAAGGTAAACAATTCAGCTTTTCTCATTCGAGAATATCCACGCAGACCACGTTGCTTTGCCATAGCCTTCAACTCTCTGACAAAAACCATTGTGGTTGAATGGTATATGCAAAATGAGACAAATGTCTAATTGGTTGTTTTTCATATATCTAAATACGTATTCTCCCCAACCTATTCCTCTCGTTGATGTAATCTCTCTTCCTAGCATAAATAATCTGGTTCCTGACCCTATCAGCACCGTGTTCCTTACATAAACAATAACGACCTTTGACCCCTATTAATAATAATTGTGTATGCCGCAGTAAATTTCAACACAGTGTCGGTTACATAGAGTTTTTTTACACATGAGTGTAAATCTGCAATGATTCATGGTTTATACATCTATCATATCATTTGTCTAAATGCAAATCACATCTACACTTTTGAGAGGCAGTCAGCCAACGCTATTTATAAATAAGCTAACTAGGTCATGGTATAGCAGATAACCCCATTATCACAAATGCGACCTCGCGGTCTTTCTGAGCCTCTGACGGTGTATAAAACTGACTCATTGTTGGTCTCGGTATTAGGTCAATTTTTTTCCCACAAACAAGGAAGTATTCGTGCATGGCAGATTCGACATCCTTAAACGTTTGAATTGAATGTCCTTCTTTACGCATTTCTTCATGAATAAAATCTAATCTCTTCATTCTTTGCCGCGTATATTGTGACTGAGCTGCTTCGAGTTGTTCTAAAGCTTTGTTATGTCGTTTACGCTCCTCTTCAACTTCTTTAGCGTTTGATTCCCTCATACTAGAAAATAAAAAATTACTCCCCGAAAAAGCTAGAGCATTAACAATAGCTCCACCGACCATCATCGCAATTGTTGCCATGGTTTAATAATATAAAATATTCAAATGTTTAATTAATTACTTCATTATGTCTCCTGGGATAAGTTTTTGTTTGATGAGCATATCCTTCGTTGCCATAGCCAATCCAATATCCAGAACCATCATACCTATATCAAATCCATTAAAATCTAGCTTGGGAAGTGTGGCTTTAGTAATCATTTTAGCTATACGGGCATAGCCAATGGCCAAGCTGCTGACTACCGCTGAATGATACGTTGCATTTACCAACATTTTACCGTCTGTAACTGGAGTAGTCATGCTTCTTATAGCATTATATGGGGGCTAACCTCTAATTGAACTTGTTGTTGCATTGGGGGTAACGTTTTCTCTTCTCCAGTCTTATAAAAGAACCATACAACCGCTATTCCAGCAACTCCTACTAGTGCCCATGTTTTCATCGGATTAATATTTGAATTATTTATTAATTTCGCATTCCTCGCGAGTCCTCCCTTTCTTCCTGCGGCTATTTTTGGGTTGTTCTTAGTAACTCTGGCTTTTAGTATTTTCTCATTCACATGTGGTGGTTCCTCATTCACTCGTTGTTCCTCGTTCACATGTTGTTGCGTTTCCGCAATCTGTTGTGCATCCTCGTTCACAATCTGTGGTGTCTGTTGAGTCTCCATTATTATTAAGTGGGCACGTATGTTTAAATTGACAATACCTAGCCGTTATTAAAGCTGTGGTGAGTGGAGCTAAAAACATTCCGTATCTATGATAAAACTCACAGCTCACTGCGCTTATAGCGTGTTCGATGAATGGGTCTTTCTCTAGAGATTTGCATAAATACATGCGATGTTCTTCCGGGATAGGGAGAAACGTACTAGCTACGACTGTGTATAGTTGTAACATAGCCGACCCTATCGTTTTAGTCATGGTAGCTCCCAGTCTAGACTCGTAACGCGCGTACAGTTTTTTAATCTCCACTGGCTACCAAAGCCACGAGTCTTTCTCTATGTTTATCTAAAGATTTATCTGTAACTATTTCAGCATCTGCATTAGATTCTTTGAGTATTTGTTCGATGAGTTCGTCGCATTCCATAATGTAATACCTAAGGAGATATTTAAGTCTAACATAATATAATATGGCATATCCAGTACATCCCGTAATAATGAACTGTTGGGAAAGAATGATGATTTTGAACCACATTATGTCATATTAACCGCTAATGTTCAATTTGCTACATTTTGCTATAATTTTACTCGAATGGTTTAAGTAAGACAATGACAATCACAATATTCTCAATAATGAACAAATGTAATATCAGAAATAATATTGATGATATTTTACATGTTCATTTAAAAATCTACCTTGATATTTCCAATAAATAAGGGCGCCATGAGGGTCACACTTTACAGACAGGCGTTAGTCAATTTACGTCAGACCTCCATATAACCTTCGCCAGTTAGGTTAGGAGGAACTGTACACTTGTCACACATCGACAGGACACAGGTAAACACTTGATGACATTTATTGGCAACACTTGAAATGAGCGCGAAATCCAAGCGTGCCTCCCAAGACAAGCGAGCTACCAAGGGGAGCTAACTCTGCTTACATTACTACATGCCAAGCAAACCTGGGTTGGCGTGACTGTCTTTTTTTTCTTCATGATAAAAAAGTTATCTAAACAAACCATAATGAAGGAAATAGGCGTGAAAAACAACTTAGCTCCTTGGCATGAGTTCTGTTGACACAAACAGTGAAGATGAAAGTAAACAATGATGTAATAACGATCCAATTTCTGGTTAACCATGAAATCAATTGGTAAGTAAACCATCATAGGGTAAACTGCCCTCTAGTCGATGGGGATTTTTCTGCCCCTCACAAACATAACATTTAATACACAAACACGATACTTCAAAAGTCCAAAATGTTTTCATCAAATCGCTTTGGTCGTTGACGTTGACGCGATGGCCTTGAAGTTGAAGATGACTGTATACCTGGGTCAAATAGGGGGTCAGATTGATCTGACGCAGAACTTACGTCAGTTGGGTGATTGTCATCAAACACGGCATCCTTAAGCAGTGGCAGAGGAGGAGTAGATATTTCCGGAGGAATGTGCGGAGTCTCCGGTGTCTGATGAAGTGTCTCAGGTGGGTCATCATCGATGTCAGATGTGTCCTCACTGTTCGCTTCATGCACACGTGTCTTGTTCTAAAGGGGGACTTTAAAACATTCTGAGAGCTTAACTCTGTATGAAGTGTTCCGCAGTTGAGTCCCAACGAACATGCGGACATTGCACCAGAGACCATCTTTGGCGACTACTAGGTAACGATTCCGTGCACATGTTTTATTGCGATCGTTATGAAGGTACACCAGGTCGCCAATCTCAATTTGATCAATAACAGGTCGATGACTCCGAGGAGCCTTGGATTTTCCTCTTTGACCGTGGTTTGTTTGGCGATTAACATGTTGCTCTGTGATCAACTGCTTGTCGGACAGAGGCAACTGACAGTTTTTGAATTGGTCTCTCTGGGTCCACATCTCTCGAGAAGACAGGCCTCGTGAACGAATGCGTGTGTTTAGGCGGGCAACAGCAATGGCAAGAGCTGTTGGTGTAGTGGGGCTCCGTACTGGGTCTTGTCGCACAAGACTCGTCCTCTAATTCTTGTATGGCCTTTTCAGCATCTGGGTTCTTGTTCACATTCTTCACTCTGCCTATTTCTAGAGTAATTCTATGTTGCTGGAGACGTTCATCCGTGACTAGACTGATAAAGCCTTGAGCTGCGTCAGTGCGGATAACAGCGTGAGGACCATCAAGTGAACGGAATTCAATGCAAAGACGAATCAATGCCTCACACAGGGTGGAGCCATGCTCATCGGTAATGATACACGCCACAGTGTAGGATGTGACACATTCACGTAGAACGAGGATGAGTTGTCGTTCCCTGCGCATAACATCTGACGCAAATGCAAACCCAACAGTTTCAGGTGGATCACTTGCGCTTTGGTCTACAACATGAGGTGTCTTACGCAAGGAGGCGCACCGGTGACAAGATTATGGATCCGTCAAGGTCTAAAGCAAAGAAGTATCTATGGCATACTTGCTTGAGTTGGTGTGCAGATGGGTGATCCAGATGTATGTGTAGGGTAGTTAGGACTCCGTCCAATACTTGTCTACACTCTCAACAATGCACTCTCTTGATGAACCGAGCGGGTCAGATTTTCGGACAACAAGCAAGCCATCCTTGGAGATGGTTGCTGCATTTAGGTAGCGTTTGACATCCCTGATGTTTGTTATCTTCTTGGATGGTCGGGTACCTTGGAGAAGATGAGCATGTGTTCGTCGAAGATCCTGGCACTCTTGCAAGGAACGCCAAGCAGACCTGCTTGTGAAAGGAAGGCGGGTAGTTCCATTCATGCTGTTGAATGCTTTTCAGAGCTTTCTGTGCGCTCAATGAAGGAGCAGATTTGGCAAGATGGATTGTCACATTCTGGTGCATTTCTGCTTGCAAAATCGGATGGCACATTTGCAGAACCAGCGAGGTGTTGTATCGTTGCTTGGTAGCGGCTAACTGTCAATAAGAAGGTAGACACCTGAGGACTAGCAGAGAACTCCCCACGGCATAACTTCTCAAATGCCAAAACACATGGTCTACTGTCGGTAAGGATACATGCTTTGTGTTTTGACTGGATAATGAAAGGACTGAAATGCTTGGTAGCAATAGCAATTGAAACGGCTTCCACTTCACATGGTAACCATGCGACCTGTTGTCGCCGAAGCTTGGCACCGAAGAATCCTGCTAGTCGTGGCAAGTCACTATAGTGTTGCTCCAATTCCTGGCTTCCTAACAGCACCATCATTTACAATCCAGAGTTGGTCATCGGGGTGAGGCAGTACTATGGATTTGTTGGATGCGAGACCAGTCTGTGCTGTTTTGAAGGCATCGAGGAAAGAGTCAGACCACTTCAGCATCAAGTGGGGAAAGGAGTGTGGAACAACCAGGTATTACACGGGACAAGACCTTGTAAGCTCCTATAAATGACTGTAAGCCATTCACTGTTTCCAGAGGTGAACAAGAAGCCAGAGTTGATATGCGGTATTGACTTGCTTGAATGGATCCTTGGTGCCATTGCCATCCTAAGATGGTTGTTGTCCTGGGAGCAATGACTGTCTTGTTAGGAGATAATCTGAGATTGTTGTGTTTGAGCGCTTCAAGTACACTTCTCCAATGACGAAGTAACTAATCCGGGCTATCAGCACAACAATAAAGGTCGTCAGCAAGCTTAGAATTCTCCCCTTCCTCTAAAAGATCACCCAGTACGCGGCACATGAGCTCCTCCAATGCAGTTTCAGAGCCCGGCATTCCCATGGCAGACCTGGCATATACTCTCACACCACGGAACGGGGTCACTACACCGCAGTATTTCATCGATTCCTTGGACTGAGGAATCTGATAAAAGGCATTGTTTAATCTGTTGTTAGAATGTACTTCCACTTGGCAATCTGTCTTAGAGTAGAATCGACATCAGGCATGAGGGAAGGTTGTGGCTTACTGTATCGTCCTACATCAGAGAAGGCAGTCACCAATCTGTAACCATCACTGGACTTCTTGATTAGGAAAGAAGGGTTGAGGTATTCTACTTGGATACCTGCATCTTCAGGTCGTACAAATACACCCATCCGCTCAAGTTCATTGAACTTCTGTTGGAGCTCAGAAAGTTTATCTCGTGAGTATTGCGGGACACGACCCTTCCGTTGTGGAGGTTGTACAGGTCCCATGTTAACAAATGCTTGAAAGAGGCCTGAAGCACCGTTATAGCCATCGATATGTTGGTTAAACACATCATCGAACTAAGTAGTAACTCTAACTGAGATTTGGTATCTTGCGGGAGGATATTGTCTGGGTCTACACAAACAGTGGATGAGAAACCAATGTCCTTAATTTGGGGGGACATAGTTGGTAGCAGATGTGCCGGGTCGACATCATAATCAGGGTCGCAGTCAGGGATAAAAACTGAGCGAATCTGGCAAAAGTGCTCGTGTTTCTTGAGCATTTGTGGAGTGTCGGACAGGTTTGGGATCCTGATTTTTGCCTGAGACGCTTGAGATAATTCCTAATTCTGGCCAAGTGGATGACAAGGTAGAGCGTCCAGGCCTGGTATCTATGCGGGGTTCTATGGCAAATGTGAAATCTGCAGGAGCAAAGTTTTCAGGAACCGGCACCTCAATAAAGTCTCCAGGCCATATGGTAGTAGAAGTGTCTGGGGCTCTGAGTACACAAGCTTGTCTCACAGTATGTTTGTCACCAGTTGTTTCTGTGGGACTGTATGTGTATGTCGTACCATCACCAAGTATGATCTGATGTTTTGCAGGGCGTACTGCCACATCATGTATCTCCGGTCAAGATCTGGAAGGAACTTGCACTCGGTGAGATAATGAACATGATCTCTGCATCCTGCAGCTTTACAAAGTGGACAAGATTTTGGAAACTTTCTACCCATTTGTTGTGCCTTAGCAAAACGTGAGAATGACGAGCGCTGTTGTGAAGTATTTGTCCTCATAACCTTAGCATCCTTTGCTGTGCGGATTTCATCATAAAGCGAATCAAGAGCCGGTGAGATTTCAGGTTTCAAAGAGGAAATTGTTTGTGAGCGAAGATCTGTCCCATAACGTTGTTTGACGAGCTTTGGAAGTTCAACGTGTATAAGCCTCAGCCAAGTGAGCACAACAAAATTTTCTAACGATGGTGACAGTTCCTCGTCCTCTTCAGGTGCATTGCCATGGTGGGTTATTCCCCCTTCACCGCTGCCACCACGCCAGTTAAGTTAGGATGAACTGTACACTTGTCACACATCGACAGGACAAAGGTAAACACTTGATGACATTTATTGGCAACACTCGAAACGAGCGCGTAATCCAAGCAAGCCTCCAAAGACGAGCGAGCTACCAAGGGGAGCTAACTCTGCTTACATTACTACATGCCAAGCAAACCTGGGTTGGCGCTTAACATATGATCCGATTAAATTCGGGCGCATTCAAATATCATTGTGTTATCAGCAGCATATTGGGTGAATTATAACTATCTGATCTGAACATGTCGGATGCTAACTGTTAGGCCATAAACTAGAATATTTAAGACTTTAAAAATGATAATTTAGTTGATATATTTTGATAATAAATTTTACTAATATAAATACAATTAATAAGAGAACCTCCTGAGTAGTGAATGTATTATCGACCCAGTATAAAGATGATCATCCACATACAATACTAGATTATACAACATACTAAAGAATCCTCTTTGCGGCACTGAATTATAAATAAAATATTTTCACTTCCCATAGATTATTTTAATCATTTGATAACAGATTTAATCAAATTAAGACTGGGCTACAGCGATTAAAACAAACACTGGTCTTAAAGATTTATTCATGATGATCCAGTGGCAGTCATAACGAAGAGTATAAAGTTTGTGTTATTGGATAAACATGCCAGGGACCATTTTCATGTCAGGGGCTTTAATATCAAGACCGTGTTGTTTGGAAATAATAATCTACAAGGTGATATCAACATTATTTAATTGGTACATAATTATATTACCATCACAAAGAAATTTCTGTTACCTGTTACATTTCTCCTTGTTATTTTGTATGGGAGAGGTCTTTTGCAAGTGTATGTCTGTTGAGCAATCCCATTTCATTTTCAAATAAATTTTGTTTACTGGTAAACCAAACAAATATGATTTCATTTTGTAAATATTGCGAATCCAATGAGTCTGCCAGCATATTGCGGGTATTTCGGGTGGGTATATACAATGCATGTTTGATACACTAAAGCATAAAACATCATTATTCAAAATAATTTAAAAAACATCAATACAAGCACGTCAAATCATGCAACCCTAAGTCCTGCTGTCCTCTTATGTTTCCATAATACTTGAATACTTACACAACCATCACACAATATCTTCGCCAATCATCGTACCTCCACACACGGACATCATCATTCCCCACCATACCCCTAGATTCATCACACTATATCTACGTCAGCCCCCATGTGTCAGTGCTAACATACAAACACCCTCCCCTCCCGCAGTTCCACTGCATTCATCACACTATATCTACGTCAGCCTTCATGCGTATGCTTTCATACATACACACCCCTCTCATCATTCCCTTACATCCATCACACTATAACTATATCCGCCCTCATGTATCCCTCGTACTCATGCTTACATACATACACACCCCTCTCACCATACATCCCACTATAACTATATCCGCCCTCATGTATCCCTCGTACTCATGCTTACATACATACACACCCCTCTCACCATACATCCCACTATAACTATATCCACCTTCATGTATCCCTCGTACTCATGCTTACATGCATACACACCCCTCTCACCATACATCCCACTATAACTATATCCGCCCTCATGTATCCCTCGTACTCATGCTTACATACATACACACCCCTCTAACCATACATCCCACTATAACTATATCCATCTTCATGTATCCCTCGTACTCATGCTTACATACATACACACCCCTCTCACCATACATCCCACTATAACTATATCTGCCTTCATGTATCCCTCGTACTCATGCTTACATACATACACACCCCTCTCACCATACATCGCACTATTACTACATCTGCCTTCATGTATCCCTCGTACTCATGCTTACATACATACACACCCCTCTAACCATACATCCCACTATAACTATATCCGCCTTCATGTATCCCTCGTACTAATGCTTACATACATACACACCCCTCTAACCATACATCCCACTATAACTATATCCGCCTTCATGTATCCCTCGTACTAATGCTTACATACATACACACCCCTCTAACCATACATCCCACTATAACTATATCCGCCTTCATGTATCCCTCGTACTCATGCTTACATACATACACACCCCTCTAACCATACATCCCACTATAACTATATCCGCCCTCATGTATCCCTCGTACTCAATCTTACATACATACACACCCCTCTAACCATACATCCCACTATAACTATATCTGCCTTCATGTATCCCTCGTACTCATGCTTACATACATACACACCCCTCTCACCATACATACCACTATAACTATATCAACCTTCATGTATCCCTCGTACTAATGCTTCCATACATACACGCCCCTCTCACCATACATACCACTACAACTATA
The DNA here is from genome assembly GCF_022045235.1 of Haliotis cracherodii. NCBI lineage: Eukaryota > Metazoa > Mollusca > Gastropoda > Lepetellida > Haliotidae > Haliotis > Haliotis cracherodii. The sequence goes on from NW_027266286.1 coordinate 36,745,756, forward strand.
TCCACCTTCATGAATCCCTCGTCCTCATGCTTACATACATACACACCCCTCTCACCATACATCCCACTATAACTATATCCACCTTCATGTATCCCTCGTACTAATGCTTCCATACATACACGCCCCTCTCACCATACATACCACTACAACTATATCCACCTTCATGAATCCCTCGTACTCATGCTTACATACATACACCCCCCTCTCACCATACATACCACTATAACTATATCCACCTTCATGTATCCCTCGTACACATGCTTACATACATACACCCCCCTCTCACCATACATACCACTATAACTATATCCGCCTTCATGTATCCCTCGTACTCATGCTTACATACATACACACCCCTCTCACCATACATACCACTATAACTATATCCGCCTTCATGTATCCCTCGAACCATACATCCCACTATAACTATATCCGCCTTCATGTATCCCTCGTACTCATGCTTACATACATACACCCCCCTCTCACCATACATACCACTATAACTATATCCGCCTTCATGTATCCCTCGTACTCATGCTTACATACATACACACCCCTCTCACCATACATCGCACTATTACTACATCTGCCTTCATGTATCCCTCGTACTCATGCTTACATACATACACACCCCTCTAACCATACATCCCACTATATCTATATCCACCTTCATGTATCCCTCGTACTCATGCTTACATGCATACACACCCCTCTCACCATACATCGCACTATAACTATATCTGCCTTCATGTATCCCTCGTACTCATGCTTACATACATACACACCCCTCTCACCATACATCCCACTTTAACTATATCCAGCTCGCATTTTATCCTCAGTTTAATCTTTGCAACTTTTGCATATACGATTGCTCGTCACCACTCCGTAACACTTGACGCGATGAGCTTATTGGTATAAGTGGATAAGCCATTAAATGTTACTTTTTGTAAGAATTATAAAGTGGACTTTTGGAGCTAGGCGTCTCAGGATAACTGTCAGAATGTGTTTTTTATCATTCACCACTAATTATAACAGGACATTGGAAATATATATAGACTGCCTGACTGTAGACAGGATTTGTGATCTTAACAATTACCGGCTGTGACAAAGTATACATGACCTCTAGCTGGTGACATTCAGTGAACTTGTCATGTGATGATGACCTGTAATGTTCATATTATAATAGTTTATCAAACTGTAAATAAAACTGTAATATAAATTATTAATATATTCAATGTGAGGAAATATCAGTACGGGCTATTGTCCGAGTAGGGAATTGTCAGTGTGGAGGAAATGTCCTACACTCCATTAATATATGGTGTGGTACATAAACAATGAGCCAACACTCCCATGTTGTGAAGGTGCTAATTTTAGAACTAATATGTGGCAATGAGTATGATAACCTTATTATTCAGATCTTCAGAGATGCAGCAACAGAAGCCAGCACTGGCTTGTTTTTTCCTATCCGTTTTAAAAAAACGTTACGAAACAGTGTCAAACCATACCTACATTGTTTTCTGTGATGCATGATGCAGGTACATGTGATCTTGTCTTCTTAACTTCTTAACATTCACTTACTTCATTAGTGCAGGCGCACACGCATAACTAAACACAACGACATGAGTATGTTTCAATTGTAGCCCTCCCTCCTTTAGTGAACATTTATAAACAACCGGTATCGATACATTACATGTTCAGGCATTTCCTCTGGTCTCGAATTCAAAGTAACTTCAAATTAATTAAATACTGCGTAGAAATTCGGCAAGTGGAGATCCGGGTGTGTAGTGGATGTTGACCTTGTTTTGAGGAAAGACAACATCAATTTCGACAACTTCCCCAAGAAATGGAGCACTTGGATTTGGTACTTTTCTGTTTTATAAATGTTTATTCGCATGTTTATTAGACAATATACATACATTACACAGTGGTAACGTTTGGTATAGCTGCAGGAAACCGAAAACCAGTCCGTAAAAAATAGGATAATTTAACTGTATACATTTTTAATGCCATAATATCAACACGACAGTCGATGCAGTATGTACTTATGATGATATGGCTCACATTCCCAGATTGTTATGACGATATAATACATGAGAGATATAACATGCACATGCTACATTATGTCAGATCTGTAGCTAACAATCTAATATTCTGTGCTACAGAATACAATAGGAATCATGTTACATGTATTTCAAAGGTTTGCCATCAGTACCACAGTACGTCTGGCGGTGTGTTTTATGGGTGTATAAAATCAATGTTGTGTAAAAGAAAGCCTTACAGGTGATCAGTTATGTTATGTAATGACCACGAAAAACCTGTAGATTTGTGAAAACCCTAAACTATTTATACTTCAGAGAATATTATTTTGGCATTTGCGACATACCAGACAATGGGATGGATCACTATAATATGATATGTCAATTACAGGCAACATGGAAGATGAAGTTTCTTCATTCCTTAGTCAGCTGGACGATGACACATTCAGTGCAGTGACTATCTGGGGGAACCGAGAGAGCAGGAACTGTTTACCTGGACCCAGGCGGTTTAGCCCTACAGTCGAACAAAAACTTGCTGTGCTGCTCCTTGAAATCTACGACCAGAACAATGTTTTGTCTCAAGGAGTTTTGAGCCGATTGACTGTTGGAGAACAACAAATGCAGGGCGAATCACTCATTTGAATCATGGTGATTCTTGTTTGGGATTTCCATCTCTATTGTTTAGATAAAGGTAAGCAAATCATATCCAGTATTTTCTAAAATGTATCCCCAACCAACTATACATCAATGTATTTTACGCCACATGAATCAACAGTTTTTCTTTGCTTCATGGCAATCGTTATAAATATGAGCAGGTTCATGAGCAGCAATAACTGTGAAAATGTACATGTTAAACATACATTTGTAGTTTAATTTAGAGATCCAAATGGAGGATGTCATTTTAAATAAGAAAATATGTCACTCACGAAAAAATGTTATAAATGAAACAAGCATGAAATACTCACATCCCCCGCCAATATGACATGTCGCGTTGTGTGCAATGTAAATGGCCTAATTGCAGCACTAAAAAAAGTTGTTATTGGTGTTTTTCAATCTGCAGTTTATGATACAATATGTAACTGAATTTGTAATGAGTAAGGATGAGACATATGGACGAACAATTTCTTTATTACAATTAGGAGCGATGGTTTCGGTGAAGGTTCTGACACCGTTATCAAGCAAGTGAAGTACAGAGTATGGTTGAAAAGAATATATAGTGTTTATACAGTTGAGTAGGTTTAAGATCAGTTACACTGCTGTATTTGTAATGAGTTGTGTTTCTGCATGAAGTTAGTCAGTGAATGCAACAACTGTGTCCATGACACTTTTGGAGGAACATACACTCAAGCAATGCAGAACTAACCAACAAGAAAGGAAATGTATTCAATACTGTGAGAAGACATTATGTGCCAAGTTTTGTGAGGAAATATAGTACGGTTTTCAAGATCTGCTCCAGAAACGAGGACTACTGCCATTTTTAGTCTAAATCAAAGTCGTTGCCCTGGAATCTCATAAAAATAATTTTTTTTAAAATCCCAAACTTTCAAAAGGCATTAGTTCACCACTAGACCTATCTATGTTCGAAGTTTGGTGAAGAAATATGGTACGGTTTTCAAGATCTTCTCCAGAAACGAGGACTACCGCCATTTTCAGTCTAAATCAAAGTCGTTGCCATGGAAACTCAAAAAAAATATTTTTTTAAATCTAAAACTATCAAAAGGTACCAGTTCACCACTAGACCTATCTATGTGCCAAGTTTGGTGAAGAAATATGGTACGGTTTTCAAGATCTGCTCCGGAAACGAGGACTACCACCATTTCAGTCTAAATCAAAGTTGTTGCCATGGAAACTCAAAAAATATTTTTTGAAAAATCCAAAACTATCAAAAGGCACCAGTTCACCACTAGACCTATCTATGTGCCCAGTTTGGTGAAGAAATATGGTACGGTTTTCAAGATCTGCTCCGGAAACGAAATGTGACGGACAGACGGAAGGACGGACAGACGTTACCCATTCCTATATCCCCCTTCCACTTCGTGGTGGGGGATAATAATCTGGAGGTACAATGAAGCTCTGATAGAATACTAGTAGATCTTATACATTGGCATTATTCAACTTAGCAACAATATTTTCATGCCAATACATATTGCATAGATCAGACATTATCTGTCCATATTATCAGTAGTATAGGTAATGGGGGTTCTGGCTCACTTCCACTGGAGCAGGATTCATATACCTATACTGCTACTACAGGGGGAATTTTTTATGTGTAAATGACTATGCGATTCAACGATAGTCATGAGATTAAGTTAAATTGACTCTAGCTCACCACCACCTGGAGCCAATGATATAAATTTTTATAGGTAATGATGGTTCTGGACCACTTCCACTGGAGCAGGATTCATATACCTATACTGCTACTACAGGGGAATATTTTATGTGTAAATGACTATGCGATTCAACGATAGTCATGATTTGTATTAAACGAAACATCAATATTAATTAATAATGAATAAAATTTACTATAGCCCACGAGGATATTGGAAAGGTGTAGGAGCAATAAAAAAATTAGCCACCGCGGCTAAGGTATCTAAAGATGTGGCCAAGGATTGGTTAAAGAAACAAGCGTTGTGGCAAATATATTTACCGGCACCGCGTTATATACCGAGGAAGAAGTTTGATATTTCTACAACGAATGAAGTTCATCAGGCTGACCTCTTGTTTCTTCCTCACGATAAGGTAAAACGCAAAACGTATAAATACGCTTTAACAGTAGTGGATGTGGCTAGTCGATACAAAGAGGCTGAGCCATTAACCTCGAAAGAATCAACAGAGGTAGCTAATGCACTGAGTCGCATATATAAACGCGGACCGCTAAAATGGCCTAAGCTATTTCAAGTAGATCCCGGTCGAGAGTTTATGGGATCGGTAACTAAACTGTTAACAAAGCACGACGTCAAAATCGTCCGTGGTGAAAGAGAGGCCCACCGCAGTCAAGCCATTGTTGAAAGATTTAACCGGACTCTAGCGGAACGTTTGTTTGGCTATCAGTATGGGATCGAAATGAAATCCGAGCGATTGAGATCAACCGAATGGGTGACACGATTATCAGCCGTTGTATCAGCGCTGAATAATGAAGTGACAAGATTAATAGGGAAGAAACCATCCGATGCGATTAAAATGAAATCCGTGACTTCCGAATCTTCAGCACCGAGGAGAGGCAAAGAACAAAAACTTCCGGATAGAGTAAGGGTAAGATATCTATACCAGCCCGGTGAACTCGAAGGAGGCCTACGTCGCGCAACCGATCCCATATGGTCCCTTAAGACGTATAACATTAGTCGATTGGTTACGAAAGTAGGAGAGCCTATTCTTTATTATCTTCAAGATGGACCGGGTAGGGCATTTGTACGAGAAGAGTTGTTCATAGTTCCCCACGGTACGGTATTACCACCATAACCATAAGCATAGGTAGTTACACCATCATTATCAATCCATCTCTTTGTATCTAAGGGGGATAATGATGTCTTGTTCATTCTTAATCCATATATCCTATGATCGTAACTTCTTAAAGAGTTCATCTCGTGTTTGAACGTTCTACCATTGAATAATGATTCTTTATACTGTTCATGTTTGATATGCTTTTTTACCACATACTTCTTAACGCCCTTGGCTTTTCTTATCTCTCCATTATCGGACTTTTTTATAGAATACATCTTAGGTCTTAATCCCACATACTCCGCTATAGGAGTCCCAGCACATTCATCCTTCATCTTACCTAATACCTTTTTATTTACTACGCTGTGCAGTGGATTATCTTTTGGGTAATCGCTCGTGTCGTACATATCTATTTTTTCTGCCATATCTTTATACACATCCTCGGTTTGTATTTCCATCAATAAAGAATCTGTGTCGGTATATAACACCTCACATCTATCGCCGTATTGCTTCTTAAGTTCGTTGTAATAAAAGTCATACATTAAGTGTTTTGACAAGTCGAGAATACTCATACCGACGTACACCGGTCTGTTGAATTTTATATTACTTTTCTGCATATGCAACGCGGCTAAGTCGTTATCGAATATCTTCCTTCTGTTAAAAGCCGGACTGGCTATGAGTTTCCTGAGTCTTTCTTCCTCATTAGATCTGACTAATTTAACATCAACACGCTTCCTTAGATTCTCCATAGTTTTACCGAATACCGAGTTATTCATGAGCTTATATAGATTCTTTTCGAAATCGCTGGTGGCTATCTTTCTTAAATCTGTGTTCAACCTTATATAGGGCTCCATCCAACGGCTTTGATCGAACTTTAGAACTCTGTGTATTTTCTTAAGTTTCATACCTAACGATAGATATAACTGGAGATTTCTGTAGTGAACTATATATTTTGTCTTATCCATCAAATTTGGTACGAGTTTTTCTACGTTAGCTAACCTATTATTACCCATCAATGAACGTTGATATTCCGACATCCAGTCTTTATTAACCATTAATCTTTCGGGAGCTAGCGGATAACTGTTATGGTCTTTATGTAAGGAACTTGGATATTCCAAGTCAACTTCTAGTATGTACCCTTTATTCTCATCATTATTATTGATATCATTCGCATTGACCCATTCAAAACCACCCGTGGGTAAAGGTTGACTCATAGCCCATCCGTACAAATTGTTAGCGTCGAGATATAATATGTGCGTGTCGGGTTTACTCGGATCGTATCCTTCCACTAATTTATTATTAGCCTTAGAATACCTTTTCGCTGCCATCGATATACCACCTCTTAATCCTTTCTCAATAAACAAGTGCATATCGTAATCTGTGAGTAGTTTTAGTTCTACGCCGGTCTTCTTCAACAATGCATCCCACGATAGTCCAGGACTGGAATAGTACCATGCCGGGTCCAAGCCGTATTGTTTTAAACACGTCTTTCTAAATATCTCGAATATATCGGCGAGTAACAGTACATCGGTTTTTAAGTACAGATCGTGATAATCACCTAAATTCTTACAACCTAATTTATCCCAGACCGTCAGAGCGTGTTCATAATCGGCATCTGTTATTCTAGACTCCGTTAAGTTACTATAGAATGATTCAAGGGGTGGTAATTCAGTTTCTTCGAATCTAGACCAATCATCCATATATTCGTAAGGATATACACCTTTTCTCAGCAACAAATGACGAGTTATCTTATCGGTATATTGATTTGTTATCACGAAGTCATCTGGATTGTTCGCTTTAGCTAAATTGTCCAGGGAAGATAACAGAAACTGTACGGAGTCTATGAATCTAAGCCCATTACTTTGCTTTATTCTAGATTTCCCATCCTTGTCCCTATAATGTATAGTTTTAGTCAACGAGAACGATATGTATTTTTCCATATTATTAGGAATGCACGTTAAACCGCCGTCGGTCTTTGAGATAGCTTGCATAATGAGATGTGAATCATATCCTCTAAGATTATGAAACACAACGGGGATGGGTATTGTTTGAGAATTCATTTTTAGTTTCAAGTTACACTCGTTATGAGCGGCTCCCCGATAATTACCCGTGACGTGACAATGATCTCTTACGGAATCCCCATCCAGGGGTTTATTACAAACGTGACAAGTCGTTGACTTCTTGTGGGCCCTCCAATCATCTATCGTCATACGCATGGGTTTCTTACACGATAATTTTTCCCTGATTATTCTCTCTTCATTTTGTAGATATTCTAGGAACTTTCCCGCTGCATCGGGACCTCTGTAAATCATGGGAGTGTTTGTTTTCCCATCATACCTTACAACTATATATCCAAACCCACAAGGAATATGTTCTTGAGTTTTGTACGTAAAACTACTCTCTTGATTATTGCGTTCGGTATTTTGTATGGGCTTGATAAGCGCTTCGAAGTCGGCGTAAATTACGTACGGTACTGGCATTTGATTACAATAGTGTTCAAATTTTAATATATTTTTTCCCTCTTTAGGCATATCGATCCTGATAGCGGTCTGTCCAATTGTCTACGGGGAACAATGCAGATCTTATCATCATTCTTAAACAATCATCGGATTTATTTTTTACGTTAATTATGGCTTTTTTCTTCTTATAATACGGGGGTAAATCTATATAAGATCCACCTTTGAAGGGCATATAATTCGCTATATCTAAATATAAACTATCGATTCTATCCACATCCCAACCCGAACCTCTATTAGTCCAGCGTTCTAAAGTTTCCTGTATCCTCTGAATTGATGTATCTAATGATGCGTTTATAGTATCGGATTCGGTTATAACTTCTTGATTGCTTCGGAAATATGGTTCGGTATATTCGGTACTATCGTCTGCGTTACTTTTACTCAATGTCATTTTAATCGTCAGCTGGTATTTTATACTTTGTAAATCATCTAATTCCTCGTTAATTTTACTCGATATGATGGGCTTAATATCGTTAACATCCATGTTGGAATTAATATCCATCTTCCAACCTCTTAGATATTTACCAACGCCGGCGGATGTGGGTACAAATATTAATTCTTGTTGTTGTTGATTATCATCATCATTATGTTGAATATCATCCTCGTCTTGTTGATTATTATCTAGTAAAGCGATCAATTCAGCTCTTCTCATTCGAGAATAACCTCTCAGCCCACTGTTTCTCGCTCGAACTCTGAGTTCTCTAACAGTCTGGGGTGGTTCCAAACCGAGTAAGGTAATCAATTCAGCTTTTCTCATTCGAGAATATCCACGCAGACCACGTTGCTTTGCCATAGCCTTCAACTCTCTGACAAAAACCATTGTGGTTGAATGGTATATGCAAAATGATTCATTTGTCTAATTGGTTGTTTTCATATATCTAAATACGTATCCTCCCCAACCTATTCCTCTCATTGATGTAATCTCTCTTCCTAGCATAAATAATCTGATTCCTGACCCTATCAGCACCGTGTTTCTTACATAAACAATAACGACCTTTGACCCCTATCCCGCATTCAGAACACTTATAGTTTATGTGTCCACGCTTGATGTAATAATTGTGTATACCGCAGTAAACATCAACACAGCGGCGGTTACATAGAGTCGTCTTCCCCATAAGTGTAAACTTGCAGTTATTCATGGTATATACATCTATCATATCATTTGTCTAAATGCAAATCACATCTAAACTATTGTATAGCTGAAAATCAATACAGCAGATAACCCCATGATAACAAATGCGACCTCTCTGTCTTTCTGAGCCTCTGACGGTGTATAAAACTGACTCATTGTTGGTCTAGGTATTGGGTCGAGTTTTTTCCCATAAACGAGGTAGTATTCATGCATGGCAGATTCAACATCCTTAAACGTTTGAATTGAATGTCCTTCCTTAATCAGTTTTTCATGAATAAAGTCTAATCTCTTCATTCTCTGCTGCGTATATTGTAACTGAGCTGCTTGGTATTGTTCTAATGCTTTATTATGTCGTTTACGCTCCTCTTCAACTTCTTTAGCGTTTGATTCCCTCATACTGGAAAATAAAAGATTACTCCCCGAAAAAGCTAGAGCATTAACAACAGCTCCACCGACCATCATCGCAATTGATGCCATATAAAATATTCAAATGTTCAATAATATAAAATATTCAAATGTTTAATTACTTCATTATGTCTTCCGGGATAAGTCCTTGTTTGATGAGCATATCCTTCGTTGCCATTGCTAATCCAATATCCAGAATCATCATACCTATATCAAATCCATTAAAATCTAGCTTGGGAGGTGTGGCTTTAGTAATCATTTTAGCCATACGGGCATAGCCAATGGCCAAGCCGGTGACCACCGCTGAATGATACGTCGCGTTTACCAACATTTTACCGTCTGTAACTGGAGTAGTCATGCTTCTTATAGCATTATATGAGGACTAACCTCTAATTGAACTTGTTGTTGCGGCGGGGGTGACGTTTTCTCTTCTCCGGTCTTATAAAAGAACCATACAGCCGCTATACCAGCAAGTCCTACTAGTGCCCATGTTTTAATCGGATTTGAATTATTTATTAATTTTGCTTTGCGCGCGAGCCCTCCCTTTCTTCCTGCGGCTATTTTTGGGGGGTTCTTAGTAACTCTGGGTTTTAGTATTTTCTCATTCACTGGTGGTTCCTCATTCACTTGTGGTGCATCCTCATTCACATGTGGTTCCGTTTCCGCAATCTGTTGTGGTTGCGCAATCTGTTGTGGTGTCACCTGTTGTGTCTCCATTATTATTAAGTGGGCACGTATGTTTAAATTGACAATACCTAGCCGTTATTAAAGCTGTGGTGAGTGGAGCTAAGAACATTCCGAATCTATGATAAAACTCACAGCTCACTGAGCTTATAGCGTGTTCGATGAATGGGTCTTTCTCTAGAGATTCGCATAAATACATGCGATGTTCTGCCGGGATGGGGAGAAACGTACTAGCTACGACTGTGTATAGTTGTAATATAGACGACCCTATAGTTTTAGTCATGGTAGCTCCCAGTCTAGACTCGTAACGCGCGTACAGTTTTTTAATCTCTTCGTCGGTCATGTTATCAATTTTTTCGATGGTATAATTTTCTCCCAAATATTGGGAACATTTTCCACCGGCTACCAAAGCCGCGAGTCTTTCTCTATGTTTATCTGCATGTTCTTCTGTATGTTGATCAGATTCTTTGAGCATTTGTTCGATGAGTTCGTCGCATTCCATAATGTAATACCTAAGGAGATATTTAAGTCTAACATAATATAATATGACGTATCCAATACATCCCGTAATAATGAACTGTTGCGAAAGAATGATGATTTCGAACCATTTTATGTAATATTAACCGCTAATGTTCAATTTGCTACATTTTATGTAATATTAACCGCTAATGTTCAATTTGCTACATTTTTGCTACATTTTGCTATAATTTGCTACATTTTTGCTATAATTTTGCTAAGCAATTGCATAAGCAGCTGGTTGATAGGTTTTTAATAAGAGTTTACAGTGCTTCGTTGCTGCTAACACTTTTCTGACTTTGTCACGTTCATTCTTGGTATAAATGACATCATTTTCGCGTAAACATTCCTCGAATGAATCTCGGTCTTTGCAATGAAACAGCGCTACCCATTTGGTCTGCTCTCTGAGATCTTTCAGGACAGAGTTGTATTTTTGAGTAAGTACCCAAACGCTATGTTGAGTATGCCGTCCAGAGAATGCTAAATACGAAAGCATATCTTTCTTTTTTGTTAATTCTTTACTCGCGCTGCAGTCGTCTATTACGAAAAGGGTTGATTCTCCTTTGTATTTTTCGTGACATACTCGGAGACAGTCTTGTAAACGATCGCCCGGATCGACTCTGTGTATTCCGTCGTCATTCATTACCCAATCTCTCGATAAGTATGTTTTATTTACGCTTATAGTCGGGCACAGAATAATAATATGATCGAAAACGTCCCGATAATGACTTTCTAAAATATCTAGAATAAAGTCTGTTTTTCCGCAGCCCGTTTGCCCGCATATGATAGCGCAGTGCGGATCTTTAGGTAAAAGATTATCAATAGATTGCTTGCACGAATCTCCCATTCTGTATATTAAGTTGCGCATCCATAATCACGTACAAATATATGCTTAATTTACCAGCTGATTCGAAGAGCTTCATTATCTGTATGGTGACACCCTCGCTAGCATTTTCTATTCTCCTCCCACTGCCGTGTAATTGGTCATCGTCCGTTGTTCGCATGTCGAGCCATAGCGCGTACTTCGAGGTGAGGTATTCACCCATCGATACACTCCCGAGAGACAGATCTTTCACGACCGCGTTAACTTCCGGAGAATGTTTTATAGAAGGAAGTTTTTTAATCTCATCCCACTGGTGATACGATAGCATTCCTTGGCTATATAGTTGATTAGGAACGCCCTCGATAGTCAATTCTACTTTCGTAATCTTGGGGTTGTAGAACTTCTCGGTATTTCTTTTAAACGCATCGGAGGGGTCCTCGAACAACATTAAAATACCCTTCAAAGACCTCGTGGGGACGTTTAGATTGATATTCCACAACATATCTTTTTTGTCCCTCGTGATCTTTCGGTGTCGCAGCACGCGATCATACAAAATGGCTAAACTTCCCGAATACTGGTTACGAATTTGTCTTGCTAATTCGGGATCCGTTATCATATCGTAATCCAAAGAGATATTGTCAATGGAATAGCTAGCTTCTTCAGCGGATCTGATTACTCTACCGTAGTCGTTAAAAGTGAGTTCGTATTCTAACCTATCTCCTAGGGATGCTTGATAAAAGGGCATGTGGGAATCTAGTAATTCAAAGTCTAGGGGAATATAGAATCGGTTACCTAATGCGTCGGCAACGGCCTGATCTTTTACGACAGTACCATCACCACTAGAAGCATCTACGCGCAGTCTCAATGTGTTCTTATTACAAATACCTTGGTACTGTAAGTTTTCCCGCTCTTTATCCGTTCTCCAGAGATCCATGTAACAATAGTATACATCGCTATCGTCGATACTCAAAACCTCATTACCGCTAATTTTAATAGCGATTTTCTTAACGATAGCACGACCTAAGTTCTGAACGGGCTCCCTGTTAACGTCGGTAGAATTCAAAACAATCGTAAATGCTAGTCGGACAGTTCCCGGAACTAACACATCGTGTGCGCCCAGATTAGGAAAGCGAACCAGAAGCGTTTGATTCTGATCGATGGTACTAGGGTTATTAGTTATAGTAACAGACTGACGAATTGCCTTGACCCCTAATGGATCTCGTTGTGGGTTTAACTTGCGTCCGTATTGCGAAGACATTGTTATATTGAAAACATGTACCCTATGTTTAATATAAAAATGACTGATTTTGAACATAATGACTTTGATCTAGATAACATAACTGATACTAGTACCATCGAAGAGGGTACTGATGAAACCAGCTTTATGATCCCAACCGTAAATGATGAACTTTTACAATCAGCCGTTGATGATTATTACGATACATTAAAAGATGATAAAAATTATGTTACTCCAATAGGTCGTGACTATTCAAAGTTTATGCTAGATAGTAAAGGAATATTGCGACTGCGTGGCGCTCCGGATATTGATCTTATGCATTCTCGTACTCGTAAGCCCCTAGCCTTGTCTACGATAGCCGCTAAAAAAGGCATCGGCTTTGTTCGTGATGAATTAGGTTTTGTAGACTACCGACGACTTTCCGCGAAGACTACTAAGGCTCTTCAGACTATGAGGAAAGAACTCGTTAATACAGATGATTTGGAAGCAGCCTCGATGGTGGCCTCGGACGGACTCGGAGAAATCTTAGATACCTACTACGATAATTCAACGTTACAGGTACCACATTCGGAGTTCAGTATTAGGGAATTACGAGGTCTTGACAAGGCAATGCAAACTATGCGGGGAGAACTCATCAATAATATAGCCAAGCTATCCGAAATCGACAAACATATAGCTCAAGAGAAAACAAAACTCGAACAGGCGGGCGATGAATTCAGTAGACGCCGCGTAGCGGAAAGATTGCGTAACCTAGAAGAGGAAAGATTGGCCCGCCTCGAAGTGGCTTCCAGTAATAGAAAGGCACTTCGTTCGCAAATCAGTCGAATTCGAGAAACTATCGATCAAGTCCTCAACGATGATACTACACTGGCCGATAAAATTAAAACATTGTTCAGAGAACAGGGAATAACAATTGCTAGTATTTTAACCGCGTTGGGATTTATTATATCGACTTTGACTCTCTCATTAACAGGTGGTGGCACAGGTGGAGGCGGATCACCGCCTAACGATAAAAACGGTATAAGAGAGTGGATAAAAAAGCATTTAAAAGCATTAGGTTCAGCACTGGGAAAGCCCGCTGAGAAAGCCGCGGCCGCACTTCCCGGTATAATAGGGAGTGTTGTTTCCTGGCTATTGAATTTATTAGCTAAGACCACCACTTGGCTTAGTCAAAACTTGTGGGGGTTGATCGTAGCAATTGCGGGGCTGTTGTACGTATTCGCTAAAGACTATTTAACCAAATCATGAGTAAGCCAACCGAGACTCCACCCACTACAAGCGCTGTTTTTTTCATCTATATGTTGTTGATTTTTAGCCGCAATATGCGGTGACACTTGTGAATCAGTAGATGGTTGCGCGATAGTTGGTGTTTGTGGCTTGACTATTCCCTTTTCACCCGTGATCGTTTGCGTTATTAATTCGACGTTCATATCTGAATTTATACCTGGTTTTTGTTGATCGGTAGCGATAACAATTTTATTATTATAACCGATCACTTGACCGATCTTAAGTTCCATATTACTCGGAGACATGTATAGTCCCGGTGCATAAACGAAGTCCACTTTGGATTGAGCGTACTGTAATGCATCTTGAAAACGCTTTATAGACGATGGTATGTCAACTGGTGAATTAATGGCGTCCTCCACGTTTGCGACAAACTGTTTTTGCGCATCGAGCGCCGTCCCAGAACCGATAATGGACGTTCGTGTTTGCGATTGTGCTCCGAGAATTGCCCATACATAAGTTCTTATCGATTCATTAACTCTTACAAATCCTGGGTTAGTAAAATTATTTCCTGTTTTATCATTAAGAAATTCTGCGGTATCGTTCATTTGTATAAATTTTTTAACAATATAAATTAAACCACTCTTAAAACTCATAATATCCCCTCTCCAATCGTTACTATAAAGTTCCCAGCCATGATACCAATGACCGACTTTATACCGATAATCATACATTCTTGAGTAAAGTTTGCTGGCCTGCCGCAACTTATAAAAATTAAGACCAGGTTTATGAAGTTCTCTATATACATAATCGCTTTCTTCTTTGACGGATTTATTTTCCTCTGTGTAAGGAACACCTAGACCATGGTTTGCTCCTTTAATACGCCAATCTTTACTCGTAGAAACATTAAATTCCTGACAAATACGCTCAAATGCGGATCTATCATAATTATTATTTGTGGAATTCCACACTCGATCCTGCGGTAATGGAGCACTAATTTCTTTAAGTATACGTCTAATCTGATAGTACACGTGAAATGACATAACAGACTTATTCAGTTCAAATCCTGGAGCGTAAAGAGATACGCCACATCCCGTTGTGGCACACCATATGGCAAAGTTTAACTGATTCTGCCAAAATTGCATCGGATTGTGAAACCAATCGTGAACCATTTTATCGCTAGTTGCCGTGACTCTGTATTTTTCAAAGATATCGGGGAATTTAACTAAAAATTCAGCACCAGAGGCAGTTACTATAATCGATTGATTAGTAATGTATCTCGATTTCATATTTAAGTTATGATATAGTATCATTGTATATTTAATATGTATGTTACACTCCTGGGAATAACAAATAGTCAGTCTATTGAACTGCTTCGTACTATCGATAACTCGGATGGACAACTCGAAGTAGCTCTATGCGATGTAACGTATCACCCACGGTGGACCAATATAAGTGCTGCGAGAGGAAATAATGAGATAATATTAACACATGAAAGAGATAGAATTATTACTATACCTGATGGGTATTACAGCGTATGCTCACTCAATGATGAATTTTTTAAGCCTTATGGAGCTAGTCTAACACAAAATGAGGCGACTGGGAGACTGAAATTATCCCCTGGATGAATGGGTGTAATTCCTTACAGGAACTTAAGAATTACAATTGGATTTGCAACCAATTATACTATAATAGTCGATTCATCAAATGAGGGAAATACATTACCCGATTTAGTTCCCTATAAAGAGCTGTGCATCCATCTTGATCAAATCAGTACAACGGATAATATTCAACAAGAAAGTCCTTCAACTTTGCTCAGAAGTGTTCCAGTGAAAAATGAAAAATACAATAGTGGCAGAACGGAATCTTTCTCATCATTACAATATAAAAAATTGAAGCAGGGTATTATTTCAGACCTCAAAATTTCTGTATTAGATGTAAAACACCAACCTGTACATTTAGGATACTTAAGTGTAACACTCCATATTATAAATAATGGTTGATGCATCAGGCCCTGGAACGATAAGACAATGTAATACAATTGCGCTTTCCGATCTCGGAGACACGGAAGGATTCGATAAACCCGGTACCAATGGTAAGTTATACGCTTTACACTTACACGATAATGTATACAAGCGGAAAGAAGTCACATTCGCGGGTAATCTAGAAGATTTAAGCGATGTCGACGTTAGTAGACTCCTTAAAACCACTCCGTACAATATTATTTACAACAGTGAGAATAAATGGACTATGGTCGAGGCAAACATCAAGTGGCTACTGAATATCGTCATTACCCCACCTTATGCCATGATGGGTAAGGGACATAATTTAACTAAGATAATAAATAGTGGCATCGTACTCGCGGTCTATATCCCGTCAAAACGAAAAAGTGTGTTAGTCACTCCCCTGCCAGAAAAACCAGGTCATATGTTATATAGTCGTCCGGCAATCCAAAATGTTAGTTTAAATTTGGTTACAGAATTCGATAATATTAAAGTTAACTCGAGTGCAATACCTAATATTTCTACGCTTATTATTGAAGTCTTGTTCGGAGATGCACCGGTAGATGCCTTCGAAATATTACCAGGTCTATCGATTAAATGGCTCAAGAAACACGAGCGTCAACGTTGCAGTATTATTCATGTCGGTGCATCACCCGTTACATCCCTCGAGGGGGTTCAAATTATTAAAAGTGGTAGTATTTCTCTTTCTAAGATATTCTTGCCGTATAATATACATTTGATAAGGTTGATGTATACTCTCAAAACATTTAAGCAAGACCAATTAAAGACTATTATATATTCGTAATATACACTATGAGTTTATATCCAGCGCTCGATGAAATGAAGGAAACTGTTGATGGATTTCGATTACATCAAATAAGCGACATAAAACATCGAATAGAAAAGGATAGGGAGTTGAGACTTGGATTGTATAAAAAGTATCGCAGAGCCGTGAATGCTCTGGACGGAGTTGACACCGCTCTTGTAGTAGCTGGCATGGGACTCGGTGTAGCCGGTGTCGGTTTACTATCAACTATAATCGCCGCGCCTATCGTGCTCGGCATGGATAAAATTCATTTCTCGTAGGTTGCAAAAGAAAGCATTAAAACACGATAGTATTCGGATACTCGCCGAAGCAAAGTTGAACAGCATTGAGGATCATATTTCGACAGCAGTGGCCGATTGTAAGATATCCGAGGAGGAGTTTCGTTTAGTGTTGTCGGAACTCACCAAATACAATGAAATGAAGCAGGAGATTCGATCAAAATCTCATAAGACCAATGGTATTAGCGAAGACGAGAAAAAAAAGTTCATAGAACAAGGGAGGCAACAAGCGCGTCAATTATTCCGTGCCAAAACCAAAGAACTGGTTGGAGATTAAAAATGAATTGCTTACTATCGTGTGATTACATTTAGACAAATGCTTACATAAATATATAATAATGGAAAAAACTATTAAACGGAGAGAATTACCACAAGGTTTTTATTATATCAGTGATGTCAAACCAACCAAATACGGTAATCAATTGTTTCTTATCAATTTACAAAAAGAGTGTAGTTATATAGTCTGGTCTCCTAGTAAAATGAACGAAGAACTTAATAAAAATGTTGAATATCACTTTATAGATAAAAATAATGAAGAATATTTTTATTACCATTTAAACTCATCTAAAGCAATGATTGGACCCAGGTGGTGGTGAGCTAGAGCCAATTCAACTTAATCTCATGACTATCGTTGAATCGCATAGTCATTTACACATAAAAAATGCTACCTGTAGTAGCAGTATAGGTATATGAATCCCGCTCCAGTGGAAGTGAGCCAGAACCCCCATTACCTATACTACTTTATCCATTTGACTTACTTTGACAATAATATCAATACTATCTAGCTTCATATGCAAGTCTGTAATTACATCAGAAAGCGGTCTGTATATATGTCATAAATTGATGTCAACATGTGTTTACACCTGAACAGACTGGACCCATGAAACAAAGAAACAAATGATAACTTACAGTGAATTCTATACAGCTATGAAAAAATGGCAATAACTTATAAACGAACTTACCATACAATGTTTTTTCACTAATGATAAGCGTTGCATTTTATTACGAATCTTTATAATTTCAAGTTACTCGCACGACCAGTATAAGAAAGAGGAACGAGAGGTTTGTAGCGTATACATTACTGCATGGTTGTGTGGATTATACTTGGTAACTGTTATATATGAATTTTTACTTTCTTCGTTTCTCTGCAAGTGATGTCCTAAAACCAATCTCATTAAAATCAGATCTTAGTTCTCACTATCGCTAAACGAAGATCTGAGGACATCCCATTACAGGTCACGTCAGAACGACCTTTCGCAAATTTTGACTGACCAATGAAATGACTGACAAGAAATCGACATTGGCCAATAAGAAGGTTGCTTTCTCAAGCTTTACGACACTAGTTTCAAACTGGCAACTACACTTCGAAACATATTTTGACGTATTCTCGATTAAGAATTTTAAAACTGATAAGAAGAACATTCTGGAATGGCTTATCTATAGATGGCCTAGATTGTATGGATATAATCATAAAGCCCGTAACTGTCGTTTGGAATACCCTGTGTTAAATATATCATGGTTGCATGATTTGAAAACACATTCCGACTGTCACTTTCATTGATCTGGTAAGCGATGCTCTGATTGGTTGGATCATAGGTCGTTCTGATGTGACCCGTAATGGGATGTCCTCAGATCTTTGTTTAGCGGTAGCGAAAACTAAGATCTGATTTGAGTGAGATTGGTCCTAAAACATTTCATAATATATATTAATTTTGTCTTTCATAGGATATGCAGCAAGAGCAAGAGCAAACCAAGAAAAGGACAAATCCTGCGAATGAGGTGAAGTTAGGTTTCCTTTCTCATTACTGTCATGACTAATTATTTTAGTAAAGAATTTATCTTGTCTTATCAACCAGACTTCTTAGACAGTATGAGCAAGTTGGTAGCTAAGTTATAACCTGTGTGGCCTGTGCATGTATGTTGCATGACCTAACAAAATCTTCTTTACATTTGCCTGAAACGACCCTATGCACATCACCATCACCACGCCATGTATCTACCTCAACAACAGGACTGTCTGACCATTCCAGTGACGCAGATATCGTCACACTGAAGTTTGAAGTCGCCAGCCTCAAAAAGGAAATCCAGGAATTGCGACTATTGGTAGAGTCGATGGTTTCTGACAGCACGCCACCTTCACCAATATCAGTCCTTCCATTACCTGCCCTGTCTCCGTTAAACAATGCATTGCCGTCACCACAACTGTCATCATCTCCCCTCTCAACGACATTCACTGTATTGCCATCCGCCACGTCCTTAACATCAACGCACTCCAACATCATCACAGAAAGCAAAAGAAGAAGCAAGGCAGCGAGGTGGACAGACCTGTAAGCAGCTCGCAAAAGAACTTTATAGAACAGTTTTCACCCTGCGAGAAACGTATAAAAGAAATGTTTACAGGATGATAAAGTCAGGCCAGAACATCACTGTCCAGCCATTTCACATCGCAAAGATGGCCATGATATTTGATGTCATATTCAGTACCTTCCCACCCAAGGACAAAGCAAAGGAAAAACAAGAATGTGTATACGCTATCAATCAAGTAAACCGATACGTGTGGGGTCGGTGAATGAAAAGAATTGAACTTCCACCAATGATATTAATGAAATATAATGTTACTTATCCCATGGATCTGCTGTTAATAATTCACAACTTTAAGTTCAACTCTGTCTAGTCGAAAACAACTTTCAATATTGTGCAGTTAGTAATGTCACGTTGGTTTTCAATGTCCATTTCTAAATATGCAATAGCCTTTGAATATACCGGGCGGCCACTGTAAAGGAGGGCGGGAGTTTGCATATGCTTTTTTCCATGCTAAATATATAAAGTTACTCTTAAATGCAAAAACATCAATGCTCTCAAGTAACATGTCAATACAAATGTATTTAAGTATGTCAGTTATTCCCAGTATTCCCATGTTCAAATGAATCCTTTTAAATCAGTTTTATTTGTCACTTCATGTAATAGTGTCTTTTGGCGGAATCGTGTGTAAACATCAACCATAATCGTTTTAAAACAACGCCTGGTAGTGAGCACAGTCCATAAGAAAATGAACTTTCATTAACAGCTGTAAAACGTCATTGTCGCTTATTGGTCGACACCCAGTGGCTAATGTGTACAGGAAAACTGACCTTTTTGTATATTAAAGTATTTTTGATCCATTAGTTTTGTATTGGCACATGCGTGTCGCTATACTATTTTTTATGTATATCTCTTATTTTGAGCATGATATACGAAAATATAATGTTTGTCCGTCTGTTAAAGTTGTTATTTTTATTTCCTTATCCTAATAGCAGAAACTACATTGATATATTTCATCCCTGATAACTGGAATTCTTTTCCATTCACATGGAATAAAAATAAAAACGTGTGATTGCTACACTGCGCATCATATACATACCCATATCCTAAAACATCAAACAGAAACTATGGCAACATATGTCAGAATATTATACCAGGTACAATCATTAAGATTATATTTTCCGATCAAAATTATCACAAACTCACTGCAGTTATGATACTATATATGTGTAGCCATAACACATAAGTGGCGAATCCTTTAGATCCAGTGTTAGCAACCCTCGCTTCACGATCTGCTTTAGTATAGGCCTTTGTGAAACAAAGGACTATATTCCCATGTAAATTCCAATTCTTGTAAACTGGCGTCCATTGTTATGTGTTATATCATACGGTCCCAAGTATTTTGTGTTAAAAGGATAATACTTAATCTTGAATACTAAATGAAACAGGGACTGTGATGGCCGCTGTTAACACTCAGCATTTCGGGCATTTATGGACGAACGCAAGTCCTTAGTGTGTATGAATCGGATGAACCGAGGACCAAAATCGGAGTGAATCTAGAAGAAAAACACAATCAGTGTATTCAGGCACCATTGGGAATTGTGTTCTCATACACGACTCCCCATTCCGAAGACTGTTGATAACTGATACAAATGAGTTACACACATTAGCAAATATAAACATTTGTCTATTAGTTTCTTATTGTTTAATATAGAGTAGGTGTTCCATCCTTGCGAAAAAATTACACTTTTTAAGAACATGTCCATGTAAAGCTTTGTACTGTTAGTGGACGTAACCACCTACACCTCTCTAAATATAACAAGAGGAACATCCGATATACATGGGGAAGTAACACACGACAGCAATTCTGAAGTGTACATGTAGTGTACCAATATGGCGCCACTTTTGCGGCACTATTACCCACTTTCACGGCGCTATCGCGCTATTATCACGCCACTTTCACAGCACTATCACGAACGTATTGCGAAATAGTTTCGCGATACAAGGGAAGTGACTTTTGAAATGTAGTGTAGGGTTCAATGCAGAGCTAATTTCCTAATTAAGGTTACTATACTTTATGATCAAACATGATTTGATATGATGTTTCTAAAATGAAATTTTCCAACACACATGACCAGCCCACTGATAGAATCAGGCCAATTATATTCCTGGCTCCTGTCCTCCACCGACACAGAGGCACAACACAAAGCAAATAGGTTACCCATTTCAGCTGCCTCTTACAACCAGCAATAAGGTGATGGGGACCTTTTCTACACCTGGTCTAATGTGAAACAGAATTGTGTCTGTACTTCAGATTTATTACATATACCCATTGTTTCATTGTTCATTGTGTTTACACTTTGCTTCATAAAACTTAAAACCTAAAAAACAATAATTACAGGATTTGAATATTATTATATTTCTGTTTATGAATACTATGGGAATACTAATGGGAACCTATTTTTATATCATACCATGTCTTTATCTTAAGCTTGAACCCTAAAAAAACAAACATGTAGACTGTCAGTGATTGTACGTTAGATATGGCCTCTCACCTTTTCAGCATTTTCTCTTTGAGAATCATAGCTTCAAGTGTTGGATCAGTAAGTCTTGTTCCTTCCAAAACTTCAACTTGTCTATCATCCAAATCTGTCCATCGTGGAGTCCGCACCACCGGATATATTTTTAGTGGTTTCATATGCCACTTCTCATGCAGCTAAAACATGAAATTTTAAGTCACATTTAGGCAAGGATCTAAGGAAATTTTATACTGTATATGACATCATATTTTCTTATTTTTCTAACATAAAATTATAAGTCACATTTAGGCAAGTATCTAAGGAAATTTTTTACTGTATATGACATCATATTTGCTTATTTTTCTAACATAAAATTATAAATCACATTTAGGCAAGGATCTAAGGATAATCTTTACTGCATATGACATCAAAGTTGCTTATGTTTTTAACATGAAATTATAAGTCACATTTAGGCAAGGATCTAAGGAAGATTTTTACTGTATATGACATCATATTTAGGGCTCCAAGCCGAAAGGCTGGAAGCCCTATTGTAATCATTCGATTTATTAGGGCTCCAAGCCGAAAGGCTGTAGAGCCCTATTGTAATCGTTCGATTTATTATTATTTATTAGGGCTCCAAGACGAAAGGCTGTAGAGCCCTATTGTAATCGTTCGATTTATTATTATTTATTAGGGCTCCAAGCCGAAAGGCTGTAGAGCCCTATTGTAATCGTTCGATTTATTATTATTTATTATTATTTATTATTATTTATTATTCCGCCGATTTTTGTACCAGCGCTAGCAAAATAACCACTGGCCCGATTTGGTTCAAATTTTGTGTGTGTATGGAGACTGTTGAGTATTAGATGCCGCGAAAAACCCAAGGCCATAGGCCCAAAGGCCAAGGGCAGATAACTGATAAACAAGTATTTTTTGACGATATATTTTGCCCTGCTGCTCCACAACCGTTTGTCCGTTTACTTTCAAACCTTGCATGTACCTGCTGCTTCAGTTCCTTGACACTTTTTGTTCTTTGACTTTGGTCATTGATCACGTGGTTTGGCAGCCATATTGGATTCAAAGTTTTTACAAGGTTTTGGGGGTACCTGTCTTCAAATACTATCTCCTCTGAATCCACTGCATGAAATGATTTCAAACTTTCTGAGAATTGTCTCCTTACATAACACATCAAACTATGTTAGCCGTTTTTAGATAGCTTTGTTAGTGACGGCCCTATTGGATTTTGATTTTGATGATTTTTTTCAACGGAATTTTACTTTATATAAAGATCATATCTTGTAAGGTTCTCCACAGAAACTATTGAAAGTTCACATGAAGTTAGTCGGACATATGAACCTCATCTTTTGTTCTTGGTTGCATGCCAAAAGTAACACCGCTTGGTGGTAATATTGACAAAATACCAAATACATCGCTCAGAAAACCTAGGGTTATTTCCCTTTGACCGTCAAGTGTCTTTTGCAGTATGTATACTGCCCTTGAAGATGAGTGTTAGAATTGGTCTTCAGCAACCCATGCTTGTCTTAAGAGGCGATTATCGGGATTCGAACATTGTCTGGGCGGTAAATGGGTTTAGAACACTCTGGTTAGATCGTATCGGTGATGCCCTGCAAACGTTGACTTTCTTTCGACGGAGTTGGTACAAGCAAACCCTTTGAGGATTCGAACATGACTCCAGGTCGTGAACTGGGTCAAGAACTCACTGGGACCCATGTGGTGATGTCTCGCAAGCGGTTCCTGACGTTTGCCAGCGTTGGGACAAACAAACCATATGCGGATTCGAACATGGACGGCATCTGAAATGGGTTAAGAACATCCCGGGACGTTGTGGGACATGTTTCGTAGCGGCGATGTCTCGCAAGCGTTTCCTTACCTTTGACGGCGTCGGTACAACCAAACCATTTTGGGATTCGAACATGGACGCGGTTGGAAACAGGTTCAGCACTTAATCTAAGCAATGCGTCAGAAACCAGGGGTCCTGACAAACTCAGAACGCTAATCTGATTGACTGACGCTTAAATGACAAAGAAGTGACAGCCTGTTGAAGAGTCACCTAGCCGAATGGCTGAAGAGCCCTAGTGTTATCGTTCGATTTAACATTATTATTATTCCGCCGATTTTTGTACCAGAGCTAGCAGCATAACCAAGGGCTCGATTATGTTCAAATTGTGTATGTGTATGAAGATAGTTGAGTACTAGATTCCCCCAAAATCCCAAGGCCGTAGCCCCAATGGCCAAGGGCAGATAACCAAAAAACAAGTATTTTTTGAAGATGTAGTTTGCACTATTGCTCCGCAACCGCTTGTCCGATGAATTTCAAACCTTGCATGTATCTGCTGCTTCAGTTCCTGGACATTTTTTGTTCTTTGACTTTGGTCATTGGTCACGTGGTTTGGCAGCCATATTGAATTCAAGGTTTTCACAGGGTTTGGGGGGTACCTGTCTTCAAATCCTATCTCCTCTGAATCCACTGCATGAAATGTATCCAAACTTTCTGAGAATTGTCTCCATACATATGACATTTAACTCTGTTAGCCGATTTTGGATATCTTTTTTAGTTGCTGCCATATTGGATTCTAGGTTTTCACAGGGCTTTTTGGGTACCTGTCTTCAAATCCTATCTCCTCTGAACCCACTGCATGAAATGATTTCAAACTTTCTGAGAATTGTCTCCATACATAACACATCAAACTCTGTTAGCCGTTTTTGGATATCTTTCTTAGTAACGACCCTATTGGATTTTGATTTTGATCATTTTTTTCACAGAAACTTTACTTTGAAGATCATATCTTGTAAGGTTCTCCACAGAAACTATTGAAAGTTTTCATGAAGTTAGTGTGCCATATGCATCTTATTGTTTGTTCTTGGTTGCATGCTAAAAGTAACACCTTTGGTGGTAATATTTGATTAATATTTGGGACACCCCTGGAACACGCCAATTTCGTTGTGGCGATTTCCGGTGACTATTTTGTTACGGAATTGGTACAAGCAAACCCTTAATGGATTCGAACATGTCCGAGGTCGGAAATGGGGTAAGAACAGACTTGGACACCCCTGCACACGACAATTTTGTAGCGGTGATACCCTACAAGTGGTGCCTACATTTGAGGGATTTGGTACAAGGAAACCCTTTGAGGATTCGAACATGGACGTTTGTGCACAGTATAGCTTGGAGCCCGCCATTGCTGCTTTGCAGCTATATTTATTATTATTATTATTATTATTATTATTATTATCATTATTATTCCGGCGTTTTTTGTTCCAATCATAACTCAAGAACTACAACTCAGAATCTCTTCAAAATTGGCACCAAGATTCCCAATGTCCTGAAGCAGATACCACAAAAATCCCAAGGCTGTAGGCCCAAAGACCAAGGGCAGATAACCAAAAAACAAGATTTTTTTTAACATTTATGTTGGCCTATTGCTCCCAAACCGCTTGTCCGATTACTTTCAAAATTGGCATGTGTCTGCTGCTTTAGGTGCCTGTCATTTTTTGTTCTTTGACTTTGGCCATTGGTCACGTGGTTTGGCAGCCATATTGGATTCAAGGTTTTCCCAGTGTTTTGGGGGTACATGTCTTCAAAAGCATGGAACTCTGAATCCGCTTAATCAAATGCTTCCAAACCTTCTGAGAATTGTCTCCATACACAACAAATCAATATTTTAATAGCTGTCATTGGCCATCTTTGATAGTTGCGGCCAAATTTGATTTTGATTTTCATCACCGAAATTTTACTTTAAAGATCATATCTTGTAAGGTTCTTTAAAGAAACTATTGAAAGTTTGCATGAAGTTAGTTTCACATATGTACTTCATTTTGTGCTCTTGGTTGCATGATTAAAGTAACACTGCTTGGTGGTAATATGTGATTATTTATTTCAAAAATACTAAGAATGAAGCCTCGTAAAATCTAGGTAGGATTATTTCCCTTTGACTGTAGACTACTCTTGAAGATGAGGGTTAGAATTGGTCTTCAACAGCCCATGCTTGTCTTGATAGGCGATTATCAGGATTGGGTGGTCAGGCTCCCTGACTTGCTAATTTATTTCCCAATTGCCAAATGCTTACTTTTGACGGCTGGTCCACCCGTGCCCCCCGACACCCCCAGAACAGGCCAATTTCTTGCGGCCATGTCCAACCTGCCTGCAGTTACTATGTTTTACGACATTGGTACAAACAAACCATTTGAGGATTCGAACATGGTCTAGGTCTGAAATGGATTTAGAACACTCTGATTCACTCTGGCACGCTCAATTTCGGAGCGGTGACGTCCTGCAAACGGTGACTATCTTTTGACTGAGTTGGTACAAGCAAACCCTTTGAGGATTCGAACATGAGGATTCGAGGTCGGAAATGGGTTAAGAACTCACTGGGAAAAATGTTGTGATGTCTCGCAAGCGGTTCCTTACGTTTGACGGCGTTGGTACAAGCAAACCATATGCGGATTCGAACATGGACAGCGTCTGAAATGGGTGTAGAACACCCTGGACACGTGTGGTGATGTCTCACAAGCGGTTTACTACATTTGATGGCGTTGGTACAAGCAAACCATATGCGGATTCGAACATGGTCGAAGTCAAACATGGGTTAAGAACACACTGGGACACATGTGGCGATGTCTTGAAAGTGGTTCCTTACATTTGATGGCGGTTGTACAAACAAACCATTTGAGGATTCGAACATGGTCGAAGTTGGAAATTGGTTAAAACATCCTGGGACACCCAGGTCAATTTAGTAGTGGTGATGTCTCACAAGAGGTTCTTTACATTTGATGGCGTTGGTACAAGCAAACCATTCGGGGATTCGAACATGGTCGAAGTCAAACATCGGTTAAGAACACACTGGGACACGTGTGGTGATGTCTCACAAGCGGTTCATCACATTTGATGGCTTTGGTACAAACAAACCATATGCGGATTCGAACATGGTCGAAGTCAAACATGGGTTAAGAACACACTGGGACACATGTGGCGATGTCTCACAAGCGGTTCATTACATTTGATGGCGTTTGTACTAACAAACCATTTCAGGATTCGAACATGGTCGAAGTTGGAAATTGGTTAAAACATCCTGGGACACCCAGGTCAATTTAGTAGTGGTGATGTCTCACAAGAGGTTCTTTACATTTGACGGCGTTGGTACAGGTAAACCCTTTGAGGATTCGAATATATGAACGAGGTGGGAAACAGATTTAGCACTTTATCTCAGCAATGCGACAGGAACCCGGGGCCCGGACGAACGCAGAACGCTAATCCGTTTGACTGGAGCCCAACTGACAAAGTAGTTACGGCCTGTTAAAGAGTCACCAACCCGAAAGGCTGAAGAGTCCCAGTGTTAGCGTTTGATTTAATATTATTATTATTCCGCCGATTTTTGTACCAGAGCTAGAAAAATAACCACTGGCTCGATTTTGTTCACATTTTGTGTGTGTATGTGGACCGTTGGGTACTAGTGCCCGCCAAAAACCCAAGGCCGTAGGCCCAAAAGCCAAGGGCAGATAACTAAAAGAACAGAATATTTTGAAGATGTATTTCGCCCTATTGCTCCACAACCGCTTATCCGATTACTTTGAAACCTTGCATGTAATTGATGCTTGAGCTGCTTGACATTTTTTGTTCTTTGACTTTGGTCATTGGTCTCGTGGTTTGGCAGCCATTATGGATTCAAGGTTTCCACAGTGTTTTTTGGGTACCTGTCTTTAAACGCAAACAACTCCGAGTCCACTGCATGAAATGCTTTCAAACTTTTTGATAATTGTCTCCATACATAACACATCAAACTTTAGTAGCCGATTTTGGAATTCTTTTTTAGTTACGGCCGTATTGAATTTTGATTTTGATCATTTTTTTTCATCGAAATTTTACTATAAATATCACATCTTGTAAGGTTCTCCACAGAAACTATTGATTGTTTTACATGAAGTAAGTGTGCTATATGTACCTCATTTTTTGTTCTTTGACTTTGGTCATTGGTCACATGGTTTGGCAGCCATTTTGGATTCAAGGTTTCCGCAGTGTTTATTGGGTACCTGTCTTTAAACGCAAACAACTCCGAGTCCACAGCATGAAATGCTTTCAAACTTTTTGATAATTGTCTCCATACATAACACATCAAACGTTAATAGCCGATTTTGGAATTCTTTTTTAGTTACGGAAATATTGAATTTTGATTTTGATCATTTTTTTCAACGAAATTTTGTAAGGTTCTCCACAGAAACTATTGCAAGTTTACATGAAGTTAGTTTGCAATATGCATCTCATTTATTGTTATTGGTTGTATGCTAAAAGTAACACCGCTTGGTGGTAATATTTGATTTATATTTGGGACACCCCTGGAACACGCCAATTTCGTAGCGGCGATTTCCGGTGACTATCTTATGACAGAGTTGGAACAAGCCAACCTTTTATGGATTCGAACATGTTCGAGGTCGGAAATGGTTTTAGAACAGACCTGGACACCCTGGCACACGCCATTTTCCTTGCAACAATACCCTACAAGTGGTGCCTACATTTGACGGATTTGGTTCAAGGAAACCGTTTGAGGATTAGAACAGGGACGTTTGGGCACAGTGTTACTTGGAGCCCGCCATTGCTGCTTGCAGCTTTAATTATTATTATTATTATTATTATTTATTATTCCGCCGTTTTTTGTTCCAGAGATAGCAGTTTAACCACAGGGTCGATTTTGTTCAAATTTTGTGTGTGTGTGCAAGTTGTTAGGTACCAGATACCACAAAAAACCCAAGGCTGTAGGCCCAATGGCCAAGGGCAGATAACTGATAAACAAGTATTTTTTGAAGATATATTTCGCCTTATTGCTCCGCAACCGCTCGTCCGATTACTTTCATACTTTACACATGTCTGCTGCTTCGGGTGCTTAACATTTTCTGTTCTTTGATCTTGGTCATTGGTCACGTGCTTTGGCAGCCATATTGGATTCAAAGTTTTTACAGGGTTTTGGGGGTACCTGTCTTCAAATCCTATCTCCTCTGAATCCAATGCATGAAATGCATCCAAACTTTCTGAGTACTGTCTCCATGCATATCACATCAAACTCTGTTAGCCGATTTGGGATATCTTTTTTAGTTGCTGCCATATTGGATTCAAGGTTTTCACAGGGTTTTTTGGGTACCTGTCTTCAAATACTATCTCCTCTGAATCCACTGCATGAAATGCTTTCAAACTTTCTGAGAATTGTCTCCACACATAACACACCAAACTCTGTTAGCCGTTTTTGGATATCTGTCTTAGTGACGGCTCTGTTTGATTTTGATTTTGATGATTTCTTTCACCGATTTTTTCCTTTATATAAAGATCACATCTTGTGAGGTTCTCCACAGAAACTATTGAAAGTTTACATGAAGTTAGTCGGGCACATGTATCTCATCTTTTGTTCTTGGCTGCATGCTAAAAGTAACACCGCTTGGTGGTAATATTGACAAAATACCGAACATATCGCTCAGAAAACCTAGGGTTATTTCCCTTTGACCGTCAAGTGTCTTTTGCAGTATGTATGCTGCCCTTGAAGATCGGGGTTAGAATTGGTCTTCGGCAACCCATGCTTGTCTTAAGAGGCGATTATCGGGATTCGAACATTGTCTGGGTGGTAAATGGGTTTAGAACATTCTGGTTGACTCTGGCACACGCCAATTTCGTAGCGGTGATGTCCTGCAAACGGTGACTATCTTTTGCATGAGTTGGGACAAGCAAACCCTTTCAGGATTCGAACATGAGGATTCGAGGTCGGAAATGGGTTACGAACTCACTAGGACACATGCGGTGATGTCTCGCAAACGGTTCCTTACGTTTGACGGCGTTGGCACAGGCAAACCTTATGCGGATTCGCACATGCGCGTCGTCTGAAATGGGCGTAGAACATCACGGGACGTTCTGGGACACGTTGGTTTTGTAGCGGCGATGTCTCGCAAGCGTTTCCTTGCTTTTGACGGCGTCGGTACAACCAAACCATCTGGGGATTCGAACACGGACGAGGTCGGAAACAGGTTCGGGTTCGGCAC
This sequence comes from Haliotis cracherodii, assembly GCF_022045235.1. Lineage (NCBI taxonomy): Eukaryota > Metazoa > Mollusca > Gastropoda > Lepetellida > Haliotidae > Haliotis > Haliotis cracherodii. Next base: position 36,775,731 of record NW_027266286.1, read on the forward strand.
TTTATCCGAGCAGTGCGACAGAAAGCCGGGGTGCTGGCGAGCTCAGAAAGCTAATCCGTTTGACCAAAGCTCAATGGACAAAGGAGCTACGCTCATTCTTCTCCCGGACTATTTGACCCCCTGTCACAAAGTCCCTGTCACAAAGTCCCTGTCACAAAGTCCCTGTCACAAAGTGCCTGCCACCCGGCCTGTCGGCCTGTCACCCTGCCTGCCACCCTACCACCCTGCCTGTCACCCTGCCACAAGCTGCCGTTCAGCAGACCTCTGAATAGCAGACCTTTGGACACTTGTAACTCGGAAACTACTGGTCCGATTTCGACCAAATTTCGTGTGTAGATTGGGATTGTCCAGTTTATTATTGTCATCCTGTTGTCCTGTTGATATCTTTCGATTTATTAGGGCTCCAAGCCGAAAGGCTGTAGAGCCCTATTGTAATCGTTCGATTTATTATTAGGGCTCCAAGCCGAAAGGCTGTAGAGCCCTATTGAAATCGTTCGATTTATTATTATTATTATTATTATTATTATTATTTATTATTTATTATTCCGCCGATTTTTGTACCAGACCTAGCAAAATAACCACTTTCTCGATTCTGTTCAAATTTTGTGTGTGTATGTAGACCGTTGGGTACTAGTGCCCGCCAAAACCCCAAGGCCGTAGGCCCAAAGGCCAAGGGCAGATAACCAAAAAAACAGATTTTTTTTAAAGATGTATTTCGACCTATTGCTCGGCAACCGCTTATCCGATTACTTTGAAACCTTGCATGTATCTGCTGCTTGAGCTGCTTGACATTTTTTGTTCTTTGGCTTTTGTCATTGGTCACGTGGTTTGGCAGCCATATTGGATTCAAGGTTTTTACAGTGTCTTTTGGGTACCTGTTTTCAAATGCAAACAACTTTGAGTCCACTGCATGAAATGCTTTCAAACTTTCTGATAATTGTCTCCATACATAACACATCAAACGTTATTAGCCGATTTTGGATATCTTTTTTAGTTGCGGCCATATTGGATTTTGATTTTGATCATTTTTTTCACCGAAATGTTACTTTTAAGATCATAGCTTCTAAAGTTCTAAACAGAAACTATTGAACGTTTGCATAAAGTTTTAATACTATATGTACCTAATTTTATTTCTGGGTTGCATACTGAAAGCTCCACCGCTTGGTGGTAGTATTTGATTTTAGTAAAAAATTAAACTTGAGTACAAATACTGAAGGAAGCGCCTCATAAATCTACCATAAACCTCCATTCACTGGCTTTGCAGATACCCAAGCGTTCTCCACAGTCTTTTTAGTATTATGTGTACTACCCTTGATGATCAGGGTTAGAATTGGCCTTTTTCAACCGATGCTTGTCTCAAGAGGCAACTACAGTAAGCTTGTCACATGAGGCGACTGATCGGATCGGGTGGTCAGACTCGCTGACTTGGTTCTTCATTTCTCAATTGCCAATTGCTATGGTACCTTACTTTTGACGGCGTTATTAAAAGCAAACCATTTGTGGATTAGAATATGGTCGAGGTCGGAAATGGGTTAAGTACAATCTGGGAAACTGTGGCACACGCCAATTTGGTAGCGGCAGTGTCCTGAAAACGGTGACAATCTTTTGACGGGAGTTGGTACAAGCAAACCATATGCAGAATCGAACATGGTCGAAGTAAAACATGGGTTAAGAACACACTGGGACACATGTGGTGATGTCTCACAAGCGGTTTATTACATTTGACGGCGTTGGTGCAACCAAACCATATGCGGATTCGAACATGGTCGAAGTCAAACATGGGTCAAGAACACACTGGGACACATGTGGTGATGTCTCACAAGCGGTTCCTTACATTTGATGGCGTTGGTACAAACAAACCATATGCGGATTCGAACATGGTCGAAGTCAAACTTGGGTTAAGAACACACTGGGACAAATGTGGTGATGTCTCGCAAGCGGTTCCTTACATTTGATGGCGTTGGTACAAATAAACCATTTGAGGATTCGAACATGGTCGAAGTTGGAAATTGGTAAAAATCATCCTGGGACACCCAGGCACATGTCAATTTAGTAGTGGTGATGTCTCACAAGAGGTTCTTTACATTTGACGGCGTTGGTACAGGTAAACCCTTTGAGGATTCGAATATATGAAAGAGGTGGGAAACAGGTTTAGCACTTTATCTCAGCAATGCGACAGGACCCCAGGACCCGGACGAACGCAGAACGCTAATCCGTTTGACTGGAGCCCAACTGACAAAGAAGTTACAGCCTGTTAAAGAGTCACCAAGCCGAAAGGCTGAAGAGTCCCAGTGTTAGCGTTTGATTTAATATTATTATTATTCCGCTGATTTTTGTACCAGAGCTAGAAAAATAACCACTGGCTCGATTTTGTTCAAATTTCGTGTGTGTATGAGGACCGATGGGTACTAGTGCCCGCCAAAAACCGAAGGCCGTAGGCGGAAAGGCCAAGGGCAGATAACTAAAAGAACAGAATATTTTGAAGATGTATTTCGCCCTATTGCTCAGCAACCGCTTATCTTATTACTTTGAAGCCTAGCATGTATCTGCTGCTTGAGCTGCTTGACATTTTATGTTCTTTGACTTTGGTCATTGGTCACGTGGTTTGGCAGCCATATTGGATTCAAGGTTTTCATAGTGTTTTGGGGTACCTGTCTTCAAATGCAAACAACTTTGAATCCACTGCATGAAATGCTTTCAAACTTTCTGATAGTTGTCTCCATACACAACACATCAAACGTTATTAGCCGATTTTGGATATCTTTTTTAGTTGCGGCCATATTGAATTTTGATTTTGGTCATTTTTTTCAACGAAATTTTGCTTTAAAGATCATATCTTGTAAGGTTCTCCACAGAAACTATTGCAAGTTTACATGAAGTTAGTGTGCCATATGCATCTCATTTATTGTTATTGGTTGTATGCTAAAAGTAACACCGCTTGGTGGTAATATTTGATTTATATTTGGGACACCCCTGGAACACGCCAATTTCGTAGCGGCGATTTCCGGTGACTATCTTTTGACAGAGTTGGCACAAGCCAACCTTTTATGGATTCGAACATGTTCGAGGTCGGAAATGGTTTTAGAACAGACCTGGACACCCTGGCACACGCCATTTTCCTTGCGACGATACCCTGCAAGTGGTGCCTACATTTGACGGATTTGGTTCAAGGAAACCCTTTGAGGATTCGAACATGGACGTTTGGGCACAGTGTTTCTTGGAGCCCGCCACTGCTGCTTGCAGCTTTAATTATTTATTATTATTATTAGGGCTCCAAGCCGAAAGGCTGTAGAGCCCTATTGTAATTGTTCGATTTATTATTATTATTATTATTTATTATTATTATTTATTATTCCGCCGATTTTTGTACCACACCTAGCAAAATAACCACGGGGTCGATTATGTTCTAATTTTGTGTGTGTATGTGGACCGTTTGGTACTAGTGCCCGCCAAAAACCCAAGGCCGTAGGCCCTAAGGCCAAGGGCAGATAACTTAAAGAACAGAATTTTTTGAAGATGTATTTCGCCCTATTGCTCCGCAATGGCTTATCCGATTACTTTGAAACCTTGCATGTATCTGCTACTTGAGCTGCTTGACATCTTTTGTTCTTTGACTTTGGTCATTGGTCACGTGATTTGGCAACCATATTGGATTCAAGGTTTTTACAGTGTCTTTTGGGTACCTGTTTTCAAATGCAAACAACTTTGAGTCCACTGCATGAAATGCTTTCAAACTTTCTGAGAATGGTCTCCATACATAACACATCAAACTTTAATAGCCGATTTTGGATATCTTTTTTAGTTGCGGCCATATTGGATTTTAATTTTGATAATTTTTTTCACCCAAATTTTGCTTTAAAGATCATATCTTATAAGGTTCTTAACAGAAACTATTGCAAGTTTGCATGAAGTTTAGATACTATATGTACCTAATTTTTTTCTGGGTTGCATACTGAAAGCACCACCTCTTGGTGGTATTATTTGATTTTAGTAAAATGTGAGACTTGAGTACAAATACTGAAGGAAGCGCCTCATAAATCTACCATAAACCCCCATTCACTGGCTTTGCAGATACGCAAATGTTCTCCACAGTCTTCTTCAGTATTATGTGTACTAACCTTGACGATCAGGGTTAGAATTGGCCTTTTTTTGCAACCGATGCTTGTCTCAAGAGGCAACTATGCTTGTCACAGGAGGCGACTAATCGGATCGGGTGGTCAGACTCGCTGACTTGGTTCTTCATTTTTCAATTGCCAATTGCTATGGTACCTTATTTTTGACAGCGTTGTTAAAAGCAAACCATTTGCGGATTAGAATATGGAGGTCGGAAATGGGTTAAGCACACTCTAGGAAACTGTGGCACGCGCCAATTTGGTAGCGGCAATGTCCTGAAAACGGTGACTATCTTTTGACGGAGTTGGTACAAGCAAACCATATGCGGATTCGAACATGGTAGTAGTCAAACATGGGTTAAGAACACACAGGGACACATGTGGTGATGTCTCGCAAGCGGTTCCTTACATTTGATGGCGTTGGTACAAACAAACCATTTGAGGATTTGAACATGGTCGAAGTTGGAAATTGGTTTAAACATCCCGGGACACCCAGGCACATGTCAATTTAGTAGTGGCGATGTCTCACAAGAGGTTCTTTACATTTGACGGCGTTGGTACAGGTTAACCCTTTGAGGATTCGAATATATGAACGAGGTGGGAAACAGGTTTTAGCACTTTATCTCAACAATGCGACAGGAACCCGGGGCCCGGAGGAACGCAGAACGATAATCCATTTGACTTGAGCCCAACTGACAAAGAAGTTACAGCCTGTTAAAGAGTCACCAACCCGAAAGGCTGAAGAGTCCCAGTGTTAGCGTTTGATTTAATATTATTATTATTCCGCCGATTTGTGTACCAAAGCTAGAAAAATAACCACTGGCTCGATTATGTTCACATTTTGTGTGTGTATGTGGTCCGGTGGGTACTGGTGCCCGCCAAAATCCCAAGGCCGTAGGCCCTAAGGCCAAGGGCAGATAACTAAAAAAACAGAATATTTTGGAGATGTATTTCGCCCTATTGCTCCGTAATGGCTTATCCGATTACGTTGAAACCTAGCATGTATCTGCTGCTTGAGCTGCTTGACATTTTGTGTTCTTTGACTTTGGTCATTGGTCACATGGTTTGGCAGCCATATTGGATTCAAGGTTTTCACAGTGTTTTTAGGGTACCTGTCTTCAAATGCAAACAACTTTGAGTCCACTGCATGAAATGCTTTCAAACTTTCTGATAATTGTCTCCATACATAACGCATCAAACTTTAATAGCCGATTTTGGATATCTTTTTTAGTTACGGTCGTATTGAATTTTGATTTTGATCATATTTTTCAACGAAATTTTGCTTTAAAGATCATATCTTGTAAGGTTCTCCACAGAAACTATTGCAAGTTTACATGAAGTTAGTGTGCCATATGCATCTCATTTATTGTTATTGGTTGTATGCTAAAAGTAACACCGCTTGGTGGTAATATTTGATCAATACTTGGGACACCCCGGAACACGCCAATTTTGTAGCGGCGAGTTCCGGTGACATCTTTTGACAGAGTTGGTACAAGCAAACCCTTTATGGATTCGAACATGTTCGAGGTCGGGAATGGTTTTAGAACAGACCTGGACACCCTGGCACACGCCATTTTCCTTGCGACGATACCCTGCATGTGGTGCCTACATTTGACGGATTTGGTTCAAGGAAACCCTTTGAGGATTCGAACATGGAAGTTTGGGCACAGTGTTACTTGGAGCCCGCCATTGCTGCTTGCAGCTTTAATTAGGGCTCCAAGCCGAAAGGCTGTAGAGCCCTATTGTAATCGTTCGATTTATTATTATTTATTAGGGCTCCAAGCCTGAAAGGCTGTAGAGCCCTATTGTAATCGTTGTGTTTATTATTATTATTTTTCCGCCGTTTTTTGTACCAGACCTGCAAAGACAACCAGTAGCCAGAATGGCTTCAAAATCGACAGCAACATCGGCATCAACGTGACGCAGCGGCCATAAAAAATCCAAGGCCATAGGCCCAATGGCTAAGGGCAGATAACTCATCAAAGTTTCAACTTCAGTTTCAAAATGTCAGACTAGTCACGCTTTAGAATTTAAATATGCAGTTCGATAATGAAATGCTTTCACAAAATTCCACGTTTTACATACAGCAAACTGTGATCTGACAGTGAAAATGTCATTTTATGGGGAAAACAATCAGATTTTACGACACTTCAAACTTGTTCAGAGACTGAAAGAAGCGTCCTTGCTCTTGACGCTATATTCGGTAAATCTGTGGTATATGTTTGTGGATTTCATAAACAAGTACGTGGGCTTTGTGTATAAATTTCAGCGAACTGCTATTGTGTTCATCCGCTGTGGAGTGCCGAGATCAGTTGTCAGTGTACATTCTGCTGGTGAACAACGCAAGAAGAAACGGACTATTGAAATCTATTTTTGAAGCAGTGAAGAAGCTGCAGTAATATATCGGAATAAGCCCCGTTCACAGCATTTCAATCTACTTAGAACACTGATAACGTCTTCGCAACGGACTTCTCCAATAGGCATACTTATTTCTTGAAGTAGTACCGACACGGTGATGTTTGAGATGTAATGTTGTGCCCTGTTTCCTGGTGAACTGCAACTGTGTTCTATGGCTATGGTTTTTGGATTACAGCTTAGCTACTACTGGTCCGATTTCGACCAAATTTCGTGCGTGTTGCTTGCACATACAACATACATACTTGATAACAACATACTTGAACCTATTGTACCTCAGCAGATCATCCAATAACTGTCAGACTAGGCACTTTTTAGTATTTACTCATCCGAATCATACATTCACCAAACTGTGATCTTACATGTTTTGAAAATGTTTTTTTCGGGAGAAGGGGGACAAAGCGATTTTATGACGTTTCCAACTGGTTGATTAAAGACACTGAAAGAAGCAGCTGTAAAAATTTCAAACAAACCCTGTTCTGTGATTCTGTGTCCTATTCCCTGGTGAACTGCAACTGTGTTATTCCTATGGTTTACCGATTTCACTAGCGGCAGAGAGACATACTTACTTATCTATAGAAAGCATGTGCGTACAACATGTCAACATGCTGATTTGGCCATGTCCGAAGGTGGTATTCTCGGCAGTGATGCAGGGTCGTGCATCGATGGTATAGCCCAATGGACAAATAAACTTCGAACATAATGTGTATAACCACCCAAACCCTGCTTCAGCCGGCACTGACAAGGTGTATTTCGTGGCAAGGGCCAGCCAGCCACTGTAACACTATAGCCAGACTGCAGTAACGCTATATCGCGGTGATTGCCCTATTTGTACCAGTCAATGCACTCAGTAAACTGCATTGTTCCCCAGGTCTTTTGTTTGCGTTTGACCCCATCGCCTTTCTCGGTTAATACAAACTGTGAACACATGATCCATAACCACCTAAATACTAATTGCTTCAATGGGCACTCAGGATAGATGATATGTATAAGAGTGTACAGTAGTGCTTATATCATTCCCGATACCAGAAGTGACTTATGAGTCAACTGGGATAATTGTCTTAAAAGTAATGACCTTGAGCCATTAAAAACTCATTTTCATTGGTTAAGTTCTCTGTATAACCAAAGTGAGATATTGTGAAATGCACTACCATGAATGTAAACAAGCATCAGCACTTATATTTGATATCGCTTGGAGCCCGCATCGTTGCTTGCAACTATATTTATTAGGGCTCCAAGCCGAAAGGCTGTAGAGCCCTATTGTAATCGTTCGATTTATTATTATTTATTATTAGGGCTCCAAGCCGAAAGGCTGTAGAGCCCTATTGTAATCGTTCGATTTATTATTATTTATTATTATTATTATTTATTATTCCGCCGTTTTTTGTTCCAGAGATAGCAGTTTAACCACTGGCTCGATTTTGTTCAAATTTTGTGTGTGTGTGCAAGTTGTTAGGTACCAGATACCACAAAAAACCCAAGGCCGTAGGCCCTATGGCCAAGGGCAGATAACTGAAAAACAAGTATTTTTTGAAGATATATTTCGCCTTATTGCTCCGCAACCGCTCGTCCGATTACTTTCAAACTTTACACATGTCTGCTGCTTCGGGTGCTTAACATTTTCTGTTCTTTGATCTTGGTCATTGGTCACGTGCTTTGGCAGCCATATTGGATTCAAAGTTTTTACAGGGTTTTGGGGGTACCCGTCTTCAAATCCTATCTCCTCTGAATCCAATGCATGAAATGCATCCAAACTTTCTGAGTACTGTCTCCATGCATATCACATCAAACTCTGTTAGCCGATTTGGGATATCTTTTTTAGTTGCTGCCATATTGGATTCAAGGTTTTCACAGGGTTTTTTGGGTACCTGTCTTCAAATACTATCTCCTCTGAATCCACTGCATGAAATGCTTTCAAACTTTCTGAGAATTGTCTCCACACACAACACACCAAACTCTGTTAGCCGTTTTTGGATATCTGTCTTAGTGACGGCTCTATTTGATTTTGATTTTGATGATTTCTTTCACCGATTTTTTCCTTTATATAAAGATCACATCTTGTGAGGTTCTCCACAGAAACTATTGAAAGTTTACATGAAGTTAGTCGGGCACATGTATCTCATCTTTTGTTCTTGGCTGCATGCTAAAAGTAACACCGCTTGGTGGTAATATTGACAAAATTCCGAATATATCGCTCAGAAAACCTAGGGTTATTTCCCTTTGACCGTCAAGTGTCTTTTGCAGTATGTATGCTGCCCTTGAAGATCGGGGTTAGGATTGGTCTTCGGCAACCCATGCTTGTCTTAAGAGGCGATTATCGGGATTCGAACATTGTCTGGGTGGTAAATGGGTTTAGAACACACTGGTTGACTCTGGCACACGCCAATTTCGTAGTGGTGATGTCCTGCAAACGGTGACTATCATTTGCATGAGTTGGTACAGGCAAACCATATGCGGATTCGAACATGGTCAATGTCAAACATGGGTTAAGAACACACTGGGACACATGTGGGGATGTCTGACAAGCGGTTCATTACATTTGACGGCGTTGGTACAGGCAAACCATTTGAGTATTCGAACATGGTCGAAGTCAAACATGGGTTAAGAACACACATGGACACATGCGGGGATGTCTGACAAGCGGTTCAATACATTTGACAGCGATGGTACAGGCAAACCATTTGAGGATTCGAACATGGTCGAAGTCAAACATGGGTCAAGAACACACTGGGACACATGTGGTGATGTCTCACAAGCGGTTCCTTACATTTGATGGCGTTGGTACAAACAAACCATATGCGGATTCGAACATGGTCGAAGTCAAACATGGGTTAAAACACACTCGGACAAATGTGGTGATGTCTCGCAAGCGGTTCCTTACATTTGATGGCGTTGGTACAAATAAACCATTTGAGGATTCGAACATGGTCGAAGTTGGAAATTGGTAAAATCATCCTGGGACACCCAGGCACATGTCAATTTAGTAGTGGTGATGTCTCACCAGAGGTTCTTTACATTTGACGTGGTTGGTACAGGTAAACCCTTTGAGGATTCGAATATATGAAAGAGGTGGGAAACAGGTTTAGCACTTTATCTCAGCAAATTCGACAGGAACCCAGGACCCGACGAACGCAGAACGCTAATCCGTTTGACTGGAGCCCAACTGACAAAGAAGTTACAGCCTGTTAAAGAGTCACCAAGCCGAAAGGCTGAAGAGTCCCTGTGTTAGCGTTTGATTTAATATTATTATTATTCTGCCGATTTTTGTACCAGAGCTAGAAAAATGACCACTGGCTCGATTTTGTTCAAATTTTGTGTGTGTATGAGGACCGATGGGTACTAGTGCCCGCCAAAAACCGAAGGCCGTAGGCGGAAAGGCCAAGGGCAGATAACTAAAAGAACAGAATATTTTGAAGATGTATTTCGCCCTATTGCTCCACAACCGCTTATCTTAGTACTTTGAAGCCTAGCATGTATCTGCTGCTTGAGCTGCTTGACATTTTATGTTCTTTGACTTTGGTCATTGGTCACGTGGTTTGGCAGCCATATTGGATTCAAGGTTTTCACAGTGTTTTTAGGGTACCTGTCTTCAAATGCAAACAACTTTGAGTCCACTGAATGAAATGCTTTCAAACTTTCTGATAATTGTCTCCATACACAACACATCAAACGTTAATAGCCGATTTTGGATATCTTTTTTAGTTGCGGCCATATTGGATTTGGATTTTGATCATTTTTTTCACCGACATTTTACTTTAAAGATCATATCTTGTAAGGTTGTTAACAGAAAGTTAGTGTGCCATATGCATCTCATTTTTTGTTCATGGTTGTATGCTAAAAGTAACACTGCTTGGTGGTAATATTTGATTAATATTTGGGACACCCCTGGAACACGCCAATTTCGTAGAGACGATTTCCAGTGACTATCTTTTGACAGAGTTGGTACAAGCAAACCCTTTATGGATTCGAACATGTTCCAGGTCGTAAATGGGTTTAGAACAGACCTGTACACCCTGGCACACACCGATTTTGTAGCGGCGATGCCCTGCAAGTGATGCCTACATTTGACGGATTTGGTTCAAGGAAACCCTTTGAGGATTCGAACAAGGATGTTTGTGCACAGTGTTACTTGGAGCCCGCCATTGCTGCTTGCAGCTTTAATTATTATTATTATTATTTATTATTCCGCCGTTTTTTGTTCCAGAGATAGCAGTTTAACCACTGGCTCGATTTTGTTCAAATTTTGTGCGTGTGTGCAAGTTGTTAGGTACCAGATACCACAAAAAACCCAAGGCCGTAGGCCCAATGGCCAAGGGCAGATAACTGAAAAACAAGTTTTTTTTTAAGATATATTTCGCCTTATTGCTCCGCAACCGCTCGTCCGATTACTTTCAAACTTTATACATGTCTGCTGCTTCGGGTGCTTAACATTTTCTGTTCTTTGATCTTGGTCATTGGTCATGTGCTTTGGCAGCCATATTGGATTCAAAGTTTTTACAGGGTTTTGGGGGTACCTGTCTTCAAATCCTATCTCCTCTGAATCCAATGCATGAAATGCATCCAAACTTTCTGAGTACTGTCTCCATGCATATCACATCAAACTCTGTTAGCCGATTTGGGATATCTTTTTTAGTTGCTGCCATATTGGATTCAAGGTTTTCACAGGGTTTTTTGGGTACCTGTCTTCAAATACTATCTCCTCTGAATCCACTGCATGAAGTGCTTTCAAACTTTCTGAGAATTGTCTCCACACATAACACACCAAACTCTCTTAGCCGTTTTTGGATATCTGTCTTAGTGACGGCTCTGTTTGATTTTGATTTTGATGATTTCTTTCACCGATTTTTTCCTTTATATATATAAAGATCACATCTTGTAAGGTTCTCCACAGAAACTATTGAAAGTTTACATGAAGTTAGTCGGGCACATGTATCTCATCTTTTGTTCTTGGCTGCATGCTAAAAGTAACACCGCTTGGTGGTAATATTGACAAAATACCGAACATATCGCTCAGAAAACCTAGGGTTATTTCCCTTTGACCGTCAAGTGTCTTTTGCAGTATGTATGCTGCCCTTGAAGATCGGGGTTAGAATTGGTCTTCGGCAACCCACGCTTGTCTTAAGAGGCGATTATCGGGATTCGAACATTGTCTGGGTGGTAAATGGGTTTAGAACATTCTGGTTGACTCTGGCACACGCCAATTTCGTAGCGGTGATGTCCTGCAAACGGTGACTATCTTTTGCATGAGTTGGGACAAGCAAACCCTTTCAGGATTCGAACATGAGGATTCGAGGTCGGAAATGGGTTACGAACTCACTAGGACACATGCGGTGATGTCTCGCAAACGGTTCCTTACGTTTGACGGCGTTGGCACAGGCAAACCTTGTGCGGATTCGAACATGCGCGACGTCTGAAATGGGCGTAGAACATCACGGGACGTTCTGGGACACGTCGGTTTCGTGGCGGCGATGTCTCGCAAGCGTTTCCTTGCTTTTGACGGCGTCGGTACAACCAAACCATCTGGGGATTCGAACATGGACGAGGTCGGAAACAGGTTCGAGTTCGGCACTTTATCCGAGCAGTGCGACAGAAAGCCGGGGTGCTGGCGAGCTCAGAAAGCTAATCCGTTTGACCGTAGCTCAATGGACAAAGGAGCTACGCTCATTCTTCTCCCGGACTATTTGACCCCCTGTCACAAAGTGCCTGCCACCCGGCCTGTCGGCCTGTCACCCTGCCTGCCACCCTACCTGCCTGCCACCCTACCACCCTGCCTGTCACCCTGCCACAAGCTGCCGTACAGCAGACCTCTGAATAGCAGACCTTTGGACACTTGTAACTCGGAAACTACTGGTCCGATTTCGACCAAATTTCGTGTGTAGATTGGGATTGTCCAGTTAATTATTGTAATCCTGTTGTTCTGTTGATATCTTTCGATTTATTAGGGCTCCAAGCCGAAAGGCTGTAGAGCCCTATTGTAATCGTTCGATTTATTAGGGCTACAAGCCGAAAGGCTGGAAGCCCTATTGTAATCGTTCGATTTATTAGGGCTCCAAGCCGAAAGGCTGTAGAGCCCTATTGTAATCGTTCGATTTATTATTATTAGGGCTCCAAGCCGAAAGGCTGGAAGCCCTATTGTAATCGGCCGATTTATTATTAGGGCTCCAAGCCGAAAGGCTGTAGAGCCCTATTGTAATCGTTCGATTTATTATTATTTATTATTATTATTATTATTATTATTATTTATTATTCCGCCGTTTTTTGTTCCAGAGATAGCAGTTTAACCACTGGCTCGATTTTGTTCAAATTTTGTGCGTGTGTGCAAGTTGTTAGGTACCAGATACCACAAAAAACCCAAGGCCGTAGGCCCAATGGCCAAGGGCAGATAACTGAAAAACAAGTATTTTTTGAAGATATATTTCGCCTTATTGCTCCGCAACCGCTCGTCCGATTACTTTCAAACTTTACACATGTCTGCTGCTTCGGGTGCTTAACATTTTCTGTTCTTTGATCTTGGTCATTGGTCACGTGCTTTGGCAGCCATATTGGATTCAAAGTTTTTACAGGGTTTTGGGGGTACCCGTCTTCAAATCCTATCTCCTCTGAATCCAATGCATGAAATGCATCCAAACTTTCTGAGTACTGTCTCCATGCATATCACATCAAACTCTGTTAGCCGATTTTGGATATCTTTTTTAGTTGCTGCCATATTGGATTCAAGGTTTTCACAGGTTTTTTTGGGTACCTGTCTTCAAATACTATCTCCTCTGAATCCACTGCATGAAATGCTTTCAAACTTTCTGAGAATTGTCTCCACACATAACACACCAAACTCTGTTAGCCGTTTTTGGATATCTGTCTTAGTGACGGCTCTGTTTGATTTTGATTTTGATGATTTCTTTCACCGAATTTTTCCTTTATATAAAGATCACATCTTGTGAGGTTCTCCACAGAAACTATTGAAAGTTTACATGAAGTTAGTCGGGCACATGTATCTCATCTTTTGTTCTTGGCTGCATGCTAAAAGTAACACCGCTTGGTGGTAATATGGACAAAATGCCGAACATATCGCTCAGAAAACCTAGGGTTATTTCCCTTTGACCGTCAAGTGTCTTTTGCAGTATGTATGCTGCCCTTGAAGATCGGGGTTAGAATTGGTCTTCGGCAACCCATGCTTGTCTTAAGAGGCGATTATCGGGATTCGAACATTGTCTGGGTGGTAAATGGGTTTGGAACATTCTGGTTGACTCTGGCACACGCCAATTTCGTAGCGGTGATGTCCTGCAAACGGTGACTATCTTTTGCATGAGTTGGGACAAGCAAACCCTTTCAGGATTCGAACATGAGGATTCGAGGTCGGAAATGGGTTACGAACTCACTAGGACACATGCGGTGATGTCTCGCAAACGGTTCCTTACGTTTGACGGCGTTGGCACAGGCAAACCTTGTGCGGATTCGAACATGCGCGACGTCTGAAATGGGCGTAGAACATCACGGGACGTTCTGGGACACGTCGGTTTCGTGGCGGCGATGTCTCGCAAGCGTTTCCTTGCTTTTGACGGCGTCGGTACAACCAAACCATCTGGGGATTCGAACATGGACGAGGTCGGAAACAGGTTCGGGTTCGGCACTTTATCCGAGCAGTGCGACAGAAAGCCGGGGTGCTGGCGAGCTCAGAAAGCTAATCCGTTTGACCGTAGCTCAATGGACAAAGGAGCTACGCTCATTCTTCTCCCGGACTATTTGACCCCCTGTCACAAAGTGCCTGCCACCCGGCCTGTCGGCCTGTCACCCTGCCTGCCACCCTACCTGCCTGCCACCCTACCACCCTGCCTGTCACCCTGCCACAAGCTGCCGTACAGCAGACCTCTGAATAGCAGACCTTTGGACACTTGTAACTCGGAAACTACTGGTCCGATTTCGACCAAATTTCGTGTGTAGATTGGGATTGTCCAGTTAATTATTGTAATCCTGTTGTTCTGTTGATATCTTTCGATTTATTAGGGCTCCAAGCCGAAAGGCTGTAGAGCCCTATTGTAATCGTTCGATTTATTAGGGCTACAAGCCGAAAGGCTGGAAGCCCTATTGTAATCGTTCGATTTATTAGGGCTCCAAGCCGAAAGGCTGTAGAGCCCTATTGTAATCGTTCGATTTATTATTATTAGGGCTCCAAGCCGAAAGGCTGGAAGCCCTATTGTAATCGGCCGATTTATTATTAGGGCTCCAAGCCGAAAGGCTGTAGAGCCCTATTGTAATCGTTCGATTTATTATTATTTATTATTATTATTATTATTATTATTATTTATTATTCCGCCGTTTTTTGTTCCAGAGATAGCAGTTTAACCACTGGCTCGATTTTGTTCAAATTTTGTGCGTGTGTGCAAGTTGTTAGGTACCAGATACCACAAAAAACCCAAGGCCGTAGGCCCAATGGCCAAGGGCAGATAACTGAAAAACAAGTATTTTTTGAAGATATATTTCGCCTTATTGCTCCGCAACCGCTCGTCCGATTACTTTCAAACTTTACACATGTCTGCTGCTTCGGGTGCTTAACATTTTCTGTTCTTTGATCTTGGTCATTGGTCACGTGCTTTGGCAGCCATATTGGATTCAAAGTTTTTACAGGGTTTTGGGGGTACCCGTCTTCAAATCCTATCTCCTCTGAATCCAATGCATGAAATGCATCCAAACTTTCTGAGTACTGTCTCCATGCATATCACATCAAACTCTGTTAGCCGATTTTGGATATCTTTTTTAGTTGCTGCCATATTGGATTCAAGGTTTTCACAGGTTTTTTTGGGTACCTGTCTTCAAATACTATCTCCTCTGAATCCACTGCATGAAATGCTTTCAAACTTTCTGAGAATTGTCTCCACACATAACACACCAAACTCTGTTAGCCGTTTTTGGATATCTGTCTTAGTGACGGCTCTGTTTGATTTTGATTTTGATGATTTCTTTCACCGAATTTTTCCTTTATATAAAGATCACATCTTGTGAGGTTCTCCACAGAAACTATTGAAAGTTTACATGAAGTTAGTCGGGCACATGTATCTCATCTTTTGTTCTTGGCTGCATGCTAAAAGTAACACCGCTTGGTGGTAATATGGACAAAATGCCGAACATATCGCTCAGAAAACCTAGGGTTATTTCCCTTTGACCGTCAAGTGTCTTTTGCAGTATGTATGCTGCCCTTGAAGATCGGGGTTAGAATTGGTCTTCGGCAACCCATGCTTGTCTTAAGAGGCGATTATCGGGATTCGAACATTGTCTGGGTGGTAAATGGGTTTGGAACATTCTGGTTGACTCTGGCACACGCCAATTTCGTAGCGGTGATGTCCTGCAAACGGTGACTATCTTTTGCATGAGTTGGGACAAGCAAACCCTTTCAGGATTCGAACATGAGGATTCGAGGTCGGAAATGGGTTACGAACTCACTAGGACACATGCGGTGATGTCTCGCAAACGGTTCCTTACGTTTGACGGCGTTGGCACAGGCAAACCTTGTGCGGATTCGAACATGCGCGACGTCTGAAATGGGCGTAGAACATCACGGGACGTTCTGGGACACGTCGGTTTCGTGGCGGCGATGTCTCGCAAGCGTTTCCTTGCTTTTGACGGCGTCGGTACAACCAAACCATCTGGGGATTCGAACATGGACGAGGTCGGAAACAGGTTCGGGTTCGGCACTTTATCCGAGCAGTGCGACAGAAAGCCGGGGTGCTGGCGAGCTCAGAAAGCTAATCCGTTTGACCGTAGCTCAATGGACAAAGGAGCTACGCTCATTCTTCTCCCGGACTATTTGACCCCCTGTCACAAAGTGCCTGCCACCCGGCCTGTCGGCCTGTCACCCTGCCTGCCACCCTACCTGCCTGCCACCCTACCACCCTGCCTGTCACCCTGCCACAAGCTGCCGTACAGCAGACCTCTGAATAGCAGACCTTTGGACACTTGTAACTCGGAAACTACTGGTCCGATTTCGACCAAATTTCGTGTGTAGATTGGGATTGTCCAGTTAATTATTGTAATCCTGTTGTTCTGTTGATATCTTTCGATTTATTAGGGCTCCAAGCCGAAAGGCTGTAGAGCCCTATTGTAATCGTTCGATTTATTAGGGCTACAAGCCGAAAGGCTGGAAGCCCTATTGTAATCGTTCGATTTATTAGGGCTCCAAGCCGAAAGGCTGTAGAGCCCTATTGTAATCGTTCGATTTATTATTATTAGGGCTCCAAGCCGAAAGGCTGGAAGCCCTATTGTAATCGGCCGATTTATTATTAGGGCTCCAAGCCGAAAGGCTGTAGAGCCCTATTGTAATCGTTCGATTTATTATTATTTATTATTATTATTATTATTATTATTATTTATTATTCCGCCGTTTTTTGTTCCAGAGATAGCAGTTTAACCACTGGCTCGATTTTGTTCAAATTTTGTGCGTGTGTGCAAGTTGTTAGGTACCAGATACCACAAAAAACCCAAGGCCGTAGGCCCAATGGCCAAGGGCAGATAACTGAAAAACAAGTATTTTTTGAAGATATATTTCGCCTTATTGCTCCGCAACCGCTCGTCCGATTACTTTCAAACTTTACACATGTCTGCTGCTTCGGGTGCTTAACATTTTCTGTTCTTTGATCTTGGTCATTGGTCACGTGCTTTGGCAGCCATATTGGATTCAAAGTTTTTACAGGGTTTTGGGGGTACCCGTCTTCAAATCCTATCTCCTCTGAATCCAATGCATGAAATGCATCCAAACTTTCTGAGTACTGTCTCCATGCATATCACATCAAACTCTGTTAGCCGATTTTGGATATCTTTTTTAGTTGCTGCCATATTGGATTCAAGGTTTTCACAGGTTTTTTTGGGTACCTGTCTTCAAATACTATCTCCTCTGAATCCACTGCATGAAATGCTTTCAAACTTTCTGAGAATTGTCTCCACACATAACACACCAAACTCTGTTAGCCGTTTTTGGATATCTGTCTTAGTGACGGCTCTGTTTGATTTTGATTTTGATGATTTCTTTCACCGAATTTTTCCTTTATATAAAGATCACATCTTGTGAGGTTCTCCACAGAAACTATTGAAAGTTTACATGAAGTTAGTCGGGCACATGTATCTCATCTTTTGTTCTTGGCTGCATGCTAAAAGTAACACCGCTTGGTGGTAATATGGACAAAATGCCGAACATATCGCTCAGAAAACCTAGGGTTATTTCCCTTTGACCGTCAAGTGTCTTTTGCAGTATGTATGCTGCCCTTGAAGATCGGGGTTAGAATTGGTCTTCGGCAACCCATGCTTGTCTTAAGAGGCGATTATCGGGATTCGAACATTGTCTGGGTGGTAAATGGGTTTGGAACATTCTGGTTGACTCTGGCACACGCCAATTTCGTAGCGGTGATGTCCTGCAAACGGTGACTATCTTTTGCATGAGTTGGGACAAGCAAACCCTTTCAGGATTCGAACATGAGGATTCGAGGTCGGAAATGGGTTACGAACTCACTAGGACACATGCGGTGATGTCTCGCAAACGGTTCCTTACGTTTGACGGCGTTGGCACAGGCAAACCTTGTGCGGATTCGAACATGCGCGACGTCTGAAATGGGCGTAGAACATCACGGGACGTTCTGGGACACGTCGGTTTCGTGGCGGCGATGTCTCGCAAGCGTTTCCTTGCTTTTGACGGCGTCGGTACAACCAAACCATCTGGGGATTCGAACATGGACGAGGTCGGAAACAGGTTCGGGTTCGGCACTTTATCCGAGCAGTGCGACAGAAAGCCGGGGTGCTGGCGAGCTCAGAAAGCTAATCCGTTTGACCGTAGCTCAATGGACAAAGGAGCTACGCTCATTCTTCTCCCGGACTATTTGACCCCCTGTCACAAAGTGCCTGCCACCCGGCCTGTCGGCCTGTCACCCTGCCTGCCACCCTACCTGCCTGCCACCCTACCACCCTGCCTGTCACCCTGCCACAAGCTGCCGTACAGCAGACCTCTGAATAGCAGACCTTTGGACACTTGTAACTCGGAAACTACTGGTCCGATTTCGACCAAATTTCGTGTGTAGATTGGGATTGTCCAGTTAATTATTGTAATCCTGTTGTTCTGTTGATATCTTTCGATTTATTAGGGCTCCAAGCCGAAAGGCTGTAGAGCCCTATTGTAATCGTTCGATTTATTAGGGCTACAAGCCGAAAGGCTGGAAGCCCTATTGTAATCGTTCGATTTATTAGGGCTCCAAGCCGAAAGGCTGTAGAGCCCTATTGTAATCGTTCGATTTATTATTATTAGGGCTCCAAGCCGAAAGGCTGGAAGCCCTATTGTAATCGGCCGATTTATTATTAGGGCTCCAAGCCGAAAGGCTGTAGAGCCCTATTGTAATCGTTCGATTTATTATTATTTATTATTATTATTATTATTATTATTATTTATTATTCCGCCGTTTTTTGTTCCAGAGATAGCAGTTTAACCACTGGCTCGATTTTGTTCAAATTTTGTGCGTGTGTGCAAGTTGTTAGGTACCAGATACCACAAAAAACCCAAGGCCGTAGGCCCAATGGCCAAGGGCAGATAACTGAAAAACAAGTATTTTTTGAAGATATATTTCGCCTTATTGCTCCGCAACCGCTCGTCCGATTACTTTCAAACTTTACACATGTCTGCTGCTTCGGGTGCTTAACATTTTCTGTTCTTTGATCTTGGTCATTGGTCACGTGCTTTGGCAGCCATATTGGATTCAAAGTTTTTACAGGGTTTTGGGGGTACCCGTCTTCAAATCCTATCTCCTCTGAATCCAATGCATGAAATGCATCCAAACTTTCTGAGTACTGTCTCCATGCATATCACATCAAACTCTGTTAGCCGATTTTGGATATCTTTTTTAGTTGCTGCCATATTGGATTCAAGGTTTTCACAGGTTTTTTTGGGTACCTGTCTTCAAATACTATCTCCTCTGAATCCACTGCATGAAATGCTTTCAAACTTTCTGAGAATTGTCTCCACACATAACACACCAAACTCTGTTAGCCGTTTTTGGATATCTGTCTTAGTGACGGCTCTGTTTGATTTTGATTTTGATGATTTCTTTCACCGAATTTTTCCTTTATATAAAGATCACATCTTGTGAGGTTCTCCACAGAAACTATTGAAAGTTTACATGAAGTTAGTCGGGCACATGTATCTCATCTTTTGTTCTTGGCTGCATGCTAAAAGTAACACCGCTTGGTGGTAATATGGACAAAATGCCGAACATATCGCTCAGAAAACCTAGGGTTATTTCCCTTTGACCGTCAAGTGTCTTTTGCAGTATGTATGCTGCCCTTGAAGATCGGGGTTAGAATTGGTCTTCGGCAACCCATGCTTGTCTTAAGAGGCGATTATCGGGATTCGAACATTGTCTGGGTGGTAAATGGGTTTGGAACATTCTGGTTGACTCTGGCACACGCCAATTTCGTAGCGGTGATGTCCTGCAAACGGTGACTATCTTTTGCATGAGTTGGGACAAGCAAACCCTTTCAGGATTCGAACATGAGGATTCGAGGTCGGAAATGGGTTACGAACTCACTAGGACACATGCGGTGATGTCTCGCAAACGGTTCCTTACGTTTGACGGCGTTGGCACAGGCAAACCTTGTGCGGATTCGAACATGCGCGACGTCTGAAATGGGCGTAGAACATCACGGGACGTTCTGGGACACGTCGGTTTCGTGGCGGCGATGTCTCGCAAGCGTTTCCTTGCTTTTGACGGCGTCGGTACAACCAAACCATCTGGGGATTCGAACATGGACGAGGTCGGAAACAGGTTCGGGTTCGGCACTTTATCCGAGCAGTGCGACAGAAAGCCGGGGTGCTGGCGAGCTCAGAAAGCTAATCCGTTTGACCGTAGCTCAATGGACAAAGGAGCTACGCTCATTCTTCTCCCGGACTATTTGACCCCCTGTCACAAAGTGCCTGCCACCCGGCCTGTCGGCCTGTCACCCTGCCTGCCACCCTACCTGCCTGCCACCCTACCACCCTGCCTGTCACCCTGCCACAAGCTGCCGTACAGCAGACCTCTGAATAGCAGACCTTTGGACACTTGTAACTCGGAAACTACTGGTCCGATTTCGACCAAATTTCGTGTGTAGATTGGGATTGTCCAGTTAATTATTGTAATCCTGTTGTTCTGTTGATATCTTTCGATTTATTAGGGCTCCAAGCCGAAAGGCTGTAGAGCCCTATTGTAATCGTTCGATTTATTAGGGCTACAAGCCGAAAGGCTGGAAGCCCTATTGTAATCGTTCGATTTATTAGGGCTCCAAGCCGAAAGGCTGTAGAGCCCTATTGTAATCGTTCGATTTATTATTATTAGGGCTCCAAGCCGAAAGGCTGGAAGCCCTATTGTAATCGGCCGATTTATTATTAGGGCTCCAAGCCGAAAGGCTGTAGAGCCCTATTGTAATCGTTCGATTTATTATTATTTATTATTATTATTATTATTATTATTATTTATTATTCCGCCGTTTTTTGTTCCAGAGATAGCAGTTTAACCACTGGCTCGATTTTGTTCAAATTTTGTGCGTGTGTGCAAGTTGTTAGGTACCAGATACCACAAAAAACCCAAGGCCGTAGGCCCAATGGCCAAGGGCAGATAACTGAAAAACAAGTATTTTTTGAAGATATATTTCGCCTTATTGCTCCGCAACCGCTCGTCCGATTACTTTCAAACTTTACACATGTCTGCTGCTTCGGGTGCTTAACATTTTCTGTTCTTTGATCTTGGTCATTGGTCACGTGCTTTGGCAGCCATATTGGATTCAAAGTTTTTACAGGGTTTTGGGGGTACCCGTCTTCAAATCCTATCTCCTCTGAATCCAATGCATGAAATGCATCCAAACTTTCTGAGTACTGTCTCCATGCATATCACATCAAACTCTGTTAGCCGATTTTGGATATCTTTTTTAGTTGCTGCCATATTGGATTCAAGGTTTTCACAGGTTTTTTTGGGTACCTGTCTTCAAATACTATCTCCTCTGAATCCACTGCATGAAATGCTTTCAAACTTTCTGAGAATTGTCTCCACACATAACACACCAAACTCTGTTAGCCGTTTTTGGATATCTGTCTTAGTGACGGCTCTGTTTGATTTTGATTTTGATGATTTCTTTCACCGAATTTTTCCTTTATATAAAGATCACATCTTGTGAGGTTCTCCACAGAAACTATTGAAAGTTTACATGAAGTTAGTCGGGCACATGTATCTCATCTTTTGTTCTTGGCTGCATGCTAAAAGTAACACCGCTTGGTGGTAATATGGACAAAATGCCGAACATATCGCTCAGAAAACCTAGGGTTATTTCCCTTTGACCGTCAAGTGTCTTTTGCAGTATGTATGCTGCCCTTGAAGATCGGGGTTAGAATTGGTCTTCGGCAACCCATGCTTGTCTTAAGAGGCGATTATCGGGATTCGAACATTGTCTGGGTGGTAAATGGGTTTGGAACATTCTGGTTGACTCTGGCACACGCCAATTTCGTAGCGGTGATGTCCTGCAAACGGTGACTATCTTTTGCATGAGTTGGGACAAGCAAACCCTTTCAGGATTCGAACATGAGGATTCGAGGTCGGAAATGGGTTACGAACTCACTAGGACACATGCGGTGATGTCTCGCAAACGGTTCCTTACGTTTGACGGCGTTGGCACAGGCAAACCTTGTGCGGATTCGAACATGCGCGACGTCTGAAATGGGCGTAGAACATCACGGGACGTTCTGGGACACGTCGGTTTCGTGGCGGCGATGTCTCGCAAGCGTTTCCTTGCTTTTGACGGCGTCGGTACAACCAAACCATCTGGGGATTCGAACATGGACGAGGTCGGAAACAGGTTCGAGTTCGGCACTTTATCCGAGCAGTGCGACAGAAAGCCGGGGTGCTGGCGAGCTCAGAAAGCTAATCCGTTTGACCGTAGCTCAATGGACAAAGGAGCTACGCTCATTCTTCTCCCGGACTATTTGACCCCCTGTCACAAAGTGCCTGCCACCCGGCCTGTCGGCCTGTCACCCTGCCTGCCACCCTACCTGCCTGCCACCCTACCACCCTGCCTGTCACCCTGCCACAAGCTGCCGTACAGCAGACCTCTGAATAGCAGACCTTTGGACACTTGTAACTCGGAAACTACTGGTCCGATTTCGACCAAATTTCGTGTGTAGATTGGGATTGTCCAGTTAATTATTGTAATCCTGTTGTTCTGTTGATATCTTTCGATTTATTAGGGCTCCAAGCCGAAAGGCTGTAGAGCCCTATTGTAATCGTTCGATTTATTAGGGCTACAAGCCGAAAGGCTGGAAGCCCTATTGTAATCGTTCGATTTATTAGGGCTCCAAGCCGAAAGGCTGTAGAGCCCTATTGTAATCGTTCGATTTATTATTATTAGGGCTCCAAGCCGAAAGGCTGGAAGCCCTATTGTAATCGGCCGATTTATTATTAGGGCTCCAAGCCGAAAGGCTGTAGAGCCCTATTGTAATCGTTCGATTTATTATTATTTATTAT
Organism: Haliotis cracherodii; assembly: GCF_022045235.1. Taxonomy (NCBI): domain Eukaryota; kingdom Metazoa; phylum Mollusca; class Gastropoda; order Lepetellida; family Haliotidae; genus Haliotis; species Haliotis cracherodii. The sequence continues at coordinate 36,798,772 of NW_027266286.1, forward strand.
TATTATTATTATTATTATTATTTATTATTCCGCCGTTTTTTGTTCCAGAGATAGCAGTTTAACCACTGGCTCGATTTTGTTCAAATTTTGTGCGTGTGTGCAAGTTGTTAGGTACCAGATACCACAAAAAACCCAAGGCCGTAGGCCCAATGGCCAAGGGCAGATAACTGAAAAACAAGTATTTTTTGAAGATATATTTCGCCTTATTGCTCCGCAACCGCTCGTCCGATTACTTTCAAACTTTACACATGTCTGCTGCTTCGGGTGCTTAACATTTTCTGTTCTTTGATCTTGGTCATTGGTCACGTGCTTTGGCAGCCATATTGGATTCAAAGTTTTTACAGGGTTTTGGGGGTACCCGTCTTCAAATCCTATCTCCTCTGAATCCAATGCATGAAATGCATCCAAACTTTCTGAGTACTGTCTCCATGCATATCACATCAAACTCTGTTAGCCGATTTTGGATATCTTTTTTAGTTGCTGCCATATTGGATTCAAGGTTTTCACAGGTTTTTTTGGGTACCTGTCTTCAAATACTATCTCCTCTGAATCCACTGCATGAAATGCTTTCAAACTTTCTGAGAATTGTCTCCACACATAACACACCAAACTCTGTTAGCCGTTTTTGGATATCTGTCTTAGTGACGGCTCTGTTTGATTTTGATTTTGATGATTTCTTTCACCGAATTTTTCCTTTATATAAAGATCACATCTTGTGAGGTTCTCCACAGAAACTATTGAAAGTTTACATGAAGTTAGTCGGGCACATGTATCTCATCTTTTGTTCTTGGCTGCATGCTAAAAGTAACACCGCTTGGTGGTAATATGGACAAAATGCCGAACATATCGCTCAGAAAACCTAGGGTTATTTCCCTTTGACCGTCAAGTGTCTTTTGCAGTATGTATGCTGCCCTTGAAGATCGGGGTTAGAATTGGTCTTCGGCAACCCATGCTTGTCTTAAGAGGCGATTATCGGGATTCGAACATTGTCTGGGTGGTAAATGGGTTTGGAACATTCTGGTTGACTCTGGCACACGCCAATTTCGTAGCGGTGATGTCCTGCAAACGGTGACTATCTTTTGCATGAGTTGGGACAAGCAAACCCTTTCAGGATTCGAACATGAGGATTCGAGGTCGGAAATGGGTTACGAACTCACTAGGACACATGCGGTGATGTCTCGCAAACGGTTCCTTACGTTTGACGGCGTTGGCACAGGCAAACCTTGTGCGGATTCGAACATGCGCGACGTCTGAAATGGGCGTAGAACATCACGGGACGTTCTGGGACACGTCGGTTTCGTGGCGGCGATGTCTCGCAAGCGTTTCCTTGCTTTTGACGGCGTCGGTACAACCAAACCATCTGGGGATTCGAACATGGACGAGGTCGGAAACAGGTTCGGGTTCGGCACTTTATCCGAGCAGTGCGACAGAAAGCCGGGGTGCTGGCGAGCTCAGAAAGCTAATCCGTTTGACCGTAGCTCAATGGACAAAGGAGCTACGCTCATTCTTCTCCCGGACTATTTGACCCCCTGTCACAAAGTGCCTGCCACCCGGCCTGTCGGCCTGTCACCCTGCCTGCCACCCTACCTGCCTGCCACCCTACCACCCTGCCTGTCACCCTGCCACAAGCTGCCGTACAGCAGACCTCTGAATAGCAGACCTTTGGACACTTGTAACTCGGAAACTACTGGTCCGATTTCGACCAAATTTCGTGTGTAGATTGGGATTGTCCAGTTAATTATTGTAATCCTGTTGTTCTGTTGATATCTTTCGATTTATTAGGGCTCCAAGCCGAAAGGCTGTAGAGCCCTATTGTAATCGTTCGATTTATTAGGGCTACAAGCCGAAAGGCTGGAAGCCCTATTGTAATCGTTCGATTTATTAGGGCTCCAAGCCGAAAGGCTGTAGAGCCCTATTGTAATCGTTCGATTTATTATTATTAGGGCTCCAAGCCGAAAGGCTGGAAGCCCTATTGTAATCGGCCGATTTATTATTAGGGCTCCAAGCCGAAAGGCTGTAGAGCCCTATTGTAATCGTTCGATTTATTATTATTTATTATTATTATTATTATTATTATTATTTATTATTCCGCCGTTTTTTGTTCCAGAGATAGCAGTTTAACCACTGGCTCGATTTTGTTCAAATTTTGTGCGTGTGTGCAAGTTGTTAGGTACCAGATACCACAAAAAACCCAAGGCCGTAGGCCCAATGGCCAAGGGCAGATAACTGAAAAACAAGTATTTTTTGAAGATATATTTCGCCTTATTGCTCCGCAACCGCTCGTCCGATTACTTTCAAACTTTACACATGTCTGCTGCTTCGGGTGCTTAACATTTTCTGTTCTTTGATCTTGGTCATTGGTCACGTGCTTTGGCAGCCATATTGGATTCAAAGTTTTTACAGGGTTTTGGGGGTACCCGTCTTCAAATCCTATCTCCTCTGAATCCAATGCATGAAATGCATCCAAACTTTCTGAGTACTGTCTCCATGCATATCACATCAAACTCTGTTAGCCGATTTTGGATATCTTTTTTAGTTGCTGCCATATTGGATTCAAGGTTTTCACAGGTTTTTTTGGGTACCTGTCTTCAAATACTATCTCCTCTGAATCCACTGCATGAAATGCTTTCAAACTTTCTGAGAATTGTCTCCACACATAACACACCAAACTCTGTTAGCCGTTTTTGGATATCTGTCTTAGTGACGGCTCTGTTTGATTTTGATTTTGATGATTTCTTTCACCGAATTTTTCCTTTATATAAAGATCACATCTTGTGAGGTTCTCCACAGAAACTATTGAAAGTTTACATGAAGTTAGTCGGGCACATGTATCTCATCTTTTGTTCTTGGCTGCATGCTAAAAGTAACACCGCTTGGTGGTAATATGGACAAAATGCCGAACATATCGCTCAGAAAACCTAGGGTTATTTCCCTTTGACCGTCAAGTGTCTTTTGCAGTATGTATGCTGCCCTTGAAGATCGGGGTTAGAATTGGTCTTCGGCAACCCATGCTTGTCTTAAGAGGCGATTATCGGGATTCGAACATTGTCTGGGTGGTAAATGGGTTTGGAACATTCTGGTTGACTCTGGCACACGCCAATTTCGTAGCGGTGATGTCCTGCAAACGGTGACTATCTTTTGCATGAGTTGGGACAAGCAAACCCTTTCAGGATTCGAACATGAGGATTCGAGGTCGGAAATGGGTTACGAACTCACTAGGACACATGCGGTGATGTCTCGCAAACGGTTCCTTACGTTTGACGGCGTTGGCACAGGCAAACCTTGTGCGGATTCGAACATGCGCGACGTCTGAAATGGGCGTAGAACATCACGGGACGTTCTGGGACACGTCGGTTTCGTGGCGGCGATGTCTCGCAAGCGTTTCCTTGCTTTTGACGGCGTCGGTACAACCAAACCATCTGGGGATTCGAACATGGACGAGGTCGGAAACAGGTTCGGGTTCGGCACTTTATCCGAGCAGTGCGACAGAAAGCCGGGGTGCTGGCGAGCTCAGAAAGCTAATCCGTTTGACCGTAGCTCAATGGACAAAGGAGCTACGCTCATTCTTCTCCCGGACTATTTGACCCCCTGTCACAAAGTGCCTGCCACCCGGCCTGTCGGCCTGTCACCCTGCCTGCCACCCTACCTGCCTGCCACCCTACCACCCTGCCTGTCACCCTGCCACAAGCTGCCGTACAGCAGACCTCTGAATAGCAGACCTTTGGACACTTGTAACTCGGAAACTACTGGTCCGATTTCGACCAAATTTCGTGTGTAGATTGGGATTGTCCAGTTAATTATTGTAATCCTGTTGTTCTGTTGATATCTTTCGATTTATTAGGGCTCCAAGCCGAAAGGCTGTAGAGCCCTATTGTAATCGTTCGATTTATTAGGGCTACAAGCCGAAAGGCTGGAAGCCCTATTGTAATCGTTCGATTTATTAGGGCTCCAAGCCGAAAGGCTGTAGAGCCCTATTGTAATCGTTCGATTTATTATTATTAGGGCTCCAAGCCGAAAGGCTGGAAGCCCTATTGTAATCGGCCGATTTATTATTAGGGCTCCAAGCCGAAAGGCTGTAGAGCCCTATTGTAATCGTTCGATTTATTATTATTTATTATTATTATTATTATTATTATTATTTATTATTCCGCCGTTTTTTGTTCCAGAGATAGCAGTTTAACCACTGGCTCGATTTTGTTCAAATTTTGTGCGTGTGTGCAAGTTGTTAGGTACCAGATACCACAAAAAACCCAAGGCCGTAGGCCCAATGGCCAAGGGCAGATAACTGAAAAACAAGTATTTTTTGAAGATATATTTCGCCTTATTGCTCCGCAACCGCTCGTCCGATTACTTTCAAACTTTACACATGTCTGCTGCTTCGGGTGCTTAACATTTTCTGTTCTTTGATCTTGGTCATTGGTCACGTGCTTTGGCAGCCATATTGGATTCAAAGTTTTTACAGGGTTTTGGGGGTACCCGTCTTCAAATCCTATCTCCTCTGAATCCAATGCATGAAATGCATCCAAACTTTCTGAGTACTGTCTCCATGCATATCACATCAAACTCTGTTAGCCGATTTTGGATATCTTTTTTAGTTGCTGCCATATTGGATTCAAGGTTTTCACAGGTTTTTTTGGGTACCTGTCTTCAAATACTATCTCCTCTGAATCCACTGCATGAAATGCTTTCAAACTTTCTGAGAATTGTCTCCACACATAACACACCAAACTCTGTTAGCCGTTTTTGGATATCTGTCTTAGTGACGGCTCTGTTTGATTTTGATTTTGATGATTTCTTTCACCGAATTTTTCCTTTATATAAAGATCACATCTTGTGAGGTTCTCCACAGAAACTATTGAAAGTTTACATGAAGTTAGTCGGGCACATGTATCTCATCTTTTGTTCTTGGCTGCATGCTAAAAGTAACACCGCTTGGTGGTAATATGGACAAAATGCCGAACATATCGCTCAGAAAACCTAGGGTTATTTCCCTTTGACCGTCAAGTGTCTTTTGCAGTATGTATGCTGCCCTTGAAGATCGGGGTTAGAATTGGTCTTCGGCAACCCATGCTTGTCTTAAGAGGCGATTATCGGGATTCGAACATTGTCTGGGTGGTAAATGGGTTTGGAACATTCTGGTTGACTCTGGCACACGCCAATTTCGTAGCGGTGATGTCCTGCAAACGGTGACTATCTTTTGCATGAGTTGGGACAAGCAAACCCTTTCAGGATTCGAACATGAGGATTCGAGGTCGGAAATGGGTTACGAACTCACTAGGACACATGCGGTGATGTCTCGCAAACGGTTCCTTACGTTTGACGGCGTTGGCACAGGCAAACCTTGTGCGGATTCGAACATGCGCGACGTCTGAAATGGGCGTAGAACATCACGGGACGTTCTGGGACACGTCGGTTTCGTGGCGGCGATGTCTCGCAAGCGTTTCCTTGCTTTTGACGGCGTCGGTACAACCAAACCATCTGGGGATTCGAACACGGACGAGGTCGGAAACAGGTTCGGGTTCGGCACTTTATCCGAGCAGTGCGACAGAAAGCCGGGGTGCTGGCGAGCTCAGAAAGCTAATCCGTTTGACCGTAGCTCAATGGACAAAGGAGCTACGCTCATTCTTCTCCCGGACTATTTGACCCCCTGTCACAAAGTGCCTGCCACCCGGCCTGTCGGCCTGTCACCCTGCCTGCCACCCTACCTGCCTGCCACCCTACCACCCTGCCTGTCACCCTGCCACAAGCTGCCGTACAGCAGACCTCTGAATAGCAGACCTTTGGACACTTGTAACTCGGAAACTACTGGTCCGATTTCGACCAAATTTCGTGTGTAGATTGGGATTGTCCAGTTAATTATTGTAATCCTGTTGTTCTGTTGATATCTTTCGATTTATTAGGGCTCCAAGCCGAAAGGCTGTAGAGCCCTATTGTAATCGTTCGATTTATTAGGGCTACAAGCCGAAAGGCTGGAAGCCCTATTGTAATCGTTCGATTTATTAGGGCTCCAAGCCGAAAGGCTGTAGAGCCCTATTGTAATCGTTCGATTTATTATTATTAGGGCTCCAAGCCGAAAGGCTGGAAGCCCTATTGTAATCGGCCGATTTATTATTAGGGCTCCAAGCCGAAAGGCTGTAGAGCCCTATTGTAATCGTTCGATTTATTATTATTTATTATTATTATTATTATTATTATTATTTATTATTCCGCCGTTTTTTGTTCCAGAGATAGCAGTTTAACCACTGGCTCGATTTTGTTCAAATTTTGTGCGTGTGTGCAAGTTGTTAGGTACCAGATACCACAAAAAACCCAAGGCCGTAGGCCCAATGGCCAAGGGCAGATAACTGAAAAACAAGTATTTTTTGAAGATATATTTCGCCTTATTGCTCCGCAACCGCTCGTCCGATTACTTTCAAACTTTACACATGTCTGCTGCTTCGGGTGCTTAACATTTTCTGTTCTTTGATCTTGGTCATTGGTCACGTGCTTTGGCAGCCATATTGGATTCAAAGTTTTTACAGGGTTTTGGGGGTACCCGTCTTCAAATCCTATCTCCTCTGAATCCAATGCATGAAATGCATCCAAACTTTCTGAGTACTGTCTCCATGCATATCACATCAAACTCTGTTAGCCGATTTTGGATATCTTTTTTAGTTGCTGCCATATTGGATTCAAGGTTTTCACAGGTTTTTTTGGGTACCTGTCTTCAAATACTATCTCCTCTGAATCCACTGCATGAAATGCTTTCAAACTTTCTGAGAATTGTCTCCACACATAACACACCAAACTCTGTTAGCCGTTTTTGGATATCTGTCTTAGTGACGGCTCTGTTTGATTTTGATTTTGATGATTTCTTTCACCGAATTTTTCCTTTATATAAAGATCACATCTTGTGAGGTTCTCCACAGAAACTATTGAAAGTTTACATGAAGTTAGTCGGGCACATGTATCTCATCTTTTGTTCTTGGCTGCATGCTAAAAGTAACACCGCTTGGTGGTAATATGGACAAAATGCCGAACATATCGCTCAGAAAACCTAGGGTTATTTCCCTTTGACCGTCAAGTGTCTTTTGCAGTATGTATGCTGCCCTTGAAGATCGGGGTTAGAATTGGTCTTCGGCAACCCATGCTTGTCTTAAGAGGCGATTATCGGGATTCGAACATTGTCTGGGTGGTAAATGGGTTTGGAACATTCTGGTTGACTCTGGCACACGCCAATTTCGTAGCGGTGATGTCCTGCAAACGGTGACTATCTTTTGCATGAGTTGGGACAAGCAAACCCTTTCAGGATTCGAACATGAGGATTCGAGGTCGGAAATGGGTTACGAACTCACTAGGACACATGCGGTGATGTCTCGCAAACGGTTCCTTACGTTTGACGGCGTTGGCACAGGCAAACCTTGTGCGGATTCGAACATGCGCGACGTCTGAAATGGGCGTAGAACATCACGGGACGTTCTGGGACACGTCGGTTTCGTGGCGGCGATGTCTCGCAAGCGTTTCCTTGCTTTTGACGGCGTCGGTACAACCAAACCATCTGGGGATTCGAACACGGACGAGGTCGGAAACAGGTTCGGGTTCGGCACTTTATCCGAGCAGTGCGACAGAAAGCCGGGGTGCTGGCGAGCTCAGAAAGCTAATCCGTTTGACCGTAGCTCAATGGACAAAGGAGCTACGCTCATTCTTCTCCCGGACTATTTGACCCCCTGTCACAAAGTGCCTGCCACCCGGCCTGTCGGCCTGTCACCCTGCCTGCCACCCTACCTGCCTGCCACCCTACCACCCTGCCTGTCACCCTGCCACAAGCTGCCGTACAGCAGACCTCTGAATAGCAGACCTTTGGACACTTGTAACTCGGAAACTACTGGTCCGATTTCGACCAAATTTCGTGTGTAGATTGGGATTGTCCAGTTAATTATTGTAATCCTGTTGTTCTGTTGATATCTTTCGATTTATTAGGGCTCCAAGCCGAAAGGCTGTAGAGCCCTATTGTAATCGTTCGATTTATTAGGGCTACAAGCCGAAAGGCTGGAAGCCCTATTGTAATCGTTCGATTTATTAGGGCTCCAAGCCGAAAGGCTGTAGAGCCCTATTGTAATCGTTCGATTTATTATTATTAGGGCTCCAAGCCGAAAGGCTGGAAGCCCTATTGTAATCGGCCGATTTATTATTAGGGCTCCAAGCCGAAAGGCTGTAGAGCCCTATTGTAATCGTTCGATTTATTATTATTTATTATTATTATTATTATTATTATTATTTATTATTCCGCCGTTTTTTGTTCCAGAGATAGCAGTTTAACCACTGGCTCGATTTTGTTCAAATTTTGTGCGTGTGTGCAAGTTGTTAGGTACCAGATACCACAAAAAACCCAAGGCCGTAGGCCCAATGGCCAAGGGCAGATAACTGAAAAACAAGTATTTTTTGAAGATATATTTCGCCTTATTGCTCCGCAACCGCTCGTCCGATTACTTTCAAACTTTACACATGTCTGCTGCTTCGGGTGCTTAACATTTTCTGTTCTTTGATCTTGGTCATTGGTCACGTGCTTTGGCAGCCATATTGGATTCAAAGTTTTTACAGGGTTTTGGGGGTACCCGTCTTCAAATCCTATCTCCTCTGAATCCAATGCATGAAATGCATCCAAACTTTCTGAGTACTGTCTCCATGCATATCACATCAAACTCTGTTAGCCGATTTTGGATATCTTTTTTAGTTGCTGCCATATTGGATTCAAGGTTTTCACAGGTTTTTTTGGGTACCTGTCTTCAAATACTATCTCCTCTGAATCCACTGCATGAAATGCTTTCAAACTTTCTGAGAATTGTCTCCACACATAACACACCAAACTCTGTTAGCCGTTTTTGGATATCTGTCTTAGTGACGGCTCTGTTTGATTTTGATTTTGATGATTTCTTTCACCGAATTTTTCCTTTATATAAAGATCACATCTTGTGAGGTTCTCCACAGAAACTATTGAAAGTTTACATGAAGTTAGTCGGGCACATGTATCTCATCTTTTGTTCTTGGCTGCATGCTAAAAGTAACACCGCTTGGTGGTAATATGGACAAAATGCCGAACATATCGCTCAGAAAACCTAGGGTTATTTCCCTTTGACCGTCAAGTGTCTTTTGCAGTATGTATGCTGCCCTTGAAGATCGGGGTTAGAATTGGTCTTCGGCAACCCATGCTTGTCTTAAGAGGCGATTATCGGGATTCGAACATTGTCTGGGTGGTAAATGGGTTTGGAACATTCTGGTTGACTCTGGCACACGCCAATTTCGTAGCGGTGATGTCCTGCAAACGGTGACTATCTTTTGCATGAGTTGGGACAAGCAAACCCTTTCAGGATTCGAACATGAGGATTCGAGGTCGGAAATGGGTTACGAACTCACTAGGACACATGCGGTGATGTCTCGCAAACGGTTCCTTACGTTTGACGGCGTTGGCACAGGCAAACCTTGTGCGGATTCGAACATGCGCGACGTCTGAAATGGGCGTAGAACATCACGGGACGTTCTGGGACACGTCGGTTTCGTGGCGGCGATGTCTCGCAAGCGTTTCCTTGCTTTTGACGGCGTCGGTACAACCAAACCATCTGGGGATTCGAACATGGACGAGGTCGGAAACAGGTTCGGGTTCGGCACTTTATCCGAGCAGTGCGACAGAAAGCCGGGGTGCTGGCGAGCTCAGAAAGCTAATCCGTTTGACCGTAGCTCAATGGACAAAGGAGCTACGCTCATTCTTCTCCCGGACTATTTGACCCCCTGTCACAAAGTGCCTGCCACCCGGCCTGTCGGCCTGTCACCCTGCCTGCCACCCTACCTGCCTGCCACCCTACCACCCTGCCTGTCACCCTGCCACAAGCTGCCGTACAGCAGACCTCTGAATAGCAGACCTTTGGACACTTGTAACTCGGAAACTACTGGTCCGATTTCGACCAAATTTCGTGTGTAGATTGGGATTGTCCAGTTAATTATTGTAATCCTGTTGTTCTGTTGATATCTTTCGATTTATTAGGGCTCCAAGCCGAAAGGCTGTAGAGCCCTATTGTAATCGTTCGATTTATTAGGGCTACAAGCCGAAAGGCTGGAAGCCCTATTGTAATCGTTCGATTTATTAGGGCTCCAAGCCGAAAGGCTGTAGAGCCCTATTGTAATCGTTCGATTTATTATTATTAGGGCTCCAAGCCGAAAGGCTGGAAGCCCTATTGTAATCGGCCGATTTATTATTAGGGCTCCAAGCCGAAAGGCTGTAGAGCCCTATTGTAATCGTTCGATTTATTATTATTTATTATTATTATTATTATTATTATTATTTATTATTCCGCCGTTTTTTGTTCCAGAGATAGCAGTTTAACCACTGGCTCGATTTTGTTCAAATTTTGTGCGTGTGTGCAAGTTGTTAGGTACCAGATACCACAAAAAACCCAAGGCCGTAGGCCCAATGGCCAAGGGCAGATAACTGAAAAACAAGTATTTTTTGAAGATATATTTCGCCTTATTGCTCCGCAACCGCTCGTCCGATTACTTTCAAACTTTACACATGTCTGCTGCTTCGGGTGCTTAACATTTTCTGTTCTTTGATCTTGGTCATTGGTCACGTGCTTTGGCAGCCATATTGGATTCAAAGTTTTTACAGGGTTTTGGGGGTACCCGTCTTCAAATCCTATCTCCTCTGAATCCAATGCATGAAATGCATCCAAACTTTCTGAGTACTGTCTCCATGCATATCACATCAAACTCTGTTAGCCGATTTTGGATATCTTTTTTAGTTGCTGCCATATTGGATTCAAGGTTTTCACAGGTTTTTTTGGGTACCTGTCTTCAAATACTATCTCCTCTGAATCCACTGCATGAAATGCTTTCAAACTTTCTGAGAATTGTCTCCACACATAACACACCAAACTCTGTTAGCCGTTTTTGGATATCTGTCTTAGTGACGGCTCTGTTTGATTTTGATTTTGATGATTTCTTTCACCGAATTTTTCCTTTATATAAAGATCACATCTTGTGAGGTTCTCCACAGAAACTATTGAAAGTTTACATGAAGTTAGTCGGGCACATGTATCTCATCTTTTGTTCTTGGCTGCATGCTAAAAGTAACACCGCTTGGTGGTAATATGGACAAAGTGCCGAACATATCGCTCAGAAAACCTAGGGTTATTTCCCTTTGACCGTCAAGTGTCTTTTGCAGTATGTATGCTGCCCTTGAAGATCGGGGTTAGAATTGGTCTTCGGCAACCCATGCTTGTCTTAAGAGGCGATTATCGGGATTCGAACATTGTCTGGGTGGTAAATGGGTTTGGAACATTCTGGTTGACTCTGGCACACGCCAATTTCGTAGCGGTGATGTCCTGCAAACGGTGACTATCTTTTGCATGAGTTGGGACAAGCAAACCCTTTCAGGATTCGAACATGAGGATTCGAGGTCGGAAATGGGTTACGAACTCACTAGGACACATGCGGTGATGTCTCGCAAACGGTTCCTTACGTTTGACGGCGTTGGCACAGGCAAACCTTGTGCGGATTCGAACATGCGCGACGTCTGAAATGGGCGTAGAACATCACGGGACGTTCTGGGACACGTCGGTTTCGTGGCGGCGATGTCTCGCAAGCGTTTCCTTGCTTTTGACGGCGTCGGTACAACCAAACCATCTGGGGATTCGAACACGGACGAGGTCGGAAACAGGTTCGGGTTCGGCACTTTATCCGAGCAGTGCGACAGAAAGCCGGGGTGCTGGCGAGCTCAGAAAGCTAATCCGTTTGACCGTAGCTCAATGGACAAAGGAGCTACGCTCATTCTTCTCCCGGACTATTTGACCCCCTGTCACAAAGTGCCTGCCACCCGGCCTGTCGGCCTGTCACCCTGCCTGCCACCCTACCTGCCTGCCACCCTACCACCCTGCCTGTCACCCTGCCACAAGCTGCCGTACAGCAGACCTCTGAATAGCAGACCTTTGGACACTTGTAACTCGGAAACTACTGGTCCGATTTCGACCAAATTTCGTGTGTAGATTGGGATTGTCCAGTTAATTATTGTAATCCTGTTGTTCTGTTGATATCTTTCGATTTATTAGGGCTCCAAGCCGAAAGGCTGTAGAGCCCTATTGTAATCGTTCGATTTATTAGGGCTACAAGCCGAAAGGCTGGAAGCCCTATTGTAATCGTTCGATTTATTAGGGCTCCAAGCCGAAAGGCTGTAGAGCCCTATTGTAATCGTTCGATTTATTATTATTAGGGCTCCAAGCCGAAAGGCTGGAAGCCCTATTGTAATCGGCCGATTTATTATTAGGGCTCCAAGCCGAAAGGCTGTAGAGCCCTATTGTAATCGTTCGATTTATTATTATTTATTATTATTATTATTATTATTATTATTTATTATTCCGCCGTTTTTTGTTCCAGAGATAGCAGTTTAACCACTGGCTCGATTTTGTTCAAATTTTGTGCGTGTGTGCAAGTTGTTAGGTACCAGATACCACAAAAAACCCAAGGCCGTAGGCCCAATGGCCAAGGGCAGATAACTGAAAAACAAGTATTTTTTGAAGATATATTTCGCCTTATTGCTCCGCAACCGCTCGTCCGATTACTTTCAAACTTTACACATGTCTGCTGCTTCGGGTGCTTAACATTTTCTGTTCTTTGATCTTGGTCATTGGTCACGTGCTTTGGCAGCCATATTGGATTCAAAGTTTTTACAGGGTTTTGGGGGTACCCGTCTTCAAATCCTATCTCCTCTGAATCCAATGCATGAAATGCATCCAAACTTTCTGAGTACTGTCTCCATGCATATCACATCAAACTCTGTTAGCCGATTTTGGATATCTTTTTTAGTTGCTGCCATATTGGATTCAAGGTTTTCACAGGTTTTTTTGGGTACCTGTCTTCAAATACTATCTCCTCTGAATCCACTGCATGAAATGCTTTCAAACTTTCTGAGAATTGTCTCCACACATAACACACCAAACTCTGTTAGCCGTTTTTGGATATCTGTCTTAGTGACGGCTCTGTTTGATTTTGATTTTGATGATTTCTTTCACCGAATTTTTCCTTTATATAAAGATCACATCTTGTGAGGTTCTCCACAGAAACTATTGAAAGTTTACATGAAGTTAGTCGGGCACATGTATCTCATCTTTTGTTCTTGGCTGCATGCTAAAAGTAACACCGCTTGGTGGTAATATGGACAAAGTGCCGAACATATCGCTCAGAAAACCTAGGGTTATTTCCCTTTGACCGTCAAGTGTCTTTTGCAGTATGTATGCTGCCCTTGAAGATCGGGGTTAGAATTGGTCTTCGGCAACCCATGCTTGTCTTAAGAGGCGATTATCGGGATTCGAACATTGTCTGGGTGGTAAATGGGTTTGGAACATTCTGGTTGACTCTGGCACACGCCAATTTCGTAGCGGTGATGTCCTGCAAACGGTGACTATCTTTTGCATGAGTTGGGACAAGCAAACCCTTTCAGGATTCGAACATGAGGATTCGAGGTCGGAAATGGGTTACGAACTCACTAGGACACATGCGGTGATGTCTCGCAAACGGTTCCTTACGTTTGACGGCGTTGGCACAGGCAAACCTTGTGCGGATTCGAACATGCGCGACGTCTGAAATGGGCGTAGAACATCACGGGACGTTCTGGGACACGTCGGTTTCGTGGCGGCGATGTCTCGCAAGCGTTTCCTTGCTTTTGACGGCGTCGGTACAACCAAACCATCTGGGGATTCGAACACGGACGAGGTCGGAAACAGGTTCGGGTTCGGCACTTTATCCGAGCAGTGCGACAGAAAGCCGGGGTGCTGGCGAGCTCAGAAAGCTAATCCGTTTGACCGTAGCTCAATGGACAAAGGAGCTACGCTCATTCTTCTCCCGGACTATTTGACCCCCTGTCACAAAGTGCCTGCCACCCGGCCTGTCGGCCTGTCACCCTGCCTGCCACCCTACCTGCCTGCCACCCTACCACCCTGCCTGTCACCCTGCCACAAGCTGCCGTACAGCAGACCTCTGAATAGCAGACCTTTGGACACTTGTAACTCGGAAACTACTGGTCCGATTTCGACCAAATTTCGTGTGTAGATTGGGATTGTCCAGTTAATTATTGTAATCCTGTTGTTCTGTTGATATCTTTCGATTTATTAGGGCTCCAAGCCGAAAGGCTGTAGAGCCCTATTGTAATCGTTCGATTTATTAGGGCTACAAGCCGAAAGGCTGGAAGCCCTATTGTAATCGTTCGATTTATTAGGGCTCCAAGCCGAAAGGCTGTAGAGCCCTATTGTAATCGTTCGATTTATTATTATTAGGGCTCCAAGCCGAAAGGCTGGAAGCCCTATTGTAATCGGCCGATTTATTATTAGGGCTCCAAGCCGAAAGGCTGTAGAGCCCTATTGTAATCGTTCGATTTATTATTATTTATTATTATTATTATTATTATTATTATTTATTATTCCGCCGTTTTTTGTTCCAGAGATAGCAGTTTAACCACTGGCTCGATTTTGTTCAAATTTTGTGCGTGTGTGCAAGTTGTTAGGTACCAGATACCACAAAAAACCCAAGGCCGTAGGCCCAATGGCCAAGGGCAGATAACTGAAAAACAAGTATTTTTTGAAGATATATTTCGCCTTATTGCTCCGCAACCGCTCGTCCGATTACTTTCAAACTTTACACATGTCTGCTGCTTCGGGTGCTTAACATTTTCTGTTCTTTGATCTTGGTCATTGGTCACGTGCTTTGGCAGCCATATTGGATTCAAAGTTTTTACAGGGTTTTGGGGGTACCCGTCTTCAAATCCTATCTCCTCTGAATCCAATGCATGAAATGCATCCAAACTTTCTGAGTACTGTCTCCATGCATATCACATCAAACTCTGTTAGCCGATTTTGGATATCTTTTTTAGTTGCTGCCATATTGGATTCAAGGTTTTCACAGGTTTTTTTGGGTACCTGTCTTCAAATACTATCTCCTCTGAATCCACTGCATGAAATGCTTTCAAACTTTCTGAGAATTGTCTCCACACATAACACACCAAACTCTGTTAGCCGTTTTTGGATATCTGTCTTAGTGACGGCTCTGTTTGATTTTGATTTTGATGATTTCTTTCACCGAATTTTTCCTTTATATAAAGATCACATCTTGTGAGGTTCTCCACAGAAACTATTGAAAGTTTACATGAAGTTAGTCGGGCACATGTATCTCATCTTTTGTTCTTGGCTGCATGCTAAAAGTAACACCGCTTGGTGGTAATATGGACAAAATGCCGAACATATCGCTCAGAAAACCTAGGGTTATTTCCCTTTGACCGTCAAGTGTCTTTTGCAGTATGTATGCTGCCCTTGAAGATCGGGGTTAGAATTGGTCTTCGGCAACCCATGCTTGTCTTAAGAGGCGATTATCGGGATTCGAACATTGTCTGGGTGGTAAATGGGTTTGGAACATTCTGGTTGACTCTGGCACACGCCAATTTCGTAGCGGTGATGTCCTGCAAACGGTGACTATCTTTTGCATGAGTTGGGACAAGCAAACCCTTTCAGGATTCGAACATGAGGATTCGAGGTCGGAAATGGGTTACGAACTCACTAGGACACATGCGGTGATGTCTCGCAAACGGTTCCTTACGTTTGACGGCGTTGGCACAGGCAAACCTTGTGCGGATTCGAACATGCGCGACGTCTGAAATGGGCGTAGAACATCACGGGACGTTCTGGGACACGTCGGTTTCGTGGCGGCGATGTCTCGCAAGCGTTTCCTTGCTTTTGACGGCGTCGGTACAACCAAACCATCTGGGGATTCGAACATGGACGAGGTCGGAAACAGGTTCGGGTTCGGCACTTTATCCGAGCAGTGCGACAGAAAGCCGGGGTGCTGGCGAGCTCAGAAAGCTAATCCGTTTGACCGTAGCTCAATGGACAAAGGAGCTACGCTCATTCTTCTCCCGGACTATTTGACCCCCTGTCACAAAGTGCCTGCCACCCGGCCTGTCGGCCTGTCACCCTGCCTGCCACCCTACCTGCCTGCCACCCTACCACCCTGCCTGTCACCCTGCCACAAGCTGCCGTACAGCAGACCTCTGAATAGCAGACCTTTGGACACTTGTAACTCGGAAACTACTGGTCCGATTTCGACCAAATTTCGTGTGTAGATTGGGATTGTCCAGTTAATTATTGTAATCCTGTTGTTCTGTTGATATCTTTCGATTTATTAGGGCTCCAAGCCGAAAGGCTGTAGAGCCCTATTGTAATCGTTCGATTTATTAGGGCTACAAGCCGAAAGGCTGGAAGCCCTATTGTAATCGTTCGATTTATTAGGGCTCCAAGCCGAAAGGCTGTAGAGCCCTATTGTAATCGTTCGATTTATTATTATTAGGGCTCCAAGCCGAAAGGCTGGAAGCCCTATTGTAATCGGCCGATTTATTATTAGGGCTCCAAGCCGAAAGGCTGTAGAGCCCTATTGTAATCGTTCGATTTATTATTATTTATTATTATTATTATTATTATTATTATTTATTATTCCGCCGTTTTTTGTTCCAGAGATAGCAGTTTAACCACTGGCTCGATTTTGTTCAAATTTTGTGCGTGTGTGCAAGTTGTTAGGTACCAGATACCACAAAAAACCCAAGGCCGTAGGCCCAATGGCCAAGGGCAGATAACTGAAAAACAAGTATTTTTTGAAGATATATTTCGCCTTATTGCTCCGCAACCGCTCGTCCGATTACTTTCAAACTTTACACATGTCTGCTGCTTCGGGTGCTTAACATTTTCTGTTCTTTGATCTTGGTCATTGGTCACGTGCTTTGGCAGCCATATTGGATTCAAAGTTTTTACAGGGTTTTGGGGGTACCCGTCTTCAAATCCTATCTCCTCTGAATCCAATGCATGAAATGCATCCAAACTTTCTGAGTACTGTCTCCATGCATATCACATCAAACTCTGTTAGCCGATTTTGGATATCTTTTTTAGTTGCTGCCATATTGGATTCAAGGTTTTCACAGGTTTTTTTGGGTACCTGTCTTCAAATACTATCTCCTCTGAATCCACTGCATGAAATGCTTTCAAACTTTCTGAGAATTGTCTCCACACATAACACACCAAACTCTGTTAGCCGTTTTTGGATATCTGTCTTAGTGACGGCTCTGTTTGATTTTGATTTTGATGATTTCTTTCACCGAATTTTTCCTTTATATAAAGATCACATCTTGTGAGGTTCTCCACAGAAACTATTGAAAGTTTACATGAAGTTAGTCGGGCACATGTATCTCATCTTTTGTTCTTGGCTGCATGCTAAAAGTAACACCGCTTGGTGGTAATATGGACAAAATGCCGAACATATCGCTCAGAAAACCTAGGGTTATTTCCCTTTGACCGTCAAGTGTCTTTTGCAGTATGTATGCTGCCCTTGAAGATCGGGGTTAGAATTGGTCTTCGGCAACCCATGCTTGTCTTAAGAGGCGATTATCGGGATTCGAACATTGTCTGGGTGGTAAATGGGTTTGGAACATTCTGGTTGACTCTGGCACACGCCAATTTCGTAGCGGTGATGTCCTGCAAACGGTGACTATCTTTTGCATGAGTTGGGACAAGCAAACCCTTTCAGGATTCGAACATGAGGATTCGAGGTCGGAAATGGGTTACGAACTCACTAGGACACATGCGGTGATGTCTCGCAAACGGTTCCTTACGTTTGACGGCGTTGGCACAGGCAAACCTTGTGCGGATTCGAACATGCGCGACGTCTGAAATGGGCGTAGAACATCACGGGACGTTCTGGGACACGTCGGTTTCGTGGCGGCGATGTCTCGCAAGCGTTTCCTTGCTTTTGACGGCGTCGGTACAACCAAACCATCTGGGGATTCGAACACGGACGAGGTCGGAAACAGGTTCGGGTTCGGCACTTTATCCGAGCAGTGCGACAGAAAGCCGGGGTGCTGGCGAGCTCAGAAAGCTAATCCGTTTGACCGTAGCTCAATGGACAAAGGAGCTACGCTCATTCTTCTCCCGGACTATTTGACCCCCTGTCACAAAGTGCCTGCCACCCGGCCTGTCGGCCTGTCACCCTGCCTGCCACCCTACCTGCCTGCCACCCTACCACCCTGCCTGTCACCCTGCCACAAGCTGCCGTACAGCAGACCTCTGAATAGCAGACCTTTGGACACTTGTAACTCGGAAACTACTGGTCCGATTTCGACCAAATTTCGTGTGTAGATTGGGATTGTCCAGTTAATTATTGTAATCCTGTTGTTCTGTTGATATCTTTCGATTTATTAGGGCTCCAAGCCGAAAGGCTGTAGAGCCCTATTGTAATCGTTCGATTTATTAGGGCTACAAGCCGAAAGGCTGGAAGCCCTATTGTAATCGGCCGATTTATTATTAGGGCTCCAAGCCGAAAGGCTGTAGAGCCCTATTGTAATCGTTCGATTTATTATTATTTATTATTATTATTATTATTATTATTATTTATTATTCCGCCGTTTTTTGTTCCAGAGATAGCAGTTTAACCACTGGCTCGATTTTGTTCAAATTTTGTGCGTGTGTGCAAGTTGTTAGGTACCAGATACCACAAAAAACCCAAGGCCGTAGGCCCAATGGCCAAGGGCAGATAACTGAAAAACAAGTATTTTTTGAAGATATATTTCGCCTTATTGCTCCGCAACCGCTCGTCCGATTACTTTCAAACTTTACACATGTCTGCTGCTTCGGGTGCTTAACATTTTCTGTTCTTTGATCTTGGTCATTGGTCACGTGCTTTGGCAGCCATATTGGATTCAAAGTTTTTACAGGGTTTTGGGGGTACCCGTCTTCAAATCCTATCTCCTCTGAATCCAATGCATGAAATGCATCCAAACTTTCTGAGTACTGTCTCCATGCATATCACATCAAACTCTGTTAGCCGATTTTGGATATCTTTTTTAGTTGCTGCCATATTGGATTCAAGGTTTTCACAGGTTTTTTTGGGTACCTGTCTTCAAATACTATCTCCTCTGAATCCACTGCATGAAATGCTTTCAAACTTTCTGAGAATTGTCTCCACACATAACACACCAAACTCTGTTAGCCGTTTTTGGATATCTGTCTTAGTGACGGCTCTGTTTGATTTTGATTTTGATGATTTCTTTCACCGAATTTTTCCTTTATATAAAGATCACATCTTGTGAGGTTCTCCACAGAAACTATTGAAAGTTTACATGAAGTTAGTCGGGCACATGTATCTCATCTTTTGTTCTTGGCTGCATGCTAAAAGTAACACCGCTTGGTGGTAATATGGACAAAATGCCGAACATATCGCTCAGAAAACCTAGGGTTATTTCCCTTTGACCGTCAAGTGTCTTTTGCAGTATGTATGCTGCCCTTGAAGATCGGGGTTAGAATTGGTCTTCGGCAACCCATGCTTGTCTTAAGAGGCGATTATCGGGATTCGAACATTGTCTGGGTGGTAAATGGGTTTGGAACATTCTGGTTGACTCTGGCACACGCCAATTTCGTAGCGGTGATGTCCTGCAAACGGTGACTATCTTTTGCATGAGTTGGGACAAGCAAACCCTTTCAGGATTCGAACATGAGGATTCGAGGTCGGAAATGGGTTACGAACTCACTAGGACACATGCGGTGATGTCTCGCAAACGGTTCCTTACGTTTGACGGCGTTGGCACAGGCAAACCTTGTGCGGATTCGAACATGCGCGACGTCTGAAATGGGCGTAGAACATCACGGGACGTTCTGGGACACGTCGGTTTCGTGGCGGCGATGTCTCGCAAGCGTTTCCTTGCTTTTGACGGCGTCGGTACAACCAAACCATCTGGGGATTCGAACACGGACGAGGTCGGAAACAGGTTCGGGTTCGGCACTTTATCCGAGCAGTGCGACAGAAAGCCGGGGTGCTGGCGAGCTCAGAAAGCTAATCCGTTTGACCGTAGCTCAATGGACAAAGGAGCTACGCTCATTCTTCTCCCGGACTATTTGACCCCCTGTCACAAAGTGCCTGCCACCCGGCCTGTCGGCCTGTCACCCTGCCTGCCACCCTACCTGCCTGCCACCCTACCACCCTGCCTGTCACCCTGCCACAAGCTGCCGTACAGCAGACCTCTGAATAGCAGACCTTTGGACACTTGTAACTCGGAAACTACTGGTCCGATTTCGACCAAATTTCGTGTGTAGATTGGGATTGTCCAGTTAATTATTGTAATCCTGTTGTTCTGTTGATATCTTTCGATTTATTAGGGCTCCAAGCCGAAAGGCTGTAGAGCCCTATTGTAATCGTTCGATTTATTAGGGCTACAAGCCGAAAGGCTGGAAGCCCTATTGTAATCGTTCGATTTATTAGGGCTCCAAGCCGAAAGGCTGTAGAGCCCTATTGTAATCGTTCGATTTATTATTATTAGGGCTCCAAGCCGAAAGGCTGGAAGCCCTATTGTAATCGGCCGATTTATTATTAGGGCTCCAAGCCGAAAGGCTGTAGAGCCCTATTGTAATCGTTCGATTTATTATTATTTATTATTATTATTATTATTATTATTATTTATTATTCCGCCGTTTTTTGTTCCAGAGATAGCAGTTTAACCACTGGCTCGATTTTGTTCAAATTTTGTGCGTGTGTGCAAGTTGTTAGGTACCAGATACCACAAAAAACCCAAGGCCGTAGGCCCAATGGCCAAGGGCAGATAACTGAAAAACAAGTATTTTTTGAAGATATATTTCGCCTTATTGCTCCGCAACCGCTCGTCCGATTACTTTCAAACTTTACACATGTCTGCTGCTTCGGGTGCTTAACATTTTCTGTTCTTTGATCTTGGTCATTGGTCACGTGCTTTGGCAGCCATATTGGATTCAAAGTTTTTACAGGGTTTTGGGGGTACCCGTCTTCAAATCCTATCTCCTCTGAATCCAATGCATGAAATGCATCCAAACTTTCTGAGTACTGTCTCCATGCATATCACATCAAACTCTGTTAGCCGATTTTGGATATCTTTTTTAGTTGCTGCCATATTGGATTCAAGGTTTTCACAGGTTTTTTTGGGTACCTGTCTTCAAATACTATCTCCTCTGAATCCACTGCATGAAATGCTTTCAAACTTTCTGAGAATTGTCTCCACACATAACACACCAAACTCTGTTAGCCGTTTTTGGATATCTGTCTTAGTGACGGCTCTGTTTGATTTTGATTTTGATGATTTCTTTCACCGAATTTTTCCTTTATATAAAGATCACATCTTGTGAGGTTCTCCACAGAAACTATTGAAAGTTTACATGAAGTTAGTCGGGCACATGTATCTCATCTTTTGTTCTTGGCTGCATGCTAAAAGTAACACCGCTTGGTGGTAATATGGACAAAATGCCGAACATATCGCTCAGAAAACCTAGGGTTATTTCCCTTTGACCGTCAAGTGTCTTTTGCAGTATGTATGCTGCCCTTGAAGATCGGGGTTAGAATTGGTCTTCGGCAACCCATGCTTGTCTTAAGAGGCGATTATCGGGATTCGAACATTGTCTGGGTGGTAAATGGGTTTGGAACATTCTGGTTGACTCTGGCACACGCCAATTTCGTAGCGGTGATGTCCTGCAAACGGTGACTATCTTTTGCATGAGTTGGGACAAGCAAACCCTTTCAGGATTCGAACATGAGGATTCGAGGTCGGAAATGGGTTACGAACTCACTAGGACACATGCGGTGATGTCTCGCAAACGGTTCCTTACGTTTGACGGCGTTGGCACAGGCAAACCTTGTGCGGATTCGAACATGCGCGACGTCTGAAATGGGCGTAGAACATCACGGGACGTTCTGGGACACGTCGGTTTCGTGGCGGCGATGTCTCGCAAGCGTTTCCTTGCTTTTGACGGCGTCGGTACAACCAAACCATCTGGGGATTCGAACATGGACGAGGTCGGAAACAGGTTCGGGTTCGGCACTTTATCCGAGCAGTGCGACAGAAAGCCGGGGTGCTGGCGAGCTCAGAAAGCTAATCCGTTTGACCGTAGCTCAATGGACAAAGGAGCTACGCTCATTCTTCTCCCGGACTATTTGACCCCCTGTCACAAAGTGCCTGCCACCCGGCCTGTCGGCCTGTCACCCTGCCTGCCACCCTACCTGCCTGCCACCCTACCACCCTGCCTGTCACCCTGCCACAAGCTGCCGTACAGCAGACCTCTGAATAGCAGACCTTTGGACACTTGTAACTCGGAAACTACTGGTCCGATTTCGACCAAATTTCGTGTGTAGATTGGGATTGTCCAGTTAATTATTGTAATCCTGTTGTTCTGTTGATATCTTTCGATTTATTAGGGCTCCAAGCCGAAAGGCTGTAGAGCCCTATTGTAATCGTTCGATTTATTAGGGCTACAAGCCGAAAGGCTGGAAGCCCTATTGTAATCGTTCGATTTATTAGGGCTCCAAGCCGAAAGGCTGTAGAGCCCTATTGTAATCGTTCGATTTATTATTATTAGGGCTCCAAGCCGAAAGGCTGGAAGCCCTATTGTAATCGGCCGATTTATTATTAGGGCTCCAAGCCGAAAGGCTGTAGAGCCCTATTGTAATCGTTCGATTTATTATTATTTATTATTATTATTATTATTATTATTATTTATTATTCCGCCGTTTTTTGTTCCAGAGATAGCAGTTTAACCACTGGCTCGATTTTGTTCAAATTTTGTGCGTGTGTGCAAGTTGTTAGGTACCAGATACCACAAAAAACCCAAGGCCGTAGGCCCAATGGCCAAGGGCAGATAACTGAAAAACAAGTATTTTTTGAAGATATATTTCGCCTTATTGCTCCGCAACCGCTCGTCCGATTACTTTCAAACTTTACACATGTCTGCTGCTTCGGGTGCTTAACATTTTCTGTTCTTTGATCTTGGTCATTGGTCACGTGCTTTGGCAGCCATATTGGATTCAAAGTTTTTACAGGGTTTTGGGGGTACCCGTCTTCAAATCCTATCTCCTCTGAATCCAATGCATGAAATGCATCCAAACTTTCTGAGTACTGTCTCCATGCATATCACATCAAACTCTGTTAGCCGATTTTGGATATCTTTTTTAGTTGCTGCCATATTGGATTCAAGGTTTTCACAGGTTTTTTTGGGTACCTGTCTTCAAATACTATCTCCTCTGAATCCACTGCATGAAATGCTTTCAAACTTTCTGAGAATTGTCTCCACACATAACACACCAAACTCTGTTAGCCGTTTTTGGATATCTGTCTTAGTGACGGCTCTGTTTGATTTTGATTTTGATGATTTCTTTCACCGAATTTTTCCTTTATATAAAGATCACATCTTGTGAGGTTCTCCACAGAAACTATTGAAAGTTTACATGAAGTTAGTCGGGCACATGTATCTCATCTTTTGTTCTTGGCTGCATGCTAAAAGTAACACCGCTTGGTGGTAATATGGACAAAATGCCGAACATATCGCTCAGAAAACCTAGGGTTATTTCCCTTTGACCGTCAAGTGTCTTTTGCAGTATGTATGCTGCCCTTGAAGATCGGGGTTAGAATTGGTCTTCGGCAACCCATGCTTGTCTTAAGAGGCGATTATCGGGATTCGAACATTGTCTGGGTGGTAAATGGGTTTGGAACATTCTGGTTGACTCTGGCACACGCCAATTTCGTAGCGGTGATGTCCTGCAAACGGTGACTATCTTTTGCATGAGTTGGGACAAGCAAACCCTTTCAGGATTCGAACATGAGGATTCGAGGTCGGAAATGGGTTACGAACTCACTAGGACACATGCGGTGATGTCTCGCAAACGGTTCCTTACGTTTGACGGCGTTGGCACAGGCAAACCTTGTGCGGATTCGAACATGCGCGACGTCTGAAATGGGCGTAGAACATCACGGGACGTTCTGGGACACGTCGGTTTCGTGGCGGCGATGTCTCGCAAGCGTTTCCTTGCTTTTGACGGCGTCGGTACAACCAAACCATCTGGGGATTCGAACATGGACGAGGTCGGAAACAGGTTCGGGTTCGGCACTTTATCCGAGCAGTGCGACAGAAAGCCGGGGTGCTGGCGAGCTCAGAAAGCTAATCCGTTTGACCGTAGCTCAATGGACAAAGGAGCTACGCTCATTCTTCTCCCGGACTATTTGACCCCCTGTCACAAAGTGCCTGCCACCCGGCCTGTCGGCCTGTCACCCTGCCTGCCACCCTACCTGCCTGCCACCCTACCACCCTGCCTGTCACCCTGCCACAAGCTGCCGTACAGCAGACCTCTGAATAGCAGACCTTTGGACACTTGTAACTCGGAAACTACTGGTCCGATTTCGACCAAATTTCGTGTGTAGATTGGGATTGTCCAGTTAATTATTGTAATCCTGTTGTTCTGTTGATATCTTTCGATTTATTAGGGCTCCAAGCCGAAAGGCTGTAGAGCCCTATTGTAATCGTTCGATTTATTAGGGCTACAAGCCGAAAGGCTGGAAGCCCTATTGTAATCGTTCGATTTATTAGGGCTCCAAGCCGAAAGGCTGTAGAGCCCTATTGTAATCGTTCGATTTATTATTATTAGGGCTCCAAGCCGAAAGGCTGGAAGCCCTATTGTAATCGGCCGATTTATTATTAGGGCTCCAAGCCGAAAGGCTGTAGAGCCCTATTGTAATCGTTCGATTTATTATTATTTATTATTATTATTATTATTATTATTATTTATTATTCCGCCGTTTTTTGTTCCAGAGATAGCAGTTTAACCACTGGCTCGATTTTGTTCAAATTTTGTGCGTGTGTGCAAGTTGTTAGGTACCAGATACCACAAAAAACCCAAGGCCGTAGGCCCAATGGCCAAGGGCAGATAACTGAAAAACAAGTATTTTTTGAAGATATATTTCGCCTTATTGCTCCGCAACCGCTCGTCCGATTACTTTCAAACTTTACACATGTCTGCTGCTTCGGGTGCTTAACATTTTCTGTTCTTTGATCTTGGTCATTGGTCACGTGCTTTGGCAGCCATATTGGATTCAAAGTTTTTACAGGGTTTTGGGGGTACCCGTCTTCAAATCCTATCTCCTCTGAATCCAATGCATGAAATGCATCCAAACTTTCTGAGTACTGTCTCCATGCATATCACATCAAACTCTGTTAGCCGATTTTGGATATCTTTTTTAGTTGCTGCCATATTGGATTCAAGGTTTTCACAGGTTTTTTTGGGTACCTGTCTTCAAATACTATCTCCTCTGAATCCACTGCATGAAATGCTTTCAAACTTTCTGAGAATTGTCTCCACACATAACACACCAAACTCTGTTAGCCGTTTTTGGATATCTGTCTTAGTGACGGCTCTGTTTGATTTTGATTTTGATGATTTCTTTCACCGAATTTTTCCTTTATATAAAGATCACATCTTGTGAGGTTCTCCACAGAAACTATTGAAAGTTTACATGAAGTTAGTCGGGCACATGTATCTCATCTTTTGTTCTTGGCTGCATGCTAAAAGTAACACCGCTTGGTGGTAATATGGACAAAATGCCGAACATATCGCTCAGAAAACCTAGGGTTATTTCCCTTTGACCGTCAAGTGTCTTTTGCAGTATGTATGCTGCCCTTGAAGATCGGGGTTAGAATTGGTCTTCGGCAACCCATGCTTGTCTTAAGAGGCGATTATCGGGATTCGAACATTGTCTGGGTGGTAAATGGGTTTGGAACATTCTGGTTGACTCTGGCACACGCCAATTTCGTAGCGGTGATGTCCTGCAAACGGTGACTATCTTTTGCATGAGTTGGGACAAGCAAACCCTTTCAGGATTCGAACATGAGGATTCGAGGTCGGAAATGGGTTACGAACTCACTAGGACACATGCGGTGATGTCTCGCAAACGGTTCCTTACGTTTGACGGCGTTGGCACAGGCAAACCTTGTGCGGATTCGAACATGCGCGACGTCTGAAATGGGCGTAGAACATCACGGGACGTTCTGGGACACGTCGGTTTCGTGGCGGCGATGTCTCGCAAGCGTTTCCTTGCTTTTGACGGCGTCGGTACAACCAAACCATCTGGGGATTCGAACACGGACGAGGTCGAAAACAGGTTCGGGTTCGGCACTTTATCCGAGCAGTGCGACAGAAAGCCGGGGTGCTGGCGAGCTCAGAAAGCTAATCCGTTTGACCGTAGCTCAATGGACAAAGGAGCTACGCTCATTCTTCTCCCGGACTATTTGACCCCCTGTCACAAAGTGCCTGCCACCCTGCCTGCCACCCTACCACCCTGCCTGTCACCCTGCCACAAGCTGCCGTACAGCAGACCTCTGAATAGCAGACCTTTGGACACATGTAACTCGAAAACTACTGGTCCGATTTCGACCAAATTTCGCGTGTAGATTGGGATTGTCCAGTTTATTATTGTCATCCTGTTGTCCTGTTGATATCTTTCGATTTATTAGGGCTCCAAGCCGAAAGGCTGTAGAGCCCTATTGTAATCGTTCGATTTATTATTATTAGGGCTCCAAGCCGAAAGGCTGTAGAGCCCTATTGTAATCGTTCGATTTATTATTAGGGCTCCAAGCCGAAAGGCTGGAAGCCCTATTGTAATCGGCCGATTTATTATTTATTATTATTATTATTATTCCGCCGATTTTTGTACCAGAGCTAGCAAAGTAACCAGTAGCACGATTGCGTTCAAACTTTGTATGTGTATATAGACCATGGCGTTCTAGATACCACAAAAATCCCAATGCCGTAGGCCCATCGACAAAGGGCAGATAACTGAAAAACAAATATTTTTTGAAGGTATATTTTGCTCTATTGCTCCGCAACCGCAAGTCTGATTACTTTGAAACTTTGCATGTGTCTTCTGCTTGAGGTGCTTGACATTTTATGTTCAATCGTCACTAGTCCTTAGTCACGTGGTTTGGCAGCCATATTGGATTCAAGGTTTTCACAGGGTTTTTTGGGTACCTGTCTTCAAAGCATATCTCCTCTGAATCCACTGCATGAAATGCATTCAAACTTTCTGAGAATTGTTTCCATACATAACACATCAAATCTTATTAGCCGATTTTGGATATATTTTTTAGTTATGGCCGTATTGAATTTTGATTTTGATCATTTTTTTCAACAAAATTTTACTTTAAACATCATATCTTGTAAGGTTCTCCACAGAAACTATTGATAGTTTACAAGGAGTTAAAGTGCCATATGTACCTCATTTTTTGTTCTTTGACTTTGGTCATTGGTCACGTGGTTTGGCAGCCATATTGGATTCAAGGTTTTCACAGGATTTTGGGGGTACCTGTCTTCAAAGCATATCTCCTCTGAACCCACTGCATGAAATGCATCCAAACTCTCTGAGAATTGTCTCCATACATATCACATCAAACTTAGTTAGCCGATTTTGGATATCTTTTTTAGTTGCTGCCATATTGGATTCAAAGTTTTCACAGTGTCTTTTGGGTACCTGTCTTCAAAACCTATCTTCTCTGAATCCACTGCATGTAATGCTTTCAAACTTTCTGAGACTTGTCTCCATACATAACACATCAAATCTTATTAGCCGATTTTGGATATCTTTTTTAGTTACGACTGTATTGAATTTTGATTTTCATCATTTTTTTCAACGAAATTTTACTTTAAACATCATATCTTGTAAGGTTCTCCACAGAAACTATTGAAAGTTCACATGAAGATAGTCGGACATAAGTACCTCATCTTTTGTTCTTGGTTGCATGCTAAAAGTAACACCACTTGGTGGTAATATTGACAAAATACCGAATACATCGCCCAGGAAACCTAGGATTATTTCCCTTTGACCGTAAAGTGTCTTTTGCAGTATGCATACTACCCTTGAAGATGAGGGTGAAAATTGGTCTTCAGCAACCCATGCTTGTCTCAGAGGCGATTATCGGGATTCGAACATTGTCTGGGAGGTAAATGGGTTTAGAGCACTCTGGTTAACTCTGGCACACACCAGTTTTGTAGAGGTGATGTCCTGCAAACGGTGACTATCTTTTGACGGAGTTGGTACAAGCAAACCCTTTGAGGATTCGAACATGAGGATTCGAGGTCAGAAATGGGTTAAGAACTCACTGGGAAAAATGTTGTGATGTCTCGCAAGGGGTTCCTTACGTTTGACGGCGTTGGTACAAGCAAACCATATGCGGATTTGAACATGGACGGCGTCTGAAATGGGTGTAGAACACCCTGGACACGTGTGGTGATGTCTCACAAGCGGTTTACTACATTTGATGGCGTTGGTACAAGCAAACCACATGCGGATTCGAACATGGTAGTAGTCAAACATGGGTTAAGAAGACACTGGGACACATGTGGCGATGTCTTGCAAGTGGTTCCTTACATTTGATGGCGTTGGTACAAACAAACCATTTGAGGATTCGAACATGGTCGAAGTTGGAAATTGGTTAAAACATCCTGGGACACCAGGTCAATTTAGTAGTGGTGATGTCTCACAAGAGGTTCTTTACATTTGACGGCGTTGGTACAGGTAAACCCTTTGAGGATTCGAATATATGAACGAGGTGGGAAACAGATTTAGCACTTTATCTCAGCAATGCGACAGGAACCCGGGGCCCGGACGAACGCAGAACGCTAATCCATTTGACTGGAGCCCAACTGACAAAGAAGTTACAGCCTGTTAAAGAGTCACCAAACCGAAAGGCTGTAGAGTCCCAGTGTTAGCGTTTGATTTAATATTATTATTATTCCGCTGATTTTTGTACCAGAGCTAGAAAAATAACCACTGGCTCGATTTTGTTCACATTTTGTGTGTGTATGTGGACCTTTGGGTACTAGTGCCCGCCAAAAACCCAAGGCCGTAGGCCCAAAAGCCAAGGGCAGATAACTAAAAGAACACAATATTTTGAAGATGTATTTCGCCCTATTGCTCAGCAACCGCTTATCCGATTACTTTGAAACCTTGCATGTATCTGCTGCTTGAGCTGCTTGACATTTTTTGTTCTTTGACTTTGGTCATTGGTGACGTGGTTTGGCAGCCATTATGGATTCAAGGTTTCCACAGTGTTTTTAGGGTACCTGTCTTTAAACGCAAACAACTCCGAGTCCACAGCATGAAATGCTTTCAAACTTTTTGATAATTGTCTCCATACATAACACATCATACTTTAATAGCCGATTTTGGAATTCTTTTTTAGTTACGGCCGTATTGAATTTTGATTTTGATCATATTTTTCAACGAAATTTTGCTTTAAAGATCATATCTTGTAAGGTTCTCCACAGAAACTATTGCAAGTTTACATGAAGTTAGTGTGCCATATGCATCTCATTTATTGTTATTGGTTGTATGCTAAAGGTAACACCGCTTGGTGGTAATATTTGATTTATATTTGGGGGCGATGTCCGGTGACTATCTTTTGACAGATTTGGCACAAGCAAACCTTTTATGGATTCGAACATGTCATGGTCGGAAATGGTTTTAGAACAGACCTGGACACCCTGGAACACGCCAATTTCCTTGCAACGATACCCTGCAAGTGGTGCCTACATTTGACGGATTTGGTTCAAGGAAACCCTTTGAGGATTCGAACATGGACGTTTGGGCACAGTGTTACTTGGAGCCCGCCATTGCTGCTTGCAGCTTTAATTATTATTATTATTATTATTTATTATTCCGCCGTTTTTTGTTCCAGAGATAGCAGTTTAACCACTGGCTCGATTTTGTTCAAATTTTGTGCGTGTGTGCAAGTTGTTAGGTACCAGATACCACAAAAAACCCAAGGCCGTAGGCCCAATGGCCAAGGGCAGATAACTGAAAAACAAGTATTTTTTGAAGATATATTTCGCCTTATTGCTCCGCAACCGCTCGTCCGATTACTTTCAAACTTTACACATGTCTGCTGCTTCGGGTGCTTAACATTTTCTGTTCTTTGATCTTGGTCATTGGTCACGTGCTTTGGCAGCCATATTGGATTCAAAGTTTTTACAGGGTTTTGGGGGTACCCGTCTTCAAATCCTATCTCCTCTGAATCCAATGCATGAAATGCATCCAAACTTTCTGAGTACTGTCTCCATGCATATCACATCAAACTCTGTTAGCCGATTTTGGATATCTTTTTTAGTTGCTGCCATATTGGATTCAAGGTTTTCACAGGTTTTTTTGGGTACCTGTCTTCAAATACTATCTCCTCTGAATCCACTGCATGAAATGCTTTCAAACTTTCTGAGAATTGTCTCCACACATAACACACCAAACTCTGTTAGCCGTTTTTGGATATCTGTCTTAGTGACGGCTCTGTTTGATTTTGATTTTGATGATTTCTTTCACCGAATTTTTCCTTTATATAAAGATCACATCTTGTGAGGTTCTCCACAGAAACTATTGAAAGTTTACATGAAGTTAGTCGGGCACATGTATCTCATCTTTTGTTCTTGGCTGCATGCTAAAAGTAACACCGCTTGGTGGTAATATGGACAAAATGCCGAACATATCGCTCAGAAAACCTAGGGTTATTTCC
The DNA here is from genome assembly GCF_022045235.1 of Haliotis cracherodii. Taxonomy (NCBI): domain Eukaryota; kingdom Metazoa; phylum Mollusca; class Gastropoda; order Lepetellida; family Haliotidae; genus Haliotis; species Haliotis cracherodii. Next base: position 36,829,161 of record NW_027266286.1, read on the forward strand.
CTTTGACCGTCAAGTGTCTTTTGCAGTATGTATGCTGCCCTTGAAGATCGGGGTTAGAATTGGTCTTCGGCAACCCATGCTTGTCTTAAGAGGCGATTATCGGGATTCGAACATTGTCTGGGTGGTAAATGGGTTTGGAACATTCTGGTTGACTCTGGCACACGCCAATTTCGTAGCGGTGATGTCCTGCAAACGGTGACTATCTTTTGCATGAGTTGGGACAAGCAAACCCTTTCAGGATTCGAACATGAGGATTCGAGGTCGGAAATGGGTTACGAACTCACTAGGACACATGCGGTGATGTCTCGCAAACGGTTCCTTACGTTTGACGGCGTTGGCACAGGCAAACCTTGTGCGGATTCGAACATGCGCGACGTCTGAAATGGGCGTAGAACATCACGGGACGTTCTGGGACACGTCGGTTTCGTGGCGGCGATGTCTCGCAAGCGTTTCCTTGCTTTTGACGGCGTCGGTACAACCAAACCATCTGGGGATTCGAACATGGACGAGGTCGGAAACAGGTTCGGGTTCGGCACTTTATCCGAGCAGTGCGACAGAAAGCCGGGGTGCTGGCGAGCTCAGAAAGCTAATCCGTTTGACCGTAGCTCAATGGACAAAGGAGCTACGCTCATTCTTCTCCCGGACTATTTGACCCCCTGTCACAAAGTCCCTGTCACAAAGTCCCTGTCACAAAGTCCCTGTCACAAAGTCCCTGTCACAAAGTGCCTGCCACCCGGCCTGTCGGCCTGTCACCCTGCCTGCCACCCTACCACCCTGCCTGTCACCCTGCCACAAGCTGCCGTACAGCAGACCTCTGAATAGCAGACCTTTGGACACATGTAACTCGGAAACCACTGGTCCGATTTCGACCAAATTTCGCGTGTAGATTGGGATTGTCCAGTTTATTATTGTAATCCTGTTGTCCTGTTGATATCTTTCGATTTATTAGGGCTCCAAGCCGAAAGGCTGTAGAGCCCTATTGTAATCGTTCGATTTATTATTATTTATTATTATTATTAGGGCTCCAAGCCGAAAGGCTGTAGAGCCCTATTGAAATCGTTCGATTTATTATTATTATTATTATTATTATTATTATTTATTATTTATTATTCCGCCGATTTTTGTACCAGACCTAGCAAAATAACCACTTGCTCGATTCTGTTCAAATTTTGTGTGTGTATGTAGACCGTTGGGTACTAGTGCCCGCCAAAACCCCAAGGCCGTAGGCCCAAAGGCCAAGGGCAGATAACCAAAAAAACAGATTTTTTTTAAAGATGTATTTCGACCTATTGCTCGGCAACCGCTTATCCGATTACTTTGAAACCTTGCATGTATCTGCTGCTTGAGCTGCTTGACATTTTTTGTTCTTTGGCTTTTGTCATTGGTCACGTGGTTTGGCAGCCATATTGGATTCAAGGTTTTTACAGTGTCTTTTGGGTACCTGTTTTCAAATGCAAACAACTTTGAGTCCACTGCATGAAATGCTTTCAAACTTTCTGATAATTGTCTCCATACATAACACATCAAACGTTATTAGCCGATTTTGGATATCTTTTTTAGTTGCGGACATATTGGATTTTGATTTTGATCATTTTTTTCACCGAAATGTTACTTTTAAGATCATAGCTTCTAAAGTTCTTAACAGAAACTATTGAACGTTTGCATAAAGTTTTAATACTATATGTACCTAATTTTATTTCTGGGTTGCATACTGAAAGCTCCACCGCTTGGTGGTAGTTTTTGATTTTAGTAAAAAATTAAACTTGAGTACAAATACTGAAGGAAGCGCCTCATAAATCTACCATAAACCTCCATTCACTGGCTTTGCAGATACCCAAGCGTTCTCCACAGTCTTTTTAGTATTATGTGTACTACCCTTGATGATCAGGGTTAGAATTGGCCTTTTTCAACCGATGCTTGTCTCAAGAGGCAACTACAGTAAGCTTGTCACATGAGGCGACTGATCGGATCGGGTGGTCAGACTCGCTGACTTGGTTCTTCATTTCTCAATTGCCAATAGCTATGGTACCTTACTTTTGACGGCGTTATTAAAAGCAAACCATTTGTGGATTAGAATATGGTCGAGGTCGGAAATGGGTTAAGTACAATCTGGGAAACTGTGGCACACGCCAATTTGGTAGCGGCAGTGTCCTGAAAACGGTGACAATCTTTTGACGGGAGTTGGTACAAGCAAACCATATGCAGAATCGAACATGGTCGAAGTAAAACATGGGTTAAGAACACACTGGGACACATGTGGTGATGTCTCACAAGCGGTTTATTACATTTGATGGCGTTGGTGCAACCAAACCATATGCGGATTCGAACATGGTCGAAGTCAAACATGGGTCAAGAACACACTGGGACACATGGGGTGATGTCTCACAAGCGGTTCCTTACATTTGATGGCGTTGGTACAAACAAACCATATGCGGATTCGAACATGGTCGAAGTCAAACTTGGGTTAAGAACACACTGGGACAAATGTGGTGATGTCTCGCAAGCGGTTCCTTACATTTGATGGCGTTGGTACAAATAAACCATTTGAGGATTCGAACAGGGTCGAAGTTGGAAATTGGTAAAAATCATCCTGGGACACCCAGGCACATGTCAATTTAGTAGTGGTGATGTCTCACAAGAGGTTCTTTACATTTGACGGCGTTGGTACAGGTAAACCCTTTGAGGATTCGAATATATGAAAGAGGTGGGAAACAGGTTTAGCACTTTATCTCAGCAATGCGACAGGACCCCAGGACCCGGACGAACGCAGAACGCTAATCCGTTTGACTGGAGCCCAACTGACAAAGAAGTTACAGCCTGTTAAAGAGTCACCAAGCCGAAAGGCTGAAGAGTCCCAGTGTTAGCGTTTGATTTAATATTATTATTATTCCGCTGATTTTTGTACCAGAGCTAGAAAAATAACCACTGGCTCGATTTTGTTCAAATTTCGTGTGTGTATGAGGACCGATGGGTACTAGTGCCCGCCAAAAACCGAAGGCCGTAGGCGGAAAGGCCAAGGGCAGATAACTAAAAGAACAGAATATTTTGAAGATGTATTTCGCCCTATTGCTCCACAACCGCTTATCTTATTACTTTGAAGCCTAGCATGTATCTGCTGCTTGAGCTGCTTGACATTTTATGTTCTTTGACTTTGGTCATTGGTCACGTGGTTTGGCAGCCATATTGGATTCAAGGTTTTCATAGTGTTTTGGGGTACCTGTCTTCAAATGCAAACAACTTTGAATCCACTGCATGAAATGCTTTCAAACTTTCTGATAGTTGTCTCCATACACAACACATCAAACGTTAATAGCCGATTTTGGATATCTTTTTTAGTTGCGGCCATATTGAATTTTGATTTTGGTCATTTTTTTCAACGAAATTTTGCTTTAAAGATCATATCTTGTAAGGTTCTCCACAGAAACTATTGCAAGTTTACATGAAGTTAGTGTGCCATATGCATCTCATTTATTGTTATTGGTTGTATGCTAAAAGTAACACCGCTTGGTGGTAATATTTGATTTATATTTGGGACACCCCTGGAACACGCCAATTTCGTAGCGGCGATTTCCGGTGACTATCTTTTGACAGAGTTGGCACAAGCCAACCTTTTATGGATTCGAACATGTTCGAGGTCGGAAATGGTTTTAGAACAGACCTGGACACCCTGGCACACGCCATTTTCCTTGCGACGATACCCTGCAAGTGGTGCCTACATTTGACGGATTTGGTTCAAGGAAACCCTTTGAGGATTCGAACATGGACGTTTGGGCACAGTGTTTCTTGGAGCCCGCCATTGCTGCTTGCAGCTTTAATTTATTATTATTATTATTCCGCCGATTTTTGTACCAGAGCTAGCAAAGTAACCAGTACCACGATTGCGTTCAAACTTTGTATGTGTATTTAGACCATGGCGTTCTAGATACCACAAAAATCCCAATGCCGTAGGCCCATCGACAAAGGGCAGATAACTGAAAAACAAATATTTTTTTAAGGTATATTTTGCTCTATTGCTCCGCAACCGCAAGTCTGATTACTTTGAAACTTTGCATGTGTCTTCTGCTTGAGGTGCTGGACATTTTATGTTCAATCGTCACTAGTCCTTAGTCACGTGGTTTGGCAGCCATATTGGATTCAAGGTTTTCACAGGGTTTTTTGGGTACCTGTCTTCAAAGCATATCTCCTCTGAATCCACTGCATGAAATGCATTCAAACTTTCTGAGAATTGTTTCCATACATAACACATCAAATCTTATTAGCCGATTTTGGATATATTTTTTAGTTATGGCCGTATTGAATTTTGATTTTGATCATTTTTTTCAACAAAATTTTACTTTAAACATCATATCTTGTAAGGTTCTCCACAGAAACTATTGATAGTTTACAAGGAGTTAAAGTGCCATATGTACCTCATTTTTTGTTCTTTGACTTTGGTCATTGGTCACGTGGTTTGGCAGCCATATTGGATTCAAGGTTTTCACAGGATTTTGGGGGTACCTGTCTTCAAAGCATATCTCCTCTGAACCCACTGCATGAAATGCATCCAAACTCTCTGATAATTGTCTCCATACATATCACATCAAACTTTGTTAGCCGATTTTGGATATCTTTTTTAGTTGCTGCCGTCTTGGATTCAAAGTTTTCACAGTGTCTTTTGGGTACCTGTCTTCAAAACCTATCTTCTCTGAATCCACTGCATGTAATGCTTTCAAACTTTCTGAGACTTGTCTCCATACATAACACATCAAATCTTATTAGCCGATTTTGGATATCTTTTTTAGTTACGACTGTATTGAATTTTGATTTTCATCATTTTTTTCAACGAAATTTTACTTTAAACATCATATCTTGTAAGGTTCTCCACAGAAACTATTGAAAGTTCACATGAAGATAGTCGGACATAAGTACCTCATCTTTTGTTCTTGGTTGCATGCTAAAAGTAACACCACTTGGTGGTAATATTGACAAAATACCGAATACATCGCCCAGGAAACCTAGGATTATTTCCCTTTGACCGTAAAGTGTCTTTTGCAGTATGCATACTACCCTTGAAGATGAGGGTGAAAATTGGTCTTCAGCAACCCATGCTTGTCTTAAGAGGCGATTATCGGGATTCGAACATTGTCTAGGAGGTAAATGGGTTTAGAGCACTCTGGTTAACTCTGGCACACACCAGTTTTGTAGAGGTGATGTCCTGCAAACGGTGACTATCTTTTGACGGAGTTGGTACAAGCAAACCCTTTGAGGATTCGAACATGAGGATTCGAGGTCGGAAATGGGTTAAGAACTCACTGGGAAAAATGTTGTGATGTCTCGCAAGCGGTTCCTTACGTTTGACGGCGTTGGTACAAGCAAACCATATCCGGATTCGAACATGGACGAAGTAAAAAATGGGTGTAGAACACCCTGGACACGTGTGGTGATGTCTCACAAGCGGTTTACTACATTTGATGGCGTTGGTACAAGCAAACCATATGCGGATTCGAACATGGCCGAAGTCAAACATGGGTTAAGAAGACACTGGGACACATGTGGCGATGTCTTGCAAGTGGTTCCTTACATTTGATGGCGTTGGTACAAACAAACCATTTGAGGATTCGAACATGGTCGAAGTTGGAAATTGGTTAAAACATCCTGGGACACCAGGTCAATTTAGTAGTGGTGATGTCTCACAAGAGGTTCTTTACATTTGACGGGTACAGGTAAACCCTTTGAGGATTCGAATATATGAACGAGGTGGGAAACAGATTTAGCACTTTATCTCAGCAATGCGACAGGAACCCGGGGCCCGGACGAACGCAGAACGCTAATCCATTTGACTGGAGCCCAACTGACAAAGAAGTTACAGCCTGTTAAAGAGTCACCAAGCCGAAAGGCTGTAGAGTCCCAGTGTTAGCGTTTGATTTAATATTATTATTATTCCGCTGATTTTTGTACCAGAGCTAGAAAAATAACCACTGGCTCGATTTTGTTCACATTTTGTGTGTGTATGTGGACCTTTGGGTACTAGTGCCCGCCAAAAACCCAAGGCCGTAGGCCCAAAGGATAAGGGCAGATAACTAAAAGAACACAATATTTTGAAGATGTATTTCGCCCTATTGCTCAGCAACCGCTTATCCGATTACTTTGAAACCTTGCATGTATCTGCTGCTTGAGCTGCTTGACATTTTTTGTTCTTTGACTTTGGTCATTGGTGACGTGGTTTGGCAGCCATTATGGATTCAAGGTTTCCACAGTGTTTTGGGGGTACCTGTCTTTAAACGCAAACAACTCCGAGTCCACAGCATGAAATGCTTTCAAACTTTTTGATAATTGTCTCCATACATAACACATCATACTTTAATAGCCGATTTTGGAATTCTTTTTTAGTTACGGCCGTATTGAATTTTGATTTTGACATTTTTTTCAACGAAATTTTGCTTTAAAGATCATATCTTGTAAGGTTCTCCACAGAAACTATTGCAAGTTTACATGAAGTTAGTGTGCCATATGCATCTCATTTATTGTTATTGGTTGTATGCTAAAAGTAACACCGCTTGGTGGTAATATTTGATTTATATTTGGGACACCCCTGGAACACACCAATTTCGTAGCGGCGATGTCCGGTGACTATCTTTTGACAGATTTGGCACAAGCAAACCTTTTATGGATTCGAACATGTGCGAGGTCGGAAATGGTTTTAGAACAGACCTGGACACCCTGGAACACGCCAATTTCCTTGCGACGATACCCTGCAAGTGGTGCCTACATTTGACGGATTTGGTCCAAGGAAACCCTTTGAGGATTCGAACATGGACGTTTGGGCACAGTGTTACTTGGAGCCCGCCATTGCTGCTTGCAGCTTTAATTATTATTATTATTATTAGGGCTCCAAGCCGAAAGGCTGTAGAGCCCTATTGTAATCGTTCGATTTATTATTATTATTATTATTATTATTATTATTATTTATTATTATTATTATTTATTATTCCGCCGATTTTTGTACCTGCCCTAGCAAAATAACCACTAGCTCGATTTTGTTCAAATTTTGTGTGTGTTTGTAGACCATTGGGTACTAGTGCCCGCCAAAAACCCAAGGCCGTAGGCCCAAAGGCCAAGGGCAGATAACTGAAAAACAAGTATTTTTTGACGATATATTTTGCCCTGTTGCTCCACAACCGTTTGTCCGTTTACTTTCAAACCTTGCATGTATCTACTGCTTCAGTTGCTTGACAATTTTTGTTCTTTGACTTTGGTCATTGATCACGTGGTTTGGCAGCCATATTGGATTCAAGGTTTTGCCAGGGTTTTTTGGGCACCTGTCTTCAAATACTATCTCCTCTGAATCCACTGCATGAAATGATTTCAAACTTTCTGAGAATTGTCTCCATACAGAACACAACAAATTAGCATAGCCATTTTTCGATATCTTTTGTAGTTGCGGCCATATTGGATTTTGATTTTGATCATTTTTCTCACCGAAATTTTACTTTTAAGATCATAGCTTGTACGGTTCTTGACAGAAACTATTGAAAGTTTGCATGAAACTTTGAGACTATATGCAGCTCATTTTGTCCTTGGTTGCATACTGAAAGCACCACTGCTTGGTGTGGTATTATTCGATTTAAGTAAAAAAATCAGACTTGAGTACAAATACTGAAGGAAGCGCCTCATAAATCTACTATAAACCCCCATTCACTGGCTTTGCAGATACCCTCGCGTTCTCCACAGCCTTGTTCAATATTATGTGTACTACCCTTGACGACCAGAGTTAGAATTGGCCTTTTTCAACCTATGCTTGTCTCAAGAGGCAACTATGCTTGTCACAGGAGGCGACTAATCGGATCAGGTGGTCATACTCGCTTGATTGTTCATTTCTCAATTGCCAATTGCTAGGGTACCTTATTTTTGACGGCGTTGTTTAAAGCAAACCATTTGCGGATTAGCATATGGTCGAGGTCGGAAATTGGTTTAGTACACTCTTGGAAACTGTGGCACACGTAAATTTGGTAGCGGTAATGTCCTGCAAACCGTGACAATCTTTTGACGGAGTTGGTACAAGCAAATTATATGTGGATTCGAACATGGTCGAAGTCAAACATGGGTTAAGAACACACTGGGACACATGTGGTGATGTCTCACAAGTGGTTCATTACATTTGACGGCGTTGGTACAACCAAACCATTTTGGGATTCGAACATGGTCGAAGTCAAACATGGGTTAAGATCACACTGGGACACGTGTGGTGATGTCTCACAAACGGTTCATTACATTTGATGGCGTTGGTACAAGCAAACCATATGCGGATTCGAACATGGTCGAAGTCAAACATGGGTTAAGAACACACTGGGACACATGTGGCGATGTCATGCAAGTGGTTCCTTACATTTGATGGCATTGGTACAAACAAACCATTTGAGGATTCGAACATGGTCGAAGTTGGAAATTGGTTAAAACATCCTGGGACACCCAGGTCAATTTAGTAGTGGTGATGTCTCACAAGAGGTTCTTTACATTTGACGTCGCTGGTACAGGTAAACCCTTTGAGGATTCGAATATATGAACGAGGTGGGGAACAGGTTTAGCACTTTATCTCAGCAATGCGACAGGAACCCGGGGCCCGGACGAACGCAGAACGCTAATCCGTTTGACTGGAGCCCAACTGACAAAGAAGTTACGTCCTGTTAAAGTGTCACCAAGCCGAAAGGCTGAAGAGTCCCAGTGTTAGCGTTTGATTTAATATTATTATTATTCCGCTGATTTTTGTACCAGAGCTAGAAAAATAACCTCTTGCTCGATTTTGTTCACATTTTGTGTGTGTATGTGGACCTTTGGGTACTAGTGCCCGCCAAAAACCCAAGGCCGTAGGCCCAAAAGCCAAGGGCAGATAACTAAAAGAACAGAATATTTTGAAGATATGTTTCGCCCTATTGCTCAGCAACCGCTTATCCGATTACTTTGAAACCTTGCATGTATCTGCTGCTTGAGCTGCTTGACATTTTTTGTTCTTTGACTTTGGTCATTGGTCACGTGGTTTGGCAGCCATTATGGATTCAAGGTTTCCGCAGTGTTTTTTTGGGTACCTGTCTTTAAACGCAAAGAACTCCGAGTCCACTGCATGAAATGCTTTCAAACTTTCTGATAATTATCTCCATACATAACACATCAAACTTTAGTAGCCGATTTTGGAATTCTTTTTTAGTTACGGCCGTATTGAATTTTGATTTTGATAATTCTTTTTCAACGAAATTTTGCTTTAAAGATCATATCTTGTAAGGTTCTCCATAGAAACTATTGCAAGTTTACATGAAGTTAGTGTGCCATATGCATCTCATTTATTGTTATTGGTTGTATGCTAAAAGTAACACCGCTTGGTGGTAATATTTGATTTATATTTGGGACACCCCTGGAACACGCCAATTTCTTAGCGGCCATTTCTGGTGACTATCTTTTGACAGAGTTGGCACAAGCCAACCTTTTATGGATTCGAACATGTTCGAGGTCGGAAATGGTTTTAGAACAGACCTGGACACCCTGGAACACGCCATTTTCCTTGCGACGATACCCTGCAAGTGGTGCCTACATTTGATGGATTTGGTTCAAGGAAACCCTTTGAGGATTCGAACATGGACGTTTGGGCACAGTGTTTCTTGGAGCCCGCCATTGCTGCTTGCAGCTTTAATTAGGGCTCCAAGCCGAAAGGCTGTAGAGCCCTATTGTAATCGTTCGATTTATTATTATTTATTATTATTATTATTATTTATTATTCCGCCGTTTTTTGTTCCAGAGATAGCAGTTTAACCACTGGCTCGATTTTGTTCAAATTTTGTGTGTGTGTGCAAGTTGTTAGGTACCAGATACCACAAAAAACCCAAGGCCGTAGGCCCAATGGCCAAGGGCAGATAACTGAAAAACAAGTATTTTTTGAAGATATATTTCGCCCTATTGCTTCGCAACCGCTTGTCCGATTACTTTCAAACTTTACACATGTCTGCTGCTTCGGGTGCTTAACATTTTCTGTTCTTTGATCTTGGTCATTGGTCACGTGCTTTGGCAGCCATATTGGATTCAAAGTTTTTACAGGGTTTTGGGGGTAACTGTCTTCAAATCCTATCTCCTCTGAATCCAATGCATGAAATGCATCCAAACTTTCTGAGTACTGTCTCCATGCATATCACATCAAACTCTGTTAGCCGATTTGGGATATCTTTTTTAGTTGCTGCCATATTGGATTCAAGGTTTTCACAGGGTTTTTTGGGTACCTGTCTTCAAATACTATCTCCTCTGAATCCACTGCATGAAATGCTTTCAAACTTTCTGAGAATTGTCTCCACACATAACACACCAAACTCTGTTAGCCGTTTTTGGATATCTGTCTTAGTGACGGCTCTGTTTGATTTTGATTTTGATGATTTCTTTCACCGATTTTTTCCTTTATATAAAGATCACATCTTGTAAGGTTCTCCACAGAAACTATTGAAAGTTTACATGAAGTTAGTCGGGCACATGTATCTCATCTTTTGTTCTTGGCTGCATGCTAAAAGTAACACCGCTTGGTGGTAATATTGACAAAATACCGAATATATCGCTCAGAAAACCTAGGGTTATTTCCCTTTGACCGTCAAGTGTCTTTTGCAGTATGTATGCTGCCCTTGAAGATCGGGGTTAGAATTGGTCTTCGGCAACCCATGCTTGTCTTAAGAGGCGATTATCGGGATTCGAACATTGTCTGGGTGGTAAATGGGTTTAGAACACACTGGTTGACTCTGGCACACGCCAATTTCGTAGTGGTGATGTCCTGCAAACGGTGACGGCGTTGGTACAGGCAAACCATTTGAGGATTCGAACATGGTCGAAGTCAAACATGGGTTAAGAACACACTGGGACACATGTTGGGATGTCTGACAAGCGGTTCATTACATTTGACGGCGTTGGTACAGGCAAACCATTTGAGGATTCGAACATTGTCGAAGTCAAACATGGGTTAAGAACACACTGGGACACATGTGGGGATGTCTGACAAGCGGTTCATTACATTTGACGGCGTTGGTACAGGCAAACCATTTGAGGATTCGAACATGGTCGAAGTCAAACATGGGTTAAGAACACACTGGGACACATGTGGGGATGTCTGACAAGCGGTTCATTACATTTGACGGCGTTGGTACAGGCAAACCATTTGAGGATTCGAACATGGTCAAAATTAAACATGGGTTAAGAACACACTGGGACACATGTGGGGATGTCTGACAAGCGGTTCATTACATTTGACGGCGTTGGTACAGGCAAACCATTTGAGGATTCGAACATGGTCGAAGTCAAACATGGGTTAAGAACACACTGGGACACATGTGGGGATGTCTGACAAGCGGTTCATTACATTTGACGGCGTTGGTACAGGCAAACCATATCAGGATTCGAACATGGACGAGGTCGGAAACAGGTTTAGCACTTTATCTCAGCAATACGACATAAACCCGGGGCCCCGACGAACTCAGAACGCTCATCCATTTGACTGGAGCTCAACTGACAAAGACGTTACAGCCTGTTAAAGAGTCACCAAGCCGAAAAGCTGAAGAGTCCCAGTGCTATCGTTCGATTTAATATTATTATTATTCCGCCGATTTTTGTTCCAGAGCTAGCATAATAACCACTGTCTCGATTCTGTTCAAATTTTGTATGTGTATCCAGATACTTATGTACCAGATACCACACAAATTCCAAGGCCGTAGGCCCAAAGACCAAGGGGAGATAACTGAAAAATAAACAATTTTTAAAGCTATATTTAGCCCTGTTGCTTCGCAACCGCTTGTCCAATTACTTTCAAACTTTAGATGTGTCTGCTGCTTTGGATGCTTGACATTTTATGTTCTTTGACTTTGGTCATTGGTCACGTGGTTTGGCAGCCATATTGGATTCAAGGTTTTCACAGTGTCTTTTGGGTACCTGTTTTTAAATGCATACTCTTCTGAGTCCATTGCATGAAATGTTTTCAAACTTTCTGAGAATGGTCTCCTTACATAGCACATCAAACTCTGTTAGCCGATTTTGGATATCTTTTATATCGACGGACCTATTGGATTTTGATTTTGATCATTTTTTTCACCGAAACTTTACTTTGAAGATCATATCTTGTAAGGTTCTCCACAGAAACTATTGAAAGTTTTCATGAAGTTAGTGTGCCATATGCATCTTATTGTTTGTTCTTGGTTGCATGCTAAAAGTAACACCTTTGGTGGTAATATTTGATTAATATTTGGGACACCCCTGGAACACGCCAATTTCGTTGTGGCAATTTCCGGTGACTATTTTGTTACGGAATTGGTACAAGCAAACCCTTAATGGATTCGAACATGTCCGAGGTCGGAAATGGGGTAAGAACAGACTTGGACACCCCGGCACACGACAATTTTGTAGCGGTGATACCCTACAAGTGGTGCCTACATTTGAGGGATTTGGTACAAGGAAACCCTTTGAGGATTCGAACATGGACGTTTGTGCACAGTATAGCTTGGAGCCCGCCATTGCTGCTTTGCAGCTATATTTATTATTATTATTATTTATTATTCCGCCGTTTTTTGTTCCAGAGATAGCAGTTTAACCACTGGCTCGATTTTGTTCAAATTTTGTGTGTGTGTGCAAGTTGTTAGGTACCAGATACCACAAAAAACCCAAGGCTGTAGGCCCAATGGCCAAGGGCAGATAACTGAAAAACAAGTATTTTTTGAAGATATATTTCGCCTTATTGCTCCGCAACCGCTCGTCCGATTACTTTCAAACTTTACACATGTCTGCTGCTTCGGGTGCTTAACATTTTCTGTTCTTTGATCTTGGTCATTGGTCACGTGCTTTGGCAGCCATATTGGATTCAAAGTTTTTACAGGGTTTTGGGGGTACCTGTCTTCAAATCCTATCTCCTCTGAATCCAATGCATGAAATGCATCCAAACTTTCTGAGTACTGTCTCCATGCATATCACATCAAACTCTGTTAGCCGATTTGGGATATCTTTTTTAGTTGCTGCCATATTGGATTCAAGGTTTTCACAGGGTTTTTTGGGTACCTGTCTTCAAATACTATCTCCTCTGAATCCACTGCATGAAATGCTTTCAAACTTTCTGAGAATTGTCTCCACACATAACACACCAAACTCTGTTAGCCGTTTTTGGATATCTGTCTTAGTGACGGCTCTGTTTGATTTGATTTTGATGATTTCTTTCACCGATTTTTTCCTTTATATAAAGATCACATCTTGTAAGGTTCTCCACAGAAACCATTGAAAGTTTACATGAAGTTAGTCGGGCACATGTATCTCATCTTTTGTTCTTGGCTGCATGCTAAAAGTAACACCGCTTGGTGGTAATATTGACAAAATACCGAATATATCGCTCAGAAAACCTAGGGTTATTTCCCTTTGACCGTCAAGTGTCTTTTGCAGTATGTATGCTGCCCTTGAAGATCGGGGTTAGAATTGGTCTTCGGCAACCCACGCTTGTCTTAAGAGGCGATTATCGGGATTCGAACATTGTCTGGGTGGTAAATGGGTTTAGAACACACTGGTTGACTCTGGCACACGCCAATTTCGTAGTGGTGATGTCCTGCAAACGGTGACTATCATTTGCATGAGTTGGTACAAGCAAACCATATGCGGATTCGAACATGGTCGATGTCAAACATGGGTTAAGAACACACTGGGACACATATGGGGATGTCTGACAAGCGGTTCATTACATTTGACGGCGTTGGTACAGGCAAACCATTTGAGGATTCGAACATGGTCGAAGTCAAACATGGGTTAAGAACACACTGGGATACATGTGGGGATGTCTGACAAGCGGTTCATTACATTTGACGGCGTTGGTACAGGCAAACCATTTGAGGATTCGAACATGGTCGAAGTCAAACATGGGTTAAGAACACACTGGGACACATGTGGGGATGTCTGACAAGCGGTTCATTACATTTGACGGCGTTGGTACAGGCAAACCATTTGAGGATTCGAACATGGTCGAAGTCAAACATGGGTTAAGAACACACTGGGACACATGTGGGGATGTCTGACAAGCGGTTCATTACATTTGACGGCGTTGGTACAGGCAAACCATATCAGGATTCGAACATGGACGAGTTCGGAAACAGGTTTAGCACTTTATCTCAGCAATACGACATAAACCCGGGGCCCCGACGAACTCAGAACGCTCATCCATTTGACTGGAGCTCAACTGACAAAGACGTTACAGCCTGTTAAAGAGTCACCAAGCCGAAAAGCTGAAGAGTCCCAGTGCTATCGTTCGATTTAATATTATTATTATTCCGCCGATTTTTGTTCCAGAGCTAGCAACCGCTTGTCCAATTACTTTCAAACTTTAGATGTGTCTGCTGCTTTGGATGCTTGACATTTTATGTTCTTTGACTTTGGTCATTGGTCACGTGGTTTGGCAGCCATATTGGATTCAATGTTTTCACAGTGTCTTTTGGGTACCTGTTTTTAAACGCATACTCTTCTGAGTCCATTGCATGAAATGTTTTCAAACTTTCTGAGAATGGTCTCCTTACATAGCACATCAAACTCTGTTAGCCGTTTTTGGATATCTTTTATATCGACGGACCTATTGGATTTTGATTTTGATAATTGTTTTCACCGAAACTTTACTTTGAAGATCATATCTTGTAAGGTTCTCCACAGAAACTATTGAAAGTTTTCATGAAGTTAGTGTGCCATATGCATCTTATTGTTTGTTCTTGGTTGCATGCTAAAAGTAACACCTTTGGTGGTGATATTTGATTAATATTTGGGACACCCTTGGAACACGCCAATTTCGTTGTGGCGATTTCCGGTGACTATTTTGTTACAAGCAATTGGAACAAGCAAACCCTTAATGGATTCGAACATGTCCGAGGTCGGAAATGGGGTAAGAACAGACTTGGACACCCCGGCACACGACAATTTAGTAGCGGTGATACCCTACAAGTGGTGCCTACATTTGAGGGATTTGGTACAAGGAAACCCTTTGAGGATTCGAACATGGACGTTTGTGCACAGTATAGCTTGGAGCCCGCCATTGCTGCTTTGCAGCTATATTTATTATTATTATTATTTATTATTCCGCCGTTTTTTGTTCCAGAGATAGCAGTTTAACCACTGGCTCGATTTTGTTCAAATTTTGTGTGTGTGGGCAAGTTCTTAGGTACCAGATACCACAAAAATTCCAAGGCCGTAGGCCCAATGGCCAAGGGCAGATAACTGAAAAACAAGGTTTTTTTGAAGATATATTTCGCCTTATTGCTCCGCAACCGCTCGTCCGATTACTTTCAAACTTTACACATGTCTGCTGCTTTGGGTGCTTAACATTTTCTGTTCTTTGATCTTGGTCATTGGTCATGTGCTTTGGCAGCCATATTGGATTCAAAGTTTTTACAGGGTTTTGGGGGTACCTGTCTTCAAATCCTATCTCCTCTGAATCCAATGCATGAAATGCATCCAAACTTTCTGAGTACTGTCTCAATACATATCACATCAAACTCTGTTAGCCGATTTGGGATATCTTTTTCAGTTGCTGCCATATTGGATTCAAGGTTTTCACTGGGTTTTTTTGGTACCTGTCTTCAAATACTATCTCCTCTGAATCCACTGCATGAAATCATTTCAAACTTTCTGAGAATTGTCTCCACACATAACACACCAAACTCTGTTAGCCGTTTTTGGATATCTGTCTTAGTGACGGCTGTGTTTGATTTGGATTTGATGATTTCTTTCACCGAAATTTTACTTTATATAAAGATCATATCTTGTAAGGTTCTCCACAGAAACTATTGAAAGTTCACATGAAGTTAGTCGGACATATGAACCTCATCTTTTGTTCTTGGTTGCATGCTAAAAGTAACACCGCTTGGTGGTAATATTGACAAAATACCGAATACATCGTTCAGACAACCTGCGGTTATTTCCCTTTGACCGTCAAGTGTCTTTTGCAGTAGTATAGGTAATAGGGGTTCTGCTGCAACCCCACTGGAGCTGGATTTATACACATATACTGCTACTACAGGGGGCATTTTTTATGCGTAAATGAATATGCGATTCAACGATAGTCATGAGTTGTATTAAATGAAACATCAATATTAATTAATAATGAATAAAATTTACTATAGCCCACGAGGATATTGGAAAGGTGTAGGAGCAATAAAAAAATTAGCCACCGTGGCTTAGGTATCTAAAGATGTGGCCAAGGATTGGTTTAAGAAACAAGCGATGTGGCAAATATATTTACCGGCACCGCGTTATATACCGAGGAAGAAGTTTGATATTCGAATGAGTGAGTTAGTGAGTTTGATTTTACGTCGCTTTTAGCAATATTCCAGCAATATCACGGCGGGGGACACCAGAAATGGGCTTCACACATTGTACCCATGTTGGGAATCTTCGGCGTGACGAGCGAACGCTTTAACCACTAGGCTACCCGACCGCCACTACAACGAATGAAGTTCATCAGGCTGACCTCTTGTTTCTTCCCCATGATAAGGTAAAACGCAAAACGTATAAATAACGGTAGTGGATGTGGCTAGTCGATACAAAGAGGCTGAGCCATTAACCTCGAAAGATTCAACAGAGGTAGCTTATGCACTGAGCCGCATATATAAACGCGGACCGCTAAAATGGCCTAAGCTATTTCAAGTAGATCCCGGTCGCGAGTTTATGGGATTGGTAACTAAACTGTTAACAAAGCACGATGTCGAAATCGTCCGTGGTGAAAGAGAGGCCCACCGCAGTCAAGCTATCGTCGAAAGATTTAACAGGACATTAGCGGAACGTTTGTTTGGCTATCAGTATGGGATCGAAATGAAATCCGAGCGATTGAGATCAACCGAATGGGTGACACGATTATCAGCTGATGTATCAGCGCTGAATAATGAAGTAACGAGATTAATAGGGAAGAAACCATCCGATGCGATTAAAATGAAATCCGTGACTTCTGAATCTTCAGCACCGAGGAGAGGCAAAGAACGAAAACTTCCGGATAGAGTAAGGGTAAGATATTTATATCAGCCCGGTGAACTCGAGGGAGGCCTACGTCACGAAACCGATCCCATATGGTCCCTTAAGACATACAACATTAGTCGATTGGTTATGAAAGAAGGAGAGCCTATTCTTTATTATCTTCAAGATGGACCGGGTAGGGCATTTGTACGAGAAGAGTTGTTCATAGTTCCCAACGGTACGGTATTATTACCATAACCATAAGCATAGGTAGTTACACTATCATTATCAATCCATCTCTTTGTATCTAAGGGGGATAATGATGTCTTGTTCATTCTTAATCCATATATCCTATGATTGTAACTTCTTAAAGAGTTCATCTCGTGTTTGAACGTTCTACCGTTGAATAATGATTCTTTATACTGTTCGTGTTTGATATGCTTTTTTAAAACATACTTCTTAACGCCCTTAGCTTTTCTTATCTCCCCATTATCAGACTTCTTTATAGAATACATCTTAGGTCTTAATCCCACATACTCCGCTATAGGGGTCCCAGCACATTCATCCTTCATCTTACCTAATACCTTTTTATTTACTACGCTGTGCAGTGGATTATCTTTAGGGTAATCGCTCGTGTCGTACATATCTATTTTTTCTGCCATATCTTTATACACATCCTCGGTTTGTATTTCCATCAACAAAGAATCTGTGTCGGTATATAACACCTCACATCTATCGCCGTATTGCTTCTTAAGTTTGTTGTAATAAAAGTCATACATTAAGTGTTTTGACAAGTCGAGAATACTCATACCGACGTACACCGGTCTGTTGAATTTTATATTACTCTTCTGCATATGCAACGCGGCTAAGTCGTTATCGAATATCTTGCTTCTGTTAAAAGCCGGACTGGCTATAAGTTTCCTGAGTCTTTCTTCCTCATTAGATCTGACTAATTTAACATCAACACGCTTCCTTAGATTCTCCATAGTTTTACCAAATACTGAGTTATTCATGAGCTTATACAGATTCTTTTCGAAATCGCTGGTAGCTATCTTTCTTAAATCTGTGTTCAGCCTTATATAGGGCTCCATCCAACGGCTTTGATCAAACTTTAGAACTCTGTGTATTTTCTTAAGTTTCATACCTAACGATAGATACAACTGGAGATTTCTGTAGTGAACTATATATTTTGTCTTATCCATCAAATTTGGTACGAGTTTTTCTATGTTAGCTAACCTAGTATTACCCATCAAGGAGCGTTGATATTCCGACATCCAATCTTTATTAACCATTAATCTTTCGGGAACTAGCGGATAACTGTTATGGTCTTTATGAAACGAACTTGGATATTCCAAGTCAACTTCTAGTATGTACCCTTTATTCGCATCATTCGCATCGATATCATCGACCCACTCAAAACCACCCGTGGGTAAAGGTTGATTTATAGCCCATCCCTACAAATTGTTGGCGTCGAGATATAATATATGCGTGTCGGGTTTACTCTGATCGTATCCTTCCACTAATTTATTATTAGCCTTAGAATACCTTTTCGCTGCCATCGATATACCCCCTCTTAATCCTTTCTCAATAAACAAGTGCATATCTGTGAGTAGTTTTAGTTCTACACCGGTCTTCTTCAACAATGCATCCCACGATAGTCCGGGACTGGAATAGTACCATGCCGGGTCCAAGCCGTATTGTTTTAAACATGTCTTTCTAAATATCTCGAATATATCGGCGAGTAACAGTACATCGGTTTTTAAGTACAGATCGTGATAATCGCCTAAATTTTTACAACCTAATTTATCCCAGACCGTCAGAGCGTGTTCATAATTATAGATTCTGTTAAGTTACTATAGAATGATTCGAGGGGTGGTAATTCAGTTTCATCGAATCTAGACCAATCATCCATATATTCATAAGGATATACACCTTTTCTCAGCAACAAATGACGAGTTATCTTATCGGTATATTGATTTGTTATCGCAAAGTCATCGGGATTGTTCGCATTAGCTAAATTGTCCAGGGAAGATAACAGAAACTGTACGGAGTCTATGAATCTAAGCCCATTACTTTGCTTTATTCTAGATTTCCCATCCTTGTCCCTATAATGTATAGGTTTAGTCAACGAGAGCGATATGTATTTTTCCATATTGCTAGGAATGCACGTTAAACCGCCGTCGGTCTTTGAGATAGCTTGCATAATGAGATGTGAATCGTATCCCCTAAGGTTATGAAACACAACGGGGATGGGTATTGTTTGAGAATTCATTTTTAGTTTCAAGTTACACTCGTTATGCGCGGCTCCCCGATAATTACCCGTGACATGACAATGATCTCTTATGGAATCCCCATTCAAGGGTTTATTACAAACGTGACAACTCTTTGACTCTTATGGGCCCTCCAATCATCCCTCGTCATACACATGGGTTTCTTACGCAACAATTTTTCCCTGATTATTCTCTCTTCATTTTGTAGATATTCTAGGAACTTTCCCGCTGCATCAGGACCTCTGTAAATCACGGGAGTGTTTGTTTTCCCATCATACCTTACAACTATATATCCAAACCCACAAGGAATATGTTCTTGAGTTTTGTACGTATTATTATCTTGATTATTTTCTATGGGTTTGATAAGAGCTTCGAAGTCGGCGTAAATTACGTACAGTACTGGCATTTGATTGCAATAATGTTCAAATTTTAATATATTTTTTCCTCTTTAGGCATATCGATCCTGATAGCGGTCTGTCCAACACCTCTGCAGTCTTCTTTATGCGCTTCTAATAGATCTTGTCTGCTGTACCCATGTAGGCATCTTTCGCAGAAATATTTCTTTCCCTTATATTTAGTTTCATCGTATAATAGCCTGTTTAAACTCTTTATCCATGTTTAATGATATTTTCCATCTTTTTCGATCAGAAATGAATTGATTCTGGGGATATGTTCCGGAGTGGAGCTTATCCTGTGTACAACAATTCCTTTAGAAAACATTTATAGCTAAATTATTTTGCTTTTCCACCTTATCAATTTGTGATATTGGTGTAGGTTCGTTTATACCATCGAAGTTGAGTCCATCGTTTTGGGGATAGCTAGAAGGTCTATTTGCAATTTTAGAATCTACGGGGAACAATGCAGATCTTATCATCATTCTTAAACAGTCATTGGATTTATTTTTTACGTTAATTATGGCTTTTTTCTTCTTATAATACGGGGGTAAATCTATATAAGATCCACCTTTGAAAGGCATATAATTTGCTATATATAAATATAAACTATCGATCTTATCCACACCCCAAACCCGAACCTCTATTAGTCCAACGTTCTAAAGTTTCCTGTATCCTCTGAATTTATGTATCTAATGATGCATTTATAGTATCGGATTCGGTTGTAACTTCTTGATTGCTACGGAAATATGGTTCAGTATATTCGGTGCTATCGTCTGTGTTACTTTTACTCAATAACATTTTAATCGTCAGCTGGTATTTTATACTATGTAAATCATCTAACTCCTCGTTAATTTTACTCCATATGATGGGCTTAATATCGTTAACATCCATTTTGGAATTAATATCCATCTTCCAACCTCTTAGATATTTACCAACGCCGGCGGATGTGGGTACAAATATTAATTCTTGTTGTAGTTGAATATTATCATCAACATCATCATCATTATCTAGTAAAGCGATCAATTCAGCTCTATCTCATTCGAGAATATCCACGTAGACCACATATTAGGCCATAAATTTCAACACAGCGTCGGTTACATAGAGTCTTCTTACCCATGAGTGTAAATTTGCAATTATTCATGGTTTATACATCTATCATATCATTTGTCTAAATACAAATCACATCTACACTATTGATTAGGCAGTCAGCCAACGCTATTTATAGATTAGCTAACTAGGTCATGGTTTATGCATAGCCACAGCTGTGGTTATTTATGAGTAGTCATATAGCTGAAAATCAATACAGCAGATAACCCAATAATCACAAATGTGACCTCGCGGTTCTTTTGTTCCTCTGACGGTGTATAAAACTGACTCATTGTTGGTCTCGGCATTGGGTCGAGTTTTTTTCACATAAACGAGGAAGTATTTGTGCATGGCAGATTTAACATCCTTAAACGTTTGATTTGAATGTCCTTCCTTAAGCAGTTTTTCATGAATAAAGTCTAATCTCTTCATTCTCTGCCGCGTATATTGTGACTGGGCTGATGGAGTTGTTCTAAAGCATTGTTATGTCGTTTACGCTCCTCTTCAACTTCTTTAGCGTTTGATTCCCTCATACTAGAAAATAAATAATTACTCCCCGAAAAAAGCTAGAGCATTAACAATAGCTCCACCGACCATCATCGCAGTTGTTGCCATATGTTTAATAATATTAAATATTCAAATGTTTCTATGAATATAATATATTCAAATGTTTAATTACTTCATTATGTCTTCCGGGATAAGCCCTTGTTTGATGAGCATATCCTTCGTTGCCATAGATAATCCAATATGAAGAACGGACATACTAATATCATAACTTTCAAAATCTAGCTTGGGAGGTGTGGCTTTAGTAATCATTTTAGCCATACGAGCATAGACAATGGCCAAGCCAGTGACCACCGCTGAATGATACGTTGCGTTTACCAACATTCTACCGTCTGTAGCTGGAGTAGTCATGCTTCTTATAGCATTATATGGGGGCTAACCTCTAATTGAACTTGTTGTTGCATTGGGGGTGACGTTTTCTCTTCTCCGGTCTTATAAAAGAACCATACAGCCGCTATACCAGCAACTCCTACTAGTGCCCATGTTTTAATCGGATTAATATTTGAATTATTAATTAATTTCGCTTTGCGTGCCAGTCCTCCCTTCCTTCCTGCAGCTATTTTTTTGGGGTTCTTAGTAACTCTGGGTTGTTTTTGTGTTTGTTGTGGTGGTTCCTCATTCACTAGTTGTTCCTCGTTCACATGTTGTTGCGTTTCCGAAATCTGTTGTGCAGCTTCGTTCACAATCTGTGATGTCTGTTGAGTCTCCATTATTTATTTGAACTTTGTTCTTTATATTATTAAGTGGGCATGTATGTTTAAATTGACAATACCTAGCCGTTATTAAAGCTGTGGTGAACGGAGCTAAGAACATTCCGTATCTATGATAAAACTCACAGCTCACTGCGCTTATAGCGTGTTCGATGAATGGGTCTTTCTCTAGAGATTCGCATAAATACATGCGATGTTCTGCCGGGATAGGGAGAAACGTACTAGCTACGACTGTGTATAGTTGTAATATAGCCGACCCTATCGTTTTAGTCATGGTAGCTCCCAGTCTAGACTCATAACGCGCGTACAGTTTTTTAATCTCTTCGTCGGTCATGTTATCAATTTTTTCGATGGTATAATTTTCCCCAAAATACTGAGAACATTTTCCACCAGCTACCAAAGCCGCAAGTCTTTCTCTATGTTTATCTTAAGATTTATCTACATTTTGATCAGGCTCAGATTCTTTGAGCATTTGTTTGATGAGTTCGTCGCATTCCATAATGTAATACCTAAGGAGATATTTAAGTCTAACATAATATAATATGACATATCCAAAACAACCCGTAATAATGAACTGTTGCGAAAGAATGATGATTTCGAACCACATTTTATGTCATATTAACCGCTAATGTTCAATTTATCGTATTTTTGCTATAATTTTGCTATATTTGCTATAATTTTGCAACATTTGCTAAATTTTTTCTACAATTTGCTACATTTTGCTAAGCAATTGCATAAGCAGCTGGTTGATCGGTTTTTAATACGAGTTTACAGTGCTTCGTTGCCGCTAACAGTTTTCTGACTTTATCTCGTTCGGGTTTGGCATAAATGACATCATTTTCGCGTAAACATTCCACGAATGAATCTTGATCTTTGCAATGAAAGAGTGCTACCCATTTGGTCTGCTCTCTGAGATCTTTCAGGACAGAGTTGTATTTTTGAGTAAGTACCCAAACGCTATGTTGAGTATGCCGACCGGAGAATGCTAAATACGAAAGCATATCTTTCTTTTTTGTGAGTTCTTTACTAGCGCTGCAGTCGTCTATTACGAAAAGGGTTGATTCGCCTTTGTATTTTTCGTGACATACTCGTAAACAGTCTTGTAAACGACCGCCTGGATCGACTCTGTGTACCCCGTCGTCATTCATTACCCAATCTCTCGATAAGTATGTTTTATTAATGCTTATAGTCGGGCACAGAATAATAATATGTTCGAAAATGTCCCGATAATGACTTTCTAAAATATCTAGAATAAAAGCTGGTTTTCCACAGCCCATTTGCCCGCATATGATAGCGCAGTGCGCATCTTTAGGTAAAAGATCATTAATAGATTGCTTGCACAAATCTTCCATTCTGTATATTAAGTTGCGCATACATAATCACGTACAAATATATGTTTAATTTACCAGCTGTTTCCTTGAGCTTCGTTATCTGTATGGTGACACCCTCGCTAGCATTTTCTATTCTCCTCCCACTGACGTGTAGTTGGTCATCGTCCGTTGTTCGCATGTCGAGCCATAGCGCGTACTTAGTGGTGAGGTATTCACCCATCGATACACTCCCGAGAGACAGATCTTTCACGACCGCGATAACTTCCGGGGAATGTTTTATAGAAGGAAGTTTTTTAATCTCATCCCACTAGTGATACGCTAGCATTTCTTGGCTATATAGTTGATTAGGAATGCCCTCGATAGTCAATTCTACTTTTGTAATCTTGGGATTGTAGAACTTCTCGGTATTTCTTTTAAATGCATCGGAGGGGTCCTTGAACAACATTAAATACCCTTCAACGACCTAGTGGGGACGTTTAGATTGATATTCCACATCGTATCTTTTCTGTCCCTCGTGATCTTTCGGTGTCTCAGCACGCGATCGTACAAAATGGCTAAACTTCCGGTATAATGGTTACGAATTTGTCTGGCTAATTCGGGATCCGTTATCATATCATACTCCAGCGAGATAATGTCAATGGAATAGCTGGCATCTTCACCAGCTCTGATTACTCTACCGTAGTCATTAAAAGTGAGTTCGTATTCTAACCTATCGCCTAGGGATGCTTGATAAAAGGGCATGTGGGAATCTAGTAATTCAAAGTCTAGGGGAATATAGAATTGGTTACCTAATGCGTCGGCAACGGCCTTATCTTTTACGACGGTATTATCACCATTATCAGCGCCCACGCGCAGTCTCAATGTGTTCTTATTACAAATACCTTGGTACTGTAAGTTTTCCCGCTCTTTATCCGTTCTCCAGAGATCCATGTAACAATAGTATACATCGCTATCGTCGATACTCAAAACTTCATTACCGCTAATTTTAATGGCGATTTTCTTAACAATAGCACGACCTATGTTCTGAACGGGCTCCCTGTTAACGTCGGTAGAAGTCAAACCAATCGTAAATGCTAGTCGGACAGTTCCCGGAACTAACACATCGTGTGCGCCGAGATTAGGAAAGCGAACCAGAAGCGTTTGATTCTGATCGATGGTACTAGGGTTATTAGTTATAGTTACAGACTGACGAATTGCTTTGACCCATAATGGATCTCGAAGTGTACGTTGTGGGTTTAACTTGCGTCCGTATTGCGAAGACATTGTTATATTGAAAACATGTACCCTATGTTTAATATAAAAATGGATGATTTTGATCTAGATACCTTTGATGACTTTGATAACCAGAATCAAATCGAAGATACTGATGAAACCAGCTTTATGAATCTTAACGATGAACTTTTGAACCCAACCGTAAATGATGAACTTTTGAAACCAGCCTTTGATGATTATTACGATACCTTTAAAGATACCCCTATTGGTCGTGACTATTCAAAGTTTGAGATAGATAGTAAAGGAATATTGCGACTGCGTGGCAAACCGGATATTGATCTTGTGCATTATCGTACTCGTAAGCCCCAGCCTTGTCTACGATAGCTGGTAAACACGGTATCAGCACTGTTCGTGATAAATTAGGTTTTGTGGACTACTCGCATCTTTCCGCGAAGACTACTAAGGTTCTTAGGACTGTGTGGGAAGAACTCGGTAACAACATAGATAATTTGGAAGCTTCCTCCATGGTGGGCTCTGACGGACTCGGAGAAATCTTAGATACCTATTACGATAATTCCACTGCCAGTGTACCATCCTCGGAGTTTATTATTAGGGAATTACGAGGTCTTGACAAGGCAATGCGAACAATGCGGGGAGAACTCATGAATAATACAGCCGAGATATCCGAAATCGACAAGAATATAGATTACGAGAAAACAAAACTTGAACAGGCGGGCGATGAGTTCAGTAGACGCCGTGAAGCGGAAAGATTGCGTAACTTAGACGACGAAAGATCGATCAAGACCTCAACGATGACACTACACTGGCCGATAAAATTAAAACATTGTTCAGAGAACAGGGAATAACAATTGCCAGTATTTTAACAGCGTTGGGATTTATTATATCGACTTTGACTCTCGCGTTAACCGGTGGCACAGGTGGTACAGGTGGTGGCGGATCTCCTCCTACGTCAGATGGTATAAAAGAGTGGATAAAAAAGCATTTAAAAGCATTAGGTTCAGCACTGGGAAAGCTCGATGAGAAAGCCGCGGCCGCACTTCCCGGTATAATAGGGAGTGTTGTTTCCTGGCTATTGAATTTATTAGCTAAGACCACCACTTAGCTTAGTCAAAACTTGTGGGTACTGATCGTAGCAATCGCAGGGCTGTTGTATGTATCCGCTAAGAACTATTTAACCAAATCAGTTCATTAAGAACTATTTAACCAAATCATGAGTACACCAACCGCAACTCCACCTAATACAAGCGCTGTTTTTTCATCAATATGTTGTTGATTTTTAGCTGCAATATGCGGTGACACTTGTGGTTGTGCGATAGTAGATGGTTGTGAAACATGTGGTGTTTGTGGCTTGACTATTCCCTTTTCGCTTGTGATTGTTTGCATTATTAATTCGACATTCATATCTGAATTCATACCTGTTTTTTGTTGATCGGTAGCAATAACAATTTTATTATTATAGCCTATCACTTGACCGATCTTAAGTTCCATATTACTCGGAGACATGTATAATCCCGGCGCATAAACAAAGTCCACTTTGGATTGAGCGTACTGTAATACATCTTGAAAACGCTTTATAGACGATGGTATGTCAACTGGTGAATTAATGGCGTCCTCCACGTTTGCGACAAACTGTTTTTGCACATCGAGCGCCGTCCCAGAACCGATAATGGACGTTCGTGTTTGCGATTGTGCAACGAGAATTGCCCATACATAAGTTCTTATCGATTCATTAAATCTTACAAATCCTGGGTTAGTAAAATTATTTTCCGTTTTATCATTAACAAATTCATTCCAAGCGTTTGCGGTATCGTTCATTTGTAAAAAATTTGTAACAATATAAATTAAACCACTCTTAAAACTCATAATATCCCACCTCCAATCGTTACTATAAAGTTCCCAGCCTTTATAGTAATCACCGGTTTTTAGATGATGATCATACATTCTTGAGTAAAGTTTGCTGGTATGCTCCAACTTACCAAAATTAACATGAAGTTTATTAAGTTCTTTATATACATAATCGCTTTCTTCTTTGACAGATATTTCTTCCTCTGTGCAAGGAACACCTAGGCCATGGTTTGCTCCTATAATACGCCAATCTTTACTCATAGAAACATTAAATTCCTGACAAACACGCTCATACGCGGACCTATCATAATTATTATTTGTGGAATTCCACACTCGATCCTGCGGTAATCGAGCACTAATTTCTTTCAGTATACGTCTAATCTGATAGTACATGTGAAATGTTATAACAGACTTATTCAGTTCAAATCCTGGAGCATAAAGAGATACGCCACATCCCGTTGTGGCACACCATATGGCAAAGTTTAACTGATTCTGCCAAAATTGCATCGGATTGTGAAACCAATCGTGCACCATTTTATCGCTAGTTGCTGTGACCCTGTACTTTCCAAAGATATCGGGGAAATTAATGAAAAATTCAGCACCAGAGGCAGTTACTATAATAGATTCATTAGTAATGTAAGTTGATTTCATATTTAAGTTATGATATAGTATCATTGTATATTTAATATGTATGTTACACTCCCGGGAATAACAAATGGTCAGTCTATTGAACTGCTTCATACTATCTATAACTCGGATGGACAACTCGAAGTAGCTCTATGCGATGTAACGTATTACCCACGGTGGGCCAATATAAGTGCTGCGAAACGAAATAATAAGATACATATAGCTGATGGAGTCAGTATTCCCGAAATAATTACTATACCTGATGGGAATTACAGCGTATGCTCACTCAATGATGAAATTTTTAAGCCTAATGGAATTAGTCTCACACAAAATGAGTCGAATGGGTTACTGAAATTAGACACTGGAGAAAAGCATGCAATGATTTTATTGGACTTATCTATTACACTTGGATTTGCACGCTTAATTGGCACAATATACAAGACATCAGATCAGGGGGTTAAATTACCCGATTTAGTTCCCTATAAAGAGTTGTGCATCCATCTTGATCAAATAAGCACGACGGATAATATTCAACTAGAAAGTCCTTCAACTCTACTCAGATGTGTTCCAGTGAAAGATGAAAAATATAATAGCGGTAGAACGGAATCTTTCTCAACATTACAATATAAAAAATTAAAGCGGGGTATTATTTCAGACCTTAAAATTTCTGTATTAGGTGTAAAACACCAACCTATGGGTTACTTAAGTGTAACACTACATATTATAAATAATGGTTGATTCCATATTTAAGTTATGATATAGTATCATTGTATATTTAATATGTATGTTACACTCCCGGGAATAACAAATGGTCAGTCTATTGAACAGCTTCGTACTATCGATAACTCGGATGGACAACTCGAAGTCGCTCTATGAGATGTAATGTATTACCCGCTGTGGACCAATACAAATGCTACGAAAGAAAATAATTTGATATTAATAATAAATGAAAGATATATTATTGACAAATCCATTATTATACCTGATGGGTATTACAGCGTATGCTCACTCAACTCAATGATGAAGTTTTTAAGCCTAATGGAATGAGTCTCACACAAAATGAGTCGAATGGGATGCTGAATTTAAACACTGGAGAAAAAAGTGTAATTATTTCCGTTAACTTAGTACCTAAACTTGGATTTACACTCGACGACGAACCTATAAAACCCAACATAACAATACATGGATCCGAGATACATTACCCGATTTAGTTCCCTATAAAGAGTTTTGCATCCATCTTGATCAAATAAGCACGACGGATAATATTCAACTAGAAAGTCCTTCAACTCTGCTCAGATCTATTCCAGTAAAAAATGAAAAATACAATAGTGGCAGAACGGAATCTTTCTCAACATTACAATATAAAAAATTAAAGCTGGGTATTATTTCAGACCTCAAAATTTCTGTATTAGATGTAAAACACCAACCTGTACATATAGGATACTTAAGTGTAACACTCCATATTACAAATAATGGTTGATGCATCAGGCCCTGGAACGCTCAGACAATGTAATACAATTGCGCTTTCCGATCTCGGAGACACAGAAGGATTTGATAAACCCAGTACCGATGGTAAGTTATACGCTTTACACTTACACGATAATGTATACAAGCGGAAAGAAGTTACATTCACGGGTAATCTAGAAGATTTAAGCGATGTCGATGTTAGAAGACTCCTTAAAAACACTTCGTACAATATTACTCGCAACAGTGAGAATAAATGGACTATGGTCGAAGCAAACATCGAGTGGCTATTGAATATCGTCATTACCCCACCTTATGTTATGATGGGTAAGGGACATAATTTAACTAAGATAATAAATAGTGGCATCGTACTCGCGGCTTATATCCCGTCAAAACGAAAAAGTGTGTTAGTCTCTCCCCTGCCAGAAAACTCAGGTCATATGTTATATAGTCGTCCGGCCTTAAAAAATGTTAGTTTAAATTTGGTTACAGAATTTGATGATATTAAAGTTAACTTGAGTGCAATACTTAATATTTCTACGCTTATTATTGAAGTCTTGTTCGGAGATGTACCGGAAGATGCCTTCGAAATATTACCAGGTCTATCGATTAAATGGCTCAAGAAACACGAGCGTCAACATTGCAGTATTATTCATATCGGAGCATCACCCGTTGCAACCCTCGAGGGGGTCCAAATTATTAAAAGTGGTAGTATTTCTCTTACTAAGATATTCTTGCCGTATAATATACATTTGATAAGGTTGATGTATACTCTCAAAACATTTAAGCAAGACCAATTAAACACTATTATATATTCGTAATATACACTATGAGTTTATATCCAGCGCTCGATGAGGTAATGTTGATGGAAACTGTTGATGGATTTCGATTACATCAAATAAGCGACATAAAACATCGAATAGAGAAGGATAGGGAGTTGAGACTTGGATTGTATAAAAAGTATCGCAGAGCCGTGAATGCTCTGGATGGAGTTGACACCGTGCTTGTAGCAGCTGGCATGGGACTCGGTGTAGCTGGTGTCGGTTTACTATCAACTATAATCGCTGCGCCTATCGTGCTCGGCATGGAAATAGCCGCTGGAGTCTCGAGACTGGCAGGAATAGAGATAAAATTCATTTCTCGTAGGTTGCAAAACAAAGCATTAAAACATGATAGTATTCGGATACTCGCCGAAGCAAAGTTTAACAGCATTGTCATATTTCGACAGCAATGGTCGATTGTAAGATATCCGAGGATGAGTTTCATTTAGTGCTGTCGGAACTCACCAAATACAACGAAATGAAGCAGGAGATTCGATCAAAATCTCGTAAGACCAGTGGTATTAGCGAGGATGAGAAAAAAAAGTTCATAGAACAGGGGAGGCAACAAGCGCGTCAATTATTCCGTGCCAAAACCAAAGAACTGGTTGGAGATTAAAAATAGATTGCTTACTATCGTTTGATCACATTTAGACAAATGCTTACATGAATATATATAATAATGGAGATCGAAAAAGCTATTAAATGGAGAGAATTACCACAAGGTTTTTATTATATCAGTGATGGCAAACCAACCAAATACGGTTATCAATTGTTTCTTATCAATTTCCAAGAAGAGTGTAGTTATATAGTCTGGTCTCCTAGTAAAATGAACGAAGAACTTAATAAAAATGTTGAATATCGCTTTATCGATAAAAATAATGAAGAATATTTTTATTACCATTTAGGCTCATCTAAAGAAATGATTGGCGCCAGGTATTGGTGAGCTAGAGTCAATTTAACTTAATCTCATGACTATCGTTAAATCGCATAATCATTTTGGCATAAAAAATGCCACCTGTAGCAGTATAGGTATATAAATCCGGCTCCAGTGGAGTTGTGGCAGAACCCCTATTACCTATACTACTTTTGCAGTATGTATACTACCCTTGAAGATGAGGGTTAGAATTTGTCTTCAACAACCCATGTTTGTCTCAAGAGGTGATTATCGGGATTCGAACATTGTCTGGGTGGTAAAAGGGTTTAGAACACTCTGGTTAACTCTGGCACACACCAATTTCATAGCAGTGATGTCCTGCAAACGGTGACTATCTTTTGACGGAGTTGGTACAAGCAAACCCTTTGAGGATTAGAACATGAGGATTCGAGGTCGGAAATGGGTTAAGAACACACTGGGACACATGTGGTGATGTCTGACAAGCGGTTCATTACATTTGACGGCGTTGGTACAGGCAAACCATTTGAGGATTCGAACATGGAGAGGGTCGGAAACAGGTTACAGTCTGGTTCAGAGTCACCAAGCTGAAAAGCTGAAGAGTCCCAGTGCTATCGTTTGATTTAATATTATTATTATTCCGCCGATTTTGTACCAGAGCTAGCATGATAACCACTGTCTCAATTCCATTCACATTTTGTATGTGTATCCAGGTACTTACGTACCAGATACCACACAAATTCCAAGGCCGTAGGCCCAAAGACCAAGGGCAGATAACTGAAAAAATTATCAATTTTTAAAGCTATATTTTGCCCTATTGCTTCGCAACCGCTTGTCCAATTACTTTCAAACTTTAGATGTGTCTTCTGCTTTGGGTGCTTGACATTTTATGTTCTTTGACTTTGGTCATTGGTCACGTGGTTTGGCAGCCATATTGGATTCAAGGTTTTAACATTGTCTTTTGGGTACCTGTCTTTAAATGCATACTGCTCTGAATCAATTGCATGAAATATTTTCACACTTTCTGAGAATGGTCTCCATACGTATTACATCGAACTCTGTTAACCGATTTTGGATATCTTTTATATCGACAGACCTATTGGATTTTGATTTTGATCATTTGATTTTGATCACCGAAACTTTACTTTAATGATCATATCTTGTAAGGTTCCCCACAGAAACTATTGAAAGTGTTCATGAAGTTAGTGTGCCATATGCATCTTATTGTTTGTTCTTGGTTGCATGCTAAAAGTAACACCTATGGTGGTAATATTTGATTATTATTTGGGACACCCCTGAAACACGCCAATTTCGTTGTGGCGATTTCCGGTGACTATTTTGTTACGGAATTGGTACAAGCAAACCCTTAATGGATTCAAACATGTCCGAGGTCGGAAATGGGGTAAGAACAGACTTGGACATGCCGGCACACGACAATTTCGTAGCGGCGATACCCTACAAGTGGTGCCTACATTTGAGGGATTTGGTAAAAGGAAACCCTTTGAGGATTCGAACATGGACGTTTGTGCACAGTATAGCTTGGAGCCCGCCATTGCTGCTTTGTAGCTATACTTGCTTATGTTTTTAACATGAAATTTTAAGTCACAATAAGGCAAGGATCTAAGGATAATCTTTATTGTATATGACATCATATTTGCTTTTGTTTTTAACATGAAATTTTAAGTCACATTTAGGCAAGGATCTAAGGATAATCTTTACTGCATATGACATCATATTTGCTTATGATCTTAACAAGAAATTATATGTCACATTTAGGCAAGGATCTAAGGATAATCTTTACTGTATATGACATCATATTTGATTATCTTTTTAACATGTAATTTTAAGTCACATTTAGGCAAGGATCTAAGGATAATCTTTACTGTATATGACATCATATTTGCTTATGTTTTTAACATGAAATTATAAGTCACATTTAGGCAAGGATCTAAGGATGATCTTTACTGAACACATGACATCATATTTGCTTAGGGGGCACACGTGGCCAAGTCGTCTAAGGCGCTGCGATTTGCATCCCTTGGGCACGCCAGAAACCTATGATTGTGGGTTTTCAATCCCTGTTCGCCCCGATTATGTTTCTAGGTTTGTCTGCACAATACCCACTGCTCGTGGGTTTCACCGAAATGGTAAACATCTGAGACCTGCATGACTTCGGGCTTTCCTCCCACATTAAGCTGACACGCCGTGATATAACTGGAATACTGTTAAAAGCAGCGTTAAACCAAACTCACTCACTCACTCATATTTGCTTATGTTTTTAACATGAAAATATAAGTCACATTTAGGCAAGGATCTAAGGATAATCTTTACTGTATATGACGACATATTTGATTATGTTTTTAACATGAAATTTTAAGTCACATTTAGGCAAGGATCTAAGGATAATCTTTACTGTATATGACGACATATTTGCTTATGTTTTTAACATGAAATTTTAAGTCACATTTAGGCAAGGATCTAAGGATAATCTTTATTGTATATGACGACATATTTGCTTATGTTTTTAACATGAAATTATAAATCACATTTAGGCAAGGATCTAAGGATAATCTTGACTGCATATGACATCATATTTGCTTATGTTTTTAACATGAAATTATAAGTCACATTTAGGCAAGTATCTAAGGATAATCTTTAGTGTATATGACATCATATTTGCTTATGTTTTTAACATGAAATTTTAAATCACATTTAGGCAAGGATCTAAGGATAATCTTTACTGTATATGACATCATAACTGCTTATGTATTTTGTAATAAGAAAGCAGGTCTCTGAAGCTACGTGCAACTTTAGCAACTTAGCTTACATTTCAATAATGTTTGGGGTTGTGGTTTCAGAGAATATTCAACCTACCTTTTATCATGTTCTTTACATTTTATTAATGTGTGACATCTTGTGATAAGAAACAAAAACATTCCCTATGTATCTGCCTCTAAATGACCTAAGATGAATGTATGTCATGGTGTAGCAGAGAAACTTGGAAAAGATTTCCTTCACCATTGATTTATCTGTTAAGTCTTGTGGCTTCTCCAAAACATTTGGAATATCCAGGGGAAGGGGATATTACATTAACATCAATGATAGGTTTCCGTTTATCCATCCATTGGTTTCTGAATATATTTGCAGAAGAGGATGACCAATATGATACAAGCTATGATATATTTTGGGCCCAGGTTATGCTTTTACATTTATATGATAACAATATTGAGCGGCAATTAACGTACAGAAGTACTTTCCTATCTGTATTGTACTCTGCGATTATATGCATTTTTATATATGTCATAAATGTAACATATGTTATATTTGGGATAACACTTTCTTAGTAAAGTACAGATTCTCGTACTTTTTTGGGTTGAGTCCCGTCCGAGATTCGAACCCACACTTGCCAGAGTGAGGCACCTAATCGCCAGCACACAAAGTCAGCGATATAACCCACTCAGCCACCGAGGCTTCCACAAAAATGAAAGTCCGACAACTGGTAGTCTAGATCACAAGTGTGGGTTCGAATCCCAGACGGGACTCAACCCAAAAAAGTACGAGAATCTGTACTTTACTAAGAAAGTGTTATCCCAAATATAACATATGTTACATTTGACCACTTTCTAAATGGCATTGTGTATTTATAGTCATAAATGTAGTTAACACGTTTTTACATTGGATGTGAAACTTCAAATCCTTGACATGAAGCTATGGAAATTACCTTTTCAGATATCTTCTCATCATCAAGTGCCAGAGGGTCTTTCAGAAAACCTTAAACAAAACATAACATCAAGTGAACAAGTTTGGAGTATCTAAGCCTTGAACAATATTTCAGTGAATTCACAACACATGAAATTATTGTGATAGTTATTGCCCAAAGTAACACAGGTTTAAGATGTTTAGTACAAAAATGGCTCAGATGTCGAGATATCACAAAATGTGGGAACACATGCTCAGAACAAGGCCCATGTATGTGTGTCCCTAAATGACATCGACATCTTTACGTTGCAATTTGAAACAAAATACAACGCTGAACGCTTTCTCCAATATGTCTTGTTCATATCATCATATTGAGGAAAGTATTCAGCGCTGTGTTTTGTTTATATTTCAGTCATCTTGTCACAAGAACATTCGGAAACTTATATCAAAATATAATCCTGCCAACAAAGGACCGTAAAACAACTAAAATATCACATACTTTCAAACAGTTTTGAGAATACTAAAAACACACAGATGGCCTGTATTTTGGCCTTGTGGCACAGAGTACAATTAAATTAAATACAAAATGTAGTTTGATATACATTTGATAAATTCACAACTCTTAGAAATCTTATAGAAAATGTGTTTCATAAAGATAGCTGCTGACTGGATAGTATTTACATCATTGAGTTAAGTAAATTGTTAATTACTTGGATGACTTACGTATGTATTTTCTTAATGTGGCAAAAGTATATTTCTTTCCTGGGAAAGTAAGGACACTGGTCTTCAATAGACATAGATTTACATTGAGTACAAATATAATTTCAATAGTCTGTCTTTGTTCTTCCAAATATCTTGTATTTTTAAACATTGTAGAGAGATTCTAAACGACCAAATCGCTTTTAGAGGGGTTGTATCATTTAATGTCAAACATTTCTCAGGATCAAAAACAGCTTTAATGAAGTATAATGTGAAAGAAAATGAGGAGATCCAATACTTTCTGATCAGCCTTGAATGAAAATTTCAACGAGTTTTTGTTTGAAGGTGAAAATAAATTATAACTAATCCCCAACATCTTGGGCAATCCAAATATAGGGGAAACACAGGAAAAGAATAATGTTCTGACATCAGATGCTCATGTGTGTTTGCCATTATCATCTAAAGACAACAGCAACTGGTAACTCTGGAAAAGGTAACTATAACATCGCATACATATAAGATTAAACCAATATTTAATTACTTTCATCTGGGTTAGGATAAATATAGTATTGCACCAAGGCTCCCCTAGTCTTACTCTAAGAAAAGTTTCCAGCTGTATAAAACCTTTTAAAATATGCACGAAACTTTTCATTTCTTCAAAATACCTGGTGCACCATACACAAGAATTGGTGATATAGTTTTAATGAAAATGCAACATATTTTGTTTTCTTTATATAGTTAATAGATTGGGAGTAGAGCCTTCTTGGCCTGAGCTGCAAGCAGGCCATTGACCAATATTCATAATAGGAAACAACTCATATTTACATTACAGAACGACCACTTTTCCTTTTGCTCAACTATACCATCATTTCTAAATGCAACAATGGTTGATTTGTCTACGTAAAGCTCTAGACCCCAGGTGTCACAAAAGTGCTGTAGAGGGTTCAGATGCTTTTGTTGACCATTCTTCAGCAAAAAAAGAGTAACAGTAGATCCGTAATTTCTTGAGATACAAATATCCCATTACAGCATTTCTCATAAATAGCATCAAC
The DNA here is from genome assembly GCF_022045235.1 of Haliotis cracherodii. NCBI lineage: Eukaryota > Metazoa > Mollusca > Gastropoda > Lepetellida > Haliotidae > Haliotis > Haliotis cracherodii. Next base: position 36,864,802 of record NW_027266286.1, read on the forward strand.
AAGTTCATTAATAAAGAAAATGAAACTGGTGGACTCAGGACTCTGCCCTGCCGCACACCCGAAGTGGTATTAAAGGTGTCTGTCTTACTTGAGTTAGTTGGTGTTCTTGGTCATCAAGATCAAATATCTAATGGTTAATGTCTTCTTCTTTCCCATCCAATTCCATCACATTCCATGGCACAGGCAATGCAATATTTCACATATATCAATGATCTGATATCGTTTAATAATGGTCGAACAGCCAATTCCCTTCACTTGGTTTACCTGCCTAACTAGAAATGAAAGCAACCAGTGAAACTGCCTCATCTGTTTCATATTTGGATCTGTGAATAAAGATTCAGAGTAAAAACAAACTTTCCACAAGATTTTTTTCTCTACGTCAAGCAAAATTCCAGCAACTCCAGCCTTTGGTGTCCACATTTCACAACTCATGAGGTACAACTGAGCTTGCTCTTTGACACAGTTGTCTTTGATCAGGACTGCACCATTCAAGATCATTCAATATTTCAAAACGTTTCTGGTGGACATGTGGATGACATTTCTAAATTTGATGTGTCAGTGACCAAAAGGATGTCGGATGCAAATTCCTTTTTATTTCACTTGAACCAAATGTTCCTGTGTTTGTTCAGATAAAAACTTGACTTGGGATGTGTTTGTGAGCAGGATATGGTCACCTTTTCATGAACACCTGGTATCATCACTGTTCGACTATATTAACACATTCATATGACACAGTCAGAATCATACAATGGACAATTCTTTCAGCATTGATTTATACTGATTATGGAAACAAGTTTCATATTATATGTATTGTCAACCAGTGTTTTCATCCCATATAGCAGAAGCCTATTTTGTAAATTTAATTCCAAAATAATTGTATTTATTTATCCATAATATTTTTTAACTTATGATGCATTACTCCCTAATGCATTTAAGGAGCTGTGTGAGGACTTGCAGAAGTAGTTAATCCAACTAGTTGTGTGGCTAATTCCATCATACAGTTCCCACGTGACCAAGGAAGTGATGATGTCACGGCACAGCACATTACTGCTGTCACTTGGAGAGATCCATCTACTGTTTTAAGCTCTCAGTTTTATTCATTGCAATCCTTTTTGTGCTATTCAACACTGTTGTTTTATGTGATTAATATCTTTCCTATGGTTTGTGTCTTCATATCTTACATATGATTTTTAGCACTGCATTAATATTTAACGCTTGATGGTGGCTTTTTGTCACTGTAAATAACAGGCGAATTGTTATTCCAATTAGCAATTTGGAATTCATTTCGTGGTTACGTTTTTTCGTGCCATGCGTTCTGTATTCTCTGTGTTGCTTAGTACTTCATTAATATTGTTGTACCTATAGTTATTAAAGTTTTTTTTTCACAATCTTTGCGTAAACTGATCCTTGTAACCCACGTGGTTGGGATTGAGATTATAGCATACACAATCGGGGTGGGAACACATTGTGATTACACCTCTGTTTCATTGCAGCTATAAGCCCCATTGTACAAAGTGCCACGGTAACAAGTCTGGTTGGGACCCTCACCCAGTGTCTCAACTGTAATAGTATTTGTTTGAAAGCTGCTAAGTGTCGCGCGTCTCACGCTCTCTCCTTCAGCCTTCAACTTGTACTTGAAAGTGTCTCATAAACGTCGTACACAACAAGCCCACAAATTTGCTAAAAGGATGTCAGACTCATCTGGGCCTGCTGCCTCTCCTCCATCTATGGCTACTCCACCTATGGCTACTCCATCTACTTCGAGCTGAAGCCCCAATACGTCTACACTGTTACATTCGTCCTCTGCTGAGCATCCATCAGCTTAATAAGCAATCTCACCTACCCAGGTGAGGGTCTCTACACCACAGATATACTGAAAAGTGTGCTGGTCCATGTCCACAACCACCTCCGGCGCAGGCAATCTTAATCTCAGCTCTTCCACAAGCATACCCCCTGTCTTCAGCACCTCTGACTAGCTACAGGACCTCAACAGCTGTCTAAGACGCCCTTTTGGCCCCCACATGGCTCCACATGATGCACACAATGTTTATGGCACCTTCCTCATCCCCAGCCTGTGTGATACCTCCAGCAATGCCTGCGACCATGATATCACCTCTAAGGTCAGGTCTACATCCTCGCATGGTTTGACTTCACCTGGCACCTCTTCTAAATGTAGTGGGAGCAAGTCCTCTTGATCTAACATCATTCCCGGAGCCCTTCTCCAATCCATCACCACATGGAATACCACTTAGACTTTCTGGAGGGCTCCTTTATTCTACCATATGGGGGTTCTTTCCTGGAAAAGGACACTCACCTCAGCCTCAATCAAGTTGCGGATTGGTTGGCAGACCATCTCTCTCCGGTTGTTCCATCTCCGGGACCTGATGTTGATAAACGAGATACCATCTGGTCCAACCCCACCTCAATTCCTCGAGACCCGATTCTTAAAGACACGACTGCGGCTCTGGATAAGGACTTTGCTAAACTGGCCTTACTCCATCCTTTTAGGCTACACACAACAAGAAGGAGGATTTCCCCAGACACGCTTTGGAGGTAGCGGACAGCGCGCACACCCTGGATGGTGACCTCCACCGCATGACGGGGTCTTCCAGGTCTACTACAATCCGCATCACTGACACTAGGTTGGCGTTCTTAGGATGGAGATTTATCGATTCCTTAAGCTTCTTTCAGCCATAGCTTCTACCTCGAGAGCCATCATCCAGGATACAACCTTGTTGATAATCTGTCCACCATTATGACCTATCAACTGTGACAGATTTATCCCATAAGCACTATGGATATTGCTCTGGCGGAACTCACTACTACACAGCGCCCATTCACAGAGTGGGATTCTGAGTTTAAGCGCGACTTACTCCAACAACCATGGTCATCCTCCTCCCTCTTCAATGGTCAGGTCTCCTCCACTCACGCCCGCATTTACAGCTACACCAGGGATGAGACGGGTCTCACAGCCCTAGAACACATGTCACATCATTCGTTCTCCAAGTCTTCCTGGTCAAGGAATTATCAACCGGAAACAGTTTTCTTCAGAAACATGAACAGGACGTGGAAAAGGCAGGCAGTCGGGGAGCTATCAACCGAACCGGGACTGCTCCCAAGGAGAAAGTGGTACCTGCAAGGGGAAGCAGGGAAGGGTTGAAGCGAGGGACGCCAATGACTGGTATCTCCCATCACCAGTCATTCTAGAAGTCGACACACATGTGGGTGGGAGACTTGGATGATGTGGGCAAAATTGGGACATTCTGGGGGACCCATACATCACCAACATCCTGGGCCAGGGGTATCGGCTCACACTGATAAACGACCCTCCAATGATGTCGTTACTTCTGGCAGACACCTAACCCACTACACAACATCAGCTGCTATAAACAAACATCAACACACTGATAGCCAAAGACGTCATAGAGATCATACACTCCCTGGCCATGACACCAGGCTTCTATTCCCTAATATTCCTTCCCCCAAGAAGGACTGAGAACAACTACGAATGATCCACAATCTGGCTACATTGAACAAGCACTACCTAGACTGCACGCCTTATTTCCATAGGTCTAGATTGAGGCTGTTCAAGACCAGAATCCAGGCCAAAGATTCCTCAATTAGCCTTGACCATCTTCCCCAGGCAAGAGTTTAATGACTATAAAAGTCCAATTTCCACCCTTGCCGAACTAGGCTGGAATTACTGGGCTCGATCGTAACACCACCAGTGGTTATTACGAGTTATGTCCCTTCTTAGCCTCTCCAATGTACCAATCAGATTCCACCTCTTGTATGACTTGCATTTGTTAAAACAAAACAACGGCGCCCAGTCATGACGATCTGATCGATAACCAACATCTTGTGATACAATGCGTCTGTATGACAGTTTACAGGCTGTCGACGCCCTCAGCCTTCCCTGGGATGGCCTAAAAGCGTACGCTTATCCACCACCTTATCTTCTTCCCATTGTACTTTAAAAAATCAGGTCAACCATGTGCCTCGCTCTGATTTTGATCACACCTTGGTGGTCAGCGAGGGGCCGGTTCGTGGATCACAAAGAAATGTCCAGTCGACTCCCTTGAACTGCCAGGATGGCCAAACCTGTCCCAGCTGTCTCCAGACAATCACCTTGATGCACAGACCTTCTACCAGTAGCCTCTACAACGACAAATGGTGCTCCTTTGAAAGTTTTTGCAAAGAGAACCATCAGGACCCCACCACTGTGTCGCCCCAATTCTTGTCTGAATGTCTTCTCTTCTTGCGCTGCAAAAGATCCATAACAGGATCTATGTGACATCATTCTACAGGCTTATGAGGCCGCTGAACTGGATACTCCTCAATCCAACAACTAAAGAGATTAGAGCAGTTGCCTCCATTATGGCTCTCCACAGTAATTGCTCCATCCAGGCCATTATGGAATGTTGCTTCTGGCACTCAGACATGGAGGACATGGAAGGCATCCACCGCCTCTAGGTGCCGTTGACGCTCCGATATCCAGAACAGACCTTTTCGACCTTTCTGGTCTGTGACAACTCCGACTAGGTGGTTTTCTATTTCTATTACTGCACTGTTTCCTTGATATCCCGCATACCTCACACTCTTGGTTCCTTCAATGCCGTTGGTCATAAGAGGCACTTTACTGATCAGACTTTTATTGAGGATCACATCTGAAGGTATGCCCTCCACCACACCCTCCAATAAAGATGCATTAAGGAGTAATGCAAGATAAGTTTAAAAAATCTATAAAATCTAGATTATATTATATACTGAACCGCAAAAGAAACATCAACCCAAGTAACATTGCATGAAAAGTTGTCATTTAAATATCTGGGTAATTTTTGTCAAAGTTTCTCAAATTTAACATTACCTTGTCCAGAAAATTGAAATTTGATGATTAAAAAAACAAAGCATATGACAATAAAACCAATCGCCCAAACGCATCACGGCAACAGCCATGGTAACCCGATGCACGTGTGTTCCGTGCAAATTGAAATGCACATGCGTTCCCCTATTTCTTGCCCTATAAAAATCCACCCAGATCGGATAACATTCATTCGTTATTGAATTGCTACCACATACCAAGACTGACCAGAAATCAGCTACATCAAGCCCTTGGACTATTGAAAGCTACTAACCGCCAGGCATGTAGCCAATGCATTTCAAGTCCAGGTAAAGACCATATACAGGCTCCAACAACAGTACCAGAACACCAACACTACAGATGACTGACCACTTAGTGGAAGACCAAGGGTCACCACCCGACGTCAGGATCGTCAGATTGTACGACGGCATCTTCAAGATCGCTTTGTTACTGCTGCGGAAACTGCTCGACAGACACATTAGTGCGGACACTGTGCGTCGACGATTGACAAGCAGACACCTCCACTGTCACAGGCCACACCCATGACCCATTCTGACACCACGACATCACCGGGACCGTCTTCAGGGGGCAATAGCACCAGCATTGGCGCCACCAGCAGTGGAGAAGAGTCCTTTTCTCAGATGAGAGCCATTACTGTATCTCAACAGCAGATGGCAGAGAGAGCGTCTGTGGACGCCGTGGGGAACGTTATTCGGATGCCTGTGTTGTTAAAAGAGAGACTCGTGGGGTGGTCCGAGCATCATATTGAGGGGTTGAATTGGTCTTGCACAGAGGGTCAGCCCTGTGGTCTTCCAGAACATCGGTCCAGGGAGAGGCAATGGTGTCGCAGCAGCTTGGTACATTTATCAAGTCTTGAGACCACACGCTTACACGCATGTCGCCGCAACCACGGGTTTCCGCATGATAAAGCCTGTGTCCACACTGCAAGGGCAACAAGAGACTTCCTCCAGCAGAATGGCATCAGAACCATGCAGTGGCCTGCCCTCAGTCCTGATTTAAATCCCATTGAGCACCTGTGGGACGAGATTCAAAGATGGCTGAATGACGTCCTACCAAGGCTGACAACTGCAGCTGAACTGCGTCAGGCGTTGCTGAGAGTATGGGGCTCAAGTGCCTTTGGCCTTCATCAACCGGCTCATCAATTACACATATCGACGTTGACACGGCAGTCATCAATGCACATGGCAGACACATGAGATACTGACTTGTGATGCCATTTTCTCAGAAACTAGTGTTGTGTTTCACTTTAAGAACATTTGACACTTTCAACCTTGATGATCAGTATTGCCAAGTTTCATCTTTTTAATATGTCTCAAAGCATGTTCAGACAAATAAGGTTTCCCATATATCTATCTATGGTGATGTTTCTTTTGCAGTTCAGTATATATTCATATACTTATCCTGCATTACTACGTCTAAAGCGGCCAACCTGTCATTGAGCTTTGTCTCCATCATGTCTTCAGATGTTTCTGGACTAACTAGCTTCTGGACTACATGTCATTTCAGATTGTGTACCTGTAATTTACTTACCTCTATTTACTGATCGAAAGAATGCAGACATCACATACAAGATCCTTGGGTAATGTATAAAAGTACTATGACTCACTTATTGAAATGTATGGTTTTATGGCTGTCCTGAGGTGTATGTGACACACTTGGGGCTGAATTATATTTTAATAAAATGTCAACTCATTTGTTTCATACATATTGAATACCTACCTGATGAGATTTAACATATGCCCAATAGCTCAAAAGAGCATTATCTGTAACATGCACTACTCTGGCTCAAGGCATCATTATCAGCACGGGTACTACAGATAGGTAACCCTAAGTATGTTTTTGTATACAGAAATATACCCTAACCAAAATCAGAATACAGAAACTTACCCAGTAGCGTAAACAGCATCCTACCCTACATTCCTCAACCCGAAACTAGACTCTTCTTGTTTATTCACATATAAGTTGACACAGCAACTTACATGGTGTCAGAAGCGGGATGGCTGAGGCATTTAACAAACTTGCACCATTATCCTTCGAAGGAGTTGTCACAGACAATTTGCAGCAATTTGAGTTTAATATCCATGGAAGCGGCGCACACTGATAAGAATGATAAGGCTTGTTCATATGTGTTTCTGAACATTGCCGGCAGACAAGCAATTGAGAAAGAAAAGACATTTGTTTATGGTGAAGATGGATCTAGAGAATCTTACAAATGCCTGACATTTTTTTTTGAGAACTTTGTTTGCCACAGACAAACACAACAATTGATACATTCAAGTTCAAGATGACAGTTTTCGAACATTTTACACGGACTTGTATACTCACCAAAGCAAATATGTGTAATTATGGAGTTCTAAAAGATGAAATGTTGAGAGACAGAATCGTATGTGGAATAGCATCAGATCATTTGAGAAAGTTGTCATTGAAAGAGACAGACCTGACATTAACTAAAGCTGTGACCTTTTGTAATGTCAATGAACTGTTCAACAGAAAAAGGAGTACAAGAAATCACATTGAAATTAACAGAAGGTGACTTTGTGAGTCAAAAGAAATACATAATTATATTCATTATTCTACATTCATTGTCATTGTGGTTATTCAATGATTAATTCATAGGTTATTTTACAGGTCTATAAGGACCTTTAATACGGTGATACATCTTATAAACCAATCTAAGGCATACATAATTAAGCAATGCTTTAAAGCTATACCAAACGTGATAACAAAATGTATATTTCTCCAACTATTTCATAATAATAAAGTATTATTAAATAATTTCCCTTTTAAAAACACCTTTTTATTTAAGTACGTTGAAGGGGAAATAAAATTAAGAACTCAATTTTATATGAAAGGAGAGATAAGAATATATGTAATTAGCGTTACTGTTGAATTAACCACCGCTAACAATGAAAAATATATTTAACATACTTGTCAATTTATTCTTTTTGTCTGATTGAATATTAAAACTATATATTTCATTTATAACTTGGCTTCTTTTGACTCACAAAGTCACCTTCTGTTAATTTCAATGTGATTTCTTGTACTCCTTTTTCTGTTGAACAGTTCATTGACATTACGAAAGGTCACAGCTTTAGTTAATGTCAGGTCTGTCTCTTTCAATGACAACTTTCTCAAATGATCTGATGCTATTCCACATACGATTCTGTCTCTCAACATTTCATCTTTTAGAACTCCATAATTACACATATTTGCTTTGGTGAGTATACAAGTCCGTGTAAAATGTTCGAAAACTGTCATCTTGAACTTGAATGTATCAATTGTTGTGTTTGTCTGTGGCAAACAAAGTTCTCAAAAAAAAATGTCAGGCATTTGTAAGATTCTCTAGATCCATCTTCACCATAAACAAATGTCTTTTCTTTCTCAATTGCTTGTCTGCCGGCAATGTTCAGAAACACATATGAACAAGCCTTATCATTCTTATCAGTGTGCGCCGCTTCCATGGATAATAAACTCAAATTGCTGCAAGTTGTCTGTGACAACTCCTTCAAAGGATAATGGTGCAAGTTTGTTAAATGCCTCAGCCATCCCGCTTCTGACACCATGTAAGTTGCTGTGTCAACTTATATGTGAATAAACAAGAAGAGTCTAGTTTCGGGTTGAGGAATGTAGGGTAGGATGCTGTTCACGCTACTGGGTAAGTTTCTGTATTCTGATTTTGGTTAGGGTATATTTCTGTATACAAAAACATACTTAGGGTTACCTATCTGTAGTACCCGTGCTGATAATGATGCCTTGAGCCAGAGTAGTGCATGTTACAGATAATGCTCTTTTGAGCTATTGGGCATATGTTAAATCTCATCAGGTAGGTATTCAATATGTATGAAACAAATGAGTTGACATTTTATTAAAATATAATTCAGCCCCAAGTGTGTCACATACACCTCAGGACAGCCATAAAACCATACATTTCAATAAGTGAGTCATAGTACTTTTATACATTACCCTAGGATCTTGTATGTGATGTCTGCATTCTTTCGATCAGTAAATAGAGGTAAGTAAATTACAGGTACACAATCTGAAATGACATGTAGTCCAGAAGCTAGCTAGTCCAGAAACATCTGAAGACATGATGGAGACAAAGCTCAATGACAGGTTGGCCGCTTTAGACGTAGTAATGCAGGATAAGTATATGAATATATACTGAACTGCAAAAGAAACATCACCATAGATAGATATATGGGAAACCTTATTTGTCTGAACATGCTTTGAGACATATTAAAAAGATGAAACTTGGCAATACTGATCATCAAGGTTGAAAGTGTCAAATGTTCTTAATAGAACAATGGCTAGGAGATCTAAATGGTTTAGAGACAGTACAGGTTCCCCGGTGTCTTTGCAGTAATAAAGACATCAGTTCTCTGACTTTGCATACCTATGTTGATGCCTCACAGATTGCATATGGAGCGGTTGTGTATGCAGTAATTGCTTATCCAAATGGTGACAAATTGAGCAGAATAGTAGCTTCAAAAAGCAGAGTTGCGCCACTGAAAGCTGTCAGTATACCCAGATTAGAATTAATGGCAGCGATTCTAAGGCTACGATCGGCACTGAATATCACGAAAGCACTTGATGTTGACTTGAAACAGGTGATATTCTGGTCAGACAACATGAATGTGTTATGCTGGATTAGAAATAACAGCAGAATTTTCAAACCTTTCGTAGCCAACAGGGTAGGTGAAATCCAGGATGTCACAAGTCCTTCACAGTGGAGACATACTCCAACAGAAGCAAATCCTGCTGACTTGATTAGTCGAGGAGCAACAGTTCAACAGTTGGTAGCTAGTTCATTGTGGTGGTCAGGTCCCTCTTATTTAATAAGAGATGAAACTGAATGGCCAGAAACTAAGCTGAAATCTATCAAGGTAGATGAGCAAAGAGAGGTGAACAGAAACAGAATTCTATCTGCAAGTTTTGTTTCGGTGCCCTGTGAGTCATGGCGACTAGAACCCTCCAGATTCTCCTCGTGGAGAAGACTCACCCGAGTGAATGCATGGGTTTACAGGTTCCTTCACAATTTTATAGCATCAAAAGATGATAAAGTTGAAGGAGAATTATCACCAGATGAGATAAGTGACACTGAAAACAGAATCATCATGGATGTGCAGAGGGAATCTTATCCAAAAGAATATTCATCATTAGTGTCCAGAAAGCCATTACCATCAGGGTCGAAAATCCTGAACCTTCATCCTCTGCTGGATGACAACGGGATCATGAGGTTGAAGGGACGTTTGGAATATGCTGAATACTTACCTTTAGATACAAAATTCCCAATCATTCTGCCCAAAAACAGCTGGGTGACAACGCTTATTGTCAAGCATTATCATGACGAAGGTAAGCATGTTGCTGGAACGAACCAAACATTAGCTTTACTTTCAACAAGGTACTGGATTATCTCTGGTAGAGAAGCGATTCGGTCATGGGAAAGGAAATGTTCACGGTGCCTATTGTATAAGGCAAGGCCAGTTCAACCAGTTATGGCTCCTTTGCAGAAAATGAGAATGGGAGTTTCACTTCGAGCCTTTACACAAACTGGGGTAGATTATGCTGGGCCATTTATGACCGTTCAGGGTCGAGGTAAACATCGACAGAAGCGTTACCTCTGTCTGTTTACATGCTTGTCGACCACAGCCGTTCATTTGGAAATGGCCTATGGATTGGATACCGATTCTTTTCTAAATGCCTTTTATCGGATGATTAACAGAAGAGGTCTCCCTGAGTTGGTAGTATCTGATAATGGTACCAACTTCGTTGGTTCGTTCAAGGAGTTGAAGGAGCTGTTCCTACTCCTTGATAAGGATGCAGTGACACGTTCACTTGCAAACAAAGGGATCAAATGGCGTTTCAATCCTCCTCATGCATCACATTTTGGAGGGGTGTTTGAATCCATGATAAAAGCTGCTAAGCGTGCCATTTTTTCAATCCTTAGTGCCGGTGATGTCACAGATGAAGAGTTGATGACGGCTTTCACTGGAGCAGAGGCTCTTATCAACAATCGTCCGTTGACGTACCAATCTGCTCATCCACAAGACAGTACACCTCTCACGCCAAATCACTTCTTACATAGCCAGATTGGTGGTGTGTTCGCACCTGGCACAGTTGACACAACAGACTTCAATCCACGCAAACGCTGGAGAAAAATTCAAGAATTGGTTCATCACTTTTGGCACCGGTGGATGAGAGAATGGCTACCAATCCTCAACACCAGAAGAAAATGGCACACTCCTCAGAGGGATTTACGAGTTGGCGATGTTGTCTTAGTAATATCTCCCGACATGCCTCGTGGAAACTGGCAACTTGGCAGAATACTGAAGGTCTATCCAGGAAAAGATGGCCATGTTCATGTCGTTGATATTAAGACAAGACAGTCAGTAGTAAAAAGACCAGCAAACAAAGTATGTCCACTGGAATGGGCTTCTTCGAGTGAAACAAATGGTCTTGATTAGCTTTCAGGATAATAGTTTTCAATTTATGATTGACAGATGTCAATCATGGAAGGGGGTATGGTTTGAAGACATGCCAAAGAGGGAACAGATAGCAGAAACGCATCTTCCTTCGCGGAAAAAAGTATTGCATAGCACAGGCTTCCCTAGCACGTGCGGAGCGAGGAGATTGGAATTGCTTGAGTTATCGTCACTTTTGGCTTCAGATGTAGTCGCGATAAGACGTACATTTGTAACTTTAGTTTGATAGTTCGGTTCGATGTGACGCAAGTTAGTCACTTTAGTTTGAGATGTCGTCGCCATAGAACGAACATCTGTCACTTTGGTTAACAGTTAAAAATTCCACTGCGCAACAGGGGCATTAATTTCTTTAAGTATACGTCTAATCTGATAGTATACGTGAAATGATATAACAGACTTATTCAGTTCAAATCCTGGGGAATAAAGAGATACGCCACATCCCGTTGTGGCACACCATATGGCAAAGTTTAACTGATTCTGCCAAAATTGCATCGGATTGTGAAACCAATCGTGCACCATTTTATCGCTAGTTGCCGTGACTCTGTATTTTTCAAAGATATCAGGGAATTTAACGATAAATTCAGCACCAGAGGCAGTTACTATAATCGACTGATTAGTAATGTATCTCGATTTCATATTTAAGTTATGATATAGTATCATTGTATATTTAATATGTATGTTACACTCCCGGGAATAACAAATGGCCAGTCTATTGAACTGCTTCATACTATCGATAACTCGGATGGTCAACTCGAAGTAGCTCTATGCAATGTAACGTATTACCCGCTGTGGACCAATATAAATACTGTGAAAAGAAATAATGAGATGTTGGTATTAGGTGAGACAAGTGGTATTGTTAAATCCATTACTATACCTGATGGGTATTACAGCGTATGCTCACTCAGTGATGAAATTTTTAAGCCTAATGGAATTAGTATCACACAAAATGAGTCGAATGGGACAGTGAAAATATACACTGGAGAAACAGGTATAGTTATTGACGAGAACTTAGCAATTACACTTGGATTTGGACAGTCAGTAACATTACCACCCAACAAAACAGTAAATGTATATATATTGCCCGATTTAGTTCCCTATAAAGAGTTGTGCATCCATCTTGATCAAATAAGCAAGATGGATAATATTCAAATAGAAAGTCCTTCAACTCTGCTCAGATCTATTCCAGTGAAAAATGAAAATTTTTTATAGCAATAGAACGGAATCTTTCTCAACATTACATTATAAAAAATTAAAACGGGGTATTATTTCAGACCTCAAAATTTCTGTATTAGATGTAAAACACCAACCTGTACATATAGGATACTTAAGTGTAACACTCCATATTACAAATAATGGTTGATGCATCAGGCCCTGGAACGCTCAGAAAATGTATTACAATTGCGCTTTCCGATCTCGGAGACACAGAAGGATTTGATAAACCCGGTACCGATGGTAAGTTATACGCTTTACACTTACACGATAATGTATACAAGCGGAACGAAGTTACATTCACGGGTAATCTAGAAGATTTAAGCGATGTGGACGTTAGTAGACTCCTTAAAAACACTTGTACAATATTACTCGCAACGACGATAAAAAATGGACTATGGTCGATGCAAAAATCGAGTGGCTATTGAATATCGTCATTACCCCACCATATGTGATGATGGGTAAGGGACATAATTTAACAAAGATAATAAATAGTGGCATCGTACTCGCGGCCTATATCCCGTCAAAACAAAAAAGTGTGTTAGTCTCTCCCCTGCCAGAAGACCCAGGTCATATGTTATTAAGTCGTCCGGCCTTACAAAATGTTAGTTTAAATTTGGTTACAGTATTCAGTGATATTAAAGTTAACTTGAGTGCAATACCTTATATTTCTACTCTTATTATTGAAGTCTTGTTCGGAGATGCACCGGTAGATGCCTTCAAAATATTACCAGGTCTATCGATTAAATGGCTCAAGAAACACGAGTGTCGACGTTGCAGTATTATTCATATCGGAGCATCACCCGTTGCAACCCTCGAGGGGGTCCAAATTATTAAAAGTGGTAGTATTTCTCTTACTAAGATATTCTTGCCGTATAATATACATTTGATAAGGTTGATGTATACTATCAAAACATTTAAGCAAGACCAATTAAAGACTATTGTATGATCGTAATATACACTATGAGTTTATATCCGGCGCTCGATGAGGCATTTGAAAAGATGGAAACTGTTGATGGATTTCGATTACATCAAATAAGCGACATAAAACATCGAATAGAGAAGGATAGGGAGTTGAGACTTGGATTGTATAAAAAGTATAGCAGAGCCGGGAATGCTCTGGACGGAGTTGACACCGTGCTTGTAGCAGCTGGCATGGGACTCGGTGTAGCAGGTGTTAGTTTATTATCAACTATAATCGCCGCGCCTATCGTGCTCGGCATGGAAATAGCCGCTGGAGTCTTGGGACTGGCAGGAATAGCGATAAAATTCATGTCTCGTAGGTTGCAAAAGAAAGCATTAAAACATGATAGTATTCGGATACTCGCCGAGTTGAACAGCATTGAGGATCATATTTCGACAGCAATGGTCGATTGTAAGATATCCGAGGATGAGTTTCGTTTAGTACTGTTGGAACTCACCAAATACAATGCAATGAAGCAGGGGATTCGATCAAATTCTCGTAAGACCAGTGGTATTAGCGAAGACGAGAAAAAATGTTCATAGAACAGGGGAGGCAACAAGCGCGTCAATTATTCCGTGCCAAAACCAAAGAACTGGTTGGAGATTAAAAATAGATTGCTTACTATCGTTAGATCACATTAAGACAAATGCTTACATAAATATATAATAATGGAGACAACAATCGAAAAAGCTAGGAAATGGAGAGAATTACCACAAGGTTTTTATTATATCAGTGATGGCAAACCAACCAAATACGGTTATCAATTGTTTCTTATCAATTTCCAAGAAGAGTGTAGTTATATAGTCTGGCCTCCTAGTAAAATGAAAGAAGAACTTAATAAAAATGTTGAATATCGCTTTATTGATAAAAATAAAAAAGAATATTTTCATTACCATTTAGGCTCATCTGAAGCATTGAATGGCTCCAGGTGGTGGTGAGCTGGAGTCAATTTAACTTAATCTCATGACTATCGTTGAATCGCATAATCATTTTGACATAAAAAATGCCACCTGTAGTAGCAGTATAGGTATATAATATAAATCCAGCTCCAGTGGAAGTGGTCCAGAACCCCCATTACCTATACTACTTAAACAAGAGCATAAACGTCATGTCATTCGTGACCAACTCGTGTTATAAGGGACAAGCCGAAAAAAAGTCTTCTTGCAGGCTACTGAAAGGGGAGGGACGCCACATGTAGTCATTCGTCACCTCCCACCGTAGGAGGTGACGAATGACTACATGTGGCGTTAGAGGAACTCTCTATACTATGGGCCATTGGCTGCCAACGATGCGACCGTTTTGTTTACAAACGGAGTTACGCCGAATACCTTTCGAATACACTTATCGTGAGGACGATCTCTACCGTAGGTCACGAAGACAAACAACTAGTTTTTGAGAGAATCCGTTGGACTGATAGCCCGACAGCTAACCGACCGAGCTGACGTCCACACTGTGAAACTGAGTGCAAATTTACCTTATCATTCCTTCGACGTGACGGAACTGAACGAAAAGGGTCGAATAGGTGAAGGCATGGTGTCTCGTGACTTTACGTCACATTTATGTATCTACGGTCCCTGAATCAACGAAAGTCCCCTCGTAAAATCCCGCCCACTGTTGTCAGTGAACACGCCATTTTGCAAAAGTCGGTCACCGGTAGTGATGTCATACGTCAATTTTGTTGTACAAATTTGGTAATTTGAAGGTCATTGAATGAAAGTACACACGATCATTGTATCCTGCTGTTTACAGTTACAATCAAGATGTAGCTTTTGCATATATTTTTATAATTTATTTCCTCACACAATTAACTTCACTATGGATATTTATCAATGTTAAGTTTGATATACCAGAGACGGTGATGTCTAACGATTCGCCAGGTGCGCGTTATAGTCACAAACGATTTACGAATTATTCCTCTCGTTTTGTATCAATGGGTTCACCCTTTTTTAAATGTGGTGTGTATTACACTTTATATTTTATTTTCTCAAGAATTGTTTAAAAGTATAAAATATATAAACCGTGACATGTACTCCGTTGGTCGCACGTTGTACGATTATCCTGATAATTCTATTCCAAAGGAGCTTTCTTCGCATACTTTTATTGTATGAATCTTAGACGAGAAAAGGAGAAATAATCACATAATAATGAACAAAGACATATTAAATATTGAAGATAATTTTGTTTGTTTCGAAATATTCTTTTGGGTACTTGATTACGTAAGATTAATGTCAATCATGTGCATGTCTTGTCCAATTAAGGTACACGGTAAACTATCTAATAGTTTATTTATTCAAGACATTATTTTTATGGTAAAACAGTCGTTTTATGCTGTGTCGAAAAAGCGTCAAATTACGTTTCACTCATCCACATTTTCCATACCATGAACGAAAATAAGGGGAGATATATATTAATCAAAATACCTATGTCGTCTTCTCCGCCGCGTGTCTACTATATAGTTTAGGTAGAAAGGAACCCAGTCTAGGTCGACGACCGGAAGCCCGCGATCATGTACGAACATACTTACCTCAGTAAAAGGTTTATTTAGAAGTTCACTCTTTTTGTTTATTCACATATAAGTTGACACAGCAACTTACATCTGGGGTACATATCTGTAGTACCTGTACGGACAACGACCCCTTCAGCACTACTGTAAATTGTATCTGTGAGAACACTGTCAGGAACTTGTACATACAAAATGGACAGATGAGTAAGGAAGTCAACATATGGAAATGATGCATAAAAAAAGATCAAGTATACTGGACTCAACGACAGCATCCATGAGAGTTCTTGACATTTGTGATTTTGAACCAATGTTAACCAACGTTCATGGTGCCACACAGTCTTGTCGTTGAGGTCCATGATAAAACAATAGTGACATTTTTTCCACCAAGAATACCAACAAAAACAACTGGACATACATTGAACTCATCTCTATAATACAAGTCGAGCAGGAAATTTGAAAAAATACTCATTTTATATTATAATGACTGACGAGTAGGAGTTAAAGTGAGGCGACAATGTCCTAAAAACATTATCTTTTCTTTTTAGCCTAAGCTATAGTGTAGCCGTATGTCATGTAAGTCCTCTACCCGTAATCGTAACACCAAACAGCACAGACCCTGAGACGGAAAATTATGTAAAGACAAGATTAGATATAACACAGATAGATCAGTGTGTAACAGGCACATATCTGCAGAGAATATTTATTTATTTTATGCATGTAGAATCTACAAGATAACTCTTTTTCAAATACAGCCGTAAGCTAACTTTAACGGTTACAAATTAACAGTAAATCCGAAGATAACGAAAATAAATACCTACACTGGAATGATTTTAAGTTTACTTCACAAAATTTAATCAACTTGAAAGTTCAATACCTGTGAGTGAGTGAGTGAGCATGGTTTTACGCCGCTTTTAGCAATATTCCAGCAATATCACAGCGGGGACACCAGAAATGGGCTTCACTCATTGTACCTATGTCGGGAATCGAACCCGGGTCTTCGGCGTGACGAGCGAACGCTCAAACCACTAGGCTTCCCGACCTAGAGGATATAGACTTAAGAATTGCGGTGCGGGGATGGGCGGATGGGCATATAACGTGTGAGATAGGATAAGTATATAAATATACAATTTATAATAAGTACGAGTACCAAGGTTCCGAACTGGTGAAGGTCTTGAACGCCGGTCACTGAGATGTCTCGGAGGTAATGGGATGCGAACATGGTATCGGATTTCCAAAAACATCCCTCCAAAATTGCGGCCAAGGAGCAGTTATGAAGTGCCGTCGTGGAGGCAACAGCACGGGTTTAGTGAGAATTAGATGCGACTGGAGCAGGTAGTCAAGCAAAGCTTTGGTCTCGAAAGAGAGGTCGACGTTGGGGCAGGGATTTAACTGGCAAATCCACTGAAAAATCATGGAATGTTGTCGCCATTCCGTGGGATATGGTTTGTCGGGTCAGGGCAGGGAGTCGGCTATGACGTAGGCGATGGCGGGAATATGTCTTGCTCGAACTTGAATGTTGAGTGACTCGATCAGTTTGAAGAAGTCGAGCGCTAAAGATGGTAGTGACTTTGACTTGGTGGATCCCATCGTTTATGTACCACACGACTGATAGGTTGTCTGACTGAATCATTAGTGTGGAGGACTGTAGGGGTAAATAAGGATAAGAATTTATGGATGAAAAACTTCTTTATTACAATTAAGCGCGACGTTTCGGTGTAGGTTCTAACACCGTTATCATGAACCTACACCGAAACGTCGCTCTTAATTGTAATAAAGAAGTTGTTCATCCATAATTTCTTATCCTTACTTAGTACTCCAACTTCTAAATGCCTATCAAAGAAGAAGACTGAAGGAGTGTCGAACAATGAGACACTGCCAGAATCACTGCTTTGAATTCTAGATTGTTTATGTTGAGCTGGCTTTCTTCTAGTGATCACCGCCCTGCCACTTGTAGATCTTGACAATGAGCTCCCCATGTCACAGCTGAGGCGTCGACGAACAGGTGGAGGGTCAGGGTGAATGGTTGGAAGGTGACCTCTGCACAGATATTCAATGGAGTTAAGCACCATCTGAGGTGTGGGTGTAGGTGATTCGGAGGAGAGATTAGGACATACAATCGTCGTCCTGAAGGAAGGGCTTGAGGAAGCTCTTGATTGGCCAGAAACGAAATTGACCCCTGGCGGTGCACTCAAAGGATAGGGACGAGTAAGTACGAGTTTTGTAGATCTAGGCTCATCATGAAGTCGCCGGGATGAATAATCGTTCGTAGAAGAGCGATTGATGACATGCGAAAGTGTGAAGGAGTCTCTAGGTAGAGTTTGTTGAAGGTTTTCATGTTGAAAATGAGATGTAGCTGAGGACTGTCTTTCTTGGGAACCAGAAAAAATGGAGAATAGAACCCTGGTGTCATTAGCCGAGTGCCAAGACACTCTATTGCATTCTTTACAAATAACGTGCTTATGGCGTCTATGGCTGGATAAAGATGTTAAGACTGTTTGTGAGTCGTCGGAAGTGTCGTGGCAAGAGCTAGAGGATAACCTGTTTGTAGGAGACGAGACATATGGGTCGTCAAGGATGGTCCAGTTTAAAGCAAACGTGCCTAGTCTTCCGCCCATGGGAAATGAAAAAATCGGAAGGACTGGAGTCGGAAGGTCCCAGTCGTTTTGCTGTTGTAGTGAGTCATTTGGGGTTAATGTCTCATAACTTAGGAGAGTTGGTGTTTCCTTTAGTCCCTGAAAAGGAGATGATGCATCCGCCTGATTTCCCTCCTCGTTGATTTTGGTGTCCACAGCCAGGGCCACTAAAAGAAGTAGACCTGTTACCCAAGACCTCTCTATGGTCTGGTTGAGAGGGAGTAAAGGTTGCTTGTCTTCAGTCTTTTCTTTGCTCTTCTAGTTGATTTCTCGGGTGAACAGTGACTTGCAGGGAAGTGTCTCTTTGGACTTCATGGGCGACCTCCTGTATGCGCCCTGCGAAAAGGGAGGGTGTTGACCATGGCAGTTGGTACAGCCTGTTCTTATATTGATCGTCCCATGAGCAATGTCGTAACACCTCAAATCTATGAAGAGTAGTGATAGATCCCGCATGGTGAGCAAGGAGGTCTAGCATAGCTGTCGTTTTATTCTGGATGAGCAACTCGAATACAGGATTCTTTTGGGGAAGATGCATGAGCTAAAGCCAATGAGAGTGCTTCAGTTGCCGATAAAACAGTGGAGACCAACGGGAGGGTCCTTCGAACACTGGTGTCGAGGTGAACGAGGTCCCTATCATCCACTGAAGAAGCAGAGTATGGACGCTTAGGAGCTAATGCTGCTATGTCACCATATAGTTCAGGAGCAATTGTAGACAAGCCACAAGTCTCTGCATCTGCCAATACAAAGCATGTAGATTGAAGCCGATCACGAAGCCGGCGAAAGGATCCAAATGATTCGTCTAAATTGGGGGCCATATCCTGCTGGATTAGTCTTGGAGGGAGTGTGATGTTCTGTGACGAGGCTGAAGGCACAACAAATGATGATAAGGTATCCTCTGTTGAAACTTATCTGCTATCTAGATAAGTATGGTGATCGGATCCGCAATGTCGAAGCTGGGGAAGTATAGCAATCTGATGACTCTGATTATGGTGGTTGATCCACTAAAAGGGATGTGGTGTCTGTCAATGAAGATGGAGATGTCGATGAAGATGGTACAGGCTTTAACAAAGGACGAATCTGTTCTGCTGGAATGGCGGAAAGCTCGCTAGGGATCCATGATGTAGGGATAGCTTCAGATGGAGCCTGTGATGTAGCAAGAGTGTCTGGTTCAGACGAAACAGGAGGGCATCGAACCGGAGGTGATCATGGTGAGCCGGTACGACGAAAAGGTGAAGTAGAACTGTGCCTATCTGTAGTTGAAGGGCATCTACTAACCTTAGCCATTTGGAGTGGTCTATCTCTTTGTCACCGAGGAGAATCCTTATGACGTGAAGAGGAATAATGGCTTGACCGAGAAGGTCTGTTATCCAGAAAAGAAGGAATACAAGGATACAATGCGATGGAGCGTGGGGATCCCTGTAGTATGGGTGTTGTTCCCACTCATGTGCGTAGGCACTATATGAAGAAGGGTTCCAAAGTTAATAACCACGTTGATGAAAGTCAAAAGTGTGAGAGTAATATCTCTTTGACGAAATTCCGGATGGATGAGCGAAGGAGAAGATCGAGACATGTAGGATGAATAGACTCATTGTAGCGTTCATCCTCCAAGCCTAGATATGATGAGTCTGAATAGTCTCTGCATGAGACATGACTAGGGGATGAGCGTTAATCCGGTCGCCTGTCAAGACAAGTAATGATCTGAAGGTGAAAGTAAGGTGAGGAATATCTCAAATGACTCCGATCCATGGAGGTTTTATGATCCCTCATGCCCGTTGAACCTCCTTTGAAGTGTGTCGATTCTTAGGCGTCAGTATGTCCTTCGAGGTTTCGGTTTGATGATGTTCATTAAACCTCAGATGTTCGATGAGGTTCGGATGTATTTTGCTTGTCTCAAGATGTACGGTTCGAACTCAAATGCTGCAACTTGGGACTACAGAGATGTTCGGAGGTTTGACGATGTTCGGATGTTCGACGATGTTCAGATGATCGATGAGGTTCTGAAGTTTGATGATGTTCAGATGTTCGAGGTTCAAAGGTTCCAGGATCCAGGATCCAAGTTCTGAGGTTCGGTGTTCAGGTTCAAGGTTCGGAAGTCCGCGGAACCTTCCATGGTGGGTGATCTGGTTAATCTTCTCAGTATCGAGAGTGAGAAGTCCGTTGGTCCAGGTCTAAATGCCAATCCGTCGGTGATTGCACTGAATAGTGAGTGAATATGGTTTTACGCCGCTTTTAGCAATATTCCAGCAATATCACGGCTGATTGCACTGAATAAAGTGCAGTGACTGTCGATGATAGTCACAGTAGAGTGAGGCGATATCGCATGTTGAATCTCCCGGGAGAATGTGTGTCATCTTGTGAGTCCTCTCAGGAATCGGAGGTTCGTGAGCCTTGAACCGATGATTCTTCATATGACTCCTGGGCCCACTTGCACAAAGCGATCTTAGCGCTACGACTCTTGTAAGCCTATGTTAAAGCATAGGAGTTACGATCATCTTAGCGCTAAGATCGCTTTGTGCAACTAGGCCCTGGTCTTGAGAGGATCGATCCTGCGAAGATCGTCGAATGGGAGATGTCGAACGACGGACCAAACTACTTGTAGGGTTGACTGAGGTACCGGTACTATGTGTACCCTCCGAAGGTATATCAGGAGTGAGCTCCATGTAAGTCGTAGAACACGACGAGACGAAAGTCGGATTCGATACGATGTCTGGCGGTCATCCACACTCGTGTCTAACGAGAGTACTCCTCGAATGTCCGAGTCTCGGGATGTCGACGGTAGGTTCTGCATTGAAGGTGGATTCGTGGAGATCTTAGACATATCGTTTGTGAGAAATGACTCAGAGACTCCCTCATGGTCTAACGAAATCATGGGACCAGTGGGATCCCAAGTATCCTTGCCTGCCAAGGAGGGTGATCGGGCGATCTGGCTATCTTGACCGGCGTTTTCTTGGCTTTCGTAAATTTTGCTATTGTCATTGTTCGTATTCGTAGATAAATCTCAATCATTTCTTGAAGTTCTTAAATGAATCTTATTTGATTCCCAAACATTCGTACAGTTCACGGGAGTTTGTGGAATCGACGAGAAAGTTTTTGTTTGTCAAAAACTTTCATGGAAGGGTCCCCGAATTGCAATTTCGTGGCTGTGTGGTAATCCATTCGTAATTAATTCTTATGTTCAGTAACAGCTTCGTAAAGGATTCTTTTGCATTGTTGGCTCCCAAAAGTTCTTGTCCTCAAACCGAAAACATCCCGAAACAGCCACGAATGTCCAGAGTCAACTACGAATCATGTAAGAATTAAGTAAGAACAACATTCGGCATATTCGTAACTTAGTCGTAGGTGAATCTTACAATTCGTGCATGATCCGTACATGAATCTTGTAATTCGTACACGTTTCTTAACCCATTCCTGGCATTCTTCGTATTTTTCAACCCGATTAGCCACGAAGGTTTGCATTATTGGCCGAATCATCACGAATTTCGAAAGTTTCCCATACGGGGTGATTCGGGATATATCGGGATATATCGTGGTCGTAGTGAAAGGGGGGCATCATGCTACTATTCGCCATGATTTGTACATTTTAGGATTCGTGGAATTTAGTAAATATTCTGGTTCAATTCGTGACGCTCTACGATCTAGTTACGATACAGGTACGATAGAGTTACGAATATTCGTGGGATTCGGCTGGATTCGCATGAATATTGTCAAGAATTCACTACGATTTACGATTTACAAGAAGCCATTACGAATACTGTACGAAAGTTAAGAATCAGTTACGAATCAGTTAAGAATAAAAATGAATTCGTGACTATTCTTGACAATTTTGGTTTTTTTCCCCTGGGATTGCCTAAAAGTCGGGCCAAGAAAAGTCGGGCCGGGCCGGGCCAGGGGGTAATACTAAAAATGTATTGCAGAATAATAAATCGAAACGTGCATATCTAGGCAGATCTCAATTGTCCAGAAACGTAGAGTTATGCTCATTTAATTGAGTTTGAATCAAAATGCATCTTCAGCAATGTAATAAACTGATAATTATAGCTACACACCGAGAGTCCATACCGAAAACTCAGTGTCTTGACTGTGTCTTTTCTTTGATGAGAAGGTTTCTCACCGACCTTAGTGTGTAGGGGTGTGATGTCCTGGGCAGGAAATGACAGTGTTTTGACTTCTTTTCTTTCATTAATTAACCTGTTTGGCATCCCCAATTAACCTTTACTAATTCGTGTTAAACCAACACAGGATGTTTTCTGCAAGTGGATATTCGCGAATGTCATAGGGCTGACACTACAGGTGTTAATAACTGTCAAAGCGCTTCTAAAATTACAACACATACTTTACCTCTATAGACTAGTATTATATCTACCTATACAACACTTTAGTGTCTCATATTGCGGTAGCAAACACGGTGCTCAAAGTAAAGCCCTTTTCCCTCTACATTTTCTCTATCAGAAGTGTTTGGCTTGTGTTGGGTCCGACTTGGTCCGGGCAGTCAAAATCTTCTCTAAACACAATATCTATCATCAAATATGTTTACATCTATATATTAGTATTAAATCTACCTATATACCACTTTATAATGTCACGGTACATCGTATTTAAAGAAAACAAGGGGCTCAAAGTGAAGCCCTTTTCCCTTTACATTCTCAACATAGTCTCTATCAGAAGTGTTTGGCTTGTGTTGGGTCCGACTTGGCCCGGGCGGGCAAAATCAACTTTAAACACACAGATGTATTTTCAAATGTGTTTACATCTGTAGATTAGTGTTATATCTACCTATACATCACTTTATAATGTCACAGTGTATCGCATTTAAAGAAAACTGGTCCGTTAAAGTCAAGCATTTTTACTGTATTTTCTTAAGAAAATCCCTTTTAGAAGTGTTCGGTCCGACTTGGCCCCGGCTGTCAAAATCAACTTAAACCTCACAGATGTATCATCAGATGGATTCACATGTATAGATTAGTATTATATCCACCTAAATACCACTTAGTCTCTCAGATCGCTGTTCTTATAGAAAACAAGGGGCTCAAAGTGAAGCCATTTTCCCTCTACATTCTCAACAAAGTCTTTATCAGAAGTGTTTGGCTTGTGTTGGGTCCAAAATCTACGTTAAACACACAGATGTATCTTCAAATGTGTTAACATCTATAGATTAGTGTTATATCTACCTATATACCACTTTATAGTGTCTCAGATCGCTGTACTTAAAGAAAACATGGGGCTCAAAGTGAAGCATTTTTACTGTATTTTCTTAAGAAAATCCATGTCAGAAATGTTCGGTCAGACTTGGCCCGGGCTGTCAAAATAAACTGTATCTTCAAATGTTAGAGGAAAGAAAATGTACATTGTGTAAAAATTTGATATGTGATGAAATGCACTTTTTTTTAAGAATGTCCAAAACTCTCAGAAATTAAAAACAAGTTTTTGCCTCAATACTACTGTATGTATCCTTCTACCATAAAAATTCTCTCATTTGATGTCCATTACTTATAAGTCAATTCTATTAAAACTGGCGAGTTATATAAGATCATGTATGGAAATGTTCCACTGACATGTTTTTTCCTATAGTATCTAATTCATGTATCTAATTACATCTCTGTATCACTGCCGTGATTTACGAGAATAAATATCATTCAATTACAGCTCCACTTTCTGGTTTTCAAGCGATTTACTCCGAATTACTTAATTATGGTGCACTTTTTTGTTTGGTGATTGTTAATTAATGTCACGTGTGTATGTTGCATCAATTATATGTAGGTATGATCGCCGATAATGAAGTAATTAGCCAATAACACTTTGATCCGTCTTGGCCCGGCCCGGCCCGACTTTTAGGCAATGCCTTTTTTCCTCAAGATAGCTATAAAAAGGACCCCAACCATGATTGGGCATCAGCTTCAAAATGGATGTAGAGCAGCCGTATGATTGGCCCTGGAACTGGAGTATCAACACCAGCTTACTTACTTACTTACTTTGTAGATTTAACGTGCGCTTTCCGACTGATGCGTATTTCGCACACGGGCCCGGCCAGGCCATTTAATGTGTTTCCGAAAGGGGCGAAAGTGGTGTGTGCAACCCAAGAGGGGGCTTTAGGGGTTGCTTATATAGAATTTGGGAATTTTGAGATTTGGAATAGATGCCGATGGGGTAAGGGAGGAGAACTAAGGGAGCTGGGTATGGTGGATTTTTGTGTGTTTATGTAATTTTGATTTGGTGGATTATAGTGTTTTTAGATGCGTTTTATTAGTTCCGTTTTGATTAAGAATACGCCTAAGGCCTTGAAGTTTTCTAGTTTATTTTGTGGGTTTAGTATTGCTTCTAGAGTGAGAGCCTGGTTTAGATTGAGGGTGGTTTGTAATGCGGTTCGATGTGTTAGGTAGTGTGTGCAGTAGATGAGTGCGTGTTCTGGGGTTTCTAGTTGTTTGCAGTGTGGGCAGTTACCTGTAGTATGTTTTTTTATTTTTTTTAGGTGGTTATTTAGGTTGGTGTGTCCTGTTTGGAGTTTAGTGATTACTCTGTCGATTTTTTTTGATGGATGGTGAATTTTTGGTTTGGTTAGTGGTTTGCTGAGTACTTTTTTGATTTGGCTATTTGAGTTTAGATATAGGTTATGCCATTTTTTGGTGATTTTTTGCTTATTTACACTTTTAATTTCTGATTTTGAGATGGGTAAGTTTAAGCTTATTTCTGGGATTTTGAGGGATAGTTTAGCTGCCTTATCGACGTTTTCATTACCGTATATTCCTACGTGGGCGGGTATCCACAAGAAAGTTATTTGTTTGCCTGCGTTAGTTAGGTCGTTGGAGCTTTTAAGTATTAGATTTATTAATTTAGGTCGGTTTTTGGTATTTTTGTTTTTGAGGGCTTGCAGTCCACTTAGGGAGTCGGTAAGTATTAGGATTTTATTGTGGTTTTTGGATTCTTGACTATGGAGGGCTGAGGCCATGCCCATTAGTTCTGCCGTGAATATTGATTGGTTGTTTGGGAGTCGGAAGGATTGTGTAGTTTTAGTTGGTTGTGTGGTATGGACTCCGAAACCTGTGTGTTTGGAGGTCGGATCTGAAGATCCGTCCGTGTAAATGTGACACCAATTTGGCCAATTTTCGTGTATGTATGCTAGTGTGGTGGTTTTAGCTATGTTTGGGTCGGTTTGTTTATTTATTTGGCTAGCTAGTGTTGTGTCTATTTTGGGTATTTTAAGTTTAGGGGTGAAGATATTTGATTGTTTGCAGTTTTGTTTAAGATTTTTAATTTGGTGTTCATTTAGGTAGTTTGTTATTCTTTGAGATATTGGGGTAAGTAAGGGGTGTTTACGAGCTAGAGCTTGGTTTTTGGGGCTGATATTTTGGTTTATTAGGTTTTGGATGAGAGGGTTTGATTGGGATGCGGCCCAGAAATTTAAGCTTAGCTGTTCCCTGCGTAGACTTAGTGGCATTTCTCCTGTTAAGGCCTGGAGTGAAGTGTAGGAGGTGCCATGTTGGGTGCGTGTAATTAGTTTGAGAGCCAGCTGCTGTTAATTTCCTTATATACCCAATTTGCCGGCAATCGTCGCTGAATCGTGATTGGATCGTGAGCTTCGTACCTGCTTCGGCGTGTATTCGTGGGATTCGTGACAGATTCGTAGCCGATTCGTCGTAAAGCCACGAATTCACGAATCCCCGCATGAGTTAAGAATACCTACGAATGCCTACGAATCGATTACGATTCAGTTGGGATGCGTAAGAATGCATTACGAATTTGTTACGAATTAACTACGATATTTTTGAATCGGAAGTTCGTGGCCAAAACTTTGAACAGCTCAAAACTTTTGCCACAAATTCCCGATAGCTTAAGAATTGTAAGAACTAACTACGAATATATGCGAATCAGTTAAGAATTTCACGAACTGATTGCATTAGGGAGACGATCTGACACCCAACGCCGACATTTATGCAGGTACAGTATGAAGGATTCATCTGGTAGATCGGAGCAGAGCTCGCAACGCTCTAAATAACTGCATAATCCAGGACAATCCGAACAATCCGAGGGTCAGACGGAGAGAAAACACGTCGGCACAAAGTGCAGACTGGTCACCGTGTACACTGCTCGTCCATTATGAAGAATAACTATCCCAAACAGGGCTATAAGTAAATTTGCAGACAAGAAGACGACAAAAAAATGAAGATCGCTTGCACGGGGGAAAAATACCCAAACCCTATAAGAACAACACGGCACAAGTGTGTGGCGATTTGAAAGAGAATCAATTGACTGGGATAGATACGTGATTAGTGCAAGTTGGTCAACCAGCATGAACAGCGCGCATGACCCAGATCTGGAAGGAGGCCATGTCGATGTGATGTAAGAACAGATGAGTTAACTTTAGAAGCTGGAAACCTTCATTTCAGACACGTTTCCACTCAGTATCGAAAGAAGAATGCATAGTGTGAGATAAGTTTAAAAATTACAAAAATCTCGAAAACAGAATCTATTTGGAAGAATTTATGGAAGCCTTCAACAATGTGTGGAGACTCCGACTTTGAAGAAAACTGTTGGATGGAACGGAATTATTAGAACTATATGTATGTTATTATTAAATTAGGTGTGTCAAGTCCATTTTTATACAGCAAATATTTGCTAAAACGGTATGCGTTAACGCGAGAACCAACCACCGATCCCAGCACCCCATTTGCTTGTCGTAAGAGGCGACTAAATTGGCAACCCGTGGGGATTCCAGCTCAGAATGGACCGTATCTAACTCGTTTTTTCCTTGAGGCCCTCGTTGTAATAAAAGAGGAATCTAAAGGGAACCGTAATCTATATAAGTACAGCATTTCCTGGATCCCATATATCAAAGGTGATAAACTTTTGTTTTAAACTACAATTACTATGTATCCAAGTATCCTTTCTGTTGTAAATAGTGTAATGAGAAGCAAAGGGTTGGAAACACCCTTTCATTGAAGCTGAACATATTTTGGTTTCTGCCATATACACTGAAAGGCAAAAGAAACGTCACTTAAAACTTAAAGGTCACTGGCAGTTACATGTTCTGTGGTCAATAACTTATTTATCGTTCTACTGCTTCTTTTTGTTGCCTTAAAGTCCATTTAACAATTGAGTTTAGAATTGGGTGCTTCGCCCAAACGCAGCCTACAAATGTGCACTGGGACTCTGTTGCGGAAAAGTCTTGTCAAAAACATGATGCACGTGCATATATCGTGGATGGTATGGGTATAAAAGACACCCAAAACTATAAAGTTGGCTTTCATTATTTCGATTCATCAGCCATGCCAAGATTATCAGGAAATGAGAGACAACAAGCGATCGGAAGACTGCAAGCAGGCCAGAGTGCACAGGTCGTTGCAAATGCATTCAATGTCAACGTCAGAACGATATATCGTTTGCAACATCGCCACAGCACCACCGACGACCGACCGCGTAGTGGTCGTCCTAGAGTCACTACTCCCAGACAAGATCGGTTCATGATACGCCAACATCTGCAGAACCGATTCCTAATGGCCAGTGAAACAGCTCGGCAAACCATTGGCAACCACCAGCGTGCCATCAGTGATCGTACAGTCCGACGTCGCCAAACTGCCAACAACATCTCGTGCCACCGTCCTGCTCGTATACCCATCCTGAGAGATCGTCACCAACAGGCCCGACTGCAATGGGCCAGGCAGCATCAAAATTTGCGTCAACAGCAATGGAGAAGAATCATCTTCACTGATGAGTCGCTACCGTGTTTCAACGGTGGAGTCAGAGTCTGGCGAAGGAGGGGCGAACGTTAAGCTGATGCTTGTGTTATGGAACGAGACCCGTGGGGCGGCCCAAGCATCTTGGTTTGGGGTGGAATCGGACTGAACCAGAGAGTGGGACCGGTGGTCTTTCAGAATATTGGTCCAGGCAGGGGTAATGGCATTACAGCTCTCGGCTACATTGACCAAGTCCTCAGACCCCATATCGTGCCTTTTTTTGCCCGTCATCAAAACCACACCTTTCAGCAAGACAACGCCCGTCCCCACACTGCCAGAGTCACCAGGCACTTCCTCCAGCAGCACAACATCCAAACCATGCCTTGGCCTGCCCTCAGTCCGGATTTGAACCCCATTGAACACTTGTGGGATGAGATCCAACGACGACTCAACGACGTACGCCCAAGGCCGACAACTGCAGCAGAACTGCGTGTAGCGTTCCTGAGCATATGGGCCCATATCCCAATGGCCTTCATCAACAGGCTAGTCCACTCCATGTACAGGAGATGTGTGGCTGTAGTCAACGCCCGTGGTGCCCACACCAGGTACTGATTTTGAACCCCCCAGCTGTTATGTCTTCTGGTGCCAGAATAAAAAAAAACATTCCCCAGACTGTTACTTTCATGTGGGCCAAACACTGACTTTCTCCGATGTCTTTACTTACATATATAAGCATTTGAAAATAAAGTTATTTATATGATTTATTGATATGACATCCACATGACGTTTCTTTTGCCTTTCAGTGTATTATCTCAATATCATGACTACTTTTACAAAAGCAACTTTCCATCATTGGATTATGTTACATGGCTGACTGTGGGTGACAAAATCACGCTTGCGCGCTTTCAGTATACACTTTCTACGATCAATTGTATACATTCACTAGCCAAGTAATAAATTAAGTGGGAAGAAACATGTGGTCAAGCTCTCTGAAAAGAAAACATTTGTTCTTCAAGAAACTATATACATTTCTCCTTGTGGCTGTTGTTTTTAACTAGTCGGTTTTTAACGCTGGTGAGTCTGTCACCTCAAGGAATGTTAACGATTGACTTATGATTGAGACCCGTGCAGATCGGGAGTAGAATAGGTCTTCAGCAACCCATGCTTGTCGTAAAAGGCAGCTATGCTTGTCGTAAGAGGCGACTAACGGGATCGGGTGGTCAGGCTCGCTGACTTGGTTGATGCATAGCATCGTATCCCAATTGCGTGGATCGATGCTCATGATGTCAGTCACTGGATTGCCTGGTCCAGACTCGATTATTTACAGACCGCCGTCATATAGCCGAATATTGCAACAGCAAACAAAACGAACTTATGAATGAAACAATGTCAAATAAAAAATAAACTAAGAAATGTTTAACAAAGCTACTTAAAGGTCTTTACTATTGATTTGTAAACGTTGTCTTCTCAACCCCATGATATACTGAGTCAAATTAAAAACTTCACATTTTTAAAAGTAATCCCATGTATGATATACAAGGGACAAATGTATCAGAGAAGGTAAGTTTTAATCATTAATGTCCAAAGAAGGATTTTAATTAACGGTGGTAACCATAATTTGTTCCAAGCACCTACGGTATTCGGTAATAACATCAACAGTTTAAATCATAAGTCCCAAGCACGAGAATCTGATGTCACACAAGTTCAGTAGCGTGTATGGCCACCATGTGCGTTGACAACTGCCACACAAAGCCTCCGCATGGACCTTGTGACGCTTGTGAACACATGATTGGGAAGACGACGCCATTGTTGCTGCAAAATGGTGCCAAGATCTTGCAAATTCTGTGGTTGGTTCTGGAGAGTGCGCAGACTTCTGCCAAGAGCATCCCAGACGTGTTCGATGGGATTGAGGTCGGGAGACCTTGACGGCCAGTCCATGACGTTGACTCCCGCATTCTGAAGGAAATTCCTTGTCAAAATTGCTGTGTTGGGTCTGGCATTGTCGTGTTGGAAGATCAAACCGGGTCCATGTGCTGCCATAAAAGGCAGAAGTTCTGGTGCCACTACCTGGTCGCGGTAAGCAGCAGCGTTGAGGTTGCCACGGATGACAAGAAGCCTGGAACGTGCATTGCCACAGAAAGCACCCCACACCATGACACTTCCGCCTCGAAATCTGTCAACTTCCTGTACACAACACTGGGCGTAACGTTCATGACGACGCTTCCACACCCTCGCCCTATCATCAGCAAATCGAAGATTAAATCGGGATTCATCACTGAAGACTACTTGATTCCAATTCCTCTGAGTCCATCGTAAGTGTCGCTGTGCCCACAACTGACGTTGACGTCTGTGTAATTGAGTCAGAATCGGCCCGCAGTATGGCCGTCGTGCTTGAAGGTGAGCAGTTCTCTGACGATCCTCTGCATGTGACGTCACACGTGGTCGACCTGGCCGAGGGCGATCAGCGGTGGTACCCGTTTGCTGTAGACGCGTCTGTAAATCATAAACAGTCCGTCGACTACAAACCCATCGTCCTTGCGACTTCAGCTACGGACGTTCCCGTCTGCAACATGCCGATGGCACGTTCACGTTGCACATTTGAAAGGCGTGGCATGACAAATGGCCGTAAAGACTTTTGTTTTCTTGTGTGTTTTTTTTTTGTTAATGACTGCTAACAAGTATGGTTGAGAACACGTGCGGTATTATGGCCACGTGACCAGTTGCACATGAAAAACTACTTTTGCCACTATAGTGCTGTGCACATGATTTTGATCGATTCACCTGCACAAAAACGGGTGTTATCTGAAGACAATACATGGCCATTACTGTTTAAATACTCAATAACGGCCCACACTGATAACTGGTCAAAATGTTAAAATTTTAGGATTGTGAAGTTTTTAATTTGGTTCAGTATATATCTTTCTAATAGCTATCTAAGTAGCATGAAACAAGTGTTTTCCGCCTTCCAATGTCCACAGGGTTTTAACGTCTTAAACGTTTCAGATGTTGGAAGTGAAGACGGCCTTAGTAAGGCGTCCCCCCAGTTGTTGAACAGCATGCCCGTGATGATCACTGATTGGCATGTGATATGCTGGTGTGAAGTGTCAACAGTAATCATGCAAAACAAAATTGCCCGAGGTTGTTGTTCTCACTCAAAATCTCACTGTTTGTGAAGTGACATTTCCCTGGTCCTCACTGGTTGTCACGTGACTTTCCCCTGGTCCTCACTGTTTGTGAAGTGACTTTTCCCTGGTCCTCACTGGTTGTCGTGTGACATTTCCCTGGTCCTCACTGGTTGTCATGTGACATTTCCCTGGTCCTCATTAGTTGTCATGTGACATTTCCCTGGTCCTCACTGGTTGTCACGTGACTTTTCCCTGGTCTTCACTGGTTGTCACGTGACTTTTCCCTGGTCCTCACTGGTTGTCGTGTGACATTTCCCTGGTCCTCACTGGTTGTCGTGTGACATTTCCCTGGTCCTCACTGGTTATCATGTGACATTTCCCTGGTCTTATCTGGTTGTCATGTGACATTTCCCTGGTCCTCACTGGTTGTCATGTGACATTTCCCTGGTCTTCACTGGTTTTCGTGTGACATTTCCCTGATTCGTACCAAGAAAATGTGAAAACGTTACAAGTGCTGAAGACATTACAATAATTGCTTGTGTACATACTTTAGAACACCAACGTAAAGGACATTCATGTGTGATTTGAGATACGATTTGAACACAGATTACCTGCTGTCTCCCAGAAGGTATCTTCATAGGGTAGATGGCCTGTGGTGTTTGCTGAGTGGTATCCACAAAATGTATGTTCGCGGGGCAATGTTTGTAGGTGCATCCCAGTCACACGAAGATGAATCCCTCCAGATGTTCGAGGTCGATTTGATACTCCAACACCAACTTTTCCTTCAAAGCAGAACGGAGCCGTGAACGCCATGTTAACTCGATCACTGAACTACCGACAGGGTTTATTTGTTTTGTTGCTGGGCAATGAACAACACATACTAGTATTACAACAGTACAATGACGCCCATTTACTTCGCAAGGCCACTACGATCAATAACTATTCATACCATTCATACATCGTGTGTTGGTGTGTGGGGGTGGAGGGGTTCTCTCTATAAATTGGAAAGGTGTTATTCCCGTATATTTGTAATACAAGTAAATCACAAGTCGCCTACCTTATATTCTTGATTATTTGAAATGAACACAGTGAGTGGTGAGAATAATACCCTTGAGACTTTTGTAATGGAACAAAGCAATTGATGTCTCGCATTACCAAACCAACAACAATATATATGACACATTGATTCAGAAAAATTAGATTGGCCCAAAGCGCTGTGTTGGTGCAGCATTGTTTCGCAAATGTTCTAGTCTTGATGATATTTTATGTTCAACCAATCTGTTTCATTGTGGACTTAATAAGGGTAAAGACCAAGATAGAGTCAGATTACTTCCAAGTAATGTGTGTAAGTTACAAAACAATTCAAAATGTGACACAGCTGATATTAAGAAATGTACTTGGCGTCACATAATATTGACTCCGATCCTGCCAGTCCCTATTTATATATGTTAATATTTTTCGTGGCATTTTTTGGTTTTCCTTTTTGAGGTCGCCTTTTCTGGCGAATGGTCGGGACTGCTTGCTCTCTGGCGTTGGCGTTTTATTTTTGTGACGCGATACGCACTGGGGGAAGCAGAAATGACAGAACCCCAAACGATATTAAACAAAATATAAATCATTACAAAAAGAAAACAAAAGTAGTTACATACATTCTACTGTCTAATTATCTATCCTTATAACTACTAACAATAACCCAATACTTACCCAATACTACAAATTACAGGCGAAAAACGGGATCGGGCGGTCAGGCTCGCTGACTTGGTTGATGCATGTCATTGTATTGCAATTGCGTGGATCGATGCTCGTGATGTAAATCACTGGATTGTCTGTTCCAGACCCGATTATTTACAGACCGCTGTCACATAGCTGGAATATTGCTGAGTGCGGCGTTAGATCATAACTTGCTGTGTAAATACCAATCAGGATTTGCACCAGGACACTACTTTTCAACTACTAGAATTATATCATCAAATGCGTACGTCTTTAGATCAGCATTAATATTTAAGATGATTTTCAGTGACATTTCTAAAGGATTTGACCCAGTGTGGCAGAAGTTTTTTTTCCACAAGTTACGACAACATGTTATTAGTGATAACCAGCTTAAATGGTTCCAGAGCCTTCTCATAAACAGACGCCAAAAAGTAAATGATAACGGTTGTCTCTCCAGTGAACAAATACAAAACGCCGGCGTCCCTCAGGGGTCAGTCCTTGGCCCATTATTATTTTTTATCTATATTAATGACATATGCTATGAAGTGAGAAATGTGACACGTTTGTTCGCAGATGATACCAGCATTGGCATATCATCTTCAGATATTAAGCATATTGAAAACTCCATAAATACAGATCTATGCAAATTACATAACTGGGCACAAACGTGGTTAGTACAATTCAATCCTAGCAAAACCAAGTATATATTCTTCACGCATAAAACTCGAGATGAAATACCATAAATAATTTTCAATAACACATGTATAGAAAAGGTAGACTGTAACAAACACCTTGGTGTTACATTATCACAAGACAAAAAAATGGAACGATCATATCAAGTGCTCCAAAAATGGTTTCATTCATGAGAAAACTTAAATATCGGTTAAGTAGATAAAACTTGGCAAGAATATATCTAGCTTTTATCAGACCGACTTTAGAATATGCCGCAGTTGTCTGGGACAGTTGCTCTTATAATGCTAAAAAAATAGAATTTCTACAGCTTGAGGCAGCTAGAATAGTAACAGGATTAACTAAGTTTTCCTCTCCGTTCAGCCTATATCACGAAACTGGATGACAGCCACTAGCGTTTAGAAGAAGCGTCAAACAAACATGTAACTATGTATACAATAATTAATAAGCAATGCCCTAGATGTGTAACTGATCTTATACCACCATCTGTGTCACAGAACGTCAATCATAATCTCAGAAACCGCCATAATTTGCACTGACAACTACGTCTAAAAGGTCTTAAGTTATAGATACATTAGGCCAATGAAATAACCTACCATCAGAAATAAGGGATAGTTCGTCAATATCTTATTTTAAAGCTGTCGCATCTGAGCAGCCTACATCACCACCTTTGTACGATAATTGCGGTAAGAGATCTACAAACATATTGAACAATAGATTTAGACGCAATTGTAGCACACTAAATACCGACCTGTTATCTGATACTATTTCCTGTAAATGCGGAGCTAATTGTGAAAATTCTTTACATTTCTTCTTCGAATGTACCTTATATGATGATTTTAGGGAGACATCACTGTCAGCTATCGATTATCTTGGAGGACAAAAGACTCTACATAGTATTCTTTTTGGTGACCCAAACCAAAATGTTTGAGTGAATACAAATATCTTCTTGTCTTTACACAAATATATAGAAACGACTAACAGATTCTGTATCTGTCATATTATTGTTTCCAAATCGTTAATCATTAACATTGTTAAATCTACATGTATATATTAAAACTAAAATGTATTATTTGCATATGTATGAGATGCACACTGTCTTCACTTTCCAGCACATTGTACATGTCCTTCATATCAGCACTGTTTAACTGTATATGGGGAGAAGGCGGTAATAAGTGGTGCACTCGTGCCCGATCCCTTTGTCTTTTTGGACAATAAGATATGTTTAATAAATAATATGTCATACATGCATTGCTTCGTTGTGCATCCACACAGACCGCTTATTTATACGTCGTATGTTACGATGTGTTGTTAATGGTTGAAATCTAATTTATAAAAAGCTTGAAACGAGATGTTATTGAACAATTTTAAGACTTGAATTTGAAAGCTCAAGAAGCGTAGAGTAGGCTATATTTAATACAAGGTAACGATAACTTCCACAGGTGAAAGAAGGCAATAGTATTGTTTTTACGGTACAATTATACGTAATATCTAGAATAAGTGAAAGAGAAAATTACGAAAATATGAAATTCTTCGATTAAAGTAGTGTTGAATATATACAGTTCATGTGCTCGAAACTCGGAACAAATTTGTTTCACTGTGACCACTAGAAAACATACATCCTCTTCTCAGCTAGTATTTCGCACTTGGCTGCCTTATTTAGACCTTTGCTCAAAATTTACTTGTATGGCCAGTCCATGAAATACAACTTTTTTTTTATATCGTTTTATGAATACGAAGTATTTACACCTAGGTATGTAATGTAGATTCAACGACATCCGTGTTTGACCCATAAACCTACAATGGTCTTAAGTCTACAATGGGAAGAGCTTATGTGTTCATGTGACACAATCTTCCACAAAACTAGTTGACGTCTAACGAACCCATCGCATCGCTGTCTCGGCTGCCATTGCGTGACACGCTGTTCGAATCCTCAAATGGTTTACTTCTACCAATGCGGTCAAAAGTAAGGCAAGGCTTGCGGCATATGGCCGATACGAAATTGGCGTGTGCTCAAGTGTCCAGGAGTGTTCTAAACCCATTTCCGGGCTCGTCCATGTTCGATTCCTCACATGGTTTGCTTGTACCAATGCAATCACAAATAAGGCACCGCTTGTGAGACATCACCACTAGGAAATTGACGTGTGCTGTCCCATTTCCGACCGCAACCATGTTCAAAACCTCAAAGGGTTTGCTTGTACCAACGCCGTCAAAACATAATGACCACTTGCAGGACATAGACGCTTTGAAATTGGTGTGTGCCGGAGTGTCAGAGGGCGTTCTAAACCCATTTCCGAACTCGACCATGTTCGAATTCTCAAATGGTTTGCTTGTATAAATGCCATCAAATGTAGGCACCGCTTACGGGACATTGCCACTATGAAATTGGCATGTCCTGGGATATCCTAGGGTGTTCTAAATCCATTTCCTACTTCGACCATGTTAAAATTTTCAAATGTTTTGTTTGTATCAACTCAGTGAAAGGATAGTCACCGTTTGCAGGACATCGACACTATGAAATTGGCGTGTACCAGAGTGTTCCGACCTCAACCATGTTCGAATCATCAAATGGTTTGCTTTTACCAACGCCATCAAAAGTAAGGTACCGTAGCAATTGGCAAATGACCCAATCACATTAATCGTCTCTTACGACAAGCATAGTGGTCTCTTTAGACAAGCATGGGTTGCTGACGACCAATTCTAACCCTGATCTTTAAGGGTGGTACACATAATGCACAAGACATTTGCGATAAGACTGTGTATTGCTGTGTAGTCTCTGCAAAACCAGTGAATGAGAGGAGTGGAGGGGGGAGGGGAAGGGGGGGGGGGGTGTGTGTGATAATCGCATATATCTGGAGTGCTTCCTTCAGTATTTGTACTCAAATCTGGTTCCTGGCTAAAATCAAATATTACCATCATATTACCACCAAGTGATGTTACTTACAAATGAGATACATATGGCACAATAACTTCATGTAAACTTTCAATAGTTTCTGTGGAGAACCTTACAAAATTTGATGTTGAAAGAAAAATAATTTGAGAAAAAACAATCAAAATCAAAATCCAATATGGCTGCAACTAAGAAAGATAAAAGAAAATGGCTACCAACCTTTAATGTGTAATGTATGGAGACAATTCTCTTAAAGTTTTAAAGCATTTCAAACAGTGGATTCACATGAGTATGCAATTGAAGTCTTGTACCCAAAACACACAGTGAAAACCAAACCATGTGACCAATGACCAAAGTCAAAGAACAGAAAATGTCAAGCACCTAAAGCAGCAGACAAATGCCAGGTTTGAAAGTAATCAAATCTGCGGTTGCCGAGCAATAGGGCAAAATAGATCTTCAAAAATTACTTGTTTTTCAGTTATCTGCCCTTGGTCATTAGGCCTAAGGCCTTGGGATTTGTGTGGTACCTAGTACTTAACCGTCTGATATATATAATAACAATAACAAATTCATGTACAAACAGATATGTTTATTGCATTGGTTTATTACATTACCAAAAAAACAGGCAAATCACTGCACTTCTATCAGAATGACTTGAATGAAATATATTGAAGAGATAGCAAAGTTGCTGAAAATAATTATCACTGTAAGAATTGTGTACCCAGAATATGGCACTTTTGGGATTACACAAATGAAATAAAGGAAGCATGTTTACATAATCATCATTAAGTTCATGTTACTAAAGGCCCTTAGATGAAACTGATACACTGTTCTGTCTCATAGTGGTAAACATGGGTAACACCAAATGTACGTCAGGGATTTAAGCTGGTTTAACACTGCTTTGACCAATATTTCAGGTATATATCACAGCATGTCAGCTAAATGAGGAGGAAAGCCCAAACCTATGGCATTGGTGTGGTGCTGACAACCGAAAGATGACAATCAGAGGAAAAAGTCAAGCAGTACTGGTACACTTATGATAGATTACATGTCATGTTGTAGTCACAAATTATGATATATGTTGTTTATTTACTGAAATGATTAGATGGATGAAATGTTTACATTTCTAATAATAAAAATAAAATAAAAAATTGTTTACACCAGGTGAGTTACCTCCAATACCTTTGTAATAACCAAATCTTATAAACACATACTAAAGACTTTTGAGGATCCCAAACAATATGACAGTCTCTCGGGAGGAGGGGCTGTCGGGTAGTCTAGTGGTTAAAGCGTTCGCTCGTCACGATGTAGTACTGGGTTCGATTCCCGACATGGGTACAATGTGTGAAGCCCATTTCTGGTGTCCCTCACCGTGATGTTGCTGGAATATTGCTAAAAGCGGCGTAAAACCATACTCACTCACTCACTCACTCCCTCGGGAGGGTCATATAAAATAACACATTTTGGGGAACGGTCATGAAAGAATGGACATTTACAATAAATATGAAGTGTTTTTGCATTTATTTTTTCAGGGAGGGTCATGAACAAAATATAGAAGGACATGGGGGAGGGTTATCCAAACATAATGAGTGAGTATGGTTTTACGCCGCTTTTAGCAATATTCCAGCAATATCACGGCTGGGAACACCAGAAGTGGGCTTCACACATTTTACCCATGTTGGAAATCGAACCTGGGTCTTCGGCGTGACGAGCGAACGCTTTAACCACTAGGCTGCCCGCCTGACTGCGCCCCCCATCCCCCCCCTTCAAATATAATGACAAGCATTAGGGGAGGTTAATGATTTCAGTACATTTTCAGTCAAAACTCTCGGAGCAACTCCTGTAATAAATTACTGGTCCCTAATAGAAAAATAGTTATAAAAATATACATTTGACATTAAAGTGCTGCTACTTTTTATTCACTTTTTAATATTAAAATGAGTACAACATTTTGTCAAGTAATGTCATTAAACCCAAGACATTTGAAATGCAATGTTCTTGTGCCACTCAGCTTGCATTCTTTGACAATTCATATACACATATCAAAGGTTTCAAATACACATTTTAGCATCCCAATTCCATGTGACTTAACAAGAACCAAAGGATCTAGTCAGTTGATGTCAAGGTTTTCCCGTCAGTCATGAAGGCTTGTCGTTTTCACTACTGAGCCCATAAGACCAATGATATCAAGGCCTTTGTATGGAAAATTGCAACTATACTCAACAACAAAAGTTCATGTGACACCAATATTTTAGTGTATTTTTCAAACAAGTTAAGTTTGATTTTCAATATTGTAGTACATGTATGGAATCAAGTTACATTGTTACATTGCATGCATTCCATGCAAAAGTTGACTTTTATGCAAGCCCCATGCATTTCACTACCCAAAAATTGGTATAAAAACATGTGCGTTTCCATATGTTTCCAGAATTCCATATGCATTGATTAGCATCGTGCTGACAACAACCACTCAGAAAAACAAAAAAATTACACAATTATTCAACATTATGAAATGCCACGCCTGTCCGAAAATTAGTGTCTGTGAGCCAATGGTATGTTTGAAGCAGGATCCAGTCAACATGATGTTGCAAGACAATTTAATGTCCACACAAACACCATTTTGTGTTTATGGCAACATTGGCAACATTGGCAACAGACGAATGCAGTCAGAGACCATCCTCGGAGTGACAGGCCACCCGTAACCAATAATCGACAAGACAACTGGATTCGAACAACACACCTACAAAATCGATTCCGTCAGCAACAGTGACTGCAAGAAGCATCCCTGGCCTTCGACGAATATGTTCACAAACTGTATGTCGTCTCCTCAGATGTGCAGGGATTGTCGCCAGAAGACCCGCCAGACGTCCCATTTTGAGAGGAAACCACTGTCAAGCACGTCTACAGTGGTGCAGACAGTGTCTACGCTGGACGGCCATGCAGTGGGGACAAGTTCTATTCACTGACAAGTCTCGTTTTCACCTCAGCCACAGTGATGGACGGATTCGAGTGTACCGACATCAAGGTGAACATTACGTCAATAATTGTGTCATAGAAGAAGATCGGTTCGGGGGCGGCAGCGTTATGGTATGGGGTGGGATTACAACAAACAGAGGACCCGTTTGATAGTGGTAGAGGGAAATCTCAATGGACAGCGCTACCACGACGAGATCATCGGCCCTGTTGTTCTACCGTTTTTGCGTTGTCATGGCCCAGGCATTACCTTTCAACATGACAACGCCCGGCCTCATATTGCTTGACTTGTTCAGGATTCTCTTCAACAAAACAACGTGAATGTCATCCCCTGGCCGGCTCGCTCCCCTGATCTCTTACCAATCGAGCACATGTGGGATGAGATGGATCGGAGCCTTCGACGTCAACCACGTGTTCCACAGACACTCCAGGAACTTCGAAACATGCTCCAGCAGATATGGACAGATATCCCACCGGACTTTGTGCGACGCCTGTTCCATTCCATGAGATGAAGATATGTTGTTTGCATCGCAACCAGAGGTGGACACATGTGCTACTGATTTGTAAATTGACATTTTGGCATGTTCATGCATTTTCTGAAGTCAGTATGAACACAGGAGCCTTTTATCCGAAATTGTTTCAGATTTGGTAAAAAACATAATTTTGCATTAAATCTTATTCAATGTCACAGAAACTTTTGTTGTTCAGTATATTTCTGTGTGCATGACAGTGAAATGTTAAACAGATAGTATGTAACATGTACACTAACATTTGTTATTTATTGCAACTCAGTTGTTTAAGGACATCCAACATATCAAAATAAAACTTTAAACATGGCCATGATGGCAGCTATATTGAAAATGTTATGAATACCCATTGGTTAGCCAATAGACCGATCCAGTCTGTCATTCAAAACTAGTGCATGCATGAGTTTGATCCAGTCAGAAGGCCGGCACTCGTTGTGGATTTGTCAGACTTACTCCTTGGGTCAAACGATCCCTGAGAAGCGACATGGCGACAGTTTGTGCTATTTTCACTCTCGATATCCATTACGTATCGCTGGTATCAGATGTAGATCTTTACCCAAACACACAGGGTCGAGAGAAAAATGTTTGAGGCAGATCAAGATGTGCGGTAGGCCTCACCATCAGTTGAATGTCGCCACCATCTTCCAAGGGACACACATCTACTCGAAGGTGAGAATTTGCACGAATTTCCTCACTTTTGCCCATATGCATATTCAATATGAATAAATGACAACATGTAGGAAGTTATGATTTTACACATTGTTATAAACAAGGATAATGCTTGTAACTACAAAATAATTTTTGAATTATGTATTTTGCCAACTTCGGGCATTGAGTTAGCAGGTCATATTGCTGAAATGTTACAGGCGAGACGGCCGTGACACACTGTAAACAGTGATCTGATTATCTACCATTATATACATTGAAGTACAATCTGGTAGATATTGTATTCCTCTCTTTTAGATATCATTCATTTTGTTACAAATTTTTAGATCTGAGTTTTGTTTCAAAATCCCCAAAATCACAATAAACCTATCTATTAATATTGCAAATTACTCGAGCATAATATTGCAAATTACTCTTGAAATAATAATTCTTTAAACATAGAAATATAATCATTGTCAATGGTTTTGTTCCACAAAATCTTTCAATTTAATTCATATAAGTTCCCTTTAAATCATGCTTTGACTATGTCAGCATTTCTATGAAGAGACAAGACCCATGCAGTAATGAATTACCTGATCCTATTCTTGTGAAATGAAATCATACCTTCAAGGTTAGAAAGAAGAGGAACATTTCGTGAGAAGGAAGTGAATCACTGAAATATTTTGACTGACTGAAATAAAATATGTCAGTTAATATAAGAAAATTATTGGTGTAGAATTGTTTACAACATCAGTTATTCACTGGTAGTGGAAGCTTACGCATATACATTTTAGTCAAACAATATAACTGTAAAAAACGATGATAAGTGTCAAGTCATTTTAATTAATTTACTGGAAATGATAGCAAGATTTCTTATGAACTCAAAGTATCATAATGAGGGAATAATATGAATATTAATCCGATCAAGTAATTAATAACTATTCAAACCAGTTATGTAATTGATACAGTATAAAAGTCAGATTAATATGATTTAACAGCAGGACTAACAAACACTAAATGTTTGATTGTACAACATCCACCTGGCATAAAACTTAGCTTGTTGGCTCTTTCTAAAGGACATAATATCATTTCTTTTTAATTAATATTTTTTTAGAAAGATAGTGTTGAAAGTGATTACCAGTACCATTACACATGAAAGTTATTCCAACAGTATTTCTTTGTTACACCCTGATCAGCATTATCCATAGTGCCTGATCTATTCTGATATAGAATAAATTATATAATTCTTAATACATTTTATATATAACTGTGATGAATACTGAAATGTATTTAACCCAAAATGTAGTTCTTTACAATGATTTGATGAGATTGTCAATGTTTGAATGAAAGATCATGTATGAATTTTAAGTTGTGTTGTTTATTTTATCAATGCAAGTTAATTGATGGGAAGTACCGCAGACCCTGTCTTCAGATACATGTAATTTTGCCATCACAGGTTTCCCTTTTCTGGAACATGGATCCGACTGATTTGCCATGGTGCTCACTTTATCTTGGATCCTCTTAATGTTTTCCACTGTTCTCACATACCATGCATACATGTATCTAAACACTGGCAGTTCATTAAGTCCAATATTCTGGAAGTGTGACCAGGGATTTTTCTCTAAAATTAGAATTCCAAACTAAGTGCCCTTGTCAATCAGATTGTGAAAAAACTAATAACCTATAATTTCTTTACATTCTGTGTTATTTTAGGATGTCATAGATATGTTAAAATTACTGAAGAAGGAATGTTTACTGACGTCTGATGCAGATTTGGGGCTGAAAATCAGCCTCTAGCAGGTCTAGATTTATCCCTGGTGACATGCCCAACCCCATGTTCCAGATGCCCAAATAAAAGATATGTTATAATTCATTTATTATATAATAAAAACCAATTTAGCAGTGAGGGGAAATAATGTACTGCTTTGATTTTATCAATTATTCTTTTATGTTTATTCATTAAAAAGACCCACTGACTTAATGCCTTTCATGTTATATTGGTTTTACTTAGAGCACCAGACAGAAAACGTGGGCAGTGTAACTGTTGATAATCTGTTTATAGATATCCACATGATTTGTAACTTGTGCTTGTGTTTGCGGTTTCCAATACTTTCCATACACTTACGATGGAAAGTAAAAACAAAATTTAGTTACCCCGCCCTCAGATGAATTATATATTATTGACATGCTATATGTTGACAATATAATATACTCTGCCTGACATGAGTGCTTCGAAGCAGTGCACGCTTTTAACTTTCAGCCATGGTGACTTCCTCACTGACCGATACACCATTACATTGGACATATGATTCATTTTCACTCCCCATAGGCAATTTGACAACTAAAATATAACCCAAATCTGATTATATATAACTCTCTTTAGATATTTTTGACACACAACTGGTACCAAAATATTCTGAGCCAAATTCATTGCCGACGCAATCAAGTTTCGCCGGCTGTGACGCCATAGCAAATAACCCTTGTATGACCTTTCCAATCTGGCGTGATATTCTAGAAATGTTCAGGTTGAATTCTAATCTGATTGTAAACAACCCTGTTGTGTTGAAAGTAATTTTGTCTCACTAAACAATCATTTACTTATCTATCACTTTTTCCCTCTGTCAACAGTTAATGTCATGTGGAAACATGTCATTTTGAACCTTATATATTATTTCAACATATTAGAACCTCCTTTCTCTCTGTTTTCCTTGTTTTATTCATGTGAGAACACTATTCTTTTGTGCTGAAGTAAATCACTTGAATTACTCTTTCATAATTGTAATAGTGATACTATACTCGTCCTTATCTTTCAAACCTTTGGTTTGTCAGTCTTTTAGGCTTCCTGATCTGCATTGTGTCCCTTGTCACAATCAAGGGTGCCTTGTTTGAGAGCTGTCTCTTTGTTCTCCACCTGCTCTGTGTGCTGTCCCACCTCTGTGTGCTGTCCCATATCATTTCCTGCTTCCCAGTCATCCTCACTGCTGCTGCAATTTCCAATACGTAGCTGCTGATAGGTACCTTCTATGTCTTCCTGTCCATCTACAATATTGGTTACAGGAGAGAAGACAAAATCTTTGCTGATATCCATTTCCTTTGTGAAAGAGAAGGTAGCATCAACAAGAGTGTTGTAATCAGCTACTGTACCTGCAGGAACACAACTACCAGTCTTCCAATGTGTTTTCAACCCACTGGCACTGATATATTTTCTGTTGCACTGAGGACACTCATAGGGTCTCTCATTTGTGTGCAATCTTCTGTGGAGTTTAAGATGAACAAACTGTGTGAATTTGGCGGGACAGTGTTTGCAATGAAATGGTTTTTCCCCACTATGAAGTCTCATGTGGGTCTTGAGATTGCTTGTACTGCTGAACCTCTTCCCACAGGTGTGACATTCATGGGGCTTCTCTCCTGTATGTACCAAGTGGTGTTTTTGAAGATGAGCCAACTGAGTAAAACCCTTTCCACATGTTTGACAAACAAATGGTCGCTCACCTGTATGGGTTCTCAAATGAACTTTAAGATTAGATAACTGACCAAATGTCTTAAAGCAAACATTACATTCGTAATGCATCTTTCCATCCTTTTTCTTCAAGGGATAAGGGAGAGTTCTATATCCCCTTAACCCAAATTGATCAGATTTAGGCTTACTGAGGTTAAGTACTTGTTCATTTAAAGATTGTGTACTTGGCTTTTGGAAGTTACCCGTGACAGGATTTGGGATAGAGGCATGTTGGAATGTTGGGGGGTATAGAGGCCAAGATTGGAGCCCTGGATATGCTGGAAATGGATATAACTGGTTCAGATGAAACATGCCAGGAAGAGAGGAAGATGGATAATACAGTGGTGATCCTAGATTTGATCTGTTTGGACTTCCAAAAAGTTTGTAAGA
The DNA here is from genome assembly GCF_022045235.1 of Haliotis cracherodii. Lineage (NCBI taxonomy): Eukaryota > Metazoa > Mollusca > Gastropoda > Lepetellida > Haliotidae > Haliotis > Haliotis cracherodii. The sequence goes on from NW_027266286.1 coordinate 36,909,592, forward strand.
GGGATCTCCTTGTTTCACTGGAGGTTGGAAAGCTGCCAGGGTCTTGTCCAACATCATACTATTTGGAAAGAATGGATTTATCTTGAATGGTAGAGGAGGAGGCATAATAGTTGCATTTTCATTGGACATATATTTTGATGGTTCTTTTGATTCATAATTCTGTTTTCCAGTAAACTTAAACACTGTCTGTCTTGACAAGGGATGAGCCATACAGAAAGCCCTTTTAGGGCCTGATTCATTAACTTCTTGTCCCCTTTCCATCATTTTCCTCATGAGCAATTTTTCAATTCCATTCTTTCTTTTTGGTGTACTCAGAGCACATTTTGAAGATGTACTCTGATGTGCTTCTGGTGGAACAGTTTCTTTTATTGATGATGAATGTGATGTGGTATCTGACATCCCCCAAGTCTTTCCCTGAACATCCAATATTGATTCTTCTGGAATGTTCCTTTGTTCCTGTTTCCCAAAATAATTACTAGGACTGCCATCTCGTTTGTGCATGCTATAATCTAAGATGTGGTGATTTGTATCAGTTGATGCAGTCATGTCTTTCCTGCTCTGGGATGACTCTTCATCATCCGTAAGCACATGGCTTTGAGAGAAACAGTGGTGGAATGAGGAAGATGAATGCGGAACTTGTCTCTCGAGCAACTGGCGCCCTGGAATGTCAAGATAGGTGAACATTAATTGTGGAATATCACTGAAGCTAATATGTTTTCTAAACATTATGCATTCACTTCAACAGCTTAAAACGCCAACAAAAGATATGCATTAACATATCTCCACTTTGATCAGTTGTCAATAAAAAATAAAAAATATTATGTCCTCCTACATCTATTATATATTTTTGGTATATTCATAGAATTAGATGACTGTGGCGAATTTGCATTGACCAAGGTATGATCTAAGTTAAGTTTGGTTGAACAATGTACACGTCTTACTTCAGTTGACAAAGATGCCCATCCACACTGTTAATTTATAAGGTTATTGCGTATCTCCTGACATCCATTTGATATGATGTTGTAGGGTGCATTTAGGAATTATATTTCAAATTCTGTTACTACCTTATCCTTTGTAATCAAACCCGGCTGCCAGAAATGTGTTAATTCCAACTTCCTTATGTTTGCTCCAGTTTTGATAATCAATCACTTGCATTAATATCTTAGTCATGAATTTAGATGCCAGAAAAAATAAATATTTCTCCCAAAGGTATTCAACTAAACCTTCCCAGAAAATTTAGGGGCCTCATAACTTCACTGAAAAAATGTTAAGTTTAACAAGTGTAATATGGCTCTGATTTTATTGTAGATCAATAGAGGTTATCACGCGAGTGTGTTTGGGGATGGTAAATATACTGCATTTAGAATAAACATTGTATTTAGCGAGCCTTGGTGAGCTAAATACATAGTGTTTATTCCTAATACAGGTTATTTACCATCCCCAAACACACAAGCGTGATAACCTCTTTATCATATATAATGTCATTCTTTAATTCCGCGCTTTAAAATCGCTTTCCCTCTCTCACAAACATTACCGAAACATTGTTTTCCTGGAATGCGCACATTAATATTCATTACGTCATAGGGTAAGTGATGTGTCAGTCGGACAGTGACGGTAGCGAATATAGTTCCAACTGAAATCTGTTTCTACAGTGGCGAAGCAACATATACGCAAAACAACAGTTGTTTTTAATTGCCTTTCGCGGCAATCCATCGGTCTGTCCGCTAGAGTAACTGTCCTTTGTCAAAGGGAAGCTACTCTAACCCTAGTCTATGAGATGTCACGGCCACCATCAGACGTTGTTGAGAGTCGGTCTGTCCTGTCATAACGTTAAGAAGTGTAGTCAGATGTACACACAGTGACAAAACGAATCAAGGTAACAATTCAAACATATTTCATCAGGAAGTTACTATATTTAGATGCTAGTATGACGTGTAAGTTCTAGTATACCGTGGACTTAGTTGAAATATTTGTGATGTTCGAGTGCCGCTAGACTGGTAAGGGCACTGTGTAGAAATTTCCAGTATCCAGGTAGACTGTATATAAGGAGACATAAGTGTGCTGACATGTCTCTCATGCATTTCATTACATCAGGACCAACTTTCATGTGAGGATCACTCATCATCCCTGCTTCCCTGCCTATCCCATCTTGGAAGTTTGACCATTGTCGTTTATGGGTGAATATATATTACTATCACCTCTGTATTTTTGTATCTGATACTGACCACTGTCATCATATTATATATTGCCATTGAATATTGTACTATCATTAGTATTGATTTGCAAACTAACAGAATTTTGTAATACATTTGTTGATTGTACATGTATGCCACTTGTCTGTTGTTTGTTGGTTTCACACTAATTACTTTTACGTACTGATTCTGGGATAACAAACTGTTTCAATTTGGGAATCGACACATAACACAAGATTAGGGGTCAGCAGTCATATTAATTTGGAGACGCAGTATTAAAGAATGTAGATCATAAACACATCAGCAGTGGAAAGACCATTTTAAAACAGTATTATGCTTTGATAGTTAAAGCATTTACAAGAGCATTTTGTGTTTCCTGCTACAAGCCATCTTACTCCACAAATCTACCTATTTCAGATCAGAAAGAATGGTCTGATATTTACATCAGCCCAATAACAAGGCTCCAGGGCCAGCTGGAATTGCTAGTGAGTTTCTCAAATTTTCAAAACATTTAGGTCGAAATTATACGTTTTGTTATTGTTTGTTTGTTGTTTAACACTGCACTCAGCAATATTCCAGCTATATGACGGCGGTCTGTAAATTTATCAAGTCTTGACCAGACAATACTGTGATTGACATCATGAGCAGCGATCCATGCAAGTCAGTGAGCTTGACCAACCTATCCCGTTAGTCGCTGATTTTTTAAGTGAATAGTTTGTTCAGAAATATGCCCAAAATGACTAATTTGTTGGCAGTGGTGAAAAAACGAATAGTATTGTGGAAAATTAGATTTCGGTGTTCATAGTGGAAATGAATAGATTGTTTGATGGTGCGCAGTAAATAAATATATTGTTGGATACATCTGGAGAAAACATAGATTGTTCTCAATGAATGTCATTAGTGTAGAAGGAAATCAGCTACCATTGGAATAGTTACATCTACATCTTCCAATCTATGTCTTCATCTCCACTGACCGAACTTGTCCCATCTTATTGACAATGGTCTCGATGCTTGTGCCACAGCTGTAGAGGCAGACTTGGTGAACCAGGAACCCTGCATTTTAGACATGTTAGCCTCCAGACGTGAAGATGAAGACTGGATAGGTTCTGGTGGAAGATGTCTCGATGAAGGAGGTCTCGATGAAGGGGAACATTGAGAGGTTTCTCAATGACCAGTGGGAAGATCCTGGTGAGCGAAGATCCTGGTGATCCTATGAGTATGACCATACAGTCTATTCTGTAGGACATGGTCTAGAAGAGATCAGGGAGGGATGAAGTATGCATTACTGGACTGATTCACTGGGAGTTAATGCAAGTAGCAAAGAGGTCAAGTTGTGGAGTGTGTGGATACCACTTTCACTCGTCTGGACAGACTGTCTGCCAGGGTGTTGAGTTTCCCTAGAATGTGCTTCACTTCCACCCTGCAGTTGATCAAGTCCTCAAAGGCAAATAGCCGCAGAGTCTCAATCATCAGTCCAAGCGACCTGTCTTTGTATGTAGGCAACAACTAAGGTATTGTCTCCACAAAGATTGATGACAGACTGTGGGTGTGAGAGCATAAAATATAGCCTTCATTTCTCAACAGTTGTCCACAAAAAGTCCTTGGAAGGTCAGCTTTTCCATGTGTGCATCCCACTGCGAGTTTCATGCATCCATGAACAAGTGATGATTGGGCAGTGGGAAAACAAGTGGAACTTACTTCGGAACATTGTGACTCTGAATGTTGAGTTCCAGGATGAAGTTTGGTTGAATCCGAATGATCGAGTCAAACTGGAGAGATCTGTTCACATTTGGATTCAAGACGACTGTAAACAGCCTCTTTGGACATTTACAATTGAAAGGAGCTATGTGGACGGCCCAACACTTTCTTGACCACAGCTAGACTGCTGAGGTAGCAGTCTTCTGGAGGGCAGAGGCTTCCCCCTACAAGCTAGAACCTAGCACCTATGACTCAATTTCCTGAACTGGACTGACTTGGTTGTATGTATGAGGAAACAAAATGAGCCATGAGTCGGATGAGAATGATACTACTTTGCTGACGATAACTTTTGTCCTGATCGGCCGAAAGGTAGTAATCCAGCTGACTGTGTAAGTGGACTAGTTGCAGGTGCACAAACTGGATCTGGGTAAACAGCCAAGCGGCAAATGATATTGAAGCTGTGTCCACAAAACATGGAAGGATATCAAAGTTTGCGCAGAGAGTTCTTCTTGCAGCTTGACCATAGTATCAAACCTACAATGGAGAAGCCACACTTGGTCTGTCCTGATAAAATCGGAGAATCCACAGCAATGAATGGGGCGTGACATCCAGCATATTCCAACATTTGGAGGGAAATCTCTTTGTCCACATTAGGTCTCAGACCAAGCATGTGATGGTATTATTCCTCCAAAAAGATCAGAAAAGGATGGGAACAAAACTCTCAGTCAAATAATTCTCCCGTGTATTAAAGTGCTGATTTGCATCTCCAATGAAATGATCTTTGGGTGGACTTCAATACCACTACAAAAACAGGTATCTGTGAGCTACTACTGTTTTCAAATCTCATTTGATTGGAAGTGCCATACTCAGGGACACTTTGGTCCACAAGAAGAAGTATCTCTTATCTTCAACTGAAAACAACCAATTAAACGAGAGAACAATGGACAATTTCATAACACCACAATGTGACATAGAGCAATGACAGTTTCTGGTTTTGAGTCCTACCACAAAAATTTTGTGTGTTCTGAAACTGACAGAAACATATTCAAAACGGGGAATACTAATTTCATTTAGTGCTCCTCACTAAATGGGTTTATTAACCATAATGCACCTCTTTGTTTACCTCCGTTACATCATACTTCTACTTCCTATGACGTCATCAAACTTTCTCTTGCGTCATCACCATCGTCCGTTAGTTCTGTCAAAATTTTCTGAACCCAGTTTTGTACAGCAATTCACAACTTTTGGCTCTTCGATTCTACTTTTCGGCTTGTGACTGCTAATTTCGACACCTCTTCACCGATTTTTATTACTCTTCCGCTTCGACTTTCTCTTTCGCCATACACCCCGCTCATAATGCAAACTAAGCATAAGGCATCTATAAATCACAAGCTGGTGAGGACCGGCGGTAAGAACCGGAGGACTTCTGCTGCAAGTGGGACGGCATTTGCAACAACAACCATGGCACCAGGTGAATTACCAAACTTTGTTTCGCACGATAGGCCCCCGTTAATTTCACTTTTATTGCCAGTTCTTGCCCCGGTTACAGCCACTCCCGTCCCGGTTCCTCCCGCTTTGGCAACCACAGCTGATCAGCTATCTCAGCACTTTGGTGCCATCATGGAACTTATAAGAAATAATGATTCCTCCATCATTTCTTCTAGGCCCCTTCTTAACAACACTCCAACAGTTAGCGGGATGAGCAAAGTTACTGATAATTCTGCCAGTATTATTCAGGCTGCAGCCGATCCTGGAATTCCCTCTGACGTCACAGCCTCGCCGATTGGTCACATGGGAGATCCCCTCTCCTACATGGCCGACAACATTGGCGCACATGTGAAGCAAGCCATGAGGGAAAAGATTTCGAAAGGGGAATATGTGGATCTAGCCGTGCTAAAGCCAACAAAGCCGAAGAAGATGAAAGTACTCTTAGACTAATTACCGACAGCACAGGTAAGGTGACGTTGACACAAGTACAGCCTCAAAACTTGCCAGACAAGTCGCTTGGCATCGGTGCATGGACAACATCCTTTCATGTTTTCATGTCAATATACACTGAGAAACATGCCTCTGTTAACACAGTGCAGGGTGTGCTGTCATACATGGAGGCTATACGTAATTCCCACAAAATGTTTGTTGGGATTTCAACAAGGGTTCGTGCCTCAGGTTTGCATGTAAATTTCCACATAAATGTGGAAAATGAGGGGGTACCTCTCATGGAGTTTCAACTTGCTTTCGAGCTACAGGGGCCAGTAGGCCCCAAGCTAGCAGCACCCAGCAGAGCAGACAATTCCACTCAGGCAAGCATAATGTCAACAGCACCAACACCAGAAAGAATTGAGAACTTGAAGCCTTATTTACTGCATTATGCCAGTGTTCACAAGCAACAGGCAATTTCATTGTTTCCTGGTTTTGAGTATGTTTTTCGACTTAGGTACCAAGGCTTTCGCAAATACAGATTGGCAGACTACCCGAGGTCAGCACAAGGGCCCGAAGCAAGGTACATTGTTCAGGCAAAACTGGATAAGGAGTTAGACTTGGGTAGAATGGCCGGGCCTTTCATTCGCCCTCCGTTCCAGAGGAACCAATAAGCCTCGTCCCTAAAAAGCAGGGGGTAAGTCTGCTGATAGCTTCAGGCTAATACATCACCTTTCGTACCCACAGGGGCAGCCTATTAATGACAACATTTCTCCACAGGATTGCTCAGTCACGTACGCCCGTTTTGATGTAGCAGTTAGGATGGCACAGGAGTTGGGCCCAGGAGCTTTGCTTTCCAAATTTGACGTTAAATCAGCATTTCGCATTATTCCAGTTCACCCAGCAGATTTTGAACTCCTGGGAATCGCCTTCCAAGGTCGCTTTTATGTCGATAAATGTTTGCCGTTTGGTTGTTCAATTTCGATATTTGAAACTTTCAGTACTTTATGCAGTGGTGTATACAGCAGCACTTTCCAAACCAGCAGATTATGCACTACTTAGATGATTTCTTAACTGGCGGCCAAGCAGGTACACAGGATTGCAGTGATAACCTACATATAAGCTTGCAAATGCTTGAATTCTTTGGGGTGCTCGTAGCTCCAGAGAAGACAGTTCATCCTACTACTGACATCACGTTTTTGGGGTTGCAAATTGACACAGTGGCAATGCAGGTTAGGGTACCATTCAACAAGATAGAGGAGGTGAGCCACCAGATCAAAGGTATGTTAACTGGTTCTAAAAAGGTAACTAAACGGGATCTACAGTCACTGGTGGGAAAACTTAACTTTATTTGCAGGGCAATCCCCATGGGTCGGGCTTTCTGTCGCAGGTTGATAGATCAAATGTGCAGAGTCCTATCTACATTCCATCGAATACGTCTCACAAAGGGGTTGAAAGAAGATCTGACTATCTGGCTAGAGTTTCTTACCTATTATAATGGCGTCTCGATCTTTCAGCAAGCTCAGTGGGATGACAATTGCAGCTTTTCACCGACGCAGCAGGCAGTGCAGGTTTTGGGGCTTATTTCCAGGGTCACTGGGCGAGTGGTCATTGGCCATGACAATGGATTGACACGCTCATGACCAAGGACTTGATTTTGTTAGAGTTATTTCCAGTTGTACTGTCTGTCAGACTCTGGGGTAAGTCACTCGCGAACAAGAGGGTACTTTTCTATTGTGATAACCAGGCAGTAGTTCACATCATCAACAAGCAGTCCTGTAAGGTTCCAAGAAGATGGGGGTCAGATATCCGCATACCTAAAATGTGTACTTGACTACATTGTTTAATCGTGACCATTCCACTGTGCCTTGTTTGTGTTGCTTTCAGTGTGGCTGATAGGGTCAAGTTACCTGGCCCGACCCAACGCTTCCTGGTAGAGAGCCGGTCTGGCTGGCCTTCCAACTACTTGTGGATGGCTCAGGGTGGGACGCTGTGGCAGGAGCTAATGCCCCTGGTTGAGCAACAGCTAGCCAGGACTGGCCAGCATCCCAGGGCCATACTTATACATCTGGGCTCAAACGATATTTGCAAGAGGAAGGCCAGCCAGCTGTACCTGGACATTCACCTGGCTATGTTGAGGCTCCACCTACTAATGCCTCAGACCACCATCCTTTGGTTGGACATGTTGCCAAGGAGGCATTGGCATGGAGCCAATTTCTACGATGCAGTGGAAATTGCTAGGAGAAAGGTCAACAGACGGTATGGCAACCGTGTCAGGGAGCTTGGGGGGAAGCATATCCAGCATCCCAAGATTTGCGCTGGTGATAGTTTCCTGTATGTCTGGGATGGAGTCCATCTATCAGTCAAAGGACTCATTTCACAAGCGCAATCCGTGAAGCCTTATGCCAAATGTAGGTAGTAAGTAATGAAAAATAAGAAGTAAGTAACACTTAATTCTTTCGTCTGTGGCTAGTTAGGGGGGTCCCTAATGGTTCATGGTCTTCGCTGTGGGCTTAGCACATGCGTGCTGTTGGCGTGGTTCTTGTGGGCTACAAATGTAAATACTTACTTAATCACCAAGTAATCATCAAAATTATCAGGACCCTGCTCTTCAGCGGGAATCTGTTCAGTCCCTCTGCTTCTCAGCGAATGGAAACCTTTAGGCTTAACTTAATTCATTTCTGCTTTTCAGCAGAAACTTAGTATTTTGCTGCTGGCAACATAGTTGCCCATTGCTGCTGCTGCTGCTGCTGCTTGCTGGTAACTCAAGTTGCCAAATATAAGTCATTATAATAATACCTTAGGGCAACACACAAGTCCTGCCACACCTATGACCTTGAACCCAACATATGCCTTTCTTATTTCTCTTGCCTTGTCAACTTTGACAAGGCAGATTACTTTGCATGGCGTGTTTCAATCAAAACTTTGTTGTTAAGTAAGCTTGGACCACATGACTTTTTGTTTTAAATAGCTTTAATGCAGCAAGTTACAGCCATGGGAATTTTTAGATTGATGTTTCTATGGGTTTTTTCTGTATCCAGAAGTGACATATTTGTGTACGACTGCACTTAACACACACCAATACCTTTATTTGAAACTGAATACTTAACAGGAGATATATATTTGACAGGTCACCTACAAAAGTTCTCAGGGCCTCTTTATGGAAAAAAAAGAAGTCAGTAGCTCCACTGATTTAAACATTTGTATTATCAGAGTAGTTAATTGTCCTTTTTATCAGCTTATGTCAGTCCAGGTTTCAAGCAGTAAACATGAGTTTTCTGGTTTAAAGTTCTACTGTTTTCTGATTGTTTAAGTAACTTAGCAAGACCTGAAGTATCAATGACTTCGTGGTGAATGAATTGAAGCTGTGTTGATTCAGCTTCAGTGTTTTTCTTGTCTCTATAACCAAAAGTGAGACCCATACGAATGGATCTGCAAGAATATTTCTTACACACCTGTGTTATGGGTTTTCAGATGCTTAAGAAACATTCGCTAATGACAAGAACTGTTAAACATCTTATTCACTGATCAAAGACAGCTTTATGTAAAAATCAAGCCGTGATCTGAGTATTTACAATGTCTGTTGACACCACAACCCTCGTTTTAGCGGGAGTAATTTGCGATAAACATAGCCATATGAAAATGTTTGATGTCAGAAATCATATGATCCAATGATATACACTCAACAACAAAAGTTCCTGTGACATTGAATAAGATTTAATGCAAAGTTATGTTTTTTACCAAATCTGAAACAATTTCAGTTTGCAACACATAAAAGACTCCTGTAAACGTTCAAATGGTTTAATTTGCCATACTGACTTCAGAAAATGCGTGATTTCTTAAACAACATGACGCAAAAGCCGTAGAACAACAGGGCCGATGATCTCGTCGTGGTAGCGCTGTCCATTGAGATTTCCCTCTACCACTATCAAACGGGTCCTCTGTTTGTTGTAATCCCACCCCATACCATAACGCTGCCATGAACCGATCTTCTTCCATGACACAATGATTGATGTAACGTTCACCTCGACGTCGGTAAACTCCAATCCGTCCATCACTGTGGCTGAGGTGAAAATGAGACTTGTCAGTGAATAGAACTTGTCCCCACTGCATGGCCATCCAGCGTAGACACTGTCTGCACCACTGTAGACGTGCTTGATTGTGGTTTCTTGTCAAAATGGGATGTCTGGCGGGTTTTCTGGTGACAATCCCTGCACATCTGAGGCGACGACGTACGGTTTGTGAAGATATTCTTCGAAGGCCTGGGATGCTTCTTGCAGTCACTGTTGCTGACTGGAATCGATTTTGTAGGTGTGTTGTTCGAATCCAGTTGCCCTGTCGATTATTGGCTACGGGTGGCCTGCCACTCCGAGGTTGGTCTCTGACTGCATTCGTCTGTTGCCAATGTTGCCATAAACACAAAATGGTGTTTGTGTGGACATTAAATTGTCTTGCAACATCACGTTGACTCGATCCTGCTTCAAGCAAACCAATGGCTCACAGACGCTCATTTTCAGACAGGCGTGGCATTTCGTAATGTTGAATAATTGCGTTATTTTGTTGTTTTGTTGGTTGTTGTCAGCACAAAGCTGAACAATGCATATGGAATTCCGTTAACGCACATGTTTTTATACCCATTTTGGGTAGTGAAATGCATGGGGCTTGCATAAAAGTCAACTTTTGGATTGAATGCATGCTTTTCTGTAGCAGTTCCATTTTTGTGACTTGATTCCATACATGCACTACAATATTGAAAACCAAATTTTACTTGTTTGAAAAATACACTAAAATATTTGTGTCACAGGAACTTTTGTTGATGAGTATATATATGCCTCTCCTCTTCAACCCTCACTTCGAAGTCGACTAAAATTTGAAATACATCACACACACTAAAAGTTTTGATTTCTGTTGGAAACTCCCTCTTCTGTGATATCATCCAAGGTGGAAGCAAAATTACTGTGTGTTTAGAAATCTAAATATCGGATATTTAGTCGAAGGATTGAATTTCAAAAATAGCATATTAGTGATCAGGGGAATCTGTTTTTCACCAAAACACCAATGATAATTCTGAAATGTCACCGAGGAACCTGGAATCGTTTAGAATGTTTTGGAAAATACACGAACGCCGAAGTGCAAATTCCGCCATAATGGATAGTGTTTACAAAAATAATGTTTCACGTATGCAGGTTATGAGACTCCTACTAGATCATGTACATTTCAAACTCAGCTGCGATACATGCATCCCTGAATTCCTCATACATTTTAGAATCAAATGACAAATGGTCTTTGTCACCAATACAAATTATCGAGATGACATCAAGCGAAATAAATTAGGTGTGGAAATAAATTAGGTGTGCTCAGGAAACGGTACTTGTTGAAATGTAAACAAAGCAAAATTCAGATTTTACACTCTCCCATTTTGAGAGATCAATTTTTCTAATTGTTGCATACATTGGCTGAGAATATTCGTGGGAAGAGTATCGTAGCACAAATTATGGCATTAAAATTATATACAATACAATGATCAGGGAAATTTGACAGAAATCGTAAAAGTTTCCATCCTGTGCAACGCCATGACTGACGCAAAGTCACGCACAACAATGACGGTAGACCTAGTTATCTGCATTTCTGACAAATTCTCTTGGTTACGTTGGAAAACATAAAAACAAATAACACTACGCAGATTGTCTGATTGTTTCTGATTACTTACATGACACATTTATGAATATACCATCTCTCAATCAACGAAAATCCTCCTCTAAAAATCCTGCATACTGTTGTCAGTGAACACACCATTTTGTAGAAGTCGGTCAGCGGCAGTGATGTCATACGGTAGTAAACATTGTTGAACATATTTGGTAATTTCTTTGAGGTAAATATTTTTAACTCGGCATCATGTGGGTTCTTCAATCTTATCTATAGTTTGCACTATCATCATCGCCTTTGTAATCAACAGATGGTGGAAATGTTTTTAGGTCTAGGTGTAGGGTCCCATTATTTGTGAATAGTAAGCAGTACATTGGATGACGTCACTCATGACCGTTGTGTTATGTAATAATGCGCCACTGCGATCATGAGTATAGACAAAATGCATCGATCCAATGCTAAAAAGGTGTGATTTTAGGGTGTGTAAGAAACAGATTATTGCACTCGTGCCTGTCAGATACCATTTAACTTACGAGTTGTTTCAAAACATATCACGCGCTCGTTAGATATGTTTTGAAACAACTTGTTGTAAGATAAATGGTATCTGACAGGCACTCGTGTTGTAATCTCTATGTATGTCAAGCTGGATGTTCCATTAAATAAATGTATTTTGGTTTGGAGACATTTTTTACTTGCAGCTATGTAAAGGGTTTTAAGCTGAAGGCTGTGAAACACGATTGCATTTTGTTAAGGTTACTAGGGTTTCATGCCAAAGGCAGAACTTTTAATGTAATTGTTCTTATTGTTACTACTATTTTTATTATTCCACACTTTTTATTGAAGAGATGTACAAATGTGATTACTGCAAGGGCCAGATGATATCAAACTTTCTGATTTCCTGTCCTACTGATTGGGTATTCTACCATGAATTTGGAATTTACTCGATTCTGATTGGTCAATCAGAGGCTATTAAATCACAATAAACCCACTCTGATTGAAACAGCTGGTTTGACAGCTGCATCACAGCGGAAGCTAATATTCATAGAATAGTACTTTTTCCAGTCATTGTCGGTAGGCATATTTAAATAATTATATCTACAATTACAGGTTACAAAATGCACAGATGTGATTACTACAATATTCAAAGAATGTGTGGCAATACATTTCGTGCAGAAAACACAATATAATCTTCAAAGGGAATGTATTTACGTTTTGGAGACAACAGAGAGCTTGCAATTTTGGCGCTTTTCTATATACGACTGTGACGTCATATCTTTTGCGTCACAATGAGTGATAATGGTGACGTGTGATGTAGAGTGAAAGCCTTGCAAAGCTTGCTTTTTTTTCTTTAGGGATGCCCACCTCATGTTAGCTTACCAAGTGGTCGTGCTCATATATATGCTTTCAATGCCTGTCATATGTTCGAGTGAAGTATTACAGTGTAAACAAACTGCTTGAGTATACACAGTGGCATATTTTTTCCAGTGATTCTGTAATTCAGATCGATAACCCACTCAAAACACTGAGTGTGTTCGGTTCCAAATTCAATTTTGCACGGTTAAATCTACAGGTAACGTAGCACTACACTGAAAACACAGTATGTTTATCTCCTAAATAACTCTTTTATTAATGTTGATAATATGTTCAGCTCTGACCTATGTGCAAGGATGTCCTGAGTATTCAATCAACTGATATAAAATCATAGCTATATATTCACCACTTGAGTATCTAACAACTGGAGGTACTTTTTACTTTATCAGCATTATCAGAGACATTGCTGTTTAATTTTCAGACTATAATTGCGACTTCACAATAGGACAATTTATTTAAGACATAACTTTCTCAACCTGGAAAGCCTCCATATACTCTTGACAGCCAGTGTATGCTTGTCATCATTAACATGGCATTTTCTACACCAAATTATGAAGACCAAATCTGAAGCACCTCATGAAATTATAATAGGGATGTGTACTCATACTGATAACACATACTTTATTTGCTTAAGTGTGGATTGTTTAAATAATGTTTAATAATATATCTGATATGATTTCATTTGCTTCATACTGAAATGATTTAAGTATTACATTGAAAATAACAGTTAAAGCATATTGTAGGAATATCAAGATGAAAAATATGAGGATTATTGCCAGTCATCAGTAATCCCTGAATTGAAATATTCAACCTTCTTCTGAAAAAAGATGCACCTGAAACTCACCACTGCAATCCCCAATGACTGTTTTTTGTCAAAGCAGATTTGACATGAACCTAATCCAATTCAAAACCTGTACATTTTTAAAATTTGAAACTTTACACTTACATGAACATGCATAGATTAAATAAGTGTTCAAAACCTGTAATTGAACTGTCAATTTATAAAACTTTATATGTTATCTATTTCCATTTAAGAATCATCATAATGTTGTGAAAGCATATTGCCAATGTACTATTAAGGGATTAAATATGTTCAACTTAAGTCTGCCCTCAGTACAAACATACCACTTGAGACTCCTCACTTGTCATTGCATGCCTGATGGTCATACATAGTTTCAAACAGAAATATTGTAACCTACACTATGGAAATGAACCCCATCATCATTCAAAATTATGTCCTGATTAACAAAAGGCATGAGTTCAGCACTTGCCTGATGTGTGTTTGTATACAAAGAAATAAAAAACAGTTTATGGGTTACACCTGACATGATTCCTATCAGCGTTTGAACCTGAGTCCAAAATGTTGCCCTGGAAACACAAAAATAAACATCTACAATTCCTGAATGGCAGAAGGCACCAATTCAAGGCATGCCACATTTGTAAACAATGCTTTTTGAATAATTATTGAATGGTTTATGAGTTATAAAACAGAAACACAAAATAAACAAAACATTCTGAATATCCTGAATAGCAAACTGCACCATTTCAATGCATGCCTGATACCGATGTAAAGTATTATGATGAACTATTGAAAGGCTTATGGTTTATCACTTCTTGAAAAGAATCATGATGGTAAAGCAAAACTTGTACTAATGTACAAAAATGTACTAATATCCTACAGGGATAAAAATATAACTATTTAGACAAAAAGCACGACCAGCTAGACTGAGAACAGACAGTTAAAAGTTAAAATGACATTAATATCTATATGCACCATATTCACAGCTAATAGTTTCAACCCATAAACTCATAGAATGGTCACGGCTTGTGTTGCATTATTGGACTGAACATTGTCACTGATTTTATATTCTTGTTTATATTATTTTTTGTATTAATGATGAAACAGGCAGTCTGTGAATTTATTAATGTTGACGTCTTTATTTATAAGAATTGATTTCAATATGTTTTTTTGCGCTTTATATATTGAGATATAAATGTAAAAAACAACTGTTGTGCTAATTTACACCGTATGCACACAAATTTTTACTTTTAAACCTCTATAAATACAAAAATATTAATAATATTTTATTCTTAAGTAGCCTGAATGCATCAACCTTTGATGTGTCATTCAGACACCAAAGGGGATACATATTATGTTGGACAAGGTGCATGAAGTTATATAAACACCACTGGTGTAAATGATGGGGGATCACTTAATCAACACTGTATTACAATACAATGTATCGTGAACAATATATCAACATCTTACCTAAACATGATGCCTGCAGCAGGGCAATATTCGCCCCAATTCATAACATCTGATTCTGTCCAAAGTTTGGCTTGGTAAAGGACCAATCATTTAACATTCTGTGGGGTGGGTGGGGCTAGGATTTTCGGTATGAGAAATATGTTATTGGTCTCTTCTTCCACTCAAAAAAAAGCTTACTTAATTAATGAATTCAAAAAAGTTCTCTCTAAGAAAACCAAAAATTACCTTTTGAGCTTTTAAGTGATAAACTTGGGTACATGATCAAGTTTATGATTACTAAATAAATTTGTTACAGGTTTCAAGTTTCCAAGTAAGTAAACCATTCATACATTATTTACTTATCAGTAACCCCTTAGATTAGACTTGTCAAATATTCTATATTTTCTATTAACAATGTCAGTCAAATAAGTATGTTTATCAATATATCTATTTTCTAATACATACTTTTACACACAAGGATATTGCATCAGAATGTAATATCTTACATGAAAGCAATTCTCTAAATAACTTGTAGGAGTTTGAAAGAAGAATTTTACAGTTTTTTAAAGCTGTCTGATATTTTAACTGACTTTGACTGACCTGAATGTTTGCCACAGAAACCACAAAAACAACATTCTGCATCCTGACAACATGACAAATCTGTCTTTGGAAGTGTAATAACCTTTTCTATCTATTTTTGTTGTATAAATGCTTTGTAGCAAGGAAAGTTTACTGAACAAATTTCAGCAGGATCCTACCTCGCTAACACTGTGGAAGTGGAAGAATTTCTTCTTCTTTTTTTCGTGTTAGTATCCCTATAAAATATGTTTTAGAATATGCGTCATATTTTAAGTAGAATCATATATTCATATGATACCACTTAAATGACCTGATCAAGAGTGACCATTCAGAATGTCAAATGGTTGGTCCCATCAAACAGTGAAATAATAAGTTCACTTACTCCATGACAACATGACGTCATCTTTAACTGGTGGTGTAGTTATTCTCTCTGCATACTCACGACTGTAAGTGACAACAATTTCTGAGTTGGCTGGGATTGATTTGACAGTGTAGAAGTAAATGTTACTGTCCAGTTGGCAAGCCAAAGAGTTGTGCTGTCCAGCTGTCTCAGCCACTGTTTGCTGGACATAGTGCATCCAGTTGCTAAACACAGGATCTGATGTCACCACAAACTGTTTCACCTCATTATGCTGAAAAACCTGTGGAAGAAGTAACACATACTGATCTCACAAGGTGACTGCACATATATTAATGTATGTATTATCACTGGATACTCATAACATGACATACTAATTTAAACTCATCATAGTAGATAATATCATTTGTTTGACATTATACAATTCCTTTTAAAGTGTAAAATTGTAATGAGTTATAAACCTCCGGTGACGTCATCCTATTGTTCTCCAGTCGGGTTAAATCTTATAAACAGGGACGTTGTAATGTCCCTGGGATTTTATATAATATCCCTGGGATTTTATAGGATATTCAAGTCATATTTGCTATATAATGTGTTATAATATCCCAGGGATTTTATATAATGTCCTGGGTATTTTATTAATATAACTTCTGTTCAGATTGTAACATGTAATGAAATGTAAAATTAAATGACAATTTTTTTTTTTATATTCCTGAAGATCGAACTCACAACCTTCATATCTGTAGCCCAGTAAGTGTACCACAAAGCTTCAAAGGTGTTGATAAGCCACACTGCTTTTTAGCATGTCCTTTTCAAGATCCGTACGCCAGCAACAGATATTTTACGCCTGTTTCCTAAGTTCATGGAAAGTATGTTCGAAACATAAAAATGTTGATAAATGTTGTTTTAAGGTTCAAAATCGGTTTAAAAGTAAGATAAAATACTTCCTCTCAGGTTGTTTAAGCCTTTCCCTCGGAAAATCCACGAGGTGCGGGTTTTAAATATCATAGGTGAGGTGAGGTGAAATGGTGTTTAACGTCGCGTCCAAGATTATTGCACTTATATAGTGACGTGCATGTACGTGTGTGTGTTTGCATGGCTGCTTGTACTAGTCCGGACTGATGCCGATTTATAGTGCTAGCTCACTGAGACACAGTATACTGACTCCGAGCCGACCAGTCCTTGTTTTAGCCCCTTAATGCCGAGCGCCAGACAGGGTAACAACAAGTACAATCTTTTAACGTCTTTTGGTATGACGCAGTCGGGGATCGAACCCCGGACCTTCCGCTCTCCGGGCGGACGCTCTACCACTAGACCACGGAGGCGGTCTTTAAATATCATAACAACCCTCGGATGTGTTTTATCCTGTTTTATCCAAACATTTTATGAAGGTTTGATGATGTAATACCAGGGGCAACACTACCATTGTGGCAGAAAAGCATACCTACACCTAAAGCAAAGCGCAATTTGTTTTTAAAAAGTAAACCTCAATTTACCATCTATGCAGTAAATTATTAATTCAAGCTCTACATGGTCGAACATGATATTTATTGTAACAAATGTTATATTTGGGATAACACTTTCTTAGTAAAGTACAGATTCTCGTACTTTTTGGGGGGTTGAGTCCCGTCCAGGATTCGAACCCACACTTGCCAGAGTGAGGCACCTAATCGCCAGCACACAAAGTCAGCGATATAACCCACTCAGCCACCGAGGCTTCCACAAAAATGAAAGTCCGACAACTGGTAGTCTAGATCACAAGTGTGGGTTCGAATCCCAGACGGGACTCAACCCAAAAAAGTACGAGAATCTGTACTTTACTAAGAAAGTGTTATCCCAAATATAACATATGTTACATTTGACCACTTTCTAAATAGCATTGTGTATTCATGATATTTATTGTCTAACTTAAAAATCGGAATCTTGACACACTTTGATATTTTAGTTGTAGATGGTTTATCAAGTTGTGAGAGTGATGTCCCTTTGTTGACATGATGCACATTGTTAAAATAGAACGTCAACGAGGATTCAAAGGTGATTATAAATCATCAGGACATCCCATTGCGCTTTTTGACAAACCAAAAGCTTATTAGTTGTCTACTAGAAACTTTTGCCCTAATCTTTTTAATTATAACTGGTTTGTCACAAACGTTAATACAAACAAACATCAAGATTTTGCAATTCTGCCGATGACTTTATATTTATTGTGTATTTCATTGTTGTGGTAAAGGTTAAAAGGTGTGTTCAATGTTCAGTTCAAAGTGTTCATCATGAATTGAGATATCAATAATGAACAAACGAAACCTTTATGAAATAATTTGAAGAAATACCAGAAAGTATATAACTATACTTACTGGTATTTCACTCAGACTAGCAGAGAGCCCTTTAAAGTAAGTGCATCACAAAATATTTGTACTTTGTGGCAAAAGCAAACCACGCTCTCACAATTATTTTTATTACAATGATAGCTTGTGTTAAAATATGAAAAAATGAATAACCATCGCATACTACCAATGAACATGTAAAAACACATAAAAGTAATATTATCAATTTGTTTTAATGTTCAAATTTCATTTGTCATCATAAATGTATCTTGAATGAAAGTAAAAAAATGTGTTGGTAAAACACATAGATCTATATATATGTTACTAATAAAAACTTATAATAAATAAATTGCAAATATTTGTTACAAATAAAATCTGACATTAACAGTCCCAAAATGCAAGAAATAGTGTTTAAGAGCATCTCATTTTTACAAATTTCTTGTGGGTCATGCCCCCAAACACCCTAGCATTTTGCTTACACTTACAATTGGCCTTGTTGCATTCCTGAATACCAAAATAAAACAAATGTCCTTCGGTTCACCGAAAAATCCTTATGTCCATGAAATTAGTGAAAATCTCAAGGCCAAATCATATCCCCGAATTTCTTAACAGGGAAAGAAACAATTATTTCATTGTCACTTCAAACAGGACACAATAATGATGTCTATTGAGTATGGATCATATTTCACCTGTACTACTACTCTACTGATCGTTTTTATGAAAATGACATTTTGATCAAACCTGATTTGTGATGGAAATTTATGGAATAATTAAAGTCTCAGCACACTGAAAAACATAAATTGGATCTGGAATGTCTGGTACTACTGTTTATCTTAACTGACCATTCAAACATTAAGGCCAAAATAATCATCAGGTATGAACAACGAGGTCCAGTTATCTCTAAACGCTTTTGTCTTGTAGAGCAAATAAATTTTTAGAGTGATTGTCAACAGAATATCATTTGCCTATGTTACCCAATTTCTATAATTTGATCTGGGGGTACATTAGAAAAAAGCACGAACAAATGTGAACAAATTGTATTGTGATAATGTCAACCAGATGAGGATGTCATCATTGAAGCAATTATGCAAAATCCAAATCATTCAAATGCTATCTGTCATCTTGAAAATATGGTCTATGTTTTCACAGTAATTAAGTGGGGTCTGCAGACTCTCCTAAATGACCTTTCTATCTCACATGAATATAATCTATTGTTTATTGTGATATTTCGCAAACAAACAGAAAATAGTGCCATGGCACTGTAGCTCACGTGAATGAGAAGTAAACAGTTAATAATTCTATAGATATAAACAAAATATGACATCATCAAAGGAAGAAACACGTATGTTCCCTTAGTCTGACAATTTCAGAAGACATGATGCTTACTGAACCACACAGGCATTTATAGAGAACTTAAGAGCATGGTCAAAACAAGTTCTAAAATACAAATATTGTAAAATTAATGTAACATACATTTTGAGCCCCCACTACTAACAAACACATCTACCAAATTTATTACATCTCTTACAAATGTGAATGATTAATGGACATAAATATCTTTTGAAATCAAACCTATGAAACAAGTCATGTGGCTTCTTGAGGAGATGCATGGTTCAAAGTACAAAGGTCAAATAATCATCAAAATTTAACATATTGCAAGGATGGGAACATTTTGAAATGGTGTTTAAACTTAAGGAAATTATTCAATTTATACCACTCCAAACACAACTTTCAATGGTTTAGCTCATTATTCTCAAAATTCATGTCTCATTGTACTCAAAAGTGATGTCCACAAGTGCATATCAATATGCTCCTGTAATAAAAACTGTAATCCCCTTCTGCTGTTGTTTTATCTTTGAGACCAGTACACAGAGTTACCTCCCATCATTATTGTTTGATTCCCATGTGGAATCCAACCCCAACTATCCATACACAATCAAAATGGGGTGGACAGGGAGGGCCTACGTATAGATACACCATCGGGTTTAAGGTAGTATACATTCAATAGTTCTTAATGTAATGAATATTTTCAATATTAAATGTTTTAATCCCACATAGAGAAGAATGGTTCAGTGGGTACCTGACAACCCCATTGATAGAACAACTATAAAATAACATTGAATAAATGAGGATTTACCAATCTTCAAATTCTTCCTCATTGTTTGATTAATTTGTTTCCTGAAAGTCAAAATACATCCCTCCTATTGTCATCAGAGAGAGTCATTGCTTAATGATGAATGAATCCCTAGCATGTAAGTGAAACAAGACAAATCTGGAGTCAGTTGCTAAGCCAAGGAAACGGTCTCTTTCAAACAAGAGGCAATGTTATTCTTGGTAATATCCCTTGATGACTGGGACTGACAAGGAAGGAAAAGGCGATGCCTGCCAATCCAGAAAGTCTGCATCCTGTCAAAATAAACCAAAGCATGGATAGGACAAAGGAGGAGCTCTTCCATGTCAGGACCAACTTGATCTTCCACCGTCAGCTGCCCCAACGGCCATTCGAAAGAGTGCTGATGCTATCCTCGGACAATTTATGGGCACTGCATCCACAGTGAAAGCTGGCGAATTTGACACTGGAGAAATATAAAAAAGAAGTTATGCCTTGAGCTGTCAATGTTCAGACATTCCAGTGTCTGAATGATCAACCGGATGCTTCTTTGTGAAGTAATCACTAGATGGAGATGAACCTTGCGATCCATTCTATCAGATGGTAGAGAAACAGTGACATGTGGGAGAAACATGGACACACATGTTTATTGAGCCAGCAGTCAAGGTCAGAGGTTGTAAAATCAGGTGGTTCAACCACAAGGACCAAAGAAATTGGCGTCCTGAGTTCAGGCATTTAAGCAGATAAAGTAGTCATTTTAAAAATCATTTCTCTGTTTCCATCCAGCAAAGTTAGCTACAAAAGCTCAGAACCCATCAACCGACAAACCAATTGGAGAGGGAGTGAGAGGTGGAGGAGGTTGACACAATAACTGGCTAGAGTCAATGTGTTAAGAGAAGCCCGGTACCGGTGTACACACCCATCTGTTAGTTAGGCATGAGTGTGGGCTTCTGGCAGTTGGCCATGTTTGGTAGAAGGGAGGTAACCCCAGCTATCACTGTAATAGTGCTGATATGAATCCTAAATTGCTCTTCAAAACATAGCAAAAAACATAGAATTGAGCCATTTAAGGACACAAAGTGAAATCATAAGAATATAATGAATGTAACACAAAATCATGTTGATAAAAGTAGGATACAGTCCAAATAAGCACGAATGCGGAGCACATGCACCATGGGTGTTAGCCCCAGGCCACAAAAACAATATTGACGACAACATCACCTATCAATTGGAGTTGGGGTGTGTAGGGGTTATCTGTGTGTGCTGGTCTCAAGGACAACAAACAACATGCAGAAATATTATCGGAGCATATGGATATGCACTTATGGACAGCAATTTTGATGTGGAGAAAAGGCAAAGTCATGCTTAAGATAAGGTATACAACTGGTAGTTGAGCCCCACTTTTAACTACATATAAACCAAATGTCCCAGGCAGGGTAACAACAAGTACCATATTTTAATGTCTTTTGGTATGACACCTCCAGGGATAACCCCCCCCCCCCCCCCGACCTTCCGCTCTCCTGGCAGATGCTCTACCACTAGATCATGGAGGTGGTTGAAACTTATTGAACAGATTCAGGTGTCATTCATTGGTGGGAAGAAGCATGTGACATTTCAGCCCCATTAGTCCATTGGTTTCTGAGATGTTTACAGATGCTGATGTCGGGGGTCTGGAGATATCTTGCAAGCAAAAAGAAAATTGCTTCCCTGATCCTGTAATGAGTGATCCGCTTTTAAGAGTATTCCAGTTATAACGCAGCATGTCAGCTTAATGTGGGAAGAAAGCCTGAAGTGATGTAGGCCTCAGACCACCTCAGTGAAACCCACAAGCACGGCCTATGGTGCGGACAAACCTAGAAACATAATCGAGGCGAACCGGAATTCGAACCTACAATCATAGGTTTCTGTCGTGCTCAAGGGACGTAACTCTGCACAACAATCGTGGCGCCTTAGACGACTGGGCCACCCATGTCCCCGATCCCGTAATGAGGTCAAAATCACCATTAACAACTGGAGGTTGCTGACATACCTATAACACACTGGCACCAACTTTGAATGATAATCAGCGCAAAGGTTCTGGAGATCACCTACTAAAACATCTTTGGTATGTACATATGTACAGACAGAGCCTTATACTAAGTCGCCCACGGCAAGCCCATTTGTGAGTTTCAAAAACTTTATTCTTAATTAAGTATGATAGAGGAGGTATATGCTTTGAGTTTGGGGGCGTTCAAGAAAAAATTGTGATGGGGCAAGGGCTGATCATGTTTTTAGATATACCACAAATATTCATGAAAGCTTTTATCAGATACCGTCGACAGCAAGATTCTGATGACTTTATGTGAATGTTTTAGTTCAGACATATTTAAAATATTTTAGATTAGACATCAAGTTATAGTTTATCTTTTGTCTAAAACAATTGGAAAAAATATGTCCAAGGCGATGTTGCAAACCCGGAAAAAATCAAAGTGAGCAGAATGTGAAAATTGTACCCATCAATAGAGGAGAGTGTGGTTGTTAATTGCAACTGAAGAAGTAGACAATATCTTAACAACTAAATGGAACTAAAATAAACATAATGTAGTCATGTAATGTACACACAGAAACACATGTACATAATTTATGATGGAGAATATTTTTTTATAGATATTTTAACATAAAATATTCCAACAGCCCCAACCTTTTGTGTTTCCCTTTCACAACATTTGATGTATAATTAGAGTATGCTTTCAAGTATTCAAAGAAGATTTCTCATAAGTTGTTTGATCAAGGTCACAACTTTCAAACTTTCAAAATTTATTAAGGTAGACATGTAGATGACATTTCCAAACTTGATGCACGTCTTTGTGAGCAGGATACACTCACCTTTCATGAACACCTGGTATCATCACTATTTGATGGTGATTCACAAACACATGCTTATGATATTATGATATTGTACTTGGAATTGTACAATGAATTCTCCATTTGTTGCTTTTATTCTCATGACTTGGGTAAATTCAGGAAGGTGTCTGACCAAATCGAGAAAGAGGATATACCAGGTGCAGCATGTGCTGTTCACATGACAGTATCCCTGTGTGACTGTTTCAGAGTTACACATAACTCACACATATTAAAGGGAATGTAAAATTATGTAAATATGCCTGCTCTTAAGATCTGTCATTGATGTAACTTGCCTTCCACAAATGTTTGCAGTGCTTCTTGATGTTTATTTTTGATTCCTTTTCAAACAGTTGTCCAACAAGTGGTCCAAATCTTGTTCCCCGTGGGATATAGTCCACACTCCAAACACCAAGCTCCTACAACACAATTTAAGATTATGAAGTTCAAAATCGAACATTAGTCCATTGTTAATAATTCTAAGAATATTACCTCTATTACATCTCTGCCATACATCCTATTTTGACTTTGTCACACTAACTAAAATTTTCAGATTTTCAACAGACATCTTATTCACTGTCAGTAACACACAGAACTAGTTGTTGCCAAGTAGCATCGTAACCACCCAAACTATGATGTAAGCAATGGCGGCAACCTCCCACATCTAACTACTAGAGGTAAATGAATTGGGGAGGTGGGTGGGAGTACTTCAGATGTAATAGAGGTCTTATTCTTAGACAATGATAACTATTGTTCGATAATTCTTGCGAAACTTCTACCTCTATTACATCTCTGCCAGAATATAACAGAGGGACCCGGTGGGATCTGCCTCTAGTAACTCCCAGTGTAATTGACAGTAATCTCTTCTTGAAACCATTGTTTACTAATTCTAATCCTAACTTGAGATAATTTCCTCTGAAATTCCCCCCGAGGACCTGAAAATCAGAAATGTGTCAAGAATCAGTCAAATATGTGATACCTTCACCAGCATATATTTGCCAATCTTGATTGTAATAATGATGTCATTTCTAATCTATTTCTGCTTAATGACGTCATTTCTAATCTATTTCTGCTTAATGACGTCATTTCTTGTTCATTTTGGATTCGTGACACTAATACCGGTGCTGACATCACTTCCGGTTGTGATGTCACTTCCCTTTTCCTAGGTAATGACGTCTCTCAAGGTCAATTTTAAGCCAAAGATGTAATTTCCTGATTAGATGGACCTTGTTCTGTTATTTCCGGTGCTGACATCACTTCTGGTTATGTTCTCACTTCCAGTGGTGATGTCACTGGATGTCTACTGGAGGCAGTTGATACACAAGGTGCTTCTAATCCATCCTACACCTAATAGACAGAATAATCAATCTGATGCTCCTGGTGTCGGATCCTTGCCCTCCCGCCCCTTTTTTTTCGATAGAAGGGGGAAAAACTATTGATGGATGATAGTTTGCGCCACGAGATAGAACTTGAGAGCTCTGATGGGCATAAGAGCCTGTCTGGGTGATCTACTGTTGGTCCCAAGGCAGGAATGGTATAGTGCCTCTGGCCCAATGGTCCCATTGTGGTAGATTGATTCTTGGCTACGAAGTTTGGAAGCGATCTCAGACTAGAATAGTCTAAGGCATATAGTTCTGAGATTCTTGTGGCTGTCATCATGGCTAGGAGGAAGGAAGTTTTCCTGGCTTTTTGGAGTAAGGTAGCTTTTGCCATGGGCTTGAAAGGTTTCTGTAACAGTGCCGATAGTACACAAAGACATTACCGTGAGCACATAACACCGGAAATACCATGTCAACAAATCCATACTGAAGTACGCAATTTAATCATGTAATTACACTGTCTGGCTATAAAAAGTGTTCACTATATATCAGGACTTATGTTTGTAATTTATTTCACTATTTTATTCAAAATTTCTTTTCATATTGTTTTAATAAATTTCGAAGAATCATGTGTGAAGCGATCGGAAGATCCCACAATTCACCATTATTAACAGCAATCGGTCTCTTCCACCTTGTGGATGACCTTGTCTAGGAGCAACCATGGTGGCAATGCGTAAGCACACAGACCCATCCAATCCATCGATAGTGCATTGATCTGGTGAGCTCTTGGGTTGGGAACTGGACTGACATAAACCGGAAGTTGGTTGTTTTGGCAGGTGGCAAATCCAGGGGTTATCCAAACAAAGATCTGGGGATGTAGTGTCCATTCTGTTGCTACTATTCTCCCCCCGGTAGGAAAGGCTGTTGGCAAGGATGTTCAGTTTCCTGGGAATATGTCTCGATTCCATCAGGCAATTGAAGAAGTCTGCCAAGGCAAACAATCATGTAGTCTCTGTCATCAGGGAGCTGGATCTGGTTCCTCCCTGCTTCTGAATGTAGGCCACTACTGTTGTGTTGTCCGTGGCTATGAGGACGGATGATTGGAAAAGATGTATCTTCCATTCCAGGATGGCATAATAGATGGCCTACATTTCCCTGCAGTTGATATGAAAATTCTTCTCTCCAGCATTCAAGGATCCCTGTACCATGAGATCGTCCATATTGACTCCCCATCCTGAATCTGAATCTGTGAATAGATGGTGTTCGGGCGTCAGAGAAGCCAGGTGAGGTTAAATGGGGTTTAACCCCACGCCCAAGATTATTGCACTTATGTGACTGAAGCCAAAATACAGGATTTATGGCAGAGATGTAATTGAGGTAGAAGGTTCGTAAGAATTACATGTATCAAGAAAGAATTATGTCATGGCCATATTTCATCCTGAGTCTATTTATGCTCTTTCCGGTATGTATATAATGTATGCACACACAGGAATTCATCTTACGACTCTCCTGTGCAGTTTCTACCATAATTTAGGCCTAGCTCTGGCCCTTATTTCCTTTGACTATAAAAATATCACCAACATCAAACATCACGTTGAGGACAGATGTTCTGTCTGGCATATGCCAAATCTGAAAGAAGTCAAAGCAATTATTTTAATTAAGATCCTTGTAAGGGAATTCTTGACAACCCTGCCAAAAGACAACAAAACAGTAGGCATATTTTTAGTCAATCTTTTACTATTATCTGGAGGTATAGACTATGGACTGCCTCCAAGGCTTAGTGGATAGAACATCTGCCTTAAGAGTGGAAGGACCAGGGCACGATTCCCGGCCACATCATACCAAAAGACGTAACAATTGGGTACTTGTTGTTACCCAGCTTGGCACTTAGGCTAACACAAGGACTGGTCACCTCGGAGGTAGTATACAGTGTCTGAGTGAGGCATTCATGTTAAACTGCGGCATGGTAGCTCAGGGGGATAGTACTATAAAATCTACATTAGTTCAGACAACTACAAGCAGCCACACATGCACACACACACAGATGCATGCACGTCACTATGTAAGTGCAATAATCTTGAATGCAACGTTAAATCCAGATTCACCTCATCTCATAGACCGTCAAATCATTAAATATGTGGCATTAAATATTGAACAAAAAGTGAATTAATTCCCATTTTGCAATAGGTTGTGTGTTGCTGAAGAATGAATAGGAGTAACAGTGCAATGTTCTTCAAACTGTGATGCCACTGCACTGTAGGCATCAGTGGAATGTCTGTGCACATTAGAAGTTTGAGGGAAATACAATAATGAGCATGTTATCCTTTTGCTAAAAACATAGCACACTAACATAAAGAAACAAGAAAAGTGTTTGCAGCTACTTGCAAAAACAGAAGCAATCCCCTCACTGCCGTTTCTAGAATTACCAGAATCCTAACAAGCTGACACACATTTCCAGTGTTAAAACATTACCTTTGGTTTGATGAAATGCATGCCTACCACAACCTCAAATGAGTTTAAGGCACCTTGTTTCCAGCTAACATAATGAGCTGTAACGACATTACATAAAGTCTAATGACATTACTTCTGGTCAGGCAATCATACCTTGACTTGACGTTCAATATCAATGACAAATATTTCAAGAGCATTCTCAAGGGATATCCAGAAAATATAACAAATATAATCCTCAGATAAAATTCAGAGTAACATTGAAAAAACAGCATCTGCTAAACACTGACAGTAGGTCATTACTACTGCACTTGTCATACATAAGTATTCAAATTAAATAACCACTACATAAATAAGACTTTAAGATGTCTGCAGAAAGAAGCATTGTGGTGAAAATGGCAAACATGCTTGCTTATGATCGAGTGAGTATGGTTTTAAGCCACTTTAGCAATATTCCAGCAATATGACGGCAGGGTACAGCAGGTATGGGCTTCACATATTGTACCCAGCTTTATTTATGACCTTAGTTATGGCCTTGATCTTATACATAGGTCACTTAAAACCTTTTAAGATTGTGGCCCCACGGCAAATATGACATGAACCAACTTTCAGTATATGCTTCTTGAGTTAACATTTATACAAACATTTCTTTCGGTCTTAACCTTCAGAATGACCTAAAGATACCTTTAGGAGATGTTTTAACCATGTCTAGTTATATATAAAGGTTTAACACTGTTAATTATATTTTGGAGCAAAACTGGGTATTGGTTGAACTTTGATATAGCCCAACTTCACAACTCGATCTTGACATTAGCTCACACAAACCATTAGCTAAAAGCATTTATATTACAGCTGATGTTAAAACAGCTGAGTGTGGACCAAACAGACTATATATGCCATTGGTTGATATTGTGAGCTACAAAAAATGTCACCAAGGTTTATGGACACAATCAACTAGGTCACATCTTGGTCTTTCTGTTGATGAGTACATTGTGGAACACACTCAGTTGTCATTTTCACTAACTGGGGATTCTATGAAGGGACCTATTCTGATCCAGAAAACTCAAGGCGAGGGCATTTTCTCCTGCAGTGTGGTCAGTGTGTCTTGGTAACTGTGTTTCAAATCATTATATCGTGGGATTTCAAGCATACATAACATGAGCTAATTATTGCCTATCTATTTAGCTTAGATGAACTGAACTAATTTCCCAACTCTTTCGAGATATATTCATATATATATATGTAACCTTACAATTATCATCAAGCAAAGACTGCCTTTTCTATTGACGAAAACCAAAACACTTGTGGTAGAAAGAACAATGTTCCTACATTTGGATTAATTGCTGAAGGTTTGAGTGTTAGATTTCTTGGAAGAGATGCTTGAGCTCTGTTTGGACCAACAACACTCTCACATGGCCGGTCATGGACGATGTATACACAGAACTCCTCCAACTCCTCCTCCCTCAGACTGGTCAGCTCCCAGGGCTCCTCCATGTTTTCTCCTGACACACTGCAACCTGCAGCAAAAATCACTGGATAACAATGACTGAGAGTTAGAAAAATGTTTTACTGAGGATATACTGATACATTTTGTATATTCTATGAAAATGTTGGAACTTTCATCAGGCTACTTGAGTATGAGTTATGGGTCAGACAATCAGAAATCGTATACATGCAGTTTAGCTCCATGCTTGATGGCCACGTATTGTGCTATCCCTTGTGATGTCATATTGCTAACAGACGTCAATGGTGCACAAAACATCGAAACTGGGGTAATAGTCACTGGTCAAGTGTCATGTTTTCAGATGAGTCCCGATTCACTTTTCTCTTCCCTGATAGGCATGGTCATGTCTGGCGATGTCAAAGTGAATGTAAAGCCAATATTGACCTGAGACCTCATGACAGATTTGGCAGTGGATCAGTTTTGGTGTGGGATGGCAAGAACATCCATAGAATGACATGACCAGCAATGATCCCACGCCTTTCCCCCATACCCATGTCTTGGTCATGATAAGGAGACGTGGGCGGCTGAACTTGGCCAGGCGCTGCAAGGGGAATGGGACAAACTCACTCAAATTGGCAATTGGAGACTCATACACAGTGTGCCTCATCGAGTGATTGCATGTTTGAAAAATCATGGTGTATTGACCAAAAACATCAACCTTGAAATTTCCCATCTTACCCAACACACTTCAAGATCATTGGCGGTCATAACATCTAGTGTCACACTTCACTCATGGATGTAATGTGTTCCCAATTTGTTCATTACTATCTTACAACTATTACTGGAAACTAATATCTCTCTAAATTTTGGAAATTTGCAAGTTTCTCCTACATTTTGTATGTGTATGGAGTGAAGATAACCCCGTAAATCAAAACAATACACTCTTGAAACAAAAGTTCGAACTTTTTATATATCTCTTGAAACTATACTATTTTCTATTTTAACAGTTTTATCCACCAATTGTGGACCGGTACATGATGGTTCTCATGGTTTCGAACATTGAAAAGTTCTAGAGTATATGGTCAGGCAGGTTGTCTGCAGAAGTTTCTTCTCTAGATCTCTGGATTAGCCTCTTTATGAATTGGTCAGTATGATTTGTTTCTTTGTTGTTTAACACAGCACTCAGCAATATTCCAGCTATATGACGGCAGTCTGTTAATAATTGAGTCTGGACCAGACAATCCAGTTATTGACACTCTGATGACTGGTGATTGTGTGGCTGGGGTCCTATTCAGCCAATAATGTTGTCATGGGTCTGCAGCGTCGCCTTACACATCTTCTCTATATACATCACCGATAGGATTTCTCAATCTTGTCCTTCATGATGCAAGTTACAATGTCTGTACAAATTCTCTGTGAAGCTAACCTCCCAGTTGTGTTTTAGCCATAATGACATTGGTATGAACCCCTTTTACCTTTTTCTAGTCATATAGTGACATTTACAAAAAGCTAGTAATAATATTTTTTCAAATTAAAATCTTATTTCCATTCTAAATTCATCTCATTTTGATCTTAAAACTAAAGGAAATACTGACGAAGCCGTATGTTACAGCTAATTATTTTGTTATTCTCTTCCGATCCCTTCACATTTTCAACAATTTGGTCTTGGGCACTGATGCGTAAACAGCGATTTTCAATAGTTTTGTACTAAACATTACAACATTACAATTTAGCTATTAGATAAATAGTATTATAAAAAATATGTTCGACACTCAAATATAGCCAAATAACTTGTATTGTTGTCAGATTTCATGAGCTGGTGTTATTGTCTACATATCATTCAACCATAGTGTGTGTGGTTGTCCTGTTGTGAAATTTTGAACTGTTATGGTAGGCAATGCACATACAAAATGTCATCAAATGTAAAAAAGAGGGAGGCTAACCCCAGAAAAACAGAACACAAAAATTGGTTAAAAGTAATTGGTGACATTAAAATAATATACAGCATATGTATATTTTGAATGCAGAATGGAGTTCGGTAGGGCGTGTTGTCACTGGAATGTTTCTTCTAAGTATTTGATTGTATGGTTGTACCATAAAAGTTATGCATGCAATAGGTGGGGGATTTACAAAAAATGTAGAAAGTGTAAACAAAATGTTCTTGGAATATACCTCAGCTTTACACAAGTGTATTCCAGATAATTGCATGGTGAATTAGTTGTCTGCTTACTGATAGTCAAATTATATGATGTATGGTGAAACAGGACATGTTATGTCATGAAACAGATTTTGTATCAGGATGTCTCAGATTCAGATTCAGAGGTTGATTCAGTATAAAGGCCACATGGCCAAAAGTACTAATAGTAAAGGACATATCTCAAGCTTCCAGTGTTGTGAACATAATACTACATTAAAGCTTTCATAAAATACCTTTAAGATTTAATATCTTCCAGGGAAAGTATAAATGTGCTGCTAAAATAAAACATGGATATGTTTGTATGGAAATCTAATTAGTGTCACAAAGTTATATGCTATATTATAAACATATGCATTAAGAAAAGTGCAACATGATTGATTGTATTTTTAAACTGAAGAACATTAATTAAGATTTGTTTACTTTTCTATTGCAAATGTTACTACGAAGTGATGAGTATTTTTCACAAACAAAGCATAAATAATGCTCCTCTTCAAAAGCATCATAAAACAATTAGAACAAATACAATCAAGTTCTGATACATCAAAATGATCTTTTCGATAAAACTAACCTTTAGGTTATGAAGAGAAATTCTGAATTTACAAAGAGTTTCGATTTGTGATCTATTTATCAGTTGAGTGAGCAAGTGAGTATGGTTTTATTCCGCTTTAAGCAATATTCCAGCAATATCATGGCACGGGACACCAGATATCAAACAATAGTTATCATTGTGTATAATTCTAAGAATACTACCTCTATCATATCATTGCCATAAATTCCTGTTTGGCTGTCAATCATACAACAAATTTATTTACATTTTCAACAGACATCTTCTTCACTGTCAATCTATCTATATAGTTGCGAAACCATCACTACTTTCATCCAATAACCTCATCCACTAGATGCCAATTATTTGTGAGGATGGGAGGAACTAATTTCTGATGTAATAGAGGTAGTATTCTTAGACTTATACACAATGATAACCATTGTTTGATAATTCCTTTGAATACCCTACCTCTGTTACATCATTGCCAGAATACACCAGAGGGTTTCCCAAGATAGTTGGCAGAACTTGAATGGGAAATATATATTGGAGGTGACAGGAGGTGATCTGCATTGTATTTCCGCTTCCTTGAATAAGGCTGTATGATGTCTACTTGTGGGAACCTAGTGGTTTTATATCCTAGAGCTAGACAGATGTTATAGTGGTTCTGACATCATTTTCTCTCACATTCCTTATGACCTCACTTCCGGTTACGGTATTTCCAGACAATTACGCTGCTTCTAAGGTTCTATTGACATACTTCGTGTAATTTTACATGAATCCTCATTCAGACAAGACCCTCTTGCTAGGTCTTTTTTTATAGGTAGTCATTTTCTATATGACTTCATATATCCTCCCATTTCTAGTGATATATTAACAGGATTTACCATTATTCCAGCTTGCTGAGTCTCCCTTCAACAACAGTGCACGGAAGTCAGTTCAATGATACACCCATGGCTACTAAGGAGAAACCTTTATATTACTTATTTCCCATCGATCTCTGATTCCAACGGTCCCAGAGAAAATAGTCACTCTAGATCCATTTGAATGTCCCATAGGTAAATGTTTGAAATTGTATTGTGGGACTTCTATTGGCAGCTCACGACCATTTGTTCTATGGAGATGGAGTTCCATGTGGCAAGACTTGTGGCAAGAGCTCTAGTTTTGTGAGCTCTGCAACTTCCCCATGTTGGTGTTTGTGTGAGCTTGCCACAGTAGCCTTGGAAATATGCTTTTCTGATGAGTGAGCTTTTAACAGTATTACAGTTATATTGCCCGAAGTGATACAGTATTAAACATTTACCACTTCGGTGAAACCCACGAGCATGGGTATGGTGTTGACAAACCTAGAAACATAATTAGGAGCGAACCAGGATGAAAACCTACATTCACTGGTTTCTGGCTTGCCTCAGGGACGCAACTCTGCACTACTAATCGCGGCGCCTTAGACGACTGGGCCACTTGTGCCCCCTATTCTGATGAAAGCTTGCACGCAGTTTGAATTCAGCATCGTAAGCATGGCGTTTTCGTTTAAAACTCATGATGAAAACGTCAGTCAGTAAAAATATACCAACTTTTATAACCCCCTTTACACCACTATTGTATGTTAATCCAATTGAATTAAATAAACTATCATACTATGAACACATTGAATGACCGTCATTCAGGCGATGTTTCTGACAGATCACGATCTGAAAAATACTATCATGAAAGTGTATCCCGTGGATAAGCCGACCCCTTTCTACAGAATCTTTTTTCTGGTCCTCAAAATTCGGCTTATACGCGGTCATATACAGTAGCCGTTTTCTCCGCTTTCTGTGTTCTTGAGTGACATAGGATTTTGCCTGGATAGTACACGCTTTTCACCTAGTGCCGGGATTGTGTATTCCCATGCCCTAAGGGACCAAGTGCCTATGCTTGTTTTTTTGCAATGAATTAAGGTAAGGATCTTTTTTTTCATGCACAATAGATGAGGCATCTATGGCTTGTAGCTCTGATAGTCGTGCTGCAATGGCCATAGCAAGGAGAAAAGCTGTTTTCCTTGACGCTAAAAGTAGAGTAGCCTTGTTCATAGGTTCGTATGGAGGCTTCATTAGAGCTGACAGAACTATGGATATGTTCCATTTGGGGAAGGTCCATTGTACTTTAATGTCTTCCAGTGCGAAGGACTTAATGAGACAATTTAATGCAGGGTGAGTACATATAGGTAGACCATCAAGCTGTAATACTGAGGTGAGAGCTGATCAATAGCCTTCAATGGTGCTATGTCTTAATTTCTTCATTTCTCTCATTTCCAGACAATTGATATATGATGTCCTGTCTTGGTTTGGCCATTTCCCCTGTAAAGTGCCGTCACCCATGTGGGCTCCCCATCCTTCGCCTGATGCGTCTGTTTAGAGGTGACAGAATGGAGATGGGAAATAGAGGTGTGTCTGGCATGATGTTTTGACGAAGTAGCCACCAGTTTAGCTTTGACACCTGATCTGATGGAGGCTGAGTTAGCTAGACTAGATCTAGTTCTCTGGTAGAATTCATCCAATTCTGTGAGAGTTAGATCCTGGAAAGGGTGCCTAGGCATGACATCCACCAACGCCGTGATCTTGTCGACTGGCTGAGTACTTTTAGTGTCTCTCACTCTTTTCTATCTGTCTTTTTATGGGGAGGGGGGTTGGGGGATGGGTAAGAATACTCTTGTTGAGCTTGAATCTTGCCCATATGTAGACAGTGTGTTGGGAGGGAATTAATTCGGACTTTGTGGAATGAACCAGGAATCCCAGATATGTGAGCATCTTATTGAGGAATATGATGTTTTTCTTGATCTGTAGCTGGTTTTGGTCTGCAGACAGGAGATCGTCGATGTAGCCATACAGTCTTACAAGATTTTGATGAGTGAGTGAGTGAATTAATATTTAACGTCATCGGCAGTATTTCAACCATATCGTGACGAGTTGATGAGCGAAGCTGATGATGGGAGATAAAATCCTGGTGAACAACCAAGGGGCAATGGAAATGCCGAAGGGAAAGAAATAGTGACGGTAGTTTGGATGGATGGAAAAGTGTAGATAAGTGTCTTGTAGATCTATGCTCACTATCCAATCTCTTTGTCTTAACTTTCTTCACTTCCTGACGGATTCCATCTTAAATTTGTCTTGTTGAGAACTTTTCTGCAGAGTTTTTCTTTGGAACTAGGAAGACTAGAGAGTAAAATCCTTGGGTGGTGTCCGATTCCTTTATCGCTATAATGGATTTTTTTCTTTAGCAGCTTGTTGATGGCTAAGTTGGCTGCTTCTAACTATATCCCTCTTAGATTGAACAGAGGACCTATGGGATGATTGATTAAATGCAACATGTAGCCTCTTTCTATCACCTCGAGGAGCCAGGAATCGTCCGTGATCTGCTTCCAATGTACAGTAAACTTTTGAAGGTGACCCCAAACCGGGCCCAGAAGGGGCGTATTTCTGAAAATGGGTAATCTGTAATCGTGATCCATGTGGAAACTAGGTCGACAGAATTGGGAGATTTGGGGCGAGATGGAATAGTGTAACTAGTGTTGAGGGGCCCCCTCTGGAGAAACTTCTACCACTGCCTCTGTTGTGTTGATGGAATGGTTGCTTGTTCCTGCTGTAGTTTGTTTGTTTGCTTGTTTTTTGACGCCTCACTCTCCAATATTCCAGCTATATGACGGCAGTCTGTAAATAATTGAGTCTGGACCAGACAATCCAGTGATTGATATCATGAGCATCGTTCCACGCAATTGGGATACGATGACCTATATCAACCCAACCTGACCACCTGACTGTAGCATCTGGAAATGATTCCTCAAGAGCGTTGACCGGTGGAATGATATGCCTGATACCCACAGCGACCCAATTAATGTAGGCATTAATATTCAAAGCTTGTTTGTTGATATGATCCAAATCTTTGAATGTCACCAAGTCCACAGACGTCTTAGTCGAGTGTCTCTAGGCAATTCCTGATAGTCATCGTCGATGATGGGCGTTCAGGAAGAGGGGAGTTCAGAGTTCTGACTGATAGGTGGGAGACCAAGTCTGATATTGCATGCTCCAGAAGCCTTCATGGATGAGTTGATCTCATTAATGACGTCATTTGTATAGAAAGGGAAAGGTTGGGTACAGAATGTATCTGACTCCATTTTGGGTTCCACATAAGCTGCTCATTCCATTTTTGGTTCAGAAGTAGACTCCTCTATGGAGAGCTGAAAGGCGGGCATGAGATCATATAACTCCTGGATAATGGCTCTGATAGAATAGTTGTTAGGTCTAAATATGTCTTCAGGGACAGAGTCAATTAGGGATTGAAGTTGTATTTGTTGACGTTCATCAGCTGATGAATGTCAACAAATACAACTTCAATCCTCATATTGACAGATACATAAATCATAACAAAACTATCCATTAAACATCAAAGTTAAATTATTTGAAGCGAACTATACTAGCCACATGAAGAAACTGTGCACGGAGAAAATATATTCTGGATTGAAATACAACACAGCAAGAAAAAATGATGCAGACGCTGTAGCAGCTGAATGATCGGACCATAAGAAAATGTCAACGGGACCTGAACAACATCTGTTACGATGACGTCAGAAGATCAAAATGGAGTAGGGGGTCATACGACAAAGTCACAAAGTCAATAACGGGTATGACCACCCTGTGCGTGAATCACAGCAGTGCATCGGCGATGCATGGAGTCCATCAAATGGGCATGGAAGGCCTGGGGAATGGCCTGCCATATCCTCCTCAAATCCTGTGCCAAGTCACGGACGTTATCTGGA
This sequence comes from Haliotis cracherodii, assembly GCF_022045235.1. Lineage (NCBI taxonomy): Eukaryota > Metazoa > Mollusca > Gastropoda > Lepetellida > Haliotidae > Haliotis > Haliotis cracherodii. The sequence goes on from NW_027266286.1 coordinate 36,945,659, forward strand.
GGACGTGGAAGACGGCGCTCCATTTCATCCCACACATGCTCTATTGGGGAGAGATCTGGAGAAATTGCAGGCCATGGCAGTAACATGACATTGTTATGGTGAAGGAAATCAATTGCGACCCTAGCCGTGTGAGGACGAGCGTTGTTCTGTTGAAATGTCGATCCCGGGCCATGACGTTGCAGGAAAGGAATGACCACAGGCCTCAGAATCTGATCTCTGTAGCCAACACCGGTGAGATTGCCCTGAACAAACACCAAAGGGGTTCGGTGCCGTGCTGTTATCCCACCTCAAATCATCACAGAGCCACCTCCAAAACGATTCCTCTCCACAATACAGTTGCGTGCATAACGTTCTCCCAAACGCCGGTAGACACGTTGGCGCCCGTCACTGTGGGAAATGTTGAACCTCGATTCATCTGTAAAGACGAACATGATTTCGACACCATCTTAGACGGTTGACTCGATGACGGTGTGTCAGGATGGGACGTATGGCAGGGCATCGTAGTCGAATCCCGTACTGATGTAAACGATTCCTGACAGTGTTGGGATGAATACGGCGCAGTCCAGGAATTGTCTGGGACGTCGTTACTGCCGTTTGGAACCTGTGTCGGAGATGTGTAACTCGAATCCATCTGTCCTGTCTTGGCGTCGTTACTCGGAGACGTCCTGAACGTGGGTGGTCGGCAACGTCATTTGTGTTCTGATAACGCCTCACCAATGCCGATATCGTGTTATGATGGCATTGGAAATGTGTTGCCACCTGTTGTTGCCTCATTCCCTCTCGGATCATTCCAATGGCTTCATGACGCTGTGCAGCTGTCAATCTTGGCATGATTTGTTTGTGATATGCTTGTGTCTGCGCCTGAAAAGTTTTGAATTTTTGAATGACCACAGATCATGCTTTCCAAAGTGACAGCGAATTTTGAGTTGCACATGCTGTGTACAGCTGCACAGGATCCACGTGCAGTAACACATTGCACGTCCATAGGCCCCCATCAATGACGTCATATCGCATGGCACGTGCATGAGCGTTTGAATGTCTCCAAAAATTGCTGTGTTCAAACCTATATTTCATATATGGAGGGTGTGCCCTTATATCTATATTTTCTCCGTGCACAGTTTCTTAATGTGGCTAGTATATATCAACGCAGGGAGTTGTGATGTCGTGACATCATCTGTCCTAAACATTCCATTTGGAGTGACATGCCTTGGTTTTACAAATGGGGGCGCAGTTGGATTTCCTGAAGCAATATACACTACAGTGTGGAGCATTCTCTGTCATAGCTTTGAATGGAGGCTTCATTTCGGTGCCCTGCCATATACATGATCTGTCGACCCGTGAAGATCCGGGGTAGAATAGATCTTCAGCAACCCATACTTGCTGTGTGCGGCGTTAAACAACAAACCAACCAAACCAACCAACCAACATTATCTGTCTGGCCCCATCATTCGTAACCTGAATCGATGTTGTCAGTTTCCCTAATGATTTTTGATGTTATTTTTAGACCCTGAGGAATTCCTGTGAAGTAGTTCTGTATGTCTCAGTTTGACTTACGTGATAACGTGACATACTGACGTTCATTGGGAAATGAACGACAGTCAGTTTGGTAGTGTTCACCTAGGCAAGGTCAATACTGACTGATGAAGTATTATAACGGTTGTAATCTGCATGATGGTGTTTGTCATGTCTGCTATCATGTTTCTTTTGTGATCTGTTATCATGATGTTTGTGGGTAGTAAGTGGTTCACGTTCATGGCCTTTGTAATAAGGTGAAGCTCTGTCCGTTTACCTTTGTTAATCACCTTCCATGTGTCTGACCTGGTTGACTCAGCTTGTAAGGTGTTATGTCATGCATGGAGCTTGCTAGTGACTTTGTATTTTGTGCGACAGTTTTTTATTTGTAAAATCTCTTGAGTGACTGATTGCATCTGTTGACCGATTAGTTTACTGACTGTTAATGAGATTGTTGATGAGATTCCGAAAAAGTTTGCATGTTTAAAGGGAACAAATGAACTGAAATGGTGTTCAGAGGAAAGGTGACCAGCCTTCTTCAGGCGAAGTGAGGTCCCTCGGCGCCCAAGTTGGTTTTCTGCTAGAAAGAGACACTTTTTCTTTGCAACTTTATGTTGCAGTTTTGGACATTTAGCCAATGTTGTGGCTCTCTTTGCATCAGGGTTTTGCCCCATGCCTTTTACAAATGTTCGAATTTACAGTAACGACATCTAGATTTGGGGGAGCGTGAACTTTTTCTGCATGCTTGGCATCTGAGGTGTGGATCTCCAATAAGTTCATCGAAGCAACATCCCAAACTTGAAGATGTATAGTGTAGAGCCTAAGCAATTGTTCAGATGTGAGGAGCAAATTTTTTTGCTTGTTTAAATCTGGACACACAGGAAAGAAGTGGTTTCCCATCTTGTGCATGCGCATTTGCGCTTCCTGTCAGAGATAGGATTTAACTCAAAACTTAATATTTATATTTATATTAACTTATGGTGTGATTGACAGTCTAAACAGGAATTTATGGCAATGATGTAATAGAGGTAGAGTATTCAAAGGAATTATGGGCTTCACACATTGTACTCATGCGTGGAATCGAACCCGGGTCTTTGGCGTTATGAGTGAATGATTTCAACATCTAGGCAACCCCACCGCCCCATATGGACAATGATATCTTTTGAGAAAAGTAGATAAAGCTATTGAACAGTTGTATGGTGAAACAGACAATGTTCTATTGTGAAACTGGACATGTTTTGTGGTGAAACAGGATGAGTTGTATGGCAAAACAAGATGTGTCCTGAACGGTGGAACAGGACATTTTGTATCATGCCACAGGTCAGTAGATTTGCCTATTGATATTCAAATATAGAACATATACTTTTTTATTTTGAATAGAGTATGAAATATTTCTTTTGAAACACAGTATCAGCACTTGTATATCCATCTAGGCTGTTGCATGTTCAAGTGGTTTTTAATGATTGTGGATTATCTGATGTGGTGGTTGCTCTCTACTTTGCAAAATTGGTTAATTTGAGTAATGTTTGCATATGTGGTACCATGACCAATCACTTTCATCTATGAAGATAGTAGCTGCATGAAATTCGGTTTGTCTTCAGAAGATAATATATATTTACTATATAGGTTATTAAATCTTTATTGTTCAGATTTCCAACCAATAGTCCTTCACTGCCTGTAGAGACCATTTTTCTTTGCCTGAACTGCATGCAGTACAAAAACTTTCACAAACTTCAAACCTATTTAATGTTAAGAAACCGTAACTTTTCAAATGTTCCTTGGTTTTCCAGTGTGTTTTTGCCCTTGTTGATACCAGTTTTGAGGTTTGGGTGTTGTAGATAGTTTGCTGGTATTATCATAAGCATATACACTTGTGTTCTCAAATATTACCAGGCTTTCGAAAATACTTGATTCTGATTTCAAATCTCAAATCTCAATAACTAGGATGCCTCCATTTAAAGCACCTGTGTTGATGTCTTACAGCATGTAAATACCACATGGCTCCACAGTCCATTGCTTTTTCAGTAATTCCAATCCAACATTTGATTAGGAGAGCATTCCAAACAATTAACAAATATACCCCAAAATGTAAATATAACAATTATTACTAAACTGAAATAAAAAGAAGGTATGAGTGCTTAGTCCGGCAGAGAAATGAATATTTTAGCCCACCCTAGAATTAGGTGATAATGTTTGTTTTTATTGCTGGATTTGTTCCATGATGTACTCTAGATCATGAAACTGACTGATGACACTCTGTCATCTTTGGGCCTTCTGAAATATTCAAGATGGCCGACAAGATGGCCGACGAAACATGAAAATATCGCTACTTTGCTAATAATATTGGATATGGAACTTTTGGTGCATATCACTAATACTTTGCCTTTTACTAATTAGAATATGTTATTCTAAATTAACTGGTATCATTTAAAACATAATTTGATTCTTACATAAGCAAGATAATTGACAAAATGGCTGCTGAAATATTATAAAAATAAAAAAATACATGATTCTTTTAGGATTACTGATTATTCTGAACTTTCAAAGGTGAATACTGGCTTAAGGATTTCTTCACATACATACAGTCAGTTTGGGTTAGTGTGTGGGTTGAATCATACACTGGAACTACTGGAGCAGAATACTGTGCAAGGTAAGTTGGTGTGACTGCAACCACATAGATTTGTCTTACACCGTGTATCACTGCCACATGTGCATTTCACAAGTTTCAAAATATATTGTGGTGTTAGATATGCATAATACAAAAACACGTTTAGGTACAGTAACTGGAAGTTGGCACTTTGATGTAATGTCTTTATGGAAACCAAACTGCCAGGTAATCTGAGTGGTGCTACCACTTATTATACCTGTAATAAATTCATTAACTGAGTATCAAGTGAATGATGACAAATACACGAGTATAGGGTTATACCAGAAAACGTGGATGACATCAAGGGAGTAGTAATCGTATTATCGACGCAATCCGAAATCCGAAAATGCTTCACTGCATGGATACTTTTTTTTATTATCAAACTATAACCATCTGGGTCATTTCCAAATGATGACATCCGATGAGCTCCGCCGTTCTTTTTGTCTGTTTATTTAGGCTGAAGAAATTAATTAACATGTGCCCTTTGTCGAAATCTTTATAGATCACGGTTAACCAATCAGTGTTAAAAAATGTGTAGAACAAATATTGCCTCCAAGTTTATTTAGATGTCCTTGCAGATGGTAGCCCAGTCTCTTGTCATGCTCAATTGCATTGCGTATCATCCGGGTACTCACGGGGGGAAAAACAATAACAAAGGCAACAACCAGTCCCATGGAATTGCTTTAGATCAGTGCCCCTTTAAGAGAAGGAAAGATTTACGGACTTAGTACAATGATGTGCTTGAATGAAATCATTGTTTTGTTTTTATATTTGTTCAAACTTTCATTTTATGAGTCATTTTGAGGAAATTAATCTCAAATAAAAGCAAACAATATTTATATTTTGTCTTTAGCTTCTTTGTATGAAACAAAATATAAACCTGATACATCACTAAATCACTACAACAAACTTGTACACCTCCAACACTTCTGACACACAAGTGAATGGAGCTGAGGGGGCTATCATCTTAAGATTTATACAGTGGAAAGCAACAGGGAATGGAAGTAATTAACAAAAGTTTACCTTTACCAGTTATCAAACAAATCCTTCCTAAGTTCTTGGGCTGATAATATGAGTTTACAACTGGTCCAAATTACATATTACATGGTCCAGTACACAGAATAATGGGTGACATGGGGGTATCACAGGATTCTCATCATACAATTTCACACAATGCCAAACCTTTCAGCATTATTCATTGCCAATCTGTTATGTTAGCATTGAAAGGCATATGAATAACTTATAACATATCTTTTAATTTTTGTACTTCATTATAAAAGATTTATAAACAGGGAGAAAAGATTAATAAAGATTATTCAAGCTGTCACATTGGCTAACTGAATGAAACCACTTCACATGCTTCACTGAGAATGCTCAGAATCTACAAATTAACATTTGACAATGTAAAAGTTATATTCATTATCAACAAATTACAATCCATGTATGTGTTAGAATGTTTGTAGGTTTACTTTACAGTTTAGGCAGTATATGGAGAATGAAAGGCTCAAGTTGGGATGACCAAAGTGCGTTTTGGCTTTCTTCTCAACTGAGGGCATGTGTGACATCTGACCACCTTAATATTGACCAATCTAGCAGCTGTCAGATTTGATATTCGTTACACATTGAAATTGTTCCAAGTCCCTTCACCAGCCCCAAGCATCATTGACATATGACATGAGAATTCCTAAATCCTGACCGGTTTGTCCAGTGATGAAACCTAACCTTCATTTATATGTTTACAAGATGAATTTGATGCATGACAGTTACACTTTTCATCTGGAAATGTGTTCAAATCCGTCAATATTGGTCTAACAGGTTTTGTCCAGAAATTATGTTCTTTAGAATAATAAGTGACCTCTGACCTTATTAATATTAATTGTTTTGATAGACTTTCAAACTTTTCAAAAGTGGTTACAATCCATCGATCATGCTATAAAATTAAAAAAGTGGTTTAATCCATCAGTATGATATCTGTCAAAGTTATTATCCAGAAATCAACTCCATTAACCTATTTGACTTTCAATAGGATCTTTCTTTCACAAGGAATTATCTAAATTTTGTCAAATTCCAACAAAATTTGTCAAAGTTATCATCTAGAAATAAAAGATACAGCTGGTTATCAAACTTCACCTATCTTTTATGAAGCTGAAACTTTGCATGGATGAGTCTAATTTAAACATTGTCATTATGGTTGCCATGGCAATTCTGGCAATAACGCAGTGAGTGAGTTGGGTTAAATGCCAGTGTGAACAGTATTCCAGTTATATCACAGCATGTCAGTTTAATGTAGGATGAAAGCCTTAAGTGTTGCAGGTCTCAGACGTTTTCACTTTGGTGAAAACCATGAACGCGGCTATGGTGCTGACAAACCTAGAAACATAATCCGGGTGAACCATGACTCGAACCTACAATCAAAGTTTTCTGGTGTGCTCAAGAAATGCAACTCTGTACAGCGTTTTGCGCCACCTGTGCCTCCATCATTACTCAGTCAATGAAGTATTTGGAATAACATATACAGTAATGCATGTTTTTTAGCATATTTTCCATGTTTTACCTGCTATGTTTTTTTGCCTGTAGAATTCTAATCAAATGAAAGCCATATTGAATTCCGTTGTTGCCTATTACTCATGCAGCCATCCCACCAATATCATAAGGAAACCCTGTGATGGCTTTTGGCCTTCACTTAAACCTGTTAATCTAGTTTTCAGCATTTCCTCTGAAATCTGTACCCTGTTTAGATTCTGGATAAAATATGTTCTTGTGTACCTTTGTATGCATGGGTCCGATTTAATAGCCCCACGTCACGTTTTCGTGCCCCAAAGTAATACGTAACCACACGCTTAATAACGTAATCAAGGTAGACGTTTCAAAGCCCACTGAAGACATCAAAGTGTTGGAACTTGTCCCCAAAGTTATGTTATGAATGAAGCTACACGAGGTAACATATTCAGTAAGTAATGAAACCATAACTCAAAACATTTTAATCAAATTTGATCTGGTGATAATTCTGCTTCAGAACAGTTGTATAGACCAATGATGTATGGCTGCTGTTTGTTAACTGTCTGTCTATCATGTCATGTGACTGTCCATGTTGTGCATCTACTTCTTTACTTGACTGTGACGAAAGGCTTGAAATCATGGGACGATAACAAGATGGCCCCTGATCAAATCGTCTCTCTCGGCAAAGCATTATCACTATGAAATTGACAAGAATTGTCATTTGACCATCAACAGAAATAAATGTTCTCAAGGGTAAGACCTAATTTTAGAGTATTGGAACTGTTATTAGATACATAACAAAAATACTTCCTTTAGGGGCTTGAAAACCCAGAACACGAGGATACAATATTCTAGATTAACTCAGGTGAGCTGGTTTTATTTTTTTTCTGAAATATCTCAGCATTTTGTTGTTTGAAATTATATATAGACGTTTTATTGCTAAGCATATTTCACAGTCACAATTATTATAATTCCTTATAATTGTGAATCATGAATTCTTGGAATCGAACCCAGGTCTTCTTCTTCTTTAAGAGGCTGTACAAATTAACTCATATAAGAAACAAACGAGTGCGCCCCTCATGGTTTATTTTCCCTGCAGTGTTTTATTTGTATGATAATCAACTCACACTCATCGTTTTTTTTCTTAAATGTAACTATTTCCAGTGCATTAGTGTTGATTTTTCACAGGAAGAGTGTATAATGGGTCAACCATTTTTATGAATATTGTAAAGAACTGTAATAATATAATATTTTGTGAAGACGAGAGAGAGTTTGGATGGAGGAGCTTGAGCAATGCAGTCCGGACTGCCCCATTTAATCTTCCTGAGGCAAGGGAGTTAACTGATTGTATATGTCTAGTTTCCACCTTTGCCGAACTACGCTGGAATTTCTGGGTTTGATCGTAGCGCCACCAATGGCTATTATGAGATATGTCTCTTCTAAGTCCCTCCTATTGACCAATTCGATTCAAGCTCTTATATCACATGCATTTGCTTCAAATAAAATGGCATCACCCAGTGAAAAAGATCTGATCAATAATCAAGATTGTATTGTAATAAAATGGATCTAACTTCACAAGGTGCATGACATCATGTGCGCACCTTGATTCAAAACAGGCAAAAATTTGGAAAATATCTGTTATTGTCAGTACACATGCCTTGCAATTCCTGCAATCGACTGAAATGTGCATGGCAGTTTACGAACATTGATCAGCCGATGCATAGACTCGTTAGTCCAGCCAAAATATAACTCCATAATGTCTGTTTGGCAAGGGTGGAAACTTGACTTATTGTCAGTTAACACCCTTGAAAAGAATTATTTTATGTCTCTTAAGGTTCTACTACACCAAATCAGTACCAGTTTGGAGAGTGCGGTTTTCGTAGGGAGCCTTCAGTGCAGATCGAGAGATATCTGCAGGCTGTGATTGGAGGATATTCTGTAAGATTTTTATGTCTTTCAAATGTACATCCATCCAGTTATTAAAACTGACCATGTTTTTCTATATTTAGTACTGTCTTTTTCAACATGATGACTTATGCTGAATGTGACCACAGCTATTTTCAAGTAGGTGACATTTGGTGCGAAACTGGGGGTGGTGTGTTTAGCTTCCGGTACTCGGAAAAGGAGCTGGCTAAGCTAGTCATTTTTATTTTTTTTATTGCTGCTCTAAGGCCAAACTGTGCACACACGTACAGGTAATAGCTGTTGAATGCTTAGTTATTTAAAAAAAAATCATAACGTTACTATAGAAGTCTCTGGGAAAACATTTGGTTGTGTGTAACCTGTAGGGTGAGTGCACATTTCAGTAATTCATACTTTACATGCTTTTCTGTTTATATTTCACCATGGATACACCATGGAGGCAAATTTAAAAATAATGACAGTGAAGTTGGGGACATTTTGGGTTGAATGGAGCATTTGGATGGGCTGGAAATGAATGTTGCTTCGCATTGTGGTCGATCTCAGCATGAACCCCCCAGGGTACCTCTGTCCAACAAACCCTCCTCCTGCCTTCTGAATTTGTTGAAACTGATGAATTTGACAACAAATTAGGATAAAGTCACCACTGCCACAACAATTTCTGCCTTGTGTCAATCGCTTGCCAGTCAAGTTACGCGATGCCGTTATCTTGAATATGAAGCATGTACACTGCTGACAGCAGAATATGTCAAACATCCCCTTATTTATAGTAAACAATGTAGCATACCAATATGTCTTTCTGTTAGGTGCTCTTGTGTGAATGAATGATGCTATTTTTCTATTAAGTTTCTTAAAACAGACTTATTTTTCACTCATATAACTTTCAAATAATTATTTTGTCCCCTCAAGAACTGACTCCTGGCTGTTATATCCAAACTGGTTTGCCATTTGATATTGTCTGAACACTTTTTTCAGCTTTTCACATGCCTGATGTTGACTGGGGAGGTATATGTGCACTCATGCAGAAGAAGTAGGAGTTTCGACATCGAATTTGGCATTTGGAGAAGCTGATCCGAAGTCCGGTGTTGGCAGTGTGTGATCGACAACCCTTGTTTTGCCTCGCTGCGCTTTATTACCTTGTAGAAGTTGTGGAACTTGGACATGTAGGTACAGTAAGTACATTTAAGAACCCCAGTCCACTTGAGGCCCCTCTGTTGCTCACTATCAAGTGCCATAATAAGATGACCCTCATGCACTAGACATTTCTGACAGTGCTCCCTTAATGCCTCACTGTGCAGTTTTTTAGTTTGCAAACATGAAGTAAGGGCTATACACCAGTCCCAGAACCTGCTTAGATGAAAATAATACCCACTGGCTCTTTTGGAATGTAACATTATGGTTCTGAAATCATCTGTAAAGAATGTGATAGTGTTCGACAAAACTAAATTATCTCCCCTGTTTAGTAAAATGCATTGTATCTTTCATTCCCCTATAAACCCATAAATTATTGGAGAGAAACACTATTTTAAGCTGGTATTGCATGACACTGTTAATTGTGAATAAAAAGAATTACATTTATGTCAGAATAAGCTGTACATTTTCAAAATTATATGGAATTTTAACTTTGTTTCATTGAAACTGGCAAATAACTGAAATAAGCAAGTTTAGCCACCTTGAAACATTAAACAGTAAGAATGTTTGATGTCCTGTGAGTATTTTAAAGTCTTAACTAAATAAATCAATAGAGTTTAGTGTAATTTCCTTCCATGTTGTGGTTTCAAAAAGCTTTTTACTACTTGAGGGTCCATTTCAATTTCTCGGCTTTAATAGGCGGTATGGTTCACTGGTCAGTGTGTGAGATTGCTGTTAACAATGCACCCCTTTATTTCCTATTTTCTGGTAAAGTTCATTATCCAGCCTTACATATATGATGACTTTAAAGCTGCTTAATGTGTCCCTTGCTTATTGTTGGCCTGAATTCCATGCTCTCTGTCCAATTTTGAGATTTTTTTTCTGATTCCTTTCCATGTGTACTTATGTCATCAGCCTATATCATAGAGGATTATACTTTTGATTTTTGGAGTATATGAAAGCACAAACATTTGTGATAGCCCCTCCATAGATGATTTACCAAATGCTGACAGCCATTTGAGTGTTTAATTATATAAACAATGGATGGTGTAAGTTCGAGCAATCTCAAACAATATCAATCGCATCATGTCATGAGTGTCAAAACCATATTCCATGAATGTAGCAGACTCTGCTATGTTCTGATGATGTCAGCAAAGGAAGGCAAACAACAGACCACTACTCAATTTTAAATATGTATTGTAACTGGTTTTGAGGTTTAAAGATTTGTTCAATTTTTTTAGTCGAAAAAATATTTTAGGGTGATATGATCTATGCAGCCTCAATCATTTATAGAATTGACCCCTGACCACCATCTTTTATGAAATATAAATGAACTTCCATGGTCAGTGCATGAAGGTAAAATCTTCTTTATTAATACAGAAATGCCTTTTGTAAAACATTGATGAAGTGTACATCATTAAACTCTCACAACTCTTTCTGTGCATCAAAACTATGTATTCTGGTGCCATATAGACATGCTGGATAGGAACAAGTAGTGAAGCTTAATCCAATTTCCATTTTTTTTCTGAGAAGCTACATATATATACAACATATAAATCACAGATTTGACAAGTGCAAATATATTCTGATTTGTCTACAGGTTCTACTACACCAAATCAGTACCAGTTTGGAGAGTGCGGTTTTCGTAGGGAGCCTTCAGTGCAGATCGAGAGATATCTGCAGGCTGTGATTGGAGGATATTCTGTAAGATTTTTATGTCTTTCAAATGTACATCCATCCAGTTATTAAAACTGACCATGTTTTTCTATATTTAGTACTGTCTTTTTCAACATGATGACTTATGCTGAATGTGACCACAGCTATTTTCAAGTAGGTGACATTTGGTGCGAAACTGGGGGTGGTGTGTTTAGCTTCCGGTACTCGGAAAAGGAGCTGGCTAAGCTAGTCATTTTTATTTTTTTTATTGCTGCTCTAAGGCCAAACTGTGCACACACGTACAGGTAATAGCTGTTGAATGCTTAGTTATTTAAAAAAAAATCATAACGTTACTATAGAAGTCTATGGGAAAACATTTGGTTGTGTGTAACCTTAAGTTCTATTAAGGTGACAGACATCTGTAGTGATTTAAAGAAAAAACAGTTGTTGAGGCTATGATCTTTCGTAAAGTGTGACCTTAAAGCTATTTATTGCAATTGTATTCATAACAAGGAACATGCACTTCAAAGTCTAGCTTCAACAGTCTAACAGTAAAGTTGATGTTTAAGAGAATAGTAAATTTGCAAAGATCTATTGCAGAGGTCAGTTTCAGTGTTACTAAGGGCTTTTGGTTTTTTGCCCTCAATTTTATGGCTGAAGTTATGGGTTTTGGGGGTTGACTGGTAACTGACACACTTGCCAAATTGGACAAACTGCTAGCTGGCTGTCCTTTCACACCTCAGGACTTGTTGAATATGTATTGCGATTTTCTCCTCTTCCACAAGGTGAATGAAGGTGAAACTATCCTCATTTCTCTGTCAAGTCAAGATGGGTTTCCATGACATGAGAAAAACCTTCTTTTTGCCATAGCACCTCAATGTATGTAGATAATTCAGTGAAATGTCGTGGCATAAGAGTGTGTGATGGGGCCTTAGATAGTGTGTGTTTTTTTCAATTTTTCACAATATTAATTTTTTTATTGCATTTCAATTCATTTTCAGACAGGTGAGCTGGGAGGACGCAGAGACAAAACGACAGACAATACAGTACATAACCTCACTTGACTTTCCCTAACCACATTGGTGCATGACTTTCCTCACCCCACCCACCCACATTGATACATGTCTTTCTCCTACCCCACCCACCCACAATGGTACATGACTTTCCCCTACCCCACCCACCCACATTGATACATGACTTTCCCCTACCCCACCCACCCACATTGATACGTCTTTCCCCTACCCCACCCACCCACATTGGTACATGTCTTTCCCCTACCCCACCCACCCACATTGGTACATGACTTTCCCCTACCCCACCCACCTACATTGTTACATGAAGGTCAAAGGTTGAAGTTTTGACAATTATCACAATACACAACAAAACGTAATATGTGCTATTTAAGGATAAGATATATTGATGAACAACTTCTTTATTACAATTAGGAGCAATGTTTCAGTGTAGGTTCTAACACTGTTATCAAGCAAGCGATATGCAGAGTATGGTTGACAAGCCATACTCTGACATTGTTCATCCATAAATCTTTTTCTTACTAAGTATGCCAACTTCTAAATGCCTCTCAAAGAACTTAACATGTACTATTGTTCATCATATATCTGTATTGCAACTTTCAAAATGACACATGCATAATTGGCTCAGCAAGAATTACACTTTCAATATGACAGAAGTCATATCAGCACAAAAGGCAGGTAAAAGTCTTGTCTTGTATTGAAACTACTAATGGCCTCTATTCATAAAATCTATCATCTTGCCCACATGCAAGAAGTTTCAGATGAGATGTTGAAAAATACAGGCTCATTCTTGGTCAAATATCAAATATGATGTTGATGTTTAACCTTTCTTGGAAAGCAAATAGCACAGTGAGCTCAAACATGATAATGGCAGTCAGCATACCTGAAGTTTGTTCGAAGGATCATGAATGGTATTCAAGTATTCCCAGCTCTCATAGAACTGGTAAAATGTAGAAAAAGCTGTTTTATTTATATTCCATTAGGACGTTCAGTCTTGTGAAAAAACAAAAAACTTATATTTACTGTGTTAAAAATCCAAAATGCAGTTTGAACTTATAAGGTGATAGAAAATATATGAAAATAAGAAAAATTTAAGGAAATATAAATAAGAAGTAGCTGTATGTGTTTGAAGGGCTACAGCCTAGTTCATAACTACTTTTAAATAAATAATCATGAAACCTATGAGGAAGAGAATTTATGGATGTCAACTTCTATATTATGAGGAACACAACGTTTGGAGTATATTCTTACTCCTTCATCAGGTGAATAAATGCTCTGAGGCAGAGAACATATACATGTACCTATAAGAAAAAACTAAAGTAATAAATCAAAGGTAGAAACTTAACAAGGGGAGCAAACAGATAATTGGTGCTGATAGGTGATCAGCAATGGACTTATCACTTATCACTGATTGGTAAAAGGCAATGGACAATGGGCAAACGGGAGGCCAGGGGTTTAGTAGCACTGACAGTATTCAGGTGTATATACATCTGTTGTCTGCCTCGTAGCATTTATTCACCTGATGAAGGAGTAAGTATATACTCTGAAACGTTGTGTACATCATAATAGGAAGTTGATATCTGTAAATTTTCTGCCTTATGTGTATCACTTCTAAATGCCTTTCAAAGACTTAATGAAACCAATGTCTTAGATATATTAAACATTGATGACAACTCTTAAGATTTATGGACAAATTGATTTGAAATAAGATCTTCCCATTGAGCAACAAATAAATGCTTAATGACAAAGCTCTCAATGGGTAGGGCCATTATTGTGTTGGCATGGCCAGCTATCAAACAGCATGTCCAGTGAAGCATGGCAAGGACAGTTACGATCCTCTCCTGCACTTCCTATCAATTATGTACTTCATGCACTCACTGAAGCCTTTTCTACCTGTTGTCTTACACTTTCCATATGACAATAAACATTCCCCATGTACATTAATTTGTGAATTATGAACATCAATATAGAATTATGTGATTGATTATTTAATACTTTTTCTTGGTGTTCTTCTAGAAAGGATGAAATTGTTAGGTTATCTTAACTGAGAAGAATTCACCAAAGAATAGAATATATTTTGACTGTGAACTATAACACAAGTTAAAGATTGGGAAATACCTGTGAATGAGGAGACAGTTTCAGCTGGATTTAAGCTGGTGGTTGATGCTGGGTCATTTAATCACTATGTGTAGTGCTAATTAAACCAGGCCTGGTTGAGAAAGTCACATCAGAACTAAATGCAGGTAAATGTCTAACTACTTGTCCTGCATTGAAACTACCAACAGCCTCTAATCATATAATCTAACATCTTCCCCATATCACAAAGCAAACTGAACTTTGTAACACTCAATTTTCCTGTGTCTGTTGACAATTCAATGGAGTTTTCACTAGCATACTGGCATAGATAAGATAGTGTATCAATTAGCAAGAAGGACCTGTCTAGCTGTGCACCTGGACAGATGGGCTGGGAAGTTGTAACAGATGGGTTGCCTTCTGAAAATTTCACAACCACATGAGCATGCATGTCCATTGAATTAGGAATATAATAAATCCATACAGACCTATGGAAAATCATGGATCCAGAAGTTTTCTGAATAAACAAGATAATATTTTCAAGGTTTGATTTTTGAAATTGTAATTTCTTATTCATATGGGAAACCAAATTTCCAAATAGTATGTTCAATACCATACATTGTGTTATGATATTGTAATTGATCATATAGGGTAATCCCAACAGTGGGAATAGCTAAATATAGATAGACTGACTGATGCAATCGATTGTTATGCTTTTAATGGGAATATTATATTGTCAGTAAAATAAATCTGTGTACTCGCAAAACTGTGATACTATTTAATTTGATGTCACATAAGCAAAAAGATGTCTTATTTCAAACTTTTCATGTTTCTTCTGTTGGAAAAAAGTATCTATGTATGATCATAGCTTGAGAATTTAGCAATTTTAATTTAAATGTGCCTATTAGAAAAGTCATAACAGGTAGAAATTTAAACCAATTGCTGAATATATTTAATTTCAGCATAATTTACACAAAAGTAAATTGTCCACATGCAAAAGACTGATGTAAAAATAGCTGATGGGAGGCCTAATGAAATATGAGTATAATATGACCCAAATATAATTGAAAAAGAAACACATCATTTTGAAATTGTCATCAAGACTGAGTTTTATTGGTGTTGTTTTCTTGTCAGACAAGCTTTTAAAAGGTTTCTTACTTGGTATCAGTCATGTTTCTACAAACAACTAGACATGAACAATGAAAGTGATAATTAGGGTACCAGAGCCAAGTGGCAAAACACAATGACTCTGACCAACTACAGTACTCCTCCACAAAGCAAACATCAACAGTTGGCTGTAACAGTCAATGTGTAAATTTCACTATTGCAATTTACAAAACACCTAAATATTTCAGTCATTTTTAAAACTGACATGCATTATGATAACAAATTCCAAACATTTGGATGTTCATTTTCATCACCCACTGACTGAAAATGATAGGATTAAAAGAAAACTAAGTCAATGTATATTTTTGGCTTCTAATCCTAGCATAAATAGTCTATTGTGATGTTTTCAAGCACCTTTGAACTTCTTAATAATTTTCAGTCACTGTCAGATAGATGCACAAAATTGCCAAAGTGAATCCCATTTTACACATCGACTGTAACATTTACACAGCTTGCATATTAATTAGCTTTATACTTCTTGTATCCTGATTAGCTTTATCTGATAAGGTGAACTCACTGAAAACATTTCCACCTAAATATGCCACAAAATATCTTCTAAATTACAACATGACAAAACTCCAAGCCATCCAAGTGCATGTATTATCCAGAAAAGTAAATTTTATAACATTATAGGAGATCTATTCAATAAAAACTTTTTTAATAGTCATACAAAGTACATACTTACACCCCCCAAAATAATATGTGCTTTTATTGTTATCTAAAAAGCAACAAACAACTGCCCTGATCCCACCCATGTTTGCTTGTGAAATCCCAGCTACAAGGTCGAGCTGTAGCTTTGATGTCACCAGAGTGTTGTAGATATCTCTTTCGTCTTAAATTCATGCAACCTACTCACATTCCTATAAAAAATCATCCATGAACTCAACTTAAATGAGGATGTTTAGACTGGAGGGTTTTAAGCATGTTATGACAGTTTCAGTGTGAACTTTTAATTGTAAATGATTGGGGAGCAGACTTTGTGTTAATCATGTTAACAATTTTTAATAAAAAGTGATGTTGAAAACTGGCATATTTTGTTATGTAAATAATACACGTAAACTAAATGGTAATAATTAAGCTTCTTACATATGAAAGTTATAAAGCAACTCCATCTGTTGAACATTATGTTAAACATGTAATGTACAGAGACCACAGTCATGTTTTATCCAGATTCAGATGTGATATTTTACCCTTGTTTATTGAAACCGACAGATATGCCAAGCCTCTTGTGCAACCTTCAGAGGAAACTTGTAAATATTGTATTTTACCAAATCATGTACATGTTGATATGATGGAAAATGATTTTGCATTTTTTAATTCAATGTAATTTTATGATGATTTGCGTTTCAATCTTTTTCACAAAGCAAGTGAAAATAATCCTTGGTCCTTGGTTTTATAACATTAATGATGAAGATAAATTTGTATATATACTCTTCAAAAAAAGAAATGCAAAGCCAGATTTGTGTGAGGTAGGAAAATACATTTATATGAGGAAACGTACAAGGTATTGAGCCAAAATGTTGTGGAGAGAACACTTGGTGATTTTTGTCATCTCAGTTATCAGTACAAAGGAAAAGTCCAAGGTGAAGGTCAGCTACAATCAATAACAGCGTATGTCCCCCTTTGGAATTGACAGCGGCCTGACATCTCCCCATGGAAGAGATGAGTATGAGAATCACATCCTGGGGAATGGTAGCCCACCTGGCCTGCAATGCAAAAGCCACCTGCTGCAACGTCTGGGATTGTGGTTGACATCTATCCAATTGATCCCTTAGGTGCTCTATCGGCTTCAAGATCTTGTGATTCTGCTGGAATACACCACTGCCTTTGGCTACAATTGGGAGGACATGTGGTAGGAGAATTTCGTTGATGTATCATTGAGCCGTAAGATTGCCCTGGATAGGAACCAAACCTGTCCTGCCACAATGATAGATAGCTGCCCATATCATAAAGCTACCCTCACCAATGTTGTTGAACTGTCACTGTTCGATTGACGCAGATACCAGGCAATCAAAACCCCTGCACTTTAATACCGTTCATAGTGCTGGTTTGCTACTAATGGTTTGCATGTCCTTGTTGTGATCATTTTGATCTGGAAAATTGTCACTGACACTATAACACATTAAACCTCTTCATTTTGCACCTCTTGGTCCACTAATTTTGCATTTATGGCCACAAATATCCATTTTGCATTTCTTTTTTTAAGTGTATATAATGAAGAAAAGTAAAATACAAAGCCTTTTAGCCTCAACGCTTTTTAAAATGTTTTGAAGAAGGCAAATGTAATCTTTATTTTATACAACCAAGTATTTGTTTTTTTTAATATATCTTTATTTATTTTATTTCTTTCATAATTATTTCGTTGTTTTGTATAATTTGATTATAGTGTCTCATAGGCCAATTTGTGGCTCAACGCACTGTATTTTATATGTATATATCATACAGTGATCGCTCGCTATAACGCTACCAATGGGGTCCAAATAATTGGTGGGCGTTATAGACGATGAGCCGTTTAACCGAGGCCGAGGCGCGCGCTCGGAAAATCTCAAATCATCAATATGTGTTTATCTCACGTCACATCAAAATAGTATATATTTTTATGGACCTAGATCTACCTGTAATATCATTCATTTATTAAATCTGTCACATTTCACAATGTCTGAAATACGTATTCCATTTCAATTTATCATTTTTAATCGATAAATTAAAAAATTATTCACTATTTCCCGCGATGTTATTGAAAATAAAATTCTCTGACACACATTTCGACAACGGGTCCACATCAAAGAGCAAAATAAAGACGTTTTAAACAAATCTTTAAATATATTATACAAAGTGATAAATAAAATCAACAAAAATATATCTAAAAGTAATCAAACTTACATCTAAGTTATTATTTCCATCGTTTCGTGCGATCGCGTGTAATGTAAGTCAAATGACATCTCGGCTTTCGTCGCCTTGAATTCTCGGCTCGGACACAATGTTTAATGCAAAAATATATGCATGAAAAATCTTTGTCACAGCTCGTAACCTAGCACGATACATTCGCGAAGTTCCATATTTTTAATATATATCGTGATTTCCTGCTTAAAACGTTCAGATTAACACGATTTAACAAAAAATCTTTTGCCAACTTCTGAAATTTATCAAACACGAGCGTGGTATCACAGCTATAATTTGATATGTATATGTTTTACATGTTCAAGTGCCTTTTGCCCAACCCTGACAATCAGGTCACGCACCCGAATCCTGTCCAGCCTGATGTACATGATCTGATTCACCTGACAACCTCTGCCTCATCATTCTCTTCGCCTGCATGTTAAGACGTGTTCCATCTTAGAGAGAATACTTTGGCCTTAATTTTCTCAAAGTTTGACGTGAGTTAAGTGTACTACTTGCAACATTATGGGCAAGGATCAGCAGAAACGTCTGGCCTGCATGAAGTGTCACCATACATTTTCACCGGTGGATCCATTATGTTGTGACTGTCAGTGGGTTTGCACACCGAGTTTCCGTTGTGCAGAATGTTCTCATCTTTCCGACGAGGCATTTACGGGATATTTACGCAAACGCCAGAAAAGGAACATGATCGGAAATTAAACAAGAGACACGAGACACAGACTTTCCTGGTCTTAGAAACCCAAACTTATGCCTAAGGCTAGCGTCCATCCAACCCCAAAATCAGTGGTCAAGCAAACGCCATCAGCCATGATCACATCCCTATCAGTCGAGGATGCCATCTCACACAGCTTTTTGCACAATGAAATTACTGCCATTTCTTCACAATCGACTATCACTAGCGATCCACTGACACTTACAAACTCCCATTTTACAAATACGTCAGACATACGTATGGTATGGTCGTACTACAGAACTTCTATCAACTCGATGTCATCCATCAACATTGGATGTCGCAATTCGACCAGTCAACTCTACTTCACCAAGGCCCAATTGTACCCTAAATTAGGCTACTCCGATATCCATCTCAATCCCATCGATACTATCCTTACCCCACATCTGATCGATATGGGGATCATTGATATCGGCCCAACTCCACGACTACGGCACAGACGACTTCAGGTACTGCGGTTAGAGACAGACTCGATAACACGCCTACTTCTCAGGTTGCCACCCCGGCAAGCCAGGCTTCACCTCTGTCATCTATGGGCAGCTACGCCCTGGTGGATCCTACTCTGATTCTTCCCTGGATAGCAGACACACTCAACCTTCCTCGTAGTGCAACTGAGGATGATCTCCTTTCGGTGTTTGCGATGTCGACTAACACGGCTCCTCCCATCATGTTGCCTCTAGTGGCCATCATGATGGACCCCCCCCCCGAAGAAGCTGGATTTGGCCTTTGCTGCCTTCCATCAGCAGACATGCTATCTATTCCCCGGTTCCACCATTGCCTCTTCTCCTGAGTTGGATGGTAACACTGCGACCCTCACCTGAAGCGTTCCTCCACTGCATCCGTTATTGATGATCAGAAACTAGTTCACCATCAGACAGACCCTGCCATTGTTGTCCTCAATACTATCAGTGACAGACACAGTAGCTATGTCTGTGGCCCATGCTGAGATTTCATTGGAAGCCATCAGAGGGACCCTAAATTTAATCCAAAGCAAATTCCAGTGACCTTATCACACATCAGTTGGGATCACTTACCACTCCACAGCAAAGAGGTCTACTCACCTACTGTCCTTGGGAGCAACATTATAAAGTGAGACTCTTTCAAATGCCATGGTCATCTCCCTACCTATTCGATAACAGGATTCAGGAGTTTGTGCAGGAAGTCACAAAGGAGACTGAGCTCCAAGTATCAGTACACCTCCTTTGACTTCAGAGGCAACAACTGGAGGACCAGCAGAGGCAGGACTACAGACATCCCCAATTCATCCCCTTCCAACAGGATCTCTGCAATGTCATTAGTGGAAAATCTGATTCTTTTTGTGGTGGAGGAAGAGGACAAGGCTACAAAGTCTCAAATCCAACATCAGTCACCTTCACCTTTAAGAAGCACCCCGGAGAGTCGCCCAAGAAGGGCGATGTTTCCTCCAAGTGAGTCTTCCCGTCTCCGGGAAGGAACCTTCCGTCTCCAGTCGCACCTGTCACTCTTACACAGGTGTAGGTGGAAGACGAGGTCAGTCTGCAGCCACCTGGACCATCCTGGACTAGCCCTTTGTGTCTCAAATCCTATGAGACTGGGTACCGGCTGCTGCTCATCAAAGTCCATCCAACGATGTCCAATCCATCCCAGAGGGTGTATCCAGCCAAACAGTTGACGACACTGCAGGACCACGATAGGTACGTTGATCTCAAGCATGCCCTAGAGTGTTTAGGCCCCAGTCCCAGAACGCCAGGGTTCTACTCGCAGATAGTTTTGATCACAACAAAATGCCAGCAAGAAATTTCGCATGATTTTCAACATGAAGCTGTTCAACGCGCAGAACCTTGAGAAGTCATGCTCCTTCGTACCATCATTTGACAAGGGGGACTACATGGTCTGCCTGGATCTACAAGATGCCAACCTTCATGTCCCATCCATCGAGAGCACCGCCACTACCTCCAAGGTAATACCTACTTATCACAAAGTGTTTTCACCCAGAGGGATGGTCTCTGAGTCATTCATAGACGGCTGCATCCAGGCCCATGCCGCCTGGAACGTTCTAGTCTAGCATCTAGCTTTCACGCAGAGATTACTCAGAGACCACACCCTCTTGTCAACTGCAGTTCATTGAAGCTTTTTTCGACACTGATCTCGTGAAGATGTTTGCTCCTCTGGACAGGTGGAAGAAGATACAACGACTCGTGTCGTTAGTACTCAATCTTTACATCAATGGCAGCAGTAACTCGGAATTTTGACGTCAGCACAAGCTCTTACCCAGAGAGGTTGACTACAACTACGGCCAATTAAGCGTTATCCAAGACCTTATCTTCAGATCGACGATTGTCGGGTCCTGATTCATCTCCCCCTGTTCCTGTACTGTCATATGCAATGGTGGCTATCCATTACGAACGTCTGCTCCGTAGTTAACCTGGAACACTTTCTACCAACTCACCTACTGTTCGTGGACCCATTGACAGGGGGTTGGGTAGAGCACCTTCAGTATGTCAGACATCATGGCTCTGGTCAGCAATACAATCAACCCTCCACATCAACAATTTCAAATTCAAGGCAGTCATTCTAACATCTACCATTGGGCGGAAGTTCTTTGGTGGTACATCGATCAGGTCATGTACGACAGGCTGCACGGGATTCGGGTGCATGACCTGATTGTTAGGGTGGTCACCATGGTGATGCAAGGGGTGATTGGGGGAAATGAGCTTAGAAGCTGGAAACTTTGGAGGAAGAATGAAATGCATAGATTGAGATAGGATAAGTTTTATTCATATACAATTTACTGCAAAATTTACCATGTTAATTGTCGCAACATTGTCAACAATATCCAGGTGATTGTTGATGATTTTGCTTGAAAACAAAATGCAGCTAAACCACTCTGATATTCTCTAAATCTTTCTTTATCGTTTTAGGAAAAAAGAATTAAATAAAAACCCTGAATAATTTTGAATGAAATTAATGAAATACAATACAAAATAACAAAGGAACATGCTATTTTCCTGTGCTACAAACTTGCATCAATGTTTTCACTTTGGAGAGAAAATTTTGTCTGCATGCAAAATTCAGTGTCTTCTCATTCTACCTACAACTCAATTCATCGACACTCAGTTGATACACCCACTTGCTGATGAGACATCTAATCATTTGTTTAAATGTAAATATATTAGATGCAAAAGTATATAAAATACCTAATAAGAAACATATTGATGACACATTAAGATTTGGAAACATGGGCATTTTTTGTTCCAGTGCTCTGCCTTGCTAAAGCAATAAGAAATATTTTTTACCCATGAGTTATCATAAAACCACAAAATTCAATCCATATTTTATGTTAATACAACATCACTTACTCAAAATTTCATTCATACCATGTACAACTGTGAGTAATCCCATGGGAAAGAAAACTGATTAATGCCATCAGGAAATATTATTTTCACAAGTGTGCTTACATCTATTTATAAAAATGGAAACTATTTGACACCTGTGTTACTTTGCACTTACCTTTCATATTTAGCTGGTATGGCATGATATAACTGAAATACTGTTCAAAGTTTGCTTTAAACCATTAATATGCTGACAAATTAAAATAATGTCTCCAACTTACCATAATTTATTTGCTAAACAAAAGCAACCCTTAAACTCAATACAATACCAAATATTCCAAATACCACACAACCACTCCATACTAGGAATACACATTCTATAAGTCCTTCAATAAGTCTTTCTGTCTGGTGACAGTTTTGTAAGTCTTTCTGTCTGGTGACAGTTTTATAAGTCTTTCAATAAGTCTTTCTGTCTGGTGACAGTTCTAAAAGTCTTTCTGTCTGGTGACAGTTTTATAAGTCTTTCTGTCTGGTGACAGTTTTATCAGTCTTTCAATAAGTCTTTCTGTCTGGTGACCGTTCTAAAAGTCTTTCTGTCTGGTGACAGTTTTATCAGTCTTTCTGTCTGGTGACAGTTTTATAAGTCTTTCACTAAGTCTTTCTGTCTGGTGACAGTTCTATAAGTCTTCCACTAAGTCTTTCTGTCTGGTGACAGTTCTAAAAGTCTTTCTGTCTGGTGACAGTTTTATCAGTATTTCAATAAGTCTTTCTGTCTGGTGACAGTTCTAAAAGTCTTTCTGTCTGGTGACAGTTTTATCAGTCTTTCTGTCTGGTGACAGTTTTACAAGTCTTTCTGTCTGGTGACAGTACATTAAATCTTTCTGTCAGCCAACAGTTCTAGCTTTGTGTCTGCTAACAATTACATAAGTCTTTTGGCCTGCTAACAGTTCTATAAATCATTCTGTCTGATAGCAGTTCTATATATCTGTTGGCTAACAGATTTGAAAGTCTTTTAGCCTGCTAAGATTTCTATAAGTAAAGATATTATTCTATAATTCTTAACAGATTCGGTAGATGATATTCAATTTATCTGTTTACGGTTCAACCAACTAGAGCCTAAATGAAGAAGTTTAGTTAACAGTTAGCTTCATATGCCAAACTGCTCCAACTTTGATGGTTAGAAAATTAAAATATAAAAAAAACACCCTGATAAAGAGAACAAAGATATCTCTCAACGACAAACATTCATTTCCGTTTAAAGGGAAAGTGAAGTGAAAAAATTGGTTGCGATTTTTTTTCAGAATATCAGTTTTCCTATATACATTAGGTCAATTTCAGAGGGAAAAATATTCATAACATTGATAGAAAGTATTTAAATGTCCAGGTGAAAGTGCTGAAATCACATGCTCCAGAATTGGCTTCCAAAATATATATACTGAATCGCAAAAGAAACATCACCATGGATAGATGTATGAGAAACCTTTTTTGTCCAAACGCTGTAAACATACTTTGAGACATATTAAATAGATGAAACTTGGCAAAACTGATCAAGGTTGAAATTAAAGTGTCAAATGTTCTTAAAGTGAAACACAACACTAGTCTCTGAGAAAATGGCATCACAAGTCAGTATCCTGTGTGTTTGCCATTGATGACTGCCGTGCAACGTTGATAAATGGAATGGATCAGGCAGTTGATAGGCACTTGAGCCCACACTCTGAGGAACGCCTGACGCAGTTCAGCTGCAGTTGTCAGCCTTGGTCGGACATCATTCAGTTGTCTTTGAATCTCGTCCCACAGGTGCTCAATGGGATTTTAATCGGGGTTTGAGGGCAGGCCACTGCATAGTTCTGATGCCATTCTGCTGGAGGAAGTCTCTTGCTGGAGGAAGTCCGATGTTCTGGAAGACCACAGGGCCGACCCTATGGCCGTTATTTTGCCTTCAGTCACACTAATTAAAATTTTCAGATTTTCAACAGACGTCCTCTTCACTGTCAATCACACAATATAGCCCAATATAGCACTATAGCAACCCAAGCTATGACATGCATAATGGTGGGAATCTCACTTCTTTCCTATGTCCGCTAGAGCCAACACCTATTTATAGTTGAAATGATCTCGCACTTGGTAGTAGTCACATTAGTCTAAGATTGTTCGAATAGTTTTCTATAAAACAGACAAATTAAGTCAATATTAATAGCTGCTAATTGTCGTGACAATAATACTCTTGAAGTACAAGGGGGTGTGAGTTGTTTTTATGAGGTCGTGATGGAGTCTCCCTCTACTCCTTGTTGCAAGAAGTGGGGTCATTTTATGATCACGGGAGATTCTCATAGCAGCTGCAGGCACTGGACAAAATATCATCCATTCCAAAAAATCCAAAACTTGGAAATACCACCATTCCAATTGGAAATATGACCATTCCAATATTTGGAAAGGTCATATTTCCAAGCTTGGATTTGTTTGGATTTGTTTGGAAATGTTTGGAATTGTTTGGATACAACATGTCATAATCATATCTGTTAAAAGTTGTACAACTTTTAACCTCATGTGAGATTAGTAATGACATGAAAGTAAATAATTAAGAGTATTTTGGCACTATGTACCACGAAAAGACCAAATGAGCAAATTTAACTAAAAGAAATTCTGTCATTTAAAGTGGCTACTCTTTATATTTAATTTCTTATCTTCCTTGTCTATAATCATATGACATTGACTTTGAACAATTAAACAAATATTTTGTTTTCCCATACCGCCTTACGGTTGTCGTAGAACAAAGACCGTTTCGAGAATATAGAGGGCCTCATTATAATAATTTGAACTAATATACATACATATATGTACATAATAGTACTAGGTATAAATGAATTTTGATAAGTGTTCGTACAAGAATATGAACTTCGAATTATCTCGGAATTATGCGCAACACATAGGGCTGAAAATTTTATAATTGTTCTGGAACTATCTGACGGTAATTCAAAACAGGGAACAAGATTTCGTCAAATGAATCATCTAGTCAGGAATGCAACGATTTAAATGCTGACAAAATGAATAAACATATCTGGAACAGAGTAGACTGTTCATGTGGACAATTATATGCTACGTCTATTGCCAATGAAGTTTATCACCCCATGTTATAGCATTTGTTTCATATAAAAGATAGAAACCAAATAAATGGGACAATTAGTTGTTATGAATTAGCTTTACCTCTGTGACATATCACACAACTAAATGTGAATATGTTTATCAAATAATCAATTACAGTAATTAACCTAGTGTCCTTATTTATACACAATTTAATTACGTATTGGGGTACAATATATAATACACATATACACGGAATGATTTCTTATTTTGTCAATTTAATTGACACAAATCAAAGTGTGAAAGTAGTGATCAAGGGTATAAATACTCAATTGTATGTATTAATCCTAATAGTATAACAATAAACCCTGTGTATATACTGAGCATATTTAGATACATCCGGATCTACGACCGCAGCCATATAATCAATCAAGGAAAGTATATTAGATTGAATTACAAATGTGCTATCACTTAAACAAAATTTTCCATTATCCACCTAAGCCTAAACCTGGGAGAAATAAAGTTCTGTTCTGTTCTGAAGACGCCGTCATGATTAGTTGGCGCCAGTCTGGACTGTCCAATCAACGTGAATATACAAACCGTGATGTTACTTGACCAGTTGATGACACCTGTCAAACTCAAAGTGCCCCACCATGTGTAATACTTTAGCGTACTTGATTGTTTAATTTGCAGTTATATCACTGTTAGGCTGAGTGATGAGAGAATACATTTTGTTGTTTTTGTTAACGATCGTTTCCATTGTCAACGTGGTAACGTTATAAGTGATCATGATGAAATGAAACATATTAAAATAATCAGAGGGACTGACGATCGCATTTTTCGCATAAATGTCATGCTCGCATTAATTTCATGATTTACTGAAGATAGATTTGAACATTTCTGAGCAACAATCATGTTTGGGTAAGGGAAGTAATCTTGTCTCCGCTTGCAATTGGATTCAGTTCCCAGATCGCAGCTTGACTGTTCGGTACGGCCGAAAGGCGGCATCCATGTTGTTCACGCTCCGCTGATCACAGGGCCTCATTTGTCTGTATTCTGCTTATGAGCTTACGTACGGTCAATTAGCCAGTCCAAGAGACAATACCCTGGTTCTACCACCTTTAGGTGTAATTACGTCGCATGCTCCTGGTTCACGGTTCGTCTGATCTCCCGTCATAAAACCACGATGTTTATTTACCTGGAGCCTCCGACAGCGCCGACTTCCTGTGTACATGTACGTACATGGCAATAAATGGTTTGACAGTTGTTTGACGGAATCAATCAATAATTATTGACACGGTGATGTAATTAAAATTTGTCACTATTCACAACTCCTATTTTTCTTTTTCTATTGTTCAGCTGTATTTTCGACCAGTTTTATATGTATAAAAAATCTTCTCTTGTATTTATAAACCAAACCTAAAAACATTATATAAGAACAATTGAGTTTTTAAACCGCAAGTTTTCTATTAAAACAACCATGCAAGTAAGATTTCAGCCTTAATATTACTTTAGTCACTCCACAGATTACACATCTTATATGCTGCAAACGCAGCGAATGTAATGCTGCTACGTCACAGCTGCCTCGGTAATTAAGGGTTGGAATGTTTTTGTGAAGGCAGTTAGAGCAGACGAATTTCCCCCCTCGCTGTATAAAGGCGGTCGCTAACCGTATATGTGTATTTTTCATGTTTTGGGCTTGATTTGATTGTCCTTTGGTGAAAAGAAATGTTCAATTGTGAAAGCAAACCCTTTTCCCCTGAACGTTAAAAGACAGCTGACTTTGTTTTTGTCTGAAATATCAACGTTTGGAGTCGTTTATATATTCGGGAATCGATATTATGGTTAATATTTATAATATAACATGGACAATTATTAATCATCACCGTTTAAGTGCTATTCACAAATGTATGTAAATCTACTTCGTGATGAATGAAGCATGGCAATAAATGTATGCATCTGATTCTTCATTTGTTCTGTATTCTTTGAGGAGAATGAGTTTCGTGAATGATGATCACTCTCACAGATTTGTTGATAAGAGGATAGGACTTTAACTGGAGAATAGTTATGAAAAATATATATATATAAGTATAGGCGGTCTGTGCACATGTGGTGAAACTGATACCTCATTGATTTGCTAATCGGGACTTGGAAATCATAGTCTGTCATTAAATTGATTTTAAAATATATGGTTTTGACTGTAGTACGTCCTGACATCATAATATTATGTTGTAAACAACTTATCTCATCTTATGTTAAGTAAAACAATTATTGATAACTTCCTGAATTCCAATTGTTCAATGAACAGAATTATTCACAGCTCTGGCGTGAGACAACAATAAATTAGATGTTACCAAAGAATGTCCATTTTATGATCTTAGGCACATGTCGGCGCACTTACATGTGAGCCGTCTAGACGACTGTATGTTTTGTAATCAAATGGCAGCTGCCATCCAGCCGAATACTTAATCTTGAGACCTATTAGTTGTCTCATAATTAACCAAAACATTAGCCCAAGAAACCAAACTCTAGCTCGCAAACACCCCTTACTCACCCCAATATCCCAAAGAATAACTAACTACCTCAATGAACACCAAACTCAAAATCTTAAACAAAACTGCAAAAAATCAAATATCTTCACCCCTAAACTCAAAATACCCAAAATAGACACAATGCTAGCTAACCAAATAAATAAACAAACCGACCCAAACATAGCTAAAACCACCACACTTACATACACACACGAAAATTGGCAAAATGGGTGTCACATATACACTGACGGATCTTCAGACCCGATCTCCAACCACACAGGCTTCGGAGTCCATACCACACAACCAGTTATATCCACACAATCTTACCGACTCCCTAACAACCAATCTATATTCACGGCCGAACTTATGGGCATGGCCTCAGCCCTGCATAACCAACAATCTAAAAACAACAATAAAATCCTAATTCTCACCGACTCCCTTAGTGGACTACAAGCCCTCCAAAACAAAAATACCAAAAAACGACCTAAATTAATAAACCAAATACTTAAAATCTCCAACGACCTAACAAAAGCAGGCAAACAAATAACCTTCTTGTAGATCCCCGCCAACGTAGGAATTTACGGCAACGAAAGCACCGATAAAGCAGCTAAATTATCTCTTAAAATACTAGAAATAAGCCTAAACCTACCCATCTCAAAATCAGAAATTAAAAGTGTAAACAAACAAAAAATAAACAAAAAATGGCATAATCAATATCAAAACTCAAATAGCCATATCAAAAAAGTGCTCAGAAAACCACTAGCCAAACCTAAAATCCTACACCCCTCTAAAACAATTGACAGATTAATTACAAAACTCCAAACAGGACACACGAACCTAAATAACCAACTTCAAAAACTTAAAAGACACACCACAGGCAACTGCCCCCACTGCAAACAACCCGAAACCACAGAACACGCACTTATCCACTGCACCCACTACCAAACACACAGAACCACTCTACAAACCACCCTCAATCTAAATAAGGTTCCTACTCTAGATGAAATACTAAACACTCAAAATAAACTCGAAAACGTCAAGGCCCTAGGCGTATTCCTAATCAAAACAGACCTAATTAAGCGCATCTAAAAACTAATTAATGTACCAATCCAAATAAACATACAAACACCCACCTCACCCGGCTCCCTTAGTTCCCTCCTCCACCCACCTCGGCATTTATTCCAAATTTAAAAATCTCAAAAATTCAATATAAGCAACCCTCTAAAAGCCCCCTCTTGGGTTGCACACACCATTTTCACCCTTTTCGGAATACACAGGCCCGTGTGCGAAATACGCTGCAGTCGGAAAGCATATGTTAAATCTTCTATATCAGTCAGTAGTTGTCTCAGCACTATACACAATCAGCAATCTAAAAAACAAAAACAAAATCCTCATCCTAACCGACTCCCTCAGTGGACTACAAGCCCTCAAAAATAAAAACAGTAAAAACCACCCCAAACTAATAAATCAAATACTCAATAGCTCAAACAACTTAACTAGGGCAGGTAAACAAATAGAGTTCATTTGGACCCCCGCCCACGTAGGAATCTTTGGAAATGAAAAGGCAGATAAAGCAGCAAAATTATCCCTTTAACTCCCAGAAATAAGCTTAAACTTACCCAGCTCAAAATCAGAAATCGAAAGTCTCACTAAACAAAAAATCAACAAAAAATGGCAAAATATATACCAAAACTTAAATAGCCAAATCAGGAAAGTACTCAAAAAAAACCTAAATAAACCAAAAATACTACACCCATCCAAAAAAATCGACAGAATAATTTCTAAACTACAAACAGGCCGCACCAAACTAAATAATCACCGTAAAATAGCTAATCTACACACAACAGGAAACTGCCCACATTGCAAACAACAAGAAACACCAGAACACGTACTCATTCACTGCACACACTACCAAA
Source organism: Haliotis cracherodii (assembly GCF_022045235.1). Lineage (NCBI taxonomy): Eukaryota > Metazoa > Mollusca > Gastropoda > Lepetellida > Haliotidae > Haliotis > Haliotis cracherodii. The sequence goes on from NW_027266286.1 coordinate 36,975,765, forward strand.
CACTCCGAACAACACTACAGACCACCCTAAATCTTAAAACCGGACTTACACTAGAATCAATCCTAAATCCATAAACTAAATTAGAAAAATTCAAAGCCTTAGGTTTATATCTAATTAAAACAGGACTAATTAGTCGCATTTAAACCCCAAATAAAATAATAAAACCAAAACTACCTTATCTAACAACCACCCAACACACACAGCTCCCTTAGTTCGTCCCCCACCCACACTTGGCATTCTTTCCAAATCTCAAAATTTCAAAATTACTATATAAGCAACCCCTAAAGCCCCTAATTCATAGTCTTTTTATTGTTCAAATTTCTGATGAAACATATTTTAACTTGTTCCTTCTAACCATATTTCCAAACCATTCCAAACCATTCGAAGTCATTCCAAACATTTCCAGTGCTGGAAATATGTTTGGAAATGTTGCCATTCCAATTTTGGATTTATTGGAAAGATCGATCTTTCCAAGCTTTGGAAAGTTTGGAATGAGCGATCTTTCCAAAGCATTCCAACGTTCATTCCAAATTGGAATGGATGCTATTTGGTCTTGTGAGGATTAAGTGAGTTGGATTCAACGCCGCTTTTAACAGTATTCCAGTTATATCGCATGTGCACGGGTATAGTGCTGACAAACCTAGAAACATAATCGGGGTGAACCGGTATTCGAACCCACAATCATAGGTTTCTGGTGTGCCCAAGGGACGCAAATCTGCACAGTGAATTGTGGCGCCTTAGAGGACTGGGCCATCTGTGCCCCCCAGCAGCTGCTGGAAGTGCAGAGAGGCTCTATGTACAGATAAGGCAAGATGCGATCAGTGCTCAACCATGAAAGTCTTCACCAAGTTAGCTGAAGCTTTAACTAAAGCTAGAAGGTGTGAAGCAGCTAAGAAGAAAGTTAAAGTCATTGCGAAAGAATCATCTCCTGCGTTCTCTATGAACTTGATTCAACAACTCTTCAAACAACAGCAGGAGATGATGGAGGCGATGTTTGAGTCATGCTTCTCAGCTATAAACAAAGATATGAAGAAAAGGAAAACAGTAATGGGTAAGAAGAGTCCTCTGGCCAAGAGGCCGCATGAGGGACAGCCATCTGTTTATGCCACAGCCACGGCCATACGGCCTACCCCAGCTAACCATACCGACCAGCCGTCCGACCAGCTGGGTAGAAGCTCTCTAACTTTAACCTACTGTGATACATGGGCATCTTGATCTCAGCTTGGGTCCCGTCCCACACTCCCCAGCTCCACGGTAACCCAGCTGACCATCCAGCCAATCAGCCTACCGTATGGTCGCCATCAACCGACAGTACCCAAACCATTCACACAGACTATTATTGGACTATCATGAACATCCACCCCTCCCGGGAATTACCTACAGTCATTCTGAGGTGGAATCGGACCTATATGAGGAGGTTGATCAGTCTGACGATTCACCCCAGTGGGATTATACAGAGGGATACACCTTTTGTGGAACTCATTGAGGAGTTACATCATTTTATGCCTGTAGACAGAAAATTCACCACCTAAGATGCCGGAATATGGAGGATGTCATGCTCCTACACATCATCTCAACATATCCACCAGACATTGCTGTGGCCGAGTTATGCAGGCAAAGTGGTAGATCAGGCGTCTAAAAATGTACTCAAGCTCAGACATGATGACAGGCTACCCTTACCTACATTGAAGTGGAAGTACTTCTGGATCATCAAGTTTTGAACGAAGATTTTACGAAGCTAGTACACAACCCTAATACTAATGTCACGTTACCATGCTTCACGGATCAAGGACCTGTCATGGCTTCTAGACATTCAATGGACATTGGTGCCTATATCAACTGCTTCGCGACAGAAACAGGCACATCATTTCACCATTGCAGACATCATATGAAGGACAATTAGGACGGATCAAGTCGAACTTATCCACAGCCTGCTAGACACCATAACGAGATTGCAGGAAGACTTACTCTCCACCCAAGTATAGATGTCTTCACAATAACTCTGGGTTCAGTGTCACCAACTACTAACTAGACAAGGTGACCCTCAAGGTGGAGGAGACGGATTACATGATTTTCTTGATAGCACCAATCTGGCCCAGCAGAGTGTATAGTTCCCCAGATTATTAAGTCCATGAATGGAAGAGCCTCTTCAGTTACCTCTCCGTTGAGATCTGTAACGACAGTCGATTGAGTCAAACATTTCCTACGACAATCTGCCCAGCCTACATCTAACCGCCTGGAAGTTATTGCGTAAAAGATCAGGGATGTGAAATCTCTGCGGAAACGCGGAAAATCACGTTTTTTAAAACAGTAGTTCTCAGAAAAAATCATCTTCCTCGTAAAAATATAATAAAGGATTTGAAGAAAACACTCCGAAAAATATGATCGAAAACTGGAAAACTGTTGCGGATTGTCCTGTTTTCGATCAGAGCTTTCAACGGCATAGGTTTTCGGACATCATACGAATACTTGCACTATAACATGGGGTGTGGCATCACACAGAAATTGTAAATACTCAGAGTCAGATGATGGCCTGTTTTTAAGATAAAGTTGTCTTTTAGCCTATAAGTGAATGAGATGTTTCACAGTTGTTCATGTGATAAGCGAGAAAACTATGAATGTTTCTTCAGCATCCGAAAACCCATAACATGGGGATATATGACATTGTTGCATTATTGTCTTATGTTTGCAATGGAGTTTGGGTTTTTTCAACAAGGTAAGTAAGTACAAGGTAAGTTTTTTGCTTCAACATGGGGAAAGGGTCAGACATTGCACGCTTGTGACAGTTGTCCTTGTGTTTGGGGGATGGGGGTTGAAGTTTATGGCAGCATCAGAGGGTGAGTCGACTCTTGATTATCCTGTCTATTGGTGCAGGATGGATTAGGCGCATCTTGAGTTTCAACTGCCTCCAGTGACCAGAAGTGACGTCAAAACCAGAAAAGATAGAACTGGTAGTGACATCATCAGCAGAAGTGACATCATCAGCAGAAGTCAGATCATAACCGGAAGCACCGGAAATAGCAGTACAAGGTCCATCTTATCAGGAAATGTAGTCTTTTGGTTGAGATAGAACATTAGAGATGTCATTATCCAATAAATCAGAAGTGACGTCAGCACGGTTCTAGTGTCACAAATCCAAATTTAACAAGAAATGATGTCATTGGGAAGAAATAGACCAGAAATGACATCATTATTACTAACAAGATCAGCAAATATAACAGTAATTCTAGTGAAGGTATCACGTTGTTGACTGATGCTTGATGCATTCTGATTTTCAAGTCATCAGGAGGATTTCAGGGGAATTTATCTCGAGTCATGATTAGAATCAGTGAATAAATGGTTACCAGAAGAGGATTACTGTCAATCACACAGGGAGTTACTTGAGGCAGATCCCACCAGGTCCCTCTGTCATATTCTGGCAAAGATGTAATAGAGGTAGAGGATTTGCAAGAATTATTAACAATGATAACTACTGTTTTTCCTTCACATCTCAAATTTACATAATTCACAGTCCAACTAAATGTGAAACAGCATTGTGATAATCGTGTACTTCTGGTTGTCTCTTCTCCCACTCATGGGCATGGTATAGGTTTCCAAACTTTTTCTTCTTGGGTGGCATCAAACTTACTGGGTTGTGATCGCAGCATTATCCTGCTCAACCAGTACTATCTTAATGAATTTGAGATGATTTCTTGACATAGACCCACTGCTCAGTAACATATTATTGTGTATCGTGACAAAGTCATCTTTAGTGTTAAATGGTATTTGGTTATCCTTTTTCAGAACATATTAAATGAATAGAAGACTTGTCTTAATCAGGAATTTGTATCCGGCAAAACCCGACATATTGGATTACATTTTATCCCTATTCTGTATAAATCCTAATTTTACTGGCTTTACATGTATCTCAATCGAGTATGATAAACATTCAACTTTGTAAACACCACAGGAAAAATATGAAGGTGCCACACTTTGCTGCATGTTTGACTTAAACTTGGCTATAGATGTGCAAGTCCTACCTGCTGTATGTTGTGTTCCACCTTACAGTTGGTGGATACAGACCAAGACGAGTTTTTTAATCTTGTAGATGGAATCACAATATTGTCTGAATTTCTTCAATTATATGATACATTTGAGCCTACAGTAGTTTGTACAATGTCTTTAAGATATTTTGGGGCAATATTACTTCTATTTTGTAGAACAAACACAACTTATTCTTCCTCCTTTGCTGTGTTAATGTTTCACATCCTGTTTCTTAATACAGATGTTTCGGAAATATACTTTGGGATTCCAGTAACTATTCTGGCAGCTTCTAGTGTGAAAACAAAAGATATAATCTAGACTACCAGCAGTTGGACTTCGTGTAATGGCGATTAGGTGCCTAACTCTGGCTGTGTAGGTTCCATTCCCGGATGGGACGCAACCCCCAAAAGTACTATAATCTTTATTTTACTAAGAAAGTGTTGTCCCAAATATAACATTTGTTATACATGTCAGGACCATTTTCCATTTGATGCAAACATTATACCCAAATGTTTTGTTGGCGTAAACTTCAGCAATGAGAAGGCCATAGACTAGATCACAGCAGGGGGAAAGCAGGAGCACCTAGGTGCACTTAGGTGTGCCATTAGTAAGAAACTTACATATAAGCCACATTTATGACAACTTTTTGCAGTCCACGTATCACAATTTCAGTTGACAATAATTCCTATGGATCACAGTCATTGATACATTTCTTTCCAGATGTTCGAATGGGTGTGTCATGTCAGGCTCGTTCACTTTACTTTATTATTAATGTATCCTATTTATGAATAATTAACAGAGACAAAAAGTAATTTCTTACTGTTTGTATTTAGAACACTTTTCACAAAGGAGGATAATTTAGGAATTCTCAAGTTGTGTTGTCATCCTTTATCACATCATGAGTTAGCATGGACATATAGATAACATGGACCTTTCCTATCAAAAGAAATTAAGCTTTTAAACCGGTTTGTATTTAAATCAGTTTGAGCAGTGTCCATATGTGTATAGAACTATTCCCAAATGCAGTTTGATAACAGTCAGCTCTTGGATAGCATTGCAATGGGTCATTTTTAGTAGCTCCAAAGTCAAATTCAATAATTATGATTTAGCTTTTGTTTTATATAACACATGTTAAGGTACACTTTTGCCTTGCTCGCATGCACCTGTTTGCATACCCATGTATACATACGTATGTAAAATATGCACACATCCGTAATTTGGTCAGGCGAAAGCCCAAACATGTTGAAATTTGCACCAGGAGCGAATTTACATCAAATTGAGAGGCTGTGCAAATGTAAAGGTAAATTTACACATGTGCAGTTTAAATGGTGAAATATTTTCACCCTTGTTGAATATTTCAGAGTTCGTAAAAACTGTGGCATCATGTGCTGATATATATGTTTCTAAAAACATACCAATGATTGCAAAGACCCTCCATTATTAATGAATACCAAGTCTAGTGAGGTAATCTCCACATGACTCTCTTGGTCCATTTTTAACGATATGAGGCCTGTTGATTGCACCTGGTACTGTTTGGAAAGTTCCATTTTCCTCTCAACCATTTATGACTTCTGCCAAAACTTTGTCACATGGCAAGGAGACAAAGTCGTCCATGAGACGATCACTGAAATTCACTACGTGGTTTCTTTTGAACATTGTAGTTTTGCCAAAGGCCAAAAGGTTTCTAACAGTTCTGTATTCTGCTGTAGATACCAACCATTTTCTCTGCTGGTATTGAATCTTTTACTCAGTTGTTACTAGGTTTCAGGTGGTCCTTGACCTTCTCACAGACTTCAACAAGCATGTGTGCATGACAATTAGCATACCATTCATTGTCAAACCAAGCTGGTAAGGATCCTTAATCTTCTGCCATGTGAAACACGTTGTTCCATGTTGAATACATGCCACCAAGTGATGCTAAAGATGTAGCTTTTGCATTACTGCCCTCAATGTATAACACCTGACTAAAATCTTGCGGATGCCTGGTAATTTTACTTTTATTCACATGTGCAAATATACATGTGTCATTTTGCAAGTGAGTAAAAGCTGTGCATGTGAACAGGGCTTATTAGATTTTGGAGAAATAAACATCAATTATTCTATTTATTTTTTTAAATGGACCATTGAATGCAAAAGATAATTGTTGTAAAAACTGTTTATTTCAAGTTAATAAGAAAAATCTTAATCAATTAACATTTACTGTGAAAAAAGTGGAGTTTGTAAAAAAAATATTTTTTTGACAGCTTTTGGAATTGCCACACTCAAAACTCACACTCATCCTTGTAAACAAAAAACAAAAGAGTTCTAATTATTTTAAATTGATTCTTTGTGAAGCCCTCATGGTGACACAAAGAGAATGCTACACTCATTCTTGTTTAGAAACAATAGAAAGGTCACAAATTTTGCCAAACTGGTATCTAACAAGAATAAGTGTAGCATTCTGTTTATTACCCATCCTAAAATATACTGAACCAATTTAAAAACTTCACAATCCTAAAATTTTAACATTTTGACCAGTTATCATTGTGGGCCCTTATTGTGTATTTAAACAGTAATGGCCACGTATTGTCTTCAGATAACACCTGTTTTTGTGCAGGTGAATCGATCAAAATCATGTGCACAGCACTATAGTGGCAAAAGTGGTTTTTCATGTGCAACTGGTCACGTGGCCATAATACCGCACGGGTTTTCTGCCATACTTGTTAGCAGTCATTAACAAAAAAAGAAAAAAACAAGAAAACGGCCATTACGGCCATTAGTCATGCCACGCCTTTCAAATGTGCAACGTGAACGTGCCATGTTGCAGACGGGAACGTCCATAGCTGAAGTCGCAAGGACGATGGGTTGTAGTTGACGAACTGTTTATGATTTACAGACGCGTCTACAGCAAACGGGTACCACCGCTGATCGCCCTCGGCCAGGTCGACCACATGTGACCTCACATGCAGAGGATCATCAGATTGTCGTACGTCACCTCCGTAACCGATTTTTGACGGCTAAATCAACCAGAAATGAACTGTTTAGGGGTAGACTGAGTGTGCAAACTGTTCGAAACCGTCTGAGAACTGCCCACATTCAAGCACGACGGCCATACTGCAGGCCGATTCTGACTCAATTACACAGACGTCAACGTCAGTTGTGGGCATAGCGACACTTGCGATGGACTCAGAGGAATTGGAATCAAGTCGTCTTCAGTGATGAATCCCGATTTAATCTTCGATTTGCTGATGGTAGGTCGAGGGTGTGGAGGCGCCGTCATGAACATTACGCCCAGTGTTGTGTACAGGAAGTTGACAGATTTCGAGGTGGAAGTGTCATGGTGTGGGGTGCTTCTGTGGCAATGCATGTTCCAGGCTTCTTGTCATCCGTGGCAACCTCAATGCTGCTGCTTACCGCGACCAGGTACTGGCACCAGAACTTCTGCCTTTTATGGCAGCACATGGACCCGGTTTGATCTTCCAACACGACAATGCCAGATCCCACACAGCAATTTTGACAAGGAATCTCCTTCAGAATGCGAGAGTCAACGTCATGGACTGGCCGTCAAGGTCTCCCGACCTCAATCCCATCGAACACGTCTGGGATGCTCTTGGCAGAAGTCTGCGCACTCTCCAGAACCAACCACAGAATTTGAAGATCTTGGCACCATTTTGCAGCAACAATGGTGTCGTCTTCCCAATCATGTGTTCACAAGCATCACAAGGTCCATGCGGAGGCCTTGTGTGGCAGTTGTCAACGCACATGGTGGCCATACACGCTACTGAACTTGTGTGCCATCAGATTCACATGCTTGGGACTTATGATTTAAACTGTTGATGTTATTACCGAATACCGTAGGTGCTTGGAACAAATTATGGTTACCACCGTTAATTAAAATCCTTCTTTGGACATTAATGATTAAAACTTACCTTCTCTGATACATTTGTCCCTTGTATATCATACATGGGATTACTTTTAAAAATGTGAAGTTTTTAATTTGACTCAGTATATGTATTCAATATTAAATAAGTAACATTTCTTATTAGTTTAACAGACCAAACCAGAAAACAGTTGCAAATATTTATAAATCCCCAAACATGGGCAGAGGTTGATATTTCAGTTATATGCATTAAGAATGTATCATGTGTTATCATGTGTGCAAACATGACATCAGCATTGCTCAACATTTTTATTTAAAATTTCTTGAACTGAAGGTAATTCATGTACTGAGAACAACTTAAAGAACACTTAAAAAGTCAAACATCACTTCTCTTTGAATCTTGGACCTGCACTCGATGACTTGCAGAGATGTTTGTCCTTACGTGTTAATATTACTTGGTTTCCTTGATTAATCAGCTGAATTAACACCCTGTCCATATTGTTTAGGAAAAAAGAAATGAAAGTGATTGCCAAAGAACAGCAATGTTAACTGTAAGACCACATACTGGAGAACTGAAATAAACCTGTCAGCTTGGATACTGTGTCAGTGGCAGCTTTAAGTGAAGGGCAAGGTCACCATCAAAATAATACAAGCGTATAGCCGACGAAGTCATCTATATCCCCCGCCATTTTAACACGTTATGGTCCCAAACCAGGTAACTGACCCAACATTTCTCTTAGGCCATGTCAAAATAGCTGCAATGGAAATTCTAAAATTTATAAAATTCCTAAATAGCAAAAGGCACCAGTTCAGTATGTGCCTAGTAGACATGCAAAGTTTTGTAAGAAAGTATTTAACAGTTTTTGAGATATGCTCCGGAAACGAACACCACCCTTATAGAACCTAAGTCCAACTTGTTGCCATGGAAACGTAAAACATAAAAATTTATAAAACTCCTAAATAGCAAAAAGGCACCAGTTCAGTATATGCCTAGTAGACATGCAAAGTTTTGTAAGAAATTATTTATCGGTTTTTGAGTTACGCTCCGGAAACGAACAACACCCTTATAGAACCTAAGTCCAACTTGTTGCCATGGAAACGTAAAAAATAAAAATTTATAAAACTCCTAAATAGCAAAAGGCACATGTTCAGTATGTGTCTGGTAAACATGCAAAGTTTTGTAAGAAATTATTTATCGGTTTTTGAGTTACGCTCCGGAAACGAACAACACCCTTATAGAACCTAAGTCCAACTTGTTGCCATGGAAACGTAAAAAATAAAATTTTATAAAACTCCTAAATAGCAAAAGGCACATGTTCAGTATGTGTCTGGTAAACATGCAAAGTTTTGTAAGAAATTATTTAACGGTTTTTGAGTTACGCTCCAGAAACGAACAGCACCCTTATAGAACCTAAGTCCAACTTGTTGCCATGGAAACGTAAAAAATAAAAATTTAAAAAATTCCTAAATAGCAAAAGGCACCAGTTCAGCATGATTCTGATAGACATGCAAAGTTTCGTAGAGAAATATTTAACGGTTTCTGAGTTATCCTCCGGAAACGAACAACACCTTATAGAACCTAAGTCCAACTTGTTGCCATGGAAACGTAAAAAATAAAAATTTATAAAACTCCTAAATAGCAAAAGGCACCAGTTCAGTATGTGTCTGGTAAACATACAAAGTTTTGTAAGAAATTATTTAACGTTTTTTTAGTTACGCTCCGGAAACGAACAGCACCCCTATAGAACCTAAGTCCAAGTTGTTGCCATGGAAACGTAAAAAATAAAAATTAAAAAAATTCCTAAATAGCAAAAGGCACATGTTCAGCATGAGTCTGATAGACATGCAAAGTTTCGTAGAGAAATATTTAACGGTTTCTGAGTTATGCTCCGGAAACGAACAACACCCTTATAGAACCTAAGTCCAACTTGTTGCCATGGAAACGTAAAAAATAAAAATTTATAAAACTCCTAAATAGCAAAAGGCACCTGTTCAGTATGTGTCTGGTAAACATACAAAGTTTTGTAAGAAATTATTTAACGTTTTTTGAGTTACGCTCCGGAAACGAACAGAACCCTTAGAGAACCTAAGTCCAACTTGTTGCCATGGAAACGTAAAAAATAAAAATTTATAAAACTCCTAAATAGCAAAAGGCACCAGTTCAGCATGAGTCTGATAGACATGCAAAGTTTCGTAGAGAAATATTTAACGGTTTCTGAGTTATGCTCCAGAAACGATTTCGGGACGCACACACGCACGCACACACGGACGGAACCCATTTCTATATCCCCCGCCAACTACGTTGGGGATAATAATAAACCAGGATCTACAAACATCATTTTATGCTAGAGATCAATACAGAATGTTATTGCTCACATTTTTTTAATGTCCTGGGCGTTTTGATGTGATTTGTATCAGAAATGTTCAGTAATAGTAATCTCATCACCCCAGTCATGTACAGTAAACTACATTTAATACGAACACGCTTATAACAAACTGATGGATATAATGAACTGTTCTTTTGGTCCCGGTCCCTGTCCTGGCCATATATTTTATCATATAAAGTTGATGGATATAACGAACATGCTCCTAATGAAATAACAGATATAGCAAACTCACCTGTCCCCTGTGTACACTGTCACACTGTTGAAAGTGTCAATAAACATTTGAAGGCATTTGATTTACTCTTAAGTACTGACACCTTGTCCTCAAATTACACCCTCAATTAATAATAGTAACTAAGTGACTGAAGTAGATATATTCTGTACATGTACAGTGCACACTTTTGTTATTTATTGAGTAACTTGTCATTTGACTTGATAAAAGATGTCTGACAGTTGTAATGTGTATAACGAATGATGGATATAACAAACTAAAATTAGTGGTCACTTTGAGGCACAGTTTCGATGCATTAAGGAAACGTAGGGGATGGGACTGCTTCTGATTATGCGAACATCTTTCTTGTTTTAGGCTACAATAAATGATACTGTGCCACAGCAATGAAACTCATCTGGAGATTGTCAACGGTTTAGAATGTCAACACATACTCCCACTTCAGAAATGTACATGTCAGCATTGATTTTCAAACTGAGGATTAGAAGCTAGCATTAAAATCCTAATGATCTGAACAAAATATGATGTCATCATAAGAAGTAACAAACATGTCAAAGTTCATCTTCCTTCAGTCTGGCAGAACCACTTTTGCAGATAAGTCAAAAGTGGCAGGCATATTAATATTCAGATTCAAACCACTTCAACAAACTGGGGTGACATCATTGATGGGGACAAGCATGTGAAATTTAAGCTTCAATTACCTAGTGGTCTCTGAGGAGAAGATATTTATGACAAACACTCTACAGACACAACACTCAAATATATGAGTGTCCACTACTAACTAAAGATAAACCAAAATACATACACATTTTAAACAAGATCAACCATAAGTTTTGGGTCCTGGGTCATTTTCAACAAGCACTTGAAGTTACCTGAAAGAAATTGTCAGCATGACTGAGAAACCAGTGGTGTTTGCAAATACAGTAGAACATGGATATAACAAACTACAAAACATGTAATTGCAGCATTGCCCACCATGATAGCATGTCCTAGTGAAGTGACACTTTAACATAATCTCGTGAAATTTATGATTAGTCCAGTTACAGGTAAGATAAGCATAAAGCAAGTTCAACACATTTGAATCATCACCGCTGATTGTGTTGATTCGCCGCTGATTGCGTATACCCAATTGTCAGTGACACTTGACACTGAGTGAGATTTCTTAGTTCGCTATACACGTCACTAAGTAGTGGTATTTGGGCTTGTCGGGGATCAGATATCAGTTCGCTATAAACATCAGTACACAGTAGAGAGTTCGTTATATATGCACATTTTATATAATAATGAAGAGGGAAAAAATCAGGGATTTTGTGAAAGTTTGTTGCATCCATTTGTTCACTCTATCTGTGTTCTACGGCCCCTTCAATGTCATCAGCTCAGATCTTAACAAATCATAAAATACCATGTGCCTTAATCAAGACAACTCCTTATGATTCAATAATTATCCTGATCTCAGGAGTGTACAAGGTGCAACAGTAACAGACCATGAATGATACAGTGACATTTAACAATAACATTAAGGACACCTTTGACAAGCCATGTGTAGGATTTGTAAAGGTGAATGCACGCAAGGCAATTATAATGAAACAGATTGGAATTAAATGAGCAACACCATAGAAACACCATAGCTGTCATTATTCATGCAATGTTTCCTCTCCATTGGCCGTGTAGTTTCATCAGGGATGTCAGGAATGACGTAACACAAGAAATTGGGTGTATGTAAATGTCAAAGGTCGCAGCTTGATCAGAAATCAATAAGTGCCAAAAAACAGATCATATATCATTTGACATATCAAGTTCCTGGTGCTATCAATTTTCATAATCTTGGTAATCATGTTCCTGCATGAGTAATAGGCAAATGTGACATTTTCAATAAGGACACCATTCTGTGAGCATATCTAAATTCTGTGAGCAGATATTAGAGACACCATGGCTGGGATCATTCATGCAAAGATTAAGCTACACAGACCTTGTAGCATCAGAGGAGATGTTGAAAATGCAGTAATTCTAGAAAATGTGGAGGCATGTGAAGTTAAAATCATCTAGCTTGGACAAAAAAGAATTTGAGCAAAAAATGTATTACAAGTTATTCCTCACTCCACATACTTGCTAAATAAGAACTTTCATAGTTATTTATGTATCAATGGTGGAGTAATGGGTAAAAACACTGTAGCTCACCTGGATATGCAGTTAATGGTTTAAAAAACAACAATAGTCACAGAAGAAAAGTTGCTGCCACCATTGATATTCAAATAAATACTAACAATAAAATCTAACAAACTGAGTCCAATGGTTTCTAAGGTGATGTTTACAGTGAGAGGAAATGCATTTTGAGAAAATGTATTTGCATGGTCAAGTGCAAAGGTCAAACGTTATATCACAAAAACGGAATATATATGCTGAACTCCACTAATAACTACACATGTTCCAAAAGCTATGTTTTGTGCAAAAAAATAACTGAGTAATGGCAATAAATCAATTTTCAATATGGCTGCTGTAGCAGACATACTGAAAATCGATGTTTAAACTTCTTGACCAAATTCTGGTATCATCATTGGTATGTGAAGTTTCTGAGTATGTGGTTTTTGAGAAGATATCAGACAAACAAGCCTGACAGTTTCTATGCTAACAATGACATTTTCAATATTGCCAGAGCAGTATCAGAGGAGATGTTGAAGTAACACTAGGATAATGGGGTAAGAAAAGTCAAAGAAATTCGCTTGATCATAATCAAAATAAGCTTTAAAAAAATGTACACCATGCTATTCCACATACCATATACTTGTTATATGTCAAATGTCACAATGGCTGATCGATGGGCCAAAATATCATTTTCATGTTTCATGTTTAAAATTGGATCAAAATTGAGAATTTTAGAGGCACCATAGCTGGGATCAGGTTTCAGCTTCACAGGCCTAGTAGTTTCAGAGGGGATGTAGGGAATATATAATTAACAATGGACGGATAGAGAACCGTACAATGGACAACTGGCAATAACATATGCTCATTTGATTTTCAGTAAGGTGAGCTAAAAACCTGAATACTGACCTTGACCTTTGACTAATCATGACTAAAGCCTTTTCAATATCCAACAGAAGGTATATACCTAGTTTGAAAAAGTGTAACCACTACTTGTTATCTATCTTGTTGTGGGGGGTGAAGTGAAATGGGGTTTAACGTTGCGTCCAAGATTATTGCACTTATATTGAGAAGTGCATGCACATGTGTGTGTGTGGCTGCTTGTAATAGTCCAACTGATGCCGATTTATAGTGCTAGCTCACTGAGATACCATGCCGCCGTTTTAACATGAATACCCCTCTCAGACACAGTATACTGACTCCGAGCCGACCAGTCCTTGTTTTAGCCCCTAAATGCCGAGCGCCACGCAAGATAACAAGTACCATCTTTTAAAGTCTTTCGGTATGAAGGATCAAACCCCGGACCTTGCGCTCTCAGGGCGGACGCTCTACCACTAGACCACTGAGACTGCCTATCTATCTTGTGACCTGACCATTGATCATATCATGACAGGCCAAAAGATTTGGAGGAAGTATGGAGAAGAATAATCTAAATGTCAATACTCTTTGTGCAGTAAACAATTTGAAAAATCACCAATGGCAGTGATCAAATTTCAACAATGTTAACACTAGTCAAAACTAAAAAGTGTTCGTCATGTTGTGTGCAAATGAAATATATTATCATCTACATAATGTTTCGGCTTTAAATTGCCTTCCATTATTGAGAAAAAGCTTAATCAGAGTCATATTATGGTGGCAGCCATCCTTCTTAAGCTTATCATCAAACCTTCAGCTTAGAAAATTGAAAATCTGGAGACTTTGAACCCACTGTTGATGACAATGCATAAGTATTTGCTCAATTTCTAAGATAAAAAGCCATCTACAACAGCCAATAATGATACAATGAAAAGTATGAAATTATTATCAACAAAATTATGAGATGAAAGATGAGAATAAAAGATATTAAAAAAAATATTATCAAATTGTTTGATAATATATAATATATACAAATATCATATAATGAAATTCTAATTTTCAAAGTCTGAATTGTGCAAAAAAAATTGATGTGTGGTTGTGATCACTTGATGGCATCATACAAAGAATACAGTATTGGTGTGTGCACTCATTGTCACAGACACCCTAGAGAGATAGAGTGATCACAAAACCTCAAGGTTAGCCTGAAACTAAATGCACTAGAAATAAAATGAAATATTATTGATAAAATGCTCAAAGCTGAAAGTGTATGGGCTCCAATATGTTGGTGGCATTATAACCATTGTGTTGATTTGGAGGGCAACACAGGTAAGGGGGAGACTGATATGACTGCATCCCTGACCCTCTGGCTTCAACACAATGTGGGATGCCAGTGGGTGACATTGAAACATTCACTATATATTTCACAGCTGAGCATTATTGACAGGTCAGTGTTGATTTTAAGTAAGTTTTCATAATAACACAATAAATGCACTGCCTTTATGAATAAGGAACCTTCACATGTTGTTATTGGATATCATATCA
This sequence comes from Haliotis cracherodii, assembly GCF_022045235.1. Classification (NCBI taxonomy): domain Eukaryota; kingdom Metazoa; phylum Mollusca; class Gastropoda; order Lepetellida; family Haliotidae; genus Haliotis; species Haliotis cracherodii. The sequence continues at coordinate 36,990,796 of NW_027266286.1, forward strand.
ATAATCGTACTAACAATGCTGACTAGCATAATTTATTGTTATCATTCAACTATGGTGTATAAGTAATTCAAGGAATATTGATAGTTAAAATGAAAAAAAAACCAAAAACCAAAAAGATGTACATGTATGTAAGAAGGAACATTGAATCTACTGTCATTATACTTCATTTATCTAATTTACAAGGGAAAAAAGCACAAGATATCTATTTTTCATATATCAAATGGTATACAATGTACATACACCCTCATTCTGGTGAAATCATCTGGTTTATCCAAACTTTGCGTGACTGATTCAAGGCATTTAGGGGATGAGAGTAACAGCTTGCATCTTAACGAAAATTACAAAAAGTGTCAGTGTATTAGTTAATCAGTTGACTTTGTTTTAGTACATGCAGACAAGTTAACCTTCACATCAGTTTGTAGTGGTGATTAGTGAACTAACTGATCAGGTCTCCTGATTGATCCTTCTCAAATGAAAAGAGAAACTAAAGATAAGAAAATAAAGAGAAACGTTTACTAATTACCTCGTCATTTTGATTTTGTTTAGATGTTGTACATTGTTCTTCAGAATGACATACCTAACCCAGCACAAGTATACACATGAAGTGGTATGAAAACACATTGGACACTTTATCATCCAAAGATGTTAGACCTATTTCAGCAACAACTAACTAATATGGTCACTGATATCTAAGGCAAGCAAGTTACATGCGAAATTTATTCATATTATCTACATGATTTTTTTTAAAAATGTGTTAGCCATAAAATGCAAACTGAAGTTTCACTGCACCAGGTGTCTGATTTTTTTAGTTTTCCAGACGTTAAAAACTAAGAAAGTGTGCCAAACTGGAAGCAACACCATCCACATCTCTTTCTGAATGCTCCAAAACTTTCCTTATCAGAAACATGAACCATTTTCACAACCACATCACATTGAAAATTGACCTTAGACATGTCCAATGCAGCACAAATTTGAAACAAAATTATATGCATTAATTTACCTTCATAACAAAGCACTTCAAAGCATAAACCATCTCTGACATTGACTTTCAGACATGAACTGCTTAGAAACCATGTTTATAAAGTTTCTTGAAATGACAATCATGATGGCCCAAGATACTGTGCACATAACTTATTGCAAACTGAAGTGGAACTCTCCAAACCAAAGTAACAATACTTTTGGAATGAAACTATTTTCAAGTCAATGACCTTCATTGATATTTGACATAACCATGAATATATGTTAGGAACTGAAAAAACTGAGTTTATCATAAGAGTTTGGAAAATGTTCAGATTTTGTCATGTATTAGTCTTTGATAAATTTGTGTAATGTGACACCCAAAAGTTGATACCAACAACAACAAAAATTCCATTCATAAATACTCAAATTATCATGTACACAACCTTTTAATTAAAATCGAGTCCATTCTGAGTGACTTGATCTTGAGGAGTTATATGACATGTGAAATCTCTAATATACTTCCTAACTTCTGGACAAGAAAACCTGTTGTGGTGGTAGCTAGGAAAGTCAAATGTTAACAAACAAATTTTGCAGACCTACTTAAAGGGGGCTGTTTAAATATTGTTTTGTTTTTAAAATTTGAAGTAGTTGCATGCCTCAAACAAACCTGGAACCCCTTAAGATCACGTTCATACTTATAAAGTATCAGACCGCCTCCGTGGTCTAATGGTAGTGAGTCTGCCTGGAGAGCGGAAGACTTTAAAAGATGGTCCTTGTTGTTACCCTGTCTGGCGCTCGGCATTTAGAGGCTAAAACAAGGACAGGTTGGCTCAGAGTCAGTATACTGTGTCTGAGTGGGGTATTCATGTTAAACTGCGGCATGGTATCTCAGTGAGCTATCACTATAAATCGACATCAGTCCGGACAAGAACAAGCAGCCACACACACACATACACGTGGATGCACGTTGCTATATAAGTGCAATAATCTTGGATGCGACATTAAACCCCATTTCATCTCACCTCACTTATAAAGTATCACCTTTTTTCCCATGTAATTTATAAGAAATAGAGATCTTGAAAAAATTTTAAAATCTAAAAAATCAACTACATTATAGTGTGGGGATGTCAGATGAGAATATGTCCCATGTACCTCATGTATTGTCATAAAGCCATCCATTATGGTGATCAGGCTCTGTACAACATTCTTGTGTGTGACACTACACTCGAACTAAGGTATCACTGTGAGCATATATCAAAAATGAATTGTTTATATACAATGTTTTCCTGGATCATAAGCCCCATGCAATGATGTAATTAAAAACTAAGATCTTATGGTTTTGTATGTGCTTGTATCATGCTGAACATACTCAGGTTGCTGTGTATCTATTGCAAATTAGAATGAATATAATTATGTGTGTTTAAAGTAGTACACATGTTTACAAGATGAAAGCAAGGATATTTTAGTGTATCGTGGTTGTGCAAATATAGTCCTGTCGGTTAAAACAATCCAACACCATTTTGAAAATATTACCAATAATAATTTGACAAAAATCACATTTGTCAGTTTGACTTGCATTATTTTGGATCCAGTACTAGAGATATAGCTTGTTTGAGATATCACGCTGCACATACTGTTTTCCTGTAGCGTCCCTCAGTGGGTCTTTCCGTTTTACTTGGTTTACATATTTGCTTCAAAACCATAGAGTCAGTGGTAAAATGAAAATGACACTTTTCTTTGATGAAATGAGTGAATGATGATAAACTCTGCAGCTGTCAGTGAACCTGTGACTGAAAGCATGCAGCAATGATCCAAGTCTCTGGGTATTATAACACACAATTAAATTCACAAAGCCTGACCATGCGATCCAAAGAGTTCTTATAACAAGCATTGTTTACTGGAAGCAGATTATGTCTGACCTGAAATATCAACAGGGTGCTTTTCTTTGAGTAATTCATTTAAAGCCCTGTTGCTCAGGGGAATCAAAGTAAAACTATCATGAAATAAAACATTTTCTGGGAATAAGTTAAAGGGTTACTTCCCTTTTACATATTGGCCTACACTGAAACATGCATGTTCTGAAATGGTAAAAAAAAAAGATTTACTCAAATTTAATTATATTCCACATTTTCAAAGTTTGGGTTTGATGATTTGAAAGCCAAGGAATTGAAAAAAATGACATGTTGGTGTATACAAGTGTCATATGAGGTTTCAAATATTCAGAGAATTCTACTGAAAAAAAAAGGTTTTGTGAGGGTTGTCTAAGAATAGAAACAGTTGCTGTTACAAAAGCTATACATATGCAACATCCATTCCAATATATTTCATTTTGTATATTGATTTTAATACCACATGCAAATACAGTTATCAAATATAAAGACAATATTTATTGATTTTGTTTAGATTTCATGCATATACATAAACTACTGATGGGAGGTTTCAACTTAATGAAAGAGGTGTTGGTGTTGTTGATGTTTCCTTGAGCTGTGATGTACCCTATCAAACCAAAGATCATCTTACAAATCAAGTTTTCCAACATGACATTCCATCATAAATAAAACATTGCTCCGAATATGTGAGTGTAACTTTATAGTTGTGTGGTTATGGAATGGGTTTCCATCATTTAATTTTAAACCATGTCAGTCATTTTACAGAAGTGTAAAGTAGGAGTTTGTGTTTCAATAAAATATTTTGAATATGTGTTGAAGTATAGAGTAGCAAGTAATGTGTGTCCTACCTGAGACGAGAAATCTCCCCGAGGAGTGGTGAAAGATGTGGCCACTGCCTGTCACTTCCAACTAAACACCAGCACCAGCAGTGGGCTGAGCACACTCCAACTCATCTACCACTCACATGATATGTTGGAATCAATGTACCAATGATGAATCAGTATATCATGTAAAGGAGATTGTAGTACTATATAACATTAATAAATGTCTGCCTATCAGGTGTCCAAGCACCACATGATAAGACATGCCAAATTTCTCAGCTATACTCATGATATCCAATCTTATGATAATTACAAACTCTTCAAAAGATATTAAGCTTAGTAATGCTCACTTTTGGGTAAATATGCATGTGTGTCAAACTTGTTAGAGACACTAGCTTTGTAGGGGACATTCTTGTTGAAGCAAATCTAGTGGGATATTGACAAGCTGTAACAGAAGCCAAACTTATTGACAATGTGTAGCTGGGGCCGAGTGTTGCATTGAGACAATGAATGAATGGAGATCTACAGCTGGTTTAGGACAATCAGTGGGTAGTTATCAGCTTGATGGGGTCATTAATGATGACAAAACCTAAAACTCCTCCCTTCTACCCTCCCAATCAGACCACACTTACACCTGTCTACCACACAGTCAAGTTTCAACCTATTAAATGGGTACTGAATTTGCCCTAATCCTGTTCAGATGACCTGCTATGTTTTCTACAAAAGTAAATGATCTATCCTTGAATCACACCGACATGAGATATTGCCTATCTTATACTACATTGGTTTCAAGTCATCTGAAAATTTGAAATATATCATATCATATTTCAGTGATATATGGCATGAGTTGCAAGTGTTAATCAGCAGGTGAATACACTGGGATCATACAATCTATTCACCATATAAAGAGAAATACTAAACCTCATAGGATAATATTTTGATTAGCTTGATAGGCTCACAGCACCATTTCCTGCCTAAAAGTTGTGAAGCCGTCTTTCCAGATAGACTCAGTCTGCCAGCATATCAGTTAGATAAATAATTCCTATCAACAGATAGCCTTCTTCAATAAACTTTCAGGAAGATAGCTCTCAAAATGTTTCTTACTTTTTAACATAATGATTTTCTACTTTACAAAATATAAAGTTGTGTAAAAATAACTATTGATATATCTTGAATGTATCATAAGAAGAGACTTTGGATTGCCTTTTGAGAGTGAATGAATGGATGAATGGTATTTTACTTTATAACCATTAATGTTTTAGTAATAAAACAACTAGAGAGCACATTTGGGGTATGATCACATGCAGTGATTGGTTATATCAACACTGAAATTGATCTTCCCTTGTGGTCACATGTTGAAATGTTGATGTTACTCCACACATAAAACTCAAGTCAAGATGTACATAAATGTTTCATGATGTTGTATGATAATATTCAACTTTGTTTGTTTACTCTAAGAAACACATATTGAGTGATACAATTTTTTCAGTTTAATTCATTTTTAAGAAAGGACATGGGATCTTTTAGTATAAGCCACATAAGCTTTCCAATGTCTAATCCATGTAATATTTATTACTGATCATAAGCGACAGACATAATTTTGACATTCTTAGATCAATAACTTTTCTATATTGGCAATGGCAATATCTTCATCTTAATTCAAACATCTCAGAATATCTCTGATGAGGTTTCCCAGTGTTTCAATATATGATCTATAGTACTCTGGTAATGGTCAAGCATATACACAATCATCTAAGATATCGGGTATAGTGGCCAGGAATAGGGTAGGATTGTGTAAATATTGTTTCAAAATTAGAATGAAACAAATATTCCTATGAAGAAATGAATTCTATCATTCTACAGGAAACTATGCAACAGTAACTGAAGTAACATGTTAGAGCACAAATGATTCTCTAAACAAAAACGGAGATAATGTATAACTTTGCAGTACTACGTATACACTTGGGTGTATTGTACATATACCTTATTACATGTAGATATCGTTTGAGAAATGTATGAATTATTGCAGTCACTGAATATGATTGATAACTTCAAGTAGGCATCAGTGAGTAATGCACAGTAAACTTGAGTGTTTGGGAAACAATACCTTATATTTTGTGGAGGAAAGCTGAACTGCCAATAAATAAACAAGAAAAAGTAAGTTTTCTTTAAAAGTAATGAGAACATTTATTCGGACAACAATTCTTAACATCACCTTTTAGTTTCAAGCTTAACTGTGGATAAAATCAATTATCACAATTCATTTCATTCTTTACTGATACATTAGAAGAAAATATAACTATTGGATAAAAGTTGTTAAGTTATTGTAATTTAGTAGATATATGTTTGCATAAACAGAAATATGTATCAAATAAATACACCACTACCTTTCATAGCCAACATTTAAAGAAATGAAAACAATGAATTTTCCTAGTTTTGGTTTTATTGCATCAATGGTTTTATTATTGGTGTGCCTTCAATGAATATTTTCACAACAAAGTATTTATCAATATAACATCTGCAAATCACAGTTTGATAGAACAAAGTGGGTGAGTTGAATTTACCACTGTTGTAATATCTTCAGTCATATTCCGGTTTCTATTGAATAATGAGTTTATATCTTCTGCCTCTATACATTAGATAAACAACAACTGAAAAATCGAATTATACTAGAAATTTTCATAATAAGACTCCAATTAGAAATGTAAAAATGACAAAGCATTGATATGTTCACATATGAAAATGAAACCAAAATCATATCATGACTAAACTGTTGACATTATTACATATTCCACATAATCAGAAAATGCTTGTATTAATAGTAACTTAGTTAAAGAATAATACTTATATGAACTATAAAAGAAGCAGTGTTTATTACCTTGAAGGGAGTGAGCTACTGCGTTTGGTGGAGAGGAGCCTATGGTGTCTATCATGGTGCACTGTCCACTGCATTACACAGTCTGAGTGCCCCAACACGATTCTCTCTCTCTCTCTCACTGTTATCTCTACCCACACACACCCGACTGCCTGTTAGCTCTAGCTAGTCAGTGACTTAGCTCTTCCTCAGTTTAGGATACACAGTAACCACTCAACAGGACAATAAGCAAGTTCTTCCTGCAGTAGGCTGTCTACAAGCAGGCTCGCCCTCAGGGATCAGTGCCTTGGTCCCCTCCTCATCAATTCCACAGTCTCTGCCCTTCTACCTCCAGCCCCTTTAATAATGCTTACAGTGGAAAAGAGAAAGTTAATCGAGTGGAACACCTCTGCCAACTCACATTGAAAGGACAAACTAGAGATTCTTCTGGGTATCTGCTCTCATATTCTCCCACAAAGACATAATCTGTCTATACCTTTACACAGTAATATAATCACTAGTTTTCACGGAACACTTTTAACAAGATCAATGTAAACCAGTTCATGTTTCTACGCTTAAAGCAAAGGATTTAGAACCAGTAAAAGCAATTTTTTCCCAATTTAAGTGCCTTTTGTCAGTGAACTTGATGTTGAAAATTTGTTGTTCTGAGAGAATCTATACAAACATGTTTTTATTGACCTTGTAAAAGAATAGTTACACCTAGGCTGACCAGTATATTTTTAACATCCATGACTTTAGACAGTGATATGAACATGCTGAAGATACAAGATTTTGCTTTTTCTATCAATGCATAGATACATTTTCTGAGCAGATATAGTGTAATTCATGCTAAATAGAGTTTTGTTCAACACATGTGAATCTTGTGATATGTATTATAACTACAATTGTACAAATTACTATAAAGCTTATGGACTCAGGTGAAACTTGTGAGATGTACCATGTCCATTCAAGAAAACACAGACACACAAATTACTATAAAGGTTATGGACTCAGGTGAAACATGTGATATGTACCATGTCCATTCAAGAAAACACAGACACACAAATTACTATAAAGGATATGGACTCAGGTGAAACTTGTGAGATGTACCATGTCCATTCAAGAAAACACTGACACACAAATTACTATAAAGGTTATGGACTCAGGTGAAACTTGTGAGATGTACCATGTCAATTCAAGAAAACACGGACACACTTACACACCATATACTATTGTGATATTGTTTTGAAATACCATCTTCCAATATGCTAGACCATCACACAAGTATTTTCGCAATTTTGCACTGAAGTTGTTCATGGCAGTAACATAAAGAGCTCGAGAGAAAATGACATTACATGGAAACATTTTGTTAATGTTTAAGAGGGAAAATTACAGAAATTAGACTTGTAGACTAAACAATCAGAATGTGACAAAATCAGCAAATACAAAACAACAAGGGAAAAATAGATAACAGAATTTACTCACATGGACTGTCAGAAGGTTCACAATATTCTGTTTCACCACTTTCTGAGAAGCAAACAATTTTCATTATGAATGTCTCTTCTCAAAGAGAAGTAGGTCCCTTCTATGTGAGAAGTTAATTTAACACCTTAGAGAGCTCAACCATAAAAATATGGCAAGTAAGACAATGTTTCCCACGCTTTAAGACAGGGAAGAGTGTCAAAAGTGTCGTGATGTGTATACCTATCTGGTTTTAGAAACCGTTAGGGAAGGGATTTATACTGTAACCACTTCTGTTGGGACCAACTGATGACCCGCAAAGAGGCGACGTGCATGAACAAACAAGAAAGCCACTGGTGTAACTGTATATTAAAACATTGTTCTCAGTGTACAAGCTCTAATAGAAGGGCAAACTGCCGATCAATGGAAACCGTTTTCTTCAAAGCCGCAACTACTAAAGCGAAAATATTTCTTTAGTCTGGAATAAGATGACACCATAATCCAAGATGCTATCACTTCTCATATTGTTTTCATTGTGAGATGATAGTGTACATTTATAACCACTTCAGAAATTGTTACACATAAAACTAACTATTATACAACAAAAATGTAGAGGAAAAGCATATTAACCTGAATTCAATATTTTACTGGATCAGATGAACACATATATGGGCATTCTTTAAATATAGTTTAGTCTATTTTGTTACTGTTTTAGCAACATGCATGCATTATCTTCTAATGTTAACATCAATAACAGAGTGAAGAGTACATTTTAGTATGTATACTAATGTTATTTTGTTCTCTTGAGAAGCTTGACAATCCTGGAAGGTCCTGTTCCATGTGAATAGCTAGATCATGATGGCTATACAGCTCTATTCAACCAGTAGCTTTTGTTACCATGCAGACAAAACAATATTCATAAATTCAAACATATTGTGACCATTCTTATATTTTTTTCCAATCTATAAAGATGTCTTCAATGTTGACATTGGAACAAATGTCTTACAAGGGCACATATGTGTGCACAATGTCAGCCTGTAAGGTATTAATAGATGTAGAAAATGCCATTGAGTGGAGGTCATGCTAACCATGTTGTGTAGGCTTTTGAACAAATCAGGCCCCAAAATGTAATTTCTGAATGGGCTTTTGTTATATGATGATAAACTTTTTCTGAATTGTGCAGTATGGGATGTCATGTTGTCATGAAGTGATCACCTTTTAAACTTGAGATGAAACCATTGTGGCTGACAGATAAAAAAACAATGTATTTTCATAAAGTAACTTTTTCAATCCTACCTACAATCAAGTTATATTCTTGTATGGCAAATGCATCCTGATTTATTAACCATACTTGCCTCATTTGGGGGACTTTATAGATACATCACTCATATGTCATTGTGCTCACATTAGTTCTCAGAAAATTTAAAACTGCTATGATTAGCTCGGTTTGAAGAATACTACTTGCAAACAAGGCATTTCGCAGTCCTGGAAATGCAAATAATCTCAAAGAACTGCACAGTAGTATTTGTTACAGCTTCTATGGTTTTTGATTCATTTGTAGGATAATGGCTTCAGGTGAGATTATTTCTCAAACAGTTAATACTTCATTTCCTTTTTGATGCAGTCAGCCATGTATCAGTGGAATAATGCTATGAAATGAAGCTGCTGTAGGAGACATGGTCCAGTGTGGATGATACGGAGGACAGTAAGACAAGTGGGATTCCACATGCAACCATCACCAGCAGCATTGCTACTAACACGATACACTGTACTGACAGCCTCATTATGTCATTATACAATCAATGACAGCCAACCCTCTTCTCAAAAACAACATAAATCAATATAGCAATAAGTAACTGAAATCTGTTTATTGAACAGCATGTATTCAGTATGTACATGTTTTGTTGGTTAATTTTATAGGAAAAGTTTGAAACTTTATCTTTAAACAGGTCAAATTGTTGTTAATCTTCATAAACAATAATGTAAACATTTAGTATTTCCATTCAGGTGATTCAAAACACTCCAACAAATTCTTGAAATGGTTGTAAACTTAAATAATAATATGCATTGTAAAATGGTGTCTCTAGTATGAAAATGAAGATTCTACATCCTGAAGACAAACTGGAATTACATCTACAAAGACGTAAACCCACTTCAAGCCCCATGCATGTTTTGTGACATATGCTGTCTTGAGAAATATACACATATGTGTGTCCACTTGAGCACTGGCTGTATGAAACTGCAGTCACTATATCATATCATAAGATAGTTGTACTGTCATTTCTAACCTTGTTTTGCTTTCTAACATGAGTTGTCCAAGCATGGGTATCAGCAAGTGTGTCTCTACATAACATACAGCTGGAGCAACAGTAAGAGAGCTGAGAAATAGCCAATATGAAAAAGGCATGCTTGCAGAGTATGACAAGCATGTTAGCTGAATAAATTATTGTGCAGAGCTTTGAAATTACATGTACACCTAAAATAAGATGTCATAATGTTGTCTAGCAATATTGAGTTCAGTGGTACCTTAAACATATTATTAGAGAGAACATAGTTCTACTTACAGGTATTGCCACTTGCTGTACAGTTTTGCTTTGATGATACATGTTGTAGCTTATCTTTCACCTCTCTTACTTACTGAGTATTGTATGAATATTTCAAACACTTCATTGGTAATGTTGACTTGTTGCAGTAAGATTGAGAATTTACCTTATTACTATAGCATTACTGTCAGTTCATTATTTGAAGCAAGATCATTTTGAAGGATTCACGTTTCTAAAGTTCAGATGAACATGTCTCCATGATACAAAACTCAGATGTAGATTAATATCATTTAAGTTAATTTCATGTACACTTCATTAATTGTTCTTACTGGGTATGCTCTGCTTTATTAAATATATACGGTAACTGTATGAATAACAGAGCGGTGTGCTTGTGTTCATTTGACACATATTACACATTGATACTAAGCTTCTCCTATAGACTTAACATTTTTATATGGTGCATAATAACTTGGTTATAATCTCAATCATGAGGGGGACCTTTCACAGTTTATTTACTTTTCACATCAGAAAATCACCACGGGCCTCTCTCCTCTTCTTATATCTTTTGATTAAATATTTGTATCAAGACTATGCTGCATAAGCTGATATCATATCTCACAGATACATTTCCTCTCAAATGTCTTTCCTTTTCCCAAATGTTACAATTATGCATTGAAAAGCTGAACAGTTAACACTGCATATTCATTATACATAACACACACCCTCACTCTCCTTTTCTTAAATGATGGGTTTACAAACAAAACAAAACATATGAAAGTATTTTGTAGTTAATAAAATAAGATTGTCATCATTCCACACTTTATTCTGTAAAGTAACACTATTATTTGTGGTCTGGTTGAGTACTCGTCAAGGTATATTTTTCCATCATTACAACTATCGGCCAATACCCAACTCTCTATTGTTGTTCTAGTGACTGCCTCCATGGTTTGCAACATAACATTTACACGCTAGCTTGGATTACAGCTTGAGATCAGCAAGTTTGGGCAAACCACTTGGTAATTATTGCGATGATCCGTTATTGTATCTTCTCTATTGAAGATGTCTCCGTTATCTATCACCACTTTACCTGGTGCAATCTGAAACCTGCCACCCCACAGATTGTTATTAATTTCAAAGTTGAATAGGAGGGAGTACTCCCAATGATTGTAACAGTTTCTTATTGTTAATGCTTGAATTGAAACTGAGGCTATCTGTGGGATCGCGACTCCTGTCGTGACAGTTGGTTTGACGTGCCATAAACCATTTCTTCAGCAAGTCTGTGCTTAGAAATTTTCAATGAATTGTACACTTGACTTACTTTCAATGCCTTGAATACCTGCAGGTTAGTTTATCTAGGTTGATGATAAGGACAAGATGACTTAATTTTGTCATTGTTTAAGTAGTTTTAAGGAATATAAAGGGATCATAGTTTCAATTATTATGATATGTCTACAAAAATATTGGAATGTGGATGAATACTTTCCTGTACGTTACATACATCCAGCTGAAGCACATGTACCCTCTTCTGGCTGGTAAAGAGAAGAAAATATTTCTACTCCAGTTGAAATTTATTGATTACACCTCACTCTTGTGGACAGAAGATATGTTCACATGGTCTTGGTAGAAGCTTAAAAAAATATATCCCCCTCTAATGGACAGGAGCTCATTACATACTCATTCTTATAGCATTCAGAAAATGATTGAAAGCATCCTTCTCTAATGGACAGAAGCTCATTACATACTCATTCTTATAGCATTCAGAAAATGATTGAACGCATCCTTCTCTAATGGACAGAAGCTCATTACATACTCATTCTTAAAGCATTCAGAAAATATTTGAACGCATCCTTCTCTAATGGACAGAAGCTCATTACATACTCATTCTTATAGCATTCAGAAAATGATTGAAAGCATCCTTCTCTAATGGCCAGAAGCTCATTACATACTCATTCTTATAACATTCAGAAAATGATTCAAAGCATCCTTCTCTGATGGACAGAAGCTCATTACATACTCATTCTTGTAGCATTCAGAAAATGATTGAAAGCATCCTTCTCTGATGGACAGAAGCTCATTACATACTCATTCTTGTAGCATTCAGAAAATGATTGAAAGCATCCTTATCTAATGGACAGAAGCTCATTACATACTCATTCTTATAGCATTCAGAAAATGATTCAAAGCATCCTTCTCTGATGGACAGAAGCTCATTACATACTCATTCTTATAGCATTCAGAAAATGATTGAAAGCATCCTTCTCTGATGGACAGAAGCTCATTACATACGAATTATTCTAGCATTCAGAAAATGATTGAATGCATCCTTCTCTAATGGAAAGAGGGGCGTTCGGGTAGCCTAGTGGTTAAAGCGTTCCCGACATGGATACAATGTGTGATGGCCGTGATATTGCTGGAATATTGCTAAAAGCGGCATTAAACCATTCTCACTCACTCACTCAGTAATGGACAGAAGCTCATTACATACGAATTCTTCTAGCATTCAGAAAAAAACCCATAGATATCTTCTAATGGATAAAAAATCATAAAAAACACATCCTTCTAGCATTAAGGATATAGTGAGAGGCATTAATATTAGAAAAAAATCACCTTAAGAATTGTTATTGTTTGACACATGGGCGTTTTTGACTGGTAAATTATAAGTTCATGTCTCTGAATTCGAACTTTGTCGATCTTTGGCCAAACATTATTTACCATTGTGGTCTATGTTTTTTTAACTAAGAAATAAGCTATGGCAGGTTGATATAAACAGAATGAAAATAAATTGTGCATCTTAATGTTTAAACAGGGCCCACTCTGTAGTGAGTGAGTGAGTTGGGTTTAACGCCGTTTTTAACATTATTCCAGTTATATCACGGCGTGCCAGCTTAATGTGGGAGGAAAGCCCGAAGTGACGCAGGTCTAAGATGTTTACCACTTCGGTGAAACCCACGAGCACGAGTATGGTGCTGACAAACCTAGAAACATAATTGGGGCGAACCGGGATTCGAACCCACAATCATAGGTTTCTGGCGTGCCCAAGGGACGCAACTTTGCACAGCGAATTGCGGCGCCTAAGACGACTGGGCCACCCGTGCCCCCCTCCACTCTGTAGTGCATCAATACTTACAATGTAGTGCACCAAGGTCCTCTCATGAGTATGATAAAGACTACTTTGTTCACAAATGCCTATAATGTAGTGCATCATGGCTTACTCTGTAGTACACTTGTGCCTGCTCTATAGTACAAGATCAAATCTACAGTACTCTGAAGCCTGCTCTGTAGTATGCCAAGGCCTTCACAGTCGTACAATGAGGCCTTCTTTGTACACAAATGCCTATGATATAGTCCACCATTGCCTCTTCTGTTGTACACCAATGCCTACTCTGAAGTATACCAAAACTTGCCCTGTAGTACAAAATGCCTATTCTGTAGGCCTGCTCTGTAGTACATGAAAACTTGCTCTGCGGTACACTAATGCCTACAACGTAGTGAACCAAGGCATAATCTGTAGTACACCAAAGTCTGCTCTATAGTATAGTAAGATATACTCTGTGACACACCAAGGCCTACTCTGCAGTACACTAACGCCAGCTCTATAGTATACTTAGGCATATTCTGCAGTTCACAGACCAGCTTACTCTGCCCGGGGGTGGAGGCTCTATCCTCTGGCTAACACTAAAACAAGGACTGGTTGGCTTCATACAGGATTAGCTAACTCTGTATGACATCCTGGTCTGCACTATATGTCAACTCAGCCAACTCTATATGATATCCTGGTCTGCTCCAAATGACATCTCAGTCTACTCTGTGACAACCTATGGTATCTCAGTCTACTTTGTGTGACACCCATGGCATCTCAGCCCACTGTGTGTGACACCATGTGGCATCTCAATCTACTCTATGTGACACCCTGTGGCATCTCAATTTACTATGTGTGACACCATGGTCTGCTCTATATGGCATCTCAGCCCACTTTGTGTGACACCTTGTGGCATCTCAGTCTACTCTGTGTGACACCCTGTTGCATCTCAGTCTACTCTATGTGACACCCTGTTGCATCTCAGTCTACTCTATGTGACACCCTGTTGCATCTCAGTCTACTCTGTGTGACACCTTGTGGGATCTTATTCTACTCTGTTTGACACAATGTTCTGCTTTAAAAAGCACCTCAGTCTACTCTGTGTGACAACCTGTTGCATCTGTCTACTCTGTGAGAAACCCTGTTGCATCTCAGTCTACTCTGTGTTACACAATGGTCTGATTTATAAAGCACCTCAGTTTACTCTGTGTGACAACCTGTGACATCTCACCCAACTCTGTGTGACATGCTGTGGCATCTTAGTCTACTGTGTGACACCATGGTCTGCTCTATATGACATCTCAGTCTACTGTATGACACCATGGTCTGCTCTATATGACATCTTAGTCTACTGTGTGACACCATGGTCTGCTCTATATGACATCTCAGTCTACTGTGTGACACCATGGTCTGCTCTATATGACATCTCAGTCAACTGTGTGACACCATGGTCTGCTCTATATGACATCTCAGTCTACTGTGTGACACCATGGTCTGCTCTACATGGCATCTCAGTCTACTCTGTGTGACCCCTGTAGCATCTCAGTCTACTCTGTGTGAAACCCTGTAGCATCTCAGTTTACTCTGTGTGACACCATGGTCTGCTCTACATGGCAACTCAGTCTACTCTGTGTGACATCCTGTGGCACCTCAGTATAGTCTGTGTGACACCCTGTGGCACACGCTGTGGCATCTCATCCAACTGTTTGACACTCTGTGGCACCTCAGTCAAGTCTGTGTGACACCCTGTGGCACCTCAGTCTAGTCTGTGTGACACCCTGTGGCATCTCACCCAACTGTTTGACACCCTGTGGCACCTCAGTCTACTCTGTGTGACAACCTGTGGCATCTCACCCAACTCTGTGTGACATGCTGTGGCATCTCAGTCTACTGTGTGACACCATGGTCTGCTCTGTATGACATCTCAGTCTACTCTGTGTGACATGCTGTGGCATCTCAGTCTACTGTGTGACACCATGGTCTGCTCTACATGGCATCTCAGTCTACTCTGTGTGACCCCTGTAGCATCTCAGTCTACTCTGTGTGAAACCCTGTAGCATCTCAGTTTACTCTGGTCTGCTCTACATGGCAACTCAGTCTAGTCTGTGTGACATGCTGTGGCATATCAGTCTACTCTGTGTGACACCATGGTCTGCTCTATATGGCATCACAGTCTACTGTGTGACACCCTGTGGCATCTCACCCAACTCTGTGTGACACGCTGTGGCATCTCACCCAACTGTGTGTGACACCCTGTGGCACCTCAGTCTAGTCTGGGTGACACCCTGTGGCACACGCTGTGGCATCTCACCCAACTGTGTGTGACACCCTGTGGCACCTCAGTCTAGTCTGTGTGACACCCTGTGGCTCTGTGTGACACCCTGTGGCACACGCTGTGGCATATCACCCAACTGTGTGTGACACCCTGTTGCATCTCAGTCTACTCTGTGTGACACTTCGGTCTGCTCTATATGGCATCTCAGTCTACTCTGTGTGACACCCTGTGGCATCTCAACCAACTCTGTGTGACACACTGTGGCATCTCAGTCTACTCTATGTGACACCCTGAGGCATCTAAGTCTCCTCTGTTCAACAACATGGGATATGGTTAATGGAGTTCAAGGGATAACTCTGAAGTTGATCAAGTTGAGTGAAACTTGTGTATAGTAACAGATGAAAGATATGTCTATAATTAGCTTTTAGAAGGAGTGAGTGATTGCAATGGTGTTTACACTGCCGTCATCAATATTCCAGCTATTGAATAATGAGGTCTGGGCCAACCAAACCAACAGTCGATAGCATGAGCAGCAATTAACACTATATGAGCATAATGGACAATGACACACAATGAGACTGGTGACATCCAATCCTCAATAGTCAACAACAAGAATGAGGTACTGCCCCTCACCTCCAACCCCTCCTGAATTCCTTTTAAATAATCACCATATGGATCTATTGAAGGATGCATGAATTACACTTTGGATTTTCAAGTTTGTCAAGGTCTGACCTTGCTTTTGAGAAGTCTTTTTTATCCTAGCCAAACTGACCAATGCTATAAAATTGCCTCTGTCCACAAGTCAAAAATGCTTGCTGACTCACACTGAGGTTGATATGTGAGGTATGTCACACTGATACTTGATAATCGTTCATTTTTCTTTTCCGAGACAATAAACATTTCTTGGAAAAAGGAAAGGATTTATTACCTGTAGTTAATGTTCAGAGATTACAAAAGAAAGGAAGCAGGCACATGAATGTGAATCTCCACACAGATAATCATCAGCCCTCTGCCCTTACTTCTTATGACATGCATTGAAAACAGGACAAATATAGCGTAACCAAGAAAAAGAGAAAATGGGTGAAAATGGCCTGAGTTGTGAAAATAACATCTGATACCTCGTATCAAGTATCCAACCTTTTCTTGATGAGTCTAAAAAGTAAAATCTATTGTAGAGGGTTAGTGAAGCATGGTGTGTCCACAAAGGAGTGGCATTATGGGAGGTGACACATTTCTGAAATCTGCCTGGACAGACATCCCTTAGACCATGCAAACTCAAGCCTGCTGTCTGACTCCCCCAGACTGAGGAGTGGTAATGAAAATCATCAATAGAAGGATTCAAAATCAATACTTAAAGAGATTATATTTATAAGGGACTTAATGTAAATATGGGTGGTTAATAGAGTTAATGATATTAAGTGTTTGAAAGTAATGATTTACCTATCAGGTGTAAAAAGAACTTAGTTTCATAAAATATTGTACGATTACTATATGACTCAACATAACAGGAAAATATAGTGCAACAGCACTATTTCTCACCAGGTAAATTCACATTGAGCCATATGTTTTATGTAGGGAAACTTGTATCCAACAATTAGTGAAAGCTTCAATTGATTATTGTTTGTCTGTTTCTTGAAAGAGGACAGAATAAATCTCAGTGAAATGTTCTTATTCTTCAGTTCAATGATGACCGGAACATCCTTGAGGAAAATGAAAGAAAGCCAGCATGATAATGTCATCCATGTACTGACATTAAAGGAAAGATAATAATCAGATATTTCTAAAACAGTAGTCATCAAGATAAGACAATTCATGATAATAATGGTCACATTCACATAAGTTGTAGGCAATATGAGGTTTGGGAACTCACCCACAAGCAATTAAGAGATCAAACTGTGTGATCATGTGACAAGGAATAATATGTATAACAACGTCTCTATTGTACACAAACACAATGTTTCAGGGCCTTTTCTTGCCCCTTCATCAGGTGAATAACAGGGTACATCCAACTTCTAAATGCCTTTAGAAACCTTATGTGATGTATTCTATTGTTCTTGGAGGATGATTATATTGGCATATGGATGTCTAATGGTATTTATTGCCCGGTTCAACTATGCTCAATGAGAGAATAGCATCTGATAGGCTTTTTACAAACTTTATAACCAGTTCATCTGCTGAAATAGTTGTTTACAAACAACCTAAAAACCTGTTTCTTCTCTGGTAATTCTTAATTCCTCCAAAACAATAACCTGTGAAACCTGCATTAACTTTTCTTAAACTAGTTCCCCATCCACGGAATAGAACTCACATACTGCACGGCCTTTTGTTATGGATTCTACACTTGCCACCAAATTGGCCACTGTGGCCTTTCAGACAGAAGGAAACATTTGGGAGTCATCCAATGGAAATATTAGATATTAGTACTTTGAATATGTAATAAATGGATTATTGGCCATGATGAAAAACCGTGTGAACTGTACACAAATTATTGTGTGAACCGTGCACAATCAATTGTTGTGTGATAAGTGCATGATGACTTATTGTGTGAAGTGTGCATGATGAATTATTGTGTGAACTGTGCATGATGAATTATTGTATGAACTGTGCTTAATGAATCATTGTATAAACTGTGCATGATGAATTATTATGTGAAGTGTGCATGATGAATTATTGTGTGAACTGTGCATGATGAATTATCGTGTGAACTGTGCATGATGATAATTGTGTGAACTGTACACGAACTATTGTGTGAACTGTGCACAATGAATTATCGTATGAACTGTGCATGATGAATTATCGTGTGAACAGTGCATGATGAATCATTGTGTGAACTGTACACAAATTATTGTGTGAAATGTACACGAATTATTGTGTGAACCGTGCATGATGAATTATTGCGTAAACTGTGCATGATGAATAATCGTGTGAACTGTACACGAATTATTGTGTAAACTATGTACAATGAATTATTGTGTGAACTGTGGATGAATTATTGTGTGAACTGTGCTTGATGAATTATTGTGTTAACTTTACATGATGAATTACTGTGTTAACTGTACATGATGAATTATTGTGTTCATCAGGTACAGTTCATACAATTACTCATCAGTAATTACAATATTATTGTTGTTATCAACACAATTCATCAACGGTTACCAAAGACTGACACTCTTCAACACATCCATACTTCTGCTTCCATGAGATTCCCGATTGCTGACCAAGGTGACCATGTCCATGTCTTAACAACCAGGGTCAACATTGCGCAATGTCATGACTGTTGTGTGTCATATTGGCTCACAGCTTGCTTGAATCCATTATCTCATAGTTGAACAGAAACGTTTCTAATTTGTTGTTTTCTCATACACCACAATCATCAACTTCTAATTTTTCTCAAAAGAAACTATCAGTCCTACTTGTTAAAGAGATGCACCTTATTCAAAGATGACTATTGTGTTACCTGGACCTGATTATCATTGTGTGAACAGTAGCTAATGAATTATTCTTACATTGTGTGAACAGTAACTCATGAATTATTGTAACCTAGACCTGATGATCATTGTGTAAACAGTAACTCTTGAATTATTGTTACCTGGACCTGATGATCATTGTGTGAACAGCAACTCATGAATTATTGTTACCTGGACCTGATGATCATTGTGTGAACAGTAACTCATGAATTATTGTTACCTGGACCTGATGGTCATTGTGTGAAAAGTAACTCATGAATTATTGTTACCTGGACCTGATGATCATTGTGTGAACAGTAACTCATGAATTATTGTTATCTGGACCTGATGATAATTGTGTAAGAGTAACTCATGAATTATTGTTACCTGGACCTGATGATCATTGTGTGAACAGTAACTCATTAATTATTGTTACCTGAACTTGATGATCATTGTGTGAACAGCAACTCATGAATCATTGTTACCTGGACCTGATGATCATTGTGTGAACAGTAACTCATGAATTATTGTTACCTGGACCTGATGGTCATTGTGTGAAAAGTAACTCATGAATTATTGTTACCTGGACCTGATGATCATTGTGTGAACAGTAACTCATGAATTATTGTTATCTGGACCTGATGATAATTGTGTAAGAGTAACTCATGAATTATTGTTACCTGGACCTGATGATCATTGTGTGAACAGTAACTCATTAATTATTGTTACCTGAACTTGATGATCATTGTGTGAACAGCAACTCATGAATTATTGTTACCTGGACCTGATGATCATTGTGTGAACAGTAACTCATGAATTATTGTTACCTGGACCTGATGGTCATTTTGTGAAAAGTAACTCATGAATCATTGTTACTTAGACCTGATGATCATTGTGTGAACGGTAACGCATGAATTATTGTTACCTGGACCTGATGATCATTGTGTGAACAGTAACTCATTAATTATTGTTCCCTGGACCTGATGATCATTGTGTAAGAGTAACTCATGAATTATTGTTACCTGGACCTGATGATCATTGTGTGAACAGTAACTCATGAATTATTGTTATCTGGACCTGATGATCATTGTGTAAGAGTAACACATGAATTATTGTTACCTGGACCTGATGATGATTGTGTGAACAGTAACTCATTAATTATTGTTACCTGAACTTGATGATCATTGTGTGAACAGTAACTCATGAATTATTGTTATCTGGACCTGATGATAATTGTGTAAGAGTAACTCATGAATTATTGTTACCTGGACCTGATGATCATTGTGTGAACAGTAACTCATTAATTATTGTTACCTGAACTTGATGATCATTGTGTGAACAGCAACTCATGAATCATTGTTATCTGGACCTGATGATCATTGTGTGAACAGTAACTCATGAATTATTGTTACCTGGACCTGATGGTCATTGTGTGAAAAGTAACTCATGAATTATTGTTACCTGGACCTGATGATCATTGTGTGAACAGTAACTCATGAATTATTGTTATCTGGACCTGATGATAATTGTGTAAGAGTAACTCATGAATTATTGTTACCTGGACCTGATGATCATTGTGTGAACAGTAACTCATTAATTATTGTTACCTGAACTTGATGATCATTGTGTGAACAGCAACTCATGAATTATTGTTACCTGGACCTGATGATCATTGTGTGAACAGTAACTCATGAATTATTGTTACCTGGACCTGATGGTCATTTTGTGAAAAGTAACTCATGAATCATTGTTACTTAGACCTGATGATCATTGTGTGAACGGTAACTCATGAATTATTGTTACCTGGACCTGATGATCATTGTGTGAACAGTAACTCATTAATTATTGTTACCTGGACCTGATGATCATTGTGTAAGAGTAACTCATGAATTATTGTTACCTGGACCTGATGATCATTGTGTGAACAGTAACTCATTAATTATTGTAACCTGAACTTGATGATCATTGTGTGAACAGTAACTCATGAATTATTGTTATCTGGACCTGATGATCATTGTGTAAGAGTAACACATGAATTATTGTTACCTGGACCTGATGATGATTGTGTGAACAGTAACTCATTAATTATTGTTACCTGAACTTGATGATCATTGTGTGAACAGTAACTCATGAATTATTGTTACCTGGACCTGATGATCATTGTGTAAGAGTAACTCATGAATAATTGTTACCTGGACCTGATGATCATTGTGTAAGAGTAACTCATGAATTATTGTTATCTGGACCTGATGATCATTGTGTGAACAGAAAATCATGAATCATTGTTACCTGGACCTGATGATCATTGTGTAAGAGTAACTCATGAATTATTGTTATCTGGACCTGATGATCATTGTGTAAGAGTAACTCATGAATTATTGTTATCTGGACCTGATGATCATTGTGTAACAGTAACTCATGAATTATTGTTACCTGGACCTGATGATCATCGTGTAACAGTAACTCATGAATTATTGTTATCTAAACCTGATGATCATTGCGAGAACAGTAACTCATGAATTATTGTTATCTAAACCTGATGATCATTGCGAGAACAGTAACTCATGAATTATTGTTATCTGGACCTGATGATCATTGCATGAATAATAACTCATGAATTATTGTTATCTGGACCTGATGATCATTGCGTGAACAGTAACTCATGAATTATTGTTACCTGGACCTGATGATAATTGTGTGAACAGTAACTCATGAATTATTGTTATCTGGACCTGATGATCATTGCATGAACAGTTACTCATGAATTATTGTAACCTGGACCTGATGATCATTGTGTAACAATAACTCATGAATTATTGTTACCTGGACCTGATGATCATTGTGTAAGAGTAACTCATGAATTATTGTTACCTGGGTCTGATGATCATTGTGTAAGAGTAACTCATGAATTATTGTTCCCTGGACCTGATGATCATTGTGTGAAAAGTAACTCATGAATTATTGTTATCTGGACCTGATGATCATTGCGTGAACAGTAACTCATGAATTATTGTTATCTGGACCTGATGATCATTGTGTGAAAAGAAACTCATGAATTATTGTTACCTGGGAGCTGATGATCATTGTGTAAGAGTAACTCATGAATTATTGTTACCTGGACCTGATGATCATTGTGTAAGAGTAACTCATGAATTATTGTTACCTGGACCTGATGATCATTCTGTAACAGTAACTCATGAATTATTGTTACCTGGACCTGATGATCATTGTGTGAACAATAACTCATGAAATATTGTTACCTGGACCTGATGATCATTGCATGAACAATAACTCATGGATTATTGTTACGATGACCTGATGATCATTGTGTAAGAGTAACTCATGAATTATTGTTACCTGGACCTGATGATCATTGTGTGAACAGTAACTCATGAATTATTGTTACCTGGACCTGATGATCATTGTGTAAGAGTAACTCATGAATTATTGTTACCAGGACCTGATGATAATTGTGATAACAGTAACTCATGAATTATTGTTACCTGGACCTGATGATAATTGTGATAACAGTAACTCATGAATTATTGTTACGATGACCTGATGATCATTGTGTAAGAGTAACTCATGAATTATTGCTAACTGGACCTGATGATCATTGCATGAACAATAACTCATGAATTATTGTTACGATGACCTGATGATCATTGTGTAAGAGTAACTCATGAATTATTGTTACCTGGACCTGATGATCTTTGTGTAAGAGTAACTCATGAATTATTGTTATCTGGACCTGATGATAATTGTGTGAACAGTAACTCATGAATTATTGCTACCTGGACCTGATGATCATCGTGTAACAGTAACTCATGATTTATTGTTACCTGGACCTGATGATCATTGTGTAAGAGTAACTCATGAATTATTGTAACCTGGACCTGATGATCATTGTGTAAGAGTAACTCATGAATTATTGTTACCTGGACCTGATGATCATTGTGTAAGAGTAACTCATGAATTA
Source organism: Haliotis cracherodii (assembly GCF_022045235.1). Classification (NCBI taxonomy): domain Eukaryota; kingdom Metazoa; phylum Mollusca; class Gastropoda; order Lepetellida; family Haliotidae; genus Haliotis; species Haliotis cracherodii. The sequence goes on from NW_027266286.1 coordinate 37,014,103, forward strand.
TTGTTACCTGGACCTGATGATCATTGTGTAAGAGTAACTCATGAATTATTTTTACCTGGACCTGATGATCATTGTGTAAGAGTAACTCATGAATTATTGCTACCTGGACCTGATGATCATTGCATGAACAATAACTCATGAATTATTGTTACGATGACCTGATGATCATTGTGTTAGAGTAACTAATGAATTATTGTTACCTGGACCGGATGATCATTGCGTGAACAGTAACTCATGAATTATTGTAACCTGGACCTGATGATCATTGGGTGAACAGTAACTCATGAATTATTGTAACTGGGACCTGAATGAGTGAGTGAGTGAGTTGGGTTTAACGCTGCTTTTAAGAGTATTCCAGTTATATCACTCCGTGTCAGCTTTTTGTGGGAGGAAAGCCCGAAGTGATACAGGTCTCAGATGTTTACCACTTCGGTGAAACCCTCAAGCACGGGTATGGTGCTGAAAAACCTAGAACCATAATCGGGGCCAACCGGGATTTGAACCCACAATCATAGGTTTCCGGCGTGCCCAAGGGACGCAACTCTGCACAGCGAAATGCGGACCGGGACCTGGAGATCATTGTGTGAACAGTAACTAATGAATTATTGTTATCTGGACCTGATTATCATTGTTTGAACAGTTACTCATAAATTATTGCTAGCTGGACCTGATGGTCATTACGTGAACAGCAACTCATGAATTATTGTTACCTGGACCTGATGATCATTGTGTGAACAGTAACTCATTAATTATTGTTACCTGGACCTGATGATCATTGTGTGAACAGTAACTCATGAATTATTGTTACCTGGACCTGATGATCATTGTGTGAACAGTAACTCATGAATTATTGTATCCTGGACCTGATCATCATTGTGTGAACAGTAACTAATGAATTATTGTAACTGGTAGCTGATGATCATTGTGTGAACAGTAACTCGTGAATTATTGTTACCTGGATCTGATGATCATTGTGTAACAGTAACTCATGAATTATTGTTACCTGGACCTGATGATCATTGTGTGAAAAGTAACTCATGAATTATTGTTATCTGGACCTGATGATCATTGTGTAAGAGTAACTCATGAATTATTGTTACCTGGACCTGATGATCATTGTGTAAGAGTAGCTCATGAATTATTGCTACCTGGACCTGATAATCATTGCATGAACAATAACTCATGAATTATTGTTATCTGGACCTGATGACCATTGTGTAAGAGTAACTCATGAATTATTGTTACCTGGACCTGATGATCATTGTGTAAGAGTAACTCATGAATTACTGTAACCTGGACCTGATGATCATTGTGTAAGAGTAACTCATGAATTATTGTTATCTGGACCTGATGATAATTGTGTGAACAGTAACTCATGAATCATTGTTACCTGGACCTGATCATCATTGTGTAAGAGTTACTCATGAATTATTGCTACTGGACCTGATGATCATTGCATGAACAGTAACTCATGAATTATTGTAACTGGGACCTGAATGAGTGAGTGAGTGAGTTGGGTTTAACGCTGCTTTTAAGAGTATTCCAGTTATATCACTCCGTGTCAGCTTTTTGTGGGAGGAAAGCCCGAAGTGATACAGGTCTCAGATGTTTACCAGTTCGGTGAAACCCACAAGCACGGGTATGGTGCTGAAAAACCTAGAACCATAATCGGGGCCAACCGGGATTTGAACCCACAATCATAGGTTTCCGGCGTGCCCAAGGGACGCAACTCTGCACAGCGAAATGCGGACCGGGACCTGGAGATCATTGTGTGAACAGTAACTAATGAATTATTGTTATCTGGACCTGATTATCATTGTGTGAACAGTTACTCATAAATTATTGCTAGCTGGACCTGATGGTCATTACGTGAACAGCAACTCATGAATTATTGTTATCTGGACCTGATGATCATTGTGTAAGAGTAACTCATTAATTATTGTTACCTGGACCTGATGATCATTGTGTGAAAAGTAACTCATGAATTATTGTTACCTGGACCTGATGATCATTGTGTGAAAAGTAACTCATGAATTATTGTTACCTGGACCTGATGATCATTGTGTAAGAGTAACTCATGAATTATTGTTACCTTGACCTAATGATTATTGTGTGAACAGTAACTCATGAATTATTGTTACCTGGACCTGATGATCATTGTGTGAACAATAACTCATGAATTATTATTACCTGGACCTGATGATCAGTGCATGAACAATAACTCATGAATTATTGTAACCTGGACCTGATGATCATCGTGTAACAGTAACTCATGAATTATTGTAACCTGGACCTGATGATCATTGCGTGAACAGTAACTCATGAATTATTGTAACTGGGACCTGAATGAGTGAGTTGGGTTTAACGCTGCTTTTAAGAGTATTCCAGTTATATCACTCCGTGTCAGCTTTTTGTGGGAGGAAAGCCCGAAGTGATACAGGTCTCAGATGTTTACCACTTCGGTGAAACCCACAAGCACGGGTATGGTGCTGTCAAACCTAGAACCATAATCGGGGCCAACCGGGATTCGAACCCACAATCACAGGTTTCCGGCGTGCCCAAGGGACGCAACTCTGCACAGCGAAATGCGGACCGGGACCTGGAGATCATTGTGTGAACAGTAACTAATGAATTATTGTTATCTGGACCTGATTATCATTGTGTGAACAGTTACTCATAAATTATTGCTAGCTGGACCTGATGGTCATTACGTGAACAGCAACTCATGAATTATTGTTACCTGGACCTGATGATCATTGCGTGAACAGTAACTCATGAATTATTGTTATCTGGACCTGATGATCATTGTGTAACAGTAACTCATGAATTATTGTTACCTGGACCTGATGATCATCGTGTAACAGTAACTCACGAATTATTGTTATCTGGACCTGATGATCATTGCGTGAACAGTAACTCATGAATTATTGTTACCTGGACCTGATGATCATTGCATGAATAATAACTCATGAATTATTGTTATCTGGACCTGATGATCATTGCGTGAACAGTAACTCATGAATTATTGTGACCTGGACCTGATGATAATTGTGTGAACAGTAACTCATGAATTATTGTTATCTGGACCTGATGATCATTGCATGAACAGTTACTCATGATTTATTGTAACCTGGACCTGATGATCATTGTGTAAGAGTAACTCATGAATTATTGTTACCTGGACCTGATGATCATTGTGTAAGAGTAACTCATGAATTATTGTTACCTGGGACTGATGATCATTGTGTAAGAGTAACTCATGAATTATTGCTACCTGGACCTGATGATCATTGCGTGAACAATAACTCATGAATTATTGTTATCTGGACCTGATGATCACTGCATGAACAATAACTCATGAATTGTTGTTACCTGGACCTGATGATCATTGTGTAAGAGTAACTCATGAATTATTGTTACCTGGACCTGATGATCATTACATGAACAGTAACTCATGAATTATTGTTATCTGGACCTGATGATCATTGTGTAACAGTAACTCATGAATTATTGGTACCTGAACCTGATGATCATTGTGTGAAAAGTAACTCATGAATTATTGTTACCTGGACCTGATGATCATTGTGTAAGAGTAACTCATGAATTATTGTTACCTGGACCTGATGATCATTGTGTAAGAGTTACTCATGAATTATTGTTACCTTGACCTAATGATTATTGTGTGAACAGTAACTCATGAATTATTGTTATCTGGACCTGATGATCATTGTGTGAACAATAACTCATGAATTATTGTTACCTGGACCTGATGATCATCGTATAACAGTAACTCATGAATTATTGTAACCTGGACCTGATGATCATTGCGTGAACAGTAACTCATGAATTATTGTAACTGGGACCTGAATGAGTGAGTTGGGTTTAACGCTGCTTTTAAGAGTATTCCAGTTATATCACTCCGTGTCAGCTTTTTGTGGGAGGAAAGCCCGAAGTGATACAGGTCTCAGATGTTTACCACTTCGGTGAAACCCACAAGCACGGGTATGGTGCTGTCAAACCTAGAACCATAATCGGGGCCAACCGGGATTCGAACCCACAATCACAGGTTTCCGGCGTGCCCAAGGGACGCAACTCTGCACAGCGAAATGCGGACCGGGACCTGGAGATCATTGTGTGAACAGTAACTAATGAATTATTGTTATCTGGACCTGATTATCATTGTGTGAACAGTTACTCATAAATTATTGCTAGCTGGACCTGATGGTCATTACGTGAACAGGAACTCATGAATTATTGTTACCTGGACCTGATGATCATTGTGTAAGAGGAACTCATGAATTATTGTTAAGTTGACCTGATGATCATTGTGTAACAGTAACTCATGAATTATTGTTACCTGGACCTGATGATCATCGTGTAACAGTAACTCATGAATTATTGTTATCTGGACCCTATGATCATTGCGTGAACAGTAACTCATGAATTATTGTTACCTGGACCTGATGATCATTGCATGAACAATAACTCATGAATTATTGTTATCTGGACCTGATGATCATTGCGTGAACAGTAACTCATGAATTATTGTTACCTGGGAGCTGATGATCATTGTGTGAACAGTAACTCATGAATTATTGTTACCTGGACCTGATGATCATTGTGTAAGAGTAACTCATGAATTATTGTTATCTGGACCTGATGATCATTGTGTAAGAGTAACTCATGAATTATTGTTATCTGGACCTGATGATCATTGTGTAACAGTAACTCATGAATTATTGTTACCTGGACGTGATGATCATTGTGTAACCGGGATTTGAACCCACAATCTTAGGTTTCCGGCGTGCCCAAGGGACGCAACTCTGCACAGCGAAATGCGGACCGGGACCTGAAGATCATTGTGTGAACAGTAACTCATGAATTATTGTTAACTTGACCTGCTGATCATTTTATAACAGCAACTCATGAATTATTGTTACCTGGACCTGATGATCATTGTGTGAACAGTAACTCATGAATTATTGTTAACTTGACCTGCTGATCATTTTATAACAGCAACTCATGAATTATTGTTACCTGGACCTGATGATCATTGTGTGAACAGTAACTCATTGATTATTGTTACCTGGACCTGATGATCATTGTGTGAACAGTAACTCATGAATTATTGTTACCTGGACCTGATGATCATTGTGTGAACAGTAACTCATGAATTATTGTTAACTTGACCTGCTGATCATTTTATAACAGTAACTCATGAATTATTGTTAACTTGACATGCTGATCATTTTATAACAGTAACTCATGAATTATTGTTACCTGGACCTGATGATTGCGTGAACAATAACTCATGAATTATTGTTTGAATATTTTGATTATTGTTTGTTTATTGTTTAATGTTGCACTCAGCAATGTTCGAGCTATATGTTAGCAGCCTGTAAAATATTAAAGACTGGACCAGACAATCCAGAGATCAATGTTGTGAGCAACGGCCCACTCTGTCAGAATATGATTACACATAATCCACCAAGAAACTGAGCCTGACCACCAATTCATTTGGTCATCACTTTCAACCAGTGTTGGTTGTTTGGGAATTATTCTAACCCAGATTCAAATGGGGATTGTATGAATGTAAAAAGTGCATGGTGTTTTCTATAACTGTACTTGATGAATTATTGTATGAACTTTTCATGATGAATTCTTGTGTGAATGTACCAATTGCATTATGTTAACTTGAGTTATATTACTGTGTGTGCACTATACAAAGTGGATTGTTTTACCTGTGCCTGATGAGCTTTGTGTTTCACTGCAGTATGAACACACAATGCCAATGCTACTGCAGTAGCTGACTACTCCCATAACATGTACCGCCTGCCCTCTCTGGCCAACGCCCAAAACCGTAGAATCATGCATTTCAATATCAAACTGAAATGAAAGAAAAGGCAAATGTTTGCAGCTTAACTTCTATGAAAATGTTAATGAACTGAGTGTCACTTTGTTAATGTGTGTCTTATTGAAATTATGAAAGGCATTAGGGCACATCATGTTGAAGGGTATTCACACTGACAGGTGCACCACGCCAGTACTCCTGGTCTCAATGGGATACAAACACTGTGGCCATAGGAACTTTCATCAGTGGAGTAAAAGTTTCATTTGGATCATAAAAACGTTTTCATGAGTCCCTGACAAATGACATAAAGCTGATAGTTGTCTGGTTTCCCGAATGCATGCCTCACACAACACTGTCCCCTTCACATTGACACCATTCATTTACACTCATTTGTATAGGTGTTTGGCTTGTGGAATACCCCTTTCATTGCCACACGCTGCATCAATACAATTTACAGATATTTACTGCAAACAACCTCTCTCCTTTCACTGGGTTTAGGGTCCTGAATAGAGCTCCCCACTAATTAGATAAAGTCACCTGTTTGCTTTGAAAGCACTAACACATTTGACTTTACTGTTTCTAATTGATAAGGTATTTACAAAGCATCTCAATTGGAGAGGCATAAGCTGCACTCCCAGCATCACATCAGATTACACTTTCACCTGTACCAAAACAAACTCAATCACCCTGAGTGTACTCAACTACCCTATCAGTCATTTATACCCTTACAAGTAAACCTTAACATTTTCAAACATGATAAGTGGACATACTTACGATGAAGACAAGATTGACCTACTGATTTCAACGTTTTATTCTATCAACATGATGATTTGGTACAGTTACTGGTACCATTATCAGTATGACATGGTAATAGGATTTAAGATTACAGAAAGATGGAGCTTTACAAAACAGCAAATAGAATAACACATTGCGACAAGTAATGGCAGTGCATTGTGATAAGTACCGGTAACATGATTCTATCGTTCATCGCTGGACAAGGTTGGTTGTATGAACATGTGTTTGACACTTGGTGTCCCTCAAACTTAAGTTTAATGTTGTGACAGTTTATTATGAAAAAAAATAACACTTACATATATCACTAGTGTTTTCATGAAATAAATGTGAGGTGAAATAGGGATACATGTTGTATGTCTAGTGCTAGCCTACTGAGATACCATGCTACATTTTACATGGATACCCAGTAAGTCTTTGTTTCTTAGCCCCTTAATGTGGGTACCAGGCAGGGTAACAACAAGTACCATCTTTTAACATCTTTTGGTTTGATGCGGCTGGGGATCGAACCATCAAATTTCAAAAACAAAATATTTTACATAAACTTATACATAGATAATTATTTAACAGCACAGTGTTGATAAAGTTATATTACTACAGGTACATTTGATTGCACACAGGGCAAAACAAATCATGCTACATTAAATAAATATACCTTGTTCTGGTGTTCTGCATTAAACAAAGATTCACAAATTTGAACCCCTTAAAGGGCACTGATCTAAAGCAATTCCCTGGGACTGGTGGTTGCCTTTGTTATTGTTTTTTCCTCGTGAGTACCCAGATGATATGCAATGCAACTGAGCGTGACAAGAGACTGGGCTACCGTCTGCAAGGACAGCTGAATAAACTTGGAGGCAATAATTGTTTTACTCATTTTTGAACACTGATTGGTTAACCGTGATCTATAAAGATTTCGACAAATGGCGCATGTTAATTAATTTCTTCAGCCTAAACAAACAGACAAAAAGAAGCTCATCGGATGTCGTCATTTGGAAATAGTTATATGATTGTTATAGTTTAATAATAAAAGAGTATCCATGCAGTGAAAGCATTTTCGGATTTCGGATTGCGTTGATAATACGATTACTACTCCCTTGTTGTCATCCACGTTTTCTCGTGCATTTGTCGTCATTTGCTTGATGCTCAGTTAATGAATTTATTACAGGTATAATTAGTGGTAGCACCGCTCAGATTACCTGACAAAGGTTCCCATTTGGCATTTATTGTGTCTGGGGTAATTATTCAATCTAAATCCAGGTTTGAAGTTAAGTGAAATATGTATTATGTAATATGCACGTGGTAGCCCAGCAAGAGATGAATGATCAGTTGATTTACTTTTTTGTAAATCAACGGATCGTTCCTATAGCCTACTAGTCATCAAAGGATTAACAGAAAATACATTGATTGATTAATCACTGTTATCTTGCACAGTGGATATGTCAAAAGTGAGAGTTTACATGTCTAGGTTTACTAAAAGAAAGGGAATACACTCATATCATGGTGTGAAGTGCCGATGTAAAAACAACATACTTTGTTCAAAGGGTTAAGCGATAATATATTGATTGATTGCTCATTGTTATCTAACTCAATGGATTTTTTTAGGAACCGTGGACGTTATGAAAATAGTTGTCAGGTGGGCTTTCTCAGCCGACCTTTGAGACATGACACCTATGTGAAACACCTGAAACAATCTAAGTCATCAGTTGAGAAATGAACACCGGTCCTAATAAATAACGCCCGGGGGCGTCCGGAAACGTCCGGGCAATGCCAGGGAACGTCCGGGAGAATGGTACTAAATAATAAAGTGTATTCTATATAATTGTGTTCTTGTATTAATTATACAAAATATTATATAGCTGAAAAAAAAATTACATACACCCCTATTCTTTTTAAATGGTGAGTGAATCTGCGAAGCAAATACGATTTCTTTAAAGGATACAATGTAAATTTGCTTATGGAACAAAAATTTTATAGTGTCATATTCTGTATACTATTCCATAACTAATACTGAAAAACAGACGTTTTCAAAAGTTCATGCCCCAGAATGGTTCACAGAGTGTAAAACGTCCGGTACTATAGCATCCGGGCAACATCGGGGAGCATCTGGTGAGAGCGTCCGGGAGGTTTCATCAGACGTCCGGAAACATCCGGGAGGTTTCATCAGACGTCCGGGATTTTTAAAATACAGTGCACCCATGTGCAGTGGCCAGAAAATGGAAGTACCAGTAACCGGAAGTTTCTGGCCGCTGCACTTGGCAAACAAGTACGCCAGTTGATATTCTCACAATCTTACCAAAGTGAGAAAGACATGTTTTGTTGACTGCACTGTATTTTTAAACTCCCGGACGTCTGATGACCTCCCCCGGACGTTTCCTGACGTCTGATGAAACATCCCGGACGTTTCCGGACGCCCCCGGACGTTAAATAGTAGGACCCAGGAACACGGGTTATGATATCCCGAAACAATATATACTTTTAAAAATATTTGATTGTTACAGAGACACGTGACATCGAATAAGTTTCTTTGTACAGCTGCAGACGTGTGGGATATTGTTCCTTTGTGTGGATAATTCACATACATTCCTCCAAGCTGCCTAAAATTATACACATAAATTTGGTAGGTTGTAATTATGATATTTGCATTTTGTTTTCCTTCCTTTGCTGTAGCATTGGACAGATTCATTCCTGTTCCTCTACATCTAGGTTGGGAAATTCTTCGATGCACAATAACTGTTGATTTCACAAGTCTTTTCCTTTGTAAGCGAGTATATATTACAGGCAATTTGTAAAATGTGATTCTCTCAGGCAATTTATAAAATTGCCATTTTGACTGAAAAATCTGACCATTTCTTTAACAGATTGACTAAAACTGATTAAGACGATCATAAACATCACAATAGATTATTATGTAGGATTAGAAGGCAAACAATATAGAAATGTACTTTTCATCGTAACATTTTCAGTCTCTATATTAAATATAAAAATGTTTGGAATTCGTTATCATAATAATACAGATAGACATATTTTCCAGTCAATTTGTAAAATAACTGAATATTCAGGCTTTTAATAAATTTCTGAAGTGAAAATTTTGCACATTTTGACTGTAAAAAATATAAACACAATAAAATAAGCAATGCTCAGGAGAAATATTTATTTTGTGTTGCAAGTCAAAATAGTGTAAACGAAAATCGCAAAATTACCAAGCAAGTGACTTATCAAAACTTCGTCACCATAACCGATGCTATCCATAAAGATACCTACATTTCCTTATCATTTCCAAAACTGTATTTCATTTTGTTGATAGATGTGACCATATGCCCTTATACTATCAATAAAAGTGACAAATGTGCTTACGAATTGCGCAGCACAGATCACGAACTAGTCTAGGTTTCTGCTATATCATCCGGGTACTCACAGGAAAAAACAATAACAAAGGCAACAACCATTCCCGGGGAATTGCTTTAGATCAGTGCCCCTTTAACACTATCACATGTTCGTAAATGTTTGGACGGTGTTCAGTCTGTGACACTGTTTCTTCACACTGCCAGTAGGATTGACATCTCATTTTTCACACGGTTATTTCCAAAAACATCCACATTTACCAATCATATTAAGGTAAAATCAAATGAGTAAATATTGAGATTAGGATTACAGCATATAACTGATGTCATCCCCTACATAATAAATATGAAATTGTTAATAAAAGTTGATTTTGACATACCTTGTATACCTGAACAAGAAACTGCATGTCATGCATCAATCTTGATTGAATGTTTGTGATATGTGAATGTTGACGCTCTTACCTCATGTTTATAGACAGTGATAAATGTTCTAATGACATAAGCTACTTCAAATAAACAGTACTATCCTCATTACCATGTTTTGTCGTTTGCTGGAGCAAGTCGGACTAAACTACTCATAAAAACTCACAAACTGTGGAGTCCCTTTACTGCCCACACTGCCCAAGGAATTACTCACGCCGGGACTGGCTACAAAGACACTTCAGGAGCGCCCACAGCTCCAAAAGGTTCATCTGTCTGTTATGTCAAAAATCATATAAATGGCAGGATGATTCCAAGAATCACCGGAAACGTCATGGACAATCTAATGCTAAAAAAGGAGCAACCGCTAACACCACTGCTACAATGAGTGTGGCTGGCGGCCCGCTACTGCCGGAAATCCCCGTTCCCTCACATAAGGGGAATAGATTCCAAATCTGTGGAAATACTGGGACAAGGACAGCCCAGTGTAAACAATACATGATACGCACAATGCCACCATCGACTTAGCGAATGGCCTGTCCTCATCTATGACATCCTACCCTCGACTCGATGTAGACATACTACCTAAATCACTGCCGTACAACCCGGCAGAGTACTTAGATGATCCAAATATCAACCTGGACACTGAATTTTGGCCTGTCTACAGGCAACAAAACAGAGAGGATATGGCCAAGCCATCAGCTTAAATTGGCAGACCTCACGTGCCAACAATAAGGCCAAATGGGCCTACAAATAAATAAATTTTGGGTCACAAATACAAAAGGGTTTGTTCTGTTTCAGGTCTATTGACCTGAGGTAGACTCCGAAATCTAAAACTGTGACCACATCCAGTCCCGGAAAATATACACACAAATGCACCATATGCATTCGTCCTATAACGACAACTGTGATATAAATACAACACACAACAATAAATTTCGAAAACATAAAATTTATTGAAGCGATCGTAAAATCTTAACCACCGGTAATCCGACTGTGCTCATGTTGCCGCTGCCCCAGCCCCGCCACCGGTCCACCAGTCCACCGACTTATCGGTCCACCGGCCCTGAGTACACCACTCACGATCCACCAGTAACAATTAGACCACTGGTCCAACGGTCCACCCCTAAAAGTAGACTCCACCGGTATTGCATCTAGAACATAAAGTGTATATAAGGAGCCCCCATACCTACACACAACAGTCTGATGAGAGCACCCACAGGTCAAAACTAGTAGTGAGTGAGTGAGTTGGGTTTTACGCTGCTTTTAACAGTATTCCAGTTATATCACGGCGTGTCAGCTTAATGTGTGAGGAAAGCCCGAAGTGATGCAGGTCTCAGACGTTTACCACTTCGGTGAAACCCACGAGCACGGGTATGGTGCTGACAAACCTAGAAACATAATCGGCGCTCAAAACTAGTAACTAAGATTGCTCTTGGGTTTTAGCTCAAAACTCTTATTCGTCTAAACTACTCATAAGTCAAGTTATTACACATCTGTGATGTCGTTCTATTGTTTGAGTGTTCCATTATTTTTTAGGGATGGAGATTGTGTTCTCTGCTGGTGTTGCACATGCTCAATTGCAAGCTGATCTTTTCAATGCATGTTACATGGCTCTTTAGAAACTTTTGTTTAAGTGTAAGAATAGGGATGTGTCTTAAATAGGGGAATATCCTCATAACTCTCCATTCCTTTAACAGTAATTGGTCCCGGCTCCAATATTTTTAAGGAATGGAGAATTACTCGGACCTTCCTCAGTGACGATGATATGGAATACTAATGATAGCACAAATCAGAAAATAGATTTTCCAGTCTCTTAATTGCTGTTGTAAATGAATAAGTAACAAGATATATTCACTTGTTAAACTCATTTCAATTAATGAAGTAATATCAGGCTTGTCACCACAATCTTTATACACAATCTAATTACATCTAATTCTTTGCATGACAGTCATTTCACCATGTCACCTGCATAAATCCATCAACTCCACAAAATCTGTTTGTGTCTCATTATGTTTATTTATGTAGTAACTACATCATCCTATTATGTAGCATTGGCTGATTTCTACATTTGCTCTCCATTATTGTTGTTAACCACAATTGTTCTCACTCACTTTACTACACAATTTCACATCTTACATTTCATTGCAGTGATATTAGCCTTAGAATACCTTTTCGCTACCATCGATATACCACCTCTTAATCCTTTCTCAATAAACAAGTGCATATCGTAATCGGTGAGTAGTTTTAGTTCTACACCGGTCTTCTTCAACAATGCATCCCACGATAGTCCGGGACTGGAATAGTACCATGCTGGGTCCAAGCCGTATTGTTTTAAACATGTCTTTCTAACTATCTCGAATATATCGGCGAGTAACAGTTCATCGGTTTTTAAGTACAGATCGTGACAATCACCTAAATTCTTACAACCTAATTTATCTAACACCGTCAGAGCGTGTTCATAATTGGCATCGATTATTTTAGATTCTGTTAAGTTACTATAGAATGATTCAAGGGGTGGTAATTTAGTTTAGTAGTATAGGTAATGATGGTTCTGGCTCACTTCCACTGGAGCGGGATTCATATACCTATACTGCTACTACAGGGGGGATTTTTTATGCGTAAATGACTATGCGATTCAATTATAGTCATAAGATTCAGCTCCAGCTCACCACCACCTGGAGTCTATGATACAAATTTTTATAGGTAATGATGGTTCTGGCTCACTTCCACTGGAGCCGGATTCATATACCTATACTGCTACTACAGATGGAATTTTTTATGCCAAAATGATTATGCGATTTAATGATAGTCATGAGTTGTATTAAACGAAACATCAATATTAATTAATAATGAATAAAATTTACTATAGCCCACGAGGATATTGGAAAGGTGTAGGAGCAATACAAAAATTAGCCACCGCGGCTAAGGTATCTAAAGATGTGGCCAAGGATTGGTTAAAGAAACAAGCGTTGTGGCAAATATATTTACCGGCACCGCGTTATATACCGAGGAAGAAGTTTGATATTTTTACAACGAATGAAGTTCATCAGGCTGACCTCTTGTTTCTTCCCCACGATAAGGTAAAACGCAAAACGTATAAATACGCTTTAACATTAGTGGATGTGGCTAGTCGATACAAAGAGGCTGAGCCATTAACCTCGAAAGATTTAACAGAAGTAGCTAATGCACTGAGTCGCATATATAAACGCGGACCGCTAAAATGGCCTAAACTATTTCAAGTAGATCCCGGTCGAGAGTTTATGGGATCGGTAACTAAACTGTTAACAAAGCACGACGTCAAAATCGTCCGTGGTGAAAGAGAGGCCCACCGCAGTCAATCCATTGTTGAAAGATTTAACAGGACTCTAGCGGAACGTTTGTTTGGCTATCAGTATGGGATCGAAATGAAATCCGAGCGATTGAGATCAACCGAATGGGTGACACGATTATCCGCCGTTGTATCAGCGCTGAATAATGAAATAACGAGATTAATAGGGAAGAAACCATCCGATGCTATTAAAATGAAATCCGTGACTTCCGAATCTTCAGCACCGAGGAGAGGCAAAGAACAAAAACTTCCGGATAGAGTAAGGGTAAGATATTTATACCAGCCTGGTGAACTCGAAGGAGGCCTACGTCGCGCAACCGATCCCATATGGTCCCTTAAGACGTATAACATTAGTCGATTGGTTATGAAAGAAGGAGAGCCTATTCTTTATTATCTTCAAGATGGACCGGGTAGGGCATTTGTACGAGAAGAATTGTTCATAGTTCCCGACGGTACGGTATTACCACCATAACCATAAGCATAGGTAGTTACACCATCATTATCAATCCATCTCTTTGTATCTAAGGGGGATAATGATGTCTTGTTCATTCTTAATCCATATATCCTATGATCGTAACTTCTTAAAGAGTTCATCTCGTGTTTGAACGTTCTACCGTTGAATAATGATTCTTTATACTGTTCGTGTTTGATATGCTTTTTTACCACATACTTCTTAACACCCTTAGCTTTTCTTATCTCTCCATTATCGGACTTTTTTATAGAATACATCTTAGGTCTTAATAGTACATACTCCGCTATAGGAGTCCCAGCACATTCATCCTTCATCTTACCTAATACCTTTTTATTTACTACGCTGTGCAGTGGATTATCTTTTGGGTAATCGCTCGTGTCGTACATATCTATTTTTTCTGCCATATCTTTATACACATCCTCAGTTTGTATTTCCATCAACAAAGAATCTGTGTCGGTATATAACACCTCGCATCTATGGCCGTATTGCTTCTTAAGTTCGTTGTAATAAAAGTCATACATTAAGTGTTTTGACAAGTCGAGAATACTCATACCGACGTACACCGGTCTGTTGAATTTTATATTACTCTTTTGCATATGCAACGCGGCTAAGTCGTTATCGAATATCTTGCTTCTGTTAAAAGCCGGACTGGCTATAAGTTTCCTGAGTCTTTCTTCCTCATTATATCTGACTAATTTAACATCAACACGCTTCCTTAGATTCTACATAGTTTTACCGAATACCGAGTTATTCATGAGCTTATACAGATTCTTTTCGAAATCGCTGGTGGCTATCTTTCTTAAATCTGTGTTCAGCCTTATATAGGGTTCCATCCAAGGGCTTTGATCAAACTTTAGAACTCTGTGTACTTTCTTAAGTTTCATACCTAACGATAGATACAACTGGAGATTTCTGTAGTGAACTATATATTTTGTCTTATCCATCAAATTTGGTACGAGTTTTTCTACATTAGCTAACCTACTATTACCCATCAAGGAGTGTTGATATTCCGACATACAGTCTTTATTAACCATTAATCTTTCAGGAGCTAGCGGATAACTGTTATGGTCTTTATGTAAGGAACTCGGATATTCCAAGTCAACTTCTAGTATGTACCCTTTATTCTCATCATTATTGTTGATATCATTCACATTGACCCACTCAAAACCACCCGTGGGTAAAGGTTGACTCATAGCCCATCCGTACAAATTGTTAGCGTCGAGATATAATATATGCGTGTCGGGTTTACTCGGATCGTATCCTTCCACTAATTTATTATTAGCCTTGGAATACCTTTTCGCTGCCATCGATATACCCCCTCTTAATCCTTTCTCAATAAACAAGAGCATATCGTAATCTGTGAGTAGTTTTAGTTCTACGCCGGTCTTCTTCAACAATGCATCCCACAATAGTCCGGGACTGGAATAGTACCATGCCGGGTCCAAGCCGTATTGTTTTAAACACGTCTTTCTAAATATCTCGAATATATCGGCGAGTAACAGTACATCGGTTTTTAAGTACAGATCGTGATAATCGCCTAAATTCTTACAACCTAATTTATCCCAGACCGTCAGAGCGTGTTCATAATTGGCATCTGTTATTCTAGATTCCGTTAAGTTACTATAGAATGATTCGAGGGGTGGTAATTCAGTTTCTTCGAATCTAGACCAATCATCCATATATTCGTAAGGATATACGCCTTTTCTCAGCAACAAATGACGAGTTATCTTATCGGTATATTGATTTGTTATCGCGAAGTCATCGGGATTGTTCGCATTAGCTAAATTGTCCAGGGAAGATAACAGAAACTGTACGGAGTCTATGAATCTAAGCCCATTACTTTGCTTTATTCTAGATTTCCCATCCTTGTCCCTATAATGTTTAGGTTTAGTCAACGAGAACGATATGTATTTTTCCATGTTGTTAGGAATGCACGTTAAACCGCCGTCGGTCTTTGAGATAGCTTGCATAATGAGATGTGAATCGTATCCTCTAAGGTTATGAAACACAACGGGGATGGGTATTGTTTGAGCATTCATTTTTAGTTTCAAGTTACACTCGTTATGAGCGGCTCCCCGATAATTACCCATGACGTGACAATGATCTCTTACGGAATCCCCATCCAGGGGTTTATTACAAACGTGACAACTCGTTGACTTCTTGTGGGCCCTCCAATCATCTATCGTCATACGCACGGGTTTCTTACACGATAATTCTTCCCTGATTATTCTCTCTTCATTTTGTAGATATTCTAGGAACTTTCCCGCTGCATCGGGACCTCTGTAAATCACAGTAAAACGTAAAACTATCTTGAGTTTCTTGATTATTGCGTTCGGTATTTTCTATGGGCTTGATAAGCGCTTCGAAGTCGGCGTAAATTACGTACAGTACTGGCATTTGATTACAATAATGTTCAAATTTTAATATATTTTTTCCCTCTTTAGGCATATCGATCCTGATAGCATTCTGTCCAACACCTCTACAGTCTTCTTTATGCACTTCTAATAGATCTTGTCTGCTGTACCCATGCAGGCATCTTTCGCAGAAATATTTCTTTCTAGCATGTTTTGTTTGATCGTATAATAGCCTGTTTAAACTCTTTATCCACGTATAATGATATTTTCCATCTTTTTCGATCAGAAATGAATTGATTCTGGGAATATGTTCCGGAGCGGAGCTTATCCTGTGTACAACAATTCCTTCAGCCTTATATAGGGTTCCATCCAAGGGCTTTGATCAAACTTTAGAACTCTGTGTACTTTCTTAAGTTTCATACCTAACGATAGATACAACTGGAGATTTCTGTAGTGAACTATATATTTTGTCTTATCCATCAAATTTGGTACGAGTTTTTCTACATTAGCTAACCTACTATTACCCATCAAGGAGTGTTGATATTCCGACATACAGTCTTTATTAACCATTAATCTTTCAGGAGCTAGCGGATAACTGTTATGGTCTTTATGTAAGGAACTCGGATATTCCAAGTCAACTTCTAGTATGTACCCTTTATTCTCATCATTATTGTTGATATCATTCACATTGACCCACTCAAAACCACCCGTGGGTAAAGGTTGACTCATAGCCCATCCGTACAAATTGTTAGCGTCGAGATATAATATATGCGTGTCGGGTTTACTCGGATCGTATCCTTCCACTAATTTATTATTAGCCTTGGAATACCTTTTCGCTGCCATCGATATACCCCCTCTTAATCCTTTCTCAATAAACAAGAGCATATCGTAATCTGTGAGTAGTTTTAGTTCTACGCCGGTCTTCTTCAACAATGCATCCCACAATAGTCCGGGACTGGAATAGTACCATGCCGGGTCCAAGCCGGATTGTTTTAAACACGTCTTTCTAAATATCTCGAATATATCGGCGAGTAACAGTACATCGGTTTTTAAGTACAGATCGTGATAATCGCCTAAATTCTTACAACCTAATTTATCCCAGACCGTCAGAGCGTGTTCATAATTGGCATCTGTTATTCTAGATTCCGTTAAGTTACTATAGAATGATTCGAGGGGTGGTAATTCAGTTTCTTCGAATCTAGACCAATCATCCATATATTCGTAAGGATATACGCCTTTTCTCAGCAACAAATGACGAGTTATCTTATCGGTATATTGATTTGTTATCGCGAAGTCATCGGGATTGTTCGCATTAGCTAAATTGTCCAGGGAAGATAACAGAAACTGTACGGAGTCTATGAATCTAAGCCCATTACTTTGCTTTATTCTAGATTTCCCATCCTTGTCCCTATAATGTTTAGGTTTAGTCAACGAGAACGATATGTATTTTTCCATGTTGTTAGGAATGCACGTTAAACCGCCGTCGGTCTTTGAGATAGCTTGCATAATGAGATGTGAATCGTATCCTCTAAGGTTATGAAACACAACGGGGATGGGTATTGTTTGAGCATTCATTTTTAGTTTCAAGTTACACTCGTTATGAGCGGCTCCCCGATAATTACCCATGACGTGACAATGATCTCTTACGGAATCCCCATCCAGGGGTTTATTACAAACGTGACAACTCGTTGACTTCTTGTGGGCCCTCCAATCATCTATCGTCATACGCACGGGTTTCTTACACGATAATTCTTCCCTGATTATTCTCTCTTCATTTTGTAGATATTCTAGGAACTTTCCCGCTGCATCGGGACCTCTGTAAATCACAGTAAAACGTAAAACTATCTTGAGTTTCTTGATTATTGCGTTCGGTATTTTCTATGGGCTTGATAAGCGCTTCGAAGTCGGCGTAAATTACGTACAGTACTGGCATTTGATTACAATAATGTTCAAATTTTAATATATTTTTTCCCTCTTTAGGCATATCGATCCTGATAGCATTCTGTCCAACACCTCTACAGTCTTCTTTATGCACTTCTAATAGATCTTGTCTGCTGTACCCATGCAGGCATCTTTCGCAGAAATATTTCTTTCTAGCATGTTTTGTTTGATCGTATAATAGCCTGTTTAAACTCTTTATCCACGTATAATGATATTTTCCATCTTTTTCGATCAGAAATGAATTGATTCTGGGAATATGTTCCGGAGCGGAGCTTATCCTGTGTACAACAATTCCTTTAGAATGTCCGAAAACATTTATAGCTAAATTATTTTGCTTTTCCACCTTATCAATTTGTGATATTGGTGTAGGTTCGTCTATACCATCGAAGTTGAGTCCATCGTTTTGGGGATAGCTAGAAGGTCTATCCGGATTTTTGTCTACGGGGAACAATGCAGATCTTATCATCATTCTTAAACAATCATCGGATTTATTTTTTACGTTAATTATGGCTTTTTTCTTCTTATAATACGGGGGTAAATCTATATAAGATCCACCTTTGAAAGGCATATAATTTGCTATATCTAAATATAAACTATCGATTTTATCCACACCCGAACCCGAACCTCTATTAGTCCAGCGTTCTAAAGTTTCTTGTATCCTCTGAATTGATGTATCTAATGATGCGTTTATAGTATCAGATTCGGTTATAACTTCTTGATTGCTTCGGAAATATGGTTCGGTATATTCAACGCTATCGTCTGCGTTACTTTTACTCAATGACATTTTAATCGTCAGCTGGTATTTTATACTTTGTAAATCATCTAATTCCTCGTTAATTTTACTCGATATGATGGGCTTAATATCGTTAACATCCATGTTGGAATTAATATCCATCTTCCAACCTCTTAGATATTTACCAACGCCGGCGGATGTGGGTACAAATATTAATTCTTGTTGTTGTTGATTAACATTATCATTATCATCATTATCATCATTATTATTATCTCGTAAAGCGATCAATTCAGCTCTTCTCATTCGAGAATAAACTCTCAGCCCACTGTTTCTCGCTCGAGCTTTGAGTTCTCTAACAGTCTGGGGTGGTTCCAAACCGAGTAAGGTAATCAATTCAGCTTTTCTCATACGAGAATATCCACGTAGACCACGTTGCTTTGCCATAGCCTTCAACTCTCTGACAAAAACCATAGTGGTTGAATGGTATATGCAAAATGAAACAAATGTCTAATTGGTTGTTTTCATATATCTAAATACGTATCCTCCCCAACCTATTCCTCTCATTGATGTAATCTCTCTTCCTAGCATAAATAATCTGATTCCTGACCCTATCAGCACCGTGTTTCTTACATAAACAATAACGACCTTTGACCCCTATCCCGCATTCAGAACACGTATAGTTTATGTGTCCACGTTTGATGTAATAATTGTGTATACCGCAGTAAATTTCAACACAGCGGCGGTTACATAGAGTCGTCTTCCCCATGAGTGTAAACTTGCAGTTATTCATGGTATATACATCTATCATATCATTTGTCTAAATGCAAATCACATCTACACTATTGTATAGCTGAAAATCAATAGAGCAGATAACCCCATAATAACAAATGCGACCTCTCGGTCTTTCTGAGCCTCTGACGGTGTATAAAACTGACTCATTGTTGGTCTAGGTATTGGGTCGAGTTTTTTCCCATAAACGAGGTAGTATTCGTGCATGGCGGATTCGACATCCTTAAACGTTTGAATTGAATGTCCTTCCTTAATCAGTTTTTCATGAATAAAGTCTAATCTCTTCATTCTCTGCTGCGTATATTGTAACTGAGCTGCTTGGTATTGTTCCAATGCTTTATTATGTCGTTTACGCTCCTCTTCAACTTCTTTAGCGTTTGATTCCCTCATACTGGAAAATAAATAATTACTCCCCAAAAAAGCTAGAGCATTAACAACAGCTCCACCGAATATATAAATATTCAAATGTTTAATTACTTCATTATGTCTTCCGGGATAAGTCCTTGTTTGATGAGCATATCCTTCGTTGCCATTGCTAATCCTATATCCAGAACCATCATACCTATATCAAATCCATTAAAATCTAGCTTGGGAGGTGTGGCTTTAGTAATCATTTTAGCCATACGAGCATAGCCAATGGCCAAGCCGGTGACCACCGCTGAATGATACGTCGCGTTTACCAACATTTTACCGTCTGTAACTGGAGTAGTCATGCTTCTTATAGCATTATATGAGGACTAACCTCTAATTGAACTTGTTGTTGCGGCGGGGGTGACGTTTTCTCTTCTCCGGTCTTATAAAAGAACCATACAGCCGCTATACCAGCAACTCCTACTAGTGCCCATGTTTTAATCGGATTTGAATTATTTATTAATTTTGCTTTGCGCGCCAGTCCTCCCTTTCTTCCTGCAGCTATTTTTTGGGGGTTCTTAGTAACTCTGGGTTTCTCATTCACTTGTGGTGCATCCTCATTCACTTGTTCCGCAATCTGTTGTGGTTGCGCAATCTGTTGTGGTGTCACCTGTTGTGTCTCCATTTATATCATTAAGTGGGGACGTATGTTTAAATTGACAATACCTAGCCGTTATTAAAGCTGTGGTGAGTGGAGCTAAGAACATTCCGTATCTATGATAAAACTCACAGCTCACTGAGCTTATAGCGTGTTCGATGAATGGGTCTTTCTCTAGATATTCGCATAAATACATGCGATGTTCTGCCGGGATGGGGAGAAACGTACTAGCTACGACTGTGTATAGTTGTAATATAGACGACCCTATAGTTTTAGTCATGGTAGCTCCCAGTCTAGACTCGTAACGCGCGTACAGTTTTTTAATCTCTTCGTCGGTCATGTTATCAATTTTTTCGATGGTATAATTTTCTCCCAAATATTGGGAACATTTTCCACCGGCTACCAAAGCAGCGAGTCTTTCTCTATGTTTATCTGTAACTACTTCAGCATCAGATTCTTTGAGCATTTGTTCGATGAGTTCGTCACATTCCATAATGTAATACCTAAGGAGATATTTAAGTCTAACATAATATAATATGACATATCCAATACATCCCGTAATAATGAACTGTTGCGAAAGAATGATGATTTCGAACCACATTTTATGTAATATTAACCGCTAATGTTCAATTTGCTATATTTTTGCTATATTTTTGCTACATTTGCTATGATTTTGCTACATTTTGCTACATTTTGCTAAGCAATTGCATAAGCAGCTGGTTGATCGGTTTTTAATACGAGTTTACAGTGCTTCATTGCTGCTAACACTTTTCTGACTTTGTCACGTTCACCCTTGGTATAAATGACGTCATTTTCGCGTAAACATTCCTCGAATGAATCTCAATCTTTGCAATGAAAGAGCGCTACCCATTTGGTCTGCTCTCTGAGATCTTTCAGGACAGAGTTGTATTTTTGAGTAAGTACCCAAACGCTATGTTGAGTATGCCTTCTGGAAAATGCTAAATACGAAAGCATATCCTTCTTTTTTGTTAATTCTTTACTAGCACTGCAATCGTCTATTACGAAAAGGGTTGATTCTCCTTTGTATTTTTCGTGACATACTCGGAGACAGTCTTGTAAACGATCGCCCGGATCGACTCTGTGTACCCCGTCGTCATTCATTACCCAATCTCTCGATAAGTATGTTTTATTAACGCTTATAGTCGGGCACAGAATAATAATATGATCGAAAACGTCCCGATAATGACTTTGTAAAATATCTAGAATAAAGGCTGTTTTTCCGCAGCCCGTTTGCCCGCATATGATAGCGCAGTGCGGAATTTTAGGTAAAAGATTATCAATAGATTGCTTGCACGAATCTCCCATTCTGTATATTAAGTTGCGCATCCATAATCACGTACAAATATATGTTTAATTTACCAGCTGATTCCTGAAGCTTCGTTATCTGTATGGTGACACCCTCGCTAGCATTTTCTATTCTCCTCCCACTGCCGTGTAGTTGGTCATCGTCCGTTGTTCGCATGTCGAGCCATAGTGCGTACTTCGAGGTTAGGTATTCACCCATCGATACACTCCCGAGAGACAGATCTTTCACGACCGCGTTAACTTCCGGAGAACGTTTTATAGAAGGAAGTTTTTTAATCTCATCCCACTGGTGATACGCTAGCATTCCTTGGCTATATAGTTGATTAGGAACGCCCTCGATAGTCAATTCTACTTTCGTAATCTTGGGATTGTAGAACTTCTCGGTATTTCTTTTAAACGCATCGGAGGGGTCCTCGATCAACATTAAAATACCCTTCAATGACCTCGTGGGGACGTTTAGATTGATATTCCACATCGTATCTTTTTTGTCCCTCGTGATCTTTCGATGTCGCAGCACGGGATCGTACAAAATAGCTAAACTTCCCGAATACTGGTTACGAATTTGTCTGGCTAATTCGGGATCCGTTATCATATCGTACTCGAGCGAGATATTGTCAATGGAATAGCTAGCATCTTCAGCGGATCTGATTACTCTACCGTAGTCGTTAAAAGTGAGTTCGTATTCTAACCTATCGCCTAAGGATGCTTGATAAAAAGGCATGTGGGAATCTAGTAATTCAAAGTCTAGGGGAATATAGAATCGGTTACCTAATGCGTCGGCAACGGCCTTATCTTTTTCGTTGGTATCAACACCATTAGAAGCACCTACGCGCAGTCTCAATGTGTTCTTATTACAAATACCTTGGTACTGTAAGTTTTCCCGCTCTTTATCCGTTCTCCAGAGATCCATGTAACAATAGTATACATCGCTATCGTCGATACTCAAAACCTCATTACCGCTAATTTTAATAGCGATTTTCTTAACGATAGCATGACCTAAGTTCTAGTCGGACAGTTCCCGGAACTAACACATCGTGTGCGCCGAGATTAGGAAAGCGAACCAGAAGCGTTTGATTCTGATCGATGGTACTAGGGTTATTAGTTATAGTTACAGACTGACGAATTGCCTTGACCCCTAATGGATCTCGAAGTCTACGTTGTGGGTTTAACTTGCGTCCGTATTGCGAAGACATTGTTATATTGAAAACATGTACCCTATGTTTAATATAAAAATGACTGATTTTGATATTAATGACTTTGATCTAAAAACCTTTGGTGACCCAATCGAAGATACTGATGAAACTAGGTTTAGTAGTCTTAACGATGAACTTTTACAATCAACGGTCAATGATTATTACGATGCATTAAAAGATGATAAAAATTATGTTACTCCAATAGGTCGTGAATATTCAAAGTTTGAGATAGATAGTAAAGGAATATTGCGACTGCGTGGCGCTCCGGATATTGATCTTATGCTTTCTTGTACTCGTAAGCCCCTAGCCTTGTCTACGATAGCCGCTAAAAAAGGCATCGGCTTTGTTCGTGATGAATTAGGTTTTGTAGACTACCGACGACTTCCCGCGAAGACTACTAAGGCTCTTCAGACTATGAGGAAAGAACTCGTTAATACAGATGATTTGGAAGCAGCCTCGATGGTGGCCTCGGACGGACTTGGAGAAATCTTAGATACCTATTACGATAATTCCACATTACAGGTACCACATTCAGAGTTCAGTATTAGGGAATTACGAGGTCTTGACAAGGCAATGCAAACTATGCGGGGAGAACTGATAAATAATATAGCCAAGCTATCCGAAATCGACAAACATATAGCTCAAGAGAAAACAAAACTCGAACAGGCGGGCGATGAATTCAGTAGACGCCACGTTGCTGAAAGATTGAGTAACCTAGAAGAGGAAAGATTGGCCCGCCTCGAAGCAGCTTCCAGTAATAGAAAGGCACTTTGTTCGCAAATCAGTCGTATTCGAGAAACTATCGATCAAGTCCTCAACGATGATACTACACTGGCCGATAAAATTAAGACATTGTTCAGAGAACAGGGAATAACAATTGCTAGTATTTTAACCGCGTTGGGATTTATCATATCGACTTTGACTCTCTCATTAACAGGTGGCACAGGTGGAGGCGGATCACCGCCTAACGATAAAAACGGTATAAGAGAGTGGATAAAAAAGCATTTAAAAGCATTAGGTTCAGCACTGGGAAAGCTAGCTGAGAAAGCCGCGGCTGCACTTCCCGGTATAATAGGGAGTGTTGTTTCCTGGCTATTGAATTTATTAGCTAAGACCACCACTTGGCTTAGTCAAAACTTGTGGGGGTTGATCGTAGCAATTGCAGGGCTGTTGAACGTATTCGCTAAGAACTATTTAACCAAATCATGAGTAAACCAACCGAGACTCCACCCACTACAAGCGCTGTTTTTTCATCGATATGTTGTTGATTTTTAGCCGCAATATGCGGTGACACTTGTGCATCAGTAGATGTTTGTGAAACATGTGGTGTTTGTGGCTTGACTATTCCCTTTTCGCCCGTGATCGTTTGCGTTATTAATTCGACGTTCATATCTGAATTTATACCTGGTTTTTGTTGATTGGTAGCGATAACAATTTTATTTTTATAACCGATCACTTGACCGATCTTAAGTTCCATATTACTGGGAGACATGTATAGTCCCGGCGCATAAACAAAGTCCACTTTGGATTGAGCGTACTGTAATGCATCTTGAAAACGCTTTATAGACGATGGTATGTCAACTGGTGAATTAATGGCGTCCTCCACGTTTGCGACAAACTGTTTTTGCGCATCGAACGCCGTCCCAGTACCGATCGTACCCAGTACCCAGTTCGTGTTTGCGATTGCGCACCGAGAATTGCCCATACATAAGTTCTTATCGATTCATTAACTCTTTCAAATCCTGGGTTAGTAAAATTATTTTCCGTTTTATCATTAAGAAATTCATTCCAAGCGTCTGTTGTATCGTTTGGATGCACAAACTTTGTTATGATATAAGGAATGACACTCTCAAAGTTCATACGATCTGCTCTAAACTGTTTATCCGAGAGAGCAAAGCTTGAAGGGATCACACCCTCTTTAATTAAATAATCGCTTTTATCTTTAATAGTTCTTTGTCCAGAGTACGGAATACCTAGACCATGGCTAGGTCCTTTAATGCGCCAATCTTTACTCGTAGAAACATTAAATTCATTACAAATACGTTCGAAGGCCCTCTTATCATAAATATTATTTGCGTGATTCCATGCTGGATCCAGCGGTAATGGAGCATTAATTTCTTTAAGTATATGTATAATCTGATAGTACACGTGAAATAATATAACAGACTTATATAGTTTAAATCCTGGGGCATTAACAGATACGCCACATCCCGTTGTGGCACACCATACGGCAAAGTTTAACTGATTCTGCCAAAATTGCATCGGATTGTGAAACCAATCGTTCACCATTTTATCGTTAGTTGCCGTGAAACTGTATTTTTCAAAGATATCGTGGAATTTAACGGTAAATTCAGCACCAGAGGCAGTTACTATAATCGATTGATTAGTAATGTATCTCGATTTCATATTTAAGTTATGATATAGTATCATTGTATATTTAATATGTATGTTACACTCCCTGGAATAACAAATGGTCAGTCTATTGAACTGCTTCATACAATCGATAACTCAGATGGACAACTCGAAGTCGCTCTATGCGATGTAACGTATTACCCACTGTGGACCAATATAAATACTGCAAAAGATAATAATAGGATGATTATACAAGGTGAAAAAAGGGGTATGGAAAAATCCATTACTATACCTGATGGGTATTACAGCATATGCTCACTCAATGATGAAATTTTTAAGCCTAATGGACTTAGTATCACACAAAATGAGTCGAATGGGACAGTGATAATATACACTGGATTAACAGGTATAATTATTGAAGAGAACTTAGGAATTACACTTGGATTTGGACAGTCAGTAATATTACCAGTCCACAAAACAGTGACTGTATATGCATTACCCGATTTAGTTCCCTATAGAGAGTTGTGCATCCATCTTGATGAAATAAGTACAACGGATAATATTCAACAAGAAAGTCCTTCAACTCTACTCAGATCTATTCCAGTGAAAAATGAAAAATATAATAGCGGTAGAACGGAATCTTTCTCAACATTGCAATATAAAAAATTAAAGCGGGGTATTATTTCAGACCTCAAAATTTCTGTATTAGATGTAAAACACCAACCTGTACATATAGGATACTTAAGTGTAACACTCCATATTATAAATAATGACTGATTCCATATTTAAGTTATGATATAGTATCATTGTATATTTGATATGTATGTTACACTCCTGGGAATAACAAATGGTCAGTCTATTCAACTGCTTCGTACTATCGATAACTCAGATGGACAACTCGAAGTCGCTCTATGCGATGTAACGTATTACCCACGGTGGACCAATATAAATACTGCAAAAAGAAATAATGAGATAATGATATTATCCGTACGTGGTACTGCTAAATCCATTACTATACCTGATGGGTATTACAGCGTAAGCTCACTCAATGATGAAATTTTTAAGCTTAATGGAATTAGTCTCACACAAAATGAGGCGACTGGGACAGTGAAATTCGACCATGAAGATACTATAGCTTTATTGGACCCATCATCTACACTTGGATTTACACGCTTAGTTGGTACAATATACAAGTTACCAGATCAGGAGGTTAAATTACCTGATTTAGTTCCCTATAAAGAGTTGTTCATCCATCTTGATCAAATAAGCACGACGGATAATATTCAACTAGAAAGTCCTTCAACTCTACTCAGAAGTGTTCCAGTGAAAAATGAAAAATATAATTGTGGTAGAACGGAATCTTTCTCAAGATAGACTATCTTGTCATCCGTCAACTTCTAAGTAATGCCTATCAAACAATTTAAAGGAATCTTTCTCGTTATTACAATATAAAAAATTAAAGCGGGGTATTATTTCAGACCTCAAAATTTCTGTATTAGATGTAAAACACCAACCTGTACATATAGGATACTTAAGCGTAACACTCCATATTATAAATAATGGTTGATGCATCAGGCCCTGGAATGATAAGACAATGTAATACAGTTGCGCTTTCCGATCTCGGAGACACGGAAGGATTTGATAAACCTGGTTACAATGGTAAGTTATACGCTTTACACTTACACGATAATGTATACAAGTGGAAAGAAGTTACATTCACGGGTAATCTAGAAGATTTAAGCGATGTCGACGTTAGTAGACTCCTTAAAACCACTCCCGTACAATATTATTTACAACAGTGAGAATAAATGGACTATGGTCGAAGCAAACATCAAGTGGCTGCTGAATATCGCCATTACCCCACCTTATGCGATGATGGGTAAGGGACATAATTTAACTAAGATAATAAATAGTGGCATCGTACTCGCGGCCTATATCCCGTCAAAACGAAAAAGTGTGTTAGTCACTCCCCTGCCAGAAAAACCAGGTCATATGTTATATAGTCGTCCGGCAATCCAAAATGTTAGTTTAAATTTGGTTACAGAATTTGATGATATTAAACAGAACTTGAGTGCAATACCTAATATTTCTACGCTTATTATTGAAGTCTTGTTCGGAGATGCACCGGTAGATGCCTTCGAAATATTACCAGGTCTATCGATTAAATGGCTCAAGAAACACGAGCGTCAACGTTGCAGTATTATTCATGTCGGTGCATCACCCGTTACAACCCTCGAGGGGGTTCAAATTATTAAAAGTGACAGAATTTCTCTTACTAAGATATTCTTACCGTATAATATACATTTGATAAGGTTGATGTATACTATCAAAACATTTAAGCAAGACCAATTAAAGACTATTATATATTCGTAATATACACTATGAGTTTATATCCAGCGCTCGATGAAAAGATGGAAACTGTTGATGGATTTCGATTACATCAAATAAGCGACATAAAACATCGAATAGAAAAGGATAGGGAGTTGAGACTTGGATTGTATAAAAAGTATCGCAGAGCCGTGAATGCTCTGGACGGAGTTGACACCGCTCTTGTAGTGGCTGGCATGGGACTCGGTGTAGCCGGTGTCGGTTTACTATCAACTATAATCGTCGCGCCTATCGTGCTCGGCATGGAAATAACCGCTGGAGTCTCGGGACTGGCAGGAATAGCGATAAAATTAATTTCTCGTAGGTTGCAAAAGAAAGCATTAAAACACGATAGTATTCGGATACTCGCCGATGCAAAGTTGAACAGCATCGAGGATCATATTTCGACAGCAGTGGCCGATTGTAAGATATCCGAGGATGAGTTTCATTTAGTGCTGTCGGAACTCACCAAATACAATGAAATGAAGCAGGAGATTCGATCAAAATCTCGTAAGACCAATGGTATTAGCGAAGACGATAAAAAAAAGTTCATAGAACAAGGGAGGCAACAAGCGCGTCAATTATTCCGTGCCAAAACCAAAGAACTGGTTGGAGATAAAAAATAAATTGCTTACTATCGTGTGATTACATTTAGACAAATGCTTACATAAATATATAATAATGGAAAAAACTATTAAATGGAGAGAATTACCACAAGGTTTTTATTATATCAGTGATGTCAAACCAACCAAATACGGTAATCAATTGTTTCTTATCAATTTACAAAAAGAGTGTAGTTATATAGTCTGGTCTCCTAGTAAAATGAACGAAGAACTTAATAAAAATGTTGAATATCGCTTTATCGATAAAAATAATGAAGAATATTTTTATTACCATTTAGACTCATCTAAAGCAATGATTGGACCCAGGTATTGGTGAGCTGGAGTCAATTTAGTTTAATCTCATAACTATCGTTGAATCGCATAGTCATTTACACATAAAAAATGCTACCTGTAGTAGCAGTATAGGTATATGAACCCGGCTCCAGTGGAAGTGAGCCAGAACCATCATTACCTATACTACTTGTCTGTCAATGTGTCTACACTGGTTCACAAGTACTTCCTAAAAACTTCTTCCTCGGTATATAACGCGGTGCCGGTAAATATATTTGCCACAACGCTTGTTTCTTTAACCAATCCTTGGCCACATCTTTAGATACCTTAGCCGCGGTGGCTAATTTTTGTATTGCTCCTACACCTTTCCAATATCCTCGTGGGCTATAGTAAATTTTATTCATTATTAATTAATATTGATGTTTCGTTTAATACAACTCATGACTATCATTAAATCGCATAATCATTTTGGCATAAAAAATTCCATCTGTAGTAGCAGTATAGGTATATGAATCCGGCTCCAGTGGAAGTGAGCCAGAACCATCATTACCTATAAAAATTTGTATCATAGACTCCAGGTGGTGGTGAGCTGGAGCTGAATCTTATGACTATAATTGAATCGCATAGTCATTTACTCATAAAAAATCCCCCCTGTAGTAGCAGTATAGGTATATGAATCCCGCTCCAGTGGAAGTGAGCCAGAACCATCATTACCTATACTACTAGTTTCATTTAATCTTGACCAATCATCCATATATTCATAAGGATATGCACCTTTTCTCAACAACAAATGCAGTGTTAACCGATCAGTATATTGATTTGTTATTGCAAAGTCATCAGGATTGTTCGCATTAGCTAAATTGTCCAGGGAAGATAACAGAAACTGTACGGAGTCTATGAATCTAAGCCCATTACTTTGCTTTATTCTAGCTTTCCCATCCTTGTCCCTATAATGTAAAAGTTTTAGTGAACGAGAATGATATGTATTTTTCCATATTATTTAGGAATACACATTAAGCTGCCGTCGGTCTTTGAGATAGCTTGCATAATGAGATGTGAATCATATCCTCTAAGGTTGTGAAACACAACGGGGATGGGTATTGTTTGAGAATTCATTTTTAGTTTCAAGTTACACTCGTTATGCGCGGCTCCCCGATAATTACCCGTAACGTGACAATGATCTCTTACAGAATCCCCATTCAGGGGTTTATTACAAACATGACAAATCTTTGACTTCTTATAGGCCCTCCAATCATCCCTCGTCATACACATGGGTTTCTTACGCAATAAATTTTCCCTGATTATTCTCTCTTCATTTTGTAGATATGCTAGGAACTTTCCCGCTGCATCGGGACCTCTGTAAATCACGGGCGGGTTTGTTTTCCCATCATACCTTACAACTATATATCCAAACCCACAAGGAATATGTTCTTGAGTTTTGTATGTAAAACTACATTCAGTATTGCATTCGGTATTTTCTATAGGTTTGATAAGAGCTTCGAAGTCGGCATAAATTACGTACAGTACTGGCATTTGATTACAATAATGTTCAAATTTTAGTATATTTTTTCCCTCTTTAGGCATATCGATCCTGATATCAGTCAATCCAACACCTCTGCAGTCTTCTTTAAGTGCTTCTAATAGATCTTGTCTGCTGTACCCATGTAGGCATCTTTCACAGAAATATTTCTTTCCTGCATGTTTTGTTTGATCACATAAAAGCCTGCTTAAACTTTTTATCCACGTATAATGATATTTACAATCTTTTTTTATCAGAAATGAATTGATTCTGGGAATATGTTCTGGAGCGGAGCTTATCCTGTGTACAACAATTCCTTTAGAAGAATGCTTGAAAACATTTATAGCTAAATTATTTTGCTTTTCCACCTTATCAATTTGTGAGATTGTTGTAGGTTCGTCTATACCATCAAGGTTGAGTCCATCGTTTGGGGGATAGCTCGAAGGTCTATTTGCAATTTTAGAAACTGCGGGGAACAATGCAGATCTTATCATCATTCTGAAACAGTCATTGCCTTTATTTTTTACATTAATTATGGCTTTTTTCTTCTTATAATACGGGGGTAAATCTATATAAGATCCACCTTTGAAAGGCATATAATTTGCTATTTCTAAATATAAACTATCGATTTTATCCACACCCCAACCCGAACCTCTATTAGTCCAGCATTCTAAAGTTTCTTGTATCCTCTGAATTGATGTATCTAATGATGTACTTATAGTATCAGATTCGGTTATAACTTCTTGATTGCTTCGGAAATAAGGTTCAGTATATTCAGTGCTATCATCTGCGTTACTTTTACTCAATGACATTTTAACCGTTAGCTGGTATTTTATACTATTTAAATCATCTAACTCCTCATTAATTTTGCTCAATACGATGGGCTTAACATCATTAACATCCATGTTGGAATTGATATCCATCTTCCAACCTCTTAGATATTTACCAACGCCAGCTGTGGGTACTAATTTTAACTCATCAACTGGTTGATCATTTTTATCAACATCAACTGATTTATTATTATCAACATTCTGTAAATCAATCAACTCAGCTTTTCTCATTCGAGAATAACCTTTCAACCCACTTTTTTTCGCTTGAGCTTTGAGTTCTCTAACAAACCGAGTAAATCAATCAATTCAGCTTTTCTCATTCGAGAATAACCATGTAGCCTACGTTGTTTTGCCAAAGCCTTCAACTCTCTCACAAAAAACATTGTGGTTTAATGGTATATGCAATATGAGTCAAATCTCTAAATGGTTGTTTTTCATATATCTAAATACGTATTCTCCCCAACCTATTCCTCTCGTTGATGTAATCTCTCTTCCTAGCATAAATAATCTGGTTCCTGACCCTATCAGTGCTGTGTTTCTTACATTAACAATAATGACCTTTGACCCCTATCCCACATACAGAACAAACGTAATTTATATTTCCCTGTCTGATATAATAAGATGGATCCCACAGTAAACACCCACACAACGTCGGCTGCATTGAATCGGCTTCCCCATGAGTGTAAATCTGCACAGATTCATGGTTATACATTTATCATTACATTTGTCTAAATGCAAATCACATCTCCACTGATGAGTCATAGTTGTCATCGCTATTTATAGATTACCCAGTCAGGGTTATTATTAATGGTTGATAGGCAATAGATCATGGATTATGCGTAAGTATTGTGTACCGTATATGACCGCGGATAAGCCGACCCCGTAGATAAGCCGAGGTGTTAACTTGACCATTGAAATACAAAAGAAAATGTTATGACCCGCAGATAAGCAGAACCAGGAAGTGAAAGGCAAAAAACACTGCGAAGTCGGACTGCAAGACATGTGCCGGTACTCGCCGATATTCAAAAATATAAGATGAAAAACGTTGTAATTATATTGAAAAAGTCATTATTATTTCCAATAAAAATTCAACAAACCAGTCATCCACTTTCATAATGTGGGAAGTTGTTTCTCTTGTTTTTTAAAAATCTCATAATGATCGTTATATGTTGCCATCAACAACGAGGCGCCATTTTGAGAATCGGTGTATATAGAATTATGAACCCGTGAGAAAACATATCAGCTAGAGCGAAGACTCGCAGTTTGAATTCAGCATCGCAAGCATGGCGTTTTCGTTTCAAACTTATGATGAGAATGTCAGTCAGTAAAAATATACAAACTTTTATACCCCCTTTATACCACTATTGTATGTTAATCCAATTGAATTAAATATATATGAACACATTGAATGACCATCACTTACTTACTGGCTTCTCCAGTTTATTAAACTGATCTCTCGAAAACAAAGGAATTAAGCCCCTACTCCCAACACTATCGCTAAGCACCCACAACTTGAAAATGTTTGTGTAAACAACATGACAATACCAATTGGCCCATTATTATCAGTGCTCATTTCCTTGTGTACCATGTTGCTTTTTAAACAACAGCAAGTAATCACAGTGGTCACCGTTTGTGACGTCACAGGAAACAGCTGATCACATGTTTTTGCAAATGGCGAATGGAATAACTCACCGATACAGTTGTTTATTTGCCTCTTTCAATAAAGGTAGACACTTGTTCACTATCTATTTATGAACTTTGAAAACATACGTAATAGCTATCGGCGATTTCATCTGGAGATTATATATCATATCTGTGAATTACATATATTGTTACATGTAAAGATTGTGGAGTTTATGAAGAACGATAAACTTTGAACATTCAATTGAAAACTTATTATCGGAAGTAGTAACATGCAAAAACATTTTTTAATAATGACATCATTGGTGTATAATAATAACTTTATTGATAATTTATAACAATAATGGCAACTTCCAAACTTTTCGGGAAGTTGTAATCTATCGGACCGTCATTCAGGCGATGTTTCTGACAGATCACGATCTGAAAATAACTATCATGAAAGTGTATCCCGTGGATAAGCCGACCCCTTTCTACAGAATCTTTTTTCTGGTCCTCAAAATTCAGCTTATACGCGGTCATATACGGTAGCTAAAAATAGCAATGACTGATAACCCAACACTATAAACGCTATCTCGCGGTCTTTCTGAGCCTCTGACGGTGTATAAAACTGACTTATTGTTGGTCTCAGTATTGGGTCAAGTTTCTTTACATAAACAAGGAAGTATTTGTGCATGGCAGATTCAACATCCTTAAACATTTGAATTAAATGCCCCTCTTTATGCAGTTCATCATTAATAAAATCTAATCTTAACATCCTATTTCGGTCCCATTCTGACTGGGCTGTTTCGAGTTGTTCTAATGCTTTATTATGTCGTTTATGCTCCTCTCCTCTCATACTAGAAAATAAAAAATTACTCCCCGAAAAAGCTGAAGCATTAACAATGGGTCCACCGACAATCATCGCAATTGTTGCCATATTCAAATGTTTTATATGAATATAAAATATTCAAATGTTCAATAATATAAAATATTCAAATGTTTAATTACTTCATTATGTCTTGTGGGATAAGTCCTTGTTTGATGAGCATATCTTTTTTAGCCATTGCCAATCCTATATAAAGAATCATCATACCGATATCATAACCATTAAAATTTAGCTTGGGTGGTGTGGCTTAAGTAATCATTTTAGCCACACAGGCATAGCAAATGGCCAAGCCGCTGAATGATACGTTGCGTTTACCAACATTTTACCGTCTGTAACTGGAGTAGTCATTGCTTTTATAACATTATATGAGGGCTTAACTCTAATTGAACTTGTTGTTGTGATTGTGGAATCGAGGGTGACATTTTCTCTTCTCCGGTCTCATAAAACCATACCGCCGCTATAGCAACAACCCCAAGTACATAGGGAGCCCAAGTTTTAATCGGACGACTATGTTGAATGTTTGAAATATGTATTAGTTTTGACTTCCTCGCTAGCGCACCCTTCCTACCAGCTGCGACTTTTCGAGGATTCTTACCGTATATGACCGCGGATAAGCCGACCCCGTAGATAAGCCGAGGTGTTAATTTGACCATTGAAATACGAAAGAAAATGATATGACCCGCAGATAAGCCGAATCAGGAATTGAAAGACAAAAAACACTGCGAAGTCGGACTGCAAGACATGTGCCGGTACTCGCAGATATTCAAAAATGTAAGATGAAAAACGCTGTAATTATTTTGAAAAAGTCATTATTATTTCTAATAAAGATTTAACAAACCAGTCATCCACTTTCATAATGTGGGAAGCTGTTTCTCGTGGGTTTTTTTAATCTCATAATGATCGTTATATGTTGCCATCAACAACCAAGCGCCATTTTGTGAATCGGTGTATATAGAATTATGAACCCGTGAGAAAAAAATCAGCTGGAGCGAAGACTCGCAGTTTGAATTCAGCATCGTAAGCATGGCGTTTTCGTTTACAACTCATGATGAAAATGTCAGTCAGTAAAAATATACCAACTTTTATAACCCCCTTTACACCACTATTGTATGTTAATCCAAAGACGTATATAGAATATATATATGTATATACGTCTTTGGTTAATCCAATTGAATTAAATAAACTATCATACTATGAACACATTGAATGACCATCACTTACTCACAGGCTTCTCCAGTTTATTAAACTAATCCCTCGCAAACAAAGGAATTAAGCCCCTACTCCCAACACGATCGCTAAGCACCCACAACTTGAAAGTGTTTGTGTAAACAACATGACAATACCAATCGGCCCGTTATTATCAATGCTCATTTCCTTGTGTACCGTGTTGCTTTAAACAACAGGAAGCAATCACAGTGGTCACCGTTTGTGACGTCACAGGAAACAGCTGATCACATGTTTTTGCAAATGGCGAACAGAATAACTCGCCGATACAGTTGTTTATTTGCCTCTTTCAATAAAGGTAGACACTTGTTCACTATCAATTTATGAACTTAGCAAAACGTACGTAATAGCTATTGGCGATTTTATCTGGGGATTATATATTATAGATGTGAATTACATATATTGTTACATGTAAAGATTGTGGAGTTTACGAAGAACGATAAACTTTGAACATTCAATTGAAAACTTATTATCGGAAGTAGTAACATGCATAACATTTTTTTAATAATGACAACATTGGTGTATAATAATAACTTTATTGATAATTTATAACATTAATGGCTCTAGTCGTGGCAACTTCCAAACTTTCGGGAAGTTGTAATCTATCGGACCGTCATTCAGGCGATGTTTCTGACAGATCACGATCTGAAAAATACTATCATGAAAGTGTATCCCGTGGATAAGCCGACCCCTTTCTACAGAATCTTTTTTCTGGTCCTCAAAATTCGGCTTATACGCGGTCATATACGGTAGTCACTCTGGCTTGTGACTTTGCAATTGCTGGTATTTCCTCATTCACTTGTTGTGATTGTGCAATCGGGGTTATTTCCTCGTTCCCTGTTGTGATATCTGTTGTGGTGTCACTTGAGTCTCCATTATTAGTAAGTCGGCACTTATGTTTAAATTGACAATACATAGCCGTTATTAAAGCTGTGGTCACCGGCGCTAAGAAAATTCCGTATCTTTGATAAAACTCACAGTTTACTGTGCTTATAGCGTGTTCGATGAATGGGTCTTTCTCTAGAGATTCGCATAAATACATGCGATGTTCTGCCAGAATGGGAAGAAACGTACTAGCTATGACTGTGTATAGTTGTAACATAACGGACCCTATTGCTTTAGTCATGGTCGCTCCCAGTCTAGACTCGTAACGTGTGTACAGTTTTTTAATTTCTTCATCGGTCATGTTATCAATTTTTTCAGTGGTATAATTTTCCCCAAATATTGGGAACATTTTCCGCCGGCTACCAAAGCTGTGAGTCTTTCTCTATGTTTATCTAAAGATTTATCTACATGTTGATCTACATGTTGATCAGGTTCTTTGAGCATTTGTTCTATAAGTTCGTCGCATTCCATAATGTAATACCTAATAAACAGTTTTCTGCTAACAGTTTTCTGACTTTATCTTGTTCGAGCTTGGTATAAATAACATCATTTTCGCGTAGACATTCCTCAAATGAATCTCGGTCTTTGCACTGAAACAGGGCTACCCATTTGGTCTGCTCTCTGAGATCTTTCAGGACAGAGTTGTATTTTTGAGTAAGTACCCAAACGCTATGCTCGATATGCCAACCGGAGAATGCTAACTATGAAAGCATATCTTTCTTTTTGGTAAGTTCTTTACTCGCACTGCAATCATCTATTATGAAAAGGCTTGATTCTCCTTTGTATTTTTCGTGACATACTCATAAAAAGACTTGTAAACGATCGCCCGGATCAACTTTGACACCTCGGGATCATTCATTACCCATTCTCTCGGTAGGTATGTTTTATTAACGCTCATAGTCGACCTAGAATAATAACGAGCGAAAACATCCCGATAATGACTTTGTAAAATATCTAGAATAAAAGCTGTTTTTCCACAACCTGTAATCCTGCAGATGATAGCGCAGTGCGGTTCTTTAGGTAAAAGATTATCAATAGATCATTTGCACGAATCTTCCATTCTGTATATTAAATTGCGCGTCCATATTAAATTAAACGTATAAATATATGTTTAATTTACCAGCCGCTTCCTGGAGCTTCATTATCTGCATAGTAACACCCTCGCTTGCATTTTCTATTCTCCGCCCACTGCCGTGTAGTTGGTCATTGTCTGTAGTTCGCATGTCGAGCCATAGCACATACTTCAAGGTAAGGAATTCAGCCATCGATACATCCCCGAGAGACAGATCTTTCACGACCGCGTTAACTTCTGGGCTTCGTTTTATAGAAGGGAGTTTTTTAATCTCATCCCACTGTTGATATGCTCGCATGCCTTGACTATATAGTTGATTAGGCACACCCTCGATAGTCAATTCTACTTTTGTAATCTTGGGATTGTAGCACTTCTCGGTATTTCTTTTAAATGCATCGGAGGGGTCCTTGAACAACATTAAAATACCCTTTTGATCTGGCGGGGATGTTTAGGTGGATATTCCACTTCCTATCTTTTTTGTTCCTGGTGATCTTTCGATATTGAAGCACTCGATCGTACAAGATGGCTAAACTTCCGGTATACTGGTTACGTATTTGTCTGGCTTATTCAGGATCTGTTATCATATCATACTCCGGTGAGATATTTTCAATTGAATAGCTAGTAGGATCTTCAGTAGCTTTGATTACTCTGCTGTAGTCATTAAAAATGAGTTCGTATTCTAACCTATCACCTAGGGATGCTTGATAGAAGGGCATGTGACTATCTAGTAATTCAAAGTCGAGTGGAATATAGAATCGGTTAACTAATGCATCAGCAACAGCCTTATCTTCTACGACGGTACTATCACCACTAGAAACATCTACACGCAGTCTCAGTGCGTTCTGATTACAAATACCTTGGTACTGTAAGTTTTCCCGTTCATTAGTCGTTCTCAAGAGATCCATGTAATAGAAGTATACATCGCTGTCATCAATACTCAAAACTTCATTGCTGCTACTTTTAATCGCGATTTTCTTAACAATTGCACAACCTATCTTCTGAACGAGCTCCCTGTCAACGTCGGCAGAATTTAAAATAATTGTAAATGATAGTCGGGCAGTTCCTTGAACTAACACATCGTGAGCTCCGAGATTCGGAAAGCGAACCAGAAGTGTTTGATTCTGATTATTAGTTATAGTTACAGACTGGCGAATTGCTTTGACCCCTAATGGATCTCGAAGTCTACGTTGTGGGTTTAACTTGTGTCCTTATTGTGAAGATATTGTTATATTGAAATTATGTAACCTTATGTTTAATATAAAAATGGATAATTTTAATCTAGATAACTTTGATAATCCGAGTACAATCAAAGAGGGTACTGGTGAAACCAGCTTTATGAATCTTAACGATGAACTTATGCAATCAACCGTTAATGATTATTACGATGCCTTAAAAGAAACTACTATTAGTCGTGACTATTCAAAGTTTACGATAGATAGTAAAGGAATATTGTGACTGCGTGGCTCTCTGGATATTGATCTTATGAATTCTCGTACTCGTAAGTGCCTAGCCTTGTCTATGATAGCCAGTAAACATGGCATCAACACTGTTCATAATGAATTAGGTTTTGTAGACTACTCACGAGAAAAATCTTCTGCGAAGATTTCTAAGGTTCTGAACTGAACTGAACTCGGTAACATAGATAAAGATAATTTGGAAGAAAGCTTGAAGCTGGCCTCGGACAGACTCAGAGAAATCTTGGATACCTACTACGACAATTACACGTTACAGTTATCACCATACTCGGAGTTCAGTATTAGGGAATTACGAGGCAATGCAAACAATGCGGGGAGAACTTATCAATAATACAGCCAAGCTATCTGAACTTGACAAGCATATAGATCAAGAGAAAAGAAAACTTGATGAATTCAGTAGACGCCGCGATGCAGAAAGATTGCATAACTGAGAAGACAAATCAGTCGAATTCGAGAAACTATTGATCAAGTCCTCAACGATGATAATACATTGGTCGATAAAATTAAAACATTGTTCAGAGAACAGGGGATAACCATTGCCAGTATTTTAACCGCACTGGGACTTATTATATCAACTTTGACTCTTGCCTTAACCAGTGGCAGCGGAGGTACAGGAGGTGGCGAACTGCCTAGTGATAAAAATGGCTGGGAAAGCCGCATCTGCACTTCCCGGTATAATAGGGAGTATAGTTTCTTGGCTCTTGAATTTATTAGCAAAGACCACCACTTGGCTTAGTCAAAACTTGTGGGAACTGATCGTAGCAATTGCAGGGCTGTTGTACTTATCTATTTATCCAAATCAGTTCATTAAGAACTATTTAACCAAATCATGAGAAACCAGCCGCATTTCCATCTACTATAAGTGCTGTTTTTTCATCGATATGTTGATTTTTAGCGGCAATATGTGGTGGCACTTGTGGTTGTGCGTCAGTAGATGGCTGTGGTGACTGTGGCTTGACTATTCCCCTTTCGCCTGTGTTTGTTTGTGTTATTAATTCGGTGTTAATATCTGGATTTATACCTGGTTTTTGTTGATCAGAAGCAATAACAATTTTATTATTATAACCGATCACTTGACCGATTTTAAGTTCCATATTATTCGGAGACATGTATAGTCCCGGTGCATAAACATAGTCTACTTTGGATTGAGCGCACTGTAATACCTCTTGATAACACTTTATATAAGATGGTATGCATTTGCGACAAACTGTTTTTTCGCATTGAGCAGCGTCTCAGAACCAATTATTCTCCTTCGTGTTTGCGATTGTGCACCAAGAATTGCCCATACATAAGTTCTTATTGATTCATTAACTCTTACAACTCCTGGGTTAGTAAAATTATTTTCTGTTTTATCATTAAGAAATTCATTCCAAGCATTTGCAGTATCGTTCAGTTGTACAAATTTTGTACCAATATAAGCCAAACCACCCTTAAAACTCATAAGAGAACCTCTCCAATAGTTACTCGAAAGTTCCCAGCCATGATAAAGATTATGCATTCTTACAAAAAAATTGTTTTTCTGTAACAACTTAAATGGATTGAATGGTTGATGAGTTTTTTTAACTAAATCATCGCTTTCTTCTTCAACAGTTGTTTGTCCACTGTACGGAACACCTAGACCATGGTTAAGTCCTTTAATACACCAAATTCATTACAAATACGTTCGAAGGCCCCCTTATCGTGTGGATTATTTGATGCATTCCATGCTCGATCCTGCGGTAATGGAGCACTAATTTCTTTAAGTATACGTCTAATCTGATAGTACACATGAAATGATAAAACAGACTTATTTAGTTCAAATCCTGGGGCATAAAGAGATACACCACATCCTGTTGTGGCACACCATACAGCAAAGTTTAACTGGTTCTGCCAAAATTGCATTAGATTGTGGAACCATTTCATCTCTAGTTGCCGTGACCCTATCAGGGAATTTAACAAAAACATTAGCACCAGAGGTACTTACTAAAATCGACTGATGAGTAATGTAAGTTGATTTGATATTTAAGTTATGATATAGTATCATTGTATATTTAATATGTATGTTACACTCGCAGGAATAACAAATGGTCAGTCTATTCAACTGCTTCATGCTATCTATAACTCGGCTGGTCAACTTGAAGTCGCTATCTGCGATGTAACGTATTACCCGCGGTGAACCAATATAAGTGCTGCGAGAGATAATAATTGTTTTTTAATACAGTGATCGCTCGCTATAACGCTACCAATGGGGTCCAAATAATTGGTGGGCGTTATAGACGATGAGCCGTTTAACCGAGGCCGAGGCGCGCGCTCGGAAAATCTCAAATCATTAATATGTGTTTATCTCACGTCACATCAAAATAGTATATATGTTTATGGACCTAGACCTACCTGTAATATCATTCATTTATTAAATCTGTCACATTTCACAATGTCTGAAATACGTATTCCATTTCAATTTATCATTTTTAATCGATGAATTAAAAAATTATTCACTATTTCCCCCGATGTTATTGAAAATAAAATTCTCGGACACACATTTCGACAACGGGTCCACATCAAAGAGCAAAATAAAGACGTTTTAAACAAATCTTTAAATATAATATACAAAGTCATAAATAAAATCAACAAAAATATATCTAAAAGTAATCAAACTTACATCTAAGTTATTATTTCCATCGTTTCGTGCGATCGCGTGTAATGTAAGTCAAATGACATCTCGGCTTTCGTCGCCTTGAATTCTCGGCTCGGACACAATGTTTAATGCAAAAATATATGCATGAAAAATCTTTGTCACAGCTCGTAACCTAGCACGATACATTCGCGAAGTTCCATATTTTTAAATATATCGTGATTTCCTGCTTAAAACGTTCAGATTAACACGATTTAACAAAAAATCTTTCGCCAACTTCTGAAATTTATCAAACAAGAGCTTGGTATCACAGCTATAATTTGATTAGCTGCCTGAGGTCACGTGCTCAAAATTGACCAATCACGAAACTTGTAGTAGATTTCGGCAAGAAAGCGTCATTAGAAACAAATTTTAATCCAATGAAATCGCTTGTTATAACTACGGAAAAAACCAGGCGATGTTACGAAAGCGCGATTACGAAATGAATGACCGCCGTGTTGTGACAGCAACTACATGTGTGTGACAGTGTCGCCTCAAATTGGATTGCCCACTAATTAAGAATATAAACTTCGCTTGTGGTTCTCTTTTATTGCATGCATGCGCTTCTAAGATCAAAGGTCGATAGTGTGAAAAGTTAACTAGTTGAACAATCGTATTTCCGGGACTTGCCGCGGATGTTTTCAAACAGATTATTAGAACTCCATTCAGCGATAAACGGTTGATTATGCAATGAGAAGCGTTATGTGCAAATGAACAACGAACAACAATACAATTATGTCTGTGTAAAACTATCAGTAATAAAAGTGTACATAAATTTTGGGAGCCATGCGTTACCGCGCGTAGTAACCGAAGTAGCGCTTTATCGAAGAGCGCAATAGCGAGCGATCACTGTAGGTGAATTAAGTATTGAGCACACTCACATTGTTATACCTGATGGGTATTACAGCGCAAGCTCAATCAATGATGAAATTTTTAAGCCTTTTGGAGCTAGTGAGTCGAATGAGTCGAATGCGATGCTGATTTTAATCGCTGGAGAAAAGCATATAAATCTTGCCCCGAACAGATCAGATACACTTGGACTTGAAAACTGCTTAAGAGTAAGAACGACATTAATACAACCCAACGAAACAGTGCATGGAAATAAATTGCCCGATTTAGTTCCCTATAAAGAGTTGTGCATCCATCTTGATCAGATCAGTACGACGGATAATATTCAACTCGAAAGTCCTTCTACTCTGCTGAGAGCTATTCCAGTCAAAGATGAAAAATACAATACTGGTAGAACGGAACCTTTCTCATCATAACAATATAAAAAATTGAAGCGGGGTATTATTTCAGACCTAAAAATTTCTGT
The DNA here is from genome assembly GCF_022045235.1 of Haliotis cracherodii. Classification (NCBI taxonomy): domain Eukaryota; kingdom Metazoa; phylum Mollusca; class Gastropoda; order Lepetellida; family Haliotidae; genus Haliotis; species Haliotis cracherodii. The sequence continues at coordinate 37,056,743 of NW_027266286.1, forward strand.
ATTAGATGTAAAACATCAACCTGTACATATAGGATACTTGAGTGTAACACATATTATAAATAATGGTTGATTCATTAGGCCCTGGAACACATTTCCTTAGACAATGTAATACAATTGCACTTTCCGATCTCGGAGACACAGAAGGATTCGGTAAACAAGGTGTCAATGGTAAGTTATACGCTTTACACTTACAAAATAATGTATAGAAGCGGAAAGAAGTTGCATTCCCAGTTAATCTAGGAGATTTAAGTGATGTCGACGTTAGTAGACTCCATAAAAACACTTCATACATTCTTACTCGCAACGATGAATATAAATGGACTATGGTCTAAGCATACATCGTGTGGCTACTGAATATCGTCATTACCCTGCCAGAAAACCCAGGTCATATGTTAATGAGTCGTCCGGCATAAAAAAATGTTTGTTTAAATTTGGTTACTGAATTCAATGATATTAAACATACCTTGAAGGATATACCCGATCATTCTAAAATTATTATTGAAGTCTTGTTTGGGGATGCATCGAAAGATGCCTTCGAGATATTACCAGGTCTATCAATTAAATGGATCACGCAACACGAGCATCCACATTGCAGTATTATTTATGTAGGAGCATCACCCGTTGCAACCCTTGAGGGGGTCCAAATTATTAAAGGTGATAGCATTTCTCTTACTAAGATATTTATGCCGTATGATATACATTTAATAAGGTTGATGTATACTCTCAAAACATTTAAGCAAGACCAATTAAAGACTATTATATGATATAATAATATACACTATGAGTTTATATCCGGCGCTCGATGATGCGTCTGAAAAGATGGATACTGTTGATGGATTTCGATTACATCAAATAAGTGACATAAAGCATCGAATAGAGAAGGAGAGGGAGTTGAGACTTGGATTGTATAAAAAGTACCACAGAGCTGTGAATGCTCTCAACGGAGTTGACACTGCGCTTGTAACAGCTGGCATGGGACTCGGTGTAGCCGGTGTTGGTTTATTATCAACTATAACTGCCGCGCCTATCGTACTTGGCATGGAAATAGCCACCGGAGTCTCAGGACTAGCAGGAATAGCGATAAAATTTATTTCTTGTAAGTTGCAAAAGGAAGCATTAAAACATGATAATATTTTCATGGGCTGTGCAGTTGATGGAAAGGTGTTCAATTACTGAGAAAAGCAAGTCTTTAACTATTTAATACTTAGTACTTATATTTAAAATATGAATCAAGTCTTAAGTTATTACATCAGTGCAAATCTACCAGAACACAGGATGTACAGATGGACCTAATTCAAAATATCTAAATTGACAGATTTTGTTACATTTCTATTCTCATAAAGCACTGAATTTAAACTGTGAACTTTCAATAAGAAAAACGAATCGTTTCTTAAAATATTATAGATAGGGCATATGAAAAAATAATGCAGCATATCTTCAAAGGGATAGCCACAAGAGCATGATGTGCTGTCTGAGATGTGTCTTTCAAGCCAATGGAAGATTAAATCACTACAACCGAGTCTGAGGCAAGAATGGATTATGTGACACAATCTGGTACCATGGTTTAAGTCAAAATGTCCACTGAAAGGCAAAAGAAACATCACTTCTGAAAATACTGATAAAACTTAACAGACACTGGCAGTTACATGTTCTGTGGTCAATAAATTCATTTATCGTTCTACTGCTTCTTTTTGTCCATTTAACAATTAAGTTTAAAATGGAGTACTTTGCCCAAACGAAGCCTACAAAAGTGCAATTGGACTCAGTTGTGGAAATGTCTTGTCAAAAACATGATGCACGTGCATATCGTGGATGGTATGGGTATAAAAGACACCCAAAACTGTTAAGATGGCTTTCATTATTTCGATTCATTAGCCATGCCCAGATTATCAGGAAATGAGAGACAACAAGCGATCAGAAGACTGCAAGCAGGCCAGAGTGCACAGGTCGTTGCAAATGCATTCAATGTCAACATCAGAACGATATAACGTTTGCAACATTGCAACATCGCCACAACACCACCAACACCACTGACGACCGGTGGTCATCCTAGAGTCACTACTCCCAGACAAGATCGGTTCATGATACGCTAACATCTGCAGAACCGATTCCGAAACAGCTCGGCAATCCATTGTCAACCACCAGCGTGCCATCAGTGATCGTACAGTCCGACGTCGCGAAACTGCCAACAACATCTCGTGCCACCGTCCTGCCTGTGTACCCATCCTTAGAGATCATCACTGACAGGGCTGGCATCAATGGGCCGGGCAGCATCAAAATTGGCATCAACAGCAATGGAGAAGAATCATCTTCACTGATGAAAGTCGCTACTGTGTTTCAATGGTGGATGGCAGAGTCAGGGTCTGGCGAAGGAGGGGCGAACGTTATGCTGACGCTTGTGTTACGGGAATAGACCCATGGGGCAGCCCAAGCATCATGGTTTGGGGTGGAATCGGGCTGAACCAGAGAGTGGGACCTGTGGTCTTTCAGAATATTGGTCCAGGCAGGGGTAATGGCATTACAGCTCTCGGCTACATTGACCAAGTCCTCAGACCCCATATCGTGCCTTTTTTGCCCGTCATCAAAACCACACCTTTCAGCAAGACAACGCCCGTCCCCACACTGCCAGAGTCACCAGGCATTTCCTCCGGCAGCACAACATCCAAATCATGCCTTGGCCTGCCCTCAGTCTGGATTTGAATCCCATTGAACACTTGTGGGATGAGATCCAACGCCGACTCAACAACGTACGCCCAAGGCCGACAACTGCAGCAGAACTGCGTGTAGCGTTCCTGAGGATATGGGCCCATATCCCAATGGCCTTCATCAACAGGCTAGTCCACTCCATGTACAGGAGATGTGTGGCTGTTGTCAACGCCCATGGTGGCCACACCAGGTACTGATTTTGAACCCCCCAGCTGTGATGTCTTCTGGTGCCTCCCCAAATTCACAATTGGCAAAAACATTCCCCAGACTGTTGATTTCATGTGGGTGAAACACTGACTTTCTCCGATGTCTTTACTTACATATATAAGCATTTGAAAATAAAGATATTTATATGACACATCCACATGACGTTTCTTTTGCCTTTCAGTGTATATTAGTAACATTGTCCAAGTAAAATAATCCTTTGAGTTTCCCAATCGTTTCTACTTAAGTTATTCTATCAGGTAACATATTCCAATGATTAATGGTATCTGGTAATAATGACTTGGCATTGCATCCTGTTCTAGATCTTATAGCCTGGAAACTAGATTGATTTCTTAATAGGTAATCATTAACAGCAGAGACATTTTGTGGAATAAGGCCAGAAAGATAATCAGGTGTTAACCGATTTACCATCTTGTAAAAAAGTGTTACTTTTGAATTGAATCTTCTTTTGGCTAATGATTGAAAGTTAGTTTCTCTATAAAGTTTCTCATGGCTTGTACCCCAAGAAGCCCCACAAATAGTCCTTAATGCATCTACATATCCAACAATAGATATCATTGTTAATAATTCTGAGAATACTACCTCTGGTTCGCAGTGGAAGACTAAACTCAGATTAACTAAACATGAACTTACCTTGCTATCAACTAAACGTGAAATCCCCTTGTAATCAACAAAACGTGAAATCCCCTTGTAATCAATGAACAATGAAAATGTGATAAGATCAAATGAAATGTATTTGAAACTTAAAGTGAAGTTGCCGTATGTTAACATTGTAAATGGGTAACTCTCTCAACTATTTCTATTCTATTCTATTCTATTTCTGTACTCTTCTAATTCACTATTTGGTAACTTAGAGAGAGATTTACTGCTTTCACATATGAACGCCAGAAGCCAACTGGTATTCACTGTTTTCAGAGCATGCGCATTTTACGCTCATTCAGCAAGAAGCATGTGCTGCATGCCAACTTTAAGGCTTTCTGCGAAGCTGTTGTGTACCTATTAGTCAGCCACTGTGTCCAGGAACATGACTCTCGTTCCCGGACACTTCAGAACAGTGTGTCTGCTTAATATTTTTAGGAAAACCTGAGTTGATGCAGTACTCAGACGTTTACCACTTCGGTGAAACCCACGAGCATGGGTATGGTGCTGACTAACCTAGAAACAAAGTCGGGGCAAACCAGGATTCGAACCCACAATCATAGGTTTCTGGCATGCCCAAGGGACGCATCTCTGTAACAAAAAAAAAATGCCTTGGACGACTGGGCCACCCGTGTACCCCCGCATCCAGGATGAATTGGGATATCTAACAATAGTTATCATTGTGTATAATTCTAAGAATACTACCTCTATTATATAATAGCCATAATTCCTGTTTATGCTGAGAACCACACTCCAAATTTAAAAAAAATTTCAACAGACGTCCTCTTCACTGCCAACATATCTAAATCTTGTGAGGGAAACCCTATCCCTCGTCATGCGCAAGGCGGGAATCGCCTCAATTCTTTCAACCCATGACCCTCATGAACAAGATGTAGATATTTGGGGAGGTGGGAGTGATTAATTCCTGATGTAATAGAGGTAGTATTCTTAGAATTATACACAATGATAACTATTGTTAGATAATTCTTGTGAATACCCTACCTCTATTACATCATAGCCAGTATACACCAGAGGGACTGGTGAGATCTGGTATCTAGCATCCCTTAGATATCAGAGGAAAGTTGATGTTACGTCCTCTACAGACATGGATCAACTCACTACGATCCCACACCCTAGAGTTAGACTCCCAACTTATTACAGGACCTGCAGTGGTGGACTCAGAGAGAATGTGATGAATAGCATTCCTCTGACTTCACAGACGCCCAAACAACATCTGTTTACAGATGTGTCAGATTCGGGATGGGGAGCCCGTATGGACGATATCACGGTACAAGGATCTTGGAGCACTGGAGAGAGGATTCTACATATCAGCTGAAAGGAAATGAAGGCCATCTATGACACCATCCTGGCATGGAAGATACCTCTCTCCCAATCGTCCATCCTCATAACCGTGGACAACACCACAGTTGTGGCATCCATCAGAAACAAGGAGGAACCAGATCCAGTTCTCTGATGATGGAGACAACACGATTGTTTGCCTTGGCAGACTCCTTCAATTGCCGGATGAAAGCATATTCCCGAGAAGCTGAACATCTTTGCCAGAGGAGAGAATAGTGGCAACAGAATGGACCTTACATCCCCAGATCTTTAATTGGATAACCACGTTATGGGACACACCAAACATAGATATGTTTGCCACCTGCCAGAACCATCAACTTCCGGTTTATGTCAGCCCAGTTCCCGACCGAATGACTCACCTGATTGATGGCATAGGTCTATTTGCATACACATTCCCACCATGGTCTCTCCTAGACAAGGTGATCCACCAGGTGGAGGAGACGGTTTGCATGATAGGAGGAGACTGGTCCAGCAGAGTGTGGTTCCCCGGATTATTAAGTCTGTTAATGGAAGAGTCTCTCCAGTTACCACTCTGTGTGGATCTGTTACGATAGCCCAAGTCAAACATTTTCTATGACAACCTGCCCAGCCTATATCTCACCGCCTGGAAGTTATCATGCAAAAGATGCAGACATCCGGGTACTCTGAGCTTGCCTCGGAAGCTGTGGCAAGATCATGGAGACCTTCATCCTCCCTTATATCTAACAACAGAGGGTATAAGTTTGTCCAGTGGAGAAGACGACAAGGGAATATAACTAATACAATATCCATCCCTATGGTAGCAGACTTTCTACTATAGGATAATAAGTTCCAACATGGGGGGATAGAAGGTTACAGATCAGCACTTCACTCTGTACTCCAACATGACAGACTCTCTATTGGAAACCATCCCAATCTAAACAGACTAGTGAGATCCTTCCTACAAAAGATGTTTACACACCTCATATCTTCCCCAAGTGAAATCTATCTGTTGTGTTATCGGCACTTTTAACGGAACCTTACAAGCCCATGGAAAGGCCAACTTACTCCAAAAATCCAGGAAATCATCCTTCATCCAAGCCGAGGCGACAGCAGCAAGTGTTTCAGAACACCATGCAATGGTCTATTCTAGTCTCACCAATGATCAACATTGGACCTCAATCACTCTGAGATCGGATTGGTTAGGATCCGACACCAGCAACATCAGAGGTTAGGTACAAACTTGATTATCCTGTCTATTAGGTGTAGGATGGATTAGGAGCATCTTGAGTATCAACTGCTTCCAGTACTAAGTGCAGATGACCAGAAGTGACGTCAGAGCTGGACAGTGATAGAATCTGAAGTGAGATCATAACCGAAAGTGACGTCAGCACCGGAAATAGCAGTACAAGAGATTCAGAACTCCATACTATAGACTATTCTAGTTTCACCAATGATCAACATTGGACCTCAATTACTCTAAGATTGCTCCCAGATTTTGTAGCAAAAAATCAGTCCACCACCATTTGGCCGTTGGGACATAGACACTTTACAATTCCTGCCTTCAGGCTGACAGTGGATCACCCAGACAGACTTTTAAGTGCCATCAGAGCTTTCAAATTCCACCTCTCGACTACAGACCCACATAGACGGCATTGAAGGAGATTGTCTATATCCTGCAAGCCTCATTCCAACAATGACATCACCAAGGCTATGATAGCGGGCTGGCTTTAGGCTACCGTTGTAGCGAGTTATAAGCAAACACAGAATTCCACTCCCCATCTTGGATCCTGCTCGGCTCACGAAATCAGAGCCCTAGCCATGAGTCTCGCTTCATGCACATCTGTTTTGGTGGAAAAAGTAGTGTCTGGCTGTCAATGGGCCTCACAAAACACCTTTACCAGTTTTTAACACCAGCAGCATCAGAGGGTGAGTACACCCTTGATTATCCTGTCAATTAGGTGTAGGATAGATTAGGAGCACCTAGAGTATCAGCTGCTTCCAGTACTGAGTGCAGATGACCGGAAGTGACGTCAGAGCTGGACAGTGATAGAACCGGAAGTGTGATCATAACCGAAAGTGACGTCAGCACCGGAAATAGCAGTACAAGATCCATCTAATCATGAAATGACGTCTTTTGGTAGAAATAGACCATAAGAGATGTCATTATCCAAGAGAAGTGAAAAACCGGAAGTGACGTCAGCACCGGAAATAGTGTCACAAATCCATTTTTAACAAGAAATGACGTCATTGGGTAGAAATGGACTAAAAATGACATCATTATTGCTAACAAGATCAGCAAATATAACGGTAATTCTAGTGAAGGTTTCACGTATTTGACCGATTCTTGATGCATTCTGATTTTCAATGTCTGGTAGATGTGTTGAGATGATGTAGGTGCATGACATCCTCCGTATTCCGGCATCTCAGGTGGGGAGTTTTCTGTCATAGGAGGTTTGAGTACAGGCATAAGATGATAAAACTCCTCAATTAGTTCCACAAAGCTGTATGCTCTGTATTATACCGCTGGGGTGAATCGTTAGACTGATAAACCTCCTCATATAGGTCTGATTCCGCCTCAGAATGAACATGGGAAGCTCGCGGGAGGGGTAGATGTTCGCCATAATCCATATACTCAACATGTTACCTGTGCGGTTCATCATCCACTGGAGTCCAGGATTCCACTGTGAGTAAGGTCAGTGCAGCTCGTGATGACTGCCCGTGTATAACAGAGCCCGTACGGGAATGATGGTCCTCCATCAAACCGCTGGACTGTCCCATCATGTAACCTTCATCTCGGTCAGTTGGACCGAGAGGTCGGCTTGGGTACCATTGGTTGATGGCAACCATACAGTTGAAGTGACGCTCCCGTAACGGTCGGCTGGTTTCCCGTGGAGTCTGTGCGGTGACCGTACGGTGTCTTAACTGGGGAATATGGCCTTGGGGTACCCTGAGGGGACCCAAGCATAGATCTAGTTACCCGTGTATAACGGGAGGGTAAAGTTTGATAGCTTCTCCCTGGCTGGTCGGTATGGTCTGCTGGGGTAGGCCGTACGGTCGTGGCATAAACAGATGGCTGTCCCCCATGCGGCCTCTTGGCTGGAGGACTCTTCTTAGCCAATACTGTCTGCTTCTTCTTAAACATCTCCATATCCTGACTTATAGCTGAGAAGCTTGACTCAAACATTGACTCCATCATCTGCTTTTGTTTGAAGAGTTGTTCTATCAAATTCATAGAGAACACAGGAGATGATTCATTGGCCGGAGTAGGTGGTAGAAGGGCTGAGACGGAGTCAGAGACTATGTCAATGTCAGTAGCCACGATGACGTCAACATTCTTCTTAGCTGCTTCTCGTTTTCTAGCTTTAATCAAAGCTTCAGCTAGCTTGGTGAAGGCTATCTTAGATAGAGTCGAGTACTGGTCGCATAGTGCCTAGTCTGTGCATTTTGCCTCTCTGCACTTCAAGCAGTTGTTATGAGGGTCTCCTATGATAATAAAATGACCACACTTCTTGCAAGTAGGAGTAGTGGTAGATCCATTATGACCTCACACCAGCTTTATAATTACGTAAGTACAATTGTCACTACAATTAAAAGCTATTAATATTGACTTAATGTGTCTGTTTTAGAAAGTTATAAGGACAATCTTACATTAATGTGACTACTACCAAGTGCTAGAAAGTTACAACTATTACAATAGGTGTTGACACAGGAAAGAAGGAGGTACCCACCATTACGCATGTCATAGCTTGAGTTGCTGTAGTGTTATATTGGGAACAACTAATTAATTTGTCTGTTGAAAATCTGAACATTTTAGTTAGTGTGACTGAAGACCAAATACAGGATTTATGGCAAAGATGTAATAGAGGTATTGAGTGTGTGAGTATGGATTTATGCCACTTTTAGCAATATTCCAGCAATATCACGTTGGGGACACCAGAAATGGGCTTCACACATTGTACCCATAATAGAGGTATTGGATTCACAAGAACTATTATCATTAGTCAAATAGATTCCTATTACGTCGTGGACAGCATGAAACATTTGTCTTAAATGTTTAGGGTATGGTTTGAAATGGGATGTTTGTGAGCATGACTGAATGGATTTAACATTGGAATCTTGATTTGCCTGAGTGAAAAACTTGGAGAGGCTTTTTCCTTCTTTTACCTGACATGCCCTTTTTGATGTGAAAGTCCCTTCTTATGCTTTACGGTATGCTCACATCATACTCCATGTAGTACCCTTGGTGAGATCATTCCATTTTATTCTGTAATACAACTTACCATTGCTTTGCTTTGAAGTGACAATTTTGTCTGTGTCTTCTGCACTGAAGACACGCTATGATGTGTGGTTGGTGGATGTTTGTTTTGAGTAGGTATTGGATGGAGTTGGAGTTCTTGCAGGCTCTGATATGTTTAGTGTTTTGTTTGCATTTGTATGCAGTTTAGTTGTTTTTTTGTGGCCGTTTGTTTGTTATTGGTGTGGGTGACAACTGTTGATTGGTAGGACTTTTTCCTTTCTTACCCTTCTTTGTACCCTTGTTATTGTTATTACCTGTTGTAAGGTCAGGTGGTGATGGTGATTGACTGGAAAGATGTTTCCATTCTTACCTTTCTTACCTGTTGAAAGGTTTGATGGTGTCGGTGATGAAGGGGCACTTGGAGGGAGACCTGTCTGAAGGTCAGGATCCTCACCAATTTCTTCAAGATCAATGTCTTGATCATTACTGATGAGAGGCTCAGGTGCATAGACTGGACGATCAGCAGGGTCAAAGTATTGTTTCAATCTGTTTGCATGTACTGAGGCCTTGTGTCACTTATAATCTGAACATTGTCTTAATTCATAAGTATAGTTGGATCCTCAGAATACAATGTTCTAAGGGCCATGTCATTTCATAGTTATTTTATTTGAAAGACCCTTTTAAACTTTCTGACAGTAAAGCCAAACACAGTGACCTGGGGCAAAATCTGTTTCTTTTGATTTATGATTATACTGCTCTGAGTAAACTACTTTGGCTCTTGAGGTATTTTCTGCTGCAACTGCCCTGGTTACTTCTAAATCCTGCAGTTAGTCTCTGCCATTCTCATCGAAGCAAGTCCTTGGAGTTACAAAGTTCTATTGGTTCAACGATAGGTCTCACATTCACAATCACCGATACTTCAGCCATAAATGTTGTTAAAACTTCAAATCCCTATGGCGGGTTTCCACCAACATGCAGAGTCCAGTATTCTTCATATGACTCCTATCATCTTTTCCCAGAAGCCACCCATGTGTGAGGATTATGGTCGATTGAAAATCCATTTGGTCCTTTAGTCATCTTAGAAACACTTGATAGGATTGTCCAACATTCACAACATCTATCTTGAGGGCATCTGTTGCTTCGACAAAATTTGTTCTGTGATCCAACCTCAATTCCTTCACTTGTCCTCTTATTGAAATGAATCTTCTGAGAGCGTTGATGAATGAATCCTCAGGTACAGGTATCTCTTCTTGGTGATCCAGAATCTGATTGCATTCTAGCAGTGTGGGAAGCTGTAACCTGGAATGTCCATCAAATGACTCTACAACATAGCCTTTGGCCCTCTGGCCAGAAGTATCTTTACATCCAGCACAAGATGATAGTGTGTATAGAATTACTTCTCCATCAGCCTCCATGATCGGAAAGAAGTCAGACTTCACTTCAGATGCATTGCTCTGATCATCAAGCATAGCATACATTCTTGTAGCCATACCTGGTCTTCCCTCTGGGTAAACTTTCACTCGAAAAGTTTTTGAACAGTACTTTTCAGCAAACATCTCCTAATATCTGAGTGCACTTAGAAGCAACAGGCATTTTGTTTGTGTAAGGCACTTTGATTTCATCTGAAGGTGAATCTTTCTTCTTCCAGCCATCATTCACTCTGGTAGAAGGAGTACCTGTTTCTGAGTTCTGTTGTTCCCAATCAACAACATGCAGTTCTGTAGCATGTCTACTGCTTCCACAAACTGCACACTCCATGTCAGACAGCACCTGTAACAAATACCAAATGCTTGATTAGTGCCATGCAGTATTCTATAGTCAAGTTTGAATGCCTTACATTGATTCAAAGGGTGATCAATCTTATGAATTTAGACCAGTCCTGGTTTCCTCTAGTTTGCTGGGTGACCTCTGTCTTTCGATTTGCTGCGACCAGAGGTGGTTGTTAGATCTGTCCTTCCTAGGAGGAGCTGTTTAGGTTTCATGTGCAAAACTTTCATTTTTCTCCTTGCCTATGTCTCTTATGAAATTAACAACGCGTGTGGGTCCGGCGTTGATTTATGAACAATTTGCATACTCGTATATGCAAGGGGCCGACGTATGGTTCCTGTAGGAAGTGACAACTTGGAGACAATGGCTTGCAGTATATACAGTTTTACTTTATACATCTAGATATATACATACAAATGACACTATGTGCCAAGTCAGCACATAGTGGTAGTGCTTGTTGTCTTGGTGCCCCGGAGCACCCAGCCTAACCCTAGCTAGGCTAAGGGTAAGACCTTTCTTCTTTTTTCTCTCCTCTGGACCAAGGCTTATATAGCCAAGGTCACCTGACATTTAGTAAGTAATAAATATAAATATAAACAGTAATTCATCAGCAGGATGGCAGACAGTCGATGTACACAAAGATGGGGATTAACAATTAGGATTAGCATCTTATAAATAACAGCAATTGAGTGTTTCAAGGCATATAGATGTCATGGCTCCAAGGTAATGAGCCTTTGCAATCAAATGTTCTTCAGACAATGGGTGTCGTAAATCAGTCACCATGACAAAATTAACAAAAATAAAAAATGGGGCAGTTCGGCAATGATCCTGAGAAAGCCTAACTTCCAAATGGCATTTGATTGAGCTGATCGTTAAAACTTGCCTTGTGAGCAGTAGCTCTTTCTTCAGCAGGAAGCGTGATAGTTTGGTAGCAACAAACATGTTATTGCCCTCATCCCTATGAATGTTCTTAAGTCCATCTTCTTGATGTGTCACTGAGTACCCTAAATCTGCACACGGAATATTATTATCAGGCAATACACTAACTGGTCCCTATTGGGCTTGTAGGGGAGGAGATGTCAGAATTCTGTTGGCTTCTTGTTGGAAGTTGTGCAGAGGCACAGATATATTACTGATTTGTCTTTGTGAGTGCCTCTCAAAGTAATCTCAAGTGATCCTTGGCACCTTCAACTGGTAAGGAGAGATGACTGCTTGATCCCTGCGAATCTTCCTCTAACTGCAAGGCCCTTACTTCTGCTTCAGCCCCAGACACCTCTTTCTGTTCTTTGAGAAGTTTGAGGTCAGCATCCATGTCTGCCTTCTTTCAAGAGGCACAAGAAGCAGCAAGTTGTTACTGCTCCTCCAGAAGTGCACACTGTTTTAGAATCTCTGTTTCCTTGACAGCATATTCTACTCTTGCACATGCTGCCTCTGCCTGAGCACACTCCTAGCAAGCGATGAACTGGTGTCGTTTAATCCAGATTTGCTGTTGTCCATAATCAACTTTGAATGATGGGATGATGAATCAATTAGTTCCTGGATGTGATGATCTAACAGTTTGCCCGTGTTTTCAATTTCACTTGTTTGTACCTGGTAGTTCTGCAGATGTAGATCAAGGTCATTGATGCTATCAAGTATGTTTATATCCCGATGACAGTTCACAGTAATGTGTTTGCACTTGAGCCAAGCTCCGTTCAGTAAGTCGTTATGGCTTGTGGTCGCCTTGGCATTTACTACAAGCTTTAAGAATTCATTAAAGTTTCTGTTTGGCTTTAATTAGCTTAGTGCAGAGTGCATCCTTGGTCTCCTTATACCTTTCACTTCCGTTTTCTGATCGAGTTCTTAATCTGTATGAAGTTCCAAAAAGTTCCTGTTTTTTAATAGTTTCCATCTGCTTAAAAAAATACATAAACTCCTCAGACCTTTCCGCTTCGTTTTTTTCTGTCAGACATGATGAATTAGCTCAATTAGATTACAGTATCTTGTAATCACTAAATAAGCTTCTAAGTCCTGTTGTTGCCTGGAGAGGCTTCCTGTCTTATTGCACAGTGTAGATATACACCAATCCCTGTGGTGGTTGCATTTTCCTGTTGACCAGCTTGCAGCAGTCATATAGTTTTACCAGTCCTTTTACTGTACTTGAGTAACCCTTGCGAACTACAAGTTGAATAACCCCGAACCTTTTCATTCAAGAAATGATGGTACAATTTTAAGTGTCATCAGATTTGAAAGTGTTTATTCTGTAGATGGAGGATCTCATAAAGGGTAAAAGGCTGTAAGAAGTAAAAACACAAATGGTTTCTTAACCTGGTCGCTGGCATATAATATCCTGTGAACAGAACATGTCATAATTTTATCTACAGAACTGATAATCAGAAAGAGTGTTCCCTCGCTATTGTGCCCATCAATATAGTGTTAACTTGGTTATAGTGTGTGGTAATGCATGGCTCCCAAAATTTACTTACATATTTAGTAAAATCTAAATATTTTTTACATTTGTATACTTATCCTGCTTTAGTAGTATAGGTAATAGGGGTTCTGGACCACTTCCACTGGAGCTGGATTTATATACCTATACTGCTACTACAGGTGGCATTTTTTATGCCAAAATGACTATGCGATTCAATGATAGTCATGAGATTAAGTTAAATTGGCTCTAGCTCACCAATACCTGGGGCCAATCATTGCTTTAGATGAGTTTAAATGGTAATAAAAATATTCTTCATTATTTTTATCGATAAAGCGATATTCAACATTTTTATTAAGTTCTTCGTTCATTTTACTAGGAGACCAGACTATATATCTACACTCTTCTTGGAAATTGATAAGAAACAATTGATAACCGTATTTGGTTTGTTTGACATCACTGATATAATAAAAACCTTGTGGTAATTCTCTCCATTTAATAGTTTTTTCGATCTCCATAATTATATATATTTATGGAAGCATTTGTCTAAATGTAATCAAACGATAGTAAGCAATCTATTTTTAATCTCCAACAAGTTCTTTGGTTTTGGCACGGAATAATTGACGCGCTTGTTGCCTCCCCTGTTCTATGAACTTTTTTTTCTCATCCTCGCTAATACCACTGGTCTTATGAGATTTTGATCGAATCTCCTGCTTCATTTCGTTGTATTTGGTATTCGGATATCTTACTTTGACCATTGCTGTTGAAATATGATCCTCAATGCTGTTCAACTTTGCTTCGGCGAGTATCCGAATACTATCGTGTTTTAATGCTTTCTTTTGCAACCTACGAGAAATGAATTTTATCTCTATTCCTGCCAGTCCCGAGACTCCAGCGGCTATTTCCATGCCGAGCAAGATAGGCATGGCGATTATAGTTGATAGTAAACCGACACTGGCTACACCGAGTCCCATGCCAGCTGCTACAAGCGCGGTGTCAACTCCGTCCAGAGCATTCCCGGCTCTGCGATACTTTTTATACAATCCAAGTCTTAACTCCCTATCCTTCTCTATTCGATGTTTTATGTCGCTTATTTGATGTAATCGAAATCCATCAACAGTTTCCATCTTTTCAATTGCTTCATCGAGCACTGGATATAAACGCATAGTGTATATTATGAATATATAATAGTCTTTAATTGGTCTTGCTTAAATGTTTTGAGAGTATACATCAACCTTATCAAATGTATATTATACGGCAAGAATATCTTAGTAAGAGAAATACTACCACTTTTAATAATTTGTACCCCCTCGACATGAATAATACTGCAACGTTGACGCTCGTGTTTCTTGAGCCATTTAATCGATAGACCTGGTAATATTTCGAAGGCATCTACCGGTGCATCTCCGAACAAGACTTCAATAATAAGCGTAGAAATATTAGGTATTGCACTCAAGTTAACTTTAATATCATCGAATTCAGCAACCAAATTTAAACTAACATTTTGTAAGGCCGGACGACTATATAACATATGACCTGGTTTTTCTGGCAGGGGAGTGACTAACACACTTTTTCGTTTTGACGGGATATAAGCCGCGAGTACGATGCCACTATTTATTATCTTAGTTAAATTATGTCCCTTACCCATCATCACATAAGGTGGGGTAATAACAATATTCAGTAGCCACTCGATGTTTGCTTCGACCATAGTCCATTTATTCTCGCCGTTGAGAATAATATTGTACGAAGTGTTTTTAAGGAGTCTACTAACGTCGACATCGCTTAAATCTTCTAGATTTTCCGGGAATGTAACTTCTTTCCGCTTGTATACATTATCGTGTAAGTGTAAAGCGTATAACTTACCATTGGTACCGGGTTTACCGAATTCTTCTGCGTCTCCGAGATCGGAAAGCGCAATTGTATTACATTGTCTGTGCCTTCCAGGGCCTGATGCATCAACCATTATTGATAATATGGAGTGTTACACTTAAGTATCCTATATGTACAGGTTGGTGTTTTACATCTAATACAGAAATTTTGAGGTCTGAAATAATACCCCGCTTTTAATTTTTTATACTGTAATGACGAGAAAGATTCCGTTCTACCGCTATTGTATTTTTCATCTTTCACTGGAACACTTCTGAGCAGAGTTGAAGGACTTTCTAGTTGAATATTATCCGTTGTGCTTATTTGATCTAGATGGATGCACAACTCTTTATAGGGAACTAAATCGGGTAATTATCTCCATGTATTGTTCTATTGGGTGGTATTGCTACTGATTTAATGCGCCAATCAAATCCAAGTGTGTCTGCTGTTCTCGGGGCAAGAATTACTTTTTCTTCTCCAACGCTTAGTTTCAGCATCCCGTTCGGCTCATTTTGTGTGAGACTAGCTCCGTTAGGCTTAAAAAAATTATCATTGAGTGTGTATATGCTGTAATACCCGTCAGGTATAATGCGCACTTCTCCTTTTGTCCATATCTCATTATTACCCCTCACAGCACTTATATTGGTCAACAGTGGGTAATACGTTACATCGCATAGGGCTACTTAGAGTTGACCATCCGAGTTATTGATAGTATGAAGCAGTTGAATAGACTGACCATTTGTTATTCCCGGGAGTGTGACATACATATCAAATATACAATGATACTATATCATAACTTAAATATGAAATCGAGATACATTACTAATGAATCGATTATAGTAACTGCCTCTGGTGCTGAATTTTTCGTTAAATTCCCCGATATCTTTGAAAAGTACAGGGTCACGGCAACTAGCGATAAAATGGTGCACGATTGGTTTCACAATCCGATGCAACTTTGGCAGAATCAGTTAAACTTTGCCATATGGTGTGCCACAACGGAATGTGGCGTATCTCTTTATGCTCCAGGATTTGAACTGAATAAGTCTGTTATAACATTTCACGTGTACTATCAGATTAGACGTATACTTAAAGAAATTGGTGCTCCATTACCGCCGGATCGAGCGTGGAATTCCACAAATAATAATTATGATAGGTCCACGTATGAGCGTATTTGTCAGGAATTTAATGTTTCTACGAGTAAAGATTGGCGTATTAAAGGAGCAAACCATGGTCTAGGTGTTCCTTACACAGAGGAAAAAATATCCGTCAAAGAAGAAAGCGATTATGTATATAAAGAACTTAATAAACTTCATGATAATTTTGGTAAATTGGAGAGTAACAGCAAACTTTATGCAAGAATGTATGATCATCGTCTAAAAAACGGTGATTGGTATAAAGGCTGGGAACTCTATAGTAACCGTTGG
This sequence comes from Haliotis cracherodii, assembly GCF_022045235.1. Lineage (NCBI taxonomy): Eukaryota > Metazoa > Mollusca > Gastropoda > Lepetellida > Haliotidae > Haliotis > Haliotis cracherodii. The sequence continues at coordinate 37,073,334 of NW_027266286.1, forward strand.
AGAGGGAATATTATGAGTTTTAAGAGTGGTTTAATTTATATTGTTACAAAATTTATACAAATGAACGATACCGCAAACGCTTGGAATGAATTTGTTCATGATAAAACGGAAAATAATTTTACTAACCCAGGATTTGTAAGAGTTAATGAATCGATAAGAACTTATGTATGGGCAATTCTCGGTGAACAATCGCAAACACGAACGTCCATTATTGGCACTTGGACGGCGATGCGCAAAAACACTTTGTCTCAAACGTGGAGGACGCCATTAATTCACCAGTTGACATACCATCGTCTATAAAGCGTTTTCAAGATGTATTACAGTGCGCTCAATCCAAAGTGGACTACGTTTATGCGCCGGGACTATACATGTCTCCGAGTAATATGGAACTTAAGATCGGTCAAGTGATAGGCTATAATAATAAAATTGTTATTGCTACCAATCAACAAAAACCAGGTATAAATTCAGATATGAATGTCGAATTAAAAAACGCAAACAATCACAGGCGAAACGGGAATAGTCAAGCCACAGATATCTACTGACGCTCCTACAAACACATCTACTGACGCACAAGTACCACCGCATATTGCGGCTAAAAATCAACAACATATTGATGAAAAAACAGCACTAATAGTAGGTGGAGTCGCGGCTGGTTTACTCATGATTTGGATAAATAGTCTTTAGCGGATACGTACAACAGCCCTGCAATTGTTACGATCAGCCCCGCCAAGTTTATACTAAGCCAAGTGGTGGTCTTAGCTAATAAATTCAATAGCCAGGAAACAACACTCCCTATTATACCGGGAAGTGCGGCCGCGGCTTTCTCAGCGGGCTTTCCCAGTGCTGAACCTAATGCTTTTAAATGCTTTTTTATCCACACTTTTATACCGTTTTTATCACTAAGGGGTGTGGGCGGTGTACTACCACCTGTACCACCACCGGTTAACCGAGAGTCAAAGTGGATATAATAAATCCCAACGCGGTTAAAATACTGGCAATTGTTATTCCCTGTTCTCTGAACAATGTTTTAATTTTTTTGGCCAGTGTAGTGTCATCGTTGAGGACTCGATCGATAGTTTCTCGAATTCGACTGATTTGCAAAAGAAGTGCCTCTCTACTAGTGGAAGCAGCCTCGAGGCGGGCCGATCTTTCGTCTTCTAAGTTACGCAATCTTTCCGCTACGCGGCGTCTACTGAACTCATCTCCCGCCTGTTCAAGTTTTGTTTTCTCATAAGCTATATGCTTATCGATTTCGGATATCTTGGCCATATTATTTATCAGTTCTCCCCGCATTGTTCGCATTGCCTTGTCAAGACCTCGTAATTCCCTAATACTGAACTCTAAGGATGGTGATACCTGTAACTGAGGATCATCAATGGTGGTCAAGATTTCTCCGAGTCCGCTCGAGGCCACCTTCGAGGAAGCCTCCAAATTATCTGTGTTACTGAGTTCAGTACGCACAGTCTTAAGAACCTTAGTAGTCTTTGCGGAAAGTCGTGAGTAGTCCACAAAACCTAATTCATTGCGAATAAGGTTGATACCACCACGACGTCTGGCTAACATAGACAAGGCTAGGGGCTTACGAGTACGAGAATGCATAAGGTCAATATCCGGTTCGCCACGCAGTTGCAATATTCCTTTACTATCTATCGTAAACTTTGAATAGTCACGAACAATAGGGGTATCTTTAAAGTTATCGCAATAATCATTGACGGATAGTTTCAAAAGTTCATCATTGACGGTTGGGTTTAAAGTTTCATCGTTAAGATTCATAAAGCTGGTTTCATCAGTATCTTCGGTTGGATTCTGGTTATCAAAGTCATCAAAGGTATCTAGATCAAAATCAGTCATTTTTATATTAAACATAGGGTACATGTTTTCAATATAACAATGTCTTCGCAATACGGACGCAAGTTAAACCCACAACGTAGACTTCGGGATCCATTAGGGGTCAAAGCAATTCGTCAGTCTGTAACTATAACTAATAACCCGAGTACCATCGATCAGAATCAAACGCTTCTGGTTCGCTTTCCTAATCTCGGCGTACACGATGTGTTAGTTCCGGGAACTGTCCTACTAGCATTTAGTTTGACTTCTACCGACGTTAACAGGGAGCCCGTTCAGAACATAGGTCGTGCTATCGTTAAGAAAATCGCCATTAAAGTTAGCGGTAATGAAGTTTTGAGTATCGACGATAGCGATGTATACTATTGTTACATGGATCTCTGGAGAACGGCTAATGAGCGGGGAAACTTACAGTACCAAGGTATTTGTAATAAGAACACATTGAGACTGCGCGTGGGCGCTGAAAATGGTGATGATACCGACGAAGAAGTTAAGGCCATTGCCGACGCATTAGGTAACCGATTCTATGTTCCCCTAGACTTTGAATTACTAGATTCCCACATGCCCTTTTATCAAGCATCCCTAGGCGATAGGTTAGAATACCAACTCACTTTTAACGACTACGGTAGAGTAATCAGAGCTGGTGAAGATGCCAGCTATTCCATTGACAATATCTCGCTGGAGTACGAGATGATAACAGATCCCGAATTAGCCAGACAAATTCGTAACCATTATACCGGAAGTTTAGCCATTTTGTACGATCGCATGCTGCGACACCGAAAGATCACGAGGGACAGAAAAGATACGATGTGGAATATCAATCTAAAGGTCGTTGAAGGGTATTTAAATGTTGTTCGAGGACCCCTCCAATGCGTTTAAAAGAAATACCGAGAAGTTCTACAATTCCAAGATTACAAAAGTAGAATTGACTATCGAGGGCATTTCTAATCAACTACAGTCAAGTCTCGTTAATCCGACATCGTTGGTTGCACATAATTGTGTCGGATTAACGAGTATGTCGGATAAACGAAATTAATTGATTTGTGATCGAAAATCGGACGTCATCATGATAGATAATAACCGTGTGTACCTTGTAATAAAATCATTAAAATCGAAATATTAATATTGTTATGTTAAATATTCATTCATTCCTTAATTTATAATTAATGACAGTGCAAAAATAATAATAATTTTCCCATTTATACATAATAGAGACATTACTCACTGAATATATCACATCAACAACACACGTTTCCTCGTGTAAATGCAAGTGCTACTGTCTTAACAACTTGCTTCATCTACTTAAAATAGTCTTGTCAGTGTTTTCTGTTTCTAACATTTTGAAGGCACATTTCTCAAAGTCCCCTGCTCGCTTGACGTCTAGGGCTTGTGGTTGCGAGGTGTAATTTCATTTGCTGTTTCTTATAATAAAGCTTGAAATTCTTTATGATCCCGGCATGTAGTGGCTGAATGTGCGGATGTGTGGTGTTTGGTGGCAAAAAGTGACATTTCACATAAGTTATGTCGACAGTAGCATTGGATGGGGCATTGTCCAACAGCAATACCACGTGGCATTGCTCCAATCGCATTTGCCGATCCAAGATCAGTAGCCAGGCTTTGAATATAAATGAAGTCATTCATGCTTTCTTGTTTACATACCAGTCAACCATGGTGAGTCGACCATGTTTTATATACCTGTTCGTATTTTAAACTGGCTTCATGCACATTAATCTGGCTTCAATTTGTAAACTACATTTGTATAGAAAAGTACATACAGGTTTGAATAGCTTTTGCTGTTAATTGTTAAGTTAATCTCTGCAGCCAGTGCGTGTCAAAACACGGGGTTGTGTACTCGCGGGCAGATGACCACAGAGTACGCTGACCACTGTGTCGGATTAACGAGACTGATTAATGAGTGATTTCGGCAATTCGTTGCAAATTAGGTGTGTCGGAGTCGGAGTGCGAGAATGTTGGATTAACGGGACTAAATAGCACTGAATCAATCGGTTCCCATTATTTGTGTCGGATAAAGCAGAGTGTCGGATTAACGAGTGTCAGATTATCGAGACTTGACTGTATATAGCCAAGGAATGCTAGCGTATCACCAGTGGGATGAAAAAACTTCCTTCTATAAAACGTTCCCCGGAAGTTATCGCGGTCGTGAAAGATCTGTCTCTCGGGAGTGTATCGATGGGTGAATACCTCACCACTAAGTACGCGCTATGGCTCGACATGCGAACAACGGACGATGACCAACTACACGGCAGTGGGAGGAGAATAGAAAATGCTAGCGAGGGTGTCACCATACAGATAATGAAGCTCCAGGAATTGGCTGGTAAATTAAACATATATTTGAACGTGATTATGGATGCGCAACTTAATATACAGAATGGGAGATTCGTGCAAGCAATCTATTAATAATCTTTTACCTAAAGATCCGCACTGCGCTATCATATGCGGGCAAACGGGCTGTGGAAAACCAGCTTTTATTCTAGATATTTTACAAAGTCATTATCGGGACGTTTTCGATCATATTATTATTCTGTGCCCGACTATAAGCGTAAATAAAACATACTTATCGAGAGATTGGGTAATGAATGATGACGGGGTGTACAAAGTTGATCCGGACTGTCTCCGAGTATGTCACGAGAAATACAAAGGAGAATCAACCCTTTTCGTAATAGACGACTGCAGCGCTAGTAAAGAATTAACTAAAAAGAAAGATATGCTTTCGTATTTAGCATTCTCCGGTTGGCATACTAAGCATAGCGTTTGGGTACTTACTCAAAAATACAACTCTGTCCTGAAAGATCTCAGGGAGCAGACCAAATGGGTAGCCCTGTTTCATTGCAAAGATCGAGATTCATTTGAGGAATGTTTACGCGAAAATGATGTTATTTATACCAAGCCCAAATGAGATAAAGTCAGAAAACTGTTAGCGGCAAAGAAGCACTGTAAACTCGTATTAAAAACCGATCAACCAGCTGCTTATGCAATTGCTTAGCAAAATGTAGCAAAAATCTGGCAAAAATATGGCAAAAATGTAGCAAAATGTAGCAAATTGAACATTAGCGGTTAATATGACATAATGTGGTTCAAAATCATCATTCTTTCGCAACAGTTCATTATTACGGGATGTATTGGATATGTCATATTATACTATGTTAGACTTAAATATCTCCTTAGGTTTTACATTATGGAATGCGACGAACTCATTGAACAAATGCTCAAAGAATCTGATGTTGATCAACATGTTGATAAATCTTTAGATAAACATAGAGAAAGACTCGCCGCTTTGGTAGCTGGTGGAAAATGTTCCCAATAGTTGGGAGAAAAACGCTAAAGAAGTTGAAGACGAGCGTAAACGACATAACGAAGCAATGGAACAACTCCAAGCAGCTCAGTCACAATATACGCGGCAGAGAATGAAGATATTAGACTTTATTCATGAAAAACTGCTTAAGGATGGTCATTCAATTCAAACGTTTAAGGATGTTGAATCTGCCATGCACGAATACTTCCTCTTTAATGGGAAAAAACTCGAGACCAACAATGAGTCAGTTTTATACACCGTCAGAGGAACAAAAGAACCGCGAGGTCACATTTGTGATTATGGGATTGACTGCTGTATTGATTTTCAGCTATACCATGACCTAGTTAGCTAATCTATAAATAGCGTTGGCTGACAGCTAATCAATAGTGTAGATGTGATTTGCATTTAGACAAATGATATGATAGATGCATAACCATGAACAATTGCAAATTTACACTCATGGGTAAGAAGACTCTATGTAACCGACGCTGTGTTGAAATTTAATGCGGCATACACAATTATTACATCAGGCGCGGAAACATAAACTATACGTGTTCTGTATGCGGGATAGGGGTCAAAGGTCATTATTGTTTATGTAAGGAACACGGTGCTGATAGGGTCAGGAACCAGATTATTTATGCTAGGAAGAGAGATTACATCAACGAGAGGAATAGGTTGGGGAGAATACGTATTTAAATATATGAATAACAACCAATTAGACACTTGACTCATTTGGCATATACCATTCAACCACAATGGTTTTTGTCAGAGAGTTGAAGGCTATGGCAAAGCAAAGTGGTCTACGTGGATATTCTCGAATGAGAAAAGCTGAATTGATTACCTTACTCGGTTTGGAATACAACAAACCCCAGACTGTTAGAGAACTCAAAGCTCGAGCGAGAAACAGTGGGCTGAGAGGTTATTCTCGAATGAGAAGAGCTGAATTGATCGCTTTACTAGATAATAATGATGATGATAATAATGTTGATATTGATAATGATGATGATAAACAACAAGAATTAATATTTGTACCCATATCCGCCGGCGTTGGTAAATATCTAAGAGGATGGAAGATGGATATTAATTCCAACATGGAAGTTAACGATATTAAGCCCATCATATCGAGTAAAATTAACGAGGAGTTAGATGATTTACATAGTATAAAAAAACCAGCTGACGATTAAAATGTTATTGAGTAAAAGTAACACAGACGATAGCACCGAATATACTGAACCATATTTCCGTAGCAATCAAGAAGTTATAACCGAATCCGATACTATAAACGCATCATTAGATACATCAATTCAGAGGATACAGGAAACTTTAGAACGCTGGACTAATAGAGGTTCGGATTGGGGTGTGGATAGAATCGATAGTTTATATTTAGATATAGCAAATTATATGCCCTTCAAAGAGGGATCTTATATAGATTTACCCCGGTATTATAAGAAGAAAAAAGCCATAATTAACGTAAAAAATAAATCCGATGACTGTTTAAGAATGATGATAAGATCTGCATTGTTCCCCGTAGACAAGCATCCGGATAGACCTTCTAGCTATCCCCAAAACGATGGACTCACCTTCGATGGTATAGACGAACCTACACCAATATCACAAATTGATAAGGTGGAAACGCAAAATAATTTAGCTATAAATGTTTACGGGCATTCTAAAGGAATTGTTGTACACAGGATAAGCTCCGCTCCGGAACATATTCCTACAATCAATTCATTTTTGATCAAAAAAGATGGTAAATATCATTATATGTGGATAAAGAGTTTAAACAGGCTATTATACGATCAAACTAAATATAAGGGAAAGAAATATTTCTGCGAAAGATGCCTACATGGGTACAGCAGACAAGATCTATTAGAAGCGCATAAAGAAGACTGTAGAGGTGTTTGACAGACTGCTATCAGGATCGATATGCCTAAAGCGGGGAAAAATATATTAAAATTTGAACATTATTGTAATCAAATGCCAGTACCATACGTAATTTACGCTGACTTCGAAGCGCTTATCAAACCCATAGAAAATACTGAACGCAATAATCAAGAAACTCAAGATAGTTTTACGTACAAAACTCAAGAACATATTCCTTGTGGGTTTGTAAGGTATGATGGGAAAACAAACCAGCCCATGATTTACAGAGGTCCCGATGCAGCGGGAAAGTTCCTAGAATATCCTAGAATATCTACAAAATGAAGAGAGAATAATCCGGGAAAATTTATCGAGTAAGAAACCCATGTGTATGACGAGGGATGATTGGAGGGCCCATAAGAAGTCAACGAGTTGTCACGTTTGTAATAAACCCTTGAATGGGGATTCTGTAAGAGATCATTGCCATGTCACGGGTAATTATCGGGGAGCCGCGCGTAACGAGTGTAACTTGAAATTAAAAATGAATTCTCAAACAATACCCATCTCCGTTGTGTTTCACAACCTTAGGGGATACGATTCACATCTCATTATGCAAGCTATCTCAAAGACCGACGGCGGTTTAACGTGCATTCCTAACAATATGGAAAAATACATATCGTTCTCGTTGACTAAATCTATACATTATAGGGACAAGGATGGGAAATCTAGAATAAAGCAAAGTAATGGACTTAGATTCATAGACTCCGTACAGTTTCTGTTATCTTCCCTGGACAATTTAGCTAATGCGAACAATCCCGATGACTTCAGGATAACAAATCAATATACCGATAAGATAACTCGTCATTTGTTGCTGAGAAAAGGTGCATATCCTTACGAATCTATGGATGATTGGTCTAGATTCGAAGAAACTGAATTACCACCCCTCGAATCATTCTATAGTAACTTAACAGAATCTAAAATAACATATGCTGATTATGAACACGCTCTGATGGTCTGGGATAAATTAGGTTGTAAGAATTTAGGTGATTATCACGATCTGTACTTAAAAACCGATGTACTCTTACTCGCCGATATATTCGAGATATTTAGAAAGAAATGTTTAAAACAATACGGCTTGGACCCAGCATGGTACTATTTCAGTCCCGGACTATCGTGGGATGCATTGTTGAAGAAGACCGGCGTAGAACTAAAACTACTCACAGATTACGATATGCACTTGTTTATTGAGAAAGGATTAAGAGGTGGTATATCGATGGCGGCGAAAAGGTATTCTAAGGCTAATAATAAATTAGTGGAAGGATACGATCCGAGTAAACCCGACACGCATATATTATATCTCGACGCTAACAATGTGTACGGATGGGCTATGAGTCAACCTTTACCCATGGGTGGTTTTGAGTGGGTCTATGTGAATAATATCAATGAGAATAAAGGGTACATACTAGAAGTTGACTTGGAATATCCAAGTTCGTTACATAAAGACCATAACAGTTATCCTCTAGCTCCCAAAAGATTAATGGTTAATAAAGATTGGATGTTGGAATATCAACGCTCCTTGATGGGTAATAGTAGGTTAGCTAACGTAGAAAAACTCGTACCAAATTTGATGGATAAGACAAAATATATAGTTCACTACAGAAATCTCCAGTTGTATCTATCGTTAGGTATGAAACTTAAGAAAATACACAGAGTTCTAAAGTTTGATCAAAGCCCTTGGATGGAGACCTATATAAGGCTGAACACAGATTTAAGAAAGATAGCTACCAGCGATTTCGAAAAGAACCTATATAAGCTCATGAATAACCTCAGTATTTGGTAAAACTATGGAGAATCTAAGGAAGTGTGTTGATGTTAAATTTTTTAGATCTAATGAGGAAGAAAGACTCAGGAAACTCATAGCCAGTCCGGCTTTTAACAGAAGCAAGATATTCGATAACGACTGCATATGCAAAAGAGTAATATAAAATTCAACAGACCGCTGTACGTCGGTATGAGTATTCTCGACTTGTCAAAACACTTAATGTATGACTTTTATTACAACGAACTTAAGAAGCAATACGGCAATACCGACACAGATTCTTTGTTGATGGAAATACAAACCGAGGATGTGTATAAAGATATGGCAGAAAAAATAGATATGTACGACACGAACGATTACCCAAAAGATAATCCACTGCATAGAGTAGTAAATAAAAAGGTGTTAGGTAAGATGAAGGATGAATGTGCTGGGACCTCTGTAGCGAAGTATGTCGGATTAAGACCTAAGATGTATATCTATAAAGAAGTCCGATAATGGGGAGATAAGAATAGCTAAGGGCGTTAAGAAGTATGTTGTAAAAAAGCATATCAAACACGAACAGTATAAAGAAGCATTATTCAACGGTAGAACGTTCAAACACGAGATGAACTCTTTAAGAAGTTACAATCATAGGATATATGGATTAAGAATGAACAAGACATCATTATCTCCCTTAGATACAAAGAGATGGATTGATAATGATGGTGTAACTACCTATGCTTATGGTTATGGTGGCAATACCGTACCGTCGGGAACTATGAACAACTCTTCTCGTACAAATGCCCTACCCGGTCCATCTTGAAGATAATAAAGAATAGGCTCTCCTTCTTTCGTAACAAATCGACTAATGTTATACGTCTTAAGGGACCATATGGGATCGGTTGCGCGACGTAGGCCTCCCTCGAGTTCACCGGGCTGGTATAAATATCTTATGCTTACTCTATCAGGAAGTTTTCGTTCTTTACCTCTCCTCGGTGCTGAAGATTCGGAAGTCACGGATTTCATTTTAATCGCATCGGATGGTTTCTTCCCGATTAATCTCGTTACTTCATTATTCAGCGCTGATACAACGGCTGATAATCGTGTCACCCATTCGGTTGATCTCAATCGCTCGGATTTCATTTCGATCCCATACTGATAGCTAAACAAACGTTCCGCTAATGTCCTGTTAAATCTTTCGACGATAGCCTGACTGCGGTGGGCCTCTCTTTCACCACGGACGATTTCGACATTGTGCTTTGTTAACAGTTTAGTTACCGATCCCATGAACTCGCGACCGGGATCTACTTGAAATAGCTTAGGCCATTTTAGTGGTCCGCGTTTATATATGCGACTCAGTGCATTAGCTACTTCTGTTGAATCTTTCGAGGTTAATGGCTCAGCCTCTTTGTATCGACTAGCCACATCCACTACCGTTAAAGCGTATTTATACGTTTTGCGTTTTACCTTGTCGTGGGGAAGAAACAAGAGGTCAGCCTGATGAACTTCATTCGTTGTAAAAATATCAAACTTCTTCCTCGGTATATAACGGTATATATCGTCTTTGGGTGAAGTGTCAACGTGCATGTGTTGACGGGGAATTAGCTCTTGGGGGAATAAAGGACAAAATCGACATCACTGTCCCGGAACGCTTTATGCACAACATGTAAACAATAAACAACAATTGCACAATGAGCGGAATACCTGCTCTGACAACACAAACACAGCAATGAGCAGACTTTCCAGCTCAGGCGTACAAGAGGTGAACGGAGCTCCAGCTCACCTCAGGGCGTTTCCTACGAGCAGCATATCCTGCTCGAGGTCGTCCCTATGCCAGCACTCGGAATACCAAGCCTGACTAACACCCTAGTAACTGTGTAATGGTAGCACATATATAGTAATGAACAACAATGGACAGACAAAGAGACAACGACGTTGCTTTGGACATATGGGCGTGATTAACAAACACAGTTCATGGGATGATCAATTAGGGCAATAAATGCCATACTATAAAAGCAGTAGTTAAAGGGAAGTGATATGGTAGTCCAGGCTGACTGACAGTCAAAATACAATGAAATGTTGGTGAGGATAAACAACGGGGATTAGCGCCTAAAACGTAATGGCAATTAAGTTAAGGACACATGGCTACAGGGTAAATTGCCCTTGAAGTCAAATGTACTGCAGACAATGGTAGTCATAAATCAGTCGCTATGACAACTTCCCTCCGTTCCGTGAAGCTTGGACCCCAAGCTTTGACAAGTCCAAATTGATATGTATGAACTTTTTCACCAACGGAAACAATAGTGCAAAATGTGAACAAAATCAGTTAGATGAATTCATGATATCGTTGAAATTCTTGTGCAACAATATACCTATGCAATGACGGTATGAAAGTGGTCATCTAGCCAATTTGATTAAGTGCCAGTTTGAAAACTAACCAAGTGATCTTTATAATGTGCAATTTCACTACAAGGTAATTACCGCTTTTCAGATTCAATAAATATATCACAGAAGATTCTTTGAATTCAGGAGTGACTCAGTACCGCATAATGATAATGAGCAATGTCATAAAAAGTACAAATTAAACATCTCAGCAAATATTTCGCATAAAGAAATTTGAAACCAGGAGTCTAGCTTTACCGCGTGACTCAAACGGTACTTGTGGGTACTATTGCCCTTTTCAGTACAATGGGTGCTCTTCCCGTGTCTTTGACGGAGCTTGCCCAGATATTGTGGGTGCGATGCCCAAGAAAAAAAATCCTTAATTCCGACATCAGAATTCTGAAATGCTGAATACTGCTGTGCTGTTAATTACTTAATACTGACATACAATAAACATATGTGTAGGGGTGGCTCACCCAAGAATATCCCTAATCTGAATTCAAAGTCCTAGACAATATATTCAATTTTGTACCAAACTGTGCACATTAATAACTTGTACCAAATGACAAATTTTGTCGTTTAGATTTTTGAAATTACGAGTCGAGCTTTAAGGTGTGACTCGATAACCCTACAGCTTAGGTTTGTCTGGGCCCTAGCTGTATCTATATGTCTGGCGTGGCCTGGAGAGATTTCAAAGATTCCCTACACAATAACTTCAAAGATCTAGCTTGACTAAAGATGTAATTTGGAGTATATTGCACACATACAAAACTGAATTTTGGAAAGACACATTTTGGCATTAATATACTGGCTTTGATTAAACATACCTGGTTGCACTATTCAACAGTCACACAATATATATCCTTGATTGAGTCCATGTAATCAAACACAAATTAGTAAGTCCCAATGAGATATCTTGTACACAGTGTCCATCTTGTAGGTGCCCGTGAGGCGGTTTCTGTATGATCTGCATCATGATGGCTGTGGTCAGGATCACTGCGGGATAGGCGTTTATACTTCCTTGGTCCTGTGTATGAACGAAATCTTGAGAGATTCGGAGAGATTCCTGTTGTTTTCTTCAATCTTGTTTCTTCATGGCTCGAGTTGATGATTGTTCTTCAGGGTGGTAGGCATACAGAGAGGTTACGGGATCGGGAGTAAGCTCAAAAGTTACTCCAGCCGGATTCTAACGCCAGTTGTCAACGCGCATGTTGACGGGGAATTAGCTCTTGGGGGAATAAAGGACAAAATCGACATCACTGTCCCGGAACGCTTTATGCACAACATGTAAACAATAAACAACAATTGCACAATGAGCGGAATACCTGCTCTGACAACACAAACACAGCAATGAGCAGACTTTCCAGCTCAGGCGTACAAGAGGTGAACGGAGCTCCAGCTCACCTCAGGGCGTTTCCTACGAGCAGCATATCCTGCTCGAGGTCGTCCCTATGCCAGCACTCGGAATACCAAGCCTGACTAACACCCTAGTAACTGTGTAATGGTAGCACATATATAGTAATGAACAACAATGGACAGACAAAGAGACAACGACGTTGCTTTGGACATATGGGCGTGATTAACAAACACAGTTCATGGGATGATCAATTAGGGCAATAAATGCCATACTATAAAAGCAGTAGTTAAAGGGAAGTGATATGGTAGTCCAGGCTGACTGACAGTCAAAATACAATGAAATGTTGGTGAGGATAAACAACGGGGATTAGCGCCTAAAACGTAATGGCAATTAAGTTAAGGACACATGGCTACAGGGTAAATTGCCCTTGAAGTCAAATGTACTGCAGACAATGGTAGTCATAAATCAGTCGCTATGACAGAAGGTTCTGTTCCACAATCCCACTTTTGCACCACACCGTTGATGTCCCCGTAACTTCACGTGACCAAAGGTCAACTCTTCACATCACTGACTGTCGCCCAACCTTAAAAAAACATACTTTTGAGGTTTCTGAAGCCAAAGTGGGGAGGCAAGTCTGCGATGGGTGGGCCTTAAACGTAGTAATGCAGGATAAGTATACAAATGTGAAAAAATATTTAGATTTTACTAAAGTTTTAACTTATCCTGCATTACTCCTTAATGCATCTGTATCGGACGGTTTGGAGGTGGGAAATCCTCACAATACAGAAACCTCAATATTTCACACGCTGAAAATATGACACAGATTGGTCGGTAAACCGTTAAGCGGAAAAGTTGAGAGAAAACGCTAATGCAGTAGGGTTATTACAATGTGGCAAACCATTGCACATGGGAATTAAAGAGTAGTTCCCTATACATTTTTAGTAATAAAGACAACAAGCTCATCAGCCAAATCTTTACTTACTACATAATTAAAGCCCTGATGACAATAACTTGTCTTCCACTGGCGAAATCTGATCGATTACACTGGAAAGGAAAGGCTCTGTATAGGGTGAGTACATTATTTGCGTCGAGGGTTGGTAACTTGCTGAGAAACAACCAACGGCCCAAAACTCTGTACACCTTCAACGTCCTCGAGAGTCACATCGTGAAGATAATGACTAGCGAAAACTGTGTCAGACTTCCAAAAACATCCTACCATGATTGACAATTGCTGTGTAAGGCCATGGTAGAGGCTAATGCCCTGATCTCATGAGGATTATTCGTTCTTGGAGTATCCAAATTGGCGATCAAATAGGCCTGAAGGATGACTGCACGTAACCATAGAGATATGGTGTTGCGACTGACTTTGGTCGTGGAAGTAGTAGATACGGGTATAAATAACAGCTTCCTCGAGCCACGCCTAGTCTCAGAGGCGGATGAAAATTCGGACAAAATAGAAGTTCACCCTCATCTTCACGGCCCACAATCGTCGATATTGGTGGAATAGTGAAGGAACGATCGGGTTGGCCTGGTAATTGATTCTTGGCAATAAAACCCCAGCACAACCAGAGATGCACCACTCTGTGCGTCCCATGCTCAAAACGAACACGGGTGATGTCGATCGCATGTAATTCGCTCACCCTTGCCACCGTGGCTAATGCTAAAAGAAACATTGTTTTCTTGGTGAGGTCATAAAAAGAGGATGCATTGAGGGGCTCAAAGGGGGGTCCTCGCAAACCTCGAAGTACCCTGTTCAGATCCCACGCAGGTGGGCGGAACTTGGTCTTCTGATCCTCAAGCCTGAATGAGCGTAATAAGGCCAGTAGTTCCGGGATCTTAGTGATCTTACGATTATCCGGAACGGCCAACACTGAGTTAAGTGCAACCAAGTACGTGGTAATGGTGCAACCTTTCAAGTGTCTATGGGTACGCAAATATAGTAGGTATTCAGCTAAAAACTGACGTGATGCAGTAGTAGAGTCTTGATCTTTGGCCTTGCAAAATGTTTCAAACAATCCCCACTTGTCATCGTAAAGGCCTCTAGTAGAAGGACGATGAGCTAACATTATAGCTTTTACTGCCCGAGCCGAATAGCCCTTTGCACTTAATGCCTTCTTAAGACGAACCAACCGTGCAGACGAAATCTGTCTTGTGTTGGATGAGGCAATTTGCTGTGAGGGTGGATGAGTAGGTTGGACCACTGTGGGAGGGGCAGTGGATCGTTTTCTGCTAGTTTTCTGAGCTCGACAAACCACCATCTCGCTGGCCACCAGGGCGCGACCAAAGTCAGAGCAAGTATTCTTGTCTCTTTGATCTTTTGTATTACCCTGGGAAGTAGAACTGGTGGCAGAAAGGCATAAGCTTTAAGTCCTTCCCAAGGAATGCTGAATGCGTCCACCGTCCAAACCTTTGGATTTGGTAACGGGGAGACATACGTCAAGAGTTGGTGATTTTGGCAAGTTGCAAACAGGTCGATGTTTGGTTGCACGAACTCCCGAAGTAATAATTGGAATGCTTCTGTGTGAAGTTTCCACTCGGTGGGTGCTACCCTGTCTGGGCGTGATAGAGCATCAGCCAGAATGTTTCGACATCCGGGGATGTGCTGAACTATGAGTGAGTGAATATGGTTTTACGCCGCTTTTAGCAATATTCCAGCAATATCACGGCGGGGGACACAAGGAATGGGCTTCACACATTGTACACGGGAAACCGATGAGCGCTTGACCATAGCCCTGAGACTGTCTGGTCTTGTAGGTGAGCACCCCAGCCCTGAAGGGAGGCGTCTACGAATAGGTGTAGATTCGGGGACAACCCTGATAAAGAGACTCATCCTAAGACATTCGACTCTATCGTCCACCAAAGGAGGTAAGGTCTCAGATGAGTCGGTAGCATGATGGCCTTGAGTGGATCCTGACTCCTGATGTAAGGGTTCAGGAATTGTTGTATAGGGCGTAACTGTAATCGGCCTCAGTTGGTTAGGTCCTGGGCTGAGGTGAGTAACCCTAACAACACTTACCATTGGTGAAGTGTGCGCGATTGACAAAGAGAAGGTGACAGGAGGCGTAAAATCTTGTGTCATCTGTCACTCGAACCAAATGTTCCTCAGGTGTAGAAACGCAGTTATGGGCTTCACTATTCGTGTAAATAGCCACGGGGCCACTGAAATGCCAAAATGGGAGTACTGCCCACTGGTAGTGGACCCCATTGAACCTGAAGAATCTGTGATCATTGGGATGGATCGGTATGTGAAGATATGCATCCTGTAGATCGACACTGATCAAGGAATCGAATGCTTTTATGCTGGTTCTGAGTAGTCTCAATGTGATGAGGCGGAAATAGGGTGGACGCTTCAGATAACGCTCATTGAAAACAGAGATTGTGTATCATTCTCATCTTGTCTGAGCCCTTCTTGGGTACCAGGAAGATGTGAGAATAAAACCCGGGTGTTTACGCTGGTGTGTGTATAATCTCTACGGCTCTCTTTTCCAATAGTAAGTCTATGTTGGCCTTTAAAAGGATATGTTCCTTCCTTGGAAAAACCTCTATGTCTAGTTGGTAACCATGGCGAAGAATGTTGAGAACGTTATCATCCCTGAGGATGCTCCAGTTCTTCCAAAATCGACTCAGTCTCCCGCCTACGGGGATATCGACAATTGGGACAACTAGGGGTAGGAGATCCCAGTCATGACTGTCCAACATTTTAATGTTTACCCCTCCTATCGTATTTACCACGTCGGGATTGATAAGAACCTTGAGGTTTCCCTCTGTCACGCCCTTTACCAGGAAAAGAATCTTGCACCTGTCTTTCCTTAAGGGACTCGCATCTAGGCTCGTAATTGCCTGATTTGCCTGATCACTGTGTAAAATTCTCAGAAACATGCTCCAAAGCCTTGAGTGCCGTTTCATCCCTAGCGTAACTGGAAACTTTGGCATGCGTGTCCGAAATCTGTTCGTTGAACAGAGATGAGGAAGACCAAGGTTGACGTATCAATCTGCGCTTAAACTCTGAGTCCCAAATAGATAGGGCTAAATAACCCAGTCTCCGAGTGACAGTTATTTCCGCCAACGCGACTTTAAGATGATTCCTCATATGGTCAATCTGACGCTGTTGAAAATCAACTATAGTATGGAGGTGATCTAGTTGGTTAGGATTAATCTCTGACAGATCCTGCTCTACCGCACGAGTAGAAGATGCTAATGCTGATAAAGGTTTTAATACACTTCAAATTTCTGTTTCAATAAACGCAACTCTGGTATCCTGAACCTGGCAACTCTGGCCTTGATGAGCCTGCCATTCTCTGTATATCCTCATCCAAACTATGTGCCTGGTTTGCTGCCACAAAGCCATGAATAGGAAATTCATCTTTCCTAAACCTGGGAGGCTTGAATGACGGCGAAAGTGTTAGCCTGGAGAAGTCCTCATCCACAGATCTAATCATATCTGACATCATAGGGTCAATCGGAATCGATGTGGGATGTGTCCAAATAGTATCTTTTTAATCCACCCCACTACCTGGGGAAGGTACTGAAATGAGGCGGTCAGCTACCCAATCAGGTACTTGTGCCAGGCTAAGGTGAGTATTCCATTCAGTCGAGGAATCTCCCTCCTCAACATTAGAAAAATCTGATGAATCAAAGAATGTTCATGTGTGCGTCTAGATGGTGAATGTTTTAGTTTTACCTCTGACCGAGGGCTTAGATGAACTGCCTGGTGAAAAGGAATCATGAGTTGATGTCCAAGTATGAGCAGGTGTACTGGTACTACTCAACGAGGAATGTACTGTATTATGACTCACAATAGGAGTATAATATACATTAGTCACTGGAGTAGGTGGTAAAATATGTACCTTTGATGTCATTGATGCAGGTGTCTGATACATAGGAGTAGGCGCAGGCGCAGGATACAATTGTGTCATAGACTGCTGCCACATGGATTGTAGAAAATTTTGCATCCAATTAGTGTTTGTAATTGGCATAGGCGCCTGCGCTTGCATCTGCTGCGCTGGATACACTGGTACAGCGCTAAGCTGATCGTGCGGTGCTTGCGTAATATCGTACGCTGATAGCCCTGGGGCTGATGTCAATGTAGATGCCCTTGGGTAGTAGGCATTGGCTGCGCTCGGCGCAATGCTCAATGGTGTAGACTTGAGTCTAGCTTGGCTTTACGCTACCCCTGACAACGCATCTTGAGGTGCTGGCGCACTGTCTGCAGAAGTAACAGACGTAGAATTCTCAAAAGACTGCAAATTAGGTCCAACATTCTCTGGGAGAGAGGATTCCAGCGGCATGTGCACCTCCGCAGTGACAGTAACGGCCGATCTATTATCCCTCAAAGATAAAGGTTGTGTCATAATGATCGAATCATGTCCCTCGCTCATTCGCGATAGAGACATTTCCCTTTTCTCACAACATGATTGCTGCAAAATACGTTTGTGAGTAACCTGCCTATACCTCGCGAAACTCGTTGGAGCGAGGTTTACACAAAAAAAACACATTTAGAATTTGGTGCACAAATTTGCGTACACGCCAAACAACGTGGATGAGGATCTATAATAGAGTTACACAATAATATACTAGAAGAAAAGGGACTGGAATTTACTGCCGTAATTAATAATTTATCGGCAAAATTTTCGAACGAGTTGAAAGTGTATAAATGATTGAATATACGCAACTCAATGAACCACCAAAGCTAGTAGTATTGAAATATGTTATACATACATAGCCGATAATTGTAAACAATTGACTACCTGACAGGCAAACAATTGTAACACAATTCAAAATGGCGGGGAACAGATAGCATGTGGCGGGAAAAAAGTCTTTTTCCCGCCTCAATACATCAAATACAACTTCAAAACATATTGACGGTAATATGAAAAGAATACATCACCCATCGCAGATGAATTTAGAATGGTAGACGAATTTGAAAGTCTAAATAAATCCAAAACCGAGAGCTCCGCTGGAAACGTCCTAGCTGTGTCGCGACAGGCAGTGATGTGAAGAGTTGACCTTTGGTCACGTGAGGTCACAGGGACAGCGACGGCGTGGTGCAAAGTGGGATTGTGGAACAGAACCTTCACCCAAAGACCATCGCCGGTACGCTGTCACCAGGGTTTTTTTTGTCGCAAGGTAAGCAGTGAATGCATTAAGGAGTAATGCAGGATAAGTTAAAAATTTAATAAATAGAGAATACTACTCATTCTTGTTAGATACCATTACGAAACGAGTGGACTTTCTATGGTATCTGACCGAGCAAAAGCGAGGTCAGATATCATAGAAAGTTCACGAGTTACGTAAAAATGGTATCTAATGAGAATGAGTGTGGCATTATATTTATTACCCATGTTAAATATGTATGTAAGTGTAAATACATAATAACTTTTGTTCATTGACAGACCAAACTGAAACCGGTTGCAAAATCTGGTTGCCCATGAATATTGATATATGCCCAAATATGGGCATTGTTTACATTCCTATGCATACGCATTAACGACATGCGCCTGCAGTTGTGTTTGCAAACATAACAGCACTCACGCTCAAGATCCTTTTGGAAGAATTTCTTCAACTTATGAGAACTCAAGCGCCATGCTGTTAGTACGCAGGACACCTGTAAGAAAATTTGAAAAGTCACATTAGCGCCGCGCTTTGAATATCGGACCAACAGTCGGTCACTCGCACTGCCAGGGTCTGTGTATTCAAGATGGTTCGGTTTCCTTGATCTATCATTTGAATTTATATCATGTCCGTACCGTTTTGGAAGAGTGAAATCAGAGTGTTCGCCAAAGACATTTATGTTTACTGTACCACCCTTTACTGAAGACGTGAAAATCAACACGCTAAGTCTGCTTGCATTCTGTGACAGCTTCAAAGAAAAGACAACCGTGAGCTACTCAGCGTTTTACGCTAGACTTCATTTCAACACGCTTATGGAAGTTGCGAAAGTAGTCTGGTGCGTCACGCTCATTGTAAATGAACATTGTAAATGGATATAGCTCGATTACATAATGTCTGTGGAAGTTCAATGCATAACTTATATAGGATGCAAACAGAATTTGATGCTTGTGACTATCTTGTTTGGTTTAATAAAGTGTTTGTTCATATCCCTTGCTCACATGAGATTGCTTCAGTTCTGCCTTGTAGTTGCAAAATGAATGACGCCTCGCGATTTTTTATGAGTGAAAAAAGTAGTCCCGGTGTGACAGAGGTCACGGTTAATCCAATCAAAACAAATAAAACAAGGTCAACCTTGTACGACACATGTGTGACGTATGGATTTAGTATCTTACTACCTGTACCTTCACCATGTGGGTAATAAACTCAAGTTTTACACTGACTCGATGTTTTCCCCCAACTCAAAAACATTATCAGCTGATCACCATGAGCATGTCACGCAATACTCACAGTTATTTACAGCAACAACGGTCAGATTACTGCCATTTACGCCTTGAAACGAACTTGAGTTGCCCAGAGAATGGATACATATATCATGGACTGTTATGGGATGAACAAAACCGTCCAAATGGCGTGCTGGTTTTCTTGGGGGAATTAGTCAGCAAAGAGCCGGAGTCACAGGAGACAAATCACAATTTTATTTACAAGAACAATTAACAATGAACAATTTACAATTACTTAGAAAAAAGCTGAGGGTGCCACAGAGAGTCGGTACAACCCTCTGGGCTGTGGGGGAGAGGTCTGCTTGGTATGAGAGTCAAACCCCTTTCTCTGCCCTAACATGTGGTTTCTGTATGTATTTAACAATAATTAGAACAATAAAATGGAATATGATTGGTTGATACACGATGGGTTGTGCCCTATGCTAAATGAATGGCTAGACAGAGGGGAATACTTAATCCTGTTAATCCTGTTGGACTGGCACTAATCTTGTTGACATATTTACTGGATGCTTTGAAAGAGATTATGGTGTCACTATAGACGAGCTTGTATGGGGGCTAATCCTTAATGAGTCTAATTTGAAGTAATTGCTGAACGTTATTCTAATATAGGTGATGACAGATTTACTTAAATAAAATAGTTCAAGGTAATCTATAAGACTATGTAGACATATCTTTTGTCTGGGAGATGGGATCTTGACACCTTAGGCTAGCATTTATCTAAAGCTTCAAATCTATTAAACTATGTAGACATAACTCTTGTCTTATTGAATAGTATGTCTAGGAGATGTGCCCCCATTACCTTAGGTTAGCATATATCTAAAAAGCTATAACTGAAACTACTGATATTTTATATATGCATTTAACCTGATGATAAGTATTACTTGCTAAACTATAATCATATGAAATGATGTATAAATATTACACCATGATAAGTCATAAAAGCACTTGATGTGGATCTAATTATTATAGGAAAACTAAGTATAAATGTTATATCATGATAACTTTCCCTCCGTCTGAAAAAGTTTGGACCCCAAACGTGTAAAAAATAAAATAATTATGGCTTAGATGGATAATGTATTAAGTTAAAACTGGTAGTATAGTAAATAACAATTATTATAGAGTCTCTTTGGTATGAGGAAACATAATGTAAAAGTTCTTTCTGCTGTCATCAGGGAATCTGGATGTGGAGCTGGCTTGTCTTGGCACTCTGTACTGGTGGTTTTATGGGTGATGTAGGAGGCCTTGAGTTCCACATCCTGGTTTGAGGTTTTAGGATAGTTGGCTGTGTCCATTATCCGTTATAGAGGTTTTACATGGAAAACAAAGAAAAGAGAGTTAGCATGTTCAAATAATATGTCATATATAAAAATTATCCATACTTCCTCAGTTCTTATGTAATAACTAGAAAATAAAACAAATATGATAATTATGATGTAAAAGATCAGTACATAATTATTACTAAATGGTGTCATGACCAGGAAGAATGTATTGGCGGCCAATTACAAAAAGTATATCATGGATTAAAAATATCCTTCTATTTTTGGATACAATCATTAGAGTGAGTGAGGACAGCCTCCGTGGTATGAGAGTCAAACCCCTTTCTCTGCCCTAACATGTGGTTTCTGTATGTATTTAACAAAAATTAGAACAATAAAATGGAATATGATTGGTTGATACACGATGGGTTGTGCCCTATGCTAAATGAATGGCTAGACAGAGGGGAATACTTAATCCTGTTAATCCTGTTGGACTGGCACTAATCTTGTTGACATATTTACTGGATGCTTTGAAAGAGATTATGGTGTCACTATAGACGAGCTTGTGTTGGGGCTAATCCTTAATGCACTATAGACGAGCTTGTATGGGGGCTAATCCTTAATGAGTCGAAATTGAAGTAATAGCTGAATATTATTCTAATATACACTACATTTCATAAGTAATTTCCCCTATTTTCGACTATTGCGGCACTAACGCGGAATAATCGCGCCACCTTTGAGCCATTAACGAGAAACTATTGCGCCACTTTCGCGATAACATTTTACAAGATCACGGCACTTTCGCGACACTTTCACGCCACTATCCAACACTTTCACATCAGTATCGCGCCACTTTCACGACACTTTCGAGACAGAATAGTCACGCTATCTTGTGACAGTTGTGCTAAATGTACGGTACATTATTGTATTACTTTTTTCCTTGACTGATTTTGAGTTACGTTTTCCATGGCATGCTTTTCTGCATTATTTAAGATCATAGTGTAAAGCTTCTTTTCCTTTCACCAATACCGATATCTATACTTTATTTAGACTGCAAATGTAAGGTGATCTTATGGTCATGACTCCAATCACAAATACTCGTACACACATTAGCTGAGGTGATTTTCACGGCAACAAATAAGATAGAACAGAATCAAACACTAACATGTGTCGGCAAAAATGACCGTCAGGAAACCTCATAACCAACTAATGTTTTGTGCATGTCTAGTATCCCATAATGTTTCGTGATAAGTTTCATTCTGAATATAATGTGAAATAGTCTGGACAAAATCGTTTGGTTATTAAAGATTTCCTATGGTAAACAAAGTCCTTCACAAATATTACGTCGTTAGGTATTTGTATTACACAGTGACTTGTTCTTGATGTGTGGACGTCTATTAACATTGTAAAAGAATACGCTTTTTATTGGAAACAAAATAAACAAAACCATTTCCATAATTTACTTCTTTTCCATTCCATTCCGACTATATCATAAGCATGTGTTAATGAATCATACTCATGAATCAGGTTAGAGCGTATCCACCACAAACACATGCAAATGCAAGTCAGGTATTTGCAAGTCAAAGACATACATGTACAGTTACCACATTGAAATAACACAACTTTATACGAAGCTTCTGAAATAAACTTAGGGAAGAGCTGGTTTCGTGTTTTAGATGAAGACACTAGAATATACATGTATGTATTTACAAAGACTTATCAGGCTGATTATAACTACCGTAGATTTGATTGGGAAATTGTAATCAATTTTTTTTTTCAAGTACAATTCTTATAATTGATGAGAGAATGTAAATCTTCCATGAACTGCTATTTGAGCGTCTTCAAGATTTATAACATGGTGCCCCGATTTTGATTTCAGTGGGGGGCACGGGTGGCCCAGTCGTCATAGGCATTGCGATTCGCTGTGCATAGTTTGGCATGCCAGAAACCTATGATTGTGGGTTCGAAACCCGGTTCGCCCCAATTAAGTTTCTAGGTTTGTCAGCACCATACCCGTGCTCGTGGGGTTCACCGAAATGGTAAACGTCTGAGACCTGCATCACTTTGGGCTTTCCTCCCACATTAAGCTGACACGCCGTGATATAACTTGAATACTGTTAAATGGGCAATTCCCCGAGAGTTGTTGCCTTTGTTATTGTTTTTCCCTGTGAGTACCCGGATGATATAGCAGAGATCTAGACTAGTTCGCGGCCTGTGCTGCGCCATTCGTAAGCGCAGTTGTCACTTTTATTGACAGTATAAGGGCGTATGGTCACATTTATCAACAAAATGAAATACAGTTTTGGAAATAATAAGGAAATGTAGGTATCTTTGTGGGTAGCATCATTAATGGTGACGGTGTTTTGATAAGTCACTTGCTTGGTAATTGTGTGATTTTCGTTTATACTATTTTGACTTGCAACACAAAGAAAATATTTCACCTGCCCATTGCTTATTTTATGGTGTTTATATTTTTACAGTCAAAATGTGCAAAAGTTTCACTTAGGAAATTTATTAAACGCCTAAATATTCAGTTATTTCACAAATTGACTGAAAAATATGCCCATCTGTATTATTATGATGACGAAATTCCAAACATTTTTATGTTTAATATCATCACCAAGTGACTGAAAATGTAAGGATATTAAAAGTACATTTCTATATTGTTTGGATTCTAATCCCAGCATAATTAATCTATTGTGATGTTTTAAAGCCCTTTTGACCGTCATAGTCATTTTTAGTCAATCTGTTAAATGAATGAACAGATTTTTCAGTCAATCGCCTGAAATATTTAGACATTCTATAGATTGCCTGAGTGAATCATATTTTACACACTGACTGTAACATATACACGCATACAAAGGAAAAGACTTGTGAAAACAACGTCTATCGCACATCGAAGAACTTCCCAACCAAGACGTAGAGGAACAAGAATGATTCTGTTCAATGCTACAGCAAATGAATGAAAACAAAATGCAAATATCATAATTACAACCTACCAAAGTTATATGTATATTTTTAGTCAGCTGCCTTGTTCGAGGAATGCAACCGTAAATATTCACATAAAGGAACAATATTCCACACATCTGCAGCTGTACAAAGAAACTTATTGGATGTCACGTGTCTCTGTAACAATCAAATATTTCAAAATATATTTATCGTTTCGGGATATTATAACCCGTGTTTGGTTTCTCAACTGATCACTTAGTTTGTTTCAGTTGTTTCACATAGGTGTCAAGTCTCAAAGGTCAGCTGAGAAAGCCCACGTGACAACTGTTTTCATAATGTCTACGGTTCTTTAAAAAAATCCATTGAGATAGATAACAATAAGCAATCAATCAACGTTATATCGGCTTTGAACAAAGTATGTTGTTTTCACATCGGTACTTCACGCCCAGATATTGGGGTATTCCGTCTGCTTTAGCAAACATACACATGTAAACGCTTACTTTTGACAAATCCACTGTGCAAAATAACAGTGATTATTCAATCAACGTAATTTCTGCTGATCCTTTGATGGTGAGGAATTATGGTGATCACTCCTCTTGCTGGGCTGATACGTGCATATTATATGACATACATTTCACCTCACTTCAAACCGGGATTCGGTTTAAACCTGGATTTGAATTGAATAAATACCCCAGACACACGAAATGCCTAATGGGAACCTTTACCAGGAAATCTGAGTGGTGCCTCCAGTAATTATACCTGTAATAAATTAACTGAGCATCAATTGAATGACGACAAATACACAAGTGTAGGGTTATACCAGAAAACATGGATGACAACTAGGGAGTAGTTTACCCACGCAATCCGAAATCCGAAAATGCTTTCACTGCAGGGATCGATACTTTTCTTATTATAAACTATAACCACCAGGGGTATTTCCAAATAACGAAATCTGATGAGCTTCTGTCGTTCTTTTTGTCTGTTTGTTTAGGCTGAAGAAATTGATTAACATGCGCCCTTTGTCCAAATCTTCCTAGATCATGGGTAACCAATCAGTGTTGAACAGGTATTTGTCACAGAAGTGACGAAATGTCCCCCGCCTGTATATACACCATAGTACCAAATATGAAGACAATCCAGCAAATAAGTTCTTGAGATATCGCGGCAACACTGTTTTCCAACTCCAAAAGCAGATTTGCCTGCTGCGAGCTTGAAAATGGGGTCAAGGTCACCAAAACCGACTGGTGTCTGCGGTGTCTGTATATACACCATAGTTCCAAATATGAAGACAATCCAGAGATTAGATCTTGAGATATCGCGGCAACACCGTTTTCCAACTCCAAAAGCAGATTTGCCTGCTGTGACCTTGAAAATGGGGTCAAGGTCACCAAAACCGACTGGTGTCTGCGGAGTCTGTATATACACCATAGTTCCAAATATGAAAACAATCCAGTGTTTAGTTCTTGAGATATCGCGGCAACACTGTTTTCAAATTCCAAAAGCAGATTTGCCTGCTGTGACCTTGAAAATGGGGTCAAGGTCACCAAAACCAACTGGTGTCTGCGGTGTCTGTATATACACCATAGTTGCAAACATGAAGACAATCCTGCGATTAGTTCTTGAGATATCGCGGCAACACCGTTTTCCAACTCCAAAAGCAGATTTACCTGCTGTGACCTTGAAAATGGGGTCAAGGTCACCAAAACCGACTGGTGTCTGCGGAGTCTGTATATACACCCTAGTACCAAATATGAAGACAATCCAGAGATCAGTTCTTGAGATATCGCGGCAACACTGTTTTCCAACTCCAAAAGCAGATTTGCCTGCTGTGACCTTGAAAATGGGGTCAAGGTCACCAAAACCAACTGGTGTCTGCAGAGTCTGTATATACACCAAAGTTCCAAATATGAAGACAATCCAGAGATTAGTTCTTGAGATATCGCGGCAACACCGTTTTCCAACTCCAAAAGCAGATATGCCTGCTGTGACCTTGAAAATGGGGTCAAGGTCACCAAAACCGACTGGTGTCTGCGGAGTCTGTATATACACCATGGTTCCAAATATGAAGACAATCCAGTGTTTAGTTCTTGAGATATCGCGGCAACAAACAGGTGGGACGTACGGACGGACGTACGGACGGTCGTGAATACTATATCCCCCGCTTCGCGCTTTCGCGCGGCGGGGGACAAAAATGCGTAAAACAAATATTGCCTCCAAGTTTATTTAGCTGTCCTTGCAGACGGTAGCCCAGTCTCTTGTCACGCTCAGTTGCGTTTGCGAGCAGAATCGACTCACGACAGCTAGTGTGACCAAGCGGCCAATGTCAGACTGCCGAGAAGAAGCTAGAGATTATAGAAACCCAACTCACTCACTGATTTCAGTGATTCGTTCTGATAAGTAGTGCCCTTTCTAACTATTCACTTATTATACCTCTTGTCAGTGTTAGAAATATTTCAGTGTTCTAAAACAGATAATTAAATAGTTGGTTCACACAGGCATCGACCCGTTGGACGCGGACATTTCGCAATTTTATAAATAAATTCCTGAAGTGGTCTAACGGGTTCATTTTGTGACACGTGTACGTAGCAAAAGTGTCAGTTTAATGCTTTGCCTTAAATATATGCAATATTTATTATTAAAGCAATACACAGACTTCTTTCTTTAGATACACATGTATGTGTTTAAAAGAACATCCTTGAAAGGGGCCCGGTGGAAATATTATCTGGGATGGTAGGAGGCAAGACGATTGTGTTGTATTATTTTCCACTTACATGGAATTAACGTTTCACGAACGCCCGATACCATCACTATTTGATAGTGATTTATAAACACATGCTCACGATACAGTCGGAATGCTTTTAGCAGAGATTTTCTTTTGAATATGGAAAGGATTGTGTCGCTTTTATTATGAAACTGTAGCATATTAAATATTTCACTAACATTGTTGGCGGGTGTTAGTGCAGTCAGTATAGACGCTTGAATTTCGAAATATACCATTTGAAGTTTGAATCCATCTGTCGACATATCCGATAACACACTCGCGAGTAATCAGAACCTCTCTTACTTTCTTAAACATATGTTCGAGCTCAAATTAATGAATTGAATTGTTTACAAATATCAAACGATGCTTGGAACCCATGTCGCCAATATCTTCTCCATCCAGGGAACATTTACCAGAAACAGTGTCAAAAGAAAACCAAATCACTCTATTGCGAAAAGCGTTTTTGTAAAACAAAAGCCAATGAAGTGTGTTGATTTGTAAAACAATAGAGGATTATAGGGGGCGTCTCACAGGCAAGTGAGCGAAGCTCAAGATGGTGAGCAGAGGTTTCAGCTCCACAGGATCCCAAACAACCAACCAGGTCGAAGGCTGGCATTCTAATAAAAGTTAGCGGGGTCCGACCAGACACGCATTTATAGACGGAACAAAAAGCTACAGAAACCCTGATCATGCAGCTGAATGCCAGGGGTCACCTGACACCTAAGAAGAAAAAATAGGGCGCCTGATAACGCCCTGCAGACCACCCAACACTTGCTATGGGTGGCCAAGCAACCATTCAGAAATATCATGACACTATGTAAATGTGCTTATTTAGAAAGAGCAACATATGTATTTCGTATTTGAATTATCGCTTCAGGACCATCTCTTATGTATCCTTGACATGATCATCATGCTTGTGACAACCGTTACGTTCGGGCGTACCATTATATCTAAAATGTTAACTGTTCTTCAAAAACGACCAGGTGCTATACGCGTACGCTTAGACAACAAAGGCACACATTTGAACCGACTGTTGCCGCTCAGTCATCGTCATGCATATCATGAAGTAATTAGGGTATTGTCACTAAAGCTTCGCGCCCGTCTGTTAGTTCTGATAGTGATTACATAAGATTTGTATTTATATGTTTATCGAGACGAGTCAAAGTACGTGAGGGGTGTAAGAATGTTTTAATGCCTCACCGTCACATGAAATGAAAACCGGAGTCATTCGAATGGTTTAAGTAAGACAGTGACAATAAATAAGGGCGTCATGAGGGTCACACTTTACAGACAGGCGATAGTCAATTTACGTCAGACCTTTATACAACGTTAACATATGCTCCGATTAAATCCGAGGCGCATTCAAATATTATTGTCTTATCAGCAGCATATTGGGTGAATTATAACTATAACTGTCGAATGCTAAACGTAAGTTAGGGACATAATCTAGAATATTTAAGACTTTAAAAAAGATAATTTAGTTGATTTATTTCGATAATAATTTTTATTATTATGAATATCTCCTTAACGAATATCTAATATCAGAAAGAAGATTGCAGCTCGCTTTAAAGTGCATTCTATCCTCAGCAGTTTGATTTTTGCATTTACGAATGCTGGTCACTACTCTGTAACAATTGATGCGATGGTATTTGTGGATTAGCCTTCAAATGTTATTACTGTAGAATACCACTTTTTGTA
The DNA here is from genome assembly GCF_022045235.1 of Haliotis cracherodii. Taxonomy (NCBI): domain Eukaryota; kingdom Metazoa; phylum Mollusca; class Gastropoda; order Lepetellida; family Haliotidae; genus Haliotis; species Haliotis cracherodii. Next base: position 37,101,944 of record NW_027266286.1, read on the forward strand.
AGAATCATGAAGTTGACATTTGGAGGCGTCTCAGGATATCTTTCAGGATGTGTTTTCTAGCATTCACCACTAATTATAACAGGGTATTGGAAACATGTATAGATTGCCTGGCTGTAGATAGGATTTGTGATCTTAACAATTACCGGGTGTGACAAAGTATACAAGATCTCATTAGGGGATAACAAGGGTATCAGTTTAATATTAGAGGACGTTGGTAGTGAATACGTAATGGCATGTCGATTTCTAATCCTTTCTTTCTCTGTGGGTAATCCTTTCAACCTGATGAAAGGAGGTCACTCAACCAGTTCATGCTTTTTGTTGTTGTCAAATGTGTCTTTAAATGAAGGACAGCTGAACAAAGAGTAAAATCTATTTCCCATGTCACTTCCAGCTGGTGACATGTAGTGAAATTGACATGTGATGATGACTTTTCATGTTTATATTATAATAGTTTGTCAAACTGTAAATGAAACTGTAATATAAATTATTAATTTATTCAACGTGAGGAAATGTCAGTATGGGATATTGTCCGAGTAGGGGACTGTCGGTGTGGGGGAAATGTCCTACACTCCTTAAATATATGGTGTGATACATAATAAATGAGCAAACAATTTTATTTTATTTTAGAATGTAATATCTGGCAATGAGTATGATAACTTTTTTATTCAGATCTTCGGAGAGGCAGCAACAGAAGCCAGCACTGGCTTGTTTTGTCCTATCCGTTTTACAAAACGTTCTAAAACAGTGTCAAACCATACCTACATTGTTTTGTGTGATGGATGATACAGGTACATGCTATCTCGTCTTCTTAACATTCACTTACTTCATTAGTGCAGGCGCACACGTATAACTAAACACAACGACATGAGAAACATATTTTCATGACCTGTAGCCTAGAGGTCCTTGTCAATTGTAGCCCTCCCTCCTTTAGTCAACATTAATAAACAACCGGTATCGATACATAACATGTTCTCTGGTCTAGAATCAACATAACAAGTTAATTGAATACTGCGTAGCAATCCTATTTCCGTGAAGGAATGTTAAGAACTGCATAGTGTGATGTGTTTGAAGTCATGATTCTATATTCTAAGCAAACACACAGGATATGTGAGATGTTGCTGACGAAGAAATATGATCTTGTGTCAACTCAAATTAATTCTTTATTTAATTCAATTCTTTATTTTTCAGTATAAAGGCCATAGGCCCACGTACAAATACTCACTGAAAAATACAATATACATGTAGATCTTGTGTCACAAATATATGGTAATCCTTGTTCCTCGCACAAACCTATTGATATATCTGTTGCGCTTCCGTCCTAATGACCATGAGTATTACATATGTTCTTAAATGTAAAAACGTCTTAAATGTCACTGGTTAATGCTACTATTCAATTGCCTGCACAGCTGAATCTACCCTACTCCTAATGAATACAATTTGCTGGAAGGTGGATTTCATCCTCCACGTTTATGATGTTATATAACGCATGACTCTTCCTGTTATTTCGTGCACCTGCTTAGCATTGTGAGTAGACAATGTAATTAACTATCCGAGTTGTCTCGCTATAAGTTACATAATAAACTGTGGGGTGCTTTTTTTTTTACAACTATATCAGCAGACCCCGCCACCAAAAACCCTAATCCTTTCAGATTCATTAAGTGGGCTCCAGGCTATAAAAAAACTAAAACACAAAAAACCGCCCAAAACTAATACAACAGATAATTAAAAGCGCCAACAATCTACGTAAACTAGGTGAAGACATAGAAGTAGAACGGATCCCTGCTTACGTTGGAGTATTTGGCAACGAACACGCAGACAAAGCAGCCAAATCTGCACTAAAATTAGAAGAAGTAAGCATCAACCTACCAATGTAAAAAGATTAAATTAAAAGTAATACAAAAGTGGCAAAATAACTATCAGAAATAACTAAACTACAAACAGGTCACACTAAGTTAAACTCCCACCTACACCAAACTAAAAAAACACCAATCCGGGAAATGCCCCCACTGCAACTTAAAAGAAACTCCTGATCATATAATACTATATTGCACAGAGTACCAGCAACATAGAACAACACTCCAATCCACTCTAAACTGCAACAATCGAATGACACTAGCAACGGTACTAAACCCCCTAAATGACTTACAAACCTTTAAAGCACTAGGCATATATCTAATCAAAACAGGCCTACTCGGCCGCATCTAACAAAGTACAACAAACAAGCTGCCAATAAACCTTAAAATTCTAAATCTACAAAAACATACTTAGAACTACATCTACTAAAACTACATTTAGTCCCCCCCCTCCATCTTTTGCATGGCATATTTCAAAATTCAAATTTGTTATCCAAATTAAGTAAACAACCCTAAAAGCCCCCCTAGGTTGCCCCACTTTCTCGGACATACCCTTTTCGACCAAACACTAAATGGCCTGGCGGGCCCGTGCGCGAAATACTCACGTTAAAGTCCAAATTTAAAAAAGTAAATAAGTAGACCCCGCGTATCTGAGACACTCGACATGTGTATACGTGCATCAACTTTTGCACAAACCAAGTGTAGCAGTAGTTTGTCTGATTAACGACCAGAAACTCATCTTACAACTTACCACTATGTGGAACAGATAAACAACACAGTATTTGACCTATCATTTTAAAACCGTCTATGGATCATGTCTTTGAAAATCATTTACAAGTTCAACACATAAGGAAGACATCTTTAATTTGGGGAACACAATGTTTTGGAGTGTATACTTACTCTTTCACTTGATGAAAGAGTAAATATTACTTCGAAACATTGTGTTCCTCATAATAAAGTTACCATCCATAAATTCTCTTCCTTACATGTATGTATCATCCGTGTATCACCTGGTTTCTACTTCGTTTTGAGGAAAGTTATTCCGTTTTCATAAGCACATCAAAGCGAAATGTATTTTCATATATTTAATCCTGAATGCTAAATGCTAAACAGAGACTGTGATGGCCACTGTTAACACTCAGCATTTCAGGCACTAACGGACGAACGCAAGTCCTTATTGTGTATGAATCAGATGAACTGAGGACCAAAATCGGGGTGAATCTAGAAAAAAAATGTATTCAGGCACCACTGGGAATTGCGTTCTCATACACTACTCCCAATTCCGAAGACTATTGATAACTTATACAAATGAGTTACACACATCAGGGAATATAAACAATTGTCCATTAATTTCTTATTGATTAATATAGAATAGGTCATGCATCCTTGCGGAAAAAATACAGTTTTAAGAACATAATTTTTTATCCATGTAAAGCTTTATACTGTTAATGGACCTACCACCTACACCTCTTTAAATATAACACGAGCAACATGCTTATATAGCTCCAGGTTAGTTTGAACATACATCCGACATCCATGGGGAAGTAACGCACGACAGCATTTCTGAAGTGTACCAATATGCCGCCACTTTCTCGGCACTATAACCAACTTTTGCGGCACTATCGCGCCACTTTCACAGCACTATCCCGGCACTATCGCGGCACTTTCACGGCACTTTAGTGCCACTAACGCGAAACTTCGCGGCATTTTCTAGCCACTTTTGCGGTATTATCGCGCCACTTTCGCGATACTTTCACAGCACTATCGCGAACGTATAGCGAAATAGTTTTGCGATACAGGGGAAGTGACTTTTGAAATGTAGTGTAGGTGATGACAGATTTACTTAAATAAAATAGTTCAAGGTAATCTATAAGACTATGTAGACATATCTTTTGTCTGGGAGATGGGATCTTGATACCTTAGGCTAGCATTTATCTAAAAGCTTCAAATTAATTAAACTATGTAGACATAACTACTGTCTTATTGAATAGTATGTCTAGGAGTTGCGCTCCCATTACCTTAGGCTAGCATCTATCTAAAAAGCTATAACTGAAACTACTGATATTTTATATATGCATTTTAGCTGATGATAAGTATTACTTGCTAAACTATAATCATATGAAATGATGTATAAATATTACACCATGATAAGTCATAAAAGCACTTGATGTGGATCTAATTATTATAGGAAAACTAAGTATAAATGTTATATCATGATACATACATCATAAATGCCATTCTTTGATTCGATAAAAGTCATATTTGTGGCAATTTGACAATTGAAACACATGGAGCGCGGGAAGTCCCTATGGTGACTGGTCAAATTGTTTGATACGCAGCAATATCCTGCAGTAGCAATCAGCTGTACCAAAGTGCTACACTTATGGTTCTTATTATTTTTAACATATTTTAAAAGCTGCAACTAAAATAACAGGATATTGGAATATATATACTAGCCACATAAAGAAACTGTGCACAGAGAAAATATAGATATAAGGGCACACCGTCCATATATGAAATATAGGTTTGAACACAGCAATTATTGGAGACATTCAAACGCTCATGCACGTGCCATGCGATATGACGTCATTGATGGGGGCCTATGGACGTGCAATGTGTTACTGCACGTGCATCCTGTGCAGCTGTACACAGCATGTGCAACTCAAAATTCACTGTCACTTTGGAAAGCATGATCTGTGGTCATTCAAAAATTCAAAACTTCTCAGGCACAGACACAAGCGTATCACAAGCAAATCATGCCAAGATTGACAGCTGCACAGCGTCATGAAGTCATTGTAATGATCCGAGCGGGAATGAGGCAACAACAGGTGGCAACACATTTCCAATGCCATCGTAACACGATATTGGCATTGGTGAGGCGTTATCAGAACACAAATGACGTTGCCGACCACCCACGTTCAGGACGTCCCCGAGTAATGACGCCAAGACAGGACAGATGGATTCGAGTGACACATCTCCGACACAGGTTCCAAACGGCAGTAACGACATCCCAGACAATTCCTGGACTGCGCCGTATCCATCCCAACACTGTCAGGAATCGTCTACGTCAGTAAGGGATTCGACCACGACGCCCTGCCATACGTCCCATCCTGACACACCGTCATCGATTCAACCAACCGTCTAAGATGGTGTCGGAATCATGTTCGCCAACCTCGAATATGGTGGAGAAATGTTGTCTTTACAGATGAATCGAGGTTCAACATTTCCCACAGTGACGGGCGCCAACGTGTCTACCAGCGTTTGGGAGAACGTTATGCATGCAACTGTATTGTGGAGAGGAATCGTTTTGGAGGTGGCTCTGTGATGATTTGGGGTGGGATAACAGCACGGCACCGAACCCCTTTGGTGTTTGTTCAGGGCAATCTCACCGGTGTTGGCTACAGAGAACAGATTCTGAGGCCTGTGGTCATTCCTTTCCTGCAACGTCATGGCCCGGGATTGACATTTCAACAGGACAACCCTCTTCCTCACACGGCTAGGGTTGCAATGGATTTCCTTCACCATAACAATGTCATGTTACTGCCATGGCCTGCAATTTCTCCAGATCTCTCCCCAATAGAGCATGTGTGGGATGAAATGGAGCGCCGTCTGCGTCGTCTTCCACATCCTCCAGATAACTTCCGTGACTTGGCACAGGATTTGAGGAGGATATGACAGGCCATTCCCCGGGGTGGTCATACCCGTTATTGACTTTGTGACTTTGTCGTTTGACCCCCTACTCCATTTTGATCTTCTGACGTCATCGTAACAGATGTTGTTCAGGTCCCGTTGACATTTTCTTATGGTCCAATCATTCAGCTGCTACAGCGTCTGCATCATTTTGTTCTTGCTGTGTTGTATTTCAATCCAGAATATATTTTCTCCGTGCACAGTTTCTTTATGTGGCTAGTATATTATAATAATAATAATTTCAGGTACAATTTCTTCCAACCATTTCATCAAAATTCTTTGAAGTTGTATCATTGGGTACGTTTTAACTGAATCACTGGTAGATTTGAGAACATGATTGTGTAGCTGATTGATATTTCTGGCTTAGTTTACAAGAAAATACACACAGTAACCTTAATCTCTGCATATAAAAAAATGCCTTGGAGAGCAGGAAATATAATTTAAATGGTAAATCATCATGTCTAGGGAGGATTTATGTCAACTTTCATCTTAATAACAACCAAGTTTGTTAAACTTGTTCGTTTAACTGAATACGCTGAAAGATTATGATGTTTTTTTCAAACACTCAATATTTTTTACACTATGAATCATAACCAACTACAATTGTAATCTTGTTTCAAACTTTGAAATGTGCATCGTAGATCATGTTATGTGGGCAGAGCATAAACTGTTGTGTTGGTCATCTACCCCCTACGACTCGGCATCTGTTAAACCGCTGATTGTCTATAACGCATATAAATCATTTGGACACCTAAGGTTGCGATCTATCGCCCTTCAATATAGCGCTAACCCGGTTATAGCGCGCGGTAATGCATGTTTCCCAAAGTTTATGTACATTTTTTTTAGTAAACTCAAGTTTTACACTGACACAATGTCTTTTCCCCCTGACAAAAAACATTTCCAGATGATCACTGCAAGAACGCAACACCTGAAGTACCAATCAACATATCCGAATAAGTCCGAAATTTAGTCCTATTATTACGCTATCTGGTTATAAAAACATGTCCGTTGTAAACATCCCAGTTGTTTCCACGGTCGTTGACATGCTTTGAGAGGGCATTCTTAAGGGTCCTGTTGTCTCGCTCTCGTTGTCCATTGGTCTGAGGATGGTATGGTGAACTGACTCTGTGCTCAGTTCCCAGTTAGGTCATAAGATTGTCAATTATAGTGTTGATGAATTCTCTACCTTGATCACTGATCAAAATGTCAAAGCAGCCAAGTCTGCACACGGTCTTGTACAGGAAGTCAGCCACAGAATCTCCAGACTTATCAGGATACGCATCTGCTTCAGTCCACTTGGAGAAGTGATCGGTGACAGCAACAATGTAGCAATTCCCTTGTGTCATCTGGAATGGTCCCATCAAGTCTATACTGATCTGGCTCCAAACTTCTTCTGGCACAGGCATGGAGTGGAGTGGTGGGGCATCTGTTGTTATTTTGGGATTGAACTTCACACATGTCTCACAGGCCTTGCAATAGGACTCAATGTCTTTCTTCGTTCCTGAAAAAGGAACACATATTTTATTCTCAGACAAAAATCAACAAATCTAAAATGATGCAAGAATATATGGTCACATGCACAAGCTCACACAATTACTTAAATAACATTTAAATCAAATTTAATTTATTCCATTTCAGCCGACCAGAACAGGTATATTCAGGGTATATTATAGGTGGAGCTCTTGTAAATACTTGGGTTAAACTTAATCATATTTAGGATATGGAATTCTGATGCATTTAAAAATATTGAAAAATAGGTCTGAAACATATCTGAAAGTAATTACCTTTCCAGTAAAACTTTGCTGCAATTTTCTGATAGGTGCTCTCTGTAGCGAAGTGACCACCAGTGGTTGGGTGTTGTATAAGTACCTGTATACTGAACAATAGGTATGACGTCATCCACTTCCGGGACGCTACCCCTCGAGTCTAAACTCTTCTTCACCGGACATTCCGTCATTACTTCCGTTTTCTATTTTTAGGTGTAAAGATGTAACATAAGGAGAAGTTATGCTTTACACGTTATTTCCAGTCGAGACGTTCATTCAACATGGCTACATGCGTTGAATCGACTCTGAGATGTCATTTAGATATCGGCAATGGCGTGTTTGTCATGGCCAAAACGTGGAAGGACGACGAACTTCATATTCACATCAGAAAATCGAAAATGACAAAGAACGGTTCTTTCCGACTAAGCGAGGGATTAAAATCAACTTGATGCAGTGATGAAGACTGGAGCCAGTCATGTGGACGAGTCTATTCGATTGTTGAAACAGGGAAAAGACGAGAAGATCTTCTATCATCTGGGTGCTAATACATATGTACAGTTTGACACAAAGTTTGCTGGTGTGGATATACGGCATTGGTGTTGGTGTTGTGAAGATAAGGTTGTGAAACCATCTATGAAAGGTAAGCTGGACCAGTGGGAGAAACTGAAAGAGTGTTTTGGGGTGATGGTAGACTACGTCCCAGAACTCGAGACGATAGTACCTTGCATCATGCAAGAGGATCACCAAAATCAGGTAGGGGCCCTCTGGTGCACATTCTGTAATCCGAACGACTACATGAACTGGTGAAAATCTGTCAGAGACATTTCCGACTATAACTTTTGAGTGGGCGTGACACTTCCGGGGCTACATCCCGTGTCTAAAAATACCACGTGTTTTTACCATGTATAAAATAAGATAATGACATCACTTTCTAAGAATAGAAGCGAGGGTTTTCCCCTCATATTACGCTATAGCAGGCGTTGTGAAGAACGGTAGTCATTCAGCGCATAGACATCGGACCGTGCAGACATGTTTGTTGTATCATGGACTTGTGCGGATATTATCCTCTGGACAAGACGGTAACTTGCGATTGTAACGCAGTACCTCCTATGAATAAGTGGTCTTCATTCGAAAACCGTTTGGCATCGTTCAAAGAGAGGCCTATTCAAACGGCTAAGGACATGGCTCATGCTGGACTCGTCTATCAGAACAAAGGCGACATGTGCATGTGCTTCAACTGCGATATTCGTCTGAAGGAGTGGACGAGCACGGACGATCCTTGGATAGAAAACGAGAAGTGGTCCCCGGACTGTTCTTACCTAAACATGGTAGAAGTCGTCAGGAAGGAAGCTTGGAAAGATTTGTTTGCCATAAGCAATCTCGGTTGTTAACCGGAACTATTGTGAACTTTTTTGGGAAAATGTCACTTACTATTTTATTGTTCAAATGTGAATAAAATGTAGACGTGTATATGTATTGTCATTTTTTGAAGTAGTATAAATAGTAGCATGTTTGCACGCGTTAGTCAGTTGCCAGTATGAGGCCGTGGGAAGAGTATCTCGAAACTATCTATTACGATCCCGAACATCCTAAGAAACTGTATGAAGACGTAAAGGCTGAAGGTAAATTCGATATCGGATTGTACCGTATCAAGAAATGGTTGAGGGGTCAAGAGATGTATACTATGATGCATCAGGTCAGAAGGAAGTTCCCGCGTAATCAGTACATGGTGGAAGGACTAGATAGCCATTGGCAATCCGATCTCATGGATATGACGTCATTGGCCAAGTACAATGATGGCGTAGTTCTCCAGGTATTTGTGGGTAATCGCTATCCAATCAAAATCGGGGACAGACATGGTCGATGCATTGACCTCCTTATGGAAGACAGAGTCCCGACAGCCGGGGTTGTTTCAGTCAGATTCGGGGTCGGAGTATAAGAACCATCAGGTAAATAAATACCTCAGGTTGAAAGATAAACATCAATTGTTTACTTTAAACGAAACAAAATCGCCTTATGCCGAACGAGTCATCAAAACGATCAAGATGCGGTTGTATCGATACATGTTGAAAAACTTTACTTATAGATATGTGGACGTTCTCGATAAAGTAGTCTGTAGTTACAATCATACGAAACACAGAATGTTTGGACAAACGCCGGCGAGCGTCAGTCAGTATTTGATCAAGTCGAAATCGTTAAAAAAGCCGCCCAAGTATATGAAACGAAAGTTTACCTTCAACAGGGGCGACAAAGTGAGAGTGAGTCATTTGAGAAAGGCTTTCGACAGAGAATATCAAGAAAAATGGTCTGGGGAAATCTTTACCGTAATCAGCAGATATTGGTCTCAAATACAATGACTTGTACAAATAAAACGATTGGGGTGGCGATCCTATCGAGGGAACATTCTACACCGCCAAACTTCAAAAAGTGACCGAAAATCCCGATCAAGAGTATCGAAATCAAGAGGTGATAAAAAAAGAGAACGCGACGAAAGAAGAAAGAAGTGTTGGTGAAATGGTTACATTGGCCGAAAAAGTACAACTCGTGGATTCCCGAATCGAAAATAAAACTATATAAGGATGAATAAACCCTGTATCGAGCCATAAGGATGGAAGACACCGCCAAAGCACAACCTCTCAGACGCGTCCCGTCTCACCAAACCTGGATATTGTTGGGCAAGAAGGAAGCCAAGACCAAAACTGTGTTTTTTCGCAGATTATCATCATTTACATCGTGGTGATTACGTGTATCGTCAACTTGTCTTTGGATAAAGGAAACTCCAACTTGTGGACAGCCTTATTGAGCAGTTCTTTGGGATATCTACTACCTAACCCTAAAATCAAGAAGCATGGATAAGAACATTACGTTGAGAAGCACGGACAGTAGTTCGATATATCTGGATAATAAACCGTATCGGTTTAGAGTCAATCTCAACAAGGCCATTCGTCTCCACGGACACTGGGTGAAAGGATTATCTTGTATAGTTTTTAAGAGTTGGCGAGTGGAGAAAGGAACGGACTGTCGCGATGTGTACGTCTATTCGTCGCTATGCCATTCGTCTTACGTGGGAGAAAGCCAGCAACCCTTATTGAGAACAGTATGCCTCGCGGGAGATAAGAGATCTTTCGACTTTTTACACCACCAATATATCACTGTGAGGGTTCAAGATTTACAGACGATCGATCTGGATATAAGGGACAGCAAAGGCGAATTAGCTACCTTTCTGAATGGGCTAGTAACGGTAACGATACACTTAAAACCGCTCCCCTTTTGGTTTTCAAAAAGGTGTCCGGATAAATAAAGTTAACAACGGGTATAAAAAGAGCGAAAATATGCGGATATCTTTATTCTACACTAAACTTTTGAGGAGTCAATATGTCCACGCCGATGGGATATAAACTTTAGATTTCGGACCCCGAGAAGTGGTATCACTACTTCAAGTTGTCAGCGGAAGGCAAGCTGGACCTTTACGTGCCGATCATGAGAGGAGGGCGGAGACAGGGGATGATGTCAGTGAACAGAACTTTGGAGTTGTACAATCCTGAATATAAAAAGCGGAAGGAGGAAAAAACAAACTACGAGGTGAAAGTAAACTTGGTCGCGCCGACCCAACAAATCGTCGAACAGGCCAAAGCCTTGAATGAGCTTCAGAAAAAAAAGCGTATTAAAGGACGGACAAACGGAAAATCTGTCAGTCGTTCGAAGAAACGCAAAGCGAGCACATCTCGAAAAGCACCTCCTGCGACGAAGAAGCGGAAATTGTGCGATAATTTGTCCAAAAAAAGTAATGGCAGCCTATATGACTAATTCATACGTGGAAGCGGTAGCCGACGAACTCGATTTGTTATCTACCCCGCCTACGTTTACCGGCGTAGAGAAATTTTATTACATACATTATAGACCGACCTCTCAGATTACAACGGATACCAGCCCCGTGGAATTTAATACATCGAATCAAGGAATCATTTACATCGACCTTCAACACACCAAACTGTACGTGAGAGCCATAATCACGAGTCATGCGAGGATGCTGGGAGAGACCACCGCTAAATATCCCTTCACTAAAAGAGATGTGAAAGTGGCCGTCATCCCTAAAGCAACTGATCTTCCATTGGGACCATCTGTTCCAAAACAAATGCCCCAACAGGGTGGTTGTGGGTCTGATATCGGCAGAGGCCGCTAACGGAAGTTATACGAAAAAACCCTTAACTTTGCCATGTACGACCTCAGCACGATAGCTTTGTACGTCAACGGAGAGTCTCTTCCCTCCCAGCCTCTGAGCCTCAGTTCGGGACAGATCATTACCGCCTACGAGAGACTGTTCGAAGGCCGAGAACACCTTGGATTGGATAAAACCAGATACAATTTTTCCACGGGTTACTCTCTCTACCAGTTTACCTTGGAACCAGAACACTTGAAAGAAAACTACATGGATCTCTTTAAAAGGGCTGCTTTGTGCTTGGAGCTTCAGTTCAAGACGGTGCTTCCGGAGACCGTCAACTGTATAGTGTACTCGGAAGACAATCTCCTGCTGGAAATCGATGAAGCTAGGAACGTTCTGTATGCGACACCATGAACACTCTGCAGCTACTGTGTGCCCTGAACTTGGATCCGGTGAATAGATATCATAACATTAACGTGATTGCCGCTGACCAAATGCCCTATAGCATCACCTCTTATCCGTGAGGATTTATCGTAAACAATCAAGATTCAACGCAGACCGGTCAACACTGGGTCGCCGTGTGGATAGAAAGCCCCCAACACGGTGAATTTTTTGACAGTTTGGGAGAGAAACCCTCGTACTACAGCTTTCAGACTTTCTTGGAGAGGAATGTGAAACAACTGCAGAGAAATGACAGCAGTACATGTGGACTGTACGCTTTACTGTACATTATGTTAAAAACCAGAGATTATTCGGTAAAGCCTGTACAGGAACTTTTTACGTCACATACGAGGGTTAACGATGACTTTGTGTATAAATTTGCTTATCGTTACTTTCATCGTTGTATTTATACCTTAGATATCATTGTAGAGAGGTAGAATACTCCCCTTAAGGGACTCTATATGTTACCCCTATTTATGTCCATTTCTGCATGCGAGTGTTTGTATAGTTTTCCCAGTAAAATAGACTATGAAACTTTAATCGGCTAGCCCACACAAGCTCCCCATCGGAGAAGAGCAGAATGGAGATATGGCACCCTGTCCTGTTGTCTCTATAGTATTTATGAACTGGGTTATTTGTACTCGTGCATAACAAAAATACGATAAGACAATATACGATTGTATACAATTTTATTGACATCGAGCCTTTTTCGCACACATAAAATGATAGAAGGAATAGTGTACAATAGCGAGAGAAATACAAACATCGGAAGTAATCGCTATAAGGTGATTATACGAGCGCCTCTTTCTGCATCAACACTATCGTAGAAACCAATGGTGTAACGGAGAGAACTCTGATTTGTTTAACCTCAAATCATACCGATTTTAAAGACGTACAGCGATTAAATATCAAGGATCAAGTCTCACGTCTTATTTTTAAAACAGATTAAATGACAGAAGGAATAATGTCAACGACGAGAGAGTTATTTAAAAAGTGTCACTATAAGTTATACAAATACAATCTACAAAGCGATCCAGTTAAACGTTTTCTTCTTCTTTTTCTTCTCGATAATATTGTCAGGAATACCGGGGGGTGGTTTAGTAGCCGTTTGCATGTCAACCTCCCATCGTTGTTGATTCCCGATGAGCCCTCAGGGTACGTGCACCCTTTTCAAATCCCCGTAAAACTCTTCCAGGCCTTTAGGTTTAAGTCGCTTGTACAGGTATTGAGAGTCTTTGAGACAGTCGACCCCCTTCTCGTAAATCAATTGTCCTTTACGATTCCACGAGAGCTGGCGATCTGGATCCCTTTGTATGAATTTTAATAGAGCCAATCCTCGCTGACGGTAGGATTTTGGTAGAGTGCTCAAAATCAAATCGGTACTCAGTTGACTTGTATCGTCGTCACCTTCCCAGACCTCACCATCTCCGTATTGTACGAGGGTGTGGTTAATAGGGGTGGGTCGTTCGTCTTGTGGTTGTCATTGTTGTTGAATGGGTTGTCGCTCGTCTTGTCCTTGCCGTTGTTGATGAATGGGTTGTCGTTCTGCACACTGACGCAATCTTTCGTACTTCTCCATCGTTCTATAATGTCTTTAGTAAGGGGGCTACGATACCGAGTACGAGAGTGACAACGTTTAAACTTTTCTTCAAAACGTCTTTCTTCTTTTTAGCCAATGTAGTCTTATTTCCCAGCACGCGTAGGACTGTTTTATGTCGTTTGAGTTTACTCAAATTGGACAGTAGAGGGGACACGTCGTGAGCCTAGGGTACAGTAGAGGGGACATGTCGTGAGCCTAGGGTACAGTAGAGGGGACACGTCGTGAGCCTAGGGTACAGTAGAGGGAACACGTTGTGAGCCGAGAGGGACACGTCGTGGGCCTAGGGTACAGCAGAGGGGACACATCGTGAGCCTAGGGTACAGTAGAGGGGACAAGTCGTGAGCCTAGGGTACAGTACGGGGAACACGTCGTGAGCCCAGAGGGACACGTCGTGAGCCTAGGGTACAGTAGAGGGGACACTTCATGAGCCTAGGGTACCGCAGAGGGGACATGTCGTGAGCCTAGGGTACAGTAGAGGGGACACGTCGTGAGCCTAGGGTACAGTAGAGGGACATGTCATGAGCCTAGGGTACAGTAGAGGGGACACGTCGTGAACCTAGGGTACAGTAGAGGGGACACTTTGTGAGCCTAGGGTACAGCAGAGGGGACACGTGAGCCTAGGGTACAGTAGAGGGAACATGTCGTGAGCCGAGAGGGACACGTCGTGAGCCTAGGGTACAGAGAGGGGACGTGTCGTGAGCCTAGGGTACAGTAGAGGGGACACGTCATGAGCCTAGGGTACAGTAGAGGGGACACATTAAAGGGCAAGTTCACACGGAAATAAACCTAATTTTCTTGTACTTTTTCCACAATAAAAGTGTTAACCTAGAAGTGTCATAGACAAAAATATAAAAATATCACAATTAATTAACATATGTTTTGCATTAAAACGATTAATATTTTTCACATTTACCAAGTGTTCTATTTCCATAACAAAAACACCATGGCTTATGCCCCTTTCAATATCACGTCATTGGTGCCAATTGATAAACATTATGACGTCATCATGCTTTGTTAGAGCCGCTTCACGTGGTGTAGGTACAGGTGTGTGATTCTAGCGTCTCAGATGCCAGCCAGCATAGTGTTATGCTGAGTCACCACTGCGCCGGAGTGTGTAGTAGGCCATGTTGTTTTACCGAAAACTTGTACTTGATATCTTTTGAGTTCAGAAAAGACAGGGACCCAGTTGATTGGCACCAATTACGTCATAATCTAAGGGGGATAACTCAGGCCTCTTTAGCTCGAAAAACGAAGGCCTCATAACGGCATATCATTTTCACACTATTGTGAGATACCTACTTTCACTGTGAAAAAAATGAGTGTATATTTTCAAACACAGATACTAACTAATTCTAAAATTGCGTTTTGTTTAGAAAAAGAAAGAAAGTGATTTTTGCGTGTACACTTCCCCTTTTAGACCATTATTGAAAAAAACTTTCAATACAAGTAGGGCAGAGTGTCTAGATCGGTTGTTTGAATCACTCTTTTTGTCATAGACTGAGCGATAATTCTTGTGTTCGTTCCTGTTGTAAATTTTAGTCGCTTGTTTATCTCGACTAATTTTGGTAGGGTTGGTCACCGTAATACTACCATCCCTGGAGGGTAGTAAAACCAAATCCTTGATGAGCTCAAAGTTTATCAACTGAGCATTCGTGTAGTTCAAAGTAAATCCTCTGACTTTACACGTTTCTTTGTCGCTTATGGTCTTGTAGGCGTAATTTTTGGGGCCCGCGCTGACAAAAGTCTGGATTGGATCTCCGTCCAGTTCATCGGTCAAATCTCCCAAATAGTCATCCAAAGGGGGGTTGATATCCCCTGGGCGACTAGAGAAGATGACCGAATCGGTGTCAATGTACAGTACGTGTCTACCCAAAATGTCCAGAAGACCGTACAGTTTCAAACGGGCGTAGCACGTGGTGAACGAAGTGATGAAAATGTTTGTACATTCATTTTCTGGGACAAAAGGGGTATCACTGTGCGACCACCGCAGTTGTAGTACGCGGGGTTGAGAATGTTGAGACTCTCCACACATTTAGACGGATCTGTCGGAAAACTATAAAAACTTATAAAAAGTCGTGGTGGTGGATAAATTTGAATTGGGTCATGTTTGAACGGTGACCAAATTTTCCCCAGAAGGAATTCAGCATTAGCTTGGACAGAGCCCTATGTCCCGGATTCTACTCAATTTGAGATGGATCCAGTTTAACGCCTTCCTTCTCTTCATACTTGGAAACATACTGGGTTTTGTCCAACTCGCTTGTACACCATGCAGGCCAACCCGAAGATTCTTGTTTGATCTTCAGGAAGGTGTTGATATATTCGGCAAACAATCAGCCGGTCTTGGTTTCGGGATCGTAACGAGTGGTTTCCGACCAGTGGTACACTTCGTAAAATTTGACAATGTTGCAGCCCTTCTCCACGGCTTTTCAGAGTTGGGGTGTGCACCAGGTACCGATAAACGCTCTCTCCTCCTCAGAATGTTGGCACGGCTCTCGTTGCTCGGTATCCGAAAACATGCGACAAAGGGCGAATTTCAGTTTCCTGTTCGATCTGTAGGCCAACACGGCATAATAGAGACCTTTTCGGCGGAAAAACCTTCACTTAAGCCACACCGAAATACTGATCCAATGATTTAAAGTCTTTCGTAACAATGGCTGGATGACCTTTTGGGTAACGTCCATATTTGTTGACACTGGGGTACAAAGACGTAAAATCTTGAGTTTGACGGCATTAGTCCTACCCTCGAAAAAAATATCTCTCACGTCCAAACGTTCCTGCATATCTAGCGTTTGTACGTAGTGTTTGAATTTGGAATTGGTTGTGATCTTTTTGGCAAGTTTTTTGGCAAACTTGTAGCCGTTCGATTTCCAAAAGCTATTTCGCCTCATAGTAAGAGTGTATAGCTCTGAAACGGATTGTTGAGTACGAGGTAAGATCGTTACGTCACGGTTGTGCGGATAACACGTAGGACACCCGTGGAAGATACATCCATCGAACTGATAGATAGTGTTAGTCTCCCTACAGTAACCGTCCGCCGCGTACTTGTGACAGGGGATACGAAATTGACTCTCATTCAACGCGTGTTGAATATAGAGGTTTTTCAAATGGGACAACCATTCCAGCCACTGTATGGACGTCATACTGTACTGGTCCTTCCGTACATAACCCTCCGAAGGTAACGTAGCGATGGGACTGGGCAATGTTTCTTCTGCTTCGACACTGATGCCTCATCGTAACAAGGAATCGAGCGAAACCCACTCGTCCTGGATCTAAACAATCTTTTCACCATCATCCTTTTGTTTCAGAGGGAGCCACTCCTCTTCAGAATCCAGTTTTATACGGTCGTAAGCATGGAGAAACTTTTCTTTGAACACTTTCATACACACGCTAGCGATGGTGATTCATTGCGTGGGGTCGACGCCCGATTTCACCACACTTTCTACCTCACGGCCCATGTTAAGGTCTTTAACCGTTTCAGTCTCTCTTGTGATGTTGAGCAGCAGATCCTGAAAGACCATTACTGAGCGCCTCAATATATCGACATCGGAGCGACAATAGGCTTCAGTTTCGGCGCCAAAATCAAAGATTTCACCGTTCTGCTTCTCGTGCCAATCCAGAATATTTTTTTCTGTCGTTGGCGCTCATAAAATTGGTGCCGTAATATGACGCGTCGGGGTAAGGCCCTACGTAGCTTTGGTTTTCCTGCATGTTGAAAAAGTGAGGAAAATACCCCTTCTTCAGTTCTGTCAGGTGAAACATTTTAGGTAAATTGGCCAGACGGGTGTTGAAGAAGGACAGACTGTCTAGTAGACTAACGTCTAATCCCCTTTCGACGTGAAGGTTCATTACCTTGCTTCCACTATATATAGCTTTCTGCGGAACGATCGAGTTTTGGAGGAGATATGACAGAATGAAGTATCCGTCGTACCCCTTGAAATTATGAGCAAAAATGGTGAACTGTTTGTGTTCATCAGAAAACAACCAGGAACAAAAGTCAGATGCCGTTTCTTTACCATGAAATTTAACTTCTCTGAGGCCACAACTTGTCCTTACATGGAGGATTGATGTACGTATGATTTTTGTTACGTTACCCGCAAGACTCACAACGTGTCCCGCAAGAAGGACATGGTTTGTCTATGGCGGACTCCTCTTTACACACGTCACAAACCGATTGGGCTATGACAAAATTGGGATTGTGTACATTTCGACCGTATGACAAGTTGTGACAATTGGTACAAGTAATGCTATGCATACACGAGCACATGTCGCACACCAGACAAAGAGATGGTATGTATCCGTCTTCGCAAACGTACACGTCATCTTGTGAGCACTTGATACACCTTTGTTTTCTACCGAGGTGGGATGATGATAACACTGTGGTGATCGTTGGGGACATATTTCTTGCACGATTTGCATTTATACTCCCCGCAGGTGTGTTCTTCCAAGGTTCTATCCTGTGTTTTCAATACTTTAAAACAGAGAACACACCTTTTCCATTTTTCACACTCGGAAGGTTTCGTTCCGTCCTTACCTTGCTCGCTCTTGTGACATACGAAACACTCGTCGGAACGACAAGTCATGTTACAGTCATGACAGTTGACTGATTCGTCAAACATGACGCAATCGGGGGCTTTACAAACGATGCAATACATTTCGCAGTTGTGTTTTTCACGATTTGAGTAAGGCGTCAGACAATTGTCACACCAGTAACTGTATCCGAAAATCCGGATATACTGGTGATAGCGTGGAAATGCTGGTCTCCTTCTAGCAAGTGAATGAACAATTTAGTCTTAGAACTGTACCTTTCCCCCTTGCAAATGAATTTGTTACCCATTTCAGCGCTAATCACCAGTATTTCGTAGTTCAAAACTCTTTCGAAGTGGGGTATGTCGGCTAAGCTCGCCGGACGATCCGTGGGTAGGCCTGCCCTTTCCGTCAGTTTTTTAGCAAAACGACACTGAACGGTGCTTTTGGGGTGTGTCATGGTCGTGAATAAACAGGGAAAACATTTTCTGTGGGTCAGTACGAGATCGAAATCACTTTGACCGGGATGATTTAAAGTCAGTTCTCGCCATTCTGTTTTTGCGCCTCGAAACGCTTTGGCCATTGATATGGAGTTGGCTCGAACCAGACAGAGTTGGAACCACTGAATTCTCCTTCAATGTTTTCATGATGTAATCTAACACGACACGGGCGTTGAGATCCTGCAATTTGTGAAGAGGTATGACGATAGCATTGGCTAGATCACGATGACGAATGACAACGCAACCAAGATCGTTGTTGGCGAGAGAGCCTCTAGCCCTATGAAGGACATCGTCCATCATTCGGTGTAGCTGGTGATCTAAGTCTTGCAATTTTTTACCTTGCCAGTTTTTTGTTAAATTTTACTTCGTACACTCATTGTACGACATTATTCTTGGCGAAAGTCTTTTGGTTACGAAATGAAACCGAATAGTGAGCCTGTTTTGGTCTCACCTCTTCCGGACTGTCTGGTGACTCAAGGTCGTGAGTTTCGTCACTGAAGTGTGTCTGTCGGTGACTTTCTGGACTAGGAAGCGGGCCAGTCCTTCCCAGTCTGTACAGACCGCTGGTAGAGGGTTAGTTGATGGAACCCTTAGGTCGCCATGGACAGTCCGACCAATGTTGCGGAAGAGCTGTCATCGATTTGAATATACCTCCGCAATGTCTGCAGGGAAACCTTTTACCTCTATAGGATGGGTGCCATTCTCCGTCCGCGATACAGACTCTACACAGGTCGTCGATTTCTTCCTGGTGAGGTCTGTATCGCTTCAGAGAAGGAGTTTTACATCGCTCAGTGTCAGCTAGTCAGATGGCATTCTATTCACTTCCCTATCCCCGTTGTTAGAAACAGGGGATATAGGTTGTATATCATTCCACTCCCCCGAGGCCACAAACAACTCTGCAAGGGTTTCGTATTCATCCACAGACCCCCCGTATGCCCATTTTTTCGGAACAGAAAATGTCTGTATACCGTTCCATTCCCCCTTGACTAACTCAGTACCCTCTATACAATTGTTTAAAAATGAAAAGGCCTCGTCCGTCACCATTGGGCTAGGCATATAAGATTGCTCAATTTCTCGGCACAAGAGCCTCAGTTCCCTTAGAATGACGTGTTCGTCATTCTCAATACCGTACCCCACGGCCCATGCTCTCAGCTCATCTGCAGACTCAAATGTATCTACAATATCCTTTATGAAAATAGCAAAACAAGATTTCTTTACTCAATTATTGTATACGTAATTAAACTCGTAACAACGCAATAAAAACAATTATTTGAAGTCATTATGATAAAATATTTCTATCTAAAACGTAAAAGGGAGGGGTGAGGGGTAAATATCTGGGACGATTGTCAAAGGGCAGATAATTCTCATTTGTTTATGTTTGAACTGGGGGGGTCATAGAGTACAGTATGGCAGCGTTTTCTTTTTTCGAAAAAAAGTTCTTAACATTCATTTTCTCATTCAAATAACTAATTATTTCAACTAATATGCTATGTTAACATAACTTCGTATAATCATTTTGTTTTATAGATGACAATTTTAAATGCTTTGTTCATATTTTGTTTTTCTTCGTACGAGGAAAATATTGTAATATTCGGTAGGATGCTTTGTGATTCTATCAAATGTTTTATAAAAACATGTCATATAGGGGAAGACATAGTTTGTTTTATACAACATACGACATCAGACACATATTTCCAAGAGAGCCCTTGGTAACGGTTCTAATTATTATGCAATGTCAAAGTTTATCTACAAATACTAGCCAATGGCAGCCGAGTTCTTTGTTCGCAGAACTAATGTTCTCAGTCAATTTGGCGCAAATGTTTCACTGGGATCTTGGATTTTGAGAGAGTAAGTACTGTATTTATTACCTATCATAAGGCTTTATCAAATATTTTAGTAAAATACTATTTTATGAATGTTTTTTTTCCGACCAGCATGAACTTTTCACCGTAAGTCATCTTTTTTTCCGTAAAACTCTATTTGATCGTTCAGAATACGTTTTATTATTTTAGCAAGGAAATTACCAGTTTTTAACAAAATATAATTTTACATACTTTTAAATTCCCGTAAAATT
Source organism: Haliotis cracherodii (assembly GCF_022045235.1). Lineage (NCBI taxonomy): Eukaryota > Metazoa > Mollusca > Gastropoda > Lepetellida > Haliotidae > Haliotis > Haliotis cracherodii. The sequence goes on from NW_027266286.1 coordinate 37,122,554, forward strand.
ATTAAAACCTAAAATTCAAAGTTTCAGGCTCTTTACAGTTAATCCTGTACAAATCTTCAATATTTCAATAATTATTAAATATATAAATCCCTAAAACTTTTCACGCCGCTAATGGCTGTAATATTGTCCAAACGCTGCTAAACAATAACTCACTCACTCAGTATACAGACGTAATAACAAAGTTATTGAGTGAAACATCAAAGGATACACACCTTGTTTACTCCATTAATGACCTTGACAATGACTAGTGGTGCCTTACTTTCTCATTGATATTAACCAATCATTACGTAAGGCCCAACATGGGTTTTGTCATGAGGTCCAAAACAGGTTTATATTTCCGTACAGAATTACCAATATGATAAAGGACTATTGTTTTATTACTTTAAAGCAATTCTCACTGCTGAATAAAGAATGAATAAAGAAAACTGTAAACAACCAGTTGGACTATCATACACGCAGACATTAATTAAATGAATTACATAACTTAAATATTCATTAATGAATGTGTGGCTGATGGAAGAATTACATATCTAATCAAAAGGTTCACAAGTGTGGTTTCCAAGTGGCCTGGATCATCTATGATTTGTTCATGCTACAAAACAGCCAGTAGGCCTGCAATGAGTCCAAATTTACTACCCAGGTATCCGACCCCCTATTTGTGCAACAACAACAACAAAACAAGTAGTATGATGAAATACAAATTTATTAATATTTTGGCAAAAAGGTGGCTGACTCGGTTGCTGCTAATGAGAATGATGATTTTGGAAGGGAGAGCCACAGAGAGGTGTTGGTGTCCTAGGGTCGAAGACCCGGACCACCTCTGCATTGTCCTGGGGTGCTCCTGACCCGGACTAGGGATATCCAGACCTGGGGTCACCGCAACCTGGTTATCCCTGGGGGTGCTCCTGACTCAGCCTAGGGATATCCGGACCTGGGGTCACAGCGACCCGGTCATCCCTGGGATCTACCGGTCCTGGGGTCATGTGGTGTGAATGTGGCTGCTCCCTATGAGCTGTGTGTGTGTGGGGAGAAAGCCCGCCCAGAAGTTGCTGAGAAAGCTGAAACAGCAACAGGGCCAGCCCCTAGTGGTGGCAGGGGACGGATGGTGGTAGCGTGAGACAAAGGCTTCTAAATGGTGACACAGCATGAACAGGAAGGGTTACAGGAAGGATACCTGCGCACGTGCCTGTTATGTAAACAGAAGAATGCTGGGAAGTGATATTTATACTAATATAATTATTGCTAATAAAACAATGGAATGGCCTTAGTTAGATGTACAAGAAAAGTGGTAATATGTTACTATGTTATTATGGTGAAAGGTGAGGTAAATTTGATAAGTGGATATGGAATAGAAATTTTTGAAATGGATGATTGATAATCGAAATATGCGATGTATACGTGGCAAGGAATTAGATTTATAATATACATGTACATGGATGCAAAGCGTGAAATTGGGTAGGGATAATGTACTGATGAAGGGACATGATATCGCTGCTCAAACAATAATATCAAATTAACATTTACCCAACCCTACCCTGGTATCCACTGCAGATCTCAAGAGTTGGGAACAAAATGTTTGCTTTGGAATTGATTTATGCAGCCCTGGCCCAAACTATTTAGATACATGTATCAAATGAGTAATTCTTGAGTACACGGAAGTTGACTTTACTCAAACATATACAAGTCAAAAGGAATATGTGTATCGTCAGGAAGAAATGCAAACATTAGTGACAAGTAGTGTAACCACTGAGCTATGGTGAGTTTTTGTCATTAAAAAATATATCACATGAGTAACCATGGGTCCGGGTAGTCCTGTGGGTACCTGGGTCCTACTCAGGACCCACCTGACCCGAGTACCCGAGTTACCCGTCCCAGCCCTAACAGCCAGATTGGGCAGTATATGGAGACTGCTGGGAATGATGGATGGCAGCAAGGCCAATGAAGACTTGTTTGTTATAATCACAATCAAACTGCTCTATTAAGACTTTTTCATATAAATTGGTAAATTACAGCTATATTCATTTGTACTTATTGTGTGCTAAACGTGCACACATATATACATAAAACCCAATGATATAACATGCATGATTGAAAAAGAAACTGAAGGCTCACCCGCTGTTCCATTTCAGTGAGACTGGGTGGTGGAGGCCGCATACAGTTTTCATTGCCTCCCTCCTTCTCTCCCTCTTTTACCCGAGTTTGACTCCTGATGGAACAAATACGCAAAGAAAGCTTGCATTATATCCAAAAAAGTTAAGTACCTTGATAAACAACTTCTCTCTATATTTACAGCTAAATATGAATGTTTCACTGCACATATACAATGTTAGGACAAGTACAAGTTATATTCCATGCAACAAGTATTTGTTTACATAAATAATATTATTTTCACAATTGTTCTGTGTGTACACACATACTTGTGGTCAATCCACTTTCTTTAACATCTTTGGTCAGTCTCTTGACACCAATGTTTGCACTTATGCAGAAACAATATCAGTTAACTTTTATAAAATGCCTGATGAAATGCGTTGATTTTGGCACTTTGATATAAGTTATTATTTAGAAAACAAGAGTGCTGTGAGAGCACAACATCCCCCGCATGAATTTTTTGAACGTGTTTATATTGTCTTTGTATTTTTCATGAGGCTCCTTAAAACAGGGGCAGTAACTCTGTCAAAATTTGTCGAAATGAAACGGGACTGCGATATGCGTATCATCAACATGTTGACATCTTGTGTGTAGAGTGTCAGGGATATTCTCTAAGAGCTTAGTACCTCTCTCACAATTAGGCAAATGAAGCTCCGTAAAACAGGGGCAGTAACTCTGGCCAAATCAGTCGAAATGAAAGGGGACTGCGATATGCGTATCATCAATATGTCAACATCTTGTTTGTAGAGTGTCAGGGATATTCTCTGGAAACTGTAGGAGGAGTTGATTTCACAAGCTGAGTACCCTCTGTGGGACGGACAGACGGACTGCGCCACGACATAATCCCCCTTCGGCCATTCTGGCCAGGCGGGGGATAAAAAGTAAAAGTGTGAAGGGTTAGAACTTCAAATCCTATCAATATAATATATCAAGAGAACGTCTCGTCTAAAATATGGTTAGAGTGGTGTCCCTTTCAAAGTGTCAAAAATGGCTGCCCGTGTCACTCCAACGCTGGTTCCAGTTTATGCATATCCTTCGCATCAAGGTATCACCAAAGACGGGTTGATAAAGTAACACAGTGTTGTCAAATTGGTGAGATAGGTTGTAGATAAATACAGTATACATCGTCAGAACGCTTTCCTCGTCCTTCCTTATTAAACACAAAACATTGATGTTTTACATGATCTTTTTTACATATTTGTACTCAAGTTAATACCACACATATGACACACACCCACGCACAAACAATTCCATGGATAACCTGTCACTAGGACTGCAAGGAATACACTATGAGGTGAATATGATTTGTATCACGAATATAGGGTAACGAATACGAATATTAATTCATGAATACCATAACAAGTCAGCAGTTGACATATTATATTCAGCAGAACAATAACATAAATTATTTGACATGGTTTGTTAATTATTAATATATTTTACATTGATATACTGCACTTATCCAGGTTCTAGTATCTGCTTAAATGCGACAATGACCAGTGACCAAAATACAGTCAAATTAATTATTATAAGAGTGTTGTCTTTTGAAGACATCTATGCATATGATATGTTCTTATGGATATTTTTAGGTACAGGGTATGTAAATGCACATGATTACATATTCGATTCTAGTGGCCACAAAAGACTAATTCAATTCACGAATGGGTCTGATTCAATTCACCGAATACACGAATGAATCGTAACAGCCCTATCTGTCACCTCTGTGAAATGTCCTCCCATGCTTTCTTCTTCAGGCTGTTCGTCAAATTGTTGGTAAACGACGAGAACAACACGTTTTTTTTTACTGAACACCCTCCATTAAAAGGGCTAACTCCATGTGAGTCCAGTTTTTACTCCTTGAGCGTTTGAGCTGACTTGAATCCATGATTACGGTGATAATAATACCACAGGCGTCGTCTGCTAACAAGAGTGAGGGGACTAAAAGGAGTTTGTGTGTTTTTATAGGTTTAGAATTTTAGGGTTTATTGGCAGCTTGATTGTTGTACCAAGCAGGCCTGTTTTGATTAAATATATGCCTACTGCTTTAAAAGATTGCAAGTCATTTAGGGGGTTTAGTACCGTTGCAAGTGTCATTTGATTGTTGCAATTTAGTGTGGATTGGAGTGTTGTTCTGTGTTGCTGGTAATGTGTGCAATATAGTATTACGTGTTCAGGCGTTTCTTTTAAGTTGCAGTGGGGGCATTTACTGGTTTAGTTTTTTTTAATTTGGTGTAGGTGGGCGTAGTGTGGCCTGTTTGTAGTTCAGTTATTACTCTGTCAATTTTTGGGGGTATTATGATGTTTTTTGGAGTGGCTTTTGTATCAGGTGTTTTAGTTTGCAATCAGATTTCTGATAGTTATTTTGCCACTTTTGGAAGATTTTCTCTTTTGTGATACTTTTAATTTTGTTTTTTGATATTGGTAGGTTGATGTTTATTTCTTCTAATTTTAGTTCTGATTTGGCTGCTTTGTCTTCGTGTTCGTTGCCAAACACTCCAACGTGGGCAGGGATCCAAACTATTTCTATTTCTAGTTTTTACGTAGATTGTTAGCACTTTTAATTATCTGTTGTATTAGTTTTGGACGATTTTTGTTTTTTTATGGCCTGGAGCCCACTTAATGAGTCTGAAAGGATTAGGGTTTTTTGGTGTCCATTTATTTGATCGCTGTGCAGGGCTGTTACTACCCCCATTAATTCGGCTGGGAAAATTGATTGATTATTTGGGAGCCTATAGGATTGTTTCTTTTTGGGGTTTGTTGACATGGATGCGTTTTGAGCCCGGGTCAAAGTACCCGTCTGTGTAAATGTGACACCAATTTGGCCATTTTTCATGAATGTATGCTAGTGTGATGGATTTAGCGGTATTTGGATCAGTTTCTTTATTTAGTCTGGTGGAGAGAGATATGTCGATTTAGGGGGTTTGGAGTTATGGTGTGAAGGTGTTATTAGGCGTTGTGCTTAAGGTATTCCCTGTATAATGGGACACTTCCGGTGAAAACTACGACAAATTACAGCAATGTTCGGGTGATGTAATACCGAGTAAGAGTTATGCCCCTTATTGTAAACAATCATGGCGATTGACAGAGATAGCTGTGGTATACATGTATAGCTTGTGTTGAATAGTGGGAGATATGTTCAGATGGAAATAAGATTATTTTGAAAATATTCCATTGTACAATGTATATGCAACTATTGTATATCATTTAGAAACAACAAGACACTTTTCCATAGATTCAGTATTTCTGTGGGACATGGAAGATCAATCCATCAGATGGGACTGTAGAATAAGTGGTTCCATGAGTGAAATTGTTTTAGCACATAAAAGAACCAATATTAATTCGGGTTGGTTCATTGCATTAGTAAAATGTGTTTGCAGCTAAAAAGTTATACAGTTAAATTCCTCCACCACAGAAGTTAAACAATAACTGATCTCAAACAAACATTTGGACAATACATGAAAACAATTTATAATTCATTTTTAATTTTTCAGATTATTGATGTCATCCTACTCCTCTACTATACCATTAGTTGATGCTAATTCTGATGATGAAAGTGGGCATTCTGACCAGACTCCTCAAGCATCGAATATTGAAAGTCCACCAGTCTCATTTTCAAACAGGTGAGAATTTTGAAAACATTTCAGCACAAACAATAGTTTTATTTGATCATGTAGCCAAGTGCATGATTGAGAGTTTAACCAACTAGGCACGCAATCAAAATGTTGCCAGTTCAAATCCTAGCAAACCCACTTGATGATGCTTGTTGTGTCCTTAGACAAGTCACTTTAACTGCATTGTCTCAGCCCAGCCAGCTGTGTATAGCCATCGACTTCGACTGCAGGTTAACCTGCAATGGTTCACTGGTGTAACATCCAGGTGGGGGGACCTTATCCTAAGAGCACCAAGGAAACCGGGTATATTCACAGACCTTATTAGGGGCGGTCGGGTAGCCTAGTGGTTAAAGCGTTCGCTCGTCATGCCGAAGACCCGGGTTCGATTCCCGACATGGGTACAATGTGTGAAGCCCATTTCTGGTGTCCCCCGCCATGATATTGCTGGAATATTGCTAAAAGCAGTGTAAAACCATACTCATTCACTCACAGACCTTATTAGCTTTAGCTATGAAAGGATTTAACTTTTAAAATGTACATGCTGTATTTGATTCATATTTTTGTATTTGGTATGCCAGACATGAACATTTATTGATGTGTATCAAAGTTTTCTTTTTATGTGTTTCAGTGTAAACACTCCATCAAATCTAGCCAGCCTTGTTGCCAAAATAAAAGAAATTCCTCAGGCCCCACACAAACAACCCGGCAAGAAGATCTTAACATCTAAGAAGCGTGTGAGACTTGCATCAAGATTTCCATGCAAGACCAGAAGTGGAATGTCTTGTGCAGTTGATACAGCCTGGCATAAAAGGGGATTTGACAGTCTTACATGTAAGTATATTAAGAAATTTGAGGCATTATTTTGTTATTATTACTTTACACAACACTTTGGAATATTTCACCTATATGACAGTGGCCAGTGATGAGTGATTGAGAAACGGTAGAACCCATGTGACTTTCAGTGGGTACTGTGGCGGACCTTCCCATAAAGGTAGAAACGTGAGGAGAAAGACTATATGTTCCATCTTAGCACCTTAGTCCACTGAGCCAACGAGGCCCACCCTCACCTTTATTATAATGATTCTGTTTGCCTAAAAATATACTGACATACATGTGCCTCAGCAATTATATTTTAAACATGCAACCAAACTTTTTAACTTTATTTTTAGCACACACGTTCTTCATGAGCAAGGCCAAATATGGAAAGAATGTAGTTAAAGCACTAGTGGGTCATCGAACATGCGGCACATGCAAGTGGTGGATGAGGAATAGACCTGGACTACCAATCTGAAAGCACAGATGTGTCCTAAATCACTTCGGTAGTGCTCGGTTAATGGAATGTAAAAGTGGGGTTCAAGGCATCAAGGAGCTTTCTGAGGGTGGAACTCCTGTTGCTTACCTGGAAGGAGACGGTGATAATACCATGATTGCTCATATCAAATCAGACTTGAACATTACCATGAAAAAACGGTTTGATAGAAATCACGTCGTGAAAAACATAGGGAAAAGCTTATATGCCTTGCAAGGATAAAAAGCTCAGTAGGAGTGTGATTATGCACATTCAGAAATGTCTCAAATATGCATTCACCAAAATCCAAGGGAACAAGGAAGGACTGGAGAAAAATCTCAAAGTGTTGATTCCTCATCAATTTGGAGATCACAGTTTATGTTTTTCCAGATTCTGTGGCTTCAGACGTACATCATCAAATGAGAAGTATACTCATGAAAGTTTATCCTACAAAGCAGGACTCAAAGATGATGAACTACAGTCAAAGCTGAAAAAACTGTTCAAGCCAGTTATTGCTAATGCTGAACAGTGCGAACATGCAAATCGCGAAGTCACATTGAGGGCACCAAAATCTTTACATTATGGAAATTCAGAGTCCCTGGACTTTCGTGTTGCAGCAACAACAGCCTTTATTAATGAAGGACGAAGCTATGTGTCTGAGGTATATATTCAACAGAAACTGCTTTTTATTGTTGTTTGTTTTGCAAAAATGTGATTCAACTTTGCTTTTGTTTTCTTTTGATGCATGCTTTTTCATGTTTATTTTAAATGTTTTTGAATTTATATTGGTTTTTCCTGTTTTTTGTATTTGTAGACTTTCAAAGCAGGGTTACAGTTCCAGTGTTGTAAGTTTGTTTTGTATTTTTCAATGAAATACATGTTACAAAAATATTTTTTTATAAAGTATTCATTTATATTGTAAAAAGAAATTAATAAAAGGCTCCTAAGTAAAAGATAGTCAGAAACAGAACAACAGCATACTATTTTGTTCAGGCTGTGTCAGCAACTCATCCTCCTATTTCAGGTCAACATGGCAGCAGGAATTTCTCTGTAAAATATGCTGCTAAGCAAATGAAGCACAGAAAACGTGTACAACTAAAATCCCAATTACCCTCAACAAAAAGAAGATGTGTCAGCCTGAAGCAGGAACGTGTAATCGCACAGGGTGCCAATGAAGTGTTAGAAGGGACCACTTATGAGTCAGGTAAGTTTCATTTTCATTAAACAAAGAAAACTAACAAAACGCTTGTTTAAACTTTATTTTTGCCGACTTCCTCTGACTGCAAATAAATATAAATAAAAAATAAGTACCATATGGAAAAGTTTTACGTTTTATTACAGTACTTATTTCATTTCACAGGTATTGGGTATACCACTAATGTAGATGTTGAGCAGTTACCTGAAGCACTACCCCGTGGGAAATTCGCGACTGTATCAGCTGGTCTAAGAAGCTACGTTTATTACATTTGACTTGGAGACAACAGACGTAAGTAAGTTTGAATTGATTATTCATCTTTGAATGAACTTTTTGAATGATTACACATTTTTTATTTGTTGTGCCAATAGGTCTGTGATTAGTAAAGCATCACCTAAATAAGCATTAAGTGATACATGTACTTATATATCATATTATATGTACTTGGATTTTAAAGCTTGAACTTTTTTTCAGTACGTGGAGGAAAAATGCCACATATCACACAGATTGCAGCTTCAGATATGGAAACAGGAAAGGAATTCTCAACCTAAGTACTTCCAAAAGTACCAATCTCAACTACAGCTCAACAGGTTACTGGTATCATAGTTAACAATACTGGTACAATGACGGTCAATCGGAAACAAGTTCAGTCTGAAACTGTTCAGTTTGCAGTTGACAAGTTTTGTAAATGGCTCAGTGGGTTTCCCAATGTATTCCTTGTAGCGCATAATGGAAGAAGATTTGATTTTCCTGTATTTTCATCTGCATTGCTTAACATCCAGTGTGAAGCACAATTTTTCAGCTGTGTATCAGGTCTTATTGATAGCCTACCTGTCTTCAAGAAGGCCTTTCCTGGACAATCGTCATACAAGCAAGAAGAATTAGCCAAGACCTTTTTGCACTCATCATATGAAGCACACAATGCCATAGAAGATGTAAAGGTCCTTGGTAAGCTTGTATCTCACACAAAGATGAAAATTCAGGAACTTGCTAGGTTCAGTTTCCCACCATCAGCAGTCCACAATCTACTTCTCTTCAACAAAGAAAAGGCCAAACATATCAAAACACTCCATTCTCTCTTAGCCCAATGTGTCATGAAAATGTCAATTGCAGAGAAAATTGCTGGATCAGGACTGAATCTGGGTCACCTGCGCAAAATTTTTCAGCGTGATGGAGAAGATTGTCTTCGCATGTAAAAACTCTGAGGGACAGCCACATGTAAAAACTCGCATGTAAAAACTCTGAGGGACAGCCACGTGTGACAGATGTAAAGAAAACCCATGAGGATGTCATTCCGAAATTAGTCCTCTATCTCAACAAGGACTAAACCAAGCAACAGATGGTTTGTTCTTTCAAATTTGTCATCTTCTGATGGTTATGTTAGTCAGAAATCGTTTCTGTTCAGTTCGGACTGATAAACTTGATGTTGATGTATATGTGAAAATAGAAATGCTTGACGACATGCTTTTGTTGTCTCTGGGTGCAGATGTTCATGACTAAGTTGATTATGATACTTGGAATACATGATACTGTCTCTTTGAATTTTAGAGAAACACCTGATGTATATGTATGTACTAGACACATACACTCTTCTGCTCCCAATTTGTACATTGTAAATTGTGTATTCATGAGAACTGTATCGCATGCTTTCATTGTATATGGTCACGTAATATAAATAATGTATTGTAAATAGTGTATTTGCCTATATATCATCTTCGCTTTCAAATCTGTAAGAAATACAGAAATGTATTTATTCATTCATATCTTTATTAGAAATGACTCATTGACATGTACATGGGTTTGACATTTCAATTGTGTAATGTTCAAAAAAATCCCAATAACTTCACATTCTTGAGTAGTATTGTCATGTAAAGGACAATTTCGCAAGCTGAGAATACATGGGGAAAATCCAAGTGCTTCATGAGAGATTTTCTTTATTTGAAGTAAATATATGTAATTCTCACATGTATTACTCATTCCCTGCTACAATATTATAACATTTCCAGGGTGAAATGACGCACGTTGCTTGGTTGTTTTTATGTGAACTGCTGCAGGCAAGGCCAATGTCAGAGGTCAAGGTCATTGTCAAGGTGAAAAAAAACCACAGGGAAATATTCATTGTTTACACATGTTACCATCACTCATTATACTAAGTCACTATATTTAGTATTTTCGAGTTGTTGAGGCTTGGTTCTTTGTGGCATTATATTTGGTCAAACAGAAAAATAGCGGTGGGGGGTGGGGGGGTGTTATTAGGATTGGGGTTATAATACTAATAAATAATGGTAAATTGTTTTTCTTTTGTCTTGTTTTTATTTTATAGTCACTTCAGATGTTTTTACAGAAGTGTTTTCATATCTATGTGTCTTGTTTGTACTTCCAAAGCAATAAATACAATGTCTCAATTGATAAAAGACATGGAAAAAACAAGCATTTCAGAAGCCTAATTACAAGTTCACATGTTGAATGCCTCAATACACTACTTCTGCACTGAATTTACTGCTTATATTTATAAACTTACATGATTTCCCTGCTGATATATATCTATTATGAAATATTTAAGAAATAAATGCCAAGTTCATGATCATTTGAACATACATACCCCTGTTCCATGATTTCGAATTTTGTAGAAAGGGGTGTGGGCGTATAAAAGTTAATGAAACAGATTAACTGAACAGTGAATATTGATAAAACTTTAAAAATAAATCCATGGAAGGGTGTTTATGATAATAAAAGAAAGTGTTTTATGATTTTCAAAACTGCCCATTATACAGGGAATACCTTAATTGTAAATTATTTAGGTTGTGTGTATTTAGGTAATTTATTATCTGTGAAAGATTGGTGTTAATTGAGGGTTTTTGCGAGCCAGAGCTTGGAGTCTGGGGCTTATGTTAGTTTTAAGGATCTGTTGGATTTGTTGGGTTGAGGCCCCGTAATTTATTGTTAGATGTTCTAGGCGTAGATTCAGGGGTATTTCGCCTGTTAGTGCCTGTAGCGATATGCACAGCGTGCCATGATGAGTGCGTGTAATTATCTTGAGTGCTTGATATTGAATTGAGTTTAGTTTATCGCTTAATGAGGAGTTTGAGGAGTTTAAGGTGTTGTATATTTGGCATCCATAGTCTATTTTTGATCTAATTAGTGATTTGTAAAGTGACAGTAGGGTCTCCTTGGAGGCCCACCAGTTGGAACCTATCAGACAGCTTGGTGTGTTTAGGTCTTTAGTGCATCTATTTGTTAGGTTTTTATTGTGAGTACCCCAGGTGAGGTGTTCCTCAAAGATTAGTCCAAGAAATTTGGTTTCTTTTTGGAATTGTATGTTTTTTTGGTTTAGTTGTAGTTTGGGGGTGTTTGCACGCATATTTCTGTGTTTTTTTTCGGCATTTAGTGAGAAACCCCATTTATTTGCCCATATTCGAATTTTATTAATGCATTCTGCAGTATTTTTTTAGCCATATTTATGCTTCTGGTGCGGATCCAAAGGGCTCCATCATCCGCGTATTTGGAAGTTTGAATTTTATTGGGTATTCCCTCGAATAGGTCATTAATCATAATGTTAAAAAGTGTTGGGCTTAGAATCCTGCCTTGGGGTGTGCCATTTTCTAAGGGACACTGGTCCGATAGCGTTTGGTCAACACCCACAGTAGTATAGACAATGATGGTCCTACCGCAACCCCACTGGAGCCAGATTTATACCCAATACTGCTACTACAGAGGGAACTTTTTTTTCAAAAATGATGATGCGATTCAATGATCGTTATGATTCGTATTACAAGAATCATCAATATTAATTAATAATGGATAAAAATTACTATAGCCCACGAGGATATTGGAAAGGTATAGGAGCAATACAAAGATTAGCCACTGCGGCTAAGGTATCTAAAGATGTTGCCAAGGATTGGCTAAAGAAACAAGCGACGTGGCAAATATACTTACCGGCACCGCTTTATATCCCAAGGAAGAAGTTTGATATTTTTACAACGAATGAAGTTCATCAGGCTGACTTCTTGTTTCTTCCCCATGATAAGGTAAGACGTAAAACATATAAATACGCTTTAACCATAGTGGATGTGGCTATTCGCTACAAGGAGGCTGAACCATTAACCTCAAAAGATTCAATAGAAGTAGCTAATGCACTGAGCCACATATATAAACGCGGACCACTAAAATGGCCTAAGCTATTTCAAGTAGATCCTGGTCGCGAGTTTATGGCATCAGTAACTTAACTGTTAACAAAGCACGATGTTGAAATCAGGCGTGGTGAATAAGAGGCCCACCGTAGTCAAGCTATGGTTGAAAGATTTAACCGGACATAAGCGGAATGTTTGTTTGAATATCAGTATGGGATTGAAATTAAATCGGAACAATTAAGTTCAACCGAATGGGTGACATGATTATCAGCTGTTGTATCAGCACTAAATAATGAAGTAACAAGATTAATCGGGAAGAAACCATCCGATGCAATTAAAATGAAATCTGTGACTTCCAAATCTTCTGCACCGAGGAGAGGCAAAGTACAAAAACTTCTGGATAGAGTAAGCGTAAGATATTTATACCAGCCTGGTGAACTCGAAGGAGACCAACGTCATGCAACCGATCCGATTTGGTCCCTTAAGACATATAACATTTGTCAGTTTGTTATGAAAGAGCCTATTCTTTATTATCTTAAAGATGGACCGGGCAGGGCATTTGTACGAGAAGAGTTGCTCATAGTTCCCAACAATACAGTATTACCACCATAACCATAAGCATAGGTAGTTACACCATCCTTATCAATCCATCTCTTTGTATCTAAGGGGGATAATTTTTATGATGTCTTGTTCATTCTTAATCCATATATCCTGTGATTGACACTTCTTAAAGCGTTCATCTCATGTTTGAATGTTCTACCATTGAATAATGCTTCTTTATACTGTTCGTGTTTGATATGCTTTTTTACCACATACTTCTTAACACCCTTAACTTTTCTTATCTCTCCATAATCAGACTTCTTTATAGAATACATCTTAGGTCTTAATCCGACATACTACGCAATAGGGGTCCCAGCACATTCATCCTTCATCTTACCAAATACATTTTATTAACTACGCTGTGCAGTGGATTATCTTTTGGGTAATCGCTAGTGTCGTACATATCTATTTTTTCTGCCATATCTTTAAATACATCCTTGGTTTGTATTTCCATCAACAAAGAATCTGTGTTGGTACATAACACCTCGCATCTATCACTGTACTGCTTCTTAAGTTCGTTGTAATAAAGTCATACATGAAGTGTTTTGAGAAGTCAAGAATACTCATACCAACGTACACAGGTCTGTCAAATTTTATATTACTTTTCTGCATATGTAGTGCAGCTAAGTCGTTATCGAATATCTTGCTTCTGTTAAAAGCCGGACTGGCTGTAAGTCTTTCTTCCTCATTAGATCTGACTAATTTAACATCAACATGCTTCCTTAGATTCTGTTATGGGGTCTTTGTGCAACTCTGTTGGATATTCCAAGTCAACTTCTAGTATGTACCCTTTATTCGCAACGACTTCATGAATATCATTCACATCGATATCATTCACATTGATCCACTCAAAACCACCTGTGGGTAAAGGTTGCCTCATCGCCCATCCGTACAAATTGTTGGCGTCGAGATATAATATGTGTGTATCGTGTTTACTCGCATCATATCCTTCCACTAATTTATTATTAGCCTTAGAATACCTTTTCGCCATCATCGATATACCACCTCTTTATCCTTTCTCAACAAACAAGTGCATATCGTAATCGGTGAGTAGTTTTAGTTCTACACCGGTCTTCTTCAACAATGCATCCCACGATAGTCCAGGACTGGAATAGTACCATGCCGGATCCAAGCCGTATTGTTTTAAACATGTCTTTCTAAATATCTCGAATATATCGGCAAGTAACAGTACATCGGTTTTTAAGTACAGATCGTGATAATACCCTAAATTCTTACAACCTAATTTATCCCAGACCGTCAGAGTGTGTTCATACTCGGCATCAGTTATTTTAGATTCTGTTAAGTTACTATAGAATGATTCAAGGGGCGGTACTTTAGTTTCGTCAAATCTAGACCAATCATCCATATATTCGTAAGGATATACACCTTTTCTTAGCAACAAATGCCGCGTTAACCGATCAGTATATTGATTTGTTATTGCAAAGTCATCGGGATTGTTTACATTAGCTAAATTGTCCAGGGAAGATAACAGAAACTGTACGGAGTCTATGAATCTAAGCCCATTACTTTGCTTTGTTCTAGCTTTCCCATCCTTGTCCAAATAATGTATAGTTTTAGTCAACGAGAATGAGATATATTTTTCCATATTATTAGGAATGCACGTCTCTGAGATAGCTTGCATGATGAGATGTGAATCATATCCTCTAAGGTTATGAAACACAACGGGGATGGGTATTGTTTGAGAATTCATTTTTAGTTTCAAGTTACACACAGTTATGAGCGGCTCCCCGATAATTACCCGTAACGTGACAATGATCTCTTACAGAATCCCCATTCAGGGGTTCATTACAAACATGACAACTCGTTGACCTCTTATAGGCCCTCCAATCATCCCTTGTCATACAAATGGGTTTCTTACACGATCAACTTTCCCTGATTATTCTCTCTTTATTTTGTAGATATTCTAGGAATTTTTCCGCTGCATCGGGACCTCTGTAAATCATGGGCGGGTTTGTTTTCCCATCATACCTTACAACTATATATCCAAACCCACAAGGAATATGTTCTTGAGTTTTGTACGTAAAACTACATTCAGTACTGTGTTTGGTATTTTCTATCAGTTTGATAAGTGCTTCCAAGTCAGCGTAAATGATGTACGGTACTGGCATTTGATTACAATAATGTTCAATTTTTAATATATTTTTCTCCTCTTTAGGCATATCGATCCTGATAGCAGTCTGTCCAACACCTCTACAGTGTTCTTTATGCGCTTCTAATAGATCTTCTCTGCTGTACCCATGAAGGCATCTTTCACAGAAATATTTCTTTCTAGCATGTTTTGTTTGATCGTATACTAGCCTGTTTAAACTCTTTATCCACATGTAATGATATTTACCATCTTTTTCGATCAGAAATGAATTGATTCTGGGAATATGTTCTGGAGTGGAGCTTATCCTGTGTACAACAATTCCTTTAGGAGAATGTCTGAAAACATTTATAGCTACATTATTTTGCTTTTCCATCTTTTTAATTTGCGAGATTGGTGTAGGTTGAGTCTGTCGTTTTGGGGATAGCTCGAAGGTCTATTTGGAATCTTAGAATTTGCGGGAAACAATGCAGATCTTATCATCATTCTGAAACAGTCATCGCTTTTAGTTTTTACATTAATTATGGCTCTTTTCCTTTTATATTATGAGGGTAAATCTATATAAGATCCACCTTTGAAAGGCATATAATTTGCTATGTCTAAATATAAACTATCGATTTTATCCACACCCCAACCAGAACCTCTGTTAGTCCAGCGTTCTAAAGTTTCCTGTATCCTCTGAATTGATGTATCTAATGATGTGTTTATAGACTCAGATTCGGTCATAATTTTTTGATTCCGCCGGAAATAAGGTTCGGTATATTCGGCGTCATTTTTACTCAATGACATTTTAACCGTCAGCTGGTATTTTATACTTTGTAAATCATCTAATTCCTCGTTAATTTTGCTCGATACGATGGGCTTAACATCATTAACATCCATGTTGGAATTAATATCCATCTTCCATCCTCTTCGGTATTTACCACTGCCAGCTGTGGGTACAAATCAACATCATCTGGTTGATTTTTATCAATATTCAGTAAAGCGATCAATTCAGCTTTTCTCATTCGAGAATAACCTCTCAGCCCACTTTTTTTCGCTTGAGCTTTGAGTTTTCTAACAAACCGAGTAAATCAATTAATTCAGCTTTTCTCATTCGAGAATAACCATGTAGACCATGTTGTTTTGCCAAAGCCTTCAACTCTCTAACAAAAACTATTGTGGTTTAATGGTATATACAAAATGAGTCAAATGTATAAATGGTTATATTTCCATATATCTAAACACATATTCTCCCTAACCTATTCCCCTCGTTGATGTAATCTCTCTTCCTAGCGTAAATAATCTGCTTCCTGACCCTATCAGCGCCATGTTTCTTATACATACAGTCCGTTTGACTCCAAATGAGAACGATGAATTGCAAAATAACTTGAAATCCAGAAAAGTGTATGAAACATCAATACAGTACTTGACCATGAATACCCTGTACCCAACGAAATCTGAATTTTGTTTATTTTAAGACCAATGATGGATGAAGTTCTTTAAGAAACTATTATGTAATTTTGTATAGAAATGTGTACATGACACGTAGGGAGGACAAACCGTGGAAGGCACAGCGCAAGCACGCATGCAGTTCACGTTCTGTGGTAGGGGAAATGACAGAGCGTTAGAGGGGCTGTTTCATGATAATTTCAGTCGCAATCTTACTCGCTCATGCCATAGATCTCGTCGTCGGAACTGCTGGTGCCTGAACAGACTGCCACTATTATAGGTTGGACTGTTGTTGGCCGTAGTCCATCTCGTGACCAATAACGTGGCTCTATCTCGTCAAAGACTGTGGCCACTGTGTTGTTCAACATCTCGTAATTTGAACGTTGTGTTCGATCGTCCAACTTCACCCTTGGCGATGCCCAATACCAACTCGATTGGATTCAGGTCGCAGTGATAAGGTGGCAGTCGTAAGTCAGCGTGACCCTGACCCTTGATGTAACTGTCAACTTTATACACAGGGTCAGGTTTCATAGTTTTGATGATTTCATAGAGCTGTGGTTTCGTCGCTCGAGAAGGAAAGGTAATGTTCCTCCGTTGCAGCCAAGTAACCATGTCAGGGATTATCCTGGAAATTTTTACTGTGAGAGAAATTCCCCCCTGGTCCAAAAGCAATGAGATTTTTTGGCGTGTGATGAGATTTTGCTAATTTTCAGAGATATTTCATATTCACACAGTGTGAAAACTGTATTTGATTTTTGGTACTTGTGACTCAAATAATGTTGCAAGTAATATTACTAGATTATATAGATATATCCTATTTTCGAAACATTAATTATTCCACTGTGAATACATGTAGATTCTATTTAAAAATATTATCATTCGTATTAACAAAAAATTACATTCAACTTACACCTCTGTTCTACTTAAGAATAAATTACACCAATATTTATGTATTTCTGTTCATTGTTGACTTGATGGGGAATTATTCGCGAGGACAATTATAGATCGTTTAGGAGGCATGTTTACCACCATCAGCTGTTCATGTCGTTGGCATGCAGGAGACAACAATCTGTAGTTATCAAATTTCGACAATGTGTGTTTAGATCGTAATTCAATATATTTAGAGTGATGACATGAAATAGCGACTGTTGAATGGTATTACAGTTTGTTGGCAAAAATATATTATTTACATTGCAGTGCTTTCATCAATTTCGCCGTCTTATTTCCGTCTGAAGTGTGTTCCATATCAGAGGCCTGGTCGTATCGAATGAAATCTTATCAATATACACTTTTCAATTAATTAATCAATTAATCAGTTCATTATACAACGACTATTGCTCCAGGTTCACCCTCTTTTTCAATTAGCAACAATTAAGTCATTTATTTCACACAGAAGACGGCGTGTTTGTCATGTGCAGCAGCCAGAAAATGTTTACGAGTAACCGGAAGTTGAAAAGACTGTTGACATTAACAATGTTCAAGAGTTACATTTGAATGATTAAGTCACAGTTTTCAATTTTTATGGACAAATTTGGAAACAAACGTGGGCCACTAGAAATAGTTCAAAATTTGTAATTCACGCACAGTGGCTATTCTTGCACGAGGGTACGTTCATGAAAGCTCTTCCACTGGTGCCGTCACTGGCTAGGCGAATCTCATCTAAATTACGATCATTTCTGATCCGCAATTTGTAGATTATTATGGAGAAAGAGTTGTATTTATATTCATTTAGTTTTTGTTTTGCTGTCATTCCAAAATCGAAATTTGCTTGTGTTTTGAAACTTTACCCGTGATTGCCTTTTTCTCTCTTGATTTCTGCACGGACGCACATACATGTAATTCAACGTCTTTGATTTCTGCTACGATTTAAGTCTTAAAAAAATATGTTTAATGACTTGGATTTGTAGATCACGGAATAACATTTTTGTGTGCTACCAAAGTGTTTAGTTTGTAAAAACAAACACTTGTTTGCCAATCAGGGATAAAAAAAAATGTTGCGCACTCCGCCATTGTCAGCTGATGCAAAGCTCCATGCAGTGATATAGGAATTGGTTATGCACAGTATTAAGAGATACAAATGTAGCATGCAATGTTGCGAGTATGCCAATCGCTGTTTTGAGTGACAACATTAGACGATGGAATAAACAAGCGTGTAAGTTTTGTATTGACATTTTTAGGTACCGTTGATAAATTTATTCAACCAATACGACATTTTAGATTTTTGTTGGTGAAAATGAGAGTGTTAATGCAGATAAAACTATTGAAAGCTCTTCGCGATTTTCAATCGCGCTGATTGAAAGTTGATGCGATATCTATGACAACAATGCGAGAATATCGCGGAATGGTGGGCTAAGTCAATCCCTGCCATGTCTCCTTTACAGTTATTAGAGGTTGGAGTCTTGCTTTCTGGATTCTGCACACTATGATACGGTGCATTGTCCATGACAATGAGAGACTTGGTAGGCAAAGCAGGGACTAATTTATCTTTCACCCACTCCAGAAATACATTGCCGTTCATTTCTGTGTGGTAGTCCCTGTTGTCTTTGGCCTTGGCTCTAAAGACGAGGCCACTGTCTGGGAGAACACCCTGACTAGCAGAACCAGCATGGAGAACTATGAGTTTCACCCTTTCCCATTGTTAACTTTCTACCAGACTCCTTACAGTCACCACTGGGTACCCACTGACTGCTGGCTGTGTGTGACTCATTTACCCATGTCTCATCTAAGAAGACGGGCTCATATCCTTCCTCACGTTTATGCTTGATGGTACGAAGGTAATGATTTCGGAGACAAACAATGTCAGACCGTTCACACAACACAGCCCTATTTTCTCCAGTTATCTTTTTGTAACCAAATGGTATGCAACAGCTGCCATAGTTTGTACTTTGTAACACGTAAATCATGGTCAGTTTCAAGGTGTTTCTTCAAAATTCTTAGGGACAGGTACTTATTTTCTGAGTGCAGTTTAACAATTGCACGTCTGACTTGATCCCTCTGAAAACTGTCTAATTTATCAACCTTGCGTGGTTTTGACATGTTCCCTACCTCCTTGGCCTGACTATTTGTATCTCGTCGACTAACAACATTTTTAAGCTTCTAAGGGGACATACCAAGAGCTTTTTAAGCTAGTTTCAAGAATTTATTAATTGCATAAAAAGGCTTTGCTCTCTCTGTTTCACTTCTAAAGAAATCATACACATTCAACATCAACTGTTTAACATCTGCTGAGTAGCGCATCTTGTCATTGAATGAACACGGTCACTGTGTAGCACGTGCAGACCGTGCTTGCGCTGTTCCTTCCACGGTTTGTCCCCCTACGTGTCATGTACACATTTCTATACAAAATTACATGATAGTTTCTTAAAGAACTTCATCCGTCATGGGTTTTAAATTAAACAAAATTCAGATTTCGTTGGGTACAGGGTATTCATGGTCAAGTACCATTTTGATGTTTCAAACACTTTTCTGGATTTCGAGTTATTTTGCAATTCATCATTCTCATTTGGATTCAAACGGACTGTAAACAATAACGACCTTTGACCCCTATCCCACATACAAAACACTCATAATTTACATTTCCTTGTCTGATGAAAAAAGTATGAGTACCGCAATATATACCAACGTATTGTTTCTTACATTGAATTGGCTTCCCCATGAGTGTAAATCTGCACAGATTCATGGTTATACACCTGTTATATCATTTGTCTAAAGGCCACCACACAGAGTCTCTCTACCAGTCAGCACTATTTATAGCTTAGCCAGTCAGCGCCACATAGCTTAGCAGTCAGGGTTATTAATAGCTGATATGACTCAGCCCGACATAGATCATAGCTTATACGTAATTGTGTAGCTGAAAATCGCAACTACAGACAACCTAAAAACTATAAACGCTATCTCGTGGTCTTTCTGCGCCTCTGACGGTGAATAAAACTGAGAGAGTGTTGGCCTTGGCATTGGGTCAAGTGTCTTTCCATAAACAAGGAAGTATTCGTGCATGGCAGATTCAACATCCTTAAACGTTTTAATTGAATGTCCTTGTTTACGAAATTCATCATTAATATAATATAAACTCTCCATTCTGTGCCTGGCCCATTGTGACCTAGCTGTTTTGAGTTGTTCTAATGCTTTATTATGTCGTTTATGCTCCTCTTCAATTTCTTTAGCGTTTAATTCCCTCATAGTAGAAAATAAGTAAGTACTCCCCGAAGAAGCTAGAGCATTAACAATAGTTCCACCGACCATCATCGCAATTGATGCCATACTATATGTTTATAAAATATTCAAATGTTTAATTACTTCATTATATCTTCTGGGATAAGCCCTTGTTTGATTAGCATATCTTTTGTCGCCATTGCTAGGCCTACTTCTAGAACCATCGTAATGATATCATAACCATTAAAATCTAGCTTGGGTGGTGTGGCTTTTGTAATCATTTTAGCTATAAGGGCATAGCCAATGGCCAACCCGCTGACCACAGCTGAATGATATGTTGCGTTCACCAACATTTTACCGTCTGTAACTGGAGTAGTCATTGCTTTATAACATTACATGAGGGCTTAACTCTAATTGAACCTCATCTAATTTTTGAACTTGTGGTATTTTCTCTTCTCCAGTCTTAAAAAACCATACCACTGCTATAGCAACAACTCCTAGTACATAGGGAGCCCAAGTTTTAATCAGGCTATGTTCAGTATTGTGTATTAGTTCTGCCTTCCTCGCTAGCTCACCCTTCCTACCAGCTGCGACTTTTCCAGGATTCTTAGTCACTCTGACTTGTGCTGCAATTGGTGTTTGTGGTGTTTCCTCGGTCATTTGTGCAATCGGGGATTGTATTTCCTCGTTCCCTTGTTGTACCTCCGTCTCCACTTTTAGTAAGTGGGCACATATGTTTAAATTGACAATACCTAGCCGTTATTAAAGCTGTGGTAAGTGGCGCTAAGAACATTCCGTATCTATGATAAAACTCACAGCTTACTGCGCTTATAGCGTGTTCGATGAATGGGTCTTTCTCTAGAGATTTGCATAAATAAATGCGATTTTCTGTTGGGATAGGAAGAAATGTACCAGCTACAACTGTGTATAGTTGTAACATAGCCGAACCTATTGTTTTTGTCATGGTAGCTCCCAGTCTAGACTCGTAACACACATATAGTTCAATTTCTTCGTCGGTCATGTTATCAATTTTTTCAGTAGTATAATTTTCCCCCAAATATTGGGAACATTTTCCACCAGCTACTAAAGCTGCGAGTCTTTCCCTATGTTTATCTGTATGTTGATCTGTAACTACAGGCTCATCTTGGAGCATTTGTTCCATAAGTTCATCACATTCCATAATGTAATACCTAAGGAGATATTTAAGTCTAACATAATAAAATACAGCCCAATAAACTGTTGTAAAAGAATGAGGATTTCAAACCACATTATCACATAATAATCGCTAATGTTCAAATTATCGCATTTTTGCTAAATTTTGCTATTTTTGCTATAATTTTGCTAAGCAATTGCATAAGCAGCTGGTTGATCCGTTTTTTAATAAGAGTTTACAGTGCTTCGTTTCCGCTAATAGTTTTCTGAC
Source organism: Haliotis cracherodii (assembly GCF_022045235.1). Classification (NCBI taxonomy): domain Eukaryota; kingdom Metazoa; phylum Mollusca; class Gastropoda; order Lepetellida; family Haliotidae; genus Haliotis; species Haliotis cracherodii. The sequence goes on from NW_027266286.1 coordinate 37,144,639, forward strand.
TTTATCTCGTTCGAGCTTGGTATAAATAACATCATTTTCTCATAGACATTCCTCAAATGAATCTTGGTCTTTGCAATGAAACAGGGCTACCCATTTGGTCTGCTCTCAGATCTTTCAGGACAGAGTTGTATTTTTGAGTAAGTACCCAAATGCTATGCTCCATATGTCGTTCAGAGAATGCTAAATATGAAAGCATATCTCTCCTTTTGGTAAGTTCTTTACTCGCACTGCAATCGTCTATTATGAAAGGGTTGATTCTCCTTTGTATTTTCTTGTTTTGTAAACGATCCTCCGCATCAATTTTGTACACCCCGGGATCATTCATTACCCAATCTCGCGATAGGTATGTTTTATTAACGTTTATAGTCGGGCACAAAATAATAATATGCTTGAAAACATTCCGATAATGATTTTGTAAAATATCTAGAATAAAAGCTGTTTTTCTGCAACCCATTTGCCCGCAGATGATAGCTCAGTGCGGTTCTTTTGGTAAAAGATTATTAATAGATCTCTTGCACGAATCTTCTATTCTGTATATTAAGTTGTGCGTCCATAATCACGTACAAATATATGTTTAATTTACCAGCCGAATCTAAGAGCTTCGTTAGTAAGGATTTTCTATTCTCCCCCCACTGCCATGTAGTTGGTCATCATCTGTGGTTCGCATGTCAAGCCATAGCGCATACTTCGTGGTAAGGAATTCATCCATAGATACATCCCCGAGAGACAGATCTTTCACGACCGTGTCAACTTCTGGGCTTCGTTTTATAGAAGGGAGTAGTATAGACAATGACAGTTCTACCGTTACCCCACTGGAGCCAGATTTATATTCATATACTGCTACGACAGAGTGAATTTTTTATGTCAAAATGATGATGTGATTCAATGATCTTCATGAGATTAAGCTAAATTGACTCTAGTTCACCACCACCTGGAGCCAATCAATGCTTCTATGATATAAATTTTTATAGACAATGACAGTTTTACCACAACACCACTAGAGCCACATTTATATACCTATACTGCTAATACAGAGGGAATTTTTTATGTCAAAATGATGATGCGATTCAACAATCACTGTAACAGATTGACATTAATATACCCATAATAATATATGATCCATAATTATCCGTCAGGATACTAGCATCTTAGACTATCAGCATTGTACATCTATACGCATGCGCGGTTTGAGTCCCAGGAAGCCGTCAGCCTGTACAGACGTCTCTTAGTATATCAGTAAACAGTGATTAACCAAACCCAGCATTCGTTGTGCAGTTCTCAGTTGATACGACAACCTGAGAATATTACATGGTGGCAGCAAGTGAGAAACGTATCTCGCTGACTTTAGAAGTGTGAATTGTGAATATTTACCGCTGAAACAACGTTGCAGGAGATGTGTACATCGAACAGTTTGGACACTGAACAAAGAACAAAAAGAAAAATCATCTGTGAAATTTCGCTTCGTCACCCTATGTGTTTGATCATTTAGGATAAGTGATGGTGGTGAAATTGCAGAATTTTCATCGTTTGGAAAAACAGACAAAATTAGGGGACTCACAACTAAGATGTTGGGCAGACAGGCGAACTGAATAGATCTATCAAATATCATAAATCATATACAGTGCATGCTTTGAAATTGTGCGCGAGTGTGAAATATTATATTCATAGGCATTCATAAGGATATTCATGGATTGGAATAACACTGCATCGCAGTTAGTAAGAAATATATGTACTCTGAACATGAACTGTCGTCACTAACGACGCACCGCCATTTTGAAGAATCTGTCATCGGAACTGTTATCAAAATCATTCAATCTACCAGTGTATGTGAATACAGTGGTCCCTCGACTTAACACTCCTCGATGTACCGCTACTTCGGATGCACCGTGGGGTAAACCTTGGCTCCCTAAAATGCATGAAGAATTTCCCCCTAAAAGCGTGTCAAAGCAAATAAAGTTACAAATAAACTGATGAGATTTAATTCCCAGTCGAAGTACACGTGTGTGTATTTGTAAAACAATTACGTTCATTGTATCCGGCTGCATGTGATCAAAACCATTCTGCCTTTTGTTCCGGTTGTGAAAAAACATATCGTACACAGATCTGGCATTATACTCGCATAAAATCAAATCACAGCAACAACAAACATAAGCTGCATTGTTTGATTAAATACTCATCTCAGCTTGTTGTGATTGGTAAGACAACATGTGAGATGTCTTCGAACTTCAAACCGGCCGTGTGTAATGCAACAACAACAATAGAAACAATGGTCTGGTATTTAATCCGGACTTGAGTAACCCATGAGAGACCTAAAAAAAAGATTGGAATTTCATTGTTGAAATAGTGTAATTACGAAGGGTATAAAATAAATCTTAGTTCATTAGTCTTTACCATTTCAATCATGGCAACCACTGCGAGTAAATCTAAGCGACAGGCGTACACTATTAAATACAAGTTGGAGATTGTGAGGCAGGTTGAGAGAGGGTGAATCGGAAGCTAGCATCAACAGGGATTCCAGCAGGGACCATACATGGATGGCTAAAAGAAGAAAAAAAACTTCAAGATCTTGCATTTGAGACCCAGGAGATCGGGGGATTGCAGAAGAAGTGAAATAAAGGGGCAACTGACTCTACACTGGATGCAGCGCTGTTTGCATGGTTCACGCAAAGCAGACATGGTGGCATACCACTATCTGGCAAGATAGTGAAAATACAAGGTCAGAAACTGTCCCTATATATTCATGGCCCTGACGACACATTCAAGGCCAGCGCAGGCTGGTTGTGGAGATTCAAAAAAGGACATGGAATCAAATTGTTTACAGTGACTGGGCAGCGAAGATCGGCCGACGACGATTACGCTGCTAACGCGTTTCCCGCCATCCTAAGATGTCACAACAGCGAACAGAGGAACATGACAGTCAGAAACAAACAATAATCAGTGACTTTTTCAGTAAATAAAACCTCATGTACACACACGGGTTGCATGGTATGAGTGTATCAACGCAACATTTACCCTGTGCATAATTATCACTGATAATAGAACTAAATATATCTCATCCACTCAAATATACGTTTGAGTTTGTTTGATTTTCATAAATTGCTCAAATAACCGTGTAGTTACACACGTTATGTCCATGTACATTGTATATAAAGTGCATACAGGGAGACGGCTGTGTCCGGGTTTTTCATAACTTTGACACGTCATTATTTATTAACCAATCACAGTCTTGGTCGCACATTAGTTTCGTTACAAGGCTTGTTCGGCCTTGTAATGTACTGTCATCTAAGATAATGTGAGCAGGTCGGCGATCGGACCAATTTTCTTCAGAAAAACTTCAAATATAACAACACTTATTTAGATTCTACGTGTATAACATCCAGTCATAAAATAATACAGACTGCTTTGATTAATTTACACAAAGTATTTTTTTACGCATGCATTTTGAATCATCGTCCACGATCAGTGTTACATACATCTACATGTCCCATGCCACTAAAATAAAATAATTGCACCACTGTTCCATTCACTACCGTTACATAATGTGAACTTCAGCAATGAATATCTGTACAACGCTCTTTCCCAGAACGCGGGGTGAGTTTCTTGGACCCCGATGACAGCGGTATATCGAGAGATCACTGTACATCTCATAACAAATATCATCGTTTATTAGAACCGGATTATTGGGAACACTTTCTTGAATTAAAGATGTGTATTATTTGACATTATTGGAACTTTCATGATATCTCAGAATGTTGGTTGACAAAACCCCGTGAAAAGTAACAAGCATCAGAGTAAAATGACGTCACAAGATTGCCGGATATGACATACCGGACATAAGTTCTTCTTCCGGAAAAATTAAACAAACACACATATTCATCGGGAAACTTCATAATAGTGACATTTTATAACCTTTTGAACTTTTGACTTGATCATTGACAACAATATGGATTCTGGACCTAAGATGGACTGGTCTAACCCAGACAAAGTGGGAGCTTTCCGATTATTTCGTCAGAAATGTGAACTTTATTTTTCCATGAAAGAAACCAAAGTTGAAAAACAAGTTGACTATATTTTACTGTATACCGGTGATGAAGGTTTGAAGATGTTCAACTCATGGTGTTTGTCAGAAGAAGAAAAGAATAATATCCAGAAATAGTTTGGAACAAATTTCATAGTCAGATAGAGCCTAAGATTAACTTTCGTGTTCAACAATCTTATCTACAGAAATACAGACAAGGAGAAAATGAGAGTATTGATGGTTTTGTAACAAGAAGTAAACTACAAGCATTCAAGTGCAGATTTACAGAAGCAGAGTTTGGTGAGAGGCTTATTGAACAGTTAATTATTGGCACTAGGTATCCTGAATTACAGAAGGAATTTCTAGGGAAGGAACATACCCTTACATTAGAAAAGGCCATTGAATGTGGACGTACTCATGAAGCATCCATTCAACACATGGCACAGTTACAGGATGTTCACACTCAACAGAATGGAAATTCATGCCACCATACAGAGAGATAGACAGCAATGTGGATCGCACCACATCAAACAGAAATGCCCTGCCATAGGAACAACTTGTTCTAATTGTGGAGGCAAGAATCACTGGAAGTATGTTTGTAGATCAAAATACAGAGGATCACAGAGAAGTAGAGGACGTGGAAGACATAGATATAACCACAGATCCCAATCAAGACCTGGAAGAAAGAAGTTTGGAAAAGATTATCATTACAAAAGAAGAAATGTTGATGCAGTCGGAAATGAATGGACTGATGACTATGCTGAACTCAGTGAAGAATATGAAAACTTATGCCTATAAGAAATCAGGATCTCGTCAGTGAACACTGAAGATGACAGAGACGAAGTATTTGCAAGACTGGACATTGAACTTGCAAATAGAAGAAAAGAAATAAAGACAGAATTGAAAGTAAAAGTGGACACAGGTGCACAAGGAAATATTCTTCCACTAAGGATATTCAGACGCATGTTCCCAGAGAAAATAGATACAGTAGGATACCCCATACCTGGATCAGTACAAGCAAAACCTGGAACAATCCTCACAGAATATAACGGAACAAGGATTCCACATTGTGGAATGATCACATTACCATGTCGCAACATGAATGGAAACTGGCTGAATGCCAAGTTCTACGTAGCAGAAACTGATGGCCCAGCAATCTTAGGATTGAAAGACTGTAAAAATATGAAACTGATAACCAAAAACTGTGCCATTGACAAGAAAATGGAAGACAATGCTCCTGAGCAGAAGATAAGAGAAAACAGCATCAAGAAAGATGACAGAACTACAAAGAATCTAACAAACATCAAATCAATAGAGCATTTGAAATCACAGTACCCAGACAGATTTGATACCATAGGCAACTTTCCCGGAACATATCATATTGTTACGGATCCAGATGTTAGCCCATTAGTTCACCTGCCGAGAAAGTGCCCAATCCATTTGAAAGATGAAATCAAAGAAGAGTTGACAAAAATGGAAAACCAAGGGGTAATCAAAAGAGTTACAGAACCAACAAACTGGGTATATTCACGCAAACAAAGTGGTGGATTCAGGATCTGTTTGTACCCGAAAGACTTGAATCTAGCCATAAAAAGGTGTCATCATAAAACACCAACACTAGAAGAGATTACCCATAAATTTGGTGGATCTACTATATTTTCAAAGATGGATGCAAAGATTGGATATTGGTCCGTAAAACTTGATGAGGAGAGCAGTATGCTGACAACATTTCATAGCCCCTTTGGGAGATACAGATTCCTACGAATGCCATTCGGACTTGTTATGTCACAAGACGTGTTCCAACAGAAAATGGATATCATACTAGAGAAATGCCAAGGAACACTTGGAATATCAGATGATGTCACCGTTCACGGCAAAACAGAAGAAGAGCATGATGCCAATCTTGACAATCTCATGAAGACAGCTAAAGAACATGGACTTGTATTCAACAGCCAAAAGTGTGAAATCAAAGTAAAGAAGATCAGCTTTTTTGGCATGGTATATGATGAGAGAGGAGCTCACCCAGACCCAAAGAAATTTGAAGACATAAAGTCACTTGGACATCAAGGTTAGCCCTTTCATCAGACAAGCTAACAACACTAAAGTCATGCACAAGTCAAGACCAAACGCTCAGCAAACTACGTGACATGATTGTTGAAGGATGGCCTAGCACATTCAAAGAAATACCAGGACCAACCCGCCCTTACTGGTGTTACAGAGATGAATTATCAGTTGAAGATGGCCTCATCCTTAAAGGAGAGAGAGTCATAATTCCCCAAGAAATGCAACATGAAGTACTACAGAAGATACATGCAGGTCACCAAGGTGCAACCAAGTGCAAGTTGACAGCCAGATCATGTGTATTCTGGGATGGAATAAACAAAGATATTGATCAAGCTGTAAAATCATGCCCTACATGCCAAGGCCATCAAGCTAAAGAAACCCTGATGCCTCATGAGATCCCAACAAGACCATGGCAGATAGTAGGTCCAGACCTATTTCATCATGATAACAACAAGTTTCTTATCATCGCGGGATCGCAGACTGCTGCTCAAAGTTTCCGGTCATAAGAAAGTTACCAAAGCCCTGCACAAGTATGGCTTTAATCACAGCTACTAAAAGTATATTTGCAGAACATGGAGTACCAGACAAAATAATCAGCGATAATGGCAGACACTTTGAAAGCAAAGATCACAGAAAGTTTGCTGAAGAGTGGTGTTTCGACCACATAACCAGTTCACCACATTACCCCCAGTCAAATGACTTCATAGAAAGGTCTATCAAGACAGTGAAGAGTACCCTAATAAAGTCAAAAGAAGACCATATGGATCCTGATATGGCGCTGCTGAGACTAAAGACCACACCTATAGATAATTATCTACCATCACCAGGAGAATTACTCAGCGGTAGAAGATTGAAGAGTAACCTACCATGCAAGATGCACAACAACAAACATGACAGAGAAAACATCCAAGCGTCAAGACTCGGAGAATGTATCATGACAGGCAAGCCCACGACTTGCCATCATTAGCAACTGGACAGAGAGTCTGTATTCAAGATCAAACATCAGGAGTGTGGACTCCGACTATTGTCAAGCAGAAGCGCACAGAGCCAAGGTCATACTTAACTGAAACTCCCAATGGTCATGTATTAAGAAGAAGTCGACGACACATCTTTGACTTAATTTCTCCAAGAAAGAAGATAACCTTTAGAGAATAAGAAACTAATAAATATAATGAGACTATAACACCAAATGAACACAGAGAAGTAATAGCTGACACAGGAAACAAGAACCAGCTGAACAACAAAAGAGTTCCTGATAGAACCCCACAACGTAGAAGACCATGTGAGAGATGTGTTCCAATGACATTAAGTGACAGTGTCAGTGGTTGTGATAGACATCGGTATCGAACCAGATCAGGCAGAGCTATTCGCAGACCTGATAAATTAAATCTGTGTCTGTGTTGATACTCTAAGATCAAGAGTGACTGTTTAAGTTGATGTTGATAATTTACAAGTTAATGATAAAGTTAGAGTTGTCTTAAAAGTTACAAAGTGATTAAGCTGAAAATTGTTACTCCCTGTGAAGATATCTTGAAGAAGAGGGATGTAACAGATTGACATTAATATACCTATAATAATATTTGATCCATAATTATCCGTCAAGATACTAGCATCTTAGACTATCAGCATTGTACATCTATATGCACGCGCAGCGCGAGTCCCAGGAAGCCGTCAGTCTGTACAGACGTCTCTTAGTATATCAATAAACAGTGATTAACCAAACCCAGCGTTCGTTATGCAGTTCTCAGCTGATACGACAACCTGGGAATATTACAATCACGTCAAAGGGTAAAAACACAATAATACACATTGGGATATGTATGATAAATACAAGGGGGTTGCTCAGTCGCACACGGACACAAGACCAAATAGCATCCATTCCAATTTGGAATGAACTTTGGAATGCTTTGGAAAGATCGCTCATTCCAAACTTTCCAAAGCTTGGAAAGATCGATCTTTCCAGAAAATCCAAAATTGGAATGGCAACATTTCCAAACATATTTCCAACACTGGAAATGTTTAGAATGACTTGGTATGGTTTGGAATTGTTTGGAAATATGGTTAGAAAGAACAAGTTAAAATATGTTTTATCAGTAATTTGAACAATAAAAAGACTATGAATTAGGGGCTTTAGGGGTTGCTTATATAGTAATTTTGAAATGTTGAGATTTGGAAAGAATGCCAAGTGTGGGTGGGGGACGAACTAAGGGAGCTGTGTGTGTTGGGTGGTTGTTAGATAAGGTAGTTTTGGTTTTATTATTTTATTCGGGGTTTAAATGCGACTAATTAGTCCTGTTTAAATTAGGTATAAACCTAAGGCTTTGAATTTTTCTAATTTATTTTGTGGATTTGGGATTGATTCTAGTGTAAGTCCGGTTTTAAGATTTAGGGTGGTCTGTAGTGTTGTTCTGTGTGTTTGGTAGTGTGTGCAGTGAATGAGTACGTGTTCTGGTGTTTCTTGTTGTTTGCAATGTGGGCAGGTTCCTGTTGTGTGTAGATTAGCTATTTTACGGTGATTATTTAGTTTGGTGTGGCCTGTTTGTAGTTTAGTAATTATTCTGTCGATTTTATTTGGATGGGTGTAGTATTTTTGGTTTATTTAGGTGGTTTTTTTAGTACTTTCCTGATTTGGCTATTTAAGTTTTGGTATATATTTTGCCATTTTTTGTTGATTTTTTGTGTAGTGAAACTTTTGATTTCTGATTTTGAGCTGGGTAAGTTTAAGCTTATTTCTGGGAGTTAAAGGGATAATTTTGCTGCTTTAACTGCCTTTTCATTTCCAAAGATTCCTACGTGGGCGGGGGGCGGTCGGGTAGCCTAGTGGTTAAAGCGTTCGCTCGTCATGCCGAAGACCCGGGTTCGATTCCCGACATGGGTACAATGTGTGAAGCCCATTTCTGGTGTCCCCCGCCGTGATATTGCTGGAATATTGCTAAAAGCGGCGTAAAACCATACTCACTCACTCCTACGTGGGCGGGGGTCCGAATGAACTCTAATTGTTTACCTGCTCTAGTTAATTTGTTTGAGCTATTGAATATTTGATTTATTAGTTTGGGATGGTTTTTAGTGTTTTTATTTTTGAGGGCTTGTAGTCCACTGAGGGAGTTGGTTAGGATAAGGATTTTTTGTTGTTTTTTAGATTGCTGATTGTGAAGTGCTGAGACAACTACTGACTGATATAGAAGATTTAACGTGCGCTTTCCGACTGCAGCGTATTTCGCACACGGGCCTGGCCGGACCATTTAGTGTATTCCGAAAAGGGTGAAAGTGGTGTGTGCAACCCAAGAGGGGGCTTTTAGGGGTTGCTTATATTGAATTTTTGAGATTTTAAAATTTGGAATAAATGCCGAGGTGGGAGGAGGAGGGAACTAAGGGAGCCGGGTGAGGTGGGTGTTTGTATGTTTATTGGATTTTGGATTGGTAGATCAATTAGTTTTTAGATGCGCTTAATTAGGTCTGTTGTGATTAGGAATACGCCTAGGGCCTTGAAGTTTTCAAGTTTATTTTGAGGGTTTAGTATTTTATCTAGAGTAGGAACCTTATTTAGATTGAGGGTGGTTCTGTGTGTTGGTAGTGGGTGCAGTGGATGAGTGCGTGTTCTGTGGTTTCGGGTTGTTTGCAGTGGGGGCAGTTGCCTCTGGTGTGTTTTTTTAGGTGGTTATTTAGGTTCATGTGTCCTGTTTGGAGTTTTGTAATTAATCTGTCAATTTGTTTAGAGGGGTGTAGGATTTTAGGTTTGGCTAGTGGTTTTCTGAGCACTTTTTTTATTTGGCTATTTGAGTTTTGATATTGATTATGCCATTTTTTGTTTATTTTTTGTTTGTTTACACTTTTAATTTCTGATTTTGAGATGGGTAGGTTTAGGCTTATTTCTGGTATTTTAAGAGATAATTAAGCTGCTTTATCGGCGCTTTCGTTGCCGTAAATTCCTACATGGGCGGGGATCCACAAGAAGGTAATTTGTTTGCCTGCTTTTGTTAGGTCGTTGGAGCTTTTAAGTATTTGGTTTATTAATTTAGGTCGTTTTTTGGTATTTTTGTTTTGGAGGGCTTGTAGTCCACTAAGGGAGTCGGTGAGAATTAGGATTTTATTGTTGTTTTTAGATTGTTGGTTATGCAGGGCTGAGGCCATGCCCATAAGTTCGGCCGTGAATATAGATTGGTTGTTAGGGAGTCGGTAAGATTGTGTGGATATAACTGGTTGTGTGGTATGGACTCCGAAGCCTGTGTGGTTGGAGATCGGGTCTGAAGATCCGTCAGTGTATATGTGACACCCATTTGGCCAATTTTCGTGTATGTATGCAAGTGTGGTGGTTTTAGCTATGTTTGGGTCGGTTTGTTTATTTATTTGGTTAGCTAGCGTTGTGTCTATTTTGGGTATTTTGAGTTTAGGGGTGAAGATATTTGATTTTTTGCAGTTTTGTTTAAGATTTTGAGTTTGGTGTTCATTGTGTGAGTGAGTGAGTGAGTTGGGTTTAACGCCGCTTTTAACAGTATTCCAGTTATATCACGGCGTGTCAGCTTAATGTGGGAGGAAAGCCCGAAGTGATGCAGGTCTCAGACGTTTACCACTTCCGTGAAACCCACGAGCACGGGTATGGTGCTGACAAACCTAGAAACATAATCGGGGCGAACCGGGATTCGAACCCACAATTATAGGTTTCTGGCGTGCCCAAGAGACGAAACTCTGCACAGCGAATCGCGGCGCCTTAAACGACTGAGCCACCCGTGCCCCCTGGTGTTCATTGAGGTAGTTAGTTATTCTTTGGAATATTGGGGTAAGTAAGGGGTGTTTGCGAGCTAGAGTTTGGTTTCTTGGGCTAATGTTTTGGTTAATTATGAGACAACTAATAGGTCTCAAGATTAAGTATTCGGCTGTATGGCAGCTGCCATTTAATTCCAAAACAGACAGTCGTCTAGACGGCTCACATGTAAGTGCGCCAACATGTGCCTAAGATCATAAAATGGACAATCTTTGGTAACATCTAATTTATTGTTGTCTCACGCCAGAGCTGTGAATAATTCTGTTCATTGAACAATTGGAATTCAGGAAGTTATCAATGACTGTTTTACTTAACATAAGATAAGATAAGTTGTTTACAACATAAACATGATGTCAGGACGTACTACAGTCAAAACCATATATTTTAAAATCAATTTAATGACAGACTATGATATCCAAGTCCCGATTAGCAAATCAATGAGGTATCAGTTTCACCACATGTGCACAGACCGCCTATACTAATATATATATTTTTCATAACTATTCTCCAGTTAAAGTCCTATCCTCTTATCAAAAAATTTGTGAAAGTGATCATCATTCACGAAACTCATTCTCATCAAAGAATACAGAACAAATGAAGAATCAGATGCATACATTTATTGCCATGCTTCATTCATCATGAAGTAGATTTACATACATTTGTGAATAGCACTTAAACGGTGATAATGAATTTTACCATTGTCCATATTATATTATAAATATTAACCATAATATGGATTTCCGAATATATAAACGACTCCAAACGTTGATATTTCAGACAAAAACAAAGTCAGCTGTCTTTTAACGTTCAGGGGGAAAGGGTTTGCTTTCACAATTGAACATTTGTTTTCATCAAAGGACAATCAAATCAAGCCAAAAACAGTAAAAATACACATATATGGTTAGCGACCGTCATTATACAGCGAGGGGGGAAATTTGTCTGCTCTAACTGCCTTAACAAAAACATTCCAGCCCTTAATTACCGAGGCAGCTGTGACGTAGTAGCATTACATTCGCTGCGTTTGCAGCATATAAGATGTGTAATCTGTGGAGTGACTAAAGTAATATTACGGCGGAAATCTTACTTGCATGGTTGTTTTAATAGAAAACTTACGGTTTAAAAACACAATTGTTGTTATATAATGTTTTTAGGTTTGGTTTATAAATACAAGAGAAGATTTTTTATACATATTAAACTGGTCGAAAATACAACTGAACAATAGAAAAATAAAAATAGGAGTTGTGAATAGTGACAAATTTTAATTACATCACCATGTCAATAATTATTGAATGATTCCGTCAAACAACTGTCAAACCATTTATTGCCATGTACGTACATGTACACAGGAAGTCGGCGCTGTCGGAGGCTCCAGGTAAATAAACATCGTGGTTTTATGACGGGAGATCAGACGAACCGTGTACCAGGGGCATGCGACGTAATTACACCTAAAGGTGGTAGAACCAGGGTATTGTCTCTTGGACTGGCTAATTGACTGTACGTATAATTGGTAAATATATTCGTTTTGACACCCGTGTTTCATGCGCATCCCGGCTCATAAGCAGAATACAGACAAATGAGGCACCGTGATCAGCGGAGCGTGAACAACATGGATGCCACCTTTCGGCCGTACCGAACAGTCAAGCTGCGATCTGGGAACTGAATCCAATTGCAAGCGGAGACAAGATTACTTCCCTTACCCAAACATGATCGTTGCTCAGAAATGTTCAAATCTATCTTCAGTAAATCATGAAATTAATGCGAACATGACATTTATGCGAAAAATGCGATCGTCAGTCCCTCTGATTATTTTAATATGTTTCATTTCATCATGATCACTTATAACGTTACCACGTTGACAATGGAAACGATCGTTAACAAAAACAACAAAATGTATTCTCTCATCACTCAGCCTAACAGTGATATAACTGCAAATTAAACAATCAAGTACGCTAAAGTATTACACATGGTGGGGCACTTTGAGTTTGACAGGTGTCATCAACTGGTCAAGTAACATCACGGTTTGTATATTCACGTTGATTGGACAGTCCAGACTGGCGCCAACTAATCATGACGGCGTCTTCAGAACAGAACAGAACTTTATTTCTCCCAGGTTTAGGCTTAGGTGGATAATGGAAAATTTTGTTTAAGTGATAGCACATTTGTAATTCAATCTAATATACTTTCCTTGATTGATTATATGGCTGCGGTCGTAGATCCGGATGTATCTAAATATGCTCAGTATATACACAGGGTTTATTGTTATACTATTAGGATTAATACATACAATTGAGTATTTATACCCTTGATCACTACTTTCACACTTTGATTTGTGTCAATTAAATTGACAAAATAAGAAATCATTCCGTGTATATGTGTATTATATATTGTACCCCAATACGTAATTAAATTGTGTATAAATAAGGACACTAGGTTAATTACTGTAATTGATTATTTGATAAACATATTCACATTTAGTTGTGTGATATGTCACAGAGGTAAAGCTAATTCATAACAACTAATTGTCCCATTTATTTGGTTTCTATCTTTTATATGAAACAAATGCTATAACATGGGGTGATAAACTTCATTGGCAATAGACGTAGCATATAATTGTCCACATGAACAGTCTACTCTGTTCCAGATATGTTTATTCATTTTGTCAGCATTTAAATCGTTGCATTCCTGACTAGATGATTCATTTGACGAAATCTTGTTCCCTGTTTTGAATTACCGTCAGATAATTCCAGAACAATTATAAAATTTTCAGCCCTATGTGTTGCGCATAATTCCGAGATAATTCAAAGTTCATATTCTTGTACGAACACTTATCAAAATTCATTTATACCTAGTACTATTATGTACATACACTACTGCCTAGAAGTTCATTCCCCTTACACGCATGGGCAACGCGTTACGCAACCAGTGTGCATCGGGTTGGTCACGCGTGTGATACCCGTGTGCAACGCGTTGCACACGGGTGTGCACCCCGTCCGCCACTCGTGTGCAACGCGTGACACACTCATTAGAGGGGGAACAAACTTTTGACCAAAGGAGGACCCGTCTTAAGCTGAACCTGGTTACAAGGAGAGAAAATTTTGTTATCCTGACGAAAAATGATAATACACATGTATTTGCTAATGTCTCCTTTCTTCATGTGATTTTGTGGGAATAACATGAATACTGTTGTGTTTAAATAGATCTGTCTTGTTTTATACGACCATTGCTTCTAAATCCGATGGTGTTAAGAGAATACATGGTCCTGGAACATGTTATTGCATTTGAAATGATTTTATTGTGATTTGACATTAACCGTCTGTAGTACGACTTTCAGTGATAATATGTATGAGGTTTGGCGGCGCATTTTTTTATTGGACCCTAATTACTTTATGATGACTTGGACTCTTTACCTCAGCTCCATAGCCGTGAGGCTGGAAAAGAGCAGCATGTAATTAATGAGGGTGGGTTATATCATTGAGGATACACTTGAGGGAGAGAATACTAATTACCGTACTACAGGAAGAGACCTGTAGACGTAAGCGCGGGGTGGTGTTTTAGCTGGCCATTCGATAATGGCCGCCAGGAGATGTGAGCTTTGACTGCGTCATCTAAAATAAATAATAAGATACAGCAGTGTTATTTTCACGGGTCTGTTGAATAAACTCCCAGCGCTACGGTCAATGTATCTTCTACTTGATCCTTGATACATCATTTTGGCATTCACAATATATAGTATTTCAACGTACTAAGGAGCACTGATCTAAAGCAATTCCGCGGGAGTAGTTGTTACCTGTGCATTACTGTATTTTCCCAGTGAGTACCTGGATGATATAGCAGAAATCTAGACTTGTTCGCGACCTGTGCTCGCCATTCGTAAGCGCATTTTTATTGAAAGTAGAAGGACGTATGGTCACATTGATCAACAAAAATGAAATACAGTTTTGGAAATGTAGGTATATTTGTGGGGAGCATCGGTAATGGTGATGCAGTTTTGGTAAGTCACTTGCTTGGTAATTGTGCGATCTTTGTGTACACTATTTTGACTTGCAACACAAAGTAAATATTTCATCTGAACATTGTTTATTTTACCGTGTATATGTTTACATTCAAAATGTAAACAGATTTCACTAAGGAAATTTATTAAACGCCTAAATATTCAGTTTATTTTACAAATTAACTGAAAAATATGTCCATCTTTATTAATATGATAACGAATTCCAAATATTTGTTTATGTTTAATATCATCACCAAGTACAGTTCTGTATTGTTTGGCTTCTTTTCTTAGCATAATTAATATATTGTGATGTGTTTAAGCTCTTTTGATCGTCTTTATCATTTTTAGTCAGTCGGTTAAATAAATGAATGGATTATTCAGTCAATTTGTAAAATGACTGAAATATTTAGATATTTAATAAATTGCCTGAGTGAATCATATTTTACACATTGACTGTAACATATACACGCTTACAAAAGAAAATACTTGTGAAAACAACGTCTATTGCGCATCGAAAAACTTCCCAACCAAACGGAAAGGAACAAGAATGATTCTGTTCAAAGCTGCAGCGAATGAATGAAAACAAAATGCAAATATCATTATTACAACCTACCAAAGTTATAATGTATCCGGGAATATCAACATAAAGGAACAATATCCATTGCGTCTGCAGCTGTACAAAAATACTTATTCGATGTCAAATGTCTATGTGAGATTCAAATACTTTAATAATAATTATTTGGAAACATTATTTGGAATATATATGAAATATATTAAAATATTGAAATATATCGTTTTTAAACGTTATTTAAATGTATCGAATATTATAACCCGTGGTTGTTTCTTAACTGATCCGCCGAAGATCCGGGTTCGATTTCCGACATGGGTACAATGTGTGAAGCCCATTTCTGGTGTCCCCCGCCGTGATATTGCTGGAATATTGCTAAAAGCGGCGTAAAACCATACTCACTCACTCACTCACTTAACTGATCATTTAGTTTGTTTCAATTGTTTCACATAGGTGCCATGTTAGCTGAGAAAGCCCACGTGACAACTATTTTTATAATGTGCACGGTTCTTAAAAACATACATTGAGTTAGATAACAATGAACAACCAGTCAGTGTATTATCGGTTACCCTTTGAACAAAGTATGATATGAGTGTATTCCCTAGGTTTAGTAAACCTACCTTCATATGTAAACACTTACTTTTGACATATCCACTGTGCAAGATAACAGTAATTAATCAATCAACGTATTTCCTGTTGATCATTTGATGTCTGGGAATGATCAGTTGATTTACAAAAAAAGTAAAGCAACTGACCATACATCTCTTGCTGGGCTACCACGTGCATATCACATAACTCACATTCCACCTCACTTCAAACCTGGATTTAGATTGAATAATTACCCCAGGTACAAGAAAGACCAAATTTGAACCTTTATACTCTGAGTGGTGCTACAACTAAGTATACATGTTATAAATTCATTAACTGAGCAGCAAGTGAATTACGACAAATACACAAGTGTAGGGTTATACCAGAAAATGTGGATGACAACAAGGGAGTAGTAATTGTATCATCCACGCAATCCGATATCCGAAAATGCTTTCACTCAGGGATACTTTTTTATTATTAAACTGTAACCATCAGGGGTATTTCCAAATAACGACATCCGATTATCTTTCGCCGTTATTTGTCTGTTTGTTTAGGCTGAAGAAATTAATTACCATGCGCCCTTTGTTGAAATCTTCATAGATCACGGGTAACCAATCAGTTTTAAAAAATGCTTAAGCTTATTTAGCTGTCCTTGGTAGCCCAGTCTCTTGTCACGCTCGGTTGCGTTAACGAGCAAATTGACTCACGGCAGCTAGAAAGCCCAAGCGGAAATCCGAAGGTCGTATTACCTGAAGAATCAACCTTCATTTGCGAAATATCTACTGCTCTCAAAATTAAAGTCAGAACTTTCTAACCAAGGATTACCAGTTGAAACTGGTCGATGGCTGAACATTCCCAGGGAAGACAGCCAGTGTCCACTCTGTGAATCTTTCGCTGTGGGAGATGAATTGCATTATTTATTCCAATGTGAAGCTTTTCACCAACGGCGATATGAACTCTTAAATAAGCAATATCTTAAGTTTCCAAACATTTAAGAAAATTATGACCACTAACAGTGTAAGAAATCTAAAAGGCCTATCTAAATTCCTTAACAATGTGTACAATACAATTGGTAAATTGTATTAGTATCCAAGTATCCTATTTTTATTATTTTTGTTAAATTGTACATAATAAAATTGTAGATAATTGTATGTCATGTTATTCTAAGAATAAATGAGTTTGAGTTTGAGTCCAACACCCGAGAAGAGGCCAGAGATTAGTGCCCCTTTTTGAATAGTTTACAATCATATGTTTTAGGGTTAGCTGTGTTGGCTTATACGTATTTTTATTTCAAAAGAAATCTGGATCGGTAAACAAGCAAAACTTGCTTATGTAATACCTCTCCAGGTAACAACTTAACAACAGCTGGATATATATAAGAGAGTGATGAACATAAACATACAAAATGCACAAATGAAATACACGAAGCCAATACACTGAAGCAAGTGGTGTCTGTGAAATAAGGTAATGCAGTTATCCTTTACTACATGCATAAAATTAAGCTACTCAAACCTTTTGCTTTTGACAATGATGTCGTGAACTGATTTAAGAAGAGTCATGTTTGTAGAACTGCTTAACTACTGCCACGTAATATCATTTTTAGACCATACCCATGTGTGTAGAAATACACAGTGTTTCTGATATTAACGTATTTTTTGACAGTCATAGAAAAAGTAAATTGCATCTTCAAGGTGATATCCACAAGTGCAGTCTGGTATGTCTGATACATGTCGTCTAAACTTATCAGCGTTTAAGTCACTGCAGCCGAGCCTAAGGCGACAGTGGATAATTTGGCATGATCTATGAAAATGTTTGAAGTCAAAATTATTAGTAATTGCATCAGAACGATTAATTAATGATTTGATTTCTTCTAATGAGCGAGCATTAGTTACTTCATCGGATAGAGGGTTCCGCAGGTTGATAATATCCAGAAGATATTATTATTAAGCATAGGTCTGTGTTCTACATTTGATTGTTTGTATGTTGAATCTATTTCTAAGGTTATATGTGCTGTTATCAGAGAAATGAATATACACTTTTCAAATATTTTGGCTAAGCAACTTGTGAGTGCTACAGGTCTATAATTTGAGCATTCATGTTCATCGCTGACACTGACACCGCATCAGCCCGGCAGTGGACTTGACACAGTTATTTGCGCACCGATTATATAACTCCTACAGACAGGGTGGGGTGGTTGTTTAAAGCGAAACGGACGACCCCGTCTGTTATCTAATAAATGCTGTGCGGCGCCTTTGATCTTGCCTCAAAACATACACCTTATAGTAGTAAACGATGGCCTGGAAATAAAAACAATTCTGTCTGCCCAGTGTATCCACAATTAACTAGAATGCTTCATATCCACAAATATATATATAGAAAATAGATATTTGCCCACAGCAAATATTCATTTGCTTAATTGCATCAGTGTGGTTTATCAGAACATATACAATGCTTTCTTACGCTTGGTGAGGCAGGCTGAAATTGAACATTAGGATAACGTCAGCAGGGATAAAAGAGGTCATACCAAAGAACTTTATTTACTAGTGGAAAAGTCAGACATTCCGATCAACCACTACAAGGCCCGGTCGGATCTCAAGGTTGACCAGATCAACACCCCAAAGGAACATCTCTACGCCAAACAAGGAGTCCCTTTCGTCATGGTGCACAAGAAGGGGGGACAGGACATCGAGTACGACATCACAAACTACACAGACTTGTACCACTTCTTCCAGAGTAGTGGCGTACCGACCTCAAACCACTTCGTCGCCAATACCGCCGCCCTCCTTGCCAAGAGTCTCTACCAGAATCACGACCCCCGGGATGAGAAGCTGACCAAGAGACTACTAGAGATAGGCTTAAGTCGGAAAGTGCACGTTAAATCTCCGAGGTACCTATCTACCAGAACTTTATTTGCTGTTCTGGTCATACATAAATATATGTAAGTTACGTACATGGAGAGGCTAGATTATTTACAGCTAACAGCAATATAGTGCAAATATTATGTTCAATAAAAGAAAACGTTGATAGATCTATAACACACTTTTTGTACTATTAAACAAACTGTGGACTTTTAAGACTTTTCGCTTATTGTAATAAAATCTAGCTAACAAATCATGTCTATCTCTGAAATCTACAAGCATAGTTGCTGTCAAACCTAAAAAACAAATTCACGGAGGTCAGTTTTGACTTGCCAAGCACCTAAAGGTGAGTTTATTTTTAAACTGTCAAAAGCGATTGTCCCTTCAATACTAGTATATGGCCGGAAGCTGTTTCTCGGACTGTTATGAGTTATGATGCATTTATGATATTACTTGGGAATGTTCAAATTAGTTACTGTCATTTAATCCAACGTTCTAACTGTCAACTGTCTCAACAGGACCATAGGTTTGGTTATATATCTCCTCCCTGTCTCTATGTCTTAAGTTGTTAATCGGTAACTGCGGTCCAAATGTATCAACTTATTCATCTATTGTTGCAAACTTGACTGATTTAAACATATCTAATTGATCATGAACTACTCAGTCAGTCAAGCACCTGTATCAGAAATGTAAAACCAGCCATGTTTCATGTAGTCCCAATATCACTGAAAAATGCCGATGAAACGTGACATATAAATTTACTCACAGACAATATATTTTTCGTGAGATGTGAAGCACAATTTTATTAAAGTTTTATTAACAATTTCATAAACTATAATAATATTAATATTAAAATTCATCATCACTTGCCAAGTTTATGAAAATGTCCCCATTTGGGAGATGTCACATATAAACAAGGATTCGAACTAAGTTTGATCGTCTTTGACACTGAGGTTTATCCCCACTTTGCCAGCAAACTGCAGAAGATTAACAGTGAGTGAGTGAGCATCGTTTCTATGTTTATACAAGAAAAGATGTTACGCCAAAAACGCTCACAGTAGTTAGTGAGTAAACTCACGGCCTGTCATGACCTGGTTGAGTGACTTCCTCCAATCAACGTGAAAGGATTACCCACAGAGAAAGAAAAGGATTAAAGTCACCCATAAATCTTATCCTAACGTAGTACTCCAACTTCTAAATGCCTCTCAAAGAAGGATTAAAATCCTAAAGATATCCTATCTACGTGGTATAGGTACTCACAACCTCTAATAATAAACTGTTACGTTTGGTATCCCCAGCAATACTCACTATGGTCATTGGGCAAATGTAAAAATCACAAACCCTAACGAGATTCTGTCTACATGGTCACACCCGGTGATTGTGAAGATCTCAAATTCTATCAACAGTCAGACAGCATGGCTGTTCATATTCATTTACAACATCCTCTTATAATTAGTATAAAAGTGTCCCACACAAAACCTTCTTTTATTTATTCTTTCAAAATACAAAACAGAGATTGGGGTGTGGGGAAATGGGACATATTCCTACGTGAAATAATGAGACATTAGTAGTGGTGACGGCTATATCATAATTGTACTGTCTAAAGCATAAATCTGGCGAACGAAAACGTTACATTTGCAATCAAATGGAATGACTCGTGTGGGCAAATGAATATGTTCGCAATCCACAAACAATCATTTTATTAATGGCGAACATTTACCAACCCACGACAATCGTGTCAACACGGGGGTTCCCCTAGCAATAAACTCGCATCTAAATTCACTACTGTTCTACTGTCGGCTAGCCACAATGGCTAGACGGGACCCTAGTGGAATGGTTCATGCCATAAAAGTCTAACAACCGAACACTAATTAAGACGGGCCGACCTTGTATTTACGGTCTGGTGAACACAGCTCAATGGCCGCTCATTAACTCAAATTTCACATCTCACTGTTTTGTTTTATCTCACTATTCATTTGATAATTTTGTCAACTTCAACTGGAACCCGGTCCCGTGTTACACGCGTGGCACACGCGTGTGCAACGGGTTGCACACGCGCTGCACACCCGTTGCACACCCGTGGCCAACGGGTGCTCACCCCGTGTGCAACCCGTTGAGCACCCGTGTCACATGCGTGTTACACGCGTTCTCAACGCGTGTTAGGGGAATGAACTTTTAGGCAGTAGTGTATGTATATTAGTTCAAATTATAATAATGAGGACCTCTATATTCTCGAAACGGTATTTGTTCTACAACATCCGTAAGTCGGTATGTGAAAACAAAATATTTGTTTAATTGTTCAAAGTTCAAAGTCAATGTCATATGATTATAGACAAGGAAGATAAGAAATTAAATATAAAGAGTAGCCACTTTAAATGACAGAATTTCTTTTAGTTAAATTTGCTCATGATTTGGTCTTTTTGTGGTACATAGTGCCAAAATACTCTTAATTATTTACTTTCATGTCATTACTAATCTCACATAAGGTCAAAAGTTGTACAACTTTTAACAGATATGATTATGACATGTTGTATCCTAACATTTCCAAACAAATCCAAACAAATCCAGGCTTGGAAATATGACCTTTCCAAATATTGGAATGGTCATATTTCCAATTGGAATGGTGGTATTTCCAAGTTTTGGATTTTTTGGAATGGATGATATTTTGTCCAGTGGGAATGTCCAGTGGACGGGGTTTAGTTCTGGGGCCGTGCGGGCCTGCGAGGATAGGGATACACTGTGGGTAGAGAGGTGTAGAGGGAGCAGATTATTATGCGATTGAATGATAGAGGTACCCTGTGGGTATGAAATGGGAACTGGAGGCTGCGCCAGACCAGGTAGGTAAGGAATTTTGGGGGGCCCCAAGCCATGTAATGCTGCTGCCTGAGGCATGCAATGGCTTGAGACGCCGGATAGGGGTACCCTGCGGGTATGGAAATGGGAAACTGGTAGCTGCGCCGGACCAGGTTAGTAAAGTAATGCTGCTGCCTGAGGCATGCAATGGCTTGAGACGCCCTTACGAAATACTGTGCTTAAACTGAGCAGCCCCAAGGTGGTGAAGGGGTGGATGGAGGGTACCTGACAGAACGATGGTTAAACTACAAGATGGAGGCTGAAAGGAATTTACATA
Source organism: Haliotis cracherodii (assembly GCF_022045235.1). NCBI lineage: Eukaryota > Metazoa > Mollusca > Gastropoda > Lepetellida > Haliotidae > Haliotis > Haliotis cracherodii. Next base: position 37,166,618 of record NW_027266286.1, read on the forward strand.
AATACACATGTGACGTCATTTCCCTCGCACTGCACATGCCATGGATGTTGGTTAACGATAACAAGGCTATGGCAAAATAATACAAAAACAAGGGCAATTGGCAATTGGCTTGACAGGAGTGATAAAAAACATTATAACAATTTAAGAGATAAACTGAGAGTGAGACCACCGGAAGTGGTAGTGTAAACAAACTGCCGTACGAGCACATGGCAAAGGATACAATTAAATATACCAGTGGTGAGTGGTAAAGTAAAGGCGTTAGGGTTGAGGTACTACGAGATGAACTGCATATAATGACATGGATGGTATTATCATTGCAAAAACAAAAATATTAAATTCACATGATTCGTATAGGAAGAATCATCAATATTAATTAATAATGGATAAAATTTACAATAGTCCACGAGGATATTGGAAAGGTAAAGGAGCAATACAAAAATTAAGCACCGCGGCTAAGGTATCTAAAGATGTGGCCAAGGATTGGCTTAAGAAACAAGGGATGTGGCAAATATACTTACTGGCACCACGTTATATCTCGAGGAAGAAGTTTGATATTTTAACAACGAATGAAGTTCATCAGGCTGACCTCTTGTTTCTTCCCCATGATAAGGTAAGATGCAAAAGGTATAATTACGCTTTAACTGTAGTGGATGTGGCTAGTTGCGACAAGGAGGCTGAACCATTAACCTTGTAAGATTCAATAGAAGTAGCTAATGCACTGAGTCGCATATATAAACGCGGACCACTAAAATGGCCTAAGTTATTTCAAGTAGATGCTGGGATCAGTAACTAAACCATTAACAAAGCATGATGTTGAAATCAGGCGTGGTGAAAAAGAGGCCCACTGTAGTCAACCTATGGTTAAAAGATTTAACTGGATATTAGCGTAATGTTTGTTTGGATATCAGTATGGGATTGAAATTAAATTGGAACAATTAAGATCAACCGAATGGGTGACACGATTATCAGCTGTTGTATCAGCACTAAATAATTAAGTAACGAGATTAATCGGGAAGAAACCATCATCCGATGCGATTAAAATGAAATCTGTGACTTCCAAATCTTCAGCACCGCGGAGAGGCAAAGAACAAAAACTTCTGGATAGAGTAAGCATAAGATATTTATACCAGCTTGGTGAACTCGAAGGAGGCCTATGTCGCGCACCTGATCCGATTTGGTCCCTTAAGATATATAAATTTAGTCGATTGGTTATGAAAGAAGGAGAGCCTATTCTTTATTATCTTAAAGATGGACCGGGCAGGGCATTTGTACGAGAAGAGATGCTCTATTGTTCCCAACGATACAGTATTACCACCATAACCATAAGCGTAGGTAGTTACACCATCCTTATCAATCCATCTCTTTGTATCCAATGGGGATAACGATGTCTTGTTCATTCTTAATCCATATATCCTGTGATTGACACTTTTTAAAGCGTTCATCTCATGTTTGAATGTTCTACCGTTGAATAATGATTCTTTATACAGTTCGTGTTTGATATGCTTTTTTACCACATACTTCTTAACACCCTTAGCTTTTCTTATCTCCCCATTATCATTATCTTTATAGAATACATCTTAGGCCTTAATCCGACATACTCCGCTATAGGGGTCCCAGCACATTCATCCTTCATCTTACCTAACACCTTTTTATTTACTATGCTGTGCAATGGATTATCTTTTGGGTAATCGCTTGTATCCTACATATCTATTTTTTCTGCCATACCTTTATACACATCCTTGGTTTGTATTTCCATCAACAAAGAATCTGTGTTGGTACATAACACCTCGCATCTATCACTGTACTGCTTCTTAAGTTCGTTGTAATAAAGTCATACATGAAGTGTTTTGACAAGTCAAGAATACTCATACCAACGTACACAGGTCTGTCAAATTTTATATTACTTTTCTGCATATGCAACGCGGCTAAGTCTTTATCGAATATCTTGCGTCTGTTAAAAGCCGGACTGGCTATAAGTTTCCTGAGTCTTTCTTCCTCATTAGATCTGACTAATTTAACATCAACACGCTTCCTTAGATTCTCCATAGTTTTACCAAATACTGAGTTATTCATGAGCTTATATAGATTCTTTTCGAAATCGCTGGTAGCTATCTTTCTTAAATCTGTGTTCAGCCTTATATAGGGCTCCATCCAAGGACTTTGATCAAACTTTAGAACTCTGTGTATTTTCTTAACTTTCATACCTAATGATAGATATAACTTGAGATTTCTGTAGTGAACTATATATTTTGTCTTATCCATCAAATTTGGTACGAGTTTTTCTACGTTAGCTAACCTTGTATTACCCATCAAGGAGTGTTGATATTCCGACATCCAATCTTTATTAACCATTAATCTTTCGGGAGCTAGTGGATAACTGTTATGGTCTTTATGTAATGAATTTGGATATTCCAAGTCAACTTCTAGTGTGTACCCTTTATCGGAATCTGAGGGGATATCATCCACTTTGACATCATCGACCCACTCAAAACCACTACTGGGTAAAGGTTGACTCATAGCCCATCCGTACAAATTGTTGGCGTCGAAATATAATATGTGTGTGTCGGGTTTACTCGGATCATATCCTTCCACTAATTTATTATTAGCCTTAGAATACCTTTTCGCTGCCATCGATATAATCCTTTCTCACCAAACAAGTGCATATCGTAATCGGTGAGTAGTTTTAGTTCTACACCGGTCTTCTCAACAATGTATCCCACGATAGTCAGGGACTGGAATAGTACCAAGCCTGATCCAAGCCGTATTGTTTTAAACATGTCTTTCTAAATATCTCGAAAATATATCGGCAAGTAACAGTACATCGGTTTTTAAGTACAGATCGTGATAATACCCTAAATTCTTACAACCTAATTTATCCCACACCATCAGAGCATGTTCATAATCGGCATTGGTTATTTTAGATTCTGTTAAGTTACTATAGAATGATTCAAGGGGTGGTAATTTAGTTTCCTCGAATCTTGACCAAACATCCATATATTCGTAAGGATATACACCTTTTCTCAGCAACAAATGACAAGTTAACCAATCAGTATATTGATTTGTTATTGCAAAGTCATTGGGATTGTTCGCATTAGCTACATTTGTCCAGGGAAGATAACAGAAACTGTACGGAGTCTGTGAATCTAAGTCCATTACTTTGTTTTGTTCTGGCTTTCCCATCCTTGTCCGTATAATGAATAGTTTTAGTCAACAAGAATGATGTGTATTTTTCCATATTATTAGAAATGCACGTTAAACCACCGTCGGTCTTTGAGATAGCTTGCATGATGAGATGAGAATCATATCCTTTTAAGGTTATGAAACACAACGGGGATGGGTATTGTTTGAGAATTCATTTTTAGTTTAAGTTACACTCGTTATGCGCAGCTCCCCGATAATTACCCGTGATGTGGCAATGATCTCTTACGGAATCCCCATTGACGGGTTTATTACAAACATGACAAATCGTCATACATATGGGTTTCTTACGCGATAAATTTTCCCTGATTATTCTCTTCGTTTTCTAGGTATTCTAGCAGGGGTTTGGAAAATTTAAAATCCCAATCGGACATCTGCATTTAGGCCACGTCCCCTTCAAATAGCATATTTTTGTACGACTTTTCACACACATTACAAGTTGTTACATAAGTGTTCCCTCGTTAATGTGCGCTTCGTTTATAGCGCGTGGTAAAGCATGGCTCCCAAAATTTACTAACATATATAATAAACTCAAGTTTTCCAATGACATGATGTTTTCCCCCCATCTCAGAAAACATTATCAGCTGATCACCGCGATCACGTAACACCGGAAATACCAGTCAACAAATCCGACTGAAGTACGCAATTTAATCCTATTATTATAATATCTGGTAATAAAAAAAAAATTCATTGTTTATTTGGACTTATGTTTGCAATATATTTGATTAATTATTCAGTAATTATAATAATGTTTACAATAATTTCGGCAAAATCGCATGCAAAGTGATCGGTAGATCGCACAACTCACCGTTATTTACAGCAACCACGGTCAGATTACCGCTATTGGTGCCTTGAAACAAACTTTAGTTGCAAGAGAATGGATACACATATCATAAATGCTGTACCATGACTCGCTAAAAGTCATAATTGAGGCAGTTTGACTAATAAATGTCAACATAACGTTTTCGCAATCGAAATACATGTAGCGCGGGAAGTCCCTGCGGTGACATACAATCTGTACCAAAGTGCTACGCTTAAGCAACCACGGTCAGATTACCGCTATTGGTGCCTTGAAACAAACTTTAGTTGCAAGAGAATGGATACACATATCATAAATGCTGTACCATGACTCGCTAAAAGTCATAATTGAGGCAGTTTGACTAATAAATGTCAACATAACGTTTTCGCAATCGAAATACATGTAGCGCGGGAAGTCCCTGCGGTGACATACAATCTGTACCAAAGTGCTACGCTTATGGTTCTTATAATTTTAAGTATATATGGTGGAAGCTGCATCTAAAATAACATGATATATTATTCCTGATAAAATAATAATTTCAGATACAATTTCTTCCGACCATTGCATCAAAATTCTTTGAAGTTGTATCATTGGTTACTTTTTAACTGAATCATCGGGAGAGACGTGTGCACAGCTGATTGCTATTTCCGACTTAGTTTACTAGAAAATTCACAAGGTAATCTTAATCTCTGCATATAAAACAATGCCTTGGTGAGCAGGAAATACATTTTAAATGGTAACTCATCATGTCTAGTGATGGTTTATATCAAATTTCATACTTTTATTGACCAATTTTGTTTTACCTGTTTATTCACCTGAATTCGCTGAAGGGATACGATAAAGCTCATCAATTATTTTGACCCCGAAGGTAGCATTGTTTGTTTTTAAAAATGTACGGACAGAAAAAATTAAATGGCCGGTAAGCAATATTTTAAACCAGACATTTGAGATTCCCAATCAGACATGTCCGGCGCATATGACCATTTCCAGACCCCTGTATTCTAGGGACTTTTCCGCTGCATCGGGACCTCTGTAAATCACGGGCGGGTTTGTTTTCCCATCATACCTTACAACTATATATCCCAAACCACAAGGAATATGTTCTTGAGATTTGTACATAAAACTACATTCAGTACTGTGTTTAGTATTTTCTATAGGTTTGATAAGTGCTTCGAAGTTGGCGTAAATTACGTACGGTACTGACATTTGATTACAATAATGTTCAAATTTTAGCATATTTTTTCCCTCTTTAGGCATATTGATCCTGATAGCAGTCTTCTTTATGCGCTTCTAAAAGATCTTGTCTGCTGTACCCATGCAGGCATCTTTCACAGAAATATTTCTTTCCTGCATGTTTTGTTTGATCGCATAATAGTCTGCTTAAACTTTTTATCCACGTATAATGATATTTATCATCTTTTTCGATTAGAAATGAATTGATTCTGGGAATATGTTCTAGGGCAGAGCTTATCCTGTGTACAATAATTCCTTTAGAAGAATGTCCGAAAACATTTATAGCTTAATTATTTTGCTTTTCCGCCTGATCAATTTATGAGATTGGTGTAGGTTCGTCTATACCATCAAGGTTGAGTCCATCCTTTTGGGGATAGCTCGAAGGTCTATTTGCAATTTTAGAATCTGCGAGGAACATGGCAGATCTTATCATCATTCTGACACAGTCATTGCCTTTATTTTTTACATAAATTATGGCTTTTTTCATTTTATGATACGAGGGTAAATCTATATAAGACCCACCTTTGAAAGACATATAATTTGCTATATCTAAATATAAACTATCGATTTTATCCACACCCCAACCTGAACCTCTATTAGTCCAGCGTTCTAAAGTTTCTTGTATCCGTTGAATAGATGCATCTAATGATGCGTTTATAGTATCAGATTCAGTTATAACTTCTTGATTGCTCCGGAAATAAGGTTCGGTATATTTGGTGTCATTTTTATTCAATGACATTTTAACCATAAAATATCAGCTAACTCCTCGTTAAGTTTGCTTGATACGATGGGCTTAACATCATCAACATCCATGTTGGAATTAATATCCATCTTCCAACACTGTCTGTGGGTACAAATCTTAACTCAACAGGTTGATTATTTTTATCATCTGGTTGATTTTTATCAACATTCAGAAAAGCGATCAATTCAGCTTTTTTCATTCGAGAATACCTCTCAGCCTACTTTTTAAAACTTGAGCTTTGAGTTCTCTAACAGTCTGGGGTTTGTTGAATTCCAAACCGAGTAAATCAATCAATTCAGCTTTTCTCATTCGATAATAACCATGTAGGCCACGTTGTTTTGCCAAAGCCTTCAACTCTCTGACAAAAACCATTGTGATTTAATGGTATATGCAAAATGAGTCAAATGTCTAAATGGTTGTTTTTCATATATCTAAATACGTATTCTCCCCAACCTATTCCTCTCATTGATGTAATCTCTCATCCTAGCGTAAATAATCTGGTTCCTGACCCTATCAGCGTCGTGTTTCTTACATAAACAATAACAACCTTTGACCCCTATCCCACATACAGAACATGTATAGTTTTATATTTCCCTGTCTGATGTAATAGGCATGTATACTGCAGTATATACCAATGCAACACTGGTTGCATTGAATTTTTTTTCGCATGAGTGTAAGTCTGCACAGATTCATGGTTATACATCTATCATATCATTTGTCTAAATGCAAATCACATCTCCACTGGTGAGCAGTTGAGTCATCACTATTTATACGAGGGGTGTTCATTAAAGATTTTCCCTGACCCACCTCCGATGGACCTAGTGGAATGAAACTTGGCATAGGTATTAGTCTTTCTCCACATAGGAACCACCAAGAGTTTTAAGCAACTATGGAGACCTCGCTTGTAAAAGCCCTCATTTTGTGTCTCAAACCAGGACTTGACTTCAGAAATCAGTGTTTCATCATCTGTGAAACATTTTCCCTTCAAAAATGACTTCATGGTTGGAAAGAGGTGGAAGTCAGATGGTGCAAGGTCAGGAGAGTAAGGAGGATGTGGAAGGATTTCATAGCCACAGGACCGCGCTTCTGTCTGGGCAACATGAGAGTTGTGTACTGGAGCATTGTCTTGCAGGAGACGGACACCCTTGGTCGGCATGCCACGCCTCTTAAGCTTGATAGCGTCCCGCAATTTCTGCAGCAGTGAAGCATAATAAGCTCCTGTAATTGTGGTACCCTTTGCCAAGAAATCCATCATCACTACTCCGTGCTGGTCCCAAAACACCTTGAGCATGACCTTGCCTGCAGAGGGTTGGACACGTGCCTTCTTAGGGGGTGGTGACTCCACATGCTTCCATTGCATCGACTGAACTTTAGTCTCAGGATCATAGTGATGGACCCACGTTTCATCCTGTTTGATAAGTCTGTCAAAAAAGTTTGCCTGGTTTTTTTGGCACATGTCCAAAAGATCCTTTTGAGCAATTGACTCGTTCCTGCTTTTGGAAAGGTGTGAGCAACCTGGGAATCCATCGTGCAGACACCTTATGCATGTTCAAATTGTCATGGATGATTTTTTCCACAGACCCTACACTGATCTAGAGTCCTCATCAATGGCTGAATGGGGGCGACCGGGAATGGCAGCTGTTTCCACAGATGTCCGACCACACTTGAACTGGCGATGCCAGTGTTTAACAACATCATATGATGGGGCATCTTCCCCATAAGTTGCTTTCATTTCATCGAAAGTTTCTTTTGGTGTGCGACCTTTCAAATATAAAAACCTAATCACTGCTCGGTATTCTACTGGCTCCATTGTCATACCCTACTCGATCATAACACCTGTAAAAGTGGTCAGATTAATAGTTCGGTGCTGCAAATTCAGACATAACCCATAGATACATGTATCGTTATACTTGTGAAATTTCAACCAAATATGATAACCCTAAGTGGTTAAGGGGAAATCTTTAATGAACACCCCTCGTAGCTTAGCGAGTCAGCACGACATAGCTTAGCAGTCAGGGTTATTAATAGCTGATAAGACTCAGCCCGACATAGATCATAGCTTATGCGTAATTGTGTAGCTGAAAACTGCAACTGCTGACAACCAAAACATTATAAATGCTCACTGTCTTTCTGAGCCTCTGACGGTGTATAAAACTGACATATTGTTGGTCTCGGTTTGGGTCAAGTGTCTTTCCATAAACAAGGAAGTATTCGTGCATGGCAGATTCAACATCCTTAAACATTTGAATTGAATGTCCTTGTTTACACAGTTCATCATTAATAAAATCTAATCTCAACATCCTCTGTCAGGCCCATTGTGACTGGGCTGCTTCGAGTTGTTCTAATGCTTTATTATGTCTTTTCTGCTCTTCTCCTCTCACACTAGCAAATAAAAAATTACTCCCTGAAAAAGCTAGAGCATTAACAATATCTCCACCGACCATCATCGCAATTGATGCCTTGATATGTTTATATGTTTATACAAGAGTCATCAGAAAGATGACATATCCCCCCGGCAGCTGTCTGTAAAGTAACCACAAGTAAATGTGCAATTCTGTATGTAATGAGTCAAGAGTTGAATGTTCTTGAAGAAGCATACATTGTTTACCCACAAAAGATCCACCATGGTCGCATCCATATGAAATGGAAGGTAAAATACGTGTGTTTCTGTGTTTTTTTTTAATGCAAACAAATGACAAATTACAAGAGTGAGTGAGTATGGTTTTACGCTGCTTTTAGCAATATTCCAGCAATATCACGGCGGGGGACACCAGAAATGGGCTTCACACGTTGTACCCATGTCTGGAATCAAACTCGGGTCTTCGGCGTGACGAGCGAATGCTTTAACCACTAGGCTACCCGACCCAACATTTCTCATAGACCATGTCAAAATGGCTGCAATGGAAATTCTAAAATAAACATTTCTAAAACTCCTTAATATCAAATGGCACCAGTTCAGTATGTGCTTTATATATAGACATGCAATGTTTGGCAAGGAGATATTTAACGGTTTATTTGTTATACTCCATAAGTGAACCCACCCGATATTAAAACTTAAATCCAACTTGTTGCCATGGAAACGTAAAAAAAATAAAAATTCCTAAATAGCAAAAGGCATCAGTTCAGTATGTGCCTGGTAGACATGCAAAGTTTTGTAAGAAATTATTGAACGGTTTTTGAGTTACGCTCCGGAAACGAACAGCACCCTTATAGAACCTAAGTCCAACTTGTTGCCATGGAAACGTAAAAAATGAAAATTTATAAAATTCCTAAATGGCAAAAGGTTCCAGTTCAGCATAAGTCTGATAGACATGCAAAGTTTTGCTAGAAAGTTTTGAATGGCTTTTGAGTTATGCTCCGGAAACGAACTCTACCCTATAGAACCTAAGTCCAACTTGTTGCCATGGAAATGTAAAAAATAAAAATTTATAAAATTCCTAAATAGGAAAAGGCACAACTTCAGTATGTGACTGATAGTTTGCAAAGTTTCGATCAAATACACTGAATTGTTTTCGAGTTCTGCCTCCGAAAAGGAAATGATAACGGACGGACAGATGGACGGACAGAAGGATGGACAAACAGACTGGCTGATTGCTATATCCCCCCGAAAAATATTCAAATGTTTAATTACTTCATCATGTCTTCTGGGATAAGCCCTTGTTTGATGAGCATATCTTTTGTTGCCATTGCTAGTCCTATATCAAGAACCATCATATTGATATCATAACCATTAAAATCTACCTTGGCTGGTGTGGCTTTAGTAATCATTTTAGCTATATGGGCAGGGATTGACTTAGCCCGCGAATCCACGATATTCTCGCATTGTTGTCGTAGATATCGCATCAACATTCAATCAGCGCGATTGAAAATCGCGAAGAGCTTTCAATAGTTTTATCTGCATTAACACTCTCATTTTCACCAACAAAAATCTAAAATGTCGTATTGGTTGAATAAATTTATCTACGGTACCTAAAAATGTCAATACAAAACTTACACGCTTGTTTATTCCATCGTCAAATGTTGTCACTCAAAACAGCGATTGGCATACTCGCAACATTGCATGCTACATTTGTATCTCTTAATACTGTGCATAACCGATTCCTATATCACTGCATGGAGCTTTGCATCAGCTGACAATGGCGGAGTGCGCAACATTTTTTTTTATCTCCGATTGGCAAACAAGTGTTTGTTTTTACAAACTAAACACTTTGGTAGCGCACAAAAATGTTATTCCGTGATCTACAAATCCAAGTCATTAAACATATTTTTTTAAGACTTAAATCGCAGCAGAAATCAAAGGCGTTGAATTACATGTACAGTGGTCCCTCGCTACTACGCTACCAATGGGGTCCAAATAATTGTAGGGCGTTATAGACGATGAGCCGTTTAACCGAGGCCGTGGCGGGGGAGGGCGCTCGGCAAATCTCAAATCATCAATATGTGTTTACCTCACGTCACGTCAAAATAGTATATATCTTATGGACCTAGATCTACCTGTAATATCATTCATTTATTAAATCTGTCACATTTCACAATGTCTGAAATACGTATTCCATTTCAATTTATCATTTTTTATCGATAAATTAAAAAACAATTATTCACTATTTCCCGCGATGTGTAATGTATCCTGCAACCTTGGGATATCCCGGTACTTGTCATGTACGCGAAACGGAACAAAATGCACTCACTAACCTTTATGTTTATTCGTGTTCCCTGTATCAGATATCATTCATGTTATCAAACAATGCATATTTTACTGATAAAAGTTCATTATTTACATTAGGCCTAGTAGCTCCGGGTGAAAGCCGGGCCTCGCGCTCAGTTTTACAAGGGAGAGAACTCCATCGTATCGCGGTACAGAGAAAAGTTGTGTATGGAGGTCCGAATTGGACAAAAAGAGGACATAATTCTACCAACCACTTGGTATGATCATGCCAGACATCAGTGATTTGTCCAGACAAGTGCAAAGACAGCACAAGTAAAATTCTAAATGTGTTATCAGCAATAGGTATTCAATGCATATTTACCGAAAAGTAAGAGAAAAATATTTTTATAGGTCAAAAACAAAATATCAGAAATGATATTTTAAGATTGTTTAAAAAAAATTGGATGACAATAGTTTGTCACAAAATGGAAAAATGTTAAAAGTCAACAATAAATATAATAAAAAGCACTCCTAGTATGTATTTATCTTTTGGTTACTAGTGAAGAATGTATTTCTAAGTTTGGCATTATGGCCCTTATGATCTCCCAATAGATTCTGGGCACAGAGCGGGAAAAAATGTGCGGATTACGTAACTTCCGTTACCTCATTAGTCGCCATGAATATGCTGATGATCTAGTTCAGGTCGATAGAGAAAGTTTACTAGGGGAACTGCGGGTTATATCGTTGGCCATTGATAGATGGGGGGTAAGGCAATATTACAACAGATGCCAGAAATATGTATCAACGGATTAATAACTCCTTACTTACAGCAGACGGAACATTCCAAGGAAATTGAAATTGTTTACGAAGTGAGCACTTCCTGGTTACTGATTTGCATTAATAGACAGCCACTAAGTGTCGTGTCCCGTGTGAACTATCGGAAATCACAAATGCCGTGATACGATGAATGCCGCGGTACCATGGGGTCCGAGTATAAGTCAAATGACATTCGGCTTTAGTCGCCTTGAATTCTCGGCTCGGACACAACGTATAATGCAAAAATATATGCATGAAAAATCTTTGTCACAGCTCGTAACCTAGCACAATACATTCACGAAGTTCTATATTTTTAATATATATCGTGATTTCCTGCTTTAAACATTCAGAATAAAACGATTTAACAAAAATCTTTCACCAACTTCTGAAATTTATCAAACACGAGCTTGGTATCACAGCTAAAAATTTGATTGGCTGCCTGAGGTCACGTGCTCAAAATTGACCAATCACAAAACTTGTAGCAGATTTCGGCAAGAAAGCGTCATTAGAAACAAATTTTAATCCAATGAAATCGCTTGTTATAACTACGGAAAAAACCCAGGCGATGTTACGAAAGCGCGATTACGAAATTTCTCTCAGCTAATTTACTTTTTTAGTTTTGACCAGCACTACGCGCATTCATACACATCCATACAAATATAGATACACATTCAAGCCAGATTAATTGGTTTGATACGGTTACTTGATCCGAATCAAAAGGAATGACCGCCGTGTTGTGACAGCAACTACATGTGAGTTGACAGTGTCGCCTCAAATTGGATTGCCCACTAATTAAGAATATAAACTTCGCTTGTGGTTCTCTTGTATTGCATGCATGCGCTTCTAAGATCAAAGGATGTATAGTGTGAAAAGTTAACTAGTTGAACAATCGTATTTCCGGGACTTGCCGCGGGTGTTTTCAAACAGACTATTAGAACTCCATTCAGCGATAAACAGTTGATTATGCAATGAGAAGCGTTATATGCAAATGAACAACGAACAACAATACAATTATGTTTGTGTAAAACTCTCAGTATTAAAAGTGTACATAAATTTTGGGAGCCATGCGTTACCGCGCGTAGTAACCAAGGTAGCGCTTTATCGAAGAGCACAATAGCGAGGGATCACTGTATGTGCGTCCGTGCAGAAATCAAGAGAGAAAAAGGCAATCACGGGTAGAGTTTCAAAACACAAGCAAATTTCGATTTTGGAATGACAGCAAAACAAAAACTAAATGAATATAAATACAACTCTTTCTCCACAATAATCTACAAACTGCGGATCAGAAACGATCGCAATTTAGATGAGATTCGCCTAGTCAGTGACGGCACCAGTGGAAGAGCTTTCATGAACGTACCCTCGTGCAAGAATGGCCACCGTGTGTGAATTACAAATTTTGGACTATTTCTAGTGGCCCACGTTTGCTTCCAAATTTGTCCATAAAATTGAAAACTGTGACTTAATCATTCAAATGTAACTCTTAAACATTGTTAATGTCAACAGTCTTTTCAACTTCCGGTTACTCGTAAACATTTTCTGGCTGCTGCACATGACAAACACGCCGTCTTCTGTGTGAAATAAATGACTTAATTGTTGCTAATTAAAAAAGAGGGTGAACCTGGAGCAATAGTCGTTGTATAATGAACTGATTAATTGATTAATTAATTGAAAAGTGCACATTGATAAGATTTCATTTGATACGATCAGAGACCAGGCCTCTGATATGGAACACACTTCAGAAGGAAATAAGACGGCGAAATTGATGAAAGCACTGCAATGTAAATAATATATTTTTTGCCAACAAACTGTAATACCATTCAACAGTCGCTATTTCATGTCATCACTCTAAATATATTGAATTACGATCTAAACACACATTGTCGAAATTTGATAACTGCAGATTGTTGTCTCCTGCATGCCAACGACATGAACAGCTGATGGTGGTAAACATGCCTCCTAAACGCTCTATAATTGTCCTCGCGTATGATTCCCCATCAAGTCAACAATGAACAGAAATACATAAATATTAGTGTAATTTATTCTTAAGTAGAACAGAGGTGTAAGTTGAATGTATTTTTTTGTTAATACGAATGATAATATTTTTAAATAGAATCTACATGTATTCGCTGTGGAATAATTAATGTTCGAAAATAGGATATATCTATATAATCTAGTAATATTACTTGCAACATTATTTGAGTCACAAGTACCAAAAATCAAATACAGTTTTCACACTGTGTGAATATGAAATATCTCTGAAAATTAGCAAAATCTCATCACACGCCAAAAAATCTCATTGCTTTTGGACCAGGGGAGATTTTCTCTCACAGTAAAAATTTCCAGGATAATCCCTGTATGGGCATAGCCAATGGCCAAGCCACTGACCACCGCTGAATGATATGTTGCGTTTACCAACATTTTACCATCTGTAACTGGAGTAGTCATGCTTTGATAACATTACATGAGGGTTTAACTATAATTGAACCTAATCTAATTTTTGAACTTGTGGTGTTTTCTTTTCTCCGGTCTTAAAAAACCATACCGCTGCTATAGCAACAACCCCTAGTACATAGGGAGCCCAAGTTTTAATCGGGCTATGTTCAGTATTATAGGCCTTTGCCTTCCTCGCTAGCTCACCCTTCCTACCAGCTGCGACTTTTCCAGGATTCTTAGTCACTCTGACTTGTGGTGCAATCGGGGCTCGTGGTGTTTCCACAATCGCTTGTGTTTGTGGTGTTTCCACAATCACTTGTGTTTCCTCGTTCACGTGTTGTATTTCCATCTCCATTATTAATAAGTGGGCACATATGTTTAAATTGACAATACCTAGCCGTTATTAAAGCTGTGGTAAGTGGCGCTAAGAACACTATGTACCTATGATAAAACTCACAACTTACTGCGCTTATAGCGTGTTCAATGAATGGGTCTTTCTCGAGAAATTCTCATAAATACAGTCGATGTTCTGCCGGGATAGGAAGAAATGTACTAGCTACAACTGTGTATAGTTGTAACATAGCCAAACCTATTGTTTTAGTCGTGGTAGCTCCCAGTCTAGACTCGTAATGCGCATACAGTTTTTTGGACCCCTGAAGATTTCGGGATAGAATAGGTCTTCAGCAACCCATGCTTGCCGTAAAAGGGGACTATGTTTGTCGTAAAAGGCGACTAACGGGATTGGGTGGTCAGGCTCGCTGACTTGGTTGATGCATGTCATCGATCCCAATTGCGTGGATGGATGCTTGTGATATGAATCACTGGATTGTCTGGTCCAGACTCGAAGTATACGTCTAGTCTGATAGTACACGTGAAATGATAAAACAGACTTATTTAGTTCAAATTCTGGGGCATAGAGAGATACACCACATCCTGTTGTTGCACACCATATTGCAAATATTAACTGGTTTTGCCAAATTTGCATTGAATTTTGGAAACAATCATGCACCATTTTATGGCTAGTTGCTGTGACCCTGTATGAACGAAAAACTAAGCGCCAGAGGCACTTACTAAAATCGAATGATTCGTAATGTAAGTTGATTTCATATTTAAGTTATGATATTTACTAGCCACATAAAGAAACTGTGCACGGAGAAAATATAGATATAAGGACACACCGTCCATATATGAAATATAGATTTGAACACAGCAATTATTGGAGACATTCAAACGCTCATGCACGTGCCATGCGATATGACGTCATTGATGGGGGCCTATGGACGTGCAATGTGTTACACAGCATGTGCAACTCAAAATTCGCTGTCACTTTTGGAAAGCATGATCCGTGGTCATTCCAACACTGTCAGGAATCGTCTACGTCAGTACGGGATTCGACCACGACGCCCTGCCATACGTCCCATCCTGACACACCGTCATCGAGTCAACCGTCTAAGATGGTGTCGAAATCATGTTCGCCAACCTCGAATATGGTGGAGAAATGTTGTCTTTACAGATGAATCGAGGTTCAACATTTCCCATAGTGACGGGCGCCAACGTGTCTACCGGCGTTTGGGAGAACGTTATGCATGCAACTGTATTGTGGAGAGGAATCGTTTTGGAGGTGGCTCTGTGATGATTTGGGGTTTGATAACAGCACGGCACCGAACCCCTTTGGTGTTTGTTCAGGGCAATCTCACCGGTGTTGGCTACAGAGAACAGATTCTGAGGCCTGTGGTCATTCCTTTCCTGCAACGTCATGGCCCAGGATTGACATTTCAACAGGACAACCCTCTTGAAATAATAACAAAAAGGCCAGTCTATTCAACTGCTTCATACTATCGATAACTCAGCTGGGCAACTTGAAGTCGCTCTATGCGATGTAACGTATTACTCGCGGTGGACCAATATAAGTGCTGCGAGAAAAAATAATATGGTATGGATAGATAGAGACATGTACATTACATCTGATGGGTATTCAACGTATGCTCAATCAATGATGATATTTTTAAGCCTTTTGGACATAGTCTCACACAAAATGAGTCGAATGGGATGCTGATTTTAAGCACTGGAGAAGGGGGTGTAACTCTTCTCCCGTACTTCGCAGATACACTTGGAATTTTGGGACAAAACCAAATAATAGGACCCAACAAAACAGAGAGCGGAGTTGAATTGCCCGATTTAGTTCCCTATAAAGAGTTGTGCATCCATCTTGATCAGATCAGTACAACGGATAATATTCAACTAGAAAGTCCTTCAACTCTGCTAAGAGCTATTCCAGTCAAAGATGAAAAAAACCTTTCTCGTCATTACAATATTAAAAGTTAAAGCGGGGCATTATTTCAGATCTCGAAATTTCTGTATTAGATGTAAAACATCAACCTGTACATATAGGATAGTTGAGTGTAACACTCCCATATTATAAATAATGGTTGATTCATCAGTCCCTGGAGTGCATAACCTTAGACAATGTAATACAATTGCGCTTTCTGATCTCGGAGACACAGAAGGATTTGGAAAAGCTGGTACCGATGGCTTTACACTTACAAGATAATGTATACAAGCGGAAAGAAGTTGTATTCACAGCTACTCTAGGAGATTTAAGTGATGTCGATGTTAGTAGACTCAATTAAAACACTTCATACAATCTTACTCGCAACGATGATAATAAATGGACTATGGTCGAAAAAAAAATCGAGTGGCTTCTGAATATCGTCATTGCTCCCCCATATGTGATGACGGGTAAGGGACATCAATTAACTAAGATAATGAATAGTGGGATCGTACTAGGGGCTTATATCCCCTCAAAACGAAAAAGTGTGTTAGTCGCTCCCCTGCCTGGAAAACCTAGGTTATATGTTATTGAGTCATCCAGCATTAAAAAATGTTAGTTTAAATTTGGTTACTGAATTCAATGATATAAAACAGAACTTGAATTCTATACCTGTCTTTCTACACTTATTATTGAAGTCTTGTTTGGAGATGCACCAGAAGATGCCTTCGAGATATTACTAGGTCTATCAATGAAATGGCTCAAGAAACATGAGCATCAACATTTTAGTATTATTTATATGGGAGTATCACCCGTTGCAACCCTTGAGGGGGTCCAAGTTAATAAAGCATTTCTCTTACTAAGATATTTATGCCGTATAATATACATTTAATAAGGTTGATGTATACTCTCAAAACATTTTAGCAAGACAAATTAAAGACTATTATATGATATGATAATATACATTATGAGTTTATATCCGGTGCTCGATGAAGCATCTGAAAAGATGGATACTGTTGATGGATTTCGATTACATCAAATAACTGATATAAAACATCAAATAGAGAAGGAGAGGGAGTTTAGACTTGGATTGTATAAAAAGTATCGCAGAGCTGTGAATGTTCTCGACAGAGTTGACACTGCGCTTGTAACAGCTGGCATGGGACTCGGTGTAGCCGGTGTTGGTTTATTATCAACTATAATCACCGCGCCTATCTTACTTGGTATGGAAGTAGCAGCTGGAGTCTCAGGACTGGCAGGAATAGCGATAAAATTTATTTCTCGTAAGTTGCAAAAAAAAGCAATAAAACATGATAATATTCGGATACTCGCCGAAGCAAAGTTGAATAGCATTGAGGATCATATTTCAACAGCACTGACTGATTGTAAGGTATCTGAGGAGGAGCTTGTTTAGTGTTGTCAGAACTAACAATGAAGCAGGAGATTCGATCCAATTCTCATAACACCAGTGGTATTAGCGAAGACGAGAAAAAAAAGAACAGGGGAGACAACAAGCGTGTCAATTATTCCGGGCCAAAACCAAAGAACTGGTTGGAGATTAAAAATAGATTGTTTCCTGTCGTTGGATCACTTTTAAAGGAATGCTTACATTAGTAAAAATGTTGAATATCAGTTTGCTCAAAATAATGGTATGTGTATGAGAAATAATAGAGAATATTTTCATTACAATTTAGTTTAGTCTCATGACGATCTTTGAATCGCATCATCATTTTCACATAAAGAATTCCCTCTGTAGTGGCAGTATAGGTATATAAATCTGGCTCCAGTGGGGTTGCGGTAGAATCATTGTCTATACTACTCCCAGATATTTTGCAATTAGTTAGGAAGTCTTGGATATGGTTTAATATTTGGCCTTTAAGTCCCGCTTCTTTTAGTTTTTGTATTAGCCCGTTATGCCATACCATATCGAAAGCTTTACAGAAGTCTAGAAATATGCCTACTGTGTATTGTCGGTTTAGTTGGCCAGTTTTGATGTCTTGTTCTAATCGGGTTAATGTCTTTGGTTGATCGGCCTGGGGTGAATCCACTTTGATCTTGGTTTATTGTATTGTTTTGGTCTAGATAGTGTTGGAGTCTATTTTTGACCATTGCCTCCATGATTTTACATAAGTTTGAGGTTAGGGAGATTGGTCTGTAGGAGTTTGCCTCATTTGCTGGTTTGTTCGGCTTTGGTATTGGGATGACCAATGCCTCTTTCCTTGAAGTAGGAACCTGACCGTTTTGGTAGATGAGATTGTATAGTTTAAGTAGTGATTCCAGAAGATTTTGGGATAGCTGTTTGATTAGTTGGTATGAGGTAAGGTCTAGGCCTGGGGCTGTTCCTTTTTTTCTATTATCTAGTACATGGAGTACCGTATTTTCTTGAGTATAGTGCACACTTTTTTTCGAAAAAACACAGCTGTGTAGAAGGGGGTGCGCATTATACACGAATTATGAGTTTGGATGTTTTTTTCCCCCCATGGAAAGACATTACCATGAGCACGAAACACCGGAAATACCATGTCAACAAATCCATACTGAAGTACGCAAAATAATTATGTAATTACACTGTCTGTCTATAAAAAGTGTTCTTTGTATTTCTGGACTTATGTTTGTAACTTACTTCATTACTTTTATTCAAAATTCCTTATAATATTGTTTTTATTAATTTCGGAGAAATCGTGTGTGAAGCGATCGGAAGATCGCACAGCTCACCGTTATTAACAGCAACCATGGTCAGAATACCACTATTGACGCCTTGAAACGAACTTAAGTTGACAGAGAATGGATACATACACTACATTTCATAAGTAACTTCCCCTATTTTCGCGAAAATTACGCGAAATTTTCTCGCCACTATTGCGGCACTAACGCGGAATTATCGCGCCACCTTTGAGCCATTAACGCGAAACTATTGCGCCACTTTCGAGACACTTTCGCGATAACATTTTACAAGATCGCGGCACTTTCGCGGCACTTTCACGGCACTTTCACGCCACTATCGCGACACTTTCGAGACAGAATAGTCACGCTATCTTGTGACAGTTGTGCTAAATGTACGGTACAATATATTGTATTACTTTTTTCCTTGACTGATTTTGAGTTACGTTTTCCATGGCATGCTACTCTGCATTATTTAAGATCATAGTGTAAAGCTTCTTTTCCTTTTACCAATACCGATATCTATACTTTATTTAGACTTCAAATGTAAGGTGATCTTGTGGTCATGACTCCAATCACAAATACTCGTACACACATTAGCTGAGGTGATTTTCATGGCAGCAAATAAGATAGAACAGAATCAAACACTATCATGTGTCGGCAAAAATGACCGTCAGGAAACCTCATAACCAACTAATGTTTTGTGCATGTCTAGTATCCCATAATGTTTCGTGATAAGTTTAATTCTGAATATAATGTGAAATAGTCTGGACAAAATCGTTTGGTTATTAAAGATTTCCTATGGTAAACAAAGTCCTTCACAAATATTACGTCGTTAGGTATTTGTATTACACAGTTCTTGATGTGTGAACGACCATTAACATTGTAAAAGAATACGCTTTTTATAGGAAACAAAATAAACAAAACCATTTCCATAATTTACTTCTTTTCCATTCCATTCCGACTATATCATAAGCATGTGTTAATGAATCATACTCATGAATCAGGTTACAGCGTATCCACCACAAACACATGCAAATGCAAGTCAGGTATTTGCAAGTCAAAGACATACATGTACAGTTACCACATTGAAATAACACAACTTTATACGAAGCTTCTGAAATAAACTTAGGGAAGAGCTGGTTTCGTGTTTTAGAGGAAGACACTAGAATATACATGTATGTATTTACATAGACTTATCAGGCTGATTATAACTAGATTTGATTGGGAAATTTTAATCAATTTTTTTTTCAAGTACATTTCTTAGAATTGATGAGAGAATGTAAATCTTCCATGAACTGCTATTTGAGCGTCTTCAGGATTTATAACATGGTGCCCCGATTTTGATTTCAGTTGGGGGCACGGGTGGCCCAGTCGTCTTAGGCGTTGCGATTCGCTGTGCATAGTTGCGTCCCTTGGGCACGCCAGAAACCTATGATTGTGGGTTCGAAACCCGGTTCGCCCCAATTAAGTTTCTAGTTTTTCAGCACCATAACCGTGCTCGTGGGGTTCACCGAAATGGTGCACGTCTGAGACCTGCATCACTTTGGGCTTTCCTCCCACATTAAGCTGACACGCCGTGATATAACTTGAATACTGCTAAATGGGCAATTACCTAAAGCAATTCCCCGAGAGTTGTTGCCTTTGTTATTGTTTTTCCCCGTGACTACCCGGATGATATAGCAGAGATCTAGACTAGTTCGCGGCCTGTGCTGCGCCATTCGTAAGCGCAGTTGTCACTTTTATTGACAGTATAAGGGCGTATGGTCACATTTATCAACAAAATGAAATACAGTTTTGGAAATAATAAGGAAATGTAGGTATCTTTGTGGGTAGCATCATTAATGGTGACGGTGTTTTGATAAGTCACTTGCTTGGTAATTGTGTGATTTTCGTTTACACTATTTTGACTTGCAACACAAAGAAAATATTTCACCCGCCCATTGCTTATCTTATGATGTTTATTTTTTTACAGTCAACATGTGCAAACGTTTCACTTAGGAAATTTATTAAACGCCTAAATATTCAGTTATTTCACAAATTGATGGAAAAATATGCCCATCTGTATTATTATGATGACGAAATCCAAACATTTTTATGTTTAATATCATCACCAAGTGACTGAAAATGTAAGGATATTAAAAGTACATTTCTATATTGTTTGGATTCTAATCCCAGCATAATTAATCTATTGTGATGTTTTTTAAGCCCTTTTGACAGTCTTAGTCATTTTTAGTCAATCTGTTAAATAAATGAACAGATTTTTCAGTCAATCTCCTGAAATATTTAGACATTCTATAAATTGCCTGAGTGAATCATATTTTACACATTGACTGTAACATATACACGCATACAAAGGAAAAGACTTGTGAAAAACAACGTCTATCGCGCATCGAAGAACTTCTCAACCAAGACGTAGAGGAACAAGAATGATTCTGTTCAATGCTACAGCAAATGAATGAAAACAAAATGCAAATATCATAATTACAACCTACCAAAGTTATATGTATATTTTTAGTCAGCTGCCTTGTTCGAGGAATGCAACCGTAAATATTCACATAAAGGAACAATATTCCACACATCTGCAACTGTACAAAGAAACTTATTGGATGTCACGTGTCTCTGTAACAATCAAATATTTCAAAATATATTTATCGTCTCGGGATATTATAACCCGTGTTTGGTTTCTCAACTGATCACTTAGTTTGTTTCAGTTGTTTCACATAGGTGTCAAGTCTCAAAGGTCAGCTGAGAAAGCCCACGTGACAACTGTTTTTATAATGTCCACGGTTCTTTAAAAAAATCCATTGAGTTAGATAACAATGAGCAATCAATCAACGTTATATCGGCTTTGAACAAAGTATGTTGTTTTCACATCGGCACTTCACGCCCAGATATTGGGGTATTCCGTCTGCTTTAGTAAACATACACATGTAAACGCTTACTTTTGACAAATCCACTGTGCAAAATAACAGTGATTATTCAATCAACGTAATTTCTGCTGATCCTTTGATGGCGAGGAATGATGGTGATCACTCCTCTTGCTGGGCTGAAACGTGCATATTATATGACATACATTTCACCTCACTTCAAACCGGGATTCGGTTTAAACCTGGATTTGAATTGAATAAATACCCCAGACACACGAAATGCCTAATGGGAACCTTTATCAGGAAATCTGAGTTGTGCCTCCAGTAATTATACCTGTAATAAATTAACTGAGCATCAATTGAATGACGACAAATACACAAGTTTAGGGTTATACCAGAAAACATGAATGACAACTAGGGAGTAGTTTACCCACGCAATCACAAATCCGAAAATGCTTTCACTGCAGGGATCGATACTTTTCTTATTATAAACTATAACCACCAGGGGTATTTCCAAATAACGACATCCGATGAGCTTCGTGAAGTGGTCTAACGGGTTCATTTTGTGACACGTGTACGTAGCAAAAGTGTCAGTTTAATGCTTTGCCTTAAATATATGCAATATTTATTATTAAAGCAATACACAGACTTCTTTCTTTAGATACGCATGTATGTGTTTAAAAGAACATCCTTGAAAGGGGCCCGATGGAAATATTATCTGGGATGGAAGGAAGCAAGACCATTGTGTTGTATTATTTTCCACTTACATGGAATTAACGTTTCACGAACGCCCGATAGTGATTTATAAACACATGCTCACGATACAGTCGGAATGCTTTTAGCAGAGATTTTCTTTTCGCTTTTATTATGAAACTGTAGCATATTAAATATTTCACCAACATTGTTGGCGGGTGTTAGTGCAGTCAGTATAGACGCTTGAATTTCGAAATATACCATTTGAAGTTTGAATCCATCTGTCGACATATCCGATAACACACTCGCAAGTAATCAGAACCTCTCTTACTTTCTTAAACATATGTTCAAGCTCAAATTAATGAGTTGAATTGTTTACAAATATCAAACGATGCTTGGAACCCATGTCGCGAATATCTTCTCTATCCAGGGAATATTTACCAGAAACAGTGTCAAAAGAAAACCAAATCACTCTATTGCAAAAAACGTTTTTGTAAAACGATAGCCAATGAAGCGTGTTGATTGGTAAAACAATAGAGGATTATAGGGAGCGTCTCACAGGCAAGTGAGCGAGGCTCAAGATGGTGAGCAGAGGTTTCAGCTCCACAGGATCCCAAACAACCAACCAGGTCGAAGGCTGGCATTCTAATAAAAGTAAGCGGGGTCCGACCAGACACGCATTTATAGACGGAACAAACAGCTACAGAAACCCTGATCATGCAGCTGAATGCTGGGGGTCGCCTGACACCTAAGAAGAAAAAATAAGGCGCCTGATAACGCCCTGCAGACCACCCAACACCTGCTATGGGTGGCCAAGCAACCATTCAGCAATATCATGACACTGTGTCAAATTATGTTTGCTGATAAATGTAAATGTGCTTATTTAGAAAGAGCAACATATGTACATTCGTATTTGAATTATCGCTTCAGGACCATCGCTTATGTACCCTTGACTTGATCATCATGCTTGTGACAACTGTTACGTTCGGTACTTACTTACTTACTTACTTACTTTGGAGATTTAACGTTCGCTTTCCGACTGATGCGTATTTCGCACACGGGCCCGGCCAGGCCATTTAATGCGTTTCCGAAAGGGGCGAAAGTGGTCTGTGCAACCTAAGAGGGGGGTTTAGGGGTTGCTTATATAGAATTTTGGAATTTTGAGATTTGGAATAGATGCCGATGGGGTTGGGAAGGAGAACTAAGGGAGCTGGGTATGGTGGATGTTTGTTTGTTTATGTGATTTTGATTTGGTAGGTTAATGTGTTTTTAGATGCATTTTATTAGTTATTAAGAATACGCCTAAGGCCTTGACGTTTTCTAGTTTAGTTTGTGGGTTTAGTATTGCTTCTAGAGTGAGAGCCTTGTTTAGATTGAGGGTGGTTTGTAATGCGGTTCAATGTGTTAGGTAGTGTGTTCAGTGGATGAGTGCGTGTTCTGGGGTTTCTGGTTGTTTACAGTGTGGGCAGTTACCTGTAGTGTTTTTTTAAAAAAAATTTTAGGTGGTTATTTAGGTTGGTGTGTCCTGTTTGGAGTTTAGTGATTACTCTGCCGATTTTTTTTGATGGATGGAGAATTTCTGTTTTGGTTAGTGGTTTGCTGAGCACTTTTTTGATTTGGCTATTTGAGTTTAGATTTAGGTTATGCCATTTTTGTGTGATTTTTTGCTTGTTTACACTTTTAATTTCTGATTTTGAGATGGGTAAGTTTAAGCTTATTTCTGGGATTTTGAGGGATAGTTTAGCTGCTTTATAGGCGTTTTCATTATCGTGGATTTTTGATTATGGAGGGCTGAGGCCATGCCCATTAGTTCTGCCGTGAATATTGATTGGTTGTTTGGGAGTCGGAAGGATTGTGTGGTTACGTTACGTTCGGTAGTAAACCCTCCATTATATCTAAAATGTTAACTGTTCTTTAAACACGACCAGGGCCCACTTGCACAAAGCGATCTTAGCGCTAAGATGATTGTAACTCCCATACTTTAACATAGGCTTACAATAGTTGTAGTGCTAAGATCGCTTTGTGCAAGTAGGCCCTGGTGCTATAAGCATACGCTTAGACAACAAAGGCACACATTTGAACCGACTGTCGCCGCTCAATCATGGTCATGCATATCATGAAGTAATTAGGGTATTGTCACTAAAGCTTCGTGCCCGTCTGTTAGTTCTGTTAGTGATTACATAAGCTTTGTATTGATATGTTTATCGAGACAAGTCAAAGTACGTGAGGGGTGTATGAATGTTTTAATGCCTCACCGTCACACGAAATGAACACCGGAGTCACTCGAATGGTTTAAGTAAGACAGTGGCAATAAATAAGGGCGTCATGAGGCTCACACTTTACAGACAGGCGATAGTCAATTTACGTCAGACCTCTATTCAACGTTAGCATATGCTCCGATTAAATACGGGGCGCATTCAAATATTATTGTCTTATCAGCAGCATATTGGGTGAATTATAACTATAATTGTCGGATGCTTAACGTAAGTTAGGGACATAATCTAGAATATTTAAGACTTTAAAAAAGATGATTTAGTTGATTTATTTCGATAATAATTTTATTATTATGAATATCTCCTTAACGAATATCTAATATCAGAAAGAAGATTGCAGCTCGCTTTAAAGTGCATTTTATCCTCGGCAGTTTGATTTTTGCATTTACGAATGCTAGTCACCACTCCGTAACAATTAATGCGATGGTATTTGTGGATTAGCCTTCAAATGTTATTACTGTAGAATATCACTTTTTGTAAGTATTATGAAGTGGACATTTGGAGGCGTCTCAGGATATCTTTCATGATGTGTTTTCTAGCATTCACCACTAATTATAACAGGATATTGGAAACATGTATAGACTGCCTGGCTGTAGATAGGATTTGTGATCTTAACAATTACCGGGTGTGACAAAGTATACATGATCTCATTAGGGGATACCAAGGGTATCAGTTTAATATTAGAGGACATTGGTAGTGAATACGTAATGGCATGTCGATTTCTAATCCTTTCTTTTTCAGTGGGTAATCCTTTCAACCTGATGAAAGGAGGTCACTCAACCAGTTCGTGCTTTTTTTTTTGGTCAAATGTGTCTTTAAATGAAGGACAGCTGAACAAAGAGTAAAATCTATTTCCCATGTCACTTCCAGCTGGTGACATGTAGTGAATTTGGCATGTGATGATGACTTTTCATGTTTATATTATAATAGTTTGTCAAACTGTAATATAAATTATTAATTTATTCAATGTGAGGAAATGTCAGTACGGGATATTGTCCGAGTAGGGGACTGTCGGTGTGGGGGAAATGTCCTACACTCCTTAAATATATGGTGTGGTACATAATAAATGAGCAAACAACCCGCTTTGTAAATGTTCCTATTTTAGAACGTAATATGTGGCAATGAGTATGATAACCTTTTTATTCAGATCTTCGGAGGGGCAGCAGCAGAAGCCAGCACTGGCTTGTTTTGTCCTATCCGTTCTACAAAACGTTCTAAAACAGTGTCAAACCATACCTACATTGTTTTGTGTGATGGATGATACAGGTCGTCTTCTTAACATTCACTTACTTCATTAGTGAAAGCGCACACGTATAACTAAACACAACGACATGAGAAACATATTTTCATGACCTGTAGCCAAGAGGTCCTTGTCAATTGTAGCCCTCCCTCCTTTAGTGAACATTAATAAACAACCGGTATCGATACATAACATGTTCTCTGGTCTCGAATAAACGTAACAAGTTAATTAAATACTGCGTAGCAATCCTATTTCAGTGAAAGAATGTTAAGAACAAGATGACAAAATGACTGCATAGTGTAATGTGTTTGAAGTCATTGTTCTATATTCTAAGCAAACACGATACCACAGGATATGTGAGATGTTGCTGACGAAGAAATATGATCTTGTGTCAACTCAATTTAATTTTTTATTTCAATTCAATTCTTTATTTTTCAGTATAAAGGCCATAGGCCCACGTACAAATACACAATGAAAAATACAGTATACATGTAGATCTTGTGTCACAAATATATGGTAATCCTTGTTCATCGCACAAACCTATCGATATTGTTCATATCTGTTGCGCTTCCGTCCTAATGATCATGAGTATTACATATGTTCTTAAATTTAAAAACGTCTTAAATGCCACTGGTTAACGCTACTACTCAATTGCCTGCACAGCTGAATCTGCCCTACTCCTACAATTTGCTGGAAGGTGGATTTCATCCTCCACATTTAGGATGTTATATAACGCATGACTCTTCCTGTTATTTCGTGCACCTGCTTAGCATTGTGAGTAGACAATGTAATTAACTATCCGAGTTGTCTCGCTATAAGTTACATAATAAACTGTGGGGTGCTTTTTTTATTGGAGTAGATATTCTGAGTATATTCATTGTGAATAAGGTTGCAGTCTGGTTCGCTCTCGAATGTCTAGAGAATAAAGAATTCATCAAATCACAACTATATCTGCAGACCCCGCCACCAAAAACCCTAATCCTTTCAGATTCATTAAGTGGGCTCCAGGCTATAAAAAAACTAAAACACAAAAAACGCCCAAAACTAATACAACAGATAATTAAAAGCGCCAACAATCTACTTAAACTAGGTGAAGACATAGAAATAGAACGGATCCCTGCCCACGTTGGAGTGTTTGGCAACGAACACGCAGACAAAGCAGCCAAATCTGCACTAAAATTAGAAGAAGTAAGCATCAACCTACTAATGTAAAAAGATTACATTAAAAGTAATACAAAAGTGGCAAAATAACTATCAGAAATAACTAAACAACAAACAGGCGACACTAAGTTAAACTCCCACCTACACCAAACTAAAAAAACACCAATCCGGGAAATGCCCCCACTGCAACTTAAAAGAAACTCCTGAACACATAATATTATATTGCACACAGTACCAGCAACATAGAACAACACTCCAATCCACTCTAAACTGCAACAATCAAATGACACTAGCAACGGTACTAAACCCCCTAAATGACTTACAAACCTTTAAAGCACTAGGCATATATCTAATCAAAACAGGTCTACTCGACCGCATTTAAAAAAGTACAACAAACAAGCTGCCAATAAACCTTAAAATTCTAAATCTACAAAAACATACTTAGAACTACATCTACTAAAACTACATTTAGTTCCCCCCCCCCCCCCCCCCCCCCCCTCCATCTTTTGCATGGCATATTTCAAAATTCAAATTTGTTATCCAAATTAAGTAAACAACCCTAAAAGCCCCCCTAGGTTGCCCCACTTTCTCGGACATACCCTTTTCGACCAAACACTAAATGGCCTGGGGGGCCCGTGCGCGAAATACGCACGTTAAAGTCCAATTTAAAAAAAAGTAAATAAGTAGACCCCGCGTATCTGAGACACTCGACATGTGTATACGTGCATCAACCTTTGCACAAACCAAGTGTAGCAGTAGTTTGTCTGATTAACGAGCAGAAACTCATCTTACAACTTACCACTATGTGGAACAGATAAACAACACAGTATTTGACCTATCATTTTAAAACCATCTATGGATCATGTCTTTGAAAATCATTTACAAGTTCAACACATAAGGAAGGCATCTTTAATTTGGGGAACACAATGTTTTGGAGTGTATACTTACTCCTTCATCTGATGAAAGAGTAAATATTACTTCGAAACATTGTGTTCCTCATAATAAAGTTACCATCCATAAATTCTCAGTCCTTACATGTATGTATCATCCGTGTATCACCTGGTTTCTACTTCGTTTTGAGGAAAGTTATTCCGTTTTCATAAGCACATCAAAGCGAAATGTATTTTCATATATTTAATCCTGAATGCTAAATGCTAAACAGAGACTGTGATGGCCGCTGTTAACACTCAGCATTTCAGGCATTTACGGACGAACGCAAGTCCTTATTGTGTATGAATCAGATGAACTGAGGACCAAAATCGGGGTGAATCTAGAAAAAAAAGTGTATTCAGGCTCCACTGGGAATTGCGTTCTCATACACTACTCCCAATTCCGAAGACTATTGATAACTTATACAAATGAGTTACACACATCAGGGAATATAAACATTTGTCCATTAATTTCTTACTGATTAATATAGAATAGGTCATGCATCCTTGCGGAAAAAATACAGTTTTAAGAACATAATTTTTTATCCATGTAAAGCTTTATACTGTTAATGGACCTACCACCTACACCTCTTTAAATATAACACGAGCAACATGCTTATATAGCTCCAGGTTAGATTGAACATACATCCGACATACATGGGGAAGTAATGCACGACAGCATTTCTGAAGTGTACATGCAGTGTACCAATATGCCGCCACTTTCTCGGCACTATTACCGACTTTTGCGGCACTATCGCGCCACTTTCACGCCACTTTCACGGCACTATCGTGCCACTATCGCGCCACTTTCACGGCACTTTTGCGCCACTTACGCGAAACTTCGCGGCATTAGCGCGCAACTTTCGCGGCATTTTCTAGCCACTTTCGCTGTATTATCGCGCCACTTTCGAGTCACTTTCACGATACTTTCACGGCACTATCGTGAACGTATAGCGAAATAGTTTTGCGATACAGGGGAAGTGACTTTTGAAATGTAGTGTATATCATAAATGACATACTTTGACTCGTTAAAAGTCATATTTGTTTTGTTGGACGATTCTATGTCAACATGAAATTCTCGCGCTCACGTGATCACGTGCGCGTGAGCCTTGACGGTGACTGGTCAGACATGTTCCATGTAAAAAATAATACCCGGAAATAGTGATCAGCTGCTTCGCTTAGGGTTATCATTATTTTAAATATGTTTAGTAAATGTAAATTTAATATTTTGGTTTGTGCGGCCATAACAGGTACTCTCTACATATTACAATACACTGCAACGTTACTGTCCATCTCAACATATTCTTAACATTATGCCGTCCATACCTTATTCTACCATAATGCGTGTCATTTCTGTACGGCACTTTCCATGCCGTACCCCATATTCGTGGTAAACATATCCCACTATGCATCACGATTCGCTTATTCTGCGCATGTCTCTTCCTCAGTCTCTGCATTGTTTTTTATGCTGGTAGCAAAGTTGCCATCGTCACAAAGAAATCTTTGCACAAATGCGCCATTCTGCATCCTAAATATTTCCTAGCCGCCGTGATACCGTTACGCTATGGATCAACAGCCAGATGCAACATCCAGCGGTCGGATTACGCGTAGCCATGCCAAATCTGTACCTCCGACCTCAACCTCTAACCCCAGCCGCCATGTTGCCAACACAGCCAGGTCACGACTCGACGACACGACTCCGTATTTGACAGTTGCTCAACTTCGGCAGAAGTTAGCAGACTTCGGAACAGTCATACCCACCTCATGGTCTCGTAAAACGATTTACCAACTCTACCAGGAAAATTTGAATAACAGACGGGGAATTCGCACGAGACGAGTGTCAGCCACTGTGACGTCACCAGACCACAGTTCACAGGAAACGGTCGTGATACAGCCAGACTCCGGGGTCGAACAGGTCCAAGATCAACCTAACATTTCACAATCGTTGGATACGGTTACCAGGAATATCATTTCCGCCTCAGACAGAGAATATGACAGGGATCCAAATTACGACCACATTCCCACCGTTGGCATGATGGCCATGCGCAATGCACCAACAAATGTGACTTCCCCTTCCGCCAGCGTCCCTCGACGCGAATTTGATGAACTGAAAGAACTTGTGCATTCAGTGCATTCATGCCTTCAGCGAATGACACAGCCCGGCAGTCAACCCGCTAACTTTACCACTACCGTGCCTACATCGAGTTTTTGTCCGAGGGGAAGTGCTGGCGAAGCCGTTTCATCGAATTCTCTCCCCTACATAGATACAGTACCTGCCGCCCTGGTGAAGAAAATTCAAAAAGGTGAATACATAAATCTTGCACTCTTGCTTCAAGATCAAGACATAGGCGAACCTCGCAATGGTTCATCCTCCTCGCGTCTCAATCGGCAGTTAAACCTGAGGGAATTCATGGAGGCGTTTGACATTTATCGAAATATACTGTGTGTCTCCAATTACACTCTCAGAGTACAACTGGACAAACATCAAAGAAATGTGTTGGACCTCGCCAAGCTCTACAGCAACATGTCTGCCTTTTACAATTACCATGTCATGTTCGCTCGTAGAATCGCAGCCTATGCAGAAGCAGGTACACCAGTTGATTGGGGGGAACGAGATTTGAGGTTATTAAACATTTGCACATCCGGACTGCGGGCTCGAGCATGTTCCCTCTGCCACAGCGTCGCTCATGCCACCGACAATTGTCCGAACGTCGCCGATCCAGATTATTCTGCCCACAGACAACGCCCCAATCTCAACAAACACAAGAATATATCATCATCTGATATTCGAGGCAGGCCACGTGTTCGTCACGAGGGTCGCGAACTCTGTAATAATTTTAATGAGTTTGGCTGTTCAAAGTCAAATTGCCCATTCCTCCATTTGTGTCTTCAATGTAAGGGGAAACATAGCCAACAACATTGCTCAAACTCCAACATTTCTCATCAGTGACTCGCAACCCTCACCCCCATTGATGTTAATGTTATGGCTCATGAGCTAGCATGGCATCCAGATTCAGCATTCACAGAGTTCGTCAATATGGGCCTTCGTCAAGGATTTGACCCCAAACTTTCTTCAGTCCCTTCTCAACCTTTTCTATGCACCAACAATGCCAGTGCTAAAACCGAACCCGACATTGTCACTAACCTAATCCGTGAAGAGGTGCAGAAAGGCTATGTTATCGGACCTTTGCCAAAATCTCCATACCCAGTGTACAGAGTCAGCCCATTAGGGTTGGCTACAGGGAAATACAGCCTAAAAAAGAGATTAATCCTTGACCTGTCTGCACCTCAC
This sequence comes from Haliotis cracherodii, assembly GCF_022045235.1. NCBI lineage: Eukaryota > Metazoa > Mollusca > Gastropoda > Lepetellida > Haliotidae > Haliotis > Haliotis cracherodii. Next base: position 37,197,872 of record NW_027266286.1, read on the forward strand.
GACAACGACACAGTTCCCAGCATCAACAGTCTCATCAACAAGGATGATTGTTCTCTCTGCTATGTTTCGGTTGATCAAGCTATCAAAAAAATTAAGGAATCAGGAACAGGTGCCCTCATGTGCAAAGTAGACATAACCGACGCCTTCAAGCAAATTCCTATACATCCTGAATTTTGGCCGCTGTTTGGTTTCAAATGGCAAGGACAGTTTTATTTCTACAAACGACTGGCATTTGGGTGTCGCTCCAGCCCAGTAATCTTTGATGCAATATCAACTGCAATATGCTGGATCTTACACAACAATCACAATGTTCAGTTCATTCTACATCTCCTTGACGATTTTCTGACCATAGACAAACCATCATACGACGCTCGACACACCATGTCCACTCTTCTAAAAGTGTTTGCGTCACTAAAAATCCCATTGGCTATGCACAAAACAGTTGGACCAGTTACTGAGATCGAGTACTTGGGCATCATATTGAACTCAGTCACCATGACTGCCCGACTACCTCAGAACAAGCTTACCAGGATCGCCGATATCCTGCTGAACTTTGCAGACAGGAAATCATGCACAAAACGAGAACTGTTGTCCTTCCTGGGTCATTTAAATTATGCTTGCAGAGTCATCATTCCTGGCAGATCATTCATCTCCTACCTGATTGAACTGTCTAAAACTGTTAGCAAACTGCATCATCACGTGAAGATATCCAAGGCATGTCGACAAGATCTAGCTATGTGGGAACTTTTCCTCAGGAAATGGAACGGTGTTTCCTTCTTTCATGATGACCAGGTTACTTCCGCTCCATCCATCAACTTGTACACAGACGCATCCTCCACTGTCGGATTCGGGGCATACTACGATGGCGCATGGTTTACAGGAATTTGGCCAGACACCATTCAAAGAAATCTCCAATCCGAAACTTCCATGGCCTTTCTTGAACTGTACCCGATTGTTGCGGCAGCAGTGGCATGGGGCCACAATTGGGGATCAAAACGTGTCCTTTTTCACTGCGACAATTTAGCTACGGTGCACATCATAAAAAAGGGCAGGTCTAAATGCATTCAACTCATGTCTCTCATGCTCTTTCTCGTTTGCAGATGTCAAGATTCCGCGCCCTGGCACCCCTCGCGGATCGGAACCCAACACCATGCCCTCACAGCTCAGCGGTAATGTGGTGTTAAACGCTCACTTACACAACATGTGGTCCGCTGCTATCGGCCAAAACACCAGAGCTACGTACATCACTGGATTAAACTGTTATGTGAGCTTCCTTATCAGCTTTAACATCATTACAAACATGTGCCACGACACCCGGTCTATTCCCCTTACGGAACAGCTTCTCCAATATTTTATTGCCTTCTGCTTCAGCACACTTCACCTCAGATATGCGACAGTCAAAACATATCTTGCAGGCCTTATATTTGCCTTCCTTGAAGCAGGAGTTCCCAGTGTTTTCGACAGCTCTGCCTCAGGATCCATGACCAGACTACAAACTCTCCTGCGAGGCTACAAAAAACTCCAGGGTCCTCACAGCAGCAATAAGAGATTGCCCATCACCTTCTCCGTCCTCACTAAACTCGTGTGCCAATTACGTGCAAATATTCTGGGACCTTACCACGACATGCTCATGGAATGTATGTGTTCTATGGCCTTTTTCGGATTCCTACGTTGTGGAGAATTTACGTGTAGTGCTGGATTTGATCAAGAAACAAACTCGTGCATAAGAAACATCTCAGTGGACACAGAGCGACACAGGTTCATCTTACACCTAAAGGCATCTAAAACAGACCCTTTCAGACAGGGGATAGACATACCCATTCATGCCACTAAGAATTATGTCTGCCCCTACAAGTCTATGCTAAAGCTCCTACATGTCCGGACTGTACATGGTGCACGTCAAGATGATCCTTTGTTCGTTGATGCAGCCGGACGTCCTGTCTCTAGGGCACAGTTCTTGTCCTGGCTTACCATAATACTGAGACGCGCAGGGCTGCGTCCCACGGACTACTCTGGCCACTCCTTCCGGATCGGGGCCGCCACATCCGCAGCTAGCGCTAAAGTGGAGGACCATTTGATCAAAACCCTCGGCAGATGGAACTCGGATTGTTACAATTGTTATATACGGACACCAGAAATAGCACTACAAAGAGCACAACTAGCCATGTGTATAACAGAATAATTGAACAATATACTCAAGATGTTGTGTTACATAGTGGCGGCCGTGTATACGTCGTTCACCAGCAGGGACGACCTGCATATAGTCACAAGTTCTGGCTAGTCTCACATAATGTGAAATCCTAACTGATTATATTCATTTATGTTTATGTCTTCACGTTCCTGTATATATTTAAACATACTCATAACCACACTCATGATGTTGTGTCAGCATAGTTAGACTTGCGATGGCCGTGTATACTTTGTTCTCCATTAGGGACGGCTTGCTTACAGGCACAACGCTTGGTCTAGTCTCATATAATGTGATATACTAACTGATCATGTTTCATTTATTCTATGTCTCCACGTACCTGTATATATTAAAACATACTTATATTTCTTGGGGGCTCTCGGTCGATTCTCAACCTCATTTGGCCTTACTGCCCCCAATCCATATGAAAGGACACCATATCAAGGGATAGTCCGGGTCACGAGACCCCAGGACCGGCAGATCCCTCAGTCCGGGTCGGCATGACGCCAGGACACCAAAACATGGGATAGTCCGGGTCACGAGACCCCAGGACCGGCAGATCCCTCAGTCCAGGTCGGCATGACCTCAGGACATCATTTATAACATGGTTCCTCCTTCTCTCATAACATAAGGGTCATCAACCCACTCATTCCATCCTGCGACCGAGCCAGCCCCCGTTTCTGTGCCAAATATATAATAAATCATTTATCTTCTATATTCGTGTTTTGTTGTGGTTGCACAAAATGTAAATTTAATATTTTGGTTTGTGCGGCCATAACAGGTACTCTCTACATATTACAATACACTGCAACGTTACTGTCCATCTCAACATATTCTTAACATTATGCCGTCCATACCTTATTCTACCATAATGCGTGTCATTGCTGTACGGCACTTTCCATGCCGTACCCCATATTCGTGGTAAACATATCCCACCATGCATCACGATTCGCTTATTCTGCACATGTCTCTTCCTCAGTCTCTGCATTGTTTTTCATGCTGGTAGCAAAGTTGCCACCCTCCATCCCCGACCATCACCTTGGGGTTGGTTCTGTCGCCTTGTCTATCATTTATTACACATGGTGGGCCCTTACTGCCCCCAATCCATAAGAAAGGACACCATATCAAGGGATAGTCCGGGTCACGAGACCCCAGGACCGGCAGATCCCTCAGTCCGGGTCGGCAGATCCCTCAGTCCGGGTCGGCATGACGCCAGGACACCAAAACATGGGATAGTCCGGGTCACGAGACCCCAGGACCGGCAGATCCCTCAGTCCAGGTCGGCATGACCTCAGGACATCATTTATAACATGGTTCCTCCTTCTCTCATAACATAAGGGTCATCAACCCACTCATTCCATCCTGCGACCGAGCCAGCCCCTGTTTCTGTGCCAAATATATAATAAATCATTTATCTTATATATTCGTGTTTTGTTGTGGTTGCACAAAAGGCTGCATATAATGAAGAAAATAATGGAATATATTATTCCTGATAAATAAAATAGTTTCAGATACAATTGTTGCCGATCCTTGCATTAAAAATCCTATAAAGTTATATCATTGGGTGTGTCTTGACCGAATCACCGGTCGATTCCAAGAAAACGTGTGTACAGCTGATTGCTGTTTCCGGCTTAGTTTACGAGAAAATACACAAGGTAATCTTAATCCCTAGATATAAAACAATGCCTAGCAGAACAATAAATACTATTTAAACGGTAAAAAAACATGTCTGGTGATTTTTTATCTCAAATTTCGAATTTTTACTGATGAAGTTTCTCATCACCCGTTCGTTTGCCGGACTTCGCATTTAGATATATATGGAAAACATACGTTTGTTTCTGTTATAATAACGATCTGTTAACGTTGTGAACGGTCTAATTAATATTCATGAGTCTGCTCAAGTGTACGCATTGTAACATTTGGATCGAGACTATTATCCCATATTTGGTTATCACGTGACCTCACGGGAAAAGTTGTTTTTTTAAACTAAAGATTATTTAAAAACAAGACATATAATATAATCATAAATCCTAAACTATCGTTGATAGCAATAGTTATTTGAATACTTTTTCATCTGTACTTAATTATTGAATATCGATCGTCACAGAAAGCAAAATGGCGGTCAATCAAGATTCAATATACGACTAGCTACTGAAAACAATAAAATCTGCAAATCCTCATTGTATGTCAACCAAGTGAAAGTCGTTAGCCACGACTTATAAAATGATCATTCAGACTTTGAGGGTTTGGCAGATCCGCTTGACTGATCTGCATCGGTCGACTGGCTGTCGTCACGCTTTCACTTCTTGTCTGAGGTTACGTATCGTAGCATTGTGAGGATAATGAGGTACATCGATGATGCAAGGTATTCATGTACAGTTGTAAACACCTTTCACGCAAATTAACAAGATGTTCTCAGTAATTAATCCTCGATTAATCAGTGTCAACTCAATTTATTGCCTATTACAGTGATTGACTGATTGGACTATCATTGTCGGTACGATGTAGGCCTATTTACAGAAATCAAAACAAACAAAGCTTGTCAGTGTAGATAATCTTCATTGTGTTACAACTGCAGACGGAAACTGCTCAGTCGTAACTGTTGATCATGTCCGGTCAAAATTTAAGAATGTCCGAACAGAAAAATTTAAATGTCCGGTAAGCAATATTTTAAACCGGACGTTTGAGATTCCCAATCGGACATGTCCGGCGCATATGACGGTTTCCGGACCCCTGGTGCGCACTATACTCAAGAAAATATGGTAGTTCCTCAAGTGTATATTGTTGGTTAATTTCTAGGACATCATCTTTGGGTAATTTGAAGAATTTATTTTGATATTTTAATTGTTTTTGGAATTTCTCAGTGAAGTTACTATTACTACTAATGGCTGAGAAGTGGTCTGCGAGGTTATTTGCTTTTTGTTTAGGGTTTGGGGAGAGTAGTATAGGTAATGGGGGTTCTGGACCACTTCCACTGGAGCTGGATTTATATACCCATACTGCTACTACAGGTGGCATTTTTTATGTCAAAATGATTATGCGATTCAACGATAGTCATGAGATTGGCTCCAGCTCACCACCACCTGGAGCCAATCATTGCTTCAGATGAGCCTAAATGGTAATGAAAATATTCTTTATTATTTTTATCAATAAAGCGATATTCAACATTTTTATTAAGTTCTTCGTTCATTTTACTAGGACTATATAACTACACTCTTCTTGTTAATTGATAAGAAACAATTGATAACCGTATTTGGTTGGTTTGACATCACTGATATAATAAAAACCTTGTGGTAATTCTCTCCATTTAATAGCTTTTTCGATTGTTGTCTCCATTATTATATATTTATCTAAGCATTTGTCTAAATGTGATCAAACGATAGTAAGCAATCTATTTTTAATCTCCAACCAGTTCTTTGGTTTTGGCACGGAATAATTGATGCGCTTGTTGCCTCACCTGTTCTATGAACTTTTTTTCTCGTCTTTGCTAATACCACTGGTCTTATGAGAATTGAATGGAATCTTTTGCTTCATTGCATTGTATTTGGTGAGTTCTGACAACACTAAACGAGACTCCTCCTCGGATATCTTACAATCGACCATTGCTGTCGAAATATGATCCTCAATGCTGTTCAACTTTGTTTCGGCGAGTATCCGAATATTATCGTGTTTTAATGCTTTCTTTTGCAACCTACGAGAAATGAATTTTATCGCTATTCCTGCCAGTCCTGAGACTCCAGCAGCTATTTCCATGCGAGCACGATAGGCGCGGTGATTATAGTTGATAATAAACCAACACCTGCTACACCGAGTCCCATGCCAGCTGCTACAAGCGCGGTGTCAACTCCGTCCAGAGCATTCACGGCTCTGTGATACTTTTTATACAATCCAAGTCTCAACTCCCTCTCCTTCTCTATTCGATGTTTTATGTCGCTTATCTGATGTAATCGAAATCCATCAACAGTATCCCATCTTTTCAAATGCCTCATCCAGCGCCGGATATAAACTCATAATGTATATTACGATCATACAATAGTCTTTAATTGGTCTTGCTTAAATGTTTTGAGAGTATACATCAACCTTATCAAATGTATATTATACGACAAGAGTGAGTGAGTGAGTGAGTATGGTTTTACGCCGCTTTTAGCCAGAAATGGGCTTCACACATTGTACCCATGTCGGGAATCGAACCCGGGTCTTCGGCGTGACGAGCGAACGCTTTAACCACTAGGCTACCCGACCGCCCCTATACAACAAGAATATCTTAGTAAGAGAAATACTACCACTTTTAATAATTTCGACCCCCTCGAGGGTTGCAACGGGTGATGCTCCGATATGAATAACACTGCAACACCGACGCTCGTGTTTCTTGAGCCATTTAATCGATAGACCTGGTAATATTTCGAAGGCATCTACCGGTGCATCTTCGAACAAGACTTCAATAATAAGCGTAGAAATATTAGGTATTGCACTCAAGTTAACTTTAATATCACTGAATTCAGTAACCAAATTTAAACTAACATTTTGTATGGCCGGACGACTATATAACATATGATCTGGGTCTTCTGGTAGGGGAGTGACTATCACACTTTTTCGTTTTGATGGGATATAAGCCCCAAGTACGATGCCACTATTTATTATCTTAGTTAAATTATGTCCCTTACCCATCATCACATAAGGTGGGGTAATGACGATATTCAATAGCCACTCGATTTTTGCGTCAACCATAGTCCATTTTTTATCGTGGTTGCGAGTAATATTGTACGAAGTGTTTTTAAGGAGTCTACTAATGTCGACATCGCTTAAATCTTCTAGATTACCCGTGAATGTAACTTCGTTCCGCTTGTATACATTATCCTGTAAGTGTAAAGCGTATAACTTACTATCGGTACCGGGTTTATCGAATCCTTCTGTGTCTCAGAGATCAGAAAGCACAATTGTATTACATTTTCTGAGCGTTCCAGGGCCTGATGCATCAACCATTATTTATAATATGGAGTGTTACGCTTAAGTATCCTATATGTACAGGTTGGTGTTTTACATCTAATACAGAAATTTTGAGGTCTGAAATAATACCCCGCTTTAATTTTTTATATTGTAATGATGAGAAAGATTCCGTTCTACCGCTATTATATTTTTCATTTTTCACTGGAATAGATCTGAGCAGAGTTGAAGGACTTTCTAGTTGAATATTATCCATCGTGCTTATTTGATCAAGATGGATGCACAACTCTTTATAGGGAACTAAGGCGGGCAATATATATACATGCACTGTTTTGTTGCGTGGTAATCTTACTGTCTGCCCAAATCCAAGTGCAATTGCTACGTTCTCGTCAATAAGTATATCTGTTTCTCCAGTGTATATTTTCACTGTCCCATTCGACTCATTTTGTGTGATACTAATTCCTTTAGGCTTAAAAATTTCATCATTGAGTGAGCATACGCTGTAATACCCATCAGGTATAGTAATGGATTTGTCAATACCATTGTTATCACCTACTATAAACATCTCATTATTTCTTCTCGCAGCATTTATATTGGTTCACTGAGGGTAATACGTTACATCACAGATAGCTACTTCGAGTTGACCATCCGAGTTATCGATAGTATGAAGCAGTTCAATAGACTGACCATTTGTTATTCCCGGGAGTGTAACATACATATCAAATATACAATGATACTATATCATAACTTAAATATGGAATCAACCATTATTTATAATATGGAGTGTTACACTTAAGTATCCTATATGTACACGTTGGTGTTTTTCATCTAATACAGAAATTTTGAGGTCCGAAATAATACCACGCTTTAATTTTTTATATTGTAATGTTGAGAAAGATTCCGTTCTACCGCTATTGTATTTTTCATTTTTCACTGGAATAGATCTGAGCAGAGTTGAAGGACTTTCTAGTTGAATATTATCCGTCGTACTGATTTTATCAAAATGGATACACAACTCTTTATAGGGAATTAAATTGGGTAATGTCTCTCCATCAAATGTTGACCTGAATATTGTTATAATTCCGTGTGTAAATCCAAGTTTAGCTGATAAGTTCCCTAAAATCCGTACACCTTTTTCTCGAGTGTTGATTTTCACTGTCCCATTCGACTCATCTTGTGTTAGAATAATTCCATTAGGCTTAAAAATTTCATCATTGAGTGAGCATATGCTGTAATACCCATCAGGTATAATAATGAATTTTTCAATAATATTTTTTTCATCTAATATCCATATCTTATTATTACCTCTCACAGCACTTATATTGGTCCACCGAGGGTAATACGTTACATCACAGATAGCTACTTCGAGTTGTCCAGCCGAGTTATCGATAGTATGAAGCAGTTGACATACCATCGTCTATAAAGCGTTTTCAAGATGTATTACAGTACGCTCAATCCAAAATGGACTACATTTATGCAACGGGATTATACATGTCTCCGAGTAATACGGAACTTAAGATCGGCCAAGTGATAGGTTATAATAATAAAATTGTTATTGCTACCGATCAACAAAAAACAGGTATAAATTAAGATATTAACGTTGAATTAATAACGCAAACAATCACAGGCGAAAAGGGAATAGTCAAGCCACAAACACCAACTATCGCTCAACCATCTACTAACGCACAACCACAAGTGTCACCGCATATTGCGGCTAAAAATCAACAACATATCGATGAAAAAACAGCGGTTGTTTTAGGTGGAGTCGTGGTTGGTTTACTCATGATTTGGTTAAATAGTTCTTAGCGGATACGTACAACAGCCCTGCAATTGCTACAATCAGTGCCAACAAGTTTTGACTAAGCCAAGTGGTGGTCTTAGCTAATAAATTCAATAGCCAGGAAACAACACTCCCTATTATACCGGGAAGTGCAGCCGTGGCTTTCTCAGCAAGCTTTCCCAGTGCTGAACCTAATGCTTTTAAATGCTTTTTTATCCACTCTTTTATACCATCCGACGTAGGAGGAGTGGGCGGTGTACTACCACCTGTACCACCTGTGCCACCGGTTAACGCGAGAGTCAAAGTCGATATAATAAATCCCAACGCGGTTAAAATACTGGCAATTGTTATTCCCTGTTCTCTGAACAATGTTTTAATTTTTATCGACCAGTGTAGTGTCATCGTTGAGGACATGATCGATAGTTTCTTGAATTCAACTGATTTGTGAACGAAGTGCCACTCTATTAGTGGAAGCAGCCTCGAGGCGGGCCGATCTTTCGTCTTCTAAGTTACGCAATCTTTCCGCTACGAGGCGTCTACTGAACTCATCGCCCGCCTGTTCAAGTTTTGTTTTCTCGTAAACTATATGCTTGTCGATTTCGGATATCTTGGCCATATTATTGGTGAGTTCTCCCTGCATTGTTCGCATTGCTTTGTCAAGACCTCGTAATTCCCTAATACTGAACTCCGAATATGGTGATACACTGACCGTGGAATTATCATAGTAGGTACCCAAGTAGTAGGTACCCAAGCTTCCAAATTATCTGTGTTTTTAACGAGTTCAGTACGCACAGTCCTAAGAACCTTAGTAGTCTTCGCGGAAAGTCGTGAGTAGTCTACAAAACCTAATTTATCACGAACAGTGCTGATACCGTGTTTACCGGCTATCGCAGACAAGGCTAGGAGCTTACGAGTATGAGAATGCATAAGATCAATATCCGGAGTGCCACGCAGTCGCAATATTCCTTTACTATCTATCGTAAACTTTGAATAGTCACGAACAATAGGACTATCATCTTTAAAGGTATCGTAATAACGGCTGGTTTCAAAAGTTCATCGTTAAGATTCATAAAGCTGGTTTCATCAGTACCCTCTTCGATTGGATTCGGGTTATCGAAATAATCTAGATCAACATCAGTTATTTTTATATTACACATATGGTTACATAATTTCAATATAACAATGTCTTTGCAATACGGACGCAAGTTAAACCCACAACGTAGGCTTCGAGATCTATTTGGGGTCAAAGCAATTCGTCAGTCTGTAACTATAACTAATAACCCGAGTACCATCGATCAGAATCAAACGCTTCTGGTTCGCTTTCCTAATCTCGGCGCACACGATGTGTTAGTTCCTGGAACTGTCCGACTAGCATTAGTTTGACTTCTACCGACGTTAACAGGGAGCCCGTTCAGAACATAGGTCGTGCTATCGTTAAGAAAATCGCCATTAAAGTTAGCGGTAATGAGGTTTTGAGTATTGAGGATAGCGATGTATTCTATTGTTACATGGATCTCTGGAGCACGGATAAAGAGCGGGAAAACTTACAGTACCAAGGTATTTGTAATCGGAACACATTGAGACTGCGCGTGGGCGCTGATAATGGTGAAAGTACCGTCGTAAAAGATAATGGCCGTTGCTGACGCATTAGAAAACCAATTCTATATTCCGCTAGACTTTGAATTACTAGATTCCCACATGCCCTTTTATCAAGCATCCCTAGCTGGTGAAGATGCTAGCTATTCCATTGACAATATCTCGCTGGAATAAGATATTATAACGGATCCCGAATTAGCCAGACAAATTCGTAACCATTATACCGGAAGTTTAGCCATTTTGTACGATCGCGTGCTTCGACACCGAAAGATCACGAGGGACAAAAAAGATATGATGTAGAATACAATCCCAAGTTCTACAATCCCAAGATTACAAAAGTAGAATTGACTATCGAGGGCGTTCCTAATCAACTATATAGCCAATGAATGCTAGCGTATCACCAGTGGGATGAGATTAAAAAACTTCCTTCTATAAAACGAAGCTCGGAAGTTATCGCGGTCGTGAAAGATCTGTCTCTCGGGAGTGTATCGATGGGTGAATACCTCACCACGAAGAACGCGCTATGGCTCGACATGCGAACAACGGACGATGACCAACCACACGGCAGTGGGAGGAGAATAGAAAATGCTAGCGAGGGTGTCACTATACAGATAACGAAGCTCCAGGAAACGGCTGGTAAATTAAACATATATTTGTACGTGATTATGGATGTGCAACTTAATATACAGAATGGGAGATTCGTGCAAGCAATCTATTAATAATCTTTTACCTAAAGATCCGCACTGCGCTATCATATGCGGGCAAACGGGCTGCGGAAAAACAGCTTTTATTCTAGATATTTTACAAAGTCATTATCGGGACAATTTCGATCATATTATTATTCTGTGATGAATGATGATGGGGTACACAGAGTTGATCTGGGTGATCGTTTACAAGACTGTTTACGAGTATGTCACCATAAATACAAAGGAGAATCAACTCTTTTTGTAATAGACGACTGCAGCGCGAGTAAAGAACTCACAAAAAAGAAAGATATGCTTTCGTATTTAGCATTCTCCGGAAGGCATACTCAACATAGCGTTTGGGTACTTACTCAAAAATACAACTCTGTCCTGAAAGATCTCAGAGAGCAGACCAAATGGGTAGCACTCTTTCATTGCAAAGATCAAGATTCATTCGAGGAATGTCTACGCGAAAATGATGTTATTTATACCAAGCTTGAAAGAGATAAAGTCAGAAAACTGTTAGCGGCAACGAAGCACTGTAAACTCGTATTAAAAAACGACCAACCAGCTGCTTATGCAATTGCTTAGCAAAATGTAGCAAAAAATGTGGAAAAAAATTATAGCAAAATGTAGCAAAAATATAGGAAAATTATAGCAAATATAGCAAAATTATAGCAAAATGTAGCAAATTGAACATTAGCGGTTAATATGACATAATGTGGTTCGAAATCATCATTCTTTCGCAACAGTTCATTATTACGGGATGTATTGGATAAGCCATATTATATTATGTTAGACTTAAATATCTCCTTAGGTATTACATTATGGAATGCGACGAACTCATCGAACAAATGCTCAAAGAATCTGATGTAGACCAACATGTTGATAAATCTTTAGATTAACATAGAGAAAGACTCGCTGCTTTGGTAGCCGGTGGAAAATGTTCCCAATATTTGGGAGAAAATTATACCATCGAAAAAATTGATAACATGACCGACGAAGAGATTAAAAAACTGTATGCGAGTTACGAGTCTAGACTGGGAGCTACCATGACTAAAACGATAGGGTCGGCTATATTACAACTATACACAGTCGTAGCTAGTACGTTTCTCCCTATCCCGGCAGAACATTGCATGTATTTATGCGAATCTCTCGAGAAAGACCCATTCATCGAACACGCTATAAGCTCAGTGAGCTGTGAGTTTTATCATAGATACGGAATGTTCTTAGCTCCGTTCACCACAGCTTTAATAACGGCTAGGTATTGTCAATTTAAACATACGTGCCCACTTAATAATAATGGAGACTCAAGTGACACCACAACAGATTGCGGAAACACAATCACAACAGATTGTGAACGAGGAAATACAATCACAACAGATTGTGGAACCACAATCACAACGTGTGAAAAAGGAAGCCAGAGTGACGAGGAAGAACCCCCCAAAAATCGCGGCTTGTAGAAAGGGCGGACTGGCTCGGAAAGCGAAACTAATGAATAATTCAAATATTGATCCGATTAAAACTTGGGCACTAGTAGGAGTTGTTGCTATAGCGGCTGTATGGTTGTTTTATAAGACCGGAGAAGAGAAAACGTCACCCCCGATGTCACAACAACTTGAATTAGAGGTTAGCCCCCATATAATGCTATAAGAAGCATGACTACTCCAGTTACAGACAGTAAAATGTTGGTAAACGAAACCTATCATTCAGCGGTGGTCAGCGGCTTGGCCATTGGCTATGCTTGTATAGCTAAAATGATTACTAAAGCCACACCACCCAAGCTAGATTTTAATGGTTATGTTATCATTATGATGATTCTCGATATTGGATTAGCAATGGCAACAAAAGATATGCTCATCAAACAAGGGCTTATCCCGGAAGATATAATGAAGTAATTAAACATTTGAATATTTTATATTATTGAACATTTGAATATTTTATATTCATATAAACATGGCAACAATTGCGATGATGGTCGGTGGAGCTATTGTTAATGCTCTAGCTTTTACGGGGAGTAATCTTTTATTTTCTAGTATGAGGGAATCAAACGCTAAAAAATTTGAAGAGGAGCGTAAACGACATAACAAAGCTTTAGAACAACTCGAAGCAGCTCAGTCACAATATACACGGCAGAGAATGAAGAGATTAGACTTTATTCATGAAGAAATGCCTAAGGAAGGACATTCAATTCAAACGTTTAAGGATGCCGAATCTGCCATGCATGAATACTTCCTCGTTTATGGGAAAAAACTTGACCCAATACCGAGACCAAAAATGAGTCAGTTTTATACACCGTCAGAGGCTCAGAAAGACCGCGAGGTCGCATTTGTGATAATGGGGTTATCAGCTGTTGCAATTGTCAGCTATACCATGACCTAGTTAGGGGAGTCAGAGTGACAGCTAATCAATAAATCACCATGACAGCTAATCTATAAATAGCGTTGGCTGACTGTCTAATCAATAGTGTAGATGTGATTTACCTTTTAGACAAATGATATGATATGTGTATAACCATGAATCTGTGCAAATATACACTCATGGGGAAATCGATTCAATGTCAGAAGCCATCTGTGGGTATTTACTGTGGCACTCACGCTTATAACATCAGAAAGGGTTTTAAAAATTACGTTTGTTCTGTATGTGGGATTGGAGTCAAATGTAGTTAAAGTTTATGTAAGAGTCACGGTGCTGATAAGGTCAGGAAGCAGATTATTTATGCTAGGAAGAGAGATTGCATCAATGAGAGGAATAGGTTGGGGAGAATACGTATTTATATATGAAAAACAACCATTTAGACAAATGAATCATTTTGTATATACCATGGTCACAATGGTTTTTGTCAGAGAGTTGAAGGCTATGGCAAAACAACGTGGTCTACGTGGATATTCTCGAATGAGAAAAGCTGAATTGATTACCTTACTCGGTTTGGAATACAACAAACCCCAGACTGTTAAAGAACTCAAAGCTCAAGCACAAAACAGTGGGCTGAGAGGTTATTCTCGAATGAGAAGAGCTGAATTGATAGCTTTACTAGATAATAGTGATGATGATAATATTCAACAACAACAAGAATTAATATTTGTACCAACATCCGCCGGCGTTGGTAAATATCTAAGAGGTTGGAAGATGTATATTAATTCCAACATGGTTGTTAACGATATTAAGCCCATCATATCGAGTAAAATTAACGAGGAGTTAGATGATTCACATAGTATAAAATACCAGCTGACGATTAAAATGTTATTGAGTAAAAGTAACACAGACGATAGCATCGAATATACCGAACCATATTTCCGTAGCAATCAAGAAGTTATATCCGAATCGGATACTATAAACGCATCATTAGATACATCAATTCAGAGGATGCAGGAAACTTTAGAACGTTGGACTAATAGAGGTTCGGGTTGGGGTGTGGATAAAATCGATAGTTTATATTTAGAAATTATATGCCTTTCAAAGGTGGATCTTATATAGATTTACCCCCGTATTATAAGAAGAAAAAAGCCATAATTAATGTAAATAATAAATCCGATGACTGTTTAAGAATGATGATAAGATCTGCATTGTTCCCCGCTATCCCCAAAACGATGGACTCAACTTTGATGGTATAGACGAACCTACACCAATATCACAAATTGATAAGGTGGAAAAGCAAAATAATGTTTTCGGACATTCTTAAGGAATTGTTGTACACAGGATAAGTTCCGCTCTGGAACATATCACCAGAATCAATTCATTTCTGATTGAAAAAGATGGAAAATATCATCATACATGGATAAAGAGCTTAAACAGGCTATTATACGATCAAACTAAACATAAGGAAAAGAAATATTTCTGCGAAAGATGTCTACATGGGTACAGCAGACAAGATCTATTAGAAGCGCATAAAGAAGACTGTAGAGGTGTTGGACAGACTGCTATCAGGATCGATATGCCTAAAGAGGGAAAAATATATATTAAAATTTGAACATTATTGTAATCAAATGCCAGTACCGTACATAATTTATGCCGACTTCGAAGCACTTATCAAACCCATAGAAAATACCAACCGTAGCAATCAAGATAATAGTTTTATGTACAAAACTCAAGAACATATTCCTTGTGGGTTTGGATATATAGTTGTAAGGTATGATGGGAAAACAAACCCGCCCGTGATTTACAGAGGTCCCGATGCAGCGGGAAAGTTCCTAGAATATCTACAAAACGAAGAGAGAATAATCAGGGAAAAATTATCGCGTAAGAAACCCATGTGTTTGACGAGGGATAATTGGAGGGCCTATAAGAAGTCAACGAGTTGTCACGTTTGTAATAAACCCTTGAATGGGGATTCCGTAAGAGATCATTGTCACGTCACGGGTAATTATCGGGGAGCCGCGCGTAACGAGTGTAACTTGAAATTAAAAATGAATTCTCAAACAATACCCATCCCCGTTGTGTTTCACAACCTTAGGGGATACGATTCACATCTCATTATGCAAGCTATCTCAAAGACCGACGGCGGCTTAACGTGCATTCCTAACAATATGGAAAAATACATTTCGTTCTCGTTGACTAAACCTATACATTATAGGGACAAGGATGGGAAATCTAGAATAAAGCAAAGTAATGGGCTTAGATTCATAGACTCCGTACAGTTTCAGTTTCTGTCCCTGGACAATTTAGCTAATGCGAACAATCCCCATGATTTTGCGATAACAAATCAATATACCGATAAGATAACTCATCATTTGTTGCTGAGAAAAGGTGTATATCCTTACGAATATATGAATGATTGGTCTAGATTCGAAGAAACTGAATTACCACCCCTCGAATCATTCTATAGTAACTTAACAGAATCTTAAATAACAGATGCCGATTATGAACACACTCTGACTGTCTGGGATAAATTAGGTTGTAAGAATTTAGGCGATCATCACGATCTGTACTTAAAAACCGATGTACTCTTACTCACCGATATATTCGAGATATTTAGAAAGACATGTTTAAAACAATATGGCTTGGACCTGACATGGTACTATTCCAGTCCCGGACTATCGTGGGATGCATTGTTGAAGAAGACCGGCGTAGAACTAAAACTACTCACAGATTACGATATGCACTTGTTTATTGAGAAAGGATTAAGAGGGGGCATATCGATGGCAGCGAAAAGGTATTCTAAGGCTAATAATAAATTAGTGGAAGGATACGATCCGAGTAAACCCAACACGCACATATTATATCTCGATGCCAACAATTTGTACGGATGGGCTATGAGTCAACCTTTACCCACGGGTGGTTTTGAGTGGGTCGATGATATCGAAGTGAATGATGCAAATAAAGGGTACATACTAGAAGTTGACTTGGAATATCTAAGTTCGTTACATAAAGACCATAACAGTTATCCGCTAGCTCCCGAAAGATTAATGGTTAATAAAGATTGGATGTCTGAATATCAAGGCTCCTTAATGGGTAATAGTAGGTTAGCTAACGTAGAAAAACTTGTACCAAATATGAAGGATAAGACAAAATATATAGTTCACTACAGAAATCTCCAGTTGTATCTATCGTTAGGTATGAAACTTAAGAAAATACACAGAGTTCTAAAGTTTGATCAAAGCCGTTGGATGGAGCCCTATATAAGGTTGAACACAGATTTAAGAAAGATAGCTACCAGCGATTTCGAAAAGAATCTGTTTAAGCTCTTGAATAACCTCAGTATTTGGTAAAACTATGGAGAATATAAGGAAGCGTGTTGATGTTAAATTAGTCAGATCTAATGAGGAAGAAAGACTCAGGAAACTTATAGCCAGTCCGGCTTTTAACAGACGCAAGATATTCGATAACGACTTAGCAGCGTTGCATATGCAGAAGAGTAATATAAAATTCAACAGACCGGTGTACGGCAGTATGAGTATTCTCGACTTGTCAAAACACTTAATGTATGACTTTTATTACAACGAACTTAAGAAGCAATAGGGCGATAGATGTGAGGTGTTATATACCGACACAGATTCTTTGTTGATGGAAATACAAACCAAGGATGTGTATAAAGATATGGCAGAAAAAATAGATATGTACGACACGAGCGATTACCCAAAAGATAATCCACTGCACAGCGTAGTAAATAAAAAGGTGTTAAATAAGATGAAGGATGAATGTGCTGGGACCCCTATAGCGGAGTATGTAGGATTAAGACCTAAGATGTATTCTATAAAGAAGTCCGATAATGGGGAGATAAGAAAAGCTAAGGGCGTTAAGAAGTATGCGCCAACGCAGGTTTGCTTGGCATGCTTTAATGTAAACAGGGTTAGCTCCCCTTGGTAGCTCGCCTGTCTGGGGAGGCTCGCTTGGGTTTCGCGGCTCGTTTCGAGTGTTGCCAATAAATATCATCAAGTCTTTACCTGTGTCCTGTCGATGTGTGACAAGTGTACAGTTCCTCCTAACCTAACTGGCGTGGTGGCAGCGGGTTTGAACTCACGTCTAACGAAGCAGGCGACACAACGAACTGTAGTACTTGCATACTTTCACTGAACGTGATCAACAGGTCAGGCGGTAGAGTGCCTGGATAACGCAGAGTAAACAAGACTGTCATTATGGCCAACGCTCAACGTGCCCCGAAGCAATGGTGCCTCGGTAAGATTGAGACTGTAAATTCTTTCGAGAACTGGAGGCAAAATCTCCTTTATACATTATCTTTGGACACAAATTTTACTCCATTTCTTGCCGACGGGGCAGTCTGGCATAAGAAAACTAGGGCCACGCCACTCAGGGGCATGACTGACGACGGGGAAGACGTCCGTGAAGCTATTAGAAGAACTGCAAGACAGAAGGTTAGCAGTTTGGAGCTCATGCTCGGCCAGATTGCCAATTATTGTCCGATAATTTCACGGAACACCATAATAAAATCCTCAACGTCTGTAGATGCCATATGGCATGCCATACGCCTACATTTCGGGTTCCAAGCAACCGGCGCTCATTTCATTGACTTTGCCGAAATCAAACTTGAAAATGACGAGAGACCGGAAGATTTGTATCAGAGACTAATGGCTTTTGTGGAGGACAATTTACTCCGCCGTGAAGGGGGAATAACCCACTATGGCAATGCACCTGAAGAGGACGAGGAATTGTCACCATCGTTAGAAAATTTTGTTGTGCTCACATGGCTGAGGCTGATACACGTTGAACTTCCAAAGCTCGTCAAACAACGTTATGGGACAGATCTTCGCTCACGAACAATTTCCTCTTTGAAACCTGAAATCTCACAGGCTCTCGATTCACTTTTAGATGAAATCCGCACAGCAGAGGATGCTAAGGTTATGAGGACAAACACTTCACAACAGCGCTCGTCATTCTCACGTTTTGCTAAAGCACAACAAACGGGTAGAAAGTTTCAAAAATCATGCCCACTGTGTAAAGCTGCAGGACGCAGCGATCACGTTCATTATCTCAGCGAGTGCAAGTTCCTTCCAGATCATGACCGGAGATACATGGTCAAAGCAAGACAAATTGCCAGTATACTTGATGACCCTGCTGACGATGCTAGTGATACAGTTGAAAATGCGTGTGCAGTGCCATCTACTGAACCTGTCTCCACTCTTCGTGTGCAAGTCCGTCAGTCGCCCTATATGTACTGTTTCTGTGGCCACCAGACGGCACGAGTCACTGTAGATAGTGGAGCTACTGGTAACATGATCCGCCTCTCAACAGCAACAGGCTTCGGCGCTGACATCAAGACTAGCTCTCAGTCAGCCCATCAGGCAGATGGCTCTTCCCCACTGAAGGTCGTTGGAGAGACAAGAATACTTTTCACACGCGACAACAAGGAGTTCGATTTTAATGGTCTTGTGGTGGAAAACCTGGACGTAGAAGTCCTTGCAGGCATACCATTTATGGAGGCCAACGATGTGGCAGTACGCCCTGCAAAACATCAGATCATACTTGGTGATGGCACGACATACACATACGGTTCCACAGAAACAACTGGTGACGAACATACTGTGAGACGAGCTTGTGTACTCAGAGCCCCAGACACTTCTACTACCATATGGCCTGGAGACTTTATTGAGGTGCCGGTTCCTGAAAGCTTTGCTCCTTCGGATTTCACATTTGCCATAGAACCCCGCATAGATACCAGACCTGGACGCTCTACCTTATCATCCACTTGGCCAGAATTAGGAATTATCTCAAGCGTCTCAGGCAAAATCAGGATCCCGAATCTGTCCGACACTCCACAACTGCTCAAGAAACACGAGCACTTTTGCCAGATTCGCCCAGTTTTTATACCTGACTGCGACCCTGATTATGATGTTGAGCCGGCACACCTGCTACCACCAACTATGTCCCCTCAAATTAAGGACATTGGTTTCTCATCCACTGTTTGTGTAGACCCAGACAATATCCTCCCGCAAGATACCAAATCTCAGTTTGAGTTACTACTTACGGAGTTTGACGATGTGTTTAACCAACATATCGATGGCTATAATGGTGCTTCAGGCCCCTTTCAAGCATTTGTTAACATGGGACCTGTACAACCTCCACAACGGAAGGGTCGTGTCCCGCAATACTCAAGAGATAAACTTTCTGCGCTCCAACAAAAGTTCGATGAACTTGAGCGGATGGGTGTATTTGTACGACCTGAAGATGCAGGTATCCAAGTAGAATACCTCAACCCTTCTTTCCTAATCAAGAAGTCCAGTGGTGGTTACAGATTGGTGACCGCCTTCTCTGATGTAGGACGATACAGTAAGCCACAACCTTCCCTCATGCCTGATGTCGATTCTACTCTAAGACAGATTGCCAAGTGGAAGTACATTATAACCGCAGATTTAACCAATGCCTTTTATCAGATTCCTCTGTCCAAGGAGTCGATGAAATACTGCGGTGTAGTGACCCCGTTCCGTGGTGTGAGAGTATATGCCAGGTCTGCAATGGGAATGCCGGGGTCTGAAACTGCATTGGAGGAGCTCATGTGCCGCGTAATAGGGGATCTTTTAGAGGAAGGGGTGATTGCTAAGCTTGCTGACGACCTTTATTGTGGTGCTGATAGCCCGGATGAGTTACTTCGTCATTGGAGACGCGTACTTGAAGCGCTCAAACACAACAATCTCAGATTATCTCCTAACAAGACAGTCATTGCTCCCAGGACAACAACCATCCTAGGATGGCAATGGCACCAAGGATCCATTCAGGCGAGCCAACACCGCATATCAACTCTGGCTTCTTGTTCACCTCCGGAAACAGTGACTGGCTTACGGTCATTTATAGGAGCTTACAAGGTCTTGTCCCGTGTAATACCTGGTTGTTCCACACTCCTTGCCCCACTTGATGCTGAAGTGGGCGGTCGCCAGTCTAGTGAAAAGCTTCTGTGGTCTGATTCTTTGCTCGATGCCTTCAAAACAGCACAGGCTGGTCTCGCATCCAACAAATCCATAGTACTGCCCCACCCCGATGACCAACTCTGGATTGTAACTGATGGTGCTGTTAGGAAGCCAGGAATTGGAGCAACACTTTATGTAACACGTAGTGACTCGCCACGACTAGCAGGATTCTTCAGTGCCAAGCTTCGGCGACAACAGGTCGCATGGTTACCATGTGAGGTGGAAGCCCTTTCAATTGCTATCGCTACAAAGCATTTCAGTCCTTTCATTATCCAGTCAAAACACAAAGCATGTGTCCTTACCGACAGTAGACCATGTGTTTTGGCATTTGAGAAGTTATGCCGTGGGGAGTTCTCTGCTAGTCCTCGGGTGTCTACCTTCTTATCGACAGTTAGCCGCTACCAAGCAACGATACAACACCTCGCTGGTTCTGCAAATGTGCCATCCGATTTTGCAAGCAGAAATGCACCAGAATGTGACAATCCCTCTTGCCAAATCTGCTCCTTCATTGAGCGCACAGAAAGCTCTGTTGTTCGACAACTGTCTATAGAGGACATCATGAATGGAACAACCCGCCTTCCTTTCACAAGCAGGTCTGCTTGGCGTTCCTTGCAAGAGGAGTGCCAGGATCTTCGACGAACACATGCTCATCTTCTCCAAGGTACCCGACCATCCAAGAAGATAACAAACATCAGGGATGTCAAACGCTACCTAAATGCAGCAACCATCTCCAAGGATGGATTGCTTGTTGTCCGAAAATCTGAGCCACTCGGTTCACCAAGAGAGTGCATTGTTGTTCCAAGACAAGTATTAGACGGAGTCCTGACCACCCTACACATACAACTGGATCATCCATCTGCACACCAACTCAAGCAAGTATGCCATAGATACTTCTTTGCTTTGGACCTTGACCGATCCATAAACACTGTCTCAAAATCTTGTCACCGGTGCGCCTCCTTGCGTAAGACACCTCATGTTGTTGTGGACCAAAGCACCAGTGATCCACCTGAAACTGTTGGGTTTGCATTTGCGTCAGATGTTATGCGCAGGGAACGACAACTAATCCTCGTTCTACGTGAATGTGTCACATCCTACACTGCGGCCTGCATCATTACTGATGAGCGTGGCTCCACCCTGTGTGAGGCATTGATTCGTCTTTGCATTGAATTCCGTCCACTTGATGGCCCTCACGCTGTTATCCGCACTGACCCAGCCCCAGGCTTTAGCAGTCTAGTCACGGATGAACGTCTCCAGCAACATAGAATTACCCTAGAAATTGGCAGAGTGAAGAATGTGAACAAGAACCCAGTTGCTGAAAAGGCCATACAAGAATTAGAGGATGAGCTTGTGCGCCAAGACCCTGTACGGGGCCCCACTACACCAACAGCTCTTGCCATCGCTGTCGCCCGCCTAAACACACGCATTCGTTCACGAGGCCTGTCTTCTCGAGAGATGTGGACCCAGAGAGACCAATTCACAAACTGTCAGTTGCCTCTGTCCGACAAGCAGTTGATAACAGAGCAACATGTTAATCGCCAAAAAAAACCACAGTCACAGTGAAAAATCCAAGGCTCCTCGGAGTCATCGACCTGTTATTGATCAAATTGAGATAGGCGACCTGGTGTACCTTCATAACGATCGCAATAAAACATGTGCACGGAATCGTTACCTAGTAGTCACCAAAGATGGCCTCTGGTGCAATGTCCGCAAGTTCGTTGGGACCCAACTGCGGAACACTTCATACAGAGTTAAGCTCTCAGAATGTTTTAAAGTCCCACTTTGGAACAAGACACGTGTGCATGAAGCGAACAGTGAGGACACATCTGACATCGATGATGACCCACCTGAGACACTTCACCAGACACCGGAGACTCCGCACATTCCTCTGGAAATTTCTACTCCTCCTCTGCCACCGCTTAAGAATGACGTGTTTGATGACAATCACCCAACCGACATCAGTTCTGCGTCGGATCAATCTGACCCCCTATTTGACCCAGGTATACAGTCATCTTCAACTTCAAGGCCATCGCGTCAACGTCAACGACCAAAGCGATTTGATGAATACGTTTTGGACTTTTGAAGTATTGTGTTTGTTTTTTAAATGTTATGTTTGTGAGGGGCAGAATAATCCCCATCGACCAGAGGGCAGTCTACCCTATGATGGTTTACTTACCAATTGGTTTCATGGTTAACCAGAAATTGGATCTTTATTACATCATTGTTTACTTACCAAGTTGTTTTTCACGCCTATTTCCTTCATTATGGTTTGTTTAGATAACGTTTATCATGAAGAAAAAAAAGACAGTCACGCCAACGCAGGTTTGCTTGGCATGCTTTAATGTAAACAGGGTTAGCTCCCCTTGGTAGCTCGCCTGTCTGGGGAGGCTCGCTTGGGTTTCGCGGCTCGTTTCGAGTGTTGCCAATAAATATCATCAAGTCTTTACCTGTGTCCTGTCGATGTGTGACAAGTGTACAGTTCCTCCTAACCTAACTGGCGATGTGGTAAAAAAGCATATCAAACACGAACAGTATAAAGAAGCATTATTCAACGGTAGAACGTTCAATCACGAGATGAACTCTTTAAGATATTGTTCCTTTGTGTGGATATTCACGGATACATTCCTCAAACAAGGAAGCTGCCTAAAATTTATACACATAAATTTGGTAGGTTGTAATTATGATATTTGCATTTTGTTTTCCTTCATTTGAACCGATTCGTTCTTGTTTCTCTACGTCTTGGTTGGGAAATTCTTCAATGAGCGACAGACGTTGTTTTCACAGGTCTTTTCCTTTGTAAGTGTGTATATATTACCGTCAATTTGACTAAAAAATCTGTCCAGATTGATTAAGACGATCAAAAGACATCACAACAGATTATTATGTAGGATTAGAAGCCAAACAACATAGAAATGTACTTTTCAACGTAAAATTTTCAGTCTCTTGGTGATGACATTAAACATCAAAATGTTTGGAATTCCTTATCATAATACAGATGGAAATGTTTTTCAGTCACTTTGTAAAATAACTGAATATTTAGACGTTTAATAAATTTGTTACACATTTGACAGCAAAAAAATATACACACTATAAAAAAAGCAATGCTCAGGTGAAATATTTACTTTGTGTTGCAAGTCAAAATAGTGTAAACGAAAATCGCAAAATTACCAAGCAAGTAATTTATCAAAACTTCTTCACCATTACCGATGCTACCCACAAAGATACCTACATTTCCTTATTATCTCGAAAACTGTATTTCATTTTGTTGATCAATGTGACCATACGCCCTTATTACTACCCATAAAAGTGACTAATGCGCTTACGATTGGCGCAGCAGAGGTAGCGAACTAGTCTAGATTTCTGCTATACATCAGGGTACTCACTGGGAAAAAACAATAACAAAGGCAACAACCAGTCCCAGGGAATTGCGTTAGATCAGTGCCCCTTTAAGGGACCAAAATGGGATCGGTTGCGCGACGTAGGCCTCCTTCGAGTTCACCGGGCTGGTATAAATATCTTACCCTTACTCTATCCGGAAGTTTTCGTTCTTTGCCTCTCCGCGGTGCTGAAGATTCGGAAGTCACGGATTTCATTTTAATAGCATCGGATGGTTTCTTCCCGATTAATCTTGTTACTTCATTATTCAGAGCTGATACAACAGCTGACAATCGTGTCACCCATTCGGTTGATCTCAATCGCTCGGATTTCATTTCGATCCCATACTGATAGCCAAACAAACGTTCCGCTAATGTCCGGTTAAATCTTTTGACGATAGCTTGACTGCGGTGGGCCTCTTTTTCACCACGCCTGATTTCGACATCGTGCTTTGTTAACAGTTAAGTTATCGATCCCATAAACTCGCGACCGGGGTCTACTTGAAATAGCTTAGGCCATTTTAGCGGTCCGCGTTTATATATGCGGCTCAGTGCATTAGCTACTTCTGTTGAATCTTTCGAGGTTAATGGCTCAGCCTCTTTGTATCGACTAGCCACATCCACTACGGTTAAAGCGTATTTATACGTTTTGTTTTTTACCTTATCATAGGGAAGAAACAAGAGGTCAGCTTGAAGAACTTCATTCGTTGTAAAAATATCAAACTTCTTCCTCGGTATATAACGCGGTGTCGGTAAATATATTTGCCACATCGCTTGTTTCTTTAATAAATCCTTGGCCACATCTTTAGATACCTAAGCCGTGGTGGCTAATTTTTTTATTGCTCCTACACCTTTCCAATATCCTCGTGGGCTATAGTAAATTTTATTCATTATTAATTAATATTGATGTTTCTTTTAATACGACTCATGACTATCGTCGAATCGCATAATCATTTTGACATAAAAAATGCCACCTGTAGTGGCAGTATAGGTATATAAATCCAGCTCCAGTGGAAGTGGTCCAGAACCCCCATTACCTATACTACAAGGAGTTATTTGTGTTTGATGTTTGTTTGTTTCGTTTAAAGCCTCGGATTGCGTGTATTTAGCGCCATACTGTTCTTGTGTCTGTGTCTTTGCAGAATTTTGTCCAGTTTTTGGCTTTTGCTGTTTTGACTAAGCCTTGTACTTCATGGTTTAATTGATGTGCTATCTTTAGATATGTGTAGCCTCGTTTAGCTTTATTAAATGCGCTTTTGCAGGTTTTTTCATTTCCTCGGTCCACCAGGGTACTGTGGTTTGGCCTATCATTGGTGTTGTGAAGGGGATAGTTTTTTTTACTATATTGATTTTGCATTCAGTTAAGTTTTGGCAGTTTTGTTCGGGGTCTTTATTTTCGAGATCCGCTGGGTTGATCTGTTTGCATAGTGCTTTGAATTTGTCCCAGTCTGCCTTGTTATAATTGAATTTTGGTTCTAGGGGTTCATTTGGGGTTTGGATATTTATGTTTCCTATGGTTATGTGGATTGGAAAGTGGTCACTACAGAGTGGCTCCTCATGCACTTCCCACAAAGTGCTTTGGGACAGATCAGGGGTATAGATTGTTAGGTCTATAGCCGACATATTTTGATTAATTTAATCATATCTAGTTGGTTGGTTGTTATTTAGTAGTATTAGAATTTTTTGTTTATCCATTCGACGATGAGTTTGCCGTTTTGGTCTGTTTTATCTTTTATACCCTAGGAGGGGTGGTGGGCGTTGAAGTCCCCTAAAAAGATGGTGGATTTATGGCTTAGCTGATTTAGGGTTTCTGAGTCTTCAGGTTTCATTTGTTTCACTGTCCAGTTGTATATGTTTACAATGTTTATTTTTTGGTTGTGATGAGTTATTTGTATACCATATAGCTTCTAGATTTTGGGTCTTAATTGGTATTTTTTTATGGTTTATGTCCTCCCTGATATATATGATTAGGCCACCGCATGCTCTACCTGGGCGAGATTTAACTCTGTCGAGTCTAACCGAGTTATAATTAGGTAGGGTGAATTTAGATTTTGGGGAAAAGTGGGTTTCCTGAACGCATATGATATGAGGACCTAGGTTTTTCAGAAACATAATTTTTAATTCGTGGCCTTGAGCGGCCAGTCCATTGGCATTCCACTGTAATATGTGTAGTCATTCCATTATTTGGAGGGCTTCGAGTTTGGGGATTAAGTTTTGTTTAGGCGTAGGTTGTTGTGGTTTCTATTTTGAGATTTCTTTTAACGTGTTATTGAAGTTTTCGAAGGAGAGACTAGTAAGATTTAGTTTAGAAGCCACTGTGTGAAAGGATTTAATGTTGGGGCTGGGGGTGTTTTGTTTGAGTATATATGCTAGTAACATTGTAAGGTTGTTTAGGGTTTTGAATCCTGTAAGGTTTGGTGTTTTATGGTTATGTTTTGGGGGGGGGGTGGGGGTTTGAAGAAGACATTCCATGTGTTGAGAGGGTCATATTCTGTTGTCTTCTACGCTTATGGTTTGGGTTGAGGTGTCCATGTTGGTTTGTTGTCTGTTTATTTAGTGTAGACACTTCTTCCAGACAAATATTTATCCTAAGTTTTTTTATTTCTTGGTTTATGGATTTCAAACTCATTTCAAAAGTGAGGCAGGCCAATTTAAAAAAAAGAAAAAAAAAGCCTCTCACATTTTTTTTACTTGAATTTTGTCCTAAAAAGTTAGGTAGGTATGAAAAAAATATCCTGGAGTAACAAAAGTAAAATAACTCAATTTGTCAAGAACTTTTTATTATGTCCCTGGCACTTAGCTAGTGCACAAATGGCAATATAACAATATTCATGTCATGGGTGGAAATGCTTGAAAGACGCTGCTATTTTGGCAGCATGGGTCTTTGCTACTACATGTTTAGCCATACACTATTTGAAAGGTCTAATTAATCCTATTGTTTATAAATAGGTGGTAGGTCCATTAACAGTATAAATCTTTACAGGGATATGTTCTTAAAAATGTATTTTTTCCACAAGGATGCATGACCTATTCTATATTAATCAATAAGAAATTCATTGACAAATGTTTATATTCCCTGATGTGTGTAACTCATTTGTATAAGTTATCAATAGTCTTTGGAATTGGGAGTAGTGTATGAGAACGCAATTCCCAGTGGTGGCTGAATACAATTTTTTTCGAGATTCACCCCGATTTTGGTCCTCAGTTCATCTGATTCATACACAATAAGCACTTGCGTTCGTCCGTAAATGCCTGAAATTATTCACAATGAATATACTCAGAATATCTACTCCAATAAAAAAAAGCACCCCACAGTTTATTATGTAACTTATAGCGAGACAACTCGGATAGTTAATTACATTGTCTTCTCACAATGCTAAGCAGGTGCACGAAATAACAGGAAGAGTCATGCGTTATATAACATCATAAACGTGGAGGATGAAATCCACCTTCCAGCAAATTGTATACATTAGGAGTAGGGTAGATTCAGCTGTGCAGACAATTGAATAGTAGCGTTAACCAGTGGCATATAAGACGTTTGTACATTTAAGAACATATGTATTACTCATGGTCTTTGGGACGGAAGCGCAACAGATATGAACGATATCGATAGGTTTGTGCGAGGATCAAGGATTACTATCTATTTGCGACACAAGATCTATACTGTATTTTTCAGTGAGTATTTGTACGTGGGTCTATGGCCTTTATACTGAAAAATAAAGAATTGAATTGAATTGACACAAGATCATATTTCTTCGTCAGCAACATCTCACATATCCTGTGGTATCGTGTTTGCTTAGAATATAGAACAATGACTTCAAACACATTACACTATGCAGTCATTTTGTAGTCTTGTTCTTAACATTCATTCACTGAAATAGGATTGCTACGCAGTATTTAATTAACTTGTTACGTTGAATTCGAGACCAGAGAACATGATATGTATCGATACCGGTTGTTTATTAATGTTCACTAAAGGAGGGAGGGCTACAATTGACAAGGACCTCTTGGCTACAGGTCATGAAAATATGTTTCTCATGTCGTTGTGTTTAGTTATACGTGTGCGCCTTCACTAATGAAGTAAGTGAATGTTAAGAAGACGAGATAACATGTACCTGTATCATCCATCACACAAAACAATGTAGGTATGGTTTGACACTGTTTTAGAACGTTTTGTAAAACTTCTGTTGCTGCCTCTCAGAAGATCTGAATAAAAAGGTTATCATACTTATTGCCACATATTACGTTCTAAAATAGGAACATTTACAACGCGGGATTGTTGGCTCATTTTTTATGTACCACACCATATATTTAAGGAGAGTAGGACATTTCCCCCACACTGACAGTCCCCTACTCGGACAATATCCCGTACTGACATTTCCTCACACTGAATATATTAATAATTTATATTACAGTTTCATTTACAGTTTGACAAACTATTATAATATAAACATGAAAAGTCATCATCACATGTCAATTTCACTACATGTCACCAGCAGGAAAGTGCCATGGGAAATAGATTTTACTCTTTGTTCAGCTGTCCTTCATTTAAAGACACATTTGACAAAAAAATGCACGAACTGGTTGAGTGACCTCCTTTCATCAGGTTGAAAGGATTACCCACTGAGAAAGAAAGGATTAGAAATCGACATGCCATTACGTATTCACTACCAATGTCCTCTAATATTAAACTGATACCTTTGGTATCCCCTAATGACATCATGTATACTTTGTCACACCCGGTAATTGTTAAGATCACAAATCCTATCTACAGCCAGGCAGTCTATACATGTTTCCAATATCCTGTTATAATTAGTGGTGAATGCTAGAAAACACATCATGAAAGATATCCTGAGACGCCTCCAAATGTCCACTTCATAATTCTTACAAAAGTGATATTCTACAGTAATAACACTTGAAGGCTAATCCACAAATACCATCGCATCAATGGCTCAGAGTGGTGACCAGCATTCGTATATGCAAAAATTGCAAAATTCAAACTGCCGAGGATAGAATGCACTTTAAAGCGAGCTGCAATCTTCTTTCGGATATTTGATATTCGTTAAGGAGATATAATTCGATAATAATAAAAATTATTATCGAAATAAAATCAACTAAATTATCATTTTTAAAGTCTTAAATCTTCTAGATTATGTCCCTAACTTACGTTTAGCGTTCGACAGTTATAGTTATAATTCACCCAATATGCTGCTGATAAGACAATAATATTTGAATGCGCCCCGGATTTAATCGGAGCATATGTTAACGTTGTATAAAGGTCTGACGTAAATTGACTATCACCTGTCTGTAAAGTGTGACCCTCATGACGCCCTTATTTATTGTCACTGTCTTACTTAAACCATTCGAGTGACTCCGGTTTTCATTTTGTGTGACGGTTAGGGATTAAAACATTCTTACACCCCTCACGTACTTTGATTCGTCTCGATAAACATATCAATACAATGCTTATGTTATTGGTAACGATGTAGTCTCACTAACAGAACTAACAGACGGGCGCGAAGCTTTAGTGACAATACCCTAATTACTTCATGATATACATGACGATGAATGAGCGGCGACAGTCGGTTAAAATGTGTGCCTTTGTTGTCTATGCGTACGCTTATAGCACCTGGTCGTGTTTAAAGAACAGTTAACATTTTAGATATAATGGAGGGTTTACTACCGCTACGCCCGGACGGTTGTCACAAGCATGATGATCATGTCAAGGATACATAAGCGATAATTCAAATACAAATGTATATATGTTGCTCTTTCTAAATAAGCACATTTACATTTACAAGCAAACATAATTTGACAGAGTGTCATGATTTTGCTGAATGGTTGCTTGGCCACCCATATCAGGTGTTGGGTGGTCTGCAGGGCGTTATCAGGCGCCCTATTTTTTTTCTTCTTAGGTGTCAGGCGACCCCCAGCATTCAGCTGCATGATCAGGGTTTCTGTAGCTTTTTGTTCCGCCTATAAATGCGTGTCTGGTCAGACCCCGCTTACTTTTATTAGAATGCCAACCTTCGACCTGGTTGGTTGTTTGGGATCCTGTGGAGCTGAAACCTCTGCTCACCATCGTGAGCTTCGCTCACTTGCCTGTGAGATGCCCCCTATAATCCTCTATTGTTTTACTAATCAAAACGCTTCATTGGCTATCGTTTTACGAAAACGCTTATCGCAATAGAGTGATTTGGTTTTCTTTTGACACTGTTTCTGGTAAATATTCCCTGGATAGAGAAGATATTGGCGACATTGGTTCCATGCATCGTTTGATATTCGTAAACAATTCAAATTCATTAATTTGAGCTCGAACATATGTTTAAGAAAGTAAGAGAGGTTCTGATTACTCGCGAGTGTGTTATCGGATATGTTTTAAACATATTTATTTCACAACTTGTGAACTGGATTGGTAAACAAGCAAAAACTTATTTGAATACTGCTCCAGAATTAGAATAAAATATAATATGACAAAAGTACAGTCAAGGAATACAATTGTATACATTTATTATCTGATATGTCCAGTTGGATTGTTATAAGCTATAAGCTATAAATGTTTCGCCGATAGATGGATTCAAACTTCAAATGGTATATTTCAAAATTCAAGCGTCTATACTGACTGCACTAACACCCGCCAACAATGTTAGTGAAATATTGAATATGCTACAGTTTCATAATAAAAGAGACACAATCCTTTCCATATTCAAAAGAAAATCTCTGCTAAAAGCATTCCGACTCTTTTAGTGAGCATGTGTTTATAAATCACTATCAAATAGTGATGGTATCGGGCGTTCGTGAAATGTTAATTCCATGTAAGTGGAAAATTATACAACACAATCGTCTTGCCACCTACCATCCCAGATAATATTTCCCCCGGGCCCCTTTCAAGGATGTTCTTTTAAACACATACATGCGTATCTAAAGAAAGAAGTCTGTGTATTGCTTTAATAATACTATTGCAAATATTTAAGGCAAACCCCGTACGTTATATACCTACAATGTAGGTATGGTTTGACACTGTTTTAGAACGTTTTGTAAAAATTCTGTTGCTACCTCTCAGAAGATCTGAATAAAAAGGTTATCATACTCATTGCCACATATTACGTTCTAAAATAGGAACATTTACAACGCGGGATTGTTGGCTCATTTTTTATGTACCACACCATATATTTAAGGAGAGTAGGACATTTCCCCCACACTGACAGTCCCCTACTCGGACAATATCCCGTACTGACATTTCCTCACACTGAATATATTAATAATTTATATTACAGTTTCATTTACAGTTTGACAAACTATTATAATATAAACATGAAAAGTCATCATCACACGTCAATTTCACTACATGTCACCAGCAGGAAAGTGCCATGGGAAATAGATTTTACTCTTTGTTCAGCTGTCCTTCATTTAAAGACACATTTGACAAAAAAATGCACGAACTGGTTGAGTGACCTCCTTTCATCCTCTAATATTAAACTGATACCCTTGGTATCCCCTAATGAGATCATGTATACTTTGTCACTTTCAAGGATGTTCTTTTAAACACATACATGCGTATCTAAAGAAAGAAGTCTGTGTATTGCTTTAATAATACTATTGCATATATTTAAGGCAAACCCCGTACGTTATATACCTAAATTAAACTGACACTTTTGCTACGTACACGTGTCACAAAATGAACCCGTTAGACCACTTCAGAAATTGATTTATGAAATTGCAAAATGTCCGTGTCCAACGGGTCGATGCATATGTGAACCAACTATTCAATTATCTGTTTTAGAACATTGAAATGTTTCTAACACTGACAACAGGTATATTAAGTGAATAGTTAGAAGGGGCACTACTTATCAGAACGAATCACTGAAATCAGTGAGTGAGTTGGGTTTAAAGCCGGTAATCTCTTGACACCTATGTGAAACAACTGAAACAAACTAAGTGATTAGTTGAGAAACCAAACACGGGTTATAATATCCCGAAAAGATAAATATATTTTGAAATATTTGATTGTTACAGAGACACGTGACATCCAATAAGTTTCTTTGTACAGCTGCAGATGTGTGGAATATTGTTCCTTTATGTGAATATTTACGGTTGCATTCCTCGAACAAGGCAGCTGACTAAAAATATACATATAACTGTGGTAGGTTGTAATTATGATATTTGCATTTTGTTTCATTCATTTGCTGTAGCATTGAACAGAATCATTCTTGTTCCTCTACGTCTTGGTTGGGAAGTTCTTCGATGCGCGATAGACGTTGTTTTCACAAGTCTTTTCCTTTGTATGCGTGTATATGTTACAGTCAATGTGTAAAATATGATTCACTCAGGCAATCTATAGAATGTCTAAATATTTCAGGCGATTGACTGAAAAATCTGTTCATTCATTTAACAGATTGACTAAAAATGACTAAGACGGTCAAAAGGGCTTTAAAACATCACAATAGATTAATTATGCTGGGATTAGAATCCAAACAATATAGAAATGTACTTTTAATATCTTTACATTTTCAGTCACTTGGTGATGATATTAAACATAAAAATGTTTGGAATTTCGTCATCATAATAATACAGATGGGCATATTTTTCCATCAATTTGTGAAATAACTGAATATTTAGGCGTTTAATAAATTTCCTAAGTGAAACTTTTGCACATTTTGACTGTAAAAATATAAACACCATAAAATAAGCAA
Organism: Haliotis cracherodii; assembly: GCF_022045235.1. Taxonomy (NCBI): domain Eukaryota; kingdom Metazoa; phylum Mollusca; class Gastropoda; order Lepetellida; family Haliotidae; genus Haliotis; species Haliotis cracherodii. Next base: position 37,230,486 of record NW_027266286.1, read on the forward strand.
TGGGCAGGTGAAATATTTTCTTTGTGTTGCAAGTCAAAATAGTATAAACGAAAATCACACAATTACCAAGCAAGTGACTTATCAAAACACCGTCACCATTAATGATGCTACCCACAAAGATACCTACATTTCCTTATTATTTCCAAAACTGTATTTCATTTTGTTGATAAATGTGACCATACGCCCTTATACTGTCAATAAAAGTGACAACTGCGCTTACGAATGGCGCAGCTAAGGTTGCGAACTAGTCTAGATCTCTGCTATATCATCCGGGTACTCATGGGGAAAAACAATCACAAAGGCAACAACTCTCGGGGAATTGCTTTAGGTAATTGCCCATTTAGCAGTATTCCAGTTATATCACGTCGTGACAGCTTAATGTGTGAGGAAAGCCCGAAGTGATGCAGGTCTCAGACGTTTACCATTTTGTCGAACTCCACGAGCACGGGTATGGTGCTGACAAACCTAGAAACTTAATTGGGGCGAACCGTGTTACGAACCCACAATTATAGGTTTCTGGCGTGCCCAAGGGACGCAACTATGCACAGCGAATCGCAGCGCCTAATACGACTGGGCCACCCGTGCCCCCTACTGAAATCAAAATCGGGGCACCATGTTTTAAATCCCGAAGACGCTCAAATAGCAGTTCATGGAAGATTTACATCTACTCATCAATTCTAAGAAAAGTATGTCTAAATGATTAAAATTTCCCAATCAAATCTAGTTATAATCAGCCTGATAAGTCTTTGTAAATACTTACATGTATATTCTAGTGTCTTCCTCTAAAACACGAAACCAGCTCTTCCCTAAGTTTATTTCAGAAGCTTCATATAAAGTTGTGTTATTTCAATGTGGTAACTGTACATGTATGTCTTTGACTTGCAAATACCTTACTTGCATTTGCATGTGTTTGTGGTGGATACGCTCTAACCTGATTCATGAGTATGATTCATTAACACATGCTTATGATATAGTCGGAATGGAATGGAAAAGAAGTAAATTATTGAAATGGTTTGGTTATTTTGTTTCCAATAAAAAGCGTACTCTTTTACATTGTTGATAATTGTCCACACATCAAGAACAAGTCACTGTGTAAAACAAATACCTAACGACGTAATATTTGTGAAGGACATCGTTTATCATAGGAAATCTTAATAACCAAACGATTTTGTCCAGACTATTTCACATTATATTCAGAATAAAACTTATCACGAAACATTATGGGATACTAGACATGCACAAAACATTAGTTGGTTATGAGGTTTCCTGACCGTCATTTTGGCCGACACATGATAGTGTTTGATTCTGTTCTATCTTATTTGGTGCCGTGAAAATCACCTCAGCTAATGTGTACGAGTATTTGTGATTGGAGTCATGACCACAAGATCACCTTACATTTGAAGTCTAAATAAAGTATAGATATCGGTATTGGTAAAAGGAAAAGAAGCTTTACACTATGATCTTAAATAATGCAGAGTAGCATGCCATGGAAAACGTAACTCAAAATCAGTCAAGGAAAAAAGTAATACAATATATTGTACCATACATTTAGCACAAATGTCACAAGATAGCGTGACTATTCTGTCTCGAAAGTGGCGCGATAGTGCCGTGATCTAAAATGTTATCGCGAAAGTGTCTCGAAAGTTTCGTGTTAATGGCTTAAAGGTGGCGCGATAATTCCTCGTTAGTGCCGCAATAGTGGCGAGAAATTTTCGCGAAAACTGGGGAAGTTACTTATGAAATGTAGTGTATGCTGACATGCAAAGTATACAGAAAATGTAAATATTGAATATCTCATTTTGGTATTGTGGAAAAATCTGTAAAAAGTATGAATAATTATCGTAAAAAGTAACACTCGTTTAGATCTAGATCTTGACATATTTATTATTTATGAAATATTTAGAAAATAATGAAAACATATTTAAAAATATTGTTACAATTAGATCTATTTATTTAAGTCAAGCTAATGTAGAAATTTTGTAAATGAAATATTTACAACAGAATGAAAAAAACATTTCAGGCTGTCAGCATAAACCACAAAATTTACGATCTTTCAACTCTGTTGTTTTTCACCAAAATAATATTCTAATAAGAGCCCCCTCATTCTAATTTTGAAAGCGCCCTGGGCGCTTATTATGTCGAATATGGTAATCTGAATCTAAAAATGATGTAATTTGTGTTTCTAGAGCTCACAAACGCACCAGGTGTGTGGTCGAAAGGGGTATAGGACAACTGAAAAGAAGGTTTCATGTCCTACACAGCGAGGTCAGACTCAACCCAGTGAAGGTTTGCAAGGTGGTAATTGTGTGTGCCATTTTACACAATATATATGCAAACAGAGGAACATCCTTTTGCCAAGTGGTGCTGGTGATGATGATGATGATGATGATAACAATCCTCCCAACCACTTGCCACAGGCTATGGGAGATGGTCGTTTGTTCAGAGAGAACTTCGCCAACATTCACTTTCAAAGTATGTGTGCATAACATATTTAGTTTTGTTATGTAACTAATATAATACATATATATGAGTCATTCTTATTATTCATTACCAATCTACCACCTTATCGCCATGTGTTATTTTTCAGCTTATGAACTTGATATGAACATGTCAAAATTGTTAATGCCAAATTATGCAAGCTTAATCATTCTTCATTTTGCTTTTGTAACATTTAAATCAAACTTGATCTATGGGAAAACAATTTTGTCACTGCTGTTTCATATTTTTAAACAAAATTATAGAAAAAAGAAGACAACATATCTGATATTCCTCCCATCACAACAATGTGTTACATACATTTTAAAAAAAAAATGGTAAACATATCTCTTAATCTTGTTACTATTTTGCCACATGAAAAAAATTATCTTTGTAAATAGAAGTAGTCATTTTTGTAATCTATTGTACAACAAGCAGACAGAATGGGTGTAACTATTGCAGTATCTATAAGGAGACTCACTTACGACTTATAAATGTGTGACAAGAATAAAAGGTATTAATAATAATGTACCAAGGTATTAATAATAATGTACCATTTTCTGAAATTTGATTATGATTAAAAAAGTGTTTGGTACAAAGTTCTCATGAAAAAAGTATTGTTTCATGTCATGTTAAAAAGTTTATCTCAATTCACAGTTTAAGAACACAAATCTCATCAAGGTCTCCTTGTCTTCTGCAGGTTAGAGTTGGAGGCATGTTATAGCTGAGTTCATGAACATCGCACGTTTCTCAGGCTACTGACACCATATGTGCGACCTCAACTCTATATGTCACTCTACAACAGGTATGATGTTTCCCTTGTGAACACTGAGGAATAGATGAATTTGCCCCAAACAATCATTATCACGAAATAGCATTGATCAAAACAGTATTTTACCTACCAGATTACCACAGTTGAGAGCTTTGACGAATACTCACACATCTTTAGCCAAGCCTAAAATGGGCACGGTCCTCAACATCCCCTTTAAATTTTGATGGTTAGAGTAATTTCCCTTTCCCCCGCTTTCTACTAAAATCATACAGGACATTCCTCGAAATAAGATCCAAAATCATTTGTGTGTCAGGTTTAATTAAAATAAAAACAACAATTGGAATGATGATTATTTAACAAGAAAATATTACCTACTAAATGTACAAGATGATAATTGCTTTTGGGTGGCAAACAAAAACTTTGCATTGTATTTGCTTTGACACATGTCATATTTATATTTGTAAAGAAATTCACCAAATAATCTCACGACACAGATTGTTCTCCTACATGTTTCAGCTTTATCTTCAGAAAATCTTCAGAAAATTCTCCCTGAATATAAAGCTAAAACATGTAGGAGAACAATCCATGTCATATGATTATTGTGTGAATTCTTTACATATGTGCTACTGTGCACAAGTGAATCTCACCACTTTGTATGTAGTTATTATTATAATTATTATGTTCAATTTCAGAGTAGTATGAGATGCTATATTAGTAAATTGCAACTCAATAAAATCACTAATTACAAACATACCTTTGATATATATATAGCCATCTTACCCATATCATAATGCAAAAGGTTTGATTTAGGTTAACTGGTACAAGCACTGAAAACTATTTTAACTCAATATATTTACATGAAAGAGGAAATGTTAATCCTGTTGTTGTGATTGTTGTTGTCAATCATTTTACTTAAACTTCCTGTTATTACTTCAATGAAAGCAAAATCAGACATTCTTCACCAGCTACCTGATGTGTTATGTTTGGATGGGTGTACATGATGGCAAATAGCCCATATGATAACATTCTAAAACTTGTAAGCAACCAAACATGATATCCAATTTTAGTGTAGAACTCTTCAAAGCACACAAGAGATCACAGACACATAAGAATATACTCATGTTGAAATGTTCCATAGCCCAAAGAAATAAAGCCAGAAATAGGCTCTTACATTTTTTAAAGAAATTGATGAAATATGTGAACCAAATGTGAAACAGTTTTCTTATGAAATAACATCCAAATTACTTTTTAACCTCTAATTATAGACTTTTTGTGAAAAAACTGAAATTACAGAACATTACTAAAAAAAATTTGATTATGTGAACTTCAGTGAATTTATAATTTAAATTCCTGTAAAGGCAGCTGATTTCTTGAATTAATTTAACATAGAATGTGAAATAACTATTCAATTATAAGACTGATCTTTTCTCATTATCTCTAATTTTAGGGTTAGCATTTCTTTCTGCAGTTCCAGTACATCAATCTCTAATAATGTCTTTTTTCTTAGAAGTTGTTTGTCATCTAGGTCTTCTTTTCTTGAGCAGGGGACAGCTGAGGCTGAAGTACAGGTTGCTTGAGGTTGGGCTTGTACTCCATGTGGCAAGGCGCAACAAGCTTGATTCAAAGCCAAGGATTGCTGCTTCCTGACAACTGAAAAGAAAATGTTTCACATTATTGTTTGAGCCATAAACCATAACATAAATAATTCAATATCATAAATTTTTTATCACTAAAGTAAAAAATGTTAACCTGTTCGACATATCCATGACCTGGAATATGGTTGAATCGAAGCTCCCTTCAATTCCACTGATGCTAACATTTTTGTGTCCAAGCACATCATATACTGCCTCAGACACCACACTTAGCTTGCTCGGACCAGGTCCCCCTCCTGCTATAATTTCGAAATTTTTAATGTTGATGTACTTCTTGATACAATTAATTAATGTGACGCAATAGATAAAGATAAAGACATAACTCAATTTGTCTTAATAATATGGTGAACATGTCAAATGTTATTCATAAACTGTGTCTACTTTGGAATATGTATGATGTTTACTGCCTATACAGGTATTACAAAAAGCTATTTCATACTGCATAATGCATAAATTAATCATATATTTATAATGACAACCAAACACAACATAGTTTCAAACATTTATTATGATAAAATACAAATTATAAGTTTGGCATATGGGGAATTCTCAGGTATGACTAATGGTGCCCATGACTGAGCATCAATCATGCCAAGCATTGGAAACGATTTGGCCACTTGCTAATACTAACATGACAAAGCGAAGCTGGACGGCCAAATCGTTGGCACAAGACTAAGTGTGCACATGATCAAGCATCGATCATGCCCAAGCATTGGGAACAAACGCTGGCTATATTTTTGAGCATCAGAGCACAGCGAGTGACTACACATAACGGTACAAAATGATGCGATAAATGAGGATACAAGTAGCATACAAGTTGGATGTGGATTATTGAACTTTAAGGGGAAACTATCCAAGCAAGCTGAGGAGGATAGTAAGGCCTCAATTTGAGAGCCAGATGTGGAAAAAATAAAATACAATGATACAGCTGGCTGAGAATACCCCATAAGGAAATTACCCCAAGTAATTACGTACAGGATGGTAAGGTATATACCTGAACAACAAGTGGAAGTGGACGTTAACGCCAAGGCTTACTCTAAAACATGACACCATTGTGACACTGCATAGGAAGATTGTTTGACAAGGTCAGACAAAGCAAGAATCAACCATAAGATTGCCACTGAGCATGCTAAGTATGAGCAATACTGCGCTGAGCTGAAGCTATGGAGCTCTTGTCGACTCTGATATACCAAGCATAGCAGTCTGATTTCCAGCGTCCTAAGGCTTTAATCATATGGTCTTGTACATGAGCTTCAGCTGCAGAAGTGGCCGCTCCGATTCTAAAAGAATGTCCACTGAATTTCTTATGGTCATATCCTGCTGCCTCCAGAGTCTGATGTAGTTTATGAATGAAATAGTCATGCTGGAGAGGTATACCACAGTCTGTGAGAAGCAATGGGTCCGAGGCAAGTGCCTGAGACTGGTTGCGCAAGTTAACATAGTGTTTCATTGCCTGGACGGGACAAGTTGGTCAAGGCACTGCATGTACAGTAATTGTCACACCTTTCCCAAGCTGATCAGTCATCGACTGCTTGAGATACAGATCGAAGCAGGTGTAATTCTTGTCGAAGGTAATCAAACTCATGGATAAATGTTTTTGATACACATATTTGGCATAAGTGAATTCATCGCATCTCAAAAAGGCTTATAAAGCTAGACTAAATACAGCCTGCAATAACACGTTAGTATAATGATTGAACAAACGCTTGTCCAGTTGGAAACACAAATTGCGCAAAACATGAATAGTTACAGGTAAACGCTCTGCTGTCGGCACTCTGTATTCGTTGAATTGCTTTCATGATGGTCTCTAGCCTCAGAGGGTTACCAGCCGACCATGGATTCTCAATTCCATGTCTTAGATAAGCAAATCTCACAGCTGCGAGATAACTCCTGATTGTTGTACACTTAAAATATAGTTTGTAGAAGAAGTGTGCTACAAAACACAATAGGGTTTGTTCTGTGATTGGAGGCAAAGCAGCAGGTGACCAGCGTACACTACACATGGCCATGAAGGTCAGGAAAGTATGAATTCCTGATTTATACACCGCCTGCTTTTTTGTTGAGAGTGCTTGTGACCAGAGTTTGTTGAGATCTGAGCAGGTGGAATGGTGATTGCTGTGATTGGAAGACATGGGGTAGGCGCACTGTCTGCCATGGGAGCTAGCTTCTTGAATCTGTCCATCTGTAAGCGAGATAAAGAATCAGCTATGCAATTGTCTTTACCTGGTACATGCACAGCAACAAAATGGAAATTACCACAAGCAGCGGTCATTACAAGCTTCCTGACAAGTCTCATGATGAAAGGTGATTTTGATCTACACTTATTGATGATCTCTACAGTGCTAGTGTTATCACAGTGGAACTTAATGGTTTTCCTTGACCAATGATTTCCCCAAATTGCAGCAGCCATGACAATTGGATACAGTTCAAGTAGTGCTATTGACAGGTCACCATTCAGGATATCGAGCAAGTCTGTTGGCCACTGCTGCGCGAACCATTTACCCCGAAAATAAGCACCATAACCGATGGATGCTGCAGTCTGTGTAGAGTTCTATCTCTGGTGCTGCGATTGTCTACGTAGAAGAATGATTTGCCGTTCCAGTCTGTTAAAAATGAACACCACATCGAGAAGTCTAGTTTGCACTCCTGGGTAAGATTGACCTGATGATGTAGTTGGGGGACGGAATGCGCAAGCTTGAGCAGGTAGCTAACAAAGGCTCTACCTGGTTGAATTACCTGCATTGCGAAATTTAAATGTCCTAATACACTCAACAGTTGTCGTTTTGTGACCTTTCTTCTCTCTTGGACTGAATTGACGATAGCAATGATCCTAGCTACTTTATCAACTGGGAGTCGCACTTCCATCTTGTCAGTGTCTAGCATGATATCCAGGTACTCTAAACATGTCGTAGGGCCAATTGTTTTCCTCGGAGACAAAGGAATCTTGAGATCATTGAAGAGATGTCGCAATTTACTCATGGTTGCATTGCCATCGTCCTCATTTGCGTCTATTGTGAGAAAATCATCCAGGAGATGAAGAATATGAGGAATGTGGTACACATGGGTTGCTATCCAACAGATGGCTTGAGATAACATGTCAAATATTTTAGGGCTGGATCTGCAGCCGAAGACCAGTCCGGTAAAGTAGTACAAGCAATTGTCCCAATGGATACCATGTAGATGCCAGAGAGAGTGATGTATGGGTATCAGTTTGAAAGCATCCACAATATCAGCTTGGCACAGATAGGCGTGTCATCCCAGATGTTTGATGATTTGTATGGCGTCATCCAGCTTGACATACACCAGGGAGTACTGTTCTTTGTCGATGTGCGAGGTTAAACTGGGATTGTCGTGGTCATTATGTGGCGCTGATAAATCAACAATCATGCGTTGTTTCCGAGAGTACTTGCCTTCGACGATCCCTATGGGATTGATGCAATGACAGGGAAAAGAGGACTGTGTGAAAGGACCAATGAGGTAACCCTTGTTTAGCTCAGTTTGTAATAAGTTATTAGTAGCATTTGGATCTTTATTGGCAGAGAGTAGATTCTTACAGAATTTTGACTGAGCAGGAGGGTTTTGAATACCCATAAAGAATCCGTTTGTCAGCCCTGTTATTAGTCTTGTCACGAACTCGTTGTCTGGATGGGTGAGCAGGTATTCAGCTAGGCATTGGACGGATACCGGGGAGGGAGTTGCTCCTAGTCAGTTCTTCTTTGAAGATGTTTTATCTTTCCTTTTGCTGGTACTTTCTTCTTTTTCTAGACTTTGGCACTTCGGGGCAGAGTGGGGTTTACACCAAAATGAACACAGATGTCTGTATTTGCAGTTGACATGGATGCACTTGTCGGCATTATAATTATTACAAATTGGAATGCCTTGGTGGATAATGATTGCTCGTCCATGGCAATCTGCTCTTTTGTCTGACTGCCTCCGTTGATCTGGGGCATCATTGTGTGATGGCTGTGCTTTGGTAGCTTGAGAGGTAGAAACCAGTGAGCAGAACTGTGTAGAATTTCCGTCATGACAAAGTTGACAGGCATTGAGTCGTCGTCCAGTGAGTATTGTCCTGTATAGCTCGGCATCCACTTTTCCCCAGTTGACTTTCCAGTTTTGCTGCTCCAGTAATGCTGCTGCCTTTGCCGAGAAACGCTTGTGGTACTGGTAGTACGTTAAATCTTGGTATTGTGCATGTATTTCAATGATGGTGCGCTGATACTTGTCCATTTCTTTCCTGCGTTGTGGCCAATGACTTATCATGATGTCCTTATAGCGGCCGAATGCAATAATGAAGTTGCCAATTGTTAATGGCTGCCGCAATCTGGAATCACCATTGTCAAACCCTTTGAGAAGTAACTCCATGTTATCGACATGTATTGTTTTGGGCGGAGTTGAAAGATCATCTGGCATAAGTAGAAGAGCTAAGTTAATGTCTCTACCTTCACATATTTGGCGACAAAGTGTAGCCAAGACCACTTCCACCTCAGGTGTAGTACCATCCATGATTTGTTGTGGTATTGCTGGGAGGTTACCTTCCGGCTCCACTGCGAAGGGGTCGTCCTTGGCAAATTTGTCAGTGTACAAGGCGTAACCGTGACTAGTACTGGACGGAGCATCCATGAAGAAATGTTCAGGCACTGAGGAATTTGGTTGTGGCCGATATTGGGGTTGTTGTGGTAGTTGAGGTTGTGACAGTTGTGGACTCTGCTGACGTTGAACTTGCGTTTGTAGGTTTTCCACTGTCTGTTTCAGTGACTGAAACGCAGTCATAATGTCTGACAAGTTAACACTGGAATGAGGTGGGACGTCCAGAGGGAGCACTTGAGTGTTTATGTCACTATCTGTGAAGTTTTCACTCACTGATGGTTGGTTGTGAAGAAGGTGGAGATTGTCAGTATAAAACCACTGGTACTGTTGTCGGGTCAGGCCTGATGGAGCTGTGATGTTGAGTGTGTCTTTGATATAGCTGCAGATAAGGGGCAGTGACCAGTTCCGAGGGAATGTCTGGTATGGACGTTGATCTCTTCTGACATTGCTTCTTAATGTAGCAGGTCTCCCTGTAGCATGAACATTGACTAAGATTGGAATGCTGTGGAAGACCCTGGGAAGTTTACATTCTCCACGCGGAGAATTTCTCCTGTGTCAGCATTCTGAAGATGGACATGAGATTCTGCGTTACCTGATCGCCCTGGAGTGGCTGACTTCCTAGATGACTTGGGTGTCTTTTTTCATCTCACAGGTGGCATTATTACTGTTAAGCACAAATACTCTTATTCCAACTCTAGTAACAAGCCCGGGGAGGCAAGATGGCTTCGATTAAAAACTGCTTGTCATTGTTCACAAATGATAACACTGCTGCGGACATGTACAGACTGCGCATGCGTGGGAGGAAGGCTTGTAAGCTTCCGAGAGGAAACACGTATCTGCGCATGCTCCTGTCAAACTTCCTTCCTGTCAAAACAAATAGTTAAGACTATGACAGATGTGGCTGTCGATGGCACAAGCAATAAACTGTAAAGGTTAAGAGTGCATTTAGAGAAGGGAATTTTATAGCTGGTACAAGCTAGGCCAGCATGACCTGCAAAAATATGTACGTAGCAGCACCTTTGACGTGACTTAGTGTAAACAATGTGTGATGGGCAAACTGCTGCTAACCGCAGCATAGCACACATATACCAACGAAATTAAACATAAGTAAAGTAATACATGCAAGTAGCAAGAACAATACATGGTTGTTTTATTGTCATCATAAATGTGCTCATAGTACCAAAGAGCTATAACTAATCACATGCAAAGTAGTTCAATTTTTTGGTAATGATTCTCAGTATGAATGCTACATCTGTTTTCTTTAAGTAATTTTGAACTAATCCATTTTGGTCTATTCTAATATCATGTTTGAGCTTCATAAGAAAATTAATATAATAATTTCTACATGCCTCTACTTTTTGTGCTTATGGTAAACTGAAATCAACACTGAAATAAACACTTTCTTTCCAAAGATTGTTACTTTGTCTGTTTATATACATGTATATATATATGTATCTTCCATAAAGAAATTACATGCAGATGGTATGGTGTAATGAGAACATTTTAACAGGTCTGTCAAGTGGAAAATATTGTTTCTTCAAGTTAGTTAAGTTTTTCAGTAAATACAAATTAAGGTCAATACAATATGTTATCATAATTGGCAAACATTATCATTATCATTATTATTATTATTAGGGCTCTATGCTTGAAAGGCAAGAGACCTATTGTAATCGTTCGATTTATTATTATTATTATTAGGGCTCTATGCCTGAAAGGCAAGAGACCTATTGTAATCGTTCGATTTATTAGGGCTCTATGCCTGAAAGGCAAGAGACCTATCGTAATCGTTCGATTTATTATTATTATTATTATTATTATTATTATTCTTTATTATTATTATTATTATTATTATTATTCCGGCATTTTTTGTTCCAATCATAACTCAAGAACTACAGCTCGGAATCTCTTCAAAATTGGCACCAAGATTCCCAATGTCCTGAAGCAGATACCACAAAAATCCCAAGGCCGTAGGCCCAAAGACCAAGGGCAGATAACCAAAAAACAAGATTTTTTTTAACATTTATGTTGGCCTATTGCTCCCAAACCGCTCGTCCAATTACTTTCAAAATTGGCATGTGTCTGCTGCTTTAGGTGCCTGCCATTTTTTGTTCTTTGACTTTGGCCATTGGTCACGTGGTTTGGCAGCCATATTGAATTCAAGGTTTTCCCAGTGTTTTGGGGGTACATGTCTTCAAAAGCATGGAACTCTGAATCCGCTTAATCAAATGCTTCCAAACTTTCTGAGAATTGTCTCCATACACAATAAATCAATATTTTAATAGCTGTCATTGGCCATCTTTGATAGTTGCGGCCAAATTTGATTTTGATTTCCATCACCGAAATTTTACTTTAAAGATCATATCTTGTAAGGTTCTTTAAAGAAACTATTGAAAGTTTGCATGAAGTTAGTTTCACATATGTACTTCATTTTCTGTTCTTGGTTGCATGCTAAAAGTAACAGTGCTTGGTGGTAATATGTGATTATTTATTTCAAAAATACTAAGAATGAAGCCTCGTAAAATCTAGGTAGGATTATTTCCCTTTGACTGTAGACTACTCTTGAAGATGAGGGTTAGCATTGGTCTTCGGCAGCCCATGCTTGTCTTGATAGGCGATTATCAGGATTGGGTGGTCAGGCTCCCTGACTTGCTAATTTATTTCCCAATTGCCAAATGCTTACTTTTGATGGCTGGGCCCCCCATGCCCCCCGACACCCCCAGAACAGGCCAATTTCTTGCGGCCATGTCCAAACTGCCTGCAGTTACTATGTTTTACGACGTTGGTACAAACAAACCATTTGAGGATTCGAACATGGTCTAGGTCTGAAATGGATTTAGAACACTCTGATTCACTCTGGCACGCTCAATTTCGAAGCGGTGACATCCTGCAAACGGTGACTATCTTTTGACTGAGTTGGTACAAGCAAACCCTTTGTGGATTCGAACATGAGGATTCGAGGTCGTAGATAGTTTTAGAACAGCGTTTGACACCCGGCACATGCGAATGTCATAGCAGCAATGTCCGCAACTGCTGCCTACATTTGACAGAGTTGGTACAAGCAAACCAGTTTAGGATTTAAACATGGTCGAAGTCAGAAATTGGTTTAGAAGATAAAGGGTATACCCCAGAGCCATCAATTTCGTAGCGGCAATGTCCCGCAAGCGCTGCTTAAATTAGACGCGATGGTACAAGCAAACCATATAAGGATTCAAACATGGTCGAGGTCGGAAATGATTTAAGTAGCCCTCTGACACTCCGGCACACGCCAATTTCGTAGCGGCAATGTTCTGCAAGCGGTGTCTGTCTTTTGACGGCGTTGGTACAAGCAAACCATTTGAGGATTCGAACATGTTCGATGTAGGAAATTGGTTAAAACACTATGGGACACCCAGGCACATGTCAATTTCGTTGTGGTGATGTCTCGCAAGCGTTTCCTTACTTTTGAAGGCGTTGGTACATGCAAACCATATGCAGATTCAAACATGGACGGCGTAAGAAATGGGTTCAGAACATCCCGGGACGTTCTGTGACATGTCAATGTCGTAGAGGCGATATCTCACATGCGTTTCCTTACTTTAGACGGCATCGGTACAACCAAACCAATTGGGGATTCGAACATGGACGAGGTCTGAAACAGTGTCAGTACTTTATCTATGCAATGCGACAGAAACCCGGGGTCCTGGCGGAGTCAGAACACTAATCCGTTTGACTGTAGCTCAATGGACAAGGGAGCTACACTCCCAGACTATTTGACCCCCTACCACCCGGCCTACCACCTGGCCTGTCACCCTGCCACAAGCTGCCGTACAGCAGACCTCTGATTAGCAGACCTTCGAACACTTGTAACTCGGAAACTACTTGTCCGATTTCGACCAAATTTCGTGTGTGTATGAAGAGTGGGATCGTCTAGATTATTATTGCAATCATATTGTCCTATTGTAATCGTTCGATTTATTATTAGGGCTCTATGCCCTGGGACACCCTTGTACACGTCAATTGCGCAGCAGCGTCTATATTTGACGGCATTGGTACAAAGAATCCATTTGAGGATTCGAATATGAACAAGGACTGGAATGGGTTCAGAGCACCCAAGAATGCTCTGGCTCCCGCCAATTTTGTCAAAACGGACTAATGACATATCAAGTAATAAATTACACTATAGCATACTCATGTGCACTTATAAAGTGGATTCAAATTGATTGGAACTAAATGATTTATTGGTATGAGGGGCGATCGGGAAGTCTTGTGGTTAAAGCGTTCGCTCGTCACACCGAAAACCCGGGTTCGATTCCTGACATGGGTACAATGTGTGAAGCCCATTTCTGGTGTCCCCCGCGGTGATATTGCTGGAATATTGCTAAAAGCGGCGTAAAACCATACTCACTCACTCACTATTGGCGTGAGATGTATTTTGTCCCGCTGCTCTGAAACCGTTGCTCCGATTACTTTCATACTCTACATGTGCCTGCTGCTTTAGGTGCTTGATATCTTTTGTTCTTTTACTGTGGCCAATAGCCATGTGGTTTGGTAGCCATTTTGGATTCAGGGTTTCCACAGTGTGTTTTGGGTACACAGGTCTTCAAAAGCATACGACTCTGAATCCACCGCATGAAATGCTACCAAACTTTCTGAGATTTGTCTCCGTACATAACACATCAAACAGTGATACATTTGATGGGATAGTTATTAGTTGCGGCCATATTTGATTTTGATTTTCATACCCCCCGGCATACCATCAACTCATCAAAGGCCCCAATCAGCCATAATCCCGTTGTTTACATTACTGGCTTCATCCTTTGTTTATGTCACTGACTTCACCGACGATTGTCATCACTACCCTTGTGTGTACATAACAGGCTTCTCTACTCCAGTATAACAATATCTACTCTGCAGCATCAACATTGCCTCCTACTTGTATAGATACTTGTCAACCACACTCCGTATATCACTTGCTTGATAACGGTGATAGACTCTACACCGAAACATCACTCTTAATCATAATAAAGAAGTTGTTCATCCATACATTCTTATCCTTACTTAGTACTCCAACTTCTAAATGCCTATCAAAGAATAAATCAGTGAATTATCAAATTATTAATTACATTATACAATACTCTTATGCACTGTATTATAAAGTGGATTCAAGTAGGCTGAAACTGAATGACTCAGTGCTTCTAGAAATCATAGAGCCCGACATCGCTGCCCGCAGCTATTTTTATTATTATTATTATTTAATGTCGTAACATTTTTGACGGCATATTTTAGTTCACATCCCCTAAAGAATACATATTTGCCTTCATTTTTTTATGAAGACATTAATCATCAATGAAGACATAAAGGTAATTTATTGAACATGATTGAACAGTGTGCATTATTTCTAAGCTGCTACCTATCTAAATATGAATTTTACATGAATTCTAATCAAAATGCTATTCTTTATGAAGAAAATTAAATAATACAAAATAATTTAGGCCAGTGTTTCCGGTCATATTTTTATCTGCCGGACAGATGAGCCGGCAATGTATCAAAATACCGGACATTTGTGATTTTTGTCAGTCATTAATAAAATCAATAAAATACAACACAAAACATACTGACTTGTTTATCAAAGTTTGTGTTTCTTTCTACGAAAGATCTTCGTAGCTTGTTTGACAGTATTGTTGACGTCTACGTGTAGATTCAACAGCATCAGGTTGTTTATCCGTTGTTGGGAAAGACGATTGCAAACTGAATCCACGTTCAGCATCAATGCTGCTAACTGGGATAGCAAGTGCTATCGAGCACAGAGTGGAAAAGTCGGGATAAATATCTGAAAGTTCAGAAATCACTGTCTTGCAACTTTGTTCGAACGAGTCGCCTCCTATGTTGTTGACCGCCATCTTGAAAGCTGTGAAGTCCTGCAGCGCCCAGATGCGATTGATGACGTCATTTTCAGCTGGACCAATCAGGAGGCAGAATTTGTCCAGTAATTTCTCGAGGGATTCCCTTCCGTGAGCTGTCAGTTCCTCTTGCGTTTGGGGAAATCGATTTGGGTTGAGCACTTTGTCCAGACAAGTAACGATATCAAGCGAGTCATCCGGAAATCTTTTTCTCAGAGAGTTACAGAGTTCCTCGATGAACCCACAATGGGTTTTCACAAACGCACTGATAGATTGCGGGTCCCCATATGTAACCTGAATTCCACGAAATTCCCCGTTGTTCAGATTATCCAAGAAATGCTGTTCATTTTCACCTGCGGTGTTTTCTAGACTGGTAAGGGAGTCAATCGTAGAATTCACAATTGGCATAATCATGCCCAAGTTGATATTCTCTCTCTGAAAAAGAGTAACAATTTTGTCCATCACATGGAGCACGTCAGTCATCATGTAAGTAAGTCGGGATAAAGGAGTACGTGCAAATTTTCTTGTGAATATTCGTGGCAACAGCGTTGTTTCGCTCGGCAGATTCCTCTTCAATTTCGAGAACAAGAGCTGGCCAGTTAGATTTCACTGCTTTGACTGCACATCCCGTGGAAAGCCAACGAACACTGCACGGTTGTTTTAAACTTGAAAAGTCAGAATCTTCAAGGACCTCAGAAGGTTCTCCCAATCTGTTGTATCGCGTCGCTGAATATTCAAACAGTTTGTAGATATCATTCAATGTCCTTCTATATTCCGCTACAACCTTTGAAATCTTCGCTGCATCGGCTGAAGCAAGTGCGACACGATGGGCTATGCAATGGACGTGCACAAGATATGAATTATGATCCTGCAACCTCCTCCCAACTCCTGAGAGTTTCCCGGTCATAACAGACGCACCATCTGATCCTAGACCGACCACTTTTTCCAAAGGAATGTGCCATTGAGGCAAAATTTCTAGAATGTTTTCCATGATACATTCGGCTGTTTCACTATGAACTGAAAAAATTCCCAAAAACACTGTTTCTGCCTTTCCGTCGTTAACGATTGTCACAAACAATATAAGTTTTTTTTCAACCGTGATATTAACAGTCTCATCGATAATGAGTCCAATAAACTTGCTTTTTTCAAGTTTAGATTTTAAATTTTCCTTAGTACCCTCAACAAGTGCATTCTCCATCGCGTCTATCGAGTCCGAATGAGTGTACGTTTCTCCCTGTAAATGTTCACATCCGTTCCGCTGCTGCAGTTCGATTAGTTTAGGAAACTTGGAGGTAGCAATATTTTCTTGAGACATGAATAAAACTGTGTTTAACATTGCTGTTAATTTCTCGTCAGATTTGTCTGCTGCCACCTCCATATGCGCTGCCATTGCATTTTTGTGATACATCGTTGTAACGGCCTGATGATGAGAGGAGCTGTCTCTATGATCTTTCAAAGCAGATTTCTTGATAATAATACAACCTTTAGTGAAACCGTTAGATTTATTTGCTGCCTTGCAGATTCGGCAAAACAGTATGATTTTGTCGCCCTCCTCCTCAAAACGTAGCCACTTGAATTCATTCGACCACTCCGCACTAAACTTTCGCAGTACAGATTTTGTTTTCTTTTTCGAGTCTGGTTCGCTAGGCATTGTGTCCGAAGATTTCGAGGTCGAGGGAGTTGGCATGTTTGATTCAATACATTCGCTCGGGTCAGCTGCATGTTTCCGTTTCAGATTAGCATTAGACGTCTCCCCCCCAAAGAAAGTGGAAAGATTCGTCTGCTTCACCTTCGACATGTTTAATCTCGTGCCACGAGGCGTCAGAGATCACGTGATTACCAACTTCATCTATCAAGACAATATTATCCAATCAGAGAGAAGCACGTCAATTGGTGCGGGATAGTCATGCTATTATTAGATGGGGGTTACCCTGGAATGCGAGACAGACACTTGCGTTTCTGTGTTTGATGAATAAAGCCTATCAATCTATATGACAAATTTGTGAGGCAAGTAACTGTTGACATGATCATATCTTAAAACAAACAATGTTTTATCGGACATGGTAGCCGACAACGTTCATATTTATTGGCTTGTTGATATCTTTATCGGTAAAAAGCCGGTAATTACCGGAGAACGGAAACACTGTAGGCCCGAAGAGTACATTGTTTATAAACTGCTTATCGGATCATGGATTTTCGGACATGATCCTTTTTCAGACGGCGTAACAGAAACATTGTAAATACAGTTTTTAAGATGTTTTTAGTTGTCTTCATTTTTAATTACTTACCGGTGCCACTGAGTTGTCTCTTGAAAGCAGATATTTCCTGCCTTGACTTCGACTGGATATTATACCATCTCTTTTCGCAGTCCTCTGTCGATCTGATCACATTAGGAAATGCAGCATTGGTGTTTGCTGCCACCTCACCCCATGCCTCCTTCATCCGCGACGTAACTCCTGACCCAAACTTGCCCTTGATGATAGCCTTCCGCTCATCGACAAGTTGGACCAGGAGCAAGGTCTGGTCAGATGACCAATTCGGTTTGCGCTTCACTACAATCATTTGTGCTGAATCCATCGTGCGAAGTGTTAACAGATGCACGTCTGCGTGTTGACATCACGTGACAGTCACGCGATACAAAATCATGCCTCTAAAACTGAAGAGTGCCCGGAATTCTAAATATACCACAGGGATTCCCCTAGTTACGACCAATGTCTGACCTAAGAGTTACTCTCAGAGTTTCACTTAAATCTTAGCTAAAAGTTACGCTCAGAGTCATTATGATTACACTCCTAAGTGTAACACTTAGCTAAGAATTTTCTTAGCGAGTTAAGAGTATTCTTAAGAAAATTCTAAGAATGTTTATGAATACCGCCCCAGAAGTATCATTTTACAATTAGTTTCACTTCTGATGACGTTAACAGGGAGCTTGTTCAGAACAATGGTCGTGCAATTGAAAAGAAAATCACCAGTAAAATTAGCGGGAATGATGTCTTGAGTATTGACGACAGCAATGTATACTTCTGTTACATGGATCTCTGGAGAACTGCAAAAGAACGGGAAACCTTACAGTACCAAGGTATTGACACAAGCACTCATTGGAAAAAATGAGAAAGCCTGTAGGCGCTGAGAATGGTAGTCCTAACAGCTCAAAAGATAATGCTGTTGCTGTTGCATTGGGTAACCGATTCTATATTCTGCTCAACTTACTAGATAGTCACATGCCCTTTTATCAAGCATCCCTAGGCGATAGGTTAGAATACAAACTCCCTTTTAATGACAGTAATCAATACTGATGTGAAGATGGTGGCTATTCCATTGACAATATCCCACTGGAGTATGATATGATAACAGATCCTGAATTAGCAAGACAAATTCGTAACCAGTATAACAGAAGTTTAGCCATTTAGCACGATCGCATGCTTCGACACCGAAACATCACCAGGGACAAAAGTGATACGATGTGGAACATCAATCTAAACATCCCCGCTAGATCGTTGAAGGGTATTTTAATTTTGTTCGAGGATCCTTCTGAAGCATTTGCAAGAAATACAGAGCCGTTCTACAATCCAAAGATTACAAAAGTAGAATTACTATCGAGGGCCTGCCTAATCAAGGCAACAGTGGGATGAGATTAAAAAACTCCTTTCTATAAAACGAAGCCCAGAAAGATCGGTCTCTCGGGGATGTATCATTGGCTGAATTCCTTTCCACTAAGTATGTGCTATGGCTTGAACTACAGATTGTAGTGGGCGGAGAATAGAAAATGCCAGTGAGTGTGTTACTATACAGATAACGAAGCGTGCTGAAACGGCTGGTAAATTAAACATATATTTGTAAGTGATTATGGACGCGCAACTTAATATACGGAATGGAAGATTCATGCAAGCGATCTATTAATAATCTTTTACCTAAAGAACCACACTGCACTATCATCTGTGGGCAAACGGGTTGCGGAAAAAAAGCATTTATTCTTGATATTTTACAAGGTCATTATCAGAATGTTTTCGACCATACTATTATTCTGTGCCCGACTATAACGTTAATAAAACATACGTATCGAGAGAATGGGTAATGAATGATCCAAGGGTGCACAAAGTTGATCCGGGTGATCAATTACAAGACTGTTTACGAGTATGTCACGAAAAATACAAAGGAGAATCAACCCTTTCCATAATAGACAACTGCAGTGCGAGTAAAGAACTAACCAAAAAGAAAAATATGCTTTCATATTTAGCATTCTCCGGTTGGCACATGGAGCATAGCGTTTGGGTACTTACTCAAAAATACAGCTCTGTTCTGAAAGATCTCAGAAAGCAGACCAAATGGGTAGCCCTGTTTCATTGCAAAGACCCAGATTCATTTGAGAAATGTGTTAGAAAATGATGTTATTTCTACCAAGCTCGAATGAGATAAAGTCCGAAAACTGTTACCGGAAACAAAGCACTGTAAATTTGTATTCAAAACCAATAAGCCAGCTGCTTAGCAAACGTTTCCACAAATAAAGCAAAATATAGCAACTGCTTAGCAAAATATAGCAAAGATATGGCAAAATACAGAAAAGACATAGCAAAATATAACAAAAATATAGCACAATATCGCAAACATATAGCAAAATGCGATAAATTGAACACTAGCGGTGATTATGTAATAATGTGGTTTGAAATCCTCATTCTTTTGCAACAGTTTATTATTTCGGGGTATATTGGATATGCCATATTTCATTATGTTAGACTTAAATATTGGCTAGGGTATTACATTATGGAATGCGACGAACTTATCGAAACAACTGCTACAAGATGAGCCAGAACCTGTTGTTACAGATCAACATGGAGAAGGACTCGTGGCTTTAGTAGCCGGTGGAAAATGCTCACAATACTTGGGGGAAAATAATACCACTGAAAAAATTGATAACATGACCGACAAAGAAATGAAAAAACTATACGCGCATTACAAGTCTAGATGTGGAGCTACCATGACTAAAACAATAGGTTCAGCTTTGTTACAAATATACACAGTTATAGCTAGTACGTTTCATCCTATCCCGGCAGAAAATCTTGTATTTATGTGAATCTCTCGAGAAAGACTCATTCATCGAACACGCTTTAAGCGCAGTAAGCTGTGAGTTTTATCATATAGATACGAAATGTTCTTGGCGCCGCTGACCACCACTTTAATAATGGCTAAGTATTGTCACATACGTGCCCACTTACTAGTAATGGAGGCGGAAATACCACAAGTGAACGGCGAAACACCGATTACACAACAGTGTTTCAGTTCTCCGGTATATGCCAGCTTTTGGCTGGTAAAAAATGGCAAAGACCGGTAAATGTTTATGTTAGAAATAAATAACTTCAAATGAGTCTGTGTCTGCAACAAGGTGTTTAAACTTTGTTCACTCAACTCTAAAATCAGTTCGTGTTTCTCTTCCACACAGAAAGGAAATCCCAGTTTTCTAAAAATAAACTGGACTCTACTCGTTTCATTTCATTCAAATTGCATCTTTATAATCTTTGGTATCTAGACACAACAAAGCTATAGTTATCAAGTAACGGATTTAATCAATATTTTCCGAATGAGTTCAGAACCACATGCACACTCATGTGCAGTGATGACTTCGCATTGCACCATTGCCATTGGCTAATTTGCATATCACAATCACGTGACTGAACTTTCAAAAGGCCAGCCAAACTAAAATTCAGAAATTTAATTCAGAATGGTTGCAGGAATTCAAATGGCTACGTTATGAAGAGAAATGTGGTAAAATTATGATGTACTGCAAGATATGTGAGGCAGCTTGTAAACAAAACGGATTTACAAAAGGTTGCATTAATATGAAGAGGTCAGCATTGTAAGAGCATCGTGATAGCATGGCACATCACCATGCTGTTACCACGATGTATCAAAGAACTTCCACTTCTCATATGAATGCGGCAACGGAAAAAAAGGATGAAAAATTGACTGTGATGATGGGAACTGTATTATTCATAGCAAAAGAAAATATTGCTACTAATAAGTTTTCTAGTCTCCTGGATTTGCAGGAAAAAATGGATGTACCAGTTTAAGTGGTGTGGTATATACACATTCTGATTCAGTGGAAAAAATGGAACATGCTTTAGTTGAAAGCACTATTAAGGATCTAAAGGAAGAAATAAAGGAAAGTAGGTTCGTTGGTTTAATCATCGATGAAACAGTAAACGTTACTGTGGAAAAAAATATGATTATGTTCATCAAAGTAGTGCTTAACGGAAAACCTGAGACAATATTTCTTGGTAATTTTACGGTACAAAGTGGGACGGCCGAGTGCCGAATTCACGTGCAGGCTTCATCGATGAATTGTGCAGTACATTACATGCCAGATTTCCTGAAAACAGCCTGTCTACCCTTACTTGTCTTGACAAAGTCCTGAACCCATCTCACTTCCCAGATTCACACGAAGAATTGAATAACTATGGAAGGGATTCCCTAAATCAGCTGATTACCCATTCCAGTCCTGTGATCGGTCCAATAAATAATGACGTCACATATATCATAGACGGCTACCGGGCCAACCGTGATTTCGCCAGCTACAAAACTAGAGTTATTTTATGGGACTTGGTACACACACACTTCAAAGATTTGTCTAGTTATCATGGCTGATTATGGGGATATTTATCCAAATTTTGCTGTTTTCGCAGCTGTAGCCATGACGATACCTGTCAGCAGCGTACCAGCGGAACGCGGCTTCAGTCTACAAAACTGCATACATACGGCAAGTCGTAACCGACTTTGCCAGCGAAAATTAAATAATCTTATGATCTTGAACATGCATTCTGGTGAAAAACACCTTCCTGCAGCAAATCTACAGTTCAGAAATAAAAAGAGAAAACTCGAAAGGTATGTCTTTACACAGTAACATGGGGGACCGTCCGAAAATGATAAGGACCAGTATATTTTTAGTCAGCCGGTCCAATGACCGGTTGACAAAAAAGCTAACGGAAACACTGTAGAAGTTGACTTGGAATATCCAACAGAGTTACACAAAGGTCATAACAGTTATCCTCTAGCTCCCGAAAGATTAATGGTTAATAAAGATTGGATGTCGGAATATCAACACTCCTTGATGGGTAATACTAGGTTAGCTCACGTAAAAAAACTTGTACCAAATTTGATGGATAAGACAAAATATATAGTTCATTACAGAAATCTCAAGTTATATCTATCGTTAGGTATGAAACTATAGAAAATACA
The DNA here is from genome assembly GCF_022045235.1 of Haliotis cracherodii. Taxonomy (NCBI): domain Eukaryota; kingdom Metazoa; phylum Mollusca; class Gastropoda; order Lepetellida; family Haliotidae; genus Haliotis; species Haliotis cracherodii. The sequence continues at coordinate 37,253,081 of NW_027266286.1, forward strand.
CAGAGTTCTTACGTTTGATCAAAGCCCTTGGATGGGGCCCTATATAAGAAAGATAGCTACCAGCGATTTTGAAAAGAACCTATATAAGCTCATGAATAACTCAGTATTTGGTAAAACTATGGAGAATCTAAGGAAGTGTGTTGATGTTAAATTAGTCAGATCTAATGAGGAAGAAAGACTCAGGAAACTTATAGCCAGTCCGGCTTTTAACAGAAGCAAGATATTTGATAACGACTCAGCTGCGCTACATATGCAGAAGAGTAATATAAAATTCAACAGACCAGTGTACATTGGTATGAATATTCTTGACTTGTCAAAACACTTAATGTATGACTTTTATTACAACAAACTTAAGAAGCAATACAGTGATAGGTGCGAGGTGTTATATACCGACACAGATTCTTTGTTGATGGAAATACCAACCCAGGATGTATATAAAGATATGGCAGAAAAACACGACACGAGCGATTACCCAAAAGATAATCCACTGCACAGCGTAGTAAATAAAAAGGTTTTAGGTAAGATGAAGGATGAATGTGCTTGGAACCCTATTGCTGAGTATGTCGGATTAATGTGAAAGAATCCGACGTTGGCCTCCTTCAAGTTCACCGGGTTGGTATAAATATCTTACGCTTACTCTATCCGGAAATTTTTCTTCTTTGGCTCTCCTCGGTGTTGAAGATTCAGAAATCACAGATTTTATTTAAATCACATCGGACGGTTTCTTCCCGATTAATCTCGTTACTTCATTATTTAGTAATGATACAACAGCTGATAATCGTGTCACCCATTCGGTAGATCTTAATCGATCTGATTTCATTTCAATCCCATACTGATATCCAAACAAACGTTCCGCTAATGTCCGGTTAAATCTTTCAACGATAGCTTGACTACTGTGGGCCTCTTTTTCACCACCCTTGATTGCGACATCGTGCTTTTTTAATAGTTTAGTTACTGATCCCATAAACTAGCGACCAGGATCTACTTGAAATAAGTTAGGCCATTTTAGTGGTCTGCGCTTATATATGCGGCTCAGTGCATCAGCTACTTCTGTTGAATCTTTCAAGGTTAATGGCTCAGCCTCTTTGTATCGACTAGCCACATCAATTACAGTTAAAGCGTATATACCTATATATATATGTTTTGCGTCTTACCTTATCGTGGGGAAGAAACAAGAGGTCAGCCTGATGAACTTCATTCGTTGTAAAAATATCAAACTTCTTCCTCGGTATATAACGAGGTGCCGGTAAGTATATTTGCCACATCGCTTGTTTCTTTAACCAATTCTTGGCCACATCTTTAGTTACCTTAGCCGCAGTGGCTAATTTGTGTATTGCTCCTATACCTTTCCAATATCCTTGTGGGCTATAGTCAATTTTATCCATTATTAACGAATATTGATGTTTCCTTTAATGAGATTCATGACGATCGTTGAACCACATCGTGGTTTTTGCACTAAAACTTACCTCTGTAGTAGGGGTATAAATCCGGCTCCGATGGAAGTGAGCCAGAAATGTCATTGCCTATAAAAATGTATATCATAGAAGCATTGATAGGGTTCGGAAATGGCTCAGATGGTTGTGAGCTAGAGCCCCTTTTCATGACAATTTAGCTTAGTCTCATGACGTTTTTTGAATAGCATCGTAGTTTTTGCATAAAAATTTCCCTCTGTAGTAGCAGTATGGGGGTATAAATCTAGCTCCAGTGGAAGTGAGCCAGAACCCCCATTGCCGATACTACTCCTTGGGACAGAGGGGAGACAACTTCTTATCAACCAAAAACCAGTAATGATTATCACAATGCTGTTTCACTTTGAGTTGGAGTGAGTTTGAGTGAATTATGTAAATTTGACATGTGAAGGAAAAACGTATCCATTGGGTATTTTTGTGTCCCAAATTGTTATGTATGTGTTACAAGCATGCACTGGTCCCTACAGTGTTTGATATCTCACAACCACCACCACCACCCGCTTAAACAAACATGATAGTATTATCTCTTGACCAGCTGCTGGATGTATAGGGTAAAACATGACCCGCAGGCATTATTGAGTGAAGCGGCATGGGCTGAGTCCAGTGTTTTGAGTGGGTTATCGATCTGAATTACGGAATCACCGAACAAAATATGGTGCTGTATACTCAAGCAGTTTGTTTACACTGTAATACTTCACTCGAACATATGACAGGCATTGAAAGCATATAATCACGGCAACTTGGTAAGCTAACATGAGGCGGGCATCCCTAAAGAAAACAAAGCAAGCTTTGCAAGGCTTTCGCTCTACATCGCACGTCACCATTATGACATCATATCCCTCATTGTGACGCAAAAGATATGACGTCACAGTCGTATATAGAAAAGCGCCAAAATTTCAAGCTCTCTGTTGTCTCCAAAACGTAAATACATTCCCTTTGTTGATTTCTGACGTGTTTTTCTGCACGAAATGTATTGCCACACATCCTTTGAATATTGTAGTAACCGCATCTGTGCATTTTGTAACCTGTAATTGTATATATAGTTATTTAAATATGCCTACCGACAATGACTGAAAATAGTACAATTCTATGAATATTAGCTTCCGCGGTGCTGCGGCCGTCAAACCAGCTGTTTCAATCAGAGGGGGTTTATTGTGATTTAATAGCCTCTGATTGACCAATCAGAAATGAGTAAATTCCAAATTCATGGTAGAATTTTCAGTAATGCCCACGGGTCAGGTTTTATCCGACTTATAAACCGGTAGAAAAAGCAAAAAAAAATACACAAAATTATATATCACATACTCAATAGCCATAAGGAACATGTGGCTTGAACACAAGAACATGAATGGTAATATTGTACGCTGATGGTCAGTGAACTGTTGTTCACTATTATGAAACACATTGCGTGAACACATCCACGTGCAGCACGCACCTGTTGCAGCCATTATCTCAGTTAGTTGCATCCACGTGGGCAAGATGGAACATGATGAAGATGACGACATTTTCATAATGCAGTTCAGTTATCTCAAGAACAAAGATGAAGTCGGTAAAGAAGATGCGATTTTCTCGACAGGTGTTGGGAAATCCTTACAAGATAGGGATATACAAGACAAGATTGGAAGTTGTATACCATAGGCGATTATTGATAAGCAGGCCATATGAGAAATAACAGGTACAGCAATAAGAACTGAAAATTAAATGATCAAATCGTAACATTAACTTTTTCACTATTTAAATTAAAGTTGGGACATTTAGTCATCCAAATCGTAAGGATTGCCAAACACATTTTTTTTTTCAAAAGCAAAACATTTTGTCGTCAATCTTTAATTGGAATATTTATTTGCTTACCTTTGTTGGAGGACTATACATTTTGGAAAAGTTTGTAAAATGACATTAACCCAAAATATCAGGATTTCAAATTTGAATTTTAGAGTACATTCTTAGGAATGTTTACAAATTTAAACTATATCCACTTACTTCTAGAGCACTGAAGTGAAGGGGTATGTTGCTACAAGCACACCTCAGATGAACAATGTGAGGTTGCTTCAAATATTATATCCACTGCCAAGATGCAGAGATGTGAAACGGTTACAAAGGAGATGAAAACCTCGGATGTCCAGCTGACTGCAGCAAAAGAGTGACCGGTTGTGTTCAATTTCAATATTCAATATCTGAAAAGATGGTGTGTAGATAAACTGTTTAGGAACATTGTACAGAATATTTGTTGACAGAGGAACATATCGGGGCAGAGGGACATTATTACGATAATTTCCCAGGACAAAGGGAAATTATTATGATAAAGTCCAGGTCCAGAGGGACATTATTAAGAATATCCTGGTTACTTGAGGCGTAAGGACATTACGAGAAAAGAGTGACCGTCAAGAACAATGGAGTGATGTCACTGGTGGATTCTAAAAGTAAGAAGTCACCTTCTATTATACTCAAATAGGATGTTGGCAAGAAAAAGCTAGTTACAGATTGTTAATTGTTTTTCTGATTATTCACAATCTCAAAATCAAAGGTCACCATAAACAATGTATGCAATGTTGTTACTTTTGTAGGATTAAAAGAAATAACAGAAACAGTACATGTATAGCTGCTGAGGATCACACATCTTTGAAACACTTTGCCACGCATCTCTGCACAGGTACCTTTAGGCCACACACCCAGATATGAAAACAATAGTTATCATTGTAAATAATTCTATAAATACTACCTCTGTTACATCATTGTGCCATAATCCTGTATTTTGGCTGTAAGCACACTAAAACTAATTCTTCAGATTTTCAACAGAAGTCCTTCACTGTCAACTATACTTATAAAATCTCCAGTGATGACATCCTATTGTTCTCCAGTAGGGCTAAATCTTATAAATAGGAATGTCATAATATCCCTGGGATTTTATTGATACAACTTCTGTTTAGATTGTAACTCAAGAATGTTTCTTGCTAGAAATTTATTTTGCATTTGAACACAATGACAAGATAGACACAATTTTTTTATGGATAACAACTTCTTTAATACTGTAAAAGGCGACGTTTCGGTATAGATCCTTATACCGTTGTCAAGCAAGACTGAATGAGGGACATAGTGTAGAATATATATAGCAAGTGGATGATAACAATAGAGGATTAACAGTAACAACAAGGGCATACATGAGTGGGATAACATAGGTAGGTGTGACAACAAAGGGATTATGTTATCACAACACGATGGGCAGAAAACACATAGCTAGAAGCCAGAAAATCCTCATTTCTTTCCAAACATCAACCAATTAGATGCAGATGATTGGGGAGGTGGGAGGGAGAACTTCTAATGTAACAGAGTAAGTATTCTTAGACTTATTAACAAGGATAACAATTGTTTTGATATTTTTTGCGAATACCATACCTCTATTTCATCACTGCCAGAATATACCAGAGGGATAGGTGGGTTCTGCCTCTAGTAAACTCCCTGTATATTTGAGAGTAGAGCATTGATCCCTTGTGATTCCATCATAAATAGTTGTTTCAAATTTTAAAAGGAAGTAACTGGTATTGAATCACCTCAAGAAGACTTGCAAACCTGATAGATATCATGAATCAGTCAAATATATGATAACTTCACAAGAATGACTGTCATATTTTCTGATGCATATATTCATATTTGTGATGTGATCATATGTTCAACCATCTATCAGACCAGAATTAGTGTTATAACTATCTGTCTTGATTTCTGGTTCCATAAGATGTCATTCCTGTTCTTACAGCATGTGACGTCATTTCTGGTATTAGATTCATCTCTATGACGTCATTTCCAGTCCCATATGAAGTCATTCTATGTTGTTACTTCCGGATACAACGTCACTTCCGATTGTGATGTCACTTCCAGTCACTATGAAATCAATGCTTCTGACTTTAGGTTTCATTCACCTATTGCTCCTTGGTCTAACCTAAACTCAGTAGCTGATAATATACAAAAGATCTACCTACCTTCTGAAGCTGCTTGTGAAGAATCCTCACCCCCTCCCTTTTTTCATAGGAGAAAAACCATTGGGAGAAAATAGTTTGAGCTGTCACTATAGGATCTGGAAAATAGATCCCTTGCAAATCTGTTTGTACATCACAAAGATAGAGGCTAGTGAATGTGTTGTGAGGTCCCGAATGGCAGCTGGATACGGCTTCTTCCACTGACACAGATGCAAGGCTCGTATCTAATCTTGTGAGAATTTTGCTTAGTATGCACAGGTTTGGGTTTGATGCCACTGGAAAGCTTCTTATTGCTTATTGTCTAAAGAATTCCAGTAGTTCTGTATCAAGCTGGTAGTCCAGGAAATCTACCATCTTGTCTAGATCCCCTGATGGTACTGTATCCATTACTGAAAATAAAATACACATTTCAATCAAAAGCACATAACTTCATGTGCACATAACAAAATGCTACAGAACATTATTGCTATATATTCTAAAGCTACACAGTCAAACTGGGGAGCTTGCAGAGAGTTTCTGCATTGAACATCTGGAGTCAAGAATTTGATTGTTGTGAGCACACTGTCATGAAATGGAAACTTTCCAATCATCTTTTAAGCAATCACCTGGTAGAATGCTCTCAAAGAAACTGAAGGAAATACAATTTTTATATGTTTCAATTTACTTGATGTAGGGCCTGAGGTCATACAATTCGCAAGAATAAGCAATGAAAGAACTGACAAGCATACATACTAAACTGAAAGAAGTATATATGCTTCATCTTACTTGAAGTATGGCCTGAGATTATCCAGTTCACGAGAATCAGCAATGAAAGATTTTGTCTTCATTCAAAAGGCAAGTCTTTCCTCAGATGAATGTCATTATCTCTGATGTCCATGTCCTCAAGCTGCATTATGGCCTTCATGGATATGAACTTGGCAAGGAACCTCTTCAACAGCCTGGTCATGTCAGTGTGGAGATACCCTAAAAGGGCTTCATCACGCAAGCAAATAGAATACATTATAATTAGCATGATTATTAAAAAGCTCAAAAGCCAAGGAAATTCAAATTTATGAGATCTGAAGTCATCTGAATATTTGTTTTTACCAGGAAAGTGATACTGAAGCCATTTAAGGGGTTTAGATAATGATGAAACTGTATTTTTTTAATGTGATCATGTAATAGTATTAGCTATACAACTAATCCCACTTGTAAATGTTTGAACAAATTCTCTGCAGTGTCGATATTGCAAATGGACATGGCCAGGAATTTTGTTGTTGATATTAATAATGTAATCCCTGATGCAGACCTCAACGTTTAAATTTTTAACACGTAGCCATATGGCTACAAGTTCCATGTAGCTAGTTGTAAAATCAAGAAATCAAGCCAATATTGTAGGTAGCCAAAAGCATTTGAAATCATCTTTATCAAATAACTATTATACCATGTACAAGTTACAAGGCAATCCTTGGTGAAACAGGCTGTAGTAATATTTTTGTAGCCAGCCAATTAAGGGTAATTAAGAATTGGTTTAAATTACTTAGAATGATGCCTGATAGATACCCATACCCATCAGTGTTACAAAATGTTAAAGGTACTTGATGATAATGGTAAAAATAATTGGGTTTCAGAAGAGAAATCTATTATTTGTTAGTTGCTTTTCATATGTATGGATTTCGCATATTATTTTTATATTCATTTAAGCAAAGACAAAAGGATATATTTTGTCAAAAGTGGCACCAAAGTATTTCTGAATCACTTTATCTTAGCAATTACAGCGAAGTAAAACCATTGTTACAAACTGAAAGATATTTAACTTGTTTTAATGATAAAAGTTTAATCAGAGCTTATTGTAAACTTGGAATTTCATTGAACAATTTTAATGTAAATGTATGCCGCAGGTCCAAAGACGGTAATATTGGATCTGTTCATCTTGAGAAGAAGAGGATGAATACCATGTCTTACTTATATGTGAAACATATTCCCATTTAAGGTATAAATTTCTCCCCATGTTGCAAGGTATTTTTAAAGACTGTCAGTTAATGATAAATCTGCTTAACTCTGATATGCTCCATGCTGTTTCTGTTTTCTTGAAACATGTCTTTATGATGAGTAATGTGTAACATGATTTAAAATCTAATCATGTACATTATGTGACAAATGTTAATTTGTTTGTTGTTTAACGCCACACTCAGCAATATTCCAGCTATATGACGGCGGTCTGTAAAATAATTGAGTCTGGACCAGACAATCCAGTGATTGACATCATGAGCATCGATCAACGCAATTGGGATCGATGACATCTATCAACCAAGTCAGCGAGCCTGACCACCCGGTCCTGTTAGTCGCCTTTTACGACAAGCATAGTCGCCTTTTACGGCAAGTACCGGTTGCTGAAGACCTATTCTATCCCGGAATCTTCACGGGTCGACAAATGTTAATATCCAGTCTACATTGTACTATGTGCCTTGATGTCTAAATTACTGAATAAACTGTCTGTCAGTCTGTCCTAAATCTTTTGACCATGCCATCAAACTTGGGGTTGAATGGAGTGGTTCTTGTCTTGTGGATGTCAAAAATCCTGCAAATCTCAGAAAAGAGTTTTGACCCAAAATTTCTCCCCTGATCTGTGTGGATTTCATGTGGAAACCCAAATCTGCAAAAAAATTGTTCAACTAAAGCTTTAGCAAGTGTCTTAGCTTCTTGGTTAGGTAGTGCATAAGCCTCAACCCATTTAGTGTAATAGTCACCAACCATACATATGACTCTGTTTCCACTTTCTGTTTCAGCAAATGGACCAAAGATGTCAATTGCCAATCTCTCTAGGGGTGCTCCAACATTGTACTGCTGTAAAGGTGCTTTAGATTTTCTGGCAGGCTTGTGTCGTGCAGCGCTAGTCTTGCAGGTCGCACAAAAAGACTTGATCTGATCAGACGTCCCATGCCAGTAGAATCTCTTTCTCACCCTGGAGAGTGTTTTCATGTAGGCAAAGTGTCCCCCTGCCTTTCTTGAGAGTGCTTCATATAAAATCTGTTTCTGCAAGGAGTGTGGAACTACTGTCAAAAGGGACTTTATTATTATCGCTTGAATCTGACCAATTACAGCAAAGTACCCCTTCCACAATCTCTAATGAGTCCCAAAGACCCTAATAGACTTTGGTTGTAGCCGACTCACTGGAATAATCTTCCCATTCAGGTTTTGCTGCATGTGAGACCACTCTGGCTCTACAATGATTTGTGCTAACATCCCTGTTGCTGTGTCTTCCATTCCACACTGCTTGCAAGGTTTTCTTGACATACCATCCGCATTGCCATTCTTTTTGCCTGTCCTTTTGGATCCTTGAAATTTCGGAGCCAACGTAAGGAGACATGATCTGTGCGAATCAAGAATCTCCGCCCATAAACGATAACGGTGAAAATACTTGATGAAAGTGACAACAGTTAACAACTCAGTGTTGTGACGCAGTAACTTCTTTTTTGTTTAGACAGGGTTTTGCTGTCATATGCAACAACTTTTTCACTGCTGTCTTTGACCTGTGATAATACAGCAACCATGCCAAAGTCGCTCGCATCTGTTCTAAGATAAACTGGTCTGTGTGACTTGGATAGGCCAGGACAGGGACAGAAATCAACTATTCCTTCAATAAGTTGAAAGCTTTGTCACATTCTTGACTTCAGGTGAATATAGAATTTTTCTGTCTGGCAATGGAGGGGTCTTGCTATATCTGCAAAACCTTGAATGAAGCGCCTGTAGTATGACGCAAGTCCCGAAAAGCCTCGTCTGACACAACTTGCCAAAATCCACTAGCAATGACCAAAGTCAATAAAACTGGGAATTATTCAGAGCACCCAGCAGATCATCAATTCTCGGAATCGGATGAGCGTCTTTAATCGTGTGGTCAATCAAACGGCGGTAATAGCAACATAATCTCCACTCTCCTAAGCTCTTCCTTGCCATGACAATAGGGGAGGCCCACGGACTGGATTAAGGCTCGCTAACTCGCCGCTCCAACATGTCTTAAACCACTGTATCTGCAGTTTCTTTCTGTACAATTGGTAGACGGCGAAAATGTTGTCGTACCTTGGAGTCAGCTGTAAACGCATCTCTGTACTGCTGGAGGAGAACTGGTATATCCTTGCTCTGTGATTCGATCAGTTCACTGCAACTTCTGTTCCATAAGTCTCTTAAATATTCAGGAACACTTGTATCACCTGAGCCTGTAATGTCATCAGGATCAGGTGTCTATACTTGTAAATTGTCTAAACTTCTAACAATGCCTGTTGAAAGTCCTCCTTTCATCACAACAGGATCTGGATGGGGGTTGAAAACTCTAATTTATACAATCTGCTTCTTAATGTCAACAATTGCCCTTGAGACTATAAACCCTTTATTCTGTAATCTTAACTGTAAGTCAGGTCGATTAACCCTTCTCTGGCAGCTGTCTGTCCAGCCCATGGTCTCACTACACAAAGTATGAACGCTTCCCTAAAACTTGGAATAATAACCTCTTGTTGTGTTGACAATCTCCAATACAACTTCTTGCAGCTCTGTGAGGAAGGGCTCCTCTCCTTCCCAAGATGTAGTTCTCGATGTTCCAAGTCTAACTTTGCTTGGTAACGCCCCTGGAAGTCTAGTCCCAATATAGCTGACCCTCTGATGTCTGCTACTGGGAAGTCAACTTGTTTACTGACAGTCTTGACCTGATATCGTCATCCTGGTCAACTAGAGACGACTTCCATTTGCCTGCTTCACTTTGTCAGAAGTAGGCAATAACACGGGACACATCTATAAGATACTGTTCTCGAGACATCATTCTCTGTAGAACCAGTGTCCAACAACAGTTCAACAGATTTCCCTGCAATATTTACAGCGATATACAAACCATTCCCTGACTTCTTGAGAGGAATTATCTCTTTTTTGTCAGGGGAACTGGCTGGATTTGAGTGTTGATTCAAGGGATGGCAGCTGGTCCCTTGATCTTTTCCCTTTCCCTGGGTCATTTTCTCAAAAGTTGTCAGCTCATGACCCTTTGATCAGACAAATTCTAGTTTCCCTGGTGATTTCCCTTCTGCTGAGGTTGAGGAACTCTGGGTGGACAATCTGTGTACATATGTGATGGGTCATCACAATTGTAACACATCCTCCTTGTTCCTGACTGTGAAGGTCTATTCTCTGACACTGGTATAGAATCAAGTTTCTTTTCAAACTTGTTTCTTGTCTCCATGAGTGTTGATATATGCTCAACTTGATCATTCTGTCAATCTGGTTTTGCTGCTTGTGGTAACCCCAGATTACATACAATCATATCAAGAACAAGACAACCCAGTATTATAGGGATAGTCAAGATGTACATGTATTTACTCTTCTTGAGTGTTTACATTCATGGCGGAAGCAGCCAGAGCAAGGATCCCAGAATTCCCTGCTAAGGGAGCAGTTATTACGCTTAAGTGGAAATCACGGGGAGTGGCTTATTGTTTTAAACTGTTACTCTATGACACTGCTTTAACTCGGAGTTGTCTTTCACATTCCAGATAAGTCTCCATTTCAAATGCTGCTTGATTTGCCTCTCCCAAAGTATGAGGACGAGACTGGACAATGCTGAATCGTACCTGTCAATTATGAATGGCCTAAATGAAATGACTGCGTGCCAAGCGATCTTTACAATCTTGGGTCCCATCAGGATATGCGATATTAGCTAAGCAACATATGGCTTGCCCAAGATCCTGTATCAACTTGCCATCTTTCTGTTGTCAGTTCCGTATTTCAATCATGTACAACTTTGTCTTTTCTGCCAAAGTGACATCCCAGCAATCTTGTCATTTCTGGGTATGTCATGGGGCTGTGCTGTTCTCCATAAATCGGTAGTGCTCTACCCCCTAAACTTGCTGCAAGATAGGCTGTCTTTTGTACCTCATTCCAGTCATTCACAATGGCACATGATCCAAATAATTCTGCCCAGGAATACTTCCATCAAATGTATCTGGCGTCAGCAAAATTCCTCTTCTGTTTGGATAACTTTGCTCAAATGATGGATGTGTTGTTAAAGCTCAGCAGGAAATCTTGATCTCAGTGTATCGATATGGCAATTCTGAAATGGAGCGTTATTCTGTGTTCTTGCCCATTCTTTATCCCTAGGTTGGCACAGTCCTGAGTTCCTTAAACTTTTCCATATCTTTCAGTGTGCAAGCTCAGCCTATGTTACCGCTTATAGATGAAAACCAAGCCTCGCTTTCACGCAGGTTATGAATAGATTCAATTCTAAAATCCCCATAGTGACGTCACAACCCCTGACACAGGAAGTGAAAAATCCTGGACTCTACACCTACCTCATATAAACCTTTTAATACAAATCCTATTTGAACATGTAATGTTTTCATATAGTTTCCATTTCCACATGTGTCAATTTATCAAAATAAACTGAAGTACAAAAGAAAATACACACCCCACTATTCTGACAGAAAAAGAAGACAGGGCAAACTTTATTGTGATTGTAATGTTTAATGTCATTGTTGAGTCAAACATGTTTAGAATGGATTTAAAGATTTGTGGCCACATAAAACTTTTCAGTTGACAATAACGTCCATAGGCGGTCACTCATCAAAAATCACACTTGTAGAAATGATGACAGTCCCAGGTATGAAGGCCATGCGAGTGGTCTCAGTACCTCGCATGACCCCCATTTGAGTTAATGCAAGCCAGGACACGCCTTCTCATGGAAAAGGTCATGTAGTCGTCTCATGACTGTGTTCCTGCTGATGTGGTGACCTAACGCTGTCGACGCTGTTGATGCCATGGTGAGGAACCTGTTGCGCAGGTGTAATGTGCGTATGTACCGGTCTTCTGCAGGGGCCGTCACTCTCGGTCTTCCTCTTCTTGGGCGGTCGGATGTCTGGCCAGTCTGGTTGACATGACGAAGGAGTCTGATAATGGTTTGCCTGGTGCAGCCAAGGGTCCTTGCGATGTGACTGTTCGACGCCCCCACTTGGAACATTCCCACGGCTCTCTCTCGCTCCGCTGCTGTTAAACGTGGCATTTGTCTTGTGTTTTTTTCGTTGAATGTGTAATGAACGATAGAATCCACTGCCTTTTATACTGTTTCTACGTACATTGCACGTGCAAATGGAGAAAATTGCCATTTTCACAATGTGTGCTTTTGTTGCCTATCATAATGTCAAGGTTACGTTTCTGCGATATGCTCTCAATGGTTTTGTTCATTACATTACGATAGCGCCAAAAATGTAACAACTTTTTCAACCATATGCGTAATATATGATATTTTAGGGGTGTGTACTTTCTTTTGTACTTCAGTTTAATACCAAAATATAACCCATCCATGCACTGTAGAAGTTGTGAGAACATGTTTATTGAAGTCACGTGAACTCAAAATATTCTCTCACAGGGTAGAAGTCATTCACAAAAATATGGGTTCCATCTATCTTAAGGGGAGGAGGGGCCAATTCCTATGTTTCCTGCAAGGGAGGAGGGGTCAATTCCTATGTTTCCTGCAATCACTGATCACTAAGCTTTCTATATCCAACTTAAAATAGGAGGAGCTACAGTTGTATACATGTTTTTAATTGGATAAAAGACAGTCCCCAGTTTCCCCCTCGAAGTGACCAAGAAGTCACACACAGAGCAGCCAGAAACATAAATAAATCTGGCACCTTACTGATAGCATCTCATTCTAATGACAGATATGTTACTTTAGGGCAGTTTAACACCATTTGTTTAAATTTGTTTTGACTGATATGTCATTGTGAGTCTAATTTGTGTGTCAGGGGTCTAAACTGATGGTTTACAGGTGGTGGTGTTTGACATTTGGTTCTTTCTGTCTTAAGCTGTCTGGACATAGTTTATCAGTGTTATCACACTTAACAGACATTTGCGCTTAAATAAATCAGAACTTAAATCTCAAATATGTATTGGTTTGTTAGTTTTAATTAGGAATAGTAACCCTACACAGCACCGGAAGTAGTCAAGATTTTAGACACATGACCTCTATCAGTAAAATGACTGGCTCAAACCCATTGTCTGCTGTAGCAGTATACTACTGTTACTGTTGTGATGAACGATTACTTTTGGATTATACCTTGGCTATTGCATTTTTATGCTCAATCATGGCTAAATTGGGTGTTTCAACTGTTAAGTTTCTTGGCACTCACTTGGAATACCAGTCTCTTACTAACTGATGGGACTTCCAACTGACACCATTGGAGATCTGTCAAGAAAGGTATGAACATATTGGAATTCTCTAAAACTAATGAATTTTCAAGAGGAAAATATCAAGAGTACCGGTACATTTTTACCAATAAGGCTTGTGTATGCATTAATATTATGTAGAAAGTTTAAACTCTCGTAGAATTTTGCATCTTGTGAATGTATGTGCATTTATGCCAAACAAAAAGTCAGAAAGGAAATAGAAACAAAAGCTGGAATGATGGTATTCCTCCTGAGAAATAATGTAAGACATCGTATAATTATGGGAGCCCATGTAGTCCCTGTCAGGTATGCATACAGTTGGGAATTTTTTTATCAAAGATGGTCCTCATCATGAAATGAATAAACCTTATCACCCAGGTGAAAAGCACTAATATTCAGTGAATATATTTCGTAACATGGAAAACTAATAAAAGTACAAAAACACAGTTGTTTTTTGTAGAAACCTCTGTTTATCCAGTTGACAGAGACTATAGAGAGTGAAAATGTTATCTGCTAGCAAATTGTATTTACTGTTAGTAGGTCGCACTTGAGAACGAGGCTTGGTTTTTACGGGAAAAGATATCAATTACAAAATTGAGGCTAAGCTCGCACACTGTTTGTAATTAAGAACAGACGCTTGGACAGGATAAGAAACTGGATTTGGGAAATCACCACCTGCCAAGTCCTTATTTTCTCTCTCAGCCTTGCTGAAGTATCATTCCTGTACATGGTCAGCTGAAATGATATCCTTGTCTCTCAATAAGTATGAGGTCTCACTTCTAAAGAATTTCTGACTCCTGAAAAAGGAGGTTCCAGACTGGGGTCACCTTGCGGATCCCTGTGAGAAGTGGACAAAGCAGAACTGTATTCTGCAAGCACAAAGTCTTGTTGACTGTGTGGAGAACTGTGTCTGGGCTGTTTATAGATTCTTGAGTCGTCACAAGTATCTCTGTAGGTAATGAACCCTGAGCTGCCGAGGTCTGTCAACAGGATTCTGAATTTAGATGTACTGTTAAAGGCTTGGGCTCCAAGGTACTGTCACAGCAAACTGAAAATCACATAGCTATTTTAAATACATTGTGAAGTGAACAACTACCTTCCAACTGCATATACATCTCTAGTCTCAAACAAACACATACAAAATATATCCAGTTAATCCCACCACTGTCACCAATGTAACGGCATGACCAAAGACTGGTTGATAATTACTTGTTGACAAACTACTATAATAATTGGATGCTGCCACCACTCTTGCAACCAAAATTTGACAAAATAAATACCAGTGCTTGGAGAGGAGGTTTAGCTATGATATATCACAAGGATCTACAAAGTTACAAATGGCGAAACTAGCGAAATGCAGAATAATCACACAACAAGTAGGTAAAGTTCAATAATAAGTTTATTGATTATTCTATGAACTGAAAAATCTTGTACAAGGTCTCGAGATTGCAAAACCAGGTACTGGCTTTGAACTGTACGGGAAACATCAGTTGCTCGGCATTGTCTGTCACATCGTGGCTCTAGAATCTGGTACTTGTTTGTATCCCTCCCACGATTGATATATCTGAACTGTTAAAACAATTAAACTTTACAATAAACTTTGAAACTTGAAAGTGTACGAAGTTGGCTTGACCGGAACTGGATCCATGTAATGTAAACAATACATACCGGAAGTCATGTGACCCAGAATGAAAAACCATGAGGCCACAACTGCGAGAGCTGTCAAAATCCGACATAAGTCAGCATGAAGTCAAATCCTAATTAAAGCTTGGAATTAAATATATAGGATCGATTGTAGAACGATCCCTGTAAATGTCTGTGACAAAAAACCTTGACTGTCATAGTGATGGCAACATTTCGCAACTTGATAATGTAAACAATCCAGTCAGAATGACCTCGGACCCCCCAGATCGCGATGACCATCGATGACTGTCAAAACATCTAAATATAGACTGAAAACTGTAATATTTTAAACGGACGACAAATCACTTGCGACATGTGATAATTGTAACTGTAACTAGTATGCTTGAATACTTACGACCTTGGAATATTCCATCAGAATTAATCCTGAAAGGCTGTCGGAAACTCAGAACTGTCAGACGTCAACCGGATGTCAACATGACGTCATCCGGATGTCCACTTAGGTAAATAATCACTAATGTGCGATCAAATACTTAGAGAGCAGACCAAGTATTAATATTAGCCATTTAAATTAAAAGTTCTACCATAAAAATCTCTTAGAATGCGAAAAAAATAATTTAGCTGTGACATAACCCTGGAACCCTACCTTGCTTGTCAAAGTCAAAATTGCTGCCCCAAAGTTAACCTTGACAGGTCTATTTATTGGCGACCTAAGGTCACATAACACGCCACCGTGACATTAAAAAATCCAAGATGGCAACTGTAAACATGACTGACGTGACTCAAGTTGGAATTTACTGTTATACTTGATTCTGTTACTTGGAAAAAACACTGCATAAAGGTATGTCATCCTAATAACATACAACATGATGCTGGTACCATGGTTGAAATGAGTATGATGGCTGGGAGTTGTCCCACTGTCATAAAAGGCTGTAAGTAACTGTTAACCTTGCTAGAACAGGAATTTTTGTTACAGCATAATATTAGCACATAGAGGTTGAGCTGTCGTGCTGCGTTTAACAGTACCTGGATGGGTAGTTTGGTTGTCAATGAACCTGCTGTGTGGTGTGGTGACCATTGCCGACTTCTGCTTGGAAAAAAATTGCTCCAACATTTTGATGGAGAAGCTGGGTAGGTGTCTTTGGAGTCGCAGAGGTTGGGGGCGGCTTGGTGGATGGTGTGGTAGACATGACAGAGAGAGACGTGATCGCATGTACCATCTTCTGTGCGCTAAGCTGACTTAGAGAGGGTTGCACTTTGGTCACACCTAGATTTTTCCGTACATCTCACATCACAGCACTTTCAGCAAGAAGCATGAAGATCCCACAATCCTAAACTGTCCACACTGACTGCATATGGCCAAGGAGGCTGATGACACCATGCCAGACTCACAACACTTACTTACATGAGTAACAATTAGTCAAGTTACTGAAGATGACTTCATAAATTAGGTGAATTACTTCATAACTAAAAACTAGAAAATAATGATAACTGGCCATAGTCTACAGTTTGAGACAAAACCAAGTGCTAGAGAAAACAAGACTTTGGAAGGTTGATACTTCCTCTATCACCCAGGAAAAGAGAAAGGATTTTCCTGTCTATGCACATGGAAGAGCCCTTAGCTGCTTTGTGCTACTCATGTGCAACTAAACATGTATAGAGGACAGTGAAGAGGACTTCCGTTGAAAATCTGAAGATTTAGTTGTAGTATAATGGCAGACAATATACAGGATTAAGGCAATGGTGTAATAGATGTACCATATTCACAAGAATTATGTTTGTTTTGGAAGCTGATTAAAGAGCATGTTATTTAGGAAATTTCACTTGGACATTTAAGTACTTTCTGCAAATAAGAATTTTTCTCTTTCAGAAAATGACATTGTATCTAGGAAAGTTGATATTCAGAACAAAATCTCAATCATTTTTTTCAGTTTACTTGCTCTTTAAGTGTGAAATTATTACACAAACTCATGCACTGAAAACTGTTTGGAATATGTAGACTCAATTTATTACTAACATTGCCATAATTTTGAATCCCTCCCAGTTTTCCGAGACTTGGACATGACATCGGGTTGTGACTGAATTGCGTAGTTATACAGGGGAACATGGACGGTTGGTGTTTATGGAACAGTAGCCTGACGTCAACAAGTTTTTGTGATTGTCTTCTGCTTCCCAGGGATAATGTGTGAATAAGGCAGATTAGTAAATAGTACTAAATACTTCACCTTTAGAGTCTAGCTCTCTATCTACCTTGGGAGAGGTTGTGTAGGTAGTGTTTATTTTTCTGTTTCTTTAATGAAGTCAGCTCTGAGGATGAAGCAGATCGAGATGATTCCCTAATCTTGCAGGCAATCTTCTTCCTCTGAACTGCAAATTTATCTTCTCCCAGAGCAAAGCAGAAACTACACTTCAGCTATCATACTTGCTAAGAAAAACAAAGTCATAATTTAAGCAAAATTTGGTTGTATAATTTAGGCCAGAAGTAAAAAATATTCTTCAGATATGATAGTTGAATGTTAGAAGAATGTAATCTGAGCAACAAAATGACCTCGTCACAAAGATCCAGATTTGTCATCTAATCTCCCACCATGAGGGATAGAATTGTTGGCCTTATGGTCGAGATACAAGAACTGGCCTCGATGGTAGTGTAACTTCCTCCAACTGGCTCTGGAGTCAGAGTTATGGTGAAGTTGATAGATAAACTGTGTTGACAGGATTTCCTGGGTGTGAAAGGTTTGGATTGAGTCTGTCAAAGACGGCGATCCTCCTTGCCTCTGGATTTGCTTCTCCTGTATCCTCCATATGACATTTCTGGTCAAATAGACAAGCGCTGTTTTGTGGACATGCAGGTTTATCCTTCCGCCTGGCAACTTTCATTTCGGTAGAATTATTTGGTCACTTGGCATGAAATGCCTAACTGTGTGCCTTGACTGCCAAGCTGATTGTGGAATATTGCATCTTCTCTGCCATATCCTGGCAGACCTCCTCCACAACCTTGCCTGAGCTTGTTATTAGACACAAGAGGTTCTGTGACAGATTGATCCATAATCAGTTTCCTAGATTGCTCTGAGACAGCTCTAGATCTAACTTGAGGAGTGAGGAGATATTGATGCTGTGACCATCAGAATTTTTGAGGACATACAACCTTGCGTGGAAAGCAGGTCTTCTTGTATATTGAGAATAGTGTCCAACAGGCTATGGATGAGTCCTAGTTGGTCCGTCTTGATAAAGACTGACGAATCACAAGAATTCTGCAATGGAGGAATACTGTGGTGCATTCAGGTGACAAACCAGTTGATATGAGCACCAATGTTAATTGCATGCTTATTTACCACATTTAAGTCCTTGCCATGCTTCAGAGGGCAGGTGGGGGCACGGGTGGCCCAGTCGTCTAAGGCGCCGCGATTCGCTGTGCAGAGTTGCGTCCCTTGGGCACGCCAGAAACCTATGATTGTGGGTTCGAATCCCGGTTCGCCCCAATTATGTTTCTAGGTTTGTCAGCACCATACCCGTGCTCGTGGGTTTCACCGAAGTGGTAAACGTCTGAGACCTGCATCACTTCGGGCTTTCCTCCCACATTAAGCTGTCACGCCGTGATATAACTGGAATACTGTTAAAAGCGGCGTTAAACCCAACTCACTCACTCACTCAAAGGGCAGGTGAGCTTGGTGTTAGGCCTTCTAACCAATTTAGAAAATTTCTCATCAATCGTTGGTGGGTGAATTGCAAAGGGAAATTATGCATTTGGTATAGACGATGCTTCCTCTTTCTGGAGGAAGAGGTAGTCTCACATCACATTTTAGTTTCTCCAAGTTCTCAGTGGAAAACCTGTGATGTATAGATGAGCCAAGGTACTGTATGATGCTTATGTGACGATACTGCAGAAGCGTAGCATCCGGCATATTCCAGAATATTAGGTGAAATGTCTTCTTCCACTTAAGGTTTCAAGACCGGCATAAGATAGTATATTTCCTCCAATAGTGATAGTGATACATACATACATGCTCATAATGTAGTCGATGCTCGTACAACAGACTGTGCTTTTAGCAGAGATTTGTTACGAATATGGAAAGGGTTTGTTGCTTATATTTCACATGGCCATGAGATGGAATTTATTAACACATCCATTGTTGGATTTTCCTCAAAATCAAACACTGCAAACACTTTTGGGATATTCATTTGCTCCTTGATCGTTGAAATCAGTTGGTAAAGAGGTGATGGTGAAACAGGACAAATTGTACTTGGATCCTCTCTCTTGGGTTGAATGCTCACATCGGTTATGTCCAAAAGATGCTTGCAGCTTTCGGAAACATGCAATGTCCATTGGCTTGTTTCGAGTTCATGTCAGACACGAGTTGGTCACCAATGGGGAAATGGTAATGTTCGGTAAAACATTTTTTTATTAATATGAATATATATATATTTATGAAGAGTCACACATCTTGTTAATGTAAGTGGGGAGAGTAAAATACTAATATTGGAAGTCAGTCAAATTACAAAATTTTGTGCCTGGATAATGGCTGTATAAAACTTTGAATAATATACCACAAATACATAGTTCAACCAGGGATATATTGTAGAAGAAAATAAATATATAACAAGCTTTCATTTTTCATTCTGTAACCGTGATCAGATGCCATTATCAACTAGCTCTATAATTAGTGAGAATGCAGTTGTGAATGCCTGTCACAACAAGCAACACGTATTTGAAGTGGGGCTGTAATTTCAATGACAAGTTAAATCGCACAAGTTACTTTATATCACTTTAGCTATGGATAATTTTTGTTATATGCTTTATCAATCACAAGAATTACAATATTAAGGTATCAATATAAAAATCAGAACTTACAAACACCGTGTCTTTTTAAGGGGACTGCCTCCATGCTCTAGTGGTAGAGTATCTGCACGGAGAGCGGAAGGTCCGGAGTTTGATCCTCAGACGCATCATACCAAAAGTTGGAACTTGTTGTTACCTTTCCCGGCACTCACCATTAAGGGGCTAAAACATGCACTGTTTGGCCAGTAGTACATATACTGTATCTGTGCAGTGAATTGGTTCTTAGCCACAAAATCCGGTCAGAGCTTAATTAAGGTTGGGAGCATTGGTGAGATTCAAATAGTCAAGAGCGAGGAGCTGCCGTAGCCAAGGCCAATAGGCAGCTTTGCGAGACTTTTGGAGTAACGAGGTATTGGAACAGATCAGTTTCAATCCCAGCAACAAACCGTTTGAGACAGCCCACCTCCATAGTGTATCTGTTGACCGTCGATAAAGGGACAGTGAGTTTCTTATAGGAATCTTGACTTATTTGAGATACTCGTCATCGAGCAGTTGCGAATCCAGGAAAGATGAATCATGGGTTTGATTGATCATCGTGCTGTAGCTTCTGTAAGGTATCTGACATCTCATCACTAATCGTAGTGTAGTTTGACCGTGGAAGAGAGCAATGTATATGTGTTGAATCAGGTCGTGGCAACCTGCATACTCTGGCAACTGGGTCAGAAGAGGTGGGTCCGTTCGGATGGTGTGGTTAATGTGGGAGCTGTACAGGACCTCAAATAAACCCATGCCTTAGGCTGAACCACACTTTTCTGTGCGTCTAACGTGGTATCTTGACGGTTAGGCAGACTGTGCGGTAACCGGTTGTCACAAAGCTGTAAGGCATGGTCGCCACTACCCAGCTGTTTGTCAGGTGGTTGTGCGCCCGAGGCACTGGCAGACGAAGATGGTGGGGTTCACCTGGAAACATTTCCCCATGCAGCCTCTTGGCTGGGTGATTCTTATGACCCTTTAAGGCCCAAGCCTTCTTTAACTGGCCGACCTCAGATGATAAGGCTGATAGATGGGAGGTAAGTAAGACCTCCATGGATATGCTGATTGTAAAAAACACAGCAGCCAGTTATAATAAACTTTTGTTTAACGCTAATACTAAGTACTGATAGGATACTAGTTAAAACAGTGTGGCTACATAAATGAATGCAAGAGTAAGCTAAACAATAGGTGTTGTCTCTCGCACACACAGGAAAGAAGTGTGCTTTTCCCACCTTTGTGCGCTGAAGATGATAACGGCTGCTGCTGCTATTGCGGGAACAACTGGTTGTGTGAAGTTGACAGTTAAGACGACTTCTGTTGCAAAATCTGAAGATTTAGTTACAGTGTGGTTGCAGCCAAAAGCAATGATGTATTAGAGGAAGAGGATTCGCAAGAATCATATTATGCCATACTTTGTTACATTAACCTAAACAAAATGCTAAACATTCAATAATTTTCTCAAATTGAAACAATGTTTGATCTAAATGCCATGCAAGCTGTGACTTAATCTGGGGTGTAAGTATCAATGTAAACAGCCTTAATCCCCATAATCCTACAGTAGTATAGGTAATGATGCCGCAACTCCACTGGGGCCAGATTTCTATACCTATACTGCTACTACAGGTGGCATTTTTTATGTGTAAATGACTATGCGATTCAACAATAGTCATGAGATTAAGTTAAATTGACTCTAGCTCACCACTACCTGGAGCCAATCAATGCTTCTATGATATAAATTTTTATAGGTAATAGGGGTTCTGGACCACTTCCACTGGAGCCAGATTTATATACCTATACCACCACTACAGATGAAATTTTTTATGTCGAAATGCTGATGTGATTCAACGATCGTCATGAGTCGTATTAAAAGAAACATCAATATTAATTAATAATGAATAAAATTTACTATAGCCCACAAGGATATTGGAAAGGTATAGGAGCAATACAAAAATTAGCCACCGCGTCTAAGGTATCTAAAGATGTGGCCAAGGACTGGTTAAAGAAACAAGCAATGTGGCAAATATATTTACCGGCACCACATTATATCCCGAGGAAGAAGTTTGATATTTTTTTAAGGAATGAAGTTCATCAGGCTGATCTCTTGTTTCTTCCCCACGATAAGGTAAGACGCAAAACGTATAAATACGCTTTAGACCGTAGTGGATGTGGCTAGTCGATACAAAGAGGCTGAGCCATTAACCTCAAAAGATTCAACAGAAGTAGCTGATGCACTAAGCCGTATATATAAACGCGGACCACTAAAATGGCCTAAGCTATTTCAAGTAGATCCTGGTCGTGAGTTTATGGGATCAGTAACTAAACTGTTAACAAAGCACGATGTCAAAATCAGGCGTGGTGAAAAAGAGGCCCACCGCAGTCAAGCTATCGTCGAAGATTTAACCGGACATTAGCGGAACGTTTGTTTGGCTATCAGTATGGGATCGAAATGAAATTGGAACGATTGAGATCAACCGAATGGATGACACGATTATCAGCTGTTGTATCAGCGCTAAATAATGAAGCAACGAGATTAATTGGAGAGAAACCATCCGACGCGATTAAAATGAAATCTGTGACTTCCGAATCTTCAGCACCGAGGAGAGGCAAAGAAGAAAAACTTCCGGATAGAGTAAGCGTAAGATATTTATACTAGCCCGGTGAACTTGAAGGAGGCCTACGCCGTGCAACAGATCCGATTTGGTCTCTTAAGACAAATAACATTAGTCGATTGGTTACGAATGAAGGAGAGCCTATTCTTTATTATCTTAGAGATGGACCGGGCAGGGCATTTGTACGAGAAGAGTTGTTCATAGTTCCCGACGATACAGTATTACCACCATAACCATAAGCGTAGGTAGTTACACCATCATTATCAATCCATCTCTTTGTATCTAAGGGGGATAATGATGTCTTGTTCATTCTTAATCCATATATCCTATGATTGTAACTTCTTAAAGAGTTCATCTTGTGTTTGAACGTTCTACCACTGAATAATGTTTGTGTTTGATATGCTTTTTTACCACATACTTCTTAACGCCTTTAGCTTTTCTTATCTCCCAAATATCTGACTTCTTCTTGGAATACATCTTAGGTCTTAGTCCGACACACTCTGCTATAGGGGTCCCAGCACATTCATCCTTCATCTTACCTAACACCTTTTTATTTACTACGCTGTGCAGTGGATTATCTTTTGGGTAATCGCTCGGGTCGTATATCTATTTTTTCTGCCATATCTTTATACACATCCTCGGTTTGTATTTCCATCAACAAAGAATCTGTGTTGGTACATAACACCTCGCATCTATCACTGTACTGCTTCTTAAGTTCGTTGTAATAAAGTCATACATGAAGTGTTTTGACAAGTCAAGAATACTCATGCCAACGTACACAGGACTGTCGTTATCGAATATCTTGCTTCTGTTAAAAGCCGGACTGGCTATAAGTTTCCTGAGTCTTTCTTCCTCATTAGATCTGACTAATTTAACATCAACACGCTTCCTTAGATTCTCCATAGTTTTACCAAATACTGAGTTATTCATGAGCTTATATAGATTCTTTTCGAAATCGCTGGTAGCTATCTTTCTTAAATCTGTGTTCAGCCTTATATAGGGCTCCATCCAAGGACTTTGATCAAACTTTAGAACTCTGTGTATTTTCTTAACTTTCATACCTAATGATAGATATAACTTGAGATTTCTGTAGTGAACTATTTATTTTGTCTTATCCATCAAATTTGGTACGAGTTTTTCTACGTTAGCTAACCTTGTATTACCCATCAAGGAGTGTTGATATTCCGACATCCAATCTTTATTAACCATTAATCTTTCGGGAGCTAGTGGATAACTGTTATGGTCTTTATGTAATGAATTTGGATATTCCAAGTCAACTTCTAGTGTGTACCCTTTATCAGAATCTGAGGGGATATCATCCACTTTGACATCATCGACCCACTCAAAACCACTACTGGGTAAAGGTTGACTCATAGCCCATCCGTACAAATTGTTGGCGTCGAAATATAATATGTGTGTGTCGGGTTTACTCGGATCATATCCTTCCACTAATTTATTATTAGCCTTAGAATACGAATTTAAGTTCTACGCCGGTCTTCTTCAACAATGCATCCCACGATAGTCCAGGACTGGAATAGTACCATGCCGGGTCCAAGCCGTATTGTTTTAAACACGTCTTTCTAAATATCTCGAATATATCGGCGAGTAACAGTACATCGGTTTTTAAGTACAGATCGTGATAATCGCCTAAATTCTTACAACCTAATTTATCCCACACCGTCAGAGCGTGTTCATAATCGGCATCTGTTATTTTAGATTCTGTTAAGTTACTATAGAATGATTCAAGGGGTGGTAATTTAGTTTCGTCAAATCTAGACGAATCATCCATATATTCGTAAGGATATACACCTTTTCTCAGCAACATATGACACGTTAACCTATCGGTATATTGATTTGTTATCGCAAAGTCATGGGGATTGTTCGCATTAGCTAAATTGTCCAGGGAAGATAACAGAAACTGTACGGAGTCTATGAATCTAAGCCCATTACTTTGCTTTATTCTGGCTTTCCCATCCTTGTCCGTATAATGTATAGTTTCAGTCAACGAGAGCGATATGTATTTTTCCATATTATTAGGAATACACGTTAAGCCACCGTCGGTCTTTGAGATAGCTTGCATGATGAGATGTGAATCGTATCCTCTAAGGTTATGAAACACAACGGGAATGGGTATTGTTTGAGAATTCATTTTTAGTTTCAAGTTACACCCGATAATTACCCGTAACGTGGCAATGATCTCTTACGGAATCCCCATTCAGGGGTTTGTTACAAACATGACAACTCGTTGACTTCTTATAGGTCCTCCAATTATCCCTCGTCATACACATGGGTTTCTTACGCGATACATTTTCCCTGATTATTCTCTCTTCATTTTGTAGATATTCTAGGAACTTTCCCGCTGCATCGGGACCTCTGTAAATCACGGGCGGGTTTGTTTTCCCATCATACCTTACAACTATATATTTATACTGACACACAACAGAACAGCAACATACAAATAATAATGATTTATTGTTTTGGGGTGGGGGATTCCCATTACTTATGTAATACAGCAAACCACTCGACCCCTTCATGAGGGGAAACGCCCTGGAGTATCAGGCGCTGAGATGACCAGGCCTAGTGGTGAAAATACTAACATTTTTGGGCCATGAATATCCGCAACTACAGGCGGATACTGTGAATATCCGCAACTACAGGCGGATACTCTGCCTAGATAACATAGCTGTGAGTGTGAAGGGAAACGCCTTCAACAATGGATTACAGCTACATAGCTGCAAAGGGAAACACCTTCGACGGTGAATTACAGATTATAGCTGGGAAGGGAAACGCCTTCGACAATAGATTACAAATTACATAGCTGCAAAGGGAAACGCCTTCAACAGTGGATTACAGATGTAGCTGAGAAGGTAAAAGCCTTCAACAGTGGATTACAGGTAACTTTGCTGCGAAGGAAAACGCTTACAACAGTGGATTACAGATGTAGCTGAGAAGGGAAACGCCTTCAACAGTGGATTACAGAATATAGCTGCAAAGGGGAACGCCTTCAACATGTTCAACAGAGGATTACAGAAAAAGTTGTGAAGGGAAACGCCTTCGACAGTAGATTACATATTAAAGCTGCGAAGGGAAAATGCATTAGATAGTGATTTTGAAAATACATAACTATGGAGGGTAACTCCTTTGACAGTGGATGATAGGACCCAAGCGCTGGGCAAAAGAGGTTAGCATGACAAATATTAAATAATAAGAAGAAATCACATGGAATGAACTGTTAATGGATATAAGCAGATGGACAGAGTATTTAGTAATTGATGAGATATATTATTAAATCTGATAATATATTAACACAAGAATGGGAATCCCCAGTATAAAGCGTTATACATGCATGTTTGTTAGTTGTTATACTAAGTAGACAAGATTGATTACCACAGAACGGGTGGTGCAGGGGATGGAGGTGGGTGTCAACAGAAACAATGGCGAATGTGAACGGAAACCACTAAGGAACATGCACATCGCAATGCGCAGATGAGGTGTGCAGTGCGAGTTACTGCCCTTGCATTCTAAATATAACTACCATAGTCCAATTATGTGAATCTGTAGCTGTAAGAAACATACTTAACGATAAATAAAGACTAGATGCAGTGTATAAAAGACACATGCCATCCTAAGGTACGTACTCCTACATGTTATAGCAAATGTTGTGTGTCACCATAAACTCAACTCAAATTCCTGAGTACTAATTTATACTGACACACAACAGAAGAGCAACATACAAATAATAATGATTTATTGTTTTGGGGTGGGGGATTCCCATTACTTATGTAATACAGCAAACCACTCGACCCCATCCTGAGGGGAAACGCCCTGCAGTGTCAAGCGCTGAGATGACCAGGCCTAGTGGTGAAAATACTAACATTTTTGGGCCATGAATATCCGCAACTACAGGCGGATACTCTGCCAAATGAACATGAAAGAATTAATGAAATATGCCTAAGCGTTTTTTAAATGAGAATCCCCCCAAAATAACTACACAGAATGTAAACTGGTCATAGCCGTACAAGGACGTAACAAATGTATGCCCTATAACCAAGGTGGTAACTATCTTCTAACATGTATCAAGAGAACAAACAACAATCATAAGAATATGTAGTGAACTAACATGTGTATAGGAATAAAAAAATATGCTATATACATGATATAAACATGATAATACATTACCCTTGAAGAAAAGGTTTTACAGATAAATTCTAACATGATATATACACTGGGCGATGTGGAGAAGGGTATTGTAGCCATTGTTAACAAAGATAAGCCATATCTTTTTGAGCACGCCACAAAACATCTTGAGGTGTACGTATATATCTGGTGTAACAAGAAGATGACCACCAACCAAGGACTTGTATGAGGTGATCTGGTACTTTAGCGCTGGCTGCTGATGTAGCGGCTCCTATTCGAAAGTAATGACCATTATAGGCATTGTCATCATAACCACACAGTCTTAAAAGTTTCTTAAGTTGCACGATGAAATATGTCCTGCATAATACCTTGCCATCTACAGTAACAAATAAAGGATCAGCACTATGCAAGGCATAGCGATGGCGTTGAACGAGGTAGACTTGCATACTAGCTACAGGGCATACACAATTGCCCGTGGCTGTATAGGTGATGGTGACTCTTTTCCGGAATGGACCTGTCTTTGACGCTGCCAACAGCAAGGTGAATGAAGCCGAGATCCTGGAGAAATGCACAGCTCTAAGGGTAAGATTGTAAACTGGATTAAAGTTGTCAGTGTCACAAGCAAATTCCCCGCAATGGAGAAAGCCGAAGAAAGCCAGACAACACACTGCTTTCAGTAGTCCACAGGTGTAGGGATCAAAAACACCATGATTTAGAGCCATACACATCTTAGTTAAGATAGGAGTTGTTATTGGCAAGCGGGGTGATGTGGACAGCCCTTGATGTCTCTTAACCCCCTGCACAATAGTTTGCAACCGAATTAAAGAACCGGATGTCCAAGGGTTAGGTAAACCCACTTGTAAATACCTAAACCGAATGCCACACAGGTATGATTTAATGGTAGAATATCGCAGCAACAATCTACGATAACAGTGTGCCACAAATCTAATGAGAATGTCTTCCAAGATAGGAGGTAACGAAGTAGTCCACACGAACCCCTGCATAGTCATGAAAGTGAGAAATGCGTTAACTCCTGATGGGTAGACCTGATATGTTTTGGTAGACACAGCTGATGACCACAAAAGTTCCATGTCTGCCTCGATAGTTCCTCCATGGGTTACGGGTACATCAGGTCTGTCAGCTGAGGACAAGGGGTTGGGTGACACTCTGCATCTGGTGCTAGGTGACGAAATCTGGCTATCTGCAATCGTGAGAGAGCATCACTTATAGCATTATCCACACCAGGAACATGTTTAGCACAAAACACATAATTCCATTGAATAGTGTAAAGTTAATTGTCTCATAAAACGCATGATAAGAGGGATGGGGGATCTGCCTTTGTTGATGATAGCAACAGTGGCCTGGTTGTCACAATGGAAACACACACACTTATTAGACCACATGGGTCCCCATAAATGGGCAGCTGTCACAATGGGAAATAACTCCAAGAGTGCTATTGACAAGTTTTCTCCTGCCAAACTTATCAGTTCTGTGGACCATGTGGATGAAAACCATCTGCCTTGGAAGAAACCACCATACCCAAGAGATGCTGCCGCGTCTGTGTACAACTGAAAATCAGGTGAGTTGATAGTGTCTGTAATAAACATGGAGACACCATTCCAATTTTGAAGAAAGTAGCGCCACATTTGGAAATCCAGCAGGCAGTCAGCTGAGAGATGCACAATGTCCCGTAGGTTGGAAACAGTGAGCTACCCCTAATAGGTATCCAATAAAACTTCTGCCTGGTCTAATGATGCACATGGCAAAGTTCATGTGTCCCAGAATCACTAGGAGATCCCTCTTAGTTACATGGATTTTCTTGATTAAATAGTCGATCAAGGTGACAATTCTCTGTACTTTCTCTGTAGGCAAGCGTGCTTCCATCCGAGAAGAATCCAGGGTGATGCCAAGATATTCTAGGCATTCGGAAGGACCAGCCGTCTTAGCTTTAGATAAGGGAATGTCCAAGTCATGAAACATAGTGAGCAGATTGTTCATAATAGTCTGTCCAAGAAAATGGTCTTTGGCGAAACATATGAAGTCATCCAACAGATGAAGAATGAGTGGTATTTGGTAACAGTTTTGGGCTATCCAGCATATGGCTATGGACAACTGATCAAATATTTTAGGACTGGACCTACATCCAAACACTAGTCTAGTGAAGTAATAAAACTGTTGGCGCCATTTGATACCGTGAAGATGCCACAGCTCAGGGTGGATGGGTATAAGTTTAAAAGCATCTGTGATGTCAGTTTTGCACATAACAGATCCTGGCCCAAGTGGTTTGATGACATTGATGGCATCATCCACTGTCACATATGACAAGGAATACTTGTCCTTGTCGATCAAGGAATTGAGGCTGGGATTCACACAATTGTCGTGAGGAGCCGACATATCAACAATCAGTCTCTGCTTTCTGGAATACTTTCCTTCGACCAGTCCAATAGGGTTGATGCGGTGAATTGGGAAGGGTGATATATCAAACGGACCAATGAGATAGCCCCTGTCTCGTTCCTGTTGCAGAAGAGTGTCGACAGCTTCAGACTTCTTGCGTCCTCTGGTGGATAACAAATTCTTGCACTCATAAGTCCTAGTAGGGGGGTGATCTATGCCTGTAAAATATCCATCTGATATCCCCGAAACCAGTTCTTGCATGAAATTTTTATCAGGATGTTTTCCCAGTTGTTGCTGTAATATACCTTAATTGGAGATATGACTGCATTAAGGGGTAGTCACTTGGAAAGTGTTGATTTGTCTGATGTCTTGGAACACTTCTTGATTGCATGATTCTTCTGACATCCAGCACAGACATGAGCAAATCTACAGTTAGGACGCACACACGATTCGTAGTTGAAATTATTGCACACTGGACGTCCTTCATGAAACACAATTTGACGACCTTGAGCATCTTGGTTTTGAGGTCGGGCTTGGCTATGATTGGACATATGTGGGAGATTCTTATCTCGTCTGTTGGCACTAGCCTGGTGGATTGCTAAAGGGCAAAATTCTGTGGGGTGGTTGATTCCATGACAGTGTTGACACCTATTGTTCTTGTCGAAATTGAAAATTCTTTGGTATAACTCTTGATCCAGCTTGCTCCAATCTACTTTGATATTGGACTGCACAAGAGCTGAAGCGGCTTTGGCTGAAAACATCTTATGGTAGGTGTACAAATCACTTTCGTCACCTTCGTTGCTAAGTCTCAAAATCAGATCAAGATATCTGTCCAATTCTACACTTCTCTGAGGCCATCGGGTCAACATAATTCTCTTGTAGCGATTGAAAGCAGTAATGAAGTGTTTGAGACTGAGGGTATTCTGTAGTGTGGGATCTCCGGCTGGTTTAAGTCGTAATTCGCCATTCCCCAGTTCAATGGTACGAGGGTTAGTGGGTATATCATCTGGAACTAGTAGCAGTGCTAGGTTGACATCTCTACCATCCACTATGTGCTGACGTAAACTGGCAGACACTGTATCTGCACGGGGAAGGGAATTAGGGTCTAAGCCAAAATTACCTGTAACATGATGGGTAGTGCTGGAGGCTGTGTTGTCATAAACAGTATCGAGGGTGAAGGGACGTGAGGAGAAGCCTGGTGGCCCTTGACCATGTTGAAATCTGTCCTGTAAGGCAGTCTGCAGAGAAAACTGACTGTCTATGGTATTTGAAGACACAGTGTGATTGGCATTGTTGGTTGTTGAATTGACCTTCTCTGCTAGTGCAGCCACTGATGCCACCAGTTGATTGACTGTCATGGATAAACCTTGAAGTTCGGACACAGGCGAGTTGTGCCCATTGTGGTCAGCTGAGGTAATGGTGGCACTGGAGGAGACAGTCCTACTAGGCAAGTGTGTCCTGTGAATCTCAGTGGCATCCGATGATTCAGGCTCTCCTGACTGTCCACGTGACGACTCTGCTGGACGGTTGCGTAGATAAATCGCCAGAAGTTGCGCTTTGCTGAGACTCGGGGGAAGATGTTGAATACCGATGTCCCTGGCAACTCGAGCTCTCAGCTGGGACACATGCCAGTTCCTGGGATCTCCGTCGTAAATCCCCGGATTTTCGTGGCGATACCTCGCACGGAAAGTCTCTGCGTCTACAGATTGTGCGCTGTCGATAGATGTAGGATTTTCTTGGTCAGAAGTAGCAGGGCCGCCATGTTGGATTTCTATGGCGTCCGTAGTGTGCAACAATGACCTATTTCTACCCCGTTGTCTCTTTGAACGGCGAGTAGCCATGACGTGACGATCGTTCGATGAAACTGATCTGTGACAAGAAAAGATCGTTCCAGCGGACTAAAACAGCGACGAAACTGACGAAATGAGTGTGTCAAGTCGATTAACGTAACTTACGATGTCAACAGAAACAATGGCGATTGTGAATGGAAACCACTAAGGAACATGCGCAGATGAGGTGTGCAGTGCGAGTTACTGCCCTTGCATTCTAAATATAACTACCATAGTCCAATTATGTGAATCTGTCGCTGTAAGAAACATACTTAACGATAAATAAAGACTAGATGCAGTGTATAAAAGACACATGCCATCCTAAGGTACGTACTCCTACATGTTATAGCAAATGTTGTGTGTCACCATAAACTCAACTCAAATTCCTGAGTACTAATCCAAACCCACAAGGAATATGTTCTTGAGTTTTGTACGTAAAACTACTATCTTGATTATTATCTTGATTTTTTTCTATAGGTTTGATAAGTGCTTCGAAGTTTGCGTAAATTATGTACAGTACTGGCATTTGATTACAATAATGTTCAAATTTTAATATATTTTTTCCCACTTTAGGCATATCGATCCTGATAGCAGTTTGTCCAACACCTATGCAGTCTTCTTTATGTGCTTCCAATAGATCTTGTCTGCTGTACCCATGCAGGCATCTTTCACAGAAATATTTCTTTCCCTTATATTTAGTTTGATCGTATAATAGCCTGTTTAAACTCTTTATCCATGTACAATGATATTTTCCATCTTTTTCTATCAGAAATGAATTGATTCTGGGAATATGTTCTGGAGCGGAGCTTATCCTGTGTACAACAATTCCTTTAGAAGAATGTCCGAAAACATTTATAGCTAAATTATTTTGCTTTTCCACCTTATCAATGTGTGAGATTGGTGTTGGTTCGTCTATACCATCGAAGATGAGTCCATCGTTTTGAGGATAGCTAGAAGGTCTATCCGGATGTTTGTCTACGGGGAACAATGCAGATCTTATTGTAATTCTTAAACAGTCATCGGATTTATTTTTTACATTAATTATGGCTTTTTATAATACGGGGGTAACCCTATATAAGATCCACCTTTGAAGGGCATATAATTTGCTATATCTAAATATAAACTATTGATTTTATCCACACCCCAACCTGAACCTCTATTAGTCCAGCGTTCTAAAGTTTCCAGTATCCTCTGAATTGATGTATCTAATGATGCGTTTATAGTATCGGATTCGGTTATAACTTCTTGATTGCTTCGGAAATATGGTTCGGTATATTCAGTGCTATCGTCTGTGTTACTTTTACTCAATGACATTTTAATTGTCAGCTGGTATATTATATAAATCATTTAACTCCTCGTTAATTTTACTCAATATTATGGGCTTAACATCATTAACATCCATGTTGGAATTAATATCCATCTTCTAACCTCTCAGATATTTACCAATGCTGGCGGATGTGGGTACAAATTTTAATTATTCTTGTTTTTTATCAACATCGTCATGCTGTTTTTTATCAACATCATCGGATTGATTATTTTCTAGTAAATCGATCAATTCAGCTCTTCTCATTCGAGAATAACCTCTCAGCCCACTGTTTTGCCATAGCCTTCAACTCTCTGACAAAAACCAGTGTGACCATGGTATGTACAAAATGATTCATTTGTCTAAATGGTTGTTTTTCATATATAAATACGTATTCTCCCCAACCTATTCCTCTCATTGATGTTATCTCTCTTCCTAGCATAAATAATCTGCTTCCTGACCTTATCAGCACCGTGACTCTTATATAAACTGTAACTACATTTGACTCCAATCCCACATACAGAACAAACATAATTTTTAAAACCCTTTCTGATGTTATAAGCGTGAGTGCCACAGTAAATACCCACAGATGGCTTCTGACATTGAATCGATTTCCCCATGAGTGTATATTTGCACAGATTCATGGTTATACACATATCATATCATTTGTCTAAGAGGTAAATCACATCTCCACTGGTGATTTATTGATTATCAGTCAGAGCGCCCGCCCTAACTAGGTCATGGTTTATGCGTAGTAATTGTATAGCTGAAAATTATGATTATGATAACCCAAATATTATGAATATGAACTCATCAATAATATAGCCAAGCTATCCGAACTCGAAAAGCATATAGCTTATGAGAAAACAAAACTTGAACAGGTGGGTGATGAATTCAGTAGACGTCGCGTTGCAGAAAGATTGCGTAACTTAGAAGACGAAAGATCAGCCCGCCTCAAGGCTGCTTCCTATAATAGAAAGGCTGGAGTCTCAGAATAATGATAAAATTCATTTCTCGTAGGTTGCAAAAGAAAGCATCAAAACACAATAATATTCGTATACTCGCCGAAGCAAAGTTTAACAGCATTGGGGATCATATTTCAACAGCAATGGCTGATTGTAAGATATCCGAGGAGGAGTTTCGTTTAATGTTGTCGGAACTCACCAAATACAACGTAATGAATTCTCGTAAGACCAGTAGTATTAGCGAAGACGAGAAAAAAAAGTTCATAGAACAGGGGAGGCAACAAGCGCGTCAATTATTCTGTGCCAAAACCAAAGAATTGGTTGGAGATTAAAATAGATTGCTTACTATCATTTGATCACATTTAGAAGAATGCTTACGTAAATATATAATAATGGAAAATTACAAACCAACAAAGGAAGAACTCGAAGAAGCTATTGAAACATTTATGCTCAGGGACAAAATTATCAAAGGGAGAGAATTACCACAAGGTATATATTATATCAGTGATGTCAAACCAACCAAATATGGTCATCAATTGTTTCTTTCCAATTACCAAGAAGAGTATATAGTCTGGTCTCCTAGTAATATGAACGAAGAACTTAGTAAAAATGTTGAATATCACTTTGTTCAAAATAATGGTATACGTATTAGTAAAAATAATAGAGAATACTTTCATTACAATTTAGTTTAGTCTCATCATTGTTTTTATTCTAATGGTATTATTGATTGGCTCAAGGTATTGATTGGCTCAAGGTAGTGGTGAGCTTGAGCCAATTTAACTTAGACTCACGACGATCGTTGAATCACATCAGCGTTTTGACATAAAAAAATTCCATCTGTAGTGGTGGTATAGGTATATAAATCTGGCTCCAGTGGAAGTGGTCCAGAACCCCTATTGCCTATACTACTCCTACTGTAAAAACATTTCCCTAAAAATGTCCAAATATTTCAGTCATTTTACAAATTGACTGAACAGTCTGCCAGTTTATTTAACAGATTGACTAAAAATTATTACGACGGTCAAAACATCACAGTAGATTAATTATGCTAGGATAAGAAGCCATACAATATACACATGTACTTTTAATCCTAACATTTTCAGTCACTTGGTGATGATATTTAACATAAAAATGTTTAGAATTTGTTATAATAATTATACAGATGGACATATTTTTCAGTCAATTTGTAAAATAACTGAATATTATGGCGTTTAATAAATTTCTTCTGTGAAAATTTTGCACATTTTGACAGTACAAATATAGACACGATAAAATAAGCAATGCTCAGGTGAAATATTTACTTTGCAGTGTTAGAAAGTAACAGTTTCAGTCCACTAGTCCTTGATGATAACATACAGCAAAACCCCTTGAATGGCAAGTTTCTACTATTCCTTATCATACCTTAACTATTGGGCAGTTTGGCAAGGACAACAGGACTAGTGCCAATTTCTAATGCTGCTTTGTGCTGCAAGTCAAAATAGAGTAAATGAAAATCGCACAATTACCAAGCATGTGACTTATCAAAACTTTGTCACCATTACCAATGCTACGCACAATGATACCTACATGTCCTTATTATTTCCAAAACTATATTTCATTTTGTTGATCAATGTGACCATACGCCCTTGTACTGTCAATAAAAGTGGTAAATGCGTTTACGAATTGCACAGTCACAAACTAGTATAGATTTCTGCTATATCATCCGGGTACTCACGGGGAAAAAAGAATAACAAAGGCAACAACCAGTCCCGAGGAACTGCTTTAGATCAGTGCCCCTTTAAAGCTCTCAATGCTGCTGTTGAACGCACTCGACAGGCGCAGAGTGGAAGGACACCCACAAATATTGACAGTGGCGGGTGACCTCGCCTAGGTGAACACTACCAAGCTGACTGTCGTTCATTTCCAGATGAACGTCAGTATGTCACGTGATCACATTGTCAATCCAGCGGAGACATTCAGAATTACTTTAGGGGAATTCTTCAATATCTAAAAATAACATTAAAAATAATTAGGGAAAACTGAGAGCAACATCAATTTAGGCTATGAATGATGCAGGCTTTGAAGACAGATAGATCATGTGTATGTTGGGTCACCGAAATGAAGCGTTCATTCGAAGCTATAACAGAGAATGCTCGACTCACCAAAAGTAATCACCAAGCTCCACACTATCGTGCCTCGGTAAATCCAACCGCTTTGCCTCAAGTGGTAATCCCCATCATCAGCAGCCGTAGTATGACTCAAATACACATCAAATGGTCACAGAACGTTAATATGTATCCCTTTTCAGCATGAGCAGGGTCTGGATTTCTTTCCAATTCCAACGCTAACTTTACTGGGTGCAACTTGTATTTCAAGCGAATGACATTGCGGTAGCTGCCATTTGAGGACGTCACTCCAAATGGAATGTTTGGGACAGTTGACGTCACGACTCTCTGTGTTGACATAGTTCACTTTCAATAATTAAAGTTTGATGTTTAATGGATTGTTTTGTTATGATTTATGTATCTGTCAACATAAGGATTGAAGTTGCATTTGTTGACGTTCATCAGCTGATGAAGACAGTGCCTCTTGTGAGCAAATTTACCATGAGGCACTGTCTTCATCAGTTGATGAACGTCAACAAATGCAACTTCAATCCTTAAATGAAACTTGCTATAACTGTTTAACGAATAGTGGCTGTCGTTGAGGATGGGGCCAGCCAAGTCCACAGAGTGCCAGACTGCCACACCAACATATGGGCCCCAATCCACAAAGTGATCTTAGCGCTATGTGGAACGTAACTCCCATTCTTTAACCTTCTTGGTGCCACGGGACCATATATGGTCCCTCACTTTTAACACCCGCATAGTGCCAGGGGACCATATATGGTCCCGAGAAAATGCACAAAGTCATAATTTTAACCATCATCACCCCAATCATCTTAGCTTTAACATCGTGCAACTCATACTTTATACAATGCTACGGATTACAAAATATGGAGAGATTAGTAAAGTGGCTACCGCGCTTCTCAACTTTTCTCTGCCATGTTTGAACACCTCTTATTTGATATGTCATCTGAAATGTCAGCAATGAGTAAACTTAATTTTATTTCGTTACAATCTGCAATTTTATTCGAATAGGCTTATAGATGGTCGGTGATTTCCCGCCGCTGTGAATTTGTCGTCTGGACAGGTGCGTGTGATTTGACCTCTCGTGTTGTGACGTGGATGACGTCACATGATACAGCTGATCTAATGTTGTGGTATTATAATGGATACACGTGGTTTCATTTTCCAAATAACAATATTCTCTTTGACTGAACTAGAAAGCATATCTAGTACATCACGATTGGAAAATGTCTATACGGCGACAGACAAGTGAATGATACCGCTTATCATTTGACTAAAAGTGTTAGAATATTTGGCGCAGTTTTCTAATTTTGGTATGTTGACATGTGCTTTTCATATCTGTTTGAAGGCTTGATATTCCAAAAAAATAATGAGCATTTATTTGAGTAAGGGAATGTATTTTTTTACAGTGAGAGAGCTGTCAAAATGGATCCAATATTAAACAACCTAGATTTTTTCATATTTTAGCTTCATCTATATTAGAATCTCGAATGATTCAATTTATAACATCAACAGTAAAAGTAAATAGATCTACTCACAATATATAGATAATTGATTTCTGAAAGACAAAATGTTTTCAGTGTAAATGTGATTTCGTTTTGATGTTTTATATAGTTTTATTTATGCCTTTTTTCACTCTGCATTATCTAAATTACCAAATACTTCGATCAGTGACATAGAAGTAATTACTTTGTTTTGTATCCTTAGTATGAAATAGATTTGTTTTATAATAAATATTTGTCTAAGAGCAAAAATCAAAGCATTCTTGTGGTTCTTTTTTCACCATTTTACTCTGTATATCTTCCCTCCAAGCTGTAGTGTAGCTAGGCCAAAATTAAGAAATAAAGGCGAGACATAGCAACTCAAAACCATTTATATTAAAGATTTTGCTGGTTAAAATTTTAAGTTCAATACCAAGAATATATTTTTCCTTTTATGACAAATAATTCCATTACTTTCAATGACCTACGATCATTATCTATTTCAAACTTTTCCTTTAGTAGAATGGGATGGAATGGGAAACTAGTGGAAATAAACTATCACGTATTTCCTTAAATGTACATGTACATACCTATAGCTATAGGTGTAAATCACTTCTAAAGTCGTATTTATAAATCAAATGAATAAATGAAAGAAAAAGTGGTATTTCATGGACTGGCCATACAAGTATATGTTGAGCAAAGCCCTAAGTAAGGCAGCCAAGTGCAAAATACTTTCTGCGACGAGGATGTATGTTTTCTGGTGGTCATAGTGAATGCTGCCCATGAAAACGTTTCAACAATTTTGATTAAATCTACATGTACTTACTCTTGGGTGGTATTACGTTAGTATAATCTTGTTAATTATTAAGAAATAATAATGAAGCCCGATACTGAGCGATGTCAATTCGAGAATTGTTAGGGCTGTTTAGCGATCTTTCACATTTTGTCCTTTGAAAATGTACGATGTCAATTACCCCGAAGTTGTTTTTATAATTAATAAAAGAGCACGGTCATTGAAACATACATGGACATAACCAGGATTTCTTCTAGATATACATTCCAAATCACATTCATTTTGGGACATAATCTTTGAAACAGTCTGCGTATGAATTAATCACAACCACTTCCGTCAATTTTGTTTTGACGTCAAAAACACGCACAATTTCATCAGGATTTTTTATCGGTAAATATAACTCACGGAAAAATTCTCAGTGAATGTGTACTTCAACATAAATATCATATGTCTATCCCTGTTAGGACATGTACTGCCAATGATATGGATTATTGGTCATTTACATTTCAAACAAGGGCGCTTGCTTGCCATATTCGAGGGGGCATCCATATTACAATTAATGTGGAAAAGTAGGAAACTTATAATACCAGCACTTTTATCGATGGCTAGGCAGTGCATATATCTTTTGGATTTGGTGACTTTAGATACTGTTGGAAAGACAATCAACTCGAGTTACATGTTATGCTGTGTGAAGAAATAAAGACGTTGTAACACTTTTGATACAATGTAGCTGACTGACGTCCAGGCACCATGAGGGAGGGTAACACTGACTTATGATAATCGTAGTGCTAAGATCGCTTTGTGGAACTTGACACACGGCACTTGAGCGCGTACGGGTCGGGCGGGGGTAGCCTCGGGAGAAGGGATCTCTGATCTCTCTCCTCTTACTCTTCTTCATCTCGTGTACGTTGAATTATTATAGCAATGGTAAGTGAGAGGCGTTTACTTACTTTCTCGCTGAAAACTCGACTGGCGCCCTGTAGGGATCCCAGCAAGCTGATTGGCTGGGAGCTACAAGTGGCCTTTCGCCAGTCGGGCAGCTTCGAATGTCCTTACAGGCATCGCCGTCCACCACTAAACACTTGTATGTATAATATGACAAGCCTCCAAACAGAATATCCATTCTTTTCTTATTCATCGAAAAGAAGACAGTAACATTGAAATATTACTCGAAAATAATGGCATGCGGCAACCTCACCAGTGACGTAAATTGATACGACTTCACACCGTTGCTCAAGCATCTAAGTAACCCAACATTTTGCACCGAATATATACATCATACACAAACAAAACAATTCGTAGTGAACTAGCATCGTTAATGTCTGACAAAACATGAGTTCATCAATTTGAACTTACTCGTTAGACTCCAGGAAACGCCGCCTCAAAAACTTGCCTGACGTCAGAGTGATTGATCGCCTCCCTTGTTCTGCACATGCGCAGTGAAACGTTATGGTGTCATGAAAATGAATGCAATAATTATCTGTATCTCGTGAAACTATATATATTAAATGAAATCAAATGAAGACCGGAGTAATACGTAACATTACATTACATTACATTACATTACATACATACATACATACATACATACATACATACATACATACATACATACATACATAACATTTCATAACATAACATATCCTCACACGCAAAAGAAACGCAAGTTGGGTATGCAGTATACATGTTATTTATTTTCAACAATAAAGACAAGAAATACTAATAGAGCAAGATTGTCAAAAATTTGACTGAAGACAGTTTAATGGATTAAAAGGCAGATGACATCATTGTTTTTTTCAAATGTTAAGGGCTTACACAGTTTCGGGTCAATACTCAAAATGTCAGTCAATACCTGGTGTGACCACCATTAGCATTGATCACTGCCACACATCTCCTGTACACTGAGTGGATCAGACGATTTGTGAAGGCCATAGGGATCCTCCTGCATACATCCATAGCAGCTATGAGTCGCTTTTGTGTCTCCCATGCAGATGGAAGAGTCAGAATTTGGCGGCGGCGAGGTGATTGTTTCGCTGACAGAAACTTTGTGGAAAGGGATCCATGGGGTGGACCTAGCGTCATGATATGGGCAGGGATTGGACTTAATGCGAGACTTGGACCCATGTGCTTTCTGAATGTTGGTCAAGGTTGGGAGACACGGCCTCACTGCTCAGCGGTATATCGACCAAGTGATCAGACCCCACGTCGTTCCATTTTTTGCACATCAACAACACATTTTCAAGCAGGACAGTGCTCGTCCCCATATGTTGCCACAGCTACCATGGCCTTTCTGCAACAACACAACATCCATGTTCTACCGTGGCCAGCCCTCAGCTCTGATCTGAACCCCATCGAACACTTGTGGGATGAGGTTAAAAGGCATTTGCACAATGCCGATGAACTACGCACAGCTGCTATAGATGTATGCAGGAGGATCCCTATGGCCTTCACAAATCGTCTGATCCACTCAATGTACAGGAGATGTGTGGCAGTGATCAATGCTAATGGTGGTCACACCAGGTATTGACTGACATTTTGGGTATTGACCCGAAACTGTGTAAGCCCTTAACATTTGAAAAAAACAATGATGTTATATGCCTTTTAATCCATTAAACTGTCTTTAGTCAAATTTTTGTCAATCTTGCCCTATTAGTATTTCTTGTCTTTAATGTTGAAAATAAATAACACGTATACTGCATACCCAACTTGCGTTTCTTTTGCGTGTGAGTATATATTCATGTCTATATTGTTGACAGGTTTCTGTTGTAGTGATCAACAATGTGAAGTATTATCTGGATTCTACAGTTTTTCCTGTGTTTCACCTTGATCTGGTGCAAAAATCAACTCCAGAGGTACTCTCATCTAAACAACACACACAATAATGACATGTCCCACTTCAAACACAAGTACACTAGCTTTTACATTCATCAAGGCAGGGTTTGATATCGGTTCACTTTCCAGGACATTGATTGTCATCCGATATGTCCAACAGATAGTTTTCAAATTTGGTATATATTTATATAAATAAAATGAAGAAAATGTCATGCCAATTGTCTCCATCAAAATCCCTGTATAAGTACACAATGTAAAACATTCATGTAAACAAGCCTAACATGTGACAATACCTGTATATTTTCCTTTGTTTGAAATGAATCTAAATAAATCCCACATTGATACTTCAGAGGCACAACATGCTGTGTCCAAGTGAGAGTTGGGCGAACCTGGATGACCCTCCCTGCCCCAACACTGATGCTGTCATCGCCTCCAGTCCTACAATGAGGTCCACCAGCCTAATATGCCCTACCCCTATATCCTCCATCTTCTACAATAGCATCCTACAACAGTTTGAACTACCTATTTCTTTCCCATCCTTCATCCCAAGTGTGTATCTGAATATTCATAATGCAGGTTTTATCAGTCCAAATACCAGTGTGCTTCATTCAGACTATCCTAACTGTACTGACACTAACGAATTTACTTCTCTGTTTCTAGTAGAGAGCAGACATGTATTCCCAGCCGAAATCATACATCCCTCCCTGCTGGCACCCATGCAAGCATAATCCCCAGGCCATGTAATATGTCCCTCCCTGCTGGCACCAGTGGAAGCATAGTCCCCAGCCCATGTAATATGTCCCTCCCTGCTGGCACCAGTGGAAGCATAGTCCCCAGCCCATGTAATATGTCCCTCCTTGCTGGCACCAGTGGAAGCATAATCCCCAGGCCATGTAATACATCCCTCCCTGCTGGCACCAGTGGAAGCATAGTCCCCAGCCCATGTAATACATCCCTCCCTGCTGGCACCCATGCAAGCATAATCCCCAGGCCATGTAATATGTCCCTCCCTGCTGGCACCAGTGGAAGCATAGTCCCCAGCCCATGTGATATGTCCCTCCCTGCTGGCACCAGTGCAAGCCAAACCTCTTCCAGTTGACAGTGAATGCAGCCTAGATCTACCAACAATCAGCCAGACGTCATTGGACCCGGATTTCGATGAGTCCAGCTTCTTCCAGTTGACAGTAAATGCAGCCTAGATCTACCAACAATCAGCCAGACATCATTGGACCCGGATTTCGATGATTCCAGCTTCCAGCCTCTTCCAGTTGACAGTGAATGCAGCCTGAATCTACCAACAATCAGCCAGACGTCATTGGACCCGGATTTCGATGAGTCCAGCTTCTTCCAGTTGACAGTAAATGCAGCCTAGATCTACCAACAATCAGCCAGACGTCATTGGACCCGGATTTCGATGATTCCAGCTTCCAGCCTCTTCCAGTTGACAGTGAATGCAGCCTAGATCTACCAACAATCAGCCAGACATCATTGGGCCCGGATTTTGATGATTCCAGCTTCCAGCTTCTTCCAGTTGACAGTGAATGCAGCCTGGATCTACCAACAATCAGCCAGACGTCATTGGGCCCGAATTTCGATGATTCCGCCTTCCAGCCTCTTCCTGTTGACTGTGAATGCAGCCTGGATCTACCAACACTCAGCCAGACCTCACTGGGCCCAAATTTTGATAATTCTTTCTTCAGCAGTGACTGCAACCTGTTACAAGACTACAGCCAGACTTTGATTAAATCAATCTTCAGTTCATTTCCTTGGAGCAGTGATTCCAGCCTGTCTAAGGCCATCAGCCTAATACAAGTATTGATGATTTCAATGAATCCATCCTCAAAGCCTTTTCCTTTCAACTGTGAATTCAGTCACAAGACATCAGCCGGAATGAATGAAAGGTTTAGCAAAACCTCAATTTATAACTTTATCCCAGATTGCCTAGTTTCTTTCCGAAACATACCAAACATGTAACAACAGACAAAAACAATTTACCATCAACAGGTTTAGGAAACAGTTTTTTTTCTTCAAATAATTGCATTCCTCTGGCTTGTTGTTATCTCTATGTGGCATAAACAAGGAGAAAGATTTCAGGATTCCAACACAGCTGAACATGACCACTATGTTGGGGGATCAATCATAATTTTGGGTGGAATGAGCTGCAGATCATGATGCCCTGTCCTTCGGCAACACTACAGGAACTCGGCACTGCTCTTACTGAAGAGTCGTACAAGCTTCCCTTGGCAACAATCCAGACACTTATTGGGAGTATTAGATTATGGTGTCAGGCTGTGATCACATCTCCTTGAGGACATACGCTACTGAGTTATTGTTTTTTTCAGTTAACAATCATTTGATGTTTCAGTTTTGGTAAGAAGTTCTCATTTTGACGGGCGGTCTGTCTGATTATTGATCACATGTTGTTTGCTGACATTGTGTGGCAATGTAATGGTATGTGTTAATGCACTGCGTATATTGTATGACCCTGTATATGTTGAATGATATATCGTTTCAGGTTGTGTTACACAACTTGAGGAATATAACATTCTCACTCTCTAGCTTGGGGAAGTATGTTCCAAACAGCAAACAGTGACAACCAAGGGTCCTCCCTGTTGAACACAGATTTACATGGGAAGTAGCTAATAAGTGATCCATTACATGACATACATAAGAAGTAATAGGGTAGTTTTGTTTAAAGGTAAAATCACATCAAATAATGGCATATTTGAACAGTCATGAGAGCCGATGAAAGCATGTTATCATAATCCTATTGTCTATCAAGATCAGATGATCTGATTGCAAGCTTCATACCTTGAACTCTTACAGTGATTAAATGTTATTGATTACCTTCAGTGTTTCAAACATGGATTTCGTTAAAAGTAACTGCACATATTAATGTGTATCTCCCACTGGGTGAAACAAGGCAAAGCTGACAATCACATATGCCATTAGTCAGGAAAAGATAACATTCTAGATCAGCTAATCTTCAACTCTCTGTCAGAAAGCAAGCAAATGTCCTTCTCCCTGTTAAAAATGAAATGTCTGTCACCTTCTACAAAACTTCAAGACAGTTGTTGATAACTATCTGATAAAAAAGAAAAGAAAATCATGACTACATCAACTTCTAGGTAAGAAAGACATTAAATGTAGACAGGCAATAAGCAAGGTTAACCTTTTGTTACTACTTGGATTACAGACACATTCAATTGTGAGTCTGCAGTTTGAGTTGAGAAAAATATATATGAACTAATGGGCAGCAAAGCAGCAGTTAACAAATTGCAGAATTATGCGGAAAGTCCCTTCAGAAAGCCTAAGCCTTATTTGTCCAGTCCAACTTGTTATGAATCTTAAGAACCAGACAAAATCCAACAAACAAAAGAAACTTTTCACTAAACCAAGCAAAATCAAACAATAGTTATCATTGTTAATAAGTCAAAGAATACTACAGTAAACTACGGTTATAACGAACTCAAAGGGACTACTAATTTTAGTTCGTTATAACCGTAGTTCGTTATAAGTACATATACAGCATGACTACAGCAAGTAATCAGGACCAAAAAGTAAGTTCGTTATATCCGTCAGTTCATTATAAGCGTGTTCGCTATAACCGTAGTTTACTGTAACTGTATTGCCTCATTGCCAAAAATACTGTATTGTGGCTATTATCACACTGTAAAAAGTCCTCTTCACTGTCAACTGTCCATAATGAGTAATACAAGTAATCATATCCCACTTTCCATGTGCAAAGGGGAAAAGCTCACTTCTTTCCAATATTAGCCATCCTAGATGCAGAATATAGGGGAGGTGGCTGGGATTACTCCTGATATATTATTAGAGGTAGTTATCTTAATAATTAACTGTGATAACCATTATTTGATTATTCCTATGAATACCATACCTCTATTAGATCATTGCCAGAATATACCTGAGGGATCGGTGGATTGTGACACCTAGTTAACTATGAATAGTTAACAGTCTACTGGAATAAAATAAGAAATAACCCCAAATCCCTGATTCCTACTCAGTAGTATTAAACTATCATTCCATTATAATGAGGTACCAAATTGTAATACTTGTTCTAGTTGCTTAACACTTAATAGGTGTATGCTACATTGAAT
This sequence comes from Haliotis cracherodii, assembly GCF_022045235.1. Taxonomy (NCBI): domain Eukaryota; kingdom Metazoa; phylum Mollusca; class Gastropoda; order Lepetellida; family Haliotidae; genus Haliotis; species Haliotis cracherodii. The sequence continues at coordinate 37,297,719 of NW_027266286.1, forward strand.
TACCCCAAAGGGCCAGATCCTGGAATAATGCCAAGGGTCTAGGAAAACATGTGGTAAACTTCCCTGGAACTACCAATATGTTTCTATCCAGTTCCCTTATTGTGACATCTAACAATCTTGAGATCTTGAACCACATGATCTTCCAACTCTGTTGCCCATGGCATCATTACCTGTTCTGATGTAATTTCCGATTTTGATGACATTATTACAACATCTGATGACGTCATTTCCGGTGCCGATGACATGACTTCCAGTTAGGATGATGTTACTCCTACTATGACCACCTGCTCAGATGACCTGTGAAGATCCGTAGTAGAACAGATCTTCAGCAACCCCTGCTTGCCGCAAAAGGGGACTATGCGGTTTATTTGTTTGTTTGTTTTACCCCGCACTCTGCAATATACCAGCTATATGACGGTGGTCTGTAAATATCAAACAATAGTTATCTTTGTTAATTATTCCAAGATTACTACCTCTATTACATCATAGCCATAAATCCTGTATATTGACTGTAGACACATTATAACTAAATCTTCAGATTTTCAACAGAAATCCTCTTCACTGTCAACTACACACAACTACACTCTTCAAAAAAAGAAATGCACAGGTTATATGTTGTTCATTGAACCTGACTACACTATAAGTCCGGTATATAAATTGGATGTATGTTGGTGGCCTGACATTCAACAAATGGTGCTTCAAAACAGTCATTGTCAATTTGCAATGTCTTAAACGGCATTGTTTTCATACTTGTTAAAAAATGTCATGTAATGAGTTATGGCATTTGTAATTCGTGGTAATGGCTATAAAAAGGCAAGCATAAGCCAATAATTTGTCCTTACAAATTGTCAACATTTTTGAAGTTCGAAAATGCCAAGAGTCCGCGCTGCCGATCGGAACATTGCCATAGGACGTATCCACAGAGGGAAATCGCAGTATTCTGTTGCACGCCACTTCAGCGTCCACCACAGCACCATTTGCCGCCTTTGGGACCTATACACACAGTTCAATTCCAATGCAGATCGTCCGAGAACCGGCTGACCAGGAGTTACCACCCCTGCACCCCTTCATAATGCCAACATTAACATCTAGCCCTGGCCGTCGAGATCTCCAGATCTCAACCCAATCGAACACCTCTGGGATGAACTCGATCGATGTGTACGTCAACGTCAGAACACACCGCAGACACTCCCACAACTGGCCAACGTGTTACAAGCAGAATTTGTACATTTATCCAGTCAGTGCCGAGGAGATGCAAAGCCGTGATTGCTGCCCCCGGGGCGGTCACAAGAGATACAAAAGTTCAGCGCCACCTTGTGGCCTAATATGAACTGTTTTCAATGCCTTTGTTCAACTACAACATGTGACTATCGAACTCCAAAATTTCATACTTGTACCTATGATATTAAATTAAATATATATCGACTTTATTGGGTACAATAAATTTACTTAAATCTACCTGTGGGTTTCTTTTTTTGGAGAGTGTAGTTGTTCCCCTTATAGTACATGTAGCTCTTCAGCTCTTCTGTGATAAAGGCAGGAAAAACGTCACTTCTTTCCAAACATCTAACCACTGGAGACAGATGAATTGGGGAGAATTGGGGAGTACTTCCTGATGTAATAGAGGTAGTATTCTCAGAATTATTAACAATGATAACTATTGTTTGATAATTCCTGCAAATCCTCTACCTTAATTACATCATAGCCAGAATATACCAGAGGGATAAGGCGGGATCTGCTTCTAGGAACTCCCTGTGTAGTTGACAGCAACTGTCGTGCGAGTTCTTGTATATTTCCAGATTCAAACCCTTTCAAGAGGTAATTACTCTAGAATCTCTCTCAGAGGAGTTGAAATCGGGTATTATGATTATATCAGTCAATATGCAATACCTTCACCTGAAGTACCTTAGTATTTGCTGATAATCATGAAATGATGTCTTTAGTTCTTTTCTAACTCATCATTTATCTCAGATTATGAGTGTGATGTCACTTCCAGTTTATCAACTTTCGGCTATGACGTCACTTCTGGTTCTATATGATGTCTTTTTGACTGGTTTTGATGTCATTTCTTGAACCTTTAATGTCATCTATGATGTCACTTCCGGTCATGTCGTCACTTCCGGTCTATATTCCTTCTGATTGTGACGTCACTCCCTGTAGATCTGTTTATCAGCTGTTCTAATACAGGTAGCCCTTGAATTCCTTACATACCATACCTAGTAAATCAAGGCAAAAGGTGTACTACCTTCTGTAGCTCGCCCCCTCTTTTCTCAAAGAAAGGAGAAAAAATTAGGGATGTATAATCGCTTGGGACGCAACAATAGGTCCCAGGGAAAGAATCCCCATCACGTCTGGCTGAATGTCTCATAAGTAAAAACTTGTGAAGGTATTGTGTGAACCCCATTGGAATCCCGCTACGACTTGTTCAATGGACACGGATAACCAAGAAGCCAGACTTGTTGCTGAAGCTCAGATTTCATGGGCAGAGCTAGAACCCATAGTAGGAGGAGTATCTTGCCGATAACTTGTTGCTATGGTAGTCTTTAGCCATCCAGCAACTGTTGCTTTAGTGATGTCTTTATCTGAGTGGGTCTTATACGAGATGAATAGACGTCTTTGCCATCGGGGATGTGGATCAGTAGCTGTCAGATAGAATTTGAGAGCTCATATAGGACAAAGAAAGGGATCGGGATGATCCACTGTAGGTGCCAAGGCGGGAATAGTATAATGTCTGTGACCCAATGGACCAGTAGCCGTTGACTGGTTCTTGGCTATAATTGAGTGAGTGAGTGAGGGGCGGTCGGGTAGCCTAGTGGTTAAAGCGTTAGCTTGTCACGCCGAAGACCCGAGTTCAATTCCCGACATGGGTACAATGTGTGAAGCCCATTTCTGATGTCCCCCGCCGTGATATTGCTGGAATATTGCTAAAAGCGGCGTAAAACCTCACTCACTCACTCACTCTTGGCTATAAAGTCCGGTAGGGACTGCAAGGTTATGGAGGTCAATTTTGGAGCATGAGTGAGACTGGAGTAGTCGAGAGCGTGGAGTTCAGAAACTCTAGCTGCGGTAGCCAGGGCTAGTAAAAAAGGCTGCTTTACAGGATTTTTGGAGAAGAGTAGCATTTCCAAGAAGTTCGTATTGAGCGGCTATTGGGAGCAGACAGGACAACTGATAAATTTCATTTGGGGAAGATCCGGGGAATGCTAATATACTCTAGGCTGAATGCTCAGATGAGTCTGTTAAGCACGGAATGGAGGGCGGATCTATATCCTTCAATGGTTCCATGTCGGAAGTTGATATCCTGTCATAGGTGTAAAAGGAAATTCGCAACCATGGGAATGTCCACGGTGACATTTGTTAGATCACATCTGTGTCTCTACTGGATGAATATGTCCCTTCATAAAATTGGGTGGATGATGATCTCCATGATCTTGCAACAGCATTAGAGGCAGCATTCTCTGTGAGATACTTTCCAGGCGGTGAGATGGAGGCTGGGAAGATTGGAGTAAAATAGGCTCGACCTGGGCTGACGCAGGAGATCTTTGTGAAGTGGAAGAGTGAGCCTGCAACTTCTTCAGTTTGTCGACTTCTGAAGTGATGGCTGCCAGATGGTTGTTTATCAACTTTTCCATGGAGGCCTGTTGTAGGACAAATAACTTCTCCAGAACGTTGATCTGGAACCCAGAGGCTGGATCTGGTTGGGGTGTCGAGGGGGTTGATGGCGTAGAGATGGTCTCCTTGGTGGCAGATAAGATGAATAAGATAGAGTCCACCATCTTCTTAGCAGCCTCCTCGTTAGGACAGTCAGGCACAGCAATCTCCCCTTCCTGTTGGGCAAGTTCCTCCACCAGGTTTATGTTTCTGAGGAAACTGCCATGAGCTGTCCCTTGTATCGACGGTCTTTGTTTGTGTAGACCTGTCTCTCCAAGAATCTGCAAAAAGTCCTTCCTTGAGGAATGTAGTTTCTCTTGGGTGGCTACCGAAACCCACGGTCTCTGTTTCTTTTCATTTGTATTAGCAGCGAGATGAATCATCAATTACTGAAATCTTTCATTTGTGTCTTGGTGCACGTCTCCTTATAACTTATGGAGCTTCTGGTTGAAAATGGAAGGTGATGTGATAGCTGGGGATAAAAGTGACTTCTAAGTTTGCTCTGATACACCCCGATTTCAGACCTGGTGTCCCCCGATAGCCACTGTTGTCCATGGGTCTTAATGACAACTGTGATCTGAAGGAGTCTCATGGTGACTGACCTTGCACTTCAGTCCACTGGACATTGGTGATCTATCATGGGTATTAGATATTAACATAAGTTTTGTAATGATGTTTAAAACTTAAATTATAAGTAACACCTTTTATGGTAGTCATTCTTAAAATATACTTTATACATAATATGCAGTATCGTGCCAAATGCCTCACAGACACATCACTTCTTTCCAGTAAACTTCATCCAGTAGAAGCAGATATGTTTGAGAGGCAGGAGGGACTACTTCCTCATGTAATTATGAGCTTCAAATACCCTTCCTCTATTACCTCACAGCCAGAATACGCCAGAGGGTTTGGTGGAATCTAGCATATAGTAATCAAGGAAAGCTAACTGTCAATGAGACATGATCACAGAGAAATGTTTTAGAAAATACGTAAAACTTTCATACTTGCACTGCAAATAACGTTATATTGACATTTTAGTCCAATAGAAACTGTTCATAACCCATACATTTAGTATTACAAGCATCTTTTTAAACACCATAAAAACACCCAAGATAATCAGCCTGGGGGAAATTATTTAGTGGCTATTATATTAATGGAGGTCATTGGTGACAATTCTTCAAGCTTGCATCATGGCTAATGTGAAACTGATTCATGTTCCGTCTAATGATCATTTCAGCACAAAATTAAATGATTGAATAGAAACACATTGAAAAATATTTATTTTGCACTTTTATCTGGTATGGATTGAAAAAGTAACACAGACTTGGTAGTTTTAAAAAGAGTTAAATTTCATGAATTTGGATATTCATATACCTTTCGGGGGGCACGGGTGGCCAAGTCGTCTAAGGCACCGCAACTTGCTGTGCAGAGTTTTGTCCCCTGGGCACTCCAGAAACCTATGATTGTGGGTTCAGATCACCCAATTTTGTTTCTAGGTTTGTCAGCACCATACCAGTGCTCGTGGGTTTCACTGAAGTGGTAAACGTCTGAGACCTGCATCACTTTGGGCTTTCCTCCCACATTAAGCTGACATGCCGCGATATAACTGTTAAAAGCGGTGTTAAATCCAACTCACTCACTCATATACCTACCCTGCCACAGCAAATTGAAATTTCCTTCTTCACTTCATATAACACAGAACCCCAAACGTACCTCTTCTACTTTCCAGGCACCCCTCAGGGACAGGTGATGGACAGGCCTGAGACTAGTCAGGATAAGTATACAATTATCATGAGTGTTTAAATTCATGTAAATTATTTCTTATCCTGACATAGTACATTGCAATGCTTATCCCACAGTTGGAGGCGGGGTCTGCATCTTGTGATATTGGTAGCCAGTGTAGGATTATATCTGGGTTAGGCTATGCACTAATGTGCAAGGCGTTTAAGATTTATTGATTTCTTTAAAGTCTCTCAAAAATCCATAAGAGGGGCAATTGTATATTTTATGACATTTCTATGGAGTATATATACAAATGCACAAGTGGTGAGTTAAAATAATAAATAATTTGTCTGTCTGTCTGCAAAGCTATGCTTCATGGTCAAATATCTGTTCGTGTTTCGATATGTGATGCCAGGAGGATCGGAACTTCAAGCTGTAGCGAACAGTCCCTCAGAATATATACTGAACCGCAAAAGAAACATCACCATGGATAGATATATGAGAAACCTTATTTGTCCAAACATTGTAAACATACTTTGAGACATATCAAAAAGATTAAACTTGGCCAAACTAATCATCAAGGTTGAAATTAAAGTGTCCAATGTTCTCAAAGTGAAACACAACACTAGTCTCTGAGAAAATGGCATCACAACTCAGTATCTCGTGTGTCTGCCATGTGCATTGATGACTGCTGTGCAACATCGATACATGGAATGGATGAGGCGGTTGATGAAAGCCATAGGCACTCGAGCCCACACTGGGGAACGCCTGATGCAGTTCAGCCGCAGTTGTCGGCCTTGGTTGGACGTCATTCAGACGTTTTTGAAACTCGTCCCACAGGTGCTCAATGGGATTTAAATCAGGACTGACTGCAGGCCACTGCATGGTTCTGATGCCATTCTGCTGGAGGAAGTCTCTTGTTGCTCTTGCAGTGTGGGCACATGGTTGTGGCGACATGCCAAATGAGGTTTGGCGTGTGGTCTCAAGACTTGATCAATGTACAGGAAGACCACAGGGCCGACCCTCTGTGCAAGAACAAATCCACCCCACACCATGATGCTCGGACCACCCCACAAGTCTCTCTCAACAAGACAAGCATCCGAATTATGTTCCCCACGTTGTCACCTGACTCTCTCTCTCTCTCTCTGCCATCTGCTGTTGAGATACAATAATGGCTCTCGTCTGAGTAGAAGACTCTTCTCCACTGCTGATGGCACCAATGCTGGTGTTGTGTTACCCACTCAAGATGGTCCCGGCGATGTTGTGGTGTCAGAATGGGTCCAGGGTGTGGCCTGTGACAGTGGAGGTGTCTGCTCGTCAATCGTCAACGCATGGTGTCCGAAAATATTGTGTCGCTAGTGTCTTCATCGTCTGTGGAGCAGTTTCCACAGCAGTAACAAAGCGATCTTGAAGATGCTGTTGCACAATCTGACGATCCAGATGTCAGCTGGTGACTCTTGGTCTTCCACTACGTGGTCGGTCATCTGTAGTGTTGGTGGTCTGGTACCGTTGCTGGGGCCTGTATATGGTCCTTAAGTGGACTTGAAATGCATTGGCTACTTGCCGGGCGGTTTGTCCAGCTTGCAATCGTCCAAGGGCTTGATGTAGCTGATTTCTTGTCAATCTCAGCATGTGGTAGCAATTCAATAACGAATGAATGCTATCCGATCTGGGTGGATTTTTATAGGGCAAGTAATGGGGGAACGCATGTGCATTTCAATTTGCATGGAACTCACGTGCATCAGGTTACCATGGCTGTTGCCGTGATGTGTTTGGTCGATCGGTTTTATTGTCATTTGCTTTTTTATCATCAAATTTATTTTTCCAGACATGGTAATGTAAAATTTTAGAAACTTTGACAAAAATTACCCAAATATTTAAATGACAACTTTTCATGCAATGTTACTTGGGGTGATTTTTCTTTTGCAGTTCAGTATATTTTGTGGCACAATGTGACACAAGGGAATAACCTCGTAAGTAGGGCTGTGACTGGTAACTCGGGTTGGATGGGTACTGAGTTGGACCTGGGTAACCACAGGTCTACCGGATCCCTGGTTATTCATGTCATACATTGTTTAATGACAATAATAATAAAATTCCATGGTTACACAAGTACCAAGTTGATAATGTTCACATTTCTTTCTGACTATGCACACATTTCCATCTGAATATATATGTTTGAGTCAAGACAAGGCTTCAATCAACTTCAGTGTATGCACTATCAGACCATTTTATACTATATCTAAATACTTTTTGCCAGATCTCTGTTAAAACAAATACCAACAGAACATTTTGTACCCAGCTTAAGACCTACAGCGAGTACCCGGGTAGGGTAGGGGGACGGGTACCCCGGCAGTAAATTTCGACTCGTCCCAGTGCTACTAGTAAGCACACAGCGGCAGTCTGTAATGATGCTCTCATTTCTTGAATGTGAACGCATTGGTGAGTGTTGTGGTGGCAGGTCAAGTGGTATCTTTTATCATCCACAACTTAACAATCTGTCCTGTTGAGACATCCTAACCACCCAATGACATGTAGTCTGAGTGTGAGTACATTTGCGACACATATTGCGGAACTGTGAACTACTGTGTCAATCCCGAGTGGTCCAAGCTAGTACATCCTCCACCTAGATATCCCTCAGATTATGGTATGCTTACAGGATTGTCACCCTCAGCTTTGCTTCAATAAGCCAGTCGCCAATGTGGAAATCCAGTCTCTCATGACACAAGTTTAATGCACAAAAAACTACAATGCCCGAACCGGAAGGAAGGGTTTTAACAAAAAATAGCGATCGGTGACAAAACGAAAACAGAAACGAAATCAATGAAATGGCGCAACCATCTTCTCATATTTTGAGGAGATACAAATAATGACATGAGTTTTGTTAAAGATGCACATTAGACATTAAAGGCACCAATGGTATGGGTGAGTCTTGTGAACCCAGTCAGTCCAAAATCCAATCTCCAGATGTCTGCCAAGCAGGTTTTCTGCGAGGTCGGGATGACATCCTCAGAGGAACTTCAGTGACAGGTGTGGTATCATCACATTGCTCTGTAGCTCCATGTTCAACATGTTGTGGTCCATTATCATCAACCACAGTTTCATGTCTATCATTTTGAAATCGCTGGTTATTGTCAATTGAGTTACTACCGGGTTCTATCTCAGATTCACCAGCTTGGCTAGGTAAAGGCTGAATATCTTCACGACTGGGATATTTTCTATCAATGTCTCTAATTGGTCCTGAGGATGACATGCTAAGCATGGTAGGTTTTACATGGTAACAATCTGAAGTTCGAACAGTGTATAACTTGGAACGAAACTGTGATTTGGTGAACTTTCTAAGCTGACACTGATCCTCCGAAACTCCAGTAACCATATACTTGTCTCTCTTTTGAGAAATACAAGATAAACCAACTTGAAACTTAGTTTCAGCCATGATAGTGTTACCATGAGCTTTAGATCTGCTGCTATGTGGATGGTTAAATGTTCTGATGATATTTTTTTCAAGAATGAGTTGCTTGTTTGTGATAGGTAGTTGTTCTCCAGGCAATTGATCACTTTGGGTAAATACTTCACGGACAGACAGACCACCTCTTGAATTCATATTGGCTGTGGCAATTGCCAGGTTAACCCGAGACAACGGGCCACCCTCAGGGCATAGATGAAAGCATTCTGTGCCAAGTTCTTCAGTGGCTCGTTCTGCCACTGGGTTTTTGTTAACATTCTTTGGCGAACCAATCTCATACCATACTTCTTCAGTAGTGGGTCCTTGTCGAGGGACATAAACCCTGGTGCAGAGTCAACCCTGATAGTGGTGCCACTATCACCAAGATGTCTCATGTCGACACAAAGCAATAGAATGGCATTGCGTAGATCGTCACGTTTCCCACAATCAGGCATGTCATTGTGAAGGAAGACACAGTTTCCCGAAGAACACAAGTTGACTATAGCGTTTCATGATGTCCCCTGCGAAGTTGACACCAATAGACACAGGCGGAGGACTGCTTGACTGTGGATAGAATTGAGCAGGCAAGGATTTCATGATTGACATGATGAATCCACAGCTTGAAGAGATTTGTCTAAATCCAAGGCAAAAAAGTACCCGTTGAACAGTTGTTTAGTCTGATAAATGGTAGGGTGATCGAACCTGATTTGTAAGGAGACCATTTAGAACAGGCCTTGGAATAACAATACGTTCAAGTACAGGATGAAATGGTTGACTGACATGTACAATGAGCAAACCATCCGACGCAATAGAGACTTCCTTCAGGTATCTCTTGACATCTGGGATATCTGTGTGTTTCTAGGATGGATGGGTTCCTTGAAAGAGGTGAGAATGAGTCCTTCTAAGATCTGAACAATAATGTTGTATAGTCTGCCAAGCTGCATGTCTGGTGAAAGGCATTCGAGCAACACCATCCACAACAACTTTGACGCACAAGTTTCGGACAGCAGATTCTGCATCGTCTTGAACAAATTTACACACCTGGCAACTGTTGTCAGAGCACTGGCTTACTGTTGTCAGCACTGGCTTGGGTGTCGACTACATTAGTCAGTTGGAACATTTGCTACACCAGATATGTGGCTCAGAGTAATGTGGAAGTGACTGACGGTCGATAAGAAAGTAGTGACCCTTGAACTTGCAGAAAATTCTCCTCAATTGAGCTTATTGTAAGCTAGCACACAAAGACGACTGTCATTGAGTATTTGGGTTTTCTGAGTTGATGATGTAATAAATGGAGCAAAATGTTTTACCGCAGATCTGATTGCAAGCGCCTCCAACTCACAAGGAAGTCAGGTAATCTGGTGTGTCTTCAATTTGGCATTAAAAAAGCCAGCTACTAAGGATTTTCCTTTGCGGCATGTATATTTTGTATCAGCCAAGCCATGAGCTTTTGAAGATGCATCAGTGCCAATGCGCAAACTGTCGCTACGTCTTGGAATAGTGATTGTCTTGTTATCTGAAAAAGCAGACTTGGCCTTATTGAATGCATTTGTCAGGTCATAAGTCCAGGAAATCTTTTCTTTAGATTGTCTTCCTGCAGTGGCCTTATCCAATGGTTGGAGGAGATCAGCATACCCATGAAGAACACGGCTTAGGGCTTTGTACGCACCTACAAACGACCGCAGACCCTGTACAGTCACAGGCGGTGACACAGCAGACAGTGCTGTGATTCGATGTGGGCTAGCTGATAATATGCCACTTGACCAAATTCAACCGAGTATGGTTGTAGGCTTTGGGCATATCACCGTTTTAGGGGCTGAGAGCCTCAGATTGTTTGATTTCGGAGCACACAAAACACGACGCGAAGTAGACGTGACCTCATCAGGAGTGTTTCCGCCACATCATCAGCCAACTTAGCAACACACCCTTCTTGTATGAGATTGCCAAGAACTCTACACATGAGTTCTTCAAGGTAGGTCTCCGAATCAAGCATCCCCATGGCACATCGAGTGTAAACTCTGATCCTTTGTAAGGGGTCACCACCCCACAATACTTCATAGAATCCTCGGATAACAGAATTTGGCAGAAGGATTTTAATAAATCTGTATTGATAATGTACTTCCAGTTGCCAATATCTCTCAGTACATTGTCTACATTTGGCATAAGAGATGGTTGAAGTTTGCTATATTGACCTACTTCTCCAAATGATGTCACCAAACGATAACCTCCCGCCGGTTTGCGAACTAGGAATGAGAGGTTCAGATATTCAACAGTAACATTCATGTGTTCTGGGGTAGCAAATACACCCATTTCCTCGAGTTCATCAAACTTGGTTTGAAGGTCAGTCAGCATCTCCTTATTGTACTGGGGTAGGACCCATGTTGACAACAGCTTTTAATGGGCCACTGAATCAATTGTATTTGGAGACAATTTGCCTGAAAACCTCATCAAATTCCTCATTGGGTGCTTGGAGATTGTCATTGAAACCAGGCGGCAATATGTTGTCAGGATCGATCACAACTGTAGCAGAGTTAAGAGGTTTAGCTGATTTGCTTGGGGTTACCTTCGCCCGATTCAAATTTAGCTCTGCACTTGTAGCAGGTTGCTCCACCGATGATATGTTTCTGATCTGGCAGATATGCTCATTTCGCTTCAGCAATATAGGTTCATCAGGGGTATTAGCAACCCTGATAATATTTCCCACTGAAGACACTTCCTGAGCACTCGGCCAAGCCATTTCCGCTTTTGATCTCAGGTTGCTTAACAGTCCAAGCTGGTCTCAAGCGCCCATGATGAGTCAAATGGAAGGGAGACTGGTGTTAAAAATTCAACAAGTTCCCTGGCAACACTGTTGTCTGTTGTGATGGACTGCTTAGAACGAATGCTTGAGCACGTGTCACTGTAGCACCTCTGCGTGGCTGTTGTCCATAAGAGATTACAGGGTTGGGGTTAGGATCCTGATCATTGTCACAAGCTGACTCTTCTACATTACGGATCATCTTCTCGTACAGTATCATCAAATCCACCAACAAGACAGGAACGACCGTACATCTGTCGCCTAACAAATTCAGGAATATATCTAGTCTTTCAGATAGTGAGTATTGCATGCAGGTCTTCCTGCTGATTTACACAGAACACACATTTTCATTTGTTTAGCCGGTTTGATGTAATTTTGTCATGGTTTGTCTGTTGAAAAGGAAGCTGTTCTTAAAGCCTTTGTGTCTTCAATTGTGTGTAATTCATCCATCAGTGAGGAGAGAGCTTGTGAGATCTCTGGTTTCAAAGAAGCTAATGCCTCAAATCGGCACTGTATTTTTGTTTAACAAGCTGAGGGAGCTGAGGATGAATAAGTTGAAGCCATAATACCACGTTAATGTTCCCAAGTGTTGGTGTGAGGTCTTCATCTTGATCAATATCAATACCATGATGGGTGATGCCAACACGAGTAGTAAGCAAATTGTCCTCGATGAAAGCCATCAAACTTTGGTAGAGGTCCTCATAACGCTCATTAGTCTGCATCTAAAAAAAATTGATAACGAGACGAAGGAAGTTCGCACCTGTAGATTGGAATCCATAATGCAGCCGGATCTTTTGCCAAATATCTTGAACAGAAGTAGAATTACGGATAACTGAATTCCTGCTGATGACAGCACAGTAGTTGGCGATCTGGCCTAACATGAGTTCAAGATGTATGTTTTTCTGCTCAGCTGTTTTCTGCTGATTTTCACGAACATCCTCACCATCATTCTGTAACCTTCTAAGTGGATTTACAGCAGTCTTCTTTAACCATGTGCTACCATCTGCCAGGAACGGGGCGAAGTTTAGGTCTAGGCAAAGAGTGTATTCTAAATTCTGCCTCCAGTTTTAGAAAGAATTAATTGTCTCATTCTTCGTCAACTGCCACTGCTTCTGAGCTCTTGTGTCGGCCATATTTTACGTCCGCTTCCCAATTTACGCGACCCCCTTGCAAATGTCCGACGTGCGTTTCGGAAGTTTCAGCTCGTAGTTTACACACTTATGTTGAACGTCTGAGGGTAACTGGATTCGTATTATGGTTTCTGTGTGCTGAAATCGGTAGCTTAGGTTCAAAGCGCTGCCACCACGATAATGTGGACAAATCCAGTCTCTCGTTGACACAACAAACTACAATGCCCAAACCGGAAGGAAGGGTTTTTACAAAGCGTACTATGACAAAACGAAAAAACAGTAACGAAATCAATGAAATGGTGAGTGGAAAGAACAGCCACTTGCACTGCCTGGAAGACCTTGTCACTGGACAGTCCTTTTTTCATAATACTTGGTATTGTGCAAAGGCAAAACTGTGTCTATCCCATCAGTTGGTATGGCTATGATACTAGATGTACATGTAAGACGACTCCTTGGTCCCAGGCCAGAGGTCTTGACTTTATGTCCAGACTTTTAAGTCTCCAGATCAACATTCAGGCTGTTATATCCAGCAATGTGCTGGACCTAGGGGCTGCTAGGACTTATCCTGGAACTTCTTGGCTATTTGTAGAAATAGCAAGTAGTATGTGATGAACTTATGCATACCCTACATTGGATTCATCCTCATGCCTTAAAGTAGGCTGTGAAAGAATCCCCCTTTGGTGTAGCAAGACATTCCTTTGGAATTCCTGTCTCCCAACACAACAGCCTGAGAATCCACTTGCCATTCCACATGTGTACAGCCAAAGAATTTGGGCAGTATGTGCTTCTCCTTGGGTAGAGGTTACATAACTAAGTTTCCTGTTATCTTTTTAGTTCGAGGAGGTCTTAGGTCAATGAGGCACAACCAAAACCAGCTGGATCTCCCTCAAATTCAGCAGTACCCTAGGCAGTAGACTCAGATGAAGTTGCCATTCTGTATTGCTACCTTGACAGGACATCGCCAATGACATCTATAATGCCTGGGATGTGGCGAACCCTTGCCTCCTGTGACAAGATGTTTATCAACCTGTCGACCTGGAATGTTGATGGGGAATTGGCTCTTGGGTGAATCAAGGACAAAATCGGCATCACTGTCCCTGAAAGATTTATGCACAACATATAAACAATAAACAACAATTACACAATGTGTGGAATACCTGCTCTGACAACATTAACACAGCAATGAGCGGACCTTCCAGATCAGGCATACATGAGGTGAGCGGAGCTCAAGCTCAACCTGAGGACGTTTCCTCTGAGCGGTACATGCTGCTCGAGGTCGTCCCAGCACTCAGAATACCAAGCTGTCTGACAGTGTAATTGTCACACATATAGTAATGGACAACAATGGACAGACGAAGAGACAATGATGTTGCTCTGGACATGGGACTTATGGGGGTCATGAACCGATACTGTAACACCCTTAGGGTGCTAGTGAAAACACAAATAACACAAGCAAAGATGAAGTTTAGCAGTCCAAGTTTGTAATGGCGTTTACAAACTTTATGTTTAATTTTGGTTTTAAATGTCAACAATGTGGACATAGATTATTAACAATGTGATGAAAAATGATGCCAATAAATACCCCCAGTTTCGACCAACTACTATTAAGTCTAAACGATTTTACTAACAGGGCTCAGTCTCCAAAAAAGTAATAATATTAAGTTATATTAGCTTTATTGTTTTGAGAAAATGGCCTATAAATGTATCAAAATATGTACCTAGTGGTAGTGAATGATAAGTAGAAGTGTCCTAGACCTTGACCCATGATCGTATTTATAGGCATCATTAACAGGTCATGTGACCTTTCTTAGCCAATCAGAACACAAGTTGGATGGCCTTCATATCCCAAGCATGGCATAGGTAATGTCAATTCCAACACAAGTAAGTGATTACAAAATGTCCTTGTTTTGTCCTATTTGTCCGAATACAATTAGGACACAGTAGAAATAATCAGGACATCGAGACGATTTGTTATAATTAAATTGACAATATCTTTACGCCAACGTAGCGTCAGCGGCCGCCATCTTGGTTGGTGGTCATCTCCGTTACAAGTGAAATTTACAAAACAATCAGTTTCTTTTATCAATTGGTATTGTCCTTATAATGTACAAAGTGTCCGAATAGATTGAACATGTTGAACAAAAAGAATTTGTGCTAATATCTGATACAATGATATTTAGGACAAGGATAGATTCAGACCAAGCGACTGGTAGGACAGTTTGACAGACGTCAAACGTACGCTAAGACTATTGACAAATATAGGCCTATAGGACAAAATATGCTCTCATTCCAAGTATTGGTGTTGTCCTATAAGTCCTTTAATAATTCGGACAGTAGCACGATTCATTAAAATACTTGGCAAATATTAACAGAGAAACGGACAAACAGAAAGTCAATATTGCCTTGAGTAGTATAGGTAATGGGGGTTCTGGACCACTTCCACTGGAGCCGGATTTATTACCTATACTGCTACTACAGGTGACATTTTTTATGCCAAAATGATTATGCGATTCAACGTTCGTCATGAGATTAAGTTAAATTGGCTCTAGCTCACCAATACCTGGGGCCAATCATTGCTTTAGATGAGCTTAAATGGTAATAAAAATATTCTTCATTATTTTTATCGATAAAGCGATATTCAACATTTTTATTAAGTTCTTCGTTCATTTTACTAGGAGACCAGACTATATAACTACACTCTTCTTGTAAATTGATAAGAAACAATTGATGACCGTATTTGGTTGGTTTGACATCACTGATATAATAAAAACCTTGTGGTAATTCTCTCCATTTAATAGTTTTTTCCATTATTATATATATTTATGTAAGCATTTGTCTAA
Organism: Haliotis cracherodii; assembly: GCF_022045235.1. Taxonomy (NCBI): domain Eukaryota; kingdom Metazoa; phylum Mollusca; class Gastropoda; order Lepetellida; family Haliotidae; genus Haliotis; species Haliotis cracherodii. The sequence continues at coordinate 37,313,304 of NW_027266286.1, forward strand.
ATGTAATTAAATGATATCTTTAATCTCCAACCAGTTCTTTTGTTTTGGCACGAAATAACTGACGCGCTTGTTGCCTCCCCTGTTCTATGAATTATTTTTTCTCGTCTTCGCTAATACCACTGGTCTTACGAGATTTTTATCGAATATCCTGCTTCATTTCATTGTATTTGGTGAGTTCCGACAACACTAAACGAAACTCATCCACGGATATCTTACAATCGACCATTGCTGTCGAAATATGATCCTCAGTGCTGTTTAACTTTGCTTCGGCGAGTATCTGAATACTATCGTGTTTTAATGCTTTCTTTTGCAACCTACGAGAAATGAATTTTATCGCTATTCCTGTCAGTCCCAAGACTCCGGCGGCTATTTCCATGCCGAGCACGATAGGCGCGGCGATTATAGTTGATAGTAAACCGATACCAGCTACACCGAGTCCCATGCTAGCCGCTACAAGAGCGGTGTCAACTCCGTCCAGAGCATTCACGGCTCTGAGATACTTTTTATACAATCCAAGTCTCAACTCCCTACCCTTCTCTATTCGATGTTTTATGTCGCTTATTTGATGTAATCGAAATCCATCAACAGTTTCCATCTTTTCAATTGCTTCATCGAGCGCTGGATATAAACTCATAGTGTATATTATGAATATATAATAGTCTTTAATTGGTCTTGCTTAAATGTTTTGAGAGTATACATCAACCTTATCAAATGTATATTATATGGCAAGAATATCTTAGTAAGAGAAATACTACCACTTTTAATAATTTGAACCCCCTCAAGGGTTGCAACGGGCGATGCTCCGATATGAATAATACTGCAACGTTGACGCTCGTGTTTCTTGAGCCATTTAATCGATAGACCTGGTAATATTTCGAAGGCATCTACCAGTACATCTCCGAACAAGACTTCAATAATAAGCGTAGAAATATTAGGTATTGCACTCAAGTGAACTTTAATATCATCGAATTCAGCAACCAAATTTAAACTAACATTTTGGATTGCCGGACGACTATATAACATATGACCTGTTTTTTCTAGCAGGGGAGTGACTAACACACTTTTTCGTTTTGACGGGATATAGGCCGCGAGTACGATACCACTATTTATTATCTTAGTTAAATTATGTCCCTTACCCATCATCACATAAGGTGGGGTAATGACGATATTCAGTAGCCACACGATGTTTCCTTCGACCATAGTCCATTTATTCTCACCATTGAGAATAATATTGTGCGGAGTGTTTTTAAGGAGTCTACTAACGTTGACATCGCTTAAATCTTCTAGATTTTCCGGAAATGTAACTTCTTTCCGCTTGTATACATTATTGTGGAAGTGTAAAGCGTATAACTTACCATTGTTACCGGGTTTATCGAATCCTTCTGTGTCTCCGAGATCGGAAAGCGCAATTGTATTACATTGTCTGAGCCTTCCAGGGCCTGATGCATCAACCATTATTTATAATATGGAGTGTTACACTTAAGTATCCTATATGTACAGGTTGGTGTTTTACATCTAATACAGAAATTTTGAGGTCTGAAATAATACCCCGCTTTAATTTTTTATATTGTAATGACGAGAAAGATTCCGTTCTGCCACTATCGTATTTTTCATTTTTCACTGGAACACTTCTGAGCAGAGTTGAAGAACTTTCTAGTTGAATATTATTTGTCGTGCTTATTTGATCAAGACAGATACACAACTCTTTATAGGGAACTAAATCGGACAATGTCTCTCCATCTAATGTTGACTTGAATATTGCTAAAATTCCGCGTGTAAATCCAAGTGTAGCTGATAAGTTCCCTACAATCCGTACACCTTTTTCTCCAGTGTCGAATTTCAATATCCCATTCGACTCATTTTGTGTGAGACTAATTCCATTAGGCTTAAAAATTTCATCATTGAGTGAGCATACGCTGTAATACCCATCAGGTATAATAATGAATTTTTCAATAATATTTTCTTCATCTAATATCCATATCTTATTATTACCTCTCGCAGCATTTATATTGGTCCACCGTGGGTAATACGTTACATCACGGATAGCTACTTCGAGTTGACCATCCGAGTTATCGATATTATGAAGCAGTTCAATAGACTGACCATTTGTTATTCCCGGGAGTGTAACATACATATCAAATATACAATGATACTATATCATAACTTAAATATGGAATCAACCATTATTTATAATATGGAGTGTTACACTTAAGTATCCTATATGTACAGGTTGATGTTTTACATCTAATACAGAAATTTTAAGGTCTGAAATAATACCCCGCTTTAATTTTTTATATTGTAATGTTGAGAAAGATTCCGTTCTACCGCTATTATATTTTTCATTTTTCACTGGGACAGATCTGAGCAAAGTTGAAAGACTTTCTAGTTGAATATTATCCGTGGTGCTTATTTGATCAAGATGGATACACAACTCTTTATAGGGAACTAAATCGGGTAATTTAGATCCATCATTTGATGAAGTGATTACTATTATATCACCGATTACAAATCAATTTGTAATTGAAAAGTAGTTCACGTAAGGAAGTACACCATGTTCTCCAGGGTAGAATTTCAATATCCCATTCGACTCATTTTGTGTGAGACTAATTCCATTAGGCTTAAAAATTTCATCATTGAGTGAGCATACGCTGTAATACCCATCAGGTATAATAATGAATTTTTCAATAATATTTTCTTCATCTAATATCCATATCTTATTATTACCTCTCGCAGCATTTATATTGGTCCACCGTGGGTAATACGTTACATCACGGATAGCTACTTCGAGTTGACCATCCGAGTTATCGATATTATGAAGCAGTTCAATAGACTGACCATTTGTTATTCCCGGGAGTGTAACATACATATCAAATATACAATGATACTATATCATAACTTAAATATGGAATCAACCATTATTTATAATATGGAGTGTTACACTTAAGTATCCTATATGTACAGGTTGATGTTTTACATCTAATACAGAAATTTTAAGGTCTGAAATAATACCCCGCTTTAATTTTTTATATTGTAATGTTGAGAAAGATTCCGTTCTACCGCTATTATATTTTTCATTTTTCACTGGGACAGATCTGAGCAAAGTTGAAAGACTTTCTAGTTGAATATTATCCGTGGTGCTTATTTGATCAAGATGGATACACAACTCTTTATAGGGAACTAAATCGGGTAATTTAGATCCATCATTTGATGAAGTGATTACTATTATATCACCGATTACAAATCAATTTGTAATTGAAAAGTAGTTCACGTAAGGAAGTACACCATGTTCTCCAGGGTAGAATTTCAGTCTCCCAGTCGCCTCATTTTGTGTGAGACTAGCTCCCATAGGCTTAAAAATTTCATCATTGAGTGAGCTTACGCTGTAATACCCATCAGGTATAGTAATAATTCTATCTTTGTCACCCATTATTAATATCTTATTATTATCTTTCGCAGCACTTATATTGGTCCACAGCGGGTAATACCTTATATCGCATAGAGCTACTTCGAGCTGTCCATCCGAGTTATCGATAGTATGAAGCAGTTCAATAGACTGACCATTTGTTATTCCCGGGAGTGTAACATACATATTAAATATACAATGATACTATATCATAACTTAAATATGAAATCGAGATACATTACTAATGAATCGATTATAGTAACTGCCTCTGGTGCTGAATTTTTCGTTAAATTCCCCGATATCTTTGAAAAGTACAGGGTCACGGCAACTAGCGATAAAATGGTGCACGATTGGTTTCACAATCCGGTGCAATTTTGGCAGAATCAGTTAAACTTTGCCATATGGTGTGCCACAACGGGATGTGGCGTATCTCTTTATTCCCCAGGATTTGAACTGAATAAGTCTGTTATAACATTTCAGGTGTACTATCAGATTAGACGTATACTTAAAGAAATTAGTGCTCCATTACCGCAAGATCGAGCGTGGAATTCCACAAATAATAATTATGATAGGTCCGCGTATGAGCGTATTTGTCAGGAATTTAATGTTTCTACGAGTAAAGATTGGCGTATTAAAGGAGCAAACCATGGTCTAGGTGTTCCTTACACAGAGGAAAAAATATCCGTCAAAGAAGAAAGCGATTATGTATATAAAGTACTTAATAAATTTCCAGTTAATTTTGGTAAGTTGTATAGTACCAGCAAACTTTACGCAAGAATATATGATCATTGGCATAAAACCGGTGATTGGTATAAAGGCTGTGAACTTTATAGTAATGATTGGAGAGGGGATATTATGAGTTTTAAGAGTGGTTTAATTTATATTGTTACAAAATTTATACAAATGAACGATACCGCAAACGCTTGGAATGAATTTCTTAATGATAAAACGGAAAATAATTTTACTAACCCAGAATTTGTAAGAGTTAATGAATCGATAAGAACTTATGTATGGGCAATTCTCGGTGCACAATCGCAAACACGAACGGGAATCATCGGTTCTGGGACGGCGCTCGATGCGCAAAAACAGTTTGTCTCAAACGTGGAGGACGCCATTAATTCACCAGTTGACATACCATCGCTCAATCCAAAGTGGACTACGTTTATGCGCCGGGACTATACATGTCTCCGAGTAATATGGAACTTAAGATCGGTCAAGTGATAGGTTATGATAATAAAATTGTTATCGCTACCGATCAACAAAAACCAGGTATAAATTCAGATATGAACGTTGAATTAATAACGCAAACGATCACGGGCGAAACGGGAATAGTCAAGCCACAAACACCATCTATCGCTCAACCATCTACTGACGCACAAGTGTCACCGCATATTGCGGCTAAAAATCAACAACATATCGATGAAAAAACAGCGCTTGTAGTAGGTGGAGTCGCAGCTGGTTTACTCATGATTTGGTTAAATAGTTCTTAATGAACTGATTTGGTTAAATAGTTCTTAGCGAATACGTACAAGAGCCCTGAGATTGCTACGATCAGCCCCCACAAGTTTTGATTAAGCCAAGTGGTGGTCTTAGCTAATCAATTCAATAGCCAGGAAACAACACTCCCTATTATACCGGGAAGTGCTGCCGCAGCTTTCTCAGCGAGCTTTCCCAGTGCTGAACCTAATGCTTTTAAATGTTTTTTTATCCACTCTTTTATACCATCCGACGTAAGCGGTGTACTACCACCTGTACCACCTGTGCCACCGGTTAACGCGAGAGTCAAAGTCGATATAATAAATCCCAACGCGGTTAAAATACTGGTAATTGTTATTCCCTTTTCTCTGAACAATGTTTTAATTTTATCGGCCAGTGTAGTGTCATCGTTGAGGACTTGATCGATAGTTTCTCGAATTCAACTCATTTGTGAACGAAGTGCCTTTCTATAACTGGAAGCTGCTTCGAGGCGGGCCGATCTTTCTTCTTCTAAGTTACGCTATCTTTCCGCTACGCGGCGTCTACTGAACTCATCGCCCGCCTGTTCAAGTTTTGTTTTCTCTTGAGCTATATGCTTGTCGAGTTCGGATAGCTTGGCTATATTATTGATGAGTTCTCCCCGCATTGTTTGCATTGCCTTGTCAAGACTTCGTAATTCCCTAATACTAAACCCCAAGGATGGTGGTACCTGTAACTGAGGATCATCAATGGTGGTCAAGATTTCTCCGAGTCTGCTCGAGGCCACCATCGAGGCTGCTTCCAAATTATCTGTATTATCGAGTTCAGTCCGCACAGCCTTAAGAACCTTAGTAGTCTTCGCGGGAAGTTTACCTTGGTAGTTCACAAAACCTAATTTATCACGAACAGTGTTGATGCCGTGTTTAGTGTATATCGTAGTCAAGGCTAGGGGATTACGAGTACGAGAATTAATAAGATTAATATGCGGAGAGTCACGCAGTCGCAATACCCCATCCCTATCTATCATAAACTTTGAATAGTCACGACCAATAGGACTATCATGTTTAAACCAATTGTAATAATCATCAACGGCTGGTTGTAAAAGTTCATCCATAAGATTCGGGCCAACAAAGCTGGTTTCATCAGTACCCTCTTCGATGGTACTAGTATCAGTTATGGTATCTAAATCAAAGTCATTAAGATCAAAATTAGTCATTTTTATATTAAACATAGGGTACATGTTTTCAATATAACAATGTCTTCGCAATACGGACGCAAGTTAAACCCACAACGTAGACTTCGAGATCCATTAGGGGTCAAAGCAATTCGTCAGTCTGTAACTATAACTAATAACCCTAGTACCATCGATCAGAATCAAACGCTTCTGGTTCGCTTTCCTAATCTCGGCGCAGACGATGTGTTAGTTCCGGGAACTGTCCGACTAGCATTTACGATTGGTTTGACTTCTACCGACGTTAACAGGGAGCCCGTTCAGAACATAGGTCGTGCTATCGTTAAGAAAATCGCCATTAAAATTAGCGGTAATGAGGTTTTGAGTATCGACGATAGCGATGTATACTATTGTTACATGGATCTCTGGAGAATGGATAAAGAGCGGGAAAACTTACAGTACCAAGGTATTTGTAATAAGAACACATTGAGACTGCGCGTGGGCACTGAAAATGGTGTTGATACCAACGAAAAAGATAAGGCCGTTGCCCACGCATTAGGTAACCGATTCTATGTTGCCCTAGACTTTGAATTACTAGATTCCCACATGCCCTTTTATCAAGCATCCCTAGGCGATAGGTTAGAATACGAACTCACTTTTAATGACTACGGCAGAGTAATCAGAGCTGCTGAAGATGCTAGCTATTCCATTGACAATATCTCGCTGGAGTACGATATGATAACGGATCCCGAATTAGCCAGACATTTCAGGTGTACTATCAGATTAGACGTATACTTAAAGAAATTAGTGCTCCATTACCGCAAGATCGAGCGTGGAATTCCACAAATAATAATTATGATAGGTCCGCGTATGAGCGTATTTGTCAGGAATTTAATGTTTCTACGAGTAAAGATTGGCGTATTAAAGGAGCAAACCATGGTCTAGGTGTTCCTTACACAGAGGAAAAAATATCCGTCAAAGAAGAAAGCGATTATGTATATAAAGTACTTAATAAATTTCCAGTTAATTTTGGTAAGTTGTATAGTACCAGCAAACTTTACGCAAGAATATATGATCATTGGCATAAAACCGGTGATTGGTATAAAGGCTGTGAACTTTATAGTAATGATTGGAGAGGGGATATTATGAGTTTTAAGAGTGGTTTAATTTATATTGTTACAAAATTTATACAAATGAACGATACCGCAAACGCTTGGAATGAATTTCTTAATGATAAAACGGAAAATAATTTTACTAACCCAGAATTTGTAAGAGTTAATGAATCGATAAGAACTTATGTATGGGCAATTCTCGGTGCACAATCGCAAACACGAACGGGAATCATCGGTTCTGGGACGGCGCTCGATGCGCAAAAACAGTTTGTCTCAAACGTGGAGGACGCCATTAATTCACCAGTTGACATACCATCGCTCAATCCAAAGTGGACTACGTTTGTGTGCCGGGACTATACATGTCTCCGAGTAATATGGAACTTAAGATCGGTCAAGTGATAGGCCATAATAATAAAATTGTTATCGCTACCGATCAACAAAAACCAGGTATAAATTCAGATATGAACGTTGAATTAATAACGCAAACGATCACGGGCGAAACGGGAATAGTCAAGCCACAAACACCATCTATCGCTCAACCATCTACTGACGCACAAGTGTCACCGCATATTGCGGCTAAAAATCAACAACATATCGATGAAAAAACAGCGCTTGTAGTAGGTGGAGTCGCAGCTGGTTTACTCATGATTTGGTTAAATAGTTCTTAATGAACTGATTTGGTTAAATAGTTCTTAGCGAATACGTACAAGAGCCCTGAGATTGCTACGATCAGCCCCCACAAGTTTTGATTAAGCCAAGTGGTGGTCTTAGCTAATCAATTCAATAGCCAGGAAACAACACTCCCTATTATACCGGGAAGTGCTGCCGCAGCTTTCTCAGCGAGCTTTCCCAGTGCTGAACCTAATGCTTTTAAATGTTTTTTTATCCACTCTTTTATACCATCCGACGTAAGCGGTGTACTACCACCTGTACCACCTGTGCCACCGGTTAACGCGAGAGTCAAAGTCGATATAATAAATCCCAACGCGGTTAAAATACTGGTAATTGTTATTCCCTTTTCTCTGAACAATGTTTTAATTTTATCGGCCAGTGTAGTGTCATCGTTGAGGACTTGATCGATAGTTTCTCGAATTCAACTCATTTGTGAACGAAGTGCCTTTCTATAACTGGAAGCTGCTTCGAGGCGGGCCGATCTTTCTTCTTCTAAGTTACGCTATCTTTCCGCTACGCGGCGTCTACTGAACTCATCGCCCGCCTGTTCAAGTTTTGTTTTCTCTTGAGCTATATGCTTGTCGAGTTCGGATAGCTTGGCTATATTATTGATGAGTTCTCCCCGCATTGTTTGCATTGCCTTGTCAAGACTTCGTAATTCCCTAATACTAAACCCCAAGGATGGTGGTACCTGTAACTGAGGATCATCAATGGTGGTCAAGATTTCTCCGAGTCTGCTCGAGGCCACCATCGAGGCTGCTTCCAAATTATCTGTATTATCGAGTTCAGTCCGCACAGCCTTAAGAACCTTAGTAGTCTTCGCGGGAAGTTTACCTTGGTAGTTCACAAAACCTAATTTATCACGAACAGTGTTGATGCCGTGTTTAGTGTATATCGTAGTCAAGGCTAGGGGATTACGAGTACGAGAATTAATAAGATTAATATGCGGAGAGTCACGCAGTCGCAATACCCCATCCCTATCTATCATAAACTTTGAATAGTCACGACCAATAGGACTATCATGTTTAAACCAATTGTAATAATCATCAACGGCTGGTTGTAAAAGTTCATCCATAAGATTCGGGCCAACAAAGCTGGTTTCATCAGTACCCTCTTCGATGGTACTAGTATCAGTTATGGTATCTAAATCAAAGTCATTAAGATCAAAATTAGTCATTTTTATATTAAACATAGGGTACATGTTTTCAATATAACAATGTCTTCGCAATACGGACGCAAGTTAAACCCACAACGTAGACTTCGAGATCCATTAGGGGTCAAAGCAATTCGTCAGTCTGTAACTATAACTAATAACCCTAGTACCATCGATCAGAATCAAACGCTTCTGGTTCGCTTTCCTAATCTCGGCGCAGACGATGTGTTAGTTCCGGGAACTGTCCGACTAGCATTTACGATTGGTTTGACTTCTACCGACGTTAACAGGGAGCCCGTTCAGAACATAGGTCGTGCTATCGTTAAGAAAATCGCCATTAAAATTAGCGGTAATGAGGTTTTGAGTATCGACGATAGCGATGTATACTATTGTTACATGGATCTCTGGAGAATGGATAAAGAGCGGGAAAACTTACAGTACCAAGGTATTTGTAATAAGAACACATTGAGACTGCGCGTGGGCACTGAAAATGGTGTTGATACCAACGAAAAAGATAAGGCCGTTGCCCACGCATTAGGTAACCGATTCTATGTTGCCCTAGACTTTGAATTACTAGATTCCCACATGCCCTTTTATCAAGCATCCCTAGGCGATAGGTTAGAATACGAACTCACTTTTAATGACTACGGCAGAGTAATCAGAGCTGCTGAAGATGCTAGCTATTCCATTGACAATATCTCGCTGGAGTACGATATGATAACGGATCCCGAATTAGCCAGACAAATTCGTAACCATTATACCGGAAGTTTAGCCATTTTGTACTATCGCCTGCTGCAACACCGAAAGATCACGAGGGACAGAAGAGATACGATGTGGAATATCAATCTAAACGTTCCCACGAGGTGGTTGAAGGGTATTTTAATGTTGTTCGAGGACCCCTCCGTTGCGTTTAAAAGAAATACCGAGAAGTTCTACAATCCCAAGATTACAAAAGTAGAATTGACTATCGAGGGCGTTCCTAATCAACTATATAGCCAAGGAATGCTAGCGTATCACCAGTGGGATGAGATTAAAAAACTTCTTTCTATAAAACATTCCCCGGAAGTTAACGCGGTCGTGAAAGATCTGTCTCTCGGGAGTGTATCGATGGGTGAATACCTCACCACGAAGTACGCGCTATGGCTCGACATGCGAACAACGGATGACGACAAACTACACGGCAGTGGGAGGAGAATAGAAAATGCTAGCGAGGGTGCCACCATACAAATAACGAAGCTCCAGGAATCGGCTGGTAAATTAAACATATATTTGTACGTGATTATGGATGCGCAACTTAATATACAGAATGGGAGATTCGTGCAAGCAATCTATCAATAATCTTTTACCTAAAGATCCGCACTGCGCTATCATATGCGGGCAAACGGGCTGCGGAAAAACAGCTTTTATTCTAGACATTTTACAAACTCATTATCGGGACGTTTTCGATCATATTATTATTCTGTGCCCGACAATAAGCGTTAATAAAACATACTTATCGAGAGATTGGGTAATGAATGACGACGGGGTACACAGAGTTGATCCGGGTGATCGTTTACAAGACTGTCTCCGAGTATGTCACGAAAAATACAAAGGAGAATCAACCCTTTTCGTAATAGACGACTGCAGCGCAAGTAAAGAATTAACAAAAAAGAAAGATATGCTTTCGTATTTAGCATTCTCCGGACGGCATACTCAACATAGCATTTGGGTACTTACTCAAAAATACAACTCTGTCCTGAAAGATCTCAGAGATTCATTCGAGGAATGTTTACGCGAAAATGACGTCATTTATACCAAGCGCGAACGAGATAAAGTCAGAAAACCGTTAGCGGCAACGAAGCACTGTAAACTCGTATTAAAAACCGATCAACCAGCTGCTTATGCAATTGCTTAGCAAAATTATAGCAAAAATGTAGCAACATTATAGCAAAAATATGGCAAAAATGTAGCAAAATTATAGGAAAATTATAGCAAATATAGCAAAGTTACAGCAAAAATATGATAAGTTGCACATTAGCGGTTAATATGACATAAAATGTGGTTCGAAATCATCATTCTTTTGCAACAGTTCATTATTACGAGTTGTATTGGATATGTCATACTATATTATGTTAGACTTAAATATCTCCTTAGGTATTACATTATGGAATGCGACGAACTCATCGAACAAATGCTCAAAGAATCTGAGCCTGATGTAGATAAATCTTTAGATAAACATAGAGAAAGACTCGCGGCTTTGGTAGCTGGTGGAAAATGTTCCCAATATTTGGGTGAAAATTATACCATCGAAAAAATTGATAACATGACCGACGAAGAGATTAAAAAACTGTACGCGCGTTACAAGTCTAGACTGGGAGCTACCATGACTAAAACCATAGGGTCGGCTATGTAACAACTATACACAGTCGTAGCTAGTACGTTTCTCCCTATCCCGACAGAACATCGCATGTATTTATGCGAATCTCTCGAGAAAGACCCATTCATCGAACACGCTATAAGCTCAGTGAGCTGTGAGTTTTATCATAGATACGGAAAGTTTTTAGCTCCACTCACCACAGCTTTAATAACGGCTAGGTATTGTCAATTTAAACATACGTGCCCACTTAATAATATAAAGAACAAAGTTCAAATTAATAATGGAGACTCAACAGATTGCGGAAACACAATCACAACAGGTGACACCACAGATTGTGAACGAAACTGCACAACAGATTGCGGAACAACATGTGAACGAAGAACAACTAGTGAATGAGAAACCACCACAAACACAAAAACAACCCAGAGTTACTAAGAACCCCAAAAAAATAGCAGCTGGGAGGAAGGGAGGACTGGCGCGCAAAGCGAAATTAATAGATAATTCAAATATTAATCCGATTAAAACATGGGCACTAGTAGGAGTTGCTGGTATAGCGGCTGTATGGTTGTTTTAAAAGACCGGAGAAGAGAAAACGTCACCCCCGATACAACAACAAGTTCAATTAGAGGTTACTCCTCATATAATGCTATAAGAAGCATGACTACTCCAGTTACAGACGGTAAAATGTTGGTAAACGCAACATATCATTCAGCGGTGGTCACCGGCTTGGCCATTGGCTATGCTCGTATGGCTAAAATGATTACTAAAGCCACACCTCCCAAGCTAGATTTTAATAGTTTTGACATTGGTATGATGGTTCTGGATATTGGATTGGCTATGGCAACGAAGGATATGCTCATCAAACAAGGGCTTATCCCAGAAGACATAATGAAGTAATTAAACATTTGAATATTTTATATTATTGAACATTTGAATATTTTATATTCATATAAGATGGCAACAATTGCGATGATGGTCGGTGGAGCTATTGTTAATGCTCTAGCTTTTTCGGGGAGTAATTATTTATTTTCTAGTATGAGGGAATCAAACGCTAAAGAAGTTGAAGAGGAGCGTAAACGACATAACGAAGAAATGGAACAACTCCAAGCAGCTCAGTCACAATATACGCGGCAGAAAATGAAGAGATTAGACTTTAGTCATGAAAAACTGCTTAAGGAAGGACATTCAATTCAAACGTTTAAGGATGTCGAATCCGCCATGCACGAATACTTCCTCGATTATGGGAAAAAACTCGACCCAATACCGAGACCAACAATGAGTCAGTTTTATACACCGTCAGAGGAACAAAAGAACCGCGAGGTCACATTTGTGATTATTGGATTGACCGCTCTATTGATTTTCAGCTATACCATTACACGTAAATAACCACAGCTGTGGCTATGCATCACCAGTGTAGATGTGATTTGCATTTAGACAAATGATATGATAGATGTATAACCATGAATAATTGCAAATTTACACTCATGGGCAAGACGACTCTATGTAACCGACGCTGTGTTGATATTTACTGCGGCATACACAATTATTACATCAGGCGCGGAAACATAAACTATACGTGTTCTGAATGCGGGATAGGGGTCAAAGGTCGTTATTGTTTATGTAAGGAACACACGGTGCTGATAGGGTCAGGAACCAGATTATTTATGTTAGGAAGAGAGATTACATCAATGAGAGGAATAGGTTGGGGAGAATACGTATTTAGATATATGAAAACAACCAATTAGACATTTGTCTCATTTTGCATATACCATTCAACCACAATGGTTTTTGTCAGAGATTTAAAAGCTATGGCAAAGCAAAGTGGTCTACGTGGATATTCTCGTATGAGAAAAGCTGAATTGATTACCTTACTCGGTTTGGAATACAACAAACCCCAGACTGTTAGAGAACTCAAAGCTCGAGCGAGAAACAGTGGGCTGAGAGGTTATTCTCGAATGAGAAGAGCTGAATTGATCGCTTTACTAGATAATAATGATGTTGATGATATTCAACATAATGATAATAATCAACAACAACAAGAATTAATATTTGTACCCACATCCGCCGGCGTTGGTAAATATCTAAGAGGTTGGAAGATGGATATTAATTCCAACATTGAAGTTAACGATATTAAGCCCATCATATCGAGTAAAATTAACGAGGAGTTAGATGATTTACATGGTATAAAATACCAGCTGACGATTAAAATGTTATTGAGTAAAAGTAGCGCAGACGATAGCACCGAATATACCGAACCATATTTCCGTAGCAATCAAGAAGTTATACCCGAATCCAATACTATAAACGCATCATTAGATACATCAATTCAGAGGATACAGGAAACTTTAGAACGCTGGACTAATAGAGGTTCGGGTTGGGGTGTGGATCGTCTATACCATCAAAGTTGAGTCCATCGTTTTGGGGATAGCTAGAAGGTCTATCCGGATGCTTGTCTACGGGGAACAATGCAGATCTTATCATCATTCTTAAACAGTCATCGGATCTATTTTTTACGTTAATTCTGGCTTTTTTCTTCTTATAATACGGGGGTAAATCTATATAAGATCCACCTTTGAAGGGCATATAATTTGCTATATCTAAATATAAACTATCGATTTTATCCACACCCCAACCCGAACCTCTATTAGTCCAGCGTTCTAAAGTTTCCTGTATCCTCTGAATTGATGTATTGTTGTGTACCATATAGAGTGTGAATGTGGCGACTCATATGTAGGTGAAACTTCAAGACCTCTCAACCAACGCTTAAAAGAACATCATACCTCTGTCCTAAAAAAACCCTCTAAATCTGCTATCTCTGACCACACCCAAATCCACCCCAGCCACAATATTAAGTGGGACAACGTCAGCATCTTAACAACAAACCAGAAAGACTTCAAGCTCAGAAAATTTAGAGAAGCCATTTACATCAAAAGAATTCAGCCAGCCATAAACAGAGATCAAGGATACTTCATCCCTCCAGCTTTCCATGATCTAATCAGCTCGCCAAAACAACACTGAACTATTATCTCCCCACTGGCTTCCCATACATTCCTTCTTAGTAATCCTTGTGTTAATCCCATACCCATCAATCACTGTACATCAACCCTATCTCTTGTATAAACTTGTTTATCCTAACTACCTATCAATCAGTGTACATCAACCTTATCTGTTATATAAACATCTATCTATTGTTATGTATATATATATCATGCTCATACCTAGTTTGTACACACCCTTTGACCCAACTCCTAAAAACAAAAAACACCTAATCCCCCCTTCTCCTTAACACAACGCACGCTCTTTCCTACTCACCACCCACGCCCACCACTCACATACCTCCACTCCTTTGACTAAATATCTCCTAATCCCTGCTTTCCACTTGTTTCACCTAATCCCAGCCTTCCAGCAACAAAATAAATCTTTAATAATTAATCCATTTCCCAAACCCTCCTACTAAAACTAACAACAAATAACCACCGCAACCTCCTCCGCCTCCTAAACACAACTCACCCAGTAAAAACAACAAACCAACTCACCTCCCCAAAACACCATCCCATTCCACCACCACCACTCACCACAACACACGCTCTCCAACACAACATCCAAACAACATGACTGACACCCGCAACACCACACTCGCAGACATTCCAGCTCCTTACTCACCCACACCTGCTGAAGCGCACAACACTTCCGGGAGGTCAATCGAAAACATTGTCCCGACCGAGTATGGCGAAAACACAACACACACCACCCCAACAAAACCAGCTAACTCGCCACCTCAAAACACCAAAAAACGCAAACTCGACACATCCACTCCACCTCCATCGCCCACACCCTCCCCGGCAACCATCCTCACCACCTTCGCCCTCTACTTCTTCTCAGCAGGCTCAGGCACCACTCTCTCACTAGAACTTTCGGCAGATAAAATAGGACTTTGGTTTAAAAGAGAAAAAAAAAATTACAACAATATTAAAAAAGCCAACAAAGGATACCAGATAATCTTCCCCAACTGAGAATCTTACAACGCAGCAAATAAAATAACTCAAATATTCCAAGTCACGGTAATCAAACAAACACCTAATTGGCAAAAATATACACGAGGCGTAATTAGGGTTAACCCAAGGGAAACAACTGAGGACTTACAATTATACTCTCTAGAAGCTAACATAGACCAAGACCAAAACCCTCAACCCCTAATCACCAGCACGCGTAGAATAACCTCAACTACAAACGGAAAAACGGTCCCAACCTCCATTGTCATAATCAACTTCAAAAAGACCGCTAAATTCCCTGAAGCCCCCAAACACATATCCTTCGGAGCCCACACCAACTTAGAAGTCAAACCCTATATAAAGCAGGTTAAGCAATGTTCAAAGTGCCTCAAATACAACCACAATGCCTCCCAATGCACATACCGTAAAACTAAATGTAAAAAATGCGCACAAACAGACTGCCCAGGCACATGCACACCCTGGTTCATCCACTGCAAATCCACCCAACAAACTTCACTTTCAAACCAATGCCCATACAGACACACACTCACCCAGCAGGCCAACAAACACATAAACATAGACACGGCTAAAATCCAA
The DNA here is from genome assembly GCF_022045235.1 of Haliotis cracherodii. Lineage (NCBI taxonomy): Eukaryota > Metazoa > Mollusca > Gastropoda > Lepetellida > Haliotidae > Haliotis > Haliotis cracherodii. Next base: position 37,329,215 of record NW_027266286.1, read on the forward strand.
TCACGAAAATTTGCTACACCTGCATCCAAACCACTCCTCCCTACACCACACCCAAACACAACACCCATAACCGACAGCTCTGTCTGGGGCCCCTACCGAGAAACCGCACCCACCTCACACACACAAGCAGCCACTCAACCAACCACGAACCCTCCCACATCTCACATAGCCAAAACATCAACCCCCGCATGCAAAACAAACCTCAAAATGACCACCACAACACGACCCTCATCCAAGCACCCTACAGCCCATATGGCAACAACACTCTCCCACAAGCAAGCACAACAAAACACAAACACTAAGAAATCATCAGCTACACCCATCCCGCAAACACCTTCACAACCCTCCACATCACATGCCTCCCCCATGGAAACTCAATCAGCTAAACCTATCTAACCGATGACGAAGATTTCTCCACTACTGAGGAAACAATAGACACTACCTAAAACGAACCAAACTCCCCAACCAGCCAACACCCAAAACCTAAATAACCTCACCTTACTCCTAGCATACATGCATGGTCAAAACTCACCAAAAGCTAGCATGAAATCCTTCCACAAAGTAGCTTTCAATCTAAAATTAAAAAATCTAAAAGAACTCACCGAATAAAATAAAAACTAAAAACTAAATCACCAATCACCCGAACCCAATAATGGAAGGACTAAATATTTTTCAGTGGAACGCCAACACTCGCCTCCCACGCCATGAACTAAAAACTAAATTTAAACTAAATATAGGCCCTAACATTGCTTGTATACAGGAAACCAAATTCTCAAAAAAATCCAAATTCACACTACCTAACTACAACTCAGTTAGAACTGACAGAGCTAAACCGAAAACAAGATGAGCCACAGGAGGACTAATCATATTTATCAGGGAAGATATAAATTACGAAGAAATAAAAACAGAAACGCCAAACCTAGAAGCCAACGGCATTAAAATCACATTAAATAACCGAAACATAAACATCATAAATATTTACCACTGGGCGGAACAAAAAGTCCAACCTGAGGATCTAAACAAACTACTCCAAATAAGCGATAAATCTACTATATTCCTAGGAGACTTTAACGCTCACCATCCTACATGGAGCATAGATGATAAAATAGATAATCATGGCAAATTAATCTCTGTATGGGTAGAAACAAACGACCTAGTACTCCTTAATAGTAACCAACCCACGAGGTACGATAAGATAAACCAAAAAATGTCGGCTATCGACCTAACCATATGCACCGCAGATCTAGCCCAAAGTACTCAATTGGAAGTGCACGACATCCCGCTAGCTAGTTACCACTTCCCCATAAACATATCCATAGGAAATACAAACGTACCAATCCAAACAGAAAACCAAGAACCAAAATTCCATTACAATAAAGCTAACTGGGACCAATTCCAAGATATCTGCAACGAAGCTAACTTAAACGAAATAGAAAATAATGATCCAGAAACCTATTGTGAAAACCTAACCGACTATATAATAAACGCAGCCAAAACCTCCATCCCCTTCAAAACATCTAAGACAGGCAAACCGACGGTACCATGGTTGAATGAGGAAATAGAACAGACTAGACGAAAACGTAAATCAGCCTTCAATAAAGCAAAACGCGACTACAAATATTTAAACATAGCCCACGAACTAAACCACCAGGTTCAAAAACTAGTCCAAATAGCCAAAAGTAGAGACTGGAAAAAATTCTGCGAAGGTATAAATAACCCTACAGATGCCAGAATGGTCTGGCGCAAAATCTACGCTATCAGAGGCTTAAAACGACATAAAAAATCCCTAACATTGACAACTCAACCAACCCCGCCCAAAAAGCAAATAATCTTGCCAACCACTTTTCAGCCGTTAGCAGTAACACTAACTTCAGTAAACAATTCAGAAAACAAACCCACAAAAGAACCAAACAATAACAATCTAGAAATAAATCAACCCTACACAATGGAGGAGCTCCTCTACGTAATCCAAAACAGGAAAAAGGGCACAGCCCCAGGATTAGATCTAACTTCTTACCAAATAATTAAAAAATTCCTCCTCAAACTACTCCAGGCACTACTCAAACTATACAATCTCATCTACCTAAACGGACAAGTTCCTACTCCCTGGAAACAGGTCCTAGTCATACCAATCCCTAAACCTAATAAACCAGCTAATCAAGCTAACTCATATAGACCAATATCCCTAACTTCAAACTTATGCAAAGTAATGGAATCAATGGCTAAAAATAGATTACAACATTAGTTAACCCAAAAAAACATCATAAACCCAGATCAATGCGGTTTCACCACCAAAAAAATCCTAATACTTACCGACTCCCTAAGTGGAATGGAAGCCCTCCAAAACAAAAATACCAAAAAACGACCTAAATTAATAAATCAAATACTTAAAAGCTCCAACGACCTAACTAAGGCAGGCAAACAAATAATCTTCTTGTGGATACCCTCCCACGTAGGAATATACGGTAATGAAAACGCCGATAAAGCAGCTAAACTATCCCTCAAAATCCCAGAAATAAGCTTAACTTACCCATCTCAAAATCAGAAATTAAAAGTGTAAACAAACAAAAAATCACAAAAAAATGGCATAACCTATATCTAAACTCAAATAGCCAAATCAAAAAGGTGCTAAGAGAGATAATAAGAGAGATAATTGACTACAAGATACATACAACTTCAAGATGTACTTATATCAAATTTATAAGATGTTTCTTATCTGTTCTAAAAATAGCCACCCGATATCCCTTACCCGATGCTAAATTACGTGGTCTCCTACACAAGGATGAGGTCATCACGTGCCCCACCACTCAAGACGAATGGACACCTATTAGGGAGGTCTTCAGAAACAGGTGGAATGTACCTCATGCTGTGGGAGCTCTAGATGGCAAGCATGTGGAAATCAGAAAACCAGAAAAATTCTCCATCGAATGTGATCAGAATGTTTCGAATGCTGTTGGAATGCCGTAAGAATATGTAGAATGCAGTCAGAGTGCAGTTAGAATACACTTGAATGTCGTTCGACATTTCTCCACTTCGAATGTTTTGAGCATGAGCAAAACATTCGGGCCAGCCATATTTGGAATGCACTCAGAATTCAGTCAGAGGTTTTAAAATGAATACACTTTGAATATCCAGGAATATACTAAGAATTTTCATTCCGACGGCATTCCGGCTCATTCTGCCTCAAGTGTGACTAGGGTTTAAGGTGTGACTCAATAACAATACAGCTTAAACCCTGTCTGGGTCTGGGTTTTCTGCATGTTCTCCTCCTGTTTCTTCTCCTGACCTCCTCCACATCTTTCACGCAGGTCTTGCTGGAGGACAGCAATCTAGAGCATAGCAACATTGTCCAGGGGTTCCATACTCTATGTTGGTTGCTGAAATTTCTATATTCAGAAACATTTTATACCCTATCGGGAACCATTCTGGCGGCATTCTTGATGCACTCAGGACATTCGTGTTACAATATAAGTACATTCGAAGTATATCCTAAGTATTCGAGCTGCATTCTGTTTGAATTCTTGGACGTTATTCAGCGGCCATTCCGGGAGCGTTCTGACTGCATTCAGGGTGAATTCGTACAGCATTCGAGGCACCTTCCAACCAGACTTCGGGCAGCAATCAAAATGCACTCGTATGTCATTCGAAGTGCATTCTAAATATTCCTACTGTGTTCCTTCCAAATACCTTCGAGTTGCATTCGAGAGCTAATACACCAAAAATCATTCGAGGCGGGTTAGAAGTGCATTCTAAGTATTCGAACTGCATACTTACAAAGCTTGGTTCAAATTGAAATTCCCTCCCGAATGTGGCATGAATTTTGAAAATTCTTCATTCCGGCTGGTGCATCTTGATTGTGATGGGGGAATTAGGTTTGTCTGGGCCCTAGCTTTATCTACATGTCTGGCGTGGCCTGGAGACATTTCAAAGATTCCCCACACAAACAACTTCAAAGATCCAGCTTGACTAAAGATGTAATTTGGAGTATATTGCACACATACTAAAATTAAGTTTGGAAAGACACAATTAGACAATACCATAATGGCCTGGATCAAACATATCTGGTTGCACTTCTCCACAGTTACACATCATATATCCTGGATTGAGTCCATGTAGGTACACACAAATTATAAAGTCCTGAGGAGCTATCTTGTACACGGTGTCCATCTGTAGGGTCTGCATGATGATGGCTGTGTTTGGATCCCTGTGGGAGAAGCGTGTATACTTCTTTAGTCCTGTGTAGAAACGAAATCTTGAAGGGGAAATTTCATCAGGAAAGTTGGCATAGGAGAGATTCTTGTTTTCTTCAATGTTGTTTCTTTGCTCTTCATGGCTTTAGTTGATGATTGTTCTTCAGGAAGGTAGTCATATAGAGAGGTTACTGGATCGAAAGTAAGTCCAAGAGTTACTCCAGCCGAATTCTAACACCAGATGTCATGTTCTGACTAAATGGGGTAGTTTAGCCAGGTAGAACAAGAGACTAGTACAATATACACAGATTTATATACATGAACATCATACATATAAGTAGCTAACAAATACATACATCAATGGTGAACAACAATAAACTTCCCAGGGACCAAGTATGTTCCTAGGAAGGCAAGAGAAAGTCAGTAGACACTTACTCACTTACTTAGTTTGGGGTTTAACATGCTCTTTCTGACATATGCATATTTCATGCATGGGTGTAGACACTTCTTCCTGGACTGATATTTATGCTAGCCTACATGTATATGTATTATATTATTGGTTTGGGTTAGTTGACCAATCACAATTAGCTTAGGGGTGGTTGGGTAGTCTAGTGCTTAAAGCGTTCGCTCGTTATGCTGAAGACCCGGGTACAATGTGTGAAGCCAATTTCTGGTGTCCCCCCACCATGATATTGCCGAAATATTGGTAAAAGCTGCGTAAAATCAAACTCACTCACTCACAAATAGCTTAGGGTGTGGGGACCAACCATATTAGGGATTAAGGTTTTGAACTATTTGGAAATTTAAGATGTGTATCCTTTGACACTAACAAGGTGGTGGGTGACATCTGTTGTTTTAGGTGATTAGCCCCAGGTAATTTGGGTGCTGTCTGGACTCATTGAATGCAGAGGTAATGAAGTGGTGTCGACAATGTTATTTTAGGAAACATGTGACTATGTACTTATGGTTTTATATTTAGATCATTGTAATGCTATTTTATTTGAATACCTTATTTATTGCTGATTTATTTATTCCAAATATTATTTTAGCTTTAAACATTAAGTATTATTACAAAACAAAACCTTCATATTTAATGCCCATGACAGTTCTGCCAAACATATTACTGGATCAGTGTGTAAACACCATCTTACTGATATTGTGTGCACAGACGTCACAATCCCAGCAGACACTTCCAGCCTTGTCATATGGCCACTGGAACCATGATGGAGACCCTTAACTATTGTTGGTGTTGAACAGGCCTAATATGAACTGAAGTGACTGAAACAAACAACTACAACCCAGGTAGACCTGTCCCTCCTCCTCAACAGGTGATCGACGAAGTGGTCATGAGTGTTCCTAAAGTCATGTCCAGTAAAGCCATGAATTTGATGACAAGGATTCAAAACAATCCCAACTTGAGTTTGACTCCAGATGGGACCCTGATTGTGGAAGGGAAGGCACACACATGGTTGACTTGATCAACGATTTAGTGCTTCATCGGAAAACCAAAGAGTAACCATTTGGACAGCAGTCACGTTCTCCATGAAATGATTGGAAATCCTCAACGATGGCATTGGATGCAGAAGCAGCAGCAGTAGCAGCAGCAGCAGCAGCAACAGCAACACCCTCCTCACGCCACGCCAAGGACACCCTGTTCCCCCTCCCCAAGCCCTCCTCGCAAAGTCACCCCCCCAAGAGAAGAAGGCTATGGTGGCAGATGGATCCTCAAGCGGAAGAAGAAGAAAAAGAGGTGATGCCAACCCCATGGGTGATGACCCCACCTCCCTCAGATACCAAACAGGACAGATCATCATCTCTCTCTAAAAAGACCAACCATGTACCGAGAGGGCATCAGTCTGATGAGAGAAAATGACGCGACAGGTCAAGACGCGACAACGTCTTCTTGCCGCTGGGAAGACACAACACAAAGGACTTCCTACTCCCCTTTCACCTACTTTCATCCTGAACATCCTGCAAGTTTTGGCCGCTGGCGACCTTTGTGGAAAGCAGCCGCGGCTCCACGCTCAAGATGCAAGAACCAGTAAAAGAAAGAAGAAAACCATTCCAGCGCAAAGTCAAATCAAGCGTTGGTTGCAAACCCAAAGTACCTACACCTTACACAAAGCAGCCAGACGCTCCTTTCCAAGAGACCACTATCGTGTGGGAGCCATCAATGAATTGTGGCAAGCAGACTTGAGTGACATGATTGCCTTTCAAGACGACAACCAAGGATTCAAATATCTGCTGTGTGTGATTGATGTGTTTTCAAAGATGGCATGCGTGCAACCCCTGAAGGCCAAGAACAGTTCTGCTTTGACCTAAGGTTTTCAAACCTTGCTGATGCAACAAGCCAAAGAAGGACTACCTGCTCAATTGAAAACAGACAAAGGTAGTGAATTGTCAACCACCCTTTCGAGGCTGTCATGACGAAGCACGGCATTCATTTCTACACCAGTCAAAATCGAAATCAGCAGTGGTGGAACGATTTCAACGGACGCTGAAAAATAAAACGTGGCGATACTTTACTCAGCATGGGACCAGACACTATTTGAAAGTCTTACCCCAGTTGGTCAAGTCGTACAACCGGCGTGTGCATCGAACCATCGGTCAGCGACCTGAGGATGTCCTCCCAGGAGATCCCCTGTCAGAAATTCGGGTGTTATACTACATGGAGGAACAACAACAACAATGACAATGGCAGCAGCGCAAACGGAAAACAACACCCCAAAGACTGTCGTCCCTCAAGACAAGATTCTCCTCCTCTCTTTTACTGCCGGGCACCCTTGTACATCTTAACAAAACCAAAGGCACCTTTGAGAAAGGCTATCTCCCCAACTGGACCACTGAACTATTTACGGTGGACCGTCTGGTTACAGGGAGAACACATCCCGTGTATCAGATCAAAGATGATCATGGTGAAGTCCTCAAAGGAACCTTTTACCCTGAAGAAATACAGCCCATCTTGAAAACAGACAATGTGTATGCCGTGAATCGTGTGCTGAAAAGAACCTCCACCACCACCACCGCCTCTGCCTCTGCAGAGAAACGTCTCTGCATCCGTGGGTACCGATGAACCTCTCCTTGCTGCTGCACCACGACATCCCCAGCGTTGACACTCCCTTTGGGGTTGATTGGGAAGTCGTGTTTTTTGCTCAGATCATGGTGACATATGGCGTGATCATCATGAGCATGGTTCAGTTGGCCTTGGATCATGGAGAGAAACAGTTGTGGACAGCCCCGCTTTCCAGTTGTTTGGGATACATACTTCCACCACCCACCTTGACCGCCTCACCAGACATCCCCACAACATCCGCCAGAAGACTTCAACCTGATACCTCATCCACCCAGAGTTTTCTACCCTAGCTCACAACATCATGGCTGCCACCTTTTTTTTGAAACAAGACTTTTACATGACCCTGCCCAGCGATGCCTCCATGGACATCTATCCAAACAACATCTTCAATGCGTATGACATGGTACAACATCGCCCCACCCTTTGACTGGTTTGTGCTGAACCTCTCCCTGAAAAATAAATCCCTTGTGTATGAAAGCGCGGGGAGCGCTATACCACAGACACAGTATGGAGCCGTCCGTTATGAAAGCAAGATTTCTATCGAGAAAGGCGTCTATTCATCTGCAGATTTGGTGAAAACCCTCAACTGTTTGATTCAGGAATTCTACAATTTGACATGCTTAGAGATGGAAAGGTGCGATTCCAAGCCCCTGAAGAAGTAGCACTCCATTCGGGCGAATCACTCTATGGCACGGAAGTGATCATGCCAAGTCCACTCTCGAGAATGCTCGGATTTGTTCAACTACCGCTCCTCGGTGAGGAGGAGTATAAAACCTACATAGAAACATCTGTTCCCTTAAGTGCCTTGGCCCAGTGGCAATAGGGGGCTACTCCCTTGGTAGGTGGCTATGTGAAAATCATAGGTGATTCAAAAGCGAATCGCCTGTCAGGATTTGATACTGTGTACATTTACACCGACCTGGTCGAAGATAAAATTGCCAATAACGATGGTGTCATTGCTGATCCACGTACCCGGGTCACAAGAAGATGATGCAAGACAGTGTGGTGATTAAAATCCCTCAGCACATTCGCTACCTTGGACTGCGACATGGTTCCTTTGACGGTATTAAACTCTATATCATGGACGACATGAGACGAAAAGAGAGTCTGAAACATCGTGGAACAGCAGCCCTGATGGATGTCTTGGAGGAACGTGAGGAGCCGAGACCTCCTAAAGGACGTAAAGCCATCCCCACCCCCCTCCAGAAACAGCGTAAAAGGAAAAGAAGAATGGTTTAAAGGTCAGTCCACATCAGACTTTCAACCTGACCAGACGTCCTTCAAGGCAGAGCAAGGGAGGAACATCCATCCAGTCATCCATCCATCATCATGATGCGCTGAGATGCTTGCGAATGTTCATCTCTTTACTGTACCCCTGGTGTCCACCTCGGTGCAAAAGGGTCAGTGGATTCGCTATAGTCCCTTGGCGCCACCCTCTGTGGCAGGACCACTCCAGTTTAACATTTCCAATCCAGTGAACGCTTACATTGATTTGAAACAGTGTTACCTGAGAGTATGTCTACGCGTGCCAAAAGAAGATGGCACAGATACCATGCTGGCGGATAACCCTGTATTGACAGTCAACAACTTGATGCATTCCCTGTTTAGCAAAGTGCGGGTGCAAGTTGGACACAATCAGTTGGAGATCACACCATCCTGGGCACTTACCCTTACAGAGCCTACTTAGAAACCCTTCTGAGTTAAGGTACAGAAGCCAAAACATCTCACCTTCAATGTCCTGAATGGTTTGCTGACGATGCTGGTAAAATGGATTCTGTCCTGATGCAAATGCGGATGCAAGAAACAGGGGCGTCAGAATGCGACGTGATTTTATCGTCCCCACCAAAGAAGTGGACGACACGGGACGACCCGTGCCATTTCAAATGGGGAAAGCCATCGTGACACTTCACTTCAGACGTGGCCGCTAACACAGAAGCAACATGTTGGGACACGCATTGGCACACCAGATGGATCGAGGACAGTTCGGTCAGCGTGGGAGTGGCATCAAAGTATGCAAAGGATAATCATCAACGTGGCAGTGGCCTCAGAGGTATCTTGAAGATGGCGTTGCCTTTCCTTAAATCTGCCGGAACATCAGTGCTCAAGATGGGTAAAAAGATCCTACCCGGGTTGGTGAGTGATGTGGTTGCTGGCAAACGCAAATGGTCAGAGAGTCTGAAACATCGTGGAACAGCAGCCCTGATGGATGTCTTGGAGGAACGTGAGGAGCCGAGACCCCCTAAAAGACGTAAAGCCATCCCCAACCCCCTCCAGAAACAGCGTAAAAGGAAAAGAAGAATGGTTTAAAGGTCGGACTTTCAACCTGACCAGACGTACTTCAAGGCAGAGCAAGGGAGGAACATCCATCCAATCATCCATCCATCCATCATCATGATGAGCTGAGATGCTTGCGAATGATTTGAAACAGTGTTACCTGAGAGTATGTCTACGCGTGACGAAAGAAGATGGCACAGATACCACGCTGGCCGATAACCCTGTATTGACAGTCAACAACTTATTGCATTCCCTTTTAGCAAAGTGCGGGTGCAAGTGGGACACAATCAGAAAGTGGAATCAATTGGAAACCCTTCTGAGTTAAGGTACAAAAGCCCAAACATCTCACCTTCAATGTCCTGAATGGTTTGCTGACGATGCTGGTAAAATGGATTCAATCCTGATGCAAATGCGGATGCAAGAAACAGGGGCGTCAGAATGCGACGTGATCTTATTGTCCCCACCAAAAAAGTGGAACTGACAGGACGTCTACACTGTGACCTGTTTCTTGAAGACCATTATCTGCAGGATGGCGTCCCTATGAAACTGCATCACTTTGGGCCTCCTCCCACATTAAGCTGACGCGTCGTGATATAACTGGAATACTGTTAAAAGCGGCGTTAAACCCAACTCACTCACTCACTCACCCTATGAAACTGGAATTGCTACGAAGTCCAGATGAGTTCTTCTTCATGTGTGCTGCTGATGGTATCTACAAACTAGCCCTGACCAAAGCCAAATTTTATGTCCATCAACTCAACATCGATCCTGCTGTCCGAGAAACACACGTGTCCAGTCTGACTGCCAAGTATCCCCTTTCCCGTGTGCAAGTGACCGCCCATGACATCCCGAGAGGTGGTTGAGACTTTCACAAGGATCAGCTCATCGGTGGCCAATTACCAAAACGCGTGGTCCTGGGACTGGTGGACAATAGTGCCTCTGTAGGAAGCAAAGACAAGAATCCGTACAACTTCAAACACAACCATGTCACCATGATGAAGCTGAAAGTCAATGGTCAGGAAGTCCATGGCATGGAAATAAAAAGCGACTTCAGCAACAACAGCTCCCATTTGAAATAAGTCTACATGAATCTGTTCCGAAACACGGAGCAGCTGTAGCCACCTGAGACCTGCGAGCTGACTCTCAAGGCCTTTGCTCAAGGTTAAACCTTGTGGGTGGTGGATCTCACCCCAGACCTTGGCGCTGATGAAGGTGAGTCCTGGCAAGTTGGGTTTGGAAATCCAGTTTGGACAAGCTCTCGAGAACCCGGTCACCCTCATCTGCTATGAAGAATACGAAAATGTTCTGGAAATAGATCGTTTCCTGAATGCGTTGATGGTATAAAAAAGAGCAGCGACAGAGGGTCATGCCTCACCTTTTTTTTCCGCCTCCTACCATGGATGAACCACTCGGATTGAGCACCTTGGATTTAGAAGCTATCGTGGCTGAGGACGAACCACTTCATACCATCTACCGAGGCACCCTGGCCAAAGATGACTTTGCCAGACTGGGATGGCAATGGGGTGACCCCTTTAACCCCAAAGCCTACATGGTCAACACAGATTCAGGCGATCAACCTGGCACACACTGGGTGAGCATCTACCGTCCAGCTCCTGGATCCGTGGAAATGATGGATAGCTATGGACTGTATTCATTACCCCTGTTTAAAGAGACTTTGAATCGCATGGGTCAGATGGAACAATGATGCAATACACGCCCCTTACAACATGAATACAGCAGTTGTGTGGGGGGTACTGTCTACATGCTGACCTATCGCGTGCGTGGATGGACTTTTAATCAAGTGTTGGATACGTTGGACAAGAGTGAGTGAGTATGGTTTTACGCCGCTTTTAGCAATATTCCAGCAATATCACGGCGGGGGACACCAGAAATGGGCTTCACACATTGTACCCATGTCGGGAATCGAACCCAGGTCTTCGGCGTGACGAGCGAACGCTTTAACCACTAGGCTACCCGACCGCCCCTTTGGACTAGAAGGACACCATCAAGAATGATGCCACGGTTAGAATGGTTTCATACCAAAGTGTCTACCTCTGTTCTTGTGGATGAGATGACTGCCTTTCGACTGAGTGCCCAGACGCGTACCCTACATCAAAAGAAAAATACGGAAAAAAGTTTTCTGTTCACAAAAATCCTCATCCTGAGACTTTTTGTTTTTTGGTGGTTAATGTGAGTGGGGATTAAAAAGTTGAAAAAAATAAGTGTTGTGTTATCTTTAGGATGGGGAATCGACATGCACACCCAAGGAAAAAAAAAAGGATCGACATCTGACCCATCAGAAGCTTGGGTTGTCGACCAATCAGAGGACACGCTCGCCCCTGTTCTGGCCTCTGATTGGTCGAACTGGGGTTGTGCTTTCTTTCCCATGGTGAAATCCATTTCCTATGGAAAAGAAACACAAGGGCCGGGCCGTTTTGGAAAACCAGGGCTCAGGCCGGACAGCGGAACAGACCAATCAGCGCACCACGCGGTGGACCAATCAGCACGCTGCATGTCGGTCCAATCAGCGTGCCGCAATGTTCAATCCGGTCCCTCTCCTATAAAGAGTGAAGCCACTCGAGTCGAGTCACTTCTGAAAAAAAAATCACCGCATTGAGAGAATGGCAGAGAGGAAGAGCAGCAGTATGAATACGAGTGAGGGAACCATGGTGACTGAGCTGACGGATGCTTATGGATCCAAGATTCATCTGTGGAGTACGAAAGGTTGTGATGTTAGGTCGCCACTGACACCACCGCCATCGCCGTCCAGTAACCAGATGTCGCCATGTCATCAATCTTTTGAAAGCAGGGTCACTTCGTTTGAGGCGTGGCCGATGCCGATGGCCCAGACCTCTGAAGACATGGCCCATGCGGGCTTCGTGTACACGCAAAGCACTGATAGCGTGTTCTGTTTTCATTGCGGCATGCGGGTGAGAAGATGGGCAACCCACAAAAATTCCTTGGCTTGAACACCTCAAGCTGGCCCCTCACTGCCCCTACCTCAAGCTGACAGGGGTGGTGAAACACAAGAACATGGCAGCTACTTTCTTGCATCATCTGTGTGAGAATCAGATCTACCAGGAGCCTGCGAATCAGAGCACCGCAAATGGTGTGGCATGGCCGCCTTCCTAGGATGACGTTTCCATTTCCCGTTCCTGTTTCCCGTTTTCCGGTTCCCATTCCAGTTTTTCCATTCTCTTTTCCTCCAAACGGCCATTTTCAGGGCCACCCATCTCCCCCGAAAGATCTCTTTTCATCCTTGCTTTGACTACCCTCCACCGCCACCTATCAAACCAAAACAAAGAACCCTCCTCCCTCCCTCCCTCCTCCTGCCTTCCAGTCGCCACCATCTTGGATGGGGAGATGCCCCCTGGAACCAGACGTGCCATCAAGGAGGCGCACACGCCCCTCCCCCGGAACCGGACGTGCCGCCATCTTGGATGCGCACGCCTCCCCGGAACCGGACGTGCCGCCATCTTGGATGCGCACGTGTTACCCAAAATGCCCTCTTCACGCAAGTGCAGAACCACTTACGGATACTGTACTCCTGCCTTCAACTACTACCATGCATCATTCTTCATTGCTCTTTGCAATTTTCAGCGTAGCAATCTTATATATTGTAATAACAATTGCGACTGGGTTCTGCAGTTCCGCTTGAGCTGAGGTGAAAGATTATACTCAACACATTGCTTAATGATTCACGTATGATGTCCCCATATCTATATATGAGTTTTAGCATGTATGGTGTTATCAATATTTTTGGTTGCATTTTGGGAGCCCCGCGTAAAACCAATGAATATGTGGGTATCATGCACCCATTTCTCGAGAAATCGAAAATACATAAACTGTCACGAACTGTAGTGGGTATAAAACTGTGGCCGTTTCTTGGACCTACCACTCCTTGGTCAACAATGCCACACCTAACTCAAATTCAGAGAAACCAGGCTATCGGATGTTTGGAAGCTGGAGAGTCTGTCCAAGATGTTGCCCATCATTTCAACGTTAACATAACCACAATTTACCGTCTCCTGCATCGATACAATGCTACACAGACCACAGATGACCTTCCTCGGAGTGGTCGTCCTAGGGTCACCACACCTCGACAAGATCAGCAGATTACCCGTCAACACCAGCGACATCCGTTCCTAACTGCATGTGAAAGTGCTCGACAGACCATAAGCCGGGACACTGTGATCCGACGTCTCCGTTCCAACAACCTCAGATGTTGCCGACCAGCACGTCGTCCTGTTCTCCAACCACGGCATCGACAAGCACGACTTCACTGGGCACAGTGTCATCGTGAGTGGAGGCGTGTCATCTTCTCTGATGAAAGTCGCTTTTGTGTCTCCCATGCAGACGAAAGAGTCAGAATTTGGTGGCGTCGAGGTGATCGTTTCGCTGACAGAAACGTTGTGGAAAGGGATCCATGGGGTGGACCTAGCGTCATGATATGGGCAGGGATTGGACTTAAAGGAGAATACTAAAGCAAAAACATTTTTTTCATAGGTGTAAAAGCATTCTAAAGGCCACCTTTCACGATAAAAGTTTTGACACGAAGTTGGTAAAATGGCAATAAATACGTAAAAAACGCACTCGTATTTCCACCTACTACGGAAACACCCGACAGTTAATGAGCCGAAGCGGGTATCACGTGACGTGACGTCATATGTGCCTTTTGCCGATGGCTTCCCATAGAACTAACGTGACAACTTGAGAGTAACCATGGATTCTGAAGCAGTAAAAGACGTTCCCGATGTCATTTTTGATATTGATGTTAGGCCGTATCAGTACGAGCCGATTTTACATCTTGCAAGGGAAACTTCCAGTGAAGAAGATTCAAGCGGAACGGAGGCACCAGGCGATGTCAACATCGAAAGACTCGGGAACACGGACTGGTAAGTTCGTCATATAAACAACTATTTAATAATCGGGTTTATCGGTACGATTATATTGTTAATGTACCGAATTGTGACTTATAAACTGTATTTGACATATATGTTATGTAATAAGCTGTTGTCTAAGAACGGTTTGGGGTTATCTTTACTTTTGACGCTGTTGGCAAGTTTTTCACCCCGTACAATCGAATCCATATTTATTGGAATTCGTTTCGTTTTAACAAATATTCTTGTAAAATACATTGTTTATGTGATATTTAGGGTTAACATGATTATCTTTATAATTTTAGACATACCCATTTGCTGTTAATGGACTGTAACTTATGTTTTAGGTGTGACTATGGTCAGTGCATTACAATGCCAACTGGTCTTGAGAGCAAATGTTGCCAGGAGATTCAGCAAACGGAACACATGTGCGATGAAGCAGGTGTGCAGTGCATCACTGAACATGATTTTTTTATAGACAACTGCCTCCGGAGAGGAGTCGTTTGGGTTTCGTTACTGGAGTTTGTTCAGCAGGATGGACCACTCGACGATAACGAACCAGTACATGAGTAAGTTGTTATGATTAAATGATCATGATGATGAATGGGAAATTGTTTATTAAAAAGTATGACACAATGAACCAATGAGTAGATCTATGTAGTCTTGGTAAAACTACTGATATGAAGACATTTCCTTTCACCAATTGATATCAATAAAAATGTTCCAAAATGTTCAGTTCAATCAGTGAAAGGTGTCGGCTCTATTAACTTATTATCAGTATCATTACATGTATTACAAAAGCTGTCAAAGTGTTTGGGGAATGGCCAAATGATGGCATGTCTGCTTTGTGAAAAAGTTGTCATACTACTGTTTGATTACAGGGCATACAGATACTGTTCATATCGTCGCTTCTCCAGACTGGTTTACTATAGTCTTCAGAAGAAATGCAGGAAAGTTCATCCTTCGTGTGTTGTGAAGAAAATTAGAGAGGCATTCCCATCAGAATTAGTAAAATCTAAATATTTTTTACATTTGTATACTTATCCTGCATTACTCCGTATTGCATTTACTGCTGTCTTTGACAGAGTGACGAACTGTGTGAGATCCAGCTGCTGAAGAAAGTTGTCCCAACCAGCTCAGGAGGCAGCGCCCTCTCACAGTCGGCACGTGACCCGGAAGTCATGACGTCACACAAAAACTCATAACTGCTTTAAACATAACATCTGAAACTTCGTGGGGAGGTAGCGTAGCGAAAGGGAGGGCACTTAGACTTCGTAATGCAGGATAAGTATACAAATGTAAAAAATATTTAGATTTTACTAATTTTTTTAACTTATCCTGCATTACTCCGTATTGCATCTTTATCAGACGGCATGGCCGGTGGGCATACCTGCAGATGTGAACCATATTAAACCCTCGTCAAGGTCCGATGAATCCGCACCGCATACAAGTGATGACCGGAACATCTACGACCATTCCTGTCTTCAAGAAACAAGAGTCGATGCAAAAACGAAACGCCCGAATAGGTAACCGAAATACAATGAGGCGTGTAGCCAAAATATATAACTTACCGAAGAGCGAAAGCGAAACGCAGTAGAGCCCTCTAATCTGAGGCGATAAACACCAGAGAGTTCGACGGGCCCCGCTCAGGGAATCGAAGAATCAGCGGCGTCGGCGGCAAAATCTACGACCAATCCCAAGAGCGAATGCGAAACGCAGGAGAGCCCTCTAGGCTGGAGGCAAGGAACACCGGTGAGGTCGACGGGCACCACTCAGGTATCAGAGAAGCAGCGGCGTTGGCGTCAGCGCCGGTGTCCACATCTACTACCATTCCTGTCGGGAACAACATTGCGCCCGTAAATTACTGTGACGTGAGCCACAGACGAGCGATAAACGTTACAATTTACGAATGGGAAGACCCTAAGGTCACTGCCCATAACAGGTAACAATGTAGCAGCATATAATGAATGTAGAAACACGCAAAATATAAAAAACAAATAATAAGCTTTAATTTCCACAAGGGATACAAAGTACGTCCGTCCGTGGAGGTGACAAAGCAGTTATGTGTTTTTGTGTGACGTCATGACTTCCGGGTCACGTGCCGACATTTCCTTTCACCAATTGATATCAATAAAAATGTTCCAAAATGTTCAGTTCAATCAGTGAAAGGTGTCGGCTCTATTAACTTATTATCAGTATCATTACATGTATTACAAAAGCTGTCAAAGTGTTTGGGGAATGGCCAAATGATGGCATGTCTGCTTTGTGAAAAAGTTGTCATACTACTGTTTGATTACAGGGCATACAGATACTGTTCATATCGTCGCTTCTCCAGACTGGTTTACTATAGTCTTCAGAAGAAATGCAGGAAAGTTCATCCTTCGTGTGTTGTGAAGAAAATTAGAGAGGCATTCCCATCAGAATTAGTAAAATCTAAATATTTTTTACATTTGTATACTTATCCTGCATTACTCCGTATTGCATTTACTGCTGTCTTTGACAGAGTGACGAACTGTGTGAGATCCAGCTGCTGAAGAAAGTTGTCCCAACCAGCTCAGGAGGCAGCGCCCTCTCACAGTCGGCACGTGACCCGGAAGTCATGACGTCACACAAAAACTCATAACTGCTTTAAACATAACATCTGAAACTTCGTGGGGAGGTAGCGTAGCGAAAGGGAGGGCACTTAGACTTCGTAATGCAGGATAAGTATACAAATGTAAAAAATATTTAGATTTTACTAATTTTTTTAACTTATCCTGCATTACTCCGTATTGCATCTTTATCAGACGGCATGGCCGGTGGGCATACCTGCAGATGTGAACCATATTAAACCCTCGCCAAGGTCCGATGAATCCGCACCGCATACAAGTGATGACCGGAACATCTACGACCATTCCTGTCTTCAAGAAACAAGAGTCGATGCAAAAACGAAACGCCCGAATAGGTAACCGAAATACAATGAGGCGTGTAGCCAAAATATATAACTTACCGAAGAGCGAAAGTGAAACGCAGTAGAGCCCTCTAATCTGAGGCGATAAACACCAGAGAGTTCGACGGGCCCCGCTCAGGGAATCGAAGAATCAGCGGCGTCGGCGGCAAAATCTACGACCAATCCCAAGAGCGAATGCGAAACGCAGGAGAGCCCTCTAGGCTGGAGGCAAGGAACACCGGTGAGGTCAACGGGCACCACTCAGGTATCAGAGAAGCAGCGGCGTTGGCGTCAGCGCCGGTGTCCACATCTACTACCATTCCTGTCGGGAACAACATTGCGCCCGTAAATTACTGTGACGTGAGCCACAGACGAGCGATAAACGTTACAATTTACGAATGGGAAGACCCTAAGGTCACTGCCCATAACAGGTAACAATGTAGCAGCATATAATGAATGTAGAAACACGCAAAATATAAAAAACAAATAATAAGCTTTAATTTCCACAAGGGATACAAAGTACGTCCGTCCGTGGAGGTGACAAAGCAGTTATGTGTTTTTGTGTGACGTCATGACTTCCGGGTCACGTGCCGACTGTGAGAGGGCGCTGCCTCCTGAGCTGGTTGGGACAACTTTCTTCAGCAGCTGGATTTCACACAGTTCGTCACTCTGTCAAAGACAGCAGTAAATGCAATACGGAGTAATGCAGGATAAGTTAAAAAATTATGACTCGTACACTGGCTTCAAGTATGCAAAACCATGACTTTCTTGGAGATAGTGTGAGCGAGTTTGATTTTACGCCGGTTTTAGCAATATTCCAGCAATATCACGGCGGGGGGACACCAGAAATGGGCTTCGCACATTGTACCCATGTCGGGAATAGAACTTGGGTTTTCGGCGTGACGAGCGAACACTTTAACCACTAGGCTACCCATCCCAACCGCCCTGACTATCTTGAAGTCTTGTTCCATGGATATTTATTTTCTAACCATGTATGAAATGAATTTTGATGATGGTGTGGCGTATGAACTAAGCTAAAAGACTTTTGTCCTTTTGTTTGTTTATTGTCTGCACCACTCCGCAATATTCCAGCTGTATGACAGCAGTATGTAAATATCGAGTCTGGGCAAGACAGTCCAGTGATTGACATGAGCATTGATCCACGCAATTGGGATACCATGACATGCAGTCAAGTCAGTGAGTCTGACCAGCCGATCCCGTTACAAGCAGTCACCTTTTACGGCAAGCATGGGTTGCTTCTCATGTCTTATCAGGCTAATTGATCATAACATTATTGTATTGTCAATTAAATAAACTGTATATCAAAGTTTGTCTGGCAAACAGATTAGCTTGATATTGTTGTAACAATGCTGTGTCAGTTATTTTCATCTGCGAGAAGTCTGATGTGATGAAATCATTTCTTGTAAGCAGAGACCAGAATAACAACAAAATATTTGCCAAATCATTTTCAATCAAGCTGTAATCATGGTAGCATTAATATGAGCATCACAACTCAGTAACAATCATCGAACATAGTTGATTCATGGGATCACTAACAATTCAGTTAGTCAGTTAGTTGGGATTAACCCTGCTTTCAACAGTTTTCCATTCATGTCACATATGAATGTGGGAGGAAAACCCGAAGTAATGCATGTCTCTGATGTTTGCCAATTTTGCGAAACCTGAAAGCACTAGTATAGTGCTGACCAACTAAGAAACAATAAGCACAAACTGATGTAAACTGCTCCTAGCCAGTTTCTCCATGAAATATGATGAATATATATATAAATGTTGAGACACTTACTAAATATATATGTACATTTTAATGAAGGAATAATACCACTAATTCATCAGATTAGGCAGAGTTTCTCAAGACATCAAGTTCAAATCAACAACACAAGTTTTTATACCCAGTCTCCTACTCCTTGTATCTGAATGAATTTCCAGATCACTATTTGTCAAAAAAGATGTATGGAAGATGCAGCTGTTGTGATAAAAACTGTCGACTGTTCAACTATGATTGAAACTTATCATAAACTCTAAAAATTACCAGCACCCCCTAATTTTGGCCAGTCTCAACTGTTTTTAATATTTCAAGACAAAGTCGTGACAAATGGATATTTAACCTAGAAAAAGACAGGTAAAACCCTGATGTAACAGACAAGCTGACTTTCTTAGAAAAATGTACTTGTATGAATATCACCGATGATTTGTTCAACAACAAAGATTTATAAGGTACTTTATTTGCCGCTACACAGGCACTGGCAGTCACATGAATTTCCGTCCAGGTCTAAATTTACCGATACAAAAATGGTATCCATGGGAACGCTGCATAAAACACAACATGCTGAGCTGACCTGGTGCTTCTTTTACATATCTACCTCTCACCTTCATAGGAACATGCTTGGTCCCTGTGAAGTATGCTCACCAATGTTGTACTTATCTGTAAGCTACTTGCATAGATCATGTAATAAATCTGCATACATTGTACTACTGGTCTCTTGTTCTACCTGGCTAAGCCACCCCCTTAGTAACATTCATAAGCGATGCACAGCAGGTAATGAGGTCACAGGGGTTACATTCAGAACAGTCACAAGTCATAGAAATAATGACATAGTCTTGAAATGTCACTATTTTGGAATACAGAATCTTGACTTTTGTTGGGAGACCAATTCTTCCTTCGCAAAGGGTTTAAAGCTCTTGGTAAGCGGCAAAGGTTTACTGAGGAAATGCTTGTCTGCATCTTTCCTTGCGGCTGTGTAGCTTGGCAAAGCTGTTCTTCTCTCTATTACAGCCTGACGCAGGTCTTCGGCATAGTCTGCACAATACAAAATAGCAATAACAATTTTGCTGTAAACAAATTAAGAAAGTACAGGTGAGACAACACAGGTTATATAGTTTTCTATTTGTAACGACATGTAAATAGAAATCTTCTGTTTGTTATTTGGTGCATAAGGTCAAATGAATAAAATAAATAATTCATATGCTGAAATATGTCTTTATGAAAAAGTGAAAGCTATAATTCTGAACAAATTTGTTATTAGGAATACAATTATTTTCACTTCAGTCTTAGTTCACCATGAGCTAAAACATCTGCAGTGCTTAAACTTACTGAAAGTAACCGGTTGTTTAACAGGTTTTACAACAGCATCCTCTCCTTTCTTTGATTTGGGATACACCATCTTCCATCTCAAATTTCCCTCACAATCTGTTGCTTGTTCACGGTTTCCATTTTCATTGAAATGGAGAGCTGCGAGGAACATCCTGAAATGGTCAATGTTTTTGTCTAAAAGTTTGTTTGAAAGTGTGAGTGAGTGAGTTGGGTTTAATGACGCTTTTAACATTATTCCATTTATATCACAGCGTGTCAGCTTAATATGGGAGGAAAGCCTGAAGCGTTGCCAGTCTCAGACGTTTACCACTTCACACATGGGTATGGTGCTGACAAACCTAGAAACATAATCGGGGTGAACCATGATTCGAACCCATGAACACAGGTTTCTGCCATGCCCAAGGGTCACAACTCTGCGCAGCAAATAGCGACACCTCAGACGACTGGGCCACCCATACCCCCAGATTGTTTGAAAAGTGAAATTACAATGACTATTGGACTTCTACCATGTGTAAACCAAGCTTCTAAGCTTCTGGAGTACCACATTCTTTCCTCACAATCCATGCAGTGGAATAAAGTTTGTATGGATGTCGACAACACTCAGATATTTGCGATTTTACTACTTTTGCGTTTCTTTATTGCAGAGTATAAAAAGCAATTATTATGAAGTATTGTTTGGGTTCTCTGTGATGACTCACCTTGCCATCATTGCAGCATAAAAGTAGTGGGTGTTCTTAGGCGCAAAGTGATTAACCACATTGTGGAAAACCTCCAACGCATACGTCTGATACACTGGAGACAGATTTGGCAAATCTCTCACAAGGTAACCACTGCTGACAACCTCCATGAAAGCTTTATCATGTTTATACGGTTTAGAACCTATAAAAACAAAATTGATACTGTTTATTATCTAATTCATCCTAACATGCTTAATGTCATGTGTAACTTTATACACTTGCTAATACACAACTTATAAACGAATGTATGACTGTGTGTAAAGCAATATTTTACAACATTATAGCACACACCATTTTACACTGGTATTGGTAAAATATGCATGTTTGATATTTATTTAAAGAAACAAGTGAGTGAATGTCAAGTATATCAGTCAGCAGTGAATGTCAAGTATATCAGTCAGCAGTGAATGTCAAGTACATATCAGTCAGCAGTGAATGTCAATTATATCAATCAGCAATAAAATCCCTCACATCCAATAAATGTGATACCATGAATACAGCAAGCATCAGTTGGTACTGACAAACCAAGGGCAAATCAAAACCCCAAACAATTACCATCATCATCAGATCAAGAGGATGACAAAAGAAAATATGAAAATAAGAAAGTCCTTCCCATAGGATTCACCTATATCAGGTAAATCAAATGAAAATTCACTACAAATACACATTTTAAGCCTTTGTTTTATACAGATGAACCAGCTTACCTTCTTTCAACCACATTCTTTCTTCAGCCAATGGTCCATGCTCGCACTGCCTGAATTTAGTCGAGTGTCCTTCATGCTTGTTTGCAACATGATTTGTCACTGACAACCATTTGTCCACCTTCATATCTGGATCATCTTTACATGAAGCTGCCACCCAGTACATATGGTTTGTCGTTGACTTGATCCAAGGGCGGATTGCAGCACATCCACTCTTTTTTGCAGCTGCTTCCAGTTTCTTCCCAACTCCTGTAATCAATTGTAACATGTAATTCGGGGTAGAAACCATTTGCATAAACACCTTGTCTACAGCTCCTTTCAGACCAGTGGTTTATGTAAAATAACTAATCCCATTTTCACTGGTCTCGGTTGTATTTTTTTTGGACAGATAATGTCATGAATGTCAGCAAATAGATGATGACAATAGTAATGTGCATGTGAGTGATTGATTAGTTATTGCTTACAACGCATTAGGAGTCTTGTAATGCAGCAATGTTCGGCGATCGTGCAATGGAAGTTGCCAATTAATTTTATAATCTGTAATGATAAACTGACTTAACACAGAATGTTTAGCATTCACCAATCACCATGACGAGTATCCTTACCTTTGGACACATGCCACACATCAAAGTAAAGTTTCTTGTCTTTATGATCCTCTCTCATGTATTTCTTCACTGAGACATGGCGATCGGTGATGACTTCCTCAATGGAACACCCTTTCTTTTTGAGAAATGATAACCCTCGCTTCAGTCCCTCAAGTTCCATGTGATGTGAATTCTTCACTTCATTGCACTGAAACAATATCAAGAACATTTAATAGCATTCATACAATCAATGAATCAGATGTACAAAAGTTTATATGCTAAAACATTCTACAACAAATTTATCACGTCATCGAAATCCAATTGCATGGATTAATGTTCATGATATCAATCACTGCACTGTCTGGTTCAGACTGGAATATTACAGACAGCAAACAAACATCTATTGGCTATATTGATACTTTTTGCACATCATTACAGCAATGAATCTGAACCTCACTTATTATTACTCACCTGAACAAGCCGTATATCTAAAATTCTCCTGTCTCGAAGATCCATCAAGGTATATGTGCCATATTTTGAACAATGGCCCGGGCTGTCACATCTCCCATCACCTCCCAAAACAAGCTGTTTCCCACCAACATTTGCCAACAAGCTGGACTGATGTTCGTTCCAAACTTTCAGACAAGATGGTACTGCATAGCATCGCTGTATGTTGATGAAAGTATCCATGTTAAAAATTGGCATTTTCATGAACCTGAACATTCTCAATACTTGTGCAGCACATCCCCCACTAACAAGAATACTGCTGGCACACAGAAGATTGCCCCAGGGCATTGTCCCTTGCATTGACTGGCTGTTCCATCTTGTATTGTGCCCAATCAAGCATTCAGTCTCAACAATTATCATGACGCCTTGTTGTTGCATCAGCTTAACTTGACAAGCCATGCCGCAAAATGAACTTGAACTTGACTGATGTGAGCAAAACTGAAATAGTTTGGCAAGTGATGTTTCAGAGACAAGAAACTGTCTTTCATTCTGTGGATTGGATGACATGTGGAGCAAATGATCAGTTTCAGTATCTGTATCACAGTCGGTGTCAGTTTCACTTTCATCAAACTCTGAATATTCAGAAGGCATGTACTCTTCGTCACTGGCTGAAACTGTGTCCTCACAGGTATGGTCATCCTCCACTGCTCCGCTTGTGACACTGCACATCTCATGCTGATCAGGTGAAACTTGTGATACAGATGCAAATTCAGATGCAAATAGCTGTAGTGATGGCAATGATACAAGCTCACACTGAACTTCTTTGGAGATGGTAGTGACTGACTTGCACTGGCAGGGAGTTGTTACTTGAATCCTCCGAGTACGTTGTGATGTAACTTGCTGCTGTGAAACAGTCTGAGTTTTCTTGGTGACAAAACGTGAGCAGGTGTTCAAGGATGAGGTTAAACTGACAGGTATTTGTGTTTCATTTCCATCAGTTGACATGGAATCAAAATATTCTTGTTCTTTCTTGTCGAATTCTTCATGTCCAAGGCTCCTTTAAAGGCTTTTGATGGATTTGTTTCAGTCTGTTGTTCATCACTGAGGATATCTCTCAGGATCTGTGAAAAACAAAATATAAAGACATTATAAAAATCAGTGATAACCTATTATTGTTACTGAATAATTATTGTATCATAGAGTAAAGATAATATGGGCAGTTGTAAAACCTGTATTAATATATACACATACAAAAGGATTTTATAAACATTTTAGTAATAACTGTGTTTCTGCAAAGTCACCAATTTTGATAAAACTTGCATATTTAAAAAACAGCCAATATACTTTATCAGCAATGTTGTTGAGAGCCAAATCTGATACTGTCCAAAGACAATCTCACTGGCTCACCCACCCCTATAATAAATGACCAGTCCCAAAGAAAATTTGTTTTCTGAAATATGATTGCAGTTCCTATGTGATAAACTGGTGACTGTAGGGGGTCTGGGACTTATTGAAAAAACATATTGTCCCAGAAAATGTTTAAAAAAATAATCATGCTTCACACAGGAAAAAATGAAATTGTCTGTCTTACATTGTTGCAAGTAGTTATTTTGTTAAAAAAAATGGATCCTAGTAGTTATATTTACAAATTATCTTGTCTCCATACAATATCCAAAGTCATCCTCTCTCTCTCACTTAGGTTATTAATAGTTATGTGCAAGGTCATAACCTTAGCATGACATGATGTCAGCCAATGAGACTAGAGAACAACTTTCACGGCACACAATGTTGACAAATAGCGAGTCTGGAGCCGACGCGCGTAATTCGAGAAAATGGAAAACAATATAACAGATACATCATTGTTGGCCGCTGAATTTACAGATAGATCATAATGTTGTTTTTTTCTGTTATAGCAAAACATTTTCAAGCTGATGGGAAATCTGTTACTGATGATAAAAATACCAATTTCATCACAATTATCGGACTCAATTAATGAAGGCTATGCAATACCACCGACTGTAAGCTGTTACATGTACTGATGTTGTATAAATGGCATATTGTGAAATGAATTAATTTTGTACTTAATCAAGTAATCAACGGTCAACTGTAACGGTTATGCCTATCGAAAACTAGGCTACCGCCTAAGTAGATCTAGCCCGCTTACCTCGTCCGTTTGTCGTTTCCTAAATGCTCCCCGTGTAACGCAAGGCAAACCATCGACAAAACTTTTGGTCCTGAATTTCGTGGGGACTGCGTCCTTCTTCAACCTAGCTGTTGGATGTTCATACCCCATGTGTGCAAGGCGAAATGGGCCTCTTTCGTAGGCATCTGCGTCGAAATGGTCGGAACATAAAACAGCATGCTTGCTTGGCTTCCAGTTTTTCTCCCCACGTTGGCACCTGTGTATCCAAACCTTTCTTCTGCCTAAATCTGTCTTTTCGCTTGGGAAGCGGAAGAAATGGTGACTATTTCCATTGTTGGATGACGTCGTGCAACCCCAGGCAACACAATAAACCATCTTATCAAGTACAAGAACGACAGAAAAAATTCGCTTCACATGGCTGTAGCGCTTGGTCTTATGCAATATGGCCGGCCTTAGTCACATATGACGTCACGCGGGTAAATGGTCACGTGAGTCCACGGACTTCTGAGTGAAATATGCATAATGGCCGAAGCCGAGAAAACAGTAACGTTTTTTTCGATTAAAACATAAATAAAAATACTTTTGCAGTAAAAATTGGTGTACATGTTTCTGATGACTTAATCTTTAACCCAGTCAATTATAGCATTTTTCTAGTATTCCCCTTTAATGCAAGACTTGGACCCATGTGCTTTCTGAATGTTGGTCAAGGTCGGGGACAAGGCGTCACTGCTCAGCGGTATATTGTTATAGAAGTCCAATATAAACAGTAATTGTAATCAGAGTACATTTAGAAAACCTTGTCCATCATAAGTGTCACCTATTTTCGTTACATCACGATCTATCTGCAAATGTCCTTTCACAATTTTCACATTAAAGCAAATAATAAGATTATAGTATCATATATAGTTACCTGGAAATGAACTTCTATCGGATTCAACTTTGAGGGTCATGTTCACTGCTGATAGCTATGTTTATCTATCACTGAACGTTCGCGCGAGCAGCACTTGTCAGGCATGACCTGATTACCACTGTGTGTCACTACGCTATTTACATCCATGAATAATATACCTATTGTTATTATTATGCACTATCACTGTACAGGTTGATGCATTCCATGTTACCTTGTTATTATATTTGTTCACTGTTTAGATTCATGATGTATTTTGGGTGATAAGAATAATGTTTGCCAGGGACTATTTCTTGTATACACTCTTGCATCGTGGCTATTTTTAGACAGTAAGTTGACATCTAGATAAATAATGACCTAATACACTGGTTATTGAAGATTTTCCGATAACTTTCTTGCTCTAAAATGTTTCAAAGTATATTTCACTTTGGATATTAATGATAATTACACTTGATTGCAGTAAATAACTAATTTGATCAGTTTGACATTTCTGAGGTTACGGTGACCTGTCAATTATGTCTACGCTTGGCATAGTGACTGTTTATAACTTGGATGTCCGTTTTCACATCAAAGTCATAGATTCATGATAAAGTATTTTTCTGCAGTCTAATCTAGTCGTTCTGTGTTATGACATTTCATTGCCGACAGTTCAAGGCAATAATGACTTTCTGTTTGTCCGTTTCTCTGTTAATATTTGCCAAGTATTTTAATGAATCGTGCTACTGTCCGAATTATTAAAGGACTTATAGGACAACACCAATACTTGGAATGAGGGCATATTTTGTCCTATAGGCCTATATTTGTCAATAGTCTTAGCGTACGTTTGACGTCTGTCAAACTGTCCTCCCAGTCGCTTGGTCTGAATCTATCCTTGTCCTAAATATCATTGTATCAGATATTAGCACAAATTCTTTTTGTTCAACATGTTCAATCTATTCGGACACTTTGTACATTATAAGGACAATACCAATTGATAAAAGAAACTGATTGTTTTGTAAATTTCACTTGTAACGGAGATGACCACCAACCAAGATGGCGGCCGCTGACGCTACGTTGGCGTAAAGATATTGTCCATTTAATTATAACAAATCGTCTCGATGTCCTGATTATTTCTACTGTGTCCTAATTGTATTCGGACAAATAGGACAAAACAAGGACATTTTGTAATCACTTACTTGTGTTGGAAATGACATTACCTATGCCATGCTTGGGATATGAAAGCCATCCAACTTGTGTTCTGATTGGCTAAGAAAGGTCACATGACCTGTTAATGATGCCTATAAATACGATCACGGGTCAAGGTCTGGACACTTCTACTTATCATTCACTACCACTAGGTACATATTTTGATACATTTTTAGGCCAAATATAGATGAAATCTCTTGAGATTTTATTACTTAAAATAACATTTTCTCAAAACAATAAAGCTAATAAAACTTAATATTATTATTTCTTTGGAGACTGAGCCCTGTTAGTAAAATCGTTTAGACTTAATAGTAGTTGGTCGAAACTGGGGGTATTTATTGGCATCATTTTTCATCACATTGTTAATAATTTATGTCCACATTGTTGACATTTAAAACCAAAATTAAACATAAAGTTTGTAAACGCCATTACAAACTTGGACTGCTAAATTTCATCTTTGCTTGTGTTATTTGTGTTTTCACTAGCACCCTAAGGGTGTTACGATATCGACCAAGTGATCAGACCCCACGTTGTTCCATTTTTTGCACAACATCAACAACACATTTTCCAGCAGGACAACGCTCGTCCCCATGTTGCCAGAGCTACCATGGCCTTTCTGCAACAACACATCATCTATGTTCTACATTGGCCAGCCCTCAGCCCAGATCTGAACCCCATCGAACACTTATGGGATGAGGTTCAAAGGCGTCTGCACAATGTGTGCTCAGTCCCTACAACTGCCGATGAACTAAGCACAGCTGCTCTGAATGTGTGCAGGAGGATCCCTAGGGCCTTCACAAATCATCTGATCCACTCAATGTACAAGAGATGTGTGGCAGTGATCAATGCTAATGGTGGTCACACCAGGTATTGACTGACATTTTGGGTATTGACCCGAAACTATGTAAGCCCTTAACATTTGAAAAAAACCAATTACGGTATCTGCCTTTCAATCCATTAAACTGTCTTCAGTCAAATTTTTGTCAATCTTGCCCAATTAGAATTTCTTGTCTTTTACTGTTGAAAATGAATAACATGTATACTGCATACTCGACTTGCGTTTCTTTTGCGTGTGAGTATATATATATTCCTGATGCTATTTAAGCTATCCTTACATCAGCCACACAAAGACATGTTTTGCATGTACAAAACTGCACCAAGATCTTTCCAGTGCAGTGCTGTGTGTGTGGAATGCCATGGTACAAGCCGTACCAATAAACAGTTACAGACTTCTCAGAGGATGACAAACGTGTTGACTTTTGAGGTAAATGTATAAAATATCATGTAACTGAATCAGCAGTAGATCAAATGTTTTGAGATTGATATTCAAATATTGGTATTTGGTGGTCATATTGGATTTCTGCAAATGAACTATAAAGGAGGTACTGGTAACTCATTGACCTCTTGTGAAACAACTGTTTTGGGTTAATCCTGAGAGGACCTCATGAGGTCATATATTTTTTTCAACATGTATATACATTAATGAATACAATACTTGTTATAGTCTTTATTGTCATGGTTATAAGTAGATACAGACAATAACTATCAACATTGATATTTAAACTCGTCAAAACATGTCAGTTTAGAGATGAATATTGATATTTTGTGGTTATATTGGATTTATGCAAATCATTGAGTATTCTACATGCATCTTTGGGTTTGTTTACCACAATGTAGAAGTGTATTGACATTCCATGTCTGTCAATCAATCTCTTGGCCTCAATGTTGGAATGTTTGGCCATCAGGGGGCTCTGGTGATAGAGTTTATTAATTTTTATCTAGGTAGATGTTTTAACAAGACTTCAGTGAGTTATTGGCTATTGAACAGCATGACTGAACACACACACATTCAACTGTATGTTGGCAGTATATTTTTGGATGCAAGACATAAGTAAAAAAATATTCCTGAGGGATTCTTTGACTGAAGTACTTGAAGTCATACGCACAGTCAGATTGGTTTGTGGTATTTTCGCACATAACATTCATCGATAGGGGGACGAGTCTTCTTCGAAGGTTACGGAAAGGGGCAAGTGCCAACAAACACTATATCAAAACAACAAAGATCCTTCCCAGCGCGTGACACCTTCGTTGCACTCTTGGTGACATCGCTGCCACCAGTGTGGGTGCGGCCATAACAAGAACCTTGAAATTTGGCCTCTAACCCCCAAAGTAGTAACGTTCATCCTTTTGTTTATGTCTTTGGGAATGCCACCATAGTTCATTTTGTAAAGGTTTACGACGGACCATGTTTTCCAGATGAATTAGCTTTGTTGTTTGTTTAATCAGATTGGTTCGAGATTGCAGACTAACTGAAAATCAACCAACATCTCCCTTACATTCTTACTATATCAATGACATGATAGATTTAATGAAATAGAAATTCAAATTGACAAACAAAAAAGTAATTCATCAGTGGTAAGTTAGGCCGGGTAAGTGTATTTGGCGTAAACATAACTGTCATTCGGTTGCGAGTTCAACTCCAAGCATGGTTGTGGCCACCTATCACAGAGGGGAGTTATGACTGGTGGCAGCGATAGTATAGAGAGCTCCGAGAACGGGCTATCGCTGTGAGGAGCTTGTCGCTCGGCGAGACTTTGCTCAATGTTACAGTTTTCATAAAGCACAGAGTTCTGTGTAACGAAGGTGTCAAGCGCTGGGAAGGAGCTTGCGCTGCCACCAGTGTGGGCGCGGCTATTACAAAAATCTTGAAATTTGACCTCTAACCCCATATGTAGTAACGTTTATACTTTTGTTTATGTCTTTGGGAATGCCCTCATATTTCATTTTGAAAAGGTTTATGACTGACCATTTTTTCCAGATGAATTTACTTTGTTGTTTTAATAATTGCTGCACTCTTGGTGACATCGCTGCCACCAGTGTGGATGCGGCCATAACAAGAACATTGAAATTTGGCCTCTAACCCCAAAGGTAGTAACGTTCATCCTTTTGTTAATGTCTTGGGGAATGCCATCATATTTCGTTTTGAAAAGGTTTATGACTGACCATTTTTTCCAGATGAATTTACTTAGTTGTTTTAATAATCAGATTAGTTCAAGATTGCAGACTAACAGAAATTCAACCAACTTCTCCCTTACATTCTTTCTATATCAATTAAAGATGATACTTTTAATGAAATAGAAATTCAAATTGACAAACAAGGAAAGTAATTTATCAGCGGTAAGTATATTTGGCGTCACGACAGTCGTCACTTGTTTGTAAACATAACGGTCATTCGGGTGCGAGTTCAACTCCAAGCATGGTTGGGGCCACCGATCACAGTGGGGAGTTTTGACTGGTGGCAGCGATAGTATAGAGAGCTCCGAAAGCGGACTATCGCTGTGAGGAGCTTGGTGGCAGCGATGTTACCGATAGACTGGTTCCCGTTCGTTCCTGCGACAGACTGGAACGACCGGTATTGGGTAAAACAACCTTCACCTTGACGTTACGGTAAAGTGGTTTAGCGCCTTTGCTGGTTAAATAGACAGAAACATAGTCACGACAAGATGGCGACTAATGTGTCGCCTGTCGACAGTGACATAGAAATTGCAAATATTTTGGATCGGGCGAACAGGTACCATTCTTGTATTTTTTTCCAATTAAAGGCTAAACAACTTGATGCTATTTTGGCATGTGCATCAGGGGATGTTTTAGGTGTTCTACCGACTGGTTACGGCAAAACTGTTGTAATACAGTGCCTACTGTATTTGAACGATTCCGCCAGCACTGCTGTGGTTGTGAATCCACTAAATGCGATTCTCGAAGAGCAGCACAGTCGCCTCGGTAGCCGCAGTGTAATAATTAATCATGAAGATGTTGATTATCTATCTAATGGGTGTTCGGAATCTGCAGAGTCGGAGAAGAAAATGAAGCGAGTAGAGAGTGGCTATGTTAACTTCATTTTGGGTCACCCAGAGCACCTGTGTAGTGTGGCTTAAACGATTTCTAATGTCAGAAGACATATCATCAAAGGTAAGTTAGAAGTCAGCTCAAAACTCAAAGCAGAGATTGTTACGATAAATGTCACCTACATAAGTATACTCAGGATTTAGTTTACCAATGAAATTTGGATACAAGATCATTATGGGACCATATAAAGAGCACAGTTCAAACGATTCCCGTTTCGTAATTATTGCCACGATAAAGTATTTGCAGCTAAATATTTACTTTTCCTTTGATTTAGGTATTTGGGGTTTGGTCATTCGTCTTATGTTTTCTTAATACATTGTACCAATATTCTATCTGGGGAGATTCTAGACAAGAAAATAGGTCTCGAGCAGTCGAGCAAATGATTAAATATTAATAAATAAAAATAAATATAACTATGTCAATATTTGCACGAAATTAGTCAAAAAATACATTGACATCCAATAGCCATTATGTGGGTACCAATACTCACCTCTATTACTGCAAAAACTACAATATTTCAAGGCTCACAAGCCTTGCCCAATGTGTTTTGTCAGCCGCCATTTGTTTTAGCAGATGATGTTTTATGGTGGGCGATAATGGTCCATTAATTCCTTGGAAAGCAGAGCAACAGCAGCAAGACCAAGCAGAGGATCGGGAAAACAGTCTATGGCCTTACGTGACCCCAGCTGTTAATCTGGAGACAACAGATGTCATTACAGTTACTGTACATGTAGTATGTTCACAAAGGCATTCAACAATATATTATTTTATCATATGTACCTGCATAGGGCTTGTTGCATGTTAAAGTAGTGCAACCTATTCATCTGACTCTTTATATATTGTTATGCATTGGTTTACATGATCATCAGATGGAGACATTTTAAAGTGAGAAATAAACCCTAGTTTATTTTAATTTAAACGGCAATGCCATGGCATCTGATTTACTGTCCATTAATTTAACAGTCAAGGGGAGACAATCCAGACTGTCAGTTGCTGATTATGCTGTAAGCGGTATTTCATTTTTATTGTTGCAAGCGACACGTCACAGGCGCCAAACGCAACTTGCAAACTACACGTTGTTCAGGAATTTGGTGAACTTTCTCAATCTGTCACTCAAAGAAGAATGTCTGTGAATAGAAAAGGGCGAAGGAAACGAACAGCCAAGTCAGTTCGACTTTCGACAATGGTGCAGTGACAGCCATCTGAACAGTAAGACCGCACAAATTTTGAATGACGAAGACATTGATAGTCCAGTTGCGTTGTGCTTGATGTCACTAGATGACATTACTGAACTAAGATTGTCCGTAGGTCAGCGGAACATCCTAATTCAAGCAATAAAACAGTTGAAATCGCCGCAACCAGTACAGTCGCTGCCGTCGCCTGTCACAACAAAAACACTTGCGGGTGACAAACAGTTGAGTGACCTTGTAAACAGCTTGTCGGATGTATACTCGGACCCCATGGTACTGCGGCATTCATCGTGTCGCGGCATTTGTGATTTCCAGTAGTTCACGCGGGACACGCCTCTTAGCGGCTGTCTATTAATGCAAATCAGTAACCAGGAAGTGCTCACTTCGTAAACAATTTCAATTTCCTCGGAATGTTCCGTCTGCTGTAAGTAAGGAGTTATTAATCCGTTGATACATATTTCTGGCATCTGTTGTAATATTGCCTTACCCACATCTATCAATGGCAAACGATATAACCCGCAGTTCCCCAAGTAAACTTTCTCTATCGACCTGAACTAGGTCATCTGCATATTCATGGCGACTAATGAGGTAACGGAAGTTACGTAGTCCGCACATTTTTTCCCGCTCTGTGCTCAGCAACTATTGGGAGATCATAAGGGCCATAATAGTGCCAAACTTAGAAATACGTTCTTCACTAGTAACCAAAAGATAAATACATACTTTGGGCATACTAGGAGTGCTTTTTATATATTTATTGTTGACTTTTAACATTTTTCCATATTGTGACAAATTATTGTCATCCAATTTTTTTTAAATAATCTTAAAATATCATTTCTGATATTTTGATGTTGACTTATAAAAATATTTTTGTCTTACTTTTCGGTAAGTATGCATTGAATACCTATTGCTGATAACACATTTAGAATTTTACTTGTGCTGTCTTTGCACTTGTCTGGACAAATCACTGATGTCCTGCATGATCATACCAAGTGGTTGGTAGAATTATGTCCTCTTTTTGTCCAATTCGGACCTCCATACACAACTTTTCTCTGTACCGCGATACGATGGAGTTCCCTCCCTTGTCAAACAGAGCGCGAGGCCCGGCTTTTACTCGGAGCTACTAATGTAAATAATGAACTTTTATCAGTAAAATATGCATTGTTTGATAACATGAATGATATCTGATACAGAGAACACGAATAAACATAAAGGTTAGTGGGTGCATTTTGTTCCGTTTAGCGTACATGACAAGTACCGGGATACCCCGAGGTTGCAGGCTATACCTCAAACACTTCCTAGACCACACCACATCGTTAGACATGGGACAACCCGGAAATGCCTCACTACAGGGACGAGGTGAGAAACCACTTCTAATTCCTGACTTTGTATCTAAGCCCAGGTCATCAATGACCTATTCTACTTTTTAGAAAAGAGAACATTCCAACCCCGAAAAGCAAACTCATTTCAGAATGCCCATTCCAGCTCTCAGAGTGACAATCGTCCAACAGATGAGTCAGGCAGATCCATTTGCATTAATTACCAGCACCCCTCGGGTTGTAAGTTCCGAAACTGCAAGTATGCACACACATGTATAGTCCCAGGCTGCAAGCAAAGGCATCCCCAGTTTGAACACCAGTCTTCAGCCCAATAGGGAACTGTACTGACGTGTGGGAAAGGGAATTAGAAGAGGACAGTGGTTGTGAGTTTTTGATTGACGGGATCAATAATGGTTTCTGGATTATTGACAAAAATATAACAATTAGTGATGTTCTTTGTAAAAACTACAAGTCTGCCACAGATGAGTCTGTACGAACAATTGTTGAAGACCAAATTTCAGAGGAAATCAGCCGAGGCAATTATGTTATTGTAGACAGAAAACCAAAGCTTGTTAGTAGCTTGGGAGCAATACCAAAAGGCACTGGGAAGGTACGCTTAATTCATGATTGCTCTAGACCATGTGATCTCAGCCTCAATAATTATGCAACGACACAATCTTTTAAATATCAAACCAGTGACGAAGCAGTCAAACTTCTGCCGAGGGGTGGATACATGGCAAAACTGGATCTGAAAAATGCTTACCGTGTGGTGCCGTTACATCCTGACTACTATGAAGCTACCGGCCTGCTGTGGCAGTTCAAAAACTCAAGACTTCCAGTCTACATGATTGACAGAAAGCTCCCATTTGGAGCTTCCAAGAGCCCTGAGATATTTAGCCGTTTGTCGTCATCTGTTCGTAGAATGTTAAGGCGCAGAGGTTTTGTGATAGACGTATACCTTGATGATTTTCTATGCATTGCAAAAACAAACTCTGAGTTTTTGAAAGCCTTCAGGACATTGAGAAGATTATTGACCAATCTAGGTTTTGCTATAAATGAAAGCAAAACGGTTGAACGTACTCAGAAACTAACTTTCCTGGGGATAGAGATTGACTCTACTACCTGTACCTTATCCTTACCTGCGGATAAATTGCTTGACTTGAAGCACATATTAGGGAAGTGGGTGACGAAAAAGAAAGCAACAAAGCGTCAATTTCAGGAAATTGTAGGTAAATTGAATTGGGCAGCACAGGTAGTTCATGGAGGGCGCACATTTATGCGCAGATTAATCGACTTATGTAATACCCTTAAAAAACCCAATCACCATACCAGGCTGAATGTATGCGCAAAGGCTGATATCAAGTGGTGGCATGAATTTTGTGAAAGTTTTAATGGTACTGTGAAATTTATTGAAAATGAACCGGTGCCCGCAGCAAAGTTCTCCACGGATGCCTGCAGTGATGGTGGCGCAGCATGTTTGGGCCCTGACTGGGTCTATTATAATTGGCATACAGACTTCCCATTTGTTGAACATTTACACATCAATGTGAAAGAGTTGTTCACTGTGTATTTAGCAGTCAAACGCTGGTGTGTAACCTGGACAGACAAACATATCATTGTCTACACAGACAATACTTATACTATGCATACCCTTAGCCATGCGTTGGCTGCGCAAGATATTCTGGTTTTCTGCTGTATATAACTTTAAGTTTTCAGCCAGATATATCCCAGGCAAGGATAACCTTGCAGCTGACTCTCTGAGCAGGTTGCACAATGTTACATTTCTTTATAAATCAATACAGTTTATTCCGTTCTATTGGTTGTGTTGTGAAACTTGTTACAGAAAGTATATTCTAGTGCCATCCTCCTCACACGTATCCAACCTAACTTTGTCCTATCTACAGGGCAAGTGGCTCAACAGTGGCGACACCTATATAGCGAGATGCAGCAGTTTCGACGGGCAACATATGCCGAAACTACTAAGCGCACATATTCCTGAATGAAAACTGCATATCTGAGATTCTGTCTGTACTTTAGTAGGACACCAGTTCCAGCCGACTGCATGACAGTACTGCTGTACAGAGTGTTCCTAACAAGATCCCTTTCAGCAACTAGTATTCCAGGATATATGAATATCATTCGCCTGCTTCATCTTGATGTGGGGTTACCAAACCCCTTGGAGACATGGGAACAAAAGGCCCTGCACAAAGGTATATTAAGACTAAAAGGTACACCAACGAAACAAAAACTTCCTATAACACCAGATATACTGAGGCTGATGCACAGTCATATGGACATGTCAGAACCATTCCTTGTAGCCTTTTGGGCAGCCGGCATCATTTCTGTTTCTTGAGGAAATCTACCATGCTCCCTGAAACTAGAGGCAGTAGTTCAAGAAAGCAGACCTACTTGAGTCTGCACGATGCCAAGATTTCCCCTGACAAAGATAGTGCCATGATTACTGTCAGACACACAAAAACTATACAGTTTGGGCAGCGAGTGTTAAAGTTACCGCTGGCTAGGGTACCCGACTCTGTGCTTTGTCCTGTTAAAGCACTTGAACATTTGCTTTCACAATATAGTGAAGAACTTCAACATTCAAATGCACCTTTGTTTTCATATGTGGACAGAAGTGGAGTCCTCAAGAGTTTAACTTACAAAAGTTTTGTTAAAACATTGAAATATTATCTGGACAAATGTGGTTATGATTCTGGTGCATACAGCGGTCACTCTTTCCGCAGAGGCGGATGTTCCTATGCATTTGACATTGGCATTCCACCCTTGCTTATAAAGCTACGTGGCGCTCCAATGCATATGAGCGCTGTGTTACAGTATATGATGCAATGCATGAGAAACTTGCTCAATCTCTCAGTGCAGGGATAGTAAATTAAGTCAAACCACAGAACTTTCACCAGGTTATTCCTCTTGGGGGGTTTGGAGGTTTTATTTTTCGATTAAACATTTGTCATTATTAAATGACCTTTGCCCCCAAGAGGAATCGTTTGTTTTTCTTTTCCAGCCCATATTGCACTAGCTCTGGATTTCTTGTTGTTTGTTGTTTAAGACAATTACTTTGTCCGTGTACTACTAGCATGTCAACCAAGGATTGGATGATGGAGTTTAAAGTCACATCAAATGATTAAATATTGATAAATACAAATAAATATTACTTTAAAGAAATTTTCAAATAATTTAAAAATAATAGTCTAGTCTGACCGTATAAATATGGGTAGATCTTTAATGTCTTTTCAATTAAATATGAAGCATTTGATCATTTATTCATTGTCCTGATTTTTTCCATCTGTTGATCATATTTATAATGTTAATTCTTTGAGGGAATCAGGAGATTAGGGACCAACCATTTGATATTCTGGTGGGAGGGTTGGGATTTTATAAAATAAATTTCCCTGAAATATGCTTGAAAAACTATTCATGCTTCAAACTGTTGAAAAAAAGAAATTGCCTGCTACAAAGAATACATAGTTGCAAGAGGCACATAAAAACATGCTTAGCCTCATAGTTGTAGTTAAAAGAATATCTGGTATTTCAGCTGTAGCTGATAATATATTTTGTCTCCAAACAAAATCCCAGACCCAGACCTCCATCCCCTACCCCAACAATATCAAGTGGTCCCTCAGTATGCTCAGGAATTTAATAATATACCCACGAAATTAGGGTACATGACCATTATGTGACCAATAACAAAGCCCAGTTCAAATGATTTGCGTTTCGTAATTGTCCCACGCCGCGCGAAAGCGCGAAGCGGGGGATATAGTATTCAAGACCGTCCGTACGTCCCACCTGTTTGTTGCCGCGATATCTCAAGAACTAAACACTGGATTGTCTTCATATTTGGAACTATGGTGTATATACAGACTCCGCAGACACCAGTCGGTTTTGGTGACCTTAACCCCATTTTCAAGGTCACAGCAGGCAAATCTGCTTTTGGAGTTGGAAAACGGTGTTGCCGCGATATCTCAAGAACTAATCTCTGGATTGTCTTCATATTTGGTACTAGGGTGTATATACAGACTCCGCAGACACCAGTCGGTTTTGGTGACCTTGACCCCATTTTCAAGGTCACAGCAGGCAAATCTGCTTTTGGAGTTTGAAAACAGTGTTGCCGCGATATCTCAAGAACTAAACACTGGATTGTTTTCATATTTGGAACTATGGTGTATACACAGACACCGCAGACACCAGTCGGTTTTGGAGACCTTGACCCCATTTTCAAGCTCACAGCAGGCAAATCTGCTTTTGGAGTTGGAAAACGGTGTTGCCGCGATATCTCAAGAACTAATCGCTGGATTGTCTTCATATTTGGTACTATGGTGTATATACAGGCGGGGGACATTTCGTCACTTCTGTGACAAATACTTGTTATTGTCACGATAAAGTATTTGTAGCTAAATATTTACTCGTGCTTTCATTGCCTTTAATTTTTTTTTATTCTGGAATCATCAAAACTACTCACAAAAAAATTCTACATTTTATTTCGGTCAAAATTCAGTTTCATGTGTTATCATTGACATTTTGGCCGTGTCATGTTGTAGCCTAGAAATGACAATTTCGTACTACCAGACACAGTCACAAGCATATGAATTATGAATATAAGTGCATGTGTAATAGTCCATGCAACTGATAGTTGACAACACGGCAGTTTCAAACAGAATTTCTCAGAAACTTAAATTTTCTTGCCTAACAAACAAAGAGAGTAATTTATCAGTGGTAAGTGTATTCGGCGTCACGACAGTCGTCACTTGTGTGTAAACATAACGGTCATTCGTGTGCGAGTTCAACTCCAAGCATGGTTGTGGCCACCTATCACAGTGGGGAGTTTTGACTGGTGGCACCGATAGTATAGAGAGCTCCGCGAGCGGACTATCGCTGTGAGGAGCTTGGTGGCAGCGATGTTACCGATAGACTGGTTCCGTTCGTTCCTGCGACAGACTGACGACCGGTATTGGGTAAAACAACCTTCACCTTGACGTTACGGTAAAGTGGTTTAGCGCCTTTGCTGGTTAAATAAACAGAAACATAGTCAAGACAAAATGGCGAGTAATGTGTCGTCTGTCGACAGTGACATAGAAATTTGCAAATATTTTGGATCGGGCGAGTATAGAGAGCTCCGCGAACGGGCTATCTCTGTGAGGAGCTTGTCGCCCGGCAAGACTTTAATCAATGTTACAGTTTTCATAAAGCGCAGAGTTCCGTGTTATATTTTCCAGATCGCATTTCTGTCAATGCTTTAAGACGTTATTTTCGCATTTTTTATAAAATTATATAAATCTACATATGTTTGAAAACCATAAAGGTTTCGCATCAGTTTTAACAATTGAATTTTAACTATACAGTGTAGTATTTATATTTATTGACTTAACAAGGACATACAGATATTTGTCCGGTAGAATTTGATATTTTTCAAGCAAAAGTAAATGTATTTCGTTTCGTTTTAAATGCAATACCTATAGGTTATCTGTACAACTGAAAGACAAATATTTGATAACAAGTAATTAAAAACTATCTGCATTCTTTAAAAACAGGTGATTAACTGGATGTAGATGTATTCCATTAAATATAACAATTCATTGAAATTTTGACAGCAGAAGTTAAGCAGAGATTTTCGTATCTAAAAATGAATTAAAAAATGGGTTACCTTGCTCGTTCGGGTTAACAATGTCGTAATAAAGTTTGAACATGGTCCAAAATTCACTTTTCCAATATATGTTCGCAGAAAACGGTTATTGAATGTAGTTTACTCATAAATATAGGTCTTCAGCAACCCATGCTTGCTGTAAAAGGTGACTATGCTTGTCGTAAAAGGCGACTAACGGGATCGGGTGGTCAGGCTCGCTGACTTGGTTGATGCATGTCATCCATCCCAATTGCGTGGATCGATGCTCATGATATTAATCACTGGATTGTCTGGTCCAGACTCGATTATTTACAGACCGCCGTCATATAGCTGGAATATTGCTGAGTGCGGCGTTAAACAACAAACCAACCAACCAAACCAAATAGACATTTTCAACACAATAATCTTTGAATTTTGCTTTCAATAAATTGATTTTAAAATAATAATTGATTTTGGTCTTTTTAATATGTAAGTGTACATGTACCCGTTTTATGTTAAAAAAATATATAGATACTTGAGACAATTCAGACAATAAAATCGTTGTAATGTATAGGGAACGGACAAATACTAGTAAATGATCCTCAGCAATGCTGTCAGACAAGCCAAACATCATCGAACTACATTCTGGAATAGATTTGACACATTTACAATGTATTTCGCTCCTCGGCCAGATTTAAATAAAATCAGACAAATCAGTTTATTAGCTCTACTTAATTTAAAATGATAGAAAAGGACTACACTATATGTATGTTCACGTTAACTTGTGGCGTGTTCCATGAGACAACATACCTTGAGAATTCCTAAATTATCTCTCTTTGCAAACGAAAATTAGTGTCACTTTTAAATTTTGAAAAGAATAATGGATCTAGATAGACCCAGTATACATCACGTTACATCAGACTTGAACACGCATCTTAAATGCTGAACGCCAGCTGTTCGATCAAAGGTCTCGTGTCTGGTCATTGTGATTTAGAATAACGTCCCTTACTTTCGTCCTTGACTTTGTACGCAATGTGTTCACATAAAGTTCTGCGCGCTCGCGAGAGGAACATTTTTAGGGAAAATAGCGAAGTATCTTTCTGCACATTTGTTCAATTCTAATAGTGTAGTGTCGTAACACTACACTTATTGATTATGACATTTATTGGGTTTGCAAAATGCCTTTGCGTGACACACGAATAATATTTGTGTTCGGGTAGTCATGGTATCTTTTATCATAAAAACAAAACGTCTACATGTAGGGCGTATGTAGGATTGTACTGAAAGTCACTCAAATATTTGCGTGTTAAACAACGTGCCATGACAATGTGATCATGAATTCCGTGTCACTTATCTATGTTGTTATTGTCAGCAGCTGGGAAATCATTGGGAAACACCCCGCTTTTTCAATCTGTAACACAAATGATTTCTCTGTCAGAGTTACGATAGGTATCGTAGCTCTGAACGATCTGTGACACATTTAGGATAGTTTCGATAATCTTGTTACCTTTCGTTCCTTTGACAGACTCAAAAGGCCGGTATTATGTAAAACAATCTTCACCTTTCACCGTTCAGTCGCCAATAAGAGGGGCTGTTAGACTCATTTACAATCGAAGTGAGGGGATTTAACGAGTGCTATTTTGTGGCATTTCAAATCGTGGTGGTACAATCGCAGAACAACGAACCCCCCCCCCCCCCCCCCCCCCCATCCCCTATTTTAATAAAACCCCAAAATCATTCAATAAGAACACTGCAGTGAGCTGGTTTTGACCGGACCATAGGCATGGACGTCATTGGAAATTTTGGGGCACCTTTAGAATACAGTACCACAACTTCTCGTGAGGATGAGACCGCCTCCGTGGTCTTGTGGTAGAGCGTCCGCCCGGAGAGCGGAAGGTCCGGGGTTCGATCCCCGACCGCGTCATACCAAAAGACGTTAAAAGATGGTACTTGATGTTACCCTGTCTGGCGCTCG
The DNA here is from genome assembly GCF_022045235.1 of Haliotis cracherodii. Classification (NCBI taxonomy): domain Eukaryota; kingdom Metazoa; phylum Mollusca; class Gastropoda; order Lepetellida; family Haliotidae; genus Haliotis; species Haliotis cracherodii. The sequence continues at coordinate 37,370,378 of NW_027266286.1, forward strand.
GCATTAAGGGGCTAAAGCAAGGACTGGTCGGCTCGGAGTCAGTATACTGTGTCTGAGTGGGGTATTCATGTTAAACTGCGGCATGGTATCTCAGTGTGCTAGCACTATATATCGGCATCAGTCCATCAGACTAGTACAAGCAGCCACACACACGTACATGCACGTCGCTATATAAGTGCAATAATCTTAGACGTTAAACCCCATTTCACCTCACCATCTCTGGCGTAGGTCACATGTCTCAAAGACAAGCACAGCCAATATTTGTGGGAATCCGTTGGACGCGAACTCGCGACCTTCGGATTGTTAGCCCGACAGCTAACCGACTGAGCTACGTCCACACTGTGAAACATAGTGCAAATTTACCTAGTCATGCCGACGACGTTACGGAATAGGTGACGGACCCTTACGAAGGTTACGGGTAGGCACATTCGTGACCAACTCGTGTTATTCCGGGACAAGCAGGTGACGGAAAGGGGCGAGTGATGACGAATGGGGTAGGCATGGTGTCTCGTGACTTAACTTTTACGAATGATCCCGATGCCATTTGGCACACTCGTCCCATTCCGTAATCTACAAGATACCGAGTGGCGAGGAATGATCCGATATGGCGCGAACTGAAAACGGCTCCAGGCGTCAGACGTCGTACTCGCGAGTACGCATGAATGACGTGTTATTGAATAATTCGTCGGGTGAATTTTGTGACAGAAAAGTGTGGTAGGGAACACTGTAATGATGATGTGGATAATAGTAAGGAACGAGGGAGGCATGTGCATGGCTAGTGACGACACAACGGTGAGTTCGCTTTTGAATCAGTACTGAAAAAGTGTAGCCGGTGAAAGTGGGCATTGCCTAAAAGTCGGGCCGGGCCAAACACTTCTGATAGAGACTATGTTGAGAATGTAGAGGGAAAAGGGCTTCACTTTGAGCACCTTGTTTTCTTTAAGTACAGCGATCTGAGACACTATAAAGTGGTATTTAGGTAGATATAATACTAATCTATGGATGTGAATCCATTTGATGATACATCTGTGAGGTTTAAGTTGATTTTGACAGCCCTGGCCAAGTCGGACCGAACACTTCTGACAGGGATTTTCTTAAGAAACTACAGTAAAAGAGCTTGACTTTAACGGCCCAGTTTTCTTTAAATGCGATATACTGTGACATTATAAAGTGGCATACAGGTAGATATAGTACTAGTCTATACAGGTAAACACATTTGAAGATACATCCGTGTGTTTAAAGTAGATTTTAACCGCCCGGGCCAAGTCAGACCCAACACAAGCCAAACACTTCTGATAGAGACTATGTTGAGAATGAAGCGGGAAAAGGGCTCCACTTTGAGCACCTTGTTTTCTTGAAGTACAGCGATCTGAGACACTATAAAATGGTATTTAGGTAGATATAATACTAATCTATTGATGTAAATCCATTTGATGATACATCTGTGAGGTATAAATAACCGTACAGATGCCAGAATGGTCTGGCGCAAAATTCACGCCATCAGAGGCTTAAAACGACATAAAAAAAACCCCTAACATTGACAACTCAACCAACCCCGCCCAAAAAGCAAATAATCTCGCCAACCACTTTTCGGCCGTTAGCAGTAACACCAACTTCAGTCAAAAATTCCTAAAAAATGGGCTAATACAATTAAAACAAAACAAACCCACAAAAGAACCAAACAATAACAATCTAGAAATAAATCAACCCTACACAATGGAGGAGCTCCTCTACGTAATCCAAAACAGGAAAAAGGGCACAGCCCCAGGATTAGACCTAACTTCTTACCAGTCTTACCTACTCCCTGGAAACAGGCCCTAGTCATACCAATCCCTAAACCTAATAAACCAGCTAATCAAGCTAACTCATATAGACCAATATCCCTAACTTCAAACTTATGTAAAGTAATGGAATCAATGGCTAAAAATAGATTACAACATTACTTAACCCAAAATAACATCATAAACCCAGATCAAAGCGGTTTCACTCCTGGCCGCTCAACCCTAGATAACCTCGCCCGACTAGAGCAAGATATTAAGACAGGACAACTAAATAAACAATATACCACAGGCATCTTCTTAGACTTCTCTAAAGCTTTCGACATGGTATGGCACGATGGGCTAATACAAAAACTTTAAAAAATAGGACTCAAAGGTCAGATAATAAACTACATCCAGGACTTCCTAAACAATCGTAAAATAACCGTGGGTATAGACCAAACTCTATCGGGCCAATGTCCCCTAGAAAATGGCACTCCACAGGGCAGTATCCTCAGCCCCACCCTCTTCAATATAATGATAAACGATCTATTCGAGGGCCTATCCCTTAAAGTAAACACATCAAAATTCGCGGATGATGGAGCCATCTGGATCCGCCCTAAAAGCATGAAAATGGTCCAAAATTTACTCCAAAAATCTCTTAATAAAATACAACAATGGGCTGACAAATGGGCTTTCACCCTTAACTCAGAAAAAACAACAGGAATAGTATTCAAACATAAAAACAAGAAACCCGCCTCTCCAATCATCCAGCTAAACAAACTAACAATCAAATTTCAAAAACAAACCAAATTCTTAGGACTTATTTTCGATGAACATCTCACCTGGGATGCTCACATCCAAAACTGAACAACTAAATGCAGTAAAGACCTTAACACCCTAAAATGCCTAACTGGCTCTAACTGGGGAGCCTCCAAAGATACCCTCTTCTCTCTCTACATATCACTAATTAGATCAAAACTAGACTACGACTGCGCCATATACAACACCCTAAACAACTCTCTATCTAAAAAACTTGACTCAATACAATATCAGGCTCTCAAACTAATTACACGCACCCAACATGGCACTTCCTACACCTCACTTCAGGCTTTAACAGGAGAAATGCCACTAAGTCCACGCAGGGAACAGCTAAGCTTAAATTTCTGGGCCGCGTCCCAATCAATCCCTCTCATCCAAAACTTAATAAACCAAAACATCAGCCCCAAAAACCAAGCTCTAGCTCGTAAACACCCCTCACTTACCCCAATATCCCAAAGAATAACAAACTACCTAAATAAACACCAAATTAAAAATCTTAAACAAAACTGCAAACAATCAAATATCTTCACCCCTAAACTTAAAATACCCAAAATAGACACAACACTAGCTAGCCAAATGAATAAACAAACCGACCCAAACATAGCTAAAACTACCACACTAGCATACATACATGAAAATTGGCCAAATTGGTGTCACATTTACACGGACGGATCCTCAGATCCGACCTCCAAACACACAGGTTTCGGAGTCCATACCACACAACCAACTAAAACCAAACAATCCTGCCGACTCCCAAACAACCAATCAATATTCACGGCCGAACTAATGGGCATGGCCTCAGCCCTCCATAATCAAGAATCCAAAAACCACCCTAATACTTACCGACTCCCTAAGTGGACTGCAAGCCCTCCAAAACAAAAATACCCCAAAACGACCTAAATTAATAAATCAAATACTTAAAAGCTCCAACGACCTAACTAAGGCAGGCAAACAAATAATCTTCTTGTGGATACCCTCCCACGTAGGAATATACGGTAATGAAAACGCCGATAAAGCAGCTAAACTATCCCTCAAAATCCCAGAAATAAGCTTAAACTTACCCATCTCAAAATCAGAAATTAAAAGTGTAAACAAGCAAAAAATCACCAAAAAATGGCATAACCTATATCTAAACTCAAATAGCCAAATCAAAAAAGTGCTCAGCAAACCACTAACCAACCAAAAATTCTCCATCCATCAAAAAAAATGGACAGAGTAATCACTAAACTCCAAACAGGACACACCAATCTAAATAACCACCTAAAAAAATATAAAAAACACACACTACAGGTAACTGCCCACACTGCAAACAACCAGAAACCCCAGAACACGCACTCATCCACTGCACACACTACCTAGCACATCGAACCCCATTACAAACCACCCTCAATCTAAACAAGGCTCTCACTCTAGAAGCAATACTAAACCCACAAAATAAACTAGAAAACTTCAAGGCCTTAGGCGTATTCTTAATAAAAACGGAACTAATAAAACGCATCTAAAAACAATAACCTACCAAATCAAAATCACATAAACAAACAAACATCCACCATACCCAGCTCCCTTAGTTCTCCTCCCCAACCCCATCGGCATCTATTCCAAATCTCAAAATTCCCAAATTCTATATAAGCATCCCCTAAACCCCACTCTTGGGTTGCACAGACCACTTTCGCCCCTTTCGGAAACACATTAAATGGCCTGGCCGGGCCCGTGTGCGAAATGCGCATCAGTCGGAAAGCGCACGTTAAATCTCCAAAGTAAGTAAGTAAGATATATTAATAATCTATAGATGTGAATCCATTTGATGATACATCTGTGAGGTTTAAGTTGATTTTGACAGTCCGTGCCAAGTCAGACCGAACACTTCTAACAGGGATTTTCTTAAGAAACTACAGTAAAAGAGCTTGACTTTAACGGCCCAGTTTGCTTTGAATGCGATATACTGTGACATATATGGTGATATATACACTAGTCTATAGATGTAAATACATTTGAAGATACATTTGTGTGTTTAAAGTAGATTTTGACCGCCCGGGCCAAGTCAGACCCAACACAAGCCAAACACTTCTGATAGAGACTATGTTGAGAATGTAGAGGAAAAAGGGCTTCACTTTGAGCCCCTTGTTTTCTATAAATATTGCGATCTGTGACATTATAAAGTGGTGTATAGATAGATATAACACTAATCTATAGATGTAAACACATTTGATGATACATCTGTGTGTTTAAAGTAGATTTTGACCGCCCGGGCCAAGTCGGACCCAACACATGCCAAACACGACTGTGGATTCTGAACTGACTGACTGATATAGAAGATTTAACGTGCGCTTTCCGACTACAGCGTATTTCGCACACGGGCCCGGCCGGACCATTTAGTGTATTCCGAGAAGGGTGAAAGTGGTGTGCGCAACCCAAGGGGGGGCTTTTAGGGGTTGCTTATATTGATTTTTTGAAATTTTTAAATTTGGAATAAATGCCGAGGGGGGTGGAGGAGGGAACTAAGGGAGCCGGGTGAGGTGGGTGTTTGTATGTTTATTGGATTTTGGATTGGTAGATTAATTAATTTTTAGATGCGCTTAATTAGATCTGTTTTGATTAGGAATACGCCTAGGGCCTTGAAGTTTTCTAGTTTATTTTGAGGGTTTAGTATTTCATCTAGAGTAGGAACCTTATTTAGATTGAGGGTGGTTTGTAGTGTGGTTCTGTGTGTTTGATAGTGGGTGCAGTGAATGAGTGCGTGTTCTGTGGTTTCGGGTTGTTTGCAGTGGGGGCAGTTGCCTGTGGTGTGTCTTTTAAGTTGTTTTAGGTGGTTATTTAGGTTAGTGTGTCCTGTTTGGAGTTTTGTAATTAATCTGTCGATTTTTTTAGAGGGGTGTAGGATTTTAGGTTTGGCTAGTGGTTTTCTGAGCACTTTTTTGATTTGGCTATTTGAGTTTTGATATTGATTATGCCATTTTTTGGTTATTTTTTGTTTGTTTACACTTTTAATTTCTGATTTTGAGATGGGTAGGTTTAGGCTTATTTCTGGTATTTTGAGAGATAATTTAGCTGCTTTATCGGCGCTTTTGTTGCCGTAAATTCCTACGTGGGCGGGGATCCACAAGAAGGTTATTTGTTTGCCTGCTTTTGTTAGGTCGTTGGAGCTTTTAAGTATTTGGTTTATTAATTTAGGTCGTTTTTTGGTATTTTTGTTTTGGAGGGCTTGTAGTCCATTAAGGGAGTCAGTGAGAATTAGGATTTTTTTGTTGTTTTTAGATTGTTGGTTATGCAGGGCTGAGGCCATGCCCATAAGTTCGGCCGTGAATATAGATTGGTTGTTAGGGAGTCGGTAAGATTGTGTGGATATAACTGGTTGTGTGGTATGGACTCCGAAGCCTGTGTGGTTGGAGATCGGGTCTGAAGATCCGTCAGTGTATATGTGACACCAATTTGGCCAATTTTCGTGTATGTATGCAAGTGTGGTGGTTTTAGCTATGTTTGGGTCGGTTTGTTTATTTATTTGGTTAGCTAGCGTTGTGTCTATTTGGGGTATTTTGAGTTTAGGGGTGAAGATATTTGATTTTTTGCAGTTTTGTTTAAGATTTTGAGTTTGGTGTTCATTGAGGTAGTTAGTTATTCTTTGGGATATTGGGGTGAGTAAGGGGTGTTTGCGAGCTAGAGCTTGGTTTCTTGGGCTAATGTTTTGGTTAATTAGGTTTTGGATGAGAGGGTTTGTTTGGGACGCGGCCCAGAAATTAAGGCTTAGATGTTCCCTGCGTAGATTTAGTGGCATTTCTCCTGTAAGGGCCTGAAGTGAGGTGTAGGAGGTGCCATGTTGGATGCGTGTAATTAGTTTGAGAGCCTGATATTGTATTGAGTCAAGTTTTTTAGAAAGAGAGTTGTTTAGGGTATTGTATATGGCACAGCCGTAGTCTAGTTTTGATCTAATTAGTGTTGTATATAGTGAGAGGAGGGTATCTTTGGAGGCTCCCCAGTTAGAGCCGGTGAGACATCTTAATGTGTTAAGGTCTTTGCTGCATCTATTTTTTAGGTTTTGGACGTGAGCCTCCCAGGTGAGGTGTTGATCGAAAATAAGTCCTAAGAATTTTGTTTGTTTTTGGAATTTGATTGTTTGGTTGTTTAGCTGGAGGATTGGGTAGGCAGGTTTCATGTTTTTATGTTTGAATACTACTCCTGTTGTTTTATCTGAGTTAAGGGAGAAGCCCCATTTGTCTGCCCATTGTTGTATTTTATTTAGAGATTTTTGGATTACGTTTTCTGCCATTTTAATGCTTTTAGTGCGGATCCATAGGGCTCCATCATCCGCAAATTTTGAAGTGTTTAGTTTAGGGGATAAGCCCTCGAATAGATCATTTATCATTATATTGAAGAGGGTTGGGCTGAGGATGCTGCCCTGGGGAGTGCCATTTTCTAGGGGACACTGGTCCGATAGTGTATGGTCTATACCCACGGTAATTTTGCGATTGTTTAGGAAATCTTGGATGAAGTTTATTATTTGACCTTTTAGTCCTATTTTTTTTTAGTTTTTGTATTAGCCCGTGGTGCGATACCATATCGAAAGCTTTAGAGAAGTCGAGGAATATGCCTATGGTGTATTGCTTGTTTAGCTGTCCTGTTTTTATATCCTGTTCTAGTCGGGCAAGGTTATCGAGAGTTGATCGGCCAGGAGTGAAGCCGCTTTGGTCAGGATTTATGATGTTGTTTTGGTCTAGGTAGTGCTGTAGCCTATTTTTAGTCATAAGTTCCATTATTTTGCAGAGATGTGAGGTTAGGGAGATGGGCCTATAGGAGTTTGCCTGATCTGCTGGTTTATTTGGTTTAGGTATTGGGATTACTAGAGCTTCCTTCCATAAGGATGGGACCTGTCCGTTTAGGTAGACTAGGTTGTATAGTTTAAGTAAAGTTTGGAGTAGTTTGGTAGGTAAGTGTTTGATTATTTGGTAAGAGGTGAGGTCTAGGCCAGGGGCTGTTCCTTTTTTTCTATTGTTTAGTACGTGATTTAGTTCTTCTATGGTGTAAGGTTGATTTATTTCTAGGTTGTCTTGTCTGTTTTCTTTGGAGAATTTGGTTTCTTTATTTAGTTTATCTTGGAATTTCTTACTGAAGTTACTGTTGCTGCTAACTTTAGAGAAGTGTTTGGCTAGGTTGTTGGCCTTTTGGGTGGGGTTGGTTGAGTTGTTTATATTGGGGCTTTTTTTGTGCCGTTTGATGCCTCGGATGGCGTGAATTTTGCGCCACACCTTCCTAGCGTCGGTGTGGTGGTTTAGCTCCTCACAGAATTTTTTCCAGTTTTTGGTTTTAGCAGTTTTAACTAGGTATTGCACTTGGTGGTTAAGTTCATGAGCTGTTTTGAGATGAGAGGGGTCTCGTTTAGCTCTGTTGAAAGCTGATTTGCGTTTTAGTCTAGTTAGCTCTATTTCCTCATTCCACCAAGGGACAGTGGTTTTTCCTGGGTTGGATGATTTGAAGGGGATTGCGGATTTGGCTGCGTTGATTATGAAGTTAGTTAGGTTTTGACAGAATGTTTCGGGGTCTGTTGTTTCTATATCGTTTAGATTAGCTTCGTTGCATAATTCTTGGAATTGGTCCCAGTTGGCGTTTTTGTACTGAAATTTAGGTTCCTGTTTAGGGGTGTGATTTGGTATTTTTATATTTCCTAGGGTTATATTTATGGGAAAGTGGTCGCTGCCTAGAGGTACTGGGTGGACGTCCCACATCAGACTTTGTGCTAAGTCTGGCGTACATATTGTTAAGTCGATAGCCGACATGGTGTGGTGGGTTTTGTCGTATCTAGTTGGTTGGTTATTGTTTAATAGTATTAGGTCATTTTTTTCTATCCACTCTGATATTAGTTGTCCATGGTTGTCTAGTTTATCTGCAATGCCCCAGGTAGGATGATGGCCATTGAAGTCTCCTAGGAAGATGGTTGATTTATTTCCTAATTGGTAAAGGATATCTAGGTCTGTATCTTTAATTGGTTTTAGTGTTGAGTGATAGATGTTAATGATTTTTATTTTTTGGTTATTGATGGTGACTTGGATTCCATTAGCTTCTAGATTAGGAGTGTTTACTTTAACTTCCTCGTAGTTAATATCCTCTCTAACGTAGATGATTAGACCTCCTCCTGTTCTGCCTGGCATGGTTTTGGACCTGTCGGTTCTCACTGCGTTATAATTTGGTAGGTTGAATTTAGTTTTATGTGAGAATTTGGTTTCTTGAATACAAGCTACATGGGGACCTTTATCTATTTTGAATTTAGCTTTGAGTTCAGAACCATGGCCGGCGAGGCCATTGGCATTCCATTGAAAAATGTTTAGGCCTTCCATTGGGAAACTGGGTGGATTTATGTTTGGTTTAGGCTTGGTTTAGGTATTTACTTTAGTAGGTTATTAAGGTTGCTGCTGAAACGGTCGAAAGAGGTGGCGACGAGTTTTAGTTTATGTGCTACACCAAAGAAGGCTTTGGAGCTGGCTTCTGGATTAGACTGCTTTAACACATAAGCTAGTAGGAGGACTAAGTTGTTTAGATTTTTGCTTGCTACGTTTTGGGTGAGTTTTTTTCTATAGCTTTTGGTTTTTGGGGCTGACAAGGTAAGATCGTTTATTTCCTCTGAGGATGTGTACTCGTCCTCTTCGGTTAAGTTGTCTTTAGTTTGGTCAATCTGTTCGGTGGTGGGTTGCATGCTGGGTTTGGGTGCGAGAGTCTGAGTGGTTTCTGTAGTTTCCCTGTTGACTGGGTGTTCGGGGGTTGCCTGTAGGTTTGGGAGTGTTGTTGTGGCTGTGATGGCTTGTGTTGGTGCTGGTTGTGTGGTGGTCGTTGTGCGTTGGGTTTTGCTTGCGGGTGTAGATGTGGTAATTGTAGGGTGAGAGGCGGGGAGGGTGAGAGTGAGAGTTTGTGGGATGTGTGGGGTGTTTGTTTCATTTGCGATGTATGCGTCTCGCTGATTTTGGTCCCATACGGAGACTGGGTATACTGTTTTGCGTGCGTGAGTGTTGTTGTTTGGGGGTGGTGTTGGTAGTAGTGGTTTGTATGCTTGCGGTGTGGGTTTTTTGGTTTGGATTTTGGCCGTGTTTATATGTCTGTTGGCCTGTTGGGTGAGTGATAGTCTGTGGGGGCATTGGTTCGAGAGTGATGAGTGTTTTATGGATTTGCAGTGGATGCACCAGGGTGTGCATATGCCTGGGCAGTCCGTTTGAGCACAGTTTTTGCATTTAGTTTTTTTGAAAGTACATTGGTTAGCGGTGTGATTATATTGTAGGCAATTAGAACATTGCTTTACTTGCTTGATGTATGGTTTGACCTCTAAGTTATGGTTAGCGCCGAAAGTGATATGTTTGGGGGCTTCAGGGTGTTTAGCTGTTTTTTTGAAGTTTATTATTACAATAGGTGTGGGGGTGGTTTTCCCGTTTCTGTTTGATTTAATCCTGCGGAGGCTAGTTATTTGTGGTTGGGTTTGGATAGTGTTAGCTTCTTTGGCGTATATGTCGAGGTCCTCATCGGTTTCCCTTGGGTGCACTCGAATAACTCCCCTAGTGTATATTTGCCAGTTAGGTTTAGAGCTATTTACGGTGAATTGGAATATTTGTTTAATTTTAGTTGCTGCTATGTAGGATTCTTGATTTGGGAAGATTATCTGATATCCTTTGAAACTACGTTTGATGTTTAGGTAATTGATTTTTTGTTGCCTTAGCCACATGCCTATTTTATTTATGGTCAGTGTTGGAGCTAGTTGTACTGAGGGGGTGGCCGAAAAAAGTAGAGGGCCCATGTGGTGATGAGGGCTGCGGGTGAGAGGGTGTGTGAGGTAGGTGATGCCGATGCGTCTAGTTTGCGTTTTTTTGAGTTGCATGCTTGGGGAGGTGGGGTGCTGGGTTGAGTTTCCATGTAGGAGGCTTGAGGGTCTTCATCGCCGTAGCCTGCGGGAATGAGTGAGGGTGTTGCCCTGTCGGAGGTGTTGTGCGCCTCCGCAGGTGTAGGGGATGTAATGCCAGAGATTTCGCATATCTCGATTTGTCTTTGGTCTGTCATGCTGGGATTGGGTGTATAGGATGTGTGTGTGAGTTTTGGTGTTTGAGGTGAGGGGTTGTGGATGGAGTGTTTTGGAAGGGGTGAGTAGTGTTTGCGGTGTTTTGGGTTTGTGAGTTTAATTGGAGGGCTTGTGTTTGAGTTTGTTTAGGTGGGCTTTGTGAGTGTAGTTTTAGGTTTGGGCTTGGGTGTGAGCGTTGATTAGGAGGTGTAGGTTGTTGTGAATGGATTGGTGAGTGGTTATATAATTACCTTTGAAGTTCTCCCTGGGCTTGCTATCAGCGGTGCTGTGCGTGGGCTTGAGGAGGCTCTGGAGGCTTGGAGAGGTGTTGCTCGCTTGGAGTACAAACTGCAACTGTGGGATTCTGAACCGAAATCGTGAGGTTTGAGGGTGTCAGGTGCCCGGTCGGAAGTGTTGTGTGCTTCCGCTGGTGTTGATGTGTCGGTTTGGTGGATGTCTGCCTGGGTGGTGATACGTGCGTCGGACATGTTGGTGTGGAGTTGGGTGAGTGGGTGTGGTGCGTGAGTTTTGCTGAGTAGTAGTGAGTGAGAGGTATTTAAGGAGGGTGTTTGTGTGGAGTATGGGTGGCTAGGTGAGCTGTGTTTAACTGTTTTTACGGTTTTAGGGTTGGTTTAGGGTGTTTGGGGGGTTTGTTTATTTAGCTACGAGATTTGAGGGTTTTGGTTTTTAGCGGGCTTGGGTGTGAGTAAATTTAACTAAGTTGTGTGGGTGTGTTTTGATAATTACCGAGGGTTGCTCTTGGGCTGGCTAGCAGTGGATACTGTGCTGGCTTGGGAGACTTGGTTTGGTGGCTGGAGCGCTTGGATGGCTTGGTAGGCTGGAGAGGTGTTGCTAGCTTGGAGTACAAACTGCAGATGACGCGGACCCAACACAAGCCAAACACTTTTTATAGAGACTATGTTGAGAATGTAGAGGGAAAAGGGCTTCACTTTGAGCCCCTTGTTTTCTTTAAATACGATGTACCGTGACATTATAAAGTGGTATATAGGTAGATATAATGCTAGTCTATAGATTTAAAGACATATGATGATACATTTGTGTGTTTAAAGTGCATTTTGACAGCGGGGGCCAAGTGGGACCCAACACAAGCCAAACACTTCTGATAGAGACTATGTTGAGAATGTGGAGTGAAAAAGGCTTCACTTTGAGCTCTGTGTTTTCTTTAACTACTGAAATATGAGACAATAAAGTGGTATATAATTAGATATAATACTAGTCTTTAGATATAAAGAATGTTAGGAACTTTAGAAGTGCTTGGACAGTTATTAACACCTGTCGTGTCAGTCCTTTGACATTCGCGAATATCCACTTCCAGAAAACATCCTGTGTTGGTTTAACACGAATTAGTAAAGGTTAATAAGGGATGCCCAACACGTTAATTAATGAAAGAAGAGTTGTCAAAACACTGTCGTTTCCTGCCCAGGACATTACACGCTAAGGTCGGTGAGAAGCATTCTAATCAAAGAATACACACAGTCAAGACACTGACTTTTCTACGAGACGCACGGTATGTAGTCATAATCATCAGTTTATTACATTGTTGAAGGTGAATTTTTATTCAAACTCAATTAAATGAGCATAACTATACGTTTGTGGACATTTGAGATCTGCCTAGATATGCGCGTTTCGTTTTATTATTCTGCAATCCATTTTTAGTATTACCCGTTGGCCCGGCCCGACTTTTCTTGGCCCGACTTTTAGGCAATCCCGGGGAGGAGTACTCCAACTAGATCCCTGGGTAGAGCGTTGTTGATGTTCCTTGTAGGGTAAGTCATAGTGATAACGACTGTGTACCAACGAACAACTGTGGACGTGCACTGACGACTGACGAACGACCATCGACTGAGGCCATGAGGCAGAGAGCATCTATATGATCATGTAAGGACAACGACATTAATAAGATAACAAGGGGTAGAAACTAACAGGTGGTGCTGATAGGTGATTAGCAATAGACAATAGAAGCCAACACTTTACACTAATTAGTGCTGATGGTATGGAAGCCAGTACTTCAGTTATCATAGATTCTTTCAACATCTCATTCCTGATGTATGCGGATGATATTGTTCTCATCGCACCTAATGAAGATAACTTACAAAAGCTACTCGATTGTTTACATCAGTGGTCCACCAAATGGAAGCTAACAGTGAATAGAGACAAAACAAACATCATGCACTGTAGAACAGCATCAACACCTAGATGTGATATTCAGTTCAAATGTGGAAATGTCAATATTGATTATTGTACAGAATATAAATATCTAGGAATGTGGATCAACGAACTTTGTGACTACAGGAAAACAGTTAAAGAAATATGTAAAGCGGCAAACAGGGCACTTGGAGTTATTTTCAGTAAGTTCAACCATTTGGGAGGTTTAAGCCATGCAGTGTTCACCAAATTATTTGATAGTTATGTGCAACCAGTTCTTAACTATAGTGCAAGTGTGTGGGGCATAAATATGTACAAAGAAATAAGTTATATTCAGAATAAAGCCTCCAGATTCTTCTTGGGAGTGAGAAAGAATTCCTCTAAACCAATCAATATTCACGGCCGAACTAATGGGCATGGCCTCAGCCCTCCATAATCAAGAATCCAAAAACCACCCTAATACTTACCGACTCCCTAAGTGGACTGCAAGCCCTCCAAATCAAAAATTCCCCAAAACGACCTAAATTAATAAATCAAATACTTAAAAGCTCCAACGACCTAACTAAGGCAGGCAAACAAATAATCTTCTTGTGGATACCCTCCCACGTAGGAATATACGGTAATGAAAACGCCGATAAAGCAGCTAAACTATCCCTCAAAATCCCAGAAATAAGCTTAAACTTACCCATCTCAAAATCAGAAATTAAAAGTGTAAACAAGCAAAAAATCACCAAAAAATGGCATAACCTATATCTAAACTCAAATAGCCAAATCAAAAAAGTGCTCAGCAAACCACTAACCAACCAAAAATTCTCCATCCATCAAAAAAAATGGACAGAGTAATCACTAAACTCCAAACAGGACACACCAATCTAAATAACCACCTAAAAAAATATAAAAAACACACACTACAGGTAACTGCCCACACTGCAAACAACCAGAAACCCCAGAACACGCACTCATCCACTGCACACACTACCTAGCACATCGAACCCCATTACAAACCACCCTCAATCTAAACAAGGCTCTCACTCTAGAAGCAATACTAAACCCACAAAATAAACTAGAAAACTTCAAGGCCTTAGGCGTATTCTTAATAAAAACGGAACTAATAAAACGCATCTAAAAACAATAACCTACCAAATCAAAATCACATAAACAAACAAACATCCACCATACCCAGCTCCCTTAGTTCTCCTCCCCAACCCCATCGGCATCTATTCCAAATCTCAAAATTCCCAAATTCTATATAAGCATCCCCTAAACCCCACTCTTGGGTTGCACAGACCACTTTCGCCCCTTTCGGAAACACATTAAATGGCCTGGCCGGGCCCGTGTGCGAAATGCGCATCAGTCGGAAAGCGCACGTTAAACCTCCAAAGTAAGTAAGTAAGATATATTAATAATCTATAGATGTGAATCCATTTGATGATACATCTGTGAGGTTTAAGTTGATTTTGACAGTCCGTGCCAAGTCAGACCGAACACTTCTAACAGGGATTTTCTTAAGAAACTACAGTAAAAGAGCTTGACTTTAACGGCCCAGTTTGCTTTGAATGCGATATACTGTGACATATATGGTGATATATACACTAGTCTATAGATGTAAATACATTTGAAGATACATTTGTGTGTTTAAAGTAGATTTTGACCGCCCGGGCCAAGTCAGACCCAACACAAGCCAAACACTTCTGATAGAGACTATGTTGAGAATGTAGAGGAAAAAGGGCTTCACTTTGAGCCCCTTGTTTTCTATAAATATTGCGATCTGTGACATTATAAAGTGGTGTATAGATAGATATAACACTAATCTATAGATGTAAACACATTTGATGATACATCTGTGTGTTTAAAGTAGATTTTGACCGCCCGGGCCAAGTCGGACCCAACACATGCCAAACACGACTGTGGATTCTGAACTGACTGACTGATATAGAAGATTTAACGTGCGCTTTCCGCTTTCTACAGCGTATTTCGCACACGGGCCCGGCCGGACCATTTAGTGTATTCCGAGAAGGGTGAAAGTGGTGTGCGCAACCCAAGGGGGGGCTTTTAGGGGTTGCTTATATTGATTTTTTGAAATTTTTAAATTTGGAATAAATGCCGAGGGGGGTGGAGGAGGGAACTAAGGGAGCCGGGTGAGGTGGGTGTTTGTATGTTTATTGGATTTTGGATTGGTAGATTAATTAATTTTTAGATGCGCTTAATTAGATCTGTTTTGATTAGGAATACGCCTAGGGCCTTGAAGTTTTCTAGTTTATTTTGAGGGTTTAGTATTTCATCTAGAGTAGGAACCTTATTTAGATTGAGGGTGGTTTGTAGTGTGGTTCTGTGTGTTTGATAGTGGGTGCAGTGAATGAGTGCGTGTTCTGTGGTTTCGGGTTGTTTGCAGTGGGGGCAGTTGCCTGTGGTGTGTCTTTTAAGTTGTTTTAGGTGGTTATTTAGGTTAGTGTGTCCTGTTTGGAGTTTTGTAATTAATCTGTCGATTTTTTTAGAGGGGTGTAGGATTTTAGGTTTGGCTAGTGGTTTTCTGAGCACTTTTTTGATTTGGCTATTTGAGTTTTGATATTGATTATGCCATTTTTTGGTTATTTTTTGTTTGTTTACACTTTTAATTTCTGATTTTGAGATGGGTAGGTTTAGGCTTATTTCTGGTATTTTGAGAGATAATTTAGCTGCTTTATCGGCGCTTTTGTTGCCGTAAATTCCTACGTGGGCGGGGATCCACAAGAAGGTTATTTGTTTGCCTGCTTTTGTTAGGTCGTTGGAGCTTTTAAGTATTTGGTTTATTAATTTAGGTCGTTTTTTGGTATTTTTGTTTTGGAGGGCTTGTAGTCCATTAAGGGAGTCAGTGAGAATTAGGATTTTTTTGTTGTTTTTAGATTGTTGGTTATGCAGGGCTGAGGCCATGCCCATAAGTTCGGCCGTGAATATAGATTGGTTGTTAGGGAGTCGGTAAGATTGTGTGGATATAACTGGTTGTGTGGTATGGACTCCGAAGCCTGTGTGGTTGGAGATCGGGTCTGAAGATCCGTCAGTGTATATGTGACACCAATTTGGCCAATTTTCGTGTATGTATGCAAGTGTGGTGGTTTTAGCTATGTTTGGGTCGGTTTGTTTATTTATTTGGTTAGCTAGCGTTGTGTCTATTTGGGGTATTTTGAGTTTAGGGGTGAAGATATTTGATTTTTTGCAGTTTTGTTTAAGATTTTGAGTTTGGTGTTCATTGAGGTAGTTAGTTATTCTTTGGGATATTGGGGTGAGTAAGGGGTGTTTGCGAGCTAGAGCTTGGTTTCTTGGGCTAATGTTTTGGTTAATTAGGTTTTGGATGAGAGGGTTTGTTTGGGACGCGGCCCAGAAATTAAGGCTTAGATGTTCCCTGCGTAGATTTAGTGGCATTTCTCCTGTAAGGGCCTGAAGTGAGGTGTAGGAGGTGCCATGTTGGATGCGTGTAATTAGTTTGAGAGCCTGATATTGTATTGAGTCAAGTTTTTTAGAAAGAGAGTTGTTTAGGGTATTGTATATGGCACAGCCGTAGTCTAGTTTTGATCTAATTAGTGTTGTATATAGTGAGAGGAGGGTATCTTTGGAGGCTCCCCAGTTAGAGCCGGTGAGACATCTTAATGTGTTAAGGTCTTTGCTGCATCTATTTTTTAGGTTTTGGACGTGAGCCTCCCAGGTGAGGTGTTGATCGAAAATAAGTCCTAAGAATTTTGTTTGTTTTTGGAATTTGATTGTTTGGTTGTTTAGCTGGAGGATTGGGTAGGCAGGTTTCATGTTTTTATGTTTGAATACTACTCCTGTTGTTTTATCTGAGTTAAGGGAGAAGCCCCATTTGTCTGCCCATTGTTGTATTTTATTTAGAGATTTTTGGATTACGTTTTCTGCCATTTTAATGCTTTTAGTGCGGATCCATAGGGCTCCATCATCCGCAAATTTTGAAGTGTTTAGTTTAGGGGATAAGCCCTCGAATAGATCATTTATCATTATATTGAAGAGGGTTGGGCTGAGGATGCTGCCCTGGGGAGTGCCATTTTCTAGGGGACACTGGTCCGATAGTGTATGGTCTATACCCACGGTAATTTTGCGATTGTTTAGGAAATCTTGGATGAAGTTTATTATTTGACCTTTTAGTCCTATTTTTTTTTAGTTTTTGTATTAGCCCGTGGTGCGATACCATATCGAAAGCTTTAGAGAAGTCGAGGAATATGCCTATGGTGTATTGCTTGTTTAGCTGTCCTGTTTTTATATCCTGTTCTAGTCGGGCAAGGTTATCGAGAGTTGATCGGCCAGGAGTGAAGCCGCTTTGGTCAGGATTTATGATGTTGTTTTGGTCTAGGTAGTGCTGTAGCCTATTTTTAGTCATAAGTTCCATTATTTTGCAGAGATGTGAGGTTAGGGAGATGGGCCTATAGGAGTTTGCCTGATCTGCTGGTTTATTTGGTTTAGGTATTGGGATTACTAGAGCTTCCTTCCATAAGGATGGGACCTGTCCGTTTAGGTAGACTAGGTTGTATAGTTTAAGTAAAGTTTGGAGTAGTTTGGTAGGTAAGTGTTTGATTATTTGGTAAGAGGTGAGGTCTAGGCCAGGGGCTGTTCCTTTTTTTCTATTGTTTAGTACGTGATTTAGTTCTTCTATGGTGTAAGGTTGATTTATTTCTAGGTTGTCTTGTCTGTTTTCTTTGGAGAATTTGGTTTCTTTATTTAGTTTATCTTGGAATTTCTTACTGAAGTTACTGTTGCTGCTAACTTTAGAGAAGTGTTTGGCTAGGTTGTTGGCCTTTTGGGTGGGGTTGGTTGAGTTGTTTATATTGGGGCTTTTTTTGTGCCGTTTGATGCCTCGGATGGCGTGAATTTTGCGCCACACCTTCCTAGCGTCGGTGTGGTGGTTTAGCTCCTCACAGAATTTTTTCCAGTTTTTGGTTTTAGCAGTTTTAACTAGGTATTGCACTTGGTGGTTAAGTTCATGAGCTGTTTTGAGATGAGAGGGGTCTCGTTTAGCTCTGTTGAAAGCTGATTTGCGTTTTAGTCTAGTTAGCTCTATTTCCTCATTCCACCAAGGGACAGTGGTTTTTCCTGGGTTGGATGATTTGAAGGGGATTGCGGATTTGGCTGCGTTGATTATGAAGTTAGTTAGGTTTTGACAGAATGTTTCGGGGTCTGTTGTTTCTATATCGTTTAGATTAGCTTCGTTGCATAATTCTTGGAATTGGTCCCAGTTGGCGTTTTTGTACTGAAATTTAGGTTCCTGTTTAGGGGTGTGATTTGGTATTTTTATATTTCCTAGGGTTATATTTATGGGAAAGTGGTCGCTGCCTAGAGGTACTGGGTGGACGTCCCACATCAGACTTTGTGCTAAGTCTGGCGTACATATTGTTAAGTCGATAGCCGACATGGTGTGGTGGGTTTTGTCGTATCTAGTTGGTTGGTTATTGTTTAATAGTATTAGGTCATTTTTTTCTATCCACTCTGATATTAGTTGTCCATGGTTGTCTAGTTTATCTGCAATGCCCCAGGTAGGATGATGGGCATTGAAGTCTCCTAGGAAGATGGTTGATTTATTTCCTAATTGGTAAAGGATATCTAGGTCTGTATCTTTAATTGGTTTTAGTGTTGAGTGATAGATGTTAATGATTTTTATTTTTTGGTTATTGATGGTGACTTGGATTCCATTAGCTTCTAGATTAGGAGTGTTTACTTTAACTTCCTCGTAGTTAATATCCTCTCTAACGTAGATGATTAGACCTCCTCCTGTTCTGCCTGGCATGGTTTTGGACCTGTCGGTTCTCACTGCGTTATAATTTGGTAGGTTGAATTTAGTTTTATGTGAGAATTTGGTTTCTTGAATACAAGCTACATGGGGACCTTTATCTATTTTGAATTTAGCTTTGAGTTCAGAACCATGGCCGGCGAGGCCATTGGCATTCCATTGAAAAATGTTTAGGCCTTCCATTGGGAAACTGGGTGGATTTATGTTTGGTTTAGGCTTGGTTTAGGTATTTACTTTAGTAGGTTATTAAGGTTGCTGCTGAAACGGTCGAAAGAGGTGGCGACGAGTTTTAGTTTATGTGCTACACCAAAGAAGGCTTTGGAGCTGGCTTCTGGATTAGACTGCTTTAACACATAAGCTAGTAGGAGGACTAAGTTGTTTAGATTTTTGCTTGCTACGTTTTGGGTGAGTTTTTTTCTATAGCTTTTGGTTTTTGGGGCTGACAAGGTAAGATCGTTTATTTCCTCTGAGGATGTGTACTCGTCCTCTTCGGTTAAGTTGTCTTTAGTTTGGTCAATCTGTTCGGTGGTGGGTTGCATGCTGGGTTTGGGTGCGAGAGTCTGAGTGGTTTCTGTAGTTTCCCTGTTGACTGGGTGTTCGGGGGTTGCCTGTAGGTTTGGGAGTGTTGTTGTGGCTGTGATGGCTTGTGTTGGTGCTGGTTGTGTGGTGGTCGTTGTGCGTTGGGTTTTGCTTGCGGGTGTAGATGTGGTAATTGTAGGGTGAGAGGCGGGGAGGGTGAGAGTGAGAGTTTGTGGGATGTGTGGGGTGTTTGTTTCATTTGCGATGTATGCGTCTCGCTGATTTTGGTCCCATACGGAGACTGGGTATACTGTTTTGCGTGCGTGAGTGTTGTTGTTTGGGGGTGGTGTTGGTAGTAGTGGTTTGTATGCTTGCGGTGTGGGTTTTTTGGTTTGGATTTTGGCCGTGTTTATATGTCTGTTGGCCTGTTGGGTGAGTGATAGTCTGTGGGGGCATTGGTTCGAGAGTGATGAGTGTTTTATGGATTTGCAGTGGATGCACCAGGGTGTGCATATGCCTGGGCAGTCCGTTTGAGCACAGTTTTTGCATTTAGTTTTTTTGAAAGTACATTGGTTAGCGGTGTGATTATATTGTAGGCAATTAGAACATTGCTTTACTTGCTTGATGTATGGTTTGACCTCTAAGTTATGGTTAGCGCCGAAAGTGATATGTTTGGGGGCTTCAGGGTGTTTAGCTGTTTTTTTGAAGTTTATTATTACAATAGGTGTGGGGGTGGTTTTCCCGTTTCTGTTTGATTTAATCCTGCGGAGGCTAGTTATTTGTGGTTGGGTTTGGATAGTGTTAGCTTCTTTGGCGTATATGTCGAGGTCCTCATCGGTTTCCCTTGGGTGCACTCGAATAACTCCCCTAGTGTATATTTGCCAGTTAGGTTTAGAGCTATTTACGGTGAATTGGAATATTTGTTTAATTTTAGTTGCTGCTATGTAGGATTCTTGATTTGGGAAGATTATCTGATATCCTTTGAAACTACGTTTGATGTTTAGGTAATTGATTTTTTGTTGCCTTAGCCACATGCCTATTTTATTTATGGTCAGTGTTGGAGCTAGTTGTACTGAGGGGGTGGCCGAAAAAAGTAGAGGGCCCATGTGGTGATGAGGGCTGCGGGTGAGAGGGTGTGTGAGGTAGGTGATGCCGATGCGTCTAGTTTGCGTTTTTTTGAGTTGCATGCTTGGGGAGGTGGGGTGCTGGGTTGAGTTTCCATGTAGGAGGCTTGAGGGTCTTCATCGCCGTAGCCTGCGGGAATGAGTGAGGGTGTTGCCCTGTCGGAGGTGTTGTGCGCCTCCGCAGGTGTAGGGGATGTAATGCCAGAGATTTCGCATATCTCGATTTGTCTTTGGTCTGTCATGCTGGGATTGGGTGTATAGGATGTGTGTGTGAGTTTTGGTGTTTGAGGTGAGGGGTTGTGGATGGAGTGTTTTGGAAGGGGTGAGTAGTGTTTGCGGTGTTTTGGGTTTGTGAGTTTAATTGGAGGGCTTGTGTTTGAGTTTGTTTAGGTGGGCTTTGTGAGTGTAGTTTTAGGTTTGGGCTTGGGTGTGAGCGTTGATTAGGAGGTGTAGGTTGTTGTGAATGGATTGGTGAGTGGTTATATAATTACCTTTGAAGTTCTCCCTGGGCTTGCTATCAGCGGTGCTGTGCGTGGGCTTGAGGAGGCTCTGGAGGCTTGGAGAGGTGTTGCTCGCTTGGAGTACAAACTGCAACTGTGGGATTCTGAACCGAAATCGTGAGGTTTGAGGGTGTCAGGTGCCCGGTCGGAAGTGTTGTGTGCTTCCGCTGGTGTTGATGTGTCGGTTTGGTGGATGTCTGCCTGGGTGGTGATACGTGCGTCGGACATGTTGGTGTGGAGTTGGGTGAGTGGGTGTGGTGCGTGAGTTTTGCTGAGTAGTAGTGAGTGAGAGGTATTTAAGGAGGGTGTTTGTGTGGAGTATGGGTGGCTAGGTGAGCTGTGTTTAACTGTTTTTACGGTTTTAGGGTTGGTTTAGGGTGTTTGGGGGGTTTGTTTATTTAGCTACGAGATTTGAGGGTTTTGGTTTTTAGCGGGCTTGGGTGTGAGTAAATTTAACTAAGTTGTGTGGGTGTGTTTTGATAATTACCGAGGGTTGCTCTTGGGCTGGCTAGCAGTGGATACTGTGCTGGCTTGGGAGACTTGGTTTGGTGGCTGGAGCGCTTGGATGGCTTGGTAGGCTGGAGAGGTGTTGCTAGCTTGGAGTACAAACTGCAGATGACGCGGACCCAACACAAGCCAAACACTTTTTATAGAGACTATGTTGAGAATGTAGAGGGAAAAGGGCTTCACTTTGAGCCCCTTGTTTTCTTTAAATACGATGTACCGTGACATTATAAAGTGGTATATAGGTAGATATAATGCTAGTCTATAGATTTAAAGACATATGATGATACATTTGTGTGTTTAAAGTGCATTTTGACAGCGGGGGCCAAGTGGGACCCAACACAAGCCAAACACTTCTGATAGAGACTATGTTGAGAATGTGGAGTGAAAAAGGCTTCACTTTGAGCTCTGTGTTTTCTTTAACTACTGAAATATGAGACAATAAAGTGGTATATAATTAGATATAATACTAGTCTTTAGATATAAAGAATGTTAGGAACTTTAGAAGTGCTTGGACAGTTATTAACACCTGTCGTGTCAGTCCTTTGACATTCGCGAATATCCACTTCCAGAAAACATCCTGTGTTGGTTTAACACGAATTAGTAAAGGTTAATAAGGGATGCCCAACACGTTAATTAATGAAAGAAGAGTTGTCAAAACACTGTCGTTTCCTGCCCAGGACATCACACCCCTACACGCTAAGGTCGGTGAGAAGCATTCTAATCAAAGAATACACACAGTCAAGACACTGACTTTTCTACGAGACGCACGGTATGTAGTCATAATCATCAGTTTATTACATTGTTGAAGGTGAATTTTTATTCAAACTCAATTAAATGAGCATAACTATACGTTTGTGGACATTTGAGATCTGCCTAGATATGCGCGTTTCGTTTTATTATTCTGCAATCCATTTTTAGTATTACCCGTTGGCCCGGCCCGACTTTTCTTGGCCCGACTTTTAGGCAATCCCGGGGAGGAGTACTCCAACTAGATCCCTGGGTAGAGCGTTGTTGATGTTCCTTGTAGGGTAAGTCATAGTGATAACGACTGTGTACCAACGAACAACTGTGGACGTGCACTGACGACTGACGAACGACCATCGACTGAGGCCATGAGGCAGAGAGCATCTATATGATCATGTAAGGACAACGACATTAATAAGATAACAAGGGGTAGAAACTAACAGGTGGTGCTGATAGGTGATTAGCAATAGACAATAGAAGCCAACACTTTACACTAATTAGTGCTGATGGTATGGAAGCCAGTACTTCAGTTATCATAGATTCTTTCAACATCTCATTCCTGATGTATGCGGATGATATTGTTCTCATCGCACCTAATGAAGATAACTTACAAAAGCTACTCGATTGTTTACATCAGTGGTCCACCAAATGGAAGCTAACAGTGAATAGAGACAAAACAAACATCATGCACTGTAGAACAGCATCAACACCTAGATGTGATATTCAGTTCAAATGTGGAAATGTCAATATTGATTATTGTACAGAATATAAATATCTAGGAATGTGGATCAACGAACTTTGTGACTACAGGAAAACAGTTAAAGAAATATGTAAAGCGGCAAACAGGGCACTTGGAGTTATTTTCAGTAAGTTCAACCATTTGGGAGGTTTAAGCCATGCAGTGTTCACCAAATTATTTGATAGTTATGTGCAACCAGTTCTTAACTATAGTGCAAGTGTGTGGGGCATAAATATGTACAAAGAAATAAGTTATATTCAGAATAAAGCCTCCAGATTCTTCTTGGGAGTGAGAAAGAATTCCTCTAAACCAATCAATATTCACGGCCGAACTAATGGGCATGGCCTCAGCCCTCCATAATCAAGAATCCAAAAACCACCCTAATACTTACCGACTCCCTAAGTGGACTGCAAGCCCTCCAAATCAAAAATTCCCCAAAACGACCTAAATTAATAAATCAAATACTTAAAAGCTCCAACGACCTAACTAAGGCAGGCAAACAAATAATCTTCTTGTGGATACCCTCCCACGTAGGAATATACGGTAATGAAAACGCCGATAAAGCAGCTAAACTATCCCTCAAAATCCCAGAAATAAGCTTAAACTTACCCATCTCAAAATCAGAAATTAAAAGTGTAAACAAGCAAAAAATCACCAAAAAATGGCATAACCTATATCTAAACTCAAATAGCCAAATCAAAAAAGTGCTCAGCAAACCACTAACCAACCAAAAATTCTCCATCCATCAAAAAAAATGGACAGAGTAATCACTAAACTCCAAACAGGACACACCAATCTAAATAACCACCTAAAAAAATATAAAAAACACACACTACAGGTAACTGCCCACACTGCAAACAACCAGAAACCCCAGAACACGCACTCATCCACTGCACACACTACCTAGCACATCGAACCCCATTACAAACCACCCTCAATCTAAACAAGGCTCTCACTCTAGAAGCAATACTAAACCCACAAAATAAACTAGAAAACTTCAAGGCCTTAGGCGTATTCTTAATAAAAACGGAACTAATAAAACGCATCTAAAAACAATAACCTACCAAATCAAAATCACATAAACAAACAAACATCCACCATACCCAGCTCCCTTAGTTCTCCTCCCCAACCCCATCGGCATCTATTCCAAATCTCAAAATTCCCAAATTCTATATAAGCATCCCCTAAACCCCACTCTTGGGTTGCACAGACCACTTTCGCCCCTTTCGGAAACACATTAAATGGCCTGGCCGGGCCCGTGTGCGAAATGCGCATCAGTCGGAAAGCGCACGTTAAATCTCCAAAGTAAGTAAGTAAGATATATTAATAATCTATAGATGTGAATCCATTTGATGATACATCTGTGAGGTTTAAGTTGATTTTGACAGTCCGTGCCAAGTCAGACCGAACACTTCTAACAGGGATTTTCTTAAGAAACTACAGTAAAAGAGCTTGACTTTAACGGCCCAGTTTGCTTTGAATGCGATATACTGTGACATATATGGTGATATATACACTAGTCTATAGATGTAAATACATTTGAAGATACATTTGTGTGTTTAAAGTAGATTTTGACCGCCCGGGCCAAGTCAGACCCAACACAAGCCAAACACTTCTGATAGAGACTATGTTGAGAATGTAGAGGAAAAAGGGCTTCACTTTGAGCCCCTTGTTTTCTATAAATATTGCGATCTGTGACATTATAAAGTGGTGTATAGATAGATATAACACTAATCTATAGATGTAAACACATTTGATGATACATCTGTGTGTTTAAAGTAGATTTTGACCGCCCGGGCCAAGTCGGACCCAACACATGCCAAACACGACTGTGGATTCTGAACCGAAATCGTGAGGTTTGAGGGTGTCAGGTGCCCGGTCGGAAGTGTTGTGTGCTTCCGCTGGTGTTGATGTGTCGGTTTGGTGGATGTCTGCCTGGGTGGTGATACGTGCGTCGGACATGTTGGTGTGGAGTTGGGTGAGTGGGTGTGGTGCGTGAGTTTTGCTGAGTAGTAGTGAGTGAGAGGTATTTAAGGAGGGTGTTTGTGTGGAGTATGGGTGGCTAGGTGAGCTGTGTTTAACTGTTTTTACGGTTTTAGGGTTGGTTTAGGGTGTTTGGGGGGTTTGTTTATTTAGCTAAGAGATTTGAGGGTTTTGGTTTTTAGCGGGCTTGGGTGTGAGTAAATTTAACTAAGTTGTGTGGGTGTGTTTTGATAATTACCGAGGGTTGCTCTTGGGCTGGCTAGCAGTGGATACTGTGCTGGCTTGGGAGACTTGGCTTGGTGGCTGGAGCGCTTGGATGGCTTGGTAGGCTGGAGAGGTGTTGCTAGCTTGGAGTACAAACTGCAGATGACGCGGACCCAACACAAGCCAAACACTTTTTATAGAGACTATGTTGAGAATGTAGAGTGAAAAGGGCTTCACTTTGAGCCCCTTGTTTTCTTTAAATACGATGTACCGTGACATTATAAAGTGGTATATAGGTAGATATAATGCTAGTCTATAGATTTAAAGACATATGATGATACATTTGTGTGTTTAAAGTGCATTCTGACAGCGGGGGCCAAGTGGGACCCAACACAAGCCAAACACTTCTGATAGAGACTATGTTGAGAATGTGGAGTGAAAAAGGCTTCACTTTGAGCTCTGTGTTTTCTTTAACTACTGAAATATGAGACAATAAAGTGGTATATAATTAGATATAATACTAGTCTTTAGATATAAAGAATGTTAGGAACTTTAGAAGTGCTTGGACAGTTATTAACACCTGTCGTGTCAGTCCTTTGACATTCGCGAATATCCACTTCCAGAAAACATCCTGTGTTGGTTTAACACGAATTAGTAAAGGTTAATAAGGGATGCCCAACACGTTAATTAATGAAAGAAGAGTTGTCAAAACACTGTCGTTTCCTGCCCAGGACATCACACCCCTACACGCTAAGGTCGGTGAGAAGCATTCTAATCAAAGAATACACACAGTCAAGACACTGACTTTTCTACGAGGCGCACGGTATGTAGTCATAATCATCAGTTTATTACATTGTTGAAGGTGCATTTTTATTCAAACTCAATTAAATGAGCATAACTATACGTTTGTGGACATTTGAGATCTGCCTAGATATGCGC
Source organism: Haliotis cracherodii (assembly GCF_022045235.1). Classification (NCBI taxonomy): domain Eukaryota; kingdom Metazoa; phylum Mollusca; class Gastropoda; order Lepetellida; family Haliotidae; genus Haliotis; species Haliotis cracherodii. Next base: position 37,396,178 of record NW_027266286.1, read on the forward strand.
GTTTCGTTTTATTATTCTGCAATCCATTTTTAGTATTACCCGTTGGCCCGGCCCGACTTTTCTTGGCCCGACTTTTAGGCAATCCCGGGGAGGAGTACTCCAACTAGATCCCTGGGTAGAGCGTTGTTGATGTTCCTTGTAGGGTAAGTCATAGTGATAACGACTGTGTACCAACGAACAACTGTGGACGTGCACTGACGACTGACGAACGACCATCGACTGAGGCCATGAGGCAGAGAGCATCTATATGTACATGTAAGGACAACGACATTAATAAGATAACAAGGGGTAGAAACTAACAGGTGGTGCTGATAGGTGATTAGCAATAGACAATAGAAGCCAACACTTTACACTAATTAGTGCTGATGGTATGGAAGCCAGTACTTCAGTTATCATAGATTCTTCCAACATCTCATTCCTAATGTATGCGGATGATATTGTTCTCATCGCACCCAATGAAGATAACTTACAAAAGCTACTCGATTGTTTACATCAGTGGTCCACCAAATGGAAGCTAACAGTGAATAGAGACAAAACAAACATCATGCACTGTAGAACAGCATCAACACCTAGATGTGATATTCAGTTCAAATGTGGAAATGTCAATATTGATTATTGTACAGAATATAAATATCTAGGAATGTGGATCAACGAACTGCAACAAACTGCAAACAATCAAATATCTGCACCCCTAAACTTAAAATACCCAAAATAGACACAACACTAGCTAGCCAAATAAATAAACAAACCGACCCAAACATAGCTAAAACTACCACACTAGCATACATACACAAAAATTGGCCAAATTGGTGTCACATTTACACGGACGGATCCTCAGATCCGACCTCCAAACACACAGGTTTCGGAGTCCATACCACACAACCAACTAAAACCACACAATCCTTCCGACTCCCAAATAACCAATCAATATTCACGGCCGAACTAATGGGCATGGCCTCAGCCCTCCACAATCAAGAATCCAAAAACAACCAAAAAATCCTAATACTTACTGACTCCCTAAGTGGACTATAAATATGTTCTACCAAGAATGGCACTCCACTTTAGAGGATAGTTCGCGTTATGAATATTACAAAACTTTCAAGACTTTACTTCAACCAGAAATATATTTATCAGTACTCACTACGGAAAACTTAAGAAAACAGTTAATTAAATATCGACTTGGTTTGCTAGACCTATTTGTAAATGAAGGAAGAAAACTGTCCATTGAAAAAGTGAAAAGAATTTGTCCATTGTGTAAGCTAGAGATAGAAAATGAAATTCATTTTGTGTTTGTCTGTCCATTTTACAATGATCTCCGAAAGAAATATATAAAAGATTATTTAATAGCAATGTCACCGATAAACGCCTTTGTAGTTATGCTGACGACAAAGAACGAATCAAATATATTAAATCTTTCTCTTTATATTAAGCATGCATTAGCCAAAAGAAATGAATTAATCAAACAACGTGTATATCCCAATGTGTAACAAATGTAATTGTATCTACATGCGTAACTCTTTTCTTGTATATGGGCCGGTGGCCTTTTGTACAATAAACTTCTTTGATTGACTACAAGCCCTCCAAAACAAAAATACCAAAAACCGACCTAAATTAATAAATCAAATACTTAAAAGCTCCAACGACCTAACAAAAGCAGGCAAACAAATAACCTTCTTGTGGATACCCGCCCACGTAGGAATATACGGTAATGAAAACGCCGATAAAGCGGCTAAACTATCCCTTAAAATCCCAGAAATAAGCTTAAACTTACCCATCTCAAAAAAAGAAATTAAAAGTGTAAACAAACAAAAAATCACCAAAAAATGGCATAACCTATATCTAAACTCAAATAGCAAAATCAAAAGAGTGCTCAGCAAACCACTAACCAAACCAAAAATTCTCCATCCATCAAAAAAAATCGACAGAGTAATCACTAAACTCCAAACAGGACACACCAACCTAAATAACCACCTAAAAAATTTAAAAAACACACTACAGGTAACTGCCCACACTGCAAACAACCAGAAACCCCAGAACACGCACTCATCCACTGCACACACTACCTAACACATCGAACCGCATTACAAACCACCCTCAATCTAAACAAGGCTCTCACTCTAGAAGCAATACAAAACCCACAAAATAAACTAGAAAACTTCAAGGCCTTAGGCGTATTCTTAATAAAAACGGAACTAATAAAACGCATCTAAAACCATAATAACCTACCAAATCAAAATCACATAAACAAACAATCATCCACCATACCCAGCTCCCTTAGTTCTCCTCCCCAACCCCATCGGCATCTATTCCAAATCTCAAAATTCCCAAATTCTATATAAGCAACCCCTAAAGCCCCCTCTTGGGTTGCACAGACCACCCTCGCCCCTTTCGGAAACACATTAAATGGCCTGGCCGGGCCCGTGTGCGAAATACGCATCAGTCGGAAAGCGCACGTTAAATCTCCAAAGTAAGTAAGTAAGTAAGTAATCAACGAACTTTGTGACTACAGGAAAACAGTTAAAGAAATATGTAAAGCGGCAAACAGGGCACTTGGAGTTATTTTCAGTAAGTTCAACCATTTGGGAGGTTTAAGCCATGCAGTGTTCACCAAATTATTTGATAGTTATGTGCAACCAGTTCTTAACTATAGTGCAAGTGTGTGGGGCATAAATATGTACAAAGAAATAAGTTATATTCAGAATAAAGCCTCCAGATTCTTCTTGGGAGTGAGAAAGAATTCCTCTAATGTTGCCGTCAGAGGAGAGATGGGATGGAGAAGCCAAGATACTAAAATTAAAATTGAAGTTCTTCGAAGTTTCCATAAAATTATCACCTCCTGTGAAACATCTGTGTGTGCCATAGTCCATAAATGGTCATTTGAAAGAAAATCCTCCTGGGATTATAGGGTGTGTGAATTTGTGAAAAAAATAGGTATTCATGGAAATATGGACGTTTCAAACTTTTGTGTCAAGGCTAAACGTGCCTCATTTCTCAAAGCATGCCTTGAAGTGTTGGATACAAGAGACATACAAAAGTGGTTCTCGGATATATTTAATTACAAAGGCAATTGTAATGGAAATAAATTACATTGTGGAAACCTTCCACTGGCTATAGAAAGTGGCAGGTATACCAAGCCTGTGACTCCTTTGGTAAATAGACTTTGTCAACTATGTCAGGAACAGTTAATCGAAGATGAAGTTCACTTTGTTGTGGTGTGCAAATTCTACAATGTTTTAAGGAAATGTTTATTTGATACATGCAATAATCATTTCAGTGGTTTCTGTGAACTGTCCACGTTAGATAAATAGAAGTGGTTGATGAACACTGAATGTATCCAGCTAGAATTGGCGAGATGTGTTCAGAAAATGTATTACAAAAGGCTGCAAGGTGTAAAACAACTTAATTATTGAATTTGAATTTTATATGAAAAGTGTAATTGAGTGTGTGAGGTTATGGGTTATGGGTGTGTGTGGGGAGGGGATATGAAAGTTGGTACGGTCAGAAGAAAGGATATGGATTGTGTGTAGATGCATGAGTTTGGGTATGGGTGTATTTGTGAGTGAGGTTGAGTGTCTGTGTGTATGTGTGCGTGCGTGTATGTCTCGAGTGACGGGGTGGGGGATATCTGAATGTGTTTGCGTGTTTGTTTAGTATGTGCGGGAGAATATTAAAATGATTGATTGTGTGCGTGCGTGAGTGAGTGCGTGAGTACGTATGTATATACGTGTGTATGCATGGATGCATTATATGATTGTGTTAGTGAATATGTGTATATGTAGATATTAAGAATGTGCATGATTACTTTTTATATCTAATTGTATTTTAATATTTGTAATACCTTAAGGTGTCATTTCGGCCCATTGAGGCCTGGTGTTTGTATTTTAAGTATGCGCTAAATGTTGTATTGCTTTGTAACACATGACACTGTAATAAACTATATTATATATATATATATATATATATATATATATATATATATATATATATATATATATATATATATATATATATATAGGCAATGAACACTGGGCAGTTGGGAGGCCGGGGGGTAATTTGCACTGAAAGGTGAAAGAAGGGACATAGCAATAGGCAAATGGAAGCCAGCTAGGTAACTAGCACCGATAAAGGTCAAAGCAATAAGTCCCAAGCAAAGGCAGATAGGTTCCCTGGTCACGGTTCATGACTGGCTAGTGTCTCCTGACGTCAATGGTTTCTTGTAGTTTTCTTTGTCGCCAATTGTTGTTGTTGATAGACAGGACTTTGGTGGCTTCTCACATTATGTTATGGTTTGGGCTATTCAGGATGTGTTTGGAAATAGCAGATTTCAGGTCGAGTTTGTTAACAGGGGTCCGATGTTCTTTGAGTCTGGTGTTGAGGGATCTGAGGGTTTCTCCAATGTACTGCATGGTGGCCACAGTTGCATGGGATATTGTATATACATCCTCGGGGGTTGGGACTTACACTGCTTGTGCCTCTGCCATTGGCTTGTTGATGGGTCTTGATGGACTTGCCGCTAGAGATGGTGACATCTATGCAGGCTTTGTTCTTGATGAGGCGGGAAATCTGATGAGTGTCAGGGCCTTGGTAGGGTATGATGATTCTGATGGGCGATGGAGCTGGTTTGGGCCGGGGATCGGAGTTTCTGAGGGCCTTGCGGATGCTTTTGGAGACTAGGTGGGCAGATAGCTGATGAGGGAGGTGAAGGTTTCCTTCAGATGGTCCAGTTCAGTGCTGAGGGCATCAGGGTGGCAAATGGAATTGGTACGTCGGGTGAGGGTGGCGATGATGGCTTGTTTTATCTGGGGATGGTGGCAGGAGTTGTAGTGGATGTACTGGTCTGTGTGTGTGGGCTTGTGGTACACTGATGTTCATAGATGGGACCCGTCTAGGAAAGGAAGGTGTTGTCCTTACATGTCCTCACATGTACATATATATGCTCTCTGGCTCATGGCATTCATTCACCTGATGAAGGAGTAAGCATATACTACGAAACGTTGTGTTCCTCATAATAAAGAAGTTGACATCCATATATTCCCTCCCTTATTAATCATTTAGTATGATTTGAAGAACACTTCTGATAGAGACTATGTTGAGAATGTAGAGGGAAAAGGGCTTCACTTTGAGCCCCTTGTTTTCTTTAAATACGATGTACCGTGACATTATAAAGTGGTATATAGGTAGATATAACACTGATCTATAGATATAAACACATTTGATGATACTTATATGTATTTAAAGTTGATTTTGACAGCCCGGGCCAAGTCGGACCCAACTTACTTACTTACACTTGGAGATTTTACGTGCGCTTTCCGACTGAAGCGTATTTCGCACACGGGCCCGGCAGGGCCATTTAGTGTAGCTTCGAAAGGGATACGAAAGGATTTGCAATCCAGAGGGGGAGTTTACTGGTTGCTTATATAGAATTTGGAAATTTTGAGATATTGAATAAATGCCAGGGGGGAGTGGTGGGTGGACTAAGGGAGTTTGTTAGGGTGTATTTGTTGGTTTATGTGGTGTTTTGGGTGGTTGGATTGTTATTAGATGCGATTAATTAGGTCTGTTTTGGTTAAGTATACGCCTAGGGCTTTAAATTGTTCTATGTTATTTTGTGGGTTTAGGATTGCTTCTAGGGTAAGAGCCTTTTTTAGATTTAGGTTTGTTTGTAGTATTGCTCGGTGGGTTTGGTAGTGGATGCAGTGTATGAGTGCGTGTTCTGGGGTTTCTAGGTTTTTGCAGTGTGGGCACTTTCCGGTTGCGTGTTTTTAAATTTTTAGGAGGTGGCTATTTAGTTTGGTGTGTCCTGTTTGGAGTTTAGTGATTATTCTATCGATTTTTTTGGATGGGTGAAGGATTTGGGGTTTGGTTAGGGTTTTTCAGGACTTTTTGGATTTGGGTATTTGATTTTTGATAGAGGTTATGCCATCTTTGGGTGATTTTTCGTTTGTTGATACTTTTGATCTCTGATTTTGATATGGGTAGCTTTAAGCTTATTTCGGGGATTTTGAGGGATTGTTTAGCGGCTTGATCGGCGTTTTCGTATATTAGGCGTGTTTATTTTAGGGGATAGGCCCTCAAAGAGATCATTTATCATTATGTTAAAGAGTGTGGGGCTAAGAAAACGGCCCTGGGGAGTGCCATTTTCTAGGGGACACTGGTCCGATAGAGCCTGGTCTATACCCACTGTTATTTTGCGATCTTTTAGAAAGTCCTGGATGTAGTTTACGATTTGTCCTTTTAGTCCTATTTTTTTAAGTTTTTGTATTAGTCCGTTATGCCAAACCATGTCGAATGCCTTTGAGAAGTCCAAAAAGATGCCTGTTGTGTATTGTTTGATGAGTTGTCCTGTTTTGATGTCCTGTTCTAGTCGGGCGAGATTGTCTAAGGTTGAGCGGCCAGGAGTGAACACGCTTTGGTCTGGGTTTATGATGTTAATTAGAGTTAGGTAGGGTTGTAGTCTATTTTTGGCCATAGATTCCATTACTTTGCATAGGTTTGAGGTTAGGGATATTGGTCTATAAGAGTTTGCCTGTTTTTTTGGTTTGTCGGGGTTTAGGGATTGGGATGACTACGGCCTGTTTCCAAGGGGTTGGTACCTGACCGTTTTGATAGATTAGGTTATACAGTTTTAGTAGTGCATGGAGTAGTTTGGGGGGAAGTTTTTTTATTATTTGGTAGGATGTTAGGTCTACTCCTGGGGCGGTTCCCTTTTTTCCTATTTTGGAGTAGTAGTTTAGTTCTTCCACTGAGTAGGGATGGTTAATTTCGAGGTTATCATTATTTGGTTCTTTGGTAGGTTTGGCTTCTGCTTAGAGCTTTTGTTGGAATTTATCACTGAAGTTAGTGTTACTGCTTATGGCTGAGAAGTGATTTGCTAGGTTGTTTGCTTTTTCGCTGGGGTTGGTTGAGTTGTTTATGTTAGGTGTTTTTTTTATGACGTTTTAGGCCTCTAATGGCGTGGATTTTACGCCAGACCGTTCTGGCATCTGTACGGTTATTTAATCCTTCGCAAAAAAAATTCCAGTCTCTGGTTTTGGCTATTTTGACTAGGTTTTGGACCTCGTGGTTTAGTTGGTGAGCTACCGGTATATGGTTATGGTTGCGTTTGGCTCTATTGAAGGTTGTTTTACGTTTTCGTCTAGTTTGTTCTATTTCCATTTCGTTCCTGTTTTATTTTATTTTTTAAAGGGGATTGAAGTTTTAGCTGCGTTAATTATGTATTCTGTTAAGTTTTTGCAGTAGATTTCTAAATCACTATTCTCTAGCTCTTGTAGATTAGCTTGGTTGCAGATTTCTTGGAATTTATCCCAGTTGGCCTGGTTATAGTTGAATTTAGGTTCTGAGTTTTCTGTTTGGTTGGGGACGTTAGTATTGCCTATGGTTATGTTTATTGGGAAGTGGTCACTTCCTAGTGGGGCGTCGTGAACTTCCCATTGGGTACTTTGTGCAAGAACTGCTGTGCGAGTAGTACGAGATCGTTTGCCTCTATCCATTCAGAGATTAGTTTGCCGTGGTTATCTAGTTTATCACCCGTGCCCCAGGTGGGGTGGAGGGCGTTAAAGTCTCCTAGGAATATTGTTGATTTGTTGCCTATTTGTTGTAGTATGTTTAGATCCTCGGGTTGGATTTGTTGTTGTTGCCAATGGAAGATATTTATGATGTTTATTTTATTGTTATTTAATGTGATTTGGATACCGTTCGCTTCTAGGTTTGGAGTGTTTATTTTGATTTCTTCATAGTTGATATCTTCTCTAATTAGTATGATTAAACCTCCTGATGCTCTAGTGATTTGGGATTTGGGTCGATCTGTTCTGACTATGTTATAGTTTGCTAGGGTAAATTTTGATTTATTTGAGAATTTAGTTTCCTGGATGCATGCTACATGCGGTCCTTTGTTTAGTTTAAATTTTGCTTTAAGTTCATGGCTGTGAGAGTTAAGCCCGTCAGCGTTCCACTGGAATATATTTAGACCTGTCATTATTTGGGTTTTGAGCGTTTGGAGATTGGATTTTTAGCTTGTTTTTTGTTTTTAATTAGAGGTTGCTGCTATAAAGCATGTTTGGAAGGATTCGTAGTTTTGATTGGTAAGTCTTAGTTTGTATGCTACTTTATGTAGGGCTTTTGTGCTGGCTGTTGGGTTGATTTGTTTAAGCATGTAAGCCAGTAAGATAGTTATGTTATTTAGTTTGGAATTTGGGAGTATTTGGGGTTTCCGTTTGTGGTTTTTGTTTTTTTTAGGGGCTGAGCGAGTAATTTCATTTATGTCCTCATCAATTTCGAATTGGCATTCGTCTGTGTTATTTTGGTTTATTTCCTCACTCTCCATGGGGGTTGTTTGAGTGTCTGGTTGTGTTTGCGTGTGCGTGCTGGGTGTGTCCATGGTTTGGTTACTGTTTGGGTTTTCGGGTTGTGCTTGCTCGGGTATGATTGTTGTTGCCCTGGTGGCTGAGTGCTGTATGGTGATGGGGTGGGTAGTGGCGGGTGAGATGTGGTTTGTTTTGCGTGCGGGTGTGGATGTTTTGATTGTGTTGGGTGTGGTGGTGGTTTGAGGGTTGTGTGTGTGGTGGATTGCTGGGTGTACTCCTTGCAGGATGCCATCCCATGCGGAGACTAGATGTGGGGTGTTGTTTGGTTGCGGTGTGGGTAGTAGTGGTTGTTTTGGATGCTGTGTTTGTTTTCTTGTTTGCTGTTTGGCCGTGTCTATACTGATGTGTCTGTTGGCCTGTTGTGTGAGGGTGTGTCTGTGGGGGCATTTGTTTGAGAGTGAGGAGTGTTCTGTGTTTCTACTGTGTATGCACCAGGGTGCGCAGGTCCCTGGGCAGTCCGTTTGAGCGCATTTTCTACATTTAGTCTTTTGGAATTTGCATCGGTTAGCTGTATGATTGTACTGAAGGCAGTTTGAGCATTGTTTAACCTGTTTGATGTAGGGTTTGACTTCTAGTTTGGTGGCTGCGCCAAAGGAGATGAATTTAGGGGCTTCTGGATATTTTGCTGGGTTTTTTTAAAGTTTATAATGACGATTGGGGTGTTTGAGGTTTTTCCGTTCCTATTTGAAGTGATTCTCCTAGTGTTGGTGATTTTAGGTTGGGGGAAAGTGTCTGTGTTTTCATTAGCTTCATTTGCGTACATTAGTAGATCTTCTTCAATTTCCCTAGGGTTAACCCTAATTACTCCTCTAGTGTAGAGCGGCCACTTTGGGGTTTGGTGGGTTACTGTGTATCGGAATATTTGAGTATATTTTTTGGGCTGCGTTGAGGGAGTCTTGATCTGGGAATATTATCTGAAGACCTTTATGTGCTTCTTTAATTTTGTCGAAATAGATTTTTTGCTTTTTAAACCATATTCCTACTTTGTTGGCGGTGAGGACTTTAGTTAGGGTGTTTATGGGGCCGGCTGCGCAGAAGTAAAGGGCGAATGTGATTATGGATGCAGGGAAGGTAGGTGGTGTGGGTGTGGAGTTGGAAGAGTCCAATTTCCTTTTCTTAAGGTTGATTGTTTGTGTGGGCGATTCGGTGGTCTCGGTAGGTGAGGCGACTGTGGATTCTGAACCGAAATCGTGAGGTTTGAGGGTGTCAGGTGCCCGGTCGGAAGTGTTGTGTGCTTCCGCTGGTGTTGGTGTGTCGGTTTGGTGGATGTCTGCCTGGGTGGTGATACGTGCGTCGGACATGTTGGTGTGGAGTTGGGTGAGTGGGTGTGGTGCGTGAGTTTTGCTGAGTAGTAGTGAGTGAGAGGTATTTAAGGAGGGTGTTTGTGTGGAGTATGGGTGGCTAGGTGAGCTGTGTTTAACTGTTTTTTACGGTTTTAGGGTTGGTTTAGGGTGTTTGGGGTTTTTGTTTATTTAGCTAAGAGATTTGAGGGTTTTGGTTTTTAGCGGGCTTGGGTGTGAGTAAATTTAACTAAGTTGTGTGGGTGTGTTGTGATAATTACCGAGGGTTGCTCTTGGGCTGGCGCCCTAGCCCGGAAACATCCACTACTTACTCCAATTTCCCAAAGAATAACCAATTACCTAAACGAACACAAAATAAATAATCTTAAACAAAACAATAAATCATCCAATATCTTCACTCCAAAACTTAAAATACCAAAAATAGACACAACACTAGCCGATACACTAAATAAACAGACCGATCCTAACATCGCTAAAACCACCACACTAGCATACATACATGAACATTGGCCAAATTGGTGTCACATATACACAGACGGATCCTCAGATCCGATCTCAAAACACACAGGTTTCGGAGTCCACATCGCACAACCAACCAAAGACACACAATCTTACCGACTCCCAAACAACCAATCCATATTCACGGCCGAACTAATGGGCATGGCCTCAGCACTACACAATCAGCAATCTAAAAAACACCAAAAAATCCTCATCCTAACCGACTCTCTCAGTGGACTACAAGCCCTCAAAAATAAAAACACTAAAAACCGCCCCAAACTAATAAATCAAATACTCAATAGCTCAAACAACTTAACTAAGGTAGGTAAACAAATAGAGTTCATTTGGATCCCCGCCCACGTAGGAATCTTTGGAAATGAAAAGGCAGATAAAGCAGCAAAATTATCCCTTAAACTCCCAGAAATAAGCTTAAACTTACCCAGCTCAAAATCAGAAATCAAAAGTGTCACTAAACAAAAAATTAACAAAAAATGGCAAAATATATACCAAAACTCAAATAGCCAAATCAGGAAAGTACTCAAAAAACCCTTAAATAAACCCAAAATACTACACCCATCCAAACAAATCGACAGAATAATTACCAAACTACAAACAGGCCACACCAAACTAAATAATCACCGTAAAATAGCTAAACTACACACAACAGGAAACTGCCCACATTGCAAACAACAAGAAACACCAGAACACGTACTCATTCACTGCACACACTACCAAACACACCGAACAACACTACAGACCACCCTAAATCTTAAAACCGGACTTACACTAGAATCAATCCTAAACCCACAAAATAAATTAGAAAAATTCAAAGCCTTAGGCATATACTTAATAAAAACAGGACTAAATAGTCGCATTTAAACCCCAAATAAAATATTAAAACCAAAACTACCTTATTTGATAACCACCCAACACACACAGCTCCCTTAGTTCGTCCCCCACCCACTCTTGGCATTCTTTCCAAATCTCAAAATTTCAAAATTACTATATAAGTAACCCCTAAAGCCCCCTCCTGGGTTGCACAAACTCACTTTTCCCCTTTTTGGAAACACATTAAATGGCCTGGCCGGGCCCGTGTGCGACATACGCTTGCAGTCGGAAAGCGCACGTTAAATCTCCAATATAAGTAAGTAAGTTGGGCTGGCTAGCAGTGGATACTGTGCTGGCTTGGGAGACTTGGCTTGGTGGCTGGAGCGCTTGGATGGCTTGGTAGGCTGGAGAGGTGTTGCTAGCTTGGAGTACAAACTGCAGATGACGCGGACCCAACACAAGCCAAACACTTTTTATAGAGACTATGTTGAGAATGTAGAGTGAAAAGGGCTTCACTTTGAGCCCCTTGTTTTCTTTAAATACGATGTACCGTGACATTATAAAGTGGTATATAGGTAGATATAATGCTAGTCTATAGATTTAAAGACATTTGATGATACATTTGTGTGTTTAAAGTGCATTTTGACAGCGGGGGCCAAGTGGGACCCAACACATGCCAAACACTTCTGATAGAGACTATGTTGAGAATGTAGAGTGAAAAAGGCTTCACTTTGAGCTCTGTGTTTTCTTTAACTACTGAAATATGAGACAATAAAGTGGTATATAATTAGATATAATACTAGTCTTTAGATATAAAGAATGTTAGGAACTTTAGAAGTGCTTGGACAGTTATTAACACCTGTCGTGTCAGTCCTTTGACATTCGCGAATATCCACTTCCAGAAAACATCCTGTGTTGGTTTAACACGAATTAGTAAAGGTTAATTAGGGATGCCCAACACGTTAATTAATGAAAGAAGAGTTGTCAAAACACTGTCGTTTCCTGCCCAGGACATCACACCCCTACACGCTAAGGCCGGTGAGAAGCATTCTAATCAAAGAATACACACAGTCAAGACACTGACTTTTCTACGAGACGCACGGTATGTAGTCATAATCATCAGTTTATTACATTGTTGAAGGTGCATTTTTATTCAAACTCAATTAAATGAGCATAACTATACGTTTGTGGACATTTGAGATCTGCCTAGATATGCGCGTTTCGTTTTATTATTCTGCAATCCATTTTTAGTATTACCCGTTGGCCCGGCCCGACTTTTCTTGGCCCGACTTTTAGGCAATCCCGGGGAGGAGTACTCCAACTAGATCCCTGGGTAGAGCGTTGTTGATGTTCCTTGTAGGGTAAGTCATAGTGATAACGACTGTGTACCAACGAACAACTGTGGACGTGCACTGACGACTGACGAACGACCATCGACTGAGGCCATGAGGCAGAGAGCATCTATATGATCATGTAAGGACAACGACATTAATAAGATAACAAGGGGTAGAAACTAACAGGTGGTGCTGATAGGTGATTAGCAATAGACAATAGAAGCCAACACTTTACACTAATTAGTGCTGATGGTATGGAAGCCAGTACTTCAGTTATCATAGATTCTTTCAACATCTCATTCCTAATGTGTGCGGATGATATTGTTCTCATCGCACCTAATGAAGATAACTTACAAAAGCTACTCGATTGTTTACATCAGTGGTCCACCAAATGGAAGCTAACAGTGAATAGAGACAAAACAAACATCATGCACTGTAGAACAGCATCAACACCTAGATGTGATATTCAGTTCAAATGTGGAAATGTCAATATTGATTATTGTACAGAATATAAATATCTAGGAATGTGGATCAACGAACTGCAACAAACTGCAAACAATCAAATATCTGCACCCCTAAACTTAAAATACCCAAAATAGACACAACACTAGCTAGCCAAATAAATAAACAAACCGACCCAAACATAGCTAAAACTACCACACTAGCATACATACACAAAAATTGGCCAAATTGGTGTCACATTTACACGGACGGATCCTCAGATCCGACCTCCAAACACACAGGTTTCGGAGTCCATACCACACAACCAACTAAAACCACACAATCCTTCCGACTCCCAAATAACCAATCAATATTCACGGCCGAACTAATGGGCATGGCCTCAGCCCTCCACAATCAAGAATCCAAAAACAACCAAAAAATCCTAATACTTACTGACTCCCTAAGTGGACTATAAATATGTTCTACCAAGAATGGCACTCCACTTTAGAGGATAGTTCGCGTTATGAATATTACAAAACTTTCAAGACTTTACTTCAACCAGAAATATATTTATCAGTACTCACTACGGAAAACTTAAGAAAACAGTTAATTAAATATCGACTTGGTTTGCTAGACCTATTTGTAAATGAAGGAAGAAAACTGTCCATTGAAAAAGTGAAAAGAATTTGTCCATTGTGTAAGCTAGAGATAGAAAATGAAATTCATTTTGTGTTTGTCTGTCCATTTTACAATGATCTCCAAAAGAAATATATAAAAGATTATTTAATAGCAATGTCACCGATAAACGCCTTTGTAGTTATGCTGACGACAAAGAACGAATCAAATATATTAAATCTTTCTCTTTATATTAAGCATGCATTAGCCAAAAGAAATGAATTAATCAAACAACGTGTATATCCCAATGTGTAACAAATGTAATTGTATCTACATGCGTAACTCTTTCTTGTATATGGGCCGGTGGCCTTTTGTACAATAAACTTCTTTGATTGACTACAAGCCCTCCAAAACAAAAATACCAAAAACCGACCTAAATTAATAAATCAAATACTTAAAAGCTCCAACGACCTAACAAAAGCAGGCAAACAAATAACCTTCTTGTGGATACCCGCCCACGTAGGAATATACGGTAATGAAAACGCCGATAAAGCAGCTAAACTATCCCTTAAAATCCCAGAAATAAGCTTAAACTTACCCATCTCAAAAAAAGAAATTAAAAGTGTAAACAAGCAAAAAATCACCAAAAAATGGCATAACCTATATCTAAACTCAAATAGCAAAATCAAAAGAGTGCTCAGCAAACCACTAACCAAACCAAAAATTCTCCATCCATCAAAAAAAATCGACAGAGTAATCACTAAACTCCAAACAGGACACACCAACCTAAATAACCACCTAAAAAATATAAAAAACACACTACAGGTAACTGCCCACACTGCAAACAACCAGAAACCCCAGAACACGCACACTGCACACACTACCTAACACATCGAACCGCATTACAAACCACCCTCAATCTAAACAAGGCTCTCACTCTAGAAGCAATACTAAACCCACAAAATAAACTAGAAAACTTCAAGGCCTTAGGCGTATTCTTAATAAAAACGGAACTAATAAAACGCATCTAAAACCATAATAACCTACCAAATCAAAATCACATAAACAAACAATCATCCACCATACCCAGCTCCCTTAGTTCTCCTCCCCAACCCCATCGGCATCTATTCCAAATCTCAAAATTCCCAAATTCTATATAAGCAACCCCTAAAGCCCCCTCTTGGGTTGCACAGACCACCCTCGCCCCTTTCGGAAACACATTAAATGGCCTGGCCGGGCCCGTGTGCGAAATACGCATCAGTCGGAAAGCGCACGTTAAATCTCCAAAGTAAGTAAGTAAGTAAGTAATCAACGAACTTTGTGACTACAGGAAAACAGTTAAAGAAATATGTAAAGCGGCAAACAGGGCACTTGGAGTTATTTTCAGTAAGTTCAACCATTTGGGAGGTTTAAGCCATGCAGTGTTCACCAAATTATTTGATAGTTATGTGCAACCAGTTCTTAACTATAGTGCAAGTGTGTGGGGCATAAATATGTACAAAGAAATAAGTTATATTCAGAATAAAGCCTCCAGATTCTTCTTGGGAGTGAGAAAGAATTCCTCTAATGTTGCCGTCAGAGGAGAGATGGGATGGAGAAGCCAAGATACTAAAATTAAAATTGAAGTTCTTCGAAGTTTCCATAAAATTATCACCTCCTGTGAAACATCTGTGTGTGCCATAGTCCATAAATGGTCATTTGAAAGAAAATCCTCCTGGGATTATAGGGTGTGTGAATTTGTGAAAAAAATAGGTATTCATGGAAATATGGACGTTTCAAACTTTTGTGTCAAGGCTAAACGTGCCTCATTTCTCAAAGCATGCCTTGAAGTGTTGGATACAAGAGACATACAAAAGTGGTTCTCGGATATATTTAATTACAAAGGCAATTGTAATGGAAATAAATTACATTGTGGAAACCTTCCACTGGCTATAGAAAGTGGCAGGTATACCAAGCCTGTGACTCCTTTGGTAAATAGACTTTGTCAACTATGTCAGGAACAGTTAATCGAAGATGAAGTTCACTTTGTTGTGGTGTGCAAATTCTACAATGTTTTAAGGAAATGTTTATTTGATACATGCAATAATCATTTCAGTGGTTTCTGTGAACTGTCCACGTTAGATAAATAGAAGTGGTTGATGAACACTGAATGTATCCAGCTAGAATTGGCGAGATGTGTTCAGAAAATGTATTACAAAAGGCTGCAAGGTGTAAAACAACTTAATTATTGAATTTGAATTTTATATGAAAAGTGTAATTGAGTGTGTGAGGTTATGGGTTATGGGTGTGTGTGGGGAGGGGATATGAAAGTTGGTACGGTCAGAAGAAAGGATATGGATTGTGTGTAGATGCATGAGTTTGGGTATGGGTGTATTTGTGAGTGAGGTTGAGTGTCTGTGTGTATGTGTGCGTGCGTGTATGTCTCGAGTGACGGGGTGGGGGATATCTGAATGTGTTTGCGTGTTTGTTTAGTATGTGCGGGAGAATATTAAAATGATTGATTGTGTGCGTGCGTGAGTGAGTGCGTGAGTACGTATGTATATACGTGTGTATGCATGGATGCATTATATGATTGTGTTAGTGAATATGTGTATATGTAGATATTAAGAATGTGCATGATTACTTTTTATATCTAATTGTATTTTAATATTTGTAATACCTTAAGGTGTCATTTCGGCCCATTGAGGCCTGGTGTTTGTATTTTAAGTATGCGCTAAATGTTGTATTGCTTTGTAACACATGACACTGTAATAAACTATATTATATATATATATATATATATATATATATATATATATATATATATATATATATATATATATATATATATATATATATAGGCAATGAACACTGGGCAGTTGGGAGGCCGGGGGGTAATTTGCACTGAAAGGTGAAAGAAGGGACATAGCAATAGGCAAATGGAAGCCAGCTAGGTAACTAGCACCGATAAAGGTCAAAGCAATAAGTCCCAAGCAAAGGCAGATAGGTTCCCTGGTCACGGTTCATGACTGGCTAGTGTCTCCTGACGTCAATGGTTTCTTGTAGTTTTCTTTGTCGCCAATTGTTGTTGTTGATAGACAGGACTTTGGTGGCTTCTCACATTATGTTATGGTTTGGGCTATTCAGGATGTGTTTGGAAATAGCAGATTTCAGGTCGAGTTTGTTAACAGGGGTCCGATGTTCTTTGAGTCTGGTGTTGAGGGATCTGAGGGTTTCTCCAATGTACTGCATGGTGGCCACAGTTGCATGGGATATTGTATATACATCCTCGGGGGTTGGGACTTACACTGCTTGTGCCTCTGCAATTGGCTTGTTGATGGGTCTTGATGGACTTGCCGCTAGAGATGGTGACATCTATGCAGGCTTTGTTCTTGATGAGGCGGGAAATCTGATGAGTGTCAGGGCCTTGGTAGGGTATGATGATTCTGATGGGCGATGGAGCTGGTTTGGGCCGGGGATCGGAGTTTCTGAGGGCCTTGCGGATGCTTTTGGAGACTAGGTGGGCAGATAGCTGATGAGGGAGGTGAAGGTTTCCTTCAGATGGTCCAGTTCAGTGCTGAGGGCATCAGGGTGGCAAATGGAATTGGTACGTCGGGTGAGGGTGGCGATGATGGCTTGTTTTATCTGGGGATGGTGGCAGGAGTTGTAGTGGATGTACTGGTCTGTGTGTGTGGGCTTGTGGTACACTGATGTTCATAGATGGGACCCGTCTAGGAAAGGAAGGTGTTGTCCTTACATGTCCTCACATGTACATATATATGCTCTCTGGCTCATGGCATTCATTCACCTGATGAAGGAGTAAGCATATACTACGAAACGTTGTGTTCCTCATAATAAAGAAGTTGACATCCATATATTCCCTCCCTTATTAATCATTTAGTATGATTTGAAGAACACTTCTGATAGAGACTATGTTGAGAATGTAGAGGGAAAAGGGCTTCACTTTGAGCCCCTTGTTTTCTTTAAATACGATGTACCGTGACATTATAAAGTGGTATATAGGTAGATTTAATAGTAATCTATAGATGTAAACACATTTGAAGATAGATTTTTTTGTGTTTATAGAAGATTTTGACAGCCCGGACCAAGTCGGACCTAACACAAGCCAAACGCTTCTGATAGAGACTATGTCTAGGATGTAGAGGGAAAAGGGCTTCACTTTGAGCACCTTGTTTTCTTTAAAGACGATGTACTGAGACATTATAAAGTGGTATATAGGTAGATATAACACTGATCTATAGATATAAACACATTTGATGATACTTATATGTATTTAAAGTTGATTTTGACAGCCCGGGCCAAGTCGGACCCAACTTACTTACTTACACTTGGAGATTTTACGTGCGCTTTCCGACTGAAGCGTATTTCGCACACGGGCCCGGCAGGGCCATTTAGTGTAGCTTCGAAAGGGATACGAAAGGATTTGCAATCCAGAGGGGGAGTTTACTGGTTGCTTATATAGAATTTGGAAATTTTGAGATTTTGAATAAATGCCAGGGGGGAGTGGTGGGTGGACTAAGGGAGTTTGTTTAGGGTGTATTTGTTGGTTTATGTGGTGTTTTGGGTGGTTGGATTGTTATTAGATGCGATTAATTAGGTCTGTTTTTGGTTAAGTATACGCCTAGGGATTTAAATTGTTCTATGTTATTTTGTGGGTTTAGGATTGCTTCTAGGGTAAGAGCCTTTTTTAGATTTAGGTTTGTTTGTAGTATTGCTCGGTGGGTTTGGTAGTTGATGCAGTGTATGAGTGCGTGTTCTGGGGTTTCTAGGTTTTTGCAGTGTGGGCACTTTCCGGTTGCGTGTTTTTAAATTTTTAGGAGGTGGCTATTTAGTTTGGTGTGTCCTGTTTGGAGTTTAGTGATTATTCTATCGATTTTTTTGGATGGGTGAAGGATTTTGGGTTTGGTTAGGGTTTTTTAGGACTTTTTGGATTTGGGTGTTTGATTTTTGATAGAGGTTATGCCATATTTGGGTGATTTTTCGTTTGTTGATACTTTTGATCTCTGATTTTGATATGGGTAGCTTTAAGCTTATTTCGGGGATTTTGAGGGATTGTTTAGCGGCTTGATCGGCGTTTTCGTATATTAGGCGTGTTTATTTTAGGGGATAGGCCCTCAAAGAGATCATTTATCATTATGTTAAAGAGTGTGGGGCTAAGAAAACGGCCCTGGGGAGTGCCATTTTCTAGGGGACACTGGTCCGATAGAGCCTGGTCTATACCCACTGTTATTTTGCGATCTTTTAGAAAGTCCTGGATATAGTTTACGATTTGTCCTTTTAGTCCTATTTTTTAAAGTTTTTGTATTAGTCCGTTATGCCAAACCATGTCGAATGCCTTTGAGAAGTCCAAAAAGATGCCTGTTGTGTATTGTTTGATGAGTTGTCCTGTTTTGATGTCCTGTTCTAGTCGGGCGAGATTGTCTAAGGTTGAGCGGCCAGGAGTGAACCCGCTTTGGTCTGGGTTTATGATGTTAATTAGAGTTAGGTAGGGTTGTAGTCTATTTTTGGCCATAGATTCCATTACTTTGCATAGGTTTGAGGTTAGGGATATTGGTCTATAAGAGTTTGCCTGTTTTTTTGGTTTGTCGGGGTTTAGGGATTGGGATGACTACGGCCTGTTTCCAAGGGGTTGGTACCTGACCGTTTTGATAGATTAGGTTATACAGTTTTAGTAGTGCATGGAGTAGTTTGGGGGGAAGTTTTTTTATTATTTGGTAGGATGTTAGGTCTACTCCTGGGGCGGTTCCCTTTTTTCCTATTTTGGAGTAGTAGTTTAGTTCTTCCACTGAGTAGGGTTGGTTAATTTCGAGGTTATCATTATTTGGTTCTTTGGTAGGTTTGGCTTCTGCTTAGAGTTTTTGTTGGAATTTATCACTGAAGTTAGTGTTACTGCTTATGGCTGAGAAGTGATTTGCTAGGTTGTTTGCTTTTTCGCTGGGGTTGGTTGAGTTGTTTATGTTAGGTGTTTTTTTATGACGTTTTAGGCCTCTAATGGAGTGGATTTTACGCCAGACCGTTCTGGCATCTGTACGGTTATTTAATCCTTCGCAAAAAAAATTCCAATCTCTGGTTTTGGCTATTTTGACTAGGTTTTGGACCTCGTGGTTTAGTTGGTGAGCTACCGGTATATGGTTATGGTTGCGTTTGGCTCTATTGAAGGTTGTTTTACGTTTTCGTCTAGTTTGTTCTATTTCCATTTCGTTCCTGTTTTATTTTATTTTTTAAAGGGGATTGAAGTTTTAGCTGCGTTAATTATGTATTCTGCTAAGTTTTTGCAGTAGATTTCTAAATCACTATTCTCTAGCTCTTGTAGATTAGCTTGGTTGCAGATTTCTTGGAATTTATCCCAGTTGGCCTGGTTATAGTTGAATTTAGGTTCTGAGTTTTCTGTTTGGTTGGGGACGTTAGTATTGCCTATGGTTATGTTTATTGGGAAGTGGTCACTTCCTAGTGGGGCGTCGTGAACTTCCCATTGGGTACTTTGTGCAAGAACTGCTGTGCGCATAGTTAGGTCGATAGCCGACATGTCTCGGTTATTTTTATCATATCTGGTTGGTTGGTTGTTATTAAGTAGTACGAGATCGTTTGCCTCTATCCATTCAGAGATTAGTTTGCCGTGGTTATCTAGTTTATCACCCGTGCCCCAGGTGGGGTGGAGGGCGTTAAAGTCTCCTAGGAATATTGTTGATTTGTTGCCTATTTGTTGTAGTATGTTTAGATCCTCGGGTTGGATTTGTTGTTGTTGCCAATGGAAGATATTTATGATGTTTATTTTATTGTTATTTAATGTGATTTGGATACCGTTCGCTTCTAGGTTTGGAGTGTTTATTTTGATTTCTTCATAGTTGATATCTTCTCTAATTAGTATGATTAAACCTCCTGATGCTCTAGTGATTTGGGATTTGGGTCGATCTGTTCTGACTATGTTATAGTTTGCTAGGGTAAATTTTGATTTATTTGAGAATTTAGTTTCCTGGATGCATGCTACATGCGGTCCTTTGTTTAGTTTAAATTTTGCTTTAAGTTCATGGCTGTGAGAGTTAAGCCCGTCAGCGTTCCACTGGAATATATTTAGACCTGTCATTATTTGGGTTTTGAGCGTTTGGAGATTGGATTTTTAGCTTGTTTTTTGTTTTTAATTAGAGGTTGCTGCTATAAAGCATGTTTGGAAGGATTCGTAGTTTTGATTGGTAAGTCTTAGTTTGTATGCTACTTTATGTAGGGCTTTTGTGCTGGCTGTTGGGTTGATTTGTTTAAGCATGTAAGCCAGTAAGATAGTTATGTTATTTAGTTTGGAATTTGGGAGTATTTGGGGTTTCCGTTTGTGGTTTTTGTTTTTTTTAGGGGCTGAGCGAGTAATTTCATTTATGTCCTCATCAATTTCGAATTGGCATTCGTCTGTGTTATTTTGGTTTATTTCCTCACTCTCCATGGGGGTTGTTTGAGTGTCTGGTTGTGTTTGCGTGTGCGTGCTGGGTGTGTCCATGGTTTGGTTACTGTTTGGGTTTTCGGGTTGTGCTTGCTCGGGTATGATTGTTGTTGCCCTGGTGGCTGAGTGCTGTATGGTGATGGGGTGGGTAGTGGCGGGTGAGATGTGGTTTGTTTTGCGTGCGGGTGTGGATGTTTTGATTGTGTTGGGTGTGGTGGTGGTTTGAGGGTTGTGTGTGTGGTGGATTGCTGGGTGTACTCCTTGCAGGATGCCATCCCATGCGGAGACTAGATGTGGGGTGTTGTTTGGTTGCGGTGTGGGTAGTAGTGGTTGTTTTGGATGCTGTGTTTGTTTTGGATGCTGTGTTTGTTTTCTTGTTTGCTGTTTGGCCGTGTCTATACTGATGTGTCTGTTGGCCTGTTGTGTGAGGGTGTGTCTGTGGGGGCATTTGTTTGAGAGTGAGGAGTGTTCTGTGTTTCTACTGTGTATGCACCAGGGTGCGCAGGTCCCTGGGCAGTCCGTTTGAGCGCATTTTCTACATTTAGTCTTTTGGAATTTGCATCGGTTAGCTGTATGATTGTACTGAAGGCAGTTTGAGCATTGTTTAACCTGTTTGATGTAGGGTTTGACTTCTAGTTTGGTGGCTGCGCCAAAGGAGATGAATTTAGGGGCTTCTGGATATTTTGCTGGGTTTTTTTAAAATTTATAATGACGATTGGGGTGTTTGAGGTTTTTCCGTTCCTATTTGAAGTGATTCTCCTAGTGTTGGTGATTTTAGGTTGGGGGAAAGTGTCTGTGTTTTCATTAGCTTCATTTGCGTACATTAGTAGATCTTCTTCAATTTCCCTAGGGTTAACCCTAATTACTCCTCTAATGTAGAGCGGCCACTTTGGGGTTTGGTGGGTTACTGTGTATCGGAATATTTGAGTATATTTTTTGGGCTGCGTTGAGGGAGTCTTGATCTGGGAATATTATCTGAAGACCTTCTTTAATTTTGTCGAAATAGATTTTTTGCTTTTTAAACCATATTCCTACTTTGTTGGCGGTGAGGACTTTAGTTAGGGTGTTTATGGGGCCGGCTGCGCAGAAGTAAAGGGCGAATGTGATTATGGATGCAGGGAAGGTAGGTGGTGTGGGTGTGGAGTTGGAAGAGTCCAATTTCCTTTTCTTAAGGTTGATTGTTTGTGTGGGCGATTCGGTGGTCTCGGTAGGTGAGGCGACTGTGGATTCTGAACCGAAATCGTGAGGTTTGAGGGTGTCAGGTGCCCGGTCGGAAGTGTTGTGTGCTTCCGCTGGTGTTGGTGTGTCGGTTTGGTGGATGTCTGCCTGGGTGGTGATACGTGCGTCGGACATGTTGGTGTGGAGTTGGGTGAGTGGGTGTGGTGCGTGAGTTTTGCTGAGTAGTAGTGAGTGAGAGGTATTTAAGGAGGGTGTTTGTGTGGAGTATGGGTGGCTAGGTGAGCTGTGTTTAACTGTTTTTTACGGTTTTAGGGTTGGTTTAGGGTGTTTGGGGTTTTTGTTTATTTAGCTAAGAGATTTGAGGGTTTTGGTTTTTAGCGGGCTTGGGTGTGAGTAAATTTAACTAAGTTGTGTGGGTGTGTTGTGATAATTACCGAGGGTTGCTCTTGGGCTGGCTAGCAGTGGATACTGTGCTGGCTTGGGAGACTTGGCTTGGTGGCTGGAGCGCTTGGATGGCTTGGTAGGCTGGAGAGGTGTTGCTAGCTTGGAGTACAAACTGCAGATGACGCGGACCCAACACAAGCCAAACACTTTTTATAGAGACTATGTTGAGAATGTAGAGTGAAAAGGGCTTCACTTTGAGCCCCTTGTTTTCTTTAAATACGATGTACCGTGACATTATAAAGTGGTATATAGGTAGATATAATGCTAGTCTATAGATTTAAAGACATTTGATGATACATTTGTGTGTTTAAAGTGCATTTTGACAGCGGGGGCCAAGTGGGACCCAACACATGCCAAACACTTCTGATAGAGACTATGTTGAGAATGTAGAGTGAAAAAGGCTTCACTTTGAGCTCTGTGTTTTCTTTAACTACTGAAATATGAGACAATAAAGTGGTATATAATTAGATATAATACTAGTCTTTAGATATAAAGAATGTTAGGAACTTTAGAAGTGCTTGGACAGTTATTAACACCTGTCGTGTCAGTCCTTTGACATTCGCGAATATCCACTTCCAGAAAACATCCTGTGTTGGTTTAACACGAATTAGTAAAGGTTAATTAGGGATGCCCAACACGTTAATTAATGAAAGAAGAGTTGTCAAAACACTGTCGTTTCCTGCCCAGGACATCACACCCCTACACGCTAAGGCCGGTGAGAAGCATTCTAATCAAAGAATACACACAGTCAAGACACTGACTTTTCTACGAGACGCACGGTATGTAGTCATAATCATCAGTTTATTACATTGTTGAAGGTGCATTTTTATTCAAACTCAATTAAATGAGCATAACTATACGTTTGTGGACATTTGAGATCTGCCTAGATATGCGCGTTTCGTTTTATTATTCTGCAATCCATTTTTAGTATTACCCGTTGGCCCGGCCCGACTTTTCTTGGCCCGACTTTTAGGCAATCCCGGGGAGGAGTACTCCAACTAGATCCCTGGGTAGAGCGTTGTTGATGTTCCTTGTAGGGTAAGTCATAGTGATAACGACTGTGTACCAACGAACAACTGTGGACGTGCACTGACGAACGACCATCGACTGAGGCCATGAGGCAGAGAGCATCTATATGATCATGTAAGGACAACGACATTAATAAGATAACAAGGGGTAGAAACTAACAGGTGGTGCTGATAGGTGATTAGCAATAGACAATAGAAGCCAACACTTTACACTAATTAGTGCTGATGGTATGGAAGCCAGTACTTCAGTTATCATAGATTCTTTCAACATCTCATTCCTAATGTGTGCGGATGATATTGTTCTCATCGCACCTAATGAAGATAACTTACAAAAGCTACTCGATTGTTTACATCAGTGGTCCACCAAATGGAAGCTAACAGTGAATAGAGACAAAACAAACATCATGCACTGTAGAACAGCATCAACACCTAGATGTGATATTCAGTTCAAATGTGGAAATGTCAATATTGATTATTGTACAGAATATAAATATCTAGGAATGTGGATCAACGAACTTTGTGACTACAGGAAAACAGTTAAAGAAATATGTAAAGCGGCAAACAGGGCACTTGGAGTTATTTTCAGTAAGTTCAACCATTTGGGAGGTTTAAGCCATGCAGTGTTCACCAAATTATTTGATAGTTATGTGCAACCAGTTCTTAACTATAGTGCAAGTGTGTGGGGCATAAATATGTACAAAGAAATAAGTTATATTCAGAATAAAGCCTCCAGATTCTTCTTGGGAGTGAGAAAGAATTCCTCTAATGTTGCCGTCAGAGGAGAGATGGGATGGAGAAGCCAAGATACTAAAATTAAAATTGAAGTTCTTCGAAGTTTCCATAAAATTATCACCTCCTGTGAAACATCTGTGTGTGCCATAGTCCATAAATGGTCATTTGAAAGAAAATCCTCCTGGGATTATAGGGTGTGTGAATTTGTGAAAAAAATAGGTATTCATGGAAATATGGACGTTTCAAACTTTTGTGTCAAGGCTAAACGTGCCTCATTTCTCAAAGCATGCCTTGAAGTGTTGGATACAAGAGACATACAAAAGTGGTTCTCGGATATATTTAATTACAAAGGCAATTGTAATGGAAATAAATTACATTGTGGAAACCTTCCACTGGCTATAGAAAGTGGCAGGTATACAAAGCCTGTGACTCCTTTGGTAAATAGACTTTGTCAACTATGTCAGGAACAGTTAATCGAAGATGAAGTTCACTTTGTTGTGGTGTGCAAATTCTACAATGTTTTAAGGAAATGTTTATTTGATACATGCAATAATCATTTCAGTGGTTTCCGTGAACTGTCCACGTTAGATAAATAGAAGTGGTTGATGAACACTGAATGTATCCAGCTAGAATTGGCGAGATGTGTTCAGAAAATGTATTACAAAAGGCTGCAAGGTGTAAAACAACTTAATTATTGAATTTGAATTTTATATGAAAAGTGTAATTGAGTGTGTGAGGTTATGGGTTATGGGTGTGGGGAGGGGATATGAAAGTTGGTACGGTCAGAAGAAAGGATATGGATTGTGTGTAGATGCATGAGTTTGGGTATGGGTGTATTTGTGAGTGAGGTTGAGTGTCTGTGTGTATGTGTGCGTGCGTGTATGTCTCGAGTGACGGGGTGGGGGATATCTGAATGTGTTTGCGTGTTTGTTTAGTATGTGCGGGAGAATATTAAAATGATTGATTGTGTGCGTGCGTGAGTGAGTGCGTGAGTACGTATGTATATACGTGTGTATGCATGGATGCATTATATGATTGTGTTAGTGAATATGTGTATATGTAGATATTAAGAATGTGCATGATTACTTTTTATATCTAATTGTATTTTAATATTTGTAATACCTTAAGGTGTCATTTCGGCCCATTGAGGCCTGGTGTTTGTATTTTAAGTATGCGCTAAATGTTGTATTGCTTTGTAACACATGACACTGTAATAAACTATATTATATATATATATATATATATATATATATATATATATATATATATATATATATATATATATATATATATATATATATATAGGCAATGAACACTGGGCAGTCGGGAGGCCGGGGGGTAATTTGCACTGAAAGGTGAAAGAAGGGACATAGCAATAGGCAAATGGAAGCCAGCTAGGTAACTAGCACCGATAAAGGTCAAAGCAATAAGTCCCAAGCAAAGGCAGATAGGTTCCCTGGTCACGGTTCATGGCTGGCTAGTGTCTCCTGACGTCAATGGTCAGATACCATAACTATTCACGAGTTTCATAAAATTGGTTTTACACGGGAGCGAGTTTAGTATTTTATTTATTACTGGCCATTTATAACGTTTTTATAATTATACTGTTGAGTGTGAATAGGCTGACACCTACACGATCCATGGCATAATCCAACTGAGTTTAACACAGTAACACTTCAAATACGTCAAAAGTTGAAACGTATGAACTTAATGCCATCCAACGGTCCACCTTTAGAATTCAGGCGTCCGTTCCACAAAATTATCGTAGCGTTAAGGTTATCGCAACTCATATACTTTAACTTAGACCAACGACTGTCGACGCGCTACCGTACGATCGCCTTGCACGGGGCCTTGCACCTCAACGTTTACAATCACGTCACAATACCCGATGACGTAATTTGTGGAATTTTGTTGCAAGATCCTTCGGCGAAACAATGCCATGTGACGTCAACCTAGCAACAAGGTTGCTGGGGTCATCCAGTGTGCATAAGCTCCTCTCAGTGATCTATCATCTCAACACGCAATGTCGTTAAATAAGCCAAGGGATGTTGAGAGCTTTCAATATTTTTCGTGAAACGTGTTCCGAGAGTACATAAGCACCCGTTTTGGTATTACACAATGTGTAATACAGCTGTATGTTTATTAAACGGGTGATCTCTTCACGGGCAAGTAATAAATTGTAAATATCGCTGCAATGAAATTGTATCACAATGCTTTTCAGACCATTGTGACGTCATTGTTACCATGTTGTCACAATCAAATGTCATTACTGATGGCTCTGCTACTGATGCTGTTATCAGTTTTACACTTTCGACACTGCTTATTACTGGATACAAACTGAAAAAGTTGGAAGAATGATGTTGGGTGATAATTAAAATCTGGAGATCTGACATCCAAACATTTACAAATTCATTTAAAGGATTCTTAAAAAGGTTTTTACACATGCTTTATATTCACTATTAGTGAATACTTAGGTATTTATGTTATACACTCAAGACAGTTTGAAACAGTAACACTTCGTTATAAAGCTTGAATTTGCAATCTGAAAACGGACGATCATCGAAAGCATTTGGCGATTACGTAAGATAATGAGGTAGCCAGTCACGTGATCGTGTGACGTCATACCGGACAGTTGTAGCATCAAAACACACAAGTTGCGCAAGGGTGCCGCGCCGAATCGCTCTCGGAAATCTACTTTTATCTTCACCAATAATTCGACCCACAAGGTCAAAAATGGATTTGGAAGGTCTACCCCATACAGATACTGACATAGAAGTACAACCTTTTCAATTTGAACCAATTTCTGGCAGCAAGAACGACCAGAATACTGACGACGATTCCAGCAGTTCACAAGAAAACAGTGACGATCCCGATCTCGATGATGTTTTGAATAGACCTCACACAGACTGGTATGCTAGTAATTAGCGTGCCATATATTCAGGAAAACAGATTAAATATGGAATGAATCTTTCAGCTGTCACGGTAAAATGTGTAGTCACAATGTTAGACCAATAATAATATGCGAAGCCACGCCTATATATAGGACAGTAAATGATCAAATCGCGAGTTACAAGTAAATCGTTTCAATATAATATTTCAGACTTTTCACCTTAATTATTAAATGTGTTATAAAACTTCTTCTGGCGAAAAATACCTAAGAGAAGGATCGAATATGGGGATCAACCTTTCTGTGAAATACCATTACGAGCGTCAGTCAATACACGTACAGTAGCACAGTACCCTAAATTCGTTAGTGTAACATTATCAATGTTGCCGGTGCATCGAAGTTCAATTTTATAACACATTCAATTTCCATAGACGTCTAGCTATTGGTAAGCTGTGTGATAGTTATTGTGGAATATAATTTTTCAAAAATGGGACACATGAAATGTTTAATAATTGTGAACTTTTATAGAGTGAATTTTTAAAACGTGCCATAAATAAGAAATAAGTGAAATGCTATTATTTTTAGGGAAATGTACCATAAAGAAATTGATAGGTTTGCATTTATTTATGTATTATTAGCTATATCATAATTTTGTTGATAGGTGTGACTGTGGCAACTGTATGCCTATGTCATCCCGAACTGAGTCGAAATGTTGCCACTTTTATGCTGGGGCGAGAGAGAAAAATTGAAGGAGCTGAACCTTTGTGTTGCATTACTCAACATGAAGGATTCTCAGTAAATTTCACCAACATACACCTCCTACAGTTGGCTCTCCTTGAATTTGTGAGCTTGGCTGGCCCCCTAGACGATAACGAACCAATTCATGTCCCTTCTTAGTCGCTGATAATTACTATAGTAAATGTAGCTGCATCGATTAAAATTGACATATCCTTATCATTGTAATCCATCAAATATTCTCCTAAACTGTCAGCAAGTGAAAAAAAAAATTTCTTCAATGCCTTACAGTCATCATGGTAATATATAACATGAATAAAGTGTGATCAGTTCCAAAGAAAGACCTGCAATCAAATTAAGGAACAACTAGAACAAAACTGAAGGTGTAAATAATTTATTTGCATACTACTTTTTAACATAATGTTAATTTTTTTATCAATTAATACAATGTCTAGACTTACATCACAAAGACATGTTGGAATAATGAATTATGTTTGTCTGTTTAACGACACACTCAGCAATATTCCAGGTATATAACGGCAGTCAGTAGATAATCGAGTCTGGACCAGACAATTCAGTGATTGACATCATGGACGTCGATCCATGCAGTTGGGATACGATGACATGCATTAACAAAGTCAGCTAGCCTGACCACAAGACCACGTTAGTCGCCTCTTACGACAAGCATAGTCACCTAATATGGCAAGCATGGTAGAACGGAATCTTTCTCAACATTACAATATAAAAAATTAAACCGTGGTATTATTTCAGACCTCAAAATTTCTGTATTAGATGTAAAACACCAACCTGTACATTTAGGATAGTTAAGTGTAACACTCCATATTATAAATAATAGTTGATTCATCAGGCCCTGGAACGATCAGACTATGTTGCGCTTTCCGATCTCGGAGACACAGAAGGATTCGGTAAACCCGGTACCGATGGTAAGTTATACGCTTTACACTTACAAGATAATGTATACAAGCGGAAAGAAGTTACATTCACAGGTAATCTAGGAGATTTAAGCAATGTCGACGTTAGTAGATTCCTTAAAAACACTTTGTACAATCTTACTCACAACGATGATAATAAATGGACTATGGTCGAAGCAAACATCGAGTGGCTACTGAATATCGTCATTACCCAACCGTATGTGTGTTAGTCTCTCCCCTGCCAGAAAACCCAGGTCATATGTTATATAGTCGTCCGGCAGTAAAAAATGTTAGTTTAAATTTGGTTACTGAATTCAATGATATCTAAACAGAACTTGAGTGCAATACCTAATGTTTGTACGCTTATTATTGAAGTCTTGTTCGGAGATGCACTGGAAAATGCCTTCGAAATATTACCAGGCCTATCGATTAAATGGCTCAAGAAACACGAGCGTCAACGTTGTAGTATTATTCATATTGGAGCATCACCCGTTGCAACCCTTGAGGGGGTCCAAATTATAAAAAGTGGTAGTATTTCTTTTACTAAGATATTCATGCCTATAATATTCATTTGATAAGGTTGATGTATACTCTCAAAACATTTAAGCAAGACCAATTAAAGACTATTGTATGACCGTAATATACACTATGAGTTTATATCTGGCGCTCGATGAGGCATTTGAAAAGATGGATACTGTTGATGGATTTAGATTACATCAAATAGGTGACATAAAACATCGAATAGAGAAGGAGAGGGAGTTTAGACTTGGATTGTATAAAAAGTATCGCAGAGCTGTGAATGCTCTCGACGGAGTTGACACTGCACTTGTAACAGCTGGCATGGGACTCTGTGTAGCCGGTGTTGGTTTATTATCAACTATAATCACCGCGCCTATCGTACTTGGCATGGAAATAGCGGCTGGAGTCTCGGGACTGGCAGGAATAGCGATAAAATTCATTTCTCCTAGGTTGCAAAAGAAAGCATTAAAACACGATAGTATTCGGATACTCGCCGAAGCAAGGTTGAACAGCATTGAGGATCATATTTCGACAGCAATGGCTGATTGTAAGATATCCGAGGAGTTTCGTTTAGTGTTGTCAGAACTCACCAAATACAACGCAATGAAGCAGGAGATTTGATCAAATTCTCGTAAGACCAGTGGTAATAGCGAAGATGTGAAAAAAAAGTTCATAGAACAGGGAAGACAACAAGCGCGTCAATTATTCCGTGCCAAAACCAAAGAACTGGTTGGAGATTAAAAATAGATTGCTTCCTTTCATTAGATCACATTTAGAAGAATGCTTACGTAAGTATATAATAATGGAGAATTACAAACCAACAAAGGAAGAACTCGAAAAAGCTATCGAAACATTTATGCCCAGGGACAAAATTATCAAATGGAGAGAATTACCACAAGGTATATAATATATCAGTGATGTCAAACCAACCAAATATGGTCATCAATTGTTTCTTTCCAATTACCAAGAAGAGTATATAGTCTGGTCTCCTAGTAATATGAACGAAGAACTTAGTAAAAATGTTGAATATCACTTTGTTCAAAAATAATGGCATACGTATTAGTAAAAATAATAGATAATATTTTCATTACAATTTAGTTTAGTCTCATGACTATCGTTTTTGTACTAATGGTATCAATGATTGACTCCAGGTGGTGGTGAGCTAGAGTCAATTTAGCTGAATCTTATGACGATCGTTGAATCGCATCATCATTTTTGCATATAAAATTCCCCCTGTAGTAGCAGTATAGGTATATAAATCTGGCTCCAGTGGAAGTGGTCCAGAACCCCTATTACCTATACTACTACATGGCGATCGATGACCAGTTCTGCGATGTGGCAGCCTTGCCCTTCTAGCAGTGAAATTGCCCTCTTCAGACCAGCCAGTTCCATGTTGCAAGAACTCTTTACCTCATTGCTCTGACATAAAAATAGACATGGTAAGTGTAGCAACAATATTGAAAAACTTGTCATCAAACTTGCAAATAAAAGACTCCTAGGTTAAATTTATTTTTAACTGTCAATGGCAAGTAAATTCCTTCAAACTTCTTCAGTTAATTTCCTTACTTGAGCTTCACTTATAAATGGGATAAGTTCAAACGAGTAATTTAAAGAGATAGAAGCTAATATTTAAGGCTCATTGACCTAATCAACAAAATGACTACAATTAAAAAAACAATATATTGCGGTTACCTGTACCAATTGAATATCCAGTATGAGTTTTTGTTCAGGGTGTAGGATCCATATTTAGCAGAGTGACCAGGTGAGTCACACCTTGCATCTCCACCAACAACCACAGCTTTTCTTGCCAAGTGCTCAAGTAGTATGTCTTGGTATTTGGGCCACATGTCATGAATTGAAGGCACAACATAGCAGCTTTGCAAACTGCTGTAAGTCTGGCTGGTGAAACAGGCATTTTCAAGCACTGGAACAGGTGGATCACCTTAGCTGCACTGCTGCCTGACAGCGTAATACCAGAGGCCAGCATGAGGTTACCTAATGGCATCTGTCCATCTTGACGTTGACTTGACCACCATCGCCGACCACAGACTATTTCAACTTGAACCATGGTTCCAACAAGCTTGTGAATGTTAACAGAAACATACATACTGTCGCATATCTTGCAGTTCTTTAGCAAACTGTATAGTGATGACTCCGCAACAAAGAAGTACTTCTCATCAACTGGATAGGGGTTTTCATTGAGGCTGGCAGTGTGGCAGTGATCCTCTTGTTCGTCATCTGAAGTGAAGACATATGAAGTGAAACATATAAATACTAATGTACTTTAACTTTTAATATAAGATTTGGCTGGGTGGGGTGGGGGTTGTAAAAGAATAATAATAATGTGGAAAAGTTGGGCTTGGGGGGGGTGTCAAGCGTGGGATGGCACGGTGTCGGCTGGCGAGCTGGTGTGACGAAGGAAGTTACTGCTTCTACCCAGCCAGGAGCTTCCTGGCTAGGTCGAGCTCTCCTGGAGGAAGAGCTCGGAACAGTGCGGTGGTGAGGCGGGCGGCGCCGTTTATTGATGAAGAGCGGGCTGACTGGGAGATCACAGTCGACCAGGAACTCTGAGAGATCCTTGTAGCTGTGGATCTCGTGCTCAAACCTTTCTTCACCACAGTACTGCACCAGCACCAAGGGTGGGCGTGGGCGGTTGCTGGGGTAAATCTTGCCGCTCTCATTCTGGTAGCAGGGGTTAGGGTGGACCTTGTGCTGCTCCAGGATGAGGTATACCTCAACATCTTGTTCCGGAACCGGGTCGGTTTGGACTTGGCTGGTGTTGAGGGAGGGGACTGGTGTTGTGGCGGTCTGCGTTTCCGTGGTCTTGCAGGTTGGAGGTGATGGGAGGGGGGGGGGGAGGGTCAGGGGAGAAGATACATTTCCTCTTTCTCTTTTTCCTCCCGTGGCCAGTCCCTACCGGCGTGCGAAAGGGCTCCTCCCCTCTGGATTCGAGAGGAGCGAGTTCCAGTGCAGCTGTCGGGGGCGGAGGTGGGGTGGGATGCAGTCGCAAAGAGCAAAGACACCATGTTGGGTGGCGTCTGTCTGGACTTGCAGGTGTGATCAGTGATGACATGAGTGAGTAGAACTCTTGTCTTGACCCCAGCAGTGACAATTCACAGGATGTAGTTAGTGTTTGAATGACATTGTTTATATATTTGTTACAAGTGCTTTTCAATAAACATTGATGTGGAATACATAGTTGTTTGTTTTCAACGTATGTCTAAGTTGGTATTTCTGCTATCCAAAATGTCTTATTGTTGATATGAATGCGATGTTTAATAATGCGGGCAAAGACCACTCACATTTTTCGCATTTGATTCACGCTCGCATTAATTTCACGTTTTACAATATTATGTGTCAAACTGAACATTAACTGTCTATCTGTACACATCCATGTTGTGACATATTTGAATTACCTGACAGATTGTTGTTTGGGAAGTAATCTGGATCAGATGTGATTGTTTCCTCAGCCTTATCTTCCTCTATGTCCATGTGGATTCTTGTGATTCTTCAGACAGGTAATGTCTGAATCCGTCTTGTGCGAAGATGTATTTTTGCCTTGGGAACTGCCACTGTAAATAAAACAAATATCAAAATCATATATAACATAAATCAACTAGGATAAACCAGGTCAGACCTATGGAGATAATCTCTCGATGTTACTTATTACGATATATTAGATATCCTCCACTAGATATATTCCACTATTCAGGCTATTACATGTCCATTCCATTGCGATAATTTCCCTGGACCAACTGGACATGATGGCTATGATTAACAGGATTATGTCAGCAGGGTTTTGTCCAATCAAAAGTATACAATGTCGTTTCTTTCGCCAACCTTGATTTGTCTCCAGATATGTACACATGTAATTACGAATTATTTTCAAAAATCGACCATGCAGATTTGGTATAAATTCATGTTTGAAAGGTATTCTGTAAGAAAAATGCTCTGTTCGTAGCCTTTTTAATTAATAATCCTTTAAGGATTGACTGTTTATTATTTTCGGTTCATTAAGGTATGAATCCACGTAATCAGAATGCAGGAATTTCCATGAACACAACGAAAATTTAATTATTCTCTTTTGCATTCTTTAGTCGCAAATCGTTATCTATGTGTTATAAGCATCCGCCGGTCCAAAACAGTGTTTGAATCCCCAGTTTAACAGACATGTGCATGCATACACGATGGGCATTATCCCTTGGCCAAGTAAGTGGTAGACTACTCGAACAAAGTTCTTTCATATTACTAAGGTTAAATGCAATTAATATAGTAACATGAAAGAATCGGGTGGTCCCTCTTGGGTCCATTATCTCCAAATGTGTTTGCAATTTCTATTAATATTTTGGGACTTTCTCCAAATTATCTGGGGACTTTTTCGCATGGGGCGACTTTCTCCTAGAGGATAGTAGATCTACCTCAGAGAAATTACTGTCATCACATATCACCATTTAATATTTCTTCATAATGTTTGAGAGCTCTTTTAATTGGTCCTTGTGCCAATTTAAGTTTGACATTCCACGATTTCTTTAATAGTTTATCAAGTAAACCTTTGAGGTACCTGAACGCGAATATCCATTTTTCTTGTGCTTGCTGGTGAGGCATAACATCTGGTTACTATTGTCCTTTCTATATCTTGGCGTCAACATGATCCAAACGTTGCGGTGTCATCTTACAAGTTTTCAAGAGTTACGCCCCGTGGCAGTTGACCGAGCTGCTGCCTGACTTTCTGGCTTGCTTCTATATACTTGGTAAATCTACGCAGACAAGCACAATGTCTAGGTAGGTAGGCAATTCTTTACTAGTGTGTCATGCATACACTCGTCTGTCTATGCTCTCAAACTCCGTTAGTCGCTTGAAGAACTGTGTCAACTTTGCCCTCTATGTTAGTTCTTCGTTGCATCCATCTCTGACAGTGACAGAATGCTCCGCTACGCCATTTTGTGCAAAACTCTTAGTGCCGCTGGACCATATATATATATCTATGGGTGCCGTTGTACAAAGCGATCTTAGCGCTACGGTGATCGTAACCCCCATACCTTAACATAGACTTGCGACAGTCGTAGTTATTGTGCCACGGGATCTTATGTGGTCCCGAAAAAACCGTCCCTTTTTGTGAATTAAAGGGGCACTTATCAACAGCAATTCACCGGGACTGGTTATTGCGTTTGTTAAAGGGGCTCTGATCTAAAGCGATTCCCCCGGAACTGGTTGTTGCCTTTCTTATTGTTTTTTGCCCTGGAGTATCCGGATGATATAGCAGAAATCTAGACTAGTTCGTGACCTGTGCTGTGCCATTGGTAAGCGCATTTATCCCTTTTATTGATAGTATAAGGGGGTATGGTCACGTTGATCAACAAAATGAAATACAGTTTTGGAAATAAAAAGGAAATGTAGGTATCTGTGTTGGTAGCATCAGTAATGGTGACAAATTTTTGATAAGTCAGTTGCATGGTAACTGTGCGATTTTCGTTTACACTATTTTGACTTGCAACACAAAGTAAATATTTCACCTGAGCATGGCTCATTTTATCGTGTTTATATTTCTACAGTCAAAATGTGCAAAATTTTCTCTAAAGAAATGTATTAAGTGCCTAAATATTCAGTTATTTTACAAATTGACTGAAAAATATGTCCATCTGTATTTATTATGATAACAAATTCCAAACAATTTCATGTTAAATATCATCACCAAGAGACTGAAAATGTTAGGATTAAAAGTACATTTCTATATTGTTTAGCAGTTAATCCTAGCATAAATAATCTATTGTGATGTTATAAAATGACTGAAATCATTTTATAAATTGCCTGAGTGAATCACATTTTACATGTTGACTGAAACATATACACGCTTACAAAGGAAAAGACTTGTGAAAACAATGACCATCACGCATCGTAGAACTTCTCAATCAAGATGTAGAGGAACAAGAATGATTCTTTTCAATACTACAGCAAATGAATGAAAACAAAATGCAAATATCATAATTACAACCTACAAAGTTATATGTATAATTTTAGGCAGCTTCCTTGTTCGAGGAATGTATCTGTGAATATCCACACAAAGGAACAATATCCCACACATCTGCAGCTGTACAAAGAAACTTATTTGATGTGATCTGTCTCTGTAACAATCAAATATTTTAAAATATATATATCGTTTTGGGATATTATGACATGTGTTCAATTCTCAACTGATCACTAAGTTTGTTTCAGGTGTTTCACATAGGTGGTCAAGCCTATGGTCCACGCAATCTGAAATCCGAAAATGCTTTCACTGCAGTGACTATAACCGTCAGGGATATTTCCAAACAACCACATCCAATGATCTTCCGTTCTTTTTGTCTGTTTGTTTAGGCTGAAGAAATTAATTAAATCTTCATAGATAATGGGTAACCAGTGTTCGAAAATGCGTAAAACAGGTATTACCACCAAGTTTATTTAGCTGTCCTTACAGACGGTAGTCCAGTCTCTTGTCACGCTCAGTTGCCTTAGCGAGCAAATATACTCAGGGCAACTAGTGAGCCCTAGCGAGCCAGAGATTAGTGTCCCTTTAGTTTAAGATGTCAAACACCTTGTTTTGACTTTGATAATATCAGGAGCAGAACTTCTTCATATTCATAAAGAAACAGGCCAGCAAGGAGCACAATTGGATGCCCATGAGGATGCCTACTTCTTGCCTAAATGTCTTATCCTCAAATTTTACATTAATGTTACAAATGAGGAAGTCCAGCATTTCAGTTATTTTCAGATATTGTTTTCTCCATAAAATTGAGATGGCATTTGCTTTCATTGTTGACAGTTGTCTTGAACCTCTGAAGATAGATATGTAACTGTATATCTATAGTCACTTCGTTTTGTAAGAAAAGCCTCATGGATTAAGGAATGAAGTGCTTCCGTATGATAGTGGTGTACAAGTTGAAAAATCAAAGGTTTGGAATGAATTAAACTTGGTTCTTTTCTGAGATTGTAAAAAGTCAAGCAAATCCTTTGAGTTTTTGAGAATCCACATATAGTATTAATTTCACTTGTCTCAAATACTTTCTGTTAATATAAAGAAAGTCCTTGGGTGATGTTAAACATTATGGTTAATCTTTGAGATAGGGATTTGGTGCCCTATTGGAAAAATGATGGGTTAAATCAGTCCCACTATGAAATGAGGGTGGCCAGACGAGAATGGATAGCGGATAATAGACCAAGGGGAGAAAACTCTAGATTATACAAATCCTATAAAAGTGCAAAAAGGGAATTATGACGTTTACACCGAAAATCAAAACGTAAACAGTGCAAAGAAATAAGTACAGAACTAGAAAAGACATGTGAAGCTGATATTAATACATTCTATAAACATGTTTGTAAGTTGAGATGCAAGAGTCCAGTTATTGATAAATTAGTTTACAATGGACGTAGTACTGTTTCTTCAGCGGATATATGTAAACTGTGGGGTGACTATTATTCAGACTTGGCAACACCTCACCAGTCTGATGATTTTGAAGAAAACTTTAAACTCGCCATTGTATCAAAACTTCATTATATCATGGAACAAAATAGTCATAATCATGATCCACAAGATGATATCCTGTATACAGAAATCCCAGTCCCAGAAATCAGATCACATATACACAACCTTAAAAGAAACAAATCTCCAGGACCTGATGGTATCACAAATAAACACCTGATATTTGGAGGAGAGATGCTTGTAGTAACCCTCAAACACCTATTCAATAAAATACTTGCATCCTAGTATTATCCATGTGCCTTCAGAAAAGGTATGATAATACCTATTTATAAAGGCAAAAACGTCAAACATGATCCACGTAACTACAGGGGCATAACTCTTACATCGTGTCTATCTCAACTTCTAGAGAAAATCATTTTAAGTAGAATAGAAAAATATACACCCATTAATCTCCAATCATTCCCGGATGCTTTACAATTTGGTTTCAGAAAGGAACATGGAGCAATCATGTCTGTATTCACCGTTTTAGAATGTGTTAATTTTTACCTAGAAAGAGAATCACAAGTGTTTGCTGCATTTTTATATATTGAAAAAGCTTTTGATCGTATTTGTCATGACGGTCTATTTGTTAAATTACATGACCT
This sequence comes from Haliotis cracherodii, assembly GCF_022045235.1. Classification (NCBI taxonomy): domain Eukaryota; kingdom Metazoa; phylum Mollusca; class Gastropoda; order Lepetellida; family Haliotidae; genus Haliotis; species Haliotis cracherodii. Next base: position 37,433,543 of record NW_027266286.1, read on the forward strand.
TGGTGTGAAGGGTAAATTATGGAACTTACTTTTCCATTGCTATACAGACAGCTGTGCTTTTATATCCTACAATGGAGAAAGATCTGATGAGTTTCCCATTAAACAAGGTGTTGGGCAAGGTTGAGTTTTGTCAGCATGGTTCTTTCTCGTTTTCATAAATGACCTTATATGTGAACTAAGGAAAGCAAACGATGGCCTCTCTGTTTATGACATCTACATACCCTGTGTGTTATTGGCCGATGCGGAACGCTCTTGTCTACAACCCCACTGGGCTTACAGTCTTCTCTTGATTCAGTTTGTTTATATGCCAACAAATGGAGACTTCACCTATAATGCCTCCAAGAGTAATTCACTTGTATTCTGCAAAACACGCCGGCGTCATAATAAAGTAACCTACAAGTTTGGCGATGCTAAGTACGCATCTCCTCATGAATACATTGAAAGTTATCACGACTATATCCTACAATCGTTACATGCTGCAGCTAAACTAAGTATACCATCTTCAAAATTCCAATCTCATCTAAAACCATACTGGAAAAAAGATAATTTAAATACGTTGCTTCATACAATGCGACAATGCCGTAGTGAATGGATCTCTAATGGTAAATCTCATGATAAAGAGGATGCAAATTACACTGAGTATAAAAGAGCAAAAGGTATCTTTAGGAAGCAGCATCGCCGTTCCAAACAACAGCTGAAAGACGAAAAGTTTCAGGAAATATATGAAGAAGCTGAGGTTGATATAACAGAGTACTTTAGAGTAACCAAGAAATATAAAAGAAAGAAGGAACAAACCCAGACGCTTGTATATAATGAAGAGTCCTGTAATACACAGGAAGGAATTTGTAATCTGTTTTCCAAATATTTCAAGAATTTATCAATGCCAAATCATGATAACAATTTTGACTCAGCTTTTACTGATTATGTGAATATTCGCATGGAACAGATTGAAAATGATTCGTATAATGACCAAGGGAACAGTGACGTTAGTTCCACGTTGATTTGTCCTTTCACATCTGATGAGTTATTGACAACTATAAAACGTCTAAAAAGTGGAAAATCGCCTGGTCCCGATGGCATAGTTAATGAAAATATCATATACTCTGGTAGATCTATTTTCCATCACCTTGTTATATTCTGTAATAAAATTGTTTCTCATGAATATGTACCTAAAATGTTTAACGTTGGAAAGATTTTACCTATCTTTTACCTACCTAACAAATCTAAAGGCTTCCCCCACCGCTTTCAATTTGGATTTAGGAGAGGGGCTGGGGCAGAAACTGCCCTGTTTACATTAATGGAAAGCATAGCTTATTATAATGAAAGACAGTCTCCAGTTTATTGCGCTTTTCTCGACAATGAGAAAGCTTTTGACAGAGTCTGGCTTAATGGTATTTTTTTCAAACTATAACTTTGGTATTAATGGAAAATAATGGCGACTTTTACGCACAATATATACCTCAATGCAGTCATGTGTAAGCATTGGAGGTTTTACCTCAAATGTGTTTCATGTTAAGCAAGGTGTTGGTCAAGGTCGCGTTTTATCAGCATGGCTTTTTACTCTATATATTAACGACTTGTTGTATTCACTTGATGATTCAGGGCGTGGGTTGTGTCTTCCATGGGATAATACACCCGGCATCCTATTAGCAGACGATACTACGCTGTTGAGCAGCTACCCTGACGGACTGCAATGTCTACTGAATAATATATACACCTATGCTAATAGATGGCATTTGAAATATAATACGAGGATATTGGAAAGGTGTAGGAGCAATAAAAAATTAGCCACCGCGGCTAAGGTATCTAAAGATGTGGCCAAGGATTGGTTAAAGAAACAAGCGTTGTGGCAAATATATTTACCGGCACCGCGTTATATACCGAGGAAGAAGTTTGATATTTCTACGACGAATGAAGTTCATCAGGCTGACCTCTTGTTTCCTCCTCACGATAAGGTAAAACGCAAAACGTATAAATATGCTTTAACAGTAGTGGATGTGGCTAGTCGATACAAAGAGGCTGAGCCATTAACCTCGAAAGATTCAACAGAAGTAGCTAATGCACTGAGCCGCATATATAAACGGGGACCACTAAAATGGCCTAAGCTATTTCAAGTAGATCCCGGTCGCGAGTTTATGGGATCAATAACTAAACTGTTAACAAAGCACAACGTCAAAATCGTCCGTGGTGAAAGAGAGGTCCACCGTAGTCAAGCCATTGTTGAAAGATTTAACCGGACTCTAGCGGAACGTTTGTTTGGCTATCAGTATGGGATCGAAATGAAATCCGAGCGATTGAGATCAACCGAATGGGTGACACGATTACCAGCCGTTGTATCAGCGCTGAATAATGAAGTAACGAGATTAATAGGGAAGAAACCATCCGATGCTATTAAAATGAAATCCGTGACTTCCGAATCTTCAGCACCGAGGAGAGGCAAAGAACAAAAACTTCCGGATAGAGTAAGGGTAAGATATTTGTACCAGCCCGGTGAACTCGAAGGAGGCCTACGTCGCGCAACCGATCCCATATGGTCCCTTAAGACGTATAACATTAGTCGATTGGTTACGAAAGAAGGAGAGCCTATTCTTTATTATCTTCAAGATGGACCGGGTAGGGCATTTGTACGAGAAGAGTTGTTCATAGTTCCCGACGGTACGGTATTACCACCATAACCATAAGCATAGGTAGTTACACCATCATTATCAATCCATCTCTTTGTATCTAAGGGGGATAATGATGTCTTGTTCATTCTTAATCCATATATCCTATGATCGTAACTTCTTAAAGAGTTCATCTCGTGTTTGAACGTTCTACCGTTGAATAATGCTTCTTTATACTGTTCGTGTTTGATATGCTTTTTTACAACATACTTCTTAACACCCTTACCTTTTCTTATCTCCCCATTATCGGACTTCTTTATAGAATACATCTTAGGTCTTAATCCTACATACTCCGCTATAGGAGTCCAAGCACATTCATCCTTCATCTTACCTAACACCTTTTTATTTACAACGCTGTGCAGTGGATTATCTTATGGTAATCGCTCGCGTCATACATATCTATTTTTTCTGCCATATCTTTATACACATCCTCGGTTTGTATTTCCATCAACAAAGAATCTGTGTCGGTATATAACACCTCGCATCTATCGCCGTATTGCTTCTTAAGTTCGTTGTAATAAAAGTCATACATTAAGTGTTTTGACAAGTCGAGAATACTCATACCGACGTACACCGGTCTGTTGAATTTTATATTACTTTTCTGCATATGCAACGCGGCTAAGTCGTTATCGAATATCTTGCTTCTGTTAAAAGCCGGACTGGCTATGAGTTTCCTGAGTCTTTCTTCCTCATTAGATCTGACTAATTTAACATCAACACGCTTCCTTAGATTCTCCATAGTTTTACCGAATACCGAGTTATTCATGAGCTTCTACAGATTCTTTTCGAAATCGCTGGTGGCTATCTTTCTTAAATCTGTGTTCAGCCTTATATAGGGCTCCATCCAAGGGCTTTGATCAAACTTAAGAACTCTGTGTATTTTCTTAAGTTTCATACCTAACGATAGATACAACTGGAGATTTCTGTAGTGAACTATATATTTTGTCTTATCCATCAAATTTGGTACGAGTTTTTCTACGTTAGCTAACCTACTACTACCCATCAAGGAGCATTGATATTCCGACATCCAGTCTTTATTAACCATTAATCTTTCGGGAGCTAGCGGATAACTGTTATGGTCTTTATGTAACGAACTTGGATATTCCAAGTCAACTTCTAGTATGTACCCTTTATTCTCATCATTATTATTGATATCATTCACATTGACCCACTCAAAACCACCCGTGGGTAAAGGTTGACTCATAGCCCATCCGTACAAATTGTTAGCATCGGGATATAATATATGTGTGTCGGGTTTACTCGGATCATATCCTTCCACTAATTTATTATTAGCCTTGGAATACCTTTTCGCTGCCATCGATATACTCCCTCTTAATCCTTTCTCAATAAACAAGTGCATATCGTAATCTGTGAGTAGTTTTAGTTCTACGCCGGTCTTCTTCAACAATGCATCCCACGATAGTCCGGGACTGGAATAGTACCATTCCGGGTCCAAGCCGTATTGTTTTAAACACGTCTTTCTAAATATCTCGAATATATCAGCGAGTAACAGTACATCGGTTTTTAAGTACAGATCGTGATAATCACCTAAATTCTTACAACCTAATTTATCCCAGACCGTAAGAGCGTGTTCATAATCGGCATCTCTTATTCTAGATTCCGTTAAGTTACTATAGAATGATTCGAGGGGTGGTAATTCAGTTTCTTCGAATCTAGACCAATCATCCATATATTCGTAAGGATATACGCCTTTTCTCAGCAACAAATGACGAGTTATCTTATCGGTATATTGATTTGTTATCGCGAAGTCATCGGGATTGTTCGCTTTAGCTAAATTGTCCAGGGAAGATAACAGAAACTGTACGGAGTCTATGAATCTAAGCCCATTACTTTGCTTTATTCTAGATTTCCCATCCTTGTCCCTATAATGTATAGGTTTAGTCAACGAGAACGAAATGTATTTTTCCATATTGTTAGGAATGCACGTTAAACCGCCGTCGGTCTTTGAGATAGCTTGCATAATGAGATGTGAATCATATCCTCTAAGGTTGTGAAACACAACGGGGATGGGTATTGTTTGAGCATTCATTTTTAGTTTCAAGTTACACTCGTTATGCGCGGCTCCCCGATAATTACCCGTGACGTGACAATGATCTCTTACGGAATCCCCATCCAGAGGTTTATTACAAACATGATAACTCGTTGACTTCTTGTGGGCCCTCCAATCATCTATCGTCATACGCATGGGTTTCTTACACGATAAATTTTCCCTGATTATTCTCTCTTCGTTTTGTAGATATTCTAGGAACTTTCCCGCTGCATCGGGACCTCTGTAAATCATGGGAGTGTTTGTTTTCCCATCATACCTTACAACTATATATCCAAACCCACAAGGAATATGTTCTTGAGTTTTGTACGTAAAACTACTATGGTTGGTATTTTCTATGGGCTTGATAACATGATAAGCGCTTCGAAGTCGGCGTAAGTTACGTATGGTACTGGCATTTGATTACAATAATGTTCAAATTTTAATATATATTTTCCCTCTTTAGGCATATCAATCCTGATAGCGGTCTGTCCAACACCTCTACAGTCTTCTTTATGCGCTTCTAATAGATCTTGTCTGCTGTACCCATGCAGGCATCTTTCGCAGAAATATTTCTTTCTAGCATGTTTTGTTTGATCGTATAATAGCCTGTTTAAACTCTTTATCCACGTATAATGATATTTTCCATCTTTTTCGATCAGAAATGAATTGATTCTGGGAATATGTTCCGGAGCGGAGCTTATCCTGTGTACAACAATTCCTTTAGAATGTCCGAAAACATTTATAGCTAAATTATTTTGCTTTTCCACCTTATCAATTTGTGATATTGGTGTAGGTTCGTCTATACCATCGAAGTTGAGTCCATCGTTTTGGGGATAGCTAGAAGGTCTATCCGGATGCTTGTCTACGGGGAACAATGCAGATCTTATCATCATTCTTAAACAATCATCGGATTTATTTTTTACGTTAATTATGGCTTTTTTCTTCTTATAATACGGGGGTAAATCTATATAAGATCCACCTTTGAAGGGCATGTAAATTGCTATATCTAAATATAAACTATCGATTTAATCCCCACCCCAACCCGAACCTCTATTAGTCCAGCGTTCTAAAGTTTCCTGTATCCTCTGAATTGATGTATCTAATGATGCGTTTATAGTATCGGATTCGGTTATAACTTCTTGATTGCTACGGAAATATGGTTCGGTATATTCGACGCTATCGTCTGCGTTACTTTTACTCAATGACATTTTAATCGTCAGCTGGTATTTTATACTTTGTAAATCATCTAATTCCTCGTTAATTTTACTCGATATGATGGGCTTAATATCGTTAACATCCATGTTGGAATTAATATCCATCTTCCAACCTCTTAGATATTTACCAACGCCGGCGGATGTGGGTACAAATATTAATTCTTGTTGTTGTTGATTAACATTATCATTATCATCATCATTATCATCATTATCATCATTATTATTATCTAGTAAAGCGATCAATTCAGCTCTTTTCATTCGAGAATAACCTCTCAGCCCACTGTTTCTCGCTCGAACTTTGAGTTCTCTAACAGTCTGGGGTTTGTTGTCTTCCAAACCGAGTAAGGTAATCAATTCAGCTTTTCTCATACGAGAATATCCACATAGACCACGTTGCTTTGCCATAGCCTTCAACTCTCTGACAAAAACCATAGTGGTTGAATGGTATATGCAAAATGAAACAAATGTCTAATTGGTTGTTTTCATATATCTAAATACGTATTCTCCCCAACCTATTCCTCTCATTGATGTGATCTCTCTTCCTAGCATAAATAATCTGATTCCTGACCCTATCAGCACCGTGTTTCTTACATAAACAATAACGACCTTTGACCCCTATCCCGCATTCAGAACACGTATAGTTTATGTGTCCACGCTTGATGTAATAATTGTGTATACCGCAGTAAATTTCAACACAGCGGCGGTTACATAGAGTCGTCTTCCCCATGAGTGTAAACTTGCAGTTATTCATGGTATATACATCTATCATATCATTTGTCTAAATGCAAATCACATCTACACTATTGTATAGCTGAAAATCAATAGAGCAGATAACCCCATAATAACAAATGCGACCTCTCGGTCTTTCTGAGCCTCTGACGGTGTATAAAACCGACTCATTGTTGGTCTAGGTATTGGGTCGAGTTTTTTCCCATAAACGAGGAAGTATTCGTGCATGGCAGATTCGACATCCTTAAACGTTTGAATTGAATGTCCTTCCTTAATCAGTTGTTCATGAATAAAGTCTAATCTCTTCATTCTCTGCTGCGTATATTGTAACTGAGCTGCTTGGTATTGTTCTAATGCTTTATTATGTCGTTTACGCTCCTCTTCAACTTCTTTAGCGTTTGATTCCCTCATACTGGAAAATAAATAATTACTCCCCGAAAAAGCTAGAGCATTAACAACAGCTCCACCGACCATCTTCGCAATTGATGCCATAGTATATGAATATAAAATATTCAAATGTTTAATTACTTCATTATGTCTTCCGGGATAAGTCCTTGTTTGATGAGCATATCCTTCGTTGCCATTGCTAATCCAATATCCAGAACCATCATACCTATATCAAATCCATTAAAATCTAGCTTGGGAGGTGTGGCTTTAGTAATCATTTTAGCCATACGGGCATAGCCAATGGCCAAGCCGGTGACCACCGCTGAATGATACGTCGCGTTTACCAACATTTTACCATCTGTAACTGGAGTAGTCATGCTTCTTATAGCATTATATGAGGACTAACCTCTAATTGAACTTGTTGTTGCGGCGAGGATGATGTTTTCTCTTCTCCGGTCTTATAAAAGAACCATACAGCTGCCAACCAGCAACTCCTACTAGTGCCCATGTTTTAATCGGATTTGAATTATTTATTAATTTTGCTTTGCGCGCCAGCCCTCCCTTTCTTCCTGCAGCTATTTTTTGGGGGTTCTTAGTAACTCTGGGTTTTAGTATTTTCTCATTCACTTGTGGTGCATCCTCATTCACATGTGGTTCCGTTTCCGCAATCTGTTGTGGTTGCGCAATCTGTTGTGGTGTCACCTGTTGTGTTTCCGCAATCTGTTGTGTCTCCATTTATATTATTAAGTGGGCACGTATGTTTAAATTGACAATACCTAGCCGTTATGAAAGCTGTGGTGAACGGAGCTAAGAACATTCCGAATCTATGATAAAACTCACAGCTCACTGAGCTTATAGCGTGTTCGATGAATGGGTCTTTCTCTAGAGATTCGCATAAATACATGCGATGTTCTGCCGGGATGGGGAGAAACGTACTAGCTACGACTGTGTATAGTTGTAATATAGACGACCCTATAGTTTTAGTCATGGTAGCTCCCAGTCTAGACTCGTAACGCGCGTACAGTTTTTTAATCTCTTCGTCGGTCATGTTATCAATTTTTTCGATGTGTAGTTTTCTCCCAAATATTGGGAACATTTTCCACCGGCTACCAAAGCGGCGAGTCTTTCTCTATGTTTATCTAAAGATTTATCTGCATCAGATTCTTTGAGCATTTGTTCGATGAGTTCGTCGCATTCCATAATGTAATACCTAAGGAGATATTTAAGTCTAACATAATATAATATGACGTATCCAATACATCCCGTAATAATGAACTGTTGCGAAAGAATGATGATTTCGAACCACATTTTATGTCATATTAACCGCTAATGTTCAATTTGCTACATTTTTGCTACATTTTGCTATAATTTTGCTATATTAGCTATCTTTTTGCTATAATTTTGCTACATTTTGCTAAACAATTGCATAAGCAGCTGGTTGATCGGTTTTTAATACGAGTTTACAGTGCTTCGTTGCCGCTAACACTTTTCTGACTTTATCTCGTTCACCCTTGGTATAAATGACGTCATTTTCACGTAAACATTCCTCGAATGAATCTCGGCCTTTGCAATGAAACAGCGCTACCCATTTGGTCTGCTCTCTCAGATCTTTCAGGACAGAGTTGTATTTTTGAGTAAGTACCCAAACGCTATGTTGAGTATGCCTTCCGGAGAATGCTAAATACGAAAGCATATCTTTCTTTTTGGTGAGTTCTTTACTAGCGCTGCAGTCGTCTATTACAAAAAGGGTTGATTCTCCTTTGTATTTTTCGTGACATACTCGGAGACAGTCTTGTAAACGATCGCCCGGATCGACTCTGTGTACCCCGTCGTCATTCATTACCCAATCTCTCGATAAGTATGTTTTATTAACGCTTATAGTCGGGCACAGAATAATAATATGATCGAAACGTCCCGATAATGACTTTGTAAAATATCTAGAATAAAAGCTGTTTTTCCGCAGCCCGTTTGCCCGCATATGATAGCGCAGTGCGGATCTTTAGGTAAAAGATTATTAATAGATTGCTTGCACGAATCTCCCATTCTGTATATTAAGTTGCGCATCCATAATCACGTTCAAATATATGTTTAATTTACCAGCCAATTCCTGGAGCTTCATTATCTGTATGGTGACACCCTCGCTAGCATTTTCTATTCTCCTCCCACTGCCGTGTAATTGGTCATCATCCGTTGTTCGCATGTCGAGCCATAGCGCGTACTTCGAGGTGAGGTATTCACCCATCGATACACTTCCGAGAGACAGATCTTTCACGACCACGTTAACTTCCGGAGAACGTTTTATAGAAGGAAGTTTTTTAATCTCATCCCACTGGTGATACGCTAGCATTCCTTGGCTATATAGTTGATTAGGAATTTAGGATAGTCAATTCTACTTTCGTAATCTTGGGATTGTAGAACTTCTCTGTATTTCTTTTAAACGCATCGGAGGGATCCTCGAACAACAGTAAAATACCCTTCAAGGACCTCGTGGGGACGTTTAGATTGATATTCCACATCGTATCTTTTTTGTCCCTCGTGATCTTTCGGTGTCGCAGCACGCGACTGACAAAATGGCTAAACTTCCCGAATACTGGTTACAAATTTGTCTGGCTAATTCGGGATCCGTTATCATATCGTACTCGAGCAAGATATTGTCAATGGAATAGCTAGCATCTACATTAGCGGATCTGATTACTCTACCGTAGTCGTTAAAAGTGAGTTCGTATTCTAACCTATCGCCTAGGGATGCTTGATAAAAGGGCATGTGGGAATCTAGTAATTCAAAGTCTAGGGGAATATAGAATCTGTTACCTAATGCGTCGGCAACGGCCTGATCTTTTACGATGGTGCCATCACCATTTTCAGCAGCCACGCGCAGTCTCAATGTGTTCTTATTACAAATACCTTGGTACTGTAAGTTTTCCCGCTCTTTATCCGTTCTCCAGAGATCCATGTAACAATAGTATACATCGCTATCGTCGATACTCAAAACCTCATTACCGCTAATTTTAATAGCGATTTTCTTAACGATAGCATGACCTAAGTTCTGAACCGGCTCCCTGTTAACGTCGGTAGAATTCAAAACAATCGTAAATGCTAGTCGGACAGTTCCCGGAACTAACACATCGTGTGCGCCGAGATTAGGAAAGCAAACCAGAAGCGTTTGATTCTGATCGATGGTACTAGGGTTATTAGTTATAGTTACAGACTGACAAATTGCTTTGACCCCTAATGGATCTCGAAGTCTACGTTGTGGGTTTAACTTGCGTCCGTATTGCGAAGACATTGTTATATTGAAAACATGTACCCTATGTTTAATATAAAAATGACTGATTTTGATATTAATGACTTAGATCTAAGTACCTTTGATGACTTTGATAACCCAAGCGAAGATACTGACTTTGGTGGCACGAATCTTAACGATGAAATTTTACAATCAACTGTCAATGATTATTACGATGCATTAAAAGATGATAAAAATTATGTTATCCCAATAGGTCGTGAATATTCAAAGTTTATGCTAGATAGTAAAGGAACATTGCGACTGCATGACTCTCCGCATATTGATCTTATGCATTATAGTACTCGTAAGCCCCTAGCCTTGTCTACTATAGCCGGCAGACATAGCCGAGAGTTTGTTCGTGATAAATTAGGTTTTGTAGAATACGGACGAGAAAAACTTTCCGCGAAGACTACTAAGGCTCTTCAGACTATGAGGAAAGAACTCGTTAATACAGATGATTTGGAAACAGCCTCGATGGTGGCCTCGAACGGACTCGGAGAAATCTTAGATACCTACTACGATAATTCAACGTTACAGGTACCACATTCAGAGTTCAGTATTAGGGAATTACGAGGTCTTGACAAGGCAATGCAAACTATGCGGGGAGAACTCATCAATAATACAGCCAAGCTATCCGAAATCGACAAACATATAGCTCAAGAGAAAACAACGTCAGTAGACGTCGCGTTGCTGAAAGATTGCGTAACCTAGAAGAGGAAAGATTGGCCTGCCTCGAAGCAGCTTCCAGTAATAGAAAGGCACTTCGTTCGCAAATCAGTCGTATTCGAGAAACTATCGATCAAGTCCTCAACGATGATACTACACTGGCCGATAAAATTAAAACATTGTTCAGAGAACAGGGAATAACAATTGCTAGTATTTTAACCGCGTTGGGATTTATTATATCGACTTTGACTCTCTCATTAACAGGTGGCACAGGTGGAGGCGGATCACCGCCTAACGATAAAAACGGTATAAGAGAGTGGATAAAAAAGCATTTAAAAGCATTAGGTTCAGCACTGGGAAAGCTAGCTGAGAAAGCCGCGGCTGCACTTCCCGGTATAATTGGGAGTGTTGTTTCCTGGCTATTGAATTTATTAGCTAAGACCACCACTTGGCTTAGTCAAAACTTGTGGGGGTTGATCGTAGCAATTGCAGGGTTGTTGTACGTATTCGCTAAAGACTATTTAACCAAATCAGTTCGCTAAGAACTATTTAACCAAATCATGAGTAAGCCAACCGAGACTCCACCCACTACAAGCGCTGTTTTTTCATCGATATGTTGTTGATTTTTAGCCGCAAAATGCGGTGACACTTGTGCATCACTAGATGGTTGCGCGATAGTTGGTGTTTGTGGTTTGACTATTCCCTTTTCGCCCATGATCGTTTGCGTTATTAACTTGACGTTCATATCTGAATTTATACCTGGTTTTTGTTGATCGGTAGCGATAACAATTTTATTATTATGGCCTATCACTTGACCGATCTTAAGTTCCATATTACTCGGAGACATGTATAGTCCCGGCGCATAAACGTAGTCCACTTTGGATTGAGCGTACTGTAATGCATCTTGAAAACGCTTTATAGACGATGGTATGTCAACTGGTGAATTAATGGCGTCCTCCACGTTTGCGACAAACTGTTTTTGCGCATCGAGCGCCGTCCCAGAACCGATAATGGACGTTCGTGTTTGCGATTGCGCCCTGAGAATTGCCCATACATAAGTTCTTATCGATTCATTAACTCTTACAAATCCTGGATTAGTAAAATTGTTTTCCGTTTTATCATTAAGAAATTCATTCCAAGCGTCTCCGGGTGGTTGCTCAACCTTTTGGATGGTGAAAGCAACACCACCCTTAAAGTTCATACGATCATCTCTCCACTCGTTACTTGAGAGAGCAAAGCTTGGAAGGAGCCGACCCCTTTTCAGTAAATAATCGCTGACTTCTTTAACACAGTGTGCACCAGCGTATGGAATACCTAGACCATGGTTAACTCCACTCAGACGCCAATCTTTACTCGTAGAAACATTAAATTCATTACAAATACGTTCGAATGCCTTCTTATCGTACTGATTATTTGTGGAATTCCACGCTCGATCATGCGGTAATGGAGCACTAATTTCTTTAAGTATACGTCTAATCTGATAGTACACGTGAAATGACATAACAGACTTATTCAGTTCAAATCCTGGAGCGTAAAGAGATACGCCACATCCCGTTGTGGCACACCATATGGCAAAGTTTAACTGATTCTGCCAAAATTGCATCGGATTGTGAAACCAATCGTGCACCATTTTATCGCTAGTTGCCGTGACCCTGTACTTTTCAAAGATATCGGGGAATTTAACTAAAAATTCAGCACCAGAGGCAGTTACTATAATCGATTGATTAGTAATGTATCTCGATTTCATATTTAAGTTATGATATAGTATCATTGTATATTTAATATGTATGTTACACTCCCGGGAATAACAAATGGCCAGTCTATTGAACTGCTTCAAACTATCGATAACTCGGATGGACAGCTCGAAGTAGCTCTATGCGATGTAACGTATTACCCACGGTGGAACAATATAAGTGCTGCGAGAGGAAATAATGAGATATTTGTATTTGATGACCAAAATAATAGAATTAGTACTATACCTGATGGGTATTACAGCATAAGCTCACTCAATGATGAATATTTTAATTCTAATGATGAAGCTTTAAAGCCTAATGGAATTAGTCTCGCACAAAATAAGTCAAATAGGACAGTGAAAATCTACAATGAAGGATCAGAAAAACTTATTAGTGAGAACTTAGGATACACACTTGGATTTAGAGGAGAAATAACATTATCACGCGGCTCAAAAGTGATTGCAAGGAATACCGTACCTGATTTAGTTCCCTATAAAGAGTTGTGTATCCATCTTGATCAAATAAGCACCACGGATAATATTCAACTAGAAAGTCCTTCAACTCTACTCAGAAGTGTTCCAGTGAAAGATGGAAAATACAATAGCGGTAGAACGGAATCTTTCTCGTCATTACAATATAAAAAATTAAAGCGTGGTACTATTTCAGACCTCAAAATTTCTGTATTAGATGTAAAACACCAACCTGTACATATAGGATACTTAAGTGTAACACTCCATATTATAAATAATGGTTGATTCCATATTTAAGTTATGATATAGTATCATTGTATATTTGATATGTATGTTACACTCCTGGGAATAACAAATAGTCAGTCTATTCAACTGCTTCGTACTATCGATAACTCGGATGGACAACTCGAAGTAGCTCTATGCGATGTAACGTATTACCCACGGTGGACCAATATAAATGCTACGAGAGGTTATAATAATGAGACAGAAATAAATGGTCAAAAATACATTATACCTGATGGGTATTACAGCGTATACTCACTCAATGATGAATTTTTTAAGCCTAATGGAATTAGTCTAACACAAAATGAGTCAAATGGGTTACTGATTTTAAACTCTGGAAAAAAGGATGTAAAGCTTTACAGGAACTTAGCATACACACTTGGATGGGGAGGAGAAATAACAGTAATCAAGACATCAGATCAGGGACTCAATTTACCCGATTTAGTTCCCTATAAAGAGTTGTGCATCCATCTTGATGAAATAAGTACGACGGATAATATTCAACAAGAAAGTCCTTCAACTCTACTCAGAAGTGTTCCAGTGAAAGATGAAAAATACAATAGCGGTAGAACGGAATCTTTCTCAACATTACAATATAAAAAATTAAAGCGTGGTGTTATTTCAGACCTCAAAATTTCTGTATTAGATGTAAAACACCAACCTGTACATATAGGATACTTAAGTGTAACACTCCATATTATAAATAATGGTTGATGCATCAGGCCCTGGAACGATAAGACAATGTAATACAATTGCGCTTTCCGATGTCGGAGACACAGAAGGATTCGGTAAACCCGGTACCAATGGTAAGTTATACGCTTTACACTTACACGATAATGTATACAAGCGGAAAGAAGTTACATTCACGGGTAATCTAGAAGATTTAAGCGATGTCGACGTTAGTAGACTCCTTAAAACCACTCCGTACAATATTATTTACAACAGTGAGAATAAATGGACTATGGTCGAAGCAAACATCAAGTGGCTGCTGAATATCGCCATTACCCCACCTTATGCGATGATGGGTAAGGGACATAATTTAACTAAGATAATAAATAGTGGTATCGTACTCGCGGCCTATATCCCGTCAAAACGAAAAAGTGTGTTAGTCACTCCCCTGCCAGAAAAACCAGGTCATATGTTATATAGTTGTCCGGCAGTCCAAAATGTTAGTTTAAATTTGGTTACAGAATTCGATGATATTAAACAGAACTTGAGTGCAATACCTAATATTTCTACGCTTATTATTGAAGTCTTGTTCGGAGATGCACCGGTAGATGCCTTCGAAATATTACCAGGTCTATCGATTAAATGGCTCAAGAAACACGAGCGTCAACGTTGCAGTATTATTCATGTCGGAGCATCACCCGTTACAACCCTCGAGGGGGTTCAAATTATTAAAAGTGACAGAATTTCTCTTACTAAGATATTCTTACCGTATAATATACATTTGATCAGGTTGATGTATACTCTCAAAACATTTAAGCAAGACCAATTAAAGACTATTATATATTCGTAATATACACTATGAGTTTATATCCAGCGCTCGATGAAAAGATGGAAACTGTTGATGGATTTCGATTACATCAAATAAGCGACATAAAACATCGAATAGAAAAGGATAGGGAGTTGAGACTTGGATTGTATAAAAAGTATCGCAGAGCCGTGAATGCTCTGGACGGAGTTGACACCGCTCTTGTAGTGGCTGGCATGGGACTCGGTGTAGCCGGTGTCGGTTTACTATCAACTATAATCGCCGCGCCTATCGTGCTCGGCATGGAAATAACCGCCAGAGTCTCGGGACTGGCAGGAATAGCGATAAAATTCATTTCTCCTAGGTTGCAAAAGAAAGCATTAAAACACGATAGTATTCGGATACTCGCCGAAGCAAAGTTTAACAGTATTGAGGATCATATTTCGACAGCAATGGCTGATTGTAAGGATGAGTTTCGTTTAGTGCTGTCGGAACTCACCAAATACAACACAATGAAGCAGGAGATTCGATCAAAATCTCGTAAGACCAATGGTATTAGCGAAGACGATAAAAAAAAGTTCATAGAACAGGGGAGGCAACAAGCGCGTCAATTATTCCGTGCCAAAACCAAAGAACTGGTTTGAGATTAAAAATGAATTGCTTACTATCGTGTGATTACATTTAGACAAATGCTTACATAAATATATAATAATGGAAAAAACTATTAAATGGAGAGAATTACCACAAGGTTTTTATTATATCAGTGATGTCAAACCAACCAAATACAGTAATCAATTGTTTCTTATCAATTTACAAAAAGAGTGTAGTTATATAGTCTGGTCTCCTAGTAAAATGAACGAAGAACTTAATAAAAATGTTGAATATCGCTTTATCGATAAAAATAATGAAGAATATTTTTATTACCATTTAGACTCATCTAAAGCAATGATTGGACCCAGGTATTGGTGAGCTAGAGCCATGACTATCATTGAATCGCATAATCATTTTGACATAAAAAATTCCATCTGTAGTGGAAGTGAGCCAGAACCCCCATTACCTATAAAAATTTATATCATAGACTCCAGGTGGTGGTCAATTTAGTTTAATCTCATGACTATCATTGAATCGCATAGTCATTTTGGCATAAAAAATTCCACCTGTAGTAGCAGTATAGGTATATGAATCCAACTCCAGTGGAAGTGGTCCAGAACCATCATTACCTATACTACTTGTCTGTCAATGTGTCTACACTGGTTCACAAGTACTTCCTAAAAAGGAAAATGTAACTTATGCTGGATTGCTTCTAAGTACATCAAAGAAAACCTTAGAACGTACCCATCTAATATGTGAAAAACTCAGAATGTCAGTCAATATAAATTATAATCATGGACTATACTTTGGTGGTTTAAATCCTATCCCAGCTGTTCGTATATGGGAAAGGGTAATTTTACCATGTGGACTATTTGCTTGTAGTGTATGGGGTAAACTGTCACCGAAGGAATACGAAATGCTTGAAATTATTCAACGTTATTTTTGTAAAAAGATTCAAGGACTGTCTAGACGCACCCCTTCCGTCGTCACCAGAGATTGTCTTGGTTTAATTTCTCTCCAGGCGTACATAGATCAACAAGCTCTCTTATTTCTGGGAAGACTATGTAATAGTGACATTAACTTTGCATTTAAAAGACTATTTCAGCACAGACTTGTTCAGTATGAACTCGATACAATTAAAGAAAAAGATGATAAATGTAAAATGTCACCCGTATACCACATGCTTTCACTTGTAAACAAGTATGAACTCAATAATGACATAAACACATATACCATTTATTCTCATTTCCCCTCAAAACATGCATGGGCAAGTCGAGTTAAAAAACAAATAAGCGTATGTGACCATAACCTAATTCATGCAGAGATTCATTCAAGAGAAAACCTAAAACGATACTCTCTTATACAATCACCTAAGGTACACAGACTTTGGTTACTAACAATTGAAAGGCCGGAACACTTCTATGTTTTAGCATATTTACTATGTCTTAGCACCTACAGTATACAATCTGATGAATGTTTATGCGGCACATTTGCTTTTGATATTATCAAACATGTGTTTATGTATTGTAAAAAGACTCAACAACAAAGAAATATTCTTGTTGAGTCTATTATTGATTTACTAGATGTGACAACTTTTTCTAGTATCTGAAACGATGATGATGATACCTTTCTGTCCTTTTTACTTGGTGGTTTGCCAACAGAAAGTACTATGGCAATTAAATACAATCTATGGGCAAATATAATGCTCCGTGTATGTAAAACTGTTAAAATGTGGAAAAACCTACTAAGATATTATTTGATAACGATGTGAAACTGCCTGTACATACAATATATCAGTTGTTATATATATACATTTGTAGAACATTTGTAATATCTCATATCAATGTATCTTCATCAACTGGAGGAAATAAAGATGATCTATCTATCTATCCTACAACGGAGAAAGATCTGATGAGTTTCCCATTAAACAAGGTGTTGGGCAAGGTTGAGTTATGTCAGCATGGTTCTTTCTCGTTTTCATAAATGACCTTATATGTGAACTAAGGAAAGCAAACGGTGGCCTCTCTGTTTATGACATCTACATACCCTGTGTGTTATTGGCCGATGCGGAATGCTCTTGTCTACAACCCCACTGGGCTTACAGTCTTCTCTTGATTCAGTTTGTTTATATGCCAACAAATGGAGACTTCACCTGTAATGCCTCCAAGAGTAATTCACTTGTATTCTGCAAAACACGCCAGCGTCATAATAAAGTAACCTACAAGTTTGGCAATGCAACAGTTAACACCTCCGACGTCAAATATGGCGGAATAATCATAAACAGTAATTTATCCTGTAAAGAAAAAATCATGACATGTTGCTCAAAAGCATGAAAATGTGTTAATTCACTATGATCACTCGGCCTCAATGATTCTGACCTCCACCCAGTTGCATGTGTCAATACTGTATATGGAAAAGAATCATTTTATCTACAAGCTTTAATGGATGTGAATTGTTACCAGCCTTATACGGTAAAGAACTTGAAATGATTGAATGTACACAACAGTACTTTGCTTGTCATATACAAGGATTTGGTAAAAGACATCCAACCGATTCGTCTATTTCTAACTTGGGAATGTGGTCAATGAATGGCTACATTGATAAATGTAGACTACAATTATTAGGAAGGCTCTGCAATAACGATTGTAACTCAATAACAAAAGATCTATTTTGTGCTCACATTGCTACCAATGCTATTGTCAATATTAGCCGTCCAGTAAGCATATGCAACATCCTTCTATATACTGCTAAAAAATACCATTTAGATAACTATATAAAGGAATATACTGATAGCGGTTCATTCCCAACTAAATCGGCTTGGCGAGCTCTTGTAATCAGACGTCTATCAGAGAATGAACAGTACATCTGGAGAGAGAGACTAGCACAGAGACCAGATCTTTCACAATACCATAAAATTCACAAACGGTTACAAATGCATGGTTTTTATAATGTAATGTATCTCTATCCACATTTAAGGCAACCCCTGCAACTTTGTATTAAAATCGGATCAAGAGCAAAATTGTCGAAAGAATGTAACCATTGTAATAGACATTGCTATGACTATGATTGCCATTTTATTTTGCACTGTGAAATAATTTCTTCTCATGCCTGATTGATAAACTTGATGAAGATGTATACGTGAAAATAGATATGCTTGACGATGATGATATGCTTTCATTCTTTCTTGGTGCAGATGTCCATGACTTGACTAATGAACTTGATTACGATACTTGGCAAAGCATCATAATGTCTTTCTGCCACTTCATATGGAATTTAAAGAAACACCTTATGTATGTCTACTAGATACCTTACTGCTCTCTAAATGTATATTGTAATTATTTATTCATAGCAGTCTATAACATGATTTCATTGTATATAGTCATGTAATTTCATTGATGTATTGTAAATAATGTATTTGCCCATGTAAAATCTTCGGATTCAACTCTGGAGGAATTCATTCATTCATTCATTCATTGTGTTAAACATTATGGTTAATCTTTGAGATAGGGATTTGGTGATACATTTGCTGCAACCAGCAATATACCTCTCTTTGTACAGATATTTACGGATCCAGTACAAAAGAGGAATGTACATGTCTTCACAGTTTCAAGTCAAGCCAAAAGGTGATAGAGTACCTTTATTCCAATTCTGTTTTCTCTTTTTCAGTTTGTGCATCATACCATATGATAACATCAACAGGTTCCTCTTCTCTTTTGGCCCATTTTTGGGGCATATGCTTTGACAGCATCCATTATGATTTTAAAGGGAAACAACACTCCAACTCTGTCATCTAGCTGGCACCATTTTATTTATCCCGTGTAATCTCCAGATGCCAACTATTGTCAGCAACTTCCACAAACTAGGCTTCGGGAGGGCCTCGTTGACAGCGAGGGGGTTTCCCCTTGAATCCATGTATTTGATTTGATTATGCTTAATAAAACCTTTCACCATGCACATTCAAATGCATGTGTAAATGTGTATGTACAGCTATCATAGTTTCGTATGTACAGCAAATAGGAGTACATATTATTTTTGCCCCAGTAAAGTTCAATTCAAATACCCAAATAGCAACGACCCTTTTTTTCATGCAAATTGCATATATTACAACAATTACGGCTCCCTTTTTGTCATGCATGTTTCATGGCATAAACCCAACACCTCTGTATTTGTCCTCTTTCACATGATGCTCAGTTAATGACTCAAGAAAATTCACCACTGCCTCTAAGAGTGTTATGGATTTATAGCAATCAGTGGTTCCCATTTCTCATGTCTAGGGGAATTATTTCATATAAGATTGAAATCGAGGTTTGATGTGGTGATATGTGTATTACATGTTAATTAGTATGCACATGGTAGTGTAGCAAGAGAGGAGTTGTCAGCTCAGTTGCAAGGAGCATCGATCAATAGATTAACTGATAATATGTTGATTGATTAATTTCTGAAATCTTGCACAGTGGATTTGTCAAAAGTAAGTGTGTGTGTGTGTGTGTATATATGTTTACTAAAGCTTGAAGTGCCCATATAAAAACAACATACTTTGTGCAAAGGATTACCTGATAATATGTTGATTGATTGCTGATTGCTATTTAACTCAATGGATATTTTTAAAGAACCATGGACATCATGAACATAGCTGTTATGTGTGCTATCTCAGCTGACCAATGAGACTTGATACCTATGTGAAACACATGAAACAAACTTATGTAACGAACACGGGTTATTATATCCTGAAACGCTAAATATATTTAAAATATTGGATTGTTACAAAAACACTTGACATCAAACAAGTTTCTTTGTACAGCTTCAGATGTATGGGATATTTTTCCGGTATGTAGATATCTGTGGATATATTCCTCGAACATGGTTACTGCCTGATACTATATGTATAACTTTTTTCAGTTGTAATTATGATATTTGAATTTTGTTTTCATTCATTTGCTATTGCAAGAGGTTTCAATGATGCCTGATCAATTGTTCCATATGAAAAGAAATATCCGTCAATGGCAATGAGTTGTTCCAAAGTGCTGCGCTTCTGGTTATTATTATTTTAAATATATATAGTAAAGCTGCAACTAAAGAGATGTGACATTTGAATGCATTATTTCTGATAAATACTTGTTTCAGATACAATTCATCTGATCACTGCATCAAAATTCTTTGAAATTAAATCATTGGGTATTTTGGAATCGAATCACGGGTAGATTGCTAGAAAATATGCATACAGCTGATTGCTATTTCTGGCTTTGTTTACAATAATCTTTGTTTCTGCATATTAAACAATGCCTAGCAGAACAGAAATACAATTAAAATGGTAAATCATCATGTCTTGTGATAATTTATCTCAAATTTCACATTTTTATTGACCAAGTTTGTAATCACCTGTTTGTTTACCTGAATTCTCTGAAGGGATACTATGTAGTTAATTGCTGTGCATAATAATATGTTGACTGATAGCTTCACCCTTTAAAGTCATGTAAGAATTAATCACAACAACACATGTCAGTTTGGCTGCAGCTCTTTATTGTATATCCTTTGTTATGATATACAGGTTCTTCGATGCACCTATAGATGTCGCTTAGCTTCGCACAGCGAGAATAGTGCCAAACACAAGTCAAACCAGTTGAGATCATAGTTCATAATAAACTAATTTTGAATCCTCAAAGAAAAAGCTGATCCATATTTAGATACTTCAAAGTTGGAGTGTTGTTTCCCTTTATAGTTGAGATCCCAGTTGGTAGGAGGCTGCTCATGATATTTTGGTCCATATTTGAATAACTGACAAAGGTTGTTATTGTGAATAATAGAGAAATCCCCTGTGATTATATGACCTACTGGTTGGTAGCAGTATGCTGAGTCTTGGCAGCCACAAGTAGTGGGATTTACATCATGAGCTGCCAAGTCCACGTTCTGCAACACTTTCCTATAATTATATAACCTTGATTAAATGGCGTTCGTAAAGGAAAATGACATTTTTCATGGTTCCTGAAATTTTAAATATTTTGGCACATTTTTGGAAACTGATTTTTGACTGAGAATTCCCTTGTTTGTAAATTTCACATTTAAGAATATGCAGTCTTTGTCTGATTTGGTGGAGTCTGTTTTTGGTTTGGCCAAACATTTCCAAGCAATATCAAGAACTATACTCTCTTGTTGATACCTACCTGTGCTTGATGTTTTTCCCATACGCAAAGACATTACTGTGAACATCTGACACCAGAAATACAATGTCAACAAATCCGTACTGAAGTATGCAATTTAATCCTGTTATTTCACTTATATTGGGGCTGGGACAAGTCCAAAATTACTAACCGGGTACCCACCACCCTATTACCCGACTGTAGGTCTCCGGAGATGTCTCAAAATGTCCGATTGGGAACATTTTCCATAGCCCTGGTAAAACATATTTAGATACATGTATTAAACAATCTGGTCATTCATAAACTGAAGTTGAATTAAGTTATATATTATTCAACCATATGAAAAATCAGTAGGAATGGGTGCATATTCAGAAAGAAATGCGAACATTAGTGACTTTACTGTAACCATAGAGTTCTAGATAATTTTTGTTGTTAAACAATATATCACGTGACTAACCACATCATTACCCGAGTTACCCGTCCCAGCCCTAACTTATATCATATCTGGTTATTCGAGGTGTTAATTGTATATCTGGACTTATGGTTGTTATCCATTTGTCATGTTTTTTATTAAATTTTTATTCAATATTGTTTACATTAATTTTGGCAAAATAGTGTGTGAACTGAACCAACTCAGCCATATTTAAAGCAACCACTATCATTTTGGTGCCATGAAACGAACCTCAGGTGACAGAGAACGGATACCTATATCATAAATGCCTTACACTGACTCTTTAAAAGTCATATTTATTGTAGTTTGACTATTATATGTCAACATGATGTTTCTGCATTCAAAATGGCCGGACCACAGGAAGTCTCAATGGTGAGTGGTCAAACTGTTCCATACGTAAAATATATCTGGCTATAGTAATCAGCTGTTCCAAAGTACTGCTTTGCTAATGGTTATTATATTTTGAAATAATAGTTTTTGGAATGATTGTTTGTGTGGCTATCGTTTTCAGTTGTATAATGAAACCGAGCGAATAACAATGTTTACTTGGATCAGCGAGTTCTGTTGTCTATCATTGGTGGCTGAGCGAGGGCATAACATATTTTTCACTTGTAAATGGCTAGTGCTGGAGTATCACAGTGGGATGAGTGTGAAGGGGGTGATATTTGAGTCAACTGGAAAGTTAGTAGTATAGGTAATAGGGGTTCTGCCGCAACTCCACTGGAACCAGATTTATATACCTATACCACCACTACAGGGGGAATTTTTTATGCCAAAACGCTGATGCGATTCAATGATCGTCATGAGATTAAGTTTAATTGGCTCTAGCTCATCACTACCTGGAGCCAATCAATGATACCATAGAGGGAATTTTTAGTACAAAAATGATGATGAGACTAAACTAAATTGTAATGAAAATATTCTCTATTATATTTATTCATATGTATACCATTATTTCTAACGAAGTGATATTCAACATTTTTACTAAGTTCTTCACTCATTTTACTCGGAGACCAGACTATATATTCTTCTTGGTAATTGGTAAGAAACAATTGATGACCGTATTTGGTTGGTTTGACATCACTGATATAATATATACCTTGTGGTAATTCTCTCCATTTGATAATTTTGTCCTTGAGCATAAATACCATTATTATATATTTATGTAAGCATTCTTCTAAATGTGATCTAATGATAGTAAGCAATCTATTTTTAATCTCCAACCAGTTCTTTGGTTTTGGCATGGAATAATTGACGCGCTTGTTGTCTCCCCTGTTCTATGAACTTTTTTTTCTCGTCTTCGCTAATACCATTGGTCTTATGAGAATTAGATCGAATCTCCTGCTTCATTGCGTTGTATTTGGTGAGTTCTGACAGCACTAAATGAAACTCCTCCTCGGATATCTTACAATCAGCCATTGCTGTTGAAATATGATCCTCAATGCTGTTCAACTTTGCTTCGGCGAGTATCCGAATATTATCGTGTTTTAATGCTTTCTTTTGCAACTTATGAGAAATGAATTTTATCGCTATTCCTGCCAGTCCTGAGACTCTGGCGGTTATTTCCATGCCAAGTACGATAGGCGCGGCGATTATAGTTGATAATAAACCAACACCGGCTACACCGAGTCCCATGCCAGCTGTTACAAGCGCGGTGTCAACTCCGTCGAGAGCATTCACGGCTCTGCGGTACTTTTTATACAATCCAAGTCTAAACTCCCTCTCCTTTTCTATTTGATGTTTTATGTCGCTTATTTGATGTAATCTAAATCCATCAACAGTATCCATCTTTTCAGATGCCTCATCGAGCGCCAGATATAAACTCATAGTGTATATTACGGTCATATAATAGTCTTTAATTGGTCTTGCTTAAATGTTTTGAGAGTATACATCAACCTTATCAAATGAATATTATACGGCATGAATATCTTAGTAAGAGAAATACTACCTCTTTTAATAATTTGGACCCCCTTAAGGGTTGCAACGGGTGATGCTCCAATATGAATAATACTACAACGTTGACGCTCGTGTTTCTTGAGCCATTTAATCGATAGGCCTGGTAATATTTCGAAGGCATTTTCCGGTGCATCTCCGAACAATAATAAGCGTAGAAATATTAGGTATTGCACTCAAGCTCTGTTTAATCTCATTGAATTCAGTAACCAAATTTAAACTGGGTTTTCTGGCAGTTGGGTGACTAACACACTTTTTCGTTTTCATGGGATATAAGCCGCGAGTACGATGCCACTATTTATTATCTTAGTTAAATTATGTGCCTTACCCATCATCACATACGGTGGGGTAATGACGATATTCAGTAGCCACTCGATGTTTGCTTCGACCATAGTCCATTTATTATCTCCGTTATGAATAAGATTGTACGAAGTGTTTTTATGGAGTCTACTAACGTCGACATCGCTTAAATCTCCTAGATTACATGTGAATGTAACTTCTTTCCGCTTGTATACATTATCGTGTAAGTGTAAAGCGTATAACTTACCATCGGTACCGGGTTTATCGAATCCTTCTGTGTCTCTGAGATCGGAAAGCGCAATTGTATTACATTGTCTGAGCGTTCCAGGGCCTGATGCATCAACCATTATTTATAATATGGAGTGTTACACTTAAGTATCCTATATGTACAGGTTGGTGTTTTACATCTAATACAGAAATTTTGAGGTCTGAAATAATACCACGCTTTAATTTTTTATATTGTAATGTTGAGAAAGATTCCGTTCTACCACTATTGTATTTTTCATCTTTAAATGAAATAGCCCTGAGTAGAGTTGAAGGACTTTCAAGTTGAATATCATCCGTTGTGCTTATCTGATCAAGATGGATTCACAACTCTTTATAGGGAACTAAATCAGGTAATTTATTTCCATGCACTGTTTTGTTGGGCGGAATTATTATTGCTACGTTTTGGTCTCCTATTACAAATCCTAGTGTATCTGCTAAGCGCTCGACAAGAACTACTTGATTTTCTCCAGCGCTTAAAATCAGCATCCCATTCGACTCATTTTGTGTGAGACTAACTCCCAAAGGCTTAAAAAATTCATCATTGAGTGAGCATATGCTGTAATACCCATCAGGTATAGGGTGCCCGTCTTCACTTATCCATAACTGAGTATTTCTTCTCGCAAAACTTATATTGGTCCACCGCGGGTAATACGTTACATCACAGATAGCGACTTCAAGTTGTCCATCCGAGTTATCGATAGTATGAAGCAGTTGAATAGACTGACCATTTGTTATTCCCGGGAGTGTAACAAACATATTAAATATACAAAGATACTATATCATAACTTAAATATGAAATCAACCATTAATTATAATATGGAGTGTTACACTTAAGTATCCTATATGTACAGGATGGTGTTTTACATCTAATACAGAAATTTTGAGGTCTGAAATAATACCACACTTCAATTTTTTATATTGTAATGATGAGAAAGATTCCGTTCTACCACTGTTGCATTTTTCATCTTTGACTGGAATAGATCAGAGTAGAGTTGAAGGACTTTCAAGTTGAATATTATCCGTTGTGCTTATCTGATCAAGATGGATGCACAACTCTTTATAGGGAACTAAATCGGGAATTTAACTCCCTGTGCTGATGTCTTGATTACTGTTATATGTCCGAGTGCAAATCCAAGTGTAACTGCTAAGTTCATGAAAAGCTTTACATCCTTTTCTCCAGCTTTTAAAATCAGCATCAAATTCGACACATTTTGTGTGAGACTAACTCCCAAAGGCTTAAAAAATTCATCATTGAGTGAGCATATGCTGCAATACCCATCAGGTATAATGTGTCCTCTTCAATTTATCATTATCTGATTATTTCTTCTCGCAGCATTTATATTGATCCATTGCGGGTGATACGTTACATCACATAGGGCGACTTCAAGTTGACCAGCCGAGTTATCGATAGTATGAAGCAGTTGAATAGACTGACCATTTGTTATTCCCGGGAGTGTAACACACATATTAAATATTCAGTGATACTATATCATAACTTAAATATGAAATCAACTTACATTACTAATCAGTCAATTTTAGTAAGTGCCTCTGGTGCTAATTTTTTTGTTAATTTCCCTGATATCTTTGAAAAATACAGGGTCACGGCAACTAGTGATAAAATGGTGCACACAAATATCTACTAACACATCTACTAACGCACAACCACAAGTGCCACCACATATTGCAGCTAAAAATCAACAACATATCGATGAAAAAACAGCACTTATAGTAGGTGGAGTCACAGCTGGTTTACTCATGATTTGGATAAATAGTCTTTAGCGGATACGTACAACAGCCCTGCAATTGCTACTATCAGTGCCCACAAGTTTTGACTAAGCCAAGTGGTGGTCTTAGCTAATAAATTCAAGAGCCAGGAAACTATACTCCCTATTATACCGGGAAGAGCAGAAGCGGCTTTCCCAGCGAGCTTTCCCAGTGCTGAACCTAATGCTTTTAAATGCTTTTTTATCCACTCTTTTATACCATCCGACCTAGGTGGTGTACCACCTACTGTACCACCACCGGTTAACGCGAGAGTCAAAGTCGATATAATAAATCCCAATGCGGTTAAAATACTGGCAATGGTTATCCCCTGTTCTCTGAACAATGTTTTAATTTTATCGGCCAGTGTAGTATCATCGTTGAGGACTTGATCGATAGTTTCTCGAATTCGACTGATTTGTGAACAAAGTGCCTTTCTATTACTCAAAGCTGCTTCGAGGCGGGCCGATCTTTCGTCTTCTAAGTTACGTAATCTTTCTGCAACACGACGTCTACTGAATTCATCACCCACCTGTTCAAGTTTTGTCTTCTCATAAGCTATATGCTTGTCGAGTTCGGATAGCTTGGCTATATTATTGATGAGTTCTCCCCGCATTGTTCGCATTGCCTTGTCAAGGCCTCGTAATTCTCTAATACTGAACTCTGAATATGGTGATACACTGACCGTGGAATTATTGTAGGAGGTACCCAAGATTTCTCCGAGTCCGTCCGAGGCCACCTTCGAGCTTTCTTCC
Source organism: Haliotis cracherodii (assembly GCF_022045235.1). Lineage (NCBI taxonomy): Eukaryota > Metazoa > Mollusca > Gastropoda > Lepetellida > Haliotidae > Haliotis > Haliotis cracherodii. The sequence continues at coordinate 37,460,709 of NW_027266286.1, forward strand.
AAATTATCTATGGTACCTAGTTCATCACGCACAGTCCGAAGAACCTTAGTAGTCTTTTCGGAAAGTAAAGGTCCTCATGAGTAGTCTACTAAACCATATTCATTACAAACAATGTTGAAACCGTGTTTACTGGCTATCGTAGACGAGAATTCATAAGATCAATAGCCGGAGCGCCACTCAGTCTCAATATTCCTTTACTATCTATCGTAAACTTTGAATAGTCACAAACAATAGGAATAACATCTTTAAAGGTATCGTAATAATCATTAACGGTTGATTGTAAAAGTTCATCGTTAAGATTCATGCCACCAAAGCTGGTTTCATCAGTACCCTCGATTGTACTAGGGTTATCAAAATCATCTAGATTAAAATCATCCATTTTTATATTAAACATAAGGTTACATAATTTCAATATAACAATGTCTTCGCAATACGGAAGTTAAACCCACAATGTAGACTTAGAGATCCATTAGGGGTCAAAGCAATTCGTCAGTCTGTAACTATACCTAATAACCCGAGTACCATCGATCAAAATCAAACGCTTCTGGTTCGCTTTCCTAATCTCGGCACACACGATGTGTTAGTTCCAGGAACTGTCCGACTAGCAATTACGATTGGTTTAACTTCTACCGACGTTAACAGGGAGCCTGTTCGGAACATAGGTCGTGCTATCGTTAAGAAAATCGCCATTAAAATTAGCGGTAATGAGGTTTTGAGTATTGAGGATAGCGATGTATACTATTGTTACATGGATCTCTGGAGAACGGATAAAGAGCGGGAAAACTTTCGGTACCAAGGTATTTGTAATCAGAACACATTGAAACTGCGTTTGGGTGCTAAAAATGGTGATAATACCGTCGTAAAAGGGATCTCGCTTTTGCCAACCCATTAGGTAACCGATTCTAGATTCCGATTCCCCTAGACTTGAATAGATTCCCACATGCCCTTCTATCAAGCATCCCTAGGCGATAGGTTAGAATACGAACTCACTTTTATTGACGATGGCAAAGTAATCAAAACCGGTGGTGCTAGCTATTCCATTGACAATATCTCGCTGGAGTATGATATGATAACAGATCCCAATTAGCCAGACAAATTCGTAACCAGTATACAGGAAGTTCAGCGATTTTGTATGATCGCGTGCTTCGACACCGAATGATCACCAGGAACAAAAGAGATACGACGTGGAATATCAATCTAAACATCCCCATGAGATCGTTGAAGGGTATTTTAATGTTGTTCGAGGACCCCTCCGATGCATTTAAAAGAAATACAGAGAAGTTCTACAATCCCAAGATTACAAAAGTAGAATTGACTATCGAGTGCGTTCCTAATCAACTATATAGTCAAGGAATGCTAGCGTATCAACAATGTGATGAGATTAAAAAACTTCCTTCTGTAAAACGAAGCCCAGAAGTTCACGCGGTCGTGAAATATCTGTCTCTCGGGGATGTATCGATGGGTGAATACCTCACCACGAAGTACGCGCTATGGCTCGACATGCGAACAACGGACGATGACCAACTACATGGTAGTGGGCGGAGAATAGAAAATGCTAGCGAGGGTGTCACTATACAGATAACGAAGCTCCAGGAATCAGCTGGTAAATTAAACATATATTTGTACGTGATTATGGATGTGCAACTAAATATACAGAATGGACGATTTGTGCAAGCAATCTATTGATAATCTTTTACCTAAAGAACCGCACTGCGCTATCATATGCGGGCAAACGGGTTGTGGAAAAACAGCTTTTATTCTAGATATTTTAGAAAGTCATTATCTGGACGTTTTTGATCATATTATGATAATGTGCCCAACTATAAGCGTTAATAAAACATATCTATCGAGAGATTGGGTAATGAATGACGATGGGGTACACAGAGTTGATCCCACTGCAAAAAAAATCCATATATACAAGCTTGTATATCCTTTGGAAAGATGATATTTCCAAAGGATATACAAGATTGGAATGATGATATATACAAAAATATACAAGTTTGTATATACGACATATACAAAAATATACAAATTTTTATATATGGTGTATCCAAATTTGTTTTCTTTGTATATATTGGTAAAGGGAGATAATTATTATGTATTTGTGTATAAATATTATATATGTGCAAATTGAAGTGTTTTAAGTTGAGCACTGTGTTTCTTTGTATATGTTGGTAAAGGATGATAATTGCTATGTATTGCTCTATATCTGTTTTGTATGTGCAAAATAGTATCAGCAAGTTACAAAAAACTGATATAGTGGCGGGTAACATTACTGGAATGTTTAATTAGTACTCCACACTGTTAGCGGGAGTACATACTGTCCTTGCAATGATATTGACGGGTGGGCGGTTGAGGCGTCTGGTACTTTTCCTGGCGCGGTGCTTGGTATGTGAGTAGACTTTATGGTCAAATGCACAGAGAGGATTAGCTGTCGGGGGCGATTGCATTGGCGGTAACTTCTGTATTGAAAGTGTTTGAGCTTGGATTCCTTTCACGGGGAGGCCGCGATGTGTTTTGTAACATGCTCTCGTGCACATATGCCAACAGAGTGGATTGCACAGAGGATGAAAACTATTTTATCACTACTTAAAAGTGTTGAATTTGGATTGTTCTGAGCTGTCGGTTTCATTGTAGATATACATTGTTATAATGTGAAATCTCGGACTACAATGGCGGATTGTCCTGTTTTCGTTCAGAGCGTTCAGCATCAAAAGTGCTGTTATTATTATTCATAACACAATCGTCGGATCTTACATTTCCAGACATCATACGTTTTCTGTCATGGATACTTGCACTATAACGGGGAATGTAGCGTCACACATAAAAACTGTTAATACTCCGATGATGACTATGTTTAAGATGAAGTTGTCTTTTATAAATGAATGAGATGTTGAGCTGGCTTGGTCTAATTGGTATTCACTCCCTGGAACAAAAATATTGTTTACTAGCATTGTATTATGAGCAAGCGGATGCGTAAATAACGTGTGTAATATATTCCCGTATTATATTTTATAATACTTGTTCTTTTAATATTGTTATCAATGAGAGAACGAAGATTACCTTGAAAAAACACAACAGCATGCATATGTTCTAGCAAAAGGAAACTTGATATATATTCATTTGGCTTAATTTCTACTTTGGAAAACTTAGTTGGCGCCAGGGGTCCGGAAACCGTCATATGCGCCGGACATGTCCGATTGGGAATCTCAAATGTCCGGTTTAAAATATTGCTTACCGGACATTTAAATTTTTCTGTCCGGACATTTTAAAAAGTATTGTCCGGACATTCTTAAATTTTGACCGGACATGATCAACAGTTAGGACTAAGCAATTTCTGTCTGCAATTGTAACACAATGAAGATTATCTACACTGACAAGCTTTGTTTGTTTTGATTGCTGTAAATACATCGTACCTAGAATGATAGTCCAATCGGTCAATCACTGTAATAGGCAATAAACTGAGTTGACACTGATTAATCGAGGATTTATTACTGAGAACATCTTGTTAATTTGAGTAAAATGTGTTTACAACTGTACATAAATACCTTGCATCATCGATGTACCTCATTATCCTCACAATGCTACGATACGTAACCTCAGACAAGAAGCGAAAGCGTGACGACAGCCAGTCGACCGATGCAGATCAGTCGAGCGGATCTGACAAACCCACAAAGTCTGAATGATCATTTTGTAAGTCGTGGCAAACGACTTGGGAGTAGTGCACTTTACCGGGCGCACTTTTTCAGATCCAATTAGCGCTGTGGGGGCTCAAACGCGCTTCGCCGGCTCACCGGCTCTACTAATTAATGCGTTAATTAGCCGACGCTCTACCACTGGACCACAGGAGCTATCACATGTAATCACTGCTCGTTTAACAGGTCATTAGAATCCCCATTGACATGCATGCGTAATTCAGTAAACAATGAATTGCGCATGCGTGTGACTGTCACTGCCCGCTCTCCCATTCATCTTTTCTTGAAACCACACCCGCAATTGTTTATGTCAACATGACCGACCAATGGGATTAACTGGATTAACGCTTGAAAAGGTAAGAATTTATGGCTAACCCTTGCCCAAAGCCAGCTGACCCTAATGACCGAAAAGGGGTTTTGGATCGTAAAGACATGTAAGTTTCCCTAAGACCCAAAAACGGGTGTTGGATCATAAAGTTGTGTAAGTTTCCCTAAGACCTAGAACGGGTGTTTGATCGTAAAGATGTGTAAGTTTCCCTAAGACCGAGAACGGGTGTTTGATTGTAAAGATGTGTAAGTTTCCCTAAGACCGAAAACGGGTGTTGGATCGTGAAGTGAGAGTCACCAGAGCGTGAGGCACGGTAACGGTATAACGAGACAGCGTTGGCACTATAGCGCGGTAATTGAGCGGATGGTAGAGCTCGGGCTGCGCCCGGTAAACTGCATTGTTGCCAACGACTTTCACTTGGTTGACATACAATGAGGATTTGCCGATTTTATTGTTTTCAGTAGCTAGTCGTATATTGAATCTTGATTGACCGCCATTTTGCTTTCTGTGACGATCGATATCAAATTTTTTTATGGTCAATAATTAAGTACAGATGAAAAAGTATTCAAATAACTATTGCTATCAACGATAGTTTAGGATTTATGATTATATTATCTGTCTTGTTTTTAAATAATCTTTAGTTTAAAAAAAACCTTTTCCCGTGAGGTCACGTGATAACCAAATATGGGATAATAGTCTCGATCCAAATGTTACAACGCGTACACTTGAGCAGACTCATGAATATTAATTAGACCGTTCACAACGTTGACAGATCGTTATTATAACAAAAACAAACGTATGTTTTCCATATATATCTAAAATGATATTATTTGTTATTAATTGTCCGGTAAATTAAACAATTTAAATTGAAACAATTCATAATTCATCATATTATGAATACGTAACAACTTGTAATTTGTGTGTAAAAAGTCGTACTAAAACACGCTGTTTGAAGGGGGCGTGGCATTAATGTAAATGTCCAATTGGGATTTTAAATTTTCCGGACCCCTGGTTGGCGCTCTAAAAGCTTGACGCTGTATAATTTGGCACGCGCATGGTTGGGTGCAAACCATATGCACATCAATAATAATAATAATAATAATACATCATGATGGCAGTTTCAATGTAAAGATTAAGTATTTCTAAAGATATGGAAAATAAATCTTGATAACTGCTTTAATCTTTGATCTTTGGGAAAATAATTAAAAGTGACAGGAACGTGATTTACATAATTGAAATATAGAATAATATACAAATTATAAGAGAGGGTTTATGATTTATTTTGGGATGAAGTCAGTATTTAACTTGCGCTTTCCGACATTATGCGTATTTCTCACACGGTTAAGAAAAAAAATGCAATTCATTTATTTATAAGAAGTACGAATGCATCAATCCTACATCACAGGACCATGTACATAATTTGTTGAATGTTATTTCGTGAATACACAAATTGCATAACACATTCCCTGAGGACAAACCCAAATTGCCCGTCCCTTTGTGACAGGTGTTAATTAGAGAATGTATTGCCACCACATGTCCCGGCACTGTAATGACATGTAATGAACCTAGTCAATCCCTGGGTCTGTAACAACAACATGGGTCTAATAAAATCAAAGTAACATAAATGTTACGTAATTCGAATTAAAAAAAGACTGAAAAAATGTAACATGAATATAATTGCCCTTTTGAGGGTAATATAATTTTGGGAAAATATACGTTTTTTTGTATTTATGGACGACTTCACACAAGCTGAAAAATTAAACATATGTTTATATAGCTATATTTACATACATGGCATTAACATGTAATAATAATAATATTGATCATGTTTGTTAATTTGTACATTTCGTTGTTATTGGTATCCTGAGTATGTTGTAATAATGTGTTCTGGTCTTATTTGACGTAGATTACATGAACTAGAAGAGTGACTTTCTTTCATCAGCATGAAAGGATTACCCACACATATACCCTTAATCCTTTGTCAAACAGAAAGAAGTCATATAGATATCATATCTAACTGGTACTAAAAGTTCACTATCAATCTCCTCTGATAACAAACTTGCATTTAATATCCCCAAGCTACAATACCCAGCATGCTCATGGAGTAATTATGAGAAACCCGAATGATATCCTGTCTAGGTGGTCACACCCGGTGATTGTTAAGACATTCAGACAGTATGGCAGTCTGTATTCATTTCTTATATCCCAAAAGGACCCACCAAGCTTCCTTTTATTAACATTGGGATGAGGGGAGATATACATATTGTATTAAATAATACATCAATACATCAAAACAGAACAAAAAAGATAGGTCAACAGTGCGGTTGATGGAAAGGGGTTTCCTAAGAAAAGCTATTTAACTGTTTAATTCTTAATACGTGTCTCAAAGTACGTATTAATTCTTACTACTAGTTATTATATATGTGCAAATCCACCCGAACGTCGGATGTTCATGGCCGAGTTCAAAATAGCTAAATTAGGCACTGTTCAAATTGTTTCCAATAAACCACTGATTAGAAACTCACTTAACCTTTAGAATAGAATCGTTTCTTAATATATTGTAGTTGGGGCATGTGAAAAAATTAATGCAGTGTACCATTGTGACAGCCACAAGAGCATGCATGATGTGTTATCTGAGATGTGTTTTTTAAACCGATGGAAGTTTAAAGTGACAAAATCTGGTATCATGGCTTAACTGAATATAACATTCTCCAAGTTTAATAATCCTCTTTTTCCGGTGACTATTCCAATTATTAATGGTATCAGGTAGGAATGACTTGGCATAGCATTCTGTTCTACAACGTATAGCCTGTGAATTGGTTAGATTTCTTTATATGTAATCACTAACAGCAAAGATGTTTTCCATCTTGTAAAAAGGTGTAATGGCTACGTTGATCTCATTTGGCAGGTGACCGAATCATCAGACAGACCAATCAAGTGTGACCAGTGTATTCGCCTGGTCTAAACTAATAATTACTGTGCTGCTCTCGACTGTGGAGTAATTATGAGAAACCCGAATGATATCCTGTCTAGGTGGTCACACCCGGTGATTGTTAAGACATTCAGACAGTATGGCAGTCTGTATTCATTTCTTATATCCCAAAAGGACCCACCAAGCTTCCTTTTATTAACATTGGGATGAGGGGAGATATACATATTGTATTAAATAATACATCAATACATCAAAACAGAACAAAAAAGATAGGTCAACAGTGCGGTTGATGGAAAGGGGTTTCCTAAGAAAAGCTATTTAACTGTTTAATTCTTAATACGTGTCTCAAAGTACGTATTAATTCTTACTACTAGTTATTATATATGTGCAAATCCACCCGAACGTCGGATGTTCATGGCCGAGTTCAAAATAGCTAAATTAGGCACTGTTCAAATTGTTTCCAATAAACCACTGATTAGAAACTCACTTAACCTTTAGAATAGAATCGTTTCTTAATATATTGTAGTTGGGGCATGTGAAAAAATTAATGCAGTGTACCATTGTGACAGCCACAAGAGCATGCATGATGTGTTATCTGAGATGTGTTTTTTAAACCGATGGAAGTTTAAAGTGACAAAATCTGGTATCATGGCTTAACTGAATATAACATTCTCCAAGTTTAATAATCCTCTTTTTCCGGTGACTATTCCAATTATTAATGGTATCAGGTAGGAATGACTTGGCATAGCATTCTGTTCTACAACGTATAGCCTGTGAATTGGTTAGATTTCTTTATATGTAATCACTAACAGCAAAGATGTTTTCCATCTTGTAAAAAGGTGTAATGGCTACGTTGATCTCATTTGGCAGGTGACCGAATCATCAGACAGACCAATCAAGTGTGACCAGTGTATTCGCCTGGTCTAAACTAATAATTACTGTGCTGCTCTCGACTGTGGGCAGAGTAAGCTATTCAAACTCGTTAAGTGATACAGATTAACCAGATTCCTCTACGCTGGGCAAACACTGGTCTATGTAGAATCATATCGTTATCTGGGACTACGGGTTGACGAGCATCTAGATATGTGAAACTGTGAAAGAGTTGTACAATTCTGCCAGCCATGCTTTGTCTTATTCTGTTGGGTGTATGTCTTATGATGTTTTTATAAAACTGTATGAAAGTCTTGTGGAGCCGGTAATGTTCTATGGCTCTGGTATATGAGGATAAAACGTTAATCTAATCCAAAATAGAGCCTGTAAATTATTTCTTGGTGTTAGTAACGGTACCTCCAGTATAGCCACTAATGGAGACATGGGTCTCTCCTCCCCGTTTGTTACATTACATGCTAATGTTTTTAGACTACCCCAAGATTTAATAACAGTACTTGTAACGCTTTGATGAAGAAAATGGTTACTATGTAAAAGTTCATGGAGTTCTAAAGTTGTTAAAATTGCCTGTAATCTTAATATTTATGATGTTTTAACTGCTCCAATGTCCCAAAAGAAGAAAATTGCCCATATTAAGAACGTTCTCATAAACAAAGATGAACTTAGCTGGAGAACAGAGCTTTGGAACGATAAACATAATGTTAAGGGCAATACAATACAATACAATACTTTCATGATCGTAACGTTGTTGCTCCTTATGTTTTAAATACAGTGATCACTGTCGCATTTTAGCTAGTTTTAGATCTGGATCGAAACAGGACGATTTACAACCCCCCAACCCTTTTAGAAAATAGAATCTGCCCACACTGTTTTAAATTTGTTCATAAAGGTTTGTCGAAAATGAATTTCACTTTATTCAATGTTATGTGCTTTATGATCTTAGAAGTATTTTACTTAGATAATGGTCATCTCTTTTGTAACACGTGACGCGTTCATAAAATAACTTCCTCTGTAAGGTTCATATCCAATTGTCAGACATCCCATTTGGCAGGTGACCGAATCATCAAGTGTGACCAGTGTATTCGCCTGGTCTAAACTACTAATTACTGTGCTGCTCTCGACTGTGGGCAGAGTAAGCTATTCAAACTCGTTAAGTGATACAGATTAACCCGATTATGATTGTGTAAGTGGCGTTTGATCTGTGTCGGGATGTGGGTGTGTTGTTAGCACAGAGTAGTTTGTTCAGTGATATAGAACATAGGAAATTAAGAAGATTAATAAAAACAAATCGTTGAGGTTGTTTTGCATCATTTTCATTAAATATATTGTTACACAGATTAAACTGCTCCATAACCTGAGTACAATCTCACCCACTATAAGTACAGTATTATATTACATTGAGGAATTCTCTAAGATCGCAATGGCAAGGTACGCCTATATTTTGCAACCTGAATCAATTCCCTGGAGCGTCAAGACCATACTTTGCTCGGTTGAAACAAGAATTGCAGTTAGATCTGCTTTCTCGTAGATAAGTAATAGCGAAGGCCAAACAAACAAAATTTCCCTACATTTCTGAGAGATAGCTACTCTAACATATGTACACAGAGCAGCTAAAGATAAAAAAAATGCGAATATATATATATATATATATAATAATGGGATCATCACAAACATAAATTTTATGAATGCTAAAACTCGCAATAGATCTGTACCCTACTCACACACGAGTCCCACAGGAGACAGGTAAGCCAAAGTGGCCCAGACAGAAGACGATCACACTTAAACACTTAAAGCAAAGCAAGAACAACAACTTTGAGGAATAGTGTCCTTTGCAATGATCTAATGAAATACATCAAAATGTGTGATAGCACTTGTTTCAGTTTATGTTGTATGTTGTATATATAGTGTCTTTCTGATAATGAAAAAAATATAATTTCTTATGATAACTTTTCCGCCCACTGTATGAGTGGTATGTTCCACATTAAAGTTAATAAGAAATAAATATATCCCGTAAAAATATTTTACTTCTGGTGTATGATTTGATTAAAAGTGCATAACTTATCCTGTAAATTCTCAAAATGTCTGCTTTCTGGCCACTTGGTCTGTTCCACTTTAATGAAAGGTAAACAGGTAACTATTTCTTAACTAACCATCCTTGACTAATTCTGACTAAAGGTGTCATATGCATTTTATATTGATCAAACTGTTATTAAGATCTGTACAAATCTTCTATTTCTTATGTAAAACATAACGAAATACAAATTATTTCATAACATCATATAGTTGTCATAATGAAAATAGTATTAAAGCATTGTTGTCACATGCAATAATAATACTGTTCGGTATCATTAGTAAACTTTGCAACCACATATTATGTGAAACCTTCTATAAGAGGTGAAGAAATTCAATGAAGCAGTGGTAAAATCTAACCATATATACAAAATTGTATAGTTTTGGAAATACCAACAATACAAAATTGTATATTTTGCAAATACCAAATATACAAAATTGTATATTTTGTATATATGGGTATTTTTTCTTGTGTCCGGGCGATCGTTTACAAGACTGTTTACGAGTATGTCACGAAAAATACAAAGGAGAATCAACCCTTTTCGTAATAGACGATTGCAGGGCGTGTAAAGAACTCACCAAAAAGAAAGATATGCTTTCGTATTTAGCATTCTCCGGATGGCATACTCAGCATAGCGTTTGGGTACTTACTCAAAAATACAACTCTGTCCTGAAAGATCTTAGAGAGCAGACCAAATGGGTAGCCCTGTTTCATTGCAAAGACTGAGATTCATTCGAGAAATGTCTACGCAAAAATGATGTTATTTATACCAAGCTCGAACGAGATAAAGTTAAAAAACTGTTAGCAGCAACTAAGCACTGTAAACTCGTATTAAAAACCGATCAACCAGCTGCTTATGCAATTGCTTAACAAATTATAGCAAAATTGTAGCAAATAAAGCAAAATTATAGCAAAAATATGGCAAAATCATAGCAAATATGGCAAAATTATAGCAAATATGGCAAAATTATAGCAAATATAGCAAAATTTTAGTAAAAATACGATAAATTGAACATTAGCAGTTATTATGACATAATGTGGTTTGAAATCATCATTCTTTCGCAACAGTTTATTATTATAGGCTGTATTGGATATGCCATATTATATTATGTTAGACTTAAATATCTCCTTAGGTATTACATTATGGAATGTGACGAACTCTTCGAACAAATCCTTAAAGATGAGCCAGAACCTATGACAGATAAATCTTTAGATAAACATAGAGAAAGACTGGTGGCTTTGGTATTTAATATTTTGGGGAAAATTATACCATCGAAAAAATTGATAACATGACCGACAAAGAAATTAAAAAACTGTACGCGCGTTACGAGTCTAGACTGGGAGCTAGTACATTTCTTCCTATCCCCGCAGAACATCGCATGTATTTATGCGAATCTCTTGACAAAGACCCATTCATCGAACACGCTATAAGCTCAGTGAGCTGTGAGTTTTGTCATAGATATGGAATGTTCTAAGCTCTACTCACCACAGCTTTAATAATGGCTAGGTATTGTCAATTTAAACATACGTGCCCACTTAATAATAATGGAGACTCAAGTGACACCACAACAGATTGCGGAAACACAATCACAAGAGATTGTGAACGAGGAAATACAATCACAACAGATTGTGGAACCACAATCATAACGTGTGAAAAAGGAAGCCAGAGTGACGAGGAAGAACCCCCCCCCCGAATCGCGGCTTGTAGAAAGGGCGGACTGGCGCGGAAAGCGAAACTAATGAATAATTCAAATATTGATCCGATTAAAACTTGGGCACTAGTAGGAGTTGTTGCTATAGCGGCTGTATGGTTGTTTTATAAGACCGGAGAAGAGAAAACGTCACCCCCGATGTCACAACAACTTGAATTAGAGGTTAGCCCCCATATAATGCTATAAGAAGCATGACTACTCCAGTTACAGACGGTAAAATGTTGGTAAACGCGACGTATCATTCAGCGGTGGTCAGCGGCTTGGCCATTGGCTATGCCTGTATAGCTAAAATGATTACTAAAGCCACACCACCCAAGCTAGATTTTAATGGTTATGATATCGGTATGATGATTCTCGATATTGGATTAGCAATGGCAACAAAAGATATGCTCATCAAACAAGGGCTTATCCCGGAAGATATAATGAAGTAATTAAACATTTGAATATTTTATATTATTGAACATTTGAATATTTTATATTCATATAAACATGGCAACAATTGCGATGATGGTCGGTGGAGCTATTGTTAATGCTCTAGCTTTTTCGGGGAGTAATTATTTATTTTCTAGTATGAGGGAATCAAACACTAAAGAAGTTGAAGAGGAGCGTAAACGACATAATTAAGCATTAGAACAACTCGAAGCAGCCCAGTCACAATAGACCAGGCGGAGAATAGAGAGATTAGATTTTATTCATGAAGAACTGCGTAGACAGGGACATTCAATTCAAACGTTTAAGGATGTCGAATCTGCCATGCACGAATACTTCCTCGTTTATGGAAAGAAACTTGACCCTTTGCCAAAACCAACAATAAGTCAGTTTTATACACCGTCAGAGGCTCAGAAAAACCGCGAGGTATTATTCATAATATTTGGGTTGACTGGTGTGATGATTTTAGGTTACAGAATAACTAATCATAAACCATGACCTAGTTAGGGCGGGCGAGTGAGTCACTCTGACTGCTAATCAATAAATCACCAGTGGAGATGTGATTTACCTTTTAGACAAATGATATGATATGTGTATAACCATGAATCTGTGCAAATATACACTCATGGGGAAATCAATTCAATGTCAGAAGCCATCCGTTGGTATTTACTGTGGTACCCACGCTTACAACATCAGAAAGGGTTTTAAAAATTACGTTTGTTCTGTATGTGGGATTGGAGTCAAATGTAGTTACAGTTTATGTAAGAGTCACGGTGCTGATAAGGTCAGGAAGCAGATTATTTACGCTAGGAAGAGAGATTACATCAATGAGAGGAATAGGTTGGGGAGAATACGTATTTATATATGAAAAATAACCATTTAGACAAATGAATCATTTTGTATATACCATTAAATCACAATGGTTTTCGTCAGAGAGTTGAAGGCTATGGCAAAACAATGTGGTCTACATGGATATTCTCGAATGAGAAAAGCTGAATTGATCGATTTACTAGATAATAATAATGTTGATAATAAATCAGTTGACGAAGTTGATAAAAAACAACAAGAATTAAAATTTGTACCCACATCCGCTGGCATTGGTAAATATCTAAGAGGTTGGAAGATGGATATTAATTCCAACATGGATGTTAATGATGTTAAGCCCATCATATCGAGCAAAATTAACGAGGAGTTAGATGATTTACATAGTTTAAAATACCAGCTGACAATTAAAATGTCATTGAGTAAAAGTAGCACAGACGATAGCACCAAATTTACCGAACCATATTTCCGGAGCAATCAAGAAGTTATAACCGAATCCGTATATAGATTTACCCCCGTATTATAAGAAGAAAAAAGCCATAATTAATGTAAAAAATAAATCCGATGACTGTTTAAGAATGATGATAAGATCTGCATTGCTCCCCGTAGATTCTAAAATTGCAAATAGACCTTCGAGCTATCCCCAAAAGAATGGACTCAACTTCGATGGCATAGACGAACCTACACCAATATCACAAATTGATAAGGTGGAAAAGCAAAATAATTTAGCTATAAATGTTTTTGGACATTCTTCTAAAGGAATTTTGTACACAGGATAAGCTCCGCTCCAGAACATATTCCCAGAATCAATTCATTTCTGATCGAAAAAGATGGAAAATATCATTTTACATGGATAAAGAGTTTAAACAGGCTATTATACGATCAAACTAAATATAAGGAAAGGAAAAATTTCTGCAAAAGATGCCTGCATGGGTACAGCAGACAAGATCTATTGGAAGCGCATAAAGAAGACTGTAGATGGTTGGACAGACTGCTATCAGGATTGATATGCCTAAAGAGGAGAAAAATATATTAAAATTTGAACATTATTGTAACCAAATGCCAGTACCGTACATAATTTACGCCGACTTTGAAGGGCTTATCAAACCTATAGAAAATACTGAACACAATAATCAAGATAGTAGTTTTACGTACAAAACTCAAGAACATATTCCTTGTGGGTTTGGATATATAGTTGTAAGGTATGATGGGAAAACAAACCCGCCTGTGATTTACAGAGGTCCCGATGCAGCGGGAAAGTTCCTAGAATATCTACAAAATGAAGAGAGAATAACCAGGGAAAATGTATCGCGTAAGAAACCCATGTGTATGACAAGGGATAATTGGAGGGCCTATAAGAGGTCAACTAGTTGTCATTTTTGTAATAAACCCCTGAATGGGGATTCCGTAAGAGATCATTGCCACGTCACGGGTATTTATCGGGGAGCCGCGCATAACGAGTGTAACTTGAAACTGAAAATGAATTCTCAAACAATACCCATCCCCGTTGTGTTTCATAACCTTAGAGGATACGATTCTCATCTCATCATGCAAGCTATCTCAAAGACCTTATAGGGACAAGGATGGGAAAGCCAGAATAAAGCAAAGTAATGGACTTAGATTCATAGACTCCGTACAGTTTCTGTTATCTTCCCTGGACAATTTAGCTAATGCGAACAATCCTGATGACTTTGTGTTAACAAATAAATATACTGATAGGTTAACTCGTCATTTGTTGTTGAGAAAAGGTGTATATCCTTACGAATATATGGATGATTGGTCTAGATTCGATGAAACTAAATTACCACCTCTTGAATTATTCTATAGTAACTTAACAGAATCTAAAATAACCGATGCCGATTATGAACACGCTCTGACGGTGTGGGATAAATTAGGTTGTAAGAATTTAGGTGATTATCACGATCTGTTCTTAAAAACCGATGTACTGTTACTCGCCGATATATTCGAGATATTTAGAAAGACATGTTTAAAACAATACGGCTTGGTACTATTCCAGTCCCGGACTATCGTGGGATGCATTGTTGAAGAAGACCGGTGTAGCCCTAAAACTACTCACAGATTACGATATGCACTTGTTTATTGAGAAAGGATTAAGAGGTGGTATATCGATGGTAGCGAAAAGGTATTCTAAGGCTAATAATAAATTAGTGGAAGGATATGATCCGAGTAAACCCGACACACACATATTATATCTCGACGCCAACAATTTGTACGGATGGGCTATGAGTCAACCTTTACCCACGGGGGGTTTTGAGTGGGTCGATGATATCAAAGTGGATGATATAAATGTGAATGATGCGAATAAAGGGTACATACTAGAAGTTGACTTGGAATATCCAAATTCGTTACATAAAGACCATAACAGTTATCCGCTAGCTCCCGAAAGATTAATGGTTAATAAAGATTGGATGTCGGAATATCAACACTCCTTGATGGGAAATACAAGGTTAGCTAACGTAGAAAAACTTGTACCAAATCTGATGGATAAGACAAAATATATAGTTCACTACAGCAATCTCCAGTTATATCTATCGTTAGGTATGAAACTTAAGAAAATACACAGAGTTCTAAAGTTTGATCAAAGTCCTTGGATGGAGCCCTATATAAGGCTGAACACAGATTTAAGAAAGATAGCTACCAGCGATTTCGAAAAGAATCTATATAAGCTCATGAATAACTCAGTATTCGGTAAAACTATGGAGAATCTAAGGAAGCGTATTGATGTTAAATTGGTCAGGTCTAATGAGGAAGAAAGACTCAGGAAACTTATAGCCAGTCCGGCTTTTAACAGAAGCAAGATATTTGATAATGCAGAAGAGTAATATAAAATTCAACAGACCGGTGTACGTCGGTATGAGTATTCTCGACTTGCCAAATCACTTTATGTATGACTTTTATTACAACAAAATTAAGAAGCAATTCGGTGATAGATGCGAGGTGTTATATACCGACACAGATTCGTTGTTGATGGAAATACAAACCGAGGAGGATGTGTATAAAGATATGACAGAAAAAATAGATATGTACGACACGAGCCATTACCCAAAAGTTAATCCACTGCACAGCATAGTAAATAAAAAGGTTTTAGGTAAGATGAAGGATGAATGTGCTTGGACTCCTATAGCGGAGTATGTCGGATTAAGACCTAAGATGTATTCCATAAAGAAGTCCAATAATGGAGAGATAAGAAAAGCTAAAGATGTTAAGAAGTATGTGGTAAAAAAGCATATCAAACACGAACAGTATAAAGAAGCATTATTCAATGGTATAACATTCAAACACAAGATGAACTCTTTAAGAAGTTACAATCATAGGATATATGGATTAAGAATGAACAAGACATCATTATCCCCCTTAGATACAAAGAGATGGATTGATAATGATGGTGTAACTACCTTTGCTTATGGTTATTTAGGGCGGTAATACTGTACCGCATCTCGTACAAATGCCCTGCCCGGTCCATCTTGAAGATAATAAAGAATAGGCTCTCCTTCATTCATAACCAATCGACTAATGGTATATTGATGTATATTGAAGCGTATTGATGTTAAATTGGTCAGGTCTAATGAGGAAGAAAGACTCAGGAAACTTATAGCCAGTCCGGCTTTTAACAGAAGCAAGATATTTGATAATGCAGAAGAGTAATATAAAATTCAACAGACCGGTGTACGTCGGTATGAGTATTCTCGACTTGCCAAATCACTTTATGTATGACTTTTATTACAACAAAATTAAGAAGCAATTCGGTGATAGATGCGAGGTGTTATATACCGACACAGATTCGTTGTTGATGGAAATACAAACCGAGGAGGATGTGTATAAAGATATGACAGAAAAAATAGATATGTACGACACGAGCCATTACCCAAAAGATAATCCACTGCACAGCGTAGTAAATAAAAAGGTGTTAGGTAAGATGAAGGATGAATGTGCTTGGACTCCTATAGCGGAGTATGTCGGATTAAGACCTAAGATGTATTCCATAAAGAAGTCCAATAATGGAGAGATAAGAAAAGCTAAGGATGTTAAGAAGTATGTGGTAAAAAAGCATATCAAACACGAACAGTATAAAGAAGCATTATTCAATGGTAGAACATTCAAACACAAGATGAACTCTTTAAGAAGTTACAATCATAGGATATATGGATTAAGAATGAACAAGACATCATTATCCCCCTTAGATACAAAGAGATGGATTGATAATGATGGTGTAACTACCTTTGCTTATGGTTATTTAGGGCGATAATACTGTACCGCATCTCGTACAAATGCCCTGCCCGGTCCATCTTTAAGATAATAAAGAATAGGCTCTCCTTCATTCATAACCAATCGACTAATGGTATATGTCGTAAGAGACCAAATCGGATTGGTTGCGCGGCCTAGGCCTCCTTCGAGTTCACTTACTCTATCCAGAAGTTTTTGTTCTTTGCCTCTCCGCGGTGCTGAAGATTCGGAAGTCACAGATTTCATTTTAATCGCATCGGATGGTTTCTACCTGATTAATCTCGTTACTTCATTATTCAGCACTGATACAACAGCTGATAATCGTGTCACCCGGTTGATCTCAATCGTTCCGATTTAATTTCTATCCCATACTGATAGCCAAACAAACGTTCCGCTAATGTCTGGTTAAATCTTTCAACGATAGCTTGACTACGGTGGGCCTCTTTTTCACCACGCCTGATTTCGACATCGTGCTTTGTTAACAGTTTAGTTACCGATCCCATAAACTCGCCACCAGGATCTACTTTAAATAGCTTAGGCCATTTTAGTGGTCCGCGTTTATATATACGGCTTAGTGCATCAGCTACTTCTGTTGAATCTTTCGAGGTTAATGGCTCAGCCTCTTTGTATCGACTAGGCACATCCACTACGGTTAAAGCGTATTTATACGTTTTGCGTCTTACCTTATCGTGGGGAAGAAACAAGAGGTCAGCCTGATGAACTTCATTCGTTGTAAAAATATCAAACTTCTTCCTCGGTATATAACGCGGTGCCGGTAAGTATATTTGCCACATCACTTGTTTCTTTAACCAATCCTTGGCCACATCTTTAGATACCTTAGCCGCGGTGGCTAATTTGTTATTGCTTCTATACCTTTCCAATATCCTCGTGGGCTATAGTAAATTTTATTCATTATTAATTAATATTGATGTTTCTTTTAATACGACTCCTGACTATCGTTGAATCACATCGTCATTTTTGCATAAAAAAATCCCCCTGTAGTGGTGGTATAGGTATATAAATCTGGCTCCAGTGGAGTTGCGACAGAACCCCTATTACCTATAAAAATTTATATCATAGAAGCATTGATTGACTCCAGGTGGTGGTGAGCTGGAGTCAATTTAGCTTAATATCATGACTATCGTTGAATCGCATCATCATTTTTACATAAAAAGTTCCCCCTGTAGTGGTGGTATAGGTATATAAATCTGGCTCCAGAGGAGTTGCGGCAGAACCCCTATTACCTATACTACTAAGTTTATTTGTCGTCAGAGACATCACTGTGGAAGTCAAGAAAGTAGAATGCGTTCATTTAGCACTGAAGGGGGAAGTCGAGCGATTTTTCACTACATTATCCGATGAGCAGCACCAATTGTACTCTTATGTTAAACAGGTTTTTCCAGACAGGTTCAAGACAGTAAATACAGCAGTTTCGTACCAACAGGAACTGACAGATAGGAATGAGAAGAAGGATGAAACGGCCAAGCAAGTGAAATATGTTAAACAACAAATGTGTCAAAAGCATTTCCTGATGTCACTGATGTTGTTGCTATAGCAGCGCTCAGAACAGCACACTTCAGGAGAGCACTGAATCAGAGGTGAGAAAAAATGTATTTTGGATAACTGCAGATAAGGTAACTGTAGCGGCCATAAAATTTCCAAGTCCCGTGATGGGATTCAATCCTCGGACCTTTAATCCGAGGTTGGACGCCTTGTGCACATGACCAAATAGGTTAACCCCCATCAGCCAGCTGATAAAGTAAGGATGTCATCCATGGGATGACTCTACGCCCTGCTACATACTCCCCTGTCAACAGAAGGCACGTCCCTGGTGGCATAGTTGGGCACTGAGACTTATTTTGCTGAAATTTAATATGAACATGCTCAGCCCCACGTTTGGCGCCAATGTAGCGGCCATAAAGTTTTCGAGTCCCGTGATGGGATTTGAATCATGGATGTTCTGATCCGAGGTCAGACGCCTTGTCCAAAGAGGTTAACCCCGTCAGCAAGCTGACAAGGTAAGGATGTCATCTGTGTGGATCTGTATTTAACTTTACACTAAGCCAAGCAGAATTATCAGCAAAACATTGCAGCTGAATCTAGGGAAATTCTAATGAAGTGTTACAAGGTCACATTGCAAGAAATTGTGAACAAATGGTCAAGGAAGGAAGGGTTCACAGGGACAGTGGAGGTTTAATGGCAATTGTGACAGGTGTGGGAGACAGGGACACATGGGAAGAAACTGCTGGGGAGTTTCCAGGTTCGAAACCAGGGTGTGGGTTTCAAGGATTAGGGTCGCCAAATCATTCTGCACCTTCATCGAGTTTACTAGTTCTTAGTCTCATAATCTGACACTTGTTCTAGTTGAAGGTTGCTGTTGCCACAAATACTGAGCTAGCGCTTGCAGCTTGATTGACTACAATACAATGCAAAACGTCTGTGAAATATACTAATATTTAGATATGTAAATAAATGGTCATTTTAATAATGTCTTACGTCTCGGTCATTGAAGTTTTGCATTTAATTGAATAATAACTGTTTTTTAACCTCCACGGTCCCCCGCTCACAGCACAGTCTCTTGAACATAGCGATACTAACAACAAAAAAGACTTACTTCCCTTTACAATTTAAACGAAGCCTGCTAGTAGTGGAGTATGAATGAAGCAATTATATACTTTTTTACATAACTGATCTTTTGCACATGTTAACTAAGAATCTTGGAATACATTTGCATGTATCTTTGATTTCATCATCAAAGGCATCTTTCATATGCCAAGATCTAGTTCACTTCCAGAAGTACACAGAGTTTGCTTATGGGACGCAGCACAGTCGATGTGGGTGTTGGTTTTGATCCTCACTAAGCGAACAAATCCTTTTTTGTCGCCATACACTTCGACTACTCGCCCAAGGCTCCATGCATTTCGAGGCAAATTGTCCATGACCAAAACAATATCATTCACACTAATTTTCTTTCGGAAACGAGTCCATTTTACCTGTTCCTGTAACATGGTAAGATATTCCTTAGACCATCGCTTGCTGAAGGAATCAGATACTGTATCTTCTTCCATTGTTTTTTGGGGTAACAGCCATCTGCTATGAATAGTCCAGGAGGTAGTGCTCCACCTATGTGGAGCATTAGCAGATCATTGGGTGTTAATGGTGTCAGGTCCTTGACATCATTTGTCACAGTGGTAATCGGGCGACTGTTAACGATAACCTCTTCCTCGCAGAAGAGAGTCTGGAGACCATCATCATCTAAATGTATGACTTGACTGTGCAGAAGAGAGTACAAGATCCTCCTTATGGTACGTATCATGCACTCCCATACCCCACTGTGATGAGAGGCGGATGGAGGATTGAACTCCCACAAAATGTTCCTCTGGAGGAAAGTCTGATGCAGTTGCTCAATATTCCATAGGTGTATGTTCTCTCTCATTTCCCTCTCACAGCCTACTAGATTTGTTCCATGATCAGTCCAGACTTTCTTGGTATGTCCTCGTCTTGCAAAGAATCGTCTGAAAGCATTGACACAAGAGCTTGTATCAAGGGAAGCAGTAAGCTCAAGAAGCACTGCTCTCAAAGCAAAGCGAGTGATGACTACCCCACAGCGCTTCACATTTGAATGACCCCTTTTCACCACAATGGTACCAAAGAAGTCAACGCCTACGCGTGAGAAGTGTCAGGTGTCAACCCACCTACAGGTAAGACTGCCATTTTCTGTTCTTTTCTCTGAGCACTGCATTTTCTACATATCACACATCTAGAAGTAATCCTTTTAATAAGGTTTCCAAATCCTTGAATCCAATATCACTGGCAAGTCATCATAGCAGCTTGTGCCCCTTGTATTCATGAGAATCTTGTACTATCAGTTGAGACACAAAGCACTTTTGGGGCAATATAATGGGGTGTTTTACTTCATAAGGTCATGAAGCCTGACTCAACCGTCCACCAGCTCGAAGCAGTCCATCCACGAGGATAGGATCCATTTTGCGAATTCACTTGTTCTGTCTTGAATCTTAGCTGATGATGTCATAGAAATACTGCTTCTGGATGTAAACATAATATTGTGACTTCAGCTTTCTCCATGATTTTGACTCTCAGGTGACATCTAGATGTACTGTCCCTTTGGTTTTCTTATTTTCATCTAAGTGTTCAGCAACTCTTGAGTTTGTTTTACTGATTCTTGTTTCTCTTTCAATTTCCTTTTCAGATTATCCATGAAAAGGAGAAAATCAACCTACAATCTTTTTCAGTTTCAGCCAGGATGAGATGTATGTCAGGAGTCTGTTCATAATGTCCACAGATTCATCTGTAGCAGGGCCATCTTCTGGAAAATTGTCCCAAGCCCTTGACAACAGTGGACCATGCCTCTTGTCTTGGTTGGTCCTTGGAACCACTGATCCATCTTTAAGAATGTGGCTATCCTCATGCCTCTTGAAGCAGCATCAGTTGGATTCATTGCAATTGGAATGTATTTCCATTGCTGGGGATCTGAACCATCTTGGATAATAGTCAGCCACAAAATTCTTGAAACGCAATGTTTCATTTTTGACATACCTGATAACAGACATGCTGCCTGTCAAGTAATAGACATCAGTGAGTTTGTACTGGTTCATTCTGGAGAATGCGACTTAACCGAACTGTTACACAAGCTGCTTTTAATTAAGCCTTGGTGTAGTTACTTTCTTAATGGGCATTACTCTTGCCTTGGCCATTACCAGTGAGCAATGAACTTTGCCCATCTCATTCTTCAACCGGTGGTAAGCTGTGACACCATACCCTTCGTTACTAGCATCTGAGAAGATGTGCAGTTGACATACCCTTACCGTTCCAAAGTCTGAAGGTTTGTAGCATCTTGGTATGGAAACCTTTCCTAAGAGGGGAAGATCAGCAATCCACTGCTGCCATACAGTGAGCTTAGTACCTGACACCTCTTCATCCCATCCAAGTCCTTGACGGCACATGTCTTGCAGTAGAATGTTTGTCTTGAGTACAAAAGGTGAAATCATGCCTAATGGGTCATAGATTGAACTGACAACTGATAACACATGTCTTCTCATACAATCAGCATATTTCATATATAGTTTGAAGTCGGTGTGCACTGTCCAAACAACTCCAACTCCAAACAGCTCTTTCTTCTGATCCAGTTTACAACTGATCTGGATTGAGATCCTTCACTCCTTCCGCACGGACTTCAGGCAGAATTTTGTCGAGAACTTCTGCGCTGTTGCCTACAATTTCCGCAATCTCTGGTTCATACTTCTCCTCATTTTTATCCCCCTGACATATAATGACGGGGGGATATAGCCATCAGGATGTCCGTCCGTCCGTCTGTCTGTCTATCTTATCCGTCTGTCTGCCTGTAATCATTGTTTGTCCGTAGCATATTTCCTAAACTGTACAACCTAGCTTCACAAAACTTGGTACACTTAACAATCAGGCTCAGTAGTAGTGCCTTTTGCTATTTAGAGATTTTTAGAATTTTTTATTTTTGTCGTTTCCATGGAAATATGATGAAATTAGGAAATTTGAGGGTAGTGCTCTTGTCCGGAGCATATTTCCTAACCGTACAACCTAGCTTCACAAAACTTGGTACACTTAACAATCAGGCTCAGTAGTAGTGCCTTTTGCTATTTAGAGATTTTTAGAATTTTTTATTTTTGTCGTTTCCATGGAAATATGATGAAATTAGGAAATTTGAGGGTAGTGCTCTTGTCCGGAGCATATTTCCTAACCGTACAACCTAGCTTCACAAAACTTGGTACACTTAACAATCAGGTTCAGTAGTAGTGCCTTTTGCAATTTAGAGATTTTTAGAATTTTTTATTTTTGTCGTTTCCATGGAAATATGATGAAATTAGGAAATTTGAGGGTAGTGCTCTTGTCAGGAGCATATTTCCTAACCGTACAACCTAGCTTCACAAAACTTGGTACACTTACCAATCAGGCTCAGTAGTAGTGCCTTTTGCAATTTAGAGATTTTTAGAATTTTTTATTTTTGTTGTTTCCATGGAAATATGATGAAATTAGGAAATTTGAGGGTAGTGCTCTTGTCCGGAGCATATTTCCTAAACCGTACAACCTAGCTTCACAAAACTTGGTACACTTAACAATCAGGCTCAGTAGTAGTGCCTTTTGCTATTTAGAGATTTTTAGAATTTTTTATTTCTGTCGTTTCCATGGAAATATGATGAACTTAGGAAATTTGAGGGTAGTGCTCTTGTCCAGAGCATATTTCCTAAACCGTACAACCTAGCTTCACAAAACTTGGTACACTTAACAATCAGGCTCAGTAGTAGTGCCTTTTGCTATTTAGAGATTTTTAGAATTTTTTATTTTTGCCGTTTCCATGGAAATATGATGAAATTAGGAAATTTGAGGGTAGTGCTCTTGTCCGGAGCATATTTCCTAAACCGTACAACTTAGCTTCTCAAAAGTTTATACACCTATCAAGCAGGTTATGTAGTGGTGCCTTGGCTATTAACAGATTTTTTTTTTTTTTTCATTTTTCAATTTAAATTGAAAATTGATGAACTTAGGGTAATGTCCTTGTCTGGAGCATATCTTCTAAACCATGAGACAGAGATTCACCAAACTTTATGCACATATCAATCATGTTCACTAGTAGTGCAGTTTGTTATTTATAGATTTTTATCTTTTTAATTTGTAGCCCCTGACATTTGAAATCATCAGAAAGTGAGCTACATGAACCAATATTTAATAACCATAATTATATTTCTGGTTTTGGCATCAAGGAAAAAAAAAGATTTCCTTACCAATCTAAATACATTTGAAGGTACACACAGTTTACCGACATGCCACGTCGGGGGGGGATATGTCATCTTCGGATGACTCTTGTTACTAGTGGTATTCAAGCGGGAGCACTGCAAAAAAAATAAATCTATACAAGCTTGTATATGCTTTGGAATGATGATATTTCCAAACCATATACAAGATTGGAATGATGATATATACAAAAATATACAAGTTTGTATATATGACACATATAAAAATATACAATTTTGTATATATAATGTATCCAAATTTGTTTTCTTTGTATATATTTATAAAGGGATATAATTGTTATGTATTCGTGTATAATTATGCAAAATGAAGTGTTTTAAGTTGAGCACTGTGTTTCTTTGTGTATGTTGGTAAAGGGGGGATAATTGCTATGTATTGTTCTATAATTGTTTTGTATGTGTAAAATAGTATTAGCAAGTTCCAAAAAAAGTGATATAGTGGCGTGTAACATAACTGGAATGTTTAATTAGTACTCCACACTGTTAGCGGGGGTATTTTATAGGGAAGTAGTCACTACCTAGTGGGGCGTCGTGAACTTCCCATTGACTACTTTGGGCCACGTCTGGGGTGCATATGGTTAGGTCGATAGCCGACATTTTATGGTTTTTCTTATCGTATCTAGTTGGTTGGTTATTGTTTAGGAGTACAAGGTTATTTGTTTCTATCCATTCAGAGATTAATTTGCCATGATTATCTATTTTTTCATCTATGCTCCAAGTGGGGTGGTGAGCGTTAAAGTTTCCTAGGAATATAGTTGATTTATTGCTTATTTGGAGTAATTTGTTTAGGTCCTCAGCTTGAATTTTTTGTTCTGCCCAGTGGTATATGTTAATGATGTTTATTTTTGGGTTTTTGAGAGTTATTTGGATGCCGTTTGCTTCTAGGTTTGGTGTGTTTATTTTGATTTCTTCATAGTTAATGTCTTCTCTGATTAGTATTATTAATCCTCCTGCGGCTCTAGCGGTTTTAGGTTTGGCTCGGTCTTTTCTAACTGAGTTGTAGTTTGGTAGAGTAAATTAAGATTTTTTTGAGAATTTGGTTTCTTGGATGCAGGCAAGGTGCGGACCCTTATCTTGTTTAAATTTTGCTTTTAGTTCGTGGCCATTGGCATTCCACTGAAATATGTTTAGGCCTTCCATTATTTGGGCTTTTAGTGTTTGGAGGTTAGGTTTGATTTAGGCTAGGGGTTTTTACTTGGTTGAGGTAGGGCTAACTAATTCGAAGCCTATGCTGAAGAATTCGTAGGTAAGGGTTGTCAGTTTAAGCTTATTTGCTACGGTATAGAAAGCTTTAGTGCTAGCGTTTGGGTTTATTTCCTTTAACATGTATGCGAGAAGGATGGTTAAGTTGTTTAGTTTGTTGTTTGACATTTGCTGAGGCCTACGTTTAAAGATTTTGTTTTTTTGGGGGGTTGAGAGAGTTATTTCGTTTATGTCTTCCTCGGTTGTGCATTCTTATTCTTCTGTGTTGTTAAATTTAGTT
The DNA here is from genome assembly GCF_022045235.1 of Haliotis cracherodii. NCBI lineage: Eukaryota > Metazoa > Mollusca > Gastropoda > Lepetellida > Haliotidae > Haliotis > Haliotis cracherodii. Next base: position 37,486,117 of record NW_027266286.1, read on the forward strand.
TCCTCACATTCCATGGGGGTGGTTTGCGTGCGTGCTTGTGTTTGTGGTAGTGGCCTGGATGTGGTTTCCTTACTGTCTGGGTTTTCGGGTTGTGATTGCTTGGGATCGGTTGTTGTTGCCATAGCGGCTGTGGTTTGTATGGTGCCGGGTTGGGCTGTGGCGGGCGTATTGTTGCTTGTTTTGCGTACACGTGTTGATGTTGTGAATGTGCTAGTGCTAGTGGAGGTGGAGGGTTGTGGGATAGACGTGTGGTGGATGTGTGTTTTGGGTGCTGGGTGTACTCTTCGCAGGATGCCATCCCATGCCGAGTTTAAGTGTGGGGTGTTGTTTGGTTGTGGTGTGGGTAGCAGAGGTTGTTTTGTATGCTGTGGTTGTCTTTTTGTTTGGAGTTTGGCCGTGTCGATATTGATGTGTTTGTTGGCCTGTTGTGTGAGGGTGTACCTATGAGGGCAGTGGTTGGATAGTGAGGAATGTTGTATGCTTTTACAGTGTATGCACCAGGGTGTGCATGTCCCTGGGCAGTCAGTTTGGGCACATTTCCTGCATTTAGTTTTTTGGAGTTTACATTGATTGGCTGTGTGGTTGTATTGGAGACAGTTAGAGCATTGTTTAACTTGTTTTATGTATGGTTTGACTTCTTATTTAGTGGTTGCTCCGAAGGAGATAACTTTAGGTGCTTCTGGATATTTAGCCGATTTTTGGAAATTGATTATGACTATTGGTGTGTTTTAGATTTTCCCGTTTCTATTTGAAGTTATTCTTCGGGTGCTAGTTACTTTAGGTTGGGGGTACATATCTTGGTTATCGTTATCGTCTTGTGCGTACATGTCTAAGTCTTCATTGTTTTCTTTAGGATTTACTCTGATTACGCCCCTAGTGAATAGCTGCCAGTTTGGGGTTTGATGAGTTACTGTTTTGGAAGATTTGGGTGATTTTTTTGGCTGCGTTTAGGGAGTCCTGGTCTGGGAAAATTATAGATTATCTTAAACTATTTTATTTAAGTATATCTGTCATCACCTACCGGGATATATTAGAATAACATTCGGCAATTACCTCAATTAAGACTCATTAAGGATTAGCCCCCATACAAGCTCGTCAAGTGCATTAAGGATTAGCCGCCATACAAGCTCGTCTATAGTGCATTAAGGATTAGCCCCAACACAAGCTCGTTTATAGTGACACCATAATCTCTTTCAAAGCATCCAGTAAATATGTCAACAAGATTAGTGCCAGTCCAACAGGATTAACAGGATTAAGTATTCCCCTCTGTCTAGCCATTCATTTAGTATAGGGCACAACCAATCGTGTATCAACCAATCACATTCCTTTTTATTGTTCAAATTTTTGTTAAATACCTACCGTAGCAACATGATAGGGCAGAGAAGGGGTTTGACTTACCAAGCAGACCTCTCTCTCCCACAGCCCAGAGGGTTGTACCGACTCTCTGTGGCACCCTCAGCTATTCTCTAAGTATATTGTAAATTGTTAATTGTTCTTATAAATAAAATTGTGATTAGTCTCCTGAGACTCCCCAAGAAAACCAGCACGCCATTTGGAAGGTATTGTTCACCCAGAACAGTTCCATGATATATGTATCCATTCTCTGGGCAACTTAAGTTCGTTTCAAGGCGTAAATGGCAGTAATCTGACCGTTGTTGCTGTAAATAACTGTGAGTATTGTGTGACATGCTCGCGGTGATCAGCTGATAATGTTTTTGAGTGGGGGGAAAACATCGAGTCAGTGTAAAACTTGAGTTTATTACCCACGTGTTGAAGATACAGGTAGTAAGATACTAAATCCATACGTCACACATGTGTCGTACAAGGTTGACCTTGTTTTATTTGTTTTGATTGGATTAACCGTGACCTCTGTCACACCGGGACTACTTTTTTCATTCATAAAAAATCGCGAGGCGTTATTCATTTTGCAACTACAAGGCAGAACTGAAGCAATCTCATGTGAGCGAGGGATATGAACAAACACTTTATTAAACCAAACAAGATAGTCACAAGCATCAAATTCTGTTTGCATCCTATATAAGTTATGCATTGAGCTTCCACAGACATTATGTAATCGAGCTATATCCATTTACAATGTTCAACTACCGTTCAATAGATCGAATCGTCTGATATGGTGTCTTGTGCGTAGTCGATGGAACTTGGCCAACTGGAGAAGGATCCATTGGTCTGACGAGTGTCGAATGCTGCTACGAACTGTTGATGGTTGAATATGTGTTTGGAGGCAACGTAACACTCTTTTTGCACCAAGGAACATCCAGAAGACCTTAGCATGTGGTGGGGTTTGTTATGATTTTGGGTTGTGTTTCCTTCGGCTGCAAACTTCCGCTGGTGACAATTCGTGGAAACCTGAATGGCCAACAATACCAAGATGCCGTTCTTCGTCCAGTGGTAGTCCCTCATTTTGACAACCATCTTCTTCAGACCTGTTACATGGACGACAATGTCTAGACCACACAGATCTCAGGCAGTTTTGGCTCATTTGCGTCAAGAAGCTATTGCTACTCTTCCTTGGCCAGCCTGTAGTCCGGATCTTAATCCGATTGAGCATCTCTGGGACATTCTTGGCCGGAAAATCAGACATCGTGATCCCCAGTTCAAAATCTCGCTGGACTTGAAGCCGCACTTCATGAAGAATGGATCTCTTTATAATAGTCATCATTAAGTGCCAAAAGTTACAGCTCACAAATATGGTGGGTGGCGCTTAACTTTTGTGCATGTGTATAGATCTTGTCTGCTGTACCCATGCAGGCATCTTTCACAGAAATATTTCTTTCCTGCATGTTTTGTTTGATCGCATAATAGCCTGCCTAAACTCTATATCCACGTATAATGATATTTACCATCTTTTTCAATCAGAAATGAATTGATTCTGGGAATATGTTCCGGAGTGGAGCTTATCCTGTGTACAAAAATTCCTTTATGGGAATGTCGGAAAACATTTATAGCTAAATTATTTTGCTTTTCCGACTTATCAATTTGTGAGATTGTTGTAGGTTCGTCTATACCATCAAGGTTGAGTCCATCGTTTGGGGGATAGCTCGAAGGTCTATTTGCAAGTTTAGAATCTGCGGGGAACAATGCAGATCTTATCATCATTCTTAAACAGTCATTGCCTTTATTTTCTACATTAATTATGGCTTTTTTCTTCTTATGATACAGGGGTAAATCTATATAAGATCCACCTTTGAAAGGCATATTATTTGCTCTATCTAAATATAAACTATCGATTTTATCCACACCCCAACACGAACATCTATTAGTCCAGCATTCTAAAGTTTCTGGTATCCTCTGAATTGATGTATCTAATGATGTGTTTATAGTATCGGATTCGGTTATAACTTCTTGATTGCTCCGGAAATAAGGTTTGGTATATTCAGTGCTATCGTCTGCGTTACTTTTACTCAATGACATTTTAACCGTTAGCTGGTATTTTATGCTATTTAAGTTATCTTAGTCCTCATTAATTTTGTTCGATATGATGGGCTTAACATCATTAACATCCATGTTGGAATTAATATCCACCTTCCAACCTCTTAGATAATTACTAACGCCGGCTGTGGGTACAAATTTTAACTCATTATTATCAACAACAGTGGGTATATCAACATCTCCAACTGACTTATTATTATCTAGTAAAGTGATCAATTCAGCTTTTCTCTTTCGAGAATAACCTCTCAGCCCACTTTTTTTCGCTTGAGCTTTGAGTTCTCTAATAGTCTTGGGTTTGTTGTATTCCAAACCGAGTAAATCAATCAATTCAGCTTTTCTCATTCGAGAATAACCATGTAGACCACATTGTTCCTTTAGACCACAAAGCCTTCTACTTTCTCACAAAAACCATTGTGGTTTAATGGTATATGCAAAATGAGTCAAATCTCTAAATGGTTGTTTTTCATATATCTAAATACGTATTCTCCTAAACCTATTCCTCTCGTTGATGTCATTTCTCTTCCATACTGAAATAATCTGGTTCCTGACCCTATCAGCGCCGTATTTCTTACATAAACAATAACGACCTTTGACCCCTATCCCACATACAGAACAAACATAATTTATGTTTCCCAGTTTGATGTAATAAGAATGGATTCCACAGTAAACACCCACACAACGTTGGCTGCATTGAATCGGCTTCCCCCTGAGTGTAAATCTGCACAGATTCATGGTTATACATCTATCATATCATATTATTTATGGTTGATACGCAATAGATAATGGGTTATGCGTAGTTATTGTGTAGCTAAAAATAGCAATGACTGATAACCCAAACACTTTAAACGCTATCTCACGGTCTTTCTGAACCTCTGACGGTGTATAAAACTGTCTTATTGTTGGTCTCGGTATTGGATCAAGTTTCTTTACATAAACAAGGAAGTTTTCGTGCATGGCAGATTCAACATCCTTAAACGTTTGAATTGAATGCCCCTCTTTAGGCAGTTCATCATTAATAAAATCTAATCTTAACATCCTATTTCGGGCCCATTTCGACTGGGCTTTTTCGGCTTGTTTAAATGCTTTATTATGTCATTTACGCTCCTCTCCTCTCATACTAGAAAATAAAAAATTACTCCCCGAAAAAGCTAGAGCATTAACAATAGCCCCACCGACCATCATCGCAATTGTTGTCATATTCAATTGTTTTATATGAATATAAAATATTCAAATGTTCAATAATATAAAATATTCAAATGTTTAATTACTTCAATATGTCTTCTGGGATAAGCCCTTGTTTGATTAGCATATCTTTTGTAGCCATTGCCAATCATATATGAAGAATCATCATACCGATATCATAACCATTAACATCTAGCTTGGGTTGTGTGGCTTTAGTAATCATTTTAGCTATACAAGCATAGCCAATGGCCAAGCCGCTGACCACCGCTGAATGATATGTTGCGTTTACCAACATTTTACCGTCTGTAACTGGAGTTGTCATGCCTTTATAACATTATATGAGGGCTTAACGCTAATTGAACTTGTTGTGATAGTGCAATCCGGGGTGACGTTTTCTCTTTTCCGGTCTTATAAAACAACAACGCTGCTATAGCAACAACCCCAAGTACATAGGGAGCCCAAGTTTTAATCGGACAACTATGTTCAATATTTTGTATAAGTTTTGACCCTTCCTACCAGCTGCGACTTTTCGGGGATTCTTAGTCACTCTGGCTTGTGATTTCGCAATCGCTGGTATTTCCTCATTCACTTGTTGTGATTGTGTTTCCACAATCTGTTGTGGTGTCACTTGAGTCTCCATTATTAGTAAGTGGGCACTTATGTTTAAATTGACAATGGCTAGCCGTTATTAAAGCGGTGGTCACCGGCGCGAAGAACATTCCGTATCTATGATAAAACTCACCAAATTGCCTTAGTTTATTTATGCACATTAATCTTGTCGCCTGATATTTCTTACAAAAGTTATGAGTATCCAAAGCAGCTTTAAGGGTTGACTCTGTTCCATCTGAAAATAATTCGGTCCAAGTTTATTTTCAATATTATTGATATTTATCCCCTTATTATTTTATTTTTTCAAATCATATTTCCTAATATTTCAGACACGAAAAGGAAGCGATATGGAGAGAGGGTCTCTCTGCCTGCAACCTTCCATTTTGAAAAGATATGGCTAAATACCCATTTTGAATCACACATGAGTTTGAGTTACGTATCAAAATATTGATCCTTTTTTGAAGAACTGGGCCAATACCATACTTTTCAAGGACTAACATTATTAAATCTTTTAATACAGTATCAAACACTTTTTCAAAATCAGTTAAAATCAATAGCCCATGCTTATTTTGTTTCCTTGTGTCAAAGATCAAATCAGAAAGTAACATAATATTATCACTTATTCTTCTTTCTGCTATAAAACTACTCTGATTTTCATGTATCAACACGTGTAGCATCTCCTTAATTCTGTTAGTATTACATGTACTAATTATTTTGTTTAGCTTGTTTAGAAGAGAAATGGGGTGCCAATTATTTAAGCAGTGTCTTTCTTTATTAGACTTTTGAACACAAGTAAAGATGCCTTGTTACGGCATATATTGTCACCGCGACAATATGCTAATGCTCACTGCACAAATTGTCGCAGGGCCGAGGTCTGCACATATTGTCAGCATTCATCAGAACTAAAAACATCAACTTGGAGATATCTCTTGAACACTATACAGTCTAGCTTCATGAAACTCCATACTCTAATCTATCACATTGATCAATGGTGCCTGTTGCTATTTAGAGATTTTCCAAAGGTGTATTTTGGACAGTTTCCATGGAAATTTGAAGAACTTTGAAAATTGATGTGTAGTGTCATTTCGGGGAGCATGTGTATCTCAAACTATACAACCTAACATTTCTCTTAAAATTACTCTCAGAGATTTTTCTGCACTTGTTATGCCAGCATTGATGCATTTGAAATATTTAGAGTTTTTACAGAATTATTATTGGCCATTTCTGGGCGTTATCCAAAACTTAAATGGTACAGGCATACAAGGCAACTTCATAAGCTTATATGTCAGGTAGTGTATAGGTACCTTTGGAATCCGTGAATTAAGTTCCATTTTTATTGTTTTTATTAACAAACATTAACAGAAAATATTTTAGAATAAAATGTTGTAGAGGTAATGTATTTGTATTTAGAAATTATATATACTGAATCAAAATCAAAACTTCACAATCATAAAATTTTAACATTTTGACCAGTTATCATTGTGGGCCCATATTGTGTATTTAAACAGTAATGGCCACGTATTGTTTTCAGATAACACCCGTTTTTGTGCAGGTAAATCGATCAAAATCATGTGCACAGCACTTTAGTTGCAAAAGTGGTTTTTCACGTGCAACTGGTCACGTGGCCATAATACCGCACGTTTTTTCAGCCATACTTGTTAGCAGTCATTAACAAAAAAAGAAAAACACAAGAAAACAAAAGTCTTTACGGCCATTTGTCATGCCAAGCCTTTCAAATGTGCAACGTGAAAGCTCCATCGGCATGTTGCAGACGGGAACATCGGTAGCTGAAGTCGCAAGGACGATGGGTTGTAGCCGACGGACTTTTTATGATTTACAGACATGTCTACAGCAAATGGGTACCACCGCTGATCGCCCTCGGCCAGGTCGACCACGTGTGACGTCGCATGCAGAGGATCGTCAGATTGTCTTACGTCACCTCCGTAACCGATTTTTGACGGCTACATCAACCAGAAATGAACTGTTTAGTGGTAGACTGTGTGCGCAAACTGTTCGATACCGTCCGAGAACTGCTCACCTTCAAGCATGACGGCCATACTGCAGGCCGATTCTGACTCAATTACACAGACGTCAACGTCAATTGTGGGCACAGCGACACTTATGATGGACTCAGAGGAATTGGAATCAAGTCGTCTTCAGTGATGAATCCTGATTTAATCTTCGATTTGCTGATGGTAGGGCGAGGGTGTGGAGGTGCTGTCATGAACGTTACGCCCAGTGTTGTGTACAGGAAGTTGACAGATTTCGAGGCTGAAGTGTCATGGTGTGGGGTGCTTTCTGTGGCGATGCATGTTCCAGGCTTCTTGTCATCCGTGGCAACCTCAACGCTGCTGCTTACCGCGACCAGGTACTGGCACCAGAACTTCTACCTTTTATGGCAGCACATGGACCCGGTTTGATCTTCCAACACGACAATGCCAGACCCCACACAGCAATTTTGACAAGGAATCTCCTTCAGAATGCGGGAGTCAACGTCATTGACCGGCCGTCAAGGTCTCCCGACCTCAATCCCATTGAACACGTCTGGGATGCTCTTGGCAGAAGTCTGCGCACTCTCCAGAACCAACCACAGAATTTGCAAGATCTTGGCACCATTTTGCAGCAACAATGGCGTCGTCTTCCCAATCATGTGTTCACAAGCATCACAAGGTCCATGCGGAGGCGTTGTGTGGCAGTTGTCAAGGCACATGGTGGCCATACACGCTACTGAACTTGTGTGCCTTCAGATTCTCGTGCTTGGGACTTATGATTTAAACTGTTGATGTTATTACCGAATACCGTAGGTGCTTGGAACAAATTATGGTTACCACCGTTAATTAAAATACTTCTTTGGACATTAATGATTAAAAATTACCTTCTCTGATACATTTGTCCATTGTATATCATATATGGGATTATTTATAAAAATGTGAAGTTTTTAATTTGACTCAGTATAAGTTAAACTGTATACGCAGGTTACTGACATTCTATGGTCGGGGGATATGTCATGCAACTTCCATACAACTTTTGAGTAAAATATTTGGGTATTTGTTTGAACGCGTAAAATGTACGTGCATGACACTGAACGACCTCAGTACTTATGCTGACGTTTGTATGTATCCACAGCGTATGGAAGTGAGTGGCCGGTCACCTTTGTGTCTGTACTCACTTTTTGACATAAGAATGAATCAAACTCACACCGGCACTCATATACATTCCTTCACTTCAAATAGGACAAATAGCAATGTCAATCTCCAACATATTTTTTCACCGGCCTTACTGATTGTTGGCACTTTTGATGTCAACATCAATGACATGACAGAAGAAAGCATGTATGGTGACCACGTAACTCTGCTGGCGCTGACAATATCCAATTCCTGGTAGCATCAGCAGACGGCCCAGATCATGCCGTCCTAGTCTCACCCGATGACATGTACAGTGAACAAATGTTCCTGAGCTATTTTCACAATGTGAGCATTGTGTCATTGAAAGTCAGGCAAAAACAGAACTGCCTTATCAGGCTTGCATGGGCACCCAACAAGTTTCACTGTTTTCTCAACTATCCGACCGTGATGAAGGACAGGGAGGAGTGTCTGACTATGATGAAGGACAGGGAGGAGAGTCTGACCATGATGAAGGACAGGGAGGAGAGTCTGACTGTGATGAAGGACAGGGAGGAGAGTTTGACCATGATGAAGGACAGGGAGGAGAGTCTGACTGTGATGAAGGACAGGGAGGAGAGTCTGACTGTGATGAAGGTCAGGGAGGAGAGCCTGACTATGATGAAGGACAGGGAGGAGAGTCTGACTGTGATGAAGGACCATCTTTCTGAGGCAAAGGAGATAAATGACTATAAAAGTCAAGTTTCCATCCTTGCTGAACTAGGCTGGAATTATGGAGTTATATTTTGGCTGGACTAAAGAGTCTATCCATAGTCCAATCATTCTCATTAAAATCAGATCTTAGTTCTCGCTATCGCTAAATAAAGATCTGAGGACATCCCATTAGGGTCACATCAGAACGACCTTTCATCCGACCAATCAAAGCGTCGCTTACCAGATCATGAAAGTGACACCTGGAATGTGTTTTCTAATCATGCAACCTTGAAACGTAAAAACGGGGTATTCTGAATGACAGTTACGGCCCATACGACTGATTCCGTCAAAATTATCGTCTGTCTCTCGCTTCCGTGGGATAAACATTTGAACGGAGGAGGCGTCGCGCAATACCTGAGAAGCACAGCCATACAATCGCAACCATATATTAGACATTCTGGATTGTTTGTTTTAATCGAGAACTGTGTCAATATATTTTTCAAGCATAGTCTGAAATGGAAGTCGCCAGGTTGAAACGAGTGCTGTAAAGCTCGAGAAAGCTGCTTTCTCATTGGCTGACATCGACCTCTTGTTATTCGTTTCAGTGGTCGCGGCAAAGTTAGCGAATGGTCAGTCTGGCGTGACCCATAATGGGATGTCCTCAGATCTTTGTTTAGCGACAGCGAGAACTTAGATATGATCAAAATTGCATAACGAAATCGACATCCAGTTGGTAGACTGCTCTTCAGATTTCACTTGATTGCAGGATTTGCAAAGCATGTGTACCGACAACTTAGCGTCAACAGATATTTTTCAACACTTTTCATATTTTAATGAAGGTGCTCATGTGATTTGAGTCCAGTTTGGCAGGGTGGAAACTTGACTTTTACAATCAGTTAACTCTCTTGCCGCAGGAAGATGGGACACTACCAATAATTCAAACAATGCTAATTGTGTTAACCATATTTGAATATAACATTTGTTATCAACTATCAACATACCACACCTTCTTTGACACCATCCGATGTCGAGCAAGTGAACATAACATCAACCTAGCAACAACAACTGTGTTCACTGACTTCGAAACTGCTGCACAAAACGCTGCTTCCCAGCTATTTCAGTGTCAATTGAAAGGATGCCTCTTTCATTTATGACAGTGTATCTGGAGAAAGGCGCAGCAATGTGGTCTCCAACAAGCCTTCCAGAACGACAACAACGTTTACATGAACATGCTCATAAGACGTGCTGCAGCATTACCCCTGGTGCAGATGTGTGACATCGATGACGTGTGGGTGAAGACCCTTGATGAATGAAAAAATTGTGAACTTTGCAGACTATGTGACCGAGCAATGGGTGGACAAAAATAACCGTGCTATGTGGAATCACTTCCATACCACTGGTCCACGTACAACCAACCATCTTGAAGGTTGGCACTCCAACCTAAAGAGGCTTGGACGCAGTCACCCAAACCTGTATAAATTCATTGAAATTATCCAATTTGAGCAGGACAGTAATGAGATTGTAATCATGCAGCTGCAGTCTGGTAGTTTGATGCCGCCAAAAAAGAGTCGGTATCGGAATTTGGAACACGTTCTTGAAAGAGAGAAGCGACTTCTGACTACAAATCAGAAATCCAAATACCAGTACCATCACTCAGTGTCGCATCTTGTTGGTTTGTGAATTGTGAATGTATGTACAGAAATCATATTATATATCGAATAAATAAAGAAACTTTTTGTAATACAATGGGAAAAGCATTACTGGTGATACTATTGTATTGTATATTTTGTGCATTTTTATCTAATAAAAGTATAATTTGAAATATATGCAAATGTAGTTTGTAAATGTGTATGTATGTGATATTCCACAATTTGTATATGGATATACTTGAATCTTTATTTTTAAAACAATGTCAATGGAAATAAAATGTTAAGCAAAAACATTTTCTTAGTTTCTATGAGTGAGGCCGGACTACTGGGGACCATCACTGACAGATTTATATTTGAGACGACCCCTCGTCTTAAACACACATGGTGGGGATTAACTGTTTGCCGGCTGCCGGACAAGTAGGATATCACCAGCTGTATATAGTAGACTGACTTAGTGCTTGTGTTAGTATAGAAGCTTGCCCTCTAAAAGCAAGACAAAAGAATACTCTCGACCCTCACAATAAACAAAAGAACTTACCAGCCCAAGTTCAGCTTGGAGCAATAAGGCTGTAAACTTGTACAGTACATGATCTAATAAAATACACCAATTACACTGTCTAAAACCAATACCATATATATACAGATAAATTATAAAAATAACACTGCCACACATGTACAGGCAAACACGGAGTTGCATAATATACAGAATTATTCAACTGTAGAACAACTGTATTACATGGACGTATTCACAGTTCTCCTGCACTGTACAGTACTACACTTTCATGGTTGCAGGTTAAAGAGGATAGAAAAACAATACCCCAAAATAAACAGGACAGTACCACCAACATGTTTAAAATAACAAACACTGAATCAATTCTTGAGTGATGAACCTCATGTAAATAATGGGAAAAGTTGCCTTCACAGGTCAACATTCTATGAATGGAGACTATATCCTCCCTATCCACAATAACACTACCTTTATCTTTCGTGACATCAGTGAAGATTTGCAAGGGGTTTTCATTGTTGGTTTCCAGGAGATCAAGTTCTTTAATGTTACTTTTCCAGAAAAATGCTCATTCTGATTTGGATGTGTCATGGCCAAATTTGACTATGCAGATATCTGGTCATATTTTGAAGACATATCCGTAATCAAAGCTGTTTTTCTTCAAGTCGTGCTGCTACTTTAGTGTTTTCACTTTGCAGCTCAAGAATGTCACTTTTCAGACGATCAACTTCTAGTTCAGAGAGAATCACTTCTATTATTTCTTGTTTAATGGTGACACGGAGAGATTTGATGGCGTTATCTGCAGTTGATGAGATCAATTCCTTTAGTTACGATTTCTTTGGCATCTCGGCTAATGTATACTCACATGCAAAAGAAACGCAAGTCGAGTATGCAGTATACAAGTTATTAATTTTCAACAGTAAAGACAAGAAATACTAATAGGGCAAGATTGACAAAAATTTGACTGAAGACAGTTTAATGGATTAAAAGGCAGATGACATAATGTTTTTTTTCAAATGTTAAGGGCTTACACAGTTTCGGGTCAATACCCAAAATGTCAGTCAATACCTCATGTGACCACCTTTAGCATTGATCACTGCCACATATCTCCTGTACATTGAGTGGATCAGACGATTTGTGAAGGTCCTAGGGATCCTCCGGCACACATCCAGAGCAGCTGTGCGTAGTTCATCGGCAGTTGTAGGGACTGGGCACACATTGTGCAAACGCCTTTGAACCTCATCCCATAAGTGTTCGATGGGGTTCAGATCAGGCCTGAGGGCTGGCCACGGTAGAACATGGATGTTGTGTTGTTGCAGAAAGGCCATGGTAGCTCTGGCAACATGGGGTCGAGTGTTGTCCTGCTGGAAAATGTGTTGTTGATGTGCAATAAATGGAACAACGTGGGGTCTGATCACTTGGTCGATATACCGCTGAGCAGTGACGCCGTGTCCCCGACCATGACCAACATTCAGAAAGCACATGGGTCCAAGTCTCGCATTAAGTCCAATCGCTGCCCATATCATGACGCTAGGTTTACCCCATGGATCCCTTTCCACAACGTTTCTGTCAGCGAAACGATCACCTCGACGCCGCCAAATTCTGACTCTACCGTCTGCATGGGAGACACAAAAGCGACTTTCATCAGAGAAGATGACATGCCTCCACTCACAATGACGCCAATTGTGATGACCCTGTGCTCACTGAAGACGTGCTTGTCGATGCCGTGGTTGGAGAACAGGACGACTTGCTGGTCGGCGACATCTGAGGTTGTTGGAATGGAGACATCGGATCACAGTGTCCTGGCTAATGTGTCGATTATGTGTTCCTATGGTCTGTCGAGCACTTTTACTTGCAGTTAGGAACGGATGTCGCTGGTGTTGACGGGTTATCTGCCGATCTTGTCGAGGTGTGGTGACCCAGGGACGACCGCTCCGAGGAAGGTCATCTGTGGTCTGTGTAGCATTGTATCGATGCAGGAGACAGTAAATTGTGGTTATGTTAACATTGAAATGATGGGCAACATCTTGGACAGAGTCTCCAGCTTCCAAACGTCCGATAGACTGGTTTCTCTGAATTTGAGTTAGGCGTGGCATTGTTGACCAAGGAGTGGTAGGTCCAAGAATAGGCCACAGTTTTATACCCACTACAGTTCGTGTATTTTCGATTTTCGCGAGAAATGGGTGCATGATACCCACATATTCATTGAAATGGTGTGTTTTGGCGATTCGTTTTTTATGTTGCGTTTTTACTCGGGGTTTCCAAAATGCAACCAAAATTATTGATAACACCATCAGGCTTCACTACATGCTAAAACTTGTATCAATTTATGGTTCCGTGTTTGTTACCTATTTGCTTAAAACCACTTGCGTTTCTTTTGCGTGTGAGTATATATTTAATCTCTGAGGGTTTGTCAGTGATTTTGGTACTTTCAGATTTTGGGGGGTGTATACAGGCGAGAGTGTCACACAGTACTCACAATTCACGACCTGACCATTGACCTGTTACTGTTGATTACTGCTATTTTCAGATTTCACATGGTGTTATCTCAACAATGGTAGAAATAATTTTCAAGAAATTTTGCTCTAATAGTTCTGTAAGGTTTACCTTACATCTCTTGTAGATACAGAATCTTGTAGAAATATACTTATCGTTATTTACAGAGCATTTGTGTGTGTGTGTGTGTGTGTATGTGAGTGAGTGAGTGAGAGAAATATGATATCTATTTATGGCAAATAAATCTTTTAAAATATATACCGGTAACCACTCAACTAAATTTCAGATTTATAATCTCTCTACACCAATCCTCCTGGTAATATGCAAATAGAGCAAACTTAATACATCATTGTATCATTGTTAAAGTGCTAGTTCTGTAAGTGGATTGTCTCTACATTTGTTAGTGCTGGCTGGTATATATTAAATTAATACCCCAGAGCAATGTCTGACAAAGTCATATTTATAGATGTCATTTTAATAGAAACTAGCACTTGGTACACATGACAAAACTTAGCTTTGTGTAGTTTTGCCATGACCCATGAATACCATAATAAATATGAATGACCTGAGCCAATTCAGCTATCTCTCTAGTACATGTCGACTTTACAAATTCTAATATTTCAGTACAACTTATATTTTATTAATTTCTATGACAATGTCTTATGTTTGGTGTGTTCACTGGATCATTGGACCCGTGAAGATTCCGGGGTAGAATTGGTCTTCAGCAACCCATGCTTGCCGTAAAAGGGGACTATACTTGTCGTAAAAGGCAACTAACTGGATCTGGTGGTCAGGCTCGCTGACTTGGTTCATACATGTCATTGTCCCAATTGCGTGGATCGATGCTCATGATGTCAATCACTTGATTGTCTGGTCCAGACTCGATTATTTTACAGACCGCCATCATATAGCTGGAAAATTGCTGAGTGCGGCGTTAAACAGCAAACAAACAAAAACTGGATCATTAACTACATGTGACTTGGTCTGTATCAAATTTGTAAATATCACATGTGAACTGAAATGTCCTCAACACAATATACCATAATGAAAGTTTAGTAGGTATGTGAATAATTTGTTGTGAAATCGATCATTAGTTAATTACTTTTACACACTTTTCAACTCTTGGTTCATTATGCAAAGTGATTTTACACGAAATGTCATTTTGGAAAGCTAGGTCAAGTTATAGCTCAAATCAATCAATCTCATTAAAATCAGATCTTAGTTCTTGCTACCGCTAAACAAAGATCTGAGGACATCCCATTACGGGTCACGTCAGTGAAACTGACAATGTACATTCTTCCTCAGTGTTAAACAAACACATGTTGCCAAAAACTAATTTAAATACTTGGGATTATTTTGAAATTGACTTGCACTGTTTTCTGTCATGGCGGCCTTCGAGAGGGGGATGAGCAATCTTGTAGGTTACAGAACAATGCGAGTGATGGCGAATGGTCTTATTACATGAGAATAGATGATGAAAAGTGGAATATTACTTGAACAAATGTTAGAAGACTAGATGAAAAGTGGATTATCGCTTGAACACCATTTATATGCAGACATGCTCAACAATCAAAGTTCAGGTGCGAGTTGTTGTGGGGTATTTATTAACTTTTGTGTTGTCATTTTTAGCTCATTTGACTCTTGCTGTCTTCTCTGAAATGCTAAACTGTTGATTAATTATCCTGGTGAGATATGTCTTCAAACCACAGGTGCAAATAACTTTGTAATTGTCGTACTTAGAGACTGGTGATTTTCTGTTTTGTCTGCCCTTGGTATGAATTTTCCAAAACCAAAAATGCATTGAACTTTCGGAGTATGAAACTTTCAGTTTTAACTCCCATACGTCATGGGACAGAGGTTGGTCATGTGATTTCCCAAGCCAGAAGTGATGTGACATGAGGTCTATTTCTATGACTAGAATTTCTGTTTCAGTGTGCTGACCACAGTGATGGATGGTAACCTGCTCATGCTACGTATGATGCTTCAGACTCCACAGGCTCTGGAACAGAAAGATCTTAATCATAGTATCATCTATTCTGCTAAACATGGGCTTCTTCAATGTGCGTCTTATCTTGTTGATGCAGGTTGGTCAGAAAATATATAACTTTTGTATTAATACAATCTCTTTTTGCCTTTTCCCTGCTTGGAAATTCTTGTTGGTACATCTTACTGACCTCACTCTAAAATACATTTTGTCTGTGATGGACTGGCAGTCCATGAAAATTGCAAGCAGCATGAGGATTTGTAATAACTATGGGCAACCTTACGCAAGTTAATCAACAGTATGCCATCAGGGTGTCGTTCATGTTTCGCCCAATATGGTAGACACACCAAAAATTGATCTACACGCCTGAAATTAATTTTACAGGCATTTATTGTCATTATGCCTTCTCTAACATTCATCAGTGCCCTTATTATCCCCCGCCACGAAGTGGAAGGGGGCTATAGGAATGGGTGCCGTCCTTCCATCCGTCCATCCGTCCGTCACATTTCGTTTCCGGAGCAGATCTTGAAAACCGTACCATATTTCTTCACCAAACTTAGCACATAGATAGGTCTAGTGGTGAACTGGTGCCTTTTGATAGTTTGCAATTTAAAAAAAATAAATTTTTCAAGTTTCCATGGCAACAACTTTGACTTAGACTGAAAATGGCGGTAGTCCTCATTTCCGTGCAGATCTTGAAAACTGTACCATATTTCTTCACCAAACTTGGTACATAATGTCATCTCGCAGTATTGAATACATTTCCTTTCTTGTTGGTGAGTTCTGCATTGCTTGTGTGTATGTTCCTCCAAAAGTGTCATGGACACGGTTGTTGCATTCACTGGCTAACTTCATGCAGAAACACAACTCATTACAAATACAACAGTGTAACTGATCTTAAACCTACTCAACTGTAAAAACACTGCCTCCTATCCTGTATATATTCTTGTCAACCATACTCTGTACTTCACTTGCTTGATAACAGTGTTGGAACCTACACCGAAACCATCGCGCCTAATTGTAATAAAGAAGTTGTTCGTCCATATGTCTCATCCTTATTCATTACAAATACAGTTACATATTCTATCATTAACTGCAGATGGCAAAACAACACCAGTAATAACTTTTTTAGTGCTGCAATTAGTCCATTTACAAAAAGGCCCATTGAACATAGTTCACAGGAGCTAATGCATTGCACACAACCAGACATATTGGCGGGGGATATATGAGTATTTCATGCTTGTTTTTCTTGGTAGTGTAAAGGGTCTTGGTAAAGCTTATTTAGGACATCTTCTTTTGTTTAAACACTCTTTTTACTTTTGATGTGATGTAGGGTGATTTCAAGATTTGAATATTGTTTAAGTACCAATGGTGCGAGATGCCAGACATACCTTTTGTGGCAAAATTTATGAAATCTACTGTCTTTTTCCACCACATAAAGTTCCTCCTTCAGCCAAAGCCGTCTGCCAGATCATCTGTGCATATATTACGGTTCTGTTCTGATTCTCCAAAACGTTCCAAATGGCGTGGTGGTTTTTGTGGGGGAATTAGTCAGCAAAGAGCTGGAGTCACAAGAGACTAATTACAATTTTATTTACCAGAACAATGCACAAGGCATGGTTTGGTATTTTCTTGCTCAACATTCCCTGACAGAACATTGACTGATTTATTGTCTTGTGCTGATTCCTTTTGGTTGAAGAACTTATGATGCTTCAATGGACGTTTACGTCGTTTTCCTGACAGATTTCTTTTGATATGAAATTTTCTTCGAATGGAGTCTGGATTGCTGCTGCAATACTCCCATGTGTTTCCTCTTTCTGGATCCTTCCATTTCATTCTTTAGTAGATTTTGCTATTTGATCTCTTGGAAGAAAGAATTGAGTGGATGTCCTCTGGATGGAAAACCTGAGGGATATCCTTGGTTTGATTACCTTATGTTTCACTCTGACTTAGAGATTGTTCCTGGCTTGCTTCAATTTGTTGTCTGGATTTTGGCTGGTGATGCTTACTATTCAGGACTCCTCTTTTCCCCTTGTCTACCTTTTCATGCACCTTGGTTGGAGCACTAGGACCTGGTGCGACATTATATGTCTTGGTAATTATTGTACTGGGACTTGCAGATTTTTCTGTTCTATTTGGAACAGGGTTTTTCTTCTTTGTTGGAGTCTTTTGTTGTGAATTCTTGTTGCTGGAAGTGCCTGCCTTGGTTTTAGAATTGTCCTTGTTACATTGCTGTCATGGTGGTGATTGATCAGTTGCTTGGTAAGTTGAGCTTGTTGATAGGGAATTGTTGCTGTCAAGCTGAGTATCATTGAGTGGTTCCTCATTGGCTTCCATGACTCCTGAATCTATGTTACTGAAGTCATTGAGGTACGGTATTGGAGGATACTGAGGATCATCAGGTGGATCAAAATATGGCTTCAGACAGTTGGCATGGACAAGCGGTGTGTGTATTTTGTTGTCAGAACTTTGGTGTAGTTTATAGGTGTAATTTGGACATATATGGATGATAAAATAGCTGCCATACCACTTTTTGGTTAATTTGTTGGAAAGGCCTTTTTCAACTTTTTGACAATATAGCCAAACTCTTTGACCAGGGGCAAATTCTGGCTCTTTAGCCTTTCGGTTATATTGTTTAGAATACACTTCCTTAGCTCGAGCAGTGTTTTCCGCTGCAATTGTTCTGGTGATTTCCAGCTCCTCAAACAAATTTGAAAGGTAACTCTTGTTATTGTGGCCTATATTTTCTTTTGGAATTAATGCTATACTTGTGGAGCTCTCATTTCTCAGCCAAAAAGCATAACATGTGGGAACTTTTGTGTTTATGAATTTTGGGCCATCCGATAGGCCATCATGATGTCAGGAATAAAATGGGGCCAATCATTTTGAGACTTGTTACAATAGGCTCTTAGTGACTGATTTATATAAGAATTGAGCCTTTCTACCCAGCTGTTTGTTTGAGGATGGTATGGGCTGGTATGTGTAAATTTAATTGCCAAAAGTTCACAAATTACTTTGATAAGTTTCGACATGAATTCTGACCTCTGTCTGAAATTAAGGTCCTTGGAGCGCCATACCAACAAAATATTTCTCACGAGGACATCTGCTACTTCTTTGGCTTCTTCGGTCCGAAATGGAAAGGCTTCACACCATCTGGAGGCTGCATCTGTGATGACGAAAATGTACTTGTACTTGTCTGGTGATGTTGACAGGGGACCGAGAATGTCAACGTGCCATCTGTTGACATACCTCACACGTCTGGACATAAGTGGCAATATTGCTGTACATTTTTGGCCTGTAGTACCTTGGTCTCATGGTGTTGTGCATCCTTTCTTTCTCCTGGTGGCAACCGCAAAAATCCAAGTCGTGGTATGATCGCAGAACTTGATTCATGAGAGTTCTTGGGACTGACAGCTGTTTAATGAACTTGTCTGCATGATCCTTCTGTCTTTGTGGGACAAATCTGTACAGGATGCCTTCATCAATTTCAAAAGTATTGGCTTCAATAACAATCTTTTGACAATCCTTTTCTGGAAGAACATCCTCCTCTTTGGAGTCAAAGATTTGGATAAAATCTGGACAAATCCTTTGTAGATGACTTAATAGACCGGCAGCCCAGAGCACTTTGGTCAAACGAACAAGGAACCAATATCCGAACACAGGAACATTTACTGTGTAACCCAACATATTCATATATGGATGTCTGCCGGGGAGCCCCTGCTGCGTGTGACCCCTGGCCCCCCAAAAGAAGGGACCATTCAAGGGCTGGATCAAACATTGGAGGTACCACATGAAAGTAAGTGTAAATGAACTGATTCATCTCACAGAGTACAGAATGGGCCACGCCAGACAAATCTTCCTGTGCATAAGGCCTGCCAGACACCCCCAGAGAGGGTCCAAAAATTTGGGCTGGGTTAAACAATGGAATCAACATAAAATGAACTATTACACTCTACTAAGTATAAAATACCCATTGCCAGACAAATCGTCTGCTGCATAAGGCCCGCCAGACACCCCAAATGTTGACCCTTAATGCACTCATGGACACTCTGGTAAAATTTGACTAGAGTATACATTCAAAGTACCAGATGAAAGTAAGTTTAGATGAACAGGTACATGTTACTGAGTACAACACGGCCCATACCTGACAAATTTTCCTCTGCATAAGGTCCGCCAGACCCCCCAGGGAGGGTCCCAAGATTTGGGCTGAGTTAAACATTGGAGGTACCACATGAAACCAACATAAAACCAACATAAAATGAACAATTGCTCTCTACTTATTGCACAATACCCATTGCCAGACAAATCATCTTCTGCATGAGGCCCGCAAGACCCCCACAAAAAGTTGACCCTTCAGTTATACAAGGGTAAAATTGGTCTGGAATATATATCGATTGTACCACATTAAGGTACGTTTGAATGAACAGGTTCATATCACAGAGTACAGAATGGGCCCACCAGACAAATCTTCCTCTGCATAAGGCTTAAACATTGGAGGTATCACATGGAACCAACATAAAATGAACTATTACACTCTACTTACTACAAAATACCCATTGCCAGACAAATCCTCTTCTGCATGAGGCCCGCCAGACACACCCTCACCCCACCCCACACAGTTGACCCTCTGTAATCCCAGTGTGCATAATGAAACATAGGAGGCAGAAGAGCATTGGACATCAGGTCTGAGAGTCAACAGATGGTCAAATTTATGTTTTGTTCTTAAAGATGGTAGGATTTTATTGAGATTAAAATCACGTATTTATAAAATCAGGTCTCTGAATACTAGTATTGATATCATAGATTAGGCCTATCGTTGAAATGTAATGAAAATGGCATGAATCTGATTCTTGTGAATATATATCTGATCAGCTATGAAGTCCTCAAAGCCTGCTATAGCCTGATAGCTTGGCTATGGATTCCTACAAGCCAGATAGGCATATGATGCTATAGACGATTTGTCTGGCAATGGGTATTTTATACTTAGTAGAGTGTCTTATAGTTCATTTTATGTTGATTTCATGTGGTACCTCCAATGTTTGATCCAGCCCTTGAATGGTCCCTTCTTTTGGGGGGCCAGGGGCCACATGCAGCAGGGGCTTCCAGGCAGACATCCATATATGAATATGTTGGGTTACACAGTAAATGTTCCTGTGTTCGGATATTGGTACCTTGTTCGTTTGACCAAAGTGCTCTGGGCTGCCGCTCTATAAGTTTGAATGTTCATATACACTTACCTCAACCATCATGTCTTTTGTAACATCAGCATTTGTAGCATGTAATGCTGCAACAACTTTAACTGGTACTGACTTTTCATAATCATAGGTGACTGACCAATGTGTTGTCTATGTGTCTGATTTTAAGTGATTATCAATAGGTGTGCAAATATCCTCAGTTGATTGTGTGACCTGTGAGGATGAATGTGTCCATTTGCTGTGTTGTAGTTACTGAGAAGACTGTTTTCTCGGCATCTTCTTCAGTTTGATCATTACAAGTAATATTTTCCTCATATTCCCTATGTGAGAGAGCATCAGCATTCCCACTGGCTTTGCCGCTGCGATGAACAATGTCTAAAGTGTAGGTAGAAAGTTCCAAAGACCATCGCCCTAATCTACATGTGGCATCCATGATAGATTTCATGCATTCCAATGCTATATGATCAGTGATTTGGGAATTTGCAAGGTACGGACGAAATAATCTAATTGTCTCAAATAGAGCGAAGCCTTCCTTTTCTGTTATACTTCAGTTCTTTTCGCTACCATGAAGAGCTCTACCACTAAAAGTTGTAGGATGTTCATTTTTTTCTCATCTTTTTTACTCAAAACAAAACCTATGCTCATATCACTGGCATCAGTTGCAGGAAGAAATTCCTTGTCAAAATTTGGATATGCCAGAATAGGGGTATTACTGTATATGACCTTAGATAAGCCGAGTTTTGAGGACCAGAAAAAAGGTTCTGTAAAAAGGGGTCGGCTTATGTATGGGTTACACTTTCGTCAAACTCTTTTTCTGTTGGTAAAAAAACAAAGTGACCACTGGAACTTTGGTTTCTTTCCGTCTTCTGCTTCTGAATGCTTCTTTAGCAAAGTTTTCAGTGGAAGCGCTATGTTAGAGTAATTTTTCACATACTTTCTGAGTAAGTTTGTGAGGCCTAAGAAGGAGTGAATCTGCTTTTGTGATTTGGGCACTGGAAAGGTTCTAATTGCTTCATTCTTTGTCATAAACTTGAACACCTCCACATGATAAAACATGACCTGGAAAAGAAACTTTGTCTGTTGAAAAGTTGCATTTGGATGGCTTTAGTATTAATTTTGCCTGTTTGAGAGTAAAATACTTGCTCCAAATATTGGAGAAGATCTTCAAAGTTTTTGCTGTAAATTAACAAATCATCAATGTAAATCAGTCCAACCTTAAAAAGCAACTTTCTTAGCACTTTGCTCATGAGCTGCTGAAAAAAAGTGGGGAATTTGACAAACCTCAAGGCAAATGTTTGAACTGATGAAGCATGGGTGACAAAGCAGTTTTGTGCTTTGAATCTTCATGTAGTGGAACCAGGAAAAAGCCATTAGCAAGGTCTGAAGTGGAGAAGATCTTAGCTTAGGCATTGGCGATGTGATCAACAGCAGCATCAAAAACAGGAAGAGGACATGGTAAAGTGACAGAATTCAACTTTCTGTAGTCAGAAAAAATCTGTATGAGCCATCACGTTTCTTGACTAGGATAATGGGAGCTTAATACATAGAAGTGGACTCCTCGATCAAATCATATTTCAGAAAATCATCTACAAGTTCTTCAGTGACTTTTTGGAGATGAGGAGATTGGCGAATTGGTCTGCACTTAACGGGTGGATGTTTGCCAGTGTCAATTATGTGTTGGTGCATGTCAGTCTTTCCTAAATCTGCAAGACTCATTAAGAACATGTCTCTGTTTTGTCCAAAAAATCTGAGTAGTCTGTGTTGTTGGTCTGGAGTCAGTTGTGTATTGGTCATATCAAATCCTAATTCTTGTGCAATTTTGACATAGTCCCTGGTGTCATTGTTTATCTTCTTATTGTCAGTGTTATCTGTATTCATAAATGGTTGGTCAGAGTCTATTTAAAAAATCTTTGTCAATGTTACTAAGTTTGCCTACAACTGTACCCTTGTCTAGAAACTTTTCTTATTGGGAACGATTCATAATAGGCCTAAATGTAGCAGTTTTGCTTTTTGTTTTGCTTAAGAAAGAGTTCTACCACCTGCTACTTCAGAAAGAGTAGTGAGGGAAGCAATGGGTTCAGTGAGAATGAGGGATTCCTCTTTGGCCTCTGGCAGTGTAACCTTGAAATGAATTTCACTCTGAGAGGGATGTAAATCTGATCTATTGTTTTTGCCAATCCAAAAATTTCTTGCTCTGAATTGGCTATGAAATTGATATATTGCTTATCTGAGGTGCTGTTGCCCATTATCAAGGAATGATAGCTTTTTTCTAAGACTGCAACATTGTCATCAAGGAGGCCTTATATCACTGCCTCTGGTAATGTAGACAGAACATAGAATCTTTGTGAAAATTCCTGATCTTTAATGTCAAAATCTAACACAACTGAACCTAACACTTTATGCAATTCACCGCCAACACCTTGAACCTATGGAAAGGGTGAGTTTCCAAGTGTAAGGGTTTCAAAAGCTGAGTAGTAGTATAGGTAATGGAGGTTCTGCCGCAACTCCACTGGAGCCAGATTTATATACCTATACCACCACTACAGGTGGCATTTTTTATGTGTAAATGATGATGCAATTCAACGATAGTCATGAGATTAAGTTAAATTGACTCTAGCTCACCACCACCTGAAGTTAATCAATGCTACCATTAGTACAAAAACGATGATGAGACTAAACTAAATTGTAATGAAAATATTCTCTATTATTTTTACTCATACTTATACCATTATTTTTTACAAAGTGATATTCAACAAGTTCTTCGTTCATTTTACTAGGAGACCAGACTATATACTCTTCTTGGTAATTGGAAAGAAACAATTGATGACCGTATTTGGTTGGTTTGACATCACTGATATAATATATACCTTGTTCTCTCCATTTGATAATTTTGTCCCTGATCATAAATATTTCGATAGCTTTTTCGAGTTCTTCCTTTGTTGGTTTGCAATTCTCCATTATTTTATATTTATGTAAGCATTCTTCTAAATGTGATGTAATGATAGTAAGCAATCTATTTTTAATCTCCAACCAGTTCTTTGGTTTTGGCACGGAATAATTGACGCGCTTGTTGCCTCCCCTGTTCTATGAACTTTTTTTCTCGTCTTCGCTAATACCACTGGTCTTACGAGAATTGGATCGAATCTCATGCTTCATTACGTTGTATTTGGTGAGTTCCGACAGCACTAAACAAAACTCCTCCTCGGAAATCTTACAATCAGCCATTGCTGTCAAAATATGATCCTCAATGCTGTTCAACTTTGCTTTGGCCAGTATCCGAATATTATCGTGTGTTAATGCTTTCTTTTGCAACCTACGAGAAATGAATTTTATCGCTATTCCTGCCAGGCGGCTATTTCCATGCCAAGTACGATAGGCGCGGCGATTATAGTTGATAGTAAACCGACACCGGCTACACCGAGTCCCATGCCAGCTGTTACAAGGGTGGTGTCAACTCCGTCGAGAGCATTCACGGCTCTGCGATACTTTTTATACAATCCAAGTCTAAACTCCCTCTCCTTCTCTATTCAATGTTTTATGTCGCCTATTTGATGTAATCGAAATCCATCAACAGTATCCATCTTTTCAAATGCCTCATCGAGCGCCAGATATAAACTCATAGTGTATATTACGGTCATACAATAGTCTTTAATTGGTTTTGCTTAAATGTTTTGAGAGTATACATCAACCTTATCAAATGAATATTATACGGCATGAATATCTTAGTAAAAGAAATACTACCACTTTTAATAATTTGGACCCCCTCAAGGGTTACAACGGGTGATGCTCCAATATGAATAATACTGCAACGTTGACACTGGTGTTTCATTAATTTAATCGATAGACCTTGTAATATTTCGAAGGCATCTTCCGGTGCATCTCCGAACAAGACTTCAATAATAAACGTCGAAATATTAGGTATTGCACTCAAGTTCTGTTTAATATCATTGAATTCAGTAACCAAATTTAAACTAACATTTTTTACTGCCAGACAACTATATAACATATGACCTGGGTTTTCTGGCAGGGGGGTGACTAATACACTTTTTCGTTTTGATGGGATATAAGCCGTGAGTACGATG
The DNA here is from genome assembly GCF_022045235.1 of Haliotis cracherodii. Taxonomy (NCBI): domain Eukaryota; kingdom Metazoa; phylum Mollusca; class Gastropoda; order Lepetellida; family Haliotidae; genus Haliotis; species Haliotis cracherodii. The sequence continues at coordinate 37,511,084 of NW_027266286.1, forward strand.
CCACTATTTATTATCTTAGTTAAATAAATTATGTGCCTTACCCATCATCACATACGGTGGGGTAATGACGATATTCAGTAGCCACTCGATGTTTGCTTCGACCATAGTCCATTTATTATCACTGTTGAGAATAAGATTGTACGAAGTGTTTTTATGGAGTCTACTAACGTCGACATCGCTTAAATCTCCTAGATAATCTGTGAATGTAACTTCTTTCCGCTTGTATACATTATCTTGTAAGTGTAAAGCGTATAACTTACCATCGGTACCCGGGTTTACCGAATCCTTCTGTGTCTCCGAGATCGGAAAGCGCAATTGTATTACATTGTCTGAGTGTTCCAGGGCCTGATGAATCAACCATTATTTATAATATGGAGTGTTACACTTAAGTATCCTATATGTACAGGTTGGTGTTTTACATCTAATACAGAAATTTTGAGGTCTGAAATAATACCACACTTTAATTTTTTATATTGTAATGATGAGAAAGAGTCCGTTCTACCGCTATTGTATTTTTCATCTTTCACTGGAATAGATCTGAGTAGAGTTGAAGGACTTTCAAGTTGAATATCATCCGTCGTACTGATATAATAATAAAATTGTTGTTGCTACCGATCAACAAAAAACAGGTATAAATTCAGATATTAACACCGAATTAATAACGCAAACAAACACAGGCGAAACGGGAATAGTAAAACCACAGATATCTACTGACACATCTACTGACGCACAACCACAAGTGCCACCACATATTGCGGCTAAAAATCAACAACATATCGATGAAAAAACAGCGCTTATAGTAGGTGGAGTCGCGGCTGGTTTACTCATGATTTGGTTAAATAGTCTTTAGCAGATACGTACAACAGCCCTGCAATTGCTACGATCAGTGCCCACAGGTTTTGACTAAGCCAAGTGGTGGTCTTAGCTAATAAATTCAAGAGCCAGGAAACTATACTCCCTATTATACCGGGAAGTGCAGACGCGGCTTTCCCAGCGAGCTTTCCCAGTGCTGAACCTAATGCTTTTAAATGCTTTTTTAATCCACTCTTTTATACCATCCTACCTAGGGGGTGTGGGAGGTGTGGGTGGTCCACTACCACCGGTTCACGCGAGAGTCAAAGTCGATATAATAAATCCCAATGCGGTTAAAATACTGGCAATGGTTATCCCCTGTTCTCTGAACAGTGTTTTAATTTTATCGGCCAGTGTAGTGTCATCGTTGAAGACTTGATCGATAGTTTCTCGAATTCGACTGATTTGTGAACGAAGTGCCTTTCTATTACTGGAAGCAGCCTCGAGGCGGGCCGATCTTTCCTCTTCTAAGTTACGCAATCTTTCTGCAATGCGACGTCTACTGAATTGATCGCCCGCCTGTTCAAGTTTTGTCTTCTCATAAGCTATATGCTTGTCGATTTCGGATAGCTTGGCTATATTATGGATGAGTTCTCCTTGCATTGTTTGCATTGCCTTGTCAAGGCCTCGTAATTCCCTAATACTGAACTCCGAGGATGGTACCTGTAACGTGGAATTATCGTAGTAGGTATCGAAGATTTTCCGAGTCCGTCCGAGGCCACCTTCAGGCTTTCTTCCAAATTATCTATGTTACCGAGTTCATCACGCACAGTCCAAAGTACGTTAGTAGTCTTCGCGGAAAGTTTTTCTCGTCGTGAGTAGTCCACAAAACCTAATTCATCACGAACAGTGCTGATACCGTGTTTAGCGGCTATCGTAGGCAAGGCTAGGGCTTACGAGTACGAGAATTCATAAGATCAATTTCCGGAGCGCCACGCAGTCGCAATATTCCTTTACTATCTGATTCAAACTTTGAATAGTCACGACCAATTGGGGTTTCTTTAAAGGTATTGTAATAATCATTGACGGTTGATTGTAAAAGTTCATTGTTAAGATTCATTCCACTCAAAGCTGGTTTCATCAGTACCCTCTTCGATTGTACTCGGGTTATCAAAATCATCTAGATTAAAATCATCCATTTTTATATAAAACATAAGGTTACATAATTTCAATATAAAATGTCTTCGCAATACGCACGCAAGTTAAACCCACAACGTAGACTTCGAGATCCATTAGGGGTCAAAGCAATTCATCAGTCTGTAACTATAACTAATAACCCGAGTACCATTGATCAGAATCAAATGCTTCTGGTTCGCTTTCCTAATCTCGGCGCACACGATGTGTTAGTACAGGGAACTGTCCGACTAGCATTCACGATTAGTTTGACTTCTATCGACGTTAACAGGGAGCCTGTTCAGAACATAAGTCGTGCTATCGTTAAGAAAATCGCCATTAAAATTAGTGGTAATGAGGTTTTGTGTATCGACGATAGCGATGTATACTATTGTTACATGGATCTCTAGAGAACGGATAAAGAGCGGGAAAACTTACAGTACCAAGGTATTTGTAATCTGAACACATTGAGACTGCGTGTGGGCACTGAAAATGGTGACAATACTGTCGTAAAAGATCTCGCTGTTTCTGACACATTACGTAACCGATTCTATATTCCGCTAGACTTTGAATTACTAGATTCCCACATGCCCTTTTATCAAGCATCTCTAGGCGATAGGTTAGAATACGAACTCACTTTTAATGACTACGGTAGAGTAATCAGAGCTGCTGAAGATGCTAGCTATTCCATTGACAATATCTCGCTGGAGTTTGATATGATAACAGATCCTGAATTAGCCAGACAAATTCGTAACCAGTATACAGGAAGTTTAGCCATTTTGTACGACCGCGTGCTTCGACATCGAAAGATCACGAGGAACAAAAAAGATACGACGTGGAATATCAATCTAAACGTCCCCACGAGGTCGTTGAAAGGTATTTTAATGTTGTTCGAGGACCCCTCCGATGCATTTAAAAGAAATACGGAGAAGTTCTACAATCCCAAGATTACAAAAGTAGAATTGACTATCGAGGGCGTTCCTAATCAACTATATAGTCAAGGAATGCTAGCGTATCAACAATGGGATGAGATTAAAAAATTCCTTCTGTAAAACGAAGCCCAGAAGTTAACGCGGTCGTGAAAGATCTGTCTCTCGGGGATGTATCGATGGGTGAATACCTCACCACGAAGTACGCGCTATGGCTCGACATGCAAACAACGGACGATGACCAACTACACTGTAGTGGGCGAAGAATAGAAAATGCTAGCAAGGGTGTCACTATACAGATAACGAAGCTCCAGGAATCAGCTGGTAAATTAAACATATATTTGTACGTGATTATGGATGTGCAACTTAATATACAGAATGGACGATTCGTGCAAGCAATCTATTGATAATCTTTTACCTAAAGAACCGCACTGCGCTATCATATGCAGGCAAACGGGTTGTGGAAAAACAGCTTTTATTCTAGATATTTTAGAAAGTCATTATCTGGACGTTTTTGATCATATTATGATTCTGTACCCGACTATAAGCGTTAATAAAACATATCTATCGAGAGATTGGGTAATGAATGACGATGGGGTACACAGAGTTGATCCAGGCGATCATTTACAAGACTGTTTACGAGTATGTCACGAAAAATACAAAGGAGAATCAACCCTTTTCGTAATAGACGATTGTAGTGCGAGTAAAGAACTCACCAAAAAGAAAGATATGCTTTCGTATTTAGCATTCTCCGGATGGCATACTCAGCATAGCATTTGGGTACTTACTCAAAAATACAACTCTGTCCTGAAAGATCTCAGAGAGCAGACCAAATGGGTAGCCCTGTTTCATTGCAAAGACCGAGAGTAATTCGAGGAATGTCTACGTGAAAATGATGTTATTTATACCAAGCTCGAACGAGATAAAGTCAGAAAACTGTTAGCGGAAACGAAGCACTGTAAACTCGTATTAAAAACCGATCAACCAGCTGCTTATGCAATTGCTTAACAAATTATGGCAACTGCTAAACAAAATTATAGCAAATATAGCAACTGCTAAGCAAAATTATAGCATAAATATGGTAAATATAGCAACTGCTAAGCAAAATTATAGCAAATATGGCAAAATTATAGCAAAATTATAGCAAAATTATAGCAAAATTATGGCAAAAATACGACAAATTGAACATTAGCAGTTATTATGACATAATGTGGTTTGAAATCCTCATCCTTTTGCAACAGTTTATTGTTACGGGATGTATTGGATATGCCATATTATATTATGTTAGACTTAAATATCTCCTTAGGTATTACATTATGGAATGCGACGAACTCATCGAACCAATGCTCAAAGATGAGCCAGAACCTATGACAGATAAATCTTTAGATAAACATAGAGAAAGACTGGTGGCTTTGGTAGCCGGTGGAAAATGTTCCCAATATTTTGGGGAAAATTATACCATCGAAAAAATTGATAACATGACCGGCGAAGAAATTAAAAAACTGTACGCGCGTTACGAGTCTAGACTGGGAGCTACCATGACTAAAACGATAGGGTCGGCTATATTACAACTATACACAGTCGTAGCTAGTACGTTTCTTCCTATCCCGGCAGAACATCGCATGTATTTATGCAAATCTGTAGAGAGAGACCCATTTATCGAACATGCTATAAGCGCAGTAAACTGTGAGTTTTATCATAGATATGGAATGTTCTTAGCTCCACTCACCACAGCTTTAATAACGGCTAGGTATTGTCAATTTCAACATACGTGCCCACTTAATAATAATGGAGACTCAACAAGTGACACCACAACAGTTTCTGAACGAGGAAATAATAACCCCGATTGCACAACAGATAGTGAATGAGGATATACCACAAACACAAACACAAAAACAAGCCAGAGTTACTAGGAACCCCCCAAAAATCGCGGCTGGTAGAAAGGGCAGACTGACGCGGAAAGCGAAACTAATGAATAATTCAAATATTGATCCGATTAAAACTTGGGCGCTAGTAGGAGTTGTTGCTATAGCGGCTGTATGGTTGTTTTAGAAGACCGTAGAAGAGAAAACATCACCCCCGATGTCACAACAAGTTCAATTAGAGTTTAGCCCCCATATAATGCTATAAGAAGCATGACTACTCCAGTTACAGACGGTAAAATGTTGGTAAACCCAACGTATCATTCAGCAGTGGTCAGCGGCTTGGCCAGCTAAAATGATTACTAAAGTCACACCTCCCAAGCTAGATTTTAATGGTTATGATATCGGTGTGGTCATTCTCGATATTGGATTGGCTATGGCTACAAAAGATATGCTCATCAAACAAGGGCTTATCCCAGGAGACACAATGAAGTAATTAAACATTTGAATATTTTATATTATTGAACATTTGAATATTTTATATTCATAAAAACATGGCAACAATTGCGATGATGGTCGGTGGAGCTATTGTTAATGGTCCAGCTTTTTGGGGGAGTAATTTTTTATTTTCTAGTATGAGAGGTTTGGAGCAGTTAAGACATAATAAAGCATTAGAACAACTCGAAGCAGCCCAGTCACAATTGACCCGGCGCAGAATAGAGAGATTAGATTTTATTCATGAAGAACTGCGTAGACAGGGACATTCAATTCAAACGGTTAAGGACGTCGAATCTGCCATGCACGAATACTTCCTTGTTTATGGGAAAAAATTTGACTCAAAGCCAAAACCAACAATGAGTCAGTTTTATACACCGTCAGAGGCTCAGAAAAAACGTGAGGTCATATTCATAATATTTTGGTTGACTGCTGTGATGATTTAAGGTTACAAAATAACTACGCATAAACCATGACCTAGTTAGGGCGGGCAGGCAGGCGGGCGAGTCACTCTGACTGCTAATCAATAAATTACCAGTGGAGATGTTCGGCTGGACATGCATTTAGACAAATGGTACTAGAAGTTTATATTTATCACAATGGCGAGAGGCACATCAACATGTAAATTCATATGCATGGGCCGATCACAAATTTGTGGAAAGAGCTGTATGTCGGATTTTTGTGGAATCCACTCCATTGCAATTAGAAATTGGCACATTAATTATTCATGTTCCGTATGCGGGATGGGGGTCAAAGGTAGTTACTGTTTATGTAAGAGTCGCGGTGCTGACAAGAAACGGTTTCAAATTATTTATGAGAGGAAAAAGGCTTACCGAAAGGAGATAAATAGATTGGGTAGAATTCAAACCAATTAGACATTAGTTCACATGTATTTATATATCACAATGACTTATGTTGTCAGAGAGCTGAAAGCTTTAGCAAAGCAACATGGTCTACATGGATATTCTCGAATGAGAAAAGCGGAATTGATCGATTTACTCGGTTTGGAATACAACAAACCCCAGACTGTTAGAGAACTCAAAGCTAAAGCAAAAAACAGTGGGCTGAGAGGTTATTCACGAATGAGAAAAGCTGAATTGATCGCTTTACTAGATAATGATAATAATCAACTAGATGATGTTGATAATAATCAACAAGATAATGTTGAGAAAAAACAACAAGAATTAAAATTTGTACCCACATCCGCCGGCATTGGTAGATATCTAAGAGGTTGGAAGATGGATATTAATTCCAACATGGATGTTAACGATGTTAAGCCCATCATATCGAGCAAAATTAACGAGGAGTTAGGTGGAAAAGCAAAATAATTTAGCTATAAATGTTTTCGGACATTCTTCTAAAGGAATTGTTGTACACAGGATAAGCTCCGCTCCGGAACATATTCCCAGAATCAATTCATTTCTAATCGAAAAAGATGGAAAATATCATTATACATGGATAAAGAGTTTAAACAGGCTATTATACGATCAAACGAAACATAAGGAAAAGAAATATTTCTGCGAAAGATGCCTACATGGGTACAGCAGACAAGATCTATTAGAAGCGCATAAAGAAGACTGCAGAGGTGTTGGACAGAATGCTATCAGGATCGATATGCCTAAAGAGGGGAAAAATATATTAAAATTTGAACATTATTGTAATCAAATGCCAGTACCATACGTAATTTATGCCGACTTCGAAGCGCTTATCAAACCTATAGAAAATACTGAACGCAATAATCAAGATAGTTTTACGTACAAAACTCAAGAACATATTCCTTGTGGGTTTGGATATATAGTTGTAAGGTATGATGGGAAAACAAACACTCCCGTGATTTACAGAGGTCCCGATGCAGCGGGAAAGTTCCTAGAATATCTACAAAATGAAGAGAGAATAATCCGGGAAAACTTATCGCGTAAGAAACCCATGTGTATGACGAGGGATAATTGGAGGGCCTATAAGAGGTCAACGAGTTGTCATGTTTGTAATAAACCCCTGAATGGGGATTCCGTAAAAGATCATTTCCACGTCACGGGAGCCGCTCATAACGAGTGTAACTTGAAACTAAAAATGAATTCTCAAACAATACCCACCCCCTTTGTTATTCATAACCTCAGAGGATACGATTCACATCTCATCATGCATCACAGTCTCAAAGACCGACGGTGGCTTAACGTGCATTCCTAATAATATGGAAAAATACATATCATTCTCGTTGACTAAAACTATACATTATACGGACAAGCATGGGAAAGCCAGAATAAAGCAAAGTAATGGGCTTAGATTCATATACTCTGTACAGTTTCTGTTATCTTCCCTGGACAATTTAGCTAATGCTTACAATCCCGATGACTTTGCGATAACAAATCAATATACCGATAGGTTAACGCGTCATTTGTTGCTGAGAAAAGGTGTATATCCTTACGAATATATGGATGATTGGTCTAGATTCGACGAAACTAAATTACCACATCTTGATTCATTCTATGGTAACTTAACAGAATCTAAAATACCTCTTGAATCATTCTGTAGTAACTTAACAGAATCTAAAATAACAGATGCCGATTATGAACATGCTCTGACGGTGTGGGATAAATTAGGTTGTAAGAATTTAGGTGATTATCACGATCTGTACTTAAAAACCGATGTACTGTTACTTGCCGATATATTCGAGATATTTAGAAAGACATGTTTGAAACAATACGGCTTGGACCCGGCATGGTACTATTCCAGTCCTGGACTATCGTGGGATGCATTGTTGAAGAAGACCGGTATAGAACTAAAATTACTCACCGATTACGATATGCACTTGTTTATTGAGAAAGGATTAAGAGGTGGTATATCGATGGTAGCAAAAAGGTATTCTAAGGCTAAAAATTAATTACTTGAAGGATATGATCCGAGTAAACCGGACACACACATATTATATCTCGACGCCAACAATTTGTACGGATGGGCTATGAGTCAACCTTTAACCACGGGTGGTTTTGAGTGGGTCGATGATATCGAAGTGAATAATATCCCCTCAGATTCAGATAAAGGGTACATACGAGAAGTTGACTTGGAATATCCAAATTCGTTACATAAAGTCCATAACAGTTATCCGCTAGCACCCGAAAGATTAATGGTAAATAAAGATTGGATGTCGCAATATCAACACTCCTTGATTGGTAATACAAGGTTAGCTAACATAGAAAAACTCGTACCAAATTTGATGGATAAGACAAAATATATAGTTCACTACAGAAATCTCAAGTTATATCTATCGTTGGGTATGAAACTAAAGAAAATACACAGAGTTCTAAAGTTTGATCAAAGCCCTTGGATGGAACCTCATATAAGGTTGAACACAGATTTAAGAAAGATAGATACCAGCGATTTCGAAAAGAATCTATATTAGCTCATGAATAACTCAGTATTTGGTAAAACTATGTAGAATCTAAGGAAGCGTGTTGATGTTAAATTGGTCAGATCTAATGAGGAAGAAAGACTCAGGAAACTGATAGCCAGTCCGGCTTTTAACAGAAGCAAGATATTCGATAACGACTTAGCCACGTTGCATATGCAGAAGAGTAATATAAAATTCAACAGACCCGTGTACGTTGGTATGAGTATTCTCAACTTGTCCAAACCCTTAATGTATGACTTTTATTACAACGAACTTAAGAAGCAATATGGCGATAGATGCAAGGTGTTATATACCAACACAGATTCTTTGTTGATGGAAATACAAACCGAGGATGTGTATAAAGATATGGCAGAAAAAATAGATATGTACGACACGAGCGATTACCCAAAAGATAATCCACTGCACAGCGTAGTAAATAAAAAGGTATTAGGTAAGATGAAGGATGAATGTGCTGGGACCCCTATAGCGGAGTATGTAGGATTAAGACCTAAGATGTATTCCATAAAGAAGTCCAATAATGGAGAGATAAGAAAAGCTAAGGATGTTAAGAAGTATGTGGTAAAAAAGCATATCAAACACGAACAGTATAAAGAAGCATTATTCAGCGGTAGAACGTTCAAACACGAGATGAACTCTTTAAGAAGTTACAATCATAGGATATATGGATTAAGAATGAACAAGACATCATTATCCCCCTTAGATACAAAGAGATGGATTGATAAGGATGGTGTAACTACCTATGCTTATGGTTATTTAGGGCGGTAATACTGTATCGTTGGGAACTATGAACAAATCTTCTCGTACAAATGCCCTGCCCGGTCCATCTTTAAGATAATAAAGTATAGGCTCTCCTTCTTTCGTAACCAATCGACTAATGTTAAATGTCTTAAGGGACCAAATCGGATCGGTTGCGCAACGTAGGCCTCCTTCAAGTTCACCGGGCTGGTATAAATATCTTACGCTTACTCTATCCGGAAGTTTTTCTTCTTTGCCTCTCCTCGGTGCTGAAGATTCGGAAGTCACAGATTTCATTTTAATCGCATCGGATGGTTTCTTCCCGATTAATCTCGTTACTTCATTATTCAGCGCTGATACAACAGCTGATAATCGTGTCACCCATTTGATTGATCTTAATCGTTCTGATTTCATTTCTATCCCATACTGATAGCCAAATAAACGTTCCGCTAATTTCCGGTTAAATCTTTCAACGATAGCTTGACTACGGTGGGCCTCTTTTTCACCACGCCTGATTTCGACATCGTGCTTTGTTAACAGTTTAGTTACCGATCCCATAAACTCGCGACCAGGATCTACATGAAATAGCTTAGGCCATTTTAGTGGTCCGCGTTTGTATATGCGGCTCAGTGCATTAGCTACTTCTGTTGAATCTTTCGAGGTTAATGGCTCAGCCTCTTTGTATCGATTAGCCACATCCACTATGGTTGAAGCGTATTTATACGTTTTGCGTCTTACCTTATCGTGGGGAAGAAACAAGAGGTCAGCCTGATGAACTTCATTCCTTAAAAAAATATCAAACTTCTTCCTTGGGATATAATGCGGTGCCGGTAAATATATTTGCCACATCGCTTGTTTCTTTAACCAATGCGGTGGCTAATTTTTGTATTGCTCCTATACCTTTCCAATATCCTTGTGGGCTATAGTAAATTTTATTCATTATTAATTAATATTGATGTTTCTTTTAATACGACTCATGACTATTGTTGAATCGCATGATCATTTACACATAAAAAATGCCACCTGTAGTGGTGGTATAGGTATATAAATCTGGCTCCAGTGGAGTTGCGGCAGAACCCCCATTACCTATACTACTAGCTGTGCTCAGAAAAGCACTTCTTTGAGACGCATTTAGAAGTTGGCGTAAGGATTAGATACATGGATGACCAACTTCTTTATTACAATTAGGAGCGACGTTTCGGTGTAGGTTCTAACACAGCCTTCAGCCTCTTGGAAACAGAATTCCCTACCAGCGATTTTCAAGGTCCACTTGTGTCAAACAGGTGATCCCCAGAAAGGTCTCATTTTCAAATAGCAGTTATCCATGCTCTTCAGCATTGGTAACACATTCCCAGGGAATCCAATTTCTCTGGCAAATCCCTTGTCTCTTCCAAATCAATTTCAACCAACAAAATGGATTCTTCCTCACATGGACACCTTGGAGACAGTACCATCGACAAGTCCATGAGTGTGTGTCTGTCCCCATCATTGTTGATTTTCTACTGGTCCTTTGCTAAACGGAAAAATCTGAAGAGTGGCCCTGTAGAATGTTACCATTTGGGGCTTGCTCCGACCTTGGCACAATCAGGTTCACATGGGAACCATGATTCATCAGCTTTCACACACCTTTGAAATGGAAGCTCATAAACACCCAAGATTCCAGGTTAGGGGATCCTAACTTATTTTTGGTGCTTTTAATCATCAAGGTTTTGCCAGGGAGTGGAGAGTGGAAAGGATAAAATTGGAAAGGTTCCTTATTGCAGAAAATCTATTCAAGATATCCATGTCAAAACTTAAAATGTGAAACAAAAGGGCTATTGTACAGTCTCAAGGCTTTGATGATCTCAACCAAATATTTGACAATTTAAAGATATACCTGGTCGACATTTGAGAGCAAGTTAATAATGAAAACCAAAAATTAAACACATTTTGGAAAAGCATCTAAAAGGAAAGCACATGTTGATGTCACATAAATACAAGAACTACTTAGTTTTATAAGCTTTGATTAAAAGAGGTTTCTGCATGAAATATATTAATCAGAATATCTATCAATCTTCATGAAATAAGACAGCAAAACGAAGTTCGCACTGGTGTTTATTTTTTATAGTGGTAACTGTTTCATATGTGTTAGTATGAAGTATGAAATGACAAAATATACTCAACAACTGAAGTTCCTGTGAGACCAATATTTTAGTGTATTTTTCAAACAAGTAAAGTTTGGTTTTCAGTATTGTAGTACATGTATGGAATCAAGTCACAAAAACACAACTGCTACAGAAAAGCATGCATTCCATGCAAAAGTTGACTTTTATGCAAGCTCCATGCATTTCATTACCCAAGAATGGGTATAAAAACATGTGCATAAACAGAATTCCATATGCATTGTTTAGCATCATGCTGACAACAACCACTCAGAAAAACAACAAAATTATGCAATTATTCAACATTACGAAATGCCATGCCTGTCCGAAAATGAGCATCTGCGAGCCATTGGTATGCTTGAAGCAGGATCGAGTCAACGTGATGTTGCAAGACAATTTAACGTCCACAGAAACACCATTTGGTGTTTATGGCAAAGTTGGCAACAGACGAATGCAGTCAGAGACCATCCTCGGAGTGGCAGGCCACGCGTAACCAATAATCGACAAGACAACTGGATTCGAACAACACACCTTCGAAATCGATTCCAGCCAGCAACAGTGACTGCAAGAAGCATCCCGACGAATATCTTCACAAACCGTATGTCGTCCTCAGCTGTGCAGACCCGCCAGACGTCTCATTTTGACAGGAAACCACTGTCAAGCCTCTCTACAGTGGTGCAGACAGCGTTTTCACCTCAGCCACAGTGATGGACAGATTCAAGTGTACCGACGTCAAGGTGAATGTTACGTCAATCATTATGTCATGGAAGAAGATCGGTTCGGGGGCGGCAGCATTATGGAAAGGGGTGGACTTACAGCAAGATAGAGGACCCGTTTGATAGTGGAAGAGGGAAATCTTAATGGACAGCGCTACCGCGACGAGATCATCTGCCCTGTTGTTCAACTGTTTTTGCGTCGTCATGGCCCAGGCATTACCTTTCAACATTACAACGCCCGGCCTCATATTGCTTGACTTGTTCAGGATTCTCTTCAACAAAACATGTGAATGTCATCCCCTGGCCGGCTCGCTCCCTTGATCTCTCACCAATCGAGCACATGTGGGATGAGATGGATCGGTGCCTTTCGACATCAACCACATGTTCCACAGACACTCCAGAAACATCGAAACATGCTCCAGCAGAAATGGGGGGGGGGGGGAGGGGCATGGGCGGCCCAGTCTTCTAAGGCGCCGCGATTCACTGTGCAGAGTTGTGTCCCTTGGGCACGCCAGAAACCTATGATTGTGGGTTCGAATCCTGATTCGCCCCGATTATGTTTCAGGGTTTGTCAGCACCATACCGATGCTCGTTGGTTTCACCGAAGTGGTAAACGTCTGAGACCTGCATCACTTCGGGCTTTCCTCCCACATTAAGCTTTCACGCCGTGATATAACTGGAATACGGTTAAAAGCGGCGTTAAACCCTACTCATTCACTCACACACTCCAGCAGATATACCACATGACTTTGTGCGAAGCCTGGTCCATTCCATGAGACGAAGATGTGTTGCTTGCATCGCAACCAGAGGTGGACACACGCTATTGATTTGTAAATTGACATTTTGGCATGTTCATGTTTTTTATGAAATCATGCATTTTCTGAAGTCAGTATGGCAAATTAAACCATTTGAACTCTTACAGGAGTCTTTTATCTGTTGCAAACCAACATTGTTCCAGATTTTGTAAAAAACATAACTTTGCATTAAATCTTATTCAATGTTACAGGAACTTTTGTTGTTCAGTATATATGTAAAATAAAAGGGAAGCTTGAACAGACTGTGTTGGTTGGAGTCAAACTTTTTGTGGTAGAAATTTAACTCCCTTATCACAGAGAGAAGGACTGAAGGTCAGAGTCAAGAGCTTTTCAAAAGTGGTAGTTATGTCTGCTTCAACATCAACAGTTGCACCAACCTCAGACTTCACAAATAACAGCCTGTGTGATTGCCATTGTGTTACAGCGGTACTCTGGTCCTCTCAAAGATAAGGGAATACTTGTTTGGTAAAATGGGATTTATTTTCAATCAGCTTAGAGTGAGAACTACACGGTAGTCCGGATCTGCCCTAAAACATACATAATTTGATATAAATATCATTGGTATGGACAGTATAAAGGCACTAGATTACAAAAATACTAATAATACATTTAGATCTATAGTTCCTTACTTTTGGCATATATACATATGAACAAATTAGGGCTGGGACGGGTAACTCGGGTACCCGGGTCGGGTGGGTCCTGAGTAGGACCCGGGTACCCACAGGACAACCCGGACCCGTGGTTAGTCACGTGATATATATATATATATTGTTTGATGACAAAAATTATCTAAAACTCTATGGTTACACTATACGTCATTAATATCCCATTTCTTTCTGACAATGCACCCATTCCTTCTGACTTTTATATAAAGATAAAACTTTATGCAATAAACTTCAGTGTACGCATGACCGGATCGTCTTACACGTGTATCTAAATACCTTTAGACAGGGCTACGGTCAAACTTTTCCAAATTGGACAGTTTGTACCTATCTCTTAATATCTACAGTGGTTACCCGGGTAGGGTCGGGTAATAGGGTGGTGGGTACCCGGGTAGTAAATTTGGACCCGTCCCAGCCCTAGAACAAATCCTTCCAGATAAAACAAATTACACTCTATATATAGTTAATCATGCATAATTAATAAAACATAAATAGCATACCTCGTCTCAGGGACACAGGCTGGAACCTCTCTTATAGAGACGTGCAGTGAAAAGCCCTGCACAAATAAGTATGCTACATATAAATATATTACATAGCCACAGTTACACTAGCATGCATGGAATACAAGCATTATAAATTCTACAAAATACTCTACATATATACATGATACATATACATATATCACTTCTAACCAGTTTATATCTATTTTATAAAATGTACACTTGGCTATTACCTCAGTCAAATACACAGTTAAGCTGAATTAAGAATACATTACAATGTCATAATACAATGCTAGCTAAAATACTATATACAACAACAATGCTTAAAATACATAGTAACCTAAGCTTCCATATAAATAAAGTAATAATTAAATGAACTTACCCTATATGATTCAGTGTAGAGAACGTGCTGAGAAATATGTGCTGACTGACCAGTAGAATTTGTTATCAGGGTATCCACATGATTGCAGAGAACATGCAAAAAGCTTGATAACAAAGAGCTCCTAATCACAGGCCAAGCCTGTGACTGACCCAGTGACAATAGCCATGAACCTAAGAACGAAATGGTTGAACTACCCATGCTTACCTGTGAATTAGTAGATTTGTGCAAGTGCTGAAGTTAACACAAGTATTTAGGAAAATAAATGTTAAATATTTAGGTTAGCTTATTAATTTAATTCATGTTTGGTTGCTATAATGATACTTTAAAATCTAACAATATTCTATTTACAAGCATACTGCTACAATTGTTGCAGGTTTTCATGCCATGTGCTTTCTCAAACATCAACACATCTCCCCACTTTATGGGTGAACTATGGTGGAAGCAAATCCTTTATAGCAACATAGAAATGAAAGGCTTCTCAAAGCTCTGTTTGAATCGATGTCATCTGCCAAGCTCACCTGTCCTGGAAGACGGCATTTCTTCCTGATCTGGCCTCTGCAGGCTTTCTTTCTTTTGAGATCCATTCCCAGGGATATACAGCTCTTACACATACTTTAGGTTTGTCATCTGTATCTTTGTCAACAGGGCAACACAAAGCACAAAGAAGTGGCCCTTTAGTGCCATGGTCACCAGTTGAGATACCATGATTACTTCAGATCTTGTTCCACCGTCCATTCATCCAGTGACCCGGTCAGATGGAATTGGCACCACTGAATCAATATCTCTGTCCTGTTCAGGCTCTCTGATTCTACTGCACAACTGCACCGGAGATTCAGCAATTGCCTCTCTATTTCATGTAAAAGCCAAAGGCATGTGGTAGCTCAAAACTACAATATCTGACAGTTAGAGGCACATGGAATTGGCAACTCCACTTTGGTTCTTTCATAGCTCATGCAATCAGGCAGGTGATCAAAGTCAGAGTGTCATGAGCTTGTGTGTCATGGTCTGGAAGGTCACATGGGGTCAAGGCAGCAAAGGATTGATTGATGATGTCACAATTATGGAATTTGATGCTAATATAACAGTGTTCTATGGAAGTTTACCACATACAGTCAAACCTCATTATCTTGAACCCCATTATCTCAAACATACCAATATTTCAAACCCTATTCTCCTTTCCAAACCACCTTACTAAATTTTGTTCATGCCATGTCAATATATAATCGGCATTAGTCCAGACTAGTACAAGCAGCCACACACACACGTGCATGCACATTGCTTAATAAGTGCAGCAATCTTGAACATGACATTAAACCCTATTTCAACTCACCACCTCACCTAATACAACCGACAAAGTTTGGGTCAAACCAGTGCAGGATATTGTCTATATCTGTGCCAGATTTAAACTCAAAAGGGGAATTATCTGTAGCCCAGAAAAATCAGATCTCAAATTTCAGGGAAGATTGCAATTTCAGACCAGACAAGCATGGATGAACTCTAGAAGGTCAACCTCAGACTTTGTTGATTTCAGTAGAAGGCATTATCCTGGAATTTTTTGCCTATGAGAGAAAAATCTCCCCTGGTCAAGAAGCAATGAGATTTTTTTTGGTGTGATGAAATTTGGCTAATTCTCAGAAATACTTACTCTTCAAATCGTTGAAACTGTATTTGAGTTTCATTATTTGTGACTTGAATTATGATGCATTAGATTGTAATTGAATATATTCAAAGTGATAAGACATAAAATAGCGACTGTTGTCAATGGTGTTACTGTTAGCTGGCCAAAAATATATTATTTACATTTGAAAATGATACGGTTTTAAACAATGTGCTTTCATCAATTTTCATCTGTAGTGTGTACCATACCATATCGAAGGAAGTATTGTTGCATTTTCAATTAATTATTAGTGATAGTTAGTCATATGTTCATTATACAATGAATATTGTTTCAGGTTGACTCTTTTTGTTTAATTAGCAACAGTTATTTATTCCCCAGAGAAGCCAGCGTGTTTGCCATTGGCAGCAGCCAGAAAATGTTGAAAAGTTGAAAATTCTATCATGATATTAATGAGTTACATTTGAATTACTCTTAATACAACTTGCTGTTTGGTCACTAGAAATTGTTCAAAATTTGGATAGACTGCATTTGGTGAACGAATAAACTATCGTGTAAATTTTATTGAATTTCAGGGTACGGTAGATAATTTTATTCCAGCAATGTGACATTTTCGGGTTTTTTGTTGGTGGAAAGCAGATGAAGGTTTCCTCACAACTGGTTACACATGTAATAAAAACATTTATCGCAAATCAGATGATGGGTCGGTCGTGTTACCGGAAACACAACCATGTTTTGGGTGGGCCTTAGACTCAGTCAGCTGCAGGATGCCCGCCATGGCATATTCCAAGGGGAAACGCAACATCTTCGCAGATGCCAAGGGAGGATAGCTGCTATTCCACTGGATAAGAACAGTATGGGACAGTCCTCACCTCGATCTATTTGCCACTTGTCTCAACAAAATACCAGGGTATGTCAGTCCCATACCAGATAGATGCATAATCAGTGGATTGGACAGATCTCAAGACCTCGGAGACCATCTTCTTCAGCCATTTACGATAACAGATTCGAAAAGTTCTGTCAGTGGCGAAGAATTGCAGTCTAGACCTACAACCATACCTATGGTAGCGGATTTATTTGGTGTATCTCTGCCAGGATAGCAATTCTGTCATGGCACCGTTGAAGGGTACAGGTCTATATTAACTTCAGTTCTCCTACACAACAGACTATTGATAGTAAATGACCCAGTTCTGAATAGACTTCTGAAATCTTTTGTGATCAGGAAGGCAGAATTCTTGCTAGCAATTGCCACAGCAGCATGCTCTAGTGCATTATCCTTTGTAACAATCTACAAAAGAGTGATTTAGTTTGGCATGAAACTAACACATGCCATGCTTAGTGATGGTCCGAACTTCTCGTGCAGCATGACCACCAGCGTAACACTTACCCACTTTTCGACTTTGTTGTGTGGAGTCAACGTAAACATAAACAGGGAACTGTTATTGTTATCCGGGGACGTTGAACGTAATCCAGGGCCGCTAACATTGGATTAGATAATGGACGATTTGAAATCCTTAAAATGTGATTTAGAAACCGAACTATCCGACATGAAACAAGAACTTAAAGGCGCTCATAGTAGCATCGACTGTTTAACGGAGGAGATTCGCACGATCAAACACATGTCAGCGTTGTCGGACAAGGTTACAGACATAGAGGTGTGTGCAGAAGAATCGGAGGCAACTGTTAATTCTTTTGAAGAAGAGTTAGACAAGTTAGAAATTAACAGTCGGCGTGATAACTTGATATTTTACGATATCAACAAGGAAACAGAAGAAAATTTTTTAAGGCAAAGTATCTATTGCTCGACATTATTAAACAATGTTATGCCAGAAGCCAAATTGACGCCCAAGGACTTACATCGCGCGCACAGATTAGGCAAAAGTGTTGCCGGAAAGAATAGACCAATCATTGTTATGTTCTTTCTTTTTGAGGACCAAGTTTCAATCAGAGGGGCACGTGATGAATTCAAGACAAAGAGTGACCTAACCAAAAGACAAAGAGAGAAACTGGCATCTTTAAGGCAACAGGGTCAAAGGGGCTACTACGTAAATGGTAAACTCTACATCGACGAGCTCTATGAGCCTCCAATGGGGAGTCTCCATAGTGGTGTGGAGACCAGGAGCAAGTCTATACGGGGTTCAAGGATATCGGGGGGGCGCTAGTGAGGCTCTAGGATTGCAGGGCGCTCCACATAGATAGGGTCTCGGCCGGGCCACAAGTGAGCGTGAATATGTCACCCCTGTAAATAAACAATCAAAAACTCACATTTAGTATGGATTTGGGAATGTTGAAGGACTTGTGTCACTCTTAGATGATTCTGACTGAATGCAATATGTTAAATCATACGATGTGACTGGTTTGATGGAAACATGGTTACATGACTTTGACTTGATTCATTATTTTGAAAACTTTGTAATTCACAGACAAAGTTAATACGGGCAGATATGCCGGAGGAATTACTGTTTTAGTTAGAATGGAAATAAGTAGTTTTGTTTCACATTTACATTCTTTAGTCAGTTTAGTCATGATTTATTTTGTCATAATCGTGACATGTTGTATGGATGTACATATATACCACCACAATATTCCAGATATTATGACAACAAACTTGAAAAAAATGGTATTATTGAATTAGAAGAGTTACTTTTAGACCAAGCTATTAAGTTTAGATATGATCCTATATTATTGATAGGAGGTGATCTTAATGCCAGAACAGGTAATCTACAGGAAGTGTTTCCTTCTCTAGCAGATAGTACAGAGCGAGATGATGTAGATAAGACAGAGATGGATGAAAGGATATCTGAGGATAACGTCATAAATACTTTTGGAAAATCTTTAATTGATCTCTGCATATCCCTCAGTATTTATATTCTCCATGGGAGACATGGCACTGAGCCTAAGACCAGTAGTTTTACATTTATTGGGAGTTGCGGGTGTAGTTTAGTTGATTATTTCTTAACATCTATTGAAAATAATGATTATGTAAAAGAATGTAATGTTGAAAATAGGACCGAATCTAGTCATCTACCAATATCATTAGTTATGAAAACAATATGATCATTTGATGAGAATTCGACCAGTTATATGGAAAAAAATATATGGAGTGATGATAAAGCAGGGGAGTTTGCTTTGAATATATCATCTAACGAATCTCTTAACCAAATAGAATATACTCAATCTATCATACAACATAATGTTAACGAATCAATTGAAATTTTTACAAATGTAATTAGTAAAACAAGTAGTTGTTTCCGAAAAACTGTTAAACGTCGAAACGATATAAGCCGTAAATCGTGGTTTGATAACGAGTGCAGAAAGGGAAGAAAGAAGAGAGACGTGCGCTTAGAAAACTACGTTGCCAAAGAACAACTGTTAACTTTAGAAACTATAGATCAGTAAGAAATAAGAATAAGGCTATACGGAGAGAAAAACACATCACATTTAGAAAACAGACTGTAAGTTATCTAGATAATTTAGTAAAACAAGAAGGAAAACATTTTTGGCGAAAAATTAGATGTCGTTGGTATCAACATACTCCATGTAATATAAATATAACGGATTGGTTTGATCATTTTTCAACACTGCATAGTGACCATACAGAGATTGATTGTGATATTAACATCTGTATGTCAAACAAATAGGAAATGAATTTTGATGATGATTATAAAAGGGAAATAAGCAACGATGAACTTGTAAAAGCTATCAGCAATCTTAAAAATAGGAAAGCTCCAGGTTCAGATAAAATTTAAGGGGAATATGTGAAATCAGGACAATGTTACTTTATTCCTTATATCCTTGAGTTATTTAGTTATCTCTTTAAAAATGGTCGTTTTCCGGATCCGTGGAACATAGGTGTAATTCTTCCTCTGCATAAGAGTGGTGACAAATGCTCTAATCGACAAGCATTGTCTAAACATTAAGGTAGATTCTACGTTGCTTTCGTAAATTTTAAAAAAGCGTTTGATTCCGTAGATACAAAATATCTCTTATAACATATAAGTCTAAAAGGAAATATGTTTAATGCTATTAAATCTGTGTATGTAAAGGTTAGAAATAACGTAAAGTCTAATGGAAAATTTTCAGATGTATTTGAATCTCACAAGGGTGTGTTTTAAGCCCTTTATTATTTTCTCTGTATATAAATGAGCTCATTCATACTTTAGACAATGAAAACATTAGAGGTGTACAACGTTTTCCTGAATACATGTATATAGAATTGTTGAAACTTTTATTTGCAGATGATATTGTATTGTTTTCAGATACGATTTCAGGTTTACAAAACCAATTAAATACTCTCACTACGTATTGTAACAAATGGAAATTGACAGTTAATTGAGACAAAACTAAAATAGTGCTATTTAGAAAATATGGAATTTTGAAAAAAAACGAACGATGGACTTTTAATAGCCAAATAGTAAAACACTATAAATATTTGGGTGTTATGTTTTACTTAAATATGAATATGATAAAAACAGTGAAATACACATGCCATAAAGGTAAATTAGCACTTTATGAAATTTTAAGATCATTAGATGAACTTGGGTGCTTGTCTTATGACATATTCTTTAGAATATTTGATGTAAAGATTAAGCCTATTTTATTATACGGTGCAGATATTTGGAGCACCAATACATTTGATTCACTTGAAAAAAATCAAAATTATGCATGTAAAAGATTACTTGGTTTACCGTCACAAGCTCCAAATGCTATGGCTGTGGGAGAATGTGGTAGATATCCTTTATATGTTGATTCATTTGTGCAATGTATAAAATATTGGCTTAGATTAATACACATGTCAGATGATAGAATACCCAAAAAGTCGTATAGTATGTTAAAACACTTAGATGAATGTGATAGGAGAAATTGGGTAACAAATGTTAGAGAATCTTTATGTTTGATTGGTCTTGGAGAAGTCTGGTTCTTTCAAGGAGTTGGTAATATTGATTATTTAATGAGTATGATTAAACTTAGATTAAGACATATTTCTTTTGAAGAGTGGCAATCAAAATTAAGAGAAAGTACAAGATTCGATAGTTACAGTAAATACAAATTTTCATTAAATTCTGAACCATATGTGTATTGCAAAAAATATTTAATGCATAGAAGATACTTAGCACTTTTAAGAACTGGAGGTGCAAAAATTTACATAAATGTTGGAAGATGGAAAAATATTGAAAAAAAGTAAAAGAATCTGTCAGAATTGTAATTTAAATGAGTTAGAGGATGAAATGCACATCCAAATGTTTTGTTAATGTATTGAATGATTATGATCCAGCTATAGTTGAAAACTTGCTAAAATTCTGTAAAGCTTCACTTGTGAGGAGAGCTTGCTGTCATTAATTACTGTACACTCTGTTATCATTGAATATATAAGTATGATAAACCGCCATCACCCTTGATGTATAATTTGTATTTTTGTATACTTTGTATATGGGCCTGAGGCCTCAAGTTCAAATAAAAAGATTGATATTGATAAACTTTTCAAGTCTGATACATGTGAAGGATTGGAGCTCCATAACCATTAGAACATTACCAGTGTTTGTGGCCAAGAACCAGTCCTCAGCTCTCTGAAGGTTAGTTTCACAGACATGACACAATTACGGCACTCAGTACAGACATGGAACCACAAGATCATCATTCCTGTCTTGTTCGTGTGCTTCATTATTACTTGACAGTGACCAAGTCACATAGGAGGCATAGAGATTACAACATGAGTGTCTGTCAGATACCATTTATCTTACGAGTTAAATAAATGGTATCTGACAGGCATGAGTGCAGTAATCTGTTTCTTGCACACCCTAAAATCGCACCTTTTAGCATTGAATCGATGCATTTTGTTTATGCTCATGATTGCAGTGGCGCATTAATACATAACACAACGGTCATGAGTGACGACATTCGATGACTGCTCACTACTCATTTATAATGCAAGCCTACCCCTAAAACCTTAAAAAGATTCTGCCATATCTGTGGATTATGATGATAATGCAAACTAGATAAGATCTAAGAACTCGCTGGATGCTGAGTTTAAAATTTTCACCTAAAAAAAATTACCGATTTTTTGTACAACAATGTTTACTTCCATTAGACATCACTACCGGTGACTGCTTTTACAAAATGGTGTGTTCACTGAAAACAGTATGCAGGATTTTTTAGAGGAGGATTAATATTGTTTGAGGGATGGTATACTCATAATTCTGTATTTGGAATTTATTTGATTCTGATTGGACAATCAGAGGCTATTAAATCACAATAAACCCCCTCTGATTGAAACAGCTGGTTTGGCTCTTCATAGAATAGCACTTTTTTCAGTCTCTGTCGGTAGGCATTTTTAAATAATTATATCTACAATTACAGGTTACAAAATGCACAGATGCGGTTACTACAATATTCAAAGGATGTGTGGCAATACATTTTGTGCAGAAAACACGATAGAAATCTACAAAGGGAATGTGTTTACGTTTTGGAGACAACAGAGAGCTTGGAATTTTGGCGCTTTTCTACATACGACTGTGACGTCATATCTTTTGCGTCACAATGGGAAATATGCCGTCATAATGGTGATATCCGATGCAGAGCGAAAGCCTTGCAAAGCTTGCTTTGTTTTCTTTAGGGATGCCCACCTCATGTTAGCTTTTCAAGTTGCTGTGCTTATATGCTTTCAATGCCTGTCATATGTTCGAGTGAAGTATTGCGGTGTAAACAAACTACTTGAGTATATACAGCGCCATATTTTGTTCGGTGATTCCGTAATTCTGATCGATAACCCACTCAAAACACTGGACTCAACCCATGCCACTTCATTCAGTTTATTTGCTAACACCAAAGAGTTCGCGTTTTATTTAGTCATGGTAGAATGGAGATAAACATACTGTGTTTTCAATGTAGAGCTGGGTTACCTGTAGATTTAACCGCGCTAAATTTAACATTTGAAACCTCACGCTGCTTGTTCGGTTCCAAATTCAATTTAGCGAAGTTAAATCTACAGGTTACCTAGCTCTACATTGAAAACACAGTATGTTTATGTGTCATGTAGTTAATCAGAAACAATCAGACAATCTGCGTAGTTTTTTGTTTTTATGTTTTCCAACGTAACCAAGAAAATTAGTCAGAAATCCAGATAACTACCGTAGTCGTTGTGCATGACTTTGCGTCAGTCATGGTGTCACACAGGAAGGAAACTTTTACAATTTCTGTTAATTTACCTGATCATCGTTAAGTATATATTATTAATTCCATAATTCATGCTACGATTCTCTTCGCACAAATATTCTCATCAGCTCATTTATGCCACAATTAGGCGAATGGATCTCTTAAAATGGAGAAAATACTTCACAGTGTAAGATCTGAATTTTGCTTTGTTTACATGTCAACAGTACAGTTTTCCGAGCACAGTGGTCGTTTCCAAACCAAATTTATTTCGCTTGATGTCATCTCGATAATTTGTATTGGTGACAAAGACCATTTGTCATTTGATTCTAAAATGTATGAGGAATTCAGCGATGCATGTATTGCAGCTGGGTTTGAAATGTACGTGGTCTTGTAAACACTATCCAATATGGCCAAAGGTACACTTCAGCTTTAACTTTCGTGTTTGCGTATTTTCCAAAACATTCTAAATGATTCGATGTTCATTGGCGACATTTCAGAATTATCATTGTTGATTTGATAAACGACAGATCACTAATATGTTATATTTGGAATTCAAACCTTCAACTAAATTTCTGATATTTAGATTTCTAAACACACTGTAAATAACGCCATGAATGGTGATTTAGTAATGTATAAAAAATGGTGAGATTTTTTATGTACCTAATTTTCAGAGGTCACTCACTAGTTTTGCTTTGCCTAAAATGACAGTGGATGGTATCACAGAAGAAGGAATTTCACACAGAATTCCAAACTATTAGTGGGCGTGATGTATTTTGAATTTTAGTTGACTTCGAAGTGAGGGATTAAGAGGAGAGACATATATATATATATCTTCGGATCATATGTTTTAGGACATCATACTTTTTGGACAGCCATGTTTATCGCGAAGAGACGTTGTAAATACTCAGATGATAGCTTGATGTTTAGATTAAGCTGTCTTTGATAAGTGAATGAGATGTTTTATGGTTGTTCTTGTGATAAGTGAATGTTTCTTATGTGTCTATATATTGTGGCATCCAGGGGGGTGTTAACACTCTACAACAATACTAGGTGAACATTCGACTGAACCACTAGCAACTTATCAATGACTTATGATCAGGAAAGAAGTCCGTCTTAATCTGACCATCACCATGGAGTATTACGCGCCTGGAATTTTGTTACATATGTTACCTCAAATGCGTTTCTCACCCACAGGTGTGTAAGAAACAGAAAGCAACATTTCATCTCCTGTAGAAAAGTCGCTGACAAAGTCATTACTAAGGCCACTGTAGCCGGATGATTTCAGGTAGTTATCAGCATGCAAGGTTGACAACTCCCATTTTCAGATCTTTGACAGCTCATGAGATCAGAGGTCTGTCTACCATCTTGGAAATGCAACACAGATATTTTGGGCCATAAAAGCAAAATTAGTGGACCAAGAGGTGCAAAATAAAGGTTTAATGTGTTACAGTGTCAGTGACAAATGTCCCGGGACAGCCAAGGTCAGGACAACCAAAAGTAACAACCCCTGCCCAGGATCGCTACATTTGACTGCACCATCTGTGTGAAAGGACGACCTCAGCCACCTCAACCGCATCCCAAATACCCGGACTGTGCAGAATCTCTGACAAGATGGAAACTGTTTTAGAGCAGCAGGTCTACGCACAAGACGTCCTGTTCGACGCATCAGATTGAGTCGACAACATCATCAACAGCGACTGCATTGGTGTCATCAACACAGGGTATGACCTCAACTGCGATGGAGAGATGTCTGGTTCAGCAATAAATCAAGGTTTCTTCTCTGTCGAGGGGATGGGAGAGGTCTACAGACGTCGGGGAGAACGTTGCACTGAAAAACTGCGTACAGGAAGTGGACAGGTTTGGTGGGGGTAGTGTTATGTTATGTCCGGCTATCTCCCATGGCAGGACAGGCTTGGTCCATATCCATGGCAATCTTACGGTTCAACAATACATCAACAAAGTTCTCCTACCACACATCCTCCCAATTGCAGCCAACAGCAACGTTGTATCGCATACAGCACGTATTCATGTATTTTGGGGAGAGATTTTAACTCCAGAACAGGGACAGAACTGACTTTGTGGAAGACAACATTTTGGATTATCTTGAAGGACTTGATAACTTGTCTTGGGATTTTTTGATAGACCATTTTGATTTGGAGAGATACTCTGCTAATACTATTTTGAATAAGTTTGGTAAATGTTTGTTGAACCTATGCTCTGTCTTAAATATTCATATTATGAATGGTCGCTGTGGCAGTGACGCTGGTATTGGGGACTATACATTCATTAGTAGTACAGGGGCAAGCGTAAATGACTATATTATCTCCACCTTACATATGTTTGAACTCTGTAAAACATTTGACATAGACACACGTTATGAGTCACAACATTTTCCATTAACAATGGCTTTACGTACGTGTACGCTTCACTCAGACATCGAGTGTTATGATGATATCAGTTATGCAAGTACATTTAGATTTAAGTGGAGAAATGATAAAGAAGAAATATTTCTTTGTAACTTAGCTTCAGACAAGTTTGTATCACTGGCTGAAAAAGCAGTTGATGCCGTATTCACAAATATTGATAAAAGTATCGAGTTTATTAGAGAGGCACTCTTCTATGCTGGGAAGGAAATGAAGAAAGGAGTTCACATGGATAAGAAAACACAACAATGGTTTGATTGGGAATGTCAGTTACTACAAAAAGAGACATGCACATGCCTCAACAAATGCAGAAGAGATAAAAATTTACTGTTGTTAATGGAATATACAAGAATTAGAAATCTTTACAAAACCACGTGTAGGGAAAAGAAAAAACTATTTGGAAGATAACATTAAGTCGTCGAAAGAATTTTGGACAACCCTCTGAAAGCTAAATCTACATTATGAGGTTAAAAATAATATTGAAATTGATAAATGGCATGAGTATTTCAAAAATATATTTAGTGGTAATGGTGTTAGGGATGGTACCTTCTTTGAATTATCTGATCAGGAAACATGTGACAATGACATAACTTCTACAATTCTTGACTCGCAATTACAAGAGAGGAAGTTTTCCGGCATAGATGGTTTAATTCCAGAGTTTTTTAAACATTCTGTTAATATTCTACTCCCATACCTTGAATTACTGTTTAATATGATTTTAGAAACGTCTTATTTCCCAAAAGAGTGGACTATCGGTGTGATTGTTCCACTACATAAATCAGGATCACGTACCGATACAAACAATTATTGAGGAATTACCCTTCTGAGTATTTTTAGCAAAATAATTGTTTCTGTTATCAATAAAAGGCTCACCTTTTGGTCAGATTCATGATATAAAATTCGGATGAACTAGCTGGTTTTAGACAAGGGTACTCAACCACGGATGATATTTTCGTACTTAATGCGATTATTCACAAATACATGCAGAGAAAAGGTGGAAAATTTTATGCAATTTTTGTAGATTTAAAAAAAGCGTTTGATTCTTTAAACAGGAATATAATGTGGTCATTGTTTCTTTCAAATGGTGTGAGTAATAAAATGGGTAAATTATTATGCAATATTTATCAAAATGGAAAGTCATGTGTTAAAAATTGGGGAATATACTCTGATGTCTTCACATGTAACATTGGTGTATGCCAAGGCTGTGTTCTTAGCCCTTTCCTGTTCCGTTTTTTTCATCAATGAACTGGCTGCACAAGTTAAGGATAATTGTACGGATGGAATACAGCTGCATCCAGATATTGTTAAGATATTTCTGTTGCTTTTTGCTGATGATATAGTCCTGTTCTCTAGTAGGATAAAAGATTTACAGAATTTGATAGATCAACTGGAGCTGTACTGTTCTAATTGTAAACTCCAAGTGAACACTGAGAAAAGGAAAGTGTTAGTTTTTAGAAAGGGAAATAAACTATCAAGTAGGGAAAAATGGTTCTTCAACTCACAACCGTTACAAATTGTCACTTCTTATAAATATCTAGGGGTAACCTTCACAGACAGATTATTGTGGAATTACCACACCAGTAATGCAGCAATGCAGGCCAAAAAGATACTTATGGGAATCTTACATAGTTTAAAAACTTTCACTGATCTTTCATATCAAACCTTTTTTAAAATATTTGATACAAAAATTTCTCCAATTCTTTTATATGGAGCAGAGGTCTGAGGGCATACTGAATACAGAACTATTGAACTGGTCCATCTATATGCTTGTAAACGATTCCTTGGCGTAAAAAACTCAACATCGAGTGTTATGGTCTATGGTGAATGTGGACGTGTACCACTTTACATATTTCAACATATTAGAATTCTCAAGTATTGGTTCAAGATTCTTAAAATGCCTATTGAGAGACTACCTAGAAAATGTTACAATATGATGTTATTGTATGAAAAACATGGAATCTGCAATTGGGTATATGATGTAAAGTCGTTATTAAATGATTGCGGCTATGGGTATGTTTGGAATAATCAATGTGTTCCAAACAATCCAGATTCATTTCTAGTATCTTTACGCCAAAGACTTTAGGATATATACTTAATATATAAAATGGGCATCGCATGTTTTAATTTCAGAAAAATGCAATTATTACAAGCTTAATAAGACAACAATTTCCCCAGAATACTATTTGTTTGACATCAACTTTAAAAGGTTTAGAATAAGTGAGCACAATTTAGATGCAGCTCTCATAGACTTAGGATCGAAGTAGGCAGGCATAGAAACATAGCCAGAGAATTGAGAATATGTGAGCTATGTGGTTTAAATGTGATTGAAGATGCGTTTCATTTTCTGTTAGTTTGTCCAAAATACGACCACCTTAGAAGAAAATATATTGATCTGCCTTGCTATGTACATCCCACTCTACAAAAATTGAAACGATCATGTCAACAACCGTTAAAGATACTCTAAAAAATCTATCAATGTTCATTTATCACGCCATGTTAATTAGAATATGACCTGTTAAACGGATCTGTAACATCTCCTGAAAACAGGAATGTACTATGGGCCCGAGGCCTTTCAGTATGGAATAAAACTTATCCCATCCCATCCCATCCTACAGGGCATTTATAGTCTATGCCATGTAGTGGCAGCATAGTCAATCTTGACACAATAGTTATCTCCGTGTTAGGAAAGATTGGGGAGACCGAGAACTTTCTGTGGCAGCATCCTTGGAAGGTAGGTTTACCGTTTGTCAGACAGTTAGCTCCCTTGGGGAGTGGTTGCATTTTGCTTTGTCTCTTGTAAAAATTTGAAAAATATTGAGATCGGAGCCTAGGCCAACCGAATCAAGCACTTTTGGACAAAATGGGGGCCTCTACAGATGACTGGAGAGCCAGGATCGGATGTTTTGTACCGCCCCGAGGACACCGGCAGATTGAGAATCAAACCCTATTCGAGGACATCGATATGGACAGCCAGGACTGACATGGCCTATCGACTACTCTTGTGCACAGTACTTCTTCTCTCAATATATACCTCAGGTATGATCATCGAAGATAAGATGAAGTATACATATATTGACAAATCCACCACACAGTATCATGGATGTGAACTTTTGTCCCACTGATTGTAACACATTGTCTTTGTTAACATATCAAATTCCGGACCGAGGTGGGGTGTGACTGTTTTGTCCTTGTGTGTCATTGCTAATACACCTGTCAGGTGACAGGTACCTTATTGTCTTCAACAGTAGGACGGCAAATGGTTTATCAATTTAGTATCATGCTTGAAAGTCACTGAAAGAGACGTCAGAAGCGGTAATGACATCATCATGACCAGAAGTGACATTAAGGAACCGGAAGTGATGTCACATCAACAAGATGTGACAACATCAGAACTGAGAGTAATGAGAGAACCAAATGACATCATAGATGTCTTGGTCTAGAAAGACATTAAATGACATCACAAAATGGGATTTTAATCCCAAATAAAATGGTAGTTCTAGAGAGGTTTACAACATATTTGATTATGCTCTTTACATTATTTCTGATTTGGAGGCAAAAAACAACAGGAATTGAGTTGTATGAGGAACCATTGTGACTAAGAAAATACCCCTAATTAAGATTGACTATTAAGGGTTTAACTAGTTGTCAGAGCCCACCAGTCGATCCTTCTTGTACATACTGGCAATGATATAATAGAGGTGGGTATTTGCAAATATTATCAAACAATAGTTGTCATTGTTAATAGTTCAAAGAATACTACCTCGATTTAAGCATGAGTAATCCTACCCACCTCCTCAATAATCTGAATGTAGGTTGCTGATGTTGGAAAAAAGTGAAGACTTCCTGGCTGTGCATTTGCAGAGGTTTAGCAAGTGAGATATACTATAAGTATCACAAATGGTTATGATAATTGACAGTGAAGAGGAATTCTGTTGAAAATTTGAAGATTTTATAGTGTGATACAGCCAAAATATAGGATTTCTGGCAATGATGTAATTGGTAGTATTCTTTGAAATTTTAACAATGATAATTTTGTTTGATGTTTGAGCATTGGTTTGCTTCATCCTGCATGCACTGCCTTTAGATTTTTATCTGGTTCATCCTCCCTTTCAGCCTATCTGTGGGATTCAGGGAACATAAGTAAGGAGGTGGTGTTAATGCTATAGTTTAAACAAAATAGTATAATTTTGTGTAACTATTAGCAATACCACCTTTTCAGTCTGTCATACAGAACCTGAAACAAACGTATCCAAGACTATGCAAGTCTATAATAGATGGCAAGTCTAGATTATTGTAGATTATTGTATCCGTCACGGGACTTCTTTTTATTATATTTTATTTAGTCAATTCAACAACTATGTTTTTCTGTTAATTAATTTCAGAGACTATATGTTAGTCTACTACCTCTTTACTTGTAGATTTTGTCCCTCCGGACTCCCCACTTTCAGATGACCTCTGAGGAAATATAAGTATCTGACAAGTGAATGACTGTTACAAATTGTTATGCTGTTTGTGGTTCTTGCATCACTGACAATTTAATGTGGACGAGGATCAAGAATTGCTGACAAGAATTTTTAACAGGAAGTAAGGCAATTAATCAAAGAAGTGGTATTGATAACAGTTACTCAACATGTTACTATTTTGTCTGAATCAGTTGTATTTATTTATACAATATGTCTCAACTGTAATCAGCTGCCCCTTGAAACTGGACTGATTTAAGGTTTGTTAGAATCTGACTGCTACCTCCGCTGCAAGTGATTTAAGGCCTACTACCGGGTACACAAAGATTGTAAACATTAGACATTATGCTCAAATGTACTTCTGTTGGGTCTGAAGAGGTTGTCTTGAATAAGGCCAAAGTCTGGAAGTAATGTTTTCAGACTGGAAGTATATGACATGATAATATTTTGGGAGCTTTAAGGAAATTATAGTGAAGAGGCTGCTCCTATTTTTGCAAATAGTTGCAAACAGTTTTATTCTTGACGTTCAAATTATTCATAGTTTTTAACTCACTTGATCTAAAAGTTGAAGTGTACTTATGGCATGGCATGTTGTTTATTGTCAAAACCTATGAATCTGAAACTTTGCAATGGCGTACGTAAATAGTTCTTATCTAGTTTTATTGTTTTGAAACCTCGTGGTGTATGAAGCTGAATGTTGTGTTGATCATCCCATCAATGCAGTCTCCAAAGAGTGCTCTGAGATTTCTGATCCCATTTTAACCATAGCTACAATGGGAGCCATATTGTGAATGTCACTATTTTGAATTCAACACAACTTCAATGTTTGCTGATCTTTGTGTACTCTTCATCCTCTACCAGTATCACCATCAATGTACATAACAAGTATCGCCATCAATGTACATACCCGTATCACCATCAGTGTACATAACCAATATCACCATCAAAGTACAGACCCGTATCACCATCAATGTACATAACCAGTATCACCATCAATGTACATAACCAGTATCACCATCAATGTACATAGCCAGTAACACCATCAATGTACATAACAAGTATCACCATCAATGTCCATAACCAGTATCACCATCAACGTACATAGCCAGTATCACCATCAATGTACATAACCAGTATCACCATCAATGTACATAACCAGTATCACCATCAATGTACATAACAAGTATCACCATCAATGTACATAACAAGTATCACCATCAATGTACATAACCAGTATCACCATCAATGTACATAACAAGTATCGCCATCAATGTACATAACCAGTAACACCATCAATGTACATAACAAGTATCGCCATCAATGTACATAACCAGTAACACCATCAATGTACACACCAGTATCACCATCAATGTACATAACAAGTATCGCCATCAATGTACATAACCCGTATCACCATCAATGTACATAACCAGTATCACCATTAATGTACATAACCAGTAACACCATCAATGTACACACCAGTATCACCATCAACGTACATAACCAGTATCACAATCAATGTACATAACAAGTATCACCATCAATGTACATAACCAGTATCACAATCAATGTACATACCCATGTCACCATCAATGTACATACCAGTATCACCATCAGTGTACATACCCGTATCACCATCAATGTACATAGCCAGTATCACCATCAGTGTACATATCCGTATCACCATCAATGGTACATAGCCAGTATCACCATCAGTGTACATACCCGTATCACCATCAATGTACATAACCAGTATCACCATCAATTTACATACCCGTATCACCATAATGTCATGTACATGCAGTGATGATGTATGGAAACTACTGTTATTTTGTTTTGTATATTCTTTTTAACACTTACATTGATCTGATATTATATAATATTCCAGAAATATTTCAGCATATTCAATGTAATGATGAAGTAATCCTATTATTTGACATTGTATTACTTGATTTTCATAGGTGTAGACGTTGAGTGTGAGGATGCGAGCGGTAACCAACCCTTACATCATAGCGTAGCTGCCAATCAAGTCGAAATGACCAAGTTTTTGCTGGAAGCCAATGCGAACCCAAATGTTATTGGATTATCTAGATGTTATCCTCTGCATATAGCATCCAAGGGCAACATGACAGAATGTATGGAGCACCTTGTTGAACACAAGGCAAAACTAGATGCAAGAGATTCTGCAGGACAAACTCCTTTGATTGTTGCCACACGTGAACGCTGCTTTTGCGCTGTGAAGTTTCTCCTTGCAAGAGGATGTAACATTGACTGTCAAGACAAGAGTGGACGTACTGCACTTCATTATGCCAGCCAAAATGGTACAGGGGTAGACATACTGTTGGCAGCTGGTGCAAATACCAACATGTGTGATGTTAACAACTGCACTCCTCTACTACTTGCATCAACAGAAGGCTTCTCCCATGTAGTAAAACTGCTTTGTCATGCCAACTGTAACCCTAATATCGCCAATCACTCAGTAAACAAAACGCCTCTGCACATCCTATCCTTCAAAGGACACTCAGACTGCATCAATGACCTCCTGTTAGCTGGTGCTGATGTAAACTTTCTGGATAGTGAGTTTCGCACACCTCTGTGGTACGCTGTATCCAATTGGCGTCTGGAAGTAGTGAAGATACTTCTGAAAGCCAACAGTCAGGTAGATACTTATCAGTGCCACAATGATATCCCAGAAGATGCCTGTCCAGTTCGACTTGCAATAACTAAAGGCAACTCTGCTGTCCTTAAAATGTTCATTGTCTCAGGCTTTGATGCATGCCATCTCCGAGAGAATATGCATTCAACGTCAGATTTGCCTGTTGATCTGGTCACTGAGCTTTGTATTTGGCTGCATAATGCACACCAAGCCATGACACTGAAACAGTTATGCAGGCGTTGGATCAGACACCATCAAGGAATACGACTATTTCATGACCTCAGTTTGATGCCCATACCACAAGGCCTTCGTGACTTTCTACTTTTGAAGGAACTAGATGACATACATCCAAAGCAATAGCTTTTGTCTACACACCTTTCCTAATGCAGTTGAACCTTGTGGTCAAACTTGTATGTGTCAAATTCCCAGTTGTGTTGAATTCATTTTGGAGTCCCAAGTATCCAAATTAAGCATAAAATTTCCCTGATGACTCAATCAGTTTAAGATAAAATATAATCTCTCATAAAAGCTGGGTTTTTTTTCTTCTGAAATTCTCTTTATTGTTGTTTAGAACCCCAGATAACTCCAACAGATTTCCAGGTTCCCACAAGTTACACATACGAGGTTCAACTGCATGTGAGTCATTCTCAGATTGGAGTAAAATTCATGGTTAATTTCAAAACTGTTTATTGGATATATACTGAGTCAAATTAAAAACTTCTCATTTTTTAAAGTAATCCCATATATGATATACAACGGACAAGTGTATCAGAGAAGGTAATTTTTAATCATTAATGTCCAAAGAAGGATTTTAATTAACGGTGGTAATCATAATTTGTTCCAAGCACCTACGGTATTCGGTAATAACAGCAACAGTTTAAATCATAAGTCCCAAGCACAAGAATCTGATGGCACACAAGTTCAGTAGCGTGTATGGCCACCATGTGCGTTGACAACTGCCACACAGCGCCTCTGCATGGACCTTGTGATGCTTGTGAACACATGATTGGGAAGACACACCATTGTTGCTGCAAAATGGTGCCAAGATCTTGCAAATTCTATGGTTGGTTCTGGATAGTGCGCAGACTTCTGCCAAGAGCATCCCAGACGTGTTCAATGGGATTGAGGTCGGGAGACCTTGACGGCCAGTTCAATGACGTTGACTACTGCATTCTGAAGGAAATTCCTTGTCAATATTGCTGTGTGGGGTCTGGCATTGTCATGTTGGAAGATCAAACCGGGTCCATGTGCTGCCATAAAAGGTAGAAGTTCTGGTGCCAGTACCTGGTCGCGGTAAGCAGCAGTGATGAGGTTGCCAAGGATGACAAGAAGCCTGGAACGTGCATTGCCACAGAAAGCACCCACACCATGACACTTCCGCCTCAAAATCTGTCAACTTCCTGTACACAACACTGGGCGTAACGTTCATGACAGCACCTCCACACCTTCGCCCTACCATCAGCAAATCGAAGATTAAATCAGGATTCATCACTGAAGACGACTTGATTCCAATTCCTCTGAGTCCATCATAAGTGTCGCTGTGCCCACAATTGACGTTGACGTCTGTGTAATTGAGTCAGAATCGGCCCGCAGTATGGCCGTCGTGCTTGAAGGTGAGCAGTTCTCAGACGGTTTCGAACAGTTTGCACACACAGTCTACCCCTAAACAGTTTATTTCTGGTTGATGTAGCCGTCAAAAATCGGTTACGGAGGTGACGTAAGACAATCTGACGATTCTCATGCGACGTCACACATGGTCGACCTTGCCGAGGGCGATCAGCGGTGGTACCCGTTTGCTGTAGACGCTTCTGTAAATCATAAACAGTCCGTCGACTACAACCCATCGTCCTTGCGACTTCAGCTATGGACGTTCACGTTGCACATTTGAAAGGCGTGGCATGACAAATGGCCGTAAAGTCTTTGTTTTCCTTTGTTTTTCTTATTCTGTTAATGACTGCTAAAAAGTATGGCTGAAAAAACGTGCGGTATTATGGCCACGTGACCAGTTGCACGTGAAAAACCACTTTTGCCACTATAGTGCTGTGCACATGATTTTGATCGATTCACCTGCACACGGGTGTTATCTGAAGACAATATGTGACCATTACTGTTTAAATACACAATAAGGGCCCACAATGATAACTGGTCAAAATGTTAAAATTTTAGGATTGTGAAGTTTTTAATTTGGTTCAGTATATTTGATTATTTCATAGAAAAAACTTAATTCTGACAGAAAATGTAAATGGGCAATTGAACTTTACTTATTTCCTGCATCTCACTGCTCAATGAGTTAAATAATTGTTTGTTCCCACTGGTTCCCTCTTTTTTCCATTCAGCTGCTATTTTTGTTGTGACAATTTGTATATCATATGATATTTCTGTCAGTGCACATGAAATTTCAAAATTTGTTTGAGACAGGAAGGAGGGAGGGGAAGAGTTTGAAAATTGGTGCCGTAAATTACTTATTTACAATTATAACCCTTGCTCCATGCTTTTCAACTAACTGCATAGTTTGTTAGAAACTTCTGACTTGACATGAATGAAACTTTGCATGCTTTTCTATGAGATACTTCTCAAGACTGTTTTTGAGAATCACATAAATTATTTTTTTCCAGAGTTACATCCCTTGCTACATGTTTTAAGATTTTAAGCATACACAGTTACGACCCTTGTTCCATGTTATTGTACCAAGTGCCTGCAATGGGAATCTGCAATTATGTACAATGGGAAGTTTTCTCAGAAACCACTGAAGTCAGCATATCTAAGTGATACTTAGTAATCATTTTCACTCTATCGAATATGTCCTGACATATTCAGGAAAACAAAAATAACTGCTTTAGTTCCTTTAAAACTGGGTAAAAGACTATATTTTAAAGATATTTTGATGAAACAAATCACATGTTGACTGAAAATAGTAACAGAGTGGACAGAAATTGCAATGGAGGGAATATGTCAGTAATGATTATGAAATTTTTATGTAAAACGTCAAATGAGAATGACAAAACTTATGATTGGTTATTATCTTCATTACCATGATTACCTGCTCATAAACTGTTGTGAATTATGAGTAAGTATATATGGTAGGTGATATTAGTGACAGATTGGATATAGATGTATACAGATGCACGATTGAAAATGAAAAGTTTGTCTGCAAGAGATCAATTTTTTTTCATATAAAATTCAACTCGGGTCAGCATTCAATGATATGTAAACAATGACCTTTTTCTTTTGTACATTGGCCATGGCTTTGAATGCTGCTGGGATGGAATGTACCGGTACCCCAGAGGAGATCCAGACATTCAACAGTAACACTGTCCTTAAAGCTGAGTACTTGGAAAAAGGCATAGAGGTTAGCAAACAAGGATAGGAGAGGGGAATCAGAACAATCAGTTTCCTCAGTCCTAGAGGTTGGCCACAGCAAATGAAAGTTTGAAACGAAACATAAGACTGCAAAAAGGAAAGGAGAAATGGCTGCCTCTGTTGTTCACTCCATGGAGTTGTTCACTCCCTGTCAGCACTGTCACAGCCTTTGATACCTTCCACCTTCAGGTGGTTAGAGGGTATGATAAATCGTTCTTCTAATATGTACTGTACTCACATGTTATCAGTGCCAATAGACCGATGCAGCCCCGACCGATAAGCCCGCCTACAAGGTGCCATCCTCGTTTTAGGCATTAGGGTGGACAATGAGTCATTTGTCCGATGTAATGGTGTATCAGTCAATGAGGAAGTCACCATGGCTGAAAGTTAGGAGCGTGCACTACTTCGAAGCACTCATGTCAGGCACAGCATAATATATTGTCAGTTTATAGCATGTCAATGATATATCATTCATCCGAGGGTGGGGTAACTAACTTTTGTTTTTACAATC
The DNA here is from genome assembly GCF_022045235.1 of Haliotis cracherodii. Lineage (NCBI taxonomy): Eukaryota > Metazoa > Mollusca > Gastropoda > Lepetellida > Haliotidae > Haliotis > Haliotis cracherodii. The sequence continues at coordinate 37,547,872 of NW_027266286.1, forward strand.
ATTAACAAGAATATAATGACAGTTAAAGAGAAGGTATCACATATTGTCTGATTATTCTACTGCACAATTTTCAAGTCCTTTGAAGTGAAGATTAGGATTACACATCATTAGGAATAATTCTAATAATGCTGCCTCTATTACATCAGAATTACTTCCTTCCACCTCCCCAATAATCTGTCTCTAGTGATGGAAGTTTGGAAAGAAGTGGGGATTTTCCCACCTTTACACATGGAAGAGATAGTCCTTGTTGCTATTAGGGATGCAACTAATATGCAGTTGACAGTAAATGTTGAAAATCTGAAAGTTTGGTTTTTGTTCGATTGCAGCCAAAGTTATAGGATTATGGCAGTGATGCAATAGAGGTAGTATTCTAAGAATTATTTACAATGATAACTGTTTTGATATTTCTGTACATTTTTTGTTATTAGAACAAAAGAGCAGTGAGATTGTCACATTATCTTTCTACACCATTAGTTTTATTTATTTACAATTACGTTAGACTGAGAGTATGAAGATGATTAATTTGACATAAACTCTCTATTGTTGGTAATGAAGAGAATACAAAAATCTCTAATTCACAGACATTTTCCCCTATAGCACGATATTTGTAGGCTAGTTGGTTTCTCCGAGTTCATTAACATGGCCTTTCCACACTTTACTGAGTATTACTGCAATTTTTGTCTTGACTTTCCTCCACAAAATGCAAAATGTCCATTATAACGAAGTTGACAAGATATATGTAACATCTCTAATTGTCTGGTTTAAGAAAATAATGTGTTTTTGCACCTTAAAGTCCACTATGTTTCTTATTCATTAAAAGGGAAATAAAGATAGTTCCTGATAACTTTTCATCAATCACAATTTGCCTCGTCAAAATATACTCTAATCCCATTATGACTCATAAATGAATCACCTATGCCTTACAAACACCACAGTGACTACTAGTTAGTGTTTTACAGATACAGCTTTTGAGTGTGCCATTTTGTGTATATTCAATCACCTTATGTCATGCATGTGATTTTTGGAAATAAATAAAATATAATACCTATTCATGTACATGTACTACAAAGCACAGTTTGTCCATATTTTCCAATTAAAACGATAGGTTTTTTTACGTGAATGACTTTGGAAAACAGCTTATCGCTTTCTGTTGCACATACGGGATTCACTTTCTAAATGGACGTTTTACCAGCGATGCACATGGATCATTCACGTGTTTTGCAAACACTGGGGCCAGCGTTGTCGATTATATTGTTGCTTCAACTGATTTATTTTATTCATTATCAGACTTTACTGTTCAGACACGTACTGAATCAGACCATTTCCCAGTTACTTGTAGTCTTAAGTGTAGACCTAATGTGATAAAACCTCCAGATCAAATAGAAAAAAGTGTTTCAATACCGAAATATATATGGCGCTCTCAGAATGTTGAACTTTTTTGTGTATCTTTGAAAGACAGATTACTTGAGATGCCAGTTGGAGATATATCTCAGTGTTCTACATCTTCTCAAAAAGCTGAACATTTGACATCTATAATTCAAGAGTGTGCTGAGGACAGTGGTATGGCTGTAAGCAACAGTCGTAACACTAACATTAGCAGGTGTGCTTCTTCGCCGTGGTTTGATGCAGAATGTGAAAATATGAAACGCTACAAATACAAACAGTTAGACATGTTTAGAATTAGTGGAGATAAAGATGCTTTAAAGAACTTTCATGTAGTCCGCAATAGATTCAGAGAAATATGCCGACAAAAAAGGATGTATTTGAAGAATCTGCTATTGTAAATATTCTTAACTCCTGTAATGATAAGAGAAATTCAAAAACATTTTGGTCCGAACTGAAATTTCACCTACGGAAGCCACCCGTAACAGCACCCAATATTGGTGTTTCTCAGTGGATTGATTACTTTAAAACTGTTTTGAATATTACTGATAATGTAACTGATGTAGATTTTGTTGCGTTCTGCAAAGCTGTTATTACAGAGCATCCAGTAAATAGCATGAATTGTCATGTGTGTAACGATGAGGGTGTTGACAGTTTGTTAAATCAAGATATAACGGCTGAGGAGGTTTCAGAAGCCATAGATTCCCTCAAATATGGTAAAGCAGCTGGTCCTGATGGTATTTTACCAGAGATGATAAAGTATGGCAGTGATGTTTTAATTCCACATCTTCTAGTTCTTTTTAACAACATTCTACGCAGTGGTAGTTTTCCAGATCAATGGTCTAAAAGTATTATCTTCCCTCTCCATAAGAAAGGTAATGTTCATGTTGTTAACAATTATAGAGGCATTTCCTTGATGGATATTTTTGGTAAGGTTTTTACCCGGGTTTTGAATAATAGATTAAAGCATTTTGTTAAGTTATATGATAAGCTCCCGGAATGTCAGGCTGGCTTCCGAAAAGGATATTCCACAGTGGATAACATGTTTATTCTTCAATCATTAGTGCAGAAATATTTGTCTAAGTCAAAAGGAAGATTTTACTGTATGTTCATAGACTCTCAGAAAGCTTTCGACTCTATTAACAGAGATCTTCTTTGGTTTGTTCTGCATTCAAAAGGAATTCACGGGAAACTATTTACTATCATACAGGACATTTATTCTAAAACTCTCGCTTGTGTTAAAATTTCAAAGAGTAGCATCTCAGATTATTTTAACAGTCTCAGTGGTGTACGACAAGGGTGCGTTTTACGTCCTCTTTTGTTTACGTTATTCATAAACCAGTTGGAAGAGGACATCCAGCAGTGTGGTGGTAGGGGGATATTTGTACACGAGGATTTACTGGAATTGGTTCTTCTCTTCTATGCGGATGACTTGTGTATTTTTGCGGATTCAGTTCTTGAACTACAGAAGAAGATTGATGTTTTACACAAATTTTGTAACAAATGGGGTCTAAAAGTTAACATGGATAAAACTGATATTTTAGTTTTTCGTAATGGTGGTAAGTTAAGGAACTACGAGAAATGGAAACTGGGGCGTATGCCTGTCAAGGTTTCTACATATTACAGTTATTTGGGTATTATATTTTCAAACAGGCTGTGTTGGTCGAAAACAGTTCAGACATTAGTTTTGAAAGCAAGTAAAGCTTTAATTCCTATAAAACAGCTTAGTTATAAACTTCGAAATATCGCTCCCAAAGTGTTGTTTAAAATGTTCGACTCTCAGATTAAACCTATTATTTTATATGGTTCAGAGATTTGGGGGGGTCATAAATGGTTGTTTCTTGAACGTTTCCAAGCAAAGTTTTGTAAATTTGTTTTGGGTGTCGGTTCCAAATCTACGAATGTTGCAGTGGTCGGAGAATGTGGTCGATATGGTATTTATATAACATCTTACACAAGATGTTTAAGATACTGGTTTAAGCTTCTTAATATGTCTCAAGAGAGATTTCCAAAACGGGTTTACGATATGTTAGTTAGGTTTGATGCCGTTGGTAGGAATACATGGGTTTCGGCTATTAAGAATATGTTATATTCTCATGGCTTCGGACATGTGTGGGAATTTCACGGTGCTGGTGATCCTGAATATTTTATAAGTGAGTTTATACTGAGGGTTAAGGACTGTCATGCACAAACATGGTATTCTGAATTGTCTGGATGCTCGAAATTAGAACTATATTCATTATTTAAGACATCAACCGTATCTATTAAATGTAGTATCAAAAGAAAAGCGACGTATGCTTACCCTTTTACGTATTGGAGAACTGGGAATTATGCATAATACAGGAAGGAGGGATGGCATCGATAAGACACTCCGGTTTTGTCCATTGTGCAAGTTAAGGGCAGTTGAAAATGAAATTCATTTCATTCTTCTTTGCCCTATCTATGAAGATATTCGTTCAAAATATTTCCTATATTTAGACTTCATTACTATTAATAATCGTAAAGACACACTGGTTAGAATGTTAAACTCTTCTGATGTAAACCGCCTTGAGAACTTAGCCAATTATGTTAAAAATGCTATCTGTCTTCGTTCTTCTTACCTGTAAATATTATTTTATGCAGCACTTGATGTGAAACTAATTTGTATATACATGTACGTGGGCCTGAGGCCTTATTACCAAATAAACTGATTGATTGATTGGAATGCTGCGAGCTGGCACTCCACAGACTGACGTTGCACAACACTTTAATGTCCATCCATCAACTGTCAGTCGTCTCAGAAGGCGCTACCAAGTCACAGGCAGGGTGGAGGATCGGCCACGCCCAGGCGTTCAACGGGTGACAACAGGATGTCAGGATCGCTATATTGTCATGCAACACCTCCGACGTCGATTTCAGACAGCTGTACAGACTGCTAACAACACTATCGGAAGCAGAGGAAGATCCATCAGCAGTCGAACTGTGCGTCGACGTCTTGCTGCAGCAGGGATACGTTCACGTCGACCGTACCAATGTCAGATCTTAACACATAATCACAGACTTCAACGACAGCGATGGGCTGCAGCAGGTGGTTTTCTGGGCAACGTCGGTTGGAGGAATGTTGTTTTCTCTGATGAGTCTCGCTTTAACGTCTCTTTCCCAGTTGGACGGCTCCGTGTGTACCGACGTCAAGGTGAACGTTATGTGCGACCTTGTGTTATTGAACGAGATCGCTTTGGAAGTGGAGGAGTAATGGTTTGGGGAGCAATACATGCTGTGTTTAAATCACAGCTTGTTATTGTGCAAGGTAACTTGACGGCACGACGTTACGTGGATACGTTCTACAGCCAGTTCTTCGGCTAGTGTTTCAGCATGACAATGCTAGGCCCCATACTGCCATCCTGACACGGAATTTTCTTCAGAGAAACAACGTAGAGGTCATGCAGTGGCCCTCAAGGTCACCAGACATGAACCCTATTGAGCACCTATGGGACGAACTTGGTAGGCGTGTAAAACTACAGCAGATTCCGCCCCGCAATGTTGACGCAATCCCGGCTCATTTCATCCGTCGTTTATGTGATTCCATGCCAAGGCGTTTGCAAGCTTGTGTTCGTGATCAAGGTGGACACACCAGATACTGAGGGTCTGTTCAATCTCTCTCCTGTAAATGGGGTTGGAACTGATATGGGACACTGCTTTATGCAGAATTTCTCTATCGTGATCAGTCTTTGCTAATATACTTAATACATGCTTTGAAATTTTCTTATGTAAATAAAATTCACGTTTGAAAATTGGATTACGTTTTCATTGCCTCTCAGTATATATGATTCCACATTTACTAATGACTTGAACTGTGAGTAGTAATTGCATTTCGGAAAAGTGCCAATGTTGAGTGAGGCAGTCGTAAAATCTTCGTTTAAAATCTGTCATGAAATGTTGAATATTACCAATGTCTTGGCTTAGCCAAACAAAACCCAATCCAAACTGGAATAAAATCATTCTAATATGTGATGCCCATGTAATTTACCATTATCATCAAGAGATTTGAGTATATAATAAGCTTGGATGGGTAGCCTGTGTTGTTCCATCTGAATTAATCTCCACCAGTACTTGCCTGCTCTTGACATGTAGTTATACTGTAGGGGGGATCCTGCCATAGTCTCCTAGAACCATGTTGTTATTGGTGAACTTATTTACTTTCAAAAAGGATTTGCAGAATCTATTATGGACACTCTCAATAATGTTACAGTAGCTCGTTCCCCAGATCCCTGATCCACAACATAGGATTGGTGAAATCATAGCATCAAAAATATTAAAAAGATCATGGTGATTAATGTATCCAAATTGTTTTTGATAATTATATATTGATAGAAGTGCTTTCCTTGCCTGGGCTGCTAGACATGCTTGGGCCTTGGTCCAAGATAACTTTGGTGAGAAAAAAAATCCTAAATATCTGTACATGTTGACAGCTTCTATCTGTTGACCATTCAAAAACCACTTTTCATAACTGCGAAGAGGACATCCATTCCGAAATACTATTATTTTAGTCTTATTCAGATTGACTTTCATGCCAGTATCATCACAGAATTTCTCCAGGGTCTTTATTTGCCTTTGAAGCTGTTAAGCTGTATCAGAAACGTCAAAAGACAATAAAACCTTCCATTTCTCTTTGATAAATATTTGTTGACCATAGCTTGTAGTGTAAATATCTGGTCAATAGTGGAATGAATTTTTCGGAAGCAAGCTTGAAATTCAGATATGATATTGTTGTTATCACACCAATGTTAAAGTCTGTTGTTAACTACTGTACATGTTGTAAGAACTTTACACAATGAATTTATCAAGGAAATGCCTCTGTAATTATTTGGGTCTGAGAAGCTGCCTCATTTGTGTAGGGGACAAATTACACACTTGCCCCAGCTACTAGGATATATACCACTGTCTTAAAGTTTATTGAATAGTTTTGTTAATAATTGTGAGATATAGTTCTTAGTTGCTTTAAAGAATTCGTTAACTATGTCATCTGGGCCAGGAGATTTGCTTGTTTTGAGCAATTTCAAACTTGCATTAATTTCCTCTTGTGTAAAAGGGTAATTTAATTCACATAAATAGTCACTGTCATTTGAATCTGTGTATTCCCATATTGTGTCACTGTAATCATAGCTACAGTCAGCATTACAGTTCAACAGGTAATTAAAATGTTCAAACCACTGATTTACTGTTATGTTGAAAGGATTCTTATGATTTACTCTGCAGGATTTTAACACTTTCCAAAAAGATTTTGAATCATGTCTGGATTCACTAAGAATTTCCCTCTGTTTATTGCAATAATCTTCCTTTTTCAAATAAAATGTTTCTTTAAATTTCTTTTTACATTCTATATATATAGCAATATCCTGTCCATATTTCCTATGGAGCCTTAGAGCTGTATACACTGAGTCAAATTAAAAACTTCACATTTTTAAAAGTAATCCCATCTATGATATAGAACGGACAAATGTATCAGAGAAGGTAATTTTTAATCATTAATGTCCAAAGGAGGATTTTAATTAACGGTGGTAACCATAATTTGTTCCAAGCACCTATGGTATTCGGTAGTAACATCAACAGTTTAAATCATAAGTCCCAAGCACGAGAATCTGATGGCACACAAGTTCAGTAGCGTGTATGGCCACCATGTGCGTTGACAACTGCCACACAACGCCTCCGCATGGACCTTGTGATGCTTGTGAACACATGATTAGGAAGATGACGCCATTGTTGCTGCAAAATGGTGCCAAGATCTTGCAAATTCTATGGTTGGTTCTGGAGAGTGCGCAGACTTCTGCCAAGAGCATCCCAGACGTGTTTAATGGGATTGAGGTCGGGAGACCTTGACGGCCTGTCCATGACGTTGACTCCCGCATTTTGGAGAAAATTCCTTGTCAAAATTGCTTTGTGGGGTCTGGCATTGTCGTGTTGGAAGATCAAACCGGGTCCATGTGCTGCCATAAAAGGCAGAAGTTCTGGTGCTCTTTGTGTTGGTGGTTCCAAATCCATCATTATATTGTTTACAAAAGCATCAAAATCATCGAAGTTCAACTAACATTGGTCTATGACCCTTCACTTTATTCAAAATCTACATTATCTCGGAAAGATTGTGTCTGATATACCGTATATGTCTCTTTTGTAATCTAAACAGTCAGACGAATGGGGGGGGGGGGGGTCATCAGAAATGGACATGACTGTCATCAAACCGCGCCAGAATTTGGTCATACTGAAGCGCACGTAAAATGGGCAAAATTTGATGAATGGTCACATTTAAAAAACGGTTGTTCGACCAAGTCATAGTTGATACCGATCAAATACCTTCAGCTAAATTATTATCTACTGTGTTTGCTATCATGTGATGGTAAATAGGGCTTTCTGTTTCATTGTGACAAATATTTATGAAAATTAGAAAATAAAATGCATTAAATAACACATTATATCACCTTGGTCTTGAAAAGAGTGATTGATTTGTAGTAACAGAAATTATGAGCCATTACAGATTAGTTTGAAAACAACGTTAGAGTTGTACCTCATCAAACAATATTGTAGTGGCCATTTTAGTGAGTCCCCCGTCTGAAACATATTGTGCTCATGTTGCAATGGAAACAGCGCATTATATATGTTACATACCTATTCCGTACGACCACAACCATACTTCTCGTCAAGGAAAGACATGTAACTACAAGGAAATATAGGTTGTGTGCCTTCAGTTGGGGTTTCTCTTATTTCTAAAGGCCTTTTGAAGACAAGCATGGGTTGCTGAAGATCAATTCTAACCCGGACCTTAACGGGCATTAAAGGGTATTTAGGTTCCAAAAGGAGAGTAAAGAAACTGAAAGTTGACTGAGAAGCGATCTATTTAATAGAACAACATGATCCCGTAAGAAGAAGACGTTTCGGTGTAGATTCTAACACCGTTATCAAGCAAGTGAACGGTGTTAGAACCTACACCGAAACGTCGCTTATAATTGTAATAAAGAAGTTGTTCATCCATATATCCTATCCTTACGTAGTACTCCAACTTCTAAATGCCTATCTAAGAAAGGTCAACAAATAAAAAAAGCCCATGTGCACACACCAACCATCACACCTCGTAAATTTAACAACGAACGAATTGAATTAATTAAAACTGCCATTCTCATCAAAACTCTCACTGCAAAAAACCCTCAAGCTTAAATAGTTTGAAACAATTTACCCAAATCTAGAAGTCCTGGCAATTAGTAGTAATTAGTAAATTACCAATATTAGTATTAGAAGGATTTGTTTGTAAATGACGACTTGACCCAGGAACGAGCTCGACTGGCCACAAGGTAGCAAGTAAAAGACTAAATTTTAGCTGGAACCTGGGCTCGCGACGGAGAAATCGTGAAGAAGCTCGATTGGTTTGTAGTTATGATTACTAGGCGATTACAGAATCTCTAAAAACTCAACATCCGTCTGAAATTCTCTCGGGGTCCCCGAAATACTATTGAATAACCAATGCTGACGAGTAACACAATGGAATAACCAATGCTTACGAGAAACTCTATGGGATAACCGATGCTGATGAGAAACACCATGGATTAACCAATGCTGAGGAGAAACACCATGGAATAACCAATGCTGACGAAGAACACTATGGAGTAACCAATGCTGACGAAAAACACTATGGAGTAACCAATGCTGACGAAAAACACTATGGAATAACCGATGCTGGCGAGAAACACTATGCATTAACCAATGCTGACGAGAAACACCATGGAATAACCAATGCTGACGAGGAACACTTTGGAATAACCAAAGCTGACGAGAAACACTATGGAATAACCAATGCTGACGAGAAACACTATGGAATAACCAATGCTGACGAGAAACACTATGGAATTACCAATGCTGATGAGAAACACTATGGAATTACCAATGCTGACGAGAAACACTATGGAACAACCAATGCTGACGAGGAACACTATGGAATAACCAATGCTGACGAGAAACACTATTGATAAACCAATGCTGACGAGAATAATATAATCTTATTTTCCAATTTACCATTGCATTCTATATGTTGTTAGTAGCTTTGAACATAATCAACATTATAAATTAGGCATTATTTTTTTATATAAAGTATAAAGTATTATATAATAACGTTTAGACAGTTCAGCAACATTATCGGCTCGTGGAAGCAAGTAAGTCGTATGCACCTATCTCAGTTTTATGTTTTATTGCATGTTTGCAATCACAGTGTATGGAAATGAACGTATCCCTCAAATAATTACTGTGTGTGTTTAATGTAAATGATTTAAATCATCCTTGATGTAATTAATGTTTACACTATGTACTTATTAAGCTAGGTAACTATACTGTACACGCAAAACCCGTGAGCGCACATAACACTTGTTTTATTCAGTTGCTCATGTGTTGTTAAATTTTCAGTATTATTAAGCTCTATTTATGCCTACATTGTACACATTCAATAACATGCCGTCCGGCATATGATCTTTGGTAATTTACGGGCAGGTTGAATATTTATATCAATATTTGTGTGTTCTTATTATTCGGGTTACGTTGTATGTTACTAGAATGTTAAAGTAATACCTATCATTACGTTCACAAACATCAAAGATCGTGTAAGATTATTTTAGTAATTGGTAATTCATGTAGTATATGTCTTACTAAAGAATTATCTTCCCCGACAACAAATTCTAGGTATTATAATGGGCCTAGACCGAACATTAACCTTAAGGTTAATATAGGTCATAAGGTTTATTATATAAATATCCCATGATGATAATACGACTTATTGATCAAGTGTGATTTTGACATTCTTCAGGATCAATATGGATGCTAAACAGTTAAAACTATGATAAATAATCCGATGTTGTTTTATACCATGTGACTGAAATGTAAATAATGGAATATTTTTGTAAAACCCACAATGACATTTTTGTAAATGATTTAACATGTGTAAGTGATTTACAAACATCTCATTGCGGGTTTTAAAATAATTTGTATCATTTAATGTAACCTGTTCATTTATATATTTGTACATGAATATAGGTCACGCGTGGCATGTTTTTCTTGTGCTTTTTACGTTCAGTTGATGTTGATGTGATGTTCCCGTGTAAGAGCTAATTCAAGGAATACCCAGAGACTGATTTAATCAGATACTAGTTGTGATATACGATGTGCCATCGGGCAAATGGTGATGTTAATCCAGCCTGGGAATGTTAGTATATATTGCTGTTTTTGATTTTCGTAATTACCCTTTTCACGTATCAATTTGGAAATTGTCTGTAGGATTGCATTTTGCCACATAGGAACACTTTAACTGATTTCTTCCGATATGTAAGATAATTTGTTTCAGGAAAAACAAGTAGCAAGTGAATTCTCTCCCATATCTGGCAGGTCATGCATAAAGTATGTGTACTCTGACCCCACTTCATGAAACTCACATCCAAGGTCGAAAATCCCATCAGGTTAGCATTCACTGTTACAATATAAGTTGTTGTAGCATGATCTCTCGGGGTACATAGGATTTTATGCGTCCCACGTTAGGTTTTATTCCACTCGCCTCCGGCGTACCATGTACCCCGAGTGATCCTGCTGCAACGAAATTGATAATAACAGAAGAGAATGTTTGGATATTTGGCCAGATGTGGAAGGCGGAGACGGAGAAAAGGGAGATAACTCCCAGCAACTGCATTGAAAAAGACCAATGTGCTCTCTACTCTACAGCTCACGAGCTATATGCACTTATGTCCTGCCACGGAAGCACGAGGGCTGGAATGGGTTTCCACTGTACAAGCAGGCAACCGAGCATACGAGCGAAACCTCATCCAGCACACATCCAAACCATGCCTCCGAGCACCAACGGTGCTACGCCATCCACACCTTATCCAAATCAAACTGAGAATCAAACAAGGAAATAAAATTAGAATGAATTAAATCAAATAAACAAAATTATATGGGGAAAGATATTTATGTTATTAAATTGGTAATGATGTATTGTGAACCTCTCCCCCGCTCTTACCGTTGCTTGGGGGCACTGGTGCAGAATTGCGTCCCTTGGGCACGCCGGAAATCTATGATTCTTGTATCGAATCCCAGTTCGTCTAAGCACGACATAATTTCGGGCTTTCCTCCCACATTAAGCTGACACGCCGCGATATAAATGGAATACTGTTAACAGCGGCGTCGAACCCAACTCACTCACTCACTAAGCAAATAATGCAGTAAAGTGTCAATATCACATTATAACCAGCCATTATGTCAGAAAATAAAGTTGATGATATGTAACAGTATTTGAAAAGCCTAAACGAAAAAACTTGATAATGCCCTTCCAATTTATCAATTAATATCTTTTCATGCCAAAAATCTGGTAATTTGAAAAATTGTAAAATAAATTGGGTGCAATCATCGGAAATACTGTGCTGTATCATCGAAAATATATCATTTGTGTACGCGATCACAGACTGTTGGACAATTTGTGTCAAAACATCTGTATTCTTCAAAATAAATGGGGGAGTCATTTGAGCCTGGGGAGTTATCTGAGCCTACGACGGGGGTCTCGTTTGGGCCAAAGGGGAGTCATCTGAGCCTCCTACACCGGCATGCATCTCTCCCAACTCCACCCACTCACCACACAGGACCAACGGCAAACAGCAGGTCTGACAGGTGGCTGGACAGATAGTTAGATAGATAAACACTTAACTGATTTCCATCAAAATGAACAAATAAATATGGAGAGCGTGAAGTCCGTGAGGATAAGTAACTGACCATAACTGCAAATGGACACAGACGGGAAGTAGGCGCCGCGTTTATGAAAGTTGAGGTGCCTCTCCCTGCTTGGTCTGTTTTGGAGTACCTGAGGTATACCTGAAGTCGGCTTGTTTGAAAGTGTTTTTTCGTTGATTTAAAGGTCTCTACCGGAGGTATCTGCAATTGAACGCGCCACCAATTCGCTTGCAGGGAAGAAACCAAAGTATGCTAAAGTAAAGGTTGCTTTCAAAAGCGTAAGCTCATATGTTGAACTACAAACCACGTGAATTACCTGAAGTAATTTACTTCACAATTGCGCAGTAATAGGGCGACGACAATCCTGCTTATTGTTTGATTTACGCGTACATGACAGAGCTTTCCTCACTAGGAAATGTTGTGTAGGACCAGGCATATCCTGCAGTTTTTGCCACGTTGCGTTCTTACCTGGAGTTGCATTGTTTCCCCTGCTGCCGTTTTGCTTGGCCGTCTGCTGACTGTCTAGGACGAAAGGAACTGTAGGTACGGGCACCATGTCCTGTAGCATGGCACCTAGAACACTAGTGAGGGAATACACAAGCCGGCCGAATGCACCTATCCCAACATACGAAGCTGTCCTAGTCGTTGTTAGATTTGTTGGGGAAGGCCTGACGGGGATTTACCTTGTAGCATAAAATGCAGTCAAATGTTCCCGTCCGTAACTCCCTAAGACCAGATCGGGCCACGAGCCATTACGTTGCGCAAATGGTAGCAATACAACGCCCAGGAGTCGGGATGGTGTGTTACGTATATTCCCATGAAGATGTGAAAAGCCGTCGACCATGCACTTATGCAGTAGTTTAGACAATGATGATTCTACCGCAACCCCACTGGAGCCAGATTTATATACCTATACTGCTACTACAGAGGGATTTTTTTTATATGCAAATGATGATGTGATTCAACAATCGTCATGAGACTCAAGGAGGCGTTTTTTGTCTTGTTGAACACCCACCGATTTCGACACCCCCACATGCAACGATAGTTTTTCCCCACACTAGAACCATATATTTTGCAATAAGATAGACTGTGTGTCCAAAGCATACAACTGTATTTCCATTTGAACATTTGTGCCCAACCATAGAATAGAACATAAAATGGAAGAAGCGTAATATACAACTATGGAGAGCATTAGAAAATGCATTAGAATATAGAAATGTAGAATATAGAAATATATATATATAGAAATGTCTATATTCCAACATATACTTGTGGAGAACGCATACAAAGACAAATTGCGATCAGATATATCCAAGGTAGACTATTTGGAAGGAAATCTGGGTAGAACACATTTAGAACCTTTGGAGGGCCTACCAACATTTGTAGACGATATGTATGTATCTACAAGAAAACGATATGGTATTTCTACGAGGATCTGTGTCTTGTACAACTAGAGAAAATGGACCTGCAAAACGTATACTACAAGAAATACAAATAGCAACGCAGAAAGTATACGGATGTTGTGTACATACTTCTATTGCAAATACAAATTCCTATATAGGACGCCCTGGGGGCAAAATACGAGGCACAATACAACGAATACAAAAAGAAACAGAATACAAAGCAAAGAAAAAATGGAAGCTAAGATTTTCCAACGAAGAACCCAAAGGCATATTTCTGTGCAAAATAGATGTCTCTGAGTTGTCTCTAGAGGAAACGCAAAAAGGATCGGATATACTATATGCACAACTGTATTCCTTTGGATACGAGATTTATTCCATAGACTGTACTCGAGACTTTTCTGGTGTACTAGATAGAAAAAAACTAGTGGAATACCTACAAAGCGAGAGAGGTACAAGGTACACAAACGAACAATTCTAGACAATACAGCGTCTGTAGGAGAACATGTATGCTAAGGTATACAACAAAGTTGTTTCCAATTTCGAAGCAGGGGACGTCCGGAATCCAATAGGAGCAGACCTTTGCGAATATGTAGATTGTCCCAATACACACCAACAAAAAAAACATTTTTGCATCCAGATGTACAGAAAAGAGGTTGTTCCTGAATAGAAGTCTCTGTGTATACACCAGACGAAGACATAGGGCCGTGGGTTGTAGACGAAATTCTAGAGTTGGTATCCCCAAAAGAAGAACCACTATTTCTTGTACAACCACCAGAAAACTAATGGAGAAACTTGGCAAAGAAATTAGATAGATGTTGTATAGTCGCCTCTAGACCTCTTGGGAAGATATTTGCAGCATGGTATGCACATACAAAAACTTGGAGAATAGCAGGGATACATATACATCCGAAAAAAGAGACAATAGTAGATCCAAAGAAATGGGAAAGAGCAGTAGAATTTGCAATTGGAGACTTTGGGTTTCGCGCTTATCCAATATTTCGCATAGACATTCTATCTTCTACAAACGAAGGTGTAGATTTTGGACCACTTTGATGCTATACAAAAGCAAAGGATTCCAAAACTATTCTTGCACCATCCAAACAACCAACAAAAATATCCAAGACAGATACAAACCCTTCCATGCTTCTCCCATGCACAGAACATATAGAATGGATATTCTGAAAAAACAAATCCCAGGGAATAGGAAAAGAAGTTTCCCAATTCCAAGCAATTGAAACGGAAACAAAAAGACAAATATCCACACTTTCCAAATCCAATAGAGAACAAAGATTGCAAGGCATAGAAGACTGGTTGAACAGCAATCTATGGAAAGAAAATCTTGCAAAAATACATGAACAAAAAATACAAAAAGAAAAGGAGGAAAAGAAAAAGAGAGAACAAGATGTAGAAGAAATACAAAAAACATACAAGAATATAGAAGAATATAGAATTGTATCTACAGATACCAAAAATATTGTAGAACAACATTTGCGAAACTGGTGTAGAAAGGTGTCCACATTTTCTGGAAAAACTATTTCTATACTTGGATGGAAAGGAGAACTTGTTGTATTTCGGCATATGGATTATGAAAAAAATGTAGACAATTCCAGAGAACTTGTATATTGTTTTCCAACTATTTGGCAAACAAAAAGACTGCAAAAGTTGCACAACACACAAAACCAGACAGATATGGAAAGTCTATGTCTTGGATCCCAAAAGTAGAAGGAGATGAATTGTCTTTGCACGTAGAAGAAACAAAACGTTCTATAACAACGAGAACAAAAAAATAGAATACAATCCACCAGTTGTAGAAAAAACACCAAACCAAGAACTACTAGCTGCAAATACAAGGATAGACACATTCGAAGAAGGAGTGGAAGATTCTTCCATGCAATATATAGAAAAGGCCCGAGCATGGGAATAATGCACAAAAGTATTGGATATGGAAGGAGAATATACATGTCGAAAATTTGCCAAAAGTATATTTCGAGGATTGGATAGGACTATTCTGTTTCTACAAACAGCAGATGGATCGGAAATTCCAGTATATGGGACATTTTTGCAAGAAGAAGTTGCTAAATTGGATCCCTTGGATACATATGCAGCACCAATACTATGCAAAATAGGAACACAAAAGAGAACAATACATAGGAGAAAAGATAGATTGGTATATATACTGACACGCAAAAGAAAAGTCGAGTATGCAGTATACATGTTATTTATTTTCAACAGTAAAGACAAGAAATACTAATAGGGCAAGATTAACTGAAGAAAGTTTAATGGATTAAAAGGCAGATGACATAATTGCTTTTTTCAAATGTTTAGGGCTGACACCGTTTCGGGTCAATACTCAAAATGTCAGTCAATACCTGGTGTGACCACCATTAGCATTGATCACTGCCACACATCTCCTGTACGTTGAGTGGATCAGACGATTTGTGAAGGCCCTAGGGATCCTCCTGCACACATCCAGAGCAGCTATGCGTAGTTCATCGGCAGTTGTAGAGACTGGGCGCACATTGTGCAAACGCCTTTGAACCTCATCCCATAAGTGTTCGATGGGGTTCAGATCAGGCCTGAGGGCTGGCCACGGTAAAACACGGATGTTGTGTTGTTGCAGAAAGGCCATGGTAGCTCTGGCAACATGGGGACGAGCGTTGTCATGCTGGAAAATGTGTTGTTGAAGTTGTGCAAAAAATGGAACAACGTGGGGTCTGATCACTTGGTCAATATACTGCTGAACAGTGACGCTGTGTCCCCGACCTTGACCAACATTCAGAAATCACATGGGTCCAAGTCTCTCATTAAGTCCAATCCCTGCCCATATCATGAAACTAGGTCCACCCCATGGATCGCTTTCCACAACATTTCTGTCAGCGAAACGATCACCCAGACGCCGCCAAATTCTGACTCTTCCGTCTGCATGGGAGACACAAAAGCGACTTTCATCAGAGAAGATGACACGCCTCCACTCACAATGACGCCAATTGTAATGACCCTGTGCCCACTGAAGTCGTGCTTGTCGATGCAGTGGTTGGAGAACAGGATGACGTGCTGGTCGGCGACTTCTGAGGTTGGAACGGAGACATTGGATCACAGTGTCCTGGCTAATTTGTCGATTATGTGTTCCTATGGTCTGTCGAGGACTTTCACTTGCAGTTAGGAATGGATGTCGTTGGTGTTGACAGGTAATCTGCCGATCTTGTGACCCTGTGGTGACCCTAGGACGACCGGTCATCTGTGGTCTGTGTAGCATTGTATCGATGCAGGAGACGGTAAATTGTGGTTATGTTAACGTTGAAATGACGGGCAACATCTTGGACAGACTCTCCAGCTTCCAAACGTCCGATAGTCTGGTTTCTCTGAATTTGAGTTAGGCGTGGCATTGTTGACAAAGGAGTGGTAGGTCCATGAATCGGCCACAGTTTTATACCCACTACAGTTACTTATTTGCTTAAAACCACTTGCGTTTCTTTTGCGTGTGAGTATATATCTGTAAAACACTAGTACGCAAACATACATAAGGCAAAACAAGTCTAGATTGTCCTATTTTATTTGTAGCAATGTACAACTTTCCTCCATATTTTGTTCTACCCCAAACATTCTCTTCCTCTCCTTCTCTAAGGTATCCATCTATTTCCCATTCTCCTTCTCTGCAAGGATGCTTTTTGTTTGTCTCTATGTATTCTTTTGCAGTATATAAATGTTTGGCATTTCCAAAATCATATTTTTTCCAATCTTCTACACGAAATCTTCTTGGCATCCATTTTCTTGGACATATTCCATCGTTGTATGTGTATTCTATACTATATTTTTTTCCAATAAAGAATATTTTTCTATAGCATTCGAAAAGTATCTGGTTTTCTAGAGAATAGTGCTGTTGTAGGAGGGTCCTGTGGCGGAACCACAGGAGTTTCCTTTTTTCGCCTGTAGTAGTTTCCATAGTATAGCAATTGGAAGAAGAATGTATCCCGCTATATTTGTGTATGTGGCAAACCATTGCATATTTTTTTCTACAGATTCTTCTATATCCTCCACATCCTTTTCCAAGGACTCTACTTCTTCGTCTACATCCTCCACATCTTTTTCCAAGGACTCCAATTCTTCTTTCTTGTTTGCAATAGTGTTTCATATATCCAACAATACTCTATATATATCTTTCAATACATCATCGCGAGACACACGTTCTATAGGGTTGTCTCGTTCCACAGTTTCGACCCGTGTCCCACTTTCTATAAGGTTCTCTGTTTTTTCTATGTTCTTGCGTGCATTCGACTTTTTCCATATTCTATACAACCTCCTTATTCCAATACCATATCTCTTTTTCGCAACCTTCGCAGAGATGTTTCCACGCAGGGCACGAATTTCTTCCAATAGATTTTTTTTTATACATATTCTACAATATTTGTCTCCAATAGGAAATTTCCCAGGAATCCTGTACATGAGAATCCCATACGAGGAAATCTCCCAAGAATCCTATACCCAGGAAAAAGCAAGCAAATTGTTGTGTTTGCTATAGGATTTGCTATTTTTGCTATAGGGTTTGCTATATTTGCTACTAGCTTGGGATCCAATTTTGCAACTTCTTCTTGCAAAAATGTCCCATAAACTGGAATTTCCGATCCATCTGCTGTTTGTAGAAACAGAAAAGTCCTATCCAATCCTCGAAATATACTTTTGGCAAATTTTCGACATGTATATTCTCCTTCCATATCCAATACTTTTGTGTATTATTCCCATGCTCGGGCCTTTTCTATATATTGCATGGCAGAATTTTCCACTCCTTCTTCTTCGAATTTGTCTGTCCTTGTATTTGCAGCTAGTAGTTCTTGGTTTGGTGTTTATTCTACAGCTAGTGGATTGTATTCTATTTTTTTGTTCTCATTCTTGTAGAACGTTTTTGTTTCTTCTACGTGCAAAGACAATTCGTCTCCTTCTACTTTTGGGATCCAAGACATAGACTTTCCATATCTGTCTGGTTTTGTGTGTTGTGCCGAACTACAAGTTCTCCTTTCCATCCAAGTATAGAAATAGTTTTTCCAGAAAATGTGGACACCTTTCTACACCAGTTTCGCAAATGTTGTTCTACAATATTTTTGGTATCTGTAGATACAATTCTATATTCTTCTATATTCTTGTATGTTTTTTGTATTTCTTCTATATCTTGTTCTCTCTTTTTCTTTTCCTTCTTTTCTTTTTCTCCTTTTCTTTTTGTATTTTTTGTTCATGTATTTTTGCAAGATTTTCTTTCCATAGATTGTTGTCCAACCAGTCTTCTATGCCTTGCAATCTTTGTTCTCTATTGGATTTGGAAAGTGTGGATATTTGTCTTTTTGTTTCCGTTTCCATTGCTTGGAATTGGGAAACTTCTTTTCCTATTCTCTGGGATTTGTTTTTTCAGAATATCCATTCTATATGTTCTGTGCATGGGAGAAGCATGGAAGGGTTTGTATCTGTCTTGGATATTTTTGTTGGTTGTTTAGATGGTGCAAGAATAGTTTTGGAATCCTTTGCTTTTGTATAGCATCAAAGTGGTCCAAACTCTACACCTTCATTTGTAGAAGATAGAATTCTATGCAAAATATTGGACAAGCGCGAAACCCAAAGTCTCCAATTGCAAATTCTACTGCTCTTTCCCATTTCTTTTTGATCTTCTATTGTCTCTTTTTTCGGATGTATATGTATCCCTCCTATTCTTCAAGTCTTTGTATGTGTATACCATGCTGCAAATATCTTCCCAAGAGGTCAAGAGGCGCCAAGTTTCTCCATTAGTTTTCTGGTGGTTATACAAGAAATAGTGGTTCTTCTTTTGGGGATACCAACTCTAGAATTTCGTCTACAACCCACGGCCCTATGTCTTCATCTGGTGCATACACAGATACTTCTATTTGGGAGCAACTTATTTTCTGTACATCTGGATGCAAAAATGTTTTTTGAGGTGTGTATTGGGACAATCTACATATTCGCAAAGGTGTGCTCCTATTGGATTCCGGACGTCCCCTGCTTCGAAATTGGAAACAACTTTGTTGTATACCTTTGCAGAAAATGTTCTATTGATCCTATTGTATACCCAAGTACATACATATTCTCCTACAGACGCTGTATTGTCTAGAATTGTTTTCCTTTCTCCACAATCGTATTGTGTACCTTGTAGAAAGTATCTCTTGCTTTGTAGGTATTCTACTAGTTTTTTTCAATCTAGTACACCAGAAAAGTCTCGAGTACAGTCTATGGAATAAATCTCGTATCCAAAGGAATACAGTTGTGCATGAAGTATATCCAATCCTTTTTGTGTTTCCTCTAGAGACAACTCAGAGACATCTATTTTGCACAGAAATATGCCTTTGGGTTCTTCGTTGGAAAATCTTTTCGTCCATTTTTTTTAGATAGCCTAATACACACATATCATCTACAAATGTTGGTAGGCCCTCCAAAGGTTCTAGATGTGTTCTACCCAGATTTCCTTCCAAATAGTCTACCTTGGATATATCTGATGGCAAGTTGTCTTCGTATGCGTTCTCCACTAGTATATGTTGGAATATAGACATTTCTGCTCGTAATCCCATGCTCTCCATAGTTGAATATTTCGCTTCTTCCATTTTTTGTTCTATACTATGGTTGGGCACAAATGTTCAAATGGAAATTCGTTGGACACAGTTGTATGCTTTGGACTCACAGTCTATCCTATTGCAAAATATATGGTTCTAGTGTGGGAAAAAACTATCGTTGCATGTGGGGGTGTCGAAATCGGTGGGTGTTCAACAAGAAAAAACCGCCTTCTTGACAATTTAGTTTAGTTTCATGACGATTGTTGAATCACATCATCATTTTCACATAAAAAATCCCCGCTGTAGTAGCAGCATAGGTATATATATCTGGGTCCAGTGGGGTTGCGGTAGAACCATCATTGTCTATACTACTTATGCTGATATATTTTGGTGTTTGTTATTGAAATGGTTTAAATATAACCTGAACAGTCCGACACTAACCTTAACGGTATTTGGTCATTAAGCAGTTGGTTATCTGACGGCAACAGTAAACGGAAATCGACATACTCACCATTAATGATCTTTTCTCGCATGGCGTCCTTGACGTGAGACCTTACAACGTCGGCTTGATATGCGAGCGGGTCGCGCGGTGGCTGCGCCAAAATTGCATTATGCGCTGAATGCAACGGGCTATTGTCAAATGGTGCTGTGAGTTAGCAAGGAACTAGGCTCTAAGGGAATTTGGTATTGATTGCTACCCAAATGCGAGGCCGCGAACTGTGATAAAACAGCTAACGCGCACTGCACCTCATTATTTGAAGTAGGGTTCGTACCGGTTGATTGAACAGGTGGTAAGCTTGATACAAGTGAATCTAGCTTAATATTTTTTGTTGCATCTACACACATCTAGCGACAACATACCCGTATTGAATATTTCCGAGTTGTTGCTTGCTGAAGCGACTGCTGCATTTCCCCCAGCTTTCGTTGTCGCTGCCGCTGCCGTTGTGGTTTTCTTGGTTGCAGGCTGCTGTCTAGTTAACTTGTGAGCTAACGATGCTTTCCTTTTTGGTGGCATTGCTAGATCTTGTTCTGATCAATTGTTTTGATTCTCTTACTTCTATGTTGTGGAGACGTCCATCCAAATCCAGAGCCTTAAATGTAGTACACTTAAACGTCCGTATTCTCAAAGAAAGAGTGAGTAAGTGAGTTGGGTTTAACGCCACTTTTAACAGTATTCCAGTTATATCGCGGCGTGTCAGCTTAATGTGGGAGGAAAGCCCGAAGTGATGCAGGTCTCAGACGTTTAACACTTCGGTGAAACCCACGAGCACGGGTATGCTGCTGCCAAACCTAGAAACATAATCGGGGCGAACCGGGATTTGAACCCACAATCATAGGTTTCTGGCGTGCCCAAGGGACGCAACTCTGCACAGCGAATCGCGGCGCCTTAGGCGACTGGGCCACCCGTGCCCCCATCAAAGAAAGAGTAGATTTAGTCAAATCTAAACATAAACAATCTCTTATTATGATGTTATTCACTTAAACGTGGCGAAATGAATCTATGTAAAACTATGACTTTAATATATACCTGTTTTTTTCGGTTGCCTGTTGGGAAAGATCGGAGTACCAGGGGTGGCGGTGTGGCAATCTGTATCAAGAATAATCTGAATGTAAGGTTCAGTCCACTAGGTTTGGAAGCGGTTTGAGTGCAAGTGAAATCCGAAAACGGAAACTATTGGATTGGTAATTTCTAAAGACAGAAGTGATAATTATTGGGAACAAGTTTACCAATCAACTGGGGATTGCAGCGACCCCAGGAATGAAAACAATAATAGTTGGCGATTTTAATAACGTTATATTATAGACAAACTAAAAATACGATTGATAATCTTGAGAATACATGGTCTAAAGCAACCGAACCAACCAGGATAACGCAAACTTCAAAAACATTAATTAACCTGATATTTGTTTCAAATACAAGTATGTTTCGATGTTCAGGTGTTCTAGCCTCTAGCTTGCTGAATTCTTTTCACACTTCCTAGCCCTGCCTGCTGGATTCCTCATTCCACTCGGTATCTTGTAGATTACGTAATGTGACAAATGAGTGTGACAAACGGCATTGGGACCACTCGTAAGTGTCCGTAGACTAAAGTCACGAGACACCATGCCTACCCGTAACCTTCGTAAGTGTCCGTGACCTATTCGACCCTTTTCGCTCAGTTCCGTAACGTCGTAGGCACGACGGTAAATTTGCACTTAGTTTCACAGTGTGGACGTAGCTCAGTCGGGCTAACAATCCGAAGATCACGAGTTCGCGTCCGACGAATTCTCACAAAAACTGGTTGCTTGTCTTTCAGACACGTGACCTACAGCAGAGATCGTCCCCACGAGAAGGTGTGGTACTGTATTCTACAGGTGCTCCCATACATAGGTTAAGACAAAAGCGAACATAAAATTTGTAAATTTTCTTGAACTTACCTGAATGGCGTTATTGAAGGTGGTTCACGTTTCATTCTAGGAACCTTTTCAAATCGTTACATTTGTGCGAATCTCCGATATCTTAATTTTAACTGAGTATATGTTTGATTTTTTTATCGGCAAATAACAGCGCGGTGGTAAATTATAAACCATTAAAGAAAATGTATGATCAAAACGTTTAACAAAAAACCCTTCATTTTCGTGTTCATCATGTCAGTTGCTGAAATACGAACATTCGGTGAGCGAGTTTAGATTTATAGTCACATCGGCAATATTTCAGCCATATCGTGACTAAATCAAGTTGTACAGTAATAATACATAATTATAGACTATAACATCTATCGACAAAGGACGGTAAACGCACTATATTATCACAGGTATAAATCTAAAACAATTATGTAACCATAAAAAATATGACTATTACACATTTACATTGTAAAAATAGGCTATAGATCACCAGCAACCAAAGTTTGACCACCATACTAGGGGCCATGGTGACTTACGGTACTTCTGCCACCTACCTGGTACCTAAGCAGGATTTACACCATCCCTCTGGCTACTGGCGATTGTTAGAAAGTTTAAGCCAAAACATTTAAAACCTACATTTATTCTACAATTAAAACCTTGGAAAAAAATATTTAAAAAATATAATGGTATTTATGTACCCTCTCAGGGGGAAAAATATTTTACGTTACTTCAACCCCCTTGAAGGTACAGCCACTAACAATCTCAGTTATTCATCCATTCTACCAAATTATATCACATACTTTTTTACAATACATATTATCAAAATTTATCAATGAACTCTATTTTTAAAAACAACAACCAAGAATTAAACAAGAACTTACTCTAAAAATATCCGTTATGGATGAAACTTGGAAATAATTATCTCTTGTGATGGAAAAATCAATAGTCAAGCAGGACATGCTTGACCGTGTTTCTCTCATCACAAGGGACCGAAATGGAGGATATTCACTTTTCAATAAATATTCATGTGTATAACGCGAATGGCCAATACGACATTGCTGCATAATGACCTCTTCAAATCTGGACTGACAACCGGAGGAGGTGTAACCAATAGTTGGTTTTATTGCATGTAATTTATTTGTACCTGCTTTGGGTGTCCCATGTCTTTTGCATTAGTCTTTGATAGCAACTAATTAAAGGTTTGTAGTCGCTGTATGGTACAAAAAGTGGTGTCGCAGATTTGTTGAGAGCTGCCTTTGCTGCAGCATCAGACATAGTGTTACCTGCGATTCCAGTAGCAGGGTCATTGTATAGTTCTAAAATATCTAAAATAAATGGATGACTTGAAGAGTTCGATTTTATTGCTTGTAGACACGATAATGAATGTGAAAAGATGATGAACCGTTTACAGCTGCGCTGTTTTTGAATTTATTCCAAAGCCGTTAATATTGTTTTGGCTTAAGCGGTGAAAATTTAGCTGTGGTCTGGTAGTCGGGATGATGCGGTTTTGGATCCAATAACAGCAGCACTTGAGACTTTGCCACCATCTGTTGATCCATCTGTAAAAATTGAACGGGGGATTCATATTTATTTCTAACCTGTATATATATTTGTTGATATACTTATTGATTTGTTTTTGATTTTTTAAAATGCGTAAGAGTAAAGTCTACTTCCGGTCTGATAAGTTGCCAATGAGGAGAAGACAAAAGCCGGAACGTAGAAATATACTGAACCGCAAAAGAAACGTCACCCCAACACTACGAACACCACCAAAACTATAAATGACCGACATGCGTAGTGGAAGACCAAGGGTCACCACCCGATGTCAGGATCGTCTG
This sequence comes from Haliotis cracherodii, assembly GCF_022045235.1. NCBI lineage: Eukaryota > Metazoa > Mollusca > Gastropoda > Lepetellida > Haliotidae > Haliotis > Haliotis cracherodii. The sequence goes on from NW_027266286.1 coordinate 37,572,151, forward strand.
ATTTTGCGAAAGCACCTTCAAGATCGCTTTGTTACTGCTGCGGAAACTGCTCGACAGACCATGGGGACACACCAGCGACACATTAGTGCGGACACCGTGTGTTGACGATTGACGAGCAGACACCTCCACTGTCTTAGGCCACACCGAGGACCCATTCTGCCCACACTGCGAGAGCAACAAGAGACTTCTCTCCAGCAGAATGGCATAAGAACCATGCAGTGGTCCCGATTTAAATGCCCATGGCCTTCATCAACACCCTCATCCATTCCATGTATCGACGTTGCACGGTAGTCATCAATGCATATGGCGTACACACGAGATAATGACATGTGATGCCATTTTCTTCGAGACTAGCGTTGTGTTTAACTTTCAGAACAAATGACACTTTAATTTCAACCTTGGTGATCAGTTTTGCCAAGTTTCATCTTTTTAATATGTCTCAAAGTATGTTAACATTGTTTGGACAAATAAGGTTTCTCATATATCTATCCATGGTGACGTTTCTTTGCGGTTTAGTATATTATCCAACTCAATATTAGCAGCTGTAATGTGGGGTTTAATCCGAATGCCTAGTGGTGGGACCAGCTTAGGCTTACTTAGAAATCTGATCACCTCCCCACTCAAATGGTCAAATGACGATCGAAAATTAGTCCCAGGAACTTGGCCTCCTCTACAACCTAATAGGAGTGCCGTGTAAAAAAAGCTCTGGATCTTTGTGGTGTTTGTATTTCCTACAAACATGAACACAATTTGTCTTACCTTTTGAAAACTTTTCAAGACACCGTTTTTGGACTTTGTTGAAACATAGCTGCAACTGTCTCTCGATGGTATGCATATTTTTGCCACGACATGAAATGTTAAAATCGTCCACAAAAAGGGAACTCATCAATGGAATCATTTTAAACCTTTGACAGACTATCAATCTTTATACTAAACTGAGTTACAGACAAAATACTGCCTTATGGGACATCCAGATCATGATTATAATGGTCAAACAGGGTGGAACCCATACGAACCTGAAATTGTCGGTCTGTTAAAAATTGGGATATAAATTGAGGCAAACGACCTCCTTACCCCAAATCATGTAGATCTTTTAAAATACCATACTTCCATGTGGTATCATACGCTTTTTCTTAATCGAAAAAGATTCAATTTGATACTGCATGCTGATTATTTTCAATTGCATATTTGACAAAAGATTCTGAACTTACCAGATGGTAAATGGTACTTTTATTTTGACGAAAAACAACATTGAATGTTAGTTATGAGATTTTTGTTTCCATTGTCGGGTTAATCTAACGTGTTATGTTAAGGAAACAATAAATGACAATAAATATTCTTCAATCTAAATTTCAAGTGTTTTGGAGGAATGTTTGATTTGTCATTTTCCGGTTAATATGACGAGAGAAAAACGAAAATAAGATCGTGAATTCTGATAGCAAAATTTCCGTAAGTCGCGGGATGTGATGGCACAGACAGGGGTAGTCTGCTGATAATCTTTCGTAACAAAACAATTACAGTAATTTTTTTAATATTTCGCCTGTCACATACAGAATATACATAAATCAAAACATAATATCAGTAATCACCAGTAGTATGAAATAACAATGTGACGAAATATTTGGCGTATTGTTTTACCCGTTTGACCTTGCATGTTCTCGTGACCCGGAAACAGTATATATTGAAAGGTAAGGATCCTCCATTCTGTATTCCTTGTGAGGAAAGAATCACAGTCCAGCATGTCCTGCTTTACTGTATTGATTTTTCAAAAACAAGGGATCAATATTCCAAAGTTTCAACGCTAAAGGATCTTATTACCAATATCAGCTCTCATTTAATCCTTTTTTTAAAGAAACTGTTAAATACATTTTGAAACACGTGTTTGTAATTAATAAATGATATTTTATTATTGGTAGAATAAATTGGAAAACTAAGATTGTTAATGGCATTATCTCGAAGGGGGTTGAAGTAGTGTTTAAAGGATTGTTCCCCTGATATGGTACGTAGGTCCACGTCATTCACAGTATATTTATTCCTACCACGTTTTTAATCGCAGAAAATATGTTCTTTTAATTCGGCTAAATTGTCAATAATCGCCAACACCTGGAAGGATGATGTCTATCCTGCTTGGGTTCATGCAAGCAGCAAACGTACTCTAAATCCCCAAGATGCCTCGTATGGTGATCTACCTTCAGTTCCTAGCGATCAATAGCTCGTTTTTATGATGTATTGTTCTGTATAGTGATGTATTTTTATGGTTCCATGCTAGTTTTCAATAATAATCTGTGATAAGTCTAGTTATTTTACTGTCTGTTGTTGACAGGTTCTTAGAGTTTACATATATTTATTATATATTACCCGCATGTCTCCCTGATCATTGACGATTTCTAGTCATACTAACAGTGCCATGTTGCTGGTATCGTACTAAACGTCGGGAAAATGTGCTCTGGGCAACATTGAAATGCCTTGACACTGATGTTTGTGATTTCTATGCTGCCAATAAAAGTAGGTAAATTTTGTTTTTCCTATTATTTCAAGATTTTATGGCATATTTCTGAATTGATAATTTTCAAACGATTTCATTTACTAAATCCCACTGAGGTGACCATGTGACGATCGAACAACATATGCCATGAAACCTTTCTGTGATATTGAACAGCAATGGCGCTAAGTCATTGTCATGTGAGAAATATCGCTCAGCTCATCAACGCCCTTCAAAAACGTTGTCATGATTATTTGAAAAGGATACCCAAGAACATTTATTCGTAATTTATTCGTAACTGAAAATATTTTCTTATGCATAAATACAGTGTAAACCAACATCTTGTTTTGTAATAAAGAACAAACCGTCAGAACAGCTGCAGTGTATATGCCTCGTCCTGTCGTACGTACAATTGACGTAGCTCTGCACTATTCTCGATGGCCTGTCTCCATAATGGGCTCTGAGTATGGTTTTACGCCGCTTTTAGCAATATTCCAGCAATATCACGGCGGGGGACACCAGAAAGGGACTTCACACATTGTACCCATGTCGGGAATCGAACCCGGGTTTTCGGCGTGACGAGCGAACGCTTTAACCGCTAGGCTACCCGACCGCCCCTAATGGGCTCTGAATATATACTGACATTGTTTATTCCACATAGTGTCCTTCATGTCGCCGTGGCAGAATACTACGTTGTTTAGTCTTCGGTTCTAATTACGCTGGCGACACCGGATGTTCGTGAAATTGTTCTATCATCATGGTACACCATAGGGAAGTTCTCAACACATCTACGTAGTCATCATCGAAAGCTAAAAAGCAAACAATGAAAATTGTACAAGGGCTGGTCAAAGAGTTCTAAGCCTAACAAACAAAACCAACACTTGTGAAATTTTATTTTTCAACATAATGTCCCTGCTTTTTAATACTCTTCTCATATCGATAGTGAAGCTTTTTACTTCCAGTCAGGAAAACGTTTTTTGAAGCCACTCTGAAAAAAACATTCACGGCAGCTTTGAGGGCATTGTTGTCGTCATAGCGCTTTCCACGAAAGAGTGCTTTCTGTGTGGGAAGCACTTGGAAATCACTTGGTGCCAGGTCTCGAGTATGGAGGTTGGGGAAGCTCCACATTGTCGCACAATAGCCTTTGCAAGTCGAGAGGTGTGAGAAAAGGTATTGTCATGAACAAGTAGAACTCGAGCAGTCAGTCATTCCACCATTTCTTTGATAGAATCTCTTAGGCGATGAAGCAAATCAGCAGAGTTGGCACCGGTAGTCGTCTTTTGACTTTCTAAGTAGTCAACAAGGATCACACCCTTGCATCCCAGAATAAAGTGGACATAACTTTCTTCACTTGAATTTCGTTGCCAGAGAAGTGGAATGGTGCCATTCCATGGATTAACTTTTTTACTTTTGTTTATAGTGGTGGATATGTCATCCGTTACTAATCTCCTTTTGAATTTGACGAAATCCTTCTCGATTAGCTCTACATTTTCTGTGTCAATGTCTGTTTTTTCCCCCTTAAAATCCAAATTTAGAAAGTTTGGCACCCAACGAGCAGATATCTTATTCATCTGTTAATGTTCATGAATAATTGTTTCAATGGATCCATGGCTTAGACCCGTGTCTTCCTTAAGTTCAGCAATGGTTATATGTCTACCTGACAGTATAGGTTTTTCTATCTCCTTGATTGAATCTTCATTGATGGAAGTTGAGGGACGTCCAGACCTTGTGTCATCATCAAGGCTTGTTCTCCCAGGCTTACAAAGCTGCCAAACGTTTAACAGTGGAATGGCTAGAGCACTTATCCCCTTGCACATGTGACATGCGGTCATGAATTTCTTGGGGAGTACTTTTCTCTTAAGTCAGAAACGTGATGACTGCTCGGTACTCGTTCTTTTCCATTTCTGTGTCCATTCACGTTCAACTGACAGTCTCTAGTATACAAACGGTCTCAACAGGCCAAATACACTTGCAATTAACTACTCAAACAATGTACTACATTGACTAGTTCACTTTGTTATGGCGCGTAGTTGAAAGTGATTCAGGCTTAGAACTTTGTGACCAGCCCTCGTATTGAATAAATAGTCATGCGCAATTTATTGCATTAACAACTTAACATTTAGCCATATTGATAATACTAGTATAATAAACATTATGACCTATGATAACCTTTAAAGGTTATTGTGTGGTCAAGACTGATTATAATTCCTAGAATTAGTTGACGGGGAATTAACTTTGGACTGCACACCTTAAAACAACCAAGAGAAGCATCTGTTAGTGGCCAGTCTTTATTCCGTGTATCTCATCAGTCATTTACATATCGCAATAAAACATAAACAAAGTACAACCTAAGACAATTAAAGTATTCCGAAAATTATGAATTAACAGTTACATTATAAATCTTACAATGTATCATACAATAAACAATTGCATTTAACAATGAAACGAAGACACTTTACATTTGGTTGAAAATAAAATACACGTGATATAGCGCAATTAAGGACAATGTATTTTAAATAGATAGGATGACTCTTCGGTAAGACACGTACTACATGTGTTACCAATAACTAAAATAATCTTACATGATCTTTGCTATTTATGAAGAACGTAATGATAAGCGTTACTTTAATATACCTAGCAGAAGATCACCTAAACCGAATAATAACAATAAACATACATTAATAAATATCTTACAAATTCTAAAATAATCTTACATGATCTTCGATGTTTTATGAAAAACGTTATGATGCTTTACTTTAATACAACCTTACAGACTACAACTTAAAACGAATAATAAGAATAGACAAATATTAATAAATATCTCACCCATTACTAAAATAATCTTATATGATCTTTGATGTTTATGAGAAACGTAAAGATGAGCTTTGCTTTAATATAACCTTACTGAATACAACTTAAACCGAATAATAAGAATACACAAATATTAATAAATATCTTACCCATTACTAAAATAATCTTACATGATCTTTGATGTTTATGAGAGGCGTAAAGATGAGCTTTGCTTTAATACAACCTTACAGAATACAACTTAAACCGAATAATAAGAATACACAAGTATTAATAAATGTCTCACCCATTACTAAAATAATCTCTCATGATCTTTGATGTTTATGAGAAACGTAAAGATGAGCCTTGCTTTAATACAACCTTACAAAATACAACTTAAACCGAATAATAAGAATACACAAATATTAATAAATATCTCACCCATTCCTAAAATAATCTTACATGATCTTTGATGTTTATGAGAAACGTAAAGATGAGCTTTGCTTTAATACAACCTCACAGAATACAACTAAAACCGAATAATAAGAATACACAAATACTAATAAGATTTCAATCTGCTAATAAAATAATATGGCCACATGTTTTATATCTAAACTACCGTTAATAACCAAAAGTCATATCCCAAACGGCATGTCATTGAATGTATGCAATGTAGACACAAATAGAGCTTAATAATACTGAAAATATAGCAATACATGAGCAACTGAATAAAACAAGTGTTATGTGCGCTCACGGGTTTTGCGTGTACAGTATAGTTACCTCGCTTAATAAGTACATTGTTTAAACATTAATTACATCAAGGGTAGTTTGAATCATTTGAATGGAACACACACAGTAATCATTTAAAGATACATTCATTTACATACACCTCAGTTGCAAACATTCGATAAAATATACAATTGACAACAGATGCACAGGAATTACTTTGCTTCCACGAGGCCGATTATGTGTAATTTTAATTTGCTGAACCAATGTCTAAAAACGTAATCATATTATATTTTACGCTATTTTAATATACTCTATATTGTTAGATTGTTTCTAGTGCTACATGATCTAACCTAACTAAACTGAGCGGCAAAAGAAAGTATAGGTCGAGTTCCATGATCGATAAAAAAATAACAAGATGTTTTGTTGTGAATTATAATATAATCTAGGGAGGGGTAACAAATGATTGATCAACCACAGTTTGAATGAAATTGTGCAATCACAGGTAATGTAAGCTCAAGGTAAACAATGGTGGGGTAAGAAATTTCATTTTCAAAAGTTGTCTGAAATGTCATCAAAAAATTGTCAGACACACTACAAGTTCATTGTCGACACAATTGCCTTCAATAGCGTGTATGACCTCCAGCTGCCTCAATGCATGCTGTGATACGCCGCCTCATCGATGACGTCAGTCTTCTGATGACGTGGACTGGAATCCGTTGCCACTCGTCTCTCAGTGCCTGCTGCAATTCTTGTCTGTTGACGGGGGACAGAGAGCGTGCTCTAATCTGTCTGTCAAGATGGTCCCATGGGTCCCACGTGAGTGGGCAGGCCAGGGCAAAACGTCAACGTTCTGCTGGTTTAGAAAGTTCCGAGTCAGTCTTGCAGTATGGGGCCCGGCATTGTCGTGTTGAAACAATGTCCCCTGCTGTTGGTTTTGTAAGAACGGAAGCACAACTGGCTGCAACACTTGGTATCTGGACTGCACAGCGTTCAGGTTTCCCTGTATAATCACCAAATCAGTCTTCTGATCCCCACAAATACCGCCCCACACCATGACACCTCCCCCGCCGAATGGATGGACCTCTCAAATACACGCCGGAGCCAAACGTTCCCCTCTGCGTCGAGAAACTCGTTCTCTGCTGTCATTTCGAAACAAGTTAAACCGATTTTCATCAGTAAACACTTGACGCCAATTTCTCACTTGCCAGCGTCGAACCTGCCTCGCCAATCGCAGTCTCAGGCGTCGATGTTGAGTAGTCAGTACCATTCCTCGGAAAGGACGATACGCTCGGATTCCAGCAGCACGAATTCGTCGTAGTACTGTGCGTTGGTATGTCCCAACGCAGTTGCTGACGTCGCCGTCGCCGTCGCCGTTACGAATCTCTTTCGCAGGTGAATGAGTCGTATCTGACCGTCTTCCAGTGGTGTTGTCACTCGGGGTCGTCCGGTTCTAGGCCTGTCCTGTGTCCTCCCTGTCCGTCTGTACCGTTGAATCAACGGCTACTATCAATGGTGTACAACCAAACCTTCTGGCAATTTGGACCTGTGTTGCCCCCATTTCGGCCATACCGATGGGTCTCTCTCTGTGCACCTGTGACAGTCGTGGCATTTATTTTGTGTGCTTTCATCACGTGTGGTTATACCCTGCAGACGAACGCATTCATACAGCTAACATGCACGAGCAGTTTATGCCATAGGCGGGAAACCTGTTTCACCATTTTTTTGTCACCGCACGAGGTGGCGCGTTCGGGTGAGGTGTTTTTTGGTACCTGTTTCTGGGCAGTCGCAATACCCACTTTCCACTAGTTATCGCTGTTTTTAGGAAACTTACAAATTGCCAACCTATACTTTCTTTTGCCGCTTAGTTTATAATACTAACTTTAATGGTTACCTTAATCACTAATGCCCAATTTGAAATGTTGATTATATTCAAAGCAACTAAGAACATAGAATGCAATAGAAAACAGGAAAAATAGGAATATAGTTTAAGAACATACAGTATATATGAAGTGAACATATCTTACCTTAAAACAAGCAAGAGAAGCATCTGTTAAAGGCCAGTCTTTATTCCGTGTATCTCATCAGTGAGGTACCCGGAATAAAGGCCGTTATTTATACCACCGATGCTCTTAGGTTATGATATGGTCGCATTTTCAATTATCACTTACTTAAACAATACCTATAAAATGTTGCTAATCTAACGTGCTGACTGTCTGAATTTAGAGATTACCTCGCAGTTGTGAAGGACATGAGTATGCAGAAATGACTAAAATTACATAAGTTTTCTCGGAGAGCGCGTTATCATAGAGTAATGTTTACTTCTCTCGTTGGACATGTAGTCTTAACGATTAGCTCATAACGCTCATAGACTAAATCTTGGGAATGAAGGCAGGCGTATATCAACACCGACTAATAATAGACTTCGGACGGAACACGCATGTAGTCTTAAGGCTTAATACATAATGCCTATCAACTACATACATGTAGCCTTAACCCTTAATACACAATGCTTAACAACCAAACCTTGCGTATATCATCGCCGACTGAGATAGACTTTTAGTACACACATTATTAAGTAATATACACCAAATATGTTGTTTAGTCTTATTTTATAAAGTCAAAATTGTTAATAAAAAATAGAAGAAAATATGTATTTTGGAACTATGACACTGGTATCTCTTAAGTTAATTTTCAAAATAAAACTGCAGTCAAGCTCATTTTCATATTAAAACTGCAGGTCTTTATTCTTAATAATGAAACACTGGCTATGAGTAATGAAGAAAAACCTTTATACTTATTTATTCATAAGAACTGTCGAAGTGTGTTGAATGCATTTATGACCTTGATTTGAGCATATCGCTTACCAAAACTGTTGTCGCATCATGTTTAACTGGTTCATTATGTTTTTTGAAATTCAAATATTTACCCATACGTCCGTGCCCAAATATATCTAATTTATTCAACAACAAACATGTGTATTTATTGAATTGATTGTTATTTTGTCTGACCCATTATCTATTATGTTTGAATTAGATGTTTTCTATGTCCTCCACTTTAATTTCCTCGGCCTTAGGTAATTCGTCTGGCTTCACTCATTCACTCACTCACACATAAAGCATATTTATCAGGACCCAAATGCCCCCTAAGTTGTGTATGTTTGTTGTTTAACGCCACACTCAGCAATATTCCAGCTAAATGACGGCGGTCTGTACATAATCTGGGTGTGGTCCAGTCAATCCAGTGATTGACACCATGAGCATCGATCCACGCAATTGGGATACGATGACATGCATCTAACAAGTCAGCGAGCCTGACCAACCGATCCCGTTAATCGCCTCTACATTTGTCACAGAGTATATATACTGAGTGAATGATTGAGTTGGGTTTAACGCCGCTTTTAACAGTATTCCTGTTATTTCACGGCGTGTCAGCTTAATGTGGGAGGTAGGCCCGAAGTGATGCAGGTCTCAGACGTTTACCACGTCGGTGAAACCCACGAGCACGGGTATGGTGCTGTCAAACCTAGAAACATATAATGTGGGAGACCCGGGATTCGAACTCAAAAACATAGGTTTCTGAATATATATATATATAGAGAGAGGTTATCACGCGAATGTGTTTGGGGATGGTAAATATCCTGTGTGAGGAATAAACATTGTATTGCCCTGGCGAGCTAAATACATAGTGAACTCATAATTAGGAGATAAACCTACTGTGTTTTGAGATTTGAAGTGTTCAAAACAAATAGGTTTTGAAAAAGAAGTTGACAAATAACACACCAAACTTAGTCCAAAGATAGATGTTTTAATTTCATCGCAACCTGCTCAGCACTATTTGGTCTTTCTTGGAAATGAACGAGAGAAGTAATTTCTTTGAAATCGAGAGAAAGTTTTATTAGGTAGTTTGCAACTGACCCATTAGATAATTAACAAAATCAAAATATACGCCTCTCCACGCGGAACTTGGATGTGGCAGAACTGGACATACATAACGGTTACTTACATCTCACAACTGTCAATAGCTGACAGTGTTGTGTCTACATTTTGTGCCTCAGACACGTAACACCAGTAATGATGACAACCCGGATCTATGATGTGGTTCTACATTAACCTGCAGATTTACTGGGAATGAGCCTGCTGGTACAATACGATTGCCAATGGAACTGAGGTTGACTGTTGAAGCCGCTTTTTTGACACGAGGAACCTGCATGATTTGACCTGTCAATCTCAAGATTTGACGAATTCAAAACCTGTGTATTGAAGCAATGAGACATTTGTGACTCGTGTATGATTTTCATAAGTGTGCATGTCCTGAAATGAATTTCATGAAGTTTGAAAAGCTGTGACTTCAGTGATGTCGGGACATAGTTTTCGTGGCATTTCGAAGGGACGAGTGTTTTGTGATGTATTTCAAATCTCCTCATGCCATATCTTTACGGTGGTGGTTGAAGGAGATGACAATGACTATCGACAGGTTTGTAAACAACATGTTTTCGTGAATAAAGTTCCTCCAAACACATTTTTTTAAAATCTCATATTTTACGAAATTGCTTGTTCCGAGTCTATTCGTCATGGAACATGTCCCTAACAGTTTCATAAACATTTCATTTGTAGGCAAAAGTTATCCCTTCGTAAAGTCTTGTAATCTCATCATCGAAGCAGTCAGGGTTACGGTGGAGAACATCATAACGTCTCCAAAAACATCCGATATCAAACTACCGTATTTCCTCTATTTGTTAAATACATAGTGTCTATTCCTAATTCAGGATATTTACCGTCCTAAAACACAGAAGCGTGCTAACCTCTTTATCATATAATTTCATTCTTCAATTCTTTGCTCGGAATCTCTTTCCATCTCTCACAAACATTACCTAAACCTTGCAAATTTCCTGGAATGTGCGCATTAACATATATTACGTCAGAGGGTAAGTGAGTTGAGGGTAAGTCAGACAATGACAGTAGCCAATATAGTTCCAATTGAAACCTGTTTCTTATACAGTGTCGTAATTACATCTATGCAAACCAACAATTGCCTACACAAATTGTTTCCACTTGCCTATTGCGGCAATCCATCGGTCTGTCCGATAGAGAAGCTGCCCTTTATCAAAGGGAAGCTGCACAAACCCTCAATGATACGTCACGGACACAGTCAGACAGTCGACCTGTCCTGTCATAACGTTACAAAGTGCAGTCAGATGTACACACAGCGATAAAACGAAACAAGGTAACAATTCGAACATATTTCGGCCAAATCCAACTGTTTTAATTTGAAGAAAAGGTTCCAAGCCGCAGATTCTACAAGCACAATATATATCGCCAAAGGTGCCCAAACTTGTAAAATGTCTTAGCTACGTCACATTTAGACTCTGATTTTCAGTATATTAGGCTATTCTTTTGATAATGATAGCAATTATCCCAGTAGTTTCACCAGATTCTCGATGGTTAATACTGACTCGATCGCCGAAAAACAAGGGGCGACGCCATGTTTATTTATAAACAGTGAAAGTAGTCCCAACTTGACCTTTGATATTTGCATTTCTATCCGCATATGATCCAAACAAATATCATTTTTATCCGTTGGCTTTATCCTGCCGAGAAACCAAAACCTTATATGATAAATATTTATATTCATACATACACATGTATACAAACATCAATGTGTATTTGTGCACACACACCACATTTACGCCTCCCACGATTATCACTATAACGTCAAAAACATGACTGTCGCCTGTGACTACGTTTGACTTCTCCCTTATTGTCACTGTTACGTCATAGGCATTATGACTCCACAAATACTACTGTTGTGCGTTGCCTATGACTACAAAGGTTGCATTACGTAAAGTATACATTACACCCGAAGAGCCGTTGAACGGCGAAAGATCTTATGTGCATGAAGGAGTTTTGACAAGCACGAATAGCTGGACTCTGTTTTTGTGTGTGTGTTGTATGTAATGCTTATACACCTGAAGAAATTACTTGTTTATATATATAAACATACATACACACATACATACATTCCCTCACAAGACAAATGGGGTGGTCGGGTAGCCTAGTGGTTAAAGCGTTCGCTCGTTACGCCGAAGACCCGGGTTCGATTCCCGACATGGGTACAATGTGTGAAGCCAATTTCTGGTGTCCCCCGCCGTGATATTGCTGGGATATTGCTAAAAGCGGCGTTAAACAATACTCACTCACTCACTCACTCTCTCAAGACAAATACGATACAAACTAACGCATGCACACCATGTCATACCTTACCATGCATTGACATTCACGACAGTCATTCCTCAGTATGCCAAACCACATATCATACATACTATACCATACTATAAACGGCCCTGCCTTCCACAAAACACATCCCACTCGTTATACACACCCAACATGCCCTACATGGCATAGTGTGGTGTACACAATGCCCCGCAGACCATACCACTCAGCAGAAACATACCCGTCATTCCCAACACAGAATACCCCCACACCATCCATTCACTTAATCACACATTTACAATAGTCCACCCATATCATACCACCCACAACACACAAGGCAACAACCGCTCAACACATCTGAACACATCTATTTACACGCTTTGTTTTGAATGATTTGAATTTTTATGTATTTATATTTATATTTTATTAAGTCCCAGCACCATAGAATAATAATGTGGGCTCAATCAAAGATTGCTACAGTTTGGTACACACATCACAAGACATTGCACCAGCACTTTTGAATTAGCTCTACTTAAAAATTGTTCTTTTACCGTTTTCCTCATATCAACATGTTCGATGAGCCATTGACAGATACATTTTCCTGCCCACAAAGGAAGTTGTATTTAGTAATTTTCACTGATTTTGGTCTGAAATGTATAATCTGGGTCTTGTCTCTGTTCACAAGAAGCCTCCACTTTGTACACCAATTACTTAGCACTGCCAGCATACGCTGAATAGATAGTTCATCCGTGCCTATAAATGCGATATCGTCAGCATACAATAGATATCGATATCACATGCACATCAAACTGAACGCCACATTTTAGATTATTAATTTTCTCAGCTAAGGCATTGACATACGTTGAAAATAATGTAGGAGACAATTTGCAGCCTTGTTTGACATCAGAATATAAGTTATGTATTGCATCTTAAATTCTTCCTTTGATGCCAAATTTCATCATCTTAAACCATAAGCAGTTACGGTTTATATTATCGAATGCTGAATATCCCGTTATTAATAAAATTAACCAGTGAATATACATGTTCTAAACATTTTTTTCGGTCGAAAACCATTTTGTCCCTCGGAGAGAAGATCACTTTTCTCGAGCCATATCTTCAATCGTTGATTTAGTATGTCACTTTATACCTTGCATGAAACAGATATCATGGTAAGTCCCCTGCATACAAGTGGGACACGAGCATTTGATCCATTCTTAGGAATGGGTTTAATTAAGCCATGTCTCCGCGCAGCAGGTGAAACAGAGTTTGAATAACATAATTGTAGTATTTTACTTAGAAGGTTAATGCAGTGCTGCTTTTGAAGAACTTCAACAGGTGTCTATCTCAGTGGCCTTGTCCTTTTCTATCCCCATGACAGCCTGTTCCACTTTAAGAGCAGTTATCGGTTGATTTAGTTCACTGATGTCCGTCAAATCACCAGACACACCCGACATCTGTATTTCTTCTTTCATACTTGAGTAAAATGAATCGTCAAACACATCACTGTCACTGTCATTAAGTAAACTATGGTATGACGTTTTCCAGTGTGACAAGACTGTCTCAGGGTTATACATTATATTTTCATTGTCCTGATACACTTCCATGGGAATAAGTTGATCCTATCCTCAGATATACCAAGGTGACCTATGTTTCTCTAGAAGTCTTCAAGTACCATTTACATGTAAATTTCATCCTGCTTTTGGCGTTGATATTTCCACTTAGCACCTCTTTAGTTCTTATCAAAATGCTTTCTGCAGTCAAGAGATTTTTGACGGTGGTTGCTTTTACTCCTTTGTTTTCCTCTATCCGATAAACAAATTTCATCTGCAATGGACACCTCATACCAGAGAGCTTGTATATTTTCATTTCAAGAAGGGCCTGTATCTGGACTTATTATGGGAGTTAGGTTTCTGATTAGGATCTTTACATTTCTTCAATTTAGAATCCATTTCTCTTGATACTAGATCACTGAAAGCTGTATATGCATTATTCACATCCTTTTTTTCATTCAGGTGTTTGTCAATATTCTTATCTGAATCTGGTAGACTGAATCTTCTTCAAAGTTTCTTCACACTTAAAACAGTTTGCAGGTAATCTTGAAACAGAATATTTTACTCTTCGTTTAAGATAAATCTTTCCTACCATTTCAACATGCTGAATGTCTATTGACACTGTACATTTAATGTTAGCTCCAGAAGTTAGTGATCACGGATTTTAGCCTATTCTTCTTGTTTCAAATTATCAATAACATCTGTCGCAAGTTGTAGTTGCTCGTGCGGGAGCACCATATAGTCAACCACTGTTTTACCTTCAATTGATACTGAGGTAAAGTTGTTTACGCCCAATCGGCCGTTTATCATTGCAGTCAATTAGAAAGTCAAGCAACAGCTGCCCCGACATATATTCAGTGAAGTCTGAACTATACCCACACCAAACATTCCATTCCCCCATATGTTTTGATATTCATATACTTTCTCCAGTGGATGTAGAAAGAAACTCTCATTATCACTCTGTCCCGTGGACCCCTGCTGAGACATGTTTGTTTGTTTGTTAGCTTGTTGTTCAACAATATTCCAGCTATATAACGGCGGTCTGTAAAAAAAATGGAGTCTGGACCAGACAATCCAGTGATTGACTTCATGAGCATCGATCCACACAATTGAGATCGATGACATGCATTGACGAAGTCAGCGAACCTAGTCACCTTTTACGACAAGCATAGTCGCCTTTTACGGCAAGCATGGGTTGCTGAAGACCGGATCTTCACGGGTCTGGAGGCAGTTATGCAATACACACACAAAGCTTATCTGAGGAATGCTTATTTGAGATAAGATAAGATGAGATTCACGTGCCCAGAATAGCCAGGAGGAATATTGATTAAATAAAAGAAAAAGTTTGCCATAACATACACGCAGAGACATAATCTGAATATGATTACATATGTAAATGTTACGATATCTATCTTCACGATTTTTTCAAAATTGGCCTAAGGTCATGGAGACAAAGGCTTAAGATATAATACCATCAGGAACAATCCATGTGGTCATCATTGTATCATGTTATCGAGAAGGGTACCCTGAAAAAACACACTAAGTGTTGAGTAACTAATATTCACCCAGTAGAGTAGGAGATGTGCCAATAAATAAGTATCTACCTATATGCTGAAACCCATTGACAAAACGGTCTAGCGAATGTATTAAAAATTCTCACAAGTTGTGATATCAAAATCTACTATTCACATTTCAAATATCACAAATGCGATTGTTTATATGATAAAATACATTATTTGACACAATAAATTCTTTTACTAGTATCTAAACATCGACATCTTTGAGACATCAATAAATAGTTCTTGTCTTTATATTGTTTCTTTTGGGTTGTATTGAGTAACGCGATTGCATCATGGTTATAATGTGAATTGCTAGTCTGTTTCTGCACAAATATTTCCTTCATTTTATGAAAAACTGTTTAAAAATTTCAAATATTAACTGTAAGCAAGGAAATAATACTAACCCGACCTGCGTTTATTTATCTCTCGGTCGTTGTCATAGTTAACACGTGTCTATTTTTAAGTGTATATACTTATACTAGAACATCGTAAACAATAGCCCCATGACCTTCTGGAAAATGACGGCTAACTCTGCCAGAACGCAAAATTCAAAATGGCCGACGATGCCATTTTGAATAGCATGAAATAGTATATCTCTGGAAGAATATCAGCCACAGACACATAAAAGGGTGTCTAATTCCAATAATAAATCCATTTGAATCGTTATTTTTTACATTAGAAGCAATTCTGACCTTGAATTCCAAGATGGCCGCCGGCTGCATCTTGAAAAAACAGAACATATCATATCTCAAATACTAGATGGGCTACAAAAACAAATGAGGTGTCTTATCTAACTAATTTTAACATGATAAAACAATTGGAATGGTTAATTTTGTCCTTGGGATCATATTTATCTCAATATTCCAAATGGTAACCATATATGGGTGTTTGAAATACTTATAGTTATATGAGGAGGTAATGCTGTACTAAAAACTACAGAACGCAACTAAAAAGATGCTTTGGAAACTCCTAACACTTATTTACTACACGAGTCATTGCATGAGCTCATTGTTCAGAGGGTCATGGGGGCTAATTTATTAGTTAAACATGTCAGTTAAACAAGTCAATCATAAAAACAGGCAGGAACAAAGTTCCATTTAGCGGGAAAAGTATTGTATGAAAATAATAAGTAATGTGTATCCATCAATAGTCGTTTGACTGATATGTTTGCAATATATAGCGGAGTTATACAAGGTTGTGTCTTGTCCCCGCCCTCTTTTTTTGTATTCATTAATGATGCAGCCCAAGATATCAATAACCAAGTGTTATTGTCGAGAGATTGTCGATTGTTTTCTTGGCGTGGGTCTGAAAACTCAGACGGTATGGATGTCGCCAATCACAAGGCAATCACAGACAGGTAGGTTATTCGTAGAAAGGCTATGAGGCCCACAGCACAATTCATTATACAATTTACGTGTATTTACAGAGCGCCATAAAATATATGGAAATAGTATTTATACAGTTTGTATCGATTTAACTCGATTTAAACACCCTTTGTAAAAAAAACCCCAGCAAGTCTAAGCAAAATAATCTGATTTGTTGTACTCATTTAACAAAGTTTATTATACTGTGATAATGAAATTAATACTTTGGGATGTACAATTCTTTTAGATGTTGGTAATGTTGACAAAGCAAAAGCACATTATGTTCATCGTCTATGCCCGTGACAATTTACACAGGGTGCTCTGTATACTGAGCGCCTATATGGCTCTGCGTAACTGTACATAGTTTATAGCTGCTAAATAAGATATGGTAATGATACTAAGTAATGGTAGAGCTTTATATACTTTATATATTTCAAACATAACTGATTCATCTATTATGATATGCCATTCTTGACACTCTACGTCAACTATTCTTTGTTTGAACATCAATATCAATAAATCAATATCGCCTACATCTTGTAGAAACCATACATGTGATTATCCCATAGAGTTCATTAAGGAAATGATTGACCTCTTGCTGCCATTACTTGGTGAATTATTTAATAACATACCTAATACCACTGATTTTATAGATGCCCGGTGTGCAGCCATCAATTTAGAAAATCAAGGCTTTAAAGGGATATTTACTGATGAATACTGCCCAAACATCATGAATTTACTGTATGTTGATGATATTGCAGGGGGCGTTGATACTGTATTGAATTTGCAAAAACATATTAATATCATTACCTCATATTGTAAAAAATGATTTGTCAGTTAATATTGATAAGACTAGAATACTCCTTTTTCAGAAAAGGTGGACCATTAAGAAGTTATGAAAAATGGAATCTGAACGGACAACAAATTGAAGTGGTATCTTTTTTAAAATGTTTGGACATCTGCTATCAGAACTTGAGCAGCACAGTCAGAAAGGCTATCTTTTTATTAAACTGATTTCCTAAAACACATAGCTTCCTTCCACCAAACAATATTTGTCATGTCTTTGGTGAAATGGTCCTACCAATCTTATTGTATGGAATTGGTATATGGGAACGACTTATTTACATTCGATTGAAACTGTACGTATTTGTTTTATACTGCTACCTCTTTCCGCGAAAGTCAAACTTCACATGCAGCTGTTTTAGTTTAATGCGGTCGTCTACCGTTATGCACACATTGAAATGCGGTGTCGTACCGAGTGAAGACTTTACGTATGCATAACGATAGATTGACAAAGCATTGTTGTCTTATGCTATTAAAGTTAGATAAAGAAAACAGAACATCTTGGGTAACAGATGTTTAGAATCTATTGTTCACATATGGTTTTGGTTACTGTTGGATTGCTCAAGATGTTTTTGATGTAAATATTTTAATTTTCCAAGAGACTGTTCGATTGTTGGCGCAAAGAATGTTTTTAGATATGAATAATTCTCCAACGCTTTGTATATACAGTCGATTTAAATCTCTACTTCAACCTGAAAAATATCTGTTTCATCCAATATATACTTTACAAATATCGCATCTCCCTTTGTCGTTTTAGATGCTTTGTACATAACCTCATGATAGAAAAGGGTAGGTAGAAAGATAATAACAAAAAATACGTCTTTGCATATCTTGCAACCCAAAAAAATATAAATAAACTAAGCGGCAAAAGAAAGTATAGGTTGGCAATTTGTAATTTTCCTAAAAACAGCGAAAACAAGTGGAAAGTGGGTATTGGGAATATAACTACCCAGGAACACCTCTCCCGAACGCGCCACCTTTGACGGCGCTCGTGCGGTGACAAAAATAAAAAAATGGTGAAACAGGTTTCCCGCCTATGGCATAAACTGCACGTGCATGTTAGCTGTATAAATGCGTTCGTCTGCAGGGGGGCGGTCGGGTAGCCTAGTGGTTAAAGCGTTCGCTCGTCACGCCGAAGACCCGGGTTCGATCCCGACATGGGTACAATGTGTGAAGCCCATTTCTGGTGTCCCCCGCCGTGATATTGCTGGAATATTGCTAAAAGCGGCGTAAAACTATACTCACTCACTCACTCACTCGTCTGCAGGGTATAACCACACGTGATGAAAGCACACAAAATATATGCCACGACTGTCACAGGAGCAGAGAGAGAGAGAGAGAGAGAGACATCGGTATGGCCGAAATGGGGGCAACACAGGTCCAAATTGCCAGAAGGTTTGGTTGTACACCATGCATTGACAGTAGCCAGGCTGATTCAACGGTTCAAAGGAGGACACAGGACAGGCCTAGAACCGGACGACTCCGAGTGACAACACCACAGGAAGACGGTCAGATACGACTCATTCACCTGCGAAAGAGATTCGTAACGGCGACGACGACGGCAGCAACTGCGTTGGGACATCCCATTAGCCAACGTACAGTACTACGACGACTTCGTGCTGCTGTAATCCGAGCGTATCGTCCTTTCCGAGGAATGGTACTGACTGCTCAACATCGACGCCTGAGACTGCGATGGGCGAGGCAGGTTCGACGCTGGCAAGTGAGAAATTGGCGTCGAGTGCTGTTTACTAATGAAAGTCGGTTTAACTTGTTTCGAAATGACAGCAGAGAACGAGTTTCTCGACGCAGAGGGGAACGTTTGGCTCCGGCGTGTATTTGAGAGGTCCATCCATTAGGCGGGAGAGGTGTCATGGTGTTGGGCGGTATTTGTGGAGATCAGAAGACTGATTTGGTGATTATACAGGGAAACCTGAACGCTGTGCAGTCCAGATACCAAGTGTTGCAGCCAGTTGTGCTTCCGTTCTTACAAAACCAACAGCAGGGGACATTGTTTCAACACGACAATGCCGGGCCCCATACTGCAAGACTGACTCGGAACTTTCTAAACCAGCAGAACGTTGACGTTTTGCCCTGGCCTGCCCACTCACCCGATATGAATCCTATTGAACATCTGTGGGACCATCTTGACAAACAGATTAGAGCATGACATCAGCCTCCCATCAACAGACAAGAATTGCAGCAGGCACTGAGAGACGAGTGGCAACGGATTCCAGTCCACGTCATCAGAAGACTGACGTCATTAATGAGGCGGCGTATCACAGCATGCATTGACGCAGCTGGATGTCATACACGCTATTGAAGGCAACTGTGTCGACAATGAACTTGTAGTGTGTCTGACAATTTTTTGATGACATTTCAGACAACTTTTAAAAATGAAATTTCTTACCCCACCATTGTTTACCTTGGGCTTAAATTCTCTGTGATTGCACAATTTCATTCAAACTGTGGTTGATCAATCATCTGTTACCTCTCCCTAGATTATATTATAATTCACAACAAAACATCTTCTTGTTATTTTTTTATCGATCATGGAACTCGACCTATATACCGCCCAGTTTATTATCGAAATTGAATACAACTTTCTTTTAGAATGTCCAACATATGATTTTCTTAAGAAATAAATATATACCAGAAACCTTTCAGAGTTTATTAATCTCATGTGTTCTTCGAATAGTTTAGAAAGTCTTGGAAATGTTATCAAAATATGTCTACTTCTTTAAATTGAGAAATGGATTGCTTTCATTGGAATAGACTTGATATACTATATTTTTTTGTTGGATATAAATCTTCTCATTTGTAACAATAAATATTCATGTATTAATAAATATGTAAGTTTGCGTAGTATATCCAACTCCAAGGACAAGTTTGCAAAAAATTGTTATGTACGTTTTCACTTTGTTTTATTTTGCGGTGACCTCATAATTCTCACCTATGAAGTAAGATGGGTTTTATCTTGCGGTCAATTAAGGCAAAGTTATATAATTTTGATTTAAACAAACGCCTTTTTTAAGGGACACACGACTTTTTCTACTTGACCAACAAGTGGGTTGCAAGCCTACGAAAAGATATTCCTTGGTGGAAACATAATTCCAAAATATTAATAATTTTCTGGTATTGTACGCTCCCTTGTGAAATAGAGTTGGGGCGCTCTTGCACCCTTAACAGCCTTTTTTGAAGTATTTGTACATTCCGTATCCTTTAGTTGCTCTTTGTTTGGTTACCTGTGAATACTATTCGGATATAAGATCGGGTTTATTTCACTAAGTCTCTCTTGTTAATCCACTGTTTGACAGTTGATCAAGTCGACTTTTTAACGCGGTGTGAAGAGTTATCGTGAATGTTATGTCATGCCGCTGTCGTGAACATATATGCTAAAACGTAGGAAACGTCATCCCTCTCATTCAGTCTAAGACTATAAATGTATGTTGAATTGAATTAATAACAATGCTGTGAGATCTCTATATCTGCAAATATTTTTACCACTAGTTTAAGCCTGTATTGATATTTTGGCACTTGAGTGGTTTTACTCTATTATTATGTTAAGATTGTGTCTCATAGGGCGGACGAAGTATCATATTTCTGTGATTTATACACTTATACACTCTTATACACTATTTTCATATCTTATCTTATCTCATGTAACTAGTTGTTGTGAAATTCCAAGGGATGATATTCCTCATACTCGTCTTGAAACCTATATTTATGATGCAACGAACTTTTCGATTTACCCTCGTTTCGTACTGTTTCAACTTAAAGACTATGTGTTTTGCCAAGTTTGTTTATTATTGACATCAGAACACATACAGCTCAAAGTAAATATAACAAAAGGACAGTTTTTTACTTTATGATTTTAAATTTGGTATGTTGACCAAACACTACTACTTTTTCAACCTGTCGCTTCTGGTCTGGTTCCCGGCTAAATATGCGCTGCCACACACTTCTGACATGTAGAAACGGTACCTTGTTCCACAATGTTCCAACTTCATTCAACATGTTCGTTTACTACTGAATATCTGAAACAATCACATGCTTCATAGAGACTGTTAGTTTAAAAGAGCAACTTTTGTTCATAGTTGTAACTAAAACACGAAAGAAAGTATCGAGAAAAACGCCATGAGAAAATGAATTGTCCCAGCCTTTTTGGGCCATCCTTTAACGGGCCTTCATCACTGATGTAGCTGATAATTAAAGAAGACTTAACATGCAGAAAACGTCAACTGATTTAAAATGGTTCAGTTATGTCAACATTTCATCCTACATCTGATTTCATTTTTGAAAAATTCTGACAATATTTAGAAACTTAAAAAAAAAAAATCTACCATGTATCTATCAACTAATCAATTACTCATAATACAAACTAGTCACCATTGTTTGAAATATAACATCTGTCCATGTTATTCTGTTCTATATAAAAGTGTACATCATTTATAACTATGTGTCACTGTTATTAAATAATTAATTGAGCTATTTGTTTTATAACATTGATAATTATGCGCTTAAAATAGTATTAGATTACAAATATTTGTCCCTATAAACAAGGGAAATCACAGTGACGTCTCAAGAAGATATGTATGATACATAAATATAATCTTCTTCTTGTTTTGGTAACATTATAATGTTCCCTGACAACACATGAGGTAACATTCTTCTCTTAAAATAGTCCAAATAATGAAACGGTACAATGTGTAAAACTAATTTCCGATGTCCCCCAGCATGATATTTCACAAACGGCGTAAAATCATACACACTCGCTCACTCAGTACATGCTGCATAAAACCTTCACATTTTGCATTACATGCATAATCGGCAACAGTCCGACATTTGTATGGATACGTACACAACTAAAATAATATGTGATATTTAAAATTGTGGATTCAAACTTTAAAAAAATAACACTTAAAGTAACTTCAAACGTCTACAAAGCGACCTGAAATGAACGATCAGCCGATCCCACTGACTTACTTCGGAAAAGCTGGGTTGCAGACAAACGCACAGGTAGATTGGCCATATAAAACCAGTGATTTTACTACCGTTGCACCGTCGCGAGTTTTTACGCGAGAAAATGACGGCCTTAATGTTCAGTGGTGATTTAGAACGTTTTAAGCCTTTAGATCGCCCGGACCATTTTAAACAATGTTTATGAGTAATTCCGTGCAATGATGTGTTGCCACTGGTTATGAAAAGTCTTTGATTATTTAATTGCTGCTGAGAAAGCATGGCCGTTTTTGCCACGCAGATAATTAGCATGATAATTGCAGTGACTGTGTCAGCGACAATACAAACATGCTTGAACTTGATAGACTAAGAATTGATGATGTCACTTAATAACATCATTGGTCACCCAGAACATTTAATTCAGAAGGATATTTTATAATGTTGAGGACAGATACAAAACAAATAATAATTATGGATATGTACTTTGACATAGACGAGGCCCTCTGCATTTTTCAATGGGGTCATGACTTTCGACCAGCATTTTTTAAATATAGCTGTTGCGCAGCCTGTTTCTAAAGTGCAGGATGTTGTCAAGATCAGCATCTGGGACTCAGAAAATGCAAAGGTCCATATCATCAAAGCGCTTGTTGTCTCCCCTGTTCTATACAAAAAAAATTCTCGTCTTCGCTAATACCACTGGTCTTACGAGAATTTGATCAAATCTCCTGCTTCATTACGTTGTATTTGGTGAGTTCTGACAGCACTAAACGAAACTCCTCCTCGGATATCTTACAATAAGGCAGCGCTGTTGAAATATGATCCTTTATGCTGTTCAACTTTGCTTCTGCGAGTATCCGAATATTATCATGTTTTATCATGCTTTCTTTTGCAACTTATGAGAAATGAATTTTATCGCTATTCCTGCCAGTCCTGAGACTCTGGCGGCTATTTCCATGCCAAGTACGATAGGCAGGGCGATTATAGTTGATAATAAACCAACACCGGCTACACCGAGTCCCATGTCAGCCGTTACAAGCGCAGTGTCAAGTCCGCCGAGAGCATTCACAGCTCTGCAATACTTTTTATACAATCCAAGTCTCAACTCCCTCTCCTTCTCTATTCGATGTTTTATGTCGCTTATTCCATCAACAGTATCCATCTTTTCAGATGCTTCATCAAGGGCCAGCTATATAAACCCATAGTGTATATTATTATATCATATAATAGTCTTTAATTGGTCTTGCTTCAATGTTTTGATAGTATACATCAACCTTATTAAATGTATTTTATACGGCATAAATATCTTAGTAAGAGAAATACTGTCACTTTTATTAACTTGGACCCCCTCAAGGGTTGCAACGGGTGATGCTCCTACATAAATAATACTACAACGTCGACGCTCGTTGAGCCATTTAATTGATAGACCTGGTAATATCTCGAAGGCATCTTCTGATGCATCCCCAAACAAGACTTCAATAATAAGCGTCAATAATAATTGCACTCAAGTTCTGTTTTATATAATTGAATTCAGTAACCAAATTTAAAGTAACATTTTTTACTGCCGGACGACTCATATGATACAGAAATTTTGAGATATGAAATAATACCCCACTTTAATTTTTTAAATTGTAATGATGAGAAAGATTCCGTTCTACCGCTATTGCATTTTTCATCTTTGACTAGGAATAGCTCCTAGCAGAGTTGAAGGACTTTTGAGTTGAATATTATCTGTTGTACTGATCTGATCAAGATGGATGAAGAACTCTTTATAGGGAACTAAATCGGGTAATTTAGCTCCATGCACTGTATCGTTGGGTGGTATTACTGTTCCTCCTACGTAGTTTACAAGTCCAAGTGTATCTGCTACGTTCAAGGCAAGAATAAAACTCTTTTCTCCACAGTTTAAAATCAGCATCCCATTCGACTCATTTTGTGTGAGACTAACACCCAAAGGCTTAATTTTTTTTATCATTGAGTGAGCATACACTGTAATACCAATCAGGTATAATGTAAATGTTATGATCTAAATCACCTGACAGTACCTGATTATCATATCTCGCAGTACTTATATTGGTCCACCGCGGGTTATACGTTACATCGCATAGGGCGACTTCAAGTTGACCATCCGATTATCGATAGTATGAAGCAGTTGAATAGACTGGCCATTTGTTATTCCGGGAGTGTAACATACATATTAAATATACAAAGATACTATATCATAACTTAAATATGAAATAAACTTACATTACGAATTAGTCGATTTTAGTAAGTGCCTCTGGCGCTAATTTCTTTGTTAAATTCCCTGATATATTTGAAAAATACAGGGTCACGGCAACTAGCGATAAAATGGTGCATGATTGGTTCCACAATATGATGCAATATTGGCAGAACCAGTTAAACTTTGCTGTATGGTGTGCCACAACAGGATGTGGTGTATCTCTTTATGCCCCCGGATTTGAACTAAATAAGTCTGTATTATCATTTCATGTGTACCATCAGATTAGACATATTCTTAAAGAAATTAGTGCCCCATTACTGCAGGATCAAGCATGGCATTCCACAAATAATCCGTAAAATAGGTTCGCGTATGAGCGTTTTTGTCAGGAATTTATTGTTTCTACGAGTAAAGATTGGTGCATTAAAGGACTTAACCATGGTCTAGGTGTTCCGTACAGCGGACAAAAAACTGTTAAAGAAGAAAGTGATGATTTAGTTAAAAAAAACTCATCAACCATTCGATCCATTCAAGCTGTTACAGAAAAACAATCTTTTTGTAAGAATGCATAATCTTTATCATGGCTGGGAACTTTTGAGTAACGATTGGAGAGGAGATCTTATGAGTTATAAGGGTGGTTTAGCTTATATTGTTACACAGTTTGTGCAACCAAATGATACTGCAAACGCTATCAAGATGTATTACAGTACGCTCAATCCAAAGTAGACTACGTTTATTTGCCGGGACTATACATGTCTCCAAGTAATATGGAACTTAAGATCAATCAAGTGATTGGTTATAATAATAAAATTGTTATTGCTACCGATAAACAAAAACCAGGCATAAATTCAGATATTAACACCAAATTAATAACGCAAACAAACACAGGCGAAACAGGAATAGTCAAACCACAAACACCACATGTTTCACAACCGCAACAACCACAAGTGCCACGATATATTGGCGCTAAAAATCAACAACATATGAATTAAAACAGCGCTTATAGTAGGTGGAGTCGCTGCTGGTTTACTCATGATTTGGATAAATAGTTCTTAATGGACAGATTTGGATAAATAGTCTTTAACGGATCAGTACAACAGTCAGGCAATTGCTACGATCAGTGTCCACAAGTTTTGACTAAGCCAAATGGTGGTTTTAACTAATAAAATCAAGAGCCAGGAAACATTACTCCCTATTATATGCAGCTTTCCGAGCGAGCTTTCCCTAATGCTTGTAAATGCTTTTTTATCCACTCTTTTACACCATTTGCCCTAGGTGGTGTGCCACCTCCTGTACCGCCTGTACAACCGGTTAAGTGGATATAATAAATCCCAATGCGGTTAAAATACTGGCAATGGTTATTCCCTGTTTTCTGAACAATGTTTTAATTTTATCTGCCAGTGTAGTATCATCGTTGAGGACTTGATCGATAGTTTCTTGAATTTGACTTATTTGTGAACTAAGTGCCTTTCTATTGCACGAAGCAGCTTCGAGGCGGGCTGATCTTTCGTCTTCTAAGCTACACAATCTTTCTGCAACCGGCGTCTACTGAATTCATCGCCCGCCTGTTCAAGTTTTCTTTTCTCATAAGCTATATGCTTGTCGCGTTCAGATAGCTTGGCTATATTATTGATGAGTTCTTCCCGCATTGTTTGCATTGCCTTGTCAAGACCTCGTAATTCCCTAATACTGAGATTCAAGGATGGTGATACCTGTAACTGAGGATCACCAATGGTGGTCTAGATTTCTCCGAGTCCGTCCCATGCCATCTTTGAGCTTTCTTCCAAATTATCTTTATCTTTGTTCGTGAGTAATCTACAAAACCTAATGCATCACGAACAGTGTTGATGCTGTGTTACTTACTATCGTAGACAAGGTTAGAGGCTTACGAGTATGAGAATTCATAAGATCAATATCTGGAGAGCCACGCAGTCGCAATATTCCTTTACTATCCATTGTAAACTTTGAATAGTCACGACCAATTGTGCTAACATATTTTTTATCATCTTTTAAGGCATCGTAGTAATCATTTACGGCTGGTTTCAAAAATTCATCGTTAATATTCATAAAGCTGGTTTCATCAGTACCCTCTTCGATTGTACTAGTGTCAGTTAGGTTATCTAGATTGATATCATAAATTTTATATTAAACATAAGGTTACATAATTTCAATATAACAATGTCTAACGGACGCAAGTTAAATCCAAAACGTAGACTTCGGGATCCATTAGGGGTCAAAGCAATTCGTCAGTCTGTTACTATAACTAATAACCCGAGTACCATTGATCAGAATCAAACACTTCTGGTTCACTTTCCTAATCTCAGAGCTCACGATGTGTTAGTTCCGGGAACTGCCCGACTATCATTTACAATTAATTTGACTTCTACCAACGCTAGCAGAGAGCTCGTTCAGAACATACGTCGTGCTATTGTTGACTAAATCACGATTAAAATTAGTGGTAATGAGGTTTTGAGTATTGATGACAGTGATGTATACTTCTGTTACATGGATCTATGGAGAACGGCTAAAGAACGAAAACTTACAGTACCAAGGTATTTGTAATCAGAACACACTGAGACAGTGTAGGTGCAGATAGTAGTGATAATACCGTCGTAGGAGATAAGGCTGTTGAGGAGAATTGGCCACTGTGGCTATTTTTAGCTATGTTCTATTGCGTATCAATGATACTAGAAGTGTATATTTATTACAATGGCGAGAGGCACAACAAGATGTAAATTCATACGCATTGGTCAATCACAAATTTGTCGAAAAAGCTGTATTGCAGATTTTTGTGGAATCTATTCCATTGCAATTAGAAAAGGCATATTAATTATACTTGTTCTGTATGTGGGATTGGGGGCAGGTAGTTACTGTTTATGTTAGAGTCACCGTGCTGACAAGAAACGGTTTCAAATTATTTATGAGAGGAAAAAGGCTAACCTAAATGAGATGAATAGATTGGGTAGAATTCAAACCAATTAGAGATTAGTTCACATGTAGTTATATATGACAATGACTTATGTTGTCAGAGTGCTGAAAGCTTTGGCAAAGCAACATGGTCTACATGGATATTCTCGAATGAGAAAAGCTGAATTGATTGATTTACTCAGTTTGCAATACAACAAACCTCAGACTGTTAGAGAACTCAAAGCTCAAGCGAAAAAAAGTGGGCTGAGGGATTATTCTTGAATGAGGAAAGCTGAATACTGGATAATAATAAATTAATTGGCGATGTTGATAAAAATAATCAACTAGATGATGTTTGTACCCACAGCAGGGGTTGGTAAGTATCTTAGAAGTTGGAAGATGGATGTTAATTCCAACATGGATGTTAAGCCCATCTTATTGAGCAAAATTAATGAGGAATTAGATGATTTAAATAGTATAAAATACCAGCTGACGGTTAAAATGTCATTGAGTCCAAGTAATGCAGACGATAGCGCTGAATATACCGAACCTCATTTCCGGAGCAATGAAGAAGTTATAACTGAATCCGATACTATAAGCACATCAATTCATTTTAACGTCTTTTGGTATGACGTGGTCGGGGATCAAACACAGGACCTTCTGCTCTACGGGCGGACTCTCTACCACTAGACCACGGAGGCGGTCTTTATAGCTGTAATAACTATCGGAAAATGGTCACTGTCACAGTGGTTACCATGAACTGACAATTCAAATTCATTATATATGTTTGAATCTGTGATTGACAGAACGAAAGCAGAGTATGTTCCAGTTGCATGACTGTGTTCAAGTCATCGTTGAATATGCATAAATTATTATTTAAAATAAGATCTTCAAGAAGTTTCCCTTTATTGCTAGTATTGTCCCCATAGAGGGTTATGTCCATTAAGATCACCCATGATGATACAGGGTTCATGGAGTTGGTCAAATCAATCCTGAAGATCGGACAGCAACAGCCTGAAGATTGCAGTAAAGAAGGAACAGAGCTGTAGATAATGCCCTGCCTCACCAAATTGGAAGCATCGGCAGTGGCTTTATCACCTGGTGGTGAAAAAGAATGATAAGAATTGTACCTACACATTTCAAATTTATCAGTATTCTTAAGATAGGTTTCTTGTTATGTCCCTTGATATGATAACACCATGAAATGTCGAGCTGAACTATTTTCAAAATATATACCAAGGTAGGACGCATATAATACACTGCCACAGCAAGGAGATAACTTGGTATATGTTCAACACTCCCGACATCAACATGGTATCCATTTAGGAGATAAACCTACTGCTTTAGTGCGAGGTTCCAACTTATAACAATGAGGTATCTATTCTACAGCGGGACTACATCAAATTTCAAAACACAGTAGGTTTATTTCCATTCTACCATGACGGCAACAACGCTTTGAAAACGGCGATCTCTTGCAGCGCGTAATAACACAGCTCCACAAGTCCGCAATCTTAGAACATTCCGAAAAGTGGTCAGAGGTAGTTATATTTGTAACAATTATTACTAAAGTTAGAGATTAAAAACGCCATAGTCGTGAGTAGTTCAAGACACATAGTTTTTCAAAAGAAGTTGACAAATAACACTCCTAACTTAGTCCAAAGAGAGATGTTTTACTTTCCACCGAACTGTTGTACACTGTTGTACAATGTGGACTGGCTGTAATTTCTCGGAAATTTGTGAGAGAGGTCATTTCTTGGAAATCAAACATGCCATCATTTCTATGGTAGGGGTGACGGGTAATAGAAAAAGGTTTTAAAATTCTAAACGAATATATTTCTACAGCAAACTTTATGAATTAACATTCTATTATACATTTAACATGTGTAAGTGTTATTAGTTAGTTAGCAATTAACTTCAGTAAACAATAATAAAATCAAAATAAATGCCTCTCCACCCCGAACTTGGATGTGGCAAAACTTGACCTACATCACGGTTACTCACACCTCACAGCTGTCAATGGCTGACAATCAGTGTTTACATTCTCCGTAACGAGATATAGAAAGAAGCAAGATGACCCAGATCTATGATGTGACATTAACAGGTAGATATTCTGGGATTGATCGAGCCTACTGGTACGTACATATGATTACCAATGTCACTGAGTGTGACTGAACAGCCACTTTTTAGGCTGCAGACAAGCCGGATATTCTGAAACGAGGAATCTGCATGGTGTGACCTATTAATTTCAAGATTTCACGGATCCAAAGCCAGTTGTCGGTTGTTTCAATGAGGAAATAGCTTAAATTGGTCCGATTCTGGTCACCATAGAACATTTCTCTAACAGTTTCATAAACATTTCATTTGTATGCAAAAGATATGCCTATGTTAAATCTTTTAATGTCATCATCGAAGCAGTCAGGGTTGCAGCCTAGAACGCCCCTAACATCCGATATCAAACTACCTTATTTCCTCTATTTGACACTAGGCTGTCTATTAATTTCGTGAGAGATCTTGACTTGGCGTGTATTTGAGACCTGGCTGGTACTAGAGACCCAGCGTGTATTAGAGGAAATATAGATATGTTTTACAGTTCATATTGGGGTGATCGATCGGCAGCCATTTTCTATGAATCGATATGTAGGCTTTCTATGTATTCATACGCACGTTTTTTGTGAAAAGGCTTAATATATTTAAAAAGGGTTTCCATAGCAAAAAGGAAACTTCTTTTTAACCAATCAGAATCAAGCATTCATCAATGTCATGGTAGAATGATGTGTATAGAGCCAGAATCGGCTAATTTATCCACCCGAGGGGAACTCGACAAGTGACGCTGCACAGAGACAGTGACTACTCGACATTCGTGTCTTGGACAGTTCTATAGGTAATGATGGTTCTGCCGTAACCCCACTGGAGCCAGATTTATATACCTATACCACTACTACAGATGGATTTTTTTATGTCAAAACGCTGATGTGATTCAACGATCATAATAAGTCCTATTAAAAGAATCATCAATATTAATTAATAATGAATGAAATTTACTATAGCCCACGAGGATATTGGAAAGGTATGGAGCAATACAAAAATTAGCCACCGCGGCTAAGGGAACTAGAGATGTGGCCAAGGATTGGTTAAAGAAACAAGCGATGTGGCAAATATACTTACTGGCACCGCGTTATATACCGAGGAAGAAGTTTGATATTTTTACAACGAATGAAGTTCATCAGGCTGACCTCTTGTTTCTTCCCCATGATAAGGTAAGACGCAAGACGTATAAATACGCTTTAACCATAGTGGATGTGGCTAGTCGATACAAAGAGGCTGAGCCATTAACCTCGAAAGATTCAACAGAAGTAGCTAATGCACTGAGCTGCATATATAAACGCGGACCACTAAACTGGCCTAAGCTATTTCAAGTAGATCGTGGTCGCTAGTTTATAGGATCAGATACTAAACTATTAACAAAGCACGATGTCGAAATCAGGCGTGGTGAAAAAGAGGCCCACCATAGTCAAGCTATCATTGAAAGATTTAACCAGACATTAGCGGAATGTTTGTTTGGCTATCAGTATGGGATCGAAATGAAATCGGAACGATTGAGATCAACCGAATGAGTGACACGATTATCAGCTGATGTATTAGCGCTGAATAATGAAGTAACGAGATTAATCGGGAAGAAACCATCCGATGCGATTAAAATGAAATCTGTGACTTCCGAATCTTCATCACCGTGGAGAGGCAAAGAACAAAAACTTCCAGATAGAAAGAGGAAGCGTAAGATATTTATACCAGTCCGGTGAACTCGAAGGAGGCCTACATCGCGCAACCGATCCGATTTGGTCCCTTAAGATATATAATATTAGTTGATTGGTTATGAAAGAAGGAGAGCCTATTCTTTATTATCTTAAAGCAGGACTGGGCAGGGCATTTGTACGAGAAGAGTTGCTCATAGGTCTTAATCTGACATACTCCGCTATAGGGGTCCCAGCACATTCATCCTTCATCTTACGTAATACCTTTTTATTTACTACGCTGTGCAGTGGATTATCTTTTGGGTAATCACTCGTGTCATGCATATCTATTTTTTCTGCCATATCTTTCTACACATCCTCGGTTTGTATTTCCATATAACACCTCACATCTATCACCGTATTGCTTCTTAATTTCGTTGTAATAAAAGTCATACATTAAGTGTTTTGACAAGTCAAGAATACTCATACCAATGTACACCGGTCTGTTGAATTTTATATTACTCTTCTGCATATGTAGTGCAGCTAAGTTGTTATCAAATATCTTAAAAGCTGGACTGGCTATAAGTTTCCTGAGTCTTTCTTCCTCATTAGACCTGACTAATTTAACATCAACACGCTTCCTTAGATTCTCCATAGTTTTACCAAATACCGTTATTCATGAGCTTATATAGGTTCTTTTCGAAATCGCTGGTAACCATCTTTCTTAAATCTGTGTTCAGCCTTATATAGGGCTCCATCCAAGGGCTTTGATCAAACTTTAGAACTCTGTGTATTTTCTTTAGTTTCATACCTAATGATAGATATAACTGGAGATTTCTATAGTGAACTATATATTTTGTCTTATCCATCAAATTTGGTACGAGTTTTTCTATGTTAGCTAACCTAGTATTACCCATCAAGGAGTGTTGATATTCTGACATCCAATCTTTATTCACCATTAATCTTTCGGGAGCTAGCGGATAACAGTTATGGTCTTTATGTAAAGAATTTGGATATTCCAAGTCAACTTCTAGTATGTACCCTTTTATCGGAATCTGTGAAGATATCATTCACTTGATATCATCAACCCACACAAAACCACCCGTGGGTAAAGGTTGACTCATAGCCCATCCATACAAATTATTGGCATCGAGATATAATATATGCTTGTTGGGTTTACTCATAC
Organism: Haliotis cracherodii; assembly: GCF_022045235.1. Lineage (NCBI taxonomy): Eukaryota > Metazoa > Mollusca > Gastropoda > Lepetellida > Haliotidae > Haliotis > Haliotis cracherodii. The sequence continues at coordinate 37,604,669 of NW_027266286.1, forward strand.
CTATACCACTACTTCATATCATATCCTTCCAATAATTTATTATTATCCTTAGAATACCTTTTCGCTACCATTGATATACCACCTCTTAATTCATTCTGAATAAACAAGTGCATATTGTAATCAGTGAGTAGTTTTAGTTCTACACCGGTCTTCTTCAACAATGCATCCCACGATAGTCCGGGACTGGAATAGTACCATGCCGGGTCCAAGCAGTATTGTTTTAAACATGTCTTTTTAAATATCTTGAGTATCTATATCGGCGAGTAACAATACATCGGTTTTAATCGCCTAAATTCTTACAAACTAGTTTATCCCACACCGTCAGAGTGTGTTCATAATCGGCATCGGTTATTTTAGATTCTGTTAAGTTACTATAGAATGATTCAAGGGGTGGTAATTTAGTTCTGTCGAATCTAGACCAATCATCCATATATGCGTAAGGATATACACCTTTTCTCAGCAACAAATGATGCGTTAACCGATCAGTATATTGATTTGTCATTGCAAAGTCATCGCGATTGTTCGCATTAGCTAAATTTTCCAGGGAAGATAACAGAAACTGTACGGAGTCTATGAACCTAAGTCCATTACTTTGCTTTATTCTGGCTTTTCCATCCTTGTCCGTATAATGTATAGTTTTAGTCAACGAGAATGATATGTATTTTTCCATATTGTTAGGAATGCACGTTAAGCTGCCGTCGTTCTTTGAGATAGCTTGCATGATGAGATGTGAATCATATCCTCTGAGGTTATGAAACACTACGGGGATGGGTATTGCTTGAGAATTCATTTTTAGTTTCAAGTTACACTCGTTATGAGCGGCTCCCCGATAATTACCCGTGATGTGGCAATGATCTCTTACAGAATCCCCATTCAGAGGTTTATTACAAACATGACAACTAGTTGACTTCTTATAAGCCCTCCAATCATCCCTCATCATACACATGGGTTTCTTACGCGATAAATTTTCCTTGATTATTCTCTCTTCGTTTTGTAGGTAATCTAGGAACTTTTCTGCTGCATCGGGGCCTCTGTAAATCACAGGCGGGTTTGTTTTCCCATCATACCTTATAACTATATATCCAAACCCACAAGGAATATGTTGTTGAGTTTTGTACATAAAACTACTATCAGTATTGTGTTCCGTATTTTCTATAGGTTTGATAAGTGCTTCGAAGTCAGTGTAAATTACGTACGGTACTGGCATTTGATTACAATAATGTTCAAATTTTAATATATTTTCCCCCTCTTTAGGCATATCGATCCTGATATCAGTCCGTCCAACACCTCTGCAGTCTTCTTTATGAGCTTCTAATAGATCTTGTCTGCTGTACCCATGCAGGCATCTTTCGCAGAAATATTTCTTTCTAGCATGTTTTGTTTGATCGTATAATAGCCTGTTTAAACTCTTTATTAACGTTTAATGATATTTACCATCTTTTTCGATCAGAAATGAATTGATTCTCGGAATGTTCCTTTTCCGTCTTATCAATTTGTGATAGGTTCGTCTATACCATCAAGGTTTAGTCCATCGTTTTGGGGATAGCTTGAAGGGCTATTTGCAATTTTAAAATCTATGGGGAAACAATGCCGATCTTATCATCATTCTGAAACAGTCATCGCCTTTATTTTTTACATTAATTATGGCTTTTTTCCTCTTATAATAGGGGGGTAAATCTATATAAGATCCACCTTTGAAAGGCATATAATTTGCTATATCTAAATATAAACTATCGATTTTATCCACACCCCAACCCGAACCTCTATTAGTCCAGTGTGGTAACGATTCTTGTATCCTCAGAATTGATGTATCTAATGATGTGCTTATAGTATTGGATTCAGTTATAACTTCTTGGTATATTCAGTGCTATCGTCTGCGTTACTTGTACTCAATGACATTTTAATCGTTAGCTGGTATTTTATACTATTTAAATCATCTAACTCCTTGTTAATTTTACTCGATATGATAGGCTTAACATCTTTAACATCCATGTTGGAATTAATATCCATCTTCCAACCTCTTAGATATTTACCAACGCCGGCTGTGGGTTCAAATTTTAACTCAACAACAGTGGGTTTATTTTTATCATCGGGTTGATTATTATCTAGTAAAGCGATCAATTCAGCTTTTCTCAATCAAGAATAACCTCTCAGCCCACTGTTTTTTGCTTGAGCTTTGAGTTCTCTAACAGTCTGGGGTTTGTTGTACTCCAAACCGAGTAAATCGATCAATTCAGCTTTTCTCATTCGAGAATATCCATGTAGACCACGTTGTTTTGCCAAAGCCTTCAACTCTTTGACAAAAACCATTGTGATTTAATGGTATATGCAAAATGAGTTAAATCTCTAAATGGTTGTTTTTCATATATCTAAACACGTATTCTCCCCAACCTATTCCTCTCGTTGATGTAATCTCTCTTCCTAGCGTAAATAATCTGGTTCCTGACCCTATCAGCACCGTGTTTCTTACATAAACAATAATGACCTTTGAGCCCTATCCCGCACACAGAACATGTATAGTTAATGTTTCCCTGCCTGATGGAATAAGAGTGGATCCCACAGTAAATGCCCACACAACGTCGATTGCATTGAATTTTTTTCCCTGCACAGATTCATGGTTATACATCTATCATATCATTTGTCTAAATGCAAATCACATCTCCACTGGTGAGTCATAGCCAGTCAGCGCTATTTATAGATTAGCAGTCAGCGCTATTTAAAGATTAGCAGTCAGCGCTATTTATAGATTAGCAGTCAGGGTCACATAGTGTGTTTACAGGTCATAGTGGCTGATATGCAATAGATCATGGTTTATGCGTAGTCATTGTATAACTGAAAAGTACAATGACTGTCAATCACAAAAGCTATAAATGCTATCACTCTGTTTTTTTGTTCCTCTGATGGTGTATAAAACTGACTTATTGTTTGTCTCTGTATTGGGTCAAGTTTCTTTCCATAAACGAGGAAGTATTCGTGCATGGCAGATTCAACATCCTTAAACGTTTGAATTGGCCAAGCTGCTGACCACCGCTGAATGATACGTTGGGTTTACCAACATTTTACCGTCTGTAACTGGAGTAGTCATGCTTTTTATAACATTATATGGGGGCTAACCTTTAATTGAACTTGTTGTTGTTGTGTAATCAGGGGTGACGTTTTCTCTTCTCCGGTCTTATAAAATAACCATACCACGGCTAAAGCAACAACACCTAGTGCATAGGGAGCCCAAGTTTTAATCGGACGACTATGTTCAATTATTATTTGAATTATGCATTAGTTTTTTAGCCTTCCTCGCTAGCCCACCCTTCCTACAGGTGTGAGATTTTCAAAGGATTCTTAGTTACTCTGGCTTGTGATTTTGCAATTGCTGGTATTTCCTCATTCACTTGTTGTGATTGTGTTTCCACAATCTGTTGTGATTGTGCAATTGGGTTTATTTCCTCATTCACTTGTTGTTGTGTCTCCACAATCTGTGGTGTCACCTGGGTCTCCATTATTATTAAGTGGGCACGTATGTTTAAATTGACAATACCTAGGCGTTATTAAAGAGGTGGTCACCGGCGCTAAGAACATTCCGTATCTATGATAAAACTCACAGCTTACTGCACTTATAGTGCGTTCGATGAATGGGTCTTTCTCGAGATATTCCCATAAATACATCTGATGTTCTGCCGGGATAGGGAGAAACGTACTAGCTACGACTGTGTATAGTTGTAACATAGCCGACCCTATTGTTTTAGTCATGGCAGCTCCCAGTCTAGACTCATAACGCCCGTACAGTTTTTTAATTTCTTCGTCGGTCATGTTATCAATTTTTTTTATGCTATAATTTCCCCCCATATATTGGGGACATTTTCCACCGGCTACCAAAGCAGCGAGTCTTTTTCTATGTTTATCTAAAGATTTATCTGTATGTAACGTTCTTCTGCATGTTGATCTGGTTCTTTGAGCATTTGTTCGATAAGTTCGTTGCATTCCATAATGTAATACCTAAGGAGATATTTAAGTCTAACATAATATAATATGGCATATCCAATACAGCCCGTAATAATAAACTGTTGCGAAAGAATGAGGATTTCAAACCACATTATGTCATAATAACCGCTAATGTTCAATTTATCGTATTTTTGCTATTTTTGCTATATTTTCTATAATTTTGCTATAATTGCCATAATTTTGCTATATTTTGGCTTAGCAGTTGCTATATTTTTGCTCAGCAGTTGCTATTTTTGCTATATTTTTGCTTAGCAGTTGCTATTTTTGCTATATTTTTGCTAAGCAGATGCTATAATTTTTGCTATTTTTGCTAAGCAATTGCATAAGCAGCTGGTTGATCCGTTTTTAATACGAGTTTACAATGCTTCGTTGAAGCTAACAGTTTTCTGACTTTATCTCGTTCGAGCTTGGTATAAATAACATCATTTTCACGTAGACATTCCTCAAATGAAACTTGGTTAGTTCTTTACTCGCACTACAGTTGTCTATTATGTAAAGGGTTGATTTTCCTTTGAATTTTTCATGGCGTACTCGTAAAGAGTCTTGTAAACGATTGCTGGCATCCACTCTGTACACCCTGGGATCATTCATTACCCAATCTCTCGATAGATATGTTTTATTAACGCTTATAGTCGGGCAGAGAATAATAATATGATCAAAAACATCCCGATAATGACTTCGTAAGATATCTAGAATAAAAGCTGTTTTTCTGCAACCCTTTTGCCTGCAGATGATAGCGCAGTGCGGTTCTTTAGGTAAATGATTATTAATAGATCGCTTGCACGAATCTTCTATTCTGTATATTTAGTTGCGCGTCCATAATCACGTACAAATATATGTTTAATTTACCAGCCGCTTCCTAGTGCATTGTTATCTGTATAGTAACACCCTCGCTAGCATTTTCTATTCTCCACCCACTACCGTGTAGTTGGTCATCGTTCGTGGTTCGCATGTCGAACCATAGCGCATACTTCGTGGTGAGGTATTCACCCATCGATACATCACCGAGATACAGATCTGTCACGACGTCGTTAACTTCTGGGCTTCGTTTTATAGAAGGGAGTTTTTTCATCTCATCCCATTGTTGATACGCTCGCATGCCTTGACTATATAATTGATTAGCCACGCCCTCGATAGTCAATTCTACTTTTGTAATCTTGGGATTGTAGAACGCCTTGGTATCTCTTGCAAATGCTTCCAAGGGGTCCTTGAACAACATTAAAAAATACCCTTCAACGATCTAGCGGGAACGTTTAGATTGATATTCCACGTCGTATCCCTTTTGTTCCTGGTGATCTTTCGATGTCGAAGCACGTGATCGTACAAAATGGCTAAACTTCCGGTATACTGGTTACGAATTTGTCTTGCTAATTCAGGATCTGTTATCATATCATACTCCGGTGAGATATTTTCAATTGAATAGCTAGTAGGATCTTCAGTAGCTTTGATTACTCTGCTGTAGTCATTAAAAGTGAGTTCGTATTCTAACCTATCGCCTAGGGATGCTTGATGGAAGGGCATGTGACTATCTAGTAATTCAAAGTCTAGCGGAATATAGAATCGGTTACCTAATGCATCAGCAACAGCCTTATCTCCTACGACAGTACTATCACCACTATCAGCACCCACACGCAGTCTCAATGTGTTCTGATTACAAATACCTTGGTATTGTAAGTTTTCCCGTTCTTTAGCTGTTCTCCAGAGATCCATGTAACAATAGTATACATTGCTGTCATCAATACTCAAAACTTCATTACCGCTAATTTTAATCGCGATTTTCTTAACAATCGCACGACGTATGTTCTGAACGAGCTCTCTGCTAGCGTCGGCAGAATTCAAACTAATTGTAAATGATAGTCGTGCAGTTCCCGGAACTAACACATCGTGTACACCGAGATTAGGAAAGCGAAACAGAAGTGTTTGATTCTGATCAATGGTACTTGGGTTATTAGTTACAGTTACAGACTGACGAATTGCTTTGACCCTTAATGGATCCAGAAGTCTACGTTGTGGGTTTAACTTGCGTCCGTATTGCTAAGACATTGTTATATTGAAATTATGTAACCTTATGTTTAATATAAAAATGGATGGTTTTAATCTAGATGACTTTGATAACCCTAGTACAATCGAAGAGGGTACTGATGAAACCAGCTTTACGAATCTTAACGATGAACTTTTGCAATCAACCGTTAATGATTATTATGATGCCTTAAAAGAAAGCCCAATAGGTCATGACTATTCAAAGTTTATGATAGATAGTAAAGGAATATTGCGGCTGCGTGTCTCTCCGGATATTGATCTTATGAATTCTCGTACTCGTAAGCCCCTAGCCTGGTCTACGATAGCCAGTAAACATGGCATCAACATTTTTCGTAAAGAATTAGGTTGTGTAGACTACTCACGAGAAAAACTTTGTACGAAGACTACTAAGGTTCTTCGGACTGTGCGTACTGAGCTCGGTAACATAGATAATTTTTGAAGAAAGCTCAAAGCTGGCCTTGGACTGACTCGGAGAACTCTTGGATACATACTACGATAATTCCATGGCCAGTGTACCATCCTCGGAGTTCGTTATTAGGGAATTACGAGGCCTTGACAAGGCAATGCAAACAATGCAGGGAGAACTCATCAATAATATAGCCAAGCTATCCGAACTCGACAAGCATATAGCTGATGAGGAAACAAAACTTGAACAGGCGGGCGATGAATTCAGTAGACGCCGCTTTGCAGAAAGATTGCGTAACTTAGAAGACGAAAGATTGGCCCGCCTCAAAGCGGCTTCCAGTAATAGAAAGGCACTTCGTTCACAAATCAGTCGAATTTGAGAAGCTATCAATCAAGTCCTCAACGATGATACTACACTGGCCAATAAAATTAAAACATTGTTCAGAGAACAATCATATTTCAAACGCACTAGCTGATTGTAAGATATCCGAGGGTGAGTTTCGTTTAGTGCTGTCAGAACTCACCAAATACAACGTAATGAAGCAGGAGATTCGATCAAATCCTCGTACGACCAGTGGTATTAGCGAAGATGAGAAAAAAAAAGTTCATAGAACAGGGGAGACAACAAGCGCGTCAATTATTATGCCAAAACCAAAGAACTGGTTGGAGATTAAAAATAGATTGCTTACTATCATTAGATCACATTTAAATGAATGCTTACATAAGTATATAATAATGGAGAATTACAAACCAACAAAGGAAGAACTCGATAAAGCTATCGAATCATTTATGCTCAGGGACAAAATTATCAAATGGAGAGAATTACCACAGGGTATATATTATATTAGTGATGTCAAACCAACCAAATACGGTCATCAATTGCTTCTTTCCAATTACCAAGAAGAGTATATAGTCTGGTCTCCTAAAGTACTCTTGGAAATGAAAAAAACCTGTTTTGCTAGATTTAATAATCGACACAAAGCATTACGTAGATGTAAAAACGAAATAACAAAACAACTTGAAAGTACTAGTCTGTATTTGCTAGTTTTATCTCAGTGCTCAATACAAAATGTACTTTACAGGAGGTAATATGTAGGCACTTTCAATATTCAAAAATAGAACTAAGTCCAAATTGACATGGCAGAAACAGGCTATAGGCATTATGCAAATTAGCCTGGAAAAAAGTTATCAAAAAAACAATAAAAATAACAGCCATGTTTATGTACATAATAAAAATGACATGTAAGTTGCATTGTTGTTTGAGAAGGGAATATGTTACGTTCTGATATTTTGACGATGATTCAACTATCCCACAATGCCACTCACAAGTCACTAACCACTGACAAATCACATGCACGTGTTTCAAGCACCTGTTTTCACCTGTCGTCAAGGTGTCATAGGTCATGGACATTCACCTTGATCTACTAACACCTGGTTATGCTCAGTTTCACAATAGTCTGTTTTGTTAATATTTTTACACACTTTTACGTGTAAAAAGACATAAAAACCTTTGATACGCTGTATTTGTGCCAAGGCCCAATTAGTACAAATTGAGTTGTTTGAATATTTATTTATTTTGTATATTAACTGCATTTATTTAAAATCTGAGATCGAAAAAACAGTTTGTTTTTTCATTTCCGTGAGTACTTTAGTAAAATGAACGAAGAACTTAGTAAAAATGTTGAATATCACTTGGTTCAAAATAATGGTAAAAGGTATGAATAAGAATAATAGAGAATATTTTCATTACAATTTAGTTTAATCTCATCATCGTTTTTGTACTAAAAATTCCCTCTGTGGTATCATTGATTGGCTCAAGGTAGTGGTGAGCTGGAGCCAATTTAACTTAATCTCATGACGATCGTTGAATCGCATCAGCGTTTTGACATAAACAATTCCATCTGTAGTAGTGGTAAAGGTATATAAATCTGGCTCCAGTGGGGTTGCGGCAGAACCATCATTACCTATACTACTTCGACTGATGTTCATTTCAAACTTCTCATTTGCACTATTGCATTTGCTATACACAGCTCTGTACCCTTCGCCATGCTCAATCATTTCGAAAAAATGACCTTTAATATATTTGCTAAAAGAATACAGCTCTTTCTGTGTATCATGTGACGTCACTGCGATGGACTATGACCCAGTTTTGACAAATTTCTACGCGACGTCAAATCGAGGTTAAGTTCACAAATTACAACTCTAAAAACTGAAGTGAACGCATTCAACTCTAAATGTGGTCAACTTAAGGTAATCAAATCCGATATTCACGATTATGTATACTGACATTGATGCTGTTACTGATAAAGTTGAAACTGTCGTAGAATGTCTATCTAAGATATTGATGACAATATGGACAAACTGGAATCATTTAGCAGACGTGATAATGTCATTATCCATGGTGTACCCGAAGCAGAAAGTGAGAAATCGATGGCTTGCAAGGAAACGGTGATGTCAATTCTTAATGAACACGTAACGTTTAAAACGTGGCAATCATCTGACATTATCCGTGCCCATCACCTTGGAATAAGACCTCAAAACGCGGAGAAACCACTCCCTATAATTTCCAAGCTTCTGATATTCGACGACAAGGTTCAAGCCCTGAAAGCTAGACCCGTGCTAAAGGAAAACGGGCTTGGAAGACACCGGCCATTTTGGTTACTTTAAGAACGGTAAGCTCGTGACAAAACCTCGAGAAATTCGGTTAGTACTTCCCGTACTCAACAGGAAACACCCTAACGCTGGCGTGGCAGGATCACACAAGCTGTAATTGAAGCATCGTCGAATAGGCAACTTCCATAGGATGATGGCCGAGGCCCGGATAATATACCATATTGATATAATAGATCCGACACCGGTGACACGATCGATTTTATGAGCTACTGTGAGTGAAGATGAGAAACTTATTTTCTTGTGTTGGAACGTAAATGGATTGCGCCCAAAAGTGGATGACAGCGACTTTATATCTTACATAAGCAAATTCCAAATAGTGTGTCTCGAAGAAACATTTGTACATGATATGTCAGACATTAGTTAGATGGTTAAGGTGTCTTCTACAGCCCCGCATTTAAAATATCTGAGTATGATCGACTCTCAGGTGGCGTATGCAAATGTTTCAAACATTCACTAAGTAAAGTAGGAATATCTTACTTTATCAGCTCTCTGTGTCTGTGTCCATCGATCAATTTACTGTATAAACATTGATGTTAATAAGTATATATACCTATGTCGTTTAGCACTATGCATCACTTGCTTGATAAAGGTGTTAGGATCTACACCGAAACATCGCACTAATTGTAATAAAGAAGTTGTTCATCCATAGAACTTGTCTTACTTCATCACACCAACTTCTAAATGCCACTGAAAGAAATTCACTAAGTAAGTTTTGCAGGCTAATAACATCAGATATAGATAATTTTGTATGCATTAAAGTAGCAAAACTCTGTTGACATAAATACGAAAATCCCACCGTCGGGTTCGCCATACTATAACACGAATAACTCTAAATGTAACATTGTGCTGCTTGATCAGTTCTTATTAGAAAACCTTTCAGAAATGAGTGATTCTTACACAGTTATTTGAGGTGATATAAATGCACGTACAGGTGAACAATTTTGATGGTGCTTTTGATAAACACAGCATTCCATTTAGCGAGGAGGAAGATCTACCTATTGATGATCGTATATCCCATGACGGTGTGATAAACAGATTTGGGCAGATATTGTTAGACATGTGTTTTTCATTCCAGCTATTTATTGTTAACGGCAGGGTATATGGAGACGCAGGAGGGGAATATACATATTGTGGTCACCAGGGCTGTCGTGTGAATGATTACTTTATCTGTTCTCGAGATCTTCAATACACTGACATGTTAAACAGTGGAGATCATATAGAGTCCGATCTTTTACCATTAGAATTGAAATGTTAATTCCCAAACATGAACAACCAAAATGAAAAGCCAACGTCTGGTTGCTTTAAAGAAAAGATTGTTTGGAATGAATCTCTTTGTGAAAACGTTTTTGAACAGATTGTGGGAAACGATGGTGTCTTGTTATCGACTACTTTTGAGTAAACTGGATTTTAACATAAATGAGGCTATAAATGATTTCGTCCATGTTAGATTCTGCAGATTGTATGAGGAAAAGAACTAGAATTATGCATTATCAACATACCAAGGTAAAATTAAGTAACGAATGTCAGATTGCTAGACGGGATGCTCGAAAAGCATTGAGAACATTTAGACGTCGACTTACTGTTTCTAATAGAAACATCTACTGCAAAAAGAGAAATCACTATAAATCATGCTGTAGCAAAAATAATTCTGAGTGATACTATCCATTCTCCCTCTAAGTTTTGGAAACAAATACTTGCATTAAAAAGCAGACAAATAGAAAAGTTAGTATCTCAAAGGCTGAGTGGTTTATACATTTTATGAAAGTATTTTTCAAATGACACTGTTTTCAACACTGACAGTGATGTGTTTGACGATATTATTGATGTTTCCCCTTCATGTTATAATGATGTTGACGAACTTATTTTAGAATCACCCATATCACAGGATGAAATTCTGGACACTATAATGCATCTAAAAAGTGGAAAAGCTGCTGGTCCTGACCATATTGTGGTTGAAATAATAAAATGTTTCAAATCTGACATAATGCCTTTTCTTAAAAAAATATTCAATAAGATGTTTGACAGCGGTATACTCTCCAGAAGCTGGATATTCCAATTATTCCAATACACAAAAAAGGAGAGTTTAACAACCCGGACAATTATAGGCTAGGGGAATGAATATCCTTAATGAGTATTCTTGGAAAGAATTTTACATCAGTACTTAATTTTACAGGATAACGAATTGGGATAACATGCGAGATAAGATTCCCGAAACTCAAGCTGGTTTTAAATAAAGAGACGTCAGATCATATATTCACATTATATGCAGTAATCCCAATAAGTGTATGTAGCCTTTGTCGATTTTAAAAAAAACGTTTGGTTCCGTTGATTGTTATAAACTATGGTACTGTTTAAGAACTACTAGCCTTCAGGGGTAAATGTATTCCATATTAAAAGCTATGTATTCAAATATCAAACCACGTGTACGATGTGGTAACGATGTAACCGATTTCTTTGACTGTCATATTGGCTTACGACAAGGATGTATCTTGAGCCCGATATTGTTCTCATTTTTATCAGTGAATTATATTACGAAATTATGGCTAAGGGTAAACATGGTATTCAAATGTTCCCAAATATAATAGAAATTGTGATGCTTGTTTTTGCTGGTGATTTTCGTATCAGATTCTGTTGTTGGACTACAAAAACAACTTAACATTTTATAATTTTACCCCAAAGAGTGGAAACTATCAGTTAACTATGATAAAACAAAGATTGTCATTTTCAGAAAAGGGGGTCAGGTGTCACTGAATGAAAGATGTTTTTTCGATAGTGAGTGAGTGAGTGGGTATGGTTTTACGCCGCTTTTAGCAATAATCAAGCAATATCACGGTGGGGGACACCAGAAAGGGGCTTCACAGATTGTACCCATGTCGGGAATCGAACCCGGGTCTTCGGCGTGATGAGCGAACGCTTTAACCACTAGGCTACCCGACCGCTCCTTTTCGATAGTAAATGTTTTAATGTTGTTCTGAACCATTATACATATCTTGGTGTAATGTTTACCCATACAATGAACTTCAAGAAAAGTGTCTCAGACATAACATCACGTGCAAAGAAGGCCTTAATCAATGTAATGACTGTCTCACAGAAAGTAGGAGCTTTTAAAGCGAATATATTTTTTAAATTATTTGATGCCCAAATCCAACCAATATGGATCAGAAGTATGGGGATTTCAGCGATACGATTGTCTCGAAAAGCTACATCTTTTAGCCTGTAAAAACATCTTATCCGTTGTTCCGTCAACACCCTATTGTATGGTTTATGGCGAGTGTGGCAGATACCCGTTATACATCAACTCCCAAATTAGATGCCTGAAATACTGGTTTAATATTCTAGGAATGCATTGTTTTCTCATGGCTACGGCTTGGTATTGTTAAACCAAACAGTTGGTGATGTTCAACTCTTTTTGAAACAATTTCGTGAACAAACTATAAATATGTTTTATCGGGAATGGCATTCTACTCTAGAATCAATTTAGGCTCGGATTGTTAGATCTCATGATGAATGAAGGAAGAAAAATGTCCACTGAAAAGTCGAAGAGGCTGTGCCTAGTATGTCATTCAACTATAGAAAATGAAAGTCATTTTACTTTTGTCTGTCCTTATTATTTTGTGATCTAAGAAGAAAGTTTATACCAGAACGCTATCTGTCAAATTATCCTGTACCTGCTTTTATTTCTCTTCTTTCTTCAAAAGATGATGCTGTCATATTAAAACTGGCTATATATGTTTAAAATGCAATTTCCCTCAGAAATAAATTGTGTATGTATCCAAATATGTAAAACTACTTATTTGTAACTCTCTTGTATATGGGTCGGAGGCCTTATATGCAATAAATATCTTTGCCTTTGACTTTGTAAACTAAATGCTGAAGTTTTGTCAATTTTGAACTAATAACTATACTTAATTAAAATTATTCAAACTTTTGACATGTATAATATAGGAGTGGAGAGAGGATATACACCTCCACACCGATATTTAAATAACCAGCTTTTATGGATTTGGGCACAGTAGACAAAACGAATGTAAACAGGTAGGTGTTGCTGGGTTCAATTCTACCATCCCGTTTCTTGACAGTGAAGTGCTTTCTAGAAGGGACAGTTTGGTCTTTAAGTCCTATCTTCTCTTCAGACATGTCCGCCAGACAACTGACTTTGTCTCTAACAATGCCTCTTCTGGAGTTCAGTGTTTTGTGCGCTGAAACGGCGACACTGATATTTGCAAAATGATGTTGTTTTAACAAATTGATAGATTGTTGACGTCTAGCACACTCAACAAGGAGCAAACCACCTCGGAGACGTGAAACGTTTTTAACTTCACCACACCTTCTTTAAGATAACAAAAGGATTGCTTTTTAAGTGGATCTCCATTTGTAGATTCAATGACAATACACTTGGCCAAATTTCCTTGTTTTGAAACGGAAACATCTTTATGATATGAGAGATGATCAGCCTCTAACCACCTTTTCTTGCCATTCCTAGCGGAACCAGAATTGACAAACGACATGCTGTAGGTAGTAAGATTCGGCACCCCCGCTCCCCACCCACCATAGACTGTCAACAAGGACAGTGTTTCACTGCAGCCGAGATCCAGCATGCAAACACTGGGTATACACGAGTAATGTACTCCAGTAAATACGGCATGAATTGCGATATTTGTCAACCAAATGAAATGCTAAGCTGGTTCGGCTCATAACAAGAAATTGGAGACATGTAGAAGCACGGGGCTTGACATGACCAGCCGATTGATAGAATCTGGCCCATTGTACCACCCGTCTAGGTGAAGTTAGGGCCAAAGAAGTGTGTTGGGCAAAGGAACCAAGTTCCAGGAACCAGTGCCCGCAACTACCAGACTCCCCTCCTCCACCAACACAGGGGCGCAACCAACGACAAAAGGGTTGCCCAATTCGGTCTCCTTTTACGACCAGAAATGGGGTGCTGAGGACACATTCTTGTCTTCCTCGGGTCCTCACGTGGGCTATTTTTAGAAAGTAAGTTGACATTTACACTAGCTGTTAAAAATGTTCAGATAACTTGTCTGAAGTGGTTTTAGGATAGTTCACTTTGGCTATTAATGATTACAATTGATTGCGCTGAATAACTTATTTGATCTGCTTGACATTTCTATGGTTATGATGACCAGTCAATTATGTTTACGTTTGACATAGTGACTGTTTATAACTTGGATGTCCGTTTTCACATCAAATGCATTATTCAGACACATCGAGGAAAATGTATACGTTTCTATATTTCTATGTTTTGTACCTGCAATATGACACTTATTCCGTGTTTTGACATACGTAGCCGATAATTCAAGACCATATTGACAATCTTTTTGTCCGTTCTTTCTGTTAGCATTTGCCATGCATTTTAGTTAATCGTGATACTGTCCGAATTATTAAAGGACATATAGGACAACATCGGTACCTGAAATGAGGGCATATTTCCGCCCTATAGGCGGATGTTTGTTAATGACACAGTATCCGTGCCATGTTTGTGATATGCAAGCATCTGTGTTCTGATTGGCTGAGAAAGGTCTCATGACCTGTTAACGATGCCTATAAATACGATCACAGGTTAAGGTCGAAGGACACTTCTGCGTATAATTTCATAAATCTAGTTATATACATGTTTAGGCCAAATTTAGAAACATTCTCTTGACATTTTATTACACATAAAAATTACATTTTCTCAAAACAATAAAGCTGATACAACTAAATAATATTACTTCTTTCTAGACTGAGCCCTGTTGATAAATCTATGTACAGACCTAATAGTATTTGATCAAAATGGGGGTATTTATTGGCATCATTTTATCATCTACATTGTTGACATTGAAACAAAATTAAACATAAAGTTTGTGTACGTTCTTACAAACTTTGACTGCCAAACATCATTTTTTGCTTGTGTTATTTGTGTTTCCACAATTACCGAAGGGTGTTGCAATACTATGAAAGTGTCATTGAATTTAGCGTATTTGATTAAAATCCTGAATATTTAGTTTACAAAACATGGAACTGGAATAAACCGTTAAAAATTGGTTTATGCGATCTATATGAAGAGAAGCGTCTGTCCCTTTTGATTTGGTACATGGATTTGATTTGAGATCCCGGAGGATAACGTGTCAGCCTTGTATGCTGCTGGTCCCTGGATTGATAACTGCGTACGGCACATTGTGTGAAGCCGATTCAAGTGGCCCTGTCTGGGGGTGACCACAACGTTAAAGCGGAAAACTACTATTCCCTCACTCGCTCACTAGGGTTGGGGAGGGTATGCATAACTCAAATGGTTATGTCATTTCAGTCACACCTGCAAGCTTCATCTAGTACTGGCAAACCAAAAGTAACACTGCAGTGCAGCATTCTCCCGCAGATAAAGAACTTTTCTCCCTTATGGTAATATACCATGCATTATTGATAACGCACGAGATATCTGTACTTCCCTGTCAAATCAGGGATTGTAGCCTGTGCCGAACAAAATGGGCAATTTCATAACCAGTCAATCAGAAGGAAAGCTAACCTCATCAAACAGGCAAATGTAAACCTTTTTTAACTTTTAACTGATTGTAGGTAAATATCGTCATTGTGCCTTTTCGGCGTGGTCTGATATTTTAAAGTCATCGAAATATTTCTCAGCAAAATGCCAATTATCTTATCACCAACAAACATAATACGAGTAAAGTGCAAAACACAACACCTCCTTCTGAAACAGTTAGACATGTTAGAAAGAGTGAAAGCTAGCACTCTGCTTAAAAACGCGATGCCTGTTTTCTGTTCGGAATGCTGGCTTTTCACTTCTCTGACTGTGAAAGCCACTGTGAGTTCATAAATTTCAGCCTAGTTTCCAAAGTCTGTAGCAGACAAAATTATTCTCGGGGTAATCCAGTCGATGGAAAGGCCTACATCGATGCTTGATATCAGAGATGCACTGATGTCCGGGTAGGATGATCGCGCCCTTCCTGGTTGACGCTGAAAAGGCATGTACGCCTCAAAGATGCTTCCATAGCCAGCTCAACATCGTGAGCTGTTGTGTGCTTCTTTGATCTGACGAGCACATCGGTACAGCTATCATAGTTACTGCAGATGTCCTTTACTCCTGATAGAGCCTTTTTTCGGTTTTGAATGTTCTCTTCAGTTTTGTTGGAGTAATGTGCTTTATGTCTTTTTGTTCACAAAATCAACAAGCTATTCCATTTCCTAACGTACAAGTACATGGCCATCAATCTTTCCAGTGGTGTTCACAAAAGGTCCAAAAGATTCTTCATGCGCTGCACGGATTGAACGTGAACACTGTTGATGCACAAGCAGGCGAAGAACAATTGGTATAGCCTCCGAGAGAGACGTAACTGGCATGGTTCTATTTCACGATCCCTGTGTGGGTTCTATTTACAGCAAATAATATAAGTTACATTAAAGTACATACTCACATCCAGGCCAAGAAATTCGCATTTCAATTGTATGAAACAAAATATTGGAAGTATGATAACAAGTAAGTTCTTTCTAAGTTGAATGTAACAAACTTTTGTTCAGCAGCTGTACTACACACTTTTTATGAAGTCCATGTATGCAAGTACACAGACGATTACCGTTGATGTCTTAATGAAATTAGCAACCAATATTTTAACACTAGACATTGAACTTAGTAAATGGCGATTAAATGGTGTAATTGCACCGCGTTGCTTTCCTACCGGACGCGCAGCTTATATGTTTTAGTGGTCAGTGCGTACTTTCTTTCATCTACATTCCATCAAACGCTCAATTCCTTGTATAATTTAGTCCCAATGCATATACATACATCTACTGTTTCGCTGTATGTCCGCATACATGTATATGTTAGTAACATCATCATCATTCTGGAAATTAACAAGAGAAAGGATCGTGTTTAGGTAAAGACGCCTGACAGGCGATGATTCATAAACTGTAAAACTGCCCAGTAATATTTATCTATGCTGAATCAACTACAAAAGAAATGTTCGGACTTAGACATTAAAACTACCCCCTACTGTTTTGCAAAACCGAATATATTTCCTAAACGTTTTTTCTTTTCTTTATCTATAAGCAGTAGAATCTCTGCACTTGTACATAGCAGACGTAATTCAAAATTAAAGGGGTTTAAATTTTTTTATTTTTTTTAAATTAATTAATTTTTTTATTTTCCCTCTTTATTCATCTCAGCAGGTACAGCATTTATATATACATGTCATGTCAATACAATTGTGGTACATGGTTTTAAAAAAATGTACATCTTTCCATACAATAAATTCTTGCCTGTAAAGTCCACGTACAGTTTTATAACAAAGTGTGGAAGGTAGACCAAAAACTAAAAAAGTTTGCATAGTTACAATTTGTGAATGAAATTACCTTTGTAGCATTGTTATAACATTGTTATAATCAATTCAGTTGATTTTTACCATGGAAATGGTATACAATATTAC
The DNA here is from genome assembly GCF_022045235.1 of Haliotis cracherodii. Taxonomy (NCBI): domain Eukaryota; kingdom Metazoa; phylum Mollusca; class Gastropoda; order Lepetellida; family Haliotidae; genus Haliotis; species Haliotis cracherodii. The sequence continues at coordinate 37,622,218 of NW_027266286.1, forward strand.
TCGTTTCTGGATTTCGATGGATATTTACTGTGAAATCGATAGATTTCGACGTATGAAAAGTATGTTTTGAGACAGTAAGACACCTAGTTTCAAATACGTACAGTACATGTGACGTGGACATTATATTTCATTCAGTGGATTTTTGTCAGGAAATCATCGTGACACAATAATACTCGTTCTTTGACTTCGATGAAGGTTCGTATTCTTATTGTGTAACTGTTGGACAAAGCCACGTGCTTCTGTTTATAAACATTGCCATGCTTATTTCAACCAATCAAAAGTACTTCCGGTCCAAATAAGAATTTTGTTTACTTCCGGGATTTCTATGTGGGGCACCGGGCATTAACATGGATCTTTGCCAGAATGTTGCGGTGTATCTTTTCAAAGGTATGAAACTGACCATTTATCAGAGGGCTAACTAATCTGCAGTGTTTCTCGGTGTTTGTCTTGATAAATGGTAAAAAGATGTGATACCGAAGTGACTTGAACAGTCATGACAGCGATGCACTGACTAGTTACTAGATACTACCCCCGTGTGTTTGGTTTTCAGAATATTCGCAAGTTTCAATCTGATTACATGAAAAACGGTAAATATCATTATAAAAGTCATTTCTTTCTTAGAAACCAAGTCACTATCTGAGTATTTACAATGTCTATGTGATGTTACGTCCCCGGTTATAGCGGTTATATTTCTTCAGAAGACTATTTCAGTTTCTTACTTTGATGTTAAAACCAAATATAAGTTCTTTTCAAAGAATAGCATTTACCTGTTTGGTGGAATAGCACAAAAAATAATGGATTTAATTCTTGACTATATTGTTTGGTGTCATTTAAACCTGGTATGATTGAGTGTAGTTAGTATACTGGCTGTGACATACTACTGATATACTAGCGCTTTGTTATGTTTGTTGAGTGGCAAAAGTGATATAGCTTTTCTGCTAGAGTAAAGCAGCATTTCTCTATTGAGATTACAGCACATCAGATAAGTAGAAGTAAAATCCTAGCCATGATCACCAGCACACAGTATGTCAAATACTAAAGATGGTACAGTGAGGGATGAAAAAAGCGATGGAAGTCCAAATTATCATCCTATGTTATTTGTTGAGTGTTTATCTCTGTTCATGTTATAATAAAACCATTCTCTGTAGGTACAGTATGTATATTAACACGAATATGTGGGTCAATACACAGGTGGACAATAAGCACCTCAACATGTTAATAGTGCAAAAACTATACACGAATGTGGAGGTATACAGACTGCTGTGCCCATGTCTCTGCTGTGTCCGGCTTTTGTCGTTTGTATACTGGCATATCGCACATGACGTGTGTGAGGTGTCGGAATACGAATGGCAGATGACGGGTGTCTCCGGGATGTGGATATGCAGCCAGGTGGTACACAATGAAAATTAAGATGCAGTATGATGTATAAAGATAAATTAAAAATTATGTCCCTGAACTGTAGAGGTCTGAATAATGCATTCAAAAGAAAACAAGTGTGCACATTTTCAGAAGTAAAAAAGCACACATATTCTGCTTACAGGGTGTGCATTTCACAGCTGAAAAGGAACAATTAATGAAGCAGCAATGGGGCTCTAAAGAATGTTACATAAGCCCATATAAGAGTAATGCTAGGGGAATTGCTATATTGTTAGATTATCTCAGAAGTACAAATCTATGTCATATTTGATGTTGAACTTGCTTACAACGATAGCAGAACAGAGGCCTATATCAGTTTGGACTATCTAGATATAGCTTGTATGTATAGCTTGTGTGTATATGATCACAGCAAAAATGCCGATAGAATTCAAACAACTAAAACTTGGCATGTTTGTTCCTTAAGATGAAACTCTGTTCTGTCAATTGTTAGCTGGGTGTAGGTTTGGCGCACAGAGATATTCTTTCAAGAGTTTAAACTGATATGACGGTACACTACTATATGGTGTGCTTTATTGTTTAACTTCATGTTCATAAAAGCGGTAAAAAACTTTGTGGCCATATGTTGTTTTGTTTGTTGCATGAGAGTGATTGGCCGCGAGATGAGTTTATGGACATCCCGCGGAATCACCAATCATATAGAGTGAGTGAGAGAATTGTCATGAGGTCGCTTTGGGCATAATTTCTGTTTATATAACTGCGGAAAAGCTCGTTGTGATGCAAAAACAACGAGCATGGAAATGCTGCTTACGATTTGTATTTTGAGAAAGGTAAATTATATCTGATGAAGTACTTGCAGAATTTTAGCATTGGGCGTGTTCTTATCATCTACAGAGTGTAGGTAACTGTGGGGAAAATAAACATAACAAGTACATCTTCATACCTTATGTTCAGCAACATGTCTCATGCATAAACATCGATGAGATCCGTGCAGTTCCATGAAATTATTGCAAATATGTACTGTACTTAACAGAAGAATAAAGCACACTGAGCCTTTCAAACGTAATTTATTGCCTTTACCCACAGGAGTAATTAAATCTGAAAGAAATTAATGGTTGTCTCGAGGAAACGTTCACATTAATTTATGCCCTTCGTGTTTGAGATACATTCCATCTCTCGTAAAAGGAAAGCGGAAAGACTCCCTGTAAACGTAAACTACTTCTGCCTCATTGGTTACAATCCAGATAAACTTGCTGCATATTTGTGTCTGCGTAATTGAAGCAGAAAAGTGTTGCAATGATAACGAGCAAATTACAAATATTTCCAGCAAACGTCATGTAATCTTGACACGAAATCAATACACGTATCTATAGCAATAACGTGCAATTTAGTGATTTTGTTTTTAAAGGCTCTCACGGCACCAATGACAATGACCATATCCGGTATCCGGAAGTAATAAGAGCGAGTTCAGCAGTTAGCGGAAGGAACGTCAGAGATCCCATAATGCGCCAGTCTTGGCATCATGACTTGACACCGCGTTTCCGGCCACCGCGTGGTCTGATCAGAAATCTGCATAAATGGCGGCTATTCGTTTCCTACGCTTAACGTTTTCACTTGATCTAGTGAAGAGCAGTTGGCTGACATTGAGCGTGAAATTGTCGATAACGGCCGTGAAAACAATAACTGACACTCTTCGATTCATTCCAAACAGCGGAGATTTAATCACCGTAGCAGCATTTTCTAGTTTAAAGAATCTAATCCTTTCTGCTTTACATTATCGTCTATTTATACACAGAAATCCGTGCAAGGACGTTTTCAGCACTAGGCTAAGCCTTTCAAAGTGATCGTTTACTGCAAAATTTCAAAAGTTTTAAAACTGATATAGTCCAGTTCAACATTGTCTAGTTACATTCTTGGAAATACATGCAGAACATTCCAGGCATCGGCTATTTTGGAGGCAAAAGGCAGCGTAATCCATCTTAAAAGTATGCAGTTACTGTTCTATTGTTGTTGCATTTCCTAAACACTTTGTTGACTCCCTCTCACACAATATACTTTCTTGATGTACCTACTTACATCAACAAAAGTCTTAACCTACACTCTTATGAAAACGGAGGTATTTATGATTGCATTTTATAATTTTCGCTTTACCTGATAATGTATTTTGATGTGAGGTAACTGTGAAACATTGCAGGTCGTCGTGTCACTGTTGCACACGCGACATGTTCGAATTAATGGGTGCAACTATGTCACATTCCATGTCGTGATTAATATCATCATTTCAACCCTGAGGACCAGAATAGGTCCAAATTACACCATGCTTGAAAGATGGTCCAGTGTGTGACCTGGCTGTCAACCGCATACCCGAACATTGTGGATCGTTGCACTGTGCGGGTTTATGTAACTCACTATAAATCCGAGCTACACACTACACTATATATCCGAGCTACACGTTACATGAACACCTTTCATGTGAGTAACAATGTACAGGTTTATGTAACTCACTAAATATCCGAGCTACACGTTACATGAACACCTTTCATGTGAGTAACAATGTACAGGGTTATGTAACTCACTAAATATCCGAGCTACACGTTACATGAACACCTTTCATGTGAGTAACAATGTACAGGTTTATGTAACTCACTAAATATCCGAGCTACACGTTACATGAACACCTTTCATGTGAGTAACAATGTACAGGTTTATGTAACTCACTATATATCCGAGCTACACGTTACATGAACACCTTTCATGTGAGTAACAATGTACAGGTTTATGTAACTCACTAAATATCCGAGCTACACGTTACATGAACACCTTTCATGTGAGTAACAATGTACAGGTTTATGTAACTCACTAAATATCCGAGCTACACGTTACATGAACACCTTTCATGTGAGTAACAATGTACAGGTTTATGTAACTCACTAGATATCCGAGCTACACGTTACATGAACACCTTTCATGTGAGTAACAATGTACAGGTTTATGTAACTCACTAAATATCCGTGCTGCACACTACATCAACACTCTTCATGTGAGTAAGACTGTGCGGGTTTATGTAACTCACGATATATCCGAGCTACACGCTACATGAACACCTTTCATGTAAGTAACAATGTACAGGTTTGTGTAACTCTCTATATATCCGAGCTACACGCTACATGAACACCCTTCATGTAAGTAACACTGTACGGGTTTATGTAACTCTCTATATATCCGAGCTACACGCTACATGAACACCCTTCATGTAAGTAACACTATACAGGTTTATGTACCTCACTATATATCCGAGCTACACGCTACATGAACACCCTTCATGTGAGTAACACTGTACGGATTTATGTAACTTACTATATATCCGTGCTACACGCTACATGAACACCCTTCATGTGAGTAAGACTACGGGATTATATAACTCACTATATATCCGTGCTACACACTACATGTAGACTCTTAATGTGAGTAACACTGTACAGGATTATGTAACTCACTATATATCCGTGCTACACACTACATGTAGACTCTTAATGTGAGTAACACTGTACAGGATTATGTAACTCACTATATATCCGTGCTACACACTACATATGGACCCTTAATGTGAGTAAGACTGTACGGGATTGTGTAACTCACTATATATCTCGTGCTACACACTAGATATGGACGTTTAATGTGAGTAACACTGTACGGGATTATGTAACTCACTATATATCCGTGCTACACACTACATGTGGACCCTTAATGTGAGTAACACTGTATGGGATTATGTAACTCACTATATATCCGTGCTACACACTACATGTGGACCCTTAATGTGAGTAACACTGTACAGGATTATGTAACTCACTATATATCCGTGCTACACACTACATGTGGACGTTTAATGTGAGTAAGAATGTACGGGATTATGTAACTCTCTATATATCCGTGCTACACACTACATGTGGACGTTTAATGTGAGTAAGACTGTACGGGATTATGTAACTCACTATATATCCGTGCTACACACTACATGTGGACGTTTAATGTGAGTAACATTGTACGGGATTATGTAACTCTCTATATATCCGTGCTACACACTACATGTGGACCCTTAATGTGAGTAACACTGTACGGGATTATGTAACTCACTATATATCCGTGCTACACACTACATGTGGACGTTTAATGTGAGTAAGACTGTACGGGATTATGTAACTCACTATATATCCGTGCTACACACTACATGTGGACGTTTAATGTGAGTAACATTGTACGGGATTATGTAACTCTCTATATATCCGTGCTACACACTACATGTGGACCCTTAATGTGAGTAACACTGTACGGGATTATGTAACTCACTATATATCCGTGCTACACACTACATGTGGACGTTTAATGTGAGTAACATTGTACAGGATTATGTAACTCTCTATATATCCGTGCTACACACTACATGTGGACCCTTAATGTGAGTAACACTGTACGGGATTATGTAACTCACTATATATCCGTGCTACACACTACATGTGGACGTTTAATGTGAGTAAGACTGTACGGGATTATGTAACTCTCTATATATCCGTGCTACACACTACATGTGGACGTTTAATGTGAGTAACACTGTACGGGATTATGTAACTCACTATATATCCGTGCTACACGCTACATATGGACCCTTAACGTGAGTAACACTGTACGGGATTATGTAATTCACTATATGTCTGTGCTACACACTACATGTGGACCCTTAATGTGAGTAACACTGTACGGGATTATGTAACTCACTATATATCCGTGCTACACACTTCATATGGACCCTTAATGTGAGTAACACTGTACAGGATTATGTAACTTACTATATATCCGTGCTACACACTACATGTGGACCCTTAATGTGAGTAACATTGTACAGGATTATGTAACTCACTATATATCCGTGCTACACGCTACATGTGGACCCTTAATGTGAATAAGACTGTACAGGATTATGTAACTCACTATATATCCGTGCTACACGCTACATGTGGACCCTTAAAGTGAGTAAGACTGTACAGGATTATGTAACTCACTATATATCCGTGCTACACGCTACATGTGGACCCTTAATGTGAGTAACACTGTACGGGATTATGTAACTCACTATATATCCGTGCTACACGCTACATGTGGACCCTTAATGTGAGTAACACTGTACAGGATTATGTAACTCACTATATATCCGTGCTACACACTACATGTGGACGTTTAATGTGAGTAAGACTGTACGGGATTATGTAACTCTCTATATATCCGTGCTACACACTACATGTGGACGTTTAATGTGAGTAAGACTGTACGGGATTATGTAACTCACTATCTATCCGTGCTACACACTACATGTGGACGTTTAATGTGAGTAACATTGTACAGGATTATGTAACTCTCTATATATCCGTGCTACACACTACATGTGGACGTTTAATGTGAGTAACACTGTACGGGTTTATGTAACTCTCTATATATCCGAGCTACATGCTACATGAACACCCTTCATGTAAGTAACACTGTACGGGATTATGTAACTCTCTATGTATCCGAGCTACACGCTACATGAACACCCTGCATGTAAGTAACACTGTACGGGATTATGTATCTCTCTATATATCCGATGTACACGCTACATGAACACCCTTCATGTAAGTAACACTGTACGGGTTTATGTAACTCTCTATATATCCGAACTACATGCTACATGAACACCCTTCATGTAAGTAACACTGTGCGGGATTATGTAACTCTCTATATATCCGAGCTACACGCTCCATGAACACCCTTCATGTAAGTAACACTGTACGGGATTATGTATCTCTCTATATATCCGATGTACACGCTACATGAACACCCTTCATGTAAGTAACACTGTACGGGTTTATGTAACTATCTATATATCCGAGCTACATGCTACATGAACACCCTTCATGTAAGTAACACTGTACCGGATTATGTACCTCACTATATATTCGAGCTACACGCTACATGAACACCCTTCATATGAGTAACACTGTGCGGGTTTATGTAACTCACTATATATTCGTGCCACACGCTACATGAACACCCAGTGTTACGTGAGTAACAATGTTCTGGTTTATGTCCACGTAATTCTAGGCGTCTCTGCGCTGAAGGCTGTTTGTACAGTTCTATCTAAATATGCTATGGTTGCCTTTGTCAAAGGGATGACATAACTCCTTTGTGAAAGAAGCGGCCGTAAAATGGTATGTAGTGACCGTGGTTGCCAACGCTGGAGGTTTACGGTCACGGCAAGCTGACCATTCAGTATCAAAAGACCATGTCGATATGTATTGCTTGGGCTTCACTGCATTCAAGTTTTTCAACTTCAAACCTGGTCAAGGTCTTTCTGGTGTTTCGGAATTTTGCTCTCCTCGTACATGTGGCTTTATAAACTGTCCAAAACTTAAACATGGCCATCATTGCCAAAATGTAACATACGTAGAAATTATCATATTTCATTATAAATTCAGATCGTAATGAAACATGTTTATTTGCTTTGTTTGATGTTTAACGCCGCACGTAGCAATGTAAATAATCGAGTCGGGACAAGACAATTCAATGATTGATATATTAATGGTATACAAATGATGGATGAAGACACAATGGCACGTTTGCTGGTTTGTAACAGGCATAAATGGCAGCACGTGAAATAGTCTTGATTTCCTTGACGACATTTAACTGAACCTGTTACAGACGTAGAGAAGTCCAGGAGTTATAACTAAAACAAATATATACTCTGCAAAAAGACAAAAGTGATTTTAGATGTAAACTAAGCGGCAAAAGAAAGAATAGGTTGGCAATTTGTAATTTTCCTAAAAAACAGCGAAACTAGTGGAAAGTGGGTATTAGGAATATGACTTCCCAGGAACAGGTACCAAAAAACACCTCACCCGAAAGCGCCACCTTTAAGGGCGCTCGTGCGGTGACAAAAAAGTGGTGAAACAGGTTTCCCGCCTATGGCATAAACTGCACGTGCATGTTAGCTGTATAAATGCTTTCGTCTGCAGGGTATAACAACACGCGATGAAAGCACACAAAAAAATGCCACGACTGTCACAGGAGTAGAGAGAGAGAGAGCAATCGGTATGGCCGAAATGGGGGCAACACAGGTCCAAATTGCCAGAAGGTTTGGTTGTACACCATTGACAGTAGCCAGGCTGATTCAACGGTACAGACAGACAAGGGAGGACACAGGACAGGCCTAGAACCGGGCGACCTCGAATGACAACACCACTGAAAGACGGTCAGATACGACTCATTCACCTGCGAAACAGATTCGTATCGGCGACGGCAACGGCAGCAACAGCGTTGGGACATCCCATTAGCCAACGCACAGTACTACGACGACTACGTGCTGCTGGAATCCGAGCGTATCGTCCTTTCCGAGGAATGGTACTGACTGCTGAACATCGACGCCTGAGACTGCTAGCAAGTGAGAAATTGGCGTCGAGTGCTGTTTACTGATGAAAGTCGGTTTAACTTGTTTCGAAATGACGGCAGATAACGAATTTATCGACGCAGAGGGGAACGTTTGGCTCCGGCGTGTATTCGAGAGGTCCATCCATTCGGTGGGGGAGGGTGTCATGGTGTGGGGCGGTATTTGTGGAGATCAGAAGACTGATTTGGTGATTATACAGGGAAATCTGAACGCTGCGCAGTACACAGACCAAGTGTTGCAGCCAGTTGTGCTTCCGTTCTTACAAAACCAACAGCAGGGGACATTGTTTCAACACGACAATGCCAGGCCCCATACTGCAAGACTCGGAATGGTGGTGTAAGAAATTTCATTTTCAAAAGTTGTCTGAAATGTCACCAAAAAATTGTCAGACACACTACAAGTTCATTGTCGACACAGTTGCCTTCAATAGCGTGTATGACCTCCAGCTGCTTCAATGCATGCTGTGATACGCCGCCTCATCGATGACGTCAGTCTTCTGATGACGTGGACTGGAATCCGTTGCCACTCGTCTCTCAGTGCCTGCTGCAATTCTTGTCTGTTGACGGGGGACTGATGGCGTGCTCTAATCTGTCTGTCAAGATGGTCCCACAGATGTTCAATACGATTCATATCGGGTGAGTGGGCAGGCCAGGGTAAAATGTCAACGTTCTGCTGGTTTAGAAAGTTCGGAATCAGTCTTGCAGTATGGGGCCTGGCATTGTCGTGTTGAAACAATGTCCCCTGCTGTTGGTTTTGTAAGACATAAAAGGCAGAAGTTCTGGTGCCAGTACCTGGTCGCGGTAAGCAGCAGCATTGAGGTTGCTACGGGTGACAAGAAGCCTGGAACGTGCATTGCCACAGAAAGCACCCCACACCATGACACTTCCGCCTCGAAATCTGTCAACTTCCTGTACACAACACTGGGCGTAACGTTCATGACGGCGCCTCCACACCCTCGCCCTACCATCAGCAAATCGAAGATTAAATCGGGATTCATCACTGAAGACGACTTGATTCCAATTCCATCGTAAGTGTCGCTGTGCCCACAATTGACGTTGACGTCTGTGTAATTGAGTCAGAATCGGCCCGCAGTTTGGCCGTCGTGCTTGAAGGTGAGCAGTTCTCAGACGGTTTCGAACAGTTTGCGCACTCAGTCTACCCCTAAACAGTTTATTTCTGGTTGATGTAGCCGTCAAAAATCGGTTACGGAGGTGACGTTAGACAATCTGACCTTCCTCTGCATGTGACGTCACACGTAGTCGACCTGGCCGAGGGCGATCAGCGGTAGTACCCGTTTGCTGTAGACGCGTCTGTAAATCATAAACAGTCCGTCGACTACAGCCCATCGTCCTTGCGACTACAGCTACGGACGTTTCCGTCTGAAACATGCCGATGACATGTTCACGTTGCACATTTGAAGGTGTCAGCGGTTGAACGGCTGTAACCGTGGATGATTTTGTCATAATTTAAGATTATATTCAAGTAGGTTGTGTGCCGACCCTATGACGTGAATTTCACACACTAATCACTGGTTCTCTGAGGGAGTGACCCTTTGTGTCAGCCTGGCTGTGCAGACTTGCATGATGGGCCACTGTCCCACAGCTGGAGTGACCGTGAGTTTAGCCGCATATGTGAAACATAAAATATCTTGTATGCGGCGGTCAGTTAGTGCATTCACTACAATGAATTTACTTTAAGAACAGTCATTTTAGTTTACTGATATAGGTTGATCAATATATTTTTCTAATAGGAATTTGGTGTTAGAAGAAAGGTATGACAAGTGTATGGAATGGAGTTATCGTGCCATGAGATGTACATGGATGCAGTGTTTGGAGCAACCTATCTTAAAGAATATGAAACGATGTTGAGTTGAGGTGAAATGGGGTTTCACTTCGCTTCCACAATTATTGCATTTAAGTAGTGGTGTGCATGCACGTGTGTGTGTGGCTGCTTGTTCTAGTCTACTGTGATACCATGCCGCAGTTTAACATCAATTACAAGCTGACCAGTCCTTGTTTAAGCCCATTTTTGCCGAGCGACAGGCTTGTACCCTATTTTAACGTATTTTGGTATAATGCGCCCGAGATCTGTTTCTTTATGAATATGAATCAGAAATTCTGCTCGGATTGGCAAAGTCAAACGAGGTAATTTGGCCAATTTTAATTTAATTTGCTGTTTAACTTCAGCATCAGGTATATCGATTATCTGAAATCGTTCAATAACCATCAAAGAGACAATTCCCTTCCACTGATTTACCCACCTGAACCAGAAATAAAGGAGACCAGTGAGACTGCTTAATTAATTTATTTCACATTTAGTTCTATGCATAAAGATAAAGCATGTGTGACAAGAGGGAAGATTTTTACTTTCCAAAAGTTTTCCTTTATGTCGAGCAATATTCCTGCATTTGACAATATTCTTTGCATTCCTGCAAAACAAAATCAAGCATGCTCTTTCTTCCAAGATTTCAAAGATTGTCATTTACCTCTTGCCCAGATGCTGTTTGATCAAGGTCACAACATTCAAGGCCCCAGTAAAGCTGTCAAAACATTTAAGGGTAGACATGTGAAGGACAATTCCAAATCTGACGCATCATGGACGAAAAAGATTTTGATTTGTGTGATATGTTCCAGTGTTTTTTTTCAGGTGAACAATTGTCTTCCCTTGCATGTGTTTGTGATGGGTGCCATCGTCGGGGCCGGATACGCTCACCTTATCGCGACCATCTGGCATCATCACTATTTGATAGTGATTCATAAATAAATGTTAATGATAAAGTCGGAATCGTACGGAATACTGCCTGTAAAACTGCCAAGGGTAGATTCAACCATGTCTCGCTGATCCATCCACCAGCTGCAAATTATCAACATTGTCCTTTCAGGGCCAGCCACCAAACAATTTCAGTGGGATAAAGATCAGGTGAAGCGGCAGGAAAATCAACCATTTCAACGTGGTTATCTATAAACCAGCGTTTCATGAACGCTGACGTATGCTTCCGGGCATTGTCCTACTGTGGCATAAGTGGAACGTTTCTTGACCTACGGCAGATTCTAAGAAGCCTTCCTAAAGAATTTTACAATACCTTTCTGAGTTAATGTTACATTCCACGAAGAGAAGGGGAGTAACTCCCTTCTTGAATATACCACCCCACATTGTGAGACGCGACAAAAATTATGGAACCATTTTCCCAGGTTTGATTCCCTCCTCCGGACCATCTTTTTTCAGGTATCCTGTAGACCTGGAACTTTGATTCATCTGTAAAAATCACATTTTTCAAACTTTCAGTGATTTTACCAGAACACCAGACCAGCAGGGTCTCCATATGTGCGTCGGTCATAACAGAGATCTTCCGTGGACCTGATTTCCAGTAGCCAGTGTCGTGTAGAGTTCTACTGATTCTCCATTCTGATACCAAAAGACCCCTTCTCCTCTCATTTACCAACCCAAGGTTTTTAGCGGACCACATCGAATGAGCGAGTGCAAGTTTAGCAACACGTTGTGTATTATGAGCGTCATGAAGGTGTCAACGTCGTGATTAAAGCTGACGCGAGTCACATGTCTTCCTAATCGTACACAGTAGAGTGGGGAATTTCATGTCATGCTGTGCAACTTGCGTACAGTTTTGTTCTTATTTGTGTTGAGATAATAGAGACGGTTTCTTTTGTCTAATCTTGACACTGTTGCTGATCTGAGGAGCTGTTGTCTGCTCGTGCGTCATCACGTGATGAGCCCTAACAACAAGGGATATGACTCTGCAGATGACCATTTAAATCATACGATTGTTTATGGGTCAAACAGTGTTATACCACAATATCAAGCATACCACATATTTCCGGTTCTTTTTGCTCAATGCTTCATATTACGAAAGCAAGACGAAGTTACATGTACCATATACATCTACTTATCTACAATAGACATCTTCTGGAAAGTCAGTATTATTACTTATGTTGGGAGACTAATCTCTGTAATGTACTACTATTTTAGAATATGATTGTCAAAATGTAAAAAAAACCCATCAATTAATAAACACCTGTGACGACTAAGCAACATATGGTGGACACATTTACTAAGGGGCAGGCATAATATGTGCAGATCTATTAACGGTATGTATGTTGCAAATGAGTCAGATTTACATTTGGTATATTTCTAATTACATGTATTATAATTAATTAAAACAAATAAAATCATATGAAGAGGAAATGTTGATATAAAAGTAACATTTTAGAACTGTTGTTGTTCTGCATGTTGTTTCTTCTACAATTATTAGGAAAGGCTCGGATGTATAATTGTAGACCCGTGGTAAAGGCTTGTTGTTTTGAGGCTATTGATTGACTACCAATAGGGGAGTTCGTTGCTTATCATTTTTCAACATAATCCCCTCCGAGGTCAACACACTTTTGCCAACAATGCCGGAGTGCCTGGATCCCACTGTTATAGAGCTCCTGGTGGTGCAACAGTCCACAACAGCATCTGCATAATGCATGTCGGACAGTTCTTTCTTCAACCCTGAGTGGAGCTGGAACAAATGCCAAATCTGTTAAAAATGGAGGATGTTCAATGAGTTTGAAGTCACATTCATGCATTGCAGCCATGGCGACAACATACGTGTGCAAAGGTGCATTGTCCAACACATCTTTAGTGTGTTTGTCACGACGTAATTCTCACGCAGTTACCTAAGAAGAGAAACCTTAATATTGAACAATGATGGTCTGATTTCTTTGGAATCCCAGAAGACCGAAGCATCCCCTTGCTAACTGATGGAAGAGACTTTGACTTATTTAGAGGAGGCGAGGAGCAACCTCCACGTGGTGAGTGCTTGGTAGCACTAATACCTCTTACCCTGTGTGAACCCGGGGTAGAATGTGTTCTCAGCACCCCATTGCTTGTCGTATGAGGCGGCTCAACTGGGCAGCCCGTTTGCCGTGGGTTGCGTCCCTGTGTCGGTGGAGGACGGTAGTCTGGTTGTTGAGGGCACTGGATCCAGGAATAGCGTTCCTTTGCCCAATACAACAATTCGACCCTTACTTCGCCTAGCTAGACGGTTGGTAGAACGGGCCCGGTCTTATCAATCGTCATGTCGAGCCCTGTGCATTATTTGTATTTCCACAAAATTTGAATTCAAATTTCATTTCTACTTGAGGTCTTTGCCAATTGTTTATGAAATAAAACTTGATTTTTGATTTTCAAATATACTGAGTCAAATTTAAAAACTTCACATTTTTAAAAGTAATCCCATATATAATATACAACGGACAAATGTATCAGAGAAGGTAATTTTAAATCATTAATGTCCACAGAAGGATTTTAATTAAGGGTGGTAACCATAATTTGTTCCAAGCACCTACGGTATTCGGTAATAACATCAACAGTTTAAATCATAAGTCCCAAGCACGAGAATCTGATGGCACACAAGTTCAGTAGCGTGTATGGCGACCATGTGCGTTGACAACTGCCACACAACGCCTCCGCGTGGACCTTGTGATGCTTGTGAACACATGATTGGGAAGATGACGCCATTGTTGCTGGAAAATGGTGCCAAGATCTTGCAAATTCTGTGGTTGGTTCTAGAGAGTGCGCAGACTTCTGCCAAGAGCATCCCAGGCGCGTTCGATGGGATTGAGGTCGGGAGACCTTGACATCCAGTCCATGACGTTGACTCCCGCATTCTGAAGGAAATTCCTTGTCAATATTGCTGTGTGGGGTCTGGCATTGTCGTTTTGGAAGATCAAACCGGGTCCATGTGCTGCCATATAAGGCAGAAGTTCTGGTGCCAGTACCTGGTCGCGGTAAGCAAAGCGTTAAGGTTGCCACGGATGACAAGAAGCATGGAACGTGCATTGCCACAGAAAGCACCCCACACCATGACACTTCCGCCTCGAAATCTGTCAACTTCCTGTACACAACACTGGGCGTAACGTTCATGACGGCGCCTCCACACCCTCGCCCTAACATCAGCAAATCGAAGATTAAATCGGGATTCATCACTGAAGACGACTTGATTCCAATTCCATCGTAAGTGTCGCTGTGCCCACAATTGACGTTGACGTCTGTGTAATTGAGTCAGAATCGGCCCGCAGTTTGGCCGTCGTGCTTGAAGGTGAGCAGTTCTCAGACGGTTTCGAACAGTTTGCGCACTCAGTCTACCCCTAAACAGTTCATTACTGGTTGATGTAGCCGTCAAAAATCGGTTACGGAGGTGACGTAAGACAATCTGACGATCCTCTGCATGTGACGTCACACGTGGTCGACCTGGCCGAGGGCGATCAGCGGTAGTACCCGTTTGCTGTAGACGCGTCTGTAAATCATAAACAGTCCGTCGACTACAGCCCATCGTCCTTGCGACTACAGCTACGGACTCTCGTCTGCAACATGCCGATGGCACGTTCACGTTGCACATTTGAAAGGCGTGGCATGACAAATGGCCGTAAAGACTTTTGTTTTCTTGTTTTTTTCTTTTTTTGTTAATGACTGCTTACAAGTATGGCTGAAAACATGTACGGTATTATGGGCACGTGACCAGTTGCACGTGAAAAAACACTTTTGCCACTATAGTACTGTGCACATGATTTTGATCGATTCACCTGCACAAAAACGGGTGTTTTGTGGTTGAGTGTAAAACTGCAAAACAATCTACAACTTTACTAGCTGTAAAACATTTAGTTTCTACTCCAGTTTTGATTTCAGGTCACAAAACTCTAAATTCTATCAGAGATAGGGAACATTGTCTCTCTGATATGACAGAAACAGAAATAGCTGATGAACTGAGGGATCAGGAATATAAAAGAGATAATGCAATCTTCAACTCAAAAGCTTACCTTAAAGCTTATTTTCAAAGCCAACTCGTCCAAAAAATATATAAGTGGATTACATTCCAAACCCACTTCGATGTTACAAATGCCAGCAGTTAGGGCGCGGTGCGCAATCTTGCAACCGTTGCAGAGATATCATCAATGTGATGAAGATGACCACAATACAGATTCGAAATGTACAAAAAACCTTATTGTGCATTCTGTTCTGGTGACCATGTGGCTTCTTCCAAGTCCTGTCCGAAGTTCAAAATTCAACTTCAGATGGAGAAACATGAAAGAAATATAACCTTCCCCGAAGCAAAGCATGCCTTCTGTTTCTCCAACCTCAGCAGTGTCCTACGCAGCAGCTGGGACACGCAACCCTGCCAAATCTGTCATGTCCGTTGAATGTCAGACAGATATTACTTGGGTCTAAACAGACAATATTATTTTATACAATTCAGTTCATCTTCCTAAACAGGTGATATATCGTTGGCACCAGCGCCAGAACCGGCACCAAAACCAATCCCTGTTAAAACTGCAAACAAAGACATTGAGTTCTCAAAAACAAAAACAAACAAAAAAACTATTCAAATTTATTATCGGTATCAAACTTTGGAGGACATGGATGTCTCTCCACATTTTCAAGGGAAGTAAGTCGCCGCGAAATGGGAGAAATGAATCTCCTGTCCATCCGACCGTAACATGACCATTTCCACTCCACTAGTTCAGTGGAATTAAGAATTGACCTTCACTTTGCGTGAGTTCATTGGAGTATGAACCTTCATAGAGTGAGGGCCAAACTGTATGAACGTCGGAGCTTGTGACGACGTTTATACAATGTTTGGCCCTCACCCTATGAAGGTTCTTGCTCCAATAAACTCACACAAAAATAAGGTCCATTCTTATAAAAAAATTATCACAAATTCTTACCTCAAAGGATGTAGGCCAAGATCTAAACACAATTTTATTTAATACGTGTGACTTCATGTTTACACTTACAGCCATACAACAACCAGCTATATCGCGGAATAAAAACATCAGAAACATCTTACACAACACATGTGTTCAAATAATATAACCATTAGATGAGAAAGGTCTGTAAAGAATTGAACTACCTCAGTAAGTCAGTCACAATGACAGCGCGTCGTAATACATTTACATCAAGTACAAGACGAGATTTCCGAAGTTGTTAATGAACCTGTGGTGGTTACATGTGTTAGTCATCATTGATCAACGGCCGATCATTGAAAGGTGATTAAAGATGCGTCAAACAGACACTATAGTAAATTCGTAGATTGCTGGAGACAGTCACTGTCAGCCTAGACACGGATCGAGTCGATACTACGATAGTTTGGAAGTGCATTTCTTCGTTTGCTCATTAGGATGGGCCGTAGCGAGGATGTTCGTGAACAATCATACAGTCAAGCGCTCTGACTTTTCTCAATGCATACTGAAACGCTGAGACCAAGATTAAAGGTTCTAAAAGATCAGAAAGAACGCATATGTATGTTTTCGCTTTCGGGAATTTCCAGGGGTTTCCTCGGGAATGTGGAAGTAGTCCGTCAGTGTTTCCGTCATTTCAAGAACACAATCTCGTGAAAAACGTATGAACGTCAAATTGTGTCGTTCATACACTTATGAACGTCAATTACGCGGTCATATGACCGACCTCTCGTCCAATAGAAAAGCCGTATATCGTGTAAACTTCAAATTAAAAAAATATTTGCAGATGTCTCAGGACCAATTTTAACGATTTTAACAAATTTTAATACAAGATATTACGCCATCAGCAATCTACAGGAGTCATATCTAAAACAGACCGACACCTTTGATTTGCGTCGGTACAGTTCCTATCATTCATTTTCTCCACCAGGTGTTAAAGCTACTGGAAGATCTACTGTTTTGGTAAAGCAGGGGGTGATCCACAGCCCTGTTTCACTTCAAACTCATCTGCATTAATATATATATTTGGTGGTTATTATTGAATATTCTACACGCATCCTTGGATCTGTTTACCCCAATGCAGAAGTTCAAATCACTCAAATATGTCATCAATGACTAACAGTGATTTGATATTCCATGTCTATCAATCAATCTCTTGGTGGCCATCTTGGAATTTTTGGCCACCAGGGGGCTCTGGTGACGGAGTTTCTTATCTGAATGTTTTAACTATACTTCAGTGAGTTAGTGTGAAAAGTTATATGTGTATTAGTACTAGCAGGCTGTTTTGGAGTTAAAGGATTCCAAAGTCTAAATTCTTATTTAGGAAACGTGTCGGCCATCTTGAAATTGGCTGGCATCTTTAATTTTTATAGATTTGTCAATAGTCGAAAACATTCAGTCGTTGTGAATATCTTTTTAGAAACATAATAAAGCTATTTCGCAAGACAAAACATGCTTTTTTCACCAAAAGATTGAACCTCATCTGAAATATGTAATAAATATTGATAATTGGTGGCCATATTGGATTATGCAACTTAGATGTATTTCCCAAACTGGGATTGCTTGGGACTTTTAGTATGTAATTTTTGGGACCTTGTAGAAATGCATTGTGGTGAAATAAATTCTGGTGCATTTTGTTCCACGTGAAATCTTATTTTTCCTGGACTATAGGCTCAGAAACTGAACTGAACAAATGGTGCTATTGTACATAAACAATAACTACACAACATGTGATAGTTTCAGTTATTCAGTAGTTTTCAAACATAATTCAATGAAGGTGCAACAGCTTACTGTTTTAGCTTGGCTCCGTCTCTGCATGTCGCAAGCTGTCGCAGCGCACAATGCGAAAGGAACCAGCGAGGAAACGACATGTTCGACCGTCGCTTACATCATTTGAAAAGGAGAGTTATCGCCCTTCGAGACAAAGCGATCGCCCAAATCAACTGTTCGAAGACAGGATTACTAAAACATTGAAAAATGGAAGATAACGCCAATTTTTTATCAAGCAAAGTAACTCTTATGCACTCCACTGTCCATAGATATGTGTTCACATGTTGTATCAGGGTGTATTGACGTATGTATGTACATGGAAACAGGCTTATAACACCATGAATGTTCAAGCTTCGTTTATTGTAGTAAAAGATCCGTCCAACAAAACAACTATCTATATACTTATGGAAGACAATAAGGGATCATATGAAGGAGCTGATCCTGAGGTGAAACCACGAACCTTCCGCCTCCGGGTAAACACTCTATCCACTAGACCAGCGCCTAACGTCAAGGCCTCCATGGACCCGTACATCTGTACATCTTGCTCGGCAATCATTTCATTGTAGGTTTCGTGCATTGGTGTTGTGTCGTCTCTTGGCGTCTTCCTGGTTGCTGATGAACTTTAGGCGATTATCATCTTGTGTTTGTAGTCTGTAGCATTTCTTACGAGGTCGCTCACAGCTGTACACTTCCCTTACAAGTCTTATTAACGCATGATGTTATCATGATGCCCACTCCATTCAAAGCGTATGTGATTAGCAGTTATTTTGATGTCAAGTACCTTTTAACCCTACAGTATTCAAATGAGTGCGCACAAATATAACACTTATAGCATATTTTTTTATGAGTCGTTTGTGCATTGCAAAATAATCTCATACGGATGGATTATATTTTAGAAATGTATCTCAATACGGCGGAAATAGATTTATGCATCTTCTGTTTTAATTTGCATATTGTATTTCTCTTCACGGTTTAAAATCAGCTTTCGTAATCATGTTAGCGATTCCGCGGTGCCGAGGCCTAGGGTTGTCCTCATTGCAACAAGGAATCTGAGCTAAGGCTTATCGGCAGGAAG
This sequence comes from Haliotis cracherodii, assembly GCF_022045235.1. Classification (NCBI taxonomy): domain Eukaryota; kingdom Metazoa; phylum Mollusca; class Gastropoda; order Lepetellida; family Haliotidae; genus Haliotis; species Haliotis cracherodii. The sequence goes on from NW_027266286.1 coordinate 37,641,647, forward strand.
AAGGTGCCTTCCTGTATATATCGAGAGGGTAAATCCAAATGATTCTTTGGCTTTAATGGCAACACAACAATTGATTACTACTTACTTTGTCAAAACTAATTTGCCTACGTTGTCCATTGCGGATATGGTGACACTGATTATGTCGCTTGTGGCAGGGCTCACACGGGTGGGACAAATGTGCAAGAGGCTACGAAGAAATAATGACGGTTATGCTCTCCATGGCTCGAAATCACCGAGGATATAACCTAAGGTGTTCACTAAAGTTACTGCTGTTCGTGTGTTATACAAATGTTGGTAATACAAAAATGTATATGAGCATTATGAACATTATTATTGAAACTGATTCCGGTTGTAGTATTTCAGCTCCCGGTGAGCTGAACCTCCAAATAAATATCTATCTCAGCAGCCACCCCTCAATGGTTCTCTTCAACTTAAAGTTATCTGGGCCACTGTCATTTTTTTTCAAAACAGGTATGGAATCCAGGTTGTAACCTCTATTTTGAAAATACAGTAGGTTTATATTGTAAGTATTCTGTGTATATCGGCGACAATCAGATGGCAGTGTGTAAACATGTCCTCCCATTTTATCTTTATGTGTGCGGCATCACAGCTCGACAATTGGGCCACCCGTGTTCCCTGTAAAACATGTAGTACTGAAGATGAAATCAAAATGTTTGTATGTAATTGCTACCAGACCTATAAGAGTGAGTTACATCCAAAATGAAAATTGTATATCGAAAAAGACATAAATGTATGTGAATGCCATTATCAAAGTTAAATATTACACAGAATGGTGTAATGTTCAGTATTATGTCAAGTAATGTTTCTCAACACTGTTATATGAAAATCCCCCGTATTCTAATATATTCTATAATGGGACTGTGACACACGTACATATAGTAAAGACTTTTCCTTGTACAGTACTTGTGGCTGACACACCGTGCAAACTGACCAGCAGTGTTACAACCCGTTTTGTAATAAAGTTTCAAAGTGTAATAATTATTACAAAACGGGTTGAGAGTCTTATTACAAAGTGAAATGCACATAGCAACCCGTTTTGTAATAAAGTTGCAAGGTGTAATAAACTTGGTGAATGATGCTGAAAGTGTTCAATTGGCACCCATAACTTGCTTATAAGTTCAATTAGGAACACAAACGGTATTAACGTTACGATTGGTCGTCATCATATCTACTTTGAATGAAAAGTTGACCTAACATTGGAATCGTTTCAAAGTGTAATGATTATTACAAAACGGGTTGAGAGTCTTATTACAAAATGAAATGCACATAGCAACCCGTTTTGTAATAAAGTTGCAAAGTGTAATAGACTTGGTGAATGATGCTGAAAGTGTTCAATTGGCACCCATAACTTGCTTATAAGTTCAATTAGGAACACAAACGGTATTTACGTTAAGATTGGTCGTCATCATATCTACTTTGGATGAAAAGTTGACCTAACATTGGAATCGTTTCAAAGTGTAATAGTTATTACAAAACGGGTTGAGAGTCTTATTACAAAGTGAAATGCACATAGCAACCCGTTTTGTAATAAAGTTGCTAAGTGTAATTAACTTGGTGAATGATGCTGAAAGTGTTCAATTGGCACCCATAACTTGCTTATAAGTTCAATTAGGAACACAAACGGTATTTACGTTAAGGTTGGTCGTCATCATATCTACTTTGGATGAAAAGTTGACCTAACATTGGAATCGTTGAAAGTGTTCAATTGGCACATGTTCTGAAGGAAGTTTAGTTCCAATGCAAACTGGCTGTTACGACGTAAATTGTAATAAAAAGGTAAATTGTAATACTTGCAGCAAATTGTAATAATTTTGACGTAAATTGTAATAAGAACGTAAATTGTAATAATATTTGACGTAAATTGTAATACGCAAATTGTAATAAAAATTGACGTGAATTGTAATAAAATCTCTACTTGCGGTAAAATGTAATAAATTCTTACGTAAATTGTAATTACCTTACTACCGTAGTGTCCAAGACGCCAAATGACTAGAAATGATCTTTGTCAGTTAAGCTTGCGTTTCACATGTGCAATTCGAGAAATACTGTGTATGATGACAAATGTACAAAACTGTTGTACAAAAGTTAGGGATGGTTGGTATAGGCTTTATCGTAAATCGTCATTAAAGGGTGGTGTCAACATCGATAAATTTAAATGACTGAAAGATCCATCCTTGGGTTCAAAATGATAGGTTACACAACCGTATATTCGACAAATAACTTAATTGTGACATATTGTTCAATACTCTTATAAGGCTATTCAAGATGTTTTTTGCATGACTTGCTTCAACAGTACGTTGACCAGTTCGACACGACTGAACGAGTGATGACGAAGGGTACAAACACAGGCTGGTCAACCAGTGTGTCGATTTGCGGTGGAAACGCTATACGAGTTGATAAGGAGTACATTATCGTTTTCTTGAAACAAACGAGGGAATTTAATCATATTTATACAATTCATTTTATTTTGACGAAGAATTCATATACAACAAATGAGTTGACAGATCCCGTGCATAAACAAATAACATCCGGTATCTTCGGATAACTCTTGTACAGTTTCAAAGAGTATACGAATTATCATAAATTTCTTGCAATCAATTGCTGAAATATATCTGCTTGTATCCAAATAGAAAGGAATTGAAAATTTATAATGAAAATATGTTTGTCACTAAAGTAAATTTTCTCTTTGACCTTGAAACGTACTTGAAGATCATTAAACTCGACAATCGTTGGTGGATTGCGTCAAGAAACCTTGATACGAAATATATACGTACAATAATCCCCTGAAAACATAACGTCCTCTGAAAGATTAAGAGGATTAAAGTAATTTGGGCTAACATCAAGCACTGTAATAGCATACTCTCTTAAAATTCCAATGAAATGACTGGTGACTTACCAAAAAGTCAAATTATATTTTGCTCCGATTTTACATAGTTCTAATTGCCTACCCTTATCACTTTTTTTTCTGAAATTGAGTTAAAACTTCTAAATTTGAGACTGCAATATATATCTTCAGAAGGTATTTCATACACTATGTAACAACTGTTTTACCCCATTTCAAATTTGATTTCATGCTGAATCGCTCTTTTCAACTACTGCTAACATACTTTAAATGGAATGTTTGTGGCATGCTATCATCTACGTAGAAGATACTACCATCTGCGTAGAAAATACTATCATCAACGTAGAAGATACCATCATCTACGTAGAAGATACTTTCATCTACGTATATGATAGTATCTTCTACGTAGATGATAGTATGCCATCTAGATACTATCGTCCACTTACATACTTTCATCTACGTGCATGATACTGTCATCTAGAGTATGTAGAAGTGCAGTCATATATGTGATACCAATGACATAGAGCTCACATTTACTGTCATTACATACACACCTACATGCGCGCACATACATACATACATACATACATACATACATACATACATACATACATACATACATACATACATTCATATGTGTTTGTATGTATGTGTGTGTATTGGTGTGTATATGTGTGTTTGTGTGTATGTGTGCATGTATGTGTGTGTGTATGCTGATGAGGGCATAGTATCGGAGATAAATATAATTTGGTTTCTTAGTTAGTCACTATTCTTTTCATTGGAATGTTAAGAAGGTATGCTATAATTTCAATATTTTATTACAGTGCTTGATGTTAGCTGGAATTATTTTAATCCTCTTAAACCCCCAGAGAAGATTATCCTCTGAGGTATTTTTTGTCCGTATATATGTCACAAATTAGTGATAACTTATGAAAAACGTAATTATCTGTTTCGAAAATTATGAACCGCATTATACGTGAGGTACCAAATTTAGTATCAAGGTTGCTTGGCGCAATCCACCAACGATTGCCGAGTTTAATGATCTTAGAATACTCTTCGTATAAGGTCAAAGAGAATATTTACGTTAGTGACAAAACCCTTTTAATTATAGATTTTCCATCCTTTCAACTTGATCAAAACAGATATATTTCAGCAATAATTGATTGCAACAAATTTATTATACATTCTGATGCTCTTTAAAACTCAACAAGACATGCCCGAAAATACGGGATATTATTTGTGTAAGCTTTGAATTATGATTTCGTGCCGTTATCATGATGGATTCTGTTTTTGTTGTTGGGGCAAGGAGTTATTATCACAGCAAAAGTTGTCAGTAAGTTGTTGTTAGTTCTTAATGACATATGAAAGGAATCCAGACAGTTACATCTATTCATTTATTTCATTAAATATACTTCTTCCTATGAAAGGAAATATTTTATGTTATATTAATGATCCAAATGTTAATCATACATTGCTACAAATATTTCATAAGTTAACATGGTTTGCATTTATTTATTATTATTTCTTTATCTGTGAGAAGTTCACAGAGATCGAGAATACACAATATCTAATAGTATATGCAATGTAGGTAACGAATATCCACGCCCCTCTTTTGATATTAATAAAAACATTGTATATAATTTTATGTATTAAGTATTCTCCTTTCCCAAGGAAGGGGAAATCTATGCTGCATTTGCTGACGACTGTTTTTTTCCTTTGACATTGCACAGGAGATCTGTCACTCATTTGTTGTATTTGAATTCTTCGTCAAAATATAATGTATAAATACGATTGAATTGTCTCGTTTGTTTCAAGGAAACGGCCATGTTCTCCTTATGAAATTAAATGAACCTCCAATGCAAATCGACATAATTTCAGGGTCCGGTTGCACAGAGCATTCTTCGGTAACTCGTAACTCAATGTTATTGCAATGGACTCCTAGCTAAGCTACTATTGGATGATAAATCAATTAACCTATTTGTCGAATAGACGTACCTAATGTAATCCATCATTTTTAACCCGAGGATGGATCTTTCAGTCATAAATTTCGATGTGTACAGTTGCTTGAGTATCATTCGAACAATACAGACATGACACAAGCTGCACGTAAAATAATTGATCAGGGTAGTCCTTGCGGGTTCACATACCTACATGTACATCGCCCAGGACATTGTCATTATTTGCTTCACATCCTCCGAGCAACGTTAAAAAATTGAAACTTGAATAATAATAAATTGATATTATGTATATGAACATGTATAAATCAGCTTAAACACAGACTACTGCAGAATGACATGTCATCCATTTGCTAGTTTAGTTTAAACATATTTTATTCACAGAACAAAATGATAATCTTATTGGGGACAAGTTCTTGCAACTTAGTAAACCCCTCTCCGCCTAAAATATGTACAAATATACAGTTGCAAAATAAATAAATTTCCTTCAGTCAGTAAAAGTTCCATATTTACACATCAATATATTTTTGTAAGTTTGTTACCTTATAATTATTCCATTGAGTTTTTTACTAACTACTTTACCAATTGAAATATGATTCCATCAGGTTAAATATGAACAATTATGATGAAAATCGTCAATAGGATATATTACAATTAAGTACAAAACACACACAGTATTTCTCAAATAAATAAGAAAACTAAGTTCATTCTAGAAATTAATCCTCTTCTGGACAACCATAGAAATGAAATTCCAATGCGTTTATATATACATATAATTATACAATAATGTACGATAACGACCTCAATCCACCCTGACCCTCATGTTTCACCCCGATCCCCAAGTTTCACCATGATCTCAATGTTTCACCCTGATCCTCATGTTTCACCCTGATCCCAGTGTTTCACACTGATCCCCAAGTTTCACACTGATCTCAATGTTTCACCTGATCCTCATGTTTCACCCCGATCCCCAAGTTTCACCCTGATCCTCATGTTTCACCCTGATCCCAGTGTTTCACACTGATCCCCAAGTTTCACCCTGATCCCCAAGTTTCACCCTGATCCCAATCTTTCACCCTGATCTCAATGTTTCACCCTGATCCCAGTGTTTCACCCCGATCTCCAAGTTTCACCCTGATCCCCAAGTTTCACCCTGATTCTCATGTTTCACCCTGATCCCAGTATTTCACCCTAATCCTTATGTTTCACCCTGATCCCAGTGTTTCACCCCGATCCCAGTGTTTCATCCTGATCTCCATGCTTTATACTGATTCCTATGTATCAACCTATTCCCAATGTCCCATCCTTCTTGATCCCCATGCTTAATCCTGATCTCACTGCGTCACCCTGTTTCCCTCGTTTCACCCTTAACCCCGTATTTCTTTCCCATGGGTAGCCGGGGTAGAATAGGTTCCCAGCACACCATTGCGACCGAATTGGGCAACCTGTTTGCCGTTGGTTGCGTCCCTGTGTGGACAAAGGAAGGGACTCGGGTGGTTGAGGGCGCAGTAGACGACAAAAGTGTTCCGACAACACATCCTTTCATTCAAAATATCAATTTAAATGTATCAATCTATAAACTTACCTAGAGTCCTATGCTCAGAGACCGCCTCCGTGGTCTAGTGGAAGAGCGTCCGCCCGGAGAGCGGAAGGTCGGTGCTCGGCCACGTCATACCAAAAGAAGTTAAAAGATGGTATGTGTTGTAACCCTGCCTGGCGCTCGGCGTAAAGGGACTGAAAAAAGGACTGGTCGGCTCGGAGTATACAGTGTCTGAGTGAGGTCTTCATGTTATTCACTGTGGCATAACAGTGGGCAAGCACTATAAAATCGGCATTAGTCCGGACAGTACCAGCAGCCACACGCACGCACGCACGCACATGAGATCCGCTGCAGCAAAAGTCTATACGAGTATCTTATCCCATTCACCAGATACTTCCTGCATCCTGATGTCACAGGGGTTCAAGACATTTAAAACGCCGCCATTCACTGTGCAGATTTGCGCGTTGAAATCCTCTGGTCGTGGGTCCGAATACCAGATTTGCCCTAATAATGAATAATGGTTTGGTAGCACCATACGGGGATTCGCCAAGGTGATAAACGTTCAAGACATGCATCATTTCGACGATATCATCCTATGTACGTCTTGATATAACTGAAATACTGTACAAAGAGGTGTAAAATTCCATTCACGTCAATGGTCATGAATAAAAAATATTGTTGTGTGTGAGTGTGTGTGTGTCTGGTGTGAGTGTGTGTGTGTCTGGTGTGTGTGTGTGTGTGTGTGCGTGTGCGCGCGTGCGTGCGTGCGTGCGTGCGTGTGTGTGTGAGTATATGGGTGTCCGTGTCTGTGTGTGTATATATGTGTGTCTGTATCTGTATGGCTGTGTATGTGTCACTGTGTGTGTGTCCCTCTCTGTGTGTCTGTTTGAGTATCAATGTGTCTCTGTGTTTATGGCTGTGTGTGTGGGTGTGTTTGTCTGTGTGTCTCTGTACATGTATGTGTGTGTGTCTGTGTGTCTCTCTATGTGTGCACCTGTGTGTATGTGTGTATGGCTGTGTATGTGTGTGTGCATATGTGTGTGTTTGTGTGTCTCTGTACATGTATGTGTGTGTGTGTGTCTCTCTATATGCACCGGTGTGTGTATGTGTGTCTCTGTTTGTGTCTGTATGTGTGTGTGTGTGAGTGAGTATATGGGTGTCCGTGTCTGTCTGTCTGTGTGTATATATGTGTGTCTGTATCTGTATGGCTGTGTATGTGTCACTGTGTGTGTGTGTGTGTTTGTCTGTGTGTCTCTGTACATGTATGTGTGTGTGTCTGTGTGTCTCTCTATGTGTCTCTATGTGTGCACCTGTGTGTGTATGTGTGTATGGCTGTGTGCATATGTGTGTGTGTTTGTCCGTGTGTCTCTGTTCATGTATGTGTGTGTGTCTGTGTGTCTCTCTATGTGTCTCTATGTGTGCACCTGTGTGTATATGTGTGTCTCTGTTTGTGTCTGTATGTGTGTGTGTGTCTGTGTGTGTAAATGTGTCTGGACCAGACAATCCAATGATTTGCATCATGAGCACCGATCCACACAATTGGGATACGATGACACGCATCAACCAAGACAGCGAGAATGACCACCCAATCCCGTTAGTCGCCTCGCGTGCGTGTGTGTGTGTGTGTGTGAGAGAGAGAGAGAGAGTGAGGAATGAGAGAGGATAGAGCAGTTACGATGACTAGCTATGTAGACTGTGTGTATGTGCGTGTATATATGTGTCCATGTGTGTGTACATTCTTCTGTGTCTGTTTATGTGTGTGTGCGTGCGCATGTGTGTGTGAGAGTGTGTGTGTGTGTGTGTTGAGTAATTGGAAAGGATAGAGCAGTTTTGATGACCTTTTGCTATGTGGACTGCAACACTCCTATATATTGGAGTTCACAATGGAAGAATTACATGAATTTTAAACCAGAATAGTACACTGACAATGTTTTTGTAATTGTGAACTCGCTTATCACATTCTATTCTCGGTCTCAAAATCATGAAGAGTGATAATAGTGGTAAAGATAACGTGTTGTCTGTGTGAATTGGTTTGAATTGGTTTTCAGCCTGTTTGGGGAAAGTAGAGATAAATCATGAAAAATAAACCTCCTAATTGTGGTAAGTGGTGGACTCAGTTGAGTGGTCTATTGAAAATTAACAAAATACCTGAAAGGGTGCGATACTACTGAAAAAATTTCAACGCCCGGACAGGGACACTGTCTGATCATATTGATGATGATATCGCCGAGGTTTTAGGTGACGAGAATATGTCAGTTATGTCCGATAGTATCAACATAGATAGAGTGGCATGTGATAACATTGTAAACAATGCCGGAAAATATCTTGTAAATATGTGTGCCGCTCTCGATATATCTATTCTAAATGGTCGCTGTGGTACGGATTTAGGTATAGGTGATTATACTTACATCGGTCACTCGATTCCCGTTGAAACAGCAGGGGCCACACGTGCGCCTCGTAAAAACTACCACTATGTGTGGGACATGGCGAAACTACAACAGTTCAGGGATAATCTTGTACTGCCACATGTGGTTGATTGTTTTGAACAATGTACTCTGTTACTACCAGATAATATAGATGGTGCTATTAACTCATTCACGGACGCCATTTGTACAGATGCTCAGTGCATGAAAAGGACTTTTCTCGCGACAGTCACTCACAACCCGGGTTTGACAGTGTGTGTCGACACTACAGGTGGGAGAGAGAGAGGTGTCTCAGAATATATAGACATCTTAAGAATGATAGCACCTTAGTTAGTTATTTAAAATCAAGAAATACTTATACAAGTTTATTACGTGATAAAAAGAAAAGTTATAATGACAATATGCGTAATAAGGTTTTATCTAGTCTTCCAAATAGTAAATGTTTCTGGTCTACCATAAGAGGATTATCTCAGAGTTTGGCAACTCGTGTACCGAACATATCACAAGAACACTGGGTCGATCATTTTAAAGATGTGTTTGACAATCCAACAGATGAAGATATGGTGAACACCGATACGACTATTAATGATAGTCATGATGATATAGTTGCTATATTCTGGACTCCCCCATTTCACAAGAGGAGGTGCTATGTGCCATCAACCTTTTGAAATTTGATATTTTTGTCCCGTATCTTACAGTGCTGTTTAATAAGTTGTTTGATAATGCATACATTCTTGTATCTTGGTCTTTGGGAATTATTGTTCCGATACATAAGCGAGGAGACATCCATTCCTAATCCAACTATAGGGGTATATCAGTCCTAAGTGCACTGAGTAAGTTGTATGTTTCTATTTTGAACAGAATGGTCACGTCTTGGTGTGAGGTCTATGGTAAAATTTTCTCAGGCTGGTTTTCGTCATGATTACTCCACCATAGATAATATCTTTATATTACAGTGTATTATCCAGAGATATATCAGTAAGCGTAAGGGTAGGGTATATGGTTTGTTTGTCGATTTTGCAAAAGCCTTCGACAGTGTAAACTAGATGAAATTATGGTCAGTGCTAGTCAATAAAGGTGTCGCTGGCAAAATGATAAAAGCTATACGGTCTATTTATACAGCTGTTAAGGCCAGCGTTAAATTTAAACATACATTTTCTGAAATGTTTCAGTGTCCAAGAGGAGTACGTCAGGGTTGTGTGTTAAGCCCCCTTTTATTCTCGATGTTTATTAACGAACTAGCTGCTGAAGTTAAACAGAATTCTGGACCAGGAATACAACTTCATCCTGATATTACAGAGATATTTCTGTTATTATTTGAAGGCGATATTATTTTAATCGCAGATACTATAGGTGGACTTCAGAAGCGTATTGATGTTCTAGAAAAATATTGTAATGATTATGATCTAGATGTCAATTTGGATAAAACCAAGGTGTTTGTTTTTAAGAAAGGTGGAGTGTTGTCAAGAAAAGAGATTTGGTACTATAAAGATCTAAAGTTGGAGTGTGTGTCCTCCTATAAATATTTGGGCGTTACTTTTACGAGAAGCCTGTCCTGGTCTAGTCATTTTTCTAATGCTGGTTTACAGGGGGAAAAAGCAATGTTTGGAATCTTAAAGTCATTGATAAAATTACATCCTCTTCGATATGACTTATATTATAAAATATTTGATATGAAAATAGTCCCAATTTTGCTCTATGGTTCCGGAGTCTGGGGTCTAGACCAGAATGATGAAATGGAAATTATACATACATTGGAATGTAAGCGCTTTCTAGGTGTCAAATCGTCAACACCCAACAACATGGTTCGAGGTGAATGTGGGCGGTATCCATTATATCTTTATGCATACAAAAGAGTTATTGGTTATTGAATAAGGTTATTGAGTATGTCCGATTATCGCTTTCCAAAGATATGTTATTATATGATGCTTCAGGCAGAAAGTAATGGTAAAATTAATTGGGTCTCAAAATGTAAATCTTTATTGTTTGGTTTGGGATTTGGCTCTGTATGGGAAAACCAGCGTATAAGTCATCCTCATTCGTTTTTGACAGAATTTATGTCGCGTCTGAAATGTAGTTATGAACAGGATTGGCATAGTCTTCTGCTAAAGCGTAGGGAATCTTTCTCTTATTCTCTATTCAAGGTATCGTTTGGTACAGAGTTATATCTTAGCTGTGTGACTGTCAGTAAATTGAGAGTGGCGCTAGCTCGGTTTAGATGTTTTTCGCATCAGCTGTGTGTTGAAACTGGGAGATACGCTGATATCCCACGTAACAGAAGACTATGTTGTGTTTGTAATGCTGGGTATGTGGAGGACGAGTATCATTTCTTGTTAGTTTGCTCCGGTTATAACAAGCTACACGCTACTGAGAGTGTTATTAGGTGACTGCTAAAAGTCCTGCTCGTCCTCGGGTGTCCACAGAGAGACAGTACTTTGTTAACCTTGTGCTGTTTGTGACATCAAATCATTAATTAAACAAATCATCAACTTTGGCAATAGAATGGCCACTTTAAAAAGCTGGCTGTATTCCACTGTCAGTACTAGTTCATAATTGATTTAGTTGTGAATCCATAATGGCAAGGGCATGGGATCAGAAATGGGTAGTTTCCCAAGATACTTAAAGTGCACAATGCTGAAGTGTGACAGCAGTTTAGGGGAACATAATGTCACAGGGTATCCTTTAAACTGACCCAATCACTAGCTTCCTATTGACAATATCACTTTTCATTTTGATCAAACAACTTCTAAACAAAAGTCATATGGCGCTCTTTGAAAACTTGGTAGAAAAAGCATGCGTCGATGTGACTTTTAACATTAGGTAGTCGACGTGTCTGTCTGTCTCCGCAGTAAGTTTGTTTGAGATTTTTTCGGCTATTTTGATCACCATTTTGTGGTTGTTACGGAGTTTACATATACATAAGATGATAGATCTTTCTGAAGATTAGGCCATCTTCCAATTGTTGTAGATTCCATACAAAATGTCTCAAATTAATCAATATATGGTGGATTTAAAGTCTTCCATGCAGAATCAGTGGTTATGTTCTTTACGCGAAGGAAGATCACGCAAAATATTTAAATGAAGCTTAAACCTGATCCAATTATTTTTTGTTTCCGACTTCAAATTTGGTCGATACACATCGCATACACAGCTGTATTAACACTGACTGTCAAATGTTTATGACAGTGTGACTGTTTCAAAATTTGACGTTACTCAGTCAAAAGCATTGAAATGTGTCCACGGGCCTTTCCAACAACGTCAGTTTCGTCTCTTCAAGTTGAATGTTCTGTAACGTCTCTGTCAGGGCCGTCGGCTAGTTTAACCCATTCGCTATTGGTGTATTGTATTATTGTGTTGAAAATGCCATTTGTGACTGGTCAAATGGTAAAATCCCTTTTGGATCAAATGTCCAAAGACTAGCAAAACAATATGGCATACTTAATGTTAACCTTCTAGAATAAAGGAATACGTCATCTTTGAATATTTGCAGCCAAGCTTAAACACCATTGGGACAGTGCGATGGGTCATAATGTGTACTGATTCTATGGCTGTCGTTCGAGCTATTGAGCAGCTGCTTCAAGAAGGGATCCTTTTCGCAATTATGAACCTTCATTCTCTTCTGAATCCCAAAAATATTCCTTGTGACGTTGTTTGGATCCCTGCATATATTGAGTTTAAGGTAAATGAAGTAGCAGATGGGCTTGCGAAATCTGTTTTAATAATTAAATGTGTATCCTTTTTAGAATTCAAACCATGTCTTCAGGAAATGTTTTGGCATTTATCAGTACAGAAATACTCGCAGAACTAATGGGATGAATCAACTTTCTGCATCTGTGAAAGAGAACGGATGAAGACTGGGCTAAGCACTAATAGAAGCATTGTTGATAATGCTATAGGGTGAGTGAGTTTGGTTTAACGCCACTCTTAACAGTATTCCGGTTATATCACGGCGTAATATGAGATGAAAGCCAAAAGTGGCGCACGTCTCAGACGTTTCCCACCCAGGGGCACGGGTATGGTGCTGAAATACGCAGAAACATAAACGGGCGAAACGGGAATTGAACCCAAAATCATAGGTTTCTGGCATGCCAAATGGATGCAATTGCGGCGACTTAATTACTATTTAATTACCACTATTTAATTTATGATTTTAATACTCAATGAGGATCATTTGCTTATGTGTTGAATGTGAACTACTGCTGCTACTGGTTGATTGCGTGTCATCATATTCACATCTATGTTACATTAAACTCGGCTAAGCGGATGTACCAATTGTTCAATATTGATAACATCCACGAATACCGTGCAAAAATATAATATGAATTTAAGCTTCTCGTCTTTCAACAGTTACATGCCCACTTTACATTTTTTTTAAAAACTTCTGTTTTGCTATTGATTTTACTTAAGCATTAGCTTTTATGGTTGGTTTGAAACAAACTTATCGACTGAAAAGTCCGATACCCAACATTATATTCTCAGAGTTAAATAGGTACATATATTATTTGGAAACTGGTGATCAGTTACTTTAATACATTTTTATGTATATTGTCAAAATGGACATTAAACGTAATAGTAGTCGCAGTAACAACATACACTTATGCGACACAGTTATGTTATTGATAGACCCAGTAGCGAAATTGCCTTGCAGAGACACAAGTAGTGATGAATGTAAATAAATAGTGGGTTCTTTTTAACAAAAGTCGGAAATACATCTCGCCTAGATATCTCAATGTAATAACATCATAATGACAAAATATATGGGACGAAAGATAGTTTGATGGAATGGAACGTAGTGTTAAACAGGTCATGACAATCAGACACAGAAAACGGGGAAAGGAAGTCATTTGGCACAGTTTCGTGTGGGACACTGTAGAGATAGAATATAAGATCAACCAATTACACCTATGCCACAATGTTAGAGAGCTATTCATTGTTTACTGTAGTTTATAGTGTCTATATTGACTATTTGAGGTCACCAGGGCCGAAACAGCCCCTGGCATGGCGCGTTTTCATTCGGCTGTCCGTCCGGTAACTATCGACATCCAACCGGATGTAGGGTGTAGTTGAAACTTTAAGTGAATGGCTTCGGTAACAATATAATAATAACGTTCATATGTCGAACTATAAATGTCCTTAACTCCACATTTTATCCTGAAGAAACCGTAATGCAGTTTATTTGGATTCTTTATTGAAGAAATATTAAATTGTGGAACAAGGATAAGCAGATGGGTTTTGTAAACCACATTTGTCAAGACAGGTGATAATTGTAGGTTTATATAGCACCACTACAGATGTATAGGTAATCATGATATATTCATTATATCTAATCACGGCATTTGCATAAAGCACCGGGGTGTTTGTAACATAAAATTAACAAATTGGTAGAAGTATTCAGTGATTATACTAATTGTATAGATGAAAATAACTAATAAATGTTCTTTTAGGCGTCGTCATCTGCACGCATATGCATCGTGAAAATTAAACATCTCAATACGGCTATAGACATTAAAATAATAAAGAAATGGAAAGATGTTAGAAAGGTCCCAAAGATCATTATTATTATGTGTAATATCAGATTTACAAAAATTGTAAATTAACAAAGTCAAAATCGTTGAGGATATGTATTTTTTCTTAGACAACGGGGAGCGGTCGGGTAGCCTAATGGTGAAAGTGTTTGCCCGTTACGCTGAAGACCAGGGTTCGATTCCCGAAATGGGTACAATGTGTAAAGCCCATTTCTGGTGTCCCCTGTCGTGGTATTGCTGGAACATTGCTAACAGCGGCGTAAAATCAAAGTCACTCACTCACTCTTAGACAAGGCTGGCAATCCATAAAGAAATATTATAATCTACATGATGTAATTGTAACCAGTAGTATTCTAACATGCCTTAGTTGTACGCCGTGTGTATGTACCATTCGTTCTTAAATGTAGTTTAAAAATTTACGTCGAGCGTCTTCTGTTTCCTTCTGAATCTGTGTGTCATCAGGTACGAGATACTGAGCGTTAGGAAACACACGCTGCACAATCGATTTGATAATTCAAGACTGTCAGCTGTCGCGACTTTGTAATCTTCACGCTTTAGCAGATAAAGGAGATGTATGACAAAACCCTTTGATTGAAAAAATAAAATTGTTAGTCACAATAAGTGTTTAGATGTTTATTCTTCGTGTAATGAAAATGAAAGGAGGTATAACCTATAGTATAATCTTATCTCTGAGCTGCTCCTTAAAACCACGGATGATCAATTATTACCGTCAATCTAAGAACGCATGTGCTCTGAAACATACTGTAGGGCAAATGGCGCCATGATAACAGTTCATCTGGTGGTAATGATAATAATAATAATAACAGCAATAATAATAATATCATAAAAGTGCGATATCAAATCAGCCCATTTTTTCAAGGAGAGGCTATCAGTACGACCACAGCATCGAGTTTAAGTGCAGTGTGTTGAGGCAGCAACAACGCTGCTTGGATGAAGTCGGCTGGCTTAAAAGGTGAAACAGAAGGCTTTCTGTTTGCTGCTCACTTCCCACTAGAAAGCGTCAATATGTGATTTTTTCCACCAAAATGTAAATATGAAATGTAGATCATACATTGAATTTAATGAGACTGTCCAACACATTGCCAGTGGATGACAAGCTTTGGTACAAAAACAGTATATTGAATTCTTTATTCAGTACTATACAGTCTCGTGAGCGACATGATGGTGTGGCTCGATCCTTTTACTACCGTCTTCGCCATGCTTGTAGTCTTTACAAAGGTCCAACCATCCATGGTACGACCAAGAATATGGAGAGGGCGTCATGGAAAATGAGAAATTTGAAATTTTCTTTGAAATATGCCCGTATACTGCCTCAGTCTTATCCAGGCCCCAAAAAACTGATCTTGTCCTTCTTGATATATCCAATAAAATCATTTATATCATTGAATTTTCTGTCCCTTTTGACACTAATTTGATTGACAAGATTCAGGGAAAACGTGCCATATGTGCGGACCTCGCTTTCGAAAAGTCACGCTTGCATCCCAAGTACCAAGTTGTCTGACTCCCTGTTGTTCTCAGTGCCTTAGGTTTGGTACCTCCCAATCTGTTGACTGACATTGGGAGAGTATCTGGATTTACTTCTGACAATCTGGGTAATGCAGAAGGCTGCAGTGTTGGGGAGTCTTGACATTCTCCGAAAAGTTCTCGGTGGGTTCGATTAGGCAGCGGTTCAATTCGCTGTCTGGGCTGCGTGTAGAGGGGGAAAAGAGCCCTGGGCTGACGATGAGCCTAACCAGCCTGACTGCCAGCCAAACCCTCTTTGCTGCATTTATTTAATTTAAACTATAAACACTACTAATAATATAAATTTGTAAAGCGCCTAATTTCCATCATACGGTGCTGAGAAAAACTGAGAAAAACTAAGAAAAAACCTGGTATACCAAGTAGCTAATAATGTCGGACAGGGAATATTTAGTTATTGCAAATGTATCATCTGGACAACATTGACCAAATGCTAAAATTTTCAAGTGCTCTCATCACACAACGCTAACCGCATAATTTTCAAAGAAAACATTTCAGACTCTAAATATTCTTCATAAAAAGCTTGCGGTGAAAATGTGGCCAAGAGTTAGATTCCCTTCACCGTTTCAACTCCCTGTGAGTTGTGTCTGAGCTTTGAAACATCTTTTCCTGTTCATGTCACTTCTAAGAAATACTTATATAAGAACACCAATCTAAATGTCTTCAAAGTGGCAGAATTCCTTCCCCGCAGAATGCTTTTCGGTATTCCAGGCTTACCACAAACGCCAAGAGCGAGAATAGTATAGAAAATCACTATTTTCTGCATGTTAATGTGTTTCTGAAAGTTGAGATTATCATAATTCTGATGGATGAATTCTCCGACATTAAGTCGAACCGACGGAAGAGAGTTGACGAGAAGCTGGGCTTCCTGTTGCACAAACTGGGACACTCTGTTCGCCATTAGCATGAAAGTTTTTCGCAGCGACATTTGAACGATTACTCGGATTGGAAGATACACATAATGTGGCAGAGAAAATACACGTGAATATCATAAAAAAACTGTCATTTAGATCAAAGGAGGTATTGCTCTTTTTCCCTCGAATTTTCATTTTAGCATATTCTCAAATTCTTTTGACAGTGTCCTAAAAGTCCATTACTTTTACAAATCTTTACTCTTGTGTCCTAACCCGTCCACTGCAAGATCTTGTAATTACCGATATCAGCAAAAAGCGGATCTCATCATGTTCCTTTGCTATCCTTAACCAATGAATGGACCAACCGTTCTAAACGACAGTTAAACAGAAAGAATTAAAAACTTGCACTTTAAGTCAAGAGCTTAACGAGATCATTTCAACTTGATGTTCATGGAACACGAGAATTCAATTTTCTGTCCTTCATTCGCCAGAAGCATCCGATATCCTTTTCTGCAGCGAGAGTGCGAAATGAGGAGGCCATCTTGTCTAACTTCCGGTTCTATTCTTAGTTGCTTTCTATTTCCCAGTTAACCTTTCTAGACACTTCAATATCGGGGTATCTGTCTATTTGCGTTCTTTAATTGAATTGCTTGAGACGGATGTCTACCGTTTTAGCTTAGAGTCAAGGGCTGTTGAACTGGTACTGTCCTGGACCTCGCCAAGTGACATTTAACATTCCCCACACATGCTCACAACAATGCCACAATATAGGGTGAACACAACACTGTAGGTGTAGCTACATTGTATACTTGTGAAGAAACATTTGATTTGCAGTTAAATTGATCATTGTTTAGTTGTTAGTGTGTGTTATACCTTTGAGTATGATTACATCCAATCAATGTCTTATCAGCATCGCTCGACTTCAGTCACTGTTGGCGATCTCATGTCGTAGAAACCGGTTGATATTTGCCATACTTAAATAACACGAATTGTGAATTAAATTTATCATTTTCACCTTAACGTTTTTCTCTTAGAAACAAAACTAATACATGCACTTCGAAACTGTTGAATTCCTACCATAAAGTAAGATTAGAGATGCATTTATTCCTCCTGCGTAAAGCAAAAGAAATGACATTTTAACCTAGTCCCCGAAACATAAGTTCCTTTACCTATCTGATAATAATATAATGGAAAGGAGTGCTGCTGAATATTTGAAGCACTTATAACGATAGTAAACAATGGAAATAATTCATTATGTAACATTTGATTCAAATTTAATAACTTCAGAAAGTCATTTCCATTTGCCCAAACCGCACTCTCTGTGTCCGGAATGTCACGAGGGTGGATAGGTGACAACAGAACATTGTAATCAGTATCACAGTCACATTTAATGAAAATCCGACTTCTTTTGTAGGAAACTCTACTTTTAGGTTGAAAACAAGAAACGCAGATAATTTGAGATTGTTTTCTACTGGAAACTTAAACATTACGCGTGGGACTGAAATGGAATCGCATAGATCCGCTCAAGGTTGTCAGGCTCGGTGACTTGACTGATTGCATGTAATCGTACGCGATGGCGATGGACGTTGCTTGCCTTTTAGATCTCAGGTTATCCTGGTCCAGATTCGATTAGTTACAGGCCGTCTACATATACCTTGACGATTATTTATTGCGGCGTTAAACTTCATTCTTCACTCAATCACTCACTACTACTACTTGCTGAAGATCAGCCCAGGATCTTCAGTAGTAGTAGTAGTAGTAGTAGTAGTAGTAGTAGTAGTAGTAGTAGTAGTACTAGTAGTAGTAGTTGGGTTAAACATCATTTTAGGGGAAGTAATCTCGGAAAACAGTAGGGCCAACTTCTTTTAAATTCTTCAATACAAAGTGGGTAAGAATACAGACAATGTGTATTAGTCAGTAATAACACAACACGTTTGCTCTTTATATACACATGCACAAAAGTAAAGCGCCTCCTACCATATTTGTAAACTATTACTTTTGGCACTTAATGATGAATATTATAACGAGATGTACGATTGTTATAAGCCGTATATGTAAGCCTCATGTGATGCAAAAGTTGTCCCAAAGCAAGTTTATCTTGTGTTCCAAAAGAATATGAGCAGAAAGGAATTTTACCGAAGACCAGAAATTGAAGGATTAGAAAAGTTTTAACATTGAAAAACTTTTTTTGTCATGTAACTGTCATGATATCAGCAGACCATATCAGGGACACCCAGGGAGTGCAGAGTCTATTGCAAGACAGAAACGTCAGTAACGTGTGTATGATCCACGGACATTGACCACAGCTTCAACCCTACGCCTCATACTCATTACAAGTCGTTGAATGCTTCTCTGAGGCAAACGGATCCATTCTTCATGAAGTGTGGCTTCAAGTCCATCGAGATTTTGAACTGGGGGATCACGATGTCTGATTTTCCGGCCAAAAATGTCCCAAGAATGCCAAGATGCTCAATCGGATTAAGATCCGGACTACAGGGCGGCCGAGGACGAGTGGCAATAGCTTCTTGGCGCAAATAAGCCAAAACTGCCCGAGATCTGTGTGGTCTAGCATTGTCGTCCATGTAAACAGGTCTTGTCTGAAGAGGATGGTTGTCAAAATGACAGACTACTACTGGACGAAGAACGGCATCTTGGTATTGTTAGCCATTCAGGTTTCCACGAATTGTCACCAGCGGAAGTTTGCAGCCGAAGGAAACACAACCCCATATCATGACAGACCCCCCGCCACATGCTAAGGTCTTCTGGATGTTCCTTGGTGCAAAAAGAGTGTTACGTTGCCTCCAAACACGTATTCGACCATCAACAGTTCGTAGCAGCATTCGACACTCGTCAGACCAATGGATCCTTCTCCAGTTGGCCAAGTTCCATCGACTACGGGCACGACAACATATCAGACGATTCCGCATGTGCCTCTCAGTCAGTTGAGGATGTTTTACTGGTCTTCTGGCGTTATAACCAGCCGCTCTGAGGCGACGCCTTACGGTCATCGTCGAGAGTCTCTGATGGGTAATCCACTGCAGTCTTAAATCTGTTGAAGTGGCAAATGGATTTCGTCTGACTATCCTGAAAAGACGTCTATCCTCTCTGTTAGAGGTATTTCTTGGCCTACCAGACCTATGCCTGTCATTGACATCATTGGTTTGACCATGTTTGACAAACAAACGAGTGATAACACTGTGATGACGACCCATTTGTCTTGCAATGGCCCTGCATGACATGCCAGCATTTTCCATGCCTATCACTTGCCATCTTTCAGAGTTCGTTTACTTTCTCCTCACCATGGCTGATTTTCAATCTCTATTGGAAGGGGAATCTCACAAAGGAGCAATATGAAACCACGTGTCTGAAAGTTGAATTTCACTATTTATAGGGTAGGGGAACTGCAGCAACGCGTAAAGCACGCTTTCCTTGTGATATCTGGACAAATTTGGGTTCATGAAACTATGGAAACCTAATTCTGTCATACATCATCATATTTCGTATTTCTGATTCCCACACGTGAAATCAAGAGACTATGAATATGGTCGCGCTTAACTTTTGTGCATGTGTATATCTGGTGCACGAGGTATGGATATACATGTATGTTCATTTACATGTCAGTCAATATAACAACATTTTTATACATTACCTACTTCAATTTCCTAATGAAATTAATTTTGATGACATGAGGTTAGTGGGACCTCCTCAGATAGTGGGATCTCCTCAGATAGTAAAATGTCCTCAGATAGTGGGATCTTCTCAGATAGTGAAATGTCCTCAGATAGTGGGATCTCCTCGGATAGTGGGATCTCCTCAGATAGTGAAATGTCCTCAGCTAGTGGGATCTCCTCAGATAGTGAAATGTCCTCAGATAGTGGGTCTCCTCAGATAGTGGGATCTCCTCAGTTAGTGAAATGTCCTCAGATAGTGAAATGTCCTCAGATAGCGGGATCTCCTCAGATAGTGAAATGTCCTCAGATAGTGAAATGTCCTCAGATAGTGGGATCTCCTCGGATAGTGGGATGTCCTTAGATTGTTGGTCTCCTCGGATAGTGGGATCTCCTCAGATAGTGAAATGTCTTCAGATAGTGGGATGTCCTCAGACAGTGAAATGTCCTCAGACAGTGGGATGTCCTCAGATATTGGGATCTCCTCAGATGGTGAAATGTCCTCAGATAGTGGGTCTCCTCAGATAGTGGGATCTCCTCAGATAGTGAAATGTCCTCAGATAGTGGGTTTTACTCAGATAGCGGGATCTCCTCAGATAGTGAAATGTCCTCAGATAGTGGGATCTCCTCAGATAGTGGGATGTCCTCAGATTGTGGGTCTCCTCAGATAGTGGGATCTCCTCAGATAGTGAAATGTCTTCAGATAGTGGGATGTCCTCAGATAGGGAAATGTCTTCAGACAGTGAAATGTCCTCAGACAGTGGGATGTCCTCAGATATTGGGGTTTTCTCAGATAGTGAAATGTCCTCAGATAGTGGGATGTCCTCAGATAAAGGGGTCTCCTCAGATAGTGAAATGTCCTCAGATAGTGGGATGTCCTCAGATTGTAGGGTCTCGGGAAGGTATGAGGAATGGTCTTAATCAAGTAGCGAGTGCAGTATTACAATTAGGATTATTTTGAGCGAACTTTGCAGACAGTTTGTGAGATCAACTACGTAATGGGACTTTCATTTGTCAAGTGTTGTAAGTATTTCACAGAATTCTACCATTGTTGTAAAACAGTGTGACAAAGCAGGGAAGTAAGGGCGGTTTCAAGGCACAATCAATAATTCCATCGCTTGAATGATGCCGTCAGTTGTACTGATGAGTTTAATTTCTTGCACGTCTTTGTTTTGTGTGTATTCAGATTTGGACTATTTTTATCATGTGTCTCTATCCGCTCAGTGCGTTTTAGTCATGATCATAAACTATACTGTATAGCACTGTATTAAACTTCACCGAAATCAACCATATAAGTAACTTGTATTTTCCCATATGACATTTTATATCGTGATATAAATATGAATAGAGAAGTTGAGAACACAGACGTTCGAAGCCCTTAATTGAATGCATAAGATATTAATTCCATAAAATGGTCGTATATTAGTTGTTGAGCCAATAGCTGTCCCCCCTATGGTTGTCCGGTTACAGTTGTCCCGTAAATAGTTGTCGAGCTAAAAGCTGTTCCGCCTGTAGTTGTCCTGCCAATAGCTGTCCCGCCTATAGGTGTCCTACCAATAGCTGTCCCGCTTATAGTTGTCGCATCTGTTGTTTTGTCCGGCCTAAAGTTGTCGAGCTAAAAGCTGTCCCGCAAATAGTTGTCGAGCTAATAGCTGTCCCGCCTATAGTTGTTGAGCCTATATCTTTGTAGGCTATTTTTGTAGTTGTCTCGCCTATATTTGTCCCGCAAATAGTTGTCGAGCTAAAAGCTGTCCCGCCTATAGTTGTCCCGCAAATAGTTGTCGAGCTAAAAGCTGTCCCGCCTATAGTTGTCCCGCAAAAAGTTGTCGAGCTGAAAGCTGTTCCGCCTATAGTTAACTCGCCGCTAGTTGTCCCGGCTACACGTGTACCGCCAATAGTGTCCCTTGTCAGGGACAGACATGTGGCGGTTGCAGCAACACAGTTTGCCAAATTGATGCTCAGTGATGCGGATTATCATATGAATCGATATTGCCCTCACTGAGCTTCTCCAAAGATTTGAACATGTTTCACTGGGGTGCTACTCCGCACTGTACCGCCACTAACAAATATAAAAAAAAATGTCATTTGTCGCTTAGAGATTTTTGTGACTAACAATTCAGCCAAATAGAACACACCCCATGAGGCCCGCGGATGTTTTGTGGTGACGTTATAATCCATAAAGAATGCGACGACATCTCAACAATAACACATGTTTATTTGACAAAAAAAACCTAGAGGTTTTTAATGGGACACAATCATGTTTACAATTATATTCAAACATGACAAAGATCAGACAATGTTTCTGACATTATGCAAATGAATAAAGAACATTGATGAGAAATATCAGAGACGGTTCATATGTAACGACATTCACAGGCACATCCGTCTACACCAGCGGCGTGCTGCACGTACATCTAACGTGCCAACCAATTGTCAAAAACAAGGCACCAAATAACTTAAGTTGAATATATGTTAACTTCATATATAAAGGTTTCTGCGTGTGATATTAAGCACATACTATGAAGTCATAGCACCTTTTCAAGTTGAGATTTTACATTTCTGTTTACTGCTGATAGTTGGCTGCCCATGTATTACAGATGATGGAGCAATAATGAGACACGCTGTGTTTGCTGTATATGTATGTCCTATGAATGTAGCTGTGTGCAATGTCAGACAAATACATAATACAGTACGATAATCACATTCACATAAGTCTCTGCGTATAGACATATTCCCTGAATCATGAAATAATTGCAAGTTTGCTTTTACATGAGCCTTCTAGTGCCTTAAATACTGAATAGGAAGCCCGAAGGGATCGCTGATCACCTCGGTGAGTCATCAATGCACATATCCATTGGCCATATGGTACTGTTGTGGTTCTACAATAACACTGGTGTACCCAGCCTGGGGCACAACCGGGTACGGTCTCTGAGCACTTTGATACATACTGGCCTGAGTGTAATTATCATAGCTACATGCAGCCGCCTTCAAACAGTGAGTGTAGTCCGGAGCGGTTATAGAGGACTTATCCTGCAATAACCTCATATTCAATAGTTTATCCCCGGAAGGGGAATCAGTTGTACCAGAACTGTTCAACAGATTTGATTGAGTGCTCTCCGTCCCGGAAGTAGAACGTTTAGATTGCATTGCCCCGGTACCGGAAGTGTGAGACTTGTAGGACGTATTATTATAAGTATCACTCGAGTTTGCATTTGTACGCACCTCACTAGAGGAGTATGGTTGATTTGATGATCTGCGAATGATAACTGATTGCTGCACAGACTCTCTTTGAGGGGGCGATAATGTTTGTAATGGACCGTTAGACTGATCCTGGGGTTTATATGACTCTTCTTTCACAATTTGATTGGTGGTATCCATCAAGGAGTCAAACTTGGAGTTGTTAGGTCGATCTGTGCGGTGAGACTGTGAACTCGAATGGCGTTTTTCATATTCTTCACTCCCAACATCAACTTCTGATGCTGATGATTCAGACCTATTGCTGTACGGAGCTGTGTAATGAGCGGCTGACTGGTTAAAGGTAGCGTCTCTTGAACTACTTCTAGAGCCGTGTCCAGGAGAACGGTAATCAAACTGCTGAGACTGGGGTTGAGTCGTTTGTTGTCCAGTGCTTTGTGAGCTATCTCGGCTTGACTCGTTTTGCGTTAACCGAGACATTGTCTGCATGGATGATGGGGTGGACGAAAGATAACCTGGGTAGTTAGCAGGGTCTCTAGCAGGATAGTATCTTTCCTCATAACCCCGATATGGGTTGCGCTCGTCTATGTACCGTTGATGAGTCTGATACGGGTAAACACAAGCCGCATCTCTGTACACGGTCATGCTTGGGTGTGCATATGGAGCTGTGTAAAGTGCACTGTAGCGGTCCACACCTTCATGTGGGTGCTGATACATCACTCCAGGGTAGTTCTGCACTGGGACGGAAGCATCTGGTGCGAAATCAAACGCTCTTTCTTGGTAGTCAGAAGAGAAATCTTGCGCCTCGGTAACTTGAGGATATGGAGATCGGCGAGACTTGCGCGAGGGACGCACTTTGCTGCGTGATCGATCGGCAATGGCGGAATACGGAGACACCTCTTTTGTGGACAAAGTTTGTTCCAACTGTATTTGCCAATCTTTGGCAACAACGTCGCTGAAATAGAAAGGGAGATGATCAATATTGTTCATCTTCGGTTGATATTGAGTATTGGGAAACGTCCTCGGCACTCATTACGATGAGTTTGTCATTTAATGCTGGATTTGATGGGAATACCCTGTCTAAACTTCATTGTAATTCTAAGCACTGCTACGCAAATCTCGCGTATGACTTCGGATATAAACGGATCAACAAGAGCCATTAATGATAACGTCGATTTTCATTCGGTGATGTAATTCATGTCAGTCCAATCTTAATTCCCATCACGCGTTACAGTCTGTGGTAAACTTCAAACAGGCATTCTTTCACAAGCAAACCATGCGATTTTAAGTCTGAGATCCCCCGTTTTATTTTGTCTTTGAATAAGTTTGGGGTGTGTCAAAAAGGCCCACTTTCTTACTTTCTCTGTGGTAGTTTTAGGATAGATTTTGCACGGAAATTTTTTCTAATATTCCAGATGGGAAACAGTATGATATATATATATCCGCTACAAGTTAGAGAGTTGCAACATAGCGCCTACCTGAGGACGTAGTTGACGCTCACTATACAGTGTGGTCGGGAGGAGCGGCTGTTGTGCACAATAGTGGCGTAACTCTGCATCCATACCCAGCCGCCATCCTTGGCCAGAAACCTGTAGTACTTGGTAGTGACTTGACCTTTCAGTAACACTGCAATAGGAAACCAGAAATATGAAAAGTAATATAATATTTAAAACTGATAAGTATATGTCTACTAGCTATTTACACATATATGAGACGACGGATGACGTAGTGTTTAGTTACCCATGTATTTTGTTTCAAACAAAACTGTTTGTGATCAATGAAGATTATACATTTAGCAACATGGGAGATCCTGGTTAATGGACACCATCACCTACCACTGTGCTTTATAAAGGAGACACAATTGAAAGCAGCCCTAATGATTTGTAGCTAGATATATAGATATATGACATACTAACATGTTTTGAATTCAAAAATTATTCGAACAAACAGACACAAGTGCTTGATATAATTCGGCCTATACGTATAGGAAAGGCCCAATCAGTCAAACAAGTATGTAAACTTGTAGAGACTGAGATAATAAAGCCATTACAAACGCTTGACCCTGTTACATTTGTCTTAAGTTATTATGTAACTAATTTGGTTTAAGCTGTACTGCACAAAGACACTGTCACAGAAAACAGATGTCTAAAGGACCTGATAGTCAAGTTTATTCATCCAGAGATGCGGCATGAAAAGCCAGTGAGATATATTCGTCTTTAGGTTACCTCAATTACATACACTAACATCAACATGATTAAACAGAGTGGCTGACACACTAAACTACCAGACAATATATATCAATTGATATTAATTCGAATTGGGGATATAAGGCGTCATTAGCGGCTGTGGCCTAGTTTCAGGGTCTCATTGTGAAGCAAATTTGCATAGTAGATCATAATTTATTTCTGACAACATTGATTATTATCTGACTCAAATCAGAGTATCGCTGGAGTATCAATAGAGTATCGCTTTTTCTGATATTTGACACGAATGCCGACGTCGTATGTATTAGTTTTGCGATGACGAACAATCCACGGCTACTATTTCCCTTTTTAGTACCTTGAACAAAACTGAACGTTTAATAAGCCATGGGCAGATACACAAAGTCCCATCACATTTCATTCAGCAGTTGTGCCAGTTAGAATTACAGACATCGAAGATCGACTAAATTACACCCATATCTTAAGCTCACATACCATTTTAGCCCAAACACTAAGATAATTATATTCTTATTTTTTCTATGTGTGCTTATTGTCTTTTTTCTTCATATGCTACGATTTATAATAGTAATGACCCTATGCTAGTAAATAAACCTATGACCAGGGCGATATGTATCATAAACTGTACACTGGATGGTTTTGTCATCGCAGCGTTTAATACGGAAGCGCCTAACTTATGATATTGTGTGTGGTTAATATATGACCAAAAAGCCGCAGTGGTCGATCTGAGATTCGGTTCAGATAAACTTAATAAACACATACAATAAAAAACTATTTGTCTATACTATATAGTAGCTGTTCATATAACCTGGTTTGTGGTGTGTAAACATGTAAGTAATTACTTATCAATAAATGTACGGCAAAGGCTTGTTCATTCCCACCTGACACACATATAGTCTGAAGCAACACAAGAATATCAATTCCGCTTCAACTCATGCTTTCCATGAAAGCTTTAGAATAGCCTAGGAGACTTCCAAATGTTGATACTTATTTGCCAGCAACAGAGACAAGCACAACAGCTGGTCTGGTCCCCTGTAAGGCCATTCGGACCCAGGTGTACGGTGCTTCACGGGACACTTGACCTTTAATTGTAGTTTTACGTGCTCGGTTCTGTATAACTGGAAAGCTCGCACTTCGGACACTGCTATTCCATTATTATTACGCCAGTTACCTAGGCATTTACATTGAGAGTATTCTTGATTAATACCGTACTCCTCATGTCAGAATTATTATTCATGACACGAAGGATTTTCGCGATTGCTCTCCATACTTTTCTTCCCTAGCTATGGCCACAAGTTATGGTATGGGCATGGGTGTCCCGCCTACGCTACTTATGGTGAGACTTATTTCTCAGCCTGATGTTCCCGTGTTCACTGTTTCCACCTGCAACAAGTTGCATAGTCTTCTCCAGTAGTTGTAATCATGCCACCACCCGCTACATTCTGTCAGCCTAATATTCTTCCAGATTGATCAGAGCTCATAGTTTGTAAGTACGGTGCCTTTTACTTATACTTACTTTTGGGGCGGTCGGGTAGCCTAGTGGTTAAAGCGTTCGCTCGTCACGCCGAAGACCCGGGTTCGATTCCCGACATGGGTACAATGTGTGAAGCCCATTTCTGGTGTTCCCCGCCGTGATATTGCTGGAATATTGCTAAAAGCGGCGTAAAACAATACTCACTCACTCACTATACTTACTTTTACAATATATAGCATTGATATACCAAGGAACGTATTTGGAGAGTAGCGTGTAACTGGCCAGCTTCAAGAATAGTTGATGAAAGTGGTTTCTGTAAACAATGTATGCCCTCTTCGTCAGGTACTTACGGGTGTGGTGAGCATATCTCATATGTAGAATGTCACATGCGTGTATGTAGTGATACAGGGTCTTTTCTATGAGGTCTTGAGGTTCATATCCAGTTAGGGCAGCTACTCTGAAATAGCATATGACAATGTGTAGTTCTGTCCAAAAATTGGAATAAAGCATATCGCACATCGACAGATGTTCCCAGATAAAACAAATCAACTATTTAAGTATATCAAATAGTTTTAAAGACCCTTTAGAAAAAAGTAAGACGTTTCACAAACGATTTCCTTCAGATGCACAACGTAAAATTCACCATCACACCAACTTATGCAAATGAAAAACTGTGATAGGGGTTTCAACTTACCTGGCATCCAGGAAGATGAGTTTGAGGTCAAGACTGGCCCTGAACATAAACATGTTGTTGAACATTTTGATTTCAGTGACAGCGCTCGGTGGCAGAGAATGTCCGACGGCCACAAGTCCCACGTTCTGGTAACAACCATCATATGGCGCAATGTCCATCGTGTACTGTTTGATCTTCA
Source organism: Haliotis cracherodii (assembly GCF_022045235.1). Taxonomy (NCBI): domain Eukaryota; kingdom Metazoa; phylum Mollusca; class Gastropoda; order Lepetellida; family Haliotidae; genus Haliotis; species Haliotis cracherodii. The sequence continues at coordinate 37,669,777 of NW_027266286.1, forward strand.
AGTAGCCGCTACAGTGTATCACCTGCAACACGTCAGTTAGGTTTCAAGAGACATCACCTCTTCACTACAGGGGGAAATGGTATTAGGTGATAGATATGTAGCACTCAGATAACTGCTTCATCCATCTCAATTACTATAACGACTAAATGCCTCACCACATAGCATCACGCAGACATTGCTATGGTGACGTATTAAAATATCCAGAAATAGAGCTTTGTTTGTTTTGTAACGCCGCACTCAGCAATATTCCAGCAATAGAACTATTGAATGAGCCTGGTGAACCACTGTTAAGTTATACATGAAGAGTATTCTCTTAAAGCGATACTATGTATCTACAATTGAGTGAGTGAATGAGTTTCATTTTACGCCGCTTTTAGCAATATTCCAGCAATATCACGGCCGGGGACACCAGAAATGGGCTTCACACATTGTAGTCATGCCGAGAATCGAACCCGGGTTTTCGGCGTTCCTACAATTGTGAAGGTCGCCCCAGACATATGCACTGCTAGTCTACTGATGTACTCCCATACTAAACATATCGTAATATATCTTACCCAGGCATACTATCTGTAAATATATTCTACTTACATATTAGCATACATAACATATGTGGACAATGCTGACTAGAAATACAGAAATTTGAAACATTATAGATCACAAGTGTTTGTTTTATGACTCTCTTCATACCGAGAACGTCCTCGGCGCAGTAAGGCGTCTACAGTTTGTTCCACGTCTCCAACCTTAATTTGTGTGTTTGTTGCAACTCATTTCAGTGACTTGGAATTAACAGTACTGAGTTAGTATTTGCATAGATGTCAGAGACGCCTAGATATAATATGGCAGTATGTTTCATGGTGTCATACCTTATAGCCGCCTGATGTGAGACCAGCGTTTCTCTTTGCAAGGACACATTTCATCCTCAGAAAAAATGACCTCTCCACTTCAATATCTGCAACAGAGAGCATGTGTCACTTTGATTGACAGCACTTAATAAAGCGATGAGCCAAGGCGGACAATAGAGAAAGTGGTATGAAGTCCTGAGTAATAAGGTGAAGATAGCAACGTTGGTCGCGGAGAGTCCTTGGGTAGGTTACCGTGTTCAATCGGCAGGTTGGCTCCTGAAAGTTTATCGGCCGATCGTGCCCCACATTGAAGCACATGTAATACATGTGGTATCTCCAAAGTGACTTTGTTCGAAATGTGCCACCATTAACACAGCAGTGAATCGGTACTCGGTATGATGAGATGGTAATGTAAATATTAACCTTCCAGCTGAGAAATATTATTAAGGCTCCAAGCTGAAAGGCTGTGGAGCACTATTGTAATCGTTCGATTTATTATAATTATTATTAATTATTATTATTATTATTATTTATTATTCCGTCGATTTTTGTACCAGACCTAGCAAAATAACCACTGGCTCGATTTTGTTCAAGTTTTGCGTGTGTATGTAGACTGTTGGTTACTAGTGACCGCAAAAACTCCAAGACCGTAGGCCGAAAGGCCAAGGGCATATAACTGAAAAACAAGTATTTTCTGACGATATATTTTGCCCTGCTTTGCATGTATCTGCTGCTTCAGTTCCTTGATACTTTTTGTTCTTTAAACTTTGGTCATTGATCACGTGGTTAGTGTGCCATATGCACCTCATGTTTTGCTCTTTGTCTCTGGTCATTGGTCACGTGGTTTGGCAGCCATATTGGATTCAAGGTTTTCACAGGGTTTTTTAGGTACATGTCTTCAAACGCAAACTCCTCCGAGCCCACCGCATGAAATGCTTCCAAACGTTCTGGAAATTCTCTCGATACATTACACATCAAATCTTAATATCCGATTTTGCATATCTTTTTTAGTTACGGCCGTTTTGATTTTTATTTTGATCGTTTTTTTCAATGATTTTTTTCTTTACAGATCATATCTTGTAAGGTTCTCCACAGAAACTATTGATAGTTTACATGAAGTTAGTGTGCCATATGTACCTCATTTTTTGCTCTTTGACTTTGGTCATTGGTCACGTGGTTCGGCAGCTATTTTGGATTCAAGGTTTTCACGGTGTGTTTTGGGTACGTGTCTTCAAACGCAATCTCTCCCGAGCCCACTGCATGAAATGCTTCCAAACTTTCTGGAAAGTCTCTCCATACATAACACATCAAACCTTAATATCCGATTTAGGATATCTTGATTGGTTACGGATTTGGTACAAGGAAACCCTTTGAGGATTCGAACATGGACGTTTGTCCGCAGTGTTACTTGGAGCCCGCCATTGCTGCTTGCATCTTTAATTATCATCATCATCATCATCATCATCATCATCATCATCATCATCATCATCATCATCAACATTATTATTATTATTATTATTATTTACAGATTAAAATAAAAATACAGCAAAGAGGGTTTGGGTAATCCTGGCACAGTCAGGCTTGTTAGGCTCATCATCAGCTCAGGGCCCTTGCCCCCTCTACAAGCAGCCCAGACAGCGAATGGGACTTCTCCCAGGAAGTGCTGCCTAGTCAACCCACCCAGAACTATTCGGAGAATGTGAAGACTCCCCAACACTGCAGCCTTCCGCATTACCCATATTATCAGAAGGGCTGTATTCCTTGTAGCAAACCCGGGTACTCTCCCAATGTCAGTCAACAGATTGGGAGGTACCAAAACCTAAGGCACCGAGAACAATGGGGAGTCGGACAACTTGGCACTTGGGATGCAAGCGTATTATTATTATTTACAGATTAAAATAAAAATACAGCAAAGAGGGTTTGGGTAATCCTGGCACAGTCAGGCTTGTTAGGCTCATCATCAGCTCAGGGCCCTTGCCCCCTCTACACGCAGTCCAGACAGCGAATGGGACTTCTCCCAGGGCTGTATGCCTTGTAGCAAACCCGGGTACTCTCCCAATGTCAGTCAACAGGTACCAAAACCTAAGGCACCGAGAACAATGGGGAGTCGGACAACTTGGCACTTGGGATGCAAGCGTATTATTATTATTATTTACAGATTAAAATACAAACTGCAGCAAAGAGGGTTTTGTGTGATCCTGGCACAGTCAGGTTGGTTAGCCCATCATCAGCTCAGGGCCCTTGCCCCCTCTACACGCAGCCCAGTCAGCGAATGGGACTTCTCCCAGGAAGCCTGCCTTGTCAAACCCACCCAGAACTTTTCGGAGAATGTGAAGACTCCCCAACACTGCAGCCTTCTGCATTGCCCAGATTGTCAGAAGGGCTGTATTCCTGGTAGCAAACACGGGTACTCTCCCGATGTCAGCCAACAGATTGGGAAGTACCAAACCTAAGGCACCGAGAACAATGGGGAGTCGGACAACTTGGCACTTGGGATGCAAGCGTAACATTTCGAAAGCGAGGTCTGCGTATTTGCCATGTTTTTCCTCAATCTTGTCAATCACCTTACTGTCAAAAGGGACAGAAAAATCAATAATATAAATGATTTGTTTGGATTTACCAAAAAGGACAAGATCAGGTTTGTTGGCATGGATATGTCTGAGGCTGTATACGGGCCTATTCCAAAGGATTTTGTATTTATCATTTTCCATGACGCCCTCTACATATTCCGGGTCGTACCATGGATGGACCTCTGTGTCATAACCACAAGCATGGCGACAACGGTAATAAAATGATCGAGCCACCCCATCATGTCGCTTAAGATACTGTGTCTGTGCCAAAGCTGGGCATCCACTCACAATGTGTTTGACAGTCTCATTAAATTCATTACATAATCTACATTTTGTGTGTTTTTTTCATTTTATTGCCAATAACAAATCTAATTCCATTTATGTTGCTGGACTTCACATCAATGTTTGGACATAGTGGTTTCTCAGAAGAAAATTCTTAACTTTTTTTCATACATCTTAAAATTTAATTAAAACACACACAACACACAACACACACACACACACACACACACACACACACACACACACACACACACACACACACACACACACACACACACACACACACACTAAATATCACAATCATAGTTAGACTATTATACCCACATGTAATTCCGGTCCTGGTGTGCTCCAAATATAGATCTCTCTTGTTGTATTATGAATAATTGTTGTTGTCCTTATGTTGTATGGAAAGTAATTATCTGAAGCACAGTTGTCATTATTTACCATAAATGCTGGTCTTGTTATATCTTGGGTAATGGGTGTGAATAGTCTACACCTCAAAACAATATTTAGCTTCTACATGTGGTCTCATGGGTCCTATACATTAAGCCAAGTATGTTGTAGTGAGACCAGCCATTACAAAGCCTTCCGCCGACTTTGACATTATATCTGAATATTTTAAGTACATGTACTTTCAACATGCATCTGTAATCATCTGCAAGACACACACTCACGCTCCATGATTTCATTTAAGTTTTTTGTGATGACAAAAAACATTGTGTAACAACAGTATATTTAATCGACAAATGACACTTGTAGAAATATTCCTGGGATGAACTGGAAGAAAATACAACAGGATAGTTTGCTACTTAACATTTACAACAACTCCCTATGTTGACAAAACCTACGTACATGTACATACACTCTTGGTGTCCGGTCGTGCTGTATATGTGCAGCATTGGAATTAGGAAATGTTTTGTTATGAGTACAATAATATAATAACTACTGAAACTTCTTTTCAAGCAACGTGAACAGGACTTTCCGTTTTATATCGAATGCATATTGCTTGTTTGAATATACAAAGTCCGCATACAAGTCGACGCCGAGAACAATAAAAGGTATACCAATGCTGATGTCTAGCAATGTCCATCTGCCCGGGCTTCGTAGTAGCTTTATATATATATATATATATATATATATATATATATATGATATCATTTAAAAACCACTAACAAAACATGTACCGAGTTTTGTAATAGACGATGTAGACTTTCTTACCCACCTTCCCGATGCCGTACCTAAAGATGCGACTCTAGCCACCTTTGATGTGAAGAGTTTTTATACTAACATACCCCATGACCTGGGATTGGAAGTAGTTCAATTTTGGCTAAGAAAACATCCCGAGGCTATTGACACTGAATTTTCGGAAAGCTTCATCATGGAATCTTTGAAATTAGTCGCAGAAAATAATACCTTCTGTTTCAACGGAAAATTCTATCATCAAAGAAAGGGAACGGCCATGGGAACGAAAGTCGCTCCAACATACGCTACACTTGTGATGGGTTACATAGAGGATATTCGTAACAGGAAGGTACAAGATTCCATGTCAGAATCCATCGCCAAACATGTGCGCGAAACTTGGAAGCGATTCTTAGACGATTGTTTTTAGTTTGGCTCTCAACTCGTGAAAATTTACTATGGAGTTTGGCGAGAGCGAAATTCCATTTCTGGACGTCCTTGTAGTTAAGGAAGATACTAAACTTTGTTGTTGTTTGTTGTTAAAAAGTTCAAGACTCTCTTGAAACCTAATGAAAATCTGTGGGCGATCAAATAATTCCGTTTGTATCTACCTTCAATCCTAAAAACTGTGATATCATGCCAGTCATAAGGGACAACCTCCCAATTCTACAGCAAAGTGATAAAATAAACAAGGGCTGAATAAATTAAAAATTATAATAAGTATCAGGCAACCCCAAAATCACAAGCAAATTCTTTGTCCATCCAAATATTCTTGTACAGAAAGTGTATCATGTGGTATATGATATGAGATGTTCGGGATGCGGCGAAAACTAATTCGGTGAATGGAATTAAAAGATAGAGTCACTGTACACAAACAGCAGATTAGAGACCCTGATGTTCGAGTGTCAACAAACACATTGATGATTGCATAAACGGGAAACTTAGTATTTTTCCGTTTTATAAATTGTGTACCAGTAACAAGCAGCAGAGACCGGAAAAAGAACCAATGTTTATCCAATTAATGACACCCAAATTGAACTCTAGAATGTATTGATACATTTGTCATTTCAATCGTAAATGTTACACTGCTACTTTACAAATACTGTATATTTTAATTCAAATGTAACCCTACATTTGTTAAATTACTTGGTGTCGTCGCTGGATTGTGTAAATACATTATGACGTCACAGTTCAAATTTATGACGTCATCATAAGTATGCCGTCATTCATATGTCATTGTCAGTTAAACTGAAGAGCTGTCATGAGACAGTGAAAGTACTATGTCTGAAACTGATATGTAGAAGATGTTGGACTAACGTGGACTCTATTATTTGTGTGTGTGTGTGTGTGTGTGTGTGTGTGTGTGTGTGTGTGTGTGTGTGTGTGTGTGTGTGTGTGTGTGTGTGTGTGTGTGTGTGTGTGCACTATGAGTTCATATATATATATATATATATATATATATATTTATCATCCAAAACTGGCTCCCACAGGAGATATCGCTTGGATCAGATTAAGCGATATCTACACTGTAGATATCGCTGCAATGAAATTACATCACAATGCTTTGAAGACCATCAAATCAAATGACATCACTAATGGCTCTGCTACTGAAGCTGTTTGCAGTACTTATTACACTGAAGACATTGCTAATTACTGTCTACAAATTAAAAATGTTGGAAGAATGATATTGGATGATAAATAAAATCTCGCCCTCGTGTCTTTTGATATCAAATATATCAACACAAAGTGGCAAAAAATCTCGGCAAGCCTCCTGAGTTCCTAAATATATACATATGTGTGTGCACTATGAGTTCCTGAATATATACATATGTGTGTGCACTATGAGTTCCTGTAAATATACATATGTGTGTGCACTATGAGTTCCTGTAAATATACATATGTGTGTGCACTATGAGTTCCTGTAAATATACATATGTGTGTGCACTATGAGTTCCTGTAAATATACATATGTGTATGCACTATGAGTTCCTGTAAATATACATATGTGTGTGCACTATGAGTTCCTGTAAATATACATATGTGTGTGCACTATGAGTTCCTGTAAATATACATATGTGTGTGCACTATGAGTTCCTGTAAATATACATATGTGTGTGCACTATGAGTTCCTGTAAATATACATATGTGTATGCACTATGAGTTCCTGTAAATATACATATGTGTGTGCACTATGAGTTCCTGTAAATATACATATGTGTGTGCACTATGAGTTCCTGTAAATATACATATGTGTGTGCACTATGAGTTCCTGTAAATATACATATGTGTATGCACTATGAGTTCCTGTAAATATACATATGCGTGTGCACTATGAGTTCCTGTAAATATACATATGTGTATGCACTATGAGTTCCTGTAAATATACATATGTGTGCGCACTATGAGTTCCTGTAAATATACATATGTGTGTGCACTATGAGTTCCTGTAAATATACATATGTGTGCGCACTATGAGTTCCTGTAAATATACATATGTGTGCGCACTATGAGTTCCTGTAAATATACATATGTGTATGCACTATGAGTTCCTGTAAATATGATGCACAGATACTTTGCACAATAGTGACAACATATGACAAACAATGTTACACAAGAAGTATAAAGGGGTTTTCGGTTATCTCGGTCGGTACAAAATCGACATCAAAAGTTGGTCCATGTACTCTATAGAGGTTAACGCTGTGACGAATATTGATTGAAGACCTATTTCAAAACGATGTGTCGTGGCCACTGACGTGTTTTGAGAATATCGAGTCAGTTTGGTCATTAACCTTGGTGTTATAGCATTACATAACAATGAATAATTCTCGAATTCCTAATTCAATGTGTTTTGATTATGACTAAAAATGAAGCAATGCAAAACTCAATTTTAGTTTGAAAAGCGGACCTTACTCGACCATGTCTAATGTCTGTTACTTTGACATAATGTGATTTGATGCTTTGCAACTCATATCCACGTCCATTGTTGCGGCATATACATACCTTGCAGAATATGCGTGTGGTATGGGTGATGGACGGTAAGGAGGGCAGTCATCTCATCATGGTCCGCTGGGTGAATGTATTCATATATACTGTTGCCCGTCAGTTCTACCTAGACAGAAAAAAACACAACCAGTATAATTATCATTACCATGCATACAATAAGATGGGGATTTCTTTGGCCAACATAAAACTGACTTGAAAATAGTACATACAGTCAGATTGTAAGTTCGCCGTACAAATAAAAGACATACCAAAATCACGTTTTTCGTCGGGTCACAATAAAGGCATCACATGTATAGCGTTGTTCATGGATGAGACCAACACTGAATGTGTAACCACATTGAACTTGACCGTTGAGAACCAATTGTCCTATGACCACGGCTGGCTCTTCTTTTACAAGACGCTCACTGCAATATCTACTGATAGTTAGGTGTATTTCAAATAGTCTAAAAATTAAGAAAATAGTTTCTTGGTGGACGTTTTTAATATCCCTTGTATTAATTGCTGAAGGAAGTTCATCTTCATTTTTCGTAAATATTTAAGTCGTCTTTCTCTGCTCACCCTACCTGGGAGAGTCCGAGGTGCACCGATGCCGTCTCCGAAATGTACATGATCTTCCCGTCTGGCGCCACCACAAATATAAAGCCATCCAATGTCTGATAACAACAATGAGAATAAGAATAAGAAGAACAACTTGCACTACATGGCGTTCATGTGACTTAACTTAACATACATTTTACCTTAACCATGGTTGTGGGGTAGAGTTACCTATTAATTATATAGTTAGATAGGACAACATGCGTCATGTAAGAGTTGCCAAAAGAAGGGACCAGGTAGTCTCGATGTATGACATAACTGTGTGCCATCACACGTAACAGCGGATCGTTTGCTCTTGCACTGTCACTGGTTTGCCTGACACTGGCTCGAGTATTTAACAGGAAGCAGTGATATCGCAGAAATATCGCTTGGTATCGAGTAAAACAACATTCAGTTAGTCACTGAAATATAGGTTCACTATGTGTTTCGTATTTATTCATATACGATTTATGTATGACTGTTTCTGTGTGTGTGAGAGAAGTTGGAGTGCGTCATGCTCCGCCCAGTGCTGACTGAAGACACTAGGACTACAGCTGAGCGCGGCGCGGGGAGATCGATGGCAGGATCCCGGCAGTGTGGAACAACAAATACTGAGCTGGGCTCTCATGAATACATAATTTGAAATGTCGGTAATTTGCCATTGTACAAGTGAGAAGTATGCCGAGTCACGCGCGCGAGAGGTTTGGGAGCAGACGATAAAACCGGGTGACGTATTGAGAGGCGATCTTGTTGTAGCTCAACCAGGGGTCATTACAAAAGTCGGAATTCCTCATCCGACAGTGATTAATGTTATCAGAGAGAAAGAGGAAAACAAACAGACTCTCCCGCGAATTTTCCTACATTTGAAACGTCTAGGGCCGAATTACCGTAAATGTTGATGCGCTAGGCAAAATAATCCTTCACTTTGACAGACAGTCCTGCTATCGTCTGTTCAGTTATCAACTATATGGGTCCCTACAATTCTTTATCTTAATGTACACATATAAAGGATATTCTACAAATCCGCTCTCCCGCCCGTGTAATTTTGCCGGAGGCAAAGAGAAAAAAGTGGGCATGTTTAACAGCGACATCCATGGCGTGTCTGTGCATAAAATTACTGGTTTAACGTTGCTGTTTATAGTTAATCGGAATTTTAAAGTTGTCATCTCTCTCTATGCTATGGCTTTTCCGAGCACGACAGTTCATCAAATTCATTTTAAAAGTTATTAGCGGTAACGGGGTTGGATACAAAAACGGCAAGTACCAGGCGACAGATATGATTTAAATTGAATAAAATAAGTGTTGTACCACTGTCAATATTTGTTGAGGGAAATTTAGCCATTCGTAGAGCTTCAAAAGAGGTTTAAACCAATTTCACAAATAGCTCAGACAGTATTGTAAATTGAATCAAAATGATGCTTTGAATTGCTTACGCTGGAAGACGTAGAACATTTTTCTGACAAAACACAACGAATACACTGAACATCAGATGTGTCAAACAGAACGTCAAACAGTTTATTTATATATGTATTTAATGTACAAGTAACTGTATCTCCTTACGTGTTCTAGGTATTGACTGCCAGTTACATCAATCTGAACGGCACCCTTCCACCATGTATATAATGTGAGCGGGCATGTAGTGACAGTGAAGACAGGGGGGTATAGTGACAGATAAGAAAGGGAATGTATTTACAGTGAAGACATGGGATGTAGTGACAGATAAGACAGGGGATGTAGTGACAGTGAAGAAAGGGGGATGTAGTGACAGTGAAGACAGGGGTGTATAGTGACAGATAAGAGAGGGAATGTATTTACAGTGAAGACATGGGATATAGTGACAGATAAGACAGGGGATGTAGTGACAGTGAAGAAAGGGGATGCAGTGACAGTGAAGACAGGGGGATGTAGTGACAGTGAAGACAGGGGGATGTAGTGACAATGAAGACAGGGAATGTAGTGACAGTGAAGACATGGGATATAGTGACAGATAAGACAGGGGATGTAGTGACAGTGAAGACAGGGGATGTAGTGACAGATAAGACAGGGGATGTAGTGACAGTGAAGACAGGGGATGTAGTGACAGTGAAGAAAGGGGGATGTAGTGACAGTGAAGACGGGGGGATGTAGTGACAGTTAAGACAGGGGGATGTAGTGAAAGTGAAGACAGGGGGATGTAGTGAAAGTGAAGACAGGGGGATGTAGTGACAGTGAAGACAGGGGTATGTAGTGACAGTGAAGACAGGGGGATGTAGTGACAATGAAGACAGGGGGATGTAGTGACAGTGAAGACAGGGGGATGTAGTGACAGTGAAGACAGGGGGATGTAGTGACAATGAAGACAGGGGGATGTAGTGACAGTGAAGACAGGGGGATGTAGTGACAGTGAAGACAAGGGATGTAGTGACAGTGAAGACAGGGGGATGTAGTGACAATGAAGACAGGGGGATGTAGTGACAGTGAAGAAAGGGGATGTAGTGACAGTTAAGACAGGGGGTATAGTGACAATGAAGACAGGGGGATGTAGTGACAGTGAAGAAAGGGGATGTAGTGACAATGAAGACAGGGGGTATAGTGACAATGAAGACAGGGGGATGCAGTGACAGTGAAGACAGGGCATGTAGTGACAATGAAGACAGGGGATATAGTGACAGATAAGAAAGGGGATGTAGTGACAGTGAAGACATGGGGGTATAGTGACAGATAAGACAGGGGATGTAGTGACAGTGAAGAGAGGGGGGTATAGTGACAGATAAGAAAGGGGATGTAGTGACAAGTGAAGACATGGGATAAAGTGTCAGATAAGAAAGGGCATGTAGTGACAGTGAAGACAGGGGGGTATAGTGACAGATAAGACAGGGGATGTAGTGACAGTGAAGACATGGGATATAGTGACAGATAAGACAGGGGATGTAGTGACAGATAAGACAGGGGATGTAGTGACAGTGAAGACAGGGGATGTAGTGACAGTGAAGACAGGGGATGTAGTGACAGTTAAGACGGGTATGTAATATATGTGTACACATCCGGACAACGTGTATTACGTGGAGTATGTGGGTATGGAATATATGTGTATACATCAGGACAACGTGTATTACGTGGAGTATGTGGGTATAGAATATATGTAGACACATCAGGACAACGTGTATTACGTGGAGTTTGTGGGTATGGAATATATGTGTACACACCCGGACAACGTGTATAACGTGGAGTCTGTGGGTATGGAATATATGTGTACAGATCCGGACAACGTGTATTACGTGGAGTCTGTGGGAATATATGTGTATACATCAGGACAACGCGTATTACGTGGAGTTTGTGGGAATATGTGTGTATACATCAGGACAACGTGTATTACGTGGAGTTTGTGGGAATATGTGTGTATACATCAGGACAACGTGTATTACGTGGAGTCTGTGGGAATATATGTGTATACATCAGGACAACGCGTATTACGTGGAGTTTGTGGGAATATGTGTGTATACATCAGGACAACGTGTATTACGTGGAGTTTGTGGGAATATATGTGTATACATCAGGACAACGTGTATTACGTGGAGTTTGTGGGAATATATGTGTATACATCAGGACAACGTGTATTACGTGGAGTTTGTGGGAATATGTGTGTATACATCAGGACAATGTGTATTACGTGGAGTTTGTGGGAATATATGTGTATACATCAGGACAACGTGTATTACGTGGAGTTTGTGGGAATATATGTGTATACATCAGGACAACGTGTAAAACGTGAAGTATGTGGGTATGGAATATATGTATATATACATCAGGACAACGGGTATTACGTGGAGTATGTGGGTATGCAATATATGTGTATACATCAGGACACCGTGTATTACGTGGAGTCTGTTGGCATATATGTGTATACATCCGAACAACGTGTATTACGTGGAGTATGGGGGTATGGAATATATGTAGACACATCAAGACAACGTGTATTACGTGGAGTATGTGGGTATGGAATACATTGGTTATATACATCATGGCAGCTTGTATTACCTGCAGGAGGTGGGAGCCAAGCTCTTTCTCCAGAGCCGTTCGGTGAGGGGGTGATCGCATGCCCCAAGCATCCCCAAGACCTACAAAACAAACAGTAACAAGCTGTCATGCAGATTTGTCGCATTTTTACATTCATTCTACAATTTCACCAACCATAATCTTCATATCCGCATTGACATGTACAAAATACTCTCATGATTTCCGTATGTAGGGGACAATGGTGTCAATATTTCCATAGTCCGCGGGGCACGACAATAATTCCTTGGCAGATATAACTTGGGAAACTACATGAAGGAATGCAAAAGATGGGTGTTGTTAGTATTTAAATATAGCTTCTTGGGCACATTTATTGCAACAAAATGACAACAAATTGTCTGATTAAAGACATAAGAATAAGCTTTGTGTATTTTCGCTGGAGTGTGAGCAGAGTAACAACCAGACTCCGACGGTCATACAGTTTGGCATCAACTCTATGAAGTTCCTACTCTGATGAACTTCCACACAGTGCACGCCAAGTGCTGGAAGTAGTCTCCAGTGTATACAACGCCGAGTATCACCTTCATGACAATGAAATAACCCCTCTATCTCGCTACAGATTACAACAAACTGTTGACAAATTTGGGTGAAACCGTTGGAACTCAGTTGTGAGTTATGACCGCCATGTTATCCCACAGTTTACACTAGACTGTAGCTTCTTAGATGACAGTTTAGTTAGCAGCTTTCATTCTGATAGCGCTGTTGGATTCAAATGGATATCATTACAATATGTATATACAAACTAACAAAAAGTGCAATAAATCAGTTTTGTCGCTAAGCCGATCACAGCGGAGATGTGGGTAAATCTAGATAACCACCACCGTGAACACACCGGGTCGCCAGAAGCAGGCTATCTCAAACGGATGAATGTCTCACTCCTGCATATGGCTCTACCATGTACTTAAGCGAACACCCCCAACAGTAGTATAACGCTTCTTTAAGTATTTCCATCATACTGCTGCTACCATCCCATACCAAGTTCTGCAGATGTAGTCACACGTGTGTGTGTGTGTGTGTGTGTGTGTGTGTGTGTGTGTGTGTGTGTGTGTGTGTGTGTGTGTGTGTGTGCAGATGTAGTCAGTGTCACTAGATACATGGTGGGTGCAGATGTAGTCAGTGTCATTAGACACACGGTGGGTGCAGATGTAGTCAGTGTCGCTAGATACACGGTGGGTGCGGATGTAGTCAGTGTCACTAGATACACGGTGGGTGCAGATGCAGTCAGTGTCACTAGATACACGGTGGGTGCAGATGTAGTCAGTGTCACTAGACACACGGTGGGTGTAGATGTAGTCAGTGTCATTAGATACACGGTGGGTGCAGATGAAGTCAGTGTCACTAGACACACGGTGGGTGCAGATGTAGTCAGTGTCATCAGATACACGGTGGGTGCAGATGTAGTCAGTGTCACTTGACACACGGTTGGTGCAGATGTAGTCAGTGTCATTAGATACACGGTGGGTGCAGATGTAGTCAGTGTCACTAGACACACGGTGGGTGCAGATGTAGTCAGTGCCATTAGACACACGGTGGGTGCAGATGTAGTCAGTGTCATTAGACACACGGTGGGTACAGATGTAGTCCGTGTCATTAGACAGACGGTGGGTGCAGATGTAGTCAGTGTCACTAGACACACGGTGGGTGCAGATGTAGTCAGTGTCACTAGACACGGTGGGTGCAGATGTAGTCAGTGTCACTAGACACACGGTGGGTGCAGATGTAGTCAGTGTCACTAGACACACGGTGGGTGCAGATGTAGTCAGTGTCACTAGACACACGGTGGGTGCAGATGTAGTCAGTGTCACTAGACACACGGTGGGTGCAGATGTAGTCAGTGTCACTAGACACACGGTGGGTGCAGATGTAGTCAGTGTCACTAGATACACGGTGGGTGCAGATGGCAACCAGAACCCTTCATTTAACAGACTAGGACGACCATGTACTAAACATGAACCTTCCTGTCAAATAATGGCCATTATAGTCTTTCCGCCAGACACAAATGCATACATGCCCAAACATAATAACATCCTCATACCTTTCAGACTGAAATACACGCCCTATTCAATAGACAATATAAAGATGGACCGATTCAATATCTCTGGCATGACCACAGAAACCTCTTTATACAGACTGTCGTATTTACTTTGTGTACAACGTATCCTTAAACGTCTCGACACAAACTAGATCGAGGTTCTAACCTATACGATATCGGTTGAGACGCTGAAAGATGGCGTTATCGACCAAACGAAACCCTGAAATTCACAACACGATTTATCGTTCGGTTGTTGAAGGTTATCGTCTGTCCATCTGGTCTATTGTCTTACAGGAGGGATAGAGGAAGAACTCGGGGTAGCTGCTTAGATTCCATCTCCTCTTGAGGGGGGCCTACAGCCGTGACTGTCGTATCTGTCATCTGTACATTGCTGAAGGGCGGGGGAGGAGATGCTTTCTCTTTGAGAAAAGGGAACAAGTTACAGATAAAGTCCCAGATACCACACGCCAGGAGACTGCAGTCATTGGATATACATATGTATATGAAGATACGTTGTTATTTTAAATGATAAAAGGGGAAACAGGAGATCACTGGAGATCTTATTCAATAAATATGTCGCAGTTCGTCTGTATATTTCTCCGGATTACAGCTACAGAGAGATGTATGTGCCACTCTTTTCATGTATTTACTTTACTTGGTGCAATAAGCCAACTTTTTCACTTGTGTGTCTCTGGGTGATGGGGAAAGTGTGTATAATTCCTCAACCCATGTGTAATATCATCTTTACATCCCCACATTGTATGTAAAGTGTGCATTGTATCCCCACTTTGTGGACCGCCTCCGTGGTCTAGTGGTAGAGCGTCCGCCCGGAGAGCGGGAGGTGCGGGGTTCGATCCCTGGCCGCGTCATACCAAAAGACGTTAAAAGATGGTACTTGTTGTTACCTTGTTTGGCGCTCGGCAGTAAGGGGGAAAACAAGGACTGGTCGGCTCGGAGTCCGTTAACAGTGTCTGAGTAGGGTATTCATGTTAAACTGCGGCATGGTATCTCAATGAGCTAGCACTACAATCGTCATCAGTCCGGACTAGTACACACACACACACACACACACACACACACACACACACACACACACACACACACACACACACACACACACACACACACGACGCTATATGAGTAAAATAATCTTGGACGCGACGTTAAACACCATTTCACCTCACCTCACTGAACACTGTGGGTAATATCTGTGTCATATCTATCTGTATCATATCCCCATTCTTCGTAACCCCACAATGTGTGTAATGTATGTTACATATCTCCACACTGTCTGTAATGTATGTAACATATCTCCACATTATCTGTACTGTATGTAACATATCTTCCCATAATGTGGAATGTAATATATCTCCACATTGTGTTAATGTAACATATCTCCACATTGTGTGTACAGTGTGTAACATATCTCAACATTGTGTGTAATGTAACATATTTCAACATTGTGTGTACTGTAAGTAACATATCTCAACATTGCTTTGTGTGTAATGTATGTATCATATCTCCATATTGTGTATACAGTATGTAACATATCTCCACATTGTGTGTAATGTATGCAACATATCTCCACATTGTGAGTAATGTATATAACACATCTCCACATTGTGTGTACAGTATGTAACATATCTCCACATTGTGTGTAACGTATGTAACAGAACTCCATATTGTGTATAATGTATGAAGCATATATCCACATTGTGTGTAATGTATGTAACATCTCGTCACATTGTGTGTAATGTAACATATCTCCACATTATGTGTAATGATAGTAACATATCTCCACATTGTGAGTAATGTATATAACATGTCTCCACATTGTGTGTAATGTATGTAACATATCTCCACATTGTGTGTAATGTATGCAACATATCTCCACATTGTGAGTAATATATATAACCTATCTCCACATTGTGTGTACAGTATGTAACATATCTCCACTCTGTGTGTAACGTATGTAACAGAACTCCATATTGTGTATAATGTATGAAGCATATCTCCACATTGTGTGTAATGTATGTAACATCTCGTCACATTGTGTGTAATGTAACATATCTCCACATTATGTGTAATGATAGTAACATATCTCCACATTATGTGTAATGTAAAATATCTCCACATTGTGTACTGTATGTGACATATCTCCACGTTGTGTGTAATGTATGTAACATATCTTCACATTGTGTGTAATGTAATACATCTCCACATTGTGTGTAAAGTATGTAACATATTGAGTGTACTGTATATATCCACATTGTTAGTTCTGTAACATATCTCCACATTCTGTGTAATGTAAAATGTATGTAACATATTGAGTGTACTGTATATATCCACATTGTTAGTTCTGTAACATATCTCCACATTCTGTGTAATGTAAAATGTATGTAACATATCTCCACATTGTGTGTAATTTAAAATATTTCCACATTGTGTAATGTATGTAACATATCTCCACATTGTGTGTAAGGTAATATATCTCCACATTGTGTGTAATGTATGTAACATATCTCCACATTGTGTGAAATATTATATATCTCCACATCGTGTGTAAAGTATGTGACATATTGAGTGTACTGTATATATCCACATTGTTAGTTCTGTAACATATCTCCACATTGTGTGTAATGTAACATATCTCCATATTGTGTGTACAGTATGTAACATATCTCCACACTGTGTATACAGTATATAACATATCTCCACATTGTGTATAATATATGCAACATATCTCCACATTGTGTGAAATGTAACATATCTCCACATTGTGTGTAATGTAAGTAACATATCTCCACATTGTGTGTACAGTATGTAACATGTCTCCACATTGTGTGTAAAGTGTGTGACATAATTCCACATTGTGTATAATGTATGCAACATATCTCCACGTTGTGTGTAATGTATGTAACATATCTTCACATTGTGTGTAATGTAATACATCTCCACATTGTGTGTACAGTATGTAACATATCTCCACATTGTGTGTAAAGTGTGTGACATAACTCCACATTGTGTATAATGTATGCAACATATCTCCACATTGTGTGAAATGTAACATATATCCACATTGTGTGTACTGTAAGTAACATATCTCCACATTGTGTGTACTGTATGTAACATATCTCCACATTGTATGTGCTGTATGTAACATATCTCCACATTGTGTGTCATGTGTGTAACATATCTCCACGTTGTGTGTACTGTATGTAACATATCTCCACATTGTATGTGCTGTATGTAACATATCTCCACATTGTGTGTCATGTGTGTAACATATCTCCACGTTGTGTGTACTGTATGTAACATATATCCACATTGTGTGTAATGTAACATATCTCCACACTGTGTGTAATGTATGTAACATATCTCCACCTTCTGTGTAATATATGTAACATATCTCCACCTTGTCTTTAATGCTTGTAACATACACTCTTAAATGCACAGGTAGATTTTTAGTAAATTTACTGTACCTCACAAAATCGATATATGTAATTAAATATCAAAGATACAACAATGAAATTGTGGAGCTCGATAGTCAAATGTTGTCGTTGTACAAAGGCTTTGAAAACTGTTCATTGTCATGTCACCTAAGGCCACAAGGTTGCGCTGAACTAAGTGTCTCGTATGACCGCCCCGTGCATCAATCACGGCTCTGCATCTCCTCGGCACCGACTGGATAAGTGTACGAATTCCGTCCTGCGGAATTCTGCGCCATTCTGCTAGTAACGCGTTGGCCAGTTGCGGGAGCTTCTGTCGCGAGTTCTGACGTTGACGTACACGTCGATCGAGTTGCTCCCAGACGTGTTCGAATGGGTCTCGACGGCCAGGACGTTGATGTTGGCTTTATGAAGGTAGTCTACCGTGATACGAGCTGGGTGCGGTGCGGTGCGGTGCGGTGCGGTGCGGTGCGGTGCGGTGAAACAGCTCCCTCTGGCGGTCAATGATTGGAAGAAGGTGAGGTTGAAGAATCTGATTCATGTAGCGATTTGCTGTCAAATGTCCCTGAACCACAACCAAGTTAGATCTCGTGGTGTAGGATATTTTGGATATTTTGTGTAGTCAGGTTCAATGAACTACACACTACCTGTGCGTTTCTATTTTTGAAGCGTGTATCCCCGTTATGTGTGTAATTGTCGACTAAACCTTACCCACGTCGTTGGGAAATATTTCCTTAATTGCTAAAATGCCCATCTTTTTAATTCACTTCTACTATTTGTCAATAAATATTATCAATACAAAGGTTATATAATCTTTATGAGAATGAGACGGCAATACAGCCTATGACAAGTTCTGTCCTACTGTGAAAGATGCATGCGAGGACTATTACTGCCGACGCCACAATCTGACCTGAAATTTATGCACCCATTGCTATCCTCGCTACGAAGTGATTGTCACATTTTTTTCTACTAAAATCACATCAAAAGAACCTTTCTCTAAGTGACGAAAAGAGAAGGAAGTTTAGGCTTTTACTCCTGAGGGGCCATTCTTTCAATCGATACAAATCCTGGGATAAAAGAAGTCAAAGCAGGCGATATCCCTGTCGGAAGATTAATCAGCCCCATATTACCCCATACCTAGGGCTGTGTAATTTACAAATGGCCTCGGGGCGATTTGTCACTATTAATGGACGGCTTCAACTCGTGCAACCGTTTATAAATTTCCCCCGTATCGTTTGGTTTGACGGAACATTTCACACTTGCCTAACCACCCTAAAAGAAAGGAGGATCGGTTAATCGCGCTCCCAAAGCGCTAATGAGGAGCGTAAGAAAGGCCGTCCAAACTATTAACGCAACTGTCGAGGAAATGACCCTGTTACTCTTGCGGACTAGGCTTAATGTCATCACAAAAAAGCATATGGAATAATGAAATAAAAAATAAAGAGTACTTTCCATAATGTTCGTGTAATTCTTACCACTGTATGCGTATACATAGATCCACGTTGTCGTTCGTTATCTTTAACCATGTCTGTAGCTGATGCCGTCACCTACAATGTCCTAAAATACTAGTAATCACTTCCCAGTGCGCCTGTCATGCACTTTCCTCCACTGTCCGGCGACAGTCTAACTTGACCTCAAATGTATGTCACGGTTAAACTAAGCCTGCTATAGTCAGCAATGACTGGATCTTATAGTCAATGCTTGGTTCTCCTTTCAGTTGCAGAATGTCAAAAACGGTCTTTGTGTGATAAAAACTTCCATACACGGTGGCGTTGTGTCTCAGTATTCAGATCACTACTCAAGCACAGTTATATATTGAACACATTGCCTTCACTGCCTCTGTAAACATTAGTACTTCCCACAGTGCTTATCACTGCTTGAACATAGTTTTATATTAGCCACATAGACTTTCACTTTCTAGCTATAAATCAGTACTTCCCACAGTGCTTATCACTGCTTGAACATAGTTTTATATTAGCCACATAGACTTTCACTTTCTAGCTATAAATTAGTACTTCCCACAGTGCTTATCACTGCTTGAACATAGTTTTATATTAGCCACATAGACTTTCACTTTCTAGCTATAAATTAGTACTTCCCACAGTGCTTATCACTGCTTGAACATAGTTCTATATTAGCCACTTAGACTTTCACTTTCTAGCTATAAATTAGTACTTCCCACAGTGCTTATCACTGCTTGAACATAGTTTTATATTAGCCACATAGACTTTCACTTTCTAGCTATAAATTAGTACTCCCCACAGTGCTTATCACTGCTTGAACATAGTTTTATATTAGCCACATAGACTTTCACTTTCTAGCTATAAATTAATTCTTCCCACAGTGCTTATCACTGCTTGAACATAGTTTTATATTAGCCACATAGACTTTCACTTTCTAGCTATAAATTAGTACTTCCCACAGTGCTTATCACTGCTTGAACATAGTTCTATATTGGACATATAGACTTTCACTTTCTAGCTATAAATTAGTACTTCCCACAGTGCTTATCACTGCTTGAACATAGTTTTATATTGGACACACATACTTTCACTTTCTAGCTATAAATTAATTCTTCCCACAGTGCTTATCACTGCTTGAACATAGTTTTATATTAGCCACATAGACTTTCACTTTCTAGCTATAAATCAGTACTTCCCACAGTGCTTATCACTGCTTGAACATAGTTTTATATTAGCCACATAGACTTTCACTTTCTAGCTATAAATTAGTACTTCCCACAGTGCTTATCACTGCTTGAACATAGTTTTATATTAGCCACATAGACTTTCACTTTCTAGCTATAAATTAGTACTTCCCACAGTGCTTATCACTGCTTGAACATAGTTTTATATTAGCCACTTAGACTTTCACTTTCTAGCTATAAATTAGTTCTTCCCACAGTGCTTATCACTGCTTGAACATAGTTTTATATTAGCCACATAGACTTTCACTTTCTAGCTATAAATTAGTACTCCCCACAGTGCTTATCACTGCTTGAACATAGTTTTATATTAGCCACATAGACTTTCACTTTCTAGCTATAAATTAGTACTTCCCACAGTGCTTATCACTGCTTGAACATAGTTTTATATTAGCCACATAGACTTTCACTTTCTAGCTATAAATTAGTACTTCCCACAGTGCTTATCACTGCTTGAACATAGTTCTATATTGGACATATAGACTTTCACTTTCTAGCTATAAATTAGTACTTTCCACAGTGCTTATCACTGCTTGAACATAGTTTTATATTGGACACACATACTTTCACTTTCTAGCTATAAATTAATTCTTCCCACAGTGCTTATCACTGCTTGAACATAGTTTTATATTGGACATATAGACTTTCACTTTCTAGCTATAAATTAGTACTTCCCACAGTGCTTATCACTGCTTGAACATAGTTCTATATTGCACATATAGACTTTCACTTCCTTGCTATAAATTAGTACTTCCCACAGTGCTTATCACTGCTTGAACATAGTTTTATATTGGACACACAGACTTTCACTTTCTAGCTATAAATTAATTCTTCCCACAGTGCTTATCACTGCTTGAACATAGTTTTATATTGGACATATAGACTTTTATCATTTTCTCGTGTTGCTGATCGATTATAGGTTGGTGTATTATTTATATTACCATAGACTATAAAGTTTGCATAGTATGTACTATATGGCACTGCTCGAATAGGTTAATATGTCATTTATCTCGCGTCACTGCTAGACTTAAAGTTAGTATTTCTTTATATTGCGTGTCTGGACTATAGGTTAGTATATCATTTGTCCCATGTCACTGCTCAACTGCAGGTTAGTATATCATTTGTCCCATGTCACTGCTCAACTGCAGGCTAGTATATCATTTGTCCCATGTCACTGCTCAACTGCAGGTTAGTATATCATTTGTCGCATGTCACTGCTCAACTGCAGGTTAATATAACATTTGTCCCATGTCACTGCTCAACTGCAGGCTAGTATATCATTTGTCCCATGTCACTGCTCAACTGCAGGCTAGTATATCATTTGTCCCATGTCACTGCTCAACTGCAGGCTAGTATATCATTTGTCCCATGTCACTGCTCAACTGCAGGTTAGTATATCATTTGTCGCATGTCACTGCTCAACTGCAGGTTAATATAACATTTGTCGCATGTCACTGCTCAACTGCAGGTTAGAATATCATTTGTCGCATGTCACTGCTCAACTGCAGGTTAGTATATCATTTGTCGCATGTCACTGCTCAACTGCAGGTTAGTATATCATTTGTCGCATGTCACTGCTCAACTGCAGGTTAGTATATCATTTGTCGCATGTCACTGCTCAACTGCAGGTTAGTATATCATTTGTCGCATGTCACTACTTAACTGCAGGCTAGTATATCATTTGTCGCATGTCACTGCTTAACTGCAGGTTAGTATATCATTTGTCGCATGTCACCGCTTAACTGCAGGTTCGTATATCATTTAGTACAAAGAACTGCTTTACACTAACTTAGACCAGTGAATATTAACATACACCCGTTGTTATACTAACTTAGACCAGTGAATATCATCATACACCCGTTTTTACACTAACTTAGACCAATGAATATCATCATACACACGTTGTTGCACTAACTTAGACCAGTGAATATCACCATACACATGTTGTTATACTAACTTAGACCAGTGAATATCATCATACACCTGTTGTTACACTAACTTAGACCAGTGAATATCATCATACACCTGTTGTTACACTAGCTTAGTCCAGTGAATATCATCATACACATGTTGTTATACTAACTTAGACCAGTGAATATCATCATACACCCATTGTAACACTAACTTAGACCAATGAATATCAACATACACCCGTTGTTACACTAACTTAGACCAGTGAATACCATCATACACCTGTTGTTATACTAACTTAGACCAGTGAATAGCATCATAACCTGTTGTTACAGTAACTTAGACCAGTGAATATCATCATAAACCCGTTGTAACACTAACTTAGACCAATGAATATCAACATACACCCGTTGTTACACTAACTTAGACCAGTGAATATCATCATACACCCGTTGTTACACTAACTTAGAACAGTGAAAAGCATCATACACCCGTTGTTACACTAACTAGGAACTCTTATGAAATGCAACTATTGGCAAGTACCCACTATCTACCAATACAACAGCTTCCACTCTAGATTCGACATACATATACATTGCTCAACATACATTTGTAGATGCACTTTCATTACAAAATGTGTTTGTTGGCGTAGTTTCATCAGGTTTTCAGAGAAGTTTTATGCTTCAGGAATTAACTAATTACAGTTATTTTGCATGCATTATCCCATGAATTGCAAATATGTTTACTGCTTCCAACATGACTCTTTCTCCATCTTGAATCTGTCTGTGTAGTTTGGCTACATGCTTCAGACAGACATATTCGTCATGTTCGTTGTAATTCTATGTTGCAGTTCATTGTGCCAGTTGTTTCAAGAAAACGTCAGCATTAACATGTCAACATTTGCAACAAGGTCCCACTTTCCTCGGACAGGGAGTACATTTCCTAATGTGCGCCACATATTGTATAAACCCAGTAATGTGTGTATCTCATCAGCATCGTGCTGTCTTGGCTTTAGTTTACGAGCTATTGTTCCCAGACGACTTCTCACTGGCTTAAATGGTCCCTTTTATTCAGCATTTCATTGCATCAAGACTGAGATATTCATTGTTGTATATATGATAATTCGCTATTAACGGACGAGGGTTGACATAGCAGTTGCACGTGTGCGTGATATAATTCATTACCTACTAATTAGCAGCAATTAGAACACATGACATACAGGCAGACCTGCATGACGCGCCTCACCCCTGCACTCTGTGTGGTTTGTCATTAAACTTACGTAATCATGGGGCCAGTCCACTGCTAAGATATGTCCCATACATAACGCGATACGTGTGACAGAATGAATATCATGGGTAGATTGGGGTTATCGTTTAAACTATCTACCAGCATTGCGGATCTGAATGATGTCCTTCAATTATCCCTGCACACACGATATGAAGGCAGGTCCAGAGCAAACCCTTCAGTGATTACCCGAAATAAGCCTTTCTGTTTGCCATGGCAAACGGCGTCCTCTCCACGTAGCTCTAGCGTGGATAACAAATAGCATTTTAAAATGTGCACCATACCCACACTGAAAAAAGTATCTAAACATTTTATAAATCTAATCTAAACGTGGGGTATATACTTAATTGTGACATTTCATATTTGGAGTCAGGGATGTTGTTGTTATGCAGTGAAATCCTAGCCATTGACCCTTCCATGTGTTCAGATTCTAAGCGTCTTTAGATAAGACACGCAAAACGTGTGTTCCTTTTGTGATTTAACACAATCCTAAACACATTTCGAGGAAAGCATGTCTAGCATGTGTTTAGTACCGGGGCCTGTAGTCAACATCAGGTGAAGAGAAAAGAGAAACCCAATGCCTTTTTATGTGTGAAAATTGCAGTACGGTAATGGACAACGGTGATACTAGGGTACACAAATTAAGATACCCAGACAAGCATGAGATGTACTGTACTGCCTTACATTATAATAGGTCATATTAATTTTCACTTCAGCTGCCGGCCAGTGAGCCATTACAATAGGCAGTAACTGGGACAGGTCGTGCACACTGTCAGCTGCAGGGATCTTGAAGAGGCACGGTGGGCCAAGTAGTATAAAACGCGTTCGCTGTTGATATTTGTGTCCCTAAACCGTGTCTGGATCCGCTGAACGTGGGTTAGAATCCACGATTCGACCCTATTATGGATCATGGTTGTCAGCAAAACAAAGATCTCGCAGGTTTCACAGAGGGCTATGACGTGCGCTACTTTAGGCTTTCTCCCATACTTGGCTTTGACGTCGTGATATAACTGACATACTATAAAACCGAACTCATCCCACACTAATTGACCCTGAGACTTAGAAGATAAAATGATGCCGGAAAATGTCGGGTTTATGCCGATCGACAATTTGTGTGTTATGGCACACTAACAATCGATAAAGGTGAGCTAAGAATTTGCTAATTATGCAGTGAAATGAAGTAACCCTTGGAGAAGTAGTTTATGTCCACAGGATATTATTGGGAAATCATTACGCCATAAAAGAAATGATGTCTTGCCCGACGGCCGTCCACTTCTTCTACACGAGCAGCAAGAAAGAGAGCGGTGCAAGCAAAGGAGGTGCATTGGAGATGGAAGCTGGGATGTATGGGAAGGCGCACAGCGAGGAACATATAGGAAGCTGCACGAGAGGGGAAGCTAGAACATATTCGAAGCTGCGTGTGTGGGTTAGGTGGAAGCTAGATGTATATGGAAGCTGCATGTGTGGGTTAGGTGGAAGCTAGAAGTATATGGAAGCTGCGTATATTGAGTTGAGGCTGATATATTGGATGCTACACGTAGAAGTAACTGAGACGCTGCATGGGATAAGAGTACACTGGGCGCTGTATGGGGAAAGATAACTTGAGGGCTATTTGGAGGAAAGGTAAGAGTACACGGGGCTCTGTATGGGGGAAAGAGAAGATGAGAGCTATATGGAGGAAAGTTAAGAGTATATGGAGAGCTATATTGGGGAAAGATAAGATGAGAGCTATATGGAGGAAAGATAAGAGTATATGGAGAGCTATATGGAGGAAAGTTAAGAGTACATGGAGAGCTGTATGGGGGAAAGATAAGAGCATATGGAGAGTTGTATGGAGGAAAGTTAACAGTATATGGAGAGCTATATAAGAGTACATTGAGAGCTGTGTTGGGGAAAGATAAGAGTATATGGAGAGCTGTATTGGGGAAAGATAAGAGTATGTGAAGAGCTATATAAGAGTATATTGAGAGCTGTGTTGGGGAAAGATAAGTGTATATGGCGAGCTGTATGGGGGAAAGATAAGAGTATATGGAGAGCTGTATGGGGGGAGATAAGAGTATATGGAGAGCTGTATGGGGGAAGATAAGAGTATATGGAGAGCTGTATGGGGGAAAGATAAGATGAGAGCTATATGGAGGAAAGTTAAGAGTATATGGAGAGCTGTATTGGGGTAAGATAAGATGAGAGCTTTATGGAGGAAAGATAAGAGTATATGGAGAGCTATATAGAGGAAAGTTAAGAGTATATGAAGAGCTGTATGGGGGAAAGATAAGAGTATATGGAGAGCTGTATTGGGGAAAGATAAGAGTATATGAAGAGCTCTTTGAGGAAGACATGTACTCTCTGTACAGGGGAGGTCGGAGTATATGGGAAGCTTACAGGGGAGGTAGGGATATATGGGAAGCTGTACAGGGGAGGTAGGGGGGTATGGGAAGCTGTACAGGGGAGGTCGGAGAGTATGGGAAGCTGTACAGGGAAGGTCGGAGTGTATGGGAAGCTGTACAGGGGAGGTCGGAGTATATGGGCAGCTGTACAGGGGAGGTAGGGGTATATGGGAAGCTGTACAGGGGAGGTCGGAGAGTATGGGAAGCTGCACAGGGGAGGTAGGGGTATATGGGAAGCTGTACGATGGAGGTAGGAGTATATGGGAAACTGCACAGGGGAGTTAGGAGTGTATGGGAAGATGTCAGGGGAGGTCGGAGTGTATGGGAAGCTGTACAGGGGAGGTCGGAGAGTATGGGAAGCTGTCAGAGGAGGTCGGGGTGTATGGGAAGCTGTACAGGGGAGGTAGGAGTGTATGGGAAGCTGTAAAGGGGAGGTAGGGGTATATGGGAAGCTGTACAGGGGAGGTAGGGGGGTATAGGAAGCTGTACAGGGGAGGTCGGAGAGTATGGGAAGCTGCACAGGGGAGGTAGGGGTATATGGGAAGCTGTACGATGGAGGTAGGAGTATATGGGAAACTGCACAGGGGAGGTCGGAGTGTATGGGAAGATGTCAGGGGAGGTCGTAGAGTATGGGAAGCTGTAAAGGGGAGATAGGAATATATGGGAAGCTGTCAGGGGAGGTTGGAATGTATGAGAAGCTGTACAGGGAAGGTCGGGGAGTATGGGAAGCTGTCAGGGGAGGTCGGAGTATATGGGAAGCTGTACAGGGGAGGTCGGAATGTATGGGAAGCTGTACAGGGGAGGTCGGAGTATATGGGAAGTTGTACAGGGGAGATAGGGGGGTATGGGAAGCTGTACAGGGGAGGTTGGAGAGTATGGGAAGCTGTCAGGGGAGGTCGGAGAGTATGGGAAGCTGTCAGGGGAGGTCGGAGTATATAGGAAACTGCACAGGGGAGGTCGGATTGTATGGGAAGCTGTACAGGGGAGGTTGGAGAGTATGGGAAGCTGTCAGGGGAGGTCGGAGAGTATGGGAAGCTGTCAGGGGAGGTCGGAGTATATGGGAAACTGCACAGGGGAGGTCGGAATGTATGGGAAGCTGTACAGGGGAGGTCGGAGTGTATGGGAAGCTGCACAGGGGAGTTAGGAGTGTATGGGAAGCTGCACAGGGGAGTTAGGAGTGTATGGGAAGCTGCACAGGGGAGGTCGGAGAGTATGGGAAGCTGCACAGGGGAGTTCGGAGTGTATGGGAAGCTGCACATGGGAGGTAGGAGTGTATGGGAAGCTGCACAGGGGAGGTAGGAGTGTATGGGAAGCTGCACAGGGGAGTTAGGAGTGTATGGGAAGTTGCACAGGGGAGGTCGGAGAGTATGGGAAACTGCACAGGGGAGGTCGGAATGTATGGGAAGCTGTACAGGGGAGGTCGGAGAGTATGGGAAGCTGTACAGGGGAGGTCGGAGAGTATGGAAAGCTGCACAGGGGAGGTCGGAGTATATGGGAAGTTGTACAGGGGAGATAGGGGGGTATGGGAAGCTGTACAGGGGAGGTTGGAGAGTATGGGAAGCTGTCAGGGGAGGTCGGAGAGTATGGGAAGCTGTCAGGGGAGGTCGGAGTATATAGGAAACTGCACAGGGGAGGTCGGATTGTATGGGAAGCTGTACAGGGGAGGTTGGAGAGTATGGGAAGCTGTCAGGGGAGGTCGGAGAGTATGGGAAGCTGTCAGGGGAGGTCGGAGTATATGGGAAACTGCACAGGGGAGGTCGGAATGTATGGGAAGCTGTACAGGGGAGGTCGGAGTGTATGGGAAGCTGCACAGGGGAGTTAGGAGTGTATGGGAAGCTGCACAGGGGAGTTAGGAGTGTATGGGAAGCTGCACATGGGAGGTCGGAGAGTATGGGAAGCTGTACAGGGGAGGTCGGAGAGTATGGAAAGCTGCACAGGGGAGTTAGGAGTGTATGGGAAGTTGCACAGGGGAGGTCGGAGAGTATGGGAAGCTGCACAGGGGAGTTCGGAGTGTATGGGAAGCTGCACATGGGAGGTAGGAGTGTATGGGAAGCTGCACAGGGGAGGTAGGAGTGTATGGGAAGCTGCACAGGGGAGTTAGGAGTGTATGGGAAGTTGCACAGGGGAGGTCGGAGAGTATGGGAAGCTGCACAGGGGAGTTAGGAGTGTATGGGAAGCTGTACGAGGGAGGTAGGAGAGTATGAGAAGCTGCACAGGGGAGGTAGGAGTATATTGGAAGCTGCACGGGGGAAGGGAGGGGTATATGGCAATCTGCAGAATGGGAAAGTAGGAGTGTATGGGAAGCTAGGAGTATATTGGAGGCTGCATTCGATGGAAGATAGAAACATATTGGAAGCAGACGGGGAGGGGAGGGGGTATTGAAACAGAGTTACAGTGGGAATTGGTGAGAGGGAAGAGAAAAGGGGAGGCGGGGAGTATGTTCAATAACCTTCTGAGTTACGTGCTACAATTATGAACTATTTTTGAAGACAAAGTTGTCATTGTGTTATTTCAGTTCATTGAAAGCTGTCACTAAAAAAAATTAATCTTCTCTTAGTGTGCAGCAATGCTGGAGTGCAGAGTGGGAAAGAGTCTAAATACTTCTGTTTACCTTCTCCTATAGTGAGGACACACTGTCTGCTTCAAACAAGGACTGAACGGGGCTTCAAACAGCCAGTCAAGTCTACGAGCTAGTGATTGTCCGGTCGTAGAAAAGCCTGTCCGGGACCATGTTGACACTACCCTTAATTCATGGTGATGTTTGGTCATGGCATTGTCCCCGATGTTTGATATATACAACCCAAGATTCCGATCAATCTAAGACTATGTTCCGAGTAAAGGGACATGTAACGTCTCATGTTTGCTCGTGTCCGTTAAAGTCAAACTTGCCAGAAAAAGTGTGTCCATAATTGCTCTTTCATTTTCGATCCACTTTTCCTCAAAGACGCCGCCAGTTTTCACAGTGATTGCCCACTGTATATTTTCCCAGGGTCGTTTGCTCGATTTGGCTGTCGCTTCATTGCAGGCGATTAAAGATATATTACTCACTTTGCACTTGTGTAAAGAAAGAATGTGTATAAAGTTGCATTTAAGTGAAGATTTTAACGTGCCTCTAACTTGCTATTTGACACAAGCATATGCTTATACAGTAATATATCTTTTACCCTGACAAATAGTACCAACGGGTAGTTTAGACAAAATTGTTTCTTTGATCTAAACGATATATCGAGCTGTTGGAGTTTGAGATAACGAGGTTTCACTGTATGCATCACACATGTAAAGGCAAAAGTTGTATATAATAGCTAAAATTGATAGAATTATCATGAGCATGCCCGCATGTTATCAGAAATCTGCGGGCCACTGTAACCTGATAGCAGTCCGCTTTCCTCTAACGACGGGCTGCTATCTTTTCCAGTGTTATGTGACGTCATTGGCGTCACATATCTTGTTTTTGACGTCATCCCATATCATGTTCAATGACGTGCTATTTGTAAATCAAAGACATCCGTTGGGAGTTTTTTTAATACAACCGCTCGGTCTGTAAATGCCAGACCTCGGGCTTCTGCAAATGATAATGCCCTGAACAATAACGTAACCCTTATAATAATACCGAATACGCCATATACTGGCGCGTCGTCGTTTCATTTTGTATTCACTACACGTATATGACAAGGTAACTTACCTCTTCAATGATTGGTGGACTCGCCCCGTCACAGCTGACCTTTTATACTATGATCAAAAACCTATCAAAAATCAGTGTAACGAACAACCAGTCCCGGACGTTATTGGCAAATGTAATCCATAAATATTGATATTAGATTAGAATAATCTACAGCTTAAGTAGTTTAATCACTCATTCATTATTAGTGAGTGAGTATCGTTTTATGCCGCTTTTAGCAACAGTCCAGGCATATCACGGCGAACCCGGGCCTTTATCGTGAAGAAATCATTCTACATGAAACTTAAAACATTTCACAGTAACAGCAATAATTATCGTCCAGGTACTCTTGTATACAGCCATTGTGAATGCTGCTGTTTGTTAAGAAAGAGTCCCTTAATCACATGTGATAAAACAGGTCTGTTTGAAACATAATATTCAACGGATAACACGATATTAATACCAAGGCAGAATTGAAATCACTTGAAAGTTGTGCAGACAACGTAACATGGTGGCAAACCAAGCCCCGCCACTGCCATTCAACACAGATTGTTGCAAGGCCTCTTGCTTAGTTCATCCAATCAGATTGGACTTGAAGCCACTATGTTTGCGCGTGCCGTTGATATGGTTTCAAATGCGTCCATCATCCAAGTTTCTTGCCTCCCCCTTACAACAGATAAAGAAACGGGTTCTGAAATCAAGCACTATTTGTCAAAAGACAGCCTTATTTCCTGTAGCTGCGCTTCATCTGTTGATATGGAGAAAGACAACTATGAGAAATAATGTTATATATTCCCTGTAATTATATGGCCCAAATATTCTCATCAGTCACATGTGGACACAAATTGTTATCTTTGATGCCAAAGGAACGTATGTGTAAGTCGTTTCACGTGGTCATGTAGCGGCATTAAGCGTGTGGTAAGTCGTTTCACGTGTCTTCTTGTAGCGGCATTAAGCGTGTGGAAGTCGTTTCACGTGGTGATGTAGCGGCATTAAGCGTGTGGCAAGTCGTTTCACGTGACTTCTTGTAGCGGCATTAAGTGTGTGGCAAGTCGTTTCACGTGGTGATGTAGCGGCATTAAGCGTGTGGTAAGTCGTTTCACGTGTCTTCTTGCAGCGGCATTAAGTGTGTGGCAAGTCGTTTTACGTGGTGATGTAGTGAAATTAAGCGTGTGGTAAGTCGTTTCACGTGTCTTCTTGTAGCGGCATTAAGTGTGTGGCAAGTCGTTTCACGTGTCTTCTTGTAGCGGCATTAAGTGTGTGGCAAGTCGTTTCACGAGGTGATGTAGCGACATTAAGCGTGTGGCAAGTCGTTTCACGTGGTGATGTAGCGGCATTAAGCGTGTGGCAAGTCTTTTCACGTGGTCATGTAGCAACATTAAGCGTGTGGCAAGTCGTTTCACGTGTCTTTTTGTAGTGGCATTAAGTGTGTGGCAAGTCGTTTCACGTGGTGATGTAGCGGCATTAAGCGTGTGGCAAGTCGTTTCGCGTGGTCATGTAGCGGCATTAAGCGTGTGGCAAGTCGTTTCGCGTGTTCATGTAGCGGCATTAAGCGTGTGGCAAGTCGTTTCACGTGTCTTCTTGTAGCGGCATTAAGTGTGTGGCAAGTCGTTTCACATGGTGATGTAGCGGCATTAAGCGTGTGGCAAGTCGTTTCACGTGGTCACGTAGCAGCATTAAGCGTGTGGCAAGTCGTTTCACGTGGTGATGTAGCAGCATTAAGCGTGTGGCAAATCGTTTCACGTGGTGATGTAGCGGCATTAGGCGTGTGGCAAGTCGTTTCACGTGACTTCTTGTAGCGGCATTAAGTGTGTGGCAAGTCGTTTCACGTGGTGATGTAGCGACATTAAGTGTGTGGTAAGTCGTTTCACGTGTCTTCTTGTAGCGGCATTAAGTGTGTGGCAAGTCGTTTCACATGGTGATGTAGCGGCATTAAGTGTGTGGCAAGTCGTTTCACGTGGTCATGTAGCGACATTAAGCGTGTGGCAAGTCGTTTCACGTGTCTTTTTGTAGTGGCATTAAGTGTGTGGCAAGTCGTTTCACGTGGTGATGTAGCGGCATTAAGCGTGTGGCAAGTCGTTTCGCGTGGTCATGTAGCGGCATTAAGCGTGTGGCAAGTCGTTTCACGTGTCTTCTTGTAGCGGCATTAAGTGTGTGGCAAGTCGTTTCACGTGGTGATGTAGCGGCATTAAGTGTGTGGCAAGTCGTTTCACGTGGTCATGTAGCGGCATTAAGCGTGTGGCAAGTCGTTTCACGTGGTGATGTAGCAGCATTAAGCGTGTGGCAAATCGTTTCACGTGGTGATGTAGCGGCATTAAGCGTGTGGCAAGTCGTTTCACGTGACTTCTTGTAGCGGCATTAAGTGTGTGGCAAGTCGTTTCACATGGTGATGTAGCGGCATTAAGCGTGTGTCAAGTCGTTTCACGTGACTTCTTGTAGCGGCATTAAGTGTGTGGCAAGTCGTTTCACATGGTGATGTAGCGGCATTAAGCGTGTGTCAAGTCGTTTCACGTGTCTTCTTGTAGCGGCATTAAGTGTGTGGCAAGTCGTTTCACATGGTGATGTAGCGGCATTAAGTGTGTGGCAAGTCGTTTCACGTGGTGATGTAGCGGCATTAAGTGTGTGGCAAGTCGTTTCACGTGTCTTCTTGTAGCGGCATTAAGTGTGTGGCAAGTCGTTTCACATGGTGATGTAGCGGCATTAAGTGTGTGGCAAGTCGTTTCACGTGTCTTCTTGCAGCGGCATTAAGTGTGTGGCAAGTCGTTTCACGTGGTGATGTAGCGGCATTAAGTGTGTGGCAAGTCGTTTCACGTGGTCATGTAGGTACATTATGTGTGTGGTAAGTTGTTTCACATGTCTTCCTGTAGCGGCATTAAGTGTGTGGCAAGTCGTTTCACGTGACTTCTTGTAGCGGCATTAAGTGTGTGGCAAGTCGTTTCACGTGGTGATGTAGCGGCATTAAGTGTGTGGCAAGTCGTTTCACGTGGTGATGTAGCGGCATTAAGTGTGTGGCAAGTCGTTTCACGTGTCTTTTTGTAGCGGCATTAAGCGTGTGGCAAGTCGTTTCACATGGTGATGTAGCGACATTAAGCGTGTGTCAAGTCGTTTCACGTGACTTCTTGTAGCGGCATTAAGTGTGTGGCAAGTCGTTTCACGTGGTGATGTAGCGACATTAAGTGTGTGGCAAGTCGTTTCACGTGGTGATGTAGCGGCATTAAGTGTGTGGCAAGTCGTTTCACGTGGTGATGTAGTGAAATTAAGCGTGTGTCAAGTCGTTTCACGTGACTTCTTGTAGCGGCATTAAGTGTGTGGCAAGTCGTTTCACGTGGTGATGTAGCGACATTAAGCGTGTGGTAAGTCGTTTCACGTGTCTTCTTGCAGCGGCATTAAGTGTGTGGCAAGTCGTTTTACGTGGTGATGTAGTGAAATTAAGCGTGTGGTAAATCGTTTCACGTGTCTTCTTGTAGCGGCATTAAGTGTGTGGCAAGTCGTTTCATGTGTCTTCTTGTAGCGGCATTAGGTGTGTGGCAAGTCGTTTCGCGTGTCTTCTTGTAGCGGCATTAAGTGTGTGGCAAGTCGTTTCACGAGGTGATGTAGCGACATTAAGCGTGTGGCAAGTCGTTTCGCGTGGTCATGTAGCGGCATTAAGCGTGTGGCAAGTCTTTTCACGTGGTCATGTAGCGACATTAAGCGTGTGGCAAGTCGTTTCACGTGTCTTCTTGTAGTGGCATTAGGTGTGTGGCAAGTCGTTTCACGTGGTGATGTAGCGGCATTAAGCGTGTGGCAAGTCGTTTCGCGTGGTCATGTAGCGGCATTAAGCGTGTGGCAAGTCGTTTCACGTGTCTTCTTGTAGCGGCATTAAGTGTGTGGCAAGTCGTTTCACATGGTGATGTAGCGGCATTAAGCGTGTGGCAAGTCGTTTCACGTGGTCATGTAGCGGCATTAAGCGTGTGGCAAGTCGTTTCACGTGGTGATGTAGCAGCATTAAGCGTGTGGCAAATCGTTTCACGTGGTGATGTAGAGGCATTAAGCGTGTGGCAAGTCGTTTCACGTGACTTCTTGTAGCGGCATTAAGTGTGTGGCAAGTCGTTTCACATGGTGATGTAGCGGCATTAAACGTGTGTCAAGTCGTTTCACGTGACTTCTTGTAGCGGCATTATGTGTGTGGCAGGTCGTTTCACATGGTGATGTAGCGACATTAAGCGTGTGTCAAGTCGTTTCACGTGTCTTCTTGTAGCGGCATTAAGTGTGTGGCAAGTCGTTTCACATGGTGATGTAGCGGCATTAAGTGTGTGGCAAATCGTTTCACATGGTGATGTAGCGGCATTAAGTGTGTGGCAAGTCGTTTCACGTGTCTTCTTGTAGCGGCATTAAGTGTGTGGCAAGTCGTTTCACATGGTGATGTAGCGGCATTAAGTGTGTGGCAAGTCGTTTCACGTGGTCATGTAGGTACATTATGTGTGTGGTAAGTTGTTTCACGTGTCTTCCTGTAGCGGCATTAAGTGTGTGGCAAGTCGTTTCACGTGTCTTCCTGTAGCGGCATTAAGTGTGTGGCAAGTCGTTTCACGTGGTGATGTAGCGGCATTAAGTGTGTGGCATGTCGTTTCACGTGGTGATGTAGCGGCATTAAGTGTGTGGCAAGTCGTTTCACGTGTCTTTTTGTAGCGGCATTAAGCGTGTGGCAAGTCGTTTCACGTGGTCATGTAGGTACATTAAGTGTGTGGTAAGTTGTTTCACGTGGTGATGTAGCGGCATTAAGTGTGTGGCAAGTCGTTTCACGTGTCTTCTTGTAGGGCATTAAGTGTGTGGCAAGTCGTTTCGCGTGGTCATGTAGCGACATTAAGTGTGTGGTAAGTCGTTTCACGTGTCTTTATGTAGCAATATTAGGTATATGGTAAGTCTTTTCATGTGTCGCCATGTAGGTACATTAAGTGTGTGGTAAGTCGTTTCGCGTGGTCATGTAGCGACATTAAGTGTGTGGTAAGTCGTTTCGCGTGGTCATGTAGGCACATTAAGTGTGTGGTAAGTCGTTTCGCGTGGTCATGTAGCGACATTAAGTGTGTGGCAAGTCGTTTCACGTGACTTCTTGTAGCGGCATTAAGTGTGTGGTAAGTCGTTTCGCGTGGTCATGTAGCGACATTAAATGTGTGGTAAGTCGTTTCACGTGTCTTTATGCAGCAATATTAGGTATATGGTAAGTCTTTTCATGTGTCGCCATGTAGGTACATTAAGTGTGTGGTAAGTCGTTTCGCGTGGTCATGTAGCGACATTAAGTGTGTGGTAAGTCGTTTCGCGTGGCCATGTAGGTACATTAAGTGTGTGGTAAGTCGTTTCGCGTGGTCATGTAGCGACATTAAGTGTGTGGTAAGTCGTTTCGCGTGGTCATGTAGGCACATTAAGTGTGTTGTAAGTCACTTCAGATGTCGTGGTGTGTCTACATCAAGCGCTTGGTAAGTCGTGTAATGAATCATTTCACATGCATGAGATATATCACCTTTGAAAACCCAAACACTCAAAATACAAAATACAAATGATATAGTGAGGGGCATAACTTCATCACTACATTTATTATATGCGGGGAAATATTGTATATAGCTTCAGCTCAATCCTACTTCAACTTGCTGTCAACTCACTCTGGACATTCCACTAATCTCTCACTTTCCAAGCCATCCACCTCTCACTCACTTACCACCTAAGATCACTCCGGACCATCCCATCCAACTCTCACTTTCCACCTCAGCTAACTCTAGGCCATCCCATCCACCTCTCACTCTCTTCCCACCTCAGCTCATTTCGGACCACGCCGTCCACCTTTCACTCATTATCCACCGCAGCTCACTCTGGACAATCCCATCCACATTTCACTTTCCACCTCAGCTCACTCTTGGCCATCCCATCCACCTCTCATTCACTTTCCACCTCAGCTCACTCTAGACCATCCCATCCAACTCTCACTCACTTCCTACCCCGGCTCACTCTAGGCCATCCCATCCACCTCTCATTCACTTTCCACCTCAGCTCACTCTAGGCCATCCCATCCACCTCTCACTCTCTTCCCACCTCAGCTCACTCTGCACCATCCAATCCACCTCTCAGTCACTTCGCACCTCAGCTAACTCCAGGCCATCCCATCCACCTCTCATTCACTTTCCACCTCAGCTCACTCTGGGCCATTCCACTCACCTCTCACTTTCCACTTCAGTTCACTCTAGACTACCACCCCGTCCACCTTTCACTCATTTTCCACCTCAGCCCACCTCTTGGCCATCCCATCCATCTGTCACTCGCAATCTATCCCAGCTCAATCTCCATTCCATCGCAACAAAACCTCCATCCAAACGTTAATGTCAATTCCCACATACCGCACGTCTCAAGCCTTCTCCGGACACCTTCCTACCCTTCCATCTTACCCCACACAATCACTATCCTTCCCATTCGTCAACTTCCATGCTTCATTCCACAATAAAATACCCTCCGCGTCGGGTCTTGCCCTACCCTACCCCGATATCTGGCATCGCCTTTGCCCTGTATGCGGCTACTGTTGACATCCTGTGTCCCTTTATTCGCTTGTGCTTGTCAGTACCCTGATCACAACGTAAGTGATCCACAGTAAATATTGACAGTGTCCCTGTGCTATTCTTCAGAGAGACCACATTCAGCTGGCCTACCTTCATGGTCATGATATTGTCGGCGCCTCGTTCACTGTTGTCTAGAAATTCATTTTGGTGTTATTATTTTGTCCACAGTTAGTGTCTAGAGTCGGTGGTACACCAAGGTTAAAACAAGTATGCGTCTCAACCGAGATAAATTCGTTCCTTTTGTGTAATTTACTTTTACAATTCCAGTCGTATTTGAAGTGGAAGTGCACGATCTGTGATTACCATGTTAAGTTCGGTAATCGTACGATAGATTATACAGTTCATACTTTTCTTTCGTTATCAGACAGCGTCGTGGACAAGGTATGGCGATACATACCAATTAATAACTTATTTGCTTCAAGTGGTGAGTGGGATTAATGTTATATACATTATCAGTCATAGCCGAGGACTGGCGACTTGCAAATGACGCATTCATTCATATTTACCGCTAAAGTTCTTCCATCATTTCCGAGGGACTGACGTGTTCAGTATTCACATATAGGATTGTAACACACTTACAGACATTACAGGTGAATGACGTGTGTCACAGTCACTTGACTTGGACTCAGCTTAACACCTCCGATAAAGCAGTCCTTCAACCGTGAAATTCAAATTCAGCTCTGTATGCCAAGGTCCCGTCAGTTGTAATTATCCAATATTTACACGAATAGACCCCTAGTGTATTGAGGGGAGGAAACTGTCTGTCAGAAAGTTTTATCGTCTGCTAGCGACATGGCAGACGTCAAATGTAACCAATCGGAACGACATTTACAAACATACGACAAAATTATCGCTTCCGACGTTTCAGCTCAGTAACTTTCGTCTATTCTTTAACACGCTCGACTGATTTGATTCCAATAAGCAACATAATTCAATCCTCGATAAAGCAGATTGTCTGCCATTCTTATTTTCCACCTGTGGTTACAGCGATAACGAGTCTCATGGGGCGGAGGGTAATTGTTGCGGTGAGTGTCAGTCGAGAGTAGCGATTAGCTGAGATAAATCGCAGGACAGCAGGGACAGCGACGGGGAGGATTGAGACAACAGATAATGTAAAGGATCCACCCCCAGCCTGAAATACAACCTCTTATGACTTATACAAACTTCGAGCTGTGCCTTTTATAGCGAACTATGACCGGGTAAAGGGATATTATATACATGCAATTATATTTTATTATTACAGCGTAAAATATCATACAGTTTGATGGAGGTAATTAACCTGAAAACAATTGCATTACACACTGCACAGTGAAGCAATATTCAGAATTAGATGTATTACCAGATGTCATCACTAAATATACGCACAATACTTTAGTGGCATTCGGTATTTGAACCAATTGGGATGATGGTCATTTTCTATGGATGATTATTTAACAGTGTCAACTGTTTCCAGCAAGTATTTACCTTCATCGGCAATCTGCAGACAACTGCCTATTTTAATTACCTATTTTGTTTATCAGGTGAAATACAATTAAGTGTAACATACATTATGGGCTATTATTATACGACTGTGGTTGAAACCAGATTATTTAAAGAAACCGATCCGAGTTATCCTAGACCCCAGGTCAATGAAGGCCGGGGGGCATTGCTGTACCTTGCTTACAGTACTACTTGATATACATGCCTTACAACGAAATGGGGACATAATCGTATCGTAATACCGCAATATCGCGTGATATGACAGAGCAATACATTAAAGATACTCGGATACTTCAGTACAGTATTGAACATACATTCCGACACGTGTACACGTGTATGTAGTTTCTGAAAAGCCAAAAGTAAGAAAGAGGAAGGGCATACCCTGTTATGATTTAGACTTGAGATTCTGGTCGCGGTATTGTGTATCATAATGCTTGAGGGAATGATTTTTCTCCACATAATTTCACTTTATTTGCGTCCCAGAAAAGAGACAAAAACGTTCCTTACTAACGTTTTATCACTGCCGTGTTATTGTGAACAACTGCTGTGAGGATTAAACCATGGGTTAGATCTTCAATACTGCAAGCACCTATTAGTTTGGACTAAGTTGTGTACAGCAACATTTCGATTCATATACACCATTGAAAAGGAAACTTCACATGGTATTATATCATGTTCAAACATTCTAGTTACAATTAATCTAATCCATATTTGAATGTAAACTGAATGCATAAAACATGCGTCACATAAACTGTTTTCAACTGGGTTCTTATTGGATATTACCAACCAAGTTTGTTACAATAGGCTTCCAAAAGAAATTAGGGCTCTTATTACACCCTTATTTGTGTCACAATTGAAAAGTTGAAACACTGAAATGTATCTCATCTTGGATGCAGATGAAACCATGACATGTGTATATTGTGTCTACTTTACATTTGTACAAACTGACGCCATGCTAGTTAATAAAGTCCCAAATCGGAACAAACGAAAGGTCATACACGTGTTAATATTATGTCAGATTTATAAAACGAATACTTTATTACAGAACATGACCGACATGCCTACGTGTTACAATACCACACCTCAACCACACAAATTGTAAGGTGAAATAACAAATATGACGTCATGTTTCATTCTACTGATGTATCTATACATAGTTTGAATGCCTATGAGTCAACGTATGTTCAAGTACCTTACTCTGAACAATGAGTCGTCCATCAATAAATAAAGAATATGAAAGTACATATCATAAAGAATCTATTTGAAAGTGCATATCATATAATCCAACTATTTAAATCATAAATGGTTCAGTGCGAAAAAGCTTAATCTTAAAACCTCATCACAATTTCTTTTCTCGCATGGTACTGTCGCTCTGCTATAACTGAATATCGCGTATAAAGTAAGGTATAATGATGAAATAATTATTCCTCTCAGCCACTCACTAAAGAATTGTGACTTTACAGATAATAATCAAGTCCAAGGCAGGGTTTTACCTGACACAAAACAGTTCATCCTAACACATACAAAATGTGAATAAACACAAAAATCCAGATAAATCCCTGGTTGGTGGTAATATATTTAATGTCTGCACCACGTCCGTATTATGAATAGTGGTAACAGTCTATTCCCTGCCCTGCGCATGACAATATTCCTGCTAAGCATGACCAACTAAAACATAACGCATCGCATTTACCAAACAACCGCTTAAGCTGAAATGATGAGTTTATAGTTGTTTTCTAATATATAGATATATAGACAGGATACTTCGTCGTTGTAAGTGATTGTTGATAGTGGCTGGTTCCGCTTCAACCCCCTCGTCATCCAAAGCCACGTCGTAAGCCGATTGATTACACAATTGGCAGTTCTGAGTGTAATACAGAACCTATTCAATCAAGTTTAGTCTAAAGATTCCATAAATGTTTACCTTGTATACGTATGTTTTTTTCAGCACGATTCAAAAGATGTAGGGATAAATTTAAGCGCATCTTGCTTGGTGGACACAGCCAACTTGTAAATTTGTTAGATCAGGTTAAATGTAACGTGTTGACATTTCTATGATAGTTGCTAATCATATGGAAAATCGTACGTGGAGAATTGGGGTGCACGGGCCGTTACATATAATGCCTGGTCTGTTTTCAAAAGTTACAATCTTGCCTTCAAATATTATCCTGGAAGTTGGAGGTAAACGTACACAGTCGGAGTGCTGGTAAGGATAATAGCTTCATACGACTAATCAGTGAATATTCAGTAAACCGTTCAATGTGTAAAATAGAT
The DNA here is from genome assembly GCF_022045235.1 of Haliotis cracherodii. Lineage (NCBI taxonomy): Eukaryota > Metazoa > Mollusca > Gastropoda > Lepetellida > Haliotidae > Haliotis > Haliotis cracherodii. The sequence continues at coordinate 37,710,032 of NW_027266286.1, forward strand.
GTCGTTATTCTATATGATAAAAAAAATTCTGCTAAATTAATCCGGTTTCCATCATTGTATGTAAATAGATTGTCCGACGATAACGGGTGACCAGAGGTAATTATGTGATGTTATATGCATCTCGTCAGCATGCGAGGGGAGGGGACAGATGCTGCTTCATGGACATCGCAGATGACAGAAAGAATATGAATATTCATAATATTATTCACAAATGTTCAAACATGTGTAGTGAGACTGGAGATGTGTGCACTAGTGTGTAAGTCCTACAAGCATGTGTCAATGTTTGAAGCTGTCTCACAGTGCTGACAACTATAGAGGTGGAGTACTGCTCTTTGGTCCTTAGGGCAAATCTTTTTAAGAGATCATCCTCAGTGAGTGAAGAAGAAAGTCAACACAGATATGCGCGGCAAGTGCCAGAGAGGACGTGTAAGCCGCTGCTAAACCACAAGGGAAATTGCTCTCAGCGTGGAGGCACAGCGATATGAAAGCCTACCGTACCCGGCACGTCCTCCTGTCTTCATCTTGTACTGCATGGAGGATGTCGTACAGCCTCACCCCTTCCACCCAACAAACCTGCTACCCAGTCAACAGTGTATGTGTGTCCCACCATGTACTCTCGACCCCCTTTAAGTATTGACATGCTAGGAGATCCAGCCCAGCTGTCCCTTTTTACGCTCATTAACGATAAGGACCGCGGTGACGTCAGCTATGAGTAAATACACACGCACTCATCCCATTCTCCTTGCTTTAGCTCTGATTTAATTTTCATTACAAATTATGTAAATGAACATTTAAATATCATTAAAAATGCATTTCCTATGTTATTCTACAACAAAGGCCTGAGGTGACTGCATCGCTGCTGTGTGGCCAAATCTGCCTGTCTGATGACGCCACAAATGAATATTCTGTCTACCCCTTCGTAGAAAGCCTTTATGGGTTCACATATAATACGAGAGAACTTGGTATATAACCCAGTCAAATGGTGGACCTACAGATTCAATAACTCGTTCAAATGTCACCGATGCAGTTAAACTTATGTCTGAAACCACGGACCTAAAACACACACTGAATCTAAGGAAATGCTTTCCTTGCTGTAATCTTATACAATTCCTTCATGTCATGTGACTAGCTAGTATATCCCGGCATGACACATTATGTGAGCAAAATGTGAAATAGGAACTATTACGAGTGGTCGCTTGCATATATATTGTTTGATGTCAAACAGTGACCAAAGGAACGTCAAACATTAAAAAAGGGATAACATGCATGTATTCTCGGTTGTCGAGATCAGTGTCACAATAATATGTTGAACAAAGAGATTGGCATTAAAGTATATTTCATTTCATACTAGCTCTCTCTGTAGCGTGTACCGTTAGAAAGACGGAACATGTTTATTCTAATACTGTGATCGGCCAGGCTACAGGGTTACATTGTCAACAAAACACTGCTTCTAATCTCGATGTTATTGTGTCAATTCATACACAAACCCTCGCATTTTAAGCTTATCCATTCATAACAGTGTCGACATGACGGACTTCGCTCTACGGATTTAATATCAATTTACATCTTTTCTACATAGCTGAAATGAACGCCGTGGGAAACATATATGTTATATAATAAACTGATGTTAGTCGTGATTGGCTGCGGCGATGTTATACTGCAGAGAGAGTTGACATATATGATAATATGGATGTACACATTGGGGACTATGAGGACATCACATGGTATCCGTAGCGTCCTGAACACTTCTACACACGAGCATTAGATTAAGCAATTCTCATAAGATATGGTTTTAAAACTGCATATCAATGTAACGGGTATTTTGTTTTCCAAAGAATTAAACTTTCTTCAAATTTCATATGTGTCCCCATGTGGTAATATACTACACAACTCGTTGATCTTACAGACAGGGCCGTTGAACTTATATTAAATGACCATACACATATCAGGTTGAAGATTCATTACAGGTAATGTTGGTTTTCCCAAAATTTCCTTACCTTTCCCATGCTGGCAACACAGAGGGTGGAGTAGACGGTAAGGAGATTCACACATGCAACACACACGGGGTAGATAGTGTGGAGTAGACGGTAAGAAGGTTCACACATGTGACACACACATAGGGTAGGTAGTGTGGAGTAGACGGTAAGGAGATTCACACATGTGACACACACACGGGGTAGGTAGAGTGGAGTAGACGGTAAGGAGATTCACACATGCAACACACACGGGGTAGATAGTGTTGAGTAGACGGTAGGGAGATTCACAGATGTGACACACACGGGGTAGGTAGTGTGGAGTAGAGGGTTAGGATATTCACACATGTGACACACAAGCGGTAGGTAGTGTGGAGTAGACGGTAAAGAGATTCACACATGTGACACACACACGGGGTAGGTAGTGTGGAGTAGACGGTAAGGAGATTCACAGATGTGACACACACACGGGATAGGTAGTGTGGAGTAGACGGTGAGGATATTCACACATGTGACACACAAGCGGTAGGTAGTGTGGAGTAGACGGTAAGGAGATTCACACATGTGACACACACATAGGGTAGGTAGTGTGGAGTAGACGGTAAGGAGATTCACACATGTGACACACACACGGGGTAGGTAGAGTGGAGTAGACGGTAAGGAGATTCACACATGTGACACACACGGGGCAGATAGTGTGGAGTAGACGGTAAGGAGATTCACACATGTGACACACATGGGGTAGGTAGTGTGGAGTAGACGGTAAGGAGATTCACACATGTGACACACACACGGGGTAGGTAGAGTGGAGTAGACGGTAAGGAGATTCACACATGCAACACACACGGGGTAGATAGTGTGGAGTAGACGGTAAGGAGATTCACATATGTGACACACACGGGGTAGGTAGAGTGGAGTAGACGGTAAGGAGATTTACACATGTGACACACACGGGGTAGGCAGTGTGGAGTAGACGGTAAGGAGATTTACACATGTGACACACACGGGGCAGATAGTGTGGAGTAGACGGTAAGGAGATTCACATATGTGACACACACGGGGTAGGTAGAGTGGAGTAGACGGTAAGGAGATTCACACATGTGACACACACGGGGCAGATAGTGTGGAGTAGACGGTAAGGAGATTCACACATGTGACACACATGGGGTAGGTAGTGTGGAGTAGACGGTAAGGAGATTCACACATGTGACACACACACGGGGTAGGTAGAGTGGAGTAGACGGTAAGGAGATTCACACATGTGACACACACGGGGCAGATAGTGTGGAGTAGACGGTAAGGAGATTCACACATGTGACACACATGGGGTAGGTAGTGTGGAGTAGACGGTAAGGAGATTCACATATGTGACACACACGGGGTAGGTAGTGTGGAGTAGACGGTAAGAAGATTCACACATGTGACACACACGGGATAGGTAGAGTGGAGTAGACGGTAAGGAGATTTACACATGTGACACACACGGGGTAGGCAGTGTGGAGTAGATGGTAAGGATATTCACACATGTGACACACACGGGGTAGGTAGAGTGGAGAAGACGGTAAGGAGATTCACACATGTGACACACACGGGGCAGATAGTGTGGAGTAGACGGTAAGGAGATTCACACATGTGACACACATGGGGTAGGTAGTGTGGAGTAGACGGTAAGGAGATTCACATATGTGACACACACGGGGTAGGTAGTGTGGAGTAGACGGTAAGAAGATTCACACATGTGACACACACGGGATAGGTAGAGTGGAGTAGACGGTAAGGAGATTTACACATGTGACACACACGGGGTAGGCAGTGTGGAGTAGATGGTAAGGATATTCACACATGTGACACACACGGGGTAGGTAGAGTGGAGAAGACGGTAAGGAGATTCACACATAGACAGATACTACAATCAATAGGAAAAATAGTTGATAGTACCTTGAGATAGAGGTTTTAGGTGCACATATTTGAACTCTATGTAGGGGTCTCGTACATACTTGATTCTTGGCTGTAATGACCCCTATTCTCAGGTATAATCGAAAGAGAAGAGAATAAAGCGCGCACATGTTTCATGCCTAACCAAACAACGATTGATATTGATGCCAATAGGGTACACTGAAAACCTAGAGTAATTGAAAAATAATTAGTTAGCATACGATGACAACAAATTCGAATGTCTAGCTGCGGCCAGAGGATAAATTAAACTTTTGTCTGTTGATACAATACCGTTTTTCTACGACCTTACTATACAATGGACCGGGTATAAAGCTACGTACGCACATTATGATTAATCGTTACGAAATTAATTGACAATAGGGGACATTGGTTGTTCGTCAAGTCATACGCAACATACCTTTCTGAGCACAACAGTACGACATGAGACCAACTATATGCCACTGCAGGACATGAGTGTGACTATATACCACTGCAGGACATGAGTGTGACTATATACCACTGCAGGTTATGACTGTGACTATATACCACTGCAGGGCATGACTGTGACTATATACCACTGCAGGACATGAGTGTGACTATATACCACTGCAGGACATGAGTGTGACTATATACCACTGCAGGACATGAGTGTGACTATATACCACTGCAGGACATGAGTGTGACTATATACCACTGCAGGACATGACTGTGACTATATACCACTGCAGGACATGAGTGTGACTATATACCGCTGCAGGACATGACTGTGACTATATACCACTGCAGGACATGAGTGTGACTATATACCACTGCAGGACATGACTGTGACTATATACCACTGCAGGACATGAGTGTGACAATATACCGCTGCAGGACATGAGTGTGACTATATACCACTGCAGGACATGACTGTGACTATATACCGCTGCAGGACATGACTGTGACTATATACCACTGCTGGGCATAAGACTAACTATATACCGCTGCAGGACATGATTGTGACTATATACCACTGCTGGACATAAGACTAACTATATACCACTGCAGGACATGAGTGTGACTATATACCACTGCTGGGCATAAGACTAACTATATACCACTGCTGAACATGAGTGTGACTATATACCACTGCTGGACATAAGACTAACTATATACCACTGCAGGACATGAGTGTGACTATATACCACTGCATGACATAAGACTTACTATATACCACTGCTGGAAATAAGACTAACTATATACCACTGCAGGACATGAGTGTGATTATAGACCACTGCTGGACATAAGACTAATTATATACCACTGCAGGTCATGAGTGTGATTATATACCGCTGCGGGACATGAGTGTGACTATACACCCCTGCAGAACATAAAACTAGATATATACCACTGCAGGACACGGGTGTTACTATATACCACTGCAGGACGAGAATAACTAATATATATCACTGCAGGACATGAGACCAACTATATGCCACTGCTGGACGTGAGTGTGACTATATACCACTGCAGGACATGAGACTGACTATATACCCATCGCTGGACATGACCGTGACTATATACCACTGCAATACATACCACTGCAGGACATGCGTGAGACTATATAGCACTGCAGGACATGAGTGTGACTATATACCACTGCAGGACATGACCGTGACTATATACCACTGCAGGATATCAGTGAGATTATATACCACTGCAGGACCAGAGACTAACGATATACCACTGCAGGACATGAAACTAACTATATGCCACTGTAGCGCAATGTAGCAGATGTCAGTATGTATTTCATTACTTAAACATAGTGAATTACTTCCATGTTTTTATAATAATTTAAACTTACAGAACTACAACAATTAGGGGCAAGTGATTTTGTTTGATGGCAATGGTGGAATTGTGTACCATCAGACATACTTTATTTCTTCAAGCGTCCTGTTCCAGAACGTTAAGCGTATCAGTTGATGCACTGGTTACTCTCTTCTAATGATCAGATTGTTTAATGGGACTACAGTTCACAGCGCAGCAGTACATCATTGAAAATGGCGGTTAACAGGCTTGGTAATTAACCCCTGCGATGATAGCACGTGTTGTTGCGCCTTGGGTGCCAAACTGAGATGATATCTCCAAAGTTATTGTGGAATTTATTGTTGATGAATTAAAGAGGAAATGTGCTGCTTGTGGTTGTTTTAAGACTGTGGCCTAATAAAACTCCAATCTATATAAATTAGAGATACCAGGATAATGAGATCCACATAAAATTACCATTTCTTAGTATCTATAATTGGAATTCAGTGTTAACATGGAATAAGTATAAAAAGCATATCTTAAGAGAAACCTAAAACATCAATTTGTTTAGTTTTAGCTTTTCTGCAGGGATATTGGTAGTATTAAAAGATTTTCCAATTGATTATTTACTAGCATATGATCATAATTCCCAAATAGTTTTGTGATGGAAATTTTGGATGTAGGACACAAGCCACAGAAAATGCAACTACTTTAGGAACCAACCGGGCAGTCGCCTAACATTGAGCCACTGAAATACTCTTGAAATATTCTTTTGAAAGAAAAATTAAACTCTATATTTAGTGAATGTGTAAGCTATGTTCGATAAATGGCTGATTGTGATGCTGAAAGTTGTGGCCGAGGCACTTCTTGATATTATCTACATGTTAACAGAGCCGTGTTAGCCTACAACGTAGGAGCAGAGGCAGATCTTACGGCACTAGAAAAGATCCACATCTTGCCACAGGCCCTATCCTTTCCCGCATGGCAGCATCTTCAAATTAATTGTCCCCCAAGCATTTAGCAATTATAATAACACTCTAGGCAGGCCCCCGCTGTGCTGAACACGCGCGCACTGCCATGTAGGACTTGTTGCGAGCGAGGCGGAAAAAAGAAATTGCAAACGAGGCTGATTATCCTGGCACTCGACAGACAGAGCCAAATATACTTGTCGTGATCAATGATTAAAAACTGAACATCATACTGATCATTTGGACTGATTAATGAACACACATTTGTTTTAAACTTTAAAAGTTATAAGTTTTAAAAGTATAAATTCTATTTTACCATTTACCAAAATTCTGCACCTGTAAATTAGGTGTTATAAGACGCAATAATTAATACGAATGATATTAACAACAGACACAACTACACAAATAACGATGGAAGTCGTTTCACTACAGTTTCATTTCAATATCTCACTTCTGTGTCAGAGAAAAGCAAATGCACACAGTAACTAAATCTTTACAATTTATGGAATCAAACAAATATTGGAGGCATTTTATGGTCTAATAAACCTAGTCTGAGTATCAATGGATGCATTTCATGTCACTTGAGGCGTGGTAGTGTCAACTCGCTGCTGATATAATGTATAAATCATATTGTCCCAACAACAATTGAATATCATAAATTTCAAGGCTCAAGTGGCTCAGATAATAAACATTATTTCACACGTTTGTTACCTTATTTATTCTATGTCAAGCTGAACACATTTATTGCCAATCCAATAAAGTGCAACTCCGGATTATCTAAGAAACAATTTTCACGCCATATGTTACATCGGAAATTGACTTATGGCTGAAATATTAGCTCCAACATCAACAAGTAAATAGGCATTAACCAGATCACTATGTCAGAATGTTCTCTCCAAGTTCGGACTAAAACTCAAATGGAACATGCTGCATTTGAAATTTAACAGTTAGGTTTCATCAACCCATGAGTGTAACTAGTACGTATATTTCCCATCTGTGGACGTCCGGCAGAAAAGAAAATTACATCGCATATATGACATTCGTATGAAGGAAGAATATCACCCGTTTCATTCACCACACTTACTGGTACGTATTTAAATACTCATTGTTCAGAACAATTGCCGTTACATTGTCGACACCGGTTTTATGTACCAATGTATGAGGGAAGTGGACAACATGACCAGAGAAAACGTGGGACACTGCGGAGACTATCATCAACATTTTCACCGATGTGGATTTAAAGTGTTTGTTCGGTTGACTAGACAAGACTGTCACATATAGTTACACAATCCGTATTACCGAAGAATGTAAAATAATACATTGTATGACAAGGCGACAAGTCGATGGGCGGGAACGGGTTCCTCACACACGCTCTAATGGCTGCATGTATCCAATACAAAATATCATGACCCTGGGATATTGTCTATATTGTCTATAAGACAAAGGTTCCACAGAAAGCTACCCTGCTTGTATATGTATGGGAATGCGAACAGTCAGGGGTGTGTGTCCTACCTACGTTGCATGTCAACTTTCTATAAGTGTACCGTAAGTGTGAGTTGGCAGAGGGAGCTAATAAGACATATGTGGGACCTACCATCCGGGAACACTGTCCTCATCTTCAGGTAGCTCGTGGACAGTCTGATAATGGACGCCTTGTCCAGCTGGCTAGTGATGGCGGACGGGAGTGGCAACATCTTGGCCAACTCGTAAAACTCCGCATTCTCCTTCTCGCGCCGTGTGCGTGCTGCATTCTTTGATTTTTCCTTCATCGCTTCAACCCTGATAATATGCAGAACATGGTATTAAAATAATATATAGTACATGGTATTAAAATAAAAGGTGTTACGTGTATTAAAATAACATGTTGAACATGTGGTATTGATATTACTTCGAAAGAATCAACTGTGTTAAACCGTCTCAAACAACGTTACCATACACTAACCACAGATGAAACATAAATTTGAATATAACTCTCATAATAAAGGTTGTTTCAATTATGTTATTTCATGGTGTTGAAGATCGCATTTTATCCCCTCTCTCAGTATCCTTCGTAACTAAATAGGTAGAGTGGTCCCTTAGCACATTCTGTGAACTGTATTACAATCGTCAAAATCCTAATTATAAAAATTGATTTCAGACAGAATATATATTTTTCACTGATATTAAAATAGAAGTCTCCAGAATAATAGATAGAACGGTAGTACAAACTAGTGAAAAATAAATACAACGATCTTCCATACAAAAGAAATGAAAGAACGAGCTAAACTGATGACCACCTGGAAGTTATGAAGGCGTATTTATTTATTTATTTATTTATTTATTTATTTATTTATTTATTTATTTATTTATTTATTTATTTATTTATTTATTTATCTATTTATTTATTTATATATTTAGAACTTTTTAAACATTATTTTTTTATGGCATTTCAACTAAAACCTCACATAAAATTACATTTACATAGGTATGTAGTATGTTCCGAAAATAATGTGATCATGATCTGCTGGTGAGTGACAAGTAGGGCATATTTCCCGGGGTTGTGGGTTAGGCGCCAATATTTATAGTGACACAATATATGGGAAGTGCCGCGTGAGTTCAAGATTAATTTGTTTCATGTGTTCACAGTCGTTGTATGTTCTAGTAACCAGATTTGTTTGTTCATTAACCTTCATTCGTATTATTTAAAATATTCTTGAAAGAAACAGATATTCCTGTTTCAAAACCCATTTTCTAAAACGGCATCTGAAAATGCCATGCGTAGGTGTGGGGAAAATATTGGTTAGCTCGTACTCCACGGGAGAGGTGAAATATTCCTCTCACAAACTCTTTCACAACCTGTTCTTCCCTACCCCACTCAAACTCTACCCCAATCATTCTGAAAACACACCCTTAAGAATCTCAGTTATTCTCATTGTGTGGAAACACATACTGTCAGCAAATTGGTAGATGGAATTTGACAGAATCTAATTACATTCAATCCCGGGAACAATAGCCTCCAGGTGGGTGCAGCCTCTGACTTGCAGCTACTATTTACCCAGATTGCCGCTCAGAGTTACACAAGTATACAACTGCCCAAGTATACAACTGCCAGACTCAGTAGAGGCAGATATAGTCAAGTGCGTGTTTGGGGGGAAGAATCTACCGGGATTCATCAACAACACCCATCATACCCCAAAGTTCATATTTTAATGTCTCAATGGAAAGCAGGCAGTTGAAGGGTATTCAGTCGGTGATCCGCCAGATCAAAGTAACGATAGACTACGCTGTAAACTCAGTATGTGACAATAGAAAATGTTTCATTGATTCACAGGAACTGTTAGTTTGCTTGCAGTGTTCATTCTATGTATACGAATAAATTATGGTATGTACATGTGAGTTCGTACTGCACATACAAACGCACGTTATAAATATATGCCTCAGTGCGCGTGTGTGCACGGGGCTCACGAAATGTGCCTTGTTCGGATATCACCGATGATTATTTTCAGACTGTCTATTGGTGACGTGAGTAACACGTCTGGCGAGCCTTCGATAAGTTCTGCAAGGAACACATCTTGTTGATGCTCTTTGATGGTCTCTGGTAAAATACCAAAAAAAAAGAAGTGCGCCACTTCAACCAAAACAGCCAAGGGTTTCAAATATACTAGAACATATGCATATCAACGGAATTCGTCGATACTTTTCTTTATATTTTAATTATATATTTGATTGTGTCCACCTGTAAACCTCTTTTTTATATCAGATGTGCATGCATCGGAAATATATTATGTAGAATACGGTTTATTTATGACATGAAGTAAAAGTCATAATATAATATAATATAATATAATATAATATAATATAATATAATATAATATAATATAATATAATATAATATAATATAATATAATATAATATAATATAATATAATATAATATAATATAATATAATATAATGCGCAATATTGACTTAAATTTAATATTAAGGTCTTGTGTGGACTTGTATGTTGAGGTGTATATTGAGAGGTTTTGTGTGTTGATGGTACTAGTACGTCGCTCTTGTGCCTCCACCCCCAACCCTCCTTTCCCGGTCTCCTCTCTCACTGCTCTTCCTACATACTCAATCTCCATATGTAAACATTTCCTGTCTCCAACTCACACAAATTGGCCCGTGTAAAACACAATTTGCGGCAGGGCTTCAAAGCTCACCATTAACCTGTAACGACGCCGGGTATATGTCGCCCACTACACTGTTACGGACCCCGTCCTTTGCGCCCATCCCCACTCCTCCCCGACTCGGGGACCCTTGTTAACAATAGTTGTACAAGCACCTAACTGAGGCAGCCTCCGCTATTCGAACACGTATGTGCCTAGTTTTGCGAACAAAGCAATATACATATTTCAAAGTAGAGATGAAAATTAAGTGCATTTTGTCAACACGGTCTTGAACGTGTATGTCAATAAATTTCAAAACAAAGAGCTTTTGAAAATGAGTTACAGAGAGTATCTGGCAGTGACAAATAATTATTCACCATTGGAATGACATGACTAGTTGTATATTTCACTAGATTATTCACTAAATAATTTCAAAATCCTTATTTTACAATATTGACAAATGATATGATTGGAATCTCATACAGCGTATGCGCGATAGTACGTATTTCTTGTGGTATATGATATGAGGAAAAGGTCGGGCGTTATCTGAGAGATGCAATCAATTATCCCAGCTCATGTAAATTGCAAGAGTGATAATTTGCACACAAGGGACTTGAATTTTAACTAGGGTTTCCCTTTGATGTCTCGACTGGCCTGTTAACCTTACGTTTGCCAAGCTTATTATTTTGGCACCCTTGTATAGTAGATGTATTGTTATCTAAAATATCACACAAGTTTTGTGTGCTCAGTTACATAAAGCTCGAAGGATGAAATCACTTCCAAAAAGCCATCTTGAAAAGATCAATTTGGGAGACTGAAATACGGATTACATGTGTCTTCTGCAGCTCCAGCCGGCCTCAACTATCGTCTCAAGATAAACTTATTTGTTCGTGATAAAGTCTAAGACTCCAGTGAAATATGCCCCTTTCATGTTTTGTATAAGGTGTGGACAGCTTTGTGGATGTGAATGTGTTTATCGGCGAGGGGTGTATATAGATAGCGCAGGCCGCTGTACGTACATGAATATGTCCCCATGCACGCTCGCCATACTGTCACCCTAATCTTGTTACTTTCCATTTTCAAAAAGATTACATGCCAATTTTTATTATCATTACTTTCAAAGCTCGCATCAGCAGATATAACATGTGCGCGAGGCCGTTGTTGATTTGATGTTACTATCCAATTCGGGTAATACCAACGAATGAAATTCTAAGGAATGGTGCAGTAAATTGCAAAATAGGTTTACAAATTTTGAAAAGAATAAAAATCAACAACATATCAGCACAATAAAACCGTGAATAATAATTAGCTGTTTACACATGTCACCTTAAAGCTTGCTTGAGGTGGACAATGCCACAAGCTACAGCTGACAGCGGCCGATATGTAAATGCATGTCGCTTTCTTGTGTATTGCGGGAATTGACACGGCACCTTCTGACGCCAGTCCAGCATGGCGGCGGCCGACCACACATGTCAAACTTCATCTGACTTCATCTTCAAAATATTCCTAGTTACTATACACGTATAAAAGTTAATGGGAACATTAACAGCGTGCACCTGTATACTTTGTTTGATAACCATATATTTACAAACAAATTTCCGAAAGTTGAAAATGCTGAAATATTTAAGTAAACAATGAAGAAATGAAGTTATTTACATATAAACTAAATCAAATTGAGCGTCTCTTACCTCTCATGTTTTTCCGTGCACGCTTCTGTGTCGTTAGAGGCGCAGCCTCCCTCCCCGCTGTCTGATCTGAAACATTACCAACAAACAAATATTACAATATATATTTTTTTAAACACCAAATATTCCCTTCTGATTGTTAAAATCCACCGACAAGAATGTTAATGATATGTACTTGTGCATTTTAATGTTTTGCTAAGTTCAATTTTCGACAAAATTTCAACAAAATTCGGTAATTAAGACAAGAGTGTTAGGAGACAATAAGAAATATATTTACACTAGTAATATTCGTCGTGCTGACACACATGTTTTGGCATTGAAATGTTTTGTAATAAACAAGGCGGAACTGCACTCAATATCTGTTTCTGTCAACATCGATCGCACAGAATTGTTGAGAACAGGGATATTGTCTATAAACACACAAATAACATACACTCGTGACGGCTACTGCCTACATGGTAGACTCGCTCCCCGTGGCGTGGACAAAACGCAGACAGTATTTCCGTGTGAAATGTCAACACCAACAAAGGTGCAGCATCAACGCCGGCTACGTGCACACAGGACAACAGCCACTTTTAAAGTTGTCAGTTTCACAACTGCTGGAAACGAGTATCCGACAAGCTTGATGTTGTCTTGAGCGGTGTGAGGTGGACACGTGTGGGTCCCAGGTACCGAGTTCAATAGGTCCTGATAGCTGTTACAGTAGATCCTTGCTATGCTGACCACATGGTATTATAGATGTCACCTCCCAGGCCATTACACTGCTAGCCACGCGCTTCTTTCCCGTGTTTGTGACGTTATCTAGCTCTCTAGTGGTCACTCCTCGCCATTTGAGTGAGACTGGCCAGGGCTGACAGTGTGTCACCGGCAACCTAGGGATCTCAGCTAGACACTGAGAGAAGTCACCACTGTTATAATAATTAATTCTTATGTTGATGTCAAGTTGAGAGCACGTGATCACTGCCAGTAGATGGGAACCGTCACGGAAGCACCTACTAAAGCGACGCATACACAAAACGTGTTCGGTTTATCAATTCAAACCTGTCGACTTGAAATGATATTTTACCGATTCGTATTGCTAATTTTTGAGGAGGTTTGCTTATCGCTCTAGTGGAAATGTCAATCTCAAATCGCCGCGGACAGGAGGCTGATCTTGTGTCAATTGCTGACAAATCATCGATCAATCTGCATACGTGGGAGTCACATCCAGTGTTCCCATTGGTTTACGTTTTGCCTTGTGGCGGCGAGCTGAGAGGAAGGCATGAACGGGGCGGGGCTCCCGTACCATACAAGCACTGCCCTCATTGTCTGAGTCGGCTGGGGCTGTAAATAGGAGATGATGATCAGTACGTCCGAGGTTATCACAAAATGTGTGGCTCTGTTACTATTGAATATCACTTGCTATGAGCAGACCAGAGTCAATGGGCATCCCGTGTGCTGAGTGCTCTACCCGTTCATTCAATAGCAGATAGCGACCCCTGTTCTTGAGTCATTTAACAAACACAGTGAGTGATGACTTCTGATGTTCTCAAGATCTACTCCAAGCTGGTCGTTACTTGCAAGGCTTAACCCATACCTCCACACATTGTATGGCGTCAATGAGTATAGCCCATGCCTCATTTCACACCTACAAAGCGTGTTAGCTAACTCCAACAAGTCGGTATGCTCTTCTTCAAGTGCCAGCTTTCTCACATACGAGAGTCAACGCACGGCTACTGCACCCGGCGACATACAAGGATAGCCAAAGACGAATACGCATACAGATTTAGCTCTTGTTATGGACATGCGTGATAATGTTAATAAACAATATAACTAAGCACAGACATCTGCTGACGTAACGTGCGTTGGTTCGTAGTGGGACTTTATTCTGCAGACTGTCATTAGTCGTTTTATCCCCTGTCATCATCATTTGGTGCAATAATGCTGAAAGTGATGCAAGAATATACACTATCACTCACTTGTATAATTTGAACGTTTATGAACTTTGCTAACTTTAATATCTTAAACACCACCGATAGCACTGTCCCTTGTCAGGCTTGGGTTGAATGGAAACAAGGCATAACACAGAAACCTTAACCCCACCATGACTTGTGTAGGGGCCATCACTTCCCCTCGTAGAGAGACGACCATGTCCCCCAAGACCATACCCACTGGGACATACGTCATCAGCTGCCAACTCAACAAATACAAGAATAAGCAATTATTACAAATTAGATCAAGGAAAGTTTGTTATAACCCAACCGAGACCTGCACATTATTGTTGCTAACGTTTCAGTATCGCCAAAGAGTGACAAACTGGTGGATTTCCCAACCTTCAGCCTATTAAGATAATCAGATTAGAAGGGCCGTGTAGTTGGATATTACACTTGGCCCCTGTTGTAAGATAGGCTTTATCTTAAGCAAATCCTGTCCTAATTCTGGGAATTTTATCACTGCGAAAGTCCCTTGATCAAATAGATTTCTGACACCTGTTTTGGTCATGAAATTGACCACGGAACCTCCCCGCGAACTCAACAGACGAGTTGAATTTCACAGTCCATAGTTGGGAACTCCGCGAATAAAAATGTCCAACCGCCTTGCTAATTTTATGGATCTAGAGGTTGTGTTTTCTCTATCTCGGTAACGCTTTCAGCTACTTTCCTAACTCAAATACATCATTAACGCTTCCTTATGTCGTCCTATATGTAGTATATGGCCACTGAAGCTTTCTTTTTGGGTCTTTGTCAAAGAAAACAAATATCTATCAGAAAACCTTAATCCCTCCCTATGCCTTTATATCTGGGAAATCCTGTTGAGGGATAGTTAAGTTGATCAGTATTGCCGGGCCATCTAACAATGGAGGTTCGAGAGCCAGGTATTGACAATAGTTTATGGCGTACTTAGGAAAGCCTAGTGTTAGATGTCACATACAACTTAGTTTTACCGCATGAGGACCAGTGCGTCAACTCAAGTGCATCAAGGCCATGACATACCAGTTTGTTTACGTTTCATGTAACTTTATGAAACTAGTGCATGTGTAGCAAACAATATTTTTTTCATACTCTCAAAGCTGCATTTCATACTGATGTACTTGTAAACACAATTCATGTTCCTTACAGAAACAAATCCTACACACACTGCTGCTCTTTCTGGCATGTACACCCAATCTATGCTCCAAACAAAAGCACTCCCTTTTCTGGCCCCACCCCATCAGCAAAACACAAAAAAACCATCACCATTGCAACCCACAAAAAAAGACAACCAGTCTCTATGGAATGGGAAAGAAATGGGCAAATCTTCTGCCACGAGATAGGGTAGGGGGTTTCACATGCTGTAGGGGTAGAAGTTTGGAGCTAGCGCTGAGCGGCCCTGTCGTTATTCACTGCACTAGTAAAGGAGACAGCAGCCACCTGCGATCTGAGCAATACAAAGCCCAGGAGGGGATCGCGAGGGTTGCTAGGTTGGAGTCGGACGGGGGTAATCATGTCATTGAAAGCCTCGGAGCGCAGGTGTGACTGTGTGTTTACTTGGGCCAGGCGAACTATTTGGCTCACGGTTTCCTCAGATTTATTAGAAATACCATAAAGTAGACACCTCGTACCCGAACAGGAAAATGATAATGCCACGTCGGTTTTTCTTGTCGCTTATTTAGAGAACATTGTCACTTTTACCTCTTGTCCACTTTGACTTTCGCTTTATGATAGGACAGCAGTCACGTGATACATTGGACAGCCCTCTTGTTTTGTTGAATGGTTATTATTACGTTTTTTTACCGTAAGTGTTCATACCTTAATCTAGAAATTCACACTTTGTTCCCAATGAACGCCTACTGAGGGTGTTTCAAAGATAGGAACACATTATATTGTATAACAACCCCTGGCGTACTCTGGGTCTGGAACAATTAAGCATAGATATCACTAACAAAGTCGTGTTTTCACGGAAAAGTACATTAACAAGATGGAATGTTCAATCTGTACAACATAGATACCAGGGACAAATCTGTACAATTTCGATAAAAGAGAAAAAAAATGTACATTATCGGTTCAGCAGACACATCGATACAATATCGATACCGGAGACATATTAGTACAATATCGATATAGAAGAAACATCGATACAATATCGATACTGGAGACACATCAATATATATCGATACACATTTGTATATCAGCAGCATGATATCAATATTATGAATTACTGCGGACAAGTGTTTATAATTCCTAGTGATATATCTGATGTCATATATCTAGTTTCCCGACTAGGCTGTGTGAGTGTAGCGGCATTGATGATATCACTAGAACACTGATTGCAATTGTTACGTGATCACATATTCCCAGGAAAGTTTTATGGCCGACGGACACCTGGCATTAGCTCATAAGACAAAACTACGAGACGTCGTGGCGTTTTCTGGAGTAAATATAATTTGAACGAGTTTGACAGTTGGTCTCATTCAGGGCAAGTACGTGTAGGATACAGTTTGTCTGTAATCTTCTATTTACATTTGGATGAACATCTGCATGTACCTGTATATGTATCTTCTGTTGTTTCTATCTGTGTGATCACATCCAAGGTGCCGCTGTATAAAACAACCTTAGCGCTACGACTCTCGCAAGTCTACCGTAAGGTATGAGATTTACGATCACCTTGCGCTAAGATCGCTTTATACAACGGAACCCTGGACACATATTATGCGTAAGTGTAATTTAGGCGAATTCGAACAAGTGTCCAATATAACCTTTCTGTGATTGGCAGAGATACAAACTGTGCATAAAATAAACTAGGCATAGATACTTGACCGAAGACGTGACCAGTGCGCATGAAGAGATTGCACGTGACATAGAACCGCATAATGACTAAACTCCATCAAAGTGAGCATGCGTCAGTGTTTGTCCACAGCACATAGTTTGTACCATGCAATAACACGTTATTAGGCCGCCTTGTTCAACTTCCTATTTGAATAATAAACCAAGTCAGGTATGATGTACAAATCTGGCGCAATGAAATATCATTTCAACGAAATTCAGTTGTGAATAAAAATAGGCCCTGCTCTTATGAAAAAGTATTTTCAAGGGGCAACCTTTCAGGAAAACTAAAGAATACCTTCTTTTGTTGTCATCCTTGGAACTGTAGTGTCTGTACTTTTCATGAATGTAGAATATATGTACCACTCATTCACGTGGACTGTTTGTTTAGTTCAGGCATAGGATATTGGTATTATTCATAAATATAGAATATCGATACTAGTCAATCATGTAGAATACTGGTATTATTCATGCATATATAATACTGATACTCTTCAACAATGTAGTATACTGGTATTATTCATGCATACAAAATACTTATACTCTTCAACAATGTAGAATACTGGTATTATTCATTCATATAAATATTGTTGCTATGAGAATATTTATTATTTTCACGTAAAACATACATATGTTCCGCCACCAACATAATATCTATGATGCTTATGGAATTAGAATGTGTATATCATTCATGAGATGTGAATATATCCTATAATAATGGCATATTGTTTTATCGTGAAGTACTGAACGATGGTGGTTATATTTGTTTCCACAATATCTCTAAAGTCTGATTTTAATTACCTATGGCACGAGGATATATTTGTAAGTACGGCACGTATCTATGAAGCTGGGACATATTTGTATGTATCTATAAAGCTAGGATATATTGCTATGTATCTATGAAGCTGGGTTTTGTATGTATCCACAAAACAAGGATGTATATTAGTTATCCACACATTGTTAGTACAGCCATGCAGCCAGCCCCCATGTACCCTCCTTCCTGTCTATCCCCTACCCCTTTCCCTCCCTGGATCATCCCCTCACTGACAACCAATGGAAGACATCGTGTAGTCCCCACCTTATCACACAAATGCCAAGCAAGCTTATTAGCATAGCTATGAAAATCTAATGAATGTGTTGACCAAATACTGTATAATGTTTTCTCATTTCCACTAATGAGATTTGTAAATTAGTTTAAAATGTGCAAAGTCACTTCCCAAAATGGAGGGTGAAATAAATGGAAATTGTAAGGACATCACATGATCATCTTCTGTCAGGGCGGCTGGAGCAAAGATCGCCCACAATTTGATGCGGAGCTGGGAAGGAATACACTTTCATAATTTCATGCATTTTCGTGTGGCCAGGATCGACCAGGAGATACAGCGCATTTACACACATTCACTGTCAAACACAAAGAAATGGTAACTTTGATTTTCCAATTTAAATTATATAAATAACAAGCCCCTCTTCAACTTTGTTAAGAAAGTAACAGTTTGATGTTATTTAGGGTATATATTGACTTTAACTTTTGTCTTCGACAATTTTCTTTTACATAACCAATGAATTGTAAAGATAGATTTTAGTCTATCCTGACCTTCATATAGTATCCTAACATTGATATTGTATCCTTACATTGATATTGTATCCTTACATTGTTCGTTGTATAATTGACAAGTGTAACAACGATTTTGTTTTTATTCATATGAAGTACAAGTATTGTCGAAAGTTATACCCGACGTCCACGTGACACATTGACATGTTACATCAGCAGCTGGTTTAGTCATTAGTTCGAACCGGGAAGCGTAATGCAGTCAAAATCAAACTAATCAAATAACAAAAACCCAAGCCCATCTTGAGTTCCAAGTCAAACAATTCCTATCTCATCCCACCGTTATATAAACATTTACAGCCTAACCAAACACAAGTAGATGTTACTAAAGTTCGATTTCGGTCAGTAAAGAGGCCACATAAGAAAACATGCACTGAAACATGCATTGTCAGCCTCTGACAATGTCACTTATGTTAATTACAGCTCATTGATCATATGTAGTCACAATAGCTGCCAAAGTAAACCTTCTATTTACATGTAGAGGTGAGACAAACATCTGTGGTCTATATTCCTGATAGTCCCAAGTTGAATGGTGATATACAGAAGTCGGTCATCACAGATAACGATATATTTTAGAACCACACCCGATGCAAATGGTGGAACACAGATACTGTGATCGAGGTAGACAGACAAAGATGGAGGGAAATGAAACCGTCTACCGATTCGTTTACCTCCAGACAGAGCAGCCGCACTAATTTAGAGACAATTACATTTCAAGATTTACAGTCTACCGCAGCCCCACCCGATGTAGATGGTAGAACGCTTGGGCGACCACCAAATAAACATGGAGGGAAATGAGACCGTTTACAAGTTCGCTTACAAATGCCACTCATGAACTGTAGTATTTGGAAGGAAAAATAAAAGTATCCTGTGAAAAGGAGAAACGCAAATACAGACGGATGAACTTAGACACCAGGAGACCAGCAAACACAGAAGGATGAACAGAGACACCAGGAGACCAGCAAATACAGAAAGATGAACAGAGACACCAGGAGACCAGCAAATACAGAAGGATGAACATAGACACCAGGAGACCAGCAAATACAGAATGATGAACAAAGACACCAGGAGACAAAAAAATTTCAGAAGGATGAACAAAGACACCAGGAGACCAGCAAATACAGAAGGTTGAACAGAGACACCAGGAGACCAGCAAATACAGAAGGATGAACATAGACACCAGGAGACCAGCAAATACAGAATGATGAACAAAGACACCAGGAGACCAGAAATTTCAGAAGGATGAACAAAGACACCAGGAGACCAGCAAATACAGAAGGATGAACAGAGACACCAGGAGACCAGCAAATTCAGAAGGATGAATATAGACACCTGCAAATACAGAAGGATGAACGTAGTTGTTTTGTTGTTTAACGCCGCACTCATCAATATTCTAGCTACGGCGGTCTGTAAATAATCGAGTCTGGACATGATAATGGGATGAACATAGACACCACGAGACCGGCAAATACAGAAGGATGAACATGGACACCACGACACCAGTAAATACAGAAGGATGAACATAGACACAAGCAAATACAGAAGGATAAACTAAGACACCACGAGACCAGTAAATGCAGAAGGATGAACATAGACACCACGAGATCGGCAAATACAGAAGGATGAACATGGGCACCACGACACCAGTAAATACAAAAGGATGAACATAGACACCACGAGATCGGCAAATACAGAAGGATGACCATAGACACCACGAGACCAGCAAATACAGAAGGATGAACATGGACACCATCAAACACAGAGGATGGGCATATACACCAGAACATCAGCAAATACAGAAGGATAAATACGGACACCAGTAGACCAGCAAATACAGAGGGATGGATGAACATAGACACCACGAGACAAGTAAATAGAGAAGGATGAACATAGACACCACGAGACCAGTAAATACAGAACGATAAACATAGACACCACGGGACCGGCAAATACAGAAGGATAGACAGGGACACCACGAGACCAGTAAATACAGAAGGATGAACATAGACACAAGCAAATACAGAAGGATGAACATAGACACCACGAGACCGGCAAATACAGAAGGATGAACATGGACACCATCAAATACAGAGGATGGGCATAAACACCAGGACATCAGCAAATACAGAAGGATAAATACAGACACCAGGAGACCAGCAAATACTGGAGGAAGGAAATAAGACACCAATGGACCAGTAAATACAGATGAACGAGTTTTAACATAGACACTAGCAAACACGGGTGGATGAACATAGACACCAGGACACCAGCAAATGCAGAAGGATAAATATAGACACCAAGAGACCAGCAAATACAGAAGGATAAATATAGACACCAAGAGACCAGCAAATACAGGAGGGTGGAAACTAGACACCAAGAGACCAGCAAATACAGGAGGATGAACATGGACACCATCAAACACAGAGGATTGGCATGGACACCAGGACATCAGCAAATACAGAAGGATAAATACAGACACCAGGAGACCAGCAAATACAGGAGGATGAACATGGACACCATCAAACACAGAGGATTGGCATGGACACCAGGACATCAGCAAATACAGAAGGATAAATACAGACACCAGGAGACCAGCAAATACAGGAGGATGAACATGGACACCATCAAACACAGAGGATTGGCATGGACACCAGGGCATCAGCAAATACAGAAGGATAAATACAGACACCAGGAGACCAGCAAATACTGGAGGAAGGAAATAAGACACCAATGGACCAGTAAATACAGATGAATGAGTTTTAACATAGACACAAGCAAATACGGGTGGATGAACATAGACACCAGGACACCAGCAAATACAGAAGGATAAATATAGACACCAAGAGACCAGCAAATACAGAAGGATAAATATAGACACCAAGAGACCAGCAAATACAGGAGGGTGGAAACTAGACACCGGGAGACCAGCAAATACAGGAGGATGGACACTGGACACCAAGAGACCAGTAGATACAGGGGGATGGACACTAGACACCAAGAGACCAGCAAATATTGGAGGATGGAAATAAGACACGAATGGACCAGTAAATACAGATGGATGAAGTTTAACACAGACACAAGCAAATACGGGTGGATGAACATAGACACCAGGACACCAGCAAATACAGAAGGATAAATATAGACACCAAAAGATCAGCAGATACAGAAGGATAAATATAGACACCAAGAGACCAGCAAATACAGGTGGATGGAAACTAGACACCGGGAGACCAGCAAATACAGGAGGATGGACACTGGACACCAAGAGATCAGCAAATACTTGAGAATGGACATACGACACCATTGGACCAGTAAATACAGATGGATGAGTTTTAACATAGACACAAACAAATACGGGTGGATGAACATAGACACCAGGACACCAGCAAATACAAAAGGATAAATATAGACACCAACAGACCAGCAAATACAGAAGGATGGACACTGGACACCAAGAGACCAGCAGATACAGGGGGATGGACACTAGACACCGGGAGACCAGCAAATACAGGAGGATAATTAAGACACCAGGAGACCAGCAAATACGGAAGGATAAATATAGACACCAAGAGACCAGCAAATACAGAAGGATAAATATAGACACCAAGAGACCAGCAAATACAGGAGGGTGGAAACTAGACACCAAGAGACCAGTAAATACGGATGGATGACTTTTAACATAGACACAAGCAAACACGGTTGGATGAACATAGACACCAGGACACCAGCAAATACAGAAGGATGAACATAAAAGCCGGGAAACCAGTAAATACAGAAGGATGAACATAGACACTAGCAAATACAGGAGGATGGACAACAGATAACAGGGAAACAGCAAATACAGAAGCATGAACATCATGCACCAGGGGTTCTATAGATGGATATATAACAGGGAACAAACTAACGTAATAGATAGATAATCATTACTGTCAGACAAGTCTATCAACATTTACTCAGGTATTTAAAGGCTATTGCACCTTTTGTAATGGGCGACTTAGCTCAACTCAAATACTCTCGACCTCTTTTAAATATTGAGTTTAAATTCGCGAAGGGTCTTTTAATTTTTATTTTTGTTTAAACCTTTTAGCCTAGGATCCCCAGCTTGAGCAAATACTTTGACATGACTTTGTTGACTATACAAACTATTGTGGCTCGAATGGCCGCAGAAAAGTGCCCCCTGGCAAGCCCAACATTTGTAGTTTTTTTAAGCGAGTGGCGTTTGCTGTGTTGCAAGAATCATTTGCCGTACGTGAGTGTCATTCTCTCTGGTCAATTGTCGTCACCGGCCACCGCTTCGTGTACACTGACCATTTTGAAGCAAGTCAGGACAAATATTCAACACTACTGTTGGATATCCTAAACAGCTTGTACTTCCATAGATATAGAAGTTGCACTGTAATTACCACAGTCTTCCCAACTGTAGTTTATGTTGCATCGACTAGAACAGTCTTCCTAACTGTAGTTTATGTTGCATCGACTAGAACAATCTTCCTAACTGTAGTTTATGTTGCATCGACTAGAACAGTCTTCCTAACTGTAGTTTAAGTTGCATCGACTAGAATAGTCTTCCTAACTGTAGTTTATGTTGCATCGACTAGAACAGTCTTCCTAACTGTAGTTTATGTTGCATCGACTAGAACAGTCTTCCTAACTGTAGTTTATGTTGCATCGACTAGAACAGTCTTCCTAACTGTAGTTTATGTTTCATCGACTAGAACAGTCTTCCAAACTGTAGTTTATGTTGCATTGACTAGAACAGTCTTCCTAACTGTAGATGCATTACTTGCCGCCTTAATGTATGACTCCCATACCCGTCAAATACAACTCTTGTGCTCACGGTCAACGCTAACAGATCACGTGACCACTAGCGTCTGCCGTGATCCCGAACATTGTATAATGTATCGCGCATGGTGTAAGTGACATGTGAGTCCATCGAATTTCCATTTTTCGGTCCAAATCGCTCGCATTCTCTAAGTTTTCAGTTAATTTTCTGCCAGTTAGTTTTGTTTGACATGAGATTAGGAGAGCGGGAGAGCGAAATATGATTCCCTTCGGCTGCGAGACCCTTAGATGATTGCTAGAAAATTACATTATCATATGTCAATATACAATATTCGAACGCAAGACGACAAGACCCAATACAATTGGTGGACACTGAACAGACTGGCCACATCACCAAGTAAATGTTTATAATTTATCGCACGCTGATATATACGCGGAAATGGTCCAATAGTAACGTGTAACGTCCTGAACATAATTTGTTTTGATATTTAATGTGCATATAACGAATATAATAAGTTTGTAAAAGTGGGTATTAATTAGGTCCTACACGATACTGAACACGTGGAGATGCCCTGGTGATGGGACGTAACATACAGCATTTTGCATACAAAACTGAAACTATTGTATCATAATGATGGTGTGAAAACGTGCAGAAACTGAGCACTGTCTACAAAAGCCTTACATAAGAAAGATACATCTCGTCAAAACACTCATATTGTTTTAGGTTCATGGAGCTTGTAGGCGAGACACATTTTCTTGAAAATAGAAGACATGTAAAGAATACAAAAAATATTCCCAACCATTTTTCCTCACGGACTGTGTTCCGTAAAAACAGAGCTCATTTGTTGACAGAAAACTATATAAAACCGGAGTGGACCCGACAAAAACCAACTGAGGTCGCTACAGGAAACACTCAATCTTTCGTCGAAAATAGTGGACGAAGAAAATGAGTTTCAATTTGAGATAATTGCCAGCCCACGTTGGTGAAGCACGGCCAGGTGAAACAGTATCTCACGCCGGCCGAGGAACGCGCATTATGCCGCTCTTTTACAAGTATAATTTGAAAATGTAGCCCTGTGTTTTATTTGACCTTTGTCTAAATCCGGCGAGAGCAAAGTCAACCATCTTTCCATTTAATGAACATTAGGCGGAGGATGGGTAGCTGGAATTTACGGTTCCGGGTTTCGGGCACGAGTCTTTGTTACAGTATCTACCTAACACATAAACTTAACTCTCCTTTGATGTTGCCGATTGCTTGATGAAGCATCTAACAACGACCCATGTGTCTCTACGAGGAATGTATACTGGTTAGGAACTGGTCGGTTTTGAAGCCGTTATTAAACATCCAATATCAAACTTCATCGGTTAAAATGTGCTCCTATGAATGATGCATGTACAGCTGTCCCCAGACAGGTCAAGATAGTATACACGTCACGTCGTACATAAGCAGGTATATTGCACGGCACAAACCCTAAATATATATATATTCCTTTAATTGTTGTCTTGAACTGATGATCAAGGTGTTGAATGTGAATTACAGAGCTACCATTTTATCCGTCTCAAATGTGTCAATTATATAAAATGGCCCATTATATCAATTCTACGACATATGTTTCAGCTACATCGTGAACACTATCGTGAATAAATTATTTGTCAAAATCCTGCTGCAATATGCCCTTAATCGTGTAAAAGGTTATCATGAAAATCAAAGAAGTAATATATTTTATCTTACAGCTCTTATTCGGAATCAAATATCCCCCCATTTTCCAGACACCCAACATGTTAAGCTGACATGTAGTTTTATGTTTCTTTTAGGGTGTATAAGATATTTACTTCTGCTTCTATCGGTTTAACATCTGATTATAATGCTATCATATGCAAGTATGACAATTTGGGTGGAAATAACAGTGTGGGGTGTTTGAGAATAATACAGCTTCCACACCTTCATTACTGAAGTGGGCTCACAATAAGATCCTCATCAAATATAAGCTGTAAACTATGCAGTCTTACTATGTCTAACTAAACATATCGACTATTTCCAAGTATTATAATATATTTCAACATTCATATCAACAAACGTATTACACATTCTAAGAATTGGCAAATCTCTTTCGTTATAATAATGTTGCTATTTCCTGCAGAGGCCCGTTGAAAGATTGTGGCATATTTAATGTCGGAAGACTGATTATGTAAATAAGATGCTTGTTTTCTGCTTTTCGTTTGCCTAACATATTTGTCACTTTTATATTTATAATATTATCAGAAATATTACGTACAGTTGTATGGGTACTTGGTTTTAATGTGCACTCAAACTGAAAAATGATTACATTATTGAACAATTTAAACCTGCCTGTTATTACTGTTAGTGTAAGGAAAGCAATCATTCCGCTATTTGTGGGTTGTCCGTCTTCAATAAATATCTGCTCCATGTGCTCCGCATTCAGCACTAAAACCATATGATTAATAGCGTTTCGGTGTCCCCTATCGTCCTCCTATCTGAGCGCTGTTTTCAATGCAAACTGACAGTGTGCTTCCCGAGACGAGAGAGTAATATAAATGTAGTCTTCATCAGTGTCCTATCGACCGTTAACTGCCCGTCACGCAATGACCCATTTGGTCTGGAGGAGGCAGCCACGCCTCACTCACATGCAGCAGCCTGTGCATAGGTTGTGCATATACTACATTCCTTGAAGCACATAGGTTTCCCAATTTATTCAAAAGGTTAATACAACTGACTGACGTTTTCATCTGCGAAGGACAGTGAACGAACACTTACTCAAAAACAGAAAAATCTTCTGTTCCTCGGCACTGGGTTCTTTCCACAATAAAGGCTGCAATCATTACACATGAGGTTGTATCATTTCCGCGACCGGCTGCCTTCTCGGAAAAGTTCCTGCTTCCATATATATAATTGAGGCAATGTTTTCTCACGCGCCTCTAACGTCTACTGTTTACTCGAGATGTACATATATAATTACGTTTATCAGAACAACGTTGAAAAATCCGTGGTGTTTATTTTAAAAGAAATACTTTGGCGTGTCCTGTTTACTCCTTCATGTACGAGTCCGCCATACTAACCTGACGATATGATATATTTACATAGATCGCCCCTAGAAAGATGCGCAAATATTTGCTGTGGTGGAAAATGCAAACCAGAAATGTTCTCGCTTTATATCGTAATTACTACACTTACTTCCCGAAACAATCAATAAGATATACATTTTGAAAAATGTGTAAACATGAGGATTATAGTAAGGAATTGATTGTGAAAGAGACGTTAGTCGCTATATTGGTCCACCGGTCGATCGAGCTCACTCAAAAAATAAAAAAAGTGCTCCGAAATAATTTCCCCTTTGTTTAAATACCAGCACCAGTCCCGGCAAGACAAATTTCTTTCTGCTTTCCATAAAATATCGACCCATGATTAAAAGAGCACCCTGTGATAATATTGTCTCGGTTCTCGTTTGATTGAGTGTTGATTGAGCCGGCCACTATAAAGCACGGCACAGTTGGTATTCGCAACATAAGATTTTTTTCCTATTTGCGGCTGGACTAATTTGTCATGAAGCTCAGATTTTGATTGGACAGAAATTTGTCACTGACAAATACTGAGAAAATAAACAAGTTTATTGCAACAGAATATAAAGAAAATTATTTGTATATATTGTTATCAGAGTAATGGTTATGTACAGCGCAATTCACGTCATGCTTCATAGTTAGACATGAATAATACGTATTTGTTTTACATATGTCACAGATAGGATTACTACGTAAATGCAAACCAGCAAAAAGAGTCATACATTCTCAAACAAGATTACATTGTGTATACAAACAGTTGTATATTACATTTTGTATACAGATAGCTGTAAATAAGATTATGTATAAACAGCTGGAAATTACATTTTGTATACAGACAGCTATAAATAACATTTTGTAAACAGAAACCTGTAAATTACATTGTGTATACAGACAGCTGTAGATTACGTTGTGTATACAGACAGTTGTGAATTACATTATATATATACAGACGTTGTACATTACACTGTGTAAACAGACAGTTGTAAATTACACTGTGTATACAGACAGTTGTAAATTACACTGTGTATAAGACGACAGTTGTAAATTACATTGTGTATACAGACAGCTGTAAATTGATTTCGTATACAGACAGTTGTAAATTACATTATGTTTACAGACAGTTGTAAATTACATTTTGTAAACAGACAGCTGTAAGAAATGGTATAGCTCCGTTCAAGATTACATTGTTGTAAATTACACTGTGTATGCAGACAGATGTAAATGACATTGTGTATAAGACCGTTGTAAATTACATTGTCTATACAGACAGCTGTAAATTACATTTTGTATACAGGCAGTTGTAAATTACAATGTGTATACATGCAGTTGTAAATTACATTGTTTTAACAGACAGTTGTAAATTACATTGTGTATAAGACGATAGCTGTAAATTACATTGTGTATACAGACAGATGTAAATTACATTGTGTGTACAGACAGATGTAAATTGCATTGTGTATACAGACAGTTGTAAATAACATTGTGTATACAGACAGCTGTAAATTACATTGTGTTTACAGACAGTTGTAAATTACATTGTGTATACAGACTGCTGTAGAGTACATTTTGTATACAGACAGCTGTGAATTACATTGTGTATAAAACAGTTGTAATTACATTGTGTACACAGCTGTAAAAATTCGTACATTCTCAAACAAGATTGCAGTTTGTCCACTACACCATATGTTTCCCTACAACACTAGTTGCCCCACGACACCACATGTTTCCCCACGACACCACATGTTCCCCACAACACCACATGTATCCCCACTTCACATGTCTCCCAACAACACCGCTTGTTTCCCCACAACACCACATGCCTCCCCACAACACCACATGTTTCCCCACAACACCACATGTTTCCCCACAACACCACATGTTTCCCCACAACATCACATGGCTCCCCACAACATCACATGTTTCCCCACGACACCGCTTGTTTCCCCACAACACCACATGTTTCCCCACAACACCACATGGCTCCCCACAACATCACATGTTTCCCCACAACACCGCTTGTTTCCCCACAACACCACGTTTCCCCACAACACCACATGTTTCCCCACAACACCACATGCCTCCCCACAACACCACATGTTTCCCCACAACACCACATGGCTCCCCACAACACCACATGGCTCCCCACAACACCACATGGCTCCCCACAACACCACATGTTTCCCCACAACACCACACGTGTCCCCACAACGCCACTTGTTTCCCCACGACACCACATGTTCCCCACACCTCCACATGTTTCCCCACAACACCACATAGTTCCCCACAATCCCACACTTGTCCTTACTACACCTCATGTTTCACAACACTTCACATATGTTTCCCAAGCACTTCACGTTTCCTAACAACATCACATGGTACCTCAATATTACTCAGAACTCCCCCCCCCCCCCCCCCCCCCCCAGAACACCACGTTTCCACACAACAGAACACCACATGTCTCCCCAATACTTCACAGGTTCCCCCAAGAACACCACGTTTCCCCACAGCACTACACCACATGGTTCCCCAATACCTCATATGTTTCTCCACAAAATCACATTTTTACACACTACACATGTGTCCACGATACTGCACATGTTCCCCAATACTTTAAATGTCAGCCCGATACACCACGCAGCCCAAAACATTTGAAAATTATTTAGAACACATTCCCTATCTGAACTTCTCTCCATATTATCCCTGTGTGTGTGTGCGTGCGTGCATGCGTGCGTGCGCGTACGTGAGAGACACGTTCAGTTGTACCGCTGGCGGCCCGCAACGGTAGGGCTGGGTAAAAGGGGTCGTGTATAGGCATGAATTAGTAGGATTCTGTCGGTAGATTTAGCCTGAAAATTGAACGAGATCTTTCTGTAAGTAGTTTGAACTGAACTAGGAATATTATATGGCATTCATTGTCAAGTAATATCGACTGGGTTGTCCACTGAAATCACAACCTTCTACTCGGAACGCACGTGGTGTTTAGTAAACTAATTTTGTTGTCAATAGCAACACGTGTCCCCCGTGGGAAATATGGGAAACTGATCAATGATCTACGCCATGCCTATCCCAACGTTTGTTTAACTTCAATTGAAATCATTGACTGATTTCTACATCTATCTATCTACCTATCTTTCCATCCATCCATCCATCCGTCACTGTTAGTAATGTTTTATGTTTCTTACGTTCAAAACGCAATCGCACAAGAAGAGAATTCTTTCATCCTGTATGAAGGACACAGGTCAGTTGAAATTGCGACATGTTTTTTTATGGACAATTTACTTTCGCTCGACTAAATTTATAAATGGAAAGGTTTCTAACCAGGAGTGTAAACGATCACTCATATGTGCGTGATTGCATCTAATGAATTTTATATAATTTACTGGAAAATTGTGAGCATGTGGGAAAGTGCTCATTTGATCTTATCCTTAGTGTCAGATAACAACAGCAGATCAAATGACACATTTGCATTTTATCTAACGTTGGTTATTTAATCGTGTACGGGGGATGTGATGCAGCCCCGATGTTTGTCCTCGCTAATCGTTCTAACATAACGGGTGACACCCCCTCACTGTCCGTTTACCCTCGCCGGGCGCACTGGCATCTCACTAACGCGGTGTCGTAATTTTGGTATGTTTTGGCTTATTTCGGTATGAAGACAATTCGCTATAGCAGCCCAGCGTGCCGTCCCACCCATCTCCTCCCGATACCAGTCATAATAAACATCGAGAGTAAACATGGCAGTAGTGTTGGGATCGACTATAGTTGTTGATAGTCTGCGAGTTTTCACGTTCCCCATGTACATGCACTGACAATGTTGTTAATTGGTGTTTGCAGGAATCTGCATCCACCTTTCTTACCCGTCAGCCACCAGCCCGCCCACTGCGGCGGACCAGCCCCCCCCCCCCCCACACACACACACACACCCAAACCACCCACATCACCCCGCCCCTACCCAAGCCAGGGCTACAAGGGTGACGTGATAGGGGGGGGGGGGGGGGGGCTGGGTTTTAACAGCTCGAGTCGCAGTTACATGTGAAATCTCCGATAAAGCAC
The DNA here is from genome assembly GCF_022045235.1 of Haliotis cracherodii. Lineage (NCBI taxonomy): Eukaryota > Metazoa > Mollusca > Gastropoda > Lepetellida > Haliotidae > Haliotis > Haliotis cracherodii. Next base: position 37,740,811 of record NW_027266286.1, read on the forward strand.
AGTTTCACTCTAACGTTACAACTGTCTCTATGCTCAATTTGATAGTTGTAGTTTTGCTGTGTTAACACTCTTCAAATGCGTCCTCTTATAGGCTTGGATACACACAATAGTAGGACACGACATGACAAAATAAAGGGTTACTTTCCAATGCGTTAATATGAGGTGAGAATTAATATCATGAATATAAAATGTGATACTGAAACCATGGGATCAATCAAGTTGCAATGTTAGCACTAATAATGTGATAAATATTAAAAGGAAAAAGGTCGATGCTTTATTTCTAAACGGGGCCTTCACATTCACAAATCGGCGATATATGTGAATTTTGAAGTTGAGTGATTTTGCATGTGAGTCTGAACTAGCGTGTACAAGTGAGCCGGGGGGACGAGTTCTGTTTGTCTAATGACGCCATTGCCGACAACTACACACAAAACTGTCGCCACGTCCTACAGCTGGTGCTCTGTTGCAAGTATCTGCTGACCGACCAATATCCTATAGATTTGTGGCCAGACCGGGGCGCAGATACGGGTCGCTGCTGGGTGGATCTACAAACCTAACAGTAGAACTCTGCAAGTTTGGCGTCATTACATAAAACAAAACTTGACTATAATCAAAATAATAAATGTCATTACATAGGTTATTTGTAAATCATATTTAAAGTGGTTTTATTTGGTGGAGACATAGATAGGGATTGGCTTACGCTTTTGGGCGTGGATTTGGCGCATTATAAATATGCACATTATAGGAACACAGAACTTCGAATTGCTTAATATGTCTACTGTGTGTCAAACGTCCACACAATATTACTGATTTTTTTTGTTTTATGAAAAGAAATAAAACATAATATAAAACATTGGAAAGATTAATTAATGTTAGCGCGATTGTTTGAATGTGATAAAGCATGTGATTAAGACCTGGCGACAAGACGCTCTTGTCCATGATTAGCGTAACATTCTTTTGTTGTTTCAACACCGATTTAAGTCAGAGATCGATAATTGTTTAGTTGAATCCAAGGAGACGAAGCGCAGATATGTCATCTATTACCAGATTGCCCGTTCAGGCGAAGGGAGCACTTTCAAACAGCTATACAGATATACAACTTAACAAAACCAAATATATCATTTTGTCCGGATTTAGTATAGACAAGGGAATATGCAAAGTAGAGAAATGCACACTATGGATTTTAGGAACAATGACGTGTTCTTAATATTGTTATTGTTATTAGCAGTAGTATTGTCGTTGTCCTAACTAACATGATTGATTTTATTTGTGACTCGTGTGATTTGTGTAATAATGACGAAGCAAATTGCTACAGTTCTTCAACTGTCCTGTTTTTTAATAAATATTTTTACCGAATTCATAGTGTTTTAAAAACTCTCTTTTAGGTTTCTTTTCGTAAATGTCTTCTAAAAATTGGCATGGCTAATTGAAAATACTACACTAGGTCAATTATGTATGGAAACACTCCAGAATCACGGTGATATGTTCACGTATCAGTTTGGGTTGAATTTCTCTATTATTGTGAAGCTATTAATGTTTGTTGGACACTTTAGTTTGGATAAATGACCTTTTTGGAACGACTGGAACTTAATAATATTGGTAGAATGTTGATTTCCCACACATCGTGCGTGTTAACGTTGTTGCGTGTCATGAGTATTGGTAGCTAATTTAATATTCCTTCATCACATGGTGTCCGAAAATAAATCTGCACATCATTTACAACCTTCGTTTGTAATTAACACATCACCAGCATTGTGTAAGAATACAGACTAAATATGTATTATATTATAGAACGTTCAGTTGTTTTAGTTTAGCCTAATCAATTAATTTATCCATGACAAACTTAGCAAGCAACGAAATTTGTGTGCCTCTTTCTTGTTTTGATATTGTCTCCATACAATCGATATATACATTTGGGATAGAATTTTCTGCAAGAGCAAACTAAATACGATCATGAGTTGTGAGACGATTGAGAATTTGAAATTGATCATTTCGGGTAAATGTACACATATGAAATGGGGCTGGGTGTACACATGCCGTCTCTCATTTCAGCTGTCACTATCGTATTGAAGGGCTTTCAGTACAACCAGCCACAGCGGCCCGCGCACACACTGTATTTTTCATTAAGAACGCATTATATTTTACTGGTTTGTTTTCTGAAGATCTGCGTTGATGATACAGTCCTCACAATTAACAGAGTTTTGGGAGAGCTATATTTCATCAGTGTTCAATGTTACTGCAATCGTTCCTATGTAGCCACAAACAAATTATGTCAAGACAGTTTCTCTTTACAATTGCTACATATATTAGCAATTCAAATATTTCTTTTACTGCAGTTTAGTATTCTGTATTTGCTCAGTGATTGTAAATGTATATATGCCTTGTAAAATTCAGCGAATTGGAAAATATTTTAACATTCTATATTTTCTGATGGTAAAATGAACATGTCTTCATCACTTGAAATGGACATGTATCTGTGAAGGACACTACCATCTACTTGTGCACTCACAACATTTGTGTTGACAATTTCGTTAACGTAATAGTCGCATCTAAACAGGGAGAGCCGTAAAGCCGACATCTCCCGCCTTGCATCGCCAAACATGTCAACAGAAACTACACGGAACACGCTACGAATTTGGAGACATTTTTTACGATCCAGTAGGATTCAAAATTCATTCATTAATCAACGTTCATCCTAACTTCTTTTATTTTTATTCAGAGATTATTTATTGCTTTCATATTTAAACCATTGCATCGTCAAATGTATGTTTCCCGACAAAGACGAATCGTACAGTTTGTTTATTTGTTTTTTTGTAAAATGCAGACACAGAGCATGATCTCGCACATTCATTGTTCATCATTTGAAAACAGTATCTGTTCAATAAAATTCAGAACAAAGCATGTATGTATCTTCCTTTCATGACACTGCAGTTTCAGCTTAATGAAGAATTGGATTTCTTGCTGAAAGTGATCCTCAAAAGATGTTCACGATAGATTCAATTACTCTTCTTAATTTTAATGGAAGTCGTTACTAATTGAATTATGTATGAATTTTTATTTCAAATCATTAACATATAAAAGCTACGTGTGAATAACCGAATATCCATTTTGACTGTATGAACTCTTCGAAAAACTCTCCGCAGAAACTAACTGAATGATTCACAATAAGGTGTAGGCTAGTCTCATCCCCTATCTTCAAGTCACTGGTTGTTGATAAATAGTTTTGAGTGCGGTTTGTGTGCACATGAAGGTACGTGTGAACAACTAGGCCAGTAAAATAGCACATTTTGTAAAATAATACCAATAAGTTGCAATAACTTTTTAACAAAATGTAGTAACAGTAAAAGCCTTCATATTGATAAACTTGCTATCCTGTGTAAAACGATTCAGTTATAATTAATTGGATTAAATAGGTAATTTTGGCACAGAATTATGAAGGCAAATCATTGCATATACATGTATGTAAGGTTTGCAGTGTACATCATACTCACAACAGGAAGACCTGGCAGTAAATCTACTTTCCACATTGGCCAAAACAACACTGATTGCTCAACACTCCAACATATATTTGAAACGATGGATCCTTACTTCTGAGTTACAAACAGCGTGTCCCCTAATAAACCATATATCTAAATTTTGCAACGGAAATCTATTTTCGGCACAATACACTGTAAATGTTTCTTAAAAAAGAAATTGACCCTTTGTTTAAAAGAAATTTCGACCAATGTCGAGAACAGTAGCGCAATCTCCTTTACTGAAATATGTGCACCAAAATAGCCTATACTTACCAGGTAATCCTGCGCGCTCGTACCGGAGCAGGTGTAGACAGCAAGCAAGTGGTCACCACAGATATCGTCAACACACTGGGCAATAACGAGGTTACAGCTGAAGCGGCCAATCACATATACCAGTTTGGTTTGAAGCATTTGACTAGTTACCTCCCCGTTATACAGCAGCGCATACATAAAACTTGGATCAGTGAAAAAATTGTATAATTGTGAGGAATAGGACGATTACTTTATAAATTCAGGCAAGATGTTGCAGATCTATATTAAGTTCAGTGAAACATCGACACACCAGACTAGTTAAATCAAAATCATTTGCACCGTCCGGACAAACCAATTTAAAAGTACATTCTCTATTTGTCAGCTTCCGAAATGCAGGGTTCAGTTGGATTAACATTATGTGGATTAACAAGGTTTAGCTTTTAAGAGTTTGGTCACTAATATTTAAACAAAACGTCACATGCCCTAGTATTATAAGAATGTACATTAATATAGTTCTGTATTTACATTCGATGTTAGCTATGTTGAGACAGCATTTCTAGTGTGAACGAAATGAAGTAAATTCTTGTTGATCTGACCAATGCGAACATACGTAGCCTGCCCACACGATGGAATACCGTTCAAACATACCAAATTCATCTGGATTGCCAACCAGTTAAAGGGTTTGATCATAACAATTGTACATTGAAAGGATCTAAACATAACTCATGTACAGTGAAAGGATCTAAATAACTCATGTACAGTGAAAGGATCTAAACATAACTCATCTACAGTGAAAGGTTTTTAACTTACCACATGTAGAGTTACAGTTTAAAACATACCATATGTACAGTACCAGGTTTAAACGTACCAAATTCAATCAATCTTTATTCATGGTACTGATGAGGCCAAAGACCTATAGCACGTAGTCTGTGTGTGTTAAAAGTTCATACACTTTCTCAGTTTCATAGCATGATAAATGAGCATAGATAATTGTTTGATAGTTTCTGAACAATCACATGACAATAATTTACTAAATTTGTTAACATTTGGATTGTGGTAGAAATGGTTATTTAGATATTTTGCTTTTAATCATTATACACCCGACATACACATTAAAGTGATATTCATCTTCAATACAATCATTTTTACAAATTCCTACAAAGCCTATGTTCTCTGGAAATACCTACATATCTGCCTTTTGCAAGAAATAGACCATGTGATCAACAACGAAATAGAAAAAGAGCTGTTCTGAACTTACATAAATTTACATTTAAACGATAAGGGTTTTTTAAAGTACACAGCCTATGTAATATGGTCTAAAACTCTAAGATTTTTTAATATGCCTACTAAAAGCTTGCAATGAAATGTTATGTGCATTCTTTGACCAAGTTAATCTACTTGTAAAACACTTACTTACGTATTTTAAAAATGAAACAGCTTCTACATGATTCCCCCTATAATGCCATTTTTTCTTTCTATGCAAGTTACCACCATTTTTAAAACAGCAACATTAGTTTTATCAATTTTTTAGTAAGTTTCGACCCATCACAATAGCACTCTAATACATGTATTTGCTTTTGCAAGCCAGGTTTTGAGCTTGATATGCTAATTAATCTATAGAAAGGAAACATAGAAACATACTTAATATACACCCTTGACGGATCATATTACAGTGACATGTTTTTAACATACCACACATGTTGAGTGTCAGGGTTTTAACATATTACACATGTAAAGTGTCAGGGTTTTAACATACTACACATGTAGAGTCTCAGTGTTTTAACATACTACACATGTTGAGTGTCAGGGTTTTAACATACTACACATGTTGAGTGTCAGGGTTTTAACATATTACACATGTAGAGTGTCAGGGTTTTAACATACTACACATGAAGAGTGTCGGGGTTTTAACATACTACACATGTAGAGTGTCAGGGTTTTAACACACTACACATGTAGAGTGTCAGCGTTTTAACATACCACACATGTAGAGTGTCAGGGTTTTAACATACTACTCATGTTGAGTGTCAGGATTTTAAAATACCACACATGTAGAGTGTCAGGGTTGTAGCATACTACACATTGAGAGTGTCAGGGTTTTAAGATACTAAACGTGTAGAGTGTCAGGGTTTTAACATACCACATGCAGAGTGTCAGGGTTTTAACATACCACACATGTAGAGTGTCAGGTTTTTAACCTACTACACGTGTAGAGTGTCAGTGTTTTAACAAACTACACATGTAGAGTGTTGGGGTTTTAACATACTACACATGTAGAGTGTCAGGATTTTAACATACGACATGTAGAGTGTCCGGGTTTTAACATACTACACATGTAGAGTGTCATGGTTTTAACATACTACATATCTATAGTATCAGGGTTTTAACATACCACACATCAAGAGTGTCAGGGTTTTAAAATACTACACATGTAGAGTGTCAGGGTTTTAACATACCACATGTAGAGTGTCAGGGTTTTAAAATACCACACATGTAGAGTGTCAGGGTTTTAACATACTACACATCAAGAGAGTCAGGGTTTTAACATACCACATGTAGAGTGTCAGGGTTTTAACATACCACACATGTAGAGTGTCAGTGTTTTAACATACCACATGTAGAGTGTCAGGGTTTTAAAATACCACACATGTAGAGTGTCAGGGCTTTAACATACTACACATGTAGAGTGTCAGTGTTTTAACATACTACACATGTAGAGTCTCAGTGTTTTAGCATACTACACATATAGAGTGTCAGGGTTTTAACATATCACACATGTAGAGTGTCAGGATTTTAACATACTACACATCAAGAGTGTCAGGGTTTTAACATACCACACATGTAGAGAGTCAGGTTTTTAACCTACTACACGTGTAGAGTGTCAGGGTTTTAACATCCTACACATGTAGAGTGTCGGGGTTTTAACATACTACACATGTAGAGTGTCAGGATTTTAACATACCACACATCAAGAGTGTCAGGGTTTTAACATATTACACATGTAGAGTGTCAGGGTTTTAACATACCACATGTAGAGTGTCAGGGTTTTAAAATACCACACATGTAGAGTGTCAGGGCTTTAACATACTACACATGTAGAGTGTCAGTGTTTTAACATACTACACATGTAGAGTGTCAGTGTTTTAACATACTACACATATAGAGTGTCAGGGTTTTAACATACCACACATGTACAGTATCAGGGTTTTAACATACCACACATGTACAGTATCAGGGTTTTCATATACCACACATGTACAGTATCAGGGTTTTTATCACATGTAGAGTGTCAGGGTTTTAAAATACCACACATGTAGAGTGTCAGGGTTTTAACATACTACACATCAAGAGTGTCAGTGTTTTAACATACCACATGTAGAGTGTCAGGGTTTTAAAATACCACACATGTAGAGTGTCAGGGCTTTAACATACTACACATGTAGAGTGTCAGTGTTTTAACATACTACACATGTAGAGTCTCAGTGTTTTAACATACTACACATATAGAGTGTCAGGGTTTTAACATATCACACATGTAGAGTGTCAGGATTTTAACATACTACACATCAAGAGAGTCAGGGTTTTAACATACCACATGTAGAGTGTCAGGGTTTTAACATACCACACATGTAGAGTGTCAGTGTTTTAACATACCACATGTAGAGTGTCAGGGTTTTAAAATACCACACATGTAGAGTGTCAGGGCTTTAACATACTACACATGTAGAGTGTCAGTGTTTTAACATACTACACATGTAGAGTCTCAGTGTTTTAGCATACTACACATATAGAGTGTCAGGGTTTTAACATATCACACATGTAGAGTGTCAGGATTTTAACATACTACACATCAAGAGTGTCAGGGTTTTAACATACCACACATGTAGAGAGTCAGGTTTTTAACCTACTACACGTGTAGAGTGTCAGGGTTTTAACATCCTACACATGTAGAGTGTCGGGGTTTTAACATACTACACATGTAGAGTGTCAGGATTTTAACATACCACACATCAAGAGTGTCAGGGTTTTAACATATTACACATGTAGAGTGTCAGGGTTTTAACATACCACATGTAGAGTGTCAGGGTTTTAAAATACCACACATGTAGAGTGTCAGGGCTTTAACATACTACACATGTAGAGTGTCAGTGTTTTAACATACTACACATGTAGAGTGTCAGTGTTTTAACATACTACACATATAGAGTGTCAGGGTTTTAACATACCACACATGTACAGTATCAGGGTTTTAACATACCACACATGTACAGTATCAGGGTTTTCATATACCACACATGTACAGTATCAGGGTTTTTATCACATGTAGAGTGTCAGGGTTTTAAAATACCACACATGTAGAGTGTCAGGGTTTTAACATACTACACATCAAGAGTGTCAGTGTTTTAACATACCACATGTAGAGTGTCAGGGTTTTAAAATACCACACATGTAGAGTGTCAGGGCTTTAACATACTACACATGTAGAGTGTCAGTGTTTTAACATACTACACATGTAGAGTCTCAGTGTTTTAACATACTACACATATAGAGTGTCAGGGTTTTAACATATCACACATGTAGAGTGTCAGGATTTTAACATACTACACATCAAGAGTGTCAGGGTTTTAACATACCACACATGTAGAGAGTCAGGTTTTTAACCTACTACACGTGTAGAGTGTCAGGGTTTTAACATCCTACACATGTAGAGTGTCGGGGTTTTAACATACTACACATGTAGAGTGTCAGGATTTTAACATACCACACATCAAGAGTGTCAGGGTTTTAACATACTACTCATGTTGAGTGTCAGGATTTTAAAATACCACACATGTAGAGTGTCAGGGTTGTAGCATACTACACATTGAGAGTGTCAGGGTTTTAAGATACTAAACGTGTAGAGTGTCAGGGTTTTAACATACCACATGCAGAGTGTCAGGGTTTTAACATACCACACATGTAGAGTGTCAGGTTTTTAACCTACTACACGTGTAGAGTGTCAGGGTTTTAACAAACTACACATGTAGAGTGTTGGGGTTTTAACATACTACACATGTAGAGTGTCAGGATTTTAACATACGACATGTAGAGTGTCCGGGTTTTAACATACTACACATGTAGAGTGTCATGGTTTTAACATACTACATATCTAGAGTATCAGGGTTTTAACATACCACACATCAAGAGTGTCAGGGTTTTAAAATACTACACATGTAGAGTGTCAGGGTTTTAACATACCACATGTAGAGTGTCAGGGTTTTAAAATACCACACATGTAGAGTGTCAGGGTTTTAACATACTACACATCAAGAGAGTCAGGGTTTTAACATACCACATGTAGAGTGTCAGGGTTTTAACATACCACACATGTAGAGTGTCAGTGTTTTAACATACCACATGTAGAGTGTCAGGGTTTTAAAATACCACACATGTAGAGTGTCAGGGCTTTAACATACTACACATGTAGAGTGTCAGTGTTTTAACATACTACACATGTAGAGTCTCAGTGTTTTAACATACTACACATATAGAGTGTCAGGGTTTTAACATATCACACATGTAGAGTGTCAGGATTTTAACATACTACACATCAAGAGTGTCAGGGTTTTAACATACCACACATGTAGAGAGTCAGGTTTTTAACATACTACACGTGTAGAGTGTCAGGGTTTTAACATCCTACACATGTAGAGTGTCGGGGTTTTAACATACTACACATGTAGAGTGTCAGGATTTTAACATACCACACATCAAGAGTGTCAGGGTTTTAAAATACTACACATGTAGAGTGTCAGGGTTTTAACATACCACATGTAGAGTGTCAGGGTTTTAAAATACCACACATGTAGAGTGTCAGGGCTTTAACATACTACACATGTAGAGTGTCAGTGTTTTAACATACTACACATGTAGAGTGTCAGTGTTTTAACATACTACACATATAGAGTGTCAGGGTTTTAACATACCACACATGTACAGTATCAGGGTTTTAACATACCACACATGTACAGTATCAGGGTTTTCATATACCACACATGTACAGTATCAGGGTTTTTATCACATGTAGAGTGTCAGGGTTTTAACATACCACACATGTAGAGTGTCAGGGTTTTAACATACTACACATCAAGAGTGTCAGGGTTTTAACATACCACATGTAGAGTGTCAGGGTTTTAACATACCACACATGTAGAGTGTCAGGGTTTTAACATACTACACATGTAGAGTGTCAGGGTTTTAACATACCACACATGTAGAGTGTCAGGGCTTTAACATACTACACATGTAGATTGTCAGTGTTTTAACATACCACACATGTAGAGCGTCAGGGTTTTAACATACTACACATGTAGATTGTCAGTGTTTTAACATACTACACATATAGAGTATCAGTGTTTTAACATACTACACACGTACAGTATCAAGGTTTTCACATACTACACATGTACAGTATCAGGGTTTTCACATATCACACATGTACAGTATCAGGGTTTTAACATACCACACATGTACAGTATCAGGGTTTTAACATACCACACATGTACAGTATCAGGGTTCTAACATACTACATGTACAGCGTCAGTGTTTTAACATACCACATGTATAGTGTTATGGTTTTAACATACCACATGTATAGTGTCAGTGTTTTAACATACCACATGTACAGTGTTAGGGTTTTCAGACAGAGTTTTCAGCATACAATACTGACACACTGACTGACACTATTTGAACACATAACGATGGCGCCTTTATAACAAGACTTAAATGCATGATTGTATACACAATATCGTTAATGTATGAATGAATAAAGTATAAATCAATAGATTTTAACATCATCACAGTCAATTACTATTTCTGACTTGATGTCCTGTTTGTGTTGGTTCTTGTTCTGTCTCTTTTGCAACCTGTGTAACAGCAAGGGGGTTATCATCAATAAAGTACACCAAAGAGATAATTTTCAATTAAGTCAGAGCTGTGCGATATACTGACACCATAGCAAACTTTTATAAGCTCATTTAAAGTCATACGTCAGTGCAGTACCGATATGACTGTGTACTGACTGTGGTTCAACCACATACCAACACTAGGAGCTGACTGTGGTACAACCACACATCCACAGTACGAGCTGACTGTGGTACAACCACGTACCCACACTAGGAGCTGACTGTGGCACAACCACACATCCACACTAGGAGCTGACTGTGGTACAACCACATACCCACACTAGGAGCTGACTGTGGTACAACCACATACCCACACTAGGAGCTGACTGTGGTACAACCACACATCCACACTAGGAGCTGACTGTGGCACAACCACACATCCACACTAGGAGCTGACTGTGGTACAACCACATACCCACACTAGGAGCTGACTGTGGTACAACCACACATCCACACTAGGAGCTGACTGTGGAACAACCACATAGCCACACCATGAGCTCACTCGATATCTCCAACATAGCTACACTAGGAACTAACTGTGATATACATGAGATAGCTACACTAGGAATGTGGTACAATCATAAAGCGACATTGGGACATGGATGCGGTACAATCATATAGCGACACTGTAAGCCCATGTTATAGCTTCCACATGGACAAAAGTAAGTTTTGTACGCGTAACTAGAAAGAGCTCATCCATTAGCCCATTGAAGGGGACGATCAGAATACATGCCATGTCAGTCGTTTGATTGTCTCTCTTTAGCAATATTTGTTGAGTAGTAGATAATCACATCACACAGTAATCGAACAGAGAAATAATGTAATGCTTGTTCGTTTGGTGGTAGTCTGAGGAGAGACGAGAAAGTCAATTCACTCAAAATGATACACATTCACTGGTGAATTTACCCTGTATCCTGCCCAATACCCACTACGTCCATGCCCTGCGCTCCCCAACCTTGGTCTGACTGTCTTCTACCCTGCCTCATCCCACCCGGGCGCTCCTCAAAACCGGGGACCTAGAAGCTACTGCGAATAATAGAAGCGGTCTAAGAATACATCCCGGTGTTATCTGGTGTCTTCTGTACAAATATTTGTGTGGTTTGGATGTTCATATCAAGTGGCTGGTGTTTGAGCAAGCGGCTGCCCTCTCTTAAGTCCGATAAGAGTGAGATGTACAACTACCGCACACATCCGCAGCAGTGATACAGCAGCACCCTGGAGGAGCAACAGTCAGTGCTGCTTTAAATGCAATAGTATATCTTGTGCACATGCACATGCACATCCCGCTGACGATGTGTTCAGGTATCTTTATAGGTTCACCCACCAAACAGACACATCTGTACACAGGCCCGTTATGCCTGATGCACCTCCACAAATATACGAGTTAATCATTATATCCACTCTAGACGGTGTATTTCTGATGTTGAGGCATTTGCCTCACGCACATGCGACAATGGCCGCCATTGTCACATTTAGATTCGTTCCGCCAGTATTTAACTCACGGTACATTATCTTCCCATGTCCTCCGAATGTCTTTCATATACAACACTTCAATATATCAAAGAAATCATTCTAACGTACATTAAGACATTTTTAAAATATTAATGTATTCCATCAAGCAAGTCTAGCCGTAAACTACGCACACCCATTTCCCTCCACTAGTTTTATGCCACCTACCCGACTGCGAAAATAACCCTCGACCTCGCTACCCTCCCTTTTGATCTGATCACCAATAGGATGTTATCGTAATGGATTTTTTTCAGAGTGAAAAAATGACGGGCAAATTTAAATTGCTCTGTATATAATGGGGTACATGATACGAACGCTTTGCTTGGAGAGGGCCGAAGATGGCGGATGTTATTCTTTGATACTAATCTAGGAACTGGATATCTTTGGGTTCGCATCTGGAAATGACACATTAAATTACTGTGTAACACGCTAAAACGTTATGAACTGTAAATATATTTGCACATATGTTTTCCAATATTTTGAAAAATCATATCCGTTAATGCACCAGTCTCTGTGTCATGTTCATATTACATGGTATTCGAGCATATATGCATTCAACACATTCATCATCATCATTATATAGAAGTATACCATATCACCCACCACAAGCTCTACCTCAACCTGTGACCTCCTCGAGCTCTGAGACCCCGCGATCCCTACTACCCCAACAGCTAACAAAACACTAAACCCCACCCTTTGGTTTCACTCCATCTGCCCTACATTCTCCCCCACATTTATTCCTGTCTGCACCGCATCGAGTGTATTGGTGTAATCCTAATTTCGTCGACATACAAAGTCATGGTAATGGACTTCCGATGGTGAAAATTACAAATGCAAACACATCCATAATGCTATCATAACTATCAAATAATTTACTCGCCCTATTTAATGAGGAAAATATGTATAATTGCTTGACTAGCGAATAATTTGCAAATATCCCCTATTATCATCTGACAACAGCACCCCTGAAACGTGAACAAATGAAGGGGATTTAGATTGGTTTCCCATATTCTAGCTGTCTGTCCTAGCTTGCCTCCCCTACTTCCAGTATGGAAATACTTTGACCACTTATCTACCTACTGCTTCAATAGACCAGACATCAGGGCCCTGCTTATCGCGCTACTGCCTAGTGCTCTTTGATGATTAAAAATCACTTTATCTTTTACATTGAGTTATCATCCTATCTTTCAGCTTTTAATACCTAGCGGTCCTGTATGCTACGACTCCATATTATTTGTAAATAATATGATGTAAACATGCTTCGATTTCAGCCACTAAACCCAAACCCACTTCCTCACCTCAGGCATAATCATCATAATGATGAGCTTGGTGTGTCTGACACATCTGACATACTCTGCAGTCTTTCACTGATATTGTCACACGCAATATCTTTCATTTACCTGCGCCGTGCAGGAGAACGTGCCTCTATGCAACTGATACCCTACAGCTGTCAGTATAAAGTCCGAAGCAAACTGCTTCATGACCATACCAGATCCCGTCAATCGCCGGATCCAGCTGCCCGCTAAAAGTACGTTGTTTGTGTCAGATGGCGTTTATTTTGTTTGCAAATGGAATACGTCCACCAACCTTCCGCGTTGCGGTTGTAAACAACAGTGAACCCCCGAATGAGAGACATGTCATGATTTACATTTCTTCGTTGTATTAAACACAGACAATGTTCAGGTTCTCTCCAACTTTCACAACGTTTATGACCAACCAATTCCCAAACATCCTTCCAACCTACTGTCAACCCGCCTGCACAACCCTGACAGCCGGTCAACCCGCCTGCACAAGCCTGACAGCCTTCCTGTCCAACTTCCTGTCATTCCGCCTGCACAACCCTGACAGCCTTCCTGTCCAACTTCCTGTCAACCCGCCTGCATAACCCTGACAGCCTTCCTGTCCAACTTCCTGTCAACCCGCCTGCACAACCCTGACAGCCTTCCTGTCCAACTTCCTGTCATTCCGCCTGCACAACCATGACAGCCTTCCTGTCCAACTTCCTGTCCACCCGCCCGCACAACCCTGACAGCCTTTCTGTCCAACTTCCTGTCAACCCACCTGCATAACCCTGACAGCCTTCCTGTCCAACTTCCTGTCCACCCGCCTGCACAACCCTGACAGCTTTCCTGTCCAACTTCCTGTCAACCCGCCTGCACAAGCCTGACAGCCTTCCTGTCCAACTTCCTGTCCACCCGCCTGCACAAGCCTGACAGCCTTCCTGTCCAACTTCCTGTCAACACGCCTGCATAACCCTGACAGCCTTCCTGTCCAACTTCCTGTCCACCCGCCTGCACAAGCCTGACAGCCTTCCTGTCCAACCTCCTGTCCACCCGCCTGCACAACCCTGACAGCCTTCCTGTCCAACTTCCTGTCAACCCGCCTGCACAAGCCTGACAGCCTTCCTGTCCAACTTCCTGTCAACCCGCCTGCAAAACCTGACAGCCTTCCTGTCCATCTTCCTGTCCACCCGCCCGCACAAGCCTGACAGCCTTCCTGTCCAACTTCCTGTCCACCCGCCCGCACAACCCTGACAGCCTTCCTGTCCAACTTCCTGTCAAACCGCCTGCATAACCCTGACAGCCTTCCTGTCCAACTTCCTGTCCACCCGCCTGCACAACCCTGACAGCTTTCCTGTCCAACTTCCTGTCAACCCGCCTGCACAACCCTGACAGCCTTCCTGTCCAACTTCCTGTCAACCCGCCTGCACAACACTGACAGCCTTCCTGTCCAACTTCCTGTCAACCCGCCTGCACAACCCTGACATCTTTCCTGTCCATCTTCCTGTCCACCCGCCTGCACAACCCTGACAGCCTTCCTGTCCAACTTCCTGTCCACCCGCCCGCACAAGCCTGACAGCCTTCCTGTCCAACTTCCTGTCCACCCGCCCGCACAACCCTGACAGCCTTCCTGTCCAACTTCCTGTCAACCCGCCTGCATAACCCTGACAGCCTTCCTGTCCAACTTCCTGTCCACCCGCCCGCACAACCCTGACAGCTTTCTGTCCAACTTCCTGTCAACCCGCCTGCACAACCCTGACAGCCTTCCTGTCCAACTTCCTGTCAACCCGCCTGCACAAGCCTGACAGCCTTCCTGTCCAACTTCCTGTCCACCCGCCTGCACAAGCCTGACAGCTTTCCTGTCCAACTTCCTGTCAACCCGCCTGCACAACCCTGACAGCCTTCCTGTCCAACTTCCTGTCCACCCGCCTGCACAACCCTGACAGCCTTCCTGTCCAACCTCCTGTCCACCCGCCTGCACAACCCTGACAGCCTTCCTGTCCACCCGCCTGCACAACCCTGACAGCCTTCCTATCCAACTTCCTGTCAACCCGCCCGCACAACTCTGGCAGCCTTCTTGTTGACAGAAAGGGTTGACAGCTTGGCATGACATATAACATAGGGTTGGCAGAAAGTGTTGAAAAGGGAAAGAAAAATATCCTGTCAACCCCGTGCAACACTTATATCTTGCATCACGACTTATCCACGTCAGCAAAGTAGAAAATAACAAAGGCTTGATTTTTTTGTATTCCCTTTACACATATATTCTTCTAGAAATACGGGGAATATAATGTCAAACATTATACGAAATGTGAACACATAGTTAACAAGACAAACATGAATGTTGGCGTGCACCCAGTGCTCAACCCGTATGTTAATGGTGAGTGTTGACATTTAACTTACTCACTTTTGTAACTCGTAATTATCTACAAATCTGTCACTCCCTCTTTGCTCAATAAACCGTCCTTGTTAGCTAGCGTAGTGACCACGCCCTGCTCTAGCCCTGTACGCTTGTCCCTTGTTCCGATGGACACCAAACAGAAGGTGCAAATCACAGTGCTTTGTTCCCACACACCGTCTGACAATCTCCTTTCTCTCATTTTGTGTGCTTAATATTCAATAGGTGTTCTGTTGATTGTACCTCCGCACTCTCTGACAGTTATATGATATTACAGTCAGTGATATGTATACACAGTGTGGCAGGAGTTATACAGCTAGATTGAAGCGCTGGTACAATAGTATATCTGTCTGCTTGATGTGAGAGTAGGAGAGGCCATCTCATTAGTGCAGATTCACTCTGCACCTGTAAAGTAAGGTAATTTGCTGTAACTTGAAATACCGTAGATTGAATATACTGTAATTTTGAAGAATTTGTATTTTGTACTTCGGGTAGATACCAAACAGCCTCCGATGTCTAGTGGACAGAGCGTTTCCTGGGGAGCAGGAGGTCGGTGTTGTCAATGCCATTGCCTCTGCTCAGTTACAGACTGCTGATAGGTGAGGCAGTCTGGTGTCAATGCCATTACCTCTACTCAGTTTCAGACTGCTGATAGGTGAGGCAGTCTGGTGTCAATGCCATTGCCTCTGCTCAGTTACAGACTGCTGATGGGTGAGGCAGTCTGGAGTCAATGCCATTGCCTCTGCTCGGTTACAGACTGCTGATGGGTGAGGGAGTCTGGTGTCAATGTCATTGCCTCTGCTCAGTCAAAGACTGCTGATGGGTGAGGCAGTCTGGTGTCAATGCCATTGCCTCTGCTCAGTTACAGACTGCTGATGGGTGAGGGAGTCTGGTGTCAATGCCTTTGCCTCTGCTCAGTCACAGACTGCTGATGGGTGAGGCAGGCTGGTGTCAATGCCATTGTCTCTGCTCAGTTACAGACTGCTAACGGGTGAGGCAGTCTGGTGTCAATGTCATTGCCTCTGCTCAGTTACAGATTGCTGACGGGTGAGGCAGTCTGGTGTCAATGCCATTGTCTCTGCTCAGTTACAGACTGCTGATGGGCAAGGCAGGCTGGTGTCAATGCCATTGTCTCTGCTCAGTTACAGACTGCTGATGGGCAAGGCAGTCTGGTGTCAATGCCATTGTCACTGCCCACTTCACGATCCCTGATAGGTAAGATGGCCTAGTGTTGACGCCATTGACACTGTCCAGTTAAGGACCGCAATTCCCATCCCTTTGATCAATACCTCAGTGCAACCTCTCAACAAGCACATAGCCTTGACTCCACGTTTGTCGATGTCCGTCCAAAACAGACACGACTATACTGGTGTTGCGTTAAGTTGATTCATTTTGTAACGCATTCAAAAATACTTGAAATTTACAGGATTGAACAAACTAGAATTGGATCCATCCCCGTCAAGTTTGCAAACATTTGTCATTCCTGTGAAAACTTTGGTGACTTGGCCGCCATCACTCTTCCCCCGCACCTGACTTATATGTTTGTTTGTTTGTTTTCTGTCGACCTCTAAATGCCTGAAATTCTCTCAAATTAGATCCTAAGACTAATAAAACAAAAACTTCGATTTTCTAAATTACTTTGTCTGCTTTCTTAAACACAGACATGTCAGTGTCGACGATTTGTGGCCATTGTCAAATGTAAATGTTTTACGCTCCAATAAAAAAACCTCTTATGTCTAGAGGCTTACCCTCTATGAATTATTTCTTCTGGAAATAAAGTCGAATCTGAGCAGTCTGCCTAGAAGGTTATGGAAGGTACCAATGGTACAATCAGTTGTTGAACATTTACTTTAAACTTAAATGCTGATTTGAATTACATATATTTGCTTCAAATATATCTTAATATTAGTTTTAGATCCCCAGACGTTAGGTAGGTGTATCCTCACAACAGGTTTATTAGATGCATCGACACTTGAGAAAGTTAGACTTAATTCAATTAAGTAGGCATCACGTTTCAAATAATAAATTTATGTATAACTATTAATAACTCAGTCCATAAAACACCTAAGGATTGAGTCAGAATCACGTGTTATTCATTAACATACTATATTCACTTTAACTGACCGTAGTTCATATGAAGGCCACACTACTTTTACTTGCTTTACGGATCCGCCGACTGTAAATTTTGTTGAAATGGTAAAAATTAATTCAGAATTTGATTTGCATTGCTTAAAGTAACAGGTGTGTTGCAACTTCTACCCCCACACTAAACCATTTTTATTCCATTTATACCAGTGGAGAAAATAACTAAAAATGAAATTGCTTTTTCTTTTTCCTGCAAAAAATCCGTGTAGCAAGTACAAAAAATGGGTTTTGTATATTTCAAATATCAAATATAGTTGCATTGAAATTGTTGTAATGACAATGTCCGGTTGATGTCATCCCAACACACAAGGTGATGCCGTCGCCTGATTAGGCAGCTGTTGACGGCATGGGTGGCCTACATAGGATTGCGATGTCAAATGGTTGTGATCTCGGATATCAACAATGAATCGCCAATGTCTTGTGCACTACATCGCACTGTATTTACAATTCAGCAATATATGTTTCTTTCATATCAGAAACCACGAATATCTTCAAATCATCTTACCGCCGAAGTTTTTATTCCATCTTTATTTATTTCGCTTTTTGACATATGATATTATGCTGTAATTGTACATAAAATTAGTATGAAATACATGTATTTGATTCCTTTTGAACACGAGTGTCTAAACTAAAGAACTTGGGTTCTTAATTGTTTCTGATAAAAAAAACTGATTTTGCCTTTCATTATAGACCGAGACAAACTATATTCCTGATGTTCACACCTTTAGTTGTGGTCGCAAGGTAAAATTAGATCTCTTTATTATACCTGCGAGTGGAGGAAACGTGCCGCGCTCAAATCAAGTCAACAGGTTTCCAAGGAGCTAGTCAAACATACGTTGGAATTAGAGATAGTATCACAAGACTAAATGTTGTCTTACAGGAAATTTAATCACACTCATTGTGACATTTGTATTGTTTTAAGTTGTAGTTGGCACTTTGATAAAGAGCGCAATTTGTGTGTGTGTGTGTGTGGTGTGTGTATGTGTGTGTGTGTGTGTGTGAAGAAACAGCTGGGGAAGTCAGAAGTACGACGCGTGAAAATGTTCCTAAAATGTTGATTGTCGATGATGACTATGAAATTTAAAACCAATGTGACCAGCCTGAATTGATTTCAATTGTCTACTCGCAACTAGTCAGGTGAGTACAGGGATCTTTTATCGATTTGACGCGCGCGAAGTTTTCTAAATGCACCAACAGCCGTCAAATTGATCTGGTAATTCAAATTTAGCATCTCTGGAAGTAATATGTTTTCAAAAGGGCAGCAGTGTCTCCTTTCATGGATTTTGGTATCATTTATTCCTTGTAGAGTGTCAGTTTTCAAGCAAATATATAAACACGGGAACAGCTATGGTATACAATTGATGGGAAAAAACTGGAGCCAGAGGATCGCCTTGCAGAACCGCGAAATGTCATAGAGGTCTTAACGCATGCGTAAATGGTGCGTGTCGACAATTGACTAGCCAGGCGCGATTTGCGGCATCAATTGATCAAATTTGGCCGATCTAGGAAAAGTAAATATGGAAAAACCTAAGGATGGTGGCTGAGGTTTTTCAACATATTGTTGTGTTCACAGGCTGTGGTAGTACACCGTAGGCTCAGGTTTCACGACTTGCCTATCGTGTGTCTCCGGGTTGTTTCAGCATGTTTCTTAAAGAAGTATTCTTATGGGTGTCAGTTGAGTGGAGTTACAGTAAGTAAGGTCGGCATTCAGGTGAAGAAAGAAAAGAGATCGATGTCAGTTGCAGGCTAATTAGTGTGAGAGATGCTGGCGGTTAGCAAGTCGATTGTACAAACTGTGGGCTAGCAGAATGAGTTGAACTGCGGGCTTCAATGCTTGTTTAAGATGCAATTTTTTTCTGATCAATGTCCACCCTTCGTAAGGAATGATCATTCATATAGTAACAACACATTTCCTGTAATAATTGGTTTATTGGACTCTGCCTTTAGTAAAACAAACCATACGTCCAGTTGTTAAAGTGTTTATATTCACTTTGTTGTAATATATGCTGCCAATAGTATCACTTTCATATATGCCGTATGTTAATTATTGGTTTATTGGACGATTCCTTTGGTAAAACATCCAGTGTTTAAAGTGTTAAATTCATTTTGATATTATATATGATGCGAATAGCAGCACTTAAAACATGTGTTCACTTGGCGTCGGCAAATGTAGTTCATACATGATCTTACGACTTGATGCAATTACAGATTACTGGGTATATACAAGCAATATATCTTACGTCAGTTATGGTGAGAGATATAGTGAGCTGTTGCTACCGCGTACACAATAACAACGATATTTGGATATCCAATATTTCCTCTGAACTTTGATAACGTCACAAATATTCGTATTTTCTGAGACGTTAAACGTCATAAACCGGTCGGCGAATCATAAAACTTCACAAGCCATCCCCATTTCGGTTGAACTGTGTCGAAAACAACATATATATTGATAGAAGCAGGTGAAACAGATAACATTATGTTGTCTATTACTGAAAGCTTTTGAACACTGATGTGTATATTTTGAAGAAATTGCATGTCATTATGTTGTGAGTAATGTTTGAAAGTCGAATGTCTGTACGCATTGCACGATATCTCGGACCCGATAGCGGACACATAGCATCCTCTTTGCCATGATTGAAGACACAACATTATCTCTGTCTTGATTGAAGACACCATATTCTCTCCGGCATTAGAGAAACAGCATTATCCCTGTCCTGATACTGTCAATGGCATTGCAGAAACATTATCTCTGTCCTGATAAGAGACAATATTCTCCCTCTCCTGAATGTAGGCACACTATTTTCTCTACCCTGATTGCAGACACTGCAGTCTTTCCTCCCTGATGGCAGACATGACACTCACTCTGCCCTGATTGCAGGTACATCATTTCTCTGCTCTGATTGCAACTACAGCATTATTTCTGCCCTGTTTGAAGACACATAACATTCTCTCCGTCCTGATGGCAGACATGGCACTCACTCTGCCCTGATTGCAGGCACAGCATTATTTCTGCCCTGAGCGCCGACACAATATTCCCTCTGCCCTGATTGCTGACACTGCACTAATTCTGCCCTGATTGCAGGCACAGCATTATCACTGCCCTGATTGCAGATTCAGCATTATCTCTGCACTGATTGAAGACATATATCATCAATACACCCATACAACATACCTATTCTTTCTGACGTTGTTGCATGTACCACAACACATGTATTGTCTTTGACTTTATTGCAAGTACCAATCAAGAACAATGCTGTTTGAGGTGTCCGCATGTACATGTACATTCTTTGATAACATTGAGGTGTGTGTGACAGCCTAGTAGTCACAGCGTATCGTCCAACACTCAGATGTAATTCCTCACCTGGGTAGGGCAGCCCCATGTCAGTTCCTGATGCCTCCGTGATATCCGGAATGTTGCGTAAATGGTGCAGGAAAGAATTCTTATTGTACCCTTGTTGTTTAGTATAATACCTAACTTAAACGAAACTATATGGTCGGGGTACAGTCCAAATCGTGATGTGATTGAGGAAAAGTACAATGTGTCAATTGTTAAAGTCTGATACAAGGTCAGTCCTCTGCCTTTTACAACTACACCAACGCCTACCACTGACTTAATGATTTATGACCATTACATAAAACTACGATTTTGTCCAGAGTATGAAAGAATCAGTAGCCACCCGTCTTGTACTACGTGTACGCCATGCACAGAGCCCTAGACTTTCATATCATGTTATTCTTTATCGAGATTGGATAAAAACCCTAATGAGATTTTGTTAATTTTTTTCTCCAATCTTTGATTCTGTCATTTCCAACCTTTACCATGTCTAAATGACAATTAGGCAGATCGGGATTACTGAAGCTGTAATCTTGCTCGATTCAGGATTCTCACGACCAGGGGAATATGAGAAGATAGAAGTAGAAGTGAGCATTCGGAGAGTTTCCCCGCCTAAGTAGGGTTAGTTTGGGGAACAATCCACGCTCTCTGTTGACACATAACTTATCAAAGCCCGCCTTACATAAAAGAAGCACCACTTTGCAGGAGTGAACTGTTTTCCAATCTTAAATCAGACTAAATACAACAGCGACATTTGATAGGAGAACAGAAAAGAATTCTGAGACACGGCATCTTTAATAATTGTTATTCTAAAAATATAAGGCCTTAGTAACACCAAACCATTGAAATATCTCACCCATGTTGCGAGGGATATTGTCTACCACCCCTCTCGTCTATAATACTGGTAGATCTACCGACCATTGTTTGAAGTCGGATGGCCACAACTTCAACACTGTTGTTAAACCATTCGGCTGCAGACTTTTTGTTAAGTTTACTGAATATTGTCAGAGCGACCGATTCAGGACGTCTTTTGCCCGAATGAACACTCACTTTCAAAGGCTAATTACCAGGCAGCCATGACAGGGATATGTCTAGAATCACTTAATTGTCGTTATGTCTAAGATGCTAATTCCATTGTTAATCATCACAATTGTATTGAACATATACTGTCAATCATGAAATTACAGTTGTCCATATTTACGCATATCCGTAACGATATAAACCTTGGTCTAGAGACGAAGAAAAGAAAGCAGCACCCTTAGCCTAGCTATGGTTAGGCTGGTCCTCCGGCAACACTAACTCTGCAACAACTTCCACTACGTGCTGACCTGGCACACAGGACTACTTGTGTATATCTACCTGTATGAAGTATATCCACTCGATGTCACTTCCTACCGAGAACCGCACGACACGTTGTTAATATCACATACGGAGTTTATTTGATATATATTTATAACCAAACTAATCTCAGCCTAAAGTTATTATACCACAGTGAAAAGTTATTTCATGCATATGTATTAGGTATTTCAAAAACTCCAAATATTACAGGTATTCAGCTTTGTATTACAGGCAGTAATTAATATGCTGCGCATTCACTAGACATTTCGTTCAAATACGAGCAATGGATTACATCCATATCAAGCTTTTATTCAATAAGCAAAGAAAAAACAACAGCGATCAAGCAGAACAGCTCATAGTGCATCTGTGGAATAGGAGCTGATTAAATGTAGGGTTGGAGAGATGTTTAAAATAAAGCATTTCGAAACTTACATCTAAATAGTTAAAATCTACCGTAGCGGTCCATTGTATTGTGATACTCTCCTTCTCTTGTATAAGGTTAGAATGTATTGAGGGAATGTTGAGACTGGTTCTCACACTCGAACACAGACTATATCTGTATCTGCATATATACAGCTTGGTAAAATACACTGTACACTGTACATTGTTTGGTTACCTCAGTGTGTGGGAAAGGACGGAGTGACCGTGCTAGTGAACGCGTTAGGGTAGCTCTCACTGACCGATGGTCAGAGAAATAGGCGGCATTGTGTCTCAGCACAGGCGTGGCGGCCGGCGGGAGTCAGGTGGTGTCCGCTCAAACAAAGCCAACATGCACCAGAGTAAAGTACAACGTAATGAATATTGGAAATTCTCTGGGCTGGGATGACAAACTAATTCAGCGTTTGTTGGAAGCGAATACTTTTAATGAAATGATCAAACCATAGTCCAGATATCAATGGGTTTATTGAATTGGATTATAAAATTTGAATTGCAAATATATTGATAAATTAGCTTAATATAGTGAATTTGACAATCCAATGTGAAATATTTTCTCAACGAAATTAAAAGTGTAAGAAAATCTCCCCATATTGCCATGCCATATGCAGGTCTGCCGTGTGTACTACAAGTAGATAAACTACGTGTGGCATGTGGTTGGATGACAGATCTGTCAGAGGCACTGTAAGACTAGTGTTTGACAGAAAAACGGAGAGACACACCGACTTATAAATCTGTACTACATAGAATTCAAAAGAGATTGAGGTTGAGAAGAACATTCAGTGCATTTTTCTTATGTCAGAATTTTAAGAAATAATTTTCAGTTGGAAGTCTCGTGCAAGTGTGCAGTGTCCTGCATTGGGTTCACCACAGGTTGTTGCACACTGACCATGTAGATGACGCACATCCGTGCACACCGCCACCCGCTTTCTGCCTTCACGGCGCTCAAAACTATTCCTAGTTAATATCCAAGGATAGCTTGTGAGTAAATAAACTGGTACAGGCAAATGAAAGCAGAATTGTAACTCATGAAACTCCTCTAATCTTCAGCCCCCTGCCCCTTATATTAGATACTAGCTTCTTTGTTAACAAGCTTCTCTGTAATTGGATAAATTGCAGTATCGACAAGTGGCCGATTTGTAAACTTTTATTTGAAAAAAAAGGTAGAAATGAACACCACCACTTGAGCACGGCAGCAAGACCCCAAGACGGACTCTTCACATTTTGTCGACTGAAAGACAAACGAGAACTGCTTAAGAGTTCCTCAAACATCAATGTGTTCGCTGCCGTAATTGTTGTCTATAAATTTGACTTTAGAATCCATATGCTAAGCTATAACTATCACATGAAAGCGACAGCCGTGTTTCCTCAAATAATCATGCCAAATATATGTGCAATAACACTCATTTTTACCTTCCCCATAAATCAGTGACGCGTACAGCTTTATGCTGACGTTCAGTTGATGCTGGAGGGGGACGATGCAAATACCCACGTTATACGAAGCGGTTGGCTGGGAACAGTAGTAGTATCGGCCGAGTGCAACGTCAAGTAATGGCGTTTTACCCGCCAACTGACGAAAAGGAGACAGTACTCGCTACAACAACCAAGGCAAGTGTATTACAACCCGGGAGGTTGGCCAGTACCTATACCTGAAAAGCGTGGGCCAGTATTGGTAGCTGCATAGCGCACCCCGGGTAGGTGGACCAGTATTGGTAGCAGCATAGCGCAACCCGGGTAGCTGGACCAGTATTGGTAGCTGCATAGCGCAACCCGGGTAGGTGGACCAGTATTGGTAGCTGCATAGCGCAACCCGCGTAGGTGGGTCAATACTGGTAGCTGCATAGCGCAACCCGGGTAGGTTGGCCAATACTGGTAGCTGCATAGCGCAACCCGGGTAGGTGGGTCAATACTGGTAGCTGTATAGTGCAACCTGGCTAGGTGGACCAGTATTGGTAGCTGTATGGCGCAACCCGGGTAGGTGGGCAAATACTGGTAGCTGTATGGCGCAACCCGGGTAGGTGGACCAATACTGGTAGCTGTATAGCGCAACCCGGGTAGGTGGACTAGTACTGGTAGCTGTATAGCACAAACCCGGTAAGTGGAGAAGTACTGGTAGCTGTATGGCGCAACCCGGGTAGGTGGACCAATACTGGTAGCTGTATGGCGCAACCCGGGTAGGTGGGCCAATACTGGTAGCTGCATAGTGCAACCTGGGTAGAAGGGCCAATACTGGTAGCTGCATAGTGCAACCTGGGTAGGTGGGCCAATACTGGTAGCTGTATGGCGCAACCCGGGTAGGTGGGCCAATACTGGTAGCTGCATAGTGCAACCTGGGTAGGTGGGCCAATACTGGTAGCTGCATAGTGCAACCTGGGTAGGTGGGCCAATACTGGTAGCTGTATGGCGCAACCCGGGTAGGTGGACCAATACTGGTAGCTGTATGGCGCAACCCGGGTAGGTGGGCCAATACTGGTAGCTGCATAGTGCAACCTGGGTAGGTGGGCCAATACTGGTAGCTGTATGGCGCAACCCGCGTAGGTGGGCCAATACTGGTAGCTGCATAGCGCAACCCGGGTATGTGCGTAAATACTGGTAGCTGCATAGCACAACCCACGTAGGTGGGCCAATACTGGTAGCTGCATAGCGCAACCCGGGTAGGTGGGCCAAAACTGGTAGCTGCATAGTGCAACCCGCGTAGGTGGGCCAATACTGGTAGCTGCATAGCGCAACCCGGGTATGTGCGTAAATACTGGTAGCTGCATAGCACAACCCACGTAGGTGGGCCAATACTGGTAGCTGCATAGCGCAACCCGGGTATGTGCGTAAATACTGGTAGCTGCATAGCACAACCCACGTAGGTGGGCCAATACTGGTAGCTGCATAGCGCAACCCGGGTATGTGCGTAAATTCTGGTAGCTGCATGGCGCAACCCACGTAGGTGGGCCAATACTGGTAGCTGCATAGCGCAACCCGGGTAGGTGGGCAAAAACTGGTAGCTGCATAGTGCAACCCGCGTAGGGGGGCCAATACTGGTAGCTGCATAGCGCAACCCACGTAGGTGGGCCAATACTGGTAGCTGTATAGCGCAACCCACGTAGGTGGGCAAATACTGGTAGCTGCATAGTGCAACCTGCGTAGGTGGGCAAATACTGGTAGCTGTATGGCGCAACCCGTGTAAGTGGACGAGTACTGGTAGCTGTTTAGCATTACCCGGGTAGGTGGGCCAATACTGGTAGCTGTATGGCGTAACCCGGGTAGGTGGACAAGTACTGGTAGCTTTTTATCATTACCCGGGGCGGTGAGCCAATACTGGTAGCTGTATGGCGCAACCCGGGTAGGTGGGCCAATACTGATAGCTGTTTAGCATTACCCGGGTAGGTGGGCCAATACTGGTAGCTGTATAG
This sequence comes from Haliotis cracherodii, assembly GCF_022045235.1. Lineage (NCBI taxonomy): Eukaryota > Metazoa > Mollusca > Gastropoda > Lepetellida > Haliotidae > Haliotis > Haliotis cracherodii. The sequence goes on from NW_027266286.1 coordinate 37,767,368, forward strand.
CGCAACCTGGGTAGGTGGGCCAATACTGGTAGCTGTATGGCGCAACCCGGGTAGGTGGACCAATACTGGTAGCTGTATAGTGCAACCTGGGTAGGTGGGCCAATACTGGTAGCTGTATGGCGCAACCCGGGTAGGTGGACCAATACTGGTAGCTGTATAGTGCAACCTGGGTAGGTGGACCAATACTGGTAGCTGTATGGCGCAACCCGGGTAGGTGGGCCAAAACTGGTAGCTGCATAGCGCAACCCGGGTAGGTGGACCAATACTGGTAGCTGTATGGCGCAACCTGGGTAGGTGGGCCAATACTGGTAGCTGTATGGCGCAACCCGGGTAGGTGGGCCAAAACTGGTAGCTGTATTGCGCAACCTGGGTAGGTGGGCCAATACTGGTAGCTGCATAGCGCAACCCGGTATGTGCGTAAATTCTGGTAGCTGCATAGCGCAACCCACGCAGGTGGGCCAATACTGGTAGCTGCATAGCGCAACCCGGGTAGGTGGGCCAGTACTGTAGCTGCATAGCGCAACCCGGGTAGGTGGGCCAATACTGGTAGCTGCATAGCGCAACCCACGTAGGTGGGCCAATACTGTAGCTGTATGGCGCAACCCGGGTAGGTGGGCCAATACTGGTAGCTCTATGGAGCAACCAGGGTAGGTGGACCAGTACTGGTAGCTGTTTAGCAGAACCCGGGTAGGTGGACCAATACTGGTAGCTGTATAGCGCAATCCGGGTAGGTGGACCAATACTGGTAGTTGTATGGCGCAACCCGGGTAGGTTGGCCAGTACCGAAACCTACGTAGCACAACGCAGGCATGTGTGTATCACATCCGGGTAGGTGGGCCAGTTCCGCTGTCTGAATTTTACTACACGAGAAGGTGGGTTAGAACAGTTACCTGGACATTTCTACACGACAAGCGGTACCTTAATATATTTCTACACAGCTGGGTGGGCAGAACAGATACCTAATATTACTTCACGAGTAGGTTGGCCGATATGTAAACCAGCACCGATATCTGATTTGTACCAGTCTGGGTGTTTGTGTTGCGTGATATCAACAGCATACCACAACATGGTGTATGACATACATTGCAGCACAACATGATGTATGACATATATTGCAGCATAACATGGTGTATGACACACATTGCAGCATAACATGGTTTATGACACACATTGCAGCATAACACGGTGTGTGACATACATTGCAGCACAACATGGTTTATGACACACATTGCAGCATAACATGGTGTATGACACACATTGCAGCATAACATGGTTTATGACACACATTGCAGCATAACACGGTGTGTGACATACATTGCAGCACAACATGGTTTATGACACACATTCCAGCATAACATGGTGTATGACACACATTGCAGCATAACATGGTTTATGACACACATTGTAGCATAACACGGTGTGTGACATACATTGCAACACATGTTGTTGGACATACATTGCAGCACAACATGGCGCATGACATACATTTCAGCACAACATGGTGTATGACATACATTGCAACACAATATGGCGCATGAAATACATTTAAGCACAACATGGTGTTGGACATACATTTCAGCACAACATGGTGTATGACATACATTGCAACACAACATGGCGCATGACATACATGGCAGCACAACATGGTGTATGACATACATTGCAGAACAACATAATGTATTGCATACATTACAGCACAACATGATGTATGACATACATTGCAGCACAACATGATGTATGACATACATGGCAGCACAGTATGATGTATGACATACATTGCAGCACAACATGGTGTATGACATACATGGCAGCACAGTATGATGTATGACATACATTGCAGCACAACATGGTGTATGACATACATTGCAACACAACATGGCGCATGACATACATGGCAGCACAACATGATGTAGGACATACATTGCAGCACAACATGGTGTAGGACATACATTGCAGCACAACATGTTGTATGACATACATGGTAGGACATGTTGTAGCACATACAATGCAACACAACATGATGTAGGACATACATTGCAGCACAGCACGTGCATTCATTGGAACACAAAATGCCATATGACCTTTTAAGACAGCCCTGGCTGTCAGGCTCCTTGTTTTCACTCACACCAAAACAGGAAGTGATCAATGACTAATTTAGAAATATATTGGCGAAAAGATCAGAAGCCAGACTACTACTCACTTATGAACTATGATTTGATCTCAAAAACTCTAACTGTACATTGATAATTACTAGACCGATTAAACAGACGGATTAGACATGTTGTTCCTGTGTGGAGGGAGCTACAGGGTACATTGTGACCTAAGCGCCCTCGCCACCATATAACAAAGCGAGACACGCCACTATGCAAGAGCTTCACCTCTCACCTTCTTCACACCCCTGCCTCTCTACGTGATTCATAAATCAAGATAGTTTTTACCCTCTTGAGAAATAACATTCATAAAAAAGGCAGAGTGTAGCCAGCTGCATGTTGTAAATAGCTGGTGGTTGTAGCACTTAAAAGGTTCAGGTAGAAGGAAATGGAGTGGAGGGTGCGACGGAGGGGGTTGGTTAAGGTGGTTGTTGGGTGAGTCGGAGAAGAGGTATTTTGAGGCGGTCGAGTGGAAACAGAGGGTTTGGGTGGGCCGGTGGAGGTTTGGGGGCAGTTTGAGGCTGAGATAGAAGATGTGTATTTTGAGGCTGCTCAGGGTTGGGCTGAGTGGCGGTACGTCGTGACATTGGAGCGTGAGATGAAGAAGATATGGCGGGTGTGTGTGGAGGGGATGGTGGGGACGGGGAGGCGGTTTGAAATGTAGATGGGATATTTAAGGTGATTCAGGAAACAGCTGGTTATTTGGGACGTGAAGGGTTGCTGCAGCGTCGGAGGATGGGGCTGTTTGAGGTGAGACAGTAGGATTACTGGAGTATATATATATATATATATATATATATATATATATATATATATATATATATATATTATGAGGTCCTCTGCATGTCACTGGGAGACAGCATCCGCGTAAATGCCAAAACAATGTTTTATGTTTGACTTTTAGCAGAAAGTAATAACAAATATGATTATGTTTACATCTTAATTTTATTGTTTTTCCCCGAAATGATGTCCCATCATTACACGCATATTTTCTGTTTACATTCTACACAAATAGTCTGCAAGAGTCAACACTAATGTCATGACAGCACCCAATGCCTCATCAGATATCACACATATCATGTCAGGACTCACCGCCCATCAGATAACACGTCATGTCAGGTCCACCGCCAATAAGATAACACACATGTCATGTTAGGACTCACCGTCCATCAGATAACACACATGTCATGTCAGGACTCACATCAATCAGATGACATCCATGTCATGTTAGGACTCACCGCCCATCAGATAACACACATGTCATGTCAGGACTCACCGCCCATCAGATAACACACATGCCATGTCAGGTCCACCGCCCATCAGATAACACACATGTCATGTCAGGACTCACCGCCCATCAGATAACACACATGTCATGTCAGGACTCACCGCCCATCAGATAACACACGTCATGTCAGGACTCACCACCCATCAGATCACACAAATGTCATGTCAGGGCTCACCGCCCATCAGATAACACACGTCAGGTCAGGACTCACCACCCATCAGATAACACAAATGTCATGTCAGGGCTCACCGCCCATCAGATAACACACGTCATGTCAGGACTCACCACCCATCAGATCACACAAATGTCATGTCAGGGCTCACCGCCCATCAGATAACACACGTCAGGTCAGGACTCACCACCCATCAGATCACACAAATGTCATGTCAGGGCTCACCGCCCATCAGATAACACACGTCATGTCAGGACTCACCACCCATCAGATCACACAAATGTCATGTCAGGGCTCACCGCCCATCAGATAACACACGTCAGGTCAGGACTCACCACCCATCAGATCACACAAATGTCATGTCAGGGCTCACCGCCCATCAGATAACACACGTCATGTCAGGACTCACCACCCATCAGATCACACAAATGTCATGTCAGGGCTCACCGCCCATCAGATAACACACGTCATGTCAGGACTCACCACCCATCAGATCACACAAATGTCATGTCAGGGCTCACCGCCCATCAGATAACACACGTCATGTCAGGACTCACCACCCATCAGATCACACAAATGTCATGTCAGGGCTCACCGCCCATCAGATAACACACGTCATGTCAGGACTCACCACCCATCAGATCACACACATGTCATGTCAGGACTCACCGCCCATCAGATAACACACATGTCATGTCAGGACTCAGCACTAACCCCGCGTCTCAAGTATAATTGTCCAGGTGCGCCAACAAGGCAACACGGAGGCTACGACGAACGATGAACATACTTGTCTGAGCGAATGATTTGACGCTGTTCTGGAAGATTTTAAAGCCGCAACCTGGAAATGGTGTTCCGATATCAGAATGTGAACGGGAAGAGTTGCTTCCCTTCCACCGTTACCCGTGAATTCTGGGCACCGAACATTTGGAGCAAGTTATGTGCGTTTCATCTGAACACTCAACAAGAAAGCATTAAAGCGTCAGACTGAATTCTACAAAATATACATACATTCACTGAGATTATTGACCTTTTATGACATCAAAGTTAACATTGAACATATCGAGGTCTTTGTCACAATTTACAATTGAGTTCCTGGTCAAGAACAAACAACTCTTTAATCTTCGAAGAAACATATGCAATTTTCGTAGCATCAGATTTGTACCGCTCAACAATCATATTGTTATTCTCTAGAAATATCACCATGACACCATAACACGATATCTCATAACCAAGAGGTGCATAATATAAGTCTAAGTTACCTTCTTGTCACGTGCCCCTCTTCTACGCTCACTCTTTCTATCCTTTCTTATGTCTACGCTTCCCTCTTTTACAGGCCCCTCTTTCCAGTCTTCCTTCTTTCTTCCCTTCCCTCTTACACATTCCTTGTTGCTTCCCATCCTTCTTTCTGCACACCCTTCTCCAAGCTCCCTTCTTCCTACACCCATTTTATCTACTCTTCCTGCAAGGCAAATGCAAGTAATAACACTTCTACTAATTTGACAACATAATAAAGGTCCTGTTTCATTGCATCAAGTTTGAATTCGTTGCTTCGTTACTTAGAGACACAGAACGCAAAAAAAACCCACAATGTACAACGATCCTTTCATAGTTAGCATCGAAATACCCTCAAACACCACGGACATAATACTCTGTCTATTTTCCTGGCACAAACCTCTCCTCATATTATAGATACTAGCAACACCTGCTTTAACCTTTCTAACAGCCATTATGGTTCCCTAAAGTGTCAAACTCTTTTGTACGTGAAACTAGGCTATACTTCACACTCATTTCTAAAACAATTAAACTCATTTCATAGTTATTTCATAAACTGGCTAGTTTAGTACAAGTTGTTAAATATTCTATATACTAGTATACATACACATCACATACATCGTATTAGCACTCAGGTCAAAAAGTCACACACTGCATAATAACTATGCTAGCTGGGCAACAGAGGTGTGTTTGTGAAAATATTATTTGACACATGAGAAATATGTCTAATGTTATGTCACCAACACCAGCAATAATAAGTCAAACACTGCAATAATAATATCTATGCTAGCTAGACAAAAGAGTACTTAATAGATGTCTCGCGTTTCACCGTTCAGCACAAATTGGTTAAATGATTACAAATGTGATATCACAAATGGTCAACCAGAGAAAAATGTTTCCCTCACTGGTGTCTACACAGTATGCTATAGTGAAGATTATCTCCCTTTAACATGTGATACATCGCAATTTGAACTGGGCTAAAGATTCTGACAAACGACTGTCAGTCAGTATTTTAGCAAATTAATTTGAGCTGCATGCTAAACATGGTAGACGTTTATACCTCAGTTGTTTGTACAGTGGACCATAACATAACATTATTTCCAGCTCCATTTCTCTTGTATAACTCCATTCCATTCTATTCTATGATTTGCACATCTAAATGTACACAATGCGAATTTTACGATGTTACTTTTGTAACTGAATGAATATTCATCTGGTTCTATCAGAGATTTAATTGTACTGTATTGTTCTAGTTTCCCACAAGTTTGCACGTTGGTAGACCAAGTCTATGTACAACAACCCTAGACATCTGAACTGCAACATAAGACTAGTGCTACCACTCTATAGAATAAAATGCGATACCTCGCGGATTACGCTTTACAATCTTAATAAAAGTTAATAAAATAAACATTGCTTGCCCTGCTTGCTGGGACAAAGTATTCTAGATTCCACGTGGCTTCGAATTCAAAAATGTACATAGGTACCTGTGGGCCGTGACAAATCCCTCCTCATTGTACCACCGTTTTGTAATTCCTTTGATTACACTACCAATAGAAAACATTTGTCTCCTCAAGGTTTACTCGAAGGCCGTACTGGTTGCAACCTTTGTTTTGTTAAGGTTTACTCGACGGCCATATTGATTACAACACTTGTCTCGTCAAGGTTTACTCGAAGGCCATACTGATTGCAACACTTGTCTCGTCAAGATTTACTCGAAGGCCGTACTGGTTGCAACCTTTGTCTTGTCAATGTTTACTCGAAGGCCATACTGATTGCAACACTTGTCTCGTCAAGATTTACTCGAAGGCCGTACTGGTTGCAACCTTTGTCTCGTCAAGGTTGGACCATCTCAAGGAAACCTTTACATCTCTCAACAGCTATCCTGCCCACCTGGTCTCCAAAACCATCCGCAAGACACTCAAGAACTCCGACCCCAGGCCCACACCAGCTCCATCGCCCATCAGAATCCTCATACCCTACCAAGGCCCTGTCACCCATCAGATTTCCCGCCTTACCAAGAACAAAGCCAAAATAGATGTCACCTTCTCTCGCGACACGTCCACCAAGACCCATCAACAAGCCAATGGCAGAGGCCCCGAGGATGTATATACCAGATACCCGAAAACTGTGGCCACCAGTACATTGGAGAAACCCTGAGACCCCTGAACACCAGACTCAAAGAGTATCGAACTTCTGTTAACAAACTCGACCTGAAATCCGCCATTCATGAAGAACCAAAACCACAACATCATGTGGGAAGCCACCAAAGTCCTCACCACCATCAACAACAAGTGCAACTGCAAGAAGCCATTGACATCAGGAGACACTAGCCAGCCATGAACCGTGACCAGGGAACCTATCTGCCTTGTGCTTGGGACTTATTGTTTTGATCATCGTTAGTGTTAATTACCTATGCGGCTTCAATTTGCCCTTTGCTATGCCCATTCTTTCACCCATCAGTGCTAATTACCCCCGGCCTCACGTTTGACCAGTGTCAATTACTTATCTTTATAACTTAAATAACTTAAGTACTGGCTTCCATACCATCAGCGCTAATTATTGTAAAGTGTTGGCTTCCATTGTCTATTGCTAATCACCCATCAGCGCCAATCATCTGTTGGGCTTACTTTGTTGTCCTTACATGTACATATATATGCTATCTGCCTCATGGCATTCATTCTATAGAAGCAACCACTAAAACACCCCTACTGGATTGCCAAACAACTTTTCCCCCTTTTCGGAAACACCTTAAATGGCTTGGCCGGGCCCGTGTGCGAAATACGCTGCAGTCGGAAAGCGCACGTAAAATCTCCAATATAAGTAAGTAAGTAAGTAGGGCATTCATTCACCTGATGAAGGAGTAAGCATATAAAAATTATGTTCCTCATAATAAAGAAGTTGACATCCATATCTCCTCTTCCTTAATAGGTACTTTCTGTCATTGTCATTTAGATATGTACATGGTGTTACACTGCCGTTGACATATAGATATGTACATAGTGTAACACTGTCATTGTAATATAGATATTTACAGACTGTAACACTGTCATTGTCATATAGATATGTACATAGTGTTACATTATCATTGTCATATAGATATCTAAATGTGTAACACTGTCATTGTCATATAGATATGTGCATGTGTAACACTGTCATTGTCATATAGATATGTGCATGTGTAACACTGTCATTGTCATAGAGATATGTACATGGTGTTACATTATCATTGTCATATAGACACTAAATGTGTAACACTGTCATTGTCATATAGATATGTACATGGTGTTACCTTGCCATTGTCATAGAGATATGTACATAGTGTAATACTGTCATTGTCATATAGATATGTACAGACTGTAACACTGTCATTGCCATATAGATATGTACATAGTGCAATGACAGTGTGCATCACATACATACGGGCAGCGTGAGCCATTGTACATCTCTATATGACAATGGTAGTTTGTACATGTACATATAAATGTTCAGTCGCGAACTTCTGCCTATGTGACTTTAAATGTTAACTCATTCACTCACATATATTTGTGACAATGACAGTATGAAACTATGAACATACCTATTCTGAGGATCTACATGTATGCCTGGCAGAATGTACGTTCACTCCTTCTTGAAAGTGATGAGTTTCAAAAGTGCGAAATCATCTCAAAGAAGACAATCCCATGGCTGTCCCATATATAGTCCTATTGTCTGACCTATTTCCCTGGTGACATGTAGAGTCACTCTTACACAGCAATACGGACAACAGCATCATCTCAACGTCAAGCTGTTCAAGATACTGTTGTGCAAACCTTGACAAGATGTAGCAAGTGTTGATGTAATCAGTCTTGTGAAGTATTTGAAAAGGAAAATTTTTGTTTAAGAATAATAACACATAAAAAAACATAATACAGTGTGTGTGTGTGTGTGTGTGTGTGTGTGTGTGTGTGTGTGTGTGTGTGTGTGTGTGTACAAGGAGAAAACATGTCGCCTGTCTTGTTTGCAATATTTTTAAATGACCTCAAAGCATCTCTTGTACAGGATTTATGTAAAGGTGTCTAATTGAAATCAGACGAATTCTATGATCGAATCGAAAATATTGTCACACTATTTGTATTACTGTACGCAGATGATGCAGTGCTATTGGCCACAAAAGCTTATGATCTAAAACATATGTTAGACTCATTTCATAATTGATGTATACACTGGAGGCCTATGGAGGTTAATACTACCAAAAACTAAAATATTAATATTTGGTGGATCAAAAACCGATTATAAACATAATTTCAAAATCGGTCATGATGTTTTGGATAAAGTTGATTCCTATAACCACCTTGGTGTTATCTTTAAAAAAATTGGAAATTCACTTTAACAAAGATAAAACCTAATAGAACCAGCAACGAAAGCTATGTTCTATGTTTTATGCCAAGGATGGAAGTTAATTTTGTCACTTAAATGTCAACTGCGGCTTTTTGACAGTGTGGTTGTACCAGTTCTTCACTACGGATGCGAAGTATGGGGATTTGAAAACATCTCAGCTCTAGAAAGTTTACATTTGCGTTTCCTAAAATATCTTTTATCATTAAGAAAATGTACTCCAAATTTCATGGTACAAGGGGAACTTGGAAGACTCCATCTTAATCAAACATCGTCAAAATTTGTTGGGCAAAATTGCTTTCGGGGAAATCATCTAAATTATCCTTTCTTGTATACAAGTTAAAACGTTGTTATTTAATGACGACCTATTTGGAAAATGTAAACATAAATGGATTACATATATCAAACGAACTTTTGATGAACTTGGACTTAGCTACATTTGGTTTTCACGAAGTTTAAAACACCCCACATACCTAAAACATCTAGTCCATGAAAAATTAAATGACATTTACATACAGTGTTGGACCAGTGCAAGGGATAAGTCTTCAAAAGGCACAGTGCATGGTATAATCAAAAATGATTGCCTAAATTTTGAATATTATTTAAACGTACTGCAGGAAAACGCGTGGCGAGTCTTACTTAAGTTTAGAACTTGTAATCATAATCTACCTATTGAAACTGGGAGATGAAGACAAATATCTTTAACCGAAAGGAAATGCCAACTTTGCAAATTATCTGACATAGGTGAGGAATTCCATTATTTGTTAATTTGTCCATCTTCCGAAAACGAAAGAAAACATTTTTGACACATATTCTACTACATTAAACCCAATATGCATACTTACTTTTCAATAATTCACAACTAGGAACATTGAGAAAACTGTCAAAATTCTGCAAAATCATCATGTCATTGTTTAAACCTATCAAGTAACTCTCCCTCTTTCTGAATTGCACATATATTGCTACCATAGTATATCGTAAAAATATGCATGCATGCTCGGCCAAGATGTTTTTTTATATATTCTATATGTATGTGTATTATATTGTTGAAATAATGTTGTACCTCTGACGCCGCTGATAGAGGCCTGAGGGTAAATAAAGTTCATTTCAGTTCAGTTAAAATACTCTTCTTTACACACGCATATCGCTTTTGCAGTTAAAGTTGTGGAGTTTACATAAGGTGAACAGCTATCATATTAACAGTGCGCACTTGGTGTCATTATTTTGCCAAAAAACGATCACTTTTTATTAAGAATGTATCAGGCACTTAAATATTACCTAATACACCATTGATGACAGATTGATCAACGTGGCTATATGAAATGTTGTATACCGGCATCTGTAAGGTATACCGAGCAAAGAACACAACGTTGCAGCAACGTTGTCACAACGTTTCCTCTGTTTCCTCTTTTACCTCTATTTCGTATATCTGAATTTGTTTTCTTTTTCCCTTTTGTTTTATTATTTTAGGTGTGAACAAGTATAGTTTCAGCTGGGTATGGAGTGTTGCATACAAGATATGTAGTGTTGCATACCGCCTTCAGTAATGTCTGTGTAATGTTGCATACTAAAAATGTAGTGTTGCATACTGACATCAGTGAGGTCTGTGTAATGTTGCATACCAGATATGTAGTGTTGCATACTGACATCAGTGAGGTCTGTGTAATGTTGCATACTAGAGATGTAGTGTTGCATACTGACATCAGTGAGGTCTGTGTAATGTTTTACATACTAGATATGAAGTGTTGCATACCGCCTTCAGTAATGTCTGTGTAATGTTGCATACTAGAGATGTAGTGTTGCATACCGCCTTCAGTAATGTCTGTGTAATGTTGCATACTAGATATGTAGTGTTGCATACCGCTTTCAGTAATGTCTGTGTAATGTTGCATACTAGAGATGTAGTGTTGCATACCGCCTTCAGTAATGTCTGTGTAATGTTGCATTCTTGATATGAAGTGTTGCATACCGCCTTCAGTAAGGTCTTTGTAATGTTGCATACTACATCGGTAGTGTTAGACACCGACATCAGTAAGGTCTGTGTATTGTTGCGTATTTCATCCGTAGTGTTGCAAACCGCCTTCCGTAAAGTTTGTTTAATATGTGTAAGATCTCTGTAATGTACATGTGTCTGAAATAGAATGAAATGGTTTTGGCTGCTTTTTCGCCAAAATAGATTTCAGCAGAGCAAAAGTTATTTAATTATATCTATTCAAATATCTATTCGGAATGAAGCACTTAAAAGTCAAAAGTTTGGTTGATCCAACACAGGGTGTTCATTCGTAAAATGATCATATATTGCACTCAGTTCAAAGACTATTATCATACATAGAATTACTCGCGTTCCTACTTCTGGTAAGCTCGTAACAGACATGGACAACTTTACGAGGATTGTGTCTCTAACTTCCTTGTCAACCTGTGACAATTATTTGCGACTTCACTGAGCAGCAAGATGTCACCAAATGTTCTTCCAATGAATGTGTTGGTCCCAAGTCCACAATACCATAACTCCTCATGATGAAAATATATTAAACAACTTTTTTTTGCATTATCTATAGTTTGTTTACAAATATTTTTCGTCGGAAACAGAAAAGAAATTGCATAAAATATATTACACATAATAACTTTAAAATGTGTGCATATTATTTCGAGTGAAAGCATATTAAAATTTTACCAACTTGATTTGTAAGAACAAAAAACAATTAACATCCCATTTTCGAAACTAAAACTATTGATTTGTTCTTGCGTGTTGTGTGCATGCTTTTTGTGTGTGTGTGTGTGTGTGTGTGTGTGTGTGTGTGTGTGTGTGTGTGTGTGTGTGTGTGTGTGTGTGTGTGTGTGTGTGTGTGTGTGCATGTTGTTTGAGTGATGTGTGCAAGTGGGGTTCGGCGCCTCCGTTACCTCCAGTCTGTAGAGACACTCTCATAACTCTCAAGCTTGTGAAAATTTATAATATTTAGCAAGAGCCGAAGACAGGCAGTAAGTACCTTATCTCTTAAAGCAAAGGGTAAAGAAAAAGTTGTATTTTAAATATTTCAGACAAGTTCACTAAGTCTCTCCGCCGCCCAAAGGCTTACAGGCTGTTGGCTATTGGATCCCAGCTGCCACACACAGCCGGGGAAAACTGTCAGTATGTGTAGGCCTTCCGGAGTAACTATTGCTTTCCAGTATAATACTGCTAAGTCTAGATATAAATGCAACTGACTAACTGTATTACAATGGTGTAACAGAATTATGAAATTTTGATCACGAGCAGAATTATGCTCCACAACAGTGGACAGATAGATGAAGGGTGTGTGTGTGTGTGTGTGGGGGGGGGGGGGGGGGGTAGGCATAGATAACAAGAGAAGACATAAAGAGAAGAAATAGCGGGAACAAAAATATTGTTGAATTCAAACTCAAATAGTGAGTGAAAACTAATATGAGAAAAAGAACGTCTACAGGAGAGGTGAGAGGTGATATGACAGGGCCTTGGAAGCAGTGCATGAGGAGGTCTCATCGTCTCTTGTTTGTCCCTGTCTTAACACCTGACGGCACAGGCAGATGCTTTCTCAACCACGTTCAGCAATGAGAGTACGAGCTGACTGTACACAAACTACAAACAACACACACTCCCCATCACACACACTGCAAACAACACATAGGCCATGTTTGTGTGAAATTTACTACAGAAAAATAATAGTTTGCAAATGCAGCAATAATGCCACACGATTATTTATTATACCAATAGGCTTCTCATCTGAAATTTGAATTATTATCTATCAAATGTCCGTTTACTGTCTTCTCCCTGGAACCCTACTGCCTCACCCTCTCTTTCGGCACCCTAATGCCTCACCCTCTCTTTCGGATCCCTACTGCCTCACCCTCTCTTTCGGAGCCCTGCTGCCTCACCCTCTCTTTCGGAACCCTAATGCCTCACCCTCTCTTTCGGAACCCTACTGACTCACCCTCTCTTTCGCAGCCCTACTGACTCACCCTCTCTCTCGGCACCCTACTGCCTCACCCTCTCTTTCGGAACCCTACTGACTCACCCTCTCTTTCGGCACCCTACTGCCTCACCCTCTCTTTCGGAACCCTACTGCCAAACCCTCTCTTTCGGAACCCAACTGCCTCACCCTCTCTTTCGGAACGATACTGCCTCACCCTCTCTTTCGGAACCAGTAGTTAAAGCATTTTCTCACGAGGCCCATTTATTTCGTCTCTGGACGTGATTATTGCTAAAATTTGCTAAAGGCGGCGTAATTCCACACTTGCTCATTCTCCCAACTGCCTAACCCTATCTCCCGGCACCCAACTGTTACACAAACCAACTCAGTCAGTCGAACATATGAATGCACAATTAGAAATTAAAGTAGGCTTCTATGAAGAACACATATGCAGAAAAACTAACGGGATCGGGTGGTCAGGCTCGCTGACTTGGTTGATGCATATAATCGATCCCAATTGCGTGGATCGATGCTCATGATGTCAATCGCTGGATTGTCTGACTCGATTATTTACAGACCGCCGTCAAAATAGCTGTAATATTGTTGAGTGCGGCCTTAAACAACACACAAACAAAAAAACCGAGGTTTGATAGGTAAAGAGAATTTTAGGCGTGACGTTCCTTTGTGAACCCAGTGCGTTTAAACACGGAATCCAGCTACCCTGAGGTGTCTTCAGTAATGGTTGGTTGTGTACATAATTAATCTTTGTCAATAATTACTAAGTCTAATTTATCAATAAATTCATATGATCCAAGTAACTATTGGATTTGAGTATATTTACATCGTAAATCGTATAGGCGTCTGAAAATCTATTTCTGTCTGCTGTAATATTGGGCACACCTGCCCCATATAGTAGGTGCGTTCTTCACCGATATAGGTGTTTCTTTGTCTGGCAAGATTGAAAACGGCGAGGTTTCCACTAGTGTTCGTACTATTATATGCTGTGGAGGACACTGGTAGCACTACTAGGCTGGCAGGTTGTGGGTAGTTTTGTAAGACTACGTTCCGAATGCCGAAGATGTGGAGAGTGAAGGAATATGGTTTTTCATGTTGCAGCTGTCGGGAATAGGATTAACCCGAACACACTGTAACTTAAGAATAACATGACATAACTTTTTAAAATCACGATGGACGAGATATATATTGTATCGTCTATAGAAGTAGAACGTGAGTACTATATATTAAGAAATATATTCTCACAGGCCGTTATGAAAAGATAAACATGTAACATATGTTTACCACATACTAACATGTAACGGCATCCTCTCTTATTGCTTCTGGTATACTCCTCTATTCATATATCTACTAATTTCACCGTCCCTTGTGATGTTAAAAATCTAACGAACGAAAGTTTACAATGTATATAATATATCGGCTCTTTCCATATTTCCGCTACTCATCCCCATGAAGGTTAACGATGGTGTGAGGTCCTGCTACTGAGTCCTGCTCTGGCGAGTCGGGGTGGTCTTCCCCGGGGACGTGCCTACTCCAGGCAACACCAGCCTGAGGTATTTTCCACGTTACTGTCATCTCATTCAGGAGCCATCATCAGAAATCATGCTTCAATTGTTCTTAGGTTTTTCTGGATTTGCTTTCAACTTCTAACCAGTTTTAAGATGCATGTGTTCTTTAGACTGTATTTTTGTTTTTGAAAGCAAGGTGATTCTTTTGAGGAACATGTCTAAATTATGACATGGACTGAAGATGTGAGTGGAATCATCATGGAATGAACTATAAATAAGAGTGGAATTATCGTGATATGGACTGAAGATAAGAGTGGAATTATCATGACATGGGCAGAAGATGTGAGTGGAATTATCGTGACATGGGCTGAAGATGTGAGTGGAATTATCGTGACATGGACTGAAGATAAGAGTGGAATTATCATGACATGGACTGAAGATAAGAGTGGAATCATCATACATGGACTGAAGATGTGAGTGGAATCATCATGACATGGACTGAAGATAAGAGTGGAATTATCATGACATGGACTGAAGATGTGAGTAGAATTATCGTGACATGGACTGAAGATGTAGGGGAAATTATCATGACATGGGCTGAAGATGTGAGTGGAATTATCATGACATGAACTATAGATAAGAGTGGAATTATCGTGACATGGACTGAAGATGTAGGGGAAATTATCATGACATGGACTATAGTTAAGAGTGGAATCATCATGACATGGACTGAAGATGTGAGTGGAATCATCATGACATGGACTGAAGATGTGAGTGGAATTATCATGACATGGACTGAAGATGTGAATAGAATTATCATGACATGGACTGAAGATGTAGGGGAAATTATCATGACATGGGCTGAAGATGTGAGTGAAATTATCATGACATCGACTGAAGATGAGAGTGGAATTATCATGACATGGGCTGAAGATGTGAGTGGAATCATCATGACATTGACTGAAGATGAGAGTGGAATCATCATGACATGGACTGAAGATAAGAGTGGAATCATCATGACATGGACTGAAGATAAGAGCGGAATTATCGTGACATGGGCTGAAGATGTGAGTGGAATTATCATGACATGAACTATAGATAAGAGTGGAATTATCGTGACATGGACTGAAGATGTAGGGGAAATTATCATGACATGGACTGAAGATGAGAGTGGAATTATCATGATATGGGCTGAAGATGTGAGTGGAATCATCATGACATGGACTGAAGATGTGAGTGGAATCATCATGACATGGACTGAAGATAAGAGTGGAATTATCATGACATGGACTGAAGATGTGAGTAGAATTATCGTGACATGGACTGAAGATGTAGGGGAAATTATCATAACATGGGCTGAAGATGTGAGTGAAATTATCATGACATCGTCTGAAGATGAGAGTGGAATTATCATGACATGGGCTGAAGATGTGAGTGGAATCATCATGACATTGACTGAAGAAGAGAGTGGAATCATCATGACATGGACTGAAGATAAGAGTGGAATTATCATGACATGAACTATAGATAAGAGTGGAATTATCGTGACATGGACTGAAGATGTAGGGGAAATTATCATGACATGGGCTGAAGATGTGAGTGAAATTATCATGACATCGACTGAAGATGAGAGTGGAATTATCATGATATGGGCAGAAGATGTGAGTGGAATCATCATGACATTGACTGAAGATGAGAGTGGAATCATCATGACATGGACTGAAGATAAGAGTGGAATCATCATGACATGGACTGAAGATAAGAGTGGAATTATCATGACATGGACTGAAGATGTGAGTAGAATTATCGTGACATGGACTGAAGATGTAGGGGAAATTATCATAACATGGGCTGAAGATGTGAGTGAAATTATCATGACATCGTCTGAAGATGAGAGTTGAATTATCATGACATGGGCTGAAGATGTGAGTGGAATCATCATGACATTGACTGAAGAAGAGAGTGGAATCATCATGACATGGACTGAAGATAAGAGTGGAATTATCATGACATGAACTATAGATAAGAGTGGAATTATCGTGACATGGACTGAAGATGTAGGGGAAATTATCATGACATGGACTATAGTTAAGAGTGGAATCATCATGACATGGACTGAAGATGAGAGTGGAATCATCAGGACATGGACTGAAGATGAGAGTGTAATCACCATGACATTGACTGAAGATGAGAGTGGAATCATCATGACATGGACTGAAGATGAGAGTGGAATTATCATGACATGGACTGAAGATGTGAGTGTAATCACCATGACATGGACTGAAGATGTGAGTGGAATCATCATGACATGGACCTGAAGATAAGAGTGGAATTATCATGACATGGACTGAAGATGTGAGTGGAAGATGACATGGGCTGAAGATGTGAGTGGAATCATCATGACATTGACACTGAAGATGTGAACGAAATTATCGTGACATGGGCTGAAGATGTGAGTGGAATTATGATATGGCTGAAGATGTGAGTGAAATTATCATGACATGGACTGAAGATGTCGGAGGAATCATCTTGACATGGACTAAAGATGTGAGTGGAATTATCACGACATAGACTGAAGATGTGAGTGGAATTATCGTGACATGGACTGAAGATGGGAGTGGAATTATCATGACATGGACTGAAGATGTGAGTGGAATTATCATGACATGGACTGAAGATGTGAGTGGAATTGTGATATGGACTGAAGATGTGAGTGGAATTATGATATGGACTGAAGATGTGAGTGGAATTATTATGGCATGGACTGAAGATGTGAGTGGAATTATCATATTGACTGAAGATGTGAGTGGAATTATCATGATATGGACTAAATATTTGAGTGGAATTATGACATGGACTGAACATGTGAGTGGAATTATGACCTTGACTGAACATGTGAGTGGAATCTTCATGACATGGACTGAAGCTGTGAGTGGAATCATCATGACATGCACTGAAGCTGTGAGTGGAATTATGACATGGACTGAAGATGTGAGTGGAATTAAAGGGGGATTAGATCATCAAGCAAACAGCAGACGGGTTGCATGATTACCACAGTAGTAATGTGTTGAGGCATCCTTGGTATACACATAACGATGCAGCAATAAGCGGTCTGAAAACTCCATTTTTGGAGATCACGGTTGTGGTGAAACATTTTGAAGGTAATTAAATAAAATAATTTCATGCTTTCAATAAAATTGATATCGCGTCACACTAATGTACCGTTTTGACCTACCAGACCATCTTTGTATACAAAATGCAAAAGTTGATAATAATTTATTGGTGATGCTAAAAATCTGCCATTTACCTAAATGTTCACTAGTTTCGTTGTCTGATTTAGAAGATGAAATGCGATGTTCACAAGGTAAGAAATACGCTGCAAGGTGACCGGTGATATCTCGGCCCAGAGAAGAAGATTGGAATGTTTTTCTCTGAAAAATTATAATTTAATTTCTTGCTTTGAAAAACATTTACTCACTTATGGCGTCATGATATGCTTAAGAGCACATTTTCAAACTTTAAATTCACGGTGTTTGTAGATATATATAGAATATTAATATAGAATGGATACAAACATCCTTGCCGAGCATGCATGTATGACACAGATTCACCAAAGTAACAGTATCTGTAACCCCCTCAATAAGGTGAGGGTTACTGTACAGGTTTAAACAATGACATGATAATTTTACAAATGTTTGATAAAGCGGGAAGGAGGGGATGACTGAATCATCTCCTCGAGATACATGTACAGATACTCTTCGCGGTATCAACCGCTCAAGTAGTCTATTCAGTGAACAAATTAATGCCAATTTCTGCAGTTGCAGCGACATACTTTCAGGGCGACATCAAAATTATTTCAGAATATAAACATGGAATATGCCAACACTCCAAGTGTACTAGTATTTAAGCGTTCAGCTCCCGAGACAAGAATGCAAAACAATTTATGTTTTATTCTAATCTTGAAAATAAAACGTTTCAAATAATGCAAATTTTAAAACATATGGACCTACGAATTTTGAACACTGAATGCTGACTGGAAATGGAGTCAATGCATTTTAAAGTCCAGTACAGTAACATGCACCCCGCCGAACCTGGAAGTCAATCGGATTAAAACTATAACAATTACAAAGACGTAATTATGTTCCTACTGTCTATATGGAAATATGTACCGGCTTACGTGTACACCTCTACTACAAGTTAACCCAGGAGAAGCGAGAGAGAAACTAAGAAATATAAAAGAATAATCATAAACACGTCAAAAGGTGTGTTAACATATGGTAAAATATATGTTGGATGCCAGCGTAGTTTGCCACCGAACATCTATTTGATAATTTCCATATTGTTTTTATAGAATTACCCGTCCCCCATGCCTACAAGACGATCACTTCAACAATGCATTTCAACTGCTTTCATGTTCGATGGTGACATTACAACCTTGTTGAAAATCAAATTTCCTTTGCGCTTTTGGTGGAGTATTTAAAAGGGGAAATATTTGTCCTTTCTTACCCATTATTTATTATCAATGGCTGGCATCTATTTACATTTAGAAATCACAAACATAGCACCCATTGAAAAAATCTAGCAAGCGGGGTCTGAGTGCATTTCATAAATCGACGTCTCTCAACCTGCCCTCTGTAAGAATGTTTTGGAGAGAAAAAACTTGTGTCGTGCGAGACGTCGCGAACAATCTATCTGTTGTTGTGAGGGGCATATTATACTCAACAATGATTTACTCGGTCAACACCCAGCTTACAGACAGAAGCAGTCAGCTGGCGGTACCGGCAGTGGTCACTTGTACACGCCAACAAGAAGCCCTGACGACTTCATAACTTAGTACACTATATGCGCTGTATATATCTCACTGTTCAAAATGTTATGCATCTTGTTCGTGCATCTAAAAAGATTTTCATTTAGTGACAATGTTAGAAAAAAAAATGACATGATAAGAGCTCGCTCATAGTTCCTTTCTATGTTTCAATAAACTGCTATAGAAATGTGATGAATAATGAACAACGTCAAGTGAATGGTGAAATGCTTCCAGCAAGTACAAATGTGTCGTTATTTTCACAGTTATATATGAAACTATTTCTATTTCAATTGTTTTTAAAGTGAGCGCGAGTAACGACAAGATCCATGAGCCAGATTTTAATTTAATTACACCGTGATATCAGCGAGAAGCTACAGACACACGCTGCTCTTTAACAAGGACAACGAACCTTGTAAAGCACACTTGACAGAAATTAAGCCGGGTATCTTGGCTTATACCATGGAGGATACACAAAGCAGGGTCTTGCTTCATAGCAGGACCCAGGTCGACACCCATCCTATTGTATCTTCACCACCCAAAGTCATGCAACCATGCTTAGCCTTCTCGGTAGATAGACGGACATTATCACACTCCGCAAGTCGACCAAAATGTCTGGATGTGTTGACTGGACGGTACTTTCTACAAAGATAATTAAATGCAATGATGTGCCAAAACATGTATTGCGCGTGTAAACACTTGCCTACTTTTTTTAAACATACTCTATCCGCTTCAATATTTCTGACAAAAAAAATAAATATTTTGATTCCTGTACTTAGTATGTTGCTTTATTGCGTTAAGCTGGAATATTGCTGAGTGCGGCGTTAAACAAGAAACTAACAAACAACTCCATGCACCAACATGCATAATCAAATGTAATATTGTGATGCATTTTCTGTTCTTTCATTCGAGAATTTAATCTTTTGACAGAAAGAAAATCGGCAAAATAACTATTTAGATGCATTATATGAGTTCCTATAGTGAACTTGAGGTGGTTTGTGTATGCACATAACAACTTACAGTGTGTCATGGAGATATCCCATCAGATAGTGTTATTGAAGCTTACTCAGTCGTATGTTCTTCTTATGTCAAAGCAGCACAAAATCGCTCATAAAATATGTGTCTGCGTTCAAAGTGGAAACTGCAGAAAGTGAAGAGCGATTAAAGGTTTCAAGGTTAACAGTGCACACTTCCGTATTTACCCCACAACTAAGTATGTCTGCCTCTGTTCACTCACGTTTACCAACAATCTGATCCCAAGTCAATACATATTGTATATGTAATTGTAGTTGAAAATATATGATGACTGTTCATTGTATAACACGTGTTATACATCAGATAGAGTTCTGTGTTCGTGATGATGATGTTTGTTGTGGTATCAGATGCTCTCCTTATATGTGACACGAGACCAAAAAAGTGTTTATTTTTAAATGAAAACTTGTCAAGAGGGTGAAAGCGAGCGGTAATTACGGGCCAATGCAGACGAGGAAGACTGCCGGGAACCACGCTCCTCCGTGACTTAGGGATACTGGAGGGTATCTGCAGACTTCGTCTACATCTCTGCAAGTCCAATTGTTGGCCAATTCTACGTGAAACCCTTTTCACTCCAACTAGCTGCTGTTCACGTAGGCTCTCTCCGCACGTGCGGCTGTGCTACGTAAATCATGCACTGATAACAATCCCAAAACATCTTTCAGTAATGATAGTTTGAGTTAGGTGACGACACCTACTACCGGAACATTAGTTGAGTCTCACCGGGTCTACACACGATGACAGCACGTCCAGCAGTTGTTCCTGCAAATATGGCAACGATGGCAAGACACTTACCTGGATTCCGGCAGCTCCATTAAAGAACTTCGTGTTTTGGAGGCTGTCACACGTCTACGCTAGTCCTGTTCACTACATACGTTAGGGGGACAGCCAGTGTTATTCTATTGACGCTACGCCACCTATCGGGCAAAGCAGCTCAACTCATCCTATTGTCTGCTGCTAGAGAGTATCCTGGGACAAGCCAATCCAAGTGAAGCACACACAGTGAGGAACTCACTCACAGTGCCGACTTGTTCAGTCACAAGACTTTCAGGCCTTGAAGACTTGACTGTGTTGAAAACAAAGTATTGTCAGTACTGATGACCGTTGTCAGCATCAATGAACACTCAAGTGCTGGCAGTATCTCTGCTGTACGATGACAATGCTGTTTCTCTCTTGCCTGCTGTTTCTGTACGTGACCAAAGCGCTGTAGAGAGTCTCCAACACCTAGGGCCGCGGTGCAAGACTTAATCTTCTCTACCTCAGAGGTGTCACATCTCTGCGCTGACTGCTCATTTTGGGAGAGAGAGCCACAGCGCATAAGCTAAAAAACCACGGCAAGCTGAAAACAGCTAGCGGGTCCCCGTATTTGTCAGTTGGTCCGATCGAAAACACGGCCCCTCAACAAATTCAAGCAAAGTTTGTTTACAAATTTGTGTCTATAGCCTCCTCATATTTACACAATGCAGGTGAGTAAACCGAGCCTTATTGTTTCATTAGTGCAAAATGCCTTAGTTTAACGTCGTTTACCTGTTTCGCCCCCGTTCTAACCAGGTGGGGTGAGGACTGAAGCCGATATTTCACAAACCAACTTCGAATTCATAAATTTTAGCCTCTCTATTGACCTGACTATTTAGACAAATTTTAGCCATCTTTAAAACAAATAGCCGCTCATGTCTGATCGCCTGTTTGTAGAATTCGGTCATGTTTGTATCGAAACCGCGCTCCGAGTTAAACTTGTGTCGCCAACTTGTGACCATAGCTCCTGATTGAAAAGAGCATGAGTAAGTACTTCCTTATTAGTGGAAATATGCACGTTTATGATTGTAGCAGATACCTTGCTCAACAACAGATAGGTAAAATAGACATCTTTAAATCTGACACACGCATATTCATAGAATGTGATATCTCGAAACTGAAAGAAAGAAAGAAATCTTTAGAACTATTTTAATCATATGCGACAGAAACACCATCAGCAATGCCCGATAGATGAGTGTAACTTGTAGAAAATGGGCAATAGTGAAAATTCATGATGAATAAATAAAGAATATGATAATTACATCTTACGTTAATGTGTGCTAGAAAGACAAGCAACAATAGACTATATAATTATAATTGTGAACTTGAAAGATCTGTCTATGATATACCATTCAATTAATGCATGGTCAAAGAGTTTATTAAAAATTTCAAAAATCATATATTTAAGAGGATGTCACATCCAGTTTACCAAACAGAAACTATGTAGTGTAACTATCATTTTTTCTTCCTGTTGTGTTATCGAGGTTTATGGTCAAAATGCACATAGCCAAGCAGCCGAGATTGACGCTACGTTAGGTGTTCATAGCTGGAAAGACCTTCGTGGTCAAGTGGATAGAGAGTCTGCCCGGAGAGCAGAAGGTGGGTGGTTCGATCTCCTGGCTGCGCCATACCAAAAGTCGTTAAAAGATGGTACTTGTTATCCTGCCTGGGACTCGACTAAGGGGCTAAAACAAAGTATGGCCGGCTCGGAGTCAGTATAATGTGCCTTTGTGGGGTACCTATGTTTAACCGTGGCATGTACTTTAAACCCGGTAGAATTCCGGACAAGTACAAGTAGACACACACACGTGCATGCACGTCGGTATATAAGTGCAATAATCTTGACCGCGGCGTTAAACCCACCTCACCTCACCTCATAGCCGCAGAATATCTTTGGGTTCATCTGAGAGTAAATCTGACATCTGTACGTTGCGTTTCTCATCTTAAAAGCCAAATAGTGTCAAGTCAAACATTATTATCACTTTCAACGTAAGGTAACCAATATAATGCCTCCAAAACTGGCAGCAAACCGTGCGTGGAGTAGCCTACCCTAAGCAAAACACGTGTGGAGTTTCCATCACCTCGTCAAGTATGCAGGAGAAGTGAGGAGTTGTGCGGCCTCTGGGAATCCCGAGAGTAGAGAAATTCAACACACGCCTAGTAAAAGGTCACTCTGTTCTTGTCCCTTCGTTTCACAATGCAAGTTTGTTTCAAGTCTATTGTTTTGTGGCGACGTTATTTCCGGGTTGTGCAACGCCATAACAGGCCATATGGTATGATATTATGTGAAATACCTAGTCATCTATGTGGTAGATCCCAAGGCACAAGGCCGCCTGATCTGCACACGGTTCCTTAAGGCGCACTACCTTGATTGTTGCCAAAACCAGATAGATTGGGTTGTTGTAACTGGTGGTACCCTACTGGTTGTTAAGTGGTACTGTATTGACAATTGTATTTAGAAGTCGGCATCAGGAGCCAGTTTTAAGCGTCTGTGCAATCTTGATCGCAGCAACATGGAAAAATATTTTCTACGTGTTCTTTCTATACGATTACGCAGGATGCATTCAAGATACTGATTTCAGTGTTATGTTTATGAAACGTACATGGTGCGGAGCATGTAACCTGAAGTAATTGTTTCCAGTGTCTGAAGTGCACGTGCATCTAATCTCCACGTAGGCTCTGTGCACGGGCGATCCATCAATAACAACCCCACAAACTATGTTAATGTTCCCTGTGATTATATGTCATGTAATAATTGTGTGTAGAGATACAATAATTAATTTTTAAAACTATGTAAGCAGTTAAGATTAAAACACACTTGATGCATGTGGTTGAAGAAGAGCTAATGGACAAAGTTACATAGAAGTTTCAGCGTTGTCATTTCGAACTTGCACTATAGTTCTTGCCATTTATAAATTAACGAAGATATGTTCTAATACTTATAAAGTGAAAACACGCCATTCCGGCGAAAACTTATATTAATGACAAAAACAGCAAAGTGAGCTTTTTAAGAAATATCAATTTTGCTATCGATAAACATCATCATTGAGTTTTGATCGCGTAGTTACAATCCTGGTTAGAACGGCTATATTTAGTCGGAATGACTTGTCACTTTATAAATTTTAAAGCACATGCTGCTATGCCTTAATTAAAAAACGCGATTTTGTGATTCTATTTCAGGTTGCAAGAGCTGTAGTCTTGTTTTCAATCATGTTAACGATTACATATGTCACGTGCTCAACATTCAATCAGATATCATTGGCTGTTGAGTGCGGCAGGGAAACCGATCTTTGTCTTTCTTTCCTATGCTTTCTCCGTTCCTTCTCCTTACTCTCTATATTATTGTAGCTATCCACCCTCCCTGTATTCCTGGTGCTGTCCTTGCTCCCCGGATTCTTGTCGCTCTCCATCCTCCCTGTATTCCTGTCGCTCTTTATCCTCCATGTATTCCTGGTACTGTCCTTGTAGCTCTCCAATCTCCCTGTATTCCTGTCTCTATTTATCCTGCCTGTATTCCTGGTGCTGTCCTTGCTCCCTCTATTCTTGTAGCTCTCCATCCTCCCTGTATTCTTGTAGCTCTCCACCCTCCCTGTATTCTTGTCTCTCTCCATCCTCCCTGAATTCTTGTCGCTCTCCATCCTCCCTGTATTCCTAGTCGTTCTCAATCCTCCCTGTATTCCTGTCGCTATTTATCCTCCCTGTATTCCTGGTGCTCTCCATCATCCCTGTATTCCTGGTGCACTCCACCCTCCCTGTATTCTTGTAGTTCTCCACCCTCCCTGTATTCCTGGTGCTGTCCTGGCTCCCTGTATTCTTGTAGCTCTCCACCCTCCCTGTATTCCTTGTGCTCTCAATTCTCCCTGTATTCCTGGTGCTGTCCTTGCTGCCTGTATTCTTGTAGCTCTCCAACCTCCCTATATTCCTGGTGCTGTCCTTGCTCCCTGTATTCTTGTCGCTCTCCATCCTCTCTGTATTCCTGGTGCTGTCCTTGCTCCCTATATTCTTGTCGCTCTCCATCCTCTCTGTATACCTGGTGCTGTCCTTGCTCCCTGTATTCCTGGTGCTGTCCTTGCTCCCTGTATTCTTGTCTCTCTCCATCCTCCCTGAATTCTTGTCGCTCTCCATCCTTCCTGTATTCCTTGTCGTTCTCCATCTTCCCTGTATTCCTGTCGCTATTTATCCTCCCTGTACTCCTGGTGCTGTCCTTGCTCCCTATATTTATTTTGCTCTCCATCCTCTCTGTATTCCCGTTGCTGTCCTTGCTCCCTGTATTCCTGGTGCTGTTCTTGTCCCCTGTATTCTTGTCTCTCTCCATCCTCCCTGAATTCTTGTCGCTCTCCATCCTCCCTGTATTCCTGTCGCTATTTATCCTCCCTGTATTCCTGGTGCTCTCCATCATCCCTGTATTCCTGGTGCACTCCACCCTCCCTGTATTCTTGTAGCTCTCCACCCTCCATGTATTCCTGGTGCTGTCCTTGCTCCCTGTATTCTTGTATCCCTCCAACCTCCCTGTATTCCTGGTGCTCTCAATTCTCCCTGTATTCCTGGTGCTGTCCTTGCTCCCTGTGTTTATGTCGCTCTCCATCCTCTCTGTATTCCTGGTTCTGTCCTTGCTCCCTGTATTCTTGTCGTTCTCCATCCTCCATGTTTTCCTGGTGCTGTCCTTGCTCCCTGTATTTCTGTCGCTCTCCATCCTCCCTGTATTCTTGTAGCTCTCCATCCTCACTGTATTCCTGGTGCTCTCCATCCTCCCTCTATTCTTGTAGCTCTCCACCGTCCCTGTATTCCTGGTTCTGTCCTTTTTCCCTGTATTCTTGTAGCTCTCCACCCTCCCTGTATTCATGGTGCTGTCCTTGTTTTCTGTATTCTTGTAGCTCTCCACCCTCCCTATATTCCGGGTGCTCTCGATCCTCCCTGTATTCTTGTAGCTCTCCATCCTCCCTGTATTCTTGTAGCTCTCCACCCTCCCTGTATTCCTGGTGCTGCCCTTGCTCCCTGTATTCTTTTAGCTCTCGACCCTTCCTATATTCCTGGTGCTGTCCTTGCTCCCTATATTTTTGTCGCTCTTCATCCACCCTGTATTCCTGGTGCTCTCAATCCTCCCAGTATTCTTGTCGCTCTCAACCCTCCCTGTATTCCTGGTGCTATCCTTGCTCCCTATATTCGTGTAGCTATCCATCCTCTCTGTATTCCTGGTGCTGTCCTTGCTCCCTGTATTTTTGTCGCTCTCCATCCTCCCTGTATTCCTGTCGCTATTTACCCTCCCTGTATTCGTGGTGCTGTCCTTGCTCCCTGTATTCTTGTAGCTCTCCACCCTCCCTGTATTCATGGTGCTGTCCTTGCTCCCTGTATTTTTGTCGCTCTCCATCCTCCCTGTATTCTTGTAGCTCTCCATCCTCACTGTATTCCTGGTGCTCTCCACCGTCCCTGTATTTCTGGTTCTGTCCGTTTTCCCTGTATTCTTGTAGCTCTCCATCCTCCCTGTATTCATGGTGCTGTCCTTGCTCCCTGAATTCTTGTCGCTCTCCATCATCCCTGGATTCTTGTCGCTCTTCATCCTCCCTGTATTCCTTATCGGTCTTTATCCTCCCTGTATTCCTGGTGCTGTCCTTGCTCCTTGTATTCTTGTCGCTCTCCATCCTCCCTGTATTCTTGTAGCTCTCCACCCTCCCTGTATTCCTGGTGATGTCCTTGCTCCCTGTATTCTTGTAGCTCTCCACCCTCCCTGTATTCCTGGTGCTCTCCATCCTCCCTGTTTTCCTGGTGCTCTCCATCATCCCCGTATTCAACTGATTGCATGCAATCAGCAAGCCTGAGCATCATATCTGTATGGTCGCATATTGTTGTAATCATAGGTTGCTTGGAACCTATATTCATACTCGGAATCCTTAGGGGTTCCAGTTTGTTTGGTTGTTGTTTAACGCCGCACACAGCAATACTCCAGCTATATGACCGCGGTCTCTAAATATTCGAGTCTGGACAAGACACTATTATGATTGATATCATGAGCATCAACCTACGCAACTGTGATACCATAACATGCATCAACTAAGTCAGCGAGCATGACCACCCGATCCCGTTTGCCGCCTCTTACGACAAGCATGAGTTGCTGAAGGCTTATTGTAACCCGGATCTTCACGGGTCCTACAGTTTCCGCATTAACAATATATGCGCAATGCATTCATGTACATGTATTTGTAAACAAAGAACCATCTCAAGCATGGTTGGGAAGCAATGTTTAAATACTGCTCTGATATTGGAAAAGATATACACACAACACATGCTTTTCTATGGACCACGCTTTACAGCATCACGTTCTCGCAGGCAAATTAAAAGGGAGGGGTCAAACAGTATATTATTCAATACAGACTTTGCATCTTCGCCTGATGGTGGATAGGGTCCTGTGGACTCGTGTAAGAGTAAGATGAAGTTCCTGCAGTTTGATTTGTGGATTTGTAGACCAAGGAAGACAATGACGCCTTTCATCTCATCACAATTATGCTCAATGGGTGATACGTTGGGGGATATTACCGGTCAAGGCAACACACTCACGTTATTCTATTGCAGATACTAAGTATTGCAGTATTCTGGCAACTTGTTTCTACCGGTAACGTACTGTGTTCAGATATCCAGCACAAGGGCCTTTGTAAGTGACGTTGACCGCTCCTATACCCCGACCACATGGCTGAATGTAACGTCCATCGCAAGGACTGTAAACAGGTGATCTGACGTCTGATCGGTGTGTTCATCGGTGTGCCACCCAGCTAGAAAAATGTCTGAATCACTGTAGCCGCTGCTGTCTGTGGTTATCCGCCAAAGTACAACGTTATACTGTCCGCCTGCTGACGATACCTTAAACAGGTAAAGGAAGATCCGTACTCCACAAGTTATGACGGTGGGTGTGGTTCTGTGTGAATGACAACGTCTTATTGAGGTGGCTCTGTCACTGGCATTGTCGGGTATGAGTGTTTTGGTGCTCAAGTATTCTGTAATCATCCATATGTCCATGCTAAGTGACATAAATCCATTTGGTTGTTTCATTTAATACCATGAATTCAAACTAAATCTTTATCAAATATTTACATTAAACATTGGACAAACGGCTATGTTCAGGGTGACGGCGCTTTTTGTGCATGTGTGATATGAAATATATCAGTCTTCATTCAAGTGTTGAGTGCAGGTTTGTGCACGAGCTGCGGGTGTCCAGTCGTCGAAGTGGGCAGTTAAGAGTCCAAGGTGCCCAAACCGCTAATAGAACCTTAAACCTAACACCTAACATATTTAAACTAGATTGTTTTGATAAGTATGATTTTGAAAGATATACAAGAATTGACTTGTGAGCTGCCTTGCCTGTGATGCTCGAGGTATTTCCAGAACATTTCGCACGTGCACTTCACTGTTATGTTTGTGATGTTATAAACTGCATGTCTCAAGGCAATTCATATGGGATCAACTCACACCTTACTTAAATAACTCAACGCCATACCTGTCAACTTTCACGCATTTAGCGTGAGACTCAATTTTTTCAACAAGACTCACTCTATCGCACAATGCCACTGCAACCTTATGCCTATTCGCTCAAAACAACTTTTCGAAACATCGTGGTTTCATTTTATACCGAATTGCCTTGTTCCTCGTCTCAACTGTCATAGAACTTTTGTCATTATTTCTACATCTCTCTATTAAGACAATCTACAAAAACAAATTCAACCAGAGGGCTCCAAAATACTGGGAAAAATTGTTAAAATCACTCTCAGATCGAGGAGCGAAGATTCCCCTTCGACTCACAACCAAAGGCTTCGCCCTGGACATGACCTCGGCCTACGTATAGGCCCCTGGAGGTTGGTTCACTCCCAGTTGTCAGACATCCCATTTGTGAGACGACCCAAACCAGTGTAACTGCCTGTCTTACCTACTAATTACTGAGCTGCTCCAAACTGTGGGCAGAGTGAACTACCCCAACTCGTTGAGTGATACAGATTAACCAGATCATGATTGTGTTTTTAAGTTGCGTTCGATCTGTGTCAGGTTGCGGGTGTTTTATTAGGCAAGACTAGGAGTAGTTTTTTCAGTGATACAGAATATAGGAATCTCAGTGAGGATTAATAAAAACCTTTTAACTGTTGAGTTTGTTTTTCATTATTTTCATTAAATACATTGTTAGGTAGAAGAAGAACACGTTATATAAAGTAAACTTCTACATAACCTGAGTATAATCTCACATGTACTATCAGTACCGGACTATATTATTTTGAGGAAATCAAGCACTATGAATAAATATATCCTGTAAATAATTCAAATATGTGATTTCTTGTGAATACGTCAAAATGTGTGATATCTGGTATGATTTGTTGATTAAAAGTGCATAATAAATCTCTCCTGTAAATTCCTCAAAATGTCTGTTTATTTTTATCTGTTCCACTTTAATGAAAGGTAAACAGGTAACTATTACTTAACTATCCATCCTTGACTCATCCTGGTATAGGCTGTCTGACAAATAGGATGTCTGACACAATTGGGAGGATACCCCCCTGGACACTGGCTAATATAACATCTCACTAATTGAATAAATTTGGGGTTGACAGCTGTGCAACACTAACTGCCCATGTTAATTGGCCTATAAAAACCAAACATCCCTGATCAAGAAAACAGTTTTTGATTCTACTTGTTCTTTCTTGTACCAAGAAGCTATCAAATCATTTCAACAAACTTACATGTAAACCCGATATAACATCTACTATTATATGTGTGTTGCACTGCTGTGGTCAGCTACAACAAACCAGTGGTCGTTTACATACGGAATCAATGAACATAACTGCCGCCAATATTCAATACCTTGATGTTTTCTAGTGTGAGTATATCGCATTTCACTTTGACGGTTTCCCTCTGGTGATATATGTATCGAAGCCATTGGCGCTTATTGTCATCAACCTTATACGTCTGATCGCAGTTCGTTTGATCTGGCCGACATTAGGTGCGGCTGCATATAATCCGCTGAAACTGTACGGTCGTCACATATTGCTTGGCTGACAGCCGCGAATGGGCGGGGCTTAGCAGCGACTCTCACAAATTGCTTCGGCACGTTCCCCTCGTGCACCTAGCCCTCTCCCGAACAACCCGCCCATCACGCGCAGCACGAAATTGATCTGTTTAACTGGCATTAAATACTTTTGTTATTTTGGTCATATCATACTGAACTTACCTTTTCGTTTCTTTGGTGATAATATATGAAATCTTTCGCAAAAGCTGAGTAGCCATTTGAATGGCCCGCATACATGGAAGTTGTATAGGCGTAGACAGTTTTACTGTAATGATATACCTTACCTTTTATCAATTCATTTCCAAAAGAAATAGAATGTTTGACATATAAAGACAGTTTTAATAAATAGAGTCACTGTTTAATTGAAGAAATAAGATATAAAAATGAATGCAGATACAGGGTGTTTTGAAAGATGACATTCTAGTATATACTCAGTTCTCAGATCACAGTATAGGCAAACAAATAATATAAAATACATTTCCGTTTCTGTTGCTGACTTACATAATGGGCATCACCTCTTAGTTGTATCAATGCACAATTCCAGTCCTTTATCAATCATGTTTTATATGCTATTGTAAACATATATCTTTCTTCCCTTAAACGTTCTGTACGAGTCATAACGTGAACTGCATTCTAAGTTGAAAGCCATTATTGGTACGACATACATTAACATGCACTGCGTTAACAGACTGGACAGGAACGTGTTCCACGGTGTGGTTTACATCACCCACTGATTGATTTAACCGAAGCCTGTTGCATGAGAGCACAAAAGGTGTCTAATCCCCGATACCCATGTTGCTTTACCCAAATTATCTGAGTCTATTATAAGCTAATTTTGTGTGTCTTCGTTCATGCTTACTGAGACTATTAAACCATTGTTTTAACCATCTAATCTGAGACTTGATATACACCGGATATCTACCACATTCTTCATAAACTGTTGGCTGTTCATGGTCCAACGGACAAAAACTATTTTCAGGATAAAAGATTCACTTATAAAAAATAAAAGATGAAAAACGAAGGAGCGCTAATTTCCATTTCCACCCCCTCGGTCTCCCCGACCATTGACCATCTCCCCGCCTTTCTACACCTCTGATTCTCCCAAATACCAAAATACCCTCTCTCTGTGTCTCCTAAACCCTTGCCATATACCCTCCATCGGCTCCCCGACCCTCTGCCATCTACCATATTTCTGTCTCCCAGCTCCTACGCATTTCTCTCCTTTCTGTCTCCCAGTTCCTCCACTATATACCCACTTTCTGTCTCCCAGTTCCTCAACTATATACCCACTTTCTGTCTCCCAGTTCCTCCACTATATACCCACTTTCTGTCTCCCAGTTCCTCAACTATATACCCACTTTCTATCTCCCAGTTCCTCAACTATATACCCACTTTCTGTCTCCCAGTTCCTCCACTATATACCCACTTTCTGTCTCCCAGTTCCTCCACTATATACCCACTTTCTTTCTCCCAGTTCCTCCACTATATACCCACTTTCTGTCTCCCAGTTCCTCCACTATATACCCACTTTCTGTCTCCCAGTTCCTCCACTATATACCTTCTCTTTGTCTCCAAAATTCCTCCGCCATATACCTTCTTTCTGTCACTCAGTTCCTCCGCCATATACCTTCTCTCTCTCTCCCAGTTCCTCCGCCATATACCTTCTCTCTGTCTCCCAGTTCCTCCGCCATATACCTTCGCTCTGTCTCCCAATTCATCCGTCATATACCTTCTCTCTGTCTCCCAGTTCCCAGTTCAAGGATTTTAGCTGTAAGGCCCTATTGATCTGATGTCATAGCGAGTAGTCCGTCCTTAAGCATGCACTTCTACTCCAAATCGCCTGACATTGAGGACGACACTTATTTATGAATATTTTTTTCATGCTGTTAAAATAAGATATAATGTCAGTTTAAAAATACAATTTAAAAAATCCGAAAAATTTTGAGACCCACAAAATCCATGAATCTGAAACATTGATATGATGTTACACAATTCAGATTTCGTACCAGTAAAACAACACATTCAAACTGAAAATTTACAGTGGAAAGTGCCTTCTCAGAAACACCCTTGCAGAAGCCAAAAGTCTCCGAAGGATGATTATTGTGATAGCATATGTAGCAGTCCACCAAGATTTAGTCATGGTATTTACATTAACATTGAAGGAATAAAATAATATGTCACAGAGTATCACAGTAAAGTGGCTGAAACAATGTGTAGTTGATAATGATTCATGAAGCTTCTTTTCAGTGCTATCTGTGCTTGACGTTAGCTAGTTTTTGATGATGTCGCGAAAATGAGAAAGCTTAGGTCTCGGAAAATTACTATGTTCTTCAGAATTTCAAGATTATACAACCTTCTAGAGCGCCATTATTCCGTAACCTCGTTCTTTGAACAATAGAAATGAAATGAGCTGATATTAATATAGAAAGAAGTGTGTAAAAGTCATCATAGCTGATACGTTTTTCGATTTTCTTCCAACAGATTTGCAAAATATTATTTAAAAAATAGTTTTTCATAATTCCTATAATTCAAACTGTCGTCGGTAATTATAGTAATTGCAGGTGTGCTTGTGAAATTAGTGTTGACTGATAGGAGATATCGGTTTTCCTGCCACTGGAGACTGTAGATACATAGAGTTGCGACGATAATAGATAGGGCCTTTGTCAAAGCAGGGATATACAGGAAATGTTATAAAACACTTCTCCGTCTATGAAAATGCCTGGATTTTATCAGTTCTACGTTCTGAGGTAAGTGATGGAAGTATCTACATGTCGGTTAACATTATGGGTATCCATTAAGCTACTGCCGGGTATTTGTGATGCCATTGATTAATGTTTTTTCAGTTGATGAAAAGTTACAATATGTATGCGTCTGCATATATTAATCAGTTATAACAGCCTTATATAATGTTTTGGTGACAGTTCTACTACAAGACATTGAAATTCGTTTTCGAAATGCGCTGAAATTCTATTTAGCAGGTGAATAAGAGTAAGAGAAAGTTACTACATAATCCCTGTTAATCAACGCTGTCAGTAAACTGCCAATCATATCTATGGGATACACCAAACAACTCTTAGTTACCAAATGTTAATCAATGCGTACTTTTTTCAGAGGAAATAATATTGCTTCTCTGTGTGAATGCGTGTAATACTTGGTGCGTCAGTCCTCAGCTTCATAATGCTTCTTACGGGTGGTATACAAGTATTGGAGATTGGTGTGTGTGTGGTAGCATACGCATCAGATGAAAAACGATTGCTACTCGTCAAGTCCACAGCTCAGCCATACAAATTCGTATTGTCTAAGCAATATCCTATCCTTGGAAACCGCCTGTGCACAAGACACTCATTAAAATCTAAATACCTTATATTCCTTTACTGAGGCACTTTTCACTGCTTATCCTAAATGCTCATGTCAGTGTGATTTCAAACCGCATGTTTGCGCAACACAAAACACTAATGTTTCGTCCTCGTTATTAGACGGCAACTTTGACACAGAGCGTTTGTAGCTGTAGTAGACGTTTGAGGCCGTTGTCGATGAGAGTTACGTAAACGACTAGGCTATTTGAACGCACTGGTCTTGTAGAATGTGACCAGAGAACGGCATAACTCCTTCGATACTGACCCCACATGAAACCTACGACAGATCGGACACGGTTTATTTTGTACCGATTGGGACACTACACATAAGGATTGCGGGTGAAATCAACAAGATGTGTTTTTTCAGGTTTCATGTGGGATTTTTAAACATATACTCTTGTCCAAAATAATACATTGGATCGGTCACAAGGGCAACACGTATTGCCTCCTTCTCCATATATACAGTTGAACACAATATTACGTAATGAAAAGGAATAATTTACATTTGAAGCTTGACAAAAATCGCATGACAAAGTTACCATTACATGTATAACATTGCACAATATTCCCATTACACATATAACATTGCACAATATTCACTAAAACATTCATTTATGGGCGGAGTATCATATCACCCATATTGCACAGGGGGTCAGAGGATCCCTGCACCTAAACATAGCGATTGTACGTCGTATAATACGTTCAATGTAAGGATCTATATCAGAAAACAGCTCAAAACTCAGTGTAGAAGGAATTTGTTATCGAATGTCTGTGAAACGCGGTTACATATGATTACTGTACAACTTGCATGACACAAAGCAACATGGGCACAAATCAAATGTTTAGGATGAGGGAGGTGATGGCAGAAGAAACAAAAATTTCTTCAATGGCCTTTCTCACGGAAAAATCTTAAGTTTCGATTTATCACCGGAGTGTAATACCTATATGTAATGTTCTTGTATACACTGTCCATAAATGCCAAGCGTCAAAACAACCAACCTGGTTCATTACCATGAACTATCACTCATTATTACAACCCACTCATCAATTTTAATCATTATACAGTTATAGGTTTTATTTACATATTATACATTGTTTTGTTTTTGCCACACTGAACTGGACAGTCTAAACATAGTACTTTGTTCAAACCGTTTGTCATGCAGCGTGTTGTTTGTGAGACGGTGAGTAGAATAGATATGCTCCGCGTAGGAAATATACCAGCGAAATGTTAACATCGAAAAGAGCACATGTCGGCAACATTATTATGGCAAGAATATTCCACAAACTAGAGTCTATTTTATCAAAAGTCACCTGAAATCCATTCACGCTGTAGCATCATTTATGTTTGCGTGATTTTATTAGAGAATATAGCCATACAACCGATAAAAATCTTTTGCGTTGTATCGTAGCTAACCACACTGGAGTAATGAACCGGGTAGTAGACTTAACAAATGTCTACTCTCGTAGTGTCTCCAAAACCTCTATGATCCAGCCAGTATTTTTCATCCACATTTTCAATTAATTATTTTGATTTGAAGCACATGAGTCACGATGTCACAATACCAATACTTTTATTCATACCACTTGACGATGTACAGATATTATTGTACACCATCTGCAAAATATGGCCCAAATCAGTTATCATTTATATACTAGACAGTGGTGCATTGATCGGCGTTATTTAGATGCAAATCTAAATCAGCATCGCTGTTATTGATAGGAAATGAATATCAGCAAGAACATTCCAATTATCGAGTGTTGGTGAATGGTTTAAGCCAGTATGTGACTCGGGGAAACTCGAGAATGCAGTTGGCATTGTTCTTGTTCACGAAATCGGAAGGGGCAGAGAATAGACGTGAATAGAGATATTCACCAGTGTGGTCTGCACGGCAGTGACAGGCCTTCCGTCACGTCGAATCGAGATATAAAGAGGATGGGGAAATTTACACACAGGAAACATTGCGAAAAGCATGCTCACTCGACTCTTTGTTGAACACATGGCACGTACATTCAGCTAATAGTCTTTATATGATGCTTGAATTTGGGAAGCAGCAATAGTGGTAGAGTGTAGGAGACTTAAGTGTACATTATTATATCTTTTCGGAACTATTCTCTGATAGCGGAGCTGTAGGCAAGGCACTGTCAGGAAGGTAATAATATTTCCGTATTTCCGGAAACAGAGCAGCCATCTATAAGGAGTGGTAAGTGTATGTTCATCATAGAGCAGCAATTGCTTCTGGGTTTGAGGTGTGAGGGGTGAGGGGTGTGCGTAGAAACAAACACGCGTAAGTGCGACTGAACTCTCGGTTATCAAAGTTGCGATCTTCTATAGCTAAGGCAAAGTCCCACCAGATTTATTCATGTTGAAACAGAAGTCTTTGAACCCATAGTGCGAAATGTCCAAACTACTGCCTCGAAATCATTGTTGGTACCTTCTATTTGAACAGTCGGAGAGATGGCGTCTGGTACAGAAGCGAGTAGAGAATGTCTTAGGAGCACAGCGTGACTGGTAAACACAGTAGTACTGCTGGTATTTGGTATTTGAATATGTCGCCATCTTTTCACTGAAACGGGTACAGACACTCCGTGCATCAATCTGCATCTGTGTTGAGGAAATACATGAACATGTTACCAGCATGAACTACAGGTATAGCCATTAGAGGCACATGATGTGCTTCAACAAGTGGAAATGTGCTCATATAGTTATCAATTAATACGCGGAGTTTGTAAATAAATTACGAGTAGAAACTTCCTGCCAAATGACCAGACATATAGCTCCTGATAAACTGTCACTACTAAAAGCGTAATGTGTTTATAGCGGCGGGAGATACCTACATTCGTGTGGGTCCTCAAACTGGGATATCTTCCAGCAAACAAGGTACGTGGCAAGGCTACAACTTTCTACATCTTCAGTATTTATTTGTATCGTAATCATTAATATATGATATAATATTTTTTAATCATATGCGTCACTGTTACGGGAGAGTAGTTAACCAACGGTTAGTATATAGCAATGTAAACACACATTGTATAACATAAGTGTCTGATTTTCAGTGGTCCATTCATATGAACTATATTTCCCTTTATGTCAAAAAGAATTTTGATGAATAATCAAGCCTGGGTATTTTCTTGCACTGAAATTTTACATTTAGGTGCAACCACGATACCACCTTTTATCTGATGACTATGTGAAACATACGCGATGATGTCTCTGATTACTCAGAGTAAACATTAGTGACAATGAAGTCTCCTACCACATTTCCATCGGCTTTATTCGTTGACACAACAAATAAGTATGGCATATAATTCAGAACTATGGCTCAATGAAACTACCAAAGCATATAAAAGTCGCGTACCCTCACATTCATTTCGAATGGGTTTTAATGGTCTTCAGTGAAACAACTGAGCATTAAAAGAACTGTTGTTGTTGATCCTACACTCAAGGAATTACGAAAACACTCTGTATATTTACTAAAACATCCCATACATTAACTCGGATTGAAATTTAAATTGAACATGATGACGCAATTTATGTGACTTGTGTAGATAACTTATTCCTACAATAACTACAATTAATATTGTCCTTGAAATGTTTGAATAATATTCATAGTTGTTCCTCCGTTAAAAGTATGTCCCTGCACAGACTGTATACGAGTGCACCTATAAACAACAGAAGACTACTTCACGATACTTAATTAGCCACCTTTAGAAATACTATACACAATAGTATACTAACCGCATGCCTTTAGAAATACTATACACAATAGTATACTAACCGTATACCTTTAGAAATACTATACACAATAGTATACTTACCGCATACCTTTAGAAATACTATACACAATGGTATACTAACTGTTTACCTTTAGAAATAATATACACAATAGTATACTAACCGTTTACCTATAGAAATACTATACACAATAGTATACTAACCGCATACCTTTAGAAATACTATACACAATAGTATACTAACCGTATACATTTAGAAATACTATACACAATAGCATGCTCGCCGTGTAAACGTTCTCCTGGGGCCCTGTATACTGAACAAAAATGAATTTCTATTTTGCCGCTCTGCATTTATATTTGCTCAGCTCATTCTGCATATTTATAAATAGTACACTTGCTTCGAACTTAGCTAGAGTTGATCTTGATTTTAATATACAAGTATCGACATTGAAAGGCAACAGGTTGTGAATATAATTGAATTAAAATCTTAACAATCTGATATTCAGAACACGCGGCAGCGTCATTCCTATGTGTTGTGGAAGACACTCTCCAAGAGTTGAAATCGTCCGGCCATTTGACATTTATTCTCAATAAACTAGAAAGGAACCAACTCAAGTAATTCAAAGGATGTGGATAAGTAATTTTTAAGAGTAACCGTTACAGTATATGAAACAGTTGCTCTATATTTCATAACGAAGCTTGCAACAAGATAAGATAAGTTTTCTTTCTAAATTATTGCTAAGGACGCCTTATTCATCAATCAGTTGCAAGATTTTGTTTGTGGATAGTATGACATATTATGATATATATGGGTAAATTTGACAAGAAAAGAATGTTTCATACAATGTTACCATTTAGACAATAATGTATACCCATAACCACAAATGCAATATGGTGCTCGACAGGTTTAGATGTTCTCAACAATTCATGTTTTACGGTGAATAAAGTCAACAGAATTTCTGCAGGATGAGTATTAAGTCGATCGCAACCCTGTAATTAGTGGATGTTTAGATCTATATTTCTATATTCAGCTAACTGAAAGAGGGGAAAAGTCGATAGAAATCTTTTAAAAAAAATATTCGAAAACATTCCGTGGCCAATTATTTTTTAATTGTTGTCCCCACGACCACTTCAGGTAAAATGGCTCAGAATTCTTTTTCTTCAGATTGACTGAACTCTTTACGAATGAATAAATGTATTGGTAGGAATTCGGTGGTTAATGTTTTTACGCAAATCAGTGTTACTCCCGAAGGAAACAGTCGTGGTCTTCTTGCATGGCCATATCTGTGCTTGTTATTATAGTTTCTTCCTACTATTCATATTCCAGAAAATCATTGCTTGTATGTATATTTGTTTGTACCTTTTTTTATCTTCGACCCCCCCCCCCCCCCCCCCCCCCCCCCACACACACACACACACACTCTCTTAACAACCAGACAGAATCTAGACACGAAGCAGCACATACAAAATACAAATGAGAACGGCAATTGTGCAAACACAAAGTCAAAATCAAGATCCCGAAATAGTTCAGATTGTTAGCAATCAAATATTTTTACCCAAGGTAATTTCAAAGTCAACTTCGTGCACTTGACCCGTAGGTCTATCCGAGATGGGCGAGAGTCATGGCGGCAAGACAACAAAGCATTTGGCAAGAACAAACCTGTCAACGTGCCTCCCCTGCCTCCCCGGCCTCAGCCGTTTACCTCTTACGCTGGGAATTAACTTGGAAAAGGCCTATATTTGCTGTAGTGTCACTTCGAATGCTTGCCACTAAACAGCTGAATGTGTGTCGATTACGCTCAATGCGTGTTTTTAATTGCTGCTTAGTTCTAAGTGAAAATGTCTGAAAAGTGGCTGTCGGCGAAACTGGTAAAGCAGTGATCTGTTGGCAAGTGTTGCCGGCCTGCCTTCACAAGGACGACATACATCAAGGAGAAACTATATCCATGCTGCTGTATTATTGCTAGGACAGAATACGCGCTTTCTCATGGCGAGGGTCATCGCGGAGTTTTTTTACAAGTACATCTAAGACAGAAGGGCAAGGAGAGCATATGAAAGTAATAAGCCCATAGTGTATCGTGTATTGACAATCATGTTTTAGATAAATGATGCATGCATACATCAACGCCGATAAATAAATGTTATCTGTCAGCTTGTTTCAGTATTTCCTTTTTACCACAGTTTTTTCTGTCAAGTACTACTGTCTATCTATACGGTGTTCTCCATAACTACGCGTGACGACGTGAGTTCTGTGTTATCGGACTGGGAAAGTATACAGCTTGATGACAATCTTATCAACGTAATGTCCAATATAGATTGGAAGTAGAGCGCAAAGCACGACGCCCTACCAAACACTGGGTAAATAAACTATTTGACGTACACATCATGAAACATTCACGTTTTGACCAAATCCTATCTTAAAGCTCCTAATCCATTTTCCCAGGCCCCAAAGTATATAGAAGGCATTCAAAACATATGGTTCATCCAATATAACACTCTGCTTTTCACTTCTTGATTTGTTTCGCGCTACTGTTGTCACACATGGAGCCACACTGACGACCATAGACTTTACTGGCACGTGAAGGCCGCCATCTTTAAAGCCAATAATCCTCTTTCATAGCAAGTCAAATATTACGCTGAGGTTGAGAAGTTAAGCCCGTCTTTCATAATCCAAGATGAAATAGATGACTGGTGACGTCACAGAGACATAAGCTTAGATATGCTTTTTAGACCGCACGATTACCATTCTTCTCTTCAATAGCTACCCCGCCGGATTGCCTGGAATCCATATGTACGACCCTCCTGTATACGCTACATATATTATACACTCAAGGCATAACATTAAGGCAACAATTTCTCTAGTAAACAAACACTAATCTGTTAAAAGGCTACCCTGGGAATCATGTTTGCTGTCAGTAAGATGTATATGTTACCAATTTGGAAACTTCAACTTGTATATACGATATGAGGCAACGTTCATGGTTGTCTTTAGTCCCCCATTCCCCGCACACAGTCGTCACTACACAGGACCCCAGGGGGGGTCAGAATCCTGCCATGTTAACTGTAAACATTTATATCAATCTGTCCAGCAAAGATGTTATAGCGGCCGGTGTGCCTGTGCTTTACTGTTACAACGTTCAGTTACAAGATGGCGAAGTGAGTGTTTTTGAAATGACGTAATATATATGACGTCACTTGAGAAACAAAACGAAAGACGGTTAACAAGCGGAAGTGTTTGTTTGGCAACACGGCCACGTGTTATCGTTGTGGTTGCTGCATATCATCAATGGTATAAATGAAGGGTGTTCAGTAATTACAGAGTCGCAGAGTGTATAATGATATTATGATTGTAACTTAGTGTGACTGTGTAAAGTTGAATGCGTGTGTGTGTATGAATGGATGAGTGTACGCCTATGTGTCCATGTAGATGAAATTGAATACATGATGCTCATAGGATACTTTGATATGCTTGGAATTAAAGTTAAGATTATAAGTTTTGTAGGTTTATCAGGCGGGCCAATATCACAATTTAGCTAAATGACATTATAGTTGCTGTTGTGTCGGTGTTCTATCATTATCACGTGATGTCATAGTTGCTGGTGTGCCTGTGTTCTGCTGTTATCACGTGATGTCATAGTTGCTGGTGTGCCGGTGTTCTGCTGTTATCACGTGATGTTATAGTTGTTGTTGTGCCGATGTTCTACTGTTATCACGTGATATTATAGTCGCTGGTGTGTCGGTGTTCTATCATTATCACCTGATGTCATAGTTGCTGGTGTGCCGGTGTTCTGCTGTTATCACGTGATGTTATAGTTTCTGGTGTGTCGGTGTTCTACTGTTATCACATGATGTTATAGTTTCTGGTGTGTCGGTGTTCTACTGTTATCACGTGATGTTATAGTTGCTGGTGTGTCAGTGTTCTACTGTTATCACGTGATGTTATAGTTGCTGGTGTGTCGGTGTTCTATCGTTATCACATGATGTTATAGCTGCTGGTGTGCCAGTGTTCTACTGTTATCACGTGATGTTATAGTTGCTGATATGTTGGTGTTCTGCTGTTATCACGTGATGTTATAGTTGCCGGTGTGTCGGTGTTCTATCGTTATCATGTGATGTTGTAGTTTCTGGTGTGTCGATGTTCTACTGTTATCACATGAGGTTATAGTTGCTGGTGTATCGGTGTTCTATCGTTATCGCATGATGTTATAGTTGCTAGTGTGTCGGTGTTCTACTAGTATCACGTGATGTCATAGTTGCTGGTATGTTGGTGTTCTACTGTTATCACGTGATGTTATAGTTTCTTGTGTGTCGGTGTTCTACTGTTATCACATGATGTTATAGTTGCTGGTATCTTGGTGTTCTACTGTTATCACGTGATGTTATAGTTGCTGGTATGTTGGTGTTCTACTGTTATCACGTAATGTTATAGTTGCTGGTATGTCGGTGTTCTACTGTTATCACGTGATGTTATAGTTGCTGGTATGTTGGTGTTCTACTGTTATCACATGATGTTATAGTTGCTGGTATGTTGGTGTTCTACTGTTATCACATGATGTTATAGTTTCTTGTGTGTCGGTGTTCTACTGTTATCACATGATGTTATAGTTGCTGGTATGTTGGTGTTCTACTGTTATCACATGATGTTATAGTTGCTGGTATGTTGGTGTTCTACTGTTATCACGTGATGTTATTGTTACTTGTGTGATGGTGTTCTGTCGTTACCACGTGATGTAGTTTCTGGTGTGCCGATGTTCTGCTGCTATCACGTGATGTTGTAGTTTCTGGTGTGTCGGTGTTCTATCGTTATCACGTGATGTTGTAGTTTCTGGTGTGTCGGTGTTCTGATATCACGTATGTTGTATTGCATTCTGTGATTTGACTGTTACAAAGTGCTGCTGGTTGTGATGCAGGAGGTATATTTTGTGATGAAACATGTGAATATTCCGTAATTATGTATTCCTAAATCAGGTTTTAGATATTTTTTTTGGTGAATTATGATTAAGTGTCCATGTAGTAGCAGGTCCTTCTCTCCTTGTGTTGCCCCTGACTAACTTGTATAGGATTGTTTAACATCTATATGTTTGTTTCGTCTCGACCATGATTACAATCCCGACCAAGAGAAATATTTGCCCTTCATTCTTTTGGTGTCTACCCAAGTGCCAAGTCTGTTTACGATATTGCGCAAGCCTTGACTAAAGATTGATCCCATTTGCATTGTTTTGTGGTGAGAGAGCGGTGACATTTATATTTGAGCTAATATTGGACTGTGACTGTATTGATTGTTGGCCCGTCAGGCGATGTGCAGTGGAGAAATAACCCGACAGGGACACGCTGCACTCAATACACGCGTCACGTTTTTACTATTCATACTTACAAGTTTACCAGTTTATGGTATTATATGTTGTTGCGTGTTGAAATACACCCAAATACGACGTTAAACAATGCCGTAAAATGCGCCAGTTATTCTGCCATACAGGCCAAGGAATGCAGGTACGATATAAACCGTTATTCTATCGTATTGTTTACGGCATACCGTTATTCTTTTGAACTGCAGGTTTTGCGGAATGAATAACAGACTTTAAAAAAGACATATATTTATTTTACTCATGTACAAAACTTTACTCCCAATTTACATGTATTTGGCATTAAACCTGGCAACCAGGCTAATGATTATCACATCTGTGCAGATACAGCTTTTTGTAAAATGAGGGGGGCATTTTAAGATCGCAAGTAAGCATATAAGTCCTAGATGAATGCAAATAATTTGCTATTAGCAATTTGCATTAGATTTTCTTGTGTTTCAGTTGAGCACACATCGAATGGTGATTTAATTATGATATTGTAAGACGTTTACGTATAGATTATTTGATCACTTATAAACGTTTCAAATGTATAAATGTTCAGTGGCCTTCAAGGAGGGGAGTAGCGTGCATCTTTTCAAAACCAATACAAGGATAACTCCCTATTTGACAGTAGTGTACTATGGTTGTGAGATTTGATGTTTGAAACAGACTGATTGTATTGAAAGCGTACCTATTGTGAAATGGTGCAGAAATAATAGACGGGATTACTACTTGTACATCTATGCCGGCACATTTGTTTTCCCATGAATTTCCTCACAGTCATCTGCAGGAAATGCAAGTTTTTAGTAGCTAATATAGAATATAGTTTCCTCAGGATAAAACCTCCAGTAAGACAACATAACATGAACAGAACAAATAATGACTCTCTTGGCATTACAGAAGCTACACAATACAAACATTTCAGGAAAAGATTATGAACCATCCAGGGCTTCAACCATTTTATATTCTATCTCTTGGTAAAATACTCTGAGATGCAAACATAGGAAAAACATCATTGGTCTAATTAATGACAGTACAATACAGAAGAGTTGGGAGGTAAGCAGTGTGCCCATCATAACAATGTCTACATCATTGATTTTCATATCAACCAATATTTAAAACAAAATATTATTCTCCAATGTTGTCATAGAACAACTTGGCAGACTAGGTCTAAGGGGTATTTAATCATCTCAGTTTAAACAATCGACAAAAAGTATTGATGTGTCATAGGAAACACCGTTCTAAAATAAATCACAAATTATTGTAATTTTATTTTCTTGTTCTATGCGAATGTTTTACACTGCAATATGTTAAAGATCAGTGAGTAAAGTGTTACAAACACAGGCGTACACCTACTAGATTTCGATTGATATATCATACTTTGCATATAAAATCTGGAAGATATGGTAGCAGAAGGTTGCCAAGATGCGAGATGTGTTAAGATTAAATAAAAGCGACCAAAAAGATTTCCATAGTCGTAAGAAATCCATTAGAGTCCTTTGTCCGTTGGCGAGTATATCACGGACATGTGTTTATCCTGCTCCATCGATGGGACCCGTCACAAACGCAAGCAAAGGCAGGTCGATTGTTAACATGAAAAAGACACGGGAACATATGGTACAAGTCAAAATAAAGAATTGCATCGGATATCATGTTTTGTCACTAATACGTCATATTTGGACATGTTCTCCACATACCGTAAGACATCCACTGCACATTGTCTATAGTAAAGATTTGGATGGCTGAAAAAAATGTTGTACTTATTTGCCCACTATATGTATGTTTGTAGAAATTCACAAAATAATTACACGACACGGATTGTTCTACTGCATGTGTCAACTTTCTCTTCAGGAAGAGATGAAGATAGTGCTCCCTGAACAGAAAGCTGAAATATGTATCGTTCATAGAGAAACAACATATATGTCTTTCAAAACTTGAGGCTCAGTATATTTATCAATAACTTTGTCCAATAAGGTCTGTCCTCGTCGAAGTCAAAGATATTTATTGCATTTAAGTCCTCCTTCTCATATCCATAAGAGTTGCATATCAGTACAGAGTTTTACATCTTGGTTTCTCAGAAAAATAACATGTTTGACATTTAAAGCCTGTTTAAAAATGACAGCATCACCTTTTA
Source organism: Haliotis cracherodii (assembly GCF_022045235.1). NCBI lineage: Eukaryota > Metazoa > Mollusca > Gastropoda > Lepetellida > Haliotidae > Haliotis > Haliotis cracherodii. The sequence goes on from NW_027266286.1 coordinate 37,812,308, forward strand.
AAGAGAGAAGAGAAATAAAAGCAGGTACAGGATAACTTGACAGAAAGCGTTCTGGTAGAAACTGGTTTCTAAGATTACAATAATAAGCACCTCCACACGTACAGTGGCTTTCATTTTCTATAGCTGAATGACATAATGAGAATAACCTCTTCGACTTTAGACCGGACAATTTTCTTCCTTCGTTTACCATGAGATCTAATAGTCCAAGCTTAAACTGAATAAATGGAAAAAAAAGGCTTTTTAAAAAAAATGATATGGATATTTATTTTCCTTGTTGAATGAAGCTCTTAAATGTTCCAAACAAGTCATACCGTGAACTGTTTTCTAGAGTCGAATGTTATTCTTGGTAAAACATATTTATAGATTGGTGTCGAAATTGTTTCAAAAAGAGGTTAACTTTAGCGACTGTTTGATTTAACCACACAAAGCCGCAGCCATGAGAAAAGAAAAGGTTTCTAATATGTGATGCCCAAATTACTTTGCATATACTATCTAATTGTACAAGCGTATTATAAGCAAGTTAAACCAGTATTTCAAACACCTAATTTTGCAGTTGATATCTGCACACACTAATTGGGTGTTGATTGTCCAACAGATAACATCTCTTTACGGGCTAAAACATGTAACTTCTCGAGACCTCTGAAACATATAACAGGATTGGTTAAACTTGGGCATCGATAATATATAAAATATATTCTGCGAGACAGAGATTGCATTAATTAAGGCCTTCTTTGCACGCGATGTTTATCCGAAACACTTTTCTTGAAGTTCGTTGTATGGGTAAATATTATACCAAGATATGCATGGTGTTTCAACACATTTACTTATCTAAAACGGAGAAGACATCTTTCATTCAGTGCCACCAGAACACGTCTTCTGAAAATGTTCTTCTAGCCCAACGCCAGAATCTGAAACTAAAATGACATCACCGGCGAAGGAAACATCACAATTTATATTACATCTGGAACTAACGTACACATGATATTTCAATACACAGTTTCTACTATCACGTACATTTTTCAACGTAGACCAACAGTAACAGTACCATAGTTTAAAACGACCAAGGGAGTCAAAAGCATTTCTTTTTACACCAACAAAGGCTACATACATTTTGTGTTTACGCCGTGATAGACATATTTGGATTATTGCATATAATATGCATACGTGATCTGACGTTGAATATGTTTTTTTCTAAAACCAGCCTTAGTTTCGGGAATCCTGTCTCGCAAATTAGCGCAATTAGAAATCCTGATAGTTATCTGGGTGTTTAAAAACTCATTTCTTATATGTTAGGATAATTAACGAACAAGACCAGTCTATTTCTCAATAACTCTTCCAATACTCCCTTTAATTTATATACTTTGTGCATCTGTGTTACACTACATTTCTGGACTAATGTCGGTAAATATGCTCCAAACGAGGAAAGCATGTAAATTAATGTTACACGCTTACTGTTCCTAACATTTACCACCACAATTTTTGAATGTACATTGTGAGTTGATGTACTACAAGGAGCCTGGCGTATCTATGTCAAACACCTACGATGAAAAAAAAACAGAATAAATCTATAATCATATAAAAAAGTCAATCTGTTCCAACAACATGTAACGAAATGCAAAATCGTGATTTTTAGACATTAGACATTCTTTCCAAAAAAAGATAAGCTTAGATAAGGATATAAATTCATGAACATGACCGTTATAGGGGTATGTGTGAAACGTTACATCACAACCTTACAGAGGTATTATTGTCGTGAATCTGTGTATTGCATCACAACATAGATTACAGAGGTATTATTGTCGTGAATCTGTGTATTGCATCACAACATAGGTTACAGAGGTATTATTGTCGTGAATCTGTCTGTTACATCGCAACATAGATTACAGAGGTATTATTGTCGTGAATCTGTGTATTGCATCACAACATAGATTACAGAGGTATTATTGTCGTGAATATGTCTATCACATCGCAACATAGATAACAGAGGTATTATTGTCGTGTATCTGTGTATTGCATCGCAACATAGATTACAGAGGTATTATTTTCGTGAATCTGTGTATTGCATCACAACATAGGTTACAGAGGTATTATTGTCGTGTATCTGTGTATTGCATCGCAACATAGATTACAGAGGTATTATTGTCGTGAATCTGTGTATTGCATCACAACATAGGTTACAGAGGTATTATTGTCGTGAATGTGTCTGTTACATCGCAACATAGGTTACAGAGGTATTATTGTCGTGAATCTGTGTATTGCATCACAACATAGGTTACAGAGGTATTATTGTCATGAATCTGTGTATTGCATCACAACATAGGTTACAGAGGTATTATTGTCGTGAATCTGTGTATTGTATCACAACTTGGGTTACAGAGGTATTATTGTCGTGAATGTGTCTATCACATCGCAACATAGATTACAGAGTTATTATTGTCGTGAATCTGTGTATTGCATCACAACATAGGTTACAGAGGTATTATTGTCTTGAATCTGTCTGTTACATCGCAACATAGATTACAGAAGTATTATTGTCGTGAATCTGTGTATTGCATCACAACGTAGGTGACAGAGGTATTATTGTCGTGAATCTGTCTGTTACATCGCAACATAGATTACAGAGGTATTATTGTCGTGAATCTGTGTATTGCATCGCAACATAGACTACAGAGGTATTATTGTCGTGAATCTGTCTGTTACATCGCAACATAGATTACAGAGGTATTATTGTCGTGAAACTGTCTGTTACATCGCAACATAGATTACAGAGGTATTATTGTCGTGAATCTGTGTATTGCATCGCAACATAGATTACAGAGGTATTATTGTCGTGAATCTGTGTATTGCATCACAACATAGGTAACAGAGGTATTACTGTCGTGAATCTGTGTATTGCATCACAACTTGGGTTACAGAGGTATTATTGTCGTGAATCTGTCTATCACATCGCAACATAGATTACAGAGGTATCACTGTCGTGAATCTGTGTATTGCATCACAACATAGGTTACAGAGGTATTATTGTCTTGAATCTGTCTGTTACATCGCAACATAGATTACAGAAGTATTATTGTCGTGAATCTGTGTATTGCATCACAACATAGGTGACAGAGGTATTATTGTCTTGAATCTGTGTATTGCATCACAACATAGGTGACAGAGGTATTATTGTCGTGAATCTGTCTGTTACATCGCAACATAGATTACAGAGGTATTATTGTCGTGAATCTGTCTATCACATCGCAACATAGATTACAGAGGTATTATTGTCGTGAATCTGTGTATTGCATCACAACATAGGTTACAGAGGTATTATTGTCTTGAATCTGTCTGTTACATCGCAACATAGATTACAGAGGTATTATTGTCGTGAATCTGTGTATTGCATCGCAACATAGATAACAGAGGTATTTTTGTCGTGAATCTGTGTATTACATCACAACATAGGTGACAGAGGTATTATTGTCGTGAATCTGTGTATTGCATCGCAACATAGATAACAGAGGTATTATTGTCGGGAATCTGTGTATTGCATCACAACATAAGTTACAGAGGTATTATTGTCGTGAATCTGTCTGTTACATCGCAACATAGATTACAGAGGTATTATTGTCGTGAATCTGTGTATTGCATCGCAACATAGGTTACAGAGGTATTATTGTCGTGAATCTGTCTATCACATCGCAACATAGATTACAGAGGTATTATTGTCGTGAATCTGTCTATCACATCGCAACATAGATTACACAGGTATTATTGTCGTGAATCTGTCTATCACATCGCAACATAGGTTACAGAGGTATTATTGTCGTGAATCTGTGTATTGCATCACAACATAGGTAACAGAGGTATTATTGTCGTGAATCTTTGTATTGCATCACAACATAGATTACAGAGGTATTATTGTCGTGAATCTGTGTATTACATCACAACATTGGTTACAGAGGTATTATTGTCTTGAATCTGTCTGTTACATCGCAACATAGGTTACAGAGGTATTATTATCGTGAATCTGTGTATTGCATCACAACATAGGTTACAGAGGTATTATTGTCGTGAATCTGTGTATTGCATCACAACATAAGTTGCATAGGTATTTTTGTCTTGAATCTGTGTATTGCATCGCAACATAGATTACAGAGGTATTATTGTCGTGAAACTGTCTGTTACATCGCAACATAGATTACAGAGGTATTATTGTCGTGAAACTGTCTGTTACATCGCAACATAGATTACAGAGGTATAGAGGTATAGAGGTACGATAATTGAGGACTTAGTGTTGTCTTCAGTACTACAGTACTTCAGTACTACATCATAACTGAAGAATTAGTGTTGTCCTCAGTACTATATAATAACTGGGGGATTAGTGTTGTCTTCAATACTATATAACTGAGGGATTAGTGTTGTCATCAGTACTATATGATAACTGAGGGATTAGTGTTGTCTTCAATACTATATGATAACTGAGGGAGTAGTGTTGTCGTCAGTACCATATAGGAACTGAAGGATTAGTGTTGTCTTCAGTACTATATGATAACTGAGGGATTAGTGTTGTCTTCAATACTATATGATAACTGAGTTATTAGTATTGTTTTTAACACTCAATGATAACTGAGGGATTAATCTAGTCTTTAACGCTATATGATAAGTGAAGGGTTTGTCTTGTTTTTAACGTTATATGATAACTGAGGAGTTAGTCTTGTCCATAACGCAAAAGGAAACCTGATCATGAGTTATTAGTGTTGTTTTTAACACTATATGATAACTGATGGCTTAGCGTAAGTTTTAACACTATATGATAACTGAGGAATTAGTGTTGTCTTTAACACTATATGATAACTGAGGGATTAGTGTTGTCTTTAACACTAAATGATAACTGAGGGATTATTGTTGTCTTTAACACTATATGATAACTGAAGGATTAGTGTTGGTGAGATTTAGAGCTTTGCCGGGTCACTTTCCTGGCGGAGGATACGAATACGTGAAGAGAGAAATTCAGTCTTCATAGTGCCTGACCCCGGTCATCTCCCGCCTGGCTCCCCTGACTTATGCAATTGATAGATGGACAATTTAATAAGAGAAAGTGCCGCTCATATGATACTCTCTAATGAAATCAATGAAACGGATTATGTTTTCCATTTCATGTAAATGATAACCCCATGCTCCCGACGAGCGCAGCCCTAACCTACGACACGTTTTATAGACAGAAAATAATCCCGCGATCGCTCAGTTAAACAGTCCGCCGTGCCATGAGGTCGGTTCGAAGTTCCAGACCCAAGATTACCTATCCGGACAAATTTGCCCTGTAAACTGGGGGAGGTAATGGTCCTCTCAAACAATCGTGCCAAATTGAAAGTCGTAGAGGCTGTCAAATTTGGACTCTGGGATAAAGTGTGCTCATAAGCGACTTGGCGGTATTTAGCGCCTATTTTGGTCGTTTTCGTATGGAAAGTCGCCGCAGTTAGATTTATTAAAGCCAGAGTGGCACAATACAGACACAGAGTGGAAAATTAGACATCATGACAACGTAGCCATACCGCCGCACCACTTAAGTGTAGATACTGATACAACCAAAGTAGCCATACCATCCCGTGTAGGTACTGATATACACAATGTAGCAATACCACCGCACCAATCACGTGTAGATACAGATGTACACAATGTAGCCATATCGCCGCACCATTCATGTGTAGATACAGATGTACACAATGTAGCCATATCGCCGCACCATTCACGTGTAGATATTGATGTACACAATGTAGCCATATCGCCGCACTATTCACGTGTAGATACAGATGTACACAATGTAGCCTTATCGCCGCACCATTCACGTGTAGATACAGATGTACACAATGTAGCCATATCGCCGCACTATTCACGTGTAGATACAGATGTACACAATGTAGCCTTATCGCCGCACCATTCACGTGTAGATACAGATGTACACAATGTAGCCATATCGCCGCACTATTCACGTGTAGATACAGATGTACACAATGTAGCCATATCGCCGCACCATTCACGTGTAGATACAGATGTACACAATGTAGCCATATCGCCGCACCATTCACGTGTAGATACAGATGTACACAATGTAACCATATCGCTGCACCGTTCACGTGTAGATATTGATGTACACAATGTAGCCATATCGCCGCACCATTCACGTGTAGATACAGATGTACACAATGTAGCCATATCGCCGCACCATTCACGTGTAGATATTGATGTACACAATGTAGCCTTATCGCCGCACCATTCACGTGTAGATACAGATGTACACAATGTAGCCATATCGCCGCACTATTCACGTGTAGATACAGATGTACACAATGTAGCCATATCGCCGCACCATTCACGTGTAGATACAGATGTACACAATGTAGCCATATCGCCGCACCATTCACGTGTAGATACAGATGTACACAATGTAACCATATCGCTGCACCGTTCACGTGTAGATATTGATGTACACAATGTAGCCATATCGCCGCACCATTCACGTGTAGATACAGATGTACACAATGTAGCCATATCGCCGCACCATTCACGTGTAGATATTGATGTACACAATGTAGCCTTATCGCCGCACCATTCACGTGTAGATACAGATGTACACAATGTAGCCATATCGCCGCACCATTCACGTGTAGATATTGATGTACACAATGTAGCCATATCGCCGCACTATTCACGTGTAGATACAGATGTACACAATGTAGCCATATCGCCGCACCATTCACGTGTAGATACAGATGTACACAATGTAGCCATATCGCCGCACCATTCACGTGTAGATACAGATGTACACAATGTAACCATATCGCCGCACCATTCACGTGTAGATACAGATGTACACAATGTAACCATATCGCTGCACCATTCACGTGTAGATATTGATGTACACAATGTAGCCATATCGCCGCACCATTCACGTGTAGATACAGATGTACACAATGTAACCATATCGCCGCACCATTCACGTGTAGATACAGATGTACACAATGTAACCATATCGCTGCACCATTCACGTGTAGATATTGATGTACACAATGTAGCCATATCGCCGCACCATTCACGTGTAGATACAGATGTACACAATGTAGCCATATCGCCGCACCATTCACGTGTAGATACAGATGTACACAATGTAGCCATATCGCCGCACCATTCACGTGTAGATATTGATGTACACAATATAACCATACCGCCGCACCACTCACTCTGATTTATATGACTTTATAGATATTGAACTGAGTGGAAACTAAATGATAACACAGTTTATTCATTAAATATCCTTTCTAGCCTGAATAACCTTGCCAGATGAAATTACTTCTCGACTTCCCCTGTAATATGCCAAAACAACCAAAAGGTATACACCCTTGATTAACCAGCGAAATACATCCTATCTAATGATGAGTGCCGTGTTGATCCGTCATCCAAAATGGTCTTATATTCAATGTCTTAAAATAACTTCTTTCGAATTACAACAGACATTGAGTAAAAACTAGTCTCGCCATATTCTCGCTTTTGCATCACTAATGAAAGGTCTCACCCCATTTGTCAGATACCTTATCATCATTAAAATGCCACGGTTTAGTTCTCCCACAATCCAGTGCTTGTTACCCAAGTAGCAAAATGGATTAGTCCCGATCATGCCCTATTTGTCAGACACCTCATGAGCATATAAGACTAAATATATGAAAACAAATTCATTCTGCCACACAAATAATTCAACAATGTTATGTATTCCTACATGAAGGTACATTACATGTGTACATCATTTTGCACATGGGAACCGATAACTAGAGTCAACCTAACAACGTCCAAATACTGCAATGGGGTCTTGACCCCGCGTTAACTGGTCTTTGAGTCTGCAAGGGCGGTTGTCGGGAAACACTCCTAATGAATGGTTGCGTTCACTGTGGTTCTTGTCCTGTTCCTCCATAACGCATAATCTTGTAATCTTGTTCTTGCTGTAGAGGTGATGTTGAAAGACCAACTGGACGAATCTTTCTGCGATGTAACAAAAACTTTCTGCAAAACTGTCATGTTTTTGACAAATTCAGATATCTCTGACCAAATACGCACAATTTAGTAAATACATGTACATTGAGAAAACTCAGTATTCTCGTAAGAAGCTGAGTTGAGAACTTTAAGTTGTTTTAGTCATAAAATGATTCTTTAGTTAAATATCTCCGGCTAGAAAATATAACAATATACCTGTATTAGCCTATTGGTTTTTTCACTTACGGTGCCAATTGAGTTTCTATCTGAGTACCAATTAACTTCAAAGATCCTTATTTATTTGATCTTTATTTTCAGAGGATTAAGAATATGAGCATAGGTCAATTACAACAAGTATTTGTCACAAAGTGACGAAATGTCCCCCGCCTGTATTTACACCATAGTACCAAATATGAAGACAATCCAGCGATTAGTTCTTGAGATTTCGTGGCAACACCGTTTTCCAACTCCAAAAGCAGATTTACCTGCTGTAACCTTCAAAATGGGGTCAAGGTCACCAAAACTGACTGGTGTCTGCAGTGTCTGTATATACACCATAGTTCCAAATATGAAGATAATCCAGTGTTTAGTTCTTGAGATATCGCGGCAACAAACAGGTGGGATGTACGGTCGGACGTACGGACGGTCGTGAATACCATGTCCCCCGCCTCGCGCATTCGCGCAGCGGGGGACAACAACTGGTAAATGTTATATGTTTTGGCAAGCCAGCACTACTCCACTGTCAAACTAGGGTATCTAACAATTTGGGTATCCACAGATAAACAGAACTCAACAAAGGTTCAAAAGGAGTACGCCTTTACAAAAGAACTAAATACTTTACTGAAAGATACATCACCAACACACATGCCTCATAAACGTACTGATGCAAGGAGATATATAACCAACATGCATGCCAAATGACAATGCTGATGCAAGGAGATACATAGCCAACAAGCTAGTCTCATGAACGTGCTGATCGAAGGAGATAATAGCCAGCATACATCCCTAATGTACGTGCTGATGCAAGGAGATACATAGCCAACATACATGCCCCATGAACGTGCTGGTACGAGGAGATATATAGTCAACAAGCTTGTCTCATCAACGTGCTGATGCAAGGAGATACATAGCAAACATGAATGTCTCATGAACGAGCTGATACATGGAAATACATAGCCAATATGCATGTCTGGTTAACGTGCTGATGCAACGAGATGCATAGCCAACAAGCATGCCTCACAAACGTGATGATTGAAGGAGATGAATGGCCAACATGCATGTTTCATGAACATGCTCGTGCAAGAAGATACATAGCTAACATGCATGCCTCATAGACCTGCTGATGCAAGGATATACATAGCCAACATGCATGCCTCATAGACCTGCTAATGGATGGACATACATAGCCACCAGGCATGCCTCTTGAACCTGCTGATGAAAGGAGATACATAGCCAACACGCAAGCCTGGTTAACTTGCTGATGCAACGAAATACATAGCCAAAATGCATGCCTCATGAACGTGCTGATGCAAGGAGATACATAGCCAACATGCATGCCTCATGAATGCGCTGATGCAAGGAGATACATAGCCAATATTCATGCCGGATGACACTACTGATGCAATGAGATACAACGCCAACAAGCTTGTCTCATGAACCTGCTGATGGAAGGACATACAAAGCCAACATGCATGCCCCATGAACGTGCTAATGCAAGGAGATACATAGCCAGCATGCATACCTCATGAACGAGCTGATGCATGGAGATACATAGCCAACATGCATGCCTCATCATCGTGCTGATGCAAGAAGATACATAGCCAACATGCATACCTCATAAACGTGCCGATAAAGGAGATACATAGCCAACATGCATGTCTCATGAACATGCAGATGGAAGAAGATACCTAGCCAACATGCATGCCTCATCATCGTGCTGATGCAAGAAGATAAATAGCCAACATGCGTGCCCCATGAATGTGCTGATGCAAGGAGATACAAAGCCAACATGCGTGCCCCATGAACGTGCTGATGCAATGAGATACAAAGCCAAGAAGCATGTCCCATGAACCTGCTCATGCAATGAGATACATAGCCAACATGCATGCCCCATGAACGAGCACATGCATGGAGATACATGGCCAGCATGCATACCTAATGAACGTGGTGATGGAAGAAAATACAAAGCAAACATGCATGCCTCATGAACGAGCTGATGCAAGGAGATACATAGCCAACATGCATGTCTCATGAACATGCTGATGGAAGAAGATACACATCAAGCATACATGCCTCATGAACGTGCTGATAGAAGGAGATACACAGCAAACAGCCAAGCCAAATGACATTGCCCATGCAAGGAGATACAAAGCCAACAAGCATGTCACATGAACGAGCTGATGCATGGATATACATAGCCAACATGCATGTCCCATGAACATGCTGATGGAAGAAGATACACATCAAGCATACATGCCTCATGAACGTGCTGATAGAAGGAGAAACACAGCAAACAGCCAAGCCAGATGACATTGCCCATGCAAGGAGATACAAAGCCAACAAGCATGTCACTTGAACGAGCTGATGCATGGATATACATAGCCAACATGCATGTCTCATGAACATGCTGATGGAAGAAGACACCTAGCAAACATGCATGCCTCATCATCGTGCTGATGCAAGGAGATACATAGCCAACATGCGTGCCCCATGAACGTGCTGATGCAAGGAGATACAAAGCCAAGAAGCATGTCCCATGAACCTGCTCATGCAATGAGATACATAGCCAACATGCATGCCCCATGAACGAGCTGATGCATGGAGATACATAGCCAACATGCATGTCTCATGAACATGCTGATGGAAGAAGATACACATCAAGCATACATGCCTCATGAACGTGCTGATAGAAGGAGATACACAGCAAACAGCCAAGCCAGATGACATTGCCCATGCAAGGAGATACAAAGCCAACAAGCATGCCTCATCAACGAGCTGATGCATGAAGATAAATAGCCAACATGCATGCCTCATGAACGAGCTGATGCATGGAGATACCTAGCCAACATGCATGCCTCATGAACGTGCCGATAAAGGAGATACCTAGCCAACATGCATATCTCATGAACATGCGGATGGAAGAAGATACCTAGCAAACATGCATGCCTCATCATCGTGCTGATGCAAGGAGATACCTAGCCAACATGCGTGCCCCATGAATGTGCTGATGCAAGGAGATACATAGCCAACATGGATGCCTCATAAACCTGCTAATGGATTGCCATACATAGCCACCAGGCATGCCTCGTGAAACTGCTGATGCAAGGAGATACATAGCCAACATGCATGCCTGGTTGACGTGCCAGATGACATTGCCCATGCAAGGAGATACAAAGCCAACAAGCATGTCACTTGAACATGCTGATGGAAGAAGACACCTAGCAAACATGCATGCCTCATCATCGTGCTGATGCAAGGAGATACAAAGCCAACATGCGTGCCCCATGAACGTGCTGATGCAAGGAGATACAAAGCCAAGAAGCATGTCCCATGAACCTGCTCATGCAATGAGATACATAGCCAACATGCATGCCCCATGAACGAGCACATGCATGGAGATACATAGCCAGCATGCATACCTAATGAACGTGGTGATGGAAGAAAATACAAAGCAAACATGCATGCCTCATGAACGAGCTGATGCAAGGAGATACATAGCCAACATGCATGTCCCATGAACATGCTGATGGAAGAAGATACACATCAAGCATACATGCCTCATGAACGTGCTGATAGAAGGAGATACACAGCAAACAGCCAAGCCAAATGACATTGCCCATGCAAGGAGATACAAAGCCAACAAGCATGTCACATGAACGAGCTGATGCATGGATATACATAGCCAACATGCATGTCTCATGAACATGCTGATGGAAGAAGATACCTAGCAAACATGCATGCCTCATCATCGTGCTGATGCAAGAAGATAAATAGCCAACATGCATGCCTCATGAACGAGCTGATACATGAAGATAAATAGCCAACATGCATGCCTCATGAACGAGCTGATGCATGGAGATACCTAGCCAACATGCATGTCCCATGAACATGCTGATGGAAGAAGACACCTAGCAAACATGCATGCCTCATCATCGTGCTGATGCATGTCTCATAGACCTGCTGGTGCAAGGAGATACACATCAAGCATACATGCCTCATGAACGTGCAGATGGAAGGAGATAGCAAACAGGCAAGTCAGATGACATTGCCCATGCAAGGAGATACAAAGCCAACAAGCATGCTACATGAACGAGCTGATGCATGGACATACATAGCCAACATGCATGTCTGGTTCTCGTACTGATGCAACGTGATACATAGTCAACATGCATGGCTCAAAAACGGGCTGAGGGAAGTAGGTACAAGCATGCCAGATGACATTTCCCATGCAAGGAGATACAAAGCCAACAAGCATGTCACATGAACGAGCTGATGCATGGATATACATAGCCCAAATGCATGTCTCATGAACATGCTGATGGAAAAAGATACCTAGCCAACATGCATGCATCATCATCGTACTGATGCAAGAAGATACATAGCCAACATGCATGTCTCATGAACATGCTGATGGAAGAAGACACCTAGCCAACATGCATGCCTCATAGATCTGCTGGTGCAAGGAGATACACAACCAGCATACATGCCTCATGAACGTGCTGATGGAAGGAGATACACATCCAGCATACATGCCTCATGAACGTGCTGATGGAAGGAGATACACATCCAGCATACATGCCTCATGAACGTGCTGATGGAAGGAGATACACAACCAGCATACATGCCTCATGAACGTGCTGATGGAAGGAGATACACATCCAGCATACATGCCTCATGAACGTGCTGATGGAAGGAGATACACAACCAGCATACATGCCTCATGAACGTGCTGATGGAAGGAGATACACATCCAACATACATGCCTCATGAACGTGCTGATGGGAGGAGATACACATCCAGCATACATGCCTCATGAACGTGCTGATGGAAGGAGATACACAACCAGCATACATGCCTCATGAACGTGCTGATGGAAGGAGATACACATCCAGCATACATGCCTCATGAACGTGCTGATGGAAGGAGATACACAACCAACATACATGCCTCATGAACGTGCTGATGGAAGGAGATACACATCCAGCATACATGCCTCATGAACGTGCTGATGGAAGGAGATACACAACCAGCATACATGCCTCATGAACGTGCTGATGGAAGGAGATACACATCCAGCATACATGCCTCATGAACGTGCTGATGGAAGGAGATACACATCCAGCATACATGCCTCATGAACGTGCTGATGGAAGGAGATACACAACCAGCATACATGTCTCATGAACGTGCTGATGGAAGGAGATACACATCCAGCATACATGCCTCATGAACGTGCTGATGGAAGGAGATACTTAGCCAGCATGCATGCCTCATGAACGTGGTGATAGAAGGAGATACATACGGGACATTTTACAGAACGCCGTGAACAAAAATGTTAAATTAGATTTAAATTTGATGTTAAACGAAAATAAATGTTTGTCCTTTATCGAAAAACAACATATCTTTAAGGCAGTGCAAATGTTTATAAGTCATACAAAGAGATTTTTGCTAACACTAATGCAAATATACTAGTCTCTCTTTTGTACAGTTCTTTTGTTAGCTATACACTTATCTTCTTTTCTTTTTTCTTTGTATATGATTTACTGTAAAGCTTTTGTAAATACCATGGAGAGGGAGACCTAAGTTGGATAACTTATTCCCAATCTATTTCAATTTGAATAAAATATGTTTAAACTAAACATGCCAGATGGAACTCCTGATGAAATGATACACAACAAACATGCCTGATGAACTGTAAGCAGGATCTGGTTACATGTGTATATACGGAAATTATACTACCAACATTTGTTGCTTTTGAGGCGTATATCGCGTCAAGCTTTGATTCCTATCACACTGAATTTTGAGCTGGTCATACCGGTACATTCACACACATATGTTCCACCTTGGGAAACTGTCAAGTGTCTAAAAGAGGGATTGTTTCATGAGGCTATATCTAAAACTTAGGCTTGGTTGTTTTGGGGAAAGGGAGGGGTGGAGGAGGGGGGTGGGTATGTGTAGGGGTGGAAGAGAGAAGAAAAAATGAATTTTAAGCATTGAACAAATACTTGCAATATATAATGAACCGCAAAAGAAACGTCACCATGGATAGATATATGAGAAACCTCATTGGTCCAAACGCTGTAAACATACTTTGAGGCTTATACAAAAATGAAACTTGGCAAAACTGATCATCAAGGTTGAAATTAAAGTGTCAAATGTTCTTAAAGTGAAACACAACACTAGTCTCTGAGAAAATGGCATCACAAGTCAGTATCAGGTGTGTCCGCCATGTGCATTAATTACTGCCGCGCAACGTCGATACATGGAATGGATGAGGCGGTTGATGAAGGCCATAGGCACTTGAGCCCACACTCTGAGGTACGCCTGACGCAGTTCAGCTGCAGTTGTCATTCAGCTGTCTTTGAATCTCGTCCCACAGGTGCTCAATGGGATTTAAATCGGGAGTGAGGGCAGGCCACTGCATGGTTCTGATGCCATTCTGCTGGAGGAAGTCTCTTGTTGCTCTCGCAGTGCGGGCACGGGCGTTATCATGCTGAAACTCGTGGTTGCGGCGACGTTCCAAATGAGGTATGGCGTGTGGTCACAAGACTTGATCAATGTACCGAGCTGCTGTGACACCATTGCCTCTCCCTGGACCAATGTCATGGAAGACCACAGGGCCGACCCTCTTTGCAAGACCAATTCCACCCCACACCATGATGCTCGGACCACCCCACAAGTCTCTCTCAACAACACAAGCATCGGAATAACGTTACGTTATGTTGTGAAGAACTCTGGTTCAGCTAACAACATGGCCGCTCTTAAACAGTATGATACGGACGAACACCCGACATTTTTTACTGATATCGAAAAGGCAGAGAAACTGAATAAATATTTTCAATCTATATCTGATGTCTATGATACAAGAACAACTATGCCCGACTTCACATTTCGTACAGAGACAGAGATGAACCACATAGTCATATCTAAAAAGGAAATTGAAGACATAATACAATGTTTGCCTCTGAACAAAGCCTCCGGACCGAATAAAATGTGTCATAAATTATTAAAGAAAACTGTTTTTTTCTTTAGGGAAGCATTGTGTTTACTGTTCAATATGTCACTACAATCAAGTATATTTCCATCAGTGTGGAAAAAAACAAACTTTATGCCATTATTTAAAAAAGGTGATCACACTATCGTTTCTAATTATAAACCGATATCACTCATTAGCTGTTTAGGAAAATTGTTTGAGAGAGCTGTGTTCAAATATTTATATAATTACTTTCACGAGAACAAATTGTTGTAAAAGTACCAATCTGGGTTTCAGGCTGGTCACTCAACTGTCCATCAAATAATAGAACTTTATCACCAAATTTGTACAGCGTTAGATAACAAAGAAAACTATTTTATTATATTCTGTGATGTATCAAAAACCTTTGATCGTGTATGGCACAGTGGGCTTGTGTATAACTTAGAGAGGTATGGTATAAAAGGCCAATTGTTAAAATGGATTACCAGTTACATAAGTAATCATAGCCAAAGCTTATTTGTGAATGGGGAAATATCCAAACCAAGATACGTGAAGACTGGCGTGCCACAGGGGTCCGTGCTTGGTCCTTTACTCTTTATTGTTCATGTAAATGACATTGCTGATAAATTAGACTGTTTGCCGACGATACATCGATACATCGATACATCGATTTAATGCAAACTTTTCATGCAATGTTACTTTTGGTGACGTTTTTTGTAGCGGTTCAGTATATTTGATCAGGTCGGAACAAATGTTTTATGTATGAACTTCCTTTTTGACATTTCCGTTAACACATTCTTTAAAAAAAATGCTTTTAATGTATCTCTGTTACCAATTTCTCCTTTTCTCATTTTCGGTTAGATATCTAAGTCTTCAGGATACTTGTCCTAACAGTCAATCAATCATTTTTATACATTCAGTATTGTAGGCCATAGGCCCATGAAACAATTGTAATACAGGTTGTCGGAGACTCAGGGTGCCAGTTTGTTTCTAATACACATTGCTTTATATATGTAAATTGATAGGTTTTTGATTGTGTATTCGTTAGTGAACGACATTAATACATTAAACTTGTGTCAATTCAATTCTTAGGCGATGGGAACTGCATTTAAACCGTGCCATTGCCAATGTATAACATGTTAAGATAAAGTATTCGGTACTGAAGTTAATTTTATACAATGAGTAATCATATGATTTTGTGCTATCAGTTAACGCCCCGTGGCAATCATGATTGAATGATAGTTTCAATTTTTGATAGAATTCTGACAAACAACTTGATACGTTTGAAACTGACTGTTGCTCCCACAGATAACCAAAAGCTGAATATAATAATAACCGTTTAACTTTAGAGGCCCAGTCTGTTTTACAATTGTGTGCAGCATTAAGTCACAAAACATAGGATTTCCCAACAAACTTTGCGTCAAGCATATTATAAACTTTTACACCAATATTTTATAACGCGTTTACAGGCATAAATATCTAGTGGGTATCTTCCACATTCACCTCTAACAACATGATTTGCAGTTGTAGATTTTTCACATTTTCTATTTCTTCACATAATACACGATTTACACCCCATATTTCTGCCTCATAAAGTAAAATTGGACTTATCTTTGGTTCTGGTTAAACATATACAACAGAGTCTATTAGTATGTCTTTGTCAGAATCATAAAAACTCATTTCAAGTAGTATAAATATTGCATTCTTACCAAATTGTGAATATGTTGAAAAATAAATTAAATGGTAATGGTTTAAGTATTAACAAACATTTAAAAACACCATATAGACCTTCTTAGCTTGCAAGGAGGACTCTTTTGCATGTTTGGACCATGATAGTGATTTAGAAAACGTTAATCCTAAGTATTTATATAAAGGTACACACACAAGCGGTTGTCCATAATTCTTCCATTTCTCATGCTTAGATAAAATTCCTCCATTCTTAAAAATAATAACCTTGGTCTTATCAAAATTAACACACAAATGGTAATTATCACAAACAGATTTTGCGTCTTTGTAGCCCATACACTGTATCCAAAATCAAGATAATATCGTCTGCAAATAACAATAAAAACAAATGTTCAGAGTGGAACTGGATACCTGGTCCGCAGGAGGCCTCTACTTCAATTACTAATTCATTTATAAAAAAGTAAACAATATCGGACTTAAAATACAGCCTTGTATTAACCCCAAAGGACACTCAAAAGCAAGGGAAGTAGTATTGTTAGCCCTAACACAGGCGTTCACACATTTGTAAATAGATTGTAAAGTGTGGAGGAATTTTAAAGATATTCAATAATTTGTTAACACATTCCATAATTTAGCTCTCTAATACGATTAAAATCAACAAAGACTGCATATATTTTCCTCTTTTTTAGACAGGTAACGTTGGGGGACTTGCTTGGAAAATAGAAATATTGTCAATATTGCCATATCCTTTGCGAAAACCTGCGTGTGATTCCACAATATTTTCACAAGTGTTGGACCAATAAGTTAACATATTGTTTAGTACTGTTGTATATACCTTATTAAGAACACTTATCAATGTAATTCCTCTGTAATTGTTCGGGGAGTGAGTATCACCTTTTATGCAAAGGAATAATTATGCCAGTACACCATGAAGCTGGAAAGTAGCCTGTACTAAACAGTATATTAAATATAAGTTCGATATATGGTCTTGTGCAGCTTTAAAATAATTGGGATTACATAATCAATGCCGAGGATTTATTACATTTCATGTCCCTAATGGCTTTATACATGTCCTCCTTCGTAATAGGAGAGTCTAATATAACTTTGGTTATGTCAGCATTATGACTGTTTGCATCAGTTCCGCTGGCATAGGCTCCTTCGCCGTCGTTCTCATTCAAGCCATGTTCAGGGGTGTCAAATATTTTCTATAAATGTTCAAACCACTTTTCAGTCATGGCTATCGATTTATATAAATCTGAAACCTTGAGTTGTTTTAGAATCCCCCAAAACCTTTTTCATGCATGCTAGATAATAATGTATCTTTCTTTTTATCAGAATACAGACGTTTCTTTTCACGTAAAATACTGGTATATATATTCCGAGATGTGATGTACAGTTGTAATGAGACATTTTCCTTGCAACGTCTAAAACATTTAAGTAGCATATCTCTTTCCATCCTATAAAATGAACATTCTTTATCATAACAAGGTTGTTGACGTTTTAGGCTATAAGATAACTTCTTCTTCATGGACTCCGCAGCGTTCAATACAGAGCTGGTAAGAAAATTTATGAAAAACTGAAAGAGCAGTGTGTCTGTTACTTCTTCTGAAAGAAGTCTGTCTCTAAATTCGGACACTCTGTCACTGTCCCACATGTGTCTAAGCCCGCAACTCTCACTTGCACGTGCAGAGTCGTGGGTAGGTTCACAGTAAGGACGATCAGGTGACTGCAACGTGCACGAGATCGACAAATGAACGGACTCTGCACTAGAAACGACGCTGAAGTTGTCACATATAAAATAAGGTTGCTGGATACAATAACGTAATCAATAAGGCTCGTTCCTAAAGAACTGATGTGTGTAAGATCGCCAATTCCTGCATCTTAACCGTATCTACTATTTAATATGTTTAAGTTTAAGGTCGCACATAATTCCTAAAAGTCTTCGTCCAAACTTATTAGTTATCTTATCACATGAATATCTGGTTAAGTTAAGGAATCAGCAAGAAAGTCAAAGTGATTTACGCCTAGTTGTTCAGCAACATTGTCACTTGCATAGTCTACATCTACCCCATTGATGGCGTTAAAATCTCCAACGAGAAGAACTTCGACATCCCTAACATCTAGCAGGACATCCAACAAACCCTCTGGGAGTAATGTGATTCCACACTGTGGTTCACAATCAGACCCTTCTGGTTGAACATATACAGAGTCTATAAGAACATCTTTGTCAGAATCATAAAAACTCATTTCAAGTAGTATAAATATTGCATTCTTACCAAATTGTAGATATTAAATATAGTCTTTAAATTATTTTCGGATTAGAATGATTATCCCGACCATAATTAGCTATTCATACAAAATTAGACAATAAGTCACATAATCACTAACTCTTCAGTTCAAGTCTCACACAGACCGACGAATTCAAAGTTTTTAACATAGTAACGAAAGACATTGTCAGTTAATTTGGTAAAAAATTCACTCACGTTCCAAAATACAAAGTTGAAGTGAGATTGTGTTCTCTGACTATCATGGGCTCGGCCACCCTTATTTCTGCCCTATACTGTTATGTGAACTGGCGGTCTGGCTTGCTCAGGGTCGTAGGTTTCTTTAGTTGTTGCTTTCATCACTGGTTCTGTTGGTAGATTGTCCAGGATTACCACGGTCAGTCTCTGTACGGGACCTAGTATCTGGCTGGTACTGGTTGTCTTTGATTATGAAATTCTCGTTCTTGAAGTATCCATATTTGTTATCTTCCTTAAGTAGTCATAAAGTACAGCGCTGTTTGAGATTAGAGATTCCAATTGAGTCTTTTCTTAGTTGGCCTCTCAGGCCCAAAGTCGAAACTTTGTCCTCACCATAAATAAATCTGACGATCATAGGTCGAGGTGGTCAGTTTTCCTTATAACCTGTTCTGTGTGCTCTGGCTTATGAGTCTATGGTTAAAGGTAAGTCGTCTTCTTTAGCATTTCTGTTCAAAATATCACCAACAATTCGTCTACATTCTGCAATACTTTTATTTACATTCTCAGATAGACCGTAGATAACCACATTATTCTTCCTTCTATATTGTTCCTAATTTTCACTTCCATTGTCAGTCTCTTCTAGTTTGTCCTCATGTGTCTTCAAAACTGTTTCGTCATCTGGTCTTTCTTCTAGTTTGCTTAGCCTTGATGCAACATCATCTATGTCTAGCCACATAATGTCAAAATCTGGTTTAAAATCTTCTTTATCTCACCTGATTGCCTTTAAAGAGTCATTGATGCTCGTGGGCTCAGTTCTCAATTCCAAGACGTTTAATTTCACAGATTTGTGTGTAATTTACTTGCCATAAACAGTAATTTCATAGGAATTCTCGTGCAGCAGTTTCTGTCATAATTACATGTTTTCATATTTGCATTTGTCATTAATTAACAATCGGGAATTGTGTTATGCTTTCATTTTTCATCATATTCTTTTGGTTTTCTTTTAGATTATGTTTATTTGTATAGCGATTGCATGTCCTAGTTTCCCGGTTTTTCATGTTGCATATTAACAATGTACAGGAACATCGCTCATAAACATACTCAAACATGTGTTTCTGTCATCCGGAACTTCTCACTACAGGGCCGGAAAATTTCACTGCAATTTTATGTGTTTCATCCTGAATTACACTACCTGCTGATGCCTGCTGAACCTGCTGACGAAAGCAGATTCCTAGCCAGCATGCATGCCTGCTGAACCTGCTGTTGAAAGGACATACTAAGCCAACATGCATGCCTGCTGAACATGCTGATGAAAGGACATTCTTAGCCAACACGCATGCATGCTGAACCTGCTGATGAAAGGACATACTTAGCCAACTTGCATGTCCGAGGAGCTGCTGATGCAAGGACATACTTAGCCAACATGCGTGCCTGCTGAACCTGCTGATGAAAGGACATACTTAGCCAACACGCATGGCTGAGGAGCTGCTGATGAAAGGACATACTTAGCCAACTTGCATGTCTGAGGAGCTGCTGATGCAAGGACATACTTAGCCAACATGCATGCATGCTGAACCTGCTGATGAAAGGACATACTTAGCCAGCATGCATGCCTGCTGAACCTGCTGATGAAAGGACATACTTAGCCAACATGCATGCATGCTGAACCTGCTGATGAAAGGACATACTTAGCCAACATGCATGCATGCTGAACCTGCTGATGAAAGGACACACTTAGCCAACATGCATGTCTGAGGAGCTGCTGATGCAAGGACACACTTTGCCAACATGCATGCATGCTGAACCTGCTGATGAAAGGACATACTTAGCCAACATGCGTGCCTGCTGAACCTGCTGATGAAAGGACATACTTAGCCAACACGCATGGCTGAGGAGCTGCTGATGAAAGGACATACTTAGCCAACATGCGTCCCTGCTGAACCTGCTGATGAAAGGACATACTGAGCCAACACGCATGGCTGAGGAGCTGCTGATGAAAGGACATACTTTGCCAACATGTATGCATGCTGAACCTGCTGATGAAAGGACATACTTAGCCAACATGCATCTCTGAGGAGCTGCTGATGCAAGGACACACTTTGCCAACATGCGTGCCTGCTGAACATGCTGATGCAAGTACATACTTAGCCAACATGCATGCCTGCTGAGCCTGCTGATGCAAGGACATACTTAGCCAACACGCATGCCTGAGGAGCTGCTGATGAAAGGACACACTTTGCCAACATGTATGCATGCTGAACCTGCTGATGAAAGGACATACTTAGCCAACATGCATCTCTGAGGAGCTGCTGATGCAAGGACACACTTTGCCAACATGCGTGCCTGCTGAACATGCTGATGCAAGTACATACTTAGCCAACATGCATGCCTGCTGAGCCTGCTGATGCAAGGACATACTTAGCCAACATGCATGTCTGAGGAGCTGCTGATGCAAGGACACACTTTGCCAACATGCGTGCCTGATGAAACTGCTGATGAAAGGACATACTAAGCCAACACTGCATGCCTCAATCACGTAAATGGTATTTACACACTACATGGCTAAATCACGTAAAGTGTATTAATATACATGCCTCAATCACGTAAAGTGTATTTATATCCATGCCTCAATCATGCAAAGTGCATTTATATACTACTTGCCTCAATCACGTAAAGTGTATTTAAATGTTACATGTCTCAATCACGTAAAGTGTATTTATATACATGCCCCAATCACGTAAAGTATATTCAAATACTTCATGCCTCAATCACGTAAAGTGTATTTAAATACTACATGCCCCAATCACGTAAAGTGTATTTAAATACTACATGCCTTAATCAGGTAAAGTGTATTTAAATACTACATGCCTCAATCACATAAAGTGTATATATACACTACATGCCTCAATCACGTAAAGTGTATTGATATACTGCATGTCTCAATAACGTGAAGTGTGTTTATATACTACATGCCTCAATCAGGTAAAGTGTATTTATATACTACATGCCTCAATCACGTAAAGTGTAATTATATACTGCATGCCTCAATCACGTTATGTGTATTTATACGCTACATGCCTCAATCACGTAAAGTGTATTTATATACTACAATCCTCAATCATGTAAAGTGTATTTATGTGCTGCATGCCTCAATCATGTTAAGTGTATTTATACGCTACATGACTCAATCACGTAAAGTGTATTTATATACATGCCCCAATCATGTAAAGTGTATTTATACACTACATGCCTCATTCACATAAAGTGTATTTATATCCATACCTCAATCAGGTAAAGTGTATTATTATACATGCCTCAATCACGTAAAGTGTATTTATACACTACATGCCTCAATCACTCAAAGTGTATTTAAATACTACATGCCTCAATCAGGTAAAGTGTATTTAAATACTACATGCCTCAATCAGGTAAAGTGTATTCAAATACTACATGTCTCAATCACGTAAAGTGTATTTATATACATGACACATTCACGTAAAGTGTATTCATATACTACATGCCTCAATCACGTAAAGTGTATTTATACACTACATGTCCCAATCATGAAAAGTGGATTGATATACTGCATGCCATAATCACGTAAATTGTATTTATATACATGCCCCAATCATGTAAAGTGTATTTATACACTACATGCCCCATTCACGTAAAGTATATTTATATCCATGCCTCAATCACGTAATGTGTATTATTATACATGCCTCAATCACGTAAAGTGTATTTATGTACTACATGCCTCAATAAGGTAAAGTGTATTTAAATACTACATGCCTCAATCACGTAATGTGTATTTATATGCTGCATGCCTCAATCAAGTTAAATGAATTTACATACTACATGCCTCAATCATGTAAAGTGTATTTATGTGCTGCATGCCTCAATCACGTTAAGTGTATTTATATGCTACATGCCTCAATCACGTAAAGTGTATTTATATACATGCCCCAATCATGTAAAGTGTATTTATATTCATGCCTCAATGACGAAAAGTGTATCATTATACACGCCTCAATCACGTAAAGTGTATTTAAATACTACATGCCTCAATCAGGTAAAGTGTATTTAAATACTACATGCCTCAATCACGTAAAGTGTATTTAAATGCTACATGTCTCAATCATGTAAAGTGTATTTATATACTGCATGCCTCAATCACATAAAGTGTATTTTTACACTACAGGCCTAAACCAAGTAAAGTGTATTTATATACATGTCTCAATCACGTAAAGTGTATTTATACACTACATGCCTCAATCAAGTAAAGTGTATTTATATACATGCCTCAAACACGTAAAGTGTATTTATACACTACATGCCTCGTTCACGTTAAGTGTATTTATATACATGTAAATTGTATTTATATACATGCCTCAATCAAGTAAAGTGTATTTATATACTACATGCCTCAATCACGTAAAGTGTATTTATATACTACAATCCTCAATCACGTAAAGTGTATTTATATACAGCATGCCTCAATCACGTTAAGTGCATTTATACGCTACATGCTTCAATCACGTAAAGTGTATTTATATACATGCCCCAATCATGTAAAGTGTATTTATACACTACATGCCTCATTCACGTAAAGTGTATTTATATCCATGCCTCAATCACGTAAAGTGTATTATTATACATGCCTCAATCACGTAAAGTGTATTTATACACTACATGTCTCAATCACGTAAAGTGTATTTAAATACTACATGCCTCGATCAGGTAACGTGTATTTAAATGCTACATGTCTCAATCACGTAAAGTGTATTTATATACTGCATGCCTCAATCACGTAAAATGTGTTCAAATACTACATGACTCAATCACGTAAGTATAGTCAAATACTTCATGCCTCAAACAGGTAAAGTGTATTAAAATACTACATGCCCGAATCACGTAAAGTGTATTTAAATACTACATGCCTCAATCACATAAAGTGTATATGTACACTACATGTCTCAATCACGTAAAGTGTATTGATAAACTGCATGTCTCAATAACGTGAAGTGTGTTTATATACTACATGCCCAAATCACATCAAGTGTATTTATATACATGCCTCAATCACGTAAAGTGTATTTATACACGACATGTCTCAATCACGTAAAGTGGATTGATATACTGCATGCCATAATCACGTAAAGTGGATTTATATACATGCCTCAATCAAGTCAAGTGTATTTATATACTACTTGCCTAAATCACGTAAAGTCCATTTATATACTACATGCCTCAATCACGTAAAGTGTATTTATATACTACATGCCTCAATCATGTTAAGTGTATTTATACGCTACATGCCTCAATCACGTAAAGTGTATTTATACACTACATGCCTTATTCACGTAAAGTATATTTATATCCATGCCTCAATTACGTAATGTGTATTATTATACATGCCTCAATCACGTAAAGTGTATTTATGTACTACGAGCCTCAATCAGGTAAAGTGTATTTAAATACTACATGCCTCAATCACGTAATGTGTATTTATATGCTGCATGCCTCAATCAAGTTAAATGAATTTACATACTACATGCCTCAATCATGTAAAGTGTATTTATATATTGTATGCCTCAGTCATGTGAAGTGTATTTATATACTACTTGCCTCAATCACGTAAAGTGTATTTATATACTGCATGTCTCAATCACGTGAAGTGTATTTATATAGTACTTGCCTCAGTCACGTAAAGTGAATTGATACACTACATGCCTCAATCAAGTAAAGTGTATTTATACACTACATGCCTCAATCACGTAAAGTGTATTTATACACTACATGCCTCAATCACATAAAGTGTATTTATTTACTGCATGTCTCAATCATGTGATGTGTATTTATATACTACTTGCCTGAGTCACGTAAAGGGAATTGATACACTACATGCCTCAATCACGTAAAGTGTATTTATATACATGTCTCAATCACGTAAAGTGTATTTATATACTACAATCCTCAATCATGTAAAGTGTATTTATATACAGCATGCCTCAATCACGTTAAGTGTATTGATACGCTACATGCCTCAATCACGTAAAGTGTATTTATATACATGCCCCAATCATGTAAAGTGTATTTATACACTACATGCCTCATTCACGTAAAGTGTATTTATATCCATGCCTCAATCACGTAAAGTGTATTATTATACATGCCTCAATCACGTAAAGTGTATTTATACACTACATGCCTCAATCACGTAAATTGTATTTAAATACTACATGCCTCAATCAGGTAAAGTGTATTTAAATACTACATGCCTCAATCACGTAAAGTGTATTTAAATGCTACATGTCTCAATCACGTAAAGTGTATTTATATACATGCCCCAATCATGTAAAGTGTATTTATACACTACAGCCTCATTCACGTAAAGTGTATTTATATCCATGCCTCAATCACGTAAAGTGTATTATTATACATGCCTCAATCACGTAAAGTGTATTTATACACTACATGCCTCAATCACGTAAATTGTATTTAAATACTACATGCCTCAATCAGGTAAAGTGTATTTAAATACTACATGCCTCAATCACGTAAAGTGTATTTAAATGCTACATGTCTCAATCACGTAAAGTGTATTTATATACTGCATGCCTCAATCACGTAAAGTGTATTCATACACTACATGCCTCAATCACGTAAAGTGTATTTATATACATGCCCCAATCACGTAAAGTGTATTTATACACTACATGCCTCAATCACGTAAAGTGTATTTACATACATGCCTCAAACACGTAAAGTGTATTTATACACTACATGCCTCGTTCACGTTAAGTGTATTTATATACATGCCCCAATCACGTAAAGTGTATTCAAATACTACATGCCTCAATCACGTAAGTATGGTCAAATACTTCATGTCTCAAACAGGTAAAGTGTATTAAAATACTACATGCCCGAATCACGTAAAGTGTATTTAAATACTACATGCCTCAATCAGGTAAAGTGTATTTAAATACTACATGCCTCAATCACATAAAGTGTATATGTACACTACATGTCTCAATCACGTAAAGTGTATTGATAAACTGCATGTCTCAATAACGTGAAGTGTGTTTATATACTACATGCCCAAATCACATCAAGTGTATTTATATACATGCCTCAATCACGTAAAGTGTATTTATACACGACATGTCTCAATCACGTAAAGTGGATTGATATACTGCATGCCATAATCACGTAAAGTGGATTTATATACATGCCTCAATCAAGTCAAGTGTATTTATATACTACATGCCTAAATCACGTAAAGTGCATTTATATACTACATGCCTCAAACACGTAAAGTGTATTTATATACTACATGCCTCAATCACGTTAAGTGTATTTATACGCTACATGCCTCAATCACGTAAAGTGTATTTATATACATGCCCCAATCATGTAAAGTGTATTTATACACTACATGCCTCATTCACATAAAGTATATGTATATCCATGCCTCAATCACGTAATGTGTATTGTTATACATGCCTCAATCACGTAAAGTGTATTTATGTACTACATGCCTCAATAAGGTAAAGTGTATTTAAATACTACATGCCTCAATCACGTAATGTGTATTCATATGCTGCATGCCTCAATCAAGTTAAATGAATTTACATACTACATGCCTCAATCATGTAAAGTGTATTTATATATCGTATGCCTCAGTCATGTGAAGTGTATTTATATACTGTATGCTTCAATCACGTAAAGTGTATTTATATACTGCATGTCTCAATCACGTGAAGTGTATTTATATACTACTTGCCTCAGTCACGTAAACTGAATTGATACACTACATGCCTCAATCAAGTAAAGTGTATTTATACACTACATGCCTCAATCACGTAAAGTGTATTTATACACTACATGCCTCAATCACATAAAGTGTATTTATTTACTGCATGTCTCAATCATGTGAAGTGTATTTATATACTACTTGCCTGAGTCACGTAAAGGGAATTGATACACTACATGCCTCAATCACGTAAAGTGTATTTATATACATGTCTCAATCACGTAAAGTGTATTTATATACTACATGCCTCAATCACGTAAAGTGTATTTATATACTGCATGCCTCAATCACGTTCAGCGTTTTTATACGCTACATGCCTCAATCACGTAAAGTGTATCTATATACATGCCCCAATCACGTAAAGTGTATTCATATACTACATGCCTCATTCACGTAAAGTGTATTTATATCCATGCCTCAATCACGTAAAGTGTATTTATATACATGCCTCAATCACGTAAAAAGTATTTATATACATGCCTCAATCACGTAATGTGTATTTATATGCTTCATGCCTCAATCACGTAAAGTGTATTTATATACATGTCCCAATCACGTAAAGTGTATTTATACACTACATGCCTCAATCATGTAAAGTGTATTTATATAAATGCCTCAAACATGTAAAGTGTATTCATATACTGCATGCCTAAATCATGTAAAGTGTATTTATACACTACATGCCTTAATCACGTAAATTGTAATTATTTACATGCCTCAATCACATAAATTGTATTTATACACTACATGCCTAAATCACGTAAAGTGTATTTATATCCATGCCTCAATCACGTAAAGTGTATTCATATCCATGCCTCAATGATGTAAAGTGTATTTATATACTACATGCTTGAATCATGTAAAGTGTATTTAAATACTACATGCCTCAATCATGTAAAGTGAATTTAAATACTACATGCCTTTATCACGTAAAGTGTATTTATACACTACATGCCTTAATCACGTAAAGTGTATTGATATACTGCATGTCTTAATCACGTGAAGTGTGTTTATATACTACATGCCTCAATCACGTAAAGTGTATTTATACACTACATGCCCCAATCACATAAAGTGTATTTATATACATGCCTCAATGACGTAAAGTGTATTTATACACTACATGTCTCAATCACGTAAAGTGGATTCATATACTGCATGCCATAATCACGTAAAGTGTATTTATACACTACATGCCTCAATCACGTAAAGTGTATTGATATGGTGCATGTCTCAATCACGTGAAGTGTGTTTATATACTACATGCCTCGATCACTTAAAGTGTATTTATACACTACATGCCTCAATGACGTAAAGTGTATTTATATACATGCCTCAATCACGTGAAGTGTATTTATATACATGCCTCAATCACGTAAAGTGTATTTATGTACTGCATGCCTTTATAAGGTAAAGTGTATTTAAATTCTACATGCCTCAATCACGTAAAGTTCATTTATATACTACATGCCTCAATCACGTAAAGTGTATTTATATACCGCATGCCTCAATCACGTTCAGCGTTTTTATACGCTACATGCCTCAATCACGTAAAGTGTATCTATATACATGCCCCAATCACGTAAAGTGTATTCATATACTACATGCCTCATTCACGTAAAGTGTATTTATATCCATGCCTCAATCACGTAAAGTGTATTTATATACATGCCTCAATCACGTAAAAAGTATTTATGTACATGCCTCAATCACGTAATGTGTATTTATATGCTTCATGCCTCAATCACGTAAAGTGTATTTATATACATGTCCCAATCACGTAAAGTGTATTTATACACTACATGCCTCAATCATGTAAAGTGTATTTATATAAATGCCTCAAACATGTAAAGTGTATTCATATACTGCATGCCTAAATCATGTAAAGTGTATTTATACACTACATGCCTTAATCACGTAAATTGTAATTATTTACATGCCTCAATCACATAAATTGTATTTATACACTACATGCCTAAATCACGTAAAGTGTATTTATATCCATGCCTCAATCACGTAAAGTGTATTCATATCCATGCCTCAATGATGTAAAGTGTATTTATATACTACATGCTTGAATCATGTAAAGTGTATTTAAATACTACATGCCTCAATCATGTAAAGTGAATTTAAATACTACATGCCTTTATCACGTAAAGTGTATTTATACACTACATGCCTTAATCACGTAAAGTGTATTGATATACTGCATGTCTTAATCACGTGAAGTGTGTTTATATACTACATGCCTCAATCACGTAAAGTGTATTTATACACTACATGCCCCAATCACATAAAGTGTATTTATATACATGCCTCAATGACGTAAAGTGTATTTATACACTACATGTCTCAATCACGTAAAGTGGATTCATATACTGCATGCCATAATCACGTAAAGTGTATTTATACACTACATGCCTCAATCACGTAAAGTGTATTGATATGGTGCATGTCTCAATCACGTGAAGTGTGTTTATATACTACATGCCTCGATCACTTAAAGTGTATTTATACACTACATGCCTCAATGACGTAAAGAGTATTTATATACATGCCTCAATCACGTGAAGTGTATTTATATACATGCCTCAATCACGTAAAGTGTATTTATGTGCTGCATGCCTTTATAAGGTAAAGTGTATTTAAATTCTACATGCCTCAATCACGTAAAGTTCATTTATATACTACATGCCTCAATCACGTAAAGTGTATGTATATACCGCATGCCTCAATCACATAAAGTGTATTCATGTGCTACACACCTGAATGGTGAAAAGTATATTTATATTAACCAGTCGGTCTCTCGTCTACATGCGTCCGCCAACAGTTCTTTATACACGTCAGTGGTATAAATAAGGAGCATCATGTCTCGTCTACATGCGACTACGAACAATTTATATATGTGTAAAATCAGCCAATTTTGTAAAATAACTAAAATGTCCACTTACGCAATTTTGTAAATATTTCAGTCATTGTACATTTATTTTTCCATTTAATATATCATGATAACCAATTTGTATTTATATATGCTATTGCATCACTCAGTGACTAAAAATGATAGGATTAAAAGAAAACGGAATTCAATGCATATCTTGTTTACATGTTTGGCTTCTAATCCTAACATAATTAGTATATCGTAATGTTTTTAATCATGATGCATGTGTTTATTTTAAATCCTATCGGTCAATGAAGAAGCAACTTAGGACTATTCAAGTCAGACAGGGCACAGATCAGTCGGTTTGCAGTTTAGTAAAGTTTTGTTTTTCAAATTCCGCCGTTTTGTCTCGGAAATCTTAAATACAAACACACTTTCTATATCTGATGCACGGATTCAAATCCGTATTGTGAAAGGGCATAAAGTAATGTTGTTGTTTCTTAATGCAGAAACGTTCAATAATTGTTTATAAAAACCAAGCATAATAAATGTTTTCCCCTCTCTGCTACGTTGTTTTTGTTTGTTTGTTTGTTTAAAATATAAAATGAATCGTAACATAAGCTATTATGGTTTTATGTTTCAGTATCTTGAACATGTAATTGGACTTGTTCACACTGATATATAGCCCCAAATCCGCAGGCAATGTCAGTAAAATGTCCTACTACATCTTAAAACAATTTTAACATTTGTATGCAATGCTAAAATACTTATGAATTTAAGAGAATTATAATTTTTTTTTTTTTAAAAATCATTGGTTTCCCAGTGTTCCTGCTGAGGGCACTTAGTTCCGAATCCAAGATACAAATCACACTGGTCACACTTCCACAATACTTTCGAGTATTCAAGATAAAGCCAGCGTCTGTAGTTGTCATGGTAATGGCTAAACCATCGGATCCATCTTCCAGAAAAAGGATGGCAAAAGTATCTGAAGCAAGTGACTGCAATGCGTCCAATCAATTAACTTGCATTGAAAAATAATAGAACACAAATTAAAATTAAGTATATTATATTCTTTATGCGTCAATATATTTTATGTGTTATGACACTGGTAATCAATTTCAACCTTATCCTTATAATAGATGTATTATTCAAAAATATTATTTCTTATAGCAAAATCAAACAAGCTGTGCACCAAGTGGATGCTGCACCGTGAATGTGTTAGTGTTTATTTGCCCTACAGTTAAATCATATTAATCTGACTTTGATATCTCATCAATGAATTGAGAAGAATAATTATTGTTTTAAACTTGATTAGATCATTACTTTAACATGTATACTTAAGGAATTTATGTTCTTCAAAATATCTTACTATCATTTCCTGTAAACTACATAAAATGACTTAGAATTTTATTTAATTGTTGTGTTATTTCCCTAAAATGTATGTCAACGAGATTCCATTACCAGTGAATAACTTATGTTGTAAACATGTCTGATCTAACAAAACAATCCATATTTATTTCAACCTGCCGGTAATTCACTATTCTTCTCACCTCATTTTCTTCTATCTAGCCTTGAAAGGGGCGCCCATTCAGAGGGATAAAATCAGGAAATTCATTACTGTGTCCTGCATCTCTGCATCTTCATAGAAGTGCTGAAATATTCAAACCATGGATTAACGAGAACTGAATTAAATTTAAAGATTTAGCATGAAAACAACATTAACAATGACTATATTTCCATGTTAAAATAATAACTGCACGAATATTTCGCATTATTAGATAGGCCTACACCCTAATAATTTTTATTTAATTTAAATAACGGTACGATCTCGATCTGCGATGCCAGAAATCAGATCACTGTTATGTTTGTTTAAAGTATGTCACGGCCGTTTCAGCAATATGTGGCTATTAATTCAATGCCCGAAATTGGCTTAAAAAAAGTACTTAAAAAATGAACATTATTTATGAAGTATTATCCTTGTTTATAATGTGCAAAATCTGAACTTGCTACTTGTTGTCATTTAAGGGTAATGAATATAAAATTTAATTAATTATAACATGTGGATGATGAAGAAATAATTGTTTATGTGTGTGTAATCTACGGATCTAATTTGTGTATAACAAAACACTGACATTCATGAAATAATCTCTTTTTATCACACTCGTCTGTATCATTATGACATACATGCGGTGATTATGGGCACATATCTGTGGTTGATGTCACTCAATGTGGCGATTATGGGCACACATCTGTGATTGATATTGTCTATAAGTGTGGTGATTATGGGCACACATCTGTGATTGATATTGTCTATCTCAGTGGTGATTATGGGCACACATCTGTGATTGATATTGTCTATAAGTGTTGTGATTATGGGCACACATCTGTGATTGATATTGTCTATCTGTGTGGTGATTATGGGCACACATCTGTGACTGATATTGTCTATCTGAGTGGTGATTATGGGCACACATCTGTGATTGGTATTGTCTATAAGTGTGGTGATTATAGGCACATATCTGTGATTGATATTGTCCATCTGTGTGATGATTATGGGCACATCAACTGTATGATGATATCAGTACAGTGATAAGAACAATGAAGGCACGTCACTTGAAGGCTGTGGTACCAACGTGTAAGCGGGATATCGACTGAGAGATTGGGGCACATCTACCGACTTGTCTCTTGGTCAAAGTGTCAATTCTTTATGTGCAAAGATCTCTCTTTTTTAATCATTACCAATCTCTAAAAAGCTTGACGTCTGTCGAAAATCCTGTCGTAATATCCAAATGGAAAATCTGAAGTCCAAAACAGTTGCCTGGCTGCTCAATACGATTTAGCAGTATTTGCGAAAGCGATACACAGGCAGTGAGGATTTTACTCTGAGAAATTTGTTTTGAAGAAGCTCACGTATGCGTCTTATTAACAGTCTATTTGAGCCCTGCCGCCTTCAAATTATTTTCATCGATTGAATTATTCGCCATTTGTTTCCTAAATGAGTGCGAACCTGCTAGAAGGAAATCTTGTAGGAGTGCGACAGTCGTTGTATTTTCAAATCAAAAGGCTTAAAGGATTTAGGTGTATAGCTTTCACTTTTTACGTGCCTTAACAAAGCTGGGCGGAGAATCTGTCATGGAGAGGGGGCGCTCCAACCAGTATCACATAACATTGATCACAACTCGGCCCTCTATCTGATTGTGAACAATTGGGCCTCAAATGGCGACAGATTGGAAGTGAGAGAGTTCGATGGATGAGGAGAAGGCCCTGCCGCTGCACATGTGGACCTGGATACTTCAGGTGATTCCGACCTCTCTCGTGAGTTTCAACAGTGTTAAAAGGGAGATAATCTGCATCAAATGAACATTCCTTTGAAGACGCTTTGGTTGATGAATCGAGACTCTGATGGGCGGGCTGTGAGGGGAGTGTGAATGGCTCCTTCTCTCGGCGTTAATAGTGTCGTCTGCCCACACGAGCATGGATTGGAGGAGAGCTGAAATAGCAAAGAGTTCCAGCGCGGAACCAACCTGTGAGTAAACAGGCTGTTCCCGGCGCTAGCCGCACCTTGCGTCCCTCGCTGACCTCTGCTGACCCGCGAGAGCATGACAGTGTACGGCACCGCGGCTTCTACGTGCCTGCAAGAATCGCACCAGCTAACAATGGCGACAATTACGTGACAACACACGCGACAGGGGAATCTATATATCGAGTTAAATGTTTACCATCTCAAATGATTGTTTGTATCCAGTTTGAACAAAGTTTGATTGGAATTCTAATTGTTACTCATTAGTAATGAGCTACTTTGAAAGGCATTACTTAGAATCCACAATAAGGAATTTTACTGTACTCAATGACTGTAAGGAAACTTTGCCGGACTATTAAATATCAATAATGCAGGTGATAGTGTAGCACATTCCTGAAAGGCGTATGCTATTTATGAAGTGAGCAAGTGTCTTGGCTCGCCTGGATCTCCAGGTTTTGTTGCAGATAAATGCATGGACCATCCCGTGTGTTATTCCTTATCTTCCAATTGACGACTTCACCTCACGTTGGCCGACCTGTAAACATGGACTAGTGAACCTGATCAGGCATCAAATAAAAGATATCCCTTCTGAGATGATATTAAAACCTGGTTCGTCACCAGGAACTGCTGTTCTCAGAAAATGTTTCATGTATGGAATATTTATGTCGTTGATTGTTACAGTTAGCAATGAGTTGATTTTACATGAACTTGTGTAGCTAGAAATATGAGAAAGGATTTTTTTGTACCGTGCAATTCTCAAACATTATAAGAAGAAATAATTGGTTTTTTTAGTAACAAGTTTGAATAAACGTTCAGTTCTTGTGTTCACTGTGGTCTGGTTTGCTTCTGATGGAACCAGAATACAACTGCTTCTGTCATTGTGAATGTGATATTCAGTGACCCGCAGGTTCTACGAAGTGAATCAAATTATAATATATGTTGCTATTTCATCAAGTATGTGCTTAGAAAAGGATGTGTCCCTTTTCCCTTTGCATTCCAGCATGTGATATATAACGGTCCTCAATCTCAATTTAGACAGACCTGTTTTATCGATAGTTCAACATGTTTCGTTAATACAAAATTATATGCAAATATCCTACAATATTTGTTAAGCACTATTTCCACACCCTAACCCGACCTTCACCTAAAACAAGTTGCCAGGAATAGACAACATGTGTTGAACGTATGGCATCACAACCGGTAATCAACTTTACAAAATGGTGTGTCCACTGACTTCAGTTTGCGGAATTGTACGTTGGGACTTTCGTTGATTTACGGATCGTACATACACATTAATGTGCCATGGAAGAAGTAAGAAACAGTTTGACAATCTGGTATTGTTATTTATGTTTTTTATGTGTTTCATTGTAACCAAGAGAAATAGTCAGAAATGCCGATAAAAAACGCGGTGGTTGTGCGTGACAGAGGACGGATACTTTGACAATTTCAGTTGAATTAACGAAATCATTGTAAGGTATATATTTTTTCTAATTCCCAAATTCTTGCTACGATACTCCGCCCCTGCAGATTATAAAAATATATAGCCTTTGTATCTCACAAAATAGGAGAAAATGCTACACAATATAATATCAGAATTTTGCTTTGTTTACATTTCAAACAAGAGCAGTTTTCCGAGCACAGCGCTCGTTTTCACATATAATTTATTCCACTTGAGTTCCTCTGGACAGTTTGTATTGGTGACAAAGACCATTTATCATTTGATTCTAAAATGCATGAGCA
This sequence comes from Haliotis cracherodii, assembly GCF_022045235.1. Lineage (NCBI taxonomy): Eukaryota > Metazoa > Mollusca > Gastropoda > Lepetellida > Haliotidae > Haliotis > Haliotis cracherodii. Next base: position 37,847,609 of record NW_027266286.1, read on the forward strand.
ATTCACGGATTTGCGATAATTAGTCTCAAGCGTATGTGAGATCAAATTCCAGGTCCGTGATTGGCTACTCCATGGTGATGACCTGAGGTCAGATTATGACGGACTACTTTCCTGATTGCAAGTCATTGATAAGTCGAATGTTCACCTACGTCTGTGTTGAACGTTATGGTTTCACAGTGTTACCCTATTGATGCCACAGCGACATGTATGTCCCTCCTCATCAACCCTCACTTCGAAGTCGAATAACATTCAAAATACATCACGCAGAGTAATATACTTCACAGTTTTGAATTCTATGGGAAATCCCCTTTTCTGTGATATCATCAACGATCATTTTTGGCAAAGCAAAATTACTGAAAGTGACCTCTGAAAATTAGGTAAATTGTAAATCTCGCGATTTTTGATACATTACTAAATCACCATTCACGGCGTTAATTATTTACTGTATGTTCAGAAATTTAAATATCGGATATTTACTCGAAGAAATGAATAGCATATTAGTGATCACGGTTAGATTTCTATCTGTTTTTCATCAAATTACCAAATGATAATTCTGAAACGTCGCCGATAAGCCTAGAATCGTTTAGAATGTTTTCCAATACGCTAACACGAACGCCGAAGTGTACTTTCAGGCATATTGGATATCGTGTTTACAAAGTCATATTTCACGTATGATGGTTATGAGACGTCTATTACATCGCGTATATTTCAAACTCAGCTGCGATACATACAACCCTGAATTTCTCATATATTTTAGAATCAAATGACAAACGATCTTTGTCATCAATACAAATTATCTAGTTGAAATCGAACGAAATAAATTAGGCGTGGAAACGAACGCTGTGCTCGGAAACCCTATTGTTTGAAATGTAAACAAAGGAAAATTCAGATTTTACACTGTGTAGCATTCTCTCCTATTTTTGAGAGATCCATTCGTCTTATTGTTGCATATATTGGCTCCCGTGTTTGAAAATATTCATGGGAAGAATATCGCAGCACGGATTATGGAATTACAAATATATAGACATTACAATGATCTGGTCAACTCAACATAAATAGCAAAATCACGGTCAACGACGATGGTGGTTATCTGCGTTTCCCGACTAATTCTCTTGGTTACACAGGAAAACATGAAACTACATGTTCAGTAGGGACATTGTCAGATTGTTTCTGATTACTTACATGAAACATTTATGTATGTACGATCCCTCGATCAACGAAATTCCTCTTGAAAATCCCGAGTAGTGTCCAAGACATTTTGTAAAAGTCGGTCACCAATAGTGATGTCATGAGGAAGTATACATTGTTCTACATATTTGGTAATTTCTTTGAGTTGAAAATTGCGGGTTCTTTGATCTGATGTAGTTTGCATTATCATTGGTTGTTTGGTTGGTTTGTTGTTTAACGCCGCAATATTCCAGCTATATGACGGCGGTCTGTAAATAATCGAGTCTGGACCAGACAATCCAGTGATTCATATCATGAGCATCGATCCACGCAATTGGGATCGATGACATGCATCAACCAAGTCAGCGAGCCTGACCACCCGATCCCGTTAGTCGTCTTTTACGACAAGCATAGTCACCTTTTACGGCAAGCATGGGTTGCTGAAGACCTATTCTACCCCGGAATCTTCACGGGTCTTGCATTATCAGCATCGCCTTGATAATCTACAGATATAGCGGAAACCTTTTTATGTAGGGTCACAATATTTATGAGTAGTAAGCAGTAGTCAATAATGACTGTTGTGTAATGTATTGATGCGCCACTGCGACCATGAGAATGGACAAAATGCATCGATTCGATGCTAAAAAGGTGCAATTTTAGGGTGTGTAAGAAGCAGATTACTGCAATCGTGCCTGCCAGATACTATTTATCTTACAACTGGGTGTAAGATAAATGGTATCTGACCGACGCTCGTGTAGTGATATCTATATCGCAGCTGAGTTTGAAAAACGCATGATGTAATAGGCGTCTCATTACCGGCATACGTGAACGTGATTTTGTAAACACTGTCCAATATAGCGGAAATTTACTTAGGCGTTCGTGTTTGCGCATTTTCCAAAACATTCTAAACGATTGGAGGGTTATCGTCGACGTTTTACAATGGTCATTGGTGTTTTGATAAAAAAAAAATTTATATACCCGAGATCACCGATATACCATTTTTGAAATTCAATTCTCCGTGTAAATAGCCAATATTTTCATTTAAAAACACACTAATAACGCCGAGAATGGTGATTTACTAATGCGTCAAAAATGATTTACGATGTTCCTAATAGCCAGAGGTCATTTTCAGTGACTCTCCTTTGGCTAAAATGAGATTGGATGATACCACAGAACAGGGAATTTCAAACAGAATTGAAAACCTTGAAGAGGGTTTGTCTGAATATCCCACGTAGCTTACTCACCATTTTGTAAAAATCGTATAAAAGTCAAAAGGTGAACTTTATACCTTGAAAACGTCACTTTTTAAATTGCAGTTGAACTGCACTATAAACTAACTACATTGTAGGTGAACTGCACTATAAACTAACTACATTGTAGGTGAACTGCACCACACACTAACTACATTAAAGGTGCACTGCTCTATAACCTAACTACATTGTAGGTGAACTGCACTTCAAACTAACTACATTGTAGGTGAACTGCACTACAAACTAACTACATTGTAGGTGAACTGCACTACACACTAACTACATTATAGATGAACTGCACAACAAACTAACTACATTATAAGTGAACTGCACTACAAACCATCTACATTGTAGGCGAACGGCACTACAAACTAACTACATTGTAGGTGAACTGCACAACAAACTAACTACATTATAAGTGAACTGCACAACAAACTAATTACATTCTTAGTGAACTGCACTACAAACCATCTACATTGTAGGCGAACAGCACTACAAACTAACTACATTGTGGGTGAACTGCACTACAAACTAACTACATTGTGGGTGAACTGCACAACAAACTAACTACATTGAGGGTGAACTGCACAACAACCTAACAACATTATAAGTGAACTGCACAACAAACTAACTACATTATAAGTGAACTGCACTACAAACCATCTACATTGTAGGCGAACGGCACTACAAACTAACTACATTGTAGGCGAACTGCACTACAAACTAACTACATTGTATGTGAACTGCACAACAAACTAACTACATTATAAGTGAACTGCACAACAAACTAACTACATTATGTGTGAACTGCATTACAAACCATTTACACTGTAGGCGAACGGCACTACAAACTAACTACATTGTGGGTGAACTGCACTACAAACTAACTACACTGTAGGCGGAATGCAGTATTCACTAACTACATTATAGGTGAACTGCTCTGTAAACGCTCTACACTGTAGGCGAACTGCACTACAAACTAACTAAATTGCAGGCGAACAACACTAAAAAATAATTTTATTGTAGGTGAACTGCTCTACAAAATTACTATATTGTAGGTGAGTGAACTGCACTACAAACTAACTACATTGTAGGCGAACTGCACTACAAAATTACTACATTGTAAGTGAGTGAACTGCACTACAAACTTTCTACATTATAAGGGAACTTCACTCTAACCTAACTACACTGTAGGTGAACTGCAAGACAAACAAACTACGTTGTAGGCGAACTGCACTACAAACTAACTACATCGTAGGCAAACTGCACTACAAAGTAACTATATTGTAGGGGAATTGCACTACAACCTAACTACAGTGTAGGTGAACTGCACTATAACCTGACTACATTGTAGGTGAACTGCACTACAAACTAACACCATTGTAGGCGAACTGCCTTACAAACTAACTGCTTTGTAGGTGAACTGCACTACAAACTAACTACATTGAATGCGAACTGCACTACAAACTAACTACATTGTAGGCGAACTGCACTACAAAATTACTACATTGTAAGTGAGTGAACTGCACTACAAACTTTCTACATTATAAGGGAACTTCACTCTAACCTAACTACACTGTAGGTGAACTGCAAGACAAACAAACTACGTTGTAGGCGAACTGCACTACAAACTAACTACATCGTAGGTAAACTGCACTACAAAGTAACTATATTGTAGGGGAATTGCACTACAACCTAACTACAGTGTAGGTGAACTGCACTATAACCTGACTACATTGTAGGTGAACTGCACTACAAACTAACACCATTGTAGGCGAACTGCCTTACAAACTAACTGCTTTGTAGGTGAACTGCACTACAAACTAACTACATTGAATGCGAACTGCACTACAAACTAACTACATAGTAGGCGAACTGCAGTATAGACTAACTAAGTTGTATGTGAACTGCACTACACACTTACTGCATTGTAGGCGAACTGCACTACAAAATTATTACACTGTATGTGAGTGAATGCACTACAAACTAACTACATTATAAATGAACTGCACTCTAACCTAACTACACTGTAGGCGAACGGCACTACAAACTAACAACATTGTATGCGAGCTGCACTACAAACTAACTGCAATGTAGGTGAACTGTTCTATAAACGTACTACACTGTAGGCGAACTCACTACAAAATAACTACATTGCAGGCGAACAACACTACAAACTAACTACATTATAGGTGAACTGCACTACAAAATAACTAAATTGTAGGTGAACTGCACTGTAAACTAACTACGTTGTAGGTGAACTGCACTACACACTAACTTCATTGTAGGCGATTTGCACTGCAAATTAAGTACATTGTAGGTGAACTGCACTGCAAACTAACTACATTGTAGGTGAACTGCACTACAAACTAATTACATTGTATGCGAACTGCACCACAAACTAACAACATTGTAGGCGAACTGCACTACAAACTAACTGCACTGCAAACTAACTACACTGTAGGCGAACTGCACTACACTACAAACTTACTAAATCGTCTGCGAACTGCGCTATAAACTAACTACATTGTAGGCCAACTGCAGTAAAAACCAACGACATTGTAGGCGAACTGCACTACGAACTATCTTTATTGTAGTCGAACTGCACTACAATCTAACTAAATTGTAGGCGTACCTCAGCGCAGGCTAACGACATTGTAGGCGAACTGTAACACATTACAGCTATTGTATACATGAACAGCTCTGTATTAAAAGAGAAAATATATTAACATCAAATTAACGTTTTGGTCAATGTATAAAAAAAAAAGTTATTTACTGTTGGAGTAATTGAAATACTATTTGATGATATGAGTCTACATTACCATGTCCAATCAGATAGTTTTATTTCACCATTACCGGCCAAGTACATTACAGTGAAGAAAATTTCAATAAACGAGTGGTCAGTTTGGCCAACATGCTTTTGTCATTTGTGATGCTTTACACGATCGGAGGTTGAACACATTGCGTCGATTATATTACAGTAGTGTATATCACATGCTAAGTTTTTAGCTAACCCGACTGAAAGTCAAGTGAGCTTATGTAAAGGCCAGTTTGTCACACGATAGTCGTGCGTCATAAATATCTTCTCCAATGAAACCACTGGACCACTGAAGCAGAAACTTCCTACAATGTTCCAACCAATGATGATACAGCAATTCAATCTAGAGATTCGAATTCGATTTTCAACATGGACGCAATGGAAACCATATTTAGATAAATAATTAGGGGTCATTACTCGGCCATTTTTCATCACCGCGCAATGAAATTTGGTACATGTGTACGCGAGGCTACATTCAATGCACATTCACCTAATATAATAGTGTGACTACATTCAACACACATTCGCTGAATATAACCGCGTGACTTCATTCAACACACATTCACCGAATATAACCACGAGGCTACATTCAGTACACGATTACTGAAAATAAACAACGAGGCTACATTCAATGCATATTCATTAAATATAACCGCATATGTGTGGCTACATTGAACATACATTCACTGAAATAACCACGAGGCTACATTCAATACACATTCACTGAATATAACCGCCAGGCTACATTCAATGCATATTCAATGAATATAACCCTATGGCTACATTCAACACACATTCACTGAATATAAATGTGAAGCTACATTCAACACACGTTCACTGAAAAAAACCACGAGCCGACATTCAATACACATTCATTGAAAATAACCTCGAGGCTAGATTCAATACATATTCACTTGATTTAAACATGTGGCTACATTCAATACACATTCACTGAATATAACTGCGTGGCTACATTTAATACACATTCACTGAATATAACTGCATGGCTTCATTCAATACAAATTCACAGAATATAACCGAGAGGCAAATTTCAATCCACATTCACTGAATGCAACCATGAGGCTACATTCAATACACATTCATTGAATATATTTACGCGAGGCTACATTCAATGCAAATTTACTTAATATAAACACGTGGCTACATTCAACACACATTCTCTGACTTCAATTGCGTGACTACATACTACATACATCCACTGAATATAACCATCACGCTACATTCAATGCACTTTCACTGAATATAACCGAGTGGCTACATTCAACACACATTCACTGAATATAACTGCAAAGCTTCATTAAACACACATTGACTGAATATAACCGTGTTGCTACATTCAAAACACATTGACTGAATATAACCGTGTTGCTACATTCAACACACATTCACTGACTATGACAGTGAGGCTACATTCAATATACATTTACTGAATATACCCGCGTGGCTACATTCTATGCATATTCAATTAATATAAATGTGTGGTTACATTCAACACACATTCACTGAATTTAACCGCATCCCTACAACCAACACACATTCACTGAATATAACCGCATGGCTTCATTCAACACACACTCACTGAATAAAACCACAAGGCTACATACAACACACATTCAATGAATATAACCGTCAGGCTACATTCAATGCACCTTCACTGAGTATAACCACGTGGTTACATTCAATACACATTCACTGAATATAACTGCAAGGCTACATTCAACGCACATTCACTGAATATAATTATATGGCTACTACCAACACACATTCACTGAATATAATCCCGTGGCTACATTCTATACATATTCAATGCATATAAATGTGTGGCTACATTCAATACACATTCATGGAAAATAACTGCGTGGCTACATTCACTACGCATTCACTGAATAGAACCGTGCGACTACATTCAATACACATTCACTTGATAAAACCGCGTGGCTACATTCAACACACATTCACTGAAAGTAAAAACGAGGCTACATTCAACACACATTCCTTGAATATGTCTACGCGAGCCTACATTCAATGCAAAATTCACGAATATAAACACTTAGCTACATTTAACACACATTCACTGACCGTAATTGCGAGACTACATTCAATACACATTCACTGACTATAAATGCAAGGCTACATTCAATACACATTCATTGAATATAACCGCGAGTCTACTACCAATACACATTCACATAATATAACCGTGTGAATACATTCAATACACATTCATTGAATGTAACCTCAAGGCCACATTCAATACACATTCACTGAAAATAACCATGAAGCTACATTCAACACACATTCCATGAATATGTCTACGCGAGCCTACATTCAACGCAAATTCACGAATATAAACACGTAGCTACATTCAACACACATTCACTGACCATAATTGCGAGGCTACATTCAATGCATATGCACTAAATATAAACACGTGGCTACATTCAACACACATTCCCCGACTATAACTGCGAGGCTACATTCAATACACATTTATTGAATAGAACCGCTGGGCTACATTCAACATACATTCCTCGAATATAAATATGTAGCTACATTCAACACACATTCACTGAGTACAACCGCGAGGATACATTCAACACATATCCTGAATGGAGCCGCGAAGCTACATTCAATACACATTCACTGAATATAACCGTGTGGCTACATTTAACACACATTCACTGAATATAACCACAACGCTACATTCACTGAATAGAACCGTGTGGGTACATTCAACACATATTCACTGAATATAACCGTGTGGCTACATTCAATAGACATTTATTAATATAACTGTGAAGCTATATTCAACAAACATTCACTGAATATAATAACCATGTGGCTACATTCAACACACATTCACTGAAAATAACCGCATAGCTACATTCAATACACATTCACTGAATGTAACCGCGAGGCTACATTGAACACACATTCACTGAAAATAACCGTGTGGCTACATTCAACACACATTCACTGAATATAACTGCGTGGCTATATTCAACGCACTTTCACTAAACATAACCCAGTGGCGACATTCAACAGAAATTCACTCACGATGACTGCGAGGCTATATTCAACAGACATTCAATGAATAAAACCGCAATGCTAAATTCAATACACATTCAATGAATATTACCGCGTGGCTACATTCAACATACCTTCACTGAATAAAAACGCAAGCCTTCATTGGACACACATTCACTGAATGCAAGCACGTGCCTTCATTCAACACACATTCAATGTATATAACAGTGTGGCGACATTCAACAGAAATTCATTGAATATACCTGCGTGGCTTAATTCACCACATATTCACTGAATATGATGGTGAGGCTACATTCAATGCACATTCAAATCACCACCATGATCAATAATGTACACACTGCAACTACATGATCAAGCATGTACACACTGCAACTACATCATCAAAAATGTACCCACTGCAACTACAAAATCAACAATGTACTCATTGCAACTACATGATCAAGAATGCAACCACAGCAACTACATGATCAATAATGTACAAACTACAACTACATGATCAATAATGTACACAGTGCAACTACATGATCAGCAATGTACCCATTGCAACTACATGATCAAGTATGCAACCACAGCAACTACATGATCAATAATGTACTCATTGCAACTACATGATCAAGAATGCAACCACAGCAACTACATGATCAATAATGTACACAGTGCAACTACATGATCAGCAATGTACCCATTGCAACTACATCATCAATAATGTACATACTGCAACTACAAGATCAATAATGTTCACATTGAAACTACATGATCAACAATGTACACACTGCAGCTACATGATCAACAATATACACCCTGCAACTACAACATCAACAATGTACCCACTGCAACTACATGATCAATAATGTACACACTGCAACAACATGATCAACAATGTACACACTGCAACTACATGATCAATTAAATACACACTGCAACGGCATGATCAATAATGTACACAGTGCAACGACATGATCAACAACGTACACACAGCAACTATATGATCAATAATGTACACACTGCAAGTACAGCATCAACAATGTACACACTGCAACTACATGTTCAATAATGTACACAGTGCAACTACATGATCAGCAATGTACACACTGCAACTACATGATCAATAATATACACAGTGCAACGGCATGATCAATAATGTACACAGTGCAACGACATGATCAACAACGTACACACAGCAACTATATGATCAATAATGTACACAGTGCAACTACATGATCAATAATGTACACACTGCAACTGCATGATCAATAATGTACACACTGCAACTGCATGATCAATAATGTACTCAGTGCAACGACATGATCAATAATGTACACACTGCAAGTACAACATCAACAATGTACACACTGCAACTGCATGATCAATAATGTACACACTGCAACTACATGATCAGCAATGTACGTACTGCAACTACATGATCAATAATGTACACACTGCAAGTACAGCATCAACAATGTACACACTGCAACTGCATGATCAATAATGTACACAGTGCAACTACATGATCAGCAATGTACGTACTGCAACTACATGATCAATAATGTACACACTGCAAGTACAACATCAACAATGTACACACTGCAACTACATGTTCAATAATGTACACAGTGCAACTACATGATCAACAATGTACGTACTGCAACTACATGATCAATAATGTAGACACTGCAAGTACAACATCAACAATGTACACACTGCAACTGCATGATCAATAATGTACACACTGCAACTACAAAATCAAGAATGTACACACTGCAACTACATTAATAGAAGACCAACCTGTAGGTCCCGTGACCAAATCATGGAAACAAAGGTTTGAAAGTGTTTTTGAGTGTCCTGATGTATACTGAACAATTTTGACTTGGGCTGCCCGGTTGAAAATCCCGGGCATTTTGGGGAAGGGTCAACAAAGGTCAAACAGGGGACAAAATTCAAAATTGTGTCGATATGATTATCAAATTACTCGTCCAGTCATAAGGAACCTAGAAATATATAGTTTGTTATACTTCTGACATTAAATGGGGGAGCTATGGCCAAAAACGTTGAAAGGTCAACGCACTTTTGGCAGTCGGTGAAATTCACAAAGACAGTTAACATTGTCCGATAGTCATGATTTTAGTGTCTAATACTATATTTTCTGACATGACAAATTCAACCAAGCAACTTTTAAAAGTAAAAAGGGTTACCTTGGCCTTGAAAATCGAAAATAGTTGGCTGCATGAAGATTAGTAATGCTTCAGCAAAGTCACAGGATCCTTGGCCAATAACGCAGCATATTTCTAACCTTACTTTAGTGCACAGTTCATCATTCTACTCTGTGTCATACCGATCAGATGCAGAGTCACTGTCACAATCACTTGAATCTAGAATCTGTGTCCGATTCTACAGTGCAGTTTGCTCTGGCATCACTCAGATATTGAGGCAGTGCTGGCTGTGAATACCGTATTGGCAAGTAAACATTTCTGGACAATGGATTCTGAAATATGCTGCGTTATTGGCCAAGGATCCTGTTTCCAATGACTTTGCTGAAGCATGGCAACCATTTTCGATTTTCAAGGTCAAGGTAACCCTTTTTACTTTGAATTTGTCATGTCAGAAAATATAGTATTAGACACTAAAATCATGACTATCGGACAATGTTAACTGTCTTTGTGAATTTCACCGACTGCCAAAAGTGCGTTGACCTTTCAACGTTTTTGGCCATAGCTCCCCCATTTAAGGTCGGAAGTATAACAAACTATATATTTCTAGGTTCATTATGACTGTACGAGTAATTTGATAATCATATCGACACAATTTTGAATTTTGACCCCTGTTTGACCCCTGTTTGACCTTTGTTCACCCTTCCCCAAAATGCCCCGGGATTTTCAACCGGGCAGCCCAAGACAAAATTGTTCAGTATACATCAGGAAACTCAAAAACACTTTCAAACCTTTGTTTCCATGATTTGGTCACGGGACCTACAGGTTGGTCCTTGACTACATGATCAGCAATGTACATACTGCAACCACATGATCAATAATGTACACACTGCAAGTACAAAATCAAGAATGTACACACTGCAACTACATGATCAACAATGTACACAATGCAACTACATGATCAATAATGTACACACTGCATTTACATGATTAACAATGTACACACTGGAACTACATGATCAATAATGTACACACTGCATTTACATGATCAACAATGTACCCACTGCAACTACATTTCCAACAATGTACCAACTGCAAGTACATGATCAATAATGTACACACTGCAACTACGTGATCAACAATGTACCCGCTGCAACTCGAAAATCAACAATGTACACACTGCAACTACATGATCAACAATGTGCCCACTGCAACTACATTTCCAACAATGTACCAACTGCAACTACATGATGAATAATGTACACACTGCAACTACAAAATCAACAATGTACACACTGCAACTACAATATGAACAATATACACACTGCAATTACATGATCAACAATGTACACACTGCAACCAGAAAATCAACAATGTACCCACTGCAACCAGAAAATCATCAATGTACACACTGCAACTACATGATCAATAATGTACACACTGCAACTACATCATCAACAATGTACACACTGCAACAACATGATCAACAATGTACCCACTGTAACTACATGATCAACAATATACACCCTGCAACTACAACATCAACAATGTACCCACTGCAACTACATGATCAATAATGTACACACTGCAACTACAACATCAACAATGTACACACTGCAACTACATGATCAATAATGTACACACTGCAACTACGTGATCAACAATGTACCCGCTGCAACTCGAAAATCAACAATGTACACACTGCAACTACATGATCAACAATGTGCCCACTGCAACTACATTTCCAACAATGTACCAACTGCAACTACATGATCAATAATGTACACGCTGCAACTACAAAATCAACAATGTACACACTGCAACTACAATATGAACAATATACACACTACAACTACATGATCAACAATGTACACGCTGCATCTACATGATCAACAATGTACACACTGCAACTACAATATCAACAATGTACTTACTGCAAGAACATGATCAACAATGTACCCACTGCAACTACATGATCAATAATGTACACACTGCAACTACAAAATCAAGAATGTACACATTGCAACTACATTACTAGAAGACCAACCTATAGGTCCCGTGACCAAATCATGGAAACAAAGGTTTGAAAGTGTTTTTGAGTGTCCTGATGTATACTGAACAATTTTGTCTTGGGCTGCCCGGTTGAAAATCCCGGGCATTTTGGGGAAGGGTGAACAAAGGTCAAACAGGGGTCAAACAGGGGTCAAAATTCAAAATTGTGTCGATATGATTATCAAATTACTCGTCCAGTCATAACGAACCTAGAAATATATAGTTTGTTATACTTCCGACCTTAAATGGGGGAGCTATGGCCAAAAACGTTGAAAGGTCAACGCACTTTTGGCAGTCGGTGAAATTCACAAAGACAGTTAACATTGTCCGATAGTCATGATTTTAGTGTCTAATACTATATTTTCTGACATGACAAATTCAACCAAGCAACTTTTAAAAGTAAAAAGGGTTACCTTGGCCTTGAAAATCGAAAATAGTTGGCTGCATGAAGAATAGTAATGCTTCAGCAAAGTCACAGGATCCTTGGCCAATAACGCAGCATATTTCAGAATCCATTGTCCAGTAATGCTTTTCTAACCTTCCTTTAGTGCACAGTTCATCATCCTACTCTGTGTCATACCGATCAGATGCAGGGTCGGAATCACTGTCACAATCACTTGAATCTTGCTTGGTTGAATTTGTCATGTCAGAAAATATATTATTAGACACTAAAATCATGACTATCGGACAATGTTTACTGTCTTTGTGAATTTCACCGACTGCCAAAAGTGCGTTGACCTTTCAACGTTTTTGGCCATAGCTCCCCCATTTAAGGTCGGAAGTATAACAAACTATATATTTCTAGGTTCCTTATGACTGGACGAGTAATTTGATAATCATATCGACACAATTTTGAATTTTGACCCCTGTTTGACCTTTGTTGACCCTTCCCCAAAATGCCCGGGGTTTTCAACCGGGCAGCCCAAGTCAAAATTGTTCAGTATACATCAGGAAACTCAAAAACACTTTCAAACCTTTGTTTCCATGATTTGGTCACGGGACCTACAGGTTGGTCCTTGACTACATGATCAGCAATGTACATACTGCAACCACATGATCTATAATGTACACACTGCAAGTACAACATCAACAATAAACACACTGCAAGTACATGATCAACAATGTACACACTGCATTTACATGATCAACAATGTACCCACTGCAACTACATGATCAATAATGTACACACTGCAACTACATGATCAACAATGTACACACTGCAACTACATGATCAATAATGTACACACTGCAACTACAACATCAACAATGTACACATTGCAACTACATGATCAATAATGTACACACTACAATTACATGATCAACAAAGTACCCGCTGCAACTATAAAATCAACATTGTACACACTGCAACTACATGATCAACAATGTACCCACTGCAACTACTTTTCCAACAATGTACCAACTGCAACTACATGATCAATAATGTACACACTGCAACTACATGATGAACCATGTACACTCTACAACTACAAAATCAAGAATGTACACACTGCAACTACATGATCAACAATGCACACGCTGGAACTACATGATCAACAATGTACACACTGCAAGTACATGATCAACGATGTACCAAAAGCAACTATAAAATCAACATTGTACCCACTGCAACTACTTTTCCAACAATGTACCAACTGCAACTACATGATCAATAATGTACACACTGCAACTAGAAAATCAACAATGTACACACTGCAACTACATGATCAACAATGTACCCACTGCAACTACATTTCCAAAAATGTACCAACTGCAACTATATGATCAATAATGTACACACTGCAACTAGAAACTCAACAATGTACACACTGCAACTACATGATCAACAATGTACCCACTGCAACTACATTTTCAAAAATGTACCAACTGCAACTATATGATCAATAATGTACACACTGCAACTACATGATCAATAATGTACACACAGCAACTACATGATCAACAATGTCCCCATTGCAACTACATCATCAATAATGTACACACTGCAACTACAAGATCAATAATGTTCACACTGAATCTACATGATCAAAGATGTACACACTGCACTACATGATAAACCATGTACACTCTGCAACTACATGATCAATAATGTACACACGGCAACTACATGATCAACAATGTACCCACTGCAACAACATGATCAACAATGTACACACTTCAACTACAAGATCAACGATGTACCAACTGCAACTACATGATCAACAATGAACACTGCAACTACATGATCAACAATGTACCCACTGCAACTACATGATCAATAATGTACACACTGCAACCATATGATCAACAATGTACACACGGCAACTACATGATCAACAATGTGCCCACTGCAACTACATGATCAATAATGTACACACTGCAACTACAAAACCAATAATGTACACACTACAACTACAAAATCAACAATGTACACACTGCAACTACATGATCAACAATGTACCAACTGCAACTACATGATCAACAATGTACCCACTGCAACTATATGATCATTATGTACACACTGCAACTACATGATCAATAATGCACCCACAGCAACTACATGATCAACAATGTACACACTTCAACTACATGATCAACAATGTAAATACTGCAACTACATGATCAACAATGTACACACTGCAACCACATGTTGAGCAGTGTACACACTGCAAGTACATGATCAACAATGTACACACTGCAACTACATGATCAGCAATGTACACACTGCAACTACATGGTCACAAATGTACCCACTGCAACCACACGCTCAACGAGATTACCAAAAGACAATAAAAGATGGTACTTCTTGTTACCTTGAGTGTCGCTCGGCATTAAGGATGTTAAACAAGCCCAAGGCGGCTGGGAGTTCGTCTACTGTGGCTGAGTGAGGTATCCATGTTAAACTGTTGTATGGTATCTAAATGGACCAGCGCTCGACCAGTTCAGGTTATTACAAGCACACACAAACACGCACGCATGCACGCACGAACGAACGCACGCACGCACACACACCTACACACACACACACACACACACACACACACACACGCCTACGTCGATATATGAGTGCAATAATGTTGAACGCGACGTGAGACCACATTTCACCTCCTCTCGACTTATCCAAGCTAACTGTTTACCATAAAAAAAAATCAAAAGTCACAATAGCAATACATTGTGGCCTTACGGAATAAGCTAATTTACCGTTAGGAAGGGTTTTTTATATGAAAGAAAGTTTTTAGATGATAGTTTTTGTCTGTGTCTCAGACGATATGTTATATACTGAGTCAAATTAAAAACTTCACATTTTTAAAAGTAATCCCATATATGATATACAACGGACAAATGTATCAGAGAAGGTAATTTTTTATCATTAGTGTCAAAAGAAGGATTTTGATTAACGGTGGTAACCATAATTTGTTCCAAGCACCTACGGTATTCGGTAATAACATCAACAGTTTAAATCATAAGTCCCAAGCACGAGAATCTGATGGCACACATGTTCAGTAGCGTGTATGGCCAACATGTGCGTTGACAACTGCCACACAACGCCTCCGCATGTACCTTGTGATGCTTGTTAACACATGATTGGGAAGACGATGCCATTATTGCTGCACAATGTTGCCAAGATATTGCAAATTCTGTGGTTGGTTCTGGAGAGTGCGCAGACTTCTGCCAAGAGCATCCCAGGCGTGTTCGATGGAATTGAGGTCGGGAGACCTTGACATCCAGTCCATGACGTTGACTCCCGCATTCTGAAGGAAATTCCTTGTCAAAATTGCTGTGTTGGGTCTGGCATTGTCGCGTTGGAAGATCAAACTGGGTCCATGTGCTGCCATAAAAGGCAGAAGTTCTGGTGCCAGTACCTGGTCGCGGTAAGCAGCAGCGTTGTGGTTGCCACGGATGACAAGAAGCCTGGAACGTACATTGCAACAGAAAGCACCCCACAACATGACACTTCCGCCTCGAAATCTGTCAACTTGACTTGATTCCAATTCCTCTGAGTCCATCGTAAGTGTCGCTGTGCCCACAATTGACGTTGACGTCTGTGTAATTGAGTCAGAATCGGCCCCCAGTATGGCCGTCGTGCTTGAAGGTGAGCAGTTCTCAGACGGTTTCGAACAGTTTGCGCACTCAGTCTACCCCTAAACAGTTCATT
Organism: Haliotis cracherodii; assembly: GCF_022045235.1. Classification (NCBI taxonomy): domain Eukaryota; kingdom Metazoa; phylum Mollusca; class Gastropoda; order Lepetellida; family Haliotidae; genus Haliotis; species Haliotis cracherodii. Next base: position 37,864,265 of record NW_027266286.1, read on the forward strand.
TCTGGTTGATGTAGCCGTCAAAAATCGGTTACGGAGGTGACGTAAGAAAATCTGAGGATCCTCTGCATGTGACGTCACACGTGGTCGACCTGGCCGAGGGCGATCAGCGGTGGTACCCGTTTGCTTGTAGGCGCGTCTGTAAATCATAAACAGTCCGTCGACTACAACCCATCGTCCTTGCGACTACAGCTACGGACGTTCCTGTCTGCAACATGCCGATGACACGTTCATGATACACATTTGAAAGGCGTGGCATGACAAATGGCCGTAAAGTTTTTTGTTTTCTTGTGTTTTTCTTTTTTTGTTAATGACTGCTAACAAGTATGGCTGAAAACACCTGCGGTATTATGGCCATGTGACCAGTTGCACGTGAAAAACCACTTTTGCCACTATAGTGCTGTGCACATGATTTTGATCGATTCACCTGCACAAAAACGGGTGTTATCTGAAGACAATACGTGGCCATTACTGTTTAAATACACAATAAGGGCCCACAATGATAACTGGTCAAAATGTTAAAATTTTAAGATTGTGAAGTTTTTAATTTGGTTCAGTATATAATCAACGGAGAGATATCTTGTGTCAAGAAGCATTTAATATGAAAATGAAATCGCTATACACCTGACATAAACCATCATGATCTCCATATATGTAACACTAGGATTTACTCATAAATTGGTCCTGGAAGTTTATAGACAGTCATGTTGCTGGGTGATAGAGGAAATTAAATTATCACAGAATGTATTGTATCTTCTTTACAACATTTTGGTTGAGTTATGTACAGTTTACAAAGTGATAAGCAGAACACAACAACATGAGTTGTATCAACAGCCACTCAAGGTAGGTAGTTTACACACTGTGTGAACATCTCACTAACAGGGGCGACAATGAGACCTGGGTAACTAGGGATCACCGAGCATAGACTAGTTTAATACGATGTTGCCATCAGATAGCTACAATGCTCCAGTCTTGCCGTAAGGCAAATGCTGGAGTGTCATTGTCCTGCGGACAGTTTTGATTGGATTCTGCGAACGTCTTTGAGAACAAATGATTATTACTGAAGTCCTCGCCAGGTCCTCCTTTGAAGGTCTTTCTCAGTTTGGAACGATCGTGAGGATATCCGAGCGTACAAATAAATAAAACGGCAATAAAAACAAACTGAGTACAAGGTAAGAAATATTTAACAGGCCATGAAGGTTTTCTTTATCCAAAAATGCGAGTCTACACGAAGATTAAACACAAGTCCTGAACCAGCTCTGGAATGAATGATGCAGTAAGTAATGACACCGCAAATCACTGTGAGGACTGTTTCCGTGTGTTTCATGTTGACAATCAACTTGAATTACATAACATACGTTATACCGATAAATAATTATCTCAGAAGCTTTAAGCGAATAACGTTTGACATTATGCGCAAACCATTTCTTCCACCATTTATTTCATTATTGCAGTCACGTGGAGGACAATTTTTCATTGAGCAACTATTAGCGCTCGAAACACTAAACTTAGATGCTTTAAGTACAATATGTGGACCTCTCCGTGGTACATGTCACTGCAAAATATATGAAGAAAGAAACTTTTTGGAGGCTTTAGAATACAATACAAACAGTGACCACTGTTTTACCAACAGTCAAAAATTCAACAGCATATTATATTTTTGTGATTTTGTTCTACAACATGAAACTGATGGAAGCAATTATAATATCGGATATAACTCGAAACGTTTGACAAAATATAAATAATATTATGCAAAGTCACTTTGTCCAGATACACATCGAATGATTTACTTATGAATGCGCAAATTCAAACACACTCAGTTTATTATAAAGTCGATGAAGACTAATAAAGTATGAAGACAAGCGTCGTTCTAAATTTTCGAACTAGATTCTGTCAAACTGTACTCTCGCCTCAGGCTAGGTAAAGGGCTTTCAACGCCCACACATTCAAACTATTCAGTCGTTTATCCTGCCTGTTTCGGCGGTCATCTTTAAAACTGCCACAACAGTCATGCATCAGACCTTTACGAAATATCGTGTATCATTCTCTTACCGAGTCACCATTGGGCACTGTTTTGTAATATTAGTGTGCACAAAAGGAAAACTGAGGTCCGAACCTTGAAAAAGTCTGATTAGTTTGTTCCTAGTATACCCATACATTAGGAAGTAAGCATTCGTACGAGTCAAGTACATAACGCATCTGGTGTGCGTTAAATGTATTATTATAAAGATAATTTTAAAACAAAACATTCACTTTACTTCTTGATGATACTTAAATTGTTTCACCAAATATTGTTGAAGGCGGCTTTGAACTAACTTTCATGCCAGAGATTGATTTATTGGCGTTAGTATGAACATGGTGACTACTTTGTACTACAAGTGTAAGCTCAAATTACTATGAGCCGGAGTTGAGCTTTACGACTCAATACCTCATTTCACACAGGCTGGTCGCGGCTAACCACTAGCTAGACTGATGTGGCGAGGCAGGCCGTACGGCCCGTGTATCGTCCAACATACCACCTCCATCATCAAACACCAGAACCAGAAACACTACTAGTCTGATGTGGGGAGGCAGGCTGTACGGCCCGTGTATCGTCCGACATACCACCTCCATCATCAAACACCAGAACCAGAAACACTACTAAACTGAGGGGCAACAGAAAGTGTACAAAGTTTGATTTTTATGTAATTGAACATTGCACGAACTGTTGTTAAATTTGATTGTGTCTATTTAACCATCACTCATTCCTGCAACAGTTTGTAAAACATAATCCGTGGCTGGGTAATTTGGTGTAAAAATAAATTCTTTGGTTAAGACTTGGGTAAGAAATGAATTTACAAGCACTTGGTTCCTGCCATGTAAGAAATGTTGTAAATTTGTGCCGAAAAAAGCAAATTAATTGATTTTCAAAGATAAGGTGTCTGAGATACGCATCGGCAGTTGTGTATTATGTGAAAGTTTCATTTGTTTCAAATTAAATTTTAAGAAAAAACCAGTAAAAAAGTGAGCAGAACTCACTAATACCCCCGACTCGACTCCAACATCAGCTGAAATACATGTTTGAGCCATTTTGTCTTAAAAAAATGCACAATAATATATCATAGTAATGGCATAATTCAAAGATGCACTGTCATCGCGATCGGCAAGCCTAGCCGGATACGGTACAATTGACATGAAAAAAACCTTATCGAAATCAAACTTTGCATTGCACTTGCCCTATTGGTATAAAAACTATACCCCGAATTGGAAAAGAATCCAAGAAGCAGTTTTCTCAAGTTAAAGGTCGCACAAAAGTTGAAGTAAAAATAACATTTTAAGTTAAAAACATGTAAAAAAACATATTTTCTCAGTATATCGACATATCAAAACAAACTTTGCACTGCACTTATTCTATAAGAATGGAAATTATTCCCTAAATTCGAAAAGAACCAATGCAGTAGTTTTCCAGTTGTGGGTCGCACAAATGTTTCAGTACAAAAATTCTAAGGATAGAAAAAAGAAAAATAGCTGTATTTTTGTTTTCAGAAAATCCAAATTTTGAAATCAAACTTCGCACTAGACCTCTCCTGTTGGTATAGAAAGGGTTCACCAAGTTTTAAAAGCCTCTATGTAATAGGTTTCAAGTTATATCGGGCAACAACATGTCCTCGAAAGGACGGACGGAAAGACGGACGGAATATAACTTTGTATATTCTGCCCCCTTTAGGTCGGGGGCAGAATAAAACCATGTTGAAGTATCCTCTGAGTGCCGACTAAGCCCCAGTACAGTTCATCTTTGGGATATAATATCGATATAATATACTTAAGATATTTTCAATTGAAAATCAAACATATGATAAAATCATAGAGATATAGTTTCTTTTGCTTTCGAGACCCGTGAAGATCCGGGGTAGAATAAGTCTCCGGCAACCAATGCTTGTCATAGAAACGACTATGCTTGTTGTGAGAGATGACTCTATTGATGCATGTCATCGTATACTAGTTGGGTGGATCGATGCTCATGATATCAATCATTGGATTGTCCTGTCCAGACTCGATTATTTACAGACCGCCGTCATATAGCTGGAATATTGCTGAGTGCGGCGTAAACAACAAACAAAGCAAAACCGATTTCGAAAAAAAGTGAGTAGGAAATGCATAAATTTCAGATTTGGACCAGTGGGGAAGCATTCGTAAATGACATAAAACTAGTGTATTGATAAAAAAAATCGCTAGCACATTTTAAAAAATGTATCTTGAGGTTGTCCCATGGATATATAGCCTTATATACACTCATTGCACCCTTTTCGTAACTGCTTTGTGAAATCCATGTGGGTTTATGGATAGGTGTATGGGAAATACATGTTTCGTCAATGTATTTATCCTCTAGCCGCCTAAAGCAGCGTCAATCTTTGGCGATGATAATGTTGAACTGTGGGACTTGGGGGTAAAATGACAGGGGGAAATACATGCATGAGAAAGAGAGAGAATGTTTTCCTTACAGCAAGATAGTTTACGCACGCTTCAATGGCTTATGTGTGTGTATGGTATGTGTGTGTGTGCAGAAAGAAGTGTGGTTGTGATTGTGTGAATATATTATGTATTGTTGTCATGAAAATGATGCGATGTGTGACACTTATATGGTTTGATTCGCTCTCAGTTGAACTAATATTGTTCTCACATTTGGCGTTTTACCACTGTGTTGATGCCTTGCATCAAGGGTTCCATCGTAAATCCTCGAATAAGCGTCGTGCTTGTATTTACTTCGGTTGATTCTCCGACCCGGTACCTATCCGAAGAAGGTGTTGTTTTGCTTCAAGCAGAGTTCTTATTCAATAATTAAACGTGTTTATTCTGGGATTTACGGTAACTTGGGGAACGCAACACAACTTGAAACGCGCTATACAACAAGCACGGCAGTAAGTAAGGAATATTTCAGTCAAGCAAACAGCTAGGACCAATACCATCCCAGAATGTTCACCGTATGCTCAGTGTTGGGTCATCTAAACATTGAGCCAGTTAATATTCACTATTTGCCTCATAATGACCCCTTTCAGTCTCTTCCCTTATTTAGTATTGCTAATATTTCACTAGATGATAAGAATATATACTCAACGAGAAATCGAACCTGAATAATTATTTTGTCACCAAATCATGGATTCGTGGATAAGACAGAAGACGTACGAGCGTTTCCAATACTCCGTTTTTTTTCTAGTGATCCGTGGATAACCCACCTTCCCGTGATTGTCTAGCTTTTTGGGGATTTTAGTATATCATTGTTCAGACTTGTTTGATTTTCAGGCGTACTCGTCTATTTTTATAGTTTAAGTGACTTATTTTAGGAATAGGCCCTCGGTGTTTATTTCCCGTTATTTAACCCAACCGAGGGTCGCAGCCGACTTAATTGGCTGTTTACGCACCTGGACGATATCTTGTCAAAGTGTTGTTTCAGCTCTCCTTATGTTCAGAAAAGTAATACAGTTGATTAGCTAAGCAGCCTGTGTTTTTTGCTTTGCTCTGACGTAATTAATCTGTGATCTTTGTCATCACGGGTCGGTCGGGTAGCCTAGTGGTTAAAGCGTTCGCTCGTCACGCCGAAGATCCGGGTTCGATTCCCGACATGGGTACATTGTGTGAAGCCATCATTACCATCATAATTGACATCATTACCGTATACTTGTTCATTGTACCTCATTGTAGCACACTCAACTTGCAAGGTAAATGGAAATTAGTAAGGAAGAAGCGAGCCTATCTCCAATGCAGATGCACCATATGCAAAACAGTGGACATTACTCCGTTGTTGTTTTTCTTGATACTAATTCCTACCGGTCATTATTTGTCGGTTGTTTCCAATGGAAAGAGACGGACCGACGCGCAGAATCTGTATACACGTACATAGAAACACTAATATATTCATCTATAATTCATTATTAATGATTTATAATCTTTAATCTGTAAGTTTATCACGTTAGAGACCAGGGTTCAATTCCCCATATGGGTACAATGTGACATGGCAGGAATATTGCTAAGGGCGGGCTAAAACTACATTCACTAAAATATGTATTATCCCAAACGCGTATGAATGGCGTTAAAGTGAACAACGTTAAAGATAAATTGTAAAAACTAGTGCTACATCAATGTAGCTCACCTGGATATATAGTTAACAGTTTAACATATTAATAAAGATGTAATGCAATTTGCTATCAATATTGATAATCAAATATTTTCTGCATAAATACTGACAAAAAGTATAATAATACTAAAATCTAATGATCTGAACAACATATGATGTCATCATGTGGAGAAACCTAGCTGCCAAAACTCACCTCCCTCAAATCTGACAATTTCGAAGGAGAAGTTTACAGAGCCAATGTATTCAGAGATTTTAAGAGCATGATCAAGGTCAAAATTTTAAAAAATCTAAAAGATGGCATACGTGTGTTGAATCCGCCAACTAACTAAACAAATCACATTTTCTCAACACAATTTATGAGAACTAACTTCTTACATTTAAGATGTCTGGACTCCTTGTCCGCACCTGATGACAAAAATGAATCGCCTAGTAACCTCCTTCAACCTGCCTCAACTTTCATCTGTCAACAACCATCCAGAACTAGACTTCCACAAGCAGACAACCCGCTTCAAACTCCTTGATGTTAAAGTCAACAATGATTTGATTCGAACTGTTTTTCCTGGCCAACTAAGAGGCCATATGGGTCCATAGTTCAACATGTTTACAAGTTATGCGTGTGTTTTTGTAAGAATGCATGATGCATGTACAATGCGATATTTTCAATTGAGAAACATTTGAGTTTGACATGAGCATGCATGAGTATTTGGATAAGATGTAAACGTCTTTGGAATATATTTGTATCTTAACTGAAGATAGAGCTTACACACAAGCATAGAATGATATTGATTTTCTACAACATTAAGATTACAATATAAACAGTACATATGTTGTTAGACTCTTGATAAAGGCCTTTATACATCATTAAATCATAATAACCTGCTCTGAATTTAGCTAGCGAGCCTTTTTATTGTAACAGAAACTATATGTTCTGCGAGTATTAATTCATGTTTGAAGAGAGAATAGGTATATGTACATTTGCTATTTCTTAATTTTTCTATCCACATTTGCTGAAAACAATCATTAGCTCTTTGGAGTACTAATGACAAACTTTTTGACATTTCCAACACCCTGATCCATCCATGCGTATCCAAGCCCTAAACTGAAAAGGGTAATTTTTGCGCATTTTTTCTTATTGCGTGAGTGACTTGCCTATTGATCGAGGTAGACCAACATGATGTAGGCTTTACTGGGTATCGCGTGGATGGAAGAGTCGTTAGTTTTAACCAGATATTTATACAGCGTTTAAGCGAAAAGATATACAATGGGCATCTGACACATGCCCAAGTACAATACCATTTGGGATGGAGGATCGAACTTCATTTATGCATAAAGACGAATTATTCATATACGATAATATTTTCCATAATCCTAGACTCCATAAAGTAAAATTGACATTATATTTATATAACAAAAAATGAAAGTATAAATTACAGGGCAGATTGTCATATTTTAACAAATTTTGCAGGATTGACATCAACAGATGTTGAATGTAGACATTCATTCCAACTCAAAGTCCTCGTAAACAATATTCCAAGGTAAGTAAAACATGGAACCACCTCTTTATCATCATCTTTGTATATCTATTTCTTTAATTTCCCCCCGTTGTTAGAAACAAAAACTTTAGTTTTATTTAGATTGACGGACAGTGACAACTTGTTACAATATAATTCCAAAATGTTGATTTGGCGTTCAAGGCGAATTATCGAATCAGAGAAAAGAACAAAAAATAAAGGAATATTGAATATTAGATCTGGATATAACTGTATGTAATTTTTCAGATTTAATCAGTTTCAAGAACAAATTCACTGAGGAAAAGGGAGAACAGAAACGGGCTTAATACACAACCCTGATTTGATTCAGTCAGGTTTTGTTTCGAAAGTTTGGGTGGCTTTGTTTTCAAGTCACTGTCCCAAACGAAAACTAACTTAAGTGTCTCAGTGTATCAACTTAACTTAATAGTGAACCATGGTCAAATGATTCCTGTTGGTCGTATATGAATCACTGATTTGACAGATTACTGCTGTGGAGTTAGTTTTTGGCTCCGTTAATTAGTGACCAAGCCATTGATTTCTGCTATTCTTCAAGAACGTTTGGGAAATAACAAAGTTTTCTTACATCCTGAGTTTCTAACAACGTAGCTTTTGGCTTGTGAATATGTGTCGTTTAAACTCTGGGAATTTGTGCTCTTGTAGTCCTCCTACAAGAATAGTATACAGTGATGCCAGTAGCACGGGATTCGGTGCCTTATGTGTTCAGTTTGAAAAGGTGTTCCATGGACAGAGGTCAAAGACGAAAATGGAGCTGAGCTCCACATGGCGAGTAATTAAGCTCAAGGCGGTCTTCATGGTGTTGCATAGCTTCCTGTAGTTTCTAGGTTCCCACCAGGTGTATATATAACCTCAATATAGTTGTTATAGACAAATCTATCCGACATTGCAGATGAATATCATTACATTTGTATATCCATATTTTTACTCTGAACGTACGATATATCCACCTAAATGTTATTCAGTTCAACCAAATATGTTATTTTTTCATTGAACAAAAGACCGGGATCCGGGGTAGAATAGGTCTTCGGCAACCTATGCTTGCCTTAAAAGTCGACTAGGCTTGTAGTAAACGGGATCGGGTGGTCAGGCTTGCTGACTTGGTTGATGCATGTCATTGTATCCCAATTACATGGATTGATGCTCATGATGTCAACCACTGGATTGTCCTGTCCAGACTCGATTATTTACCGACAGCATCATATAGGTGGAATATTGCGGAGTGCGGCTTTAAGCAATAAACAAACAAACAGTTATTAAAACTCAGAATCATAAAAAAATAAGCAAATTATGTAATTTTATCATGATGTCTGAAAATGTGCCACCAAAAGTTACTGCGACTACGCCTACGACTGACTGTCTTACATGTCAGCATATGAAGTTTGATGATGTCAGTGAGAAGGCTAGCCCTATGCTTATGCATTAAGTGTCAACGGGATAAGTTGAGAAGTGCACAGATAAAGATTTGCGAGTTATGCATGTATAATTGAAACATGCATTTTATGCTCATTTAATATTTATTACACGTCAAAGTGTTGATTGTAAGTGGCTGCAAATGAATGAAGCGCTAGTAAAATACCAAGTGCTCTCGTTTCCAGATTGTTATTATTGACGGTTTGCGACAGAAACCGCCTTAGTAATATAGAGTTACCTGCCTTAGTTGTTGGGGACGTTACAGTTTCTAGAAGACTGACTACCTATATAAAGCGAGATGATGGTGATTCGAGGCGTTCTACGACCCGACCTGCGTCTGATCTACCTGCCCAATGCGGACAGAATACTTATCTGCTTCCAACACTGTTTTCTGGATTCAAGAAGAGAGCATGTGCTTCACTCAAGACAATCGACTGTGACAAATTCTGGACTGCACCGTGCACTGACCTTGTAATAGGGCCTGTATTTTCATAGCCGCTGCCATGAATTTTTCCCATTGTATGGACTTTTGTGATTGTAATCTTAACTATGGGTGTTTCAATTTAGTTTAATTATTCCTTGATCTTGTGGTTTTTTTTACTGATTTCACATTTTAGTTAGGTATGTACAGATTTCTGTTCCTGTCGTAGGCATAATTTTTATCGCATCCCAGACACGTTCTATGGGGGGAAAGTTCGGGAGAAACAGCCGGCTAGGGAAGCACTGCAATTGTTATTCCGACTAACAAAGTCTCTTACACGTGTGGGCGGCTTCTATTCTGCCTCAACGTGACATTACGTTCTTGTATTTGTACAAATGGTAGAACATGACCTCAAACGATGTCGTCCCGGTAGTGTATGCCATTCAAATTGTCATCAACGATGATGAATTGTGTTTTCACCAGCCGAATATGGTTGACGTGACGTCACACGTGGACGACCAGATCCTGGCAAGTCATGTGTGTTGCCCTACTGTGGATAACGTCTCCACAGAGATGATATTGTGTCCTATCAGAATAAAATAGGTCTGGCAAATTGTATCAGCACCTGACAGCTAAACAATAATTGTGTGCTTTTCACATTGAGAAAACACGTGGTATCATCCTCATAATAAACATGCAAACATCCAAATTGTGCACCGCGCCGCGCGAAAGATGCATTATTTAATTTCTAAACATAATTATTTTTATTGAACTTTATATCAAGCGGAGTTACTTCTTTCCGTTAGTATGTATACCTTCGTATGAGGAAGCATATGTTCCAAGTCGTGAGCTATTTGGTCTCCAGTATTTGATGTTTGTACTCTGGATAGATCTTAGAGTCTGATGTGTATTCATACTCTGTATTTTCTTGTTCATTTCAGGCGTGTTGGAAAGTGTTAATGCTTACGTGAGATCCACTCTTCCAGAAAGTAAAAAAACAGTGATAGCACATTTAACTGAGCTGTTCAGGCTTCAAAATCTAAGTCCTCTACTTCCGATTATGAACGGTTTAGACAGTGGGGTGAATACCACCTCATTTCCGGTTCTGTTCCAAACTTTATCTACAGCCTTTTACGTAGGGTAGTGATGGTTTTCCTCATGTCTTATTAGCATTTTACAGCATAAGGTATGTTGATGTTTTAATTGGTCCACCAAGTCACACCGACAATACTCTCGTTAAGGACGTATTGAGGGCTGCTGAACGGAGGTTTGCACATCTTGTTAGCAAGCAAGAACAGGTAACTCTTTCTTTTATTTATCAACGTGTACCCCGTTCCCAGATTCAAGAGTTGAGTCACCATTGTATTACTGGCTTATACAGGGTCTTACGATCTTCTGAATTACTTCGTATTACTGATTTAGACACTGTTTTGTGATCAGCATATGGTGGTTGGTTGATAATTTCAAAGCCTTACAAAGAAGGAATTGTGTAGTACTGAACTATTTTGTAGTAGACATTACATGTCCGATTGAAGTATATTCCCCAAAACATGAGTCAACTGATCACTGATCATTGATTGCACCTTGTTCAAGTTTGTCCATTTTCCAAAGATCACAGACCCCTGCCTATGTTACTCTCAATGTCACAGCGAAACAATTTCCTCAGCTGATTCAGTTTTTGTGTCTATACCCCTGATATCTTCTAATGTCCACCACAAAAGATTTCACTATTACACAATTCCATCTAAGTGTATGTCAGTATTCGTAAAGAAATACGAGAATGATGTGTATCAAGACGGTGCATGCGTTATCATGTTTTGTGGGTATCGTAACTTCCCAATAGAACTTAACTTCCACTAGTAGACAACCTGCCACAACGTCCTCCTGTCCCCTCCCATTAGAACAAGACTTCCACCAGTAGACAACCTGCCTCGACGTCCACCTCCCAACAGAAACAGACTTCCACCAGTAGACAACCTGCCTCGACGTCCACCTCCCAACAGAAACAGACTTCCACCAATAGACAACCTGCCTCATTGTCCTCCTGTCCCCTCCGAATAGAACTAAACTTCCACCAGAAAACAACCTGCCTCGACGTCCACCTCCCAATAGAAACAGACATCGACCAAACCAGTGGTTTGGAAAGAAATTTAAAACAGACCTTTGTATGCCCCTTACAAACTTTAATTATATTACTTCTGGTTGGGGAAAATGCATGCCATCAGCAGTAGTATGAGTAAAACAAAGGCTAGTGCCTCTTGTCACATTCATAAAAAAGTTATATGCATCTATGGTTTAATGACCTTGACCCTCCATTTCAAATGCTTGATCATTTCTCGTTATAAACATGTGTGCAACAAGGCGTAAACAAAGCCAGAAGTACATTATGAATGACCATTCCAATAATCCTGACTTTCAAAACCTAACTAAACCAATACCCTAACTTCATTATACTAAAAGGAACACTTCTTGAGGTATTCTTAAAATAATATATATTTAAATGTATGACTTCTAGAGTAAATTGTCCTTCAATATCAGAGACAAGTATTTCAAGAGCATTTCAACAGGCTATCCAGAATTCCAGGTGGAATTCAGCATAACAATGAAAAACTGGCATATCCTCATTGAAAGGGTGTAACAAAAGTACATGGTTTAAAAAACGGCATTGCATTATGGTACTCATGGAAAGTAGATCACATGGACCTACTTCTGATATCATTCAAACAATAATTACCACTGCATAATACTCTGCTTTCTAGTGAAATTGACAAACATATTTTGTAAATGACCTTCACTTTGACCGTGACTGCATACATAGGTCTATCATAACCTTTTCCAATTGTAAGAAACTAACAATTTCCAACTGCCCTATATGTACCAAGTTTCATTGATCTACAGTCAATGCTTCTTACAGAAGACAAGTAGACAAATTTGACATATCCCTCAGATGTAAAAATAAAGTGTGGTGGTGGCAGCAGCCAAATTCTGACAAAGCCTTAAAGCATACCCATTTACATAGGGCCACTAAAGAGAGCCACAAGGCCCTATAGCTCATCCATACTTTTGTGGAGTATTATATCAGGTCAGAAAGGGCATACAGGCATAGAAAAGGTTGAGCAGAAGACATGACAGACATCTTCACAGCTTGTTCATGAATTAACATAATGACACATGCATAACTGGCTCAGCCCTCACATGTTCATCATGGCTGTCATGCTGCTATTGGCAGCCAAGGTAGTACATACAGGTGTAAATTGTGACAAATATCACATCACACAATTTAACATGATCGACCTGTTTTGTTGTAAGCTATACCACATATTTATCTTTATTTATTATTATCAAATTTAATAATGAAATGCAAAAATGGCTGAGCAATGGGTGAAAAGAACATTTCTAATATTGGTCATTTCCAATATTAAATCTGAAAACTGAACAGGACTATCAGAATCCCCCTCCATGGGGCACATTAGAATTTTGTTTGTACATATTGTAGTGAATAATTTGGATCAAGGGCCGTAACTGTGTATGCACAAAATCTAAAAATATGCACCAAGAGATATAACTCTGGAAAAACATAGTTTATAGCACCAATTTTCGAACTTGGTGCACGCTTTGCATGCTGGTTGACCTTTGAGCGTGTCTATCCCAGTCAACTCCATCTTCCCAAGGCAAGAGAGTCAACTGACTTTAAAAGTCAAGTTTCCACCCTTGCCATACTATGCTGGAATTCCTGGGCTCGATCGTAGCGCCACCAGTGGCTATTATGAGTTATGTCCCTTCTATGCCTCTCCTATGGGCCAATTAGATTCTACCCCTTGTATCACTTGTATTTGCTTCAAACAAAATGGTGGCGCCCAGTCAAGACGATCTGATCGATAATCAAGATCTATATTGTGATAAAACAGATCTTACATCGCAAAGTGCATCAAATCACGTGAGCACCTTGATTAAAAACATGAACACATTTGGAAAATGTCTGTTGACCTGAGTTGGCAGGGCACATACTATGTAAATCCTGCAATCAACCGAAATCTGCATGACAATTTCATTGCACAATTTTGATTGGACTATGCATGGACTTGTTAATACCAACTCCAAAATACAAGCCAAATTCGGCAAGGGTGGAAACTTGACTTTTATAGTCAGTTAACACTCCTGCATCCGGAAGATGAGTCAACTCATTCTCTTTCAAGAGTGTATAGACTAAAGAATTGCGATGGAGGGATGGAGGGATGTGCATATAATGTGTGAATTAGGATAAGTATATAAATATACAATTTATTATAAAATTTCAAATTTTTTAAACTTATCCAATCTCACAAATATGCTTTTATTCTATGGTTGGATGGTAGGGCGCCACTCCCCAGTCTATATTGATAACAACCATAGGATATTTACGAGGATGCTGGATCGTAACTGTGGTACAATACTTACTTGGATCCGTTCATCAAATCTGAAAGATGGGGTTATCATCATCTCCCCAAGGACGATAGGATCGGTCCTCTTGGCATCTATCTTAACACTTCATCGAACCCTCAGTCATGCTTGTCAGTGATTGAATCGATGGGTTAAGATGAGAAGGGGAAACAATCAACAACATCGAAAAACAGAACATTAATCCGCTCCCCAGCACACATACTCAAGGTAAAGGTGCGTGGGATAATGGATCGAGAACTCGAAGTTTGGCCGCCCCTAATGGTGACTTACAGACGAGTGATTATATCCTCCAAACGGATACTCAGTCTGGGGAGCCCGAATACATAATGGAAACTGACTATACATCTCCCTCTATCTGTGCAGAATAGTCTTGGAGACTTGTGGAAGAACCAAGGGTCCGAACTGGTGAATGCCTTGATTGTCTGTCACAGAGATGTCTCCGAGGTAATGGGATGTGCAGACCATATCTGATTTCAGCTGCTGCTGTAGAGAGCAGGATGAATAGTCTCTTCCATAATTGTTGAAGCGGTTTCCCCACTTCAAGTTAGATCCGAAGCGTGTACCGGACACAAAGATAAGTCTTCGCGATCGTATGGGTTGGTAAATAACCAATAAGGTTGACTTTTGATTTTTGGCGGTGAAATCCCATCGTAGCCCAATGTAAGGTTTATATGTAAGGTACGTTCAAAACTTACTCTGTTGACGTCTAATGTACTCAACCCGCCAGAAGAAATACTGTATCAATGTAATGTGTTCGAAATGATGAGTAGGCGAACGATTGTCGGATCATCTGTCATAGGATGAGTAGCATTCTGTAGGTGAACGTTGATCTGTAGAGGTTCGACGAGTCTTAGGAGAGTATCGGTCTTTTGAAGATCCCCGATCCTTGGAGGTTCGGTCAGGTGATGTTCTTTGGAGGTAAGCTTATTCCCCGTAGTGGTTTGATCCAAATGATGTTCGTCAAACCTTCAAAGGGTGGTGATTCAGCAAGTGGTCTCGATGCTTTGAGGTGTGGGAGGTTTGCCGGTGCCAAGTTTGGCAAACCTCTGACTAAAGATCCCAATCTGGTGGGGGCCGACACTTCGATGGTTGATTCTGTGTAAAGTGAAGTGACTGTAGATGATCAGTTGAGCATCGAGATTTAGATGTGATGAATGACGATCCTCATGCAACACCTCTTGAGAGTTCTAGGTTCGCAAACCCTGGTCAGATGAGTTATCAGACGAATCCATATGGTTGCTCTGTTAAGGTCTGGTTTAGCCAAGATTACTTAAAGGGGCACTGATCTAAAACAATTCCCTGGGACTGGTTGTTGCCTTTGTTATTGTTTTTTCCATGTGATTACCCGGATGATACGCAAAGCAACTGAGCGTGACAAGAGACTGGGCTACCGTCTGCAAGGACAGCTAAATAAACTTGGAGGCAATATTTGTTTTACGCATTTTGGATCACTGATTGGTTAACCGTGATCTATTAAGATTTCGAAAAAGGGCGCATGTTGATTAATTTCTTCAGCCTAAACAAACAGACAAAAAGAACGGCGGAGCTCATCGGTTGTCGTCATATGGAAATACCCCTGATTGTTATAGTTTTAAAAAAGTATCCATGCAGTGAAAGCATTTTCGGATTTTGTATTGCATCGTTAATACGATTACTACTCCCTTGTCGTCTTCCACGTTTTCCGGTATAACCCTACACTTGTGTATTTGTCGTCATCCACTTGATGCTCAGTTAATGAATTTATTACAGGTATAATTAGTAGTAGCACCACTCAGAATACCTGACGAAGGTTCCCATTTGGCATTTATTGTGTCTGGGGCAATTATTCAATCTAAATCCAGGTTTGAAGTGAGGTGAAATGTGTGTTATGCAGCCCAGCAAGAGATGAATGATCGGTTGATTTACTTTTTTTGTAAATCAGCGGTTCGTTCGTAGTCATCAAAGGATTAACAGAAAATACATTGATTGATTAATCACTGTTATCTTGCACGGTGGATATGTCAAAAGTGAGTGTTTACATGTCTAGGTTTACTAAAAAAAAGGGAATACACTCACATCCTTGCGTGAAGTGCCGATGTAAAAACAACTTACTTTGTTCAAAGGGTTAACCGATTATACGTTGATTAATTGCTCATTGTTATCTAACTCAATGGATTATTTTAAGAACCGTGGACGTTATGAAAATAGTTGTCACGTGGGCTTTCTCAGCCGACCTTTGAGACTTGACGCCTATGTGAAACAATCTAAGTGATCAGTTGAGAAACGAACACGGGTTATAATATCACGAAAGGATATATATATTTTAAAACATTTGATTGTTACAGAGACACATGGCATCGAATATGTTTCTTTGTACAGCTGCAGACGTTTGGGATATTGTTCCTTTGTGTGGATATTCACGGATACATTCCTCGAACAAGGAAGCTGCCTCAAATTATACACATAAATTTGGTAGGTTGTAATTATGATATTCACATTTTGTTTTCCTTCATTTGCAGTAGTATTGGACAGATATATTCTTGTTCCTCTACCTCTTGGTTGGGAAATTCTTCAATGCACGATAGACGTTGTTTTCACAAGTCTTTTTTTTGTAAGCGTGTATATATTACAGTCAATTTGTAAAATGTGATTCTCTCAGGCAATTTATAAAAATGTGTAAATATTTCAGTCATTGTGACTGAAAAATATGTCCATTTCTTTAACAGATTGACCAAAATTGATTAAGACGATCAATAGGGCCTAAAAACATCACAATAGATTATTATGTAGGATTAGAAGCCAAACAATATAGAAATGTACTTTTGATCATAACATTTTCAGTCTCTTGGTGATGATATTAAACATAAAAATGTTTGGAATTTGTGGTCATAATAATACTGTTGGACATATTTTTCAGTCAATTTGTAAAATAACTGAATATTCAGAAATTTCCTACGTGAAAATGTTGCACATTTTGACTGTAAAAATAAAAACATGATAAAATAAGCAATGCTCAGGAGAAATATTTACTTTGTGTTGCAAGTCAAAATAGTGTAAATGAAAATCGCACAATTACCAAGCAAGTGCTTTATTAAAACTTCGTCACCATTACCGATGCTCCCACAAAGATACCTACATTTCCTTATTATTTCCAAAACTGTATTTCATTTTGTTGATCAATGTGACCATACGCCCTTATACTTTCAATAAAAGTGACAAATGTGCTTACGAATTGCGGAGCACAGGTTGCGAACTAGTCTAGGTTTCTGCTATATCATCCGGGTACTCACGGGAAAAAACAAAAACAAAGGCAACAACCAGTCCTGGGGAATTGCTTTAGATCAGTGCCCCTTTAAGGAGGTCGGTCACACCAGCGTCCAACGAAAGCACTCGGCGAACATTTGAGCCTCTGGAAGCTGGCTTTGAAGCTAGGTTCGTAGATATGGTCGACATGTCTACAGTGAGACAGGAGTCAGAAACTCCATCTACATCCAGCTAAAATATGGGACCGGCAAGGAGGATCGGTCCAATGATGAAGCCTTCCTCATGGAAATCCTTTTTAGACATTGTCACTTGAAGTGAGAGTCTGAATGAGAGACAACACATTGTCATACATACTGGTCCCAGTGAGGGCTGCTTGTCCATGATGAAAAGCCTATCCAGACAAGTATATAAGCAAAGATCTGGCCAAAGGACGGATGTTGGCACTCAAGAGAGAAAAACGCATGCAAAATGGCAAAGCCAATGCAGGAAAGATGACACAGAAGAAGGCAAATTGGCTAAGTAAAAAACCAATGGATTTCCTGTAGATAAAACATGTCAACACTGTGTGGTGATTTGAATGAGTTGGCTGGTATAGACATGTGAGCGGCACAAGTAGGTCAACCAACATGCAAAGCGTGCATGACCCAGGTCTGGGAGGTGACCATGGCAGTGTGAGATACCACTGGGTGAATTAACTTAAGAACCTGGAAAACTTTATTTCAGACACGTTTCCACTTAGGACCGAAAGAGAAATGCATAGTATGAGCTAGGGTAAGTTTAAAATTTGGTGTTTTTCTGAGCTTAATAGTTTTTTAAGAATATTTGTCTACATTGAAAAGAGGATGGACGGATGAACTATGGTCCCTTATCAACCGCCCCACTTCATGGCGGGCGATATAATCCAAATTTTAAATGTTATTCAACCTGCACATCAAAAAATAGATGATCAAATATCTGCTTAATAAGGCGGAGAACATTATTTGTCAAACCAACATTAAAACTTACACTTGCTGTTCTGTTCCTATTCAGCAGCCAGCTCCAGAGTAACAAACTTAACTTAGAGATCAAGAACAGTCACGTCTAGAAATCGCAATCCAGTTTTATCATGGAGCCTGGTGAAGACATCTTGCAGCATTCATCTTCGAACAAATCGTATGCACTGGTGAGTAGCGTTTCATATCCTTGTTGAGGGCAGAAAATGTGTGCTGTCAAATCTTATGCCTACGTTCCATGACAGACATAATGAAATCATGAGAAATGGTGATAAATTTAAACCATTTTCAATGAATATTCCACACAGACAGTTTCAGCTGTGGATATTTGATTTGATCATTCTTCTTACCTCTCATACATATTTCATACATCATTATTATAGTAGAAGTTATATGGCAAACAAAATTATATTTCATCACATTTTAATTATCAATTTGTGCCAATTCAACAATTTAGTATCAATGGAATATCTGATCAGCTGCTAGCATTTATATACTTACATATAATTATTTACAACAAAAGCCTAATATCTTTCTAAGGATGGGAAACAACTTGTGACAAAAAAACCCACAAATAATCAGTACATATTGAAACAAAACAATATCTCTTACCATTCCATTGAATGTCAGAAGAATCTCATAGTAACAGTTATTTATCCCTGATTTTCAGTTTGATAATGGTTCACAATGGTTGCACGTCTGGAGTCTGGACAGCATCCAGCATGTGGTCATCCACCACACTGTTTGCTTCAGGAACCTCAACTTCGGTGATTATTTCAGGAACTGAAGCATAGTTGGTGTTTCAGGAACAGGGGCATCTATTATGGTGCTTTTTGCAGGAACTGGGGCATCTCCTATGGTGCTTGTTTCAGGAATGGGATCATCTACTATGGTGATTGTTTCAGAAACTGGGGCATATACTATGATGATTGTTTCAGGAACGAGGCCATCTACTATGGTGCTTGTTTCAGGAACAGGGTCATCTACAATGGTGCTTGTTTTTTTAGGAACTGGGGCATCTACTATGGTGCTTGTTTCAGGAATGGGATCATCTACTATGGTGATTGTTTCAGGAACAGGGTCATCTATTATGGTGCTTGTTTTAGGAACGGGGTCATCTACTATGGTGATTGTTTCAGGGACTTGGGCATCTAGTATGGTGATTGTTTTTTAGGAACTGGGCATCTACTATGGTGCTTGAATCAAGAACAGCGTCATCTACAATGGTGATTTGTTTCAGGAACTGGGTCATCTGTTCTGTGGTGCTTGTTTCAGGAACAGGGTCATCTACTATGGTGATTGGTTTAGGAACTTTGTCGTCTAGAACACTGCTTGTTTCAGAAAGTTGTTTTATCTACTCTGATGTTTGTTTCAGGAACTGTGTCATCCAACATGGTGCTGCTTCCAGGCATGTCATCCAGTACATGTTTGGTTTAAGCAACTGGATCATCTGTTCTGGTTGGAGGAAGTGGGTCATCCATCATAGAGCTTGTGCCAGGAAGTGGGTCATCCATCATAGAGCTTGCGCCAGGAAGTGGGTCATCCATCATGGACCTTGTGCCAGGAAGTTGGTCATTCATCATAGTGCTTTTGCCAGGAAGTGGGTCATTCATCATAGAGCTCGTATGAGGAAGTGGGTCATTCATCATAGAGCTTGTACCAGGAAGTGGGTCATTCATCATAGTGCTTTTGCCAGGAAGTGGGTCATTCATCATAGAGCTTGTGTGAGCAAGTGGGTAATTCATCATAGAGCTTCTGCCAGGAAATGGGTCATTCATCATAGAGCCTGTGACTGAAACCAGGCCTCCAAACTCATTGCTGGTTCTTAGTATTGGTTCATTTGTGCCTGGAAAGCTGCCTTCATCCATAAAAGACAATTGTGGATTCTCTGTAACTCCATCTGTGTTAACCTCAGCAAAAAGTGCTGCTAAGTTCCCAATTGTCATTGTATGATCTTCACCATCATAAGTTGAATCGGAAGTTGACATTGACTTGACCATGTTGTTAATTCTTTGTTCAATAGTTCCACGAACCAGAAACTTGTGAATATGTGTGGGCCTGAAAAATATAACAGATGATGGAGACACTTTCATAGGGTTTTAAGAATATAATGTGCCAGTGACCTTTGACATATCCTTCATGAGGATCTGTTCAGAAATCAAACAATAAATATTGTTAATAATTCAAAGAATACCACCTCTTTTACATCAGTGCCATAAAACTTGTATTGGGGGACATTGTATTGTCTGACTCCATAAAATGATTAGACTAATACAGAAGTGCTCTTCATTATCCATACTTAGTTGTGTCACTAATAGAATCTCCCTTCCCAAGCCTCTTGTGCATGCACCAGGCAGGAAAACCTTACTACCTTCCAACATCTACAACAAGAGTGAGTGAGTGAGTATGGTTTTAAGCCGCTTTTAGCAATATTCAAGCAATATCATGGCAGGAGACACCAGACATTGTACCCATGTCGGGAATCGAAACCGGGTCTTTGGCATGATGAGCGAACGCTTTAACGACTAGGCTACCTGACCGCCACTCTACAACTAGAAGCAGATTATTGGGGAGGTGGGTAGAATTACTCTTGATGTAATATAGGTAGTAAAAGAGGTTGCCTTAAACAACAAACAAAACAACCAACCAACCATGGTACTGTCACAGATCCCAAATAAAATCCTCCTCTTACGAACCACAGGCAGAACTTGTTCCATCTGTTGTCAGATGGCAGAAGAGGGTGGGCTCCAAGACTGGAAGCCTGCATTTTCCCTGCAAGAATTTCCAAGTGTGAAGATGGAGTGTTGCTTAGGCTTACATACATTATGTCCAATCTGGGTTGGAGAAGGAAGTCTCTGCGCTCTTGGTAAGGGTTCCTCCAGGAGCACTAGAACATGAGAATGATTGTGCACTCCAAATCCTCTATCTTGTGTAATACTCTTTCCAGATGAAACCTAGGAGGGAAGACAAATGCAAATATTCCCATCCAATCCATAGATGAGCCTTCTACTTGGAGAGGGATCATGCACATAGCTGACATATACTTGGAGCTAGTTGTTAAGGCATGTGGTGAATAAGTCTAGATGACGAGTGTCCCACACCAATATTATCCCGAGAAATACTTCTGGGTGAAGAGACAAGACCACT
The DNA here is from genome assembly GCF_022045235.1 of Haliotis cracherodii. Classification (NCBI taxonomy): domain Eukaryota; kingdom Metazoa; phylum Mollusca; class Gastropoda; order Lepetellida; family Haliotidae; genus Haliotis; species Haliotis cracherodii. Next base: position 37,885,577 of record NW_027266286.1, read on the forward strand.
CTGTCATCACTACTCTCCCGATCTGCTTCATATTGAGTTTTCCTGGAATGTTGACTCAAGCCGATCAACTAGAATATAAACATAGTTTAGTGCATCAATTCAGTTGACTTGGTTACTCCCTATCTTTGAATGAATGCCACCACCATGGTGTTGACCGTGGCTACCAGGACAGATGATAGGGATAAATGGAGTTTCCAAGCCTTGATCTCATAGTAGATCGCTCGCATGTCAAGACTGTTTATGTGAAGATCTACTTCATGAGGCTCCAACAGTCCCTATATCAAAAGTCTGTCCATATGTGCACACCATTTAAAGTTGGAGTGAGTGAGTTAAAATTTAACGTCACATCGGCATTATTTCAGCCATATCGTGACGAATTTAAAGTTGGAACCTCTATTGAAAAGATGGTGTCAGGGTGCTGGAACCTCATGTCTTGAATAGACGATCCTGTAGCATAGTAGTGAGTGAGTGAGTGAGTGAGTATGGTTTTACGCCGCTTTTATCAATATTCCAGCAATATCACGGCGGGGGACACCAGAAATGGGCTTCACACATTGTACCCATGTCGGGAATCGAACCCGGGTCTTCGGAGTGACGAGCAATGCTTTAACCACTAGGCTACCCGACCGCCCCTGTAGCATAGGAGGGAACGGTACTAGAACTCCATGCCTAGATAGGATGAAGGTGAAGCTTTCGCCGGTGGGTAAAATGTCAGATTGCCTGGAAGCATCATCAACCAGCAAAGAGTGCTGAAGGGCCCATCTGCCATCTCAGGGACCACCCGCAGAAACTCAAACTCCTGTCCTTTACTGGACAAATCAAACCTCTGTGAAGTATGAATCTGGCCACCATATACACAATTTTCTGTACCGATTTAAGTTTTGACTTGGTTGGATGAACCTGGAAGCCGATATGAGACAACAGCTGGATCAGACAGATGTTCTGACAAATCTGGTCCATGTCTCGGTTGGCAGAAAGAAAGTCGTCAATGTATTCATCGTATATAATCAAGGTGTTATGGATATCCCGAATGGAAAGTACTCGGAAATCGTATCGGCTACTGTTGACTGATAATCATGCCATTTTGGTATGCATCCAGGAAGCCAAGGCTGATCTTCCAATCCTGAGTCATGAGTGAAGTGTGAATTTTGCATACAGAGTCCATCTGGAACTTTGGTGGTCCTGAAAGAAATTTATTTTAGAGAACTTTCAGGTCTTTTATCATGCACATATCGATAGTGTTCTTACTGGGTACCAGGAAGACTGGTGAAAAAAACTTATCCAAAAGTTTCTATGTATGGCACACTTGTCCAAGAGCGCCTTAATTGCCAATGAAGCTGCATGGGACCTTCCAAATTAAATCAATGGCCCCTCTGATAGGGGTTCATTGAAGAAAGTGGAGTTTGTGTCCACACATATGGTCAGATGTGACGTGATCAGACATCCTCCCACAGGTCCTTGAGTTGGGAAGTCCAGGTAGAATGATGAAAGCAGTCCAGTCAAAGCCTTGCCATGGAAAAGTGATTCATAAACAAATGAGGGGCTGCAGTGGCCTGGCTCATGACCATCCTCCTGATATGCTCTGACATAACCCTTGTTCTACCGTGGGACAGAACATGGCATCCATGTTAGTTGTGATAACATCCACATTGGAGTAACTGCTCTTGCATCCTCACAATGAAGTCAGTCCAGCCATGCATTAGTCTGAACGAGTCTCCTCAGGTATTCCAACATAAGATTTCTCCAAGAGTAAAATAATGTTGCGTGCACCGGCCACAAACCAGTTAATCCTCTAACATCCATGAGTCGGGTCCCCTAGCTGTTAAAGCGTTCGCACGTCATGCTGAAGACCGGGGTTCGATTCCCCACATGGGTACAATGTGTGAAGCCCATTTCTGGTGTCCCCTGCTGGAATACTGCTAAAAGCGACCTAAAACCAAAATCATTCACTCACTCTAACATCCATGGAAATTGTCGATCCAAGTCCTAGCGCCTAGTCAAGAGAAACAGCGTGTTCATCTCAGGTGATCTGTTGTACTTGTGGAAAATTCTCATCAAAAATGGTTGAGTCCAGCAAGGGGAACTTATGGATACTGTTCACCCAATGATTCCAAGAGGGAAGTGGTAACTTTTCATTGCTTCTAGGCTTTCCTGTCCAAATATCAATCTGGCTAACACATGATCCACAATTTGGCTACTGGGGGATGTTCCTATAGTATGGTACTGGGTCACCACACCCCATGTATGCATATTTAGGTATGTCAACATCCTCCGCAGGTTTGATGTCCGGCATGAGATGATAAAGTTCCTCAAAAAGATAGGAGTGTCCAGGCTCATAATTCACTCGTTTCTTAAGTCCTCATCGGATCTCAGGTGACCATGTTATGTAGAGAAGGCCTGCAAGCATTTGTCAAGCATGAGCATGCCCTTCTATTGATGCTTCATCATGTCTTGCAACATGGTAAACAAAAGCTGCAGAGCGAACAGCTACAGAAGGAGACCTGTAGCTCTTTACCATCTCATGAAGATTGCCACTGTTAACGGTGGAGACTGGCTGGCCACTTTCTTCTTGGTATCCTCTTTCTTCTTAGCTAAAGACCAAAACTTCTGGATCTTCTGACAATCCTCAGTCAGGAGAGATGAGCACAATATCTGGACTCCTCTGTACAGATAACAAGAAGTGTGAGGATCCCACATGTAGAGCAGACAGATGGAGCAGGAGAAGCCATCTTGCTCAACACAACTGCCACCTAATTCTTTATGAGCAACTACAACCATGTGAAGATTGATTTAGTTGAAACAAATGTTATATTTGGGATAACACAAATATAACATTTGTTACATTTGACCACTTTCTAAATGGCAATGTTTGTTTAATGATTTAGTTGACTAAACATAATTTGACAATCTAAACTATAATACATTTCAACCCCAGAACAGTTATCAGTGTTAATAATTTCAAGAATACTAACTCTATTACATCTTTGCCATAAATTCTGTATTTTGGTTTCAGTCACACTGAAATTTTCAGATTTTCAACAGACGTCCTCTTCAATGTTAATTACACAATTAGTTGTTCCCCATATAGCACTATAGCAACCCAAGCTATGACGTGCATAATGGCAGGAATCTCACTTCTTTTCCCACATCTAACAACTAGAGTTAGATGAATTGGGGAGGTAGGTGGGAGTACTTCTGATGTAATAGATGTAGTATTCTTAGAATTATTAACAATGATAACTATTGTTTGATAATTCTTGCGAATCCTCTACCTCTATTACATCTTTGCTATTGATGGATATTGTATTAGTTATCATCCCTTGTCTTTTTCTCCACTGGATGAACTTATCCCATCTGTTGTCATATATAACGGAGGATGAAGGTCGCCATGATCTTGCCACAGCTTCCAGGGCAAGCTCAAAGTACCCGGATGTCTGCATCTTTTGCGTGATAACTTCCAGGCGGTTAGATGGGTAGTCATAACAAATCCCGACAGAAACCACGCTCTGCTGGGCCAGGTTGGAGCAATGAGGATTATCATGCAATTTGTCTCCTCCACCTTGTGGATGACCTTGTCTAGGAGAGACCACAGTGGGAACGCAATCCAATCCATTGATAGTGCATCAATCTGGTGAGCCCTTGGGTCAGGGACTGGACTGACAAAAACCAGAAGTTAGTGGTTCTGGCAAGTGGCACAAAGACCTGAGGATGTAAAGTTCATTCTGTAGCCACTTTTCTCCCCTGGCGGGAAAGGCTGTCCAGTTTCCCGGGAATATGTCTCGCTTCCATCCGGCAACAGAGTCTGCCAAGGCAAACAATTGTGTAGTCTCCTTCATCAGAGAAATGGATTAGGTTCCTCCTTGTTTCTGGATGTAAGCCACCACTGTAGTGTTGGCCGTGGCTATAAGGATGGATGATTTGGAGAGACGTACCTTCCATGCCAGGATGGCGTAATAAATGGCCTTCATTTCCCTGCAGTTGATATGAATGGTCATCTCTCAAGAGTCCCACAATCCCCGTACTGTGAGATTGTCCATATGGGCTCCCCATCCTGAATCTGATGCATCTGTGAATAGATGGTGTTCGGGAGTTGGATAAGTCAGAGGAATGCCACTCATTACATGCTCTCTGTAAGTCCAACAATGCAGGTCCTGTACTATGTTGTGGTAACTGAGTCTTGAACTCTAGGGTGTGGGATTGTAGTGAGTTGATCCATGTCTGTAGAGGACGTAACATCAACCTTCCTCTGAAGGTCATATCCTGTAGAGACGTTAAGATGCCTAGAAGAGACATCTACCACCTTAGAGACATGCTAGGTTGATTTGATAGGGATTGAATCATCGTAATAGTCTTGATGAATTGATCTTTCTGGTGGACATAGATATCCCTTGTCGGTATCTTGGACCGGAGTGGTCTCAGACTTGGAAGGATTGATTAGGAAGCCTAGGTAGGTTTTAAGCTGTACCAGAAATATCATGTTTTGATGATACGTAGGTTGGCAAATCTGATGACTGGCACTGTAATCCTGGTAAATAGCCAAGGGGCTATTGATATCCCAAATGGTAAGACCGGGAACTCATAACATATCCATTGATTGCAAATCGCAGGTATTTCCGTGACGATGGATTTATCGGGACGTGAAGATAGGCATCTTGTAGGTCTGGACTGATGAGCCAATCTCCTGTCCTCAAAGTCGACCACAACTTCCGTATGGATTCCATCTGGAACTTTGGTGAAGGTATCAGAAATTTCTTGTTGAGTGTTTTTAGATCGATTACCATCCTCATGTCGTATTCTTTTCGGGGACTAGGAATACCATAGAATAGAAACCTTTGGTTCTGTTGGTCTCCGTTAGTCTCGAATGGCTTGCTTCTTTATCAGCTTCCTGACGGCCAGTTCTGCTGCCGCTAGCTTCGCTCCGGCTAAATGAAATCTGTGTCCGCCGACTTGAGATTTCAAGGTAGGATGTTTCTTGAAATGCAGTGTGTATCCGTGAGCCACGATGTCTAGAATCCATCAGTCAGGCGTAATCTGCTTCCAATTTCCAATGTAAATCGTAGTCCATAGACATAATCAGGTCAAACTTATCTATTACGTTGGAGTGAGTGGCAAGTAAGTCAGAATCTGCGTTCACCTCTGCCACCCGATCTGCCCTGGCGATAGGATGCTCTTTTCTTATAGTTGGACTGACGAAAAGATTCCTGAGAAGACTGATGCTTGTCGTACCCCGAATCGGTTCGAACAAATCCTTTCCGGAGGGGGCAAACTTCTTCTTAGGAGGCTGTTTATGAGACGAGTCCTTCTGATCCAAGGAGCACCCATGTGCCTTAGCAGCTAGGTTGATAGTTGATACTTGAAAACGTTTTGTCGTATCCTGTCTGACCTCATCTATGATATGACCCAATTTCCCATTGAATGTCTTGTCAGATATTGGTTGTGCCATTATCATTCTCTTGGTTTGGCTAGTTACAGCTCTTGAACGAATTTGTGCTAGTAGTTGTTGACGCTGAATCCATAGCAGCTGTGAAGATATCCAGACTTGAGTGGAGGGTAAGCCTTCTTGCATTCTGACTATGGTGTCTCGCAGGCTGTGGATGCATCCGATTTGATCTGTCCTGACAGTCATAGGAGTCTCTCCTGTTATACCTTCATATGAAGTCTGTAGCGATGATGTGTCTGATTCCGGCAACAAACCAGTTGATATAAGCGCAATTGTCCATTGAATATCCTTCACCCGTGAAGCAGGTAACGTGACCTTAGTATTAAAGTCTTTGTTCAAACTTTGATGATCTGGAAGTGGATAAATAGGGTTTTTTGGGCTAAAACCCAAGACCAATCTTAGTTACTAGTTTCGAGCTTTGGTGCTCTCGTCAGACAGTGCTTTAACAAACTCAAATTAGAGTTCAATGACAAGAATCCATACGACCCAAAACTGTTTATGGAACCTACCACTAGCCCCCGTAACCCCACAGGGAGACCTCGCAGCCAAGAACCAAGAAACTCCCAGCCCCTTAATCGGTTCAACAACAACTCCAGGCAGACCTTCAAAAGGAAGACACGGAACCAGTCTGGACATATCCAGCTGGAGAAAGTCCTTTGGCAGCTTGCCAATGCCCTCAATGTGAGTGAGTGGCAATAATAATACAGACATTAGCCATGAATTCTCGCATTTGAATCTAAACAATAATAGTTAAAAAAAAATACTGAACTTTACAAAACTGCTTTTGTTGTCAATCTGTCTGATTATCAAATTAATGAGACAGAACTCAGCGTTCTTAGCAAGGGCCTCACTTTTAGCCTAACAGTGTTAGAAACGGATCTTAGCAAAGATTAGTATAGGTAATGGGGGTTCTGTCGCAACCCCACTGGAGTCAGATTTATATACCTACTGCTACTACAGATGGAATTTTTATATGTCACGAGGGCGTCTTCTTCTTGTTGACCACCCCCCGATTTCGGCAACCCCCTACAATATTTTTTCCACTAGAGCAATAGGATGTGTCCAAAGCATACAACTGTGTCCAAAGAATTTCCTATATAGGAGGCCCCGGGAGCAAATTACGAGACACAATACAACGAATACAAAAACAAACAGAATACAAAGAGAGGAAAAAATGGATGCAAAGGTTTTCCAATGAAGAACCCAAAGGTATATTTGTGTGCAAAATAGATGTCTCTGAGTTATTTCTAGAGGAAACACAAAAAGGGTTGGATGCACTACACGCACAACTGTATTCCTTATATATGAGATATATTCCATAGACTATACTTGAGACTTCTTTGGTGTACTATATAGGAAAAAACTTGTGGAATACCTACAAAGCGAGGGATACTTTCTACAAGGTATACAATACGATTGATGAAAAAGAGAAGGAACAATTCTAGACAATGTATGTATGTACTTGGGTATACAGTCGGAACAATAGAACATTTTCCGCAAAGATATACAACAAAGTTGTTTCCAATTTCGAAGCCGGGGACGTTCGGAATCCAATAGGAACACATCTTTGCGAATACGTAGATTGTCCAAATAGACACCTACGAAAAACATTTTTGCATCCAGACGTACAGAAAAGAGATACAGATACAAACCCTTCAATGCTTCTCCCAAGCACAGAACACATAGAATGGATATTCCGGAAAAACAAATCCTAGAGAATAGAAAAAGAAGTTTCCCAATTCCAAGCAATAGAAATGGAAACCAAAAGACAAATATCCACTCTTTCCAGATCCAATAGAGAAGAAAAATTGCAAGTTAAGAAGACTGGTTTGATAGCAATCTATGGAAAGAAAATATTGCAAAAATACACGAACAAAGAATACAAAAAGAAAAGGAGGAAAGGAAAAAGAGAGAACAAGAAATAGAAGAAATACAAAAAACATACAAGAATATAGAAATGCATCTACAGATACCAAAAATATTGTAGAACAAAATTTGGGAAGCTGGTGTAGAAAGATGTCCAAATTTTCTGGAAAAACTCTTTCTATACTCAGATGGAAAGGAGAACGTGTTGTAGCTAGGCATATGGAATATATAAAAAATGTAGACAATTCCAGAGAACTTGTATAATGTTTTCCCGCTATTTGGCGAACAAAAAGACTGCGAAAGATACTAGAATTGCTAGAAACAGTTGCACAACAGACAAAACCGGATAGATATGAAAAGTCTATGTATGAGACCTCAATGGTAGAAGGAAATGAATTGTCTTTGTGCGTGGAAGAAACAAAAACGTTCTACAACAATGAGAACAAAAAAATAGAATACAATCAACTAGGTGTAGAAAAACACCAAACCAAGAACTACTAGCAGCAAATACAAAGATAGACAAATTCGAAGAAGAAGTGGAAGATACAATGCAAAATAGGAAGAGAAAAGAGAACAATACATAGGAAGAAAGATAGATTGGTATATATATCTGCAAAACACTAGTATGCAAATATACCACAAGGCAAAACAAGTCTAGAGTGCCCTCTTCTATTTGTAGCATGCCCCGCTTCTATTGTTCCGACTGTATACCCAAGTACACACATGTTCACCTACAGACGCTGTATTGTCTAGAATTGTTCCTTCTCTTTTTCATCAATCGTATTGTATACCTTATAGAAAGTATCCCTCGCTTTGTAGGTATTCCACTAGTTTTTTCCTATCTAGTACACCAAAGAAGTCTCAAGTATAGTCTATGGAATATATCTCATATATAACGAATACAGTTGTGCGTGTAGTGCATCCAACCCTTTTTGTGTTTCCTCTAGAAATAACTCAGAGACATCTATTTTGCACACAAATATACCTTTGGGTTCTTCGTTGGAAAACCTTTCCATCCATTTTTTCTTTGCTTTGTATTCTGTTTTTGTATTCGTATTTTGCTCCCGGGGCCTCCTATATAGGAAATTGTATTTGCAATAGTAGCCTGCACGCGACATCCATATACTTTCTGCATTGCTATTTGTATTTATTGTAGAATACGTTTTGCAGATCCCAGAATTTCTAGTTGTACAAGACACAGATCCTCATTGAGATACTATATCATTTTCTTGTAGATAGCCAAATACATACATATCGTCTACAAATGTTGGCAGGCCCACCAAAGGTTCTAGATGTGTTCTACCCAGATTTCCTTCCAAATAGTCTACCTTGGATATATCTGGTAGCAAGTTGTCTTCGTATGCATTCTCCACTAGTATATGTTGGAACACAGACATTTCAGCTCGTATGCCCATGCTGTCCATATTTCGCTTCTTCCATTTTTGTTCTATACTATAGTTGGGCACAAAAGTCCAATTGGAAATTCTTTGGACATAGTTGTATGCTTTGTATTGCTCTAGTGGAAAAAATATTGTAGGAGGGTACCGAAATCGGGGGGTGGTCAACAAGAAGAAGACGCCCCCTTGACGATCGTTGAATCGCATCATCATTTTGACATAAAAAATTCTATCTATATTAGTAGTAGTTGGTATATAAATCTGACTCCAATGGGGTTGTGGCAGAACCCCCAATACCTATACTACTCAAAGTATACACAGACGTTAAATACACAGACGTTAAATCCTTTTTCCAAAGAATGAGGATCTCTCATATTTTTCATGAGACAAACAAAACAGATCCAACTGAAAATATCAACGATCTGGAATGTAAATTTGCCCCATGTAGTACCTGGACCCCAAATCCGGGCATAGACCCGACTCTTGATGCTTTTATCAAATCAGTTAAACACCAGTTCCTCAAAATGAACACCATCCCGTTCACACGCAACAATCTCACACGTGCACAGAGAACAGCCATCGATAGTCTCAAAAATAACTTGGAAATTGTGATAAATAAAGTCGACAAAGGATCAGCAGTGGTAATTCTCAACACTACTGATTACATAAAAGAGGCCACACGTCAACTCAGCGACACCAACTTTTATCTGAAAATAGACCATGATCACACCATGGATTTTGCTAATGAAATCACACAACTTCTCACTAAAATCTTCACCAAAAAAGAAATCACATACAAAATATTCAATGGACTGTTACCAAAGGACCCCAAACCCGGTCGGTTCAAACTCCTGCCTAAAATCCATAAAAGCCTAATACCTGGCAAAGTTCCAGGCCGCCTGATAATAAGCGGAAACGGCAATACAACTGAACTGATTTGCAGCTTCGTTGACAAACACATAAAAGAGTTCGTCAAACATTATCCCAGCTACATTAGGGACACCACCCACTTTATCCAGACTTTAGGTAAGTCCACCTAATAGTGACATCATTCTTGTCACTATGGACGTCATATCCCTTTACACTAATATACCAAACACGGAAGACATCCGTTCGGTAGCTCAGGCCATTAGACGTTTACAACCCGACTGGCCCCACAAGTTTACTTTCTTTACATAGACTCGTCTTACACAAAAACAATTTTGTTTTCAACAATGAACACTTTGTACAAATTGGAGGAACATCCATGGGTACCAAACTAGCCCCATCATACGCTAACATCTTCATGGGAGAATAAGAAGAATTAAAAGAACCACTGATAACCCAAACCTATACGTCAGATTCATTGACGACATTTTCCTTATCCGGACTCTGGGTTTACACTAGGTTAGAATCTTTCATTAAGGAAATCAACGAATTACATCCCACTATTAAATTCACTGTCAAATTTTCAAGGGAAAAAGTGGCCTTCTTAGATACATGGGTCATCTTCAACCAGAAAACGATTAAACTGGACTTTGACCTATATTGCAAACCCATGGATACACACTCTTATCTGCTATATACTTCCCATCATCCGTGTCACATTTAAGTCAAAGGACCATACAGCCAATTCCTTCGTCTCAAAAAGATATGCAGCTCGCATTCACAATATGAGTTCCACATTAATAATCTAGTAAAGGACTATCTTAGGAGAGATTACGCTAAGAAAATTCTTATGGATAATAAAATGAAAGCTGGTGCTAAAGAGAGAACAACCCTCTTATTACCAAAACAGACACCCTCAAAAGACACTAAACCGTTGAACTTTATCACAGATTACAACCCCACTGCTCTCAAGGTCAGCTCCATGATCAAAAAGTCCTGGCACCTACTTCAAAGGTCAGACACTTGCAAAGACACCTTCCGAGTCCCACACATTTAGAAAGAACTGCACACTCAGAGACATGAAAGCGGCAATCACATATCCACGACCTAAACAACAAATTAGCGGCCGCACTGTGTCTAACCTGGATGACAGCTGTCACAAACAATTGTGTAAAATCTGTGCAAAAATGAAGCCGGTCAACACCTTCAGCAGCCACACTAAAGGCAAAAAATATAAATGCCATTCGCATTTCACTTGCAAAAGTAGAAACATAATCTACCTGCTAACTTGCAATAAATGTGGCAAACAATACTTAGGTGAAACCAAACGACACTTCTGCATTAGACTCAAAGAACACTTTGCTGATATCAACCATCAAAGTGACCAACCTGTCGCAAAACATTTCAACTCTTTAGGACACTCAACCAGAGACCTACACTATCAAATCATACAACAGCTTAAAACAGACCCTGAATCAGTTCAGAGCATGGCTAGGCGCCGATCCATTGAACTCAAATGGATATTTGATCTGAAAACCATCCACCCGCAAGGCATGAATGACAAGATCTAATCCTGGAATTCCCAAACTCACCTACCTTCATTGATCCGGAAATGGAGTCATGAGTTCTATACAACTTCCACTTCAAAGCAGGTACGGGGTTTTCAGTCATCATGTCTCAGTTTGAGTAGATTATCAAACGCCTGGTCTACCAACTTGCCCGCATAGCTTGACCACAACAATGTCTGGTGGATGTGTTGAGATGATGTAGGAGCATGACATCCCCCGTGTAGGTCATAAGAGGTTGGAGTACGGGATTAGGTGATATAACTCCTCAGTGAGTTCCATAAAGGTATATCCCTCCATATAATCCTGCTGGGATGAAGCGTCAGACTGATTCATTTCCCCAAATGCTTCCCATTCAGCCTCCAAATGCCCGTGGGTATCTTCCTGGGGTGGTGGATAATCCTAATAGTCCATACGCGCTACGTGTTCCCCGTGCAGTTCACCATCATCTGCTAGTGTACAGGATTCTGGAATGATTAAGGTCTGTGCAACTTGTGATGGCTGCCCATGTGTAATGGAGCCCATACGGTAATCTTCATCCGGTAAGCCAGTAAGCCAGACGGTTGGACAGTCACTTGGGTTCCTGTTGAGTCCGTGCGGTGAACACATGGTGTAGCTGGGGAGTATGGCCTTGCAGTACCCTGACGGGACCCAAGCAGAGATCTGGATGACCGTGTATCATGGAATGGTAAAGCATGAAAGCTGGCTGGACGGCTGGTCGGCTGACTGGATGGTCTCAGCTGGGGTAGACCGTATGGCCATGGGTGTGGCATAAACAGATGGCTGTCTCCCAAGCAGCCTCTTGGCCAGAGGACTCTCCTTAGCAATACTGTCTTCATATTCTCCATAACTTTGTCTAAGGCAGAAGACCATGTCTCAAACATTGCCTTAATCATCTCCGGCTGTTGCTTCATTAATTGTTGTATCATGCTCATGGAGTAGGTGTAGGAGGCACTGGGGAATCAGAGGCCTGCTCGTAGACTGTCGTAATGACGCGAACTTTCTTCTTGGCCGATTCTCGCCTCTTAGCCTTAGTGACAGCCTCAGCTAACTTTAAAAAGGCTTTCTTAGATGTTTTTGTACACTGCTCACATCTTGCCTCCTCCGTACATATGATCTCTCTGCACTTCCAGCAGATATGATTAGGATCTTCCGTGATCATGAACCAACCACACTTCTTGCAACCAAGAGTAGAGGGAGACTACATTACGACCTCACAACAACACCTCAGACCAGCTTATACTCATCTGTCACTCCAGTTATCAACTATTAATATTGACTTACTGTGTCTGTTTAAATAGAAAACTATTAGAATAATCTTAGACTAATGAGACTACCACCAAGTGCTAGATTGTTACAACTATATTGACTCTAGCACACACAGAAAAGAAGTGAGATTTCCGCCATTACGCACGTCATAGCTTGGGGTTGCTATTGTGCTATATGGGGAACAACTAATTGTGTAATTGACAGTGAAGAGGACGTCTGTTGAAAATCTGAAAATTTTAGTTAGTGTGACTGAAACCAAAATACAGTCAAGTCTCATTAATCCGACATCGTTGGTTGCACATGATTGTGTCGGATTAACGAGTATGTCGGATTAACGAAATTAAGTGATTTGTGATCGAAAATCGGACATCTTCACGATAGATAATAACCATGTGTACCTTGTAATAAAATCATTAAAAACGAAATATTTATATTGTTATGTTGTTTATTCATTCATTCCTTAATTTATAATTAATGACATTGCAATAATAATAATAATTTTCCCATTTATACGTAACAATAGAGACATTACTCACTGAATATATCACAACAACCACACACGTTTCCTCGTGTAAATGCAAGTGCTACTGTCTTAACAACTTGCTTCATCTACTTAAAATAGTCTGTCAGTGTTTTCTGTTTCTTACATTTTGAAGGCACATTTCTCAAAGTTCCCTGTTCGCTTGACGTCTAGGGCTTGTGGTTGTTCAGCATCAACATTGTCGAGGTGTAATTTCATTTGCTGTTTCTTATAATTAAGCTTGAAATTCTTCATGATCCCGGCATCTAGTGGCTGAATGTGCGATGTGGTGTTTGGTGGCAAAAAGTGACATTTCACATTAGTTGTGTCGACAGTAGCATGGGATGGGGCGTTGTCCAACAGCAATACCATGTGGCGTCGCTCCAATATTAATGAAGTCATCCATGCTTTCTTGTTTACATACCAGTCGACCATGTTTTATTTGTATAGCTTTGTACATACAGGTTTGAATAGCTTTTCCTGTTAATTGTTAAAGTTAATCTCTGCAGCCAGTGCGTGTCACAACATGGGGTTGTGTACTCGCGGGCAGATGACCACTGAGTACGCTGACCACTGTGTCGGATTAACGAGACTGATTAATGAGTGATTTCGGTAATTCGTTGCAAATTAGGTGTGGCGGAGTCGGAGTGCGAGAATGTCGGATTAACGGGACTAAATAGCGCTGAATCAATCGGTTCCCATCATTTGTGTCGGATAAAGCCGAGTGTCAGATTAACAAGTGTCGGATTAACGAGACTTGACTGTACAGGATTTATGGCAAAGATGTAATAGAGGTAAAGCATTTGCAAGAATTAGAATTTATATTGATATCTTTTACAAGATGTTGACAGGAGCAGTACAGGACAAGAAAGAAGTGAGGTTTTCCCACTTGGTACAACTAATTATGGATAGATGACAGTTAAGAGGACTTTGGCTGAAAATCTAAAGATTATATAGTATGGTGGAAGCCAACATATGGACCTATGGCACTGAGGTTATAGAGGTTTTCTATTCACAAGAATTTCCCAATTTGGTTAAAATCCATCCATCCCTGTCATCAAAGTGTGACCTATGACCTCAATAATAATGACTGATATTACTGATTATCCAAAGGTGTTTATATATGAGGAGTCTTCTAATGAAATTTGGTTCACACTCTTCATATAATTTAAGTCATCATCCAGAAATTCCAATTGCAGACAATGCATGACTTGTGACAATTTACTTTAGTAATATTGACCCATATTTGATGATGAATATACTTCACCTGTCTTTTGACAAGTCTTTGTCATGTGACCTTTCAAATTTTCATGGTTATCTCACTTTACCTGTTTTGTATAAGGTTCTACCTAATCATCAAAAATGACAACAATCAATCCTTTTCTCAAATTATCAACCAGAAATCAGCCTCAGACCAATTCATTGTGACTTCTGTACTTACTTCAAGTGATTTTCAAACCTGTTAAATATCACATTTGGTCAAATTACATCACTGTCTGTCAAAGCTGTCATGCGGAAACCAGTACCATGCTTATTCTACATGGATTCTGTAACATTAGATCTATCATATTCATTCAGTAAATTGTATATTTATATCCCATCACACATTATGCATTTCTTCCTTCTTCTATCAATTCTTGTTGGGAAACATCCTAAGCTGAGCTTCTAATATCATTTTGCCCTAACACCCCTAACATCACAATAGTCACCTCCCAAACAATTGGGTCAGTGCACTACAATACCGTGCACCGTGACGCAAGCAGTGTGATGACCTGACATCCTATGCCATTCTCTTTCTTGGTGCTGACAGGCTTGTGTAACTGTGATGCGGTGATGGGTGGACAGGCATATAACGTGTGAGATAGGATAAGTATATAAATATACAATTTACTGTAAAATTTTCAAATTTTTAAACTTATCCTATCTCACACTATGCATTTTATCCCACGGTTTGGAAGGTGGATCACAGATATACCCTCGCCTTAGGGCTGGGACTAGTCCAAATCTACTACCCGGATACCCGATCCCCTATCTGGGTACCCACTGCAGGTCTCAAGAGTTGGGAACAAAATGTCTGATTGGGATTTATTTTATTGCAGCCCTGGCCAAAACTATTTAGATTCATGTATCAAACAATCAGATCATGCATACACTGAAGTTGACTGAAGTTTTATCTTTACTCAAACATATACCAGTCAAAAGGAATGTGTGCATCATCAGAAAGAAATGCGAACATTAGCGACTTGTAGTGTAACCAACGAGCTATAGTGAGTTTTGTCATCAAACAATATATCACGTGACTAACCACGGGTCCGGGTAGTCCTGTGGGTACCCAGGTCCTACTCAGGACCTACCTGACCCGATTCCCCGAGTTACCCGTCCCAGTCCTACCTCGCCTGTGGTCTTACAACTGTGAGATATACACGGGGAAGCTGGAGGGTAGAACACTGTAATAAGTAACGTGACCCCTTTACGTTACTGGGACACAACATCACGAAATCGGGTATAACATGCGTTATGTGTCCTCACATAGGACATCATTTCAAGAACGACCGCACAGTTTGAAGTAGGGAACCGATTCAACCACCGCTTATAACCAATTTGGAAGGGGTCTCGAGTCAATTAGTTCAAAAAGACAAACAGCCACATAGACGTAAGGCTGATTAGCTTGGTATCTCTTTTTATGCTTTGTCGAAGCTATCAATCCCACTGCGGGATTGAAGCATTTTAAGATGAGAAGAGGGAATGATCGACAACATCCAGGATCTTCAAACCAATACTGAGACATCACATGCACAAGACAGAGGTGAGCAGGTAAGGGTTTAAGACACCAACGAAACAGCCGCGACTTACGGCGACTTTATTGTCGAAGACCGTTGTCTCTACGGATGAGTGTTGACTCTCCAATGAGTACTTGATCAGGGAACCTGAGCTTACAAATAATAAACAAAACCGCAGTCCTCAATCATTTATTCATGATGTACATGATGATCTGAAGGGAGATGCGCAAAGCTCTGAATGGACACAACGAGATGTCCTCACAATCCTCGGGGTGTAACACAGAGGCCAAAGATGGGATGCTGAATAATCTGTGGGGTTGACCTGAAAGCTGGTTCTTTGAGATAAAGTCCCAGTAGAGACCAAGATGCACCTTGCCACTGCGTCCCTCAAAATGAATTCTGTTGACGTCTAAGGCATGTTTCTCGCTGACTCTAGCGGAAGACTGTCTTGAGAGTGACATGTTTGAAGTCCTTTTCATCCAGAGGCTCACAATATGCCGACATCAAGTGCCGAAAGAATAACATTCAGGTTGCAAGTAGGTGGACAAAATCTTGACGCCCGGTCAGTGAGTTTGTAAGAACAGATGAGAGCCTGGAGTTCAGCGACCATTGACATTATCACGCCTGTCGTGGAAGCGATGACCGAGTTAAGAGACGCTAGATATATCATGATATAAAATTTATACTAAGTTTTCATATAATAAATTAGATCCACAGCAAATTCTTTATAAGATGGTGATCCATTTATACAAAATTTCATATAATTATAGAACAGCAAGTAATACATACTGTAAATCTTGAAATTAATGCCTGCAAATGTCTGCAAATTAATACGACTTCTGACCCCTAGGCAAAAATGTGACTCAATATCAATGCGACTCCCCCCACACCATTGCCAGTGGAATGATACATATCCTTACCTTAATCTAATCAAACATTATAAATAGCACCGCTTATCAGCGCTGAGAAGAGCACTTCCATAAAAACAATAAACAGTGTTTTTTCCTAAAACTCTTGACCCCAGCAGTGATAACTGACTGGATGTCTATTGTGTAATTCCTATTCTTTGTTATATACTTGTTACAATAAACCGTGTTTGTGTTTCTATTCAGATTGGTTTTTCCACTAATCAATGTGAGCAGTGAGGATGTCTTATTGTTGATAGTCATTTTGAAGATATAAATTTTAAGTTTTATTAATGCGAACAAAGATGACTCACATTTTTCACATTTAATTCGCACTAGTGTTAATTTCAAGATTTACAGTATTAGGATCCAGGAAAAATGCAGATATAAAATATTAGTAGTTTCAGTTACAGCTTTTTAGATAGATGCTAGCCTGGGGTAACGAACCCATCTCCGTGACATACTATTCAATAACACAAATGTTATGTCTACATAGTTAGATAGATTGCCCTGAACTATTGTATTTAAGTAAATAAGTTATCACCTAGATTAGAATAGCATACAACAAATGCTTCAATTTGGATTCGGACTCATTAAGGATTTGCCCCAAACAAGCTCGTCTATTGTGATACCATAAACTCTTTCCAAGCCCCCAGTAAATATACTAGCCACATTAAGAAACTGTGCACGGAGAAAATATAGATATGAGGGCACACCCTCCATATATGAAATATACGTTTGAACACAGCAATTATTGGAGACATTCAAACGCTCATGCACGTGCCATGCGATATGACGTCATTGATGGGGGCCTATGGACGTGCAATGTGTTACTGCACGTGCATCCTGTGCAGCTGTACACAGCATGTGCAACTCAAAATTCGCTGTCACTTTGGAAAGCATGATCTGTGGTCATTCAAAAATTCAAAACTTCTCAGGCGCAGACAAAAGCATATCACAAGCAAATCATGCCAAGATTGACACCTGCACAGCGTCATGAAGCCATTGGAATGATCCGAGCGGGAATGAGGCAACAACAGGTGGCAACACATTTCCAATGCCATCGTAACACGATATCGGCATTGGTGAGGCGTTATCAGAACACAAATGACGTTGCCGACCATCCACGTTCAGGACGTCCCCGAGTAACGACGCCAAGACAGGACAGATGGATTCGAGTGACACATCTCTGACACAGGTTTCAAACAGCAGTAACGACGTCCCAGACAATTCCTGGACTGCGCCGTATCCATCCCAGCACTGTCAGGAATCGTTTACGTCAGTACGGGATTCGACCTTGACGTCCTGCCATACGTCCCATCCTGACACACCGTCATCGGTCAACCGTCTAAGATGGTGTCGAAATCATGTTCGCCAACCTCGAATATGGTGGAGAAATGTTGTCTTTACAGATGAATCGAGGTTCAACATTTCCCACAGTGACGGGCGCCAACGTGTCTACCGGCGTTTGGGAGAACGTTATGCAAGCAACTGTATTGTGGAGAGGAATTGTTTTGGAGGTGGCTCTGTGATGATTTGGGGTGGGATAACAGCACGGCACAGAACCCCTTTGGTGGTTGTTCAGGGCAATCTCAACGGTGTTGGCTACAGAGATCAGATTCTGAGGCCTGTGGTCATTCCTTTCCTGCATCGTCATGGCCCGGGATTGACATTTCAACATTACAATGCTCGTCCTCACATGGCTAGGGTCGCAATGGATTTCCTTCACCATAACAATGTCATGTTACTGCCATGGCCTGCAGTTTCTCCAGATCTCTCCCCAATAGAGCATGTGTGGGATGAAATGGAGCGCTGTCTGCGTCGTCTTCCACATCCTCCAGATAACGTCCGTGACTTGGCACAGGATTTGAGGAGGATATGGCAGGCCATTCCCCAGGCCTTCCATGCCCATTTGGTGGACTCCATGCGTCGCCAATGCACTGCTGTGATTCACGCACAGGGTGGTCATACCTGTTATTGACTTTGTGACTTTGTTGTATGACCCCCTACTCCATTTTGATCTTCTGACGTCATCGTAACAGATGTTGTTCAGGTCCCGTCGACATTTTCTTATGGTAACATCAAAATGAGCCAGTTCCCAGTCTTAAATGATGGACAATAAGAAGAGGAATTCGAAGTAATATCACAATATTCCAATGAGTACTTGTCTCAGCAATGTGAAACCGGGGTGCAGACAGCTTATCCTTCTAACGACGGAAAGCTGAAAAGGCTAATTCCAATTTCTTAGGCAGTTCTGTCATTCTCGGACGTACTACGAGGAAGATTGAGCGTGTCCGCCCAGCAGGATCCACCCATAGATAAAAAGAGGTTAATCTGGACTGTCAGAGGTAACTTCCAGAGGCGTAGGCGTGGTGACGAGCTGAGCTGTAGCAAAGGTAACTGGAGCTGCCAGCGATTGCAGTCGTGATTGTAGTCTCTGGGTGGTAAAGTTGACTGTCCGGAGTGCTGTTGACGAACCACCGACAGAATAAATCTCATTGGTGTGATGGCGATCTCCCGTCTGCTTAGTGTAGGGTCAATCTGTAGAAGGCCGATCCTCAGACGGTCGAATCCTTGGAAATCGATCCGTACACAGTCAATCCTTAGACCGTCTGTCTATCCAATATTGACCCTTGGAAGATCGATCCTTCGAATGTCAACCCCTGGAAGATTGATTCTGCGAATAATCATAAGGGAAGATATGTCGATAGCAGCCGCAGTGGATAAAACCGGTGGAACCTGAAGAGAGGAGACAGGACATGGTGACATTGCCTTCAGGTCGAAATGTGCTATCCCGGGAAGTCGATGATAGATGACATCCAGCTGATGGTCGTAGAATACCAACTGAGTCAGTATTCAGATGTAATACTGCAGATGGGTCCTGAGCATTTACTGCTAAAACCATGTGCTTGTCCAAAGTAGTTGACTGAGAATTTGTTCGCAAAAATGGAACACTAGAATTAGTTGATAGTGAGGTTTTAGCGGGATATATCATCATGCAGAAAAACGTCCTCGCCTGATAAAGACATGATGGTAGGAGTCAGGTGGTTGTTTGACAATGGATTTGACTACTAGCTATAGTAGTAACCCGCTTGGGATGGTCCATGTTCAACATCCCATAATTTTGATCTCCGATCAGTGTTCCGCTTTTCGCAATTACGTAGGCAATTAGTTAACATTCCGAACATCAGATACCAGGTTTACAAACACCACGAGAGTCACAGCATAACTCATGTGGATCCACAGGTGAAAAAAATAGACGACACTTCTTGCAGGCAGGACGCTTTATCTGGTCCTCCCCCATATTGTTTGCGAGAAGTATACATGAACTCAGATCAGAAAAAGTAAAAACAAAACCCAAGATATTTTCTCTACATAATAGCACATTGCCACACGGAGGTGAAGAGAATGATGTGGCATGCAGTGTCAGGTGATCAAACTGTTTACGTCACTGGACAGAAGGACTGTGTGACTAAACGCAACAGTAAAACAGTGTGCCAAAACGTACCCAAACGAACATGAAATGGACATGAAAATGTTGTGTTTCACGTGCAAGCTGAACTTTACATGTCACGTCACTGTGGTTTTCAGTTTGGTTGAGCAAAAGTTGTCAGGTGGCAACATGTGCTGATCGGTCCGTCCCAATATGGGAATTAGAAATGTTGTTAAATAACAACATAGTGACAGGGTTCACATATAAAAGTAAACTTATCCACAATTAGTGTATAAAAACTGTTCATTGTAGAAAATAGTGTAAATGATTCGATAAATTAAAAAGTCTGAACTTGTTTCAATAGTTTATTGTTTTGAATATTAGGGATTATCTTCACTCCATTTAATAGTAGCAGAGTGTGGTTTGTTAATGCAGAATGGTTTCAGTTGCTTTTCAACTGTACTAGAATAGGAAACAGGTGAGTTTGAATGTCGGTATTAACTTCAGTTGAAAATTATAATTGCAGTAGTTATTGTTTCTCAAGTTATGTCAGAACCAAAGTCAATCACTTCCCAAAAAGGAAGCAATAAGATAGAATTATCATGGAACTGTTCTAGGTGAACAATACCTTCCAAATGACGTGCTGGTTTTCTTGGGGAATTAGTCAGCAAAGAGCCAGAGTCACAGGAGACTAATCACAATTTTATTTACAAGAACAATTAACAATTTACAATATACTTAGAAATAACTGAGGGTGCCACAGAGAGTCGGTACACACTCTGGGCTGTGGGAGAGAGGTCTGCTTGGTAAGAGAGTCAAACCCCTTCTCTGCTAGAACTTGGCTACAGTATGTATTTAATGAAAGTTTGAACAATAGAAAGGAATGTGATTGGTTGATACACGATTGGTTGTGTCCTAAGCTAAATGGATGGCTAGACAGAGGGTACTTACTTACTTACTTACTTTGGAGATTTAACGTGCGCTTTCCGACTGATGCGTATTTCGCACACGGGCCCGGCCAGGCCATTTAATGTGTTTCCGAAAGGGGCGAGGGTGGTCTGTGCAACCCAAGAGGGGGCTTTAGGGGTTGCTTATATAGAATTTGGGAATTTTGAGATTTGGAATAGATGCCGATGGGGTTGGGGAGGAGAACTAAGGGAGCTGGGTATGGTGGATGATTGTTTGTTTATGTGATTTTGATTTGGTAGGTTATTATGGTTTTAGATGCGTTTTATTAGTTCCGTTTTTATTAAGAATACGCCTAAGGCCTTGAAGTTTTCTAGTTTATTTTGTGGGTTTAGTATTGCTTCTAGAGTGAGAGCCTTGTTTAGATTGAGGGTGGTTTGTAATGCGGTTCGATGTGTTAGGTAGTGTGTGCAGTGGATGAGTGCGTGTTCTGGGGTTTCTGGTTGTTTGCAGTGTGGGCAGTTACCTGTAGTGTGTTTTTTAAATTTTTTTAGGTGGTTATTTAGGTTGGTGTGTCCTGTTTGGAGTTTAGTGATTACTCTGTCGATTTTTTTTGATGGATGGAGAATTTTTGGTTTGGTTAGTGGTTTGCTGAGCACTCTTTTGATTTTGCTATTTGAGTTTAGATATAGGTTATGCCATTTTTTTGTGATTTTTTGTTTGTTTACACTTTTAATTTCTGTTTTTGAGATGGGTAAGTTTAAGCTTATTTCTGGGATTTTAAGGGATAGTTTAGCTGCTTTATCGGCGTTTTCATTACCGTATATTCCTACGTGGGCGGGTATCCACAAGAAGGTTATTTGTTTGCCTGCTTTTGTTAGGTCGTTGGAGCTTTTAAGTATTTGATTTATTAATTTAGGTCGGTTTTTGGTATTTTTGTTTTGGAGGGCTTGTAGTCCACTTAGGGAGTCAGTAAGTATTAGGATTTTTTGGTTGTTTTTGGATTCTTGATTGTGGAGGGCTGAGGCGATGCCCATTAGTTCGGCCGTGAATATTGATTGGTTATTTGGGAGTCGGAAGGATTGTGTGGTTTTAGTTGGTTGTGTGGTATGGACTCCGAAACCCGTGTGTTTGGAGGTCGGATCTGAGGACAGAGGGGAATACTAAATCCTGTTTATCCTGTTGGACTGGCACTAATCTTGTTGACATATTTACTGGATGCTTTGAAAGAGATTAGGGTGTCACTATAGATGAGCTTGTATGGGGGCTAATCCTTAATGCACTATAGACGAGCTTGTATGGGGGCTAATCCTTAATGAGTCTTAATTGAAGTAATGTTATTCTAATATACCCCGGTAGGTGATGACAGATATACTTAAATAAATATCCTTTGTCTGGGAGATGGGATCTTGATACCTTAGGCTAGCAGCCATCTAAAAAGCTATAACTGAAACTACTGATATTTTATATATGCATTTTACCTGATGATAATTATTACTTGCTAAACTATAATTATATGAAATGGTGTATAAATATTACACCATGATAACTCATAAAAGCACTTGATGTAGATCTAATTATCATAAGATAACTTAGTATAAATGTTGTACCATGATAACTTCCCCTCCGTCTGAAAAAGTTTGGACCCCAAACGTGTAAAAATTAAAATAATTATGGCTTAGATGGACAATGTATTAAGTTAAACTGGTAGTATAGTAAATAACAATTATTATAGCGTTTCTTTGATATAAGGAAACATGATATAAAAATGCTGTCATCAGGGAATCTGGATGTGGAGCTGGCTTGTCTTGGCACTCTGTACTGGTGATGTAGGAGGCCTTGAGTTCCACATCCTGGATTGGGGTTGTAAGATAGTAGGCTGTGTCCATGGAGGTTTTACATGGAAACAAAGAAAAGAGAGTTAGCATGTTCAAATAATATGTCTTATATAAATACTTCCTCAGTTTGTCTGTATTAACTAGAAAATAAAACAAATATGATAATTATGATGTAAAAGATCAGTACATAATTATTACTAAACGGTGTCATGGCCAGGAAGAATGTATTGGCGGCAAATTACAAAAGTATATCATGAGAAAAATAGTAATATCCTTCTATTTTTGGATACAATCATTAGACGAATATGTGCATGTGCATATAACAAGTGCATCGATTTATTACACTAATACGGTATACAAAAGGTGTTTGAAAGGTGTATATCCTTTTTAGAATTCTTTGTTAGTTTTCGTAACTATTTGGTTTGCCTTTTCTTTGTTTTGGTTCATTTCGGTTGTTAAGTTTGCTTTATTTCAATTTGGTTTGTTTCGCTTTGATTTTCGTTCGGTTCAATGTGATAGGGTTTGGTTTATTTTGCTTCGGTACGGTTTGCTTCGCTTCGGTATGGTTTGGGTTCGATTCGCAGTATGGTTTGCTTCGCTTCGGTACGGTTTGGGTTCGATTCGCAGTATGGTTTGCTTTGCTTCGGTGCGGTTTGGGTTTCGATTCGCAGTACGGTTTGCTTCGCTTCGGTGCGGTTTGGGTTTCGATTCGCAGTAAGGTTTGCTTCGCTTCGGTGCGGTTTGGGTTTCGATTCGCAGTATGGTTTGCTTCGCTTCGGTGCGGTTTGGGTTTCGATTCGCAGTATGGTTTGCTTCGCTTCGGTGCGGTTTGGGTTTCGATTCGCAGTAAGGTTTGCTTCGCTTCGGTGCGGTTTGGGTTTCGATTCGCAGTAAGGTTTGCTTCGCTTCGGTGCGGTTTGGGTTTCGATTCGCAGTATGGTTTGCTTCGCTTCGGTGCGGTTTGGGTTTCGATTCGCAGTATGGTTTGGTTTGTGTCATTTCACTTCGCTTTTGAAATTGGTTGATCAGGTCAATGCTCAAAATTTGCTGTGATACAAATAACTCAGATGATCAGGCTGATGCCATTTGTTCTCAACTGGCAACCCATAGTGAAAAGACTGGACACAAGTAAACATAACAAGATACAGCTAATAGTTGTTTCGTGATTTGCACCGTTTATTCAGGAGATTTTGTATTTTGATCAAGAATATGTTCAATTGGCATTGTTCGGTATGTACGGCGAGTTGATCCTGGTATGGTCCATGGGGACTAATGTCTGTGAGTGAAATACGGTAGTAAAAGGTGTTGATGTTTCCAAAGTCTTCATGTGGAAAAATAACCCTTTTGGATTTATAAATTGGTGCTTCCTCTGGATCATATCGAGGATTATCTTCTAGACAGGACCAATTACGGAGATCCTCCCAGCTATCATCAAGGTAGCGCTGTATGAGGTGGGGAGGAACACTTTCAAAATAGCATGTGAAGTCAGTATCAGGAAATCCTTTATATAAGACCTTGACATAGCAGTCTCCTTGAATAATTTCAATGCCCAGAACTCTTTCTATTTTATGATCTATTTTTCGTAGGTGTTTTGGAAAAAACAGATATGGTTTGACATCTAATTCTATGCATGGTTTGGTGTTGACTTGCTGGACATTCCCTGACATTGAATTACCTGACAGAACATTGACTGATTTATTGTCTTGTGCTGTTTCCTTTTGGTCGAAAAACTTATGATTCTTCAGTGGACGTTTTCGTCGTTTTCCTGACATACTTCTTTTGAGGTGAAATTCTCTCCGAATGGAGTCTGGAATGCTGCTGCCATACTCCCATGTGTTTCCTCTTTCCTGATCCTTCCATTTCACTCTGTAGTAGATTTTGCCATTTGCTCTCTTGGAACTAACAATTGAGTGGATGTCCTCTGGATTGAAAACCTGAGGGATATCCTTGGTTTGATTACCTGATGTTGGACTTGGAGGTTGTACCGGGCTGTCGTCAGGTTGTTTTCTGGATTTGGGCTGGTGATGCTTACTATTCACTCCTCTTTTCCCTTTGTTTACCTTTTCATTTACCTTGGTTGGAGCACTAGGACCTGGTGTGGCATGATTTTCCTTCATTGTTGCCGTGGGACTGGTAGGTTTTTCTGTTGTACTTGAAGCAGGGTTTTTCTTCTTTGTTGGGGTCTTTTGCTTTGGACTCTTGTTGCTGGAAGTACCTGCCTTTGTTTTGGAATTGACCTTCTTACCTTTCTGTTGTGGAGGTGATTGATCAGTAGCCTGG
Source organism: Haliotis cracherodii (assembly GCF_022045235.1). NCBI lineage: Eukaryota > Metazoa > Mollusca > Gastropoda > Lepetellida > Haliotidae > Haliotis > Haliotis cracherodii. The sequence continues at coordinate 37,910,643 of NW_027266286.1, forward strand.
TAAGTTGAACTTCTTGATGGGGAATTGTTGCTGTCAGGCTGTGAATCACTGACTGGTTCCTCATTGTCATCCATGACTCCTGAATCTATGTTACTAGTGTCATTGAGGTATGGTTCTGGAGGATACTGTGGACGATCAGCAGGATCAAAATATAACTTCAGACAGTTGGCATGGACCAGTGGTTTGTGTATTTTGTCGTCAGAACTTCGGCGCAGTTTGTAGGTATAATTTGGACCTATATGGATGATATAATAGCTACCATACCACTTTTTGGTTAATTTGTTGGAAAGGCCTTTTTCAACTTTTTGACAGTAAAGCCAAACTCTTTGACCTGGGGCGAATTCTGGTTCTTTAGCCTTTCTATTATATTGTTCTGAATACACCTCCTTAGCCCGAGCAGTGTTTTCAGCTGCGATTGTTCTAGTGATTTCAAGCTCCTCAAGCAAATTGGAAAGATAACTTTTGTTATTGTGGCCTAAATTTTCTTTTGGAATTAATGCTACATCTTGTGGAGCTCTCATTTCTCGGCCGAAAAGCATAACATATGGGGATTTTTGAGTTGATGAATTTGGAGCCATCCGATAGGCCATCATGATGCCAGGAATAAAACGGGGCCAATCATTTTGAGACTTGTTACAATAGGCTCTTAGTGATTGATTGATGTAAGAGTTGAGCCTTTCTACACAGCTGTTTGTTTGAGGATGGTATGGGCTGGTATGGGTAAATTTAATTAAAGTTCACAAATTGCTTTGATAAGTTTGGACATGAAGTTCTGACCTCTGTCTGAAATTAAGGTCCTTGGTGCGCCATACCGACAAAATATTTCTCTGACGAGAACATCTGCTACTTCTTTGGCTTCTTGGGTCCGAAGTGGAAAGGCTTCACACCATCTAGATGATGCATCTGTGATGACCAAAATGTACTTGTACTTATCTGGTGTTGTTGGCAGGGGACCGAGAATGTCAACGTGCCATCGGGTGAAGACCTCTTCTACAGGTAGTGGACGAAGTGGTGCCTTCTTACCATGGTAGTGCCGCTTGGTCTGTTGACATACCTCACATGTCTGGACATAAGTAGCAATCTCGCTGTACATTTTGGGCCAGTAGTACTTAGGTCTCATGGTGTTGTGCATCCTTTCTTTCCCATGGTGCCAGCTGTTTAATGAACTTGTCTGCATGGCCTTTCTGTCTTTGTGGAACAAATCTGTATAGGATGCCTTCATCAATTTCAAAAGTATTGGCTTCAATAAGAATCTTTTGACGATCCTTTTCATTTTGTGGAAGGACATCATCCTCTTTGTAGTCAAAGATTTGGATGAAATCTGGACAAATCCTTTGTAGGTGACGTAAATTTGGATGTTCTTTTATACTTACTTCAACCAATGCGTCTTGGGTAACATCAGCATTTGTAGCATGTAATGCTGCGACAACAAGAACTGGTACTGACTGATAATCCTCTTCATATTCAAAGGTGACTGACCAATGTGTTGTCTGTGTGTCTGATTCTAAGTGATTGACAATAGGTGTGCAAATATCCTCAGTCTGAGTTGTCTGTGTGACTTGTGTGGATGAATGGGTGTTTGGCAAGATTGTGGTACTGCTAGTTGATTTGCTTTGCTGAGTTGAAGTTACTGAGAAGACTGTTTTCTCAGCATCTTCTTCTGTCTGATCATTACAGTTAATATTTTCCTCATATTCCCTACGTGAGAGAGCATCGGCATTCCCATTGGCTTTGCCGCTGCGGTGAACAATGTCAAAAGTGTAGGTAGAAAGTTCCAAAGACCATCGCCCTAACCTACCTGTGGCATCCTTGATGGATTTCAGCCATTTCAATGCTATATGATCAGTGTAGACTGTGAATTTGGAATTTGCAAGGTATGGACGAAAGGATCTAATGGCTTCAACTAGAGCTAAGCCTTCCTTTTCTGTAATACTCCAGTTCTTTTCGCTGCCATGAAGAGCTCTACCACCAAAAGCTATTGGATGTTCATTATTTTTCTCGTCTTTTTGACTCAAAACAAAACCTATGCTCATATCACTGGCATCAGTTGCAAGAAGAAATTCTTTGTCAAAATTTGGATACGCCAGAACAGGTGTATTACTCATAGCATGTTTGAGGGTGTTGAATGCCTGATCACACTCAAGTGACCATTGGAACTTTGGTTTCTTTCCTACTTCTGCCTCTGAATGCTTCTTTAGCAAGGCATTCAGTGGAAGCGCTATGTGAGTGTAATTTTTCACATACTTCCTGTAGAAGTTCGTGAGACCTAAGAAGGAGCGGATCTGCTTTTGTGATTTGGGCACTGGAAAGGTTCTTATCGCTTCAATCTTTTTGTCATCAACTTGAACACCTCCACATGATAAAACATGACCCAGAAAAGAAACTTTGTCCGTTGCAAAATTGCATTTGGATGGCTTTAGTGTCAATTTTGCCTGTTTCAGATAGTAAAATACTTGCTCCAAATGTTGGAGATGCTCTTCAAAGTTTTTGCTGTAAATTATCAAATCATCAATGTAGATCAGCGCAACCTTAAAAAGCAATTTTCTTAGCACTTTGCTCATGAGCTGTTGAAAACAAAGTGGAGAATTTGTCAAACCTTAGGGCAAACGTTTGAATTGATAAAGGCCTTGATGGGTGACGAAAGCAGTTTTATGCTTTGAATCTTCATGTAATGGCACTTGGAAGAAGCCATTAGCAAGGTCTAAAGTTGAGGAGATCTTAGCTTGTGCATTGGCGATGTTATCAACAACATCATCAAAAACAGGAAGAGGCCATGACATTGGTAAAGTGACAGAATTCAACTTTCTGTAGTCACTAACAAATCTATATGAGCCATCGCGTTTCTTGACTAGGATAATGGGAGCTGAATACATAGAAGTAGACTCCTCGATTAAATCATACTTCAGAAAATCATCTATAAGTTCTTCAGTGACTTTTTGGAGATGAGGAGATTGGCGATATGGTCTACACTTAACGGGTGGGTGGTCGCCAGTGTCAATGATATGTTGGTGCATGTCAGTCTTTCCTAAATCTGCAAGACTCGTTGAAAACATGACTCTATTTTGTCCCAAGAATCTAAGTAGTCTGTGTCGTTGGTCTGGAGTCAGTTGTGTATTGGTCAAATCAAATCCTAATTCTTGTGCAATTTTGACATAATCCCTGGTGTCATTGTCTCTCTTCTCATTGTCGGTGTTAACGGTACTGATGAATGGTTGGTCAGAGCCGATTTCAAAAACAGAGTCTTTGTCAATGTAACTAAATTTGCCTACAACTGTACCCTTGTCAAGAACTTTTTCTTCTTGGGAGGGATTCATAAGCCTAAAGGTAGCAGTTTTGCTTTTCACTTTGGAAAGAGTTCTACCACCTGCTACTTCAGAATGAGCAGTGAGGGAAGCAATGGGTTCAATCAGGATGAGGGAATCCTCTTTGACCTCTGATAGTCTAACCTTGAAATGAATTTCACTCTGAGGGGGGATGTAAATCTGATCTATTGTTTTTGCTAATCCACTAATCTCTTGCACTGAATTGGCTATGAAATTGATATATTGCCTATCTGAGGTGCTGTTGTTAAGTATCAAGGAATGACAGCTATAATCTAAGACTGCATCATTGTCATCAAGGAAGTTCTCACCTAGTATCACTGCTTCTGGTAGTGTAGGCAGAACATAGAATCTTTGAGAAAATTCCTGATTCTCAATGACAAAATCTAACACAACTGAACCTAACACTTTATGCAATTCGCCGCCAACACCTTTAACCTGTGGAAAGGGTGAGTTTCCAAGAGTAAGGTTTTCAAAAGCTGTGCTCAGAAAAGCAGACGAAATACAAGAAATGGATGCCCCTGTATCTACTAAACAATTTGTTGTTTTTGTGCCAAATTTTGCCTGAATTACACTTTTGGCAAGGGGCGTAACTAAAGACACTGTTGGAATTTCACTTTCGAAGTTACTTTCCATACCAGACTCCATATTTGCCATGACACCTATTAGTATGTACCGTACTAAATTAAAGGAAGACAAGTAATCAACAATGTAGTACTTACAATATTTGAAGACTTTTTCTTCCTTTGTTGTGGCTTTGGAGGAGTTGGTTGTCTTTAATCCAGTGTTGAGGTCAGAGGTAGATGCAGCTTGCTTGTTATTCCATCAGATGATCACGGTTGGACATGTCCTCCAATGGGTTCTTGTAGTTGGTTGTAGTTAGTTCCTGGACTCCGTGGTTCCGAAAACGATGATTCTCCGCCAAATTATCATGGAACTGTTCTAGGTGAACAATACCTTCCAAATGACGTGCTGGTTTTCTTGGGGAATTAGTCAGCAAAGAGCCAGAGTCACAGGAGACTAATCACAATTTTATTTACAAGAACAATTAACAATTTACAATATACTTAGAAATAACTGAGGGTGCCACAGAGAGTCGGTACACACTCTGGGCTGTGGGAGAGAGGTCTGCTTGGTAAGAGAGTCAAACCCCTTCTCTGCTAGAACTTGGCTACAGTATGTATTTAATGAAAGTTCGAACAATAGAAAGGAATGTGATTGGTTGATACACGATTGGTTGTGTCCTAAGCTAAATGGATGGCTAGACAGAGGGGAATACTAAATCCTGTTTATCCTGTTGGACTGGCACTAATCTTGTTGACATATTTACTGGATGCTTTGAAAGAGATTAGGGTGTCACTATAGATGAGCTTGTATGGGGGCTAATCCTTAATGCACTATAGACGAGCTTGTATGGGGGCTAATCCTTAATGAGTCTTAATTGAAGTAATGTTATTCTAATATACCCCGGTAGGTGATGACAGATATACTTAAATAAATATCCTTTGTCTGGGAGATGGGATCTTGATACCTTAGGCTAGCAGCCATCTAAAAAGCTATAACTGAAACTACTGATATTTTATATATGCATTTTACCTGATGATAATTATTACTTGCTAAACTATAATTATATGAAATGGTGTATAAATATTACACCATGATAACTCATAAAAGCACTTGATGTAGATCTAATTATTATAAGATAACTTAGTATAAATGTTGTACCATGATAGAACCTTCAGATGAAGTTCAAGGATTATAAGAATCAAAGTCAATCAGTTCCCAAAAAGGAAGCGATAAAATGGAACCTTCAAATGAAGGAAATGAAGAATTAGAACAGCTTACTCGTAGCCTTAAACAGCAAAAAACAAAAGCAAACTGTACGTTATCAAAGGGAAGAAATAAGCTGAATACTCTAGTCGAACAAGATAGGTCAACACAAAAAGCAGTTAGAGAAGGCATTGATGAAGTGAGTTCTCTTCAGGTGAAAGTCATGGATATTATGGTAAAACTTACACAGGCTTACACAGAAGTTCATGCTACAGAGAATGTGAACAAGTTTGATGCTGAAATATCAAAACATGAATGTGAAACTTCTGAAGTGATAGACATAACACAGGAGTACTTGGATAATGGTTCAAGTACTTGTTCACTGTCTAGCCGTAGATTGTACAGGTTGTTCAAAGGTGATAAAAAGCCTGATCTTCGTAGAGGTCAAACTGTAGTTGTAGGACAGAGACATGACCTTGATGAAAATAAGAAAACAACAAGTGGTGTGAAAGGAGGTAATACCAAAGATGAACAGAAATATAATCTTAAAAAAGATTATTCTGTGAAACAGACAATAGCATATGGAAATGAAGGAAACATGGGGATGGGGGGCTTGTGTGACCCTTACGATCGGTATGAGTTCACAAAGAAGGTAGGTTTGAAAACACAGAAAAGCAAAACATTGCTGTTTGTAATGATATGTGGAAGCAACTCAAACGTGTTTCGATACCAGTGTTTTATGGAGACATATGTCAAGACATATGAGAGTTTGAAGGCCGCCTTCATGACATGTATAGATCAGTCTCCTGCAACTTCCTCAAGTTGTATCAGGTGAAGCGTTGAAAGTTTAGGCCACAGTGCTGTTGCCTATGAGTGAGTAAGTGAGTGAGGATGGTTTTACGCCGATTTTAGCAATATTCCATGAATATCACGGTCGGGGAAACCTGAAATGGGCTTTACACATTGTACCCATGCCGGGAATAGAACCCAAGTCTTCGCCGTGATGAGAGAACGCTTTAACCAATGGTTGCATGCTATCAGAGGTGGGTTTATGAAACGGAGAGACAGTTGAAGTTTGTTGAAGCTTTGAGAATGTGGGTTATACGGAAAGCAGAGTTCCTTACCATTGCTTCAGAGGCATTTCACGGTAATGCTAAAAAAGGTAAGTCAGATCAAAAGGTCCACCAATTAGATCAAAAGAAAAGGTTGTCTTGTACGTTTGTTAGCACAAAGACAGAATCAAGTAACACATTCAGCAGTAAAGATAGAAACTGCAGTCTTTGAGAAGAACATAATGAAATGTGGAGATGTAATGTCTTTAAAGGCATGGAGATTTCTGATAGATGGGATGCTGCGAAGAAAGCAAATCTTTGCTTCGGGTGTTCCGTGTAGAAATCATAGTGGTAAAACTTGTAAATGCATGGCACAATGTGCAAAAGCAGCCACAATAGATTGTTGCACAATGACAAAGCCAGTACGTATGATATGCATGACAAAATATCAAACAGTTCTACCAGGTTAGAAGATGAATGTAATGAGACTGGAAATAACACTAAAGAGATTCAAAAGGGTGAAGGTGAAAGTCTCATGCCATATTACCTAGTGTTGTACAAAAGGCTGTAATAGCACTTGGAATTGGGTCTGCAATATCTGTGAATGTATTGAATGGAAAAATGGAAATTTTCAAGACTAAACCTGAAGAGTTTAGACTTCAAAGTATTGATGGCGTTGTAAATACAAACCTTACAGCATTGACAACAAAGGTCACGAAAAATAGGAAGGTCATTGATTGGCAAAAGTACAACAACAATTGGTATCATTTGCAAAACATTGAATTCCCAAACACAAGGCAAAATCCATCTGTTGATAGGCATTGACCACTTAGATCTGCATTGCTCTTATGGAGAGATTCAAGGAAACCCAGGAGAACCAATGGCAAGGAGGGCTCCTCTGGGATGGACATGTACTGGGAATATTTAACATCCAGGGAAAAATCCTGTCACTGTGTTTGCAGATGTATACTTCACAAATGAAGTTGATGTTAAACTCAATACCTTGATGCACAAGTTTTGGGAGCACCTGTTAACGCCTGACGAAAGCAATGCTCTTGCTAAAGTGCTGGATACATTGTTGTATGAAAATAAACGTTATCAAGTTGGCAATCCTTGTAAAGATAATGTCCAAAATCTTCCTGATAATTATGACATGGCTCATCGATGGTTGGTAAACATAGAAAAGATACTATGAAAGGACCAAAATATAGCCATGGCATATGATGACATTATTCAGCAATATTTGCAAAAAGGGTACATCCGCAAAGTACCTACTGATGAGATTACTGAGAGTGGCGAGTGGTACTTGACTCATTTTCCAATCATAAGGCAAGATAGATTGACTACTTAGGTCAGGTATTTGACGTATCGGCTAAGTATGAAGGAATATCTTTAAATGATGCGATCTATCCAGGTCCAAAACTACAACGTGACTTATTGGACTTCTAACTTCGCTTTAGAAAGCATCCAGTTTCACTTGTTTATGATATTGAGGTAATATACTTGCAAATAAAAATACCAGAATGTGATAGATCATACCACAGGTTCCTTTGGAGATCTTTGAAAATGAATGAAGCACCTGATGTATACAAATTTAGTCATGTTGTATTTGGGGTCACATCATCTCCTTTCTTAGTTCAATACGTCACACAGGAACATGCAAAGTGACATGCTGTAGACTTACCACTAGCAACAGCGACAGTTACAAAATCCACTTACATGCATGACAGCATGGACTCTGTAGAAACTGAAGACAAAGGTGTAGAACTCTTCAAGCAGTTGTCAGAGTTATGGTCATTTACCTTCAATGAAAACATTGAGGTTGTTGTGAATTGCTGAAACGGATGTGTTCATGTTTAAATCTGAACAACCCAATACTGATGTAAAACTCACAAAAGGAACCTTCTTGAGCAATATTGAAAAACTCTTTGATCTATTAGAGTTTGTTGCTCCGTTTACCATAACTGATTAAATACTGCTTCAGGAAATATGGACAGCTGGTTTTGACTGGGACGATGAGATAACTGGAGACCTGAAAAACAAACTATCAAGGTGGTTAAAAGAAGTGAAGGAAATGCATGCCTTAAAAGTACCTAGGTGTTTGTGCTTAGGTCAGAATTACCTTGTGTCATATCATGCTTTTGTGGACGCATCACAGAAGGCGTATGTGGCTGTTGTGTACGCAGTTCATCCATTTCTTACAAGCAGATTGAGTAGATTGGTGGTAGCTCGTGGTAGCTCGTGTCGTGTAGCATCGCTTTAAGCTGTGAGCATACCTTGATTGGAATTGATGGCTGCCATAGTTGGTCTAAGGTTAGTTTTTACAGTGGCAAATGCACTGAACTTTGAAATCCAAACTGTAAAGTTCTGGTCAGACAGTTTGAATGTCCTCTGCTGTATAAAAAGCAACAGTAGATCTTTCAAAGCATTTGTAGCAAACAGGGTTGGGGAAATACAATCTGTTACTAATCTGTCTCAGTGGAGCCATGCTCCCTCTGAAAAGAACCCAGCTGACATGTTGTCTCGAGGTGTATCTGCATCACAACTGGCAAACAACAAGTTCTCGTAGTCAGGTCCTGAATTCCTAGAAAAAGAAGAAACAGAATGGCCAGAGCATAAAATGACAAAGAAAAAGTGAACAAGATATCTGCTTTACTCGCTGTTAGCACTGAACAGTCCTTGAGACTTGAACCAACTAGATACTCAAGTTGGCAAAAACTCACAAGAGTAAATGCATGGATCTATCGATTTCTACACAACTGTTCATCACAAAAGCAGAACAGTCTTCAGATGAAATCGAAGATGCTGAAATTAGAATACTTACCCAGGTTCAGAAGGATGAATTAAGTGATGAGTAGGCTGCATTGTCAAAAGGAGAAAAAGTATTGTCTCCAAATTCCAAACTCCTTAGCATTCAACCGGTAATTGAAGACCAGGGACTCATGAGAGTAAATGGTCGGTTGAGACATGCTGAATGTCTTTCTTTTGGAGCAAGATTCCCAATTATCCTGGCACGACATAATTGGGTAACTCATTGTTAAGCACTATCATGAAGCAGGAAATCATGTCATGGGAACAAATCAGGCATTATCAGCCCTATTGTCCAAATTTTGGATCATCTCTGGAAGAAAAGAAATCAGAAAATGGGAAAGTGAGTGTGCTAAGTGCAAACGAGACAAAGCAAAGCCAGTATACCAAGTGATGGCACCATTACCGAAGTTCAGGGTACAACCTTCACTTCAAGCATTTACTGATGCAGGTGTAGATTTTGCTGGACCGTTTTTAACAGTACAAGGAAGGAATAAGTAGAGACAAAAGCGTTATTTGTGTTTGTTCACGTGTCTCAAGACTAGGGCTGTGCATCTCGAAATTGCATATGATCTAGAGACAGACTTGTTTTTAAAGGCATTCAATTGCATGGCAAACACAAAAGGTCTTCCTGAAGTCATGGTATCAGATAATGGTACGAACTTTATGGGTGCAGTTAAAGAACTGAAGGAGCTCGTACGACAAATGGATTAAGATGTTATGAGATCTTTTGCAAATAAGGAGTAAAATGTTTTTTCAATCCTCCGAACACTCCTCATTTTGGGGGAATATTTGAAACCATGATTAAGGCAGCAAAGTGCGCAATCTATGCCATCCTCATCAAAGGTGACAGCACAGATGAGGATCTTATAGGCCTCTCTTATACGACTCTCATGTACCAGTCAGCTCACCCTCAAGATGACACACCACTCACACCAAATCACTTCCTTTATGGACAAGCTGGACATGTATTTGCAGCTGAACGTGTGGACACAACAGACTTCAACACCAAAAGACGCTGGAGTAGAATTCAGGAACTGGTCTGCCATTTTTGGAAAAGATGGATGCGAGAATGGTTGTCAAGTCTCAACATGCACAAAATGTGGAACAAACAAGGTCAAGATTTGCAAGAAAATGATGTCTTGCTGGTGATCTTGCAAAACACACCCAGAGGACACTGGAAGCTCGGAACAATCATAAAGACTTACCCTGGTGCTGATGGTCACGTTCGCGTAGTGGATGTAAGGGTTGGTCAGACTGTACTAACCAGATCAATTAAGAACATCAGCCCACTGGAAAGGAATGACTCAGGAGAAGACTCAAAAGACCAAAGATCAGGTTTCAAGGATAAAGCACTGAAAAGCACTGACCTTGTTCCAGTTTATTTCAAAGCCCAGTTGGTGTAAAAGTCTAATAAGCACAAGAGGGCAAGTTCACACTTCCCAAAGAAATGGCTTCAATCCAAAAGTCGTCTAAGTATGTCACGACTGCAAACAGGTTCTAATTTGCAAAATATCGGTTGATGGCTTGGGTAATGCGGTTGAATATGAAAGCACTCCGTCTGGCACCAAACGGTAAGCACTTATCAATCATATATGTCGGTACAGTATCCTCTGTAAAAGTCCACTTCAGATCTGTACACACATAGTTCGAAAGGTGTATCGCCACACTCCTATAAGCTGCTTTAAGGTCAACTTTAGCCATATAAGCGCCTGGCAGAAGCTCTTTCAGCACATCATGAATTGTCTGGTAAGAGAAGGACTCCTTAGTTGAAAAATCATTCACTGACACTCCTTTGGGTAAGCTGAAATCATGAATAAAACGGATGTCTGTGCTACCCTTTGGCATGGCACTAAGAGCATTCACAATGCGGGGCTTGTATAATACTGTCTCATGATGCCCCAATTCCAATTCTTCGTGAATCCTCTTCAGGCAGTTATCTGCTGTGAAACATGACATATGATTGTTTACTTCGGTGGGTACAATAGAAGGGATTTTTTTCCTGTTGATACTATCAAAACCTTCTCATAACCCGTTTTATCCCTACACTTTCACTGTCCCCTTGTAACATTTAATCCCATGAATAGAATTTGTGCCGCTAGCTGAGACAAGGGGGAACTCTGGCACTGCCCTACTGAAAAAATGGTGTAGGTCCCATCGGCAGCTATTGACGCTGTGGCATGCCCATAGTATCATGCTTACTGCCCTGCTGACTAGTGTAGTTCCCAGTATGAGACTGCATCGCTGGTACTGAGGGATGCTCTATTATCTTGTGACTGGATGCAAAACATATGCTGCAAACATGTGTGAAACAACATGGTGTATAGGGACAACTGCCCCTTGAGTTCCATTTGATGCATATTGGTATGTTTGAGTATGGGTTGATCTTGGCTCTCTGGTGAGGTTGACCCAATCCGAATGAGCGACCTAGCTGGAGTATTGCACTGAGCTTTGGCTGTTCTCTTTTCACCAGCAAGAGCCGCATGACAGGAATTGTCTGCCCCCCAAGGGAATTGCAGTTCACACAGTTTCTGCCTGTATTCCCTATCGTACTGTAGTAAGCTCTGCCATGTAAATGACTGACCCAGAGTAGCAATCTTGATGCAATAACCTATGTCATACATCACTTGAGGCAGCTGTGTTCCAACTTTCATTACCATTTCTCTGAGTATCTTGAGGGATGCTTTGAAGTATTGCAAAGGGGATATTTTATCAGGGGCGTGTCTTTCGTTTTTGTCTTTCCATTCTTGCACCTTTATCACCGGTGATGGGAAACTGACGTAATCACAGATATCGCGGAATGTCCCGGAACCCCATATCACGGAAGCATGAGAATGCAAAAACGGATCGAAAGTAAAAATGTCTGTACCTGGATTAGAGTCAGGATCTTCAAGGGGAAGTTGAGCAAGTTAGCGATGTCCTCTGCAGAGAGGCTGTCATTCTGAGTCACTGGTGTGGCTTGAGGGGGCTTATTTAGGGGCAGGCTATCATAGGAGTCACCATCTTTGTTGGTGACATCACTCGGAGAGCTAACCGGTTTGACAGTCTCGGTTTGTCAATTTCCCACGTTTCAGGAGTTAAATTCTTGACCGCCATCTTCAGCAAAAGTGTTTGTGCCAACGGTAAACAATCAGAGAAGTGAGCATCGGGTATATCCTGAGTGAGCAGTTGTGACATAAGGCGCAGTGTAGACAACCCCTTGGCGAGCAGCTCCCCTATGGTAGCGAAAGACCGCTCCTTTGCGTCCACCCACTTTCATTTTCCTCAAATTCCGCTTGAGAACGACTAGCTTTCTTCAGTTTGGCCTTTCCTATGGGTACGGTGTGGCATCCCGTGAGAGTAATTCACATAGTCACTGATATTGAGCAAAGACAAAAAGAGGTAACAATACCCAGTCCCTGAGGGAAAGCTTAAGGCTGCGTGGCCGCTGAAAAACTCACATAAGTTCCGGCTGCGTGCGCAGCCCGCCCGACCGGAAGTTAAACTTATGTTACTACGCAACATATACCTTCATGGATAAAGCATTGATGATAAACATATAGAAAAAGAATCACGATTGTGCAAAGAGCTGTGCAAAGTGAAATGAGGACAGATTTATTTAAGTGATAGTCAACTATCTAACTATAGTCAATGGACTGAAGGACTGTGTGACAAAACGCAACAGTAAAACAGTGTGCCAAAACATACCCAAACGAACATGAAATGGACATGAAAATGTTGTGTTTCACATGCAAGCTGAACATTACATGTCACGTCACTGTGGTTTTCAGTTTAGTTGTGTAAAAGTTGTCAGGTGGCAACATGTGCTTGTTGTTTCGTCCCAATATGGGAATTTAGAATAGAAACGTTGTTATAAAACAACAGAATAACAGGATTCACATATAAAAGAGAACTTATCTACAATTAGTGGATAAAACTGTTCATTATAGAAAATAGTGTAATTGATTAGATAAATTAAAAAGTTTGAACTAGCCTGTTTCAATAGTTTATTGTTTTGAATTTTAGACATTATCTTCACTCCAGTTACAGTGTTTAGGATTGTAGTCCACGACCCAATTGTTTGGGTGGTGACTTTGTTGATGTGAGGGGTGTTCGGGTGAAATGGTTTTAGAAGCTGGAAACTTTGTTTTAGGATGTTTCCACACAAGGATCGAAAGAAGAAGGAAGAAATACATAGTGTGATATAGGATAAGTTTATAAATTTAACTTCTCTGGCTCAAACATAAAATGTCTTTCACAAGGGACCATAAATACACCAAATTTGGTAAAACCACACAGTCAGTTAGCATATCTTCTGGTGGACAATTTATGTGTTCAACCTCAAGTCACCTAAATGGACCATGGCACCTTTTTACTGTGCGTTCCATTGGATGTTAATTTTTCTTGCCATCTCTTCTCTTTACTCAAAACTACAGTTTTCTGTTGTCTCCAAAGTCTTCTGACTAAACGTCTGTGAATGATAATATTGTGAACCAGTGGGGACATTGCTTTGAATATGTCTCTAGCACTTTATTGCTGGTTGTTATAAACGACTAAATTGGAACACAGGGTCAAGGTGATTGGGTGATTACATGTCATCATGCCCTTGTGTTGTGAGTCTTGTACATGTTTCTGTCACTGGTGTGCCTAATCCAGACTTGATATTGCTGACTACAGTATTTTACAACATATATGATCCAGATTATGGCTGTGTGCGTTACTTACTTTGTCTGGCCTATCCTATGAACTCTGCCAATAGCCTGCAGTTCCTCAGCTGGATTGAGAATAGGTTCAACCAGCAAAACATGAGTAGCCTCTATAAGATTTAACCCTTTTGAACCCAAGTGCAGGGGTATCAGCAGACAAGTTATATTCACATCTTCTTTAAATTCTCTGAGGTTTTGCTGCAACAGAACATGAAATACAGTTACTGAACTGATCCAGAAAAAACATGTCATGACGTGATAAATTTTCAAATGCACCAACAAACTGCCAATTTTGCGCACTAGACATTCTTGAAAAGGAAACAAGATTAGATGATCAAACAAATAGTTTAAAGGAAGTCTTCTTGATTTTAATCAACAACATATGTCAGTAGATGCCATATGCCCACAGTCCCATCACTTGTCTTTCAGCAACATATTATGAAGTTATGAAGTCCATAACATCAAAACAGAAAAGCAGAACTATTTAGAAGAATAACTTGTCAATTAACAATAAAATCAATAATACGAAGTCATGAATGTTCCCCCCCTTTTGAAATATGTTTGTTTGCTAATTAGCACCACACTAAGCAATATTCCAGGTATATTATATTGGAATGAAAACAATCAAGTCTGGAGCTGACAATCAAGTGACTGATATTAAGAGCAACATTTAGGAGATAAACATACTGTGTTTTAAATGTAGAGCTAGGTTACCTGTAGATTTAACCGCGCTAAATTGAATTTGGAACCGAAGGCGCAGCTCTACATTCAAAACACAGTATGTTTATCTCCATTCTACCATGACTAAATAAAACGTGAACTCTTTGGTGTTAACAAATATAATGAGTGAAGCGGCATGGGTTGAGTCCAGTGTTTCGAGTGGGCTATCGATCTGAATTACGGAATCACTGAACAAAATAATGTTAATTTGATATTATTGTTTGTGCAGCAATATCATGTCCCTTCATCAGTACATTATCCTACCCAATTTCATGCTTTGCATCCATGTATATTATAAATCTTATTCCTTGCCACGTATACCTCGCATGTTTCGATTATAAAGCATCCATTTTAAATTTCTACTCCTTATCTACTTCATCAAATTTACTTCACCATAATATTCATTCATCTTCTCTTTACGTATCTCTTCCCCAAAACACTTTAAATATTCATTCATTTTAATTCCCTCCATCAACCTCGTAGCTCGTAATTTGTATCTTATCCAACTTCTGTTTTTTTAACCAGTCAGTTTCGTATTCTCCTGCCAACAAATTCTTACTCAAAATTTATGTTTTTTAGTTGTAACATATTACCACTTTTCTTGTACATCTAAATAAGGCTGTTCCATTGTTTTATTAGCAATAATTATATTAGTATAAATATCACTTCCCAGCATTCTTCTGTTTACATAACAGGCACGTGCGCAGGTATCCTTCCTGTAACCCTTCCTGTTCATGCTGTGTCACCATTTAGAAGCCTTTGTCTCATGCTACCACCATCCGTCCCCTGCCACCACTAGGGGCTGGCCCTGTTGCTGTTTCAGCTTTCTCACCAACTTCTGGGCGGGCTTTCTCCCCACACACACACAGCTCATAGGGAGCAGCCACATTCACACCACGGGATAGTCCGGGTAGATCCCAGGGTTGACCGGGTCACTGTGACCCCAGGTCCGGATATCCCTAGGCTGGGTCATCAGGAGCACCCCCAAGGATGACCGGGTCGCTGTGACCCCAGGTCCGGATATCCCTAGGCTAGGTCAGGAGCACCCCCCAGGACAATGCAGAGGTGGTCCGGGTCTTCGACCCCAGGACACCAACACCTCTCTGTGGCTCTCTCTTCCAAAATCATCATTCTCATTAGCAGCAACCGAGTCAAACTGTGCTCGCAACTTGATGACATTGTATTTTGGAAGACGCTATTTTTGAGAGGGAAGTGTCTTGTGAGACGTTCTCCATAAATGTAGCTGTAGTACACAGATAAACACAGTGGCCCAGCGATGGCATCCAAAAGTATGACAATCGGTACTGGGAGAAAAGGTACAGATAATCAACGTGAGGACTGTATATGCAGCAAATACCAACACCAAACCCACCTGTTCATAAAATGGACTTGTTCGGCATTGCTGAGGTCAGATTTTATTCATGGACTGATCATCATTAAAATACGGACAAATAGTTATAAAGCTTGTTCATTTTATCATCATTCTTAAAGAGGCTGTACATAATGTTGATTTCTCATATAAGAAATAAATGGTTCATGGTCGCTGCGCCCTTCATGATTTATTCTCCCTGCAGTGTTTTATTTAATGAACTCCCACTCATCATTTATCTCTTAACTAATAAATGCCATTCATAGAGTTCAGGTTTATTAAACGAAAATGACAAAACCCAAAAAGGGTACTCTGGAATGTATGACTACTGTATTTTCTTGTGAATAGTGCATACGTATTTTCCAAAATATAGTGCTGTGAAGAGGTGCATACGCTCCCGTGAGCATGTAACACCGGAACCATGACATGTCGTTCTGAAAGTTTTCATTGTGTATCTGGACTTACATTATGCAAGATTTCAGTCATTATTATTTTCATTAATTTCGGCAAAATCATGTGTGAAATGATTAGCAGATCGCTTCAACTCACCATTAATGACAGCAACCATGATCTGATTACCACTATTGATTCCTTGAAATGAACCTTTGTCATTAGGGGATATATCATGATCTAACATTTAAACTAAGTTTTCATATAATAATCAGATCAACAGCAAGTGATTTTATAAGTTATCATGGTGTAACATTTATACAATTCTTCATATAATTATAGAACAGCAAGTAATATACACTCTTCCAAAAAAGAAACGCATAGGTAGATTTTTAATAAATTTATTGTGCCTAATAAAGTCAATATTTTTAATTTAATATCATAGATACAAATATGAATTTTTGGAGCTTGATAGTCACATGATGTCGTTGTACAAAGGCATTGAAAGCTGTTCATTATCGTGCCACATAAGGCCACATGGTTGCGCTGAACTCAGTATCTCGTGTGACCGACCCTGGCAGCAATCACAGTTCTGCATCTCCTCGGCACTGACTGGATAAGTGTATGAATTCTGTCCTGCGGAATTCTGCACCATTCTGCTTGTAACGCATTGGCCAGTGGGAATGTTTGTGGCGTGTTCTGATGTTGACGTACATGTCAATCCAGTTCATCCCAGAGGTGTTCGATTGGGTTGACATCTGGAGATCTCGATGGCCAGGGCAAGGCATTGATGTTGGCATTATGAAGGTAGTCTACCATGACACGAGCTGTGTGTGGTGGATCATTGTCCTGTTGAAACAGCTCACTCTGGCGGTCAATGATTGGAAGGTGAGGTTGAAGAATTTGATTCATGTAGTGATTTGCTGTCAAATTTCCCTGAACCACAACCAAGTCAGATCTCGTGGTGTAGGCTATGGCCCCCCACACTATGACACTACCGTCGCCGAAATTGTCACAATGTGAGGCAAAACACTCATTTCAATGATGATAAACATGTTGTCTCCCATCTCGACGGTGAAGAAGAAATCGTGATTCATCGCTAAACCACACTCGTCTCCAGTACAAAAAATAATGGGCAGACAAAGAGACAACGATGTTGCTCTGGACATTGGACATATGGGCATGATGAACCGACACAGCTCAGGGAATGAACAAATACGGCAATAAATGTCATACTATAAATAGCAGTAATTAACGGGAAGTGATATGGTAGCCCAGGTTGGCTGACAGTCAATGTACAATGAAATGTTGATGAGGATTAACAACGGGAGGTTAGTGTCTTATAAATAATGCCAACTAAGTTATGGAGACATATACATGCCATGGCTACTGGGTAACTAGCCTTTGGAATCAAATGTTCTGCAGACAATGGTTGTCCAAAATCAGTCGCTTTGACATTGTTTTAAAGAGAGTCAATCTGTCATCACCTATAGTACAATAGCTTTCAGCAAATACTTCCATTTAGACTCAATAAGGTTTAGCCTCCAGACATGCTCATCTATTGTAATACCATAATCTCTATACAAGCACCCTGTAAATATGTCAACAAGATTAGTGCCAGTCCAACAGGATTAAGTATTTCCCTCTGTCTAGACATTCATTAACCGTAGGGCACTCCCCATTGTGAATCAACAACCTAATATATTCCTTTTATTGTTCAAATTTGTGTTAAATACATACAGAAATAAGATGTTAGGTAGTAGGGGTTTGACACGCAAACCAAGCAGACCTCTCCTCCACGGCCCACAGGGTTGTACCAACTCTCTGTGGCACCATCAACTATATTTGAAGTTATTGTTCATTGTTCTTGTAAATAAAATTGTAATTAGCCTCTTGTGACTCTGGCTCTTTGCTGACTAATTAAAAAAACCAAACTAGCATGCCATTTGGAAGGTCTTGAGAACAGAACCGCAGTATCATAATCGATACCTGAATCACCCTTAAAGATGAGCACAGCTTATTGCTATTTCCAACCCATATTATCTACATTTACACACAGGAAATTTAACCTCTGGGTATTACATAATGCCTAGAATACAGAGAATAAATGTAACTGGCAAAAAGCTCTTTAAAATTTTTTACCAAGGTACCCAAGGTCCTGAAGTAGATACCACAAAAATCCCAAGCCTCTAGGCTCAAGGACTGAGGACAGACAACTCAAAACAAATTCAAAATGTCAATTTCAGCAGCAAATATCTCAGAAACTTATGGTCCAATGACTTCTAAATTTTGTGCAGCTATGGAATCAGATGCCCAACAATTTTGCCTCAATGTCCAAAGTCGCTTAAGGGCTTGGTTTGATCGTTATATTGGATTGAAGGTTTTGCCTTGTTCTATACTTTGTGTCCATGCACTGTACTGCAAAGTTCTGAGAAAACATGCTGAGAAATGTCCTCTATGGTCGCCAAATTGAGTCCTACTTCAGGCCCAAAGTTGTCTTCAAACTTTTGGCAGGACTTCCTGAGGAAAATGAGGCATTGGAAACTTATCAAGTAAAGGACTTGAAGAACCTCTGTCATATGTTGCTTTGGTTGCTGAAGAAGTTCTGTTCTTGGTCTTATGTGAAAAGTCATGTGTCATGGGCGACTGATAGCCCAGGTCCTGGTGAACCCAGAACAATAACTGTAGAGCGAGGGACAACAGAGCTACACCCTTTTAAAGAGGGAATTCTTTCTTGTTGGACTACTTAATGACCCCATGACCTCTCAGCTGTGTTCAGTGTTTCTGGGTCTCAAAATACACGGATTATAAACACCTGTAACTTGGCTACTATTGTTGTGCATAACCGCACAAACAGTAATTCCTTTAACTGGAACTGATAATAGATAAAATGGAGAATAGGTAGGCAGTGTTCTCGACCTATAGTTGATGATATTGTGGTAGTGGCAAGGAATGTGGGCTCCAGTTGCCAAGGGGACAATAGAGTTAACACCCTTAACAAAGCCAAACTGGACCTGTGCCAAAACAGGAAAAAGTGGACAGTAAAATATCTTGATTTGCCACAAGCGGTGCCTTACTTTTGACAGTACTGGTACGAGCAAACCATTTGATGATTCAAACATGGTCAAGGTCACGTGATCAATGGTTTCAGCCTGATTGCAAGATGAACAAACCTTGTCATAGTGCTTTTTGTGACCGAGTCTGAGGCGTGAGAGAGCAATTTCAATTTTCCTTTCATTTGAGTATGAGTTTGGCTTTTGTTGGACCTTGGTCTGCGATCTTACTTGCGTCCCATTGAGCTTGCCATCTTTCTGCTATGGAGGCTTTGATTTTGCTTTTTATCTCTAGTTTACTAAAGGGAATAGGCTGTATATCCACTTTGTCTAAAGCTAGCTTCGCCAGTGAGTCTGCTTTTTCATTTCCATGAATATCTATGTGAGAGGGGATCCAACACAGCTCTACCTGTTGCCCTTGGTCCGATAGTTTTGTATATTCGAATAGAATATTGTTGACTGTGTTTGGCCTGGAGTTTGAGTTTCTGCCACTGATGGCCTGAAGTGCACTTAGCGAGTCTGATAGGACGACTGCCTTTGCTTCCGGAAGTTCCGGTATGAGTTTGAGTGCATGATGAATTGCCTCCAATTCAGCCGTGAACACTGACTGACCATCAGGCAAGCGACTGAATGTGCTTGGGGTTTGGAGCTGTGGATATGGATCCCGTAACCAGCACTGTTGTTGATAGGATTCTTTGATCCATCAGTGTATATATGGGCCCAGCTGTCCCAGGTAGTTTGAATTTTAGTGATAGCCACTGATTGTTGTAGGGTTGGGTTTTCTCTTTTAGTGACTTCTGATGTTAAAGCAGTGTCAACTTTGGGAGTTTTCCAGGGAGGGTGTAACCCTTTGTAGTGACTTTCTGGAGGCTGGATGTCATCGCAATTGTGACTTTGAATGAGTTCACGTACTAATATCCCAGATGGCTTTAGTGAGGGATTTTTTCGAGCTAGGGCTCCATCTCGAGCGTTTTTGTCTTGCCATATCTTTTTAACCAAAGGGTTTGATGTTCGTCCCCAGAACGATAATATTGCCTGCTCTCTTCTTAGTTTCAATGGGAGTTCTCCCGTTTCTACCTGTAGTGCTTCATGTGAGGTGCCTGTTGCTGCGCCTGTGGCCAGCATTAGGGCTTTGTATTGTATTCTGTCTAGGCGCCTCAAGACAGTATTTGATGCTGAATGAAAGGCCTCACAACCATAGTCAATTTTTGATCTGATAAAAGATTTGTAGAGGTCCAGCTGAGTGCATGTCCCTTGATGTGCCCCAAGATGTGCCTGAAATTGCCCGTAATACGTTCAGGTCTTTTTGACATCTGTTTTCCACATATTCTATATGCTTGCACCAAGTGAGGTGTTGATCAAGGATCACCCAAAGAAATATTGCAGATTTTTCGAATTTGATAGGTTTGCCTTTTATGGAGACATGGGGTATCATAGCATCTTTCCCCCGGCGTTTGAATAGAACTCCAACAGTTTTTTCACTTGAAAGGGTGAATCGCCATTTATTGCACAATTGATCTACTCCGTCCAGGGCTGACTTGAGTTTTTTTCTGATTTGTGAAATATCTCTGTGCTTTACCCATATTGCTCCGTCATCAGCGAACTTAGAAGTTTGGGTAGGAGAGTTGACATGGTCAAAAAGATCATTGATCATGATATTAAACAGGGTTGGGCTTATAATGCTGCCTTGTGGCGTGCCATTGTCCAGTGCCATAGGATCAGATCGATTGTTCCCTATTTTAACTGATAGCGACCTGTCTTGCAGGAAGCTGTCTATGAAGTTTGACATGTTCCCTTCTACTCCATTTTGTGCTAGTTTTGTGAGGAGTCCGTCATGCCATACCATGTCGAAGGCTTTGCTGAAGTCCAGAAATACTGCGGCTAGGTATTGTCTGTTTAATTGAGCTTTTTTTATTTCACTTTCCAGTCTTAGAATATGATCTAGACACGAGTGTCCCTTCCTGAAGCCACTTTGGTCAGGTTTTATGTGGTAGCCAGTTTCAAGATGATGCATGAGCCTTTTTGTAACCATGGCTTCCATGGCTTTGCACATGTTTGAGGTGAGTGAGATCGGTCGATAAGAGTTTAGTAGGGCTTCGTCTTCGTCTTCTGATTGCGTGTATTTTGCTCCAGACTGTTTTAGCATTTGTTTTCTCATTAAGGGATTTGCATAAGGTCTGCCATGACTCTTTTTTAGAATCATCTTTGAGTTGTCTTACTTTTGTCCTGGCTGCTCGGACTTGGGCGAAGGCTGATTTATCCCTTTTTGACCTATTTAGAGCTTTCTTTCTCACACTCCTAGCTTTTGCTATTTCCCTGTTCCACCATGGCACCGGCGTTTTGCCAGTTTTGTGGTCTTTTTTTTGAATGATTTTTCAGCTGTGGCAATAACTGCTGAGGTGAGATTTTGGCAAAAAAGATCAGGATCATCGAGGCAATTTCCGAGGACTTGAATGATATACATTCCTTCCTGAATTTAGGCCAATCAGCCTTTGTATAGTCCCATGTGGGCTGAGGATTGGGCTGTTCCTCTAATTGTGGTGGGCTACCTATGTAGGTGAGTATAGGAAGGTGATCGCTTCCACAAGTGTCGTCATGGACTTGCCATTGGCAATGTGAGGCGAGGTTTTTGGCGGCAATTGTGACATTAATAGAACTCCACGTGTTGTGGACTTGGTCATAACGTGTGTGACTGCCGTTGTTTAGAGTCATGAGATTGTCGTCCTCAACCAATTTCTCTACCATTTTGCCATATTTGCATGAATCATTCCTGTCTTCCCAAAGAGGGCTGTGGGCATTAAAGTCACCAAGGATTATCCCATTTTTGCCTACTATTTGAGCTAGTCTTGTTAGCTCTTCCATGTTTGTTTCATGGGTGACCCTGTGATATATGTTAGCTATGGGTAATTCGTTGCCATTTGCCAGTTTTAGGGAGATTACTTGGGTTTCAAGGTTTCCTACGTTTGATTCGATATTTTTGGAGGCACAGCTGTCGTGGACAAGGGTGATTAGTCCTCCTCCCTTGTTGCCAGGCATAAGTCTTTTTCTGTCTTTTCTATATTGGGTGTACCCAGGTAGTGTGAATTTGGCTTTTTCACAGAGTTTAGTCTCCTGTATTAGAATGACATGCGGCTTCATCACCTGTTTTATGACGAGTGCAGTCAGTTCATTGCCATGGCTCTTAATGCCATTTTCGTTCCACTGTAGTAAAAGCAAGTCCATGATTGTTTATAGATGAGCGCTTATTGAGTTTTAGGGCATACCCTATTTAGGAACTGTTTCTTTGTTCCTTTATATTTCATTATTTTGGAAGCCAGTTTGAGAATGCAGGTGGCTTAGGCTTTGACACTCATTTTTCTGCTTGTAATTTGAATCAATGCTGTGGCAATGAACTCTACAACTTTGTTTGTGTTCTGAGCCTTTTGTTTACCATGAGCTGGTGTTTTCATTGCCTGACAGATTCGTTTGCTGTGTTCCTCAGTTAGAGACCTGAGGAGATTCTGTGCAATTGTGGACAGGCTTATATTGGCGATTATATTGGCCCCTCAAAACCCGAATTATAGAACATCAAAGTTCAGCCTTTAATGATGACTCTAAGTCAGCTCTATCAGACCATATCTGTGACAACCCAAGCCACAGCATTCAGTGGGACAAAGTAAAAGCCCTCACCATCAACCTCAAAGACTTCAAAATCAGAAAACTACAAGAAGCCATGAGCATCAAAAGACTCCAACCATCAATCCACTGTACCCAAGGCTATTACATCAAAGACACCAATCAGTCATAGTCCTTTTGTTTATATAACTGGCCTCACCCTTTGGTTTATATTACTGACTTCACCAGTCAAGATGTTTACACTTTCGTGTACATAAGAGGCTTCTCCACTCCAGGGTAACCATATTCACGGCCGAACTAATGGGCATGGCCTCAGCACTACACAATCAGCAATCTAAAAAACACCAAAAAATCCTCATCCTAACCGACTCTCTCAGTGGACTACAAGCCCTCAAAAATAAAAACACTAAAAACCGCCCCAAACTAATAAATCAAATACTCAATAGCTCAAACAACTTAAGTAAGGTAGGTAAACAAATAGAGTTCATTTGGATCCCCGCCCACGTAGGAATCTTTGGAAATGAAAAGGCAGATAAAGCAGCAAAATTATCCCTTAAACTCCCAGAAATAAGCTTAAACTTACCCAGCTCAAAATCAGAAATCAAAAGTGTCACTAAACAAAAAATTAACAAAAAATGGCAAAATATATACCAAAACTCAAATAGCCAAATCAGGAAAGTACTCAAAAAACCCCTAAATAAACCCAAAATACTACACCCATCCAAAAAAATCGACAGAATAATTACCAAACTACAAACAGGCCACACCAAACTAAATAATCACCGTAAAATAGCTAAACTACACACAACAGGAAACTGCCCACATTGCAAACAACAAGAAACACCAGAACACGTACTCATTCACTGCACACACTACCAAACACACCGAACAACACTACAGACCACCCTAAATCTTAAAACCGGACTTACACTAGAATCAATCCTAAATCCACAAAATAAATTAGAAAAATTCAAAGCCTTAGGCATATACCTAATAAAAACAGGACTAATTAGTCGCATTTAAACCCCAAATAAAATATTAAAACCAAAACTACCTTATTTGATAACCACCCAACACACACAGCTCCCTTAGTTCGTCCCCCACCCACTCTTGGCATTCTTTCCAAATCTCAAAATTTCAAAATTACTATATAAGTAACCCCTAAAGCCCCCTCCTGGGTTGCACAAACTCACTTTTCCCCTTTTTGGAAACACATTAAATGGCCTGGCCGGGCCCGTGTGCGACATACGCTTGCAGTCGGAAAGCGCACGTTAAATCTCCAATATAAGTAAGTAAGTAAGTAAGCGTAACCAGACCTGTCAACCCTCCCGCATTTTGCTGGAGACTCCCGCAAATTGATGAAATCTCCCAGTCTCCTGCATTAGAGACGATTTCTCCCGCAAAACAGCATTTTTCAATAATTTAGAATGTACCTCCATTGTCCCGCGAGTAAAAACAAAAAACTACGATTATGGAAATCTACGAGTAAGTTTTCCGATTAAATTTGAATGCAATCGCCTTTCTCCGTGTAACACTCGGAGCTTTTCGTAACACCCGATGATTACCGAAAGCTTTTCAGTGTTTATTGCCAAACAAACACACGTGTGCTTTATAATGGCGTTTCGTTTAGAAATTCGTATTGTCTTAATTATGGCAACCAAACGCCCCGCGGATACAACACCTGGATCGACTTTGAAAAAGAAGAAATACGCCTGCAAGTTTCAAGAAAGTTGGAAGAAAGACCATCCGTTCCTTGCTCGAGGGAAACGTGAGTCAGAAGTCCTGTGTACGCTTTGCAAAGTTTACATCAACATTTATTCTGGAGGATATTATGACGTGAAGCGACATATTAAGAGTGAAAAGCATTGTCAGGTTGCGAAGGAGATTTCATCCTTTCAAGCGATAACGTCCTTCACACGTGTGGAAAACCCAGCCGCATCCAAAGTGGTTGAATCAGAAACCTTGTTTGCTATGATGGTCACAGAACACAACTTGTCATTTAGTTTCGCCGACCACTTTACCAAGATGGTACCGAAGATGTGTCCAGACAGCGATATTGCGAAACAATTCAAGTGAGGAAAGACAAAAACGACCATGATCGTAAAGAATGCCCTTGCCCCCACCTTTGACACTGAAGTTACGGATATGTGCCAAGGATCGTTCAGTTTGCTTGTGGATGAATCTAATGATCGCGGCGACAATAAGAACTTGGCAATTCTTGTCAAGTGTGTGGATGACAATCGGGAAGAAATCGTCACGAAGTTCCAGGATATGCCTGTGTGTAATCTGTCATCAGCAGCGAATCTTTTCGAGGCCATTGACAAGTGTTTCGTGTAAGTATTTAAATTTTTTTAAAAAGATTTATCACCAAATTATATTATTCATCATTAATTTATTTTTAAAACCATGAATATGTTAAAACACCTGCAAGTAATTAAAAAGGATAATACTGTTTTCACACTAATATTGATACGTTTCAATGATATGTGATTCTAAATTGTTGTTTTAAAATATATTTTTGTTTTCTTAATAAAATTTCTATAACATTTGTAAACGTTGTGTGTTGACATAATTAAGTTGTTATTGTAAACTGCTTTTGTGTTCTATAAATAACAAACAATGAGGAGAAACTGATCATGGCCAAATGTTTGTTTTGAAATTAGTTTGGACTTTGCTTTGATTGTGAGTTAATCCCAATTGAATGACACCTGCTACTAATTGCCACCCTAATCATGCTAATCTACTTACAGAGACCGTGGTCTTGATTGGAAGAACCTGATAGCCTACTGTTCAGACAATGCAAGTGTGATGATTGGATGACACAACTCTGTTCTGTCAAGGATTAGGGAGAGGCAGCCGGCAGTTTTCGACCTTGGCTGTATTTGCCACCTGGCAAACCTTGTAATCAAGTCTGGTCTCAAGAAGCTACCACTCTCTCTGGACCACATGCTTATTGAGATTCACTTTCATTTTCACCTAAGGTACTATACTTGCTTATTAAACCCTATTCTTGTTAAACGTCAACTTTCATAAATCATTGATGTGTATTAAATCAATAAGACATTAACACATTGTCATCATATATTGGATGAATATTATTGCAGTGTGTTTTATTGTTTGTAGTGCAAAGAGGACAGAGCTCTACAAGTCCTTTCAGGAGTTCTGTGATGTGGAGCCAGCAAATCTCCCACATTGTCATGATGAGGGGTTGACAGGTCTGCCGTTACTAAACCTTAAATCTACTCCACTGTATAAACACTGCCTCCCGTATATATACTTGTCAACCATTCTCTGTACATTCACACCACCACCATTCTCGATTTAGCCATGACGGAGTAAACATCAAGGTTCAAAGTGGACAATATTATATCAATATTATATCACGCAGATCACTGCCCTAGAACAACATAGTTCTACTTCCTCCTCCTCAACTGGGACACCGAACTGACACCCCAAGTGGGATTGGACTGTAAACACTTCCCAAGCCGGCGGCCGGCAGCCATCTTGTCCAGCGACTGACCCCCCAGGGCCACCCCCAAGGACAAACATAGCTCGATAAGTGCCTTTTCTATCTCCCTCTCCCCTCTATTCTTTCTAAATTTACTTGGTAATTATTGTATCTATTTATACGTTCTAATACACCCAATTGATAGTACTTATTAGCTTAAATACCAATTCATTAACTTCTGTAGGCCATATTTTATATTCACTATATTTAGAACTGACATTATTAAAACCTTGTGTTATATTGCTATCACCTTGCCTATATCAATCATGTCATCAACTACCCCTCACCTACATCCCCCCACACTCCATATTTACAACACCTATACACTCAGACACCCATTTCCCGGGACTCACACCCACCCACAACCAAAACCCTGTCCCCTTTGATTTCGGAATAGACTTTCAAGAATTCTCTTTCAACCAACCCCACAGCAGCATCACATCCCCCAGCATCCAACCCCAAATTCCCCCTCACCCACCCCAAACACAACAAACCAAAAACAAAACAGCCCCCAAACCCCCATCCCCAAAACCCACAAAGTGACCACACCAATCCCCAGCAGAATCCTCGCTCACGACTAAGAAAACATGTGCCAAGCAAACACCCCCATCCACCTCAACATCTGAACAGACTCCAGCAACAAACCAAAACAAACTTATACTGCTGGCATTCTCAACCAACACCACACCACTCAACGACACCTTCTCAAACAATAAATTCGCCCTCTGCCTGCAAAAAGTACATATATCATAACAGATGTGGCAGGGGGTTTAAGATCACCTTTCCTTCACAAGACACACTCAACCAAGCACGCAGACAAACAATGATAGATGGTCTTAACATAACATGGCAAACACCAAAATGGCTCACATCTATACAAGGGGTTATATACATAGACCATAGGGACACACAAGAAGACATACTAGAGTACATCCAAACAGCAAACCAACTCCACACACAACCCCAAATCACAGATTACACCCATACCAGGCAGAACCACAACACAAACTATTTTCCTTACTTTCAAGAGCACCACACTACCCACACACATAATTTTCGGAGCACTCAGATACAAAATTAATCCAATAAGAAAAAACCCACCACAATGCAACATATGCCACTCTTACAACCATACTACAGCTACTTGCCGACAACCGCCCATGTGCCAGAAATGTGGGTCCCTCAGACATGAAACCCCAGAGTGCACATGGGCGGCCTACTGTATACAGTGTGAAGCCGAAGGTCATACAGCCACACAAAATACTTGCCCACTCAAACAACAACACATCCTCCGGCTCAACAAACACATCAAACAGGAACACTTACCCAAGCCGGCCAGAATACTACAACCATACAATAGCCATCCAGATTATGAAGATCTATCAGACACATCATCCTCCACATCACTACCTGCCCCTATCCCCCCTACCCAGACCCGACCCACCCAGTCCAAACGCAAACAACTCTTCTCCACTCCTGTCCCAACCCACCAGACCCTCCTCCACCCAATAAACACCATCCCACCCACCCACGTAGTAAACACTGTCCCACCCCACACAGACAACTCAACTCAAGCATGCCCCCCTCCAACAGTACCCCCACGCACAACACACAACACCCTCCCCAAGGCCACCAACCCCTTGCTACCTACACCTACCCCCCACCCGTCCATCCTACCTCCCCCCAACCCATATCCCAACCCAACCATACCCCCTCCCCCCGTCCATCCTACCTCCCCCCCAACCCATCCAAACCCCCATTCACACACTCTTCAGATCTGCCATACCAATCCTAGCCACCCAACTACAAATCCAATCCAAAACACACAAAGCCAAAGCACATTTATCTAGAAAACCACTACTCGCCCAGAAAATACAATCACTCAGGTCAACTACACCCAAACCAATCACCCCACAAAAACTACACTCCAACACAAACAAGATCATAGAATTCCTGTCAGCAGTTCTCCTTATCAAAAATCCCACCCCCCAAAAAATCCACAACATAGCCTTGGTGTCTAACCTATATCAAAAACCATATCACCACTTCCAAACTGCCATAAAAGCTCTCAAATAATAAGCTAAATTAATCCCAAACCCTTCTTCCAAATCAGCCCCATAGCACCATGCATTTGGCCTTAACATCCCCACAAATCTACAAAACAGAACATGGTGTTTTTGCAGTGGAACTGTAATGGTCTCAATACTAATGGGCATGAACTTAAGGCCCTCATCGCCCTAAACAAAATTGCCCCATATGTAATAGCAGTACAAGAAACAAAACTATCTTCCAAAAAAGCCTTCAAATTGCCAGGCTACACTTTCATTCGACAAGATAGAGCCAGACCACCCAATAAACCAGGCCCCCCCCCCCCCCCCCCCCCCCATGGAGGACTAGGCCTGTTTATCAAAAACACTATCCAGTACAAAGAATTATCCATCTTCACTCCTAATCTAGAAGTCCTGGCGGCTAACATCACCATCAATGACACTAAAATAACTGTAATTAACTGCTACCACACCAAAACCAAACCGTTTAACCCTGAAGATTTAGAAACTCTTTCCAAATTCATAGGCCCAAGTACCCTCATTCTAGGAGACTTTAATGCACACCACCCACTGTGGGCCACTAAAAATTATCAGGATAGATTTGAAAAATACATAATAGAATGGTTAGACACCAAAAATCTCATATGCTTAAACGACAATAGAGCCACAAGATTCCCTACCAGCCATCTACAATCTCCCACTGCTGTGGACCTATCCATTACCACCCCCCAACTCTTCCAAAAACTCACATGGGACCCCCACAATGACACCTGGGGTAGTGATCATTTCCCCATAAAAATTTCTATAAATATCCTCCCCGACAAGCCCCTATCTGACCCCAATCCCACTTCTGACTCCCCTAAACAAACTAAATTCAACTTTACTAAAGCTGACTGGCAGGAGTTCGCCACACTATGCAACCAAATAGACACACACAGCATACATAGTACTGACATCGATACCTTCAACACAAACCTTAGTAATACAATATACAACATATCCATTAAATGCATTCCTACCACTAAAATAAAACCTTCACATAATACAGTACCATGGTGGAGCCCTGAAATTATTCAATCTAGAAAACTTAGGAAAAAAAGCTCTCAATAAGGCTAAACATGATACAACTAAACTCCATTTGGCCCATAAACAAAGAAATCTTACCAAAGAACTAATCATGGCAACAAAAAGAAACCATTGGCAAACTTTTACATCAACCTTTAGGATGGGCAAACAAAATTCAAAAATTCTATGGAATAAACTTAAAGCAATAAAAGGCATTGCCAAATCTTTCAACTCGCCCAACTTTCCCCTACTTAAAACAGATAAAGAGAAGGCTAATGCCATGGCTGCCCATCTTTCGGCCGTAAGCAGGTCCGCCAACCACTCCAAACACATACAAGACACTATAAACACTCGACCTGCATTTCAAAACAGATCACCACTCTTGCCTTGCCATAAATAAACTCATCAACATCCACGAACTACAAAACGCTTTAAAAAGCAAAAACACAGCCCCAGCCACTGGATTAGACAACATAAGTTACAAAATTCTCAATCATGTCCCCATCAAAATTTAAAACTTAATACTTCAACTATACAATCAAATTTGGACTTTTGGCCACCTCCCCAAAACATGGAAAAATGCTCTAGTGGTGCCAATTCTAAAACCAGGGACATCCCCAAATGACCCTGACTCCTATCGCCCTATCTCTCTCACATCTCATCTATGTAAAATAATGGAAACAGTAATAAACAACAGACTAAAGCATAAAATACAAAACAATAGCCTTATAAAAGAGGACCAGAGTGGCTTTACAGCAAACAGACAGACCCTAGATCATATTTTAAATTTGGAACATGATGTCAGGACAGCTCAAGCACAAAAACAATACACTGTGGCCATTTTTATAGATTTTTCTAAAGCATTTGATATGGTTTGGCAACAAGGCCTAATTCAAAAACTAATAGATAAAGCAATTGATGGGAGAATTCTAAATTTCATTCATTCTTTCTTAAATAACAGAAACATAACAGTAAAATCAAGCAACACCCTATCAGACCCTCATACTCTTGAAAACGGCACCCCCCAGGGAAGTATCCTGTCCCCCACCCTATTTAATCTAATGATTGACGACATATTCCCATCTACCCCAAAAAATACCACCACAGCAAAATTCGCTGATGATATATCATTTTGGTCGTCATCAACATCCATAAAACA
Organism: Haliotis cracherodii; assembly: GCF_022045235.1. NCBI lineage: Eukaryota > Metazoa > Mollusca > Gastropoda > Lepetellida > Haliotidae > Haliotis > Haliotis cracherodii. Next base: position 37,941,205 of record NW_027266286.1, read on the forward strand.
AATTGAAAATAGAATCAAACCAACTCTTTCGAAACTAGAAAACTGGGCTTCCCAATGGGGGTTCAAAATTAACACAAAAAAAACCATCGGCATTGTCTTCAAAAAACCCTTTATGCCAAATTTAACACCCAAACTTACACTTCTTAAAGAAAATATTAAATTCCAAAAAGAAGCAAAATTCCTAGGAGTCACATTTGACCAACATCTTACATGGGCTCCCCACATCAATAACGTGGTCAACTCCTGCCAAAAAGATATTAATCTAATGAGAGCCATCAGCGGCTCTCACTGGGGAGCTGACAAACAAACACTATTAAACATATACAAAACTCTCATTCAAGCAAAAATAGATTATGCCGCTCCGGTTCTCCACTCTTTAACAGATAAACTGGAAAAAAAGCTCAATTTATAACAATGTAAGGCCCTCAAGATAGCCCTGGGGACTAGAAATGGCACCCCCATTAATACACTCTAAATCATGACAGGCATTACATCAATACAACTTAAACGACATCAATCTATACTTAGTTACTGGGCTGGGGCACAACAAAACCTCATTTACAACGAAATACTCCATAAATACAAAAACTCAAGACCAGCTACCCTAAAAAAGTTCAAAAACAAGACAAACATAGCACCCTTCATAACACACCTACAAAATCTCATTAAAACACACAATCTAGAACATATAACTCACTCATCCCCAGACAACTCATACATTCTTGACCTCGATCCCCCCCCCCCCCCCCCCGAAACAGATACATCTCTAGCCAAAATATTCAACAAGCATAACAAACTCACAAACATAGAAAAGGGAACAATATCACTTAATTATATCCAAGACAACTGGCCGGAACATACACACATCTATACAGATGCATCATACAACAATAAAAACCAAATAACAGGGCTGGGTATCCATACAACACAGCCCACACAAAGCACAAAGAAATACCAATATGCAAACTATACACATACAAACACAGCAGAGTTATTAGCCATTCTTCAAGCCTACAAACAAGCAGAAACATCAAACCATAACAAAAACATCATCATTTCTGACTCATTAAACTCAATAAAACAAATAGCTGACAAATCTTCCAAATGTAGACCCGATTTAATCAAACAAATAATAAATACCCACACAAAACTCAAAACAGCCAACAAAACAATAATATTAGTATGGATACCCAGCCATACAGGCATACCAGGAAACCAAATTGCAGACCAAACAGCAAAAATAGCTACAACTGACCAAATACCCACTTTACAATTTCACACAAGCAAAACAGAAACAAAAACACTAATAAAACACAATATAATACAACAAAACTTTAACAATAACATCCAAAAATGTAAGTCCCAATGGATCAAAACACTATTCACCAAACCAACAACAAAAAAGAAAAACTACACAAACTCCATCTTAGCAGACAAAGTCATAAACAGAATACAAAGCAACCAAACCAACTTAAACGCAACACTATACAAGCAAAACAGACATACAAGCCCAAACTGCATTCACTGCAATACAATAGAAGACATAAAACACATATTCACCACCTGCAGCAAATATAAACAACAACAGCTAACACTATACAACTCTCTCCCACCCAAATACAACAACAATATTACAATGCTATTCAAACCCGACAATCCACCAGCCACTTACCTACAAATAGCCAACTTAATAGAAAAAATTTAGACCCTCCCAAACAAACTCAGCAAGTAACTCTAACATTAACAGCAAAACTCTAGATTCGGATCGGGATCGAAATTCTCAGCGCGGACTGTCTTCTACGACGTCCGCGCCTCAAAATTCTATAGCGGATTGTCTACAATGACGTCCGCGCACTCAACCCATAGCGCGGATTGTCTACTCCGACGTCCGCGCCACAAACCCACATATCCATTCATAGTATCTTTATAGCCGTTTAACCAGCCATCCACCCATAGCCGACAACAACAAGCCCACTACCAATCACGCTGACACACAGCCTTGCCCCCACCACCCACCCACCATACATTACTTACACATATCCATTACCTTTTCCCCCTTATAAGTTATTTTATTCTTATTATTAGTAGCTATACATCAGCTTAACTGATTACTTCTGTCACTCTACCTATCCTAGTTATTATACCCCAAATAAACCTGGCTAATGTAGAACTTTTTATCCCTCCTCGGCTCTCTATGGCCACTAAAACCTCAACCTCTCTTCTCATTACTTTATCCCCCTTCACTTACAGTTTTTTGGGCTAGACGTTTATACTTATTCCCATTATTTTATATTTTATAAGAACCGTCTGCCCCGAGTGCGAAATAGCCAGAGGCTGAAGCGCTCGTAAAATCTCCAAATATCTCTCTCTCTCTGTACATCAGGTTCATTCAAAGTTGTTCGTTGGTTCAGGTTACACGTTCAGTGTTCATTCATTCTCAATGTAGGAGTAAACGTCAAAATCTTACAGCGGATCACTATATGACATATAGATAGTCCCCAGAGCTCTCAGAGCACATATCTACCACTTCCTCCTCCATCGGGATATCGAACAACCCTTATCAGTGGGATCGGACAATTACCAAGCCAAGCCGGCTGCCGTTGGCCATCTTGCCTATCGCCTCACCCCCAAGGTTCACACCCACGGACAATCAGATCTCATCTCACGAGCGTTAAGTGCCCTTTTCTATCTCCTTCTCCCCTCTATTTCACTTCAGATTTATTCTAAATCCTTATTTTTATACCCTACTATATCTAATTGATATTTCATATTGATATAAAGCTCAATTTATCAATTATTCTGTATCTTATCTATTGTTCTGGATTCAACACCCAGTGTTATATCATCAATTCATTGTCTCCATCAAGCAAACATGACATCAACTACTCCCACACCTGCGTCCCCTCACACAGACTCCATCTTCACAACACCCATCCACTCAGACACTCATTTCCCAGGACTCAAGCCCACCCACAACCAAAACCCTGTCCCCTTCGACTTTGGGCTCGACTTTCAAGAATTCTCCTTTGACCAACCCCATAGTAGCATCGCCTCCCCAAGCAATCAACCCCCAACCCCCACCCACCCACCCACCCCAACCATCAACAAACAAAACCAAATCAGCTCCCAAACCCCCATCCCCAAAACCCACTAGGCGCCCACATCACTCCCCTACAGACTCATCGCTAACAACCAAAAAATCATGTGCCAAACAGACACCCCCACCCACCTCAACAACAGCCCAGACCACAGCACCTAACCAAACCAAACTTATACTACTAGCGTTCTCAACCACAACAACACCACTAAATGACACCTTCTCTAACAACAAGTTTGCCCTCTGACTGCAAAAATCCCAAATAACTTACAAATACATAAACAGATGCGGTAGGGGGTTCAAGGTTACCTTCCCATCACAAGACACCCTAAATCAAGCTCGCAGACAAACAATGATAGACGGTCTCAACATTACATGGCAAAAACCAAAATGGCTTACATCAATACAAGGGGTTATATACATAGATGACAGGGATACACGGGAAGACATACTGGAATACATACACACAGAAAACCAACTCCATACAGAACCTGAAATAACAGACTACAAGAGCATAAACAATAGAACACCCATACCAGGCAGAACAACAACACAAACAATTTTCCTCACCTTTAAAAGCACCACACTCCCTACACACATAGTCTTTGGAGCACTCAAATACAAAATCAACCCAATAAGGAAAAAAACCCCTCAATGCAATATATGTCATTCATACAACCACATTACAGCCACCTGCCATCAACCGCCCATGTGCCAGAAATGTGGATCCCTCAGACATGAAACCACAGAGTGCACATGGGCAGCCTACTGTATTCAATGCGATGCCGAAGGACACACAGCCACGCAAAACACTTGCCCACTAAAACAAAAACACATCCTTCGGCTAAACAAACATATTAAACAAGAACACCTTCCCAAAGCGGCCAGACTTATCCAAACATACAATAGCCTACCAGAATACGAAGACATATCAGATACATCATCTTCATCATCACTACCTGCCCCCATCCCCCCCACCCAACCCAGGCCCACCCAATCCAAACGTAAACAACTCTTCTCCACCCCAGTTCCAACCTCCCAGACCCACCCCCTCCAAACAAACACCATCCCCCCCACCCCTTCAATAAACACTGTCACATCCCAACTAGCTATCCCAACACAACTCTGTCCCCCACCAGCAGTACCCCCACCCACAACTGTCCCCTCCACCCCCCCCCCCCCCTCCCTCCCCATCACTCAACCAAGCCAAGCCCCTCTTCAAACATTCTTTAGATCAGCTATACCAATCCTAGCCACACAATTGCAAACCAAACCCCGAATACACAAAGCCAAAGCACACCTATCGAAAAAAACACTCCTTGACCAGAAAATCCAATCATTAAGATCAACAACCCCCAAACCAATCACCCCTCAAAAATTACACTCAAATACAAACAAAATCATCGAGTTCCTGTCGGCAGCCCTCCTCATTAAAAGTCCCACCCCCAAAACACTCCACAACCTGGCCCTGGTGTCTAGCCTCTATCAAAAACCTTATCAACATTTCCAAACTGCCATAAAAGCTCTAAAATAATAACCCAAACCAGTCCCAAAACCCCTCTTGCAAATCAGCCCCAAAACACCATTCATTTGGCTTAAACATCCCCACTTAACTTCTAACTCAGAACATGGTGTTTTTACAGTGGAATTGTAATGGTCTCACCACTAATGGGCATGAACTTAAGGCCCTCATCGCCCTAAACAAAATTGCCCCTTACGTAATAACTGTCCAAGAAACAAAACTATCTCCTAAAAAAGCCTTCAAATTGCCGGGCTACACATTCCTTCGGCAGGATAGAGCCAGACCCCCAAATAAACCTGGCCCCAGCCCATGGAGGACTAGGCCTTTTCATCAAAAACACCATTCATTATGAAGAACTACCCATTCACACCCCTAATCTAGAAGTCCTGGCGGCTATTATCACTATTAACGACACTAAAATCACTGTAATTAACTGCTACCACACAAAGACCAAGCCGTTTAACCTTGAAGATTTAGAAATACTGTCAAAATTCATAGGCCCAAACACCCTTATTTTAGGTGACTTCAATGCACACCACCCACTGTGGGGCACTAAAAATTATCTTGATAAATTTGGAAAATTCATAATAGAATGGTTAGACATCACAAATCTCATATGCCTTAACGACAATAGAGCTACTAGATTTCCCTCCAGCCACCTCCAATCTCCTACAGCAGTTGATCTATCCATCTCCACCCCCCATCTCTTCCATAAGCTCACCTGGGACACTCACAGTGATACCTGGGGTAGTGACCATTTCCCTATAAAAATCTCCCTTAATATCCTTCCAATCCAGCCCCCTTCTGACCCCAACCCCACTTTAGACCACACTAAACAAACTAAATTCAATTTCACTAAAGCTGACTGGCAGGAATTCACCACATTATGCAACAAAATAGACACCCATAACATACACAATGCTGACATCAACATTTTCAATACAAACCTTAGCAACACACTCTACAACATAGCCGTGAAATGCATACCCACCACCAAAACAAACCATACACACAACACAGTACCATGGTGGAGCCCTGAAATCATAGAATCTAGAAAACTTAGGAAAAAAGCACTAAACAAGGCAAAACATGATAAAGCTAAACTTCATTTGGCCCATAAACAAAGAAATCTCACTAAAGAATTAATTAAGGCAACCAAAAGAAATCACTGGCAAACGTTTACATCAACCTTGAGGATGGGCAAACAATATTAAAAAATACTGTGGAAAAAACCCACCTTTCGGCTGTTAGCAGCTCCACCAACCACTCCAAACACATACATGATACCATAAACACTCAACCCGCATTCCAAAATAGAACCCCCCACACACATCTACCAATCAATAAACTCATTAACATTCACGAACTACAAACTGCACTTAAAAACAAAAACACAGCCCCAGCCACTGGATTAGACAACATTAGCTATAAAATCCTTAATCATGTCCCCATCAAAATTCAAAAATTAATACTACAATTATATAATCAAGTTTGGACCTCTGGCTACCTCCCCAAAACATTGAAAAATGCATTAGTGGTGCCAATTCTGAAACCAGGGAAATCCCCAAATGACCCAGATTCCTATCGCCCCATTTCACTCACGTCACATCTATGTAAAATTATGGAATCAATAATTAATAATAGACTAAAGCATAAAATCCAAAACAATAGCCTCATTAAAGAGGACCAGAGCGGCTTCACAGCAAACAGACAGACATTAGACCATATTTTAAATTTAGAACATGGTGTTAAGACAGCCCAAGCACAAAAACAATACACTGTGGCCATTTTTATTGACTTTTCTAAAGCATTTGATACGGTTTGGCAACAAGGCCTAATTCAAAAATTACTAGATAAAGCCATTGATGGAAGAATTTTAAATTTCATTCACTCTTTCTTAAATAACAGAAACATAACAGTAAAGTCAAACAACACACTATCAGATCCCCACATCCTAGAAAACGGTACCCCCCAGGGAAGCATCCTGTCCCCCACACTATTTAACTTAATGATTGATGACATTTTCCCAACTCTTCCCAAAAACATAACTACAGCAAAATTCGCTGATGATATTTCATTCTGGACGTCATCAACATCCATAAAACAAATCGAAAAAAGAATTAAACCAATCCTCTCAGAACTAGAATACTGGGCTTCCCAATGGGGGTTCAAAATTAATACAAAAAAACCATCGGCATTGTTTTCAAAAAAACATTCATGCTAAATTTAACACCCAAACTCACCCTTAACAAAGAAACTATTAAATTTCAAAAAGATGCAAAATTCCTAGGAGTCACATTTGACCAACACCTAACATGGGCTCTCAACATCAATAACGTGGTCAACTCCTGTCAATCTAATGAGAGCCATAAGCGGCTCTCATTGGGGAGCTGACAAACAAACACTCATAAACATATACAAAACACTTATCCAAGCTAAAATAGATTATGCCGCTCCGGTCTTCCACTCCCTAACAGATAACCTAGAAAAAAAGCTTAATTCAGTACAATATAAAGCCCTCAAGATAGCCCTGGGGACCAGAAATGGCACCTCCCTAAACACACTACAAATCCTCACAGGCATTACATCAATCCAACTTAAACGTCATCAATCTATTCTTAGCTAATGGGCTGGGGCACAACAAAAACCCATTTACAGAGAAATACTCCAAAAATACAAAAACTCAAGACCAGCTACCATCAAAAAGTTCAAAAACAACAAAAACCTAGCCCCCTTCATTATACACCTTCACAATCTCATTAAAACCTACAATCTAGAACATATAACTCACTCGCCCCAAAACAACTCCTACATTCTCGACCTCCCCCCCAAAAAAAAACAGACACATCTCTAACCAAAACACTCAACAAACATAACAAACTCACAAACCTAGAAAAAGGTACCATATCACTAAACTACATCAACAAAACTGGCCGGAACATACACACATCTACACAGGTGCATCATATAACAGAAATAACAAAAAAACAGGGCTGGGTGTCCATACAACACAACCTATACCAAGCACAAAAAAATACCAATATACAAATTATGCACATACAAACACAGCAGAGCTACTAGCCATTCTTCAAGCTTACCACTAAGCTGAAACATCAAACCAAAACAAAATCATCATCATTTCTGACTCACTAAACTCAATAAAACAAATTGCAGATAAATATTCTAAATCCAGACCCGACCTAAGCAAACAAAGAGTAAACACCCACTCAAAACTCAAAATGGCAAATAAAACAATAACACTAGTATGGATACCCAGCCATACAGGCATACCAGGCAACGAAATAGCAGACCAATCAGCAAAAACAGCAACAATTGACCAATTACCCACATTACAATTCCAAACAAGCAAAGCCAAAACAAAAACATTAATAAAACACAATATAAGACAACAAAGCTTTATTAATAACATCCAAAAATGTAAATCACAATGGATTAAAACACTATTTACTAACCCAATCACTAAATGCAAGAACTACACAAACTCCATATTAGCAGATAAAATTATAAACAGAATACAAAGCAATCAAACAAACTTAAACGAAACACTCTATAAACAAAACAGACATCCAAATCCATACTGCATACACTGTAATACCACAGAAGACATAAACCACATATTCACCACATGTAGTAAATATAAACAACAACAGCAAACACTATATAACTCTCTCCCGCCTAACTACAAAAACAATGTCACCATGCTATTCAAACCAAACAACCCACCAGCTACCTACCTACAAATAGCCACCTTCCTTAAGGACACAAACTTACTAGCAAAAATTTAGACCTTCCCAAACAAACTCACCAAGCAATTTTCTCTCTATACAGCAATACTTTAGATTCGGATCGGGATCGAAATTCCCAGCGCGGACTGTCTTCAGTGACGTCTGCAACTCAAAATCTCAGCGCGGATTGTCTTCAGTGACGTCCGCGCTCCCCACTCCTAGCGCGGATTGTCTCCTCCGACGTCCGCGCCCCAAACTCTCCCATATCCTAACATAGCAACAACATAGCTGTTCAACCAGCCATCCACCCAATGTCAAGGACAACACGCTCACTGCCACACACGCCAACACATAGCCCTTACCCACCCTACCCTTGCGCTAGTCCCCTGTTTATTAGCTTAGGTTACCTATTCATATCCATTAACCCTTTCCTTTCCCCAATCATTATTTATTTATTTATATTATTATTATTTATACATCAGCTTAACTGATATTCTTTCTCTCTCTACCTATCCTATTTATTTTATACTTCCCTAGACCCTGGCTAACGTAGGACTTTATCTATCTCTTACACGGCCTCTTACTGCCTCTACAACCCCAACCCTTCTCCTCACTACCTTATTCCCCTTCATTTACAGTTTTTTGGGCTAGACGTTTATTATCATTCCCACTATTTATGATTTTATAAGACCCATCAGCCCCGAGTGCGAAATAGCCAGAGGTTGAAGCGCTCGTAAAATCTCCCAACTATTGATTGATTGATCTGTACATCACTAGCTTGTAAACTGTGTTAGAACCTACACCGGAATGTCTTCCCTAATTGTAATAAAAAAGTTGTTCATCCATATAGCTTATCCTTACTTAGGTTTAAAAACTGATGCATCTTATGTTATAATTTCCACATTGTTCACTTCTGGTTCAGATTTTGTGAGCAGGACACCTTTTCTGTTTCTTTCACATTATCTTTTCTTAAAAAGAAATAGAAATGAGATTGTTAACTATATGATTTTGTGAATATCCCGGCTTGGTCCGGTTGATCATGTTGATGGTCCGGTTTTTATGAGCGGAAGCGGAAGTCCTTCTGGTAATGTAAATGAGAAAGGCAATGGCGGGAATAAAGGACATTGAGACCAAACACAAGCATTAGAGGGCTATTTTCAATACTGTAAAAGGTTTTTCTGTGTCACAAAAGTACAGATTGACATTTGGTACTTTAATTTACATTTGTATGTACCCTAAGACACAAGCCAGGTGGTGGGTGACATCTATTGTATTAGGTGATTAGCCCGAGGTAATTAGGGCATTTACATTAAACATTGTTTCAATATAGATAACTATTGAATGTTTTGGTTCATGTGATAATGTTTATATGCTTTAATATTTAGAACATTGAAATACTATTTTATTTTAATACTTTATGCATTAACATATATTCTACCCTGAATTTGGAATTTACTTGATTCTGAGTCTTCGGTTCCAAATTCAATTCAGCAGGGTTAAATCTACAGGTAACCTAGCTCTACATTGTAAACACAGTATGTTTATCTCCTAATCATACCATGAATTTAGAAATTACTTGATTCTGATTGGTCAATCAAACACTATTAAATCACAATAAACCCCCTCTGATTGAAACAGCTGGTTTGACATCCGCATCACTGCGGAAGCCAATATTATTAGAATAGTACTTTTTTTAGTCATTGTCAGTAGACATATTTAAATAATTATATATAAAATTACAGGAGACAAAATGCAAAGTTGTGGTTACTACGATATTCATAGGATGTGTGGCAATACATTTTGTGCAGAAAACACAATAGAAATCTACAAAGAGAATGTATTTTAAGTTTTGGGGACAACAGAGAGCTTGGAGTTTGGCGCCTTTCTATATATGACTGTGATGTCATTCCTTTGCATCACAATGGGCGATATGACGTCATAATCATGACGTACGGTGTAGAACGAAAGCTTTGCAAAGCTTGCATAGTTTTCTTTCAGGATGCCCCACTCATGTTAGCTGATGTTGCCGTGCTTATATGCTTTCAATGCCTGTCATATGTCCGATCGAAGTACATATATTACAGTGTAAACAAACTCAGAGCATATATACAGCGCCATATTTTGTTTAAAGGCTGTTGTCGGTGATTCCGTAATTCAGATCGACAACCCACTCAAAAAATTGGACTCAACCCAAGCCACTTCATTCAATATATTTACTAACACCAAAGAGTTCACGTTTAATTTAGTCATAGTAGAATGGAGATAAACATACTGTGTTTTCAATGTAGAGCTAGGTTTCCTGTAGATTTAACAACCCTAAATTTAACGTTTGCAAATGTTCAACTGCGTTCAGTTCCAAATTCAATTTAAATCTACTGTTAACCTAACTCTACATTGATAACACAGTATGTTTATCTCCTAATTTAATGAATAACTACCAGTTTCTAACAGTTACTTCAATTTTAAAGATTTCAGCATTATCACAAAACTCATGTTCATATTTAATGCCCATGATATTTGTAGAGCTGCTTCACGACTGCAACAGGATATTGTGATTTGGACAAATAAACTGAAGAAACTAACCAATCTGTGTTCAAACAAGTGAGCGTTCACTTCTTCCTCAGAAATCACCAATTTATCCTTCATTCATTTATACAGAGCCTCTGAATAAAAAGCCCCCGTCTCCATTGTATTTTGGTTTCAGCTTTTGAAATTGATAGGACTAAATTGCAAATAAACCTTTTGAGGTTTTGAATGTGATATTTGTATTAACGATCTATCCAGTTTTGCAAAGTTGTATGTACTCGTGTGACATGCATTTTAAGTGTCCAATCTCCACTGATTCTAAGATACACAGTTGAAATGAAAATAGAATTTAAACCTCTAGAACAAATGAGATGTCATCATTAGTGGAGGAAAACATAGACATTCAACTCTGCTACATAGTGCTGCCTTGCACTGTAGGGGGCTTATTGTGAAGTGAATTAGAAATACATGCACTGTCACCTCATGTGTTTTTATTGTTTAATTTAACTCGAAATGTGTTGTACACATCATGTATACTATTAACAGACACCAAGGTGATAATTACCCAACTTGCATGGTCATATGACGCATGACATGACACTTTATTGCAACACTTTTTCACCCAGCGTATTTTAGCTATATTTCTGCATTTGGAACATGAAGATGATCTTTTCAAAATACAACACTGATTTTGGCATCATGTGCATGCCTTGCATCAAGTTTTCTTGTTTGTCCAGTGAGCAGGCCATAGCATTAGCTCACTTGACATTCATTCATGTGAGCTTAAACATCTTTCCCAAATGACTTAAGTCCTCATTTCAGTTCTTGAAGTTATGTTAAGGTAATGAAGTGTTGTGGACAGCCCTACCTGAAACTTTCCAGCGATGTGAAGGGATCTGAAAGCTAAGTTGTTTTGCTGTAAACCCTTGGCTATTACATCCAGCACATCATGCCACTGAAATGAAGAAGATTTGAGATAGTACTTTCAGCCATTTCTTCAAGATTAAACCCATAGTGAGAAATTGGTACTGTGGGTGCAATGAGGGGCTTAACTTGTTACTTTCAGTGATAAACTGAATATTATGATACAGTGCTGCTGTGCTCTAATTTACATACATCAGACTAAACCACACTAAGTACAAGCAGACATACTATAGCTGAAACATTGGTGATCAGAGAAATAACTCACTGAGGCACAAAGTAATGAAAATACAATTCAGAAGTAAGTTTTCAAGCAATAATCCTCCACGACCAAGACAACTTTTCAACACCACATTGATAGTGATACCCGAACATAATGTGTTTTCAACACTAAACTAGATTGTTGAACTATTACTTTAGTAAAAACTCTTTACTTATGTAGCCGGAGTCCCACAGACAGGAGGGGTAAGAAATATATTATGTTCCTTTAACCTCAAGGCAGTTAACACAGAATGAAGCAAACCAATGCTTCAAACATATAGAATAACTATAGAATAACACTTTTGCCAAGGGATTAAATCCATGTATTTTCTTGTTTGTAGTAGCTAGATATCTGTGTTACAGAACGGAAGATGTTATGCTGCATCCAACATTAAATGACATCACTTCCAGTCAATCAGACATCAGTCACATCCACTAGTGTGTGATGCCACTTCCAGAATTTATGACACCCCTTCAAGTTTGATGATACCCTCTTATAAGGTTTACTGACATAACATGCCTTGTGAAAGACATAGATTTACTTATGTCACTCACTCCTACATGCAAACTGGTGATGACTGGAATTAAAATGACTGCTGTCCCTCTCCTCCAACCCAACAGACGGTCCATAAACACTTCTTGAGTTTTGATAACATAACATATTTGTGTATTGTGTATGACCTTCAGTATGTGTGAAAAGTATTTGAGGTACATTACCAAGAAGATAAAAACCAGATATGACATTCCAAAGTGGAATTCAAAGGTATAACAGATGCTCTCATCAAAAGTAGGTCACCTTGAGCTACTAGGCACTTTTATCTTGTCAGATACAAAGTATTCAAATGATATAACCACCATGTTGATAAGACTTTAAAAATATCTGCATAAAGAGGCACATTGGTGAAAATGGCAAATGTATATTTTTCAAATGCCCTTCACTTTGAACCTAACATGTAGCTCCACCCCTATCATAATCATGACCATGGCAATTGCAACAAAGATTCTCCCAAACACTGCTGCAGGTACAGACAGGCACTCAAGTGAATGTCAGTTCACAGACCATAAGAAACTGTCTCCATGTTGCCAGGATCCATTCAAGATGTCCAGCTGTAACACCACCTATTCTGGCCCAGCTCATATTCATTGGAATAAGCACCAAATGGTCACATCGGCTGTTTACTGATGTGTCTTGATTCTGCCTGCAGTTCAGTGATGGTTAGATTTCCGTCTTTAGATGTGGTGAAAGCTTTCATGGTGTATCTGTAATGGTCTGGGGTGGCTTGAGCCTTTAACACAAAATCCCTCTTCATCACGTCCATGGAAATCTCACAATAGTGCGGCTCAGAGATGAGATTCTTCAGCCACTTGTCATTCCTGCACTGAATGTTCTTGGACCTGATGCAACACTGTTTCCATACTTTAATGAAGGAGTGTACCATCCAAATTCCTGCCACATTTGTCTGAAGTAATTGATCCTCTACATTTAATGATGTGTTAAAGATTATTTCATTTTTTATTGACATGCATTCACGTGTGTGGCTGCTCGTTCTAGTCTGCACTAAAGCCTGTTTTATGGTGCTAGCCCACTAAGATACCATGCCACAGTTTCACATGGATACCAGAGACAGTATACTGACAGTATATAAATCAATAGTGACCAGCACACAAGTGCTGAAGAATTGTGATCTGGGATCCGGAAACCGGTCTGTGTGCCGGACTTGTCCGCTGTGACTGCAAAATGTCCGATTTGAAAAAAGCCAACCGAACATTTTAAAATTTGCCAAAAGACATTTTCGACAAAAGTATTAGCCGGACATTACAACCTGAGACCATATATCATTACAAAGGATACAAAATAAAGAGCTGCAACCAGACTGACATGTGTTTTTGTTGTTAGTTAGTGTGTACACTAATTGCAAGGGTGATTGGAGTCGTAGCTCAAGGATTAATTACAATGAGTTAATTCTGTGTCAATTGAGTGAAGCTTGTCAAGATTTGGCAATAAATACCTTGAACCATGTAGTCAGCAATATCACAATTCACAATGTTGCGATACATCACCTCCAACAAGAAACGGCCAGTCTCATTCAGATCAGTCAGGCGCATCTGCTAAGCACCCCAAGTCTGGTAGATCCCTTTGTAAGTCGTGGTTAACGACTTTCAAATGGCTGTGATACAAAAAGGATTTACAGATGATGTACATCACAATTTGCGATGTACATGAAGTCACAGTTGAAGCTGATGATAGTAAAGCTTGACTAGGAGCGACCTTGCTCCAAACTGGGCAACCAATCTATTTTGCTTCTCAGTCACTCTTGCCAAATGTGCAACTATGCACTGATAAAAATAGAAGGTTTAGCTATTGTTTGTCTGAGAAAGGTTTGACCAGGAGAAGACACATGCAAATTCTGACCACACAAATCAGCTCCAAAGCAGAGTAGATCTATGATTACAAAAGTATAATCTTGAGGTGAACTACAAGATGGATTCTGAGATGTCCATTGCAGACCTCCCATCAAGAACATTTTTCCCAAGCCATCAAATAGAAGTGTTTCAAACAGATTATGTGATCTTCAATATAACACAGGAAAATGTAGTCTTTATGGATATGGAGAGTATCATCAATCTGAGACTGGATCAAATACAGCGACTGACGTCGACACAACAGCATACTTGGTAGGAACTCTCAAGTCAACAGCTCTTGCAGGATAGACAGATCACAGAGACAATACTCCTGCGTCGAAAATATGAGACATTAGCAGGTGAGTTGACACTGCACAATAGTGTTCTCTACAAGGATGTTGTGTCATTATTTCACCAGCTCTTGGATCTGAAATGTTGAAACGAATTCCAGTCATATTTGATCTGACCCTTTTATCAGGAAAACCATATTTACTAGCAGAGTAGTACAGGTAATGGGAGTTCTGGCTTACTTCAACTGGAGCCAGATTTATATACTTATACCACCACTACAGGGGGAATTTTTTATGTGTAAACGCTTAAGCGATTTAACGATAGTCATGAGTCGTATTAAAAGAAACATCAATATTAATTAATAATGAATAAAATTTACTATAGCCCACGAGGATATTGGAAAGGTAAAGGAGCAATAAAAAAAATTAGCCACCGCAGCTAAGGTTTCTAAAGATGTGGCCAAGGATTGGTTAAAGAAACAAGCGATGTGGCAAATATACTTACCAGCACCGCATTATATACCGAGGAAGAAGTTACAACGAATGAAGTTCATCAGGCTGACCTCTTGTTTCTTCCCCATGATGAGGTAAGACGCAAAACATATAAATACGCTTTAACCGTAGTGGATGTGGCTAGTCGATACAAAGAGGCTGAGCCATTAACCTCGAAAGATTCAACAGAAGTAGCTTATGCACTGAGTCGCATATATAAACGCGGACCACTAAAATGGCCTAAGCTATTTCAAGTAGATCCTGGTCGTGAGTTTATGGGATCAGTAACTAAACTGTTAACAAAGCACGATGTCAAAATCAGGCGTGGTGAAAACGAGGCCCACCGTAGTCAAGCTATCGTTGAAAGATTTAACCGGACATTAGCGGAACATTTGTTTGGCTATCAGCATGGGATCGAACCGAATGGTGGACACGATTATCAGCTGTTGTATCAGTGCTGAATAATGAAGTAACGAGATTAATCGGGAAGAAACCATACGATGCGATTAAAATGAAATCCGTGATTTCCGAATCTTCAGCACCGAGGAGAGGCAAAGAACAAAAACTTCCGGAGAGAGTAAGCGTAAGATACTTATACCAGCCTGGTGAACTTGAAGGAGGCCTACGTCACGCAAACGATCTGATTTGGTCTCTTAAGACATATATCATTAGTAGATTAGTTATGAAAGAAGGAGAGCCTATTCTATATTATCTTATCTTAATCCATATATCCTGTGATTGTAACTTCTTAAAGAGTTCATCTCGTGTTTGAATGTTCTACCGTTGAATAATGATTCTTTATACTGTTCGCGTTTGATATGCTTTTTTACCACATACTTCTTAACACCCTTAGCTTTTCTTATCTCTCCATTATCGACTTCTTTATAGAATACATCTTAGTTTTTAATCCGACATCCTCCGCTATAGGAGTCCAAGCACATTCATCCTTCATCTTACCTAATACCTTTTTATTTACTACGCTGTGCAGTGGATTATCTTTTGGGTAATCGCTCGTGTCGTACATATCTATTTTTTCTGCCATATCTTTATACACATCCTCCGTTTGTATTTCCATCAACAAAGAATCTGTGTCGGTATATAACACCTCGCATCTATCGCCGTACTGCTTCTTAAGTTCGTTGTAATACATTAAGTGTTTTGACAAGTTGAGAATACTCATACCGACGTACACCGGTCTGTTGAATTTTATATTACTCTTCTGCATATGCAACGCGTCTAAGTCGTTATCGAATATCTTGCTTCTGTTAAAAGCAAGTGGCTATAAGTTTCCTGAGTCTTTTTTCCTCATTAGATCTGACTAATTTAACATCAACACGCTTCCTTAGATTCTCCATAGTTTTACCAAATACTGAGTTATTCATGAGCTTATAGAGATTCTTTTCGAAATCGCTGGTAGCTATCTTTCTTAAATCTGTGTTCAGCCTTATATAGGGCTCCATCCAAGGGCTTTGATCAAACTTTAGAACTCTGTGTATTTTCTTTAGTTTCATACCTAACGATAGATATAACTGAAGATTTCTGTAGTGAACTATATATTTTGTCTTATCCATCAAATTTGGTACGAGTTTTTCTATGTTAGCTAACCTAGTATTACCCATCAAGGAGTGTTGATATTCCGACATCCAATCTTTATTCACCATTAATCTTTCGGGAGCTAGCGGATAACTGTTATGGTCTTTATGTAACTCTGTTGGATATTCCAAGTCAACTTCTAGTATGTACCCGTTATTCACATTGATATTATGGATATCATTCACTTTGATATCATCGACCCATTCAAAACCACCTGTGGGTAAAGGTCGACTCATAGCCCATCTGTACAAATTGTTGGCGTCGAGATATAATATATGCGTGTCGGGTTTACTCGGATCATATCCTTCCACTAATTTATTATTAGCCTTAGAATACCTTTTCACTACCATTGATATACCAACTCTTAATCCTTTCTCAATAAACAAGTGCATATCATAATCGGTGAGTAGTTTTAGTTCTACGCTTGTCTTCTTCAACAATGCATCCCACGATAGTCCGGGACTGGAATAGTACCATGCCGGGTCCAAGCCGTATTGTTTTAAACACGTCTTTCTAAATATCTTGAATATATCGGCGAGTAACAGTACATCAGTTTTTAAGTACAGATCATGATAATCACCTAAATTCTTACAACCTAATTTATCCCACACCGTCAGAGCGTGTTCATAATCGGCATCTGTTATTTTAGATTCTGTTAAGTTACTATAGAATGATTCAAGAGGTGGTAATTTAGTTTTGTTGAATCTAGACCAATCATCCATATATTTGTAAGGATATACACCTTTTCTCAGCAACAAATGACGGCACCGATCGGTATATTGATTTGTTATCGCAAAGTCATCGGTATTGTTTGCATTAGCTAAATTGTCCATGGAAGATAACAGAAACTGTACGGAGTCTACGAATCTAAGCCCATTACTTTGCTTTATTCTGGCTTTCCCATCCTTGTCCGTATAATGTATAGTTTTAGTCAACGAGAACGATATGTATTTTTCCATATTATCAGAAATACAAGTTAAGCCACCGTCGGTCTTTGAGATAGCTTGCATGATGAGAAGAGGATCGTATCCTTTAAGGTTATGAAACACAACGGGGATGGGTATTGTTTGAGAATTCATTTTTAGTTTCAAGTTACACTCGTTATGTGCAGCTCCCTGATAATTACACGTGTTGTGGCAATGATCTCTTACAGAATCCCCATTATGGGGTTTATAACAAACATGAAAACTCGTTGACTTCTTATAGGCCCTCCAATCATCTCTCGTCATACACATGGGTTTCTTACACAATAAATTTGCCCTGATTATTCTATCTTCATTTTCTTCATTTTGTAGATATTCTAGGAACTTTCCCGCTCATCGGGACCTCTGTAAATCATGGGCGGGTTTGTTTTCCTATCATACCTTACAACTATATATATCCAAACCCACAAGGAATATGTTCTTGAGTTTTGTACGTAAAACTATCTTGATTATCTTGATTGCTACGGTTTCTATAGGTTTGATAAGCGCTTCGAAGTCGGCGTAAATTACATATGGTACTGGCATTTGATTACAATAATGTTCAAATTTTAAGATATTTTTCCCCTCTTTAGGCATATCGATCCTGATAGCAGTCTGTCCAACACCTCTACAGTCTTCTTCATGCCCTTCAAATAGATCTTGTCTGCTGTACCCACGTAGGCATCTTTCGCAGAAATATTTCTTTTCCTTATGGGTTGTTTGATCGTATAATAGTCTGCTTAAACTCTTTATCCACGTATAATGATATTTACCATCTTTTTCGATCAGAAATGAATTGATTATGGGAATATTTTATTTTTTTTTATGTTCTGGAGCAGAGCTTATCCTGTGAACAACAATTCCTTTAGAAGAATGTCCGAAAACATTTATAGCTAAATTATTTTGCTTTTCCACCCTATCAGTTTGTGAAAGTGGTGTAGGTTCGTCTATACCATCGAGGTTTAGTCCATCGTTTTGGGGAAAGCTAGAAGGTCTATCCGGATTTTTGTCTACGGGGAACAATGCAGATCTTATCATCATTCTGAAACAGTCATCGGATTTATTTTTTACATTAATTATGGCTTTTTTCTTTTTATAATACGGGGGTAAATCTATATAAGATCCACCTTTGAAGGGCATATAATTTGCTATATCTAAATATAAACTATCAGTTTTATCCACACCTCAACCCGAACCTCTATTAGTCCAGCATTCTAAAGTTTCCTGTATCCTCTGAATTGATGTATCTAATGATGCGTTTATAGTATCGGATTCAGTTACAACTTCTTGATTGTTCCGGAAATATGGTTCGGTATATTCAGTGCTATCGTCTGCGCTACTTTTACTCAATGACATTTTAATCGTCAGCTGGTATTTTATACTATGTAAATCATCTAATTTCTCGTTAATTTTACTCGATATGATGGGCTTAACATCATTAACATCCATGTTGGAATTAATATCCATCTTCCAACCTCTTAGGTATTTATCAATGCCGGCGGATGTGGGTACAAATTTTAATTCTTGTTGTTATTTATCATCGGATTGATTATTATCTAGTAAAGCAATCAATTCAGCTTTTCTCATTCGAGAATAACCTCTCAGCCCACTGTTTTTTGCTTGAGCTTTGAGTTCTCTAACAGTCTGGGGTTTTTTGCATTCCAAACCGAGTAAATCGATCAATTCAGTTTTTCTCATTCGAGAATATCCATGTAGACCAGGTTGTTTTGCTAAAGCCTTCAACTCTCTCACAAAAACCATTGTGGTTTAAGGGTACATGCAAAATGAGTCAAATGTCTAAATGGTTGTTTTTCATATATCTAAATACGTATTCTCCCCAACCTATTCCTCTCATTGACCGTGTTTCTTACATAAACAATAACGACCTTTGACCCCTATCCCACATACAGAACATGTGTAGTTAATGTTTCCCTGCCTGATGTAATCAGAGTGTATTCCACAGTAAATACCAACACAGCTTCGGTTACATTCGGCTTCCCTATGAGTGTAAATCTGCACAGATTCATGGTTTATACATCTATCATATCATTTGTCTAAATGCAAATCACATCTCCACTGGTGAGCCAGGGTGACATGGCTGATAAGTCTCGCCCGCCCGCACTAACTAGGTCATGGTTTATGAGTAGTTATTGTGTAGCTATACATAGCGATGACTGATAACCCAAACATTATGAATAGTATCTTGCGTCTTTTTTGTTCCTCTGACGGTGTATAAAACTGACTTATTGTTGGTCTCTGTATTGGGTCAAGTTTTTTTCCATTAACGAGGAAGTATTCGTGCATGGCAGATTCAACATCCTTAAACATTTCAATTGAATGTCCCTGCTTACGTAGTTCTTCATTAATAAAATCTAATCTTAATATCCTCTGTCTGGTCCATTGTGACTGGGCTGCTTCGAGTTGTTCTAATGCTTTATTATGTCGTTTACGCTCCTCTCCTCTCATACTAGAAAATAAAAATTACTCCCCGAAAAAGCTAGAGCATTAACAACAGCTCCACCGACCATCATCGCAATTGATGCCATGTTTATATGAGTATAATATATTCAAATGTTTAATTACTTCATTATGTCTTCTGGGATAAGTCCTTGTTTGATGAGCATATCTTTTGTTGCCATAGCCAATCCAATATCAAGAATCATCATACCGATATCATAACCATTAAAATCTTGGGTGGTGTGGCTTTAGTAATCATAGCCAATGGCCAAGACGCTGACCACCGCTGAATGATACGTTGTGTTTACCAACATTTTACCGTCCGTAACTGGAGTAGTCATGCTTCTTATAGCATTATATGGGGGCTAACCTCTAATTGAACTTCTTGTTGTGTAATCGGGGGTGATGTTTTCTCTTCTCCGGTCTTATAAAACAACCATACCACCGCTATAGCAACAACTCCCACTAGTGCCCAAGTTTTAATCGGACGACTATGTTCAATATTTGAATTATGCATTAGTTTGGCTTTCCTCGCCAGCCCGCCCTTTCTACCTGCGACGAGTTTTGGGGGGTTCTTCGTCACTCTGGCTTGTGGTATTTCCTCATTCACAATCCGCTGTGCATCCTTGTTCACTTAATTGTTGTGATTGTGGTTCCACAAACTGTTGCACAATCTGTGGTGGTGTCACTTGAGTCTCCATTATTATTAAGTGGGCAGGTATGTTTAAATTGACAATACCTAGCCGTTATTAAAGCTGTGGTGAGTGGAGCTAAGATCATTCCGTATCTATGATAAAACTCACAGCTCACTGAGCTTATAGCGTGTTCGATGAATGGGTCTTTCTCGAGAGATTCGCATAAATACGGGCGATGTTCTGCCGGGATAGGGAGAAACATACTAGCTACGACTGTGTATAGTTGTAATATAGCCGACCCTATTGTTTTAGTCATGGTAGTTCCCAGTCTAGACTTGTAACGTAAGTTTTTTAATTTCTTCATCGGCCATGTTATCAATTTTTTCGATGGTATAATTTTCCCCAAAATATTGGGAACATTTTCCACCAATGAGTGGATGAGTGTTCGATGAGTTCGTCGCATTCCATAATGTAATACCTAAGGAGAAATTTAAGTCTAACATAATAAAATATGGCATATCCAATACAACTCGTAATAATAAACTGTTGCGAAAGAATGAGGATTTCAAGCCACATTATGTCATAATAACCGCTAATGTTCAATTTATTGTATATTTAGCTATTTTTGCTATATTTGTTATAATTTTGCCATATTTTTCCTATAATTTTGATATTTTTGCTCAGCAATTGCATAAGCAGCTGGTTGATCGGTTTTTAATACGAGTTTACAATGCTTCATTGAAGCTAACAGTTTTCTGACTTTATCTCGTTCGTCCTCAAATGAATCTCGGTCTTTGCAATGAAACAGGGCTACCCATTTGTTCTGCTCTTTAAGATCTTTCAGGACAGAGTTGTATTTTTGAGTAAGTACCCAAATGCTATGCTGAGTATGCCATCCGGAGAATGCTAAATATGAAAGCACATCTTTCTTTTTGGTTAGTTCTTTACTCGCGCTGTAGTCGTCTATTATGAAAATGGTTGATTCTCCTTTGTATTTTTTGGTGACATACTCGTTAAGTCTTGTAAACGATCGCCCGGATCAACTCTGTGTACCCCATCGTCATTCATCAACAATCTCTCGATAGGTATGTTTTATTAACGTTTATAGTCGGGCACAGAATAATAATATGATCGAAAACGTCCCGATAATGGCTTTCTAAAATATCTAGAATAAAAGCTGTTTTTCCACAACCTGTTTGCCCGCAGATGATAGCGCAGTGCAGTTCTTTAGGTAAAAGATTATCAATAGATTGCTTGCACGAATCGTCCATTCTGTATATTAAGTTGCGCATCCATAATAACATAAATATATATGTTTAATTTACCAGCTGATTCCTGGTGCTTCGTTATTTGTATAGTGACACCCTCGCCATCTTCCCGAGAGAGGCAAGAGAGTTAACTGACTTTAAAAGTCCAGTTTCCACCCTTGACAAACTAGGCTTGAATTACTGGGCCCGACCATTGCGCCCCCAGTGGCTATTACCAATTATGTCCCTTCTAAGCCTCTCCTATGGACCAATCAGATTCCATCTCTCGGATCACTTGGGTTTGCTTCACACAAAAAGGTAGCGCCCAGTCAGGACGATCTGATCGATAATCAAGATATATATTTTTTTAACTTCTTTGATAGGCATTTAGAAGTTGGAGTACTAAGTAAGGATATGAATTTATGGATGAACAACTTCTTTATTACAATTAAGAGCGACGTTTCGGTGTAGGTTCTAACACCGTTATCAAGCAAGTGATTTACAGAGTGCAGTAAGCAAGTATATGTACACGTAGGAGGCAATGTTTATACAGTAGGGTAGATATACTGGAGTAGCGAAGCCTGCTGTGTACACACAAGGGCAGTGATGATGACCATGGGTGAAGTCAGTGCCATGATACAAAGGATGAAGCCAGTAATGTAAACAACAGGATTATGGCCTTAGGCGTATTCTTAATCAAAACGGAACTAATAAAACGCATCTAAAAACATAATAACCTACCAAAATCAAAATCACATAAATAAACAAACATCCACCATACCCAGCTCCCTTAGTTCTCCTCCCCAACCCCATCAGCATCTATTCCAAATCTCAAAATTCGCAAATTATATATAAGCAACCCCTAAAGCCCCCTCTTAGGGTTGCACAGACCACCTTCGCCCCTTTTGGAAACACATTAAATGGCCTGGCCGGGCCCGTGTGCGAAATACGCATCAGTCGGAAAGCGCACGTTAAATCTCCAAAGTAAGTAAGTAAGTAAGTAAGTAAGTGCCTTCAGACTTGCTCTCGCCTTCCTAGGAACATGCTCGGTCCCTGGTAAGTCTATGTATGCTCACCATTGTTGTATATATTTGTCAGCTACTTATATATGATGTTCATGTAAATAAATCTGTGTATACATGTATTGTACTAGTCGTCTCTTGTTCTACCTGGCTGAGTTACCCCTTTAGTCAGAACATGATAGTACACGTGATATGATAAAACAGACTTATTTAGTTCAAATCCTGGGGCATAAAGAGATACACCACATCCTGTTGTTGCACACCATATTGCAAAGTTTAACTGATTCTGCCAAAATTGCATTGGATTATGGAACCAATCGTGCACCATTTTATCGCTAGTTGCCGTGACCCTGTATTTTTCAAAGATATCAAGGAATTCAACAACAAAATTAGCACCAGAGGCACTTACTAAAATCGACTGATTAGTAATGTAAGTTGATTTCTGATTTTAAGTTATGATATAGTATCTTTGTATATTTAATATGTATGTTAAACTCCCGGGAATAACAAATGGTCAGTCTATTGAACTGCTTCATACTATAGATAACTTGGATGGTCAACTTGAAGTCGCTATCTGCAATGTAACATATTACCCACGGTGGACCAATATAAGTGCTGCAAGAGGTAATAATGAGTTATTAATAGGTGAAATAGGTATTGATCACACTCACATTGTTATACCTGATGGGTATTACAGTGTATGCTCACTCAATGATGAATTTTTTAAGCCTTTGGGAGTTAGTCTCACACAAAATGAGTCGAAGGGAATGCTGAAATTAAGCGTTGGAGAAGATAATTTAATTCTTGCTGAGATGTTAGCAGAAACACTTGGACTTGCACACGGAGGATTAATACCACCCAACAATACAGTGCATGGAGATAAATTACCCGATTTAGTTCCCTATAAAGAGTTGTGCATCCATCTTGATCAAATAAGTACGACGGATAATATTCAACTAGAAAGTCCTTCAACTCTACTCAAACCTGTTCCAGTCAAAGATGAAAAATACAATAGCGGTAGAACGGAATCTTTCTCATCATTACAATGTAAAAAATGAAAGCGTGGTATTATTTCAGATCTCAAAATTTCTGTATTAGATGTAAAACATCAACCTGTACATATAGGATACTTCAGTGTAACACTCCATATTATAAAGGATTCGGTAAACCCGGTACCGATGGTAAGTTATACGCTTTACACTTACAAGATAATGTATACAAGCGGAAAGAAGTTGCATTCACAGGTAATCTAGGAGATTTAAGTGATGTCGACGTTAGTAGACTCCATAAAAACACTTCGTATAATCTTACTCGCAACGATGATAATAAATGGACTATGGTCGAAGCAAACATCGAGTGGCTACTGAATATCGTCATTACCCCACCGTATGTGATGATGGGTAAGGCACATAATTTAACTAAGATAATAAATAGTGGGATCATACTCGGGGCTTATATCCCATCAAAACGAAAAAGTGTGTTAGTCTCTCCCTGCCAGAAGACCCAGGTCATATGTTATTTAGTCGCCCGGCATCAAAAAGTGTTAGTTTAAATTTGGTTACTGAATTCAATGATATTAAACAGAACTTGAGTGCAATACCTCATCTTTCTACGCTTATTATTGAAGTCTTGTTCGGAATGCACCGGAATATGCCTTTGAAATATTACCAGGTCTATCGATTAAATGGCTTAAGAAACACGAGCGTCAACGTTGCAGTATTATTCATATCGGAGCATCACCCGTTGCAACCCTCGAGGGGGTCCAAATTATTAAAAGTGACAGCATTTCTCTTTCTAAGATATTCTTGCCGTATAATATACATTTGATAAGGTTGATGTATACTCTCAAAACATTTAAGCAAGACCAATTAAAGACTATTATATGATCGTAATATACACTATGGGTTTATATCCAGTGCTCGATGAAGCATTTGAAAAGATGGATACTGTTCATGGATTTCGATTACATCAAATAAGCGATATAAAACATCAAATAGAGAAGGAGAGGGAGTTTAGACTTGGATTGTATAAAAAGTATCGAAGAGCCGTGAATGCTCTGGACGGAGTTGACACCGCGCTTGTAGCAGCTGGCATGGGACTCGGTGTAGCAGGTGTTAGTTTATTATCAACTATAATCGCCGCGCCTATCGTGCTCGGCATGGAAATAGCCACTGGAGTCTCGGGACTGGCAGGAATAGCGATAAAATTCATTTCTCGTAGGTTGCAAAAGAAAGCATTAAAACACGATAGTATTTGGATACTCGCAGAAACAAAGTTGAACAGTGTTGAGGAACTCACCAAATACAACGTAATGAAGCATGAAATTCGATCAAAATCTTGTAAGACCAGCGGTATTAGCGAAGACAAGAAAAAAACAGAACAGGGGAGGCAACAAGCGCGTCAATTATTCCGTGCCAAAACCAAAGAACTGGTTGGAGATTAAAAATAGATTGCTTACTATCATTAGATCACATTTAGACAAATGCTTACATAAATATATAATAATGGAGAATTACAACCCAACAATCGACAAAGCTATTAAATGGAGAGAATTACCACAAGGATTTTATCATATCAGTGATGTCAAACCAACCAATACGGTTATCAATTGTTTCTTATCAATTTACAAGAAGAGTGTAGTTATATAGTCTGGTCTCCTAGTAAAATGGACGAAGAACTTAATAAAAATGTGGAATATCGCTTTATTGATAAAAATAATAAAGAATATTTTCATTACCATTTAGGCTCATATTGAACTAATGACAACATTGATTGGCCCCAGGTATTGGTGAGCTGGAGTCAATCTTATGACTATTGTTGAATCGCATAGTCATTTTTGCATAAAAAATTCCCTCTGTAGTGGTGGAAAAGGTATATAAATCTGGCTCCAGTGGAGTTGCGGCAGAACCCCTATTACCTATACTACTATCGTGTTTAAGCTGAATGCTACTACTCAGATTACTGGGAAGTTGACAAGTTATTGGACACAACATCTGCATCAGCCATTTAGACTAGGAAGGGACAATTTTGTTGTCATGTTATTTCCACATGAGGGGATTTCAGACACGAATGGGAGCTTGAACATGCCACAGAGTCACTGCCTATGACAATTGACATATATATTTTTTATTCATGGAGAAGGTTGGCCATCAGCCCATGTTCACAAACTCGGCAGGGTGTGTTGGTCAACAACATAAACAATTAAAGAATAAATATTGCTATAGACCTTAACAATATCAATTTCTGATATAGAGCGGCAGCCCAGAGCACTTTGGTCAAACGAACAAGGTACCAATATCCGAACACAGGAACATTTACTGTGTAACCCAACATATTCATATATGGATGTCTGCCGGGGAGCCCCTGCTGCGTGTGGCCCCTGGCCCCTGGCCCCCCAAAACAAGGGACCATTCAAGGGCTGGATCAAACACTGGAGGTACCACATGAAAGTAAGTGTAAATGAACTGGTTCATCTCACAGAGTACAGAATGGGCCACGCCAGAAAAATTTTCCTCTGCATAAGGCCTTCCAGACACCCCCAAAGAGGGTCCCAAAATTTGGGCTGGGTTAAACATTGGAGGTACCACATGAAATCAACATGAAATGAACTATTACACTCTACAAACTAAAAAATACCCATTGCCAGACAAATCCTCCTCTGCATAAGGCCCGCCAGACACCCTCACCCCACCCCACACAGTTGACCCTCTGTAATCCCAGTGTGCATAATGAAACATAGGAGGCAGAAGAGCATTGGACATCAGCTCTGAGAGTCAACAGATGGTCAAATTTATGTTTTGTTCTTAAAGATGGAAGGATTTTAATCAGATTAAAATCACATGTTTATAAAATCAGGTCTCTGAATACTAGTATTGATATCATAGATTAGGCCTATCGTTGAAATGTAATGCAAATGGCATGAATCTGATTCTTGTGAATATATATCTGATCAGCTATGAAGTCCTCAAAGCCTACTATAGCCTGATAGCTTGGCTATGGATTCCTACAAACCCAAACATTCTTAGGTAGTCCTCAAAGCCTGCTATAAGAATGGTTAATTGTGTTTAAAAACCTATAATCTCTGTTTATTTAGCAAGTTATATCATCTAAATAGCTGAATTCCGGCCAAATATGTCCATATTTATCAATTTTACATAGACGTCTTTTCTTTCTTATTTTTCATTATTGTAGTACATGTATGGAATCAAGTCACAAAAACGCAAATGCTAAAGAAAAGCATGCATTCCATGCCAAAGTTGACTTTTATGCAAGCCCCATGCATTTCACTACCCAAGAATGGGTATAAAAACATGTGCGTTAACGGGATTCCATATGCATTGTCCATATGCATCAACCACTCAGAAAAACAACAAAATTACGCAATTATTCAACATTATGAAATGCAACGCTTGTCCGAAAATGAGTGTCTGCGAGCCATTGGTGTGCTTGAAGAACGATCGATTCAACATGATGTTGAAAGGCAATTTAACGTCCACAGAAACACCATTTGATGTTTATGGCAATGTTGGCAACAGACGAATGCAGTCAGAGACCATCCTCGGACTGGCAGGCCACGCGTAACCAATAATCGACAAGACAACTGGATTCGAACAACACACCTACGAAATCGATTCTAGCCAGCAACAGTGACTGCAAGAAGCATCCCTAGCCTTCGACGAATATCTTCACAAACCGTTTGTCACCGCCTCAGATGTGCAGGGATTGTCACCACACTCGCCGGACGTCCCATTTTGACAGGAAACCACCGTCAAGCACGTCTACAGTGGTGCAGACGGCGTCTACGCTGGACGGTCATGCAGTGGGGACAAATTCTATTCACTGACGAGTCTTGTTTTCACCTCAGCCACAACGATGGACAGATTCAAGTGTACCGACGTCGAGGTGAACGTTATGTCAATCATTGTGTCATGGAAGAAGATCGGTTCGATGAGAATCCATTATTTATATATTGCTTATGAAGGGATTGCCAGTGATTAACACTGACCCTGTATTCAAATAGTACACACCTTGCCATTGCCTATATTTAAGCCCTGTAGCTGACCTTAAAGAGCAGCCAAGTAAAGGGAGATGTTATGTAATTGTAGCTTGAATATTTGTCAATATTTGGCTTGTCGGGAATGTTTGTGAATAGATGTGCCATGTTGGCAATGTATGAAACTTTAATTGTATATGCCATGTCAGCAATATGTCAATAACAAAACTTGTGCATTGAATGGATTACAATGGATTATGTGCAATGACAATTTTAAGTGAATCTTGTTGGGACATGAGATAATATTTTAGCATGAAGTAAGAATTTATAATTGTAATCACTGATACTTGCTCTTGATTTTTTCGTCTAATGCTATGTTTGATTCGACTGCCAGAATTCAATAATTTTTAAATTTAGTATGATCTCTCTTTGTTATGTATGGAGACTGTATAATGGATTCACTCATAAGAAATATAAAACTTTTGCTGCATTGGATGTACAAAGAATTTTCTAGGAAAGCAAAAGATTATATTCATCTTCAATAAAACTAACCCTCTTCACATATGGACATAATCTTTTATTTCTAAGAATATCACAATATCCATTTGTTTTCATTGTAAAATGATGAGAGCTACAATAACATTGTGATAATGCACTACGTAATTTTGAAAGCGTAATATTCTTTAAATACAATTCTGTTACAAATAAGTCTTGTTTTTGAGCCATAAAAAAGCAAAGACAGCCAATTTGTTTTTGAGACACATTTCCTATTGCCATAATTGTTGCTTGTAATAGCAAATTATTGTTAATATCTAATATGTTTTAAAATCAATACCTATCCTGCATTAAATATTTTATCCGATGGTTGGAGGAAGGTGTACTTTTAGTGTTGACTGGTTCATCTAAGCTTCGTGTGTGGGTAATCGTAGCAACATCAGAATAGATCATTTGCACACCAACAGCTACTGCAAACTGCATGAAGGCCGACTGGAATAGGACCCACAAGTGCTTGCTATACGAGTTAAGGATCCTACCTCTGGTAAGTCACATTACCCTTGGGTAATGAGAAGCCAGAAGAATCATTCTTCCAAGCCTGACAAACAAAAATGTACACTTTGTTCAGACACACCATAGATGTCCTGTGTCTTCTCCTCATGGACTGTGTGCACTTGTGTAGACTTGCAGGGCTAGAACTGAGCAGAGGAGAAGTTTATTCATTTTTGGATCCAACAAAAGAATCAAATGTTTAAAAAAAACCCAGTCCGGTTGCACTGGCAGCTGGTTTTTGGCAATGAAAACCCAGTAAACACCTAAATGGACTGTCCCACGTCTGCCCTGCTCATAGCAGACTGTCATGACATCAGGGCATGGATTACACAGAGCCTCTCAGTTGCTGTCAATGCCAACAGAAAGATTGTTTTCCCGATGAGGCTTGACACCTTGATGAGATTGATATGGCTGCTGACATAAGTGTTCTGTAGCCTGACGGCACGCTGCAGCTTGTGATCTTGGAGATTTTCTGATCCCTAAGGACCACAAAAAATGGTTGATGGCTGCTAAATATTTAGCAATCATTGCACTCTTCAGTCATCACTTTAAACAATGGTAGACCAAGTCTGCAATAAATGCCATGGGTTCCTTCACAGGTAGCAAAACAATGTCTTGAATGACCTCATCATACGGATATCTAATTTACCGCCGCCTGTCAGGAGTAGCCTTTCACCTTCAAGGCTTTTCTGCAGGCGGTCCAAGCATGCATAGAGCGTACGCTTTTAGTCCTTCCCACTAGATATCTACTACCCATGCCAACAGAGGAAGTTCATAGAAATCCCTGTATCCATGCAGAAGCAATGTGGATGCCAAAGTCTGATGCAAGTCTACAATCAACTCCTTGATCTAGCCTGCATGCCAATAAACCTAACCACCTGATGGAGACTGGGCTGTTAAAAAAATACCGAGACACATCAACGACACAAGTAAGGAGAGTAGGATGAGGGAGCTGGAGATCAACTCTGATCCAATCAGTGCCATAGGACCGGGTCGAGTTGCCCTTGTGTTGTCTCAGATGCCCCACTGGACGTGGGGTCATGGGGATGAAGAATGTCAGTGGTGTGGATTTCTCCATGATGTCCGAAGCTGCTCCGTACTTCGCTTCTGGCACACCTGAAATATAACTTGGAGTCTGTGAAATTAAGTGTTCGACACTAGTCACATCTAGCCAACAAGTGGCACACAAACACTCATCATTGGCTTCCTTGGCAGACTTCAAACTGACAGATCTTTGGCAATGAGAATTAAACATGCAAGACTGCAAACAAAGCAAAACATGCAAGAATTCGCACATAACAGAATAACCTTTCTTCTTAATCTATGTTACAAACACACCGACAAATGTTAAAATATTATGTTCACAGCGAGCCTGAAAAGAGGCACAAAAATATGAATGAGATGGGAAAAACTAGAAGGCAAAAAACAAAAAGCAGCAAAAATAATTTATCTAATACTTAAAATACATAATCATTAACAATATATCTTGTGTGTACCTCAGCTGACACATGGAGCCATATAGAATAAAGCCCGACTATCACAGCTCAAGGAAAAATGACAGGAAATCCAACCATGTGCTCGACATACAGTGTTTAAAGTTCACACGTGAAAACAAAATACTTCACTGCATCAAAATATGTATGAAGATGAATTAACAAACCAACAACATGAAACAGATTGTTAAATGAGACAACCGATGTGCAAACAGACGATGGCAAGGGATAGGTTTGACCTTGTTCATGAACAGGTCTCTCAAAGTATGCAGTTTTCATTCATGTTTTCAACATGAAACAGGAGAGAATGCAATATGTAATGCAGGATATGATAAAAATTAACATTTTGGGGGATTTATCTTGAATATGGCATATTCATTCATTTAATCCAATAATTTACGAATCATTTATATGCAAAACTACAAACGAACGATAAATTCAACCAAAAAAGCTTCACATCTAGGAATCATTACAAGCCAACATAGTTTATATACTACTTCTACTCCCCAAACCTCCAAACCATATATACTAAGCAAAATCTAAATATATTGTACATTTGTATACTTATCCTGCATTACTCCTTAATTCATTTACTGCTATATTTGTACAGAAAGACAAAGCTGTGTGTGGTCCAGCGGAGGAAGAAGTTGATCCAACTAGTTGTGTGGTTAATACATCACACAGCACCCACATGACCACGGAAGTGATGACGTCAAGTATCTCCACAGCTCTGCTATGGGTGGGCCAGTTTAGACATAGTAATGCAGGATAATTATACAAAAGTAAAAAATATTTAGATTTTACTAAATTTGTTAACTTATCCTGCATTACTCCTTAAGGTTTCTGAATCAGATGGTTAGATGTGATCCTCAAGAGTCCCTCGTAAAAAAGTCCAGGGCCACTAGGTAATGGTGCTGCCCTTGAGGTGTTGTTTGCTGCACAAAAACAGAAGAAATTCAGCCAAGAATTTGGAAGACACAGTCGTGGGATCCTGGTGTTTCTGCTTACAAAAGGACTCAAAGTCCCTGGATAGAATGTCTGTGCACCATGGCTATGGCTTCAGCTGCTAGAGCTGGATAGCCCTTGGCACCTAATGCCCTTTGAAGATGTACCAGGCATGCAGGTGAAACCTGCTTGGAGAAGGGTGTGGTAACATGCTGTGTGGATGGATCAGCAGGTTTGGTTACTCTGCTGGTTCTAGTGGGTCGGTTGTGGCCAAGTCAGCCCCTTGCCAGCCACCAAGGCACGATGAAAGTCAGAGCGAGGCTGTGGGCTGCTCTGATCTTTTGAAGAAGCCTGGGAAGAAGTGCATGTGGCTGAAAAGCGTACGCTCTTAGGCCTTCCCAATGGACGCTGAGAGTTTCTACAGCCCAGGCCTGTGAATCCGGAACCGGAGAGATATTAGTCCACATCTCAAAGTTCTGGTTGGTGGCAAACAGGTCTATGTTTGTATAGCTGAGATGGTGACACACCAGGTTAAAGGCTTCGGTGTGGAGCTTCCACTCTTAGGGGGCCATCTTATCTGGCTTGGATACAGCATCCGCTACGACGTTCTGGCAACCTGGGATGTGCTTGACGAGAAATTGCAAGTCCAGTCAATCTACCAGATGGGAGAACCGGGACATCTGCTGCAGCAGGGAGTAAGAGTTCCAAGTTGTTTATGTGTGCTCCTCATCTGACCACAGCCCTGACACAATATGATCGGTCCTCCAGATAAGCCATCCCTGAAGAGAGGCATCTACAAACAGGTGTGAGGTAGGTGTTAGCTCGTTTATGGAGACACCTCCTAAGACATTCGACTTCATCGTCAACCAATCATGGACTGATCCTGGCACCTGACGAGCCAGGAACTGCTGAAATGGGCGCAGATGTAAGCATCCTCTGGATTTCAGATCCTGCTGAAGTGAAGCACTCGCGCTGACAGAGTGTAGTCAAAGTTGGATCGTTTATCAGTGAGAGATGATACCATGGCAGAGGATGTTGGAAACATATGGGTCCTCTAAGATGGCCCAACTTTGCCAAAATCGGCCTAGCCTCCCACCTACTAGGGTGTCAATGACTGGAATGACTGGGGATGAGAGTTCTCAGTCATTGAGGTCCGTTGATTCAGCGCTTACACCTATGGTCACCAACTCTGCCCTGGTACTTATCCAGGTGAGGTTGGTAATTGCCCTGATGTTTTCCTCTACCCCAACCTCTGAAATGAAAACAGATGGTCTTTGAGAAAATTCTGCCATGGCCTGATAATTCCCAGCCTTGGAAAACTTGTGCAACGCATGTTTGGACACATGTTTGGACACATGCTTCAAAGCATCCTGAGTGTAACTAGGTGCGAGAGTGGGTCTCAGATATCTCTCTGATATCTCTCCATTGAAGAGGGAAGAGGCAGACTAGGGTTGACGTAGTAACCTTCTCTTGAACTCAGTGAGTGCTAGGTAGCCAATGCACTGACTCATAGTGATCTCCATAAGAGCAGCCTTGAGATGATTGGGCTGTTGGTGGGTCATAACGATCATCAGATGATCAATGCAAGTAGGATTAGTCTGACCACTAGCTCAAGATAAGGATGCAAGAGCTGAAACGGTTCTAGAGAGCACCGAATCTATGTTTCTACAAAGGCTCACTGTGTGTCTGGTATTCGAACAGTCGTAGGCTCAGAGAAGCCAGCAATGCGGTGGAGATCATCTTCCAACTCAAAGGCATGGATAGAGAAGTGTTCTTTCTTGAATTGAGGAGCCTCAAAAGCTGGCATGATCATGTCTTTCAGCATTGGGTCCAGGTGGACTGGAGGCGTAAAGGCATTGGAAGCGCAAAGGCGTGGAGCACCATGTAGTTGCTCAGAGCCGCTGACAGTAGTTGATACGCCTGGGTAAGCATTGCCATCTAGGAGTTCGGAGGTGCCAGAGGTGGCGCCAATGCCTGGGTGGTCACAGAAGTGTAGATAGGCACAGGAGCCTGTGTAGTCATGAGTGCCTGTCATTGTCTGCCTAGTTGTTGGTGTCTGAATAGACGTAGGGGAGGCCGTGCAGACAGGCGTAGAAGAAGATGGAGGCTTCCAGCCCAAAGAGGACAGCATAGCTACGACTATAGGTGTTGCAGGGGTCTCTTGGGAGACAGACATCCTAGGTTGCCTGTAGTCCGCTAAGTACGGTGCTTCCCTGATACCTTCCGATACTTGTAGAAGGCTGTAGGAGAGAGGGGAGGGCAGAAGCTACACTTAGCAGCTACTAGACAGGGGTTGGTACAGTCCAGACACAAGGGGTGAGGAATCCTGCAAGACTTGTTACCATGGCAATGAATACAACGGGGCATAAATCTGCAATATAAGCAGAGGTTATAATCATAATGTGTACATTCAACAATGAGAAAGTGCAGACAATTCTTAACCAAAACTTGGCAGTAAAAAGCTAAAATTAAGCAATGTGAAAGTGAAAAAACACTTTAATTTCCAGTAGCCACTATCAAGCGCAATATATTAATGCAACAGAAAAAATAAATGTAAGACATGAAGTCACAAACCATAGCAATGATATAAATCACATGTGAAACATTGAATTAAACAAAAAGCAAAGGATGTCAGTAGGTTGCTGGGGCTTTTGTTTTAAAACACAACTAGTCAGTCAGTGACAAGAAATAATGTGAAGATATGTGACATCATCACTTCTGTGGTCACATGGGTGCTGTGCGATGGTAATAGCCACACAACTAGTTGGAACAACTTCTTCAGCTGAAACTCACACTTTGTCTTTCTGTCAAAAAATAGCAGTAATGCATCAAGGAGTTATCAGGATAAGTTAAAAACTAACTCAAATACTACTTAACCATCAAAAACCTTGAAAAGAAAATCAACAGAAATTGGGTTAAGTCCAAACAATTCTCTCAATACACAAAGTAGAACTTTTCTTGCCTGAGATGCAGCTTTCTGAGCATGTTTATCCCATGAGAAAGTGTTATTTGAAGTAATACCCAAATATGCATTAAATGACACATGTAAAAACACATATGCCTCGTCACTTACCGTTGAGAAGATAAGAGCTTTGGCTTTTGGGTCTTCCTTGCACACTTTCTTGATACAATTGACCACTGCCTTTACCTTGGTCGAGTGGCTGCCCTGAACAGAGGACAGTGTCAAAGCATTTAGTGTGGAGATATTTTTTTTAATGAAATTAATATGTTAAATTTTCTCCATATAACTGATCATTTACACCATGAATTAACAATAGGCAGGTTTGTTATCCCTTGAATTTATATATCATTATCTGAATATATATAGTGTTATGTGCCAGTATATATGTGGCAGTGTCATTTCAATAATTTATCTGTATATATATGGTATTGGTTTTAGACAGTGTAATTGGTGTATTTTATTAGATCATGTACGGTACAAGTTTCCAGCCTGATTGCTCCAAGCTGAACTTGGGCTGGTAAGTTCTTTTGTTTATTGTGAGGGGCGAGAGTATTCTTTTGTCTTGCTTTTAGAGGGCAAGCTTCTATACTAACACAAGCACTAAGTCAGTCTACTATATACAGCTCTCTCTGGACAGTCACGACATGAGAGTCATATTTTGCCCAAGACTTTCACAGCTTCATCTTCACTATAAATCTCCAAAGGTTAGTTTTAATACTAGATTATAAACATTATGTAGGATGTAATATTTGTTTTAGTACAGCATGTATAATTTAAACATTATTTTAGTGTAGATATACTTGTGTGATTTGAGTGTATGAATGTAATTTATGTCATAAGTACAGTAACGATAATAAACACAGCATTCATGTTTATGATTCTCTGATGTAATGTACTATAATATGTTTTTATGATAAAGGCGACAGATATAAGTATTTGTGTCCGCCATATTGTTTGCCATGAGAAATGTGTGTTGTTTATAATCCTGAGCATATTACAGCACAGGTAATGTGTATATTTATGTAGGTTTATCTATGACATTCTATTTGAGATAATGTTGGTAGTAGGTTTAGATTGAATTAATATGGCAGTAGATTACTATGTATATTATTTTATGATATTTATATTAAAGTTAGAATGACATGTGTATGTTATTTATAGATGGATCTGAGTGACGAGTGATTTGGCCTACTATCACCTGAGTGCCATACATTCGGTAGGCATAGTAATTTAGTTATTCATTGTTTATATTTCATGTATGTATTATATACATCTTGTATATTAAAGTGTATTGATACAGTTGAAGTAATATGGAAAACATCATATAATAATGTGGTGAATGCATTTTAATTATTATATCAATAACGGTGATATGTGCAATGTTTTAATGTGTATAACTATTTGTTCAATTATGTTCCAGGGTGAATATTGGTATGGAAAATAAACTTGTGGCTTTTTGGTCGCAACTCACCCCCAGCAGGCGTTGGTCTTAACTGTGATATTTACACCACCCTAACCTGCTACATATATTATAAGTTATTGCTCATGACTTTTAGTGGCAGAAGATTTGCAAATTTTACAGTAAATTATATATTTATATACTTATCCTATCTCACACTATGCATTTCATTTCCCTAGCCTGTATTGGTCATACAACCCTGAAATATACACGAGGAAGCTGGTGCTAAACATGCTTCAACCAGAAGATTGTCACACAACAGCATCTGAAGATATGAACTCATGATTCGGGTAGATCACTGCGCTGAGTGAAAAGAACCCTTTACGTTACTAGGACACAACGTTCTAGGTCAAAGATAATGTCTCTTCGGATGAGTGTTGACTCTCCAATGAGTACTTGATCTGGGAACCTGAGTGTACAAATGATAAACAAAAGAGTGGACCTCAATCATTTATTCATGATGTTCCAAATGGGAGCACCTTCCATTGGTAGTGAAGATCTTGAAAAATAAACTGGTGGTGTAGGCGTGGTGTCGAGCCTAGGTCGAAGTAACAGGAGCCACCTGCGATGCATTCGTGGTTGTAGAGTCTCTGGGTTGTACAGTTGACTGTCTGGAGTGCTGCTGAAGAGCCACCTACAAAGACCGGAGAAGAGAATCAAAAAGCGAAACCAACAGGGAAGTCTGATCTCTATGATCCCATGAAGTCAGTAAGGGGGCTGTCCCTGGAGGAACCGTACTAGTAGAAGGACCTGCCGAGGGATGTTGAGAAGGAGGAGCCAGTGACGGAGAGTGCAACGCTCTGGGTGATCATTGGTCTGGACGCGTAGCAATGGGGGAAGCGGAACGTGAATGAGAGGAAGGTCGGCGTCAATCCTCATATTGATCCTCATCTCGATGTCAATGTTGATGTCGATGTGGAGGAGGATCATACCAATAGTAATCAGGCATTGAACAGTTATCCGAATAAGGGTGATATCAATGATCCCTGTAACAATCAGGGGAGGCAAACGGATGGTACCGCATGGGTCGATATCAGTGTGACGGAGACATTTATCGGTCCCAATCAAGCTCCCTGTCCTATCCATAGCTTCGAGATAAGTGTCGATAGGGATGGTGTTGAGATGGGATGGCAATCAATTGGAATTACGATGACCGTCGGTGGAACTGGAGAGACCATGGTCATAGGTGTAGGATCGATCTGTGGATGGATGACGCTCCGGAGAGTTGGAATAAGTCTCATCAGGAGGAGGAGGATCTCCCTTCTGTTTCGTGTTAGGTCCTTCGATGATCGAACCCTTGGTAAACGATCTTGAAAAAGTCGACCTGTAGACCATCTGTCTGTTGAATGAGTCTTGGAGTATCGATCCTTTGAATGGCAACCTTGGAAGATTGTTACCGTGACTAGCGAATGTCCACCCTTGCGATTCGATCCTAGTGGTCGATCTTTGGAGTGTCGTTCCCTGGTCGGGTGAGGTTTCTCCTGTCAATCATCTGCTGTGGGTCGGGAACGTTCCCTACTTCTCCTATTTCCAGTAGGCGACGTTGAAATTGTATGGGAAGAATCAAAAGCAACTTTGGTGGGTAAAACCAGAGGAGCCTGAAGAGAAGAGACAGGTCTTGGCGAAAAAAATGTCGACTGGTCAACTGTGCTATTCCATGAAGTTGATGATAGATGTCATCCAGTTGATGGTCGTTGAAAACCAACTGCTTCAGTAGTCGGATGTAGTACTGTAGAAGGGTCCATAGCAGTAACTGCTAAACCATGCACTTGTCTGATGTAGTTGACTGAGTGTTAGTCTTTGAAAGTGAAACGCTTAAATTAGTCGATAGTGAGGAGTTGGTGAGAATCTTGTCATACAGAAAACTGTCTGAGACAGCATCCTCCTTGAACAATAAGGATGTGATAGTAGAAAACGGTAGTTGCTTGACAACCGATTTTACAGTTGAATGGATGCAAGCTTTCATATAATCCCACTTGGGCTTCTTAGTAAACAAAGGTCCATGTTTGGTATCCCATGATTTTGATCTCCGGTCAGTGTTCCGCTTCTGACATTTATGTAGGTATATAGTAAAAGTCTAGTCTGATAGGTGGGAACATTCCAGATACCGGATTTGCAAACACCACGACTGCCAAAGCATAACATGTGAGGATCCACCAGTGAAAAAATATGACAAAACTTCTTGCAGGACAGACGTTATATCTGGTCCTTCCCCATAAAGTTTGCAAGAAATATACTTGAACTCCTGTCAAAAAACAAAAAAAAGAACAGAAAACGCAAGACATTTTCTCGAACAATAGCACATCTCCACATGGAGGCGAAAGAGAAAGAGAATGAACATGTCAGGTGATCAGACCACTTACGTCATGGTGCACAGGATTTTGGTGACCTGATTGTTGAGCTGGTTACCATGGTGATGCAAGGGGTGTTTGGGTGAAATGGGCTTAGATGCTGGAAACTTTGTTTTAGGACATTTCCACATAAGGATCGGAAGAAGAAGGATGAAATGAATAGTGTGAGTTAGGAAAAGTTTAAGAATTGAAACTCTCATAAAATGTTGTTGGTTGGTATGGCTATGGTAAGTGGCCGACTTTTCTGCCTGTTCTAACACTGTTTCCTGGATTCAAGAACGGAGCATTTGCCTCATTCAAGACATTCGACTGACAAATTCTGGACATTTGTGAGTGCAATGATTTGTGTACAGGGCCTGTTATTTATTGCTGTTGCCAAATATTTGTTGGCCTTTTGATTGTAAAACTAATACTGTGTGTTATTTATCAACTGTGTGTGGTTGTTTACTGATTTCACAACTTAGTTCCGTATGTACCGATGTCTGAATTAACTTGTAACAATAGGAGAGAAGTGCTATGTATGACACTTACTATTACTATTGTATCTTCTTCTTCTTCCTCAGCTGATTTCTTTGTACTGACATATGAGATGTCGGAATGATGTGTTGCCTGGCGACACAGGGCACACTTCAGTGAACGATTGCGCCCCCCAAAGCTGTATTGTTCCACCATAATCCGTATACAGTCCAGGCAGTAGCAGTGACCACACAGCAGAACACTCCACTGCACCAAATACAAAAGGTAGTTACCAGTACAGAATACTTCATTCCTTTATCATGTTTTGTTTATTATCTTTTTATCAATAGACCCTACCCATAACATTTCAATCCTATAAACTTAGGACTGAATACCTGTACAGTCCCAATATCATATCACAAACAAATCATATTGGTAGGCCTTCAACTGCTTTGTTTTGCTATGACCTGTGATCTTGAAGCCAATGTGACTTCAGTTTCCAATTACAAGTAGTTTCTCCTCAAGATGACCTGGCTGCTGTGGAACAACTTGCCCTGACGTCAGTACTCACTTCTACCCCAAGGGCTTTCTGACATATTGGGCAGGGATCAGGGTTGGAGCCATTCCCATCCTTCCCTTCCTGAGACTGAAACACATAACATGGCTCAATATAAATTATCTTTTGAGGCCATTTCCACCAGAGGAGACCTATTGCTGAAAAGGGATATAAACATGAACTCAGTGATGCGGGAAAGCTCACTGGCACTTCGACTGCCACTCATTGGAAATTTTAAGAGCCTTTCCAATATACACCAATCACATAATTAGTGCTGTTACAACATGAAGTTTTCATAATGCCAATACCTGACCTTGAAAGGGAGCTTCAACTTAACAGGTCATCAAATCTTACTCAGACACAGTCCCCACCCAAGAGATAATGCTGATCAGTGTTATCTTATTCCCATCATAAATACTCACTGACACTGAAGGAGAGTAACATTCACTGTTACCCAATCATATGTTGGAAAAAACATATAATTCATTAACTTCACCTTTGCCAAATTGGTTAGGTACAGCAGTTGTCCAAGTTTCTTCCTCAGCTCCACCTCTGCATTAGCCTTGTCTCCAACCAGGCGCATCCTGTGCACTGCCACCTGCACAACACAAACAACATGACACCAGTTAGCGAGATGGTTTGTCCTGTGGAGACTGTACATGGCATGTGCACATAAATAAACATGTAAAGATTGAGTGGAATGTATCTGCCCCCTCGCTGCTGGGATTGTTTGTTTGTTTTATAATCCATCAATTCTAATCCTCATCACTTAGGATTTTAGAATGTTTATTTCTTGGATTGTAAATGCTATAGTTACCAAAGAAATATATCGATCAAACATTCGTAATTGATACTGCAGAAGATATCTAGGTAGGTGGCTTTGTGTAAATGTAACATAAACTTGTACTGTGGCAACTAACATTTCACCATAAGAAGTGAATCAATGTCTGAGATGTAATACCTGTTATCTTCAAACATACTTGTCATTGATGGCAAAAGGGGAGTGCTGATGATGAATGTCTAAACATACTGGAAACTTCTGAAGGTGTTATCATCGGAATAAACTTTCTGCTTGTGCAGATTCACAGAAACAATGTTCAAGAAAACCAAGAAAACAGCATTTTCACCATTCCTTGCCATGGGCCACATTAGAAGTTTGTTCATATAGTTGTGAAAAGTAGGAAGTTAATGATGAAGAACATGAAGCAAGGGATGTAACTCTGGAAAAAATCATATTTATGGCACCAATTTTCACTCATTAATATTTGATGGCAGTTATTGTTTGGAAATGGGGAAGTTAAAATAAGGAAATTCACATACTATGTAAAAGGCAACAGCAGATCCCTTGGTCAATATGTGTGCAAAGATGATGGTATCTTTAACAGTTGTGCTCTTGGAAATGAAATGTGAAGCTCCACTGAATATCATGTCATGAGCCATTTGGAGGAGTAAAATGATTAATCCTTACTTCATACAGCTTGCTACAGTCAACATATGCTTACTATATACAGTTTGTAATGCACAAAAACTTACAATTTCAATCATCAAATGGAACAACTAAAGACCTAAACCTATGACATGACATCAATCAGTTTCATAGATACATGTCAAACATGTCATGCATCCATCAATCAGAGTCATATAAGTCATACATTGATCAATCAAGGTCATACATACATGGCATACATCCACCAATCAGTGTCATACATACATGGCATACATCCATCAATCAGTGTCATACATTCATGTCATACATCCATCAATCAGTGTCATACATACATGGCATACATCCATCAATCAGTGTCATACATACATGTCATACATCCATCAATCAGTGTCATACATACATGGCATACATCCACCAATCAGTTTCATACATACATGTCATACATCCATCAATCAGTGTCATACATACAAGTCATACATCCGTCAGTCAGTGTCATACATACAAGTTATACATCTGTCAATCAGTGTCATACATACAAGTCATACATCCGTCAGTCTGTGTCATACATACATGTCATACATCCGTCAATCAATGCCTAACATGCATGTCATCCATAACCTTCACACAGTGATTAGAAAGCTTCATACAGCATACAGCATACAGAAACAAGAGGAACAGCATGATGATAACGTGATGTTGTACCTGTCCTCTCTCTATTACATTTGGCTGAGGGATCTCTGACTGAGGTTCATCCTGAAGGCGGACACGAAGTCTGGTTGTCGCCATGTCAAGTTCATCTACTGCTGACACCTGTTCTCTGGCTGCAAGCCATACTGCTCTCAGAGGCTGACAGGATAACCATTCCAAAATATAACCCATTTCAAAACCAATATCAATTTTTAATGATAGTCCATTTTAGGTGAGATGAAGAATGTTGTTCCCAACAGAAAACAATCATTGGCATCTCTCTTCAGGACATCTGCAGTATTTATGAGCAGCAAATAGTTACGAAAGCAAATAAAATATGATAATGGTAACCAACTTTCCAGAGGATTATCATTTGCAAAAGCCTAAGGTCTGGCATAATAGCCCAATGAAATTGAAATGGTGAGGAAGGAATTTCAAAATCTGCTTCACATCCTATCTGTAACATATCTGTAACAGCGGCCATTCAGTACCGCTGAATAGTGACCAGTAGATGTTCTCAAGTATAATTGTAACGTTTATCCACATAACAGAAACTGATTGTCAGTAGGCTTTTACCATGTAGACATTTTATAAGGAGACGATTTGGATGAACTCCTACAATTGGTTTTCTACATGCCGACACTTGCAGGAATTATACAGATGATGGAATCCATACCCAGTCCTCAGTTCTCCAATTAAGGTTATTATAATTATGATTAGTTATCACATCTTACTCATCTTAGTTAGGTAGGTAGAGCTGTAGATGACTGTACCTTGAATTCCTTTTTCAGTGCCTCCAAGTGACGTATGTGTGCAGCTCCTGCATGAAGCAAGTTCTTCTGATGATGTGGCACTATAATATAGTAGAGAATCACTTCAATTATTTTGTACAGATGAGTCAATAGATTGACATCACAGGGATTATAGCAAATTCAATGTTATATATTCTATCCTAAGTTTAGACCAAAATGTCAGGTCTGTGGGTGATGTATGACTGGAATTGGGCACTATGAACATGCTTATACTGCTGAATACACAAAGAGTAGTGCCACTCCATGTACCTCACCTGCATAGGTAGTCAACAGTTTAAAAGGTCAACAAAGACGGACAATTAACAAAAGTTGCTGTCAGCATTGATATTTGATAGCTAACAAAAACCGATGATTTAAACAAAATATGATGTCACCTTAAGGCGAAACACCCAAGCCCAAGTTCATCTTGTCAATTTGGCAATGTCAAATATAGCTCAGAATATAAAACATTTGCTAAGATTGAACATACAGGTTTACCCATACTACTAGCTACACATGTACCAAATTTCATTCCATCTTGCAAACATATGGTAGAGTAAAAATATATGGTAGTGTAAGATAAAAAGTTTCAGCTTTCATATGGTTGAAGTGCAAAGGTAAAATTCAGGGTCACAATTTGAAACATTGTTCAAAAACAGAACATATATGTTCAGCCCAAATACTTACTACAAAATGTATCAAATTTCATTACATTCCAATAAAAAATGTTTGAGTTATGGCCATTAAACGTTTTTTCAATATAACTAACATGGCAATCATATTGAAAATCAGTCCAGAATATCTGGAACCAGTGTCATCATTGGTGTGAATAAGCATGTGAAATTTCACCTTCATTGGTCAAGGAGTTTCTGAGGATGCCATTTAGAAAGTGGTCAAATCTAACAAATGTATTATTTCTTTGTAAAGTACAGATTCTAGTCCTTTTTTTGGTTGAGTACCGTCCAGGATTCAAACCCACACTGCCAGAGTGAGGCACCTAATCGCCAGCACACAAAGTCAGCGATCCAAACCACTCAGTCACCGAAGCTTCCACAAAAACGAAAGTCCGACAACTTGTAATCTAGATCTCGTATTTTGTTTACCCCTCTGACAAGTGTAAATTGGCTAGGCTCCCATGGCCGAAAGCTATGAACACACAATGCCATTTAGAAAGTGGTCAAATGTGACAATGTTATATTTGGGACAACACTTTCTTTGTAAAGTACGAGAATCAGTGTGATCGAAATGCAAAGGTGAAATCAAGGTCACAATATTGACAAAACGGAACATTTACGTTGAGCTCCACTACAAACTACACATTTATCAAATTTTATTACATTTTGAAAAAAAGATAGTTGAATATCAGTCATTAACAGATTTTTCAATATGGCTGCTGTGGTGGCCAAAAAATTATAATGTCGTGAAAAACGGAGCTAACATGTTTGGCCACACTACTAACTACATATGTACCAAATTATCTTTTGAAAAAAATGTCTGAGTAATAGCCATAAATCTAACAATAGTTATCATTGTGTATAATTCTAAGAATACTACCTCTAACACATCATAGCCATAAATTCCTGTTTATGCTGAGAACCACATTACAAATTTAAATAAATTTTCAACAGACGTTCTCTTCACTGCCCAAATATCTAATAGTTGTGAGGGAAACCCTATCCCTTGTCAGAGATGCCACTGTGCATGTGAAAGGCGGGAATCACCTCATTTCTTTCAACCCATGACCCTCATCAACTAGAGGTGGGAGGGATTAATTCCTGATGTAATAGAGGTAGCATTCTTAGAATTATACACAATGATAACTATTGTTAGATAGTTCTTGTGAATACCCTACCTCTATTACATCATAGCCAGCATACACCAG
The DNA here is from genome assembly GCF_022045235.1 of Haliotis cracherodii. Classification (NCBI taxonomy): domain Eukaryota; kingdom Metazoa; phylum Mollusca; class Gastropoda; order Lepetellida; family Haliotidae; genus Haliotis; species Haliotis cracherodii. The sequence goes on from NW_027266286.1 coordinate 37,985,448, forward strand.
AGGGACCGGTGGTATCTGGTATTTAGCACCCCTTAGATACTTGGCTTTTGTGAAGTGGGAATACAAGGATTGTATACAAAAGGGACCAAACGGGATATGTCTAATGACCTACCTAACTTCAAGGCTAGACATAGAGAAAACGTCATATTATGAATATAATATACATATCTTTAGCCACAAATGTGATACTTAGACATAATATGATGTCACATCCGGTGATGACATCACCTGTGATGTCACTTCCGGTTGTCATTCCATGACCTCGTTTGCGATATATGTCTTCTATGATTTCATACCACCTTATGACGTAGTTTCCGTTATGCCCTTATGGATAGTGATATTCAACATATTTTGAAGTTAGTCCGGACATGAGGTCTTCCATAACGTTACTTCCAGTGGTAGTACATCATACATCCTAGATTATCATGTAGAAACCGTATATCACTTGTATCCTTTCGATCTATGATTTCAGTGTTGCCACTTGACTTGTCTACTATCCAATAGCAAACTAAGTACAGAGGTCAACTTACCCTGAGTTCATGAGGTATTATGAAATCTTCACACACACACACACACACACACACACACACACACACACACACACACACACACACACACACACACACACACACACACACCAAGTTCCCGAGAGAAGAAGGGGTGTCAAGGCTACTTGGAGACTATCACCTGGGCTGCCACCAAGGGTCCCAGTGTATACAGTGCATCCAGATTGGTCTGTATGTCTCGTGAGTTAAAGTTTGACAATGTGTTATGGGACTTCCACTGGCGGCTAGCTACGACTTGTTCAATGGAGACTGTATTCCATATGGCTAGACTTGTTGCAAGAGCTCTGATCTTGTGAGGCCTGCAGCTTCCCCAATTTGGTGTGGAGACATGTGCCAGTTTGAACTATCGACAATCGCCGATCTGGGCCACCCGCAAAGTACCCTTGCTTATGTCCTTTTCTGACGAGGGTTTGCAACAGATAAAAAGGCGTTTTCTCTGCTTTCTGTGGGGTTGAGTATCTGTAATGAGGTATCTCAAGGCTGTTATGGGACAAAGTAATCTGTTCGGATAGTCCACACTTTTACTTAAGGCTGGTATCGTACATTGCCTGGCTCCGAGTGGGCTGAAAGTCGACGACTGGTTTTGGCAATAAAATCTGGAAGTGATCTAAACGACACTGATTTCCATATTTGGGTATAAGTTACAGTGGACATGTGAGATAGCGTGTAATTCTGATACACGAGCCGCAGTGGCCATGGCTAGGAGAAAAAAACACGTTTTTCCAGGAAACTAATAGTAATGTTGCACTACTCATGGGCTCATAAGGTGGTTTCATCAATGCTGACAATACTATAGATAGATTCTATTTTGGAAATATACGTGGTGTTACAATGTCTTCCAGTGCAAAAGACTTCATGAGTCAATTCAGTACTGGGTGGGTACCTATAGATAGGCCATCGTCTTGTAATACTTATGCCAGGGTGGATCCATAGCCTTTGATAACGCCATGTTGAAATTTCTTGTCGTTTCTGACGTACAGTAAGAATTCGACAACAATAGGTATCTTTATCTCCATGACGAACTTGTCCCATCTGTTGTTGCATAGGGCAGACGATGCTGGTCTTCATGAGCTTGCCACTCTTTGTTCAGCCGATTTAGAGAAACCGACGGCTTGCATTTTATGCGAGATAACTTCCAAGCGTGAAGGTGGAGATTGTCGAGGCGGACGTAAAATATGTCCGTTTTCGGTGGTCCCATTAAATCATGACATAACGGGAGTTTCAGACCTTTTTCCATTAGGAGGGGTAGTAACCTTGGAAACCAAGCCCTGTTTGGCCATGCTGGGGCTATAAGAATTATGACGCAGTCTGTCTCTTCTATTTCTTCAGAACTCTGTCTAGAAGAGCCCATGGGGGAGATGCGTAAGCAAACATTCCCTCCCAGTCCATAGAAAGAGCCTCTACCTGGAGAGGTAGCGTGTCTGGTACAGGGTTGATGTAGACTGGTCGTTTGTTGTTGAGTGAGTGAGTCAGGGAGTGAGTTTGATTTTACGCCACTTTAGCAATATTCCCGCCGTATCACGGCTGAGGACATCAGAAATCGGCTTCACACATTGTACCCATGTCCGGAAACTAACCCGGTCTTTGGGGTGACGAGTGAACGCTTTAACCATTAGGCTACCTGACCGCCCCCAGTTTGTTGTTGAGACATGTGGCGAATAGGTCTAGGTTTGGAGTATCCTATAGGTAGGTTGTCAACTTGAATACCTCAGGATGTAGTGACCGTTCCATGGGTACGATCTTTTTTTCCCGGGATAGGTAATCTGCTAGGATATACAACTTGCCCGGTATGTGTCTTGCTTCGATCCTGCAACTCACTGAGTCTACGTGTAGCCTCCTACAACAAAGGTTGATATTTTATGCCCACCCTGGTGCTGTATGTAAGCAACCACGGTCAAGTTATCTGTAGCAATCTTTACTGAAAAGTGGTGCAGACAATCTAGCCATGCTTCTAGAGCTAGATATATCTCTCTCATTTCTAGGCAACTGATGTGTAACTCCTTTTCTTGGTGGACCATTTTCCCTGTACTGAAATATCGTCCACATGGGCACCCCAACCCTCTCCGGACGCGTCTGTGTAGAGTTGATGTAGAGGGGAGGGGGGAATATGAGAGTCGAATACAGGGCATGACATTCTGATGAGTTAGCCACCAATGCCGTTATGAGATTTGAATTGGCGGGGATTGAATTAGTGTTTCTAGCTCTAGGATTTTGGTGGTGTTCATCCAGTTTTGCAGGGGTCATAGCTGTAGTCTGCCTCTGCAGGTCAGATCTTGGATGGAGGTGAGCGTGCCAAGGCAAGACATCTACCAGCATCTTGATTTGATGGGTTGATAGTGCACTTGATATCCTGTCTTTGACCCTTGAATATCTGTCCTCTCGAGGGCTGCTATGCTCATGTTGAGTAGAAACCTTGTGCCTATGTAGGTGATGTCCTGTGTGGGTACTAATCCTGATTTTGATGATGAACCAGGAAACCTAAGTGCATTAGTAGCTGAATAAGGCACACTGTATTTAATCTGATCCGTGACTTTTCCTGATCGGCCGATTGGAAGTCGTCTATATATCCGTGTAACCTTATGAGTTTAGGTGGGCGAAACTGATGACGGGATCGGTGATCCTGGTGAATAACCATGGGGCAATGGATGTACTGAATGGAAGTACCCTGAACTGGTATCTCTGACTGTTGACTGTGTAGCGCAGATATCAACGATGACTTGGATGGATGGGGAAGATAAGCGTCCTGGAGAACTTAGCTTATCATTTTTTTCCAATCTGCTTGTCTTAGGCATTCTCCAACTTCTTTTTCGAGCAGCCATGAGTCATCTGTGATGGCTTTTCAGTTGTCTGCATGCGTACTGCATAAGGCGACCTCCGACTGGTCCCTGAGTAGGGGGAGTGCTGAACTTGGGCAGTCTTGGATCGATGTCTATGAGACAGGCTAGTTCGACGGGATTCAATGTGGTTGTAGCGTTGATATTCTGAAGTTCTAAATCGTTGTCCAATGGGCAGGCAATGTCAGCAGGGTCTGAAGAAATCTGTTGAGCTCTGGTTAAGTCATTTCCAGTGGTATCAGCCTCAGAAACCTCCTCTGCCTCTACATCTTTGTCTTTGTGAAGTGGGATGATCATCTTTGGAGTTCTTTCTCTTGGGGTGAAACGATCTGTCCTTCCATTTAAGGCTTCAAAAGAATCCCAACCAGAGTTCACATGACGAGATTTAGGGTTCTGTTGTTTATGCTGGAAATCTGCAGGGTGTTTCTGGATCTTGGATGCCAATGAGATTGTTGATTCTTGAAACTTCTGACAAGTCGATGATGCTATAGCTTCTTTCACTGACTTCAGCCTGCCGTTGAATATCTGTGGAGCTGTAATAGGCTGTGATAGCATGGAGCTTCTTAGCGGGTCTGGAAACATATGATGAACTTGCGGTAGCAGATTTCTTTGCATGAGCAGGAACTGTGCTCACATCCAAACTTGTGCTGATTGAAGATCTTCCTGCATCTTCAGCATTTGGTCCAGTGAGCTGTGAAAAAACCTGGTCTGCTGTAGGTTCATCTCCATGGGGGTGTCTAAGGGAAGACCTTCGCTCTTCGTGGCAAATTCCAGCTGCAATCCAGTTAATATATACACTGATATTAATCATCTGTTTATTGATGTTGTGAAAGTCCCTGTTTGTGGCCATGTCAACGTGCATTCTGGTGTTAGGTTTCTTAACAAGATCATAGAAATCTTCATCAATACTAGGCTGTTGTGCGAAAAGAGCATTGTGTGTCTTGTAAGCACTTTTAATAATAGCAGGCATACCAAGTCTGATATGATGCGCTGATGAAGCGTTCAATGATGCTTCGATTTTATTGATGACGTCATCAATATATGACGGACAGGGGAGGGTATGAAATTCTTCAGTTGCTGACAGGTTCTTCATACCCAGCACGTTCTAACAAGGGTTTGGCAGCCGTGTTGTCTTTGTTATCTGGTTGAAAGGCCGGCATCAGATTATAAAGTTCTGCAATGATATCTTTAATGGAATAATTATTTGGTTTGTAATTATCCCCCGTAGTAGAGTCTCCATTGCATGAAGAACCAGTGTTAACAATAGAACCGCACACCCTGCTCAGGCTGCGCCTGGCTAGGGGTAGAATAATCCCGGTCACCTGATCTATGGCTAGCGGAGCGGGAATCACGTGTTCTATAACTGTATGATTGTGACGTAACATCCACTTCACTTTCCCCGCCCCTATAACTGGACTGTGTGACGGTATGGGATGGCGCACGCTTGGGAATTCTATCCTGATTTGCTCGATTTTTGTTGTCAGTTCGTCTATCAAAGTGGCTAGAAGATGACTGGTGTGTATTTCTGTGCACACTGTGATGCGATGTCTGTGATTCATGATCTACCCTATGATGTGCGTGGTAGGGAGGGGATCTATGAGATTCAGAGATTTGATGTTGCCCACAACCTGAACAGAGGAGCGTCTGTTTTTGGGATGAAGTCCTCATCCCACAACACATTCTCTAACTACTTACTTACAAGAGCCTTCTACCCTCTTATACCCCTGTTCTCTGCTTATAGAACCGCTCACGGCTTGTCTTTAGTGAAGCTTGAGATGATCTAGTGTGGCTTGTAAGTGTACGTGGAACAGCAATCATGTGTACAAATGTATGCAACAATAAAATTTCCTTATTGTCATCTGGACACACAGGAAAGAAGTGAGATGATTCCTGCCTTGCGCATGCGCAGTGGCGTTGATGAGGAATAGGATTTCCCTCACAACTATTAGATATGTTGGCAGTGAAGAGGACGTCTGTTGAAAATTTATTTAAATTTGTAGTGTGGTTCTCAGCATAAACAGGAATTTATGGTTATGATGTAATAGAGAGCTCATGTGGCAGCCATATTGAAAATCAAATTATAATCTCTGGAACAAATTGGGGAATCATCATTGGTGAGAACAAGTGTATGGAATTCAGCTTCATTGATTCAGCGGTTTCTGAAGAGAAGATATTTATGACAGGTGATGGACAAAGCATGATGCACATCACACAACGGAAGATATATGCTGGACAAGCAGGCCATGAGATGCCAAATGAATTTCAACGGGTATTATGAAGAAGTCCAATGTGGGATATCCTGTAATCCTTCACAGTACCCTCTGACAGCCAACTTGAAAGATTTGAAGGAACTATGCTGCATATACAAACCACCATGGTGTCTGCAGAAGTTAAGGATGCTCTTTAGAGTCTTTTCCACATCACTATCAGCCCACGTCCCCTGGCGCTTGGTGTTCACTTGATGCACCATTTCTTGACCTTCATTCATGCTTACAATACCCCTGAAATGAAATTAGGATGCATTATGGCTTTCTGAGAAAGTGTACCTACAAACTGTTTTGTGAGGTTGTTTTTTTCCTCATGACCTTTGACCTTTTCATGACATATGCCAAAAGTATTCCCAGGGGCCATATGAAAGAAATCCATGGAGGACCAATATCTAATGTCAATAAAATGTGTGTGGCAGACAGAACAATAACTGGGTGCAATGTCAAATTTCCACAGAATGATAGAAGATTACGATAAACTTCAAACAAAGCCAATGGTGTACCAAGTTGTTTGAAATAGACTATAATTACAGGCGATACATTGGGGAGACTCTCAAAAAAATAAAATGCAAATATTTCACGAAAGGGGTGAATGGTGAATAAAGATAGAAAATATTAAGTTAACATTTGAAATTGTAAAGACTGCAACCCTTGAAAATTGTTCTACGACCATTGAAAATTGTAAGTTATCTTAATGATGGGATAACAGAATGTACTTGGAATGTTGATTCACTGATTAAATGAGTGATGTGAGATTTCATTTTGGAATATGCAATATAGTTTCAGTTTAAATACAAAAATGCTCCTAGATGTACTGATTTTATGATATAATCATGCGATATGTAGAAAACAAAATAGAATAAAATTAGCACAACACATTTTGAAATATAAATTGTGCTTTCAATACTATGTGACGCCCAAACAATTGGTATCCTTTTGGCAGAACTGACTGACAAAGTATCTTGTCATCACAGAAGTATCATTACAGCTCAATATCTGATTCGTCAGAGGAAGAATCCAGATCGGTGGTAGTGTCATTCAACGAGATGATGACTGGGGCAATGAGGCTGGTATAAACTCCATCACATTTGTGGTACCCTGTATTAAATGGGTGTTTTGTTCAGTCAGATCTGGTCCATAAGCTGTCTGATGGTTTGAATATGACATTGCAAGAAGTTAGGTTACCTTGCATCCCTGCATTCACAGTGCTCAAGGTTGGCATGCCTGTACCTGGTTCACACACATTGTGATAACTGGCGTGGTCAAAGACAATAACACTGAGTTATTCAGATTCGATAGAAGCTGGTCTTCCGTCCACTGTAAGAACACCTTCTCATTCATTTCCTGATGATAATCACCACCAGCCTTTTTAGCTTCAAAGACTTAAGTCACACCTGTCACTGAGTCTTTTCTCACAGGTTCCAGCATGTAACACAATTAGTCTGGTCATTCTGTAATTTAACCTCAAGAAAATTGCAACAAAATATTTAACGACTGTTTCCTTTTAATTGAATGTATTTGAGTTTGTATTAAAAAGTCTACCAAAATCAACCTTCGGAAAAATGGTTAATTCCCGCATCAAAAAAGATAAAAACCAACGAGGAGAATGAGGCATCTACGGGCCGCCGTACATCAAGAAGAGCCCGCAAAGGGAGATAATTCGTAGTGATCCTGCCTTGGAAAATATTCAGAAAAAAAACAACGATAACGGAGCCATATTATTTTATTTTTTTAAAAATGTAATTAATAATGATGAAAATAATAGCAGTTGGCTTCCAATATATTTCTAACATGCCCATCAACCATAAATTGTATAGCGTCGTCTGCTATGTAACTATGGCTGCACCAGCAGAGAAATGTGTGTTAAACACGACCGATAACCAAATTCCTGTCTTTTATAAATTCATCCAACATTGTTACAATTATTAGAAACATAATTATGTGAAAAATTATATCGAAAAGTGGACCCTCCTTGATAAAATAAAAAATGTATGGAAGCCCATGAGTGACATGATGTATAATCATTTGCGTAATGCTTATGTAATTTGCAATTCATTAAATTCATTACATTTTACAACCAATCTTGACATCGGAACAAGTTACCTATTTCTAAAACACCCGATATTGACATTTCTCGTCTTGAGTGCATTTGTTTTACTGTTTAAAGTCACAAAATTAACTCTCTTAACCGGCTTGTAACTTTTTTTTTGTCTGGGGAATTGGTGAAAAACGGAACCAGGAAAATTCAGCAAATGCAGATGTAATTACTTGAAATATATAGGAATTTAAACATCTTTACTCTCTTTTGGCACGATGCTGTAAGATATTTTTCTTCTTTCAGAATTACCATTCTGGAACGGCATGATCTCAGACAACAGTGCCAGTGGTTTCTGTCTCCGTTTCTTGACTTGAAACTAAATTTGTAGCAGGAGTAGACCAAATACTGTCCCCAAATACAGCGAGGCACTTGTGTGTTTATTCGCCGAAGGCCCCGGTTCGATTCCCCATATGGGTGCAATGCATGAAGCCCATTTCTACCGCCAAACAAAGATCTAGGGACATTCCATTAGGGATTGCTCTCGGGGGCACGGGTGGCCCAATCGTCTAAGGCGCCGCAATTCGCTGTGCAGAGTTGCGTCCCTTAGGCACCCCGGAAACCTATGATTGTGGGTTCGAATCCTGGTTTGCCCCGATTACGTTTCTAGGTTTGTCAGCACCATACCCGTGCTCGTGGGTTTCACCGAAGACCTGCATCACTTCGGGCTTTCCTTCCATATTAAGCTGACACACCGTGATATAACTGGAATATTGCTAAAAGCGGCGTAAAACCATACTCACTCACTCACTTGAGCGTTTGCCATATTGCTATGCTATGCAATAGTCTATGATTATCTTGTACTTATACTCAAATTGAATAGATTCGCTCACTAAAATAAATGAATCTATAGTCAGTATAGCCTGTGTTCACTCAGCGTATCAGCGACAGTAATAGATAACCTGCTGACATGAGTTTCGCTGGGGCCCCTTTCACCAGAATAGACTATAGTCGGCCAACTACCCATGCGTTACCAAGTTCCAGTTCTTTATGATATTAACATATTTATTTCCTTCTTTGATTTATTTACTATACCATATACTTGTTGGTTTGACATTCCAAGTGCTTTGCATGCTCTGAAGTACACCCTATCAACAGTGACCCCTATCTCTCTCCTTTACAAAATACTTGCACCAGTAGACGTTTGCTACTATCGACTCTGTGTCACCAACCATGATTGTGTTCTACGTATACAATACTTCATGCATCATGGGACCTGATGCCATTAAACACTTAAAAAATACTAAATACCATTATTCCAATTCATCACATCATTCATATTAAGAGGCATTAATATACCATTAGGTTCTCAAATTATAATTATGGGATAAAAGTATGTTTCTGATTTCCTTCATTGGACTCAGTCAAAATAATCAAACCTCTTTTTTTGATGAAAATCCCTCCTGTAAAATTGCAAATAGAACTGAGGCATATTTAAATCATACACACCCGTCCAAGGACAACCCTTTTTGATGAGGTATTTTCATAAAACATCTTTCTAATCTGTTTTATTAACGATTCACAGCAAAATCGAACAAGAGTTATCATTATTAATAATTCTAAGAATACTACCTCTATTGCATATCTTCCATAAACCCTGTATTTTGGCTTCAATCACACTCTAAATTCACAATTTAGATTTTCAACATACAACCTTTTCATTGTTAATCACACAATTAGTTGTAGCCAAGTAGTCTCGTAACTACCCAAGCCATGACGTCATATAATGGCGACATCACTTTTTTCCCTCATATACTACTAGAGGTAGATGAATTGGGGAGGTGGGACGGAGTAGTTCGCATGTAATAGAGGTAGTATTCTTGGAATTATTAACATTGATAACTGTTGTTCGGTAATTCTTACGAAACTTCTACCTCTATTACATCTTTGCCAGACTATACCAGAGGGACCCGGTGGGATCTGCCTCTAGTAACTCCCTGTGTAATTGACAGCAATCCTCTTCTGGAAACTATTATCTACTGATTCTAATCCGACTTGAGATAATTTCCTCTGAAACTCCCCTTGAGGACTTAAAAATCAGAAATGTGTCAAGAATCAGTCAAACATGTGATATTTTCACGAGATTTACTGTTATATTTCCTGATCTTGATCATAATAAACTTGGATTTGTGACTTTAATACCGGACAATTGCATCACTTCCGATTCTAACGTCACTTCTGGTTATGACGTCAGTTCAGGTATGTCACTTCCACTTTTAGTAATGACGTCTCTCTAGGACAATTTCATGGTAAGATGAACCCTGTTCTGCTATTTCTGGTCCTGACGCCACTTCCGATTATTCTCTCACTTCCGGTAATGATGTCACTTCCGGTCTAATGGTGATGGTTAAAATTTAAGGTGTTTCTAATCCATCCTACACCTAATAGACAGAATATGGGTGTACACACCATTTGATGCTGCAGGTGTCGGACCCTCGCCCACCACCCCACCCCTTTTTTCAATAGAAGGGGTAAAACTATTTGTGGACGATAGTTTGTGCTGCAACAACCAGACCAAGGAATATAAGCCCTCCAAGTCTGGCTGTACGTCACACAAGTAAAAGCTGGTGGAGGTGTTTTGTGAGGCCCATTGAGAGCTAAAAACTTGTTCTACTGAGACTGTTGTGCATGAAGCAGGACTCGTGGCTAGGGCTCTGATTTCGTGAGCATGATCCGAGTTGTGGCATAGAATTCTGAGCCTGTGAACTTGATGCAACTGTAGCTTTTTCGCCATCCAGCTAAAGTAGCCTTGGTGATATCCTTGTTGGAATTAGTCTTACAAGATAAGAAGAATTTCCTTCGATGGCATCTATTTGGATCTGTAACCGAGAGATAGAACTTGAGAGCTCTGATGGGACATAAGAGTCTGTCGGGGTGATCCACTGTTGGTCCTAATGCAGGAATTGTATAGTGTCTATGACCCAATGGTCCCACTGTGGTAGATTCATTTTTGGCTATGAAGTCTGGGAGCGATCTTAGACTTATTGAGGTCCAATATTGATCATGGGTAAGATTAGAATTGTCTAAGGCATGTAACTCTGAAGCTCTTGCTACAGTTGCCATGGCTAGAAGAAAAGATGTTTTCTTGGCTTTTTAGAGTAGGGTAGTTTTAGCCATGGGCTCGCAAGGTTCCGTTTAACAATGCCAATAGCACCACAGATAGAATCCACTTGGGGAAGATACGAGGAGTTCGAATATCTTCTAGTAGAATGGATCACATTAGTCTGTTGAGAATGGGATGTTTTCTGATGGATAATCCGTCATGTTGAAGTACAGAATGAAGGGCTGATCTGTAACCTTCTATCGTCCCATGTCAGAATTTGTTGTCTTGACGTAGATGAAGTAGAAATCCACTACCATAGGGGTTGATATCGCATTAGTCAAAATCCTGAGTCATCTTCACGACTGAACAAACTTGTCCCATCTGTTGTCATATATGAGGGAGGATGAAGGTCTCCTCGATCTTGCCACAGCTTCTGAGGCAGGCTCATAGTATCCGGATGTCTGCATCTTCTGCGTGATAGCTTCCAGGCTGTTAGATGTAGGCTGGGCAGATTGTCGTGGAAAATGCTGGACTTGGGTTGTCATAGCAGATTGCGACGAAGTGGTAACTGGATAGATACCTCCATTAGTAGTATCAGTAGGCTTGGGAACCACGCCCTGCTGGGCCATATTGGAGCTATCCATATCTTGGTTATCAAGGTGAAGATCTATGGATGTAATGTCCATTCTGTTGCCACTATTCTTCCCCAACGAGAAAGACTGTCGGTCAGTATGTTCAGTTTCCAGAGTATATGTCTCGCTTCCATCAGGCAATTGAAGGCAATTGTGTAGTCTCCATCATCAGAGAGCTGGATCTGGTTCCTCCCTGCTTCTGAATATAGGCCACTACTGTGGTGTTGTCCGTTGCTATGAGAATGGATGATTGATGAAGATGTATCCTCTATTCCAGGATGGCATAGCATATGGCCTTCATTTGCCTGCAGTTGAAATGAAAGTTCTTCTCTTTTGTGTTCCACGATCTCTGTACTGTGAGATCGTCCATATGGGCTCCCCATCCTGAATCTGACGCGTCTGTGAATAGATGATGTTCTGGCATCGGATAGGTCAGAGGGATACCACTCATCACATGTTCTCTTTGATTCCACCAATGGAGGTCTCTTAGTAATCCGGGAGGTAACTGAGTCTGGAACTCTAGGCTGTGAGATCGTATAGAGTTGATCCAAGTCTGTAGAGGACGTAGCATCAGCCTTCCTCTGATGGTCATATGTTGTAGAGACGTTAAGTTGCCTAGAAAAGACATCCACCATCTCAGTGACTTGCTGGGTTGACTTGAAAGTGATTGAATCATCTTTATAGTCTTGTCGAATCGATCCTCTGGTGGCTAAGATATCCCCTGTCTAGCTGGAATCTTGCTCTGATGTATATGATGTCTTGAACCGGAGTAGTCTCTGACTTGGCTGGATTGACTTGGAAGCCTAGGAAGGTCATAGTTTGGACAAAGAATATCATGTTCTGATGTAGCTGATCTTTTCCTTGGTCTGCCACTTGGAAATTGTCCAGGTAACCAGGAATCGAACTAGCTGGAGATGAGCGTTGACTTGATGACTGGCACTGTAATCCTGGTGAATAGCGAAGGGGCTATTGCTATCCCGAATGGTAGGACTTGGAATTCCTAGCGTCAGCCATTGATTGCAAAGCATAGATACTTCTGCGAGGATGGGTGTATCGGGACGTGAAGATAAGCATCTTGTAGGTAAAGGCTGATAAGCCAGTCTCCTTTCTTCGATGTCAACCCTAACTTCAATATGGACTCAATCTGGAATTTTAGCGCAGGTACCAGATATCTCTTGCTGAGGGTCTTTAGGTCTTTTAGATCCTCATCTTGGTTGTATTCTTCTTCGAGAGTAAGACGAACGGAGAATAACAACCCTTGGTGTTGTTGGTCTCTGTTAGTCTCCAAATGGCTCGCTTCTTTAGTAGGTTCCTGACGGCTGGATCTGCAGACACTAACTTGGCTCCTACTAGATGAAATCTGCATCCAACGACATGAGTCTTCAGGATAGGATGTTCCTGAAATATAGCTTGTAGCCGTGAGCCACGTTGTCTAGATTTCAGTGGTCGGGCGTAACTTGCTTCCAATTTTCAGCGTATGACAGAAGGCGCCCTCACACTGCGCCTGGAGTCGGCATTATATTAAAAGACGGTAGGTGTAAATTGCAGTCCATAGACATAACCAGGTCGAAAGGGTCTGTAACGTCGGAGGGGGTGGTAAGGAAGTCAGAACTTGAGTTCGCTTCTGCCTCCCGATCTTCCACGGCGATTGTATCCCCGTTTCTTGTAATCTGCATGGAGAATCCTGGGAAGACTCTCATTTGGTATGAATCCTTCCTGGAGTGGACAAACTTCTTCTTAGGAGGCTGTTTGTACGATGATGTTTTATAGTCCCAGGGATGTTTCTGTGAATGGGATGACTCACGAGCTTTAGCAGCTAATCAGTAGCTTATATAGGTTCTTTCATCAGGAACGTCTTGGTTTGGTTCAGCATAGCTCTGGATCTGATCTGGGCTAAAAGTTGTTGATGCTGCAGCCTTAGAAGTTATGCAGAAGTCCAGACTTGGATGGAGAGTAAGTCCTTACAATTGAGTCTAGGAGGCTATGGATGAGTCCGACTTGATCGGTCCAAATCTGGAGACCGATGTCAGATCCTTAAACCTCGATGCCGATAACGTGACATAAGTGTCGGGATTGCGTACCAACTTGTACAAGTCTTTATCCATACGTGGAAATTCCAGAAGTGTGGCCTCGTGCATCCTTTATAACTTCCATTTCATACGTGGTAAAGGTAGTCGATCATCTTGCTTGAGCTTGTGAATCTTGTGAACTGGTCAACAACCTTGCCAGCATAACAGGGCCAAGGTAATGTCTGATGCATGTGTTGAGACGATGTAGGATTCCGGCATCTGGGGTGGCGAATTTTCTGTCACATGCGGTTGAAGAATAGGTTGAAGAAGAGTTCATCAATTAATTCTACGAAGGTATAACCTTTGGTGTAGTCTCGATGGGGTGAGTTATCAGCCTGATCCTCAAAACAATCTGTCTCCACCTCCGACTGGCCTTGGGTAGCTCCCGTGGGAGGTGGATAATCATTGCTCTTCGCGTCTACTCCGTTCATAATCTGCCTCTGTGTGGCTTGTGGTCTGTGGGTAACGGTAGCTGTGCGGTGGCTGTCCTCTCAGACCATACAGCTGGCTTTGGGGCTGTTGGTTGATAGTGAGCCGAGTGGCTGGACGGTCGGCTAATTGTAGGCTGGCGTTGGTCGGTCTGGGTAGCTGTGGGTTGCTGGCCACTGCGACGGCTGTACGGTGTCTTAACGGATGGCTGGCTGGCTGGATGGCTTGGTTGCCATAGACGGCCGGTAGATGGATGCCGTGCGGCTCCCAGACGGTATTGTCCCGTGGTAGGGTAACGCCTAGTCTCTTATACCCAGATGGTCGTCTGGCCGGTCAATCGGCTGGCCATACGTCGCAGTTTGCTGGTTTTCTGTATACGGGCCTACAGCCGTGTATGAAGATCTGATGGTGGCATTCCCCTCTGTGGTCTCTTGACCGGGGAATTCTTCTTTGCCAGAGCTATCTCCTTGATCTTTTCCATCTCGTTATACGTTGCCCAGAGCTTCGTCTCAAGCATGCCCTTCACCATCTCCTGCTGTTCTTTGAACAGTTGCTGGATCAGACTCATGGTAAGTACAGGAGATGGTGGGTTGGCTGGAGAGGATGGATGATCTGGACCATGGCTGACAGAGGAGTATTCTTTTAAATTCCAAGTCCCACTCAATCAATTCCAAATATCCTAAGCACTGGGTGTTCTCAGATGGTTGATCCTGTTGGGGTTGTTTTCTAAGAGGTCCTGATCTACGGCCCACAAGGAGAAGGCAAGAGAAGATAGAGGCTTGAGTGATCGCTGAATTTCCAACTGACAGCCAGACAGCTATCAGGCATGCGGATGGTTGTGGGTTTCAATGAGCCTGTCATGCGATGTAAGTCCTTGTCCAGTACATGCACGCCATCCACCACCTCAATCGAATGTATCGGAAAGTCATTCTTCCGGAAATGAGGAACATGGAAGGATGAAGTTAGCGAGAGCTTCACAAAGTCTTCGTCAAGCATGGAAGTGAGTAGTCATCATGGGAACAGTAGGCAGAGAAGTCGGATTTGACCAGATATTGACACTCTTGTCCTCGTTAGGTCCCGTTGATGGCGCTGTGGAGGCCGACCTGTCTGCAATCCAATCGGAGATTTGCTTCATTCCAAGATGAATATTCGCATCCGGTGAGCAGGTGTAAAGTGCAAAGTCCTTCGTAGCTAGGTGGCTACAAAAACAACACTGTGAAGATGATGAACAAGGGTCCGTGCAATCAGGACAGAGGGGATGTGGATCCCTGTCGGACTTGTTTCCATGGCAGGCAATACCGGGCATATTTAAGCAAAGTCAACTTCACAAATGTGCATACACACGAGCAGCTCATGGAGATTAGTTTGTAACTCAAAAACTCATGGGTTTCTAAGAGAGACAATTGACATAAAAGAAGTGTGAAAGAACACTTAAAACGTACACATAGGAATAGCTAATATATTTAGAAAAAATTACCAATACACAAGTAATAGAATTTCTAACACAAGACACGAATATGTGGCCACATGGTGAATACAAAATGGCAAGAACAACAAGATGCCTGTAATTACAGTGACTAAAGTGACTATTGAACAAAATTTTAGCACAAATTACGTATGAATTAGATCAAGAATGGATAAACTACATACATCAACACAATATCAATTGTAAACAAAGTGCAAACAAGCATGAGATATTCATATCCCCCGCCAATATGACATGTCAAGTTGTGTGCAATGCATTAGCTCCTGTGAACTATGCCTTTTTGTAAATGGCCTAATTACAGCACTAAAAAAAGTTATTACTGGTGTTGTTTTGCCATCTGCAGTTTTATGATAGAATATGTAACTGTATTTGTAATGAGTAAGGATGAGACATATGGACGAACAACTTCTTTATTACAATTAGGATCGATGGTTTCAGTGTAGGTTCTAACACCGTTATCAAACAAGTGAAGTACAGAGTATGGTTGACAAGAATATATATAGGATAGGAGGCAGTGTATACAGTTGAGTAGGTTTAAGATCAGTTACACTGTTGTATTTGTAATGAGTTGTGTTTCTGCATGAAGTTAGTCAGTGATTGCAACAAGCGTGTCCATGACAGTTTTGGAGGAACATACACACAAGAATGCAGAACTTACCAACAAGAAAGGAAAAGTATTCAATACTGTGAGATGACACTATGTGCCAAGTTTGGTGAAGAAATATGGTATGGTTTTCAAGATCTGCTCCAGAAATGGAAAGTCAAAGTCGTTGCCATGGAAACTCGAAAAATAATTTCTTTAAATATCCCAAACTATCAAAAGGCATCAGTTCATCACTAGACCTATCTATGTGCCAAATTTATTGAAGAAATATGGTACGGTTTTCAAGATCTACTCCGGCAACGAAATGTGACGGACGGAAGGATGGACAGAAGTATGGAAGGACAGAAGTATGGAAGGACAGAAGGTCGGACGAACAGCACCCATACCTATATCCCCCTTCCACTTCATGGCGGGGGAAAATAACACAAAGGATTCTGGCATCTGCAGAAGACTTTATTAACACACAACACGTCTGACTTTGTTCAGTGACAAAGCAGTAAAGTGCTCTTCTGTGACGT
This sequence comes from Haliotis cracherodii, assembly GCF_022045235.1. Taxonomy (NCBI): domain Eukaryota; kingdom Metazoa; phylum Mollusca; class Gastropoda; order Lepetellida; family Haliotidae; genus Haliotis; species Haliotis cracherodii. Next base: position 38,001,991 of record NW_027266286.1, read on the forward strand.
CACCACTACCAGGTCACGTGGCAGGTGTGTGAGGGCACTGCCACACCAACCGTTGAAACAACTTCTTCTGCAGCTAGGCCTCTCACAGCTTTGACTTTCTGTTCAACAAGTCATCAGAAAGATGACATATCCCCCCAGAAGCTGTCTGTAAAGTAACCACAAGTAAATGTGCAATTCTGTATGTAAAGAGTCAAGAGTTGAATGTTCTTTAAGAAGCATACATTGTTTACCAACAAAAGATCCACCATGGTCGCATCCATATGAAATGGAAAGTAAAACGTGTGTTTCTGTTGTTGTTTTTTATGCAAACAAATGACAAATTCCAAGAAACAAGCGTATAGTCAACAAAGTCATCTATATCCCCCACCCATTTTAGCACGTTATGGTCAAAAACCAGGTAACTGACCAAACATTTCTCTTAGCTCATGTCAAAATAGCTGGATTGGAAATTCTAAAATAAAAATTTCTAAAACTCCTTAATATCAAAAGGCACCTGTTCAGTATGTACTTTATATATGGACATGCAAGGTCTGGCAAGGAAATATTTAACAATTTATTTGTTATACTCCATAAGTGAACCCACCCTATATGAAAACTTAATTCCAACTTGTTGCGATGGGAACGTAAAAAATAAATAAAATAAAAATTCTTAAATAGCAAAAGGCACCAGTTCAGTATGTGCCTGGTAGACATGCAAAGTTTTGTAAGAAAGTATTTAACAGTTTTTGAGTTACGCTCCGGAAACGAACACCACCCTTATAGAACCTAAGTCCAACTTGTTGCCATGTAAACGTAAAAAATAAAAATTTCTAAAATTCCTAAACAGCAAAAGGCACCAGTTCAGCATGAGTCTGATAGACATGCAAAGTTTCGTAAGAAAGTTTTGAATGGGTTTTGAGTTATGCTCCGGAAACGAACTGTACCCTATAGAACCTAAGTCCAAATGGTTGCCATGGAAACGTAAAAAATAAATAAAATAAAAATTCCTATATAGCAAAAGGCACCAGTTCAGTATGTGCCTGGTAGACATGCAAAGTTTGTAAGAAAGTATTTAACGTTTTTTTAGTTACGCTCCGGAAACGAACACCACCCTTACAGAACCTAAGTCCAACTTGTTGCCATGTAAACGTAAAAAATAAAAATTTCTAAAATTCCTAAATAGCAAAAGGCACAACTTCAGTATGTGACTGATGGATATGCCAAGTTTTGATCAAATACACTGAATTATTTTCGAGTTCTGCCCCGGAAAAGGAAATGATAACAGACGGACAGACAGACAGACTGGCTGATCGCTATATACCCCTGCATTATATGGATAAAAACAGCAGTAAATGCTTAAGGAGTAAAGCAGGATAAGTTAAAAAATATAATTACTGAATGAAATGGTCTACCCCATCATTTTCTACCTTGAAATAATCATGCACATCTCTTTCACAACAGCCTTGTACTTCATTAAGAAGATGCAGTGTGAAATGCCAGGTACAGCCCTGTGCTTCTGTACATCTCATGCTGTGCATGCCTGTGCTTTTGCTGTTTTTTCTTTCATACATCACTTCTATTTTCTGTGCAAATGTATGATTGTTATTGTCATTTTGCTGGAAACAGATTGCAGACAAGAATGAATCTCATGCAAAAAGAGTTGGCATGTATTGTGACAGTCCAAACTGAAGGACTTCAGGAAATTCCTCGAAGATCATGGAAACAGGCATCCTTGAGGTCAATAAACACTGTCACCTTCGATAAAAACCTGAGCTGGGATCCTAAAGATCCAAAAGCAGACAGAGCTCTTAAGAAAAGGAATAGTGCATAATGCAATCACCAGTCATTTAACCAGATGCTCGACAGATAAACATAATGAGTGGAGCAATTGGAGATCATCTTATCACCCATAACAGACATTCCAATTCTTCTCTCTCATTCAGTTTTACTGTCCCAAGTATAACCTCAGATTCATTTTTTTCTGCATATAACATACCTTTCCCTAAAGGAGAAAATCTTTGCCTCATAAGCATTAAACAGCTCATCTGTCTTACAGAAAGGGCATCTGAAAGAGAAACGAAAACAATGTCAAGACAAAATCAGGATTTTATCCAACATATACATTGCATAGTTTGAAAATAGACAGACAGACAGGTTTATTCAGTATTATGGCCTCATGGCCTAAAGTACAATTGACTCTAACTCATAAAATATTGTCCCATGAATATACAGCAATAACCTATTCTTGAATCTGATATTTAGAGCTGTGTACAATCCACCCTCTGACAGTACTTGACATCACCTGATGTGTACTTATAACCTGACAGTACTTGACATCACCTGATGTGTACTTATAACCTGACAGTACTTGACATCACCTGATGTGTACTTATAACCTGACAGTACTTGACATCACCTGATGTGTACTTATAAACTGACAGTACTTGACATCACCTGATGTGTACTCATAATCTGACAGTACTTGACATCACTTGATGTATACCCAAAACCTGACAGTACCGGTACTTGACATCACCTGTTGTGTACTCACACCCTCTGACAGTACTTGACATCACCTGATGTGTACTTGTAACCTGACAGTACTTGACATCACCTGATGTGTACTTGTAACCTGACAGTACTTGACATCACCTGATGTGTACTTGTAACCTGACAGTACTTGACATCACCTGATGTGTACTTATAACCTGACAGTACTTGACATCACCTGATGTGTACTTGTAACCTGACAGTACTTGACATCACCTGATGTGTACTTGTAACCTGACAGTACTTGACATCACCTGATGTGTACTTGTAACCTGACAGTACTTGACATCACCTGATGTGTACTTATAACCTGACAGTACTTGACATCACCTGATGTGTACTAACACACTCTGACAATACTTGACATCACCTGATATGTACTTATAAACTGACAGTACTTGACATCACCTGATGTGTACTCATAACCTCACAGTACTTGACATCACCTGATGTGTACTTATAACCTGACAGTACTTGACATCACCTGCACTATACTCACATCCTAAGAGTTTCTTTGGCTGGGCGCAAACAGCATCCTACTGTCTCACTGACAGCATCCATGGTTGGCTTCCCACGTATTTTCTTCACAGCTTTCACCAACTTTTCTCTTGCACTTTTCATGGCAGAGAGCTGAGTATAGATGCAATACTCCAATCCTTGTATGTTGCGAAAACTGTAATCAGAAAAAAGATTTGAAATGTATGAAACTATTGAATATAGACTTAAACGCCATGTGTACACTAATCCCATAAATGAAAATGACTAAGCCGTGAAGATCTGGGGTAGAATATGACTTCAGCAACCCATGCTTGCCTTTAAAGGCAACTATGCTTGTCCGTAGAGGCGACTAACGGGATCGGGTTGTCAGACTCGCTGACTTGGTTGATGCATGTCATCATATCCTAATTGTGTGGATCAAAGCTCATAATATTAATCATTGGATTGTCTGGTCCAGACTCGATTATTTAAAGACCGCTCTCATATAGGTGGAATATTGCTAACAGCAGTGTTAAACAACAAACAAACATGAAACTAACTCATTTGTCAATACCAAACTATCCAAACAACAGCTCTAAAGAAACACATTGAAGCTCAGAAGCATATTGGTCATGTACATCCAAATAGATCAGTGATATTTGTACATTCAAAGCATGTAGACCTCAATTATAATTTGGTTTATGTTGATTCCAGATTTTAGAAATGTTTATAACACCACACCTACCGTAATCTAATTGATAACAAAGCAATTTATGACTTTATCCATGAGACCAAAACTTGAATCTCTTTGGTCAGTTAAGTTCAGCTGATATATGTCCATATATTCCCATCCAAATAAGATCACTGAATTATTCAATCAAAATGTTCACTGATAAGACAGCATTTATCAAATAACAAATACACAACAAAATATAGCAACTATGAACCAGTGAATCATGACTTTAAGGTATGCATTACGGCCTCATAAGAATATCAATATTGATACTGTAGGTAAAAAAGACTAGATTACTGTATGAGATAAACGTATTTATGCAAATGTAATTACATATAACACGTATTAAAATATTGCATTTCTTAAATGTGATTTTGTATATTTGACAGATCCGAGAATCTCGAACAGAAGGCCAAGTCATCCCTGACCCCCATGCCAACACTGTTCGACGAAGCAGTAATGGCATTGAAGAATGGTGAAGCCTGGACCGATGAAAGCAGGTCCGTAGTGGAATCCATGCCCACATTCCACGCGAAGGACACTCTGTACAGAGCAAGACAATCCATGTTACCACCACTTCCTGCACACAGAAGAGACCTCGTCATCCCAGACCAGTTTCAGACCCTCGACGCCGGAGAGCAGTTTCTTCTTATCAACGATGGCGACGACAAGAAGATCCTTGGCTTTAGTACCACCAACAACCTCCGATTTCTGTGTGCAGCCGACACCATCTATGGAGATGGAACCTAGCTTTTACGTGACTCCACGTCTCTTCTACCAGCTGTACACCCTCCACGCCTTCGTCGCCACCAAGATGGTGCCCCTAGTATTCCTGTTGCTGCCAGACAAGCAGAAGGAGACCTACGACAGAGCCTTCCGCCTGGTCAAGGCCGAGGGTTCCAGCTACTGCCCCAAACAATACAGGTAGGCCAAATGTGTTTAATTTGGTGTATATTTTAGTGTAATATGATATATGAAACATGTCCATATTAGCGCATATACCAAATTTTTATTTTTATTTTTCTATTTTCAGATGGACTTTGAAGCAGCTGCAAAGATAGCAGCACTCGATGTCTTCCCCAATGCCACTTGGAAAGGCTTTTTTTTCCATTACACCCAGTGTATGTGGAGAAAGGCTCAACAGGTCGGTCTCCAGTCAGCCTATGGTGACAACCCAGAGGTCAAAACCTTTGTTAAAAGATGCGCTGTTCTTCCCATGGTTCCAGTGGAAGAGGTAAATAACATCACATCTCACTTAAAAAAGTTTAAACATTTAAAAGATATATTATAAAATATAATTATATGTAAATTACTATATGATTAACCTCAACATGCTATCGTATATAGCATTGAGAGTAAATAAGTTATGTTTCTTATGGCAATATATATTATTATTACAATCCAATTATGATAATAATATATATCTACAATATTCTTTCTGTAATTACAGGTTTATGATGTATGGCTCCAGACAATTGCTGACATGCCGAACGACCAACGCTGTGTCCAGCTCGGCGACTACGTCACCACAACCTGGGTTGAGACAGAGCAGGAGCCTTGGAACCATTTCAACAACGACGGCCCTCGCACCAATAACCACCTGGAGGGATGGCATGGATGCTTAAAGAAAGTCATCGGCAAAGCCCATCCCAACATCTTTGAGCTGATAAGATTTCTAGGAGCTGAACAGCAGAAGACAGAGTGTAATCTGCTACAGTACCAGGCCGGCAAGCGTCTCCCAACAAACAAGAAGTTTTGTGATATACAATGCAGAGTTGATCAACTGAAGACCAGACTGATCCAGAATGAAGTCAGCGTAATTTTCTTTGCTGACTCAGTGTCTCTTCTTCTCAAACTGTCCTAATTGCCCATGACTTTTACGTCATCTTTCATCTTTCGTTTCAAATCCATTCTCCACTTTTTTACTTGCTCGAGTTGTTAAAATAACACTTGATACCCATTGTTTAACTAGATTGGCGGATTAAAATATTCGCAGGACGACGACCTCACTTTTTGCTAGTTTGTTTTCATACGACACAGGGGTCGTCGTCCTGAGAATGAACCGATCAAACTTAGTTAGAATCCTTGTTTATCTGTGACATCTTCCAACTGGTGACATTTTAGTAAACTTGAAATAGATGAATTTTAATATTCATATTATTATAGTTTTTCAAATTGTAAAATAAAACTTTGATAAAATTGTGCCACACTCTCTGGAAAAATGTATTGTCTGTGGGTAAGTTTATATGTCACGTCACATCAGCATTTTTTCAGTTATATTGCGTCGAAATTATTGCCAGCTTTTGGGACTACATGTAACATGGCTGCTTTTGTATTTCTTATACAGGTGCTTGACTGCCTCAGTAGTGCATGATCAATTAGATTTTTCATTGTGTAAACAAATCAGTCAAGTTTGAAACAATAGATGAATAAGTTGATAAATTTGGACCATAGTTACTGATTAACAACTTAAGATATAGAGACAGGTCGTCGATATATATCAAACGTTATGGTCCTGTTAAGATGATTGACAGTTAGAACGTTGGAGTAAATGACCCTATATCTTAGGGTCAATTGCTTTTGACATGTTTAAACTCACTTTAAGGCACATGACAAGTCAAAGCTGGCCGCCCTGATTACGTTCTTATGTTTGACAGCAAATATGCCTGTGGATTTCAGAGAAAGATATGATTTTTACCTTGATGTTATTACAATAAGCGAGATCAAAGATCAAAGGCACCGCCCAGCATTTATTAGACAACAGACAGGCCAGGGTTGTCTGTTTCGCTTTGAACCACCATCCCCACCCTGTCGGTAGGGGTTATCTAATCGGTGAGCACATAACTGTGTCCAGTCTACCGCGGGGTTTGATGCTGTGTCAGTGTCGAATGGTTTTGTGATAGTTGTGCAAATATGCGTTGTATATTTTTGTTACTAACTTTCCTCTTATTTGCTAAAAGAAAACGGATATTACCAACAGTTAGTTAGCCAACTGGCATATCCACTGCCTGCTACATTCCTTATATAGGCTAAACAGTCCTGTTTGTGTGTTCTAGACGTAACATCCGAAGACTAATAAAGTCAATTTTAAGACAGTACAGACTATGGAGCCGAAAGGTAATATGTCCAGAACGCATCTGCTGTGTATAAGAGGATGTCTATGACCTGAAATGTTATAACGTTAGATTGCGAGGGCGAAACATTAATGTAGATACATGAGAATTGGGACACTGGCTGTGTATCACCAAGACATGCGGTTTGAAATCAGTCACTGACATTAGAGATGATGTTAATTAAACACACAATTTTGCTTTCATATGAAGCATTATGAGAACTGGGGTGCCAATATGCAAGTATTACACGCATTCACACATGGAAGATATTTATAGTTGATATTGTATGTTTTTCAATCAATCTGAACACATGTATATCAAAATAGCAAATAAACAAGTCCATGGAAAATGCTTTGTTTCACGATAATGTTTTTCCGCTTTCACTTTGACATTATATATCATAACAGAGTAAGAGAAGGTTTGGGATTCCTCTTGAAAGTACTGAAATAACAACTGTTGTTTACTGAACAGAGAGTTTTTATGATAAAAACATTGACTATCAATTTCTTCTCTCATTTTCCAAAGTAGTTCACTTCAAATATCTTCTCTTTTTCTAAACTGTTAAGAAAAAATATTCACATGATTACAAGGTAATGAGCCTGTTCAATGTTACCCTGTGAGATCTGTCAAATCCATCACGGATTTGACGCTATCTACAGGTTCAGCCATTTCCAATTTCCTCCACTAGTTATTGGAAACGTTCAGGAAAATATTTCCTTTCTCCCTTAATTCCATCTTTCATGCATGTAAAACATATACTTAGTAAGAGCTTTATATAATCCATACAATAAACTAATGTTCATTCATTATGATATTGATGGGTGTAGAGAACAGTCCATTTGAATTTTATGATTTAACACACACACATTTATGTACAGTTTGACAGATTATAATAATATGAATATAAAAAAGCATCACCACTTCCCAAGTTCACTACAATGTCACCAGTCGGAAGTTGTCGCGGATAAACACGGATTCTAACCAAGCCTGATCTTTGTTTACCATGGAATGCATGAACTGTTGAGTGACTTCTTTCCATCAGAATTACAGACAGAGAAAGAAAGGGCTAAAAATCCTGATGATATCCTGTATAGATGGTATTAGGTATTCACTACAAATTTCCTCTAATAATAAAACGTTCCATTTGACATCACTAAGCACCAATACTCAGCAGGATCATTATGGCAATTGTAAAAATCACCTTTAATGTGAAGGTTCTGGGCCGGAAGAGCGAAACCTCGCCATAATCAAATCTAAAATCTCTTCGCTTTCGTGAAGCTACAGTAAGACTGTTAACGCTACAGTAAACACGGGATATTGCTATACCGGGACTCTCAAATTACAAGAAAAACACAGAAATGCGTATACCGTAATCACAGTAGTAATTTATTAGATGCTGAAGTATAGTATAGTTGCACAAAAGTACTTTACAATTAGCAAATTTAATAACTCTAATACTTTAATATTTCATAGATGTACCTTATAATTTCTACAAAAACAACAATAACTTATATTTTAAAATATAATGGTAAATACATAAATACATACATAAATAAATTTGCGGTTGCACTGGCATACACGTTGTGTTCAAGTCATTCACTCCAAGTGGATCAGGTCACCCACGTGATCTGTCTACTCAACTTCGCCGATGACGTTGTTGACAAGATTGTCTTTCAGAGCCTGAAGACGGTTGTCAATCAGCTGGGTGGTGCTGACCAGTGGGCTCCAATTCGTTGAATGGCGACTTCTACGTTGCATTGTTCTCTTTAAAATGGCGTAACAACTTCAAAAATGTTCGGATTGCTCTTCCTGGCAAGTTTGTTGAGTTTGTGATTCCACCCCTCGACGTTATTGTTAGTGCGATGCCCTTGGTTACCAAAATGGTTCCAGATCTCAGGTACGAATTGGCGTCCTTCCACCCACGTTGTCGTGACGTAGTCCATGAAGGCTGCAACCTTGGGACCCGCGGGACTGTCAGCGATGGCTTGGAGCCAGACGTCGTCGACCTTGTCCAAGGGAAGCAGAGGCAAGGCTGCGACTCTTCTCACCAGTCGCTGCACTTCATCATTGTTCTTGTAGTCCGTAGCCAGACCTTCCTCCTGTACTCGACGCCAAATGCACTGGGTGAAGTGAAAATAACAGCCACTGATCAAAGTGTAGGGAAAGGCATTGTGGGCAGCGATTTCAAAGTCTAACTGGAAAGTTCTTGGATTGAAGTAACAATTCTGCTGTTGAGCCATTAGACGTAAATGTTCAAATGTCCTGGTGTAGGTATCTTTGGACTTGTTCGGAAGCAGACAGTACACAAGTGGGAACATGTGGCCTTGGAATTCAGCATGCAGTGTGTAGATCTGCTCAAACAGTCGTGGAGCCGAGGAGAAGGTGCCTTCACCAAACACTTCATCTGCTGCACACAGGTGCTCAATGTTCTTGCTTGTGGTGAAGATGAGAATGTCGTTGTCGATGCGATGAAGGAAGTGTTCTCCTGCTTCGGTCAATGTCCACTGTCCTTCAAGATGAATCTCAGGTCGGGTGGCAGGAAGTTTGGGAAGGGTCTTGTGGCGTTGTCGGTACAGAATGGTCTTCAGGGATGCAAAGGAAGGAATTTCCTTAAGCAGGTCGTCTCGAACTACGTCGTGGTGGCGGCGAATTCTGGAAATCTCATCTCCGCATATGGTTGTAATCGGCTTTGTTTCCATCTTAGCACTCGAAAGATTCCACTTCCATCTCACATGGAATAGGGTCGTGGGTATGGTTCACCTGCAATTAAATAATTGCATTTTAACTAATATTAACTATAAACAAATACATACATGTGACAAATACCTGTGGTATCTAAAGATAAGTAATAATAATAAGTAAAATAAATAACTGAATAGTTTGTTAAGCAAAGTCTTTTGAGTTTATGTCTTTAAGATTATTATCCTCATGATCATGTGCATTATTTTCTTACCTGCAAAGCCGCTTGAAGAATGACATTTTCAGTGATCACGGACGCTCTGCAGGCAGCAACAATGCAGTTCCAATACTTCTTCTCACGGACCGTTTTCTTACAACAACGAAACTTGAATCCCTCATAAAACAAGTGCTGACCACCTCGCACGGTATCAACCATGGTCACTCGAACTTGTGCATTAGCCATTTTGATTTATATATACCATCAAATACATACTGTATGTATTCTTAAGAAACGACTCTCCTCTAAACTCATCGGTATCATAACCATATCAACTAAGAAACTAATTGTTTGTTCAATTAAGAAACTGATCATCTCTTCTCCTGTGTTTAAACATCCAACTGTATTATTTTTTACGAAACGACTCTCTAGTAAATCTCCTCTCCTCTCCTCTGTTTGAACAGCACGGGCGCTAATCTAAACTACGGTAATCCGGTGCTTTTATAGCAATTACTCAATTCTCGCTTTCGTAGGACAAATACCCCAACTTGGGTTTTCGCTTTACTGATACTAGGGAAAATTGGATTTTCGCTAACCAAGCACGACACCAATGTGAAACCCCCAGTGATTGTTAAGATAACAAATCCTATCTGTAGTCAGACAACATGACAGTCTATATTCATTTCCAATATGCTCCAGTAAATAGTGGGTAATGCCAGAATAACACCCTCTGAAAAGATACCTCTAGTCCACCACCAAACCTCATCTCATTAACTTTTACCATAAACAAACAAAAGTTAGGGTGTGGGGAAATGTCCAGTATTGAATATCAAGAGAACTTTTTTTTCATAAAGAAATACTAAATACCCTTATGGACCTTCTATTATAAGAAATACATCTTCTTGTGGACCTTTTAATTTCAACGGTTATATGCTACTTACGTTTAAATGTATCTAATTTTACAATTAGTTTAATGTATTACATTACATTACATTACATTACATTACATTACATTACATCTGTTGTCTTAATCACTGACCCATCACTGTCAGTCGGCATGTATCAAATCTTTATAACTGGTGAGATTGTGATAACTGTCAAACCTGACTTATTTGTCTGAATGACACGTCTCAAAACAAAGGGTGAACCGCTACACAGTAACTCGGGGTGACGATTTTCTGTGTTATAGAATCAAAGTACCGTTGTGCTGCATGTGTATGGACTACATATATCTCACGATGATGTGTGGATCCTTAATCAGTACGATGTATGGCATAAGTATATACACTTAAAAGTAGACACATGTTAACGATAATAATGACAGAGAGATAAATAAACGCAGGTTGGGTAAGTATTATTACCTTGGTTAATTATAAGTTGCCATTTTTTAAACAGTTTTTCATAAGATGAAAGAAATGATGGTGCAGAAAAAAGACTAGCAAATAACACTATAACCGTGACGGAATTGCTTAACTTAATACAATCCACAAAAAACAATATATAGGGCGCTTTTTTACTATTTATAATTCATTTATGGATACTAAAGAATGAATTTATATCACACATTTGATTTTGTTTTATCATGAAATGTTTATTAATATGGCACACCGGTTTTTAGATATCACTAACTGAATTTATTATCAAATGATGTACCTTATCACCTAAAAAATCAAATATAGTATTGTATCTATAGCCTTCATCTCCGTGAACTTTACGCACATTTTTTAATAATTCGTGAAGACAGGTACAGTATCGTAACATTTGCATATATAGTCATATTCAGATGATGTCTCTACATATATATTCAGATGATGTCTCTACATATATGTAAGGGCTAGCTTCTTCCTTTTGTTTAGTCAGCAGCTTTCCTCCTGGCTATGGATGTGGAACACAGGCTTTAGGGTTACATATGAATCTTGTTATCATTGTATTTTAATGCGATTTGAATATTATTATTTACTATCGTATTTACTTCATGTTTTGAATGAGACGTTTTATATTTATATGTCACCACAAATTACAATTATTGCTTGTAAGCTCAACACAATTGACAAATACTCTAAAAGATATGACTAGTAAACCATTAATGTACGCTGAAAAATATATATTGTAAATGCCAGAATGATGTATCTAGGATCAAGTAGAAGATATATGGACAGCAGCGCTGGGAATTTATTCAACAAGCCCGTGAAAACAACACTGCTTTAGCTCAATCCTTACCACTCCTGGCGGCCATTATGCGACGGCCATCTTACACACAACCACACGCTCACGTCTACAGGTCTCTTCCTGCGGTACAGTAATTAGTAGAACCCCCTCCCTCAAGTGTATCCTCCATGATATAACCTACTCTCATTAATTAAATGGTGCCCTTTCCCAGCATCACGGCTATGGAGCTGAGACAAAGAGACCCAACCATAATAAAGTAATTAGGGTCCAATAAAAACAATGCTCCACCAAACCTCATAAACATGATCACTGAAAGTTTAATGTCAAATCACAAAAAAGCATTTGAATAGCAATAACATTTAAAGGGGCACTGATCTAAAGCAATTCCCCCGGGACTGGTTGTTGCCTTTGTTATTGTTTTTTCCTGTGAGTACCGAGATGATATAGCAGAAACCTAGACAAGTTCGCGACCTGTGCTCCGCAATTCGTAAGCGCATTTGTCACTTTTATTGACCGTATAAGGGTGTATGTTCACATTGATCAACAAAATGAAATACAGTTTTGGAAATAATAAGGAAATGTAGGTATCCTTGTGGGTAGCATCGGTAATGGTGATGAAGTTTTGATAAGTCACTTGCTTGGTAATTGTGCGATTCTCGTTTACACTATTTTGACTTGCAACACAAAGTAAATATTTCTCCCGAGCATTGCTTATTTTATCGTGTTTATATTTTTACAGTCAAAGTGTGCAAAATTTTCACTTAGGAAATTTATTAAATGCCTGAATATTCAGTTATTTTACAAATTGACTGAAAAATATGTCCATCTGTATTATTATGACAACGAATTCCAAACATTTTTATGTTTAATATCATCACCAAGAGACTGAAAATATTACGATGAAAAGTATGTTTCTATATTGTTTGGCTTCTAATCCTACATAATAATCTATTGTGATGTTTTTAGGTCCTTTTGATCGTCTTAATCAATTTTGGTCAATCTGTTGAAGAAATGGGCAGATTTTTCAGTCAAAATGACTGATATATTTACACATTTCATAAATTGACTGTAATATACAAAGGAAAAGACTTGTGAAAACAATGTCTATCGCGCATCGAAGAATTTCTCAACCAAGACGTAGAGGAACAAGAATGAATCTGTCCAATGCACTGCAAATGAAGGAAAACAAAATGTCATATCATAATTACAACCTACCAAATTTATGTGTATAATTTTAGGCAGCTTCCTTGTTCGCGGAATGTATCCGTGAATATCCACACAATGGAACAATACCCCCAAACGTCTGCAGCTGTACAAAGAAACCTATTTGATGTCCCGTGTCTCTGTAACAATCAAATATTCTAAAATATATGTATCGTTTCGTGATATTATAACCCTTGTTCGTTTCTCAACTGATCACTTAGATTGTTTCAGGTGTTTCACATAGGTGTCAAGTCTCAAAGGTCGGCTGAGAAAGCCCACGTGACAACTATTTTCATAACGTCCACCGATCCTAAAATAAATCCATTGAGTTAGATGACAATGAGCAATTAATCAACGTATTATTGGTTAACCCTTTGAACAATGTATGTTTGTTTTTACATCGGCACTTCACGCAAGGATATGAGTGTATTCCCTTAGTTGTAGTAAACCTAGACATGTGAACACTCATATCCACCGTGCAAGATAACAGTGATTAATCAATCAATGTATTTTCTGTTAATCCTTTGATGACTACGAACGATCCGCTGATTTACAAAAAAAGTAAATCAACTGATCATTCATCTCTTGCTGGGCTGCCATGTGCATATTACATAACACACATTTCACCTAATTATACCTGTAATAAATTCATTAACTGAGCATCAAGTGAATGACGACAAATACACAAATGTAGGGTTATACCAGAAAACGTGAATGACAACAAGGGAGTGGTAATCATATTATCGACGCAATCCTAAATCCGAAAATGCTTTCACTGCATGGATACTTTTTTTAAAACTATAACAATCAGGGGTATTCCAAATGATGACAACCGATGAGATCCGCCGTTCTTTTTGTCTGTTTGTTTATAGATCAAGGTAAACCAATCAGTGTTCAAAAATGGGTAAATTGCCTCCAAGTTTATTCTGCTGTCCTTGCAGACGGTAGCCCAGTCTCTTGTCACGCTCAGTTGCGTTGCGTATCATCCGGGTACTCACAGGGAAAAAACAATAACAAAGGCAACAACCAGTCCCATGGAATTGCTTTAGATCAGTGCCCCTTTAACAGGATCATGTATTCTCTTAACACCATCGCAAAACATCATGTAGAAGCCACAACAGTACACATATTTTCCAACAAAATCACATCTAAAAATGAGACATCAGCAAGTACATATAATAAAATGTGTATTAACATTTTTGTCAGGAAATCAAAAGGTTATCTCCTTGTTATCACCTCCAGGTTCAGCTAAACATGGGTCCTCCTTTGGTCAAAAGTTTGTTCCCCCTCTAATGAGTGTGACATGCATTGCACACGAGTGACAAACGGGGTGCACACCCGTGTTCAACGCAGTGCACACAGGTATCACAGGCGTGGCGGAATGGGTTCCACACGAGTGACCAACGGGGTGCACACGGGGTGCACACGGGTTGCGTAACGCGTTGCCCATGCGTTTAAGGGGAATGAAGTTCTAGGAAGTAGTGTACCTACCACAGCAGCCACTGACAATGTCAGTTTGGTATTTACAAGAATTTTAGGCCTTTAGGTTTCAGGAAAAAAAGTTTATGATTGATGGACAATGGGTTATGACACACACACACATGAACTTTAAGCTCAGGGAAGCTAAGCACATTTTTATAAAAGTCAAAACAGCTAAAGGCAGCATTTGGCTGCTCTCTGACAATAGGTTTAGAGGCCTGCTGATTTTCAAACATTTCAACCTTATCCTAACATGGTTGATAAACGTCAAATTCTGCTCTGAAAATGTAGACAGATGTAGACAGAAGGCACCATTTTCTACAGATAGTATATGCAGGTTGGGCTTCAGCCAGTTACTTACCTTGAGGCCATTGATATTCCCACACCAGGGTTTGCATGACCTTCAATGTCATCTCTAACTTTCAGTACCAAGTCTCCACCTAGTTCCCGCTGTACCATTAATTCCAGCAGTTGAGCCCACCACTCTCCCTCACGTCCATACTGAAACAAGTATATCATGTTATGCCTAAAACACTTACTGAAACACACACCTGCAGTTCCAGACTTCTGCTATGCCTCTCACCTTCACTGAAACAAACACCTGCAGTTCCAGGCTTCTGCTATGCCTCTCACCTTCACTGAAACAAACACCTGCAGTTCCAGACTTCTGCTATGCCTCTCACCTTCACTGAAACACACACCTGCAGTTCCAGACTTCTGCTATGCCTCTCACCTTCACTGAAACAAACACCTGCAGTTCCAGGCTTCTTTTCTTTTTCTTTTTATAATTTATTATTTTTGTTGCATAAGTTGCGCATACATACATGTATTAGACTTGTCACTACATTTTCTACCATTTTGACCAAAACTTATTAAACTTGTTAACATTCGAATTCAAAGTTGCTGCATATTTAGTTCAGTTGTAACAGTCGGAAAGCTCCCGTTGGATGTCTTTGAAATCTGGCTTTTTATGTTGTATTCTTTTATTAAATATATAATATTTTAATATAATTATCATTATGTTGAGAGGAGAATTGTTTCTTTGGGTGCAACCCAGGAAAACTATTTCCTCAGATATATTTGTATTTATCTGAGCATGCAAAGAAAGCCAGGCTTTCAATTTGTTCCAAAGAGGGTGAACACAGGAGCATTCCCAAAATAAGTGAAACACAGACTCTTTCTCCTTAGAACAGTAACTGCACAAATCACTATCCACGTATCCCATTTTATAAAGACGAGAATTTGTGGGTAAAATGTATTGTAAGATTTGATACTGAAACCATTGGAATTTGGTGGCTTTGGTGCATTTGAAAGGCACTAGGTTATAGCTAGCACGTTGTCTTTCATCTATGTCATGACCAAATATGTGTTCCCATTTCGCGAAATGTTGATTTCCATCCTTATGGTTTGTTATCAATATCTGATAGAGATGTTGGGATCCTTTTTGAATTTTTAACAGGTGAGATAATTGAAACGGTTCCAATGGATAGGCAATTTTGTTCATATTCACAATATTATGTTCCCGACAGTATTTCTTGATTGATTCTCTGATGCTTAAATAATCTAAGAAGTTAACATCAGCAGAATATATCCTATAAAAATCTGTGTGTGTATAAAATTGCCCTTGGTCATCGATGAAATCATTAACAAATTTTATTCCCTTGTCGTACAATTTTCTCATGAAAATAGTTTTGTGCCCCACCCGGATGTTATTGTTTAACCAAACTGATTGAGAAATAATGTCTTTGTTCAGTGAAACATTTTTGTTCAATCCCTCTACGAACATCCACCAACACTGTACAAGATCTCTATAGAATGGGTTGTTTATACAGGAAAGGATATGTGTCTTATGATCTTTACTCATTATTTCATATACGTTGTGTTTAGTGATAAGTGGGGTATTTAGAAAGAAAAGGTTCCGCCATTTTGACTTCGAGGCAAAGGCGCGTCTTATCATAGTTAGTTTCTGAGAATAAATCATCTCTTATTTTAGGATATTTTATGCCACCATCTTCTTTATCACATATAATTTGAGATCTTTTTATTTGGTCTGGTTTGTTACCCCAAATGAAACTAAAACATTTTTTTGGGAACCTATCAATAACGGCATCTGGCGGATTCGAAAGTGCTGAGAATAGATGATTGAGTTTTGGTAGTATCAGCGATTTAAGAACTGTATTTTTACCAATTGGGCTTAAACTACGTCCTGACCATATTGCCATTAATGTTTCGCATTGTCTAAGCTTACTTTCATAATTCATTTCAATCATTTCTTCCAAATCCAGAGAAAAATTGATACCAAGCAATTTAAAGGATTCCTGCTTCCAGTCTAAGTGCCATTCTTGACCAAGGACTGGTCGGCTCGGAGTCAGTATACTGTGTCTGAGTGGGGTATTCATGTTAAACTGCAGGCAAGGTATCTCAGTGAGCTAGCACTATAAATCGGCATCAGTCCGGACTAGTACAAGCAGCCACACAAACACACACACGTACATGCATGTCGCTATAAAAGTGCAATAATCTTGGACGCGACATTAAACCCCATTTCACCTCACCTCAAACATTTACTGAAATACACACCACCAGTTCCAGGTCTCAAACACTTACTGAAATACACACCACCAGTTCCAGACCTCTGCTATGTCTCAAACACTTACTGAAACACACACCACCAGTTCCAGACTTCTACTGTGTCTCAAACACTTACTGAAATACACACCACCAGTTCCAGACCTCTGCTATGTCTCAAACACTTACTGAAATACACACCACCAGTTCCAGACCTCTGCTGTGTCTCAAACACTTACTGAAATACACACCACCAGTTCCAGACTTCTGCTGTGTCTCAAACACTTACTGAAATACACACCACCAGTTCCAGACCTCTGCTATGTCTCAAACACTTACTGAAACACACACCACCAGTTCCAGACTTCTGCTGTGTCTCAAACACTTACTAAAACACACACCACCAGTTCCAGACCTCTGCTATGTCTCAAACACTTACTGAAACACACACCACCAGTTCCAGACTTCTGCTGTGTCTCAAACACTTACTGAAATACACACCACCAGTTCCAGACTTCTGCTGTGTCTCAAACACTTACTGAAATACACACCACCAGTTCCAGACCTCTGCTATGTCTCAAATAATAAGTGAATGCATGGTGTAATCCTCAAACCTTAAAAAGACACCATTTCTGGGAGTTTTCATCAAAACATTCAGTTGTAGTTTCAGAAGAGACAGAAATTGGATGATGTGAGATATACAAATGATAAAATGTAACAGTTTATGACTGCAGGACAAGAAAACAAATATGCCAGATTAAATAAGCTCAAACAAACCATTGACCAAAGAAGATTTGTTAACTTCTAAAGTCAACTTCACAATCAGTGACCTTGACCTTATATGTCAGCCGATCACATGCAAGAACATTACTTGTTGAAAACCAGATCACACTGCCAATACTTTCTGAATGAAACTGTTTCATGAGTGAATGACTTTCAAAGTGACCTTCACATTTGACACAACCATAACATGTGACAGGTATTAAGTTAATTATAGAGGCTCTTTTGTAAGTGATAAATCATTAATTAATCTGATTTGTTTTAGGGGGGGGGGGGGGGGGGGGGATTTGAATTATATTTCATACTTTGACCTCTTGTGACCTTGACCAAAATTATACAAAAGTGACACAAAAGTTGATACAGATTTTTATCATCATTCACATCATTAGCAAGTGGTTGAGAAAACCAATTGCAGCTGTGGTGGTAGAGCTCATATTTGATCAAACACATAAAGCACTGAGAATGTAAACAGTCTATTGTAGGTATTTATTACTATCCCCTACTTTGGAACGTATAGAATTTCTCTCCATACTCTCACTGGTGTTCCCCATCACCCACCAACTGACCTCATCACTGGTGTCCTTCACACTGCACTGTGCTGTTCCCAGCGCCTCTTGGGCAGTTACCACCTTGTTTTCAGCCTTCAACATGTACTTGGTACGCAGATCATTGGCCTGATAGAAGAGAACAAATATCAGTTCAATCTGTTTATGTTGAGGAACATTTATGTTCGAGGTTCAGGCCCCAGGGGATGCAGGTGTCAGATGTTTTACCACGGTGCTGACAAAGTTGGAAACATAATCAGTGAGGACCACAATGAGAGTTTGCTGGCATCCCCAAAGAATGCAACTCTGTACAGTGAATTGTGGCGTCTTAGGCAACTGGACCACCTTTGCCGTCAGTAATACTTCAAATAATTGAAGAACTTGTGCAAACACAACAAGCAATGAGATAAAGTTCAAAATATTTAATACACATGATAAAAAACACATACATCATAATGGTTTTGACACGAACATGGGAGCTGACTGATCCTCATCACAGACGAGGAATGACCAAGAGCTAGGTACTGGTCCTGGAGCCGCTGGGGCGCCTTGGACGGTGGTCTGTGGACCGGGGCTGCGACCTGAGCTCTGGTGTGGACTTGGGGGAGAAAAGGACACTTTAAGATTAGTGGAAATAGCCCAAAGCAAGTGATTGGATGGGTACCACCTTACAAGAGCGAGTGCCCCCAAGTTGTGCTAGGTGTGGTAAGGAAAGTACATGGTGTGCAACAATATACAGAGGTATCACAAGATACATCAACATCGTACAAAGGAATAGACCAAAACAACCGATTCAAAGTATCTGGTCGGAGATGTCCCCGTAACTAGGTATTTATGGACAAGTAATTAAAGACAACTGAGCATTCTTAATAACATCCTCTGGGGTCCGAATATAGCGTGTAAAACAGTCTGACTGCCCAGTGTCTTTATGAGGTGATCTTCCATACGAACAGTAGCAGTGGAAGTCGCTGTCCCAATGCAAAAAGAGTGATAAGAGTATTTAGCTGCGATAAGGCGTGCATGTTTCATGGTCATATTAAGCCACTACAGGAACACTTGGCTTTCCCAACACAGTCAACAAACAGAGGGTCACTGTCCCTGGCACCATGCAATAATTTTACTTGTTTCAAGCAGTTCAGACTGGCAAAAGGGCATTTGTAGTGTGGTTGGCAAACAAGGGAATGACCATACCCTGTCTAAAAATGTCTGTCTTTGAAGCTTTGAGCACGAGAGTACACTTTCCTGTATTATGGTCTATGGTGACATCAGATAGGCTTAAAATGGTACTAGCATCAAAGTCACGAGAACATGTGAACTCTGCACATTGTAGAAAACCAAAGAAGGCAGTGGTGCACATGACCTCCATTACCAGATCATTGAGAGGTCTGAGCACCCCTTTTCATAGTGTACACACAATCTTCTTCAGAACATAGTAGGTTATGGGTAAACATTTAGGCACACCCTGCTCTTGTAGCTTCTTGTATCCATGAAGTAGAGTTCATAGCTGATATAGACCACCAGTGGACACTAAATGGAACACTGTATGCACACCTGCCTTCAGATAGGTAAACCGGATACCCGCAAGACAGAACTTGACAGTTACATACTGTGGTTTTGCCTCTTCAAAACATTAGGCCACATATTGTTGTAGAAGTGCAGAATTTACTGGTGGCAGACCTTGTGCTGTCTGTGTAAGTCTTGAGCATGTAGAGTAAAGGCTATATCTCAGGAGAAAGACAACGTGTGACTGAAAGCCAGAAGCATAGATTGTCTTGGTTCTGGCCCCCACTGCAGCATCCCATAGGGTGTCTAGGTGTCTTGCCAAACCCTTATCAACTGTTAAGGTGTTCTAGGTAATAGAAGCTTGGTAGTTGGGTTCATCAGTGGTGAGAAAGTCATCCAGCAAGTGTAGAACGAAATGGACCTTGTAATTGTTTGTGAGGATCCAAACAATAGCTTGTGATATGCAATAAAAGATACGAGGGCTAGATCGACATCCGAACACTAGGCGCTTGTAATACTGATTGTCCCATCTAAATCCAAACAGGGACCAAAAATCTGGGTGTTCAGGAATTTGCTTGAAAGCGTCTTTTATATCCACCGTACACATACTCGCGCCTTTGCCTACTCTGTTCAGTTCCCGTATGGCATCATCGATTGTCACGCACATTTCCTTATCTATCATACAATTAATGCTAATGATGTCATCGTTGTCATGTGGGGCTGAAAGGTCCAGAATCAGTCGTTTTTTATGGCTGTATTGTCCTTCTGCGATGCCCAGGGGGCTGACCCGAAACACATGGTAAAGTGGGGCTGAAAAGGGTCCAATAATGTAGCCCCGTTCTAATTCTTGACGTACAAGGTTTGTTACGATATCGGGTTCTTTCTGGGCGCTCAGATTGTTTTTGCACTCCCAGATAAAATTGGGCACTGTTGCAACCATGAGTCAGTCCATCCCACAGGTATGCTACAAAGGTCTGGTCAGGGTGACACCTTTGATGAAGAGAGAAAATTATAAAAACAAAACAAACATTTTTTCATTTTATGTAACATGAACATTTAGTATAAACGCCACATGCTTCGCAGAAATCAGATCCTGGCATTTGTTTCACCTGCAGAAAATGAATTCTGACACGTGATGCATTGAAATCATCAGTGAAGGTTTTTCGTTTGTTCGAGCATGACACAATTTACATTCGTTGTCATAGACCAATATTTGTGGTCATTAGAAATGTAATGTGTGTACTTGCTCCTATAGTTAACCATATTCACAGTATGAGCATTTTTGATTAAATGCAATGTTTTTATACTTACCTGACGCTACACAGTGCTTCAGATTCCCTACCTTATATAAACAAACAGTACTGGAACGAAGAGACAGTTTAAACAGACTACTGCCCGTGCCAAGGCATCCACAAGTTATCCCCTCTTCACTGGATGACATCAGACGTAGAGTACACAACGGCGCCAACGGTAAGGCGAAGGAGGAGGACGGAGTCCGGGTGGGCCTATAGGTGTATCGTCAGGTTAGTATGAAAACATCGCATATAGTCAGAAATGCTCATGTTTTACCTTACCTGAAGCTACACAGTGCTTTATTTGACTGATGGAAGGCAGGGTTACCGTGAGAAGCGCCAGGCACACTGAAGAAGCACAACCAAAACCGTCCGGAAGGAAACCCAGCAGGCGACAGCAAAGCGTGGCTCCTGGAACGGCAGGCAAGGGGATAAGATGCAGGTCAAGCCCTTTCGGAACAGAATGGTGATCTGAAGGTAGAGAGAACAATGCTTGACAGAGGGTAAAAGCAAGGTATTCCGTGTCCGACTCAAAAAGAGGGGGAAAAAACGGGACCAAAACTTTACTAGGTACCAACATAACAGTACCTAGCAACCCAAGAGGAACAGCACAAGGGATGGTCCTACTTTGGTAATAGGCGTCAGCAGGGCCAGTGGGGCTGCAAACAGCCATGCTCCTCGGAATCGGAATCGTCGGGGATTGGTTAGCTGCTGGGCCAGGACAAGTGGACCAAAGCTATGTGTACCCTCGATATGTGTACCCTCCACCAAAATGTTGCGAAGATAATGGCTGGCGAAGACAGTAGTAAATGACCAGACCCACCCCTCCATGATTGATCAGACGGAGACTTTAGCATGGAAAGCCAGCAAAGAAGACAGGGCATGCATCTCATGTGGATTGGAGGCTGTTGGTGGTGGTAAGTCAACATGAAGATAAGCCCTAAGGATGAACAGCCTCTTGCACTGCTTGCGATGCTGCTGAGACACCTAACGTCAGAGGGCCCGAACTGGGTAGAGGGCGAGCTCCAGGTTATCATCAGCCGACGATCTCCAAAAAGAGACAGGACGTGAAACTGCTAACCGGGTTGGCCCGGCAATCGGTTTTTGGCGATAAAGTCCCAACAAAGGCCAAGGTGAAGCAAACCGTGAGGACACTGGTCGAACCAGACACGGGTCACATCAAATTCATGAAGCTCGCCCACCCTGGCAGCTGTCGCAAGGGCCAGGAGAAAGCAAGTCTTTCTTGGTGAGATCTTCAAACGAGGCAGACGTAAGTGAAGCCTGGCATAAATCCTGCAAAACAACATTGAGATCAGTAAGGCGCGACCAAAAGCAGATCCAGAGGACAGGTCTGGGCCGCCTTCTGAATGACCTGGGGGAGAGAACGCAGTTCGTCCGACCCAGGACAGAGCGAGGCCGGCTACCTCCCAAGCAGCTGGGTCCTGGACAGGAGACACGTACACCAGCAATTGGTGGTTGCACACCGTTGCGAAGAGATCCAAGTAGGGAGTCCCCAGGCGATCGCACAAGTACCGGAAGGCTTCTGGGTGGAGCATCCACTCTGTAGGGGACGGACGATCGGGTCTTGACAGGGAGTAATACACCACCGTGGAGTTGTCCGATGCAACCATGAGACAGCTGTTGCAGGGGATCTCACGCCAATGACGAATCACCCGAATGACCGCCTCCAACTACAGATTGTTGATGTGCCACGCACGTTCAGAAGGAGTCTAAAGACCAGAAGCGGTTTCCTGGAGAAGGTGGGCCTCGAAGCTTGTCATTGAGGAACCACTCAAGACGTTCGATGGAACTAGTCACCACTCCAGGAACGGATGTAAGTGATGGATGGCAGGATCCATGGAGTGAAAAGGATAGTGTTCCTTCCGAAATCTCGGAACTTGAATCGATGGCTGGACAGGCAGTGCCGTAAAAGCAGTGTCTTATGACCTGGCCACATCAGCGCCTTGCCCAGGCAAAGAACAAGGGTGATGATCTGCAAGCCAAACAGGCATATCGGCAGGAGTGAGAGACTTGTCCAATGATGTTTCATTATAGTCTGGCATAAAAGGCTGCTCATCATCCGAAGGGTGGCGAGGTGACGTTAAGGGAGGAGTCCAGACGTCTAGCGCCCAGTGCCAGGACGCCAGGAGCACGTTGAGTAGGCGATGTTTGGCGAGATGAAAAAGCGTCCTGGCGACCTTTGGAGCGTGGGAAGGTCAGGCGAACGCTGGCGACGGTCTGGCGATAGCTGACAAAGATTTGGCAAAAGCTGGCGATCCAGCGCGCGATGGCAACAGCCTGGCGAAAGCTGGCGGCGGCCTGGCAAAAGCTGACAAAGATTCAGCGACGGCTAGTGACTTTAATGGTGTTAGCAGTGGAGTCGTCAGGAGATCAGCAACAGAGACCAGAAGAACGGCAGGACGAAGTATCTGATGAGGGGCGGGAACGTCGACTTGGTGGCTGGCGGGAGCTGGCAAGATCCGAGCAGACGGGCAAAGTAGGTCGTCTGGGCAATGCTGAAGTAGTTGCTCCCAAAAGGCACGAATCGCTGAAGGATTCATAAAATCAAGCGGCGCAGATGGCGTAGATTTGGGAGGAGCACCCAAAGGAACCATCGTTGGCATAGTCGAATCCGAAGTCGGAGGGGCTGGATTCGACAGAGAGGGAGAGGATGGTGGTGGCGAAGTATCAGGCATCTTCCTCCTAAAAGCAAGTTGTTTCTGGCGACAAAGAAGCGCCTTTCTGTAAGAATTAAAGTCTGTAATTGAGTGTGCAATCAGAGCAGTGATGATGAGGCTTGCAGTCACCTTCCCGAGGCAAGAGAGTTAACTGACTTTAAAAGTTTTATTGTGATAAAACGAGTCTTACATCGTGAAGTGCATCAAATCACTTGAGCACTTTGATTAAAAACATGAATAGATTTAGAAAATATCTGTTGACAACGAATTAGCGGTGCAAATGCTTTGTAAATGCTGCAGTTGACCGAAATATGCATGACACTTTACGAACCAGATTTCGATTTTGGAGCGCGATTTTGATTGGACTATGCATAGACTCGTTAGTCCAGCCACAATGTAACTCCATAATACCAGCCTAGTTCGGCAAGGGTGGAAACTGGACTTTTATAGTCAGTTCACTCACTTGCCTCGGGAAGATGGCTTGCAGTAGGGGCAAAGCTGATGAGAGTCTTTTCCCGACTTGGTCCTTTTACATAAAGCACAACGCACAGAATACATTCTGCAAAAAAATGTAAACAGCGCATAAGTGTAACGAGCAGAATCACAGATGAAGCAAAACATGTGATTGGACAATATGTGAACACACAAGCTTTATATTATAACACAGTGTGAAGCACGACTGGGAGCAATTCAAAAACATAATACGCCTAATTAATAGGAACTATGTCAATAGAAAGTTATAATCAACAAAATAAATGAGAGATTCACAAATAGTGTAAGAAATTTATAGCAAAAGGTACATTAACGCGCTACCTCGTAAACATGAGATGCATGAAAGTTAAAATGGCGACCAAGTCGCGAAACGCGCAAAGTTATGCAGCCATCGAATTACAAGCTGTAAACCGCAAACGAGCGGATATATCAAGTATGGTAAGGATATATGGGTGTAACACCACCTGAAGACGAATATGAAGACAATGACAAGGTAAGAAGAACTCTGTTCCGTATACACGTCTGTCCGTGAGGCAGACAGAAAAGAATATGAGGAGTGGGGGCCAAGGGGGATAACTCGTCAAAGCCTAGGCACGGGCTGTAGTCTGTTTAAACTGTCTCTTCGTTCCAGTACTGTCTGTCTGTATAAGGTAGGGAAGATAAAGGTCAGGTAAGGTAAGACGTAGGCTCTTCGTTTATTGGGGCAAGACACTTTACCCTCGCAGACCAATATTCGTGGTCTTCAACTAAACTAGTTGTCGTTGGACCAATATTCGTGGTCTGTATAGAATCTAGATGGACCAATATTCCTGGTCCTTAGAAACGTAAAGTGTGTACTTGCTCCTACAGATAATTATTCATTCCTGCATTCGTGGTCATTCGTGGTTTCTTTATTTTTCATTAAGAGAATCACATTTAATTTCCCATATGTCATAGGAAGAGAATCACGTTTAGTTCCCCATATGTCGTAGGAAGAGAATCACATTTAGTTTCCCATATGTCGTAGGAAGAGAATCATATTTAATTCCCCATATGTCGTAGGAAGAGAATCACATTTAGTTCCCCATATGTCATAGGAAGAGAATCACATTTAATTCCCCATATGTCGTAGGAAGAGAATCACATTTAATTCCCCATATGTCATAGGAAGAGCATCACGTTTAGTTCCCCATATGTCGTAGGAAGAGAATCACATTTAGTTCCCCATTTAATCGTATTATTTCAAGAGGAGTCAAAAAGACAAAAGGTAGACATGTGAACATCGCCCTCCACTGCGCAACAAACATTGGTTGCAGAGCAAGGTTTTCTGCTTATTGAGTGTTTATCTTTTGTCTCTTTTACTTCACTTTGATAGTTCAGGCGGTTTCTTTGTAAATCAAATTTTATTACATTATCTGTGAATATTATTAGTCTTCATAGGCCCACGTTTAAACAAGAATAATGTCTCATAGTTTGGAAGTAAAAGTGGATTCTAATTAAGGGATCAGAATTCTCAGAGGACGGTAATAAAATCGTGAGAAAGTCAGAAAGTTCTACATCAAAAGTGGATTCCAAAAAGACAGAATCCACAGATGATGATTTAGATGTCACTTGCTGCTTGAATAAGAACAAGAACAAGAACTTCCAACACGTAAAACAATTGATAGTCTGTTCTCTTCACAGTAAAGCTGTTTGTATAATTCTAAAGCTCTTGAAGGCTTACAAAAAAGCTGGTGAAGTTGATAAGGCAAAGAAAACAAACATTAAAATAGATGAAATTGAGGAAGACATAGATTCAGCTATTGATAAAGCACAAGTGTAT
This sequence comes from Haliotis cracherodii, assembly GCF_022045235.1. Lineage (NCBI taxonomy): Eukaryota > Metazoa > Mollusca > Gastropoda > Lepetellida > Haliotidae > Haliotis > Haliotis cracherodii. The sequence goes on from NW_027266286.1 coordinate 38,028,249, forward strand.
CTTAGCAACACGTTGGATTCAAGTTTGTCTAAGTCTATGATATCGGGAATACCTGATATATTTCATTCAGAAAAAAGTCAAACTTCTCATGGAGCAAAAGGTAGCAATGGTGATGGTGCTCAGAGCTGCAGTTCTGATGGTAAGCACACAGAGCAAAAATCCAAGAATGATGAACAGGTTCCACATCTCAAACCAGAATGTGATGGAACTCTTGATCCGGGGATTTCGTGTCGCAGATGTCATAGCACAAGAGAGTTGAATCAAAACAGTATTGGGCAGGATCTGTCGAAGCAATTGAAACGAGTTTCAATACCTACGTTCTCTGGAGATATAAAACACTATGAAGGGTGGAATGCCGCATTTATGGCTTGTGTTGACAGTGCTCCAGCAACAAATGAATATAAATTGTTGCAACTCAAGCAGTACCTATCAGGTGAACCTGCACAGCTTGTTGCCAAATGAGGTCATAGTGCAGTGGCATATGATATTGCTCTTGAGCCTTTGGGGAGGAAATATGGAGGCAAAAGACGACAAATATCATTAAAGGGGCACTGATCTAACGCAATTCCCCGGACTGGTTGTTGCCTTTGTTATTGTTTCTTTTCCTGTGAGTACCCGGATGATACGCAATGCAACTGACCGTGACCAGAGACTGGGCTACCGTCTGCAAGGAGAGCTAAATAAACTTGGAGGCTGGAGGCAATATTTGTTTTACGCATTTTTGCATAAACACTGATTGGTTTACTGTGATCTATAAAGATTTCGACAAAGGGCGCATGTTAATTAATTTCTTCTGCCTAAACAAACAGACAAAAAGAACGGCGGAGCTCATCGGATGTCGTCATTTGGAAATACCCCAGATGGTTATAGTTTAATACTAAAAAAGTATTCATGCAGTGAAAGCATTTTCAGATTTCGGATTGCGTCGATAATACGATTTCTACTCCCTTGTTGTCATCAACGTTTCTCGTATAACCCTACACCTGTGTATTTGTCGTCATTCACTTGATGCTCAGTTAATGAATTTATTACAGGTACAATTAATGGTAGCGCCACATAGATTACCTGACAAAGGTTCCCATTTGGCATTTATTGTGTCTGGGGTAATTATTCAATCTAAGTCCAGGTTTGAAGTGAGGTGAAATGTGTGTTATGTAATATGCACGTGGCAGCCCAGCAAGAGATGAATGATCAGTTGATTTACTTTTTTTGTAAATCAACAGATCGTTCCTAGTCATCAAAGGATTAACAGAAAATATGTTGATTGATTAATCACTGTTATCTTGCACAGTGGAAATGTCAAAAGTGAGTGTTTACATGTCTAGGTTTACTAAAACAAAGGGAATACACTCATATCATGGCATGAAGAGAAAACAACATACTTTGTTCAAAGGGTTAACTGATAATACGTTGATTGATTGATCATTGTTATCTATCACTCAATGGATTTTTTAGGAACCGTGGACGTTATGAAAATAGTTGTCACGTGGGCTTTCTCAGCCGACCCTTGAGCCTTGACACCTATGTGAAACACCTGAAACAATCTAAGTGATCAGTTGAGAAACGAACACGGGTTATAATATCCCGAAAAGATATATATCTTTTAGAATTTTTTATTGTTACAGAGACACGTGACATCGAATAAGTTTCTTTGTATAGCTTCAGATGAGTTGGATATTGTTCCTTTGTGTGGATATTCACGGATACATTCCTCGAACAAGGAAGCTGCCTAAAATTTATACACATAAATTTGGTAGGTTGTAATTATGGTATTTGCATTTTGTTTTCCTTCATTTGAACCTTTTCCTTTGTAAGCGTGTATATATTACCGTCAATTTGTAAAATGTGATTCTCTCAGGCAATTTATAAAATGTGTAAATATTTCAGTCATTTTGACTAAAAAATCTGTCCAGATTGATTAAGACGATCAAAAGGGCCTACAAAAATCACAACAGATTATTATGTAGGTTTAGAAGCCAAACAACATAGAAATGTACTTTTCAACGTAATATTTTCAGTCTCTTGGTGATGACATTAAACATCAAAATGTTTGGAATTCGTTATCATAATAATACAGATGGAAATGTTTTTCAGTCACTTTGTAAAATAACTGAATATTTATACGTTTAATAAATATGTTACACATTTTGACAATGCCCAGGTGAAATATTTACTTTGTGTTGCAAGTCAAAATAGTGTAAACGAAAATCGCAAAATTACCAAGCAAGTGACTTATCAAAACTTCACAATTACCGATGCTACCCACAAAGATACCTACATTTCCTTATTATCTCGAAAACTGTATTTCATTTTGTTGATCAATGTGACCATACGCCCTTATTACTACCGGTATCCATAAAAGTGTCTAATGCGCTTACGAATGGCACAGCAGAGGTCGCGAACTAGTCTAGATTTCTGTTATACATCCGGGCACTCACTGGGAAAAAACAATAACAAAGGCAACAACCAGTCCCGGGGAATTGCGTTAGATCAGTGCCCCTTTAAAGTTAGAGGAAATTTCTAACGTCAAGCCATTATGCCCACAAAATGCCAGAGGTCTAGATAAGTTTGCTGACATGCTAGATGTGGCAGTTGTTAGTCTCATAGAGGCTGACAAGATAGAGGAGCTAGGTAATGGTTGTTTGTATTCGTTGCTGCTGAAAAAGTTAACTGAAAGCATGAAAGTTCAGTATAGTAGATGGGTCTTTGAGCAACAAAGACAGGAATCTGTTGAGACTCTTCGTGAATGGATTATTCAAGAAGCAGAATTCAATACTGTAGCCTCTGAAGTTAAACATGGCTTATCAGAGAATTCAAAGACATCACAATCTAGACAACATAAAAGATCAGGTATGTACTTTGGTGCACAAGGTGTAAACAAGGCACAACATTGTCATGTCTGTAAAAATCCCCATTACAAGATTTGGCAATGCAGAATATTTAAAAATCTTGATGTTCCAAAACGATGGGATAAAGCAAAGGAACTGAATCTTTGCTTCTGATGTCTTGGAACAAAACATCATGGACATTTATGTACCATATCAGATAAATGTGGTATAGACAGTTGTCAAGCTATTCATAATCGCCTGCTACATGACAATTACAATACACACTGTAGTGGTGCTGGAGTAACTGATTAAAAAAGTATTATCTCTGGGAGTGGCACAGAGAACTGAACACAGACAACCACAATGTCCACATCTTCCCGAGGCAAGAGAGTTAACTGACTTTAAAAGTCCAGTTTCCACCCTTGCCGAACTAGGCTGGTATTATGGAGTTACATTTTGACTGGACTACCGAGTCTATGCATAGTCCAATCAAAATCTCGCACCGAAATCGAAATTCGGTTCGTAAAGTGTCATGCAGAATTCGGTCGTGTGGAGGATTTGCAAAGCTTGTGCACCGCTAACTCATTGTCAACAGATATTTTCTAAATCTATTCATGTTTTTAATCAAGGTGCCTCGGGAAGATGCAATGTCCACGGTGAAGAAGCAATCTCATTTCTCTGCACTTAGAACCATTCCAGTTGTACTGAAGAATGGTTACAACAGATTAGTGGTCAATGCCTTGTTAGACGATGCAAGTACTCAAACATACATCAATGAAGATGTTGCATCAGAGCTTGGTCTGCAGGGTATCAGTAAAACAGAAACCTTTGACAGTGTCTGTTGAATTTGGATTGGAAAGTATTGATGGCTCAGTTGACATGCAGATAGTAGCTTTGACAACTACTAAAGTCACTGGCAGCATGAAAGTGTTTGACTGGCAAAAATATGCACAGAAATGGTCTCATTTAAGGGACATACAGTTTCCTAATTTAGGTTCACGGCCAATCGTTGACATACTGATAGGTATGGATTACCTGGAACTGCATTCCTCCCGTGGTGATGTCTGTGGTAGGCCTGGAGAACCAGTGGCTAGACTCACACCTTTGGGTTGGACATGTGCAGGGAATGTAACAGGGCTCCATGTTAATCCAGAAACAAGGGACAGGTACATTCTTTGTCAACAACATTGACACTGAACACAGTAGGGAAAGGGACATGGATCTTTTGGTCCAACGATTTTGGGAAATAGAAAATGTTTCCAGCTCTAATCCCACCATCAGTTTGAATGATCAAATGGCTGCTGAATCTGTACAATCTTCTCTTCAGTACTGCAATGGTAGGTACAAGGTTGGGGTTCCTTCGAAAAGACAGCTGATGAACTTACTAGTAACTATGATATTGTTTTCAGTCGGTTGTTGAACATTGAAAAGAAGTTGTCCAAAGACAGAGGCATATGATGATTTCACTGCACAATATAGTGTAACGGAACGGCCAAAGACTGGTCGATAATTACTTGTGGACAAATTACTAAAATAAATGGATGTTGCCACCAGTCACAAAATGTGACAAAATAAATACCAGAGCTTGGAGACGAGGTTTAGCAAAAACATATCACAAGGATCTACAAAGTTACGAATGTCGAAACTAGCGAAATGCAGAAGGATCACACAACAAGTAGGTAAAGTTCAATAACGAGTTTATCAATTATTCAATGAACTGAAAAATCTTGTAGTTTGAACTGTACGGGAAACATCAGTCGCTCGGCACTGTCTGTCACATCGTGGCTCTAGAATCCGGTACTTGTTTGTATCCCTCCAACGATTGATATATCTGAACTGTTAAAACAATTAAACTGTACAATAAACTTTGAAACTTGAAAATGTACGAACTTGGTTGCAACCGGAACTGGATCCATATCATGTAAACTATACATTTCGGAAGTCATGTGACCCAGAATGGATGACAATGAGGCCACACCTCCAAGAGCTATCAAACTGCAATTTAAGTCAGCATTAAGTCAAATCCTAACTAAAGCTTGGAATTAAATATATAGGATCAATTCTAGAACGATCCCTGTAAACATCTGTAGATAAAAACCATTGACTGTGATGGCATCATCACGCAACTTGATAATGTAAACAATCCAGTCGGAATGACCTCGGACCCCCCGGATCACGATGACAATCGACGACTGTCAAAACATCTAAATATAGGCTGTAAACTGTAATATTTTATACGGACGACAAATCACTTGCGACTTGTGATAACTGTAACTGTAACTTGTATGCTTGAATAATCTTGGAATAATCTTGGAATATTCTGTCGGAATAAATTCGGAATAAATTCGGAATGGCTGTCGGAGTCTCGGAACTGTCAGACGTCCTCCGGATGTCCACAAAGGGAAATAATCACTAATCCACGATCAAATACTTAATAGAGCCAACCATGTATTAATATAAGCCATTTAGATTAAAAGCTATACAATAAAAATCTCTTAGAATGCGAAAAATATAATTTAGCAGTGACATAACCCTGAAACCCTACCTTGCTTGTCAAAGTCAAAATTGCCGCCCCGAAGTTCAACTTGACAGGTCTATTTATAGGTGACGTAAGGTCACATGATACGCAAACGTGACGTCAGAAAATCCAAGATGGCGACTGTAAACATGACTGACGTGACTCAAGTTGGAATTTACTGTTATACTTGATTCTGTAACTTGGAAAAAACACTGCTTAAAGGTTTGTCATCCTAATAACATACAACATAATGCTGGTACCATGGTTGAAATGAGTATGATGGCTGGAAGTTGTTCCACTGTCATAAAAGGCTGTAAGTGTGATCTTTGAAGTACCTGTTAACCTTGCTAGAACAGGAATTTTTGTTACAATATCAACAAAGGTTACATCAGGAAAGAGCCTGAAAAAGAAATTTGAGAAACGAAATGGTTCTTACCTCATTGTCTTGACGTGAAACCAGACAGAACAACAACAAAAGTCAGAATAGTCTCTGATGCATCAGGAAAATGTAACAGTCTGTCCTTGAATGATACAATTGATCATGGTCCTAAGTTACAAAATGATTTGTTTGAGATTTTGCTAAGCTTCAGAAAGCACCCAGTTGCGATTATTTGTGATATCGCTGAGATGTATCTCCACATTGTAATCTGTGAAGGAGATCGTTCTCATTTCAGATTCCTTTGGAGAAGTATGGACCAGAACCAAACCCCTGATGTTTACGAATTTACCAGAGTTATGTTTGGAATGAATTGTTCTCCTTTCTTGGCACAATATATTTAACGAGAACACGCCAAACATCACGAAAGAGAATTCCCTTTGGCTGCAGAAACAGTTCAGAAATCCACTTACATGGATGATAACATGGATTCGGTAGAAAGTGATGGTCAGGCAATAGAACTCTATGAACAGCTAAATGCCTTATGGAGTTCAGCAGGTATGCATGCCAGAAAATGGGTATCTAATTCAACACAGGTTCTAGACAACATTCCTCTTGAGGACAGATTGAAGGAGATCAATATACACATGCAGGAGTTGCTTTCAGTTAAGGCTCTTGGTCTGACATGGAATGCAGAAAGTGATGACTATCGTTTCTGTTACCATGTCCAAGGCAACAGTTTTAGCATGACAAAAAGAAACTTTCTGAGAGAGACTGCAAAGCTCTTCGATCCTCTTGGCATTTTAGCACCTTTCATCATAAAGGTCAAAGTTATCCTCCAAGAAATATGGACAACAGGTGCTGGGTGGGATGAAGTTATCAACCCCCAATTAGAATAGAAAGCATGGCAGTGGTATCAGGAAATAGAACATCTTAGATCGATTCAGATACCAAGATGCATTCAAGTGGCTTTTGATATAGAAAATACAATGCTGCACGTTTTCGCAGATGCTTCACAAGAAGCATATGTGGCTGTTGTGTATGCAGTCACTATGGACAAAGGTGAGGTGGTCTCAAGCAATCTCGTAGCTGCAAAGAGTCAGGTGGCACCTCTTAAAGCAGTCAGTATTCCAAGAATGGAATTGCTTGCAGCTGTCATTGGAGTTAAACTTCTCAATGCTGTTGAAATAGCCTTGGCAATAACACCTCAGTCTGCAACACTATGGTCTGATAGCTTAAATGTGTTGTGGTGGGTGAAAAGTCTGAGTAGAAGTTTCAAGTCATTTGTGGCAAATCGTGTTGGATACATCCATGAGAATACAAATCCTAGTCAGTGGAGGTATGTTCCCTCACAACTGAATCTGCAAATATTGTCAGCAGAGGTGCTCAAGTTCAAACATTGGAGAACAGGAAATGGTTAAAAGGCCCTGAATTCATGACTTCAACTGAAAATGATTGGCAAAAAGAAGTTGTTGACTTCAGTCACTGATAAACTTGAGAGACGAATTCCTCATTCATGGACAGAATGGTCACGTTAGAGTTGTGGAGGTTCAAGTTGGACAATCAAAACTTTAGAATGGAACCGTGATACAGAGAATTAATTTTCCAGTTCAATGAGGCTGCAAAAGAAGAAGATTTGGCATATCAGATCAGTATTCTTGTACATAGTGAAAATAGTGGAATTTTGATTGGGATTGTTAGTTCGTTGGTTTGTTAGTTTGTCTTCATGTTGAAATCTATTGGTATTAGTTGATAGACATGGGTGTATCATCAAGTGGGGGTATGTTGAGGAGAGAAAATAATAAAAACAAAACAAACATTTTTTCGGTTCATGTAACATGAACATTTAGTATAAACGCCACATGCTTCATGGAAATCAGATCCTGGCATTCGTTTCACATGCAGAAAATGAATTCTGACATGTGATACATTGGAGCAAGACACGCTTTACCTTCATGGTCATAGACCAATATTCCTTAGAAACGTAAAGTGTGTAATTGCTCCTATAGTTAACCATATTCACAGTGTAGGCTTTTTGTTCGTTGGGGTAAGACACACTTTACCATCGTAGACCAATATTTGTGGTCTTTAACGAAACTAGTTGTCGTTGGACCAATATTCGTGGTCTGAATATTATTCAGATGGACCAATATTCCTGGTCCTTAGAAACGTAAAGTGTGTACTTGCCCCTATAGCTAATTATTCATTCCTGCATTCGTGGTCATTGACCTCCCATAGTTTCATTTTTCATTAAGAAGAGAATCACGTTTAGTTCCCCTTAAGTCATAGGAAGAGAATCCTGTTTAGTTCCCTATATGTCATGGGAAGAGAATGACGTTTAGTTCCCCTTATGTCATAGGAAGAGAATCCTGTTTAGTTCCCCATATGTGATGGGAAGAGAATCACATTTAGTTCCCCATTAATCGTATAATTTCAAGTAGAGTAAAAAAGACGAAAGGTAGACATGTGAACGTCGCCTTCAACTGCGCAACAGACTTAGTTCCTCTTGTATGATGTTAGCTTTTAGTGGTGTCAATTCCTCAGCCAATTGTTACTTGTTGACACCATGTCACTCATTGAAAGTAGTGTTGGATTTTTTGCAAACCAATTTGTTGTAATATTTTCCGAAGCAAATGGAGCACACATGCAGAGAGTACAGAATATGCATGCAGCCACTGTCCTTGAAATTGTTGCAGACTTTCTGTCCCTGGTACCATATTTTTTGTCGACCATGCAAATCTGTGGTGCTGTTTGTAGTGCTAGTGGAGGTAGCATTCTTTTTCCCAAAGGTATATTGTGGGCCAACTTGTTTGCAGGTGTTCGTCAACACGGATGGATATGTGGCTGTGTGGTGGCTGATGCTACTGCACAGGTCACATGACCTACAGCAAAGGCCAGAAGTACTTGTATATATTCTGGTGTCCGGAACGCCCCAGTTGATGTGCGTACCCCTCAGGAAGGAACAGCACGTACAGATGACAATGAGGAATCGGGTGAGGCATATTGAACAGCGCTGCCCCCTCTTCAGGCCGTTTGTTTATCGTTAAAATTCTCCTTGTACAGTTGTAAGATCGTCTTCCTTCCCTATGATGCAGGCACTGTGATGCCTCTGGCTCAGGTCAACTGTTGTCTGATAAGGAACAGCTCTGCCTGTCACACTCGCTCCGACCTGTGACCCTACATGTCAACTGTTGTCGGAAGTTTCATGTGATGCAGATGAAACATTTTCTACAGGAACAGCTGTCCTGGTTCTCCTTGACGTCCGTTTCGGTGCCATTGCCGGTGTTTTAGGTCCCTTGCTGACATGCAGGAGGTGGTGCGTGCAAGCGGCAGTGGGTCACAATAAAGTTATAGCAATTATTGTCGCAAGTCTTGTTGTCCTTCTAGTTTGGGAGAGGAATGGAGAGAGACGGGGCTTTATGGGCAAATAGGCTCATGTGCGTATGTGTATGCAAGACATGTGCGCATGCGAAGAGGGGGAATTTTGAAACATTACCAGGGATAGTTGTAGGAGTAAAATGTACACATACATGTGAATAAATTAAATTTTTAATACACAGGACAAGCATGTAGTAAGTAGAAACAAAATACATTGAATTTACACAAACCACAATATCAAATTATCATAATAGTCATATCTGTTGATTAATGATCTTGAGAATAAATTGATTTGGGTGAAAGCACTCACCTGTTCATGGAGTTGATGGTCCCTGAGTGTAGGGTGGACATTGGCTGGCTTTATCATTAGGATCTCATGAAGGTTGTGGAGGGCATGAAGCTGCTGTAAGTCATCTGTCTTCAGGCGACCTTCATGCTCTGTCACTGACCGCAGCACACAGCGGTAGTTCAACACTGCTTCACTGTACTGTAACACAACAGTTGATCAATCAATTAACAATTATCTGGCTGTTTTCAAAGGATTTTTCAATAATCTGAAAAAGACATTTCAACAAGCTATTTGTCAGAACTTCTTTTTGTATGTGATGGATCATCTGGGACATACATATACATATACATATACATATGTACTCTGAGTCATTGTTCAGAAACTTTCATTAGTTTTTCATGAGACAATGCTACATATTCAAATTTATACAGACAAAATCATTAAATCATCAGCGTGCAAATCAACAACAGTTATAATTGTAAATAATTAAATTACTACAACATCTATTACACCAATGCCAGAAACCCTGTATTTTGGCTGTCATCACACTATGAAATCTTCACATTTTCAACAGAAGTACTCTTCGCTGTCAATTATCCGTAACCAGTTGAGATACTCATGGTATCTCCCTTCCTAAAGCTCTGTGCATGTGCAGCCAGAAAGTCTTCACTTCAGCAACCTATATGCAGATCATTTGGGAGGTGGGGAGGGTTACCATAGATGTAAAAGAGGTAGTAATTTTTAAATTATTAACAATTTATATTGTCTGAAAGTTCATACAAATACAAAAGCTCTATTACATCAGAATGTAAGCAAGGGATTGGTGGGTTCTGACATCTTGTTATGCTCTGGAGGAGTTATAGTCTGAAGTTGAAAAGAAAATTAACCAAAGAAACAAGTCAATATAAAATTGTTATTAGGAAGCAGCACAGAGATACGGTGCTGTGGTGGAACTTGGCATTCTGGCAAATATGAAGGCGGAAATCCACCACCATGGGTACAATTAGAGGTCCCACATTCACTCCTTGTACTGGACTGAAACATACGGGAGCCTGTTGCTGATGCGGGTGGCAAAAAGATCTAGATGTTGGGTATCCCATGTCGCCTTGATCTATACTCACATGCAAAAGAAACACAAGTCGAGTATGCAGTATTCATGTTATTTATTTTCAACAGTAAAGACAAGAAATACTATTAGGGCAAGATTGACAAAAATTTGACTGAAGACAGTTTAATGGATTAAATGGCAGATGACATAATTGTTTTTATCAAATGTTAAGGGCTTACACAGTTTCGGGTCAATACCAAAAATGTCAGTCAATACCTGGTGTGATCACCATTAGCATTGATCACTGCAACACATCTGTACATTGAGTGGATCAGACGATTTGTGAAGGCCCTAGGGATCCTCCTGCACACATCCAGAGCAGCTGTGCATAGTTCATCGGCAGTTGTAGGGACTGGGCGCACCTTGTGCAGACACCTTTGAACCTCATCCCACAAGTGTTCGATGGGGTTCAAATCAGGACTGAGGGCTGGCCACGGTAGAACATGGATGTTGTGTTGTTGCAGAAAGGCCATTGTAGCTCTGGCAACATGGGGACGAGCGTTGTCCTGCTGGAAAATGTGTTGTTGATGTTGTGCAAAAAATGGAACAACGTGGGATCTGATCACTTGGTCGATATACCGATGAGCAGTGACGCTGTGTCCCCGACCTTGACCAACAATCAGAAAGCACATGGGTCCAAGTCTTGAATTAAGTCCAATCCCTGCCCATATCATGAGGCTAGGTCCACCCCATGGATCCCTTTCCACAAAGTTTCTGTCAGCACAATGACGCCAATTGTGATGACCCTGTGCCCACTGAAGTCGTGCTTGTCGATGCCGTGGTTGGAGAACAGGACGACGTGCTGGTCGGCGACATCTGAGGTTGTTGGAACGGAGACGTCGGATCACAGTGTCCCGGCTAATGTGTCGATTATGTGTTCCTATGGTCTGTCGAGCACTTTCACTTGCAGTTAGGAACGAATGTTGCTGATATTGACGGGTAATCTGCCGATCTTGTCGAGGTGTGGTAACCCTAGGATGACCGCTCCGAAGAAGGTCATCTGTGGTCTGTGTAGCATTGTATCGATGCAGGAGACGGTAAATTGTGATTATGTTAATGTTGAAATGACGGGCAACATCTTGGACAGACTCTCCAGCTTCCAAACGTCCGATAGCCTGGTTTCTCTGAATTTGAGTTAGGCGTGGCATTGTTGACCAAGGAGTGGTAGGTCCATGAATCGGCCACAGTTTTATACCCACTTCAGTTCGTGCATTTTAGATTTCGTGAGAAATGGGTGCATGATACCCAAACATTCATTGAAAAGGTGCGTTTTGGCGATTCGTTTTTTATGTTGTGCTTTTACTCGGGGCTTCCAAAATGCAACCAAAAATATTGATAACACCATCAGGCTTCACTACATGCTAAAACTCGTATCAATTTATGGTTCCGTGTTTGTTACCGATTTGCTTAAAACCACCTGCGTTTCTTTTGAGTGTAAGTATATTTGAATACCTCGGGATGGAGGGACCATTTCATGGGCACTATGTTGCTCTTCCGACAGGCAATCTGCATTGATGTTTAACTTAACCCGGTATGTGTAATGCTTACATCCTGCAGGTCATCAAGTCTGATAAGGCAAATGATTCGACATCGTACCCCCTTAATGCTATGTACACACTACACAGTCAAGTCCCGTTAATCTGACATTGTTGGTTGCATATGATTATGTCAGATTAATGAGTATGTCGGATGAACGAAATAAGTAGTATAAACGTTCGTGATCGAAAATTGGACAACTACACGATAGATAACGATAATGAAAATGAAATATTCATATTGTTGTGTTAAATTGTCAGCGGAATATGTTTTCTAATCATGCAACCAAACTAACACAAAACTACTGTTACGGACTGTATGACTGATTCAAAATTGGCTGATTTTTAAAGCATAGTCTGGAATGGAAGTCGCTAATTTGAAACTAGTGCCGCAATGCTTAAGAAATCTGCTTTCTTAGTGGCTAATGACCACTTCGTGTAAGTAATTTCATTGGTCGGTCAAAGTTCGCGAAAGGTTGTTCTCGGGTGACATGTAACAGGATGTCCTCAGTGGTAGCAGGAACTTGTATCCGAGGTAAATGAGATTGAGGTAATCTAGGCATATGATAAATCCTGTTTTTGTTTTTTAAAGCAGTAATTGTTTATTGTTGCAGCTTTGTAATATGCAGCTGCCAGCCAACTCGTCTTGCATGAAAAAACTTGCTGTGTACTCGCAGGCAGATGACCATGGAGTACGCTGATCATTGTGTCGGATTAACGAGATTGATTAATGAGTGCTTGAAAATTAGATGTGTCGGTGTCGGAGTGCAAGACTGTCAGATTAACGGGATAGCACTGGTTGAATCGGTTCCCATCATTTGTGTCGGATAAAGCTGATTGTCAGATTAACGAGTGTCGGATTAACGAGACTTGACTGTATTGTGGTGATGTCTGAGGTGATCCCATACTTTAATTGCTTGGATAATAGGCCTCACTTCCAGACAAATGATATGCATGTTCGTGTCTATGTCTGGACAAACCCCTTGAACTGTGACATTATCCATGTGAGCACCCCAACCCTCACCTGACACATCTGTGTGGAGGCGATGTATTGGAGAGGGGAATATGAGCATAACATTCAAGCCACTGTTGTTCCAACAGAAGGCCTGAAGGGGGTTGAGTTAGATCTTCCACTTTGATATTTATGGTAGTGCTCATCTATGCCCAAAGTGGGCGTAACTGTAACTTCCCTCTGTAGGTTAGATCTTGTAGAGTAGTATAGGTAATGGAGATTCTGGCTCACTTCCACTGGAGCCAGATTTATACCCAATACTGCTACTACAGAGAGAATTTTTTTATGCAAAAATGATGATGCGCACAAACGATCGTCATGAGACTAAACTAAATTTTAATGAAAATATTCTCTATTATTTATACTAATACGCATACCATTATTTTTGAACAAAGTGATATTCAACATTTTTACTAAGTTCTTCATTCATTTTACTGGGAGACCAGACTATATACTCTTTTTCAAAATTGGAAAGAAACAATGGATGACCATATTTAGTTGGTTTGACATCACTGATATAATATATACCCTGTGGTAATTCTCACCATTTGATAATTTTGTCCCGGAGCATAAATGTTTTTGTTGACATTATTATAGACTTATGTAAGCATTCGTAAGCAACAATATGAAACAATCTATTTTTAATCTCCAACCAGTTCTTTGGTTTTGGCACGGAATAATTGATGCTCTTGTTGTCTTCGTTAATACCACTGGTCTTACGAGAATTTGATTGAATCTCCTGCTTCATTGCATTGTATTTGGTGAGTTCTGACAACACTAAACGAAACTTATCCCCGGATATCTTACACTCAGCCAGTGCTGTTAAAATATGATCCTCAATGCTGTTCAACTTTGCTTCGGCGAGTATCCGAATATTATCATGTTTTAATGCTTTCTTTCAACTTATGAGAAATAAATTTTATCACTATTCCTGCCAGTCCTGAGACTCCCGCCACTACTTCCATACCAAATAGGATAAGCGTGGCAATTATAGTTGATAATAATCCAACACCGGATTACAAGCGCGGTGTCAACTCCGTCGAGAGTATTCACAGCTCTGAGATACTTTTTATACAATCCAAGTCTCAACTCCCTCTCCTTTTCTATTCGATGTTTTATGTCACTTATTTGATGTAATCGAAATCCATCTTTTCAGATACTTCATCAAGAACTGGATATAAACCCATAATGTATATTATTATATCATATAATAGTCTTTAATTGGTCTTGCTTAAATGTTTTGAGAGTATACATCAACCTAATAAATATATATTATGTGGCATAAATATCTAAGTAAGAGAAATGCTTTCACCTTTATTAACTTGGACCCCCTCAAGGGTTGCAACGGGTGATACTCGCATATAAATAATACTGCAACGTCGACATTGGTGTTTCTTAAGCCATTTAATTGATAGACCTGGTAATATTTCGAAGGCATCTTCTGGTGCATCTCCAAACAAGACTTCAATAATAAGTGTAGAAAGATCAGATATAGCATTCAAGTTCTGTTTTATATCATTGAATTCAGTAACCAAATTTAAACTAACATTTTTTGTTGCTGGATGACTCAGTAACATATGACCTGGGTTTTCTGGTAGGGGAGAGACTAACACCCTTTTTCGTTTTGAGGGGATATAAGCCCCGAGTACGATCCCACTATTCATTATCTTAGTTAAATTATGTCCCTTACCCGTCATCACATATGGTGGAGCAATGATGATATTCAGCAGCCACTCGATTTTTGCTTCCACCAAAGTCCATTTATTATCATCGTTGCGATTGTAAGATTGTACGAAGTGTTTTTAAGGAGTCTACTAACGTCGACATCACTTAAATCTCCTAGATTAGCTGTGAATGCAACTTCTTTCCGCTTGTATACATTATCTTGTAAGTGTAAAGCATATAACTTGCGGGTTTATCGAATCCTTCGGTGTCTCCAAGATCAGAAAGCGCAATTGTATTACATTGTCTAAGGTTATGCGTTCCAGGGCCTGATGAATCAACCATTATTTATAATATGGAGTGTTACACTGAAGTATCCTATATGTACAGGTTGATGTTTTACATCTAATACAGAAATTTTGAGATCTGAAATAATGCCCTGCTTTAACTTTATATATTGTTATGATGAGAAAGATTCCATTCTACCGCTATTGTATTTTTCATCTTTGACTGGAATAGCTCTTAGCAGAGTTGAAGGACTTTTGAGTTGAATATTATCCGTTGTACTGATCTGATCAAGATGGATGCGCAACTCTTTATAGGGAACTAAATCGCGTAATTTAACTCGTTGCTCTGTTGCGTCGGGTAATACATATTCTTTCAGTAATCCAAGTTCCTGTAAAGACTTATATCTTTCCCTCCACTGTTTAAAATCAGCATCCCATTCGACTCATTTTCTGTGAGACTAGCTCCCAAAGGCTTAAAGAATCGAGCATGGAATTCCTCAAATAATTTGTACAATGTATGAGCGTATTTGTCAGGAATTTGATATTTCTACGAGTAAAGATTGGCGTATTAAAGGACTTAACCATGGTCTAGGTGTATGTACAGTGGACAAAAAACTGTTAAAGAAGAAAGTGATGATTTAGTTTAAAAAAATCTTCAACCATTCAGTCCATTTAAGTTGTTACAGAAAACCAGTCTTTATGTAATAATGCATAATCTTAATCATGGCTGGGAACTTTTGAGTAAGAGAGGAGAGCAGATCTTATGAGCTTTAAGAGTGGTTTGCCTTATATTGTTACAAAATTTGTGTAACTAAACGATACCGCAAACGCTTGGAATGAATTTCTTAATGATAAAACAGAAAATAATTTTACTAACCCAGGATTTGTAAGAGTTAATGAATCAATAAGAACTTATGTATGGGCAATTCTTGGTGCATAATCGCAAAAACGAATGGGAATAATTGGTTCTGGGACGGTGCTCGATGCACAAAAACAGTTTGACACAAACGTAGAGGATGCTATTAATTCACCAGTTGACACACCATCTTCTATAAAGCCTTATCAAGATGTATTACAGTATGCTAAATCCAAAGTAGACTACGTTTATGGGGCAGGACTATACATGTCTCTGAGTAATATGGAACTTAAGATCGGTCAAGTGATCGGCTATAATAATAAAATTGTTATTGCTTCCGATCAACAAAAACCACGTATAAATTCAGATATTGACACCGAATTAATGATGCAAAAAAACACAGGCGAAACGGGAATAGTAAAACCACAGTTACCGAAAAAGCCACCACATGTTTCACAACCGCAACAGTCACAAGTGCCGCCACATATTGCAGCTAAAAATCAACAACATATCGATGAAAAAACAGCGCTTATAGTAGGTGGAGTTGTGGCTCATGATTTGGATATATAGTCTTTTACGGATAAGTACAACAGCCCGGCAATTGCTACGATCAGTGCCCACAAGTTTTGACTGAGCCAAGTGGCGGTCTTAGCTAATAAATTCAAGAGCCAGGAAACAATACTTCCTATTATACTGGGAAGTGCAGATGCGGCTTTCCCAACAAGCTTTCCCAATGCTTTTAAATGCTTTTTAATCCACTCTTTTACACCATCCTTATCACTAGGTGGTGTGGGTTGTGTGGGTGTTCCACCTCCACCGGTCAACGCGAGAGTCAAAGTCAATATAATAAATCCCAATGTGGTTAAAATACTGGCAATGGTTATCCCCTGTTCTCTGAACAATGTTTTAATTTTATTGGCCAGTGTAGTATCAGCGTTGAGGACTTGATCGATAGTTTCTCGAATTCGACTGATTTGTGAACGAAGTGCCTTTCTATTACTTAAAGCAGCTTCGAGGCGGGCCGATCTTTCGCAGCGTCTACTGAATTCATCGCCCGCCTGTTCAAGTTTTGTTTTCTCATAAGCTATATGCTTGTCGAGTTCAGATAGCTTGGCTATATTATTGATGAGTTCTCCCTGCATTGTTTGCATTGCCTTGTCAAGGCCTCGTAATTCCCTTATACAGTGATCGCTCGCTATAACGCTACCAATGGGGTCCAAATAATTGGTGGGCGTTATAGACGATGAGCCGTTTAACCGAGGCCGAGGCGCGCGCTCGGAAAATCTCAAATCATCAATATGTGTTTATCTCACGTCACATCAAAATAGTATATATTTTTATGGACCTAGATCTACCTGTAATATCATTCATTTATTAAATCTGTCACATTTCACAATGTCTGAAATACGTATTCCATTTCAATTTATCATTTTTAATCGATAAATTAAAAAATTATTCACTATTTCCCGCGATGTTATTGAAAATATAATTCTCTGACACACATTTCGACAACGGGTCCACATCAAAGAGCAAAATAAAGACGTTTTAAACAAATCTTTAAATATATTATACAAAGTGATAAATAAAATCAACAAAAATATATCTAAAAGTAATCAAACTTACATCTAAGTTATTATTTCCATCGTTTCGTCCGATCGCGTGTAATGTAAGTCAAATGACACCTCGGCTTTCGTCGCCTTGAATTCTCGGCTCGGACACAATGTTTAATGCAAAAATATATGCATGAAAAATCTTTGTCACAGCTCGTAACCTAGCACGATACATTCGCGAAGTTCCATATTTTTAATATATATCGTGATTTCCTGCTTAAAACGTTCAGATTAACACGATTTAACAAAAAATCTTTTGCCAACTTCTGAAATTTATCAAACACGAGCGTGGTATCACAGCTATAATTTGATTGGCTGCCTGAGGTCACATGCTCAAAATTGACCAATCACGAAACTTGTAGTAGATTTCGGCAAGAAAGCGTCATTAGAAACAAATTTTAATCCAATGAAATCGCTTGTTATAACTACGAAAAAAAACAGGCGATGTTACGAAAGCGTGATTACGAAATGAATGACCGCCGTGTTGTGACAGCAACTACATGTGTGTGACAGTGTCGCCTCAAATTGGATTGCCTCACTAATTAAGAATATAAACTTCGCTTGTGGTTCTCTTTTATTGCATGCATGCGCTTCTAAGATCAAAGGTCGATAGTGTGAAAAGTTAACTAGTTGAACAATCGTATTTCCGGGACTTGCCGCGGATGTTTTCAAACAGATTATTAGAACTCCATTCAGCGATAAACGGTTGATTATGCAATGAGAAGCGTTATGTGCAAATGAACAACGAACAACAATACAATTATGTCTGTGTAAAACTATCAGTAATAAAAGTGTACATAAATTTTGGGAGCCATGCGTTACCGCGCGTAGTAACCGAAGTAGCGCTTTATCGAAGAGCGCAATAGCGAGCGATCACTGTATTGTACTCAAAGGATGGTACCTGTAACTTGGAATTTATCGTAGTAGGTATCCAAGATTTCTCAGAGTCCGTCTGAGGCCAGCTTCACGCGTTCTTCGTAATTATCTTTATCAACGTCACCGAGTTCAGTCCACACAGTCTGAAGAACCTTAGTAGTCTTCACAGAAAGTTTTGCTCGTGAGTTGTCATAGTCTACAAGACCTAATTCATTACGAAGAATGTTGATATCACAACGACGTCCAGCTATCGTAGACAACGCTAGGGGCTTACGAGTACAAGAATGCATAACATCAATGTCCGGAGAGCCACGCAGTCGCAATATTCCTTTACTATCTATGGTAAACTTTGAATAGTCACGACCAATTGAAGTAACATATTTTTTGTCTTCTTTTAAAGCATCGTAATACTCATTAACGGTTGGTTTTAAAAGTTCATCGTTAATATTCATAAAGCTGGTTTCATCAGTACCCTCTTCGATTGTACTAGTATCAGTTATGTTATCTAGATTAATATCATTCATTCTTATATTAAACATAAGGTTACATAATTTCAATATAAACAATGTCTTCGCTGTACGGACGCAAGTTAAATCCACAACGTAGACTTCGGGATCCATTAGGAGTCAAAGCAATTCGCCAGTCTGTAACTATAACTCATTACCCGAGTACCATTGGTTCGCTTCTGGTTCGCTTTCCTAATATCGGAGCTCACGATGTGATAGTTCCAGGAACTGCACAATTATCATTTACAATTAATTTTACTTCTGCTGACGCTAACATAGAGCTTGTTTAGAACATTGGTCGTGCGATAGTTAAGAAAATTGCGATTAAAATTAGCGGTAATGAAGTTTTGAGTATTGACAATAGCAATGTACACTTCTGTTACATGGATCTCTGGAGAACGGCTAAAGAACAGGAAAACTTACAGTACCAAGGTATTTGTGATCGGAACACAATGAGACTGCGTGTGGGTGCTGATAGTGACTATAATAGAAGATAAGGCTGTTACTGATGCATTAGGTAACCGATTCTATTATTCCGCTCGACTTTGATTTACTAGATAGTCACATGCCCTTTTATCAAGCATCCCTTGGCAACAAAAGAGATACGACGTGGAATATCAAACTAAATGTCCCCACAAGATCATTGAAGGGTATTTTAATGTTGTTCGAGGACCCCTCTGAACAATTTGCAAGAGACACCGAGAAGTTCTACAATCCTGAGATTACAAAAGTAGAATTGACTATCGAGGGCGTGCCTAATCAACTATATAGTCAAGGCATGCTAGCATATCAACAGTGGGATGAGATTAAAAAACTCCCTTCTATAAAATGAAGCCCAGAAGTTAACATGGTCGTGAAAGATCTGTCTCTCGGGGATGTATCGATGGCTGAATTCCTTTCCACGAAGTATGCACTATGGCTCGACATGCAAACTACAGATGATGACCAACTACACGGCAGTGGGCGGAGAATAGAAAATGCCAGTGAGGGTGTTACTATACAGATAACGAAGCTCTTTGAAGCGGCTGGTAAATTAAACATATATTTGTACGTGATTATGGTCGCGCAAATTAATATACAGAATGGAAGATTCGTGCAAGTGATCTATTAATAATCTTTAACCTAAAGAACCGCACTGCGCTATCATATGCGGGCAAACGGGTTGTGGAAAAACAGCTTTTATTCTAGATATTTTACAAAGTCATTATCTGGACGTTTTCGATCATATTATGATAATGTGCTGACTATAAACGTAAATAAAACATACATATCGAGAGATTGGGTAATGAATGATCCCAGGGTGTACAAAGTTGATCCGGGTGATCGTTTACAAGACTGATTACGAGTATGTCACGAAAAATACAAAGGAGAATCAACCGTTTTCAGAAAGATATGCTTTCATATTTAGCATTATCAGGACGGCATATGGAACATAGCATTTGGGTACTTACTCAAAATTACAACTCTGTTCTGAAAGATCTCAGAGAGCAGACCAGATGGGTAGCCCTGTTTCAATGCAAAGACCCAGATTCATTTGAGGAATGTCTACGCGAAAATGATGTTATTTCTACCAACTCGAGCGAGATAAAGTCAGAGCTGCTTATGCAATTGCTTAGCAAAAATATAGCAACTGCTGAGCAAAATATAGCAAAATTTAGCAAAAATATAGCAACTGCTGAGCAAAATATAGCAAATTTAGCAAAAATATAGCAACTGCTGAGCAAAATATAGCAACTGCTGAGCAAAAATAGCAAAAATATAGCAAATATAGCAAAAATAGCAAAATTATAGCAAAATTTTGCAAATTATAGCAAATTTAGCAAAATTTGACAAAATGCGACGTATTGAACATTAGCAGTTATTATGTAATAATGTGGTTTGAAATCCTCATTCTTTCGGAACAGTTAATTATTTGGGGCTGTATTGGATATGCAATATTTCATTATTTTAGACATAAACATCTCCTTAGGTATTACATTATGGAATGCGATGAACATATAGAACCTGTAGTTACAGATCAACATAGGGATCAACATAGAGAAAGACTCCATCTTTGGTAGCTGGTGGAAAATGTTCCCAATATTTGGGGGAAAATTATACCACTGAAAAACTTGATAACATGACCGATGAAGAAATTAAAAAACTATACGCGCGTAACAAGTCTAGACTGGGAGCTACCATGACTAAAACAATAGGTTTGGCTATGTTACAACTATACACAGCTGTAGCTAGTACGTTTCTTCCTATCCCAGCAGAAAATCGCATTTATTTATGCAAATCTCTCGGGAAAGATCAATTCATCCTACACGCTATAAGCGCAGTAAGCTGTGAGTTTTATCATAGATACGGTTCCGGGGTAGATTAGGTCTTCAGCAACCCATGCTTGCCGTAAAAGGTTACTGTTCTTGTTGTAAAAGGCGACTAACGGGATCGGGTGGTCAGGCTCACTGACTTGGTTAAGTCATGTCATCGATCCCAATTGTGTGGATCGATGCTCATGATATTAATCACTGGATTGTCTGGTCCAGACTCGATTATTTACAGACCGCCTTCATATAGGTGGAATATTGCTGAGTGCGGCGTAAAACAACAAACCAACCAACCAAATCATAGATACAGATTGTTCTTGGCGCCACTTACCACCACTTTAATAATGGCTAGATATTGTCAATTTAAACATACGTGCCCACTTACTAATAATGGAGAAAGAAATATCGATTGCACTACAAGTGAACGAGGAAACACAAGCGATTGTGGAAACACCACAAGCCCCGATTGCACCACAAGTCAGAATGACTAAGAATCCTCAAAATGTCGCAGACGGTAGAAAGGGTGCGCTAGCGAGGAAGGCAAAACAAATACACAATACTGAACATAGCCCGATTAAAACTTGGGCTCCCTATGCTATAGGTATTATTGCGGTGGTATGGTTGTTTTATAAGACCGGAGAAGAGAAAAAAACAAGTTAAAAAATTAGATGAGGTTCAATTAGAGTTAAGCCCTCATGTAATGTTATAAAAGCAATGACTACACCAGTTACAGATGGTAAAATGTTGGTAAACGCAACGGATCATTCAGCGGTGGTCAGCGGCTTGGCCATTGGCTATGCCTGTATAGCTAAAATGATTACCGTATTTTCTTGAGTATAGTGCGCACCCATGTATAATGCGCACCCCCCTCTAGCGGGTTCAATATTTTGGAAAAAAAGAAATTTGAATATTATGCGCAGAAAAAATTTACACCATACCCTTTCAGCGAAGTCCGGCAAACGAACAGGTGCTGAGAAACTTCGTCAGTACAAATTCGAAATTTGAGATAAAAAATCACCAGACATGTTTATTTACCGTTTAAATAGTATTTATTGTTCTGCTAGGCATTGTTTTATATCTAGGGATTAAGATTACCTTGTGTATTTTCTCGTAAACTAAGCTGGAAACAGCAATCAGCTGTACACACGTTTTCTTGGAATCGACCGGTGATTCAGTCAAGACACACCCAATGATATAACTTTATAGGATTTTTAATGCCAGGATCGGCAACAATTGTATCTGAAACTATTTTTTTTTATCAGGAATAATATTTTCCATTATTTTCTTAATTACATGCAGCCTTTACTAAACATATTTAAAATAATAATAACCCTAAGCGAAGCAGCTGATCACTATTGCCGGGTATTATTTTTTACATGGAACCAGTCTGACCAGTCAAGAATTTCATGTTGACATAGAATCGTCAAACAAAAACAAATATGACTTTTAACGAGTCAAAGTATGTCATTTATGATATATGTATCCATTCTCTGTCAACTAAAGTTCGTTTCAAGGCGTCAATAGCGGTATTCTGACCGTGGTTGCTGTTGATAACGGTGAGTTGTGCGATCGCCGAAATTAATAAAAACAATATTATCAGGAATTTTGAATAAAATTAATGAAATAAGTTACAAATATAAGTCCAGATATACAAAGAACACTTTGTTGACATGGTATTTCTAGTGTTTCGTGCTCACGGTAATGTCTTTCCATGGGGGGAAAAAACATCCAAACTCATAATTCGTGTATAATGCTCACCCCCTTCTACACAGCTGTGTTTTTTCGAAAAAAAAGTGCGCACTATACTCAAGAAAATACGGTACTAATGCCACACCACCCAAGCTAGATTTTAATAGTTATGACATCGGTATGATGATCCTAGATGTAGGCCTAGTTATGACTACTAAAGATATGCTAATAAAACAAGGGCTTATCCCAGAGGACATAATGAAGTAATTAAACATTTGAACTACCATATAGTACTGTTGTTGAACACGAAATGGCATCAATTGCGATGATGGTCGGTGGAGCTATTGCTAATGCTCGGGCTTTTTGGGGGAGTAATTTTTTATTTTCCAGTATGAAAGGAGAGGAGCAGAAAAGAAATAATAAAGCATTAGTACAACTCGAAACAGCCCAGTCACAATGGGCCAGACGCAGAATGGAGAGATTAGATTTTATTAATGATGAACTGCGTAAACAAGGACATTCAATAAAAACTTTTAAGGATGTTGAATCAGCCATGCACGAATACTTCCTGTTTATTGAAAGACACTTGACCCAATGCCAAGGCCAACAATAATTTTGTTTAAGACAGCGAGGTAGCGTTTATAGTCTTTGGGTTGACTGGTGTTTCCATATTTAGCTACACAATTACGCAATCTATGATCTGTTACGTTTGAGCTGGCAACATAAGTAGTGATGACTCTATTATGGTTCTGTTCGGGTGAACAAAACCTTCCATAGGCATGCTGGTTTTCTTGGGGGAATTAGTCAGCAAAGAGCCGGAGTCACAGGAGACTAATCACAATTTTATTTACAAGAACAATTGACAATGAACAATTAATAATATCTTAGAATATAGCTGAGGGTGCCACAGAGAGTCGGTACAACCCTCTGGGCTGTGGGAGAGAGATCTGCTTGGTTAGAGCGACAAACCCCTTCTGCCTAACATTTTGCTTCAGTATGTACAGTCAAGTCTCGTTAATCCGACACTCGTTAATCCGACAATCGGCTTTATCCGACACTAATTATGGGAACCGATTAAATCAATGCTATTTAGACCCATTAATCTGACAGTCTCGCACTCCGACTCCGACACACCTCATTTGCAACAAATTACCGAAATCACTCATTAATCAGTCTCGTTAATCCGACACAGTGATCAGCGTACTCCGTAGTCATCTGCCCGCGAGTACACAGCCCGTGTTTTGATGCGAGATGAATCGGCTGGCAGCTGCATATTACAACGGCTGCAGAGATTATATAAACTTGTTTAACAATAAACAATTAATGCTTTAAATAAAGAAAACAGGATAATTCACATGCTTAGATTACCTCAATCTTATTCAGATCAGATACAAGTTCTCACTATCGCCGAGGACATCCCATTACAGGTGGTCACATAAGAACAACCTTTCGCGAACTATGACCTACCGATGAAATGACCAATAGGAAGTCGATGTTAGCCACTTAGAAAGCAGCTTTCTTAAGCTTTGGGTACCAGTTTCAAAGTTGCAACTTCCATTCCAGACTATGCTTTTTAAAGTATTTTGAATCGGTCATACAGTCCGTAACAGTTGTTTTGTGTTAAACTTTAGAGGTTGCATGATTAGAAAACATATTCCGCCAACAATGTAACATAACAATATGAATATATATTTTATATTACGTGTTTGAATCCTTATCTATCGTGTAGTTGTCCGATTTTTCGATCACGAACGTTGATACTACTAAATTGAAGTAATTGCTGAATGTTATTCTAATATAGGTGATGACAGATTTACTTAAATAAAATTGTTCAAGGCAATCTATAAGACTATGTAGACATATCTTTTGTCTGTGAGATGGGATCTTGATACCTTAAGCTAGAATTTATCTAAAAGCTTCAAATCTATTAAATTATGTAGACATAACTCTTGTCTTATTGAATAGTATGTCTAGGATATGCGCTCCCATTACCTTAGGCTAGCATATATCTAAAAAGCTATAACTGAAACTACTGATATTTTTTATATGCATTTTACCTGATGATAAGTATTATTATTAGATTTGTTTGTGACTACAGAAAGTTGAAATCTGTCACTTTACCAATGTCATGGCCTCTTCCTGTTTTTGATGATGTTGTTGATAACATCGCCAATACCCAAGCTAAGATCTTCTCAACTTTAGACCTTGCTAATGGCTTCTTCCAAGTGCCATTACATGAAGATTCAAAGCATAAAACTGCTTTCGTCACCCATCAAGGCCTTTATCAGTTCAAACGTTTACCCCAAGGTTTGACAAATTCTCCACTTTGTTTTCAACAGCTCATGAGCAAGGTGCTAAGAAAATTGCTTTTTAAGGTTGCGCTGATTTACATTGATGATTTGATAATTTACAGCAAAAGCTTTGAAGAGCATCTCCAACATTTGGAGCAAGTATTTTACTATCTGAAACAGGCAAAATTAACACTAAAGCCATCCAAATGCAATTTTGCAACGGACAAAGTTTCTTTTCTGGGTCATGTCTTATCATGTGGAGGTGTTAAAGTTGATGACAAAAAGATTGAAGCAATTAGAACCTTTCCAGTGCCCAAATCACAAAAGCAGAATCTTTCTTAGGCCTCACAAACTTCTACAGGAAGTATGTGAAACATTATGCTCACATAGCACTTCCACTGAATGCTTTGCTAAAGAAGCATTCAGAGTCAGAAGTAGGAAAGAAACCAAAGTTCCAATGGTCACTTGAGTGTGATCAGGCATTCAACACACTCAAACATGCTATGAGTAATACACCTGTTCTGGCTTATCCAAATTTGGACAAAGAATTTCTTCTCGCAACTGATGCCAGTGATATGAGCATAGGTTTTGTTTTGAGTCAAAAAGATGAGAAAAATAATGAACATCCAATAGCTTTTGGTGATAGAGCTCTTCATGGCAACGAAAAGAACTGGAGCATTACAGAAAAGGAAGGCTTAGCTCTAGTAGAAGCCATTAGATCCTTTCGTCCATACCTTGCAAATTCCAAATTCACAGTCTACACTGATCATATAGCATTGAAATGGCTGAAATCCATCAAGGATGCCACAGGTAGGTTAGGGCGATGGTCTTTGGAACTTTCTACCTACACTTTTGACATTATTCACCGCAGCGGCAAAGCCAATGGGAATGCTGATGCTCTCTCAGGTAGGGAATATGAGGAAAATATTAACTGTAATGATCAGACAGAAGAAGATGTCTTCTCAGTAACTTCAACTCAGCAAACAAAATCAACTAGCAGTACCACGATCTTGCCAAACACACATTCATCCACACAGGTCACACAGACAACTCAGACTGAGGATATTTGCACACTTATTGTCAATCACTTAGAATCAGACACACAGACAAGACACTGGTCAGTCACCTTTGAATATGAAGAGGATTATCAGCCAGTACCAGTTAATGTTGTCGCAGCATTACATGCTACAAATGCTGATGTTACTCAAGACACATTGGTTGAAGTAAGTATAAAAGAACATCCAAATTTACGTCACCTACAAAGGATTTGTCCAGATTTCATCCAAATCTTTAACTACAAAGAGGATGATGTCCTTCCACAAAATGAAAAGGATCGTCAAAAGATTCTTATCGAAGCCAATACTTTTGAAATTTACGAAGGCATCCTATACAGATTCGTTCCACAAAGACAGAAAGGCCATGCAGACAAGTTCATTAAACAGCTGGCGGTCCCAAGAACCCTCAGGAATAAAGTCCTGCAATCCTATCATGACTCAGAGTTTGGCGGTTGCCACCATGGGAAAGAAAGGATGCACAACACCATGAGACCTAAGTACTACTGGCCCAAAATGTACAGCGATATTGCTACTTATGTCCAGACATGTGAGGTATGTCAACAGACCAAGAGGCACTACCATGGCAAGAAGGCACCACTTTGTCCACTACCTGTAGAAGAGGTATTCACCCGATGGCACGTTGACATTCTCGGTCCCCTGCCAACAACACCAGACAAGTACAAGTACATTTTGGTCATCACAGATGCATCATCCAGATGGTGTGAAGCCTTTCCACTTCGGACCCAAGAAGCTAAAGAAGTAGCAGATGTTCTCGTCAGAGAAATATTTTGTCGGTATGGCGCTCCAAGGACCTTAATATCAGACAGAGGTCAGAACTTCATGTCCAAACTTATCAAAGCAATTTGTGAAATTTTGGCAATTAAATTTACCCATACCAGCCCATACCATCCTCAAACAAACAGCTGTGTAGAAAGGCTCAAGTCTTACATCAATCAATCACTAAGAGCCTATTGTAACAAGTCTCAAAATGATTGGCCCCATTTTATTCCTGGAATCATGATGGCCTATCGGATGGCCTCAAATTCATCAACCCAAAAATCCCCATACGTTATGCTTTTTGGCCGAGAAATGAGAGCTCCACAAGATGTAGCATTAATTCCAAACGAAAATTTAGGCCACAATAACAAAAGTTATCTTTCAAATTTGCTAGAGGAGCTTGAAATCACTAGAACAATCGCAGCTGAAAACACTGCTCGGGCTAAGGAGGTGTATTCAGAACAATATAATAGAAAGGCTAAAGAACCAGAATTAGCCCCAGGTCAAAGAGTTTGGCTTTACTGTCAAAAAGTTGAAAAAGGCCTTTCCAACAAATTAACCAAAAAGTGGTATGGTAGCTATTATATCATCCATACAGGTCCAAATTATACCTACAAAGTACGCCAAAGTTTAGACGACAAAATACACAAACCACTGGTCCATGCCACAAGAAAAAATACCCATATATACAAAATATACAATTTTGTATATTTGGTATTTCCAAAATATACAATTTTGTATAGTTGGTATTTCCAAAACTATACAATTTTGTATATATGGTTAGATTTTACCACTGCTTCATTGAATTTCTTAAACTTTTATAGAAGGTTTCACATAATATGTGGTTGCAAAGTTTACTAATGATACCGAACAGTACTATTATTGCATGTGACAACAATGCTTTAATACTATTTTCATTATGACAACTATATAACGTTATGAAATAATTTGTATTTCGTTATGTTTTACATAAGCAATAGAAGATTTGTACAGATCTTAATAACAGTTTGATCAATATAAAATGCGTACGGCACCTTTAGTCAGAATTAGTCAAGGATGGTTAGTTAAGAAATAGTTACCTATTTACCTTTCATTAAAGTGGAACAGACCAAGCGGCCAGAAAGCAGACATTTTGAGAATTTACAGGATAAGTTATGCACTTTTAATCAAATCATACACAAGAAGTGAAATATTTTTACGGGATATAATTATTTCTTATTAACTTTAATGTGGAACATACCACTCATACAGTGGGCGGAAAAGTTATCATAAGAAATTATATTTTTTTCATTATCAGAAAGACACTATATATACAACATAAACTGAAACAAGTTCTATCACACATTTTGATGTATTTCATTAGATCATTGCAAAGGACACCATTCCTCAAAGTTGTTGTTCTTGCTTTGTTGTTAAGTGTTTAAGTGTGATCGTCTTCTGTCTGGGCCACTTTGGCTGACCTGTCTCCTGTGGGACTCGTGTGTGAGTAGGGTACACATCTATTGCGAGTTTTAGCATTCATAAAATTTATGCTTATGATGATCCCATTAATATATATATATATATATATATATATATATATATATATATATATATATATATATATATATGTATATGTATATATATATATATATATTCACATTTTTTTATCTTTAGCTGCTCTGTGTACATATGTTAGAGTAGCTATCTCTCAGAAATGTAGGGAAATTTTGTTTGTTTGGCCTTCGCTATTACTTATCTACGACAAATCGGATCTAACTGCAATTCTTGTTTAAACCGAGCAAAGTATGGTCTTGACGCTCCAGGGAATTGATTCAGGTTGCAAAATATAGGCGTACCTTGTCATTGCGATCTTAGAGAATTCCTCAATGTAATATAATACTGTACTTATAGTGGGTGAGATTGTACTCAGGTTATGGAGCAGTTTAATCTGTGTAACAATATATTTAATGAAAATGATGCAAAACAACCTCAACGATTTGTTTTTATTAATCTTCTTAATTTCCTATGTTCTATATCACTGAACAAACTACTCTGTGCTAACAACACACCCACAACCCGACACAGATCAAACGCCACTTACACAATCATAATCTGGTTAATCTGTATCACTTAACGAGTTTGAATAGCTTACTCTGCCCACAGTCGAGAGCAGCACAGTAATTAGTAGTTTAGACCAGGCGAATACACTGGTCACACTTGACTGGTCTGTCTGATGATTTGGTCACCTGCCAAATGGGATGTCTGACAATTGGATGTGAACCTTACAGAGGAAGTTATTTTATGAACGCGTCACGTGTTACAAAAGAGATGACCATTATCTAAGTAAAATACTTCTAAGATCATAAAGGACATAACATTGAATAAAGTGAAATTCATTTTCGACAAACTTTTATGAACAAATTTAAAACAGTGTGGGCAGATTCTATTTTCTGAAAGGGTTGGGGGGTTGTAAATCGTCCTGTTTCGATCCAGATCTAAAACTAGCTAAAATGCGACAGTGATCCCTGTATTTAAAACATAAGGAGCAACAACTTTACGATCATGAAAGTTCTTAATGTATTGCCCTTAACATTATGTTTATCGTTCCAAAGCTCTGTTCTCCAGCTCAGTTCATCTTTGTTTATGAGAACGTTCTTAATATGGGCAATTTTCTTCTTTTGGGACATTGGAGCAGTTAAAACATCATAAATATTAAGATTACAGGCAATTTTAACAACTTTAGAACTCCATGAACTTTTACATAGTAACCATTTTCTTCATCAAAGCGTTACAGGTACTGTTATTAAATCTTGGGGTAGTCTAAAAACATTAGCATGTAATGTAACAAACGGGGAGGAGAGACCCATGTCTCCATTAGTGGCTATACTGGAGGTACCGTTACTAACACCAAGAAATAATTTACAGGCTCTATTTTGGATTAGATTAACGTTTTATCCTCATATACCAGAGCCATAGAACATTACCGGCTCCACAAGACTTTCATACAGTTTTATAAAAACATCATAAGACATACACCCAACAGAATAAGACAAAGCATGGCTGGCAGAATTGTACAACTCTTTCACAGTTTCACATATCTAGATGCTCGTCAACCCATAGTCCCAGATAACGATATTCTACATAGACCAGTGTTTGCCCAGCGTAGAGGAATCTGGTTAATCTGTATCACTTAACGAGTTTGAATAGCTTACTCTGCCCACAGTCGAGAGCAGCACAGTAATTATTAGTTTAGACCAGGCGAATACACTGGTCACTCTTGACTGGTCTGTCTGATGATTCGGTCACCTGCCAAATGAGACCAACGTAGCCATTACACCTTTTTACAAGATGGAAAACATCTTTGCTGTTAGTGATTACATATAAAGAAATCTAACCAATTCACAGGCTATACGTTGTAGAACAGAATGCTATGCCAAGTCATTCCTACCTGATACCATCAATAATTGGAATAGTCACCGGAAAAAGAGGATTATTAAACTTGGAGAATGTTATATTCAGTTAAGCCATGATACCAGATTTTGTCACTTTAAACATCCATCGGCTTAAAAAACACATCTCAGATAACACATCATGCATGCTCTTGTGGCTGTCACAATGGTACACTGCATTAAATTTTTCACATGCCCCAACTACAATATATTAAGAAACGATTCTATTCTAAAGGTTAAGTGAGTTTCTAATCAGTGGTTTATTGGAAACAATTTGAACAGTGCCTAATTTAGCTATTTTGAACTCGGCCATGTACATCCGACGTTCGGGTGGATTTGCACATATATAATAACTAGTAGTAAGAATTAATACATACTTTGAGACACGTATGAAGTATTAAACAGTTAAATAGCTTTTCTTAGGAAACCCCTTTCCATCAACCGCACTGTTGACCTATCTTTTTTGTTCTGTTTTGATGTATTGATGTATTATTTAATACAATATGTATATCTCCCCTCATCCCAATGTTAATAAAAGGAAGCTTGGTGGGTACTTTTGGGATATAAGAAATGAATACAGACTGCCATACTGTCTGAATGTCTTAACAATCACCGGGTGTGACCACGTAGACAGGATATCATTCGGGTTTCTCATAATTACTCCATGAGCATGCTGGGTATTGTAGCTAGGGGATATTAAATGCATGTTTGTTATCAGAGGAGATTGATAGTGAACTTTTAGTACCAGTTAGATATGATATCTATATGACTTCTTTCTGTTTGACAAAGGATTAAGGGTATATGTGTGGGTAATCCTTTCACGCTGATGAAAGAAAGTCACTCTTCTAGTTCATGTAATCTACGTCAAATAAGATCAGAACACATTATTACAACATACTCAGGATACCAATAACAACGAAATGTACAAATTAACAAACATGATCAATATTATTATTACATGTTAATGCCATGTATGTAAATATAGCTATATAAACATATGTTTAATTTTTCAGCTTGTGTGAAGTTGTCCATAATTAAAAGAAAACGTATATTTTCCCAAAATTATATTACCCTCAAAAGGGCAATTATATTCATGTTACATTTTTTCAGTCTAATTTTTTAATTCGAATTACATAACATTTATGTTACTTTGATTTTATTAGACCCATGTTGTTGGTACAGACCCAGGGATTGACTAGGTTCATTACATGTCATAAAAGTGCTGGGACATGTGGTGGCAATACATTCTCTAATTAACACCTGTCACAAAGGGACGGGCAATTTGGGTTTGTCCTCAGGGAATGTGTTATGCAATTTGTGTATTCACGAAATAACATTCAACAAATTATGTACATGGTCCTGTGATGTAGGATTGATGCATTCGTACTTCTTATAAATAAATGAATTGCATTTTTTTTTCTTAACCGTGTGCGAAATACGCATAATGTCGGAAAGCGCAAGTTAAATACTGACTTCATCCCAAAATAAATCACAAACCCTCTCTTATAATTTGTATATTATTTTATATTTTAATTATGTAAATCACGTTCCTATCACTTTTAATGTAGAATACGTTAGTCACTCAACCAATTCCATTATTATTTTCCCAAAGATCAAAGATTAAAGCAGTTATCAAGATTTATTTTCCATATCTTTAGAAATACTTAATCTTTACTTTGAAACTGCCATCATGATGTATTATTATTATTATTATTATTATTATTATTGATGTACATATTGTTTGCACCCAACCATGCGCGTGTCAAGCTTTTAGAGCGCCAACTAAGTTTTCCAAAGTAGAAATTAAGCCAAATGAATATATATCAAGTTTCCTTTTGCTAGAACATATGCATGCTGTTGTGTTTTTTCAAGGTAATCTTCGTTCTCTCATTGATAACAATATTAAAAGAACAAGTATTATAAAATATAATACGGGAATATATTACACACGTTATTTACGCATCCGGTTGCTCATAATACAATGCTAGTAAACAATATTTTTGTTCCAGGGAGTGAATACCAATTAGACCAAGCCAGCTCAACATCTCATTCACTTATAAAAGACAACTTCATCATAAACATAGTCATCATCGGAGTATTAACAGTTTTTATGTGTGACGCTACATTCCCCGTTATAGTGCAAGTATCCATGATAGAAAACGTATGATGTCTGGAAACGTAAGATCTGACGATTGTGTTATGAATAATAATAACGGCATGTTTGATGCTGAACGCTCTGAATAAAAACAGGACAATCCGACATTGTAGTCCGGCAACACAATATTTTCGTAGTATTTTTAAAAAATAATCTTTGATAATATTTTGTAGATGATTTTTGCAAGGACTACCGTTTTACAAAACGCGATTTTCCGCGTTTCTGCCGAGATTTCACATTTTAACAATGTATATCTACAATGAAACCGACAGCTCAGAACAAACCAAATTCAACACTTTTAAGTAGTGATAAAATAGTTTTCATCCTCTGTGCAATCCACTCTGTTGGCATATGTGCACGAGAGCATGTTACAAAACACATCGCGGCCTCCCCGTAAAACGAATCCAAGCTCAAACACTTTCAATACAGAAGCCACCGCCAATGCAATCACCCCCGACAGCTAATCCTCTCTGTGCATTTGACCATAAAGTCTACTCACATACCAAGCACCGCGCCAGGAAAAGTACCAGACGCCTCAACCGCCCACCCGTCAATATCATTGCAAGGACAGTATGTACTCCCGCTAACAGTGTGGAGTACTAATTAAACATTCCAGTAATGTTACCCGCCACTATATCAGTTTTTTGTAACTTGCTGATACTATTTTGCACATACAAAACAGATATAGAGCAATACATAGCAATTATCATCCTTTACCAACATATACAAAGAAACACAGTGCTCAACTTAAAACACTTCAATTTGCACATATATAATATTTATACACAAATACATAATAATTATCTCCCTTTACCAATATATACAAAGAAAACAAATTTGGATACACCATATATACAAATTTGTATATTTTTGTATATGTCGTATATACAAACTTGTATATTTTTGTATATATCATCATTCCAATCTTGTATATCCTTTGGAAATATAATTATTCCAAAGGATATACAAGTTTGTATATATGGATTTTTTTTGCAGTGTGCCAACCGTCTGAAGCCATATTTTGATCCTGTTTATCGTCCACAGTATCCTCCTGAACCATACTTCAATGACACCAGTAACTTAGATTCAGGAGTCATGGATGACAACGAGGAACCAGTCAATGATACTCAGCTTGACAACAACAATTCCTCATCAACAAGTTCAACTTACCAGGCTACTGATCAATCACCTCCACAACAGAAAGATAAGAAGGTCAATTCCAAAACAAAGGCAGGCACTTCCAGCAACAAGTTCGAAGCAAAAGACCCAAACAAAGAAGAAAAACCCTGCTCCAAATACAACAGCAAAGCCTGTAGGTTCCAGAACGACAACTATGAAGGAAAATCATGCCACACCAGGTCCTAGTGCTCCAACCAAGGTAAATGAAAAGGTAAACAAAGGGAAAAGAGAAGTGAATAGTAAGCATCACCAGCCAAAATCCAGAAATCAACTTGACGACGGCCAGGTACAACCTCAAAGTCAGAGTCCAACATCAGGTAATCAAACCAAGGATATCCCTCCTATTTTCAACCAGAGGACATCCACTCAATTGTAAGTTATAAGA
The DNA here is from genome assembly GCF_022045235.1 of Haliotis cracherodii. Taxonomy (NCBI): domain Eukaryota; kingdom Metazoa; phylum Mollusca; class Gastropoda; order Lepetellida; family Haliotidae; genus Haliotis; species Haliotis cracherodii. The sequence continues at coordinate 38,062,361 of NW_027266286.1, forward strand.
GAGCAAATGGCAAAATCTACTACAGAGCGAAATGGAAGGATCCAGAAAAGGGAAACACATGGGAGTATGGCAGCAGCATTCCAGACTCCATTCGGAGAGAATTTCACCTCAAAAGAAGTATGTCAGGAAAACGACAAAAACGTCCACTGAAGAATCATAAGTTTTTCGACCAAAAGGAATCAGCACAAGACAATAAATCAGTCAATGTTCTGTCAGGGAATACAATGTCAGGTAATGTCGAGCAAGACACCAAACCATGCATAGAATTAGATGTCAAACCATATCTGTCTTTTCCAAAAAAACTACGAAAAGTAGATCATAAAATAAAAAGAGTTATGGGCATTGAAATTATTCAAGGAGACTGCTGTGTTAAGGTCTCATATACCAATAACAAAGATGATCATAATCACCTCACATGCTATTTTGAAAGTGTTCCTCTCCACCTCATACAGCGCTACCTTGATCATCTCCGTAAGTGGTCCTGTGGAGAAGATAATCCTCCCTATGATCCAGATGAACTACCAATTTATAAATCTACAAGGGTTATTTTACCACATATAGACTTTTGAAACATCAACACCTTTTTCTACTGTGTTTCACATCCATATTACATAGACTGTAGTGCCAATCAACCATACCAGGATCAACTCCCCATATATGCCGATATCTGCCAATTGAACATATTCTTGACCAAGGTACAAAATCTCCTGAATAAACGGTGCAAAACCCAAAAAAGCTATTAGTTGTATCTTGTTATGTTTATTGTGTCCAGTCTTTTCACTATGGGTCACCAGTTTCGCCAGTTGAGAACAAATAGCATCAGCCTGATCATCTGAGTTATTTGTATCACAACAAATTTTGAGCATTGACCTGATCAACCAATCTCAAAAACAAAGTGAAACGAGCCAACCAAAGTGAACCATAACGAATCGAAATGAGTCAAACCAAAATGAACCAAAACAAATCGAAATGACTCAAACCAAAGCAAACCGAAACCGTACCGAAGCGAAGCAAACCATACTGAGAATTGCACAGAAACTGTACCGAAGCGAAGCAAACCATACTGCGAATCAAACCGAAACTGTACCGAAGCGAAGCAAACCATACTGCGAATCGAACTGAAACTGTACCGAAGCGAAGCAAACCATACTGCGAATCGAACTGAAACTGTACCGAAGCGAAGCAAACCATACTGTGAATCGAACTGAAACTGTACCGAAGCGAAGCAAACCATACTGCGAATCAAACCGAAACTGTACCAAAGCGAAGCAAACCATACTGTGAATCGAACTGAAACCATACCGAAGCAAAGCAAACCATACTGCGAATAAAACCGAAACCTACTAAAACGAAGCAAACCATACTGCGAATCAAACCAAAACCATACCAAAGCGAAGCAAACCGTACCGAAGCAAAATAAACCAAACCCTATCTCATTGAACCGAACAAAAATCAAAGCGAAACGAATCAATGCAAACCATACCGAAGCAAAATAAACCAAACCCTATCGCATTGAACCTAATGAAAATCAAAGCAAAACGAATCAATGCACTTGTTATATGCACATACACATATATGTAATGTCTCTATTGATTGTAGGGCGGTCGGGTAGCCTAGTGGTAAAAGTGTTCGCATGTCACGCCGAAGACGTTCGATTCCCGACATGTGTGAAGCCCATTTCTAGTGTTCCCCACCGTGATATTCCCAGAATATTGCTAAAAGCGGACGCTCTACCACTAGACCACGGAGGCGGTCCTCACTCACTCTAATGATTGTATCCAAAAATAGAAGGATATTTTTAATCCATGATATACTTTGTGTAATTTGCTGCCGATACATTCTTCCTGGTCATGACACCATTTAGTAATAATTATGTTCTGATCTTTTACATCATAATTATCATATTTGTTTTATCTTCTAGTTATTACATATGAACTGAGGAAGTATGGATAATGTTTATATATGACATATTATTGGAACATGCTAACTCTCTTTTCTTTGTTTTCCATGTAAAACCTCTATAACGGATAATGGACACAGCCAACTATCCTAAAACCTCAAACCAGGATGTAGAACTCAAGGCCTCCTACATCACCCATAAAACCACCAGTACAGAGTGCCAAGACAAGCCAGCTCCACATCCAGATTCCCTGATGACAGCAGAAAGAACTTGTTTCCTTATACCAAAGAGACTCTATAATAATTGTTATTTACTATACTACCAGTTTTAACTTAATACATTGTCCATTTAAGCCATAATTATTTTATTTTTTACACGTTTGGGGTCCAAACTTTATCATGGTGTAACATTTATACTAAGTTATCCTATAATAATTAGATCCACATCAAGTGCTTTTATGAGTTACCATGGTGTAATATTTATACATCATTTCATATAATAGTTTAGCAAGTAATACTTATCATCAGGTAAAATGCATATATAAAATATCAGTAGTTTCAGTTATAGCTTTTTAGACAGATGCTAGCCTAAGGTAATGGGAGCGCATCTCCTAGACATACTATTCAATAAAACAAGAAGTACGTCTACATAGTTTAATTGATTTGAAGCTTTTAGATAAATGCTAGCCTAAGGTATCAAGATCCCATCTCCCAGACAAAAGATATGTCTACATAGTCTTATAGATTACTTTGAACTATTTTATTTAAGTAAATCTGTCATCACCTATATTAGAATAACATTCAGCAATTACTTCAATTTAGACTCATTAAGGACTAGCCCCCATACAAGCTCGTCTATAGGGCATTAAGGATTAGCCCCCATACAAGCTTGTCTATAGTGAATCTCTTTGAAAGCATCCAGTAAATATGTCAACAAGATTAGTGCCAGTCCAACAGGATAAACAGGATTAAGTATTCCCCTCTGTCTAGCCATTCATTTAGCATAGGACACAACCCATTGTGTATCAACCAATCATATTCCATTTTATTGTTCTAATACAGAAACCTGACTCTGAACAACAGCAGTCAAACCAAGTCCAAGACCAAGTCCACAACACGTGGAGTTCAATTGATCTCACAATTGCCACCAAAAACCTCCCCTCACATTGCTATTGGCAAGTCCATGACGACACTTGGGGAAGCGATCACCTTCCTATACTCACCTACATAGGTAGCCCACCACAATTAGAGGAACAGCCCAATCCTCAGCCCACATGGGACTATGCAAAGGCTGACTGGCCTAAATTCACGAAGGAATGTATATCATTCAAGTCGTCAGAAATTGCCTCGGATGATCCTGATCTTTTTTGCCAAAATCTCACCTTAGCAATTATTGCTGCAGCTGAAAAATCAATCAAAAAAAAAAGACCAAAAAACTGGCAAAACGCCGGTACCATGGTGGAACAGGGAAATAGCAAAAGCTAGGAGAGTGAGAAAGAAAGCCCTAAATAGGTCAAAAAGGGATAAATCAGCCTTTGCCCAAGTCCGAGCAGCCAGGACGAAAGTAAGACAACTCATAGACGATTCTAAAAAAGAGTCATGGCAGACCTTCTGCAAATCCCTTAATGAGAAAACAAATGCTAAAACAGTCTGGAGCAAAATACACGCAATCAGGGGTAAGTGTAAACCCACAAAAATTCCCAAGTTAGCCAACGCCCATACAGTCAAAGAAAAGGCCAACATTCTAGCTGAGCACTTCTCATCTGTCAGCAGCAACACAAATTGCAGCGAAGAATTCAAACAGGAAAAAATGCTTATGCCTAAGATCTCAAAACGGCCGCAAAGCAAGCATCTGGTATACAATATACCATTTACTGTGATGAGTTTGATGATGCGATACAACACAGAAAAGGCACAGCACCTAGTCTTGACACAACCAGCTACGAGATATTGAAAATCCTACCTGATCAAACCAAAGGCTTACTCACTGAGTTGTATAACACGATATGGTCCAAAGGAGAAGTCCCAAAAGCATGGACACATGCTGCGGTTATCCCACTGCTAAAGCAAGGGAAAGACGAAGCCCTACCAAACTCTTATCGACCGATCTCACTCACCTCAAACATGTGTAAAGCCATGGAAGCCATGGTTACAAAAAGGCTCATGCATCATCTTGAAACTGGCAACCACATAAAACCTGACCAAAGTGGCTTCAGGAAGGGACACTCGTGTCTAGATCATATTCTAAGACTGGAAAATGAAATAAAAAAAGCCCAATTAAACAGACAACAACTAGCCGCAGTATTTCTGGACTTCAGCAAAGCCTTCGACATGGTATGGCATGACGGACTCCTCTCAAAACTATCACAAAATGGAGTTGAAGGGAACATGGCAAACTTCATAGACAGCTTCCTGCAAGACAGGTCGCTATCAGTTAAAATAGGGAACAATCAATCGGATCCTATGGCACTGGACAATGGCACGCCACAAGGCAGCATCATAAGCCCAACCCTGTTTAATATCATGATCAATGATCTTTTTGACCATGTCAACTCTCCTACCCAAACTTCTAAGTTCGCTGATGACGGAGCAATATGGGTAAAGCACAGAGATATCTCACAAATCAGAAAAAAACTCCAGTCAGCCCTGGACGGAGTAGATCAATGGTGCAATAAATGGGGATTCACCCTTTCAAGTGAAAAAACGGTTGGAGTTCTATTCAAACGCCGGGGGAAAGATGCTATGATACCCTGTGTCTCCATAAAAGGCAAACCTATCAAATTTGAAAAATCTGCAATATTTCTTGGAGTTATCCTTGATCAACACCTCACTTGGCGCAAGCATATAGAATATGTGGAAAACAGATGTCAAAAAAGACCTGAACGTATTACGGGCAATTTCAGGCACATCTTGGGGCACATCGAGGGACACTCAGCTGGACCTCTACAAAGCTCTTATCAGATCAAAAATTGACTATGGTTGTGAGGCTTTTCACTCAGCATCAAATACTGTCTTGAGGCGCCTAGACAGAATACAATACAAAGCCCGAATGCTGGCCACAGGCGCAGCGACAGGCACCTCACTAGAAGCACTACAAGTAGAAACGGGAGAACTCCCACTGAAACTAAGAAGAGAGCAGGCAATATTATCGTTCTGGGGACGAACATCAAACCCTTTGGTTAAAAAGATATGGCAAGACAAAAACGCTCGAGATGAAGCCCTAGCTCGAAAAAATCCCTCACTAAAGCCATCTGGGATATTAGTACGTGAACTCATTCAAAGTCACAATTGCGATGACATTCAGCCTCCAGAAAGTCACTACAAAGGGTTACACCCTCCCTGGACTTTACAAACTCCCAAAGTTGACACTGCTTTAACATCAGAAGTCACTAAAAGAGAAAACCCAACCCTACTACGATCAGTAGCTATCACTAAAATTCAAACTACCTGGGACAGCTGGGCCCATATATACACTGATGGACCCAAGAATCCTATCAACAACAGTGCTGGTTACGGGATCCATATCCACAGCTCCAAACCCCAAACACATTCAGTTCGCTTGCCTGATGGTCAGTTAGTATTCACGTCTGAATTGGAGGCAATTCATCATGCACTCAAACTCATACCGGAACTCCGGGAAGCAAAGGCAGTCGTCCTATCAGACTCGCTAAGTGCACTTCAGGCCATCAGTGGCAGAAACTCAAACTCCAGGCCAAACACAGTCAACAATATTCTATACGAATATACAAAACTATCGGACCAAGGGCAACAGGTGGAGCTGTGTTGGATCCCCTCTCACATAGATATTCATGGAAATGAAAAGGCAGACTCACTGGCGAAGCTAGCTCTAGACAAAGCCGATATACAGCCTATTCCCTTTAGTAAACTAGAGATAAAAAGCAAAATCAAAGCCTCCATAGCAAAAAGATGGCAAGCCCAATGGGACGCAAGTAAAATCGGCAGATGGCTATACAAAATTCAACCCAAGGTCCAACAAAAGCCAAACTCATACTCAAATGAAAGGAAAATTGAAACTGCTATCTCACGCCTCAGACTTGGTCACAAAAAGCACTATGACAAGGTTTGTTCATCTTGCAATCAGGCTGAAACCATTGACCACCTGTTACTAGAATGTCAAGACCATGCCCCAGCTCGGGCTAGGTTAAAACAAGAATTGCAGTTAGATCTGCTATCTGTCATAGATCTCCTAAAGCCAAGAGATGCAATAGCGAAGGCCAAACTAACTCTATTTCTGAGAGATGGACAGCTACTCGAACGTACATAAACAGAGCAGCCAAGGATAAAAATGAAATCATATCAATATAAGAAAATAGAAATCATGTGAACACCGAACTCACAATAGATATGTGAACCCTTCTCACACACAAGATATTGTAACTTGCTCATTGTCAATTGTTCTTGTAAATAAAATTGTGATTAGTCTCCTGTGACTCCGGCTCTTTGCTGACTAATTCCCCAAGAAAACCAGCACGCCATTTGGAAGGTATTGTTCACCAAGAACAGTTCCATGATAGATGTCCTGTGTGGGTAGTAATTCTGATTTTATAGGGTGAACTAGGAAACCTAAGCGTTCAATGATGCTTCGATTTTCTTGATGACATCATCAATATAAGACGGACAGGGGAGGGTATGAAATTCTTCAGGTTTGCTGACAGGTTCTTCATACCCAGCACGTTCTAACAAGGGTTTGGCAGCCGTGTTGTCTTTGTTATCTGGTTGAAAGGCTAGCGAAGCGGGAATCACATGGTCTGTAACTGTATGATTGTGACATAACATCCACTTCACTTTTCCCGCTCGTATAACTGGACTGTGTGACAGTATGTGATGGCGCACGCTTGGGAATTCTATCCTGATTTGCACGAGTTTTGTTGTCAGTTCGTCTATCATAGTGGCTAGAAAGTGTATTTCTGTGCACACTGTGATGCAATGTCCGTGATTCACAATCTACTCTATGATGTGTGCGGTAGGGAGGGGATCTAAAAGATTCTCGATCTCTTTTTATGACTCTCCTACTGTCCTAATAATAATCTGATTCAGTTTGACTGTGTGCGTGTCTGTTGTGTGAGGATGCCCTGTCATATTCAGCCTTAGATCTCTTTTGAATGTTGTGTTGTGCGACAGATTCTTTTAGATATGAGATTTCATGAGACATTGATTGCATACGTTTGTCAATCATTACAGACATGGAATTGGTTATTTTTTCTGTGAACTCATTTGAGTTAAAGGGGAAACGTGGCATAGAGTGGAGATCAGTTGATTCTTCCAAGCCTAGATTATCCACCTTACCAGCTGCTTCCGGATGTACGTGACTGGTTACATTAAAACCTGAAAGGTACATCGGCTCCTTAACTATATTGGGAGAGTGGGATGAGCGACGAGATCTCTTCTCCTCAAAAGGCAAGACGGCGTCCCCATGCGACACTCTCTTGTCACCCACGTGATTATCTTTAGGTGTCACAACGGACTTAATCACTTTTTTACATGAAGCAGATAAATATTTTGCTGACGCCCTATGGGATGATGGGAAAACAAACCCGCCCGTGATTTACAGAGGTCCCAATACAGCGGAAAAGTTCCTAGAATACCTACAAAACGAAGAGAGAATAATCAGGGAAAATTTATCGCGTAAGAAACCCATGTTTATGACGAGGGATGATTGGAGGGCCTATAAGAAGTCAATGTCATGTTTGTAATAAGCCCTTAAATGGGGATTCCGTAAGAGATCATTGCTACGTCACGGGTAATTATCGGGGAGCCGCACATAACGAGTGTAACTTGAAACTAAAAATGAATTCTCAAACAATACCCATCCCCGTTGTGTTTCACAACCTTAGAGGATATGATTCTCGTCTCATCATGCAAGCTATCACAAAAACCTATGGCGGCTTAATGTGCATTCCTAATAATATGGAAAAATATATCTCATTCTCGTTGACTAAAAAAATACATTATACGGACAAGGATGGGAAAACCAGAACAAAGCAAAGTAATGGGCTTAAATTTATAGACTCCATACAAATTCTGTTATCTTTCCTGGACAATTTAGCTAATGCGAACAATCCCGATGACTTTGCAATAACAAATCAATATACTGATCAGATAACTCATCATTTGTTGTTGAGAAAAGGTGTATATCCTTATGAATATATGGATGATTGGTCTAGATTTGACGAAACTAAATTACCACCCCATGAATCATTCTATAGTGACTTAACAGAATCTAAAATAACTGATGCCGATTATGAACATGCTCTGACGATGTGGGATAAATTAGGTTGTAAGAATTTAGGTGATTATCACGATCTGTACTTAAAAAACAATGTACTGTTACTCGCCGATATATTCGAGATATTTAGAAAGACATGTTTAAAACAATACGGCTTGGACCCGGCATGGTACTATTCCAGTCCCGGACTATCGTGGGATGCATTGTTGAAGAAGACTGGTGTAGAACTAAAACTACTCACCGATTACGATATGCACTTGTTTGTTGAGAAAGGATTAAGAGGTGGTATATTGACGACAGCGAAAAGGTATTCTAAGGCTAATAATAAATTAGTGGAAGGATATGATCCGAGTAAACCCCATACGCATATATTATATCTCGACGCCAACAATTTGTGCGGATGGGCTATGAGTCAACCTTTACCCACGGGTGGTTTTGAGTGGGTTGATGTGAATGATATCCACAATATCAATGCGAATGATATTCACAAGGTCGATGCGAATAAAGGGTACAAACTAGAAGTTGACTTGGAATATCTAAAAGAGTTGCACAAAGACCATAACAGTTATCCGCTAGCTCCCGAAAGATTAAAGGTTAATAAAAATTGGATGTCAGAATATCAACACTCCTTGATGGGCAATACTAGGTTAGCTAACGTAGAAAAACTCATACCAAATTTGATGGATAAGACAAAATATATAGTTCACAACAGAAATCTCCAGTTCTATCTATCGTTGGGTATGAAACTAAAAAAAATACACAGAGTTCTTAAGTTTGATCAAAGCCCTTGGATGGAGCCCTATATAAGGCTGAACACAGATTTAAGAAAGACGGCTACCAGCCATTTCGAAAAGAATCTATATAAGCTCATGAATAACTCGGTATTTGGTAAAACTATGGACAATCTAAGGAAGCGTGTTGATGTTAAATTAGTCAGTTCTAATGAGGAAGAAAGGCCCAGGAAACTTATAGCCAGCCCGGCTTTTAACAGAAGCAAGATATTCGATAACGACTTAGCCACGTTGCATATGCAGAAGAGTAATATAAAATTCAACAGACAGGTGTATGTCGGTATGAGTATTCTTGACTTGTCAAAACACTTAATGTATGATTTTTATTACATTGAACTTAAGAAGCAATACGGCGATAGATGCGAGGTGTTATATACCGATACAGATTCTTTGTTGTTGGAAATACAAACCGAGGATGTGTATAAAGATATGGCAGAAAAAATAGATATGTACGATACAAGCGATTACCCAAAAGATAATCCACTGCACAGCGTAGTAAATAAAAAGGTGTTAGGTAAGATGAAGGATGAATGTGCTGGGACTCCTATAGCGGAGTATGTCGGATTAAGACCTAAGATGTATTCTATAAAGAAGTCCAATAATGGAGAGATAAGAAAAGCTAAGAAGTATGTGGTAAAAAAGCATATCAAACACGAACAGTATAAAGAAACATTATTCAATGGTAGAACATTCAAACACGAGATGAACACTTTAAGAAGTGACAATCACAGGATATATGGATTAAGAATGAACAAGACATCATTATCCCCCTTAGATACAAAGAAATGGATTGATAATGATATTGTAACTACCTATGCTTATGGTTATGGTGGTAATACTGTATCGCTGGGAACTATGAGCAACTCTTCTCATACAAATCCCCTCCCTGGTCCATCTTTAAGATAATAAAGAATAGGCCTCCTTTGAGTTCACCGGGCTGGTATAAATTTCTTACGCTTACTCGGGAATTTGTTGTTCTTTGCCTCTCCTCGGTGCTGAAGATTCAGAAGTCATGGATTTCATTTTAATCCCATTGGATGGTTTCTTCCCAATTAATCTCGTTACTTCATTATCTAGTGCTGATACAACGGCTGATAATCGTGTCACCCATTCGGTTGATCTTAATCGTTCCGGTTTCATTTCAATCCAAACAAACGTTCCGCTAATGTCCGGTTAAATCTTTCAGCGATAGCTTGACCATGGTGGGCCTCTTTTTCACCACGCCTGATTGTGACATCATGCTTTGTTAACAGTTTAGTTACTGATCCCATAAACTCGCGACCAGGATCTACTTGAAATAACTTGGGCCATTTTAGTGGTCCGTGTTTAAATATGCGGCTCAGTGCATTAGCTACTTCTGTTGAATCTTTCAAGGTTAATGGCTCAGCCTCCTTGTAGCGACTAGCCACATCCACTACGGTTTAAAGCGTATTTATATGTTTGTGTCTTACTTTATCATGGGGAAGAAACAAGAGGTCAGCCTGATGAACTTCATTCGTTGTAAAAATATATCGAACTTCTTCCTCAGGATATAATGCGGTGCCGGTAAGTATATTTGCCACATCGCTTGTTTCTTTAGCCAATCCTTGGCCACATCTTTAGATACCTTAGCCGCCGTGGCTAATTTTTGTATTGCTTATATACCTTTCCAAGATCCTCGTGGGCTATAGTAAATTTTATCCATTATTAATTAATATTGATGTTTCTTTTAATACGAATCATGACGATCATTTATGCGCATCATCATTTTTGCATAAAAGTTCCCTCTGTAGTAGCAGTATTATGTATAAATCTGGCTCCAGTGGAAGTGAGCCCGAATCCCCATTATCTATACTACTTGTAGAGATGTAAGCATGCCGAGGCAGGACATCCACCAACAGAAGGTTGGATTTGAATGTGAGTGTAGTAACCTCATCATCCGAAGATCCAGTGATACTCCCTGTATCATACCCCCTAGTATTCTGCGCTGGGGCAAGCCAACATCATGTGGTCTCTCAACTCTGGCTTGCAGCTCTCACTGCAAGAGTGTGCCGGATAACGGCAATAGACTGGTGAATGAAATCATGGCTGTCACTTGTGGCTGTGGCTGAGGGAATGCATTTCCTCATTATTCCTCATTCTGCCTTGTGGTATAAGATTGATAGACCTGGGAAGTATGGTATCTTTACTACTTACATGGCGAAGAGATGACCAAGGAAACATTCTGTTAACAAGATGTACGGACTGAGGAAGATCTATGAATATGATAATCCCTTGCCACTACTCTCCCTTTGTCATGTGAGCTGTGTGGAAGCTTCCAAATAAGTAGATCTGAGTTTTAAGGTTTATTTGTAAGGACCAGTGTCAGGGCAAAATAATTATTGCCTGTAACAATAATGGTAGTTTACTGCTATATATATAGAGGGTTTCTTTATCTGAATAACTTTACAGTTACATTGTACTAAGAAAGCAATTTGTGTCTGTTTTAAAAAATGCAGTGTATTCATAGAAACGATTACGGAAGGACAAGAGGAACTTTTGGCTGAATTATCTGCCCTTAGATTGAAACTGACCTGCAGACTGCCAAAGTCAGAATGACCCAGTATGGATCTCATCGTATTTATAGGTGTGAGAAAATGGTCACATGTCTGTTTTTGACCAATCAAAATACGAGAAATTATGTCTCTTTACGTCCTTATTCCTTGGAGGGATCTACTTTCACAACGGAAAATCACTGAAATAAAGAGGAAGGTAAAGCATCTGAGGAGGTAATTTGGTATAAAGATTTGGTATACCGATCAATTAATTATGTCTTATTGATTCACTAAATGCCTTCCAATATCACAAGATAAACAATTACGTCCTGCTATGTCGAAGCTACGTCCTTGCTGCCTGCCAAGAGGACGTAATAACAACAAGTAACATCAACTAGGAATTACGATGGACAATTCAATGAGGAAGATAACAAATGTCAGGAGGCAATTGGAATTTATCTGATACAAAAGATGTTTAATAACATGAATTGGCCACTGGTATGCTTTGACAGAAGCACTGGATGTCATATTTATGAGAAACATATTCATAAATAGTGACGCTAAATACTGCGCATGAATACATCAGCGAAGATTACATAGTTCCTGATGTCAGAATTAACAGTAACTTTAATACACGTCTTGACATATCATCAAATACGATTCTGGGTTCCTCTGGACATAGTTCATTAGATTAAATAAACTTTACAATGCAAAATGCTAAGCTTTAGCCAACTTCTTTGCGACCTAAGCTAACTGTCACAAAGTTAAAATGACAGGCGTCGGCAAAACACGTAGCTCAGCCCTGATCACAAATTCACACAAATATGGATATATATTAAGCTGCCAAGGGATTGTGATCTGTTTGTTGAAAAATGAAGGTATGATTAATCTGATCTGATTAATCTGATCTGATCTGTAAACAAGTTTGTATTGACAGGCACGTTGTTGACATCGATGCTTATGCAGTACTGACATATCGGAAACAATATGCGTAACATGATGGCATAGACATATGATTATTTTTATGAGATAACAGTGTGCAATGAAGCTCTATAACAGCATGCTATGATCCTCTGATAGATTTCTTACCAAAACGGGATCTAAAACAATGAATTACGTGAAAACGAGGTTGGCAAAAATATACTGATATATACCTGCAAAACTAATTACAGTTTACAGGATAATTATGATATAATTCGTGCACTGTCATATAACCATCAAAAATACAACAGGGAAATATTTCTAATTTTTACAAGCTGTCATAACTTATACATTTTATAATAAAGATACATTAATATTTATATATTCTTCGTGATGGCCATCACAATATGGACTCAAAGCACTTTTCAAACATGGCAGATACAGACAATGTTCAGGTTTTTGAAAATTCACTCATTCTCAAAGGGTTAAGTGGTATAGAGTGTGACTCAGGGGCTTCTCTTAGACCTTGAGGGGCTACCTTGGCAATGGGGTGAGGTCCCAAGACCAGAGGTGGATGACTGCTCCTTAGTTTTGGTGGGTGGGTTGAGGAACGGAATCTCTCCTCAAAACGGCAGGCAGGGTTCCCTTTTTTTTATTACCTTCTTTGCACCTGTGTGTTTCTCTGAGAAGGTCAAATTACCAGGCTGAACATATATCCAATTTGGCTCTTTCTATTGGAGTAGCTAATGGAGATGCCTTTTTATTCCTCAATCTAGTCTTTCTCTTTGATTTAAATTTAGGGCAGTTTAGAGTTTTTTAAAGTTTAGCAAATTCCTCTTTGGAAAGGTCCTTGCAATAGGTGCACAAGCTCTTCCTGATGCTGGTCATCTTGGGTGTGGATCTTTGAGCTCTTGGTCAATGCCACACTCTGATCACATGTCAACAATCTTACTTCTTATACCACAGTCTCAGCAAGCATTTGACATCTTCCGAGGCAAGTGAGTGTTAACTGACTACAAAAGTCCAGTTTCCACCCTTGCCGAACTTGGCTGGTATTATGTAGTTGGACTAACGAGTCTATGCATAGTCTAATCACGCAACGAAATCAAATCCAGTTCGTAAACTGTCATGCAGTTTTCAGTCGACTGCAGGATTTGCAAAGCATGTGTTGTCAACAGATATTTTCCAATTCCTTTCATGTTTTAAATCAAGGTGCTCATGTGAGTTGATGCACTTTGAGATGTAAGACCCGTTTTATTACAATATAGATCTTGATTATCTATCAGATCGTCTTGACTGGGCGCCGCCAGTTTGTTTGAAGCAAATGCAAGTGATACAAGAGGTGGAATCTGATTGGTCCATAGGAGAGGCGCTAAGGTTATCGTAATTGTGATTGTGCTACAATATGATCGCCTTGTGGAACGGAACCTGCACCATAATACTCAATGATTTGTGGAATTTTGTTGCAAGATCCACCAGGCAAACAATGCCATGTGACGTCAGCCTAGCAATGGGGTTGCTGGGGTCATTGAGTGTGCATAAGATCATCACAGTGATCTATAATCTCCTCACGCAATGTCATTGAATAAGCCAAGAGATGTTAAGAGCTTTCAATGCTTGTTAGTATAACTTGTTCCCACAGTACATAAGCACATGCTTTGGTATTACACAATGTGTAATACAGTTGTATGTATATTAAGCAGGTGATCTATTCACAGGAAAGTATTAACAGATGTTATTTTACCTGGCTGAAAATGCAAGTGATTCAAGAAATAAAAATAACTGGGCTACATTAATTAAAACTGTATCAATTGGGAGTTGGCTATCCGTGGACTGGGCATGTTGGGAATGTTATACCTTTGTTATCAGTTGTTCAACAAAGATGTAAAGATTGTTCTCTATTAAAAATGAAAATGTACATATTCATATTCACTGTATAAATAACGTTTTTTATGTGAAAAGTATCTGACTAGTGACCACTGTAAAATCATGAAAATTAAGAAAAGTATTATAGCAATTTTGATGTGGTTATTATGATGTCATGTTTAGTTTGCCACTAACATGGTTATATCCCCACCCCTGTTGCAGAATTTATGACATAATGAAATCTAAACAAACCCTAACCTTTTTTAACCGAGGTGGAAAAAAAGAAGAGTTTGGAACCTAAGTCCATCTTGCTGCCATGGAAACGTAAAAAAAATAAAAATTTCTAAATAACAAAAGGCACCAGTTCAGCATGTACCTGACAGACCTGCAAAGTTTGATGAAAAAATATTGAACGGTTTATGAGTTATGCTCCGGAAACGAACCCTACCCTCACAGAACCTAAGTCCATCTTGCTGCCATGGAAACGTAAAAAATATAAATTTCTAAAACTTCTAAATACCAAAAGGCAACAGTTCAGCATGTACCTGACAAACCTGCAAAGTTTGATGAAAAAATATTGAACGGTTTATGAGTTATGCTCCGGAAACGAACCCTACCCTCACAGAACCTAAGTCCATCTTGTTGCCATGGAAACGTAAAAGATAAAAAAAACTAAAATTTCTAAATAGCAAAAGGCACCAGTTCAGCATGTACCTGACAGACCTGCAACGAAACGTGACGGACAGATGTACGTATGACGTACGTATGAAGGACGGAGCCTGTTTCGATATCCCCCGCCAACTTTGTTGGGTGGGGGATAAAAACAATTTCACGCCACTGGGAACCAATAATGTAGAATGTGTCAACGTAATAATATTGAAGACGAATACCATGTCCTTCTTATCTGTACACATAATAGAGATCTAAGGAATCATTATATTCCATCTAAATATACGTCCTGCCCATCAATTTATAAATCTTGTATACAAAATGTCAACAGAAAATGACCAGCTTCTACAGAATTTGGCTACGTTTATACACCATCTACTGTAAAAACCTAAACTTGTATGTACCACACACCCAATATAATCACTGTACTTGTACTACGGGCCTTTGTTTGATCCACACTTCAGAAAGTAAACAGATTCAGTAAAAAAACACACATGCCAATAAATTATTTCATCTATTTTAAAAAATAAAAATAAAATGATAAAATGTCAATGCCCTTATGGTGATAAAAATCTATGTTGAATTTTATTACATTTGGGGCAGAAGCATCCAGAAAATGCTGACTCCCCTCATCTGATGATATGCCACTAGTTTTTGCGTATATTTTTAAACTTAAAATTTGTTTGAAGTTGGATCAGAACCATTTGAAAATTTGGTGTTCAAGGGAAATATGCCCAGCAGTTTAAGAAATACACTTTTGAGAATAACGATGACATATAAAGGGGCATTAACCTGGTTATCTAAAGCCCATGGAAGGGATATGTCTGCAAAAGGGAACCTCATGAATAAACTCACTGTTTAAACATGCTTGTCAGCTTCAACAGATAACTTGGGCAAACACCAGACAAACACAACAAAACTAGGTGGTGAGAACATTCACCTGCAGACACAAGGTTCATGAACAGTGTTCGAAATAACTGCCTGCCCGCTAGCCAAATGCCAGTGACATTTGGATTGGGCTAGAAAAGCTGACCGTAACCGGAACCGGATGGTCATTTTCATACACAATACACTGAAATGCACACGGAATTTACTCACTTACCCGGACAATACACTTCCGCTGGTGGTAATCCTTTGATTCATGATAAGTCAATTAACCAAGTGACACTGAGTTACGTTTGAGATGAGCTTGTTTATTGTACATGTAATCCCATTCGATAGATATGGCGTCTGTGGAGGTCAGAGGTCAACGTTGTGACTTCAAACTGTGAGTATGGCCTGTCAACCAGCGAAACGTAAGCAACGCGAAAAAAGGGAAATTTGTCTGTTTAAGGAAAAACACCCGTCAGCAAGTTTGGAAACCATCAGTAAGCATTATGGCACTGAATTTGGACATACCATAGGAAAATCGACAATTGGTGACATTTTAATGACAGATATTTTGAAACACGTATGTTTTGAATAAAGATTGAGTGGATGTATCTGTTTGCTCTGTCATCTGTCATGAGTTGTATAATTGAAGGGAAGTAACTCTTCCAGTAAGAAGCTGGTTTCAGTTATACGGAAATTCCTTTATACGGAAGATTTGTGAAATGACGCAAGTGTCCGTATAAACGAGGCACGACTGTACATATTTAATTTTACGAATCATCAAATCAATTAAGGCATCATTTAGTGTCAAAGTCTTTTGTCATTATGTTTTCATTTCATGGTTTGTTGAAAGTGTTTTGGGCTGGTTAAATATGATGACGGTTTGCAATATTGTTTGTTAACAAGCCAAGCCCTCCTGGCCATGAGTGATGGTGCAAGTGCTCCTACCTCCTCCTTGATGATGCATAACGCTGCCAGTCCATTCAAGGCAGCAATGAACTGTCTGTGAGCCTCTTCACTCTCTAGCTTAGCCTTCCTGGTCAGGGATTCCAACAGTTCCTCCATGGTCATAGTACTGTAAGAAGCAAGTAAACACCAAGTACTATCAAAGTTGGAAGTGAACCACATGTTGAAGAATAATTTGCAGTATGTATAAGTCAACAAATCCACCTCATGCTCAAAGGCTGAAGGTTATTTGTAGTGAAATCTTTAGCCACCTTGTAAGTTATCCTGTGTCACATGGTCTGTTGGATAGGAAAGGACAGTATATGCTGGTTCTCAGACACCGCTGCATCATCATAAAGTCCACAACACGTTTAATTTTTACTTCCATTTAAAATATTTTTTTTACATCAGTAAATATGTCATGTCACAAACACATGGCCCCAGTAGTGAAATGCTGCAAACTAAAAATAATGCAATCCAAAAAAGTGTGCAGTTACTTCCCTTTACATGTGTACTGCTTTCCTGTGCATCCAGTGTTATGGTCATAGCAGTTGTAGGAATTTGTGTGCTTGTTTTGCCGTTCACAAATTTGGTCAATGAAAATATGAAATTTGCAATAAAACATCACAAGACATAATGATTTACAAATTTGATTGTGCTTGTTTACAGTATGCTCATCAATGTTTTATACGCAGAGATAAAGATTTCATGTGTTACTGAAAATTTGACATTAAATGGTATATTTATGTATACTTATCCTATCCCAAACTATGCATGTCTTCTTTCTCCTTTGATCCATATGTGGAAATGTCCTAAATCAAAGTTTCCAGCTTCTAAGACATTTCCCTTGAACACATCCCAAAATCAGCTCTCAAACAAATTGGTCACAAACTGGAATCCTTTTCACTGTGACCCTACCCGGCTTGAATACCTGACTACCCCTGCCACATCATTCTCTGTCTCCGTCTCCTTACCAACATATGGGAATTTGTTTTAGTAGAGAAACGATTTTTTGTATTTTTTTAGGGAGCATTTCTTTCTACAGCTGATCCTCACCATCCGTGTTGTGACTGCTGTAGTTTATGTTAACCAGTTCATCACTGCTCACAATGTTTCCAGTTAACTGATGAAGCTTATTAATACATAATTCTATGTAAAGTCCAGAAGTGCATGGTTGATCAACGATCAAAGTCTAGAGACAAGGAACATGGACCTTCTTCATCAAAGAAACCCAAAAGTGTGACCAAGCCAGCCATTCCCTTTACGATCATCAAAACACCCCCTGTGGCCAACTTCACTTCATTATTGGTTGAAGAGGACATGGTCTCGGACAGTCTTTTACATGACGATGTTCCCGCCAAAAGCAAATTGGTGACCGACACTTGTGCACCTGTAACTACGATGATGTCTGCTCAACCTACGGTGACAGATATATTGCAAAGCCCTGGCAAAAGACAGCACCAGTGCAGTTGCCACTACTCCTGTGATCAATCCTCCCAGCGCTCCTCGACCCTCAGCTGAGAGTCGCCTGTCATCCTCAACTGCTCCAAAAGATAACCTAGTACTCATACAAGAGGCCGTCCCATAACACACCACTGTCTCTCTCCAGACACCTCCTGTAGTATCAACCCTAGCAGAGATCGACACCTCAGGTTGGCCTTCCGCTTCACCTACAGAAAGAACCGTGCACGTGACAAGGATTGACATCCACAGTTAAATGATCACCATTCAAGGGATTGCCATTCAAGGGATCGCCAATCAATGTACCAACACTCAAGGGATCGACATTCGAGGGAGCAATATTCAAGAGATCAAAAAATGAAGGATTGACACTTGATGTATCAACTTTCGAGGGATAACATTCAGGTGATTCTAAGGATCTACATTGATCTCAGAAGACTGATAAGTCTCACAACTGTAAACATCAGCATGAGAATTGACATAGTACTGCTGAAGACAATCACTCTGATTCTGGAGATCAATATCGATCATCAGATCGATTCTTCAAGGGATGGCGGAAGCTATGTAGCTCTACAGGCCGATCGGATCACCATCAACATCAGGATGATCTTGATCTTCCGACTCAGACTTACAGCGACATGCCTATCGACAATCATCTATGGATCAACATTTACATAGCAATCATGTAGATATATGAGAAAGAATAAGCTTAAAAATATATTATTAACCAGATATAGCAATCAGCTGTTCAGATATTTGTGACTGCTCCACTAATCTATTCCTTGATGGCTGCTTCCCCACACGTGGTTGTCCATGAACATAGAGCCTATGCCCAGAGCCCTGCTACTAACTAAACATAGAACCTATTTCCTGAGTCCTGCTACTAACTGAACAGAGAACCTGTGTCCTGAGACATGCTACTTTCTGAACATAGAACCTATGCCCTGAGTCCTGCCACTAACTGAACATCCAACCTATCTCCTAAGATGCTATTAACTGAATATAGATCCAATGTCCTGAATCTTGCTACTAACTGAACATAGAACCTATGTCCTGAGTCATGTTACTAACTGAAAAGAGAACCTATGTCCTGAATCATGCTACTAACTGAACATAGAGCCTATGTCATGAGTATTGCTATTAACTGAACATAAAACCTATGTCCTTTGTCCTGCTACTAACTGAACATAGAACCTATGTCCTGACTCCCACAAACTAAGTGAACATAGAACCTATGTCCTGACTCCTGCTACAAAGTGAACATAGAGCCTATGTCCAGAGCCCTGCTACTAACTGAACATAGAACCTATGTCCTGAGTTATGCTATCAACTGAACATAGAACCAATGTCCTGAGTCATGCTACTAACTGAACATAAAACCTATGTCCTGAGTCATGCTACTAACTGAACATAAAACCTATGTCCTGAGTCATGCTACTAACTGAACATAGAACCTATGTCCTGAGTCATGCTATCAACTGAACATAGACCTTATGTCCTGAGTCCTGCTACTAACTGAACATAGAACCTATGTCCTGAGTCATGCTACTAACTGAACAGAGAACCTATGTCCTGAGTGATGCTACTAACTGAACATAGAGCCTATGTCCTGAGTATTGCTATTAACTGAACATAAAACCTATGTCCTGAGTCATGCTACTAACTGAATAGAGAACCTATGTCCTGAGTCCTGCTACTAACTAGAACATAGAACCTATGTCGGTAGTCCTGCTACTAACTGAACATAAAACCTATGTCCTGAGTCCTTCTACTAACTGAACATAGAACCGATGTCCTGAGTCCTGCTACTAACTGAACATAAAACCTATGTCCTGAATCCTGCTACTAACTGAACATATACTCACACGCAAAAGAAACGCAAGTGGTTTTAAGCAAATAGGTAGCAAACACTGAACCATAAATTGATACGAGTTTTAGCATGTAGTGAAGCCTGATGGTGTTATCAATATTTCTGGTTGCATTTTGGAAACCCCGAGTAAAAATGCAACATATAAAACAATTCGCCAAAACGCACCATTTCAATGAATATGGGGGTATCATGCACCCATTTCCCGCGAAATCTAAAATGCACGAACTGTCACAAACTGTAGTGGGTATAAATCTGTGGCCGATTCTAGGACCTACCACTCCTTGGTCAACAATGCCACGCCTAACTCAAATTCAGAGAAACCAGGTTATCCGACATTTGGGAACTGGAGAGTCTGTCCAAGATGTTGCCCTTCATTTCAACGTTAACATAACCACAATTTACCGTCTCCTGCATCGATACAATGCTACACAGACCACAGATGACCTTCCTCGGAGCAGTCGTCCTAGGGTCACCACACCTCGACAAGATCGGCAGATTACCCGTCAACACCAGCAACATCCGTTCCTAACTGCAAGTGAAAGTGCTCGACAGACCTTAGGAACACATAATCGACACATTAGCCGGGACACTGTGAATTTCTTGAGTTTCTGTGAGTGGCTGCGGATCCAGTCCAAAACTCTTTGATACCCTTGCTTCAGTAGTGTGTTGGATAGCCAAACAGAGTTACTATATAGACTATATATTACACCTGCTTGATGACTTAATCTGCTTCAATAAGACTTGGGAACAAGGATAGGAAACCATGTCATCACTTTTGAAAATGTTTGATGACTTAGGCATCCCTCTCTCTCAACCCAAAACAGTTGGCCCCACGACTTGCTTGGTGTACCTCGGTATCACCCTAGACTCCATCAAGATGGAAGCTAGACTGCCCATAGAGAAGATAGACAGATTGATGACCATCATCAACTCCTTACTACAACAGAGTGAAGTCACCAAACGAGACTTGCTGGTAGTATTTGGACACATGAACTTCGCAATGCAAGTGGTGAAACCAGGACATACCTTTATCGGCTACCTGCTGCAATTGGCACATTCAGTTCCAGACCTAAAGAACAGGGTACAGTTAAATCAAGAATGTCGACTTGACTTCACCATGTGGATTTGTTTCCTAGAACAATGGAATGGAGTGTCCCTTTTCACAGCTGACAGGATTGATGCTCCAGACTTCCTACTATACACAGACGCAGCCGGAGCCATAGGTTATGGCGCATATTTCCAGCGAAAGTGGTTTGCCTCCAAGTGGCCTGGGCGTCTGTTCACACTGGTAGCAGACGACATGTCCATAGCCCTTATGGAGATATACCCGATTGTTATGGCAGCAGTGGTCTGGGTAAGAGAATGGGCTAAGAAATCAGTTAGTTCGGTTGCCCATAACAAGCTCAATACTTACCAAGTTGTGTTACCTTTTAGGCAGTGGTCCTGCTACTAACTAGAACATAGAACCTTTGTCCTTAGTCCTGCTACTAACTAGAACATAGATCCTATGTCCTGAGTGTGGCTACTAACTGAACATAGAATCTCTGTCCTGTGTCCTGCTACTAACGAACATAGAACCTATGTCCTGAATCATGCTACTAACTGAACATAGAACCTATGTCCTGAGTGTGGCTACTAACTGAACATAGAACCTATGTCCTGAGTCATGCTACTAACTGAACATAGAACCTATATCCTGAGTCCTGCTACTAACTAGAACATAGAACCTTTGTCCTTAGTCCTGCTACTAACTAGAACATAGAACCTATGTCATGAGTCCTGCTACTAACTAGAACATAGAACCTATGTCCTCAGCCCCTCCACTAACTGGCGTGGCATTGTTGAGATCAAGCATATGAAGCTTCAGTGGTCGACTGGGTTCTGAGTAGATGATGGTACAGACCCAAGAATGCATTTGAGACAATTGAAGAGCAGATGGTCAAAACACAAAGGTCAAATCAAGATTAACCTTTAATATATACACAAAGGAAAAAGTTAAGCACACCCTAATATATTTCATTATTGTTTGGTCCCAATATTTGTAACAGTCATGACAGGTAAAATTACGGGAAGAATTATGTTTTCTTGAGATTATGTAGTCAGTCATGCGTGACGAAAGCTCACGTGCCATGCATGGTATGCCCGTGCTGCATGCTACCCTCGAGTATCTCAAAAAGCAGTCTATCCTAATGTTAAGATTGCTTTCTTAAGCTCGGTTTTAAACAGTTATTTCTTGACATTGTGTGACCATGGCACGAAGGCGATTATCAAACGCCACAAGATGGCAAATAATCATCACACTGTCGTAAGCCGTTTAGTCGAGAAACATGCTCAGACCGGTGATGTACAGGACCATCCCAGATCTGGAAGACCTCCTGTGACAACACATCACGAAGACATATGCCGAGAAGTCTTTTTAACAAGTACTCGTCTGAAACAGCTGCTGTTGCCCAATTGTCATTTCAGCACCAGAACAGTCAGGAACCGGCTGAAAACAACAGGACTGAGCGCTGGACGAGTTATAAAGCATCCCTGGTTGAGAGATCACCACAAGGCTGCTCGTTTAGCATGGTGTATTGCGCAACAGAACTGGAATCTGAAAACTTGGAGACGGATCCATTGGTCAGACCAAAGTCACTTTCTGCTCCACATCACTGATGGAAGAATGAGAGTTTAGAGGCAATGGAACACTTTCTACACCCCCAGGAACATTAAACCGACTGTTGCATACGGCGGGGGCTCGGTGATGGTTTGGGGGTGTATCTCTCATGATTGCAGGTTGGATTTGGTCACCATAAGGATCAGCTTAACAGGGCTCAGTACATCCAGGACATTTTGAGGCCAGTCGTCGTTCCTCATTTTGACAACCACCCTCTTGCTACTCGACCTCAGTACATGGATGACAATGCCATCGTTCGCATGCAGTCGTGGATTACATGAGGGCCAATGCAATAACGACTCTACCCTGGCCACCAATGAGTCCAGATTTGAACCCCCTATAACATGTTTGGGATATTCTGGGTTGGCGCATACAGGCACGAGATCCTCCTGTACAAGATTTTGGCCAATTGGAAGCAGCATTGCATCAGGAGTGGTTGTTGTTGACCCATCAACAGATCCAACGTCTGTCTGGAAGCATGAGACGTTGAATTGAATGTGTCATCCGGCAACGTCTGGTTATACCTGCTACTGATCTGTTTCACGTGTCATGTCAAGTAGAGACTTTAAGGAACATTATCACATGAAAGAATCAAACGTAACTCGTATATTTAATCCTGCAGCTCCATACTTTTTTTGGTATTGTCTTAGGTCAAAAACAGTACCTGTATTACCATGATGTTTTTGTCAGTAAATTTCAATCACAACTCACTAATATCTTCTTTATTTGTCGCCCAGCTCCTGTGGTCAGTCATCCCATGCCATGATTTTTGCCATTTGTCATGGTTCAGAAATAGGGGTGTGCTTAACTTTTTTCTTTGTGTATATCAGATGATAGATTTGGCCACTTATGCCACTTATGCCCCACTTTTTGTTCATTGTCATGGATACCTTCAGTCCAGTGAAGAAAAAATTATGCTGTTCAGTATTTGTCAAAATCCCACATCATGAAAATTCATGAAAACAAAACAAGAAAAATCCCAAATCATCAAGAGCTCAACCTTGGTTCAGGTACGCTGAAACCTACAGCCATGCAATCATACACCAGAACATACACATGGAGTCTCTGTAAAACATAGTGAAAACTTAAAAAACAAAATGTACGAGGTGGATGTTAAACACAAACCTAGTAAAATCCTAGATGTTTTTTATATGTGTATACTTATCCTGCATTACTCCTTAATGCACTTACTGCTTGTTCTTGACAGAGAGAAAGAGCTGTTTGAGGTCTTGTTGAGGAAAAGCATGTTTCAACAAGCTGAATGGAAGGGATGATGTCACTGATCAGCACATTACTGCTAAAAACAGAGCACCTGAAGACATCGTAATGGGAGGCAGCTCTGCGACAGGTGGGCCACTTTAGACACAGTAATGCAGGATAAGTATACAAAGATAAATCTAGATTTGACTAGATTTTTTAATTGATCCTGCATTACTCCTTAATGCATCTTTATCCGAAGGTATCCCACTTTATCTGATGGCGGGCATACCTTCAGAAGTTATCTTCAATAAAATTCTCTAAAAAACTCCAGCCAATCAGTAAAGGCGATGTGACCATTCCTGTTGACAGGGAGGTAGAGATTTAGGTATGCGTGAAGTCCAGGTATTAATTCTGTCATAGAAGTTAAATGAGAAGTCCAGAACTGACGTACTGAGCCTAATGTGTGTAGCATGTAGCCTCCTAATCTGGGGTGACACGCACCAGAGAGGTCGCACAGCCAGGTTTGGACATGTGGAAGCGTCAATGGTGTCTTGTAGTGGTGACATGTTGGGCTACCACCAAAGTACCAAAGCTGTGTACGCCTTGCAACATCTTGCAGGTAGTGACTGGCAAAAACAGGATCAGATCGCGAGAAGCAGCCTTCCATAATGGCGTGTATGGAACAGTTGCTGTGAACTGCCATGGTGGAGGCAACTGCCCGGATTTCATGCTGGTTGCTGGTTCTGGGAGGATCCAGTCCCGCAGCCTCATGGGCCTAAGGAATGATGACGCGAAGCCATGCTGGGGGTCGAAACTTGGCCTTTTGGTCTTCATGCCAGGAGAAGTGTAGTAAAGGTTTAAGTTCCTGAATCTTTGTCATTTTCCGATCTTCCAGAACTGCACAGACAGAGTTGAGGGCCACATGGTAGGGCATGATGGTGCTGCCCTTCAGACGACGCTTGTGACACAAAAAAAGTAGAAATTTGTGCAAGAATTGGGGAGACACAGAGGTGGGATCCTGGTGTTTTTCCTCATAAAGCCTCTCAAAGGAGCGCTTCTTATTGTCATACAGACTCCTGGTAGATGGTCTTTGCTCTAGGGTAATTGCCCTCACCACTCTAGCCGAACAGCATGTGGCACTTAAGGCTCTTTGTAGATGGACCAAGCCTGCAGATGTAACCTGTCCGGAGCCTGATGGGGCCGTTTGCTGTGAGGGGATTGCCGGCAGTTATCTCCTTGAGATCCACGAACCAGCCTCTTGCTGGCCACCAAGACACGATCAAAGTCAGAATGTGGCTCTGGGTCGATGTGATCTTCTGAAGCACCCTGGCGGCGGAAGTGCATATGCTTTTAGTCCTTCCCAGGGGAAGCTGTCTACTGCCAAAGCCTGTTGATCCAGTACTGGTGATATGAAGGTCTCAACCTGGTAGTTCTGACTGGTGTCAAACAGGTGGATGTTGGGGTGGCTTAGGTGCTGACAGACAAGGCATCCAGATGGAGTTTCCACTGTGTGTGAGCTTCCTTGTCCGGATGCGACAACCGGGGACGTGTTGGACCCAAGACTGGAGTTACAGCTGATCAAATAGGTGGAAAAAACAGAACGATTGACCAACGGTGGTGTAGTCCGTAGATATGGTGATCTGAGCGCACTGGAGTGTCCAGAGCGAGAGAGGCAGTATGAGCAGCTCTAGTTCCTAGTTGTTGATGTGCCACTGTTGTTGACGGTGGGCCACAGCCCTTAGGCAACTTGACCCTCCAGATGTGCTCCCAATCCTTGAAGAGAGTCATCGACGAATAGGTGAAACGAGGTCGTAAGCTCTGTCAAGGAGATGCCGTTTACTATCAGAGGTGCACCATCAGACACTCACTGATCCTGGTGCCTTATGTAGAACAAGCAGTTAATGCATTAAGGAGTAATGCAGGATAACTTAGAAAAGTGAAAAAGTAACTTTCTACAGATAAACCCCCATGTTTACTACATACTTTTTATGTATTGGGAGGAACTCCCCACGCACTGCTTGTGGATGACAACATGCTTGTCTAAGACGCAGCAAGGGCTGCATCAACTGCAAGAAATAAACATGTGATTAAAAGGCAGGCAATCAAAACAAGCATACTGTCAAGATCACAAGGACATTTATATATATATTAAAGTCACTACAGTCTGTTTGGCTCCAAATGAGAAGATATATTGCAAAATAACTCAAAATAGGGAATAGTCTATTAAATATAGAATACTAAACGAGCTCCCGTGTAATACCAATTTTATGAAACGAGTGAATAGTTCTGGTATCTGACGAGCGAAAGCGAGTCAGATACCACAACTATTCACGAGTTTCATAAAATTGGTTTTACACGAGAGCGAGTTTAGTATTTTATTTATTACTTGTCATTTATAATGTTTTTAGAATTATACTGTTGAGTGTAAATAGGCTGACACCTACACGATCCATGCATGACGTAATCCAATTGAGTTTAACAGAATAATACTTCAAACACGTCAAAAGTTGAAACGTATGAATTTAATATCATACAATGGTCCACCTTTAGATTTCAGGCGTTCGTCCCACAAAATTATCGTAGTGCTAAGGCTATCACAACTCACATAATTTAACTTAGACTAACGACTGTCGTTGCGCTAGAGTACGATCGCCTTGTGGAACGGGGCCTTGCAGCTCAAAGTTTACAATGACGTCACAATACCCGATGACGTAATTTCTTGAATTTTGTTGCAAGATCCATCGGCGAAACAATGCCATGTGACGTCAGCCTAGCAACAAGGTTGCTGGGGTCATCGAGTGTACATAAGCTCCTCCCAGTGATCTATCATCTCCACACACAATGTCGCTGAATACGCCAAGGGATGTTGAGAGCTTTCAATATTTGTTCGTGTAACGTGTTCCGAGAGAACATAAGCACGCGTTTTGGTATTACACAATGTGTAATAAAGCTGTATGTTTATTAAACGGGTGATCTCTTCACGGGCAAGTAATAAATGTCAATATGGTACACGGCAATAAGTGAGTGAGTGAATGAGTATTGTTTTTTACGATGTTTTTAGCAATATTCCAGCAATATCACGTTGGAGGACACCAGAAATGTGCTTTACACATTGTAACCAGAACAGCAATGAATACCCTGTACCCAACAATATCTGTGTTCAGGGTATTCATCGTTCTCATTTCAAGCCAAACAGACTGCAGTTTATTGTGAGATGAGCTGGGTGTCAATCTTGTTATGTGATAAGCTGAGTACTGTGTAGTTGTCTACAGATTGTTTTGATGATGTAAGTGGGCAGAGGGATGTTATTGTAGGCAGAGGTTGAGATTTGAAAGCAGTCTGTATCAGCTTGTGGGAGTTAATTGTCACATATTAGACTGACAAATAGTATCGTCAGTGCAGATTCACGACTACGCTCCTTGGGGTGTGGAATTTCAGGAGTAGAACAATTAGCATGATGTTTGTTTGTTTTAATTTTGTTTAACGCTACACTCAGCAATATTCCAGCTATATGACGGCGGTCTATACATAATCGAGTCATGACCAGACAATCCAGTGATTGATATCATAGGCATCAATCCATGTAATTGGGATACGATGACATGCATCAACCAAGTCAGTGAGTCTGACCACCAGATCCCGTTAGTCGCCTCTTATGACAAGCGTAGTCGCCTTTTATGGCAAGCATGGGTTGCTGAAGACCTGTTCCTTCCCCAGATCTTCAAAGTATATGCAATGTACAAGTGACACATACAATGTATGCCTGCAATATTATATATTATCTAAAGCTGAAAAATGAGACACTAAACATTCTAAAGTGCATGGGCCAAAGCAGACATAAAGCTGTGCTACTGGTATAGCCACAATGGTTTTGGGAAACTCCAAAGTGTGGGAGTTGGCTGACATCTTTTCAAGACTGTTTTCACCCATTTGCCGCTGAGAATACCAACAATCTGACATCAGATTCACAAGATGATGTGGAAACAAAGCATCCAGCCTATTTGTCTGATATCTTTTAACAAGGTAAAGATTTAAACTTTTAACAACGCAACTGTCACCATTACATTTTCTACGATATATATGCATGGCTGCTTTTCCTTCCCATGATTGTTAACTAAATAATGAGTTTTATCAAATTCACTGTATGAAACTATTTTTCCGATCAACAATTAAGGATGCACCATCTTGATTGACTGGAAGGACAGAACTATATTACCAAGGATACGTTATATTACAGGGGTGGTAATATCATGGAACTGTTCTGGGTGAACAATACCTTCCAAATGGCGTGCTGGATTTCTTGGGGAATTAGTCAGCAAAGAGCCGGAGTCACAGGAGACTAATCACAATTTTATTTACAAGAACAATTAACAATTTGCAATATACTTAGAAAATAACGGAGGGTGCCACAGAGAGTCGGTACAACACTCTGGGCTGTGGGAGAGAGGTCTGCTTGGTAAGAGAGTCAAACCCCTACTCTCCTAAAACCTGGCTATAGTATGTATTTAACAAAAATTTGAACAATAAAAAGGAATAGGATTGGTTGATACACGATTGGTTGTGCCCTATGATAAATGGATGGCTAGACAGAGGGGAATACTAAATCCTGTTAATTCTGTTGGACTGGCACTAATCTTGTTGACATATTTACTGGATGCTTTGAAAGAGATTATGGTGACACTATAGACGAGCTTGTATGGGGGCTAATCCTTAATGAGTCTTATTCCTGAATGTTATTCTAATATAGGTGATGACAGATTTACTTAAATAAAATAGTTCAAGGTAATCTTTTATCTGGGAGATGCGATCTTGACACCTTAGGCTAGCATTTATCTAAAAGCTTCAAATCTATTAAACTATGTAGACGCAACTCTTGTCTTAAGGTAATGGGAGCGCATCTTCTAGACATACTATTCAATAAATATTGAATAGTATGTCTAGAAGATGCGCTCCCATTACCTTAGGCTAGCATCTATCTAAAAAGCTATAACTGAAACTACTGATATTTCATATATGCATTTTACCTGATGATAAGTATTACTTGCTAAACTATAATTATATGATGTATAAATATTACACCATTATAACTCATAAAAGCACTTGATGTAGATCTAATTATTATAGGATAACTTAGTATAAATGTTATACCATGATAGTAATTTGAAAAGCATTTTGATGTAACTCAGTAAATGTGAAGAAAAAGTAATGTCAGCACCTTTGTTCTTTCTGTGAAGCATCTTAGAAATTGCACTGAAATCTGATTAGTTCACACCAGGCCAGATGAGCTAATGATGACAGGGTGGAAGGGTTTGAGCATCATGTCCTCCTGCATGTTGTACAGTGTAACACAATGACTGATATTACCTGGCTCATAGTGTGTCTGTCCATGCTGCTCAGTTTAACACTGCTGTCGGTCCACTTGCACAATTTCTGTCACAAAAGAAACAATTTTAACTTATCATTTATCAAAATACAGTTACTCTGTGTATGTATTCATTTACTCCAAATGGTTTCTGACACTGACTAGCATTCCCAAATCAGTAGTTAGGGGTGTAGCCAATTTGAATACAGTTTCCTGAAGCTCAAACTGAGTACTGAAGATCTACCATAGTCTGATTGCATTAAAGTACTGTCGGAAATGCTAGAAAACTGCTTTTCTGGCTTCATTTAATAAATATGAGTCATAGGACTATAAAAAGAGCATAAATAAAAAAAACCATGAATTGCCCTAATCTAGCCTGTCCTAACTGACACTGTGACTACCCTTAAAATGTACTTTTACAGGTAAAATGATGATAAACTTAGAAAATATTCGTGTGTTGTCATGCATGTATGAAATAGCCTATAACCTGAGGTAATTACCTATCACCTGTCCCGACGTGATGACCTCACACAGTCCCGTGCATTCTCCCAGGTGCAAATGTCACCGAGCTGGGGATGGTCTCAAAATATTGCTGTTATTGTACTTAATTGACTTGTGTTGATGAGGTAGGAATTTAGGATATGTACTGCATCAAATTTGCATGGAAACATGATGGACTAGTTAAGAGTTATGACACGGGATGAGTATTGGAAGGTTGCGGTTTTGGAATCCAGAAGTATTTGTTGTTCTACAGATGGTTTCTTGAGGTAGCATTTATCTCCGCAGACGATGTATATGAATCTGTACTTTTGAATGTTGTGTTATGTCTTGCCACAAACCCTGTACATTTAGCCCAGATAGACACAACAGGGTTGAGCTCACAATGTCGGACTGCTGTACATAAGACAACGTAACCGTGTTGTGCCGCCAGCACATATGTCTTGTACTTAACTGGTTTCTTATTCAGCCGAATTTTCTCCATGAGTTGTTGAACTTTGGTTTCATGTGGTCTGAAGTCGACCAATGTCATATATTCCTGTATGGTCGCCTTCAGACTACTCATGGTTTGGGGGACAGTATCTGATTCCCGGACGTTATATTAACTGGCGTTACCCATGACAATCACACTGACGTTGTTTAAAATGGGCAATGGCTGAAGTTCCAACCAGTCTATGAACACATCACCTCCTATAATTTCCTAATGAAAATCACCAGTTTTCTTTTTTGCCTCGAAAACATCCATCAATAAGCCCCATATCATGGGTTGCAGTGTGCAAAATAACGACACGATTACCTTTACCTGATGGTACCATGGGTGCTTTTTATCCATCTGCCAATAGCCACAAGTAGTCAGTGGAATGATTCACCAAGATAAATTATCTGAATGCCCTGACTGTGATAGTTATGAAATGTCAAAATAGCTGCAATGGAAATTCTAAAATAAACATTTCTAAAACTCCTTAATATTAAATGGCACTAGTTCAGTATGCGCTTTATATATAGACATGCAATGTTTGGCAAGGAAATATTTAACAGTTTATTTGTTATACTACTTAAGTAAACCAATCCTATATGAAAACTTAAATCCAACTTAATGTCATGGAAACATAAATGATAAAAATTTCTAAAAGTGCTATATATCAAAAGGCACCAGTTCAGAATGTGCCTGGTAGACATGCAAAGTTTTGTAAGAAAGTATTTAACGGTTTTTGAGTTACACTCTGGAAACGAACACCACCCCTGTAGAACCTAAGTCCAACTTATTGCCATGGAAACGTGAAAAATAGAAATTTCTAAAATTCCTAAATAGCAAGAGGCACCAGTCCAGTATGTGTCTGGTAAACATGCAGTAAGGAATTTTTTATGCCAAAATGACTATGCCATTCAACGATAGTCATGAGATTAAATTAAACTGGCTCCAGCTCACCACCACCTGGAGTCTATGATATAAATTTTTATAGGTAATGATGGTTCTGCCGCAACCCCACTGGAGCTCGATTTATTTACCTATACCGCTACTACAGGTGGCATTTTTTATGCCAAAATGATTATGCGATTCAACGATAGTCATGAAATTAAGTTAAATTGGCTCTAGCTCACCAATACCTGGGGTCAATCATTGCTTCTAATAGTATAAAAATGATGATGTGATTCAACGAAAGTCGTTTTAAAAGAAAAATCAATATTAATTAATAATGAATAAAATTTACTATAGCCCACGAGGATATTGGAAAGGTGTAGGAGCAATAAAAAAATTAGCCGTCGCAGCTAAGGTATCTAAAGATGTGGCCAAGGATTGGTTAAAGAAACAAGCGATGTGGCAAATATACTTACCGGCACCGCGTTATATACCGAGGAAGAAGTTTGATATATTTACAACAAATGAAGTTCATCAGGCTGACCTCTTGTTTCTTCCCCACGATAAGGTAAGACGCAAAACGTATAAATACGCTTTAACCATAGTGGATGTGGCTAGTCGATACAAAGAGGCAGAGCCATTAACCTCGAAAGATTCAACAGAAGTAGCTAATGCACTGAGTCGCATATATAAACGCATACCATTATTTTGAACAAAGTGATATTCAACATTTTTACTAAGTTCTTCGTTCATTTAATAGGAGACCAGACTATATACTCTTTTTCGAAATTGGAAAGAAACAATTGATGACCGTATTGGTTGGTTTGACATCACTGATATAATATATACCCTGTGGTAATTCTCGCCATTTGATAATTTTGTCCCGGAGCATAAATGTTTTTGTTGATAATATTATAGACTTATGTATGCATTCGTTTAAATGTGATCCAACGATAGGAAACAATCTATTTTTAATCTCCAACCAGTTCTTTGGTTTTGGCACGGAATAACTGACGCGCTTGTTGTCTCCCCTGTTCTATGAACTTTATTTTCTCGTCTTCGCTAATACCACTGGTCTTACAAGAATTTGATCGAATCTCCTGCTACATTGGATTGTATTTGGTTAGTTCTGACAACACTAAACAAAACTCATCCCCGGATATCTTACAATCAGCCAGTGCTGTTGAAATATGATCCTCAATGCTGTTCAACTTTGCTTCAGCGAGTATCCGAATATTATCATGTTTTAATGCTTTCTTTTGCAACTTACGAGAAATATATTTTATCGGTATTCCTGCCAGTCCTGAGACTCCGGCCACTACTTCCATACCAAGTAGGATAGGCGCGGCGATTATGGTTGATAATAAACCAACACCGGCTACACCGAGTCCCATGCCAGCTGTTACAAGCGAGGTGTCAACTCATTCGAGAGCATTCACAGCTCTGAGATAATTTTTATACAATCCAAGTCTCAACTCCCTCTCCTTCTCTATTGGATGTTTTATGTCGCTTATTTGATGTAATCGAAATCCATCAACAGTATCCATCTTTTCAGATGCTTCATCAAGAACTGGATATAAACCCATAATGTATATTATCATATCATATAATAGTCTTTAATTGGTCTTGCTTAAATGTTTTGAGAGTATACATCAACCTAATAAATGTATATTATGTGGCATAAATATCTTAGTAAGAAAAATGCTTTCACCTTTATTAACTTTTACCCCCTCAAGGGTTGCAACAGGTGATACTCGCATATAAATAATACTGCAACGTTGACGCCCGTGTTTCTTAAGCCATTTAATTGATAGACCTGGTTATATCTCGAAGGCATATCTTCTGGTGCATCTCCAAACAAGAGTTCAATAATAAGTGAAGAAAGATAAGGTATAGCATTCAAGTTCTGTTTTATATCATTGAATTCAGTGACCAAATTTAAACTGACATTTTTTAATGCTGGAAGACTCAATAACATATAACCTGGGTTTTCTGGCAGGGGAGAGACTGACACTTTTTCGTTTTGATGGGATATAAGCCCCGAGTACGACCCCACTATTTATTATCTTAGTTAATTCATGTGCCTTACCCATCATCTCATATGGTGGGGCAATGACCATATTCAGCAGCCACTAGATTATCATCATTGCGAGTAAGATTGTATGAAGTGTTTTTATTGAGCCTACTAACGTCGACATCACTTAAATCTAGATCAGCTGTGAATACAACTTCTTTCCGCTTGTATACATTATCTTGTAAGTGTAAAGCATATAACTTGCGGGTTTACCGAATCCTTCGGTGTCTCCAAGATCGGAAAGCGCAATTGTATTACATTGTCTAAGGTTATGCTTTCCAGGGCCTGATGAATCAACCATTATTTATAATATGGAGTGTTACACTCAAGTATCCTATATGTACAGGTTGATGTTTTACATCTAATACAGATATTTTGAGGTCTGAAATAATACCCAGCTTTAACTTTTTATATTGTAATGATGAGAAAGATTCCGTTCTACCGCTATTATATTTTTCATCTTTGACTGGAACAGCTCTTAGCAGAGTTGAAGGACTTTCAAGTTGAATATTGTCCGTTGTACTGATCTAATCAAGATGTATGCACAACTCTTTATAGGAACTAAATCGGGTAATTCAAATCCATGCAATGTTTTCTTGGGTTGTATTATTACTTGTTTTCTAAAAAATCCAAGTGTAGCTGATATATTCGGGAAAAGCCTTACATGCTTTTCTCCAGCGCTTAAAATCAGCATCCCATTCGACTCTTTTTGTGTGAGACTAGCTCCCAAAGGCTTAAGAATTTCATCATTGAGTGAGCATACGCTGTAATACCCATCAGGTATAGTATGCCATTCTACACTTAGTATTAACTCATTATTACCTCTCACATCACTTATATTGGTCCAACCCGGGTAATACGTTACATCGCATAGAGCGACTTCAAGTTGCCCAGCCGAGTTATCGATAGTATGAAGCAGTTGAATAGACTGGAAGTTTGTTTTCCTGGGAGTGTAACATACATATTATATTATAAATATACAAGGATACTATATCATAACTTAAATATGAAATCAACTTACATTACGAATCAGTCGATTTTAGTAAGTGCCTCTGGTGCTACGTTTTTTGTTAAATTCCCTGATATCTTTGAAAAATACAGGGTCACGGCAACTAGCAATAAAATGGTGTATGATTGATTCCACCATCCAATGCAATTTTGGCAGAATCAGTTAAATTTTGCCATATGGTGTGCCACAACAGGATGTGGTGTAGCTCTTTATGCCCCAGGATTTCTACTAAATAAGTCTGTTTTATCATTTCATGTGTACTATCAGATTAGACATATACCTCAAGAAATTAGTGCCTCATTACCACAGGATTGAGCATGGAATTCCTCAAATAATCCGTACAATAGGTTCGCGTATGAACGTATTTGTCAGGAATTTGGTATTTCTACGAGTAAAGATTGGCACATTAAAGGACTTAACCATGGTCTAGGTGTTCCGTACAATGGACAAATAACTGTTAAAGAAGAAGTGATGATTTACTAAAAAAAAAACTTCACAAAAAAACATTCAATCTATTTAGATTATTACCGGCAAACAAACTTTATGTAAGAATGCAAGATCTTTATTTAAAAATGCATAACTGGTATCACGGCTGGGAACTTTCAAGTAATGATTGGAGAGGAGATATTATGAGTTTTAAGAGTGGTTTGCCTTATATTGTTACAAAGTTGGTGCAACTAAACGATACCGCAAACGCCTATAATGAATCAATAAGAACTTATGTATGGGCAATTCTTGGTGCATAATCGCAAACACAAACGGGAATAATTGGTTCTCGGATGGTGCTTGATGCACAAAAACAGTTTGTTTCAAATGTAGATTATGCAATTAATTCACCAGTTGACATACCATCTTCTATTACACGATATCAAGATGTATTACAGTACGCTCAATCCAAAGTAGACTACGTTTATGGGGCAGGACTATACATGTCTCCGAGTAATATGGAACTTAAGATCGGTCAAGTGATTGGCTATAATAATAATAAAATTGTGGTTGCTTACGATCAACAAAAAACACATATAAACACCGAATTAATAACGCAAACAAACACAGGCGAAACGGGAATAGTCAAGCCGCAGATATCTTCAACACCACAGTCTTCTACTGAAGCACAACCACAAGTTCCACCACATATTGCCGCTAAAAATCAACAACATATCGATGAAAAGAACAGCGCTTATAGCAGGTGGAGTCGCAGCTGGTTTACTCATGATTTGGATAAATAGTCTCGTACGGATTCGTACAACAGCCCAGAAATTGCTATGATCAGCGCCCACAAGTTTTGACTAGGCCAAGTGGTGGTCTTAACTAATAAATTCAAGAGCCAGGAAACAATACTCCCTATTATACCGGGAAGTGCAGACGCGGCTTTCCCAGTGAGCTTTACCAGTGCTGAACCTAATGCTTTTAAATGAAGCCACCACATGTTTCACAACCGCAACAGTCACAAGTGCCGCCACATATTGCTGCTAAAAATCAACAACATATCGATGAAAAAACAGCGCTTATAGTAGGTGCAGTTGCGGCTCATGATTTGGATATATAGTCTTTTAGGGATAAGTACAACAGCCCGGCAATTGCTACGATCAGTGCCCACAAGTTTTGACTGAGCCAAGTGGCGGTCTTAGCTAATAAATTCAAGAGCCAGGAAACAATACTTCCTATTATACTGGGAAGTGCAGATGCGGCTTTCCCAACAAGCTTTCCCAATGCTTTTAAATGCTTTTTTTATCCACTCTTTTACACCATCCTTATCACTAGGTGGTGTGGGTTGTGTGGGTGTTCCACCTCCACCGGTTAACGCGAGAGTCAAAGTCAATATAATAAATCCCAATGTGGTCAAAATACTGGCAATGGTTATCCCCTGTTCTCTGAACAATGTTTTAATTTTATCGGCCAGTGTAGTATCAGGGTTGAGGACTTGAATGATAGTTTCTCAAATTCGACTGATTTGTGAACGAAGTGCCTTTCTATTACTCGAAGCAGCTTCGAGACGGGTTGATCTTTTGTCTTCTAAGTTACAAAATCTTTCAGCAACGCGGCGTCTACTGAATTCATCACCTACCTGTTCAAGTTTTGTTTTCTCATAAGCTATATGCTTGTCGATTTCAGATAGCTTGGCTATATTATTGATTAGCTCTCCCCGCATTGTTTGCATTGCCGTGTCAAGGCCTCGTAATTCCCTAACACTGAGCCCCGAGGATGGTACCTGTACGTGGAATTATCGTAGTAGGTATCCAAGATTTCTCCGAGTCCGTCTGAGGCCAGCTTTGAGCTTTCTTCCAAATTATCTTTATATATGGCACTGAGTTCAGTTCGCACAGTCCAAAGAACCTTAGTAGTCTTCGCAGAAAGTTTCATCACGAACAATGTTGATGGCACCACGACGTCCAGCTATCATAGACAACGCTAGGGGCTTACGAGTACGAGAATTCATAAGATCAATATCCGGAGAGCCACACAGTGGCAATACTCCTTTACTATCTGTTGTAAACTTGGAATAGTCATGTCCAAAAGTTCATCGTTAAGATTCATGCCACCAAAGCTGGTTTCATCGGTACCCTCTTCGATTGAACTAGTATCAGTGATGGTATCTAGATTAAAGTCTTCCATTTTTATATTAAATATAAGGTTACATAATTTCAATATAACAATGTCTTCGCAATACGGACGCAAGTTAAACCCACAGCGTAGACTTCGGGATCCATTAGGGGTCAAAGCAATTCATCAGTCTGTAACTATAACTAATAACCCGAGTACCATTGATCAGAATCAAACACTTCTGGTTCGCTTTCCTAATCTTGGAGCTCACGATGTGTTAGTTCCAGGAACTGCCCGACTATCATTTACAATTAGTTTGACTTCTACTGACACTGTGAGGGAGCTCGTTCAGAACATAGGTCGTGCGATTGTTAAGAAAATTTGCGATTAAATTTAGCAGAAATGAGGTTTTGAGTATTGACGATAGCGATGTATAGTATTGTTTCATGGATCTCTGGAGAACGGCTAAAGAAAGGGAAAACTTACAATACCAAGGTATTTGTAATCAGAACACATTGAGACTGTGTGTGGTTGCTTCTATGGTGATAATACCATCGTAGAAGATAAGGCTGTTGCTGATGCATTAGTTAACCGATTCTATATTCCGCTCAACTTTGAATTAGTAGATAGTCACATACCCTTTTATCAAGCATCCCTAGGCGATAGGTTAGAATATGAACTCACTTTTAATGACTACGGCAGAGTAATCAAACTTGCTGAGGGTAAAACGGCTAGCTATTCCATTGACAAAAATCTCACTGGAGTATGATATGATAACAGATCTTGAATTAGCAAGACAAATTCGGAACCAGTATACAGGAAGTTTAGCCATTTTGTACGATCGCCTGCTTCGATACCGAAAGATCACCAGGAACAAAAGAGATACGAAATGGAATATCAATCTAAACGTCCCTGCTAGATCGTTGAAGGATATTTTAATGTTGTTTGAGGAGACTTCTGAAGCATTTCAAAGAGATACCAAAACGTTCTACAACCCCAAGATTACTAAAGTAGAATTGACTATCAAGGGCGTGCCTAATCAACTATATAGTCAAGGTATGCGAGCATATCAACAGTGGGATGAGATCAAAAAACTCCCTTCCATAAAACGAAGCCTAGAAGTTAACGAGGTCGTGAAAAGATCTGTCTCTCGGGGATGTATCGCTGGCTGAATTCCTTTCCACGAAGTATGCACTATGACTCGACATGTGAACCACAGATGATGACACGGTAGTGGGCGGAGAATAGAAAATGCTAGTGAGGGTGTTACTATACAGATAACGAAGCGGCTGGTAAATTAAACATATATTTGTACGTGATTATGGACATGCAACTTAATATACAGAATGGAAGATTCGTGCAAGTGATCTATTAATATTCTTTTACCTAAAGAACCGCACTGCGCTATCATCTGCGGGCAAACGGGTTATGGAAAAACAGCTTTTATTCTAGATATTTTACAAAGTCATTATCGGGATGTTTTCGACAATATTATTATTCTGTGCTGACTATAAACGTAAATAAAACATACATATTGAGAGATTGGGTAATGATTGATACGGAGGTGTACAAAGTTGCTGCGGGCGATCGTTTACAAGACTGTTTACGAGTATGTCACATAAAATACAAAGGAGAATCAACCCTTTTCATAATAGACGATTGCAGTGCAAGTAAAAAACTTACCAAAAAGAAAAATATGCTTTCATATTTAGGAATGAGGAATGTCTACGCAAAAATGATGTTATTTCTACCAAGCTTGAACAAGAGAAAGTCAGAAAACTGTTAGAAGAAACGAAGCACTGTAAACTCGATTGACCAGCTGCCTATGCAATTGCTTAGCAAAAATATAGCAAAATATAGCAAAAATATAGCAAAAATAGCAACTGCTGAGAAAAATTTAGCAAAATTATAGCAAAATTTAGCAAAATTATAGCAAAATTATAGCAAAATATAGCAAAATTTAGCAAAAATACGATATATTGAACATTAGTGGTTATTATGTAATAATGTGGTTTGAAATCCTCATTCTTTTACAACAGTTTATTATATGGGGCTGTATTTGATATGCAATATTTTATTATGTTAGACTTAAATATCTCCTTAGAACTTATCGAACAACTGCTCAAAGATGAGCCAGAACCTATTGCAGATAAATCTTCAGATAAACATAGAGAAAGACTCGCGGCTTTAGTAGCCGGTGGAAAATGTTCCCAATATTTGGTGGAAAATTATACCGCTGAAAAAATTGATAACATGACCGATGAAGAAATTAAAAAACTATACGCGTGTTAAGAGTCTAGACTTGGAGGTACCATGACTAAAACAATAGGTTTCGGCTATGTTACAACTATACACAGCTGTAGCTAGTACGTTTCTTCCTATCCCAGCAGAAAATTGCATGTATTTAAGCGAAACTCTATAGAAAGACCCATTCATCGAACACGCTAAAAATGCAGTAAGCTGTGAGTTTTATCATAGATACGGAATGTTCAATCTAAACATACTAATAATGGAGACGGAAATACAACAAGTACAATCCCCGATTGCACAACAAGAGACACCACAAGCAAACGACGAAACTCAAGCGATTGTGGAAACACCACAAGCCCCGATTGCACAATCACAACAAGCAATTGCATCACAAGCCAGAGTCACTAAGAATCCTCGAAAAGTCGCAGCTGGTAGGAAGGGTGCACTAGCGAGGAAGGCAAAACTAATACACAATACTGAACATAGCCCGATTAAAGGGCTCCCTATGCTATAGACATTATAGCGGTGGTATGGTTGTTTTTTAAGACCGGAGAAGAGAAAACACAGATTGCAATTCCACAAGCACCACAAGATGAGGTTTAATTAGAGTGAAGTCCTCATGCAATGTTATAAAAGCATAACTACTCCAGTTACAGATGGTAAAATGTTGGTAAATGCAGCGTATCATTCGGTGGTCAGCGGCTTGGCCATTGGCTATGCCCATATAGCTAAAATGATTACTAAAGCCACACCACCCAAGCTAGATTTTAATGGTTATGATATCGGTATGATGGTTCTAAATGTAGGACTAGCAATGGCTACAAAAGATATGCTAATCAAACAAGGGCTTATCCCAGAAGACATAATGAAGTAATTAAACATTTGAATATTTTATAAACACAGTATTGTTCAAAAACATCATGGCATCAATTACGATGATGGTTGGTGGAGCTATTGTTAATGCTCTAGCTTTTTCGGGGAGTAAATATTTATTTTCTACTCTGAGGAAATCAAACGCTAAAGAAATTGAACAGGAGCGTAAACAACATAATAAAGCATTAGAACAACTCGAAACAGCCCAGTGACAATGGGCCAGACGCAGAATGGAGAGATTAGATTTTATTAATGATGAACTGCGTAAACAAGGACATTCAATTCAAACATTAAAGGATGTTGGATCTGACATGCACAAATACTTCCTTGTTAATGGAAAGAAACTTGACCCAATACCGAGACCAACAATAAGTCAGTTTTATACAGCATCAGAGGCTCACAAAGACAGCAAGACAGTATTTGTTATGTTTGGGTTGTCGGTAGTTGCGATTTTCAGCTACACAATTACGCATAAGCTATAATTTATTACGTATCAACTATGTCGGGCTGAGTCTTATCAGCTATTAACCCTGACTGCTGTGTCTATTTTTAGCTACACAATTACACATAAGCTATAATTTATTACTTATCAACTATGTTTGGCTGAGTCTTATCAGCTTTTAACCCTGACTGCTGTGTCTATTTTTAGCTACATAATTATGCATAAGCTATGATCTATTATCAACTGAGCAATGACTCAACTGCTCACCAGTGGAGGTGTGATTTGCATTTAGACAAATGATATGATAGGTGTATAACCATGAATCTGTGCAGATTTACACTCATGGGAAAACCAGTTCAATGCAACCGACGTTGCGTCAGTATATACCGCGGTATTCATGCTTATTACATCAGACAAGGAAATGTAAATTATACATGTTCTGTATGTGGGATAGGGGTCAAAGGTCGTTATTGTTTATGCAAGAAACACAGCGCTGATAGGGTCAGGAACCAGATTATTTACACTAGGAAGAGAGATTACATCAACAAGAGGAATAGGTTGGGGAGGATACGTGTTTAGATATATGAAAATATAACCATTTAGACATTTGACTCATTTTGCATATACCATTACATCACAATGGTTTTTGTCAGAGAGATGAAGGCTTTGGCAAAACAACGTGGTCGACATGGTTACTCTCGAATGAGAAAAGCTGAATTGATTGATTTACTCGGTTTGGAATACAACAAACCCCAGACTGTTAGAGAACTCAAAGCTCAAGCGAAAAAAAGTGGGCTGAGACGATATTCTCGAATAAGAAAAGCTGAATTGATTGATTTACTAAATAAAAATCAATCAGTTAATGTTGATAAAAATCAACCTGTTGAGTTAAGATTTGTACCCACACCCGGCGTTGGTAAATATCTAAGAGGTTGGAAGATGGATATTAATTCCAACATGGATGTTAATGATGTTAAGCCCATCGTATCGAGCAAAATTAACAAGGAGTTAGATGATTTAAATAGTATGAAATACCAGCTAACGGTTAAAATGTCATTGAGTAAAAATGACACTGAATATACCGGACCTTATTTCTGGAGCAATCAAGAAGTTATAACCAAATCTGAATCTATAAGCGCATCATTAGATGCATCAATTCAACGGATACAAGAAACTTTAGAACGCTGGACTAATAGAGGTTCGGGTTGGGGTTTGGATAAAATCGATAGTTTATATTTGGATCTTATATAGATTAACCCTCATATCATAAAAAGAAAAAAGTCATAATTAATGTAAAAAATAAAGGCGATGACTGTTTCAGAATGATGATAAGATCTGCATTGTTCCCCGCAGACAAAAATCCGGATAGACCTTCGAGCTATCCCCAAAAGATAGATGAACCTACACAAATCTCGCAAATTAATAAGGTGGAAAAGCAAAATAATTTAGCTATAAATGATTTTGGACATTCTTCTAAAGGAATTGTTGTACACAGGATAAGCTCCGCCCCTGAACATATTCCCAGAATCAATTCATTTCTGATCTAAAAAGATGGTAAATATCATTATATGTGGATAAAGAGTTTAAGCAGACTATTATGCGATCAAACAAAACATGAGAGAAAGAAATATTTCTGTGAAAGATGCCTGCATGGGTACAGCAGATAAGATCTATTAGAAGCGCATAAAAAAGACTGCAGAGGTGTTGGACAGACTGCTATCAGGATCGATATGGCTAAAGAGGGAAAAAATATATTAAAATTTGAACATTATTGTAATCAAATGCAAGTACCGTACATAATTTACCCTGACTTCGAAGCACTTATCAAACCTATAGAAAATACGGAACACAATACTGAATGTAGTTTTAGGTACAAAACTCAAACCATCAAGGTATGATGGGAAAACAAACCCGCCTGTGATTTACAGAAGTCCCGATGCAGCGGAAAAGTTCCTAGAATATCTACAAAACGAAGAGAGAATAATCAGGGAAAATTGATCACGTAAGAAACCCATGTGTATGACGAGGGATGATTGGGGGGCCTAAAAGAAGTCAGCGAGTTGTCATGTTTTTAATAAACCCCTGAACGGGGATTCCGTAAGAGATCATAATTATCAGGGAGCCATGCATAACGAGTGTAACTTGAAACTAAAAATGAATTCTCAAACAATACCCATCCCCGTTGTGTTTCATAACCTTAGAGGATATGATTCTCTACTCATTATGCAAGCTATCTCAAAGACTGGACGGCGGCTTAACGTGCATTCCTAATGATATGGAAAAATATATATCATTCTCGTTGGCTAAAAAAATACATTATACGGACAAGGATGGGAAAGCTAGAATAAAGCAAAGTAATGGGCTTAGATTCATAGACTCCGTACAGTTTCTGTTATCTTCCCTGGACAATTTAGCTAATGCGAACAATCCCGATGACTTTGCAATAACAAATCAATATACTGATTGGTTAACGCGGCATTTGTTGCTAAGAAAAGGTGTATATCCTTACGAATACATGGATGATTGGTCTAGATTTGATGAAACTAAATTACCACCCCTTGAATCAATAACTTAACAGAATCTAAAATAACCGATGCCGATTATGAACACGCTCTGACGGTGTGGGATAAATTAGGTTGTAAGAATTTAGGTGATTATCACGATCTGTACTTAAAAAACAATGTACTACCGGTATTACTCGCCAATATATTCGAGATATTTAGAAAGACATGTTTAATACAATACAGTTTGGACCCGGCATGGTACTATTCCAGTCCCGGACTATCGTGGGATGCATTGTTGAAGAAGACTGGTGTAGAACTAAAACTACTCACCGATTACGATATGCACTTGTTTGTTGATAAAGGATTAAGAGGTGGTATATCGATGACAGCGAAAAGGTATTCTAAGGCTAATAATATATTAGTGGAGGGATATGATCCGAGTAAACCCGATACGCACATATTATATCTCGACACTAACAATTTGAACGGATGGGCTATGTGTCAACCTTTATTCAGGGGTGGTTTTGAGTCGGTTGATGTGAATGATATTGATGTGATATCGATCCCCACAGATTCCGATACATACAGGGTACATGATATAATTTTACTTAAAATATCCAACAGAGTTGCACAAAGACCATAACAGTTATCCGCTAGCACCCGAAAGATTAATGGTGAATAAAGATTGGATGTCGGAATATTATCATGGAACTGTTCTGGGTGAACAATACCTTTCAAATGGCGTGCTGGATTTCTTGGGGGAATTAGTCAGCAAAGAGCCGGAGTCACAGGAGACTAATCACAATTTTATTTACAAGAACAATTAACAATTTGCAATATACTTAGAAAATAACGGAGGGTGCCACAGAGAGTCGGTACAACACTCTGGGCTGTGGGAGAGAGGTCTGCTTGGTAACAGAGTCAAACCCCTACTCCCCTAAAACCTGGCTACAGTATGTATTTAACAAAAATTTGAACAATAAAAAGGAATAGGATTGGTTGATAAACGATTGGTTGTGCCCTATGCTAAATGGATGGCTAGAC
Organism: Haliotis cracherodii; assembly: GCF_022045235.1. NCBI lineage: Eukaryota > Metazoa > Mollusca > Gastropoda > Lepetellida > Haliotidae > Haliotis > Haliotis cracherodii. The sequence continues at coordinate 38,106,232 of NW_027266286.1, forward strand.
AGTGGGGAATACTAAATCCTGTTAATCCTGTTGGACTGGCACTAATCTTGTTGACATATTTACTGGATGTTTTGAAAGAGTTTATGGTGTCACTATAGATGAGCTTGTGTTGGGGCTAATCCTTAATGCACTATAGACGAGCTTGTACGGGGGCTAATCCTTAATAAGTCTTAATTGAAGTAATGTTATTCTAATATATCCCGGTAGGTGATGACAGATATACTTAAATAAAATAGTTCCAGGTAATCTATACGCAGTATGTACCCCAAGCGAGCAACACTTCCCAAGCCAGCACAGAGCATTGCCTGATAGCCAGCCAAGGAAACTCCATCATCGGTAATTATCACGTTATCCTTTCATCCTTATTCACATTCTCATATTAAAATCACTCTCACCGAATTAATCACAAAACCACTAAATCCTTAAAAACAACAACACTCAACTCTTATAAATAACCAACACCTTATCCTCCCCCATCTCCCTAACACAGCTCGCACTCATTTCTACTCACTACCCACGCCCACCACTCAAACACACCCTTGGACCCAAATCCTAAAAACAAAAAACACCTAATCCCCCCTTCTCCGTCACACAACGCACGCTCTTTCCTACTCACCACCCACGCCCACCACTCACATACCTCCACTCTTTCGACTAAATATCTCCTAATCCCCGCTTTCCACTTGTCTCACCTAATCCCAGCCTTCCAGCAACAAAATAAATCTTTAATAATAATTAATCCATTTCCCAAACCCCCCTACTAAAACCAACAACAAATAACCACCGCAACCTCCTCTGCCTCCTAAACACAACTCACCCAGTAAAAACAACAAACCAACTCACCTCCCCAAAACACCACTCCCACTTCACCACCACTCACCACAACACACGCTCTCCAACTCTCCAACACCACACCCAAACAACATGACTGACACCCACAACGCCACGCTCACAGACATTCCAGCTCCTTACTCACCCACGCCTGGGGAAGCGCACAACACTTCCGGGAGGTCACTCGAAAACATCGTCCCGACCGAGTATGGCGAAAACACGACACACACCACCCCCACCAATCCAGCTAACTCGCCACCTCAAAACACCAAAAAAACGCAAACTCGACACATCCACTCCACCTCCATCCCACACACCCTCCCCGGCCACCTTCCTCACCACCTTTGCCCTCTACTTCTTCTCAGCAGGCTCAGGCACCACTCTCTCACTAGAACTTTCGGCAGATAAAATAGGACTTTGGTTTAAAAGAGAAAAAATAAATTACAACAATATTAAAAAAGCCAACAAAGGATACCAGATAATCTTCCCTACCCAAGAATCTTACAACGCAGCAAATAAAATAACTCAAATATTCCACGTCACGGTAATCAAACAAACACCTAATTGGCAACAATATACACGAGGCGTAATTAGGGTTAACCCAAGGGAAACAACTGAGGACTTACAATTATACTCTCTAGAAGCTAACATAAACCAAGACCAAAACCCTCAACCCATTATCACCAGCACGCGTAGAATAACCTCAACTAGACACAGAAAAACGGTCCCAACCTCTATTGTCATAATCAACTTAAAAAAGACCGCTAAATTCCCTGAAGCCCCCAAACACATATCCTTCGGAGCCCACACCAACTTAAAAGTCAAACCCTATATAAAGCAGGTTAAGCAATGTTCGAAGTGCCTCAAATACAACCACACTGCCTCCCAATGCACATACCGTAAAACTAAATGTAAAAAATGCGCAAAAACAGACTGCACAGGCACATGCACACCCTGGTGCATCCACTGCAAATCCACCCAACACACTTCACTTTCAAACCAATGCCCACACAGACACACACTCACCCAGCAGGTCAACAAACACATAAACATAGACACGGCTAAAATCCAAACACGAAATTTTGCTACACCTGCATCTAAACCACTCCTCACTACACCACACCCAAACACCATCCCACAAACAAACACCCCACCCGTAACTGACAGCTCTGTCTGGGGCCCCTACCAAGAAACCGCACCCACCTCACACACACAAACATACACTCAACCAACCACGAACCCTCCCACATCTCACATAGCCCAAACATCACCCCCCGCATGCAAAACAAACCACAAAACAACACGACCCTCATCCAAGCACCCTACAGCCCACATGGCAACAACACTCCCCTTCAAGCAAGCACAACAACAAAACAACACAAACACTAAGAAATCATCAGCTACACCCATCCCGCAAACACCTACACAACCCTCCACATCACATGCCTCCCCCATGGAAACTCAACCAGCTAACCCTAATCTAACCGATGACGAAGATTTCTCCACTACTGAGGAAACAATAGAAACTACTCCAACTAAAACAAACCAAACTTCCCAACCAGACAACACCCAAAACCTAAATAACCTCACCTTACTCCTAGCATACATGCATAGTCAAAACTCCCCAAAAGTTAGCATGAAATCATTCCACAAAGTAGCTTTCAATCTAAACTTAACCAATCTACCCTTCTTCCTCTTTAACCTCCGTCTAAAAGAAGTCACCGAATAAAATAAAAACTAAAAACTAAATCACCAATCACCCGAACCCAATAATGGAAGGACTAAATATTTTTCAGTGGAACGCCAACGGACTCACCTCCCACGGCCATGAACTAAAAACTAAATTTAAACTAAATAAAGGCCCTCACATTGCTTGTATCCAGGAAACCAAATTCTCAAAAAAAAACAAATTTACACTACCTAACTACAACTCAGTTAGAACTGACTGAGCAAAACCCAAAACAAGAAGAGCTGCAGGAGGACTAATCATATTTATCAGGGAAGATATAAATTATGAAGAAATAAAAATAGACACGCCAAACCTAGAAGCCAACGGCATTAAAATCACATTAAATAACCGAAACATAAACATAATAAATATTTACCACTGGGCGGAACAAAAAGTCCAACCTGAGGATCTAAACAAACTACTCCGAATAAGCGATAAATCTACTATATTCCTAGGAGACTTTAACGCTCACCATCCTACATGGAGCATAGATGATAAAATAGATAATCATGGCAAATTAATCTCCGAATGGATAGAAACAAACGATCTAGTACTCCTAAATAGCAACCAACCCACGAGGTACGATAAGATAAACCCAAAAATGTCGGCTATCGACCTAACCATATGCACCGCAGATCTAGCTCAAGTACTCAATGGGAAGTGCACGACATCCCACTAGGTAGTGACCACTTCCCCATAAACATTACCATAGGAAATACAAACGTACCAATCCAAACAGAAAACCAAGAACCAAAATTCCATTACAATAAAGCTAACTGGGACCAATTCCAAGATATCTGCAACAAAGCTAACTTAAACGAAATAGAAAATAATGATCCAGAAACCTATTGTAAAAACCTAACAGACTATATAATAAAGGCAGCCAAAACCTCCATCCCCTTCAAAACATCTAAGACAGGCAAACCGACCGTACCATGGTGGAATAAGGAAATAGAACAGACTAAACGAAAACGTAAATCAGCCTTCAATAAAGCAAAACGCGACTTTAAACATCTAAAGTTAGCCCACGAACTAAACCACCAGGTTGAAAAACTAGTCCAAATAGCCAAAAGTAGAGACTGGAAATAATTCTGCGAAGGTATAAATAACCGTACAAATGCCAAAACGGTCTGGCGCAAAATCCACGCCATTAGAGGTTTAAAACGACATAAAAAACCACCTAGCATTAACAACTCAACCAACCCCGCCCAAAAAGCAAATAATCTCGCCAACCACTTTTCAGCCGTTAGCAGTAACTCCAACTTCAGTAAAAAATTCCAAGAAAAACTTAAAACAGAAAACAAACCCACAAAAGAACCAAACAATAACAATCTGGAAATAAACCAACCCTACACAATGGAGGAGCTCCTCTACGTAATCCAAAACAGGAAAAAGGGCACAGCCCCAGGATTAGACCTTACTTCTTACCAAATAATTAAAAAACTCCCCTTAAAACTACTCCAGGCACTACTCAAACTATACAATCTCATCTACCTAAACGGACAGGTTCCTACTCCCTGGAAACAGGCCCTAGTCATACCAATCCCTAAACCTAATAAACCAGCTAATCAAGCTAACTCATTTAGACCAATATCTCTAACTTCAAACTTATGTAAAGTAATGGAATCAATGGCTAAAAATAGATTACAACACTACCTAACCCAAAAAAAACATCATAAACCCAGATCAAAGCGGTTTCACTCCTGGCCGCTCAACCCTAGATAACCTCGCCCGATATTAAGATATTAAGACAGGACAACTAAATAAACAATATACCACAGGCATCTTCTTAGACTTCTCTAAAGCTTTCGACATGGTATGGCACGACGGGCTAATACAAAAACTTTAAAAAATAGGACTCAAAAGTCAGATAATAAACTACATCCAGGACTTCCTAAACAATCGTTAAATAACCGTGGGTATAGACCTATCGGACCAATGTCCCCTAGAAAATGGCACTCCACAGGGCAGTATCCTCAGCCCCACCCTCTTCAATATAATGATAAACGATCTATTCGAGGGCCTATCACCTAAAGTAAACACATCGAAATTCGCGGATGATGGAGCCATCTGGATCCGCACTAAAAGCATTAAAATGGCCCAAAATCTACTCCAAAAATCTCTTAATACAACAATGGGCTGACAAATAAGGTTTCTCCCTTAACTCAGAAAAAACAACAGGAATAGTATTCAAACATAAAAACATGAAATCCGCCTCCCCAATCCTCCAGCTAAACAACCAAACAATCAAATTTCAAAAACAACCAAATTCTTAGGACTTATTTTCGATGAACATCTCACCTGGGATGCTCACATCCAAAACCTAACAACTAAATGCAGTAAAGACCTAAACACCCTAAGATGCCTAACTGGCTCTAACTGGGGAGCCTCCAAAGATACCCTCCTCTCTTTCTACATATCACTAATTAGATCAAAACTAGACTACGGCTGCGCCATATACAACACCCTAAACAACTCTCTATCTAAAAAACTTGACTCAATACAATATCAGGCCCTCAAACTAATTACACGCACCCAACATGGCACCTCCTACACTTCACTTCAGGCTTTAACAGGAGAAATGCCACTAAGTCTACGCAGGGAACAGCTAAGCTTAAATTTCTGGGCCGCGTCCCAATCAAACCCTCTCATCCAAAACTTAATAAACCAAAATATCAGCCCCAAAAACCAAGCTCTAGCTCGTAAACACCCCTTACTTACCCAAATATCCCAAAGAATAACAAACTACCTCAATGAACACCAAATTAAAAATCTTAAACAAAACTGCAAACAATCAAATATCTTCACCCCTAAACTTAAAATACCCAAAATAGACACAACACTAGCTAGCAATATAAATAAACAAACCGACCCAAACATAGCTAAAACCACCACACTAGCATACATACACGAAAATTGGCCAAATTGGTGTCACATTTACACGGATGGATCTTCAGATCCGACCTCCAAACACACAGGTTTCGGAGTCCATACCACACAACCAACTAAAACCACACAATCCTTCCGACTCCTAAACAACCAATCAATATTCACGGCAGAACTAATGGGCTTGGCCTCAGCCCTCCATAATCAAGAATAAAAAAAACACAAAAAAATCCTAATACTTACCGACTCCCTAAGTGGACTGCAAGCCCTTCAAAACAAAAATTCGACCTAAATTAATAAATCAAATACTTAAAAGCTCCAACGACCTAACTAAGGCAGGCAAACAAATAACCATCTTGTGGATACCCGCCCACGTAGGAATATACGGTAATGAAAACGCCGATAAAGCAGCTAAACTATCCCTCAAAATCCCAGAAATAAGCTTAAACTTACCCATCTCAAAATCAGAAATTAAAAGCGTAAACAAGCAAAAAATCACCAAAAAATGTCATAACCTTTATCTAAACTCAAATAGCCAAATCAAAAAAGTACTCAGCAAACCACTAACCAAACCAAAAATTCTCCATCCATCAAAAAAAATCGACAGAGTAATCACTAAACTCCAAACAGGACACACCAACCTATATAACCATCTAAAAAAAATTAAAAAACATACTACAGGTAACTGCCCACACTGCAAACAACTAGAAACCCCAGAACACGCACTCATCCACTGCACACACTAACTAACACATCGAACCGCATTACAAACCACCATCAATCTAAACAAGGCTCTCACTCTAGAAGCAATACTAAACCCACAAAATAAACTAGAAAACTTCAAGGCCTTAGGCGTATTCTTAATCAAAACGGAACTAATAAAACGCATCTAAAAACACTATAATCTACCAAATCAAAATTACATAAACAAACAAACATCCACCATACCCAGCTCCCTTAGTTCTCCTCCCCAACCCCATCGGCATCTATTCCAAATCTAAAAAATTCCAAAATTCTATATAAGCAACCACTAAACCCCCCTCTTGGGTTGCACACACCACTTTCTCCCCTTTCGGAAACACATTAAATGGCCTGGCCGGGCCCGTGTGCGAAATACGCATCAGTCGGAAAGCACACGTTAAATCTCCAAAGTAAGTAAGTAAGGTAATCTATAAGACTATGTAGACATATCTTTTGTCTGGGAGATGGGATCTTGATACCTTAGGCTAGCATTTATCTAAAAGCTTCAAATCAATTAAACTATGTAGACGTAACCCTTGTTTTATTGAATAGTATGTCTAGGAGATGCGCTCCCATTACCTTAGGCTAGCATCTGTCTAAAAAGCTACAACTGAAACTACTGATATTTTATATATGCATTTTACCTGATGATAAGTATTACTTGCTAAACTATTATATGAAATGATGTATAAATATTACAACATGGTAACTCGTAACACTTGACGTGGATCTAATTATTAAAGGATAACTTAGAATAAATGTTAACCATGATAACTTCCCCTCCGTCTGAAAAAGTTTGGACCCCAAACGTGTAACATAAAAAAATTATGGCTTTAATAGATGGAGAATGTATTAAGTTAAACTGGTAGTAGTGAATAATAATTATTATAGGGTCTCTTTGGTATAACGAAACATGATGTAAATGATCTTTCTGCTGTCATCAGGGAATCAGGATGTGGAGCTGGCTTGTCTTGGCACTCTGTACTGGTGGTTTTATGGGTGATGTATGATGCCTTGAGTTCCACATCCTGGATTAGGGTTTTAGGATAGTTGGCTGTGTCCATTAGAGGTTTTACATGGAAACAAAGAAAAGAGAGTTAGCATGTTCAAATAATATGTCATATATAAATACTTCCTCCGTTTGTCTGTAACAACTAGAAAATAAAACAAATATGATAATTATGATCAGTAAAAGATCAGTACATAATTATTACTAAATGGTGTCATGACCAGTAAGAATGTATTGGCGGCAAATTACAAAAGTATATCATGAATTTTTTTTTAATAAAATATCCTTCTATTTTGGGATACAATCATTAGACGCATTATATATACATATTTGTGCATATAACAAGTGCATTGATTTATTACACTAATAAGGTATACAAAAGGTGTTAGAACTTATGTATATCCTTTTTAGAATTATTTGTTAGTTTTCATAACTATTTGGTTTGCCTTTTCTTTGGTTTTTGTTCGGTTCAATGCGATAGGGTTTGGTTTATTTTGCTACGGTACGGTTTGCATCGCTTCGGTATGGTTTCGGTTCGATTCGCAGTATGATGTTCTTCGCTTCGGTACAGTTTCGGTTTGATTCGCAGTATGGTTTGCTTCGCTTCGGTACAGTTTCTGTGCAATTCGCAGTATGGTTTGCTTCGCTTTGGTACGGTTTCGGTTTGCTTTGGTTTGAGTCATTTCGATTTGTTTTGGTTCATTTTGGTTTGACTCATTTCGATTCGTTATGGTTCACTTTGGTTGGCTCGTTTCACTTTGTTTTTGAGATTGGTTGATCAGGTCAATGCTCAAATTTTGTTGTGATACAAATAACTCAGATGATCAGGCTGATGCTATTTGTTCTCAACTGGCGAAACTGGTGACCCATAGTGAAAAGACTGGACACAATAAACATAACAAGATACAACTAATAGCTTTTTGGGGTTTTGCACTGTTTATTCAGGAGATTTTGTACCTTGGTCAAGAATATGTTCAATTGGCAGATATCGGCATATATGGGGAGTTGATCCTGGTATGGTTGATTGGCACTACAGTCTATGTAATATGGATGTGAAACACGGTAGAAAAAGGTGTTGATGTTTCAAAAGTCTATATGTGGAAAAATAACCCTTGTAGATTTATAAATTGGTAGTTCATCTGGATCATATGGAGGATTATCTTCTCCACAGGACCACTTACGGAGATCATCAAGGTAGCGCTGTATGAGGTGGAGAGGAACACTTTCAAAATAGCATGTGAGGTGATTATGATCATCTTTGTTATTGGTATATGAGACCTTAACACAGCAGTCTCCTTGAATAATTTCAATGCCCATAACTCTTTATATTTTATGATCTACTCTTCGTAGGCGTTTGGGAAAAAACGGATATGGTTTGACATCTAATTCTATGCATGGTTTGGTGTTGTCTTGCTCGACATTTCATGACATTGTATTCCCTGACAGAACATTGACTGATTTATTGTCTTGTGCTGATTCCTTATGGTCGAAAAACTTATGATTCTTCAGTGGACGTTTTCGTCGTTTTCCTGACATTCTTCTTTTGAGGTGAAATTCTCTCCGAATGGAGTCTAGAATGCTGCTGCCATACTCCCATGTGTTTCCCCTTTCTGGATCCTTCCATTTTACTCTGTAGTAGATTTTGCCGTTTGCTCTCTTAGAACTTACAATTGAGTGGATTTCTTCCGGATTGAAAACCTGAGGGATATCCTTAGTTTGATTACCTGATGTTGGACTCTGACTTTGAGGTTGTGCCTGGCCGTCGTCAAGTTGTTTTCTGGAATTTGGCTGGTGATACTTACTATTCACTCCTCTTTTCCCTTTGTTTACTTTTTCATTTAGCTTGGTCGGAGCATGATTTTCCTTCGTCATTGTTGTACTGGGACTGGCAGGTTTTTCTGTTGTACTTGGAGCAGGGTTTTTCTTCTTTGTTGAGGTCTTTTGCTTCGGACTCTTGTTGCTGGAAGTACCTGCCTTTGTTTTGGAATTGACCTTCTTACCTTTCTGTTGTGGAGGTGATTGATCAGTAGCCTGGTAAGTTGAACTTGTTGATGAGGAATTGTTGCTGTCAAGCTGAGTATCATTGACTGGTTCCTCGTTGTCATCCATGACTCCTGAATCAATGTTACTGGTGTTATTGAGGTATGGTTTGGAGGATACTGTGGACGATCAGCAGGATCAAAATATGGCTTCAGACGGTTGGCATGGACCAGTGGTTTGTGTATTTTGTCGTCAGAACTTCGGCATACTTTGTAGGTATAATTTGGACTTGTATGGATGATATATTAGCTACCATACCACTTTTTGGTTAATTTGTTGGAAAGGCATTTTTCAACTTTTTGACAGTAAAGCCAAACTCTTTGACCTGGGGCAAATTCTGGTTCTTTAGCAGTTCTATTATATTGTTCTGAATACACCTCCTTAGCCCGAGCAGTGTTTTCAGCTGCGATTGTTCTAGTGATTTCAAGCTCCTCAAGCAAATTTGAAAGATAACTTTTGTTATTGTGGCCTAAATTCTCTTTTGGAATTAATGCTACATCTTGTGGAGCTCTCATTTCTCGGCCAAAAAGCATAACATATGGGGATTTTTGTGTTGATGAATTTGGGGCCATCCAATAGGCCATCATGATGCCAGGAATGAAACGGGGCCATTCATTTTGAGACTTGTTGCAGTAGGCTCTTAGTGATTGATTGATGTAGGAATTGAGCCTGTCTACACAGCTGTTAGTTTGAGGTTGGTATGGGCTGGTATGGGTAAATTTAATTGCCAAAAGTTCACAAATTGCTTTGATAAGTTTGGACATGAAGTTCTGACCTCTGTCTGAAATGAAGGTCCTTGGAGCGCCATACCGACAAAATATTTCTCTGACGAGAACATCTGCTACTTCTTTAGCTTCTTGGGTCCGAAGTGGAAAGGCTTCACACCATCTGGATGATGCATCTGTGATGACCAAAATGTACTTGTACTTGTCTGGTGTTGTTGGCAGGGGACCGAGAATGTCAACGTGCCATCGGGTGAATACCTCTTCTACAGGTAGTGGACAAAGTGGTGCCTTCTTGCCATGGTAGTGCCTCTTGGTCTGTTGACATACCTCACATGTCTGGACATAAGTAGCAATATCGCTGTACATTTTGGGCCAGTAGTACTTAGGTCTCATGGTGTTGTGCATCCTTTCTTTCCCATGGTGGCAACCGCCAAACTCTGAGTCATGATAGGATTGCAGGACTTTATTCCTGAGGGTTCTTGGGACTGCCAGCTGTTTAATGAACTTGTCTGCATGGCCTTTCTGTCTTTGTGGAACGAATCTGTATAGGATGCCTTCGTAAATTTCAAAAGTATTGGCTTCGATAAGAATCTTTTGACGATCCTTTTCATTTTGTGGAAGGACATCATCCTCTTTGTAGTTAAAGATTTGGATGAAATCTGGACAAATCCTTTGTAGGTGACGTAAATTTGGATGTTCTTTTATACTTACTTCAACCAATGTGTCTTGAGTAACATCAGCATTTGTAGCATGTAATGCTGCGACAACATTAACTGGTACTTACTGATAATCCTCTTCATATTCAAAGGTGACAGACCAATGTGTTGTCTGTGTGTCTGATTCTAAGTGATTGACAATAGGTGTGCAAATATCCTCAGTCTGAGTTGTCTGTGTGACCTGTGTGGATGAATGGGTGTTTGGCAAGATTGTGGTACTGCTAGTTGAGTTGCTTTGCTGAGTTGAAGTTACTGAGAAGACTGTTTTCTCAGCATCTTCTTCTGTCTAATCATTACAGTTAATATTTTCCTCATATTCCCTACGTGAGAGAGCATCAGCATTCCCATTGGCTTGGCCGCTGCGGTGAACAATGTCAAAAGTGTAGGTAGAAAGTTCCAAAGACCATCGCCCTAACCTACCTGTGGCATCCTTGATGGATTTCAGCCATTTCAATGCTATATGATCAGTGTAGACTGTGAATTTGGAACTTGTAAGGTATGGACGAAAGGATCTAATGGCTTCAACTAGAGCTAAGCCTTCCTTTTCTGTAATGCTCCAGTTCTTTTCGCTGCCATGAAGAGCTCTACCAGCTAAAAGCTATTGGATGTTCATTATTTATCTCATCTTTTTGACAAAACCTATGCTCATATCACTGGCATCAGTTGCGAGAAGAAATTCTTTGTCAAAATTTGGATAAGCCAGAACAGGTGTATTACTCATAGCATGTTTGAGTGTGTTGAATGCCTGATCACACTCAAGTGACCATTGGAACTTTGGTTTCTTTCCTACTTCTGCCTCCGAATGCTTCTTTAGCAAGGCATTCAGTGGAAGCGCTATGTGAGCGTAGTTTTTCACATACTTCCTGTAGAAGTTTGTGAGACCTAAGAAGGAGCGGATCTGCTTTTGTGATTTGGGCACTGGAAAGGTTCTAATTGCTTCAATCTTTTTGTCATCAACTTGAACACCTCCACATGATAAGACATGACCCAGAAAAGAAACTTTGTCCGTTGCAAAATTGCATTTGGATGGCTTTAGTGTTAATTTTGCCTGTTTCAGATAGTAAAATACTTGCTCCAAATGTTGGAGATGCTCTTCAAAGTTTTTGCTGTAAATTATCAAATCATCAATGTAAATCAGCGCAACCTTAAAAAGCAATTTTCTTAGCACCTTGCTCATGAGCTGTTGAAAACAAAGTGGAGAATTTGTCAAACCTTGGGGTAAACGTTTGAACTGATAAAGGCCTTGATGGGTGACGAAAGCAGTTTTATGCTTTGAATCTTCATGTAATGGCACTTGGAAGAAGCCATTAGCAAGGTCTAAAGTTGAGAAGATCTTAGCTTGTGCATTGGCGATGTGATCAACAACATCATCAAAAACAGGAAGAGGCCATGACATTGGTAAAGTGACAGAATTCAACTTTCTGTAGTCACAAACAAATCTATAAGAGCTATCACGTTTCTTGACTAGGATAATGGGAGCTGAATACATAGAAGTAGACTCCTCGATCAAATCATACTTCAGAAAATCATCTATAAGTTCTTCGGTGACTTTTTGGAGATGAGGAGATTGGCGATATGGTCTACTCTTAATGGGTGGGTGGTCGCCAGTGTCAATGATATGTTGGTGCATGTCAGTCTTTCCTAAATCTGCAAGACTCGTTGAAAACATGTCTCTATTTTGTCCCAAAAATCTAAGTAGTCTGTGTCGTTGGTCTGGAGTCAGTTGTGTATTTGTCAAATCAAATCCTAATTCTTGTGCAATTTTAACATAATCCCTGGTGTCATTGTCTCTCTTCTCATTGTCGGTGTTAACGGTACTGATGAATGGTTGGTCAGAGTCGATTTCATAAACAGAGTCTTGGTCAATGTAACTAAATTTGCCTACAACTGTACCCTTGTCAAGAACCTTTTCTTCTTGGGAGGGATTCATAAGCCTAAATGTAGCAGTTTTGCTTTTCACTTTGGAAAGAGTTCTACCACCTGCTACTTCAGAATGAGCAGTGAGGGAAGCAATGGGTTCAATGAGGATGAGGGAATCCTCTTTGGTCTCTGATAGTCTAACCTTGAAATGAATTTCACTCTGAGGGGGGATGTAAATCTGATCTATTGTTTTTGCTAATCCACTAATCTCTTGCACTGAATTGGCTATGAAATTGATATATTGCATATCTGAGGTGCTGTTGTTAAATATCAAGGAATGACAGCTATAATCTAAGACTGCATCATTGTCATCAAGGAAGTTCTCACCTAGTATCACTGCTTCTGGTAGTGTAGGCAGAACATAGAATCTTTGAGAAAATTCCTGATCATCAATGACAAAATCTAACACAACTGAACCTAACACTTTATGCAATTCGCCGCCAACACCTTTAACCTGTGGAAAGGGTGAGTTTCCAAGAGTAAGGTTTTCAAAAGCTGTGCTCAGAAAAGCAGACGAAATACAAGAAATGGATGCCCCTGTATCTACTAAACAATTTGTTGTTTTTGTACCAAATTTTGCCTGAATTACACTTTTGGCAAGGGGCGTAACTAAAGACAGTGTTGGAATATCACTTTCAAAGTTACTTTCCATTCCAGACTCCACATTTGCCATGACACCTATTAGTATGTACCGTACTAAATTAAAGAAAGACAAGTAATCAACAATGTAGTACTTACAATATTTGAAGACTTTTTCTTCCTTTGTTGGTGTCTTTTGAGGAGTTGGTTGTCTTTAATCCAGTGTTGAGGTCAGAGGTGGATGCAGATTGCTTGTTATTCCATCAGATGATCACTGTTGGACATGTCCTCCATTGGGTTCTTGTAGCTGGTCGTAGTTAGTTCCTGGACTCCGTGGTTCCGAAATCGATGATTCTCCGCCAAATTATCATGGAACTGTTCTGGGTGAACAATACCTTTCAAATGGCGTGCTGGATTTCTTGGGGGAATTAGTCAGCAAAGAGCCGGAGTCACAGGAGACTAATCACAATTTTATTTACAAGAACAATTAACAATTTGCAATATACTTAGAAAATAACGGAGGGTGCCACAGAGAGTCGGTACAACACTCTTGGCTGTGGGAGAGAGGTCTGCTTGGTAACAGAGTCAAACCCCTACTCTCCTAAAACCTGGCTACAGTATGTATTTAACAAAAATTTGAACAATAAAAAGGAATAGGATTGGTTTATACACGATTGGTGTAACACTTGATGTGGATCTTATTATTAAAGGATAACTTAGAATAAATGTTAACCATGATAATATCAACACTCCTTGATGGGTAATACTAGGTTAGCTAACGTAGAAAAACTCATACCAAATTTGATGGATAAGACAAAATATATAGTTCACTGCAGAAATCTCCAGTTATATCTATCGTTAGGCATGAAAACAAAGAAAATACACAGAGTTGAAAAGTTTGATCAAAGCCCTTGGATGGAGCTCTATATATAAGACTGAACACATATTTAAGAAAGATGGCTATCAGCGATTTCGAAAAGAATCTATATAAGCTCATGAATAACTCAGTATTTGGTAAAACTATGGAGAATCAAAGGAAGCATGTTGATGTTAAATTAGTCAGATCTAATGAGGTAGAAAGACTCAGGAAACTTATAGCCAGTTTGGCTTTTAACAGAAGCAGATATTTGATAACAACTACATTTGAAGAAAAGTAATATAAAATTCAACAGACTGGTGTACATTGGTATGAGTATTCTTGACTTGTCAAAACACTTAATGTTTGACCTTTATTACAACAAACTTAGGAAGCAGTACGGTGATAGATGCGAGGTGTTATATATATACCGACACAGATTCTTTGTTGATGGAAATACAAACCGAGGATGTGTATAAATATATGGCAGAAAAAATAGATATGTGCTACACGAGCAATTACCCAAAAGATAATCCACTGCACAGCGTAGTAAATAAAAAGGTGTTAGGTAAGATGAAGGATGAATGTGCTGGGACTCCTATAGCGGAATATGTCGGATTAAGACCTAAGATGTATTCTATAAAGAAGTCTGATAATGGGGAGATAAGAAAAGCTAAGGGTGTTAAGAAGTATGTGGTAAAAAAGCATATCAAACACGAACAGTATAAAGAAACATTATTCAATGGTAGAATATTCAAACACGAGATGAACAATCATAGGATATATGGATGAAGAATGAACAAGACATCATTATCCCCCTTAGATACAAAGAGATAGATTGATAAGGATGGTGTAACTACCTATGCTTATGGTTACTTAGGGAGGTAATACTGTATCGTTTGGAAGTATCAGCAACTCTTCTCGTACAAATGCCCTACCCGGTCCATCTTTAAGATAATAAAGAATAGGCTCTCCTTCTTTCATAACCAACTGACTAATATATCTTAAGGGACCAAATCGGATCAGTTGCACGATGTTGGCCTCCTTCAAGTTCACCGGGCTGGTATAAATATCTTACGCTTGCACTATCCGGAAGTTTTTGTTCTTTGCCTCTCCTCGGTGCTGAAGATTCGGAAGTCACAGATTTCATTTTAATCGCATCGGATGGTTTCTTCCCGATTAATCTCATTACTTCTTTATTTAGTGCTGATACAACAGCTGATAATCGTGTCACCCATTCAGTTGATCTTAATCATTCTGATTTCATTTCAATCCCATACTGATATCCAAACAAACGTTCCGCTAATATCCGGTTAAATCTTTGAACGATAGCTTGACTATGGTGGGCCTCTTTTTCACCACGCCTGATTGCGACATCTTGCTTTGTTAACTGATCCCATAAACTCGCGACCAGGATCTACTTGAAATAACTTGGGCCATTTTAGTAGTCCACGTTTATATATGCGACTCAGTGCATTAGCTACTTCTGTTGAATCTTTCGAGGTTAATGGCTCAGCCTCCTTGTAGCGACTAGCCACATCCACTACGGTTAAAGTGTATTTCTACGTTTTGCGTCTTACCTTATCATGGGGGAAGAAACAAGAGGTCAGCCTGATGAACTTCATTCGTTGTAAAAATATCAAACTTCTTCCTCAGGATATAATGCGTTGCCGGTAAGTATATTTGCAGCATTGCTTGTTTCTTTAACCAATCCTTGGCCACATCTTTAGATACCTTAGCCACAGTGGCTAATTTTTGTATTGCTCCTATACCTTTCCAATATCATCGTGGGCTATAGTAAATTTTATCCATTTTTAATTAACATTGATGTTTCTTTTAATACGAATGACGATCATTGACTCACATTATCATTTTTGCATAAAAAATTCCCTTTGTAGTAGCAGTATAGGTATATAAATCTGACTCCAGTGGAAGTGAGCCGGAACCATTATTACCTATACTACTCGTAACATATAATCAACAACAAAAGTTCCTGTGACACCAATATTTTGGTGTATTTTTCAAACAAGTAAAGTTTGGTTTTCATTATTGTAGTACATGTATGGAATCAAGTCACAAAAATGCAACTGCTACAGAAAAGCATGCATTCCATGCAAAAGTTGACTTTTATGCAAGCCCCATGCATTTCACTACCCAAGAATGGGTATAAAAACATGTGCGTCAATGGGATTCCATATGCAGTGATTAGCATCATGCTGACAACAACCACTCAGAAAAACAACAAAATTATGCAATTATTCAACATTACAAAATGCCACGCCTGTCCGAAAATGAGCATCTGCGAGCCATTGGTATGCTTGAAGCAGGATCGAGTCAATGTGATGTTGCAAGACAAATTAACATCCACAGAAACACCATTTGGAGTTTATGGCAAAGTTGGCAACAGACGAATGCCATCAGAGACCATCCTCGGAGTGGTAGGCCATGCATCAACAATAATCGACAAGACAACTGGATTCGAACAACACACCTACAAAATTGATTCCAGCCAGGAAAAAAAATTGACTGCAAGAAGCATCCCTGGACTTCGACGAATATCTTCACAAACCGTACGTCGTCCCCTCAGATGTGCAGGGATTGTCGCCAGAAGACCTGCCAGACGTCCCATTTTGACAGGAAACCACCGTCAAGCACGTCTACAGAGGTGCAAACAGCATCTACGCTGGACGGCCATGCAGTGGGGACAAGTTCTATTCACTGATGAGTCTCGTTTTCACCTCAGCCACAGCGATGGACAGACTCGAGTGTACCAACGTCGAGGTGAACGTTACGTCAATCATTGTGTCATGGAAGAAGATCGGTTCGGGGGCAGCAGCGTTATGATATGGGGTGGGATTACAGCAAGACAGATGACCCGTTTGATAGTGGTAGAGGGAAATCTCAATGGACAGCACTACCGCAATGAGATCATCGGCCCTGTTGTTCTACCGTTTTTGCATCGTTATGGCCCAGGCATTACCTTTCAACATGACAACGCCCGGCCTCATATTGCTCGACTTGATCCGGATTCTCTTCAACAAAACAATGTGAATGTCATCCCCAGGCCGGCTCGCTCCCCTGATCTCTCATCAATCGAGCACATGTGTGATGAGATGGATCGGCGCCTTCGACGTCAACCACATGTTCCACAGACACTTCAGGAACTTCGAAACATTCTCCAACAGATATGGACAGATATCCCACAGGACTTTGTGTGACGCCTGGTTCATTCAATGGGACGAAGATGTGTTGCTTGCATCGCAACCAGAGGTGGACACACACGCTACTGATTTGTAAATTGACATTTTAGCATGTTCATGTTTTTCTGAAGTCAGTATGGCAAATTAAACCATTTGAACACTTACAGGAGTCTTTTTTCTGTTGCAAACCGAAATTGTTTCAGATTTGGTAAAAAACATAACTTTGCATTAAATCTTATTCAATGTCACAGGAACTTTTGTTGTTCAGTATATGTGCACATACTCATTCAATCCATTTGTGAAACTTGCACATCCATTTGCAATATACCAAGATGATAAAAGCTTCAGTAAAGACAATTAGGACCTAACTTACTAGTGCTGGGACAAGTCAAAATTTACTACCCCTGTACCCAACCCCTTATCGCCCGACCCTACCCGGTTACCCACTGTATGTCTCAAGAGTTGGGAACACAATGTCTGATTGGGAATAGTTTAACTGTAGATATTTGTAACTGGCAAAACTGTTTAGATACATGTATGAAACCAGAGACCATATAATAGATATATGGTCTCTTATGAAACGATCGTGCGTACACTGAAGTTGACTGATGCTTTATCTTTCCTCAAACATATAGAAGTCAAAAGGAATGTGTGCATCAACAGAAAGAAATGCAAACATTAGTAATGAACCACTGAGCCATAGTGAGTTTTTGTCATTAAACAATATGTCACAGGACTCCGGGTAGTGCTTTGGGTACCCGGGTCCTCCTCAGGACCCACCCGACCTGAGTACCCGAGTTACCCGTCCCAGCCCTAAAACTTACGACAAAATTTATGTTGTACAGAAATACAGGAACTATGGAAATTAGAAAAAAGAGTGAATTCTCAGTTTTTCATGTTTCACTGCATTTGTCGAGCATGTCGAAATTACACCAGGGCTTTGTCTCAGCTGAGTGGACAAGATCAAACTCTCTGCTCATCTCAAACTGACATGTCCAATATTCAAATTCTTTATCAGTTATCACAGATTTACTAATAGTGCTAAAAATGAAAGTAAGAATTTAAGAAGATAGTACAACTCGCAACCACAAGATTTGTTAAATGCAAGATGGCGACCATGGTGCAAAGATGTGCACAGTTATGTGGTCACCATAATTTGCTTAAATGAAAAAGCAAACATCAGAAATATACCACAGAGAAGTGGATCAGTGCCAGAGGAAGGATAAACTCGAGGAGAACCACCAATATCCAAGGTAATATTCTGTTCACTATAAGCACGTCTGACATTAGGTAGACGGAGAAGATGTAGATGTAGATAACTTTTGGGTATCAGGGCGAGGGTTATATAGTTAGTTAGTTTCCAGTACTGTCAGCTTGTAAGAGGTAGGGTATCTAAATTACTGTGTAGCGTCAGGAAAGGTAAAACAAAATTCTCCAAACAAAATAGGATGTAATCATGAGGAGTATCATACGTGCCAATATTCAGTTTCTCAACAGAAGAGAAGTTTAGGGAGCAAAAGGCAAATTTTTAGACACTACATGACCATGGTAATGTCAAAATTGAAAATCTTGCAAAAGACGGAACATATGTGTTGCATCCCACAACTACCTAAACAAATACTATATTTCATTACTTTTTGTACATAAATGGCTGAGTTATGACGATAAATATTTTTCAATATATCATTGCAGTAACTAAGGTCAAATAAAGGTTAAATATAAAATGTAAAATATCGCCAAGAAACGAAACATATCATTGAGCCAAACTACTTACTACACTTACCACATGTCATGACATTTTGTTAAAAAAATGATTGAGTAATGGTCATAAATAGGTTTTTGAATATGGATGCTGTGGCAGCAATATTGACAATCAGATTCAAATCTCTTGAACAAACTGAAGTATCATCATTGGTGAGATCAAGTATGTGAAATTTCAGCTTCATTGGTTGAGTGTTTTTTGAGAAAGCAATGACATAAGCTCACCTAACTTTCAGTCAGGTGAGCTAAAAATGCATTTTTATGTTTTTGAGCAGTTATGTTTAAGTTTATTTTAGTATAAAGGCCACAGGCCCAATTACAATATAGACACATGTATTATATACAAAGTGTGTACCTGAGCTGCCTCCTTGGCACAGTCACGGTACTGTCGGCGGTAGAAGTGATCTTCCACTGGGGAGAAGGTCAGCCAGTGTACGGCCTGACTCTGAGGGGGCAACTGAATCTACAAAAACATCCCATTCAACATTTCACATTAATCAATTTACCTTGGAGTTTCTAAAATCAGATTTATGAAGACCGACACAAAATGTTATCATTGTTGATAAAGATAACTGCTCCAGAAACTAACATCTCTGGACAATTTGATCTTGTTGTGTGTGCAAATAGTCTAAAACCAAATCCTTAGTGTCAAAATCTACCATTGAGAGTTTTCTCAGTACCGTTTCGGAAACAACCAGTCCAAGACCATTTGAACTAGTTTTGCAGAAAAAGACACAAAAAGCAATAATAACAAAAAGATGTTGGAAAGTTTTTGCCAAACCAATTGCTGCCACTTCACATCTGGCTGATGAGAAGGAAGCCCAGGACCAGACTCATAAGTTCATAAACAACTACACTGATTGCAACTCATTATCCATTACTTTTAATAAAAGTGTAATTATGAAAAATCAAAATACATGTATAAGGCAATGACCATAAGATTTTCTTCCTAAGTACCTATAGATGTAGAAAATCACGATGTACGTTGCCTTATTTCTATACTGGATGAAATATACCACATCGGATATTATCTATAGTTATATCTAACATTCATGCTTCATTTCTCATTTTGTATTTGTGATCAAATGTCATTATCAGTCACCCAGCTCTGTAATTAGTAAGGACATACCATAATTAATGCAAGTTCAATTGTGCCAATTATTTCAACAATAAATGTCGAAGCTATGTTTATTTAGTGTCATATACACAAGTAGATGCAAAAAGTACCATGCATGTATTACATTTAAAAATCAATGACGCAGCAAAGGTGTTTGAATTAAGTACATTCCTAGATGCACCCCCCATCTTTTACTGAATGTATCCAAACTTTCTATCAGAAACATCCTGAACCATTTGGACATTTTGGATCAAATCAGACAATCTATCCATATTCCTGATTCCTGATGATGTCCAGTGCAAATACAACTATACAATTGAAAGTCATTTGCCTCTAGCTTCATAATTAGGAATGAAATATGCACTTCCAGTTTAATGATGTGATCTTCCGGCTTGGAATGTGTTGACCTCCAGCACTGTAAGGAAAAGTTTAGTTTCCAGCCGGGGAATCAATGATATGGAATATGAGACCCATACCCAGACACTGGTCACGACAAAATACGTATCTCGATAGGGCAGAATAAAAGTAACATAACTGCCAAGAATTGAAAAGGTCTTTTTTCATTCTGAAGAATAACTAAAGTCACTTGACAGCCATTAATTCTTGATGCAGAAAAAACTCTCACAACTGTCCCAAATTATATCACATGATCATAAACAGCTGATTTGTAAGATAGGGCTGTCTTTTCAAGCCCACATTGGTCCCACCCTCTGTAGTGGTGTGATTGAGGCAAAAATTGTGCACTTTGGGTTTGAACCAATCCGAACATAATTCTAGATATGGATTCACCTTAGCAGTGCCTCCTGGTGGTAGAAAATCGAAGATGGACACCAGCATGGCTGAAATCTCTTATTATATCAGTCTATATATATACTCAATAAATCATAGTTTTCTGGTCATTTTATACAAATTATCATTGTTTTGTATTTAGGATTAATCACAAAAAGGTGTTTATGATTTATGGTATGGAGCACCCCCTGGTGATGATGAAAGTCCAAGATGGCAGCAATATGGTTGAAATCTCAAATGATATCAATCTATATTAAAAAAAAAAGCCTGATGATCTGGCAAAATTTATTCAAATTATGACAATAAATTTGTTGAGGATCATTTGCCACAATACTGTACAGTAGAACATGGATAAAATGAACTACAAGGGACCAAAGAAATCAATTCGTAATATCCGTTGTTCGTTATACACGTTTTCACTCGCAAACGTCTGCCATCTTGGATAAAACAAACACAATACACGTAACTGCAGCATTGACTTGTATTAGCAGTGATCACTTCATAGCATTCAATTGATAACATTTTATAACATTCATTTAATAACATTAAATTCATCACATTTTTCGAACATTGTTATCAAATACATGTACAAAATGTAAGCATCAATCGCATTTATAATTCCCAATTTTGTGTCTAAACTGATAGCTTTCCTCTTACTATGATAGCATATGCAAGTGAACTGACACTTGGACGTTGTTGTTGCATTAGGTGTTTAAGAGGTCGCCTTCTGCCTAGGCAATTTCGGCTGACCTGTCCCTCTTTGGGACTCCTGTGTGTGAGAAGGGTTCACATATCTATTGTGGGTTCAGTGTTCACATAATTTCTGTTTTTGCATTGATATGATTTCTATTTTCTTATATTGATATGATTTCATTTTTATCCTTGGCTGCTCTGTTTATATACGTTCGAGTAGCTGTCCATCTCTCAGAAATAGAGTTAGTTTGGCCTTCGCTATTGCATCTCTTGGCTTTAGGAGATCTATGACAGATAGCGGATCTAACTGCAATTCTTGTTTTAACCTAGCCCGAGCTGGGGCATGGTCTTGACATTCTAGTAACAGGTGGTCAATGGTTTCAGCCTGATTGCAAGATGAACAAACCTTGTCATAGTGCTTTTTGTGACCAAATCTGAGGCGTGAGATAGCAGTTTCAATTTTCCTTTCATTTGTTGGACCTTGGGTTGAATTTTGTATAGCCATCTGCCGATCTTACTTGCGTCCCATTGGGCTTGCCATCTTTTTGCTATGGAGGCTTTGATTTTGCTTTTTATCTCTAGTTTACTAAAGGGAATAGGCTGTATATCGGCTTTGTCTAGAGCTAGCTTCGCCAGTGAGTCTGCCTTTTCATTTCCATGAATATCTATGTGAGAGGGGATCCAACACAGCTCCACCTGTTGCCCTTGGTCCGATAGTTTTGTATATTCGTATAGAATATTGTTGACTGTGTTTGGCCTGGAGTTTGAGTTTCTGCCACTGATGGCCTGAAGTGCACTTAGCGAGTCTGATAGGACGACTGCCTTTGCTTCCCGGAGTTCCGGTATGAGTTTGAGTGCATGATGAATTGCCTCCAATTCAGCCGTGAATACTAACTGACCATCAGGCAAGCGAACTGAATGTGCTTGGGGTTTGGAGCTGTGGATATGGATCCCGTAACCAGCACTGTTGTTGATAGGATTCTTGGGTCCATCAGTGTATATTGGGCCAATCTGTCCCAGGTAGTTTGAATTTTAGTGATAGCTACTGATCGTAGTAGGGTTGGGTTTTCTCTTTTAGTGACTTCTGATGTTAAAGCAGTGTCAACTTTGGGAGTTTGTAAAGTCCAGGGAGGGTGTAACCCTTTGTAGTGACTTTCTGGAGGCTGAATGTCATCGCAATTGTGACTTTGAATGAGTTCACGTACTAATATCCCAGATGGCTTTAGTGAGGGATTTTTTCGAGCTATGGCTTCATCTCGAGCGTTTTTGTCTTGCCATATCTTTTTAACCAAAGGGTTTGATGTTCGTCCCCAGAACGATAATATTGCCTGCTCTCTTCTTAGTTTCAGTGGGAGTTCTCCCGTTTCTACTTGTAGTGCTTCTAGTGAGGTGCCTGTCGCTGCGCCTGTGGCCAGCATTCGGGCTTTGTATTGTATTCTGTCTAGGCGCCTCAAGACAGTATTTGATGCTGAGTGAAAAGCCTCACAACCATAGTCAATTTTTGATCTGATAAGAGCTCTGTAGAGGTCCAGCTGAGTGTCCCTCGATGTGCCCCAAGGTGTGCCTGAAATTGCCCGTAATACGTTCAGGTCTTTTTGACATCTGTTTTCCACATATTCTATATGCTTGCGCCAAGTGAGGTGTTGATCAAGGATAACTCCAAGATATATTGCAGATTTTTCAAATTTGATAGGTTTGCCTTTTATGGAGACACGGGGTATCATAGCATCTTTCCCCCGGCGTTTGAATAGAACTCCAACCGTTTTTTCACTTGAAAGGGTGAATCCCCATTTATTGCACCATTGATCTACTCCGTCCAGGGCTGACTTGAGTTTTTTTCTGATTTGTGAGATATCTCTGTGCTTTATCCATATTGCTCCGTCATCAGCGAACTTAGAAGTTTGGGTAGGAGAGTTGACATGGTCAAAAAGATCATTGATCATGATATTAAACAGGGTTGGGCTTATGATGCTGCATTGTGGCGTGCCATTGTCCAGTGCCATAGGATCCGATCGATTGTTCCCTATTTTAACTGATAGCGACCTGTCTTGCAGGACACAATCTCGTAAAATTTATATGTTTAATGTTTGTTTTACAGAGAAGATTACAGGTACAGGTAAGATTAACACAATGCAAGTTTAACAAGGTTGATCCGTCACTGCTGATTGTGTTGATTCACCGCTGATTGCGTACAGCCACTTGTCAGTGACATTTAGCAGCGAGTGAGATTTCTTAGTTAGCTACACACTACACTAATTAATGGTAGATGGGCTTATCGGTGAACAGATATCAGTTCGCTGTATCCGTTAGTTCGTTAGTGGAGAGTTTGTTATATATGTAAATTTTATATGATATTATATAGGAGATAAATCAGGGATTTTTTAACAGTTCATTGTATCCGTTTGTTCTGTATATAATTCTAATCTCATATGCAGCACCCCTGGTGGTGACGAAAATCCAAGATGGTCTCAAAAATGTCTTAATTTTCAGAAATTGTCAATTTCTAAGGTAGATATAGATATTAGATATCTCTTGACATGGGATAAATTGACAGATTTAATAGGATGAACAAAACACATGCTTAAATGACATTGTATAGATTTATATGTACTGTGCATGATCTATTAGTATCATGGCTTGGTTTATTATTTTATAATTGGTATACTAAGAAATCTTCTACTCAGTATTTTGAAAATGTCATGTTTTAGAGAAAAAAATATTAAAGGCATCTTTTCATTGATCAATTGCAAATGAACTGTATCCATTACATTGATCACCCAAAATCACCCAGAATCCTGTGGGAATGGATTCATTTTAATCATCTTAATAACTGGAATGCATGTTTAAGTAATATTGACAGTACTGCCATGAACCTATGATATCAACTTACTTCAAACTTAAGTATGACCAGGAATATCAGTTCAATGCATGTACGGTTCCAAAATTCAGTCACAGGGAACATTATCCTTAAGACTGACTGTGTTGTCCACTTTGGTATCCATGTATTACTACATGTCCTCTGTCTGCAGGATTTGGTTGTGCAGGGCGTTTATCAAGCACATGTCCCCTACATGTCCCTCTTGAATTGCACACACTGTGTGGCCGGGATGTTTTCAATTGTCTGAAATCTACATGAAAAGAAATTTTGCCTCGCTTCATTGATCTTCCAAATTAATCAGTTCTGTCAGATGTGAGAACGACAAACTGCTCAAGAAACTGAATTGTGTTGTCAGAGATTTCTGACTGAGTCTGCTGATGATGGGAAAGCATTGGTGACTTCAGGAAATAAAACAGTGAAGGCATGAAATAGTGACAATGTCTTTGATTTCTGTGGGCATCTAGAAGTCTTCTCTTGGTTGTTTCAGTCAATCCAACTGCACCTCCATCTCCTTTCACCAGATCATTGACATGTCTGTTTTGTTTTTGGTGGGTATTCCACATACAACAAAGACATATCTGTGACCTGCAAGCCATTAAACTCACAAGTGATGATGTTTACTTTGGGAAATCTGCATTTTGAAATGCACCCACCAGGCAGAATATGTTTATTCAAGTACAAGGAACCAGCAGTGAGACTAGGGTTGAGACAGTTTCCGAGGATCTCAAACGCAACTACTTCAATATGCAATCTACCAAACATAATAAGGAACTTTTCTTCATTGGCATAAGGGCAATTTTTGTTGGATGATACATTTGTGGGGAGTCTATCAATGTATTGAAGCATTGTGTTAACACTATCTACTACATCTTGGGGGAAAGGTCCTTGTAAATGAGGCACATATTCACACATTATGCTAAAACAGGATGGGGGTACATTTTGGGCTGTTTGGAAATGGTTTTCCTTGTTTGTGTGCTTTCTTCAGTTAAAAGAACAACATATGATGTTCCCTACCTTTCAACCTATTGGATGCTGCAATAGTGAACTGCTAATACCATGAAGTGGATCTGTTGCTGTTGTACAGCAGGGATAATGATAGATCTTATCTCTCGGAGAGTTTTGGTGATCATACCTTCGTCTTCATAAACATCACAAACTATGTTGGCTATCTATATGTTGAAATACACCAGACAGAGTCATACGAAATGCAAAAATCCATATTGTGAAATGTTTCAACAAGATGACGTTTTCTTGTTTAATACCAAGTAAACTGGGACTGGTGTTTCTCGATATCTGTGGTGTCTTTGTTTTGATGAGCTGGTGCCCTAGATTTCATGCTTTGAAGAAGTCCTGAGATAGTTTGAGACACTTAAGACTGTTTCTCTTGTTGAGGATTTGCTTTTATACCTGGTCCATCCAATATCAGTGAGTGAGTGAGTGAGTATGGTTTTATGATGCTTTTAGCATATATAGCATGGCTGAAGACATCTCTGCAGATAATTGTTGCTGCTCTAGCTAGCATTAATGACTGTATCCTATATCTTTTTCAAAATCCAATATGACTTTTTTGCCTTGATGGTGAGCTCTCAGATGTGGAAATGCTGTCTAGATTCGATTCGAGTCATGTTGTCTGTATGGTTAGAGAATTAAACCAAGTCTAATAGATTTCCCAGATGTGCCTTACGGAATACAAATGAATGAATTTTAGTATAAAAAAAACTTATACATTCAGTAAAACACTATTGGGAATTGTGTTAAAGACAAATCTAATTGAAATGATAAAAATGAACTAATGATACTGGTATTGTGAACAAACATTTGACAATTTCTGAAGATTAAATCATTTTGGCGAACATCTTGGATTTTCATCACCACCAGGGGGTGCTGCATACTAGATTTGAATTATAGATAGCATTTGTAATGTACAAGCCTTTTGTACATTTTGGTCAGTAGACAGTGAGATGAATCATATTGTATATGTTGTATGTGATACAGCATACTACCATAAAGATATACGTTATTGCTACATGAATTAACGTATATCACCACTGATCTTATTGACTGTTTAATGTGCAAAAACAAAATGTGAACACGTTCTAAATCACCTGTTTCGATTTGGCAATGTGATAGTTCGTGTGACGTCACCTATATTCGTGAGTCTGTTCCACCAAACTACTTCTTGTAGCATAATGGCTTAAATCAGCCTTGTATGGCTACAAAAGTGCATCTAGTCCATCTAAATGCATTGTATATTACTACACAGCCGTGACTTGAAGTAAAATAACTTCTGTCACTGGTGGAGTGCAATTTCCCCACGTTCCACCGACTGTATCCTTGTGCGAGAGACTACTTCCGGTATGACGTCACTTTGTTGACAGTTTGATCGGTTGTAGATTTTCTGATACGAGAGTGAAAGCCGGTTCGAGCCGAGATATGTGAGTTGACATTCAAGTATTTTATATTTATTGTACATCTTCCTAACTGAATGAAATACTGAAAAGAATAATTATATTCTTGTAAATTAATAAATCTTATTGTGCAATTCTTAATTGTGAAATTATTCTGGAAAAATTAAATAATTAAAACTGTGTGGTTGGTGGTATTGGGAGTGATCCACAATTCGCTACCAGAGCTGTACCCCAATACCCACCCCCTGAACCGTTACAGCATTGTTGCAATTAATCACGCAAAAGTTACTTAGATTGACCAGATTATTATGATATAGTGATTATAGATTGGCAGCATAAGAGACTTCAACCATGTTGGTGCCATCTTGGATTTTATACCATCAAAGGGCGCTGCAAACTATACTTGAATTACATACAGTATTGTTGCAATTAATTCTCAATAAATTGCTATGGATATCAAACAATAGTTATCATTTTTAATAATTCTAAGAATACTACCTCTATTACATCTTTGTCATAAATCCTGCATTTTGGCTTCAGTCACACTAACTAAAATTTTTAGATTTTCAACAGTGTCCTCTTCACTGCTAATTACACACACAACATGCTGTCTCCAAGCAGTCTCGTAACTAACCAAGCCATGACATCATAATGGCGGCAACATCACTTTTTCCCCACATCTACTACTATCTTCGATAATTCTTACAAACCTTCTACCTCTATTACATCTCTGCCAGACTATACCAGAGGGACCCGGTGGGATCTGCCTCTAGTAATTCCTTGTGTAATTGACAGCAATCCTCTTCTGGAAACCATTATTTACTGATTCTAATCCTACTTGAGATAATTTCCTCTGAAATTCCCCTTGAGGACTTGAAAATCGGAAATGTGTCAAGAGTCAGCAAAATATGTGATATCTTCACTAGAATTACCATTATATTTGCTGATCTTGAGCCTGATAATGTCATTCCTAACCTATTTCTACTTAATGACATTAAATTTAGATTTTTTTTACCTTAATACCGGTTCTGACGTCACTTCCAGTATGTCACTTCCCCTTTTCTAGGTAATGACGTCTCTCTAGGATTATTTCTAGCCAAATAGGTCATTTTCTGATTCGATTAACCCTGTTCTGGTATTTCCGGTACTGACGATACTTCTGGTTGTATTCACCCTTCCGGTGATGATGTCACTTCTGGTCTAATGAAGACAGCTGATATTCAAGGTGTTTCTAATCCACCTTATAGACAGAATAATCAAGGGTGTACTCACCCTCTGATGCTACTGGTGTCGGATCCTCGCCCGCGAGATAGAACTTGAGAGCGCTGATGGGACATAAGTGTCTGTCTGGGTGATCCACTGTTGGTCCCAAGGCAGGGATTGTATACTGTCTATGACCCAACGGTTCCATCGTGGTATAATGATTCTTGGCTACGAAGTCTGGGAGCGATCTTAGTGTTATTGAGGTCCAATGTTGATCATGGGTGAGACTAGAATAGTCTAAGGCATGTAATTCTGAAACTCTTGTTGATGTTGCCATGGATAGGAGGAAAGACGCTTTGATGACTTTTTGGAATAGGGTAGCTTGGCCATGGGCTCGTAAGGCTCTGTTAACAATGCAGATAGTACCACAGATAGATTCCACTTGGGGAAGATACAAGGTGTTTGAACATCTTCTTGTAGAAAGGATCTCATTAGTCTGTTTAGAATGGGATGGTTTCCAATTGATAATCCGTCGCATACTGAATGAAGGGCTGATCTATAACCTTCTATCGTCCGATGTCGGAATTTGTTGTCTTGATATAGATGTTGTAGAAAAAAACGCTACGATAGGGATTGATATAGCATTAGTTACAATCCCATGTTGTGTTCTCCACTGGATAAACGTGTCCCATATGTTGTCATAAGTAATGAAGGTGTCAATTATCTTGCCACAGCTTCTGAGGCAATCTGAGAGTATCCGGCTGTCTGCATCTTCTGCGTGATAACTTCCAGGCAGTTAGATGTATCCTGGACTGACAGTCATGAAAAAGGCTGGACTTAGATTGTCGTAGCAGATGTCATAAGAGGTAACTGGATAGGTTCCTCCATTAGTAGTCTTAGTAGGCCCTGCTGGGCCGTCTTGGGTCTATCAGTATTATTATGCAATCCGTCTCCTCCACCTTGTGGATGACCTTATCTAGGAGAGACCATGGTCGGAATGCGTAAGCAAATATACTGAACCGCAAAAGAAAAGTCACCATGGATAGCAATATGAGAAACCTTATTTGTCCAAACACTGTAAACATACTTTAAGACATATAAAAAAGACGAAACTTGGCAAAACTGATCATCAAGGTTGAAATTAAAGTGTCAAATGTTCTTAAAGTGAAACACAACACTACAAGTCAGTACCTCATGTGTCCGCCATGTGCATTGATGACTGCCGTGTAACGTCGATACATGGAATGGATGAGGCGGTTGATGAAGGCCATAGGCACTTGAGCCCACACTCTGAGGAACGCCTGACGCAGTTCAGCTGCAGTTGTCGGCCTTGGTCGGATGTCATTCAGCCGTCTTTGAAACTCATCCCATTTGTGCTCAATGGGATTTAAATCGGAACTGAGGGCAGACCACTGTATGGTTCTGAAGCCATTCTGCTGGAGGAAGTCTCTTGTTGCTCTCGCAGTGTGGGCACGGGCGTTATCATGCTGAAACTCGTGGTTGCAGTGACGTGCCAAATGAGGTATGGCATGCGGTCTCAAGACTTGATGAATGTACCGAGCTGCTGTGACACCATTGCCACTCCCTGGACCGATGTTCTAGAAGACCACAGGGCCGACCCTCTGTGCAAGACCAATTCCACCCCACACCATGATGCTCGGACCACCCCAAGAGTCCCTCTCAACAACACAAGCATCCGAATAACTTTCCCCACGACTTTCCCCACGGCGTGGCCAGACTCTCTCTCTGCCATCTTCTGTTGAGATACAGTAACGGCTCTCGTCTGAGAAGAGGAGTCTTCGCCAATGATGATAGCGCCAATGCTGGTGCTTTGTTGCCCACTGAAGACGGTCCCGGAGATGATGTGGCGTCAGAATGGGTCCTCAGTGTGGCCTGTGACAGTGGAGGTGTCTGCTCGTCAATCGTTGACACACGGTGTCCGCACTAATGTGTCGCTGGTGTGTCCCGAAGGTCTGTCAAGTAGTTTCCACAGCAGTAACAAAGCGATCTTGAAGATGCTGTCGCACAATCTTACGATCCTGACGTCGGGTGGTGACCCTTGGTCTTCCACTACTTGTCGGTCATCTGTAGTGTTGGTGGTCTGGTACCGTTGCTGGAGCCTGTATATGGTCCTTATGTGGACTTGAAATGCATTGGCTATTTGCCGGGCGGTTTGTCCAGATTGCAATCGTTCAAGAGCTTGGTGTCGCTGATTTCTTACCAATTCAATAATGAATGAATGTTATCCAATCTGGGTGGATTTTTATAGGGCAAGAAATGGGGAAACGCATGTGCATTTCAATTTGCACGGAACTCATGTGCATCGGGTTACCATGGCCGTTGCCGTGATGAATTTGGGCGATCGGTTTTATTGTCATTGGCTTTGTTTTTTTATCATCAATTTTCATTTTTCCGGACAAGGTGATGTTAAATATTAGAAACTTTGACCAAAAATACCCAGATATATGAGGGGTGTTCATTAAAGATTTGTTGTTTAACGCCATATTAAGCAATATTCCAGCTATATGATGGCGGTCTGTAAATAATCGAGTCTGGACCAGACAATCCAGTGATTGACAGCATGAGCATCGATCCACACAATTGGGATCGATGACATTCATCAACCAAGTCAGTGGGCCTGACCACCCGATCCCGTTAGTCACCTTTTACAACAAGCATAGTCACCTTTTACGGCAAGCTTTTCCACCAATGGAGGTCTCATAGTAATCTGGCAGGTAACTAATTCTGGAACTCTAGGCAGTGAGATCGTATAGAGTTGATCCATGTCTGTAGAGGACGTAGCATCAGCCTTACTCTGAAGGTCATATCCTGTAGAGACGTTAAGTTGCCTAGAAGAGACATCAACGACCTCAGCGACTTGCTGGGTTGACTTGAAAGTGATTGAATCATCTTTTATAGTCTTGTCAAATCAATCCTCTGATGGGCATAGATATCCCCTGTCTAGCTGGAATCTTGCTCCGATGTATATGATGTCTTGAACTGGAGTGGTCTCGGACTTGGAAGTATTGACTTGGAAGCCTAGGCAGTCATATGTTGGTCCAAGCAAAAAATGTAAGATCCATTCTGTTGCACTATTTTCCCTTGGCAGGAAAGCTGTCGGCAAGGATGTTCAGTTTCCCGGGAATATGTCTCTCTTTCATCCGACAACTGATGGAATCAGCTCATCCACGTCAGTCGATTTTCCGCTCGTGTTGCGACATGACCAAACGTGAAAACTGTGTTGTCAACGAATCAATGCCAAATCCCTGGTAAACATATAGGTGCACCTGTTCTGTGTCACGTAGGACAGGTTGAATATAAAAATTTACTTGATCTAAAAGATTGTACAGTACAAATCGTTTCCATCTCTTGGGCTTTGCCTAAACGTTCCCGTTTTTAGGGGACGATGGTGCGTGGTGTCTCGTTCACTGTGTGTGCAGGCATTGCTGTAGTTGTGAATCGGCTACATGATGTACAGTGACAGGCGTCTGGTCTCTCTGAAGTATCTTTCTGAGTGAAAATTCCTGAACTTTCTAATCTGTTCAGTTTTCGATCAGCGTGATTGGAAATCATGAAACGGACTTTCTCTGAGAAATATTGTGATTAGTTATCAAAGTATGGACTTTCTCTAAGAAGATCAGATATATTCTGAAGATTTGTGTCTTTGATCTGATATATCTTTGATATATTGACATCTGAAACGTCTCTGAATTGACATAGCAATGTCACGTACGGGTGAAATTTTTTTAAATGAAATGGAAGCCACAGGGGTTGCACCTGCTCCTAACCAAGCAAATAACCAGTTCTAAAACTCTAACCTCATTAAGGCACCCGCTTCGCTTAAATAAGCGGGCGATGCAGTCAAAAAATGGACGTTATGGAAGCCATGTGGGGACACTATTGTGTCATTTCTAGATTGAATGAACAGACTGGTGGTGCAGATTACTTCAAATCTTTGTTAATTTCCACTATGGGAATGGAAGGGCTACAAATTTACAATGGTTGTGACCCATCTGACACAGATTCTGCCCAAAACATTATTGATAAACTTGACTTGCACATTCTCGGAGAATGCAATGAAACGTTTGAGAGATATAATTCAACACTCGAACGCAGCAACCAGATGAAAACATAGACTCCTATGTTGCAGATGTTAAACAGCTAGCCAAAACATGTAACTTTTGTGAATGTTTGAGAGATTCGTTAATCAGAGACAGGGTAGTTTGGGATCAGGGACGACAACACTCGTAAGAGACTCTTACAAGAGAGAAAACTCCCACTTGCTAAGTGTATTGACATTTGTATAAGCTATGAAAACACACAATCACAACTAAAGCAAATTTCAAGTGGTCAAACAGGAAAAGTAAACAAAATCACACATAGACAATTAAACAGAAACATCACAAGTAAATATAAGAGCAACAATCAAAGCATAGTGACAATTCTCGCTGGAAATTCTCACAAGCTCAAGCAACAAAATCACAAACATGCAAATTCTGTGCACGTGAACACCAATTCAAGAAGGGACTTTGCCCAGCTTGGGGAAAAACATGTAACATTTGTCATCAAGCAAATCACTTTGCAAACTGGTGTCCAAATACTAAACACAAACAAGTTCATGGTATACAAGAACAACATGAAGACAGCTACTTGTACTCTCACTGTCACAATATCCTACAAACAGTGTAAATGATAAACAGTTTCCAGATCTCATCTTCATAGAATTACAATTTTTAAGTTAACAGTGAAGAAATGGTAACTTTCCAAGTTGATTGTGGATCATCTGTAAATGTGATTCCCAACAAACTAGTGAACTGTGAACAACAGCACAGTTATACACAGCTGAAAATGTATAACAAAACACTAACTCAGCCAAAGGGGATGTGTATGTTAACACTCACCAACCCGATAGACCCATCACAGCACACAGCAGAGTTTCAGGTGGTGAATGAAGATCTCACACCATTACTCCCCAGACAGCTAGCTGAAGAGATGCAGCTGATCACTGTGAACTACAGTTGCTTCAGACAGATCAACACACTAACCACTGATCTCCTTGTTTCACAATTTGAACATGTGTTCGACAAATCGTCTCAAGGGACTTTACCCGGTATTGTTCACCTTAAAATTAAGGAAGGTGCATCTCCCTCACAGTGCCCTGCAAGAAAAGTTCCATTGGCTTTAAAACCCAAACTGAAGGAAGAACTTGAACGAATGGTTGCAATCAGTGTTCTAGCACCTGTGACTGAACGCATCTGTGTTGACCCGAAATCTCTAAACGATGATCTGCAAAGAGCGAGATATCCTCTACTGACAACAGAAGATGCTCTCCCAGAACTTTCTAAAGCGAGAGTCTTCAGTAAAGTAGATCTGACCAGTGGATACTGGCATTGTGTTCTAGACGAAGAGAGCAGTCTTATGACTACAGTGATAACCCCTTTCGACAAGTATCAATGGTTGAGATTACCATTCGGTACAAAAGTGAGCTGTGAAATATTCAAGAGATTGCTGAACAAGAATCTGGAAGGTCTGAATGGTGTCATCAATGTGGCACATGATATCCTCATTCATGGACAGTCTGACGATGACCATGACGGCAATCTTCAACAGTTGCTAGAGTGATGTAGTAAACGCAACATTAAACTCATCAAGGACAAATGTTGTTTCAAAGTTGACCATGTTGAATTTCTGGGCCATGAAATCACAGCAGGAGGTCTAAAGCCAGATAATAAGAAAGTTGAAGCACTTCTGCAAATGGAAACTCCAACTGATGTTGAGGCAGACCGCAGACTACAAGGAACTGCTAACTATCTCTCAAGATTTCTCCCGATGCTCTCCGAAGTGATGGAACCACTACGTCGACTAACTCACAAGGAAGTGAAGTGGGAATGGGGAGAAGAACAGGAACAGGCAATGACATCAATCACAACGTTTGTGACAAAAGCACCAATTCTCAGGTACTATGATCCAAAATTGAACCTGCAGATTGAATGTGA
This sequence comes from Haliotis cracherodii, assembly GCF_022045235.1. Lineage (NCBI taxonomy): Eukaryota > Metazoa > Mollusca > Gastropoda > Lepetellida > Haliotidae > Haliotis > Haliotis cracherodii. Next base: position 38,140,309 of record NW_027266286.1, read on the forward strand.
TTCCTTTAAGCACTGGCCTTGGAGCAGCTTTGCTACAAGAAGGCAAACCAGTGGCGTGCGCAAGTAGCGCCCTGACAGACACTGACTGCGTCTATGCACAAATAGCAAAGGAGTGTTTAACCATATTTTTCTCACTAGAGAAATTCCACCAGTATACATTCGGGCGTACCACGCATGTCTTCTAAGATGACAAATCTCTTGAAGCAATAATGAGAAAACCATTACACAAAGCTCCAAAACGACTACAGTCAATGATGCTCCGACTCATGCAATACGACATAGAAGAGGAGTATCGGCCAGGAAAAGAGATGTATATCTCAGACATGCTGTCTAGAGCCTATGTCAACTCTATGTCTCAACACTAACAGGTAGACCTGTTCTCCTCTGTAAATGCTGTAAGCCATCTGAGAGTCAGCCCAGAGACTGAGTTTCATGAGGTGACAAGGAAGGACAATACAGCCTCTGCCATGCTGAAGTCTTCAAGGATGGCCGGAATGTAAAGCGTCACTATCTCCTCTAGTTACGCCATACTTCTCATATCGACATGACATAACTCCCTATGACGGACTGATCTTCAAGGGGGAACGGGGAGTAGTTCCCGAGAGCTCACGTCCAGCAGTCATAGCTCATCTACACTCCACTCAACTTAGCAAAGAAAGTATGCTCAGGAGAGCTCGTGAGTGTATCTTCTGTCCTGGTATGACAGACCAGATACAGCAGATCACTGAAACATGTGAAACATGTCAAAGCTACACAAATAGTCAACAGAAAGAGACTCTGATGCCAATAACAGCTGATTTCTCCTGGGAAATGTAGGTGTGGATTTGTTCACATGGGAGCAAAACAAATATCTCCTGACAGTTGACTATTTCAGCAATTTCTGGGAGGTTGATAAACTCAACACAACGACCTCTGCAGCAGTAATCAAATTGCTGAAGCAGCATTTTGCCAGAAATGGAACTCCAAGCAAAATCATCTCGGACAACAGTCCACAGTTTGTATCTGAGGACTTTTCCAAGTTCTGTAAAACATGGGACATTGAACACTGTACCAGCTCACCTCAAGATCCCAATGCAAATGGAAAAGCGGAAGCTGGTGTTAAAGCAGCTAAAATCATGATGACAAAGTGTAAGAAGAGTCAAACAGACCCATATCTCAGTCTTCTAGAGATCCGTGACACTCCATCTCAAAGTACAGGAAGCAGTCCTGCACAAAAGCTCTTCAATAGAAGAACCAGATCTATTCTACAAGTCACTGACAACCTCCTTATGCCAAGAAGTAAGGAAGACTTCAAGCTGGACAAGTTTGCCCACAATAACAATGCTGATTGACAAAAGCTCCTCTACAATCAGCATGCAAAGGATCTATCTCCTTTGAAGGAAGGTGATACAGTTTGCAACAGACCATATCGCCTTGGATGCAATGAGTGAGTGCAAGGTAAGATCCTAAAACGCTATGATGAGCAATCTTACGAAGTCTGCAATCTCAGAGTTCATCTGAGAAAATCGCTGGAACCAGCTCAACATGAACTCATCAGTGATAGAAATACAACTTCATCTGATGTACTTGAACATAGTGCATCTTCATCTGTTGCGTCTACCCCAAAAAAGTCTACAGTGTTCAAAACAGCGTTCCTCAGAATCTCCACGTCCGACTCCAATCAGCAAGTACAAGTCAAGTCCTCAAGCCATCAGGAGATCAGAGAGATCAAGACAAGCTCCAGGCTACCTCAAAGACTTTGTTAATTAATAACAGTCATTGAAATGACACTCAATGTCACCTCTATATGATTGTCTGTGTTTATTTTTCAGGTGAAAAGACTTTTGATTTAATAATGTGAAATGCACTCTGAGAAAGTCTAAATCAGTTTGCTGAAAATAAAAGGACTTTAAATTATTTTTTTTAAAAGGGGGGATGTAACAATATCTTGGTTTGTTCCGCTTTACGTGATGTTATGTAAGAACCGGAAGTGCCCCGGCAGTTAATAAACTTCTTGTTTGAATGAACATGTTGTTTTCTGTTTGTGCTTCAAACCCACAAAACAACAACTTGAAACAGTTGAATGGCTGTTAGGCTGGCTGGATGGCTTGGTTGCCGTGGACGGCTGGTCTTGGATACCGTGCAGCTCACCATGTTGTATTGTCTCACAGTAGAGCAAAGCCTGCTGGCTGATACTCGGCTGGTGGGATGGCTGGTCGGTTGGCTGGCCATATGGCCCAACTTACTGGTCATCTGAAGAAGGACAAGTTAGACAGATGGATCCCCCTCTGTGGTCTCGTGACAAGGGAATTCTTCTTTGCCAGAGCTATCTCCTTTATCTTATTCATCTTTTCATCCAGCACTGAGAGCTACTTCTCAAAGATGCTCTTCATCATCTCCTGCTGTTCTTTGAACAGTTGACAGATGAGCCTCATGGAGAGTACAGGAGATGATGGGTCGGCTGGAGAGGGTGAAGCTGGGGTGGAAGCTGATTTCCCGGCTGTGATGTTTTCCACCTTCTTCTTAGGTCTCATGCCTCTTGGCCTTGGTCATAGCCTCAGCCATCTTGGAGAAAGTCTTCTCTGATGTGTTGATGCACTTTTCACATCTCTTCTCTTGTTACATGAAGTGCCTCTGCACTTCGTGCAGTTATCAAGAGAATCTCCCATAACCAAGAAAACAGCCACACTTTCACCACGGGGGTAGTGGAGACTGCATGTTGAAATCACAAAGAGCACCAAGCACCAGCTATACTTATGTGTGTGCTCTAACTCCAGCAATAATATTAATGTATACCAATATGTCTGTTTATTTTTATTAGGACTATCAAGAATAATCTTAGAATAATGTGACTTACTACCAAGTGCTAGATTGTTACTACTATTACAATAGGTGTTTAATCTAGCACACACAGGAAAAAAAGTGAGATGGCCGCCATTATGACGTCATTGCTTGGGTAGTTACGAGACTACTTGACGACAACTAGTTGTGTATTTCATTGGCAGTGAAGAGGACGTTTGTTGAAAATCTGAAAATTTTAGTTAGTGTGACTGAAGCCAAAATACAGGATTTATGGCGGAGATGTAATAGAGGTAGAAGTTTCGTAAGAATTATCTGTATAAATTGATCAGATACTTATGATATATTGAGTATAGCCTGATATCATTAGAGATTTCAGTCATGTTGGTGGCCATCTTGGATTTTCTACCACCATGGGGCGCTGCTGAGGTAGATCGATATCCAGAAATGTTTTGAATGGTTCAATGTATAAGTGAGCCAACTTTGGTGCTTTTAACCCAAAGTGCACAATGTTGACAAAATCCAGCCTCAGCCGCCCCACAACTGCGATGTCAACCTCAGCCTCTGCCATGCTCAAGCAACCAGGATGAAGCACCCTTTGTTTTAAGCTTTGAGATTGGTTATTCAGTGAAGATGAACCAATCCAAAAATCAGGATACATGTCGCTTGTAATGTTGACGACTGGCGAACAATCATAAACAGCACAAACCTTGTATAGCATGATAAGGTTTCTCTTTCATTGAGCAAGTAAAAAATATGTATGTTGACTCCTCATGTGTATCGTATCAAAGGCCATGTATTGTGGTGCATTAGAGTTTCAGTTTATCATTTCACACTTACCAGGGTAGTTTCCAAGTTTCAAAAAGGTTCCAAATTTGGAGGGGCTGTGTGGCAGCCTCGTAGTTAAAGCAATCGCTTGTAATGACAAAGACCCAGGTGTTCCCATCGCTATATTGCTGGAATATTGCTAAAAGTGGCGCAGAACCACATTCAATTACTCACTCCAAATATGGAAACTCTTTTTAACCATAATTTCCAAATGTTTCTAAAACTAAAAGAGTTTCCAAACATTTCAAATTTGTGAACTAAAATTAAAAAAATGAGCCCATAAAGATCAGATCAATTATTATTCATCAACCCATGCATGTTTGTCCAAATAGTTGACAAACAGGATTGGGTGATCAGACTTGCTGACTTGATTGATGGTCATCTTATCCCAAATGGGATGATCATCATGTTGCTCACTGGACTGTCTCGTCCAAACTTAATCATCGACCTCTTTTCATATTGCTGGAATATTGCAACAATAAGACAAAAAAGGATTCACTGTGGCCTGTTTGGCTATAACAACCCTCCTTGTTAGTATCCAAACTGCATTATATATGGGGGCATTCATATCTCGCTAAGTGTCTGCTGCAGTCAAAGAGTCTGATCTGTTAATAGTGGCACTAAGGGATACTTCTTTGTTCCCTGTGTGTTACCCATGATGGTCATGGTATTTGTTGCAGGAAAACAAGTGTATGTCTCGGTTTTCTGACTTCATCAAGTTTACTGTGCAGTAAATTTCCATATACCTAGCATGATATGATGATTGTGCATCTTCCCCAGATATCAAGTGGTCATAATGGTAACGTAGCTGATTCTATGTCAGATATTTGAAGACTTCCTTCAACAGTCCATGTAGAAAAAATTATACATAGTCTCTCTGCTCTGAGTCACCTGACTAGTCATCCCTGTTTCCATGACTCTCATGAGTCCACCCGGCTACTGTCTGGTGCCTTTGGCAAGCTTGAATCTGTCCCTTCACTTCCAATGGTGGCCGTAGTGTCCATGTTTGGTAAAGGGCCTCTGATCCAACTACCCAAGTCACCGTACGATCCACATACTCTTAAAAAAAGTCAGCAAGCATTAGAGTCCAATTCTCATCCATGACCTGTGTGCCACATGCAGTTTGGTGAACATCGCCTTGTAGTACCACTCGTCTATATTACTGATACCCCACTAGCAGGGTGTTTCTTGGTCCATGCTGTTTCCTTCCTTAACCGACCTAGAACAGTACAGTCACCTTGAGTTTTTGTGGAGGCTTATCTCCTCATGATAATTGAGAAACAAGCTCTTATCTGATGACTGGATACCTATCTTCTTGGAGATCCATGTAATTGGTCTATCTCGACCTCTGAGAATTACCCTTCCGGGACCTGGAGAGTCAAGTAGTTTTAGGAAGCTTATTTGTTCTCTGTTGTCTGACCCCAACAACTCCCCATTGGTCTCATGGCCTGGAAATTCTTCTGGGGCAGCAGTACTGACTATTTCTTCTTCAACTCTTCAACCTCAGATGAGATGGCTGAGAATTCCTTATCAAACATGGTTTGCATTTTAAAGGAGTCTGAAATAATCTCCTCAATCATTTCAGGTTCCTTCACTTTTATTCCCTTGGGTTTAATGCTAGGCATGAGGTTATACAACTTCTCCATTTGTTCAGCAAATGTACCTTACGGGGTACAGCCAAATTATCTGATTGCTGTGAGCCTTCAATTTGGTCAGAGTCTAAGTACTGAGATGCTTCTGCTCCATTCTCATGCGGCGTCTGTTGGGGTCCAACTCTGGGCCAATATCTGTGAAACAGGTTGGCATGTGAGGCACATGCAGTTGCGTGTAGGGCTGGGACGAGTCCATATTTACTACCTGGGTACCCAACCCCCTATTACCCGGCCCTACCCGGGTACCCGTTGTATGTCTCAAAGAGTTATTCCCCTTCACTCAAAACATGGCTGAAACTAAAAGCGGCGTTAGGAAATATTTTGAATTAGTTTCATCTGGAAACAAGACCAAATGCATTTTGTGTTCAGCACAGCTTAGCCATAAAGGGGGCGGCACATCGTCCATATGGAAGCACCTACACAACAAACACCCGTCTGCAACATCAAAACAATTTGCAATGACTGCTGATGTAGTATCGGATGTTCAAACCAGGTGGAATTCCATCTTTTTCATGGTTGAACGCCTTCACCTGATCAAATCAGATATTTATGCTGTGATGAATGATGCTCTCTTCATCAAGCATAAGCATCTTAATCTGAAGGACAACCATTGGGTGTTGATCAAACAGATACTTCCTGTTCTCAAGCCACTGGTCTCTGCCACAGAAATTTTGTGTACCGAAGAGTATCCAAGTTGTGGATCTGTGTACCCATTGGTCTATGGTCTTGTTGGCAATCACCTCAAGTCTTCAGAACTAGAGGGCATTCAAGGCAACCGTCTCTGAAGGTCTCCAAACGCCTATTAAATGACACAGACATGTTGCACCTGTCTCCAAACATGGTCTGCAGTGTACAGGACCCACAATACAAGAAGGTTAAATTCCTCACCGAGACTCAGCGCACTGAGACATATGATCATGTAAAAGGTCTCTTGTCAGGGGAAACAGTATCAGAAAGATCTATAGCTCTGGATACTGCGAATGGTAAGGATGGTGAAGTGCAGGTGCGAGTGAAAGTGGAGCCAGTGGAGCCAGGAGAGCCCGGAAGGCCCAGAGACCCCAGAGAGTGTGGAGAGCCCTCAAGCAAGTGCCCCAAAATTGAACAAGACATTTTAAAATATCTCATGGGTGACATCACTGAAATAGATGATACAGCCAATGAAACAGTGGAGATTGAATTTTCAAATTACCTGTCACATCCTATAAAAGCCAAGCAGAAGTCGTCGCTAGAATGGTGGCGCGAAAACTGCTTCAGATTTCCAAATGTCGCCAGGTTGGCACAAAGATATTTGTGCATCCCTGCCACCAGTGTGCCATCAGAGCGAGCCTTCAGCACAGCTGGGTTGACCATTACCAAGCAGAGATCTAGTCTAGAATCTGACATCGCTGATGCGATCATTTTCCTTAAAGGGGAAGTGTACACGCAAAAATCACTTTCTTTCTTTTTCTGAACAAAACGCAATTTTAGAATTAATTAGTATCTGTGTTTGAAAATATACACTCATTTTTTTCACAGTGAAAGTAGGAAGCTCACAATAGTGTGAAAGTGATATGCCGTTATGAGGCCTTCGTTTTACGAGCGAAATAGGCCTGAGTTAACCCCCTTAGATTATGACGTAATTGGTGCCAATTCAACTGGGTCCCTGTCTATTCTCAACGCAAAAGATATCAAGGACCAGTTTGCGGTAAAACAACATGGTCTACGACACACTCCGGCGCAGTGGTGACTCAGCATAACACAATTCTGGCTGGCATCTGAGATGCTAGAATCACAAAACTGTACCTACACCACGTGAAGCGGCTCTAACAAAGCATGATGACGTCATAATGTTTATCAATTGGCACCAATGACGTCATATTGCAAGGGACATAAGCCATGGTGTTTTTGTTATGGAAATAGAACACTTGGTAAATGTGAAAAATATAAATCGTTTTAGTGCAATAAATATGTTAATTAAATATGATGTTTTTATATTTTTGTCTATGATACTTCTATGTTAACACTTTTAATGTGGAAAAAGTACAAGAAAAAATGGTTCATTTCCGTGTGAACTTGCCCTTTAACAAAAACCTGAAAAGCAAGCGGCGAACAACAGATCTCAAATTCCTATACTCTCCCCCAAGCTACATTCCCTCTTACCTGAAAGACCGGAACCGAAGTTGCTGGAGCCGCCGACAATGTAGCAAAACATGTTTCATCATTGACTCTGACAAGTCCTGTTTTTTAAATGTTACTGGTTTGATGCTTATTTTAAAGTTCTGTTTATCAACCAAAATTTGCATTAAAATTTGATTTCCATGACATGAAAATGCATATGTTGTATTTGAAAACTACCATTAATTAAAACATAGTTTATTTTAGTCCGGCTGATATACGACAATGCAAAACATCACACCTGCTTTCACAATTACAACCGCAGACAAGTCAAATAGTATTGGTAATTTCAAGTTGTTTACTTAGCATGCTAGCCGGGTCGAGACATTACTTAGTAATACTTACCTCATTAAAATGTTTATTCAAAAAAGTGCTGTGAATAAAATGAGTTGATATTTATTCTATAACAAGGTCAATCTAACACATGAAAAAGAACTAACACACAAACAATTCTGTTTGCTGCTTAACGAATTTGGACATCATATTGTCACGTAGATGCAAGGCCTCTGACTTCGAAGTACATTTTCACATTCCGATCAATATAATGTTGGATATTAATGAGAAAGTTTAGGCAATTCACCAAAATGTGATGACACAAGAAACTTGAAGAAAGTCATACATGGTCTTTCGTCGTTGCCTTAAAACTAGGTCAAAACATCGACCATACTTGTCATCATCCAATCAAAAGTGTTTAAGGAAGGTACTGTGTTGAAAGGAAGGCTGTAATTGGTCACTATGACTGGTCATTTCAGCTACTGTCAAGTAGACGAGTACATATTGCTGTTACATCCAGGTAGGCACAAGGCAGCCCCAAGTTCCAATGTTTTATGTATATATTAGTGCATTTAGTGGAGTATAATTTCAGGGGAATACATTCAATAAATCCGTAAGCGTATATTTATGTTTTCCATATAGTATGAGTCCATATTGGGAACACATTGTGTTGGTACAAAATGTCTGACTGAATTGTTCTACCTGACAAGACTATTTAGATACAGGAATGAAACGATCTGATAGTGCATATTCTAAACTTGACTGAATCTTTATCTTTATGCAAACATATGAAAGGAATGCATGCACAGTCAGAAAGAAATGCGATCATTAGCGACTTGGTAGTGTAACCAACTATTACCATGGCCATGGACCAGTCTGTTTCATTGTTATTACTACATATTTGTCACGTGACTTACCACAGGTCCGGGTCGTATAGTTCTGTGGGTACCCGGGTCCTACTCAGGACCCATCCGACCCGAGTACCCCAGTTACCCGTCCCAGCCCTAGTTGGGTGGACACCTCCTAGCGATATCCATTGCTATAGGGCTGTGGATTTTATTGCTTAACAATGATTGTAACAATTTTACATTGTTTTTGTTGAGATTCGGTAGACGCTTATTGAATTGTGTTTGGACAGTGATCAGTCGTCAGGAGGTTACCATATTTAAATGCTAGTGTGGTGAATAAACTTCCAGTCCTTATACTGCGGACGGTAATAGCATGTTATGGAAACATATGGTAATTTCTGTAATGTTTTATGTTATAAGAGCACTGTCTGGAACTTTCTTGTGGCTGGGTAGGATGTATGTAAGGGGAGAGTGGGGTGTTTGTGTATCTCTCACACATTTTCATGACATCAAAATCAGGTTTTCATGATGGTTAGCAACTCCAGTCCGAGTCTCTTAGCAATGCTGGAGAGAAGGGAGCTGTTTGCTAATGACTGTATTTCTTTCATCCTGGGATCCAACGGTTGCTGGTCTATTGCAACCACCATGTAGTACCCACGCCAATCCAAGAGAAACAATGGGTCATGATACATGCCTTTGTTCACCATCCTCCAATCCCATGAAATCTTCTTTGTGGTGGTTGAATTGAACTCTTCTTCAAGTTCAACTTCCTCAGAAATTTGTGTGAAATTCCTGTTAAACATGGCTTGCAAGGAAAATGGCGGGGCCGTGATGAGGAAGGCTGCTTCTCCTTGGAAGTTAAGGCTCATTCCTTGGACGTATTGCCTGTCCACCTCATGGTCTCTTGACCAGGAGATGTCTGGGCTCAGACCTCGGCCTGCAATGTTAATCTACTTAGCCAAGTCTTCTTCTTCATTGCCTTCCTCCATGATTCTTCAACTTTGAAGAATACATCCTGAGATAGAGATAAGCACTGAGTGCACCTCGTCTCCAAAGTACTCCTCTTTGATCTGCACTTCCGACTCAGCTTGTGGGGAACCACATAAACATAAACATAAAGTGCCCCTTCTTGCGGGAGGGAAGAGGAGTCAGGGTCCCCAGCGCCATGTTGATCCCAACACTAAACCGACCATCTTATGACCAAAGTGTAGTAAATAACGACCCAAAAAATCAATCTTCCAATTGATCACAGTATAATAACAATCCTAAACTTCGTATTCACTGAAGATCATATTCATTGTGACAACTACCAATTTATTGTGCCAGTGAACTTTTTTAGAGTGTGTGTAACAAGCCAAATTATGGAAATTTGGCATTGATGTAATAGAGATAGAATATTCACAGGAATTGAAGCATTTATTTGGGTGACAGCCCAGGACACGATGTTAATTTGTTCACTCACTCACCTTCTGGTTCACTTATATTCACTCATTCACCCAAAAGAAACACTCACACTGTTGTCTATAGACATAGTACTGTGCAGTTAATGATACTGTTTGGCTGGAACTCACACACTCGCACTCGTACATCCCCTCACAAAACTACCTTCATTACTAGTGTGTAAATCAATGTCAATCTTTACACTGCTGTAAATATTTCAGTTTTCCATATATTGTTCATATTTTTTATCACACACCCATATTATGAGAGTCAAACACTTGATCTTCAGGTATAGCACTGTAAACATATGCTGTTCTGCTATCCAAAGCATTGGTGGGCATGTAGAGTACTTTGATGGATGACCACCAAGGCTTTGATTTCTCGTGCCTTAAACCTAAATTTCCTAGGCTTTGAATCATGTTTCATAATGAATATGTGACCATGATCCTAGGTGGGTGTCACTCAAAATGAAACTAATGTGGGTGAGATCGTGTCCCTTACTGTGGGCTGTCTGATGACCACAGTTACTATTCACATGTATATGTTGGTCAGCACAGGACAGACAGTACAACAAGCAACAAACCTGATCTAACACATCTCTCTTGGCTGTGCGCCACAGTGCCTGTGACAGGGTGTCATACATGGGCTGAGTGATGCCATAGCTGAATGGCTGGTACAGCAACCTGTTCCACCACAGTTGTACCCAGTACGGGTCCATACCAAGAAACAGCAGCAGGCCATACAAATCTGAAATAATACAACTCACACTAGAACACCTGTAGTTACCTGTAGTTATTTACCTAGAACATTAATGACATATTCCACCAAGTAGATATAAATGTCACTGATGGTAAGTTGCCATTTTTAAGAAAGCTTACCCTGTACACTCTTCTGTATTGGAGTACCAGTGACACACCAACGATTAACACCACTCAGACGTAAGGCCATTTCTGCAGTCTGTATATTAAAAGAAAACATAGGTTTCTTTTAGAGGCCTCTATCAGTAATACTTTTGATAACTATCACACAAAATCATGAGCAACTATAAAAACACCACCTAGAACACCACTACAGTAACACACCACATCCCCACCTAGAACACCACTACAGTAACACACCACATCCCTACCTAGAACACCACTACAGTAACACACCACATCCCTACCTAGAACACCACTACAGTAACACACCACATCCCCACCTAGAACACCACTACAGTAACACACCACATCCCTACCTAGAACACAACTACAGTAACACACCACATCCCTACCTAGAACACCACTACAGTAACACACCACATCCCCACCTAGAACACCACTACAGTAACACAATACATCCCCACCTAGAACACCACCACACTGTCACACAACATCCCCACCTAGAACACCACTACAGTAACACACCACATCCCCACCTAGAACACCACTACAGTAACACAACACATCCCCCCCTAGAACACCACCACACTGTCACACAACATCCCCACCTAGAACACCACTACAGTAACACACCACATCCCTACCTAGAACACCACTACAGTAACACACCACATCCCTACCTAGAACACCACTACAGTAACACACCACATCCCCATTTAGAACACCACTACACTGACACACCACATCCCCACTTAGTGCACCACTAAAAGTAACACACCACATCCCTACCTAGAACACCACTACACTGACACACCACATCCCCACCTAGTGCACAACTACACTACAGTGACACACCACATTCTCACCTAGTGCACAACTACACCATACTGGCACACCACATCCCTTACTAGTGCACCACTACACTGACACACCACATCCTCACCTAGTGCACAACTACACTACACTGACACACCAAATCCCCATCTAGTGCACCACTACACTGACACACCACATCCCCACCTAGTGCACCACTACACTGACACACCACATCCCCACCTAGTGCACCACTACACTGACACACCACCTCCCTACCTTGTGCACCACTACACTGACACACCACATCCCCACCTAGTGCACCACTACACTGACACACCACATCCTCACCTAGAACACCACTACACTGACACACCACCTCCCCACCTAGAACACAACTACACTGACACACCACATCCCCACCTAGTGCACAACTACACTGACGCACCATATCCCCACCTAGTGCACCACTACACCATACTGACAAACCACATCCCTACCTACTGCACCACTACACCATACTGACACACCACATCCCCATCTAGTGCACCACTACACTGACACACCACATCCCTACCTGGGGCACCACTACACTGACACACCACATCCCCACCTAGTGAACCACTACACTACACTGACACAACACATCTCTACCTAGAGCACCACTACACTACACTGACACACCACATCCTTACCTAGTGCACCACTACACTGACACACCACATCCCCACCTAGTGAACCACTACACTACACTGACACACCACATACCCATCTAGAGAACCACTACACTAACACACGACATCCCTGTCTGGTGCACCACTACACTACACTACACTGACACACCACATCCCTACCTATAGAGCACCACTACACTACACTGACACAACACATCTCTACCTAGAGCACCACTACACTACACTGACACACAACATCCCTCCCTGGTGAACCACTACAATGACACACATCACAGACTCCTACACTGACACACAACGCTTACTCCTACACTGACACACAACGCTGACTAATACACTGAGACACAACGCTGACTTATACACAAACAAACATCACAGACTCCTACACTGACACACATCACTGACTCCTACACTGAAACACAACGCTGACTAATACACTAATACACAACGCTTACTTATACACTGACACACAACGCTGACTCCTACACTAACACACATTACTGACTTCAACACTGACACACAACGCTGACTCCTACACTAACACACATCACTGACTTCTACACTAACACACTATCACTGACTTATACACAAACACACAACGCTGACTCCTACACTGACACACAACACTGACTTATACACAAACACACAATGCTGACTCCTACACTGACACACATCACTGACTCCTACACTGACACACATCACTGACTTATACACAAACACACAACGCTGACTAATACACTGACACACATCACTGACTTATACACAACGCTGACTTATACACTGACACACAACGCTGACTCCTACACTAACACACAACGCTGACTTCTACACTGACACACAATGCTGACTCCTACACTGACACACAACGCTGACTTATACACTGACACACAACGCTGACTTCTACACTGACACACAACGCTGACTTATACACTGACACACAATGCTGACTCCTACACTAACAGACAACGCTGACTTATACACTGACACACAACGCTGACTTATACACTGACACACAACACTGACTTATACACTGACACACAACACTGACTTCTACACTGACACACATCACTGACTTATACACAAACACACAACGCTGACTTATACACTAACACACAACGCTGACTCCTACACTGACACACATCACTGACTTTTACACTGAGACACATCACTGACTTCTACACTGACTTCTACACTGACACACATCACTGACTTATACACTGACACACAACGCTGACTCCTACACTGACACACATCACTGACTTCTACACTGACACACATCACTGACTTCTACACTGACTTCTACACTGACACACATCACTGACTTATACACAAACACACAATGCTGACTTATACACTAACACACAATGCAGACTTATACACAAACATACAACCCTGACTCCTACACTGACACACAACACTGACTCCTACACTGACACACATCACTGACTCCTACACTGACGCACATCACAGACTCCTACACTGACACACATCACTGACTTATACACAAACACACAACGCTGACTTATACACTAACACACAATGCAAACTTATACACAAACACACAACGCTGACTCCTACACTGACACACATCACTGACTCCTACACTGACACACATCACAGACTCCTACACTGACACACATCACTGACTTATACACAAACACACAATGCTGACTCTTACACTGACACACATCACTGACTCCTACACTGAGCCATAACGCTGAATAATACACTAATACACAATGCTGACTTATACACTGACACACAACACTGACTCCTACACTGACACACATCAGTGACTTATACACAAACACACAACGCTGACTCCTACACTGACACACATCACTGACTTATACACAAACACATAATGCTGACTTATACACTGACACACATCACTGACTTATACACAAACACACAACGCTGACTCCTACACTGACACACAACGCTGACTTATACACAAACACACAACGCTGACTCCTACACTGACACACATCACTGACTCCAACACTGAGCCACAACGCTGACTAATACACTGACACACATCACTGACTTATACACTGACACACAACGCTGACTTATACACTAACACACATCACTGACTCCTATACTGACACACATCACTGACTTATACACTGACTTCTACACTGACACACATCACTGACTTATACACAAACACACAACGCTGACTTATACACAAACACACAACGCTGACTTATACACTGACACACAACGCTGACTCCTACACTGACACACATCACTGACTTCTACACTGACACACATCACTGACTTCTACACTGACTTCTACACTGACACACATCACTGACTTATACACAAACACACAACGCTGACTTATACACTAACACACAATGCAGACTTATATACAAACACACAACCCTGACTCCTACACTGACACACAACGCTGACTCCTACACTGACACACAACGCTGACTTCTACACTGACACACAACACTGACTTATACACTGACACACAACGCTGACTTCTACACTGACACACAACACTGACACACATCACTGACTTATACACAAACACACAACGCTGACTCCTACACTGACACACATCACTGACTTTTACACTGAGACACACCACTGACTTCTACACTGACTTCTACACTGACACACATCACTGACTTATACACAAACACACATCACTGACTTATACACAAACACACAACGCTGACTTATACACTGACACACAACGCTGACTCCTACACTGACACACATCACTGACTTCAACACTGACACACAACGCTGACTTATACACTAACACACAACGCTGACTCCTATACTGACACACATCACTGACCTATACACTGACACACAACGCTGACTTACACACAACGCTGACTCCTACACTGACACACATCACTGACTTATACACAAACACACAACGCTGACTCCTACACTGACACACATCACTGATCTCTACACTGAGACACATCGCTGACTTATAAAATGAGACACAATGCTGACTTATACACTAATACACAACGCTGACTACTACACTGACACACAACGCTGACTCCTACACTGACACACATCACTGACTTTTACACTGAGACACAACGCTGACTTATACACTAATACACAACGCTGACTACTACACTGACACACAACGCTGACTCCTACACTGAGACACAACGCTGACTTATACACTAATACACAACGCTGACTCCTACACTGAGACACAACGCTGACTTATACACTAATACACAACGCTGACTCCTACACTGAGACACAACGCTGACTTATACACTAATACACAACGCTGACTCCTACACTGAGACACAACGCTGACTTATACACTAATACACAACGCTGACTACTACACTGACACACAACGCTGACTCCTACACTGACACACAACGCTGACTCCTACACTGAGACACAACGCTGACTTATACACTAATACACAACGCTGACTCCTACACTGACACACAACGCTGACTCCTACACTGACACTCATCACTGACTTTTACACTGAGACACATCACAGACACCTACACCGACATTACAAACTCCTACCTTAGTTGTTGTGCACTCGACCATCTGTGCTTCATCAAGACATATCTGAAATGTAGTACTCCATTTAGAAAGATAAGCCTTAGAGAAAGACTTTAAAATATTATTGATGATAACAGTTAATATTTTAGCAGAAAAATAATTCCTGTACACCATAAAAAATCACATTAAAATAATTTTGCCACAGATTTTTCAGAATCAGACACTTTGTCATGATTATTCATGACCCTGAACTGTATGTATAAAATACCATGAGTAAGACATTTGTCACACTTTTCGTTGACATGCAATCGTTTTGCCACATCAATCTGAAAATAAAAGGTTGTGTATAAATGTAATGTTTGAATTTACCAGGCTTTTTTGTGTTCATAATAACACCATACAGATGATACAGTCACTCCGGTTCAGTACCAACAGATTGGCAACACCAGGGACAGACCATGTTCTCGCCGTCTACGAGTAATTTCACATCCGCAAGATTGTCATGCCCATCTGGTTCACCTGTAAAACCAGTTTCAGACTGCAAGAATGACAGCATAACTAATGACCATGGACATCACATCTTGTGTCATCATTGAGGTGCCATTGTCAAGCATGTGTCACTGTTAATTGTGTCATACCCGATACTGACTTGCCAGCGACAATTGAACCCATGCTATTTTCAGCCTGAGACAACACAATACATGTGTTGACACCGTCATGAATTCATGTTTCATGGACCTCAACATATTGTTCTATTTCAAAACAGTTCTTTGTTTGCGTTTATTCATTATTTCCCATGATAGTCAGTGATGCACAGGAATTGTTTTTTCTGCCAGTATATAATCAGGGTTATCAAACAGTAGTTATCATTGTGACTAATTAAAACATTGCCAGATTCCGGTATTTTGGCTGGATTCAACAGAAGTGCTCTTCACCATCAACTATCCATGATTTGTTGTGTCACTAAGAGTATCTATCTCCCTTCCCAAGCATCGTGTGCATGCACCAGGCAGGAAAACCTCACTTATTTCCAACATCTACAACTAGAAGCAGATTATTGGGGAGCTGGGTAGAATTACTCCTGATGTAATAGATGTAGTATTCTTTGAGTTATCAACAATAACTATTGTCTGGTAATTATTGCAAATACCCAACCTCTATTACATCATTGCCAGAATATACACATGGGATTGGTGGGTTTCGACATCTAGGGTAAATAAGACTATTGGATTTCAAAAGAGGAAATTTTCAGACAATTCCATGATTTCTATCCATCATATTTCCTTCTAAATCCAGTATATTTGGGGTGCTTAATGGTGCCCTTCTGGTTGATTTCAAGACCAAAATTAGGCATCCATTGTCACATGAAGTCACTTCCGGGTCTGATGATGTCACTTCTGTTTGTGACTTCACTTCCATTGGTCTTGACATCATTCCCATGACTTCTGAGTGTGATTACCTGTGATTAACCTGTGACCAGGCCTACATCTCATACACTGTATGGTACAAACACGTTCACCAATCTTCCAAGGCTGTTGCTGCAGGTAGTAACCGAGCTATGGGAATGGTCATGCAGTCCATGTCCTCAATCTTTCAAATCACACTGTCAGTGTATACAATTGAAATGCCAGTCAGAACATACTCCCAGCATGTCCACTAACTCATTGGATCAAATAGCGTAGGAGGGATGTTTACTGACTGAATATCTCAAGGTCTGTTTGGAGCGAAGGCGAAGTCTCCCCCTTGCAGAGACGTCAGATTCCCTAATAAGGACACCCACCATTGAATGGAAGGTTACAGTTGGATCTGCAACATCAGTATTCGTGTTCAACATTTTGATACAACAATCTACTGGTGGAAAAATGATGCCTCTGTCCAGTGGAAATCTGGCTCTGATATATATATTCTGTATCAGTTTTAGGCTTCAGCTCAGACTTGGTTGGCTGAACCAGAAAGCCAAGATGAGACAACCTTTGAATCAGGAAGATGGCATTCTGACACATCTATGTCTTGTCCTGATCTGCCGATAGGAATCGTTAATATATCCTTGTATGAGCACTAGTTGGATCTGAGCAAAACTGATAATCGGTCAAGTGATCAGGGTAAAAATATTTTATTCAGATTAACAACAAGTTATCCAACTTAGGACTCCCTCTCCATGGTATTTACGAAAGCTTGTACAGTAAATCATATACAAGGAAAACAGAAAAGATGAGTGCATAGATATAAAAGAAATGTACAAAAGAGAGATTAGTATATTTACATTAAAGTGTTAGCCAAATGTCTTTGTATGACTTATCAACAATTGCACTGCCTTAAGATTTTCGATAATGGACAAATATTCATTTCCGTTTAACATCAAAATTAGATCTAATAGTTTGCCACTTATCAACTAAGAGTACCTTCTACGACCACCAGTCCGACAACTTGAGATACGGACATCCCCACTCCCCTCTATCATACTCACAATGCTCCATTTTGTCTGTTCATTGCTATATATAAGTGTATGCTTAGCTTAATTGCAACATTACGTAGCACTATAATCAGATAAGAATTGACTGCTTTACTGTTAAATGTTTGCAACATTACGTAGCACCATAATCAGACAAGAATTGAAGGCTTTACTGTTGAATGTTTGCAACATTACTTGGCACTATAATCAGACAAGAATTGAAGGCTTTACTGTTGAATGTTTGCAACATTACGTGGCACTATAATCAGATAAGAATTGACTGCTTTACTGTTGAATGTTTGCAACATTACGTAGCACTATAATCAGACAAGAATTGAAGGCTTTACTGTTGAATGTTTGCAACATTACGTAGCACTATAATCAGATAAGAATTGACTGCTTTACTGTTGAATGTTTGCTACATTACGTAGCACTATAATCAGACAAGAATGGATTGCTTTACTGTTGAATGTTTGCAACATTACGTAGCACCATAATCAGACAAGAATTGACGGCTTTACTGTTGAATGTTGGCAACATTACGTAGCACTATAATCAGACAAGAATTGACTGCTTTACTGTTGAATGTTTGCAACATTACGTAGCACTATAATCAGATAAGAATTGACTGCTTTACTGTTGAATGTTTGCAACATTACGTAGCACTATAATCAGACAAGAATTGAAGGCTTTACTGTTGAATGTTTGCAACATTACGTAGCACTATAATCAGATAAGAATTGACTGCTTTACTGTTGAATGTTGGCAACATTACGTAGCACTATAATCAGACAAGAATTGACTGCTTTACTGTTGAATGTTTGTGACATTATATAACACTATACTTTAAGGGACATTCTAGTGAAAATTAACATGAAGTGCATGACAAGCAACCACACTAAAATAATGATTAAGACACTTGGTACATTTGTATGTTAACAAGCATAAGAAATATTACATGGAAAACATCACAACTTACACTTCCCCGGAGGCCACCATGTTAGATAGAGCTGGGACGTGATCCACACACCAATGTTAACTTACTTCACACATTAATGTCCAATGTGAGGGGCTTAGGAGTGAGGTACCTCCCATGCCCCCATCTCCCTTAATGAACACCATTTTGCATAACCTTCAGAATAGTTCCATTTTTCATTGGATTATTATTTTCCAAACTGTGAGTTTGCAATGGGTGCACCCCTTTTAAGATGGGACTCCTAATGTATTACATATTGCATTGCTGTAGAAGGGCATCGTTGGCCGAGCACCTGTAACATTGAACAACAGGTACACTGGCTTCATGTTCTTTTTTTTCATTTCTGTTTTTTTGTCATTGCTAAGTTGCCATGTAAATGTTATTTTATACACTATTGAGACAACTAGTGCCAGTCTATCTGACCTAATACTGCATGTTGAATTTACCTTACAGGATGCAATGTAGTTTTTATACTGCGCATAATACCTGAACAAAAAAAATTTCCAAAAACTTCATGGAGGAAGCGTATTATGCTTGGCTGCGCCCTAATCAAGAAAATACAGTACCGTATTTTCTTGAGTATAGTGCGCACCCATGTATAATGCGCACCCCCCATTAGCGGGTTCAATATTTTGGAAAAAAAGAAATTTGAATATTATGCACAGAAAAAAATTACACCGTACCCTTTCAGCGAAGTCCGGCAAACGAACGGGTGCTGAGAAACTTCGTCAGTACAAATTCGAAATTTGAGATAAAAAATCACCAGACATGTTTATTTACCGTTTAAATAGTATTGATTGTTCTACTAGGCATTGTTTTATATCTAGGGATTAAGATTACCTTGTGTATTTTCAAGTAAACTAAGCCAGAAACAGCAATCAGCTGTACACACGTTTTCTTGGGATCGACCGGTGATTCGGTCAAGACACACCCAATGATATAACTTTATAGGATTTTTAATGCAAGGATCGGCAACAATTGTATCTGAAACTATTTTATTTATCAGGAATAATATATTCCATTATTTTCTTAATTATATGCAGCCTTTACTAAACATATTTAAAATAATAATAACCCTAAGCGAAGCAGCTGATCGCTATTCCGGGGTATTATTTTTTACATGGAACATGTCTGACCAGTCACCGTCAAGGCTCACGCGCACGGGATCACGTGAGCGCGAGAATTTCATGTTGACATAGAATCGTCAAACAAAAACAAATATGACTCTTAATGAGTCAAAGTATGTCATTTATGATATATGAATCCATTCTCTGTCAACAAAAGTTTGTTTCAAGGCGTCAATAGCGGTATTCTGACCGTGGTTGCTGTTAATAACGGTGAGTTGTGCGATCTTCCGATCGCTTCACACACGATTTCGCCGAAATTAATAAAAACAATATTATAAGAAATCTTGAATAAAATTAATAAAGTAAGTTACAAACATAAGTCCAGAAATACAAAGAACACTTTTTATAGACAGACAGTGTAATTACATAATTATTTTGCGTACTTCAGAATGGATTTGTATGGATGGTATGTTGCAGCTGAAAATTATGTCCTAATGTTTTTCAAACATACTCACTTTGCATGTTGGCTGTTGCCTATACACTAACAACTCGGGAGTTATATACAGTTAGACTGTAACAGGTTTGCAAGTCCCATAATTATAAATTTCCTTTCTCCACATTCTTTATCAGTAGCCAAACACCTCAAGAAAAGTGCAAGAATGCAATCATTTCAGTCATAAAAGATTCACACTGCATGCCAAATCAGAATCAGCCTCATTCCTCAAATGTGTCTGATGCTTGAATGTGGCAATATTTCTATTTCCAATGAAACACATTAACCTGGAATCACTTCAACATTTAGCTGACCACATTGAAGAAATTAACATAATGTTCATAGTTGTGAGACTGCTACCTGCTAATAAATTCATTGGCAAGTAAAATGAGGAAAATAACTGTGATTTGATTAGATTTTCCTAGATACATTTAGTCAATTCTGAGAGAGAAAAATTAAACTTACACTGCAAAAAAATCCATCTATACAAGCTTGTATATGCTTTGGAATGATGATATTTCCAAAGCCTATACAAGATTGGAATGATGATATATACAAAAATATACAAGTTTGTATATATGACACATACAAAAAAATATACAATTTTGTATATATAATGTATCCAAATTTGTTTTCTTTGTATATATTTGTAAAGGGAGATAATTGTTATGTATTCGTGTATAATTATTATATATGTGCAAAATGAAGTGTTTTAAGTTGAGCACTGTGTTTCTTTGTGTATGTTGGTAAAGGGGGGATAATTGCTATGTATTGTTCTATAATTGTTTTGTATGTGTAAAATAGTATTAGCAAGTTCCAAAAAAAGTGATATAGTGGCGTGTAACATAACTGGAATGTTTAATTAGTACTCCACACTGTTAGCGGGGGTACATACTCTCCTTGCAATGATATTGACAGCTAAGCGATTGAGGCGTCTGGTACTTTTCCTGGCAAGGTGCTTGGTATGTGAGTAGATGTTATGGTCAAATGCACAGAGAGGATTAGCTGTCGGGGGTGATTGCATTGGCGGTGACTTCTGTATTGAAAGTGTTGAAATCAATTTGTGCTGAGCTTGGATTCGTTTGTACAGGGAGGCCGCGATGTGATTTGTAACATGCTCTCGTGCACATAGCAGATTAGCCAACAGAGTGGATTGCATAGAGGATGAAAACTATTTTATCATTACTTAAAAGTGTTGAATTTGGTTTGTTCTGAGCTGTCGGTTTAATTGTAGGTTATACATTGTTATAATGTCAAATCTCAGCGGGACGCGGAAAATCACATTTTTTTAAAACAGCAGTCCTTGGAAAAATCCTCTTCAAAATAAAATCAAAGATTTTTTTTTTAAAATACTCCAAAAATATTGTGTTGCCAGACAACCGTGGCGGATTGTCCTGTTTTCGATCAGAGCCTTCAGCATCAAACATGCCTTTATTATTATTCATAACACAATCATGGGATCTTAAGTTTCCGGACATCATACGTTTTCTATCATGAATACTTGCACTATAACGGGGGGGGTGGCGTCACACAAAAATTGTTAATACTCCAATGATGACTTTTTTTATGATAAAGTTGTCTTTTATAAGTAAATGAGATGTTTTTCAGTTGTTCATGTGAAAAAACTATGAATGGTTATTCAGCGTCCGAAAACCCATAACACGGGGATATATGTTGTATTAATGTCTTATGTTTTACAAAAGCTAAGTAAGTACAAAGGTAAGCTTTTCTCAATATGCTTCAACATGGGGAAAGGGACATTGCACGTTTGTGGCAGTATTGCTCCCAGGTGGCGGCGGCGTCCACTCATGCCTACATCCACTAATGCCTACAGTGTACAATAAACAAAGTCATGCACCAGTGATTTTCAGCGACACCTGCTATCAGTGCTACCCAACCTCTAACTGGACAAGTCCACTTTAGTGGAATAATGCCTATAGGCGACAAAAGACAGAAAATTGTATGAAGTCACTTTTTATTTCACATTGCCATAACACAAAGAGTAATAATTTATGATTTCTGCATCATTGCATTAGTTCTTATAGTATACACCAGAGATATTTGCTGATTTCAAAGAAATCTAATATTGGAAGAGTTCATTCCTAGCATGGGTATGCCATAACACTAACAGTAATAATTTATGATTTCTGCATCATTGCATTAGTTCTTATAGTATACACCAGAGATATTTTCTGATTTCAAAGAAATCTAATATTGGAAGAGTTCATTCCTAGCATGGGTATGTTGTTTTCATTGTGTAGGCATTATTCCACATTGCTTTATGTTTTTGTAGGCAATAGTAACTGTAGGCAAAAGTGGACGTAGGCATTAGTGGCTGGAACCCAGGTTCTATTCCCGATTTTTTAAAAGTTCTTATTTAACTCCGAAATTTTAATGCATCCGCCATCTTTGTTTATTTGACTTTTGCCACTGTTACATTTGTTGGTATGAATATTGTCCAAACGGTACGAAATTGCTTAAAATGCAATCAAATGTTTAAAACATTTCTGGGGGCTCAGCCTAATATCGTAAGCAAAGTCAACAAACTTCGACCGTAAATGTAATGTACAACAGGCGCAAGAAAATTTAAAAATTCTTACAAATACAAATGATAAGAAGTCGAATATGAATACTTATACCTGTACTTTTTTTAACAAGAAATTGACACATTGACGTATTCAGATTAAATTGATATTTTCTTTACTTATGTAAATGCAAATGATAAAAAAATATTCAACAGTGAGATACTCTGGCTATTGCGCTAAGAATCCAGTAACAATGAAAGTGAACAGCATGCCGATGTTATAAAAAGCAATCATATAATATATCGCAACATAATGATGGTATCAGTGGGCACATCGTGGTATTTGAAGATAAAAAATGATAACACATGTCAGCAGTCTAGGAAGTTATACATGGCATCTTGACAATGAACAAAAAGAAGAAGAAGAAGAATAGTTTATTAAAGTGTCACTATTTAAACAACCATTTTGGCTTACTAGACAAAATACACATCACACCCCCAAAGAAGTACCACGAACACACACATCCGCAAATTCACTCACTAACCTACCCACATATATTACGTTACACACCACACCACACCACACCACACCACACCACACCACACCACACACCACACCACACCACACCACACCACACCACACCACACCACACCACACCACACCACACCACACCACAACATATACCACAACAAGGGATTCGATACTCGGTATTGACCCATGACAGATCCTTCTTTATGTCAGGGAATGGGTTTTTGGATGGTGGTCAACGGACACATCTTGCCTTAGGGAAAGCTGCTGTACTGTCCAGCTTCTTCATGTATGTCTCATCTGCGAGCCTAGGAGGAATATATGTGAAATTCAAATTCAAATTTATTCCGATAACCCTTAAGCAAAGTGTCAGTATTATAGCTTGATGTATTAGAACAACACTATTTGTGAATGGCAGGTGCTACCGGTAGTGTTAGGTATGCTTACCCTTTTTGAAGATTCACTCTTTGTAATTCGACATCAAACGGATTACATCACACTCTAAGTAAACAATCTCATTTAACCTCAATTAGTTAATTAATCTAGTTAACCTGCAGTATACTGTATCACTTAGTACTGCCTTTACGAGGAGTAATCCCTTGTCAGTTGTTGGTGAGTGATCAATTAATGTCTGGAGAAAGGGATTAGCCTTAGTCACAATAAATTAACATTCCACACTGCAACACAAGAGATTATCGATCATTATGCCTTTTTAAGAAAGTGAGAAAGATAAAGATTGAATAATACATAACGGGCCGTGCCTGCATTATATAGCCTGCAAGAATCGTCACTGTAAACTAATAAAAGATTAATTTCAATTATACAGAATATTCAACTGTTAAGTATATGATAAAGTGTTGAAATAGCATTAGATATGTTTGAGATTACAGTTTTCAATTAACTGTATAATGTACCTTGCTGTCTTTGAGAGAGTCAGTGTCTGTAGAGCTGGCTTGGTCTAATTGGTATTCACTCCCTGGGATACAAATATTGGTTACTAGCATTGTATTGTGAGCAGCCGGATGCGTAAATTATATGTTATATATTTCCGTATTATATTTTATAGTACTTGTTGTTTTAATATTGTTAACGACAGAGAGAACGAAGATTTTGTTGAAAGACCACAACAGCATGCATATGTTCTAGCAAAAGGAAACTTGATAAATACTCATTTTGCTTAATTTCTACTTTGGAAAACTTAGTTGGCGCTTTGAAAGCTTGACGCTGTATTATTTGGCATGCACATGGTTGGATGCAAACCAAATGTTTAATTCTCGCAAATTAAGACACCAGCGGCGGTATAGGAGCATGTATTTAATGTCATTCAATACAGAAAAATACATCAAGATGGCAGTTTCAAAGTAAAGATTAAGTATTTCTAAAGATATGGAAAATAAATCTTGATAACTGTTTTTAATCTTTGATCTTTTGGGAAAATAATAGTGGAACTGGTTGAGTGACTGACGTATTCTACATTAAAAGTGACAGGTACGTGAATTACATCATTAAAATATAAAATAATCTACACAGTGATACAATTATAAGTGAGGGTTGTGATTTATTTAGGAACGAAGTCAGTATTTAGGGATTTAACTTGTGCTTTCCGACATTATGCGTATTTTGCAAGCGATTAAGAAAAAAAAATGTAATTCATTTATTTATACGAAGTACGAATGCATCAATCCTACATCACCGGACTAAGTACATAGTTTGTTGAATGTTATTTCATGAGTACACAAATTGCATAACACATTCCCTGAGGACAAACCCAAATGCCCCGTCCCTTTGTAACAGGTGTTAATTAGAGAATGTATTGCCACCATATTATGTCCCGGCACTTTTATGACATGTAATGAACCTAGTCAGTCCCTAGGTCTGTAACAACAACATTGGTCTAATACAATGAAAGTAACATAAATGTTACGTGATTCGTATTCAAAAATTAACTGAAAAAATATAACATGAATATAATTGCCCTTTCTGGGATAATATAATATTGGGAAAATGTACTTAAAAGTACATGATTAAAGAATTTCAGAATCAACTGTTTCTTGTATTTATGGCCGACTTCACACAAACTGAAAAATTAACCATATGTTTATATAGCTATAATTACATGCATGACACCTACATTAACATGAAATAATAATGTTGGTCATGTTTGTTAATTTGTACATTACGTTGTTATTGGTATCCTGAAGATGTTGTAATTATACACATGTTCTGATCTTATTTGACGTAGAATACATGAACTGGTTGAGTGACTTTCTTCCATTAGTGTGTAAGGATTGCCCACAAATAAACCCTAAATCCTTTGTCAAACAGAAAAAAGTCATATAGATATCATATCTAACTGGTATTAAAAGTTCACTATCAATCACCTCTGATAACAAACTGTTACATATAATATCCTCAAGCACCAATACCCAGTATACTCATGGAGTAATTATCAGAAACCCGAATAATATCCTGTCTACATGGTCACACCCGGTGATTGTTAAGAAATTCAGACAATATGGCAGTCTGTCATTTCTTATATTCCAAAAGTCCCCAACAAGCTTCCTATATACAAAATACATATATACATTAAAACAGAACAAAAACGATTGATCAACAGTTTGGTGTGGTCGATGGAAAGGTGTTCAATTACTAAGAAAAGCTATTTAACTGTTTAATACTTAATACGTTTCTTAAAATATGTAAAGTTATTACATTAGTGCAAATCCACCAGAACATATGATGTACATGGACTAATATCAAAATAGCTAAATTGACAAATTGTTTCCCATAAACCACTGAATATAAACTCACTTAACCTTTAGAATAGAAAGGCGAATCGTTTCTTAATATATTGTCTTTTAAGCCGATGGAAGTTTATATCACTACAACCGAGTCCGAGGCGATAAAGGATTATGTGACAAAATCTGGTATCATGGCTTAACTGTATATAAGTAACACTGTCCAAGTTTAATAATCCTCTAAATCAGATGACTATTTCAATCATTAATGGTATCAGGTAGGAATGACTTGGCATAGCATTCTGTTCTACAACATATTGGTTCGATTTCTATAAATTTAATCACTAACAGCAAAGATGTTTTCCATCTTGTAAAAAGGTGTAATGGCTTTCTCTATAAATTCTCGTGGCCTGTACCCCTTATCGCCCCACAAATAGTCTGTATAGTCCCCCCAAAAAAGTTAAAATTTAACGTCTCATCTGCATTATTCCAGCGTCCGAAATGAATCTTAGTGTAAACATTCTAGGATTAATTCTTGTTCTTGGTACAATTATCCAAAATATGGGCATGATATGCTTGAACATAACTTCTAACGATGTATGTGAAAGGAGTTATTTAACTGAGTGAGTGAGTATGGTTCACGGCGGTGGACACCAGAAAGGTATCTAAGGCTTCTGAGGCAATTAATCATAGGGCTTCCATTTTTAACTCTATCGTCAATATCAGAATCTGACTGAAATATTATTCCCATAGTCATAAATATTAATTCCTTTCATTTTAAGATTAGGTTTTGCACTTGGGAAGACTTTAACATGAAATAGAAAAGTTTCTGTTTTCTCTGGATTCAATTTTACTTGCTATCATCCATTTGGTAATTTTCTCCAAATCGGCATTAATATTTTACGCAGTAGTATTTGGAATTGTCCATTTGGGGAATTGTCTGGACCACACCGCAAACACAGTAAACACAAATTCCAATATGTACAATAGTTTGTTGGCTCGACATGCAAGACTCCATAATTTAAGGTTATAATGTAAAAGTCATAGTAATATTAAATTATATTTAAAAAAAAACATTGATGTATTTGACATGGAAGACGAAGCCGCACACATTGTATTTTATAATAATGCACAATTTTGAATGCTTTCAACCTGTTGCATTAAACAAATACTGGATTTGTTGTTGTCATATAGTGAATCAATATGTGTCTAGTCTATTGCGAAAATATCATCTTTAATAAACTCACCTGAGCTCACTGTGGGTTCTGAAGACAAATCGCTGTAAGGCATCCTGCACGACTTCGTTCACGTTCACCCTCAAATGTACGATAGAAATATCAGCGATTGTGCGTGTTCAATGTTCGAATGCATTTTTGCGACAGGCGTCCGTTTATTTATTAAAATTCCAGGAGAGGAATTCACATTGAGTTGCTCTCCTCTTCTCCAGCTGCTCACACACTCCACTGATGTAGCTGCCTTGATTAACTGGAGTCCGGATTTAACTAATTACAAATTCTGTTCTAATTATGCTAATCGAGGATGTGCATTATACTGGATGACAAACTTAGTAATCCTTTCACACTAATGATCCTTGTTTACAATGAACGCATGTCAATTGACTTAACAAACATCCTTAAGTAGAAGTATCACAATGGACGGCGTATACAACTGTTTGTCAAACAATATCAACCAATATTTTATATTTAGAATCACCATTACATGAAATCACAGAAACAATTATATTAAATTTTATTTTGAAAACTCCAGAACTAATGTCGTGAACATAATATAATAGGAATTTATTCCAACTAAGTGTTTCCCATATATATGTTTCCTTGTACAATTTTAAATTAATGGACTTTTTATCTATTATTTTGCAATGATCATGACAATCGCGAAAAGGCTACTCTCTTGCTATTCCGTTTTTTGGTTATTCTAGTTTAGGCAGCGACAGCCTCTCGTTACACAAACAGTGCTTTTCTAACCCCGATTTAGTTAAGACAGCGTCATTCTTTCGCTATACAAACTGTTTTTTCTAACCCCAATTTAGTTAAGACGGAGGCAGCCTTTCGCTATACAAACAGTGCTTTTCTAACCCAGACCTAGTTAAAACAGCGACAGCCTTTCGTTATGCAAACATTGCTTTTTCTAACCCTGATCTAGTTAAGACAGCGGTATTATTTATATTATTGATCTGTTACTAAAATCTGCACAAATGTTCTATTTGTTATGTAAAATGCTGTCAACATAAAGAAATACAAATTATTTCATAACACTCCAAATATAGTTGCCATAATGAAAAATGTATTAACATATTATTGTCACTTGCAATAATACTGTTCGGCAACATTACTAATATTTTCAAACCCCCCAAAATACCTATTTACGACCTGAAGAAAATCAATGAAGCAGTGGTAAAATCTATCCATGTATACAAAATTGTATATTTTTGGATATAACAAATATACAAAATAGTATATTTTGGAAATACCAAATATACAAAATTGTATATTTTGTATATAATGGAATTTTCCCTCGTGTTAAATGTCCAAGTGAAATCAAATCATGGTTGTATTATGCACTACATATCCAAAAAAGTCAACTTTGAAATTTCCCATCTTTCCCTTATCTTCCTCCATCTACTGCCATACTTCATTACCAATCGTAATGTCTTCCCAATTCGTTCATAATTTTTATACGTCTATTAAACTAAACTATACTAAAAACTCATATCTCTTACAGTTTTGAAAAAATTATAGTAAAATCCTAGATATTTTTTCTATTTGCATACTGATCCTGCGTTACTCCTTAATGCATCTATTACTTGTTCTTGACAGAGAGAAAGAGCTGTGTGAGGTGTTGCTGAAGAAGAGGTTATTTCAACTCGCTGAGAGCCCAACTCTATCACACAGCTCCCACGTGACCACGGAAATGATGTAGTCACAGGTCAGCACATTATTGCTAAAAAGTGGAACATCTGAAGGCATCACGGGGAGGAAGCTTTGCGACGGGGTCTAGGATTTTACTGGATGTTTTCCCTTATCCTACATTATTCCTTAATGCATCTCTCTCCAACAGATCAGTGTAGGGCATACCTTCAGAAGTGATCTTCCCTCAAAACACTCCAAAACCCATCAGTCAATCAGCGAAGGTGAAGTCTGGTGTCGAGCGACCATTCCTGTTGACAGGTAGGGAGGGAGTGAGGTATGCGTGAAAACCAGGTATCGATGCAGTCATAGGAGATAAATGAATTTTTAATCTAGAACTGAGGTACCGAGACTAATGCATGTAGCATGTCGCCTTCTCGTCAGAGGTGACACGCACCAGAGAGGTCACAAAGCCAGCTCTGGATACATAGAGGCATCAGTGACGTCTTGTAGTGGTGACCTGCTGGGCCAAAGGGCCAAACCTGTGAGTGCCTTCTACATCTTCTAAGGTGACATCTCACGGATAGTGACTGGCAAACACAGTAGAAACAGCCTTCAATAACGGCTTGTGTCGAGCAGTTGCTGGGAAGCCTCTTAGACTTGTAAGATGATGGCTTGAAGCCAAAGGGTGAGCCTTTCGCTTTCGTGAGCTTTCGCGGCTTCCACCTACAATGTCACTGATACTGGAATGAAGAGATGGCGGCATTGTCTACAATGATCCTTGGAATGGCGAATGAAACACCACAGCGCTTTCACCAAACATAGGAGCTCCTGCTCATCCTCAGCTCCCAAAATATCAACTAGAGGGGAGGGATGAGGAAGGACCTGTCAGGCTGTCCTGGGAGCTGATTCTTGGCAATAAAGTCCCAGCACAGTCCGTGGTGAACCGCTTCATGTGCTCCCTGCTCGAACCTGACACACGTAACATTCAGTGGGTTGATCTCGCTGATTTAGCCTTCTGGTCTTCCCAGTCGAGCAGAGTGAAGTAGTTCTGGGTTGTCATTTTTTTATCTTCCGGAACTGCCAAGACAGAATTGAGGGCTACAGTGTATGTTGTGATAGTGTTTTCCTGCTTGTGACGCAGGAGGAGAAGGAACTCAACCAGAAATTGAGGAGACACAGAGATGGGGTCCTGTTGTTTTTCTTTACAAAAACTCTCAGTCGTACAGATTTCTGGTAGACAGCCTATGCGCTAAAGCAATATCTCTCACTGCCCTAACCGAGTAATCCTTGGCACTAAGGGCCCTTGGAAGATGGACCAGACGTGTAGATGTAACTTGTCTGGTGCCGGATGTGGTCGTTTGCTGGGTGGATGAACCAGCCGATTCAGCCAGTCTGTGTGTTGGAGAGATCGATGAACCAACCCCTTGCTTGCTACCAAGGTGCAACCAAAGTCAGATCAAGGCTCTGTCGACCTGATCTTCTGAATGACCCTGCAAAGGAGTACTGGCGGCAGAAGAGCAGATGCATTTAGTCCATCCAGGGGACACTGAAGTCGTCTTATGCCCTAGCCTGTAGTTCTGGTAGTTCTGGCAGTTCTGGCTGGTGGCAAACAGGTCTATGTTTGGACAGGCGAGGCTGAGCCCTGTGGGAGCAACCGAGTGCTGCAACAGCCGAGGATGTGTTGGACCCGGAACAGGAGCCCCAATTGATCGATCAGGTTGAAGAACCAGAATGTTTGCTGTAGGAGCGAGGGGGAGTGAGTCGTTCCCTGATTCTGGACCATGGTGATGTTGTCCGTCGAGATGATAATCCATGGACGCTGGAAGGTTTGCTTCCAATGATCGAGAGCCAGTATGAGTGCCTCCAGTATGAGGTTGTTGATATGCCATAGCTGTTGAGCAGCAGACCACAGCCCCAAGGCGACTTGACCCTCCAGGTGCGTCCCCATCCTTGAAGACAAGTGTAACAAGGTCATAAGCTCTGTCAAGGAGACGCCATCTAAGACGTTCAATTCCACGGTCCCCCACCGGAGATGAGGTTTGAGGTGGTCTTTGCATCTGATGTAGGTAATATGGAACATCTTTATTGGAGGTCAGGTCCTGATGTTAGGACGCCCAGGAGCACCTGCCACTGGCGCAGGGTGCGTTACTGGTGGAGTGCAGGGTGGAGTTGTATTCAGTGCCACCTGTCCGTGGGCACAGAGATGAGGTCTGTCGGTTTAAAAGTGGCCTCCAATGTATTGGAGACAGAATGACCGTGTGAGCTCTGATTTCCAGAGATTGATTATCCATCCCAGTAGGAGGAGGAGACGTTGTGTAAAATCACTGTGATGAAGGAGAGTGGCCTTTCCTGGTGGTTCAGGAGGCAGTCGGGATGGATCGGGATAAGGAGGTATGCGTCCTGGATGTCCAGGCTGAAAAGAGAGTTGTGAGCTTGTATCCTGGGCTGGAGTAGCCTGAGAATGGTCATCTGGAAGTATGGTGACAAGCTAGGTAGCACTAGTTGAAGGTGGCGAGATTTTGGATCATTCGGTATTGGTCCTTCTTGGGGACAAGGAATATTGGCAAATAGAAGACGTGTGTTATGGCTGGGAAGTGCACAATCTCTATTGCCTCTTCGGCCAGCAGCATGGCCGATGTTCGAGCGCAGGAGCTGCTGTTGAGTAGGGATGTAGGTGTCTGCTATGGGTGACAACATTAGAGGCTGGTCGTCTCTCTGTGAGTTTGAACCCAAGGGTTGGTGACGTATTGGTCCACCAGGATTTCCCAATTCTGCCAGAATCATCCCAGTCTCCCACCTACAACTGGAACAACAAGGGGTGGGAGGTCAGAGCTGCTTGTGCCTGTCACTTCTAGGCCTTGTCATCTCTGCTTCCTCCCTTGGAGCGGTCTTGGCAGGGCTGGTAGGAAGAGGAAGAGGAGGAGTCCCGTCCTTGTGATTGAAGTAAGTCCTGTATAGGCTGATAAGTGCACAACTTGGAAGGCTGATACCCGGACGTGGGTCTTGGAGACATGTCTGTTGAAGAGAAAGGTCCCAATTCATGAGCCCAAGGTAGCCCAGGTGACACGTAGTCGTTATCTCAACCAGAGCAGCGTGCATGACATATGTTCCACCTGCAGCTGGAGGTACAACACGACAGTGGTAAGGTGGTCCAATCGGTTGGGATTATCCTCTGAGAGGTCCTGACCTATGGCTCTGGAGGCGGCCATGACTGAGAGAGGCTTGAAGGAGTGTCTGAGTTCAGTCTCCACATAAGTTGCTGTCGGGGACACGAATAGTGGTAGAGCAATTAGGACCTGTCATACGGTGGATATCCTCGTCAAGTGGGTGGGCATGGTCGGCCATGTCAAAAGAATGTACCGGGAAATCCTCCTTCTTTTACTTGGGCGCCTTGAACGAGGGTGTGAGAGACAACTTGGCGAAATCCTCGTCAAGAGCGGTAACAATGTCCTTAGTCGTAGTTTAGGTAGGACGGAAGTTGGGTTAGCCCATATATTTCTTGTCCACGCCTGAACCCAGGGAAGGAGCCACTGCCGCAATCCAGTCCGCCACCTCGTTCAGAACAAGTAGAGAATCATTGTCCAACACCGATCTCTGGTAAGATGGTAGAAAGGAGAAAAGAGTCGGACCAGTAGACCCAAGAGCGTCAAACTGGAGAGCGGCTCCTAAAACGGCATCTAGACCGAGACGCCTTGCTTCCACTGCATTGTGAAGAATAGCCACGAAAAGCCGAGTCACGTGTTCAAGAGGATCTGGCTGTAGACGAGCCTCACGTGTTCATGCTAGGTGTGTGTAAGGGCAGCTGTAGGGGTGCGAGTAGAGATGGCTGGGAAGACGCCAGGGGAGGCGTCTGAAAAGACGCTTGCACAAATGCTTGTGGAGGCCCTTGGAGAGAGGCTAGAGGTGCCATGGTCTAAGCTGAAGGCACCGGGTACAGCGGCATGGGCTGATGTAGCAGCAGCTGCAGATAGTGGAGTCCATGTAAGGGGTCTGGTAAGGCTGTGGAGGCGTTTGTTGATAGATAGGGTGTCCCAAGCCCGGAGGCACTGACAGCATCAACTGCATAGGTGCTGTGGGAAACTGGTACATCTGCTGTAGTGGCATAGAGTGATCTACTGGCGCCACGCCAGCATCATCATCACGGCCATAGTTGAGAAGATGGAGGTTGTCGTAGCAAGCATAGGCGCCTGTGTAGAGATGACGATGGAGGTGGTAGGGGCCACAGCTGCTGATGACACTAGACAGGTGACGTGGCTAGGGGGTGGTAGGCTCAGATACTTCAGACATTTTCCTGACACGGTCTTTCAGTTTATGGGCATGCTGGGACTTTCGCTTCCAAGATTCTCGTAGGTAATGGTCAAGAGCTGTGGGGGAAAGCGGGAGACAGTCTTTATGTTTGGCTGACCGGGAGCACAGGGATGTGCAATGTAGGCCCAAGGGATGGAGATCCCACGCCGATTTATTACGGCGACACTTGCTACAAGATGGCATGTTATCTGCAATGAAGCAGAGTGTAGTCACAATGCGTCCCCACATTTACGCAAAGAACGCAAAACAACCCCACTTTAATAAAAAAATATTATTGCCAGAATACGTCAATAATGAAGTACCAGGCAATACAAAAGAACACAGAATGCATGCCACGAAAAAGCTTGACTACTTGAAACAACACAACACCTGAGATAACCATGGTGAAAACCACCACCAGGTGTTAAATCATTTTGCTATGGCGTAAATCATATGAAATTTTGAAAACACAAACCGTAGGCACAATTTGTCACAAGAAATATTCACTATAATTATTAATACACAAAGGATCAATGAAAAAATGGGGAGAGGTCTTTCTTCTGTGTGTTGACAGCAGTAATGTGCTGATCTGTGACATCATTGATTCCATGGTCAGGTGGGGGCTGTGTGATAGGGTTTGGCTCTCAGCTATTTGAAAACAATATCTTCAACAGCAAGACCTTATGATTACTGTGTAACTGTATTTATGATCAAATAATTCAACTTACTCTCCACCATTCCACAGCTATGATTGGACTTGGAATGGCCATGAATCGTTTCCTGTGCCTGAACCTTCGTCCAGCAGAGCCTGAAAAATAGATTGAGGATTGAGGAAATCTAAATATTGTTTACATTTGTATACTTATCCTGCATTACTCCTTAATGCATTTACTGCTTAAGTCTTTAAAAGGCATTTAAAAGTGATACACATTAGGAAGAGAATTTATGGATGTCAACTTCTTTATTATGAGGAACACAACATTTCAGAGTATATTCTTACATATTCATCAACTGATGGACCTCATCTATCTGTACCAGACAAGTACATCATTTATCTGTACAATATACTGACCCCCATCTGTATGTACCATACAAGTACATCATCTATCTGTACCAGACAAGAAAATCACCTTGCTGTACCAGACACTGACCTCACCTATCTGGACCAGACAAGTACATCATCTAGCTGTACCAGACACTGACCTCATCTATCTGTACAAGACAAGTACATCTCCTAACTGTACCAGACACTGACCTCACCTATCTGGACCAGACAAGTACATCATCTAGCTGTACCAGACACTGACCTCATCTATCTGTACAAGACAAGTACATCTCCTAGCTGTACCAGACACTGACCTCATTTATCTGGACCAGACAAGTACATTATCTATCTGTACCAGACACTGACCCTATCTATCTGTACCAGACAAGTACATCTCCTAGCAGTACCAGACACTTACCTCATCAATCTGGACCAGACAAGTACATCATCTAGCTGTACCAGACACTGACCTCATCTATCTGGACGAGACAAGTACATTACCTAGCTGTACCAGACACTGACCTCATCTTTCTGTACCAGACACTGACCTCATCTATCTGTACCAGACAAGTACATTACCTAGCTGTACCAAACAATTACCACATCTATCTGTACCAGACACTGACCTCATCTAGCTGTACCAGACACTGACCCTATCTATCTGTACCAGACAAGTACATAATCTAGCTGTACCAGACACTGACCTCATCTATCTGGACCAGACAAGTACATCATCTAGCTGTACCAGACACTGACCTCATCTATCTGGACGAGACAAGTACATTACCTAGCTGTACCAGACACTGACCTCATCTATCTGTACCAGACACTGACCTCATCTATCTGTACCAGACAAGTACATTACCTAGCTGTACCAAACACTTACCACATCTATCTGTACCAGACACTGACCTCATCTATCTGGACGAGACAAGTACATTACCTAGCTGTACCAGACACTGACCTCACCTATCTGTACCAGACACTGACCTCATCTATCTGTACCAGACAAGTACATTACCTAGCTGTACCAAACACTTACCACATCTATCTGTACCAGACACTGACCTCATCTAGCTGTACCAGACACTGACCTCATCTATCTGGACCAGAAACGTACATTACCTAGCTGTACAAGACACTGACCCTATCTACCGGCCCCAGATAGGTACATCATCTATCTGTACCAGACAAGTACATCATTTATCTGGACAATATACTGACCCCCATCTGAATGTACCATACAAGTACATCATCCATCTGCACCAGACAAGTACATCACCTAGCTGTACCAGACACTGACCTCATCTATCTGGACCAGACAAGTACATCATCTATCTGTACCAGACAAGTACATCATCTATCAGTACCATACAAGTACATCATTTAGCTGCACTAGACAAGTACATCATCAATCTGCACCATACAAGTACATCATCTATCTGTACCAGACAAGTACATCACCTAGCTGTACCAGACACTGAACGCATCTATCTGTACCAGACAAGTACATCACCTAGCTGTACCAGACACTGAACGCATCTATCTGTACCAGACAAGTGCATCATCTATCTATACCAGATAAATACATCATCTATCTGTACCAGACAAGTACATCATCTATCTGTACCATACACTGACCTCATCTATCTGTACCAGACAAGTACATCTTCTATCCGTACCATACACTGACCTCATCTATCTGTACCAGATAAGTACATTATCTCTCTGTACCAGACAAATACATTATCTATCTGTACCAGACAAGTACATCATCTATCTGTACCATACACTGACCTTATCTATCTGTACCAGATAAGTACATTATCTATCTGTACCAGACAAGTACATCTTCTATCTGTACCAGACAAGTACATCATCTAGCTGTACCAGATAAGTACATCATCTATCTGTACCATACACTGGCCTTATCTATCTGTACCATACACTGACCTCATCTATCTGTACCATACACTGACCTCATCTATCTGTACCATACACTGGCCTCATCTATCTGTACCATACACTGACCTCATCTATCTGTACCATACACTGACCTCATCTATCTGTACCACACACTGACCTCATCTATCTGTACCTGACAAGTACATCATCTATCAGTACCATACAAGTACATCATTTAGCTGCACTAGACAAGTACATCATCAATCTGTACCATACAAGTACATCATCTATCTGTACCAGATAAGTACATCACCTAGCTGTACCAGACACTGAACGCATCTATCTGTACAAGACAAGTGCATCATCTATCTATACCAGACACTTACATCATCTATCTGTACCAGACACTTACATCATCTATCTGTACCAGACACTTACATCATCTATCTGTACCAGACACTTACATCATCTATCTGTACCAGACACTTACATCATCTATCTATACCAGACACTCACATCATCTATCTGTACCATACACTTACATCATCTATCTGTACCAGACACTTACATCATCTATCTGTACCAGACACTTACATCATCTATCTATACCAGACACTTACATCATCTATCTGTACCATACACTTACATCATCTATCTGTACCAGACACTTACATCATCTATCTGTACCAGACACTTACATCATCTATCTGTACCAGACAAGTACATCATCTATCTGTACCATACACTTACATCATCTATCTGTACCAGACACTTACATCATCTATCTATACCAGACACTTACATCATCTATCTGTACCATACACTTACATCATCTATCTGTACCAGACACTTACATTATCTATCTGTACCAGACACTTACATCATCTATCTGTACCAGACAAGTACATCATCTATCTGTACCATACACTGACCCCAATCAACCTGAACCAGGTCTTTATACTTATACTTGGTATTCACATTTATATTTCATGAACCCCTACTTTTTTCAAAAGAGTATATAAATCAATGCAATCATCATGTGTCTATCCAGGTTTCCTGCTCACCAAAGTAAGCACTTACTGTTACTGTGTGGTAAATCCACATAATCAATTTCCTTCCTGAGTGTTTCATATGTGGTTATGACTACATCACAATCAGCCAGTGTCTGCGGCTGTGTGAAGCCTTGCTTGCTCACTCCAGTGTACACCTGCAACCATCAATGTCAAGATTTAGTCTTCAAGTTATGTTTTCATGAAAGCTTCCCACATATAGTCTGGAAGTTAATTTAAGGTACCGACATTTACTACAAATCACAGGTGGAACGAGCATTCATTGTAACAGCCATCTGCATAATGCTACCCCTGCGTCACAGGGCCATATGACACAGTTGAACCAATCAACTCAACTCGAAAGGTTGCACCTGAATCACGCACGCACAAATACAGTGTTAGTGTTGGGCGTCTCAAGCAGTTATTTATTAATATTTATCCATATATTTTGCATTCTTTTTCAGGTCAGTGTTATTGACTTGAATGTAACATTCCTTGACACATTATTATATTTCATGTATCATACTATTAGTTGTAATATATCATACGTAATTATTCATTTAGACAAATCATTGCTTTATGGGTTTCGAAGAAATATTTTAATATTTTCATAGATGATTCGAGACTTTCGGGGCTATTTCGGGTGAAAGAGAATCAAATTCTGAGCCAAGAATTGCACAAAGTGGACAAGATCCGATTAC
Organism: Haliotis cracherodii; assembly: GCF_022045235.1. Taxonomy (NCBI): domain Eukaryota; kingdom Metazoa; phylum Mollusca; class Gastropoda; order Lepetellida; family Haliotidae; genus Haliotis; species Haliotis cracherodii. The sequence goes on from NW_027266286.1 coordinate 38,178,823, forward strand.
GACATGTACTACAAAGCAGGAATCTGAAATTTGTAGACGATTCCTAGAAATTCTTTGATAAACAATTTTTTTCTCACGAATCCCACGAACTACAAGAATGTTTGGGAATCAAATAAGATATATTTTAGATTCTTAAGAAATGATTAAGAATATGTACGAATATGTAAGAATTCATATCAGTGGTAATTCGGGCTATTACATGTCGTAGTGAAACAGGGGTATATGTATTGCACTATTTTTGGTCCCACAAAATGCCCTCGTCGTCAGATTCGGAGTCTGTGCTGTCACCTAAATAAACAAACAACAACAACAACAGGCTGGACAGTATCTGGTTGGATACAGTATTGTTTCCAATACTCTTCCTCAACTTTGATAACATGTTGAACACAGTTTGCCCAACGTACATCTGTAATTTCTCCCATCCCTTTCAAGACAATCTGCTTAACGTCGGCAAGCTTGAAGGTCTTATTTTGCCGTGCGACCATATTTTTCAAATCACCCCAGATTAGTTCGATGGGATTCAAGTCACAATGGTAAGGAGGAAGTCTAAGCACTTCGTGACCGTGTTCTCTCAACATGTTGTCAATCAAATATGAGGGCCGGGGTTTGTTCTGAAGAACCAGTTGGTAATAGTCAGTATTTTTGGCTTTCGTGGGCCGAGCATTGCGGTTGTTGGCCAACCACTGACATATCTCACCTTTGGTGGAATTTGAGGTTGGACAAGGGTTAATAGGATCTCGACAAATGTGATAGGGAGTATTGTCCATAACCACCATTTATCAGGCAGTGCTAAGAGGAGCAGCATATGCAGTGAAAACCTGATTATTCATCTCGGTATGGTAGTCTCTGCCATCTGTAGATCTGGATCTGAACACTAGATCACACCCAGGGAGGAAACCTCTGTGGGAGCCTGCATGGAGGACAATCAGGCACTCCCCTTTACCTGGAGGGATCTTGCGCTGCGATCTCTGGTATCTGGGTGAGACCATTGGTAAGCCGCTGTGTGGCAGGCGTTAACCCAGGTTTCGTCCAAATAGACAGGCTCATAGCCTTCTTCTCGTTTCTTTTTAACAGTGCGCAAATAATTGATACGCAAACGAATGATATCTGGTCGTTCACACATTGCTAGTTTCGACCCTTTCGTCTTCTTGTACTGATATCCAAATTTGGAAAGGAGTTTACAAATGGTCCATTTGGAAATATCTAAGTCATGCTCTGTAAGGGGAATTTGTTTTAGTTTTCATGTGGAAATAAATTCATTTTCTCGTGTTTACCGCCGAATCACGTCCCTGACAACTTTCTTATCAAAGGAATCTAACTTTAATTTCCTATCCTGTTTTGAGATGCCCCCTAAGGGATGTGCAGGGGAGCGTGTTTTTATGAGAGTTCAAAATCTTAACTACGGTTTGTTTGCGAAGCTGTAACGCATGAATTGTTCTTTTCATGTACTTTGAAATGTCAAAGAAGGGCGAACGTCTTTCACTTTCAGCCTTAAAGTATTCAAATATTTTAACAACGAAACCTTTTGCATCAGCGGAAAGATGGTTGCGCTGAGACATCATCAAATCTAATGCTAACACCGTATTCGTGCGTGCGTGATTCCCGTGCCAGCTTTCGAGTTGAGTTGATTGGTTCAACTGTGTCATATGGCCCTGTGACGCAGGGGTAGCATTATGCAGATGGCTGTTACAATGAATGCTCGTTCCACCCGTGACAAACAGGTCTGGTTGTTGATGAAATATAGTGATAGCTAAATAGACAGATTTTTTATTGATGCACCAATTCTCTTTAAGTGTAATATCCAGTTATGTATGACTGTTTAATAATCTCATACCAACTTTGACTGGAGTAGGTCCAATAGTTTTTCAGATATTGTAGTAAACGTTGGTACTTTAAATTAACTTCCAGACTATAGTTGACATTGGAAACACATTGTTTATACTCCATTATGAGACAGTGTTAACATAATGGTGTTTGTGATTACAGTGGATGTAGGATAGCCTGAGAGTATTTCAACTGTTCAAATAGAATCAGAACAAACATTCCTTCTCTTGTTATCCAAAGATTTATTAACTTTAACGTGTAATATTCCTCAGATTGATTCATTCAGCTCTCAACAATTTAATGGTTGTTTTTCCAAGCACTGGCATGTATAATCTGTACAGTTGGGGTAATGATCATGGTAATAAATTAGAAAATCCTCCTAAAAAATCAATGACATCATTTCTTTACAAATTTTCGTGCTGAATTAATTAAATTAAACATAATTCTTTTCCCTGAAAGTAAACATAGATTTCAAATGAAAGCAATATAATTGTAACTAATTGATGGAATATATATTTTCATATTTATGGGAACAATGATAGTTCTGTACATCAATTATGAAAATAGAAATTGGTAACAAATTATTGATTAAATTTTAATATCACTTAATCTGCCATGACAGTGAAGAATGTTTGGTTCTGATTGGTCAAAATATTATTAAAATCAGTTATCTAAGTCCATTTGATATCTAAAACTTAACATGTGTTTTCACACAAAAACCTTGTGTCAGTAAAGGCTTGGTTCCAAATTAAAATAAGAGTTATCAAATCTACAGTTTGACTACCGGGGTATCTCAAATTTCAAAATACTGTTGGTTTATCTCCAAAATGAATTTCTCAATGTTCAAAATGAAAGTAAAATAAATTCTGTATTATGTAGAAAATACAAGTTGAGATTTAGAACACATTCATTCTCAGTGTTATGTGTCACAATTAGTACAAAAAAGGTAAATTAGTTTTATCATTTTTAAAATACATTTTCATGGAATCTGCAGTGAAGAATAAATAGCGTCCCACGAAGGCAAGTGGCTGGATAACAAGTTGGAGGATATATACCCTGTGTAAAAAATATCACCACCCAACTGGACACAACTAATGCATCCATTGATTTTTCATTCTATCAGTGTTAGCCAGATCAATCAATACTTACAGATGTTCCCACTGATAATCTAAAAGCCTAGGAAACAGTCATGAAAACACCTCACTGAACACTGCTTTGACAGAAATGATCATGCTTTTGGTGATAAACCAGACAATCCTGATGCACCAAAGTTGTTGAAGCAGCAGACTAGTCGGACATAAATTTCATTAAGATTTTTAAAACAAAACATTTTCAGTGCCTCAAAGTTTCTTTGACCTACAGTAAACGCTTATTGGGGCTTTGTTTGAAACTTTTCTTCAGCCAATGACCTTTGAGTATGGCCTTGTCATGATTGATCAGCACAACATGTTTTCAGAAACATAGTGTGATGGTGGCACTGATAGTCAATATCTGACATAACCTTAAAACATACCTATTAACAAGGGGTTGCTTGATGTACATGCAAGTTGAATGAAGGATTGATACTTTTCTAGTTTCTGTTTGAAGCAAGGATGCACTTGAGACTTACAAACACATGGAGTGTCTCTTGTCGGACATGTTTCTTGATCTCCTCCTTCCACTGGTGGCAGATGGAAAAAGGGGAGATAATCAGAGTGGCACCTGACGGAATTGGGGACTGAAACACATGAAGATACATAACAATTTATACAGGGAGAACTGTCAGAATGTATAGTATTCAAAAACTGTATGTTATGTGCAGGAGACAAACATATCACAAATTATTAACATGAGGATGGCATGTGGGAAACAAAGGTGTGAACTGTCATTGTTTACTTACTGACGATACATGGCAGTGTGGGCACTTATAGCATCCCCGGTAGGCGTTGTTGAGGTCATAGTGCAGACACTGTGCATGCTGCCATAGGCCACAGACAACACACTGCACATTAGTCAGCTTCTTTTTCTTGCTTTGTCTGTCATTTGCATCACCTCCACAAACACATTCAAACCACTGTTTCTGACTGATGTGCGTGTTAATGAAAAAGGTGGCTGGTTTAAAACCATTCTCCTCAACTAGAACGTGAAATTTCATGTTTTTCTCGCTCTTCCCTGACTTGTTCAGGGCTTTAGTTTTCCTTGCAACATCTGCTGTTATCATCATCCTTTTCTTTTTGCCAAAAGTTAACCTTTTGTTCTTGCGCCTTCGTAACACTTTGTCTGCTGTAGGTTGTCCTGGCAGCCTAATGCTTTGTACATCAGATTCATTGGAAGATAAGGCACCAGAATCATGACAGTCCATGTCACAAATCACATCTTCATTTGACATGCTCTTTGAATTGTGAATGGATGAGTTACTGCCGTTTTCATGTTCACTAACTTCACAGATATGTGTAGATAAAACCAGAACCTTAGGTTTGGTATTTTCATCCATAGCCTTCATACAGCCACTGCTGATGCCTGACATCAGTTCTGTGTTCTGGTTGTACTGATGACTACTAACTGATGGAGGATTGTCACTCATGGTGACCGATGTCAGTTCTGTGTTCTGGTTGTACTGATGACTACCAACTGATGGAGGATTGTCACTCATGGTGACCAATGTCAGTTCTGTGTTCTGGTTATACTGATGACTACCAACTGATGGAGGATTGTCACTCATGGTGACCAATGTCAGTTCTGTGTTCTGGTTATACTGATGACTACCAACTGATGGAGGATTGTCACTCATGGTGACCAATGTCAGTTCTGTGTTCTGGTTATACTGATGACTACCAACTGATGTAGGATTGTCACTCATGGTGACCGATGTCAGTTCTGTGTTCTGGTTGTACTGATGACTACCAACTGATGTAGGATTGTCATTCATGGTGACCGATGTCAGTTCTGTGTTCTGGTTGTACTGATGACTAGCAACTGATGTAGGATTGTCACTCATGGTGACCGATGTCAGTTCTGTGTTCTGGTTGTCCTGATGAAAACCAACTGATGGAGGATCAGTCCTAAAATTGTGCAATCCAATTTTACTGTGTTCCAGTGTAGTGATCTCCTGCAAAAAACAAAAAACATATACATATTGATGATAACTTCAGAATCCTGCTAAATACTTGATAAACAAATGTTCCGACGAAATATTTTAAAAAATAGTGACAATGCTCTATTGCTCTTTAGGAACTTTCAAGTGAGCTTTGGCCATCGACTGAGGAAAGTATGTATAGTAACTGGCAGTGATGCAAAAGGTCAGTAATCTCAGGGTTTCCCAACCTGAACACTGGTTTCATTTGTTTTAAAATTTTATTTTGCTGAAATGCTGGTCAAATTCCAACAAAATGTTAATGCATCTTTGTGTGTATGAGGCTGTGTAATTGATAACCCATATGACTGACCACTGACATATGCTTGACAGATTTTTGTCAACTTTAAGAAAAAAAAGCTGCCAGGATAAAATGCACTATTGCAGTGCTAGATGTCCTACCAAAACATCTTAAAGGATATGCTAAAACATTTTCCACAAATGATTATATACTGAAAAAACAAAAAAGTCAATTTCATGCCATGAACAAATTCAAGCCACTTGAAGGTCCATCGCTGTTTTCAGTTTAATTGCAGGACATACATGCTAAACCTCAAAATGTGGCCGATATCAGTTATATATAAATGCACTCTGTCATCGAATAAAATACTGGCTTAAAGATACTGAAATGCCAATGACAGAATTCCGAAGAAAGTCTGTAATATGCTTAAGTACCATGAAAACTGTGCATACCAAACCTATGTATCTACTGTACACACTTCATTGTTTTCACATGGATTTGGATTTAAATGGATTGATCAGTGTGTTGGAGATACATTTGCTTGTCTTTGTTTGTATAAAAAGGTTGCAACTGATATATATCATCAATCATAAAATAGTATAAAAGCACATAGTTCAAGCAAGATGTAACATATATAAAGCCTTTTAAAGCCTAATTAAACCTGAGAAGTACCTTGCCCTTTTAACAGATAGAAAACAATGTAATATGTGGATAAGACTGAGAATGGGGTTGTTATGGTTGAAAGTTAGCTAAGGAAGATGGTTGGGGATTTATTTAAGTTTACATTTATGACCTCTGTTTAATCCAGGTATATAAAATGAATATTATTTTATCTTAATATGTAACTCCAATAAGAACATAAGACACCTCTAACTGCCTAAATTGTATTGGCATAATCTGAATATGTATATTTAGAATGGCCTCTGTCTTTGAACGATGTAAGGTTACTAAGAAACTTTGTCAAAACTATGCGACAAAGTTTAGCAAATACTGGAATACTATTATATAAGCTACTTGTGAATTCATGTACCACTGTAATATACTTATATGCACTTTATCTGTATATGGGCCAGTGACCTTCATAGGAACAAAAGACTTCACTTGACACTATTAACTAAAACATGTAACTACACTACCAAATTACATTTGGTGGGAAAATGCATGTAAAGTTTCATCAAGTTGCAGCTTCATTGGTCCAATGGTTTCTGAGGAGATAATGTGTTTACTACTCACAAGAAGGACATGTCATGCAATGACAGATTAACCAAGTAATGAAAAAATGAGGTGGTCCTTAGGGACCAGCCATTTGATATATTTTTTGAGACAGCTGCAAACCCAGATATTTTTTCAATTAAAACTATGAGCCAAAATATTTGTTTCTAAAAAACACATTTGTGGCAGACAATTTCCTTTTTTTCAAACAATTAGGAGCATACAGGGTAATTAGTTTTATGATGTACATATGAGATGGACATTTTCTGTGATGGGGTCATATGAGAGAGATGTCCACAGTTTCTGTTGGTTGGGTCATATGAGAGAGATGTCCACAGTTTCTGTGGATGGGGTCATATGAGAGAGATATCCACAGTTTCTGTTGGTTGGGTCATATGAGAGAGATGTCCACAGTTTCTGTGGATGGGGGCCATATCAGAAAGATGTCCACAGTTTCTGTTGGTTTGGTCATATGAGAGAGATGTCCACAGTTTCTGTGGATGGGGTCATATGAGAGAGATGTCAGAACCTACCCCCTGATCACAGGAGATGGATATTTTCTGTTGATGGCGTCATATGAGAGATGTTAGAACCTACCTTCTGATCACAGTAGATAAACAGTTTCTGCAGATGGGGTCATATGAGAGATGTCAGAACATTCTCAAGTCGAAATTAAATCGACAGTTAAATTGTCAGTCGTCACCATTGTGTCCAGGCCTAAACGTTCGTAGCACATCAGTATCAAACGAGGTGGGACTCCTTCCTCCGAATTTTTATCCGGTAGTATGCATCAACAGTACACCTATGCAGGGTTTTACTGAAACTATTTAATGGCAACCCGCAGATCCCGACGGTTCAATCGTACGAATGTGGCCAGTGCACTTTACACAGGAACTCATCTGCAAAATAGTGATTTAGCGGATACCCATGCAAGGGGATCATCTCATGACACCAACAGCGGGACTACCAAGACTTCTTGGGCCCTTCGGAGATACACTAACAACCCTCAGGGTGTTATGGACCCCAACCCTCAAAACTGGTATATTTCGCAACTACGCCAACACATAGCAGAGGAATTGGTGACCGTAGACTTGCCAACATCAATGACGAAGGCACACATCTCTACACACGCAACTCTACCTCTAGCAGAAATGGACAACAAAGGACATTAGAGGAGGAGAACTTGCAATCAAGCATTTATCAGGACAATAATGGGACAACCTTACAAGCAATAGACACTGAACATATGAATTCTATGACGTCACCACCTGGCAAGGTCGACCAAAGAAAAGTTAACCTATCAGTGTTGCTGCAGACTGTGAAATCCCTTTTAGACACAGTCTCCATGCTCACAAACAACATTCTGCCAGCTCATAACCGAATCTCACCACCAGAACCAGGGACCAGCAACTGAGGGTGAATGTATGCACACAGAACCAGCTTTGCAATTCATCACCCCAGATCCAGGCCACAGTACAACCTTGCCACAAGAATGGAGGGAAACATGTTCGAGATTGGAACAGTGAATTGCATTTCATATGAACTCCTGATCAATGACTGCATCAGCCCCTTTCCATGCAGAATTTTATAACAGTATTTTCATGATAAAAGAGGATAGTGACTGAAGTTTATGGTTGTTGGTCTTAGGAACTCGATGAATTTCTACAAAATATCATTACACTGAGCACAGAGACAACTAATTCTCAATGATTAATACCATAAACTGTTCTCTGCCAAAGCTGCCGCAGCTATTGAGCAACTGAATCAAAGACTTTACTGGGGAACGACAGATCCAGACATCCACAGGAAAGTTTTCATTTCCAAGCAAGTCAACCAGTGTGATCTTTACCAGGACGTAAGACACATAACGGATTTCTGCCCCTATCAGCAGAGGCATGTCAAACCACATGGCAGGTTACCCAAAGTTTCCGAGGACAGGTGCGCACCCCTGGCAGTTCCCAATCCTATGGACTCAAGAGGACAACCAATCGTGTTCTTTCAAGGTCAGAAAGTGTGCAATAACTACCAAGACAACTATTGCACATTCCCACAGTGCCGTTCCTTACACATCTGTGTTACCTGCAAGATACCGCACCCTAGAAGTAGATGCCAGCAAGACCGGACCCCTGATTCATCAGACAGAACTGGCAGGAATTGGAAACATCAAAAATGACTTGGCTTACAACAGTTGGATGCAATTCCATTATTATTGATTATAGACAGTCTCCAAACCAAACAAGAGTTCGGCACTCACGTGGCTTTATCCCCCGCCCCTGTTGCAGAATTTATGACATAATTAAATCTAAACAAACCCAAATCTTTTTTAACCAAGGTGGAACTTGTAAAAAAAAGAAGAGTTTGGAATCTAAGTCCATCTTGTTGCCATGGAAAAGTAAAAAATAAATATTTCTAAATAGCAAAAGGCACCAGTTCAGCATGTACCTGAGAGACCTGCAAAGTTTCATGAAAAAATATTGAACGGTTTCGGAAACGAAACGTGACGGACAGACGTACGGACGGAGCCCGTTTCTATATCCCCCGGATAGGGGTTAGGGTAGGGGGAGGCGCATTGGTACTGAGTTGCATTTTTTGCTTGAGGTCAGCATTAATTTCCTACATCACAGAATCAAACGGAAGTATTTGAAAAAACAAAGACTCATAGTGGACATGACAGCACCACACAATGATCTACTTAACCCCAGCTTAAACTCGCTGATTGATAAAGAGAAGTACTCCTCTCCTATGTCAAGGCAGATGATGCCATCACCTTCATTAAGCCATTGGTTCCTTTCTGTGCAAGACTGACAGATGCTTGTGAGTTAGTCTCTATTCACCGAAGTATCTGGCATATCTACACAGCATCAAGTGTCAAGGACAACTATATCATTTTGCATGACTGGTATTTGGGTGTAGATCCAGCCCAAAAATCTTCGACACACTCTCCACAGCCATCTGCTGGAAAGCCAAAAACTGTTACAACATTACATACATTCTACATTTGTTGGATGATTTTATATGTATATGTATGAATCACTGACCAGAGGGTATATGGTTATATCAGCACTGATACAGATGTTTGAAGACCTTGGCATCCCATTAGCAGCACACAAGACCATAGGGGACCCACCACATGCCTTGAATACTTGGGTATCACTTTAGGCTCTGTCTACATGGAAGTCTGTCTACCCGAAAACAAGATTCCTCATATCTTGGCCATCATTGACAGTCTGCTACTTCAAAAGAATGCAGGATAGACTTTGACATGTTGAGAGAGTTCTTGCGGTTTTCAGTGGGGTGTATATGTTTATTCTGGAAACAGATATCACGTTGTTCACAGATGTTTCAGATTCTTTGGCTATGGAGGGTATTTTCAAAGACAATGGTTTTCCTCACCATGGCCACAAGCACTAACTGAATAGGCCGGTCAAGAAATGTCTATAGCATTGTTGGAATTGTATCCCATAGTATCAGCGGCAGTGTTATGGGGCCACAGGTGGGGCAGGAACTGCATCAGATATCATTGCTACAACACAGCCACTGTCCGTATTGTGAACAAAGGCTGATCAAAATCTACTATTATCATGAAGTTGATGAGAAGGATGATACTAACTGCCATAGAGTACCATTTTGTGTTTGTAGCCAATCACGTACCTGGGAAGGTAGTGATGCACTCTCTCAGTTGCAGATCACGAGATTCCTAAAGTTTGCCCCAGAAGCTTATCGATTGCCAACCCTGTGTCCCACCATGGCCAAGACGAAGTATCCATAACGGAGAAGATGCACATGACAGAATTCGACCTCGAACAGTTATGGTCTTGTGCAGTGTCAGAACATCCCATGTGTATCAGTCAGGTTAAGAAACCTTCATCAGATTCATGGCCTTGTATGATGTAGTTTGGGGCAGCGAACTGCTCCCTTTGTCAGAACAGACACTGTTGCTCTTTGTGACCTACTGTTACAAAACACTCAGTCTACGGTATTCAACCATCAAGTCCTATGTTTGTGGAGTGAAATTTGTGTACATGAGAGCAGGTGCAGATAATCCATTGGTGACAGGGTCCCTACAGACCATTGTTCATGCAATTATGAGAAACCAGTGTCCTTCCAATTGGTCTGACTGCCAGTTACCACTAAGGTGCTGAGTGACATGTGTCATGTGTTAAACCAATATGCTTTCCTTAGAAGTTTAGCCTTCTTCATGAAAGCATGTGTTGCTTGGCCTTCTTCGCATTTCTCAGATGTGGGGAATTTACATGTGAGGTATTCCACTGATTCACTTGTGCTTTAATTCAGTGGGTCTTGCCAACAACTTATCTCACTTTCTAACTCAACTTAAAATCATCTAAAACTGATCCATTCCGACAAGAGTCTCACCATTCACAGAGTAGGCAACAACATCTGTCCAGTTTCGAGTATGTTCACCAACCCACTCTGGTGGACCCAGGTGACTCGGCAACCTGAGGCCCCCCTATTTGTGTCGCTGGAGAGAAAGGCTCTATCAAGAACTTTCTTTATCAAGCAACTAAAGATTCTATTAGCAGCAGCTGGTTACAACCCAGAATCATACAATGGACACTCCTTCAGAATTGGTGCTGCTACATCTGCAGCAGCAGCAGCCATACCAGATGACATGATCAAGACACTCGGACGTTGGTCATCTCAGCGCTACGTACACCTTATTCAAACATCAGAAGAATCCATTGCCGGGGCTCCTAGATCACTGTCTGCTGCTCGTCAAATGCAACACTAAGCCTTAGCTTGGCTACCATGTATTTGTAAGCATGCCTCTGGGACACTGATAACTTGAGTGTAGTCAGTTTGCATCGATACTGCCAAAGTGTGTTTTGATGTAATTGAAAAACATGTACCATGTTTTGAAACCCATCAAAGATAGCAATTTCTTTACTGCAAGACTAATAGTTTAGTTAGCAAGATTAGCCACTGTTGGTCTGCATGCTTTTTGTTACCTTCTTGGTTGTATATGTATGTGTAGTTCAATGTCATCCAAACAGATTTAGTTCGCCACTATCTTGAGTCCTGTCATTATCAGACAGCAGTCTAGTGCTTTAGCATGTTTAGTCATGAATCCGTCCAGGTGATTTATCATCTATATGAACATGATGCGGAAACAATTTTAATTTTTCACAGTCGCAAACTTGTTGTCAATGCTGTGTTTATAATTCACCGTAATGTATTCAGTGCAATGTATATGTTTTTTCTATTAAACTACTTCTTATGGGGAATTCTCAGTCATCTCTTAAAATTTTAAACCAACTGATCATTTGGCAGTTATCCACAGATCCTCTTGTGGATCTTTTACCCCCATATGTACAGTAATCTAAGGCTCTCCTGTCAATCTAGTTGACTCAGTCAACAGGACACGTAGTCGGTGTCATAGACTCCTGCTTGTTTGGCTTGACTGGGGTTGTGGTCACCATGGTACTTGATCACAAGCTGGTGCACTTACCTTTTAATTCCAACCAGCAAGGTCATCCTGACAATCAGCGCAAGTAGCTGGGGTGCACAAACCCCTACTTGGTGTGACCTGGCTTCAGGACATTGGTAGAATGTGAATCTCCCTCCGCCAAATCTTGATAAATCTTTATTTCTGCATCATCTGTATGTCGTTTCTCATTAAAAATATCGACTTATATGAATACTATTGACAATACCATTAGCATTTATAATTGCAAACAATTGCAACAGATCAGTAGTTTGATATATCATTACACTCCTTGAACCTACCTCCTGATCACATGAGAAAGACAATTTCTGTGGGCGCGGCAGACTGGTGCGAGGATGCAGGAGAACACAGCTGAGTACCTCCACTGTTTTCCCAAGGCCCATTTCATCTGCAAGAAGCCCACCGGGAGGCCAGCTGCTCATAAGGGGTCGTTTCATAACAAGCCTGGAAAGGAAGAACTGAATAATGACTACGTCGTTCAGGTGGAAATGTTAGGTATGAAAAATTATTGAGTTTGTAGAAAATCTGTTAAATATTTAAGCTCTTGTTTGACTACTTATCAAAATGTAAGCAATAATTATGAACATTTTAATCTTTCTACAAAAAAAAAAACACATTAAGGAGGTGCAATCTATATTCTCAGCTGAGTGTGTTTACAATGACATGTTCAATCACACTGGTTATTTTAGAAATTAGAAGAATGTCTCACAAATATATCTACATCATGATACTTTTTTTAGTGTCAAGTAAATCTGTCCATGAACCTTTTTCATCACGAATTGCATTATATATATATATATATATATATATATATATATATATATATATATATATATATATATATATATGCACTGTGAGCAGTGCTACCTGGGCAGTAGACTAAATTACTACAAATATTTTCTTCAGATATGTAACAAATTATGAAAACAAATAAGAAACTATGTTGAGTGCTTGATCAGTTCTTATTAGAAAACCTTTCAGAAATTGGTGATTCTTACAAAGTTATTTGAGGTGATATAGATGCACATACAGGTGAAAAAAACAACCAATGTGTCAACTTTGATGATGCTTTTGATAAACACGACATTCCATTTAGTGAGGAGGAAGATCTACCAATTGATGATCGTATATCCCATGACGGTGTGATAAACAGATTTGGGCAGATATTGTTAGACATGTGTTTTTCATTCCAGCTATTTATTGTTAACGGCAGGGTATATGGAGACGCAGGAGGGGAATATACATATTGTGGGCACCAGGGCTGTCGTGTGAATGATTACTTTATCTGTTCTCCAGATCGTCTTCAATACACTGACATCTTAAACATTGAAGATCATATAGAGTCCGATCTTTTACCATTAGAATTGAAATGTAAATTCCCAAACATGAACAACCAAGATGATAAGCCAACATCTGGTTGCTTTAAAGAAAAGATTGTTTTGAATGAATGCTTTTGTGAAACGTTTTTAAACAGCCTGCAGGAAAGGATGGTGTCTAAAAATTGTAATCAACTACTTTTGAGTAAACTGGATTTTAACATAGATGGGGCCATGGATGATTATCTTAGATTCTGCAGATTGTATGGGGAAAAGAACTAGAATTATGCATTATCAACATACCAAGGCACCAAGTGACGAATGTAAGATGCTCGATAAGCACTGAGAACATTTAGACGTAGACGTACTGACTCCAATAGAAATATCCACTGCAAAAAGAGGAATCACTTCAAATCCTGCTGTAGGAAATATAAATCTGACTTGTGTAAATTTAGGCTAAAAAAACAGGGCGCCTTAGATGACTTGGACACCCGTTCCCCCCCAGACAGTTATAAGGGAATAACCTTCATGAGTATTCTTGGAAGGATTTTTACAACAGTACTTAATTCCAGAAGTAAGAAATTGGGCTAACATGCAAGAAAAGATTCCCGAAACTCAAGCTGGTTTCAGAAAAAAAGACTCAACATCAGATTATATATTCACATTATATGCAATATTCCCAAAATGTCTATCAAGTCGGAAACACAAAGCATTTGTAGCCTTTGTCAATTTTGAAAAAGCTTTTGACTCTGTTGATCATTATAAACTATGGTACTGTTTAAGAACTACTGATCTTCAGGGGAAAATGTACTCTACATTTAAAGCTACGGTATGTATTCAAATATCAAATCATTTGTACGATGTGGTGACGATGTAAACAATTTCTTTCACTGTCATGTTGGCTTACGACAAGGATGTATCTTCAGCCCGATATTGTTCTCGTTTTTTATAAGTGAATTATATTATGAAATTATGGCTATGGTATTCAAATGTTCCCAAATGTAATTGAATTTTTTATGCTTCTTTTTGCCGATAATGTCATTTTAGTATCAGATTCTGTTGTTGGACTACAAAAACAACATTTTAGAATGTTACACCGAAGTGTGGAAATTATCAGTTAACTATCATAAAACAAATATTGTCATTTTCAGAAGAGGGGGTTTTTCTATGGTAAATGTGTTAATGTTCTGAGCCATTTTTATACATATCTTGGTGTAATGTTTACCCATACAATGAACTTCAAGAAAAGTGTCTCAGACATAACATCACGTGCAAAGAAGGCCTTAATCAATGTAATGTCTGTCTCGCAGAAAGTAGGAGCTTTTACACCGAATATATTTTTTGGGATAATTTGATGCCCAAATTCAACCTATCCTGTTAATATGGATCAGAAGTATGGGGATTTCAGCCATATGATTGTCTCAAAAAGCTACAACTTTTAGCCTGTAAAAAATTCTTATCCATTGTTCCTTCAACACCCAATTGTATGGTCTATGGCGAGTCTGGCATGTAACCATTATACATCAACTTCTAAATTATATGTTTGAAATACTGGTTTAATATTCTTGGAATGCATGAACGCAGAATTCCCAAACTTGCCCATTTTGTCATTCAGCTATAGTAAATGAAATTCAGTTTACTTTTGTATGTCCTCATTACTGTCATCTAAGAAACAAGTTTATACCAGAACGCTATCAGTCAAATTATCCTGTACCTGCCTGTGTTTTTCTTCTTTCGTCAAAAGTTGATGCTGTCATATTAAAACTGGCTATGTATGTTAAAAATGCAATTTCCCTCAGAAACAAATTGTTAAACAAGAGTATATATCCAAATATGTAAAACTGCTTACCGTACATGTAACTCCTTTGTATATGGGCCGGAGGAATGACGTGCAATAAAAACTTTGACTTTTGTTTGACTTTGACTCACCAACAGCCTAATCACACTTACACTCCATTGTGTTTGTTGTAATACAAAACTTTCCCATCCTTCATTGTAACCTCAGCATACAGAAAATGTAAAGCAGGTCCTAAAACATGAGAATATAGATCTCATAAAGGCAAAATATGAGCTGCAATTTCATTTTGGACTGTATTATCATGTTGTTAATCTTTACTCAGACAGCCTGCCCAATGCAGGAATTAAAGTTGACCAGACAAGATGAAGAAATACCCTTTGTCACAGACTGTGATTATCCAAGATTTTTTTGTGATGTTTCAAAAGTTAGAATGGTTTTTCAAATGGCTTTTGTCCTAACCAAGCCCATGTAGACAATGACAGAGCTATCTAACCTGTGTGTGCAGGAGTGTGTGTTGTACCATCATGGTATCTCTCCTGACTCAGCATCCAAGTCACAGCCTGTCTCTGATATTGTCTTAACACTGGCTTCAGGCATGGGTGCTGCACGTCTACACACAGAGACTTTATCCTTTCAATGTGGCACTTCTTCACACCTTCAAATAACTTATCAAAGTCATATTTTTCCGTCCTGGACAAGCCATCAAAGTCTGAAAAGAAAAAGACTGATCAAATAATATGAAATACATTAGTGATTTAATGAATAGAAATGAAACTTGGACCATTAATGTGACTTCAGTGGTAATTGATGTAACCATATATTAACAGGGTGTCAACATACACACTGTGACTGCAGTCCTCCAGTAAACGCTATCATAATTTTATCAATCACGGAAGAATCACATCATTAGCGCAGTGTTTGTCTGAGATAAAGATTCAGATCATAGTGAAAGGCCCTCGTGCACAAGTTCAATATTATGTTGACATTCATATATAGAAGTTGTGAATATCAGAGAAAATTGCATTGTCCATGTTCACACCCTCTGCATAGTTGTAACTTTCCCGATTTTCATGTTACCAGTATATAACTGGACGTGTTTGCTTTTACTTGCAAAAACAGACGCAGCCCTATCACTGCCATTTCCTCTGTACTATGTACTTCCAGTCCAAATACATTACTTCCAGACCTTGATTTTAATCAAGACAACTTCTTAAACTGCCAGTTACAGCCTTTCAACACCCTGACCGGCTTCCTACTTTATGTTCTATTAACATTACATTCCTCTGCCACATACAGTTATAGACAAGGGGTTATGTGGACAGCTGGTGACTGTCGACAGGAATATCGCTGAGTGTGGGATTAAACAACAAACAAACAAACAAACAAACAAAAGAGTCTGAGTCAAAATATCAGTATAGGGATATACATATATATATATATAGGGGCATGGTCTCATGTCAGGTTAAATCAGGATCTAATATCAAAATAATCAAAATTGTACAATTAGATGATAAACATACTGTGTTTTCAATGTAGAGCTAGGTAACCTGTAGATTTAACGGCGCTAAATTGAATTTAGAACCGAACGCGCAGCGTGAAGTTTCAAATGTTAAATTTAGCGGGGTTTAATCTACAGTTAACCTAGCTCTACATTGAAAACACAGTATGTTTATCCCCATTCTACCATGACTAAATAAACCGCGAACTCTTTGGTGTTAACAAATATACTGAGTGAAGCGGCATTGGTTGAGTCCAGTGTTTTGAGTGGGTTATCGATCTGAATTACGGAATCACCGAACAAAATATGGTGCTGTATATACTCAAGCAGTTTGTTTACACCGTAATACTTCACCCGAACATATGACAGGCATTGAAAGCCTAAAGCACGGCAACTTGGTAAGCTAACATGAGGTGGGAATCCCTAAAGAAAACAAAGCAAGTTTTGCAAGGCTTTCGCTCTACATCGCAGGTCACCATTATGACGTCATCTTGCTCATTGTGATGCAAAAGATATGACGTCACAGTCATATATAGAAAAGCGCCAAAATTCCAAGCTTCCTGTTGTCTCCAAAAAGAAAATACATTCCCTTTGTAGATTTCTATCATGTTTTCTGCATGAAATGTATTGCCACACATCCTTTGGATATTGTAGTAACCGCATCTGTGCATTTTGTAACCTGTAATTGTAGATATAATTATTTAAATATGCCTACCGACAATGACTGAAAATAGTACTATTCTATGAATATTAGCTTCATTGGTGATGCGGCCGTCAAACCAGCTGTTTCAATCAGAGGGGGTTTATTGTGATTTAATAGCCTCTGATTGACCAATCAGAATCGAGTAAATTCCAAATTCTTGTTAGAATATGTTTTAAAGCCAAGTACCAAATTGCAGTTTATTAGTGGTAAATAGCTGCTGAATTATTGCTGCATATGTGTTTTTACATATGGCTGCTGAGGTACATCGCAGGACAACAGGCCTGAGGGCAACAAATTTGTTAATAAAATGAAACTGCATACAAAGTGCATGCACTGATCCAATAAAATATGTACATCAGGAAACAATGTTCCTTGTCACCATGTCTCTTTACAGAATAGTTACATGCACCATATGCAATACTCTGCAGTGTACAGTTGTATACATGTCAGCATTGATATTCTTTCTATAACACTGCAATGAATTTCTTAAGGGAAAAATTAACAATTTGAAAAGTATAAAACAGTAATGAAATTCTTAGCATCCTGTAGCAGAGAATGGTGGCAATACAGTATCCTTATCAGACAAGTGCCTGTGTTTTGTTCACATAAAGACTATAATTGGCCAAAAGCGATATTTCACAATAACCTCAAAGATGACCTTGACCTTTGATAGACATAACATAAAAAATAGATGCAGTAGAATTTGTAAAGGTGCATGCACACATACTCTCCATACATATCCACTATAGTATGATGTCCAGAACGCTTTAAAACAGTAGTCTTTTGAAATGCATAGTTACACATGTATACATAGGTGTGTGATCTTTGACAAATCCGAAAAAGGGGTCACAGGTAGTTGATAAATATAACAATTATACTCTAAAAGAAGGTAGGGTATCGTGAAATATTAATGTTATTATCGGACATAGAAATATCAGCTTTGAAAAATGACAGCCAGAAATAGAATGGTTTCTGAATTAAAACCTTGCACCCCAACACACCTGAAACATTGCACATGGACCATACAATTCCTTCTGCACTTGGAGGAATTAAAGGACCCCCTACCATGGATCATTCTTGATTTTGGCACCTCAGTGAAATGTCGTCAAATGTCTCCAAGCCATTAATATTGTGGGTTTTCATTAGAGCGGAGGCAGTTATTTCCGATAAGGTAAGGGCTAAATCCTATACAAATAAGAACATAGTGCATTTGGGCGATGAGTTCTCTCAAATGTGGTTTCGGTCAACTATTACCACAATATGAGGTGTGGCTGTATTTTTTGTGTAGTGGGTTCGTAACACGGCACGAAAACGCAAACCCAGAAGTTCAGCATTTACCGATGAAGGGTGGGTCTGACGATGACTTTGGTCGGAAATTACCGATAATATATATTGAACTTACAACTTTAAGTAATTAGTACCTGTGTGTTGTGCTAAAGATATATTTATGAAATCCACACCATGTAAGACCCAAAATAATATCAATGTGGTAATGTGACGAGAAGACGGCGATAGACTTTAGCCTGTTTCTAAATTCCTTCGATTACAACAGAAATGCTAAATATGCTTTGGATACATATTTCTTTTGCAACAAGCTTTGTTGTTGTAGTCATACAATTTCTGCCACTGACTTTATGATGGTTTGGAGAAGGAATATTCTGTCGCCAGACAAAAAAGAAGTTATCACAGACCTGCATGTGAAAAGTAAATCCTGCAGAGAAATAAGTCAACTGACAACTGTAATGAAAACAGGCCTGTGTCCAAGAGAACTGTTCAGCGTGAAGTTTATCGGGAAGGCTTTCACAGAAGGATTGTTCGCAAACGCATCAGAATTCAAGATAGTCAACATGTAACAAACATGAAAGAAAGTTTTGGGGTGCCGATCTAAACTGAGAATGACAATTATTGGATTCTGGGATAAGGAACTGTGAGTTTATTAATGAATTTAAGATAGGAATCAGGACTGACAACAGTGTATTTATGTGTGGCGAAAGGTGCAAGAAGATATTCGTGACATATGGGAATCTTTGACTGTTGATTTCAGCAAAAACTAATACGTGAGCATTCCATGTAGGATTTATAGGACTATATACAGCAAAGGGCTAATCTACATCACCAAATATTATGTATGTCAGTTTAACATTTTGTCTTTGGAGAGAAACAACAAATAGAACAAATTACACTTCCAGGTATGTGACGCCACTCAAGTGTCTGTTAACATATGGCACAATACTGTATATAAATAAGACAGTGCAGCTGCAGTAACCTGAATACCACAGAACGTTTAACAGAAGTATATATTTTGATATACTCATTTATGAAAGAAAACAGATCAAGACCAGTTGAAAGATTTAATTCATTTACATTCGTGAACCAACAACATGTTACCCTTTGCAAACGGCACCAAGAAAAAATGCCAGAATAACATTTAAGCAGAAGGCACATTCAAACTGCAGTGCTTCAATGTCTTCATCTGTCATTCCCAGAAAAATTGGATCCACACAAGCTTTGTGGTACCCCCAGGGACGCAGGTTACACCCGATCCAATCCTGTGGTACATTATTCTCTGGACCCTTGCACACGAAACAGATAGTGGCATCAACCATGTCATCGCTATAGGCATCATCTGAATTGTCATCCACAGAAAACTCTCCTTCGTCAGATGTCGCACTGTCATTTTGGTTCAACTCTTTCTCTCTTTTCTTCATTTCTCGTTCAGCTTTCATCTCTCCTTTTCTCTCTGTTTCCTAATTTCCTCTCTCTCTTTCTTTTTCAATTCCCTTTCTTTCTTTTTCTTTGCTTCTGATTCTAATCACTCTATTTTCTTCTGTTCTCTTTTTAATCGTTTTCTTATTTTTCCCTCTCTTCTATTTTCCTTTTTTCCCCCTCCTCTCAAAAATCTTTAAATACTTTTCACCTGTGACAGCTTTGGCCAATGCCACTCGCTTTTGACCCAGCCCTGGTTTCTTCGTAGCTGAAAGTATTGCAAGATATTTCTCAAAGACTAATGGAACCATGTCGCATGAAGTGGTATCTGCAATATTCTGGACAGAAGCATCAGGGACACAAGACTTCATAACTAGCCAGATGTTGTACACTTCATCGTTCAGCAAGTCAGCAAAATGCTTGATGAAAAGTTGTGTCTTCTCTTCCCCCAGTGCAGCTTGAAAAGATGTTAGTGACATTTGCTGTGTTGTTGTGGCTGAGGTAAGGGCTTCATGGGCAGAGGTAGGTTCTAGGTCAGGAGATGAAGGTGGTTCAGATGCTTCTTTTCTTTCAGTGAAACTTTCCGACGGAGTTGTCGGGGCCTGCGTAGCTGGCTGGGTAGCAACAGGTGATGCAGTGGGGGTACCACTAGCTTCATGTGTCAGGATAGAGGACTGGCCAAAAACGCTGCTTGGAGTCATCTTGTAAGTTGACAGGGGCACAGACGGAAACCCTTTACAGCTATGTCAACAGTGGTTGACTTCTGCCATGCTTGACGGAACACTCAGGCAAATGTTACCTTTGTCACGTAATCACCTACATGTTCTATTTGATAGTTTCTTACAGACTTCCGCCATGTGCCCTTCATGAGCTGAAAAGTCGCAAATCTAGAGGCTGTATCAGGTGTGAGTGAGTGAGTGAGTATGGTTTTACGCCGCTTTTTGCAATATTCCAGCAATTTCACGGCGGGGGACACCGGAAATGGGTTTCACACATTGTACCCACGTCGGCAATCGAACCCAGGTCTTCAGCGTGACGAGCGAACGCTTTAACCACTAGGCTACCCGACCGCCCCATATCAGGTGTGAAGCATGTTCTTGTGGTCAATATAATTCAATGCCATTATCCCTACAGATGTCAGAAGCTGTCATGGTAAAGGGGCGGTCGGATAGCCTAGTGGTTTAAGCGTTCGCTCGTCACACCGAAGACCCGGGTTCGATTCCCAACATGGGTACAATGTGTGAAGCCCATTTCTGGTGTCCCCCGCCGTGATATTGCTGGAATATTGCTAAAAGCAGCGTAAAACCATACTCACTCACTTACTTTCATGGTAAGATGAGTAGAATGCCCATCAACTAGGAGCAGGACAGGGCGTTAAACTCTTTGCTGATCTGGAATAAAAACATTTTTGAGGCATGTAGTGAAGAGTTCAGAGTCCATTCACCCATTTTCTGATCTACCTATGACAGCTTCTTCAAAGCCCTCCAACATACTGTTTGCAAATCGCTGACCCTGGGTACACTATAAGAGGTGGCTTGTTGTGGCCACTTGCGCTAACACATGCAAGTACAGTTATTTGAGACTTGTCATTGGCAGTAAAATTGTACAGCACTTGCGAGCTTTGTGCTAAAACCTTCCCACTTTTTTGACACATTGGGAAGCCACTTTTGTCAACGTTATAGATCCTAGTTGGATCATGAAGAAGATCTGGCTGGTTGATCTCTACAGTGATATACTGTTTAAAGTTGTCAAACCATCTTTGCTGGCATTACAAGTGCCCGCTCTTTAGCTGATTGTGCCGGTGATCTTGTGGAGATATTTGGATGTCTCTTTAGGAACCCCTTATACCAATCTTTTCTGGACTTGTTGTCTTTAAACGGATTGTCACGGCCATCTTCCGTTAATATTTTCTGAACTGTTCATTGTTTCCTGAAATAAGATTACTGTTTGAAGATGGCCTTTTTAAAAAGAGATTTACTACACTAAATGCTATAATTATAACATTCTTCGTTAATTTTTATCAATGTGATATTAGGATTTTTTAAGTTATTTTTGGTGAAAATACTTCATATGTTACAATACATACTGAACCGTAAAAGAAACATCACCATACT
Organism: Haliotis cracherodii; assembly: GCF_022045235.1. Lineage (NCBI taxonomy): Eukaryota > Metazoa > Mollusca > Gastropoda > Lepetellida > Haliotidae > Haliotis > Haliotis cracherodii. The sequence goes on from NW_027266286.1 coordinate 38,200,811, forward strand.
TAGATATATCAGAAACCTTATTTGTCCAAACACTGTAAACATACTTTGAGACACATTAAAAAGATAAAACTTGGCAAAACTGATCATCAAGGTTGAAATTGAAATTAAAGTGTCGAATGTTCTTAAAGTGAAACACAACACTAGTCTCTGAGAAAATGGCATCACAAGGCAGTATCTCATGTGTCTGCCATGTGCATTGATGACTGCCGTGCAACGTCGATACTTGGAATGGATGAGGCAGTTGATGAAGGCCATAGGCACTTGAGCCCACACTCTGAGGAACGCCTGATGCAGTTCAGCTGCAGTTTGGTTTTTTCCCAATCATTTTTATTCAAGCTTCAGTGGTTACATACACAGTGATATATTTATCTATAGCAATATCAACAATTTGACACAGCATATTTTTCTAAGCGTAAAAAATTGGATAGGCCTTGATCATGTAGGATCGAGCAAGATGTTCTGGCATGAAAGTTGTTAACACCATATTTATGAGCAATCATAGAAAGATAAGCTAATAATAAAAGAATACACAATACCAAACTATAATATTTTAATCATTATATTGGAGAAACACTGTTGTTTTTCTTTGGCAATAGAGTCAAAGTGATTGGAAATAATCAATAATAACACACAGTCAGCAATCTATGTAAGATTCAAGGCATCATGTAAACCAAAATACGATTTCCACAATCTGTTGTAAGTACAAAGCTTATTGTTAGTTTTTGCTGACAGATATTCTAAATAAATAGCATCTTTTAATACTTGTTTAAAAACGTCCATTGAGGGTTTCATTTTCGTTAAACTAGAAATAAAAACGTGTCTCTTAGCTAACATAATAATATGATTATTTGCAGATTTTGCACTTATTTCACCAAACCATACATTAAATCTTGTAAAAAGTATATGACAAGTTCCAACAGAATTCAAAAAAGACTCCAAGTTCTGCCAGAATTCAAACACATATTCACAGTCATAAAATTCATGCATCAAGTTTTCTTTCTCTATCTTGCAAAATTCACATAAATCATCATCGACAAGTTTCATTTTATACAGTTCTTTTTTTTATATATCATTCTGTGCAGGAATCTAAATTGAAAATCTATCAATTTTACATCTCTAATGTCTTTCCTAAAAGAGACAAAAACTTTAGCCCATTCTAAGCATTCACCAAATTCAATCTCCCATTTCTTAGATATTTTGGGTTGCGAGTCAGAAAAAATAAGTTTATCATAAAAAAGTCTTGAACCTTTTTTACAAATCAATAAGTCCTGATAACATGGAAGAATATACATGTCAAAGTATAAATCTACATCAAATTGTTTTTTAATTGCTGTTTTCCATGTTCGAGGAATAATTGAAATAAGTTGAACATAATGCAAAAAAGTCCCTTTAATATTGTATCTTTCTTTTAGGATTTCAAAGGGAGTAAATCTATTTCCCTGACATATATGTTTTAGGGACCAAATACCCTTATTATACCAATCTTTTATGAAAAAATTTGGGGAGTTCAAGTAGTGGTTTAACCATAATGGTTGATTCATAATGTTTTCAATAAGAGAAAGGTCTAATTCATATTTTCTAAAATATTCACACCAAGCTTTAATAACATCATTCCAATAAGGGTTAGAAGCTTTTGTGTATATGAAAGCATTTGAACCTAATCTTCGTTTTTACTGGAATGTCATATTGCTGACATTTCTGATGTTTATAATACATTTACTTAAAAAAGAGATTTTTAGAGATTTCACAAAAGTTTTAATATCGACATTCTTAGTCCCCCATTTTTATATTCCCTCTTAATATTTTCTCTTTTTATTTTATCTGTTTTTCCGTTCCAAAGAAGATAAAAAAATATTTTATCTTATTTCTTAATAAAAGCATCAGGAGGATTTGGGAGTGCAGTGAATATGTGAACTAGCTGTGTTAAAGCAAGTGTTTTAATAACTGTAATTTTCCCAATTAATGTTAAATGCCTTTTTCTCCTGTTTGCTAAAAGTTTAGTGATATTTTCTAATCTTTTACGAGTATTGATTACCCATAAATTCTTTAATTCCAGGTTAAGAATAATACTAAAACTTCAAAGTCTCCATTGTGCCACTCCAAGTTGATCTGATCACATATTTTTAATCTGCTCCCAGCAAGGGCGCCTATCCATACAGCCTTTGTTTTATCCATATTTATTTTTGGTAGAAATCATTAAGTGTTTTAATTGCAGCATTAAGACATTCTGGAGTACCATCTAAGAATAATTCAGTGTTGTCAGCATATTGACCAAGTTTATGTTCTTTTCCATGCATCTCTATACCTCTAATGTTTGTATTCTCTCTAATAAGTATGCTAAGAATTTCAGCTGCTAGAATAAAAAGATATGGGGAAATGGGATCACCTTGTCTACATCCTCTTTTATTTTCAAAGAAAGAAGAAAGATGGCCATTTTGTATGACACAGGAAAAACTACCGTATTTGTCGTAATAAGCGCCCCGCTCTAATAAGCACCCATGGCGGTATTTGCTAATATATTGGCTAGTGAACAATCCCAATTAGCATCCTTTCCAACTGATCAATGTACACAAGACTTATTTATTCTTGTATAATTACGCACTCGTGTGTTATATGCACCCTTAATTATGGCCAATTAAATTCTCAAAAATATATCTATCGTGTGTAATACACACAGATTCTTCTTTTATATCATTTCAGGCTGTCGGCATAAACCACAAAATTTACAATCTTTCAACTCTGTTTTTTTTTCTCACCAAAAATATATTCTAATGAGAGCCCCCTATTTCTAATTTTGAGAGCGCCCTAGGCGCTTCTTATGTCGAATAGGGTATTGTTTATAAGCATATTCACCCAATCAACAATATAGGATCCAAAACCAAATTTTTTAAGTACGTCTATGATGAATGATTTGGAAATTGTGTCAAAGACTTTCTCAAAATCTATAAGAAAAAGAAGACCTGTTTTATTTTGTTCTTTTAGATGGAATATGATATCATATAATAATCTTATATTTTCTGCAATGCATCTTCCTGGTATAAAGCCAGTTTGATTTTCATCAATTAGAGAAGGGAGAGTTTTCTTTATTCTATTTGCAATACATGCACTCATTATTTTGTATAATACATTTAGGAGAGTTATAGGTCGCCAGTTTTTAAGTAAAGTTCTATCCTTTTTGCCTTTGGGAATACAGGTGACGATACCGCTGTTAACTGTTATTGTTAATTTCTTATTACTAAAAGATTAATTAATGTATCTGAAGATCCAAGGGCCTTATTCCTTCCAAAAAAATCAAAAAATTCTATGCTGAAACCATCAAGACCTGCACTCTTATTATTTTTCATATCCCTGACAACTCTATTAATTTCCCCTTGAGTGATTTCTTGTTCCATACTATCTCTTAAATTCAAGTTAAGTTTAGGAGTTTTGATATCTTTTAAAAAACTATTTAGGTTATCGTTTTCGAAATTTGGATTAGTATATAATTTTTGATAGAAATGTTTTTGTTGCTCTAGTATCTGGTTTCCATCTGTAATCATATTACCTGAATCATCTACTAGTTTATGTATCAATTTATTTGTAGAATTTCTTTTCTCTAAATGGCAAACATAACTGGTTGGTTTCTCTCCTTCACCATACAATCTTAGTCTGCTTCTAATTTCTTGAGCTCTTACTTCTTCCTCTCTTATTTGTTCTAATTCTAATTTAAGCTTGGAAAGTTTGGCAAATTTATTTTTGTTAACATGTTGAAAATCATTTCTTATTTGATCTTCTACCTCATTTATATCTTTTTCAAGTGATTGTATTTTATTCCTTTTTTTTCTCTTCAAATAAGATGATATTGAAATTGAATTTCCTCTAACTTTCATCAAGAAGGTTTCGAATACAATTTTTGCTGAGTATTTTAATTTTAAAAGCTCTACAGGATCATTATCCTGGTCATTACAGGCATATTCAAGTTTAACTTCTTCAAGTGTTATTTTAACCATATCACAATATTCCTTATTATATAACAAAGATGAATTTAATTTCCAATAACCCTTCCCTTTTTCTTTGTTTACAGATGTGGATAAGGTTAAAGAGATGGCTGAGTGATCCGATTTGTAGCCTGCTGATATATTTGCATCTAGTGTAATATTACTTACATTCTCTGATATTAAAAAGAAGTCTAGTCTACCTTGTTGTCAAGGGTTCTTTTTCCACCAGGTATATTTATTAAAAGTAGGATTCAGTTCTCTCCAGATATCATAAAGTTTATATCTCTCCATATTTTCTATAATAAGATTTCACGCTTTTGGGTTGTTATGTTTATAATTTTCAAGATCTATGTTTGGATCTATTACCAAATTCCAATCACCACATATAACCCAAAAGTCATTTTCAAATTCTAGCATATTTGTAAATAACTGTTTATAAAAATTTGGATCATCATTATTAGGGCCATAAATATTAGCAATTACCATATCAATTCCATCAATATTTAGTGAAACAATTATGAAATTTCCATTTTTATCCTTTTTATACGAATGTATATCGATTTCACAGTTATTGTTAAAAAGAATGGCTACCCCTCTAGCATTAGATCTTAAAGGAGCTATAATACTTTGTAGGCCCCATTCATTTCTCACAATTGTTTCATATTCCTCAGAGATATGAATATCTTAAAGGCAGATTATGTCAAATTTATTTTTACGATAAATATTCATTACTTCTTTGCGTTTATTTTTATTTGATAGCCCTCTACAGTTAGCAGATATTATTCTAATTTTACTAGTCATTGTCAAATTTTAAAAGTATGATTGTCAATTTTATAGTTTTTTAAAAGGACATAATTGAGAAAAACATAAAAACAAAAACATGTACCTCCTTTCATCAGTCTTGTCCACCTATTGGATCTGATACCTAAAATTCCACCTATGAGTATCTAGATATTTAAATCATAAAAGAAAGGCCAAATCAAATTTACTGAGGCCTTGGAAAATATAGGTACCGGTATTATGAATTAGCATATATCTTCCTGCTAATCATGCTAATTATTAGGTGAAATCTACGTTAACTAACCTATTGTATAATTAATCATTAGATTAAAAAATCTAACTAAAGATTGATGTGCTAGAATCAGCAGGTATCACTACGTATATTAGATCTAGATAATGATAATCAAAATACAATACATCAATACGAAAAGGAGAGATTAGCATATATCTTAATGCTAATTGTTAAATGCAAACTAAGTTTGACTAGCAAAATAAATCTAACTAAAGATTGATGAGTATCTTCTCATATTAGACCTAGATCTAGACGCCATGGTTATCAAAATCGAAGCAAAATACACATGTATTTTTTCAATGAAATAAGAGATGGTCTATGCAGTAATCTATCTTGATATTTTGCGGATTGTCATCACATCAATACTGTTATAAGTTTTTATAGATAATACTGTTAGATCTATTTGGATATAACTAAAATAATTACCTCATTAGCAGTATCCATATAAAATATCCACACTCCATGAATATTGAACTAAAACATTTTCTACGTTCAATAATAAAAGTTGATCAAACCTAGATCAAATCAGCGGCTAATCCGTTGTTAGCTTAATATAGTTCCATGCTGTCAGAATTCAAGTCCAATAAGGAAGTAGGATATAGCTTGTCAATCACGAACCACTTGCTATGAATATTCTTCGTTGAGACCCAGGGGTCTCCAGGGGGAATCAGAATCCTCATGAATCTTGAGAATAACTTGGGTACCGTCAACATCGATTCTAGTATGCACCTTACAGTCTTTTCTTAACTTGAAGGCTTTTTCTGCAAGCAGACCTCTGTGCTTTTTCATCGTAACCGGTAGATCTGTCCGGATACTGACTTTATTCTCTTTCAGCGGTTTCCACTTCTTATAGCTGAGTTCCAGTGTTTTGTGCCTGTACCTTTGGGGAAGCGAACTTTGCAATAATCGGTTTAGGTTGTTTTTCAGAATAGAGAAAAGTTGTCGTCTTCCGTGGGAGGCGATGCACCGCCGAAAATGCTATGTAACTCACAGCTTCGTCTTCCGAATCGTTGTCGTCACTAATCAAAGATAGTACTTCCCTAACTGCTGTCTCGGGTTCCTTATGATCCGGTATCCCATAAAAATAGCGTTAAAGTTCAAACTTTCAAAGAGACCGTCCATTCTTGTTTGTAGTTTCTTGTTTTCCATTTTGATCATGTCAGTCAGAAGACTTGTATTGGCTTCGATTGTTTCGTCATATGACTTTTGATCTCCGTAACAGCCTGTTGGATCAAGTCACTTTGAGCGGTCTGTTGTGTGTTGGTCTTCTCATCCGGCATGGCCACCTCGTTATTTTTTTCAGTTGATTCGGAAGTCATTTGTTTTTCGTTTTTGTCCATGATATATTTGTCCAGTGTTTCATTTGATTTACTTTTTTTTATTTTGAGGTTGACAGCTTTTGTCCACTCCTTAAATTAGATAGCATCATTGGCCATATCTTGTAGATGTGAATGGATTTGGGAGAGTGATGTGTTACACGTCTCGCCTGTTCGTCGCCATAACCGGAAGTCTTCTGTTCAGCTGCAGTTGTCGGCCTTGGTCGGACGTCATTCAGCCGTGCTCAATGGGATTTAAATCGGGACTGAGGGCAGGCCACTGCATGGTCTTCTGCTGTTGGAAGTCTCTTGACTCTCTCTCTGCCATCTGCTGTTGAGATACAGTAACAGCTCTTGTCCTAGAAGTGGATTCTTCTCCACTGATGGTGGCGCCAATGCTGGTGGTATTGCCCACTGAAGACAGTCCCGGCGTGGTGTCAGAATGGGTCCTCGGTGTAGCCTGTGACAGTGGAGGTGTCTGCTCGTCCACTGTCAACACACGGTGTCCATACTAATGTGTCGCTGGTGTCTCCTCATGGTCTGTTGAGCAGTTTCCTCAGCAATAACAAAGCGATCTTGAAGATGCTGTCGCACAATCTGACGATCCTGACGTCAGGTGGTGACCCTTGGTCTTCCACTAAGTGGTCGGTCATCTGTAGTGTTGGTGGTCTGGTACCATTGCTGGAGCCTGTATATGGTCCTTACGTGGACTTGAAAGGCATTGGCTACTTGCTGGGCGGTTTGTCCAGCTTGCAATCGTCCAAGGGCTTTGTGTCACTGAATTCTTGTCAATCTTGGCATGTGGTAGCATTTCAATAACAAATGAATGTTATCCGATCTGGTTGGATTTTTATAGGGCAAGAAATGGGGGAACCCATGTGCATTTCAATTTGCTCCGAACTCACGTGCATTGGGTTACCAGGGCCGTTGCTGTGATGCATTTTAGTCATCTGCTTTGTTTTTTTATCATCAAATTTCATTATTCCGGGCAAGCCAATGTTAAATTTTAGAAATTTTGACCAAAATTACCCAGATATTTAAATGACAACTTTTCATGCAATGTTACTTGGGGTGTGGTTTCTTTTGCGGTTCAGTATACATATATAAATATATATAAATATATCAATACTAGATCTATTATATATTCTATTTTGTGTTTCTAAATTTATTCACATTAGCGCTTTACTTTAGGTATGTAGTGGAAGACCAAGGGTCACCACCTGACGTCAGGATCGTCAGATTGTGCAACAGCATCTTCATGATTCTGACGTCAGGTGGTGACCCTTGGTCTTCCACTACGTGGTCGGTCATCCGTAGTGCTGGTGGTCTGGTGCCATTGCTGGAGCCTGTATATGGTCCTTACGTGGACTTGAAAGGCATTGGCTACTTGCTGGGCGGTTTGTCCAGCTTGCAATCGTCCAAGGGCTTTGTGTCACTGATTTCTTGTCAAACTTGGCATGTGGTAGCATTTCAATAACAAATGAATGTTATCCGATCTGGTTGGATTTTTATAGGGCAAGAAATGGGGGAACCCATGTGCATTTCAATTTGCTCCGAACTCACGTGCATTGGGTTACCATGGCCGTTGCTGTGATGCATTTGGGCGATCAGTTTTATTGTCATCTGCTTTGTTTTTTTATCATCAAATTTCATTATTCCGGGCAAGCTAATGTTAAATTTTAGAAACTTTGACCAAAATTACCCAGATATTTAAATGACAACTTTTCATGCAATGTTACTTGGGGTGTGGTTTCTTTTGCGGTTCAGTATACATATATAAATATATATAAATATATCAATACTAGATCTATTATATATTCTATTTGTGTTTCTAAATTCATTCACATTAGCGCTTTACTTTAGGTATGTGAATAATTTCATCTAAATGTAAATCGAGAGAACACGGCTTTCTTGTGTATTCTGCACTCTATTTTATTTAATGCAAATTTTGTATATATTATGTATAAATCATATGTGTTTATTTCAAATAAAGGAAACATAAACATCAGTTGTTTCAATTCACTAATATTTGCACATACAGCTAGGACTGTTGGTGGTTGAGTTATTGATAAATGCCGCACTCACGTTTCAAGTGGAGGCCTTTACCGATAGAGACTATAACGACCGCCAATGTGGCGGGACGACTGCATTGTGGGACAGAAATACGTCATCGAGTCCGCGGTTGACTTGTCTATAAACATCTGGTGGAAACCCAACATAAGCAAGATATGATTGGCTTATGGGCAATGTAGATCATGAATATTGATGTCACTTTGTGGGTTAGAGATCAAGGAGGCCGTGTCGCACATCGATTGTTATGGATTGATAACATATATACATACTTTTTGGCAATCGAAGGTTCATTCCGGAAGAGGAAGTATACTAACTATTGACATTCGCATTTATGATGGTAAATGTGTATGTTTAACGTGTTTGAGATGGGATTTATAAATCCATCGGTAAATGCCACACCATCGGTAATATCCCGCCTCCACTTTATCCACAGTAACACATAAGCTCTACTCTTTAATGCAGTATTTGTGATCCAATGGGGAATGTGTCTTGAACATCTACAACATGATGAATGACTTAGGGCTAAGGACATGCTTCAAACTGATAAAACTCAGTGAGAGGTAGCCAGTATGTTCAATGTGTCTCAAGCTGTGATTTGCTTTGGAGGCTTTATAACAAGGTTCTGTACACACAAAAATGTTAATGATCATCCCCGAACAGGGATGCCCCAGGTTAAGAACACCCAAGTCAAGAATAGATTAATCAGAAACCTGGCTTTAAAAAAATCGAGCCCAAACAGCGAATCAATAACTGTTCCTTTTGTGCCAGGCCACTGGAGTTCAAGTGACTGAACAGATAATCAGAAATTGTATGCACGCAAGTAATCTACGTGCTCAGCAACCACTTGTTGTACCACTGTTAACACCATCGACACATTCTAGCCAGATGCCAATGGTGTTTGGAGCATGGAAACTGGGGAAAATCACTGATGGTCTCATGTAATGTTTATCAGATGAGTCAGATCAGATTCACTCTGGACTTTCTGGATAGGTGTGGACATGCCTGAAGGCATCCTGACAAACGTCATTCGAACTTGAACGGAAAGGCAATATGACAGATTTGGAGGTGGGTCTGAAATGGTATGGGGCCGGATCATTATGACTGCCAGAACACCACTGTATAATGTCCAGGGAAGGGTCACTGGACAGGACTACCAACACAACATACTGGCTGTGCCATTTGCATGGTCCACAAGCAATGATTCGTGTGTGTGTTAGGACGTTAGGTTTTTCCGAAACCATTCTTCTTATGGGAAGCCATTTTTCAAAGCTGTTTTTTTTTCTGATGACCAATGCTAACATTTACATTTCATGATCTCCTACTTTTTTGGAGAGTATATTTGTTACATTTATCACAACACATGACCCATTTTCAGAATGTTCTAAGATCACTGACCTATGTACTGATGTGTAATCACTAATTCCAAAGGGCTACCATTTTAAATCATTCTTGCTGCCATGATATAATGAAAATAAACCTACTGTGTTTGGAATTTGAGATCTTGTCACTGTGGATTTGATACTTCTTATTTTAATTTAAATACCTAATGCTAAAGAGCTTCATTCCTAAAAAAACATCATAGGTATTAAATCTACAGATCGATGAGCTCAAATTTCAAAATATAGTGGGTTTTCTCTTATTTAAGTAAAGCATTTGCCTCTTTACAAACAGGTTGTCATAACCGTTAGTGTGTTGTATCAGTTTTTCAGTTTCATGCTGTACTCACTGAAATCTGGTTCAAAGCCATAGAAGTGACCCATAAGTACTGTTGTAGCTCTGGTAATCTTATTTGGACGAATATTTTCACTAGGAAACTGTGGTTTCATCAGGACTGTTTCCTTGGCATAAATGATTACTTCAAGAACCTTGCTTGCAGGATCAAACTTTCCCCGTACCATCTGAAAAAGACATAGAAATATGTTAAAACAGAAAGACTGATGCCTACAAATTTAGTAATATCTAAATATTTTTTACATTTGTATACTCATCCTGCAGTACTCCTTAATGCATTTACTGCTGTATTCTGACAGAAAGATGTACTGTGTGGGATCCAGCTGTTAAAGAAAAGTTGTTCCAACCAGTTACTGGCAGCACCCTCACACAGTCGGCACGTGACCAGGAAGCGATGACGTCACATTACTGCTGCAAACATGACATCTGAACTTCGTGAGGAGTATTAGACGTAGTAATGCAGGATAAGTATACAAATGTAAAACATATTCAGATTTTACTAAATGTTTTAACTTATCCTTCATTACTCCTTAATGCATCTTTATCTGACGGTTCATCAGGTGGGCATACCTTCATATGTGATCCATAATAAACCCTCGTCAAGGTCAGATGAACCCTCACAGCATACAAGTGATGACTGGAAAATTCATGACCATTCCTGTCAGAAGGAAACTGGAGTTGATGGAACAGAAAAACCCCTAATTGGTGCAGAAATAGAATGAGGCGGGTAGCCAAAAACGAAAACTGACCTAAGAGCGAATGCGGAACACAGTAGAGCCCACTACCTGGGGTGATAAACACCGTAGAGTTTGATATCAGAGATTCAGTGGCATCGGGGATTGGTGACTAGTTGGGCTACCACCAAGGGAACAAAGCTGTGGTCACCAGCGACTTCTTCCAAGGCTACGTCACGGAGGTAGTGGCTGACGAAGATGATGTTGGATCAACAAAAGCAGCCTTCCATGACCGATTTGATGGAGCAGTTACTATGAAGAGCTTTATACGCTTATAGGATGACCGTTGAGGAAATAGTATTTCGGCTGACCTCTGTCTGTGACAAAGAGGAGACCGGCAGGAAAAGGCATTTCCTAGACTTGGGCAAGGCTTTCGATTATCGCAGGAAAACCCTCAATGCCCGCACAGGGCATAACAGAAGTTACGCCTCATCGTTAGCACCCATGATAGATGAGAAGGGAAGGGATGGTGAACAATCTGTCAGGATGTCCTGGGAGTTGATTCTTGGCAATGATGAATGGTGACATGGGTACTGCGTTCATACTAGATGCAGGAGACCAGGGTGTGTGGCTCACTGACCCGTGCTGCCGTAGCCAAAGCCAGCAGGAACATGATCTTATTGGTAAGGTCATAGAAGGAAGACGAGTGGAGTGGTTCGAAGGGAGCTGTCCCAAGAGGGTGTAATACAACGTTCAGATCTGAACTTTCGGGTCTTCAAGATGAAATAAGCGAACAAGGCCTGGAGTTTGTGTATTTTTCATCATTCTCCGATCGTCTAGGACAGGAAGAACGGAGTTAATGGCGACCAGGTAGGTAGGGATGGTAGAGCCTTTCAACCAACTGGGGTGACGCTGTCATCAGATCCTGGTCTTTGCACAGAAGGACTGGAAACAGCACCACTTGTCTACATACAGTACCCGTGAAGACGGACAATGGGCTTAAACAATAGCCCTGGCTGCTCTAGCCAAGTAGCCCTTAGCTCCTAAGGATTTCTTAGTTGTGGCTATCTGCTGAATGGGTGTAACAGAAGGTTGTGCTACACTAGAAGTTCTAGGGGGTCTAGGCTAGGTCTCAGAGGTCAACAAACCTGCTCTTCGCCAGCCCTCAGGGCGCGACCAAAATCAGTGTCAGGTTCCAAGTATCCTGGATCTTATGAAGAACCCTGGGAAGGAGAACCAGAGGCAGAAAAGAATACATGCTTAATCGCGTCGACTGCCACTGCTGACAGATCAAGCACCAGTGAGATGTAGGTTTAAAGCTGGCAGTTTTGGGATGTTGAGGGAGTCGATCTGGGTGGAGCTGCCACTCAGTGGGAGCCACCTTGTCCAGCCTGGACAGAACGTCAGCCAGAACATTCATGCAACCTGGTATGATCGAGAGGGTTTTGTAAAAAACACACCCTACTTTTCAGAGTTATCTTGTCCAGGAGCCAAGTGTAACAAACACCCTGCTTCGCGGGAAGCACATGCTTTCCGTGAAGACCTTGTTAATGATTTGGACATGGGAGTTTCTGAGAGTTAGATAAGTCAGTTTGGACAGTAAAGAGGTGTTGTGGGATACTCTCACAACAAGAGTACACCTTATATTATATTATACCATATCTGATTGTAAGCATTGTTTGCAGTTCATTGTGCAACCTGCACATGTGAAAGGTAATGGAACAGCAGTTTGTGTTATTTATACAAAGTTTGGGGTAAATATACTCAACAACAAAAGTTCCTGTGACAGCAATATTTTAGTGTATTTTTCAAACAAGTAAAGTTTGGTTTTCAATATTGTAGTACATGTATGGAATCAAAAGGGAAGAGAATATATGGATGTCAACTTCTTTATTATGAGAAACACAACGTTTCGGAGTATATGCTTGCTCCATCATCAGGTGAATGAATGCCATGAGGCAGATAGCATATATATGTATATGTAAGGACAACAAAATTAATAAGATAACAAAAGGTGGAAACTAACAAAGGATACAAGCTAACAAAGGAAGCCAACAGATGATTGGCGCTGATAAGGTGATAAGCAATAGACAATGGAAGTCAACACTTAACTTATCATAGCTAAGTAATTGGTAATGGACACTGGGCACATTACTGTTTTTGCGTCGTCATGGCCCAGCCTTTACCTTTCAACATGACAATGCCCGGCCTCATATTGCTCATATTGCTTTGTTCAGGATTCTCTTCAACAAAACAGTGTGAATGTCATCCCCTGGCCAGCTCACTCCCCTGATCTCTCACCAATCGAGCACATGTGGTATGAGATGGATCGGCACCTTTTGAAGTCAACCATGTGTTCCACAGACACTCCAGTAACTTCGAAACATGCTCCAGCAGATATGGACAGATATCCCACAGGAATTTGTGCGACGCCTGGTCCATTCTTTGAGATGAAGTTGTGTTGCATGCATCGCAACCAGAGGTGGACACACACGCTATTGATTTGTAAATTGACATTTTGGCATGTTCATGTTTTTTTATGAAATCATGCATTTCTGAAGGCAGTATGGCATATTAAACCATTTGAACACTTACAGGAGTCTTTTTTCTGTTGCAAACCGAAAATATTTCAGGTTTGGTAAAAAAACATAACTTTGCATTAAATCTTATTCAATGTCACAGGAACTTTTGTTGTTCAGTGTAAATGGACTGAATTTTCCTTGTTTTTTCGTTCAATATTTTGGATATTCCTTCATATCATTGGTAGCAGAGCATGGTTAATACCTTATCCTGTTCATTCGTTGACAGTGTATCAGTCTAAGTTTTTTCGTTCAATATTTTGGATATTCCTTCATATCATTGGTAAGTGGATATGCAACTCTTTGTCTATTAGCATTCACAGACAGTATGGCTGAAAACAAAAGTGATAGTATTGAAGAGAGTTAAAGATTTAAGGTCTCAGAACAGAAGCCTAATGTAATATACAAAGAATGATCTTTGATAGAGCAAATCTTGACATTCAAAAACAACAGATAGCAAATGCCAAGACAGCTTTTACAAAAGCTAAGAATAAGCTGTATAATTTGATAGAGGCTGAGGATTTACCTTCGCAGAGAACTGTTAGAGAAGGAAAAGACAAGATAAATTCTCTTCAAGCCAAGGCAATAGCTGTCATGGTAAAGCTTACAGTGGCTTGTGCTGGTGATAAACAGTGTGAGAAAGTAGTACAAACAGAAACTGAAATCAGTTGTATTGAAACTGAAACTGCTGAAGTTATAAACACAGCACAAAGGCACCTAGATCAAAGGTCAGATGTTACATCAAGGCCATTTTACACAATTGATAGGCTGTTTAATGACAGGACCAAAGAGGTCAAAAGTAAAGTTTCTGTAAAATCCACCCGTGAACCTCAAACAACCAAATTGCCTACACAACCAACTTGTGGTGAAATGACAGGTTATGTTATGAGTCACCTAGTCAAGCAATAAGAAAGGATATGTGGAAGCAGCTTAAACAGGTGTCGATTTCAGTGTTCTCTGGTGACGTCAAAATGTATGAAAGCTGCATTTGTCACATGTATCGATCCTTCCCCAGGTACTGCAGAATATAAACTTCTGCAATTACAGCAATACTTATAAGACAGCGCTTTGAAAGTTATTCAAGGGTTAGGGCATAGCACAGTGGCCTATGGTACGGCTTTAGAGCGTTTGGAACGAAAGTTTAGAGGAAGGAGAAGACAGATTTCCTTACAGTTAGAAACACTAAATAATTTCAAACCTATTTGCCAAGGCTGTGCGAAGGACCTCAAGAAATTTGCAGATGTGTTGGACATAGTAGTTGCTAACCTGGGAGAAGCTGATAGGTTCGAGGAATTAGGCAATTGATTACTATACAACATTCTGCTCAAGAAAATGACTGAAACAATGATAGTGCAATATCAAAGGTGGCTTCACAACAGTGATCGCCAAGAAAGTGCAGAATCTCTGAGAGAATGGATACTAAAGAGTCTGAGTATCAGACCATAGCATCTGAATCTGTACATGGCATAGCACAAAAAGGTAAAACAACAGTTTACAAAGGTAAAGGTCCTTGAACATTTGTCACGAACCAGTTGCATCAAAGCACTCCCTTTAAAAGCAATACTTCATGTAAAGTCTGTGGAGATGATCATGAGTTGTGGAGGTGTAGAGAGTTCATGAACATGTGTGTCTGATAGATGGGGCAATGCTAAAAAGCACAATGTCTGTTTTCGGTGTCTTGGTTACACGCATCTTGGGGCAAAGTGTAATTTCATCACACAATGTGGTATCAGTGGGTGTACTAAAACTCACAACAGACTTTTGCATGATTCAGTCAAAAGTTCTTTTGCCGAAGCCAGGTCTAAGATCTTAAGACAGTCCTCATATTGTAGAAACAGGTAAAGAATCTGAGGTGAAGCCTCAGACTAAGAATGGTAGTTGCAATGGCAGAGCACATACTACGTTTTCCAAAATCAGAGCCCAGGAAGCCATTGATAGCTCTCCAACCAGTGTAAGTTATTCTTACAAATGGCAAAAGGAGGTTTTGTGCGAATGTGTTACTGGGTGACGCAAGTAGTAGGTCCTATCTGAACGATGATGTAGCTTCAACCTTAGGACTCCAGGGACCAACTTAGACAGTTTCTGTAAATGTATTGAATGGCATTACAGAAACATTTCAGTCAAAGTCTGTCAGGTTTCACATTGAAAGTGTTTGTGGTAACATCAATTGTGAAATGTCGGCACTCACCACGATACGTGTAACAGGTGATATGCAGGTGATGGGACTGGGAAAAGCATAAGGATAAGTGGTATCATTTGCAGAACATCAGTTTCCCTGTTATTGGGCAGGATCCAAAAGTTAATCTCTTGATAGGGATTGATTACCTACAGCTTCATCAGTCATGTGAAGATGTCTCAGGTCAACCAGGTGATCCTATCACCAGAAGGACACCTCTTGGGTGAACTTGTATTGGCAACATCGGCCAAATATGCTGACAAACTCATTGCTCATATGCATAGTATACATATGGTCCTGATGTTGAGTTATCCTCACTAATGATGAGTGAGTGAGTGAGTTGGGTTTAGCGCCGCTTTTAACAGTATTCCAGTTATATCACGGCATGTCAGCTTGATGTGGGAGGAAAGCCCTAGGTGATGCAGGTCTCAGACGTTTACCACTTCGGTGAAACCCACGAGCACGGGTATGGTTCTGACAAACCTAGAAACATAATCGGGGCGAACCGGGATTCGAACCCACAATCATAGGTTTCTGGTGTGCCCAAGGGACGCAACTCTGCACAGCGAATCGCGGCGCCTTAGACAACTGGGCCACCCGTGCCCCCCACTAAATTTGAACTTTTGGGAGATCGATGAAGTAAATAATCCTCAACAAATTCTGTGCCCCATTGAGAAAAAATCGCTTGAGAAGGCTCATGAATCGCTTGCATTTGAGAAGGGTTGTTACCAGATAGGAATACCATGGAAACAAGAGGTTCCATGTCTTCCAAATAATTATGACATGGTCCACCAAAGACTCATAGCACTGAAAAGAGGTTAAAGAAAGAAATGCAATCTCTAAATATGAGAAAAAGGGGTACATCTCCAAAGTATCATGGAATGAGTCTGATGAATCCAAATGGTATTTACCACTTTCTAATGTTGCGTCCTGATAAGGCTACAACAAAAGTTAGAATAGTGTTCAATGCATCGGCGAGGTATAAGGATATCTCACTGAATGACAAGATCGATCCTGGTCCCAAGCTTCACAGTGAGCCTTTTCATGTTTTGTTGAGATTTCGCAGGTATCCAGTAGCATATAACTGCGATAAAACAGAGATGTTTCTACAGATAGAGCTTGCTCCAAGTGAGTTTTCATAGGTTCTTATGGAGGTCTATGAATACAACCATTACTCCCGAGGTGTATCAGTTCAATCGAGTGGTATTTGGCAATACTTCTTCTCCCTTCTTAGCCTAATTTGTATCCCAACAGCACGCTAAAATACATCAGGAAGATCTTCCTCGAGCAGTAGAGACCGTCTTAGAGTCTACATATATGGACGACAGTATGGTTGAGGATGAGGATGAGTGCTTGAAGCTGTACAAGCAGTTGAATGAACTGTGGTCAGGTGCTGCTGTGCATTCAAGGAAATGGTTGTCAAACTCACTTAGAATTCTTGATAACATTCCTGTGGAAGACAGAACTGCTGAGATCGACCTCAGCAAAGGGCATTTACCATTAGTAAAGACACTTGGATTAATGTGGATTGCTAAGAGTGATATGTTCACCTTCAGCCCGCTAATCAATCCATGGGAAGCAAAAACAAAGAGTCACGTGTCTAGACTTTTCGATCCCCTTTGTCTTATAAGCCCCTTTATTATAACTGCTCCTCCTTCAGGAAACATGGCTGACTGGGCAGGATTGGGACAATTGTTTTCCGCAGCATCTGCAAAACAAAGTAAGACAGGTCAGAAATACAAAACCTTGAAATACCAAGAAGTCTCCGTCTCCGCAATTGTGTGGAAGAGGTGTGTCTCCATTGCTTTGTCGATGCATCCCAGGAGGCATATGGCACTGCTGTTTATGCTGTTCATACTTACCCGAACGGGAATACTTCCAGTAGGCTGGTATCTGCAAGAGTCGAGTTGCTCCATTGAAGTCCATAAGCATACCTCGTCTTGAATTGATGGCTGCAATTGTTGGTGTCAGACTGGTTTCAGAAATCAGCAGAGTTCTAAATGTAAATATCAAAGCAGTAACCTGTTGGTCAGATTGCATGAATGCTTTGTGTTGGCTCAAAAACAACAGCAGAACATTCAAACCTTTTGTGGCAAATAGAGTCGGAGAGATAAATTGTGCCACAAATCCATCACAATGAAGACATGTTCCATGCATTGACAAACCTGGAGAATTATCTGTGGAAGAGATACACAATGCTGAAAACAGAATCATTATTCAAACTCAGCGTGATAAATTTCCAAAGGAATACACGTCCTTGATACCCAAGAAACCTCTACTAGTTCCATCAAATATTTCACCACGACATCCACATTTAGATGAACATGGTGTGATGAGTTTAACTGGTTGTTTGACAGGCGCAGAAATTGGCTCATGCAGCTTATGCAGGTCCGTTCTTCACCATCCACAGTAGAGAAAAAACACATAACAAACGATATCTGTGTCTTTCGTTTATCAATACGAGCTGTTCATCTGGAAATTGCAAACAGTTTGGATACAGATGCATTTCTGAATGCATTCTTTAGGTTGATGAACAGAAGAATTGTGAATATTGTTTCAGGTGTTTTCCACTAAAACATTCTGCAGAAAAGGGTGAATAGTGATTCTTTTGTTTCAGATACAGTAAACTACGGATATAACAAACTCAAAGGGACCACCAATTTTAGTTCATCATAACCGTAGTTCATTTTTAGCATATATACAGCATAACAACAGCAAATAGTCGGGACAAAAAAGTAAGTTTGTTATAAGCGTGTTCGTTATAAAGTAGTTTACTGTATGTACTGCAATGAAGTGTTCAGCAGAGAATGTGAATTGTGGACAGTGACTATTATAGTGAAGACCATCTTGTGATCAAAGTGTTTTTTGTGAAGTTAGATTGAATTACATTGCTTGAATTAGTACAGAAATGCGATTTCGAGAAACACAGAAAGGACAATTCTTGTGGAATGTTCAGTAAGAATGTTTCTTATTTTATTATAAGCCTATTCATTGGGATCTCTATTAAGTAAGAGAGTTCTTTCTATAGGCATTAAAACCTATTGTGAGGTTTTACTTTCAAAGTAAAACCTATTATGAGGGGTTTTTTTTCGTTCTGGAGGTTTTACCTTGAATGTAAAACCTCAAATCCCAGGTTTAACCAAGTGAAAAAATGACTACAAGTAGAAATTCAAAATTTTGATTCAATTCAAATTGAATGTTATGTGTACAATGAATGAAGACTGGGTAACAAAATGAAAGTCGTCGTCGCTCATCTTTCCACTTCAGAGTCTCTGGTGAAAGGACAGCGAGGTTTCAAAACACATGCTTTTAAACAAGTGCTTATCAATGCTGCACAATTTGCAAGTGAAGTAACTGCTAGCCGTTACGTCACAACTACCTCTGCGAATTTTCGCTTTGAAAATTTTAAAAGAAGTGGAATATTGCAACACAAACATTTAGAGACAGAAGATTTCACTTTCATTTAAAAGTAAGTATTTTAGTTGTGTTTTGTTGTTGACACATCCAAGTGCTCTTGACCGCCTGGCAAGTCAGCGAATTTCACGTGCAAGTTATGATATCACGTCTTCAAGGAAGCGCTATAATGAAGCGCCTCATTTATAGATGCTCGTTATAACATTTAATCAATTTAGACAGTTTATAAGTATGAAAAAACACTTTCCCTCGGTTTTGGTAGACAGAGCATGCCCTGGGGGTCGTTAGGACGTTTCACGTATCACCGATTGGAGAGGTTGTGGATCATGCATAGTTTGTTGGAGCCCTTCTTGGTGACAAGAAACACAGTGGAGTAGAATCCAGAAGTCTGGTCCAGGTCATGGACAACCTCTATAGCCTCCTTGCGAAGAAGGGTGTTGGTGCTGTCGTTCAGACACTCATGTTGATATTCGGAGTATGCAACTGTCAGAGGTGGATGTAGTAACAACGATCATCCAGTTTTGCCAAAAGCAGCCAGTCTCACACCTACAGGTGTTTCGATGACTGGAATGACTTGGGTTAGGAGCTTCCAGTCGTTATGTCCAACAGGTCAACGCTTGGTTGTCGCAGGAGGGATTTCTTGAATTCGGAATCCCATTCTGAAAGGCGCTAGGGGCATCAGAAAGGCAATCGGTGAGGCCACTGGAACCAACAAGAGAGGAGCCACATGGGGAGAAGTCACAGGAAGCTTTGCAGGAGGCATAGCCGACACCGCTGGGTCTGACGTTGCAGACATAGGGAGGAGGTGAGGCGCCGATGGTGCCATTGTAGACTGGAGATAATACGTAGCCACCAGAAGTGTGGCAGACATTGTAGATGAGTTGCTGTGGATGTAGAAGGCTGTAACGGCGTAGTAGCAAGCCCGGTAAAGGGCGTCACCAAAGGCAAAGACCATTGATAAAGGTGATAGCAAAGGTGGCGTAGGAGACCACAACAGGGCATCGGTCGCGATGGGAGAAGGAGTCTCCGTGTTGTCAACCATCTCAGGTTGTTGATGGAGATGTTAAGCGACGTGTTTCCTGGTTACCCGAAAGTAGATGGGGAAGGCAGACGGCAACAAGGAACTCCAATAGCGGAACTGTGATGATAGAGTACAGGGTTTCATACAATCAGGGCAGACAGGGTGGGGGGCATAAATTCTGGAATTTATGCAAAGTCATATTTATGTGGCAAGCACACAACAGGAACCGGGAGGCATAATGTAACTCAAAAACCTTCCTTTTTAAAGGTTTATGTGAGCAAACAATTATGCAAAAGTTAGTGAAAAAACAATGCTTTAAAACACACAGGACATGAGGTAAATCACAACAATGGATTACCCATGCCAAATAAATGAATACAGAAGACAAGACACGAAAAACGTGGTTGGTTGGTTGTTTGTTTAACGCCGCACTCAAACGTGGCGAACTCAAAATGGTGGATGGAATAAAAAATATTACCATGACAAGAGCCGCAAACAAGAGATAAAAAGTAATAAAATGTGTATGGAAAGTGCAAAAGGGGCATAAACCATAAACAGAATACAATATATGAGCAAACGATGATGTGAAGAACAAGCAAGGCATGCTAGCAAACAATGAGCTTTTTTACAACAGTGGATACACGTCCATTTGTGAAGGTGACAAAGATGTAATGTGCTCTTTTTGTGATGTCATTGCTTCCTGGTCACGTGAAATAACGTTATATTTGCATCCCAGACCCTACTCAGGCGTCATTCATAGAACCTCTATGATGTCAGTTCCGGTTCTCAGAACACTTCCGATGACCTTGACATCATCCTTGTGACTTATGAGCCTGATACCAGCTGTTAGCCTATGACCGGTACTACACCTAGTAGATAATACGGTTCAAAAGGGTTAACCCACCTTACATGATTGCCATCGCAGGAAGTTCTAGTCTCCCCTCCCTTGTCTTCCTCAAGGAGGGGAAAGCTACTGTGTCACTGCAACCACTGGTCTGAGACAATAAAGCCCTTGTAAATCTGATTGTATGTCTCGTAAATAAAGGCAAGTGAATGTGTTTTAGGATCTCCATTGCTAGCTGGAGACAACCTGTTCCACTGATACTGAGTTCCAGAATGAAAGACTTGTCTTATTTAATGAACTGTAAAGGATCCAAACATGGAGTTGACAGCTCTGTGTCCTGATAACTAACTGACATCGTAGCTTACCTGTTTACCTGTGGCTTAAGTGATGACTTGTCAGGTTGTCTTACACAAGATGAAAAGCCACTTTTTGTGGCTCCTATGTCGTTCTGTCACCACCAAGTAAAACACCTTCGAGTGTATTCTAGACCCTTTATCTTGACAACCTATGTCTTCCTTCTCAAGTCATACACATCTATAATCTAAACCATTCAAGAGTGTGACAAGCATCTATCATCAAGACCAGTCACATCTCCCTTCTAGTGTCACACACATCTATCACTTAGACCACTCACAACATCTCCCTTCTAGTGTCACACGGATCTATCATCTAGACCACTCACAACATCTCCCTTCTAGTGTTACACACATCTATCATCTAGACTACTCACAACATCTCCCTTCTAGTGTCACACACATCTATCATCTAGACCACTCACAACATCTCCCTTCTAGTGTCACACACATCTATCACTTAGACCACTCACAACATCTCCCTTCTAGTGTCACACACATCTATCACTTAGACCACTCACAACATCTCCCTTCTAGTGTTACACACATCTATCATCTAGACCACTCACAACATCTCCCTTCTAGTGTCACACACATCTATCACTTAGACCACTCACAACATCTCCCTTCTAGTGTCACACACATCTATCACTTAGACCACTCACAACATCTCCCTTCTAGTGTCACACACATCTATCACTTAGACCACTCACAACATCTCCCTTCTAGTGTCACACACATCTATCACTTAGACCACTCACAACATATCCCTTCTAGTGTCACACACATCTATCATCTAGACCACTCACAACATCTCCCTTCTAGTGTCACACACATCTATCACTTAGACCACTCACAACATCTCCCTTCTAGTGTCACACACATCTATCACTTAGACCACTCACAACATCTCCCTTCTAGTGTCACACATCTATCACTTAGACCACTCACAACATCTCCCTTCTAGTGTCACACACATCTATCATCTAGACCACTCACAACATCTCCCTTCTAGTGTCACACACATCTATCACTTAGACCACTCACAACATCTCCCTTCTAGTGTTACACACATCTATCATCTAGACCACTCACAACATCTCCCTTCTATTGTTACACACATCTATCATCTAGACCACTCACAACATCTCCCTTCTAGTGTTACACACATCTATCATCTAGACCACTCACAACATCTCCCTTCTAGTGTCACACAAATCTATCATCTAGACCACTCACAACATCTCCCTTCTAGTGTTACACACATCTATCACTTAGACCACTCACAACATCTCCCTTCTAGTGTCACACACATCTATCACTTAGACCACTCACAACATCTCCCTTCTAGTGTCACACACATCTATCACTTAGTCCACTCACAACATCTCCCTTCTAGTGTCACACACATCTATCACTTAGACCACTCACAACATCTCCCTTCTAGTGTCACACACATCTATCACTTAGACCACTCACAACATCTCCCTTCTAGTGTCACACACATCTATCATCTAGACCACTCACAACATCTCCCTTCTAGTGTTACACACATCTATCACTTAGACCACTCACAACATCTCCCTTCTAGTGTCACACACATCTATCATCTAGACCACTCACAACATCTCCCTTCTAGTGTCACACATCTATCATCTAGACCACTCACAACATCTCCCTTCCCAATCTATTAAATAAGTTACATTATAAAATATCTCCTCCTTCCTGGTTAGACCAACAGCTATGAAGTGTGTTATTTCATACATTGGGATAGACATTGCACTATATTGTCATCAACATTTTTATGTTATGTAAACGATTATATGTTGTTGATTGAGAAGATGTGCAGACAGTGACAACACGTTGGGAAGCTGTTACTGGAGACAATAACTGTGTTGGCCCAAGTAATGGTGTATTGAAAGACTGCTTGTTCCTCCAGCATATTCACAATTAATGACATAACAGCAATGTTTTCTTCCACTTTGGAACAGGCCATCACTTTCTGGGGGATAAAACCTAACAGTCACAGAGATTTGACTGCAATTTGAAACAATAACACTAACTAACTCAAGAAAGGTAGCACAGTAACAAATAGCACTAGGTACTAGAACATTATTCGTCTGAGAATAACTGTAGCAGGAAGATTTTAATTTATTTCTTGATAAAACCTAAAGAAATATACTTATTTACATATTTTCTCAACATACTGACCCAGTTAGATCATATCACAAAAGATATGTTTCTAGCTTTGTATCACTGTTTTCTGGTAATACTGTGCAGTCTTAAGTTTTACACCTTAAACATAGCATCAAAGTTAAATATTTGCTGGAAGATAGGTTTAGATTATATGATGACATACACTATGTGTAATGTCCACTGTGTCTGAAATAACACCTGGTTGGTCATTCAGGGTATGAAATGACCCAAGACAAGTATGTAATTCATATCAGATCAACTAAAATACTTTTCAAAATCACTTAAATACAATCTGCCCATGTTGATGGGTGTCACAAGGATGGCTGAAAAGTTCTGAGTCTCACACCGATATTCTCACACAGTTACAGAAGATTAGGCAAATATTGGCTATTAATGGTCTGAACTTTCGGGAGTAGTTCTCTAGCAGGATTCTCCTTTGGAATTCCAGAAAGCTAAAACAGTAATCTTTCCAACTGATTAAACAAATTTTGCCTTCCTTTTTGGAGGAGACTTTAGGTATTTCTCTTCCTTTGAGTGTTGTTGAGTCAATGGTTGATAGTGGTGAACCCAAGACGCATCCATGGTTATTAATCGCTCAACAAAATCAGCTGGGTCTGCTTCACGAGTTATGATGAAACTGGATCAGGAGTCAGAGGCCTTGGAACTCAACTGCTGAAACCTTTGACAGGCCCAGTTCATTCATCAAAATCTCATGATAGATGTCCACTGTATTGGTGGTGTGACATGTAGTGAAGCGTCAGCCATCCATAATCATATTGTAAATTTTACGATAAATTGAATATTTATAATATTTAACATATCTCATTCTATGCATTTCATCCTTCTTCTTCCGATCCCTTGTGTGGAAACGTTCTTGATCAAAGTTTCAAGCTTCTGAGCTGTGTCCTCGATCTTGTCACCTGACACCCTCAGCCTCATCATTCTCTTTCTTAGAGCCGACAGGCTATTGTAACTGTGATAGGGGGTAGCATGGGTAGGCATAAATCGTTTGAGATAGGACATGTATTATAAATATACAATATATTGTAAAATTTAAACTATGCATTTAGCCGACAGTTAGAGAGAGCACCAAGACAACAACCACTACGACTATGTGCTGACCTGGCACATAGTGTTTTTTGTATGTATATATCTACCTGTATAAAGTAAATTTGGATGTACCGCAAGCCATCGTCTCCAAGTTGTCACTTCCTACTGAGAACCATACGCCGACCCCTTTACGAGGTCTACCAACACGGGGAATAAGCTGCAAGCTGGCAAACGATCAGTTGTTGCTGTTTTGAGGATACGATCTTCGGGATTACCTGTGGTAGAAGCGCTGTTGGTGGAAAGGCGTAAGCGTTGAGATTCTCCCCTGATATGGCCAGAGCGTCGTACTACCTTGCCTCTTGATCCGGAATTTGAGAGACGAAAGTCCATCATAAGGGCCAGCAGGGAGGCTGACTGGGTGGATGGTGTTTTGTTGATATATCATATGACTGTGGCATTGTCGGGCTGTATCATCAGCTGAGATGATCGAAGCACTTCCTCCCAATAAGAAATCGCTAGAATGACCACCTTGATTTCGAGATAGTTGATGTGACCTTGAATTCGAGATAGTTGATCTGGAGGGTCGATTCTATTGCTGACCAATGTCCTGATGTTTGATAATACTGCAGGTGCGCTCCCCAACCCACTGTCGATGCATGCAAGAACAGGTGGTGCATTGGTAGAAAGGGTTCCAGGGGAACTTCTGAGCAGACGTTCATTCTGAATAGCCATCATTGTAGACGTTCGTACATGTATAATTGGAGCTGAATCAGGACCCAGCAATCGTCGATCTGAAGATGCGGGTCTTAGGAAGTGCTGAATTGGCCGTAGTTGTAGTCAACTTCTCTGTGTTAGGGCTTGTGCAGACACCAATAGACCGAGCAACTGCTGCCATTGTTGAAGATTGTGCAACTGTCTGAGTGCTAATGGCCTGAGTCGATGTATGTTCTTCCATCTGTCCGGAGGGATGAACATCTTACCGAGATCGGTGTCGGAAAGTATTCCAATGAACTGCAGTTGCTGAGAGGGTGTGGGCCTGTATACAATCGTCGATGAACGACTTGAAGACGATCCCTTTGATATGCAGGAACTTCATGATGGGCTTGGTAAGGTGGGTAAAAAGCCATGGGGAAGAAGAAATTCCAAATTGAAGCACCTTCTGTTTGTAGTGACGACCTTGGAAAATAAACCAGAGGTAATGACGGTATTCGTGGTGTATGGGCATATGAAGGTAGGCGTCTTGTAGATCCAGGCTGACCATGTAGTCCCCCTTGTTGAATGATGGTGCGAAGAAGAACGACGGACATCATGCGAAAATGAGCCATTTTCTCTAGTACCGCGCGTTGAACAGCTTCATGTTGAAGATCATGAGAAATTTCTTGCAGTCTTTCTTTGCGACCAAAAATATCAGCAAGAAGAACAATTAAATTTTAATGTATAAATAACACTGAGTCAAACACGAATATATTTCAATTAATGAAAGGATTAACCATTAGTCTTTATGTAAGTAAATAATTCATTGCCTTCACTGCACACTTTCAGGGTTCACATCCTGCTGGTGACATACATCTTTTCATCAACCTGTTCTGTAATCAAAGTTATTGCTAAGTTGTGTTGAACTAACAATTCAGATAGTTAATACCAGGTCAAAACCATGGTTAATAAGAGACATCAAATGTAACATTCAGCTTGTTCGTCAGAACTTCTTCTGCTGTAACCATGGCAAGTCCTATATCATGCACAGTGTCAGGAAAAGTGGATCAGTAACAGGCACTTTTCTCTCACTATCACAAAATATATTTCTCCAGAACATGTTTTGAAAAAAAAATGGTTTTAGACTGTTGAAAAAAATATTTGTCTGCCACAAAAATCACAAGGTGATTGAAAAAAATATATTTAGGCTGCTTGTTTTATTTAAAAACATCTGATTAGCAGCTGTAGCTGTCTAACGATTACTGTGATCTTTGACAGACATAATATTGGCAACTATTAACTTTACATAGAATGTTCAGCACCTGATCATGTACCAAAATGATAGACCTGTGAAGATAAGGTGGCTATGCTTGATGGGATCAGGTGGTCAGGCTCGCTGTTTTGGTTGATGCATGTCATATACCATATTCGACGTAATAAGCGCCCAGGGCGCTATCAAGATTAGGAATAGGGGGCTCTTATTAGAATATTATTTTGGTGGGAAAAAACAGAGTTGAAAGATAAACAAACAAACGAACAAACCTGATATGCCTTGACCTGCAAAGCCTTCAGGCACACTGTGGGCAATGACACACTTGCAAACCAGAACTGAGGGTACTTCTTGTTCCTTTTCGCAAGTCCATTTGAGTTTAAGTTCTCATCATTATCATCAAGTTCAAAGTACAACATGTTTCTGTGACCAGGATCTGCCACATACAACCAGCATTCTTCACATTGAGGCAAGAACCCTTTCACTAGAGAAAAGGAACTTGGCTCTGGTTCCACTTGAAGCTCAAATCTGCCAATTTCACATGACCAGTTGCCATCTTTGGTGTGTAATCTGTCCATAATGCTGACAAAAAAGGAACAGTAATCCAAATGGAAGTAAAATAGGTGTTCAGTGTATGAAAAAGAGTCTTTTACACAAACCTCCTCATTCCCAAGAGTTATTTCTTGTGCTATATCAGGCAAGCCATCTTCAAAAGAATATTGTGGCAGTATTTCCGATTGACCATCGCCAAAAATAGCACTTGAACCTTGTGGATCTTCAACACCATCCATCATGTTCCAGCTGAGACATTTTCGCTTTTCTTCATCAACTTTCTGGGGTATATTACCTTTTCTCTTGCTCATGATGAAAACACTTATCTTCACCACTGAAAAAAATAAAAAACAATAAAGTTCCAATTTCCATGATGTAATATTTTGACTCATTCACAGAATCAGTGTATCGGAGATGATACAAATTATTTGTATTTGTTTGTTTGTTTGTTTGTTGTTTAACGCTGCACTCAGCAATATTAAAGCTATATGACGACAGTCTGTAACTAGTCGAGTCTTGAAATCCAGTGAATGACACATCATGAGCATCGATCCACGCAATTGAGATACGATGACATGCATCAACCAAGTCAGCGTTATCCCAATCCTGTTAGTCGCCTCTTACGACAAGCATAGTTGCTTTTTACGGCAAGCATGGGTTGCTGAAGACCTATTCTACCCCAGATCTTCATGGGTCTTTTTACATTTAACTATAGCAGAACCTGCCAATACAAGACTTGGGGGCGTATGTATCATAAATAAAACTTAAGTCAATCAAAAAACTAAGTTTTCTTGTTTTATTGAGTTAAGTTAAGTAGAAAAACTTAAGTCATATCTACCAAAAGACTTAGACTTAACTATTAAGACCCACCTTGCCAGATTTACATCATATATATTTGACTTAAGTCATGTAAAACACAATGGCTGCCAGACGTAATCCAAGAATATTTAATGAGAGAAGAGATATACTACATTCATTAGATGATAATGAACTGATACAGCTACGCTATGGTCACGTGGTCTTGTGTATGGCGGCTGTTGTGAATCTGCTC
The DNA here is from genome assembly GCF_022045235.1 of Haliotis cracherodii. NCBI lineage: Eukaryota > Metazoa > Mollusca > Gastropoda > Lepetellida > Haliotidae > Haliotis > Haliotis cracherodii. The sequence goes on from NW_027266286.1 coordinate 38,228,853, forward strand.
TGAGAAAAAAATTCTGGATACTGGACTTCGGGACTGTTTTGGACACGTTTTTGTGGTGAATATACCCGTTTATTGTACACTCTAACGTATCAGAGGATATGGGTATCGATATCGATGGAGGGTTAAAATAGGATGTTTCAATCCTCACCACACTCGTCCACATGGTATGCACCCCGGTATAACACTACCCAAGGGGACACGTCTCGGGCTGAGATTTTTGCTATTGACTATGACACTCTTGCTCGTCGCTGGGGATGTCGACTCTAACCCAGGGCCTCCCAAATCCGTTGCTGATAGAATGCAAACTCGACTATCAATCCAAAATGTTTCTGGTCATTGCATATCTGGAGAACAACAGCAGACCACCCCGAATGACCTTGTTATACAGCTCACCTCGCTGCAGGGACAGATGATGAGCATGAGCGACAAGCTTGATAGGTTTGCTCAGGATTGCAATCAGCGTCTCGTGTCTCTACAGGAGGAAAATGTTTCTCTTAGAAAGAGAGTTGCCGAACTAGAATTAAAAACTGATCATACACAAGCACAATCTCGAAGGTCTAATATTATTTTTCATGGGTTACCAGATAAACGGGGAGAGACTTGGCAGGAGAGTGAGCAATGTGTTAGAGCTTTTATGGAAACTTCACTCGATATGGATAATGCCTCTTCACTGAACATTGAGCGTGCTCATAGGTTACATTCCAAATCAAAGTCTAGGCCTCTCATTGTAAGGTTTGCCTTTTTCAAAGACAAATGTGATGTTTTTGATGCTGCCAAAAAATATCTTAAAGGAAATAAAGAGTTCAGAGTGTCCGAGGACTTTACACAGAGAGTTCGTGATACGAGATCACAGTTGTTTGATTTTATGAAGCCAGCACGAGACGAAGGCAGGGTCGCTTTCCTCAATTATGACAAACTTGTAATTGACGGGAAAGTTTTTGTCTATGATGAAGAAAATCATAATATTAAACAAATAGGTCAAAGACGTGGGTGGGTCTCCCGAGATATACACCGACTTTCTGAATCGTCGCATGAGGCGTCTGATTCGACTCAATAGGATTCCGGCCATGACTTCAGTACTTACAGGAATTCCTCTATTCAATCTGACTTTAATGTGATTGACAACTTGAGATGCCACAATATTACCTCCCACACATTCTCGGATTCCTTACCAGTGGTAAATACATATCCACCTGACCATGCTGACACAACAACAAACAGTGACAGTATATCTAAAACTGATCCCAGTATATCAAAGGAGCTGACAAACACATCTGCTACTTAAAATTTTACCCTGGAGAATCCTAACCGCAGTACTGGTATTTGTATCTGGAACATCCATGGCTTGAAATCAAAAGTTAAGTATTCTGAGTTCATAACATTCTGCAAACAGTGTAATATCTTCTGTTTCTAAGAAACAATGTGTACTGATGCATTAGATATCTTGCAAAACATATTTAATGAGTATGATGTATTTGTCTGTAATGCCAAAAGATCTGCAACTAAAGGTCGGTTTTCAGGTGGCATAGCTGTATGCATAAAGAAATATCTATCGTCACAGTATAAACAAGTTTACTGCCAGTGGGATAATGCCCTTTTTTTTAGATTGACAAAGCCAACCTCTTCTCTGCAATTATTCCTGATATTCATCTATTTCACCCTGACTATTCTCCTGTCTATGTTAATGAAGATGGAACTGGAATTGACAAGTTGGAAGAGCAGCTCTGTCAAATAATCCATGACAATGGGGAGGGGAGTACATTCATCTTATGTGGTGATTTCAATGCTAGAACAGGAAGTGAAGAGTACTTTATCATGAATGATGAGACTGACTATTTACCTATTAATAAAGACTATAAATCTGATAATTTCTCTTTACCCCTTGCGTCATGTGATACACAAATCAATAATTTTGGTAGATCATTGCTAGACCTATGTAAAATATTAGGTATCCATATTGTAAATGGAAGATCTACATCTGATAGAAATGGAGATTTTACTTTTGTTTCCCATACTGGGTGTAGTACTGTTGACTACTTTATTGTATCATCTGAGGTTTTCTCTAGGGTTATTGATTTGGTGGTTCTTAACAGAACCGAGTCTGACCACTTGCCGGTTCTATGTAGTATGGAACATGTCTTCACGTCAGAGTTACAAAGTAAGTAAGCTACAGAGAACACTGTTGGTATTACCCTCACTCCTGTTCCTAAATATAGGCTTCCTATAGACAGAATACCAGCATATCAAGAATATGTTTTTAGCAGAGAAAGTAGCCGAATGTTTGACGATTTTATTTCTGTTTTGCAAACTGACATAAACGCTGCATTTAGGAAATTAGCTGACATACTTATCTACTGTGGGGAAAAGGCGGGGCAGTCTGTAGATGGTCTAGAAATAAAACCTCTGAAGAGCAACTGTTATGGCTTGATGCAGAGTGCTGTCTAACTTAAATCTAAGAAATACATGCTACTAAATCGTTTCAGATCATTCAAGAGTGACTCAAACTTAAAAGACTATTAATGTGCAATAACTGAATTCAGAAAGAAGTGTAAAACTAAACAAAATGAGTATAAAATACATATGAGTCAGAAATTAACCGAGGCTGCAAATATGAGTGATTGTAAAGAGTTCTGGAATACTATAAAGCACTATTTGAGAAGTAACGCACGACAAGGTGATATAACCCCTGACACTTGGTTTAGATATTTTAAGAATTTATTAAATCCAGATTTTAACAGAGATGTAAATGAATTTGATAAATCAGTTCAGGAATTTTTAGATTCCCATTCATGTCAACATTGTAATTATATGCCTTTTACTGACCAGCTCTTATACGGTGAAAAGTATAACAAATTTCATAAACCCTTATCTTAGGCAGCTTTTTAATAAAATTCTAGATACTGGTGTTTTTCCAGATTCCTGGAATATAGGAATGATTATTTCTCTACATAAATCTGGAAACATATCTGATCCAAGCAACTATCGAGGTATTTCTCTCTTAAATGTGACTGGCAAATTGTTTTCTGTTGTAACTGGAAAACGTATTAGAACATGGTTAGATGTGAATGACATGTTATCAGAATCCCAAGCTGGATTTAGACCCAACTATTCTCCATCAGACAATATATTTATTCTTCAATCTTTGTGTACAAAATATCTTATTAAACCCAAGGGCCGTTTTTATTGTGCCTTTATCAATTTCAAAAAGGCTTTTGACTATGTGGATAGAAAGAAAATGATGTTTTTATTAATTACTAAAGGATTAACAGGGAAATTGTCAAACGTTCTACAGAGCATGTACTCATCAGTTAAGGCATGTATCAAGACAGATAAAGGAATCACTGAATGTTGAACAAGTATGTTTAGAGGTCTAGTGTTTGGAAGCTGTTAAACTAGTAGGTTTAGAGGTGTAGTGTTTGGAAGCCTTTCAACTAGTAGGTTTAGAGGTGTAGTGTTTGGAAGCCATTCAACTAGTAGGTTTACAGGTGTAGTGTTTGGAAGCCTTTCAACTAGTAGGTTTAGAGGTGTAGTGTTTGGAAGCCTTTCAACTACCAGTAGTAGGTTTACAGGTGTAGTGTTTGGAAGCCTTTCAACTAGTAGGTTTAGAGGTGTAGTGTTTGGAAGCCTTTCAACTACCAGTAGTAGGTTTACAGGTGTAGTGTTTGGAAGCCTTTCAACTAGTAGGTTTACAGGTGTTGTGTTTGGAAGCCTTTGAACTAGTAGGTCTAGAGGTGTAGTGTTTGGAAGCCGTTCAACTAGTAGGTTTAGAGGTGTAGTGTTTGGAAGCCTTTTAACTAGTAGGTCTAGAGGTGTAGTATTTGGAAGCCTTTCAACTAGTAGGTTTACAGGTGTAGTGTTTGGAAGTCTTTCAACTAGTAGGTATAGAGGTGTAGTGTTTGGAAGCCTTTCAACTAGTAGGTTTAGAGGTGTAGTGTTTGGAAGCCTTTCAACAAGTAAGTTTTGAGGTGTAGTGTTTGGAAACCTTTCAACTAGTAGGTTTACAGGTGTAGTGTTTGGAAGCCTTTCAACTAGTAGGTTTAGAGGTGCAGTGTTTGGTGGCCTTTCAACTAGTAGGTTTAGAGGTGCAGTGTTTGGAAGCCTTTCAACAAGTAGGTTTAGAGGTGTAGTGTTTGAAAGCCTTCCAACTAGTAGGTTTACAGGTGTAGTGTTTGGAAGCCTTTAAACTAGTAGGTTTAGAGGTGTAGTGTTTGGAAGCCTTTCAACTAGTAGGTTTACAGGTGTAGTGTTTGGAAGCCTTTCAACTAGTAGGTTTACAGGTGTAGTGTTTGGAAGCCTTTCAACTAGTAGGTTTACAGGTGTAGTGTTTGGAAGCCTTTCAACTAGTATGTTTAGAGGTATAGTGTTTGGAAGCCGTTCAACTAGTAGGTTTACAGGTGTAGTGTTTGGAAGTCTTTCAACAAGTAGGTTTACAGGTGTAGTGTTTGGAAGCCTTTCAACTAGTAGGTTTAGAGGTGTAGTGTTTGGAAGCCTTTCAACTAGTAGGTTTAGAGGTGCAGTGTTTGGTGGCCTTTCAACTAGAAGGTTTAGAGGTGCAGTGTTTGGAAGCCTTTCAACAAGTAGGTTTAGAGGTGTAGTGTTTGGAAGCCGCTCAACTAGTAGGTTTACAGGTGTAGTGTTTGGAAGTCTTTCAACAAGTAGGTTTACAGATGTAGTGTTTGGAAGCCTTTGAACTAGTAGGTTTACAGGTGTAGTGTTTGGAAGCCTTTCAACTAGTAAGTTTAGAGGTGTAGTGTTTGGAAGCCTTTCAACTAGTAGGTTTAGAGGTGTAGTGTTTGGAAGCCTTTCAACTTGTAGGTTTAGAGGTGTAGTGTTTGGAAACCTTTCAACTAGTAGGTTTACAGGTGTAGTATTTGGAAGTCTTTCAACTAGTAGGTTTAGAGGTGTAGTGTTTGGAAGCCTTTCAACTAGTAGGTTTACAGGTGTAGTATTTGGAAGCCTTTCAACTAGTAGGTTTACAGGTGTAGTGTTTGGAAGCCTTTCAACTAGTAGGTCTAGAGGTTTAGAGGTGTAGTGTTTGGAAGCCTTTAAACTAGTAGGTTTAGAGGTATAGTGTTTGGAAGCCATTCAACTAGTAGGTTTACAGGTGTAGTGTTTGGAAGTCTTTCAACTAGTAGGTTTACAGGTGTAGTGTTTGGAAGCCTTTGAACTAGTAGGTTTACAGGTGTAGTGTTTGGAAGCCTTTCAACTAGTAGGTTTGGAGGTGCAGTGTTTGGTGGCCTTTCAACTAGTAGGTTTAGAGGTGCAGTGTTTGGAAGCCTTTCAACAAGTAAGTTTAGAGGTGTAGTGTTTGGAAGCCTTCCAACTAGTAGGTTTACAGGTGTAGTGTTTGGAAGCCTTTCAACAAGTAAGTTTTGAGGTGTAGTGTTTGGAAACCTTTCAACTAGTAGGTTTACAGGTGTAGTATTTGGAAGTCTTTCAACTAGTAGGTTTAGAGGTGTAGTGTTTGGAAGCCTTTCATCTAGTAGGTTTACAGGTGTAGTATTTGGAAGCCTTTCAACTAGTAGGTTTACAGGTGTAGTGTTTGGAAGCCTTTCAACTAGTAGGTCTAGAGGTTTAGAGGTGTAGTGTTTGGAAGCCTTTAAACTAGTAGGTTTAGAGGTATAGTGTTTGGAAACCGTTCAACTAGTAGGTTTACAGGTGTAGTGTTTGGAAGTCTTTCAACAAGTAGGTTTACAGGTGTAGTGTTTGGAAGCCTTTGAACTAGTAGGTTTACAGGTGTAGTGTTTGGAAGCCTTTCAACTAGTAGGTTTGGAGGTGCAGTGTTTGGTGGCCTTTCAACTAGTAGGTTTACAGGTGTAGTGTTTGAAAGCCTTTCAACAAGTAGGTTCAGAGGTGTAGTGTTTGGAAGCCTTCCAACTAGTAGGTTTACAGGTGTAGTGTTTGGAAGCCTTTCAACAAGTAAGTTTTGAGGTGTAGTGTTTGGAAACCTTTCAACTAGTAGGTTTAGAGGTGTAGTATTTGGAAGTCTTTCAACTAGTAGGTTTAGAGGTGTAGTGTTTGGAAGCCTTTCAACTAGTAGGTTTACAGGTGTAGTATTTGGAAGCCTTTCAACTAGTAGGTTTAGAGGTGTAGTGTTTGGAAGCCTTTCAACTAGTAGGTCTAGAGGTTTAGAGGTGTAGTGTTTGGAAGCCTTTAAACTAGTAGGTTTACAGGTGTAGTGTTTGGAAGCCTTTCAACTAGTAGGTTTAGAGGTGCAGTGTTTGGAATCCTTTCAACAAGTAGGTTTAGAGGTGTAGTGTTTGGAAGCCTTCCAACTAGTAGGTTTACAGGTGTAGTGTTTGGAAGCCTTTCAACAAGTAAGTTTTGAGGTGTAGTGTTTGGAAACCTTTCAACTAGTAGGTTTACAGGTGTAGTATTTGGAAGTCTTTCAACTAGTAGGTTTAGAGGTGTAGTGTTTGGAAGCCTTTCAACTAGTAGGTTTACAGGTGTAGTATTTGGAAGCCTTTCAACTAGTAGGTTTACAGGTGTAGTGTTTGGAAGCCTTTCAACTAGTAGGTTTAGAGGTGTAGTGTTTGGAAGTCTTTGAACAAGTAGGTTTAGAGGTGTAGTTTTAGGAAGCCTTTCAACTAGTAGGTTTAGAGGTGTAGTGTTTGGAAGTCTTTGAACAAGTAGGTTTACAGGTGTAGTTTTAGGAAGCCTTTCAACTAGTAGGTTTAGAGGTGTAGTGTTTGGAAGCCGCTCAACTAGTAGGTTTACAGGTGTAGTATTTGGAAGCCTTTCAACTAGTAGGTTTACAGGTGTAGTGTTTGGAAGCCTTTCAACTAGTAGGTTTAGAGGTGTAGTGTTTGGAAGTCTTTGAACAAGTAGGTTTAGAGGTGTAGTTTTAGGAAGCCTTTCAACTAGTAGGTTTAGAGGTGTAGTGTTTGGAAGTCTTTGAACAAGTAGGTTTACAGGTGTAGTTTTAGGAAGCCTTTCAACTAGTAGGTTTAGAGGTGTAGTGTTTGGAAGCCGCTCAACTAGTAGGTTTAGAGGTGTAGTATTTGGAAGTCTTTCAACTAGTAGGTTTAGAGGTGTAGTGTTTGGAAGCCTTTCAACTAGTAGGTTTACAGGTGTAGTATTTGGAAGCCTTTCAACTAGTAGGTTTACAGGTGTAGTGTTTGGAAGCCTTTCAACTAGTAGGTCTAGAGGTTTAGAGGTGTAGTGTTTGGAAGCCTTTAAACTAGTAGGTTTAGAGGTATAGTGTTTGGAAGCCTTTGAACTAGTAGGTTTAGAGGTGTAGTGTTTGGAAGCCTTTCAACTAGTAGGTTTAGAGGTGCAGTGTTTGGTGGCCTTTCAACTAGTAGGTTTAGAGGTGCAGTGTTTGGAAGCCTTTCAACAAGTAGGTTTACAGGTGTAGTGTTTGGAAGTTTTTTAACAAGTAGGTTTAGAGGTGTAGTTTTAGGAAGCCTTTCAACTAGTAGGTTTAGAGGTGTAGTGTTTGGAAGTCTTTCAACAAGTAGGTTTACAGGTGTAGTGTTTGGAAGCCTTTCAACTTGTAGGTTTAGAGGTGTAGTGTTTGGAAACCTTTAAACTGTTATCTTTACAGATGTAGTATTTGGAAGCCTCTCAACTAGTAGGTTGAGAGGTGTAGTGTTTGGAAGCCTTTCAACTAGTAGGTTTAGAGGTGTAGTATTTGGAAGCCTCTCAACTAGTAGGTTTACAGGTGTAGTATTTGGAAGCCTTTCAACTAGTAGGTTTACAGGTGTAGAGTTTGGAAGTCTTTCAACTAGTAGGTTTACAGGTGTAGTGTTTGGAAGCCTTTCCACTAGTAGGTTTACAGGTGTAGTATTTGGAAGCCTTTCAACTAGTAGGTTTACAGGTGTAGTGTTTGGAAGCCTTTCAACTAGTAGGTCTAGAGGTTTAGAGGTGTAGTGTTTGGAAGCCTTTAAACTAGTAGGTTTAGAGGTATAGTGTTTGGAAGCCTTTGAACTAGTAGGTTTAGAGGTGTAGTGTTTGGAAGCCTTTCAACTAGTAGGTTTAGAGGTGCAGTGTTTGGTGGCCTTTCAACTAGTAGGTTTAGAGGTGCAGTGTTTGGAAGCCTTTCAACAAGTAGGTTTAGAGGTGTAGTGTTTGGAAGTTTTTTAACAAGTAGGTTTAGAGGTGTAGTTTTAGGAAGCCTTTCAACTAGTAGGTTTAGAGGTGCAGTGTTTGGAAGCCTTTCAACAAGTAAGTTTAGAGGTGTAGTGTTTGGAAGCCTTCCAACTAGTAGGTTTACAGGTGTAGTGTTTGGAAGCCTTTCAACAAGTAAGTTTTGAGGTGTAGTGTTTGGAAACCTTTCAACTAGTAGGTTTACAGGTGTAGTATTTGGAAGTCTTTCAACTAGTAGGTTTAGAGGTGTAGTGTTTGGAAGCCTTTCATCTAGTAGGTTTACAGGTGTAGTATTTGGAAGCCTTTCAACTAGTAGGTTTACAGGTGTAGTGTTTGGAAGCCTTTCAACTAGTAGGTCTAGAGGTTTAGAGGTGTAGTGTTTGGAAGCCTTTAAACTAGTAGGTTTAGAGGTATAGTGTTTGGAAACCGTTCAACTAGTAGGTTTACAGGTGTAGTGTTTGGAAGTCTTTCAACAAGTAGGTTTACAGGTGTAGTGTTTGGAAGCCTTTGAACTAGTAGGTTTACAGGTGTAGTGTTTGGAAGCCTTTCAACTAGTAGGTTTGGAGGTGCAGTGTTTGGTGGCCTTTCAACTAGTAGGTTTACAGGTGTAGTGTTTGAAAGCCTTTCAACAAGTAGGTTCAGAGGTGTAGTGTTTGGAAGCCTTCCAACTAGTAGGTTTACAGGTGTAGTGTTTGGAAGCCTTTCAACAAGTAAGTTTTGAGGTGTAGTGTTTGGAAACCTTTCAACTAGTAGGTTTAGAGGTGTAGTATTTGGAAGTCTTTCAACTAGTAGGTTTAGAGGTGTAGTGTTTGGAAGCCTTTCAACTAGTAGGTTTACAGGTGTAGTATTTGGAAGCCTTTCAACTAGTAGGTTTAGAGGTGTAGTGTTTGGAAGCCTTTCAACTAGTAGGTCTAGAGGTTTAGAGGTGTAGTGTTTGGAAGCCTTTAAACTAGTAGGTTTACAGGTGTAGTGTTTGGAAGCCTTTCAACTAGTAGGTTTAGAGGTGCAGTGTTTGGAATCCTTTCAACAAGTAGGTTTAGAGGTGTAGTGTTTGGAAGCCTTCCAACTAGTAGGTTTACAGGTGTAGTGTTTGGAAGCCTTTCAACAAGTAAGTTTTGAGGTGTAGTGTTTGGAAACCTTTCAACTAGTAGGTTTACAGGTGTAGTATTTGGAAGTCTTTCAACTAGTAGGTTTAGAGGTGTAGTGTTTGGAAGCCTTTCAACTAGTAGGTTTACAGGTGTAGTATTTGGAAGCCTTTCAACTAGTAGGTTTACAGGTGTAGTGTTTGGAAGCCTTTCAACTAGTAGGTTTAGAGGTGTAGTGTTTGGAAGTCTTTGAACAAGTAGGTTTAGAGGTGTAGTTTTAGGAAGCCTTTCAACTAGTAGGTTTAGAGGTGTAGTGTTTGGAAGTCTTTGAACAAGTAGGTTTACAGGTGTAGTTTTAGGAAGCCTTTCAACTAGTAGGTTTAGAGGTGTAGTGTTTGGAAGCCGCTCAACTAGTAGGTTTACAGGTGTAGTATTTGGAAGCCTTTCAACTAGTAGGTTTACAGGTGTAGTGTTTGGAAGCCTTTCAACTAGTAGGTTTAGAGGTGTAGTGTTTGGAAGTCTTTGAACAAGTAGGTTTAGAGGTGTAGTTTTAGGAAGCCTTTCAACTAGTAGGTTTAGAGGTGTAGTGTTTGGAAGCCTTTCATCTAGTAGGTTTACAGGTGTAGTATTTGGAAGCCTTTCAACTAGTAGGTTTACAGGTGTAGTGTTTGGAAGCCTTTCAACTAGTAGGTCTAGAGGTTTAGAGGTGTAGTGTTTGGAAGCCTTTAAACTAGTAGGTTTAGAGGTATAGTGTTTGGAAACCGTTCAACTAGTAGGTTTACAGGTGTAGTGTTTGGAAGTCTTTCAACAAGTAGGTTTACAGGTGTAGTGTTTGGAAGCCTTTGAACTAGTAGGTTTACAGGTGTAGTGTTTGGAAGCCTTTCAACTAGTAGGTTTGGAGGTGCAGTGTTTGGTGGCCTTTCAACTAGTAGGTTTACAGGTGTAGTGTTTGAAAGCCTTTCAACAAGTAGGTTCAGAGGTGTAGTGTTTGGAAGCCTTCCAACTAGTAGGTTTACAGGTGTAGTGTTTGGAAGCCTTTCAACAAGTAAGTTTTGAGGTGTAGTGTTTGGAAACCTTTCAACTAGTAGGTTTAGAGGTGTAGTATTTGGAAGTCTTTCAACTAGTAGGTTTAGAGGTGTAGTGTTTGGAAGCCTTTCAACTAGTAGGTTTACAGGTGTAGTATTTGGAAGCCTTTCAACTAGTAGGTTTAGAGGTGTAGTGTTTGGAAGCCTTTCAACTAGTAGGTCTAGAGGTTTAGAGGTGTAGTGTTTGGAAGCCTTTAAACTAGTAGGTTTACAGGTGTAGTGTTTGGAAGCCTTTCAACTAGTAGGTTTAGAGGTGCAGTGTTTGGAATCCTTTCAACAAGTAGGTTTAGAGGTGTAGTGTTTGGAAGCCTTCCAACTAGTAGGTTTACAGGTGTAGTGTTTGGAAGCCTTTCAACAAGTAAGTTTTGAGGTGTAGTGTTTGGAAACCTTTCAACTAGTAGGTTTACAGGTGTAGTATTTGGAAGTCTTTCAACTAGTAGGTTTAGAGGTGTAGTGTTTGGAAGCCTTTCAACTAGTAGGTTTACAGGTGTAGTATTTGGAAGCCTTTCAACTAGTAGGTTTACAGGTGTAGTGTTTGGAAGCCTTTCAACTAGTAGGTTTAGAGGTGTAGTGTTTGGAAGTCTTTGAACAAGTAGGTTTAGAGGTGTAGTTTTAGGAAGCCTTTCAACTAGTAGGTTTAGAGGTGTAGTGTTTGGAAGTCTTTGAACAAGTAGGTTTACAGGTGTAGTTTTAGGAAGCCTTTCAACTAGTAGGTTTAGAGGTGTAGTGTTTGGAAGCCGCTCAACTAGTAGGTTTACAGGTGTAGTATTTGGAAGCCTTTCAACTAGTAGGTTTACAGGTGTAGTGTTTGGAAGCCTTTCAACTAGTAGGTTTAGAGGTGTAGTGTTTGGAAGTCTTTGAACAAGTAGGTTTAGAGGTGTAGTTTTAGGAAGCCTTTCAACTAGTAGGTTTAGAGGTGTAGTGTTTGGAAGTCTTTGAACAAGTAGGTTTACAGGTGTAGTTTTAGGAAGCCTTTCAACTAGTAGGTTTAGAGGTGTAGTGTTTGGAAGCCGCTCAACTAGTAGGTTTAGAGGTGTAGTATTTGGAAGTCTTTCAACTAGTAGGTTTAGAGGTGTAGTGTTTGGAAGCCTTTCAACTAGTAGGTTTACAGGTGTAGTATTTGGAAGCCTTTCAACTAGTAGGTTTACAGGTGTAGTGTTTGGAAGCCTTTCAACTAGTAGGTCTAGAGGTTTAGAGGTGTAGTGTTTGGAAGCCTTTAAACTAGTAGGTTTAGAGGTATAGTGTTTGGAAGCCTTTGAACTAGTAGGTTTAGAGGTGTAGTGTTTGGAAGCCTTTCAACTAGTAGGTTTAGAGGTGCAGTGTTTGGTGGCCTTTCAACTAGTAGGTTTAGAGGTGCAGTGTTTGGAAGCCTTTCAACAAGTAGGTTTACAGGTGTAGTGTTTGGAAGTTTTTTAACAAGTAGGTTTAGAGGTGTAGTTTTAGGAAGCCTTTCAACTAGTAGGTTTAGAGGTGTAGTGTTTGGAAGTCTTTCAACAAGTAGGTTTACAGGTGTAGTGTTTGGAAGCCTTTCAACTTGTAGGTTTAGAGGTGTAGTGTTTGGAAACCTTTAAACTGTTATCTTTACAGATGTAGTATTTGGAAGCCTCTCAACTAGTAGGTTGAGAGGTGTAGTGTTTGGAAGCCTTTCAACTAGTAGGTTTAGAGGTGTAGTATTTGGAAGCCTCTCAACTAGTAGGTTTACAGGTGTAGTATTTGGAAGCCTTTCAACTAGTAGGTTTACAGGTGTAGAGTTTGGAAGTCTTTCAACTAGTAGGTTTACAGGTGTAGTGTTTGGAAGCCTTTCCACTAGTAGGTTTACAGGTGTAGTATTTGGAAGCCTTTCAACTAGTAGGTTTACAGGTGTAGTGTTTGGAAGCCTTTCAACTAGTAGGTCTAGAGGTTTAGAGGTGTAGTGTTTGGAAGCCTTTAAACTAGTAGGTTTAGAGGTATAGTGTTTGGAAGCCTTTGAACTAGTAGGTTTAGAGGTGTAGTGTTTGGAAGCCTTTCAACTAGTAGGTTTAGAGGTGCAGTGTTTGGTGGCCTTTCAACTAGTAGGTTTAGAGGTGCAGTGTTTGGAAGCCTTTCAACAAGTAGGTTTAGAGGTGTAGTGTTTGGAAGTTTTTTAACAAGTAGGTTTAGAGGTGTAGTTTTAGGAAGCCTTTCAACTAGTAGGTTTAGAGGTGTAGTGTTTGGAAGTCTTTCAACAAGTAGGTTTAGAGGTGTAGTGTTTGGAAGCCTTTCAACTTGTAGGTTGAGAGGTGTAGTGTTTGGAAACCTTTAAACTATTATCTTTACAGATGTAGTATTTGGAAGCCTCTCAACTAGTAGGTTCAGAGGTGTAGTGTTTGGAAGCCTTTCAACTAGTAGGTTTAGAGGTGTAGTATTTGGAAGCCTCTCAACTAGTAGGTTTACAGGTGTAGTATTTTGAAGCCTTTCAACTAGTAGGTTTACAGGTGTAGTGTTTGGAAGTCTTTCAACTAGTAGGTTTAGAGGTGTAGTGTTTGGAAGCCTTTCAACTAGTAGGTTTACAGGTGTAGTGTTTGGAAGCCTTTCAACTAGTAGGTTTACAGGTGTAGTGTTTGGAAGCCTTTCAACTAGTAGGTTTACAGGTGTAGTGTTTGGAAGCCTTTCAACTAGTAGGTTTAGAGGTGTAGTGTTTGGAAGCCTTTAAACTAGTAGGTTTAGAGGTGTAGTGTTTGGAAGCCTTTCAACTACCAGTAGTAGGTGTACAGGTGTAGTATTTGGAAGCCTTTCAACTAGTAGATTTAGAGGTGTAGTGTTTGGAAGCCTTTCAACTAGTAGGTTTACAGGTGTAGTGTTTGGAAGCCTTTCAACTAGTAGGTTTACAGGTGTAGTGTTTGGAAGCCCTTCAACTAGTAGGTTTACAGATGTAGTGTTTGGAAGCCTTTCAACTGGTAGGTTTAGAGGTGTAGTGTTTGGACCACAGGATTGTGATCCCACAAGTTCTACAGCATCAGCCTTGCGCATCAAGGACATCAAGGAATAGTAAAGACCAAGAGGCTCCTACATGAAAAGGAATGGTTTCCTGGTATAGATCATCTAGTTGAAGACAAGATCAAGCGCTGCATCGCATGTCAGTCAACTATCGACACTCCTGTTCATAGAGAACCCCTAAAAATGACAATTCTTCCATCATCTCCATGGGAAAATGTGTCGATCAACTTCTCAGGACCTTATCCGTCTGGAGAATACTTGCTTGTGGTTGTAGATGATTATAGTCGATATCCAGAAGTGGAATTTGGTCAATAAACATCCGCAAAATCTGTTTGTCCAAAGCTTGATGCCATATTCTCGAGGCAAGGAATACCTCGAATTGTGAAATCAGACAATGGTCCACTATTCAACAGCAAGGAGTTTACACAGTTCGCAAATTACCTTGGATTTCAGCATCGCAAAATCAACCTCCCTATGGCCAGAAGCTAACAGAGAAGCAGAACGCTTCATGCGCAATCTCAAAAAGTGTACACAAGCTTCGTGTGCAGAAGGACTCAATTGGAAGCAGGAAATTTTCAAATTCCTTCGCAGTTATAGGGCAACTCCACATTCAAGCACCAATGTAAGCCTATTCGAAGCACTTACAGGAAGATCTATGAATACTCAATTACCACAGGTGAATACTCGCAATCTACAACCAAAGATCAAGAATGAGATTCAAATAAGACTGGACGACATCCGCAACAAGGAGAAGATGAGACTGAAGGCAAATCAACGTCGTCAAGTTAAGGAATCCAGTTTAAGTGTTGGTGACTCAGTACTTGTCCGCCAACCGAGGAAGAACAAGATGACACCTGCATTCGATGTTCATCAGTATGTGATCACGGATGAGAACGGATCGATGATAACTGCAAAGCATGTTGGTAGTGCATAAAAGATAACCCTAAACTTCTCACATTTCAAACCAATCAGTATTGATTCAAAAGAACTGTCTAACTATGAACAAGAGGAGATGGCAAGATCTGCAGATAGTATGGATAATGGTGACGGTGACTCTCAAATTGATAATTCAAATCAGTCAGGTGAAACATCAGATGAAGTTCAAAGAGAAACATTAGTGATGTAAAATCACAAATGTACACATAAAGTGTGATCTTTATATCAGAACTTTTATAAAGTGTTTTTGAACATATTATGATCATCAAAGATATGTTCTATCCGGAGCATAAAGGTTGAACATAAAGGTTGACAACAGTTGATTTATAATTCCACTGGTTAGTTCATGTAAAAGTGGTCTAGTTCTGTTACTGATTAGTATGCAGATAGAATACAATTGTATATCCTTCAATTTCTTACATAAGATTTGATGTTTGTTCAAGAAAGTATCCCTATTATCTTAATATTCAGCAAAGTAATGATTTATGTCAGTGTTAAGGACGGTATTTGAGGTTGTTCATCGTTTTAGAAGATTAAGTTAATATTGTGATTTATATAATCTGATAGGATTGTTTTCAAGATAATATTCTTCTAGGCAATCAGGATATCTGGCTTAACTAGTAAGTTTTTAGATTATTACGTATCAGTTGTATGTTGCCCTACTTTTTAATGTAAAGTTAAGGAGGATTGTAGTGTATATGCAATCAAGGTTTATAATTGTATGCATATCACTGCCGTAGCCAGCCGGGGTGCAGTTGCCCCCCTGGATTTTTTTTTTTATAGAAAACAGTTTTATTTGAATCAAGTGTAGGACAAGTCATACTCGTACAAATATTTGCCCTCCCTGTCAAAAAAAGTTAACTACGGCCTTGCATATGTATGGGTCAGAGGTCAGGGTCTCTATTTGGGATTGACCATGTGCGAGCCAGTATCAATGGCGGCACCCTGTATTCATTACATTGACAACGAATAAAAGTCTTCGTTTCACTCCTTCAAGGATCATATCATTTATCAACAGAGCAAGGATCATTCAAGAACATTATACTTAGTGGCTGCTTTTGTCCAATTCGGACCTTCATAGACAACTTTTCCCTGTCCCGCAATACAGTGGAGTTCTCTCCTTTGTCAAACTGAGCGCAAGGCCCAGCTTTTACTCGGTGCAACTAATGTAAATAATGAACTTTTATAAGTAAAATATGCATATTTAGACAAAATAAATAACACCTGATTTAGAGAACATGAATAATCATAAAGGTTAGTGAGTGCATTTTGTTCCAATTAGCGTATATGACAAGTACCGTGATACCCCGAGGTTACAGGCTACTGCATGTATTCTAAAGGTGCTCCAATACTTCTTAGGGTCGTGAAAACACAGTATGCGAAGATACCAAATATTATAAATGGTACCGTTTTCTCAGGCAAAACAGGTGCCATGTCAGCCACTCTGGTGCCGTTTTCTAAATGATTTCTAAATGCACATATCTTACATTCTAGTTATTTTATTACACATCATCTCGAAAGATAGCTGTAATATTTCACACGGCAGAATTACTATAAACACACGCAGCACTATACCTAGAGAATGTCACCCTTTGGCATCCTTTACCAGCTGTTTAAGATCTTACTTACCTTTTGAATTGTTGAGGCCCCGGAAAATTTAACTCTTTTGAGTCATCTGTAAATTGCTTTACAACTTGTCATTGGCATTGGGTCCTTATACTATCTTAGTGGTAGCGATCGTGCCAAATGTGAATATAAAAGGGTCTGGTTGAGCTCCTAATCATGGCATATATACTCAATGACAGGGAAATACTATTTCTGCTGACACTGTATTTACCGGGTTTATCAAGAGAGTCACAAAGAGGACGTCGCTATTTTACACACTTTTCAAGATTGTTTACTTCCGGTGTTGAAAATACCGATTGTAACAAACACGAATTCTGGTCTTAGTATGCGCATTTACTAGTCCTTTCTGTTTGAGGTCATTTTTTAGAGTGACATGTTCCACAATAAAAAGACACCCCTATTCTAATACCTAATTACCACTCATACTTTTCGTGTGTTATGATGTACGATAAATCCAAAAACGTATTTGATGATCGAATTTCACATTACCACAAACCTGTATGTCAGATCGAGGCGCATATAATCGGACTCAAACGGCCATTTTAAATATCGGTTGGTACGGTGAGCAGTTGGTAATCTGCGACCATCGTTGATAAAGTTGAGATATTTTTAAAAGTCTTCGGTCGTAGAAGAGAAGAAATACTATCGAACTACGTCTATAACTGTTTATTTAATATTTTCCGTGGATTTCTATTGATTTGTGGGTGATTGAAACAAGGGAGCCATCGGCCAATTTGTGGTGAAAAGATGGCTTGTGGAGCAACGCTCAAGAGAAGTCATGATTTCGACCCATTGCATAGTCCTGGTCAAGGAACGCCAAAGCGAAGAAGGTGTATGCCAATGACACTGTCACCATCAACGCCCCCAACAAAGGCACATCAACTCAATCCATCCCCATTTGCAGATGTGACTCCAAAATACACTTCAGGTAATCAAAATAATCTGGGTAGAATGTTACATTTTGGGTCTTTATCTGTACCAGTACTAAGGATTTTGTTGTGTTACAAATGATCCGCGAAAGAAAACGATTTCAGTGGTGCAAAAGAGTCGGATTCACTCTTCATGTGTAACTGTTAAAATGTTTGGTTAATGACAATTTGACATCCAAATTACTTTTGGATTCATTAAACAATACATCCTTGAAATGATTTCGAAATGCTAAGGACACAGACGACAGCAGTTAGCCGGCTTCATTGGTTGGCTACTGCAGTATGTATACAGACTACCCCTCCACCTTTTTGAGAAGGGATATGCACAAGCTAGTTCCTTGCATAGTACGTTTCTATGTCTTTCAGCCATCTCGCCAGATTAAAAAGAGCTTTTGTAAGTCCTTAGAGTAGAACCTGTCATAAGTGCCATTTTCAGTTTCGAAAAATAATAAAAAATACCACAGGTTTCTTGTTTTCACTCACCATGAGCTATTTTCATGTAATAATGTTGTCTGAGTTTAGATGTATAGGAATTGCTTTGATGTTCAATTTCGAGGTTTAATCATATTAAAGGGACCTGGGATGTCAACTGATATAAACAAGGGCCGAAAAAACACCATATGAGTACCTTGCTCAAATACAAATTTTTAAAAGACACGTTGTCATGTGACAGAAATCCAACAACGAACTACCATCTTTCTTTTCTTCTATAAACACAATTCTAAACCTAATTTAGAAAGAATGCAATACCGGACACCTATGGCATACCGCCATATTCACACAAATTCTGCTAAGGCATCCATCATTTTCCTGCCGCTTTACAGTTAATTTCCTTAGCTAATGGGCTCTTAACCCTCTGGATGCCGAGTTTCTTTTTTCTGACGCATATTTTCCTAAGATCCGAAAAGGGAAGGTTGTGCGAGAATTGCGCTCACATGGCACTGGATTTATTTCTGGCTATAAAATTACGCAGAGGTGGAAAATATTAAATTTCCTATTTGATAGTGTAAATTTAACTGCCAGTATTAAACCAGTTTTAAAAAAAGACACTCAAAGTGTTTGACAATTTATTCAGCATTGAAAAATAGTAAATTTCTCCGGTTATTATCGTACACGATAAAAGTACTGTGCAACGATTTTTTTTATTTAGAAGCTTTACGGAAACCGTGAGCGAACAAAATACTGCCTACTATCTGAACGACATAACTACATATCAAATGGAGTTATGAGCGTATGTATAACGACATACATTCAATGTAAAAAATAGCATGCTGTAAATTACGAAAACTGAATTTTCTCTGAGTGTACACACAAAGAAAAGGGGGCATAACTCCGCTATGCTTAGCACTAGTTTATTGTATCGCAGAATTTTCTTCTGGGGCTGTTTTATTGATTGGTATTGATATTTGTGAATGTGAATACTGGCATCTTTTGTGAACTGACTTTCTGTGTTGACTTAAACTGTAGATTTCAAAGTGCTTTGGCCCAGTTAATAGCATCTTTGGAGTCTATTTTTATTTTGTCATTTTCAGAACAAATTGCTGCTAGCATTAGTTTGGAGATAAAGAAGATGCAAAGGAGGCGCCAACTACAATATCCAGGTTCTACAAGTCCTCCCCATCCCTCCATGGACATGCCCTCTACCTCTGGCATGGAGAGCCCAACCTCTTCAAACTCCCAGTCATCTCTCTATAACACCCTATCACCAAGCAAAAAAGATGTACCTCTTTTCACATTTAGACAAGTTAGTATGATATGTGAGAGAATGGTCAAAGACAGAGAAGATCAGATCAGAGAAGAATACAACTCAGTCTTGACAAACAAGGTAGCTGGTAAGTATTAGAGGTAAAAAAAGTATGATGCTTCTTAACTCTTTCAACACCGTAGGCTGGTTTTCCGGGCCAAGAAGCATCGAGTCCCAAGACACTGTAGGCCGGTTTTCCCGGCCAAGCCGTAGTCACGTCAAAATAGTATATATTTTTAAGGACCTACCTGTAATATCATTCATTTATTAAATCTATCACATTTCACAATGTCTGAAATACGTATTCCATTTCAATTTATCATTTTATATCGATAAATTAAAAAATTATTCACTATTTCCCGCGATGTTATTGAAAATAAAATTCTCGGGCACACATTTCGACAACAGGTCCACATCAAACATGTCAAAGAGCAAAATAAAGACGTTTTAAACAAATCTTTAAATATATTATACTAAGTAATAAATAAAATCAACAAAAATATATCTAAAAGTAATCAAACTTACATCTAAGTTATTATTTTCATTTTTTTTCTACGATCGCGTGTAATGTAAGTCAAATGACATCTCGGCTTTCGTCGCCTTTAATTCTTGGCTCTATGTAACTGTAAAATGCACATTTCCTACACCGGTAGCACAACCAACATGAGCTTTCACTTACAAAGGCACCATTCATCTGCAATCTCAAGTTAATATACAAGTAATTTGGATGAAAATGGAAGTTGTAAACTTTCAATGAAAATTGCAAGCAAATGAAAGAAAAGTTTAGATGTTATTGTCTGATCAGACTTAACAAGTGTTTAGTGTTAGTATTTGCTGCTTGGGTTAAGCAGCGTTTATATTGTTGGCTTTTTATTTTTAAATTAAGATATAAGAACATTTGACATTTTCTTCCATTTATGCTATGTAGGCTGAATCATTTTTATACTAATTCTTCTTCGTGGTATTTTACTGGTGGAGCTGGTTCAGCATGTTCAGAGCAGTGTTGTTAATTACCAGTAACTCATAAAAGTAGCTGACAAAGTATGACAATAGCTGACTGATAAATGATTTGATTATGGTGAAGTGAGGCTTGACATTGAGTTAATTATGATGTGTGATTACTATTTTGTTTCCCCAAGATGTGGTCACAAGTGACATGAAGCAATTGAACACTTCCATTCATTTAAATGACAAACAAATGTGGGACTGTATTCACTTTTCAGCATTTCTTAAAAGTACATTTCAAGTTCCAACTAACTTGTTATCCCCCGCCCAACGAAGTTGGCGGGGGATATAGAAACTGGCTCCGTCCATCCGTCACGTTTCGTTTCCGGAGCATAACTCATAAACCGTTCAATATATCAAACTTTACAGGTCTGTCAGGTACATGCTGAACTGGTGCCTTTTGCTATTGAGAAATTTTAGAAATATTTATTTTTTTCTTTTCCATGGCAACAAGATGGACATGGTTCCAAACTCATCTTTTTTTTTTAGATTCAATTATGTCATAAATTCTGCAACAGGAGCAGGGGATATAACCACGTTAGTGGCAAACTCTTGTTAGTGTCTGACACTTGTTTGAATAAACAGAATCAACCTTTTCTAAGTATTATTATTTTACAAAATAATCTACTGATAGTGATTAGAACACATTATTATCAATGTGATACGTAATAATTTCCTTCTAAATTTACGCTTAAAAGGTCGGTATTGTGGTATCAAGATACTCTTGATATCTTGACCTCCAAATCTTGAGGTGCCTGTATAGTGACACCCCTAGCCGTAATCTACTATGAAGTGCCGTATGATATATTTAAAAAATACTTCAATCGTGTTATCCTGAACATTTTAACTTAACCAAGGCATCACAACCTATTTTTATCCCCCGCCCAATGAAGTTGGCGTGACGTTTCGTGACTGGAGCATAACTCATAAACCGTTCAATATTGTTTCATGAAACTTTGCATGTCTGTCAGGTACATGCTGAACTGGTGCTTTTTGCGATTTAGAAATTTTAGAAATTAACATTTATTACGTTTCCATGGCAACAAGATGGACTTTAGTTCTGTGAGGGTAGGGTTCATTTCCGGAGCATAACTCGGAAACCGTTCAATACTTTTTCATGAAACATTGCAGGTTTGTCAGGTACATGCTGAACTGGTGCCTTTTGAATTTTAGAAATTAACATTTTTTACGTTTCCATGGCAACAAGATGGGTTTAGGTTCCAAACTCATCTTTTTTATACAATTTCCATGACAAGTTCCACCTCGGTTAAAAAAGGTTAGGGTTTGTTTAGATTTAATTATGTCATCAATTCTGCCACAAGGGTGGGGTATATAGCCACGTTAGTAGCAAACTCTTGTTAAAACTTGTGTCAGAGCCTAAATCAGGTGACAAATGCTGAGATGTCATTTGACTTGCGTTACACAATTAACAAGTTTGACAATTTGTACATTTTTCTTTTATTGGTTTTGTTTATTACTTTATTTAATTTGCCTATTTACATGAATCTTCTTTATTTTGCTCTTTGACATGTTCGATCATCAATTTACCATTTGTTAAAAGCAATGCCATTGAAATTTAGAGTTGCTGTGGTGGTACTTCAAGTTTGCAAATACATTTTCTGTTTTGGAGAGACTTGTCATGGTTTGAGATTAAATTGATACCATGTCATTGCTTCATTTAGCCAGGAACGGTGGGGTAGCCTTGGTGTTAAGGTGTTCGCTCGTCACGCCAAGATCCAGGTTTGATTTCCCACATGGGTACAATGTGTGAAGTCCAATTCAGGCGCTAAAAGCGGCATAAAACCATACTCACTCACTTATTTAGCCTTCCTTTCCTGAAAGGATAGCCAACTCAGGAAGAGGAAGGCGCAAACAATATTTAATTGATAATCCATCAGCTTGATCATATGAACATAACAGAAATAATTATCCAAACCTTGCCCTCACTGGATAACCTCATTTTTGGAAATCTATATATTGTGATCTTAATTATCTTTTTTTCCAGAGCAATACGAGGCATTTTTGAAATTCAACCATGACCAATTGCGAAGGAGATTTGGAGATGCTCCAATGAGTTGTAAGTACATGTACAGTCAAGTCTCGTTAATCCGACACTCGTTAATCCGACACTCGGCTTTATCCGACACAAATGATTGGAACCGATAGATTCAGCGCTATTTAGTCCGGTTAATCCGTCATTCCCGCACTCCGACTCCGACACACCTAATTTGCAACGAAGGAAAAGCTATTCAAACCTGTATGTACAAAGCTATACAAATGTAGTTTACAGATTGAAGCCTGATAAATGTGCATGAAGCCAGTTTAAAATACGAACTGGTATATAAAACATGGTCGACTGGTATGTAAACAAGAAAGCATGGATGACTTCATTAATATTCAAAGCCTGGCTACTGATCTTGGATCGGCAAATGCGATTGGAGCGACGCCACGTGGTATTGCCCCATCCCATGCTACTGTCGACACAACTAATGTGAAATGTCACTTTTTGCCACCAAACACCACATCGCACATTCAGCCACTAGATGCCGGGTTCATAAAGAATTTCAAGCTTAATTATAAGAAACAGCAAATGAAATTACACCTCGACAATGTTGATGCTGAACAACCACAAGCCCTAGACGTCAAGCGAACAGGGACTTTGAGAAATGTGCCTTCAAAATGTGAGAAACAGAAAACACTGACAGACTATTTTAAGTAGATGAAGCAAGTTGTTAAGACAGTAGCACTTGCATTTACACGAGGAAACGTGTGGTTGATGTGATATATTCAGTGAGTAATGTCTCTATTGTTACGTATAAATGGGAAAATTATTATTGCAATGTCATTAATTATAAATTAATGAATGAATAAACAACATAACAATATAAATATTTCGTTTTTCATGATTTTATTACAAGGTACACACGGTTATTATCTATCGTGAAGATGTCCGATTTTCGATCACAAATCACTTAATTTCGTTAATCTGACATACTCGTTAATCTGACACAATCATGTGCAACCAACGATGTCGGATTAACGAGACTTGACTGTACCTTGTTTTGACCTAGACATTCACTTAAAACAGCCCACCAATGCTGTCTTGACTGGATTGAAGGGATTTTTCAGGATTTATTCAATCTTGGATGGGGCAAGCGGCATATTGATTACAATACCCTATTTTCTTGAGTATGTTGCACATTTTTCCCCAAAAAAATACAGCTGTGTAGAAGAGGGTGCTCATTATACACGCCATAATGATTTAATCATGTCCTCCCCCTCCCCCAAGCAAAGACATTACCATGAGCATGTCACACCGCAAATGCCATGTCAACAAATCTGTACCTAATCATGTAATTACAGTCTGGTTATAAAAAGTGTTCATTGTATATCTGGACTTCAGTTTGTAACTTACAGTGTTCCCTCGTTATTGCGCCCTTCAATATAGCGCTAGCTCGGTTATAGCTCGTGGTAAAGCATGGCTCCCAAAATTTACTAACATTTTCAATAAGTTAAAGTTTTCCAAAGACACGATGTTTTCCCCCCATCTCAGAAAACATTATGAGCTGATCAGTGATCACGTAACGCCGGAAATACAAGTCAACAAATCCGAACTGAAGTACACAATTTAATCCTATTATTATAATATCTTGTAATAATTGTTTAACTGGACTAATGTTGCAATATATATATTTTAATTATACTACTCAAAAGAAGTTAAGGACCACCCAATTCTTTCATATTGGTATAGTTAATCTGTCATGGCATGAGATTAACTATTGTAATATGAAAGAATCAGGTGATCCTTAACTTCTTTTGAGTAGTATATTTTGAGTAGTATATATTTAAAATTTCATTCAATTATTACATTCTATAACAATGTTTAAAATAATTTCGGCTAAATCATATGCGAAGTGATCGGTAGATCTTACCGCTATTAACACCTTGAAACGAACTTTAGTTGCAAGAGAATGGATACACATATCATAAATGCCTTACCATGACTCGCTAAAAGTCATATTTGAGGCTGTTTGACTATTAAATGTCAACATAATGTTTTCGCTATCGAATAGATTAAAAAAAGTAAAAAAATATCCTGCATACAATCTGTACCAAAGTGCTACGCTTGTCGTTCTTATAATTTTAACTATATATGGTGGAAGCTGCAACTAAAATAACACGATATTGGAATATATTATTCCTGATAAAATAATATCAGATTTCTTTTAAGTGGTATCACTGGGTACGTTTTAACTGAATCACGGTAGATTTGGAGGAAACGCGTGCACGGCTGATTGCTATTTCCGGCTTAGTTTACGAGAAAATACACACGGTAATCTTAATCTCTGCATATAAAAGAATACCTTAGAGAGCAGGAAATATATTTCAAATGTTAAATCATCATGTCTAGTGATGTTTTTTATAAAATTTCATACTTTTATTGACCAAGTTTGTTATAGATCTACCTGTTTATTCTCCTGAAGGGATACAATGTGTTGGGGTTTTTAAAAGCGCATATAAATACTTGATAAATCTTTTGCTACACTATGAATCATAAATAACTTCTATTCTAATCTTTTTTGAAACCCTGAAACGTGCAAGGTAGATCGTATTAGGTAGGCAGAGCATGTATACTGTTTTGTTGTCATCTACCACCTACGTCTCAACCTTCGTTAAACCGCTGATCATCTATAATGCTCATCAATTATTTGGACCCCGAAGGTAGAGTTGTAGCGAGGGATCACTGTATTTCATTAATTTTATTCAAAATTCCTTTTAATATTGTTTTAATTTCATCAAAATCGTGTTTAAAGTCATCGGAAGATCACATAACTATTAACAGCAACCACGGTCAGATTACCGCTGTTGACGCCTTGAAACGAACTTTAGTTGACAGAGGACAATGGATACACATATCAAAAATGCCTACTTTGACTTGTCAAAAGTCATATTTGTTGTAGTTTGACAATTCTATGTCAACATGTTGTTTTTATGATCACGTGTGCGGGAGCCTTGACGGTGTCTGGTCAGATTGTTCCCTGTTGGGAAAAAATAACAGGCAATAGTGATCAGCTGCACCAAAGTGCTACACATAGGGTTATTATTTTTTAAATGATTAAAAAATAGTTTCAGATACAATTTTCCTTGCATCAAAATCCTTTGAAGTAATATTATTGGGTTAGTTTTAACCGAATCACCGGTAGATTCCAAGAAAATGTGTGTACAGCTGATTGCTGTTTCCGGCTTAGTTCACGAGAATATACACAAGGTAATCTGAATCCCAGCATGTAAAACAATGCCTAGCAACAAAAAATACCATTCAGATTTACGGTAAATCAGCATGCCTTGGGATTTTTTAATGTTTTTTTTTGTTTTGTTTTGTTTGTTTTTTTCAAATTTGAGTTATCACCTGTTTGTTTACCTGAATTCGCTGAAGGGGTATGATGGATCTTTTTATGCACATAATATTTGAAATTTCTTGTTTTGTTTTTTCAAAATACTGAATACGCTAGAGGGGGTTATGCATTATACGCAAGAAAATACAGTATTTGGAAAAAAGCTCCTTCAAGACATTTTGGATGATGAGTGGATGTCCCTTATTAGGAACCTGCTTAAACCGTCAAACTAATTTCAGTGTCATATCTCCAATATCTTAAATCATGTTTTGATTGAATAATTTCTATTTACAAAAATATTAATGCCTGAAGGAACATGAACCATTGTGAATGACTGTGGTCAACAGGTTTTCATCTATTTGTCAGTGTGATGTACATGTATAAAAAAATTAAAATAAATGCAGATCATCACCAGCATTGGATCTGACATCCTTGATCATTTGATGGGTTTCGGAATATCGAGTCAGAAAAGGTCCTTATGTTCCACATGTCTGTCTTCTGGTTGGAGTGAAAAGAAATGTGCCTGTGTACATGAATATCCTTGCCTCAGCCACACCCCATGACTTTAGTTCACCTTATGTGGTCTATTTTGCACAAATAAGTACTGCTGCAAACCTGTTTTTCCTTTATATGCAATTACAGTATCACAACTACCTCAGCTGCAGCGTTAGAAACTAACAGTTTTCGTTCACAAGTCCTTATAATAACATATAGCAAAACCCTTAAAAATGGCAATTTTCTACTAGTACTTATGATACCTTTACCATTGGGCAGTTTGGCAAGGACTATAGGACTAGTGCCAATACCTAACCCTGCAGCTGGTGTGTATAAAAGTGCCCCTGCCATCATGAAACAAAAATTGGAAAGGAAAGTTGTATTATCTATCAAAAACATATGTCTTTATTTGAATGCTCTTTGGTTAAGTGCTAGATATTGTCAGTGTCATAAAAATAAAATAAAACATTTTTTTTATGAGGATTTTTCTTTGATAGACCTGTCAAAACCATGTGACAAGTTAGGGAGAATTATAACTTTAAAAGCCCTCATTTCTGAGGTGTCCATATTTTTAGCTCACCTTATGCCATACCGTGGCATCCGTTGTCAGTACGTCACAATTTATTCAAACAACTTCTTCTGAACCACTAATTGGAAATTATCAAAATTTGACTGGACTGGCTAACCCCACAAATAGGGGTTATTTGGCTATATTGCTTTAAATGACTACCTCTCTGGAACTAAGAGATAGTTATCAACCATATTTGATTGGAAGCATTCTCCAACGGTGATGATTCAAATTGGAGAAATGGCAGGGCTGAACCCCGGGGACAAAGGGGCGGGGCTTAATAGAGTTCATAACTTGGACACAGTAAAGATCCCCACCTCAAAACCATATGTTCAATTGAGAGTACAATGATGGAATGCTCATATGCTACCAGGACTGGCCCTTCTGTTCATCTGTTCGGCACTCCCAAAGGAGTTAAAACCCTGACTTTGACATGCAAACCCATATTATCCCTACCCTATAATAAACAGATACATTGTATACATTTGTTTGTTATGAAGAGAATAATACCTTTATTATGATTTATCCTGGATCATAACATGGAAACAGTTCAGGTCTTTATGCGACATTTGTATCTAGAGAAATACACATTCCTGCTGTCAGATTTGCCATCCACCCATTTTAAATGCTGTCAGTCAAAATTACAATATATTTGCAGTATGATATACATGTACATTGCAAATGTATATTTTGTCATGATTGCGTAAATATCCAGGTGAGCGATACAGGCCCTATGGGCCTCTTAACATTTTCTTTCTATTTTTAGGACAAAACATGAGCCGTGTAGATCTACCAGTTTTGTTACGTAAAACAAATTCTTGTCTTAAAATGTGAAAAGGAATCCTCCTTAATTTCACGAAATCCAGTTGAAATGTAGTGATTTTTTTACCCAAAATATCTAGTGATTTGGTACCCAAATGGGTATGTGATTTTTGTAGATCTACCTAGAATAATTTTCCTTTTTTTTCAAAGATATACATTAATTTTAGTATCCTAAAATTGATTAACTATCACTTTCCTATCAAGACAACACAATGAACTTAGGTTTAATCAACTTAACTTTTCTATCAAAACCAAACAATCTTTTTCAAGGGTCAGTCATCATATTATTAACTTAATGAAATGTTTTTTATGTTTAATCATTTACTAATGTTCGCAATGTACATGAAAACATAAATATAATTATAGATCTATTGTCTTATTTGCTTAGGTACAAATTCACAAAGTATTTTGGGTACAATTCAATTTGTTTGGGGTACCAAATTACCTTGAGCCTATATATATACACCCTGAATCCCTGGATGTTCTCAGACAGTTTCCATAATACTTTTCAATGCCTTTAATATTTTAAATTGTTCTTTTTTGCAATGATAAACCAATAACAACATTATGTTGTTATTATGCCATATCAATGTGTTATATCCCTCCCCACCGCCTTAGTTGTCAGAAATTAATTTGAAAAACATTGACGGTGGAATCCATGTATTAGTCTAACATTTGATGGTACACACCAGCGTCAGTCACGAAAAAATGTAAAATCGGAGCGAAGACTGCTATCCAGGTCACAAGTTAGTGTTCAGTTGACAATAGATAGTAAATTATGTCATTTCTGTTGAATCTTTTTCGGAATTTATTGACGATATTTTGATACACTTTTGCATATTTTGCCTGAATGTGTGACATGCAGTGTTCGTGCTTACTGTTTTGTTTTCCTCCGTCAGTGTTTTTCAAATTATTTTCTGACAACTAAGGCGGTGGGGTGGGATATAAGACATTGATATGACATAATAACAACATAATATTGTTATTGGTTTATCATTGCCAAAAAGAACAATTTAAAATATTAAAGGCATTGAATATGTAAGTTCAGATGTTGCGTATCATAAAATATTTTTAATTATTCACAGCGATTGTTGACTTTGTTCAACTAAACAAAACGTGAGTTAGGCAACGCCCAAAAGTGTTTCATAATGTGTTGGTCGGCTTGCCAACAGCAGGTCAATGTCAGAAAGTTTATGAAACAAAATCATTTGCAAACAATGCAAAAAATGAGGTATTGTTTTACAAAGATTTATGCATCAGTGTAAATAATTCTAGAAAATTAAGTTAGATGTTACTAAATTATTTTAATACTATTACAGGATCACAATGCATATGGAATTGTTTGTTTACCGCCGTTGCAATGATCGTAAAAGATCAATCCTATTGATGATATTATGATCATGATGATTCAGATTGTTTTTGTTAACATTTAATAACACCGAAAGTTGCTAAGTTTTAGAAATTAAGGAACTTTGGTGTGTGTTTTTTCATCAGCAGACAAAAAATTATGATAAAAAAAATGTTAAAAAATGATAACATAAAGTAAATATCCGACTGCATGTCGCTCAATGTCAAGTGCCAAAAGTCAACAATGGCCATTTATGGTAACTTTTTCAGCTCGCAATAGTTTCTTTTTAAGGGTAAATAAGGTACTGAAAGTTTTGATAAAGAGCCACCTGAGCATTTATTCATGCCATACATAATTTAAATGTTTCGCAAAGCCTTCTTGGTAAATAGTTACATTGTATTGCAAGTTTTGTTTGTGGTTGCGTCCTAATGCTATTCACCTGTCGAATGGGTTGACATCAGACGCGACCCGTGAAGATTCCAGGGTAGAATAGGTCTTCAGCAACCCATACTTGCCGTAAAGGGCCACTATGCTTGCCGTAAAAGGCTCGCTGACTTGGTTGATACATGTCATCGATCCCAATTGCGTGGATCGACACCCCAAAATAAAACTCGCCATATCTATTTACCAAGAAGGCTTTGCATAACATTTAAATTACGTATGACATGCATAAATGCTCAGCTTGCTCAATATTAAAACTTTCATTTATTTACCTCAAAAAGAAAATATCGCGAGTTTAAAAACTTCTCGGCACACAACTACCAGAAACGGCCATTGTTGACTTTTGGCACTTCACGTTGAACGGCATGCAGTCCGATATTTTCTTTATAATTTCATCATTTTTCCTATTCGATCATAAATTTTTGTTTGCTGACGAAAGGAAAACACTCATGTTCCTTAATTTCTAAAAATTGGCAACTTTCAGTGTAAATAATTGTAAACAAAAACAATCTGAATCGTATCATCATTGATTGGATGGAACTTGTGCGATCATGGCAACGACGGTAAACAAACAACTCCACATGCATAGTTATCCCGTTAGACTATTACAATCATTTTGTTACATCTAAGTTAATTTTCTAGAATAGACACGTATGTATAAATCTTTGTAAAAAAAATCATTTTTAATGAGTTTGCAAATGATTTCGTTTGATAAACTTTCAGACACATTGACAAACGTCAGTGATACGTTTGGGCGTGGCCTACCTCGCGATTTGTTGAGTTGAACAAAGTCAACAAACACTGCGAAAAATGAAAAATATTGGATGATACGCAAAATCTGAATTGATATACATTCTAGGTAAACCATTCAATAGCAAAATAATGCAGTTTACGAGAAATAATCAAAATACTTGCAATTTTAGCTATCATATCTGAAACCGGAAGCACGTACAGAATGTGACACATGGAAGCAAAATATGCAAAAGTTGGTAAGCTATCATAAAGAAATTCCGAAATAGATTCAAATTCAAAAGAAAATACATAATTTACCATATTTCGTC
Organism: Haliotis cracherodii; assembly: GCF_022045235.1. Classification (NCBI taxonomy): domain Eukaryota; kingdom Metazoa; phylum Mollusca; class Gastropoda; order Lepetellida; family Haliotidae; genus Haliotis; species Haliotis cracherodii. The sequence continues at coordinate 38,258,437 of NW_027266286.1, forward strand.
AACTATTTACTATTTATTGATCTGGAGAGCAGTCTTCACTCCTATTTGTTTCATATTTCTTCATGATTGTCGCCATCAAATGTGTAAGTCTAAATTCAAAACTGTAATGGATTTCACGCTCGATGATATTAAATTTAAAACGAGGTAGTGTAAATATATATAGATTCTAGGCTCCTATATGTGATTTTGTATCCAAAACAAATTAAATTGTACACAAAATACTTTGTGAATTTGTACCTAAGAAAATAAGACAATAGATCTATAATTATTTTTATGTTTTCATGTAGATGAACAGAACACATAATAAAATATTTCATCAAGTTCATAATATGATTATGACTGATCCTTGAAATTGATTTTTAGTTTTGAGAGAAAATTGTTAGAAAAAAGTTAGAATGTATTGTTTTGATAGGAAAGTGATATTGTGTTAACTGTAAGACACCAAAATTAATGTATATCTTTGAAATAATTCTAGGTAGATCTAGATCTACAAAAACACATACACATTTTGGTAACAAATTACTAGAAATTTTGGGTACAAAAGTCACCACTGTACATTTCAACTGGTTTTCGTGAATCAATGGGATAAAAAAAAATCGTCAAAATGATTCCTTTTCTCATTTTATGACAAGAATTTGTTTTACATAACAAAACATGCAGATCTACACGGATCGCGTTTTGTCTTAAAAATATATAAAAATGTGAAAAATATGGACACCTCAGAAATGAGGGCTTATAAGGTTATAATTCTACCTAACTTGTCACATGGTTTGACTTAGATCTAGGTCTATCTAAGAAAAGTCCTTATGAAAATCTTTTTTTTAATTTTTTTATGACACTGACATTTCTGGCACTTAGACAAAGAGTATTCAAGGAAAGACAGATATGTTTTTGAATGAAGATATGACTTTCCTTTATAATTCTTTTTTCATGATGACAGGGGAACTTTTATACACACCAGCTGAGGAAGTTGTGATACTGTGATTGCATACAAAGAAAAAACAGGTTGGAAGCAGTACCTGTATGTATAAAATAGACCACATAAGGTGATCAAAAGTAATGGATTGGCTGACTGGAAAAAATACATCTGGCAAGGGTAAACATGTACACAGGCATGTTTCTTTTCATTCCAACCAGAAGACTGAGATAGCATTTTCTAAGAAACATATGGCTTACTTTCCAGCTTATGTGCCACCATGGTTCTTGTGATTAAACAAACAAAAATGTCATGTTCTGTTACAAGTACTGTTACTGTAATTAATGTATCATATTCCTATTTAATTATATTTCAGAATTGTTTTATTTGGAAACAAACCACATAATGCACAAGATTAATGTCCATATGAGTTTAGTATGTATATGTTAAGGATCTGATTTATTCATTATTCATGGAATACTAAAATTAAAATGATGACATCAGAGAGTTACTTATTCACTTCGTTGATTTTCAGAGTGATAGATAATAATTGTTGAAAAAATATGTTTAAACTAAAGATAATAATTGAAGTTCGATCAGTTACACTGTGCTGATGCAATGACCAATATTTATTTACTGTCCCCACACCATCATTGTGGAAAAGAATTTCTACTAAATATAACTTAAAATTCTGAAACCTGCAAACAGCTGTAAATAATTAAACAATTACAAATCTTTCATCAATACGCATTCATGGTGGTCTTCATATTTTTCGAATAAATTTAGAAATCCTTCGTGAAACTGTTCCAAAATCATTCTAGAATCTATGAATGTATTCCCGAAAGGAAAACTATCCCAAATGTGATGTGGAACTAACACCGAAAATATGTATGTAGCATTTTATTGCTTATATATACCCCATCTTATTCAGCAACGCGGGGAATGTTATTTTGAAACACGTTTTGTCAAGCCAATTTACGCGCACCTGTTGTAGATATCTAGAGGGTGATCTTGCTGAACAACGATATCCATAGACGTATTACGTGGGATACACTTGTTGTAGTGAAACTTATCAGCTTGTACATCGCAGAAATATGAATCATGTCTCATTTATATTCACCGTAACATTGCATGGTGATTTTTAGATATCAACTCAACAGAAGTTCAAATAAAAGATACCGAGAAACTTGCATGTGGCATGTTGATTTATCGTCTACCGTTCCCGGGTCACGGGAGCATGCAAGGTCAAACGGATTAACTAATACGCGAATTATATCGCCAAAGTCACATTTTTATTTCATGTTAGTAGTGATTACTGATACTGTGTATCGACTTATGTTTTTGCTGTCTGTGATAGGCGAACTATTTCAAAATTTACTGTAATTGTTTTGTTACGAAAGATTATCAGCAGACTACCCGTCTGTGACATCACATCTGGTGACCTTTGCACTTATTGAAATAGTGCTGTCAGAATTCATGATCTTTATTTTCGTTTTTCTCTCGTCATATAAGTCGGAATATGACGAATAAAACATTCTTTGATTGAGAAGATCGTCAACTTTCGCCAAGTTATATTTATAAAGGCAATGTAAACTTTGTTGATATTAGAATAGCAATAAGTTATGCGGAGGTCGGGGGAAGCGCGCCATGTTTTATTTTAGGACGTCTGCCTGCATCATGACACAGGTTGTTAATTTTTGTATATCTTAAATATTCAACCAAAACGCTTGTGATTAGCATTAGTGAATAATTATAAGTCATTAATTGTTTCCTGCAAATTTTATAACATGACACGTCAGATTAACCCGAATATTCGTATTTCTGCAACCGACATGATGACCTCGAAAAAAGTTCTGTTTAACGATCAGATAATAAATTTACTGAAATGGTTCATAATTGACCATCAAATTTTTACTCAATTAAAATTAATGTATCGGAGATATGATTATTGAAATCAATTTGCACAAATGTTAGGATATTAAAAGGTTCCTAGCATGAAATGCAAACAACCTTCAAAAACGCAATTTAAGTAAGTTCAAGAAAATTTACAAGTTTTGTGTTCGCTTTGGTCTTAACCTTGGTATGATTGAAAACATCGGGATATTTTTATATAGTATTGTTTAGTTTTCAATCAGGAGTAAATGTGAAAAATATTTCTTCAATTGACCCTTGTTTAATGATGCACCGACTGTTTGAAATCACCCACCCTCTTTAGAGGGCCTTATGCTAAAATTAATCCAGCAGGCAGGGGTAAGAAGTGTGAAAATAATTCAGCAGGCTAAAGGTTAAAGCAACATTCTTTACATTTCAGTAAGGACAGTTTGAGCTGCTCCTATAGGTCTGGTTTGTATTCATCTCTTGTGGAAAAGTATTTGTGTCTATAATTAGCCTTGGTGCTACATAGATAAGTTGTTTTGTGATTCATTGTTGTAATTCTGACCTTTTTTACTTGCAGATGTGTCATAAGATTGCTTTCTGAGGTATGGATGATTGGCAGAGTTTGTGAAAATGTGAAGCTTTTTATGCATGCTGGAAGACTTTCTTTGAAAAGAAACCTGTTCATTTTATATGTTGATTTTGAGCCCACATTAAGCGGCTTGCTTTTATTACCAAGCAACAGTGGAATTGCTTGGACATGAAACTTCTACAACTTTTACATATGACACAATCTATACATGAGGGACTTGTTTGTGTTTGTTGATATGGTGGCCAGTGATCAAGCAAGCCCATGCTGCTCAGCCTTGTGATTTGACTTAGCCTTGGTGCTAAACTTGTCAATAGCAACCTTTTCTTTTGATTGTATCATTGTCATGGGCATTCGATGATAACATTGTCATTAGCACTTTGTGCAACATGTACATAGAAAATTGAGACTTATGTGTTGGTTGCTCGCTCGTCTGTCAGAAGTGAATGCAGAGTGATTGATGCCAACTGTAGTTTCAAAGTCTGTTGTAGGTAGATTTAAAAAAAAGTGAACTTTTATGTTTTCTTCTGTATTTTATTTAATATTGGTAACTTATATAGCAACTTGTGTAAATACTTCTTAGAGAAATTTGCTTAATAAAGATGGTTTCAACAGTTTTTATGCATCTTGACATCAATGTATCATTTTTTAATTCACTTTATCCGAAGGGATTTTTTTTTTTTAGAGACATTTGTCTTTCGAGTCAGCGCTTCAAGACCAGTATCAAGTGGCAAGAGATTTTTTTTTTTTTTCTGTGACAAAACAAGTGATGTTTTTTACCCACACCCTTTTTCAGAACATTGGGATGACATCCCGCCATGAGTTGCGTCAGAACGGTCAAAAAGACAGTATTTGTGCAACTGTATGGATTTGAATATTGTGTACAGATGCTTATCCAGGCATAAGTCAGTCACAAGCAGTGTCAGAACATAACATGTATGTTACGAGTAACATTCCTCAATACATGCAGTACTGGGTACCCAGTCAGTTTCCGCATGGCAGCCCCCACCCTGTACGCATGATTTATTGTTGAAAATCGAAGGCATTGCTTAGAGTTTACGGAAACTAGACATAATAGAATACTCAGTGGGTCAAAAGAAAGAAGGGATGAAAGCTATCAGAAATAGGATGAACTCCTGATGATGAAGTAGAAACTAGCTGAATATTTCTTCATCCCACAATGAACTCATCTTTGAACAGAAAGTTCCACGATGTGATAGATTTACAATGTAGATCTATGCGTGATAATCTGCTCTTCAGCCTGCAGGAGGGTGGGGATAACAAGAATTGTGTGGCTACTGTTCAGAGCTTCTGTACAGATAAGCTGGCGCTAACACAGATGCTGGACACAGAATGTGCACACAGAATTGGAAAGCCAAGTAGCGGGAAAATTCGAACCATCATAGCCAAATTCCGTATGTTTCCAGCGTGATTTTTTTTTTAGAAAAGACTTAAAAATGTATAATTCTCTATTTCTCTATTTCGGAGTAATTCCCCAAAGAAATACAAGAAAGCAGGAAAGCGTTTGTCAGCATTCAAGAAAACTCATTCAAGCTTGATGTACCATATTACAAACTGTTAGTAATCCCAAGGTTAAAATCCAAATCAAAGCAAGGAGGTGAAATGATTATTCTTATTAAGGATGTTATCTTCACTAGTATCAATGGCTCAAATTTGTTTTGAAACCATTGCTCAATAACTGTTTGCAGCAAAGATTTATTTTGTGCATTGCTGTACCTCCCACCACAAAACTTCATAATCGTACACAATCCAAACATGACTACATCGAGAGATCATTGTGCAGTTGCAGACCATGTGATAAGGTGATGCAGACAATCAACGCAACAGTACACCTTAACCCACAGATCCCGGTCATAATGAGAATGGTAATAAATTGTTGCGTAAATCAAATCAGAATTCTAAATTGTCGACCTAAAATAACATAGCTAATGACTTCACATTAAATTGTCCACGTGGATTAAGTGTCCTAGACTATGTAATATGTATTTCTGACATGTTTGAAATGTTCCCATTAGTAGGTGATATACTTAAGCCGTTGACACGTTAATCTGTACTCTTGTCTTGAATGGAATTTTAAACTTCAGCATGGATTGATTCATACATTCTTGATTCAGTCTTGAACCATTGTGACCGACTTTATGTATTTCCTTCCAACTGGCAATTTAATTGTAAGGCTTATTGTTGACAGGTACAAGCTTTAATAAAAACAACTGTGAAATATTTCAACTTGTAACTGATGTAGCTGTAGCGCCAGCGCAGCATACCTAGGGAACCAGGCTGCTTACATCCATGTGCTTGGCCTTGCACAGACTAAAACCCGGATAATTAACCAGGACAAACCAAAGAAAGTCGAGAACTAAAATGACTTATCCTCACACGTTGTAGCCTACATTCCCGACCCCTTAAATGTGAAACATTTATCATAACTACATAAAAAGGTCATATCAGTATGTTGTCTGTAATATCCACCATGTTCCCAGACAACGCCCCCATCCACGTTGAAATGTCTACACGTATCTTTTTACACTTGAAGTCGACAACATTGTCACACACCAAGACCAAGTTCAGGGACAAGCGCGTCTAATTCATCGTTGAGTGAAGTTTTTCTTGAACAAAGTAAAGGAGTTCTTGTTAATATGGACCGCCTCCGTGGTCTAGTGGTAAAGGGGAAGGTCCGGGGTTCGATTCCCTGCTGAGGCTAAAACAAGGGCTGGTCGGCTCGGAGTCGGTATACTGTCTTGAGGGGGGTATTCATGTTAAACTGTGACATGGTATCTCTGTGCTAGCACTATAAATCGGCATTAGTCCGGACTACTACAAGCACACACACACACACACACACACACACACACACACACACAAACGTGCATGCACGTCGCTATATAAGTTCATTAATCTTGAACGCGACGTTAAACCCATTTCACCCCACCTTGTTAATATACACAGGTTGAATACCATTTATTGTTTTGATCCAGACACTCGTAACCCACAACCACCTGCCAGGGTTGATGACAAGCCGTGGTTTGATGACACTTGGAAAACGTGTTATACTAATCACTCTTGTGCGCTTTGTGTCTTTATTAGAAATAAGACATATGAAAACCATGTAAATTAAGTTAATAAGAAAAGAGTGTATAAAATGACTGAAAGAAAATAATAAAAGAACATTTACAATCTGAAGGTAATAGGCAAGATCGACTCAGAAAACCGAATCCCAAACAATTTCATGCCGATCTTTAAAAACGGAAAAGGGGCAATATTGACGTTTCTTCAGTTGACTTTTTATAATTATTTCCGAGTCATTACGGGTGATGAGAATGATGGGATGTCATCGTGGTTCCCGTTATTAGGTGACGTAGGATTGCATGAGCTCGATAAGGAGATAACGCAGGATGAAATACAGCAAGCAATTACAGTTTCCTAAAACGTGGAAGGTCTCGTGGTGATGACCTTGTGACATTCTCTGATACTGTTAGTGGGCTACAGAAAACAGTTTTATTTGGATCATGAAAGTACAAGTTGGGGACAAGTGATACTTTTACAAATATTTGCCCATTACTGTACAGTCGTTACCCGTAAGTTGAAAACTAAGTGCAGACAGAATCATTACCAAAAAAAAGTATTTCTGAAATTCGATGGCATTTGGTTGGCTAACCACGCAGTGATTTTGTTTGCGTTTGTATTCCCATAAACCTAAAACAATTAGACCATGCCCACTAAACTGTTAAAATAGTTCCAAAGTTATTATTGTTGAGATATTTATTTTCGAGGATTCACTTCTATGTTTTTGCGAATTTACACAAAGTGTGCACTCCAGACGTTTCGTTTGTAAATACCTCCATAAACTAAATTATTGAAGTCAATTCTTAAATAATCTATGTTCCATTGACATAATAAAGAAAGCTGTCACGTTTTATGGATAGTTGCCAACCTATTGGTACCCAAATGTTTAATGTTGTATTTGTTTGAAAATGTAAAGAGGCAACTTCTACCATACCACCACTGCACATGTAACTGTCGCGATTGCTATTCTGAGATACGTTGTAAATGACGCAGGGCAACAAAGTCGTTAGAACAGTTGACGTAAATATTATATAGAAAGTAGACGGCAATCGTTTGATTTATGATGGATTGAGTGATCTTTGGAAGTTTTATGGATTTACGGGCAACGAGGTCCATTGTAGGTTCATAATCATGATTTAGCTTATATAACGGGAAAACTAAAAGGTTGCCCTTCCACGTGTATCTAAGTGTTCACCGAGTGGAATCATTCGGTTGTGTGGCTGCTTTATTTGTGAAGGGTGAAGATTCAAGCTGGTTTTTTTAATTTAAGTTCTGTCTTTCCGATATACTTTTCATTACACAACTACAAACAATCAAGTAAATAACATTTCTAGTATCACAAGTCATACTTTGTGAGAGAAACTCTTGGGGACTCTATGAATATATTATATCTCTGTTATATTCGTTTGTTGTTACTTTTGATAAGTGTGCAAATTATTCATTAATCAACGTCAGACCACACGCGTTGTTAATTTGGTGGAGCTATCGGGTATGACAGACTTCTTAGTCTGTTCTTTCCTGTACCGCTTTGCAGCATGGCATATGGTTCACAATACTGTAGGGAGTGACAGTCTCTTATTAAAAGGATATACTACCTTCCTGAAGGCCAATCACCAAGGACGAAGAAACGGCCTTTAACAAGATTGAAGAAAGGAAAAGAACCTCTCCGATCAAGAACAAGTTCTCCGATCCCAAACCTTCCCTGCTCGAATATCTTGGCAACAATGCTAAGACTTCCCCTTCAAGATGTCGTTCCTGCACATGACCTAAGAAAAGAAGTATACACGCGTATCCCACAGAGACCCGACCACAGCCATCTTCATGCAGACCCTGCACAACACAGAAACCGCCTCACGGGCACCTACAAGATGGACACTGTGTACAAGATATCTCATGGGGACTTACTAATTTGTGTTTACTTACATGGACTAAATCAAGGATATATATTGTGTGAATGTTGAATAGTGCAACCAGGTATGTTTAATCAAAGCCAGTATATTAATGTCAAAATGTGTCTTTCCAAAATTCAGTTTTGTATATGTGCAATATACTCCAAATTACATCTTTAGTCAAGCTAGATCTTTGAAGTTATTGTGTAGGGAATCTTTGAAATGTCTCCAAGCCTCGCCAGACATATAGTTGCAGCTAGGGCCCAGACAAACCTAAGCTGTAGGGTTATCGAGTCACACCTTAAAGGTCGACTCGTAATTTCAAAAATCTAAACGACAAAAATTATCATTTGTTACAAGTTATTAATGTACACAGTTTGGTACAAAATTGAATGTATTGTCTAGGACTTTGAATTCAGATTAGCCACCCCCACACATATGTTTATTGTATGTCAGTATTAAGTAATTAACAGCACAGCAGTATTCAGCATTTCAGAGTTTTGATGTCGGAATTAAGGATTTATTTTCTTGGGCATGCACCCACAATATCTGGGCAAGCTCCGTCAAAGACACGGGAAGAGCACCCATTGTACTTAAAAGGGCAATAGTACCCACAAGTACCGTTTGAGTCGCGCGATAAGTTAGACTCCTGGTTTCAAATTTCTTTATGCGAAATATTTGCTGAAATGTTTAATTTGTATTTTTTATGACATAACTCATTATCATTATTCGGTACTGAGTCGCACCGCCAAATCAGACTCCTGAATTCAAAGAACCTTCAGTGATATATTTATTGAATCTGTGCAAAGCGGTAATTACCTTGTAGTGAAATTGCACATTACAAAGATCACTTGGTTAGTTTTCAAACTGGTACTACATCAAATTGCCTAGATGATCACTTTCATACCGTCATTGCATAGATATATTTGTTGCATAAGGATTTCATGTAACTGATTTTGTTCTCATTGGCATGGTTGTTTTCGTTGGTGAAAAAGTTCACACATATCAATTTGGACTCATGTAAGCTTGGGGTCCAAGCTTCACGTAACGGAGGGAAGTTGTCACAGCGACTGATTTACGACGCCCATTGTCTGAAGAACATTTAATTGCAAAGGCTCATTTCCCTAGAGCCATGACATCTATATGCCTTGAAACACTTAATTGCTGTTATTTATAACATGCTAATCCTAATTGTTAATCTCCATTTTTGTGTACATCGACCGTCTGCCATCCTGCAGATGAATTACTGTTTACATTTATATTTATTACTTACTAAATGTCAGGTGACCCTGAGGGATTGGAAAAAAGAAAGGTCTTACCCTAATATTATAAGCCTAGCTAGGGTTAGGCTGGGTGCTCCGGGGCACCTAGACAACAACCACTACCACTATGTGCTGACCTGGCACATAGTGTCTTTTGTATGTATATATCTACATGTATAAAGTAAAACTGTATATACCGCAAGCCATCGTCTCCAAATTGTCACTTCCTACTGGGAACCATACGTCGGCCCCTTGCACATACGAGTGTGCAAATTATTCATTAATCAACGTCAGACCACACGCGTTGTTAGTACTTTTGACAGTCTCGTCATTCCGAACTGTGTGCCTTTTGTGGTTTAAATGACTTTCTCTAATGAAGAATCAATTAATTACAAATATAATCACAATACTGCACTCCTGTGGTATTGAGAACAATAGTGTTCTCACAAATGTTCTGAATTAAATGAATTAAATGTTAAATTGTGAGGTTAGCATACCTTAGTCCACAGTATCATCTGCTTGTCCATTTGTGAAGAGGAGCAATTATTATTTCGTTGTGCACATTGTTTTATTTGTTTCTTCGTATATTCGTTAGGTCTTTACCAAACATAGCCAGAACCAGTAATGATAGTTGTATGTGCATGTGTAACACTTTATATACTGTTTATGTATTAATTTAGAACTTGACTTTCAAAATGACATTCATCTTTAAACTGACCTCTTCGGTCGTTCATCGATTTTAGGCTAAATTGTAATAATATCCTTTGTTATCGTTGTTCTCTAAAGAATCTTTCAATTACATAAGTCAATCGGTACGATATGACGAAACAGTTCATTTCAATGTAGATCCCGAAATCATGTGATTCATGACCTCGAATATTGATTCGTCATATAATCAGTATTGACCTGTCACGTGATGAATATTGACTCGTCTGCTTAAAAGACAAGATGGCGTCTGGTACGAACATTTCACAAAACAGTGAACGTATTAAAGATTTCATAAACTATAAAGTGAATTTCGGTATAAAAAAACGAGTGATTACAATTGACGAGGTAACCTTGTTTCCGCAGATTGACCTCGTCAAGAGTAATTATTTGTATAATACAGACATGATATTTGCAAACGGTGATATGTGTGTGTGTTGTATAAAGCTAATATTAATGAAATTAACAATGGAAATAAAAAACTGCACAATTTGACAAAATGGGGAGAGGGATAACACATTGATAAACAATTTTTTTTATAAAAGTTATGTCGAATATGAACACTGCCATCTCATCATAAGACGTGTCGACTCTTTTTGAAATACCAAATGGCTTGGTTGATAATACTAATAATACATTGTAGTTCATCTTCCAATCAATGAAAATTGAGCGAAATTTACGATTGTATTTGCTTATTTTTACTTATAATCCAATTTGTGCGAGGCTAGAGGATTACTTTTGTTATAATTCCAGTCTGCTATGTGTAAATTATCAAATACATGATAACCAAGAGCACTCAATGCACACACTGCCTTTTTATGTGACTTTACTTTCTCAATTTTTACAACAGAAATGTGCATTTTGACCCCAAAACAGTATCTGACACCAACATATTTGAACACAACCATCATTATATATTCTGCCGGAAGCAAAATCAAGCAGAAAATCTAATTTTGCTTCGTTCTACTATGGGGGTGGATACGTCGGCAGTTTGAGGGTCTGGCCACTACTCTATTATAAACAAGGATCAGTTAGCACATGCCCTCTGCGAAGTGTGGAGTCGAATCCCATTTCTTGATATCAGGCTCTCACATCTTCTGCCCGTCGTCGAGTAAGAGTGTGCATTGCTGCCGCAACCCAAACACTCTTGTACTTTTTGTGTCTTTTTGATATTACCTTGAAGGTTTAAGAATAACTACCAGCCAAGATATATATGCTGATACTGCTATGTATCAGTAATCGTTGTATCTTTTTGATATTACCGTGGAGGTTTAAGAATAACTACCAGCCAAGTTATATATGCTGGTACTGCTATGTATCAGTTATCGTTGTATCCTTTTGATATTACCTTGGAGGTTTAAGAATAACTACCAGCCAAGATATGTATGCTGATACTGCTATGTATCAGTAATCGTTGTATCTTTTTGATATAACCGTGAAGGTTTAAGAATAACTACCAGCCAAGATATATATGCTGGTACTGCTATGTATCAGTAATCGTTGTATCTTTTTGATATTACCGTGGAGGTTTAAGAATAACTACCAGCCAAGATATATATGCTGGTACTGCTATGTGGCAGTAATCGTTGTATCTTTTTAGTATTACCGTGGAGGTTTAAGAATAACTATCAGCCAAGATATATATGCTGGTACTGCTATGTATCAGTAATCGTTGTATCTTTTTGATATTACCTTGAAGGTTTAAGAATAACTACCAGCCAAGATATATATGCTGGTACTGCTATGTGGCAGTAATCGTTGTATCTTTGTTATATTACTGCTATTTGGCAGTAATCGTTGTGTCGTTACTGTTAAGGTTTAAGAATAACTACCAGCCAAGATATATATGCTGGTACTGTTTCCAGACATGTACAGTGAAACCTTCATGACATTCGTGAGTGCACTGACATATATTATGGGGCCTGTTACTTATTGCTTTTGCTACATATTTAACCCATTGTAATGCTTTGTGTGATTGTAAACTTAAAATTATCTGTTTCTTTATAATTTGTTACTCATTGAACTTGTGTGGTCATTTACTGATTTTAAAGTATAGATTGCCGGGTTACCTTTGCGTTTCAGTTTGAAAATTCCATATATTTGACAGTGATTATATACTTGTATTTAATTGAATAACAGAGGGGTTGAAATGGCTAGAAACATTACTCTCCAAGAGGAATCTTTATACAGGTATCATTTATTGATAATAAACTACTTATCGGTACATCCATCTAACACATAACAAGTAACCATGTCTTGTTGATATCAAAATTCAAATAGTAGCCATGCACCGTAGAATATAGTTGATGTTTTATTGTGTACCAATCCCTTGAGCCAATACAAGCAGCTGAAGAAAGATCCAACCCGCTATCTCCAGAGAGAAAAGAAAGTTCTGCTGAAAGAACTCTTAGACAACATAGAGATCGGCCACGCCATACATAAAAACATAGAGATCGGCCACGCCCTACATAAGAAGTGACTTTTCCCATCCCCAACCACTTTATACCAGAGCAACCACCAATATCCATAAATATCCCGTTAAAGCCCGCCTCCTCGTCTGGTCAAGACACACCTTGCCTGCCCCCTAGCCCCCTAGGGGAATCCGCCAAGTCCTTCATAATTGATTCAACAGTATTCTGCATAAAGATCAGCATTATCAACCAGCCTGGTATCCTCATCAGCTACGGTGTGGTTGACATCTATACCAACATACCCACAGACGAAGCCCTATCCATCGTCAGAAAAAGAATAGACGAAATCCACGCTACCCTGGGTACTCACCTCTCCACAGACAGCATCATCCGACTCATCCACTTCTGCATCAGATCCACTTACTTTAGCTGTTAAGACAAGATCTGACAACCCATGGCCTCCCCATGGGATATCCTCTCTCCCCCATCATCACTGAGATTTACAGATCTCAGATCTTGAAGATAGAAAGACCTCCAGACATGACCCCGATCTATTGGTACAGAAATATCGGCGAGACATTTGTCATTCTAAAGCAAGATGATGATCCAAACATCCTCCTCAACCACCTTAATACCCAACATCCACGCATGCAGTTCACCACGAAAAAAGCAACTGACAACTAGCTACCTTTCCTTTATGTTAGAGTCCAGAAAAGTCCAACAAACTGCAAATCGCAAACCCATCCATACTGACCAGTACCTTCACCACTCAGCTAACCATCCCCCACAAGTCAAGAGAGGTATTATAACCACCCTAGCTTGATGAGTCTAGAACATCTGCTCCATGCCAGAACAGCTTGAAGCTGAACTACATCACCCACGACATGTCTTCATAACCTACTACTACCCGCCAGACTAGTAGACCAGACCATCAACGCCACCCTCAACCCTAGAGAGAAGACAGCTCCATCTGTCATCAGCCTGACCTACATAGTTACAGCCGCCTTCTTAAACACCAAGCCAACATCGATGTAGTGTTCCAGAGAGGTAAAACCATCCAGAACATTATTAACTTGGTATTTTGTTATATAGCGCTAGTTTCCAGACTGACTGCTCAAAAGCGCTCTTGAAGCTCGCACAGTTGGTATGGCCGTATATATTTTGCTGAACAAGTGTGTCTTCAGATGTTTTTTGAAACTGTTAAGTTCACTGAGCATTCTGAGTTCTTTGGGCAAGGCGTTCCAAAGAAGAGGACCAGCCCTTGCAAAGCAGCGATCCCCGTAGGAGATTGTTCTTGATGGTGGCACTTCAAGCAACGATTGATCACAAGATCGTAGGGTTCTTGTTGGCTGGTATTGTATGATGAGATCCTCCAGGTAGCTTGGCGCAAGACCATGCTGTGCCTTGAACACAAGAACGAGAACCTTGAACTGTATTCTCCGTTCTACTTTAAGTCAGTGTAGACCTTTGAGAATAGGTGTGATGTGCTCACAGCATTTGGCTCTTGTGATCAGTATGGCAGCAGGGTTTTGAACCCGCTGAAGCTTTTGGATCAGGTGTTTTGGTAATACTACAAGGAGGGCATTGCAGTAGTCAAGGTGTGATAGCATGCACGCTTGTACAATAGTAGTAGCTGTCTTAGTGTCAAGATAGCGTCGCACTTGACTGATGTTCCTGATGTTAAGAAATGGTTTTTTGCAGACTTTGTTGATGTGTGCCTTGTAGGTTAGGTTTGAATCAAAGATAACCCCAAGGTTTCTTGCTTGGATGCTTGGCTCAATAACAATTCCGTCAATGTTGAACTCTGGTATTGTCAACCTGTGTTTTGATGCCTTCGAGGTGATGATGACATGTTCAGTTTTGTCACTGTTTAATTTGAGAAAATTGTTTCTCATCCATATTTTGATATCGGCTACACATGACATGACAGCTGCAAATGCAAGTTCACACGAGACCTCGTTTGTTAGTTTGAATGACAAGTATATCTGTGTGTCAGCAGCAAACAAATGGAATGTAATGCCGTGTGAGCGGACCACTTCACCAAGGGAAGAGGTGTAGATTGTGAATAGCATAGGTCCCAACACTGAACCTTGGGGAACACCGTATTTTAGCTCGACCTTTTTAGATGTTGTGCTTTTCAGTTGAACAGATTGGAATCGCCTGGAGAGATATGACTGCATCCACGCGAGATCATTTCCTGTAATTCCAAACCTGTCCTCTAATGTTGATAGAAGTATGGATTGGTCTATAGTGTCAAAGGCGGCTGATAAGTCAAGGAGAACTAATATAGCCGCTCCTTTTGAGTCCACTTCTTGTGCAGTCTGAGCAATATGAAAGCGCCTATATGCAGACTGCATATCCTCCATATTTCCAGTACTTTAGATATGATCAACGAGTTGGTTTACTACTATCCTTTCCAAAACTTTGGAAATGAAGGATAAGTTCGACACAGGTCGATAGTTCTTCAAGATCTCATGATCTAATTGAGGCTTCTTCAAGATTGGCGAAATCAGAGCCATGCTCCAAGCCAACAGCAGACCTTCAAAAACACTAGATCATCCCACCGGTTACTTACTTACTTACTTTGGAGATTTAACGTGCGCTTTCCGACTGATGCGTATTTCGCACACGGGCCCGGGCAGGCCATTTAATGTGTTTCCGAAAGGGGCGAAAGTGGTCTGTGCAACCCAAGAGGGGGGTTTAGGGGTTGCTTATATAGAATTTGGGAATTTTGAGATTTGGAATAGATGCCGATGGGGTTGGGGAGGAGAACTAAGGGAGCTGGGTATGGTGAATGTTTGTTTGTTTATGTGATTTTGATTTGGTAGGTTATTGTGTTTTTAGATGCGTTTTATTAGTTCCATATTGATTAAGAATACGCCTAAGGCCTTGAAGTTTTCTAGTTTATTTTGTGGGTTTAGTATTGCTTCTAGAGTGAGAGCCTTGTTTAGATTGAGGGTGGTTTGTAATGCGTTTCGATGTGTTAGGTAGTGTGTGCAGTGGATGAGTGCGTGTTCTGGGGTTTCTAGTTGTTTGCAGTGTGGGCAGTTACCTGTAGTGTGTTGGGGTTTTTTAAAATTAGGTGGTTATTTAGGTTGGTGTGTCCTGTTTGGAGTTTAGTGATTACTCTGTCAATTTTTTTGATGGATGGAGAATTTTTGGTTTGGTTAGTGGTTTGCTGAGCACTTTTTTGATTTGGCTATTTGAGTTTAGATATAGGTTATGCCATTTTTTGGTGATTTTTTGCTTGTTTACACTTTTAATTTCTGATTTTGAGATGAGATTTCTGATTTCCGGGATTTTGAGGGATAGTTTAGCTGCTTTATCGGCGTTTTCATTACCGTATATTCCTACGTGGGCGGGTATCCACAAGAAGGTTATTTGTTTGCCTGCCTAAGTTAGGCCGTTGGAGCTTTTAAGTATTTGATTTATTAATTTAGGTCGCTTTTTGGTATTTTTGTTTTTGAGGGCTTGCAGTCCACTTAGGGAGTCGGTAAGTATTAGGCTTTTTTGTGGTTTTTGGATTCTTGATTATGGAGGGCTGAGGCCATGCCCATTAGTTCTGCCGTGAATATTGATTGGTTGTTTGGGAGTCGGAAGGATTGTGTGGTTTTAGTTGGTTGTGTGGTATGGACTCCGAAACCTGTGTGTTTGGAGGTCGGATCTGAGGATCCGTCCGTGTAAATGTGACTCCAATTTGGCTAATTTTCGTGTATGTATGCTAGTGTGGTAGTTTTAGCTATGTTTGGGTCGGTTTGTTTATTTATTTGGCTAGCTAGTGTTGTGTCTATTTTGGGTATTTTAAGTTTAGGGGTGAAGATATTTGATTGTTTGCAGTTTTGTTTAAGATTTTTAATTTGGTGTTCATGTAGGTAGTTTGTTATTTTGGGGATATTTGGGTAAGTAAGGTGTGTTTACGAGCTAGAGCTTGGTTTTTAGGGCTGATGTTTTGGTTTATTAAGTTTTGGATGAGAGGGTTTGATTGGGACGCGGCCCAGAAATTTAAGCTTAGCTGTTCCCTGCGTAGACTTAGTGGCATTTCTCCTGTTAAGGCCTGAAGTGAAGTGTAGGAGGTGCCATGTTGGGTGCGTGTAATTAGTTTGAGAGCCTGATATTGTATTAAGTCAAGTTTTTTTAGATAGAGAGTTGTTTAGGGTGATGTATATGGCGCAGCCGTAGTCTAGTTTTGATCTAATTAGATATATGTAGAGAGAGAGGAGGGTATCTTTGGAGGCTCCCCAGTTAGAGCCAGTTAGGCATCTTAGGGTGTTTAGGTCTTTACTGCATTTAGTTGTTAGGTTTTGGATGTGAGCATCCCAGGTGAGATGTTCATCGAAAATAAGTCCTAAGAATTTGGTTTGTTTTTGAAATTTGAGTGTTTGATTGTTTAGCTGGAGGATTGGGGAGGCGGGTTTCATGTTTTTATGTTTGAATACCATTCCTGTTGTTTTTTCTGAGTTAAGGGAGAAGCCCCATTTGTCAGCCCATTGTTGTATTTTATTAAGAGCTTTTTGGAGTAAATTTGGGACCATGTTCATGGTTTTAGTGCGGATCCAGATGGCTCCATCATCCGCGAATTCTGATGTGTTTACTTTAGGGGATAGGCCCTCGAATAGATCGTTTATCATTATATTGAAGAGGGTGGGGCTGAGGATACTGCCCTGTGGAGTGCCATTTTCTAGGGGACATTGGTCCGATAGAGTTTGGTCTATACCCACGGTTATTTAACGATTGTTTAGGAAGTCCTTGATGTAGTTTATTATCTGACCTTTGAGTCCTATTTTTTTAAGTTTTTGTATTAGCCCATCGTGCCATACCATGTCGAAAGCTTTAGAGAAGTCTAAGAAGATGCCTGTGGTATATTGTTTATTTAGTTGTCCTGTCTAAATATCTTGTTCTAGTCGGGCGAGGTTATCTAGGGTTGAGCGGCCAGGAGTGAAACCGCTTTGATCTGGGTTAATGATGTTATTTTGGGTTAAGTAATGTTGTAATCTATTTTCAGCCATTGATTCCATTACTTTACATAAGTTTGAAGTTACGGATATTGGTCTATATGAGTTAGCTTGATTAGCTGGTTTATTAGGTTTAGGGATTGGTATGACTAGGGCCTGTTTCCAGGGAGTAGGAACCTGTCCGTTTAGGTAGATGAGATTGTATAGTTTGAGTAGTGCCTGGAGTAGTTTTAGGGGGAGTTTTTTAATTATTTGGTAAGAAGTTAGGTCTAATCCTGGGGCTGTGCCCTTTTTCCTGTTTTGGATTACGTAGAGGAGCTCCTCCATTGTGTAGGGTTGATTTATTTCTAGAGTGTTATTGTTTGGTTCTTTTGTGGGTTTGTTTTCTGTTTTAAGTTTATCTTGGAATTTTTTACTGAAGTTTGTGTTACTGCTGACGGCCAAAAAGTGGTTGGCGAGATTAGGGGGGGGGGGGGGGGGGGGGGGGGGATGTCGTTTTAAGCCTCTGATGGCGTGGATTTTGCGCCAGACCATTATGGCATCTGTACGGTTATTTATATCTTCGCAGATTTTTTTCCAGTCTCTACTTTTGGCTATTTGGACTAATTTTTGAACCTGGTGGTTTAGTTCGTGGGCTATGTTTAAATATTTGTAGTCGCGTTTTGCTTTATTGAAGGCTGATTTACGTTTTCTTCTAGTCTGTTCTATTTCCTCATTCCACCATGGTACCGTCGGTTTGCCTGTCTTAGATGTTTTGAAGGGGATGGAGGTTTTGGCTGCGTTTATTATATAGTCTGTTAGGTTTTTACAATAGATTTCTGGATCATTATTTTCTATTTCGTTTAAGTTAGCTTCGTTGCAGATATCTTGGAATTGGTCCCAATTAGCTTTACTGTAATGGAGTTTTGGTTCTTGGTTTTCTGTTTGGATTGGTACGTTTGTATTTCCAATGGTTATGTTTATGGGGAAGTGGTCACTACCTAGCGGGACGTCGTGGACTTCCCATTGAGTACTTTGGGCTAGATCTGCGGTGCATATGGTTAGGTCGATAGCCGACATTTTTTGGGTTATCTTATCGTACCTATCCCACCGGTGCAGTTTACCACGTTATATATGATTGTGGTGAATCATATGGTGGAGAAACATTAAGTCCTCTCCAAATTAGAAATAATGAACATCAACCCTCAGTACAGAAGAAAGAAATTCCCCATCTCTAACCATATCCAAGCCAATCCAGACCACAACATTCACTGGAACAACATAAACGTATTCACCAAACACCATACCAACTACAAGATCAGGAAACGCCTAGAACACATCCACATCAAAAGATCCCAACCAGTCATGAACAGAGATCAAGACATCCTAACCGCCTCCCTTCAGCTCATCACTAAACAATCTTAGTCTCGTTTCCATTGTCCATTGTATATATATCTTAATCCTTCTCAACTTAATACTGGCTTCCAAGTTGTATGATCATGCCAATCACTGTATTGTTTTCCTATTTTGCCTTGTTAATTCTATTTGTACATCATGAGGCTTCATACTTCTGCCCTATCTGTCGTTTAAACATCTGTCTGTCATCATTCAACTTTGTGAAAACATCAACATGTATATAACCTTCCTACTTCACATTTCTGTTCATGACTTGCTTGATAACGGAGTTAGTATCTGGGCCATTTCTTAAAAACTGTCATTTCTTGTCCAAATGCAAGATATCTGATATGCACAGGCTAACATCAATAACCAGAAACAAGACATGAAGAAAATTTGCATCCGGATACCTTCAGGAAACCTTCTAGATACCTTCAGCAACCTTCAAATTTCTTGGTAATTTTCAGATAATTTTTGTATGTGTTTCACACTTAAGTGAACAAAATGCACCAGCCAGTAAAATAGGTTATGTGTGCAGAAAAGAACAGAAATTGGTTGTCCACAAATACAAAATTAAACTTTTTCAAATTCTCTAAAGTCTCTTGAAACAAATCCTTCCCAAAGCCCTGATGATTTATGTTGCATGACATCACGAAGGCATATAACAGCAAAAAAACGTTGATTTTCCACCTGGATTCATTATTTTTGTGACAGTTATCTTGTCCAAAGTAATAGTGTTTGTCCAGCACAAATACAAATAATAATCGATCTCTTGGTATCACAGTGTGCTAAGGACTTCTCAAGTCACTTTCTTCCAGTTCCATCATGGCACCATGTGCTCAAGCAATTTACCTTGCTGAAGTTTTTTGAAAATAAGTGTCTCTTGACATATACTTTTTGTAGATGTCTGTGCTGTTACCCTGAATTTTGGATTCTGAAATTGTTGTTCAAATCTTAAAACTAAATGAGTATATTTGTGGCTTAGAGCGGAAATCAACCGGTGTGCTTTTTCTAATACAAGGGAGAGGTCATTGCCCTACGCTGACATTATGGCAAAGTTTGTCTCTCCTGTCACTGTCTCTGCTGTCACCTAAAAAAGGTGACAGGACAGACATATTTAGGCAACAGCACAGACAAATAGTGTTCAATAGACATTTCAACAAATAAAGATTAAAAGGCAAAGAAAAAATGAATGATCATATATTTTGTCTCCTTACTTGTTGCATGAATATCTGAATAATATTTAACTTTCTGTGTCAATAAACACTATGTACACTACAATGTGGAATGTAGTAACAGCACAGACACATTTCAGTGACACAAAGACATTTTAGGATTTTTTTTGTCATGTTGACACAAATGATCAACAGTTATTCATTTTACTCGCCCTACTGTTTTACATAATTAATGAGTGAGTGAGTGAGTATGGTTTTACGCCGCTCTTAGCAATATTCCAGCAATATCACGGCGGGGGACACCAGAAATGGGCTTCACACATTGTACCCATGTCGGGAATCGAACCCGGGTCTTCGGCATGACGAGCGAACGCTTTAACCACTAGGCTACCCGACTGCCCCTTTTACATAATTAAGAAATGTAACATATTTAGTAACTTTAAAGGAAAGTAATGTTACATGATCACTTCAAATACAAGTAACTTTGACAGCACAGAAACTTAACAGTAACAGCACAGCCATCATTTGGAGTTTAATAGAGATTTTGAGAAACTTTTTTAAGACATTGAAATATTGAACAAAACTATCTTTTGGGCTTTTCTCAGTTACAAGAAAATCTAAATATTATTACCTTTTCGGGTCAATAAACACTGTATACACTCATTAGCGGATTTATTTGGTAACAGCCCGTATTTAAAAAGTAACAGCAGAGACACAGTTTAATGCCTTACGATTAATATGCAATGACGATACAAATGGTAAACAATCTTTCACAACAAAACATCTTTAGAAATTCAACAATTTGTTAGTTTTCAAGTGCCACAAATGTTATAGGTTCAGAAATAATTGGTAATTTAGTTTTCCCTTCAGTCCTAACAATGGCAGTTTCTGCTGCTGAAAATGACTATTGTGTTGAGCCTTCTTTTCATTTTCTTTTCTTTTTTTGGGTGGGGGATATTTGGTACACAATTTGTGGCAAACAATAACCGGTGTTTATAGATACTGGTACACATGAATGACGTTATTAATGATTTACGGAATGTTACCACACAAGCTATCATTTGGTAACTGCTGAAATATGTTATCAGACTTTGTCTATGCTGTTACTGCTGAACTTTTGAAAGTTGGCTGTTCTCATTTCCTTACAGTTTCTTACTTGGAGTAAGCAAAAATAACCTAAAGGAATGTTATTAAGGTTTTGGGTATAGTTTCTGATCAGATTCCATGTTCAAGATAAGCAATTCCGTATAATATTTGGTATTCAAATTTAGCTTGTCTGTGCTGTTACCAAGCCTGACGTTTTTATGTAATTAGTGTCACATACAAATTAAACCTGACACTTTGATATGTAAATTCATTGAGTTTCGCTGATATTTTTTACTACCATTGCCTCTGAAACTACCAAACGCAGAAATAGGTATAGGTTTGGCAAATTTTGTTTTTCCTGTTACCGTGTTGTCTGTCCTGTTACCGTGAATATCTTTACTGTCACCAGGTTTATGCCATCTCAAAAGTTGGTTATTGGTTCAACTCAGCTGACAAAGATGTACATAATTCATAGAATGAGTGTGATAAGTATCTTTTCCGTATAGCATAATGATAGTCCCATTTCAATGTAATCCGCAGACAAGTTTATCGTATATCTTTATGCATATAATTTCATAGTATGCATATATTTACAGTCTAATAATTGAATAAAGCCAACAAATGTAAATTCACTATTATTGATCTTTGAACTATGCCTAAACACAACAACCATACCAAAAGATCTATTAAGATCTATTTTCGGTGACAAAAACTTAATTTTAGGCCAGGTAACAGCAAAGACACTTGGTACATTGATGCAAAGATTAGTGTTCTGCCTTCACACTTTGCGTTTATATTCAGTAATTGTAATGCTGTTTATCTGCTCAATAAAAACATTGCAAAAGGGAATTCAGGTTTGTTGGGGTTTTTTAGCCTTCGCCCGAAATGTTACTTTTTTTAGAGATTGACCCGTCTACACCTAAACGCCGCATTCAATGTAATAAAGAAGTTGAATATCCATAGAACCATCTCCCTTGTATATGCATCTCTTGGGGAATAAACTATATTAATTAGAAACAACTTTCCAGCTGATGTCTTGGAATATGTATGTTGTAACCATAAGACTGCATTTGTAACATAGAATTGAACAAATTTCATTAACGCCACACTTAACAATTATTATTTCAGAATTTTTTTCCAAAAGAATTAAACTTTTGTGGCCGTCAAATCTCTTTCAATCAGAGGTGGTGAAACATTTGACAAGCCAATCAGAAGAAAAAAAACAGGTTTTCAATTCCAAGGGAGAACAATTTGTGTAATCTTACACACACACACACTTAAGAGAACGAGATAATTGGATTTCAAATGTATCTGTAAAATGTGCAAAGAATACCCTCTACTTGCTTGTCTCTTTGAATGTCTGCCTATGATATCAATTCGTATACGGATGGTCAAACCTTCAGTGATACTTAAAGGGGAAATTGGAAATACCGAACAACCTCACTGACCCCATCTGCAAGATGAATTGATCTTTTACATTCAAGCAGCTTGACATCGTGCCAACTATTTTAAAAAACACACAATCTTTACACGAGAAGTGTGTACACTGCAAGCCAGCATAACAGAGGACCTCAGGGAATCATATGTTGTCATTTCAGCAGCTGGTGATATTGTCCGCATATAATTCAGAAATAGTGTGTGTATGTTCCCTGTTGTGAAATATTGAAAAGATAACACAGAAGAAAACGGCGACCAATCGGGGTGGCTAAGGGTACAGCTTCAAGGTCGTGAACAAATATGGTAACTTCACTTCAAACATATGAGGGTGGATTGATAAGTTCTGAGCCTCACATAGAAGGAACTGAGTAAAATCTTTTCTTGTGGACATTACATTGTGTCATAGAGGTACTTATATATTGAGCCAATGTCTTTGCTTTGACAAGTCAAAACGTGCAATAACGTGCAGAAAAAGAGCTGAAAATCCAAATCACCCATGAAGATATGAGTAAAGCACAAGGGACGGATGTCCCCTCCTAAACAGAAGACTACAACTGTGAACAGAAGCTAACGACGTTCTCCATGGTGTACAGAGGCTAACGACGTTCTCCATGGTGTACAGAGGCTAACGACGTTCGCCATGGTGTACAGAAGCTAACGACGTTCTCCATGGTGTACAGAAGCTAACGACGTTCTCCATGGTGTACAGAGGCTAACGGCGTTCTCCATGGTGTACAGAAGCTAACGACGTTCTCCATGGTGTACAGAAGCTAACGACGTTCTCCATGGTGTACAGAGGCTAACGACGTTCTCCATGGTGTACAGAAGCTAACGACGTTCTCCATGGTGTACAGAAGCTAACGACGTTCTCCATGGTGTACAGAAGCTAACGACGTTCTCCATGGTGTACAGAGGCTAACGACGTTCTCCATGGTGTACAGAGGCTAACGACGTTCTCCATGGTGTACAGAAGCTAACGGCGTTCTCCATGGTGTACAGAAGCTAACGACGTTCTCCATGGTGTACAGAAGCTAACGACGTTCTCCATGGTGTACAGAAGCTAACGACGTTCTCCATGGTGTACAGAAGCTAACGACGTTCTCCATGGTGTACAAAAGCTAACGACGTTCTCCATGGTGTACAGAAGCTAACGACGTTCTCCATAGTGTACAGAGGCTAACGACGTTCTCCATGGTGTACAGAAGCTAACGACGTTCTCCATGGTGCACAGAAGCTAACGACGTTCTCCGTGGTGTACAGAAGCTAACGACGTTCTCCATGGTGTACAGAGGCTAACGACGTTCTCCATGGTGTACAAAAGCTAACGACGTTCTCCGTGGTGTACAGAAGCTAACGACGTTCTACATGGTGTACAGAGGCTAACGACGTTCTCCATGGTGTACAGAACGAACTCAGACAATAGAGATCTACTGTCGACCACGTCCAGATGCTGACAGCAATTATAGTAAACAGAAAAGTAAAAACTCATAGCTACATTTGTTGCATTCATAGATTTTAAGAAAGCTTACGACTGTGTTAATAGAGATATTTTATAGGATAAACTTTCCCATCATGGTATTGGAGGCAAAATGTTAACTGCCTTACATTATACAAAGACGTTAAATACAGTGTTCGAGGGAATGGTTTCTTTACTCTCTGGTTCACGGTAAACCGTGGCTTAAAACAAGGGTATTTGTCATCTCCCTTGCTTTTTAACCTGTTCATAAATGATTTATTACACACTCTCAACAGTCTTAATATTGGTGTAACTGAACACAATTTGAATATTGCAGCATCAGCATATGCGGATGTATAAAGCATCTTTTATATGGATAACGTTTTACTATATCATCTTTATAGCATATATGTATGAAGTTTATGATAATTTGTCTCTGATAATGCTATAGAATGGTTCTGTACATTCTATCAATCTGTACAAAATTGTTTTATGTATGTACAGAAGTGAGACACTAATAAACTCTTGTCCTATGCCACATTTAAAGAGTTTACGGGTTTAAGTTTAACCGTGGCAGGGACAGCCTTGAAGATGACCCCCTCCTGGAAGGCCTATGACGTCAGCAAACACCAGAAATGATCCTGAGAATCCAAGATATGGTGATGATCGACCGGCGAATAACTGAGCGCCATATTGACAATTAAGTAGGCATTTCACATGAGAGAGTACATAAAACAATGAAGAAAGTATCTGTTAGTTGGGTTCCAAAGCTTCTGACATCTGATAAAAAAACCGCACTATGCACATGTTCAGTGATAATCTATTTTTTAAGCTGATCCAAAAAAGATTCTTGCAACGATTTGTGATTTTGGATGAAACCTGTGTTCACCATTTCCTGCCAGAGTCCAAACAACAATGAAAACTTTGGAAACATTTGACATCACCATCACCAAGAAGGCAAATTCTCTCCCATCAGCTGGATAGGTTATGGCCTCCGTGTTCTGGAATGTCGAAGGTGTCACAGTTGTGGACAATCTCCCAAAAGGCCAGTCATAACACGGAGCATATTCTTGCCAGATGAAATTAAGACAAAGAAACGTGGGAAGCAGGACAATGCTGCCAGTGCGCTAATCACTCATTGCCATGGCTACAATCCACGACTATGGCCTTGAATTCCTTCAGCAACCACCTTATTCTCCTTACCTGGCTCCGTCAGAAAGCTCTAGCCGGAACCCATTTTCGACTCGAACGGTGACGTCCTAGCAGCTGGACAGCCAAGAGAAGAACTACTACGAAACTCGGATAAAATCCCCCAATCGTCGTTGGCAAATGCGTGTCAAAGTGGTCGGGGATTATGTTGAAAAATCAATCAGTTTGATGTATTTACGTCAAATCTGTCTGTATGAGGCTCAAGGAACATCAATCTCCCGTCGTATATCTTCTTCAGTTAAACAAAAAGAACATTCTTACATCTTCTGCTGGTTATTAACTGCTTAAGGGGTCGTCGTTGTAAGGGGCGCTACAGGTGTGTACCCAGGGGTTGTGGTACAGGGTGCTAGTAGTATGCACCCAGGGGTTGTGGTACAGGGTGCTAGTGGTATGCACCCACGGGCCGTTGTGGTACAGCGTGCTACTGGTACGTACGAACGGTTCGTTGCGGTACAGGGTGCCAGTTGTATGTACCGAGGGGTTGCTGTGGTACAGAGTGCTACAGGTATGTACCGAGGGGTCGTTGTGGCACAGGGTGCTACAGGTATGTACCGAGGGGTCGTTGTGGTACAGTGTGCTACAGGTATGTACCGAGGGGTTGCTGTGGTACAGGGTGCTACAGGTATGTACCGAGGGGTTGCTGTGGTACAGGGTGCTACAGGTATGTACCGAGGGGTCGTTGTGGCACAGGGTGCTACAGGTATGTACCGAGGGGTCGTCGTGGTACAGTGTGCTACAGGTATGTACCGAGGGGTTGCTGTGGTACAGGGTGCTACAGGTATGTACCGAGGGGTCGTTGTGGCACAGGGTGCTACAGGTATGTACCGAGGGGTCGTTGTGGTACAGTGTGCTACAGGTATGTACCGAGGGGTTGCTGTGGTACAGGGTGCTACAGGTATGTACCGAGGGGTCGTTGTGGCACAGGGTGCTACAGGTATGTACCGAGGGGTCGTTGTGGTACAGTGTGCTACAGGTATGTACCGAGGGGTCGTTGTGGCACAGTGTGCTACAGGTATGTACCGAGGGGTCGTTGTGGTACAGTGTGCTACAGGTATGTACCGAGGGGTTGCTGTGGTACAGGGTGCTACAGGTATGTACCGAGGGGTCGTTGTGGCACAGGGTGCTACAGGTATGTACCGAGGGGTCGTTGTGGCAAAGGGTGCTACAGGTATGTACCGAGGGGTCGTTGTGGCAAAGGGTGCTACAGGTATGTACCGAGGGGTCGTTGTGGCAAAGGGTGCTACAGGTATGTACCGAGGGGTCGTTGTGGCACAGGGTTCTACAGGTATGTACCGAGGGGTCGTTGTGGCACAGGGTGCTACAGGTATGTACCGAGGGGTCGTTGTGGCATAGGGTGCTACAGGTATGTACCGAGGGGTCGTTGTGGCAAAGGGTGCTACAGGTATGTACCGAGGGGTCGTTGTGGCAAAGGGTGCTACAGGTATGTACCGAGGGGTCGTTGTGGCACAGGGTTCTACAGGTATGTACCGAGGGGCCGTTGTGGCACAGGGTGCTACAGGTATGTACCGAGGGGTCGTTGTGGTACAGGGTGCTACAGGTATGTACCGAGGGGTCGTTGTGGCACAGGGTGCTACAGGTATGTACCGAGGGGTCGTTGTGGCAAAGGGTGCTACAGGTATGTACCGAGAGGTCGTTGTGGCACAGGGTGCTACAGGTATGTACCGAGGGGTCGTTGTGGTACAGGGTGCTACAGGTATGTACCGAGGGGTCGTTGTGGTACAGGGTGCTTCAGGTATGTACCGAGGGGTCGTTGTGCTACAGGATGCTACAGGTATGTACCGAGGGGTCGTTGTGCTACATGATGCTACAGGTAGTATTTTGCCGCTCAGCCCCTTCCATGCACCCCCTATCTTTGCAGGGGTAAAGCGGGAGATTGTATGACGCTTCATGTGGTTTGTGAGAATGATGTGCCATATTCAAATAGATGGAATATAGCGGCGTTAAACAACACACAAACGAAACTAAAGCATGTTGGTCGAGTGTGTTGGGCATTGAATGGGAACGCAAAATCTTTCACCAGTTCCAGTACAATGTACACCAGTACCATTACAATATGCACAAATATCAGTACAATGTACACCAGTACCAGTACAATGTACACCAGTACCAGTACCAGTACATTGTACACCAGTACCAGTACAATGTGCACCAGTACCAGTACAATGTACACCAATACCAGTACAATGTACATCAGTACCAGTACAATGTACACCAGTACCAGAACTATGTACACCAGTACCAGAACTATGTACACCAGTACCAGTACAATGTACATCAGTACAATGTGCACCAGTACCAGTACAATGTACACCAATACCAGTACAATGTACACCAGTACCAGTACAATGTACACCAGTACCAGTACAATGTACACCAGTACCAGAACTATGTACACCAGTACAATGTACACCAGTACCAGTACAATGTACACCAGTACCAGTACAATGTACACCAATACCAGTACAATGTACACCAGTACCAGTACAATGTACACCAGTACCAGTACAAAGTACACCAGTACCAGAACTATGTACACCAGTACCAGTACAATGTACATCAGTACAATGTGCACCAGTACCAGTACAATGTACACCAATACCAGTACAATGTACACCAGTACCAGTACAATGTACACCAGTACCAGTACAATGTACACCAGTACCAGAACTATGTACACCAGTACAATGTACACCAGTACCAGTACAATGTACACCAGTACCAGTACAATGTACACCAATACCAGTACAATGTACACCAGTACCAGTACAATGTACATCAGTACCAGTACAAAGTACACCAGTACCAGAACTATGTACACCAGTACCAGTACAATGTACACCAGTACCAGTACAATATACACCAGTACCAGAACTATGTACACCAGTACCGGTACAATGTACACAAATATCAGTACTATGTACACCAGTATCAGTACTATGTACACCAGTACCAGTACTATGTACACCAGTATCAGTACTATGTACACCAGTACCAGTACTATGTACACCAGTACAATGTACACCAGTACCAGTACCAGTACAATGTACACCAGTACCAGCACTATGTACACCAGTATCAGTACAATCGTGAGAACTCATAACCCTATTTCCCCACGAACAGAGACCATATATACGGGGATAGGTGTATGGCTCTGATATGAGCAACAACCGCCAAGCCCGACCCACTGGTCAGCCTACGAGATCAGGTTATGAAGATGTGAACAGACATCGGGCATATCTGCTGTGTAATATGTAATAACAACCCTGGGATTTTATTAATACAACTTCCGTTTAGAATGTAACATATGAGTGTTTCTCGCTTGAAATTTATTTCATTACACAATGTAATGAAATGTAAAATCAAATAAAAAAATGTTTTCTTTATGTTCCTGAGGATCGAACAGGCAACCTTCGTATCTGTAGCCCCATTGGATATTCCGAGTAACTTCACTTTTGAGTCACATACAGGATGCAGTACTGTAGATTATTTCATAGTTCCAGTGGTCTTTTCCAAACGTCATTCATATGTCAGTTATCCAGCGTACAGATTCAGGACATATGCCCGTCATGTGTACATTAAAAAATGTAATATACAATCAAGTAATGGAATCACCAGAAAGCACAGATGGTATAGTGGAGACCAGGTGATAACTTTGGGCCATACTTACCATGTCTTCGGAATACTACAAGTCAGACTATGTATGAAAGATTCTGAGTGATTTTAGATGAAAACATTACCAAAGCCGTTGACAAATTATTCGAAATTATGATTCATAGTGCTCTAAATGGGGGAGCTTATGGTACAGCATCTAAGCAAACTAGAAGATCACAGCCTCCTTGATTTGATGATGACTGTGTCCAATTCAAATCAGAGAAATATAGACTACTGAACATGTTCAGAAAATATAACTGTGCGCTAAACTTGCAAAAATATATTGATGCAAAGGCAGATTTGAAAATGTGCCGTGAAAGAAAGAAGAATATCTATAATATGAAAATGAGTGGTGTAGCAAAGGACAATGACTGTAAGAGATTTTTGGATACACTTAAACGTGCTCTTCAAAACAAGAACTCTAGTAATACAATATAACCTAATGTTTGGGCATCCTACTTTAAAAACGTATTGAACTCTGCAACAACAGAAAATTGTTCTGAATTTGATCATTCGGTTTCCCAATTCCTAGATAACTATACTTGTGAAAACTGTAGCATATATTTTATTGATGATTTATCAGACGAAATCACTTCATACGAGATAGAAGAAGCCATTTCCAATCTGGAAGAGGGCGAATTACCTCAGAGTTCTTTTTAGTGTGCGGGACGTGTTCTCATTCCCTTTTGGAAATTAGTAAATAACAAAGTATTAGATCCATTTCCCTTCTTCATGGAACTTAGGTATGATTATTCCGTTGTACAAATCTAGAAAAAAAAGGCGGACTCAAATAATTACAGAGGTATTTCTCTTTTAAATGTTACTGGCAAGTTATTTACTTTTGTGTTAGAAAAAGGGTTAAGAACATGGATGGAAAGGAATGATTTTATTTCAGAATCTCAAGCTGGTTTTCGCTTTAATTATTCTACCATTGATAATATGTATATTTTACATTCATTGTGCTCGAAATACATACACAAATCGAAGGGCCGCTTTACTGTGCTTTCGTTGATTTCAAGAAAGCCTACAATTTTGTGAATAGGCAAAGGTTGTTGTATTTACTTTTTAATGTTCTTCAAAGTATGTTTTCATCAGTAAAAGCATGTATAATGACAGACAAGGGTAAAATAAACTGTTTTCAACGTCCAGAGATGTAAGACAGGGATGTATTTTGAGTCCTGTTTTGTTCATTTTCTTTATCAATGAACTTGTTATTAAAATTCAATGTATTACAATCGTTTAGTTTGAAATGGGGATTAGAGGTAAATTTGAATAAAACAAACATAATTGTCTTTAGAAGTGGTGGTATAGTTGCCAAAAGGGAAAAATGAACTTATGGAAATGCTTCGATCAAGGTTGTAACTTACTGTAAATATTTGGGAATCATGTTTACTTCTAAATTAATGTGGTCAGTAGCATGTAAACAACTTGCTATTCAAGTTTCAAAAGGGCGTATGTCTGTGTACAAATTGTTTAAATAAAATAAGTACATATCATTTTCAACAGCATGCACCATGTTTGATTGTAAAATTGCACCTGTGTTACTATATGGTTCAGAAATATGGGGAACAAAATATCATGTTGCTATCGAAAAAGTGCATACCTCATAGTTCAAAGGCTTTTTGTGTATTGGTAAATATGCCTCAAATGAAGCAATTCTTGGTGAAACTGGACGCTGCAATATGTTTGTGTATAGCCAAGTAAGAGTAGTTAAATACTTGATAAAGTTATCAAGAATGGAAGAATACAGATCTCTTCTTCAATGTTATAAATTGTTGTATGATAAAAGTAAACATAACTGGGTATCTGAAGTAAGAAATCTGTTATTTACATGTGGTTTTTCTTTTGTGTGGATTGCACAGGAAATTGGTTACATTCAAATTTTTATGGGAATATTTAAGCAGTGAGTAAAGGATATATATGCACAAAACTGGTACGAAACTGTTTCATCTTCGCGTTATCTTAGCAGTTAGAGTAAATTACAGTCACATCTTCAACAGGAAATGTATTTACCTGTCTTACCAGACAAATCATTAATAAGATCTTTTTGTAATTTAAAATCTCATTACATAATTTCAATGTAAATATGTGTCGTAAATCGAAGGATATTGATGCTGTTAATAGTGTTTGTAACAATTGTGACAGATCTGAAATTGAAGATTATTTCCTTGTCTTATTTAAGTGTAACAAGTATTCCAAGTTAAGATCTACGTATCTTCCTTTCTTGAATAAAGACTAAAAAATCTGAAATGTTAATGACAAATGTTATCAACTCACAAAATTAACATTTTCAGTGGCTTCTCATATAGAGCATGTTCTAAATATCAGATTCAAGAATAGGTTATGTCTATATATTCATGTGACATCATATCATGAGTTAGCGTCAATTGTACTTTGGGCCATATGGCCATAATACTTGATAAACCTGTCTGTCTGTCTGCCCAGTGAGTGTACCACTAGACTTCAGAGGTGCTGATAAATCACAATGCTTTTAAGAATTTTTTTTAGCACCGTCCGCCAGCAAAAGATATTTTACGTCTGTTTCCTAAGGTTCATGAAAAGTATATTTGAAACATAAAAATGTTGATAAGTTACATAAAACTTTATCCCGCGAATGGGGGTTTTAAGTATCATAAAACCCCGCGGGCGTGCTTTATCCTACACGTCAACACCTCGCAACATCATAATCCCAGAACATCCAGAACAGTACAGATCAGCGGACGAACAGGACTCCCAATCCACCATCACATCACATACAGCAACACCCCAGCAACCAGATCCAGCACAGCAGCCTCCTCGTCCAGGCCTCCAGCCTCAAACACACCATCAGAACAGTTACAAGCCGTCCATCAACAGAGACCAAGGTTACTTCATCCAATCACAGGTCCATTACCTAACCAACTAGAATCACATGGCATCCTATTGTTCTAGCTCGGTAACTACACACTGCAATCAAAACAGCACTATAGACTTCGTCTCAGGCTTATTTCCAGTCACCCATGTACAATGTATATGTAATCTTAGCTACTGGGATATAACTATGCCCTACCCAGTTGTTGGTCACTTGCTTGTGCACGTGTGCTACCAGGTCTACTACCTAGAGTTAATGATGGAGAAATGCTTTTTCACACCCTAATTAAAAAAATGTATATTTCAGTACCATTATGAAGACTTAACCTGCATCTGTTGAGACGTTTACGCACGTGTGGAATCAGAGATTTAGTGTATATATGGAAGGTGTTGATAGTATTTATAGTTGAAATGTCAGTAGTAGTTGAGGACAGCGCTACAGAACCGCTCCTGGCTTCTGATTGGTCGATAGGATCACGTGACCTTTGTGACGTCATCCAAGATGGCGGCACTTCCGTTTCCGGTGGCGTGCGCCTCCAAGATGGCGTCACATCCGTTTCCGGTGGCGTGCGCCTCCAAAATGGCTACGTATCCGTTTCCGGTGGCGTGCACATCTCCAAGAGGGTGTCGCATCCGTTTCCGGGGAGGAAGGAAGGCGGAAAAACCCAGAGAAGCGGTCGTTAAAGGTGAACAAGATCGACATGGTTGTTGTTCTTGGGTTGTTCTAAAATAGAAAAGGCGGTGGTGGTGAAGGGAGGGAGGGGGGGAGGAGGGGGGTTCATTTTGGGGGGGTTTGAGGGTCGTCAAAGCAAAGGATGAAAGCGTTCTTTCGGGAGAGATGGGTGGCCCTGAAAAGGGCCGATGGAAAACAAATTGGAAACTGCAAACGGCAGGAAACGGTAGGAACACTGGAACACTGGAACACTGGAAAAACTGGAAACGATTGGAAAGTGGAAAAAACAGTGGAGCAGCATGCCCCATGCGTTAGTCACTTTGTTCAGATGATCTATCTTCTTCTTCACCCTCTACTTCCATCTCATCCTCGGACTGAAGGTGTCGTCGGCGCTTTGAAGCGTGTTTTCTTGAGAGGCTTCTGTCCCGTTTTCTTTTCTCTAGTGGTGTGATGCCCACACGGAGTTGTGTGATGCATTCTTTTAGGTCGAGGACATCGACATGAGATGAAGCACTTTTGTCACGGGTGTCACGGGTGTCACGGATGTCGACGTTGACGGGACTGCTGACGTTTTCTTTCGACGGGGTTCTGGGCAATCTGCAGCGAAATGACCCATGACTTGACAGTTGTAACAGGGGCCCAGGTTCTGCTTCTCTTGACTGCTTATCTTCGGACAGACATAGTGACGGTGACCTTGAGTGTGGCACTCGAGGCATGTCACTTCAGGGCAGTACAGGTAACTGTGACTGTCGGTCTGGCATTTCACACAACTGTATCGAGCTGGCATGGTTGGTTTCATAGGATGCAGTGTGTGAGTGGCTTCGCTCTTGTTTTGTTTTTTTATAGGAGAGCCACGGACACCCTGGTTCGTTGGTTCGTTCTGGTGCCTGGCCTGCACCTCGGTTTTCCAAAACGGACCGACACTGTGTTTCTTTTCCATAGGAAATGGATTTTACCATGGGCGAGAAAGCACAACCCCGGTTCGGCCAATCAGAGCCCAGTATGGTCCGAGCGCGGTCTCTGATTGGCCGACAACCCAGGCTTCTGATTGGTCAGATTTCGATCTGGTTTTTATCGGGGTGTGCATTTCGATCCTGTTTTGTTTTTTCTTCCTCCTACAGACAACATAACACTGCTATTTGTTCAACTTTTTTAATCCCCCTGATCACATGAACCAACACAACAAAACAAAAGTCACAGGATGAGGGGGGACATCCCTGTGATTTTTGTGAACACGAGGGTGACCACGGGGGTGACCACGAGGGTGACCACGAGGGTATGAACGTCTGTACACTTTGAATAAAAAAGAAACTTTGTCACTTGAGGTGAACAAGACACTCGACTCTTCTCTTCGGTGCTTCTTGGGACACCAAACGCCTGTATTTTTCGTTCACTTCTCCATCAGGACAAAACACACACAAGTATTCGCAGGGGACTTTGGCGTGCTTCAGATGTTCTTTCCAGGGTTTGTCTGTGGCTTCCCATTGGCAGAGTGTCACACCGCAGCAATAACAGATAACACGGTCACCTCGTCCTGGATAGAAATAGCCACCCATGGCCATGTCATAAGGGTCTGGGTCATCTGTTTAGGCCACGTTTGAAAAGATCTCAGACGTTCTTGAAATGAATCATAGTTGGGATGAGAAGGATGACACAAGGTGTAAGAAGGAAAAGGTCTCTCCAGAATGTCACTGAGTCGCCATGTGTCGTCCATCAAGAGTGTGTCATCCATAAAGAGTGGGCGTTTTCTCGCTTCTTGTTCTCCCGCCTTTTCAGACACCCACTCGGAATCGGTGACGACATCTCAGGAGGATGACATGACATTCATAGAACGTCTTTGCTCCATGATGACTGTGACTTCACTGAAAGAAGGTCTTAGGGTTCGCCTGCTTTTATGAAACTCTCCACCCTACCCCCTTTCAACGGAAGGTCATGACCTTAGCCTCCACCTCATCCACCTCATCACGTGACGTCATCCTATGTTTGGGCTGACTGACACACGGCATGATACATGACATGACACATGACATGGTGGTGATGTGTACTGGAATGACTGACACCAGGCAGCTGATTTTTCAAGCATGGCCTTTCTCTTTTATCTATTTTTTATTCTTTACTTTTTTCTTCACTTTTACAACGAGCATGTGCACTGACATGACAGACGCACAGACATACAGACAGACAGACAGACAGACAACATAGACGACTTCTCAACTCAACCTCTACCCTCGGTTCGGCACTCTATTGGAGTTGAGATCATTCAAGACACAAAGAGTCAGTTCAATCAATCACTTTTTAATAATGAACAACAACCACAACATAAGAAATACGAAAAGACAATGGAGGAGGGAGTGCTTTGCATGTCCCTACAACAACAACAACGCGACAACGTTTCCTCTTCTATCTTCAAGCTCTTCGAGTGAAGATGGGGGTCACCCTAAGATGTGGTCCTCCATCTTACTGTCCCAAACAGGTCCCACACATGTGAGAGGTCCATCAGTTAAACAAGTACAGTCTAAGGCCTCCCTGAAACAGACGTGACACATCACTTGACCACTGTTGCAGCTTATGTATCTTAACATGTTGTTGTTGTGTCGGCAGGCACACCATTCATGTTATCTTCAAGCTCTTCGAGTGAAGATGTGGTCACCATAAGATGTGGTCCTCCATCAAACAGTCCCAAACAGGTCCCAACCATGTTTGGTCCTCAGTAGAACAGGTACAGTCTATGGCCTCCCTGAAACAGACATGGCACATTATTTGACCACTGTTGCAGCTTAAGTATCTCAACATGTTGTCGTGTCGGCAGACACTACATTCGCGCTGTAGGGGAGTGAGTTGAGCTTCTCCATAAGGATCGTCGTCAACGTTGTCATCGTCGCAAACCATGGGCATACCTGAGAAGAAGACATCCTCCGGTGATGCTGGTGACCAAGAAGCATCAAGCAGGGGGAGTGTGTCCAGATCCATGGAAGGGAGAGTTGCCAGCTTGAACGCTTCATGATCATCACTGTCACCGGTCGTCATCATCACAGGTGCATTCGGTGAATAGGTTGGCTCCCGAGGGGTTTGTTCCCACCACTGTTCTAGCAGGGACTGGGCTGAACTGACATCAGGGGTGCTGTCAATAATATGACATAGTCATGCACTTTGCAGGTTGTGAGCGTTCCATCGGGTCTGGGGTTCATTAACTCATAGCCATAGTTTTGGGGGCCTCCTGACACAAACGTCTTGATGGTGTTTCCGTCCAGTTCATCTGTAAACTCCCCCAATGAAGGGCCCAGCTCTGGATTCGCGTCGTGGGGTCGATGAATGTAAATGACGCTGTCCGTGTCAAAGTACAAGACCCTGCGACCCACCAAGGCAAGGGTGTCATACAGCTTGAGACGTGCTTGGGCGGTGACCCAAGCAACGATGGCGACATTGGAATGAGTATGAGGGGTTTGGAATTCTTTCCTCTGAGTATAGGTCACTTCCACCATGTGTTCGTTGACAACGGTAACATCCTCGATGGTATTGCGTTCATCCCTCCACAAGGTAAAGTACTGTACAGGATCGTTCATATAGATGTTCTGACTGTAGTCTAATCGTTGTCCAAACTTGCCCCAGAGCAAATTCAGTTGCATCTTGGCAATCGTGCGACGTCCTGGTTTTTTTCGATGTTGTCCTTGTCCATCCCAATGCCTTCCTTGTCGTAGATCTCCTGGATGTAAGCGTCATGATCCGTACATCCCTTGGGGTATCCGCTGGCTTCGAGCTTCTCCTTGAAATGACGATCGATATAAGTGTCAAAGAGCCCTACTTGCTGGGTGCCGGGGTCATGCTGTGCAAAGGTGTCAACATGCCAAACATCGTAGATCTGAAGCATCTGGTAGTCATACTTCTTCACGGCTTCATGGAGTTTTATGGTGGCCACCCATGACCTCTCTTCGTCCGTGTGCTCTCAGGGGCAGTCTGACCGGGTATCGGCACACGTATGGCACAAAGGACAGAGCAGTTTGCCACCCGATCTGTAAGGCAGTAGCGGATGGTAGAGTCGTTTCGGGGGTAGGACACGGCATTGGATCAGACCTTTCAGTTCAAACAATGCCTCCACAGGGGGTTGATGGAGAAGGGTCAGGTGTCCCGTGGGAAATGCTCTGGTCTTACAAATCTATGGATAAAGGGAACAGATATCAATGTACTTGATGTTTTCACCTTCTTGGGGTTCGTAGCATAATCGCGTGGCATTGGTGCGTCCTCCATAGAAGGCGTCGCGAGGGTTGAGCGGACCAGGGACGTGGATACAGCAGGGCCCCTGCAAGAAAGCACGTACAGCGGAGTCCTCCTGTTGCATTTTTGTAAACTCGTGCTCCCACAGGGTGACGATCCGTTTCACCTCAGGGTGTTGATTCAAGAGACTCAGGCGGTAACGGGTGTCTGTATAACGGGCTCCCAACGACGTGCCCAGGACGGGATGAGGTTCTCCACATAGGGCCTTGTGACAGGCCTGGCACCCATGCCAGAAACAGCCCAGGAATTCGTAGATGGTACCTGTCGCTGGATCGTAGCCATCCACACTGTACCGATGTTGGCCCTCTCCACACGTGAACTCTTTTTCACCACCATTCCTGGCATGCTGGAGGTGCAGATAGGGTTGCGTCTCCATCAGATAATTGAGCCAGTGCCTACAGGCTTGGGAACAATTTCTCTTGGGTTGGTAGCCTTGAGGTGGAAGAATGGCAATGATATTGGGTTTCAGGTCGTGTTTTCGGAAGGATTTCATGGTGAACGAAGCAGCTGTCATCACTTCTACAAAGGGATCCATGCCAGTTGATGGCGTTCTGTCGGAAGTCGGCGCATCCACGTCTCAAAATGTCCACATCGCTCTGGCAGTAGGCTAAAAGTTCTCCTTGCAAAATTTGTAGACCATTTCCAATCTTGGTGGGGAGTTTCACCAGAAGGGGCCCTTCAGGATCAAGTGTATATCATACGATCATGCATTATGGGCCGTCACATAAATGCGATCCTCCTTCTGGACTGTCGTGGTGGTGCTCTTGTTCTTTGTCTTCTTTGTTTTCTCCACTTCCATGACATCTTCCCCTTCTACTGATTCCTCTTCCTCCTGCTGGGGTGATGAATGTCGTCGACGTTTTTGAAGAGTGGTTTCTTGAGGGGGTTCCATACCGTTTTCTTTTCCCCAGGCGTGCTGTTGTCCCCTTGCGTGTGCTGCCCTCCTCTTCCTCTTGGTTCTTCTTCTTCTTCTTGGGTTTTTCAGCCAGCGTGGTCAACCACATACACACATCATGTCGCGTAATGGGGCCTCGAAACACGATCTCACCGCTGGGACCATACCCTTCTTCTCTCCATGGACAGTGTTCGCACAAGTCCTTGCTCACTTCACTGATGCACCGTCCACATCCTAACTGCACCACCCACAAATTTGGAATGTGTTCCCCCGTGTCATGCATGCATTCAAAATCGTAGAAGACGTATTGGACATTGTCTCGTATGTGATGTTGTTCCTCTTCCCCCTCTTCCGCCTCTTCCTCCCCCTCCTCAGCCTCGTTTTCTTCACGGAGAGGCGTCATGTAACAGCGATGGTCTGGGGTCATGGGTTCTCGGCACACCAAGCAGGGATGTTCTTCATCTGAGCACTAGTGGTGAGCCATGGGGGTCTCCAAGATGCGGACCAGCTAAAAACAGGTCGGACACCTGTGAATCGATTGACAGGCGCTGGGTTTTCCCTCTGACGGTGACTGGAGATGTCGGTGTAACACTGTTGATTTGGGAACGTACGTTGACATGTCAATCAGGGGATCCCGTGCTCTTCCTTGGGTCCGCAATAGCTAGAGTGGAGGCAGCAGTGACAGCGGTATTGCTTGGTGCAGCAATGTTTTTCGGGATGGTCGTAACGTTGGTCGCAGTGTTCGCAGTAATGGTTAGACGCGTGAAAAGCTGGCATGGAAGTGATGACATGGTAGTGCTGATCATGATGGTATAAATGCAGCACAGTGGCGTGGGGTGGAGCCTCATCACACTTGTACAACAGTCTCTGGTCCACCTCTTGACTGTAGACTTTCAGTTGATAATTCAGGTGGGCCAAGGCGCGTCCCACGCCTGCTAGGTCGTCCAGGCCTTGACAGGGACCTTCAGGCAGGCCAAGGCGTCGAAACAAGTCCCGTGCCCGTATGCCTTGAACGTCGACCCGATCCGTTCTCGTCAGTCTCACTCGCTGGGCTGACCATTTTGGGGTCAGAGGGTAGGGCTTCTGGGCATAATGCTGTGCCATCACCAGGGCCCGTGCCCACCAGGATTGATCTTCGTTCTTGATCCGTACAATGGCCTTTTTTGCGTGTTAAAAAGGCTTCAAGTCCAATCACGTTTTTCAGTTGATGACGGCCACTGCCTGATACTATCCTATCAGGATCTGCTACATGTACAAAGTCACAACCATGGTGGCATCGATGTTCAGGGCTTTGTTGGACTGTTGGACTTTTTCCACGGCATTCAAACTATCTAGCCCATGGAGATCTTCAAAGCGACGAAAGGGAATCCGTATGGGGGTGTTCAAAGCGGGATGATCGATACCTAGACCAATACGATCTCCCTTCTGACCTGACATCTGTTGATAAAAGTCATCGATCACCCTGTCAAATAAAGCTGGCAGTTCCATGGGAACGCGTTCCGGTGGTACGGTGTCCAAGTAGTCTGGGTTGAAAGTCAAACAATACGTATAATTAGCAGTCCTTTATCGTCTGGAGCGTGTGGTATCTTTCCTCTCCAAACGATAGGGCAAACTTTGGTTGCTCGTCATGATAGCGATGCGTGTCTGATGAACGTCTGTACTATAAGATGGACTGAACGTCTGATTTATAGACAATCCTTCCCCAAACAGGATCGAAATCTGACCAATCAGAGGCTTGGGTTGTCAACCAATCAGAAGACGGCACCGACCAATCAGAAGAAAGCACCTGAGCCGAGTTGTGCATTCTCTCCCATGGTAAAATCCATTTCCTATGGAAAAGAAACACAAGGGTCGGGTCGTTTTAGAAAACCGAGGTGCAGGCCAGGCACCGGAATGGACCAATCAGTGCTCTGCGTTTTGGACCAACCAGGAAGCAATAATTTTTTATCTGGTTCTTCTCCTATAAAACAAGAGTGGATTCGAGTGGGTCAGTGTCACTTGTGATAAAAAAGAAATCCTCATCATCAGTAGCAGTAGCAGCAGCAGCAGCAGCAAGAATGGCTGAGACAAAGACGTGTGACGGAGACGTGGTGACGGAGACGTGGTGACGGATAGTGCAGATACTCGTGGATGTTGGAGTAAGAGTACGGATGCAGAGGATGCATTGTCACTGCTCAGCCGCACGCCATCACTATTATCTACGCTTTGAAAGAAGGCTCGTTTCATTTGAGGCGTGGCCAACGCAAATGTATCAGACTGCTGAAGAGATGGCCCATGCGGGCTTTGTCTACACTCAGGGTGCCGATGGCGTATGCTGTTTCCAGTGTGGGGTGCGGCTGAGACAATGGGCGTCCCACGACGATCTTTGGGTGACACATCACAAGTGGTCCCCAGACTGCGACTACCTCAAGCTAACCGGTCTGGTGAAACACAACAAAAAGCTACAACTGCGCTATCTCTGCGAGGAGAATGTGAACCAGAGGTACACGAATGACGTAGCATGACCAGCTGCCTAGGAGGACGTTTCCCGTGTCCTGCGTTCCTGTTCAAGTTCCCGTTCAAGTTCCCGTTCAAGTTCCCGTTCAAGTTCCTGTTACCAACAAGCTTTGTTTTGTTTTTTCTTTGTTGGACCCACAAGTGGTGCCACGTAGGGCACCCAGATGACATACCCAGATGGCAACAAGTACCGCTTCGACGATCCTTGTCTTGCAATAAGATGGGACATAATGTTTCATCTTGGACAGCAGCAGAAAAGTTTTTCTTCCCCAAAACGGCCCTTTTCAAGGCCACCCATCTCACCCAAATGACAACTTTCATCCTTTTGCTTTGCCAACCCAAACAACAACAATCCAAAACAAAGAACCCACACCCTCCCCCTAGACCTCTTTGAGGCACACATCTACGCGTGACACCACCACCACCATGGTACGTCTCAAAATCAAATAAATAGATATATAAATATATAAATAGAGATACATAGTACACCACGTGTGCATGGAAACACGAGTCAAACAACACGTGTGAATGAAAACACGTGTCACAGTACGTCTGTAGACCTACACGAGTGTCAACACCTCGGTATCATTAAATAATAATAATAATTTGAAGTACACGACATGAAGTACATCACGTGTGCAAACGTCACGCATGTGTATCGATCTTTCTCTATCCATCTCAATACTAAATCTATGTTTGTAGTCACACACACACACACATGACATCAAGTTTTGCATAAAGACACGCGTGAAACACCACGTGTGCCTGGCAACATGACGTACATCACGTAGGCATGGCATCATCCTTCTATGGATCAACGTCTGTTTGAAGACACACACACACACACACACACACACATGACATTCCGATTTGCATGGGGGTGACACAACGTACATCACGTAGGCATTCCCACGTTCATGCCTACCTATGACGGTCCACCTTTAGCATTCAGACGACCGTCTACCTAAAAAAAATAACAAGGCTACCCAAGAAAAAAAACGGATCGAAATCTGACCAATCAGAAGCCTGGGTTGTCGACCAATCAGAGGCGGCGCTCGGACCATGCTGGGCTCTGAATGGCCGAACCGGGGTTGTGCTTTCTCTCCCATGGTAAAATCCATTTCCTATGGAAAAGAAACACAGGGGTCGGGTCGATTTGGAAAACCGAGGTGCAGGCCAGGCACCAGAACGAACCAATCGGAGCTGCTGCCTGGGGAACCAACAGGAAGCAGGGTGTCAGTGCCTCTCCTATAAAACAACCATTCGAGTGGATCAGTGCCACTTGTAAAATCTATTTAAAAAAAAAATCAGCAGCAGCAGCAACAACATGGAAAAGAAATCAGAAAACTGGGATCTAGAGCCGATTTCTACTGAGATGATAACATCACCCCCATTGTCTCCACCATGGCAATGCGGCAGATGCCAAGGATGTCTGCCAGTGTATGTCCATGGTACAAGGGCATGGGATGGGACTTTCCAATTCGTTTATTGCAAGACCATCTTGAAGGATACCTACATGCGTCGTTTAACTTACACCAGTAAGTGTCCTGTAAGACGCCAAATGACAATCAACCCGTGCCTTTGCACCGGTGCGTGCACCTGCATGTAATCATCAAAACGGCCCTTTTCAGGGCCACCCATCTCTCCCGAAAGAACGCTTTCATCCTTTGCTTTGACGACCCTCAAACCCCCAAACAATGAACCCCCCTCCTCCTCCTCCCTCCCTTCACCACCACCGCCTTTCCTATTTTTAGAACAACCAAAGAACAACAACCATGTCGATCTTGTTCACCTTTTACGACCGCTTCTCTGGGTTTTTCCCCTCCCTCCTCCCCGGAAACGGATGCGACGCCCTCTTGGGGATGCGCACGCCACCGGAAACGGATGCGACGCCATCTTGGAGGCGCGCACCACCGGAAACTGATGCGCCGCCATCTTGGAGGCGCACGCCACCGGAAACGGATGCGTAGCCATCTTGGAGGTGCGCATGCCACCGGAAACGGATGTGCCGCCATCTTGGATGCGCACGCAGGACCCATCATGCACTACGCAGGTCACGTGACCGGAAGTGACGTCACAGAGGTCACGTGATCCTCTCGACCAATCAGAAGCCAGGAGCGGTTCTGTAGCGCTGTCCTCAACTACTCATAGCGTTTCAGAAAACTCACATGGTGATATGTTTTTGTACTTTTTAATGTAATCTAATCTATACATGTTAAACGGCCGTGTTGGTAAGCATGACTTCACCTCCGTTAATACAGTGTGATCAACGGACGATTATGTGGTGACATCTCGTACAAATCTAACAGTTGTTAGATTTAGGATTTTTGGGTTGTGGAAGCCTCGGTGGCCGAGGGTGTTAAGTCGCTGATTTTGTGACCTGGCGATTAGGCGGTTCCAGCTGAGAGCGTGGGTAGGAATCCCTGATTGGATTCCTTCAAAAAACATTCTGTACAAGAATCTGTACTTCACAAAGAAAGTGTAATGACAAAAATAATTTATGCAGATCTATAATCTGCACTTTCTGAGTAAAGTACAGATTCGCGTACTTTTATGGGTAGAGTTCCGTCCGGGATTAGAACCCGAACTTCCAGAGTGAGATACCAAATCGCCAGCTCACAATGTTATGAATGCTATGAACACACAATGTCATTTAGAAAGTAGTTAAATGTAACAAATGTTATATTTGGGATAACACATATTTGTACAATCTCTTCAGAACGGGAATGGCTTAATTAATTGTAAACCTCCCAATGAAAGAAAAGTATAAAGTATGAGATATATCTAAACGAAAAGCAGGTTGCTTCGTCAATGTATCAGCCAGTGAATTTTGCATGAATATTAACCTACGGAGAGCCGTGAAGTTTGGAAAACAATGGGTACTTGGTATAGCTTATGCAAAACGCAGCTGAATGCCACGGGAAGTAGTTCAGGAGGCCTGTGTTCATGGAAGCTAGACTATCAGTCTTTGAATAATGCTGCACACGGCATATTTGATGAGACCCATTTTCCAGAAAATTGTAGATGTTGCTGCTAATGGCGGCACTCCGTTTACCCATGTTGACACGAGTCTTCTCGATACATATCGTGTGAGGAGACCGAGGCGGCTGTTAATCGTGTGGTATGATTACATTGAAGCTGAGGCTATAAAACATAAATCCTTGATATTCTGTTAAAATCTTTTACCCTATTTCGTCGATTAAACGCCTGACCTCGAATAAAGGCCGGGCCTCAATTAAACGCCGGGCAATGG
Organism: Haliotis cracherodii; assembly: GCF_022045235.1. Classification (NCBI taxonomy): domain Eukaryota; kingdom Metazoa; phylum Mollusca; class Gastropoda; order Lepetellida; family Haliotidae; genus Haliotis; species Haliotis cracherodii. The sequence goes on from NW_027266286.1 coordinate 38,301,968, forward strand.
GTATCTCATCTTCCCGAGGCAAAGGAGTTAACTGACTATAAAAGTCCAGTTTCCACCCTTGCCGAACTAGGCGGGTATTATGGAGTTACGTTTTTTTGAAGCAAACGCAAGTGATACGAGAGGTGGAATCTGATTGGTCCATAGGAGAGGCTTAGAAGGGACACAATTGGTAATAGCCACTGGGGGCGCAACGGTCGAGCCCAGTAATTCAAGACTAGTTTGGCAAGGGTGGAAACTGGACTTTTAAAGTCAGTTAACTCTCTTGCCTCAGGAAGATGATTGTGTATATGAGTGGTGAACAAAGTGGCGACTCTAAATTAATCGTAGGAAGGTCCCTCATGGTTTATTCTCCGTGCAGTATTTTATTGTACGATAAACAAATTCCACTACATCGTGTGACACGACAATAAAATAATCTAGTCTTAAAAAAACTAATCTTGATAAAGGCCGGTATGAGCACCTGTGTCGGAACAGATCGAAATGTCACAATGAAGACAAGATTAGGGAAGTTGACATCCATATGCGAATGCGAATGCGTTTATTCCGTAAAGGGACCACCGGCCCATTATACAAGCTACATTGGATAAGTCAGTTCAAATGTACAGAGAGCGCTGATTATTAACATCAGGGAACCGATTCACAAAAGCGCCCGCGAGCCACGAAAAAGTAGTCAACACTCATCGGAGTGCTGAGAATAAAATTTTCTTTCCAACTCGCAGCACTACATTTTTGTGATATATTTGATAATGTTGTCAACACCAAATCAATGTTGGTATAGTTTCTTTTGCCCGTCAGTTTATACTACGAATTAATCTAAACATTCGACCATTAACACCTCCTTTCCACAATTTGAAGAGTAAGCCATTCCTATACACAGAGTCGAGCGCTCCTTTCAAATACTAGCCACATAAAGAAACTGCACGGAGAAAATATAGATATAAGGGCACACCGTCCATATATGAAATATAGGTTTGAACACAGCAATAATTGGAGACATTCAAACGCTCATGCACGTGCCATGCGATATGACGTCATTGATGGGGGCCTATGGACGTGCAATGTGTTACTGCACGTGCATCTGTACACAGCATGTGCAACTCAAAATTCGCTGTCACTTTGGAAAGCATGATCTGTGGTCATTCAAAAATTCAAAACTTCTCAGGCGCAGACACAAGCATATCACAAGCAAATCATGCCAAGATTGACAGCTGCACAGCGTCATGAAGCCATTGGAATGATCCGAGTGGGAATGAGGCAACAACAGGTGGCAACACATTTCCAATGCCATCGTAACACGATATCGGCATTGGTGAGGCGTTATCAGAACACAAATGACGTTGCCGACCACCCACGTTCAGGACGTCCCCGAGTAACGACGCCAAGACAGGACAGATGGATTCGAGTGACACATCTCCGACACAGGTTTCAAACGGCAGTAACGAAGTCAAAGACAATTCCTGGACTGCGCCGTATTCATCCCAACACTGTCAGGAATCGTTTACGTCAGTACGGGATTCGACCACGACGCCCTGCCATACGTCCCATCCTGACACACCGTCATCGAGTCAACCGTCTAAGATGGTGTCGAAATCATGTTCGCCAACCTCGAATATGGTGGAGAAATGTCTTTACAGATGAATCGAGGTTCAACATTTCCCACAGTGACAGGCGCCAACGTGTCTACCGGCGTTTTGGAGAACGTTATGCACGCAACTGTATTGTGGAGAGGAATCGTTTTGGAGGTGGCTCTGTGATGATTTGGGGTGGGATAACAGCACGGTACCGAACCCCTTTGGTGGTTGTTCAGGGCAATCTCACCGGTGTTGGCAACAGAGATCAGATTCTGAGGCCTGTGGTCATTCCTTTCCTGCAAAGTCATGCCCCGGGATTAACATTTCAACAGGACAACGCTCGTCCTCACACGGCTAGGGTCGCAATGGATTTCCTTCACCATAACAATGTCATGTTACTGCCATGGCCTGCAATTTCTCCAGATCTCTCCCCCAATAGAGCATGTGTGGGATGAAATGGAGCGCCGTCTGCGTCTTCTTCCACATCCTCCAGATAACGTCCGTGACTTGGCACAGGATTTGAGGAGGATATGGCAGGCCATTCCCCAGGCCTTCCATGCCCATTTGGTGGACTCCATGCGTCGCCGATGCACTGCTGTGATTCACGCACAGGGTGGTCATACCCGTTATTGACTTTGTGACTTCGTCGTATGACCCCCTACTCCATTTTGATCTGACGTCATCGTAACAGATGTTGCTCAGGTCCCGTTGACATTTTCTTATGGTCCGATCATTCAGCTGCTACAGTGTCTGCATCATTTTGTTCTTGCTGTGTTGAATTTCAATCCAGAATATATTTTCTCCGTGCACAGTTTCTTTATGTGGCTAGTATATAAAGGCACCATATATCCTGTCGCGTTTTAGAGTCAGATATTTATCTAATAATGTATATACAATAAAGATATTGTCGCAAGTTTGGAATCCCTTTCTAAAACCTGCTTGCTCGTTATAAGATGTTTAAGAGCAGACCACTTTGTAAGTCTGTTACAAACATTTTTTGCAAAAATTTTGCCTGCTACCTCTAAAAGTGTAATAGGTCTATAGTTTGAGGGATCATTTGGGTTACCTTTCTTAAAGATAGGAAGTATAACGCCATAAGACCACTGATCTGGATAAGAGCCACTTATGAATATTGCATTAAATAATTGTAATATTAACATGTCCAGACATTTAGGTGGGTCATTCTTAAAGAAATCCACTATAACCAGGAGCTTTACCACACTTCATATCTCCAAGAGCGTGTACCAATTTCTCTTGAGTAATAACAGTGTCTAGCTCACTTTCGGGAATAACTGTATTTTCTATCAACTCATCACCAATGGAGTTAACAAAGCCATCTACAAATTTATAGAACTCAACACAATCTGCACTTTCTCGGCTACCTTGAAACACTGACTCGAAATGTTTAATCCAGTGATTAACAGATACATTTCTAAAGGGGGCACAAGTCCTTTTTGAGACTAAAGACCAACATATTTTATTATTACTTATTTCTATAGAAGACACCAGTTTTTCCACCAAAACTGATCTGTAATACTGTGATTTAGTTACACAAATTTCTTTATAGTATTTCCATGCCGATGAATATAGCTGTCCATCAACTTAACTGTTGGAGGCATGAAATGCACGCAACCATCTGCGTGCATCGGCTCGTGCTTCAACACATTCCTTGTCGTACCAGTTACCTCCCCTTCTATCATCACTTCTACGTAAGCTTGACTGAGGAACTCTACAGCCTTCAGCACAGGCTGCCATAATGTTTACAAATGAAGCTAGAGCTCTTGTTGTACAATTGGCAAGATTATATGAGAATTCACTAATTTTACAAACTGGTATAGTGTTCCATTTATGATTAAAGTTTGTTTTCAACTCTTCTTTCCAATATAGTCGACTTTTTGGTGTTTTTTTCTTCACATTTCTCATTTATTATTGTAAATTCTAATGCGAATGTCACATTGGGAAGGAATGTTCAGTCGCTAGACCATAGTCTACCACACTTTGGCCGTTGTTAGCATAACATGTAAGTACCAATCTTCACCTATTCGCCCATTACAAATTCTAAGGCCTTTGAGTTTGCAGAAGTCTCATAGGGCATGGCCTCTTTTATAAATAATGCTATCCCGTGAAGACCTAGGTAAAAAGTTACTATCTTCCACATAGTTAACGTCATCATCGATGGGTAGATGTGTGGAATCATCATTTACGATATAATCAAGGCGACAACTGGTTCTAGCATTAAGGTCACCCATGACTACAACATGACATTATGGGTTATCTGACCTGAATATAACAATATTTATTGTCAAGTTTGACATCCATAAGTTAGCTCTGACGTCGTTGATACTAAAGCTTCTAAAATTCCACCAATCCAAAAGGAAATATATAACTTTCACGTATAGCCTTAGCCTACAGTCGCGCTATTCTGGTTTCTTTTTCTGATCTCCCATTAGGGAATATATTTCTGTTTAGAATTCGATCACTAGATTTAACACTACTTTAGAGAACCTACCACAGGTGCAACTGATCATTATGGATTTTGCACGCAAATGAATATTTATAATCCAAACTGAAACTGTAAGTAAAGGTGTTCGTAATATAATCTATAATGCGGGATATACTGCCCGCACGCACACACGCACACACACACACACACACACACACACAGGATATACATTTATGTACATTTCATTTGAAATTGGCGGTGCAGCAATGATGGTACATAATTTCCGGTTCAGATCAAGCTGTCCTTGAGATGACGTCACAACTCACCTGTCGATGAAAACTGGTAACTTTTCAGCAAGTAACCCCAGAAGTTCAGTCCAATTCAATATAATATTAACCACTAACAAATCAACATCTATCTGTCATACCTAACATATACAAGCATCATATTCAATGTATAAAGTTTCACCTTAAAGAGATGTCGTTTTGCGGGGACTATTTTGCCAGGTGAGGGCGGAGGGATACAGTCTCGGCTTTGACGCGACACTGTACCGGTTCAGGTGTTAGTACATGTCACGATATTTCGTTGACCATCATCACTTGTCCAAACTCACTGTCCAAGGTAAGACATTGTATTTGCCTGTCTTGCTACATTACTAGTATATTTTCTGGTTACTTACACTAGACCATGCAGTTGCGTGGTTTCTAAACGAGAGGTCCACGCCCCAATGATAAAGACCACCTGATCACTGATCGAAAGAACTAGGAAATACCTCACTTCTTAGTCAATGTACATAGCTATATTTGTCCATTTCAACAGTAGGGCTCTGGTAAGGTTACTACTCTTTATAAGTGTACAGGTTATATTACAGTAACTTACACATATTGTCATTCATCAGATTGCAAAGTTACATTATTGTAATTAGTAACACAAACATTTATCAATTGTCCCCATTTTGTTGTATCAAAAGGCACAAAACTCCACCAGACATACTATACAGGCATCTTATGGATATGTAATACTTTGTTCAAGGGAATACAAATCTGAAAAATGACTTGTTGGGGAATTTAATACAATAGATGTACAGAAAATTCCTGACAGCCACACCCATAATTATATATTCACTATGTACTTCTAACATGGCACCATATCAGGCAGATGTCTCGTATCCACATATTTGTAAACAGTGTTTTGTTAAGATTACACACAGGGTACCCATCAGTCTTTAGTAACATCAGGTCTTCTGATCAATTATATAATTGGTGTAGGGCTGAACACCTATACACATTATATCTCATTTGCTACTATTTATATGTATGTAGAAGGTGAAGAAATGTATTGCTGTTGTCATGAGTTCAGTGGAAATATTTTAATGGTTCTTGAAACTGAATTTTGACAAGAGCATAAATGTATTTGACATTCTATCGTATCTTCTGCAGAAAGCAATAGAAATGTTATCTTGAAAATGTTTGCTTTGTCCAGCTTGAATCTCCTGTCATCATTTCATTATCACTGTAACCATGATAACCTGATATTAAAGACATATATTTGAGATATTGTCTTACATTGTGCAGGCTGTTTAGTAAGGAAGTAATTCATGCAACCAATTCAGACAGCAATGTTAGTCTTGGTGCAGACTTACAAAGCCTTCTTTCACTTGCTGTGTCGTGTGTGTGCTGAATGTGCCAGGAGAGAAGCGCAGTGTGTCACATAAAACTGTATAAAGCAGCTGCCAGTGCTTGCACACCCTGATGTAGTGTACATTCAACATTGCTAGGGTTGTGTACATTCTGGTACCCATTTCTGCTGCTGCCATGATACATGATTGTTCATGTTGTAGGTAATAATCTATGTAAAATGATGCAATCTGATGGAGAAGCAGATGATACAGCAGTAGTTACCTTCATCCAGTCATCATTCATTGTCTGTCAGCATTAGTGTGCTGATGTTATTAAAGAAACCACAATAACTGGTGATATTTCATCTTTTAGAGGACATGGTTTTTTTCTGGCATATTTTCAGAAGTATTCATTAACACTTTTATTATTACTTTGAAAGGATTATTCTAACTTTACTTAACAGCTAATAATGAACATGTTGAATGCCGTGGTAAATTTGCACAATATATGCTTTAAATAGAAGATAGTGGATGGATGACAGGTTACTTTTAACTAATTCTTTCAAGCGCAATCAGGGGTAAATTTAACAACAAATTTGTATGTAGCCGGCAGGGCTTGCTCCTTTTAAAAGTTACTTTCCCTTCTCCCAAATTACTGGCCTACAACTAAATGGTTGAGGCTTCAAAGTGGCTGAACCTGTGGTCATGAAGCCACCTGGAGGGGCTCTGAACATTTGAGAACTCCTCACCGCTAAAAATGCCTTTTCCTGCACTCTTAGATTAAATCTTGGCTTCCATTTGCCTCATTTTGTGGTGATTTATGAGCAATAAAGATGTGTAAACAACTGGTTGTCATTGCACCAAGATGATCGCCCTATATCGTCCTTTGAGTTAGCAATTCAAAAGACATTCCCCCTAAATATGTTCTCCTCAAAATTACATGATTCACAAGTAGTGTCCAATTAAGAAAATTAAACATATATGGAGAAGAGTGAAATTTTGACTAACATGATCTACTTTACTTTTTAGCAAGCCCTTTGTTATTTTAACTGGTCCGGGCCAACAGGCCGGCAGTTAAATCAACCCCTGGAATTTTAGTTGTTTGCAACGTATGCCTCATAATTAGTTGTGTTGTTTTGGCCATGTTTGAGGCCCTGCTACCACAACATTGGATTTCCTGTAGGTCAGGTAAAGTTCTGTCAAATAATCAAGATCACCATGTCTGCTGGTGAAGCCCTGTGTTGTTTTTGCATTCTGTTTGTGCTAGGAGTTAGTTGTAAATATGCCTAAACTGTCCTATCCTGCTAGCAGTGTGTTGGCCTCATGATGGGCTGTGTTGACTCCTCAATGTTTGCACCTGACCACGATAACTGCTGTAGCTACAGGTTGTTGCAGGTAGACACAGGTGTGTTGTCTACGGCAGGTTGTTGCAGGTAGACACAGGTGTGTTGTCTACGGCAGGTTGTTGCAGGTAGACACAGGTGTGTTGTCTACTGCAGGTTGTTGCAGGTAGACACAGGTGTGTTGTCTACGGCAGGTTGTTGCAGGTAGACACAGGTGTGTTGTCTACGGCAGGTTGTTGCAGGTAGATACAGGTGTGTTGTCTACGGCAGGTTGTTGCAGGTAGACACAGGTGTGTTGTCTACGGCAGGTTGTTGCAGGTAGACACAGGTGTGTTGTCTACGGCAGGTTGTTGCAGGTAGACACAGGTAGACACAGGTGTGTTGTCTACTGTAGGTTGTTGCAGGTAGACACAGGTGTGTTGTCTACGGCAGGTTGTTGCAGGTAGACACAGGTGTGTTGTCTACTGCAGGTTGTTGCAGGTAGACACAGGTGTGTTGTCTACGGCAGGTTGTTGCAGGTAGACACAGGTGTGTTGTCTACGGCAGGTTGTTGCAGGTAGACACAGGTAGACACAGGTGTGTTGTCTACTGTAGGTTGTTGCAGGTAGACACAGGTGTGTTGTCTACGGCAGGTTGTTGCAGGTAGACACAGGTGTGTTGTCTACTGCAGGTTGTTGCAGGTAGACACAGGTGTGTTGTCTACGGCAGGTTGTTGCAGGTAGACACAGGTGTGTTGTCTACGGCAGGTTGTTGCAGGTAGACACAGGTGTGTTGTCTACTGCAGGTTGTTGCAGGTAGACACAGGTGTGTTGTCTACGGCAGGTTGTTGCAGGCAGACACAGGTGTGTTGTCTACGGCAGGTTGTTGCAGGTAAACACAGGTGTGTTGTCTACGGCAGGTTGTTGCAGGTAGATAGAGGTGCGGGGTCTACTACATGTTGCAGGTACTTTGGGGAACTATGTTGGTTGGAATACCTTAGCATTTTGTGATCCAGGCAATTTGTGTGCTATCTTCACTGATAAGACAACAAAGATGCTGAAAAAACATGTGATGTTACTGATAATAGTTTGCTTATGGTTATGTAAGAATCTTGGTGACTTCCTGCTGTGATCAATGACTATGTGACTGTGATCAAGTGAAGATAGAAAAGAGACCGCAGTGCACCTGCCCTCCTAATTGGCAACTGTGTAGCTTGTGGTGGGATTGCCAGAGGGAGGTTATTATCTTACTCCCACCTGCCTGTCGGTCCACATCACATTTTGCTTGTTTCTTAGTATGTGTCGCTGACTCACAACCGCATTACACTGCAAGGTGCTCATGAAGAACTCCAGCCCCATTCAAAACGATATTATTATCAGGATAACATAATAGCTGCTAATCATACTAATTGGATTTGAATTTATTGCGTTAAACGTTTTAACCCATTGAAGTCAACCCAAATTAGCAGCTATATTTGCAAAACTTAAACACTTCTGGAAAAGGTTTATAGGGCCTACGAATGTAATAAACTTGTCTTAATTTCATGATATTGTAATCTGTTGGGTGTTTCTTTAAATGATGCTGTCAGAAATGCAGCACAATTCTTCCTTGTGTATGTTTTGGCTTTTTGTTACTTGAGTACATTGTGTGGGTGCAAAGGCACCTGCTGCAAAACTGATATTTGGCCTGGAGTCTGCAGCAGCTGTCAGTAACAGTTTTCAAATGGGACATAAACTTTCCCAATTAATGTGATGGCTTGATCGCTGTGACTTGTATTACACTGATTACAGGAATAATAAAGAGAAACAGGTGGTAATGCTTTATTTTAAATTATTGCATTAAGCGCAGTTTTAAAATGAAAAGTTCAAATATCTGTTAAATTAGAAACAATTGAAACTTTATATATAAAAAATTACATAATTACAGTTTTCCCCCATTTTGTCAGGATTTGTCTGCCAAGGGTACCTAGTTTGGAGATCTAGATAAATATATCCCTGGTATATCATGAAGGTTCATGTTATGTATTGATCAACAAAATCATTTCAAGTTGGAATACCTTGCAGTTTATTCGCCAAATTTACAGGACCATGTGTAGTGGTTAGCATTAATCAGAACATGCGAGTGAGCACTCAGAAACTTCTGCCTAAATTAGTATTAATTTATGATGTTATAATGGTTCTGTTCTGATGTAGAAAATGTTGGTTGCTGTTCAATTTCTGAATTCCCTATGCATATGCCATTTTAGAGTTTTGCTTGTTTTAATTTAAGTAAGGATAAGATATACGGATGAATAATTTCTTTATTACAATTAGGAGCCACATTTTGGTGTAGATCTATCAATGTTGTCAAGCAATCGATGTACAGAGTCTGGTTGACAAGTATTTATACAGGTAGGTGGCAATGTTTATATAATAGAGTAGATTTAAGATGTAGTTACACTGAAGTGGAGAAGCCTGTTTATAATCTACAGAAAAGAATAAACATAGTGACTGGTGAAGTCAGTAGTATACACAAAAGGGTGAAGCCAGTAATATAAACAAAAGAATTATGACTGGTCTTTGATGAGTTCATGGTACACCAGGTGGGGGGTATGTAATAGCCTTGATCACGGTTGATTGACAGTTGGAGTCTTTTGATGTTGATGGCTTCTTGTAGTTTTCTGATTTTGAAGTCTTTGAGGTTGGTGGTGATGGCTTTTACTTTGTCCCACTGGATGCTGTGGCTTGGGTTGTCACGGATGTGGTTTGATAGAGCTGATTTACAGTCATCTTTTGGAGACTGAAAACGTCGCTCCTAATTGTAATAAAGAACTTGCATGTTCATCCATATATTTCATCCTTACTTAGAACTCCAACTTCTAAATGCCTCTCAAAGAAGTTATTCATCGTCTTCATGGAGAAATGGCAATCACAACCATAAACCAACTCAACAACCTGGAAAACAAGTGCATCTTATCATCCAACCACCTTATGTTCTTGATGCGATGCAGAGACAACAAACTCGTACCAAAAGGCCTACAACTAAGAAGCCCTGTCAACTCGCCAGCAGCACGCACTATCTTCCAGAAAGCCATACAACACCTCGTAATAGAGAGGATATGCCACCATCGCAAAACCAAGTCCTTCACCCGAGATGCCATTCGCAAAGCATCAAAACCAGCTTCAATCAGTTCTTGCAGAACAAACCTACTCCACCCTCAGAAAGATCCAGACCAACAGCAACTGTAACCTGTATTCTGCCACAAAAAAAGACTCACATAACCAAGTTCAATTACCTCAAGAATCAACCCCACAACCTTAAACCCACAACAACATCTGCCATTGCAGACTACTACAGCAAGACTATCATCAACTCAAGCAGCAAGATCCTCGACCAGCAACACATCGTAGAGCCAACAGTGGCTATTGTAATTGTATTGTAACATAAAAGTAGGTATGTTCTCTGATCTGATTGGTTAAAAAGTGTTGTCGAATGAGCATGACATCACTGAATTTTTGGGGTCTCATCACCGTGTATGTATACATTAATTAATTGAGCTATTTTTGAAATCATCAAGACGGAGGAACAGATGGAAATTTACCATGACTTCCACACCGGAGATTTCGATGAAATATTGAGTGATTGGGACGACGAGACATTTTCTGAGATAATTCAAGAATTTGAAGGTAAATGAAATTTACCTTTTTTCATTAATTACGCAATCATAATCATAGATGATGTAATTTCGCATGTCTTGCATTTTCTTCAAACAAAATGGCGGCATCCAGTCAAGACGATCTGATCGATAATCAAGATCTATATTGTGGTAAAATTGATCTTACATCGCAAAGTGCATCAAATCAAGCGAGCATCTTGATTAAAAACATGAAAATGTTTGGAAAATATCTTTTGAAATATCTGAGGTGCACATGCGTTGCAAATCCTGCAATTGACCGAAATCTGAATGACAGTTTATGAACCGGATTTCAATGCACGATTCTAATTCGACTATATGCATAGACTCGTTAGTCCAGCCAAAATATAGCTCCATAATACCAGCCTAGTTTTGCAAGGGTGGAAACTGGACTTTAAAAGTCAGTTAACTCTCTTGCCTTGAGATGATGATCACGATAAACCTACCTTCCATGCAGTTTCTGAAACTCAGCAGTGTTAACTGAGAGCCTTAAGGCCCAGCACATTTAAAAAACTGTAGGCCCAGTGGAAAAACTGTAGGCCCTGTGGAAAAACTGTAGGCCCAAACATTTTAGCTGAAGCAGGATGACATACTCTTGCAATATAAATTAAAACACAAAAGCAGTCAACCAGAAGCATTTACTGCTATCACACCACGTTCCCAGAGACTCTGTTGTGACAGATGAAGCCTTCATTTATCATCAAGGAATTATCAGCTTGTAATACATCTTTGCTACTACACATGCTACATTTCATACACCATTTGAAAGGTCTAATCATACTGTTTATAAATATGAAATGTTTGTTAATCACATTATTTAAAAAGTGCATTTCTCACTTAATTCATTTTTAATAAAATATTAGGCTAACACATTCATAACGTCCAGATAAAGCACCAAGGAAGCTAACATTATGGAGATTTTCAGCAATTTAAAGATTTAATATAGAGCAATCCACCTTCTTATTTCTTTTTTTATTTTCATTGTTTAAGTAATCTGAAAATGCTGTACAATCTGTCATCACATTTTTCCCGATAATAGTGGCTTTCCGCTTCCAAAATATGGAAGTTCGTGCACATATCGTGCTAGCTTACGACCTGTGACAAAGATTTCTTATGCATATATTTTGGCATTAAACAACGTGTCCGGGTCTAAAAATTGAGGCGACAAATGTTGAGATGAGATTTGACTAACATTACACGATTGCACGAAAAGATGGAAATAGTAACTTACAGGTAAGATTGACAATTTCCAGAAATTTTTGTTGATTTTGTATATTGCTTTAATTCATTTATGATTTGCTTGAAACGTCTTTATGTTGCTTTTGACTTGTTTGATATGGGCCCGTTGTAAAAGCGTGTGTCCCAGATTATTATTTTTTCAATAACATTATGAGAAACAGTTCATTATTTAAGTCTAATGATAAAAAATGATAAATTGAAATGAAATACCATATTCGACATAATAAGCGCCCAGGGCTCTCTCAAAATTAGAAATAGAGGGCTCTTATGATCTATATTATTTTGTTGAAAAACAACAGTGAAAAGATTGTAAATTTCATGGTTTATGCTGACAGCCTGAAATGTTTATATACGACAGATATATTTTTCTAGAATTTTATTGCCCATAATTAAGGGTGCATATAACAAACCTATTATTCACGAAGTCTTGTGTTCAAAATATCAATCAGAAGGGGTGCTTATTGGGATTGTTCAGTAGCCAATATATTAGCAAATATCACCGTGGGCGCTATTAGGCCGGGGCGCTTATTACGTCGAATACGGTACCTATTTTCTGACTTTGTGAAAAGTCAGAGATTTAATAAATGAATGATATGACAGGTATGTTCATGAAACTATATATTATTTTGATGTGGCTACTTTGTACTTTGAAGCTGGACTTTGATTTTTACAGCCTAACATAAACTGCAGGCCATAACGGCATGCAGAAATTTAAAACTATCTGCCCGAGAACAAATCTGACAGCCTTATGCCTATGGGCTGATGCCTATTTCGAGCACTGCTTCCATGTCAGTCGAATAAAGCACTGTGTAGCTTTGGGTAAGGTAAAAGATAAGCATTTCTAAATAAATGCAATGTTTTTAAACTTACCTGATGCTACACCTTTATGCCCACACGGACTGCGTCCACCTCCTTCCCTCTTTCTGTTCTGGCACCACTGTGTACGCTGTGCCTGCTGTCATACAGTGAACAACATGAGAGAGTGGGGTCCAAGGTGAATAACTCATGGGTTTCGGGGCATGGTCTATAGTCATATACTAGGACTATTGTGTTTCAACTGTCTCTCCGTTCCAGTACTGTCTGTTTGTGTGAGGTAGGGAAGCTAAAGCACTGTGTAGTGTCAGGTAAGTATAAAAACATTGCATTTAATCAGAAATGCTATTTTTTTACCTGCTGTGGCTTTGACCGAAACAATCAACATACCATTGTTTATCATGATTTACTCCCATTTTATATATCTATGAAACCTCTCGGTATTATGGACTGATTCCTGCAATGGTGGCAAAAACTTGAATTTGTATCTGATTTTAACTGTGGTAGCCATATCATACATATTGACACCAGCCAGCTGGTAGTACATGCCTTTCTGACGTGTAGAAACTTCTGTTACTTATTTTCATTCTTGCTTCTGCCGAGTTCTGGTTACCAATGTGGAATAAATTATGAACTTTATGATGTTGTCTTGTAAACAGTGAATGAATAATATTTTTTGTAGATTTGTTTGTTGCTGAGAACATGATTTATAAGCATCTAAACTGCTCTCTTCAAACATATTACTCAGAAGGCACAAAGAACTAGAGTTAAAAGTCTGTAACAGAAACTTAATTGTTAGTAATCACAACAGTGTTAATATGTTATGCAATATTACACACTGCATGCACTGTTGCAGATATTCAGGTGAATACATGGTGAGCAACAGCAGTGTCATGAAACTGAAACCATTTAACCTTGTAAATTGCCTACTTAATTCCTGCTCTGGTTATTATTAAACAAGGTTGTCATAATGAAACTGTTGCTTCATCTATGGAGGTATTGGTCTTTATTTTGAAGTATTGTATTGTAAGTATCCACAAAACCACGTCAAAAAGTGTATGCTATAGCATACTTAAAAGAAGGTCACAGAATTCTGAACATATTTTGATTTTGAAAGCTGTATTACTTTGCCATTTGACAGCATTTTTGCATGTATCAGTGTGTAATTGACATGCAGTCAGTGTATGAAATTTCCAAAATGTTATTCAGTGGTGGCTTGTCACTGTCAGCAATTTCTGTAAACTGTAGGGACTACGAAACTGAAACTTCATATTGATGCATTAGCCCTGCAATTGTGTTTGGAATTGTGCTAACAGCAATTACAAATGTGCTCATATTATATATCGCCATGATCATGATGATGTTTGTCACTTTAATATTAGGGGTGGTCGGGTAGCCTAGTGTTTAAAGTGTTCTATCGCCACGCCGAAGGTACAATGTGTGAAGCCATTTCTGGTGTCCCCCGCTTTGATATTGCTGGATTATTGCTAAAAGTGGCGTAAAACCTCACCAATAAAAAACTCACTCACTTTGATTAACTCTATCAATACTGTCATGTTAACAATGAAAATTGTTCAGAGCACAAACATACATTCTTACACCACATGTCCATAGGTCTTCAGCAAACTTGTTTTTTTCTCATATGGCAAGAACTAAGCTAGGTGCATTTTGTCAGATGTGTCACTAGTGCACCTGCTTTGATAGTAGTATCTGAATTCTCCCTTTGTGAACAAGGGAAAATGATTTCCTGAATTTCTGTGATTGCATGTTGCTTGTGCACCTTACTGAGGCTGCTAACCCCCTTTTGGTATGTGGGATTCAGGGGTCTGTTTAGAGGTATATGGGACTCAGTAGTGCGGTACGCTGAATGCAAATAACATCATATTTGGTACCCAGATTCAACATTTTAAAAAAAGGTTTCTGTCATACTTTTAAATTTTTAATATTTTTTCAGTAATTTAACTTTTAATTGCACCTTTTTTTCAAAACTTTTGAGATCTGTGTTTAGTAATATTCAAGATTCGGGATTGAGCAATGAAAACTTAGATGGTATTCGTGATTCAGGGGAGAACGGGTTGTCACCTTTTTGACTGTACATGTACTGTGTATGTCACTAAGGCAATTGTTGCAGTGTAAGAAGTTGTAATCATGATAATCGTTATGATGAGAAAGGTCAAGATCTAAATATTGCTCCATAAATTAGTTGTAATTAGCATGTTTGATGGGTCTTTTGCATGCATTGTCTATATGATTGGGGTAACGAGATGTTATTGTGTCTATAAACTTGATAAACATGGAACATCCTAGTTTGTGTTTCTGGTTAATTAGGGCTGTGAACTGGCCAGAAAAATGTATTTTGCAATCTAGTTACAGTTTAGGTGATGTATCTCAGTCACTTACAGTTGCTGTTATGTATCTCAGTCACTTACAGTTCCAGTGATGTAGCTCAGTCACTTACAGTTACAGTGATATATCTCAGTCACTTACAGTTGCAGTGATGTATCTCAGTCACTTACAGTTTAGGTGATGTATCTCAGTCACTTACAGTTACAGTGATATATCTCAGTCACTTACAGTTTAGGTGATGTATCTCAGTCACTTACAGTTGCAGTGATGTATCTCAGTCACTTACAGTTACAGTGATGTATCTCAGTCACTTACAGTTACAGTGATGTAGCTCAGTCACTTACAGTTTAGGTGATGTATCTCAGTCACTTACAGTTACAGTGATGTATCTCAGTCACTTACAGTTTAGGTGATGTATCTCAGTCACTTACAGTTTAGGTGATGTATCTCAGTCACTTACAGTTACAGTGATATATCTCAGTCACTTACAGTTTAGGTGATGTATCTCAGTCACTTACAGTTTAGGTGATGTATATCAGTCACTTACAGTTGCAGTGATGTATCTCAGTCACTTACAGTTACAGTGATGTATCTCAGTCACTTACAGTTACAGTGATGTAGCTCAGTCACTTACAGTTTAGGTGATGTATCTCAGTCACTTACAGTTACAGTGATGTATCTCAGTCACTTACAGTTGGAGTGATGTATCTCAGTCACTTACAGTTACAGTGATGTATCTCAGTCACTTACAGTTACAGTGATGTAGCTCAGTCACTTACAGTTTAGGTGATGTATCTCAGTCACTTACAGTTGCAGTTATGTATCTCAGTCACTTACAGTTACAGTGATGTATATCAGTCACTTACAGTTGCAGTGATGTATCTCAGTCACTTACAGTTACAGTGATGTATCTCAGTCACTTACAGTTACAGTGATGTATCTCAGTCACTTACAGTTTAGGTGATGTATCTCAGTCACTTACAGTTACAGTGATATATCTCAGTCACTTACAGTTTAGGTGATGTATCTCAGTCACTTACAGTTTGGGTGATGTATCTCAGTCACTTACAGTTTGGGTGATGTAGCTCAGTCACTTACAGTTGCAGTTATGTATCTCAGTCACTTACAGTTACAGTTATGTATCTCAGTCACTTACAGTTACAGTGATATATCTCAGTCACTTACAGTTTAGGTGATGTATCTCAGTCACTTACAGTTACAGTGATATATCTCAGTCACTTACAGTTTAGGTGATGTATCTCAGTCACTTACAGTTTGGGTGATGTATCTCAGTCACTTACAGTTTGGGTGATGTAGCTCAGTCACTTACAGTTGCAGTAATGTAGCTCAGTCACTTACAGTTACATTGATGTATCCCAGTCACTTACAGTTGCAGTGATGTATCTCAGTCACTTACAGTTGCAGTGATGTATCTCGGTCACTTACAGTTTAGGAGATGTATCTCAGTCACTTACAGTTGCAGTGATGTATCTCGGTCACTTACAGTTGCAGTGATGTATATCAGTCACTTACAGTTGCAGTGATGTATCTCAGTCACTTACAGTTACAGTGATGTATCTCAGTCACTTACAGTTACAGTGATGTATCTCAGTCACTTACAGTTACAGTGATGTATCTCAGTCACTTACAGTTACAGTGATGTAGCTCAGTCACTTACAGTTTAGGTGATGTAGCTCAGTCACTTACAGTTTAGGTGATGTATCTCAGTCACTTACAGTTTAGGTGATGTAGCTCAGTCACTTACAGTTGCAGTGATGTATATCAGTCACTTACAGTTTAGGTGATGTATCTCAGTCACTTACAGTTGCAGTGATGTATATCAGTCACTTACAGTTTAGGTGATGTATCTCAGTCACTTACAGTTTAGGTGATGTAGCTCAGTCACTTACAGTTTAGGTGATGTATCTCAGTCACTTACAGTTTAGGTGATGTATCTCAGTCACTTACAGTTGCAGTGATGTATCTCAGTCACTTACAGTTACAGTGATGTAGCTCAGTCACTTACAGTTACAGTGATGTAGCTCAGTCACTTACAGTTTAGGTGATGTATCTCAGTCACTTACAGTTTAGGTGATGTATCTCAGTCACTTACAGTTTAGGTGATGTAACTCAGTCACTTACAGTTTAGGTGATGTAGCTCAGTCACTTACAGTTTAGGTGATGTATCTCAGTCACTTACAGTTTAGGTGATGTAGCTCAGTCACTTACAGTTGCAGTGATGTATCTCAGTCACTTACAGTTGCAGTGATGTATCTCAGTCACTTACAGTTTAGGTGATGTAGCTCAGTCACTTACAGTTTAGGTGATGTATCTCAGTCACTTACAGTTACAGTGATGTAGCTCAGTCACTTACAGTTTAGGTGATGTAGCTCAGTCACTTACAGTTTAGGTGATGTAGCTCAGTCACTTACAGTTACAGTGATGTATCTCAGTCACTTACAGTTTGGGTGATGTAGCTCAGTCACTTACAGTTTAGGTGATGTAACTCAGTCACTTACAGTTTAGGTGATGTATCTCAGTCACTTACAGTTTAGGTGATGTATCTCAGTCACTTACAGTTTAGGTGATGTATCTCAGTCACTTACAGTTGCAGTGATGTAGCTCAGTCACTTACAGTTTAGGTGATGTAGCTCAGTCACTTACAGTTTAGGTGATGTAGCTCAGTCACTTACAGTTTAGGTGATGTAGCTCAGTCACTTACAACTGCAGTGATGTAGCTCAGTCACTTACAGTTTAGGTGATGTAGCTCAGTCACTTACAGTTTAGGTGATGTAGCTCAGTCACTTACAGTTACAGTGATGTATCTCAGTCACTTACAGTTACAGTGATGTAGCTCAGTCACTTACAGTTTAGGTGATGTAACTCAGTCACTTACAGTTTAGGTGATGTATCTCAGTCACTTACAGTTTAGGTGATGTATCTCAGTCACTTACAGTTTAGGTGATGTATCTCAGTCACTTACAGTTGCAGTGATGTAGCTCAGTCACTTACAGTTTAGGTGATGTAGCTCAGTCACTTACAGTTTAGGTGATGTAGCTCAGTCACTTACAACTGCAGTGATTCCGAGAATACCTGTCGGTCATCACTGTACTCCTTGAATTGGATCTATACAACGGGCTCGTCAAAAGGTTCAAATCTTAAAAGACAAACCAACAATTGTGAAATTGTTTTTTATTTTTATTTTCAGCATAATCTCCATGTTTTTCATCAACTTTTCTTATCGATAGAGAAATTCCAGGCAGGAAGAACTTTTCTGAAGCCACCCTGAAAAACCCATTCAAGGCAGCCCTGAGGTCATCGTTGTCGTCATAGCGCTTTCCACGAAGGTGTTCTTTCAGGAAACAGGTGGGTCACTTGGTGCCAGGTCTGGCAAGTATGGAGGTTCTTCAAACAGCAGCCTTTGCAAGTTGAGAGGTGTGAGAAGAGGCTTTGTCATGAAGTAGTAGAACTCTAGAAGTCAGCATTCCTCACCACTTTTCTTTGATAGAATCACTCAGGCAATGAAGCAAATCAGCATAGTAGGCACCGGTAATTGTCTTTTGACTTTCTAAGTAATCAACAGGGATCACACCTTTTGCATCCCAGAATACAATTCCTTCACTGATCTGGAGGATTTGAATTTCTTTGGTGCTGGAGAAGTGGAATGGTGCCTTTCCATGGACTGACATTTTGACTTGGGATCATTGTGGTAGACCCATGTTTCATCACCCGTTACTAATCTCTTTTTGAATTAGACAAAATCCTCTTCAATTGGCTCTAACCTTCGGTTCTTTTTCTTAAGATCAGAATTAAGAAAATTGGGCACCAAATGAGCAGATATCTTATTCATCTAAATGTTCATGAAAAAAGTTTCAATGGATCCATGACTTAGAACTGTGTCTCCCTCAAGTTCAGCAATGGTAATATGTGTATAGATCTAGCAGTATAAATTTGTCTATCTTCTTGATCTTGATGGAAGTTGAGGGATGTACAGTCCTAGGGTTATATCATGCACAATGTTTAGCAGTGGAATAGCAAGGACACTTATCCCCATACACGTGTGACATGCAGTCATGCATCATGAATTTCTTTGGGAATACTTTTCTCTGAAGTCAAAATGCTGATGACTGCTCTTTCCCTCATTTCTGTGTCCATTTGGACCCCTATCACGTTCAACTGGCTGTCACTAGTATACAAACAGCCTCAACAGACTTGCAATGAACTACTCAACAGTGTACTACATTGACACTACGTTATGGCCCAAAGTTGAAAGTTAGTCAGGCTTTGAACATTTTGACCAGCCCTTGTATCACACCAAATCCTGTAAGTGTGTGAAGGCGGGTTGCATTAATATTGATAAAAAGGAACTTCTAGTCTTTAAAGCCTAAACTGACAACACAGACATTTTGGTTTGTTGGAGATAGTCATTTGTAGATATGAGAATAAATACTTGTGATATGTGACCATTTACCAAGACAACAAAATGACACTATAATATGCTTAGGAAGTGGCGATAGACCCTTTAGAACTGAATATTGACCTACCTGTAGGTCTGATTGTGATCAGCTATGACTGTATAACCATGTTGTCAATACCTGATCCATACCTGTATTGTTCACTTATGTTGCAGACTAGGAGAGTATTCAGCTGTTCTTTTGAATGCCGTAAAACTATTTCGTTCTGAATATTGAACTGCTGAGTCCAACAGTTGTATTGCTGTCTGTAGGTTCATGTGTATTAGCACGATTAGCGATTAACAATTTTCAGTCTGTAGTGCATATCCAATTGTAATTTATTTTAAAAGCAGCTTTCAAAAGCTTTACAACACTAGTTTCAAAATGGCACCTTCCATTCCACTACAGGAATTTACATTACATTACAGGATTTTAATGCAAGGATCAGAAATAATTGTATGTGAAACTATTTTTTTTATCAGGAATAATATATCCCAATATTTGTTAATTTAGATGCAGCTTTCACTAAACATATTTTAAATAATAATACCCCTAAGCGAAGCAGCTGATCGCTATTGCCGGATATTATCTTTCAATTGGAACCAGTTTGACCAGTCACCGTCAAGGCTCCCGCGCACGTGATCGCGTGATTGCGAGAACTACGTCAAATCTTCAAACTATAACAAATATGACTTTTAACGAGTCACAGTATGGCATTTATGATATATGTATCCATTCTCTGTCAACTAATGTTCGTTTCAAGGCATCAATAACAGTACTCTGACCGTGGTTGCTGTTAATAATGGTGAGTTGTGCGATCTTCCGACTGCTTCACACAAGATTTTGCCGAAATTGATTAAAACAATATTAAAAGGAATTTTGAATAAAATTAATGAAATAAGTTACATAAATAAGTTCAGATATACAAAGAACACTTTTTATAGCCAGACTGTATGGATTTGTTGACATGGTATTTCCAGTGTTACGTGCTCACGGTAATATCTTTCTATGGGGAAAAAACCATCAAAACTCATTATTTCATGTATAATGGGCATCCCATTCTACACAGCTGTGTAAAAAAAGTGCGCAACTATGCTCAAGAAAATATGGTAAGCATTTATCAAAATAGATCTCGCATTCAAATCTTATGCCTAGTAGCTCGAAATTGAATGGGCGGACTGGCGGACTTAATGTCAAATTTTGCTCGTAATGCTCCCTTTCCTTGAACCTATATGAATAGCTTCATCAAATCTGGCATACACCACAGAGCATGTTTATAAAGTCATTTATAGACTTGCCCCTGCGTTAGAATAAATGGTGAATAAGACGGAAATCATCAGCATGCTTACCCGAATGTTGAACATGGCCTGGCTGCTTCTTTGTCACCAGACCTTTTGGGGAAACTTGGAGGTTCTCCTGGGGATGTCCTTGAGAAGGGACCCATCATCCTGCCAAGGTCAGCTTCCTTTTTTAGCTTTTGTTTGAGGTAGCTTGTCGAGTCTTGGTGCATGGCTGATCGCAAGTTTCGTGCAAGACAGCTTGTGTGGCTACACTGGAACTCAAGCTTGAAGCCAAAACTAAAACCTACCCACAAGCTACTTGCGTCTCTATAATTGACCTCAGCATATTGGTATAACCAGGGTGCCATTTCATTGAGATCCAAGGGGAATGGGCCATTGAATTTAACTTTCCTGGTGACTGGTTTGCTGTCAGGGATAGTTAAGATTTGGCCCATTCCCTTGAAAGCAGGTCCTAGAGCCTTGGAAATTTCTGCCATACTTACCACATTTGTGAGCGTACTTACAGTTGTCCATGCCACAACCAAATTCATTAAAATCCCAGGACACCTTACTGGCGATGTCTCCATGTGTCACTGTGCCCCGTCTGCCGTACCAGCTTTGTGACCATGTACTTCACCCACAGTTCGCTTTCAATGTTGTCCCAGCGGCATGAGGGGTCCCTTGACATTCTGTGTCATAATTGTTGGTCGTAGGTTGACCAGGCATCACCTTCGAATCTTGAGTGCCGCCGCTGCCGTAATGGTTTCCATGTAGGATAGTAACCCCTGCGTTGTGCGTACCTCGGAGTCCCTGCTAACATTTATATATCCATGCAAATGTGGAAAGCTGAAGTCCAGCTTGCCAGGGACAAGCACTTTGGTTGCTGCATTATGGGTTTAAAACTATCTTACCTGAGGAATGATATGCCTTGGTTATCATACCATCCATGTGGCTTTCCTCAGTGTTTGGCAGTAGGGTGCCTACATCGACGGACTCCCCATGCCAGAGATTTTCTCTCACCAGTTGTTGTTCGACATGTTTGTCTATTCCATCCAAACGAAAGGATACGGAATCCCCTTCTATTATTTCTGATTGGCTGACCAAGCCGTGTCACTGGCATCATTATGAGCTTTAGAGGTTCTCCCTATGTTGGGCGAAATGGCGGATAAACGTGAAAAGAAACTTTACCTGTTGGTTTGCACTGACCGGGCCAGGCGGCTGAATGTTCCAGCAATTGAAGTATCTTTTCTAGTTGTTGCTTTACTTGGCTACCCGAGTTAGTAAGCTGTGCAGATTGCATGTTATTTGCATTGTTTGGAGGAAGCGTGGACATGGTGGATGTGCAACCCTCGATATTCCCATAATTAAAAAACTCACCATCAGCTGTTGCTTCCTGTACTATATGTACTCCCTGGGTTTAACACCTGGCTGTCCTTTCCTACTACTCATGAGTTTGTGGTTGATGGCTGATCTTCTCTTGGGAGGCATCATGGAAAGTCGAGTTGATGAAGGTGGTAGTCAACAATTGGTTAATTTCCCTGGGGTGAAGTTCGAGAGTGGAGAAAATAAATCTGATATAACAAGTGCTGAAATGGATGGTATTTTAAGTGTAAAGCGGCAAAACGAATGCGATTGTGAACAAAGAAAACCAACAAAGCGATAGTGATTAGATACTGCGAAACATGTGTGTACTTTAAGAGAGAGTGATTGACTATTGACAATGGAACAAAGGAGGGATGATGCTTGTGGCCCCCCAGCAAGAGATTTTGTGCCCCAGGCACAGTGCTGACCCGGGGTGATTTAGTTACAAGGAGTGATTGAGTTACAGCAGTAATTAGCCCAAGGTTTAGATATGTGCAATAAAGTCATTTGGTAGTTAATATTACATGCAATTGTTTTCAAGATACACATAGTCTGTGTGTGTGTGTGTGTGTGTGTGTGTGCGTGTGTGCGTGTGCGTGTGCGTGTGCGTGTGCGTGTGTGTGTGTGCGTGTGCGTGTGCGTGTGCGTGTGCGTGTGTTTCCATGGCAACAAGTTGGACTTAGGCTCTATAAGGGCGCTGTTCGTTTTCGGAGCGTAACTCAAAAAACGTTAAATAATTTCTTACAGAACTTTGCATGTCTACCAGGCGCATACTGAACTGGTGCCTTTTGCTATTTAAGAGTTTTATAAAGAGTTTGTTTCCGGAGCATAACTCAAATCCCATTCAATACTTTCCAACAAAAACTGTGCATGTTTACCAGACACATACTGGACTGGTGCCTCTTGCTATTTAGGATTTTTAGAAAAAAAATTTTTTCACGTTTCCATGGCAATAAGTTGGACTTAGGTTCTACAGGAGTGGTGTTCGTTTCCAGAGTGTAACTCAAAAACCGTTAAATACTTTCTTACAAAACTTTGCATCTCTACCAGGCACATACTGAACTGGTGCCTTTTGATATATGGCACTTTTAGAAATTTTTATTGTTTATGTTTCCATGACAACAAGTTCCATTTAAGTTTTAATATAGGATTGGTTTACTTAAGTAGTATAACAAATAAACTGTTAAATATTTCCTTGCCAAACATTGCATGTCTATATATAAAGCGCATACTGAACTAGTGCCATTTGATATTAGGAGTTTAAGAAATGTTTATTTTAGAATTTCCATTGCAGCTATTTTGACATGGGCTAAGAGAAATGTTGGGTCAGTTACCTGGTTTGGGACCATAACGTGTTAAAAAGGGCGGGGGATATAGATGACTTGGTTCCATTTTTGGTCCTGTATATCACTGTGTATAAAGCGACCCCCATGTATAAGATGACCCCCTGTGCACGCCTTCAAAATTGATCCAAAATCCCATACTCCGTGTATAAAGTGACCTGGCATGAAGCACATCACAAGTGCGCACACAAACCTTATATTTTCAATAAAAATATGTTTATCTTGCGTTATTTTTTCTATGATGATTCGTGGTCGTGTGCGTAACTCCAGCACCTATCGCCATTTGGTGATTACACGGTGCGACACCAAATTGGTGCCAGTAAAATAAAATTCATTTATGATGTAATAACATAAGAGACAATGGTGAGTATTTTAATTGCCAATTAACTATGTTGTAACTAACTAGGCTTATGTTTGCTTCACATCCAGTGTGTTTATTCAACACTCACTTACACACACTGTCAGCAACAGTTGTCACCAACTGTAAAACTGTAAAAACACTGGAATTGAGTTCAGCTTCACTGGTTATCATATGTGCATTATGCAAATGCTTACCAGTACTTCCGGCTCTCTACTCAAGGATGTTGATTGTTTTACCGTGTCAGCTGGCTTGACAATCTGGATCGAGGTGGGGGTCATTTCAACTTTATTTGTAGAAAATATTCAACTTTATTCAAGGAAAACAGCTGCAAATCATGTTTATGTTTGGAAATAGTTATTGGAACAGTTATTTAGTATGAAATGCGAAATTTCATTGTCAAATGCTGGGCTGGCTATCGAATGCCGGTTGACATCACCACTGGAAGCTGAAAGTGAAGCAACTGGAAAAAAACATGAGCTCTTCGACTCCGTGTATAAGATAACCCCCCTTCTTAACCCCCTCATTCTAGGTGCGAAAAACTTGCCTTATACACAGCGATGTATGGTATATTTGACACATATTCCCAGTTACATGCATTTCTTTATTTTTAGGCAATTGTTTGACATGTCAAATTTGGTCTTAAATTCTTAAAATTCTTAATATTTTGTTAGTTGTTTAGTTTTAGTTCTATTTAAACCCTGAAATGCATGAAATTTGTCAGAGGGATATAGTGCCTCTGTGCTTGTTCAACACAAGCGGAATAAGACTTGAACTGCGTGCATTTACTGTGGACAGACATTGGAAGTAAATTGAAAGCAATATTATTCATTTTGTCTTAAACATGCTTGTGTTGACTGTCAGGAAGAGTTCAGCCACAACACCTATCAAATGGTGTAAAGGTGTGGCTATTTTTGTTGACCCTACAAAAACATAAACATTGCACACATTGTTGAGTGTGTGAAAAAACCTTTTATTTTGACATTGTGAATAACTGAAATAACAATTAATGTCTGTAACTATATTTTTATGACCAACATCCTGTTTGGATACCATATACTGCCCATATCTGCTGCCCATGGTCCTATTTGACATGATGACTCCCTGTCTGTGATTAAACTCCTGAGTCAATAACTGAAGATATCATCAATATTGTTACTAATAAAGCAATATTACAATCTGCAGAGTTGTTATGTCGAGTTGACTTGCCCTTTAACCTTCTTCAATGAAAACAAAGTTCCTATCCACCATACAACCAGTCTGTCAATTGATAGGGCGGCTAAAGCAGTGTGCCATGACCTCTGCATTGAAGTTTCAGTTTATCAGTGATGGCTGTCGGTGTGTTAGCTGATTGCAGTTTTGTACTTAGCTAAACATGAAATCTAGCTTTAAAGGTCATGACACTGAAGAGCATGTTTAGCATCATTTACATATCAAAGCAATTGTTTAGATACTTTATCACTTAACTTCTGCTGCTGTTAACTATGAGGAGACATGGATGAATTGTTTATGAAGAAGGAAAGATGGCAAGGTCTTCAGATACATTTGTTTGTCACCTCTAGCCATTTGTTTACCTCATTTTGGAGAACATGCTTTCATAAAGATGCACTTTTATACAGTGAAATCCCGTTTTTCCGGATGCTTGTGTTTTTCATGGAATCGTCTGGATACAAATTTCCCAATATGGGAATAATTTTAGTAAACTGACCACAGTTAGCTCCCCCCACTCAATCATAATATACTCAATAACAAAAGTTCCTTTGACACCAATATTTTAGTGTATTTTTCAAACAAGTAAAGTTTGGTTTTCAATATTGTAGTACATGTATGGAATCAAGTCACAAAAACACAACTGCTACAGAAAAGCATGCATTCCATGCAAAAGTTGACTTTTATGCAAGCCCCATGCATTTCACTATCCAAGAATGGGTATAAAAACATGTGCATTAATGGGATTCCATATGCTGACAACAACCACTCAGAAAAACAAGAACGCAATTATTCAACTTTACGAAATGCCACACCTGTCCGAAAATGAGTGTCTGAGAGCCATTGGTGTGCTTAAAGCAGGATCGAGTCAACATGATGTTGCAAGACAATTAAATGTCCACAGAAACACCATTTGGTGTTTTATGGCAACATTGGCAACAGACGAATGCAGTCAGAGACCATCCTCGGAGTGGCAGGCCATGCGTAACCAATAATCGACAAGACAACTGGATTCGACCAACACACCTACAAAATCGATTCCAGCCAGCAACAGTGACTGCAAGAAGCATCCCTGGCCTTCGACGAATATCTTCATAAACCGTACGTCGTTGCCTGAGATGTACAGGGATTGTCGCCAATGTTGTGTTAGGTTTGTTTACATATTGTGAGTGCCAATGTGCACGCGCTACTACGTCATACGTCACATGCCCCAGCATTGGGAGTGACCTCATGACTATGTACCTGTGACTTCTTTGATAGGCATTTAGAAGTTGGAGTACTAAGTAAGGATAAGAATTTATGGATGAACAACTTCTTTATTACAATTAAGAGCGACGTTTCGGTGTAGGTTCTAACACCGTTATCAAGCAAGTGTTATCACCCAGTATCAACTGGAAATGTAAATGTAAACAATGGCGGTAAGAAACCAAATTCTCGCGTTAATGCCATTGACACAACTGACAATGATAATGATTTCATTGATGATGATCTATCAGAGTGTTTGAATCAGATGTTTGCCATGGAAGTTCTGGGGTTATGTGGGTCACAGTCAACAATAATGGTACTGACCTAACAATGGAGCTGGATACTGGTTCGTGAAATTCCATCATTACTGAATAAGTGTACAAGGATCGCTTGAATGGATGTCACTTGGTTGAGTCCACAGTGCCTTTGAGAACTTACACAGGTGTAGCAAAGATTCAAGTCAGGAAAAGTTGGAAGAGTTACTTGTGAAGTACTGTGATGTTTTCTCAGAAGAAATTGGTACAATTAAAGGTATTAAAGCTCACCTGTCTGTCAAAGAAGGAGTTTCTCCCAGGTCCATGAAAGCAAGGCCTGTACCTTATGGTTTACAGGACAGGGTGAAGGAAGAGATTACACGAATGGAGAAGAATGGGGTATTGATTAGAGTGGATCACAGTGAGTGGGCAACTCTGATTGTACGTTACGTCAATCATTATGTCATGGAAGATCAGTTTGGAGGCGGCAGCGTTACGGTACGGGGTGGGATTACAGCAAGACAGAGGACCCGTTTGATAGTGGTAGAGGGAAATCTAAATGGACCCCGCTACCGCAATGAGATCATCAGCCTAGTTGTTCTACCGTTTTTGCGTCATCATGGCCCAGGCATTACCTTTCAACATGATAACGCCCGGCCTCATATTGCTCGACTTGTTCAGGATTCTCTTCAACAAAACAATGTGAATGTCATCCTATGGCCAGCTTGCTCCCCTGATCTCTCACCAATCGAGCACATGTGAGATGAGATGGATCGGCGCCTTCGACGTCAACCACGTGTTCCACAGACACTCCAGGAACTTCAAAACATGCTCCAACAGATATGGACATCCATCCCACAGGACTTAATTGATTTGTAAATTGACATTTTGGCATGTTCATGTTTTTATGAAATCACGCATTTTCTGAAGTCAGTATGGCAAATTAAACCATTTGAACACTTACAGGAGTCTTTTTACCGAAATTGTTTCAGATTTGGTAAAAAACATAACTTTGCATTAAATCTTATTCAATGTCACAGGAACTTTTGTTGTTCAATATAAATAACAATTATCTGGCACTTCAACATTTTCTATATGTAATTTTTGCCATGTGAATCCATGTACCTGTCAAAGGCAAGCAAATAATCACAGTAAGTAAGTCCAGTAAGTGTAGCTCAGTGACCTACATAGTCACGTATTGTCACTGTCCAGTAAGTGGAGCACAGTGACTTACATAGTCATGTATTGTCACTGTCCAGTAAGTGGAGCACAGTGACCTACAAAGTCACGTATTGACACTGTCCAGTAAGTGTAGCTCAGTGACCTACCTAGTCACGTATTGACACTGTCCAGTAAGTGGAGCACAGTGACCTACATAGTCACGTATTGACACTGTCCAGTAAGTGTAGCTCAGTGACCTACAAAGTCACATATTGACACTGTCCAGTAAGTGTAGCACAGTGACCTACATAGTCACGTATTGACACTGTCCACTAAGTGTAGCTCAGTGACCTACATAGTCAAGTATTGACACTGTCAAGTAAGTGGAGCACAGTGACCTACATAGTCACATATTGACACTGTCCAGTAAGTGTAGCTCAGTGACCTACAAAGTCACATATTGACACTGTCCAGTAAGTGGAGCACAGTGACCTACAAAGTCGCGTATTGACACTGTCCAGTAAGTGTAGCTCAGTGACCTACAAAGTCACGTATTGACACTGTCCAATAAGTGTAGCACAGTGACCTACAAAGTCATGTATTGTCACTGTCCAGTAAGTGTAGCTCAGTGACCTACATAGTCACGTATTGTCACTGTCCAGTAAGTGTAGCTCAGTGACCTACATTGTCATGTATTGTCACTGTCCAGTAAGTGGAGCACAGTGACCTACAAAGTCACGTATTGACACTGTCCAGTAAGTGTAGCTCATTGACCTACAAAGTCACGTATTGACACTGTCCAGTAAGTGTAGCACAGTGACCTACAAAGTCATGTATTGTCACTGTCCAGTAAGTGTAGCTCAGTGACCTACATAGTCACGTATTGTCACTGTCCAGTAAGTGTAGCTCAGTGACCTACAAAGTCACGTATTGACACTGTCCAGTAAGTGTAGCTCAGTGACCTACAAAGTCACATATTGACACTCTCCAGTAAGTGTAGCTCAGTGACCTACAAAGTCACGTATTGACACTGTCCAGTAAGTGTAGCTCAGTGACCTACAAAGTCATGTATTGACACTGTCCAGTAAGTGTAGCTCAGTGACCTACAAAGTCACATATTGACACTGTCCAGTAAGTGTAGCTCAGTGACCTACAAAGTCACGTATTGACACTGTCCAGTAAGTGTAGCTCAGTGACCTACAAAGTCACGTATTGACACTGTCCAGTAAGTGTAGCTCAGTGACCTACATAGTCACGTATTGTCACTGTCCAGTAAGTGGAGCACAGTGACCTACAAAGTCACCTGTGGCATTGTCCAGTAAGTGGAGCACAGTGACCTACATAGTCACGTATTGACACTGTCCAGTAAGTATAGCTCAGTGACCTACATAGTCACGTATTGACACTGTCCAGTAAGTGTAGCTCAGTGACCTACATAGTCACGTATTGACACTGTCCAGTAAGTGTAGCTCAGTGACCTACCTAGTCACGTATTGACACTGTCCAGTAAGTGTAGCTCAGTGACCTACATAGTCACGTATTGACACTGTCCAGTAAGCGGAGCACAGTTTTGTGCAATTGCATTGTTGGTTGGTGATGTTTACCATCCGCATGCAGAAATTTAACAGCAGATCATTTAATGCAGATTTTTGTTATTGTTGTTGTAAACATTGTTAATGTCGTCTGGTACTGCAGTGGTAGGGGAAGTTTCTTGCTTAGTGGCGCATGGACAAACTGGTTCCACTTCTTGTGTGATTTTGCCACACTCTTACGTAGACATTCATGAGGCCTTATGCTATTGCCGTCTCAACATCAGTGCCAACAACTCTCATCACCATCTTGTTAGTATACCATGTCAATGGAAAGATGTGAATGCAGTGCCTGAAGTTGAGGGAGGATGTTGTGGTCTACCGCCAAGCACTGTTCAGACAGGAAGATTCTACTATTCATAATCTGTATAGAATAGATATTGTGATAAACAAGAAACAAATCAAATTATTGAATTTTTTAACTTATCCTGCATTAATCCTTAATGCATCTACTGCTTGTTTCTGACAGAAAGAAGTTGTTTCAACTCGCTTAGAGGGTAACCCTATCACACAGCTCCCATGTGACCACAATAGTGATGACATCATGGATCAGCACATTACTGCCTTCACTCTCAGAAGCAAGACCTGTGTTTTGAACTCTCTCACACACTGAATGCTTGTGTGTTTGATATCTTTAGTGATATATCTTGTGACAAGTTTGTGCCTCTGGTTTGTATTTTCATATATTTCATGTGATTTAAGCCATAGCATGATTATTTGACATGTGCTGGAACATTTTTCACCACAGTAATCTCGGGTGTCTTGTTGTTTCGAGCCATTTGGTAGCCATTTTGAATACTGTATTTTCGTGAGTATGGTGTGCACTTTTTCCACGAAACAAAATCACTGTGTAGAAGGAGGTGCACATTATACAATGTTATACACACCATGAGTTTTTCCCCCCCAAGACATAACCGTGAGCACGTAACACCGGAAATAACATGTCAACTAATCTGTACTGGAGTACACAATGTAATCTTGTAATTACACTGTCTGGTTATAAAAAGTGTTAATTGTATGTCTGGACTTATGTTTGGAACTGATTTCATTGATCTTACTGTTATTTAAAATATTGTTTTAATCGCACAACTCACTGTTATTAACATCAACCACAGTCAGATTACCACTATTGGCGCCTTGGAACAAACTTTAGTTGACAGAAAATGGATAAATATATCAAAAATGCCATACTTTGACTTGTCAAAAGTCATATTTGTTGTAGTTTGACTATTCTATGTCAACATGTAGATCACGTGCGCAGGATCCATGACGGTGGCTTGTCAGTTGTTCCATGTGAAAAAATAAATCGCCGGCAATAGCGATCAACTGCACCAAACTGCCACGCTTATGGTTATTATTATTGTCCCCCGCCGCGTGGATATAGTATTTGCGGGATATAGTATTCACGACCGTCCGTACGTACGTCTGTACGTCCGTACGTACATCCCACCTGTTTGTTGCCGCGATATCTCAAGAACTATTGGAACTATGGTGTATATACAGACTCCGCAGACATCAGTCAGTTTTGGTGACCTTGACCTCATTTCAAGGTCACAGCAGGCAAATCTGCTTTTGGAGTTGGAAAACGGTGTTGCCGCGATATCTCAAGAACTGAACACTGGATTGTTTTCATATTTGGAACTGTGGTGTATATACAGACCCCGCAGACACCAGTCGGTTTTGGTGACCTTGACCCCATTTTCAAGGTCACAGCAGGCAAATCTGCTTTTGGAGTTGGAAAACGGTGTTGCCTCGATATCTCAAGAACTAATCGCTGGATTGTCTTCATATTTGGTTCTATGGTGTATATACAGGCGAGGGTTATTTCGTCACTTTGTGACAAATACTTGTTTTAAATATATTTAGTAGAAACTGCAACTAAAATTATATGATATTGGAATATATTATGCCTGATAAATCACATCAAAATCCTTTAAAGTTATATCATTGGGTAAGTTTTAACTGAATCACGGGTAGATTCCAAGAAAATGTGTGTAGGCCTACAGCTGATTGCTGTTTCCAGCTTAGTTTGCGAGAAAATACACGTGGTAATCTTAATCCTTGCATGGAAAACAATGCCTAGCAGAACAAAATATACAATTTAAATGGTAAATCAACATGTCTGGTGATTTTTATGTCTCAAGTTTCAAACTTGTAATGACCAAGTTTCGTTGACAGGAATTTGCTGAAGCGGTAGGGTGTAATTTTTTCCTGCGCATAATATACGGAATTATTTTTTTTCCAAAATACTGAATCCGCTTAAGGGGGGTGCGCATTATACTTGCGTGCACACTATACTCAAGAAAATATGGTATTGTATGTGGCCACACGTTCTCATGGCTGGCATTCTGTATTCTTTTGTGTTGCCTGGCACTTCATTATTGATGTATTCTTGCTATTATATTGTTTATTAAAGTGGTGTTGTTTCATGTGTTCACATAAACACATGAAGATTACAGCATACATAATCGGGCAGGGACACAATGTGATTACACTCTGCTTCATTGCAGATAACATGCCATCTTATAACGAGTGCTGACGTAATAAATTGGCGTGGGATCCTCATCCCATGTGCCTTAATTGTAAGTGTTTGTGCTCTCAGTCTACAAAATGTAAAGACTGTCTCCTGCTTTCCCCCACAGCTTTCGGCAAATACATGTAGCTTCAAGTGTCTTGTTAAAGAAAGACCCAGCAGGCCCGTAAACACAAGCAAAAAATGTCAAGACGTTTCTGAGCCAGCTTGCCTATCATTGCCAGTCAATTTTGACTCTCCGGTTTCGGCGAAACCCTGTCACCTTGACACTGATGCTGACCACAACCGCGTCCGTTTACTCAACTGTGGCCTCTGTGATGATGCCCAGCATGGCACCTGTGGATCACTCTGCACCTCTACAGCAGAAGACGTTCCATTACTCCACGGTGCCTATACAGTCTACACTACAAGTGCCC
This sequence comes from Haliotis cracherodii, assembly GCF_022045235.1. NCBI lineage: Eukaryota > Metazoa > Mollusca > Gastropoda > Lepetellida > Haliotidae > Haliotis > Haliotis cracherodii. The sequence continues at coordinate 38,334,197 of NW_027266286.1, forward strand.
TGGGCTTAGAGCTTCCTGTCTCCCAACAGACGCCGCCTCAGCTAACACCATACATGGACTCTCTACAGTTACTTCAGCAGTCCCTGCCTCAGTTCCCGGAACCATCAGCTTCGGCAACGGTCTCGGCTCCCCCAGCTTCTACAGCGTCTCTTCAAGTGCTTTTCCAGCCGCATCCCCTGTCATGTCACAGGCACTTGACCGGTGTCCCTACAAGAGCCTTTACAAGCATCTCTACAGGCGCCCTCACACATGCCCAGCTTGGACACATGCGCCACGTCTGCCGTTCTTGTGACTCCTCTTTACCTGGGACTTCCTCACAACACAACAGCTGCAAGTCCTCTCATTCTAGACGGGGCAAAGCTGCCTTCAGATTTCCGTTTTTTAGCAGTAATGTGCTGATCTGTGATATCATCACTTCCGTGGTCACATGGGAGCTGTGTATGGTTGTCCTCGCAGCTAGTTGAAACACCTTCTTCTTCAGCAAGACCTAACACAGCCCTTTCTTTCTGTAAAGAACAAGCAGTAGATGCATTAAGTAGTAATGCATTATAAGTATACAAATATAAGAAATATCTAGGATTTTACACAATTTGATAGGTCTTCAGTTATCAAACTATTTAACAGTTTTGCTTGGAGTTGTTTTCAAATTCATTTTTGTGAAACAATGTAGGTAATATATGTAAAGAAATTGTTATGTACTTATTTATATCTATGACCATGGTGACAGCCCAGTGGACACTTGTATTTTGACCAGGGGTCCGGAAAATTTAAAATCCCAATTGGACATTTGTATTTTGGCTACGCCCCCTTCAAATTGTGTATTTTAGTACGACTTTTCCCACACATTACAAGTTGTTATGTACACTGTTCCCTCGTTATTGCGCCCTTCAATATAGCGCTAACTTGTTTATAGCGCGCTGTAATGCTTGGCTCCCAAAATTTACAAACATTTTTAATGTAATAAATTTAAGTTATTTTTCTAATGACACGATGTTTTCCGCCCAATCTCATTAAAATCAGATCTTAGTTCTCACTACCACTAAACAAAGATCTGAGGACATCCCATTACGGGTCATGTCAGACTGACCTTGTGCGAACTTTGACCGACCAATGGAATGACCAATCAGAAGGCAGCTTTCTTGTGCTTTATGGCACTAATTTCAAATTGGCGACTATGCTTCGAAACATATTTTGACAAATTCTCGATTACAAATTTGAAACCTAAACAAAAGAACATTCTGGAATGGCTAATAGATGGTCTAGATTGTATGGATTCAGTCGTTGAACCTGTAACTATTGTTCGGAGTTAAAGTTTTCGAGGTCGCATGATTAGAAATCACATTCAGACTGTCACTTTCATAATCTGGTAAGGGATGCTCTGATTGGTCGGATGAAAGGTCGTTCTGACGTGACCCCTAATGGGATGTCCTCAGATCTTTGTTTAGCGGTAGCGAGAAGTGAGGTCTGATTTTAATGAGATTGTTTTCCACCATCTCAAAAAACATTATCAGCTGATCACTGCGATCACGTAACACCAGAAATACCAGTCAACAAATCCGAACTGAAGTACGCAATTTCATCCTATTATTATAATATCTGGTAATAAAAAAAAAATACATTGTTTATCTGGACTAATGTTTGCAATATATTATATTAATTATATTCAAAATTTCATTCAATAATTATAACAATGTTTACAAATATTATGCGAAGTGACCGCTATTGACGCCTTGAAACGAACTTTAGTTGCAAGAGAATGGATACATATATCATAATTGCCATACCATGACTCACTAAAAGTCATATTTGAGGCAGTTTGACTATTAAATGTCAACATAACGTTTTCGCAATCGAAATACATGTAGCGTGGGAAGTCCCTACGGTGACTGGTCAGAATTGATCCATACATAAAAAAAATATCCTGCATACCATCTGTACCAAAGTGCTAAGCTTATGGTTCTTATAATTCTAAATGCTTTGAAGTTGTATCATTGGATATGTTTTAACTGAATCACCAGTAGATTGGGAGGAAACGCTGCACAGCTGATTGCTATTTCCGGCTTAGTTTACGAGAACATACACACGGTAATCTTAATCTCTGCATATGAAACAATGCCTTTGAGAGCAGGAAATACATTTTAGATGGTAAATCATCATGTCTGGTGTTGTTTTATATCACATTTCATACTTTTATTGACCAAGTTCGTTATACCTGTTTATTCACCTGAATTTGCTGAAGGGATACGATAACGCTCATCAATTATTTGGACCCCGTTTGGTTTTTTTAAAATGTCCGGTAAGCAACATTTTTAACCGGACATTTGAGATTCCCAGTCGGACATGTCCGGCACATATGACCGTTTCCGGACCCCTGATTTTGACACTTTCCGCAAGTTCTGCATGTACAGTGTCATGAGTATGGGAATAATAATTCGAGTGTCTGAATGTGTTTGATTAATTTGCTTCGGTCGAACGTAAAAATAATTTAGCTCAATCATGTCAATAGTTTTGATTTTTATTTGGAATGAACATGATGAAGAGGTGGGTTGGTTTAGCATGATAAGTAGGGCAAAATAAATGCTAATTCTGTTGCAAGTTTTTTGGGTTTTTTGTTTATGTATCAGGTGTGTGGTGTGAACACAAGAGAGAGGCGAGACAGCAATGTGAACAAGGTATTTGCCTTTGTTTATTTCTAGTGGGAGCACTTACAGATTGACGTAAGGAGGCATAATGGACGGGGGTAAGAAGGTGTGGGTCCCCCACCCCACAGATGGCTTCAAGCTGGGACGTATCACTGACATTGGATCTGACTCCATCTCCATTGAGCCCTTTGATGCCCCAGGAACTGTAAGTTTGGCATGTTAGGCATCACACCAATTGTCTTTTGTCAGATCATTTTGTCTCACATGTTGTATCACATATAACCATGTCAAGATTGACATGATTTACCATGTTTACAGGTTGTAATTTCAAGCTTATACATAGTTGTACTGAACAGTTGGTGAAGAAAAGTTGATGTTTAAACCAATGTATCTCTCTTCACAGACAATCAATGCTATCTATGATCGTACATTTCCTGCTGAGGAATATGACAACAAAGACTGTGAGGATAACTGTAAGTAATCCAAAAGCACTGATAAGCAGGACACTGTTGATGGAAGTTTAATTTTTAGCCCACCAGGCCCTAAGGTCCATGTTAGCTTATTGCATGGTGTGTTATCCATCATCTGTCTTTTCATCCATCTGTCATTTCATCCATCTATCTTTTCAGCCATCTATCTGTCGTTACTCTTTTACTTCTTAAGGGCTGAGGGCTGATCTTTAACTTCAAAGGGATATCTCTCACGATATAAGTACTGATAGCGTCAAACATAACAAAGAATCTGTTTGAGAAAAATATGTTATGTAATGACTTTTTGCTAAAGAAACCACAGGGCTCCAAAATCTAAGACTTAAAAAGGATTTGTAGGACCATAAATTGATTAACATGATTAAATTCAAAACATTTGTCAATCAAACACACGTGTTGCCTATTTTACAATGTTGTAAATTAGAACCTTGTTCTTAAATTCTCTCAAATGAGTATTTACCTCTGTTGGCTTCTCTGAAATTGCAAGACTTGGGGCTGAACTTTGGCTCATAAGTTTCTTGAATTGATCATAGTGATACCATAATATTTTGTATTATTCATTAGATGATAGTGTCAAATTTTAGCCCTCAGTCCTTCTTGTTTTTATGCAGAATTGTTTTGAATATCAATTTTGAAAGCAACCTTGTTCAGTGGCTGTCATTGTCTTTTAAACTGTTGACTTCATATGCAGGTGAGCTACAGTGACATGGCACTATTTTCTTTCCCTTAAGATGTAAACATATTGAAAGGAAATGAATAATTTCAAAATATTATGATTGAGCTGACTTGTGAAGATGATAATAATTATGAAATTAGTTTGTTTTAGTCTTTTTTCTGCAGTGGACTTTTGCCGTTGTGTTGAAATTAAATATATTTTTATAAATATAATTTAAATATAAATGTTTTGTTGCTAATATTGAAGACAAGCGAAGTTCTTGACAGTTGAAAGCAGCAATTCAATGCGCTCATGGGGCGTGGTCGCTAGGAGAAAGTGGTCAGAAAGGGGAAAACAAAAGGTTTTAGAAAGTAATAAAAGAAATCCGCAGTGCAATCCAAAAGTACCATGTACAGGATATTTTTTAATAAAAATATGCACATGAAAAAATTCTTTTCTAAAAATGCAAATTAATTTATGAATTCATCCCAAGGTCGTAACCCTTATCATGTGGTGGGTATTTGGAAGGAATCTTGTGATGACGCTGTGAATGAGGCTGTTTGTATTACATTGTTGAATTCAACTGAGCAGGAAGATTGTCGAGGCATTGACATTACGACAGATGCTCATCATGGATGGAGAAAAAAATGCTTCTGAGAGAAACATTGTTGCTTTGAGCTTCGCGACAAAACAGGTGTTTATGCCGAAGTAGTTTACAAGAGAGGATGATATGTGCAGCCAGCGACCTGAATACGCTTGATGAAAATAATGTTGAAATCCATTTTCAAGCACATGACAGAATCTGTGAACAAATATTTATCTGAACATCGTTTCGAAGTCTGTGAGGCTGTGAGGCTGCCGAAGTCTTCATAGCCTAGATTCTAGTACCAAGTGTTTTCATGACGTCACCCGTTTATGCATTAACCAATGAAATGTGTGTGTTATCATTGACCTGTCAGATCCCTCGTATAAGCTCCGTCCACTAGAGTGCGGTAGTTCCTGCCCCTATAAGCAAGTGTGTATTATATGGTATAATATATGATGCTAGCCATAACACTTTCTGTTACAGGTGCATTGATGTACTTGAATGAGGCCACTCTCCTAAATAACATCAGGATACGATACATGAAGAATCAGATCTATGTACGTATTTCTTAGTATGCAACTTCCTGTTGTCATCAATGAAACTAGTGTGGTACACCCCACTTCATATGTCGGTGTGTATGGGACAACACTCAAATAATTTAGAAAACTTACTTTCAGCTCACCTATTTAAACTGAAAAAGTGACACCCCAATTTGTTCTGGAGGCCAAGCAGACCATATTGAAAAACTTCATTTCTCAGCCATTTTCTGTCAAAATGTAATGGAATTTGGTACTTGTGTAGTCAGTCATGTCAACAGTGTTTCTAAACACATGATGTTCCATTTCATGATATTTATACCCCCAACATAATGTCGGGGTATATAGTTATACCAAGATTCCATCCGTCCGTCTGTCTGTCTGTTGTCCGTCTGTCCGAAAACTTTGTCTGCGCGATTTCTCTTAAACTATTCAGGGGATTCATCTCAAACTTAGTACATATAATCTGTGTCATATGGAGGGGTGCAGTCAAAAGAAAAAAAATGTTTTTATTAATTTTCCATTTTTTTATGAATTTTTCAAACCCTAAAGGCTAACCCTATCCTAGCTATTTAATTTGTAACTACTGACACACTAGGCGGGTCGGGGGTATTAGTGAGCCGTGTTCACTTTTGCACTTGTTTAGATTTGGACTTTGTTTGACCTTTACACTTTAACCATGATCCTAAATTCTCTCAAAATGCATTTCCTTTAGAAGTGAGAAGTTGGGAGTTGTTTAGAGATTTCAAGCTTTTAATCCTTCAAGTGTTACCAGGACCATATCTGCCTTTACACGTAGTCTCAAGACTAGAATGAAAAACATTAAATCAATCAGAACAATTTTGATTTTCAGATTCATTCTAATTACTTACATGATTCATTTATGTATGCTAGCAAGGGAAAAGTAACTACTTCATATGAAGTGGTGTAATTGTTATGTTATTGAAAATAATAACATAATGTTTGATCTTTTGTCCAATGAATGTTTTATCATAACAAATACATTGACAAAATCCACACCTATTAATAGGACACAGAGCGGCACGCCTTAAAAGAGGGGCAGCATAACAACTCAATATGCAATATCAATATCAGGTGTAACCACCTTTTGTGTTGCTACAGGTGAGGCAGTGGTGGCACATTTAAGACACAAGATGATTAAAAACAGCCTTGAGGATGTTATTCCAAATGTCAGTTTGCCTAACTGAGATATCGTTATTGGCTAGTCCTCTTTTAGGCATCTTTCCATCTCATGACATGTTCTATGGGGGAGAGATCTGTAGAAACAGCTGGCCATAGCAGTACAAGAGTGTTATACCTCAAGAGGTCTGTTACAACACATGGAACATGTGGGCGGTCATTATCATGCTGCAATGTGATGTTAAGTCCCTCCATTTGCACAATGGTAGTGTCATCCCAGTAGTGTATGCCATTCAGATTGCCTTTAACAATGATTTATCCCGCGATATGCCAAGGAGAGGCACGGGCCACCGAGCCGTGGATGCCCGTGCCTATAATAAAAACAGAAGATGGCCGACGGTGTGCAGGTACTAGTGGGCTACTTAGCTGCTAATTGTGTATACCAAAATGCTACCGTTGCCATGGCCACGCGCTTGGCCAACGGCGATTGCAGCTAGCGCTGCGTGCCTGAGACTGCTACCTGAGAACCCCGCACACCTCGACATAGTTTATTGTTGAGACAGGTATTGCATATATACATATATACAGCTATTAAGAAGTCATGTCTATTTACATATATCAGAATCCTTTAAAAGTATGGACATATATACAAGCGCCCTGAAAACCTATTTTACATATGTACAGGTTTATTTACATATATACAATCTGCTCTGCTGGTACCTGTAATAGAATAAACGCTGAAGAAAAGAAGTGATTAGCATTCCAGGTGAAGAGGACACGTCAGGCTGAAAAAGAAAGAAAAGGAGTGAAAAGCTGGGTGGGTTGGTGGCTGGGAAAGCGATTAGATACAGTGACACACGTGTGTACTTGGGGAAGGGCTGTTTGCGAATGACGGACTAACAAAAGGCGGGATGATGCTTGCGTGGGATTATTCCACGGGCACGGTGCAGAGTGGTGACCCGGGGGTGATTCAGTTACGAGGGGTGATTGGGTTACAGACGTAATTAGCCAATGGTTTGGATACGCGCGATAAAGTCATTTAGTAGTTAGTACTAAATGTAAGAGTTGTGTTCTCCCATTAGTTGTGATATCGCCCAACCCATTACGTACCCCTCCAAAAACTGAATACTGATTCTAAAACCTTCTTGACGATGCCTGTAGACCCTTGTGCGAGCAGCAGAGCTGTCCAGATGAGACCATCCCAGTCTTGTCTTTTGAACCCCAGGTGCCCTCTACACCAAGCTAGGTGTGCCTTGTGGTGACATGCAAGCAAATTTGGGTAGATTGCTGAACCATATCTGGATGTTGTGATCTGGATCAGGGACCCGATTTTGTCCCTGTTGGGTACAGTTCTGCCATTAATTGCTTTTAAACAAAGAGTTATTGAAGGTCAAACAATAGGGTTTTTATGAGCACTTGATAGGTAAACAACCATTGTGTGTTCACATTCAAAACCATGTGTATGAGTATCATGCGTATACGTATACACACGTATACATCCAAATCATTGGATTATTGCGTTAACATGCAAATGCTGAATCACGATTTTAAAGTCAAGGAGATGTCTTCATGAATATGTAATGAAAGATGCATTATTTAATTTCAGAGTTAATTTATTTTTATTGAAGCACAGCTACTTTTTTCCAGTAGTATACATGAGATCCTTGCATCAACAGAAATCCTCCATTCAACATCCCATGCAGTATTATGATCTATCAATGAACATGCTATTTTGTGCAAGGAAGTTACCGGTAGTTGTACTAGCACTGGACTGAAGGTGTGCACTATCACATACCATCAGATAAAGTGGAATATGAGCAGGATAAGATAAGAATATTTCATAACCAGAGTGTCATGTCTATTTCATTTGCTTTTCGGGCGGTCGGGTAGCCTAGTGGTTTTAAGCGTTCGCTCGTCACGCCGCAGACCCGGGTTCGATTCCCAACCTGAGTACAATGGTGTCCCCCGCTGTGATATTGCTGGAATATTGCTAAAAGCGGCGTAAAACCATACTCACTCACTCATTTACTTTTCCTGCATTACCCAAGGGCCCTCTTGTGTAATACTGATGTCTTCCTTCCCACTGTACCATCAGGCCTGATGGCGGGTTGCAAACCATGTGCATCTAAATAAACCTTTTTCCCCCTTGCCATTAGAATGTATTATAAAATGATAGATTGCCTAAATGTAAAAAAACCCAGATTTTTAAACTTATCCTATCTCACACTATGCATATCATCTTTCTTCTTTGATCATATGTGGAAACATGCTTGAAATCTGTTTTCAGTTCCTAAAACAAAAACATTTGCCCAAACACACCCCAGCATTTCTATGGTTATGACCAACAACTGGGTCAATTTCGTGTTCTCGAGCACAGAAACCTTCCACGCTTTGACCATGTGCAACTCTCTACCAACTCTTCCCTTTTTCATTGCCACTGTTTGTGGATGTGTTTGACAAAATCTAGAGAATGTATCATTGTCGTTTGGAGTTTGTCTGTGGAATAAGACAGTGTATGCTTGACTCACGCCATGCAGAATGCAATTCACTGCCTAAGGTGGGCTTTTTGCTTCTCATCCAATGATGTTGTAGACAATTGTTGGACTGTCAATCGAAATCAGAAGATTCTTAGAAGCCTTCTAAGAATTCTACAAACGTATTGGAAGAGCCCACCCTATCGGCTACCGATGACTGTCTCCACCTCTCATCAGTCTCCACCTCTCATCAGTCTCCACCCAGGATGACATTCGGTCATTCTGAGACTTCTCTGCTCTCAAGCTCGTTGAACACTCTCATTAATGTTCCCAGTCATACAATCTAACATGCTACTTTGTTCAAGATTCTGTGCTTGGCCCCAGCACATTCCGCTCTTGCAACCCTTCCATGTGAGGGGCGGCTGTGCGGTTGCCAGTGCTCTGACAAGCAGACGAGACACTCACAAGGAATCGAGGGATCAACAATCAGCATCCAATGATAGGGTGATCATAGGTGATCATGTTCAGGCGGCTGTTCTTGTTCTCCTACTAGATGATCGATCACATTGCTGCTATGTTCGGCGCTCCTCAGAGCGACAATGATCGGTGGACCCTCCTCATGATTCAAGGTCCAGATCAGCTCCCTCACCCTCAGGAAGTTCTTACTATAACCAGGATAGTAACATCAACGTAGGAATTAAACTATTGGGACTAACCAAGGTTTGATACTTAAGCAAATTGTTCACAGGTGTGGGATAATTATCCCCCGCTCCAACAAAGTTGGCGGGGGATATAGAAATAGGTTCCGTCCATGTGTGCGTGCGTGTGTGCGTGTGTGTGTGCGTTCCAAAATTGTTTCCGGAGCATAACTCAGAAACCATTAAAAAATTCTCTACGAAACTTTGCATGGACTTAGGTTTTATAAGGGTCTGGAGCGTAATTAAAAAACCATTAAATAATTTCTTACAAAACTTTGCATGTTTACCAGGCACATACCGAACTGGTGCCTTTTGCTATTTAGGAGTTTTATAAATGTTTATTTTAGAATTTCCATTGCAGCTATTTTGACATGGCGTAAGAGAAATGTTGGGTCAGTTACCTGGTTTGGGACCATAACGAGTTAAAATGGCAGGGGATATAGATGACTTCGTCGACTATACACTTGTTATCTGTCACACTGGGATCCATTCTGCCAGTTTTTTCGGACCACCAATATACTATTGACTACACTCGTTCCACACTTCGTCATCCTCCCAGGGTTCAAACACCTCAGGGCTCATCACCATAACAGGATTCAGCAAGTCACCATATCCGATGTCATTTTTGTTCTGCATGAAAATCAACAGTCGGATCCCTCCCAGTTCGATCCCACCAGAATCGTGTGCTCCAATCTTACCTTTGAATTGGGATTACCAAGACCAACAGCAGGTCGATTCTTTCATTCAGTCGGACTCCAAAGCGATCTTCCAACATTCGGGTCTCACACCTATCCCACAGACTTCTAGTTCTGAGCAAGCTACAGTCATCTGTGGGTCCCGTCTAGGCAGCGACCCTTTTGCACCAGTTACATCAGTAGAAGACTGGGGTGTGTTCGAGCAAATATTTTTGTTTTAGGAGCTGGAAACAAAGTGGAAGGTTTATACACGACATAAGTTTAGTTTGGGTTGATCTTGAATGATATTCATCCTCACACATAAACAGTGTGTGATTGTATGATTTACAAAATAATTATTATTAGTTGTCTGATGTTGGTTATTTTCAACCTGGTATGAATTTGAGATATTACATATGATATACAACTTAATCCTATTCATTAAGAAAAATGTAGAACTTTATGGACAACAACTACTGGTTAATTGTGTATAGTGCCATTTTGATGTGGATTCTTACACAGTTATCAAGCTAGAGTGACATCAACCAGGTTTTTCGTTTTTCTTAATTATTTGGCAACTTCTAGAATGCAAATCAAAAAGTTAATCCTATTCACTATATATTTATTCATTTGCCTTTCAGTGAAGTATTTTTTAAAGTCATTTGTCACCACAGGATGAAAGCATGTGTAGATGAACAAAGGAGTATTATTTTGATGTAATGGTGGTGCTGCTTTTTTACAGACCTACACAGCCAACATTTTAATTGCCATCAACCCATATTATGAGATACCAGACTTGTACACATCACAGACCATAAAGTCCTACACTGGGAAGTCCCTTGGAGTGCTGCCTCCTCATGTATATGCCATTGGTGAGTCATGTTGTAGTTTCAACCATGAAACTCTGTTAATTCCCAACTGTTGACACCAGCTATATTTTAGGTTTATGATGTATTTTAAGACTGTAGAAGTTTTGAGGATGGGGAATGCTTCTGTTTTAGCTAGTTTATGGATGTATTTTAAGACTGTAGAAGCTTTGAGGATGAGGAATGCTTCTGTTTCAGCTAGTTTATGGATGTATTTTTAGACTGTAGAACCTTTGAGGATGGGGAATGCTTCAGTTTTAGCTAGTTTATGGATGTATTTTAAGATTGTAGAACCTTTGAGGATGGGGAATGCTTCTGTTTTAGCTAGTTTATGGATGTATTTTAAGACTGTAGAAGCTTTGAGGATGAGGGATGGTTCTATTTTAGCTAGTTTATGGATGAATTCTAAGACTAGAAGCTTTGAGGATGGGGAATGCTTCTGTTTTAGCTAGTTTATGGATGTATTTTAAGACTGTAGAAGCTTTGAGGATGAGGGATGCTTCTATTTTAGCTAGTTTATGGATGTATTCTAAGACTGTAGAAGCTTTGAGGATGGGGAATGCTTCAGTTTTAGCAAGTTTATGGATGTATTTTAAGACCGTAGAAACTTTGAGGATGGGGAATGCTTCAGTTTTAGCTAGTTTATGGATGTATTTTAAGACTGTAGAAGCTTTGAGGATGGGGAATGCTTCTGTTTTAGCTAGTTCATGGATGTATTTTAAGACTGTTGAAGCTTTGAGGATGGGGAATGCTTCTGTTTTAGTTAGTTTATGGATGTATTTTAAGACTGTAGAAGCTTTGGGGATGAGGAATGCTTCAGTTTTAGCCAGTTTATGGATGTATTTTAAGACTGTAGAAGCTTTGAGGATGGGGAATGCTTCTGTTTTAGCTAGTTTATGGATGTATTTTACATATGCCGATCTGAGAGATACTTTCAATCAATCTGTTGAATTCTCCTAATACCACAGTGAAATGGAGTGTGTGGATGATTTGATACATACTTGTATGTGCAGGCAGCAATATATTGGTTGAAATGTTGAAATTACTTTTGGGTTGTTTTACTGTTGTGTGCTTTCAGCCGACAAGTCCTACCGTGACATGAAGGTTTTGAAGCTAAGTCAGTCAGTAATCGTGAGTGGAGAGTCTGGCGCAGGGAAGACTGAGTCAACCAAATATATCCTGAAATACCTTACAGAGTGTTGGGGAACCAAGGCTGGACCCATTGAACAGAGAATCCTCGAGTGTAAGCAATTGGTAGCATGACATCAGTGGTGGTCCATGGGAGGAACAACATGCTGAAGTTGCTGCACTGCGAGGATGCATGTTCACAGAGTCCTGTCTGTTTGTATCTGTGTGCAGCCCAAACTGTCCACTAACTTGGGTCAGATATACTGCGAGGATATGTCCTTCGTGTCAGCATTGTGTAGCATGTTTCCCATTTGGATGGTTTAAGAATATGCTATAGATCTCACACGGCAGGGATGCATGTTCCTAGGATCTGGTCAATGCATGAAGTCCTCTCCATTACTTTCACTAACACCACTATTCAATAGAAACATTCAGTTGATGTATTCATTTTTATCACACGGATACGAAAAAAACCCTTTAATCTCTAATGATTAAATGGGAGTTATTTGATATTTTTTCTCCTATAGTTATTTTTAAACAATAATTTGTTGGTATTAAGTTAAATCTGCTCATTTAGTAAATGTCAATCTAGTCATGGTAATGGAACTTTATTATATTTGATACATTATACCATTTGTCTTAACATTAACATTCTTCATAATTAAGAACTTCATAGAAATATGTGAAAAGTAAGTGTTTTCAAAATGTGATGTCATTTTCATATGAAGACAGCATGAAATTCTAAAAACAGAGATAATGTTAAATATTTGTGTATGTATATGAGTGTTAATATTATTGCAGTAAATGTACATCTCCATACAGGATAGCTTACTACAACTAACTTCTTTCTGAAGCATCTATCTTCCTTCTTTCATCCATCTGTATAAAGGCCTTTACTCAAATAATCACACTAAATCAATTGTAGCACTTGCACATTTTGTATGATGTCTTGAACACAAGATTGTCAATGCCAAGTGTTAGTGCACTTTGACATGGCCTGTTTATCAATTGTCTGTCATGATGGAGTGTCATGAAAATCCACCAGGTTCTAATATGACTATTGATATTACTTCCTTGGCTGTTGAGGAGAAATGTTGTATTTACTGTAGTTTTAGAAACTGAAACACAGAAGTAAATGCATGGTTAACATAAAAATGTTTATGTCTTTAACTCATCTTTGAGTATGAAATAACATATCCTTGTTCATTAAAAGTGTATGAAAGTTTTGAGACAGGGCATCAGTTAATATGGCCACATATACAGTTAATGAGAGTTATCTGTTCTTGTCAAGGTTCATTAAGAGTTATCTCCCTTTCTCGGGTACTCAAACACCTATCACAGTCCTAATTGCATATGATATGAGCATAACCATCTATTTTAAGAGACTGCTTCCAGGAATTCTGTATTCCATGCTACAGCCATAAATAAGCTGCTTAACCTGTGAAGATCTGGGTTAGAATAGGTCTTTGGCAACCCATGCTTGCAGTAAGAGGCGACTATGCTTGTCGTAAGAGGTAACTAAGGGGATCAGGAGGTCAGGCTTGCTGACTTCGTTGATGCGTGTCATTGTATCCCAAGTGCGTAATTGACTCGATTATTTACAGACTGCCATATTACATAACTGGAATATTGCTGAGTGTGGTGTTAAACAACAACCAAATACACAATAATAAGCTACTTGTTTCTTGCAGCTGTGTTTTGCTCAGATGTAATATTCTCATTATCTTGGAACATATTACTTCCTTCCCCAAGCATCTGGTCCACACGTTGTTACTACTTTTACCACAAAATAGCAGTTGCATGGGAACATGGATGTATTATAATGAATTTATATGTATCAGGTGAGCTGTGATCCAGGGAGGCTATTTCTGTTCAATTATGGCAAGACTATTCTTTCCCGTTATTTTAGATGAGATAAAACTTCCCTTTCTTTTGCATATCTGCACCCTCGGCTTTATGATAATCCAGCCTTAGAATGTTTTATAACTCTAATTATGCAAATGAATACCAGATGTCCAAGTGCCATATAAATGTCAAAAAAAGAATAATAATTCATGCTTTCAAGTTCTACTTGTCCCTCTGTATGTAATTTGTAAAATGAAATGTATATACCGGCAATATAATGCAATGTCCTATGGGCCTATCTCCTTTGTATATACCAGTAATATAATGTGATGTCCTAATGGCCTGTCTCTTTTGTATATACCAGTAATAATATGTGATGTCCTAATGGCCTGTCTCCTTGGTATATACCAGTAATATAATGAGATGTCCTAATGGCCTGTCTCCTTTGTATATACCGGCAATATAATGCAATGTCCTATGGGCCTATCTCCTTTGTATATACCAGTGATATAATGCTATGTCCTAATGGCCTGTCTCCTTTGTATATACAATGTACCAGTAATATAATGAGATGTCCTAGTGGCCTGTCTCCTTTGTATATACCAGTAATATAATGCTATGTCCTAATGGCCTGTCTCCTTTGTATATACCAGTAATATAATGAGATGTCCTAGTGGCCTGTCTCCTATGTATACCAGTAATATAATGCTATGTCCTAATGGCCTGTTTCCTTTGTTTTTATCAGAAATATAATTCTATGTCACATGGACCTGTCTCCTTTGACACTATAACCTTTTCTAATGTGAATATGTTTATATGAAACCTAAATTATAATGTGCTGATAATATCTGTCCTCCTCTCTCCACAGCCAACCCACTCCTAGAAGCCTTTGGTAATGCCAAGACGGTCAGAAACAACAACAGTAGTAGATTTGGCAAATTTGTAGAAATCCATTTTGATGCAAAGGTAAGGGTTGTTTAGGTATATGTCAATGGTTACAGCTATATGACTGGTATATCTTCTGTATCCAAAATGACTGGTATATCTTGTGTATCCATAATGACTGGTATATCTTGTGTATCCATAATGACTGGTATATCTTCTGTATGCATGATGATCAGTATATCTCCTGTATCCAAAATGACTGGTATATCTTGTGTATCCATAATGACTGGTATATCTTCTGTATCCATGATGACCGGTATATCTTCTGTATCCATGATGATCAGTATATCTCCTGTATCCATGATGATTGGTATATCTTGTGTATCCATAATGACTGGTATATCTTCTGTATTCATGATGATCAGTATATCTCCTGTATCCATGATGATCAGTATATCTTCTGTATCCATGATGGCAGGTATACCTTCTGTATCCATGATGACCGGTATATCTTCTGTATCCACGATGATCAGTATATCTTCTGTATCCAAAATGACTGGAATATCTTCTGTATCCATGATGACTGGTCTATCTTCTGTATCCATGATGACTGGTCTATCTTCTGTATCCATGATGACTGGAATATCTTCTGTATCCATGATGACTGGTATATCTTCTGTATCCATGATGATCAGTATATCTTCTGTATCCATGATGACCGGTATATCTTCTGTATCCACGATGATCAGTATATCTTCTGTATCCTTGATGACTGGAATATCTTCTGTATCCATGATGACTGGTCTATCTTCTGTATCCATGATGACTGGTCTATCTTCTGTATCCATGATGACTGGAATATCTTCTGTATCCATGATGACTGGTATATCTTCTGTATCCATGATGATCAGTATATCTTCTTTATCCATGATGACTGCAATATCTTCTGTATCCACGATGATCAATATATCTTCTGTATCCAAAATGACTGGAATATCTTCTGTATCCATGATGACTGGAATATCTTCTGTATCCATGATGACTGGAATATCTTCTGAATCCATGATGACTGGAATATCTTCTGTATCCATGATGACTGGAATATCTTCTGTATCCATGATGACTGGAATATCTTCTGTATCCATGATGACTTGAATATCTTCTGTATCCATGATGACCGGTATATCTTCTGTATCCATGATGACTGGAATATCTTCTGTATCCATGATGACTGCAATATCTTCTGTATCAATGATGACTGGAATATCTTCTGTATCCATGATGACTGGAATATCTTCTGTATCCATGATGACTGGAATATCTTCTGTATCCATGATGATCAGTATATCTTCTGTATCCAAAATGACTGGAATATCTTCTGTATCCATGATGACTGGAATATCTTCTGCATCCATGATGACCGGTATATCTTCTGTATCCACGATGATCAATATATCTTCTGTATCCAAAATGACTGGAATATCTTCTGTATCCATGATGACTGGAATATCTTCTGTATCCATGATGACTGGAATATCTTCTGAATCCATGATGACTGGAATATCTTCTGTATCCATGATGACTGGTATATCTTCTGTATCCATTATGACTGGAATATCTTCTTTATCCATGATGACTGCAATATCTTCTGTATCCATGATGACTGGAATATCTTCTGTATCCATGATGACTGGAATATCTTCTGTATCCATGATGACTGGAATATCTTCTGTATCCATGATGACTGGAATATCTTCTGTATCCATGATGACTGGAATATCTTCTGAATCCATGATGACTGGAATATCTTCTGTATCCATGATGACTGGTATATCTTCTGTATCCATGATGACTGCAATATCTTCTGTATCCATGATGACTGGAATATCTTCTGAATCCATGATGACTGGAATATCTTCTGTATCGATGATGACTGGAATATCTTCTGTATCCATGATGACTGGAATATCTTCTGTATCCATGATGACTGGAATATCTTCTGTATCCATGATGACTGCAATATCTTCTGTATCCATGATGACTGGAATATCTTCTGTATCCATGATGACTGGATTATCTTCTGTATCCATGATGATCAGTATATCTTCTGTATCCATGATGACTGGAATATCTTCTGTATCCATGATGACTGGAATATCTTCTGTATCCATGATGACCGGTATATCTTCTGTATCCATGCTCACGGATTCAGCATTGACAAGATCTTGCAGTCTTGACCCATTCTGCGACAACTGGTAGCAGTGCCTTTCTTTGTTTTTGTGTATGTGTGGTCACCATTCACAGTATATCTTCTGTATTCATGATAACCAGTGTATGTGGACCACAGTATCTGTCCTATGTTATCTGCATCTATGGATTAGACTATAGTGATCCCTCGCTACAACGCTACCTTTGGAGTCCAAATAATTGATGAGCCTTTTAGATGATCAGCGGTTTAAAAAGGTCGAGTTGTAGGTGGTAGATGACCAACAAAACAGTATACATGCTCTGCCAACCAATTTATGATTCATAGTGTAAAAAAAGAATTAATCAAGTATTAATATGCGCTTTCAAAAAAAACAAAAACATCGTATCCCTTCAGGTGAATAAGCAGGTAGATCTATAACAAACTTGGACAATAAAAGTATGAAATTTGATATAAAACATCACTAGACATGATGATTTACCATTTAAAATGTATTTCCTGCTCTCAAAGGCATTGTTTTATATGCAGAGATGAAGATTACCGTGTGTATTTTCTCGTAAACTAAGCCGGAAATAGCAATCAGCTGTGCACACGTGTCCTCCAATCTACCAGTGATTCAGTTAAAACATACCCAATGATACAACTTCAAAGAATTTTGAATTATAAGAATCACAAGCGTAGCATTTTGGTACAGATTGTATGCAGGATATTTTGTGACTTATGGAGGGACTTCCCACGCTACATGTATTTCGATTGCGAAAACATTATGTTGACATATGATAGTCACTGACTCAAATATGTCTTTGAGTGAGTCATGGTATGGCAATTATGATATATGTATCCATTCTCTTGCAACTAAAGTTTGTTTCAAGGCGTCAGTAGCGGTAATCTGACAGTGGTTGCTGTCAATAACGGTGAGTTGTGCGATCTACCGATCACTTTGCATACGATTTCACCAAAATTATTGTAAACTTTATTATAATTATTGAATGAAATTTTGAATATAATAAAAAAAATATATTGCGAACATTAGTCCAGATAAACAATGAACATTTTTTTTTATTACCAGATGTCAAAATAATAGGATCCAATTGCGTACTTCAGTTCGGATTTGTTGACTGGTATTTCCGGTGTTAGGTGATCACGGTGATCAACTGATAATGTTTTCTGAGATGGGGGAAAACATGGCGTCATTGGAACACTTTAATTTATTGAAAATGTTAGTTAATTTTGGGAGCAATGCTTTACCGCACGCTATAACCGAGTTAGCACTATATTGAAGGGTGCAATAATGAGGGAACACTGTATATGATTCCATCCAGATGCCCATTTTTCTTTCTTCTGTAATATGACAAGGATTAGTAACTCCATTTCTTCCTACTGGAAACTTGTGCTATTTTTGGCAAACTTTCCAATAGCTTGGAATTTATAGCATTTGCAAATGATGTCATATTTCAAAGTACTGAATCACTTTGGCCTATCTGACGTGAATGTGTCCTGAAGCTGTATACATCTATACGTCAACAGACTCGGTTTCGGTAGTTACATCTAATTGTGATTATTCAGATAACGAGGAAATTTTGATTCCTGATTAGTTATGAGTATTGTATTGATATTATCCCTGAAGATAGCCAATATGTTGTGGACTTAGCAGTGATGATGCTTGCTGTTTCAGTCAGCTGTGTGTGGTGGCTACATCTCCCACTACCTGCTAGAAAAATCACGAATCTGCACACAGAGCAAGGAAGAGAGAAACTACCACATCTTCTACCGCTTGTGTGCTGGTGCTCCTGACAAAATGAAAGAAGAGCTACAGTTGGCCCCACCAGATCAGTTCCAGGTAGTGTAGGGTGCCTTGGTGTTTTGTGTTTTATTTAGATCATCAGAAAATGCCAGAGAGCTTGGAGTTGCTTATTTGGAGCTGATAAATTGCTTTTTTCTGGTGTCAGTTAAACAGTTATTGAATTAAGAAAGAGCATCATTACATGTTTTTTGTTGACATACTCAATTGTCACCAGGGCTATTTGCTTGAGACATTATGGTTCACATGACTGCCCAGTATAGCTTGTTAGTTGTTAAAATACCTGATTGATTTGTTACTGTATGTGTACTCAGTGATCCAATCAGATAAGTGGTGATAGTTCCTTTGAAATAGATTGTCTCCAGAGTAACCTCTGTATTGGTCAAGGTCACAGTATGATTGGTGCAAACCTGTGTAGTTTTTGTTTAATTTATGATAAAAAAAAGTGTTAGAGAGTTAAGATAAACTATTAATAACTAAATCAATACCTGTTATGTATCAATTCATTGTATTAAATGTCAAGGTCATTCACACTTTGAGTGATTTTTCAACTTTACATTTGCAACACCACTGATGCTTTCAATTTAAGATATTTTGTCAGCTTGTGGCTGTGCTTGAAGGTCCCAAGTGAATGGCATGCATCTGTTTGTTCTGAGGTTGTAGTGAATCAGACATTTGTTTTACCCAAAGTGGAAGTGGTATTATCCGACTGGAAGTTAGTTTGAGACATCAGGAGTTTTTGGTTTTACTGCACTATACAGGTGTTTCTGAAACTTGAGTGACATGCTATGTAAGTAACTGAACTGTAATGCTTTGAATCTGAAATCTTCTTTCTGTAGATCCTGACAAAATTATTTAACTTGTCGTTCAAAAACAAAACCTTCCCATCAGTTTGGAAACAAGCATAAGTAACACCAATTCACAAAAAGGCGATGTACATGAATGCTCAAACTATAGACCTGTAGCTCTCACATGTTGCTAGCCAAAATATTTGAAAAGTGTATATTCAAATATGTGTTTAACTTTTTCAGAGAAAATGAATTGTTGACAACTTTACAGTTGGGATTCGTGCCTGGCGATTCCACATCTTATCAACTCACTTACCTATATAATTTTATTGCTAGGGTTTTAGACGAAGGTAAAGAAATCAGAGCTATTTTTTGTGATGTCAGCAAAGCCTTTGATAGAGTATGGCACAAAAGAATTATTCATAAACTCAATGCTTATGGTATCCAAGGTGATCTTTCGAAATGGTTTGAAAGCTACTTAGAAAATAGAGTCCAGACGATATATCTATATATGTCATCATTGATGATCAAATCTCCGCAGCAAATTGTATCAACAATGATTTGGCAAAAATCTCAAACTGGGCCCAAAAATTGCAAGTAGGTTTCAATCCCGATAAGACCAAAACTATAACATTCAGACGCAAAGTCAATTCTGGTTTTAGACCAAATTTATACATGGAGAGTACTGTTATTGAAGAAGTACGAAGTCATAAACATTTAGGAATTACACTTCAATCTGATTGTTCATGGAAAATACATATTAACGAAATTATTAGAAAAATCAGTCCAATGATCAACTGCCTAAGGAGCTTTAAATACAGACTAACAAGAGATACGCTTGAAACTATGTACACATCTTTTATCCTACCAAACTTCTACTACTGCTGTCATATTTGGGACAACTGTACAAACGAACAATCGTTGTTACTCGAGAATTTACATTTGGACACATTGAGAACTATTTGTGGGGAGGTTAGGGGTACCAGTCATGTTAAAATTTATAACGAAACAAACTTTCAGTCCTTAAAAGAACGACGACACCGCTTCAGATTGATTACATTTTACAAAATGGAAAACAGTATTTCACCTGTATATTTAAACGATCTCATTCTAAATCCAGTCTCTGATAATAGCAATTATAACCTTAGAAATAGATCTAACATACAAACAATCAAATGTAGGACCCAGACCGATGCTAAATCATTTCTTCCGGATACGATTAACCTGTGGAACACTCTACCCAATGAAGTTACTAATTCTTGCTCATTAAAAGAATTCAGATCCTTAATTAATCATTCTGATACAATTATTAATAATTTTGACTTCAAATACGGTCATAGATCATGCCAAATTGTCCACTGTCGCCTTAGGCTCGGCTGCAGTGACCTAAATGCTGATAAGTTTAGACGACATGTATCAGACATATCAGACTGCACTTGTGGGTATCACTTTGAAGACGCAATTAACTTTTTCTATACCTGTCAAAAATACGATAATATCAGAAACACTATGTACTTCTACACACATGGGTATGATTTAAAAACAATATTACATGGCAGTAGTTTAGTTTGCAGTTCTACAAACATGACTATTCTTAAATCAGTTCACGATTTCATTGTCAAAAGCAAAAGATTCGAGTAGCTTAATTTTATGCATGTAGTAATGGAAAACTGCTATATCTTATTTCACAGACACCACTTGTATTGCCTTCATATATTTCATTTGTGCATTTAGTATGTTCATGTTGAGCACTTTCTTACATATAATCTGATATATAACCAGCTGTTGTAAAGTGATTACCTGGAGAGGTATTTACATAAGCAAGTTTTGCTTGTTTACCGATCCAGATTTCTTTTGAAATAAAAATATGTTTAAACCATCAGAAACCACCTGATTTACTGATGTCCAGATGTTTCGTGAGAAGTATTTCTGGAGGGTTATTCTATTCTTATTCTTACAAGTTGTGTGACATTTGGGAAGAGGTCATGATGTGACTGCTTATTTTTTTTTACACATTATACAAACTCATTTCATATTTAATCTGCTGTATACATTGTTTTAAAAATATTATTAGATTTCAACAATAAATTGAATACTTGAAAAAGGATCTTATTATATAAAAAACTAAAAAACACAGATATTGAAGTATAGAATCATTAGACCACAATAAATTGTAAGGATTATTACTTCTCCTTTTTCACTGTTTATAATACCTATTGTTGATTGTCCTATCATGAACAAATTTTCATATGTAGGCACCTAATCATGCTAATTGCCAATCTTGCTTAGAAATCTGTGGAGTCAAAATAAATTCATTGCTAAGGCAGCCACCATAATAGAGGTGACATATTGGTAACTGCCATATAAAACAACATTCACACAGAGTCAACACACAGCAACAGTAGGCCGAAAGTATCACATCGGTATTGACTGTAAATATATTGAAATTTCTTATCATAAATGATAAATACAAATATCCACATTTTCAACTCTGTACCCTTTCTAAGGAACAAATTATTACACACTTCAAATGTTGCCCTATGCTACTTTGTTTTCTAAATGTGTACAAGCATGGATAAGTTCCTTCCTTCTTAATGATTAATTCTTTTATTGGTGAACTGTTTAACTTCTGCAGGATAACTTTGTTCTGTTTGTTGGTTATCATAATTATTCTTTGATGTTTTGTGTAGATCAAATGTGTTGTGATATCAAATAAGTCATTTCATTTGAGATGAACACTGTCGCGAAAGATGCAGTTACTGCCTTGATCCCTGTGCATGCTGTTTCCATGGTTTTGTACACTAGCTGTTTGCTTGCTGTAATTCACAGTTACAATGTAAAAGTCATGCATGAATTGTACTTGTAATAGTATCCCTACTGATGTATTCAATCACTTGAACCACTACAGGAACTGGAATGATGCACACATTTATCCTGCTATGTAACATCAAAGATTGGGGTTTATGTTTGGTTTGAAATTTACCCCTTAACAGTAATTTGATGATATTATGCAGACAGTATGTTTTGTGCCCATAATGAACACAATAAAGCAAGGCAGAAACCAGTCAAGCTGGTGTTGACAATGAAACTAGTGCATGAGTTCTTGGCTGTCTGATAATGACTCCTAGGCACCTGAAGAATACCGGCACTGTAGTATTTGGCCTGTATCCAGTATACATTTTGTAAAACTCCAATCCAAATTTTGTCAATGTGAGGTTTTTGTAGTGTTTCTCTGCAACAGAGTCAGTACAAGTACACATGTTGAGATAACTAACACTTACTTCAGCAAGTTGAAGTGGGCAGGTATAAATGTGTGTGCTCCATGTGTCGTGTCCAGGTAGTTGAAACAGCACACATAGTTCAGCATGCAGATATTGCTTCAGTGTTGTTCTCTCCACCGTGTAGTATTTGAAGAATGGCTGCTCGCAGTACTTTGCTACCCGGCAATCTGACAAGGCCATGAATGCAAATCGGAAAAGTCAACAGGTAAGAGGTCCAGGCGTTTGATTACCTGGAGATATGTGACAATGTAAAAAATATTACATTCACATCCTGGAAGTCATTTGACCAATTCCGTGGCTGCCACTGTATGTTTCCTACCACATTCTGTCCCAAGTGAACTTTGTGTCCCCTGCCTAGTTATCAGTGTTATGTCCCCAGCATGTGTGTCTCAGTTGTTACCATGTTGTCTGTTGGATGTATTGTGAGCAAAAATATGACAGTTAAGTGGAAATGTGCTTACTTTGGTAATTCAGTAATCAGCTTTGCTTTGGTTGAGGAATATGTTTTTTTTATTCTGGTATATGACATTAAAAGCCAACAGCTTTGATATAGCTTTTAGGATGACATTGTGATATGTCAAATGATTTGATTGTGTAACTTTCATATATGCCCATCCTTTGGTTTTACAGTTATTTACAATTTGAAATGTCAACTAATTTCCTTATGCATCATTATGTTTTTGTCATTTGTTCAGAGAATCACACTTTCACTGATGGATTGTCCTTTTGTTCAATTCCCTTCGACTGTATCTATCTAGATGTCACAATACTGTCTGAAGTTGACCTACCAATGCAAAACTTGAACAACTGTTCATAAATAACCTACACTGACTGAATTTGTCTTGTTTACAAAGGTCACACTTCTCCCTACTTTGTAACAAAAACTTTGGTATCTATGTGCACTTTCAGTTTTCATCTTGATATTTATAGCTGTAAAGGGTTTTGGTGTGCAGAGTTGCATTCCTTTGTCATGCCAGAAACTGTTGGATATTTTATTTCCAATCTTCTTGGTTCTAAACTGATAATAGTTCCTGATTTGTCAGCACAGTACTGTGTTCGTAGGCTTTACCAACTGGTAAATGTCTAAACTGCATCACTTGGGGCATTCCTCACACATTACACTGCCTTGTCATAAAATAACTGACATAATGTTCAGAGCAATGTAAAATCAAACTAACTCAGGATAAGCATCATCAACATTAGGATGTAAAACCTGGCAATCTGTAGTTTTGTGACAGCTTTCATTCTTATCTAGGAAATATATCAATCATACATAAATGAGGAAACTATTCCCAGACAGTAAATGGTACATATCTGGTAGACTGTTCTGTTTGGCTTTTGAAATATTGTGCGGTTTTAATATTCAGAGTTCGATCCAATTTGAACATTCCAAATTGCTCAACCCACAAATGAACTTTCATTGGAGGTTGAGTATATGTTTGATGACTCTCATTATGATTGTTGTATGTAGTACCTGAAACTTGGCAGTCTCAATGACCCTATCCTGGATGATGTCCGTGACTTCACTGTGTGCTCGGAGGCCATGACAAAGATGGGAATCACAGATGCTGACAAGAATAACATCTTCCGTCTAGTGGCTGCGGTGCTCCACCTAGGCAATATCACCTTTGAAGAAAACCAGGACGATACCAAAGGTATGAGCATTCATCTCTCACCAACACACATGCTTTATGAGTTTTGGTACCTGCCGTATATGTCCGCAGATAAGCCGAATTTTGAGGACCAGAAAAAAGATAAGGTAGAAAGGGGTCGGCTTATCCACGGGATACACTTTCATGATAGTATTTTTCAGATCGTGATCTGTCAGAAACATCGCCTGAATGACGGTCTGATAGATCACAACTTCCCGAAAGTTTGGAAGTTGCCACGACTAGAGCCATTATTGTTATAAATCATCAATAAAGTTATTATTATACACCAATGTTGTCATTATTAAAAAACAGTTATGCATGTTACTACTTCCGATAATAAGTTTTCAATTGAATGTTCAAAGTTTATCGTTCTTCATAAACTCCACAATCTTTACATGTAACAATATATGAAATTCACAGCTATAATATATAATCCACAGATGAAATCGCCAAAAGCTATTACGTATGTTTTGCAAAGTTCATAAATTGATAGTGAACAAGTATCTACCTTTATTGAAAGAGGCAAATAAACAACTGTAACGGCGAGCTATTCCCTTCGCCATATGCAAAAACCTGTGATCAGCTGTTTCCTGTGACGTCACAAACGGTGACCACTGTGATTGCTTCCTGTTGTTTAAAAAGCAACACGGTACACAAAGAAATGAGCAGTGATAATAACGGGCCGATTGGTATTGTTATGTTGTTTACACATACACTTTCAGGTTGTGGGTGCCTAGCGATCGTGTTGGGAGTAGGGTCTTAATTCCTTTGTTTTCGAGAGATTAGTTTAATAAACTGGAGAAGCCTGTGAGTAAGTGATGGTCATTCAATGTGTTCATAGTTTATTTAATTCAATTGGATTAACATACAATAGTGGTAAAGAAGTTAGTATATTTTTACTGACTGACATTCTCATCATGAGTTGGAAACGAAAACGCCATGCTTACGATGCTGCATTCAAACTGCGAGTCTTCGCTCTAGCTGATATATTTTCTCACGGGTTCATAATTCTATATACACCGATTCACAAAATGGCGCTTCACTGTTGATGGCAACATATAATGATCATTATGAGATTAAAAAAAGACAAGAGAAACAGCTTCCAACATTATGAAAGTGGATATATTATTGAAAATCTGCGAGTACTGGCACATGTCTTGCAGTCCGACTTCGCAGTGTTTTTTGCCTTTCACTTCCTGGTTCGGCTTATCTGCAGGTCATATAATTTTCTTTTGTATTTCAATGGTCAAGTTAATACCTCGGCTTATCTGCGGTCATATACAGCAATGGGACTAAGTGTTTGAGTGATGAAAGTTTGTGTCATGAAATAATTGTTCACAGGTGGATGCAAGGTTGCACAGCTGGCAGAAAAAGCTCTGTTGATTGCTGCCCACCTACTTGAGGTAGACAAGGAAGAGCTGAAAGATGCATTGACCAGTCGGGTCATGCAGGCCACCCGTGGGGGCACCAAGGGTACTGCCATCAAGTAAGTTGTATTTAGTGTATGCCTCGATATGCCCATTGAATTACATAATAATTCTGTGACCAACTTTGAGAGCTTGACATGCCAAATTATATGAAATAAAGTGAAAATCCATATCTCACACCTTTGTTTCCGGTTTGCTACTGCTAACATTGTGTGCATGATTTATTTTGTGTTATTTCAGGGTTCCACTGAAGATGTTTGAGGCTGCCAGTGCACGAGATGCCTTGGCAAAGGTGGTCTATTCCAAGATGTTTGACTACATTGTGAATGAAGTGAACAAGTCCATCCCCTTTACTTCCTCAGCGAACTACATAGGTGTCTTGGATATAGCTGGCTTTGGTAGGATGATATTTCGTTTATCTGTTGTTTAACATGTGCTGTCGTGGCCTCCTCTCGTCAGAGGCAACGTGTGTCACTTGGTTGATTGTGTGTCATTGTACCCTGGTGGAGTGGACATTGCTCAAGATATCAGTGAATGGTCTTTATAGCTCTTACTTGATTATTTATTTAAGCAATTAAAACATTTTTACACAGCATCTTTTAACCAGTCAAAACTAGAAATTGGGATTTGACACTGATTTTTGCAGAGTACTTCCAAGTGAACAGTTTTGAGCAGTTCTGCATCAACTATTGTAATGAGAAGCTGCAGCAGTTCTTCAATGAGAGGATCCTGAAGGAGGTATATACACACATCATATACTGTATTGTGCAAGCAATTTGACTAACATATTATTCGCCAGCAGTCATGAAGTCCGGAAAATGATTACTTGTGTTGATATTTCTGAATGGTACTGTTTGAACATTGATGATAATGAAACACTTACCTCACATATACGAGGAAAACTGTACTCTGATGACCAAGCTTGTGCTTGTGTCTGCGTCGTCTGCTAAAGAGAGTCGCAGAAAAACAGCACCATCTGAGAGAAGCTGTCAATTTAGAGTAGCGTCTCTTGAAAATAATTTCCAAAATGCTACCTGACGCTGTAACAGCGTATAAAATCCGACTGCGACACTGCCAACCATTGCCAACATTGGGCCAACCTCTGGGTTCTGTCTTCTCAAATATAAGTGAGTACTTGCAGAGTGTAAGGTATTTGTTTGATGGAGTGGGATGTGAAGATCCCTACAAAGTAGTCCGGGATCAGCACTAAAATATACATGATGTACTAGATATATTAAAAATACAAATAATACATTTATATTTACAGTTCATTCTTTTGGGCATACATACTTTAACAAATCCCTCTAGATAAAACATATAACACTATATGTATGTATATATATTGTTGTTTCATGCTCTGTATAAGATGTGGAAGTAAGACTTGTTGTTTCCGGTCCTGTATAGGGGTGGTCGGGTAGCTTAGTGGTTAAAGCGTTCGCCCGTCACGCCGAAGACCCAGGTTCGATTCCCGACATGAGTACAATGTGTGAAGCCCATTTCTGGTGTCCCCCGCCGTGATATTGCTGGAATATTGCTAAAAGCGGCATAAAACCATACTCACTCACTCAATCCTGTCCTGTATAAGATGTTGTGGTAGACTTGTTTCTTGCCCTGAATGAGATGTTGAAGTAAGACTTGTTGTTTCCCGTCCTGTATAAGATGTTGAAGTAAGACTTGTTGTTTCCTGCCCTGAATGAGATGTGGAAGTAAGACTTGTTGATTCCTGTACTGTATAAGATGTTGAAGTAAGACTTGTTGTTTCCTGTCCTGTATGAGATGTTGAAGTAAGACTTGCTGTTTCCTACCCTGGATAAGATGTTGAAGTAAGACTTGTTGTTTCCTGTCCTGTATAAGATGTTGAAGTAAGACTTGTTGTTTCCTGCCCTGAATGAGATGTTGAAGTAAGACTTGTTGTTTCCCGTCCTGTATGAGATGTTGAAGTAAGACTTGCTGTTTCCTACCCTGGATAAGATGTTGAAATAATACTTGCTGTTTCCTCCCCTAAATGAGATGTTGAAGTAAGACTTGTTGTTTCCTGTCCTGTATAAGATGTTGAAGTAATACTTGTTGTTTCCTGTCCTGTATGAGATGTTGAAGTAAGACTTGCTGTTTCCTACCCTGGATAAGATGTTGAAGTAAGACTTGTTGTTTCCTGCCCTGAATGAGATGTTGAAGTAATACTTGTTGTTTCCTGTCCTATATAAGATGTTGAAGTAAGACTTGTTGTTTCCTGTCCTGTATGAGATGTTGAAGTAAGACTTGTTGTTTCCTGTCCTGTATAAGATGTTGATGTAAGACTTGCTGTTTCCTGCCCTGTATAAGATGTTGAAGTAAGACTTGTTGTTTTCTTTCCTGTATAAGATGTTGAAGTAAGACTTGCTGTTTCCTTCCCTGGCTAAGATGTTGAAGTAAGACTTGTTGTTTCCTGTCCTGTATAAGATGTTGAAGTAAGACTTGCTGTTTCCTGCCCTGTATAAGATGTTGAAGTAAAACTTGTTGTTTCTTGCCCTGTATAAGATGTTGAAGTAAGACTTGCAGTTTCCTGCCCTGTATAAGATGTTGAATTACGACTTGTTGTTTCCTGTCCTGTATAAGATGTTGAAGTAAGGCTTGTTGCTTTCTGTCCTGTGTAAAGGCTTGAAGTAAGGCTTGTTGCTTTCTGTCATGTGTAAAGGCATGAAGTAAGGCTTGTTGCTTTCTGTCCTGTGTAAAGGCTTGAAGTAAGGCTTGTTGCTTTCTGTCCTGTGTAAAGGCTTGAAGTAAGGCTTGTTGCTTTCTGTCCTGTGTAAAGGCTTGAAGTAAGGCTTGTTGCTTTCTGTCCTGTGTAAAGGCTTAAAGTAAGGCTTGTTGCTTTCTGTCATGTGTAAAGGCTTGAAGTAAGGCATGTTGCTTTCTGTCAAGTGTAAAGGCTTTAAGAAAAACTTGTTGTTTTCTGTCCCATGTAAAGGCTTGAAGAAAAGCTTGTTGTTTTCTGTCCCATGTAAAGGCTTGAAGTAAGGCTTGTTGCTTTCTGTCCTGTATAAGATGTTGAAGTAAGACTTGCTGTTTCCTGCTCTGTATAAGATGTTGAAGTAAGACTTGTTGTTTCCTGCTCTGTATAAGATGTTGAAGTAAGACTTGCTGTTTCCTGCCCTGTATAAGATGTTGAAGTAAGACTTGCTGTTTCCTGTCCTGTATAAGATGTTGAAGTAAGACTTGTTGTTTTCTTTCCTGTATAAGATGTTGAAGTAAGGCTTGTTGCTTTCAGTCCTGTGTAAAGGCTTGAAGTAAGGCTTGTTGCTTTCAGTCCTGTATAAAGGCTTGAAGTAAGGCTTGTTGCTTTCTGTCCTGTATAAAGGCTTGAAGTAAAGCTTGTTGATTTCTGCCCTGTGTAAAGGCTTGAAGTAAGGCTTGTTGCTTTCTGTCCTGTGTAAAGGCTTAGGCTTGTTGCTCTCTGTCCTGTATAAAGGCTTGAAGTAAAGCTTGTTGCTTTCTGCCCTGTGTAAAGGCTTGAAGTAAGGCTTGTTGCTCTCTGTCCTGTATAAAGGCTTGAAGTAAAGCTTGTTGCTTTCTGTCCTGTGTAAAGGCTTGAAGTAAGGCTTGTTGCTCTCTGTCCTGTATAAAGGCTTGAAGTAAGGCTTGTTGCTCTCTGTCCTGTATAAAGGCTTGAAGTAAGGCTTGTTGCTTTCAGTCCTGTGTGAAAGCTTGAAGTAATCCTATGATTGTGTGCTCAAATCCCAGATCCCTCCTAATCATGATTCATTGTCAGCGCCCATGCTGTGGATTTCACCAAAGTGTAAATCATCTGAGATGTTACTGTAATGCTGTTCAGAGCAGGCCAATATACCTGGCAATTGGTTGCTCAACGGAAGCTATGTTACGATTCCACAAGTTGGGGAAAGACCAGGTTTCCACTGAGAAGCAGGTACCCCTGGAAAGGTTCCCACTGAAACGCGGGTGGGATTTAATGCAAGTAGTTGGTAACAAGTTAATTTGTTACTAGCATGGTTAGCCCCCAAGAGCCACACACACCATGACATTGTTTATTGTTGAGACAGGCCATCACATATATACAGGTATTGTAAAAACATATTCATTTACATATATACAAGATTTGTTGAACCCAATTTTATTACATATGTACTGGTTTATTTACATATACCCCCGGTATACAGGCTGCTCTGCTGGTTACTGAAATACACTCATACTGAAAAAAAACACTCAAAGAAGGAAAGAAAAAAGAAAATTGAAAATGAAATGCACAAATACAGGATGAAATATGGAAAGAGGCACGAAAATGACCGACTAGAGACAATGGAACAAAGGATGGATGACGCTTGTGGCCCCAAAGCATGTAAACTAGTGGTCTGGGCACAGGTGCAGAGAGCTGGCCTGGTTTAGTTACAGGGTGGTTCAGTTTACGGCAGTAATTAACCTCTAGTTTGGATACATGCTATAAAGACATTTGGCACTTAGTACTAAATGAAATTAATTGTCACCACCACTATTGTGTATAGCCTCCTGTAGCAGGGCTTCAGACAACACCATCTTTTTCACTCACTCAAGGAACTTCCTACTTGTTTAGGATCGTTCCCACATGTGTTTTGGAGTTGGGTTTGTGCAGGCATACCAACCATTACTATTACCAGGATATTATTACTATCAAGATATCATGAACTTCATGTGTATTGTATTGTTTGGTTTAATTTTTCTATTTCCTCATTTCAGGAACAAGTTTTGTATGAGAAGGAAGGTCTGAATGTGAAGAAGATCAATTGGACGGACAACCAGGATTGCATTGGTAGATAGCTCTAGATAAATCTAGGATTTAATTGTTGCCCCTGATTTGCTCTACATAGTTGTAATGAAAAAATAATAGACGAGCTGATTGCTACTTCAGCGGGCTCATTTTAAATATATCAAATGTGTTGTTGCAGTCTTCCATTTGTTTAATGTTATGTGTACATTTTGTAGGTCTGTTGCTATTTTATGAGCTTAAATCTTAAAAGGTGTCATGGGTGTCTTGTTATCTAAGAGGCAGTAAGTTGATGAGACCTTCAGCTGGCAGCTTCATTTGATCATGGCCTACTCAGGTTCATACCTTGGTTTGTAGGTGCCATCTCTCATTATTTATGATCTTATCATTTTAGAGTACCCTCCTCTAAGCTGAAATGCTGTGATTACCTGACTAATTTTCAATTTGTAAAACTGAACTTTTCAAAATGTAGGTTTAATAACAATGTTTTTCTAGTTTTTAATGAACTGACTTTAGGACAGATATATTTTTTAACTTTTTTTTCCCTCCACAAAAGTGTGCATGTTCCTTCTTGCTTCGATCGTAAAACAGTGGAGAACAATGTAGATAACATCAATCACCCGAACACACCCTCCAACCACCTCACTTCCAGTATGCTCCTGTACTTCACTTCTTCCTTCATCGCCTGCAGTGAACGGACGTGTTTGCTTCCACTCCACATTTAGGATTGGATTTGTTTGTCATTTCAGTTTGAATTGAATATCTCCCTATGTACATTTATCTATGGGTCCATCGCCCTTCCTTATCAATAAATATCTCAAATAACAGCTACTTACTTTCCTCAAACATTTCTTTCCCCGCCATTGTTATAACTCTCGGCACGTGAAAGCTCCGTTTTGGTTTCCGTGTTTTTATGCCTCCCTAATTTTAACGCAAACGGCTGCATTTTGTTTAAAGTTCATTATATTGTCCAATTTCTGTTTGTAGATTTTGAGATATTACGGATGACATGATCATGTAGGAGATGGTGTCGGGGGTTGACGACGACCTTCTCCATCTTCGAAAGTACATGGACTGCCATGGGAAGAAATCAGCTTATGATCCCAACAACCTTTGCTCTGACTGTCAGGTCCCCTGCTCCTTGAAGCCACGATTCTCTGAATGTACCCACTTATCAACTGACCTTTTCAACGTTTACCTAGCTAAACAACGGAAAATGGTTCACCAACAACTACAGCACTTGACTTCGAATCCCTCTCGTAAGCCTGCGACTGTCACCTCCACTGCCTCGGCTACGGCTACGGGCTTGTCATCAGTTGGATCCGTCCTTGGGGCTACCTCGTCTGGTTCGACGTCTCTTACATGGTCATCCCCCCTCGTATCTGTTTGCTCAGGAACTTGTCCCATGGGTATTACGATGGCACCTGCCATAACCACTTGTGCCTCTTCGGCTGCCACGTCACCTCACCTTCTGTCGTCTGTCATTGATGCCTGTTGGCAAGTGCCGCCTTGCAGCCCATCATGTCAGTTGATCTGGATTCTTCAGGCGCCTCATGAAGCGCCTTCATTTCTGGCTCCTCTCCCGGCACATCCTCGCATGGCTTAGGCGCCTCCTCAAGCGTTTCATACACAGGTGGGGGCACGTTGGCCCAGTCATCTAAGTCGCCGCAATTTGCTCACTCACTCACATCTGATCAAGCGTCTCGGGTTGATTGTGCTTGTGTCTCTCCTGCTCGGCATTCCAGATCCCGTCTTTCGTCGTCTCCTGACAGGGTTTCCAAGCGTGTGTTTTCTTCGCCGAGGGCCTCCTCTTATTGTTCGGCGACTAGTGTTGCTTCTTCTAAGGCTGAGAAGCAGCCACTCTACGGCTCTAAGGACTGAATCCTGTTGATCATGGATGTCCTTAAACTCGAAGAGCCTATCCCACTGCCTTCTGCGAAATGATCCCAAGAGTATTACGCCATCTTACATGGTCCCTGTTCATCATTTTGTCGACGGTATTCCTCTGCTTTGCAGCGGGCTTTGGATAAGGTAGCCCTCAAGGGTTCACTTCCTAAACCCGCCATCACGTCGTCCTGCTTTCAATTGCTTGGATGTCAAATCCAACTTCGGCACCTTCCCTTGATGCAGATGATGCTAAAACTTTGGGTCGTTCCTCTTCTTCGTGCCTCAAGATAGATGATAGATCCCTTATGTCCAGTTGTTCTGAAATTTGGTCATTGGTTCTGACAATGACGTCACGAGGATTTCCCAGTCGCTGACTGATAACATGGAGAAGTGACACAGAATTCATGTTCATATTATCACGATATGGCTGAAATATTGCCGATGTGACTTTAAATTAACTCACTCACTCATGTTCATATTGTCAGGTCACACTGTTTGACACGCACCTATTTGAGTGGCATTCCTTACATATGTCCTACATGTAGATGTTTTGTTCTTATGATAAAAGATGGCTAGACTACCCAAACACACATAGCATTCGGGTGCCATGCAAAGGCATTTTTCAAACCCAAAAAATGTTATAATCAATAAGTGTAGTGTTGCCACACTATAGCTATTAGAACTGAAATAATGTGCAAAAAGATGCTTTACTATTTTCCCTTTAAATGGTCCTCTTACAGGCTCGCCAAACTTCATGTAAACAAATCGCGTACAAAGTCAAGGATGAAAGTAAAGGAAGTTATTCTAAATGACAATGACGAGACCTTTGATCGAACAGTTGGCGTTAAGCATTTAAGGTGCGTGTTCAAGTCTGATGTTACGTGATGTATACAGCTTGATTTTTGTGTTTATGTCAAAAGTCAAGTTTATAGAGGAAACACCCAACATGATACCCTGGAAACACTCAAAACAAATATTGTTCAGGAAGCAGTGCACCCAAGAGTGACTTATAATGACAATGTAAGCTTTTTTAGTCTCAAATACAATGTCAAGCTATTTGTATTTATTTCTTGCCCGTGAAGAGATCACACGTTTAATAAGCATACAGCTGTATTACACATTGTTTAATACCAAAATGCATGCTTATGTACTCTCGGAACACGTTTAACGAACATATATTGAAAGCTCTCGACATCCCTTGGTTTAAATCAACGACATTGCATGTGGAGATGATAGATCACTGAGAGGAGCTTATGCACACTCGATGACCCCAGCAACCTTGTTGCTAGGCTGACGTCACATGGCATTGTTTCGCCGATGGATCTTGCAACAAAATTTCACAAATTACATCATCGGGTATTGTGACGTGATTGTAAACTTTGAGGTGCAAGGCCCTGTTCCACAAGGCGATCGTACTGTAGCGCAACGACAGTCGTTGGTCTAAGTTAAGGTATCTGAGTTGCGATAACCTTAGCGCTACGATAGTTTTGTGGAACAGATGCCTGAATTCTGAAGGTAGACCGTTCTATGGTATTAAATTCATACGTTTCAACTTTTGAAGTGTTTGAAGTATTATTATGTTTGACACAATTGGATTATGCCATGGGTCGTGTAGGTGTCAGCCTATTCACACTCAACAGTAAAATTCTAAAAAGTTATAAATGGCAAGTAATAAATAAAATACTAAATGAGCTCCCGTGTAAAACAGATTTTATGAAACTCGTGACTAGTTGTGGTATCTGACTCGCTTTCGCTCGTCAGATACCACAACTATTCACGAGTTTCATAAAATTGGTATTACACGGGAGTTCGTTCAGTATTCTATATTTAGATGATGTAATTTTTTTTTTTAATCTGTCTAGATCCATAATTCTTTTCAAAATTTGAAAGTGACACTAATTTTCGTTCACCAGGGAGATAATTTAGGAATTGACAAGTTATGTTGTCTCATGGAACACACCACAAGTTTATGCAAGTCATACATATAATGTGTTGCTTTTCTATCCTTTTTAATTAAGTAGAGCTAATAAACTGATTTGTCTGTTATAGAGTAAATTATGGCTGAGGAGCGTAATAACTCCGGTCTGCTCAGAAATCCACACACTTGTCAACCACACCTGTGCCCAGAAATGTGGGATCTATGTGTGTGGTCCATTTGCAGAGCGCATTGACAACTAGGGGTTTCTCTACAGCGACGGCTCTTGCTGTTCATCAGACACACCGCACTTCTACGACCTCCTTGTATGAGCAGAAATGGTTATCTTTTGAGGCTTATTGTTTTCAACATGATATGGATCCCACTGTGGCTTCTACTCTGTTCATATCTGATTTCTTAGTCTATTTACATGAGACAAAACATTTGTCCGGCGGTAACATTGCCATTAACTCAGTCCTTGGTGCCTCCCTTTCTACGCGTAGCGCCACTGCTCCTGAACTCGCCACTATCCTACGGGGTTACCTTAAGGCCTATCAGCCCTCCAGCCTGGGACTTGGTACTGGATCTACATCACCTCCTTGTTTCTCCCTATGAACCTCTTTACACAGAAAACTGCCTCTCTTCTGTTCTTGGCAACTGCGGCACATGTCAGTGAACTCCACAAATCAAGTTTGACTGTGGTCAAAGTTGTGGAGGTTCATCCTAGCTAAATGTGGGGCCTTTATTGCTAAAAATCAATTGCCTGGTCAGGTCAGGTGGATCACACTTTCACTATCATCCCGCTGACTAAGATCGTTGGGTCTGGTCCCCGTGCCCTGTTTGTGCATTACGTCATTATATTGAAGTCACTCATCGTTTTCGGCATCAATGTAAACGCCTTTTCCACACGACCACTGAAGAGAGTTGTAGGAATATCTCCAAAAAATATCCTGTTGTTTTGGTTATGTTCCACCATTCTTCAGGCTCATGCCTATGCTGTTTGGATCTGTCTTGAGCTTCCCATCCACTTATAATTCGAGCGCTGGCGTTCAAAATGGCACTACACACAAACAGCTCTGTCACAGGTTGTTTTTGGCAAACCAACTCTACTTTCACCAACTTCTGCCTCCGAGATCTGTTTGTTGAGGATGTCGAGGGAGTCAACCAGCTGGATCCTCTCATCATTGCGCAACAACTTGTCATCCCTACCCATAGAACGGATTGACTGCCATTCTGGACGCCCATACCGATACACCTGCATGTTTGTTCTTTCTTTCTACGGAATGATTGCATTAAACTCTGTTTCAAGGGTACAACCTTTTGTGAGGGTAACTACGGTTGCCGATCTTATGAGTACCTCCAGTTGCAACATAATTTCAGTCCATGCATGGGCCGGACCACTCAATTGCAAATGGGGATATGCAGTTGATCCAACCCACCTTCCTACTGTGGGATAACTGTATATTGTTGTGGAGGGATAAGAGTATTCCCCTTATCTATATACTTATCCTGACACAACAGGTTATGACTGCCTGCCTGTCCATGCCCTTACTGTATGGATCAGCCTGTCACCTGTTGACGGGTGTCCATGCCCTTACTGTATGGATCAGCCTGTCACCTGTTGACGGGTGTCCATGCCCTTACTGTATGGATCAGCCTGTCACCTGTTGACGGGTGTCCATGCCCTTACTGTATGGATCAGCCTGTCACCTGTTGACGGGTGTCCATGCCCTTACTGTATGGATCAGCCTGTCACATGTTGACGGGTGTCCATGCCCTTACTGTATGGATCAGCCTGTCACCTGTTGACGGGTGTCCATGCCCTTACTGTATGGATCAGCCTGTCACATGTTGACGGGTGTCCATGCCCTTACTGTATGGATCAGCCTGTCACCTGTTGACGGGTGTCCATGCGAAAAAGTGATGAAAAGTTCAGGAGCATGCTGGGAGCGACGTAATCAGAGGGTGTGTTCTGGTGATCATTGTTTTCACAATATTCTACACTGTTATATAATGGAAGCAAGAAGTAATATTGCATACTGTTGAGTCAGGATAAGTACATAAATAAGGCTAATACTCTGATTCGCTATGTTTGTTTAAATACTATGGATTATGATGTCATCTTGAATGAATCAGTGGATTTATTCTTTGTGTACTTCATTTTAGATTTGATTGAAGGCAAAAGCAGTGGTATCTTTGACCTTCTGGATGAGGAAAGCAAATTGCCTACGCCAAAACCTGATCACTTTACCCATGAGGTGCATGGTCGAAACAAGAATCACTTCCGGCTAAGTGTAAGTCTAGAAGTCTAGAATAGGTCTTCAGCAACGCATGCTTGCCGTTAAAGGCTACTATGCTAGTTGTAAGAGGCAACTAACAGGATCGTGTGGTCAGGCTCGCTGACTTACTTGATGCATGTCATCGTATCCCAATTGCCTGGATCGATGCTCATGGTGTCAATCACTGGATTGTCTGGTTCACACTCAATTATTTACCAGCTGAAATATTGCTGACCGCGACATTAAACAACAAACAAAGAAACAACTTGAATGGGAAGTACCCAAGAAAGACATCCTGTCAAGCAGACCCGAGGTATCTCAACTGGGAAAAGTTATTGAGATGTTGAAACTGTTATTTGTGTGTACTACAGGTTCCTCGAAAGTCAAAGCTGAAGTCTCATCGAGAGGTGAAAGATGACCAAGGTTTCCTCATCAAACACTTTGCTGGTGCTGTTTGCTACCACACGGTATGTCATGTTTACTACAAATGTATAACATTTTATTGTTGGAGCAGCCTGATGCCATACATGATTATAATGTGGTGCAAAGATAGGTAGTGAGTTATTGTATAAGCTCAGATGAAGTCGTGAATGACCATGCATAAGGTAAAACAAATATGTGAATACACAATTATAGCAAACTGTTGAGATGAAAATGTGAAAGGTTCCTAATAAGGTTCCCATCAATTAACATTATAGACTTATCAGATAAGAAGCAAAGAAAAGATCCATAGAAGACATACATTGATGTCCCTGCAATTGTTTACATTTAATGTGTAATCTGTTTAAGTTATTCCTCTGAAGAGTTCAGGTTTAAGAGAGCTTATAGCATGGTGCCTGTAGATTCAATTTATCACTGTTAATGTATAACAGTTATATCCTTGCATCATACAGACCACATTACAAAGCCAGATTAGCTGACACGCTATTCTTTTTGGAAGGCTAAGCATTTAGCTCACTTTGATTGTACCTGGTCAGTAACAGTGCCTTGGTGGTATTTTTTATACCCCTGACCTAAAGGGTGGGGGTAGAAAGTTATATTCCATTTGTCCCTCCGTCCTTCCGAGGATATTTTTTTATGTGACCTATGACTTGAAAACTACTGCATAGATTCTCTCCAAAAGTGGGGAACACTTTTTATACCTATAGGAGAGGTGCAGTGCGAAGTTTGATTTCAATGTATGGATTTTCGTAAAAAAAATAACTATATGAGCTATTTGTAATTTTTCTACTAAGGATTTGTTTACTGAAACATTTTAGTGACCCGTAACTTGAAAACTATTTCATGGATTCCTATTTTTAAATTTAGGGAACAGTTTCCTTAGTAATAGAAGGGGTGAAGTGCAAACTTTAACTTTGATATGTGTATTCTCTGAAAAAAGAGGATGTTTTTTGATGTTGTGAACTTTTTTTACTTCAACATTTGTGCAACCTATAACTTGAAAACTATTTCATGGATTCTCTTCCAATTGGGTGCAGTGCAAAGTTTTGATTTCGATAAGTGGATGTTCTGAGAAAATACTCCTTTTTTCATGTGTTGAACTTAGAAATATGCTGGAGTTGGGGTCATGAGTGAGCCTTGCTCACTTTTTGTCTTGTATATTATTACCTGTAAGTAGAGTGGATGGGCACGTCTTTCAGCCACTGACAAAGTCTGTTGTTCCTTGATAGCTGTTAGATTTGTAGAAAATACAACTTATCGCAGAAATGCAGGAACATTGCGGAATTGGACTATTTTTTTGTCAGTCAATACACTAATTGTCATTATTTTTCACTTGAATGATGCCCAAACATGTATCATGTGATGCATACATACAAAATATGAATCCTACAATATAACATAACTTGAAACAAATAATTCTCTCTTTCAAAATTTATTGTGGTATAATGACTACTTAAACTATGTTTTCATCTAGCCATAAACAAGAACATTGACACTGTAAGTCTTATCCTGTTTAAGTCTTATCCAATGATAGCTGTCCACAGGAAGCTCCTTCCACAGTTCCCTCACCCTTGACATACAGTATTAAACCAAATCTGAAATGTCTAAATGCAAGGGATTAAAACTTTCAAAGAAAAAGAAATGAGTTTGTATTAAATTTTTAGGAGGAAATGGTTTTACCACAGAATGTACAGCAAAATTTTGTAACATTAGACGCAGAATTTGTCTGAGTCACAGCCATTTTATTTGACAATCCCTCAGTTGATGGATGATGTGGTGGCTTTAATCATTGTTGTGATGTCTGACCTCATGAAGGAACAAATAAACAGAGAAGGAAAGACATGGGTGCTGATGTAACAAGTACTTCTAGTATCATTCCTTGTGCCAATTATAATGCTGAGGTCTGGTACAGACCTGATGTTTTTCCCCCCACTCTGGACTCTGGACTCCCGACTTACTTCCTGCTGGCGAAAGCTAACCCTAGACCTTGTGCAGTTCTGACTGTTCTTCAAGGACCCTGTTCTATCCAGTCTACACTCTTAAAGCCGATGTTGTGACGTCTGGCTCAACTCTTAGCCAGCTTATGATCTTGGACCCATGTTTTACCCTGGACCCATGTTTTACCCTGGACCCCGTACGCTGTTGGCGAAGTTTGCTGGCTCCAGCTCAGATTCTGTTTGGCTCTCCGCCTAAAACAGTACTACACAGGCTTCAGCTACTGGATCAAGGGCATTTCCATCACATGGTTCTCTCGTTTTTGCAGATACAGTAAACTACTTTTATAATGAACATGCAAATAAGGAACTGACAGATAGAGCAAACTGTTTTTTGCAGTATATTTTAGTCAGAATGCTTATAACGAACTACATTTATAACAAACTAAAATTAATGGCCCCTTCGAGTCAGTTTTAATCGTAGTTTAGTGTACATCACACAGTTTTCCAGGAACTGTGCAAGTGAAGATGACTCTCGGGAGGTTGGCCGAGGGATGTGGCAGCTGTTGGCAGGGATCAAATACAGCAGATGCTACATAGTGAGATACTTTGGGGGTTGGATGTGTTACAAGTGAGACAATATATAGTAACCATGAAATGAAGACCTGAATCATAGCTCCGTGGGACATCCAGGCTCCAGATGTCGATCCTGTCTGCAATTTCCGGAGAAGTTGACAGCTATACATTCATCCATGACTAGTTCTTCATCTGAAGTGTCCTACTTTCAGGATAACCCAGTAAAGTCAGTCTGATAAACTTCCCCTTCTAAGGAATGTGGGAAGACGTTGGGGATATAGTTTCAAGGATGTCACATTGGGATCATACTGTCCTCTCTCATGAAACAGACCGCATTACACAGTCAGACACATTTCCCATTACTTTTATGGCTAACAGTTCCTGACATGAAAGACGCAGTTCATTTTGAATGTACCTTTTGAGCAACAGTGTCTTAGTGTGATATTTTTTCTTTGTTTTCCAAAGGAACCATGTCCATAGGCGGCCATTCGGTAAAATAGAGGACAAAAGTATGAATAAGTTCTTAAATGTTAATAAAGGTCAAATATGAAACAGACGTCGGCTAAAATATACAAAGTTGAAATAAAGTTCAAAAGTACGCAATATAGTCAAATGTTATGAAAAGAAAGAACA
This sequence comes from Haliotis cracherodii, assembly GCF_022045235.1. Classification (NCBI taxonomy): domain Eukaryota; kingdom Metazoa; phylum Mollusca; class Gastropoda; order Lepetellida; family Haliotidae; genus Haliotis; species Haliotis cracherodii. The sequence goes on from NW_027266286.1 coordinate 38,374,369, forward strand.
ATGTGTACGAAAGAACATCGGTGTGCATGAATTACAGAACTCCTATAGGACATTGACAATAAAGAACGCCAGATGCCGCTGCAATTTGTAAAACATTCCGAATTTAATCGGCTTGTTCCGCTGTGTATATGATAAGTGCATGCTGAGGTGCACAATGTTGTCTGTTTTTGTTCATTTGTTGTCAATGCCGCACTCAGCAAAACTCCAGCAATGACGTTGGTCTGTAAATAATGTATAACATCATTTTAATTACATCTAAAAAGTGAATGTTGTGCGAGAATTGGGCTTGCTAGGCGCTGTGTCAACATGGTAATTTGATATTTTAGTTTGTGCAACAACAATAGTACTTACTCGTTCATATTTAATCTACCAATTACAGGTCAATCACCTCATTACTTTTATATTCAACACGATTTCTTAAAACTCTGTCACCTGAATGTGTTTTCATTCCGTCTGGATCATGTTACAGTAATTCCTTCCCACAATGCACTTCCAAACAGTCTGCGCATGCCCAGTAAGACGGACATGACGTCACAGTGTTTACCCACTTAACCCATCAGCCCCACACGAGGTTACTTTCTCCATTGTTGCAAGCCACTCAACCGTGTTACCTTCCAGCCACCCCTTAGCTTATATACATATATATATATATATATATATCTTCTGGGGCTGCCTCGGTGTCATATAAGCCACTCCATACACAGAGCATGGAAGGCTACCACTAAAGAACATTACGCTATTTTGGCACCGTCTGGTCAGCACGACCAGCACCAGCTTATCACTAGGGATCGTCCGGGTCATCAGACCCCAGGACTGACATATCCCTCCCACAGCTACACAGTCCGGGTCCCTAAGACCCCAGGACATTCAGTCATCTTACCCGGGTCACCACGACCCCAGGGTCTCACATAGGCAAACGAGGCAGCCCCCACGTTATGCCAAATGTTTGTATGTAATAAAACTTCCTGCCATGTACTACATTTGATGTTGTTTGTGGCACTATGAAATTATGCAGAGATGTAAAATGTTCACTTTCCCGTGGATGGTGTGGTGTTAAAGCAACTGCAAATTAAATATTAAACCAATTTGAAAAAGAGACACTGAGAGAGTCTGATATTTTGTTTTGAGTTAAAAACAGCAAATTTTGCCACTTATTATCATAAACCGATGTAAGTACTGTACAAAATTTTGTTTTATTTAGCAGCTCTTTGGAAACTGAGCGAACAGGATGCTGCCTAAAACCTGAACGACAAAAATATATATCAAATTGATTTGTATGCATTTGTATAACGTTGAACATTCGAAAAGAAAAATAGCTTGCCATAAATGAGGTAGACACCGTGCGCAATTCTCTCACAACGTTCTCTTTTCAGATGTCATGAAAATGTGTGTCTGAAACATAACTTGGCATCAGAACACCCTCATGTTGCACCAAGCAAAAAGTTCCTTTCCCCGATGACAATGCACAAACGCAACATGTATATGTACACAATGTGTACATTATACATTATACATTTTACATTATACATATATGATGTCAACCAGTGTGTGCACGAGGAATGATGTAATACATTGTGCACCTCGGCATGCAGTTATCATATACACGGCGGAACAAGCCGATTTAAATTGCAGCACCACCTGGCGTTCTTTATTGTCAACATCCTTTTGCAGTTAGGGGTCCTTTCGTGCGCACTGACGTTCACATGACGTCTTTTCGTAACATTTGACTATTATATTTCAGACTTTTGACCTTTATTTCCTCTTTGTATTTTTTAATCAGTGTCTGTTTTGTATTTGACCTTTTTTGGTAACAGTTAATACTTTATACATAACATTTGACTATTATTGCTTACTTTTGTCCTTTAATTCAACTTTGTATTTTTTGACCGAATGGCCGCATATACATGTCATTCAAAACCTGTTTACAAATGGGAGTTCACTACTGTATGGAATGCATGTGTTTGTATTTGTCATACTCTTATATGAGGTGTTTATTTACTTTGGCAGGTTCAGTTTATTGAGAAAAACAACGATGCTCTGCATGCATCCTTACAGTTTCTGGTCCAAGAAAGTAAGAATACCCTGCTTAGAAAGTTGTTTGAGGGCATGGAGGTTACTTCTGGAAAACTTGGCTTCATAAGTGTCGGAACCAAGTTCCGAAAACAACTGACTGTTTTGATGGACAAGCTGCGAAGCACAGTAAGTGTGTGATGAGGCTTCTTATGTAGTAAATGACTGTCAGATACACATATTACGTATATACTAAATTAACAGTGGAAATGTTAAATTTGTGTACTTTTTTTAAGGGCACCAACTTTATCCGGTGTATCAAGCCTAACAGTAAGATGGTGGACCACATGTTTGAAGGGGGTATGATCCTCAGCCAGCTTCAGTGTGCAGGTATGTCCTTCCTTAGATACAACTGCCTAGAGAAAAAGTTTGTGTGAGGTCATGTATGTTTTCTGTACTTCATATCAGTTCTTAAATTTCTTGTACAGTCTGTTGTACAGTATGTGGTACAGTTGTGTCTGTTGTACAGTATGTAGTACAGTTGTGTCTGTTGTACAGTATGTAGTACAGTTGTGTCTGTTGTACAGTATGTGGTACAGTTGTGTCTGTTGTACACTTTGTAGTACAGTTGTGTCTGTTGTACAGTATGTAGTACAGTATGTGGTACAGTTGTGTCTGTTGTACAGTATGTAGTACAGTTGTGCCTGTTGTACTGTTTGTGGTACAATTGTGTCTGTTGTACAGTATGTAGTACAGTTGTGTCTGTTGTACTGTATGTGGTACAGTTGTGTCTGTTGTACTGTATGTGGTACTGTTGTGTCTGTTGTACACTAAGTGGTACAGTTGTGTCTGTTGTACTGTATGTGGTACAGGTGTATCTGTTGTACTGTATGTGGTACTGTTGTGCCTGTTGTACTGTATGTGGTACAGTTGTGTTTGTTGTACAGTATGTGGTACTGTTGTGCCTGTTGTACTGTATGTGGTACAGTTGTGTCTGTTGTACAGTATGTAGTACAGTTGTGTCAGTTGTACAGTATGTGGTACAGTTGTGTCATGGGTACAATGTGTGAAGCCCATTTCTGGTGTCCCCCCACCATGATATTGCTGAAATATTGCGAAAAGTGGCCTAAAATCAAGCTCACTCACTTAGGTGGTTGTTCTGCCTGTTGTTCAGGTGGTTGTACAGTATGTTGTTCAGCCTGTTGTTCAGTATGTTGTTCAGCCTGTTGTTCAGGTGGTGGTTGTACAGTATGTTGTTCAGCCTGTTGTTCAGGTGGTAGTTGTACAGTATGTTGTTCAGCCTGTTGTTCAGTATGTTGTTCAGCCTGTTGTTCAGGTGGTGGTTTTACAGTATGTTATTCAGCCTGTTGTTCAGGTGGTGGTTGTACAGTATGTTGTTCAGCCTGTTGTTCAAGCGGTTGCACAGTAGGTTTTTCAGCCTGATGTTCAGGTGGTTGTACAGTATGTTGTTCAGGTGGTTGTACAGTATGTTGTTCTGCCTGTTGTTGAGGTGGTTGTACAGAATATTGTTCAGCCTGTTGTACAGGTGGTTGTACAGTATGTTGTTCAGGTGGTGGTTGCACAGTATGTTATTCAGCCTGTTGTTCAGGTGGTAGTTGTACAGTATGTTGTTCAGCCTGTTGTTCGGGTGGTTGTACAGTATGTTGTTCAGCCTGTTGTTCAGGTGGTTGTACAGTATGTTGTTCAGCCTGTTGTTCAGGTGGTAGTTGTACAGTATGTTGTTCAGCCTGTTGTTCGGGTGGTTGTACAGTATGTTGTTCAGCCTGTTGTTCGGGTGGTTGTACAGTATGTTGTTCAGCCTGTTGTACAGGTGTTTGTACAGTATGTTATTCAGCCTGTTGTTCAGGTGGTGGTTGTACAGTATGTTGTTCAGATGGTTGTACAGTATGTTTTTCAGCCTGTTGTTCAGGTGGTGGTTGTACAGTATGTTGTTCAGCCTGTTGTTCGGGTGGTTGTACAGTATGTTGTTCAGCCTGTTGTTCAGGTGGTGGTTGTACAGTATGTTGTTCAGCCTGTTGTTCAGTCTGTTGTTTCTACAGGTATGATCTCGGTGCTGGACCTCATGCAGCAGGGCTACCCATCCCGCACCCAGTTCTCGGAGCTGTACAACATGTACAAGAGGTACCTGCCCCCAGAGCTATCTCGACTAGATCCACGGCTGTTCTGCAAGGTGAGAAGAAATGTGACTCTAATGTCTGTCTGTCTGTCTGTTTGTCTGTCTGTCTGTGTCCATCATGCAGTATAATAAACAGACAAGCAAATGTCTGTAGTTTTATGTCGCTAATATTGTAATACTCGGATTATTATTTATTATCCACAGTCACTCTTCAGAGCTCTAGGTCTGGATGAAAATGATTTCAAGTTTGGTTTGACCAAGGTCTTCTTCAGACCAGGAAAATTTGCAGAGTTTGATCAGATTTTGAAAAGTGATCCAGAAAATTTAGCTGAGTTGGTGAAGAAGGTGAAAAGGTGGTTGCTGTGTTCGCGCTGGAGAAAGGCACAATGGTGTGCTCTGTCAGTCATTAAATGTGAGTCTTTGTTTGCGCTGTGGTCAGTCAGTAGAATGGTTTTAGTATATTTTTTCCTCCTGCTTAATTTGTGGTTTGCAACAATAGTCCAAACGTTCAGTTTTTATAAACAGTATCATGATCTTGGCATTGAAAAAGGTACACCTTTTGAACACATTTCCGCTTAGTAGTTAAAAAGTACTTGCAAAGAAACTGTCATGTGGGTCCCTTCCATGCATAATTTTTCATGTGGGTATAAGAGAAGTTGGATGCATTATGTAGGAAGCCTAATTTTAAAGTAAACGTTGTAATGAGAGATAAGAATGAAGAACATTGACTACTCCTGCTCATGTTTTCAGTATTTTTATCATTATATAACTCATTTCAGTGAAAAACAAGATAAATTATCGCCGTGACATGCTGGTGAGAGTGCAGAAGACAGTTCGCATGTGGAACATGTGTCGCAAGTTCAAACCCAAGTAAGGAGTGATGTGTGCACTGATTGCTTGCTCCCCTCCCTTCTGTTGACTTGCTAGGATCTGGTATTTAATTGTCCACTCATAGCTACATTTCAAATTAAAAGACCTGAGGGCAAGATTTTGTTTTTTATTCAATATCATTCTGAAGTATATATTAGTGGGTCAGGTCATAGCCAGAAGAAATTAGATACCTATTGTAGTAATGGAGCAAAGATTGTCAAGGTCACAATTAAGGTGAATTTGAATGGATTTTTTAGTCATTATTATTAAATTCCTTTTCCTGCTGATTTTTTTTTAACTTTTACGCATGTAGTGGCAATATGATTTGATTACCAGTGGCAGCAATCTTTGAGCAAAAGTAGAACTGACAGTGGGTAACTACATTGAATTCTAACATATTTGGGTTATATGTTAGTTAGACCTTTGGAATATTCTTGAAATACTTGTAATTGATATGACCAGATTTTCAGTAATTGTCTTTGAAGGTCGAGGTACAAAGTGGCTGGGGGGCATAGGAATTAGTACGGTCCATCTGTCCATACATCCATCCGTCAGGTTTCATTTCCGGAGCAGAACTCAAAAGCCATGACAGATATCTTAACCAAACTTGGCACATTGATAGGTTTAGTGGTGAACTGGTGTCTTTTAATAGTTTGGGATTTTTAAAAAAAATATTTTTTCAATTTTTTACTTATCCTGCATTACTCCTAAATGCTCCTGTGGCACTACAGCAAGGACGTGTCCCAGCAGAGCCCTCCTTATGGAGTAATTGAGACCTTCAGTTTTCGTCTACAATTCTAAAATAGATCTGTGATGGGTGATGTATTCTTTTCATATTACTTACACCATGTAGTGTAGTTTTATGGGGTTTTATCCAGCGACGTATCTGTTGTTTGACGCCATTTTGAATTGTGTTACAATTGTTTGCCTGCCAAGTAGTGAAATTGCTTACAATTCTCAGCAATACATGTACCGTATATCGCTGTGTATAAGGCGAGTTTTTCGTACCTAAAATGAGGGGGTTAAGAAGGGGGGGTCAAGAAGGGGGGGTCGTCTTATACATGGTGTCGAAGATCTCACATTTTTTTCCACTTGCGATGTCAACCGGCGTCCTATAGCCAGCCCAGCATTTGACAAAAAAACTTCGCATTTCGTCCTAAATAACTGTTCCAATAACTATTTCCATACATAAACATGATTTGTATCTCTTTTCCTTGAATAAAGTTTAATAATTTCTGCAAATAAAGTTGAAATGACCCTCGCCTCGATGCAGATTGTCAAACCAGCTGACACGGTAAAACAATCAACATCCGTGAGTAGAGAGCCGGGAGTACCGGTCAGCATTTGCATATTGCACATGTGACCTAACATGTGATAACCGGTGAAGCTGAAATCTATTCCCGCTGTTTTTACAGTTGTATTAACAAGTGTTGGAGACGGTGTGTACATGTGATTGTGGAATAAACACGTCGAATGTGAAGCAAACACAAGCCTAGTTAGTTACAACATAGTTAATTGGCGATTAAATTACTCACCATTGTCTCTTATATGTTATGACTTCATAAATGAATTTTATTTTACGGGCACCAATTTGGTGTCGTACCGTGTAAACACAAAATGGCGACGTGTGCTGGAGTTACACACGCGACCTATCATTGTAGAAAAAAACAATGCAAGATAAACATATTTTTATTGCATATATAAGGTTTGTGTGCGCACTTGTGATGTGCTTCATTACAGGTCGCCCTATACACGGAGTATAGGATTTTGGGTTGATTTTGAAGGGGTGTAAAGGGGGGTCGTCTTATACGTGGGGTCGCCTTATACACAGCGATATACGGTATAACATATTCTTGTGTTCTTAAATACTACTAGCTTTGGCGTTACAGTGAGTTGCGTATATATATATCATTGTATACACTTTCAACTCGTTAAAATTATTTTTGCCGATAGATTAATTTCAATTCTATGGCTTTCTTCCAGACCCGCTTCAAGAAAAACTCTTTATTTGCATAACTTATGCTTGCGTGTTGTACTAATTGTTGTGGAAAAAATCTCACAAAGATTATCATCCACGTTGGTTGGCTTGCACGCAGATATGCTCGCCTAACGCTAAATGTAAATAGCGTTACATTGAGTTGCGTATATACAAATGTTGTGTACACTTTCAGCTCATATTTTTGCTGATAGATTATTGTTCAATTCTACGGCATTGTTCCTGGACACAGTGGTTGATTCATAGGTACACAACAGCTTCGCGGAAAGAGTTAAAGTTGGCATACAGCACGTGCTTCTTGCCGGATGAGCATAAAATGCACATGCTCTAGACACAGTGTATTTCAGTTGGCTTCTGGCATTCATATGTGCAAGTAATAAATGGATATCTCTCTCTAAGTTACAAAATAGTGAATTAGAATAGTACAGAAATAGAATGGAATAGAAATATACTCACAAGCAAAAGTCGAGTATGCAGTATACATGTTATTTATTTTCAACAGTAAAGACAAGAAATACTAATAGGGCAAGATTGACAAAAATTTGACTGAAGACAGTTTAATGGATGAAAAGGGAGATGACATAATTGGTTTTTTTCAAATGTTAAGGGCTTACACAGTTTCCAGTCAATATCCAAAATGTCCGTCAATACCTGGTGTGACCACCATTAGCATTGATCACTGACTCACATCTCCTGTACATTGAGTGGATCAGACGATTTGTGAAGGCCCTAGGGATCCTCCTGCACACATCCAGAGCAGCTGTGCGTAGTTCATCGGCAGTTGTAAGGACTGGGCGCACATTGTGCAGACACCTTTGAACCTCATCCCACAAATGTTTGATGGGGTTCAGATCATGGCTGAGGGCTGGCCACGGTAGAACACAGATGTTGTGTTGTTGCAGAAAGGCCATTGTAGCTCTGGCAACATGGGGACGAGCGTTGTCCTGCTGGAAAATGTGTTGTTGATTTTGTGCATAAAATGGAACAACGTGGGGTCTGATCACTTGGTCGATATACCGCTGAGCAGTGACGCCGTGTCCCGGACCTTGACCAACATTCAGAAAGCACATGGGTCCAAGTCTTGCATTAAGTCCAATCCCTGCCCATATCATGACGCTAGGTCCACCCCATGGATCCCTTTCTACAATGTTTCTGTCAGCAAAACGATCACCTTGACGCCGCCAAATTCTGATTCTTCCGTCTGCATGGGAGACACAAAAGCGACTTTCATCAGAGAAGATGACACGCCTCCACTCACGATGACGCCAATTGTGATGACCCTGTGCCCACTGAAGTCATGCTTGTCGATGCTGTGGTTGGAGAACAGGATGACGTGCTGGTCGGTGACATCTGAGGTTGTTGGAACGGAGACGTCAGATCACAGTGTCCTGGCTAATGTGTCGATTATGTGTTCCTATGGTCTGTCGAGCACTTTCACTTGCAGTTAGGGACGTATGTCGCTGGTGTTGACGGGTAATCTGCTGATCTTGTCGAGGTGTGGTGACAATAGGACGATCGCTCCGAGGAAGGTCATCTGAGGTCTGTGTAGCAATGTATCGATGAACAAGACAGTAAATTGTGGTTATGTTAATGTTGAAATGACGGGCAACATCTTGGACAGACTCTCCAGCTTCCAAACATTATAACAAACGCCTAATGTGCTATCTGGTACAGCAAATATCGCTGGGCAGCGCTAGTATGCCAGCGCGTACAGGGACATCGGCACATGAATCCTTGTCCAGGAGGAGGCACTTCACACAAGAGCAGATCGCCATCTAAGTGAGTGCGTCATCATTGCGCCATCTGTGGAATGGAATACACATCTCGGCCTAGCGCAAGTACCCAATTGGGTAGCAGACCATCTTGTGTCAGTGGCCCCCTCCCCTGGTAACGGGGTAAATAAGAGGGACACCACAAGGTCATTGGATAAAGACTTCTCCAAGCTTACATTTGCTCCGTCATTTAAGCCACCAACATCGTCAATGCAGTGGATCAGGATCTATCAGAGGATAATCCTATCCGATTAGATCATTTCCAAACTATGCTGATTTTCCTACAGCGTTAGATTGACTACATGAAAATTCATTTTGAGGCAGCTCTGGCAGAGATTACCATTACATGCAGACTTATTTGTTTAGCGCTTTCCAGCTGGGACTCTTAGTTCAAGCGCTGGCTGCTACGTCAACCTTGGGTCATCTACTTCCCTGTTCAATGAACAGATAGCAGACAGGCATGCCAAGTTCCCAAAGACGCTTGACACTGTGCTCAGGACTCTAGAGCATGTCTCTTTTAGTCTATCCCAGCGGGCTGGCAGGTCAGGTAGGTCAGGCAATTATAAGCCTAGATGCAAGTCTCTCAAGGAAGACCAGCATTCCCAGGAGTTATAAAGCCAAAAACTGAGTATATACACCTGAGTAATGAAGCCAAAAAACGAGTATATACACCTGATGAACACTTGGTTCGAGTCATAGATAGAGGACTGTCTACTGTGTCATCAACACACGCCAACGTTAGTATGCCACTGTGAATTCACCATGCATGGATGGATAATCAACAAGGCGAATTCAGAGTTAATTCCTTCCTATTGGCTCCAGTTCATAGGAGGCCTGTTCCAAACAGACCAGGATCTCCTATCAGTACCGAGGGACAGATGGCTAAAGCTTATGCCTCTTGTCACCTGCACTACACCAACCATGCACTCTACATTGGCAAATGTTGCTAGGGTTACCCACTTCGGCACAGGACTTAAACAGCAGAGGCTGATTACAACTACGCCCAATTCATCAATTCCTGAACCCTTACATCAGGTGTCAGGATCCATCTTAGGCCTTTCCACACGGTATAGTCGAATGTCTTAGGAGTCTCTTTATCCGGGTTATCCCCATAACTACACCTGTTTGTAGACGCCTCCCTTCACAGGTGGGGTGCTCACCTGCAAGGCCAGACAGCAGCAGGGCTATGGTCTGGCGCTCATCAAAAGTGGCAGATACATAACTTGGAGTTGGAAGCGTTAATTCTGGCCATATCCCATTCGCAGAATCAGCTATAGTCAGCCCAACTCGCAATAGTGGAGCGGTTAAGGCTGGATTTTAGTCAAAATTGTGCACTTTGGGTTAAAAGCACCAAACTTGGCACACTTATACATTGATCATTCCGAACATTTCTTGATATGGATCCACCTCAGCAGTGCCACCTGGTGGCAGAAAATCCAAGATGGCCGCTAAAATGATGTCTTATGATGTCAATTTATATTCAATATATCATCATTATTTTGTCAATTTTAGTCATTTATATAAAATTAATTGCGTCAATGTTGTATATAATTCAAATCTAATATGCAGCGCCCACTGGTGGCAAAGAAAATATAAGATGGCCACCAAAATGACTTGGTGGTCTTAAAAAAATGTCAAATGTTTGTCCACAATATCAATATCATTTGCTCATTGCAATCATTTCAATCAAATCTGGCTTTAAAACAATTCCAAGTAATGCTTTTGGTACTAAAATTCATTCATTTGAAGCAAGATCTGTATTCTGTATGGCAGATCTGGGGAATATATTGAACTGCATGAACTCGGTGAAAATTCTGTAACTGAACTTGGAATGTGATAAAGATATTGGACCAGCACTGAAACATGCCTTTTTGATTCCGAATCATTAAGACTAACTGAACGAGCAACACTTATCCACAGACGTGATTTAAGGTTGAAACAAGCTTTCAGAGGAACATTTGCTTCTGACTGCCATAAACAGTATGTACCTTCCTCTTTGTAAGCTCTAGTCAGTATGAAATTTATAGGACCAGGTATAAAAAAACAATCTTCCAGCATTCCAAACTACAGTAAACTACAGTTATTACGAACTCAAAGGGACGACTAATATTTGTTCGTTGTAACCGTAGTTCGTTATAAACATGTATACACCATATATATCAGCAAATGGCTTGGACCAAAAAAACAGTTCCGCCAGTTCATTATAAGAGTGTTCGTTATAAACATAGTTTACTGTATCTCAGAACATCTTGTCTTCAAAGCGTGAAATCTCAGTGCACCAGCTCATCAACACAAATTAAGACACCACTGAGACCGAGAAATACAAGTCCCAGTTTACTTGGTATTAAACAAGAAAATTGATCTTGTTGACGCATATCAAAATATGGTGTATTTGAACAGATGTAGCACAGTTGGTGTTTATGAAGATGAAGGTGTGGTATACCCACCAACATTCTCAACAGATAACATCTATCATAATCCCTGCTCTACAACAGCAACATATCCACTTCATAGTATCAACATTTCACTATTGCAGCAGCGTCCAACGTCCAACAGCTGAAGAGAAAGGAACATCACATGTTGTTCGTTTGGCTGAAGAAAGCACACAAACAAGGAAAACCATTTCTAAACAGCCCACAGTATATACTAATGTACCCCCATCCTCTTTTCGCTAGAAGGGTAATTATGTGCCTCAGTTAAAATGACCTTTCACCCAGGATGTAGTGTTAACACAATGCCTGACCATGAGTAAAACTGGTCATGTCACATGAAGGATGTACTGGGAAAACTAGACAAACATAGATGGATGGAAAACTGCAAACTGTGCTGCCGGAATTGCCTCAGGCAGATTTGCTGATTCCTTCATCATGTGTACTCATCTTCCTACAACATCAGACATATGTGAGATATAAGGAAACAGAAGGGAACACCGAAGCTGCTCAGCCTGTTTCACTACTGGCCCCTTTTTCTTTAACTAGATCTTTGCATATTGTGCCTGGTTGGTGCAATTCAAAAAGCAGATTTCTCAAAGTTTGCAGCATCACTTATCATATTAATGGCTTGCATTTCACAGATATGTCCCTCTTACAGTAGAGCACAAGCACCGAATATTGGACATTCTCTTGTGTGGCACAAGGTCAGACACCTGAACAATTCAATAGCCGTATGAAAGGAGATGGAAGTGCATTTGGATTGACTGAAACAGCCGAGAGTTTTCTTCTAGAGGCCCACAGAATTCAAAGACATTGTCACTATTTCATGCCTTCACCAGTTCATATGCTTGGGATACGTGTCAAGTATTTCCTGAAGTCACCAATGCTTTCACATCATCAGCAGATATCTCTGACAACACAATGCAGATTCTTGAGTGGTTTGTCGTTCTCACTGGTTTATTTGGAAGGTCAATGAAAGGCAAAATCTCTGTTCATGAAGATCTCAGACAATTGACATTGCAACCGAAAGAGGCAGCTCTGAGACTGCACCAGTGCATATTTGGGGACAGGTGCTTGACAAACGTCCCATTCTACAGAATCTTGTAGTCAGGGGTTGGGAGAGGACATGCAGTAATATATAGATACCCAAGTGGACAACACTTGGTCAGGCACAAAGAAGTGTTATAAACTAACACTACATCTGTAAGAAGTCTTGCAAACCTTTGAAAACTTTACACTCCTGTCCTGTAAGTGAATTATAGAACCGTAAACACATACACTGAACCGATATTCCTGGTCCTACTTAAGTAGGAAGAAAGTTGATGTCATAGGTTCATGGTGATAATGGCAATAATACTTTTACATACATTCCTGTTTTTAAGATATGAATTCATTCCCAGTTCAGTGGTTTTGGGATGATCTAATATAAACTAGGTGGAACATTTCTCAGTAGACCATTTTTAAAATAATATGCCGAGAATAGATCATAGACAATACATATTAATTGATACAAAGTCATTTAAAAATGTTTCAAAACTTATCAGCTTATCCGTAGTCCAAAGATATCAACGGATTTCTATATCTGATGTAGAAATAGACAATTTCTGAAAACTAAAACATATTGGAGGCCATGTTGGATTTTCATCATCACCAGGGGCCACTGCATACCAGATTTGAATTATATAAAGCATTGTTGCAATTGATCCTGAAAAAGATACTGTGATAAATTGAATGAAGTGACCAGTTAATTATGATAAATGAGTACAACAGCACTGTTGTGTGGTGCCTGTGCAATCAGGGAGCAACGCACTCCCACTCCCTGCTTCAACAGACATTCAGGTTGTTCCATCTAGTGGATTGTCTGCAACTACAGCTCATAGTTCAGCACATCCCAGAATGTCAGAACTTACTGGCCGATGATCCAGACAAGGAGGCTCCCCCCGAGGGGAAACTTTACACATAAGCATTCCAGTTACTGCTTCAGAAGTTTGTTTGCTACTTGCCTAAAGCACCAACTCAGCCAATTGCCTCACCCAATGTCAAACAGGTTGCGTCTACACACATGGTTTGTCTTTAAAAGGTGTTAAGTGTGAAGGGCTATTCGACTGGTCAGCAAGAGCTATAGCTGTAGCTCATCATTCCTCTCCCAGAGGACTATATGATGACAAGTGGGGATCATTTGAGACTTTTTGCAAGGCAAAAGAATCAAGACCCTACGATTGCGTCACAACAATTCCTAGTGGAATAGCTCCTAAAGACACTTGAAAGGTAGCACCATTACTACATATTTGGTTACACTTAACTCAGTGTTGACTGTTCTGGAAAATCGCAAGATGACTAAGGTTCCGGAACTACAGGCCCTACCACGCTCATTCAGGCCTGAGGGTCCTGCTTGGGACTTGAACGTGGTACTTCCAGGTTTGCGATGGCCCCCCTTCAAGCCCCTCTATGCATCCTCATTTTATGACCTCACTAACGATACAATGTTTTCTCTTTGCATATTAGCTACGGCGGCACGGGTGAGCGAACTACATGCGAGCGACATCACCCGAGTCTGCTTTGAACATGGGATGCAGGGAGCAGTACATCTTGGTTGTGCGTGTATTTTATTGTAAAAATCAACAACCAGGCCAACCTGATTGTTCCTACACCATCCCACCAATATCGACTATTGTGGGAGCCGTAGATGAGGGTGAACTTTTCATGGGCTCGGTGCAAGCACTTCGAGTTTTCATCCACCACTCCAAGACTAGGCTTGGTTCGAGGAAGGGGTTATTTATACTCGTGTCTCTTACTTCCACAACCGAAGTTAGTCGCAAACCATATCCCTATGGTTACGCACTGTCATCCTTCAGGCTTACGAGTTCGCCAAACTGAATCCGCCAAGAGCGAATTACCCTCACAAGTTCAGGGTGTTAGCTTTACCTAATAGAACAATCCTGGAAGGATGTTTTTTGAGGTCTGACACAGTTTTGGTTTGTCATTATCCTCGCGATGTGGCTTTCAAGGACGTCAAAGGCTGCGAAGTTATGACCCTATGTTTTTAGCCCTGCAGGTTTCCAACCCCCCGATGCTAATAATGAACTTGTCCTATACAGAGCCAGCCTTCTTCCATCTGCAGTCGCTCAGTTTCCGCCAGTGGAAGAATATTAGACAATCTTGTTTGTCAACGCTTTATAACTAAATGTGTATAGGGAATTTCTCTTTTATTTCTATGTTCAATCGTTTTGATATTTGAACAACACTACCGTAATGGCAATTTTCTGAACTTTTCGGCTTCACGGTTTATTGACCAACTGGTGTCGTATGTTAGGGTGTGTATTATTGAGCTTTCTGTATTCCGAAGGTTTGCCCACCTCCAAACTGATACAGATGCATTAAGGAGTAATGCAGGATAAGTAAAAAATTTAGTAAAATCTAAATATTTTTTACTTTTGTATACTTATCCCTGCATTACTATGTTTAAGTCCCACCTGTTGCCGACTTGCCTCCCCACTTTGGCTTCAGAAATCTCAAAAGTATGTTTTTTTAAGAGCTCGGGTGACAGGCAGTGATGTGAAGAAGGTGACCTTAGAAGTCATCAAGGTCACAGGACAGCGTCAGTTGTCAGTAAAAGTGGGACTTCAGAACAACAATTTTATGTTTTCACCCAGGACCATCGCTGTTGCGCTGTCCTTCTTGTTGTCGTAAGGTAAGCAGTGAATGCATTATGGTGTAATGCTGGATAAGAATACAAATGCAAAAAATATTCAGATTTTACTAAGTTTCCATAGCAATGACTTTGACTGACAATAGCAGTAGTGCTTGTTTCCGGAGCAGATCTTGAAAACTGTACAATATTTCTTCACCAACCTTGGCACATTAGATAGGTCTCATGGTAAACTGGTGCCTTTTGATAGTTTGGGATTTTAAAAAAAATATATTTTTCAAGTTTCCATTGCAACAACTTTGACTTAGCCTGAAAATACCAAAAAATATCTTTGCATGTGTGACAGGTCTCAGGAAAATCTTTAATTTTAACTTATCCTGACTCATACTTCCTGAACTGTGTTCCTAGAGAACAGAAAAACAGCTCACTCAAACGCACCCCTGGGCTGAGCAGGAGCACTGAAACCATGTGACCAAACAGGTAGACTGGTCACACACATTGAGTATTTGTCTTTTTTTCCCCACGAGTTCAGAATCCAAGCCATCCCATCAACATTTTTCATTTTTCATAAATTAGTTAGCTTGGATTACATTCTTCTAACCTATGTCTATAATATTCAATAATTATATTTTTAATTTGACGTAGATTTTTCTAATTTTTTGGATATAAAGTTGACACTACACCTTCTTCAGAGGAAGACAGGCCATATAATGACATTGAAGAAATCTGGATTGATCTTCATTCTACAAAGAAAAAGGCAGTCATGCCTTTAACTAGGGACCCGTGAAGATTCCGGGATAGAAGAGGTCTGCAGCAACCCATGCTTGCCGTAATAGGTGACTATGCTTGTCGTAAGAGGCGACTATCAGGATCGGGGATTTACAGACCGCTGTCATATACCTGGAAGATTGTTGAGTGTGCTGAGTTAAACCAACCAACCTTTAACTTGGGCAGCAATGATGTCAACACTCTTTTAAAGAGTTCGTCCAGATCTAAGTCTCCTGCTGTCACTATCAACAGCTTAAATAATCTACAGGTCTTAACTAAGAAGAAGAGCAATTCTTCCTCTTCATCGAAGTCATCTTCAACTACAAGAGAGCATATCTTCATGAAGGTTATCACTTCCACGAAGGCTCTGCGATCACCCTCATTGAAGGGGTCTATGAAGCCAGATGCTAAAGCGCAGAAGTCAGAAAACTGCACAAGGATGACCCTCACGCAGCTCCAGAGCTTCATGAACCTTCATAGACCCAGACCTTTCTCAAGAAAGGTTACAGTCCAGGTGTACAAGAAGGATCACTTCACTCCCTCAATCCTCCAATAGTACAATACTCTGAGGTATTGCAACCCAAGAGGTCCTAATTCCGAGGTTTTATTCACCGATTTTCTTGGTACCAAAAAAACCTCGTCTTATCTACAGTATGAAGCAGTTAACAAGAAGTACCTTCAAAAGCCAGACAAGTTCATAATGCTACACTTACCACAGCTAAAACAGATTAT
Organism: Haliotis cracherodii; assembly: GCF_022045235.1. NCBI lineage: Eukaryota > Metazoa > Mollusca > Gastropoda > Lepetellida > Haliotidae > Haliotis > Haliotis cracherodii. The sequence continues at coordinate 38,390,735 of NW_027266286.1, forward strand.
AAGACAGCACGACTGTCCAGCAAGCATTGATCTACAAGATGCTTACCTGCTCATCCCCACTCACCCAGACTTTAGGAGATACCTTCAGATTCTATACCAAGGACATCACTACCAGTGGGCAGACTTGGCCTTTGGAATTTCTACAGCCCTGTGGTTGTTTACACAGGTGAAGAACCCAATTGTGGCCTTCCTACACTCCATGGGGAGCCATTGCACCTTCTACCTGGATGACGGAATTCAAGCATATCAACAGATAGAACTACTCTGACACCATCTTAACCTAACTCTTGAGATCGTTAACACAGTTGGGCTGGTTAATCAATTACCAGATGTCAGATCTTAAAACCATCTCAAGAACTTAAGTTTTTAGCTGTCTTCCAAATGGTATTCACAGACAAATGTCAGTCAACCAATGGCAAGTAATAGTAGGGCTACTTACATTCACCCAAGCGCTGACAGTAAAAGGCAGACTGCAACTTCGTCCCATTCATTCGACTGCCACAAAACGGCAGAACAAATTCCTTCATTGGTAGCCTACCAAGTCGAACGTCTGCAGAAGAAACCTTTTGAAAGAGATGGATTACAACCAACATCTATTCATGGATGCCTCACAACAAGGTTGGGGCACTCACCTCAACTCAGATGTATCCGCAGGGTTATGGTCAACAGAAAAAAAGTTCTCCCACATCAACCACTTAGTGTTTGAGGCAGTAGTCCATTTGGCAACACGGTAGAGAAACAAGCTTCTGATGAAAACTAACAGACAACTCAACTGTGGCAGTCTACATAAATCTCCCAAGGTACGACAACATCGGCAACCCTTCTGAGATTAACATTCCAACTGAACAGTCTGAATCTAAGAAGAAAGGCAAAAGATATCCCAGTAGTACAAACTGTACGAGCAGATGCCCGATCCAGACCATCCAAACCATCACCAACAGAAGGAATGCTCCATCTGGAAGCATTCCAGCTAGTGATAAAGCAAGAAGGTTGCCCATCACTGGATCTATTTACAAACAGATTCAACAGGCAGATAGCAACCTTCGTCACTAGTTCCGAACCTGCAAGCTTGGGCCACTGATGCACTGGCATTCGCATCACCAGCACTAATACGTCTGATATTACAGAAGATCGGCTGCTTTTGGTCGCCCCTTACGAGCTTCATGCATTGAACATTATGATCAGACTCACTGTAAGAGGTTATTCAACCTGAGCTGCCAAGGCAGTCTCTTTAGCCCTTTCACAGATCCACGGGGAGTTTATGTGATGATAAATGGAGGAGCTTTGACCAGTTTGCAAGGTCTGCGGTGTTTACAGCGTCAAAAGCCGATTTACCACAGAGGTCTTATGCAACCTGAGAAGCGCAAGCACTTAGCAGCTATCAGCTTCGTCCTAACCATGTGCAACGGAATCAAACTAGTTCCAGAATCATTAGCACTGTTAAGATCTTATAGACTTTAAGATCAACAGTAGATATTCAGAGCCACAGCATGGGACCTTAATATAGTACTCCCAACATCTTACCAGTGATGCCTATGAACCCTTAGAACAAGGTTATTTCTCCTGGCACTAACCATGGCTGCATGGATGTCAAAGATTCATGGGATCCACTTTTGTAGCAACAGCGATCAAGCATTGGCACACCTTGGTCTAAGATGAGACATGATTGCCAAGATTCCCCACCACTCTCATCCATTCTTGGATCAGAGGATTCTGAAGATTTGTTGTTATGCCCAGTCAGAGCAAACAGCATATATCTACAAAGAGCAAGCTCCTAAAGACGCTCATTAAGAAGACTGTGTATTTCTCTATCAGAGAAAACTTCAGCTGAAGTTTCCAGCACATCATCTCCTTCTGGATGAGAGCAGTTTTTCTCAGAGCATACAAGGCAGCAGGGCTAGATCCATCCTCAGGATAAAATCTACACGAGGTCAGAGCTATAGCATCTCCTTAAGCTTTACATCCTGACGATTATGGAAAGTTGTTGTTTTTTTATCGGAAACTGCCTTCACAAATCACTATCTGTCTTAGCAAATCGCTATCTTAGAGATTTTGCTTTGAAGGTTGTCGCTGGACACCCATCAGTCCGTGCATCTGTCAGTTAGTCTGTCCGCGCAAGATGTCGTTTCCAGAGCAAATCTTGAAAACCATGCCATATTTCTTCACAAAACTTGGCACACAGATAGATCTAGTGGAGAACTGGTGCCTTTTGATAGTTTGGGATTTTCAACAAAAATAGTGGTTCCATGGCAACAACTTGGACTTAGGCATGAAATTGCAGTAGTGCTTGTTCCCAGAGCAGATCTTGAAAATCATACAATATTTCTTCATCAAACTAGGTACATAGATAGGTCTAGTGGTGAAATGGTGCCTTTTCATAGTTTGGAATTTTTTTAAAATATATTTTTTCGGGTTTCCATGTCAACTAAATATATACTCTTCCAAAAAAGAAACTTAGACACTGACTTTCAAAATGTAATATAATGCGATTGTTTCAAAATAGGACACAGAAACCATAATTGAAATACTGTTTGAAGATCAATGTACACAATGTTCAAAACATTAATCGTGTCACCTAGACAGACACACATACACGATACAGTTAATGTCACAGGGGTACAGAAAATGTCAGTATCGGTTGTGCCCACCACGTGCATCAATCACCGCTTGACACCGACGACCTACAGATGCAATCAAGTTGTCAATAACACGGTGTTGGATGTGCTGCCATTCATGCTGAAGTGCATCAAGAAGCGCCGGAAGTGTTTGGGGCGGTAGATTCCCTCTGCGAACGCGTCGATCCAACTCGTCCCACAGATGCTCAATCGGGGACAAATCTGGTGACCGGGCTGGGCAAAGTAATGTCTGGATGTTGTTGTGCTGTAAGAAGTCCTGACAAACACGTGCAATATGCGGTCGAGCGTTGTCCTGCTGGAACTGTCCGCCATGAACGTTGACATGAGGAAAAACGTAAGGCTGTAGGGTCAAGTCTCTGTAACGCACACCTGTCAATGCACCTGCCACATGCACGAGAGGCATCCTACCACCGTGATGAATTCCGGCCCATTCCATGACACTCCCGCCGCCAAATGGGACAACCTGCTGCACACTGTTGGGGGCCTAACGTTTACCCTGACGTCTGTAGACACGTGCGCGCCAATCAGCACGTGTGAGTAGGAAACGGGACTCGTCAGTAAACAGTACATTTCTCCACCTTGCACGTGCCCATCTAAGCCTCTTTTGGCACCAAAGCAGACGGTCCGCCAGATGACGTGGGGTCAATACATGACGTCGAACAGGTCTTCTTGCAAAAGGTCCAGCCTCCCTAAATCTGTTGCGTACCGTTTGATCTGATATTCTGCGTACCCCAGGGATCTGTGTGGTTGTAGACGTGGCTGTGGTAGTGCGGTCTCGGAGGTGTCGCAGCCGGATGTATCGATCTTGTGCTTAGGTTGTCACTCTTGGTCTTCCTGACCTTGGTCTGTCGTCAACTCTGTTGGTGTTGTTGTATCGGGTCCACACTGCGGAGATCGTCTGTCTGGATACTCCAAAGTGCCTGGCCACTTCTTGCTGAGTTGCTCCAGCTTGTAATCTCCCAATGGCCTTGTTCCGTTGAGCTGCATTCAGTCTTGGCATTCTGTCACCGCCTCTACTGCCGTTATAAGGACTGTATGAACAGCTGTTGATGTGGATTTTTATACCCATTCAGCAGGGGGGCCTGCATGCCTAAATGCAGGATCCTGTGCTGCGCGTTTTTTACAGGCTGTTGCGTTTGGATGAAGCGGTAAAATTGATCCCCAAATGCTACATTTATGTGCTTTGCATGTGTTTTCGAGAATTATAGACACATCATCTTTCTGTTTGACTTATTTGGTTCTCATTTAATGTAATTATTTTAGATATTTGACAAAAAGTGGTTTTACATCTATGTCAAGTTTCTTTTTTTGAAGAGTATATATACAAGTTGACAAATTCATGACAATTATGTAACATTGTGGGGGATATTGACAACTTTGTTCTCTAGTTGGATACTAATATACGATTGAATATTTTAGTTTTGATAAAAAATTAATAAATAGGAACTTTGACAATGTTTCATATTATATAAAACCCATAAAATTATAAAGTTTAATTGTTGATGGCATGAATGATGAACCACCTGTACTACTGATTTGCTTGTTTACCATATTCACCTGCATGTGTATTGTAGGATGGCAATCTTAGTGAAGCTGAAGTCTTCTTCTGAGCAACTGACAATGATGGCCCAGATTGTGTCCCAGTTCAAGAAGGAAAAAGACCAGGCTACGAAACAAGTGAAGGACATAGAGAACTCACTGAGTGGTCTCATCAAGAAGATCAGGGTGAGTGTGTACATTGTCACCAACATTGATGAAGGTCAACCCTGCAGACAGGCTAACTGTTACATATCATAGGGGACTACTTGGTTGGGCTGGTTAAGGATATATGACATCAACTGATTTATCTCTACTGAACAGAAGCACTGTCATCTCATTGCATTGCATCTGATTATTGGTTGCAAGATATTTTTCAACAAATTTTGAGGTTTCTTTGATTAACAATTTGGTCCCATTTTGCCTGGAAACTTCATCTACAGTAGGCCTAAACCTCGTACATCTTTCAATTTCATGTTTTATGAGTAAGATGACAGTAACAAAATTATCATTATATATTGTGATCACATTACTTGTATAAATATAAATATCCATTTTGATCATGGTCATCAGTGGATTACGGTTTATTCAAATACTATTCATGCCACACTCTTTAAACTTTAAATGGGAAATACCTGTACTCAACTAGATACATGATTTCAGAATTGTTGGTGATCATGTGGAAAACCTTTCAATATAGATGATATAAGCTATCTATATTTTCAATCTGTCAAGTGAGTTAAGGCATTGCCTTTGACAGTGACCTAAGGTCAGTGCAGGTGATGATTATCTTTAGTGTCATTTGAAAGCCCTAATTGTGAAGACATTCAATTGTGTGTATGCATGTGTGTCAACAATAGGTGTATGTCATAACCACTACAACACTTAATAATATTCTATGCTGTACGTGTGTTGAATGACTGTTGGCCAAGGTCAATGGTGGCCTCTGGTACGTGTCATAGAAAAGTTGGCCAAAGTCATCTGTGGTCTCTGGTACACATGTCATATGACTGTTGTCCATGGCCAACTGTGCACTTTGGTACATGTGTCAAATGCTGGCCAAAGTCATCTGTGGCCTCTAGTACTTATGTTATAGAACTGTTGGCCCAGGTCAACTGTGGTCTCTGGTACACATGTCATAGAACTGTTAGCCAAGGGTAACTGTGGTCTCTGGTACGAGTGTCATAGAACTGCCTGCCAAGGTCAGCTGTGCCCTCTGGTATGCGTGTCATAGAACTGTTGGCCCTGGTCAACTGTGGTCATAGACCCGTGAAGATTCCGGGGTAGAATAGGTCTTCAGCAACCCATGCGTGCCGTAAAAGGCGACTATGCCCGTCTTAGAAGGCGACTAACGGGATCAGGTGGTCAGACTCGCTGACTTGGTTGATGCATGTCATTGATCCCAATTGCGTGGATCGATGCTCATGATATTAATCACTTGATTGTCTTGTCCAGACTCGACTATTTACAGACAGCCGTCATATAGCTGGAATATTGCCTAGTGTGGGGTTAAGCAACAAACCAACTTACCAACCAAACTTGTCAACTGTGCCCTCTGGTACATGTGTCATAGAACTGTCTGCCAAGGTCAACTGTGGCCTCTGGTATGCGTGTCATCGAACTGTTGGCCAAGGTCAACTGTGGCCTCTAGTACACGTGTCATAGAACTGTTGGCCCTGGTTCATGGAATTAATGGACATGATACTTATGCACAGCATTCTGTCAACATTTTAGAGCACTGACATGACACGGGATCAACTGAATACTGCATACAGTCAATTCATTGCAAGCATGGACCAGATGCTTGTTGAACTGAAAAAGAAGTTGGAGCAGCAGAAGATAGCAGAAGAACAGGAGAGATTGCGCAAAATACAGGTCAGTCACAACCAGGGGTCCGGAAACCGTCATATGCGCCAGACATGTCCGATTGGGAATCTCAAATGTCCGGTTTAAAATATTGCTTACCGGACATTTAATTTTTTTCTGTCAGGACATTTTAAAAAGTATTGTCCGGACATTCTTAAATTTTGACCGGACATGATCAACAGTTAGGACTGAGCAATTTCTGTCTGCATTTGTAACACAATGAAGATTATCTACACTGACAAGCTTTGTTTGTTTTGATTGCTGTAAATACATCGTACCTAGAACATGTAGAATGATAGTCCAATCGGTCAATCACTGTAATAGGCAATAAACTGAGTTGACACTGATTAATCGAGGATTTATTACTGAGAACATCTTGTTAATTTGAGTAAAATGTGTTTACAACTGTACATAAATACCTTGCATCATCGATGTACCTCATTATCCTCACAATGCTACGATACGTAACCTCAGACAAGAAGCGAAAGCGTGACGACAGCCAGTCGACCGATGCTTTAGGCTTTTGGATTATATTATCTGTCTTGTTTTTAAATAATCTTTAGTTTTAAAAAAAAACTTTTCCCGTGAGGTCACGTGATAACCAAATATGGGATAATAATCTCGATCCAAATGTTACGACGCGTACACTTGAGCAGACTCATGAATATTAATTAGACCGTTCACAACGTTGACAGATCGTTATTATAACAGAAACAAACGTATGTTTTCCATGTATATCTAAAATGATATTATTTGTTATTAATTGTCCGGTGAATTAAACAATTTAAATTGAAACAATTCATAATTCATCATATTATGAATACGTAACAACTTGTAATTTGTGTGTAAAAAGTCGTACTAAAACACGCTGTTTGAAGGGGGCGTGGCATAAATGAAAATGTCCGATTGGGATTTTAAATTTTCCGGACCCCTGGTCACAACCTTTCATCTTTTATCAGTTCAGTCACACCTTGTTGCCAGGCACAGGTCAGTCGCACTTCATTGTCAATTACAATATCAGACAAGGCAGTCATAGACTACAATATCAGACAGGGCAGTCCCAGACAACAATATCAGACAAGGCAGTCATAGACTACAATATCAGACATGGTAGTCCCAGACAAAAATATCAGACATGGCAGTCATACACTACAATATCAGACATGGCAGTCCCAGACAACAATATCAGACAGGGCAGTCCCAGACAACAATGCCAGACAGGGCAGTCCCAGACAACAATACCAGACAGGGCAGTCATAGACAACAATATCATACAGGGCAGTCATACACTACAATATCAGACAGGGCAGTCCCAGACAACAATATCATACAGGGCAGTCATACACTACAATATCAGACAGGGCAGTCATAGACACCAATATCAGACAAGGCAGTCATAGACTACAATATCAGACAGGGCAGTCCCAGACAACAATACCAGACAGGGCAGTCCCAGACAACAATAACAGACAGGGCAGTCCCAGACAACAATATCATACAGGGCAGTCCCAGACAACAATACCAGACAGGGCAGTCATAGACACCAATATCAGACAAGGCAGTCATAGACTACAATATCAGACAGGGCAGTCATAGACACCAATATCAGACAAGGCAGTCATAGACTACAATATCAGACAGGGCAGTCATAGACACCAATATCAGACAAGGCAGTCATAGACTACAATATCAGACAGGGCAGTCCCAGACAACAATACCAGACAACAATATCAGACAGGCCTCCCAGACAACAATATCAGACATGGTAGTCCCAGACAACAATATCAGACAGGGCAGTCATACACTACAATATCATACAGGGCAGTCCCAGACAACAATACCAGACAGGGCAGTCATAGACTACAATATCAGACAAGGCAGTCATAGACTACAATATCAGACAGGGCAGTCCCAGACAACAATACCAGACAACAATATCAGACAGGCCTCCCAGACAACAATATCAGACATGGTAGTCCCAGACAACAATATCAGACAGGGCAGTCATACACTACAATATCATACAGGGCAGTCCCAGACAACAATATCAGACAGGGCAGTCATAGACTACAATATCAGACAGGGCAGTCCCAGACAACAATACCAGACAGGGCAGTCCCAGACAACAATATCAGAGAGGGCAGTCCCAGACAACAACATCAGACAGGGCAGTCATAGACACCAATATTAGACAGGGCAGTCATAGACTACAATATCAGACAGGGCAGTCCCAGACAACAATACCAGACATGGCAGTCCCAGACAACAATACCAGATAGGGAAGTCATAGACACCAATATCAGACAGGGCAGTCATAGACTACAATATCAGACAGGGCAGTCCAAGACAACAATACCAGACAGGGCAGTCCCAGACAACAATACCAGACATGGCAGTCCCAGACAACAATACCAGACAGGGCAGTCCCAGACAACAATATCAGACAGGGCAGTCCCAGACAACAATACCAGACAGGGCAGTCCCAGACAACAATACCAGACAGGGCAGTCCCAGACAACAATACCAGACATGGCAGTCCCAGACAACAATACCAGACATGGCAGTCCCAGACAACAATACCAGACAGGGCAGTCCCAGACAACAATATCAGACAAGGCAGTCATAGAATACAATATCAGACATGGTAGTCCCAGACAACAATATCAGACAGGGCAGTCATAGACTACAATATCAGACAGGGCAGTCCCAGACAACAATACCAGACAGGGCAGTCCCAGACAACAATACCAGCCAGGGCAGTCCCAGACAACAATATCAGACAGGGCATACCCAGACAACAATATCAGACAGGGCAGTCCCAGACTACAGTCAGTATCTTACAGTTAAGTCATGACATACTCACAAGCATATTTCAAAGAGTTTGGACGAAACTCATCTATTGATCAACATTTTTCATGCAATTAAAGGAGGAAATGGAAAGAGAGAAAAAGAAAAAGGAAGAAGAAGAAAGGAAGCGGAAAGAAGATGAACTTCAAAGAAAACAGTACGTACTGTTATATATTAGGCTAAAAAAATGTGTCTTAGTTCCCAGGCACTGCTTTATCATCATAACATCTGCTACATGTTTTGTTTTATTTCCATCTTTACAATATAAATTAATCAGTATATATTTCACATCTCAAACACTTGACCCCGAAAGTGAAATCCTGCAATGCAAAAAAAAATAAATAATGATCCAATATAGCATTCAGTTACTTCCCTTTACAAGCCTACTGCTTTGAATACTGCACATCTTGTGTTATGATCATGGTGGTAGTAGAAATTTGTGTGCTTGTTTTGCCGACAAAACATTACTCCTGGTAAGCCAGGATGAGTTGAGTTGTGACCTGACAATTAACCCCATGTGACTATGTATGAGGTCCGCCCACTGGCGCATACCATTGTGAAGAAAGGGGTAGTAGGTGGTCCCCAACAAGTAGTATGATGGATATGTGCATGTCCTGTCTCGGCTAACAAGTTCTTAGTATGTGCTGATGTGAGGTACCTATGACTGAAAACAGAGACAGCAAATTTGAATAGATAACAACAATTGAGAAGTATTGTGACCATGCTTGAGATTTATTTGTACATTATTAACATTCTTCTTAGCAACACATGTGACCACAGGAGCATTGTCAATTTCATCGTCAAGACTGTGTGCATAACACACGTACACCCTCTCGACCTGTAACACACCAAATTTGTTGGTCCAAATTCTGTGCACCACATACTTGTCTCAAACGTGATTTTGTGAATTGTTCAACTTACACTGGTTTACCAGTAGACATGATTTACAAATTCAATGGTATATACTTCCTGTATTCTAGGAATTGTTTCATACACAGAGATTCAGATTTTGTAATTGTCTTGTAAAATAGCTATCAGCTGAAACTGTACACACACTATCCCCCTGATCTAAGGGTGATTTACTGGTGGTATACCTATCATCCTATCATAAAAGAATGTTTGATGCAATGATGAGAAAACATTGTATCTCTAAAGACTAATTTAATTTCAAGGCATGATTAGCAGTCAAATCTGATCATAGTTGCTGTAAATAATAGTTAGGTGATACAATCAGTTCAGTTACGACTTTGCCAAAATTATTGTATCGTATATCTGAAAAATGTTGAATGAAATTTTGAATGGGTTAATATTATAGATTACAAACATAAGTCCAGACACACAATGACCACTTGTATAATATTATAGATTACAAATATAAGTCTAGACACACAATGACCACTTGTATAATATCATAGATTACAAATATAAGTCCAGACACACACTGACCACTTGTATAATATTATAGATAACAAATATAAGTCCAGACACACAATGACCACTTGTATAACCAGATAGTTAACCCAAAGGTTTTAGTTAAATCTTGTTATTCTGACACTCGACTTTATTCGACACTATTGATGGGAACCGATTAAATCAGTGCTAGTCAGACCCATTAATCCTGCAATCTTGCCCTCCCGACTCCGACTCTGACACGTCTAATTTGCAATGAATTGCTGAAATTACTCATTAATCAGCCACCATCCAACACCATGATCATCAGCATGCTCCGTGGTCTTCTGCCGCAAGTACACATCCCCATGTTTTAATGCGAGACAATAAACAATTAATCCTTTAAATAAATCAAACAGGATTTATCACATCTTCAGATTACTTCAATCTCATTAAAATCAGATCTAAGTTCTGGCTACCAGTGAGGACATCCCATTACAGGTCACGTCAGGACGACTCTTTGTGGGCTTTGACCGACCTATGAAATAACTAACGGGAAGTCGACTTTAGCCAGTAAGAAAGCAGCTTGCTTGAGCTTTGCTGCACAAGTTTTAAACTGGCAACTTCCATTCCAGACAAAAGTATTTTGAATCTGTCATACCTGGCGTAACTGTGATTAGGAATACCCTGTATTAAGCTCTTAAAGGTTGCATGATTACGAAACATTGTGCGCTTTGGTTGCTGTTTTATGGGTTCAAAAATGATCTCACCCGAGGAATCATACGCCATGGTTATAGTACCATCCTCGTTGCTTTCCTTGATGTTTGGTAGGATTGTGCCTAGATCAACTAACTCGCCACAACAGATTTTTTCTCCCACCTGTTGTTTGACATCCACATGGAAGGACAGAATCCCCGTATATTGTGTTCTGATTGGCTGACCAAGCTGCATCACTGGCAGCCTTGGTATGAGCTTCGGGGATTGAAGAGAGATGGTGCGCAAGTGGTTGACTATTTGCGATGGAACAAAGGAGGGATGACACTTGTGGCCCCCCAGCAAGGGATCTAGTGCCCCGGGCACAGTGCTGACCCGGGGAGGAATTAGTTATCCCATGGTTTTGATACGCGAGATAAAGTCATTTAGTAGTTAGTACTAAATGCAAATATGAATATTTCCTTTTTAATTATTTTGTTACAACATATATTTATCATTATCTATCATGTAGTTGTCCGATTTTCGATCATGTATGTTGGTAATACTTAATTTTTTCTGACTTACTCATTAATCTGACATAATCATATGCAACCAACCTTCTTGGATTAACGGGACTTCACTGTCTTTGAAAGTTTTGCTTGTTTGAATAGTTGACAAACAACTGTTGACTCTTACTTGATGCTGTGATAAGATGGTGTTGTCTTGCTCATTACCAGAAAAGCCGAGTTGGAGGCTCGCAGAAAGAAGGAGGAGGAAGAAAAGAAGAAACAAGAGGAAGAGGACAGGAAAGCTGCTGTAAGTTCATATTGGCATGTTTACTTTCTGTGTGTAGGTTACGATACAGTCACAGACCAGTTTTTCCTAGCAGGTGCTATTGTTCTAGTAAGCTTGTAAAATGATGCATTGTTTCAGGCCATCCTGCAAAAACAAATGGAAGAGGAGGTCAAGGCTAATGCGGCAAGGTGAGAATAGCATTGTCAAACATGGCCGACCATATAAACTTTCTACATGTTCATAGTTAAGAGTTAATTTGATATACATTAATAATTGAGGAGTTAGTGTGTCAGGTACATTGAGGACTTTCACCCTTTTTTTTCAAATCACCAGAGGCGGAGGAGAAAAAGGAGGTTTGCTACTGTTTTAGAGGGTTTTAGTAGGTTTGACGTTAAGAGACTTTATTGTTGTCCAATGTGTCAGTTACATAAACTGTAATTTCATGACCTTGTTGATGTTTGACAACATCTCAAAATTGTTAAGATACATCAACAAGAGAATCTAGAAATGCACTTCTTCTATTTGACTGAAATGTTTCATGTAAGTTAATGATATCTTTGTGAAATCACTATATGAAATAATTATTTTTTAACTTATCCTGCATTACTCCTTGATGCATGGACTGCTTGTTCTTGACAGAATGAAGATCTGTGTGAGGTCTTGCTGAAGAAGTTGTCACACAGCTCCCACGTGACCACGGAAGTGATGACGTTTTTGATCAGCACATAACTGCTGTCACTCACAGAAGCAAGACTGGTTTTTTTATCTCTCAGTCATGAACTTGTTTAACCCTTGTGTGTTTGTTTCTAAAGTGAATTTCTCTTGTGACTATATTGTGCCTCCAGTTTGTATCTTCATATATTTCATATGATTTACGCCATAGCATAATTATTTAACACCTGGTGGTACATTTGCGATCTCATGGCTTGCTGTATTCTTTTGTGTTGCTTCAACTTCAGCCACGATCTCAGCTCCCCCGGCTCCTACAGTGTCTCTGCAAGTGCCTTACCAACCGCCTCCCCTGGCGTTTTCACAGGCATCTGTACCTGCGTACCTACAGACGTCTCTATTGGCAAACTAGCTTGTGCGGTATGTCCTCCTCCAAGTCGTCTCAGCAAGCCGTCTCACTCCGGTTCGCTGTTATAGCGGTTACCAATCAGACTCTGAAAGCTCCTTTGTATGATTCTACACCTTGGCCTCAACCAGGTGGCTGATTGGTTGGCCGTCTGGAGGCCACAACTTCTTTTCCTGGACAGGACGTGGATAAGAGGGACATTGTTTTGTTGGACCCCTCCTCCATCCCTCCGCATTCCTTGTCACTCATTCCTCCTTCAAGACACCGAAATACGTCTGCTCCTTCCAGCTTGCCGATTATGCCCACATGCTCGATGAGGACATGCACCACATGACGGGCTCAAACCGCCGCCCACCATCTGCATTCTGGACAACAAGCTCGCCTATTTTGAGACGGAACTCACACGCTCCCTCAAGCCACTCTCCAGCATTGCGTTAATCTCCAGGGCCATTATGCAGGATATTGTGGAGGATAGTCCTGATCGACTGGGCCACCTCACCACACTCCTCTCTTTTACCTCCAGTGACAGGTGGAACATATGAGGATACATTTTCGCGCCGCCCTGTTCGAGATTACGACCACGATTCGCCTTGGCTATCATTCTCTCTGATTGGGACCCAGAGTTCAAGAGAGACCTCCTCTGTCACCCATGGTTGTCCTCCTTGCTCTTTCATGGCCAGGTTTCCAAGACTCACGCCCAGGTGCAGCCTTCACAGGGACGAGACCGCCCTCAAGGCTCTAGCCCACGTCTCCCAGTCCACTCATTCAAGCCATCTAGGTGCGGCACCTATCAACCTAGGCACAACTCCCTTCAGTCTCCTCTTCCTTGGGAAACGAACAGGGGGAAGCAAGCCTTTCAGTTCCAACCAGCCCTGTTGAGACTGCCCCAAGGGAGGGAGCAATGATTGAAAGGACAAGAAGTGAAATGACAGACCCCCGCCCCCAGTTGTCCAAGTTGTCAAGACTCCTGTAGGTGGGAGACCAAGTCACTTCTGGCAAAATTGGGAGATCCTGGGGGACCCATACGTCGTCAACATCCTCCGTCACGGGTACAAGCTCCTTCTGACAGATGACCCGCCTCTCACGTCATCACCCATAGCAGACACCTACCCCCCTAGTCAACAGCAGCTCCTGTGCTTGAACATCAATACACTGCAGGCCAAAGAGGCCATAGAGATTGTACACTCCCCAGCCATAACACCAGGCTTCTATTCGCAAATATTCCTTGTCCCCAAGAAGGGCTCGGACCCATTCAAAATGATTCACAATCTCACCACCTTCAACAAGCACTACCTGGCTCATCCACCGTACATCTTGATAACCATGCTCAGCCCCCTCAGTCCAGTTTGAGGTGTACATATACATGACTGCCCCCTGAACCACCTGGATCCAACCATGCTCCTTCTTCACAGGGACTTCATGCAGTGCCTCCTCCTCCAACTGAGATGGCTGATCAATCTGTGGAAGTCAGAGCTCACGCCTTCATACCGCCTTCATTAACAGCAGGGGCCTCTTTCAAACGGACCGAGACTTCCTCTCTGTACCCAGGGACAGATGGGACAGGATACAACTCAACCTGCTTCCGACACTCCACCAATCATGCACCCTGCGACAAGTGCTCTTTGGTCTCCTAACATCACCTTAGAACCTGACCTCCAGAGGAAAGCTCCCAACTGCACTCCATTCACAAGATCCTGGCCCCCTACATTGGACGCCGGGAACTGTCAGTATCCATCGTCCTCCCGGACTGTCTCATGCCTCATCTGCAGCTGTGGACAGTGTATTCATTGTCTTAGGGGGCGTCTCTTTGACATAGCTTAAGACCTTTTTACCCTTATTCATCAACGCTTCTCTTCAAGGATGGGGAGTGCTCCTGGAAGGGCAGGCTGCCTTGGGGCTGTGGTCCGCCACTCAACAGCATTGGCATATCAACAACCTCGAACTGGAGTTGCTTATACTGTCTCTTTCTCACTGGAAGCAGACCCTCTAGCACGGGTGGATCGCCAACTTGACGGACAACATCACTGTCGTCTGGTGTCTCCAGAACCAGGGTATGATTCACTCCCACTCTCCCCATCAGCAAACATTCCAGTTCTTCAACCTGGTCGATCAAATGAGGCTCCAATTCTGGGTTCAACACATCCAGGGTTGCCGCAACATCCAGGCAGACGTCCTCTCTCGACCGGACAAAGTCGCTGCTACAGAGTGGAAGCTCCACCTGGATGTCTTCGCTCTTGTTTGTCTGTGCCTTGGTCACCTCAACATAGACCTATTTGCCACCAGCAAGAACTACCAGATACGAACCTTTGTATCACTTATATTGGATCTGCAGGCTTAGGTAGTCGACGCCTTCAGCATCCCCTGGGAAGGTCCAAAAGCATATGCTTTTCTGCCTCCTGTACTTCTTCCCAGGGTTATCCAAATCTCAGAGTCAACACAGAGCCTTAATCTGACTTTGATCACGCCCTGGTGGCCAGCGAGGGGCTGGTTCGTCGATCTCAGAGAGATAGCTGCCGCCGACCCTCTCCAACTCCCAAATCTTCTGATTCATCCACACAGCAAGTGACAACATCATATCACCAGACAAGTTACATCTACACATCTGGTCCATTTACTAAAGAGCCTTAATTGCCAAGGGTTACTCACCCAGAACGGTGTAGGCCATTACATTGGCCCATTGACCGTCCACCAGAAGTCGACAGACGACAAGTGGCTTTCCTTTGAAAGGTTTTGCAAGGAAAAATATCAGGATCCCACCTCTGCATCTCCTCAATTCCTGGCTAAGTTCCTGCTGTTCCTTCATCACAAACAGCATCTAAAGGTAAGCACCTACACTACTTACCTTGTGGCCCTCAACTCCATCTTGGCGATTCCAGAAGATCGTAAAATGGCGAAGATCCCGGAACTCCCAAGCTTTACTTCGTTCCTTCCGATTGGAAGACCAGAAGATCCACGCACTAGACATGACACAGGTCAGGTTTGAGCAGGGAGATCATGTGTGGGATGGGACTTTATAACCAATAACCAGCTCCCAGGACAGCCCGACAGATCTTTCCTTATCCGCCTTTATCATTGATATTGGTAGCGGAGTGTCCAGTGAGAGCACTGCAATGTTTCATCAGCCGATCCAAGGATCGCTGCAAACAACGCCGTTGTCTCTTTGTTCTGGTAACTGTGACCTCACAAGCTGAAGTCAGCCGCAATACCATCACCCTTTTGCTAAGAGCCCTCATTCTCCAGACCTATGAGTTCACAGGATAGGATCCTCTGAGAAACAGCAACCCGCATGAGGTCGCCTCCATCATGGCACTTCACAGCAACTACTCCATACATGCCATTATGGAAGGCTATTTCTGGCGTTCCAGTACCGTGTTCGCCAGTCACTACCTGCGAGATGACACCTTAGAAGACATGCAAGGCACGCACAGCTTTTGTCCTTTAGTAGTGGCACAACAAGTCACCTACTCTCCACCTATCCAGAGCCGGCCTCTCTACCTCTCCGGTGTGTACCACCTTTGACTAGATGGCAACATACTACCCACATTTCGGCTCGGTACATCAATTGTAGATTATAATTTCATTTGTCTTCTATGGCATCGATACCTGGATATCCGGCTTACCAAACTCCCTCCTTCCCTGTCAACAGGAACAGTTGATCGATGCTGAGCTTTGCATTTGGCTGAGTGATCTTGGAGAGTTTGGTATGGAAGACTACATCTGAATGTATGCCCTCCACCTTTCCGTCCGTTTCAGATCCATTAAGGAGTAATGCAAGATAAGTTAAAAAATCTAGTAAAATCCTAGATATTATTTTTACTTGTTTTATTATCCTACATTACTGCGTCTAAAGGGGCCCACCCGTCGCATTGCTGCCTCCCCAAGATGCCTGCAAATTGTCCAGTTTGTAGAAGTTATGTGCTGACCCGTGACTACAGGGTTGCTAGTTGAAACAACTTCTTCTTCAGCAACACCTTACACAGCTCTTCATTCTCTCGAGAACAAGCTGTAGATGCATTAAGGAGTATTGCAGGATAAGTATACAAGTATAAAAAATATCTAGGATTTTACTGAATTTTTTGCATTTGTAAGGCAGCAATTTAGACTTTTGTTACATAAGGGAAGGTTTGTTTCCAAAGCTTAACTGTTAAAAATTTTCTTTCTTTTGTATACACATTAGGCAAGCAAGTTAACTCATGCCTTTGGTAGTCAGGAGTTTTTAAAATATTATTTGATATTGTGTTCAAAGGCAAGCACTAATTGCTTCACATAAGAGTTCTTCAGATATACTAGTTGATTGACTGTACTTTTACCGTTGGTGCCTAGACAGCAGATGCTGGATCAAGAACATCGTGACCGGGAGCTGGCTCTACGTCTGGCAATGGAGGACCAGAATGAGGTTGAGGACATACAGCTCCCTCCACCACTACAGAGGTAGGGTGACTGCTTGGACCAGGGGTCCCATATCTATGTTACCTTTATTGTTGTTACATAGATGTGGTAAAAGTGAAAGTTGTGCTTGTATACCACTCTACCAGGGTAGCTGAAGTATTATGTGTTTTACAGATCAGCTGAAGCTGTTGCAAGGCGACAGGCTGCTGCCAACAAGAAATATGACTTGACTAAATGGAAATATGCTGAGCTTCGTGACGCCATCAACACATCATGTGGTAGGCTAATTCCCACAACTTGCAGTATTTCAACAGTTGGTTGTCCCTACACGGACAATGATGGTGACCTGGAATTCACCTTTCTTCTTATGTTCTTATACAATTATGTTTAGTCACCTGTGGACTGAACTGTAGGTCATTCATTGGTAGTTATTCATTGGTTTCAAATATGCTCTTTTTAAACTCACCTGCATGATAGGTTACTATGAGCTAGTATCCTATTTTGGGAAAGTTCAGAACACAGTAAGTGGGCTTCAAACATGCTACTCTTGTAGGAATGGAATCTGGGTCATAGATGTGAGAGGCTTCAACCACTTTCATGCCAACCAACCCAAGGAGCTTGTTAGATTTTTGTCAATCCTATATTTGATTATGTTTACATATTTTGAAATACAAAGTCTATGTTTATAATTATTATTGCGATCTCATATCAGATTAGTGAATTTGTAACAACTCCCTCTTATCTTGTATGTCAGTTTAAACTGACTTTTAAATCTGTTTGATGTATAAAACGGTCAGCTTCTGTGTTTTGGCACTAGTGGAAATGTGTCTAAAATGTAGGTTTTCAGCTTCTAAAGTTAATTCACCCATACGTACCTCACCATGGTCACCTCCAAACATCTGGGTCATGCATGTTTTACTGATGGTTGACCTACATGCACCGATCACGTGCCACACAGTGGTGACATGTTGGTGTACATTTTTTTTTCTAACCAATTTGCCTCTCTCTATGCCTTCTTGACTGCATTGACTTTGTCTTTCGTCATGCGTTATTTTCTTTTGGTTGCCAGCCTCCGTGTTTTTGCCAGTCTTCTTATTGCCAGCTTTTCACCTATTTCCTTGCCTGGATTATGAGTGCTCTGATAATCATGCCAAATGCAGTATTTCAGAGCTTTGTGAGAGCCAGCACCTCATATCTGATCGAAGACTACAGAAAAACCGCCAAAGTCGAAGAAGACACCAGTGGAAAAAAATCATCGGACACATCCTCTACTCCAACGGTCCAAGATACAACGAACCCCACCAGTTCCATTTTTTCGCTGGACGATGACGGAATCTTCAACTCCTTTCTCCCTTAAGACATATCGACCATATCTACAAACCTAAGTTCAAAGTCTCTAGCCTTGACAGCTTCCACAGGCTCAGATGTTCACCATGTATCTCTTACGTCATCTCAGCTTAACGAGACCTCTCGTGCTGCCTTGCACCATTCCCTTGCTTCGTCGCTCCCAGTGACTGTTATGGAGCTCCCTCTCACCCTTGGAAGGTATGCACACGATGGTTACTTCGCCCAAACCTACGGCGCTCACCTTCTACCTCTCAACGATCTAGATCTCCGATCCGATGTTCCTCTAGGGACCGATTTTCAGGGGACCACCAAACGCACTCATCTGACGACACGTCCGACCAAGGTTCATGAGCTTACTACTCTCCGTATTATTCACAAGAGGATCGTCTATCATCAGATGAGAAACAAAATATACTGAACAACAAAAGTTCCTATGACATTGAATAAGATTTAATGCAAAGTTATGTTTTTTACCAAATCTGAAACCATTTCGGTTTGCAACCGATCTTTTTTCCATGATACAATGATTAAAATAATGTTCGCCTCAACGTCGGTACACTCAATCCATCCATCACTATGGCTGAGGTGAAAAGGAGACTTGTCAGTAAATAGAACTTGTCCCCACTGCATGGCCGTCCAGCGTAGATGCTGTCTGCACCACTGTAGATGTGCTTGACGGTCATGTCAAAATGGGATGACTGGCAGGTCTTCTGGCGACAATCCCTGCACATCTGAGGCGACAACGTAGGATTTGTGAAGATATTTGTCGAAGGCCAGGGATGCTTCTTGCAGTCACTGTTGCTGGCTGGAATCGATTTCGTAGGTGTGTTGTTCTTATCCAGTTGTCTTGTTGATTATTGGTGGCCTGCCACTCCGAGGATGGTCTCTGACTGCATTCGTCTGTTGCCAACGTTGCCATAAACACCATATGGTGTTTCTGTGGACGTTAAATTGTCTTGCAACATCACGTTGACACAATCCTTCTTCAAAGTACAAATGGCTCGCAGCTGCTCATTTTCGGACCGGCATGGCATTTCGTAATGTTGAATAATTGTGTAATTTTGTTGTTTTTCTGAGTGATTGTTGTCAGCACGATGCTAAACAATGCATAAGAAATCTCGTTAATGCACATGTTTATATACCCATTCTTGGGTAGTGGAATGCATGGGGCTTGCATAAAAGTCAACTTTTGCACGGAATGCATGCTTTTCTGTAGCAGTTGCGTTTTTGTGACGTGAATCTATAGATGTACTACAATATTGAAAACCAAACTTTACTTGTTTGAAAAATACACTAAAATATTGGTGTCACAGGAACGTTTGTTGTTGAGTATACTTCAATTTGATTCTTGACTGACCATCTAGCATCTACAGTCACTTCTCCCTACCCCAAACCATGACCATCTCCAGCTCAGAATCATCATTCGTGACACTTCGAAGCATCGACAACCCATGCCTGATTACCACCCTTCCAAGATTCGTCGAACCTCATCAAATCGAATCCCATCAGGGAATCATCATTCAGCACCTCTGAGGTTTGACAAATGTCACTGAATCAGTCTTCCTTGGGAAGACATCATTCATCGGAGGTTCTTCGTACCCCTGAGGTTTGACTTACATCACTGAATCAAACCTCTTCGGAAACACAGCATACATTGGAGGTTCAACAAACCTCTAGGGACTGACACACTTAGGATGAGGTTCGACAAGACTCTAAGGTTTGTCGAACCTCAAAGGATCAGGTATACACTTAAGACCCATACTCTCCTAAGGTTCGACGAACCTCTACAGATTCACGTTACCACGGAATGCAGCTCATCGGACAATTGGAGAACTGTTTGTCAACTCATCATGTTTCACAGAGAGAATATTCAGATTCTTCACACTTAGATTTGTAGGATAGATGCTGTAATGAATCTCATCTTTTTTTACTCATTTCTCTTCCTCATCCGGACAATCGACCACGAGATCATCCCTCAAAGTAACTTGCTGCGACATCAGAATGACCAGATTCTTCTGCCTCCATATGTCAAGATTTTTTTCTTCTTTTGTCGGCAAAAGATTGGGCCAGCGAGTCAGCGCAGTCTCAGGACCCAAGCAAAACACTGATTCTCCCAAGTCAGAAGACACAACCTTTTTACACGCCTCACAAACCCATCGTGAATTCCTACACAATCGAGGCATCGCCTTCGAATCTTACTTCGACAACTGCATTCAAGACAACGATGATCTGAACACTCTTCTCTGACACCCCAATTTCACACAGCATCTAGGTCACCAAATAGGTTGGATCATGAACACCATCAAGTCTGAAATGATTCCTACACAATGCCTTTAGTTTATTGGAACCCTCTTCGATGCAAGCCAACACAAAGTTGGTTCACAATGCTTATCCATCCTGCAGACAGAAGATTTTACCATCCACCTCTAAGGGTTGATCTTCTTCTTCAGCTTCCTCTGAGCTGCTCCTTCCATCGACAGCAACCCTCAATCTATGTGTCTTGTGCATTTACATTAGTCACTTGTAGCCAAGGGTTACTCTAAACGAGTGACCAAGACCATCGCTGAGGCTCACAGATCAACAAAAGCACCTAATGACCATGGAAGGCATCTGAGACCTTCTGTCATACGCATGACATTTCCATGCTGCTAAGGCCTCTCCGCAATAAATTGCTGAATACCTTCCTCATCTCTGATCATTCTGTAAGCTTCAGGGTTCCACCCTAGCCACATACCTGTCTGCATTCAATTCCATTGTCACAGCTACAATGGATGCAAAGATCTCTACAGTTGCTTAACTGCAATCATTGATTAGGTCTTACAAGTTGGCGGACTAATCCTCACGGTTCCGACCACTGACCTGGGACCTTAACATCTAACTTCGTCATCTGACTTTGGCTGATAAAGAACCTCTGGCCAAAGACTTCAAGTTGAAGATTGTTTCTTCTGGCCCTTGCGAAGGCGGTTTGAGTGACCGAAATTCATGCATAAAATGTCAACAGAGTGCATTTTGAGCATAACTTACATGGGAAAGTATCACGTACTTCAATCTTGTTTTGGAATTGCTCGGTCATCATTCAAGCCTACACCTCAGCTGGCCTGCCAGCTCCGTCGTATCCAACCCTCATAAGACCTGTGCATACGCCTCCAATATGTTTCTTCACAGTATTTGTTCTCTTCTGCAATAATGGATGGATGCTTCTGGAAATCAAATATGGTCTTCGCATCCCATTACCTCCAAGACATCTCTGTGACGGATGTCCAAGGCCTTCACTAGTTTGGATGCTTGGGTCTTGTAACAACAAGTCTCTAAGACACATCTGCGCAGATAGAGGTGTATAACCAGTTTCTGTTGTATTACGTCTGCCTCGTGTGTTTGTGTTTATTGTACTCAAAGGGGCTTCCCAGACTCAGTCTGCGGTTGAAGGATAATATCGCTCATCTGTAGAGACCCTGGTCTTCAACTTTGAAGTCGCCATTAGGCGCAGCCGAACCCGGGTTTCCCGATCCCTTATCCCACACACCTCTACCTTAAGTATGTTTGCTGGGTAGTGGATTGATGATCATTTTGTGGATGTTGTTGGTCATTCCTCTAACATCTTAATCCATCCACTCAATCATCCCCTTATCCCACACACCTCTACCTTAAGTATGTTTGCTGGGTAGTGGATTGATGATCATTTTGTGGATGTTGTCGATCATTCCTCTAACATCTTAATCCATCGACTCAATCATTCTCAAGCATGATTGAGGGTTCGCCGAAGCATTAAAAGAGATGCCAGACAGGCCAATGCTAATGTTCTTGTAGATTCGACGAATGGGTACATTCCTTCTCAAATATAAGTCATGCTCGTTCGGCTTGGCCCTATGAACATATAACACATATTGTACCCGACTTCATGAGTTTTCCTCTGTTCGCATATCAGGATCTTAACACTCTTTGAGAGAGTATTCCTATCTTCAAGTTTTTTACTTTATTACATATTGTACCACTGTTGAGCTCCTGCTTCCTGATATATATCCTACGGATAAATACATAGTGTGAGATAGGATAAGTTATAAGATATGATAAATTTGGAAATATTACAATAAATTGCATATTGTTATACTTATCCAATTTCACACTTTACATCCCAACCCTTCCGTCCTCACATCACAATTCCTTCATCTATACACTTTTGAATAAGAATGAGTTTGCTGGGTAAGGCATGTGAGTAGCCCAAGTGGGTCAACCAGCATGAAAAACATGCATGACCCAGATGTTTGGAGGTGACCATGGTGATGTGAGGTATGTACGGGTGAATTAATTTTAGAAGCTGGACACCTACATTTCAGAAGAAGTTTCTACTTTGGATTGAAAGAAGAAAAGCTTTGTGTCAGATATAAGTCTAAGAATATATAATTTATTGTAAAATTTCCCATGTTGGCTCTTGCAAAAGGTGTCAACATGTATGCCTTGGTATTTTTTATTTGAACAGATACTTTTTAAATTATAGATCCATACATGTACAAAGAGGCAAATATACTGAACAACAAAAGTTCCTGTGACATTGAATAAGATTTAATGCAAAGTTATGTTTTTTACCAAATCTGAAACAATTTCATTTTGCAACAGATAAAAGACTCCTGTAAGTGTTCAAATGGTTTAATTTGCCATACTGACTTCAGAAAATGCATGATTTCATAAAAAACATGAACTTGCCAAAATGTCAATTTACAAATCAATAGCGTGTGTGTCCACCTCTGGTTGTGATGCAAGCAATACATCTTCGACCAGGCGTCGCACAAAGTCCTGTGGGAAATCTGTCCATATCTGCAGGAGCATGTTTCAAAGTTCCTGGAGTGACTGTGGAACACTTGGTTGACGTCGAAGGCTGATCCATCTCATCCCACATGTGCTTCATTGGTGAGAGATCAGGGGAGTGAGCTGGCCAGGGGATGACATTCACGTTGTTTTGTTGAAGGGGATCCTGAACAAGTCGAGCCTGAACAAGTCGAGCCTGAACAAGTCGAGCAATATGAGGCTGGTCATGTTGAAAGGTAATGCCTGGGCCATGACGACACTAAAACGGTAGAACAACAGGGCCGATGATCTCATCGCGGTAGTGCTGTCCATTGAGATTTTCCACTAACAAACGGGTCCTCTGTCTTGCTGTAATCCGACCCCATACCATAACGCTGCCTTCCCTGAACCGATCTTCTTCCATGACACAATGATTGATGTAACGTTCACCTCGACATCGGTACACTCGAACCTGTCCATCGCTGTGGCTGAGGTGAAAACAAGACTTGTCAGTGAATAGAACTTGTCCCCACTGCATGGCCGTCCAGCGTAGACGCTGTCTGCACCACTGTAGACGTGCTTGACGGTGGTTTCCTGTCAAAATGGGAAGACAGGCAGGTTTTCTGGCGACAACCCCTGCACATCTGAGGCGACGATGTACGGTTTGTGAAGATATTTGTCGAAGGCCAGGGATGCTTCTTGCAGTCACTGTTGCTGGCTGGAATCGATTTCGTAGGTGTGTTGTTTGAATCCAGTTGTCTTGTCGATTATTGGTTACCCGTTGCCTGCCACTGCGAGGATGGGCTCTGACTGCATTTGTCTGTTGCCAACGTTGCCATAAACACCAAATGGTGTTTCTGTTGATGTTAAATTGTCTTGCAACATCACGTTGGCTTGATCCTTCTTCAAGCATACCAATGGCTCGCAGATGCTCATTTTCGGACAGGCATGGCATTTCATAATGTTGAATAATTGCGTAATTTTGTTGTTTTTCTGAGTGGTTGTTGTCAGCACGATGCTAAACAATGCATATGGAATTCCTTTAATGCACATGTTTATATACCCATTCTTGGGTAGTGGAATGCATGGGGCTTGCATAAAAGTCAACTTTTGCATGGAATGCATGCTTTTCTGAAGCGTTTGCATTTTTGTGACTTGATTCCATACATGTACTACAATATTGAAAACCAAACTTTACTTGTGAAAAATACCCTAAGATATTGGTGTCACAGGAACGTTTGTTGTTGAGTATACTAGCAAATGCAGACTGTTTCCCAGGTTGTGTCATCCATCTGTTATGTGTTCACAGACCTGGAACTTCTTGATTCCTGTCGCGAAGAGTTTCACCGCCGCCTCAAGGTCTACCATTCATGGAAATCCAAGAACAAGAAGCGCACGGACAAGGATGAACAGCGAGCCCCAGAGGGTGTGGTTCAAAACGGTATGTTTTTGTTTGATTTCCTCAATGTCTTGTTTTACTCTAGTATATTTGTGACGGGCTGGCAAAGTTTCTCAACCAGTACCCTCAGATGCCCTCCCTCTTACGTAATACTTGGATGTGACATGGTGAAAGTCTGTTTTCAAAGCTTTGTGTTCTTGTGTGTGACAGTCTGTAGTTAGGGGCAGGATTGATACTTAACTACAGAGTCCAACTGGGGTACACCTGGCCCTTGAACCACAGAGTGATCTTACTGCTACCACAATCAGTACTTTCACAGACTTTAATACTGTAGTTGTAGCATTAACATCGCTTTTTATAATGAGACACAGGACTTTAGGTGACAGGTATCATTAAAAGTATTGAACAAAGCAGCTGGTGTGACAATAAGTGGACTAATGTTTGTTCAGCTTCAACACATACATCTTCCTCTTACAAACAATGAAATGGAATTCAAATGAAGATTACAAGGACAATAATTCAGATGTTCGCATATGATCAAGAATACTTAGGTTTATGCACCACATGTAGCCAGTACCAATCTTATATTTCTCCTTCATGTACTCTCAGTAATTCATATCTCACTTTGATTTATACTGAACAGCATTGAAAACGCACCAGCAATAAATCTTGAAATATTACAAAAACAACTTGAGCAATGACCGATTTTGATTAGAACAGACATAGACGGATTATTAAGAAAGACGACAAAGGAAACAGGAATACCACACAGTAATTACATTTACGTCATCAGTGTAAGGAAGACACATAGGGTTAAAATGAAAAGTCAATATCTGGTATGTCCGCCATTGACAGCAACACAGGCCATGCAACGTCTTCTCATTGATCAAATAAGTCTGTGAATAGTGTTCTGGGGCATTCCACTCTTGACGTAGTGTATCTAATTACCGTATTTTCTTGAGTATAGTGCGCACCCATGTATAATGCGCACCCCCCTCTAGCGGATTCAATATTTTTGACCAAAAAAATTTGAATATTATACGCAGAAAAAAAATTACACTGTTCCTCTTCAGCGAAGTCTGTCAAACGAACGGGTGATGAGAAACTTTGTCAGTACAAATTCGAAATTTGAGATAAAAAATAACCAGACATGTTGATTTACCATTTAAATTGTATTTTTGGTTCTACTAGGCATTGTTTTATATCCAGGGATTAAGATTACCTTGTGTATTTTCTCGTAAACTAAGCCGGACACAGCAATCAGCTGTACACACGTTTTCTTGGAATCTACCAGTGATTCGGTCAAGACACACCCAATGATATAACTTTACGGTATTTTTAATGCAAGGATCGGCAAAAATTGTATCTGAGACTTTTTTTTTATCAGGAATAATATATTCCAATATCTTGTTAATTTAGATGCAGCTTTTACTAAACATATTTAAAATAATAATAACCCTAATAACCCATAAAATTAATGAAATAAGTTACAAACATAAGTCCAGATATACAAAGAACACTTTTTATAGCCAGAGAGTGTAATTACATGAATAATTTGCGTACTTCAGTATGGATTTGTTGACATGGTATTTCCGGTGTTACGTGCTCACAGTAATGTCTTTCCATGGGGGGAAAAAACATCAAAACTCTTAATTTGTGTATAATGAAAAAAAGTGTGCACTATACTATACTAGCCACATAAAGAAACTGTGCACGGAGAAAATATAGATATAAGGGCACACCGTCCATATATGAAATATAGGTTTGAACACAGCAATTATTTGAGACATTCAAACGCTCATGCACGTGCCATGCGATATGACGTCATTGATGGGGGCCTATGGACGTGCAATGTGTTACTGCACGTGCATCCTGTGCAGCTGTACACATCATGTGCAACTCAAAATTCGCTGTCACTTTGGAAAGCATGATCTGTGGTCATTCAAAAATTCAAAACTTCTCAGGCGCAGACACAAACATATCACAAGCAAATCATGTCAAGATTGACAGCTGCACAGCGTCATGAAGCCATCGGAATGATCCGAGCGGGAATGAGGCAACAACAGGTGGCAACACATTTCCAATGCCATCGTAACACGATATCGGCATTGGTGAGGCGTTATCAGAACACAAATGACGGTGCCGACCACCCACGTTCAGGACGTCCCCGAGTAACGACGCCAAGACAGGACAGATGGATTTGAGTTACACATCTCCGACACATGTTCCAAACGGCAGTAACGATGTCCCAGACAATTCCTGGACTGCGCCGTATTCATCCCAACACTGTCAGGAATCGTTTACGTCAGTACGGGATTCGACTACGACGCCCTGCCATACGTCCCATCCTGACACACCGTCATCGAGTCAACCTTCTAAGATGGTGTCGAGATCATGTTCGCCAACCTCGTATATGGTGGAGAAATGTTGTCTTTACAGATGAACCGAGGTTCAACATTTCCCACAGTGACGGGCGCCAACGTGTCTACCGGCGTTTGGGAGAACGTTATGCACGCAACTGTATTGTGGAGAGGAATCGTTTTGGAGGTGGCTCTGTGATGATTTGGGGTGGGATAACCGCACGACACCGAACCCCTTTGGTGGTTGTTCAGGGCAATCTCACAGGTGTTGGCCACAGAGATCAGATTCTGAGGCCTGTGGTCATTCCTTTCCTGCATCGTCATGGCCTGGGATTGACATTTCAACAGGACAACGTTCGTCCTCACACGGCTAGGGTCGCAATGGATTTCCTTCACCATAACAATGTCATGTTACTGCCATGGCCTGCAAATTCTCCAGATCTCTCCCCAATAGAGCATGTGTGGGATGAAATGGAGCGCCGTCTGCGTCGTCTTCCACATCCTCCAGATAACGTCCGTGACTTGGCACAGGATTTGAGAAGGATATGTCGTATGACCCCCTACTCCATTTTGATCCTCTGATGTCATCGTAACAGATGTTGTTCAGGTCCCGTTGACATTTTCTTATGGTCCGATCATTCAGCTGCTACAACGTATGCATCATTTTGTTCTTGCTGTGTTGTATTTCAATCCAGAATATATTTTCTCCGTGCACAGTTTCTTTATGTGGCTAGTATATATAGAAAATATGATACTTTCATAAAGTGTCATGTGTTGGTTCCTCCTGCCTTCTGGATTAGATTATTCACATACAGGTATATAGTAATATTCTTACAGGGTTGTGTGGCTGTTGGATGCCCATTGTTGATACATGGACTTGATTGTATTTTATGAGCCAGTGATGTGTTGATGACATAATGTACTGGGTCTGTGATGTGTTGATGACATAATGTACAGGGTCTGCTGCAAGCAGTATTGTATGAGCCAGTGATGTGTTGGTGACATAATGTACAGGGTCTCCTGCAAGCAGTATTGTATGAGCCAGTGATGTGTTGATGACATAATGTACTGGGTCTGTGATGTGTTGGTGACATAATGTACAGGGTCTGCTGCAAGCAGTATTGTATTAGCCAGTGATGTGTTGGTGACATAATGTACAGGGTCTGTGAGGTGTTGGTGACATAATGTACAGGGTCTGTGATGTGTTGATGACATAATGTACTGGGTCTGCTGCAAGCAGTATTGTATGAGCCAGTGATGTGTTTGTGACATAATGTACAGGGTCTGTGAGGTGTTGGTGACATATGTACTGGGTCTGCTGCAAGCAGTATTGTATGAGCCAGTGATGTGTTGATGACACAATGTACTGGGTCTGCTGAAAGCAGTATTGTATGAGCCAGTGATGTGTTGATGACATAATGTACAGGGTCTGCTGCAAGCAGTATTGTATGAGCCAGTGATGTGTTGATGACACAGTGTACTGGGTCTGCTGCAAGCAGTATTGTATGAGCCAGTGATGTGTTGGTGACATAATGTACTGGGTCTGCTGCAAGCAGTATTGTATGAGCCAGTGATGTGTTGATGACACAATGTACTGGGTCTGCTGCAAGCAGTATTGTATGAGCCAGTGATGTGTTGATGACATAATGTACTGGGTCTGCTGCAAGCAGTATTGTATGAGCCAGTGATGTGTTGGTGACATAATGTACAGGGTCTGCTGCAAGCAGTATTGTATTAGCCAGTGATGTGTTGATGACACAATGTACTGGGTCTGCTGCAAGCAGTATTGTATGAGCCAGTGATGTGTTGGTGACATAATGTACTGGGTCTGCTGCAAGCAGTATTGTATGAGCCAGTGATGTGTTGATGACACAATGTACTGGGTCTGCTGCAAGCAGTATTGTATGAGCCAGTGATGTGTTGATGACATAATGTACTGGGTCTGCTGCAAGGAGTATTGTATGAGCCAGTGATGTGTTGATGACACAATGTACTGGGTCTGCTTCAAGCAGTATTGTATGAGCCAGTGATGTGTTGGTGACATAATGTACTGGGTCTACTGCAAGCAGTATTGTATGAGCCAGTGATGTGTTGGTGACATAATGTACTGGGTCTCCTGCAAGCAGTATTGTATGAGCCAGTGATGTGTTGATGACACAATGTACTGGATTTGCTGAAAGCAGTATTGTATGAGCCAGTGATGTGTTGATGACATAATGTACAGGGTCTGTTGCAAGCAGTATTGTATGAGCCAGTGATGTGTTGATGACATAATGTACAGGGTCTGTGATGTGTTGATGACATAATGTACTGGGTCTGCTGAAAGCAGTATTGTATGAGCCAGTGATGTGTTGATGACATAATGTACTGGGTCTGCTGCAAGCAGTATTGTATGAGCCAGTGATGTGTTGGTGACATAATGTACTGGGTCTGCTGCAAGCAGTATTGTATTAGCCAGTGATGTGTTGATGACATAATGTTCTGGGTCTGCTGCAAGCAGTATTGTATGAGCCAGTGATGTGTTGATGACATAATGTACAGGGTCTGCTGCAAGCAGTATTGTATGAGCCAGTGATGTGTTGATGACACAATGTACTGGGTCTGCTGCAAGCAGTATTGTATGAGCCAGTGATGTGTTGGTGACATAATGTACTGGGTCTGCTGCAAGCAGTATTGTATGAGCCAGTGATGTGTTGATGACACAGTGTACTGGGTCTGCTGCAAGCAGTATTGTATGAGCCAGTGATGTGTTGATGACATAATGTACTGGGTCTGCTGCAAGCAGTATTGTATGAGCCAGTGATGTGTTGATGACATAATGTACAGGGTCTGCTTCAAGCAGTATTGTATGAGCCAGTGATGTGTTGATGACACAATGTACTGGGTCTGCTGCAAGCAGTATTGTATGAGCCAGTGATGTGTTGGTGACATAATGTACTGGGTCTGCTGCAAGCAGTATTGTATGAGCCAGTGATGTGTTGATGACACAATGTACTGGGTCTCCTGCAAGCAGTATTGTATGAGCCAGTGAGGTGTTGATGACATAATGTACTGGGTCTGCTGCAAGCAGTATTGTATGAGCCAGTGATGTGTTGATGACACAATGTACTGGGTCTGCTGCAAGCAGTATTGTATGAGCCAGTGATGTGTTGATGACATAATGTACTGGGTCTGCTGCAAGCAGTATTGTATGAGCCAGTGATGTGTTGGTGACATAATGTACTGGGTCTCCTGCAAGCAGTATTGTATGAGCCAGTGATTTGTTGATGACACAATGTACTGGGTCTGCTGAAAGCAGTATTGTATGAGCCAGTGATGTGTTGATGACATAATGTACAGGGTCTGTTGCAAGCAGTATTGTATGAGCCAGTGATGTGTTGATGACATAATGTACAGGGTCTGCTGCAAGCAGTATTGTATGAGCCAGTGATGTGTTGGTGACACAATGTACTGGGTCTGCTGCAAGCAGTATTGTATGAGCCAGTGATGTGTTGATGACATAATGTACTGGGTCTGCTGCAAGCAGTATTGTATGAGCCAGTGATGTGTTGGTAACATAGTGTACTGGGTCTCCTGCAAGCAGTATTGTATGAGCCAGTGATGTGTTGATGACATAATGTACAGGGTCTGCTGCAAGCAGTATTGTATTAGCCAGTGAGGTGTTGGTGACATAATGTACAGGGTCTGTGATGTGTTGATGACATAATGTACTGGGTCTGCTGAAAACAGTATTGTATGAGCCAGTGATGTGTTGATGACATAATGTACTGGGTCTGCTGCAAGCAGTATTGTATGAGCCAGTGATGTGTTGGTGACATAATGTACTGGGTCTGCTGCAAGCAGTATTGTATTAGCCAGTGATGTGTTGATGACATAATGTACTGGGTCTGCTGCAAGCAGTATTGTATGAGCCAGTGATGTGTTGGTGACATAGTGTACTGGGTCTCCTGCAAGCAGTATTGTATGAGCCGGTGATGTGTTGATGACATAATGTACTGGGTCTGCTGCAAGCAGTATTGTATGAGCCAGTGATGTGTTGATGACACAATGTACTGGGTCTGCTGCAAGCAGTATTGTATGAGCCAGTGATGTGTTGATGACATAATGTACAGGGTCTGCTGCAAGCAGTATTGTATGAGCCAGTGATGTGTTGATGACACAATGTACTGGGTCTGCTGCAAGCAGTATTGTATGAGCCAGTGATGTGTTGGTGACATAATGTACTGGGTCTGCTGCAAGCAGTATTGTATGAGCCAGTGATGTGTTGATGACACAATGTACTGGGTCTGCTGCAAGCAGTATTGTATGAGCCAGTGATGTGTTGATGACATAATGTACTGGGTCTGCTGCAAGCAGTATTGTATGAGCCAGTGATGTGTTGATGACATAATGTACAGGGTCTGCTGCAAGCAGTATTGTATGAGCCAGTGATGTGTTGATGACACAATGTACTGGGTCTGCTGCAAGCAGTATTGTATGAGCCAGTGATGTGTTGGTGACATAATGTACTGGGTCTCCTGCAAGCAGTATTGTATGAGCCAGTGATGTGTTGGTGACATAATGTACTGGGTCTCCTGCAAGCAGTATTGTATGAGCCAGTGATGTGTTGATGACACAATGTACTGGGTCTGCTGAAAGCAGTATTGTATGAGCCAGTGATGTGTTGATGACATAATGTACAGGGTCTGTTGCAAGCAGTATTGTATGAGCCAGTGAGGTGTTGGTGACATAATGTACTGGGTCTGCTGCAAGCAGTATTGTATGAGCCAGTGATGTGTTGGTGACATAATGTACTGGGTCTGCTGCAAGCAGTATTGTATGAGCCAGTGATGTGTTGATGACATAATGTACTGGGTCTGCTGCAAGCAGTATTGTATGAGCCAGTGATGTGTTGGTAACATAGTGTACTGGGTCTCCTGCAAGCAGTATTGTATGAGCCAGTGATGTGGTGATGACATAATGTACTGGGTCTGCTGCAAGCAGTATTGTATTAGCCAGTGATGTGTTGGTGACATAATGTACAGGGTCTGTGATGTGTTGATGACATAATGTACTGGGTCTGCTGAAAGCAGTATTGTATGAGCCAGTGATGTGTTGATGACATAATGTACTGGGTCTGCTGCAAGCAGTATTGTATGAGCCAGTGATGTGTTGGTGACATAATGTACTGGGTCTCCTGCAAGCAGTATTGTATTAGCCAGTGATGTGTTGATGACATAATGTACTGGGTCTGCTGCAAGCAGTATTGTATGAGCCAGTGATGTGTTGGTGACATAGTGTACTGGGTCTCCTGCAAGCAGTATTGTATGAGCCAGTGATGTGTTGATGACATAATGTACAGGGTCTGCTGCAAGCAGTATTGTATGAGCCAGTGATGTGTTGATGACATAATGTACAGGGTCTGTTGCAAGCAGTATTGTATTAGCCACTGAGGTGTTGGTGACATAATGTACAGGGTCTGTGATGTGTTGATGACATAATGTACTGGGTCTGCTGCAAGCAGTATTGTATGAGCCAGTGATGTGTTGATGACATAATGTACAGGGTCTGCTGCAAGCAGTATTGTATTAGCCAGTGAGGTGTTGGTGACATAATGTACAGGCTCTGTGATGTGTTGGTGACATAGTGCACTGGGTCTCCTGCAAGCAGTATTGTATGAGCCAGTGATGTGTTGATGACATAATGTACTGGGTCTGCTGCAAGCAGTATTGTATGAGCCAGTGATGTGTTGGTGACATAATGTACAGGGTCTGCTGCAAGCAGTATTGTATGAGCCAGTGATGTGTTGATGACATAATGTACAGGGTCTGCTGCAAGCAGTATTGTATGAGCCAGTGATGTGTTGATGACACAATGTACTGGGTCTGCTGCAAGCAGTATTGTATTAGCCAGTGATGTGTTGGTGACATAATGTACTGGGTCTGCTGCAAGCAGTATTGTATGAGCCAGTGATGTGTTGATGACATAATGTACAGGGTCTGCTGCAAGCAGTATTGTATGAGCCAGTGATGTGTTGATGACATAATGTATTTGGTCTGCTGCAAGCAGTATTGTATGAGCCAGTGATATGTTGATGACATAATGTACTGGGTCTGCTGCAAGCAGTATTGTATGAGCCAGTGATATGTTGATGACACAATGTACTGGGTCTGCTGCAAGCAGTATTGTATGAGCCAGTGATGTGTTGATGACACAATGTACTGGGTCTGCTGCAAGCAGTATTGTATTAGCCAGTGATGTGTTGATGACATAATGTACTGGGTCTGCTGCAAGCAGTATTGTATGAGCCAGTGATGTGTTGATGACACAATGTACTGGGTCTGCTGCAAGCAGTATTGTATTAGCCAGTGATGTGTTGGTGACATAATGTACTGGGTCTGCTGCAAGCAGTATTGTATGAGCCAGTGATGTGTTGATGACATAATGTACAGGGTCTGCTGCAAGCAGTATTGTATGAGCCAGTGATGTGTTGATGACATAATGTATTTGGTCAGCTGCAAGCAGTATTGTATGAGCCAGTGATATGTTGATGACATAATGTACTGGGTCTGCTGCAAGCAGTATTGTATGAGCCAGTGATATGTTGATGACACAATGTACTGGGTCTGCTGCAAGCGGGAGGGTAACTTTCTGATGACACATTCACACATAGCATTGTGTAGGAAGGTGTTTGTGGTGATGGATGTAGGTGTTTGTGGTTATGGTTATGGATATGGATGTATGTTGTGTTCTTGTCTGTGTTATTTCTTTTATGTAGATAGTATGACAAGTTGTCAGTGTAGCACTGCGGCATCAAAAGAAGCAACTGTTTGTACTGTGATGGATTTTTCTTGCTTTTTGTCTGTGCTGATTTGTGCATGTTAATGTTGGTGATTCTGATATGTTGTCACAATGGTGTTGTTCTTTCAGCACCACCAATTTCTAGGGCTGGTGAGTTACCTGGTGTCTCTATCCCAACCTTCAGCATGTTACTTTCCCCACCCTTCCCCCTATATATCACTGCAATACACTCCCTGTTAAGTGTGATGAGATGTATTGAAGCACTGTTTGATACATCGCTGTATCCTACAACCATGAAACAATCTGTTGTAATCACCCAGTGGTGACTCCATTCTTGTTGTGGAACTAAAATGGAAATCCATAGTCACAATTAATCAATATTGGCTGCAATGATGTTGCAAAAAGCACCACAGGCTAAATGTTAAAAATAACCATTAATTTTACTTTTCATGGCCATAGTGTGTACTCCTCAAAGAGGTAAAACAGTAAAGCCTTATCTTTTACCTGGGAGCCATCCTTGGTTGCTGTGACCAGTGCATGTGAACCACCAGGTTCCTAATTTCTCTCAGCTTTGGCTTGTGCTGTGCCGAAGTGTTTCCACTTTGCACACTTGACAAGTTTGTGCTCTGGCATTGTACCTTATGCATGGATGTTTTGCCACCAGGACCATCATTTCATTCCCTCTGAAGGATGAAGAGCTACACCCCTTATGTTTGTCTTGTTGCCAGGCAGGCTACATGCTTATGTGTGGGCTGAGATGAAGCTACATGGGTGGAGCATGAGGAGTATGTCTCTGCAGCTGCTTCAGGAAAGAGCAGTACTCAGCATGCAGGGTAGAGAGGGGGGAATACAAATTGTTTGTCCTCTCATTCTTTCGAGACACCAGCTAAATCATTAAGGTTGTGGGGCTCACTTCATCTCCCCACATATGTTATCATGAGGTGTTGAGTGTGCCTCTGCTGCTGCCTGTCTCCACAGCCATGGTGCCCCTCCTCCCATGGAGATTGAGCGTGTAACACCATAATCAGTCTCTTCTTAGATTATTGGTTGGACAAGAACTTGCTCCCCTGAACCCCTCAACATTGGTACAATGTGTGAAGGCCATTTCCGGTGTTCCCCACCGTGATGTTGCTGGAATATTGCTGAAAGCGGCGTAATACCATACTCACTCACTCCCCTGAACCCTGTAATGTTGATGTTCGAAAATCCTCTCGATCTTGGCATTCCTTCACTGGTACCCAATTTAGGGTCCTGCCTATTTGGCTCCCCTGTACCTGGACTCGACCCGGTGTCTCTGGTCTTTAGACCTTGTTCACACCTTTGGCAGGCTCCGGGTTTCCTGACATGGACTTTTCCTACTTTATTTTGGCTCAACTCAGCTATTGAGGTCCTGGGAATACCTGCCAAAGATGGCCATTTCAGGTACCTCCAGCTGAAAGCTAAGCTTTTGCCGTTTGACCTCTGTGAGGAGTACATTATAGAGTTTTGTCATTGATTGAGCAAGTTGAGATAACTCAATGGTATTGTAATATTTAAGGGAATTATACCATGAATTTGGAAATACCCAATTCAAATTGGTCAATCAGAGGTTTAAAATCACAATAAGTACCTCTGATTGCAACATGATTTGATTATTTGATTTGACCTGGCTAAAAGATGTAAAACAGTGTTTATTGTCACTTTCACAAGCACCAGCATGTCTGGCGCAAATATCCAGCAAGACAGGTGTTAATTAAGTTTCATGTATAAAACCACCTTTTTTTCACTCCTGTATATACTCATTTATATGGTGGCATCTGCTCCTGCATGAGCCTACTGCCCCAACTCACCAGAACACACTGGTGTACTGTATAGTGGTCAATTTTAGTGAGTATGTGTAACAAATACTATATACCTTGAAATTAATGTGTCTCCAAATTATTACGACTGCTGACCTCTAGCCAAAAATGCAACTCAATATCAATGCAACTCCATCAAACCCCCTCCCCAGTGATACATATCCTTACCTTTAATCCAACCTTTACCTTAATCCAATCAAACAGCAAATAGCACTGCTTATTAGCACTGAGTAGAGCACTTCTGTAAAAACAATAAACAGTGTTTTTCTAAAAAACAACACAGTTTAAATGTGTATTCTGTTGACTGGCATGAAGGAAGTTCAAAGACAATAAAATAATTGAACCAACAAGAGTTCACTAATTGGTATGCAGAGGTGTCAACAAGCTTGAAGGCAAATGACAGGACAAAGGCTATAGATCTGAGTGTGATGATGCCTATCTGTGCGAATTGGGTCATGTCAGCCTTTCACAAAGTGTTGCATGGGTGGCATCTGTCTGGACAGCTGGAGTGTTCAGTGATGCCTAGTTTGACACAAGTGGGTAGAACTCTTGACCCCAGCAGTGATAGCTCACCGATGCCTATTGTGTAATTCCTATTTCTATTCTTTGAATGACATTGTTATATACTTGTTACAACTGCTGCTCAATAAACCGTGTTTGTGTTTATATTCAAGCTGGTATTTCCACTATCCAAAGTGTTTAGTGACTCCCTCTTATTGTTGATAGTAATATTGGAGACATAAATGCGAAGTTTAATAAATGCGAACATTAAATTCACGCTCGCATTAATTTCAAGGTTTACAGTATTATCTGGTGTTTGGTGGAGTATTGAACAACTGGTTTGTGATAAACAAAGTCTTGTATAAGCAATTGTGAAGAAAGGTTGGGCAGACAGGGTGATGGTCATGTGCATGTAAATTTTACTGATATTGCAAGAGATGCTGCATGTGTATGTATGCTAGATAAAAACATTATTATGTAGACCCCTGTAGACACTGTCTTCTTATGGCTTAAACTGTCTTCACATATGTTAAATGTAGAACATACACTGTCTTTACATTGATTTATGTTGCATATACTGTCCTCACCTGGGATATATGTAGCACACACACTGTCTTCCCGTGGGATATGTGTAGAACATACTGTCCTCACATGTGATATTTGTAGCACATACACTGTCTTCACATGGGATATATGTAGCACATACACTGTCTTACCGTGGGATATGTGTAGAACATACTGTCCTCACATGTGATATTTGTAGCACTTACACTGTCTTCACATGGGATATATGTAGCACATACACTGTCTTCACATGGGATATATGTAGCACATATACTGTCTTCCCGTGGGATATGTGTAGCACATACACTGTCCTCACACGGCTATATATAGCACATACACTGTCCTCACATGGGATATATGTAGCACATACACTGTCTTCCTGTTGGATAAATGTAGAACATACTGTCCTCACATGTGATATATGTGGCACATACACTGTCTTCACATGGGATATATGTAGCACATACACTGTCTGCACATGGGATATATGTAGTATGTCACATGTCATTAGATTAGGTGATGTTTGCATGAAATCAAAATCTGTAGGACAGCTGGCAGAACATACAACAACATCTACAGTCTTCAGGCACAATCGGAATATGTCCCTTCAGTTTGGGGATCTCATTGTAAATGCTGAATAATACTTAAGCCTGGTTCTTGACTTTGTTGTGTCTATAATGTATTGTTGACACAGTACGTAGTAAAATTGTTGCCTTAATTGATCCTTTTACCTTGTCTTTTGTGCAATCTGCAATATCTAGGAATGAGAGAATAACTGTGACCATTTATTGTCTGCCAGCTGAGAGTATGTCTATGGCACCAGCACGCCAGGCCAGTTCCCAGGCGAAGGCAGAACAACGCTACTTCCGGATCCCTTTCTCTCGCCCAGCAGACGAGTACAGAGATGGAGGTGTGGAGAAGAAACATGGCTTCTGGTTTGCCCACTTTGATGGTCAGTGGATAGCCAGACAGATGGAGTGTTACCCTGGGAAACAGCCAGTTCTCTTTCTGGCAGGTAGGTGATCTCAGCAGACTGTCAGAGAATAGTGAGTACTTCTGGTGACTCTGTCTAAGCATTAAATCAGTGATCTGTGTACTGGTTATTGTTGAGTGCAGTTTCATGATTCAGGCAGCAATAAGTCATCTATTTCACGGCAGCCTGTTATTAAACAGTGACTCACAGCATGGGCATTGATCCATGCCCTTGAGGCACAATGACATGCATTCCACCAATTTACACATCGTAACACCATCTGTTTTGAAAATTATTTTTTCCTGAATGATGCTGGTTACAGTGTTTACAAAATTCTTACCTGATCTTACCTGGTTGCCATGGCACCATTATTGAAAATGTCATCAGTTTTCATGTATCTTAGTGAAATTTGATATGACTTACAACAACAAATTATGTTTTCCTGTATCAAATCGATATTGCCATTGGTCATGTAGTACTCTCAAGTTATTCTGTGAGGAAGTCTGTTTAGTAGAGATCTCTGTTATATCTGTTGTATATCCTTTTTCACCCTTGTATGACTCTACTGATCATAATATTCAAGATTTTAGATGAGCTACTATTGTATTGTTGCATCTTCCTGATAACTGTAGGATTTGAAAGGCATTAAGAAGTGATACACATAAGGAAAAGAATATATATATGTCAACTTCTTTATTATGAGGAACACAATTTTTCGGAGTATATCCTTACTCCTTCATCATATACTGAGAAACATTGTGTTCCTCATAATATAGAAGTTGACATCCATATATTCTTTTCCTTTTGTAGTGTAGGTGTTCCTGATTTTACAGCTACTCAAGTTTCTATGAGGAATAAAAAATCAAAGTCCTTTTCTTTTCATTTTATTTGGTCAGTTTATAAATGGTGGATAAACTTTTATTCAGAAATAACTAAACATGGTTACAATGTATTTGTTATATGATGGCTGTGTATGACACTGCCTGCTGTCTGGAGCTACCAGAGCAATGGTACACTGACTGTTGACTTTCCCCTGCAGGTGTGGATGACATGCAGATGTGTGAACTGAGCCTACAGGAAACTGGTTTAACCAATCGGAAGGGAGCTGAAATTTTGGAGAATGAGTTTGAGGAGGAGTGGAGCAAATTTGATGGTGGAGCTATTCTAAAGAAGAATTCCCAGAGAGTCTCCTCAAAATACCTGCAAAAGAAACTAGGCATTACTAAATAATTATTTTAATTAGTTCAGTGCATATCAGATGTAGAGTATTTATAACATGGTGAAAGAGCATATTTGTATATGAGGCTTGATTTACTGAGAACAGACACAGATTACTAATCCATATTACTGTCCAGTGACCTTCAGAAACAATTGATCAAGGATGACATTTCTCCTGAGAATCAGGTGGCAGTGAGAACTTGACAAAGAGAAACCCAACACATCTTAGTTCAGTTTTGACATACAGGAAGAACAAGTGCTGTTTAAGAAGTAGAGTGACTGTTATACACCTCTAGTTTGGTATGTGCTTGTTTATTTGGTATGAGGGAACATTTGATGGTTGGTAGACTACATTTATTGGTCAATTAACATTGAGCCTCTCTTTGATTATGTAGGCAATTTTGTTAAATGTTATTGAAACATACTGAATTCAAATCTTTACACCAGCCTTTTTTTGTGAAACCAATCTTTAATACTGTCAAAGATTTATTATTGTTAAGTGTGTTTTAGAATGTAAGTATTGACTATAGCATGTTTTATTTGTACTTAGTTGTGTTCAGGTAGAAGGTAGGCTGCTGGCATGCCCTGTTGTTATGTTTAGTTTATGGCATCAGAACAGATTACCAGTTTAGTTCCAGTGCAGGTCGGGAGGATTACTGATTAATTAGACTTAGACAATACAAACAAATGTTTACATGTTAATAACATGTTGTGTGGCATAACATCTACAGGAGACAGTACTGTTGGAGACTTAAGACTTCATGGCCAACATGTTGTGGGGTGTTGACATCACATGCCTCC
Source organism: Haliotis cracherodii (assembly GCF_022045235.1). Taxonomy (NCBI): domain Eukaryota; kingdom Metazoa; phylum Mollusca; class Gastropoda; order Lepetellida; family Haliotidae; genus Haliotis; species Haliotis cracherodii. The sequence goes on from NW_027266286.1 coordinate 38,430,524, forward strand.
AGTGGCCAACATGTTGTGGGGTGGTAACATCACATACCTCCTGTGGCCAACATGTTGTGGGGTGGTGACATCACATGCCTCCTGTGGCCAACATGTTGTGGGGTGGTGACATCACATGCCTCCTGTGGCCAACATGGTGCTGAGTGGTGACATCACATGCCTCCTGTGGCCAACATGGTGCTGAGTGGTGACATCACATGCCTCCTGTGGCCAACATGTTGTGACCAGGTTGTGGGAGAATGTTTTCAAGGAATTGCATTTGAAACTTCCCTTATACAAATAATTATCTTGTGAAGTTGTGTAGTTTGTTATGTCGTAACTTTTATTTATTGTTTAAAATGCTTGATTACGTTGTCGATTTATGTCCTACTGTCTCTTGAAATGAAAATCCATCAAGCATTCTTATATTGTGATTCCACAGTGTTCTCTACATTTGATGACATGTCCCTGCCTCAGTAGGCTCAATGTTGTGGTCTTCATGTGATTGTTACTAGTATGAAATAATTCAAGTGTCAACCATCTCTATGATGACTGGCAGAATTACACCAGCTATTTTTATTATTGTTTCACCTTATCGGAACACCATCTGTTCTGAATAACATCACATATTTACATTTCAGTCCTCTTTTATCCCTTTATCCCTTTATCCCGTGATCACACCAACAATTAGGATATATTTTTAGATGTTTTTATGGAGTACAAGTGATACTGCAATCATTCCTGGCACATGGTGACTGTCATGTTTTCCTGGAGTACCACAAGTTGTGGGTTATATACAAGCCAGAGGATAAGTGTACTGCACTGTGCCTGTCCCACAGATCCCTCCATACTCTGTGCTATGCAGTTGTCTGTACACCAACAGGGAACATGTTGACTTGTTAACAGATTAATATTTGTTTGTTCATGTACAAGAGTGAATATAAGTACTGTTATTTGGTCTGTTTGTGTCTGAAGTGAAGTGTGTTGATGTTTTGTGTTGATCCATTGAGACCCTAAATATTGCATTCCCCCGAGGGCAGTTTTATGTTCTGGTCATCCAACCTGACACTGGCTTTTGTGCTCCGTGGAGCTGATCTGGTAAATTAAGTAAAAGCACAAATGATATTCTATAAGAAAATGTGGATGAGAAAGGTGAAGATGTTTCTGAGGTCGCCCACCAGTAAAGTAAGGTATATCATTGCAACATTACAATTTCAGGTTAATTGACTTCCTAAATATTATGCCTTCTCTTAAAAAAAGATAGTGCTTGTTATAGGATGAAGTGTTCATCTGATCTGAATCCTCCATTCATTGTAGCATCTGCTAGATCCCATAACAAATATCCTAATTCTGATGATTTTTAGAAAAGATTATTAGAAGCAATCCTAATGAACCATTTATGAGTAGAATAAATGAAGAATGCTGTGGGGCAGGTGTCACATGAAGCTACAGCTTGGTCAGATGAAACCTCATGTAAGCTGAACCTATGCCGCTGGTAATTCAGGCCACCCAGTGTATCTTCACATCTGGTCATGACAAGCTTGTGGGCCTACAAGCCTCACTTGTGACACATACATATGGCATGTGCTTACTGTTAATAATTGGGATACCAATGGTCTGGGTCACAGTTTACAATCCCACCTATTTATCTATATTTTACCCCTTTTTTTTTCTTCATGGCTTTTGCAGAATCCTACGTACACATGCATACCGATATCCTATGGTTAAATGGTATATAGCCAACAGCTGAAAGTCAATTGTTTGTGGTTGGGGGAACTTCAGATTCGGACACAAAGCTTACTTATGAAACTGTTCAAAATGAAACATGAAGTGTTTTGTTGGGCCAGCTCTGTGAATGTATGCACAATTTGGTCATGTTTACAGCACCATCACTTATTGTTGGCCATGTCACTCAGTCTATTCTAAGCTTCTCTGTATTGTGTGTAATGAATAAAGAGGATTGACACCAAATGTTTCAATGTTTTTGTTCGACAGATCCTGAAACAGAAATAATTAACTTATGGATTTTAACTTTTGTTTCAATGTGAACTTGATGTTACACATGGGTCACTCTTGACCTTTTCAGACCTGTGTCCTGCCATAATGATGAAAGATACCAAGTTTCATTAACTAACAGAAAATCCTTGAATTAGTCAGGAAAGTTTTTGACTTGCAGGACTACCTTACAACTTGACATATCAATGTGCAAATATTATTTCCTAGGGTTGTAAAGGTGACACATAATCTGATTGTGTGTCATTACAAGGGAGATGTGTACCAAGTTGCATTGATGTACAGTACATACTTTTTGAATTATCAGGCCTCCAGGATGATCTTGAATACCTATGACATGTGTCAAACATTTCCCAGGTTATAAAGGAGATATGACACTAGTATCCATGGAGTGTCTATTATGTATATGTGGCTACTTACATATTGCCTATTGAATGTGCTCAATTCAACATTCAGGGAATTGCATGAAGAAAGCCATGATTGTAATGTAAGCAATTGGTTGCTTTGATGTGAGGTTGGTTTTACACCGCTTTTAGCAATATCACAAGCATGGACACCAGAAATGGGCAATAAAACCCTGGTCTTCGGCATGACGAGCAAATGCTCTAACCATGAGGCTACACAACCGCCTCTTATTGCTTTCTAACAATAATAATCATGACAGCAAACAAATGATAAGCATTGGGAATTCACTCTGACAGGTTGCTAATGATCTCAACAAACCAAGGTGTGATTTCAGTGTGGAAGATCCCTGTACTGCTAAAAGTTTACCTCAACCCCATTCTTGATAGACACAATTTTTTTATGGATAACAACTTCTTTAATACTGTAAAAAGCGACGTTTCGGTATAGATCCTTATACCGTTGTCAAGCAAGACTGAATGAGGGACATAGTGCAGAATATATATAGCAAGTGGAGGATTAACAGTAACGACAAGGGCATACATGAGTGGGATAACATAGGTAGGTGTGACAACAAAGGGAAGTTGTTATCCATAAAAAAATTGTGTCTATCTTGTCATCCGCCAACTTCTAAGTAATGCCTATCAAACAAGTTAACCCCATTCTTCATTTCTGGGATGAACTTGAAAGTCATGTGAGCCAACATCTTGTAGTATCTTTCAATCTGGACTGTCTGTTTGCAGCATTGCTAGACACAAGCCATTGATTAGTAACCTCATCCAGAGCATGGTCAGACAATTTGACATGACAACACATAGACATTAATTACATTGTAAAAACAGTACGTTTATTACATTACTGACATGTTCCACAACAAAAACTGCAATTGCTACATGGCAACACAGTATCTGAGGCTAAGAGTTGCTGTTAATACTCTCTTCTTCCTTGTAGCACTTGGCCATAATGAACCTGTCCCTCATCAGTTTAAATAATGTATAGTAGTTACAGAACAGAATGAGAGCCAGGCAGATGATGTGACTCCACTCCATGCACTGCAGCAAGCGGAAAAACTGATATGCCACCAACAACCAGGCCAAGATTAGCAACCAGTTGATAACCCGAAGTGGCTTGTGAAACAGGAACTGCAAAATTAAAAGAAAATATGAAAAAAAGACACTCGGTAATGTAGCATTGTTTGTAGTACTCAGCACATATCCAATATAACTACATGTGTGCTTTGTAAGCATTTTCATAAACTACTGAACACTTGTCTTGAATCATATTGTTCTTACAAAGGGGCCCATGTTTCACAAGGCATAATTATGGTAATAAACATATATATTCCAACAATTGAAAGAAAATATTCCACTTACATAAAATCTGCCATGCATGCTGTTTCCTGGTTCAGCTGTGACATTTATACCTTCAGCTTTAAACAAACCCCTGACATGTTTGACTAGAGCACCTTGTGGCCACACCTGCAGCTCCGACCACCTGAAACAAAAGACATACAGGGGCTACTGAGTGAGATCAGACACACAGGGACTGTACACCGACAACAGACATACAGGGAATGTACACTGACAGCAGACATGCAGGGTGTATCCAGTGACACCATACATACAGGGTGTATCCAGTGACAGCAGCCATACAGTGTGTATCCAGTGACAGCAGCCATACAGTGTGTATCCAGTGACAGCAGCCATACAGTGTGTATCCAGTGACAGCAGCCATACAGGGTGTATCCAGTGACACCAGACATACAGTGTGTATCCAGTGACAGCAGCCATACAGAGTGTATCAAGTGACACCAGACATACAGGGTGTATCAAGTGACACCAGACATACAGGGTGTATCAAGTGACACCAGACATACAGGGTGTATCAAGTGACACCAGACATACAGTGTGTATCCAGTGACACCAGGCATACAGGGTGTATCAAGTGACACCAGACATACAGTGTGTAACCAGTGACACCAGACATACAGGGTGTATCAAGTGGCACCAGACATACAGTGTGTATCCAGTGACACCAGACATACAGTGTGAAACCAGTGACACCAGACATACAGGGTGTAACCAGTGACACCAGACATACAGTGTGACACCAGACATACAGGGTGTATCCAGCGACACCAGACATACAGGGTGTATCAAGTGACACCAGACATACAGGGTGTATCAAGTGACATCAGACATACAGGGTGTATCAAGTGACACCAGACATACAGTGTGTTTACAGTGACACCAGACAAACAGGTTGTATCAAGTGACACCAGACAAACAGGCTGTATCAAGTGACACCAGACATACAGGGAGTATCAAGTGACACCAGACATACAGTGTGTATCCAGTGACACCAGACATACAGGGTGTATCCAGTGACACCAGACATACAGGGACTACACAGTGACACCAGACATACAGTGTGTATCCAGTGACACCAGACATACAGTTTGTATCCACTGACATCAGATGTACAGGGACTACACAGTGACAACACATACAGGGACTATAAAGTGACATAAGACATACAGGGTGTATCCAGTGACACCAGACATACAAGGGACTACACAGTGACAGCAGACACATAACAACACATACATGGACTATAAAGTGACATAAGACATACAGGGTGTATCCAGTGACAGCAGACATACATGGACTACACAGTGACAGCAGACATACAGGGACTACACAGTGACAGCAGGCATACAGGGACTACACAGTGACAGCAGACATACAGGGACTACACAGTGACAGCAGACATACAGGGACTACACAGTGACAGCAGACATACAGGGACTACACAGTGACAGCAGGCATACAGGGACTACACAGTGACAGCAGTCATACAGGGACTACACAGTGACAGCAGGCATACAGGGACTACACAGTGACAGCAGACATACAGGGACTACACAGTGACAGCAGACATACAGGGACTACACAGTGACAGCAGGCATACAGGGACTACACAGTGACAGCAGGCATACAGGGACTACACAGTGACAGCAGACATACAGGGACTACACAGTGACAGCAGACATACAGGGACTACACAGTGACAGCAGACATACATGGACTACACAGTGACAACAGACATACAGGGACTACACAGTGACAGCAGACATACTGGGACTACACAGTGACAGCAGGCATACAGGGACTACACAGTGACAGCAGACATACAGGGACTACACAGTGACAGCAGACATGCAGGGACTACACAGTGACAGCAGGCATACAGGGACTACACAGTGACAGCAGACATACAAAGGCTACACAGTGACAGCAGACACTACTCTATATGTATTCTAAGATGTCTATACCAGTGACACCCGACATACAGGGTGTATCCAGTGACACCAGACATACAGTGTGTATCCAGTGACACCAGACATACAGTGTGTATCCAGTGACACCAGACATACAGGGTGTATCCAGTGACACCAGACATACAGGGTGTATCAAGTGACACCAGACATACAGTGTGTATCCAGTGACACCAGACATGCAGTGTGTATCCAGTGACCCCAGACATACAGGGTGTATCCAGTGACGCCAGACATACAGGGTGTATCAAGTGACACCAGACATACAGGGTGTATCAAGTGACACCAGACATACAGAGACTACACAGTGACAGCAGACATACAGGGACTACACAGTGACAGCAGGCAAACAGGGACTACACAGTGACAGCAGACATACAGGGACTACACAGTGACAGCAGACATACAGGGACTACACAGTGACAGCAGACATACAAATGCTACACAGTGACAGCAGACATACAGGGACTACACAGTGACAGCAGACATACAGGAACTACACAGTGACAGCTGACATACAGGGACTACACAGTGACAGCAGGCAAACAGGGACTACACAGTGACAGCAGACATACAGGGACTACACAGTGACAGCAGACATATAGGGACTACACAGTGACACCAGACATACAGGGTGTATCAAGTGACACCAGACATACAGTGTGTATCCAGTGACACCAGACATGCAGTGTGTATCCAGTGACACCAGACATACAGGGTGTATCCAGTGACGCCAGACATACAGGGTGTATCAAGTGACACCAGACATACAGGGTGTATCAAGTGACAGCAGACATACAGAGACTACACAGTGACAGCAGACATACAGGGACTACACAGTGACAGCAGACATACAGGGACTACACAGTGACAGCAGACATACAAATGCTACACAGTGACAGCAGACATACATGGACTACACAGTGACAGCAGGCAAACAGGGACTACACAGTGACAGCAGGCAAACAGGGACTACACAGTGACAGCAGACATACAGGGACTACACAGTGACAGCAGACATACAGGGACTACACAGTGACAGCAGACATACAAATGCTACACAGTGACAGCAGACATACAGGGACTACACAGTGACAGCAGACATACAGGGACTACACAGTGACAGCAGACATACAGGGACTACACAGTGACAGCTGACATACAGGGACTACACAGTGACAGCAGGCAAACAGGGACTACACAGTGACAGCAGACATACAGGGACTACACAGTGACAGCAGACATACAGGGACTACACAGTGACAGCAGACATACATGGACTACACAGTGACAGCAGACATACAGGGACTACACAGTGACAGCAGACATACAGGGACTACACAGTGACAGCAGACATACAAATGCTACACAGTGACAGCAGACATACAGGGACTACACAGTGACAGCAGACATACAGGGACTACACAGTGACAGCAGACATACTGGGACTACACAGTGACAGCTGACATACAGGGACTACACAGTGACAGCAGGCAAACAGGGACTACACAGTGACAACAGACATACAGGGACTACACAGTGACAGCAGACATACAGAGACTACACAGTGACAGCAGACATACAAATGCTACACAGTGACAGCAGACATACAGGGACTACACAGTGACAGCAGACATACAGGGACTACACAGTGACAGCTGACATACAGGGACTACACAGTGACAGCAGGCAAACAGGGACTACACAGTGACAGCAGGCAAACACGAACTACACAGTGACAGCAGACATACAGGGACTACACAGTGACAGCAGACATACAGGGACTACACAGTGACAGCAGACATACAAATGCTACACAGTGACAGCAGACATACAGGGACTACACAGTGACAGCAGACATACAGGGACTACACAGTGACAGCTGACATACAGGGACTACACAGTGACAGCAGGCAAACAGGGACTACACAGTGACAGCAGACATACAGGGACTACACAGTGACAGCAGACATACAGGGACTACACAGTGACAGCAGACATACATGGACTACACAGTGACAGCAGACATACAGGGACTACACAGTGACAGCAGACATACAGGGACTACACAGTGACAGCAGACATACAAATGCTACACAGTGACAGCAGACATACAGGGACTACACAGTGACAGCAGACATACAGGGACTACACAGTGACAGCAGACATACAGGGACTACACAGTGACAGCAGGCAAACAGGGACTACACAGTGACAGCAGACATACAGGGACTACACAGTGACAGCAGGCAAACAGGGACTACACAGTGACAGCAGACATACAGGGACTACACAGTGACAGCAGACATACAGGGACTACACAGTGACAGCAGACATACAGGGACTACACAGTGACAGCAGGCAAACAGGGACTACACAGTGACAGCAGACATACAGGGACTACACAGTGACACCAGACATACAGGGACTACACAGTGACAGCAGACATACAGGGACTACACAGTGACAGCAGGCAAACAGGGACTACACAGTGACAGCAGACATACAGGGACTACACAGTGACAGCAGGCAAACAGGGACTACACAGTGACAGCAGACATACAGGGACTACACAGTGACAGCAGACATACAGGGACTACACAGTGACAGCAGACATACAGGGACTACACAGTGACAGCAGACATACAGGGACTACACAGTGACAGCAGACATACAGGGACTACACAGTGACAGCAGACATACAGGGACTACACAGTGACAGCAGACATACAGGGACTACACAGTGACAGCAGACATACAGGGACTACACAGTGACAGCAGACATACAGGGACTACACAGTGACAGCAGACATACAGGGACTACACAGTGACAGCAGGCAAACAGGGACTACACAGTGACAGCAGACATACAAAGGCTACAAAGTGACAGCAGTCACTACTCTATATGTATTCTAAGATGTTTATATAGATATATCAATCTATATATATACACAGGGTGCAGACATACTGATATATATACTGATACAACCTATTGCAAATTCTCTCTCTCTTTGATCCCATAAAAATGAATTCAAAATGTACCCCTCCACCAGGGGATGCTCACCACCAGGTAGCTAATCAGTTATCTTTCCTTGAACCGCCAATTACCTCTCATCTGAAAACCTTCAGATGGAGGAAAGCAGGCCAGATCTTAGAGCAGTTGTATCAGGAGAAGTATAATAATAATATTAACATTCTATTCAGGTAAATTATTTCTTATCCTGATACAACATATTGCAAAATGAACCCACAGTTGGTGGAGGTGTCTGTAGTCTGTGATGCTAATCTGTCAGTAACCTGGGCAGGATTAAGTCATGTTCTAGATCTAGGCTGAAGCGCCTTTGTTCACTAATCCCATATCACCAGTCACATCTTTCCCTCACAATATTTATTGACAAACCACATGACATAACACAAAATATCGGGTAAAACTGAAGTTCAATTGTTTCTACGTGCACGCTGGACTGTCAACTGCTGCACTAACACCAGTGATCGAAACTGGTATCTCTTAACCAAAACACCAAGGTATTCAAAGGTGTGCACCTCGCCAAGCATACTGCCATGGCAAAAACAATATGAAGGACATTTTTCTGGGAAAGAAAATGTATTGACGCTGCTGCTCATGACACGTAGGGATTAGTGGGTAAATGTCCTTATAACACACTCACATCAGATGCATTTTGAACTGGTGCTTCTGATCTTCAAGGTGAAAGCTCTTAAGCATTGCCATTATCTCTAGAGAAGTACTCTCCATATGCTGCCAACTGTGAGTGCATAGCCACTACAAATGTACCAACGGCAGCTCTCTGCAACTTACAAGTGGGATTGATTCCTGTCTTCAGACTGCACACCATTTAGAGTAACAGAATAACACTATTTAGAGTAACAGAGAAATCCAGAACAATAAAGTTGTGCCTTCATTGGTCATTAACACCCTTTGTTGATCAACCACACATGCAGAGCCAAAAGCCTGGTTTTGCCTTCTTTGTATGTGGATTGATGAGGCAATACCTTAATCATGGCAGTAGGACATGAGATGGCAAGGGAAGCGGCATAAGACTTAACTATAGGTCATTGTTGATGGTTGTGATGATCTTTTCATCACTTAATTTTCCCTGACAGAGACCCAAACATGTGTGCATCCTTTTTAAAAGATGGCACTGATATGGGGAACAGCAACTCCTGTACTCAACATTAATTGCTGTCTTTGCTAACACCATGGCAGAGTGGTGAAAGCTTCGTCCAAAAAGTCAGCTGGCTGCAGTATCATGCCTGGTACTGTATGTTTCAGAATCAGTTGTGCCTCTTGAATGAGACTCAAATATGAGACTTAGACTTCTTTAGACCAGCAGATGCGGTGCTCACTACGTTCACTACTCACACAAGGCAACAATGTGAATTCCCGTCCTGTTAAGGGGTGTCTCCGAGGGGCGACAGGAACCAGCCACATGTATGAAGACATACAGGGCATGAACGGTGTAGGAGGCACCAACCTGTTGAAGGTGCTGTATTAGTCATGGCAGCATACCCCTAAACTTAAGGCAGGCAGTTTAATTTAGTGGACAAAGAGTTAATGGAAGTATCTCGTAGTATTAGTACAAGTCATAGAAACGATCTCATGACTGTCTTCCACTGTCTGTGAAGATCCAGGTTATATTTGGTCTTTAGCAACCCATGCTTGTCATAAGAGGCAACTAACAGGGATCATGTGGTCAGACTCACTGACTTGGATGATGCATGTCATTGTATCCCAATTGCGAATATCGATGTTCATGATGTCAATCACTGGATTGTCCAGTCCAGACTTGATTATTTACAGACCGCTGTTATATAGCTGGAATATTGCTATGATAGCCTTCCTCTCCTCTATATTTTCTTCAAACACACCTCTTCCCGTTCATGTGACAAGGATTCACTCTCTGCATCTGTGACGCTGAGAGCAGTTGCTTCCTCTCTAAACTAGGCAGCCTGCATGTGGGTAGACTTTAAATTGTTGTGGTGGCATACCACACAAAAAGGCATTTACTTCACTGGAATATATCATCCAAGCTCTTGGTCTTCTCAGAAACTACCAACTCCAAATCTGACACTGCTTTAACACATTCACAAAAATCTAACAATAGTTATCATTGTGTATAATTCTAAGAATACTACCTCTATTACATCATAGCCATAAATTCCTGTTTATGCTGAGAACCACAATACAAATTTAAATAAAACTGGTATCTAGCATCCTTTAGATATTTGGCTTTTGTGAAGTGGGAATACAAGGATTGTATACAAAAGGGACCAAACAGGATATGTCTAATGACCTACCTAACTTCAAGGCTAGACATAGAGAAAAACGTCATATTATGAATATAATAAACATATATTTAGCCACAAATGTGATACTTAAACATATTATGATGTCACTTCCGGTGATGACATGACCTGTGACATCACTTCCGGTTGTCATTCAATGACCTCATTTGCGATACATGTCTTCTATGATTTCATACCACCTTATGACGTAGTTTCCGTTACGCCCTTTTGGATAGTGATATTTAACATATTTTGATGTTAGTCCGCATGTGAGGTCTTCCATAACGTTACTTCCAGTGGTAGTACATCATACATCCTAGATTATCATGTAGAAACCGTATATCACTTGTATCCTTTCGATCTATGATTTCAGTGTTGCCACTTGACTTGTCTACTATCCAATAGCAAACTAAGGTCAACCTACCCTGAGTTCATGAGGTATTCTGAAATCTTCACCCCCCACCCAGCCCACCTCCCAAGTTCCCGAGAGAAGAAGGGTAGGCAAGGCTACTTGGAGACTATCACCTGGGCTGTCACCAAGGGTCCCAGTGTGTATAGTGCATCCAGATCGGATGTCTCGTGAGTAAAAGTTTTCTGTTGAGTATCTGTAATGAGGTATGTCAAGGCTGTTATGGGACAAAGTAATCTGTCCAGATAGTCCACACTTTTACTTAAGGCTGGTATCGTATATTGCCTGGCTCCGAGTGGGCTGAATGTCGATGACTGGTTTTGGCAAAAAAATCCGGAAGTGATCAGAACAACACTGATTTCCATATTTGGGTATGAGTTACGGTTGACATGTCAGATAGCGTGTAATTCTGATACACGAGCCGCAGTGGCCATGGCTAGGAGAAAAAGCGGTCTTCCTGGAAACTAATAGTAATGTCGCACTACTCATGGGTTCATAAGGTGGTTTCATCAATGCTGACAATACTATAGATAGATACCATTTTGGAAATATACGTGGTGTTACAATGTCTTCCAGTGCAAAAGACTTCATGAGTCGATTCAGTAATGGGTGTGTACCTATATATGGGCATTCGTGTTGTAATACTGATGCCAGGGCGGATCTATAGCCTTAGGTAGTGCCATGTCAAAATATCTTGTCGTTTCTGAGATAGAGTAAGAATTCGGCAACTATAGGTATCGTTATCTCCACGTCTAAATAATTCCCACTCGACGAACTTGTCCCATCTGTTATTGTATAGGGCAGGTGATGCTGGTCTCCATGAGCTCTTTGTGCAGCTTATTTAGAGTAACCTGCGGCTTGCATCTTATTCGCGAGAACTTCCAAGCGTGAAATATGTCCGTTTTCGCTTGTCTCAGTAAATTGTGACATACCGTGAGTTTCAGAGGTTCTTCCACTAGGCGGTGTAGTAACCTTGGAAACCAAGCCCTGTTTGGCCATGCCGGGGCTATGAGAATTATGACGCAGTCTGTCTCTTCTATTTTCTTCAGAACTCTTGTCTAGAAGAATCCATGGGGAAAATGTGTAAGCGAACATTCCCTCCCAGTCCATAGAAAGAGCGTCGACCTGGGGAGCCCCCATCTGTTACTGGACTGATGTAGACTGGTAGTTTGTTGTTGAGACATGTCGCAGGTCAGCAACCAATGTAGTTCTGAGAATCGAACTGGTGGGGGTTGAATTAATGCATCCAGCTCTAGGTCTTTGGTGGTCTATGCTTATCATCCAATCTGGTTGTCTCAAGGCATTCTTCAACTTCTTGATAGATTCCATCTAAAACTTGTGAGGCTTTTCCAGAAAATCTGTGTTTGGGACTTTTAGATCTATGATTAATTGCATCTCTGAAATATTCTTCTTTGGTACCAGCAATACTGAGGAGTAGAATCTGTGAGAGGTGTCCGACTCTTTTAAGATGCTGATAGCTCTCTTTGCAAGATAGATGGAATCTGGGTCCAGTAGGATGGATGACTTGGGCGTTTTAAGAAATGAAGTTTGTAGCCTCTTCTTACTACTTCGAGCAGCCATGAGTCGTCTGTGATTGCTTCCCAGTTGTCTGAGTACTGCATAAGACAACCTCCGACTGGTTCCCAAGTAGGGGGAGTGCTGAACTTGGACAGTCTTGGATCGATGTCTGTGAGACAGGCTAGTTTGACAGGATTCAATGTGGTTGTAGCGTTGATCTTCTGAAGTTCTAAATTGTTGTCCACTGGGCAGGCAATGTCGGTAGGTTCTGAAGGAATCTGTAAATCTCTGGTTGAGTCATTTCCGGTATCCCCCTCAGAAGCCTCCTCTGCCTCTACCTCTTCCTCTTTGTGAAGTGGGATGATCATCTTTGGAGTTACTTTTCTTGGAGTGAAATGATCTGTCCTTCCATGTAGAGGCTCGAAAAGAATCCCCACCATAGTTCACGTGACGAGATTTAGAATTCTGTTGTTGATGCTGGAAATCTGCAGGTCGTTTCTGGATCTTGGATGCCAATGAGATTGTGGATTCTTGAAACTTCTGACCAGTTGATGATGCAATGGCTTCCTTCACTGACTTCAGTCTGCCATTGAATATCTGTGGAGCTGTGATAACATGGATCTTCTTAGCGGCTCTGGAATCATATGATGAACTTGCTGTAGCAGATGATTTCTTTGCATGAGCAGGAACTGTGCTGACATCCAAACTTGTGCTGATTGAAGATCTTCCTGCATCTTCAGCATATGGTCCAGTGAGCTGTGAATAAACCTGGTCTGCTGTAGCTTTATCTCCATGGCGGTGTCGAAGGGAAGACCTTCGCTTTGATAGTTCGTGGGAATGACGTGGCAAATTCCAGCTGCAATCCAGTGTTAGGTTTCTTAACAAGATCATAGAAATCTTCATCAATACTAGGCTGTTGTGCGAAAGGAGCATCGTGTGTCTTGACTTATAAGCACTTTTTTTAATAGCAGGCATACCAAGTCTGACATGATGCGCCGATGAAGCGTTCAATGATGCTTCGATTTTATTGATGACGTCATGAATGTATGACGGACAGGGGAGGGTATGAAATTCTTCAGTTTTGCTGACAGGTTCTTCATACCCAGCAGGTTCTAACAAGGGTTTGGCAGCCGTTTTGTCTTTATTATCTGGTTTTTAAGGCCGGCATCAGATTATAAAGTTCTGCAATGATATCTTTAATGGAATAATTATTAGGGCTCCAAGCCGAAAGGCTGTAGAGCCCTATTCTAATCGTTCGATTTATTATTATTATTATTATTATTATTATTATTATTATTATTATTATTATTTATTATTCCGCCGATTTTTGTACCTGCCCTAGCAAAATAACCACCAGCTCGATTTTGTTCAAATTTTGTGTGTGTTTGAAGACCGTTGGGTACTAGTGCCCGCCAAAAACCCAAGGCCGTAGGCCTAAAGGCCAAGGGCAGATAACTGAAAAACAAGAAATTTTTGAAGGTGTATTTCGCCCTATTGCTCCGCAACCGCTTATCCGATTACTTTGAAACCTTGCATGTATCTGCTGCTTCAGTTCTTTGATATTTTTTGTTCTTTGACTTTGGTCATTGATCACGTGGTTTTGCAGCTATATTGGATTCAAGGTTTTCAAAGGGTTTTTGGGGTACCTGTCTTCAAATACTATCTCCTCTGAATCCACTGCACGAAATGCTTTAAAACTTTCTGATAATTGTCTCCATACAGAACACAACAAATTAGCATAGCCGTTTTCCGATATCTTTTTTAGTTGCGGCAATATTGGATTTTGATTTTGATCATTTTTTTCACCGAAATTTTACTCTTAAGATCATAGCTTGTAAGGTTCTTAACAGAAACTATTGAAAGTTTGCATGAAGCTTTGAGACTATATGTAGCTCATTTTGTCCTGGTTTGCATACTGAAAGCACCACTGCTTGGTGTGGTATTATTTGATTTAAGTTAAAAAATCAGACTTGAGTACAAATACTGAAGGAAGCGCCTCATAAATCTACCATACACCCCCATTCACTGGCTTTGCAAGCGTTCTCCACAGTCTTGTTCAGTATTATGTGTACTACCCTTAACGACCAGGATTAGAATTGGCCTTTTTCAACCGATGCTTGTCTCAACAGGCAACTATGCTTGTCACAGGAGGCGACTAATCGCATCGGGTGGTCAGACTCGCTGGCTTGATTGTTCATTTCTCAATTGCCAATTGCTACGGTACCTTATTTTTGACGGCGTTGTTTAAAGCAAACCATTTGCTGATTAGAATATGGTCGAGGTCGGAAATTGGTTTAGTACACTCTGAGAAACTGTGGCACACGCCAATTTGGTAGCGGTAATGTCCTGCAAACGGTGACTATCTTTTGACGGAGTTGGTACAAGCAAACTATATGCGGATTCGAACATGGTCAAAGAAACAAATGGGTTAAGAACACACTGGGACACATGTGGTGATGGCTCACAAGCAGTTCATTACATTTGATGGCGTTGGTACAACCAAACCATTTGCGGATTCGAACATGGTCAAAGACAAACATGGGTTAAGAACACACTGGGACACTTGTGGTGATGTCTCACAAGCGGTTTATTACATTTGATGGCGTTGGTACAAGCAAACCATATGGGGATTCGAACATGGTCGAAGTCAAACATTGGTTAAGAACAAACTGGGACACTTGTTGTGATGTCTCACAAGCGGTTCATTACATTTGATGGCGTTGGTACAAGCAAACCATATGGGGATTCGAACATGGTCGAAGTCAAACATGGGTTAAGAACACCCTAGGACATGTGTGGTGATGTATCACAAGCGGTTTATTACATTTGACGGCGTTGGAACAAGCAAACCATAAGCCGATTCAAACATGGTCGAAGTCAAACATGGGTTAAGAACACTTTAAGACACATGTGGTGATGTCTTGCAAGCAGTTCCTTACATTTGATGGCATTGGTACAAACAAACCATTTGAGGATTCGAACATGGTCGAAGCTGGAAATTGGTTTAAACATCCTGGGACACCCAGGTCAATTTAGTAGTGGTGATGTCTCACAAGAGGTTCTTCACATTTGATGGCGTTGGTACAGGTAAACCCTTTGAGGATTCGAATATATGAACGAGGTGGGGAACAGGTTTAGCACTTTATCTCAGCAATGCGACAGGAACCCGGGGCCCGGACGAACGCAGAACGCTAATCCGTTTGACTGGAGCCAACTGACAAAGAAGTTACGGCCTGTTAAAGAGTCACCAAGCCGAAAGGCTGAAGAGTCCCAGTGTTAGCGTTTGATTTAATATTATTATTATTCCGCTGATTTTTGTACCAGAGCTAGAAAAATAACCACTGGCTCGATTTTGTTCAAATTTTGTATGTGTATGAAGACCATTGGGTACTAGTGCCCGCCAAAAACCCAAGGCCGTAGGCCAAAAGGCCAAGGGCAGATAACTAAAAATCAAGACGTTTTTAAAGATGTATTTCGCCCTATTGCTCCGCAACCGCTTATCCGATTACTTTGAAAACTTGCATGTATCTGCTGCTTGAGCTGCTTGACAAATTTTGTTCTTTGACCTTGGTCATTGGTCACATGGTTTGGCAACCATATTGGATTCAAGGTTTTCACAGTGTCTTTTGGGTACCTGTCTTCAAACGCAAACAACTCCGAGTCCACTGCATGAAATGCTTCCAAATTTTCGGAGAATTGTCTCCACACACAACACAGCAAACTCTAATAGCTGTTTTGGGATATCTGTGTTAGTTGCGGTTGTATTGGATTTTGATTTTGATAAAAAAAATTACCGAAATTTTACTTTAACGATCATATCTTGTTAGCTTGTTGACAGAAACTATTGCAAGTTTACATGAATGTTTACATATGCATCTTATTTTCTGTTCTTGGGTGCATGGAAAAAGTAACAACACTTGGTGGTAATATTTGATTAGAATTTGGGACACCCCTGGAACACGCCAATGTCCTGCAAAGGGTGACTATCTTTTGACAGAGTTGGTACAAACAAACCCTTTGAGGATTCGAACATGTTTGATGTCGGAAATGGGTCTAAAACAGTCTTAGCACACGCCAATTTCGTAGCGGCAATACCCTGCAAGTTGTGCCTACTTGTGACGGATTTGGTACAAGGAAACCCTTTAAGGATTCGAACATGGACGTTTGTGCACAGTGTAACTTGGAGCCCGCCATTGCTGCTTGCAGCTTTAATTTGGTTTGTAATTATCCCCCGTAGTAGAGTCCCAATTGCATGAACCAGTTTTAGCGATAGAACCGCACCCCCTGCTCAGGCTGCACCTGGGGTAGGACATATGGCTTGGGGTAGAATAATACCGGTCAACTGATCTAAGGCTAGCGGAGCGGGAATCACGTGTTCTATAACTGTATGATTGTGACGTAACATCCACTTCGCTTTTCCCGCTCGTATAACTGGAGTGTGTGACGTAATGGGATGGCTCACGTTTGGCAATTCTATCCTGATTTGTTGTCAGTTCGTCTATCATAGTGGCTAGAAGGTGACTGGTGTGTATTTCTGTGCACACTGTGATGCAATGTCCGTGATTCACAATCTACTCTATGATGTGTGCGGTAGGGAGAGGATCTATGAGATTCTCGATCTCTTTTTATGACTCTCCTACTGTCCTAATAATAATCTGATTCAGTTTGACTGTGTGCATGTCTGTTGTGTGAGGATGCCCTGTCATATTCAGCCTTAGATCTCTATTGAATGTTGTGTTGTGCGACGGATTCTTTTAGATATGAGATTTCATGAGACATTGATTGCATACGTTTGTCAATCATTACAGACATGGAATTGGTTATTTTTTCTGTGAACTCATTTAAGTTAAAGGGGAAACGTGGCATAGAGTGGAGATCAGTTGATTCTTCCAAGCCTAGATTATTCACCTTACCAGCTGCTTCCAGATGTACGTGACTGGTTACAATAAAACCTGAAAGGTACATCGGCTCCTTAACTATATTGGGAGAGTGGGATGAGCGACAAGATCTCTTCTCCTCAAAAGGCGAGACGGCGTCCCCACCCGACACTCACTTGTCATCCACCTGATTATCTTTAGGTGTCACAACGGACTTAATCACTTTTTTACAGGAAGCAGATGAATATTTTGCTGACGCTCTGGTGTTCTTTTTATAATCAGGTTCATTGAGCCATGCCTTAGAAAGTTTCTCAAACTTCTCCTTGGACAATGCTCACAATAACTGCGTTCAATTGCTTTTCTTGCATGAAAGGCACCTAGGGATAGGGTTTCCCTCACAACTGTTAGATATGTTGGCAGTGAAGAGGACATCTGTTGATAATTAATGAAATTTGTAGTGTGGTTCTGATGGCTATGATGTAATAGAGGTAGGGTATTCACAAGAATTCTAACAAACTGTAGACATAATCATACATTACCTTCTGTCACGATCAGATGATCAGGTGGTAAAACCCCACAAAAATTGTAAAGCAAAACAAAAATCGACACATTATTATACGTAGTAACCTTACAAGTCTAACCCAAATAGCCTACCATAACAATAGAATGTTGAGTTGAACAAGTTCAATTTTGAAAACATTTGCAATGAGGCTGAATGAGAAGGAAAGGCAAGGAGGGAGGTATCTGTGGATAGTGACCTGCTTGAGAGACACAGGTTTTTCGTTCCGAGCTATGGGATTGATGAGAGATGGAATTTGATATGTTTTATCAGAATAACAATTATTTAATACATATGCACTTAAGTATACATACAACTTACGCATTATATGGCACATGAGCATGTCGTCCCTCCACACGCTGCCACCGACCAAGGTGAAGGGCACATCGATGCAGAAGGTCAAGGTAGCGAGGTGACAGGAAGTGGGCAATGAGCATGAGAAAAGCACTGAGCCAGGTGAGACATACGTGTTGTCCTACCCACCATGTGTCGTAGTATAGGGTGTTCTGTGGAAGAAGAGTTATTAGCTGCAGTTCTCATACACTCACAAACTAATCTAAATAACACTGGAGTTTCTAATTATACATACTTACTTCGAATACGGCAACAGTTCAGCAATATCTCAGTAACATTTTAGTAAGGGACCGACAACAGCTGCAAAACCAGACATTTTGAGCCTGAATATCTTTTCAGGAAGAACACCTTGCAACAATTTCCTTTTTTCCAAGTCTGAAGTATAATTAATTTTCTGGGACAATTTCAATTTTTGGATATTTTTTTTGTTACCAGGAGACAATGAGCTGTGTTTGAAACAAGCATAATGTTTGGGCTCTTGGACCAATATAACAACAGATTGGACTGTCTATGAAATGTATGTCAAGAAATTGAAATGGTTAATTCCATTCATTTATAGATCAAAGAAAGTTATGTTCAGCGTCTTAAACCAGTCACATGCATAAGAGAAGTTCATTTACTGAACCATGCTGAATTGGGGCTAAATCTATTGATATTTATCAAGCCTAACTAATTCAGCTGATCTTAAACTTGATGTGTTAAGGAACTGTCTACGAGTTAAATGTGATTGCAATCTATCAATAACTGTCAAACTTATCTCCCTCAAACCAGTTTGACATAATTTTTAGAGTGGTCATTTGACCGTTGACTGTATGAACTTACCTTTCTTTTCTGACTGACCGTCCATACAGTATGTTGGATCAAATATATGAACAACATATCAACCTACAGTCTGCTTATCCAAAAATGAAACTGTGGAAAATCCCTTATTTCCAAGTTAATAAACTGTCATTCATACACTAATGATAAAGCTAAAACCTGTACTCAAAACGTGTATGTGATCTCATGCAAATAGGTATCACCACACGTTAGCAAATTAAATCCAATATAGATCCTTTGTAGATGGCTTGTGGTGAGGTGAAATGGGGTTTAACGTCGCGTCCAAGATTATTGTACTTATATAGCGACGTGCATGTACGTGTGTGTGTTTGAGTGGCTGCTTGTACTAGTCCGGACTGATGCCGATTTATAGTGCTAGCTCACTAAGACAATATGCCGCAGTTTAACATGAATACCCCACTCAGACACAGTATATTGACTCCGAGCCGACCAGTCCTTGTTTTAGCCTCATAATGCCGAGCGCCAGACAGTGTAACAACAAGTACCATCTTTAAACGTCTTTTGGTATGATGCGGCCAAGAGTTACAATATAACATTACATTGTGTTTTACTTGTATCTATGTATCTGTGATATGGAACAATAGTTATCATTAAATATGATTCTAAGAATACTACCTCTATATTACATCTTTGGCCATAAATCCTGTATTTTGGCTTCAGTCACACTAAGTAAAATTTTCAGATTTTCAACAGACATCCTCTACACTGTCAATCACACACAATTAGTTGTTCCCAATATAGCACTATAGCAACCCAAGCTTCTTTCCCACATCTAACCACTAGAGGTAGATAAATTGGGGAGGTGGGTGCAAGTACTTTTCATGTAATAGAGGTAGTATTCTTAGAATTATATTAACAATGATAACTATTGGTGGATAATTTTTGCAAATCCTCTACCTCTATTACATCTTTACCAGAATATACCTGACGGACCCTGGAAGAATCTACCTCTAGTAACTCCCTGTGTAACTGACAGTAATCCTCTTCTGGAAACCATTTATTCACTGATTCTAATCCTGACTCAAGATAATTTCCTCTGTAATTCCTCCTGAGGACTTGAAAATCAGAATGCATCAAGAACCAAGCAAATATGTGATACCTTCACAAGAATTATTATATTTCATTACTTCATTTCTTCTATACGTCATTTCTTGTTAAATTTTGATTTGTGACACTATTAACAGTGCTGACATCACTTCTGGTTGTGATGTCACTTCCCTTTTATTGGATAATGACGTCTGTTAGCAGTTAATACTCAAGGTGCTCCTAATCCATCCAACACCTAATAGACTGGATAATCAAAGGTGTACTCACCCTCTGAGAGTCGGTCATCCTGATCTGTACCATTGTATCGTCCAATGTCAGAACTTATTGTCCTGACGTAGATGTAGAAGAAAGTCTGCTACCACAAAGATTGATATTGTATTAGATATAATCCCCAGTCTTCTTCTGAATTGGACAAATTTATCCCATCTGTTGTCATATATAAGGGAGGATGAAGGTCTCCATGATCTTGCCACAGCTTCTGAGGCAAGCTCAGAGTACCCGGATGTCTGCATCTATTGCATGGTAACTTCCACGCAGTTAGATTGTCACAGAAAATGTTTGACCTGGGTTGTCGTAACATATCTTGACAGAGAGGTAACAGGAGAGGCTCTTCCATTAATAGACTTAATAATCGGGGGGACCATGCTCTGCTGGACCAGAATTGTGCCATTAAGATTATCATGCAATCCGTCTCCTCCACCTTGTGGATGACCTTGTCTAAGAGAGACAATAGTGGGAATGCGTATGCAAATGGCCTGTCCAATTCATCGAAAGCACATCGATCTGGTGAGCCATTGGATTGGGAACCGGACTGAAATAACCTGAAGTAAATGGTTTAGGCAGGTGGCAAAGAGATCTAGATGTGGTGTGTCCCATGACGTGGTTATCCAAGCAAAGATCTGGGGATGTAAAGTCCATTCTGTTGCCACTATTCTCCCCTGGCTGGAAAGGCTGTCGACAAGGATGTTCAGCTTCCCAGGAATCTGTCTCGCTTCCATCTGGCAACTGATGGAGTCTGCCAAGGCAAAGAATCTTGTAGTCTCCATCATCAGAGAAATGGATTTGGTTCCTCCTTGTTTCTGAATGTATGCCACTACTGTGGTGTTGTCCATGGCTATGAGGATAGATGATTTGGAGAGACGTATCTTCCATACCAAGATGGCGTAAGAGATGGCCTTCATTTCCTTGCAGTTGAAATGAAGGATCCTCTCTCTGGTGCTCCAAAATCCCTGTACCGCGAGATCGTCCATATGGGCTGCCCATCCCGAATCTTGCGCGTATGTGAATAGATGGTGTTCGGGAGTTGGATAAGTCAGGGGAATGCCGCTCATCACATGCTCTCTGTGTGTCCACTGATCCAGGTCCTGTAATAAGTTGGGAGGTAACTGAGTCTTGAACTCTAAGGTGTTGGATCATAGTGAGTTGATCCATGTCTGCAGAGGATCAACCTTCTTCTGAAGGTCATATCCTGTGGAGACGTTAGGTTGCCTAGAAGTGACATCCACCACCTTAGAGACCTGCTGGGTTGACTTGATGGGGATTGAATCATAGTAATAGGCTTGACGAATCAATCTTCTGGTGGACATAGATATCCCTTGTGTAGTTGGAAACGTGCTACGATGTATACGATGTCTTGAACCGGAGTGGTCTCGGACTTGGAGGGATTGACTAGGAAGCCTAGGTAGGTCATAAGCTGGACCAGAAATAGCATGTCCCGGCGTAACTGAGCTTCTTTTTTATCTGCAGCCAGGAAATCGTCCAGGTACCCATGGACTCGTACTAGCTGGAGGTGGGCAAACCTAATGACTGGCTCTGTAATCCTTGTAAATAGCCAAGGGGCTATTGATATTCCGAATGGTAAGACCTGGAACTTGTAACATAGACAATTGATTGCGAAGCGAAGGTATTTCTGTGACGATGGGCTTATCATCGGGACATGAAGATAGGCATCATGTAGGTTGAGGCTGATGAGCAGATATTGGTTGTGACAATATCAACCTCTTAGTTTGGTTTGAAACAGCTCTTGAACTTATCTGTGCTAGTAGTTGTTGACATTGAACCCAGAGTAGCTAATAGTCACAGGAGTCTCTCCGGGTATGCCTTCATATGATGTCTGCAACTGTGGAATGATGTGCCTGATTCCGGTGATAAACCAGATGATATATGCGCCAATGTCAATTGAATGTCTGGATGTCATGACAGGTCCTTGATCCGTGAAGCAGGCAACGTGACATTAGTATTAGGGTTGCGTACTAGTTTCGTAAAATCTTCGTCCAAAACTTGATGATCCAGAAGTGGAGAGTCATGAGTTCTACACCACTTCCACTTAAAAGTAGGTAAGGCTAGCCGGTCATCATGTCTGAGCTTGAGTAGATTTTTGGAGGCCTGGTCTACCACCTTGCCTGCATAACTCGGCCACAGCAATGTCTGGTGGATATGTTGAGATGATGTGTAGGAGCATGACATCT
The DNA here is from genome assembly GCF_022045235.1 of Haliotis cracherodii. NCBI lineage: Eukaryota > Metazoa > Mollusca > Gastropoda > Lepetellida > Haliotidae > Haliotis > Haliotis cracherodii. Next base: position 38,453,631 of record NW_027266286.1, read on the forward strand.
TCCATATTCCGGCATCTTAGGTGGTGAATTTTCTGTCATAGGAGGTTGTAAATGGCTTGGGTACCGATGGTTGATGGCGACCATAAGTAGGCCTGTCAGCTGGACATTCGGCTGGGTTACCTTGGAATCCGTGCAGTGACCCCACAGTGTCTTAGCTGGGAAGTATGGCCTTGCGGTACCCCGACGGGACCCAAGCTGAGATCCAGATGCCTGTGTATCATGGTAGGGTAAAGCTTGAGAGCTTCTACCCAGCTGGTCGGTACGGTCAGGTGGGGTAGGCCGTATGGCCGTGGCTGTGGCATAAACAGATTGCTGTCCCCCATGCAGCCTCTTGGCTGGAGGACTCTTCTTAGCCAATACTGTTTGCCTCTTCTTCATAATCTCCATATCTTGGTTTATAGCTGAGAAGCATGACTCAAACATGGCTTCCATCATTTCCTGCTGTTGTTTTAAGAGTTGTTGAATCAAGTTCATAGAGAATGCAGGAGATGATTCTTTTGCCCGAGTAGGAGTAGGAGGCGCTGGGGTAGATCAGAGACTACTTCAGTGTCAATTGTCACAATGACTTTAACTTTCTTCTTAGCTGCTTCACGCCTTCTAGCTTTAGTTAAAGCTTCAGCTAACATGGTGAACACTTTCTTGGATAGATTTGAGCACTGATTGCATTTTGCCTCATCTGTTCATATAGCCTCTTTGCACTTCCAGCAGCTGCAATGAGGATCTCCTGTGATCATAAAGAGGCCCCACTTCTTGCAACCAGGAGTAGAGGGTGACTCCATTACGACCTTACAAAAACACTTACGTGAGTATGATTGTCACTACAATTAGCAGCTATTAATATTGACTTAATTTGTCTGTTTTATAGAAAACTATTAGAACAATCTTAGACTAATGTGACTACTACCAAGTGCTAGACAGTTACAACTATAAATAGGTGTTGATTCACACAGGAAAGAAGTGAGGTTCTCGCCATTATACATGTCATAGCTTGAGTAGCTATAGTGCTATATTGGGAACGACTATTGTGTGTGATTGACAGTGAAGAGGACATCTGTTGAAAATCTCAAAATTCTAATTAGTGTGACTGAAGCCAAAATACAGGATTCATGGCCAAAGATGTAATAGAGGTAGAGGATTCGCAAAAATAATATATGTTACTGTTTTGCTGGACATTTTATTAATGTATAGTTTATTGCTCCATGCCTGAGATATTGTCTAACTTGTAGCTCACTCACTTATCAAAAATGAAAAATTGTTTACACGAAGCTTAACATCACTACCAAGTTGATATCAATATAATTTATGGGAAAACATACCATAGTTCATAAGTCCTGCTCAGGAATTAATGCTCAAATGTACTGACCCAAAGTCCTCCCTGGTTGGCCACATGAACATGTTAATAACACACAGTAAGTTGTGCACTCACAGCAATGGTGACAAGTGAACGAAACTGACAAAATAATAATTCAGCTCTCTTGTGAAGCAGAGAAAATATAGGAAAAACAACAGAGAAAGAATTACCATACAACAAATAAGCCACTTTCTACAAGAGGCAATGAACATCATAGTTGTGCCAGAAGAACTAGGAGGGAATACTGAATGTGACGTGACAGAGGCCATGCTGCCAGACACTGTGGGGAGAATATATACATACTATTCACATGCAGAAAACAACCTGTCATATCGTCAATTCATTAATGTACAAGATTTTGAAACCACTTTGTGGACAATTGTTTGATTCTTCACCAAACATTGATTAGTTTTGATACTTGGAGCTAAACAAAGCAATGAGATATACAATACACTCAAAGTATTCTGGGATAAACAGTACATTCCAAGTGTCCACGAGAAACTTGCATTGGTGCAATTTCTTAAAATAAGTATGCACACCTTTAATCACCAGAAGTCATTATTCTCCATACCTACAGCTTGTTACAACTTTAACAGATACTGTGAGTTTGGCATAGCACCACTTTGAACAGAATTTCACTGATATGGTTTCTGGTTGATGGCAGAGGACACCCCCAAGTGATGCAGATCTTAGATGTTCAGCGTTCTGGTGCACAGATATATTCAGGGGGAAATCTGGGTTTCATTCTGGGTATCCTCTGATGCTTAATTGTAAATATATAATGTCATATTTCTGTGATAACAACAGGCAAAAGTCCAAACTAACATGATGAATTTGAAAAGTTTCATGGAGAAATAATGAAAGAAATAAGAAAATTTGAGAATCAAACTTTAGCCTCATTTGACAAATGTTGGAAAACATTAATAACACTTGTGAACATCCCAAGGCAGCAGGTGAGCACTTGCCTGATGTGAACACACAGTGTCCACACCGAATCACTGACTGCTCTGTAACATGCAGTAGAAGCTGCACCCTCATGGAACCTTGCTTTAGAAATACAAAAATAGGAAATTCAAAACTTCCCGTACAGCAAAAGGTACCAGTGGAAGATTTCAACAGAGAACTATATGGTCTGGAATCTATGAAAGCGTATTAGTGCCACAGTCTAAAACTAAAAACAAGTATCACCTATGTAGATGAAAGCGACATCAATGTAGAAGATGTTAATTTGTTTGTAGTTTGGAGAACATTTTATGGTATCCTATCTTTATTACAGTTGTAATGGCATGTGTCATTCTCCAGTAACTTCCACATATTGAAATGAAGATTTACTTTATGCAATGTTTAGATAATACCTTAGTTAAGACATGTCAAGTTAGAAAGTCATGCAAATTGGTCATTTTTAATTAAGCCAGTGGTTATATATAACTGACCCAGAACTAGTGTCGATTACTCGAGAAAATATTGATTCCAAGATGAAAGTATCTTGTACGTAGATGTGAGCAGTATCATCTACATAGATTATAGCTATAGGTCATTACTCAAAATTTTAGCAAAATTATATATCAACCATAACATGGTTAAAGCCGGAGGAATATGTTGATCCTCATGATTTCTCCATTATGGAAATTAGGTTTAAGAGGTAAAACGTGAATATGAAGGAGTGAGAATCATCTATGTAGATGTAAGTATCATCTATGTAGATTTAACTATCATCTACGTAGATGTAAGTATCATCTTTGTAGATGTAAGTATCATCTATGTAGATCTAAGTATCATCTTTGTAGATGTAAGTATCATCTATGTAGATGTAAGTATCATCTTTGTAGATGTAAGTATCATCTACGTAGATGTAAGTATCATCTTTGTAGATGTAAGTATCATCTACGTAGATGTAAGTATCATCTACGTAGATGTAAGTATCATCTATGTAGATGTAAGTATCATCTATGTAGATTTAAGTATCATCTATGTAGATGTAAGTATCATCTACATAGATGTAGGTATCATGTACGTATCATCTATGTAGATGTAAGTATCATCTTTGTAGATGTAAGTATCATCTACGTAGATGTAAGAATCTTCTATGTAGATGTAAGTATCATCTATGTAGATGTAAGTATCATCTACATAGATGTAGGTATCATGTACGTAGATGTAAGTATCATCTATGTAGATGTAAGTATCATCTTTGTAGATGTAAGTATCATCTACGTAGATGTAAGAATCTTCTATGTAGATGTAAGTATCATCTATGTAGATGTAAGTATCATCTACGTAGATGTAAGAATCTTCTATGTAGATGTAGGTAACATATATGTAGATGTAAGTATCATCTACGTAGATGTAAGTATCATCTATGTAGATGTAAGTATCATCTCCGTAGATGTAAGTATCATCTATGTAGATGTAAGCATCATCTACATAGATGTAAGCATCATCTAGGTAGATGTAAGTATCATCTTCATAGATGTAAGTATCATCTACGAAGATGTAAATATCATCTACGTAGATGTAAGTATCATCTATGTAGATGTAAGTATCATCTACGTAGATGTAAATATCATCTACGTAGATGTAAGTATCATCTATGTAGATGTAAGCATCATCTACATATTTGTAAGTATCATCTACGTACATGTAAGTATCATCTACGTAGATGTAAGTATCATCTATGTAGATGTAAGTATCATCTACGTAGATGTAAGAATCTTTTACATAGATGTAAGTATCATCTATGTAGATGTAAGCATCATCTACATATATGTAAGTATCATCTACGTACATGTAAGTATCATCTACGTAGATGTAAGTATCATCTATGTAGATGTAAGTATCATCTACGTAGATGTAAGAATCTTTTACATAGATGTAAGTATCATCTTCATAGATGTAAGTATCATCTACGTAGATGTAAGCATCATCTACGTAGATGTAAGCATCATCTACGTAGATGTAAGTATCATCTACGTAGATGTAAGTATCATCTACGTAGATGTAAGAATCTTTTACGTAGATGTAAGTATCATCTTCATTGATGTAAGTATCATCTATGTAGATGAAAGTTTCATCTATGTACATGTAAGTATCATCTACGTAGATGTAAGTATCATCTACGTAGATGTAAGTATCATCTACGTAGATGTAAGTATCATCTACGTAGATGTAAGTATCATCTATGTACATGTAAGTATCATCTACGTAGATGTAAGTATCATCTACGTAGATGTAAGGATCATCTACGTAGATGTAAGAATCTTTTACATAGATGTAAGTATCATCTATGTAGATGTAAGTATCATCTTCATAGATGTAAGTATCATCTATGTAGATGTAAGTATCATCTACGTAGATGTAAGTATCATCTACGTAGATGTAAGTTTTATAATGTTGAAAGAACAGTAATGTCTGGTATGTTACCGGTAGTTATAGTACAGGATTAGTGTGAAATGTCTCCTTTGTTGTTACAGGTGTAACTGTTTTAGTAACAGCCACTTTACATTCTGCACTGATCGTTCAAATATTCAAGCAAGTGAACAGGCAGGCTCACTGGCCCAAGGTGCTGGCCAGCAGACAGTTGTCTTCTGATGCTGATCACACTCTCATTATGTTACACCGGTACCAAAGTCAAGTCTCAATCTTCATTTTCTTATTTACAATTTGTGAATGAAGAGTACTTTACTTGTAGTCAGCAATAACCAAGTTATACCACAGTGGCACGTGGTGCGGTCCACCACACATAGCACTGAAGCTAACACAGTATACACAGTAAGCACTCTACTACACAGACTGTGATGGTGCACTTCTGGCAGAACTGTGGTCATGATATTCAGTTAAAGATAAGGCACAAGTAACTGGACATTATTAAACAAATAATTTATGAGCCAGCGAATATCATTAATTGTAATGTATGTTCTGTGACCTGTACGTTACTTGACTTAAAATACAGCATCAAATTATCAAAGTACTTACTAATCAGATTAAAGGGGCACTGACCTACAGCAATTCCCCGGTACTGGTTGTTGCCTTTGTTATTGTTTTATCCCCGTGAGTACCCGGATGATATCGCAGAAATCTGGACTATTTCGCGACCTGTGCGCATTTGTCACTTTTATTGATAGTAAAAGGGCATATGGTCACATTGATCAACAAAATGAAATACAGGATTGGAAATAATAAGGAAATGGAGGTATCTTTGTGATTAGCATCGGTAATGGTGACAAAGTTTTGATAAGTCACTTTTCTTTTACACTATTTTGACTTGCAATTCAAAGTAAATATTTCACCTGAGCATTGCTTATTTTATAGTCAAATTGTGTAAAAAAATTATTTAGGCAATTTATTAAACGCCTAAATATTTAAATACATGTATTTTACAAATTGCCAGAAAAATCTGTCCATTTATGTTATTTTGATAAACAAAAATTAAATATTTTTATGGTTTAATTTCATCACCCAGGGACTGAAAATTATAGGATTAAAAGAAAATGAAATTCAAAGTACATTTCTGCAGTTTTGGCTTCTAATCCTAGCATGATTAGTCTATTGTGATGTTTTAAGCCCTTTTGAACCTCTTAATAATTGTTAGTCAATCTGTTTAATGAATGGACAGATGTTTCCATCCTTTTGTAAATTACAGAAATATTTAGACATTTTTCAAATTTTCCTGAGTGAATAACATTTTACACATTGACTATAACATATACATGCTTACAAATGAAAAGACTTGTGAAAACAACGTCTATCTCGCATCGAAGAACTTCCCAACCAAGACGTAGAGGAACAACAATGATTCTGTTCAATGCTACAGCAAATGAATGAAAACAAAATGCAAATATCATAATGACAACCTACCAAAGTATAATTTTAGGCAGCTTCCTTGTTCGAGGAATGCATCCGTGAATATCCACATAAAGGAACAATATCCCACACGTCTCGTCTGCAGCTGTACAAACTAACTTATTGCATGTCACGTGTCTCTGTAACAATCAAATATTCTAAAATTGGGACATTGTAGCCCGTGTTCGTTTCTCAACTGATCACTAAATTTGTTTCAGCTGTTTCACATAGGAGTAAAGTCTCATTGGTCAGCTGAGATAGCACACGTGACAACAATTTTCATAATGTCCACGGTTCATAAATAAAATCCATTGAGTTAGATAACAATGAGCAATCAATCAATGTATTATTGGTTAATCCTTTGAACAAAGTATGTTGTTTTTACATCGGCACTTCACGCCATGATATTATTGTATTCCGTCTACTTTAGTAAACCTACACATGAAAACAATTACATTTGACAAATCCACTCAGCAAGATAACAGTGATTAATCAATCAATGTATCTTACTGTTGATCTTTTGATGGCGAGGAATGATCAGTTGATTTACAAAACAGTAAATCAACTGATCACTCCTCTTGCTCGGCTGCCACGTGCATATTACATAACACACATTTCACCTCACTTCAAATCTGGATTTAGATTAATTAATTACACCAGACACAAGAAATGCCAAATGGGAACCCGTTAGGTAATCAGAGTGGTGCTACCACTACTTATACATGTACCCCTAATAAAATCATTAACTGAGCATCAAGTGAATGACGACAAATACACAAGTGTAGGGTTATACCAGGAAACATGGATGACAACAAGGGTGTAGTAATCGTATTATCCACGCAATCCGAAATCGGAAGATGCTTTCACCGCATGGATACTTTTTTTATTATTAAACTATAACCATCAGGTGTATTTCCAAATAAGAACATCCGATTAGCTTCCACTGTTCTTTTTGTCTGTTTGTTTAGGTTGAAGAAATTAATTAACATGCGCCCTTTGTCGAAATCTTCACTGTTCATGGATAACCAATCAGTGTTTAAAAATGCGTAAAACAGATATTGCCTGAAACTTTATTTAGGTGTCCTTACAGACGGTAGCCCAGTCTCTCGTCACGCTCAGTTGCGTTACCGAGCTAATCAACTCACGGCAGCTAGTGATCCCTAGCGACCAGTGTCAGACAGCCGAGAAGAAGCCAGAGATTAGTGCCCCTTTAATAGATAAATGAATAAAAATAAATACAACACAAATAGGCTGCACGGACACGTCATGCAGTACACTCATAAAACATGAGAATCTTTAACTTCGTGCTTCGATATCAGTGCTGCATTTGAACACTTGAACATACTGCATGTGCATTTTGTGCTCTTTGATTGTTGTTCCAGTACATTCGCAATACATGTGCTTAGAATTAATGCATGAGCTAAACATTTACATTGCAGAAAGTAGCTAAAAAACTGTCAATTCCTACAAACAATGTATAGTTGAAACAATAGAGTATTATAATTCTCAATAATTTATGTACCATGGTGTCATCCATCAGAGCAGTTCAAAGCAAAATGTTTGCCTAACAGACCTTAGCTTTCTCATAATACCATTTCCACATTTACCTGACTGTTGCCAGACTGTGTTGATATTGTGTTTGTCATGTGAATAAACTACAATATAGTTCTAATAGGGATTCACTACTGAGATGTCTGGCAAGCTGAGTGTACCCACCCCCGTTCCACTTACAGCTGATAAACATAGTGTACTGAGTTCAGTGTCAGTCTTGGCATCCACACTTAGAATAATCAACTCCTTAAACAGTTTGAAAACTCTAAAAATGTAACAATATTAAAACTGAAATATTTACTCAAATAAGAACACAGTAACAGCAACAACAACAACGACAACAATGAGAGTAACTGAGTCTCCATGGCAACTTACCCAGCATGTATCACAGTTGTTCTGCACATTCTAGATTGCAGGTTGAAATTAACAAGATTGACATGAACATGATGAAAACCCTACAATGTCACCTCAACTATTCCTGATACAAGCATGTATGGCAGAACACCATAGCTTATCATATTGCGAACAAAGCAATAGGTGACACAAGTGCATAAGTGACGCAAAATCCCTAACTCAGTAGGAAATTACTTTATGTAGAGTTTCATGAACGATGTCATGATGCCGTGATAAGAAAAATCTTATTACGATAAAGTTAATGAATACAAATGTATGAAAGATGCAAGGTGCAATCTATGACTTCTGAGGCACAGAAAGGCAAGACATATTGATGTGTCCCCAAACCACCAAGCAAAACAAGCATAGTGTTAAAAGAAAGGATGCATCATTAAATATGTAGAGTGTGATCAATATTAACCCTAAATGTGATCACCATGTGCAGTTTTGAAATTAGCCACTAGGTATTACACATAGAAAGCAACATCTATGGTCCATCCCCAATATGCTCCAGGGATCAAAATTAAATTTATTTCAAGTGTGCCAATGGGCACATTTATACCAAATTAAGTGTGACATCACATTTTTAGATGTGCCAGGAAATACACGATTGGCTTCACACATCACTCAAGTTACTAATTTCTGGTTACTCATTGCCTTTGAATCTTACTTAAATACTGCAATACCAATTATAATAGTCTCAAAATTAAAGAGCTACTGGCTGTCATATAGCTGGAATATTGCTGAGTGCGGCGTTAAAACAACAAACACATACACATAAGAGCTACTGTTCACAACTGGTAGCAGCTGTGCACTGATCAGTTACAGTTGTAGCTGTTCTGCGTCCATAGGGTGTGGTCCCTCTTCTGGCCTATTCCCCCCTGTATGCACTGAGCCACAGTCATCAACTTTTGATAGTGTCTGGGATTTCTGCTTGTAAAACATCTTTGCTACTACATGTTAAACACCATTTTAAAAGTCTAATCCTACTGTTTATACATATGAAAGTTATGTTTATCACATTATTTAAATAATACATTTACAACTAAATTCAGTGTCGTAAATAAAAAAAACTAAGCTAAAACATTATACAGTAAACTACGGTTATAGCGAACACGCTTATAACGCACTGACGGATATAACAAACTTACTTTTTTTGGTCCCGACTATTTGCTGTAGTTATGCTGTATATATGCTTATAACAAACTACAGTTATAACGAACTAAAAATAGTAGTCCCTTTGAGTTTGTTATAATCATAGTTTACTGTACTGCCAGATTGAGGACCAAGGCAGCAAAAATTTGACGATTTTCGGCAAATAAAAGATTTAATAAAATCCACTTACCTATTTGTTTTTTTATTTTCATTGTTTACGTTATCGGAAAAATATTTTTAAAAGAATTAAATATAATATCTGTCTTTTATGGCAAGCATGGGTTGCTGAAGATCTCTTCTACGGGGATCTTCACGGATCTCCAACTGATTGGTCCACATGATCTTGATAAGATACTGTTTATCCCGCCATGGAAGGGAATAAATTTATGAGCAGGGGAATAAATCTCTTATACCCCGCAACGAGCAGGTCAGGCTGCACATGGATTTCTGAGAGATTGAAAAAATCCCTTCAAAGCTGCATGCTTTTCCGTGTCAATGAAAGTCACGTGACATAGCGCAAGGTAACCCCAGCTCAATCAAAAAGCTGTTTTCTATCAATATTGAATTTGTTTTAATTCTTTTACAATGTCATATTCAAACATGTTGGCAGCAGGTTCAATCTGGGTACATGGGGTTTTATGCATCCGGCGTTAGGTTTTATACCACCTATAAAAAATGATGCGGGACTCATAAAAACCTGATGTACCCCTCAGGACCCTGCTTCATCACTTTCTCACGTACATAACTAATCTAACAGTGTGAAATCTATTCCTATCTGATACATACCTGTGCAAAGCAGAGGGGCACAAAGGCCATATAGTATGCTGTCAACATGGAGTTAAAAAGAACTTGCTTCACTCGGTTATTGAAGTCATTTTTGAGTGCTTCCACCTCCTCCCTGACAATGTCTGGTGTGAGGGTACAGTTATGGTAGAGCACTGACTCCCGCTCCAGGGGGCGGTGTTTGGCCACACTCTTGTCCCCATATGTGGCTGTACGTGGCCATGCATGCTGTCTCTGGTAAAGTGGTTTCAAGGTGGGCCCAAACAGTATCAAATAAGTTGCTAGTCTGAAACAGGATAAGATAGATAGATAGTTTAGATGCAACATGCATTACTAAAATCTTCAGAGGAAGAGGCAAAAAAGTGGGAGAAACATATTTTCTTGTTCATACTTTGCATTATCATACTTACCTCCCCCCCCATTCAGGGGTACAGTTTGGAAGAGCAATGTGTACAATGAGCTGTCAAAAACATCCATGTTTTGCTGTAGGAGAAGACTTGGCTAGAGCAAACTTGAGATTAGAAACTTGGTCAAAACGTCAATGTTAATATATATTTTGCACACAAAAAATGACTAAACATTATTTATTTCCAGTTGTACTTGGGATTATTATATAAGCAGCAATGTGTTAATTTTACATAAAACTTACTACTACTAGTAAAATCTAGATATTTTTATATTTGTATACTTAGCCTGCATTACTCCTTAATGCATTTACTGCTTGTTTTGACAGAAAGAAGAAGCTGTGTGAGGTCCAGCTGAAGAAGAATTTATTCCAACTAGTTGTCTGGCTTATCCTATCACGCAGCGCGCACATGATAACAGAAGTGATGACGTCATGAACCACCACATTACTGCAAGACCGTAACATCTGAAAACATTGTGGGGAGGCAGCCCTGCCACAGGTGGGTCACTTCAGACGTAGTAATGCAGGATAAGTATACAATTGTAAAACATATTTAAACTTTACTAAATGTTTTAACTTATCCTGCATTACTCCTCAATGCATTTTTATCGGATGGTACAGCGAAGGGCATACCTTCAGATGTGATCCTCAATAAACTCTTGACGAAGTACAACTAATCAGCAAAGCATCCAGAATGATGACTGGCATCTAGTGACCATTCCTGTCGGAAGGAGACGAGAATATAAGGTATGCAGGAGGTCCAGGTAACAGTGCAGTAATAGAAATAATCTAAGACTGACGTACCTTGCCAATGCAGGTAGCATGTAAATTTGTAGTCTGAGGGGCCAAGCACCAGAGAGGTAAAAAAGGCCAGCTTCGGACAATGGGAAGGGTTACTGGCACCTTCCACGTCCTCCAAGGCGATGTCTCGGAGGTAGTTTCTTGCAAAGACTGTGTCTGAGTGCCAGAACCTGCCTTCCATAATGGATCAGATGAAGCTTTTGCTGTGGAGAGCCACGGTGGAGGTGACTGCTCTTGTGAGGCTTGCTGGCCCTGTGGGGGTCCAATCCATCGGTCTCATAAGACTGTAGATTGAGGTGTGTAACCACAGGTAGATCGTGTTTAAGATCACTTCTGTCTGCGAGATTGTAGAAACAGGAATGAAGAGACATCAACATGCCTTGGAGTGTCGGATAAAACACTTCAAGGCATGAACCGGGCATAGAAAGAGATCATGTTCATCTTTGACACCCACTATCGAAGAGAAGGGCGAACGATCTGTCTAACTGTCCTGGAAGTTGATGCTTGGTATGAAGTCCCAGCACAGCCCAAGATGAACACAGGTGATATCCAGGGAGTAAAGTTTGCTTACCCGTGCTGCCATAGCTAGAGCCAAGATGTGAAGGCACGAAGATGAAACCTGTCTGGAGACGGCTAGGGCAGTCTGCTGTGTGGGTGGATCAACATGTTTGGCAAACCTGGTAGTTCGAGAGGTTCAACTTTGGACATTTCCTTGAGATCCACAGATCTCTCTGGCCACAAAGGTGCGAACAAAGTTAGAGCAAGGCTCCAGGTCGACCCGATCTTTTGAAGAACCCTGGGTAGGAGTACAGGTGGCGCTTTTAGGCCTTCCCAGGGAAGACTGAGGGCATCAACCACCCAAGTCTGAGTGTCCGGTACCAGAGATATGTAGGTCCAGATTTGGAGGTTTTGACTGGTTGCAAACAGGTCTATGTTTGGGGGGTAAAGATGTTGACAATCCAGGTTGAAGGCATCAGGGTGGAGCTTTCACTGAGCCACCTTGTCTGGTCTGGAGAAGGCTTCTGCCACACGACTGTGATGTTGTCCGTAGAGATAGCGACCTGAGTGAAGGACCTCTTGCAAGTGAGAGAGTGATAGAATGAGAGCCACCAGCTCTAAGTTGTTGATGTGCCACTGGCATGGCTCATCTGACCACAGCCCTGAGGTGACCTGGTCTGCCATATGAGTTCCCCAACCTTGAAGAAAGGCATTGACAAACAGGTGCAGCAAGGGCATGAGGTCTGTCAAGGAGATTTCGCTGAAGACATTCCACTCTTCCGTCCACAAGCAGAAATGCGGCTTGAGGTGCTATGGTAGGATGATAGAAGTCGCTTGGTTCTGGCACTTGATGTAAGGGTCTGGAAACATCAGGATGGGGAGCAGTTGGAGCTGGCCTCTGGAGGTCAGGTCCTGCGTTGACATGAGGATACCCAAAAGTGCCTGCCTCTGGCGAAGTGTACTGGACTGCTGAAGAGCTGGGCGTAGAAGGGACTGGATCTTGTGCCATCAGTCCCTTGGTACTGATAGGAGGTCCTGGTTTGTCTGAAAAAAGCCTCCTATGAACTGCATAGTGAATGAGGGAGGGAGCTGTCTTCCAGACATTGATGATCCATCCCAGCTGGTGAAGAAGCTGGAGGAAAGATAAGCATTGTCATGTTGATGGTTCAAGAGGCAATCAAACTGGATGTTCCCTAGTTGTAGGAAGGCTATGGCCTTTGTGATTCGTTTAAATAGCCATGGGGCCATAGAAATGCCAAATGGGAGCAACGCCCATTAGTAAAGGATGCCACTGACGATGAACCAGAGGAACTTCCTGTCACTGGGGTGGATCGGTATGTGTAGATAGGCATCCTGCATGTCGAGGTTTATCGAGGAATCGTAGTCTTGGATTCTGTTCATGAGCAACCTCAAATTAGACATGTGGATGTACCGAGGAAGTTCTAGGTAGCACTGGTTGAATGTAAGATTGTGGATCTTTCAAAATTGGTCTTTTTCGGGAATAGAAGCCTGGTGTCATGGCTGGGGAGTGTACAATCTCTATGGCCTCTTTGGCTATCAACGTGTAGGTGTAGGTTAAGAGCAGTTGTGTAGGAGGGTAGGATACCACCAGGAGACCACCAGGGGTGATGATGTAAGATTATAAACCTATTCATTAGGATCGCTATTAAGTAAGAGACTTCTTTCTATAGGCATTAAAACCTATTGTTAGGTTTTACTTTCCAGTAGGGTTAAATCTCATAAACAGGGACGTTGTAATGTCCCTGGGATATTATATAATATCCCAGGGAATTATATAATGTCCTGGGTATTTTATTAATATAACTTCCGTTCAGATTGTAACATGTAATGAAATGTAAAATCGAGGATCGAACTCGCAACCTTCATATCTGTAGCCCAGTGAGTGTACCACTAGGCTACAGAGGTGTTGATAAGCCTCACTGGTTTTTAGAATGTCCTTTTCAAGATCCGTACGCCAGCAACAGATATTTTACGCACGTTTCCTAAGGTTCATGGAAAGTATGTTCGAAACATAAAAATTGTTGATAAATGTTGTTTTAAGTTTCTTTTTTCGGTTTATAAGCATGGAAAAACACTTTCCCTCGGTTTTGGTAGACAGAGCATGCCCTGCGGGTCGGGAAAAACCACGGGGGCTTCGCCCACTTGGTTTTTCCCTCTCCCCAGGGCATGCTCTACCAAAACCTTGTGAGCGTGTTTTCTCCAATACGGAATATCGTTTATTAGTTTGAGACAGTACCCCTGGCGGAGGATGTAGGTTATGAAGGGGTCCTCCAAGATGTTCCAATTTTGCCAATAACCTCTGAGTTCAACATGAGGCCAAGGTGTGTATCCTTCAGGAATGAAGGAGCACTCTGAAGAGCCTGAGTGATAGTCCTTGTGATAACGGATCAGACAGGAGCTTCGGGAACGACACCTGAGTAATTGAGGTTGCTTGACGTAGAGAGATGCTAAGGAGATGTCAAGCTTAGAAGCTAGGGGCTTCCAGCCCGAAGAAGATGGAGTAGCCATGGCTGGAGAAGAGGCAGGCTCAGAGGAGTCTTCTTTTTAGCAAGGTTTATGAGCTTGTGGCGTATGTCGTTAAAGTAGTTGGCAGAGGCTATGGCAGAGAGGGGTAGGCAAGCGCTACACTTAGTAGCTGTTAAGCAAATATCAGCGCAGTCCAGACACAAAGGATGGGGGTCCCAGCCAGACTTGTTACCATGGCACTTAGTACAACAGAGCATACATATCATCGGATGGATATAAATCAAACAATACAAAAGTGTTGGATAACGCGCAAAGGATGTCAATGGATAAACTTAAGAACTGTTCAATCTGGGTGACATCAGTAATGTGGTGGTTCGTGACGCCATCACTTCTGTTATCACGTGGGTGCTGTATGATGGGATTAGCCAAAAAAATAGTTGGAACAATTTCTTCTTCAGCAAGACCTCACACAGCTTTTCTTTCTGTCAAAACAAACAGTAAATGCATTAAGGAATAACACAGGATAAGTTAAAATATCTCAATACTTAACTCTTCCAACTCCGTAGTTCGGTACACCGGCCAAGAAGCCTCCAGTCCCCAGACACTGAAGGCCGGTAGACTGGCCAAGCCGTAGTCAAAATAGTATATAATTTTATGAAACCTACCTGTCATATCATTCATTTATTAAATCTATGATATTTCACAATGTCTGAAAAATGAATTCCATTTCAATTAATCATTTTTTATCAATATATTATAAAGTTATTCACTATTTCCCGCAATGTTATTGAAAATAAAATTCTCAGACGCACACTTCAACAACCGGTCCACAACGATCATGTCAAAGAGCAAAATAAGGATGTTTCAAGCAAATCTTTAAATATATTATACAAAGTAATAAATAAAATCAACAAAAATATATAAAGTTGTAATGAAAGTCAAATAACATCTTGGCTTTTGTGGCCTTGATTTCTCGGCTCGGACACAATGTTTAATGCCAAAATATATGCATGAAAAATCTTTGTCACAGTTCATAACCTAGCACGATACATCCACGAAGTTCCATATCTTTAATACAGGTCACAATTTCCTGCTTAAAACATTCAGAATAACACGATTTAACAAAAATCTTTTGTTAAAATCTGAAATTCATCATACAAGAGGATGGTACCACAGCGGTAATTTGATTGGCTGCGCTAGGTCACATGCTCAAATTTGACCAATCAAGAATCTTGTAGCAGATTTCGGCAAGAAAGCATCATTGGGAACCAATTTCTATCCAATAAAATCGCATGTAACAGTTAGGAAAAGACTCCAGGCGATGTTACAAGTGTCTATATGAAAATACAAGCTTTCTAGCGATGTGTCATATGGCAGTCTTCGAGGAACGTGTTATATTCATACTAAACTTCGAAAACGGTGGTATTTCTTCATGTAACTGAGCGGGAAAATACATGAATGTGTTAGCTTACATTTTCTATATTTACAATGAACTTAATTAAGGTGTACATGCATTATCTAAATAATGTGATAAACATAACTTTCATATTTATAAACAATAGGATTGGACCTTTCAAATGGTGTATAATGTGTAGTAGCAAAGATGTCTTACAAGCAGATATTTTCATTGATAAATGTTGGCTTCATCTATCACACAAGAGTCTTGGGAACTCGGTCTCACAGCAGTAAATGTTTCTGGTTGACTGGTGTTGAAAGAGTTACCTGTCTCACACTATCGCATTTTGTCTCTTTTTCTGAACAAAAAGTGGTAACATTGCTTGCAAATACAACTGTTTGCAACTTAGGTTCATGAAGCATGCAGCCTGCCCCCAAGCCTTCATTCTTGTCTGGATTACAATTCCTATGAGTCAATCCTTGGGGCTAGATAAGTGGGCAATATATCCTGAGAGACAGGAAAAGTACTAAATATTAAATCTAATGTAAAATTAACAAACCTTTACATATCCTGTCTCAAACATAGCATGAATCCGAACTGAAATCTCAAATATTTATTGGTTTGTTAGATTTAATTAGGAATAGTAACCCTTCACAGCACCGGAAGTAGTCAAGATGACTTTTATCAGTAAAATAATTGACTCAAACATATCTGTAGCAGAATAATAATGTTACTGTTGTGGATTACTCCTTTTGTATAATACTTTGGCTATGGCACTTTTATGCTCAATCATGGTGTGTTACAACTGTTATTATGTTGGCACTCACTTTGAATACCATGTGTTTTACTCACTGTTTATCATGATGCGACTTCCAACTGACACCACTGGATATTTGTCAAGAAAGCTATGAACATATTGGCATTCTGACACCTCTGAAACAATGAATTTTCAAGGGGAAAATATCAAGAGTACATTTGTACCATATGGGCTAGTGTATGCATTAATATTATGGAGAACTTTAAATCTCATAGAATTTCATGTGAATGTATGATAAGTTGTAGCTAGGATCACTCCGGGTACATGGGTTTTATACCATGAGCCGACGGACGTATAAATACCATTCTTGGTTTACGGATTTCAAACTCCCTTTTATTTTTTACATGGATTTTGTCCTAAAAAGTTAGGTAGGTATAAAAAAATATTCTGGAGGAACAAAATCAAAACAACTCAATTTTTCAAGAACATTTTATCATATCCCTGGCACTCGGCTTGTGCACAAATGGCAATGTAACAATATTCATGTCATGGGTGGAAATGCATGAAAGACGCTGCTATTTTGGCGGTATGGATAACGTTAAACTCTTTCTACACCAGCCAACCAGAAGATTACTGCTGTGATACCAAGTTCCAAGAGACTCTTGTGTGATAGATGAAGCCAACATTTATCAAGGAAATTATCTGATTGTAAAACATCTTTGCTACATGTTTGGCCATACACTATTTGAAAGGTCTAATTAATCCTATAGCCATCTCTTAATATTTATGTGTGACCCTGAGGTCAAACCCCAAAACGAAGCTATCTCCGTAAGCTGCCAAAATGGCATCGGAGCATCGCTGTGTCCTCAAATGCATTTCCGAGGCGATAAATCTAAGAGTTTTCATCGTTGTTCCGGTCGATTTATCTTTGCGGAAACGATGACTGGCAGCCATCCAACAAGTTTAAGGAAAGTTGTTCACTGTAAGTCATAATTTTCATTCATGTTTCTGCAAAACTGAAGAGCAAATATTGCCTATCAACTATTGACTTTATCGCAGCTTACATGATATTTCAGTCCGAAATACTCGTACTTTTTCTGAATACAATATTGATTTCTTTCTCCTCACATAAATACTATATGTTATATATATATATATATCATATATAATTCATATACACATCCTGGGTGTCGTTGTAAAAAGCGATATTAGCGTATGGGTGATCTGACTCCCATACCTAACATATAGACAGACTTACGGCAGTCTTAGGTCTAAGGTTGTTTTGTACAACTTATATTTATACAGTCACACAGCCATTACATATCAACTTTCAAACAATTACATTTATTATTGCCAGAATATACAAATTTCTATATTGGAAATGGATGCACACATATAAAGGTAATATGAATGCATATACAGACATAAATTAATAATCCATAATACACCTATAGTTGTTTTAATTTATGCTTTATTGGTTTCATTTGTTTGACTTATATTCATACACAAATTGAAAATTATTTAGGGGACTTAAATGAACTGAATGTATAATATTTCAGTCCTAGATTTGTGTGTTGAAAACAAGTACACCCCAGTGAAAAGAATACTGAAATCAGGGACAATCCCATCCATATTTGCATGGACTGTGGCCACAACACCAAGGAAGCCCAACTTGATCCTATATCCCAGAACGTCATAGTGTCAAAATTTACAACTAACCACTATAATAATATGCGTAATAGTAAATGTCATAAATCAAGTTTGCATTATAAAATTGTTTTTGTCTTTATTTATGAAGCATTTATATTAAATCAGAATTATTTTGTTTGTAGTGTGAAGAGAACATGGTTCCAGGAAGGGGTGCGATTGACATGAGCCTGAAGGGAATGATCATTCCACAGAGAATGAAGGGCGTGAAAGGAGATGCAGGTCCATGTTGAACAACTTGAGAGGGAGAACCATCTACTCAATAGCCATCTGGCTCTTGAGAATTTTGGAGTATCAAGAACTAAATACTTTCACGTAATGTTATAATATTGATCAACCCAGTGCCACCAAAATGTGTAGCATGTATTACATTAGTAGTATAGTTAATGGGGGTTCTGGCTCACTTCCACTGGAGCCAGATTCATATACCTATACTGCTACTACAGATGGAATTTTTTATGCCAAAATGATTATGCGATTCAACGATAGTCAGCTAAATTGGCTCTTGCACACCAATACCTGGGGCCAATCATTGCTTTAGATGAGCCTAAATGGTAATAAAAATATTCTTCATTATTTTTATCGATAAAGCGATATTCAACATTTTTATTAAGTTCTTCGTTCATTTTACTAGGAGACCAGACTATATAACTACACTCTTCTTGTAAATTGATCAGAAACAATTGATAACCGTATTTGGTTGGTTTGACATCACTGATATAATATAAACCTTGTGGTAATTATCTCCATTTAATAGTTTTTTTCCATTATTATATATATATTTATGTAAGCATTTGTCTAAATGTGATCAAACAATAGTAAGCAATCTATTTTTAATCTCCAACCAGTTCTTTGGTTTTGGCACGGAATAATTGACGCGCTCGTTGCCTCCCCTGTTCTATTAACTTTTTTTTCTCATCCTCGCTAATACCATTGGTCTTATGAGATTTTGATCGAATCTCCTGCTTCATTTCGTTGTATTTGGTGAGTTCCGACAGCACTAAACGAAACTCATCCTCGGATATCTTAAAATTGGCCATTGCTGTCGAAATATGATCCTCAATGCTGTTCAACTTTGCTTCGGCGAGTATCCGAAGACTATCGTGTTTTAATGCTTTCTTTTGTAACCTACGAGAAATGTATTTTATCGCTATTCCTGCCAGTCCTGAGACTCCAGCGGTTATTTCCATGCCAAGCACGATAGGCGCGGCGATTATAGTTGATAGTAAACCGACACCGGCTACACCGAGTCCCATGCCAGCCACTACAAGAGCGGTGTCAACTCCGTCCAGAGCATTCACGGCTCTGCGATACTTTTTATACAATCCAAGTCTAAATTCCCTATCCTTCTCTATTCGATGTTTTATGTCGCTTATTTGATGTAATCGAAATCCATCAACAGTTTCCATCTTTTCAATTGCTTCATCGAGCGCTGGATATAAACTCATAGTGTATATTACGAATATATAATAGTCTTTAATTGGTCTTGCTTAAATGTTTTGAAAGTATACATCAACCTTATCAAATGTATATTATATGGCAGGAATATCTAAGAAAGAGAAATTCTGTCACTTTTAATAATTTTAACCCCCTCGAGGGTTGCAACGGGTGATGCACCGGCATGAATAATACTGCAATGTTGACGCTCGTGTTTCTTGAGCCATTTAATCGATAGACCTGGTAATATTTCGAAGGCATCTTCCGGTGCATCTCCAAACAAGACTTCAATAATAAGCGTAGAAATATTAGGTATTGCACTCAAGTTAAGTTTAATATCATCGAATTCAGCAATCAAATTTAAACTAACATTTTGGATTGCCGGACGACTATATAACATATGACCTGGTTTTTCTGGCAGGGGAGTGACTAACACACTATTTCGTTTTGACGGGATATAAGCCGCGAGTACGATACCACTATTTATTATCTTAGTTAAATTATGTCCCTTACCCATCATCACATAAGGTGGGGTAATGACGATATTCAGTAGCCACTTGATGTTTGCTTCGACCATAGTCCATTTATTCTCACTGTTGTAAATAATATTGTACGGAGTGGTTTTAAGGAGTCTACTAATGTCGACATCGCTTAAATCTTCTAGATTTTCCGGGAATATAACTTCTTTCCACTTGTATACATTATCGTGTAAGTGTAAAGCGTATAACTTACCATTGCTACCGGGTTTACCGAATCCTTCCGTATCTCCGAGATCGGAAAGCGCAATTGTATTACATTGTCTGATCGTTCCAGGGCCTGATGCATCAACCATTATTTATAATATGGAGTGTTACACTTAAGTATCCTATATGTACAGGTTGGTGTTTTACATCTAATACAGAAATTTTGAGGTCTGAAATAATACCCCGCTTCAATTTTTTATATTGTAATAACGAGAAAGATTCTGTTCTACCACTATTATATTTTCCATTTTTCACTGGAACACTTCTGAGCAGGGTTGAAGGACTTTCTAGTTGAATATTATCCGTCGTGCTTATTTGATCAAGATGGATGAACAACTCTTTATAGGGAACTAAATCAGGTAATTTAACATCCCGATGTATGCCAACTAAGCGTGTAAATTCAAGTGTAGCTGATCCGTCCGATAAAATTAAATTTGGATTTCCAGTGTCTAATTTCACTGTCCCGGTCGCCTCATTTTGTGAGACTAATTCCATTAGGCTTAAAAATTTCATCATTGAGTGAGTTTACGCTGTAATACCCATCAGGTATAGTAATGGGTTTAGCAGTACCACGTGCGGATAATATCAATATCTTATTATTATCTTTTGCAGCATTTATATTGGTCCACCTCGGGTAATACGTTACATCGCATAGAGCGACTTCGAGTTGTCCATCCGAGTTATCGATAGTATGAAGCAGTTGAATAGACTGACCATTTGTTATTCCCAGGAGTGTAACATACATATCAAATATACAATGATACTATATCATAACTTAAATATGGAATCAACTATTATTTATAATATGGAGTGTTACACTTAAGTATTCTATATGTACAGGTTGGTGTTTTACATCTAATACAGAAATTTTGAGGTCTGAAACAATACCCCGCTTTAATTTTTTATATTGTAATGTTGAGAAAGATTCCGTTCTACCGCTATTATATTTTTCATCTTTCACTGGAACACTTCTGAGTAGAAATGAAGGACTTTCTTGTTGAATATTATCCGTCGTACTGATTTGATCAAGATGGATGCACAACTCTTTATAGGGAACAAAATCAGGTAAATAGAGTCCCTGATCTGATGTCTTGATTACTGTTATTTCTCCTCCCCATCCAAGTGTGTATGCTAAGTTCTCGTAAAGCTACCCATCAGGAATAATGTATTTTTGACCATTTATTTCTGTCTCATTATTATAACCCCTCGTAGCATTTATATTGGTCCACCGTGGGTAATACGTTACATCGCATAGTGCGACTTCGAGTTGTCCATCTGAGTTATCGATAGTATGAAGCAGTTCAACAGACTGACCATTTGTTATTCCCGGGAGTGTAACATACATATTAAATATACAATGAAACTATATCATAACTTAAATATGAAATCAAGATACATTACTAATCAATCGATTATAGTAACTGCCTCTGGTGCTGAATTTACCGTTAAATTCCACGATATCTTTGAAAAATACAGTTTCACGGCAACTAACGATAAAATGGTGCACGATTGGTTTCACAATCCGATGCAATTTTGGCAGAATCAGTTTAACTTTGCCGTATGGTGTGCCACAACGGGATGTGGCATATCTGTTAATGCCCCAGGATGAGTCTGTTATATTATTTCACGTGTACTATCAGATTAGACGTATACTTAAAGAAATTAATGCTCCATTACCGCCGGATCCAGCATGGAATCACGCAAATAATATTTATGATAAGAGGGCCTTCGAACATATTTGTAATGAATTTAATGTTTTTACGAGTAAAGATTGGCGCATTAAAGGACCTAGCCATGGTCTAGGTATTCCGTACTCTGGACAAAGAACTATTAAAGATAAAAGCGATTATTTAATTAAAGAGGGTGTGATCCCTTAAAGCTTTGCTCTCTCGGATAAACAGTTTAGAGCAGATCGTATGAACTTTGAGAGTGGCATTCCTTATATTATAACAAAGTTTGTGCATCCAAACGATACAAAAGACGCTTGGAATGAATTTCTTAATGATAAAACGGAAAATAATTTTACTAACCCAGGATTTGAAAGAGTAAATGAATCGATAAGAACTTATGTATGGGCAATTCTCGGTGCACAATCGCAAACACGAACGTCCATTATCGGTACTGGGACGGCGTTCGATGCGCAAAAACAGTTTGTCGCAAACGTGGAGGACGCCATTAATTCACCAGTTGACATACCATCGTCTATAAAGCGTTTTCAAGATGTATTACAGTACACTCAATCCAAAGTGGACTTTGTTTATGCACCGGGACTATACATGTCTCCGAGTTATATGGAACTTAAGATCGGTCATGTGATAG
This sequence comes from Haliotis cracherodii, assembly GCF_022045235.1. Taxonomy (NCBI): domain Eukaryota; kingdom Metazoa; phylum Mollusca; class Gastropoda; order Lepetellida; family Haliotidae; genus Haliotis; species Haliotis cracherodii. The sequence continues at coordinate 38,476,254 of NW_027266286.1, forward strand.
GCTATAATAATAAAATTGTTATTGCTACCGATCAACAAAAACCAGGTATAAATTCAGATATGAATACCGAATTAATAACGCAAACAAACACAGGTGAAACGGGAATAGTCAAGCCACAAACACCACATGTTTCACAACCATCTACTGACGCACAAGTGTCACCGCATATCAACAACATATCGATGAAAAAACAGCGCTTGTAGTGGGTGGAGTCTCGGTTGGTTTACTCATGATTTGGTTAGCGAACTGATTTGGTTAAATAGTTCTTAGCGAATACGTACAACAGCCCTGCAATTGCTACGATCAGCCCCCACAAGTTTTGACTAAGCCAAGTGGTGGTCTTAGCTAATAAATTCAATAGCCAGGAAACAACACTCCCTATTATACAGGGAAGTGTGGCCGCAGCTTTCTCAGCGAGCTTTCCCAGAGCTGAACCTAATGCTTTTAAATGCTTTTTTGTCCACTCTTTTATCCCGTTTTTATCGTTAGGCGGTGTACTACCACCTGTACTGCCACCTGTTAACGAGAGAGTCAAAGTCAATATAATAAATCCCAACGCGGTTAAAATACTGGTAATTGTTATTCCCTGTTCTCTGAACAATGTTTTAATATTATCGGCCAGTGTAGTGTCATCGTTGAGGACTCGATCGATAGTTTCTCGAATTCTACTGATTTGTGAACGAAGTGCCTTTTCATTACTGGAAGCTGCTTCGAGGCGGGCCGATCTTTCGTCTTCTAAGTCACGTATTCTTTTCGCTACGCGGCGTCTACTGAACTCATCGCCCGCCTGTTCGAGTTTTGTTTTCTCATAAGCTATAAGCTTGTCGAGTTCGGATAGCTTGGCTGTATTATTGATGAGTTCTCCCCGAAATGTTTGCATTGCCTTGTCAAGACCTCGTAATTCCCTAATATCGTTCTCTAAGGATGGTGATAAATGTAACTGAGGATCATGGTAGGTATCCAAGATTTCTTCGAGTCCGTTCGAGGCAACCATCGAGGCTGCTCCCACATCATCTGTATTACGGAGTTCAGTCTGCACAGTCTTAAGAACCTTAGTAGTCTTCGCGGGAAGTTTTGCTCGTCCGTATTCTACAAAACCTAATTTATCACGAACAAACTCGCGGCTATGTCTGCCGGCTAAAGTAGACAAGGCTAGGGGCTTACGAGAACTATAATGCATAAGCTCAATATGCGGAGAGTCACGCACTCGCATTGTTCCTTTACTATCTAGCATAAACTTTGAATAGTCACGACCTATCGAGATAACATAATTTTTATCTTTTTCTTTTAAGTCATCGTAATAAGCATCAACGGTTGATTGTAAAAGTTCATCGTTAAGATTCGTGCCACTTAACCTGGTTTCATCAGTACCCTCTCCGGTTGTATTCTGTTTATCATGGTTATCAAATGTATCTAGATCATAGTCATCCATTTTTATATTAAACATAGGGTACATGTTTTCAATATAACAATGTCTTTGCAATACGGACGCAAGTTAAACCCACAACGTAGACTTCCAGATCCATTAGGGGTCAAAGCAATTCGTCAGTCTGTAACTATAACTAATAATCCTAGTACCATTGATCAGAATCAAACCCTTCTGGTTCGCTTTCCTAATCTCGGCGCGGACGATGTGTTAGTTCCGGGAACTGTCCGACTAACAATTACGATTAGTTTTGACTTCTACAGACGTTAACAGGGAGCCCGTTCAGAACATAGGTCATGCTATCGTTAAGAAAATCGCTATTAAAATTAGCGGTAATGACGTTTTGAGTATCGACGATAGCGATGTATACTATTGTTACATGGATCTCTGCAAAATGGATAAAGAGCGTGAAAACTTACAGCACCAAGGTATTTGTAATAAGAACACATTGAGACTGCGCGTGGGCGCTGAAAATGGTGTTGATACCAACGAAAAAAATAAGGCTGTTGCCGACGCATTAGGTAACCGATTCTATGTTCCCCTAGACTTTGAATTACTAGATTCCCACATGCCTTTTTATCAAGCATCCCTAGGTGATAGGTTAGAATACGAACTCACTTTTAATGACTACGGTAGAGTAATCAGAGCTGCTGAAGATGCTAGCTATTCCATTGACAATATCTCGCTGGAGTACGATATGATAACGGATCCCGAATTAGCCAGACAAATTCGTAACCATTATTCAGGAAGTTTAGCCATTTTGTATGATCGCGTGCTGCGGCATTGAAAGATCACGATGGACAGAAGAGATACGATGTGGAATATAAATCTAAACGTCCCCACGAGGTCGTTGAAGGGTATTTTAATGTTGTTCGAGGACCCCTCCGATGCGTTTAAAAGAAATACCGAGAAGTTCTACAATCCCAAGATTACAAAAGTAGAATTGACTATCGAGGGCGTTCATAATCAACTATATAGCCAAGGAATGCTAGCGTATCACCAGTGGGATGAGATTAAAAAACTTCTTTCTATAAAACGTTCTCCGGAAGTTAACGCGGTCGTGAAAGATCTGTCTCTCAGGAGTGTATCGATCGGTGAATACCTCACCACGAAGTACGCGCTATGGCTAGACATGCGAACAACGGACGATGACCAACTACACGGCAGTGGGAGGAGAATAGAAAATGCTAGCGAGGGTGCCATCATACAGATAACGAAGCTTCAGGAATCAGCTGGTAAATTAAACATATATTTGTACGTGATTATGGATGTGCAACTTAATATACAGAATGAGAGATTCGTGCAAGCAATCTATTAATAATCTTTTACCTAAAGATCCGCACTGCGCTATCATATGCGGGCAAACGGGATGTGAAAAAACAGCTTTTATTCTAGATATTTTACAAAGTCATTATCGGGACGTTTTTCGATCATATTAATATTCTGTGCCCGACTATAAGCGTTAATAAAACATACTTATCGAGAGATTGGGTAATGAATGACGACGGGGTACACAGAGTCGATCCGGGCGATCGTTTACAAGACTGTCACCGAGTATGTCATGAAAAATACAAAGGAGAATCAACTCTTTTCGTAATAGACGACTGCAGCGCGAGTAAAGAATTAACAAAAAAGAAAGATATGCTTTCGTATTCAGCATTCTCCGGTCGGCATACTCAACATAGCATTTGGGTACTTACTCAAAAATACAACTCTGTCCTGAAAGATCTCAGAGAGCAGACCAAATGGGTAGCGCTGTTTCATTGCAAAGATCGAGATTCATTCGAGGAATGTTTACGCGAAAATGATGTTATTTATACCAAGGGTGAACGAGATAAAGTCAGAAAACTTTTATCGGCAACGAAGCACTGTAAATTCGTATTAAAATCCGATCAACCAGCTGCTTATGCAATTGCTTAGCAAAATGTAGCAAAAAGATAGCAAAATGTGGCAAAATTATAGGAAAATGTAGCATAATTATAGCAAGTTGAACATTAGCGGTTAATATGACATAAAATGTGGTTCGAAAACATCATTCTTTCGCAACAGTTCATTATTACGGGTTTTATTGGATATGTCATATTCCATTATGTTAGACTTAAATATCTCCTTAGGTATTACATTATGGAATGCGACGAACTCATCGAACAAATGCTCAAAGAACCTGATGTTGATAAATCTTTAGATAAACATAGAGAAAGACTCGCTGCTTTGGTAGCCGGTGGAAAATGTTCCCAATATTTGGGAGAAAATTATACCATCGAAAAAATTGATAACATGACCAGCGAAGAGATTAAAAAACTGTATGCGCGTTACGAGTCTAGACTTGGAGCTACCATGACTAAAACGATAGGGTCGTCTATATTACAACTATACACAGTCGTAGCTTGTACGTTTCTCCCTATCCCGGCAGAACATCGCATGTATTTATGCGAATCTCTAGAGAAAGACCCATTCATCGAACACGCTATAAGCTCAGTGAGCTGTGAGTTTTATCATAGATTCGGAATGTTTTTAGCTCCACTCACCACAGCTTTAATAACGTCTAGGTATTGTCAATTTAAACATACGTGCCCACTTAATAATAATGGAGACTCAACAGGTGACACCACAACAGATTGTGAAAGAGGAACCACAACAGATTGCGGAAACGCAACAACAGATTGCGGAAACGCAACAACAGATTGCGGAAACGGAACAACAAGTGAATGAGGATGTGAATGAGAAAACACAAAAACAACCCAGAGTTACTAAGAACCCCCCAAAAAATAGCCGCAGGAAGAAAGGGAGGACTGGCGAGGAAAGCGAAATTAATAAATAATTCAAATATTTATCCGATTTAAACATGGGCACTAGTAGGAGTTGCTGGTTTAGCGGCTGTATGGTTCTTTTATAAGACCGGAGAAGAGAAATCGTCACCCCCAATGCAACAACAAGTTCAATTAGAGGTTAGTCCTCATATAATGCTATAAGAAGCATGACTACTCCAGTTACAGACGGTAAAATGTTGGTAAACGCGACGTATCATTCAGTGGTGGTCACCAGCTTGGCCATTGGTTATGCTTGTATGGCTAAAATGATTACTAAAGCCACACCTCCCAAGCTAGATTTTAATAGTTATGATATACCAATGATGGTTCTGGATATTGGATTGGCTATGGCAACGAAGGATATGCTAGTCAAACAAGGACTTATCCCGGAAGACATAATGAAGTAATTAAACATTTGAATATTTTATATTATTAAACCATGGCAACAATTGCGATGATGGTCGGTGGAGCTATTGTTAATGCTCTAGCTTTTTCGGGGAGTAATTATTTATTTTCTACTTTGAGGGAATCAAACGCTAAAGAAGTTGAAGAGGAGCAATGGAACAACTCCAAGCAGCCCAGTCACAATATACGCGGCAGAGAATGAAGAGATTAGATTTTATTCATGAAGAAATGCGTAAGGAAGGGCATTCAATTCAAACGTTTAACGATGTCGAATCTGCCATGCACGAATACTTCCTCGTTTTGGGGAAAAAACTAGACCCAATACCGAGACCAACAATGAGTCAGTTTTATACACCGTCAGAGGCTCAGAAAGACCGCGAGGTCGCATTTGTGATTATTGGGTTATCTGCTGTATTGATTTTCAGCTATTCACTAGTGTAGCTGTGATTTGCATTTAGACAAATGATATGATAGATGTATAACCATGAATAATTGCAAGTTTACAGTCATGGGGAAGACGACTCTATGTAATCGACGCTGTGTTGATATTTACTGCGGCGTACACAATTATTACATCAAGCGCGGACACATAAACTATAAGTGTTCTGAATGCGGGATAGGGGTCAAAGGTCGTTATTGTTTATGTAAGAAACACGGTGCTGATAGGGTCAGGAATCAGATTATTTATGCTAGGAAGAGAGATTACATCAATGAGAGGAATAGGTTGGGGAGAATACGTATTTAGATATATGAAAACAACCAATTAGACATTTGTCTCATTTTGCATATACCATTCAACCACAACGGTTTTTGTCAGAGAGTTAAAAGCTATGGCAAAGCAACGTGGTCTACGTGGATATTCTCGTATGAGAAAACCTGAATTGATTACCTTACTAGGTTTGGAATACAACAAACCCCAGACTGTTAGAGAACTCAAAGCTCGAGCGAGAAACAGTGGGCTGAGAGGTTATTCTCAGATGAGAAGAGCTGAATTGATCTCTTTACTAGATAATAATGATGATAATGATGATATTGATAATGATGATGATATTCAACAACAACAAGAATTAATATTTGTACCCATATCCGCCGGCGTTGGTAATTATCTAAGAGGTTGGAAGATGGATATTAATTCCAACATGGATGTTAATGATATTAAGCCCATCATATCGAGTAAAATTAACGAGGAGTTAGATGATTTACATAGTATAAAATACCAGCTGACGATTAAAATGTCATTGAGTAAAAGTAACACAGACGATAGCGTCGAATATACCGAACCATATTTCCGTAGCAATCAAGAAGTTATAACCGAATCCGATACTATAAACGCATCATTAGATACATCAATTCAGAGGATACAGGAAATTTTAGAACGCTGGACTAATAGAGGTTCGGGTTGGGGTGTGGATAAAATCGATAGTTTATATTTAGATATAGCAAATTATATGCCCTTCAAAGGTGGATCTTATATAGATTTACCCCCGCATTATAAGAAGAAAAAAGCCATAATTAACGTAAAAAATAAATCAGATGACTGTTTAAGAATGATGATAAGATCTGCATTGTTCCCCGTAGACAAGAATCCGGATAGACCTAGCTATCCCCAAAATGATGGACTCAACTTCGATGGTATAGAGTAACCTACACCAATATCACAAATTGATAAGGTGGAAAAGCAAAATAATTTAGCTATAAATGTTTTCGGACATTCTAAAGGAATTGTTGTACACAGGATAAGCTCCGCTCCGGAACAAATCCCCAGAAACAATTCATTTCTGATCGAAAAAGATGGTAAATATCATTATACGTGGAGAAAGAGTTTAAACAGGGTGCTATACGATCAAACAAAACATAAAGAAAAGAAATATTTCTGCGAAAGATGCCTACATGGGTACAGCAGACAAGATCTATTGGATTCGCATAAAGAAGACTGCAGAGGTGTTGGACAGAATGCTATCAGGATCGATATGCCTAAAGAGGGAAAAAATATATTAAAATTTGAACATTATTGTAATCAAATGCCAGTACCATACGTAATTTACGCCGACTTCGAAGCGCCTATCAAGACCATAGAAAATACTGAACGCAATAATCAAGATAGTAGTTTTACGTACATAACTCAAGAACATATTCCTTGTGGGTTTGGATATATAGTTGTAAGGTATGATGGGAAAACAAACACTCCAGTGATTTACAGAGGTCCCGATGCAGCGGGAAAGTTCCTAGAATATCTACAAAACGAAGAGATATATCATGTAAGAAACCCATGCATAGGACGATAGATGATTGGAAGGCCCATAAGAAGTCAACGAGTTGTCATGTTTGTAATAAACCCCTGGATGGGGATTCCGTAAGAGATCATTGCCACGTCACGGGTAATTATCGGGGAGCCGCTCATAACGAGTGTAACTTGAAACTAAAAATGAATGCTCAAACAATACCCATCCCCGTTGTATTTTATAACCTTAGGGGATACGATTCACATCTCATTATGCAAGCTATCTCAAAGACCCGACGGCGGTTTAACGTGCATTCCTAACAATATGGAAAAATACATATCGTTCTCGTTGACTAAACCTATACATTATAGGGACAAGGATGGGAAATCTAGAATAAAGCAAAGTAAGGGGCTTAGATTCATAGACTCCGTACAATTTCTGTTATCTTCCCTGGACAATTTAGCTAATGCGAACAATCCCAATGACTTCGCGATAACAAATAAATATACCGATAAGATAACTCGTCATTTGTTGTTGAGAAAAGGTGTATATCCTTACGAATATATGGATGATTGGTCTATAGTAACTTAACAGAATCTTAAATAACAGATGCCGATTATGAACACGCTCTAACAGTCTGGGATAAATTAGATTGTAATAATTTAGGCGATTATCACGATATGTACTTAAAAACCGATGTACTGTTACTCGCCGATATATTCGAAATATTTAGAAAGACGTGTTTAAAACAATACGGCTTGGACCCGGCATGGTACTATTCCAGTCCCGGACTATCGTGGGATGCATTGTTGAAGAAGACCGGTGTAGAACTAAAACTACTCACAGATTACGATATGCACTTGTTTATTGAGAAAGGATTAAGAGGTGGTATATCGATGGCGGCGAAAAGGTATTCTAAGGCTAATTATAAATTAGTGGAAGGATACGATCCAAGTAAACCTGACACGCACATATTATATCTCTATTTGTACGGATGAGCTATGAGTCAACGTTTACCCACGGGTGGTTTTGAGTGGGTCGATGATATCGATAATATCAATGTTATTAATATCCATAATAATGATGAGAATAAGGGGTACATACTAGAAGTTGACTTGGAATATCCAAATTCCTTACATAAAGACCATAACAGTTATCCGTTAGCTCCCGAAAGAATTATGGTTAATAAAGATTGGATGTCGGAATATCAACACTCCTTGATGGGTAATAATAGGTTAGCTAACGTAGAAAAACTTGTACCAAATTTGATGGATAAGACAAAATATATAGTTCACTACAGAAATCTCCAGTTGTATCTATCGTTAGGTATGAAACTAAAGAAATAACACAGAGTTCTAAAGTTTGATCAAAGCCCTTGGATGGAGCCCTATATAAGACTGAACACAGATTTAAGAAAGATAGCTACCAGCGATTTCGAAAAGAATCTATATAAGCTCATGAATAACTCGGTATTCGGTAAAACTATGGAGAATCTAAGGAAGCGTGTTGATGTTAAATTAGTCAGATCTAATGAGGAAGAAAGACTCAGGAAACTCATAGCCAGTCCGGCTTTTAACAGAAGCAAGATATTCGATAACGACTTAGCCGCGTTGCATATGCAGAAAAGTAATATAAAATTCAACAGACTGGTGTACGTCGGTATGAGTATTCTCGACTTGTCAAAACACTTAATGTATGACTTTTATTACAACGAACTTAAGAAGCAATACGGCGATAGATGCGAGGTGTTATATACCGACACAGATTCTTTGTTGATGGAAATACAAACCGAGGATGTGTATAAAGATATGGCAGAAAAAATAGATATGTACGACACGAGCGATTACCCTAAAGATAATCCACTGCACAGCGTTGTAAATAAAAAGGTGTTAGGTAAGATGAAGGATGAATGTGCTGGGACCCCTATAGCGGAGTATGTGGGATTAAGACCTAAGATGTATTCTATAAAGAAGTCTGATAATGGGGCGATAAGAAAAGCTAAGGGTGTTAAGAAGTATGTGGTAAAAAAGCATATCAAACACGAACAGTATAAAGAATCATTATTCAACGGTAGAACGTTCAAACATGAGATGAACTCTTTAAGAAGTTACGATCATAGGATATATGGATTAAGAATGAACAAGACATCATTATCCCCCTTAGATACAAACAGAAGGATGGTGTAACTACCTATGCTTATGGTTATGGTGGTAATACCATACCGTCCGGAACTATGAACAACTCTTCTCGTACAAATGCCCTACCCGGTCCATCTTGAAGATAATAAAGAATAGGCTCTCCTTCTTTCATAACCAATCGACTAATGTTATACGTCTTAAGGGACCATATGGGATCGGTTGCGCGACGTAGGCCTCCCTCGAGTTCACCGGGCTGGTATAAATATCTTACCCTTACTCTATCCGGAAGTTTTTGTTCTTTGCCTCTCCTCGGTGCTGAAGATTCGGAAGTCACGGATTTCATTTTAATAGCATCGGATGGTTTCTTCCCTATTAATCTTGTCACTTCATTATTCAGCGCTGATACAACGGCTGATAACCGTGTCACCCATTCGGTTGATCTTAATCGTTCCGATTTCATTTCGATCCCATACTGATAACCAAAATTTGTATCATGTTTGTCTACAGCTGGTATGTCTGATGTTGAGATGACAAAGCTGTTTGGTATTTTTCTTGATCTTGTTCAACCTGGTGATAGTGTGAGGGCAGACCAAGGCTTTACTATTGCTACAACTTTGAACACAAGAACTAGTCTTAATATTTCCCCTTTCCTATTTAACTGTGGTCAGTTTTCAGCTGAATAAATAGGAGAAGTCCAAACCATAGCATCTTGCTTGTTCATGTTGCAGAATTTGAAAAACCATCAATCAGCTGTGGACAGTTGCTTGAATCTGGTTTCCCTTGCGAACGCATATAGAATTGTGCTAAAATTGCCTGTGAGAGATAAAAGTGTCAAATCGTTTGAAATATTTTATTACACAATGTATACTCACACGCAAAAGAAACGCAAGTCGAGTATGCAGTATACATGTTATTTATTTTCAACAGTAAAGACAAGAAATACTAATAGGGCAAGATTGACAAAAATTTGACTGAAGACAGTTTAATGGATTAAAAGGCAGATGACATAATTGTTTTTTTCAAATGTTAAGGGCTTACCCAGTTTCGGGTCAATACCCAATATGTCAGTCAATACTTGGTGTGACCACCATTAGCATTGATCACTGCAACACATTTCCTGTACATTGAGTGGATCAGACGATTTGTGAAGGCCATAGGGATCCTCCTGCACACATCCAGAGCAGCTGTACGTAGTTCATCGGCAGTTGTAGGGACAGGGCGCACATTGTGCAGATACCTTTGAACCTCATCCCACAAGTGTTCGATGGGGTTCAGATCAGGGCTGAGGGCTGGCCACGGTAGAACACTGATGTTGTGTTGTTGCAGAAAGGCCATGGTAACTCTGGCAACATGGGGACGAGCGTTGTCCTGCTGGAAAATGTGTTGTTGATGTTGTGCAAAAAATGGAACAACATGAGGTCTGATCACTTGGTCGATATACCACTGAGCAGTGGCGCCGTGTCCCCGACCTTGACCAACATTCAGAAAGCACATGGGTCCAAGTCTCGCATTTAGTCCAATCCCTGCCCATATCATGATGCTAGGTTCCACAATGTTTCTGTCAGTGAAACGATCACCTCGACGCCATCAAATTCTGATTCTTCCGTCTGCACAAAAGCGACTTTTCATCAGAGAAGATGACACGCCTCCACTCACGATGACGCCAATTGTGATGACCCTGTGCCCACTGAAGTCATGCTTGTCGATGCCGTGGTTGGAGAACAGGTTGATGTGCTGGTCAGCTTCATCTGAGGTTGTTGGACCGGAGACATAAGATCACAGTGACCTGGCTAATGGTCTGTTCCTATGGTCTGTCGAGCACTTTCACTTGCAGTCAGGAACGGATGTCGATGGTGTTGACGGGTAATCTGCCGATCGTGTCGAGGTGTAGTGACCCTAGGACGACCGCTCCGAGGAAGGTCATTTGTGGTCTGTGTAGCATTGTATCGATGCAGGAGACGGTAAATTGTGGTTATGTTAACGTAGAAATGATGGGCAACATCTTGGACAGACTCTCCAGCTTCCAAACGCCCGATAGCCTGGTTTCTTTGAATTTGAGTTAGGCTTGGCATTGTTGACCAAGGAGTGGTAGGTCCAAGAATCGGCCACAGTTTTATACCCACTACAGTTCGTGACAGTTCGAGCATTTTCGATTTTGCGAGAAATGGGTGCATGATACCCACATATTCATTGAAATGGTGCATTTTGGAGATTCGTTTTTTATGTTGCGTCTTACTCGGGGCTTCCAAAATGCAACCAAAAATATTGATAACACCATCAGGCTTCACTACATGCTAAAACTTGTATCAATTTATGGTTCCGTGTTTGTTACCTATTTGCTTAAAACCACTTGCGTTTTTTTTGCTAGTGAGTATATATACATTGTATTTAAACTGATGTCCACAGCACTGGCTCGGTCTGATTGCAGTTTGCTGCAGAAACCCTCACTTCAGAATCTTTTGTTAGAAAAATCTGAAAATATATTGAAGTTGTGAAGAAATACATACAGATGTCAATTGTGTGAATGCAATTAAATAAGTGTTCTACTATTAAACACTTATAACATTGTGCCATGTCACTTTGACTTTCTAAAAAATATCTTTTATATAATTGACATTAACCGGATCATCAGCATGGTCAGTTACCCAGAATGATTGTAGCAGTTTCATGTAACTTTCATACCCATTGATTCAAATTAATTTGATTAATTTAATATGCATACAAAATATTCCTTACCTCTAAGTTATGAGGGGTTTCATTCTTCCCCATAGATCCGAGTCAGGACACCGGATGCACGATGCTGGAAATATAATAATTACCATACACACATATTCAACAGAACAGAAGTAGATAAAATATAGGGCTGAATTTTAGTCATTATGTCGGTCTTAGCCAATTCATATTATGTCCATAGACATCAGTTCAAAACTACAGCATAAATGACATGAAAGGTGACCTGTCAAAGTGGTCATTGTTATTTAGTGTAAAAATTGTTATTTAGTGTAAAATCACAATATACCTACTTTTAATACTGTTGATGAACCCATCGCTGTTATACTGGAATCCCTTGTTCAACTGGGAAATCCCCACGCTCTTGGATTGGCTTTGAACAAAATTCTCGACGAAGCTGAACGAGACATGCGAGACGCACGATAAATCACTTCCGGGTGTTTGCTTTGCTGCCATGTGGGTAAAACCTTGTTTTGGAGTTTGACCTTGGGGTCATGCATAAATATTAAGAGAGGTCTATTGGTTATAGATTTGAAAGTTATGTGCATTACATTATTTAAACAAGAGTTTGCCACTAACGTGGCTATATCCCCCGCCCCTGTTGCAGAATTTATGACATAATTAAATCTAAAGAGACCCTAACCTTTTTTAACCGAGGTGGAACTTGTCATGGAAATTGTAAAAAAAAGAAGAGTTTGGAACCAAAGTCCATCTTGTTGCCATGGAAACGTAAAAAATAAAAATTTCTAAAATTTCTAAATAGCAAAAGGCACCAGTTCAGCATGTACCTGACAGACCTGCAAAGTTTGATGAAAAAATATTGAACGGTTTATGAGTTATGCTCTGGAAACGAAACATGATGGACGGACGGATGGAGCCCGTTTCTATATCCCCCGCCAACTTTGTTGGGCGGGGGATAATAATTCATTAACAACTTAATAAAGTTTGTTTTAAATAAAAATAATGTAAGCTAAAACATTCCTATCGTCGGAAATTTTTACGATTTTTCGACAAATATAAGATTTCATTAAATCCACATATCCATTTATTTTTTATTTTCATTTGTTTCCGTAGTCGGAACATTATTTCAAAAAGAATTACAAATAATATCTGTCATCACAAATTTCCCGATGATAGTGGCTGTCCTCTCACTAATATGAGAAAATACCTCCGTTGTCGAAGCTTTGTATGAATATCACATACGTCGAAGGCTACAATGTCAGTGTACATGAAAAAAACTTACCGGTATATTGTTTCACCAACATAAACTGCTACAAGGATCATGATTGGTCAAATTTAGGCACATGACCTAAGGCAGCCAATCAAATTACAGCAACAGTACTGTCCTCATGATAATTTTCAGACTTTGACAAAAGGTTTGGGATAAATCACGTTATTCTGAATGTTTCAAGCATGAAATTGCGATCTATATTAAAAATATAGAACTTGGTGGATGTATCGTACTAGGTCACGAGCTGTGACAAAGATTTCATATGCATATATTTTGGCATTAAAAACATCGTGTCCTAGCCAAGAAATCGAGGCGACGAAAGCAGAGATGTCATTTGACTTACATTTATACAAGAGATCGCATGAAAAGATGGAAATAATAACTTAGATGTCAGTTTGGCAACTGTTAGATATATTTTGGTTGATTTTATTACTTTGTATAATATATTTAAAAATTTGCTTGAAACGTTTGCGTGAAAATTTTGCTGTTTGACATGTTTAATGAGGATCTGTTGTCAAAGTGTGTCCCAGAAATTTATTTTCCATAACATTGCGTGAAATAGTGAAATAATTTTTTAATTTTTAATCTACTGATAAAAAATCATAAAATCAAATGTAATACGTATTTCAGACATTGTGAAATGTGATAAATTTAACAAGCATGAAATACTCATATCCTCCGCCAATATGACATGTCTGGTTGTGTGCAATGCATTATTAGCTCCTGTGAACTATGTTCACTGGGCCTTTTTGTAAATGGCCTAATTGCAGCACTCAAAAAAGTTATTACTGGTGTTGTTTTGACATCTGCAGTTTATGATAGAATATGTAACTGTATTTGTAATGAGTAAGGGTGAAACATATGGACAAACAACTTCTTTATTACAATTAGGATTGATGGTTTCGGTGTAGGTTCTAACACCGTTATCAAGCAAGTGAAGTACAGAGTATGGTTGACAAGAATATATACAGGATAGGAGACAGTGTATACAGTTGAGTAGGTTTAAGATCAGTTACACTGTTGTATTTGTAATGAGTTGTGTTTCTGCATGAAATTAGTCAGTGAATGCAACAACTGTGTCCATGACACTTTTGGGGGAATATACACACAAGCAATGCAGAACTTACCAACAAGAAAGGAAATGTATTCAATACTGTGAGATGACATTATGTGCCAAGTTTGGTGAAAAAATATGGTATGGTTTTCAAGATCTGCTCCGGAAACCAGGACTACCGCCATTTTCAGTCTAAGTCAAAGTCGTTGCCATGGAAACTCGAAAAATAATTTCTTTAAAAGTCCCAAACTATCAAAAGGTACCAGTTCACCACTAGACCTATCTATGTGCCAAGATTGGTGAAGAAATATGGTACGGTTTTCAAGATCTGCTCTGGAAACCAGGACTACCGCCATTTTCAGTCTAAGTCAAAGTCGTTTCCATGGAAACTAAATTTTTAATTTTTTTTTATATCCCAAACTACCAAAAGGCATCAGTTCACCACTAGACCTATCTATGTGCCAAGTTTGGTGAAGAAATATGGTACGGTTTTCAAGATCTGTTCCGGAAACGAGGACTACCGCCATTTTCAGTCTAAGTCAAAGTCTTTACCATGGAAACTAAAAAAAAAAAAAATTAAAATCCCAAACTATCAAAAGGTACCAGTTCACCACTAGACCTATCTATGTGCCAAGTTTGGTGAACAAATAATGGACAGCAACCATTCCTATATCCCCCTTCCACTTCGTGGCGGGGGACAATAAATGAATGATATGACAAGTAGGTTAATAAAAATATATACTATTTTGGCGTGATTTTGACGGTCTACCCTGCGGTGTCTGGTGACTCATGGCTTCTTGGCCGGTGTACCGGCCAACAGTGTTGAAAGAGTTAAACTGGTCACCACTGCGCTTTGCGTTGACAAGCTTTGATGGTATTAGAGAAGGATCCCAGCGAGAAATATCAGAGTGACTACCCTTTGCTTTACGCTCAACGAGGAAATGAAATCATTTTTTGTTTGACTTACTGACAAAAAGATCGGCGGTAATAAAAAAAGGGTAATTTTCATCTGTATTTTTTATTAACATTTGGCCTTTGAAAGAGAGGCGCATCCGTAAACCAAGCAATAAAAAATATGTCGCCTGGCCTTACTGACATGTTTTAATATGACATTTTAATGGAATTCATGCAAATTCAAGATCGATAGAAAACAGCTGTTTGAATGCATTAGGTCACATGATATCCACTGACACGGAAAAAGCGTATGGCTTTTTGCTTTCAAGCGGGGTATGAGGAATTTCTTCTGTCTCTCAAAAATCAATGTGCAGCCTCTTGTGGTGGGGTATAAGACATAAGAGATTTATTTCCCCACTGATGAATTTAATAGAACAAAATTTGAATGATGGTATTCCTCCTGAGAAGAAATGTAAGACATCGTATAATTATGGGAGCCCATGTAGTCCCTGTCAGGTATACATACAGCTGGGAAAATTTACCAAAGATGGTCTTAATCATGAAAATAATAAACCTTATCACCCAGGTGAGAAAGCATTAATATTCAGTGAATATATTTCATCACATGGGAAACCAATAAAAGTACCAAAACACAGTTGTTTTAGTAAAAACCTATGTTTATCCAGTTGACAGAGACTAGAGAATGAATGTGTCATTTGCTATAAAAGTCAGTGGATATCATGTGACATAATGCATTCAAACAGCTGTTTTCTATCGATCTTGTTTACTGTTTGTAAGTTGCACTTGAGAATGAGGCTTGGTTTTTACGGTGAAAAGATCCCTCACTGTTAATGACTCCAGGAATATTCTGACATGTTATTATTTTAACTGCTCCCTTTACAATGTGTACTAAACATGCTAAATAGTTGTTTTATTTGTCGAAAGTTGGGATTGTAAAAAGTAGGGGGGACTGGTCATTTTAAGAGTTGCCAGTCCACAAGGACTGGCAGTTTCAAAAGCCAGCAGGAACACTGTGTATGAAAAGTCACTGTTTGAGATCAACCAATCAGCAATCATGAAAGGAAAACAGCTTCCCCATGCTTCTTTACCAATGAAAACAAATTTTGGAATTACAATACTCAAATAATAGCAAAGCTAGAGGTGAGTGCCTGTCATGTGTAGGGAATACTTACAGACAGCAGAGGAAGAGGCGAGTGCCTGTCATGAATAGGGAATACTTACAGACAGCAGAGAAAGAGGCGAGTGCCTGTCATGTATAGGGAATACTTACAGACAGCAGAGGAAGAGGCGAGTGCCTGTCATGAATAGGGAATACTTACAGACAGCAGAGGAAGAGGCGAGTGCCTGTCATGAATAGGGAATACTTACAGACAGCAGAGAAAGAGGAGAGTGCCTGTCATGTATAGGGAATACTTACAGACAGCAGAGAAAGAGGCGAGTGCCTGTCATGAATAGGGAATACTTACAGACAGCAGAGAAAGAGGAGAGTGCCTGTCATGAATAGGGAATACTTACAGACAGCAGAGAAAGAGGCGAGTGCCTGTCATGAATAGGGAATACTTACAGACAGCAGAGAAAGAGGCGAGTGCCTGTCATGAATAGGGAATACTTACAGACAGCAGAGAAAGAGGCGAGTGCCTGTCATGAATAGGGAATACTTACAGACAGCAGAGAAAGAGGCGAGTGCCTGTCATGTATAGGGAATACTTACAGACAGCAGAGGAAGAGGCGAGTGCCTGTCATGTATAGGGAATACTTACAGACAGCAGAGAAAGAGGAGAGTGCCTGTCATGTATAGGGAATACTTACGGATAGCAGAGAAAGAGGCGAGTGCCTGTCATGAATAGGGAATACTTACAGACAGCAGAGAAAGAGGCGAGTGCCTGTCATGTATAGGGAATACTTACAGACAGCAGAGGAAGAGGCGAGTGCCTGTCATGTATAGGGAATACTTACAGACAGCAGAGAAAGAGGAGAGTGCCTGTCATGTATAGGGAATACTTACGGATAGCAGAGAAAGAGGCGAGTGCCTGTCATGAATAGGGAATACTTACAGACAGCAGAGAAAGAGGCGAGTGCCTGTCATGTATAGGGAATACTTACAGACAGCAGAGAAAGAGGCGAGTGCCTGTCATGAATAGGGAATACTTACAGACAGCAGAGAAAGAGGCGAGTGCCTGTCATGTATAGGGAATACTTACAGACAGCAGAGGAAGAGGCGAGTGCCTGTCATGTATAGGGAATACTTACAGACAGCAGAGGAAGAGGCGAGTGCCTGTCATGAATAGGGAATACTTACAGACAGCAGAGAAAGAGGCGAGTGCCTGTCATGAATAGGGAATACTTACAGACAGCAGAGGAAGAGGTGAGTGCCTGTCATGTATAGGGAATACTTACAGACAGCAGAGAAAGAGGAGAGTGCCTGTCATGAATAGGGAATACTTACAGACAGCAGAGAAAGAGGAGAGTGCCTGTCATGTATAGGGAATACTTACGGATAGCAGAGGAAGAGGCGAGTGCCTGTCATGAATAGGGAATACTTACACACAGCAGAGAAAGAGGAGAGTGCCTGTCATGTATAGGGAATACTTACACACAGCAGAGAAAGAGGAGAGTGCCTGTCATGTATAGGGAATACTTACGGATAGCAGAGGAAGAGGCGAGTGCCTCTCATGTATAGGGAATACTTACAGACAGCAGAGAAAGAGGCGAGTGCCTGTCATGAATAGGGAATACTTACACACAGCAGAGAAAGAGGAGAGTGCCTGTCATGTATAGGGAATACTTACGGATAGCAGAGGAAGAGGCGAGTGCCTCTCATGTATAGGGAATACTTACAGACAGCAGAGGAAGAGGCGAGTGCCTGTCATGTATAGGGAATACTTACAGACAGCAGAGGAAGAGGCGAGTGCCTGTCATGAATAGGGAATACTTACAGACAGCAGAGAAAGAGGAGAGTGCCTGTCATGAATAGGGAATACATACAGACAGCAGAGAAAGAGGCGAGTGCCTGTCATGTATAGGGAATACTTACAGACAGCAGAGAAAGAGGAGAGTGCCTGTCATGAATAGGGAATACTTACAGACAGCAGAGGAAGAGGCGAGTGCCTGTCATGAATAGGGAATACTTACAGACAGCAGAGAAAGAGGAGAGTGCCTGTCATGTATAGGGAATACTTACAGACAGCAGAGAAAGAGGAGAGTGCCTGTCATGAATAGGGAATACTTACAGACAGCAGAGGAAGAGGTGAGTGCCTGTCATAAATAGGGAATACTTACAGACAGCAGAGAAAGAGGAGAGTGCCTGTCATGAATAGGGAATACTTACAGACAGCAGAGAAAGAGGAGAGTGCCTGTCATGTATAGGGAATACTTACAGACAGCAGAGAAAGAGGAGAGTGCCTGTCATGAATAGGGAATACTTACAGACAGCAGAGGAAGAGGTGAGTGCCTGTCATAAATAGGGAATACTTACAGACAGCAGAGAAAGAGGAGAGTGCCTGTCATGAATAGGGAATACTTACAGACAGCAGAGAAAGAGGAGAGTGCCTGTCATGTATAGGGAATACTTACAGACAGCAGAGAAAGAGGAGAGTGCCTGTCATGAATAGGGAATACTTACAGACAGCAGAGAAAGAGGAGAGTGCCTGTCATGTATAGGGAATACTTACAGACAGCAGAGGAAGAGGAGAGTGCCTGTCATGAATAGGGAATACTTACAGACAGCAGAGAAAGAGGCGAGTGCCTGTCATGTATAGGGAATACTTACAGACAGCAGAGAAAGAGGAGAGTGCCTGTCATGAATAGGGAATACTTACAGACAGCAGAGGAAGAGGAGAGTGCCTGTCATGAATAGGGAATACTTACGGATAGCAGAGGAAGAGGCGAGTGCCTGTCATGTATAGGGAATACTTACAGACAGCAGAGGAAGAGGCGAGTGCCTGTCATAAATAGGGAATACTTACAGACAGCAGAGAAAGAGGAGAGTGCCTGTCATGTATAGGGAATACTTACAGACAGCAGAGAAAGAGGAGAGTGCCTGTCATGAATAGGGAATACTTACAGACAGCAGAGAAAGAGGAGAGTGCCTGTCATGTGTAGGGAATACTTACAGACAGCAGAGAAAGAGGAGAGTGCCTGTCATGTATAGGGAATACTTACAGACAGCAGAGAAAGAGGAGAGTGCCTGTCATGAATAGGGAATACTTACAGACAGCAGAGGAAGAGGTGAGTGCCTGTCATGTGTAGGGAATACTTACAGACAGCAGAGGAAGAGGAGAGTGCCTGTCATAAATAGGGAATACTTACAGACAGCAGAGAAAGAGGAGAGTGCCTGTCATGAATAGGGAATACTTACAGACAGCAGAGAAAGAGGAGAGTGCCTGTCATGAATAGGGAATACTTACGGATAGCAGAGAAAGAGGAGAGTGCCTGTCATGTATAGGGAATACTTACAGACAGCAGAGAAAGAGGCGAGTGCCTGTCATGAATAGGGAATACTTACAGACAGCAGAGAAAGAGGAGAGTGCCTGTCATGTATAGGGAATACTTACAGACAGCAGAGAAAGAGGAGAGTGCCTGTCATGAATAGGGAATACTTACAGACAGCAGAGAAAGAGGAGAGTGCCTGTCATGTATAGGGAATACTTACGGATAGCAGAGGAAGAGGCAGTACAGTGGGGAGTGCTGGATGACAACATTGTAGCCTGTGTAGATGAGTAGAGTGGCCACTGTGCCCACCACCACAACCTTCACTAGCTGTACCAGCCAGAACAGTACACCCTTGTATGTCCGACTCCCGTACACCTGTAACATCAAACAGCTTCTGAACAAAAAACACAAACACAGCTGCAGCAAACAGGTTTTCTAGTAATGACTGTAATATGTTAACTGGTACTATTCTGTTTATATACACAAAAACTATTACCTTTTCCTGAATGCCCTAAACCATGCAACCAGGTATTAATACAAGAGTTCTCAAAGGCGAATGTTTGGCCCCAGATCTACAGCAAATTACAGGTATGGTCATTATCATCAATAATAATTA
Source organism: Haliotis cracherodii (assembly GCF_022045235.1). Lineage (NCBI taxonomy): Eukaryota > Metazoa > Mollusca > Gastropoda > Lepetellida > Haliotidae > Haliotis > Haliotis cracherodii. The sequence goes on from NW_027266286.1 coordinate 38,496,232, forward strand.
ATGTTTTAGCTTTGCAATGGTGACTTGTATTTCACTAAAAATGGACCAATAAAGAGAAATGGTACTTGTTCCCTTTAATCATGCTAATACATAATTTAACATTAATACATTGGTTGCATTCCTAAACTATCTGAATTAATGGAAATAAAAACAGAGAAAACAATTTTGACAAAATGAAACTTTTTTTTCCAAATTTTCCTGCAGGGCTCTTGGTTAAAATTGATGATAAATCCCTCTTCATTAAACATCAAATCAATGAAAGTAGCAAACTATTTCTTATCCAATATCATTTGCAGTCACAAAATACAAATACAATGTATTAATCTTAAATTTGGCTATCTTGTATGCAGCCTATTATATGTAACAGCATAATAACTCTCAGAAATCACTACTGTTGGTATTACGTCACAGCTGTAGAAGGTTTTTGTCTTGTAGTCTATCTGATCGTCTAAACCTGCGGCATTGTGGGAATGAAATGAATGAAAATATGATCTGAAGTAAAGGGTATTCTACAATAGAATCACTTGTCTCATACTTGAACACTTAAACCTCAAACTAACTCTATCAGGTGTCTGCTTGGAGTAATTGCTTGATCGCTTGTGGAAGCAAGTATTGGATAATAATCACATCCCTGAATAAAAGGTATCATGATATGTGTCATATTTATGTATCATACACATCTTCTGGGGTTGTAAGTAGGATTTGTTGCTTGTTGGGACAAATCTCTGTAATTTACTACTATTTTAAGAGCATGAGTATCAGAATAATGTAAGAAATTATGGATCAATGAATTAACACCTGTCATGACTCAAAGCACTAAATGGTGGGACACAATCTATAAGTTTGGTTTCGTTTGTTTGTTGTCTAACGCAGCACTCAGCAATATTCCAGCTACATGACGGCGGTCTGTAAATAATCATGTCTGGACCAGACAATCCAGTGATTGATATCATGAGCATCAATCCACCCAATTGGGATACGATGACATGCATCAACCACTATCTACAAGGGGCAGAATAATATTGGTAAATCTCTTATTTCAAACTATGATGACTGGTATATATATATAACAACTGAGTAACTGATTGCTTGATAGATGCATGGTAGATTTTCATTTCTAAAGTCAGAATAAAAATTAAAAATTCAGATGTAAAAGGAAATTTTGATATAAAAGTAACATTCAAAATCCGTTGTTTAATTCGAAATGATATTTCTCCTTCAATTTTTTATAAAGGCATGGATATATACTAGCCTAATTATAGATCAGTGATAAAGGCCTGTCAAAGATGTCTGTGTGCTGCAAATTTTAAAACATTGAAGCCCAAGGTAGTATGAGAACCATTTGTTGAGATTTGGATGCTTGAATGCTTGGGATTATCGTGGGAAATAACACAAAGGCTGATAATAAAATAAGTTTGCATTATTTCATCGATGCCATATGTTAGCCCAGACTGACAGAATGCCTCGCTGTTTTGTGACGTAGAAATACCGTGGCAATATTTTTCATGGCGTTTTCTCAGCTATCTTCCATCGTGACAATTCGTCTTTTAGTTGAAGACTCAACAAATATTGATATATTCTAAATTAATAATCACTTCAAATTATGCACTAGTTAAAAATATTCAGTTGTAAATAACAGTTTTTGAATGAAGGTACAACAGGGTAAAGCTTTAGCTTGGCTCCATCTCCACATGTCACCAGTTGTCACAGGTTAAATCTTTTCAAAAGGAGAGTTATTGCCCTTTGGAACAAAAAGATGCCCATTCGACAATGCAAGTTACATTCAAGTTTTATCACTTTTAGTTGTATTCAAAGCATGAAGCATTAACTTTCACAAATGGCATGTCTTCTCAAGTTTGAGAAACCACTTGATAATGTAATACCACTAAAAACTTGATGGGGGAGGGTGTGCTAAACTAGCTTTGTTGTCTTGAAACCATAGATCAACTTTCAGGTTAAATATGAAGCTATTCCTCGCATTATGGATTACATTGAAATGATTTATTGTTGTTCATATTATTGAAATTCTGGTTCTAACTCTGGTTTTGATTTCTTGCAGAGCTAAAGAAGCCGTTGAAGTGTTGCACTGGCCATGACCCTTTCGTAACTGGATCTCAAAGATTGCCCGTGCATCATGGAACATTGACGAAACAAGCGTTCCCTTCTCCATTAACCTCAGGTTACACCAGAGACAGGATCCAAAACCATCCTGGCACACAAGAACTGAAAGAACCAGTGATGGCTGCTATCACACTGTCTTGAAGATTTCTAGCCTCTCCGAGGAAGAGGGAAAAATCTGTGATAATCTGCATTGCAGCTTACTGACCACAAACACCCTTCATAAACAACAGACAAATAACACCAAGTTGCTATCACAACAGGGGCAAGTGGAAATGAAAAGAGCATTCACTACCACCTGAGCCACTCTGCCTGAGGAACAATAGAGCATCAGTTGGGAACATCGGTGATCCCCGGAATGTGATAGGTTTGACTTGCATGTCAACTCCAACAAAGGTCAGGAATGTGTAACCCCATTAAGTTGATGTAGTACACAGGTGACGAGTGGGCACAAAGTCTGTCAAGGAGACTCTGTCAAAGACATTAGACTCCAAGCACTATTAGGTCGGGCTGATCTCTGGCTATCCAAGGTTGGAGTCGACCTGATCTGGCAACATTCTGTGCCAATGTAAGGAGATGCAACAGTACTTGCCATTGGTGTACTGGTGTTTCCAGGCAGACCTTGTATCACAGGCAGTTTGACGGGGTATAGGTTTTAACAGCTAGTCTATATATTTAAACAAGGAGTCTATACATGTTTTAGACATTCCCCCAGTTAAGTAAGTTAAGTATATCTATCTAAATATTCACAGTGCTGCCAATACAAATTACAACAGCAGTTGGGCTACCATTATTAACAGCACAGAGTCATGTGTGGGTCAGAGGCTTGTAATTAACGCTTGAGAATGGCCGGTTGGCCACTGAAGCTTAAGGTGAGGTGGGTGCAGGATGAGGTGCAGGATACTGCAAACTGACTATATATGTAATGTAAAACAATACATGTCAGTCTGACAGTAGTATGCATTCTGTGAGTCGATCTTTGACCCTCGGACAGCGGCTAGGAAGGTTGCCCTCTCGCGCCTCTGAGAGGCTAACTGCATGGATATGATGTAGCTGCAGACTATCATAAGATATATGTTGTGGACCCACAGACGGACTTGTATTGTCAAAAGCAGAAGTATTCGGTAGAGCACCAACTTCTACCTCGGATACTTGAGACAGATGTCGGGGTTGTGGATATATGTAGCCACCTGTTTTAAGGAACCAAGAGGCGATTCAAAGCTGTGTAAACTTCATGGACTGTGAGGGAGTTAAATTGTTTGATAGGCATTACTTAGCTCGGATACTTGAGATAGATGTCGGGGTTGTGGATATATGTAGCCACCTGTTTTAAGGAACCAAGAGGCGATTCAAAGCTGTGTAAACTTCATGGACTGTGAGGGAGTTAAATTGTTTGATAGGCATTACTTAGAAGTTATCGGATGACAACAAGACACAATTTATGGATAACGACTTCTTCATTTACTGTAAAGGTTGCGTTTCGGTATAGATCCTTATACCGTTGTCAAGCAAGGCTGAATAATGAACATGGTACAGAATCCAAACCAGTGTCTACCAGAAGCCCACCCACACCGATCAGTACATCCACTTCAACTCCAACCATCCCCTAAGTACTAAGGCTGACATTATCTCTACCCTCACCAAACAAGCCATCAACCTTTCTTCTGCATGACCCCAAACCTGAGATCGAACACTTACACCATATGTTCATTCACCTGAACAATTATCCACCCAAACTCGTTGAAAAAGTCATCTTTTCTGTACTCCATCCCACATCCAGATCTACAACCTCTAAACCTGGATCAGCGTCCTTTCACATCGCCCTCCCATTCATAGGAATAGCTTCCTACATCATCTGCCGCCTCCTCAAACAGCAAACAGCAAGCCAATATTGACACCTACTTCACCATCTCTACCTCCCTCAATACTCTACTAAGAGCCAACGCCAGAAACACAACCAAAGGTCAAGAACCAAAAGGTGTAGTTTATAAACTTGACTGTAACAGTGGACAATCCTGCCCCATCAACACCAGAATCAAAGAGCACAAAACTTCAACCATCAAATCAGACATTAAATCAGCCATCTTTGACCATATCAGCAACTGCCCTTACCACAACATCAACTGGGAAAATGTCCAAAACCTCTCCAACAACCTCCATGATTTCACTAAAAGAAAACTAACAGAAGCAGTCTACATTCTCCGCCCAAAGCCATCAATCAACAGAGATCAAGGCGATTATGAACTCATTAAGCAATAATCACCCCACCTATATATACTTAATCCTGTTTAACTGGCTTCCTCATCATGTGTTCTCTGTCCATGTTGTTACAGTATTATCCTTCTGTTGTCATTACTTAACCTACTAATGTTCATCTCTCTCATGTATGCAGTTGTTGTTACTGTTAATTCTCCACCTACTATATATATTCTATACCATGTTCATTATTCATCATGGTTTCGGAGTCCACATAGCACAGCCAAATAGGAACACTCAATCTTATCGACTCCCAAACAACCAATCCATCTTCACTGCAGAGTTAATGGGCATAGCATCCGCCCTCCATAACCAACATGCTAAAAAACATAAAAAAATCCTAATACTCACAGACTCACTAAGTGGACTACAGGCCCTCCAAAATAAAAACACCAAAAACCGCCCTAAACTCATTAACCAAATACTCAAAAGCGCAAATAACTTAACAAAGGCAGGCAAACAAATAGCATTTATCTGGATCCCAGCCCACATAGGAATATATGGAAACGAAAACGCCGATCAAGCCGCCAAAAAATCCCTCCAAATTCCTGAAATAAGCCTTAATCTACCAATATCTAAAGCAGAGATCAAAAGCATTAACAAACGTAAAATCACCCAAAAATGGCATAAGACATACCTAAAAACAAACACACAGATAATCAAAATCCTCAAAAAACCTCTAACCAAACCTAAAATCCTCCATCCATCCAAGAAAATTGATAGAATAATCACCAAACTCCAAACAGGTCACACTAAACTAAACTGTCAACTCCTAAAAATAAAAAAACACGCAACCGGAAAATGCCCACACTGCCCACACCTGGAAACAATAGAACATGCACTCTTACACTGCACGCACTACCAAACCCACCGAGCAACACTCCAAACAAATCTAAAACTAGATAAAGCCATAACCCTAGAATCAATCCTAAATCCACATAACAATATAGAAAAATTTAAAGCACTAGGCGTATACTTAACTAAAACCAATCTAATGATCCGCATCTAAAAACACTCAACCACACCACATAAACAAACAAACACACACCAACACACTCCCTTAGTACACTACCACACCCCTAGGCATGCATTCCAAATTTCAAAATCTCCAAAACTTATATAAGCAACCACTAAAACCCCCCTCTGGTTGCAACACCTTTATTTTCCCTTCAAAACCACGCTAAATGGCCCGACCAGGCCCGTGTGCGAAATACGCTCCAGTCGGAAAGCGCACGTTAAATCTCCAAACGTAAGTAAGTAAGTAATTATTCATCACAGTTGCAGTTTGTACCCCAAGCGAGCAACACCTCCCAAGCCAGCACAGAGCATTGCCTGATAGCCAGCCAAGGAGAACTCCAACATCGGTAATTATCACGTCATCCTTTCAGCCTTATTCACATACTCTTACAATCACTCTCACCGTTTGTTTGTTTGTTGTTTAACGCCGAACCTAGCAGTGTTCCAGCTACAGGACAGCGGTTTGTAAATAAACGAGTCTTGGCCAGACAATCAGTTGCAGTTTGTACTCCCAGCGAGCAACACTTCCCAAGCCAGCACAGAGCATTGCCTGATAGCCAGCCAAGGAAACTCCATCATCGGTAGTTATCACGTTATCCTTATTCACATACTCTTAAAATCACTCTCACCGAATTAATCATAAAACCCCTAAATCCTTAAAAAATAACAACACTAAATAACCAACACCTTATCCTACCCAATCTCCCTAACACAGCTCGCACTCATTTCTACTCACTACCCACGCCCATCACTCAAACACACCCTTTGACCCAACTCCTAAAAACAAAAAACACCTAATCCCCCCTTCTCCTAAACACAACGCTCGCTCTTTCCTACTCAACACCCACGCCCACCACTCACACACCTCCACTCCTTCGACTAAATATCTCTTAATCCCCGCTTTCCACTTGTCTCACCTTATCCCAGCCTTCCAGAATCAAACTTAATCTTCAATAAATAATCCATTTCCCAAACCCTCCTACTCAAACCAACAACAAATAACCACCGCAACCTCCTCCGCCTCCTAAACACAACTCACCAAGTAAAAACAACAAACTAACTCACCTCCCCAAAACACTCCACCACCGCTCACCACAACACACGCTCTCCAACACACCCTCCAAACAATATGACTGACACCCGCAACGCCACACTCGCAGACATTCCAGCTCCTTACTCACCCACGCCTGCGGAAGCGCACAACACTTCTGGGAGGTCACTCGAAAACATCGTCCCGACCGAGTATGGCAAAAACACGACATACACCACCCCAACCAAACCAGCTAACTCGCCACCACAAAACACCAAAAAACGCAAACTCGACACATCCACTCCACCTCCATCGCCAACACCCTCCCCGGCAGCCTTCCTCACCACCTTCGTCCTCTACTTCTTCTCAGCAGGCTCAGGCACCACTCTCTAACTAGAACTTTCAGCAGACAAAATAGGACTTTGGTTCAAAAGACAAAAAATAAATTACAACAATATTAAAAAAGGCAACAAAGGATACCAGATAATCTTTCCTAACCGAGAATCTTACAACGCAGCAAATAAAATAACTCAAATATTCCACGTCACGGTAATCAAACAAACACCCAATTGGCAACAATATACACGAGGCGTAATTAGGGTTAACCCAAGGGAAACAACTGAGGACTTACAATTATACTCTCTAGAAGCTAACATAAACCAAGACCAAAACCCTCAACCCCTAATCACCAGCACGCGCAGAATAACCTCAACTAGAAACGGAAAAACGGTCCCAACCTCCATTGTCATAATTAACTTTAAAAAAACCGCTAAATTCCCTGAAGCCCCCAAACACATATCCTTCGGAGCCCACACCAACTTAGAAGTCAAACCCTATATAAAGCAGGTTAAGCAATGTTCAAAGTGCCTCAAATACAACCACACTGCTTCCCAATGCACATACCCTAAAACTAAATGTAAAAAATGCGCACAAACAGACTGCCCATGCACATGCACACCCTGGTGCATCCACTGCAAATCCACCCAACACACCTCACTTTCAAACCAATGCCCACACAGACACACACTCACCCAGCAGGCCAACAAACACATAAACATAGAAACGGCTAAAATCCAAACACGAAAATTTGCTACACCTGCATCTAAACCACTCCTCCCTACACCACACCCAAACACCATCCCACAAACAAACACCACACCGCACCCACCTCACACACACAAGCAGCCACTCAACCAACCACGAACCCTCCCACATCTCACATAGCCAAAACATCAACCCCCGCATGCAAAACAAACCTCAAAATGACCACCACAACACGACCCTCATCCAAGCACCCTACAGCCCATATGGCAACAACACTCTCCCACAAGCAAGCACAACAACAAAACACAAACACTAAGAAAACATCAGCTACACCCATCCCGCCAACACCTTCACAACCCTCCACATCACATGCCTCCCCCATGGAAACTCAACCAGCTAAACCTAATCCAACCCATCACGAAGATTTCTCCACTACTGAGGAAACAATAGACACTACTCCAACTAAAACAAACCAAACTTCCCAACCAGCCAACACCCCAAACCTAAATAACCTCACCTTACGCCTGGCATACATGCATAGTCAAAACTCACCAAAAGCTAGTATGGAATCCTTCCACAAAGTAGCTTTCAATCTAAAATTAACCGATCTTCCCTTCTTCCTCTTTAACCTCCATCTAAAAGAACTCACCGAATAAAATAAAAACTAAAAACTAAATCACCAATCACCCGAAACCAATAATGGAAGGACTAAATATTTTTCAGTGGAACGCCAACGGACTCACCTCCCACGGCCATGAAATAAAAACTAAATTTAAACTAAATAAAGGCCCTCACATTGCTTGTATACAGGAAACCAAATTCTCAAAAAAATCCAAATTCACACTACCAAACTACAACTCAGTTAGAACTGACAGAGCTAAACCGAAAACAAGAAGAGCCGCAGGAGGACTAATCATATTTATCAGGGAAGATATAAATTACGAAGAAATAAAAATAGACACGCCAAACCTAGAAGCCAACGGCATTAAAATCACATTAAATAACCGAAACTTAAACATCATAAATATTTACCACTGGGCGGAACAAAAAGTCCAACCTGAGGATCTAAACAAACTACTCCAAATAAGCGATAAATCTACTATATTCCTAGGAGACTTTAACGCTCACCATCCTACATGGAGCATAGATGATAAAATAGATAATCATGGCAAATTAATCTCCGAATGGATAGAAACAAACGACCTAGTACTCCTTAATAGCAACCAACCCACGAGGTACGATAAGATAAACCCAAAAATGTCGGCTATCAACCTAACCATATGCACCGCAGATCTAGCCCAAAGCACTCAATGGGAAGTGCACGACGTCCCGCTAGGTAGTGACCACTTCCCCTTAAACATAACCATAGGAAATACAAACGTACCAATCCAAACAGAAAACCAAGAACCAAAATTCCATTACAATAAAGCTAACTGGGACCAATTCCAAGATATATGCAACGAAGCTAACTTAAACGAAATAGAAAATAATGATCCAGAAACCTATTGTAAAAACCTAACAGACTATATAATAAACGCAGCCAAACCCTCCATCCCCTTCAAAACATCTAAGACAGGCAAACCCACGGTACCATGGTGGAATGAGGAAATAGAACAGACTAGACGAAAACGTAAATCAGCCTTCAATAAAGCAAAACGCGACTACAAATATTTAAACATAGCCCACGAACTAAACCACCAGGTTCAAAAACTAGTCCAAATAGCCAAAAGTAGAGACTGGAAAAAATTCTGCGAAGGTATAAATAACCGTACAGATGCCAGAACGGTCTGGCGCAAAATCCACGCCATTAGAGGCTTAAAACGACATAAAAAAAACCCCTAACATTAACAACTCAACCAACCCCGCCCAAAAAGCAAATAATCTCGCCAACCACTTTTCGGCCGTTAGCAGTAACAGCAACTTCAGCCAAAAATTCCAAGATAAACTTAAAACAGAAAACAAACCCACAAAAGAACCAAACAATAACAATCTAGAAATAAATCAACCCTACACAATGGAGGAGCTCCTCTACGTAATCCAAAACAGGAAAAAGGGCACAGCCCCTGGATTAGACCTAACCTCTTACCAAATAATTAAAAAACTCCCCCTAAAACTACTCCAGGCACTACTCAAACTATACAATCTCATCTACCTAAACGGACAGGTTCCTACTCCCTGGAAACAGGCCCTAGTCATACCAATCCCTAAACCTAATAAACCAGCTAATCAAGCTAACTCATATAGACCAATATCCCTAACCTCAAACTTATGTAAAGTAATGGAATCAATGGCTAAAAATAGATTACAACATTACCTAACCCAAAATAACATCATAAACCCAGATCAAAGCGGTTTCACTCCTGGCCGCTCAACCCTAGATAACCTCGCCCGACTAGAGCAAGATATTAAGACAGGACAACTAAATAAACAATATACCACAGGCATCTTCTTAGACTTCTCTAAAGCTTTCGACATGGTATGGGATGAAGGGCTAATACAAAACCTTAAAAAAATAGGACTCAAAGGTCAGATAATAAACTACATCCAGGACTTCCTAAACAATCGTAAAATAACCGTGAGTATAGACCAAACACTATCGGACCAATGTCCCCTAGAAAATGGCACTCCACAGGGCAGTATCCTCAGCCCCACCCTCTTCAATATAATGATAAACGATCTATTCGAGGGTCTATCCCCTAAACTAAACACATCAAAATTCGCGGATGATGGAGCCATCTGGATCCGCACTAAAAGCATGAAAATGGCCAAAAATCTACTCCAAAAATCTCTTAATAAAATACAACAATGGGCTGACAAATGGGGCTTCTCCCTTAACTCAGAAAAAACAACAGGAACAGTATTCAAACATAAAAACATGAAACCCGCCTCCCCAATCCTCCAGCTAAACAATCAAACAATCAAATTTCAAAAACAAACCAAATTCTTAGGACTTATTTTCGATGAACATCTCACCTGGGATGCTCACATCCAAAACCTAACAACTAAATGCAGTAAAGACCTAAACACCCTAAGATGCCTAACTGGCTCTAACTGGGGAGCCTCCAAAGATACTCTCATCTCTCTCTACATATCCCTAATTAGATCAAAACTAGACTACGGCTGCGCCATATACAACACCCTAAACAACTCTCTATCTAAAAAACTTGACTCAATACAATATCAGGCTCTCAAACTAACTACATGCACCCAACATGGCACCTCCTACACTTCACTTCAGGCCTTAACAGGAGAAATGCCACTAGGTCTACGCAGGGAACAGCTAAGCTTAAATTTCTGGGCCGCGTCCCAATCAAACCCTCTCATCCAAAACTTAATAAACCAAAACATCAGCCCCCAAAACCCAACTCTAGCTCGTAAACACACCTTACTTACCCCAATATCCCAAAGAATAACAAACTACCTAAATGAACACCAAATTAAAAATCTTAAACAAAACTGCAAACAATCAAATATCTTCACCCCTAAACTTAAAATACCCAAAATAGACACAACACTAGCTAGCCAAATAAATAAACAAACCGACCCAAACATAGCTAAAACTACCACACTAGCATACATACACAAAAATTGGCCAAATTGGTGTCACATTTACACGGACGGATCCTCAGATCCGACCTCCAAACACACGGGTTTCGGAGTCCATACCACACAACCAACTAAAACCACACAATCCTTCCGACTCCCAAATAACCAATCAATATTCACGGCAGAACTAATGGGCATGGCCTCAGCCCTCCACAATCAAGAATCCAAAAACCACCAAAAAATCCTAATACTTACTGACTCCCTAAGTGGACTACAAGCCCTCCAAAACAAAAGTACCCAAAACCGACCTAAATTAATAAATCAAATACTTAAAGCTCCAACGACCTAACTAAGGCAGGCAAACAAATAACCTTCTTGTGGATACCCGCCCACGTAGGAATATACGGTAATGAAAACGCCGATAAAGCAGATAAACTATCCCTCAAAATCCCAGAGATAAGCTTAAACTTACCCATCTCAAAATCAGAAATTAAAAGTGTAAACAAACAAAAAATCACAAAAAAATGGCATAACCTATATCTAAACTCAAATAGCCAAATCAAAAGAGTGCTCAGCAAACCACTAACCAAACCAAAAATTCTCCATCCATCAAAAAAAATCGACAGAGTAATCACTAAACTCCAAACAGGACACACCAACCTAAATAACCACATAAAAAAAATTAAAAAACACACTACAGGTAACTGCCCACACTGCAAACAACCAGAAACCCCAGAACACGCACTCATCCACTGCACACACTACTTAACACATCGAACCCCATTACAAACCACCCTCAATCTAAACAAGGCTCTCACTCTAGAAGCAATACTAAACCCACAAAATAAACTAGAAAACTTCAAGGCCTTAGGCGTATTCTTAATCAAAACGGAACTAATAAAACGCATCTAAAACCATAATAACCAACCAAATCAAAATCACATAAACAAACAATCATCCACCATACCCAGCTCCCTTAGTTCTCCTCCCCAACCCCATCGGCATCTATTCCAAATCTCAAAATTCCCAAATTCTATATAAGCAACCCCAAAAGCCCCCTCTTGGGTTGCACAGACCACCCTCGCCCCTTTCGGAAACACATTAAATGGCCTGGCCGGGCCCGTGTGCGAAATACGCATCAGTCGGAAAGCGCACGTTAAATCTCCAAAGTAAGTATGTAAGTAAGTCATTATTCATTATTCAGCCTTGCTTGACAACGGTATAAGGATACGTCGAAAGAGAAGGTTCCTAGAGATGATTGGCGAAGTTGACATAAGTACAGAATCTCTGACTAGAGTTCAGACACAATGTAATCATCAAAGTAAGAATCGAAACTGATCCACCCCCTGATGTAGGAAGGTTGAATCGTGTAAATACCAATAGAGCTGAAGAAATGCCAAACGGGAGAAACTACAACTGGCAATGTGGCCCCTGTAGGTAAAACCATAGGGAAGGCAGCAAGTCCGAGCATCTAATCCACCATCGGAAGTGAATTGTAGCCAGCGTAAGCATACACAACCTAGGGACTTCTAAGTACCACTGATTAAATCCTTAGTCTGCAAGTCACAAAGAACTTTGCAAAATTTTCTTGGGGGAGTAATTATTGCAGATGAGATTTATTCTATTGCTCTTTTCTCCAACAAGAGAGACAGGTAATCCTGTGGGTAAGGCATTTCCCCGAGGACTGGATGAAAAGGGAAGGGTCTCGTTCAACCACAGTTAATGCCCATGTCTGAGGGTATTGACTCCCCACTTGTCCTTGAAAAGTTATCCCCAATTTCTCCAGAACCCTTGGTGGAAGGTTGTAGCAGTACTCAGTATACATTTGGAATTACATGTCCTTCGTTGCCAGGCCTAACTGGAGGCACCAGAGGAGTCGTTTGAACCGTTCCCTCCTTGGCAACTACCCTGGTTGCCAGCACCCCTGATATTCATGGAGGACAAATATGACAACGGACCAGCCACGGGAGACAGACCATCAAGCGCAGCAGGAGAAATAGACAGGACCCCACACACAACAGGACACTCTAGGTGGAGGTATAAGAGATGCATGATGTGCTGAAGAGGTCAACTTCCTCCATTCTCTTTTGGTTTATGTACTAAAATAGATAGCAGAGGCACAAAATTACTTTAGTAAAGAAAGCCACAAAGAATTGTAGCACCCATAAAATAATAAAAACTCACGTCCAATTTGTAACAACAAAATGCAAATGAAATACAGAACATTACAACGTCCAATACAAACATTTCGAAAGCAGACACTGCATCATTGTACAAGAGGACGTATCCAAACATTTTAAAGCAATATGTCCAGTAGATTTGCAAGTGAAGAGGATGATGTGCTTTTCAAGATACAAAGTCTTCTTGTGTTGTTTGTGTTAGCCATGAACATTTAGAACACTTCATGACTATGTCAAGGTGATCTTAAATTTTAATAAAATCTATACATTTCTTACATTTGTACACTTATCCTGCATTTCTCCTTGAAGCATCTACTGCTTACCTTTTGACAGATGGTCTGGCTGAAGTTATAAAAAATTGTTCTAATGAAGTCTGAAACCTGACCCGACACAACTTGCCACGGGACATAACTGAAGTGATGACGTCCCAGATCTTCATATTACTGCTTGTCACAATTTCATCTGAAGATATAGTCGGGAGGCAGGTCTCTGATTGAAGGGCCCTAAGATATTGTAATGCAGGATAAGTATGCAAAAATATGAAAAATATTCAGATCTTACTAAATTTTTCACTTATCCTGCATTACTCCTTAATGCATCTTTATCACACAGTACAGTGGAGGGCATACCTTCAGATGTAATTCCTCAATATAGATAAACCCTCAAAACCAAAAAAGTGTCGAAACCGTATCTCTTGTCATCTACGCAGATCGGTAATACTCACTCACTCAATCAGAAAGAAAACAAGAGTTGAGGATGTCCAGGTAAAAAACAGTCAGAAAAATTAGCATGAGCTAAGATCTAGAAACTGAATTACCAATTGAAGGCATAAAGCCTAATAATCTCTCTAACAGGCATGCAAACACACCGCGAGTCAGGTAAGATAGGTTCCAAACAGGAGTAGTTCATTATTAGCGTCAGAGGTTGATTACTTGATGGGCTACAACCAAAGGGCTAAGGCTCTGCATGCCTTCGACATCTTCTAGTGCCACGTCTCTCAGATAATGGCCTGTGAAGACAGTGTCAAACCTCCAAAAACATGAGAAGTCAAATAGAGCAGTTTCTATGCAGAGCCAAGGTACAGGTGACGGCCCTTATCTCGTGAGGATTGTTCGCTCTCAGTTGGCGATCTTGTATAACTGAAAGATAATGACGTGTAACCATAGAGATATGGTGTTACGGCCGGCTTCAGTCGTATATGTCTGGGAGACGTGAATAAACAACCATTTTCGAGTGCCACACAGTCTTGGAACGACAGATGAACATTTGTAGTGCATGCACAGGGCACAGTAGTTCTTCTCTTCAGCACCCACAATCCTAAAGATAGGTGGAATGGTGAGGCAACGGTCGGGTTGTCCTGTAAGCTGACTCTTACTCTTAGCTATAGATCCCAACACAACCCGAGGTGAAGCGATCCATGCGTACCATCCTCAAAGCGTACACGAATAATAGCGAGTGCATGTAACGCACTAACCCTTGCTGCTGTGGCTGGAGCCAAGAGAAAAATTGTATTCTTGGTGAGGATAAAAAGGGATGATGTGTGTGGAGCGGCTCAAACGAAGACCCGAGCACGCCCCAAAGTACACATTCAAACCCCAAGCCGAGGGTCGAAATCTGACCTTGTTTGGACTCCACTGAACTGGAACCTGAGGAACATGTGGTCGTAGGGATGGATAGGTACATACAGGTATGCATCCTACAAGTCGAGACTGATCAGGGAATAAGGAGCGTTGATACTGCTCCTGAGTAGTCTCAAAGTTGTGAGGTGGTTGTAGCGCTTGTCGAACAAGAGAGATTGTGAATCATCCGCATCGTGCTGTAACCATGGTGCAGTAAGTTTAGTACGAAGGGGCCTGCCAAAACAATCCAGTTCTCCCAAAAGAGGCCCTGCCTCCCACAGACAGGGATGTCGACAATTGGGATTTTCAGAGGGTTCATTGCTTTTCTCTCTTGATCCCCGATGTGCTAAAGATCCTCACCCACAGTGTCTGGTTTGTAGACCAGAATTAAAATGTAACTAGTGTTCACCTCTCTAATGAAGTTTTACAAGATACAGACGAGTAATCATATTGTTCATCAGTCCCCACAGCACGCTAAAAGGAGGTCATCATGAATCAGCCCTCTACATCGGGTTGGACTTTACCCAGCGTACAATCAACATTCCTTTGCCGATGCCGAGCACCAGGGCGCCAGGCTCAGAAGTAAGTTTGACACCTAGTTCTAGCTTTCAGGCGCTGCTGACCGCTCCTGTGATGGTACCGGCTATGCCTTCCCTTGCATCTTACAGCGCTTCTCCTTGGCTGTCTACTCTGGCTGCTGTGACGATGACTGATGCCAGACTTGTTGATGATGGCTGCATCTTCAGAGTTACCCTCTACACCTGCGCTTACCTCTGCACACAGCCAGTTACCAACTGCGCCTCCTGGTTTCCTGTCCATGTATGCGCAGCATTCGGCGCCTTACATAGATACGGCATGGATGTAATCAATCATGTAATCAAGGTGGCAGCAATCCAGCACCGACACCTGTGTATCAGCCGACAGCGCCACCGCCTCAGGCAACTTATGTCCCGCCAGCATCTCCATCAACACCAGTGCCTGCGACTCATCCAGCGTTGTTGGTCCAGCAGCAGTCTTGGGCAGTATTATCTACACCCTCACTGTCGCAACTACACCCGTAGTAGGTTTGGATTCACCAGCCTCTACTTGGGTTCTCTCTCAGGATTCAGCGTCACTGGATGTCTCTTCTAAGCTCTCATCTAGATCATTTCGGTCCAAGCGCCCCTGTGGAAGCCGCTCTCCTGTGTGTCGTACGCAATGCTGTCACTCAGTCATCAGAAGGTTCCATGGCCTGGGGCTTTGATTCATTTGCTGAATGGGACACTTATCACAGCTTGGCCCAGATGCTAGATTGGACGGTGGACAGTCTGATCGCGGTAGCACCATCCCCAGGTCCCAGAGTTGACAAGAGGAAGACTATTTAGTCCCACCCTACAACTATACCACCTGATCCCACTTCTCCAAATAACAAGCGTGAAGCACTTGCTAGGCCAACTAGTGGCTAAAGGTAATGATATCATAATTAACTACCAAGCCTGCAACTGCATAAGAAATGATGACTGTTATCATATTCAAGATGGTGGATTTGAACAAAAAACATGTCAGAAAAAAGACAAAGGTTTCTTCACCAAATCAACATATATAATTAGACAAATACAAGTATAATAAATATATAAATGTACACTCCACCCGTTGCAGGAGGAAATTTAGAAGGAAGCAAAGCGCAACCACAAGTTTAAAGCCAAAAACTGACGACCAAAGATGGACACAACATGTCTGTCAGTCACATGGCAAGCTGTGTAGGGTCAAGCTTCAGACTTTATTAGAACATAAAACAGTAATATACACATGCACAAAAGTTAAGCGCCACCCACCATATTTGCGAGCTGTTACTTTTGGCACTTAATGATGACTATTATAACGAGATGTACGATTGTTATAAGCCGTATATGTAAACCTCATGTGATGCAAATGTTGTCCCAAAGCAAGTTTATGCAGAAATGAATTTTACCGAAGACCCGAAATTTTTACAAACCTGTAGAGGTTATGAATTCTCTGATGAAATCCTCCTTGGGGCACTTATTGCATTTTCCTGGCTCAAGAAAATCTACATGACATAGTTGTAACCATTTTCCTTAATAAAAAAATGTTACCACACAAAAAACTTCGTTTTTGTATGATATACGTCCACCCTTATGGTGCCTCACCCTCCACTGCGCGTCACGCCAAGGGAAGCAACTCTCACCCAAATCACTTTCCATATGTCTAATGCTGACGGAATGTGGGGAGGTGGGTGGCCATGCCCCAAGGAGGATTTCATCAGAGAATTCATAACCTCTACAGGTTTGTAAAATTCTCTTTCAGATTAAATCCTCCTTGGGGCACTTATTGCATCAAGATAGACTCCTAAAGATAATCTAGGAAGTGGCATCCGTCAGCAACAAGTGTGCATAAATACATCATATCTTGATTATTTCAATGAATAAACAAGAGTTCAATAAATGGAACCAACCTTATCGTGATGCACCATCGTCGAAAGGCGGGTGCTAGAGACAGGGCGTGGTCGACCATACACAAAGAGAAAAGAGCCATTCTTTGTGGCTTATCATATCGAGAACTCGAGACACATCCCCCCACGCTTTTTTGAACAAGTGATATAGGGGCGCAGATCACGAGAGACTATAAACCCGCGCAGAGCTAGGCCAGAGGGTCCCCGTGAATCGAAGGAGTGCGTGTGCAAATACGATTATTATCGAGTAGTAATGGCTGGTATTGTTATCGACTGTAGAAGATATAATCCGGAACCGTTACTGAGCAGTTTTATAACCGGTCCGGGCGGTCTAAAATTTCGAAGGCTCAATCGGCTAGAGATGCAGAACTTTGCCCAGTTCGGAGAACTGACTGACCAAACCGAGCACGCTCGCTTGAGTGTTTGTCGAGTTGGTAATGTTTGATGAACGTGCTCGGCTGGCTCCAAATTGCTGCGGAGCAGATCTCCTCAATGGGCAGAGCCGCGGTGTACGCTTGTGTTATAACCACTGCTCTAACCAAATGAGCCTTCAACTTGGTAGGGGGGTCCCTGCCTTGAAGGGTGTACGAAGTACAGCTAGTAGACACTATCCACCTGGAGATAGTTTTTTTGCTAGCAGGTGACCCAGCCTTCCTACCGCCATAACAGCAAAAAAGTTGATTGTCCTTACCCTTAATTCTGCTGATATAGGACTTGAGGGTCCTGTGGACATCCAAGACATGTGCATGTCTTGTAGTGGTCCCCGACGAGGAAGGCTGTGAAAGAGCACGTAGCTCAATAGGAGCCGTCACGTGGAAGGCGTGTGCGACCTTAGGACGGTAAGAGTCTGGCAGGCGAACACTGACCTTGTCTTGGTGAAAGACAGTTAGTTCGGGATCAGCTGACATTGCGTGAATGTCGCCTACCCGTCTGCCGGACGTTACCGCCACAAGGAACGCCGTCTTCCAGCTCAGCAGCTGAAGAGAGAGAGACGAAAGGAAGGACCGGACAGCCAATCAAGAACGATTGACAAGTCCCAAGGGGGACTGATCCGCCAGACAGGCGGTCAGATCCTGTCCACACCAGGGACGTGAAAGGCTGCGATAGCTGTAGAGTATCCCCGGACTGTCGATGCGGCCAGGCCGTCATCTAGTCGCGACTGGAGGAACTCAAGCAGGACTACGAGATCTGCAGAAAAGGGATCTGCAATCCCTCAATCGTCACACCAGCAGACGCATTGCAGGCCCATCTATCCTCGTACTGAATGTTTGTCAAATCCCTCCGCGAAGCCAGTATTGTGTCTGCAACTCTTGCATGAATACCGCTCTTCTGGAGGCGATTCCTGACAGTGGCCAAGCCACACACTGAATCCTGGGATTCGGGTGGAGGGCCCCGTTCTGGGATAGGAGGTCCGGTCGTAAAGGTAATAGAACAGGAGGCTGAGCCAGAAACCTGAGTATTACTGGAAACCAACTCTGCGCCGACCAAAGGGGTGCCAGGAGCACAAGAAGTCGCGCAGGCTGAGTGGCTAGCTGAGACAGGACCTTGGAAATCAGAGGTACTGGGGGGAATGCCCACAGAATTCTGTCCGTCCAATCTAGCTGGAGGGCGTCCGGTGCCACCGACCTCGGGTCGGGGACTCGGGAGCAGAACGTTGGTGTCTGGTGATTCACCCCAGACACAAACAGATCCACCTGGAACGACCCGTATAAATGGGAGATAATCCAGAATATCCCCGGGTCGAGCCTCCACTCGTGAGGAGCGAGGATCCGGCGAGACAGAGCGTCGGCTCGGACGTTGTCCATCCCCGGGAGATAAACAGGTAGCACCCTGATAACGTGTGAGTCGCACCATAGGAGGAACTGCCACGTCTCTTGGAGAAGCGATGGAGACACCGTTCCCCCCTGCTTCCGGATGTAAGTCATCGCCGTTTGGTTGTCCATCTCTAGATGCACCACTTGGCCACGAAGCAGATCCAGGAAGCGTTGGAACACCAACGCTCACAGTTCTAGCACATTGATATGCAGTTTGATCTCCTGCTGGGACCATAGTCCCGAGGCAGTGTGATCGTTCAGAACGCCTCCCCAACCGGAGAGTGACGCGTCTGTTTGAACTGTGAGAGACGGAACGGGAGTGTCGAGGGGGAGCCCCCGGGACAGATTCCCGACCTCGTTCCACCACTGAAGTTGTGCATTGAGCCACTGTGGAGTCTCGAGAACAGTTCACCCAAAGTCGACGGAGCACTTGTTGAATGGGTCTCCAAAACCACATCCACTGTCGCCGCCATGTTGCCCAGTAACTGGAGCCATGTACGAGCAGTGTGACTTGCGGACAGAAGGAACTGGGAAGTAACACTTCTGACCTTGGTAATGCGATCTTGTGACAGAGATACAAGTCCGCTCACCGTGTTGAAATTCGCCCCTATGAAGACTAGATTCTGAGTAGGGCTCAGATCTGACTTCTTGAGATTGACTATCCACCCTAGAGTGAACAGAATTATCACGTCTTGTGTAGCTATCTGACTCAGGTATTGCGATAGAGCTCTTAGTAACCAGTCGTCGAGGTACAGATGGCAGAACCGACCTTTTGACCTGGCCACTTGTGCGGGAATCAACATCAGCTTGGTGAACACCCTCGGGGCCGTGGAGATCCCGAATGGTAGAACCCTGAACTGATAACACCTCCCGTCGAAAGAAAACCTCAGGTATTTCTTGAACTCGGGGTGTATGGGTACGTGGAGATAGGCGTCTTTTAGGTCTATTGACGTTAGCCATTCTCCTGTCTCGACAGCTGAGATCACCGAGCGCAGTGTGCTTTATCCCGGAGAAGGGGGGCGGATGATGTTTCCACCGAGGCAAATGGCCATCCCTTAGAGTGGACAGGGTCCAGGGATTGGATGTGACTCTCCCATTCCTTCAGGAATAGAGCCAGTCGGCCGCCTACGGGGACATCCGGCTTGAGGCAGTGGACCCCGGCCGTCGGCAGTTTGATAACATGCAACCGTGGGTCCGCCCGGGGCCCAGCCCTGCGAAAAGGCTGCTGGCCTCGACCAGCTGCCTTGCCCCGGCCCCTGCCTCTCTTGCTCCTACCGGCGCCCTTACCTGAAGGAAGTGGCTGCTTCCAAGCAGGTGTGGACTTCTGACCCGGCACATCAGCATAGGAGGAGTCAAGTGGAGAGGTCCGCTTACGCGGTTCAACGCATGGTACCTCCAACAAGGCCTTAGAATCCTTGATGGAGGCATACAACTGTGCGGCCTCTCGGACCACCTGCTGAGCCCCAGGGAAGAGGATGGCACCCATCTTATATGGCAAAGCAAATAGATCATGGCATGTGGAAGCCGAGTATTTGGATACCGACATCCACAGCCTGCGAATGCCCATGACTGCGCACATCATCTGCGAGGCACAGCTACGAATAACGTCCCTCGCAAGATGACTATAGACCTCCTTAAGTTGCACGGCCAACTCCGAAGAGTCGGCCGGCCCCTCTCCCGCTAACTCCCTCTGTACCGCGGACAGATATGCAGAGTGTACGGACACACGGAGCTGCTGACATGCGTTACGATATTGCTCCTCTAAGCAAACATAAGCAGCCTTCAGCTCCGCACCGCACGCGGGAAAGGGTGGCGACCGCCGGCCCTGCTTGACCTTAGTCAAGTTGGGGTTCGAAGACTCCCCCAGGGTAACGGAGGTCCAGGTGCCGAAGACCGGTCTGAGATCGTCCCCGAGACCAAGTGGCCTGCCTCGGACAACGCCGGGCATATCGCGAGGTCTCGAAGCCGCGTCCGGCGCCAACAACAGGGAAGGCTTGGTCCGCATCTCCTCTCGGAGCTGAGACTTTACCTCCTCCATCATCGACGCCATCTGCGACCTCAACAAGGCAGAGATGTCCGCCAAAGACGGTGCAGGAGAGGGTGCAGTGATTGTTACGGGGACCCTAGAGCCTTCTCCCCCGGCCCCCGGGGAGGGAGTGGAGGAGACTCTGCTGCTTTTTTACCCTTTTTTGATTTCTTAGAGAGGGAGGGACGGTCTTTGCCGATCTTATATCCACCCCCGCCTTCAAGAGACCCTTAAAGTGCATGAGATCCACTTGTCTCTTTTTCTGAGCCCAGGGGGTGAAAGCAACACAGATCAGGCATGACCCATCGTCATGCCCATCTTCCGCCAGACACTTGAGGCAAGTATCATGCCTGTCTTGGGGGGGAATGGATGCCGAACACCCCGTACACAGTTTGAAGGTCTGTAAAAAAAAACGTAATTTCTGAGTTGGGCAGGAAGGGTAATAAAGTGTATCAGTGCGATTGAAAGATCGGAAAGATACGTGCATAAATTGTGAAACTAGAAGCAAAGGCGTAATTTAGAATGCGATTGGTAACGCGATACTAATAGCCAATGTCGTAGTATTATTATAACACCAAAGTGGGCGTGTTACACGCGAAGGTGTAAAAACCCGTAAAAAAAGGTAAGTGTAATTTAAATATAATTAACTCACCACCTTGGGTTTATTAAAGGAAAAGATGATATAACATTAAAAAACCCAAGCCGTTTTTAATGGCCCTGGTGTTACATGTATCATATGTGGCACTACAATATGGACGCCATGACGGCCTTTGTTTCAAAGGTATCGTACACGTGTCCTATAATTACAACTCTATAACTTTACAATGCGAAGTATTATGCCTTTGCATGAAAGAAATGTACCATACAAACAGTTTGGTCAGCCATGTTCTTGTTCGAACGATAATCTTGTACTTTTGTTTGTCTTGAAAAAAACAGGCACGTCTGTCTTTGTCAGATGACATAAGGAAAGTGATTTGGGTGAGAGTTGCTTCCCTTGGCGTGACGTATATAGGGTGGACGTATATCATACAAAAACGAATGTCAACCATGTCATGTAGATTTTCTTGAGCCAGGAAAATGCAATAAGTGCCCCAAGGAGGATTTAATCTGAAAGAGGATGAGGGATTAGAAAACATTGAAAAACTTTTTTTGTCATGTAACTGTCATGATATCAGCAGACCATATCAGGTGTCACATAGACACCCTAGGGAGTGCAGAGTTTATTGCAAGACAGAAACGTCAGTAACATGTGTATGATCCACGGACATTGACCACAGCTTCAACCCTATGCCTCATACTCATTACAAGTCATTGACTGCTTCTCTGAGGCAAACGGATCCATTCTTCATGAAGTGCGGCTTCAAGTCCAGCGAGATTTTGAACTGGGGGATCACGATGTCTGATTTTCCGGCCAAGAATGTCCAAGAGATGCTCAATCGGATTAAGATCCGGACTACATGCCAGCCTAGGAAGAGTGGCAATAGCTTCTTAGCGCAAATAAGCCAAAACTGCCCAAGATCTGTGTGGTCTAGCATTGTCGTCCATGTAAACAGGTCTTGTCTGAAGAGGATGGTTGTCAAAATGAAGAACTACCACTGGACGAAGAACGGCATCTTGGTATTGTTGGCCATTCAGGTTTCCACGAATTGTCACCAGCGGAAGTTTGCAGCCGATTGAAACACAACCCCATATCATGACAGACCCCTGCGACATGCTAAGGTCTTCTGGATGTTCCTTGGTGCAAAACGAGTGTTACGTTGCCTCCAAACACGTATTCAACCATCAACAGTTCGTAGCAGCATTCGACACTCGTCAGACCAATGCATCCTTCTCAGTTGGCCAAGTTCCATAGACTACGGGCACGACACCATATCAGACGATTCCGCATGTGCCTTTCAGTTAGTTGAGGATGTTTTACTGGTCTTCTGGCGTTAAAACCAGCCGCTCTGAGGCGACGCCTTACGGTCATCCTCGAGAGTCTCTGATGGGTAATCCACTGCAGTCTTAAATCTGTTGAAGTGGCAAATGGATTTCATCTGACTATCCTGAAAAGACGTCTATCCTCTCTGTTAGAGGTCTTTCTTGGCCTACCAGACCTATGCCTGTCATTGACATCATTGGTTTGATCATGTTTGACAATCAAACGAGTGATAACACTGTGATGACGACCCATTTGTCTTGCAATGGCCCTGCATGACATGCCAGCATTTTTCATGCCTATCCCTTGCCATCTTTCAGCGTTTGTTAACTTTCTCCTCACCATGGCTGATTTTCAACCTCTATTGGAAGGGGAATCTCACACAGGAGCAAAATGCAACCACGTGTCTGAAACTTGAATTTCACTATTTATAGGGTAGGGGAACTGCAGCAACATGTAAAGCAAGCTTTCCTTGTGGTATCTGGACAAATTTGGGTTCATGAAACTATGGAAGCCTAATTCAGTCATACATCATCATATATTGTATTTCTGATTCCCACACGTGAAATCAAGAGACTATGAATATGGTGGCGCTTAACTTTTGTGCATGTGCATATATACAGAACAAAAAAGAAATTAGGGATCATGTGAATATTTTGGGGAATACTTTTTATAAATTTTGTGCTCAGTTTTCACTACAAAAACATATCCCCAAAAGTATTCAGGATCCCTAACTTCAGTATATTTACATTTTACCATTATCACAATGTAAACTCAATACTGGTTATAATGCCTACCTCCTGTACAAAGCACGCCACCAACCTCCTGCTCATCAGCAGACTGAGGAACTGTACCAGGTATGGGTCAATCAGGTAGAAGTTCTGTAACAGTAACATAGATTCTTTAACACTGACACCATCATGGGTCAATGAGTGAAAGACAAAAACAGTTTCTTTACCTTTAAAAGAAGGAAACTGTGTGTGATTGCTCAGTACGACACATGAAATTGACTCAGCACAAAAAGTGTTAATTTTTTCGATTGATGCAAATATGTCATATGAGAACAAAAAAATTGTTCTCAGGCTAGTGTGACATATGATTTACCAGTATTGCAAAACCTACCCCCTATCAACATTACATGATCTTAAATGTTTGTAACTAAACTGACATACACAATGCCATTTAGAAAGTGGTGAAATGTAAGAAAAGTTATATTTGGGATAACACTGTCTTAGCAAAGTACAGATTCTTGACTTTTTGGGGGTTGAGTCCCATCCGGGATTCGAACCCACACTGCCAGAGTGAGGCACCTCATCGCCAGCACACAAAGTCAGCGATCTAACCCACTCAGCCACCGAGGCTTCAACATAAAGTGAAACTGGTAGTCAAGATCACGTACTTTGTGTACCCCTCTGACATGTGTAAATTGGCACAGATCCCATGGCTGAAAGCTAGGAATACACAATGCCATTTTTTGTGGAAACCTCGGTGGCCGAGTGGGTTAGATTGCTGACTTTGTGTGCTGGCGATTAGGTGCCTCACTCTGGCAGTGTGTGTTCGAATCCTGGACAGGACTCCACCCAAAAAGTACGAGAATCTGTACTTTGCTAAGAAAGATTTATCCCAAATACATTTGTTACTCTGACATACATGTGAAGACAGTTGACATATGAGTGTATGAGCTGATCCAGTACACATGACAAGTAGCGGTAAAAAGTAAAAGATTGTTTTCTTACTAAAGCATAGCTAGAATGTGAATGGGGCAGCCACCACACAGTCTTGTACAAGTTGATGTATTGGAGACACATCACTATGATTCCAAACACATACAACATCGCCTCAAAGTACAGGTTACTGTCTCCAGGGATTTCTGGAACGGATGCATGTTTGGGCAACACAACCATTGATGCCAGTGGAATCATGTTGGTTTCACGGTCATCGCCATTACTGCTGAAATAAATAGTTAGCATCCTTAACATGTCATTCAAACTTTCATCGGTGCAAGAAATACAAAGAACAGCGAATGAAACTACCACTATCACAGTAAGTATACAGGCAAAAAGGGATTTGGCTTTCTGATAATGATGACAGCATATGATGCTAATGAGGCTGTGACTTTTCATCATATTCATGAGCTTGAAGCATGAATGATTGGGTGGAACTGGGAATACTACACAAAAATTGGTTATTCATGATATTAGTATACTTATCCTGCCAAAACACATTGCAATGTCCTTCTTGACTTTGATCCTTTAACACAACACTCAAAACGTGCCTCTCCTTCCTCTGGGGCTTCCTCAGCCCTCAGTTACCAACAAGAGTTATCTGTTCCTGATCCCTTCAGTGTCTTCTCGTCAGCGCTTTGTGTGCACATCAGACAGGGGGACAGAGGGGGGGACAGTCGGGGGATGGATGGGAGGGCCTGAGTCTTGTGTCAGGATAAGTATACGAACATCATGAATAATCAATGCATGTAGATTTTTTCTTTTCCTGACACAACACATTGCAATGCTTATCCCACAGAAGGCGGTGAGCTCTGCAAATTGCCGTATTGATAACCACCCCAATAATGTCTGGTTTAGGCTATGCTTGGCAGGGCGACCTCTTTACTAATCCTGTATCACTTGTAACATCTGATAGGAAGATTGGAACAATAGGATGTAGCACATAACAATCCAAGCCAAACAAACCCTCAGAATATTTATTGAGCCACATGTGCTGAATGGTGCTGGAGCTTGAGGGACCACCCGAATTATGTCTGGATTAGGAGAAGCGAAATTGATGTGCTCACGGCCCTAATCCTGTATCACCTGTCCCATCCTTACTCTAACATGTAAGACGCCGGTCAATGTCCGGTGTGGTTTCCGATTTGTGACGCCCGAACGATCGGAACTATAGGATGTAGCGTATAACAACCCACGCCCTACAATACCTCAGCATATTTATTGAACCACACGTGACACAAGTAAATATCTGGCAATGCACCGAGTACATCGATGAGGAGTCTATGACACACAGCAGGATCCAACATCGTTCGTGAGGTGAACAGAAATGGAGGTACGCCATAAGATATTGTCAAACAATATTTATTCATAAATGGTTATATACAGCGTCAAAATCAATGATGTGAACCTGGGACAGTTGACTGCTGCCTGAACTGATGAACCCCTTCTACGTCTTCAACATAGAGGTCCCTCAGATAGTAGTTGGCAAAGGAAATGTTAGTGCGCCAAAAACACCCTTGATGACATCCGTCAGCTCACAGTTAGTATGCAGCACTATTGTGGATGCAAAGGCTCTGATTTCATGTGGATTGTGTGTCTGAGGTGGGTCCAATCCTGCATGCTGATCCGCCTGCAGAATTGTAGCATGAGGCCAAAACGCCATGGTATTCTTTGTCACCTCTGCTCTACTTCTGGTCAACAGAGGTAGGAATAATCTCCCGTAACTCTTGGCCACTTCCAAGTAACGCCTGAACACCCGCACAGGACACAACAACACATCATCAGGGTCCTCCGTCCTAAGGATGACCTACATGGGCGACATCGTGAACCGTCGATTATCCTCACCCAATTGCTGCTTTTTAGCCACAAAATTCCACATAAGGCCCAAGTGAACCTTAGCGACCGGGCCCCTGTCAAACTGAATGTGACCTCCAAAGCATGTATTTTACCAATACGAACTGCCATATTTGAGTCAAAAACTATAATTCGGCCTGCTCCATCGGTTCATAGAGTGGTGAGACCAAATGTTGCAGTACCACCCCTAGATCAAAAGCAGGAGGCCTTAAGCGCTTCTTCTGATCTTGATGTTGGAAGCCCTCTAACGTAGCTCTGATTTCCGGCGCTGATCTAATCTTGACAGACCTGGAAGCTGCCATGATGGTATTACCCGGAAAGGGCTGCCACATACATACCGATAGTACCACCTTGCAAATGTCTAGCTGAACACAGAAACAGTTAGTATTCCACAATAAATGGAGTAGCGACCTTCATCAGATCTAAATGTTTCGTTTTCACACAACGGCCTGTGCGGCTCTCACAGAAAATTTCGAGTTGTCAATGCTCTTTGCAAATGCACTAGGCGTGCAGAGCTAACAAGCCGGGACTCGGATGAGTGGGTTGATGAGTTGCTTCTGCCACAGAGGGAGCTCCATGACCGGGTCTCCTGCGACCTATGTAAGCTCTGAGAACCACAATCTCCCAGGCCAATAAAGGCACTACCAAAAGCAGATGGATCTGCTTCGTTTCCCTCAACTTCTGCAAGACTCTGGGTAGCACTGCTGGTTGTGGGAATGTGTACGCATGAAGGTGAAGGTTTTCCCAGGAGATAGCGAGAGAGTCTTGATCCCAAGCCAGTGGATCGGGAAGTGGAGACACAAAGACGATGGGCATGGTCAAGTGGTGACACACCATCCAAAACTGGTTGGGATGCAGTTGTCATTCCGTCGGTGTGGACTGATGAGGGTAAGACAGTGCGTCGGCAACAACGTTTGTGATGCCAGGAATGTGCCGAGCCTTGACTTCTTTCAGCTCGTAAAACAAGTGAAAAGTTCGGTCTAACAAGTGGCTGGAATGTGTGGACCTCATCTTGTTGATGTGGACTGTGGCATTGTCTTGGATATCAGCACATGGGTGGCTAGTTTCACTGCCAGAATCACAGCCCAAAACTCGGCTGTTAATATGCAAGCCTGCCTGCTCCTCTGTCCACACCCCTGGAAGTGTTAGCTGATCCATGTGCTCTTCGCAACGCCTCATTGATGCATCAACGAAGAGATGGTGGGTTGGCATGAAGTTTCGCAAAGACACCTCGTTGCAGATGTTGGGACGGGATCATCCAATACCGTGGTTACAGCACAATCTGCTCTGGGTCACTCCAACCAAACCACACTGGAGATAACATTGCATGGGTCTCAGCTGAAGACAACCCGTGTGTGTTGCACCTTGGGACGATGTCAGTAGACCCAGTAGACTCTGCCAATCGCTGACTGTGATGCCATGAGAGACAGCCTGTAGAATTGGTGATTGTATCTTACGTTTCCTGTCCATCGGTACCATTAGTAAACTTCCACTCGGATTAGACAATCCACTCTCTGCTTAATCTTACTCTCTACATCAGAGTCGTCCATCCAGCGCTTATGCGCTTACCCAAGTTCGTGCTGCAGAAGGTGCCTTGTCCAGCGACGTTGCTCAAGTCATGGCTAGGACTCCATCCCATATTCTGGCTGGCGCCCATGTTCTGTGCGTCACTCTAATCTAAGTTCTGGCGCTCGCCCTAAAGTTCCAGTAAGCTCCTCTATCCGCGTTAAAGCTGGAGAGCTTGTTGGCCTAGAGCATGGGGACGCCTGGACCGGACACGTAATTGTAGTGGTCAACGCTGAAGTCGATAGAGTTGTTGCCGTCCCAGCGGCAACAGTCACCACTGCAGGCGTTGTGAACGGGGCAGTAGTCATGGTGGCCACCTCCCATCGGGTCATTTCTCTGCAGGCTTGCTGAGTTCTTCTCTTACCTTGAAGAGAGGCTTTGACGAACAGGTGTAGTGAAGGAGTGAACTCTGTGAAGGAGATGCCTCCTAAGACATTCGACTCAAACATCCATCACTGGAGGACGATGGAGGCTGACTGGTCCTGGCATCTGATGTAAAGAGCAAGGAATATATGTATCGGTCGGAGTTGAAGCCTGCCTCTGGAGGTCAAATCCTGTGCAGCTGTGAGGAGACCCAGAAGTGCCTGCCACTGGCAAAGTGTACGGGACTGCTGGAGCGCTGGGAGTCGGTGGCACTGGATTTTGTGCCATCTGTCCTAGGGACTGATAGGAGGTCTCAGGCAGTCTGAAAGAGGCCGCCTATGAATTGAAGGGTGAATGAGGCGTGAGCTCCCACTACCGTACATTGACTATCCAACCCAACTGGTGGAGGAGCCATTGTGTAAAAACCCTGTGGAGGATGAGATTTGCCATGTTCTGGTGGTTCAGGAGGCAAACGTCAAAATACGCCTCGAACAAGACGTTCCTCAGGTGGTGGAAGGTGGCTATCAGCTTGGTGATGTGTGTATTTAGCCATGGGGTCATGGAAGTGCCAAATGGGAGCACCGCCCATTGGTAATGGATTCCATTAATGATGAAACTTAGGAATTTCCTGTCGCTGGGATGGATCGGCACATGTAGATAGGCATCCTGGATGTTGAGGCTTTCGTTGGCCTGGATTTGGGTCTTGAGCAGCCTCACCGTGGTCATACAAAAATATGGCAGGCACTCTAGGTAGCGCTGGATGAATGTAGCCAGGTTGTGGATCATTTAGAATTGGTCGGAGTCCTTGGGGAGTAGAACCCTTTGTCATGGCCGGAGAGTGTACAATCTCTATAGCCTCTTTAGCCATCAGCATGTTCATGTTTCTTAGTTGTTGATATTGTGTAGGGGGTAGCCGTCAGCCAGAGTTGACGATGTCAGAGGTAGGTCTTTTAGCAGTGTTTGCTGATATCCCTGGCACAGGTTGTTGGTGATGTATCGGTCCCCCAGGATGTCCCAATTCTGTCAATAACATCCTAGTCTCCCACCTACAGGTGTTTTGACAACTGGAACGACTGGGCGGGGGGGGGAAGTTCCCAGTCGTTGGCATCCATCGCATTGTTTCCTTTTCCTTCTGTCGCGAAAGATGTCCACAGGTCTTAAGGGAAGTACGCTTGGGTTGCTAGTTTTCAGTCTGTGAAGACTTGAAGGATGGGTGATGAGTAACTTATGCCAGGGCTTTGAGAGCAGTCTCATCTCTGTGGTAAGGAGTAAGTGGCAGAGACCTGGCCGTTGAAGAGGGAGATAGACGACCATGGCTGTCGGATTAAGTCTCGCTTGAATTCCGAGTCCCACTCTGAAAGCGCAAGATACCAAAGACACCGAGTAGTGGTCAGTTCTACTAAAGCAGCACGCAGATAAGTTTTCATATGATCGATCTGACGCTGTTGGAATGTCATGACAGTCGAAAGATATGTGCCATAGATAGAGTACTCAGCGGTGTCTGGGTCGTCAACACCAGTTTAGGCAAAGTGGTTGTAGAGAGATTCTCAGACGAAGTCGAACATAGAAGAGTGGATACCGGGGGCTTCCCACCTGAAGAAGAGGGGTAATTGTGGTTGGTGGGGTTGTTGTAGACTCGGAGGAGTCTGACATCTTCCTGAGGGCAAGTTTATGGCATTTACCAGACCCTTAGGTACTTGTAGAATGCAGTAGGACAGAGTGGGAGACGAGCGCTACACATAGCAGCTGCTGAGCAGATATCTATGAGTGATAGAAACTAACAGTTTGAGTCCACCAGTCCTTACAATAACTTAAAGCAAAACCCTTAAAAAGGGCAAATTTCTACTAGTCCTTATGATACCTTAATTATTGGGCAATTTGGCAAGGACTACAGGACTAATACCAAATTCTAACACCGTAAATTCACTTAAAACACAAAGGTTGAGAATCCCACCCAGACTTATTACAGTGATACTTGGTACAAAGTTACAAACTAGCAGAGATGTAATCACAATGTTTTCCCAACCCGATTGTGTATGCTATAATCTCCATCCCAACCATGTGGGTTAAAAGGATAAGTTTAAGCAAGGAAAGCAGAAAAAAACACTCTGATAACGATAATATAGCATAGGTACAAGAATATAATTGAAATGGCTAACTAGAACAATTTGCCTAGTATTTAACGTGACAAAATGCCACCATCAAGAGTTAAATATTAATGTAATGGTAAAAATTATACAGAACATATGAAGACACAAACCATAGAAAGGATATATTTCACAGAAAACAACAGTGTTGAATAACACGCAAATATTGCAATGTATGTAGCTAAGAGCTCAAAACAGGTGACTGTTCTCTCTGAGTGACAGCAGTAATGTGGTATCAGTGACATCATCCCTTCCGTGGTCATGTGGGAGCTGCCTGATGGGGTTAGGCACACATCCTGTTGGAACAACTTCTTCTTCAGCAAGACTGACAACAAGTTGATAAAAGCATTTCTTATTCATTATTATCATGAAGAAATATGGCTGTGATATCTGAGATAATTTATATAACAAAAAGAAATTTCATGAGGTCATATGACATTTAGATGATGGTGATAACAGCATGTTTCCTGTCCTACTAATACAACCATCTGGGTAATGATTATGCACTGCCCGGAGACTACGCGTTACCTACATCATAGTGTGACAAAATAAGAATCCCATACTTAACATATTGTCATGGTAACCAATGATGATGCGTAATATATCACACTGACAATTGAATATACTTTGTAGGACATTCCTCAGCCAAATAATAATTTAACATTGAAGTTCTAAATAGTTGATATATGTTCACATAGGAGTTTTCACAATATTGGATGAAACTGTATAAAGCTGGTATACATCAATTTCACTGAATGCTTGTGCTCAATGATAATATTACTTGTGAAGGTTATGTTTGTAAATAGCACAATTACTGTGTTCCACTGTCACAACTCAGAAGCGTAAACCAATCCTGCTCTAAGATGTCACATAATAACATTGACTGAGTCAGGATGGCATATTTTTTTCCTGGGAAAGTAAACCCATTCAGTCCTGGATAGTTGCCTAGACATATCCCTGGCAGTGATAGGCACAACAATAGTACAGCTAGCCTAGAGAATGTTCTGTCTTTAAGTTGGCTGTATAGGACATGGACACTTTTCTACACACAAAATTAGAGTATCAGCTCCTAGTTTTCGAAGTCCTAGGAAGCAGTAGAAGACACACTACGATTATCGAAATCTGAGGTATTATGAAACAACTTATAAATATCTTGAATGAACTTGATGATTAAGTAAATGGTCGTGACCAGGTTGGTATTTAGATGTTGAGAGCTCCGATTGTGTTTCAAGTTCCTGTATGTTGTATTTTCGAAAGAACACTCAATTTTGATGAATCCTTTTTATTCTGGTCAATCACCAATGTACAATTAATTCATCGTGGTCCCTAATTCCAAGTTATGTATACGTACATACTTATACTTAATTCGATACGATTGTCTGTTATCAATACCAGGTCTGTAGCTATATTGCGCGAAATATGAGGTGTTATTCATCACATTTTCCTATTCGCAACAATGATGTTTCTCACATTCCAGATGCTCCAGATCCTTTGTGAACAGACGAGGGATACGAGGAGGATGACTGAATCCTCGACAATATCCGACGCCCCCCTGGCATATTACACACCGTCGATTATATCATAAATTATTCAATGTTTATAAGCGTGTCCGCCATTAGCCGGAAGTTAACTACACCCGCACAAACTTATATGGTTGAATTTGATTTGGTGAAATGAAGCGTTTTTAATGAAAAAAATATTCAAGATCTTTTGATATCAATCATATCGAAACTAGCAATAAGCAAGTACCAGATGGACACCTAAGATATACTGGTAAGAATAAGACAAATATGGGCACGAATGAAAAAAGCCTTAACTTTTGGAAAGGTTATCTCCCTTGTGGAGCCAAATGTGGGTTATAGCGAAATCGGCACCTTAGCAAAACGTCACCGGGCGAAAACGGCACCTCGACTCAAGCGAAAACGGCACCTCGACTCAAGCTTACTTACTTACTTTGGAGATTTAACGTGCGCTTTCCGACTGATGCGTATCTCGCACATGGGCCCGGCCAGGCCATTTAATGTGTTTCCGAAAGGGGCTAAAATGGTGTGTACAACCCAAGAGGGGGCTTAAGGGGTTGCTTATATAGAATTTGGGAATTTTGAGATTTGGAATAGATGCCGATGGGGTTGGGGAGGAGAACTAAGGGAGCTGGGTATGGTGGATGTTTGTTTGTTTATGTGATTTTGATTTGGTAGGTTATTGTGTTTTTAGATGCTGTTTTGATTAAGAATACGCCTAAGGCCTTGAAGTTTTCTAGTTTATTTTGTGGGTTTAGTATTGCTTCTAGAGTGAGAGCCTTGTTTAGATTGAGGGTGGTTTGTAATTCGTTTCGATGTGTTAGGTAGTGTGTGCAGTGGATGAGTGCGTGTTCCGGGGTTTCTAGTTGTTTGCAGTGCGGGTGGTTACCTGTAGTGTGGTTTTTTTATTTTTTTAGGTGGTTATTTAGGTTGGTGTGTCCTGTTTGGAGTTTAGTGATTACTCTGTCGATTTTTTTGATGGATGGAGAATTTTGGGTTTGGTTAGTGGTTTGCTGAGTACTTTTTTGATTTGGCTATTTGAGTTTAGATATAGGTTATGCCATTTTTTTGTGATTTTTTGCTTGTTTCCACTTTTAATTTCTGATTTTGAGATGGGTAAGTTTAAGCTTATTTCTGGGATTTTGAGGAATAGTTTAGCTGCTTTATCGGCGTTTTCATTACCGTATATTCCTACGTGGGCGGGGATCCATAAGAATGTTATTTGTTTGCCTGCCTTAGTTAGGTCGTTGGAGCTTTTAAGTATTTGATTTATTAATTTAGGTCGGTTTGGGGTATTTTTGTTTTGGAGGGCTTGCAGTCCACTTAGGGAGCCGGTAAGTATTAGGTTTTTGTTTTTTGGATTCTTGATTATGAAGGGCTGAGGCCATACCCATTAGTTCTGCCGTGAATATTGATTGGTTGTTTGGGAGTCGGAAGGATTGTGTGGTTTTAGTTGGTTGTGTGGTATGGACTCCGAAACCTGTATGTTTGGAGGTCGGATCTGAAGATCCGTCTGTGTAAATGTGACACCAATTTGGCCAATTTTCGTGTATGTATGCTAGTGTGGTGGTTTTAGCTATGTTTGGGTCGGTTTGTTTATTTATTTGGCTAGCTAGTGTTGTGTCTATTTTGGGTATTTTAAGTTTAGGGGTGAAGATATTTGATTGTTTGCAGTTTTGTTTAAGATTTTTAATTTGGTGTTCATTTAGGTAGTTTGTTATTCTTTGGGATATTGGGGTAAGTAAGGGGTGTTTACGAGCTAGAGCTGGGTTTTGGGGGCTGATGTTTTTGGTTTATTAAGTTTTGGATGAGAGGGTTTGATTGGGACGCGGCCCAGAAATTTAAGCTTAGCTGTTCCCTGCGTAGACTTAGTGGCATTTCTCCTGTTAAGGCCTGAAGTGAAGTGTAGGAGGTGCCATGTTGGGTGCATGTAATTAGTTTGAGAGCCTGATATTGTATTGAGTCAAGTTTTTTAGATAGAGAGTTGTTTAGGGTGTTGTATATGGCGCAGCCGTAGTCTAGTTTTGATCTAATTAGTGATATGTAGAAAGAGAGGAGGGTATCTTTGGAGGCTCCCCAGTTAGAGCCAGTTAGGCATCCTAGCGTGTTTAGGTCTTTACTGCATTTAGTTGTTAGGTTTTGGATGTGAGCATCCCAGGAGAGATGTTCATCGAAAATAAGTCCTAAGAATTTGGTTTGTTTTTGAAATGTGATTGTTAGTTTGTTTAGCTGGAGGATTGGAGAGGCGGGTTTCTTGTTTTTATGTTTGAATACTGTTCCTGTTGTTTTTTTCTGAGTTAAGGGAGAAGCCCCATTTGTCAGCCCATTGTTGTATTTTATTTAGAGATTTTTGGAGTAAATTTTGGGCCATTTTAATGCTTTTAGTGCGGATCCAGAGGGCTCCATCATCCGCGAATTTTGATGTGTTTAGTTTAGGGGATAGGCCCTCGAATAGATCGTTTATCATTATATTGAAGAGGGTGGAGCTGAGGATCCTGCCCTGGGGAGTGCCATTTTCTAGGGGACATTGGTCCGATAGTGTTTGGTCTATACTCACGGTTATTTTACGATTGTTTAGGAAGTCCTGGATGTAGTTTATTATCTGACCTTTGAGTCCTATTTTTTTAAGGTTTTGTATTAGCCCTTCGTCCCATACCATGTCGAAAGCTTTAGAGAAGTCTAAGAAGATGCCTGTGGTATATTGTTTATTTAGTTGTCCTGTCTTAATATCTTGCTCTAGTCGGGCGAGGTTATCTAGGGTTGAGCGGCCAGGAGTGAAACCGCTTTGATCTGGGTTTATGATGTTATTTTGGGTTAGGTAATGTTGTAATCTATTTTTAGCCATTGATTCCATTACTTTGCATTAGTTTGAAGTTAGGGATATTGATCTATATGAGTTAGCTTGATTAGCTGGTTTATTAGGTTTAGGGATTGGTATGACTAGGGCCTGTTTCCAGGGAGTAGGAACCTGTCCGTTTAGGTACATTGTAGATGAGATTGTATAGTTTGAGTATAGCATGGAGTAGTTTTAGGGGGAGTTTTTTAATTATTTGGTAAGAAGTTAGGTCTAATCCAGGGGCTGTGCCCTTTTTCCTGTTTTGGATTACGTAGAGGAGCTCCTCCATTGTGTAGGGTTGGTTTATTTCTAGATTGTTATTGTTTGGTTCTTTTGTGGGTTTGTTTTCTGTTTTAAGTTTATCTTGGAAGTTTTGGCTGAAGTTGCTGTTACTGCTAACGGCCGAAAAGTGGTTGGCGAGATTATTTGCTTTTTGGGCGGGGTTGATTGAGTTGTTAATGTTAGTTTTTTATGTCGTTTTAAGCCTCTAATGGCGTGGATTTTGCGCCAGACCGTTCTGGCATCTGTACGGTTATTTATACCTTCGCAGAATTTTTTCCAGTCTCTACTTTTGGCTATTTGGACTAGTTTTTGAACCTGGTGGTTTAGTTCGTGGGCTATGCTAAAATATTTGTAGTCGCGTTTTGCTTTATTGAAGGCTGATTTACGTTTTCGTCTAGTCTGTTCTATTTCCTCATTCCACCATGGTACCGTGGGTTTGCCTGTCTTAGATGTTTTGAAGGGGATGGAGGTTTTGGCTGCGTTTAGGTTTTTACAATAGGTTTCTGGATCATTATTTTCTATTTCGTTTAAGTTAGCTTCGTTGCAGATATCTTGGAATTGGTCCCT
This sequence comes from Haliotis cracherodii, assembly GCF_022045235.1. NCBI lineage: Eukaryota > Metazoa > Mollusca > Gastropoda > Lepetellida > Haliotidae > Haliotis > Haliotis cracherodii. The sequence goes on from NW_027266286.1 coordinate 38,532,108, forward strand.
GTTAGCTATATTGTAATGGAATTTTGGTTCTTGGTTTTCTGTTTGGATTGGTACGTTTGTATTTCCTATGGTTATGTTTAAGGGGAAGTGGTCACTACCTAGCGGGACATCGTGCACTTCCCATTGAGTACTTTGAGCTAGATCTGCTGTGCATATGGTTAGGTCGATAGCCGACATTTTTGGGTTTATCTTATCGTACCTCGTGGGTTGGTTGTTATTTAGGACTACTAGGTCGTTTGTTTCTATCCATTCGGAGATTAATTTGCCATGATTATCTATTTTATCATCTATGCTCCATGTAGGATGGTGAGCGTTAAAGTCTCCTAGGAATATAGTAGATGTATCGCTTATTTGGAGTAGTTTTTTTAGATCCTCAGGTTGGACTTTTTGTTCCGCCCAGTGGTATATATTTATGATGTTTATTTTTCGGTTATTTAATGTGATTTTAATGCCGTTGGCTTCTAGGTTTGGCGTGTCTATTTTTATTTCTTCGTAATTTATATCTTCCCTGATAAATATGATTAGTCCTCCTGCGGCTCTTCTTGTTTTCGGTTTAGCTCTGTCAGTTCTAACTGAGTTGTAGTTTGGTAGTGTGAATTTGGATTTTTTTGAGAATTTGGTTTCCTGTATACAAGCAATGTGAGGGCCTTTATTTAGTTTAAATTTAGTTTTTATTTCATGGCCGTGGGAGGTGAGTCCGTTGGCGTTCCACTGAAAAAGTTCCATTATTGGTTTCGGGTGATTGGTGATTTAGTTTTTAGTTTTTATTTTATTCGGTGAGTTCTTTTAGACGGAGGTTAAAGAGGAAGAAGGGAAGATCGGTTAATTTTAGATTGAAAGCTACTTTGTGGAAGGATTTCATGCTAGCTTTTGGTGAGCTTTGACTATTAAATTAATTAATCAAATTACGCATTTATATAGCGCTACTTATCCAGACATACTGCCTGCTCAAGAGCGCTCAGCCGTAGTCTGTTTTGAAGAGGATGGTCTTGAGTTTTGATCTAAAGGTGTTGACATCTTCAGACCCCCTGACATCAGTGGGCAGTGCATTCCATAGAGTTGCACCTGCTTTTCGGAAGGTTCTGTCGCCATATGTTGTTCTGCTGGTTGGTGGAACAGCAAGCTGTAGTTTGTTTGCAGATCTCAGTCTTCGGCCAGGTTGGTAAAGGGCAGTGAGTTCCTGGAGGTATACTGGGGTTAGCCCATGGATCGATTTGTAGACAAACATGATCAGCTTGAACACGATCCTGAGTCTCACAGGTAGCCAGTGCAGCTCTTTCAGGACGGGTGTAATGTGTTCACGCATTGACTTCCGTGTGATGAGTCTGGCAGCAGTGTTTTGCACACGCTGTAGTCTATCCAGATGCTGCTGCTGGATACCATACAGAAGACTATTACAATAGTCAAGTCTTGATGTTACAAATGCATGGACTAGGCACTTGACTGATGCTGTGTCTACGTATCTTGCTATCTGTCTGATGTTCCTGATGTGAAAGTAAGCTGTCTTGCACATACTGCTTACATGGTTATCCAGACTGAGTGTTGAGTCAATGATCACGCCTAGATTTCGGGCACAAGAGTTTTGCTCAACCGTACAGTCCCCAATTTTGAAACCAGGAAATCGTACTTTGGACTGCATCTGTTTAGAGCTGATGATCAAGAGCTCAGTTTTGTCATCATTAAGTTTGAGAAAATTGCTTCTCATCCAGCATCTGATGTCATCTATGCAGCTTGAGATTGCTTTAAAGGTAGTGCTTATTGATGATGAAGTCAACGGTCTGAATCCCAGATACAATTGTGTTTCATCAGCATACAGATGGAAGCTTAGATTGTGAGATCTTGCTATATCTTCTACTGGTAGGGTGTAGATGGTGAAAAGTATCGGGCCAAGGACAGAGACTTGAGGCACTCCAAACTTTACTTCATACTTCTTTGATCTTACTCCATTAAGGATAACTGATTGATAGCGTCCTGAGAGATATGAAGCAATCCAAGATAAGGCACCTCCAGTAATGCCAACTCGTGATTCGAGTGTTGTCAGTAGAATGGAATGATCTATGCTGTCGAAAGCCGCTGACTATGCATGTATACTAGGAGTAAGGTGAGGTTATTTAGGTTTTGGGTGTTGGTTGGTTGGGAGGTTTTGCGGTTTAGGTTTTTTTTTTCTTTTTGGGGCTGAGAGGGAAGTTTGGTTTGTTTTAGTTTGAGTAGTGTCTATTGTTTCCTCAGTAGTGGAGAAATCTTCGTCATCGGTTAGATTAGGTTTAGCTGTTTGAGTTTCCATAGGGGAGGCATGTGATGTGGAGGATTGTGTAGGTGTTTGCGGGATGGGTGTAGCTGTGGATTTCTCAGTGTTTGTGTTTTGTTGTTGTGCTTGCTTGTGGGGGAGTGTTGTTGCTATGTGGGCTGTAGGGTGCTTGGATGAGGGTCGTGTTGTGGCGGTCGTTTTGTTGTTTGTTTTGCATGCGGGGGTTGATGTTTTGGCTATGTGAGATGTGGGAGGGTTCGTGGTTGGTTGAGTGGCTGCTTGTGTGTGTGAGGTGGGTGCGGTGTGGTGTTTGTTTGTGGGATGGTGTTTGGGTGTGGTGTAGGGAGGAGTGGTTTGGATGCGGGTGTGGCAAATTTTCGTGTTTGGATTTTGGCCGTGTCTATGTTTATGTGTTTGTTGGCCTGCTGGGTGAGTGTGTGTCTGCCTGGGCATTGGTTTGAAAGTGAGTAAATAATCGAGTCTGGTGCCGACAAACCTAGAAACATAACTGGAGCGAACCGGGATTCGAACCCACAACCATAGGTTTCTGGCGTGCCCAAGGGACGCAACTCTGCACAGCGACTCGCGGCGCCTTAGACAACTGGGCCACCATGTTAGGCCTCTTACAGTTTCAGCTAAAATTGAGTAAAGGTACTTAAAACTTCAAAGCGTATAGTGTTTTCTGCGCCTCTCAATCAGAGTCGGTGAGTAAATTGGAGTAGGGGGCTAATTTCTTACTTGTTTTATTTCACAATTATTTGTGTTTGTAAGAGACGATGTGAGTTTAATGTCTATAATATTTCTTCAAAGCATGTTATGTTTTCACAAAAAGTTGAGTTGCGTACAAGCTAAGTTGGATTATAGTTGGAGTAGAGGCTAATTTCTAATGTAAACTTGTTTTAACATCTCGCGTTTGCAAGTTACAATATAAGTTTAATATCATTTATTTAACCAAGGTAAAAAAGAAATAATAAGGTGCCGTTTTCGCAAGATATTAAGACAACTAAATAAACAATATACCACAGGCATCTTCTTAGACTTCTCTAAAGCTTTCGACATGGTATGGCACGACGGGCTAATACAAAAACTTTAAAAAATAGGACTCAAAGGTCAGATAATAAACTACATCCAGGACTTCCTAAACAATCGTAAAATAACCGTGAGTATAGACCAAACACTATCGGACCAATGTCCCCTAGAAAATGGCACTCCCCAGGGCAGTATCCTCAGCCCCACCCTCTTCAATATAATGATAAACGATCTATTCGAGGGCCTATCCCCTAAACTAAACACATCAAAATTCGCGGATGATGGAGCCCTCTGGATCCGCACTAAAAGCATTAAAATGGCCCAAAATTTACTCCAAAAATCTCTAAATAAAATACAACAATGGGCTGACAAATGGGGCTTCTCCCTTAACTCAGAAAAAACAACAGGAACAGTATTCAAACATAAAAACAAGAAACCCGCCTCTCCAATCCTCCAGCTAAACAAACTAACAATCACATTTCAAAAACAAACCAAATTCTTAGGACTTATTTTCGATGAACATCTCTCCTGGGATGCTCACATCCAAAACCTAACAACTAAATGCAGTAAAGACCTAAACACGCTAGGATGCCTAACTGGCTCTAACTGGGGAGCCTCCAAAGATACCCTCCTCTCTCTCTCTACATATCACTAATTAGATCAAAACTAGACTACGGCTGCGCCATTTACAACACCCTAAACAACTCTCTATCTAAAAAACTTGACTCAATACAATATCAGGCTCTCAAACTAATTACACGCACCCAACATGGCACCTCCTACACTTCACTTCAGGCCTTAACAGGAGAAATGCCACTAAGTCTACGCAGGGAACAGCTAAGCTTAAATTTCTGGGCCGCGTCCCAATCAAACCCTCTCATCCAAAACTTAATAAACCAAAACATCAGCCCTAAAAACCAAGCTCTAGCTCGTAAACACCCCTTACTTACCCCAATATCCCAAAGAATAACAAACTACCTAAATGAACACCAAATTAAAAATCTTAAACAAAACTGCAAACAATCAAATATCTTCACCCCTAAACTTAAAATACCCAAAATAGACACAACACTAGCTAGCCAAATAAATAAACAAACCGACCCAAACATAGCTAAAACTACCACACTAGCATACATACACGAAAATTGGCCAAATTGGTGTCACATTTACACAGACGGATCCTCAGATCCGACCTCCAAACATACAGGTTTCGGAGTCCATAACACACAACCAACTAAAACCACACAATCCTTCCGACTCCCAAACAACCAATCAATATTCACGGCAGAACTAATGGGCATGACCTCAGCCCTCCATAATCAAGAATCCAAAAACCACAAAAAATCCTAATACTTACCGGCTCCCTAAGTGGACTGCAAGCCCTCCAAAACAAAAATACCCCAAACCGACCTAAATTAATAAATCAAATACTTAAAAGCTCCAACGACCTAACTAAGGCAGGCAAACAAATAACATTCTTATGGATCCCCGCCCACGTAGGAATATACGGTAATGAAAACGCCGATAAAGCAGCTAAACTATTCCTCAAAATCCCAGAAATAAGCTTAAACTTACCCATCTCAAAATCAGAAATTAAAAGTGGAAACAAGCAAAAAATCACAAAAAAATGGCATAACCTATATCTAAACTCAAATAGCCAAATCAAAAAAGTACTCAGCAAACCACTAACCAAACCCAAAATTCTCCATCCATCAAAAAAATCGACAGAGTAATCACTAAACTCCAAACAGGACACACCAACCTAAATAACCACATAAAAAAAAATATTTAAAAACACACTACAGGTAACTGCCCACACTGCAAACAACTAGAAACCCCGGAACACGCACTCATCCACTGAACACACTACTTAACACATCGAAACGCATTACAAACCACCCTCAATTTAAACAAGGCTCTCACTCTATAAGCAATACTAAACCCACAAAATAAACTAGAAAACTTCAAGGCCTTAGGCGTATTCTTAATCAAAACGGAACTAATAAAACGCTTCTAAAAACAAAATTATCTACCAAATCAAAATCACATAAATAAACAAACAAACATTCACCATACCCAGCTCCCTTAGTTCTCCTCCCCAACCCCATCGGCATCTATTCCAAATCTCAAAATTCCCAAATTCTATATAAGCAACCCCTAAAGCCCCTAGGCCATGGGCTAGGTATGACCCACGAGCCAAATTCTAAATTCTTCTCTCAGAAACCTTTAATCCGGTATATGTTCTAGGTACGTGTGCCTGATTCCACTATAATCTTCTAACACATGTTCCAGTACATCTCTTGAAGTACTTCTTAACATGTGATGTTACCAGGTGAAAATCTTTTGCACAATTTGGAACAAATTTACTCTTATAATATCAGAGTAGGATACCCAATATTGCATTCTCGGCTTAGCTACATCGGAACAACGCTTGGATGTATGCTCAGGATTTGGCTTGTCATCTTGTGTGTTATTCACCGACCTTGATGTGTTATATGCCATAGGAAACCATATATAAACACCATAATTTGATGTAGGCTGATTATTGATCTACTTGTGGACAATCATACAGAATACTTCTTGACAACTCTGATATCACTCACTTTTGTATGCATATAAGAGGTTCACAGTATAATGCTCGAGTCGATTTCAGAACTTTGAATGAAATGGACCTATGTGTAACATATTCAAGATGGCAACCATAAAGCTGTGCAAAAAAACTGATCATAATGTTGATGTAATTTCAGCAAATATACAAATCAATTTCTTGGACGCTGGCTTGATATTTTGACAAATTTTGCCATTTCAAGTTGAGTTTCAGATTCTTTAGTACAGCTACTAGTTAAAGTGAATTTGCAGGGGGAACCACCGGAGGTGAAAGACGAATTCACTTAATAACATTTTATTCATACATAACTTAGCTACTTAAGTTTCCAATTTACAGAAAATATCCAAATGCGAATCGTCCAAATCGTATATGAATGGCTTGAAATGAACAGGGACCATGCATTCACAGAAATAAAGGATATTCCAATTACATACTTAAGATTCTCTTACAGAGTACCCAAGTAAATATATATGGAAATATCCCACCTTGTAACAATGTCATCACCGTGATTATGTGTCTTTTGAGGTTGAACTGTTGTGACTGAGACCAACATCTTATACAACCGGGAACTCGAAGACAGCTTTGACATGTCAACCTAAACGGAAACGTATCCCCAGTGATCCAGAGCCAGTGTGCATCATACATGTACCTGGCTTGAAGTATGCCCACTACAACGTCTGAGCAAAGCCAAAGATCCCGATGAGAAGATCCAAAAGCTGGAGGAGAGATCAAACGTAGAAGGATGGCAGAACCTCCAGAAACGCCAAATCAAATGGAAGTGTCATGTACAAGCCTGCCGGCAGTTCTGGGAGAAACCCATGGCTATCACAGAGAATATTATCAGCGTTTCACAATGAACCTTGACCGTTTGAAACAACCTGAAATTGAATCTTTGGAACTAGGTGGCCGCCCCATTCGGCGTCCATCCTATGAGCCCATCATCTTCCAACCTGAGTGCATCTTTTGTACTTCATATTCTTGAAAAAAATTCAAGTTAAAAGGAAGCTGGACAACAGAAGGCATCACAAACTTCAGTGGGGATGGATGGCAGCATGTCATCGAAGTAGCTCAACGGCAAAAAGTTCGTCCCAACTTTTTTCTTGTTAACATTCAAAATCATGTTTCGTGGGTCATACCTAGCCCACGGCCTACCCCTCTTGGGTTGCACATACCACTTTCGCCCCTTTCGGAAACACATTAAATGGCCTGGCCGGGCCCGTGTGCGAAATACGCATCAGTCGGAAAGCGCACGTTAAATCTCCAAAGTAAGTAAGTAAGTAAGTAAGTAAGTAATAGCAGATGCAGATGTAAGTAACAGCTGTCAGATCACAATTATTCACAATGGCCTTTCGATTTGTTGCATGCGAGTAGAATGTCAGAAAAAATCAACATACTGTATCCTGTGAGAACTGTGACCAGTGGACCCACCGTGTATGTGGAACCGGACTTTCTGTGGCCCGTTATAGAGATATTTGCCGGACTGAAGAAGACTACCCTTTCCGCTGATGCGTAGATCCAGTCATTGAATAGGTAATAGTATTCAATGAAGCATAATATATTATTATATCATTTCTTGAGTTCAATAAGAGATGTCACCATGCTGGAGCATGGTTTATAAAACAGGACAAAAATACGCAATTAAGGTAAAATATTACGAATAAAGATCTAAATGTTACTACTAAAGGTCAAAATACAATATTAATAGTCAAATGTTACGAAAAGACGTCATAAGAAAAGAAAGAACAATGTGTACGAAAGGACGTTTTCAATAAAGAACGTCAGTGAGCACGAAAGGACGTTTTTAATAAAGAATGTCAGTGAGCACGAAAGGACGCTGACAATAAAGAACGTCAGATGGCGCTGCAATTTGTAAAACATTCCGAGTTTAATCGGCTTGTTCCGCCGTGTATATGATAACTGCATGCCGAGGTGCACAATGTATTTCCTCATTCCTCGTACACTCACTGCCTGACGTCACACATATATATACATGTATTTATAATGTATAATGTTGCGTTAAGTTTTGTCACCGCTAAAGGGCCTTTTCATAAATACAGTATACTGTGTAATCCAACATCAGCCTAACATTAGTACATGTATTTTGTATTCAACCTTCAAAAAGCACTCACTTAACGCTAAACTAGGATTCATCTACAGTGATCCAATAACTGTTCATGCTTGGTGCAACACGAGGGTGCTATGATGCCGAGTTTTGTTTCAGACGCACATTTTCATCTGAAAAGTGAACGTTGTGCGAGAGTTTGTTTTATTTAACAGCTTTTCGGAAACTGTGTGCGAACAAAATGCTGCCTAATATCTGAACAACAAATATATTTATACCAAATGGATTTGTGTGCATATGTATAACTTACACATTCGTAAGGAAAAATAGCTCGCCATAAATAAAGAAAATCGAGTTGCATCTATGACGCCAGCGTTCGTTTTCAAACCATATTTAATTCGTTTGTTTACATCCACATTTATATTTGTGACAAAGACAACTTGTTAGTTGATGCCGAAATGTATGCGTAAGTAAGGGATGTTTGTTTCGCAGCTGTGTGTGAAATATATGTGATGTTACAGGCGTCTCATAACCGGCCTACACACATATACATACATGTATATATATTGTATTTTGAACTTTAGTAGTAACATTTAGTTCTTTATTCGTAATATCTGACCTTAATTGCGTATTTTTGTCCTTTTTTAAACTTTGTATTTTTTGACCGAATGGCCGCCCATAGGAGCCCCCTTCTGTCGACATACCAGAGAATGTCTACACTTTGGTTGAGACGGGGTCGCAGAAGGGCAACAAGAAGCTTGTGGATTATTATGGATTCACGTACGTCGTTCGGGTAAATATATTTATAATTGTTTTTAAACACAAACATTTGATTATATAATATAATCTAATTAAGTATGTCCTTTATTTTTTCATTTGGTGTTTGCAGAAAACTTCAGCATTCTGGCGCTGCAGCGTCAGCCTGTCGACAACCTGTCCGGCATCGGTGATACAGGTGGACGACACCAACTATGAAGGGAAACACTGCCACCATCAGCCATCAAAATTATACTTAAGTGCATGATCTCTGCGTCATTGTCTATGTCCAACATTATACCTACAGGTGCATGATCACTACATTATTGTCTATGCTCAACATTCTACATACAGGCGCATGGTCACTACATTATTGTCTATACTCAACATTATACTTAGGTGCACGATCTCTGCATTATTCTCTATGTCAAACATTATACCTACAGGTGCATGATCACTACATTATTGTCCATGCTCAACATTATACTTATTTTCATGATCACTACATTATTGTCTATGCTCCACATTATACTTTAGTGCACGATCTGCTTTATTGTCTATGTCCAACATTATACCTACAGGTGCATGACCATTACATCATTGTCCATGCTTAACATTATTCTTAGGTTCATGATCTCTGCGTTATTGTCTATGCTCAACATTATACATACAGGTGCATGATAACTACATTATTGTCTAAGTTCATGAACACTACATTATTGTCTGTTCTCAACATTATACATACAGGTGCATGATAACTACATTATAGTCTATGCTCAACATTATACCCATAGAGGCATAATCACTACATTATTGTTTATGCTCAAGATTATACTAGGTTCATGATCACTACATTATTGTCTATGCTCAACAATATACATATAGGTGCATGATCACTACATTATTGTCTATGGTCAACATTATGCTTAGGTGCATGATCTCTGCGTTATTGTCTATGCTAAAAATTATACTTAAGTTCATGAACACTACATTATTGTCTATACTCAACAATATGCATATGGGTGCGTGATCACTACATTATTGTCCACACTCAACGTTATACTTAGGTGCATGGCCGCTACATTATTGTCTATGGTCAACATTATGCTTAGGTGCATGATCTCTGCGTTATTGTCTATGCTAAAAATTATACTTAAGTTCATGAACACTACATTATTGTCTATACTCAACAATATGCATATGGGTGCGTGATCACTACATTATTGTCCACACTCAACGTTATACTTAGGTGCATGGCCGCTACATTATTGTCTATGGTCAACATTATGCTTAGGTGCATGATCTCTGCGTTATTGTCTATGCTAAAAATTATACTTCAGTTCATGAACACTACATTATTGTCTATACTCAACAATATGCATATGGGTGCGTGATCACTACATTATTGTCCACACTCAACGTTATACTTAGGTGCATGGCCGCTACATTATTGTCCATGCTCAACATTATACTTTAGTGCATGATCACTTCATTATTGTCCATGCTTGACATTATAATTGCGTGCATGATCTCTACATTGTTGTCTATGCTGAACATAATACATATAGGTTCATGATCACTACATTATAAACTATGCTTAACATTATACTTAGGTGCATAATCACTACATAATGGTCTACACTGAACATTATACTTAGGTGGATGATCTCTACATTATTGTCTATACTCAACGATCTACATATAGGTGCATGATCACTACATTATTGTCTATGCTCAAAATTCTACTTAGGTGGATGATCACTACATTATTGTCCATGCTCAACATTATACTTAGGTTCGTTATCACTACAGTATTGTCTATGTTCAACATTATAACTAGGTGCATGATCACTACATTATTGTCTATACTCAACCTTATACATATAGGTGCATGGTCACTGCATTGTTGTCTATGCTCAAAGTTCCATTTAGGTGCATGATCACTACGTTTTTGTCTATGCTCAACATTAAACTTAGGTGCATGATCACTACAGTATTGTCTGTAATCAAACTTATACTTAGGTTCATGATTTCTCCGTTATTGTCTATGCTCAACATTATACTTAGGTGCATGATCACTACATTATTGTTATGCTAAACATTATACATATAGGTGCATGATCACTACAGTATTAACTATGCTCAACAATATATATATAGGTGCATGACCACTACATTATTGTCGATGGTCAACATTCTGCTTAGGTTCATGATCACTACATTATTGTCCGTACTGAAATATCTACTTAGGTTCGTGATCACTACATAATTGTCTATGCTCAACATTATGCTTAGGTTAATAATTACATTATTGTCTATACTCAACATTATACATATATGTGCATGATCACTTTCTTGTTGGCTATACTCAACATTATACTTAGGTGCATGATCACTACATTATCGTCTTTGCTCAACAATATACATATAGGTGCGTGATCACTACATTATTGTCTATGGTCAACATTATGCTTAGGTGCATGATCTGTGCGTTATTGTCTATGCTCAAGATTATACTTAAGTTCATGAACACTACATTATTGTCTTTACTCAACGTTATACTTAGATGCATGATCACTACATTATTGTCTATGCTCAACAATATACATATAGGTGCGTGATCACTACATTATTGTCTATGCTCAACATATACTTAGGTGCATGATAACTTCATTATTGTATATGGTCAACATTATACTTAGGTTCATGATCACTACATTATTGTCTATGCTCAACATTATACTTAGATGCATGATAACTACATTATTGTCTATGGTCAACATTATACTTAGGTTCATGATCACTACATTATTGTCTATGGTCAACATTATACTTAGGTGCATGATCACTACAGTATTAACTATGCTCAACAATATACATACAGGTGCATGATCACTACATTATTGTCCACACTCAACGTTATACTTAGGTGCATGACCGCTACATTATTGTCTATACTCAACATTATACTTAAGTGCATGACCACTTTATTGTGTATGCTAAACATTATACTTAGGTGCATGATCACTTTATTATTGTCCATGCTCAACATTATACCTACAGATGCATGGTCACTTCAATTTTGTCTGTACTCAAACTTATACTTAGGTTCATGATTTCTGCGGCATTCTCTATGCTCAAGATTATCTAAGGTACATGATCACTACATTATTACCTATGCTCAACATTATACTTAGGTGCATGGCCACTACATTATTGGCTATGCTACAAAGTCTACTTAGGTGCATGATCACTACAGTATTTACTATGCTCAACGTTATACTTAGGTGCATGATCACTACATTATTGTCCATACTTAACATTATACTTAGGTGCATGATCACTTCATTATTGTCCATACTTAAGATTATACTTAAGTGCATGACCACTACATTATTATCTATGCTCAACGATCATACTTTGGTGCATGATCACTACATTATTGTCTATACTCAACAATATACATCTAGGTGCGTGATCACTTCATTATTGTCTATACTCAAAATTAAAAGTAGGTGCATGATCACTACATTGCTGTCTGTACTCAACATTATAACTAAGTGCATGGTCACTACATATTGTCTATACTCAACCTTATATATATATAGGTGCATGATCACTACATTATTGTCTATGTTCAAAGTTCTACTTAGGTGCATGATCACTACGTTATTGTCTATGCTCAACAATAAACTTAGGTGCATGGTCACTACAGTTTTGTCTATACTCGACATTATACATATAGCTTCATGATTACTACATTATTAACTATGCTCAACATTATACTTAGGTTTATGATCACTACAGTATTAACTATGCTCAACATTATACCTACAGTTGCATGATCACTACAATTTTGGCTGTAATCAAACTTATACTTAGGTTCATGATTTCTGCGTTATTGTCTATGCTTAAGATTATTTTAGCTGCATGATCTCTACATCATTGTCTATGCTCAACATTATACTTAGGTGCATGATCACTACATTATTGTTATGCTAAACATTATACATATAGGTGCATGATCACTACAGTATTAACTATGCTCAACAATATACATATAGGTGCATGACCACTACATTATTGTCTATGGTCAACATTATGCTTAGGTTCATGATCACTACATTATTGTCCGTACTGAAATATCTACTTAGGTTCAGGATCACTACATTATTGTCCGTACTGAAATATCTACTTAGGTTCGTGATCACTACATAATTGTCTATGCTCAACATTATGCTTAGGTGCATAATAACTACATTATTGTCTATACTCAACATTATACATATATGTGCATGATCACTTTCTTGTTGGCTATACTCAACATTATACTTAGGTGCATGATCACTACATTATCGTCTTTGCTCAACATTACACTTAGGTGCATGATAACTACATTATTGTCTATGCTTAACATTATAATTACGTGCATGATCTCCACATTGTTGTCTATGCTCATTATTATAACTAGGTGCGTGATCACTACATCGTTGTCTTTACTCAACAATATACATCTAGGTGCATGATCACAATATTATTGTCCTTACTCAACAATATACTGAGGTTCATGACCACTACATTTTTGTCTATGGTCAAAATATGCTTAGGTTCATGACCACTACATTATTGTCTATGGTCAACAGTATGCTTAGGTTCATGACCACTACATTATTGTCTATGGTCAACATTATACTTAGGTGCATGACCACTACATAATTGTCTATGCTCAACATTATGCTTAGGTTCATGATCACTACAGTATAGCCGAACTCAAAATTCTACTTAGGTGCATGGTCACTACATCATTGTCTATGCCCAACATTATACATATATGTGCATGATCACTTTATTGTTATCTATGTTCAACATTACACTTAGGTGCATGATAACTACATTATTGTCTATGCTCATCATTTTACATATAGGTGCATGATCATTACATTATTGTCTATGCTCAACATTTTACTGAGGTTCATGATCACTACATTATTGTCCATGTTTGACATTATATTGTCTATGCTCAACATTATAACAAGGTGCATGATCACTACATTATTGTCTATGCTCAACATTATACTTATTTGGAAGATCCTTTGTTGGAAGATCACTCCATTAGTGTCTATGCTCAACATTATACTTAGTTGGAAGATCACTACATTATTGTCTATCCTCCATATTATACTTAGGTGGAAGATCACTTCATTTTTGTCTAAGCTCAACATACTTAGTTGGAAGATCACTACAGCCTAAGCTCAACATTATACATATCCGTGCATGATCACTACATTATTGTCTATGCTCAACATTATGTACTAAAGTAGGGTATACTCGGAAATGGCCAAAAATATTATTTTCTAGTAATAGTTGCATTATAATACATTTTTATAATGGACGAATTGGGAACACATTACAACTGGTAGTGGGTCTACAAACAGTAAGAGCCCACAGTATCGACTAGAGAGTCCAGTTCTTGATATCGCTTTGGCCAAACAGAAACTCCACTAATTCAGGCAATGACAACATGTTCTTGGATTTGAAGTTTGCAAGCAAGGGAATTGATGCCTTAAATTTGGGTAACATTCTCAGACTAAAGTTGATTTCTCAAAATGTGGAACAATATTTCAAATTTCAGGAACCAAAAACAATTTCATTTTCCTATACGACCTCGATTTCATCCAGGTTGTTCAATTATAAGAAAGTGTTGCAGAACGTCGACTTGGCAGCTCATGATGTAAATCCCACTACTTGTGGCTGCCAGGACTCAGCATGGAGAATAAGCCCATTCTGTCCAAAACACCTGTCTGGCTGGCTGCCCTACATGAATAGTTTGTAGTTGTTCTCTCTGACAAGGTTTCAAATAACATAACCGTCATATATAAGTATCACTGCACTATTAGTCGTTTGATCCAATAACTTTGTATAAGTGACATGTCAAATAATACCACATATAAGACATGCCCATTCCTCTTTTGTACTGGATTTCAAAACACTATAGAAATCCGTGCAAAGAGAAATATATTGCTGGATCCAGTAAATCCAGTAACTTCATTCTTTGATCCCTGGGGCTTTTGTTACAAAACGTGGTGACCATAGATATAGTTACATATCTATTTTCGGAGGTTCAAGCCATTTTGTTAAAAAATGAAAGCAAATGACATCAAACGTTTACTGAGAAAACAATATGTGAAATGCTGGACTTCCTCACCTATACACCTATGTAAAATTTTGGGTACCCTGCCCACATAGTCTCCAAAACCATCCGCAAGACGCTCAAGAACTCTGATCCAAGACCCAAATCTGCCCCATCGCCCATCAGAATCACCATACCCTACGAAGCCCCGTCACTCAACTGACTTCCCGCCTCATCAAGAACAAAACCAACATAGATGTCACCTTTTCCAGCGGCATGTCCATCAAGACCCATCTGCAAGCCAATGGCAGAGGCACAAGCAGTGTAAGTCCCAACCCCTGAGGATGTATATACCAGACCCCCTGCTACTGTGGACACCAATACATTGGAGAAACCCTCAGACCCCTCAACACCAGAGTAAAAAACCCATCAGACTTCTGTTAATAAACTTGACCTGAAATCTGCTATTACTTACTTACTTACTTACTTACTTACTTACTTTGGAGATTTAACGTGCGCTTTCCGACTGATGCGTATTTCGCACACGGGCCCGGCCAGGCCATTTAATGTGTTTCCGAAAGGGGCGAAAGTGGTCTGTGCAACCCAAGAGGGGGGTTTAGTGGTTGCTTATATAGAATTTGGGAATTTTGAGATTTGGAATAGATGCCGATGGGGTTGGGGAGGAGAACTAAGGGAGCTGGGTATGGTGAATGTTTGTTTGTTTATTTATGTGATTTTGATTTGGTAGATAATTTTGTTTTTAGAAGCGTTTTATTAGTTCCGTTTTGATTAAGAATACGCCTAAGGCCTTGAAGTTTTCTAGTTTATTTTGTGGGTTTAGTATTGCTTATAGAGTGAGAGCCTTGTTTAGATTGAGGGTGGTTTGTAATGCGTTTCGATGTGTTAGGTAGTGTGTTCAGTGGATGAGTGCGTGTTCCGGGGTTTCTAGTTGTTTGCAGTGTGGGCAGTTACCTGTAGTGTGTTTTTAAATATTTTTTTTTTATGTGGTTATTTAGGTTGGTGTGTCCTGTTTGGAGTTTAGTGATTACTCTGTCGATTTTTTTGATGGATGGATGGAGAATTAGTTAGTTTGGTTAGTGGTTTGCTGAGCACTTTTTTGATTTGGCTATTTGAGTTTAGATATAGGTTATGCCATTTTTTTGTGATTTTTTGCTTGTTTCCACTTTTAATTTCTGATTTTGAGATGGGTAAGTTTAAGCTTATTTCTGGGATTTTGAGGAATAGTTTAGCTGCTTTATCGGCGTTTTCATTACCGGATATTCCTACGTGGGCGGGGATCCACAAGAAAGTTATTTGTTTGCCTGCCTTAGTTAGGTCGTTGGAGCTTTTAAGTATTTGATTTATTAATTTAGGTCGCTTTTTGGTATTTTTGTTTTGGAGGGCTTGCAGTCCACTTAGGGAGCCGGTAAGTATTAGGATTTTTTGTGTTTTTTTTATTCTTGATTATGGAGGGCTGAGGCTATGCCCATTAGTTCTGCCGTGAATATTGATTGGTTGTTTGGGAGTCGGAAGGATTGTGTGGTTTTAGTTGGTTGTGTGGTATGGACTCCGAAACCTGTGTGTTTGGAGGTCGGATCTGAGGATCCGTCTGTGTAAATGTGACACCAATTTGGCCAATTTTCGTGTATGTATGCTAGTGTGGTAGTTTTAGCTATGTTTGGGTCGGTTTCTTTATTTATTTGGCTAGCTAGTGTTGTGTCTATTTTGGGTATTTTAAGTTTAGGGGTGAAGATATTTGATTGTTTGCAGTTTTGTTTAAGATTTTTAATTTGGTGTTCATTTAGGTAGTTTGTTATTCTTTGGGATATTGGGGTAAGTAAGGGGTGTTTACGAGCTAGAGCTTTGTTTTTGGGGCTGATGTTTTAGTTTATTAAGTTTTGGATGAGAGGGTTTGATTGGGACGCGGCCCAGAAATTTAAGCTTAGCTGTTCCCTGCGTAGACTTAGTGGCATTTCTCCTGTTAAGGCCTGAAGTGAGGTGTAGGAGGTGCCATGTTGGGTGCGTGTAATTAGTTTGAGAGCCTGATATTGTATTGAGTCAAGTTTTTTAGATAGAGAGTTGTTTAGGGTGTTGTATATGGCGCAGCCGTAGTCTAGTTTTGATCTAATTAGTGATGTGTAGAGAGAGAGGAGGGTATCTTTGGAGGCTCCCCAGTTAGAGCCAGTTAGGCATCTTAAGGTGTTTAGATCTTTACTGCATTTAGTTGTAAGGTTTTGGAGATGAGATGTTCATCGAAAATAAGTCCTAAGAATTTGGTTTGTTTTTGAAATTTGATTGTTTGATTGTTTAGCTGGAGGATTGGGGAGGCGGGTTTCATGTTTTTATGTTTGAATACTATTCCTGTTGTTTTTTCTGAGTTAAGGGAGAAGCCCCATTTGTCAGCCCATTGTTGTATTTTATTAAGAGATTTTTTGAGTAAATTTGGGACCATTTTCATGCTTTTAGTGCGGATCCAGATGGCTCCATCATCCACGAAATTTGATGTGTTTACTTTAGGGGATAGGCCCTCGAATAGATCGTTTATCATTATATTGAAGAGGGTGGGGCTGAGGATACTGCCCTGTGGAGTGCCATTTTCTAGGGGATTTTGCGCCAGACCATTCTGGCATCTGTACGGTTATTTATACCTTCGCAGAATGTTTTCCAGTCTCTACTTTTGGCTATTTGGACTAGTTTTTGAACCTGGTGATTTAGTTTGTGGGCTATGCTTAAATATTTGTAGTCGCGTTTTGCTTTATTGAAGGCTGATTTACGTTTTCGTCTAGTCTGTTCTATTTCCTCATTCCACCATGGTACCGTGGGTTTGCCTGTCTTAGATGTTTTGAAGGGGATGGAGGTTTTGGCTGCGTTTACTATATAGTCTGTTAGGTTTTTACAATAGGTTTCTGGATCATTATTTTCTATTTCGTTTAAGTTAGCTTCGTTGCAGATATCTTGGAATTGGTCCCAGTTAGCTTTATTGTAATGGAATTTTGGTTCTTGGTTTTCTGTTTGGATTGGTACGTTTGTATTTCCTATGGTTATGTTTATGGGGAAGTGGTCACTACCTAGCGGGACGTCGTGCACTTCCCATTGAGTACTTTGGGCTAGATCTGCTGTGCATATGGTTAGGTCGATAGCCGACATTTTTGGGTTTATCTTATCGTACCTCGTGGGTTGGTTGCTATTAAGGAGTACTAGGTCGTTTGTTTCTATCCATTCGGAGATTAATTTGCCATGATTATCTATTTTATCATCTATGCTCCATGTAGGGTGGTGAGCGTTAAAGTCTCCTGGGAATATAGTAGATTTATCGCTTATTTGGAGTAGTTTTTTTAGATCCTCAGGTTGGACTTTTTGTTCCGCCCAGTGGTAAATATTTATGATGTTTATGTTTCGGTTATTTAATGTGATTTAATGCCGTTGGCTTCAAGGTTTGGCGTGTCTATTTTTATTTCTTCGTAATTTATATCTTCCCTGATAAATATGATTAGTCCTCCTGCGGCTCTTCTTGTTTTCGGTTTAGCTCTGTCAGTTCTAACTGAGTTGTAGTTAGGTAGTGTGAATTTGGATCTTTTTGAGAATTTTGTTTCCTGTATACAAGCAATGTGAGGGCCTTTATTTAGTTTAAATTTAGTTTTTAGTTCATGGCCGTGGGAGGTGAGTCCGTTGGCGTTCGGGTGATTGGTGATGTAATTCTTAGTTTTTATTTTATTCGGTGAGTTCTTTAAGATGGAGGTTAAAGAGGAAGAAGGGAAGATCGGTTAATTTCAGATTGAAAGCTTCTTTGTGGAAGGATTTCATGCTAGCTTTTGGTGAGTTTTGACTATGCATGTATGCCAGGCGTAAGGTGAGGTTATTTAGGTTTTGGGTGTTGGCTGGTTGGGGAGTTTGATTTGTTTTAGTTGGAGTAGTGTCTATTGTTTCCTCAGTAGTGGAGAAATCTTCGTCATCGGTTAGATTAGGTTTAGCTGATTGAGTTTCCATGGGGGAGGCATGTGATGTGGAGGATTGTGAAGGTGTTTGCGGGATGGGTGTAGCTGATGATTTCTTAGTGTTTGTGTTTTGTTGTTGTGCTTGCTTGTGGGAGAATGTTGTTGCCATATGGGCTGTAGGGTGCTTGGATGAGGGTCGTGTTGTGGTGGTCATTTTGAGGTTTGTTTTGCATGCGGGGGTTGATGTTTTGGCTATGTGAGATGTGGGAGGGTTCGTGGTTGGTTGAGTGGCTGCTTGTGTGTGTGAGGTGGGTGCGGTTTCTCGGTAGGGGCCCCAGACAGAACTGTCGGTTATGGGTGTGGTGTTTGTTTGTGGGATGGTGTTTGGGTGTGGTGTAGGGAGGAGTGGTTTGGATTCAGGTGTAGCAAATTTTCGTGTTTGGATTTTAGCCGTGTCTATGTTTATGTGTTTGTTGGCCTGCTGGGTGAGTGTGTGTCTTGACTTCTAAGTTGGTGTGGGCTCCGAAGGATATGTCTTTGGGGGCTTCAGGGAATTTAGCGGTCTTTTTGAAGTTGATTATGACTATGGAGGTTGGGACCGTTTTTCCGTTTCTAGTTGAGGTTATTCAACGCGTGCTGGTGATTAGGGGTTGAGGGTTTTGGTCTTGGTTTATGTTAGCTTCTAGAGAGTATAACTGTAAGTCCTCAGTTGTTTCCCTTGGGTTAACCCTAATTACGCCTCGTGTATATTGTTGCCAATTAGGTGTTTGTTTGATTACCGTGACGTGGAATATTTGAGTTATTTTATTTGCTGCGTTGTAAGATTCTCGGTTAGGGAAGATTATCTGGTATCCTTTGTTGCCTTTTTTAATATTGTTGTATTTTATTTTTTCTCTTAAACCAAAGTCCTATTTTATCTGCCGAAAGTTCTAGTTAGAGAGTGGTGCCTGAGCCTGCTGAGAAGAAGTAGAGGGCGAAGGTGGTGAGGAAGGCGGCCGGGGAGAGTGTGTGGGATGGAGGTGGAGTGGATGTGTCGAGTTTGCGTTTTTTGGTGTTTTGAGGTGACGAGTTAGCTGGTTTGGTGGGGGTGGTGTGTGTCGGGTTTTCGCCATACTCGGTCGGGACGATATTTTCGAGTGACCTCCCGGAAGTGTTGTGCGCTTCCGCAGGCGTGGGTGAGTAAGGAGCTGGAATGTCTGCGAGTGTGTCTGCTATTACTTACTTACTTACTTGTCTGCTATTTCCGAACACATCCTCAAGAACCAAACCCATAACATCATGTGAGAAGCCACCAAAGTCCAATCTACCAACAACAACAACTGGCGACAAAGAAAACTACAAGACAACCGTGACCAGGGAACCTATCCGCCTGGTGCTTAGGACTTACTGCTTCGATCTTTGTCGGTGCCTCCTATCTTGCTGGCTCACATTTGCCCATTGCTAATCCTATTCTTTTACCTATCAGTGCTAATTACCCCCGGGCTCCCGTTTGCCCATTGTTCATTGCCAATTACCAATCAGTGATAATTTAGTCCTGGCTTCCAGTTGTCAATAATTGTCAGCGCTAATTACTGTAAAGTGTTGGCTTCCATTGTCTATTGCTAATCACCCATCAGCGTCAATTATATGTTGGCTTCCCTTGTTAAGTTTCCACCTTTTGTTATCTTATTACTTTTATTGTTCTTACATGTACATATACTAGTATATGCTCTCTGCCCTTTACTTTTGCGCTACAGGCCCCATAAACGTCCTTTCTAAATGTCTCACAGCCAATAAAGTAGGAATCTGGTTCAAACAGCACAAAATTCACTTCGACAAAATTAAAGAGGCTAACAAAGGTTTCCAAATAATTTTCCCAGACCAGGACTCCCTCAACGCAGCCAAAAAAATCACCCAAATCTTCCAATACACAGTAACTCATCAAACCCCAAACTGGCAGCTATTCACTAGGGGCGTAATCAGAGTAAATCCTAAAGAAAACAACGAAGACTTAGACATGTACGCACAAGACGCTAACGATAACCAAGATATGTACCCCCAACCTAAAATAACTAGCACCCGAAGAATAACTTTAAATAGAAACGGTAAAATCTCAAACACACCAATAGTCATAATCAATTTCCAAAAATCAGCTAAATATCCAGAAGCACCTAAATTTATCTCCTTCGGAGCAACCACTAAATTAGAAGTCAAACCATACATAAAACAAGTTAAACAATGCTCTAACTGTCTCCAATACAACCACACAGCCAATGAATGTAAATTCCAAAAAACTAAATGCAGGAAATGCGCCCAAACTGACTGCCCAGGGACATGCACACCCTGGTGCATACACTGTAAAAGCATACAACATTCCTCACTATCCAACCACTGCCCTCATAGACACACCCTCACACAACAGGCCAACAAACACATCAATATCGACACGGCCAAACTCCAAACAAAAAGACAAGCACAGCATACAAAACAACCTCTGCTACCCACACCACAACCAAACAACACCCCACACTTAAACTCGGCATGGGATGGCATCCTGCAAAGAGTACATCCAGCACCCAAAACACACATCCACCACACGTCCATCCCACAACCCTCCACTAGCACATTCACAACATCCACACCTGCACGCAAAACAAGCAACAATACGCCCGCCACAACCCAACCCGGCACCATACAAACCACAGCCGCTATGGCAACAACAACCGATCCCAAGCAATCACAACCCGAAAACCTAGACAGTAAGGAAACCACATCCAGACCACAAACACAAGCACGCACGCAAACCACCCCCATGGAATGTGAGGAAACTAAACTTAACAACACAGAAGAATATGAATGCACAACCGAGGAAGACATAAACGAAATAACTCTCTCAACCCCCCAAAAAACCAAAACCTTTAAACACAGGCCTCAGCAAATGTCAAACAACAAACTAAACAACTTAACCATCCTTCTCGCATACATGCTAAAGGAAATAAACCCAAACGCTAGCACTAAAGCTTTCTATACCGTAGCAAATAAGCTTAAACTGACAACCCTTACCTTCGAATTCTTCAGCATAGGCCTCGAATTAGTTAGCCCTACCTCAACCAAGTAAAAAACCCTAGCCTAAATCAAAACCTAACCTCCAAACACTAAAAGCACAAATAATGGAAGGCCTAAACATATTTCAGTGGAATGCCAATGGACTAAATTCCCACGGCCACGAACTAAAAGCAAAATTTAAACAAGATAAGGGTCCGCACATTGCCTGTATCCAAGAAACCAAATTCTCAAAAAAATCTAAATTTACTCTACCAAACTACAACTCAGTTAGAACAGACCGAGCCAAACCTAAAACCGCTAGAGCCGCAGGAGGATTAATAATACTAATCAGAGAAGACATTAACTATGAAGAAATCAAAATAAACACACCAAACCTAGAAGCAAACGGCATCCAAATAACTCTCAAAAACCAAAAAATAAACATCATTAACGTATACCACTGGGCAGAACAAAAAATTCAAGCTGAGGACCTAAACAAATTACTGCAAATAAGCAATAAATCAACTATATTCCTAGGAGACTTTAACGCTCACCACCCCACCTGGAGCATAGATGAAAAAATAGATAATCATGGCAAACTAATCTCTGAATGGATAGAAACAAATAACCTTGTACTCCTAAACAATAACCAACCAACTAGATACGATAAGAAAAACCATAAAATGTCGGCTATCGACCTAACCATATGCACCCCAGATCTGGCCCAAAGCACTCAATGGGAAGTTCACGACGCCCCACTAGGTAGTGACCACTTCCCTATAAACATTACCATAGGCAATACAAACGTTCCTACCCAAACAGAAAACCTAGAACCAAAATTCAACTATAACCAAGCTAACTGGGACAAATTTCAGGATATCTGCAACCAAGCCAACCTAACCAAACTAGAAAATAAGGACCCAGAAATCTACTGCAAAAACCTAACAGACTACATAATTAACGCAGCCAAAGCATCAATACCTTATAAAACAAATAACGTAGGCAAACCCTCGGTACCATGGTGGAACGAGGAAATAGAACAAACTAGACGCAAACGTAAAACAGCCTTCAATAGAGCCAAACGCGACCATAACCATATAACGGTAGCTCACGAACTAAACCACAAGGTCCAAAAACTAGTCAAAATAGCTAAAACCAAAGATTGGAAATTATTTTGTGAAGGAGTAAATAATCACACAGATGCCAGAACAGTCTGGCGAAAAATCCACGCCATTAGAGGCTTAAAACGTCACAAAAAAACACCCAACATAAACAATTCAACCAACCCTACCGAAAAGGCAAATAACCTAGCAAACCACTTCTCGGCCATAAGCAGCAACAATAACTTCAGCGAAAAATTCCAACAAAAACTTAAAGCAGAAGCCAAACCTACTAAAGTACCAAATAATGATAACCTCGAAATAAACCAACCTTACTCAATGGAAGAACTCCAGTACGTACTCCAAAATAGGAAAAAGGGAACTGCCCCAGGACTAGACCTAACATCCTACCAAATAATCAAAAAACTCCCCCCCAACCTACTCCAGGCACTACTTAAACTATATAACCTAATCTATCAAAACGGACAGGTACCAACTCCCTGGAAACAGGCACTAGTCATCCCTATCCCTAAACCCGATAAACCAACTAACCAGGCAAATTCTTATAGACCAATATCCCTAACCTCAAACCTATGTAAAGTAATGGAATCTATGGCCAAAAATAGACTACAACACTACTTAACTCAAAATAACATCATAAACACAGATCAAAGCGGTTTCACTCCTGGCCGCTCAACCTTAGATAATCTCGCCCGACTAGAACAGGACATAAAGACGGGACAACTCAACAAACAATACACAACAGGCATCTTTCTGGATTTCTCCAAAGCATTCGACATGGTTTGGCACAACGGGCTAATACAAAAACTTAAAAAAATAGGACTAAAAGGACAAATAATAAACTACATTCAGGACTTTCTAAACGAACGTAAAATAACAGTGGGGATAGACCATACTCTATCGGACCAGTGTCCCCTAGAAAATGGCACTCCCCAGGGCAGTATCCTCAGCCCCACACTCTTTAATATAATGATAAACGATCTCTTCGAGGGCCTATCCCCTAAAGTAAACACATCCAAATTCGCGGATGATGGAGCCCTCTGGATCCGCACAAAAAGTATTAATATGGCCCAAAATTTACTCCAAAAATCTCTTAATAAAATACAACAATGGGCTGACAAATGGGGCTTCTCCCTTAACTCAGAAAAAACAACAGGAACAGTATTCAAACATAAAAACATGAAACCCGCCTCCCCAATTCTCCAGCTAAACAACCAAACAATCAAATTTCAAAAACAAACCAAATTCTTAGGACTTATCTTCGATCAACATCTCACCTGGGATGCTCACATCCAAAACCTAACAACTAAATGCAGTAAAGACCTAAACACCCTAAGATGCCTCACTGGCTCAAACTGGGGAGCCTCCAAAGATACCCTCCTCTCACTCTACACATCACTAATTAGATCAAAACTAGACTACGGCTGCGCCATATACAACACCCTAAACAACTCTCTATCTAAAAAACTTGACTCAATACAATATCAGGCTCTCAAACTAATTACACGCACCCAACATGGCACCTCCTACACTTCACTCCAGGCCTTAACAGGAGAAATGCCACTAAGTCTACGCAGGGAACAGCTAAGCTTAAATTTCTGGGCCGCATCCCAATCAAACCCTCTCATCCAAAACCTAATAAACCAAAATATCAGCCCCAAAAACCAAGCTCTAGCTCGTAAACACCCCTTACTTACCCCAATATCTCAAAGAATAACAAACTACCTAAATGAACACCAAATTAAAAATCTTAAACAAAACTGCAAACAATCAAATATCTTCACCCCTAAACTTAAAATACCCAAAATAGACACAACACTAGCTAGCCAAATAAATAAACAAACCGACCCAAACATAGCTAAAACTACCACACTAGCATACATACACGAAAATTGGCCAAATTGGTGTCACATTTACACGGACGGATCTTCAGATCCGACCTCCAAACACACAGGTTTCGGAGTCCATACCACACAACCAACTAAAACTACACAATCCTTCCGACTCCCAAACAACCAATCAATATTCACGGCAGAACTAATGGGCATGGCCTCAGCCCTCCATAGTCAAGAATCCAAAAACCACAATAAAATCCTAATACTTACCGACTCCCTAAGTGGACTGCAAGCCCTCAAAAACAAAAATACCAAAAACCGACCTAAATTAATAAATCTAATACTTAAAAGCTCCAACGACCTAACTAACGCAGGCAAACAAATAACTTTCTTGTGGATACCCGCCCACGTAGGAATATACGGTAATGAAAACGCCGATAAGGCAGCTAAACTATCCCTCAAAATCCCAGAAATAAGCTTAAACTTACCCATCTCAAAATCAGAAATTAAAAGTGTAAATAAGCAAAAAATCACCAAAAAATGGCATAACCTATATCTAAACTCAAATAGCCAAATCAAAAAAGTACTCAGCAAACCACTAACCAAACCAAAAATTCACCATCCATCAAAAAAAATCGACAGAGTAATCACTAAACTCCAAACAGGACACACCAACCTAAATAACCACCTAAAAAAAATAAAAAAACATACTACAGGTAACTGCCCACACTGCAAACAACTAGAAACCCCAGAACACGCACTCATCTACTGCACACACTACCTAACACATCGAACCGCATTACAAACCACCCTCAATCTAAACCAGGCTCTCACTCTAGAAGCAATACTAAACCCACAAAATAAACTAGAAAACTTCAAGGCCTTAGGCGTATTCTTAATCAAAACGGAACTAATAAAACGCATCTAAAAACACTATAATCCACCAAATCAAAATTACATAAACACACAAAAATCCACCATACCCAGCTCCCTTAGTTCTCCTCCCTTACCCCATCGGCATCTATTCCAAATCTCAAAATTCCCAAATTCTATATAAGCAACCCCTAAAGCCCCCTCTTGGGTTGCACACACCACTTTCGCCCCTTTCGGAAACACATTAAATGGCCTGGCCGGGCCCGTGTGCGAAATACGCATCAGTCGGAAAGCGCACGTTAAATCTACAAAGTAAGTAAGTAAGTCTGCCTCATAGCATTCATTCACCTGATGAAGGAGTAAGCATATACACCGAAACGTTGTGTTCCTAATAATAAAGAAGTTCACATCCATAAATTCTCTTCCTTATGTGTATCACTTCTAAATGACTTTCAGAGGCTTGATGGTAATTTGGCCAAGAAGGTTAACTTAAGCTTCAGGTATATCTATGATCTGATATCGTTCATTAACCACCAAATAGCAAATTCCCTTTAACTAATTTACCAACCCGAAGTAGAAAAATGGAGACAAGCGAGACCGCCTCATCTGTTTCATATTTAGATCTATGCATAAAGATTCAGAGTAACAAAACACTCTAACTGCAACTTTCCAAAAGTCAACTTTTCCTTTATGTCGAGCAATATTCCTGCAGCTCCAGCCCTTGGAGTCTATATTTCACAACCTTTGAGGTACAATCGAGCATGCTCTTTCTACCAAGATTTCAAAGATCATCACACGACTCTTGCTCAGAAGTTGTTTGATTAAGATTACAACAGTCAAGGCCTCAGTGCATCTTTTAAAAATGATTTATGGTAGACGTGTGAAGGCCAATTTGACGCTTTAGTGGCGATTCTCTATTTTGACACCTACCGTATATCCCCGTGTATTTTCAAGTGAACAATAGACTTGCCTTTGCATGTGTTTGTCATGGGCGCCGCTGGTGGGGCAGGATACGCTCACCTTTTCGCGAACACCTGGTATCATCACTATTTGATAGTGATCCATAAACATATGCTCATGATATGCTTTTGGCAGATATTTGTTATGAAAGTGCAAAGGGTTTTGTATTTGCACAATATGGAGTGAGGTTTGGTCCGTATCGTCATGCCATCCCACACCATAACTGATCCACCGCCAAACCTGTCATGAGATCTCAGGTTGACATTGGCTTGACGTTCATTTCGACGTCGCCAGAAACCACAACGTCTATCAAGGATGTGCAGAGTTAGTCATCTGAAAACATCACACGGCGATAGCCAGCGACGACACTTTCGACGTCATGTACACCATTGACGTGCGTTGGCAATAGGACGGTTTGACTTGCATGTAAACCATCTCTAATCGTCTGACCTGTTAACTTGTTCTCCATTAGCCTGATGAAAGTTTGCAGCTATTCGATTCGCCTTTTGAGCTCGATTTCGTAGAGCCTGGTTTCGGATCAATTGCTCCTGTACCCAGGTCCTTGACCTGGGACGCCTTGAATGTTATCGATCATCAGCAGTTTGGGTTCGTTGGTTCCCGTTCCATAGTCTGCTAATCACATTTTATCCCCACACTCACATACCCTTTCTACTACTCTATCAAACTAATTTTCATTCACTGGTCTTGGCGCGACATGCACAACGACCAAGTATAACAGGAGAAGAAGCCACACGCCTTTTGCCGCACGTGTCAGGGTTCTGACGCATGGGTAAATTTCTTTACTTTCTTTGCTGTTTAACGCCTCAGTAAGCAATATTCCAGCTACACGACGGTGGTCTGTATATAATCGAGTCTGGACCAGACAATCAAATGATTGACATCATGGGCATCGATCAACGCATTTGGATTACGATTACATGCATCAACCAAGTCAGCGAGTCTGACCACCCGATCCCGTTAGTCGCCTCTTACGACAGGCACAGTCGTCTTTTAGGGCAAGAATAGGTTGCTGATGACCTATTCTACCCCTGATCTTAACGGATCCGCACGACTAGAACCCTTGCATATATGAAAACATGTATTGATGACTGTGGCACATCACAGATTATTAAGATTGATGTAGTTAACTATGGTCACTCTTCTTTACGATTCACAAAGTATAAAGGGTACAATATACATTTAACTAAGTTTCCAGATACTAGCAAGTTAATGAAAGCAACTCAGAATTGATAGTTTACTTGTCATGCCTAACGAATGAGTAAATGTAAACACTGTATGAGCCTCTCAGTGATGCAAGTCTATATCTGACAACATACCTTTATCTAGACCACGTATAACTAGACTACAAACAATAGATGCAGTTGTGCTCCAGACGGCCAGACACGCCCACAGAGTAGTGACAGTGAATCACATGACGTGGTACAGGCTCACGCCACCGCCTGTACACTATCTGTGTAGCAGAGTTGCACCGATGGGTTTCACTGACTATTTGAATGACAAAACATCGGATCGCTATTCTGTGCTATTCTATGCTATTCTATGCTATTCTATGCTATTCTATGCTATTCTATGCTATTCTATGCTTAGGATTCTTAGCTTAGCTATGAGGACGCCTGAGTGAGTCGCCCCTGTGTGATGCAATGTAACTTAAATATGTTCCCTGAGCCATTCCCACGCGCACAAATATCCCCTTCACGGATTAACAGTTAGTCTTCATGTCAGTAAATATGTCATTGTCAATTCCGCATGATATCTTCTATGTCCCCATGACAATCGGGTGAAGAGGTACACAGGTGAGGTGGAGATGATGGCTGCCAGGGTATACAGGTGCGGCGGAGATGATGGCTGCCGGGGTATACAGGTGCGGCGGAGATGATGGCTGCCGGGGTATACAGGTGCGGCGGAGATGATGGCTGCCGGGGTATACAGGTGCGGCGGAGATGATGGCTGCCAGGGTATACAGAGATACACAGGTGAGGAAGAGATGATGGCTCAAGGAGTAGACAGGTGAGGAAGAGATGATGGCTGAAGAGGTACACAGTAAGGTGGAGATGATGGATGAAGGGGTACACAGGTGAGATGGTGATGATGGCTGAAGGAGTAGACAGGTGAGGTAGAGATGATGGATGAAGGCGTATACAGGTGCGGCTGAGATGATGGCTGAAGAGGTACACAGTAAGGTGGAGATGATGGATGAAGGGGTACACAGGTGAGGTGGTGATGATGGCTGAAGGGGTATACAGGTGAGGTGGTGATGATGACTGAAGGAGTAGACAGGTGAGTATGAGATAATGATGTAGGGGTATACGTGTGAGGTGGAGATGATGGCTGAAGGGGTATACAGGCGAGATGGTGATGATGGCTGAAGGAGTAGACTGGTGAGGTGGTGATGATGGCTGAAGCGGTATACAGGTGAGGTGGAGATAATGATGTGGGGGTATACGTGTGAGGTGGATATGATGGCTGAAGGAGTATACAGGTGAGGTGGTGATGATGGCTGAAGGAGTAGACAGGTGAGGTGTAGATAATGATGTAGGGGTATATCGGTGAGGTGGAGATAGTGACGTAGGGATATACATGTGAGGTGGAGATAGTGACGTAGGGGTATACAGGTGAGGCGGTGATGATGGCTGAAGGGGTATACAGGTGAGGTGGTGATGATGGCTGAAGAGGTATACAGGTGAGGTGGTATTGGTGGCTGAAGCGGTAGACAGGCGAGGCGGTGATGATGGCTGAAGCGGTATACAGGTGAGGTGGAGATAATGATGTAGGGGTATACATGTGAGGTGGTGATGATGGCTGAAGAGGTATACAGGAGAGGTGGTGATGGTGGCTGAAGGGGTAGACAGGTGAGGTGGAAATGATGATGTAGGGGTATACAGGTGAGGTGGTGATGATGGCTGAAGGGGTATAAAGGTGAGGTGGAGATAATGATGTAGGGGTATATCGGTGAGGTGGAGATACTGACGTAGGGATATACATTTGAGGTGTAGATAGTGACGTAGGGGTATACAGGTGAGGTGGAGATAATGATGTAGGGCTATACAGGAGAGGTGGTGATGATGTCTGAAGGGGTATACAGGTGAGGTGGAGATGATGGCTGAGGGAGTATGCAGGTGAGGTGGTGATGATGGCTGAAGGGGTATATCGGTGAGGTGGAGTTAATGATGTCGGTATATACAGGTGAGGTTGAGATTGAGATGTTGGGTTATACAGGTGAGGTGGAGATGATGGCTGAAGGGGTACACAGGTGAGGGGGTGATAATGATGTAGGGTATTCATGTAAGGTGGGGAAAGTGATGTAGGGTATACATGTGAAGTGGAGATAGTGATGTAGGGTATACATGTTAAGTGGAGATAGTGATTTAGGGTATACATGTGCAGTGGAGATAGTGATTTAGGGTATACATGTGAAGTGGAGATAGTGATGTAGAGTATACATGTAAGGTGGAGATAGTGATGTAGAGTATACATGTGAAGTGGAGATAGTGATATAGAGTGTACATGTGAGGTGGAGATAGTGATATAGAGTATACATGTGAAGTGGAGATAGTGATGTAGAGTGTACATGTGAGGTGGAGATAGTGATGTAGAGTATACATGTGAAGTGGAGATAGTGATGTAGAGTGTACATGTGAGGTGGAGATAGTGATGTAGAGTATACATGTGAGGTGGAGATAGTGATGTAGAGTATACACGGAAGTGGAGATAGTGATGTAGAGTATACACGGAAGTGGAGATAGTGATGTAGGGTATACACGGAAGTGGAGATAGTGATGTAGAGTATACACGGAAGTGGAGATAGTGATGTAGAGTATACACGGAAGTGGAGATAGTGATGTAGAGTATACACGGAAGTGGAGATAGTGATGTAGAGTATACACGGAAGTGGAGATAGTGATGTAGAGTATACACGGAAGTGGAGATAGTGATGTAGAGTATACATGTAAGGTGGAGATAGTGATGTAGAGTGTACATGTGAGGTGGAGATAGTGATGTAGAGTATACATGTGAAGTGGAGATAGTGATGTAGAGTATACACGGAAGTGGAGATAGTGATGTAGAGTGTACATGTGAGGTGGAGATAGTGATGTAGAGTATACATGTGAAGTGGAGATAGTGATGTAGAGTGTACATGTGAGGTGGAGATAGTGATGTAGAGTATACATGTGAAGTGGAGATAGTGATGTAGAGTGTACATGTGAGGTGGAGATAGTGATGTAGAGTATACATGTGAGGTGGAGATAGTGATGTAGAGTATACACGGAAGTGGAGATAGTGATGTAGAGTATACACGGAAGTGGAGATAGTGATGTAGGGTATACACGGAAGTGGAGATAGTGATGTAGAGTGTACATGTGAGGTGGAGATAGTGATGTAGGGTATACACGGAAGTGGAGATAGTGATGTAGAGTATACACGGAAGTGGAGATAGTGATGTAGAGTATACACGGAAGTGGAGATAGTGATGTAGAGTATACATGTAAGGTGGAGATAGTGATGTAGAGTGTACATGTGAGGTGGAGATAGTGATGTAGAGTATACATGTGAAGTGGAGATAGTGATGTAGAGTATACACGGAAGTGGAGATAGTGATTTAGAGTGTACATGTGAGGTGGAGATAGTGATGTAGAGTATACATGTGAAGTGGAGATAGTGATGTAGAGTATACACGGAAGTGGAGATAGTGATGTAGAGTGTACATGTGAAGCGGAGATAGTGATGTAGAGTATACATGTGAGGTGGAGATAGTGATGTAGGGTATACACGGAAGTGGAGATAGTGATGTAGAGTGTACATGTGAGGTGGAGATAGTGATGTAGAGTATACATGTGAGGTGGAGATAGTGATGTAGGGTATACATGTGAGGTGGAGATAGTGATGTAGAGTATACATGTGAAGTGGAGATAGTGATGTAGAGTATACATGTGAGGTGGAGATAGTGATGTAGAGTGTACATGTGAGGTGGAGATAGTGATGTAGAGTATACATGTGAGGTGGAGATAGTGATGTAGAGTATACACGGAAGTGGAGATAGTGATGTAGAGTATACACGGAAGTGGAGATAGTGATGTAGAGTATACACGGAAGTGGAGATAGTGATGTAGAGTGTACATGTGAGGTGGAGATAGTGATGTAGGGTATACACGGAAGTGGAGATAGTGATGTAGAGTGTACATGTGAGGTGGAGATAGTGATGTAGAGTATACATGTGAGGTGGAGATAGTGATGTAGGGTATACATGTGAGGTGGAGATAGTGATGTAGAGTATACATGTGAAGTGGAGATAGTGATGTAGAGTGTACATGTGAGGTGGAGATAGTGATGTAGAGTATACATGTGAAGTGGAGATAGTGATGTAGAGTGTACATGTGAGGTGGAGATAGTGATGTAGAGTATACATGTGAGGTGGAGATAGTGATGTAGAGTATACACGGAAGTGGAGATAGTGATGTAGAGTATACACGGAAGTGGAGATAGTGATGTAGAATGTACATGTGAGGTGGAGATAGTGATGTAGGGTATACACGGAAGTGGAGATAGTGATGTAGAGTGTACATGTGAGGTGGAGATAGTGATGTAGGGTATACACGGAAGTGGAGATAGTGATGTAGAGTATACACGGAAGTGGAGATAGTGATGTAGAGTATACACGGAAGTGGAGATAGTGATGTAGAGTATACATGTAAGGTGGAGATAGTGATGTAGAGTGTACATGTGAGGTGGAGATAGTGATATAGAGTATACATGTGAGGTGGAGATAGTGATGTAGAGTATACACGGAAGTGGAGATAGTGATATAGAGTGTACATGTGAGGTGGAGATAGTGATGTAGAGTATACATGTGATGTGGAGATAGTTATGTAGAGTATACATGTGAAGTGGAGATAGTGATGTAGAGTATACACGGAAGTGGAGATAGTGATGTAGAGTGTACATGTGAAGCGGAGATAGTGATGTAGAGTATACATGTGAGGTGGAGATAGTGATGTAGGGTATACACGGAAGTGGAGATAGTGATGTAGAGTGTACATGTGAGGTGGAGATAGTGATGTAGAGTATACATGTGAGGTGGAGATAGTGATGTAGGGTATACATGTGAGGTGGAGATAGTGATGTAGAGTGTACATGTGAGGTGGAGATAGTGATGTAGAGTATACACGGAAGTGGAGATAGTGATGTAGATTATACATGTGAGGTGGAGATAGTGATGTAGAGTGTACATGTGAGGTGGAGATAGTGATGTAGGGTATACATGTGAAGTGGAGATAGTGATGTAGAGTATACACGGAAGTGGAGATAGTGATGTAGAGTGTACATGTGAGGTGGAGATAGTGATGTAGAGTATACATGTGAGGTGGAGATAGTGATGTAGGGTGTACATGTGAGGTGGAGATAGTGATGTAGAGTATACACGGAAGTGGAGATAGTGATGTAGAGTATACACGGAAGTGGAGATAGTGATGTAGAGTATACATGTGAGGTGGAGATAGTGATGTAGGGTATACACGGAAGTGGAGATAGTGATGTAGAGTGTACATGTGAAGCGGAGATAGTGATGTAGAGTATACACGGAAGTGGAGATAGTGATGTAGAGTGTACATGTGAAGCGGAGATAGTGATGTAGAGTATACATGTGAGGTGGAGATAGTGATGTAGGGTATACACGGAAGTGGAGATAGTGATGTAGAGTGTACATGTGAGGTGGAGATAGTGATGTAGAGTATACATGTGAGGTGGAGATAGTGATGTAGGGTATACATGTGAGGTGGAGATAGTGATGTAGAGTATACATGTGAAGTGGAGATAGTGATGTAGAGTGTACATGTGAGGTGGAGATAGTGATGTAGAGTATACATGTGAAGTGGAGATAGTGATGTAGAGTGTACATGTGAGGTGGAGATAGTGATGTAGAGTATACATGTGAGGTGGAGATAGTGATGTAGAGTATACACGGAAGTGGAGATAGTGATGTAGAGTATACACGGAAGTGGAGATAGTGATGTAGAGTATACACGGAAGTGGAGATAGTGATGTAGAGTGTACATGTGAGGTGGAGATAGTGATGTAGAGTATACACGGAAGTGGAGATAGTGATGTAGAGTATACACGGAAGTGGAGATAGTGATGTAGAGTATACACGGAAGTGGAGATAGTGATGTAGAGTGTACATGTGAAGTGGAGATAGTGATGTAGAGTATACATGTAAGGTGGAGATAGTGATGTAGGGTATACACGGAAGTGGAGATAGTGATGTAGAGTGTACATGTGAGGTGGAGATAGTGATGTAGAGTATACATGTGAGGTGGAGATAGTGATGTAGGGTATACATATGAGGTGGAGATAGTGATGTAGAGTATACATGTGAAGTGGAGATAGTGATGTAGAGTGTACATGTGAGGTGGAGATAGTGATGTAGAGTATACATGTGAAGTGGAGATACTGATGTAGAGTGTACATGTGAGGTGGAGATAGTGATGTAGAGTATACATGTGAAGTGGAGATAGTGATGTAGAGTATACACGGAAGTGGAGATAGTGATGTAGAGTATACACGGAAGTGGAGATAGTGATGTAGGGTATACATATGAGGTGGAGATAGTGATGTAGAGTATACATGTGAAGTGGAGATAGTGATGTAGAGTGTACATGTGAGGTGGAGATAGTGATGTAGGGTATACACGGAAGTGGAGATAGTGATGTAGAGTGTACATGTGAGGTGGAGATAGTGATGTAGGGTATACACGGAAGTGGAGATAGTGATGTAGAGTGTACATGTGAGGTGGAGATAGTGATGTAGAGTGTACATGTGAGGTGGAGATAGTGATGTAGGGTATACATGTGAGGTGGAGATAGTGATGTAGAGTATACATGTGAGGTGGAGATAGTGATGTAGGGTATACATGTGAGGTGGAGATAGTGATGTAGAGTGTACATGTGAGGTGGAGATAGTGATGTAGGGTATACATGTGAAGTGGAGATAGTGATGTAGAGTGTACATGTGAGGTGGAGATAGTGATGTAGAATATACATGTGAGGTGGAGATAGTGATGTAGGGTATACATGTGAGGTGGAGATAGTGATGTAGAGTGTACATGTGAGGTGGAGATAGTGATGTAGAGTATACACGGAAGTGGAGATAGTGATGTAGATTATACATGTGAGGTGGAGATAGTGATGTAGAGTGTACATGTGAGGTGGAGATAGTGATGTAGGGTATACATGTGAAGTGGAGATAGTGATGTAGAGTATACACGGAAGTGGAGATAGTGATGTAGAGTATACATGTGAGGTGGAGATAGTGATGTAGAGTATACATGTGAGGTGGAGATAGTGATGTAGGGTGTACATGTGAGGTGGAGATAGTGATGTAGAGTATACACGGAAGTGGAGATAGTGATGTAGAGTATACACGGAAGTGGAGATAGTGATGTAGAGTATACATGTGAGGTGGAGATAGTGATGTAGGGTATACACGGAAGTGGAGATAGTGATGTAGAGTGTACATGTGAAGCGGAGATAGTGATGTAGAGTATACACGGAAGTGGAGATAGTGATGTAGAGTGTACATGTGAGGTGGAGATAGTGATGTAGAGTATACACGGAAGTGGAGATAGTGATGTAGGGTGTACATGTGAGGTGGAGATAGTGATGTAGAGTGTACATGTGAGGTGGAGATAGTGATGTAGGGTATACACGGAAGTGGAGATAGTGATATAGAGTATACATGTGAGGTGGAGATAGTGATG
This sequence comes from Haliotis cracherodii, assembly GCF_022045235.1. Taxonomy (NCBI): domain Eukaryota; kingdom Metazoa; phylum Mollusca; class Gastropoda; order Lepetellida; family Haliotidae; genus Haliotis; species Haliotis cracherodii. Next base: position 38,567,459 of record NW_027266286.1, read on the forward strand.
TAGAGTATACATGTGAGGTGGAGATAGTGATGTAGGGTATACATGTGAAGTGGAGATAGTGATGTAGGGTATACATGTGAGGTGGAGATAGTGATGTAGAGTATACATGTGAAGTTGAGATAGTGATGTAGAGTGTACATGTGAGGTGGAGATAGTGATGTAGGGTATACATGTGAGGTGGAGATAGTGATGTAGGGTATACATGTGAGGTGGAGATAGTGATGTAGAGTATACATGTGAAGTTGAGATAGTGATGTAGAGTGTACATGTGAGGTGGAGATAGTGATGTAGAGTATACATGTGAGGTGGAGATAGTGATGTAGAGTATACACGGAAGTGGAGATAGTGATGTAGAGTATACACGGAAGAGGAGATAGTGATGTAGAGTGTACATGTGAGGTGGAGATAGTGATGTAGGGTATACATGTGAGGTGGAGATAGTGATGTAGAGTGTACATGTGAGGTGGAGATAGTGATGTAGAGTATACATGTGAGGTGGAGATAGTGATGTAGGGTATACATGTGAGGTGGAGATACTGATGTAGAGTGTACATGTGAGGTGGAGATAGTGATGTAGGGTATACACGGAAGTGGAGATAGTGATGTAGAGTGTACATGTGAGGTGGAGATAGTGATGTAGGGTATACATGTGAGGTGGAGATAGTGATGTAGGGTATACATGTGAGGTGGAGATAGTGATGTAGGGTATACATGTGAGGTGGAGATAGTGATGTAGGGTATACACGGAAGTGGAGATAGTGATGTAGAGTATACATGTGAAGTGGAGATAGTGATGTAGAGTGTACATGTGAGGTGGAGATAGTGATGTAGAGTATACATGTGAGGTGGAGATAGTGATGTAGAGTGTACATGTGAAGTGGAGATAGTGATGTAGAGTGTACATGTGAGGTGGAGATAGTGATGTAGAATATACATGTGAGGTGGAGATAGTGATGTAGAGTATACACGGAAGTGGAGATAGTGATGTAGATTATACATGTGAGGTGGAGATAGTGATGTAGAGTGTACATGTGAGGTGGAGATAGTGATGTAGAGTATACACGGAAGTGGAGATAGTGATGTAGATTATACATGTGAGGTGGAGATAGTGATGTAGAGTGTACATGTGAGGTGGAGATAGTGATGTAGGGTATACATGTGAAGTGGAGATAGTGATGTAGAGTATACACGGAAGTGGAGATAGTGATGTAGAGTATACATGTGAGGTGGAGATAGTGATGTAGAGTATACATGTGAGGTGGAGATAGTGATGTAGGGTGTACATGTGAGGTGGAGATAGTGATGTAGAGTATACACGGAAGTGGAGATAGTGATGTAGAGTATACACGGAAGTGGAGATAGTGATGTAGAGTATACATGTGAGGTGGAGATAGTGATGTAGGGTATACACGGAAGTGGAGATAGTGATGTAGAGTGTACATGTGAAGCGGAGATAGTGATGTAGAGTATACACGGAAGTGGAGATAGTGATGTAGAGTGTACATGTGAGGTGGAGATAGTGATGTAGAGTATACATGTGAGGTGGAGATAGTGATGTAGGGTATACATGTGAGGTGGAGATAGTGATGTAGGGTGTACATGTGAGGTGGAGATAGTGATGTAGGGTGTACATGTGAGGTGGAGATAGTGATGTAGAGTATACACGGAAGTGGAGATAGTGATGTAGAGTATACACGGAAGTGGAGATAGTGATGTAGAGTATACATGTGAGGTGGAGATAGTGATGTAGGGTATACACGGAAGTGGAGATAGTGATATAGAGTGTACATGCGAAGTGGAGATAGTGATGTAGAGTGTACATGTGAGGTGGAGATAGTGATGTAGGGTATACACGGAAGTGGAGATAGTGATATAGAGTGTACATGCGAAGTGGAGATAGTGATGTAGAGTGTACATGTGAGGTGGAGATAGTGATGTAGGGTATACACGGAAGTGGAGATAGTGATATAGAGTATACATGTGAAGTGGAGATAGTGATGTAGAGTGTACATGTGAAGTGGAGATAGTGATGTAGAGTATACATGTGAAGTGGAGATAGTGATGTAGAGTATACACGGAAGTGGAGATAGTGATATAGAGTATACATGTGAGGTGGAGATAGTGATGTAGAGTGTACATGTGAGGTGGAGATAGTGATGTAGGGTATACACGGAAGTGGAGATAGTGATATAGAGTTTACATGTGAGGTGGAGATAGTGATGTAGAGTGTACATGTGAGGTGGAGATAGTGATGTAGGGTATACACGGAAGTGGAGATAGTGATATAGAGTTTACATGTGAGGTGGAGATAGTGATGTAGAGTGTACATGCGAGGTGAACATGATGGCTGTAGGGTAATGCAGGTGAGGTTGAGATGATTGCTAGGGATGTATATGCTGACGATGTGGAGCAAGCATTCTGTAGACTCATCCATTAAGTGTAGATCATTTTACAGATTAGCTTTGTCTGACCCCGATCGCGAGGTTCTGTCAGCACTGTTCACACGACCAATAGCTGTCTGGCCAATCCCATTGACCCATCCGGAGTTGATAACATCAGTTTGGCGATAGACTCAACATCTCGCAGTGATGCTCATGCCGTCTTGCATGCGTTAATTAATTAATTAATAAATTAATTAATTACCGTGTTAATTAGAGATAGTCGCTGTTATATATAAATCTTCATCATCGTATTTTTTCATGTACGACTGTACATTTCCAGTATATTCCCATTATGTTATAAAGGAGTAAGTTTAACTTGGCCCAAACAAACCTGCGGCTCTTCGTGTTCATGGGTTCATGTCGTCCGAAGACAATGACATACAACCAGTCGCGACTCCAGATTGTGCCAGGCCCCAGGTAGAGATGGTCAGCATCAGATGTTCCTGGGCAGACATAGTATATGATTGTCTGATGCATAATTGTAAGTGGTTTCTCCACCATAAAGTTATGTGTAAAGTTTAATGTAATACTCCATATTTCCTAGTGCTGAAAAGGGAGCGAGAATGGGATGGCGAAAAATTATGAAATACATCCTCTTGTGTCTGTTGAACATATATCCCACCCCATGCTCAAAGTCATTATTGATGTAGCCAGGCTGTGTACATCACGCCAAGTTTCATAAGGATCATAATAACACTGAACATGATATCAACAGGTTGTTTCAGCAAGGACATGGGTGTGCTATCTGTCTCATGTGAGGGCATTTGATGACCTCAGTGTATAATCGGGTTGACCAATGAAATGATGGGTATGCTATCTCTGTTTCTGTTACAAATGAACTGGGCCATGCTTTTCGTCCATTCACAATTTGGACAAGTAACGATGCTCAGTGCTAAGGCGCGCGCTTTCTCCGTAGAGCAGTTGCTAGGAAAACCCGACAACCAGACCGACATACCTCGTAGTGGCGGACGTCACTGCTTGCAGGAGGCATGTGCAGCAGATTTTGGCCAGTTCCGTAAGACGGTGCATGGTAAGGCTCCCACTTTCACAGTATACGTTAAGACGGTGTATGGCGAGGCTCCCACTTTCACAGTATACGTTAAGACGAGGAGATCAGTTTACTAAAATTAGCGTTAATTTCGAGACAGACTTAAAGTGTTGAAACCTTATATATGCACACATGAGAATATTGACATCATGAGAATCAAGGTCGCCAAAAGTGATTGAAATGGACAGTGAAAATACTGAGACATATAAAATGGAGAAATGGTACACGGGATGAACGAGGATTGTGACTGAATACTTTATAACCAAACCCTGGAGACTTTTTGATGACGTCACATTTTTAAATCTCAGCAAGACATTTGGAAATATGTGTAATGTATTTTCTGTTTTATTATTTGACTATTTACCTGTTTTTTATTGACCTGATTTGTGTCACAACATTCAAGTTACTTCTTACCAAGTGCAGGTCGGTTACAGATAGCTGTCTAGACAGTTGACCGTTGACCGTTGACCGCTATAAGAACCTAAACACAGATGATCGAAATAAATATCACACATAAAGTATTCAATAACGGTACAGGTGATGACAGTATTATCTATGACAAGCTGATGATAAAGCTCACACCTACATATCGCGTATACCAGATAATGGGACGGTGTTGTTTCCCCACCAAAACGGTTGCAGCTAAAGCCGTTCTATTTTGAATTACTCTTACATGATCGTTGATATTTTTGGATCATTTTAATGTTTAACATCAAACAGCCCCTGCTGACACCGAGAACGCCAAGCTCTTGCGAATTAAAATGTTATGTGGACTTAATCCAACCATAATTCAGGCATAAACACTTTTAACATATATTTATTGATCTAGATGCGACAACAAGAGGGTTTCCAACAGTGGGTCAATGCACGGAGCGCAAGTACAGATGTTTTCTTCTACAAATCAGGGGGGTCATTTTATAGTCCTCATCGGAATAATAACACTTGACGATGATGTCATGTCAAAACAATATAATAAGTTATTATGACACGTAGCATGGTTGGCTAGACTCACTCCATACCATAGATAGAGCTATCAGAGTTGACATACAATAGAGGGATCAACTGGGCAGTGGGCAAGTATATACAAGGAGGTTAACGTGAAGGTGACGAAATAGACAATTGATTTTATTAGACCGCTGCAAAGGTGAAAATACACTTTTGTTTGTCACATTAATTATAATATAAGTACACTGAAACATAGAAATAGTTTGGATCCCTGCTCACGTTGGAGTGTTTGGTAACGAACACGCCGACAAAGCAGCCAAATCAGCATTAAAATTAGAAGAAGTAAGTATCAACCTTCCAATATCTAAAATAGAAATTACAAATCCTCCAAAAGTGGCAAAAAACCCATCAGGAATCAAACTGAAAACTAAAACACCTGCTACAAAAGCCACTCAAAAAAACAAACAAATCCATCATAAAACCAAAACAATCGACAGGGCAGTAACTAAATCACAAACAGGCCACACTAAACTAAACTCACACTTACACCAAATTAAAAAAAACCCATCAAAACGGTAAATGCCCAGATTGCAACCAAATAGAAACTCCTGAACTCGCAATACTACATTGAACACATTACCAACAACACAGAACAACACTCAAATCCACACAAATCTACAACAACCAGATGACACCAGCAACTCTACTAACCCCCTTAAATAACTTACAAACCCATAAAATACTAGGCATTTATCTAATCAAAACAGGCCTATTCAGCAACATTTAAAAAAACAAGCTACCAATAAAACAAAAAACACAACCACACAACCTCACAAACTCCTTTAGTTCCCCCACCTTTTTAGTATGGCATATTTCAAAATTCCAATTTTCAACAAAAATTAATTAAGCGACCAAACCGCCCCTCCAGGTTGCTTTACCTTTCGATTATACTCTTCTCGACTATATCACTAAATGGACCCGTGAAGATCCGGGGTAGAATAGGTCTTCAGCAACCCATGCTTGCCGTAAAGGGCGACTATGCTTGTCGTAAGAGGCGACTAACGGGATCGGGTGGTCAGGCTTGCTGACTTGGTTGATGCATGTCATCGTATCCCAAATGCGTGGATCGATAGTCATGATGTCTATCACTGGATTGTCTGGTCAAGACTCGATTATTTACAGACCTCCGTCATTTACCTGGAATATTGCTGAGTGCGGCGTTAAACAACAAACCAACCAACCAACGACAACACTTAATTCCCTGGCAGGCCCGTGCGAGAAATACGCATATGTCGGATAGCGCACTTTAAAACCCAAACTAAGTAAGAAAGTAAGCACTGTAACAACACTAAATTATTAGAGCTCGTTTATCTCGATGCTACGAATTCTCTTCGACATATTCCCAAGGCAAAGGAGTTAACTGACTGTAAAAGTCCAGTTTCCACTTTTAAAGTCAGTTAACACCCTTGCCTCGGGAAGATGACTCTCTGACGGCATAATGATGCAGGGGGTGGGTCATAATTAAACTTGGAATGGGCTAATTAATTAACCAGACTGAAGGTTCGGAATGTTTGTCACGCTATTAGTGTTGTATTTGATGTAAATACATGTAGTAAATCTCAACATTATAATATCATAGACACAGGGTGGTATTTTATATATCACACAGGATCAGTAATTATCCCTTTAATGAACATGTACGACATCAATGGAAAATCAATACGAAATGGTTTGCTCGACTGTAGGGGGTAGCCAGGCTCGGTGTATTGGTTGAATATGCGAGTCATTGGACCCCCACGTCGTGGATCGTTGCTATACTACCTCCGAGATATTGAACCTCTTTGGCCTTGCATTCAATCGCACTGCAGTGATAACTTAATTAACATCACACCAACTACTAATACTAGGTTAGCATAAGGTACTCTGGGAAGGAGGGCGTCACTCACTCACATTTCTAGGCTGGTTGTCGGAATTTGGCTTGATGTCGCGCTCAAGTCTATTGCAGCATCGAATGGAAACCAATCTAATCAAATTATCACTAAGCATTATCCGCTTAAAAGCTTGGTATTTCGACGGTCATTTCGCTTTTTTAAGTTAGTAAATTTAATGAAGATGTGTCCAAGACAAATCTGCCTGATTTCAAGCTGTCATTAATGTCAATCGACCCAATGGCGACCAGAAAAGCAATACTTCCACGGAGATATCGTTTGATTCCACTCACGCGATATCTCCAGTCTTATCAATATTGGATATACGTTACTACTGTGTTATTATATGGGTGTTTTCATATTGGCCTTCTTATAGGTCCAAGGTCAGTCATATTGGCCTGAGGCAACGCCGAGGCTGACCTAGGGCCTATAACAACTACGTGTCACTATGGGTACCATGTAAGTAACGTCTTATGTCCGCGTGTGGCCTCTATATCCAAACAGAATGCTAGGTCTACTAAAAGATACACCATACGGAAATCGTATAATAAAGAATGTCATAATAGTAAGCTGGAGGCCCGGCGAGTGGGCACAGAAGCTGTAAAAGTTCTGTTTTATTAATAACATTTAAGCAACTTAAAAAGATACAAGTCTATCACTTGATATAAAAGTACTTCTTTTAAGAAAGAACAGCTGCATATCTAGGAGACATTGCTTAATGACAGTAAATGATTTTGGAAGCAAGTTAAATACATGAGTTATAGTAGTCCTTCTCAAATAATAACGCGAGGAACAAGCAGGTTTTAGACCTGGATATGCGACATCGGATATCCTGTTCACACTTACTGCCTGTATACAAAATATTTAGGTAATAGTAGACGTAGATTCCATGTTGCATTTGTAGACTTCTGTCAAATAGAATGTTAAAATGTTGAATATGATTATGTTTATGTACTCGTCTGTTACACGGTCTTTCGACTGTCCGATTTGTCTAACACAGAGCTATGTGTTAAGCCCAATTTTTTCACTTTTTATTAATGAGTTTGGCCGCTGGAATTCATGATACTTGTCGAAGGGGAGTACAATTATTCTCCGACAATTTAGTCGCCTTATGGCAGTCTCACGCCATTCCTTGCAAGTCACGCCTTGTGTCTGTGCATGTCACCATGGATACCTTGCACGTAACGTCTTATATCTGTGCATGTCACTATGGATACCTTGCACGTAACGCTTTATGTCTGTGCATGTCACCATGGATACCTTGCACGTAACGTCTTATATCTGTACATGTCCCCATGGATACCTTGCACGTAACGTCTTATGTCTGTACATGTCACTACGGATACCTTGTACGTAACGTCTTATGTCTGTGCATGTCACTATGGATACCTTGCAAGTCACGCCTTATGTTCATGCATATCGCTATGGATGTCGTGTTACTTGTCACATCCTTGCATGTTGTAGATGAGAGTGGGAGACATGAGGTGCAGGTGGAACTCTGTCACGGTGAGCTGTGGCGTGCCTTCCACCGCCTGGGCACAGAGATGATCATCACCAAGTCTGGCAGGTGAGACTAGCAGTTAAGGGTGGAAGAGATACACTGGCATTATAGAAACTCTGTGCCAGGTATGGCTTCAGTATCTTGCACTGCCGACACACTACTATCAACCTCATATCTCTCCATAGTTGCCTTACAATGTGCAACTTTCTACTTTCAACACTGGGTGCATGCAATCCGAATATAACATGTGGACATTGTTATATTTGTTACGTAGGAGAATGTTTCCTGCGGTGAGGGTGCGGATCCTTGGAGTGAGGGAAGATATGGCGTACCGCGTGTCTCTGGACTTCCAAGCACTGGATAATCACAAGTACCGATATGTCTACCACAGGTACATACATCAAGACCGATGTGTCTACCACATGTACATACACTAGTTCCAATATGTCTACCACATGTCCATACATTAGTTCCAATATGTCTACCATATGTACAGAGACTAGTTTCAATATGTCTACCACGTGTCCATACATTAGTTCCAATATGTCTACCACGTGTCAATACATTAGTTCCAATATGTCTACCACGTGTCCATACATTAGTTCCAATTTGTCTACCACATGTACATACACTAGTTCCAATATGTCTACCACATGTCCAGAGACTAGTTCCAATATGTCTACCATATGTACAGAGACTAGTTCCAATATGTCTACCACGTGTACATACATTAGTTCCAATATGTCTACCACGTGTCCATACATTAGTTCCAATTTGTCTACCACATGTACATACACTAGTTCCAATATGTCTACCACATGTCCAGAGACTAGTTCCAATATGTCTACCATATGTACAGAGACTAGTTTCAATATGTCTACCACGTGTACATACATTAGTTCCAATATGTCTACCACGTGTCCATACATTAGTTCCAATTTGTCTACCACATGTACATACACTAGTTCCAATATGTCTACCACATGTCCAGAGACTAGTTCCAATATGTCTACCATATGTACAGAGACTAGTTCCAATATGTCTACCACATGTCCATACACTAGTTCCAATATGTCTACCATATGTCCAGAGACTAGTTCCAATATGTCTACCATATGTACAGAGACTAGTTCCAATATGTCTACCACATGTACATACACTAGTTCCAATATGTCTACCACATGTACATACACTAGTTCCAATATGTCTACCACATGTCCAGAGACTAGTTTCAATATGTCTACCATATGTACAGAGACTAGTTCCAATATGTCTACCACATGTCCATACACTAGTTCCAATATATCTACCACGTGTCCATACATTAGTTCCAATTTGTCTACCACATGTACATACACTAGTTCCAATATGTCTACCACATGTCCATACACTAGTTCCAATATGTCTACCACATGTACATACACTAGTTCCAATATGTCTACCACATGTACATACACTAGTTCCAATATGTCTACCACATGTACATACACTAGTTCCAATATGTCTACCATATGTACAGAGACTAGTTCCAATGTGTCTACCATATGTACATACACTAGTCCCAATATGTCAAGTACAAAATTATCAATGTCGGTTTTATTATTCACGGCAGCATCCTACAAAATGCTACGAGGCATTTTTGCATTTTTGTGCAGTTCTAAATGGATGGTGGCAGGCACGGGGGACCCGCCGCCAGCTGACCAACGCTACAGCCACCCGGATTGCCCACTAGGTGGCCGCCACTTAATCAATCAGGTCATCTCGTTCGAAAAGCTGAAACTGACCAACAGAGATGATCCCCAACAGGGACAGGTAAGTCAGGTGGAGGATGTCAAGGTGAACCATGCATAGAGATTTAACGTTACTATTTTGAGATGCAACTCGTTTCTGTATCGTGTCATTATATAATCTCGCAGCGCAAGTATAACCTGTTCCGCATTAGTCAATATATATATCTGTGAAGCATGTGGAAACATACGCATCAGATGTTTCGAGAATGATGAATGTCATGATTTGCACGTCAGTATTTCCTGTTAAGATCTCACTGGTGTCCATGCAGAAGTACATCCCCCGCATCCACGTGTACCTTCTCAACTCTCACCTTGAAGTACAAGCTCACTTTGTGACATCCTTTCCACAGACGGCCTTCATGGCAGTAACAGCTTATCAGAATCAAGAGGTAAGTCTGAAACATACCCGAAGTATATAATTTAGCCGCAGCTTTTTCCCCAAAAAATACTGAATGTCTTGAACGATCAATATAGATCTGATCACCTATATGTGTAGTTGTTCTGTTGGTGTTCTTCATCACGATGTAGATCTGACAACCTATATAATTGTAGTTGTTCTGTTGGTATTCTTCATCACGATGTAGATCTGACAACCTATATAATTGTAGTTGTTCTGTTGGTGTTCTTCATCACGATGTAGATCTGACAACCTATATAATTGTAGTTGTTCTGTTGGTGTTCTTCATCACGATGTAGATCTGACAACCTATATAATTGTAGTTGTTCTGTTGGTGTTCTTCATCACGATGTAGATCTGACAACCTATATAATTGTAGTTGTTCTGTTGGTGTTCTTCATCACGATGTAGATCTGACAACCTATATAATTGTAGTTGTTCTGTTGGTGTTCTTCATCACGATGTAGATCTGACAACCTATATAATTGTAGTTGTTCTGTTGGTGTTCTTCATCACGATGTAGATCTGACAACCTATATGTGTAGTTGTTCTGTTGGTGTTCTTCATCACGATGTAGATCTGACAACCTATATAATTGTAGTTGTTCTGTTGGTGTTCTTCATCACGATGTAGATCTGACAACCTATATAATTGTAGTTGTTCTGTTGGTGTTCTTCATCACGATGTAGATCTGACAACCTATATAATTGTAGTTGTTCTGTTGGTGTTCTTCATCACGATGTAGATCTGACAACCTATATAATTGTAGTTGTTCTGTTGGTGTTCTTCATCACGATGTAGATCTGACAACCTATATAATTGTAGTTGTTCTGTTGGTGTTCTTCATCACGATGTAGATCTGACAACCTATATGTGTAGTTGTTCTGTTGGTGTTCTTCATCACGATGTAGATCTGACAACCTATATAATTGTAGTTGTTCTGTTGGTGTTCTTCATCACGATGTAGATCTGACAACCTATATAATTGTAGTTGTTCTGTTGGTGTTCTTCATCACGATGTAGATCTGACAACCTATATAATTGTAGTTGTTCTGTTGGTGTTCTTCATCACGATGTAGATCTGACAACCTATATAATTGTAGTTGTTCTGTTGGTGTTCTTCATCACGATGTAGATCTGACAACCTATATAATTGTAGTTGTTCTGTTGGTGTTCTTCATCACGATGTAGATCTGACAACCTATATAATTGTAGTTGTTCTGTTGGTGTTCTTCATCACGATGTAGATCTGACAACCTATATAATTGTAGTTGTTCTGTTGGTGTTCTTCAATACGAAGTACTTACTTACTTACCTATATTGGAGATTTTACGTGCGCTTTCCGACTGAAGCGTATTTCGCACACGGGCCCGGCCAAGCCATTTTATTTATTTCCGAAAAGGGGAAAAAGTTGTTTGGCAATCCAGTAGGGGTGTTTTAGTGGTTGCTTATATAGAATTTTGGAAATTTGGAAATTTGGATAAAATGCCAACAGAGTTTGGGGGACGAACTAAGGGACCTGAGTATGGAAGTTTGTTAGTTTGATTATGTGGTCTGGTTTTGGTAGTTTATTGGGGTTTTAAATGCGATTTATTAGTCCTGTTTTGATTAAGTATACGCCTAAGGCTTTTAATTTTTCTATTTTATTTTGTGGGTTTAGGATTGCTTCTAGAGAAAGAGCCTTATTTAGATTTAGGGTGGTTTGTAGTGTAGTTCGGTGTGTTAGGTAGAGGGTGCAGTGTATGAGTGCGTGTTCTGGGGTTTCTTGTTGTTTGCAATGTGGACAGGTTCCTGGTGCGTGTTTTCTTATTATTTTGAGGTGGTTATTTAGCTTGGTATGTCCTGTTTGGAGTTTAGTAATTACTCTGTCGATTTTTTTGGACGGATGTAGAATTTTTGGTTTGGTAAGGGGTTTCTTTTAGAACCTTTTTGATTTGGCTGTTTGAGTTTTGATATAGGTTATGCCATTTTGGGTGTTTTTTTGTTTGTTAGCACTGTTAATTTCTGATTTGGAGATGGGTAGGTTTAAGCTTATTTCTGGGATTTTAAGGGATAGTTTAGCTGCTTTATCGGCGTTTTCATTGCCGTATATTCCTACGTGGGCGGGGATCCAAATGAATACTATTTGTTTGCCTGCCTTAGTTAAATCGTTTGAGCTTTTTAGTATCTGATTTATTAGTTCAGCGCGGTTTTTGGTGTTTTTATTTTGGAGGGCTTGTTGTCCACTGAGCGAGTCGGTAAGTATTAGGATTTTTTGTTGTTTTTTAGATTGTTGATTATGAAGGGCTCAGGCCATGCCCATTAGTTCGGCTGTGAATAGTGATTGATTGTTTGGGAGTCGGTAGGATTGTGTGGCTTTAGTTGGTTGTGTGATGTGGACTCCGAAACCTGTGTGTTTGGAGATCGGATCTGAGGATCCGTCTGTGTAAATGTAACACCAATTTGGCCAATACGAAGTAGATAAGATCACCTATATATTCTGGGTGTGGTTGTTCGATATTCTTTACCCCAAATTGAGAACACGTCAGATATGACGGCGGTGGCGCCATGAGTGAATATTGTAGCGCCACAGTGGTTGTCTGGTAAATCTGTAGCGGGTGTTAATACGTCGATGACATACTGATATCAGAGTATTGTTCAACTCACGTTATCAGCAGACAAACAAAAGTTCTTGATAATACTTCCTTTATTCCTCGATAGTGTTGATAGTTGGTGTCATGGTACTAAAGGGTGGCTGCAAATCTGAAGTGACTCAACCCCCGACCCTACGTCGTGTGGGGTGACGATGAAGATGTTATCTGTTTTAATTCTCACGAAAATCAGACAGGCGTATCTTTTAAGAAAACTCTTACAAAGCGTATCTGTAACAGCACTCTAATAAAAGAGGACGCCCCTACTCGAGCATCCATTGCATCGTTAGTATTCCTTATCAAATACTTTTAGTTTTTCTGTTCCAATTTACCTTGATAAATCATACACATTTTTAATTATATCAAATAATTTAACTAATTTGTAGTTCACCAAAGCCGATGGTCCGACTTATGACATTGCGCGTTGTTCATCCTATGTCTGTCTGTTAACTCTTCCACTGAATGGATGAGGCGGAAGTGTAGGAGGCTGGCTGGCTGGCACCATAACATGGCTTCATGTGTCGAATCTTAACATGACTCGGATATATTCACACTCTAGCTGACACTTAATGAGTAGGAACATAACATGACACTTATATTTTCCTAACACAGCTGAAGCTGTATGCGGAGGATCATTGTGTGACTTGAATTTGTTAATGTAACTAAAAGGTCGTTATTTTGTATACATTGAACAATTAATTTCGAAATGGCTAAGGGATTATATATTGTGTTATTTTGGGTTGTTCAGATTCAACCGTCTTAAAAGGTGATCGAGCTCAAATTGTGTGTTAATTATTATAATTTTAATTGTTTGGAGATGCAACTTTTGCCCTTTGACCATTGCTTACAATGAAAATAAGATATCTTACAAATATAAGTATTACAATGGGATATTTCACATAAATGTGAGTTACCATCACTTCTTTAACGTTTCCAAAGATTATTAAACAGCAAGTTGACTGTCACGCTTTGGATTTTACGTGGTGAGCGAAAGTGCTAGTTGATATTTTTTTATTTAACCATCAATGCTGAAACTCGCTGCTGGTAGTGCGATACACGACACTGACATGCTACCAATATCTTCCTACCAGCGCCCTCTTGCCTTAACACCATCTGTAAACGCGATGTTCCCACGACATGGCTATCTATGTGTATCTGTCCCACTTCTCTCTACTCACACAACCCAGACGCTGATATCTTCCTCGTACAATCACTCTTTGTTCTTGCAGATAACCAGGCTTAAGATCGCAAGAAACCCTTTTGCCAAGGGGTTCCGAGAATCCGACAAGAGCAGGTACTTCTGACTTATATCAGAGTGATCAGAGTGATAGTGCAACGTCAACAGATAGTTTAGCTATCTAATGTGATTATTCTAGCTTACATTGCGTCTGATGTGTCTCAAATGCTATAACTAATTACAAAAGGTTTTACACTACTATAACCTTTTTCAATGACATACACGTATATCTTTCATATAATCCTGTGTGTTTCCTTCAGGACGTCCCTTGAGGCCGTCATGTCATCTCTATGTAGTTACATGATTCTCAGAAAAAACGACACTTCTTCCAGGAAACGATGTCTACCTAAAGAAGGTATATCCCTCATAACCCTGTCTACCTCTTTAATGTATATATATATATCCTTTATAACCATGTCAGCCTCATTAATGCATGTATATCTCTTATAATCCTGTCTACATGATGAATGTATGTATATCCCTTATAATCCTGTCTACAAGATGACTGTATGTATATCCCTTGTAGTCATATCTATATCATGAATGCATGTATATCCCTTATAATCCTGTCAAACTCATTAATGTATATATATCCCTTATAATCCTGTCTACATGATGAATGTATGTATATTCCTGATAATCCTGTCTACATGATGAATGTATGTATATCCCTTATAATCCTGTCTACATGATGAATGTATGTATATTCCTTGTAGTCATATCTATATCATGAATGTATGTATATCCCTTATAACCCTGTCTACATGATGAATGTATGTATATCCCTTATAACCCTGTCTACCTCATTAATATATATATATCCTTTATAACCATGTCAACCTCATTAATGCATGTATATCCCTTATAATCATGTCTACATCATGAATGTATGTATATCCCTTATAACCCTGTCTACATGATGAATGTATGTATATCCCTTATAATCCTGTCTACATGATGAAAAATGTATATCCCTTATAACCCTGTCTACATGATGAATGTATGTATATCCCTTATAATCCTGTCTACATCATGAATGTATGTATATCCCTTATAACCCTGTCTACATCATGAATGTATGTATATCCCTTATAACCCTGTCTACCTCATGAATATATGTATATCCCTTATACTCCTAACTACCTCATAACCGTAAATCCCCTATAATCAGATCTATCTCATGTATGTATATCCCTTATAATATATACATTCAGAAAACTGCCGTTATAACGAACTCAAAGGGAACATTAATTTTAGTTCGTTATAACCGTTGCTCGTGATAAGCATATATACAGCATATACACAGCTTAGGGCTGAGATAAAAAAAACAGTTCGTTATATCCGTCAGTTCGTGATACATATTCTAAGAACCTTGGCTGGGATAAAAAAAAATGGCGAAAGAAAGATTCCATGAAAATTAAGCCCTGATACAATCGGGATACTGTTAAAAGAGGCGTTAAACCCAACTCACTCACTCACTCACAAATCAAAATGCAAAGAACAAAATTAACATTGATGAAGTTAAATGTTAACTTAGCAACGCTGCAGAAGATTAAATCCTATTCAACTGTCCATTAGTATGTAGAACTAAGTTTTGTCAATCTAAATTAAATTGCAATGTATAACCATGTACATGATTTGACATCGTTGTTTATGTCTCTAGATAAAGAGACACGGAAGTCCTATGACAAGTTAAAACCGTTGTAAAACTGCCATATTATATGTGTGTATTTTGTGTCTGGTGACATTTAAACAAGGTATAGGTTTTATTCACATTTTCACAATTTACAAACAGCGATATGAATATTATGTTGTTTTTAATTGTTTTACTTGCAGCATCAGATCTGCCAAAGAAAATCTTCAAACCAATGCCGACTCGTGTAGTTCACACGACCACAACAGACCATTCGTTGCATGCACAACCATCAACCAATCACTTCCATGTACAGTGTGTCCCAGTCTCGATCTACGGAGTATCGGCTTGTTGCTATAGCTTGTCACGTGATGACGAGATGAAGGAGCCAGCAAAATCTGTGTGTGATGTTTGCTCTTCCGTCCCCTACTGGAAGCATCCCACCCTTCAGTACCCTGGAGTGTATGAACCATACTCATACCAACAAACATTCCCAGACTACCAGACCGACATTAAACCTGACTCTAAGGCTGACATTAAACATGTGTTGAAAATTGACACTTAGCACAGGCGCTCGACCGGGAACTGAGGACTTACGTGGAGAGATCTGTAAATTTTGGTCCAATTGATATGTATAGTTCAAGAAGTGAAGAAGGCTTTTACAAATTATTTCGAGATTTATCAGATGTGTTCATATGCATAAGATGTGACTTATAACGATGTTAGGGGGCATGGGTGGCCCAGTCGTCTGAGGCGCCGCAATTAGCTGTGCAGAGTTGCGTCTCTTGGGCACGCCAGAAACCTATGATTGTTGGTTCGAATCCCGGTTCGCCCCAGTTATGTTTCTAGGTTTGTTAGCACCATACCCGTGCTCGTGGGTTTCACCGAAGTGGTAAACGTCTGAGACCTGTATCACTTCGGGCTTTCCTCCCACATTAAGCTGACACGCCGTGATATAACTGGAATACTGTTAAAAGCGGTGTTAAACCCAACTCACTCACTCACTATAACGATGTTAAGTGTATAGGTAAGGCCAAATGTGCAAAAATGACTAATTTTAGATATTCCAGGAAGCGTTTTACTAATATTTGAAGATGACCAAGTCTTTGACCCAAACTGATTTCCTTGGGGTATTTAGATACATACAGTACAGACTTAGGCTAAAAACAGCGTGTTTGGCCAGGGACGTGCTCATGGTTAGATTTTTCTTGAAGCGTTCCCTCATTTTAGTCATAATTTTGTATCTGATCAGGTCAAATGTATATGAAGGAAGAAAGGCTAAACGTAAGCCTTTTTAGCTTGGTTGACGTTACCAGTATTGCAAACGTTTCGGCAACTTTAAAATTTGACATTTCCAGTGGACCAAGAAGCTATCTCGCCCATTGTGTAAATGTATAAAGTGTCTTGCGGCCTGTAAATACAACAGTCTGATGCTCGCTCGCGAGTAGGATGTTCCGCTCGAAGGAAGTGTTCGGATGTTGAGCTAGACGGGTGTTCACCAAAGTACGTCTGAGCTGGAATCTCCACACATCGTTGTGCTTGTGATGTCGAGTAGCTTTTCCACTCATTGTGTATTTTTGGGGGTCTACTGTTTTAATGTTATGTATTAAATGTTCTGAAACAGTGATTCCAACTTTGTCCTTCCTTCACCCCAAGAACCGATTCCCTGGTAACAGCACCGTGTCAAATGTATATGAATTAAGAGTTTTTGATATATTTATTCAATTCTAGGGAACACCTGACGTCAACAAAAACACGTTTTTAACAAACATATCGTTGACAGCGAAATATTTCTTGGGCTTATAACAAAGGAAATAGCGGTGCAGGGCTAGTGAGGCTTGTCTCCGGTACGGGGCTAGTGAGGCTTGTCTCCGGTGCGGGGCTAGTGAGGCTTGTCTCCGGTACGGGGCTAGTGAGGCTTGTCTCCGGTGCGGGGCTAGTGAGGCTTGTCTCCGGTGCGGGGCTAGTGAGGCTTGTCTCCGGTGCAGGGCTAGTGAGGCGTGTCTCCGGTGCGGGGCTAGTGAGGCTTGATGAAAATCCAAGGTGACACAAGTTGATGGTGCAGATCTGCGATACAGTAATTGATTACTTGAAGTGGAATATTACAATCCATATGTGTGGATGGGGTCTAACATAGCCCATATTCAAGAAGTCAACCTCTCATAGACGACTTTAGAACAAACTAGGACATTAAAGCCTGCTTCTACCAGTATCGTTCTGTGGTAAATTTAGGACATTTAAGCATGTTTTTATCAATATCGTTATGTGGTAAATCTAGGACATTAAAGCTTGCTTTTACCAGTATCGTTCTGTGGTAAATTTAGGACATTAAAGCCTGATTCAATCAGTATCGTTATGTGGTAAATCTAGGACATTCAAGCTTGCTTTTACCGGTATCGTCCTGTGGTATATTTAGGACATTAAAGCCTGATTCTATCAGTATCGCTATGTGGTAAATCTAGGACATTAAAGCATGCTTTTTACCAGCATCGGTATGTATTAATCTAGGACATTAAAGCCTGCTTCTACTAGTATCATTATGTGGTAAATCTAGGACATTTAAGCATGTTTCTACCAGTATCGTTATGTGGACAATTAAGGACATTAAAGCCTGTATTATATCAGTATCGTTATGTGGTACATCTAGGACATTAAAGCATGCTATTACCCGTATCGTTATGTGGTACATCTAAGATGCTCTAAGCATCCTTCTACTAGTATCGTCATGTGGTACATCTACAACACTAAAGCATGCTTCTACTAGTATCATTATGTGGTAAATCTAGGACATTTAACCATGTTTCTACAAGTATCGTTATGTGGACAATTAAGAACATTGAAGCCGATTACATCAGTATCGTTATGTGGTACATCTAGGATGCTTTAAGCATGCTTCTACTAGTATCGTCATGTGGTGCATCTAGGACATTAAAGCCTGCTTCTACTAGTATCGTCATGTGGCACATCTAGGACATAAAAGCATACTTCTATCAGTACCATTATGTGGTTCATCTAGGACATTAAAGCATGCTTCTAGTAGTATCATTATATGGTACATCTAGGACATCAAGGCATGCTTTTACCAGTATCGTTATGTGGTACATATAGGACATTAAAGCATGCTAGTACTAGTATCATTTTGTGGTGCATCTTGGACAATGAAACTTGCTTCTACCAGTATCGTTATGTAGACAATGTAGGACATTAAAGCATGCTTCTACCAGTATCGTTAAGTGGTGCATCTAGGACATTAAAGCATGGTTTTAGTAGTAGTATTATGGGGTAAATCTAGGACAATGAAGCTTGCTTCTACCAGTATCGTTATTTGGACAATGTAGGACATTAAAGCGTGCTTTTACCAGTATCGTTATGTGGTACATATAGGACATTAAAGCATGCTTCTAGTAGTATCATTATGTGGTACATCTAGGACATCAAGGCATGCTTTTACCAGTATCGTTATGTGGAGAATAAAGGACATTAAAGTCTGCTTCTACCAGTATCATTATGTGGAACATCTAGGACATTAAAGCCTGCTTCTGCTAGTATCATTATGTGGTACATCTAGGACATTAAAGCATGCTTCTAGTAGTATCATTATGTGGTACATCTAGGACAATAAGGCATGCTTCTAGTAGTATCATTATGTGGTACATCTAGGACATCAAGGCATGCTTTTACCAGTATCGTTATGTGGTACATATAGGACATTAAAGCATGCTAGTACTAGTATCGCTATGTGAAGCATCTTGGACAATGAAGCTTGCTTCTACCAGTATCGTTATTTGGACAATGTAGGACATTAAAGCGTGCTTTTACCAGTATCGTAATGTGGTACATATAGGACATTAAAGCATGCTAGTACTAGTATCGCTATGTGAAGCATCTTGGACAATGAAACTTGCTTCTACCAGTATCGTTATGTGGACAATGTAGGACATTACAGCATGCTTCTACCAGTATCGTTATGCGGTGCAGCTATGACATTAAAGCATGCTTCTAGTAGTAGTATTATGTGGTAAATCTGTGACAATGAAGCTTGCTTCTACCAGTATCGTTATGTGGAGAATAAAGGACATTAAAGTCTGCTTCTACCAGTATCATTATGTGGAACATCTAGGACATTAAAGCCTGCTTCTGCTAGTATCATTATGTGGTACATCTAGGACATTAAAGCATGCTTCTAGTAGTATCATTATGTGGTACATCTAGGACAATAAGGCATGCTTTTACCAGTATCGTTATGTGGTACATATAGGACATTAAAGCATGCTAGTACTAGTATCATTATGTGGTGCATCTTGGACAATGAAACTTGCTTCTACCAGTATCGTTATGTGGACAATGTAGGACATTAAAGCATGCTTCTACCAGTATCGTTATGTGGTACATCTAGGACATTAAAGCATGCTTCTAGTAGTACTATTATGTTGTAAATCTAGCACAATGAAGCTTGCTTCTACTGGTATCGTTATGTGGACAATGTAGGACATTAAAGCATGCTAGTACTAGTATCATTATGTGGTGCATCTTGGACAATGAAACTTGCTTCTACCAGTATCGTTATGTGGACAATGTAGGACATTAAAGCATGCTTCTACCAGTATCGTTATGTGGTGCATCTAGGACATTAAAGCATGGTTTTAGTAGTAGTATTATGTTGTAAATCTAGGACAATGAAGCTTGCTTCTACCAGTATCGTTATTTGGACAATGTAGGACATTAAAGCATGTTTTTACCAGTACAATAATGTGGTACATGGAGGGCATTAAAGCATGCTAGTACTAGTATCATTATGTGGAGAATCTTGGATAATGAAACTTTCTTCTACCAGTATCGTTATGTGGACAATGTAGGACATAAAAGCATGCTTCTACTAGTTACGTCATGTGGTGCATCTAGGACATTAAAGCATGCTAGTACTAGTATCATTATGTGCAGCATCTTGGACAATGACACTTTCTTCTACCAGTATCGTTATGTGGACAATGTAGGACATTAAAGCATGCTTCTACTAGTATCGTCATGTGGTGCATCTAGGACATTAAAGCATGCTTCTACTAGTATCGTCATGTGGTGAATCTATGACATTAAAGCATGCTTCTACTAGTATCGTCATGTGGTACATCTAGGACATTAAAGCCTGCTTCTACTAGTATCATTATGTGTTAAATCTAGGACATTTAAGCATGTTTCTACAAGTATCGTTATGTGGAAAATTAAGGACATTAAAGCCTGATTATATCAGTATCGTTATGTGGTACATCTAGGACATTAAAGCATGCTTCTACCAGTATTGTCATGTGGTAAATCTATGACATCAAAGCATACTTCTACCAGTATCGTTATGTGGTACATCTAGGACATTAAAGCATGCTTCTAGTAGTATCATTGTGTGGTACCTATAGGACATTAAGGAATGATTTTACCAGTATCGTTATGTGGACAATGTAGGACATTAAAGCATGGTTCTACCACTATCGGTATGTGGTGCATCTAGGACATTAAAGCATGCTTCTAGTAGTAGTATTATGTGGTAAATCTAGGACAATGAAGCTTGCTTCTACCAGTATCATTATTTGGACAATGTAGGACATTAAAGGATGCGTTTACCAGTATCGTAATGTGGTACAAATAGGACATTAAAGCATGCTAGTACTAGTATCGCTATGTGGAGCATCTTGGACAATGAAACTCTCTTCTACCAGTATCGTTATGTGGACAATGTAGGACATTAAAGCATGCTTCTACTGGTATCTTTATGTGGTAAATCCAGGACATTAAAGCCTGCTTCTACTAGTATCGTCATGTGGTAAATCTAGGAATTTAAGCATGCTTCTACCAGTATCGTTATGTGGTACATCTAGGACATTAAAGCATGCTTCTACTGGTATCATTAGGTGGTGCATCTAGGACATTAAAGCATGCTTCTAGCAGTATTGTCATGTGGTAAATCTATGATATTAAAGGATGCTTCTACCAGTATCGTTATGTGGTTACATCTAGGACATTAAAGCATGCTTCTAGTAGTATCATTATGTGGTACATCTAGGACATTAAGGCATGCTTTTACCAGTATCGTTATGTGGTACATATAGGACATTAAAGCTGGCTTCTACGGGTATCTTTATGTGGTAAATCTAGGACATTAAAGCCTGTTTCTACTAGTATCGTCATGTGGTAAATCTAGGAATTTAAGCATGCTTCTACCAGTATCGCTATGTGATACATCTAGGACATTAAAGTCTGCTTCTACTGGTATCATTATGAGGTGCATCTTGGACAATGAAACTTGCTTCTACTGGTATCGTTATGTGGACAATGTAGGACATTAAAGCATGCTTCTACCAGTATCGTTATGTGGTGCATTTAAGACATTAAAGCATGCTTCTAGTAGTAGTATTATGTGGTAAATCTAGGACATTTAAGCATTTTCTACTTGTATCGTTATGTGGACTATGTAGGACATTAAAGGCTGCTTCTACCAGCAGTATCGTTATGTTGTAAATCTAGGACAATGAAGCTTGCTTCTACCAGTATCGTTATGAGGTACATCAGAAACATCCGTAACAACTGAACAATGTATAATTATATACTTAACAACACTGATGCTGGTATTTTTCATAAACTGATATGGATATCATGTGCCAGTGCATCATTGTGTACAACGTCTCCTGTCTTCAGATCCGAAATGTTCATTGTCTGTACAGTTGACAGAGGAGTCATTTCAATTCAGTTTTACTTGTTCAACCTCATGCTTTGGCCTACAACATGTTGTCTATGATTTTGTCAATTCAGGACAATAATAAATGCAGTTTTTGATGAGTAAGATTGCTAAGGGGGTAGTAAGGTTATGATATGATTTCACCCTCGTCTGCCTCAAGGTGGTCATGTCTGTATGGGTATACCATGGATAACAAATATACCACATTGAGTCTGTCTGTAGGCCATGGATAACAAATATACTGCACTGAGTGTGTCTGTATGGCTAGACCATGGATCACAAATATACCGCACTTAGTGTGTCTGTATGGCTAGACCACGGGACTCTGACTTGAATGGTGGCTACGCCGTGCTAAGCTTTTCTGTATGGCTGGACAACGGTGCTCTGACCTGAATAGTGACTATGTCGCACTGAGTGTGTCTATATGGCTAGACCACGGGACTCTGACCCGATGGTGGCTATACCGCACTTAGTGTGTCTGTGTGGCTAGACCACGGGACTCTGACCTGATGGTGGCTATACCGCACTTAGTGTGTCTGTGTGGCTAGACCACGGGACTCTGACCTGAATGGTGGCTATACCGCACTTAGTGTGTCTGTGTGGCTAGACAACGGGACTCTGACCTGATGGTGGCTATACCGCACTTAGTGTGTCTATATGGCTAGACCACGGGACTCTGACCCGATGGTGGCTATACCGCACTTAGTGTGTCTGTGTGGCTAGACAACAGGACTCTGACCTGATGGTGGCTATACCGCACTTAGTGTGTCTATATGGCTAGACCACAGGACTCTGACCTGAATGGTGCCTATACCGCACTTAGTGTGTCTGTGTGGCTAGACCACGGGACTCTGACCTGATGGTGGCTATACCGCACTTAGTGTGTCTGTGTGGCTAGACAACGGGACTCTGACCTGATGGTGGCTATACCGCACTTAGTGTGTCTATATGGCTAGACCACGGGACTCTGACCTGAATGGTGCCTGTACCGCACTTAGTGTGTCTGTGTGGCTAGACCACGGGACTCTGACCTGATGGTGGCTATACCGCACTTAGTGTGTCTGTGTGGCTAGACCACGGGACTCTGACCTGATGGTGGCTATACCGCACTTAGTGTGTCTGTGTGGCTAGACAACGGGACTCTGACCTGATGGTGGCTATACCGCACTTAGTGTCTCTGTATGGCTGGACAACGGGACTCTGACTTGATGGTGGCTATACCGCACTTAGTGTGTCTGTGTGGCTAGACAACGGGACTCTGACCTGAATGGTGGCTATACCACACTTAGTGTGTCTGTGTGGCTAGACCACGGGACTCTGACCTGAATGGTGGCTATACCGCACTGAGTGTTTATGTATGGCTTGACAACGGGACTCTGACCTGAATGGTGCCTATACCGCACTGAGTGTGTCTATATGGCTAGACCACGGGAATCTGACCTGAATGGTGGCTATACCACACTTAGTGTGTCTGTGTGGCTAGACCACGGGACTCTGACCTGAAATTTGACTGTATGTCTATATTGAAGGGTTGTGGTGTTACTTACTATTTGTTCCAAAGGTCACACAAATTGGATAGCTTGTCTTGGGGACTATACCACACAGTATTTGCTACTTACTTTCTGTTCTTAGGGGTTCTACCTAGTGGGATAACTGGCCTCGGTGGCTATACCGCACTGGTTGCGTCTGTTGCGAATCATTTTCACATAGCCGTCCTCACCCCACGATGATCCCCAGCTGTAAATACGAACAACATGAACTATAATACTTGAGTCTATGATTGTACGTATACACACGTCTCCTGTGTGTTCAAGTCGTATCTTAATTTGCAAGCTAAATTGTAGACATACTGACCACAATGTAATAACTGCTAACAGTCAAACATGCCGAACACAAGCAATCTGGCTAAACGATTGGGCACAGTGTCAATACACATGGCTTACTTGTATGTACATAACTATAAAGACATGGAGTAGAATCAATCCATCTACAGGGCTGTGAACTCAAACGAGTATATTAGGTCATACATGTACCTATCTTGTTGTAAACTGTAAGCATTCGAGAAACAGGTATGCTGAGTTTTCGAGATTTACCTGTTTTTGACCAGCCAGTAGTCCTGCCCTTTCAGAGTGCCGTAGCCGACGGCGAGCACGGCGTGGTCCAGTTGGTGGTGCTGCACCGTTTCTCGCTGTAGACACCTGCCAGTAGGAAGCAGTAAAACTCACATTTTCTTTGTATGACCACACGAAGCTCTCAAACTACTGCTATGCAGTAATGAAGACAAACCAAAACGGCGAATAAAATAATATTTTACATGCTTGCTCTCGATACAACTGGAGTGGTATTGTTTGATATTGTCTGTGCTATTAAGATTGAAAATCAACCGTGGATAGTTTTCCGTAATTCCAGAATGACGGGTTGGTTGACAGATATTTGTGCCGTGAGATCCCTTGCATGAAAGAGATCCCATTGTCATGAAGTATTTAAAGGAATATGTACTCAATAACCTGTTCAAACTGCGTGTTAGGGAGACTCTATTCACTCAAATAGATGACAGAAGCGTAGAACCTGGAGTTTTCTGCGGATAGTGTCCACGTCGGTCCGTCACGTAGATCAAATCTCCGATATAATATTACAGACATATTCTTACTAACTTATAGTAAATTCTTGAAGAACTCTGGAAAATCAAACGTGGCTTAATCTACATCACGGTGTCACCCACATGATATGGAACTTATTATTGTGTATTGTATATTTCAATTATGTTAGATACATAGTTGTCCACGTTTTGTGTTAAGTGTGTTACACTGTTCATGGGAACGTGTACCTTAGTATTGATTATTTATAGTGTGTTTGTATTGTCACGTTATCGTTCTTGGATGGTTGCCTCAGTCAAAATGTACACATCCTACATGTTACTGACTTACCACCCTTGTACAGCTGGAAGGACTTGTGCGAGGCGTCAATGGCAACCGATACAGGACCAACAGATCCTACAGCTGACTTAAGGTCCGACTCGCTGCCTCTGCGGATGTCGGTGTGACCGGTGCAGTTGGCGACGACTTTGGAGGCGTCATACTTGCACGTTGAATCCTGCAATGCACACGTCCACTGTGTAACACTATACGTGCTGGAAACATATTTTGCTATCTGAATTGGGAACAATCTTTATAATTGGTGGCCATGCTGCCCTAATAACAATTTTCAGAACCACCATTTCCCTGATATTAGCAATCACATAACTATCTGCACACAAAAGGAAACAAGTAAAACAAAGTAATCTGTCAAGCAAACTTTAGGAATGCTTACATTAGCAAAGTATGGGTATGCCTGCTCCAATTGAATGCCGTACTTATGGACGTAATTGAAGGCGTAATCCACCCATCCGCCGTTACAGCCGCTTTCCCTGAAGTTTCGAGAACAGTCCACCAGCTGCTGCTCGCTGAGGGAGATGAGACGACCCGTCTTACGGAAGTGTTGGCCTTCCAAGGAACCAGTCTACCGGGACATACACCATGAAATGTAACATGCTGTGTTGT
Organism: Haliotis cracherodii; assembly: GCF_022045235.1. NCBI lineage: Eukaryota > Metazoa > Mollusca > Gastropoda > Lepetellida > Haliotidae > Haliotis > Haliotis cracherodii. The sequence continues at coordinate 38,593,272 of NW_027266286.1, forward strand.
CAGGGACTATTCTACAACAGCATACCATCATCACATATAACATGTTGTGTTGTCAGGGACTATTCTACAACAGCATACCATCATCACATATAACATGTTGTTTTGTCAGGGACTATTCTACAACAGCATACCATCATCACATATAACATGTTGTGTTGTCAGGGACTATTCTACAACAGCATACCATCATCACATATAACATGTTGTGTTGTCAGGGACTATTCTACAACAGCATACCATCATCACATATAACATGCTGTGTTGTCAGGGACTATTCTACAACAGCATACCATCATCACATATAACATGTTGTGTTGTCAGGGACTATTCTACAGCAGCATACCATCATCACATATAACATGCTGTGTTGTCAGGGACTATTCTACAACAGCATACCATCATCACATATAACATGCTGTGTTGTCAGGGACTATTCTACAACAGCATACCATCATCACATATAACATGTTGTGTTGTCAGGGACTATTCTACAACAGCATACCATCATCACATATAACACGTTGTGTTGTCAGGGACTATTCTACAACAGCATACCATCATCACATATAACATGTTGTGTTGTCAGGGACTATTCTACAACAGCATACCATCATCACATATAACACGTTGTGTTGTCAGGGACTATTCTACAACAGCATACCATCATCACATATAACATGTTGTGTTGTCAGGGACTATTCTACAACAGCATACCAACATCACATATAACATGTGTTGTCAGGGACTATTCTACAGCAGCATACCATCATCACATATAACATGTTGTGTTGTCAGGGACTATTCTACAGCAGCATACCATCATCACATATAACATGTTGTGTTGTCAGGGACTATTCTACAGGAACATAACATTATCACATGTGACACCTTGTGTCCACAGAAACAAAACATCGAGTGCTATACACTGTGTTGTAATACAGTCGTAACTGGGTTTATAGCAGCTTTGACTGATGTGGCGAGTGTGTCCTGGAGCATCACTAGTTCTATATTAGAAGGTGTGTACTCGTGAACAAATTGTGCTATGTTAGCGAATGTGTACTCGTGCAACAGTAGTGCTATAACTAGTATACGTGTATATGCCTTTGTAGTTGTGCTGTTGTAGCCTGTATATACCTTTGTAGTTGTGTTGTTGTAACCTGTATTTACACTTGTAGTTGTGCTGTTGTAACCTGTATATACCCTTGTAGTTGTGCTGTTGTAACCTGTATATACCTTTGTAGCTGTGCTGTTGTAACCTGTATATACCTTTGTACGTGTGCTGTTGTAACCTGTATATACACTTGTAGTTGTGCTGTTGTAACCTGTATATACCCTTGTAGTTGTGCCGTTGTAACCTGTATATACCTTTGTAGCTGTGCTGTTGTAACCTGTATATACCTTTGTACGTGTGCTGTTGTAACCTGTATATACACTTGTAGTTGCACTGTTGTAACCTGAATATACCTTTGTAGTTGTGCTGTTGTAACATGTATATACCTTTGTAGTTGTGCTGTTGTAACCTGTGTATACCTTTGTAGTTGTGCTGTTGTAACCTGTATATACCTTTGTAGTTGTGCTGTTGTAACATGTGTATACCCTTGTAGTTGCACTGTTGTAACCTGTATATACCTTTGTAGTTGTGCTGTTGTAACATGTGTATACCTTTGTAGTTGTGCTGTTGTAACCTGTGTATACCCTTGTGGTTCTGCTATTGTAACAGGTATATATCCTAGTAGTTGTGCTGTTGTAACGTGTATACACGCTTGTGGTTGTGCTGTTGCAACGGGTTTATACTCTTGTAGTTGTGCTGTTGTAACGTGTATAGTCTCATGTAGTTGTGCTGTTGTTAGGGGTATATACGCTTGTGGTTGCGCTGTTGTAACGGGTGTGTACCATTGTAGTTGTGCTCTTGTAACGGGTATATATTCTTGTGGTTGTGCATTTGTAACATGTATTTACTCTTGTTGTTCTGTTGTAACGGATATATACCATTGTAGTTGTGCAGTTGTAACGGGTATATACCCTTGTAGTTGTGCTGTTGTAACGTGTATAATCTCATGTAGTTGTGCTGTTGTAACGTTTATATACTCCAGTGGTTGTGCTGTTGTTGTATAAGTGACTGAGGACTCACTGTGCTGAATGCCCAACAGGAACCACACTGACCCTAAAAGAGACATATACTAAAAAAGGTATAAGCATATCATCATAACCTGTGTCCAGATACTCATAGACGCCTACCAACATTGTAACCAATGTTTTTACATATATCATACCTAGTAATAACAAATATTACTTGCATACCTTAGCTTGGTGTGGACCTGCTTTGTAACAAAAAGGTTCCTGTCTACATACCTGTCCAAGATGATTTACATACCTGACAAATGTTTTCTGTATGCATGACCAAAATGATCTACGTACCTGACCAAGATGATCTACATACCTGACCAATATGATCTATATACCTGACAAATGTATTATGTATTCTACATACGTGATCAAGATGATCTACATACCTAACCAGGATGATCTACAAACCTGACCAAGGTGATCTGTATACCGGATAAAGATGATCTACATACCTGACAAATGTAGTCTGTATGCATGACCAAAATGATCTACATACATGACCAAGATGATCTGTATACCTGACCAATATGATCTACATACCTGACAAATGTATTCTGTGTACCTGACCCAGATGATCTCTATATCTGACCAAGAGATCTACGCGCCTGACCAAGGTGATCTGTATACCTAACCAATGTGATCTTCATACCTGACAGATGTATTCTGTATACCTGACTAAGATGATCTACATACCTGACCAAGATGATCTATTAGCCGACCAAGATAACTACATACCTGACCAAGATTATCTACATACCTGACAAATGTATTCTGTATGCCTGACCAAAATGATCTCTATATCTGACCAAGATGATCTACATACCTGACAAATGTATTCTGTATGCCTGACCAAAATGATCTCTATATCTGACCAAGATGATCTACATACCTGACCAAAATGATCTACATACCTGATCAAGTTGATCTACACACCTCACCAAGATGATCTGTATACCTGACCAAGGTGATCTACATACCTGAGTAATATGATCTACAAACCTGACCAAGGTGATATGTGTACCTGATCAAGATGATTTGTATACCTGAGCAATATGATCTATATACCTAACTAGGATGATATGTTTATTTGACCAAGATCATCTACATACCTTAACAAGGTTGTCTGTATACCTGAGCAATATGATCTATAAACCTGACCAAGATGTTCTGTATACCTGACCAAGATGTTCTGTATACCTGACCAAGATGTTCTGTATACCTGACCAAGATGTTCTGTATACCTGACCAAGATGTTCTGTATACCTGACCAAGATGTTCTGTATGCCTGACCAAGATGTTCTGTATACCTGACCAAAATGTTCTGTATACCTGGCCAAGATGTTCTGTATACCTGACCAAGATGTTCTGTATACCAGAGCAATATGATCTATATACCAGACCAAGATGATCTGTATACGAGACCAAAATGTTCTGTATACCTGACCAAGATGTTCTGTATGCCTGACCAAGATGTTCTGTATACCTGACCAAGATGTTCTGTATACCTGACCAAGATGTTCTGTATACCTGACCAAGATGTTCTGTATACCTGAGCAATATGATCCATATACCTGACCAAGATGTTCCGTATACGAGACCAAGATGTTCAGTATACCTGAGCAATATGATCTATATACCTGACCAAGATGTTCTGTATACCTGACCAAAATGTTCTTTATGCCTGACCAAGATGTTCTGTATACCTGAGCAATATTATCTATATCTGTATACCTGACCAAGATGTTCTTTATGCCTGACCAAGATGTTCTGTATACCTGAGCAATATGATCCACATACCTGACCAAGATGTTCTGTATACCTGAGCAATATGATCCATATACCTGACCAAGATGTTCTATATAGCTGACCAAGATGTTCTGCATACCTGACCGAGATGATCTACATTGATGAAGAAGGCGTAGGGGTTAAACGGGAATTCCAACTGATATCATCCTCGAAAAGGAAACTATAACTCGAGGGCTCGAGTTGGGTGTGTGTGACCCAGCTTCATGTCGAAACAAGCAATGAAGAAAGTTTGCATACACTATCTTCTCTTGGTGGTATAAAGCTGATTTCAAGGGAGGTTCGTTCTCAATTGTGAGATATATACTAAAATTAAAACCTGCCAGTTGCAGTACCAACGTCAAATTAAATATATTCAACCTAACTGCATTCGACGAAGATACTATAAACACAGAATAGACGAAGAAATTAATATAAAGTGAAATGATACGATTAAAATCTAGTTTTCCTTCAGGTTCTGGTATCATATGTTCAAACATTGAAAACACATTAACAATTGAACGTTAGGAATAACAAAATAAACAGAAAAGCTACCTGATCTTTGACTGGGGTGACATATCCACGTGTTCTCCAGTCAATCTGGTCCGGCAGTTGGTCATCTGGCAGGGAGAGGTGTGAAGGTATGCCGTGAGAAGTCCGCTGAATGAGGCGCTCAAGGCGCATGTAACTGCTGAATTCGTCATGTGTCTGATAGAATATACATCATATAAAACAGAACATCCAGTATAAGTAGCCGCTGTACCACGTTTGGGATTATGTACTGACGATCATAAGAAAAAATATCGACGTTGTCTTTTAAAATATGTGCTGAACCGCAAAAGAAACGTCACCATGGATAGATATATGAGTGAGTGAGTATGGTTTTACGCCGCTTTTAGCAATATTCCAGCAACAACACGGCGGGGGACACCAGAAATGGGCTTCACACATTGTACCCATGTCGAGAATCGAATCCGGGTCTTCAGCGTGACGAGCGAACGCTTTAACCACCAGGCTACCCGACCGCCCCTGGATAGATACTAGTATATGAGAAACCTTATTTGTCCAAACACTGTAAACATACTTTGAGACATATTAAAACGTTGAAACTTGGCAAAACTGATCATCAAGGTTGAAATGTAAGTGTCAAATGGTCTTAAAGTGAAACACAACACTAGTCTCTGAGAAAATGGCATCACAAGTCAGTATCTCGTGTCTCCGCCATGTGCATTGATGACTGCCGTGTAACGTCGATACTTGGAATGGATGAGGCGGTTGATGAAGGCCATAGGCACTTGAGCCCACACTCTGAGGAACGCCTGACGCTGCTCAGATACAGTTGTCGGCCTCGGTCGGACGTCATTCAGCCGTCTTTGAATCTCGTCCCACAGGTACTCAATGGGATTTAAATTGGGACTGAGGGCAGGCCACTACATGGTTCTGATGCCATTCTGCTGGAGGAAGTCTCTTGATGCTCTCGCAGTGTGGGTACGGGCGTTATTATGTTGAAACTCGTGGTTGTGGTGACGTGCCAAATGAGGTATGGCGTGTGGTCTCAAGACTTGATCAATTACCGAGCTGCGGTGACACCATTGCCTCTACTTGGACCGATGTTCTGGAAGACCACAGGGCCAACCCTATGTGCAAGACTTTTCCACCCCACACTATGATGCTCGGACCACCCCACGAGTCTCTCTGAAGAACACAAGCATCCGAATAACGTTCCCCGCGGCGTCGCCAGACTCTCTCTCTCTATCTGACATCTGCTGTTGAGATACAGTAACGGCTTTTGTCTGCGAAGAGGTCTCTTCTCCACTGCTGGTTGCCCACTGAAGACGGTCCCGGCGATGACGTGGTGTCAGAATGGGTCCTCGGTGTGGCCCGTGACAGTGGAGGTCTGCTCGTCAATCGTCGACGCACGGTGTCCGCACTAATGTGTCGCTGGTGTGTCCCCATGGTCTGTCGAGCAGTTTCCGCACCAGTAACAAAGCGATCTTAAAGATAATGTCGCACAATCTGAGGATCCTGACGTCGGGTGGTGACCCTTTGTCTTCCACTAAGTGGTCGGTCATCTGTAGTGTTGGTGGTCTGGTACCATTGCTGGAGCCTGTATATGGTCCTTACGTTGACTTGAGATGCATTGGCTACTTGCCGGGCGGTTTGTCCAGCTTGCATTCGTCCAAGGGCTTGGTGTCGCTGATTTCTTGGCAATCCAGGCATGTGGTAGCAGTTCAATAACGAATGAATGTTATCGGATCTGGAAGGAATTTTATAGAGCAAGAAATGGGGGAACGGAACTCACATGCATCGGGTTACCATGGCCGTTGCCGTGACGCGTTTTGGCGATCGGTTTTATTGTCATCTGCTTTGTTTTTTATCATCAAACATCATTTTTCCGGACACGCTAATGTTAAATTTTAGAAACAATGACAAACATTACCCAGATATATAAATGACAACTTTTTCATGCAATGTTACTTGGGGTGATGTTTCTTTTGCGGTTCAGTATATAAATAGTTATCATTCGTGGAAGGTCATATAGGTGATAGTATTTTTCTTTTCGTTATTGTGCTTGGACGGTGCTGCACGTGTAAAATTCTCTTTTGAAAAAAAACTTGTAATGGACGTGATGCATGATATCCGTGCACATAAGGGCATAAAAACTGTGGCACGATAACCGAACGAACAGAGAGAGCTTTTTGAATGGTTGGGGGCAAGTTATAAGCACGTCGCAAGAGTAATGCACCATTTTGTTACAGCGTTACAGGATCACCGGGAGAACAGCAGGCATGCCAGGAAGTCACAACCGCAATTGAGGACCGTTATTTCCGCGCCTTGACCCTTAACAGATGGAATCCCGTAACATATTCCTTAAGCCCCCTTTACACAGGGCTGCGACCTTTGTGCCACCTTTGAGCGATCGAAAACTGGCCAGGATGCTCAATGGTCGCCTGAACCCAGAAAATCATGTTTCTGTGTAACTGCCCCAGCAGTTGTTCAGCAGTAACTGCTCGAGTTGTTCAGCGTCTGCAACCACAATGAAACCCTGCCGGTACAAGCCCTCCATTAATAGGCAGGTTGAGGAGGCACTACAGGTAGCTCAAAGGAGACAGAAAAGAGGCAGAAGTCTTGCCCTGGTGTCTCAAGGGTTTCCGTGGTCGCCGAATGGAGGCACGGCGGTCGCCACAGTCATCGTTCAATGCACGCTGTTGGTCGCCCAAAGGTGGCACAAGGGAGGCAGAAGCATCGCCCAGATTAACGGAATACATTTGCAGCAGAACGCATCTTCTACCTGGCGACCATTTGGCGACCACTGTGCCTTCATTCTGCAACAACGGCAATGCTTGTGCCTCCCTTCTGCCTCCTTTGAGCCACTCTTGAGCAACCAACCTCCTCGGCGACCCTTGTGCGACTGTTTTGAACATGTTCAAAAAATTCACGGCGACCATGGCGTCCATGGCGATGTCTGAACCTCCCGTGTACCACCTTGGAACGACCTAGGCAACCATTCTGCCTCCTTTGAGCCTCCAGCGACGACCTGGCAAATTGTGTGGTCGCACACGGGAGGCACAAAGGTCGCCATCCTGTGTAAAGGCCCCATTAGCTGCACAGACTGTGCTTGGCGTTTCAACCGGACAATGCAAGACCTCAAAACAGCTCGTATTTTACAACAGTTTCTGAAAGCCCTTCCACCAGACGTATCATCCAAAACATCTTTGGGATCGTCTTGACCAGAACGTCTGACGCCGTCCCAATCCTCCAATGAACAGAGATCAAATGGTACAAAAACTGAGAGAGGATTGGAGGGCAAGTCCTGATGACGGCATTAGCCAACCCCGTCCGACGTGGTGTGCATGCTTGTATGTTGGAGACCACCCCGCATTTTACTCCTGATGCTACGTGGGATCTGTTGTGTTGTAACTTGTTGTCAATGGTGTGTTTAACAGAGTTTATATCTCGCCAAATGATTATACTTTCGTATTTCAATATTTGCACAATATGTTTGTTTGTTGTTCAACACCGCATTCAACAATATTCCAGCTATATGACGGCGGTCTGTAAATAATCGAGTATCGACCAGACTATCCAGTGAATCAGATCATGAGCATCGAACTTCACAAATTGGCATACGATGACATGCCTCAACTAAGTCAACGAGCCTGACCACCTGATCCCAATAGTCGCATCTTACGACAAGCATAGTCGCCCCTTACGATAAGCATGTGTTGCTGAAGACCTATTCTCTACCCGGATTTTCACGGGTCGCGTCAACATGTGATTTGTGATTTGATTTTATCATTTTAAAGACTGATAGGTATACTTTCTTTTAATCGTCATTTAGTATGTACACAGTCAGTCCCCGGTGCACTCTAATGTTCCTGTTTATCTCGACTTCCACATGTGCATGTGAGGCATACTTTTCCTAGATGCTTTCCTGAATATAAACATGACTCATGCTTACCATATCAGAGAACCGGTTGATGCCCATGTAGAAGGAGCTGACCCCTTTTGTGTACAGTGTGTTGTGGTCAGCAATGTATTGCAGGTTGTCTTTGAAAGTTTCGTACCTTTGGCTCTCTGAGTCAAAGTCGCGGAACATTTTACCTGAAATACATTTCGACTCTACTCCAGGATTTAGCTTAAATCCATTAATGCAGTATCATTATCAAAACGTTTTCTTGTGAAGAGGAAATATATACATTAAAAAAATCATAAATGTTGAACAGGTTCGAGTAACCAACAAAGTAGATGCAGTTCATCCATAATCCGACAAAGGCAAAGACATACAGGCCTAGACTGTGTCACACCAACATAGGAGGATATCTGCTGAGGTATTAGACCACAGTGAAGCAGTCAGCTGCCCATCGATTATTCACAGACTGATGGAGTCATCAGACACCACAAACCAATGCTATTTGTTCCCAAGTATTAATCCATACGATGTAACGTTAAATGTTAAAAGAATATTTACTGTTAAACCATGACTAACTTTCTTGTTGGATTCATATTTCAAAGTTTAGGTAAAGCCGAGTTGATTATCAATGGTCACATGGGTACTTATTGTTTGCATTATATCTGCCAATGTCTAAGTACCGTGTGTGTTCTTGAAAATCTGCCACTCTTCATAGAAGGAGAAGGATGTCCTGGCTGCTGTCGACACCTGACGCCCGAGGCTACCCATGTTGAACCTCTCCACAAACTTCAACTGGCCCATGACACACGGCAGACACATCCACACCAGTAGAAGGTACTGCATGTTGTCACTAGATGTTTCCGTAGATGCTTCAACAAATACAACATTGTCATGACATGCAGTATGTGTTTCATATACCCAACTCGCACACTGAATATAGGAAGCCCTACAGATTAATACAGTGATATCAAGACGACCCCTTGGGATCCGCAGAGGCCACGGGACACGCACTTGTTACACATCATTGGATAGAGGTACGTCGTTTTTCTTCCACTGTCGATCGTATGTGTCATTGAATTTTCTCGCGTTATCTTGATTCACATCTGTAGTGTTCTACATTGTTGGAAAGCTGGCAAAGTTTAAAGGCACCGTTAATCTTTTGGACTCCCTCCGTTACAAACCGATATGCATGACAGCATGTGTGTGTCTGTGTTTTCACTGTACTTGTGGGTAGGGGCATGTCAGAGGTGTGTGTGCATTTCTGAGCGTGAATTCATTGTCCATGTTGTATGTTGTGGGTTCGCGTGTAGCACTGCATCTTTCCGAGGCAATGGAGTTAACTGACTATAAAAGTCCAGTTTCCACCCTTGCCGAACTAGGCTGGAATTCTTCGAGTTATGTCCCTTTTAAGCCTCTCCTATGGACCAATCGGATTCCACATCTCGTAACACTTGCATTTGTTTCAAACAAAATGGTAAAACGTTCTGATCAATAATCTAAGATCTATATTGTATAACGGGTCTTACATCGCGTCAAATCCCGTGAGCACATTGATTAAAAACAAGAAAAGGATTTGGAAAATATCTGTTTACAACGAATTTGCGGACAGTTTACGAACCGGATTTCGATTTTCGATTTTCGAGCGGTTTTGATTGGATTATGTATAGACTCGTTAGTCCAGCCAAAATGTTAATCCGTAATACCAGCCTGGTTCGGCAAGGGTGGAAACTAGACTTTTAAAGTTAGCTAACTCTCTTGCCTCGGGAGGGATGCCATTTTGTTTGAAGCAAATGCAAGTGATATCGTCACGGTATGTGGTAGTTACATACCCTATGGAACAGGGTAAACGGAAGTGACGTTAAGGCACGTTGAATGAAGTTGAATAAAGCATCATGCTAACGATGTGGTTATGTTGTGATCGCAAACTAGCATGTAAACATGGTGTCAGAAGCGGCCAATTCACGTCTAATGGCTGTTGAAGTATGAAAAGTGAGAAAAAAATTGGCGTTCGCGTTGATGTGTGGGTCAATTTCGGCGGGCGAGGTTGGTGACCTAGTGAATGAAAGCAAAATGGCGGCAGCTAAGAAAGGATTGATGATCACAACATAGGTTGTACAGGTGTTGAACGGTTGTACAGCTAGGTCGAATGTGGTGGATTCAGGTTATACAAGTGTTGGACAATTGTACAGCTAGATCGTATGTGGTGGATTCGGGTTCTACAGGTGTTGGACAATTGTACATCTACGTCGTAAATGGTGGATTCAGGTTGTACAGGTGTTGGAAAACTGTACATCTAGGTCGTATGTGGTGGATTCAGGTTATACCGGGGTTGGACAATTGTACATCTAGGTCGTATGTGGTGTATTTAGGTTGTACAGGTGTTGGACAATTGTACAGCTAGGTCATATGTTGTGGATTCAGGTTGCACAGGTGTTGGATAATTGTACAGCTAGGCCATATATGGTGGATTTAGGTTGTACAGGTGTTGGACAATTGTACATCTAGGTCGTATGTGGTGTATTTGGGTTGTACGGGTGTTGGACAATTGTACATCTAGGTCGTATCTGGTGGATTCGGGTTGTACAGGTGTTGGACAGTTGTACAGCATGATCGTATGTGGTGGAACCAGGTTGGACAGGTGATGGACGATTGTACATCAAGGTTGTATATGGTAGATTGAGGTTGTTCAGATGTTGGACAAATTTACATCTAGGTCATATCTGGTAGATTCAGGTTTGACAGGTGTTCGACAATTGTACATCCAAGTCGTATGTGGTGGATTCAGGTTGTACAGGTGTTGGTCAATTGTACATCTAGGTCGTATGTGGTGGATTGAGGTTGTTCAGGTGTTGGACAATTGTACATCTAGGTCGTATGTGGTGAATTCAGGTTATTTAGGTGTTGGACAATTGTACATCTAGGTCGTATGTGGTGGATTCAGGTTGTACAGGTGTTGGACAATTGTACATCTAGGTCGTATGTGGTGAATTCAGGTTATTTAGGTGTTGGACAATTGTACAACTAGGTTGTATCTGGTGGATTCAGGTTGTACTGGGGTTGGACAATTGTACAGCTAGGTCGTATGTGGTGTATTCAGGTTGCACAGGTTTTGGACAATTGTACATCTAGGTCGTATGTGGTGGATTCAAGTTGTTCAGGTGTTGGACAATTGTACATCTAGGTCGTATGTGGTGGATTCTGGTTGCACAGGTGTTGGACAATTGTACATCTAGGTCGTATGTAGTGGATTCAGGTTGCACAGGTGTTGCACAATTGTACATCTAGGTTGTATCTGGTGGATTCAGGTTGTACAGGTGTTGGTCAACTGTACATCTAGGTCGTATGTAGTGGATTCAGTTTGTACAGGTGTTGGACAATTGTACAGCTATGTCGTATGTGGTGGATTCAGGTTGCACAGGTGTTGGACAATTGTACATCTATGTCGTATGTGGTGGATTCAGGTTGTACAGGTGTTGGTCAATTGTACATCTGGGTCATATGTGGTGGATTCAGGTTTTACAGTTGTTGGGCAATTGTACAGCTATATCGTATGTGGTGGATTCAGACTGCACAGGTGTTGTACAATTGTACATCTAAGTCGTATGTGGTGGATTTAGGTTGTACAGGTGTTGGACAATTGTACATCTAGATCGCATGAGGTGGATTCAGGTTGTACATTTTTTGGACAATTGTACAGCTATGTTGTATGTGGTGGATTCAGGTTGCACAGGTTTTGGACAATTGTACATCTAGGTCGTATGTGGTGGATTCAAGTTGTTCAGGTGGTGGACAATTGTACATCTAGGTCGTATGTGTTGGATTCTGGTTGCACAGGTGTTGGACAATTGTACATCTAGGTCGTATGTAGTGGATTCAGGTTGCACAGGTGTTGCACAATTGTACATCTAGGTTGTATCTGGTGGATTCAGGTTGTACAGGTGTTGGTCAACTGTACATCTAGGTCGTATGTAGTGGATTCAGTTTGTACAGGTGTTGGACAATTGTACAGCTATGTCGTATGTGGTGGATTCAAGTTGCACAGGTGTTGGACAATTGTACATCTATGTCGTATGTGGTGGATTCAGGTTGTACAGGTGTTGGTCAATTGTACATCTAGGTCATATGTGGTGGATTCAGGTTTTACAGTTGTTGGGCAATTGTACAGCTATATCGTATGTGGTGGATTCAGACTGCACAGGTGTTGTACAATTGTACATCTAAGTCGTATGTGGTGGATTTAGGTTGTACAGGTGTTGGACAATTGTACATCTAGGTCGCATGAGGAGGATTCAGGTTGTACAGTTGTTGGACAATTGTACAGCTATGTTGTATGTGGTGGATTCAGGTTGTTCAGGTGTTGGACAATTGTACATCTAGGTAATATCTGGTGGATTCAGGTTGTACATGTGTTGGACAATTGTACATCTAGGTCATATCTGGTTGATTCAGGTTGTACATGTGTTGGACAATTGTACATCTAGGTCGTATATGGTGGATTCAGGTTGTTCAGGTGTTGGACAATTGTACATCTAGGTCGTATATGGTGGATTCAGGTTGTACTGGGGTTGGACAATTGTACAGCTAGGTCGTATGTGGTTCATTCAGGTTGTTCAGTTGTTGGACAATTGTACATCTAGGTCGTATATGGCGGATTCAGGTTGCACGTGTGTTGGACAATTGTACATCTAGGTCGTATGTGGTGGATTCAGGTTGCACAGGTGTTGGACAATTGTACATATAGTTCGTATGTGGTGGATTTAGGTTGAACAGGTGTTGGACAATTGTACATCTAGGTCGTATGTGGTGGATTTAGGTTGTACAGGTGTTGGACAATTGTACATCTAGGTCGTATTGTCGTGGATTGAGGTTGTTAAGGTGTTGGACAATTGTACTGCTAGGTCATATGTGGTGGATTCAGGTTTTACAGGTGTTGGACAATTGTACATCTAGGTCGTATGTAATGGATTCATGTTGTTCAGGCGTTGGACAATTGTACAGCTAGGTCGTATGTGGTGGATTCAGGTTGTATACGTGTTGGACAATTGTACATCTAGGTCGTATATGGTGGATTCAGGTTGTACACGTGTTGGACAATTGTACATCTAGGTCGTATGTGGTGGATTCAGGTTGTTCAGGCGTTGGACAATTGTACAGCTAGGTCATATGTGTTGGATTCAGGTTTTTGAGGCGTTTGACAATTGTACAGCTAGGTCGTATGTCGTGGATTCAGGTTGTACACGTGTTGGACAATTGTACATCTAGGTCGTATATGGTGGATTCAGGTCGTTCAGGCGTTGGACAATTGTACATCTAAGTCGTATGTGTTGGATTCAGGAGGCAGACACATACGACGCAATCGAAGACACACCTACTCATGGTTCTCCAGACTACCAGACTACGATGAACATCGCCAGAGTGAAGACGATTGGCAGGCGAAGATGACACCGTGTGAGCGGGCAGCAGTCTCAGATACGTTGCCACTGCCTTTGAAGATGTCAAAGACACATGTTGCTACAGAGTCCGAGCCGGCGGTGGTACAGCACTAGCCGACCACGAGGTCAGGTCATGTTGTCAAGAAACCTAAAAGACTGGACTTGTGATTGTGAAATGTGATTGAGGTGACTGAGTTCAGGAACTGTATTTTTGAGAGAAAAAGGCATGTCACGGTATGTGGCATACCTACATACCCTATGGAATGAAAACTTCGAAAGTATTAAATGACAATAACCTTTCTCTAAATTGAAAACAAAGTACGTTTATCTCCATACTACTATGACGAATTTATGAACGATTTTATAAGGAACTCTCTCATTGTGTAGGCGTCGATGCGTGATATGGTCACTGCCTTCGACGAGAGCAATGAAAAGGGGTGTATGGTTTTGTCCACAAGCAAAGTGAAACAAAGTACATATCAAAGCAACAAAAATAACATTAAATTTGTTCAATTCAACATTAATGTTTTCTATTTTCGGCAATATGAAACCGTAATAAAGTTGTTCATCCCAGAGACCATATAATAGAGGGACGGCCCTCTAGCCTATGCGCGAAACCATCAGTGCTACGGCTTGTACTGCGCAGCCTGTCCGGAAGCGAGCCGAAACGCGTTCACTGCAGTCATCGTTGTCGCCTTTTTTTCCCATACAAAAGATATATTTTACAATACAAAATTACACTGATGTATTTCTTAACATTGTTAACATTACAACTGAGATTTGTTGATGCCCTAAAGCATGTCGTTGTCACTGTATTTGATGACTGTGATCACGCTTCGTCTTTGTCCGAGAGAACAAAATGGCGCACATGTAAAATTGGCAAAAGTGCAGATTTTGATTTTCAATAACGGCCTCTAATTCGCGATGAAAGTCCTTGGTTACCGAGGTGTATAAAAAGGAAATATGTTAAAAATTGGCTTAGTGCCATTTACAAATTTAGGGCGGATGCGATATTTCAGATTTTGACTCCAGAAATGGGACTAAATCTGACTTTTCCCGAAATAATTACACCACAACTCTTAATTTTCGCATGCTTTCAGACGAATGTGTTCCTATCATCGGTCCTGAATTAAATAGTTTCACATTCATCACGATTTCCCCTCTGGCTTGGTACCAAAGTTATTTAGGTACGATCGGTAGGTGTTTTTGTATGATTTTTGGCGCAAGGCCATATTTTACGTCACATATTTTAAATTAAGTTACCATATAGCAGACGAAATAACATGCATTTTGTCTGTGATTATCATTCGCATATATCTTTTGAAACATTATACAAAGTGACTTATATTGTATTATATTAGAATTGTTTTTGTAAGACGCGTATTTTTTTTACCATTGCTTTCGCCATTTTTTCGTAAGTTTAACTTTGTTTCAGTTAGGCTTCTATCACATATCGCGCATATACTACATACTACAATACTACATATATGTTATCTTCTGAAGATTTTGTCTGTATTAATCATGACTACATTTAATCAGTTATTTATTTTATGCCGTGTAAATATTGATTATGAGCAAAATGATCTTGGCCTAAACCCAATCATAATAATGTAAATATGATGAAGGTACTACTTACTTTGTGTATTTACACAACAATGAAAACATCATACAAAAATATAAATCCGTTACATGAAATATTTGTATTATAAAATTATCATTTGCTTTGTAAATGCCAAGAAAAAAGAAGGATTATATCGGCAGTCGTCGGGAGAGAAGTTCCAGACAACAAGGTCGAAGGTGTCAAACTTATCTCGCTCCAGCAAACCCTATTATCACTGCTAGACCCAAACTGGCAGTAACCAATAACATTTGATTCTTTCGAAGCCCATTGTCAGACACATCGAAAATTCATTTAACAACGCTCGTAGTTTAATGTGTATTTTTAATTCATTGGAACTATTAGCATTATAGAATAGTAGCGAATTTACATGAAATAAAAACATTAATATGGCGTCATTTTTTTTCTGGCTAATAGTAAAGCATTTACACCAGTCGGTGATCATGCATTTTTGCAAGTAAATCTAGTCTGAACTTATTATAAGATATGAAGTTAATCTGGAGATATATTTTGTGAACATCGGGAATATGGTGATATGTTACAAGTGTCTTCCCTGCTTCTGAATGAGTTTTATTTACACTTCCTGAGTTCCTGTGCAATTTACCGGATCGTAGTTTTCTGTGGCGTTCGTAGTAAATTTGGTATATTTGTTTATTTATAATAGTTAACAATTGCAGCATAAAATGAGATATGTAAATTGAAATAAATGTCCCGGAAGACACACGTGTTCAGCAAATAATTTGCAGCCAACTGGCATGTGCTAATGAGAGATATCATACAAAAATCTGTGTAATCCGCTAAGAGACGTCCTTTTATTGGATTGTCGCTGGTCGTAGTCGGAGAAATCTCGGATAAGGGAATTAACTCTTACTCCGGATATTATGTAATATTGTTTACGTGGTTACCAGAATGGTCAGTTGTGAATGTCTGCGCATCTACTGCACATCTGCAGCGGTGCAGAGAGGTTAACAGCAGGGTGTCCGGGTGTATCAGTTACATGCCAGACCGTAGCGCTGATGGTTTATAATAAACTGTTGGGGAGGGCCGTCCCTCTATTATATGGTCTCTGTTCATCCCTAGCACATATTAGGATTCTGCCTGAGCAGCCTGCATTGCGACGCTAGTATTATCATTGTAACGCCAGTATTATCATTGTGACGCTAGTATTATCATTGGGACTTCGCAACATACAAAAGTAATGACGTCTTCCCATTGTGACTGTAAACATTACGTCACAGTGCGCAACACTTCGCGCCAAATGCTGACCTGGTGCGACATTTCCACAAATTCTACTTATTGGAATTCTGCATTATTCGGCAGGCCATATCTGGTTTAATTTGATGCGCTTCCTGAGGTATCCGTACAGCTGCTAAGCATCGGAAGATAGAGTATATAGTAGCAAGGCGCTGCAACCAAGTCTAACATTTCTGCCAATGAAAAACATTTGAGTTGCGCCATTGTGGCGACAGCTTTAGGCCACGCACCCAGATAGGTTTGTTTTGGAAGCCAATTGTGAAGCGGGTGATGTCAGCACTCTCACTTGGATTTTCAATACTTTCAAAGTATGTATGAATATATTTCTCCCGGAAACTGAGTAAAAGTATCTTGGAAAATTGCTGTTCGCAACATAATCGCAATCATTTATTTCACTTTACTTGCCTCAGGTGGTTAAGACAATTGCCCGGACAAATGTGGAGAGAAAGATTTGGGGTTTGGGGCCTGGTGTTTCACCTCCTGGTGTTACATACTGATATGCTACATATCCAAATGTTATCTGCTGCAATTGAAAGTGTAACTTGTTTCTCATGTGCTGACAGAGAAGCTGTGTAAACAATACTCGTTGAGATCTTTATTCTATATATTAGGTTAGCAGAAACATATTGAACGAAGCGTCAGCGAGTTTAGGCCGAAATGTTTTCACTATCTGGTATCTTACAACTGGACAACTGGACTTACAACTTACAACCGTTGACTTTAAGGGGCGAAGGGAGACTACTCTTCAAACCTTGCTGAATTTTTTAACTGCTTTCTTTATCTATAGTCACGAACGTGATTTTATTTAAAACTAAATGTCGTTGCACATCACAATAAATTATATAAAAACACAAAATATTGTCGAATGACGAATTTCAGTACCACAATTTTCTTATGAAATATGTGAGGTGGGTGATGGCTGTTACTGACGGTATATGGTCTCATATGAGGTATACGGGCTCAAAAGGGTTAGAAGTTCTGCTCTCTGATTGGTCAATCTCACTTTGAGGCATAATAATATTATTTGTGGTGTTTTTAGTTGACGTATAGCAGCCTGTCGTTGTGGAAAAGCGGACTGCTAGTTACAGTGGCCGGCAGATTTTCTGATAACATGCGGACATTTTTATGATAATTCTATCCATTTTCGCTATATAATATTTGTTTAAACGTTCACAATTAGTGCATTATATATACCATTGTTAACGTTTGTTTTTAAAGGGTTGTATCGAAAACTCATGTACTGGTCCTGTAATTTATACCGGTTTTCATTTTGACAAGACATGTGCGATAAGATATGAGATAGTGTGAACTTTCGGAATAATAAATTCGATATGGTGTTTTTTGTTGCCGTATACGGTGTCGTATTTGGTTAGCAGAAAAATGTATTTGGCTCGGTTCACGCCTCGTCCAATATTTTTCTGCTAAGCTAATATGACACCGTATACGGCAACTAAAGACATAATAACTATTAATGTGTCTATGGCCCCCGCAAGACGTGAACCGTGTAGGTTAACATGATTCAGTACGCTTACTCAGTATTCACCTGATGCAGGGGCAAGACGTAGTAGCCCAGAAGCGTCGTTACAAAAAAAAAACTTGTTGCTATCCATAAAAAGTGCCATGTATTCATGTTCTTCCAATTTCTAAATGCCTACCAGAGACTTCATGAAGGTCAATATTTTCATTTGGATTCTTGGATGTATACCATCTGGACCTTACTACATCTGGATCCATCAACCTGCAGGTAACTCACTTTATTTCTATTGTCCGTACTAGCTGAAAGTATGAGCAACACCAGTTCTCCACGATACTCTACACAGGAACCTGACTCTCTGGACTATGGTATCTTAAATCTTAAATGACACACTTAGTGGGTATGATAGACACACATGTGAAACTAAGTTGACTACGATATACATGGATGAGAAAAATGAACTAAATGCATTCGTTTCTCATTGTATGACATTGCAAAGAGTGATAAACCTGACTTTCCAGATGGTGCCCTTATAAAGAGGGGGGAAAAGGGTCGGCCAGTCTAAAAGTGTGCTTATGAAATATGATCAGATGTGTACCTGCTCATGTTATCCAATCGGAAGTCATGATTCGACAGAAGTCACGTGCTCGCGGTAACAAAGTATCTGACGATAACACTGAACTTGTGGATGATAAAGACAAATATGTGCTTGGATGTTTCCTCTCAAAACTAATATGTATGCATGAAGAGATGAATGAACGCTTTACAGTGTAAATTTGAAGAGGATATGTTTCACATGATTACTGCATTATTGTATTGTTAATGGTAGAGATTGTAAAAGGAATGATTACACATATGTATCAAATAGGGGCACTTCTGTGGTTGATTACTGCGTGACTGCATATGAATCGTTGAAATACTTCACAGATTTTGAAGTGGTTAGACCAAATGTTTTAGCTACATCAGCAGGCTGCACAGGATCTATAGACCCTACATATATTCTCAAGCTGGATCACTCTATGTTGAAGTGGACTATGACACTAGAAGTAGATACAACGCATTCGACTGTCACCAAAGATGATGTTATTACAGTTACGTTTGTGAAATTTGACTGTTCAAAAATTCCGGAGCACTTCTTTACCTCAACGGAGTCAGGTCAGAAACTAGATCAAGTTATTAAGGATTTGGACAGTTCAATAAAAGACCAAACTTCTATCAATAAGGCTTTCGAATCGTTCGCCGAGGTTGTGTTATGTGAGATGAAAGAACATCTTCCGTCAAGAAAAGTTGTGCATTACTCGGTGAGGAAGAAATGTAAATACAAGAAACAGTGGTGGAACTTGGAGTTGGCTGATCTTTGGAAAAACCTTTGTGAAGCAGAAAGGTTGTGGTGCAAATCTAATGGTCCCAGGAAACAACAGCTAAAGAGTATATACGTTGCAAGAAGAAAAACTTTCGATAAAGAATGCAAACGCGCTAAACGTGTGCATGTTAAGAAAACACGTCAAGATATGGAGGAACTGTGTAAATCAGACCCTGGAGAGTTTTGGAGGAAAATCAGGCAGGTAGGAATTGGTAATGAAAGGAGGAAAACGATTCCGATGGAGGTGAAACTAGAAGACGGGTCCGTGAGTAAAGATATGGACAAGGTCATGGACACCTGGTACAAGGCATACTCGGACATCCTCAACTGCAATGGAAATATCTCTCAGGGAGGTGAAACATATTCTACAACTGACGAAGAAGACAGCATGAGTGGCCCTATTTCTCATGACGAAATAAAATCCGCAACTGTGAAGGCTAAACAGGGTAAAGCGCCAGGTTTAGATAATATACCAAGTATTAAAGAATGAGAAGTGTGCGAGATACATGTATAATCTGTTTAATATTTGTTTTGAGGAAGGCTGCATACCGTCTGAGTGGACAAAGGCTGTGATAAACCCGATACCGAAGTCGTCAACAGAGGACAGGAGAGATCCTCTCTCCTACAGAGGACTGACTCTAACTAGTACAAGCTACAAGCTTTATTGCAGTATTTTAAATAATAGGCTCTCTAGTTTTGCAGAATCTCACTCTATAATAGAAGACAACCAGAACGGTTTCCGGAAGGGAAGATCAACGATTGACAACGTCACTTCTATTACCTCTATAATTGAAACCCGAAAAGCGATGTACCTTCTACATACGTAGCTTTTATAGATTTCCGCAAAGCATACGATTTTATAAACAGAGGAATTCTATGGGAGAAACTCCGTGAACTTGATATCAAAGGCAAGATGTTCGGAGCAATATCGTCGCTCTACAAAGAAGTAAAGTGTTGTGTTTGGCTAAATGGGAGACACGCACCTTGCTTCAACGTAGACAGTGGATTAAAACAAGGTTGCCTACTCTCACCAAAATTGTTTAATTTGTACATAAATGACCTCATGACTTTAATTAATAATATGGACATTGCTGTATCTACTGGAGAATGTAAAGTAGGTATTTTAGCCTATGCTGATGACATAGTACTACTGGCCGAATCTGAAAGTGAGCTATACATGTTGTTGATTTGCCTTAACAGTTGGTGTTTGAAGAACGATATGTCTGTGAACTATTCCAAATCTAAAGTTATTCATTTCCGTGGTGCAAGAGTGAAAAGAACAACCGAGGTTTTCAAGCGTGGAGATGAATATACGGAAATAACGGAGAAATATACATATCTGGGAATACTACTAACAGAGCACTTAGATTACAAGAGAATGGCTAAGGCATCAGCAAGTTCGGCTAGCAGAGCGCTAGGGCTTTTAATAGCGAAATTCAAGCTTTTAGGTGGCATGGAGTTTGGGACTTTAACAAAACTCTATGACTCAATGGTGTGGTCGGTGATTGAATACGGAGCTAACATTTGGGGTACATACAACATCTCATGCATAGAAGCTGTCCAGAACCGAGCCATGAGATACTTCCTAGGATTGAGAAAATTTGCGCCAAACAACGCTGTTTCCGGAGACATGGGCTGGGACCCGACCACAGTGCGACAGTGGGGGTCAGTCACCCGACTATACATGAGCCATAGGAGAATGGACCATCAGCGTCTCAACTACAAGATATTCAAGTGGAGTCATCAATGGGCAATAAGACGAAAATCCAACTGGACCTTCCGACTACACAAGAAGTTACAGGAAACTCACATTATACCACTGGACAAATTATATGGAATTGTGAATACCATCCAAGATAAGATTATGCAGCAATTTAAAGAAAATTGGAGGAACGAGGTTTCACAACAGGAAGGAAAGAGCGGAATCGACGGGAATAAGCTAAGAACATACAACAGTTTCAAGGAAGGTTACGAAACGGAGTATTATGAACCCCTATGCCGAGGAGATACAGGTCGGCTTTAGCCAAGTTCAGGAGTGGGGTGGCGCCCTTCAAAGTAGAGACTGGACGCTACACAAACACGCCCCTAGATGAAAGAATATGTCCATTTTGTGCTGTTGGTATAGAAGACGAAGAGCACGTATTACTAAGATGTCCTAACTATGAAACCGAAAGAGAAGAACTGTTAAGAAAATGTTGTGATGTACAAGACGATTTCAAGAATTTCGATGATCCGAGAAAAGCCAGTTTTATCCTGTCTTCCCAAGATGTGATATATTTAAGTGCCAAAACCTGCTTTAACATTTTATCTAAAAGATATGATTACCTTTATTCTTAATTCATGGTTTTACTTTTATATGCGTTGTAGTTTATGTGCCTTTTATTTATATTTTAATATGCTCTTTTTATGAAAAGTCTCTCGTAACCCTGTATAGGGTGGCTCGTTACATTTTATACTTGTATACTTTTACATATGATATGTATTTGAGATATATTTTTTTGTATTTTAAAAGTATGTATAAATCATTGTAATGAGGTGAGACTATAATAAACTGTCTGTCTGTCTGTCTGGATTAGAAGAAAAGAACAAAGAACCTGTTTTCCTTAAAACTAAAGTTCAAGAGAGTCATTCACGCGAGGAAAAAATTAGGCATGATGTGTCATCACTGAAGGACGATCTACAACATAAGAATGTAGATATTAAAGAGCTCTAAGAAACTCTGCATACAAGAATATCAACAGCTGATAAACGAATGTCTGCTATAGATGAGAAAATAGATTGTATGAGCACTTGAAGTAAGCAATTGTACTCAGAAGCCGTAAAAAGTGCGAATCCTTATGACATGTGTGTGACATTTGAAAATACAGCAACAACCCAAGCAGCATCTCATTGTCCAGCAATTAGTGATGGCGACCCATCTAGATCAACAAACTCAACAATCCGAGACCACAGACAAAAGCCAAACAAAGTGAGACACTCACGACAAGAAAGACCTTGTAACCACAATAACAATGAACTGTCCCTTACCATTACATGCGAAAGCCCCAGTGAAGAAAATCATGCAAGCCAATCAAGGACAGTACAACTGAACGATCAGTGGAAAAAAACCTTCTCTGGGGCCTCTCGCTCTAGACAAAAGAGGCTTGTTCTGTCTTATGTAAAAGCTGACACGCCCTTTGAAATTGTACAAGACGCGATCAAGGACTATGCAACACAGCGTGGTGTTACAATTAGTTATATGAAGCTCCTTAAGCATTGAGAGGGTCGAAATCCAACTTACACAATACGTGTAAATATGCCAACACAAAGTGCAAAGGCAACATTGGCCGATGAAACGTTCTGGCCTGATAATGTCAACTGTAGAGAATGGGTACCAAAACGTTCTTGGTATACATATGACAACTCAGGAGCCGAGAATGAAAAGCCATACTAATAATAAACATGCATAGTGCACTGCAACTTCTCGTTATGCTTCGAATAGCAACTTGGAACATACGAGGCATTATGCATGGTACACGTCAGGTATGTACCCAACAAGACAGTACGGATCTATTCTTTGTGACTGAACATTGGTTAAATGAACAAAATGCCTCCCTGAAGAACACTTTACATGATTATTTTGATATTTACTATATAAATGCAGCTGTACCAGTACTTCTCAGCGTGGGTCAGGTGGCATCGCAACCTTCATACGTAAAGGCGATTTGTGTAGGGTTTCCGTTATCAATACATCACGAAGCCAAAATGCAATCGGAGTAAGTCAACAAATAGGTAGTAACACATTATATGTGATAGGAACTAGATTACCTTCCACTAACATCTTTGAACAGCTGGACTATGTGATGGCTAACTATTCTTACTGGAGATTTTAATGCAGATATACGATAATCTGCCGTCCAAAGAATGAGATCTCGTTGTCTTCAAAGGGTACTAAATGAACGAACCCTATATTCAGTTGTACCATGAGACGATATTACTAAGTATACGTTCTCAAACAAATGTAAAGATGTGAGAACAATGATAGACTATATGTTTGTGAGTGTTGATTATCTGAAGAACGTTATTGGTTATACCACTGATACCGATATACCATATACTGTCTCAGACCATCTGCCTATCCTTCTGTGTATAACAAATGACTGTCCTAAAAACATATGGTGGATATAAGCTCAATTGGAAGAAGGCGTGTGATACTGATCTTATGCTGTATCGTTATGAAACTGAAAATTACTTTCGTAAAGACATATGCAATTTGTCCCAATTCCCGACCCATAATGAATATATTGAAACGTATAATAAGTTCCCTCCATGCATCTACTGCAGTAAGTATCCCATCAACGAAGTTTAAACCCAACCTCAAACCCAACTGGAAAAAAGACAATCTGAAGTTATTACATGATGAAATGCGCAGTAAAAGACGACATTGGCAAGAGAATAGCAGATCACATGTTAAGAACGATGAGAACTTTGTTAAATATAAAGAAGCAAAGAGTAGTTTTAGAAGACAGCATCGTAGATCCAAACAATCGCTCATAGATAGCAGACTGAAAGAACTCTATGAGGCAGCTGAAATAGATGTTTTTAAATTTGCAAAACGATATAATAAAACGTGTCAAGTACACAAACTTGTTTATAAATGTAATCGAAGTAGTAAAGCGGAAGGTATTTGTGGAATCTTTGGTAAATACTTTAGAGACTTGTCAGTCCCAACCATGGAAAATAATTTTGACTGCTCTTTTACTGATGAAGTAATATGCTCAGTCACAAATACTGAAAACAACGAAACCTCTGATGCTGATAACCATGTAACTGATAAGCATCCATTGAAGAGACCATTTACCATTACAGAGGTATTAAGTACAGTTAAAGGACTAAAAAACAATAAATCTCCAGGACCTGATGGGCTCACAAATGAACATATTAACGTATGCGTGAAGTTCTTTATTAAAGCAATTTATGGTATTATTCAATGCTATTATTAAACATGAATATATACCCAAAGTGTAGCATATTGGCGAAATATTACCAGTACATAAGGGACGAAGAAAAAGTAAAAGTGATCCACCTAACTACAGGGGCATAACACTAACTTCAGTCCTAAGTAAGCTTTTCGAAAGAATGCTTCTCATCGAAATCGAAAACTGGACAAGCGACGATGTAGCCTTTCCTCACCCCCTACAGTTTGGATTTAGGAAAAATGCTGGTGCTGAAACGGCGGCTCTCACTCTTCTTGAAAGTATCGCATACTTTAACGAAAGGAATTCACCAGTTTATTATGCCTTTCTCGATAAAGAGAAAGCCTTCGATCGTGTTTGGCTTGACGGTCTCTTTTATTAATTGCATAAATTTGGTATCAATGGTAAATTATGGAGAATTCTACGGCTATCTTACAATTCTATGTACTCATGTGTTAGCTTTGCTGGCTTCAAATCTGATGTTTTCCCTGTTAAACAGGGTGTAGGCCAGGGTCGTGTCATATCAGCATGGCTCTTTACTGTTTATATAAACGATTTGCTTCATGAACTAAGCAATTCCGGTTGTGGACTATGTCTCCCATGGGGACGGTGCCCAGGAATACTGTTAGCAGATGACACGACCTTGATCAGCTGTAACACAACAGGTCTTCAACTTTGCAGAAAATTATGGCAATAAGTGACAGTTAAAATACAATGTGTTCAAAAAGTGCTGTCCTAACTTTTGGATGTAGTAAAAAACAGTGTCGCCTGAACATCTTTACATTGGTAAGATAAAATTACCTGTTCAAAAGGCAATTGTCAATGCGGGAGTGTACATAAGTACTGTTAAAACTTCTGTAGAAAGAGTGAGTGAGTATGGTTTTACGCCGCTTTTAACAATATTCCAGCAATATCACGACGGCGGGCACCAGAAATGGGAGAGACACAATTGGTGTTATATCAGTACAAGGCTACATTGATCAACAAAAGCTTTTGCTCCTTGGTAAGCTATGTAATTCAAACCTAATGTATACTTTCAAACAAGTGTTTCTAGTCAGACTTGGACAGTTTAGATATAAAGCAACACTAGTTAATAAGGACAAGTGAGACACGAAATCACCTATCTTTAGCATGCTACGTCTTGTCTCCAAATATAATGTGTCTGGCGAGGTTAATGATTATATAATGTGCTCAAATTTCACCAAGAAACGATTATGGTCAAAACTGGTCAAAGAAAAGATTCACCTACACGAAAAACAATTACTTAACAATGCGCTTCTGAGCAGATTATCACTGTCTAGATATCTAACAATACGATCTGGACGAGAACATAGGTTATGTAAACTGGCCCTCGATAGACCAAAATATTTTACTTTCTTAGCTAGATCAGTTCGCTTAGGTTCAATGTCAATAGAATCAAAGGAATGTATTTGTGGAACAGTTGCGAATGACATAGTGAAACACGTTTTCATGTCATGTCAAAAGAATTTAGAAGAAAGATATATCATATTTGATAAAATCATTGATTTGCTTGATGTTAAAATATTTGTGAGAATCTGGACAGTCGATGATACCTTTCTGACTTTTCTGCTTGGCGGTTTACCTGAACAACGTAAAGATGAACTGGACTACAATGTATGGGCAGAGAGCATGATAAATATTGGTGATGCAGTTAAAGTGGGATGAAGTGATCCGAAGCTGCCTATACAAAACAATGTATATATTGTAAACAAATGTAAGTTTGTAAATAGCACATGCTAATTGTCCATCTTATAACACCAATAATCAATATGATATATATGTATATGAACTTCTTCTGACATATATGTAATATAGATATGTGTGTGTGCACATTTATACTATAGATGTTGTCCTTTCACTGTATACCTTGTACTCTTGATGAAATGGAGGAAATAAAGAAGATCTATCCTGATGCAGGGGCAAGACGTAGTAGCCCAAAAGCGTCGTTACAAACAAAAAACATGTTGCTATCCATAAAAAGTGCCATGTATTCATGTTCTTCCAATTTCTAAATGCCTACCAGATACTTCATGAAGGTCAATACTTCACAACCACAAGACGTCCACATGTGCTTGATTGAAGCTATCAGTGTGAAAGATCTGATTTATTGGTTACCCATGTCCCAATTTTACATGGACACCAAATAGTGGATAATTATATTAGACGTAATACCTTTAAGGCATGTCCCTATTCGCAACCAGGAAGACGTTCAGCACTGTTTAGGCAATCAATACTTGTCTACAGGGAAGATGAAATGAAAACATTTGTGTCTTGTTTGTACGACGGAAATGCGGAACTTCAAACAAGGAAGTATTTAGGCCAGTGAGTACCAAGTCGTGATAACGTTTAACTGGCCTATTTCAATGTTTAAAAATACTAGAATTAATTCTATCATTAAATGTTTGACAAGAAGACGTTGTCGATACCTTGAAAAGCACGCCGAATATTCTTTCTTTGTTTCTAACAACGCCTGTATTTACATGTAGAGGAAAATGGTAACACAATGTGGTGACATAACGCTACTTACAGACACCGGCGCGTCAGCTTCGTGTGGAAGGGTAGCCCGAAGTGATGCAGGTCTTAGACGTTTACCACTATGGTGAAACCCACGAGCACGGGTATGGTCCTGTGAAACCGATAATGATCATCAGATCCAACTACCAAGGGACCATGGCACGCCACAACGAATGTAGCGTGCGCCTTAGAGGGCAACCTACCCTTGTCCCAATATGTAGAAACGATAATACATTGACACATTTATAACTGTTGTGTTACCGTTGGTATATTGAAATAAAATGAGACACCGATGTATAGGTGCCATTTATTGTCGTGGTGTTCACCCCGGATATGTACAGCTCATGTGCCTCATCGCCTCTAGTGATCACCGACAGTAGTGTTGCCTCCTATATTACTCGTTAAAACCGCGTACTTATAGATACCTACCTCGCTGTATACACCGAATCGTCCTACTCAAACTTTCTGCTCTCGCTGCCGACTTCACCACTATGTTCTTCCTTGACACGTTCTAACACTCACGTGATTTGGCAATCGGATAACTATGGAATCCTAGAAGTGGCATTGTCGTCCTCACAAAAACAAACAAAAAATCTTAAAATTAACAAAAGTGCTACAATGCAAAATATGTTTTGCAATCTGCTGCCATCTTGAATGTGTGAAAAAGGCCTTGAAATGCGCGAATCGCGGCAACGCGACTATTTTGACCTTGTCGCGCTGTCGCCCTTCGGTTAAAGTCAAACATATTATTCAAAGGCGTTGCAATGCGATAACGCGACAATGCGACAAATGGTAAAATGTCCCTACTAGGATTCCATAGATGAGACATTTGTCGTAAATCATTCAATCCAGACCAAAATTATAAATACCAAGATTCATCACGACCGCTTTTATGTTAAAAGCATGGGGCAAAATGGCAATATTGTAATCTAGTCAAACCATTGTCAAAATATTTAAAGACATTGAACGACAGTGTAATCAATGGTATGGCTGGAAAACATTATATATTGCTTCCGATTTCCTACTGGCACGTGATGTAATTACTGGATATCAAGTTTTTTTCTGTTTCAGTTCTTATTCCAGTGCCGTGTAATGTGTATGTGCTCAAAAAAGACAAAAACTATTTGTGATAAGATTTACCTCTGTGCGATAGTGTTACCCATGTATCCAGCTCTACCCGACAGGTGTTATCTACCCATATATCCACCTCTACCACACAGGGGTTATCTACCCATATATATACCTCTACCACACAGGGGTCATCTACCCATATATCTACCTCTACCACACAGGAGATACCTACCCATATATCCACCTCTACCACACAGGGGTTATCTACCCATATATCTACCTCTGCCACACAGGGGTCATCTACCCATATATCTACCTCTACCATACAGGGGTTATCTACCCATATATCTACCTCTACCACACCGGAGTTATCTACCCATATATCTACCTCTACCACACCGGAGTTATCTACCCATATATCTACCTCTACCACACAGGGGTTATCTACCCATATATCTACCTCTAACACACAGGGGTTAGCTACCTATATATCTACCTCTAACACACAGGGGCTATCTACCAATATATCTACCTCTACCACGCAGGAGTTATCTACCCATATATCCACCTCTACCACACAGGGGCTATCTACCAATATATCCACGTCTACCACACAGGGGTTATCTACCAATATATCCACCTCTACCACACAGGGGTTATCTATCCATATATCCACCTCTACCATGCGGGAGTTTTCTAATAATGTACACGGCAGACGCATCCACACCCGTAGAAGGTATACCGATCTCCTGCAGTATACAGAATGTCACGTGCATTATACAGGTTATCACATTCAGCATATAGTATATTATATGCAGTAAACAGTCTATCACAAGTGAGTGAGTGAGTATGGTTTTACGCCGCTTTTAGCAATATTCCAGCAATATCACAAATGGACTTCACACATAATTCCTTTATCACCATATCACATGCAGCATACAGTACATGGAACAGGGGAGATAACAAGGGTGCCAAGCATTCCTCGCCAAAAAAACAGAGAACTGGTAGGAGATTAACAATAAATTGTTTCCTCGATATATCGTTATCACATAATTCACATACTCTAAAGCCACCTATGGAGGCACTGTCTGGGCCTGTCCAGAGTGGGTTGCGACAGAACCCCCATCATTTATACTACTAGAGCAAGCTGACGTTCGAAGTATACTTGCGGCTGAAGCTTAAGCCATCACGTCTCGCTTTTTCTTGTAATTAAGTTAATATTATGTGTTTGCTGTTAAAATGACGGGTTTTTTTTCTCTCCCACTACCTAGAGCCAAGATTACCAGACTCCCATCGCACTTGACATACTGTAGGTTGTATGTGATATCCTGTATACTGCATGCGGTATACTCTATATTGCATCTGATATTCTGTATACAGCATGCGATAAACTTACCCTATATTGCATATGATAAACCGTATAATGCATGTGATATCTTGTATACCGCATGTGATATGGTGTATACTGCATGTGATATACTGTATACTGCATGTGATGTACTGTATATTACATGTGATGTACTGTACACTGCATGTGATATACTGTATACTGCATGTGATGTACTGTATATTACATGTGATGTACTGTACACTGCATGTGATATACTGTATACTGCATGTGATGTACTGTATATTACATGTGATGTACTGTATACTGCATGTGATATACTGTATACTGCATGTGACAAAATGCATTTAGTATAGTGTATACTGCATGTGATATAGTGTATACTGCATGTAATATAGTGTTTACTGCATGTGACATACTGTATACTGCATGTGATATAGTGTATACTGCATGTGACAAAATGTATACTGCATCTGATATAGTGTATACTGCATTTGACATACTGTAAACTGCTTGTGTTATACTGCATACTGCATGTGATATAGTGTGTACTGCATGTGATTTATCATCCAAAACTGGCTCCCACTGTAGATATCGCTGCAATGAAATTACATCACAATGCTTTGCACTGGTTACCATGACGTCACAATGAAATGACATCACTAATGGCTCTGCTACTGAAGCTGTGAGCAGTACTTTTTACACTGAAAACACTGCTAGTTACTGTCTACAAATTGAAAAAGTTGGAAGAATGATGTTGGATGATAAATAAAATCTCACCCGAGTGTCTTCTGATATCAAATATATCAACACTCGTTGGTAAAAGTGGCAAAAATCCTCGGCAAGCCTCGGAATTTTTCCACTTTTAACAACTCGTGTTGATATATTTGATATCAAAAGACACTCGGCTGATATTCTCTATATACTGTATACTGCATGTGACATAGTATGTACTGCATCTGATATAGTGTGTACTGCATGTGAAATTGTGCATACTGCATGTGATATGGTGTTTGCTGCAGGTGATGTACAGTATACTGCATGTGATGTACTGTATACTGCAGGTGGAATTACACAGGCCAGTTCATGATGTCTGTCTTACTGTGGAATTACACTGGCCAGTTTATCGTGTCTGTCTTATTGTGGAATTACACTGGCCAGTTTATCATATCTGTCTTACTATGGAATTACAGTTGTCAGTTTATCATGTCTGTCTTACTGTGGAATTACAGTGGCCAGTGTATCATGTCTGTCTTACTGTTGAATTGTATTTGCCAGTTTATCATATCTGTCTTACTGTGGAATTACACTGGCCTGTAATATGTCTGTCTTACTGTGGAATTACACTGGCCAGCTTATCATGTCTGTCTTAGTGTGGAATTGCAGTGGCCAGTTTATCATATCTGTCTTACTATTGATATACCCTGGCCAGTTTATCGTGTCTGTCTTACTGTGGAATTACAGTGGCTAGTTTATCATGCCTGTCTTATTTTGGAATTACACTGGCCAGTTTATCATGTTTGTCTTACTGTGGAATTACACTGGCCAGTTTATCATGTCTGTCTTACTGTTGATTTATACTGGCCAGTTTATCATGTCTGCCTTATTGTGGAATTGCACTTGCCAATTTATCATGTCTATCTTACTGTGGAATTGCACTGGCCAGTTTATCATGTCTGTCTTACTGTGGAATTACACTGGCCAGTTTATCATATCCGTCAAAACTTTTGACAGACTGTTTATCTTGATACTAAATAATGTTACAGACAAAATACTGCCTTGTGGGACACCCAGATCCTGAGTATTTGTCTTACTGTGGAATTACACTGGCAAGCTTATCATGTCTGTCTTACTGTGGAATTACACTGGCAAGCTTATCATGTCTGTCTTACTGTGGAATTGCACTTGCCATCTTATCATATCAATCTTACTGTGGAATTACATTGGCCAGTTCATCATGTCTGTCTTATTGTGGAATTACACTGGCCAGTATATTATGTCTGTCTTACTGTGGAATTACACTGGCCAGATTATCATGTCTGTCTTACTGTGGAATTGCACTGGCCAGTTTATCATATCTATCTTACTGTGGAATTGCACTGGCCAGTTTATCATATCTATCTTACTTTGGAATAACACTTGCCAGTTTATCGCGTCTGTCTTACTGTGGAATTACAATGACCAGTTTATTATGTCTGTCTTACTGTGGAATTACAATGGCCAGTTTATTATGTCTGTCTTACTGTGGAATTACACTGGCCAGTTTATCATGTCTGTCTTACTGTGGAATTACACTGGCCAGTTTATCCTATCTATCTTACTGTGGAATTACACTGGCCAGCTTATCACATCTGTCTTAGAGTGGAATTGCAATGGCCAGGTTATCATATCTGTCTTATTGTGGAAATACACTGGCCAGTTTATTATGTCTGTCTTACTTTGGAATTGCACTGGCAAGCTTATCATATCTATCTTACTGTGGAATTACACTGGCCAACTTATCATGTTTGTCTTAGTGTGGAATTACACTGGCCAGTTTATCTTGCCTGTCTTACTGTGGAATTACACTGGACAGTTTATCATGCCTGTCTTTGTGTGGAATTGCACTGGCCTGTGATATGTCTGTCTTACTGTGGAATTACACTGGCCTGTAATATGTCTTTCTTACTGTGGAATTACACTGGCCTGTAATATGTCTGTCTTACTTCGGAATTGCTCTGGGTAGTTTATCATGTCTGTCTTACTGTGGAATTACACTGGCCAGTTTATCGTGTCTGTCTTACTGTGGAATTACACTGGCCAGTTTATCGTGTCTGTCTTACTGTAGAATTGCTCTGGCCAGTTTATCATGTCTCTCTTACTGTGGAATTGCACTGGCCAGCTTATCATATCTATGTTACTGTGGAATTACACTGGCCAGTTTATCTTGCCTGTCTTACTGTGGAATTGCACTGGCCTGTAATATGTCTCTCTTACTGTGGAATTACACTGGCCTGTAATATGTCTGTCTTACTGTGGAATTGCTCTGGGTAGTTTATCATGTCTGTCTTACTGTGGAATTACACTGGCCAGTTTATCGTGTCTGTCTTACTGTGGAATTACAGTGGCCAGTTTATCTTGCCTGTCTTACTGTGGAATTGCACTGGCCTGTAATATGTCTGTCTTACTGTGGAATTACACTGGCCTGTAATATGTCTGTCTTACTGTGGAATTGCTCTGGGCAGTTTATCATGTCTGTCTTACTGTGGAATTACACTGGCCAGTTTATCGTGTCTGTCTTACTGTGGAATTACACTGGCCAGTTTATCATGTCTGTCTTACTGTGGAATTGCACTGGCCAGTTTATCATGCCTGTCTTTGTGTGGAATTGCACTGGCCAGCTTATCATATCTATGTTACTGTGGAATTACACTGGCCAGTTTATCTTGCCTGTCTTACTGTGGAATTGCACTGGCCTGTAATATGTCTGTCTTACTGTGGAATTACACTGGCCAGTTCATCATATCTGTCTTACTGTGGAATTACACTGGCCAGTTTATCATGCCTGTCTTTGTGTGGAATTGCACTGGCCTGTGATATGTCTGTCTTACTGTGGAATTACACTGGCCTGTAATATGTCTGTCTTACTGTGGAATTGCTCTGGCCAGTTTATCATGTCTGTCTTAATGTGTAATTACAGTGGCCAGTTTATTGTGTCTGTCTTACTGTGGAATTGCACTGGCCTGTAATATGTCTGTCTTACTGTGGAATTACACTGGCCTGTAATATGTCTGTCTTACTGTGGAATTGCTCTGGCCAGTTTGTCATGTCTGTCTTACTGTGGAATTACACTGGCCAGTTTATCATGTCTGTCTTACTGTGGAATTACACTGGCCAGCTTATCACATCTGTCTTAGTGTGGAATTACACTGGCCAGTTTATCGTGTCTGTCTTACTGTAGAATTGCTCTGGCCAGTTTATCATGTCTGTCTTACTGTGGAATTACACTGGCCAGTTTATCTTGCCTGTCTTACTGTGGAATTGCACTGGCCTGTAATATGTCTGTCTTACTGTGGAATTACACTGGCCAGTTTATCATGCCTGTCTTTGTGTGGAATTGCACTGGCCTGTGATATGTGTGTCTTACTGTGGAATTACACTGGCCTGTAATATGTCTGTCTTACTGTGGAATTGCTCTGGCCAGTTTATCATGTCTGTCTTACTGTGGAATTACACTGGCCTGTAATATGTCTGTCTTACTGCGGAATTACACTGGCCAGTTTATCGTGCCTGTCTTACTGTGGAATTGCTCTGGTCAGTTTATCATGTCTGTCTTACTGTGGAATTGCTCTGGCCAGTTTATCATGTCTGTCTTACTGTGGAATTGCACTGGCCTGTAATATGTCTTTCTTACTGTGGAATTACACTGGCCAGTTTATCATGCCTGTCTTTGTGTGGAATTGCACTGGCCTGTGATATGTCCGTCTTACTGTGGAATTACACTGGCCTGTAATATGTCTGTCTTACTGTGGAATTGCTCTGGCCAGTTTATCATGTCTGTCTTACTGTGGAATTACACTGGCCATTTTATCGTGTCTGTCTTACTGTGGAATTACACTGGCCAGTTTATCGTGTCTGTCTTACTGTGGAATTACACTGGCCAGTTGATCTTGCCTGTCTTACTGTGGAATTGCACTGGCCTGTAATATGTCTGTCTTACTGAGGAATTACACTGGCCAGTTTATCATGCCTGTCTTTGTGTGGAATTGCACTGGCCTGTGATATGTCTGTCTT
This sequence comes from Haliotis cracherodii, assembly GCF_022045235.1. Taxonomy (NCBI): domain Eukaryota; kingdom Metazoa; phylum Mollusca; class Gastropoda; order Lepetellida; family Haliotidae; genus Haliotis; species Haliotis cracherodii. The sequence goes on from NW_027266286.1 coordinate 38,627,418, forward strand.
ACTGTGGAATTACACTGGCCTGTAATATGTCTGTCTTACTGTGGAATTGCTCTGGCCAGTTTTTCATGTCTGTCTTACTGTGGAATTACACTGGCCAGTTGATCTTGCCTGTCTTACTGTGGAATTGCACTGGCCTGTAATATGTCTGTCTTACTGTGGAATTACACTGGCCTGTAATATGTCTGTCTTACTGTGGAATTGCTCTGGGCAGTTTATCATGTCTGTCTTACTGTGGAATTACACTGGCCAGTTTATCGTGTCTGTCTTACTGTGGAATGACACTGGGCAGTTTATCATGTCTGTCTTACTGTGGAATTGCACTGGCCAGTTTATCATGCCTGTCTTTGTGTGGAATTGCACTGGCCTGTGATATGTCCGTCTTACTGTGGAATTACACTGGCCTGTAATATGTCTGTCTTACTGTGGAATTGCTCTGGCCAGTTTATCATGTCTGTCTTACTGTGGAATTACACTGGCCATTTTATCGTGTCTGTCTTACTGTGGAATTACACTGGCCAGTTTATCGTGTCTGTCTTACTGTGGAATTACACTGGCCAGTTGATCTTGCCTGTCTTACTGTGGAATTACACTGGCCTGTAATATGTCTGTCTTACTGAGGAATTACACTGGCCAGTTTATCATGCCTGTCTTTGTGTGGAATTGCACTGGCCTGTGATATGTCTGTCTTACTGTGGAATTACACTGGCCTGTAATATGTCTGTCTTACTGTGGAATTGCTCTGGCCAGTTTTTCATGTCTGTCTTACTGTGGAATTACACTGGCCAGTTGATCTTGCCTGTCTTACTGTGGAATTGCACTGGCCTGTAATATGTCTGTCTTACTGTGGAATTACACTGGCCTGTAATATGTCTGTCTTACTGTGGAATTGCTCTGGGCAGTTTATCATGTCTGTCTTACTGTGGAATTACACTGGCCAGTTTATCGTGTCTGTCTTACTGTGGAATGACACTGGCCAGTTTATCATGTCTGTCTTACTGTGGAATTGCACTGGCCAGTTTATCATGCCTGTCTTTGTGTGGAATTGCACTGGCCTGTGATATGTCTGTCTTACTGTGGAATTACACTGGCCTGTAATATGTCTTTCTTACTGTGGAATTGCTCTGGCCAGTTTATCATGTCTGTCTTATTGTGGAATTGCACTGGCCTGTAATATGTCTGTCTTACTGTGGAATTGCTCTGGCCAGTTTATCATGTCTGTCTTACTGTGTAATTACACTGGCCAGTTTATCGTGTCTGTCGTAATGTGGAATTACACTGGCCAGTTTATCTTGCCTGTCTTACTGTGGAATTGCACTGGCCTGTAATATGTCTGTCTTACTGTGGAATTACACTGGCCTGTAATATGTCTGTCTTACTGTGGAATTGCTCTGGGCAGTTTATCATGTCTGTCTTACTGTGGAATTACACTGGCCAGTTTATCGTGTCTGTCTTACTGTGGAATTACACTGGCCAGTTTATCGTGTCTGTCTTACTGTAGAATTGCACTGGCCAGTTTATCATGTCTCTCTTACTGTGGAATTGCACTGGCCAGCTTATCATATCTATGTTACTGTGGAATTACACTGGCCAGTTTATCTTGCCTGTCTTACTGTGGAATTGCACTGGCCTGTAATATGTCTGTCTTACTGTGGAATTACACTGGCCAGTTCATCATATCTGTCTTACTGTGGAATTACACTGGCCAGTTTATCATGCCTGTCTTTGTGTGGAATTGCACTGGCCTGTGATATGTGTGTCTTACTGTGGAATTACACTGGCCTGTAATATGTCTGTCTTACTGTGGAATTGCTCTGGCCAGTTTATCATGTCTGTCTTAATGTGTAATTACAGTGGCCAGTTTATTGTGTCTGTCTTACTGTGGAATTGCACTGGCCTGTAATATGTCTGTCTTACTGTGGAATTACACTGGCCTGTAATATGTCTGTCTTACTGTGGAATTGCTCTGGCCAGTTTGTCATGTCTGTCTTACTGTGGAATTACACTGGCCAGTTTATCATGTCTGTCTTACTGTGGAATTACACTGGCCAGCTTATCACATCTGTCTTAGTGTGGAATTACACTGGCCAGTTTATCGTGTCTGTCTTACTGTAGAATTGCTCTGGCCAGTTTATCATGTCTGTCTTACTGTGGAATTACACTGGCCAATTTATCTTGCCTGTCTTACTGTGGAATTGCACTGGCCTGTAATATGTCTGTCTTACTGTGGAATTACACTGGCCAGTTTATCATGCCTGTCTTTGTGTGGAATTGCACTGGCCTGTGATATGTCTGTCTTACTGTGGAATTACACTGGCCTGTAATATGTCTGTCTTACTGTGGAATTGCTCTGGCCAGTTTATCATGTCTGTCTTACTGTGGAATTACACTGGCCTGTAATATGTCTGTCTTACTGCGGAATTACACTGGCCAGTTTATCGTGCCTGTCTTACTGTGGAATTGCTCTGGTCAGTTTATCATGTCTGTCTTACTGTGGAATTGCTCTGGCCAGTTTATCATGTCTGTCTTACTGTGGAATTGCACTGGCCTGTAATATGTCTTTCTTACTGTGGAATTACACTGGCCAGTTTATCATGCCTGTCTTTGTGTGGAATTGCACTGGCCTGTGATATGTCCGTCTTACTGTGGAATTACACTGGCCTGTAATATGTCTGTCTTACTGTGGAATTGCTCTGGCCAGTTTATCATGTCTGTCTTACTGTGGAATTACACTGGCCATTTTATCGTGTCTGTCTTACTGTGGAATTACACTGGCCAGTTTATCGTGTCTGTCTTACTGTGGAATTACACTGGCCAGTTGATCTTGCCTGTCTTACTGTGGAATTGCACTGGCCTGTAATATGTCTGTCTTACTGAGGAATTACACTGGCCAGTTTATCATGCCTGTCTTTGTGTGGAATTGCACTGGCCTGTGATATGTCTGTCTTACTGTGGAATTACACTGGCCTGTAATATGTCTGTCTTACTGTGGAATTGCTCTGGCCAGTTGTTCATGTCTGTCTTACTGTGGAATTACACTGGCCAGTTGATCTTGCCTGTCTTACTGTGGAATTGCACTGGCCTGTAATATGTCTGTCTTACTGTGGAATTACACTGGCCAGTTTATCGTGTCTGTGTTACTGTGGAATTACACTGGTCAGTTTATCATGTCTGTCTTACTGTGGAATTACACTGGCCAGTTTATCGTGTCTGTCTTACTGTGGAATTGCACTGGCCAGTTTATCATGCCTGTCTTTGTGTGGAATTGCACTGGCCTGTGATATGTCTGTCTTACTGTGGAATTACACTGGTCTGTAATATGTCTGTCTTACTGTGGAATTACACTGGCCAGCTTATCATGTCTGTCTTATTGTGGAATTGCACTGGCCTGTGATATGTCTGTCTTACTGTGGAATTGCACTGGTCTGTAATATGTCTGTCTTACTGTGGAATTACACTGGCCAGCTTATCATGTCGGTCTTATTGTGGACTTGCAGTGGCCAGTTTATCATGTCTGTCCTACTGTTGATTTACACTGGCCAGTTTATCGTGTCTGTCTTACTGTGGAATTACAGTGGCCAGTTTATCATATCTGTCTTACTATTGATTTACACTGGCTAGTTCATTATACAAGTTGTACTGCGGAATATTGTATGAAACGTGAGTGGCGAAAGTGAAGTTAACCAGATGTTTTGTGATGAACATGTATCAACAGTTACTTCTGTCATCGAAACACGGAAGAGTATCGGAAGACAGATGTTTGTTGCATTTATTGAGTATGAAAAGGCATATGATTAAATGGGGGGAGGAGCGACCGCCGCGCGCCTGTGTATCCGCCGGAGAATCCGCTCACCACGGTGCTTTGAACAACTTTGTCTGTGCAGGTTCTGTTTAGATGTATTTATAAAATGCTCTGAAATTTGTGCAGAATTTAACAAACTGACAAACTCTGATCATCTTTACACAACAGGGAGGCGGACCACTGAAATAACCTTGTTTTGTGGCGTGTGTGGTGTTGGTTCAGCTCTGTAATGCTGTAGCCAGCTGTTTGTATTACGCGCGCAGTGTATGAAAGTGATCAATATAATGACCCTGAGCACATGTTTGGTGAGTGATCAGCTGGTCCTAGTGACTTGTACTAATCTCCCAGTAACCCCACGTTCACGCTGTGCACACTCTGACTGCCGCTGTCGGGTGGTATTTCAGGGGCGTTCCAGCAATGGGTGGCGGTCCCAGTGTCCCCGTGGTTCCCCTGTCTCGGGACCGTGTTGTACTGGTGACCGGTGGAAACACAGGTAGGAGGGTCGGTTACCTACACCTGCACGTGCAAGAGCTACACCTTTATATTTATCACACGTTATACACATGCATATATGCAGCATGTATATATATATATATATATATATATATTAGCGCTCTCTCTGTATGTATATTATTGTCTTTCAGCATGACAAAAAGTAACTGCTCACGTGGATTTCACGTGCACGGTGTAACTATCTGCGTGCATGAAGTTGTTTCTTGTCTAGATCAATGTTATTTATAGAAAAAGTTTAGTTAATAATATTAAAACTGTTATTGACTTTTTAGGACATGCGATTGATTAATTCCAATGTTTACACAATTTTGCGTTGAGGCAAGACCCGCGTGCCTGTTATGTCACGAGGTAAGGTGACGACATGAGTTGCCTCCCTTTGATAGCAAACACCCAAGCTCCTCACAGTGATAGTACGTTCGCGGAGCCCTCTATACTATCGCTGCCACCAGTCAAATCTCCCCACTGTGATAGGTGGCCCCAACCATGCTTGGAGTTGAACTCGCAACCGAATGACCGTTATGTTTACAAACAAGTGACGACTGTCGTGACACCGAAAACACTTACCGCTGATAAATTACTTTCTTTGGTTTTCAATTTGAATATCTATTTCATTAAAACTATTATCTTTAATTGATATAGTAAGAATGTAAGGGAGAAATTGGTTGATTTTCCGTTAGTCTCGAACCAATCTGATTTTAAAACAACAAAGTAAATTCATCTGGAAAACATGGTCAGTGGTAAACCTTTTCAAAATGAAATATGATGGCATTCCCAAAGACATAAACAAAAGTATAAACGTTACTTCATATGGGGTTAGAGGGAAAATTTCAAGAATCTTGTAATGGCCGCGCCCACACTGGTGGCAGCGATGTTACCGAGAGTGTAACGAAGGTGTCACGCGCTGGGAAGGAGCTTGGCAAACACCCAAGGGCGCGGCCATTACAAGAATCTTGAAATTTGCCCTCCAACCCCATATGTAGTAACGTTTATACTTTTGTTTATGTCTTTGGGAATGCCATCATAATTCAATTTGAAAAGGTTAAAGACTGACCATGTTTTCCAGATGAATTTACTTTGTTGTTTTGATAATCAGATTGGTTCGAGACTGCAGACTAACGGAAAATCAACCAACTTCTCCCTTACATTCTTACTATATCAATAACGCGATAGTTTTAATGAAACAGAAATTCAAATTGACAAACGAAGAAAGTAATTTAGCAGCGATAAGTGTATTCGGCGTCACGACAGTCGTCACTTGTTTGTTAACATAACGGTCATTCGGTTGCGAGTCCAACTCCAAGCATGGATGTAGCCACCTGCAGCTATGATTGACGAGAGTTAATTTGAAATGGGCATTCTAAACTTAACATATAAAATGTCAGCGCCAACAGAAGAGTCCGTCTGTCTGTCTGTCTGTCTGTGTCTGTCTCTCTCGTAGTTGTTTATTGTATAGGACATGCTGCATATGCATGCATACTGAATACATATATTTTGCGGCGGAACATGTACAACATGAATGATGTCTTTATCACAAAGTTTTTAAACCTACAGAAAATTCCATACATTGTGGCGTGTGTCTACTGTTTCATAGCTAACCGATATTAAACCCCGTTCGATCACAACAAATGTTTTATTCTTTGAGATTTCGTCATCCTTTTTGGTGGGGTATATGACTTTCCGTATGGTGAACGCATTACTACACTGGTATACACTGCTACCTATATGTCGAGGAATAATGGATGGCTAAGATAGATTTCCATCCTCTATACATCCTTTGTTTGTTAAACTATCAATACAGGTATCGGGTACGAGGCAGCTAAACACATCGCCATGATGGGGGCCTCCGTCATCATAGCCTGCAGATCACAGACCAGGGCGTCACAGGTGAGCTACATGACTTAAATCCAGTCATCAGGTGAGCTACACGACTTGAGTCCAGTTGCCAGATAAGCTACAAGATTTGAGTCCAGTCACCGGGAGAGCTACACAACTTGAGTCCAGCCACCGGGAGAGCTACACGACTTGAGTCCAGTCACCAGGTGAGCTACATGATTTGAGTCCAGTCACCGGGAGAGCTACACGACTTGAGTCCAGTCACCAGGAGAGCTACACGACTTCAGTCCAGCCACCGGGTGAGCTACATGATTTGAGTCCAGCCACCGAGTGAGCTACATGATTTGAGTCCAGTCACCGGGAGAGCTACACGACTTGAGTCCAGCCACCGGGAGAGCTACACGACTTGAGTCCAGTCACCAGGTGAGCTACATGATTTGAGTCCAGTCACCGGGAGAGCTACACGACTTGAGTCCAGTCACCAGGAGAGCTACACGACTTCAGTCCAGCCACCGGGTGAGCTACATGATTTGAGTCCAGCCACCGAGTGAGCTACATGATTTGAGTCCAGTCACCGGGAGAGCTACACGATTTGAGTCCAGCCACCGGGTGAGCTACATGATTTGAGTCCAGTCACCGGGAGAGCTACACGACTTGAGTCCAGCCACCGGGTGAGCTACATGATTTGAGTCCAGTCACCGGGAGAGCTACACGAGTCCAGTCGCCAGATGAGCTACATGATTTGAGTCCAGTCACCAGGAGAGCTACACAACTTGAGTCCAGCCACCGGGAGAGCTACAAGACTTGAGTCCAGTCACCAGGTGAGCTACATGATTTGAGTCCAGTCACCGGGAGAGCTACACAACTTGAGTCCAGCCACCGGGAGAGCTACACGACTTGAGGCCAGTCACCAGGTGAGCTACATGATTTGAGTCCAGTCACCAGGTGAGCTACATGATTTGAGTCCAGTCACCGGGAGAGCTACATGACTTGAGTCCAGTCACCAAGTGAGCTACATGATTTGAGTCCAGTCACCAGGAGAGCTACACGACTTGAGTCCAGTCCCCGGGAGAGCTACACGACTTGAGTACAGCCACCGGGTGAGCTACATGATTTGAGTCCAGTCCCCGGGAGAGCTACACGACTTGAGTCCAGCCACCGGGTGAGCTACATGATTTGAGTCCAGCCACCGGGTGAGCTACATGATTTGAGTCCAGTCACCAGGAGAGCTACACGACTTGAGTCCAGCCACTGGGTGAGCTACATGATTTGAGTCCAGTCACTGGGAGAGCTACATGATTTGAGTCCAGTCACCAGGTGAGCTACACGACTTGAGTCCAGCCACCGGGTGAGCTACATGATTTGAGTCCAGTCACCGGGAGAGCTACACGACTTGAGTCCAGTCACCAGGTGAGCTACATGATTTGAGTCCAGTCACCGGGAGAGCTACACGACTTGAGTCCAGTCACCAGGTGAGCTACATGATTTGAGTCCAGTCACCAGGTGAGCTACATGGTTCGCGCCAAATCACAAGGAAATTTCAGCCGTCCACTGGGGAAAAGTTCTTCATTTCAAATGAAAGCTTTGGAAAACGTTGAAAGGAATGCATGTCGTCGTTTTTCTTAGTGCTTAGTCGCCTCAAAACAGCAAATAGTTTTGTGTTAGAACTCTGTGTATATTTCGACTAGTTTGTATTTTGGTGTGTATATTAGGCAAATAACAAATGCATTTCTACCTTTTTGGCCATATTTTAGTCATTTCACTGGTAAGTCTGAAATTAGGCTGAATGAATAATACAATGCACTACACTTATCTCGCCACAAACGTTCTAGTCTGAAGTCCACACTGTATTTGAACAGATAAATCTGTCCCGCATGTCTACATGCATAACAGAGCGGTTTTGTCAGCTCTTACAATTACATCCTGACAAAATGTGAAGAACTTCCTGTATTATAGTCTATGTGGTGACCAATAGTCGCTGAATAATTCGGAATTCACTTTGGCAGAGTCTGCGTAGCAGGGTCCCTCTTGCAAGACATTGTTTATGTTCGAAACACATCAAACAAGGCCATTACGATCATGTTTCTATTTCTAGGCCATCCGACGAATGAATGAAGAGTTCAGTGCTTCCAAAGAAGCTGGTACGCTCCCTGAAGGCATCAACCAGACTGGAAGGTTGGCAGTAGATTGTATGAAACTTGATCTGGCGTCCCTCAAATCCACCATGGCATTCATCGAGGCCTTCAAGGCATCAGGTCGCAAGCTGCACGTGCTGCTATGTAACGCTGGTTTGGCAATGTTGCCCAGAAGTAAGGAGAGATCACACACTGTTCCTATTCCTATTATTGATGACAGTAGACAGACTGGGGAGTATGACACGTGCTGCAGTAACGGTACCATCCGGGGGCTCCAATGAATATTGTCTGCAATATGATTTTGCGTTTATGGACGTATAAACATACCAGCCTGTGTGTGCACACTGTGTAAATGCGAACACACCAAATTTCACATTTATGACTCCATTTCCGATTAACAGGGGGACACATTGAAGTCCATTCTAATAAATAATTACGTCAACAATAACAACTTAACTGACTGCTTATATAATCATTAACACAGACAACTGTAAAGATTAAATATTATATCAGTGACATCTCTAGCGCAATAATGCAACACAAACCCCGTGCATTTTCTTATCATCCAATTAGGAAATAGTAGTCCGTAAGTGGGCGTCACCGGATGTGTCCTTGGTTTATGGAAAAAAAGCAAAACACGTTTAATTGGTTAGCCAGTGAATACCACAGAATCACATGCAATTATAGGCGAGAAAGTCATGATTCTAGTGTTTTAATTGGAGGACTGAGAAGCCGTTTGTAGTTTGCTGGGAATCACTTGCCATGGAAACTAAATGTATGTAAGCTCTTGGTATCGTCTACCGATATCACAACCTTGTTACCAGTATGTGCATGAATGACCAGGTGAAATAAAGTGGTGTTGTCAATCAGCGCACTCTTTTGTTGTTCTAGCATATTATAAAAAGGTGTTTGTGTGAGAAATAACGGCTATGTATTTTCAGGTTTCACAGAAGATGGCTATGAGACAATGTTCCAGGTATGTAGATTCAGTTAGCTAGAACGTCACACATCCGCACATTTTAGGCTCCTAGTCCTCATTCTAAAGTTCCATTTCTCAGACTGTGTAACAGTGGGAAGTTTACCAATAAGCATTTGCTGTGTTATGAAGGTGAACTATCTGGGCCATTTCCTGGTCATTGCCCACCTGCTGCCCATCATGAAGACCTCGGGTAGCGACTGCCGCATCGTCTTCTCGTCCAGCGGAGCCCATATGTACAGCGAATGGAAGTTCAGTGAGTCAAAGATCAAGGCAGAGGATCCATCGGCGTATGGAAGGATGCTCAACTATGGTACCTCCAAACTGTTTCAGGTACTAATTAGTGAATAAGTTGCTGAGGTGTGTAGAACTGAATAAAAATAATATCATATCAGTTGAGTTTCAGTTGATTTCATTCCTAATATGAAATTGTTGTGCCACTGCTCAGATCCACCATATGTACTGTCTGGCACGGAGACTGAAGGGCACGGATATTTCGGTCACCTGCCTTCATCCGGGTATTGTGCGGACTGAAATTACACGGAGCTTCATTGACAGTACAGCACTTGCTGCCATGTTTGGAACCTTCAGAATGCTTGGTCAGTAATAGCCAGAATCACTCTTTGGCTTAATGTGTAGATGTGTTACATTTTATACTAATAATTAAGAATACATATGAATGTCATGATGAATTGAGTTAGCGTAGATTAGAATTGTATAAGTGTAGGGAAACAATTCTTGAAACCTGAAGCTACCCGGAAACGACCTTCGTGACCGGCTATGGTGAAACCATGTGACACGGTACATATTCAGATGGTCTCAGCTCTACGGTCGCTGCTGTTCCAGGTAGTTTCCACACATAGACGCTGCAAGACATTTCAATGTGGCATATACAGCATGAAGATGTTTGTTATGTGTGTTACTTTCTGTCAATAAATTTCAGATTTCTAACTTCAATTTCTAACATATTTCTATATGACTAGGGGTCTGTGGTTTGTGGGTGGTTGGTGTTTCAATATCCCGTGTTATCCAAACACTAATTACAGAGACAACAAGAAGCAGGTCTGACTTGACACATTTACTCTCGGAGGTCATGATCTTAAAAAGTTCAGTTGTACAGGGATCAGTTATTGTACTTGATTATTGTGATGTGATAGGGAGCAGTCATTACTCGATATTGCAACATCCCTTCTTCTTTAAGAGTCTATGAGTCCATAGGAAACTTTGGCACAGTCCATGAGTCCATAGGAAACTTTGGCACACACTGCTTGATAATATCAAAATTATACTGGCATCGAAGTCAGTTTACATTATTTTGAATTAACATTTAGGGTAGCTTTCATATTAATAAAGCTATTAAATTATGAAGGCCTTATAACTGTCAGTGAATCAAATTAGTGTCCATGACTGGTCCGTAAACATTCACTCACATTAACAGACTAGAATGACTGTTAAATGAGGCTTCAACATATAATTGTTGAACTTGAGTACCAACTATACCCTACACAGTAAAGTCTCTGAGATGTTTGGGCAACTTCACTGAACGGCCACTTCTGGTGGTAGTAGGTGGTGTAGTCTGTGCATGCTTCATGATAGTCGTCAGTCTGTCAGTCTTCATCGGTGTCACAGGTGGAGTCACAGGAGAAGTCTTCTCATTACTCCTGCTACTGGTAGGACTGTTAGATGGCATAAGCTTTTCTTTTGACATTAATGGCTTTCTGAATCTCTGTTCGCTTTCAACTTTGACAGGTGTTTGATTCAAAGTATGTTGTTCAGCTGTTTTCCTCAAATGTACACGGTTACATCGGAGTATTCCTGTAGGTGTGTCTACCTCATAGCTTCTCTCGTCAAGTCTCTTTAGCACTGTTCCCTTTTTCCATACTTTGTCATTCATAGTGAATGGCTTCATCCTAACAGTATCACCTTCTTCTAGTGGCGTTAAATCTTTTGCCTGTTTGTGTTAGGCTGACTTCTGTTTCTGCTGTTTCAGACGAAGTCTTTCCCTTTCACCGTTCACTGTTCTCGGCTTCAGCAGAGTTTCACTTGTTGGAAGGAGAGTCTTCGTCTGTTCATAAGTCGTTGCACAGGACTAGAGCTGAGTCCCTGAGTTGGTGTATTTCTGTAGTCCAATATTGCCATATACTGGTCGTTTCCACTGTCTTTTGCTTTCCGTAGTAGTTTCTTTGCGGTCTTAACCGCAGACTCTGCCTTTCCATTGGCTTGACTGTTGTGAGGACTTGAGGTTAAGTGCTCTATGTCCCAATCAATGACAAATTTGTGAAACTCCTCCGAGTAGAACTGAGGTCCGTTATCACTGACCAGCTGGTCCGGAATCCCATATCTGGCAAAGTGTGCCTTTAGCTTCTTTATAACTGTAGTAGACTTGGTGTCTGATAGGTAGTCCACTTCCCAGAAGTTACTGTAGTAATCCACGGTTATCAGATAGTCCTTATCATTAAGAGTGAACAAATATGATGCCACTTTTTGCCATGGTCGTTCTGGTACTTGTGTGGTCTGTAGTGTCTCCTTCTGCTGGTCTGCCTGGTATTTGCAGCACAACTCGCAAGGACTGATGTACTGTTTAATGTCATCAGACATGTGAGGCCAATACAAACTCTCTCTTGCACGCCATAAACAACCTTCGATCCCTAGGTTAGAAGTATGGATCCTGGTTTTCATTGTAGTTCTCAGGTTGTGAGGTATGACCAGCCTTTCTCCTCTGAATATAAGACCATTTTGTACTGTGATCTCGTGTCTACAGTTGAAGTATGGGTACAACTCTATCGGCAAAGTGTCTCTGTCCTCTGTCCACCCACTTAACACGACTTGTTTGAGTTTCTGCAGATTTTCGTCCTTTTCAGTCTCTTCTCTGATCTGCTTGATCCTGTCATCTGTTATCGGAAAAAACTTTGCCATGTTCACCTGACTGAAAGGCTCTTCAATTTTTGGCTCTGTGCTTGGCAAATATGCTCTTGACAATGTGTCTGGCAAAACAACATCTGCACCTTCTTGTACTTGATAGTGGCATCATACTGTTGCATAGCCAGAATCATAGACTGTAGTCGTCTAGGAGCACAGTTTACGGGTTTGCTGGTTCTAGTGGTTTATGATCATTTTCCACTGTAACTTTCCGACCAAATGTGTATGTGTGGAACTTTTGAAGTCCGAAAACAACAGACAGCATTTCCTTTTCAATCTGTGCATATCTGGACTCAGCCGGTGTTAGGGCACGGCTAGCGTAGGCATTGGCTTGTCTTGTTGTAACAGAACAGCACCGAGTCCAGTGGAACTTGCATCACACTGCAGTGTCAGTTCTTCAGCTTCATTGTAGTATGCCAATACTGGAGCTTCCGTAACCATTTTTTTCACTTCAGTGAAGGCTTTCTCATGTGCCTCCATCCATGTCCAGTCCACGTCATTATGTGTTAATTGTCGAAGTGGTTGCATTACCCCTGACAGACGAGGTAAATATCTCGCAAGGTAGTTGACAAACTCTGAGAAGCATTGAATGTCCTCAACATTCTGTGGTGCTGGCATTTCCAACACAGCCTTTATTTTCTGTGGGTCACACTTAAGTCCCTGATCAGTGATGATGAGACCAAGAAAGGTAACCTCTTTTCTGCACAATTCAAGTTTCTCCTTCTTCAACTTGATACTGACAACTCTGCATAAGGCATTCCAGATTCTTGTCATGGTCAACCTGCGCTGTCATCTTGTCATACCCTGAACCATAGGTCAGGATGTCATCCACAATATATTTGACACCTGGTAGTCCTTCCAAAGCTTGGTTTAAGCATTTCTGGAAGATTTCAGGCGATACACTGACACGAATGGTAGTCTAGTCCATCTGTACCAACCAAACGGAGTTCCAAAAGTACACAGCAAACTGGATTCGAGATCAAGTTCAAGATGCCAAAATCCAGCTGACAAGTCACATGTACTGAAGACCTTCGCATTTCCTCGAACGTAGGCAGCTGATAATGCTCACGACGAAGTGCCTCATTTAAGTGCTTGGCGTCAATACAAATTCTAATTCCCCCTGATTTCTTGGGTGCTATCACTAACGAGCTAACCCAATCTGTTGGTTCATCCACAGGTACCAAGACACCTAGTTTCATAAGACGATTAAGTTCTTGTCTCAATTCCTCTCTCTGTGAGATAGGCACTCTGTTCAGATGTGAGACGCTTGGGGTTATTTCCGGATTCACCTGCAGGTGAACTTTGCCAGGCAAGGTCCCAAGTTCCCCTTCAAAATTTTCAGAGTAAGTCTTAATGATAGCCTCAGAATTCCTCTCTTTGACTAATGTTGTTCCTGGCTGTGTGTGTGACATCAGTATCAGCATTAAGTAATCTCTGTGGTAAAATGTTTACTGACGCTCCACAATCCAACTGAGTAGTATAGGTAATAGGGGTTCTGGCTCACTTCCACTGGAACCGGATTTATGTACCTATACTGCTACTACAGGTGGCACTTTTTATGCCAAAATGATGATGCGATTCAACGATAGTCTTAAGTCGTATTAAAAGAAACATCAATGTTAATTAATAATGAATAAAATTTACTATAGCCCACGAGGATATTGGAAAGGTGTAGGAGCAATAAAAAAATTAGCCACCGCGGCTAAGGTACCTAAAGATGTGGCCAAGGATTGGTTAAAGAAACAAGCGATGTGGCAAATATATTTACCGGCACCGCGTTATATACCGAGGAAGAAGTTTGATATTTTTACAACGAATGAAGTTCATCAGGCTGACCTCTTGTTTCTTCCCCACGATAAGGTAAGACGCAAAACGAATAAATACGCTTTAACAGTAGTGGATGTGGCTAGTCGATACAAAGAGGCTGAGCCATTAACCTCGAAAGATTCAACAGAAGTAGCTAATGCACTGAGCCACATATATAAACGCGGACCACTAAAATGGCCTAAGCTATTTCAAGTAGATCCCGGTCGCGTGTTTATGGGATCAATAACTAAACTGTTAACAAAGCACGATGTCGAAATCAGGTGTGGTGAAAGAGAGGCCCACCCCAGTCAAGCTATCGTTGAAAGATTTAACAGGACATTAGCGGAACGTTTGTTTGGCTATCAGTATGGGATCGAAATGAAATCCGAGCGATTGAGATCAACCGAATGGGTGACACGATTATCCGCCGTTGTATCAGCGCTGAATAATGAAGTAACAAGATTAATAGGGAAGAAACCATCCGATGCTATTAAAATGAAATCCGTGACTTCCGAATCTTCAGCACCGAGGAGAGGCAAAGAACGAAAACTTCCGGATAGAGTAAGGGTAAGATATTTATACCAGCCCGGTGAACTCGAAGGAAGCCTACGTCACCCATCCGATCCTATATGGTCCCTTAAAACATATAACATTAGTCGATTGGTTATGAAAGAAGGAGAGCCTATTCTTTATTATCTTCAAGATGGACCGGGTAGGGTATTTGTACGAGAAGATTTGTTCATAGTTCCCAACGGTACGGTATTAACACCATAGCCATAAGCATAGGTAGTTACATCATCCTTATCAATCCATCTCTTTGTATCTAAGGGTGATAATGATGTCTTGTTCATTCTTAATCCATATATCCTATGATTGTAACTTCTTAAAGAGTTCATCTCGTGTTTGAACGTTCTACCATTGAATAATGATTCTTTATACTGTTTGTGTTTGATATGCTTTTTTAGCACATACTTTTTAACACCCTTAGCTTTTCTAATCTCTCCATTATCGGACTTTTTTATAGAATACATCTTAGGTCTTAATCCAACATACTCTGCTATAGGGGTCCCAGCACATTCATCCTTCATCTTACCTAACACCTTTTTATTTACTACGCTGTGCAGTGGATTATCTTTTGGGTAATCGCTCGTGTCGTACATATCTATTTTTTCTGCCACATCTTTATACACATCCTCGGTTTGTATTTCCATTAACAAAGAATCTGTGTCGGTATATAACTCCTCGCATCTATCGCCGTATTGTTTCTTAAGTTCGTTGTAATAAAAGTCATACATTAAGTGTTTTGACAAGTCGAGAATACTTATATCAACGTACACCGGTCTGTTGAATTTTATATTACTTTTCTGCATATGCAGTCGTTATCGAATATCTTGCTTCTGTTAAAAGCCGGACTGGCTATAAGTTTCCTGAGTCTTTCTTCCTCATTAGATCTGACTAATTTAACATCAACATGCTTCCTTAGATTCTCCATAGTTTTACCAAATACTGAGTTATTCATGAGCTTATATAGATTCTTTTTGAAATCGCTGGTAGCTATCTTTCTTAAATCTGTGTTCAACCTTATATAGGGCTCCATCCAAGGGCTTTGATCAAACTTTAGAACTCTGTGTATTTTCTTAAGTTTCATACCTAACGATAGATATAACTGGAGATTTCTGTAGTGAACTATATATTTTGTTTTATCCATCAAATTTGGTACAAGTTTTTCTACGTTAGCTAACCTACTATTACCCATCAAGGAGTGTTGATATTCCGACATCCAATTTTTATTAACCATTAATTTTTCGGGAGCTAGCGGATAACTGTTATGGTCTTTATGTAAGGAATTTGGATATTCCAAGTCAACTTCTAGTATGTACCCTTTATTCACATCATTATTATGGATATCATTCTCATCGACCCACTCAAAACCACCCATGGGTAAAGGTTGACTCATAGCCCATCCGTACAAATTGTTGGCGTCGAGATATAATTAATGTGTGTCAGGTTTACTCGGATCATATCCTTCCACTAATTTATTATTAGCCTTAGAATACCTTTTCGCTACCATCGATATACCCCCTCGTAATCCTTTCTCAATAAACAAGTGCATATCGTAATCTGTGAGTAGTTTTAGTTCTACGCCGGTCTTCTTCAACAATGCATCCCACGATAGTCCGGGACTGGAATAGTACCATGCTGGGTCCAAGCCGTATTGTTTTAAACATGTCTTTCTAACAGTACATCAGTTTTTAAGTACAGATCGTGATAATCGCCTAAATTCTTACAACCTAATTTTTCCCAGACCGTCAGAGCGTGTTCATAATCGGCATCGGTTATTTAAGTTTCTGTTAAGTTACTATAGAATGATTCAAGGGGTGGTAATTTAGTTTTCGTCGAATCTAGACCAATCATCCATATATTCGTAAGGATATACACCTTTTCTCAGCAACAAATGATGAGTTATCTTATCGGTATATTGATTTGTTATCGCAAAGTCATCGGGATTGTTCGCATTAGCTAAATTGTCCAGGGAAGATAACAGAAACTGTACGGAGTCTATGAATCTAAGCCCATTACTTTGCTTTATTCTAGCTTTCCCATCCTTGTCCCTATAATGTATAGTTTTAGTCAACGAGAACGATATGTATTTTTCCATATTGTTAGGAATGCACGTTAAACCGCCGTCGGTCTTTGAGATAGCTTGCATGATGAGATGTGAATCATATCCCCTAAGGTTATGAAACACAACGGGGATGGGTATTGTTTGAGAATTCATTTTTAGTTTCAAGTTACACTCGTTATGCGCGGCTCCCCGATAATTACCCGTGACGTGGCAATGATCTCTTACGGAATCCCCATTCAGGGGTTTATTACAAACATGACAACTCGTTGACTTCTTATAGGCCCTCCAATTATCCCTCGTCATACACATGGGTTTCTTACACGATAATTTTTCCCTGATTATTCTCTCTTCATTTTGTAGATATTCTAGGAACTTTCCCGCTTCATCGGGACCTCTGTAAATCATGGGCGTGTTTGTTTTCCCATCATACCTTACAACGTTATATCCAAACCCACAAGGAATATGTTCTTGAGTTTTGTACGTAGTATTGCATTCAGTATTTTCTATGGGTTTGATAAGCGCTTCGAAGTCGGCGTCAATTACGTACTGTACTGGCATTTGATTACAATAGTGTTCAAATTTTAATATATTTTTTCCCTCTTTAGGCATATCGATCCTGATAGCGGTCTGTCCAACACCTCTACAGTCTTCTTTATGCGCTTCTAATAGATCTTGTCTGCTGTACCCATTCAGGCATCTTTCACAGAAATATTTAGTTTGATCGTATAATAGCCTGTTTAAACTCTTCATCCATGTAAAATGATATTTTCCATCTTTTTCGATCAGAAATGAATTGATTCTGGGGATATGTTCCGGAGCGGAGCTTATCCTGTGTACAACAATTCCTTTAGAATGTCCGAAAACATTTATAGCTAAATTATTTTGCTTTTCCACCTTATCAATTTGTGATATTGGTGTAGGTTTTTATACCATCAAAGTTGAGTCCATCGTTTTGGGGATAGCTAGAAGGTCTATCCAGATTTTTGTCTACGGGGAACAATGCAGATCTTATCATCATTCTTAAACAGTCATCGGATTTATTTTTTACATTAATTATGGCTTTTTTCTTCTTATAATACGGGGGTAAATCTATATAAGAACCACCTTTGAAAGGCATATAATTTGCTATATCTAAATATAAACTATCGATTTTATCCACACCCCAACCCGAACCTCTATTAGTCCAACGTTCTAAAGTTTCCTGTATCCTCTGAATTGATGTATCTAATGATGCGTTTATAGTATCGGATTCGGTTATAACTTCTTGATTGCTACGGAAATATGGTTCGGTTTATTCGGTGGTATCGTCTGCGCTACTTTTACTCAATAACATTTTAATCGTCAGCTGGTATTTTATACTATGTAAATCATCTAACTCCTCGTTAATTTTACTCGATATGATGGGCTTAATATTGTTAACATCCATGTTGGAATTAATATCCATCTTCCAACCTCTTAGATATTTACCAACGACGGCGGATGTGGGTACAAATATTAATTCTTCTTGTTGTTGATTATTATCTGTTGAGAATAACCTCTAAGCCCTGTTTTTTGCTTGAGCTTTGAGTTCTCTAACAGTCTTGGGTTTGTTGTATTCCAAACCAAGTAAATCGATCAATTCAGTTTTTCTCATTCGAGAATATCCACGTAGACCACGTTGCTTTGCCATAGCCTTCAAGTCTCTGACAAAAAACATTGTGGTTTGATGGTATATGCAAAATGATTCATTTGTCTAATTGGTTGTTTTTCATATATCTAAATACGTATTCTCCCCAACCTATTCCTCTCATTGATGTAATCTCTCTTCCTAGCGTAAATAATCTGGTTCCTGACCCTATCAGCACCGTGTCTCTTACTTAAACAATATCGACCTTTGACCCCTATCCCACATACAGAACATGTATAGTTTATATTTCCCCGCCTGATGTAATAAGAGTGTATTCCACAGTAAATATCAACACAGCGTCGGTGTAAATCTGCACAGATTCATGGTTATACATCTATCATATCATTTGTCTAAATGCAAATTAAATCACATCTCCACTTGGCTATTTATAGTTGGTTATTTATTGATTAGCTGTCACTATGGTTTATGCGTAGTTATTGTATAGCTGAAAATTGCAACAGCTGATAACCCGATTATCACGAATATGACCTCGCGGTTCTTTTGAGCCTCTGACGGTGTATAAAACTGACTCATTGTTGGTCTCAGTATTGGGTCAAGTTTTTTCCCATAAACGAGGAAGTATTCATGCATGGCAGATTCGACATCCTTAAACGTTTGAATTGAATGTCCTTCCTTACGCAGTTCTTCATGAAAAAAATCTAATCCTAATGTCCTATTTCTGGCCCATTTTGACTGAGCTTTTTCGAGTTGTTCTAATGCTTTGTTATGTCGTTTACGCTCCTCTTCAACTTCTTTAGCGTTTGGGGGCAGTCGGGTTGCCTAGTGGTTAAAGCGTTCACTCGTCACGCCAAAGACCCGGGTTCGATTCCCGACATGGGTACAATGTGTGAAGCCCATTTCTGGTGTCCCCCGCCGTGATATTGCTGGAATATTGCTAAAAGCGGCGTAAAACCATACTCACTCACTCACTTTAGCGTTTGATTCCCTCATACTAGAAAATAAATAATTACTCCCCGAAAAAGCTAGAACATTAACAATAGCTCCACTGACCATCATCGCAATTGTTGCCATGTTTATATGAATATAAAATATTCAAATGTTTAATAATATAAAATATTCAAATGTTTAATTACTTCATTATGTCTTCCGGGATAAGCCCTTGTTTGATGAGCATATCCTTCGTTGCCATTGCTAATCCAATATCCAGAATCATCATACCGATATCATAACCACTAAAATCTAGCTTGGGAGGTGTGGCTTTAGTAATCATTTTAGCTATACGAGCATAGCCAATGGCCAAGCCGGTGACCACCGCTGAATGATACGTTGTGTTTACCAACATTTTGCCGTCTGTAACTGGAGTAGTCATGCTTCTTATAGCATTATATGGGGGCTAACCTCTAATTGAACTTCTTGTTGCATTGGGGGTGACGTTTTCTCTTCTGCGGTCTTATAAAACAATCATACAGCCGCTATACCAGCAACTCCTATTAGTGCCCATGTTTTAATCGGATCAATATTTGAATTATTCATTAGTTTCGCTTTGCGCGTGAGTCCTCCCATCCTGCCTGCGGAGATTTTTTTTTTTTTTTTCCTCGTAACTCGGGTTGTTTTTGTGTTTGGGGTGCAATCGCTGGTATTTCCTCATTCACTATCTCTTGTGCAGTCGGGGTTATTTTTTCCTCGTTCACAATCTGTGGTGTCTGTTGAGTCTCCATTATTATTAAGTGGGCACTTATGTTTAAATTGACAATACCTAGCCGTTATTAAAGCTGTGGTGAGTGGAGCTAAGAACATTCCGTATCTATGATAAAACTCACAGCTCACTGAGCTTATAGCGTGTTCGATGAATGGGTCTTTCTCGAGAGATTTGCATAAATACATACGATGTTCTGCCGGGATAGGGAGAAACGTACTAGTGACGACTGTGTATAGTTGTAATATAGCCGAACCTATCGTTTTAGTCATGGTAGCTCCCAGTCTAGACTCGTAACGCGCGGACAGTTTTTTAATTTCTTCGTCGGTCATGTTATCAATTCTTTCAATGGTATAATTTTCCCCCAAATATTGGGAACTTTTTCCACCGGCTACCAAAGCGGTGAGTCTTTCTCTATGTTTATCTAAAGATTTATCTACATGTTGATCTGCATGTTGATGTGTATGTTGATCAGGCTCATCTTTGAGCATTTGTTCGATGAGTTTGATGAGATATTTAAGTCTAACATAATATAATATGGCATATCCAATACATCCCGTAATAATGAACTGTTGCGAAAGAATGAGGATTTCAAACCACATTTTGTCATATTAACCGCTTAAGTTCAATTTATCGTATATTTGCTATAATTTTCCCACATTTTGCTACATTTTTGCCACATTTTGCTACATTTTTGCCACATTTTGCTCAGCAATTGCATAAGCAGCTGGTTGATCGGTTTTTAATATGAGTTTACAGTGCTTCATTGCCGATAAAAGTTTTCTGACTTTATCTCGTTCGAGCTTGGTATAAATGACATCATTTTCGCGTAAACTTTCCTCAAATGAATCTCAGTCTTTGCAATGAAACAGTGCTACCCATTTGGTTTGCTCTCTCAGATCTTTCAGGACAGAGTTGTATTTTTGAGTAAGTACCCAAACGCTATGTTGAGTATGCCGTCCGGAGAATGCTAAATACGAAAGCATATGTTTCTTTTTTGTGAGTTCTTTACTCGCGCTACAATCGCCTATTACGAAAAGAGTTGATTCTCCTTTGTATTTTTCATGACATACTCGTAAACAGTCTTGTAAACGATCGCCCGGATCGACTCTGTGTACCCCGTCGTCATTCATTACCCAATCTCTCGATAGGTATGTTTTATTAACGCTTATAGTCGGGCACAGAATAATAATATAATCGAAAACGTCCCAATAATGACTTTGTAAAATATCTAGAATAAAAGCTGTTTTTCCATAACCCGTTTGCCCGCATATGATAGCGCAGTGTGGTTCTTTAGGTGAAAGATTATTAATAGATTGCTTGCACGAATCGTCCATTTTGTATATTAAGTTGCGCAACCATAATCACGTACAGATATATGTTTAATTTACCAGCCGTTTCCTGGAGCTTCGTTATTGTCCCCCGGGGGATATAGTATTCACGACCGTCCGTACGTCTGTCCGTACGTCCCAACTGTTTGTTGCCGCGATATCTCAAGAACTAAACACTGGAATGTCTTCATATTTGGAACTATGGTGTATATACAGACTCCGCTGACACCAGTTGGTTTTGGTGACCTTGACCCCATTTTCAAGGTCAAGGCAGGCAAATCTGCTTTTGGAGTTGGAAAACGGTGTTGCCGCGATATCACTGGATTGTGTTCATATTTGGTACTATGGTGTATGTACAAGCGGGGGACATTTCGTCAGTTTGTGACAAATACTTGTCTGTATAGTGACACCCTCGCTAGCATTTTCTATTCTCCTCCCACTGCCGTGTAGTTGGTCATCATCCGTTGTTCGCATGTCGAGCCATAGTGCTAACTTCGTGGTGAGGTATTCACCAATCGATATACCCCCGAGAGACAGATCTTTCACAACTGCGTTAACTTCTGGGCTTCGTTTTTGAAAGGGAGTTTTTTAATCTCATCCCACTGGTGATATGCTAGCATTCCTTGGCTATATAGTTGATTAGGAATGCCCTCGATAGTCAATTCTACTTTTGTAATCTTGGGATTGTAGAACTTCTCGGTATTTCTTTTAAATGCATCGGAGGGTCCTCGAACAACATTAAAATACCCTTCAACAACCTCGTGGGGACGTTTAGATTGATATTCCACATCGTATCTTTTTTGTCCCTTGTGATCTTTCGGTGTCGCAGCACGGGATCGTAGAAAATGGTTAAACTTCCTGTATACTGGTTACGAATTTGTCTGGCTAATTCGGGATCTGTTATCATATGGTACTCCAGCGAGATATTGTCAATGGAATAGCTAGCATCATCAGCAGCTCTGATTACTCTACCGTAGTCATTAAAAGTGAGTTCGTATTCTAACCTATCGCCTAGGGATGCTTGATAAACGGACATGTGGGAATCTAGTAATTTAAAGTCTAGGGGAACATAGAATCGGTTACCTAATGCTTCGGCAACGGCCTGATCTTTTACAACGGTACTATCACCACTAGAAGCATCTACGCGCAGTCTCAATGTGTTCCGATTACAAATACCTTGGTATTGTAAGTTTTCCCGCTCTTTATCCGTTCTCCAGAGATCCATGTCACAATAGTATACATCGCTATCGTCGATACTCAAAACCTCATTACCGCTAATTTTAATCGCGATTTTCTTAACGATAGCACGACCTATGTTCTAAACGGACTCCCAGTTAACATCGGTAGAAGTCAAAATAATCGTAAATGCTAGTCGGACAGTTCCCGGAACTAACACATCGTGTGCGCCGAGATTAGGAAAGCGAACCAGAAGCGTTTGATTCTGATCTATGGTACTAGGGTTATTAGTTATAGTTACAGACTGACGAATTGCTTTGACCCCTAATGGATCTCGAAGTCTACGTTGTGGGTTTAACTTGCATCCGTATTGCGAAGACATTGTTATATTGAAATTTATATAACCATATGTTTAATATAAAAATGGATGATATTAATCTAGATAACATAACTGATACTAGTACAATCGAAGAGGGTACTGATGAAACCAGTTTTATGAATCTTAACGATGAACTTTTACAATCAACCGTCAATGATTATTACGATACCTTTAAAGATGTTAGTCCTATTGTTCGTGACTATTCAAAGTTTGAGATAGATAGTAAAGGAATATTGCGACTGCGTGGCGCTCCGGATATTGATCTTATGAATTCTCCTCCTCGTAAGGCCCTAGCTTTGCCTACGATAGCCGCTAAACACGGTATCAGCACTGTTCGTGATGAATTAGGTTTTGTGGACTACTCACGAGGAGCAAAACTTTCCGCGAAGACTACTAAGGTTCTTCGAACTGTGCGTACTGAACTCGGTAACATCGATAATTTGGAAGCTTCCTCGAAGGTGGCCTTGGACGGACTCGGACGAAATCTTGGATACCTATTACGATAATTCCACCTTAGAGGTACCAGAGTTCAGTATTAGGGAATTGACAAGGCAATACCAACAATGTGGGGAGAACTCATCAATAATACAGCCAAGCTATCCGAAATCAACAAGCATATAGTTTATGAGAAAACAAAACTTGAAGAGGCGGGCGATGAGTTCAGTAGACGCCGCGTAGCGGAAAGATTACGTAACTTAGAAGAGGAAAGATCGGCCCGCCTCGAGGCTGCTTCCAGTAATAGAAAGGCACTTCGTTCACAAATCATTCGAATTCGAGAAACTATTGAACAAGTCCTCAACGATGACACTACACTGGCCGATAAAATTAAAACATTTAGCCGCAATATGCGGTGGTACTTGTGCGTCAGTAGATGGTTGTGTAACATGTGGTGACTGTGGCTTGACTATTCCCGTTTCGCCTGTGTTTGTTTGCGTTATTAATTCGGTATTAATATCTGAATTTATACCTGGTTTTTGTTGATCGGTAGCAATAACAATTTTATTATTATAACCTAGCACTTGACCGATCTTAAGTTCCATATTACTCGGAAACATGTATAGTCCCGGCGCATAAACGTAGTCCACTTTGGATTGAGCATACTGTAATACAACTTGATAACACTTTATAGACGATGGTATGTCAACTGGTGAATTAATAGCATCCTCCACGTTTGCGACAAACTGTTTTTGCGCATCGAGCGCCGTCCCAGAACCAACAATGGACGTTCATGTTTGCGATTGTGCACCGAGAATTGCCCATACATAAGTTCTTATTGATTCATTAACACTTACAACTCCTGGGTTATTAAAATTATTTTCTGTTTTATCATATAGAAATTCATTCCAAGCATTTCCTGGTGGTTGTTCAACCTTTTGGACGGTGAAAGCAACACCACCCTTAAAGTTCATACGATCATCTCTCCACTCGTTACTCGAGAGAGCAAAGCTCGGAAGAAGTGTGCACCAGCGTACGGAATACCTAGACCATGGTTAACTCCACTCAGACGCCAATCTTTACTCGTAGAAACATTAAATTCATGACAAATACGTTCGAATGCCCACCTATTGTACGGATTATTTGATGCATTCCATGCTCGATCCTGCGGTAATGAGGCACTAATTTCTTTAAGTATACGTCTAATCTGATAGTACACGTGAAATGATAAAACAGACTTATTTAGTTCAAATCCTGGGGAATAAAGAGATACGCCACATCCCGTTGTGGCACACTATATGGCAAAGTTTAACTGATTCTGCCAAAATTGCATTGGATTGTGAAACCAATCGTGCACCATTTTATCACTAGTTGCCGTGACCCTGTACTTTTCAAAGATATCAGGGAATTTAACAAAAAATTCAGCACCAGAGGCAGTTACTATAATCGACTGATTAGTAATGTATCTCGATTTCATATTTAAGTTATGATATAGTATCATTGTATATTTGATATGTATGTTACACTCCCGGGAATAACAAATGGTCAGTCTATTCAACTGCTTCATACTATCGATAACTCGGCTGGACAACTCAAAGTAGCTCTATGCGATGTAACGTATTACCCGCTGTGGACCAGTATAAGTGCTGCAAGATATAATGATGAGACAGTAATAAATAGTAAACAATACATTATACCTGATGGGTATTACAGCGTATGCTCACTCAATGATGAATTTTTTAAGCCTAAAGGAATTAGTCTCACACAAAATGAGTCGAATGGGATGCTGATTTTAAACGCTGGAGAAAGGGATGTAAAGCTTTACAGGAACTTAGCAATTAGACTTGGATATGCAGATGGAGATATAACAGTACTCAAGACATCAGCACAGGGGGTGCAGCGTCCATCTTGATCAAATAAGCACGACGGATAATATTCAACTAGAAAGTCCTTCAACTCTACTCAGATCTATTCCAGTGAAAAATGAAAAATATAATAGCGGTAGAACGGAATCTTTCTCATCATTACAGTATAAAAAATTAAAGCGGGGTATTATTTCAGACCTCAAAATTTCTGTATTAGATGTAAAACACCAACCTGTACATATAGGATACTTAAGTGTAACACTCCACATTATAAATAATGGTTGATTCATCAGGCCCTGGAACGCTCAGACAATGTAATACAATTACGCTTTCCGATCTCGGAGACGCAGAAGGATTCGGTAGACTCGGTACCGATGGTAAGTTATACGCTTTACACTTACACGATAATGTATACAAGCGGAAAGAAGTTACATTCACGGGTAATCTAGAAGATTTAAGCGATGTCTCAACGGCGATGATAAATGGACTATGGTCGAAGCAAACATCGAGTGGCTTCTGAATATCGTCATAACCCCACCTTATGTGATGACGGGTAAGGCACATAATTTAACTAAGATAATAAATAGTGGCATCGTACTTGCGGCTTATATCCCGTTAAAACGAAAAAGTGTGTTAGTCTCTTCCCTACCAGAAGACCCAGGTCATATGTTATATAGTCGTCCGGCCTTAAAAAATGTTGGTTTAAATTTGGTTACTGAATTAGATGATATTAAAGTTAACTTGAGTGCAATACCTAATATTTCTACGCTTATTATTGAAGTCTTGTTCAGAGATGCACCGGAAGATGCCTTCAAAATGTTACCAGGTCTATCGATTAAATGGCTCAAGAAACACGAGCGTCGACATTGCAGTATTATTCATATCGGAGCATCGCCCTTTGCAACCCTCGAGGGGGTTCAAATTATTAAAAGTGGTAATATTTCTCTTACTAAGATATTCTTGACATATAATATTAATTTGATAAGGTTGATGTATACTCTCAAAACATTTAAGCAAGACCAATTAAAGACTATTGTATTACCGTAATATACACTATGAGTTTATATCCGACACTCGATGATGCATTTGAAAAGATGGATACTGTTGATGGATTTTGATTACATCAAATAAGCGACATAAAACATTCGAATAGAGAAGGATAGGGAGTTGAGACTTGGATTGTATAAAAAGTATCGCAGAGCCGTGAATGCTCTGGACAGAGTTGACACCGTGCTTGTAGCAGCTGGCATGGGACTCGGTGTAGCAGGTGTTAGTTTATTATCAACTATAATCGCCGCACCTATCGTGCTCGGCATGGAAATAGCGGCTGGAGTCTCGGGACTGGCAGGAATAATGATAAAATTTATTTCTCGTAGGTTGCAAAAGAAAGCATTAAAACACGATAAGATTCGGATACTTGCCGATGCAAAGTTCAAACAGCATTGAGGATCAAATTTCAACAGCAATGGCTGATTGTAAGATATCCGAGGAGGAGTTTCGTTTAGTGTTGTCAGAACTCACCAAATACAACGTAATGAAGCAGGAGATTCGATCAAAATCTCGTAAGACCAGTGGTATTAGCGAAGACGAGAAAAGAAAGTTCATAGAACAGGGGAGGCAACAAGCGTGTCAATTATTCCGTGCCAAAACCAAAGAACTGGTTGGAGATTAAAAATAGATTGCTTACTATCATTAGATCACATTTAGACAAATGCTTACATAAATATATAAAAATGGAGAATTACAACATTTATGTTCATGGACAAAAATTTTATATCAGTAATGTCAAACCAACAAATGAAGATCACAAAACATTTATGTTCATAGACAAAATTATCAAATTGAGAGAATTATCACAAGGTATATATTATATCAGTAAACCAAACAAATACGATCATCAATTACCAAGAAGAGTATATAATCTGGCCTACTTGTAAAATAATAGAGAAATTTTTATCAGGTGGTGGCAAGCTAGAGTCAATTTCACTTAATCTCATGACTATCGTTGAATCGCATAATCATTTTGGCATAAAAAATGCCACCTGTAGTAGCAGTATAGGTATATAAATCCAGTTCTAGTGGAAGTGAGCCAGAACCCCTATTACCTATAAAAATTTATATCATTGGCTCCAGGTGGTGGTGAGCTAGAGTCAATTTAGCTGAATCTTATGACTATCGTTGAATCGCATAATCATTTTGGCATAAAAAAATCCCCCTGTAGTGGTGGTATTGGTATATAAATCCGGCTCCAGTGGAAGTGAGCCAGAACCCCTATTACCTATACTACTAACTGGAATTTTACATTGGTATCATGCTCTACAATCATCTGAGCGAAAATATCTGAGCCTGCTTTCTTTCCAACCTGGTTGCAAACTTCAACATCTGGATCCAATGACACACTGCTGATTACCTCAAGACAATCATCTTCCTCTGCTCCACTGTCTTCATCATCTGAGACAGAGTGAATCGTGCTAGCTTTGTTGTTACCATGTCGATAGCATTGCTGATAATAATTCTTTCCCTTACACAGGCTACATGTCTTTCCCCAGGCTTGACATTTGCGTCTGTCCATAATGTGTTTGTATCCACAAAACTTGCATAGTTGTAAAGCTCCTGCCTTCTGTGACATGCTTGGCCCTTGTACAGGTTGAGATTTACCAGTCCTCTCTCTGTATTTATAAGACTTGTTTCCTGCTGAATGTCTGCTGACACGGTGTACATCTTCAGAATTCATGGCTTTAATTCTTACATTGGTTGCTTCAGCACTTCTGCATATTGCAATGCAAGATTTCAGTGACAGTTTAGTTTCCTGTAAAAGCCTTTTCCTGGTGTTAGGGTCTCTGATCCCTGTCACTATTCTGTCCCTTAATAGTGATTCAAGTAGACATTCACAAAAGTTACAGCTCTTTGAGAGTGTGTGAATGGCTGTGATGTATTCCTAAAATATTTCTCCATCTGCCTGTAAACGATTGTTCAAAATGTATCATTCATACATCTCATTAGTTTCTCCAATTGTGTATGAATCAAACTTGGCCATAATAGTAGTCACATCCCTGTGCTCTTCTGGCAAGAATTCCATTGCATTGTAGACTGTTAGTGCATCAGTTCCTATAGAATGCAATAAAGCAGCAGCTTGATAATTCATTGGGTAATCATCTAGTTGTGAAACAATCCCAAAGTTCTGCCACGCCTGTTTCCACATTCTCCAATTATCTGCCAAATCACCGGACATTTTCAGCGGCAGTTGAGGTGTCAAATTCAGCCCACGTGGTCGTCATGTCCGCCCGGTTCATGTTCTTCCTGACCATCCATAATGTTCATCAGTTAGGAAATCGAATGTGAAATTCATGTGAAATGTTCATTCATTCATTAAAATGCACAATTAATCCAGAATCATCAAAATCCTGTAGACGCAAACCACGTGAGATTCTGCCGAGGTCCAAGAAACACTCACTCGCTTGGTGAACTGTCCTCTCTGTGTAGGCACCCAGCACTACTGACAGCGTCAATTCTAGCAGAAAACATCAACATCAAGTTAATTTCGCACGTTGCCACCATGTTTCAATATCCCGTGTTATCCAAACACTAATTACAGAGACAACAAGAAGCAGGTCTTACTTGACACATTTACTCTAGGAGGCCATGATCTTAAAAAGACCGGATGTACAGGGATCAGTTATTGTACTTGATTATTGTGATGTGATAGGGAGCAGCCATTACTCGATATTGCAACAGTTGGTTCCACCAACACATATACGCGATAGGTGTCAGTGATAGGAGTATGCGATTCGGGCCCGCTCCACAAAGTGATCGTACGGTTATGACTGTCGCAAGTCAATGTATGGTAGTATGATCGTCTCAGCGCTAAGTCTCTGGTCGAGGCTTTGTTCCGTGAGACAGAATCATTATGTCCTGGTGTTCTACTACCACAAATTTTCAATTTGCAGATCGCACATTGTGTAAGGGGTATTGGCCATACTGGGCTATAGTGGGTTAGTTCACATTGCTTGTTCCTCGTAATGGTATTGATGTTCTGCAATCAAAAACTGAATGAATAGGAGATTGGACTTTATTCCACCTATACCTTGCCACGAAGGTGTTTGAGGTGTATGACTAGTCTTACAGGAATATTAGAACACAGTATGACAACGGTGTCGTAACTGGGACATATTTAGTTATAGTGCATCCTGACAACTGCACCGTGACCGTGTTAGACCTAGGCCTACATTGTCAGATTACATTATGACAACAGCACTGTGGCTGTTGGACCTAGGCCTACATTGTCAGATTACATTATGACAACAGCACTGTGGCTGTTAGACCTAGGCCTGCATTGTCAGATTACATTATGACAACAGCACTGTGGCTGTTAGACCTAGGCCTACATTGTCAGATTACATTATGACAACAGCACTGTGGCTGTTAGACCTAGACCTTCATTGTCAGATTACATTATGACATCTGCACCGTGACCGTGTTTGACCTAGGCCTACATTGTCAGATTACACCCATTCCTTCTGATTTTTCTTATGGTTGAATAAAGATATAACTTATTTAAACTTCAGTGTATGAATGACCAGATTGTTTAATACGTGTATCTTAATACGTTTTGCCAGGGCTATGCTAAACATGTTCCCAATCGGACATTGTGAGACATCTCCTGAGACCTACAGTGGGTACCCGGATAGGGTCGGGTAGTAGGGGGTGGGTACCCGGGTAGTAAATTTGGACATGTCCCAGCCCTACATTGGAAGATGAAACATTATTTTGGTTGAATGCAAAGAATATCTCTCATGTATGGATTCAGGATTTACAAAGACCCCATTACAAGGGGCAACAACTCTGATAGATGCAGCAGTGAACCCGGTATGGAGGGGCGTGTCGGATGTATATCTTGTGGACTGTAAGCCAAGTTCTACCCACTCCTGTGCCAGGTGAGTTTATAGCAATGTTTGAGTCTGTGCATCTCTATCCACATATATGACATTCTATACCTATCTATCCATGTGTAAGTATCTCTATCCACGTTTTAGTTTGTGTATTTCTATCTAAGTGTTAGTTTGTTTTATTCGATCCTTGTGTTAGTCTGAGTATCTCTATCCCTGTGTTAGTCTGAGTATCTCTATCCCTGTGTTGGTCTGAGTATCTTTATCCATGTGTTGGTCTGAGTATCTTTATCCCTGTGTTGGTCTGAGTATCTTTATCCCTGTGTTGGTCTGAGTATCTTTATCCCTGTGTTGGTCTGAGTATCTTTATCCCTGTGTTGGTCTGAGTATCTCTATCCCTGTGTTGGTCTGAGTATCTTTATCCATGTGTTGGTCTGAGTATCTCTATCCATGTGTTGGTCTGAGTATCTTTATCAATGTGTTGGTCTGAGTATCTTTATCCATGTGTTGGTCTGAGTATCTCTATCCACGTGTTGGTCTGAGTATCTCTATCCATGTGTTGGTCTGAGTATCTTTATCCATGTGTTAGTCTGAGTATCTCTATCCACGTGTTGGTCTGAGTATCTTTATCCATGTGTTGGTCTGAGTATCTTTATCCATGTGTTCGTCTGAGTATCTCTATCCATGTGTTGGTCTGAGTATCTTTATCCATGTGTTGGTCTGAGTATCTCTATCCACGTGTTAGTCTGAGTATCTTTATCCATGTGTTAGTCTGAGTATCTCTATCCATGTGTTGGTCTGAGTATCTTTATCCCTGTGTTGGTCTGAGTATCTCTATCCACGTGTTAGTCTGAGTATCTCTATCCATGTGTTGGTCTGAGTATCTTTATCCACGTGTTAGTCTGAGTATCTTTATCCCTGTGTTGGTCTGAGTATCTTTATCCATGTGTTGGTCTGAGTATCTTTATCCACGTGTTAGTCTGAGTATCTTTATCCCTGTGTTGGTCTGAGTATCTCTATCCACGTGTTAGTCTGAGTATCTCTATCCATGTGTTGGTCTGAGTATCTTTATCCACGTGTTAGTCTGAGTATCTTTATCCCTGTGTTGGTCTGAGTATCTTTATCCATGTGTTGGTCTGAGTATCTTTATCCACGTGTTAGTCTGAGTATCTTTATCCCTGTGTTGGTCTGAGTATCTCTATCCATGTGTTAGTCTGAGTATCTTTATCCATGTGTTGGTCTGAGTATCTTTATCCATGTGTTGGTCTGAGTATCTCTATCCATGTGTTGGTCTGAGTATCTCTATCCATGTGTTGGTCTGAGTATCTTTATCCCTGTGTTGGTCTGAGTATCTCTATCCCTGTGTTGGTCTGAGTATCTCTATCCATGTGTTGGTCTGAGTATCTCTATCCTTGTGTTGGTCTGAGTATCTTTATCCATGTGTTGGTCTGAGTATCTCTATCCCTGTGTTGGTCTGAGTATCTCTATCCATGTGTTGGTCTGAGTATCTTTATCTATGTGTTAGTCTGAGTATCTCTATCCATGTGTTGGTCTGAGTATCTTTATCCCTGTGTTAGTCTGGGTATCTTTATCCATGTGTTAGCCTGAGTATCTTTATCCATGTGTTAGTCTGAGTATCTTTATCCCTGTGTTGGTCTGAGTATCTTTATCCCTGTGTAGGTCTGAGTATCTTTATCCCTGTGTTGGTCTGAGTATCTTTATCCATGTGTTGGTCTGAGTATCTTTATCCCTGTGTTGGTCTGAGTATCTTTATCCCTGTGTTGGTCTGAGTATCTTTATCCATGTGTTGGTCTGAGTATCTTTATCCCTGTGTTGGTCTGAGTATCTCTATCCCTGTGTTGGTCTGAGTATCTTTATCCATGTGTTGGTCTGAGTATCTTTATCCCTGTGTTGGTCTGAGTATCTTTATCCATGTGTTTGGTCTGAGTATCTTTATCCATGTGTTGGTCTGAGTATCTTTATCCCTGTGTTAGCCTGAGTATTTTTATCCATGTGTTGGTAAGTGTAAGCTGCTGCCTTCTTGCTTGATGCATGCCATTTACGTTCACATAAAAGTTTCCCTTGATGCTCCGTTGATCATGTACACAAAGAGTTAGTTATTGTTGGATTCTTTAATTTGTTCTCACTCAAGCTATACCAATATCAGGAAGTGAAAGTTAATAACCATAATGATGTTTTACAGAAACAAAGAATATCAAGAAAAAGTCTGGAAATATTCTTTGGAATGCTTGAAGAATTATCTCCCAGAAAATGTCATTGAAAGCTTGGAAGACCGAACAACGATGGCAGAATAATATGTATGCACATCACGATGAAAGCGCGGTGACTGATTAGATACACTAATAAATACTCGAGACAATGGCCGATCAAATAACTTGTGACTTATCAAGCACTCGAAATGATGATTGATTACACAATATAATATATGACATTTAGCACAAAAGGCTGAAGATATGGAAGGTTCCTGGGGAATATATCAGCCAACTTGAAAACAGAATAGAACAACAGGAGAGACAAAGTAGAAGAAACAATATCACAATCTATGGAATACCCGAGAGTTCTAGTGGTGAAACATATAGTGTGTGTAAAGGAAAGGTTATTGATGTGAGCTCGTGAAAAGGATCCCAAATATTCCCCACTAACACCAAGGGACATAGAGAGATCTGATCGGCTGCAATCGAAGAGAGAGGAGAACCCAAGCCCAGTAATCGCACGGTTGACCCACTGGGAGGATCAACTACAGGCAATTGGAATGAGGGAGACCTTAAAAGAATTTGGGATTTGGGATTGCTAATGATCTGACAAAGTTTCAGGGTAAAGAACTCCACAGGATGAGAACTGAGAACCCCAACAAGCGGTATTACTATAAGGAGGGCAAGGATAGTGGAGAGTGAGAGACAACGCCTGGAGCCACCAGCACAGGAAAAGAGTGAGTCCCAGATCTTGTCGGAGAGACACCAGACTGACCAGAGCATTTACACCTCATCTAGTGAACGTAATCGACACCAAGGAAAGAGTGCACAGCAATCCAGACAGAGCAACAGACCACCCCATAATTCTGGGAGGACATAGGGTGTGGCCAGGGTGATTTTACGAGGCATCAACATCAATTGTCCCAAACAAAATATGTTAATGAGATAGGAAATAACATTAGGTTTTTTTTATTTTGGAACATTTCAGGATTAACTTCAAAGATTGAGGATACGGATACAATGAACTACTTGAACACGTTTGATGTGATAGGCCTAACTGAAACATGGATTAAAGACATACCACAAGAACTTGAATCAATGTTACAGGACTTCTCCCTACTAAATAAGGAGGCAGATAAAATAGCCAAAACTGGGAGATTATTAGGTGGGATAATTATTATTAAGAAAGGATTTTGTGAAATACATGAAATGGACTAAAAGTACTAAGAGGTGTATATTCATTTTATTTGACAGGACACTATTTGGTCTTACATCAGATGTTTTATATTCCACAGTGTATATTCACCCTGAGAATTCAGCATGGTATAACTATACTGGATTAGAAAGTAAAATGGTATTTCCGTTTTTCAAGATATTCTTGATATACTGTTGAATATAGAAGGGGACGTCATACCTTTTTTCGGTGGAGATTTTAATGGCCGCACAGGCAATGACCCGGACTATGTTGAAGTTGACATTATTGAACATATTCAGGGCTATGAACACAACCTTATGGACTATGTGCTTGATCATTTTCGTATCTGGCGATATTAATGTCACACTACTGTTAATAAGATCGGCAAATGTTTGCTATATTTGTGCTCAGTACTTAACATTCACATAATGAATAGGAGATGTGGCTCTGACTCGAATGTTGTTGATTTTACGTAACTTTTTCATTGCTGTTCTGACTTTACTATTACATCAAGAGCTGAATCATCACATCTACCGGTCACCGTCAGTCTACAATCAGCAAAAGTCACATTTCCTAGACATTTAGGTAACACACAAAGTAATATAGGTGATTGTTTCAAGTTTGTATGGGACAATATTAAGAACGAGCAATTTTGTGATGCTCTTTACTCTGAAGAATTACTTCACAGATCAATGGAAGTGCCATTAACTGACATCAATAAAAGTGTGCAATGTTTGGTTGAAGCTTTGTGTAAGTCTGGTATGTGTATGAGAAGGAAAGTTGGTCAAAGTATTACAGATAAGAAATGGTTTCATATTGAGTGTGCATTCCTCAAAAAGGAAAGATGTAGGTGCTTAAATATATTTAGGAAAACTAAAGATGCAGTATCCTTATCAATTTACAACCAGGATAGAAATAAGTATAATAGTACAGGCAGAAGTGAAAAAGGGGAATTCAAGGCGAGACAAAGAGAAAAACTAGAAAGTAGCATAAATGATCCAAAAAAGTTCTGGTCTACTCTCAAACACTTGAATGGTAAAGGACAGGTTTATAAAAATGACATAAACATAGATACCTGGTATAAACACTGTTCTTTTGACAATAACAGTGAAGATTTGCAGGAAGACATCGAAATAGACAGTGAGGAGGCTAGTTTAGTAGCTGATATATTAGATCTTCCTATTTCAAGAGAAGAAATCACTTCAAGTATACAAAGATTAAAAAATTAAAAGTCTCCTGGTATTGCCAATGTAATACCCAAGTTTTTTAAGAATTCATCAGATATAATTTTCCCATATTTAGAAGTCTTGTTTAATGCTATTTATGAAAACTCCAATTTTCACAAAGATTGGCCAGTGGGCATTATTCCTCTTCACAAACAAGGTCATGTAAATGATACCAATAACTAATAAAGGCATCACATTATTATGCGTACACAATAAGATATTCTTAGATATCATTAATAGAAGATTAGTATTTGGGGCTGCATCATTTAAGAAAATAGATGAGGCACAAGCTGGTTTTAGAGAGGGGTATTCAACTATAGGCAATATCTTTGTGTTACATTCCTTAATTCAACCTTATTCATTAAGTAAAGGAGGGAAACTTTATGCACTTTCTATAGATTTTTGTAAAGCATTTGACTCAGTTAATCGTGATAAACTTTGGGCCTTGCTTAAATTACCAAGAGTAAGCAGCCAGATGTTGAAACTATTATCAAGCATCTATGAACGAGTAAAGGCTTGTGTAAGAAGTAATGGTAAGTACTCAGAAGATTTTGAATGCAATGTAGGCGTTCGACAAGGATGTATATTAAGTCCTTTTCTCTTTACTTTCTTTATTAACGAGCTGGCAGAAGAAATACAAAACAATTGTAAAGGTGGTATACAGCTACACCCAGATATTGTTAAAATATTTTTGCTTCTGTTTTGCCGATTATGTCGTAATGATTTCGAGTACTGTACCCAGACTTCAAAGTGAGATAAATGTGCTGGAGCAATTTTGTGAACAATTTGGTTTAAGTGTTAACACAAGGAAGACCAAAGTTATTGTATTTAAAAACGGCGGTATGTTATCAAAAAGGGAGAAATGGTTGTACAAAGACAGTTATCTGGACGTAGTTACAAGCTATGAATATTTGGGAGTACATTTTTCTATTAAATGATCTTGGAATTTTCATTCAATACAGGCTGCAACACAAGCAAAGAAACTTCTCTATGGGATACTTAATCGTCTCAGATCTACTGAGTGTAAATTTTAATCTATTATTTATATTTTTTTACACAAAATAAAGCCAATTCTATTATATGGGGCTGAGGTTTGGGGAGTACTAAAGCTAGAATTGATTGAAAGGGTGCATGTTTATGCATGCAAAAGATATTTAGGAGTAAAGATAAACACCCCAAATGTAGTTGTATATGGTGAATGTGGTAGGCTTCCATTATATATAAATGCACAAATTAAAATCATAAAGTACTGGTTAAGGCTATTACGGATGCCAAATGATAGGTACCCAAGAAAGTGTTATGAAATGATGGTATTGTATGACAAAAATGGAAAGCAAAACTGGGTTTCTTCAGTTAAAAAGCTCATTACTGATTTAGGCTTTGGTTATGCTTGGCAAAGTAAAAAATGTAGAACACCTGAACATTTTGTGAAATTGTGTACACAAAGGCTCAAAGATACATACAACAGTGGTATTGTTTGCTAGCTTTATCGTCAAAATGTCAGTACTTTAGTTTGTTTAAAACACATTTTATAACTGCAGAATATCTTTTGAAACCACTCTTGTAAAAATATAGAATTGCACTTCCAGATTCAGATGTTCATCACATGAATTAAATATTGAAACGCGAAGATATTTCAAAACCCCAAAGAAAATTAGATTATGTAAAATGTGTAATCTACAGCTCATAGAGGATGAGTACCATTTTGTTCTCATTTGTCCATTTTACCAGAATTTACGAATTATATACCTACACCCACCAATGTACCAATTTCCAAATATATATAATTTTCATGAATTAATGTCTTCTACAAATATCAATGTACTGAAGCCTTTGACAGCGTATATATATTCCATGCAATGAAATTTAGAAATGATAAGATGAGTGACTTAAACAGGTAGAAATGAATATGTCCATCCACTATCCACAAAGATATGCACTATATGCAATTGGCCTTTCAGTAGTTCTGAAATAAAAATTGATTGATTGACAGGTTTACGATCTACAGTATAACAGAACATCAATACCTAAACTTCACTGACATCACATGTCAAACATGCAGATTTGAGATGCATATTTTATCACAAATAATGTTATGAAATAATTTTACCCCTAATGATGTTCATGTTACATGAAGCATCCAATTTCTAGCCATTTCATAAACGGACTCGACTTTTCACAAGATGCTGTGTCTGTCTTCTTCGACTACAATGTGGTGCACATGTTACACATGTTTGATGCACATGTTACACGCACAAGTATGGCTATTAGAATGCGGAGGTCTCGAATTTTGTCATCACATATTCAAGGAAAAGTAAACTTTGTAAGTCATGCCTAGGTTTACTAAGGCTCAACGAATGGGCTATTTGGAGGCTGGTGGCTCTCAGTCAAGACTCATGAATATTCACAGAGCACCACTGGACGATTTTGACGTATCAGGCACGAGGAAGACCACGTTTCTGGAAGACCACAGGTGACCACGTCCGTCAAGGACCGCTTCATCCGCTTACGTCACCTACATAAATGCTTCTTGCGTCGCCCTCTACCACTTCTGTAGTCCCAGGTCTGCGCATAATCTCTGCCCCAAAAGCCAGGAACCGTTTGAGGGATGCCGGAGTTCACAGACCATTACGTGGCGTTACGACTCCACTGGTGCTGATATGACCCTATAGTCAAATCAAATTCAAAGATTATGCAACTGTGATCTTGACAGTTATGGTGTGCCTATCTCTTACACTGAAAGTACAGTCCCTGTACACATCCCAGGATACTTGACAGCCGTTCGTTACAACAACGAGATCATTCTGCCACACAACGCAGCCATGTAAATTTTGTGGCTCACAATTTCTATTTTTTTCAACTGACTGAAGCATAAATATTTTTGTCAATAATGTTTGGGGACAAATTGTGTTTTTCGATAAAATCCAAGGCCCCCTCCAGAATACAAAATGGACGGTCCCCTAAATTAATACTGACACTCAAAAGGTTTATATATCTTTGTAAATGTATTAGTATGTCGTTGAATTCAGCTATGCGTTTCATTTTAGGATAGTAACACGATCACATGCACCTCAGTGACCATGACCTTTGTGTCCAGGATATCACGTCCTATTATCAGTGATAACTTAGTCCACAAAGTAAGCTTCTTATCTGTATACACGAGTGTACACAGTGTATCAGTATACACACGCCTCTGGTGATGATGGACTGCACTTTCTCCTTGTGCCTCTTAGCCTGTGTTGAGCTAGCCTCTGCCTACCCTATTACGGCCTCCTGGTTCCGTGACCGCTACACCATACGCGACTGGAACACGACTCTGTCACAGTTTAAGGCTATAGGCGGAGATACAGTATGGCAGAGAGCGCCAACAATTATCCGCAGGTCGCGAGATGATCTGCAGCGAGATCTTAACTTCGTCTGGTGCGGCAGTACCAATAGCAGCACTGGTGTGACTGGAACGAGATGTTTCGATGAAGCAACACAAGAGTTATCTGCTCTTGGTTTGAAGGTAGCGGCATTTGCAACATACCAGTATGAAGAAAACTTCAGTGAAGTCATCATGGTCTGTCCGAAATTTGACAGGAAGATAGAGAGCTCCAGAATTTACTATCGTCTGGTGTTATCAACAACGACACAGAGGTATTTTATGTACATTTCACTAACATACCACATACATTGAATATCTATTACTTAGTATAGTCATGACATCACTAACGACATATATGTCATGACTGGATGCCACATTGGGCACTTGGCACCCTTGTGCAGGGACTACCGCCTTGCTACAGCACTGGCCAAATGCTCTGTAGCTCTACAGCCTGTCAGATGGGCCACAATCCCCAAACGCTCTGTAGCTCTAAAGCCTGTCACATGAGCCACAATCCCCACACGCTCTGTATCTCTACAGCCTGTCACATGAGCCACAATCCCCACACGCTCTGTAGCTCTACAGCCTGTCACATGGGCCACAATCCCAACACCCTATGCAGCTCTAAAGCCTGTCACATGGGCCACAATCCCCACATGCTCTGTAGCTCTACAACCTGTCACATGGGCCACAATCCCAACACGCTATGTAGCTCTAAAGCCTGTCACATGAGCCACAATCCCCACACGCTCTGTAGCTCTACAACCTGTCACATGGGCCTCAATCCCAACACGCTCTGTAGATCTACAGCCTGTTACATGGGCCACAATCCCAACACGCTATGTAGCTCTAAAGCCTGTCACATGAGCCACAATCCCCACACGCTCTGTAACTCTACAACCTGTCACATGGGCCTCAATCCCAACACGCTCTGTAGATCTACAGCCTGTGACATGGGCCACAATCCCAACACGCTATGTAGCTCTAAAGCCTGTCACATGAGCCACAATCACCACACGCTCTGTAGCCCTACAACCTGTCACATGGGCGTCAATGTCAACATGCTCTGTAGCTCTACAATCTGCCCTATGGGCCACAATCCCCACACGCTCTGTAGCTCTCCAACCTGTCACATGGGCCTCAATCCCCACATGCTCTGTAGCCCTACAACCTGTCACATGGGCCTCAATGTCCACATGCTCTGTAGATCTGAAACCTGTCACATGGGCGTCAATGTCAACATGCTCTGAAGCTCTACAATCTGCCCTATGGGCCACAATCCCCACACGCTCTGTAGCTCTACAACCTGTCACATGGGCCTCAATCCCCACACGCTCTGTAGCTCTACAGCCTGTCACATGGGCCTCAATGTCCACATGCTCTGTAGATCTGAAACCTGTCACATGAGCCACAATCCCCACACCCTATGCAGCTCTACAACCTCTCACATGAGCATCAATGTCCACACGCTCTGTAGCTCTTAAACATGTCACATGGGCCTCAATCCCCATACGCTCTGTAGCTCTACAACCTGTCACATGGGCCTCAAAGTCCACACGCTCTGTAGCCCTAAAGCCTGTCAGATGGGCCATAAATCCCCACATGCTCTGTAGCTCTACAACCTGTCACATTGGCCACTATCATCACACGCTCTGTAGCTCTACAACCTGTCACATGGGCCACAATCCCCACACGCTCTGTAGCCCTACAGCCTGTCACATGGGCCACAATCCCCATATGCTCTGTAGCCCTACAGCCTGTCACATGGGCCACAATCCCCACATGCTCTGTAGCTCTGCAACCTGTCACATGGGCGTAAGTGTCAACATGCTCTAAAGCTCTCAAGCCTGTCACATGGGCCTCAATCCCCACACGCTCTGTAGCTCTACAACCTGTCACGTGGGCCACTATCATCACACGCTCTGTAGTTCTACAACTTGTCACATGGGCTTCGATCCCCATATGCTCTGTAGCTCTCAAGCATGTCACATGGGCCACAATGTCCACACGCTCTGTACCTCTAAAACCTGTCACATGGGCCACAATCCCCACACGCTCTGTAGCCCTACAACCTGTCACATGGGCCACAATCCCCATATGCT
This sequence comes from Haliotis cracherodii, assembly GCF_022045235.1. Classification (NCBI taxonomy): domain Eukaryota; kingdom Metazoa; phylum Mollusca; class Gastropoda; order Lepetellida; family Haliotidae; genus Haliotis; species Haliotis cracherodii. The sequence continues at coordinate 38,667,523 of NW_027266286.1, forward strand.
CTGTAGCCCTACAGCCTGTCACATGGGCCACAATCCCCACATGCTCTGTAGCTCTGCAACCTGTCACATGGGCGTAAGTGTCAACATGCTCTAAAGCTCTCAAGCCTGTCACATGGGCCTCAATCCCCACACACTCTGTAGCTCTACAACCTGTCACGTGGGCCACTATCATCACACGCTCTGTAGTTCTACAACTTGTCACATGGGCTTCGATCCCCATATGCTCTGTAGCTCTCAAGCATGTCACATGGGCCACAATGTCAACACGCTCTGTACCTCTAAAACCTGTCACATGGGCCACAATCCCCACACGCTCTGTAGCTCTACAACCTGTCACATGGGCTTCAGTGTCAACATGCTCTATAGCTCTACAACCCGTCACATGGGCCTCGATCCCCATATGCTCTGTAGCCCTACAGCCTGTCACATGGGCCACAATCCCTACATGCTCTGTAGCTCTGCAACCTGTCACATGGGCGTAAGTGTCAACATGCTCTATAGTTCTACAACCTGTCACATGGGCCTCAATCCCCACACGCTCTGTAGCTCTACAACCTGTCACGTGGGCCACTATCATCACACGCTCTGTAGTTCTACAACTTGTCACATGGGCTTCGATCCCCATATGCTCTGTAGCTCTCAAGCATATGTCACATGGGCCACAATCCCCACACTCTCTGTAGCTCTACAACCTGTCACATGGGCTTCAGTGTCAACATGCTCTATAGTTCTACAACCTGTCACATGGGCCTCAATCCCCACAAGCTCTGTAGTTCTAAAACCTGTCACATGGGCCACAATCCCAGCACTCTCTGCAGCTCTACAACCTCTCACATGAGCATCAATGTCCACACGCTCTGTAGCTCTTAAACATGTCACATGGGCCTCAATCCCCACACGCTCTGTAGCTCTACAACCTATCACATGGGCCTCAATGTCCACACGCTCTGTAGCTCTAAAGCCTGTCACATGGGCCACAATCCCCACACTCTTTGTAGCTCTACAACCTCTCACATGAGCATCAATCCCCACACGCTCTGTAGCTCTACAGCCTGTCACATGGGCCTCAATCCCCACACGCTCTGTAGCTCTACAACCTGTCACATTGGCCTCAATGTCCACACGCTCTGTATCTCTAAAGCCTGTCACATGGGCCTCAATCCCCACACACTCTGTAGCTCTACAACCTGTCACGTGGGCCACTATCATCACACGCTCTGTAGTTCTACAACTTGTCACATGGGCTTCGATCCCCATATGCTCTGTAGCTCTCAAGCATGTCACATGGGCCACAATGTCAACACGCTCTGTACCTCTAAAACCTGTCACATGGGCCACAATCCCCACACGCTCTGTAGCTCTACAACCTGTCACATGGGCTTCAGTGTCAACATGCTCTATAGCTCTACAACCCGTCACATGGGCCTCGATCCCCATATGCTCTGTAGCCCTACAGCCTGTCACATGGGCCACAATCCCTACATGCTCTGTAGCTCTGCAACCTGTCACATGGGTGTAAGTGTCAACATGCTCTAGAGCTCTCAAGCCTGTCACATGGGCCTCAATCCCCACACGCTCTGTAGCTCTACAACCTGTCACGTGGGCCACTATCATCACACGCTCTGTAGTTCTACAACTTGTCACATGGGCTTCGATCCCCATATGCTCTGTAGCTCTCAAGCATGTCACATGGGCCACAATGTCCTAAGGGTGAAACGATACACCGATATTCCGATGCATCGCGATACTTGACCCACGATACGATATACGATAGACGTGGACCCATTTATCGATACGCCACGATACGGAACGCAAATCTCAAGTACAGCGTTTCCTCGCTATTGCGCCTTTCAATAAACCGCTAACTTAGTTATAGCGCGCGGTAACGCATGGCTCCCAAAATCGTAGTTACATTTTTAATAAGCTCAGATTTTACACTGACAGATGTTTTTTCCCATCTCAAAAAACATTATCAGCTGATCTCCGCAAGCACATAACACCGGAAATACCAGTCAGCAAATACGAACTGAAGTACGCAATTCAATACCATTATTATACTATCTTGTTATTAAAACGTGTTCATTGTATATAAGGACTTGTGTTTGTAATATGTTTTATTAATTTTATTCAAAATTTCATTTAATATTGTTTTCATTAAGTTAGGTGAAATCGTGTGTGAGGAAATACCAGCAACCACAGTCAGATTACCGGTTTTGATGCATTGAAACGAACTTCATTTGCTAGAGAATGGATACATATATTAAAAATGCTATACTTTGACTCCTTAAAATTCATACAATTTCTCCGACCATTGCATCAAAATTCTTTGATGTTGTATCACTGGTGAAGTACATTAATTATTTTCTGGTGTTTGAACTTTGAATTGTTTTGAAGGAAAGTTAGGGAAAGTTCCACTTTGAAGCTTAACAACTTCAGTAGTCTTGTTATTATAAAATAATTTTGACTGTTCCAAAATCATGAAAGGCTCACTCTTGACATGCTTTAAGTCTTCTTTTTTTATCATTGCGTATCGAGATACGTATCGTATCGTGACCAGAATATCGAGATGCGTATCGTATCGTGACCTTCCTGTATCGTTGCAGCCCTACAATGTCCACACATTCTGTACCTCTAAAACCTGTCACATGGGCCTCAATCCCCACACGCTCTGTAGTTCTAAAGCCTGTCACATGGGCCACAATCCCCACACTCTCTGTAGCTCTACAACCTGTCACATGGGCCTCAATCCCCACACGCTCTGTAGTTCTAAAACCTGTCACATGGGCCACAATCCCAGCACTCTCTGCAGCTCTACAACCTCTCACATGAGCATCAATGTCCACACGCTCTGTAGCTCTTAAACATGTCACATGGGCCTCAATCCCCACACGCTCTGTAGCTCTACAACCTATCACATGGGCCTCAATGTCCACACGCTCTGTAGCTCTCAAGCATGTCACATGGGCCACAATGTCCACACATTCTGTACCTCTAAAACCTGTCACATGGGCCTCAATCCCCACACGCTCTGTAGTTCTAAAGCCTGTCACATGGGCCACAATCCCCACACTCTCTGTAGCTCTACAACCTGTCACATGGGCTTCAGTGTCAACATGCTCTATAGTTCTACAACCTGTCACATGGGCCTCAATCCCCACACGCTCTGTAGTTCTAAAACCTGTCACATGGGCCACAATCCCAGCACTCTCTGCAGCTCTACAACCTCTCACATGAGCATCAATGTCCACACGCTCTGTAGCTCTTAAACATGTCACATGGGCCTCAATCCCCACACGCTCTGTAGCTCTACAACCTATCACATGGGCCTCAATGTCCACACGCTCTGTAGCTCTAAAGCCTGTCACATGGGCCACAATCCCCACACTCTTTGTAGCTCTACAACCTCTCACATGAGCATCAATCCCCACACGCTCTGTATCTCTAAAGCCTGTCACATGGGCCACAATCCCCACACTCTTTGTAGCTCTACAACCTCTCACATGAGCATCAATCCCCACACTCTCTGTAGCTCTACAGCCTGTCACATGGGCCACAATCCCCACACTCTCTGTAGCTCTACAACCTGTCACATGGGCTTCAGTGTCAACATGCTCTATAGTTCTACAACCTGTCACATGGGCCTCAATCCCCACACGCTCTGTAGTTCTAAAACCTGTCACATGGGCCACAATCCCAGCACTCTCTGCAGCTCTACAACCTCTCACATGAGCATCAATGTCCACACGCTCTGTAGCTCTTAAACATGTCACATGTGCCTCAATCCCCACACGCTCTGTAGCTCTACAACCTGTCACATTGGCCTCAATGTCCACACGCTCCACAGCTGTACAACCTGTCACATGGGCCTCAATCCCCACACGCTCTGTAGCTCTGCAACCTGCCCTATGGGCCACAATCCCAACATGCTCTTTAGATCTGGAACCTGTACTATAAGCTCATATCCTCCTGTATTATGTATTTTTCGTGATCCGTATTATTATCAGTATTATTATTATTATTATTATTATTATTATTATTATTATTATTATCGCATTATGGTATCGTGGAGGTAAGGGAACGTGTCATGTTCTCACCCCTGGCATGAACATTGAGGTTGAGGTCCTGACTGATTGCCAAAGCAGTGCCAGGATGTACTATTCCTGAACTCATTAACACCGGCCTGAAAACATCATCGATAGATTGAGCCTGCTGACTATCCGAATATAATCTGATCTTGCGGTCTTCGTGTTAACGTCTGATGTCGCCTGTTCTCAAATTCCAGGGGGGCGGTCGGGTAGCCTAGTGGTTAAAGCGTTCGCTCGTCACGCCGAAGACCCGGATTCGATTCCCGACATGGGTACAATGTGTGAAGCCCATTTCTGGTGTCCCCCGCCGTGATAGTGCTGGAATATTGCTAAAAGCGGCGTAAAACCATACTCACTCACTCACTCACTCACTCACTCTCAAATTCCATAGTCACACTGGTTGATTAATTTGAGATTATTAGCAGGCTATCAAAATCAGTTCTCCAACCCAATAATGGTTTGTTTGCCAAATTTGCCAAGGTTTCGTTAACCGTTTCCATAATTCTAGCCATTCTAATCATGCTAGTATGCATTTTCCCGAAAACGTTTGGGTCCAATCGAGAATAGTATGTTGCAGGTATATTTGAATGTGACCTCTATATGAACTGTTTCTTATTACTCCTCATACGATCGATATTTTTCAGCAGCTCGGCAATTATCATTGTGTGAAGAACGGATGTGAGAGTTTGTTCGTTGCCCTGTTATTTATTTCAGTGATCCATGTAATATAACATCCGGATCGTCAGTGGTCGTGCTCTTCACGTCATTCGCAGGCACCGATCCACACGAGCTACTTTTGGAGAGCGCAGCTGCCAATAACATGTCTGTGTACTTGGGGCTTCCTGCGGTTCCTCGCAACTACGACAATTTCGGTTTTGACGAAGAACTTATGCCTGCTTATTACGCATTTACTTCCCGGGTTCTTCTGGACCACAAATCTCGGTACTCACACAGGATTGGCGGTGAAGTCAACCGCTGGACATTTACAAGAAACCACAAGTCAAGCAAAGCCATGAAAACCCCTCTACATGGCAGCAAATCGTTGTTTGATGCCATCGCTGGGTACTACTCGACAGATGAAAGCGGTCTCGCTCAAGTTGACACCAAATCGATCTATCTTGAATTGTACAGAAATCTTGGTAAAGCTGTCCATGGTGTTGGCAAGCGTTTTGCAATTTCCCCATTTGTTGACTTAAACCGGTCTCAGCTTAATGCCACGGTAGACCAACACGTGCAAGGTTTCAGGAACATCGTTTCGACGGCTGAAGTTGACATTGTGGCGGTGCAGGAGGGTCGCGGGGCAGGGAAGGGTTGCTACTACTGGCCCAACCAACTGGACACACCTGTTGTAGAGGTAGATTCGAAGCTAGACGAGATAATCCACTACATCAGCCCTACCCTCCACCCCAACGTCACATACCGGGACGCATTCACCGCCAGTAACCAGGAGGTACTCATTTGGCTATTATTACGTAGGATGGTGCATATATGTTGCAAGACAATCTCAGTTACACGGAATCAGAATATTAACACATGCAGGGCAAGTGGATTAGAACTGGATAGGTGATGACCATGTTACTGAATACGTCTCAGGTTGTTTAAACATTCCCCTCCTAAGCGCGGGTCTAGATCTTCCCAGGAACTGGTCTTCCACAGTTAGGTATAGTTCAGCTCTGCAGAGTTCTTTTGTTCCTCATTTGAGACATACGCATTCGCTCTTCGTTCGCTCACCAGGAGTAATTAAGCCCTGTGTGCATGCGTGCGTGTGTGCAAGTGTGTGTGTGTGTGCGTGCGTTTGTGCGTCTGTGCATGTAGAGGTGGGTGCGTGTTTGTGCGAGTGTATGTATGTGTGTGCGAATGTGTTTATGTGTGTAGCTGTGTGCGATTGTGTGAGTGTGTGTGCGTGTGTGCGCGCGCGCATGTATATGTGGAGGTTTGTGCGAGTGTATGTATGTGTGTGCTAATGTGTTTATGTGTGTAAGTGTGTGTAGCTATGTGCGATTGTGTGTGTATGTGTGTGCGTGTTTGTGCGAGTGTATGTATGTGTGTGCGTGTTTGTGCGAGTGTATGTATGTGTGTGCGAATGTGTTTATGTGTGTGTAGCTATGTGCGATTGTGTGTGTATGTGTGTGCGTGTTTGTGCGAGTGTATGTATGTGTGTGCGTGTTTGTGCGAGTGTATGTATGTGTGTGCGAATGTGTTTATATGTGTAGGTGTGTGCGAGTGTGTTTGTGCGCGTGCATGTGTATGTGGAGGTATGTGCGTGTTTGTGCGAGTGTATGTATGTGTGTGCGAATGTGTTTATGTGTGTAAGTGTGTGTAGCTATGTGCGGTTGTGTGTGTATGTGTGTGCGTTTATGTGTATGTGTGTTTGTGCGAGTGTATGTATGTGTGTGCGACTGCGTTTATGTGTGTAGCTGTGTGCGATTGTGTGTGTATGTGTGTCTGCGCGCGTGCATGGGTATGTGGAGGTATGTGCGTGTTTGTGCGAGTGTATGTATGTGCGAATGTGTTTATGTGTGTAGGTGTGTGTAGCTGTGTGTTTATGTGGCGGTGTGTGCGTGTTTGTGCGAGTGTATGTTTGTGTGTGCGAATGAGTTTATGTGTGTAGGTTTGTGTAGCTGTGTGCGATTGTGTGTGTGTGCGTGTATAGGTGTGTGCGGATGAACGTACATGTTAAATGAATATTCGAAAGTTAACGTGAAACGATGCCAGTTTGTTGAAGTCATCAGACTCCTACACCAACAGTAGGCATACAATATGAATTTAATATAAAATGCAACTAGACATTATATGAAATATATACTTCGTGAAACACTCTGGTGTAGGTATAATAGTTAAACTCGAAGGTGCTCAATGCAAACATGTTGATAGCCCAGAATGACAAAACACTAAACTCTCGTATTTGTCCTCTTGTTACATTTCGTGTCTTAAATACGACATGATAATTTGCACATGTTGTCATAGACAACGGACACAGCTTAAACACCGTCAGTGAACACAAATGTAGAAGCAGCAGCAATCACCTTCCACCTCATAAGACATTGTCAGTAAAGCAGTGTATACATAGATTGCCTCTATGGGTATATTTAGTTACCTTGACCCTTGCCCTACACATATACACTATCTGTCAAACAGTCAAGGCACAAGATGATTGGGTTTCATTGAGTACATTAGTGGCCATGACATCACAGGCTGGCGTGTAGGTGACGTCAGGTGTTGATACGTGGTCAGTTTCAACTGGCCGCGACAATGCCTTCATACCTTTATTCCTGTTAACTCACTATATGCGCCAGGATTGAGTTTTCCTCGACTGAGGAACTCATCGATCGCCACGAAGAAGGTCACGGGCAGACCATTCGATTACAAATAAAGATCGCACTGGACTCATCCCTTATCCCTGGTGATGTAGGTGATGTAGGTCTGAGTCTCACTTCCGCGCTGGTGCACAATGATCAGTAGGTCTGAGTCTCACTTCCGCGCTGGTGCACAATGATCAGTAGGTCTGAGTCTCACTTCCGCGCTGGTGCACAATGATCTGTGCTTACATTGTATGAAGGCTGCTTGTACCATTATGCAATAGTCTCAGCGGTAATTCCAATATTGCAGGTCGGAGATCGAATAGAGCCTGCCATGAAAAGGTATACAGGTCGTGTTTAAATCATTGCATTGCTAAAAGACACTGAACATTTCACATTTGTTATCCTGGTCTTATACATGAGGTTCAGGTAAAGACAGGTGTAGATAGTATAGGTCTCATACACTAGGTTCAGGTGAGGGCAGGTGTAGATAGTATAGGCCTCATACTCTAGGTTCAGGTGAGGGCAGGTGTAGATAGTATAGGTCTCATACACGAGGTTCAGGTGAGGGCAGGTATAGATAGTATAGGTCTCATACACTAGGTTCAGGTGAGGGCAGGTGTAGATAGTATAGGTCTTACACATGAGGATCAGGTGAGGGCAGGTATAGATAGTATAGGTCTCATACTCTAGGTTCAGGTGAGGGCAGGTGTAGATAGTATAGGTCTCATACACTAGGTTCAGGTGAGGGCAGGTGTAGATAGTATAGGTCTCATACAATAGGTTCAGGTGAGGGCAGGTGTAGATAGTATAGGTCTCATACAATAGGTTCAGGTGAGGGCAGGTGTAGATAGTATAGGTCTCATACACTAGGTTCAGGTGAGGGCAGGTGTAGATAGTATAGGTCTCATACAATAGGTTCAGGTGAGGGCAGGTGTAGATAGTATAGGTCTCATACACTAGGTTCAGGTGAGGGCAGGTGTAGATAGTGTAGTCTTATACACTAGGTTCAGGTGAGGGCAGGTGTAGATCGGTAAGGTCTTATACACGAGGTTTAGGGAAGGGTTCAGCTCCAGTTCTACCGCACGAAGACGTGCTGGTGCAGATACAAGGATATTCGGCACGTCATGTAAGGTGCCTAGTTCGCTGCGCAGAGTTCTTTAGTCGTACCAGGATTCGATGATCATGGGTTGAAATCCCAGATTCGCCCTGACTATGATCCTTGTTAGCACTATATTCGTGCTCGTAGTTTTCATCAAAACGGCATCCGACACTTTTGTATCTTACAATACTTTATATGACGGAAATACTGTCCTCACTGTACACTATAGATCCTATACACGAAGGCTGTATGTAACTTATATCGGTTATATTTACGTTATCTTAAATTTAAGTAAAAACTTTCATTCACTAAAGTTTTCTTGCATTTTACTTCGCCCAAATGCAGCTTTTCCGTCAGTTTGGCCAGATACAAGATTTCAGCCACCAACAGGGGAATCAGTTCGAGTACTGGCTCAACATTGAAGCATTTGAGTATCTCCGAGATGACCCATGTCTCCTGGTTGATCCTATGGCTTCAGGGATGGGGGAACTCCTGCAAAGGACGACGAAGTCACGTATTGACAGAGCACTGACTGCCGCTGGAGCTTCTCCGAAGAAGATTATATCATTCGCTTGGGATTCCGACTTCACGTGCACAACAGAACAGTATAAGAGTAGTCTTGAAGCGGAAATACGTCACGATTCATCACGACCAATCATTGCCAACTGTTCCTTCCATTCAAAGAACAATCTATCCGTGGTCGTTATTGGCTATAACTTGGAGGGAGAGACACAAGGCTTCGTTGTAAGTATTTGTAAACTTACTCTGAAATTTGAAACCTTTGATATAATGCATGTAACAATTTAGACTTATAATTCATATAATTCAACATTCACATGGAATCCAAGAATTATCGCGATGCTGTACCTCTATCTTTTAACGCGTGCGCAGAAATGGTTACATGGTTTTTCAAACCGCATGTATGTGGAGTGGACTGACACTGAGACCACAGGGCTGTATGTGGAGTGGACTGACACTAAGACCACTGCACTGTATGTGTAGTGGACTGACACTAAGACCACTGCGCTGTATGTGTAGTGGACTGACACTAAGACCACTGCGCTGTATGTGTAGTGGACTGACACTGAGACCACATGGCTGTATGTGGAGTGGACTGACACTAAGACCACTGCACTGTATGTGTAGTGGACTGACACTAAGACCACTGCGCTGTATGTGGAGTGGACTGACACTAAGACCACATGACTGTATGTGGAGTGGACTGACACTGAGACCACATGGCTGTATGTGGAGTGGACTGACACTGAGACCACAGGGCTCTATGTGGAGTGGACTGACACTGAGACCACTGTGCTGTATGTGGAGTGGACTGACACTAAGACCACTGCACTGTATGTGTAGTGGACTGACACTAAGACCACTGCGCTGTATGTGGAGTGGACTGACACTAAGACCACATGGCTGTATGTGGAGTGGACTGACACTGAGACCACATGGCTGTATGTGGAGTGGACTGACACTGAGACCACAGGGCTCTATGTGGAGTGGACTGACACTAAGACCACTGCACTGTATGTGTAGTGGACTGACACTAAGACCACTGCACTGTATGTGGAGTGGACTGACACTAAGACCACTGCACTGTATGTGTAGTGGACTGACACTGAGACCACAGGGCTGTATGTGGAGTGGACTGACACTAAGACCACTGCACTGTATGTGGAGTGGACTGACACTGAGACCACAGGGCTGTATGTGGAGTGGACTGACACTAAGACCACTGCACTGTATGTGGAGTGGACTGACAATGAGACCACAGGGCTGTATGTGGAGTGGACTGACACTAAGACCACTGCACTGTATGTGGAGTGGACTGACACTGAGACCACAGGGCTGTATGTGGAGTGGACTGACACTAAGACCACTGCACTGTATGTGGAGTGGACTGACACTAAGACCACTGCGCTGTATGTGGAGTGGACTGACACTGAGACCACATGGCTGTATGTGGAGTGGATTGACACTAAGACCACTGCGCTGTATGTGGAGTGGACTGACACTGAGACCACTTCTCTGTGGACTGATTCTGACTACACTTCTATGTTGGAGATGACTAACTGATGATTGTGCCTTGCAGGTTGAGTGGACTGACAGGGAGAACAAGCATCACAGTGACCCCCTGAATGGCTACTACTATGAGACGGATTGGGGACAGAGGCACAATAAGGTGGAGAGTCTGATATACATCATGCTGTGGGATATCCCAGATATGAATCAGGACCTTCCAGCAAAGGGCATTGTCAGTGTGAAGGCAAATGGGGCATACCATAACTGTGTATTCCAATACGACTATTCCTAGCAAATCAACTGCATTGTCAATTTCTAATGTAACTTCACATAGTTTCTGCACAATAAAAATGTACATGAAATTAATGTTTCATTTGTTGGTACATGCCCCAACTTACAGGTCCTTAGCTCAAGATTTGAGGCTTAAACATTAACAGGGGTGTACACAGCCTAATACTGTCAGATATAAATCATGTACATAAAGATACAAATTATATTACTGAACAGTTCATTCAACCCATGACAACCAATGTAAGGCATTATCTTTATCAGCAGAATAATGTTTTTCATTACCTATACATTCGACTTTCAACTTTTCAATCTGTTCCTCCTAAATATCTTGTAATCTTGCCTTGATGGTGGTGTCAATGATGTGTTTATAAAATATGGTACAATCACACCCAGTGCATATCTTTGACATAAACATAAAATAATTATCTCGAGTTTCAAAGCATTTTCCATTTTTGTTGTGCCACAGTCAGTTATATTTAAAATGTATGATGGCAGTCTGTAAATAACTTCTTGTCTAGGCAAACCAGTGGTAAATAAAGTTGGGCATGGTCACATACACTCAGTCTGACCATCCAAACCCCAGGCAGTTGTCTCACAACAAGCAGGAGGTATTTGCTTCTTATTTTGAATCCCTACATGGTTCTTCTTGCCATATTTCAGGACAAGCATGAAATACACTGGTAAGCAAGATAGGTTTCAGGAACACAGTCTCAAAGTATGTTGAAGTATCCTCAAATTTGGCACGCAGCATTGACCAAAGGTTCATTGTTGCCTCATGCTACTTATGATAACTATACTCCACTTTCACCTACCAATTTAGAATAAAGCTCATTTTGACTCCTTGAATGGGCTGAGGTAAGTACTGATTATATTATGTCTTTGGAAACCTTGTATTCCCTTTGGTATACCAAAAACAAACAAGGGTTATCTAGCACACGTCATCCAACTCTAAACATGTTTCTTATTTTAGTGTGGCTGTTCTGAGAAGAGTTCTGAATATGACTATTCTCAAAATACATCTAAGGTACAGCATCACCAAAAGGCTTATTGTGCTATAATTTTCAATAATTATTTTCTTTCATTGTCATGGACACTTTTAAAATCAACTGGTTTATATAGTTTCTTTGAAAATCGTAGGTTCATTGGTTCAAAATATTATGGAAACTATCATAAAAATGGTGCCATGGTATTGCTGCTCACTGGTTACATTCAAGGTAATCAATTTTGCATAATGTTTCCCTGTAAATTGTCCAGATTATTTTGAATTCATGAATCACTGTTACAGAGGAATGTCTGATAAAATATTGTTGATGGATGGTACCTACCAATCTAAAGGCACCTGAATCTATTACCTATAATGACAAGAAATTCAAGAGGATCCTGTGACTTTATTTGAACACTGTACCACTCTTAAAATTGTTATGAATGTTCTATATGTACGAGGGCTGATTGATAAGTTGTGTGCCTAACATAGAAGTAATTGTCTAATAGTGAATTGTTTGTTGGTGTAGACATTACATGTTGTCACAGAGGTATATCCACAAAAACTTGAGTCAATTTAGCAAATTATTTCACGGTGACAAGACAGTAAAATTTGCAGGGATCTGTGACCTTTGGAAAATGGACAAACTTGAGAAATGTGCAGCGACCCAGTACTTGAAGAAAAATCCCAAAGGCCCTGCATGAAGATATGAGTACAAAACTAGGGAAGGATGTCCCTTTCTATGCCATCATGAAGACATGTCTTGTTATACTCTAGCTGGTTGAAGCTGATCTTGCAACGATTAAGGCTAGGGATGAAACTTGGGTTCACCACTTCCAGCCTTAGTCCAACTGACAATGAAAACACTGGAAGCATTTTGACATCAGCTGGAAAGGTTATGGCCTCTGTGTTCTGCGATGCCAAGGATGTGAACATGGTGAACTATCATTTAAAAAAGATAATAAAATAAACAGAGTATATTAAGGTGCACTATTGGGGCAAAGTTAAGTTTACCGGTAAGAGACATGGGATGCTGAGAAAAGGTGTGCCCTTCCATCCGGGCAATTTGACAGTGTACAAATCAATTGCCATGGTTTTAACTCCTTCAGCACCCACCTTAGTGTTCTTTTCTGGCTCCGTCAGACTTCCCTCTTCCCACACACAAAAAAGCACCGGCTGGAACCCATTAAACAAGTGTAACTGGGATAAAATGCTGCCTACATCGTTGGCAAAAGTGTATTAATGTGGAACAGGATTCCGTTGAACTTTTTAATTGTCTTAAGGGGAAGTCTTTCTATGTGACAATGTGTGAAGCCCATTTCTGGTGTCCCCCGCCGTGATATTGCTGGAATATTGCTAAAAGCGGCGTAAAACCAAACTCACTCACTCACTCACTTTCTATGTGAGGTTCAGCTCATCAATCAGCCCTCGTACCAGAGGAAACAAACCAATGACAACAGTATAGTCTGATGGGGTACCTGGCTTTATTTGACCAAAAATACAACAATTGCTGTACACAGTTTGCCAAAGAGACCTATAAATTAAAACCGCCTTGTACAGAGGCCTAGAATGGGGCAACTGCTTATGTGACCTTGGCTTGTAGTTACATTACCCAATACATAGACAGGCATGTGGGTGCCTGTATCGTTGAAGGTAAATACCTAAAACTGTTGTAGCCTTGTGATCAACATTGCATTGATGTTTCGTCAGTATTGTGACAGATGATAGAGATTCTGGATGAAGATATCAGAAGTAAAATGCTTTAACAGGGATCATGATGAAATCATTGCAAATTAGAAGCACAGAGGGGAACTGCTTATTTACACAGAAAAATATGCCAAGCTGGTGTAAGTTGTGGGATGCTAATGTCAGTGGTTGAATGTCCAGGTGTTTGTAGGGGCGAATGTGGCAAGGAGCTCTACAGGCTGTACGTGTGTGTTGACATTGGTGATAGCGGATTTCTACCCCACAGGTACAGCATATCCAGCCACTGACATGCATTTCCAGGAAAGGAATGCTTGTTTCGGAATGTGTCAACATTTTCAACATAGAAGCTAGGTTGCACAAGACGACTATACATCATGATATGGCTTTCAAAAACAAATAAAAGAAAGTAATCTCAACATTACAGTTAAAACTCTTTGGAAAAATGTCCAACAATAAATGCAGATTGTAAAATTGTAAATGTTTATGAGGACAGTAATACAATAGATAGTAGATCAAGTCTGTTGAGCATGTGTCGTGAAGGTAATTCATACTTTTACCATAAAAACAGATTCTTCAAATATTTCATTTCAATATCATGAAATTTATTGCTGTCTGAATTTCCCTTTCAAGTAATGAGAATATTTTGCAAAGATTACAATGTCTTTCTCAGTAAACTGGGGAATGTATAAGAAAACAAGAACCAAACTCATTTGTAATAGCAATTTCTTGTAAGTGGATTGAAAACATTCAAGTCAAATGAAACTGGAATACTGATCAATGTGTTTTTTTTCTTCATTTTTTGTGATGTTAACAGGAAGTGTGTATGATCTTTTTTTCAGTACAACAGAAAAAGCACAAGACAAAGATAAGACTACCAACAGGTGAAAGATAAACAACCACTTACTACAGGGCAACACAAACGTAGATTTAATGCCACAATAAAAGCACAAAACTTTAAGACATTTCCTGAGAAATAAAACAATCCTTTCAATCTTGTTCTCAAAGCCCATCTCATAACATAAATTTGATTTTAATTTTGAACCAGGTATCATTGAATGCAGTTAAATACTTGAATTCCCCTTTGCCTTCCCTCCAATGAAATAAAACAAAACATAATAATCTCTCTACTATACATAAATATCAACCATCTTTAACGAGATTATACATTTATCACAGTGACATATTAAGAGTGCACACACGTTGTATGTAATGATGACACTAGGTGAGTACATCACATTTCTAAATGGCAGAGCTTTAAAAACATTTCAAGACTTAACAGGGATTAGCTGACTATTAGACAGGCCAGAATAGAGATTAGCTGATTAAAGGTCAGAAAAGGTAAAAATAGGACATGTATATGATCCATAAATGCACAAATTCAAGATGTTTTAGATCAATAAGTTTTTGAACAAATGTAACTAAAGCTCTGCAATAACAACTTGGGAAGAACGAAAGCAAAGAACCAAGAATAGCATGTTGAAACAGTCTAATTAAACACCAGGATTTATATGTACAACGAAGGAGAAGTCCACTAATCAAAAAATAATCCATGATGGAAACGTTAACATGCTGAGTGGTATATTTGAAAGTTTAGATCTTGGTGACTGTCATACACTACTGTAGACCATAGAACGCTGTATACATTGTCATACATCACTATATACAGTATACATTGCCACTGAACACTGTATACATGGCCATAGAACGCTGTATACATTGTCATACACAACTATATACAGTATACATTGCCACTGAATACTGTATACATGGCCATAGAACGCTGTATACATTGTCATACACCACTATATACAGTATACATTGCCACTGAACACTGTATACATGGCCATAGAACGCTGTATACATTGCCACAGAGCAGTGTTTTGCCTCAGAGGTAAAGTGATGATCTTCACGAGCTTGATTTGTGTTTGTATATTTTTAAATTAGTGGACTTGGGACTACATGTGGGGTTGGTTGTTTCCCTGCTGACTGAGAGACTGAGGAAAGGAAGTACACCTAGTCTGGGACAAATCATGTCAAATACAAAACCTGGGCCAAACTGTAATACCCTACACAATCATTTATGTAGCTTGCAATGAAAATTTGATTCGATTTCACATGATTTGTCAAGGTTTTCTTAGTTTTGTGACCTGCTATTTGTAAACAGTTATTGAACTTATCTTGAATACACTGATGATGTGTTATCAAGCTACATCAACCATGGGTCCTAGTTTGGCTGAAACTATCTGGTTATATACACTAAAGACTGAGAGATATCTAGTCAGAAATATAACTAATACCATCACCCAGACACATTGCGCACCACCAACTCCCCTAGCTGGCCATCAGTGCTGGGTTAGTCAATCAGGTGAAACTGTCAAGTAAGAGTTTGCAGGTGTTGCACTGGCCTGCATGTAACCAAGTATGTATACTACTGATACACAATAGGAACCACAGACCCATCACATTACTTTACCAGACAAATATGTTGATATTGATGTCACAGTAGACTCGACAAAATTGATAGAATTGGGAGTTGTTGCCACTGAAACATGATATAGACTAGCACTTTGACTCTCAGATGTAAGGGAGTCATAATCTGCTGAAACAGATGGCTGCTGCTGGCCAATGGTGTCGTTTGTGGGGTGCCTTAATTCTTCTCGGGCACTTCTTGTAGCGTGTGCCACTGCGCAATGGGTCGGCGAGGGTTGGCCAGCATGTCACTCCAGTGACGGAGTTCTGTGCCGGTGGAGTTGCACCCAAGCATAATGCGACCAATGGGCTCCGAGGTACCAATCCTGTCGTAATCAACCACTGTGATTATCAGGGTCACTTTCTGCAATGAGAACAAAACAGACTGGTTTTACATACTATTCAGAGATGTGCATTTAGATGACTGACAAACTAGGACTTGGAGAAAGATTTTTTTATTTTGTAAGAATAAGTTAATAATTTTTGTCATATTTTGCTTAAAAATCTTTTATTGAATTCTTTAATAAAATAAAATTTACCATGAGCCTTATTAATAAGTAAGAATGTCTTATGAACAAACTTTATTCATTGAATGAAAGTAATGAAAGATGACAATAGGTTAGTAGTGGACATGACCTGTGTTATTTACAGTAACATGAAGCACAGTAAACATTGTTCTCAGGAAAACAGTATGGAAATTCAGGCAGCATCTCCAAATAGACAACTATACTAATAGTTTCTGTGATGACTGAGTTCCACATGTGACTGAGAAGCTACTAAGAAAGCACTGCTGACCACACTGTCTCAGATTTTCATTAATTTCACTTATGTTGTAGATACATTATATTGTCATAATAGTTATTTGTGACTTACTGATCAAATATGCAAATATGCTCTTATAAGTGGCAGTGTGGTCAGCAGTGAACTAGCAAGACATCTTGTGGTTGCCAGGTACATCAGGCTTCCACAGTGTCTGGCATACACGTGTCTGGACGTACAGGGCTGTGTGTGTGTGTGTGTACAGGGCTGTGTGAGAGTGTGCGTACAGGGCTGCGTGTGTGTGTGTACATACAGGACTGTTAGTGTCTGTGTAGTGTACAAGGCTGTGTGAGAGTGTGTGTACAGGGCTGTGTGTGTACATACAGAACTGTTAGTGTCTGTGTGTGTGTGTAGTGTACAAGGCTGTGTGAGAGTGTGTGTACAGGGCTGTGTGTGTGTGTGTACATACAGGGCTGTTAGTGTCTGTGTGTGCGTACAGGGCTGTGTGAGTGTGTGTGCATATAGGGCTGTGTGAGTGTGTGTATAGGGCTGTGTGTGTACTTACAGGGCTGTTAGTGTCTGTGTGTGCGTACAGGGCTGTGTGAGAGAGAGTGTGTGTGTACAGGGCTGTGTGTGTGTGTGTGTGTGTACGTACAGGGCTGTATGTGTGTACGTACAGGGCTGTGTGTGTGTGTGTGTGTGAGTACAGGGCTCTGTGAGTCTGTGTGTGCATACTGGGCTGTGTGAGTGTGTGTGTATGTACAGGGCTGTCTATGTGTGTGTGTGTGTGGTCACTATACGAACGTTCATACATTACACAATCTCAACCATCTGCGACAGAACACATTTTTTTTTGGCAGGGTATACATATGGTTTCAGCAAATCTAATCCAAAATGATATTGGAGATGGTTACATCACTTGATTGGTTTGTTTATTCATCAACACTTATGTGGTTAAACATAAAATTCCTCTACCTACAAAATAGAGTTTTGTACATTCTTTTTCTTGGTTCATTAGAACCTTTTATTCCCCTAGTTATTGTTGCATGTCACTGTCTGCTGTAAGATGTACATCACATAAACATATAGAAGAAACTATACATGTTTGTAAGACAGTTCTGCTTGACAACAGATGTACATGAGCTAGTTTTGGCTAGGCCGAATAGACACATGACACACAGCACTGTACGTCCACTTTGACAGGCACAATGAAGACATCTCACACATCACCTTATCGACCCGCAGCGCCAACACCAGTAAAACATAGTACAAACGATACATTACAGATCTTAATGCCACTTCTTTGAGCAACTGTATCAACATCTTAATACATGCTTCTTATGAAAAATAATATCATTTATGACTATAATCCAGGTCTTGGAAGGCTGGAGCTGGTGAAAGCATGAGAGCAGAGATGTCAACATATTTAGATAAGAAAATTCAACATAATGAGAGGTAACGCGATGGAATAGATTGCTGTTGATGAGTATAGCTGACGCCACATTAGACAATGAAGCACCACATAAAGCACAGAGGGTTGCTAGTTCTACAGGCTAGGCAGGGTGAGCTAACCCTTGTATACCATAGCAAATACGTCCTCAGTGAGGTAGAACAAACGTATTTGTTCAGGTAGCTATATATGCAGCATTTTTAATAACACCTGTCACTCATCTTAGTAACAAAGATAACATCTGCACTATTGTTAGTAACTTATATTATCTTACTCAGTTTGATTTATATTTAACTTACAACTAACATAAGATTACTATGGTGATATTAATTATGAATTATCACATAAATTAATATATTACAAATAGAATATGACTTAAGCTAAGGACTTTCTTATTAAATATAAAATGGCTTTCACATTTTGTTTGTATGAGCAGTCATGCTAGTGAAAACATTGTATATATTGACAGGTGTCATGCATGGTTACTGTGGCTGCTGCCTGTTGTACAACTAGCTACATGCTCCCTAGCTGCTGTAATATAGCTCTTCAATGAAAACTACATCTCTAGTGTGTACTGCCCGAGGTAGTTACATGTACACTCATACAGAGCAAGCGTCTACCTCCCAAAGCAGACACTGACAATGTGATAAGTGCTTTATATATTAGTGATGGAAATAGCTTTCTATATCAACATATTGTGTCAGCTATGCATACTTGGCTGGATGTGAGGTGGTTAGCATAGTTAGGATTTTAAGCCAAGTGAACGTTAATAGAGCTCTTATAAGCATCACATAATGTTTGTTGTGCTTTTACTACATTGAAATAAAGACAGAAGGATTACTTGAAATATGCACAGTTTGATAGTATCAATTCTGGTATGTACCATGAGACAAGGGCCAGTAGCGTCTGGGAGCTAAATATGAAGTATAATCCACTATTTCTATCAGTATATGGTAGACACATTCCTGGCAGCAAATCTAGTAGTCTGTGGTGTGCCACACATCCATATAGGCCAGACACACACTGTGCTCCCTGCAAGCACACCCATCTCCCTGTGCTGGTCTGGCTGCCTCATACACCAACACACTTCCAAGGGCATACACTCTCAGCAAATTACATGGAATCTCTATTTGTTTATATCTTATCAATACAATAATACCAAACGCAAACTTGCAATACAGGAAATAAAAGTACATTTTCTAACACAAATAGTTAATTTTGTTGAAAACATAATCTACTAATGAATAGTTGCACTGTTGTATAGACATCTATGTGTTTACAGTCTGAATCTCTGATAACTTCTGGCAGAGTGAAATATGCATATTCTGTATCATGTCATTTGTGCTCTCTGTATGCTGAGCATTTAAAGCAGGTAAGTTTAGTATGAAGGGTGGCGCAGAGTTAGTAGAGTGGGAGTTTGTGGGTGGGCTTGCAGGGAGAGTATGCTCTGAGACAGGCACATGTAGGGAGAGTCTAGAGCTACTTTAGTGCAACATCAAACATTGGGGTGCAGCTGGGTCACCACACCCACCCCACCCACAGTACCTGGATCTGCTCAAATGGCACTTCAAATGTAAATGATTCATTATAGTAAGGGTTGAGT
This sequence comes from Haliotis cracherodii, assembly GCF_022045235.1. Lineage (NCBI taxonomy): Eukaryota > Metazoa > Mollusca > Gastropoda > Lepetellida > Haliotidae > Haliotis > Haliotis cracherodii. The sequence continues at coordinate 38,687,298 of NW_027266286.1, forward strand.
GTACACTTCTTGATTGTTGTCTTTTTCTTCTTAATGCGTTTGCCGTTTGACATCAGCGAGATCTTAACATAAGGATCTAGACGATTGAAGATGGTAAGGAAGAGAGAGAGAAAAAAATGTTGGTGTTATTTCTGCAAAGCACAAGCAAATTTTTAAAAAAAGACAGCAAGAAAAGAGGAGGGTCATGCTGGAGTGTGCAGTCCTCATCCTTCAGCTGGTGTCGGGGAGAGGTTTCTGGCCTGGCTAAACAGCAGTTCAGGGCAAAAGGCATATGGAGCTAACTCTACATGAGTATAGCCATGACAACCAGATGAAGTGAGTCTACCACTGCAGCTTGTCCCTCACCTGAGGCCCGGCTGGCAATATGGCTGAATGTATGCACCATTGATATATGGATCCTAGCACCAAGTGTACAAAGGCAAAAATGGAAAAAAGGTCAGCAAAATCTAGTTCTTCATAGGAAAATACCTGGATTTGTTCGAATGGTACTTCAAAAGTGAATGACTCATTGAAGTAAGGGTTCAGAGTGCGTTTCTTAATAGTGGTTTTCTTTTTCTTGAGACGTTTGGTACCCTGATACACAGCAATTTTCACGTAGGGATCTGGCAATAGACAAGGTTGACATGGTTATGGTCCTGCTGCTGGCTGTGTCCGTCTCCTCCAGACATCAGGGCAACATACCACATCTCTCCAGCATGCACTCATACCCGCACCCTGCACTATATCACAGGCTAACTGCTCTATTTTAGCAGTGATCAATGATATTGGAATATGTACAACATTTGTAACAGAAAAAATTACCAATCTGACAGTATCACACTAATGACCAATTTCAAGCATGTGTCATACCACAGTATCCAGGCTGCAGCTGAAACCAACACTTGTTACGGAACAAAGAAGGCATTAGTAACATCACATGCTCAAAATGACTGCATGGTGGAAAGAACTGAAGGGCCAAATGCTTTTCGAAACATGGATGAAACTGTATGCTATCTGACATTATTTCATATTTTATAAAGTAAAATGTTGGCAACAGGTTAGAGTTTTACAAGAGCCTTTCAAAGTGTCAATTCAGTCAATGTTATGTAACCCTAAAGTCAGTGGGAAACTTAACTGTAACCAGCGATAGAAACTAACAGGTTTAGTTCACTAGTCTTTACTTTCAAAACCCTTAAAAATTGTAAATTTCTACAAGTCCTTATTGAACCTTAACCTCTTGGGCAGTTTAGCAAGAATTACAGAAGTAGTGTCAATTTCTATTGCTGGTAACACATGTATCCATGGTACAATATTTGTCCATGGTACAGTATACTCACTGGTGAACACTGCATGGGGCAAACAAGTGGTCAGGCGATCATTTGAAAAGGATCTTTTGAAATACCTACTTTACAATGAAGAAAATATACATACAATCCTTACTAATCGTAAATAATACAAAAACAATCTGGTATTTTAATTCTATCAAAAATATGTAAGATGTTGCCAGGGTACAGAAAAAAGTAACAGCAGTTACTGATTCATACCCAGATCCTAATCAATTCTCTGATTCAGAAATGGATTGACAATATATAGAGGCCATCACAAAATCTTCCTGTGCAGACTGCAGGACAGATGACAATGAAGATCAAAACATTTTGGGGGCAATACATGTATATCCTCAGGACACAAGGGGTTACCACAAATATTTTTGGATTTAGGTTGGTATCAGATGAATCCCTTGAAATAGGTCAAAATTCTAGATTCTTGTACACAGTCACAGTTGAAATACCATAAGGATCTCCAAAATATATACATATGGAACTTGGGAAACATTTTTGCGCACACTTTGGCCAGCTTAAATATATGCACATTGACTTCTTTTCACTTTTTAATAAATTTGTTCACTCTCTGTCCCATCCCAACCACCCATCCCAGGGTCAGCTCTTTCTATGGATACCATACTGTAAGTAGTTTTCTGCCCCATCCGAACCACTTGTCCCAGTGTCTGCTCTTTCTGCAGATGTCATACTGTAAGTGGTTTTCTGCCCCATCCCAACCACTTGTCCCAGTGTCTGCTCTTTCTGCAGATGTCATACTGTAAGTGGTTTTCTGTCCCATCCCACCCACTCATCCCATGGTCTGCTCTTTCTGCAGATGCCATACTGTAAGTGGTTTTCTGCCCGATCCCAACCACTCATCCCAGTGTCTGCTCTTTCTGCAGATGTCATACTGTAAGTGGATTTCTGCCCCATCCCAACCACTAATCCCCGTGTCTGCTCTTTCTGCAGATGTCATACTGTAAGTGGTTTTCTGCCCCATCCCAACCACTCATCCCAGTGTCTGCTCTTTCTGCAGATGTCATACTGTAAGGGGTTTTCTGCCCCATCCCAACCACTTGTCCCAGTGTCTGCTCTTTCTGCAGATGTCATACTGTAAGTGTTTTCTGTCCCATCCCACCCACTTGTCCCTTGGTCTGCTCTTTCTGCAGATGTCATACTGTAAGGGGTTTTCTGTCCCATCCCACCCACTTGTCCCATGGTCTGCTCTTTCTGCAGATGTCATACTGTAAGGGGTTTTCTGCCCCATCCGAACCACTCATCCCAGTGTCTGCTCTTTCTGCAGATGCCATACTGTAAGGGGTTTTCTGTCCCATCCCACCCACTCGTCCCAGTGTCTGCTCTTTCTGCAGATGTCATACTGTAAGTGGTTTTCTGTCCCATCCCACCCACTCATCCCAGTGTCTGCTCTTTCTGCAGATGCCATACTGTAAGGGGTTTTCTGTCCCATCCCACCCACTCGTCCCAGGTTCTTCTGTTTCTGCAGATGTCATACTGTAAGGGTTTTTCGGCCCCATCCCAACCACTCATCCCAGTGTCTGCTCTTTCTGCAGATGCCATACTGTAAGGGGTTTTCTGTCCCATCCCACCCACTCGTCCCAGTGTCTGCTCTTTCTGCAGATGTAATACTGTAAGGGTTTTTCTGTCCCATCCCACCCACTCATCCCAGTGTCTGCTCTTTCTGCAGATGCCATACTGTAAGGGGTTTTCTGTCCCATCCCACCCACTCATCCCATGGTCTGCTCTATCTGCAGATGTCATACTGTAAGTGGTTTTCTGTCCCATCCCACCCACTCATCCCAGGTTCTTCTCTTTCTGCAGATGTCATACTGTAAGTGGTATTCTGTCCCATCCCACCCACTCATCCCAGGTTCTTCTCTTTCTGCAGATGTCATACTGTAAGTGGTATTCTGTCCCATCCCACCCACTCATCCCAGGTTCTTTTGTTTCTGCAGATGCCATACTGTAAGGGGTTTTCTGTCCCATCCCACCCACTCATCCCATGGTCTGCTCTTTCTGCAGATGCCATACTGTAAGGGGTTTTCTGTCCCATCCCACCCACTCATCCCAGGTTTTTCTCTTTCTGCAGATGCCATACTGTAAGGGGTTTTCTGTCCCATCCTACCCACTCATCCCAGGTTTTTCTCTTTCTGCAGATGTCATACTGTAAGTGGTTTTCTGTCCCATCCCACCCACTCGTCCCAGGTTTTTCTCTTTCTGCAGATGCCATACTGTAAGGGGTTTTCTGTCCCATCCCACCCACTCGTCCCAGTGTCTGCTCTTTCTGCAGATGTCATACTGTAAGTGGTTTTCTGTCCCATCCCACCCACTCATCCCAGTGTCTGCTCTTTCTGCAGATGTCATACTGTAAGGGGTTTTCTGTCCCATCCCACCCACTCATCCCATGGTCTGCTCTTTCTGCAGATGCCATACTGTAAGTGGTTTTCTGTCCCATCCTACCCACTCATCCCAGGTTCTTCTCTTTCTGCAGATGTCATACTGTAAGGGATTTTCTGTCCCATCCCATCCACTCATCCCATGGTCTGCTCTTTCTGCAGATGCTATGCTATAACGGGTTTCCTGTCCCATCCCACCCACTCATCCCATGGTCTGCTCTTTCTGCAGATGCCATACTGTAAGGGGTTTTCTGTCCCATCCCACCCACTCATCCCATGGTCTGCTCTTTCTGCAGATGTCATACTGTAAGTGGTTTTCTGTCCCATCCCACCCATTCATCCCATGGTCTGCTCTTTCTGCAGATGCCATACTGTAAGGGGTTTTCTGTCCCATCCCACCCACTCATCCCATGGTCTGCTCTTTCTGCAGATGCCATACTGTAAGGGGTTTTCTGTCCCATCCCACCCACTCATCCCAGGTTTTTCTCTTTCTGCAGATGCCATACTGTAAGGGGTTTTCTGTCCCATCCTACCCACTCATCCCAGGTTTTTCTCTTTCTGCAGATGTCATACTGTAAGTGGTTTTCTGTCCCATCCCACCCACTCGTCCCAGGTTTTTCTCTTTCTGCAGATGCCATACTGTATGGGGTTTTCTGTCCCATCCCACCCACTCATCCCATGGTCTGCTCTTTCTGCAGATGCCATACTGTAAGGGGTTTTCTGTCCCATCCCACCCACTCATCCCAGGTTCTTCTGTTTCTGCAGATGCCATACTGTAAGTGGTTTTCTGTACCATCCCACCCATTCATCCCAGGTTCTTCTCTTTCTGCAGATGTCATACTGTAAGTGGTATTCTGTCCCATCCCACCCACTCATCCCAGGTTCTTTTGTTTCTGCAGATGCCATACTGTAAGGGGTTTTCTGTCCCATCCCACCCACTCATCCCATGGTCTGCTCTTTCTGCAGATGCCATACTGTAAGGGGTTTTCTGTCCCATCCCACCCACTCATCCCAGGTTTTTCTCTTTCTGCAGATGCCATACTGTAAGGGGTTTTCTGTCCCATCCTACCCACTCATCCCAGGTTTTTCTCTTTCTGCAGATGCCATACTGTATGGGGTTTTCTGTCCCATCCCACCCACTCATCCCATGGTCTGCTCTTTCTGCAGATGCCATACTGTAAGGGGTTTTCTGTCCCATCCCACCCACTCATCCCAGGTTCTTCTCTTTCTGCAGATGTCATACTGTAAGGGGTTTTCTGTCCCATCCCACCCACTCATCCCATGGTCTGCTCTTTCTGCAGATGCCATACTGTAAGTGGTTTTCTGTCCCATCCTACCCACTCATCCCAGGTTCTTCTCTTTCTGCAGATGTCATACTGTAAGGGGTTTTCTGTCCCATCCCACCCATTTATCCCATGGTCTGCTCTTTCTGCAGATGCCATACTGTAAGGGATTTTCTGTCCCATCCCATCCACTCATCCCATGGTCTGCTCTTTCTGCAGATGCTATGCTATAACGGGTTTCCTGTCCCATCCCACCCACTCATCCCAGTGTCTGCTCTTTCTGCAGATGCCATACTGTAAGGGGTTTTCTGTCCCATCCCACCCACTCATCCCATGGTCTGCTCTTTCTGCAGATGTCATACTGTAAGTGGTTTTCTGTCCCATCCCACCCATTCATCCCATGGTCTGCTCTTTCTGCAGATGCCATACTGTAAGGGGTTTTCTGTCCCATCCCACCCACTCATCCCATGGTCTGCTCTTTCTGCAGATGCCATACTGTAAGTGGTTTTCTGTCCCATCCTACCCACTCATCCCATGGTCTGCTCTTTCTGCAGATGCCATACTGTAAGTGGTTTTCTGTCCCATCCCACCCACTCATCCCATGGTCTGCTCTTTCTGCAGATGTCATACTTTAAGTGGTTTTCTGTCCCATCCCACCCACTCATCCCAAGGTCTGCTCTTTCTGCAGATGTCATACTGTAAGTGGTTTTCTGCCCCATCCCACCCACTCATCCAATGGTCTGCTCTTTCTGCAGATGTCATACTGTAAGTGGTTTTCTGCCCCATCCCACCCACTCATCCAATGGTCTGTTCTTTCTGCAGATGTCATACTGTAAGTGGTTTTCTGTCCCATCCTACCCACTCATCCCATGGTCTGCTCTTTCTGCAGATGCCATACTGTAAGTGGTTTTCTGTCCCATCCCACCCACTCATCCCATGGTCTGCTCTTTCTGCTGATGTCATACTGTAAGTGGTTTTCTGTCCCATCCCACCCACTCATCCAAAGGTCTGCTCTTTCTGCAGATGCCATACTGTAAGGGGTTTTCTGTCCCATCCCACCCACTCATCCCAAGGACTGCTCTTTCTGCAGATGCCATACTGTAAAGGGTTTTTCATTATTGGTCTATAAGCTGAAGTGGTTACTGAGAGACACTTGAAAAAATCACAAAGAAAATTTACCTTTTTTCATAACCCCTCAAAGGGCTATAAAGTCATTATTTTGGTGGTTTGGATAAATTTCAGTGATACTGTCAAATGCACATTTCCAAGTGCTTTCCATATATCTGAACCCCATGGTATAACATGAGGGTCACAAAGACCAGCCTCTAATGTATTATGGTTGGAAATGTTTGAACCCGGCTTTGATGTGCATAGGATATAGGATATGGATTTTCTTTGGAACACATATATAATGTAAAATAATGTTACAGGAGGGAGGTGGTACCTCATCTTTAAATTTTAGTGTAAAGAACAGTTTTCATAGAAAAGTTTCTGAGAGGAAGACGGAATTTCATAGTATCCCTGGCAATATCCTCAGCAAGGTGAAAAACACCTTGGCAATATACAAGTCCTGTAGTGAAATCACATGTAAGCCAGCCTGGCTCAGAGGTTGTGTGGCTCACCTGACAGACCACCAACATCCATCTTCTTCAGGTTCTTGGCCTCCAAAATGACCACGGTGAGCTTTCCTGCCGTTGGGACATAACGTAGAGAGAAGCAGATGTCCCCTAGTTTATTTTCCTGAAAGGTAAAATATAATCAGCCTCCTGAACTGTTTTAAACTTTGGGTGATCACAGGTCAAACCAATAAACATGTGCATGTATTCACAAGCATTTTTGAATCTTACAAGTGTTAAGTAAGGTAGAAGTTAGGGTAAAGAAATATACTGAGTCAAATTAAAAACTTCACATTTTTAAAAGTAATCCCATATATGATATACAACGGACAAATGTATCAGAGAAGGTAATTTTTAATCATTAATGTCCAAAGAAGCATTTTAATTAACGGTGGTAACCATAATTTGTTCCAAGCACCTACGGCATTCGGTAATAACATCAACAGTTTAAATCATAAGTCCCAAGCATGAGAATCTGATGGCACACAAGTTCAGTAGCGTGTATGGCCACCATGTGCGTTGACAACTGCCACACAAAGCATGGACCTTGTGATGCTTGTGAACACATGATTGGGAAGACGACGCCATTGTTGCTGCAAAATGGTGCCAAGATCTTGCAAATTCTGTGGTTGGTTCTGGAGAGTGCGCAGACTTCTGCCAAGAGCATCCCAGACGTGATTGATGGGATTGAGGTCGGGAGACCTTGACGGCCAGTCCATGACGTTGACTCCCGCATTCTGAAGGAAATTCCTTGTCAAAATTGCTGTGTGGGGTCAGGCATTGTCGTGTTGGAGATCAAACCGGGTCCATGTGCTGCCATAAAAGGCAGAAGTTTGGTTGCCAGTACCTGGTCGCGGTAAGCAGCAGCGTTAAGGTTGCCACGGATGACAAGAAGCCTGGAACGTGCATTGCCACAGAAAGCACCCCACACCATGACACTTCCGCCTCGAAATCTGTCAACTTCCTACACACAACACTGGGCGTAACATTCATGACGGCGCCTCCACACCCTCGCCCTACCATCAGCAAATCGAAGAAAATCGGGATTCATCACTGAAGACGACTTGACTCCAATTCCTCTGAGTCCATCGTAAGTGTCGCTGTGCCCACAACTGACGTTGAAGTCTGTGTAATTGAGTCAGAATCGGCCCGCAGTATGGCCATCGTGCTTGAAGGTGAGCAGTTCTCAGACGGCTTCGAACAGTTTGCGCACTCAATCTACCTCTAAACAGTTCATTTCTGGTTGATATAGCCGTCAAAAATCGGTTACAGAGGTGACGTAAGACAATCTGACGATCTTCTGCATGTGACGTCACACGTGGTCGACCTGGCCGAGGGCGATCAGCTGTGGTACCCGTTTGCTGTAAACGCGTCTGTAAATCATAAACAGTCTGTCGACTACAACCCATCGTCCTTGTGACTTCAGCTATGGACGTCCCGACTGCAACATGCCAATGGCACGTTCACGTTGCACATTTGAAAGGCTTTTGTTTTCTTGTGTTTTTCTTTTTTTTGTTAATAACTGCTAACAAGTATGGCTGAAAACACATGCGGTATTATGACCAGTTGCATGTGAAAAACCACTTTTGCCACTATAGTGCTGTGCACATGATTTTGATCGATTCACCTGCACAAAAATGGGTGTTATCTGAAGACAATACGTGGCCATTACTGCTTAAATACACAATAATGTTAAAATTTTAGGATTCTGAAGTTTTTAATTAGGTTCAGTATATATCTTAACTGTCAATGATACAAGGTCTTGTATAAGAACTAAGCACACAGGACATGCAACTGGAACATCGTTCCACAATGAAGATGCCAACATCTAACAATAGTTATTATTGTTTATAATTCTAAGAATACTACCTCTATTACATCATTGCCATACATCCTGTATTTTGGCTGCAATCACACCATCATAAACTTTCAGGTTTTCAACTCTTCACTGTCAACTATACAATCAGTTGTACCCGCCATAGCACTCTAGCAGCCTATAGCTCTTCTGTGCGTAAAGGCGACAAAACCTCACTTTGTTCCAAACATTAGTCTACCAGAGACAGATAATTGGGGAGGTTGGAGTATTCTTAGAATTATTAACAATGATAATTACAGTTCGAATACTCTACCTCTATTACATCACTGCCAAATATACTAGAGGGAAGGCAGGTTCTGCCTCTTGTATACTCCCTTTATAGTTAACAGTAATGACCTTTTATTTTTGTGCTCCAATCACATAACTGTTTCAAATCCTTTTCAGAGTGCTTGAAAATCTTCCGGTCTTTTCTACCGGTTTACACCAGTCTAAATGACGTCACTTCTGATTGTGATGTCACTTCCGGTCATCCAGTTCACTCAACTGTAATAATACATGGTTTCTCTAGGGATCTATCCTCAGTGGAAGAAAGGTGTACAACTCACCTTCTGAAGCTGTAGGTGAAAATTCCTCACACCCCTCCCCCCACTCAGGGGTATATCGACTTAAGATCAGGCTGAATATCCAAAGTAAGAGGATGTGAAAGTGATTCCAGTTTGAAACCACTTGTTCTGAGGAAACTAAAGTCCATGAGGCAAGACTTGTGGCTAGAGCTCTGATTTGATGGAATGTAAGGTGATGGAAGACCAGTTAGGGGTATGAGAGTGACTCGAGTAATCCAGTGCGTGTAGCTCAGAGACCCTGGCAGCTGTAGCCACGGCTAATAGAAGGCTGCTTTCTTTGATTATTGGAGTAATGTAGCAGAAGCGAGAGGATCTCTGTGGAACAGTATTCGAATAGGATTTCTGTGGAAACAAACCTCCCATGTCTGGACATGCTGTCCGTGAGGATGTTCAACTTCCCTGCAATATCTCTCTTCCATTCGGCAGTTATATGAGTCAGCCAAGTCGAAAAAAACCCGAGGTTTCCATCATCAGAGAACTTGACTTGGTTCCATCCTGTTTCTGAATATACACCACTACTGTGGTGTTGTCTGTGGCGATAAGAACTGAGGAGTTGATGAGATCTTTCCTATACTGGATCGTATAGAATATAGACCTGATCTCCCTGAAGTTGATGTGTAGATCCTCCTGTCTCCTTCAATGAGCCCTGTATCTGGAGATCTGCCAGATGGGCTCCCCAGCCCGAGCCTGAGGCATCTGTAAAGAGACCATGTTTCGGCAGGGAAAAGATGAGAGGGATGCCTGTCATGACATGCTGTCGATGCATCCACCACAGGAGGTGGTCTTGGAAGGTGATTGGTAATGTAACCAGGGTGTCCAACGATAGGTTCCGATGACCGTTTATCCAGGCCTGTAGAGGTTGTTGTTGTAGACCTCCTCTGAAGGTTGAGTCTATGTTTTATACAGCTTAGTGCTAGAGAAATATGTCGAAGTGTTGACTCTTGCGCACACAGGAAAGAAGTGATGTTTTCCCACCTTTATGCACAGAAGAGCTGTAGGCTGCTAAAGTGCTATGGCATGGACAACTGATTGTATAGTTGACAGTGAAAAGTTTCGGATGGTGTGATTAGAGCCAAAACACAGAATTTAAGGCAATGATGTAATAGAGGTAGAATATTAGGATGAATTATTTTCAGTGTCACTTGGTGATGTATTGCTTTCAAAATGTTGGTTAGTAATGTATATTGAAATATCTTTCCACAGAAAATGGATGGAATGCTTGCTGGTATAAGCCTGTCTAATGGGAGAATAATTTTCAGTGAGTCAGTCATATGAACAAAAGACACAACAGGCACAAGACTTTTTGCTCACATAGCTTTGACTGGAATGAAACAAGACAACACTCTAATAACCTTTAGCCCATATGTAGGTGAGGTGAAATGGGATTTAATGTGGCGTCCAGGATTATTGCACTTATATAGCGACGTGCATGCACATGTGCTGGTGTGTGTGACTGTTTGTACTCGTCCGGACAAATGGCGATTTTATAGTGCTAGAGATACCATGCCGTAGTTTAACATGAAAACCCCACTCAGACACAGTATACTGACTCCAAACTGACCAGTCCTGGTCTTAGCCCCTTAACGCCGATTACCAGGCAGGTACCATCTTTTGAACATCTTTTGGTATGACGTGGCCAGGGATCAAACCCCTGACCTTCCACTCCCCATGCAGACACACTACCACTACACCATGTAGGCGGTCTTAGCCCATATTAAGTTGGTGGGTTGGTTTGTTGTTTAACACCACACTCAGCAATATTCCTGCTATATGACGGCAGTCTGTAAATAATCGAGTCTGGACCAGACAATCCAGTGATTAATATCATGAGCATCGGTCCACGCAATTGGGATACGATGACATGCATCAACCAAGTCAGCGAGCCTGACCACCTGATCCTATTAGTCGCCTATTACGGCAAGCATGGGTTTCTGAAGACCTATTCTACCCTGGATCTTCACAGGTGTAGCCCATATGTAACCAGGACAGAGGTGTTCAACCTCTCCTCACCTGCTACAGCTGTTTCTTGCTAAAAGATTAGATTTAGAGTACATTTAACAGTCTAGACAACAGTTGAACATCTAAATGCTTGTTTTTGCCATAACATGGTAGTGAACACTCTGTGTACCTTCTCAGCATCATTGTCTGGACTGGTGAGGTCCCTCCATTCCTCCACCACACGACCCAGGTCGATGGAATTAAGTGGCACAAGGACCTGGCCTATCTGGTCATGTTTTGAGAAGCGATCAAAGTCATAGACAGCAAAGGTCAGAGTCTTGGAACCCACTTCAGCATATGGAACCTGCAATATCAAAGTAGATATATTTTTCACTGCTCACTGAAGGCTAATCATAGAAATAAATGACAATGATAACCATATACTGAAACATTATGATCATCCTGAAAACCTGTTTGAAACAAGAACTTGATACAGACACTTATCAATAGAGTACAATTTAAGCATTACATATACCATGCCTGGTACACTACACTGTTGACATGACAGCACAAGAATAACTTGACTGATCAACTAAAACTGGTAAAATACTAGACACTAAAGGCCTAAAGGTTGAATAAATGCATTAGTTGGTGCTATAATAACTTGAATACACTTTCTACACTTATTAAAGATTATTATCACATTAGGTCTGTTGGTGACACAGCCTCATATCTGACAGGTTCCCATCAACAAAAGGGCATCAAGATACACATCCAAATAGAATCAACATAACACAGAAATAGTATATACATCAACTACCAAGTTCTGAATTTGTTTGGGATAAAATCTGTGTGTATGCTTTGAGGGCCTGACATAAGTGTTGTTTTAGAGATTAACCCTCATGGTGTCTGGCCGTCAGCTGGCTTTGCATACCGCTCAGTGCTGCACTGTGATGACGTCGCGGTTTCAAAAATGTATGTACATTGTATCAAAAGTGTTAAGACATTTTTATTTCTTCACAGTATAACCAACTTGTATAACATGAAACTTGAGTTGATTGTCTTTCCAACAGTATCTAAAGTCAACAAATCCAAAAGATCTATGCACTGCCTAGCCATTGATAAAAGTGCTGGTATTGTAAGTTTCCTACTTTTCTACCTTAATCATAATATGGAAGCACCCATATTTGGCAAGTAAAGTCAAGTAAGCGCCCTTGTTTGAAATCTAAATGTCAAATAATTCAGATCACTGGAAAGTACATATCCCAACATCTTCCCAAGGCAAGCAAGTTAACAGACTATAAAAGTGGAAACTGGACGTTTAAAGTCAGTTAACTCTCTTTCCTTGGGAAGATGATATCCTAACGGTGACAGACATTTGACATTTATGTTGAAGTACAAATTCATGGAGAATTTTCTGTAATTTATACTTACCAGAGACCATCTATTATATGGTCTCTGTATTTACTAACAAAAAATCCCGATGAAATTTTGAGTGTTTTCGACGTCAAAACAAGATTGACGGAAGTGGTCGTGATTGGTTCATAAGCAGACTGTTTCAAAGATTATGTTACAATATGAATGACAGTTAGGAATGTATATCTTGAAGAAATCCCAGTTACGTCCATGTAGGTTTCAGTGTCCATGCTTTTTCTTTAGTGATAAAAATAACTTCGGGGTAATTGACATCAGACATTTTCAAAGGACAAAATGTGAAAGAGCTCTACTAAGACCTAACAATAGTCAAATTGACATCGCTCAATATCGGACATCATTATTATTTCTTAATAAATTTACCGTAACAAGATTATACTAACATACTACCACCCAAGAGTAAGTACACGTAATTGCAATCAAAATTGTTTAAACATTTTCATGGGGAGGAAATCTATTCAGCAAACCTATTTGTGATCACTTGTAACTCGGGCACAACATGTGAGACAAGCATTGCTTCGTTGTGCAATCACACAGACGGCTTATTTATACTTCAGGTGTTATGGTGTAATGGTTTAAATCTAACTTATAAAAAGCTTGAAACGAGATGAAATTGGACAGTTTAATACTTGAATTTAAAAGCTCAAGAAGTGTAGTGTAGGCAATATTTAATACAAGAAAATGATAACTTGAAAGAAGTTCACAGTTGAACCGCATGGGTTATTCAGCCTCCCTCCCACCTCCCCAATTCATCTACCTCTAGTAGGAGATCAGGGAAAAAAGTGACATTCGCCATTGTGACATCACAGTAGTTATGAGACTACTTGGCGGCAACTAATTGTGTGTAATTGACAGTGAAGAGGACGTCTGTTGAAAATCTAAAAATTTTAGTTAGTGTGACTGAAGCCAAAATACAGGATTTATGGCAGATATGTAATAGTGAGTGAGTGAGTATGGTTTTACGCCGCTTTTAGCAATATTCCAGCAATATCACGGCGGGGGACACCACAAATGGGCTTCACGCATTGTACCCATGTCGGGAATCGAACCCGGGTCTTCGGCGTGACAAGCGAACGCTTTAACCACTAGGCTACCCGACCGCCCCCCAGCAGATATGTAATAGAGGTAGAAGTTTCATAAGAATTATAAGTAATATCTAGATTAAGTGAAAGAGAAAATTATGAAAATATGAATTACAAATGTACTTTGAATAAATGTAGTGTTCAATGTATATACAGTTCATGTGCCCAAAATTTTGTTTCACTATGACCACTAGAAAATATACATCCTCAACTCAGCTTGTATTTCGCCTCACTAAGACCTTTGCTCAAAATATGCTTTTACGGCCAGTCCATGAAACACAACTTTTTCTTTTATATTGTTTTATAAAAAACACTTTAGAAGTGTATTTACACCTAGGTATGTACATGTACATTCAAGGACAAACGTGATAGTTTTTTTCCAGTAGTTTCCTTTTTCATCACATTCTACAAAAGGAAAAGTTTGAAGTAGATATAATGATCGTAGGTCAATGATAGTAATGGACTTATTTGTCATAAAAGGAAAAAGATATTCTTGGTATTGAACTTCGAAAATATAACTAGCAAAATCTTTATTATAAATGGATTTCAGTTATTATGTCTTTCCTTTTTTGGGCCTAGCTAAACTACAGCTTTGGGGGAACACACATTTTGAAATTCTTAAAAAAAAGAACCACAAGAATGCATTCAGTTTGCTCTTTGACGATATTTTTTTTTATAAATTCTATTTCTTACTAAGGCTACAAAACAAAGTAATTATTACTAAATATATATGTCACTGATCGAAGTATGTGATAATTAAGATAACGCAGAGTGAAAAAAAACATAATGAAAACTAATTTAAAACATCAAAACTAAATCACATTTACACTGAAAACATTTTGTGATTCAGAAATTGATTATCTATATATTGTGTTAAAATCTAATTACTTTAACTGTTATTAATTGAACCATGCACGATTCTATATATGAGGCTAAAATATTGAAAAGGTTGTTTAATATTGGATCCATTTTGACAGCTTTCTCACTGTAAAACATTCCATTCCCTTACTCAACTATATGCACATTAGTCTTTGGAATATTGAGCCTTCAAGCAGATATGAAAAGCACATTATGTACCAAAATTATAAATCTGGGGCAAATATTCTAACAGTGTCAGTCAAGTGGCCTCATTCACTTGTTGGTCACCGTGGAAATCTTCTTCATCGTAATGTACTTGATCTACTTTCCCGTTCAGTCAAAGAGAATATTATTTGGAAATTGAAACCACATGTATCCATTATACTACCACCACATTTGATCAGCTGTTTGACATGACGTCATCCTCGTCAAATAGCGCGCACCTGTCCTGATGACATATTCACAGTGGATGGAAATCACTGACCGTCCATTAGCCTACACCAATAAAATTGCAGACTGTAACGTCATTAAACGAAAACAAATAAAGCGTTTCCTCATTGCTGACATTTCAGATAACATATCAAATAGGAATTGAAGACTTTCAATGATCTGAAAAGCTAATATCTATAGCAGAATGATGGAAATATGAGCTGTCGTGTTATGATGCTATATTATTCAATTTACAGAGACTCATAATATATATATCAATACTTATTTCATCAGGTATATAAGTATTAAATATATAAAAAACAGAGTCCAGATATTCGTGCTTGTCAAAACTCCTTTATCCACACAAGATATTTCGCTGTTCAACGGCTCTTCAGGTGTAATGAAAACTTTAACTTACATTGTAGTCCTAGGCGACGCACAACACAAGTATTTGTGGCTTCATAAAGCCTATGACGAAACAGTGACAATAGAGGGAGAAGTAAAACGGAGTCCTAGGCCACAGTCAACGATATGCTTTTGACGTCATAAAGCATATGGCGTCACAGCTAGTGATAATAGCAGGAGGCATGAATACATTATGGTGTGAGTGCACAAATACACATTGAGCTACATCGGGAAGTTTTGAAAATTATACTTTTGAATTAAGTTTAGGTTTCAAAAGCCTAATGAACATCTGTTCTTTTTTCATTCGTAAATGTTTGTCATTATTAAACAATTTATAAAACGGAAAGACAGTAAAATGACAACTCCCACATTCATCAATGTGTTTGCTTACTTTTACACAATGTACATTTGGATCTCGAATTTGTTGTCTGTGTACAGTGATTCGGTCTTTTAGTTGCATACCAGTTTCTCCAATATAATGCTCACCACATCCCGCACATGATAAAACATATATAACATCTTTACTGCGACAGTTCATGTTGTTTTTAACAGTAAATAGTCTATCTTGGCAAAATTGAAATTTGCAGTCTACAATTATTATTGGGCAAGTTCCACATCGAGGTGTGTTACACTGTGTTACACTGGCGGTCTTTGTACTTTGTGAGTATTTGGATGGACAAAGAATTTGTTTAAGATTTTAAGGCTGTCTAGTGCTGCGTTTACACTTAAATAAACATGTTTTCATAGTTTTACTTTGCTGTAGAAATGGAAGATTGGCTTTTAAAAGGGGCATAATTTGACAGTTTCTAGGATTGTAGGTACACACAAATGGAAGAATGTCCGTATCTGTATCTGTTTCTTTTGTTTTCATTAATGTTTCTCGTGGAATTTTCATTGCTTTTTTTACAGCGTCTTTAATCACTCCACATGGATATCCTTGTAGTTGGAGATATTTCTTTAATTCTTCTTATCTTCGGTTTCTTGTGTCCGCATCCGAAACAATAGCACACCCTCTTCTTGCCATCGAATATGGAATATTAATTTCAGTGTGCAGCAGATGACATGAATTGAATTGTAGGTACTGATGCGTGTCCATCCGCTTGTAGTAAATATATGTTTTCAATTGGCATCCTTGCTTAACTTTCACGTCCAAAAATGAAATCTCATTGGTCACATTCCATCTTTCACTGTTGTGAACCAAATAATAAAACAGTCGTCCAGATATATTCTCCATGTTTCATGAATATGTTTAGCTGTATTAACAGCCATCAATAGTTCTACTTTGGAATATAACATTTCTTCTATGTATCCCATTACCAGAGTATATATACAATTGGTTATCAATTATCTTGTACAGCATGTACCATGTACATTAGACTCATGGTAAATACTATTTCAGCAAACCAATCATAGCGCTATTATCACAGTTTCAATGAAAGGAAAAACAAATCGAAATCAAACTTTACAGCACATCATATCCATATGCGGTTAACCCAAATGCAAAAAGGTATTGCTGTCATCATTTTAGAAATTATGTCGATGTTTTCAATAGTGGTATTATGTTTGTATTGCATGCACATCAAAACTGGGGCCGAGCTACCACATATGAAACCGACGTCATGGCCACACTTTTGAAATCTCTTTTTGCGACAAAATATGAAACGGTTAAGGCAAATCATTCACATGGCCAGGTAGTTTGAGCAATCACAAATGACTCTTAGTCATTTCATATGAAAAAAGCAGCAGTTATTTGTTGAAACAGGCAAGCATGTGGGACAACTGGTAGACAAGAAATCCTGGCACATCTATGATGCAAACGTGCCCTGTCGATCACTTCGGGCTTGGCCATACAATGTTTACATTTTGATCATGGACTTCCTGCCCATAAATATACACTATACCTTAATATTAACAATCATAGCTATCTTTCCATATCTTAGATTTGAATATTTTCTGTATCTCAGCATCATAACAGAAAGACAATCTGCACTGCAATCGTTTCATCTCCAGCTACATCACCATGACACACAGTTGATAATAATATGCAATACTTGAAAAACAAGAGACATCAGAAAGATGACATATCCTCCCGGCAGCTGTCTGTAAAGTAACCACAAGTAAATGTGCAATTCTGTATGTAAAGAGTCAAGAGTTGAATGTTCTTGAAGAAGCATACATTGTTTACCCACAAAAGATCCACCAAGGTCGCATCCATATAAAATGGAAAGTAAAACGAGTGTGTTTCTGTGGGGTTTTTTTATGCAAACAAATAACAAATTATAAGAAAAAATAACTAAAAAAGCGTTTAGTCAACGAAGTCATCTATACCCCCTGCCCATTTTAAGACGTTATGGTCCCAAACCAGGTAACTGACCCAACATTTCTCTTGGCCCATGTCAAAATAGCTGCAATGGAAATTCTAACAAACATTTCTAAACTCCTTAATATCAAATGGCACCAGTTCAGTATGTGCTTTATATATAGACATGCAATGTTTTACAAGGAAATATTAACAGTTTATTTGTTATACTCCATAAGTGAACACATCCTATATTAAAACTTTAATCCAACTTGTTGCCATGTAAAGGTAAAAAATAAAAATTTCTAAAATTCCTAAATAGCAAAAGGCACCAGTTCAGCATGAGTCTGATAGACATTCAAAGTTTTGTTAGAAAGATTTGAATCGGTTTTGAGTTATGTTCCGGAAACGAACACCACCCTTATAGAACCTAAGTCCAAATTGTTACCATGGAAACGTAAAAAATAATAATTTATAAAATTCCTAAATAGCAAAAGGCATCAGTTCAGTTTGTGCCTCGTAGACATGCAAAGTTTTGTAAGAGAGTATTTAACGGTTTTTTAGTTATGCTCTGTAAATGAACACCACCCTCATAGAACCTAATTCCAACTTGTTGCCATGGAAACGTAAAAAATAAAAATTTATAAAATTCCTAAATAGCAAAAGGCACAACTTCAGTATGTGACTGATAGATTTGCCAAGTTTGGATCAAATACACTGAATTGTTTTCGAGTTCTGCCCCGGAAAAGGAAATGTTTACGGACGGGCGGGCGGGCGGACAGACGAACGGACAGACGCAGACGGACACACAGACGCAGACGGACAGACTGGCTGATTGCTGCATCCCCACCGCATGTCAAAAACTGTGCAGTTGGGAAAAGTAAATCTTTCTGACCAGTCTGATAAATTTCTTTTTCAAATTGTCTGTCTGATATTATAATATACACACACGCAAAAGAAACGCAAGTGGTTTTAAGCAAATAGGTAACAAACACGGAACCATAAATTGATACAAGTTTTAGCATGTAGTGAAGCCTGATGGTGTTATCAATATTTTTGGTTGTATTTTGGAAGCCCCATAAAAAAACGAATCGCCAAAACGCACCATTTCAATGAATATGTGGGTATCATGCACCCATTTCACGCGAAATTAAATGCACGAACTGTCACGAACTGTAGTGGGTATAAAAATGTGGCGGATTTTGGACCTACCACTCCTTGGTCAACAATGCCACGCCTTACTCAAATTCAGAGAAACCAGGCTATCGGACGTTTGGAAGCTGGAGAGTTGTTGCCCGTCATTTCAACGTTAACATAACCACAATTTACCGTCTCCTGCATCGATACAATGCTACACAGACCACAAATGACCTTCCTGGGAGGGGTCCTCCTAGGGTCACCACATCTCGACAAGATCGGCAGATTACCCGTCAACACCAGCAACAACCGTTCCTAACTGCATGTGAAAGTGCTCGACAGACCATAGGAGCACATAATCGACACATTAGCCGGGACACTGTGATCCAGCGTCTCTGTTCCAACAACCTCAGATGTCGACCAGCACGTCGTCCTGTTCTCCAACCAAGGCATTGACAAGCACGACTTCAGTGGGCACAGGGTCATCGCCATTGGCATCATCGTGAGTGGAGCCGTGTCATTTTCTCTGATGAAAGTCGCTTTTGTGTCTCCCATGCAGACGGAAGAGTCAGAATTTGGCGGCGTTGAGGTGATCGTTTCGCTGACAGAAACGTTGTGGAAAGGGATCCATGGGATGGACCTAGCGTCATGATATGGGCAGGGATTGGACTTCATGCGAGACTTGGACCCATATGCTTTCTAAATGTTGGTCAAGGTTGGGTACACAGCGTCACTGCTCAGCGGTATATCGACCAAGTGATCAGACCCGACGTTGTTCCATTTTTTGCACAACATCAACAACACATTTTCCAGCAGGACAACGCTTGTCCCCATGTTGACAGAGCTACCATGGCCTTTCTGCAACAACACAACATCAGTGTTCTACCGTGGCCAGCCCTCAGCCCTGATCTGAACCCCATTGAACACTTGTGGGATGAGGTTCAAAGGCGTCTGCACAATGTGGGCCCAGTCCTTACAACTGCCGATGAACTACGCACAGCTGCTCTGGATGTGTGCAGGAGGATCCCTAGGGCCTTCACAAATCGTCTGATCCACTCAATGTACAGGAGATGTGTGTCAGTGATCAATGCTAATGGTTGTCACACCAGGTATTGACTGACATTTTGGGTATTGACCCGAAACTGTGTAAGCCCTTTACATTTGAAAAAAACAATTATGTCAACTGCCTTTTAATCCATTAAACTGTCTTCGGTCAAATTTTTTGTCAATCTTGCTCTATTAGTATTTCTTGTCTTTACTGTTGAAAATAAATAACATGTATACTGCAAACTCGACTTTCTTTTGCGTGTGAATATAGTTACTTGTATGTGACAAGGGTGCATGATATAAAATTTGCCATCTTTCGCATGAAGTTCAACATGGCAGAAAAAGGTCTAGAAGCGTGGTAACCAGTTAACTAATCTCACCATATTTCACCATCTGTAGCACTCTATAAAATATGAGTTACATGATGTTAATGCTGAGATGATTAGGGTGATGATGGTTATAATTTTGATTTTGAGCACTCATTATTTGACATCTTAATTCCCAGTTGAAAAGGGCAGTAAGAGGGTTTGAAAAGTGAGGGACCATATATGGTCCTGTGGCAGCAAGAGGGTTAAAGAGATATGTGAACAGCTTGTCAAACTGTGACGTCAATAACCAGTATGGTCAACACCACACACACAGGATCATGAGGCAGGCCATGCAGCTGTCACAACATATACACATGGATAGGTATACTGTATATCAAACCCCACACACATTAACTTGTGTACAGACATGTCCCACCCCTAGCATGGCATCTGCTCATGGTTAAACGGCAGAATAAAGAGAGGGACTGTTATAAATGGGAAGTTTGTTCCAAATGTTCTTGAAGAACTAGAAAGGTGTTTGCTGCATTTCAGGAAGCAGAAAGAGTCCTATCCTCTAATTGCATCAAAACTGACAATTGAACTGTCGTTTGCTTGGACATGTTAATCCTTCTAAATCTCCTATCTCTCCATCAACATGTGTTTGTACCAAGTCGACTGAGGGAATGACATAGAGAATGGTCCGGGACATTTGAACAAGCGGGACATATGAATATAGCAGTTTAAACAAACCATCAATGATGATTTTTAAGTTGTCTAGGAACTAAAATACTGCAAACCATACACATTTAATTATCTCACAATTGAACAGGACAACTCACCTGGATATGTACAGTTTACAATGTCAACAAAACAGCTCACTTAACAAAAGTTGTTGTCAGCACTGATATTCAAATATGTTTTGAGTAGGTACAGAGGACTTAAAAATACCACACACACTGAGATCACAATTTGAACAAAATATGATGTTACTATAAAGATAAACACATGCCATAGTTCTGCTTCCTCAGTCTGGCACTGTCCTAGAAAATGTTTACAGAGCCAAATATGCTATTTGATAGTATTTAAGAATTTGACAGAAATAAATATATTGTAGCTGAGTAATGGCCACACATATCAAGATGGCTTCTGATTTCAGATGAAGAAATCTCAAAAAACTTGGAACTACAGTAAACTACGGTAATAATGAATTCAAAAGCACCACTAATTTTGATTCGTCATAATCGTAGTTCGTTATAAGCATATGTGCAACATATATACAGCAAATAGATGGACAAAGAAATAGCTGGTTATATCAGTCAGATTGTTATAAGCATGTTCGCTATAGACATAGTTTACTGTACATTTGGTGATTATCTTATCAACCCAGTAACAGACTTCTCCACTTTTCAGACTGAAGGAAGGAGATATTGGAAGTTGTAAAAAATATCAAACATTACATAAACCGATTGTGCATGAAAAACCTGAGGAACAGAGCCTATATTTACTCATAATCAAAGACAAAAAATAGAGAGAAGAAAACTAATGGAGAACAGTGTTTTTGAGATCATATAATTGACTTATAAACATCATACCATGAACCACACTGTCCTAGTGACATCTTTAACCATTGAATCATGCTGCAGGAGTTGGACTTCCTACCTTAAATGTGAAGGTTTCATTGAACACTGGGTTCAATGTTTTTCGATGGACTTTAGTTTCATATTTCTTCTTCTTGTCTGGGAGGAGGTAAACCTTGACGTAAGGGTCAGATGTGCCACTCATATCCATCCCGGGGAGGTCAGCAGCCTGGATGACACCTACAGACAGCTGCAGGACACACACAAGGCAAAGTTAGACTGGTAAAACTGTGCAACTTAATACCCCTAGACCAGTAGATCAGAAATCTCATACTGCTTGAGTTATAAACAAAACTACCAGTACAATTTATTACTCTATGTTGAGACTCCCTGACTATGTTACTACCAATGTAAACTGCCCTTACAGAGTCATCAGTACCAGCGAAGGAAGGCTACAGTTTGAGTGATGTAGCCATCATGCCAGACTTACCTCTCCCTTCTGGAAGTCGTAGTCCAGAGAGAACTGTAGTTTGCCCAGCTTGACCTCCGACTTTGTGCTCTCGTTGTCCTCATTGTCCTCCATGTTTACATTCAACTCATCCAAGTCTGGCTGCACCTACAACCACAACCACACTAAAAGTGCCAATATTAACTCCAAATAGCCCTTATTATTTTCACACTTCTTACCCCTGCCTGCTGGATTAATTTTAGCATAAGGCGCTCTAGAGAGGGTGGGTGATTTCAAACAGTCGGTGCCTCATTAAACAAGGGCCAATTGAAGAAATATTTTGCACATTTATTCCTGATAGAAAATTACACAATTCTATATAAAAATATCCTGGTGTTTTCAATCATACCAAGGTTAAGACCAAAGCGAACACAAAATTTGTAAATTTTCTTGAACTTACCTGAATTGCGTTATTGAAGGTGGTTTGCATTTCATGCTAGGAACCCTCTAATATCGTAACATTTTTGCAAATTGATTTCAAAAATCATATCTCCGATATCTTAATTTTAATTGAGTAAAAATTCGGGTTTTATAATCGGCATATATCAGCGGGATGGTAAATTATGAACCATTTCAGTGAATTTATTATCTAAACGTTAAACAGAAAAATAACATAATTTTCGAGGTCATCATGTCGGTAGCAGAATACGAATATTCGGGTTAATCTGACGTGTCATGTTATAAAATTTGCAGGAAACAATTAATGACTTATAAATATTCACTAATCCTAATTTCAAGCGTTTTGGTAGAATATTTACGATATACCAAAATAAACAAGCCGTGCCATGATGCTAGCAGACGTCCTAAAATCAAACATGGCGCGCTTCGCCCGACCTCCGTATAACTTATTGCTATTTTAATATCAACAAAGTTTACATTGCCTTTATAAATATAACTTGGCGAAAGTTGACGATCTTCTCAATCAAAGAATGTTTTATTCGTCATATTCCAATAAATGTGACGAGAGAAAAATGAAAATAAAGATCGTGAATTCTGACAGCACTATTTCATTAAGTGCAAAGGTCACCGGATGTGATGTCACAGACAGGGGTAGTCTGCTGATAAGCTTTCGAAACAAAACAATTACAGTAAATTTTGAAATACTTCGCCTATCACATCCAGCAAAAATATAAGTCGATACACAGTATCAGTAATCACCACTAACATGAAAAAAAAATGTGACTTTGACGATATAATTCGCGTATTAGTTAATCCGTTTGACCTTGCATGCTCCCGTGACCCGGAAACGGTAGTTGATAAATCAACATGCCACATGCAAGTTTCTCGGTATCTTTTATTTGAACTTCTGTTGATATTTAAGAATCACCATTCAATGTTGTGAATAGAAATGGGACATGATTCATATTTCTGCGATGTACATGCTGATAAGTTTCACTACAACAAGTGTATCCCACGTAATACGTCTATGGATATCGTCGATCAGCAAGATCACCCTCAACAACAGGTGCGCGAAAATGGGCTTGACAAAACGTGTTTCAAAATAACATCCCCGCGTTGCTGAATATGATAGGGTATATATAAGCAATAAAATTCTACGTACATATTTTCGGTGTTAGTTCCACATTACATTTAGGATAGTTTTCCTTTCGAGAATACATTCATAGATTCTAGCATGATTTTAGAACAGTTTCACGAAGGATTTCTAAATTTATTCCAAAAATATGAAGACCACCATGATTGTGCATTGATGATAGATTTGTAATTGTTTAATTATTTACAGCTGTTTACAGCTTTTAACATTTTAAGTTATATTTAATAGTTATTTTTCCCACAATGATGGTGTGTGGGGACAGTAAATATTAGTCTTTGCATCAGCACAGTGTAACTGATCAAACTTCAATTATTATCTTTAGTTTAAACATATTTATTCAACAATTATTATCTTGCACTCTGAAAATCAACTATGTGAATAAGTAACTCTCTGATGTCATCATTTTAATTTTAGTATTTCATGAATAATGAATAAATCAGATCCTTAACATATACATACTAAACTCATATGGACATTAATCTTGTGCATTATGTGGTTTGTTTCCAAATAAAACAATTCTGAAATATAATTTAATAGGAATTGATTTAATTAAAATACAGTAACAGTACTTGTAACAGTACATGACATTTTTTATTGTTTAATCACAAGAACCATGGTGGCACATAAGCTGGTAAGTTTGCCATAGGTTTCTTAGAAAATGCTATCTCAGTCTTTTGGTTGGAATGAAAAGAAACATGCCTGTGTACATGTTTACCCTTGCCAGATGTATTTTTTCCAGTCAGCCAATCCATTACTTTTGTTCACCTTATGTGGTCTATTTTATACATACAGGTACTGCTTCCAACCTGTTTTTTCTTTGTATGCAATCACAGTATCACAACTTCCTCAGCTGGTGTGTATAAAAGTTCCCCTGTCTTCATGAAAAAAGAATTATAAAGGAAAGTCATATTTTCATTCAAAAACATATCTGTCTTTCCTTGAATACTCTTTGTCTAAGTGCCAGAAATGTCAGTGTCATAAAAAAATTAAAAAAAGATTTTCATAAGGACTTTTCTTAGATAGACCTAGATCTAAGTCAAACCATGTGACTAGTTAGGTAGAATTATAACCTTATAAGCCCTCATTTCTGAGGTGTACATATTTTTCACATATTTAGGACTGAATGTGATCTGTGTAGATCTGCCTGTTTTGTTGTGTAAAACAAATTCTTGTCTTAAAAAATGAGAAAAGGAATCATTCAGACGAAAATTTTTTTATCCCATTGATTCACGAAAATCAGTTGAAATGTACAGTGGTGACTTTTGTACCCAAAATTTCTAGTAATTTGTTACCCAAATGGGTATGTGATTTTGTAGATCTACCTAGAATTATTTCAAAGATATACATTAATTTGGTGTCTTAAACTTAACATAATATCACTTTCCTATCAAAACAATTCATTCTAACTTAGGTTTAACCAACTTAACTGGCCTGTCCTTCAGTGACGAGACGTCAATTTTCTCTCAAAACTAAACAATCAATTTCAAGGATCACAGTCATAATCATATTTGGAACTTGATGAAATATTTTATTATGTGTTCTGTTCATCTACATGAAAACATAAATATAATTATAGATCTATTGTCTCATTTTCTTAGGTACATATTCACAAAGTATTTTGGGTACAATTTAATTTGTTTTGGGTACAAAATCACACATATATATAAATAGGAGCCTAGAATCTCTATATATTTACACTACCTCGTCGTGTACCAAAGTGTTATCGGTTCAGAGGACGGGAGGTTTTCAGAAAGTTTTCAACAACATCTTTAATATTTAAATTGTTCTTTTTGTAATGTTAGACCAATAACAATATTATGTTATTATTATGGCATATCAATACGTTGGATCGCTCTCCGTTGCGTTCGTTTATAGAAAATATTTTAAAATTAAAATCATCGAGCGTGAAATCCATTACGGTTTCGGATTTAGACTTACACATTTGATGGCGACAATCACGAAGAAATAAGAAAAAAATAACAGTAAAGACTGCTCTGCAGATCCATAAATAGTAAATAGTTGACGAAAAATAGTAAATTATGTATTTTCTTTTGAATTTGAATCTATTTCGGAATTTCTTTATGATAGCTTACCAACTTTTGCATATTTTGCTTCCATGTGTCACATGCAGTACGTGCTTCCGGTTTCAGATATGATAGCTAAAATTGCAAGTATTTTGACCATTTCTCGTAAAATGCATTATTTTGCTATTGAATGGTTTACCTAGAATGTATATCAGTTCAGATTTTGCGTATCATCCAATATTTGTCATTTTTCGCAGTGTTTGTTGACTTTGTTCCACTCAACAAATCGCGAGTTAGGCCACGCCCAAACGTATCACTGACGTTTGTCGGCTTGTCAATGTGTCGGAAAGTTTATCAAACGAAATCATTTGCAAACTCTTTAAAAATGAAATTCTTTTTACAAAGATTTATACATGCGTGTCAATAATTCTAGAAAATTAAAATTAACTTAGATGTAACAAAATGATTGTAATAGTCTAACGGGATAACTATGCATGTGGAGTTGTTTGTTTACCGCCGTTGCCATGATCGTACAAGTTCCATCCAATCGATGATGTTACGATTCCGATTGTTTTTGTTTACAATTAGTTACACCGAAAGTTGCTATTTTTTAGAAATAAAGGAACATGAGTGTTTTCCTTTCGTCAGCAAACAAAAAATTATGATCGAATAGGAAAAATGATGAAATTATAAAGAAAATATCGGACTGCATGCCGCTCAACGTGAAGTGACAAAAGTCAACATTCCTGGTAGTTGTGTGCCGAAAAGTTGGGCCGAAACTTTTTTAACTCGCGATATTTTCTTTTTGAGGTAAATAAATGACTGAACGTTTTGATATTGAGCAAGCTGAGCATTTATGCATGTCATACGTAATTTAAATGTTACGCAAAGCCTTCTTGGTAAATAGATATGGCGAGTTTTATTTTGGGGTGTTGTTATGCTATTCGCCTGTCGAATGGGTTCGACATCAGATGCACGGGGATGGACACCTCTGTCGAATGGGTTCGACGTTAGCGTGCAGAGCTTTAATGAATTTCTTATGATTCATTTAATGAACTAACATAATGTATATATCCAACATTAAATATCTAAAAATAGTTATCATTGTGTATAATTCTTAGAATACTATCTCTATTACATCATAGCCATACATTCCTGTTTAAGCTGAGAACCACACTACAAAATTTAAATAAACTTCACTTCACTGCCAAGTTCACTTCTAATAGTTGTGAGGGTAACCCTATCCCTCGCAAGAGACGCCACATCGCATGTGAAGGTGGGAATCACCTCACTTCTTTCAACCAATAACTCTCATCAACTTGATGCAGATATATGGGGAGGCGGGAGGGATAAATTCCTGACATAAAAGAGGTAGTATTCTTAGAATTAAACACAATGATAAGCACTCTTATTGATGGCGGGCATAATACCAAGTCTGATATGGTGTATGGGATTTCTGTCAGTGGCAGGGTGTATGGGATTTCTGTCAGTGGTAGGGTGTTTGGGGTTTCTGCCAGTGGCAGGGTGTATGGGATTTCAGTCAGTGGTAGGATGTATGGGATTTCAGCCAGTGATAGGGTGAATGGGATTTCTGTCTGTGGTAGGGTGTATGGGATTTCAGCCAGTGGTAGGGTGTATGGGATTTCAGCCAGTTGCAGGATGTATGGGATTTCTGTCAGTGGTAGGGTGTATGGGATTTCAGCAAGTGGCAGGGTGTATGGGATTTCAGCCAGTGGCTGGGTGTATGGGATTTCAGCCAGTGGCAGGGTGTATGGGATTTCAGCCACTGGTAGAGTGTATGGGATTTCAGCAAGTGGTAGGGTGTATGGGATTTCAGCCAGTGGTAGGGTGTATGGGATTTCAGCAAGTGGCAGGATGTATGGGATTTCAGCCAGTGGTATGGTGTATGGGATTTCAGCCAGTGGCAGGGTGTATGGGATTTCAGCCAGTGGTAGGGTGTATGGGATTTCAGCCAGTGGCAGGGTGTAAGGGATTTCAGCCAGTGGCAGGGTGTATGGGATTTCCGCCAGTGGCAGGATGTATGGGATTTCAGTCAGTGGTAGGGTGTATGGGATTTCTGTCTGTGGTAGGGTGTATGGGATTTCAGCCAGTGGCAGGGTGTATGGGATTTCAGCCAGTGGCAGGGTGTATGGGATTTCAGCCAGTGGCAAGGGTGTATGGGATTTCAGTCAGTGGTAGGGTGTATGGGATTTCTGTCTGTGGTAGAGTGTATGGGATTTCAGCCAGTGGTAGGGTGTTTGGGATTTCAGCCAATGGCAGGGTGTTTGGGACATCTGCCAGTGGTAGGGTGTATGGTTTTTCAGCCAGTGGCAGGATGTATGGGATTTCTGCCAGTGAAAACATGTATGGGATTTCAGTCAGTGGTAGGATGTATGGGATTTCAGCCAGTGGTAGGGTGTATGGGATTTCAGCCAGTGGTAGGGTGTATGGGATTTCAGTCAGTGGTAGGATGTATAGGATTTCTGTCAGTGGTAGGGTGTATGGGATTTCAGTCAGTGGTAGGATGTATGGGATTTCTGTCTGTGGTAGGGTGTATGGGATTTCAGCCAGTGGTAGGATGTATGGGATTTCTGTCTGTGGTAGGGTGTATGGGATTTCAGTCAGTGGTAGGATGTATGGGATTTCTGTCTGTGGTAGGGTGTATGGGATTTGAGCCAGTGGTAGGGTGTATGGGATTTCAGCCAGTGGCAGGGTGTATGGGATTTCAGCCAGTGGTAGGGTGTATGGGATTTCAGTCAGTGGTAGGATGTATAGGATTTCTGTCAGTGGTAGGGTGTATGGGATTTCAGTCAGTGGTAGGATGTATGGGATTTCTGTCTGTGGTAGGGTGTATGGGATTTCAGCCAGTGGTAGGATGTATGGGATTTCAGTCAGTGGTAGGGTGTATGGGATTTCTGTCAGTGGTAGGGTGTATGGGATTTCAGTCAGTGGTAGGATGTATGGGATTTCTGTCAGTGGTAGGGTGTATGGGATTTCAGTCAGTGGTACGATGTATGGGATTTCTGTCTGTGGTAGGATGTATGGGATTTCAGCCAGTGGTAGGATGTATAGGATTTCTGTCTGTGGTAGGATGTATGGGTTTTTAGTCAGTGGTAGGGTGTATGGGATTTCTGTCTGTGGTGGGGTGTATGGGATTTCAGCCAGTGGTAGGGTGTATGGGATTTCAGCCAGTGGCAGGGTGTATGGGAATTCAGCCAGTGGCAGGGTGTATGGGGTTTCAGCCAGTGGCAGGGTGTATGGGATTTCAGCCAGTGGTAGAGTGTATGGGATTTCAGCCAGTGGCAGGGTGTTTGGGATTTCTGCCAGTGGCAGGATGTATGGGACATCTGCCAGTGAAAACAAGTATGGGACATCTGCCAGTGGTAGGGTGTATGGTATTTCAGCCAGTGGCAGGATGTATGGGATTTCTGCCAGTGAAAACATGCATGGGATTTCAGCCAGTGGCAGGGTGTATGGGATTTCAGCCAGTGGTAGGGTGTATGGGATTTCAGCCAGTGGTAGGGTGTATGGGATTTCAGTCAGTGGTAGGATGTATAGGATTTCTGTCAGTGGTAGGGTGTATGGGATTTCAGTCAGTGGTAGGATGTATGGGATTTCTGTCTGTGGTAGGGTGTATGGGATTTCAGCCAGTGGTAGGATGTATGGGATTTCTGTCTGTGGTAGGGTGTATGGGATTTCAGTCAGTGGTAGGATGTATGGGATTTCTGTCTGTGGTAGGGTGTATGGGATTTGAGCCAGTGGTAGGGTGTATGGGATTTCAGCCAGTGGCAGGGTGTATGGGATTTCAGCCAGTGGTAGGGTGTATGGGATTTCAGTCAGTGGTAGGATGTATAGGATTTCTGTCAGTGGTAGGGTGTATGGGATTTCAGTCAGTGGTAGGATGTATGGGATTTCTGTCTGTGGTAGGGTGTATGGGATTTCAGCCAGTGGTAGGATGTATGGGATTTCAGTCAGTGGTAGGGTGTATGGGATTTCTGTCAGTAGTAGGGTGTATGGGATTTCAGTCAGTGGTAGGATGTATGGGATTTCTGTCAGTGGTAGGGTGTATGGGATTTCAGTCAGTGGTACGATGTATGGGATTTCTGTCTGTGGTAGGATGTATGGGATTTCAGCCAGTGGTAGGATGTATAGGATTTCTGTCAGTGGTAGGGTGTATGGGATTTCAGTCAGTGGTAGGATGTATGGGATTTCTGTCTGTGGTAGGGTGTATGGGATTTCAGCCAGTGGCAGGATGTATGGGATTTCAGCCAGTGGCAGGATGTATGGGATTTCTGTCTGTGGTAGGGTGTATGGGATTTCTGTCTGTGGCAGGGTGTAGGGGAATTCAGCCAGTGGCATGATGTATGGGATTTTAGCCAGTGGTAGGGTGTATGGGATTTCAGCCAGTGGCAGGATGTATGGGATTTTAGTCAGTGGTAGGGCGTATGGGATTTCAGCCAGTGGTAGGGTGTATGGGATTTCAGCCAGTGGCAGGGTGTATGGGAATTCAGCCAGTGGCAGGATGTATGGGAATTCAGCCAGTGGTAGAGTGTATGGGGTTTCAGCCAGTGGCAGGGTGTATGGGATTTCAGCCAGTGGTAGAGTGTATGGGATTTCAGCCAGTGGCAGGGTGTTTGGGATTTCTGCCAGTGGCAGGACGTATGGGACATCTGCCAGTGAAAACATGTATGGGACATCTGCCAGTGGTAGGGTGTATGGTATTTCAGCCAGTGGCAGGATGTATGGGATTTCTGCCAGTGAAAACATGTATGGGATTTCAGCCAGTGGCGTAATGTATGGGATTTCAGCCAGTGGTAGGATGTATGGGATTTCTGTCTGTGGTAGGGTGTATGGGATTTCTGTCTGTGGCAGGGTGTATGGGATTTCCGCCAGTGGCAGGATGTATGGGATTTCAGCCAGTGGCAGGATGTATGGGATTTCAGCCAGTGGCAGGATGTATGGGATTTCTGTCTGTGGTAGGGTGTATGGGATTTCTGTCTGTGGTAGGGTGTATGGGATTTCAGCCAGTGGAAGGGTGTATGGGATTTCAGCCAGTGGCAGGACGTATGGGAATTCAGCCAGTGGCAGGGTGTATGGGATTTTAGTCAATGGTAGGGTGTATGGGAATTCAGCCAGTGGCAGGATGTATGGGATTTCAGCCAGTGGCAAGGGTGTATGGGATTTCAGCCAGTGGCAAGGGTGTATAGGATTTCAGTCAGTGGTAGGGTGTATGGGATTTCTGTCTGTGGTAGAGTGTATGGGATTTCAGCCAGTGGTAGCGTGTTTGGGATTTCAGCCAGTGGCAGGGTGTTTGGGATTTCTGCCAGTGGCAGGATGTATGGGACATCTGCCAGTGAAAACATGTATGGGACATCTGCCAGTGGTAGGGTGTATGGTATTTCAGCCAGTGGCAGGATGTATGGGATTTCTGCCAGTGAAGACATGTATGGGATTTCAGCCAGTGGCAGGGTGTATGGGATTTCAGCCAGTGGCAGGGTGTATGGGATTTCTGTCTGTGGTGGGGTGTATGGGATTTCAGCCAGTGGTAGGGTGTATGGGATTTCAGCCAGTGGTAGGATGTATGGGATTTCAGCCAGTGGCAGGGTGTATGGGATTTCAGCCAGTGGTAGGGTGTATGGGATTTCAGCCAGTGGTAGGGTGTATGGGATTTCAGCCAGTGGTAGGGTGTATGGGATTTCAGCCAGTGGCAAGGGTGTATGGGATTTCAGCCAGTGGTAGGATGTATGGGATTTCAGCCAGTGGCAGGGTGTATGGGATTTCAGCCAGTGGTAGGGTGTATGGGATTTCAGCCAGTGGTAGGGTGTATGGGATTTCAGCCAGTGGTAGGGTGTATGGGATTTAAGCAAGTGGCAGGATGTATGGGATTACTGTCTGTGGCAGGGTGTATGGGAATTCAGCCAGTAGCAGGATGTATGGGATTTCAGCCAGTGGTAAGGTGTATGGGATTTCAGCCAGTGGCGGGATGTATTGGACTTTAGTCAGTGGTAGGGTGGATGGGATTTCTGTCTGTGGTAGGGTGTATGGGATTTCAGCCAGTGGCAGGGTTTATGGGATTTCTGTCAGTGGTAGGGTGTTTTAGGATTTCTGCCAGTGGCAGGGTGTATGGGATTTTTGTCAGTGGTAGGGTGTATGGGATTTCACCCAGTGGCAGGATGTATGGGATTTCAGCAAGTGGCAGGATGTATGTGATTTCTGTCTGTGGTAGGGTGTATGTGATTTCTGTCAGTGGCAGGGTGTGTGGGATTTCAGTCAGTGGTAGGGTGTGTTGGATTTGTGTCTGTGGTAGGGGATTTCTGTCTGTGGTAGGGTGTATGGGACCATTTTGGTTGAACTCAGTAATAACACATGCAACATTATCATAACAAAAATTATTTTTCTTGGGTGAAACTTCAACCATTTTCAAACACTTAAGGGTTTACCAACATCAAATGTGACATCCAGTATTGTGATGTCATTATACCAGGTATTCCATACCAGGTATTCCATATCAGGGGCCATTCAGCTTGGCCACATGCAATTCAAGGACTATTTTTAGAACTTTCATCAGCAAATTTTCTTTTCCAAAAATGCTACAATGTTAACACTACTATTTTAGAACCAAATAACCTTTGGTATGGCTTGACATTGTACTCATAAGGATAGATTTAGAGTCAATGTCCAAAGGTGCAATACAAAATTTATTTCTTCAACAGGTACTATGGTGAGAAAAAAAATCAACAAGTGACCTAAAGGCAACATTTAAGGCTTTTAATGCCAAACTCAAAGTCAGGTAATTTTTAAGACAGCTGTTGCATTCAAGGGTTTTCAAACCCTGTATGTGGCAACTTATTTCAGTTCAACATTGACCTGGTTTCAAAGCAGTCTGACTAAATCACAAATCGCATGCAACTTTTACGAAAATGTCTCTCGGGTTGTAGTCAATAACTGTGTCTTGTAGCAATATAATGACTTGTGTACAGTGTGGGGCCACACTATCCCCCACACACTATTAGTACATCATGATTCCTTGAGTCTTTCAGCACCCTATGGACATGTAAACATTGTATAGCACCCCTCCTGTACCTTCTCCTTGATGGAGTTGCCTAGCAACTGTACACTCTTCAGGTCGACAGCCCCTTTCAGCCCCTTCTTGCCTTCCTTCTTCTTGCGCTTCTTGCAGCAGCATCGCTTGCACACGCAGTAGGTGCAACACAACAGGAACAGCAGTGCACCAGCACATATCAGGATGATTGCCCATAGTGGCACTGAAAACACATGTGAGGTAACTCAAAGTATATGAAGACAGAGGCATACTTTAAATCTTGAAATGAATATGACTGCTAGCCCATAGCCAAATACATATAAGCGAATCAATATGAATGTGATTCCTCACCTTAATCCAACCTTAATCCAATCACACAGCAAAAAGCACTACTTCCACAAAAACAATACTTAGTGTTTTCCTAAAAACAAAAGATAATTTATGTGTTTACTCTGTAGACAGGCTCATGCCAAGTTCAAAGGAAATCAAATAATTGAACCAACTAAAGTTAAGTTTTTGTCTGCAATGATGGAGTACAATGTTGGAATAAGTGTGATGAAGCCTATCCCCTATTTCGGTTTTAGACTTCAAAACAAGTGATGCTACGCACTGGAGACAATAACAGTAAAATATAAAACATCAGAGTGGAGACTGCTATCCAGGTCAAACTTAGTAAACAGTTAATGATAGATATTAAATTATGTAATTTCTGATGAATCTTTTTCATGATTTCTTGGTGGTAGTTTGATGAAATTTAGCATATTTTGCCTCGATGTGTGAGATGCAGTGCATGCTTCCGGTTTCAGCAACGATAGATAAAATTGGAAGTATTTTGATTATTTTTCGTAATATGCATTATTTTTCTACTTTTCTTCCTATAATGTAAAAAAAGTTTAGATTTTGCATTTCATAAAATATTTTTAATTATTTGCTGTGTTTGTTGACTTTGTTCAACTAAACAAATTGCGAGTTAGGCCACGCCCAAATGTGTTTCTTACGTTGGTCTTCTTCGCAACAGCAAAAAATTAAGATTATAAAGAAAATATCGCACTGCATGCTGCTCAACATGAAGTGCCAAAAGTCAACAATGGCTGCTTGTCAACAGCAGGCCAATGTCAGAGAGTTTATCAAACATAATAATTTGCAAACTCGATAAAAATGAGATTTATTTTACAAAGATATTTACATCCATGTTACTTATAATAGAAAAATAGGTTAGATGTAACTGAATAGTTGTAATAGTATTTCGGGATCACGATTCATGAGGAGTTATTTCTTTACCGCCGTTGCCATGATCGTACAGGTTCCATCCAATCGATGATGTTCAATTCAGAAAGTTGCTAATTTTTAGAAATTAACGAACTGGAGAGTTTTCTTTTCGTCAGCAAACAAAAAATTATGATCGAATATGAAAAATGATAAAATTATAAAGAAAATATTGCATGCCACTCAACGTGAAGTGCCAAAAGTCAACAATGGCCGTTTCTGGTAGTTGTGTACCGAGAAGTGTGTCTGAAATATTTATAACTCGCGATATTTTATTAGGTAAATAAACTACTGAAAGTTTTCATATTGAGCAAGCTGAGCATTTATGCATGTCATACTTAATTTAAATGTTAAATAAAGCCTTCATGCTAAATAGATATGGCCAGTTCTTTTTGGGGTGTCGTTATGCTATTCACCTGTTGAATGGGTTCGACATCAGATGCACGGGAAGTGACACCTCTGACGAATGGGTTCAACATTAGCATTGAGAGCTTTAAAGTATCTTTTTGAAAACATCCCTTCAGTCAAAACATGGGTTTTGGTATGGCTGCAGGATAGTGTTTGTGCTGGACAATGTGTTTGTGTTCAAGACAATTGATGTCTGCAGTGATCCCTGACAATGTGTTAGTGTTCAAGACAATTGATGTTTGCAGCGATCCCTGATAATGTGTTAGTGTTCAAGACAATTGTTGTCTGCAGTGATCCCTGCCAATGTGTTAGTGTTCAAGACAATTGATGTCTGCAGCGATCCCGGACAATGTGTTAGTGTTCAAGACAATTGATGTCTGCAGCGATCCCAGACAATGTGTTAGTGTTCAAGACAATTGATGTCTGCAGCGATCCCTGACAATTTGTTAGTGTTCAAGACAATTGATGTCTGCAGTGATCCCTGACAATATGTTAGTGTTCAAGACAATTGATGTCTGCAGCGATCCCTGCCAATGTGTTAGTGTTCAAGACAATTGATGTCTGCAGCGATCCCTGACAATGTGTTAGTGTTCAAGACAATTGATGTCTGCAGCGATCCCTGACAATGTGTTAGTGTTCAAGACAATTGATGTCTGCAGCGATACCTGACAATGTGTTAGTGTTCAAGACAATTGATGTCTGCAGCGATCCCTGACAATATGTTAGTGTTCAAGACAATTGATGTCTGCAGTGATCCCTGACAATATGTTAGTGTTCAAGACAATTGATGTCTGCAGCGATCCCTGACAATGTGTAAGTGTTCAAGACAATTGATGTCTGCAGCGATCCCTGCCAATGTGTTAGTGTTCAAGACAATTGATGTCTAAAGCGATCCCTGACAATGTGTTAGTGTTCAAGACAATTGATGTCTAAAGAGATCCCTGCCAATGTGTTAGTGTTCAAGACAATTGATGTCTAAAGCGATCCCTGCCAATGTGTTAGTGTTCAAGACAATTGATGTCTGCAGCGATCCCTGACAATATGTTAGTGTTCAAGACAATTGATGTCTGCAGTGATCCCTGACAATATGTTAGTGTTCAAGACAATTGATGTCTGCAGCGATCCCTGACAATGTGTAAGTGTTCAAGACAATTGATGTCTGCAGCGATCCCTGCCAATGTGTTAGTGTTCAAGACAATTGATGTCTAAAGAGATCCCTGACAATGTGTTAGTGTTCAAGACAATTGATGTCTGCAGCCATCCCTGACAATGTGTTAACTATCTATGACACTGCAGGAGATTTACAGGCATGGAACTGTCTACTGGATCATCCAATTTCATATGCTTATTAGCACATTAGGTGTCAATTATCATTGGCAAGATTATCAACCTTTGCCCTGATGAGCTCAGTTGATATAATTGATGTTTGCCACATGTTTAGTGAATCTGTCACCCATACATTCTACATGCAATTAACATGTGTTTTTTTTCCCATTCATCTGACTCATTAATGGTGCAAATGACTTTTGAGACAGACCTATTATACTGTGCAAATCAACATATTGACCTCTATGAAGGTCATTCAATCAATAATAACCGTGCTGACCTGGTGTTATTCAAACAATTGCTGGGAGTCAACTTGTTGACATGTTTAATACATGTAACTCAATGAAACAGCTGAAGTGTTATTAGCATGATGCTTGTACGATCGATGCTTCCCTGCAAAGACGTGTCTGTTGTTTTGCCTGGCCATCATAAATTACCTCCATTTGGATACATTGAGCAGTGCCCATTCAAACATACACTTTAGAAAACATTAATATTCACAGACAGCGACCAATTAAATTAAAAATATTAGCAGGACATCCCAGTGCAGTATCATTTGATGCTTAATCCTGCTAAACTGTTGTTTGAACTGGGGAACCATCTCATGAGCGTGAGTTAGTTTGCTAACTTGTAGTGAGCAATGTTTCATATTAATGAAGTGAGCGATGTTAACCATTAACGACGGAGAAAACAGCCGCATTCTTTGATTCACTACTACTACCGGTACTACTTTTGAGGACATGCCACAAGATGACCGGTGTGCTCCACTTGCCGATTACATCACTAACACCAAGTTTGAGGGTGACTGCCAGAAACACCAGTGGACAAACAACAACCTCGAGGCAGTGCTTCAAACCTTCTTAAAATGTGAATGTATAAACAAACATTTATTTGACTTAGTGTATTTGCATATGCATTTTGGAAGAAATAATAACAAAATAATGAATGTAGAGCAATGTGTACACCAATGTATACTTTCATCTAGTGTACGTAATATAATGTCTAATTTGGTAACCTCTAAATATTTACTCTTTGCTTTGGCAATAACCCCCCTCTTAATCAGGATTAAGCAAGGCACCTGCACAACTGACTTTGACAAAAATTCACACATTGTCTCTGTAGACATTAAAATTAAGTTGATCACCGTCCTGTGAATGAACCAGTGAGCTTAATTATACTTGGGTATAAACAGAAGGTGAGGTGAGGTGAAATTGGGTTTAATGTCGCGTCCAAGATTATTGCACTTATATAGCGACATGCATGCATGTGTGTGTGTGGCTGCATGTACTAGTCTGAACTGATGCCGATTTATAGTGCTAGCTCACTGAGATACCATGCTGCAGTTTAACATAAATGCCCCACTCAGACACAGTATACTGACTCCGAGCCGACCAATCCTTGTTTCATCCCCTTAATGCCGAGCGCCAGACAGGGTAACAACAAGTCCCATCTTATAAACGTCTTTTGGTGCGACGCGGCCGGGGATCGAACCCCAGACCTTCCGTTCTCCGGGTGGACGTTTTACCACTAGACCACAGAGGCGGTCGGTATTAACAGAAAGAACAACAATTGTGAGTGAGTGAGTGCTTGAGTTTGGTTTTACACCGTTTTTAACAGTATTCCAGTTATACAACAATTGTGACAAATGATGATAATGTATGAAGCCTTAGGAAGAAAGCCAATAAGAATAAGGTGATTGGATGTATTGAATTCTAATTGATGTATGGGTGGTAGGTAGGCTGATGGGATGAAATAACCATGGTCTCTGTTGATGATTGTGTTAAATCTTTTGATTTCGAATGCTTCAGTTAGTTTTCTGATGGTGTTGTTTTTTAGGATGGAGGCAAAGGCAATGGGGCTGGTCCACTGGATCTTGTAGATCCGAGACACCAAGTTAACTCTCTCTTCCATTACTCAAATATTAACATGACTAAGGACAGGCTGTCTCTACTTATGCTAACCAACACTTAAAACAGTTTTTCAAAATAGAGCCACAAGGCTCTGGAACTGACCTTAGTTTTTCTGGAATTTCGTATTAGATCAGAATGGTCATACAAGCAGAAAGATAGTTGTGTTTAACACCAGTGTGAACAGTATGTCAGTATCATGGCATATCAGCTTCATGTGAGTAAAGTGTCTAAACTATGAGTTTAAAAATGAGCATGTAATTCCAAAGGCTAATTTCCCTGTAGCCATGACAAGTATGAGTCTTATGTCATAGCGACTGATTTATGACATCCATTGTCTGAAGAACATTAATCAACGTCGGACTGACACGCGTTGTTAATTTGGTGGAGATTCCGGGTATGACAGACTTCTTAGTCTGTACTTTCCTGTACCTCTTTGCAGCATGGCATATGGTTCACAAAACTGTAGGAAGTGACAGTCTCTTATTAAAAGGATATACTACCTTCCTGAAGGCCAATTAACAAGATTGAAGAAAGAACAAGAACCTCTCCGATCAAGAACAAGTTCTCCGATCCCAAACCTTCCCTGCTCGAATATCTTAGCAACACTGCTAAGACTTCCCCTTCAAGATGTCGTTCCTGCACATGACCTAAGAAAAGAAGTATACACGCCTATCCCACAGAGACCCGACCACAGCCATCTTCATGCAGACCCTGCACAATACAGAAACCGCCTCACGGGCACCTACAAGATGGACACTGTGTACAAGATATCTCATGGGGACTTACTAATTTGTGTTTACTTACATGGACTCAATCAAGGATATATATTGTGTGACTGTTGAATAGTATGATTAATCAAAGCCAGTATATTAATGCCAAAATGTGTCTTTCCAAAATTCTGTTTTGTATATGTGCAATATACTCCAAATTACATCTTTAGTCAAGCTAGATCTTTGAAGTTATTGTGTAGGGAATCTTTGAAATGTCTCCAGGCCACGCCAGACATATAGTTGCAGCTAGGGCCCAGACGAACCTAAGCTGTAGGGTTATCGAGTCACACCTTAAAGCTCGACTCGTAATTTCAAAAATCTAAACGACAAAATTTGTCATTTGTTACAAGTTATTACATGTAATGTGCACAGTTTGGCACAAAATTGAATGTATTGTCTAGGACATTGAATTCAGATTAGGGATATTCTTGGGTAAGCCACCCACACACATGTATATTGTATGTCATTATTAAGTAATTAACAGCACAGCAGTATTCAGCATTTCAAAAATTTTATGTCGGAATTAAGGATTATTATTTTCCTTGGGCATCGCACCCACAATATCTGGGCAAGCTCTGTCAAAGACACGGGAAGCGCACCCAATGTATTTAAAAGGGCAAAAGTACCCACAAGTACCGTTTGAGTCACGCGGTAAAGCTAGACTCCTGGTTTCAAATTTCTTTATGCGAAATATTTGCTGAGATGTTTAATTTGTACTTTTTATGACATTACTCATTATCATTATTCGGTACTGAGTCGCACCGCCAAACTAGACTCCTGAATTCAAAGAACCTTCAGTGATATATTTATTGAATCTGTGCAAAGCGGTAATTACCTTGTAGTGAAATTGCACATTACAAAGATCACTTGGTTAGTTTTCAAACTGGCACTAAATCGAACTGGCTAGATGATCACTTTCATACCGTCATTGCATAGATATATTTGTTGCATAAGGAATTTATATAACTGATTTTGATCACATTTGCATGGTTGTTTTCCTTGGTGAAAAAGTTCACACATATCAATTTGGACTCATGTAAGCTTGGGATCCAAGCTTCACGTAACGGAGGGAAGTTGTCATAGCGACTGATTTACGACATCCATTGTCTGAAGAACATTTGATTGCAAAGGCTCATTACCCTGGAGCCATGACATCTATATGCCTTGAAACACTTACTAACTAAATGTCAGGTGACTATGGCTATATATAAGCCTTGGTCCAAAGAGGGAAAAAAAGGAAGAAGAAAAGAAAGGTCTTACCCTTAGCCTAGCTAGGGTTTGGCTGGGTGCTCCGGGGCACCAAGACAACAACCACAACCACTATGTGCTGACATGGCACAAAGTGTCTTTTGTATGTATATATCTACATGTATAAAGTAAAACTGTATATACCACAAGTCATCATCTCCAAGTTGTC
This sequence comes from Haliotis cracherodii, assembly GCF_022045235.1. Taxonomy (NCBI): domain Eukaryota; kingdom Metazoa; phylum Mollusca; class Gastropoda; order Lepetellida; family Haliotidae; genus Haliotis; species Haliotis cracherodii. The sequence goes on from NW_027266286.1 coordinate 38,727,085, forward strand.
ACTTCCTACAGGAACCTTACGTCGGCCCCTTGCATATACGAGTATGCAAATTGTTCATTAATCAACCTACGTCGCCTCTTGCATATACGAGTATGCAAATTATTCATTAATCAACGTCGGACTGACACGCGTTGTTACTTAACTTAACATACCTAATCATTTTCAGCCCTGTTGGGACATAGGCTACAACGATGTATGAGTCAAGAACCAGTTAATTGCCATTACATATAAGATACTAATCCTAATTGTTACCATTGTATTGTATATTGACTGTGAGCCATCTGAGCAGTTCAACTATGTCACTTTTCATTATTACTGTTGTTTATATTTATGATTTAATCCATGTTAGATGACTTTGACCTACACAAGCCTTGGTCCAACACAACAACCAGGCCCATAGCACTTCTTGAATATATATCTGCTTGTATAAAGTCACATTTGTATATAACATAAGCTACCAGACTGGATATTCCTACTGACAACCGTACACAGATCCCCTGCATTATAGGAATATGCAAAAAAAACTAAATATGTGGTTGGCTGCATGCGTTACAGACACATGTAACATTGGTAATGTGACAATCTGCATATTCCTATATCTTATAAGTAATGGCAATTAAGTGTTTCTAGACTTATACATGTCATGACTACAGAGTCATTAGCCTTTGTAATTAAACGTTTATTCAGATAATGGCTGTTCCAAATGGGTCGCCATGACAATGATATTCAGCAATTGACAAGGTGGTGCATGGATTGTGGGCTGTTCCCACATGTGGAAGAGGCAACAGGAGAAGAACATAACAGTTAGTCTTAGTCTAAATTGGGGAGAACATTAGCACACATTCAGAAAGACTTCCAGAGACTGTTGAAAGACTGCATGCACACCATCAAGGTTGAGAGTGATTCATTTACTGCAATAGGCACTCCAGGCACAAAGAAAATTGACTAAGGAAGGCACTTATTACAGCCATACACAAGAAGTTAGACAGGATGTCAAAGATCAAGCAGAAGAGAACAAACTTTATTCAAACGTTGAAGAAACTAAAACTTTTGTGACAGAAGTTTACAAGACACATGATTGTATTTCGTAAAACTTTCTCTTTTCCCGTTATGGTACAAGCATTTCCTTACCACTGTAATCAGTATTGTTGTGCATGTTGTCTCATAATAGAACACCTGAAATGATCATATCACACAGACATGTTTTACCTTTGATTCTGTGCACTACTGGTGATTTAGTAAACAATGCCCTACATCATTACTTTCATGATTTTTATTGAAAAGACTAAAAGAAAGTAATTGACAACCATTATTTTACCACCACAAAACCCTCTGACTACTCTAGTTGCCTTCACATGTTTATGTATAACAGGACAACATTTGGTATATGAGTAGGACAGCTTTGGAGGCAGGAACAGTTTGAGGAGTCACTGTTTCATACAGACCAATGACTGATCGTGAAAAGGGAAATACCCTGAAGTGGTCAACTGACGATAGTTAATTAGCAACAATCATGATGATCTACATCTACATCAAATTATGGCATTAATAACATATGCATTTATACTCTGACAATAATGATAGTCTGGTCAGTGTCTTTGTGAATTACCATGAGTTGGTATGCTCTGCTGCGATAGAAACTAACATTTTTACTTCAATAGTCCTTATGATGATAACATTTAGCAAAACCCTTAAAATGGCAAATTCTACTTGTCGATATGATACCTTAAGTATTTGGCAATTATGCAAGGACTATAGGACTAGTGCCAATTTCTAACACTGCTCTGCCAATCAGTTCCCACATGATTCATAAATTAAATGTTAAATAATACTAACAAGAGTTTGCCACTAACGTGGCTATATCCCCCACCCCTTTTGCAGAATTTATGACATACTTAAATCTAAACAAACCCTAACCTTTTTTAACCGAGGTGGAACTTGTCATCGAAATTTAAAAAAAGAAAAAGAGTTTGCCACTAACGTGGCCAAGTCTCCTGCCCAGCAAATGAAGCGTATATTATGTCAACAACAGTGAAATTTGATCACACAAATACATACATTTGAAAATATTCAAAATTTTGTAAGGAGTAAAGGGCATAAGGGGAGCATCTACTTGATGTAAATGCAAAATATCCTGAAGAAACAGAATATAACGCTGCAAAACACAATTTCTATGAAGTTCAAGAAACAAATGAAACCTTCTCCACAAAAACATGATGGAAGTACAAACTGACAAAACCAGTTACTACATTTACTACTGAATTCATTAGGGTGGGAGAAAGAAAAAACATTACAAGTCACATTTTGACTCGTTATAATATCTACATGGAATATTTCTTAAGAAACATAAATAGTACTAGTCTGTGATATGTGATTATGGTCATTACCAGTCCAAACCCAAGATGTTGCTTTGGACATAGTAGATTAAATGCAAAATATTAAGATTAAAAAGTTCAGTTCATTACCACATGATTAACATACAAAGAAATAATGATTGTCACTTCAATATACTACACCTATTCCGTCACACCCCACACAAGATGATGGTCAGTGTATGGAAGTGCAAAGACTCCTGTTGAGATGGGCTCATTACAGAAGATCAAGTCTAAAGTACTCATGGAAATGTAAAAAAAACCTGTTTTGCTGGATTTAATAATCGACACAAAGCATTACGTAGATGTAAATACAAAATAACAAAACAACTGGAAAAGTACTAGTCTGGATTTGCTAGTTTTATCTCAGTGCTCAATACAAAATGTACTTTACAGGAGGTAATTTGTAGGCACTTTCAACATTCAAACATAAAACTAAGTCCAAAGTGACATGGCAGAAACAGGCTATAGGCATTATGCAAATTAGGCTGGAAAAAAGTTATCAAAACAACAATAAAAATAACAGCTATGTTCATGTACATAATAATAATGACATGTAAGTTGTTGTTTGAGAAGGGAATATGTTACTTTTACGTTCCAAAATTTATAAAATGTAAAAGGCACCAGTTGAGCATGTACCTGACAGACCTGCACAGTTTCATGAGAAAATATTGAACGGTTTATGAGTTTTGCTCCGGAAACAAACCCTACCCTCACAGAACCTAAGTCCATCTTGTTGCCATGGAAACGTTGGGCGGGGGATAAATAGATAAAATACTATCACAAGCATAAAATACTCGTATCCCCTGTCAAAGGTATGATGTTCTGTTGCATGCCCCTGACAACAAAAGCTGCCTGGGAGTTTTTCTAAAGTGTCAATGACACTTAACTAAAAACTGATTCCCACCCTGCAAGCTGACCCTGGTACCATTAGCCATCTTAGTGAGACCATCACTAAGATAGCGTTCTTATTAAAAGATCACTTGAAGCAGTGGTTATCACAAGGGGTTTTCATTTGTTTCGAGGAGTTAGAAAATTAGTAAACCCTGGATTTGTTGATATTCAATTTCTGGTGTTAACATGCCAGCAGCAATGTTTTTGCTTTTAGAAAAAAGTCAAAACTCAGTATCTGTGTGTATTATATGCATACTTTCTACACAGCTGTATTTTATACAAATAGGACAGGCATGTAAACATTATCTTATGGATGATTATAAAGATTACAGGCAGATTGGTCAAGAAGTTCGACAGGGAGCATTTTATGGAGTGCGGCATTAATATGACAAACTCTTTCTCTGAAAAAAACAACACACTAAACAAGGGCTCCCTTCTGCATCTAAAATAATGGATCACTATCTAATGAGGAGAAAATTTGTGGATCATTATCGATGGCTTCGAACGTCCTGATGCCATGATGGTTTTACCTTGTATATATGTTTCATTGTACTGCCAGCAATCTGATTGGCTGAAAGGTCAATGTATTCTGCAGACACTTACCAATGAATCTAAACAAATATGGCCCGCCTACTGAGGCAGACTACATTCAACACAATGGAATGTTGGGGGAATACCAATGCAAGTTGAGGGATTCCGCTTTCTCCAATGGCACGCTTACACAAAATTATCTTAATGTTGTTACAGTTATTGTAAATGCTTAAGAGCGCAATCTTAGATTTCGGCTGCAGTTACCATCCACGTGCACAAACTGATTGCAGTATAACATTGATGATTGTAAGTTACAGTCAAAATTCACAATTGGTCTGGACCACTTTTAGTAGCTGAAATCATTGTAGGCCCTAAACATACTTGACTAGAGAGGGTCTGCTTCAAATAAATAATCTGCATTATGTTCAAACATTGTCATTCATTTTGTTAAACTGAGCAATTCAGATAAAACACTTCAAAAACGCGAAGAGAGTATTACAAACTTCACAAAAGAAATATTGTTAATCGTGGTAACGATCAACATCATTATCAAGTCGAAAACCTTTAAATATTTTCCATCCAAGACAATGCTGAAAGAAGTGTTAAGTAACATACCTTTTAGATGGAATACCTGCAAGCTATAGTAATGACCGTGACCTTCTTTATAATGCATAGGGAGCTAATCTTCATTCATGCTGTAGTTGGGAGTTATTTCCCTTTGCATATACTGTATTCGACGTAATAAGCGCCCAGGGCGCTCTCAAAATTAGAAATAGGGGGGCTCTTATTGGAACATTATTTTGTCGAGTTGAAAGATAAATTTCGTGGTTTATGCTGACAGCCTGTAATGTTTATAAACGAGAAATATATTTTTCCAGAATTTAATTGCCCATAAATAAGGGTGCACATAACACACGAGCGCGTATCATATGCGAATAAAATAGTATTGTGTACATTGATCAATCGGAAAGGGAGCTAATTGGGATTGTTCACGAGCCAATATATTAGCAAATATCGCCGTGGGCGCTTATTAGAGCGGGGCGCTTATAACGTCGAATACGGTATGCCTTATTTGACAGGCTTTATGAATTTTGTTTGTTGCTAAAATGCATTGAATGGCTAATGACTTTGAGGCATTCCAGTTTATGTCAATAAATTTAGCAGTCACCTGATCGACATCAAGGCAATAAATGTATTCCTACGCCAGGAATGTTTATCGATCAAATCATATATACCTATTAGGATTTATATGTTCGTTTGTCATTCAACTATTGTTGAGAACATATACCTTTGTTGTAAATTGTAATTATAAGGATTGTCTGTGTATTTCTTTTCGGTACACAGTCAATCCTTACATGTTTGTCCCTGGCAGCTCCTACACCTATCTGGGTCACTACTACCTGCATAAACAGTCACAACCATACACTCCAACATCATGTAGCTATGATCTTCCTCTCTACCTTCCTGAAGCAGCCTTACTCTATCATGTTATGAAGTACATAGACAACACACCATGTATTCTGGACTACTTTTGAAATATCTAACTCAAATCATACATAATAGATATTCCTGACACCGAACACAAAATCCTACCTGTGGACATGACAACTGGTTATTCACTGAGGTTCACAATCAACTGTGCTCATAGGACAGCAAGGTGTCATTTGAAAGTGGTAATACCAGATGCTACAAATCCTATCATGTGATCAGGAATATTCATCAGTGCCTTTGTTCTCATTCCGTGATGCACCAGCTAGTGGTTACAGTCTGCATGAGATACATCCAACTTCACATGCAATAAGTCTGTTCACAGCGATGGAAGTTCTGGATGGACTCTCATTATGAATCTGGTATTCATGTGCGACTGTGATCTCCATCTACACCAGTGACAGGTGACACGAGTGGATGGCCTGGGACACTACCTGCCTGCTACCTGGCTTGTGTTGAACATAATGACATGTGTGGCATATTTAGGGATGTTTTCTGATACACACAACAAGTAATCTCTGTGCTCAAGTGATCCAACCAAACAGTGTGCAACATGCATGTTCAGGCTGAAGGAGGTATGTTCTTTATTGAGAAGTGATAAACTATATGACAGTTCCATTGTACTTACATTTATTTACATTTTCCCAAAACATGGCTTCCAGCTTTCCTATGCCTGTTGGCGCTTCTGTTGACCCCCCTACTTCTGCTGCCACCTGAGTCACATCTCCAACTGGGGGTGCTTCACTTGCAGCTGCGGCAGGGCCTGCTGCAGGGCCACTACCATCTGTATTGCCTGTTACGGCTCTCTCCAAAGCCCGACGGGCTCGGAGTAATGTCTCCATTATGGGCACAGGCATTTACCTGTAGTGCTCACAACAGGACCTGCAACAGAAACATTCTATATGAATCTATAGCAACGCAACAGTCATTCTAAATGCCATCATTAGCAGTATTGGTGTCTGTCTGCCCGCTTCACCTAAGATTTTGATAAAATATGCAAGGTATACGTTACATGTACACATTGTTAAATGGCATCTGAAAGTAATCCTGGTATTAGTTGGGTACATCTACTCATGTAACATGGAAGGATTATAGCATATAGTTTAATTAGAGGCTGGAGAAGCTGGATGTATAGAAACAACAACAAATTGGAAACCTATCTGGTTTTTTTCTGATATTTGTTCATATACAAGCAGAATTACTTAGAAGATGTGGTCATGGATATGATCAGAGTTATAGTTTTTCTAAAAGTCTCAAAAGTTTGTTTTCTGCTCATATTGAACATGTGTAAGGTCCGATCATTTTTATAGCAACTTTCAGTTTGCAAAAAGGGACCTTATATATAGAACACCAAACAAGCTTATGTGTAATACAAAAACTATTCACGAGTTCCATAAAAATGGTATTACACGGGAGCTTGTTAGAGTATTTTATTTATTACTTGATGTTTAGAACTTCTTAAAGCCTCATTTGATCATACTGATCCTGTCCAAACTAGGTCAAGCGTATGAATACAATATTTCAAATGTCGCCTGTACATAGGCAGACATCAATGAGATCCACAGCATAATCCAATTGAGTGTATTGTCATAGCGACTGATTTACAACACCAATTGTCTGAAGAACATTTAATTGCAAAGGCTCATTACCCTGGAGCCATGACATCTATATGAAGAAGAAGAAGAAGAAGAAGAAAATTATTTTATTTACGTGTCACACACTGTACAACAATAACAATAAAAATACACAAATAGTGTGTACAGTGTCCGGCCATTATGGCCTACGAGACACGCAGGACGTCACATACATATGAGTAAAAATGAGAAATATCACAGAACATACATATACATAAAAATGAGTTATCACCAGTTATCACCAGTTATCAGAACATTCTGATACTAAGTTACATTGAACTAAGTTGGTAGAGACGAAAGACACATACATGTGGTGAAGAAGCGCGACTAGGGGTCTGACCACCTTTTTGTTCCGCATAAAGAACACGGTCTGATCGGCAGCGGACATCTGTATAAAGTTTGGAGTTGATTGAGAAGCTAAATTCCATAAATCATAGCGTAAATCTGTATAGAGAGAACATTCAGCAAAAAAGTGTGTTTCATCCTCAACAGCACTGCAATTACAGAATTTACACATACGTTCAATAAGCCATGTTTAGGGGCGGGTGAATCTTCCCAATTCTATTTCTAATGGCAGTGAGCCGCAGCGAAACTTACTTAATATACTGCGCTGACATCTGTTCTTCAATAAACTGACATAGGGTTCTACTGATAAAAAATCTTTAAACAATCTGTATGTACGTAACTTATTACCATTTACCTGGCCCGTATCGTTCCAGAGTCCATGTAACCAATCAGAATGGTCTAAGGATAACAGACATACTTTACACAAGTTAAACTCTTCAGTAGAAATATTATTTAGATCATAAATTGGTAAATGTAAACTGACAAAGTTGTTGAAAACTGTATTATTCCAGGATCTACGGAATTTTACTGACCATCTGCAAATAATACTCAGCATTCGTGACTGATCTGCAGCATGCAAACTGTGCCAGAACCGAAGAATTTCAATTTTTTGTTTTGTAAATGAGGATGTCCAGCCCATTTCACCACGGACAGCCAAATTTGGAGTCTTTCTGCTTAGAAAAATCTACACGCTCAGTTTTGGACAGCATTTATACAGCTAAATTCCTTAGTTCCCCAAATTGCCGATCCATAAGATAAGATAGGCTGGACCAAGTTATTGTACAAAGTTGTAAAAATGTTATAAGCTAAACCACCAGCTGCTTTGAATTTACAAATTATAACACCAAGTGCCCTATTTGCAGATTTAGCTATTTCTTTAACTGTAAAATTCAAATCAAGATGTTCCTGTAACCAAACACCTAGGTATTTATAAGTGTGAGTACTTTCAACCTGATCGGACCCAATTGTAAAAACAAAATCGGACATTTTAATGTAACTGGGACGATAGTGCACAACTTTAGTTTTCTTGATGTTGACAAGTAAGCGCCAGCGTGTGCACCAGTTTGCTACACAATCTAACATCCACTGTAAAGAGTGCTCGTCAGGTGCTACGAGAGCAGCATCGTCAGCATTCATTAGGATACTCAGCATGTCAGTGTCCAGGTGGATACCACAGTGTAAGCTATTAATTTCAGCAGCTAGATCATTTATAAATACAGAGAACAAAGTTGGTGATAAAACACACCCTTGACGTACACCTGAGTCTACTGGGAAGCGATCTGTGTGGTGATCATTTACTCTAACACATGACCAAGTATCCTCATACATTGCCTGGACTGCTTGAAGAAAATTACCGTTAACACCAATTTTCATAAGTTTATACCATAGACATTTACGATTAATTTTATCAAAAGCTTTCATAGCATCAATGTAACACACAAATGTCGATTGTTTTGATAGTTTCCTATTATTTATCACTGTAAATAAGCTGTAAATGTGCTCTTGTGTATTTCTCTTTAAGCGGAATCCGTTTTGTTCATCTACCAGTATGTTATTTACTTCTAGCCAATTACTAAAACGACAATTTAATATATCAGAATAAATCTTACAAGGCACGGACAGGAGAGCAATACCCTGGTAGCCACTATCATGTTTCACCTCCCAGGGGACATCATACCCTCGGTCATTACTGATACCAATCTTGCCTATTGCTTTCCAAAAGCTGCGCGAGTCACTGTCACAGTACTTATCTAATAGACGTTGTCGCTCACTGAGCTGATGTGCCCTTTTATACTTACGTAATAGCCTATCAAAACATTTCCTCTCCTGAACATAGCTATGCTTGAAACGTTTTCTTCTGACCCGAGACTTGCATTTCAACCAATATTTTTCTGCAAGGCATGCTTTATCCCAATGAGATTGTAATTCATTGCACCAATAAGGCTTATAAAAGGATTTACATCTTCCATTGACAATAACATTAGACTGTGATGGTAAAGCACACTTATCTAATTCAGAATGCAAAAAAGAAACTCATTATAGGCTGCATTAACATCGTCGTGAACAGACAAATTTCTTTCTATTTTATGTACAACTTCATTTACCTGAGCGGCAGACACCTCAGACAAAAAAGAACTATTAATTTTACTTTTAACGTACATTTTACATTTAGCTATTTGGCCTATTGTGGTAAAAGAATCAGACAAATTAGTTGGTACCTCCAAGTCCCATGACAGTATCGAGTGACCGGGAATTTTATCAGGGACATTACTTCCAGTGATAATGGAAACACTTGATTGCTGTTATTTATAAGATGCTAATCCTATTTGTTAATCCCCATTTTTGTGTACAAAACCGTCTGCCATCCTGAACGAGATGTGCAAGTATGTCACTGATGAATTACTGTTTATATTTATATTTATTACTTACTAAATGTAAGGTGACCTTGGTTATATAAGCCTTGGTCCAGAGAAAGAAAAAAAGAAAGGTCTTACCCTTAGCCTAGCTAGGGTTAGGCTGGGTGCTCTGGGGCACCTAGACCACTACCACTATGTGCTGACCTGGCACAGTGTCTTTTGTATGTATATATCTACATGTATAAAGTAAAACTGTTTATACTGCAAGCCATCGTCTCCAAATTGTCACTTCCTACTGGGAACCATACGTCAGCCCCTTGCATATACGATATGCAAATTATTCATTAATCAACGTCGGACCGCCACGCGTTGTTAATTTGGTGGAGCTATCGGGTATGACAGACTTCTTAGTCTGTCCTTTCCTGTACCTCTTCGCAGCATGGCATATGGTTCACAAAACTGTAGGAAGTGACAGTCTCTTATTGAAAGGATATACTACCTTCCTGAAGGCCAATCACCAAGAACGAAGGAATGGCCTTTAACAAGATTGAAGAAAGAACGAGAACCTCTCCGATCAAGAACAAATTCTCCGATCCCAAACCTTCCCTGCTCGAATATCTTAGCAACACTGCTAAGACTTCCCCTTCAAGATGTCGTTCCTGCACATGACCTAAGAAAAGAAAAGAGATCCAACCACAGCCATCATCATGCAGACCCTGCACAATACAGAAACCGCCTCACGGGCACCTACAAGATGGACACTATGTACAAGATATCTCATGGGGACTTACTAATTTGTGTTTACTTACATGGACTCAATCAAGGATATATATTGTGTGACTGTTGAATAGTGCAACCAGGTATGATTAATCAAAGCCAGTATATTAATGCCAAAATGTGTCTTTCCAAAATTCTGTTTTGTATATGTGCAATATACTCCAAATTACATTTTTAGTCAAGCTAGACAAATGAAGTTATTGTGTAGGGAATCTTTAAATGTCTCCAGGACACGCCAGACATATAGATACAGCTAGGGCCACGAGAAACCTGAGCTGTAGGGTTATCGAGTCACACCTTCTGCTAGACTCTTAATTAAAAAGATCTAAATGACAAAATTTGTCATTTGTTACAAGTTATTAATGTGCACAGTTTGGCACAAAATTGAATGTATTGTCTAGGACATTGAATTCAGATTAGGGATATTCTTGGGTAAGCCACCCACACACATGTATATTGTATGTCATTATTAAGTAATTAACAGCACAGCAGTATTCAGCATTTCAGAGTTTTGATGTCGGAATTAAGGATTATTATTTTTCTTGGGCATAGCACCCACAATATCTGGGCAAGCTCCGTTGAAGACACGGGAAGAGCACCCATTGTACTTAAAAGGGCAAACGTACCCACAAGTACCGTTTGAGTCGCGCGATAAGTTAGACTCCTGGTTTCAAATTTCTTTATGCGAAATAGTTGCTGAGATGTTTAATTCATACTTTTTATGACATTACTCATTATCATTATTCAGTACTGAGTCGCACCTCCAAGCCAGACTCCTGAATTCAAAGAACCTTCGGTGATATATTTATTGAATCTGTGCAAAGTTGTATTTACCTCGTAGTGAAATTGCACATTACAAAGAATACTTGGTCAATGTAACAAATGTTATATTTGGGATATCGTTGTGTGTTCAATACTTGGTTAGTTTTCAAACTGGCACTAAATCAAACTGGCAAGATGATCACTTTCATATCGTCATTGGATAGGTACATGTGCACAAGTATTTCAACGATATCCTGAACTCATCTAACTGATTATGTTCACATTTTGCACTGTTGTTTCCGTCTGTGAAAAAGTTCACACATATCAATTTGTACTTGTTTAAGCTTGGGGTCCAAGCTTCACGGAACAGAGGGAAGTTGTCATAGCGACTGATTTACGACTACCATTGTCTGAAGCACATTTGACTCCAAAGGCAAATTACCCTGTAGCCATGTCTCCATAAGTTAATCCCCGTTGTTAATCCTCACCAACATTTCATTGTATATTGACTGACAGCCAACCTGGCTACTTTATCACTTCCCGATAATTACTGTTATTTATAGTATGACATATATTGCCTTAATTCCTCACAACCACCCCTCCTGTTTCTGTTTCTTCTCTCGCACACTTTGATCGCAGTCTTTTTATAACGCAACACACAGTATTGTTTCACCATAAGATATCTTGATTTTTTTTCTGTTATTTCTTTAATTTAAACAGCTTATAAGTGAGATAAAGCACTCCTCCTTGGCAATCAAGTATCAGCAATATACCCTCTTACGGAGGTCTTACTTCCTCAACCTTGGAGTCATGCTTTATCCTTCACATAATGTTCGACACCAGCTTTTATTAAGAGATCACCTGTTTGATAAACATATTGCTGTATTACACATTTAGTCTCATTGTATAATACCAAAGCGTGAGCTAATGTACCGCTGGAACAAGTTTCACGAACAAACATTGAAATCCACTCACTTAACTGTGATGAAAGAAAACCAGCAGTGGCAATGATCACAACCTGATTAATATGTCCAAAACATGAATTCGATGAGTTACAAATGACTTTTTAGAAATCATGTTACAAATTCAGAATGGATGAGTGAGTGAGTTGGGTTTAACGCCGCTTTTAACAGTATTCCAGTTATATCACGGCTTGTCAGCTTAATGTGGGAGGAAAGCCCAAGGTGATGAAGGTCTCAGGCGTTAACCACTTCGGTGAGACCCACGAGCACGGGTATTGTACTGAAAAACATTGAAACATAATCGGGGCAAACCGGGATTCAAGACTACAATCATAGGTTTCTGGTGTGTCAAAGGGATGCATTTCTGCACAGCAAATCGTGGCGCCTTAGACAACTAGGCAACCTGTGTCCCCTAGTAATGGATGAACATCTAGTGGTGCACATGTGTGCCTGTGTAAACGTATAATATGTCTCATCTGTTGATGAGCACAGAAGCTTTCTTTTGCACATTTTGTTAGTACAGTACATAAAAGAAAGTAAAAATAAGAAGCTTGCCCAGTGCTAAATGTATGCTGAAGGTAGGTAGAAGCTTGCCCAGTGCTAAATGTATGCTGAAGGTAGGTAGAAGTTTGCCCAGTGCTAAATGTATGCTCCAGGTAGGTAGAAGTTTGCCCAGTGCTAAATGTATGCTCCAGGTAGGTAGAAGTTTGCCCAGTGATAAATGTATGCTCCAGGAAGGTAGAAGTTTGCCCAGTGATAAATGTATCCTTGGGGTAGGTAGAAGTTTGCCCAGTGATAAATGTATGCTCCAGGTAGATACAAGTTTGCCCAGTGATAAATGTATGCTCCAGGTAGGTAGAAGTTTGCCCAGTGCTAAATGTATGCTCCAGGTAGGTACAAGTTTGCCCAGTGCTAAATGTATGCACCAGGAAGGTAGAAGTTTGCCCAGTGCTAAATGTATGCTCCAGGTAGGTAGAAGTTTGCCAAGTGCTAAATGTATGCTCAAGGTAGGTACAAGTTTGCCCAGTGCTAAATGTATGCTCCAGGTAGGTAGAAGTTTGCCCAGTGCTAAATGTATGCTCAAGGTAGGTAGAAGTTTGCCCAGTGCTAAATGTATGCTCCAGGTAGGTAGAAGTTTGCCCAGTGATAAATGTATGCTCCAGGAAGGCAGAAGTTTGCCCAGTACTAAATGTATGCTCCAGGTAGGTAGAAGTTGACCCAGGGCTAAATTTATCCTTGGGGTAAGTAGAAGTTTGCCCAGTGCTAAATGTATCCTTTGGGTAGGTAGAAGTTTGCCCAGTGATAAATGTATGCTCCAGGTAGGTAGAAGTTTGCCCAGTGCTAAATGTATCCTTGGGGTAGGTAGAAGTTTGCCCAGTGATAAATGTATGCTCCAGGTGGGTAGAAGTTTGCCCAGTGATAAATGTATGCTCAAGGTAGGTAGAAGTTTGCCCAGTGATAAATGTATGCTCAAGGTAGGTAGAAGTTTGCCCAGTGATAAATGTATCCTTGGGGTAGGTAGAAGTTTGCCCAGTGCTAAATGTATGCTCCAGGTAGGTAGAAGTTTGCCCAGTGATAAATGTATGCTCCAGGTAGGTAGAAGTTTGCCCAGTGATAAATGTATGCTCCAGGTAGGTAGAAGTTTGCCCAGTGCTAAATGTATGCTCAAGGTAGGTACAAGTTTGCCCAGTGCTAAATGTATGCTCCAGGTAGGTAGAAGTTTGCCCAGTGCTAAATGTATGCTCCAGGTAGGTAGAAGTTTGCCCAGTGCTAAATGTATGCTCTAGGTAGGTAGAAGTTTGCCCAGTGCTAAATGTATGCTCCAGGAAGGCAGAAGTTTGCCCAGTGCTAAATGTATGCTCCAGGTAGGTAGAAGTTGACCCAGGGCTAAATTTATCCTTGAGGTAGGTAGAAGTTTGCCCAGTGCTAAATGTATCCTTTGGGTAGGTAGAAGTTTGCCCAGTGATAAATGTATGCTCAAGGTAGATACAAGTTTGCCCAGTGCTAAATGTATCCTTGGGGTAGGTAGAAGTTTGCCCAGTGATAAATGTATGCTCCAGGTGGGTAGAAGTTTGCCCAGTGATAAATGTATCCTTGGGGTAGGTAGAAGTTTGCCCAGTGCTAAATGTATGCTGAAGGTAGGTACAAGTTTGCCCAGTGCTAAATGTTTGCTGAAGGTAGGTAGAAGTTTGTCCAGTGATAAATGTATGCTCCAGGTAGGTAGAAGTTTGCCCAGTGCTAAATGTATGCTCCAGGTAGGTACAAGTTTGCCCAGTGCTAAATGTATGCACCAGGAAGGTAGAAGTTTGCCCAGTGCTAAATGTATGCTCCAGGTAGGTAGAAGTTTGCCAAGTGCTAAATGTATGCTCAAGGTAGGTACAAGTTTGCCCAGTGCTAAATGTATGCTCCAGGTAGGTAGAAGTTTGCCCAGTGCTAAATGTATGCTCAAGGTAGGTAGAAGTTTGCCCAGTGCTAAATGTATGCTCCAGGTAGGTAGAAGTTTGCCCAGTGATAAATGTATGCTCCAGGAAGGCAGAAGTTTGCCCAGTACTATATGTATGCTCCAGGTAGGTAGAAGTTGACCCAGGGCTAAATTTATCCTTGGGGTAGGTAGAAGTTTGCCCAGTGCTAAATGTATCCTTTGGGTAGGTAGAAGTTTGCCCAGTGATAAATGTATGCTCCAGGTAGGTAGAAGTTTGCCCAGTGCTAAATGTATCCTTGGGGTAGGTAGAAGTTTGCCCAGTGATAAATGTATGCTCCAGGTGGGTAGAAGTTTGCCCAGTGATAAATGTATGCTCAAGGTAGGTAGAAGTTTGCCCAGTGATAAATGTATGCTCAAGGTAGGTAGAAGTTTGCCCAGTGATAAATGTATCCTTGGGGTAGGTAGAAGTTTGCCCAGTGCTAAATGTATGCTCCAGGTAGGTAGAAGTTTGCCCAGTGATAAATGTATGCTCCAGGTAGGTAGAAGTTTGCCCAGTGATAAATGTATGCTCCAGGTAGGTAGAAGTTTGCCCAGTGCTAAATGTATGCTCAAGGTAGGTACAAGTTTGCCCAGTGCTAAATGTATGCTCCAGGTAGGTAGAAGTTTGCCCAGTGCTAAATGTATGCTCCAGGTAGGTAGAAGTTTGCCCAGTGCTAAATGTATGCTCTAGGTAGGTAGAAGTTTGCCCAGTGCTAAATGTATGCTCCAGGAAGGCAGAAGTTTGCCCAGTGCTAAATGTATACTCCAGGTAGGTAGAAGTTGACCCAGGGCTAAATTTATCCTTGAGGTAGGTAGAAGTTTGCCCAGTGCTAAATGTATCCTTTGGGTAGGTAGAAGTTTGCCCAGTGATAAATGTATGCTCAAGGTAGATACAAGTTTGCCCAGTGCTAAATGTATCCTTGGGGTAGGTAGAAGTTTGCCCAGTGATAAATGTATGCTCCAGGTGGGTAGAAGTTTGCCCAGTGATAAATGTATCCTTGGGGTAGGTAGAAGTTTGCCCAGTGCTAAATGTATGCTGAAGGTAGGTACAAGTTTGCCCAGTGCTAAATGTTTGCTGAAGGTAGGTAGAAGTTTGTCCAGTGCTAAATGTATGCTCTAGGTAGGTAGAAGTTTGCCCAGTGCTAAATGTATGCTCCAGGTAGGTAGAAGTTTGCCCAGTGATAAATGTATGCTCCAGGTAGGTAGAAGTTGACCCAGTGCTAAATGTATGCTCCAGGAAGGTAGAAGTTTGTCCAGTGATAAATGTATGCTCCAGGTAGGTACAAGTTTGCCCAGTGATAAATGTATGCTCAAGGTAGGTACAAGTTTGCCCAGTGCTAAATGTATGCTCAAGGTAGGTAGAAGCTTGCCAAGTGCTAAATGTATGCTCCAGGTAGGTAGAAGTTTGCCCAGTGCTAAATGTATGCTCCAGGTAGGTAGAAGTTTGCCCAGTGATAAATGTATGCTCAAGGTAGGTAGAAGTTGACCCAGTGCTAAATGTATGCTGAAGGTAGGTACAAGTTTGCCCAGTGCTAAATGATTGCTCCAGGTAGGTAGAAGTTTGCCCAGTGCTAAATGTATGCTCCAGGTAGGTAGAAGTTTGCCCAGTGATAAATGTATGCTCCAGGTAGGTAGAAGTTTGCCCAGTGCTAAATGTATCCTTGGGGTAGGTAGAAATTTGCCCAGTGCTAAATGTATGCTTAAGGTAGGTACAAGTTTGCCCAGTGATAAATGTATCCTTGGGGAAGGTACAAGTTGACCCAGTGCTAAATGTATCCTTGGGGTAGGTAGAAGTTTGTCCAGTGCTAAATGTATGCTCCAGGTAGGTAGAAGTTTGCCCAGTGCTAAATGTATCCTTGGGGAAGGTACAAGTTGACCCAGTGCTAAATGTATGCTCAAGGTAGGTAGAAGTTTGCCCAGTGCTAAATGTATCCTTGGGGTAGGTAGAAGTTGACCCAGTGCTAAATGTATGCTCAAGGTAGGTAGAAGTTTGCCCAGTGCTAAATGTATGCTCCAGGTAGGTAGAAGTTTGCCCAGTGCTAAATGTATCCTTGGGGTAGGTAGAAGTTGACCCAGTGCTAAATGTATGCTCAAGGTAGGTAGAAGTTTGCCCAGTGCTAAATGTATGCTCCAGGTAGGTAGAAGTTTGCCCAGTGCTAAATGTATGCTCAAGGTAGGTAGAAGTTTGCCCAGTGATAAATGTATCCTTGGGGTAGGTAGAAGTTTGCCCAGCGCTAAATGTATGCTCCAGGTAGGTAGAAGTTTGCCCAGTGATAAATGTATGCTCCAGGTAGGTAGAAGTTTGCCCAGTGATAAATGTATGCTCCAGGTAGGTAGAAGTTTGCCCAGTGCTAAATGTATCCTTGGGGTAGGTAGAAATTTGCCCAGTGCTAAATGTATGCTCAAGGTAGGTAGAAGTTTGCCCAGTGATAAATGTATCCTTGGGGAAGGTACAAGTTGACCCAGTGCTAAATGTATCCTTGGGGTAGGTAGAAGTTTGTCCAGTGCTAAATGTATGCTCAAGGTAGGTAGAAGTTTGCCCAGTGATAAATGTATCCTTGGGGAAGGTACAAGTTTGCCCAGTGCTAAATGTATCCTTGGGGTAGGTAGAAATTTGCCCAGTTCTAAATGTATGCTCAAGGTAGGTAGAAGTTTGCCCAGTGATAAATGTATCCTTGGGGAAGGTACAAGTTGACCCAGTGCTAAATGTATGCTCAAGGTAGGTAGAAGTTTGTCCAGTGCTAAATGTATGCTCAAGGTAGGTAGAAGTTTGCCCAGTGCTAAATGTATCCTTGGGGAAGGTACAAGTTGACCCAGTGCTAAATGTATGCTCAAGGTAGGTAGAAGTTTGCCCAGTGCTAAATGTATCCTTGGGGTAGGTAGAAGTTGACCCAGTGCTAAATGTATGCTCAAGGTAGGTACAAGTTTGCCCAGTGATAAACGTATCCTTGGGGTAGGTAGAAATTTGCCCAGTGCTAAATGTATGCTCCAGGTAGATACAAGTTTGCCCAGTGATAAACGTATCCTTGGGGTAGGTAGAAATTTGCCCAGTGCTAAATGTATGCTCAAGGTAGGTACAAGTTTGCCCAGTGCTAAATGTATGCTCCAGGTAGGTAGAAGTTTGGCCAGTGCTAAATGTATGCTCAAGGTAGGTAGAAGTTTGCCCAGTGCTTAATGTATGCCCCCGGTAGGTAGAAATGTTTCCAGTGATAAATGTATGCTCAAGGTAGGTACAAGTTTGCCCAGCGCTAAATGTATGCTCAAGGTAGGTAGGAATTTGTCCAGTGCTAAATGTATGCTCAAGGTAGGTAGAAGTTTGCCCAGTGCTTAATGTATGCTCAAGGTAGGTAGAAGTTTGCCCAGTGCTAAATGTATGCTCCAGGTAGGTAGAAGTTTGTGTGGCTGACATCTGACAGTTTTGGCACCCTGGGAAACGCCTAGACTTTGAGTAGGAATGGTAAAGAAGCTTAGTTAAAGATCCTAAAGTTGCAGGATTAATTTGATGAAATGTGTACACATTTGACTTGCTCAAAAAGTATATTGCTTCTTAGTTGATCAGTGCACCATGATAAATCTTTACTTATTCAAGTTATTTGGTATAATATTCACAATCAAATACAAAGGTTTAGACCAACACTTAAAGCAATCTTGGCATATCTATACATGATAAATCGCAAATAACACATCAAAGAATGAGACATGGTTTATTTCACGATAAAACATTATTCAATCATTTCTTGAGGTTTGAATATATGCTTGCAACTTCATGTCGATGAAATCTTGACGTTGCTATATTTTAGAGGGTCGTGAGTTATTCTCCTTAAATTTTGATGGGCAACACAAACAAATGCAATGGCTGAAAGGTTGCTAACAAAAGCGGGCAAGATATGGCAATAGAGGAGAAGAGATACAGATAATGGCTGTGAGAATTGTGAGAATATTCAGGAAGTACCTATCTCAACCCCTTTTTCAGAAATTGGACAGCAGATAGTATTCTGGGGGACTTCATTATTTAATATGGGTAAACATTGTAAAAGCTTGTCAATTTTATAAACATCCTTACAGAGGCTGTAAATAATGTTGATATCTCTTATAAGAAATAAACAACTCATGGTCATTGTTAATTATACAATAAATAACTCCACCTCATCTTATGTTTCTTAAATAACATGTCTATTGCAGAAAGTGGTGGAAAAAAAATGAGTATCAGAATGTTCCAGACATACATCATGTCATCATTCAACCATCTTCCCAAGGCAAGAGAGTTAACTGACTTTAAAAGTCCAGTTCCCACCCTTGCCGAACAAGGCTGGAATTCCTGGGCTCGATCGTAGCGCCCCTAGTGGTTATTACGAGTTATGTCCCTTCTTAGCCTCTCCTATGGATCAATCAGATTCCACCTCTCGTATGACTTGCATTTGTTTAAAACAAAGCGATGGCGCCCAGTCAAGATGATATGATCGATAAACAACATCTATATTGTGATACAACTGGACTTACATTGCGAAGTGCATCAAATCACATGAGCACCTTGATTAAAAACAAGAAAAGATTGGGAAAATATCTGTTGATAACGAGTTGGTGGTGTACATGCTTTGCAAATCCTGCAATCAATCGAAATCTGCATGACAGTTTACGAACCAGATTTTTTATTTCGTTGCGCAATTTTGATTGGACTATGCATAGATTCGTTAGTCCAGCCAAAATGTAAATCCATAATACCAGCCTAGTTCGGCAAGGTTGGAAACTGGACATTTATAGTCAGTTAACTCTCTTGCCTCGGGAAGATGTCATTCAACATGGTCTTTGCATATCATAATACTTCATCAATTCTGCCTATTCATATTTAATTTGTATATTCATAAATGTATTCAAATATTGCTTGTCATTAATCAGTTTTAAGAGATATCTTTCGATCTACATTTATACAATTGAGTGTTTTCTCAAAATGTCAAACTACAGTCAAACACTGTTGTGTCGAACTTTGATGTGTCAAACTTACAGCTGTCTCAAAGTAAAGCTTGGTTCCTGCATATTCCATATTTTTTTTATCATTTTTGGTTGTGTCGATCCTCGGATAATTCAAAGTATTTACGTAGGTACCTTCAACTTTGACACAAGGGTGTTTGAGTGTAATTACCTCTTCCACGGCAAAATGTTATGAATATCACAGTCCACATGACCTGCCAAATCAGCATATAATAACCAGCTCAGTACAGTGTATGGCCCTTCCTGTGCTGAATGTCACCACCATGTTGTGCATTGCAAAATACGCCTACTGGTGATTTCAGCTGCTGTTTACTGCTTATTATGCTACTTATTAGCTGCTAACTGAATTGCATCAACTAATGTGGTCTATAGTGTAGTACTTTAATCCAACAAACCAACATCGTAAACTTCAGGCCATGTCAGATACACATAGTCAGTACATCACTGCCCAAAATACAAGTTATTTAAGGCTAAAACGATATTTTGATCCATTTTGTCTCATAAATTCTGGCACAATGGATATGTAATCAAACAATGTGAAGGAGGTAGCAGCACAGGAATTAGTAAACAATGCATTAACACTCCTCATATCAACACTCATATTAAATAACAATAAATCTTGAAAACTGCTTTGAATTGACATGGAATAGATGCATATGCATTCAACAAGAGGTTATTGATTAGGAAATCTTTTATATATTTGCTTGTCAGTAGGTGTTGAGGAAACATGACGTGTTCATCATGAGACTTTTGGACAGTCATTAGGTCTGCATCTGTCACCAGATATAACATGCTGAGATAAGTGTGGCTGCCATTTGACCTAGATGTCACTTATCTCATCTGATGAAGTTCTGGTGAGAAGGTGAAAACAGCTGGGATTACACAGGAATATGTCAATGGACATCACTATAATCATTTATCCCATGTGTGACTTAGCTCTGTTTACAGAACTTGGCACAGACTTTCTATTAAAGACCACAGAAAGGTTGTGTTTTGACATGCAAATACCCTTGAGATTTTTCAACTGTTTCTCCTAAGCATTAATCAAGATATGGCAATAGCAACCATGAATCAATACTTGTTGCCATGCAACAAAGTTAGTTACTGACGTCAATACTCGGCAATAACTGAATCTGACTGAGAGTTTGGCCGTGCTGTCCATGTAGTGTAAATATGCCCACAAAGAAAAGCAATAGAGCCACACAAGCCACTTCATCGGAAATGTTTCAGCAATTTACCTTTATCAATATTCCAACAAAAGGCAAATGATTCCCAAGCTCCAGCAATCAGAATGAAATCAGATTGGAAATCATGATCTCCACTCATGATAAACAATGTGACCTCCTTGCCACTGCTATTGCTCACAGAGGAGATGAAGAACAGACAATGTTATGTGGTTATTCAGCCTTGAGTACATGTTGCTGATGTAATGTATCTGCATCACAACCCACACAGGGGAAATACAGTATCCACTGGTCATGTCTAAATGATGGCCTATGTTAACATGTACAGAGTCAACTCCTAGATTCATCTTTTCAATGTCCTTGGTGACAACTCACAGTCCAAGTCAACTCAACTGTGACACCACACAATCCAAGTCAACTTAACACTGACATCTACAGTCAAAGTCAACTCAACACTGACACCACACAATCCAAGTCAACTTAACACTGACATCTACAGTCAAAGTCAACTCAACTGTGACACCACACAGTCCAAGTCAACTCAACACTGACATCTACAGTCCAAGTCAACTCAACTGTGACACCACACAGTCCAAGTCAACTCAACTGTGACACCACAAAGTCCAAGTCAACTCAACACTGACACCACACAGTCCAACTCAACTCAACTGTGACACCACAAAGTCCAAGTCAACTCAACTGTGACACCACAAAGTCCAAGTCAACTCAACACTGACACCACACAGTCCAACTCAACTCAACTGTGACACCACAAAGTCCAAGTCAACTCAACACTGACATCTACAGTCAAAGTCAACTCAACTGTGACACCACACAGTCCAAGTCAACTCAACTGTGACACCACACAGTCCAAGTCAACTCAACTGTGAAACCACACAGTCCAAGTCAACTCAACTGTGACACCACACAGTCCAAGTCAACTCAAATGTGACAACTCACAATCCAAGTCAACTTAACTGTGACACCACACAGTCCAAGTCAACTCAGCTGTGACACCACACAGTCCAAGTCAACTCAACTGTGACACCACACAGTCCAAGTCAACTCAACTGTGACACCACACAGTCCAAGTCAACCCAACTGTGACACCACACAATCCAACTCAACTCAACTGTGACACCACACAGTCCAAGTCAACTTAACTGTGACACCACACAGTCCAACTCTACTCAACTGTGACACCACACAGTCCAAGTCAACCCAACTGTGACACCACACAATCCAACTCAACTCAACTGTGACACCACACAATCCAACTCAACTCAACTCAACTGTGACACCACACAGTCCAACTCAACTCAACTGTGACACCACACAGTCCAACTCAACTCAACTGTGACACCACACAGTCCAAGTCAACTTAACTGTGACACCACACAGTCCAAGTCAACTCAACTGTGACACCACACAATCCAACTCAACTCAACTGTGACACCACACAGTCCAAGTCAACTTAACTGTGACACCACACAGTCCAAGTCAACTCAACTGTGACACCACACAATCCAACTCAACTCAACTGTGACACCACACAATCCAACTCAACTCAACTGTGACACCACACAATCCAACTCAACAGTAACAAATCTTTTGTAACACAGTGAAGTCAGTTTCGGAAGTATCCCTCACCGGCTACGTCCAAACTAATGCATGACTTCAATGTTGTGAAATAGCAAACCAAACATGATGAGATGTGATAAAAAATCTTTTGATGTTTACATCTAGGCACACAAGAATGAAGGGCCATCTTTTTTCATTATTTACCTATCAAGGATATTGTCCATTGTTTCCGAAGGTACCTCTTTGGAGGTACTTTTTCCTAGTGAGACCTCATCCTGGGTATGAGGTTTTAATTTTTCCTCGTAAGACCTGATGAGTTGAGTAGCAGATGGAATTTGGACTTAGCATTTCAAATGTCCAATGTACTAAATTCGAAGACAAGAATTGAAACTTTTTCATTATGGATGATGGGAATCAAACTAACAACTTTCACATCAGCAGGTCAAGCACTCAAATGATTAGTCCTCAGAACTGAGATAGTTGGTTCATTAGAATGTAACATGTTTGGTAGGGCTGTTACGATTCACTCACGTATTCCGTGAATCAAACCGTATCCCTTCATGAATTGAATTTGTTATTCGTGGTGACTAGAAGCGAATATTTACACACAAAAATTAAAAGAGAGTTTTTTTACTTAAAGTCCTCTGTTATTTATCAAAGCAAGATGCAAAATGTAATATATAAAAGTCATGCAGTAGTCTGTTATGTGGGTCATCTACAACTCCACCTCGGTTAAATGGCTGATTGTCCTTAACACTGATCAATTATGTGGACCCCAAAGGCAGCGTTGTTGCAAGCGATCACTGATATTTTTTTGCAACCATGGTTATGCAGTCATGTGTACTTACAAACCCTAAACCTAAAAATATGCGTAAGAATTTATTATATGCATACATAGATTTCTTCAAAGACAACACTCTTATATATTTTATTTGACAGTAATGTAGTCATTGGTCATTGTCACCAGGTCACATTTGTGTAAACATGATAAAAGATAACCATTTGGTAAGGTACATCATACCTAGCAGCTTCAAAAACAAATCACTGAGCAACATCAGCAACCAAATTCCATCAAAACCTTCTTTAAGTTAACAGCAGTTTAAATGAGGTTGCTTACTAATGAATATGTCTAGCTTGGATATGTCAGGCTTAGAATGTCCATTGAATATAAGGTGTGTTGATCGGTTAATGAGCATAAACATCTATGCAAAGACTTTTTCTGTTGTTTGATTTGCAAAGATTTCAACAATTTCTTTTGGACTAACAACTTGTTTATTACAATTGAGGAAACATTTCTGTGTAGATTCTAACACCTTTATCAAGCAAGTGATAAAGCTAACTGCTAAGAATCAACACTGAAACATCACCTCAACTGTAATTAAGAAGTTTTATGTCCATAAGATTTTGTCCTTGTTCATCACACCAACTTCTAAAGCCACTTAGAGAAGTTGCAAAGATTTGCAAAAATATGTATTCCTATTGACCACATGGGGGTTCTGGCTTAGAACAGATCTCCAGCAACCTATGCTTGTCATAATATGAGTTGATATTGAGTTGATTTGATAATTGCATGTCATTGTACCGTATGATTATTCACATGACACCACCAAGTTTCCACCCTTGTCAAACTAGGGTGGCTCCATCATAGCTCCACCAGTGGCTATTACGAGTTATGTCCCTTCCATGTCCCTCCTATTGACCAATCATATTAACTTGCATTTGGCAGCACCCAGTCAAGACAATCTGACTGATAATCAACATGATCAAGATCTAAATTAGGGAAGAGAATTTATGGATGTGAACTTCTTTATTATGAGGAACACAACATTTCAGGGTATATGCTTACTCCTTCATCAGGTGAATGAATGCTATGAGGCACAGAGCATATATATATATATGTACCTGTAGGAACAACAATGTTGTGTTCCCCATAATATAGAAGTTGACATCCATAAATTCTCTTCCTTATGTGTATCACTTCTAAATGCCTTTCAAAGACTTGAAGATCTAAATTGTAATAAAACGGGTCTTACCACGCAAATATCAAATTACTCGAGCACCTTGAGATTAAAAACATGAAAAGATTTGGAAAATATCAGTCAAAGCCGAGTTGACAGAACACATGCTTTGCAAATCCTGCAATCAACCAATATCTGCATGACAGTTTTTTAATCTGATCTCGATATTGTTATGCATTTTGACTGGATTTATTGTCCACAGATTCATTAGTCCAGCCAAATTTTAACTCCGAAATTCCAACCTAGTTTGGTATGGGTGAAAACTGGACATTTATATTAAGTCTCTGGAAGATGTCATATTGCTGAACAATTGCTGAGTGTAGCATTAAACAACAACTGTGAGGGGTGGCAGGAACAAAATGCTTAGTTGCTACCAAGTTCATTATCTCACCAGCCTGCTATTCTCACAGGGACAAGATGAGTTAAACATAAGATCATTCAAATCTTTCTGTGGCACTATACTCTAGCTAAGGTGGCCATGGCATGCCAGGGAGCAAGGGTTCCCATGAATACCAAGTATATCTTCTTGGAGCGTGGTTACACATGCAATGTACAAATAAGTTATACAAACAGACTATTACCGATCTAAGATTGAAATTGAAAAATGTTGAAATAAACTTACGTTAGTACAAGATTCTGTCCGTTCTATGCCTAAAATAAGCTGTTTTTCGTGTACCATTCATAGAAGTGAGGTGGGATTGTGTGTATCCTGATCCATGCAGTGGACGGTACAGCTCAGTCATCACAAAGTAGAGCCTCACTCTCATATACATTATTACCCACAATCACTGCATATGCCAATGTGAAGCATTTACCTTTATTGTGATATACACCAGTCAGAACAATTGAAGAAAATAAAGGGATAACGACAGACGGAGCCAAACTAAAGCTGGCCCACACATATAACACCTTGACATCCATCTGTCATCCCTTTGTGCAGCCCACTCATTAGCTGGTATTGTTGTCCATATGTCATACTCTCTCCATGGTAACATACAGCCTGAATCACAGAGATCACTGTCCACAACTAGTGTAGGTCACTTCAATTCAGAATTATTTTGTCTGTAATTCACATAACAGCCACTTCAAATTTTCCAAATTCTATTCCAACATTAAGTCAGTTATCCATACAAATTATCAAAAGCAAAATTGGTCATATTTAAACATGAAAAGATGTGTGAAGTATCTTTAATCAAAGTAACATGGAAATCTGTCTGCAACCTGAACCAAATGTTATAGGCATATTTTACTGTTATGTCAATGTTGCATTTAAGTTTGAATAGCACATTAAGCTGAGCGATGTAACCAGCCATACACACAGAATCAATACACAGCTGACTGAGCTATATATAACCAGGTGTATATAGCATGTGTCAATATTGATCACAACTGGGATCAATATCTGTGACATCTACCTAATATACCTAATGTAAAGCAAAGCTGTGATTGTATGAACAGATATATTGCATCATGATCCTGGTACAACAATGAGAAACAACAGTGTCACTTTCTACTGATATACAACACTCAGTGGTCACACTCACATGGCAAAAGGCTAATCAATCATTGGGCCACTGTTTGGGATATATACCAAATGAGAAAAAAATTCATTGCAATGTTATTTGTTAGAAGTACCCCTACATCTCTTACTAGTATCATTAACTGTTCAGAGTGTTCAGTGGTCCATGGGTTGTAGTGATTTACACATTCCTGACCAGCAATTTTTACTCTTGCATATTCAATTTCAATGGTTGATCTACAGCAGATTGATAAACATATAGAGGTGTACCGGTAAGTTTCTCTTTCACCCAAGGTTCACAAAAGCAACCCCAAGGAACATGATACTATCTTGACATAAGATTTTTGGTTAATGGAGTTACAGGATTTAAGTATATTTAAAGCCATATGGTTTACATTACAAGGAACAATGCATCAATGCATCGATGCATCATTCCCTATCTTTTGTCAGTAACGCAATATCAGAATGAATTGGAACACTGTCTAAAAAACAATCTGGGTAAAACACTGCTGAACCGTTACTCTGGTTTTCATTGGAATATTTTACTGTAATTAGAAATTTGTTGTAATAAGACAAGGGTTTTGGTTTAGCTATACAAATAAGTTGACAAATCTCACTTGTATTTGGTCTTATTATAACCTGAAATGATCCTAAGAACATGACAAGACACCAATAGCCCGATCAACACACTGCCTACAATCTATCCCCTGGCTGTCCCTTCCTCAAGTAGACTGAATAATATATGACCCTCACCATGCTTACTGCAGGTACAGGATGTCAGGAATGACTAATTATACTAACTATATGTGGCATAGCAATTTAACATCATTAAATCTGCTCCATAATTAATAGCCCGCTTTTCATTTACAGACAATAATTGGCATAACATTTAAAATGGTCAGCTTCAGTCAGTTGCACTGAGTATGAGGCTATTTCAGCTATTTAAGTACACATCATTCTAACCTTATTGTTAACAGCAGTGACATCTAAACACATGATGGTCACGTATGTCAAGACTCCTTGATTGCAAGTCTTGAGATGGTAGAATAAAGAACATCTAGTTTACATATTTCACATGAATTCCATCACACAGAAAACTGCGTTGTTGTTTTGGTATGATAATCCAATTCCTTGAGAGGCAGAGAGTGCCAATATCTCTGCTTGAAACTGGCTACCAAAATCAATACCTTCCTATCCAAAATGGAGAACATCCATCACAGATCTCAAGAAGAAGAGAGAGTAATACTGCCCTGAAATGGACAAGCAACTCACCAGAACACACAGTGAAAGACCAAAGACCCTTTTCCCTGGTAGATGGGGAAGGGTTAGCTGGACACTAGAACTTGGATAGGAGGGTAGAATGAGAATTACACACACATAGACATGTTGATTCCAGTTCACTCCTTCCTCAACATGAATCCATTACAGATGCAGCAGTCTTCACGATCAATACCGCACAGCATTGTGGGAGAGCCCGTCTCATTACCACTGCAGCTGCTAGGCTACGGAGCTAGAGTGAAGTTATTATGTTAATAATTGAGCGGTATCTCTCGAACACATGAAAGAACCTCAAATGTAGGACTGATGGGCACACAAATTGATAAGTCACTGGGAACACCAGCTCAAAAGTGTTTGGCTTTCTCAAGATAAGAGTTTTACACTCAGTTAACATTCAAACATGGTGGTTAGTTTCAATCAATGATCAAAAACGATGTAAATTAGCAGCTACTAGCCTGGCCTCACTGTATGTGTGACATATTATAAAGGAAACTGTTCCAGGCTTCTACTAGCCAGGCCTAGCTGTATGTGTGACATATTATAAAGGAAACTGTTCCGGGCTGCTACTAGCCTGGCCTAGCTGTATGTGTGACATTTTATAAAGGAAACTGTTCCAGGCTTCTACTAGCCTGGCCTAGCTGTATGTGTGACATATAATAAGGAAACTGTTCCAGGCTGCTACTAGCCTGGCCTAGCTATATGTGTGACATATTATAAAGGAAACTGTTCCAGGCTTCTACTAGCCAGGCCTAGCTGTATACGTGACATATAATAAGGAAACTGTTCCGGGCTGCTACTAGCCTGGCCTAGCTGTATGTGTGACATATTATAAAGGAAACTGTTCCGGGCTGCTACTAGCCTGGCCTAGCTGTATGTGTGACATATTATACAGGAAACTGTTCCGGGCTGCTACTAGCCTGGCCTAGCTATATGTGTGACATATTATAAAGGAAACTGTTCCAGGCTTCTACTAGCCTGGCCTAGCTGTATACGTGACATATAATAAGGAAACTGTTCCGGGCTGCTACTAGCCTGGCCTAGCTGTATGTGTGACATATTATACAGGAAACTGTTCCGGGCTGCTATTAGCCTGGCCTAGCTGTATGTGTGACATATTATAAAGGAAACTGTTCCAGGCTGCTACTAGCCTGGCCTAGCTGTATGTGTGACATATTATAAAGGAAACTGTTCCAGGCTGCTACTTGCCTGGCCTCGCTGTATGTGTGACATATTATAAAGGAAACTGTTCCAGGCTGGTACCAGCCTGGCCTCACTGTATGTGTGACATATTATAAAGGAAACTGTTCCGGGCTGCTACTAGCCTGGCCTCACTGTATGTGTGACATATTATAAAGGAAACTGTTCCAGGCTGCTACTAGCCAGGCCTAGCTGTATGTGTGACATATTATAAAGGAAACTGTTCCGGGCTGCTACTAGCCTGGCCTAGCTGTATGTGTGACATATTATAAAGGAAACTGTTCCGGGCTGCTACTAGCCTGGCCTCGCTGTATGTGTGACATATTATAAAGGAAACTGTTCCAGGCTGCTACTAGCCTGGCCTCGCCGTATGTGTGACATATTATAAAGGAAACTGTTCCGGGCTGCTACTAGCCTGGCCTCGCTGTATGTGTGACATATTATACAGGAAACTGTTCCTGACTGCTACTAGCCTGGCCTCGCCGTATGTGTGACATATTATAAAGGAAACTGTTCCAGGCTGCTACTAGCCTGGCCTAGCTGTATGTGTGACATATTATAAAGGAAACTGTTCCAGGCTTCTACTAGCCAGGCCTAGCTGTATGTGTGACATATTATAAAGGAAACTGTTCCAGGCTGCTACTAGCCTGGCCTAGCTGTATGTGTGACATATTATAAAGGAAACTGTTCCAGGCTGCTACTAGCCAGACCTAGCTGTATGTGTGACATATTATAAAGGAAACTGTTCCGGGCTGCTACTAGCCTGGCCTAGCTGTATGTGTGACATATTATACAGGAAACTGTTCCGGGCTGCTACTAGCCTGGCCTAGCTGTATGTGTGACATATTATAAAGGAAACTTTTCCGGGCTGCTACTAGCCTGGCCTAGCTGTATGTGTGACATATTATACAGGAAACTGTTCCGGGCTGCTACTAGCCTGGCCTAGCTGTATGTGTGACATATTATAAAGGAAACTGTTCCGGGCTGCTACTAGCCTGGCCTAGCTGTATGTGTGACATATTATAAAGGAAACTGTTACGGACTGCTACTAGCCTAGCCTCACTGTATGTGTGACGTATTATACAGGAAACTGTTCCAGGCTGCTACTAGACTGGCCTCACTGTATGTGTGACATATTATACAGGAAACTGTTCCAGGCTGGTACTAGCCTGGCCTAGCTGTATGTGTGACATATTATAAAGGAAACTGTTCCAGGCTGGTACTAGCCTGGCCTCACTGTATGTGTGACATATTATAACGGAAACTGTTCCAGGCTGCTACTAGACTGGCCTCACTGTATGTGTGACATATTATAACGGAAACTGTTCCAGGCTGCTACTAGCTAGGCCTAGCTGTATGTGTGACATATTATAAAGGAAACTGTTCCGGGCTGCTACTAGCTAGGCCTAGCTGTATGTGTGACATATTATAAAGGAAACTGTTCCGGGCTGCTACTAGCCTGGCCTAGCTGTATGTGTGACATATTATAAAGGAAACTGTTCCGGGCTGCTACTAGGCTGGCCTAGCTGTATGTGTGACATATTATACAGGAAACTGTTACGGACTGCTACTAGCCTAGCCTCACTGTATGTGTGACATATTATAAAGGAAACTGTTCCAGGCTGGTACTAGCCTGGCCTAGCTGTATGTGTGACATATTATAAAGGAAACTGTTCCGGACTGCTACTAGCCTAGCCTCACTGTATGTGTGACATATTATACAGGAAACTGTTCCGGGCTGCTACTAGCCTGGCCTCGCTGTATGTGTGACGTATTACAAAGGAAATTGTTTCGGGCTTATGTACTGCTAAAACATGTCAGGAGTTCAACCAATTCCTCGAATTGGCAAAGCACAAATTAACCTGAAGCAGGTGCAGTAGACTGCTGGACAGCACATTCTGCTAAGGAAGAAGAAGTATCAAGCTATTCAACTGAAACTTGATGCCTTGACAAGTTTGAAAAGGCATGAAATTGATATAATGCACAATGCCATCGGTGCTTCTCACCTGCTTAAAATCTGAATGTCTAATTGTACACATCTGAATAGTTTGACTTTACTCTTATATAGGATATCATAACGAAAATAATTAAAATAAACTGTGATTTACGCTCATGTTGGCAATGTAATAAAACATGTATATATACATATATACAAATAAACATCTGCAATTGATACAACGAACATTTATCCTTGTCCATATAACATAATATGTAAAACATGTCAAATGTATCAAGTGCTTCCCGCTACAACAATTTGGGATCATACTAATGTTGACTTGTGAGTTTCCTATTTTGCAATGACCGTCAATTTTTATTTTACGACACCTTCTACCCCAGCTCATTTCATGGTCAGGATGACCTTCCATATCTGTCTGTCCCTTTTATATTACTACAATCTGACACATCATTCACTGTCACATAAGCTAATCATTTGTACTTTAATTGATTTAAAGAAGTAAGAATAATTTTTTTAATTTTTTTATTTTGGGGGGGGGGGGGGGAGAGGGTTGTTCAAACTAGCATGTAACCAAATAAAAAGTCGTGTACAATCAACCTGGGAAAGGGCCAACCGAAATAAATGTATTCCTTGATGAGTAAAATAGTGGAATGCAGAATTTAACTACTGTTGCATTTGGAATATTTGAGGATTTTTACTCTTTTTTAAAAAAATAGAAATTAAAATAAAAAGTGCAGCGGACTTTGTGATGATGCGGGCAGTGCCTGAAAACCAAGATTATTTTCTTTTTTAGCTTCAAATAATTATTTCTGTTATGTCTCCTGCTAGTAACATAGACCCTCAATAAAAAAATTATTAATATAAATAAATTACAGTATTTGGGGAACCTGGATGGATGTCAGCATTTGGGGAACTTGGATGGATGCCATTATTTGGGGAACCTGGATTGATGTCAGTATTTGGGGAACCAGGATGGATGTCAGTAGTTTTGGAACCTGGATGGATGTCAGTGTTTAGTTAACCTGGATGGATGTCAGTATTTGGGGAATCTGAATGGATGTCAGTGTTTGGGGAACCTGGATGGATGTCAGTATTTGGGGAACCTGGATGGATGTCAGTTTTGGGGGAACTTGGATGGATGTCAGTAGTTTTGGAACCTGGATGGATGTCAGTAGTTTTGGAACCTGTATGGATGTCAGTAATTGGGGAATCTGGATGGATGTCAGTAGTTTTGGAACCTGGATGGATGTCAGTGTTTGGGGAATCTGGATGGATGTCAGCATTGGGGGAACCTGGATGGATGTCAGCATTGGGGGAACCTGGATGGATGTCAGTGTTTGGGGAACCTGGATGGATGTCAGTATTTTTGGAATCTGGATGGATGTCAGTAGTTTTGGAACCTGTATGGCTGTCAGTATTTGGGGAATCTGGATGGATGTCAGTATTTGGGGAATCTGTATGGATGTCAGCATTGGGGGAACCTGGATGGATGTCAGCATTGGGTGAACCTGGATGGATGTCAGTATTTGGGGAATCTGGATTGATGTCAGTATTTTTGGAATCTGGATGGATGTCAGTAGTTTTGGAACCTGTATGACTGTCAGTATTTGGGGAACCTGGATGGATGTCAGTATTTGGGGAATCTGGATAGATGTCAGTATTTTTGGAACCTGGATGGATGTCAGTATTTTGGGAATCTGGATGGATGTCAGTATTTGGGGAACCTGTATGGATGTCAGTATTTGGGGGAACCAGGATGGATGTCAGCATTGGAGGAACCTGGATTGATGTCAGCAATAGGGGAACTTGGATGGATGTCAGTAGTTTTGGAACCTGGATGGATGTCAGCATTGGGGGAACCAGGATGGATGTCAGCATTGGGGCAACCTGGATGGATGTCTGTTTTGGGAATCTGTATGGATGTCAGCATTGGGGGAACCTGGATGGATGTCAGTGTTTGGGGGACCTGGATGGATGTCAGTAGTTTTGGAACCTGTATAGATGTCAGCATTGGGGGAACCTGGATTGATGTCGGCATTGGGGGAACATGGATGGATGTCAGTTTTTGGGGAACCTGGATGGATGTCAGTAGTTTTGGAACCTGTATAGATGTCAGCATTGGGGGAACCTGTATAGATGTCAGCATTGGGGGAACCTGGATTGATGTCAGCATTGGGGGAACATGGATGGATGTAAGTGTTTGGGGGACCTGGATGGATGTCAGTAGTTTTGGAACCTGTATAGATGTCAGCATTGGGGGAACCTGGATTGATGTCAGCATTGGGGGAACCTGGATGGATGTCAGTTTTTGGGGAACCTGGATGGATGTCAGCATTAGGAGAACTTGGATGGATGTCACTAGTTTTGGAACCTGTATGGATGTCAGCATTGGGGGACCCTGGATGGATGTCAGCATTGGGGGACCCTGGATGGATGTCAGCATTGGGAGAACCTGGATGTGTGTCAGTGTTTGGGGAACCTGGATGGATGTCAGTATTTGGGGAACCTGGATGGATGTCAGTGTTTGGGGAACCTGGATGGATGTCAGTATTTGGGGAACCTGGATGGATGTCAGTATTTGGGGAACCTGGATGGATGTCAGTATTTTTGGAACCTGGATGGATGTCAGTGTTTGGGGAACCTGGATGGATGTCAGTATTTGGGGAACCTGGATGGATGTCAGTGTTTGGGGAACCTGGATTGATGTCAGCAATAGGGGTACTTGGATGGATGTCAGTATTTGGGGAACCTGTATGGATGTCAGCATTGGGGGAACCTGGATTGATGTCAGCAATAGGGGAACTTGGATGGATGTCAGTAGTTTTGGAACCTGTATGGATGTCAGCATTAGGCGAACTTGGATGGACGTCAGTAGTTTTGGAACCTGTATGGATGTCAGCATTGGGGGAACCTGGATTGATGTCAGCAATAGGGGAACTTGGATGGATGTCAGTAGTTTTGGAACCTGGATTGATGTCAGCAATAGGGGAACTTGGATGGATGTCACTAGTTTTGGAACCTGTATGGATGTCAGCATTGGGGGAACCTGGATGGATGTCAGCATTGGGGGAACCTGGATGGATGTCTGTTTTGGGAACCTGTATGGATGTCAGCATTGGGGGAACTTGGATGGATGTCAGTATTTGGGGAACCTGGATGGATGTCAGTATTTGGGGAACCTGGATGGATGTCAGTATTTGGGAAACCTGGATGGATGTCAGTGTTTGGGGAACCTGGATGGATGTCAGTATTTGGGGAACCTGGATGGATGTAAGCATTTCTTATAAAAAAATATATTCTGTTATTCTCACAATGATGTTGTTAAGATGGAAATGTTCATGTCAGTTGTTTTGTTAAACAAAAATCGGCTTACTGGAAAAAGAATGTCAGTGTTTGATATGTGTACAACCTTGACTCTCATGTTGCATAGATTTATTTCAGTTTTGAGTAGACCGGAAGCAAGTAAGTGTTGTCACAGCTAATCCCTTCTCCACTATATAACAAAGCATTGTGATGTAATTTCATTGCAGCGATATCTACAGTGTAGATATCGCTTGATCTCATCCAAGCCATATCTCCTGAGGGAGCCAGTTTTGGATGATAAATAGAGAATCTCACCCGAGTGTCTTTTGATATCAAATATATCAACATGAGTTGATAAAAGTGGAAAAATTCCGAGGCTTGCCGAGGATTTTTGACACTTTTATCAACGAGTGTTGATATATTTGATATCAAAAGACACAAGGGTGAGATTTTATTTATCATCCAACATCATTCTTCCAACTTTTTCAATTTTTAGACAGTAATTAGCAGTGTTTTCAGTGTAAAAAGTACTGGTAACAGCTTCAGTAGCAGAGCCATTAGTGATGTCATTTGATTGTGATGTCAGTGATGTCACAATGGTCTGCAAAGCATTGTGATGTAATTTCATTGCAGCGATATCTACAGTGTAGATATCGCTTGATCTCACCCAAGCGATATCTCCTGTGGGAGCCAGTTTGGGATGATAAATCTAGTTTTCCAACACATCTAACATCGCTGTAAATCTACAGTGCAATCTGAACCAATTGTTCAAACACTTATGTACTTAACGTTTAATCCATAATAATGGTAATCTTTATTGATAATAAAACATCATGAGTAGACATAAGTAAAAACATGGCAGCACTTCCTGGTTACATCAAAAAGAGCTAAGTTGGATTAAAGGAATAAAAGCCGCATGAAGCTACTCACAATATCCAAGAAGTGAGTAGGCCTGAAGCGAGACTGGCACTTTGTTGTTTTGACAAGAGGACAAACCAAATCGACATGAACTTCAAACGTTACATTATCACACAACTGCAACTGCAATATGTCAGAGAAAGGTGATTGTGAGCAATTAAGTAAAGGACCCAGGCCTAGTTCTAGGGCAGATAACTGTATCCAATGTATCAACCCTGAGACGCAAAGGAAAGTTCAGTGAACACGGTGCAGAAGAAATATGACACGACAGAACTTGGCAGCTAAACCAGAAGGAAGACAAAAGCATCCCTCTAGATACAATGACTACATGGCCAAAAAGTAGTGACAGGATTATGAATAGCTTTCTTGAATTAAACACTAAATAAAATAACATTGAAGCTTTCGTAAATACCAAGACCGGGTGCCACTCACTCAGCTGTTTTTGATAAATGCTGCTGCTGGCTATGCCTGATAAGGTGCATGTACATGTTGTTTTGTAAACCCTACATGTAATACATGTACACTGCACAAAATTTGTCACAGTCGCAAAAACATTTTAATTTGTTATCACATACACATGTTGTGTTCTTAATTTCTTGTGTACACAATCATATTGTTATGGATCTGTAACACTGAGAGGGAGAGATAATACTGTCACAAGATCTGTCTGGCTGTCCATGGCTCGCCATCTTTATTGTGCAAATATCTTGAAGTGACAATACAGTCTCTCTAGGTTTGAGATAACGGGGTTCAAATGTATGTCAATAATAACACTTAAAACAATTTGGCTCAATAATAAAACTTATCTAAGAGCAAGATGAATGCATGACCTGTCACAATCTAAGTCTATATAGCTAGGGCAAAATACATTTTTATGAAACAGTATACAACTTTTGTTCTACCAGTTCTACCTGTTCTATTTTCATAGTTCAAACTTAAAAACAAAATATTCCTATTTTCCTTTTATGACAAATAATTCCATTTAATTTCAGTTATCTATTAACAGTATTTAAACTTTTCACTTTGGAGAAAGGGTTGAAAAGGGAAACATACCTTGAGCCTGGAAAGCTATAGGCTGAAATAGTTCCTGGAGCAGAAGTTCTGCTGAGCAGTGCCATATGTCACAAAGATACCTACTAGTAAACTGTACTGATGATTTGTACCAAGTCTTCAACACACTTGACGAGGGGTGGTGAGCCAAACTATGAAGGATGAATAGTACATCCTTAACAGTTTGCATGTATTAAATACAATACTATCCGTGCATACAGGCTGCATTTGAACCAAATACACAAGCAGGCAGCATATTACTGCATGCATCTAAGTGACTAGGTGACTACGTTGATGAAAACAGACAAGGTTGGTTACCACACTGTCATCAAGTATCTGAAAGGGCTCACTCCAACAGCCATCAATGCAGACACTGTGTCAACTTTAGGGGATGATGTTCCTTCCTTTGCCACTGTCAAGAGATGGGATGTGGAGAGCCTCGAAGATAAGAAACACCACTCAGGAACATGTTGCTAAAATACATGAGATGATTACAGATGATTAACGGAATCACTCGTCACATATCCAATACAGTAGGCATCTCTCATGACAGAGCTGATAACATTCTGAGGAATGTACTGGGCATGACAAAGGTTTCAGCATGCTGGACTCCATAGCTTTTGATTACTGATCAGAAACAGCTAAGGTTCATCATCACTCGTAAGAATTTAAGTAATTTGGAAGCAGAGTGAGCGAATGTGTTGAGCGATTTGTAACCATGGATGACTGTTGGGTTCACCAGTATGGGTTCATGCAGTGGAAACATCTAACATCTCCTCCGATAAAGAAGTCAAAGTCTGTTCCATCATCTGGTAAGGTGATGGCTTCGTTTTAGATTCCAAAGGAAAATACTTTTATTGGATAATCTGTGTGAGAATATTGAGACTAGACAATGAGGAAAACTCACTAAAGGTGCGTTGTTCCACCAGGACAATGCACCTGTGCACAAGTCTGTTGTAACCATGGCTGCCCTGCATGACTGCAGCCTTGAACTCATTGAATATCCTCCCTGTTCCCCAGATTTGGAACCTTCAGATTTCCACCTCTTTCCAAACCTGAAGAAAGACCTGTCTGGCAAGCATTACGCAAGTGATGATGTCGTCATTTCTGCTTTGGAGGATCTTGTGCACCACCAGGAAGAATCCTTCTACACCAGTGGGATCCAGGCACTCCGGCATCATTGGAAGAAGTATGTAGACCACAGAGTGGATTATGTTGATACATAATTATCAACCAACTTCAACAAAGCAGTACCTCATAGTTACGGTCAAAACATCCTCTATACCCATGTCATCTCACACACATTCTCAACGCCGAGGTCCACACAAACACATCCTCTATATCCATGTCATCACACACACATCCTCAATACCCATGTCATCATACACACACATCTTCTATATCCAAGTCATCACACACACATCCTCAATACCCATTTCATCATACACACACATCCCCTTTACCCATGTCACCATACACACACATCCTGTATACCTATGTCACCATACACACACAGCCTCTATACCCATGTCACCATACACACACACATCTTCTATACCAATGTCCACACATACACATCCCCTTTACCCATGTCAATATACACACACATCCCCTATACCCATGTCACCATACACATATCCCCTATACCCATGTTACCATACACATATCCCCTATACCCATGTCACCATACACACACATCCTGTATACCTATGTCACCATACACACACATCCTCTATACCCATGTCACCATACACACACACATCTTCTATACCAATGTCCACACATACACATCCCCTTTACCCATGTCAATATACACACACATCCCCTATACCCATGTCACCATACACATATCCCCTATACCCATGTTACCATACACATATCCCCTTTACCCATGTCACCATACACACACATCCTGTATACCTATGTCACCATACACACACATCCTCTATACCCATGTCACCATACACACACACATCTTCTATACCAATGTCCACACATACACATCCCCTTTACCCATGTCAATATACACACACATCCCCTATACCCATGTCACCATACACATATCCCCTATACCCATGTCACCATACACACACATCCCCTATACCCATGTCACCATACACATATCCCCTATACCCATGTCACCATACACACACATATCCCCTATACCCATGTCACCATACACATATCCCCTATACCCATGTCACCATACACACACATATCCCCTAAACCCATGTCACCATACACATATCCCCTATACCCATGTCACCATACACATTTCCCCTATACCCATGTTACCATACACATATCCCCTATACCCATGTCACCATACACATATCCCCTATACCCATGTCACCATACACACACATCCTCTATACCCATGTCACCATACACATATCCCCTATACCCATGTCACCATACACATATCCCCTATAACCATGTCACCATACACATATCACCACACACATATCCTCTATACCCTTGTCACCATACACATATCCCCTATACCCATCTTACCATACACACATATCCCCTATACCCATGTCACCATACACATATCCCCTATACCCATGTCACCATACACATATCCCCTATACCCATGTCACCATACACATATCCCCTATACCCATGTCACCATACACACACATCCCCTATACCCATGTTACCACACACATATCCCCTATACCCATGTTACCACACATGCACATCCCCTATACCCCGGTCACCATACACACACATCCTCAATACCCCTGTCACCACACACACACACATCCTCTATACCCATGTCACTACACACACACACACACACACACACATCCCCTATAACCCATGTTACCACACACATATCCCCTATACCCATGTTACCACACACACACATCCCCTATACACCTGTCACCATACATACACATCCTCAATACCCATGTCACAATACACACACATTATCTATACCTGTGTCACCATACACACACATCCTCTATACCCATGTCACCACACATACATCCCCTATACCCATGTACCCACACACGCATCGTCTATACCCATGTCACCACATACACACACATCCTCTGTACCCATGTCACCACACACACACACATCCTCTTTACCCATGTCACCACACACACACACATCCTCTATACCCATGACACTACACACACACACACACACACACACATCCTCTTTACCCATGTCACCACACACACACACACATCCTCTATACCCATGTCACAACACACGCACACACATCCTCTGTACCCATGTTACTTCACACATACACACATCTTCTGTACCCATGTCACCACACACACACACATCCTCTGTACCCATGTCACCACACACACACACACAACCTCTATACCCATGTCACCACACACACACACACACACATCCTCTTTACCCATGTCACCACACACACACACACATCCTCTATACCCATGTCACTACACACGCAAACACATCCTCTGTACCCATGTCACCACACACACACACATCCTCTCTACCCATGTCACCACACACACACACATCTTCTGTACCCATGTCACCACACACACACACATCCTCTGTACCCACGTCACCACACACACACACACATCCTCTGTACCCATGTCACCACACACACACACATCCTCTGTACCCATGTCACCACACACACACACATCTTCTGTACCCATGTCACCACACACACACACACACACATCCTCTGTACCCATGTCACCACACACACACACACATCCTCTGTACCCATGTCACCACACACACACACACATCCTCTGTACCCATGTCACCACACACACACACATACTCTGTACCCATGTCACCACACACACACACATCTTCTGTACCCATGTCACCACACTATAATCAAAATGATATTGTGGCAAGGAAACATGACAGGAAGCTTCAAGCAGCATTAAATACAAAACCATGAACATGGTTAGAATTCCTTCAATGTCCAAACTCTACTCCATCTCAACAGGGGATGCCATTTTCATTGATTATACTTGACAATGGTATGCACATTCAAATTGAAAATATGAGTTCATGTGAGGTTTTCATTTGAATGGATGATGGCAATCATTACCACAGCATTAAACCAAGCAGTTTCATCCATATTCTTGCTTTCTGATTTTGTCCTAATCACTCGTTATGAAGCCAGCATGTCTTGATTGCAAGTGGCGCGTGAGGTAGATCGTGAGAGGCTCTGCCTTGTCTGGGAAGCGCTGGCTTTACACCTACCTCTGCCTGCCCATGGAATACGGCTGCGATCAATGGTTGCTATGGCTACTCTGACGCAAGTAGACATAACGGGTTCTGTAGAAAACACGTAGAAAAGCCCCTGTTGTTCAGAGTTCGAGAAAAAGTATGGGCAATAGTGTGATTGATAGGTATATTGCAAAGCAACTCAAATACACAAACATTAAGCATGCATGATTGAACAAGACTTGGATGTATTAATAGACTTGAACAGTAATGATACTACAGCTTATAAACAGATCACAATCAGCTCAAACTAATTAAAATTGCATGGGTCTGGTTTGGGTAATACCATAGATTGTTTATTCTAAGAGGTTCCTAATGGAATAGAAAGGTTGACTTTCACCGAAGCCTGTTGTGTTTCAAAGGGTTTCAATCACAATATTGATTCTTCAGTCCAACTAGAGGTTATGGCGCAGGCTGACACAGAATAATGAGGAACTAAATATTATACCCTGAACTGTATACAACATACACATATGCGCCCAAGTTATGTCAAGTACATGAGTGAGTGAGTGAGTTTGGTTTTACGCCGCTTTTAGCAATATTCCAGCAATATCACGGCGGGGGACACCAGAAATGGGCTTCACATATCGTACCCATGTCGGGAATCGAACCCCGGTCTTCGGGGTGACGAGCGTACGCTTTAACCACTAGGCTACCCGACCGCCCCTCAAGTACATGAGGAGTATGGCGTTGAGGGCAGGTGAAATGGGATTTAACTTTGCGTCCACGATTAGTGCACTTATATAGGGATAGGGATAGGGATGTGCATGTGCATGCGCATGTGCATGCGCATGCGCATGTGCGCCTGTGTGTGTGTGTGTTTAAGATACCATGCTCCAGTTTAACATGAATAATCCACTTAGACACAGTATACTGATTCTGAGCAAACCAAACTTCTTTTAGTCCCTTGATGACCAGACAGGGTAACAATAAGTACCATCTTTTAATATCTTTTGGTATGATGCTGCCAGGGATCAAACCTCGGACCTTCCGCTCTCCGGGCGGACACTCGATCACGGCGGTAGTCCTATGGTGTTGAAGTCAGGCAAGAATGTAATTTATGTGGTGACACAAGGCACTTACGGCAGTCTGTTGATACAAAGTTAAATGATGTATATGTCTTACAATGTATTTAGTGATACAACAAAATTGTCCCTGTGATCAATGGGGATAGACCCAACATGTCAACCTATAACCTGTTACACAAGACACATTTCAAAACAGCATATTTTCTTCAACACAGACCTTCTGGAAAAATATTTTTGTGTAGAAGGGAATGTGTACATACTGACAAAGGGTTTCAATTGTTTTTCTCAACTACTGCTAGCATGTACCACCTTAAATAGCATGTCAACAACGGTTTAAGTGGCATGCCCCATGGTGCCATTATTATGCTATTTCAATAAACATACTGTGTTACAAGTCAACATACTGTCATAGCGACTGATTTATGACATCCATTGTCTGAAGAACATTTGATTGCAAAGGCTCATTACCCTGGAGCCATGACATCTATATGCCTTGAAACACTTAATTGCTGTTATTTATTAGATGCTAATCCTATTTGTTAATCCCCATTTTTGTGTACATCGACAGTCTGCCATCCTGAACAGGATGTGCAAGTATGTCACTGATGATTTACTGTTTGCATTTATATTTATTACTTACTAAATGTCAGGTGACCTTGGCTATATAAGCCTTGGTCCAGAGAGGAGAAAACCCCATCGGCATCTATTCCAAATCTCAAAATTCCCAATTATATATAAGCAACCCCTAAAGCCCCCTCTTAGGCTTGCACAGGCCACCTTCGCCCCTTTCGGAAACACATTAAATGGCCTGGCCGGGCCCGTGTGCGAAATACGCATCAGTCGGAAAGCGCACGTTAAATCTCCAAAGTAAGTAAGTAAGTAAGGAGAAAAGAAAAAAAGAAAGGTCTTACCCTTAGCCTAGCTAGGGTTAGGCTGGGTGCTCCGGGGCACCTAGACAACAACAACTACCACTATGTGCTGACCAGGCACATAGTGTCTTTTGTATGTATATATCAACATGTATAAAGTAGAACTGTATATACCGCAAGCCATCGTCTCCAAGTTGTCACTTCCTACAGGAACCATACGTCGGCCCTTTGCATATACGAGTATGCAAAATGTTCATTATTCAACGTCGGACCGACATGCCTTGTTAATTTGGTGGAGCTATCGGGTATGACAGACTTCTTAGTCTGTCCTTTCCTGTACCTCTTTGCAGCATGGCATATGGTTCACAAAACTGTAGGAAGTGACAGTCTCTTATTAAAAGGATATACTACCTTCCTGGAGGCCAATCACCAAGAACGAAGAAATGGCCTTTAACAAGATTGAAGAAAGAACAAGAACCTCTCCGATCAAGAACAAGTTCTCCGATCCCAAACCTTCCCTGCTCGAATATCTTAGCAACACTGCTAAGACTTCCCCTTCAAGATGTCGTTCCTGCACATGACCTAAGAAAGGAAGTATACACCCCTATCCCACAGAGACCCGACCACAGCCATCTTCATGCAGACCCTGCACAATACAGAAACCGCCTCACGGGCACCTACAAGATGGACACTGTGTACAAGATATCTCATTGGGACTTACTAATTTGTGTTTACTTACATGGACTCAATCAAGGATATATATTGTGTGACTGTTGAATAGTGCAACCAGGTATGTTTAATCAAAGCCAGTATAGTAATGCCAAAATGTGTCTTTCCAAAATTCAGTTTTGTATGTGTGCAATATACTCCAAATTACATCTTTAGTCAGCTAGATCTTTGAAGTTATTGTGTAGGGAATCTTTGAAATGTCTCCAGGCCACGCCAGACATATAGTTGCAGCTAGGGCCCAGACAAACCTAAGCTGTAGGGTTATCGAGTCACACCTCTAAGCTCGACTCGTAATTTCAAAAATCTAAACGACAAAATTTGTCATTTGTTACAAGTAATTAATGTGCACAGTTTGGTACAAAACTGAATGTATTGTCTAGGACTTTGAATTCAGATTAGGGGTATTCTTGGGTGAGCCACCCCTACACATATGTTTATTGTATGTCAGTATTAAGTAATTAACAGCACAGCAGTATTCAGCATTTCAGAGTTTTGATGTCGGAATTAAGGATTTTAATTTTTTTTTCTTGGGCATCGCACCCACAATATCTGGGCAAGCTCCGTCAAAGACACGGGAAGAGCACTCATTGTACTTAAAAGGGCAATAGTACCCACAAGTACCGTTTGAGTCACGCGGTAAAGCTAGACTCCTGGTTTCAAATTTCTTTATGCGAAATATTTGCTGAGATGTTTAATTTGTACTTTTTATGACATTACTCATTATCATTATTCGGTACTGAGTCGCACCGCCAAGCCAGACTCCTGAATTCAAAGA
Organism: Haliotis cracherodii; assembly: GCF_022045235.1. NCBI lineage: Eukaryota > Metazoa > Mollusca > Gastropoda > Lepetellida > Haliotidae > Haliotis > Haliotis cracherodii. The sequence goes on from NW_027266286.1 coordinate 38,770,317, forward strand.
ACCTTCAGTGATATATTTATTGAATCTGTGAAAAGCAGTAATTACCTTGTAGTGAAATTGCACATTACAAAGATCACTTGGTTAGTTTTCAAACTGGCACTAATTCAAATTGGCTAGATGATCACTTTCATACCGTCATTGCATAGATATATTTGTTGCATAAGGATTTCATATAACTGATTTTGATCACATTTGCATGGTTGTTTTCCTTGGTGAAAAAGTTCACACACATCAATTTGGACTCATGAAAGCTTGGGGTCCAAGCTTCACGTAACGGAGGGAAGTTGTCATAGCGACTGATTTACGACATTCATTGTCTGAAGAACATTTGATTGCAAAGGCTCATTACCCTGGAGCCATGACATCTATATGCCTTGAAACACTTAATTGCTGTTATTTATTAGATGCTAATCCTATTTGTTAATCCCCATTTTTGTGTACATCGACAGTCTGCCATCCTGAACAGGATGTGCAAGTATGTCACTGATGATTTACTGTTTACATTTATATTTATTACTTACTAAATGTCAGGTGACCTTGGTCCAGAGAGGAGAAAAGAAAAAAAGAAAGGTCTTACCCTTAGCCTAGCTAGGGTTAGGCTGGGTGCTCCTGGGCACCTAGACAACAACCACTACCACTATGTGCTGACCAGGCACATAGTGTCTTTTGTATGTATATATCAACGTGTATAAAGTAGAACTGTATATACCGCAAGCCATCGTCTCCAAGTTGTCACTTCCTACAGGAACCATACGTCGGCCCCTTGCATATACGAGTATGCAAATTATTCATTAATCAACGTCGGACCGCCACGCGTTGTTAATACACCCTGTGATACAACATGTCAACATACACCCTGTGTAAAAACATGTCAACATACACCCTGTGATACAACATGTCAACATACACCCTGTGTAAAAACATGTCAACATACACCCTGGGTAAAAACATGTCAACATACACCCTGTGTAAAAACATGTCAACATACACCCTGGGTAAAAACATGTCAACATACACCCTGTGTAAAAACATGTCAACATACACCCTGTGTAAAAACATGTCAACATACACCATGTGTTACAACATGTCAACATACACCCTGTGTAAAAACATGTCAACATACACCCTGTGATACAACATGTCAACATACACCTTGTGATACAACATGTCAACATACACCCTGTGTATAAACATGTCAACATACACCCTGTGTATAAACATGTCAACATACACCCTGTGATACAACATGTCAACATACACCCTGTGTAAAAACATGTCAACATACACCCTGTGATACATTTCAACATACAACCTGTGTAAAAACATGTCAACATACACCCTGTGTAAAAACATGTCAACATACCCCCGTGTAAAAACATGTCAAAATACACCCTGTGATACAACATGTCAACATACACCTTGTGATACAACATGTCAACATACACCCTGTGTAAAAACATGTCAACATACACCCTGTGTAAAATCATGTCAACATACACCCTGTGTAAAAACATGTCAATATACACCCTGTGTTACAACATGTCAATATACACCCTCTGATAAAACATGTCAACATACACCCTGTGATACAACATGTCAACATACACCATGTGTTACAACATGTCAACATACACCCTGTGTAAAAACATGTCAACATACATCCTGTGTAAAAACATGTCAATATGTTCACATACATCCTGGGATACATGAAGCAATACCTGTATGTCCACATACACTTTGGGATCCATGAATCAATATGTTCACATACATCCTATGATGCATGAAGCAATACCTGTATGTCCACATACACTCTGGGATACATGAAGCAATACCGGCATGTCCACATACACCCTGGGATACATGAAGCAATACTGGTATGTCTACATACACTCTGGGATACATGAAGCAATACCGGTATGTCCACATACACCTTGGGATACATGAAGCAATAGCAGTATGTCCACATACACCCTGGGATACAGGAAGCAATATGTCCACATACACGTTGGATACATGAAGCAATATGTTCACATACATCCTGGGATACATGAAGCAATACCGGTATGTCCACATACACCCTGGGATACATGAAGCAATACCAGCATGTCTACATACACCCTGGGATACATGAAGCAATATGTCCACATACACCCTGGGATACATGAGGCAATACCGGTATGTCCACATACATCCTGTGATAAATGAAGCAATACCGGCATGTCTACATACATCTTGGGATACATGAAGCAATACAGGCATGTCCACATACACTCTGGGATACATGAAGCAATACTGGCATGTCCACATACACCCTGGGATACATGAAGCAATACTGGCATGTCCACATACACCCTGGAATACCTGAGGCAATACCGGCATGTCCACATACACCCTGGGATACATGAAGCAATACCGGCATGTCTACATACACCCTGGGATACATGAAGCAATACCGGTATGTCTACATACACCCTGGGATACATGAAGCAATACCGGCATGTCTACATACACCCTGGGATACATGAAGCAATACCGGTATGTCTAAATACACCCTTGGTTACATGAAGCAATGCCGGTATGTCTAAATACACTCTGGGTTACATGAAGCAATACCGGTTTGTCCACATACACCCTTGGTTACATGGAGCAATACCGGTATGTCTAAATACACTCTGGGTTACATGAAGCAATACCGGTTTGTCCACATACACCCTTGGTTACATGAAGCAATACCGGTATGTCTAAATACACCCTTGGTTACATGAAGCAATACCGGTATATCTAAATACACTCTGGGTTACATGAAGCAATACCGGCATGTCTACATACACCCTGGGATACATGAAGCAATACCGGCATGTCTACATACACCCTGGGATACATGAAGCAATACCGGTATGTCTACATACACCCTTGGTTACATGAAGCAATACCGGCATGTCTACATACACCCTGGGATACATGAAGCAATACCGGTATGTCTACATACACCCTTGGGTGAAGCAATACTGGCATGTCTACATACACCCTGGGATACATGAGGCAATACCGGTATGTCTACATACACCCTGGGATACATGAAGCAATACCGGCATGTCTACATACACTCTGGGTTACATGAAGCAATACCGGTTTGTCTACATACACCCTGGGATCCATGAATCAATATGTTCACATACATCCTATGATGCATGAAGCAATACCTGTATGTCTACATACACCCTGGGATACATGAAGCAATACCGGCATGTCTACATACACCCTGGGATACATGAAGCAATACCCGTATGTCTACATACACCCTTGGTTACATGAAGCAATACCGGTATGTCTACATACACCCTGGGATACATGAAGCAATACCGGCATGTATACATACACCCTGGGATACATGAAGCAATACCGGTATGTCTACATACACCCTTGGTTACATGAAGCAATACCGGTATGTCTAAATACACTCTGGGTTACATGAAGCAATACCGGCATGTATACATACACCCTGGGATACATGAAGCAATACCAGCATGTCTACATACACCCTGGGATACATGAAGCAATACCGGCATGTCTACATACACCCTGGGATACATGAAGCAATACCGGTATGTCTAAATACACCCTTGGTTACATGAAGCAATGCCGGTATGTCTAAATACACTCTGGGTTACATGAAGCAATACCGGTTTGTCCACATACACCCTTGGTTACATGAAGCAATACCGGTATGTCTAAATACACTCTGGGTTACATGAAGCAATACCGGTTTGTCCACATACACCCTTGGTTACATGAAGCAATACCGGTATGTCTAAATACACCCTTGGTTACATGAAGCAATACCGGTATATCTAAATACACTCTGGGTTACATGAAGCAATACCGGCATGTCTACATACACCCTGGGATACATGAAGCAATACCGGCATGTCTACATACACCCTGGGATACATGAAGCAATACCGGTATGTCTACATACACCCTTGGTTACATGAAGCAATACCGGCATGTCTACATACACCCTGGGATACATGAAGCAATACCGGTATGTCTACATACACCCTTGGGTGAAGCAATACTGGCATGTCTACATACACCCTGGGATACATGAGGCAATACCGGTATGTCTACATACACCCTGGGATACATGAAGCAATACCGGCATGTCTACATACACTCTGGGTTACATGAAGCAATACCGGTTTGTCTACATACACCCTGGGATCCATGAATCAATATGTTCACATACATCCTATGATGCATGAAGCAATACCTGTATGTCTACATACACCCTGGGATACATGAAGCAATACCGGCATGTCTACATACACCCTGGGATACATGAAGCAATACCCGTATGTCTACATACACCCTTGGTTACATGAAGCAATACCGGTATGTCTACATACACCCTGGGATACATGAAGCAATACCGGCATGTATACATACACCCTGGGATACATGAAGCAATACCGGTATGTCTACATACACCCTTGGTTACATGAAGCAATACCGGTATGTCTAAATACACTCTGGGTTACATGAAGCAATACCGGTATGTCCACATACACCCTAGGATACATGAAGCAATACCAGCATGTCTACATACACCCTGGGATACATGAAGCAATATGTCCACATACACCCTGGGATACATGAGGCAATACCGGTATGTCCACATACATCCTGTGATAAATGAAGCAATACCGGCATGTCTACATACACTTTGGGTTACATGGAGCAATACCGGTTTGTCCACATACACCCTTGGTTACATGAAGCAATACCGGTATGTCTAAATACACTCTGGGTTACATGAAGCAATACCGGTTTGTCCACATACACCCTTGGTTACATGAAGCAATACCGGTATGTCTAAATACACCCTTGGTTACATGAAGCAATACCGGTATGTCTAAATACACTCTGGGTTACATGAAGCAATACCGGCATGTCTACATACACCCTGGGATACATGAAGCAATACCGGCATGTCTACATACACCCTGGGATACATGAGGCAATACCGGTATGTCTACATACATCCTGTGATAAATGAAGCAATACCGGCATGTCTACATACACCCTGGGATACATGAAGCAATACCGGTATGTCTACATACACCCTTGGTTACATGAAGCAATACCGGTATGTCTAAATACACTCTGGGTTACATGGAGCAATACCGGTTTGTCCACATACACCCTTGGTTACATGAAGCAATACCGGTATGTCTAAATACACTCTGGGTTACATGAAGCAATACCGGTTTGTCCACATACACCCTTGGTTACATGAAGCAATACCGGTATGTCTAAATACACCCTTGGTTACATGAAGCAATACCGGTATGTCTAAATACACTCTGGGTTACATGAAGCAATACCGGCATGTCTACATACACCCTGGGATACATGAAGCAATACCGGCATGTCTACATACACCCTGGGATACATGAGGCAATACCGGTATGTCCACATACATCCTGTGATAAATGAAGCAATACCGGCATGTCTACATACACCCTGGGATACATGAAGCAATACCGGTATGTCTACATACACCCTTGGTTACATGAAGCAATACCGGTATGTCTAAATACACTCTGGGTTACATGGAGCAATACCGGTTTGTCCACATACACCCTTGGTTACATGAAGCAATACCGGTATGTCTAAATACACTCTGGGTTACATGAAGCAATACCGGTTTGTCCACATACACCCTTGGTTACATGAAGCAATACCGGTATGTCTAAATACACCCTTGGTTACATGAAGCAATACCGGTATGTCTAAATACACTCTGGGTTACATGAAGCAATACCGGCATGTCTACATACACCCTGGGATACATGAAGCAATACCGGCATGTCTACATACACCCTGGGATACATGAAGCAATACCGGTATGTCTACATACACCCTTGGTTACATGAAGCAATACCGGCATGTCTACATACACCCTGGGATACATGAAGCAATACCGGTATGTCTACATACACCCTTGGGTGAAGCAATACTGGCATGTCTACATACACCCTGGGATACATGAGGCAATACCGGTATGTCTACATACACCCTGGGATACATGAAGCAATACCGGCATGTCTACATACACTCTGGGTTACATGAAGCAATACCGGTTTGTCTACATACACCCTGGGATCCATGAATCAATATGTTCACATACATCCTATGATGCATGAAGCAATACCTGTATGTCTACATACACCCTGGGATACATGAAGCAATACTGGCATGTCTACATACACCCTGGGATACATGAAGCAATACCGGTATGTCTACATACACCCTTGGTTACATGAAGCAATACCGGTATGTCTAAATACACTCTGGGTTACATGAAGCAATACCGGTATGTCCACATACACCCTGGGATACATGAAGCAATACCAGCATGTCTACATACACCCTGGGATACATGAAGCAATATGTCCACATACACCCTGGGATACATGAGGCAATACCGGTATGTCCACATACATCCTGTGATAAATGAAGTAATACCGGCATGTCTATATACACCCTGGGATACATGAAGCAATACCGGTATGTCTACATACACCCTTGGTTACATGAAGCAATACCGGTATGTCTAAATACACTCTGGGTTACATGGAGCAATACCGGTTTGTCCACATACACCCTTGGTTACATGAAGCAATACCGGCATGTCTAAATACACTCTGGGTTACATGAAGCAATACCGGTTTGTCCACATACACCCTTGGTTACATGAAGCAATACCGGTATGTCTAAATACACCCTTGGTTACATGAAGCAATACCGGTATGTCTAAATACACTCTGGGTTACATGAAGCAATACCGGCATGTCTACATACACCCTGGGATACATGAAGCAATACCGGCATGTCTACATACACCCTGGGATACATGAGGCAATACCGGTATGTCCACATACATCCTGTGATAAATGAAGCAATACCGGCATGTCTACATACACCCTGGGATACATGAAGCAATACCGGTATGTCTACATACACCCTTGGTTACATGAAGCAATACCGGTATGTCTAAATACACTCTGGGTTACATGGAGCAATACCGGTTTGTCCACATACACCCTTGGTTACATGAAGCAATACCGGTATGTCTAAATACACTCTGGGTTACATGAAGCAATACCGGTTTGTCCACATACACCCTTGGTTACATGAAGCAATACCGGTATGTCTAAATACACCCTTGGTTACATGAAGCAATACCGGTATGTCTAAATACACTCTGGGTTACATGAAGCAATACCGGCATGTCTACATACACCCTGGGATACATGAAGCAATACCGGCATGTCTACATACACCCTGGGATACATGAAGCAATACCGGTATGTCTACATACACCCTTGGTTACATGAAGCAATACCGGCATGTCTACATACACCCTGGGATACATGAAGCAATACCGGTATGTCTACATACACCCTTGGGTGAAGCAATACTGGCATGTCTACATACACCCTGGGATACATGAGGCAATACCGGTATGTCTACATACACCCTGGGATACATGAAGCAATACCGGCATGTCTACATACACTCTGGGTTACATGAAGCAATACCGGTTTGTCTACATACACCCTGGGATCCATGAATCAATATGTTCACATACATCCTATGATGCATGAAGCAATACCTGTATGTCTACATACACCCTGGGATACATGAAGCAATACCGGCATGTCTACATACACCCTGGGATACATGAAGCAATACCGGTATGTCTACATACACCCTTGGTTACATGAAGCAATACCGGTATGTCTAAATACACTCTGGGTTACATGAAGCAATACCGGTATGTCCACATACACCCTGGGATACATGAAGCAATACCAGCATGTCTACATACACCCTGGGATACATGAAGCAATATGTCCACATACACCCTGGGATACATGAGGCAATACCGGTATGTCCACATACATCCTGTGATAAATGAAGTAATACCGGCATGTCTATATACACCCTGGGATACATGAAGCAATACCGGTATGTCTACATACACCCTTGGTTACATGAAGCAATACCGGTATGTCTAAATACACTCTGGGTTACATGGAGCAATACCGGTTTGTCCACATACACCCTTGGTTACATGAAGCAATACCGGCATGTCTAAATACACTCTGGGTTACATGAAGCAATACCGGTTTGTCCACATACACCCTTGGTTACATGAAGCAATACCGGTATGTCTAAATACACCCTTGGTTACATGAAGCAATACCGGTATGTCTAAATACACTCTGGGTTACATGAAGCAATACCGGTATGTCTAAATACACTCTGGGTTACATGAAGCAATACCGGCATGTCTACATACACCCTGGGATACATGAAGCAATACCGGTTTGTCCACATACACCCTGGGATACATGAAGGAATACTGGTATGTCTAAATACACCCTGGGATACATGAAGCAATACCGGTTTGTCGACATACACCCTTGGTTACATGAAGCAATACCGGTATGTCTAAATACACCCTTGGTTACATGAAGCAATACCGGTATGTCTAAATACACTCTGGGTTACATGAAGCAATACCGGTATGTCTAAATACACCCTTGGTTACATGAAGCAATACCGGTATGTCTAAATACACCCTTGGTTACATGAAGCAATACCGGTATGTCTAAATACACTCTGGGTTACATGAAGCAATACCGGTATGTCTAAATACACCCTGGGTTACATGAAGCAATACCGGTTTGTCCACATACACCCTGGGATACATGAAGCAATACCGGTATGTCTAAATACACCCTTGGTTACATGAAGCAATACCGGTATGTCTAAATACACCCTTGGTTACATGAAGCAATACCGGTATGTCTAAATACACTCTGGGTTACATGAAGCAATACCAGCATGTCTACATACACCCTGGGTTACATGAAGCAATACCGGTATGTCCACATACTCCCTGGGATACATTCATCTGGTGACTGAAGGGCTGTCAACATGGTCTCTATCTAGTCTGCTGTAGTCAGCACCAGTCAGGAACTGTATATATATATGAAGCAGTATGTCCACTTACACCATGTGAAGCATGAAGCAATATGTCAACATACACCATGTGATGCTCATCTTTGGACTTTTGTATTTTATCTATATATATATTTTTTTTTCTACCTCTCAGTGATTACTCAATATACTGACATGAATAACAGCCAGGAACAGACACATTTTGATGGGTGTTTTATACAGACAGCTTTCTGCTAGTGCTGAATAAATTACATATGTTGTCAAAATCAGTACTTTCTACTGTACCATACTGAGTTAGGTATTTGTTAGAAACTTACACACAATCAAGTTTGACTAGTTTCTTCAGAGGAATTCCTGCCAAAGAATAACAAAATTCCCTCGTATCTCCAAGAGGTCTTCATCATGGTGAGGAGGCCAGCTGCCATTGCCCATATGATTACTGAGCTAGAATGTCACCATATTCTTCCATCCACTGACTTCCACAGAGGAGGAACGATTACTACCACTTCCCAAGGTGGCCCAACACTTCGAACCACAGAATGGGAAGACAGTCACATGACTTACCTGTAACACTGACTTTACAGCAGAGTGTCTACACACAGGAATCTCACCCTTCATTCATGCATTAATAATGATGCCAGCCAGTCAGCCAACAGTGCTCTCCCTTTACTTGATGGGCTATAACTATTCACATATTTAATAAGCTCTACAGGAGCCAGCCACAGTCAAAATGTGATGTGTCTTCAGTGACTATTCAGCTTTAGCTATGGATTACAAGTTATAAACTAATGCAGTCTTTTTAACTCAAAGACCTTTTTCTCAATTACTATTTATTTAAAGTTTGAGACATGATGGGCTTTATTACCAATCAGGTTAGAAATAACCAAGTTCAGGAAAATCATATATGCGCTTGTGCAAATATCACTTCACACACCAGTGTAGTGTTTGCTTCATCCCAACATCACTGTTGATGCCATTAAAATCTTATTGTGACTTAGGTCAAAATGACGTCACACTAGAAAAGACATCATAGCTGATGATTATTGACGCCATTCATCAATTGTGGTCTAAGAGCGGTTGTAATAGGTGCATTTTTATCTAAAGGGGAGCTGAAAAGGGTTAAGAAAGGATTAAGTATTGAGGACTGACCTACATACATGTCATCACAAGGACTGACCTACATACATGTCATCACAAGGACTGACCTACATACATGTCATCACAAGGACTGACCTACATACATGTCATCACAAGGACTGACCTTCATACATGCCATCACAAGGACTGTCCTACATACATGTCATCACAAGGACTGACCTTCATACATGTCATCACACGGACTGACCTTCATACATGTCATCACAAGGACTGTCCTACATACATGTCATCACAAGGACTGTCCTACATACATGTCATCACAAGGACTGACCTACATACATGTCATCACACGGACTGTCCTACATACATGTCATCACAAGGACTGACCTACATAATGTCATCACAAGGACTGACCTTCATTCATGTCATCACAAGGACTGACCTACATACATGTCATCATAAGGACTGACCTACATACATGTCATCACAAGGACTGACCTTCATACATGTCATCACAAGGACTATCCTACATACATGTCATCACAAGGACTGTCCTACATACATGTCATCACAAGGACTGTCCTTTGTACATGTCATCACACGGACTGACCTTCATACATGTCATCACACGGACTGACCTTCATTCATGTCATCACAAGGACTGACCTACATACATGTCATCATAAGGACTGACCTACATACATGTCATCACAAGGACTGACCTTCATACATGTCATCACAAGGACTATCCTACATACATGTCATCACAAGGACTGTCCTACATACATGTCATCACAAGGACTGTCCTTTGTACATGTCATCACACGGACTGACCTTCATACATGTCATCACACGGACTGACCTTCATACATGTCATCACACGGACTGACCTTCATACACGTCATCACCGAACTGACCTACATACATGTCATCACAAGGACTAACCTTCATACATGTCATCACAAGGACTGACCTACATACATGTCATCACAAGGACTGACCTACATACATGTCATCACACGGACTGTCCTACATACGTCATCACAAGGACTGTCCTACATACATGTCATCACAAGGACTGACCTACATACATGTCATCACAAGGACTGACCTACATACATGTCATCACAAGGACTGTCCTACATAATGTCATCACACGGACTGACCTTCATACATGTCATCAGAAGGACTGACCTACATACATGTCATCACAAGGACTGGGTAAGGGGAAAACGTGGTTGTCAGGATGTTTTCAGTTCCATCCCAACCGTCAGTTTCCAAAGAGATATTGTTAAAACGGATGTAAAAGAAAACTATAACAAATAATAAAAGTCAATTGAAATCTTTTCTTGTTGTTGTTGTTATTAATAATGATAGTTACAATTTCAATTTGTACATAAACTAACTGCAAGGCGTACTCTAGTTTTAACGCTTGTCAGTTTTGACAGTTAGATCCTAGATAATTAATTTCTACAAATTCTATTTAATCGACTCGAAAAAGAATAATTACTATGCGCAAAGGCAGAGCCAATAATGCTGCACGGTAATTGTTATTACAAAAACTGTAAACTAGTCTATGGAATCATTATAAAATTTATAAAAACTCGCTGGCCAAAAACTACAACTTACGTTGAGTCTGTTATTTCTGCAACTGATTTGGAACGAGATTATATTCGTTGTGACGTCACTTCCGGAAATACATGTAGCAGAAGACGCCAAAAGTTAGAGGGAGAAGAATGCGATTAAACACCAAATATACGACGTGACATTAACTAGGATGGATGTAATCTACTCAATCACATGTCCAGGAAGGTGTTTACGTAAGTATTTTGGAATAAATATATTTACTTTAGTGTATTTAGAGCATGAAACAATTTCGGAATGAACTACCCAACTTTTGATGACGTAAGCACCAGTAGATCGCGGGACTATTTGAGCCGATCACTGGAGCTAACTATAACTGTTAAATATTACTATGAAACATTTAATTGATCTTATACGTACAATATACATAGTTTTTACACACAAGACGTGTATGTAATAATAAATAATCATATATTTAATAACTATTAAAACTTCAAACGATCGCGGGAACGTGGACGAAAACCGAAGGTCTTGATCGTTTTCGACCGAGTCTGACTATTACACATGTCATCACAAGGACTGACCTACATACATGTCATCACAAGGACTGTCCTACATACATGTCATCACAAGGACTGACCTACATACATGTCATCACAAGGACTGTCCTACATAATGTCATCATACGGACTGACCTTCATACATGTCATCACAAGGACTGACCTACATACATGTCATCACAAGGACTGACCTACATACATGTCATCATAAGGACTGACCTACATACATGTCATCACAAGGACTGTCCTACATAATGTCATCACACGGACTGACCTTCATACATGTCATCACAAGGACTGTCCTACATACATGTCATCACAAGGACTGTCCTTTGTACATGTCATCACAAGGACTGTCCTACATAATGTCATCACACGGACTGACCTACATACATGTCATCACAAGGACTGACCTACATACATGTCATCACAAGGACTGACCTACATACATGTCATCACACGGACTGACCTTCATACATGTCATCACAAGGACTGACCTACATAATGTCATCACATGGACTGACCTACATACCTGTCATCAGAATTACTGATAATTATATTTTCAGGAAGGGCCACAAGTTTTCAGTATTTCACATGTGCAATGATCAGCCTGGAGAGACAGAAATGTATTTTGCCATTCACAATAGTATCATGATATAACATTTATACTAAGTTTTCATATAATAATTAGACCAAGTGCTTTTAGACCAAGTTATCATGGTCTAACATTTATACAAAATTTCATATACTTATAGAACAGCAAGTAATACATGCATGTCAAATCTGATCAGTAGTTTATGGGCACGATGAGAAACATTTAGAATCACCATATAAGTAACCATTCAGAATCACCTTATATAGTAAACATTTAGTATCACCATATATGTAAACATTAGAAATCACCATATTCGTAAACATTTAGAATCATCAAATATGTAAACATTTAGAATCACCATATATATAAACATTTAGAATCACCATATACTTAAACATTTAGAATCACCATATACTTAAACATTTAGAATCACCACACATTTAAACATTTCCAAAGGCTAATAGTAATAGTATATATACATGAATACATATGACTTATGACATTGGGAAACATATACTGTACAATGCTGTACATTTTCAAATCCAAAACAGAAAGTCCTATTCCTCTAGTTGCTATAAGAAGCAGTAGAGGACGTAAGGTATGCAAGATGGGTGCCCTGTTTAAGTTATTGACAGTTATACCAGTTATCGATTGACATCAAAGAAAACGTAAAAAGAAAATAATAAACTACCAAATTTTGTGAAAAATATGAGCAAAATAAGCCTATGTTTGACCGTGAATTTATCCTATGTGTGTATTTTTCAGTTAAGTAATACTTAGTGTTTTCTAAAAGCCACTTCATTGTAGAGTTGCAAAATGTATGTATTTTTTCAGCCAGTCTCACTCAAACACAAGTAGTAAGATAAACAGATGAAATATATACTGAACCACAAAAGAAACATCACCCCAGTAACATCGCATGAAAAGTTGTCATTTAATCAACTGGGTAATTATTGTCAAAGTTTGTAAAATTTAAAATTACCTTGTCCGAAAAAATGAAATTTGATGATTAAAAAAACAAAGCAGATCACAATAAAACCGATTAACCAATCGCATCACGGCAACAGCCATGGTAAACCGATGCACCTGAGTTCCATGCAAATTGAAATGCACATGCATTTCCCCCATTTCTTGCCCTATAAAAGTCCACCCAGATCAGATAACATTCATTTGTTATTGAATTGTTACCACATGCCAAGATTGACAAGAAATCAGCAACACCAAGCCCTTGGACGATTGCAAGCTGGACAAACCGCCCGGCAAGTAACCAATGCATTTCAAGTCCACGTAAGGACCATATACAGGTTCCAGCAACAGTACCAGACCACCAACACTACAGATGACCGACCACGTAGTGGAAGACCAAGGGTCACTACCCGACATCAGGTCAGATTGTGTGACAGCATCTTCAAGATCGCTTTGTTACTGCTGAGGAAACTGCTCGACAGACCATGGGGACACACCAGCGACACATTAATGAGGACACCGTGCATCGACGATTGACGAGCAGACACCTCCACTGTCACAAGCCACACCGATGACCCATTCTGACACAAAGTCATCGCCGGGACCGTCTTCAGTGGGCAACAAAGCACCAGCATTAGTGCCACCAGCAGTGGAGTAGAGTTCCCTTCTCAGACATGAGCCGTTACTGCCGTTACTGTATCTCAACAGCAGATGGCAGAGAGAGGTCTGGTGACGCCGCGGGTAACGTTATTCGGATACTTGTGCTGTTGAGGAGAGACTTGGGGTGGTCCAACATCATTGTGTGGGGTGGAATTGCTCTTGCAAAGAGGGTCGGCCCTGTGGCCTTCCAGAACATCGGTCCAGGGAGAGACAATGGTGTCACAGCAGCTCGGTACATTGATCAAGTCTTGAGACCACATGCCATACCTCATTTGGCACATCGCTGCAACCACGAGTTTCAGCATGTTAACGCCTGTGCCCACACTGCGAGAGCAGCAAGAGACGTCCCCCAGCAGAACGGCATCAGAACCATGCAGTGGCCTGCCCTCAGTCCCAATTTAAATCCAACTGAGCACCTGTAGGATGAGATTCAAAGACGGCTGAATGACGCCCAACCAAGGCCGACAACTGCAGCTGAACTGCGTCAGGTGTTCCTCAGCGGGTGGGCGCAAGTGCCTATGGCCTTCATCAACCGCCCATCCATTCCATGTATCGACGTTGCATGGCAGTCATCAGTGCACATGGCCGACACACGAGATACTGACTTGTGATGCCATTTTCTAAGGGACTTGTGTTGTGTTTCACTTTAAGAACATTTGACACTTTAATTTCAACCTTGATGATCAGTTTTGCAAAGTTTCATCTTCTTAATATGTCTCAAAGTATGTTTACAGTGTTTGGACAAATAAAGTTTCTCGAATATCTGGGGTGATGTTTCTTTTGCAGTTCAGTATATATTGTTTTTTGTTGTCTGCATTTTGTGAATATGAAAAAATATCTCAAGTGGTAAGTATAGACATCACTTTCCTATTTCTGAGGTTTCACGTTTAAATTAAACATGGATAGCAAACTTGGTCATCAGTTTAGTTAATAAACCATACAAGTCACAAAATGTGTTTTAATTTCTAAATACAATTTTAGTGAGTATCTGACAAGTATCCAAGTTAATTTATAAAATATGAAACCTCTCCTGTTTTCTTATACTATAAGAGTTTGAAGAATGACTTAATTAAAATATCATCACGAGCACATGAAACAAATTATGATTTTTTTATTTCCTAATATCTTTAGTAACTTTAACATTGTGTGAGTATGTGATTTGTTTCACATGACAGTAATCTTGTCACATGAGAGAAATATTGTTATTTTTACTGTAATTTTAGAAACTGAGACACAAAATTAGTTCAGGAATGTTTTGAAAATAGGATACAACCAGACTCTTCCAGCCTTCTACAATCTAGAGTATCATTTATAATTATAACATGAAAATGTATGGATTTTATTTCATCTCACCAAAACCATATCCATTCTTCATCAAATCGTTATGAATGTTTTTCAGACATGGCATCACATATTTTGGGGGTCAAACTAAAGTCATGTACACCTTGCCCTTTAACTATACTTAGAGGTTATAGATCCCCCACTCACACATACATCATTTTGCCGGTTAAACAGGTATATATAATTTCCTATCCAGAGGTTTCCGTTTAAATGTACCAAAGCCGTGTTTTTCTTTGCTCAGGGAACTCGAGATCGATTTGTTTCATATGGAGATGTTTATGCACCAGGTCAGATGGTCTTTCTGTGTATCATGGGGCAGTTTCTTTTCAGCCGTATCAAGGTAGAAAGTATGTGCTGGAACATTTCTCTTCCATTTCATCGGACTTCCACAGTCCTATGTACAGCTACCGAGGTTTATCTTTCCTTCTCAACAAATTTCACAAGCTCCTTTCCAGCGTGTGACACCTTCGCTACACTCTCTGGGCGGGGCCATTTCAAGAATCTTGAAGATTGCCCTATAACCCCAAATGTAGTAACGTTTAAACTTTTGTTTATGTCTTTGGGAATGCCATCATATTTCATTTTGAAAAGGTTTATGACTGACCATGTTTTCAAGATGAATTTACTTTGTTGTTTTAATAATCAGATTGGTTTGACATTGCAGACTAACGGAAAATCAACCAACTTCTCCCTCACATTCTTACTATATCAATAACATGACAAATTGACAAAGAAAGAAAGTAATTTAGCAGTGATATATTTGGCGTCACGACAGTCATCACTTGTTTGTAAACATAACAGTCATTCAGTTGCGAGTTCAACTCCAAGCATGGTTGTGGCTACCTATCACAGTTGGGAGTTATGACTGGTGGCAGCGATAGTATAGACAGCTCCGCGAACGGGCTATCGCTGTGAGGAGAATGCAAATTTCATTATCTCCCTTTGTCGTGTAGTGTAGGCCTTTAAAACAGTCTAAAGTCCACTTATACCCAACCCATTGCTGGGCACGAGTACCCATCGAAATGTCATAGCGACTGATTTACGACACCCATTATCTGAAGAACATTTAATTGCAAAGGCTCATTACCCTGGAGCCATGACATCTATATGCCTTGAAACACTTAATTGCTGTTATTTATAAGATGCTAATCCTAATTGTTAATCCCAATTTTTGTGTACATTGACCGTCTGCCATCCTGAACGAGATGTGCAAGTATGTCACTGATGAATTACTGTTATATTTATATATATTACTTACTAAATGTCAGGTGATCTTGGCTATATATAAGCCTTGGTCCAGAGAGATTGGAAAAGAAAAAAGAGGGTGGGTGCTCCGGGGCACCTAGACAACAACCACTACCACTATGTGCTGACCTGGCACATAGTGTCTTTTGTATGTATATATCTACATGTATAAAGTAAAACTGTATATACCGCAAGCCATCGTCTCTTCCTACTGAGAACCATACGTCGGCCCCTTGCATATACGAGTATGCAAATTATTCATTAATCAACGTCAGCCTACACGCGTTGTTAACAGCCCTACATGTGATGTACTAAAGATATTCATGTGATGGACCAAAGACATTCATGTGAAATCATTTTTAAGGAAAACGTTGTTTTATGTTTAAAGTTGTTCCGGAAAGAAAGGAGATATATGATCATGAAAACTTTCCCTCAGGTTTTACACAAAACAGTTCATCAAAAATATTCTGTCTCAAACAAAAGTCCAAGGTCCCATCCGCAGGATGTTAAAGGGTATCTCATCTCTGACAATTTGTGAGTAATTCTGCAGGGTGAAGTGTTACCTTTGTAAAGAATCTTTTTCTTTGGATACCTGGATGATATCCTAGAAATTTTGGCTAGTTTGCGACCTAAGCATAAGCGTATTTGCCATTTTTATTGACATTATAAAGGTGTGTTATGATCAACAAATATTTAAACACAGTTTTGTCTTGTAATTAATAAGGAAATGTAGGCATATTTGGGTATCGCATCGGAAATGGTGACAAAGTTTTAATAAGTCACTTGCTTGGTATTCTGCAATTTTCATTTTCACTATTTTGACTTATAACACAAACTAATGATTTCCCCTGAGCTTTACAGTCAATGTGTAAAATCAGTCAAAGTATAAATGACTGAAATTTTCACACAACATTTCAGTTATTTTGGAAACTGAAAAACTGGCCATATATTTTATTCCTTTGAGAGGCATTTAGAAGTTGGAGTACAGTGTTAGAACCTACATCGAAACATCAACGAAATTGTAATAAAGAAGCTGTTCATCCATAAATCTTATTCTTACTCATATATTTTATTATGATATCAAATTTCAAACATTTTGATGTTCAATTTTATCACCCAGGGACTGAAAATGATGTCAATTGAAGTCAATGTATATTGTAATATATTTTGGCTTCTAATCCTCACATAATGAGTCTAATATGACATTTTAAGCACTTTTGAAGATTTTAATAATTTTTAGCCAAAATGCAACATAAACGGATCTATTTAGGCATTTTATAAATTGCCTAAGTGAATAACATTTTACACATTGGCTGATTTACACATATTGACTGTTACATATACACGCCTACAATAGTACAAACAAAAAGGCTTGTGAAAACAATGACCTAGTGTTGTCTGTCTCGCATCTAAGAACTTCCCAATGGTAAAGTAGATGAACAAGAATGATTCTGTTCGATGTCACAGCAGATGAATTAAATAAAATGCAAATATCATAAGTAAAACCAACAAAAGTTACCTTGTTCAAGGAATGTATCTGTCAATATCCACATAAAGGAACAATATCCTGTACAAAGAAACTTGTTCGATGTCACATGTCTTTGTAACAATCTAATATCTTAAAATATATATAGCATTTTTGGATTTAACAACTCGTGTCCATTTCTAAACTGATCACCTAAGTTTATTTGACATAAGTGTCACTGGTCAGCTGAGATAGCACATGTGACAGCTCTTTCATGATGTCTATGGTTCTTTAAAAACATCCATTGAGTTAAATGAGCACTCAACACATGCACAATCGGTTAATCCTTTGATCAATGTTTTTGCAACTCAACTGATTATTCCTCTCCCGTTGTGCTGAATACATTCAACATATCAGATATGGATTTGTAACCCAATCTTAGATTGTATAATTACCCCGGACATGTAAAGAAATGCCAAATGGAAACCACTGATTGCTGTATATCCTAGACACTCTCAGTGGCAGGGATAAACTTTATTCTAACATGAATTTGAAAATTACTTGATTCTGATTGGTCAATCGGAGGTTGTCAAATCACAATAAACCCCCTCTGATTAAAACACCTGATTTGACAGCCACATCATCGCAGAAGCTAAAACTCATAGAATAGTACTTCTTTTCAATCATTGTCAGTTGGCATATATAAAGTATTACATCTACAATTATAGGTTATGAAAAGAAAGAAATCTACACAGAGAATGTATTTTAATTTTTGGGGACAACAGAGAGCTTGGAATTTGGCACTTTTCTAAATACGACTGTGACTTCATATCTTTTGCTTCACAATAAGCGATATGACCTCATAATGGTGATGCTTAGTTTTCTTTTGGGGATCGAGCCCGCCTCATATTAGCTGACCAAGTTGCCTTGCAGATGTGCTTTCAATGCCTGTCACATGGTCAAGTGAAGAATTAGGGTGTCACTGTTTGAGCATATACAGTGCCATATTTTGTTTAAAGGCTTTTATCGGTGATTCAATAATTCAGATCAACAACCCACTCAAAACACTGGACTCAACCCATGCCGCTTCACTCAATATACTTGCTAACACCAAACAGTCAGCGTTTTATATAGTCATGGTAAAATGGAGATAAACATACTGTTCAATGAAGAGCTAGATTACCTGTAGATTTAAACGAGCTAAATTTAACATTTGAATAAGCCCTAACACCGTACATAGACGTCTCTGCTCAGCTGAGCTACGTGCTCAACGTCGTATGTTGGACCCATACTCACTGATTGACATCAGTGTGAACGTCTGTGTTAGGGCGAAAAGAAATCGTCATTGGAGATTGCGTCTGTGGCATGGTGTGTTGTTCTCTGATGAGTCCCGTTTTCAATGCTGACGGTCGACTGCGAGTGTGGCGTTGACGTTACCAACGTTACCACAATGACTGCGTTGTACAGACAGATCGATGGGGGGGAGGGAGTGTCATGGTGTGGGGCGGCATCAGTCATAACCATCGAACAGAGCTCCATGTTTGTCGTGGAAGAGTTAATGCCCTTTACTACAGGAATAACATATTGGGTGGTGGTGGGGTAGGTTTTCATGTGGGTGTGACTGTATTGCTCATTGCTGATTGGCTTACAAGAAGGGAATTCCATACAGGACTAAAAACAACACACAAAAGTCAACCCTGAAGTAACCTCAACAGCATTAGAAATTGGCACTAGTCCTGTAGTCCTTGCCAAACTGCCCAATAGTTAAGGTATCATTAGGACTAGTAGAAATTTGATATTCTTAAGGGTTTTGCTATATGTTATCATTATAAGGACTAGTGGACTAAAAATGTCAGTTTCTACCACTGCTGGATCGTCTATTGTACTTGTAATCAGAGGCGAAAAAGGACTGGTGTTCGCATCAGTATTCACTGTCATATTCTATTCCCATACTGCCCATGTGTGTACAGTGGGGTACAATAACAATCGATTAATCGATCGATGATGGAGCTCGATGATCGATATGCATATTGTGAGTGATATCTAGCACTACTTACCTTAAAGGGAAACAACACTTCAACTCTCAGTCATCTAGCCTGTGCCTTATTAATTAGCCTGCATAATCGCCAGATGCCATTTAGCATTAGCGACCAAACAAACTGGGCTCTGGACAGGTGAGGGGTCAATTGGAGGACCTCGTTGACAGCGAGGGGGAATCCCCTTGAAATTGCATACAATTCTACAATTACTACTCAATTCTTGTCATCCATGATTCATGGTGTAATCCTACACCTGTGTATTTGTCATTATTCACTTGATGCTCAGTTAATGGTTTTATAACAGGTGTAATTAGTTGTAGAACCACTCAGATTACCCGACAAAGACTATGCAAAGTAACTCAATAACGTTCACCCTGCCTCTGAGGGTGTCCAGGACATATAACAGTCAATGATTCGCATTTGGCGTTTCTCATGCCTGGGGTATATTCAGCCTAAGATTGAGTTATACATCCAGGTCTGATGTGTTGAAAGGTTTACAAGTTATGTAATATGCACATGTCAGTGCAGCAAGAGAGGAAAGGTCAGCTGAGTTGCAAAAAACATCAATAAAAAAGGATAAACCAAAACATGTTGATTAATCAGTATTATCTTGCATAGTGGATTTGTTATAATATCCCAACACACAATATATATTTTAAAATATTACATTGTTACAAAGACACATGACATCAAAAGTTTCTTTGTGAAGCTGCAGACAGCTATTATTGTTTCTTTAAGCAGATATTGATGGTTACATTCCTCAAAAGTACACCCACATTCATAACTGCTTCATTAGAGGATCAAAACAAGTCACACCTGCTGCAGTGGTCGGTCCTAATCACATCCGGTCATTTAAAAAAACCAAGCGACTATCTCCTTTGATGTATCAAGCTGGTAATTGCATTATTATCTCAACATGCTCAACGTTGAGTTGATATTGTCCCATTCTACATACATTCATTATAGATAGTTTGTATTGGATTAATAATCAGTCAGTCACGTTGTTGTGTTAGCCAACAAGTTTTGGGGGCGTTCTGTATTTCATATACTGACATTAGTCACCACTCGCCCCTTTCCGTAACCTGACGATTCGACAGTCCGGAAATGACAACGGATGTGGTTGGATGACAAGGAATAAACTCTTCAGGACTTGCAGAAAAAAAGGTGAAAATGTCTATTGCGCATGTGCATAAAGGTAAACAATCGGATGCTGCTTGTCGAGCACTATTTACTGGCGGTAAAGCATTGGCTAATAAGATTAACTCATTGGCCAAGTCTAGCTTCGCTTCAAGCTGGCCCCATGAGTTAATTGAAATCCGAAAAGGTGCGCCCGGAAAAGTGCACTACTCCTATTTCTTATGTTATTGCGATAGCAGCAGTACCATATACAAGTTCTTAAGATTCAATTTCATGGCACCAATGTAAAGATTTGCCTGAAACTAAGAACTGAATTATGATGAAGATAAATATGAGACGGACATCCAAAAAACATAGACTTGTGCTGTGGGAGCGGTTAAAGAATATATTCAAAACAAAATCTTGAATCCTGCAGGTGTGGTCCAATCGACTGACCACACATTATGTGAACTCTCAACATCTAAAGAATGTCGTATTGAATTATAGACCATTCATTGTGTGCTATGATGAATAGATAAACCACTAAACTCGTGAAGTTCACGTAATAATTTTCAAACAATCCTGATAGTGAAACACGTCAGTTTTCAATCACACACATTCAAGTACACACACGTCTACTCGTGTAACCACATTCAGCCGCTAAACGCAAAGGCCGCGGACACCTAAACGAGACTCCTGGTGGTAATGAAGGCCGGGAATCAACCAAGCGCTAACAGTCACGTGACACCAATACACAGGATATTCAAAGTCCTTTTACACCGCTTCAGTGACTTTGCCCACACATGCGAAAAACCGGGTCCTGCAGTAGGAATTGAAAATCTACATCCCAAAGAGGCCACCCTGACTGATAAAAACATTTGTCAGTTGTTATTACAATATTTGCATTTTGTTTTCAGTCATTTGCTGTCATAAGAACGTGGGAGGCCTTAACAGAAACTGATCGAATTGTTCCAATGGTAAAAAATATCCGACAATAGCAATGAGTTTATTGTTATCTTAAATACATATAGTAAAAGCAGCAACTAAAATAACTCAATATTGGAATATTGTATAAATTTGTAAATTTTACAATAAATAGTATACCATATTTTCTTGAGTATAGTGCACACCCAAGTATAATGCGCACCCCCCTCTAGCAAATTCAGTATTTTGGGAAAAACAATTTTTTAATATTAGGCGAGACCAATTTAATTGCTAGGATTACGGATCCGCCGACACCTTTTTTCGCCAAATCGGAAAAAAACACAACGAAATTCTATCATTTTTTTTTAAATATTCTACCAAACATCCGACATCGATCGATAAGCCTTGTTGTGAGAGAATACATGTTAGGGGAAGTAACTCTAGTTTTTAACTAAAATTCCTTACACAAATGTGTCGGCAAATTCCATTGGTCGTTCCACGCGAACATAGCCAATCGAATGCGTACTCTCAATTACAAGTGTTTCCCGCATGCGCACAGCGTGTATTGAATATGCCAGGACCATGTGTAGGACATGGGGTGTCAGTTTGGGTGTTTAAATGCCTTTTATTATCTGGTGTCTTTCGACAATGTCGGCAAAGTATTTCAGCGTAAGCGTTCTGAAGGGTAGTGTGTGCTTATCAAAGCGAATCATGGAAAGTCCACTGGATGACACAGTTGGTGATTTGGCGACGAAAGTCGTATCGTCAATCGCCGATGGAGATGGACTTTCTATTCAAGAGGTGCATACAACAGAATCTAAGGCTGGTTCCTACGGGAATATTGTCGAACTTAAAACACCTATGCAAGTTTTAGCAGACTTTGGACTAAATTATGTGACAGTGGTGGCAAAATCGAGAATAAACAGCGCCGATGTGCAGAAAACATCAGCGTTTGATGTTATGAGTTCTCAAAAGTTCGACAAGCTGTCGGCGAAATATTCTGGTGACAAACTAACTGGCGATCGAAAACTTTTCAATGACATTCTCGACATGTTTCACAAACATGGCATTGGTTTTACAACAAATAATGTTGATTCAGTAGGAAAAACTGTGTGCAAGACTCTTCAGAGAATATTATGGTACATCACAGCACAGCACAGTAAACTGAAGGAGAGGGGGGGGGGGAAATTCCAACAGTTCGAAGGCTACTTCGATCATGTACAAGCACATAAGCCACCACCAAAGGTATGCATAACAAAATCTGTAAACGGCAATTTCTGAGGAAAATTTTGAACAATAATTTGACACCTGAAAACCTTTAATAATACAATGTTGAAGCTAGTATAAAACTTGAATTGCTTTAGACAAACCCAGACTTTTAAACTAATACTGTATCAGTGTGTGTGCATGTGTTTTGCCAAATGGTCAAGGGAACTATTATTGAATAAAGTCATATGTTGACATGATGAGAATAAATACAGGTTAATAAATTTAGA
Organism: Haliotis cracherodii; assembly: GCF_022045235.1. Taxonomy (NCBI): domain Eukaryota; kingdom Metazoa; phylum Mollusca; class Gastropoda; order Lepetellida; family Haliotidae; genus Haliotis; species Haliotis cracherodii. The sequence goes on from NW_027266286.1 coordinate 38,794,442, forward strand.
ACAATTGTCTACTTTTAATGAAACTGCAGTGTTACAAGATTGTAATACAAACTTCAAACAATGATTTTTAAACATCTGATGACTTGTATTTTCAGATGGAAGTCGCAAAACTTCAAGAGCATATTGATGCCCTGTCTGAGCTCCTCATGCTGCCATGGACCTACAAATTTAAGACACTCTATCAAGATATTCAGCAACTGGTCCAGTGTATGAGAAAGTACATTGACTTCCTGAGACAACAGTCCCAGCGGTCCAAAGAACAACACAATGCTAATGCACCTTTGAGAAATCCTTCTGTGAATTTTTCTCTTGCAGTTATTGAGGCAACTGTTGGTCCTGTGGGGGAGAATTATTCGGATCTTGACAATACATTGGCTTCTGAGGATGAATACACTCCTGTGGAAATCAGCAACTATCCTCCAACCTGTAGATACAAGAGAAGAACATGGATTGACAATCTAAGTTTGTCTGTACCAGTGGCACATTACAGTTACTTTCAGGGCAATTATCTCGGAAATATACATTTTGTATGGCGTTTGCCAGGTGATAAGAGCGAGAGGTCAGATGAAAATACAGTTAAAACTGTGCGGGTAGTCCACAAGTCATTGCCAGATTATTCAACTAGACAGATGAAGAAAGAGTTTTATGCAAAATACCAACAGTCTACAAGAGTGTCTCCAGCTCTTCTCAGAAACATGTACAAATTCTTGACCAATGACAGTAGTGGTGCTGAAAACACTGCACAAGCTGTGATTGATCAACGTGTTGAAGATGTGTTAGAGTTAAATGATCCTGATGTGGCATGGGATTTACGCGGAGACTAAATAGGCAACCCAGACAGTACAAAGTTTGATACCTTCTGGGATGAAGTTGAAAAATACTTCCATTAAAGGGACCTTGCCGTCCACGAGCGGAGACATGGATCACAACTGTACCTTCCATATGCAATATCAATTGACGATCTTGTGTCAACAGTGAGAGGTCGTGTAGATCCAGAAGTACTCATTCCCTCAAAATGAATGGGTGAGACTGCAGTTCTGGCCAGCCAATCCAACGACGAGGACTGCATTCCACTACACTGGTCGTTTCAATGTAAAGTTTTGACTTCAAACAAGACAGATACGTGGAAAACATGAGGATAGTCACTATGTGGCTGCACAGTTGGTCTACTTGAAGAAATTTGCTGTGAAATTAAGAGAGCATGTTGATTTCTTTTGGCTTGATGACAAAGCCATTGTTCCTATTGGAGAGCCTGGATTACCTGTTAGTACTGGTGTTCGCCCACATAATGCTTCTCTTTCCAGTACTACTGCCAGCTCTCTTACAGCATTAGATCATGATTATAATGTGTGCGGGCCATCCCCTCTGTTGCTCTGCACTGTGACATTCCACAGGATGCCAGTGATTCTTTCTTCAATGGAACAGCCTTTGTGACTGTAAAGGACAAAGTGATCAGTCCGTCCAATGCTATTCGTCATGGTGCTGAAACAACAAACATCATCAAATCCCATTTCAGTGCTGATGATGTTAATTCAGAGAAAGCTATACTCATAATGTACACGGATGGTGGCCCTGATCACCGCACTACTTTCGGATCTGTGCAATTGGCTATGATAGCCATGTTTGCATGGTTCGATTTGGACATGTTGATCACGGCAAGGAGAGCACCAATGGGCAGTTGGGCAAACCTGGCCGAAAGAGTGAATTCTGTTCTGAACCTTGCACTACAAAATGTCTCTTTAGAGAGGGAACGGATGACAGAGGTACTGGAAATGAAAATGAAGAGAGTGTCAACCCATGAAAACTGCAAGAGACATTGCTTCTAGGTATCCAGCTTTTAAAGAAGGCCTTACAGCTGCCGTCTTGCCAGTTCTGAAGATACTGGTGGAAAGGTTTTCTCACCTTAAAGTCAAGGGGGATGCGGTGATAATAAACAGTGCTGCAAACAATGAGAGTGTTGAAAAATTTCTTCGGTATTTTGAAAGATCATATAGATGATAAACTTGATATGAACAAGTTGACGAAGAAAGATCTGGAGAAATCAGATAAACTAAATGACTTCATGGATCGCCATTGTCGCTGTCGGCAGTACATCTTTCAAATCAAGAAATGTGATCCCCACAGAGTTGACGATTGTTGGTATTGTGTCATCAATCCTCCAAGACTTCCTGATGATAAGTTTGAACAATTGAATTTCATTCCAGATCCTGTTGTATCTCCTGAAAGTGGAGATAAGTTTGGAGAGTTTCATTCTGTCTATGGTACAGACACTACTGATTCAGCTAGACCCTCCTTGAGTTCTGTCACCATGTCTTCAATAAGAGACAAGCAAAACAGGAAAATTCTCTCTGCAAACAAAGTTCGAGAGTCGGTAACATGTGTTGAATGTCGTAAACCGAGATGTGTTTATTCAGACACCATACCTTCCTGCAAAGACAAAACAGCCTTGCTCCGCATGAGAGAGGGACGATCTTACACTTGTGGGTCACCACTGTTTCCTCCAGCATCTCCATACTTTGAAACGCTAGTTGTGAAAGAGAGTCTCAGATGTTCGTCCACAATGGAGACTACATACTATGCCAGTAATACATGTTCTTTGCCAAGTGTTTGCTTTCACTGCGGAATTGCCAGGTCAGAAGATTTTGCTGATGACAGTGTAATCCATGAACTTCAGGCTATGTACAGCACTGTGAGGCCTATCTGTCGATCTTGTAAACAATCAGGAAAAGAAGCTGCAGTGAGGGGGAAATGTAATGTTAAAAAACTGAGAACATCATAAATCATTTTGCATTAACTGACCTGTAAATCATGCAGGTACTAGTCAGATGATGGAAGATATGTTACCTCCTGTGTTTTTTTGTGTGAAATCAGAAATGGTACCTCTTATTTTTTAAATACATTTTCCAATTTTGATGTGATGTGGAAGTCTTGGCCCGAATTTGTACAGAATGTCTCTGCTCATGTATGTTATCCTTTTGTTGTTTTATGACTGCTTTTAATAGGAGGTGTGTACCTCATAATTCCATGAGGAACATGTTATGTGATACTGAGTGAAAGTGGAAAAAAAGTACTTTTTGTAACATTTCAGGTACAGTTTTTGTAGGTGCTAAATGGTTATTTGTTTTGAAGCCATTTAATAAGTGCCATTTCATTTAAGTGCATTCTACATGTTAGCATAACACTTCAGCCATGAGTGTTACCTGATCATTTAACACGATAAAGTGATATTGGACAGAGTATTTCAAGTACTTGTATGTGCCAAATATTCATTAATTTTAGTGCATTCCACATGTTAGCATAACACTTCAGCCATGAGTGTTACCTGATCATTTAAAGGGGCACTGATCTAACGCAATTCCCCGGACTGGTTGTTGCCTTTGTTATTGTTTTTTCCCCCGTGAGTACCCGGATGATACTTAACGCAACTGAGCGTGACCAGAGACTGGGCTCCCGTCTGCAAGGACAGCTAAATAAACTTGGAGGCTGGAGGCAATATTTGTTTTACGCATTTTTGCATAAACACTGATTGGTTAACTGTGATCTATAAAGATTTCGACAAAGGGCGCATGTTAATTAATTTCTTCAGCCTAAACAAACAGAGAAAAAGAACGGCGGAGCTCATCGGATGTCGTCATTTGGAAATACCCCAGATGGTTATAGTTTAATACTAAAAAAAGTATCCCTGCAGTGAAAGCATTTTCGGATTTCGGATTGCGTCAATAATACGATTACTACTCCCTTGTTGTCATCCACGTTTTCTCGTATAACCTACACTTGTGTATTTGTCGTCAATCACTTGATGCTCAGTTAATGAATTTATTACAGGTACAATTAGTGGTAACACCACTTAGATTACCTGACAAAGGTTCCCATTTGGCATTTATTGTGTCTGGGGTAATTATTCAATCTAAATCCAGGTTTGAAGTGAGGTGAAATGTGTGTTATGTAATATGCACGTGGCAGACCAGCAAGAGGCGAATGATCAGTTGATTTACTTTTTTTTGTAAATCAACGGATCGTTCCTAGTCATCAAAGGATTAACAGAAAATACGTTGATTGATTAATTACCGTTATCTTGCACAGTTGATATGTCAAAAGTGAGTGTTTACATGTCTAGGTTTACTAAAACAAAGGGAATACACTCATACCATGGCGTGAAGTGCCGATGTAAAAACAACATACTTTGTTCAAAGGGATAACTAATAATACGTTGATTGATTGATCATTGTTACCTCTCACTCAATGGATGTTTTAGGAACTGTGGACGTTATGAAAATAGTTGTCACATGGGCTTTCTCAGCCGACCATTGAGATTTGACACCTATGCAAAACACCTGAAACAATCCAAGTGATCAGGTGAGAAACGAACACGGGTTATAATATCCCGAAACGATATATCTTTCAAAATATTTGATTGTCACAGAGACACGTGACATCGAATACGTTTCTTTGTACAGCTGCAGACGAGTGGGACATTGTTCCTTTGTGTGGATATTCATGGATAGATTCATGAACAAGTAAGCTGCCTAAAATTTATAAACATAACTTTGGTAGGTTGTAGTTATAGTATTTGCATTTTGTTTTCCTTCTTTTGAACCGATTCGTTCTTGTTTCTCTACGTCTTTGTTGAGAAATTCTTCAATGCGCGATAGACGTTGTTTTCACAGGTCTTTTTCTTTTGTAAGCGTGTATATATTACCGTCAGTTTGTAAAATGTGATTCTCTCAGGCAATTTATAAAATGTGCAAATATTTCAGTCATTTTGACTAAAAAAATCTGCCCAGATTGAGTAAGACGATCAAAAGGGCCTACAAACATCACAACAGATTATTATGTAGGATTAGAAGCCAAACAACATAGACATGTACTTTTCAACGTAACATTTTCAGTCTCTTGGTGATGATATTAAACATCAAAATGTTTGGAGTTCGTTATTATAATAATACAGATGGAAATGGGTTTTTTCAGTCACTTTGAAAAATAACTGAATATTTAGACGTTTAATAAAAAAATAAAAAAAATGTTACACATTTTGACAGTAACAAAATATACATACTATAAAAAAAACAATGCTCAGGTGAAATATTTACTTTGTGTTGCAAGTCAAAATAGTGTAAACGAAAATCGCAAAATTGCCAAGCAACTGACTTATCAAAACTTCGTCACCACCGATGCTACCCACAAAGATACCTACATTTCCTTATTATCTCAAAAACAGTATTTCATTTTGTTGATCAATGTGACCATACGCCCTTATTACTACCCATAAAAGTGACTAATGCGCTTACGAATGGCGCAGCAGAGGTCGCGAACTAGTCTAGATTTATGCTATACATCCGGGTACTCACTGGGAAAAAACAATAACAAAGGCAACAACCAGTCCCGGGGAATTGCGTTAGATCAGTGCCCCTTTAACACGATTATGTTATACTGGACAGAGTATTTCAAGTACTTGTATGTGCCAAATGTATATTTGTTTTGAAGCCATGTGCTGTTTTAATTTCAGTGTATTTCACATTGTTTTTATATTTTTAAAATACAATAAAACTTTAATAAGTTAAAAGCTTGTTATTGAAGTCTACCTGCTTGTGGAAAACTGCCAAAAGATACCTGTAAACCCTGGTCATCAGTAAGGAGTGTCATTAGATAAAGGGACTATAGTGCATTGCTTGCAACATGCATGTTGGGTAATACTGAAATACTTTTGTAGCTTCTGTGGCACAAGTGAGGGATTTTTTTTTGGATTTTTTATTTCCTCCTATCAGCATTCCTGCCTCCTAAAATCCGTAATACCTGCAAAAAAATTTTCTCTCAAGTACTTTTATTTTTTTTTACATTCCCTCCTCCATTCAGCCACTTTACCTGAAAAATCTGTAATCCTAGCAATTAAATTGGTCTGGCCTTATGAGCAGAAAAACATTACACCGTACCCCTTCAGCGAATTCCGGTAAACAACGGGTGAAAAAAAAACTTGGTCAGTACAAATTGATTTACCATTTAAATTGTATTTTTTGTTCTGCTAGGCATTGTTTTACATGCAGGGATTAAAATCACCTTGTGTATTTTCCGGTTCACTCCCAAAACTTCTACATGCCAAAACATCTACAGAGAGTTGTCATGGCTGATTGAGTTTACCTGTTGTAATAATGGTATAGTCCTTCTGTAATTAAGAAGACTCATTAGCTTCTTTACGATGTTGTTTTAGAAAGGCAAAGAAGGGTACTTTCGGAAGATTAAATAGTTACAGATGTACCTAATGAAAACAACTTATTTGGAGATAAAGAAGATTATAATAAAAAGACCCGTAACTTACAATGCAATTAACTGGTTTAGGAAATCACACTTATACACTGTTAAAGATCAAAAGGTTTCATGTGTATGTAGGAAAAGCAACTTACAAGTTGTCGGGCTGAGAGAAGTTTGAACCTTAAATTGGGTTTACTCAATTTATTGTGGATTAACACTATAGTATATAACTAGTCCCCGGGACTGGTTGTTGAATTTGTTATTGTTTTTTCCCCGTGAGTACCCGGATGATACGCAACGCAACTGAGGCGTGACAAGAGACTGGGCTCCCGTCTGCACGGACAGCTAAATAAACTTGGAGGCAATATTTGTTTTACTCATTTTTGAACACTGGTTAACCGTGATCTGTAAAGATTTCGACAAAGGGCACATGTTTATTAATTTCTTCAGCCTAAACAAACAGACAAAAAGAATGGCAGAGCTCATCGGATGTTGTCATTTGGAAATACCCCTGATTGTTATAGTTTAATAATAAAAAAAGTAACCATGCAGTGAAAGCATTTTCGGATTTCGGATTGCGTCGATAATACGATTACTACACCCTTGTTGTCATCCACGTTTTCTGGTATAACCCTACACTTGTGTATTTGTCGTCATTCACTTCATGCTCATTTAATGAATTTATTACATGTATAATTAGTGGTAGCAGGTAACTCAGAATACCTGACAAAGGTTCCCATTTGGCATTTATTGTGTCTGGGGTAATTATTCAATCTAAATCCAGGTTTGAAGTGAGGTGAAATGTGTGTTATGTAATATGCACGTGGCAGCCCAGCAAGAGATGAATGATCAGTTGATTTACTTTTTGTAAATTATCGGACCTTTCCTAATCATCAAAGGATAAACAGAAAATACATTGATTGATTAATCACTGCTTTCTTGCACAGTGGATGTCAAAAGTGAGTATTTACATGTCTAGTAGTATAGGTAATGGGGGTTCTGCCGCAACTCCACTGGAGCTGGATTTATTACCTATACTGCTACTACAGATGGCATTTTTTATGCCAAAATGATTATGCGATTCAACGATAGTCATGAGTTGTATTAAACGAAACATCAATATTAATTAATAATGAAAAAAATTTACTATAGCCCACGAGGATATTGGAAAGGTATAGGAGCTTGGTTAAAGAAACAAGTGTTGTGGCAAATATATTTACCGGCCTCGCGTTATATACCGAGGAAGAAGTTTGATATTTTTACTACGAATGAAGTTCATCAGGCTGACCTCTTGTTTCTTCCCCATGATAAGGTAAAACGCAAAACGTATAAATACGCTTTAACAGTAGTGGATGTGGCTAGTCGATACAAAGAGGCTGAGCCATTAACCTCGAAAGATTCAACAGAAGTAGCTAATGCACTGAGCCGCATATATAAACGTGGACCTCTTAAATGGCCTAAGCTATTTCAAGTAGATCCCGGTCGCGAGTTTATGGGACCGTAACTAAACTGTTAACAAAGCACGATGTCGAAATCGTCCGTGGTGAAAGAGAGGCCCACCGCAGTCAAGCTATCGTCGAAAGATTTAACAGGACATTAGCGGAACGTTTGTTTGGCTATCAGTATGGGATAGAAATGAAATCCGAGCGATTGAGATCAACCGAATGGGTGACACGATTATCAGCCGTTGTATCAGCGCTGAATAATGAAGTAACGAGATTAATAGGGAAGAAACCATCCGATGCGATTAAAATGAAATTCGTGACTTCCGAATCTTCAGCACCGAGGAGAGGCAAAGAACAAAAACTTCCGGATAGAGTAAGGGTAAGATATTTATACCAGCCCGGTGAACTCGAGGGAGGCCTACGTCGTGCAACCGATCCCATATGGTCCCTTAAAACGTATAACATTAGTCGATTGGTTATGAAAGAAGGAGAGCCTATTCTTTATTATCTTCAAGATGGACCGGGTAGGGCATTTGTACGAGAAGAGTTGTTCATAGTTCCGGACGGTACGGTATTAACACCATAACCATAAGCAAGGGTAGTTACATCATCATTATCAATCCATCTCTTTGTATCTAAGGGGGATAATGATGTCTTGTTCATTCTTAATCCATATATCCTATGATCGTAACTTCTTAAAGAGTTCATCTCGTGTTTGAACGTTCTACCATTGAATAATGATTCTTTATACTGTTCATGTTTGATATGCTTTTTTACCACATACTTCTTAACACCTTTAGCTTTTCTTATCTCTCCATTATCGGACTTTTTTTATAGAATACATCTTAGGTCTTAATCCGACATACTCCGCTATAAGAGTCCCAGCACATTCATCCTTCATCTTACCTAACACCTTTTTATTTACTACGCTGTGCAGTGGATTATCTTTTGGGTAATCGCTCGTGTCGTACATATCTATTTTTTCTGCCATATCTTTATACACATCCTGGGTTTGTATTTCCATCAACAAAGAATCTGTGTCGGTATATAACACCTCGCATCTATCGCCGTATTGCTTCTTAAGTTAGTTGTAATAAAAGTCATACATTAAGTGTTTTGACAAGTCGAGAATACTCATACCGACGTACACTGGTCTGTTGAATTTTATATTACTCTTCTGCATGTGCAACGCGGCTAAGTCGTTATCGAATATCTTGCTTCTGTTAAAAGCCGGACTATAAGTTTCCTGAGTCTTTCTTCCTCATTAGATCTGACTAATTTAACATCAACACGCTTCCTTAGATTCTCCATAGTTTTACCAAATACCGAGTTATTCATGAGCTTATATAGATTCTTTTCAAAATCGCTGGTAGCTATCTTTCTTAAATCTGTGTTCAGCCTTATATAGGGCTCCATCCAAGGGCTTTGATCAAACTTTAGAACTCTGTGTATTTTCTTAAGTTTCATACCTAACGATAGATACAACTGGAGATTTCTGTAGTGAACTATATATTTTGTCTTATCCATCAAATTTGGTACGAGTTTTTCTACTATTACCCATCAAGGAGCGTTGATATTCCGACATCCAATCTTTATTAACCATTAATCTTTCAGGAGCTAGCGGATAACTGTTATGATCATTATGTAAGGATATTCCAAGTCAACTTCTAGTATGTACCCTTTATTCGCATCATTATTATTCACATTGAAATCATCGACCCATTCAAAACCACCCGTGGGTAAAGGTTGACTCATAGCCCATCCGTACAAATTGTTAGCGTCGAGATATAATATGTGCGTGTCGGGTTTACTAGGATCGTATCCTTCCACTAATTTATTATTAGCCTTAGAATACCTTTTCGACGCCATCGATATACCACCTCTTAATCCTTTCTCAATAAACAAGTGCATATCGTAATCTGTGAGAAGTTTTAGTTCTACGCTGGTCTTCTTCAACAATGCATCCCACGATATTCCGGGACTGGAATAGTACCATGCCGGGTCCAAGCCGTATTGTTTTAAACACGTCTTTCTAAATATTTCGAATATATCGGCGAGTAACAGTACGTCGTTTTTTAAGTACAGATCGTGATAATCGCCTAAATTATCACAACCTAATTTATCCCAGACCGTCAGAGCGTGTTCATAATCAGTATCTGTTATTTTAGATTCTGTTAAGTTACTATAGAATGATTCAAGGGGTGGTAATTCAGTTTCTTCGAATCTAGACCAATCATCCATATATTCATAAGGATATAAACCTTTTCTCAGCAACAAATGACGAGTTATCTTATCTGTATATTGATTTGTTATCGCAAAGTCATCGGGATTGTTCGCATTAGCTAAATTGTCCAGGGAAGATAACAGAAACTGTACGGAGTCTATGAATCTAGGCCCATTGCTTTGCTTAATTCTAGATTTCCCATCCTTGTCCCTATAATTTATAGGTTTAGTCAACGAGAACGATATGTATTTTTCCATATTGTTAGGAATGCACGTTAAACCGCCGTCGGTCTTTGAGATAGCTTGCATAATGAGATGTGAATCGTATCCCCTAAGGTTGTGAAACACAACAGGGATGGGTATTGTTTGAGAATTCATTTTTAGTTTCAAGTTACACTCGTTATGCGCGGCTCCCCGATAATTACCCGTGACGTGGCAATGATCTCTTACGGAATCCCCATTCAGGGGTTTATTACAAACATGACAACTCGTTGACTTCTTGTGGGCCCTCCAATCATCCCTCGTCATACGCATGGGTTTCTTACACGATAATGTTTCCCTGATTATTCTCTCTTCGTTTTGTAGATATTCTAGGAACTTTCCCGCTGCATCGGGACCTCTGTAAATCACGGGAGTGTTTGTTTTCCCATCGTACCTTACAACTATATATCCAAACCCACAAGGAATATGTTCTTGAGTTTTGTACGTAAAACTACTCTCTTGATTATTGCGTTCGGTATTTTCTATGGGTTTGATAAGCGCTTCGAAGTCGGCGTAAATTACGTACGGTACCGGCATTTGATTACAATAATGTTCAAATTTTAATATATTTTTTCCCTCTTTAGGCATATCGATCCTGATAACATTCTGTCCAACACCTCTACAGTCTTCTTTATGCGCTTCTAATAGATCTTGTCTGCTGTACCCATGTAGGCATCTTTCGCAGAAATATTTCTTTTCCTTATGTTTAGTTTGATCGTATAATAGCCTGTTTAAACTCTTTATCCACGTATAATGATACTTTCCATCTTTTTCGATCAGAAATGAATTGATTCTAGGGATATGTTCTGGAGCGGAGCTTATCCTGTGTACAACAATTCCTTTAGAATGTCCGAAAACATTTATAGCTAAATCATTTTGCTTTTCCACCTTATCAATTTGTGATATTGGTGTAGGTTCGTCTATACCATCGAAGTTGAGTCCATCGTTTTGAGGATAGCTAGAAGGTCTATTTGCAATTTTAGAATCTACGGGGAACAATGCAGATCTTATCATCATTCTTAAACAGTCATCGGATTTATTTTTTACGTTAATTATGGCTTTTTTCTTCTTATAATACGGAGATAAATCTATATAAGAACCACCTTTGAAGGGCATATAATTTGCTATATCTAAATATAAACTATCGATTCTATCCACACCCCAACCCAAACCTGTATTAGTCCAACGTTCTAAAGTTTCCTGTATCCTCTGAATTGATGTATCTAATGATGCGTTTATAGTATCGGATTCGGTTATAACTTCTTGATTGCTACGGAAATATGGTTCGGTATATTCGGTGCTATCGTCTGTGTTACTTTTACTCAATAACATTTTAATCGTCAGCTGGTATTTTATACTATGTAAATCATCTAACTCCTCGTTAATTTTGCTGGATATGATGGGCTTAATATCGTTAACATCCATGTTGGAATTAATATCCATCTTCCAACCTCTTAGATATTTATCAACGCCGGCGAATGTGGGTACAAATATTAATTCTTGTTGTTGTAGATTATTATCATTATGTTGAATATCAACATTATTATCTAGTAAAGCGATCAATTCAGCTCTTCTCATTCGAGAATAACCTCTCAGCCCACTGTTTCTCGCTCGAGCTTTGAGTTCTCTAACAGTCTGGGGTTTGTTGTATTCCAAACCTAGTAGGGTAATCAATTCAGCTTTTTTCATTCGAGAATATCCATGTAGACCACGTTGCTTTGCCATAGCCTTCAACTCTCTGACAAAAAACATTGTGGTTAAATGGTATTTGCAAAATGAGACAAATGTCTAATTGGTTGTTTTCATATATCTAAATACGTATTCTCCCCAACCTATTCCTCTCGTTGATGTAATCTCTCTTCCTAGCATAAATAATCTGGTTCCTGACCCTATCAGCACCGTGTTTCTTACATAAACAATAACGACCTTTGACCCCTATCCCACATTCAGAACACGTATACCGTATTCGACGTAATAAGCGCCCAGGGCGCTCTCAAAATTAGACATAGGGTGGTCTTATTAGGATATTATTTTGAGTTGAAAGATCGTAAATTTCGTGGTTTATGCTGACAGCCTGAAATGTTTATATACGACAGATATTTTTTCCAGGATTTAATTGCCCATAATTAAGGGTGCATATGACATACGAGTGCCTATTTTACACAAATATATAAGTCTTGTGTACCTTAATCAATTGGAAGGGATGCTTACTGAGATTGTTCATTAGCCAATATATTAGCAAATATCGCTGTGGGCGCTTATTAGAGCAGGGCGCTTATTACGTCGAATACGGTAGTTTATGTTTCCGTGCTTGATGTAATAATTGTGTACGCCGCAGTAAACATCAACACAGCGTCGGTTACATAGAGTCGTCTTACCCATGAGTGTAAACTTGTAATTATTCATGGTTTATACATTTATCATATCATTTGTCTAAATGCAAATCACATCTACACTATTGAGATATTGATTTATAGATTAGCTGTCACTCTGACTCTCCTAACTAGCCACAGCTGTCACTGCGTAGCTATTGTATAGCTGAAAATCAATACAGCAGATAACCCAATAATCACAAATGCGACCTCGCGGTCTTTCGGAGCCTCTGACGGTGTATAAAACTGACTCATTGTTGGTCTCGGTATTGGGTCTAGTTTTTTCCCATAAACGAGGTAGTATTCGTGCATGGCAGATTCGACATCCTTAAACGTTTGAATTGAATGTCCTTCCTTAATCAGTTTTTCATGAATAAAATCTAATCTCTTCATTCTCTGCCGAGTATATTGTGACTGGGCTGCTTGGAGTTGTTCCATTGCTTCATTATGTCGTTTACGCTCCTCTTCAACTTCTTTAGCGTTTGATTCCATCATACTAGAAAATAAATAATTACTCCCTGAAAAAGCTAGAGCATTTCTAATAGCTCCACCGACCATCATCGCAATTGTTGCCATCTTCAATAATATAAAATATTCAAATGTTTAATTACTTCATTATGTCTTCCGGGATAAGTCCTTGTTTGACTAGCATATCCTTCGTTGCCATAGCCAATCCAATATCCAGAACCATCATTGGTATATCATAACTATTAAAATCTAGCTTGGGAGGTGTGGCTTTAGTAATCATTTTAGCCATACGAGCATAGCCAATGGCCAAGCTGGTGACGACCGCTGAATGATACGTTGCGTTTACCAACATTTTACCGTCTGTAACTGGAGTAGTTATGCTTCTTATAGCATTATATGATGTTGGGGGTGATGTTTTCTCTTCTCCGGTCTTATAAAACAACCATACAGCCCCTATACCAACAACTCCTACTAGTGCCCATGTTTTAATCGGATAAATATTTGAATTATTTATCAATTTTGCTTTCCTCGCGAGTCCTCCCTTTCTTCCTGCGGCTATTTTTATGGGGTTCTTAGTAACTCTGGGTTGTTTTTGTGGTGGTTCCTCATTCACTGGTGGTGGTTCCTCATTCACTCGTTGTTCCGCAATCTGTTGTGCAGTTTCGTTCACAATCTGGGGTGTCACCTGTTGATTCTCCATTTATATTATTAAGTGGGCACGTATGTTTAAATTGACAATACCTAGCCGTTATTAAAGCTGTGGTGAGTGGAGCTAAAAACATTCCGTATCTGTGATAAAACTCACAGCTCACTGAGCTTATAGCGTGTTCGATGAATGGGTCTTTCTCGAGAGATTCGCATAAATACAGGCGATGTTCTGTCGGGATAGGTAGAAACGTACTAGCTACGACTGTGTATAGTTGTAATATAGCCGACCCTATCGTTTTAGTCATGGTAGCTCCCAGTCTAGACTCGTAACGCACGTTAAGTTTTTTAATCTCTTCGTCGGTCATGTTATCAATTTTTTCGATTGGTATAATTTTCTCCCAAATATTGAGAACATTTTCCACCGGCTACCAAAGCCGCGAGTCTTTCTCTATGTTTATCTAAAGATTTATCAACATTTTGATCTGCATCAGATTCTTTGAGCGTTTGTTCGTCGCATTCCATAATGTAATACCTAAGGAGATATTTAAGTCTAACATAATATAATATGACATATCCAATAAAACCCGTAATAATGAACTGTTGCGAAAGAATGATGATTTCGAACCACATTTTATATCATATTAACCGCTAATGTTCAATTTTGCTATAATTTTCCTATAATTTTGCTACATTTTTGCCATATTTGCTACATTTTGCTACATTTTGGTAAGCAATTGCATAAGCAGCTGGTTGATCGGTTTTTAATACGAGTTTACAGTGCTTCATTGCCGATAAAAGTTTTCTGACTTTATCTCGTTCGAGCTTGGTATAAATGACATCATTTTCGCGTAAACATTCCTCAAATGAATCTCTGTCTTTGCAATGAAACAACGCTACCCATTTGGTCTGCTCTCTGAGATCTTTCAGGACAGAGTTGTATTTTTGAGTAAGTACCCAAACGCTATGTTGAGTATGCCGACCGGAGAATGCTAAATACGATAGCATATCTTTCTTTTTTGTTAATTCTTTACTAGCGCTGCAGTCGTCTATTATGAAAAGGGTTGATTCTCCTTTGTATTTTTCGTGACATACTCGGAGAGAGTCTTGTAAACGATCGCCCGGATCGACTCTGTGTACCCCGTCGTCATTCATTACCCAATCTCTCGATAGGTATGTTTTATTAACGCTTATAGTCGGGCACAGAATGATAATATGATCGAAAACGTCCCGATAATGACCTTGGTAAAATATCTAGAATAAAAGCTGTTTTTCCGCAGCCCATTTGCCTGCATATGATAGCGCAGTGCGGATCTTTAGGTAAAAGATTATTAATAGATTGCTTGCACGAATCTCCCATTCTGTATATTAAGTTACGCATCCATAATCACGTACAAATATATGTTTAATTTACCAGCTGATTCCTGAAGCTTCGTTATCTGTATGGTGGCACCCTAGCTAGCATTTTCTATTCTCCTCCCACTGCTGTGTAGTTGGTCATCGTCCGTTGTTCGCATGTCAAGCCATAGCGCGTACTTCGTGGTGAGGTATTCACCCATTGATACACTCCCGAGAGACAGATCTTTCACGACTGCGTTAACTTCCGGGGAGCGCTTTATAGAAGGAAGTTTTTTAATCTCATCCCACTGGTGATACGCTAGCATTCCTTGGCTATATAGTTGATTAGGAACGCCCTCGATAGTCAATTCTACTTTTGTAATCTTGGGATTGCAGAACTTCTCGGTATTTCTTTTAAACGCATCGGAGGGGTCCTCGAACAACATTAAAATACCCGGGCGATGAGTTCAGTAGACGCCGCGTAGCGGAAAGATTGCGTAACTTAGAAGACAAAAGATCGGCCCGCCTCGAAGCAGCTTCCAGTAATAGAAAGGCACTTCGTTCGCAAATCCGTCGAATTCGAGAAACTATCGATCAAGTCCTCAACGATGACACTACACTGGCCGATAAAATTAAAACATTGTTCAGAGAACAGGGAATAACAATTGCCAGTATTTTAACTGCGTTGGGATTTATTATATCGACTTTGACTCTCACGTTAACCGGTGGCAGTACAGGTGGTGGTACACCGCCCAGTGATGATATAAAAGAGTGGATAAAAAAACATTTAAAAGCATTAGGTTCAGCACTGGGAAAGCTCGCTGAGAAAGCTGCGGCCGCACTTCCCGGTATAATAGGGAGTGTTGTTTCCTGGCTATTGAATTTATTAGCTAAGACCACCACTTGGCTTAGTCAAAACTTGTGGGGGCTGAACGTAGCAATTGCAGGGCTGTTGTACGTATTCGCTAAGAACTATTTAACCAAATCATGAGTAAACCAGACGCGACTCCACCTACTACAAGCGCTGTTTTTTCATCGATATGTTGTTGATTTTTAGCTGCAATATGTGGTGGTAATTGTGGTTGTGCGTTAGTAGATGTTTGTGAAACATGTGGTGTTTGTGGCTTGACTATTCCCTTTTCGCCCGTGATTGTTTGCATTATTAATTCGACGTTAATATCTGAATTTATACCTGGTTTTTGTTTATCGGTAGCGATAACAATTTTATTATGATAACCTATCACTTGACCATCTTAAGTTCCATATTACTCGGAGACATGTATAGTCCCGGTGCATAAACGTAGTCCACTTTGGATTGAGCGTACTGTAATGCATCTTGAAAACGCTTTATAGACGATGGTATGTCAACTGGTGCATTAATGAGCGTCCTCCACGTTTGAGACAAACTGTTTTTGCGCATCGAGCACCGTCCCAGTACCGATGATTCCCGTTCGTGTTTGCGATTGTGCACCGAGAATTGCCCATACATAAGTTCTTATCGATTCATTAACTCTTACAAATCCTGGGTTAGTAAAATTGTTTTCCGTTTTATCATTAAGAAATTCATTCCAAGCGTCATCATTCAGTTGTACAAATTTTTTAACAATATAAATACACCCACTCTTAAAACTCATAATATCCCCTCTCCAATCGTTAGTATAAAGTTCCCAGCCTTTATACCAATGACTGGTTTTATGCCAATGATCATATGTTCTTGAGTAAAGTTTGCTGGTACGCCGCAACTTAGGAATATCAAGTTTTTTATATACATAACCGCTTTCTTCTTTGACGGTTATTTTTTCCTCTGCGTACGGCACACCTAGACCATGGTTTGCTCCTTTAATATGCCAATCTTTACTCGTAGAAACATTAAATTCCTGACAAATACGCTCATACGCGGACCTATCATAATTATTATTTGTGGAATTCCACGCTCGATCCTGCGGTAATGGAGCACTAATTTCTTTAAGTATACGTCTAATTTGATAGTACACGTGAAATGTTATAACAGACTTATATAGTTCAAATCCTGGAGCATAAAGAGATACGCCACATCCTGTTGTGGCACACCATATGGCAAAGTTTAACTGATTCTGCCAAAATTGCATCGGATTGTGAAACCAATCGTGCACTATTTTATCGCTAGTTGCCGTGACCCTGTACTTTTCAAAGATATCGGGGAATTTAACTAAAAATTCAGCACCAGAGGCAGTTACTATAATCGATTGATTAGTAATGTATCTCGATTTCATATTTAAGTTATGATATAGTATCATTGTATATTTAATATGTATGTTACACTCCCGGGAATAACAAATGGTCAGTCTATTGAACTGCTTCGTACTATCGATAACTCGGATGGACAACTCGAAGTAGCTATCTGTGATGTAACGTATTACCCGCTGTGGACCAATATAAGAGGTAATAATACGATGCTTATATCAATGAAAAAAAAGTCATTACTATACCTGATGGGCATTACAGCGTATGCTCACTAAACGATGAAATTTTTAAGCCTAATGGAATGAGTCTCACACAAAATGAGTCGAATGGGACAGTGAAATTCGAACCTGGAGAAAAAGGTACCATTTTTTTTTAAGGTAACTTACCATTTACACTTGGATTTTCACATGTTGATATATTACCCGATTTAGTTCCCTATAAAGAGTTGTGTATCCATCTTGATCAAATAAGCACGACGGATAATATTCAACTAGAAAGTCCTTCAACTCTGCTCAGAAGTGTTCCAGTGAAAAATGAAAAATATAATAGTGGTAGAACGGAATCCTGGGTTAGTAAAATTATTTTCCGTTTTATCATTAAGAAATTCATTCCAAGATTTAAGCCATGTTGATGTTAGTAGACTCCATAAAAACACTTCGTACAATATTATTCGGAACAGTGAGAATAAATGGACTATGGTCGAAGCAAACATAGAGTGGCTATTGAATATCGTCATTACCCCACCTTATGTGATGATGGGTAAGGGACATAATTTAACTAAGATAATAAATAGTGGTATCGTACTCGCGGCCTATATCCCGTCAAAACGAAAAAGTGTGTTAAGTCTCTCCCCTGCCAGAAAACCCAGGTCATATGTTATATAGTCGTCCAGCAGTAAAAAATGTTAGTTTACATTTGAATACAGAATTCGATGATATTGAAGATAACTTGAGTGCAATACCTAATATTTCTACGCTTATTATTGAAGTCTTGTTCGGAGATGCACCGGACGATGCCTTCGAAATATTACCAGGTCTATCGATTAAATGGCTCAAGAAACACGAGCGTCAACGTTGCAGTATTATTCATATCGGAGCATCACCCGCTGCAACCCTCGAGGGGGTTCAAATTATTAAAAGTGACAGCATTTCTCTTACTAAGATATTCTTGCCTTATAATATACATTTGATAAGGTTGATGTATACTCTCAAAACATTTAAGCAAGACCAATTAAAGACTATTATATATTCGTAATATACACTATGAGTTTATATCCAGCGCTCGATGAAGCAATTGAAAAGATGGAAACTGTTGATGGATTTCGATTACATCAAATAAGCGACATAAAACATCGAATAGAGAAGGAGCCGGAGTTTAGACTTGGATTGTATAAAAAGTATAGCAGAGCCGTGAATGCTCTGGACGGAGTTGACACCGCGCTTGTAGCGGCTAGCATGGGTGTAGCTTGTGTCGGTTTACTATCAACTATAATCGCCGCGCCTATCGTGCTCGGCATGGAAATAGGTGCCGGAGTCTCAGGACTGGCAGGAATAGCCATAAAATTCATTTCTCGTAGGTTGCAAAAGAAAGCATTAAAACACGATAGTATTCGAATACTCGCCGAAGCAAAGTTGAACAGCATTGAGGATCATATTGGACAGCAATGGTCGATTGTAAGATATCCGAGGATGAGTTTCGTTTAGTGCTGTCGGAACTCACCAAATACAATGAAATGAAGCAGGAGATTTGATCAAAATCTCATAAGACCAGTGGTATTAGCGAAGACGAGAAAAAAAAGTTCATGGAACAGGGGAGGCAACAAGCGCATCAATTATTCCGTGCCAAAACCAAATAACTGGTTGGAGATTAAAAACAGATTGCTTACTATCATTTGATCACATTTAGACAAATGCTTACATAAATATATATAATAATGGACAAAAACTATTAAATGGAGAGAATTACCACAAGGTTTTATTATATCAGTAATGTCAAACAAACCAAATACGGTTGGTTATCAATTGTTTCTTATCAATTTACAAGAAGAGTGTAGTTATATAGTCTGGTCTCCTAGTAAAATGAACGAAGAACTTAATAAAAATGTTGAATATCGCTTTATCGATAAAAATAATGAAGAATATATTTATTACCATTTAGGCTCATCTAAAGCAATGATTGGCCCCAGGTATTGGTGAGCTAGAGCCAATTTAACTTAATCTCATGACTATCGTTGAATCGCATAATCATTTTGGCATAAAAAATGCCATCTGTAGTAGCAGTATAGGTAATAAATCCAGCTCCAGTGGAGTTGCGGCAGAACCCCCATTACCTATACTACTTGTCTAGGTTTACTAAAACAAAGGGAATACACTCATATCCTTGCGTGAAGTGCCGATGTAAAAACAACTTACTTTGTTCAAAGGGTTAACCGATAATACGTTGATTGATTGGTCATTGTTATCTAACTCAATGGATTTTTTTAGGAACCGTGGACGTTATGAAAATAGTTGTCACATGGACTTTCTCAGTCGACCTTTGAGGCTTGACACCTTTGTGAAACACCTGAAACAAACTAAGTGATCAGTTGAGAAACAAACACGGGTTATAATATCCCGAAACGATAAATATATTTTAAAATATTTCATTGTTAGAGACATGTGACATGGAATAAGTTTCTTTGTACAGCTGCAGACTATGGGATATTGTTCCTGTGTGGATATTTACAGATACATTCCTCGAACAAGGAAGCTGCCTAAAATTATACACATAAATTTGGTAGGTTGTAATTATGATATTTGCATTTTGTTTTCCTTCATTTCCTGTAGCATTGGACAGATTCCTTCTTGTCCCTCTACGTCTTGGTGGGGAAATTCTTTGATGCGTAATAGACGTTTTCACAAGTCTTTTCCTTTGGAAGCGTGTATATATTACAGTCAATTTGTAAAATGTGATTCTCTCAGGCAATTCAAAAAATGTGTCAATATTTCAGTCATTTTGACTGAAAAATCTGTCCATTTCTTTAACAGATTGACTAAAATTGATTAAGATGATCAAAAGGGCCTAAAAACATCACAATAGATTATTATGTAGGATTAGAAGCCAAACAATATAGAAATGTACTTTTCATCGTAACATTATCAGTCTCTTGGTGATGATATTAAACATAAAAAAATTTGGAATTCGTTGTCATAATAATATAGATGGACAGATTTTTCAGTCAATTTGTAAAATAACTGAATATTCAGGCATTTAATAAATTTCCTAAGTGAAAATGTTGCACATTTTGACTGTAAAAATATAAACACAATAAAAAAAGCAATGCTCGGGAGAAATATTTACTTCATGTTGCAAGTCAAAATAGTGTAAACGGAAATCAAACAATTACCAAGCAAGTGACTTATCAAAACTTTGTCACCATTACTGATGCTACCCACAAAGATACCTACATTTCCTTATTATTTCCAAAACTGTATTTCATTTTGTTGATCAATGTGACCATATGCCCTTATACTACAGTGATCCCTTGACTTAACGCTCCTCGATGTACCCCTACTCCGGATGCACAGCGGGGTAAACCTTGGCTCCCAAAAATGCATGAAGAATTACCCCCTAAAAGTGCGTTAAAGCAGATAAAGTTACAAATAAACTGATGAGATTTAATTCCAACTTGAAGTACACGTGTGTGTATTTGTAACGTTCATTGTATGTGATCGAAACCATTCTGCCTTTTGTTCCGGTTGTGAAAAAACATATCGTACACAGATCTGGCATTATACTCATATCATATCAAATCACAGAAACAACAAACATAAGCTGCATTGTTAGATTAAATACTCATCTCAGCTTGTTGTGATTGATAAGACAACATGTGAGATGTCTTCAAACTTCAAACTGTCCGCGTGTAATGCAATAACAACAAGCTCCTCACAGCGATCAATATAATATTTTATATGTATCAATAAAAGCAAAGGTTGCGAACTTGTCTAGGTTTCTGCTATATCATCCGGGTAATCACGGGAAAAAAACAACAACAAAGGCAACAACCAGTCCCGGGGAATTGCTTTAGATCAGTGCCCTTTTAAATCTATCCTATGTCACACTATGCATTGGATGGTAGGGGGCAGATACCCTAACCTGTAGTCCAACTGTGAGACATACACAAGTAAACTGCTGCTTAACCCTCTGGATGCCAAGATTGGAAAAGTGAAGGTTATGTGAGAATTGCGCTCACGCGGCACTGGATCTTACTCTGGCTATAAAATATGTCCTATTTGATGGTGTATATTTAACTGCAAATATTAAACCGCTTTTAAAAAATACACTTCTAAGTGTTGTCCGAGAATTTATTCTGCGTTGAAAAACAGTAAATTTCACCGCTTTTTATCGTACACCGATAAAAGTACTGTGCAACGATTTTTTTATTATTTAGAAGCTTTACGGAATCTGTGAGCGAACAAAATACTGCATAATATCTGAAGAACATAACAATATATCAAATGGAGTTATATGTGTATGTATAACGACATACATTCAATGCCAAATATAGCTTGTGTAAGTGTAATTTGACTAATGTTGCACCATTATTAATGGAGAACTAGCCTTATCATTAAATGTAATGAAATACGAAAAAAATAACACCATTCCATTTGACGTCATGGCTGGTTTTATGTCTTTCATAACGTCGGAGAAAGACAACACTGGTATTTTGATTAATATATCTCCCCTGGACATTGGTTATATGAACTTATAATATTGACAATTACACATCCCAAGAAATACATACATGCTGCAGTTACATTTACACTTCATCTTGTATCACTTGTCCAAAGGAAAGAAATAACATATTCGACACTAAAAACCTATCAATTGTTATGTAAACAATGTTCAAACAAACAGGAGATTATCAAAGGTTCGTTCATACATGTTGTGGCCTATATTTACGTATGATATCATTTTGAACACTGACAAATATCCAAAGTGAAATTAACTGTGTGAAAAAATGTACAACAGATATGGAAAATCTACATCATAACTGAAACTGTAAACAGCATGATACAATGATCATTGATTCAGGGATCGTATCAACATAAATGTGACATGTAAGTAATCAGAAACATTCTGACAATCTATGTACTGTTATTTGTTGTTATAATTTTCATTGAAACAAATGGAAATATTCAGAAATTCCGATAAATACTGTTGTCGTTGTGCGTGATTTTGCGTCAGTCATGGCGTCACACAGAATGGTAACTTTGACAATTTCTGTTGAAAATATCAAATCATTGCAATGTAACTATTTTAAATTCCCTAATTCTTCCTACGATGCTCTTCCCATGCATATGTTGAGCCAATATCTTGAACGAATAGACGAATGAATAGCTCAAAATAGGACAAAATGCTACACTGTGTAAAATCTGTATTTTTACTATGTTTACATTTCAAACAAGTGCAGTTTTTTTAGCACAGCGTTCATTTTCACACCTAACTTATTTTGCTTGATTTCATCCAGCCACTTATTATTGGTGACAAAGACCATTGGTCATTTGATTCTAAAATGTATGAGGAATTCAAGGATGTATGTATCGCAGCTAAGTTTGAAATATATGTGATGTTACAGGCCCCTCATTACCGGTGTACCTGAAACGTGATTTTGTAAACACTATCCAATATGGCGGAAAGTTCACTTTGGCGTTCGTGTTTGCGTATTTTCCAAAACATTCTAAACCTTTCTAGGGTTATGGCAGACGTTTTGGAATGATCAATGGTGAATTCATAAAAGACAGATACCCGTGACCAGGGAAGTGTATTTGTGTGGGTGATGTATTTTGAATTTTATTAGACTTCAAAGTGAGGGTTGTAGAGGAGGGACATATATGTACCTTTGGCATCCAGTGAAATAAAGATTTTATAACACTGCTTAGACAAGAACTGAGCAGGGAAACACACCATAACAGGCATTACATGTTTTCACGTATGACATCGTTACATGAACGACCATGTAGCTGTAAAGAACTAGCGATACAGCACACAACTTATAATCAATCCGGAAGGGGTCTCCAGCCAATTTATTCTACAAGAAAGGTCACAGCACTATCTCCCACAGACAATTTGGTGAACCTGCTCAGAATCTCTTTTAATGCATTGTTAAAGCATTCAAACTGCAAGAGGGATTGAAGCATGCTAAGACGAGAAGAGGAACAATTCACAATATCTACAAGAGCATTTTCAAACCAATACCAGGCCACACATGCCTAAAAGAGAGGTGAGTGGGTAAGGATTTGGGACACCTTCAAAATGGCCACACTTTGAGGCGACTGCCATGTTGAAGACAAAAGTCTCCAGTTTATCGGATATTATTATCCGATAGGTGTTGCTTCGAGAATATTGCCAATCACAAGTCAAACTAGTCAACATTACAGTTCATAATAAGTGTGAGCGTTCCGGTAAATCGTCGGTATCTTCCAGAAGTACTCACAAAATTCGACATTTGCTGTTAAACTTAATTAATAAACTGTTAAAATATGATGCAGCAGTAGCAGAAAAAATTCTCACGTTTCGTAACTGTTAAATTGACCAAAATTACCAAAAAAGTCACAACTTTTCCCATGATACACTTGTTTCAAAGTTTTTCCCACCACAATAGCCATGCTTGCCGAGGTGCGAGGTATGAAAAGATTTTTTAGAGCGCAACACGAACGAAGCCACAACTTAGTTGTTTCATCATGTTGGACTTCACGGAATGCCAATAGCTAAACATTGACGAAACCATTCACTCTTCTGTGCTGAATTCCAACGTTATATACATGGTGTCAGAAGTAGGATACAGAAGTGATGTGAAGCCCCCAGGGTGACTGTGATGAGGAAGTCAACGTGAGGGAGGGTCATACAGCTAAGATATCTGGGTCTGCCAGTCCAAGTCATCTCAACTCACAGGGGGAAGCTGAACAGTCTGCTGAAATGATGGAATCTGTCGAGAAGCAGTTGGAGGTCCTGAGGCTGAAAGAGAGGGAACAGTTGGATGTTTTGACCGCAAGGATTAACAAGCCCAGTGTCCTGTCAACAGGCCAACAGATAGCTCTTTTCAAAGACAACGCAACCCAACAGGAAATGTCCCATTAGAAGAGTGGATTTCGGATGTGAAATGTGCTGCAGAAATCTGTAAGTTGAAGACCGAAGATTTTGCAGTTCTGCTGTGAGAGAATCCTGGTGGACGAGCCCAACAGGAAATCCTCGCCCGGGGATGAGGCGTCAGGAATTCTTCGGACAAAATCATACGAATCTTCCCGAAAGTGTTTGGAGATAGATGTGACTTACAGTCAACTCAGCACCGCTTTTACTCTCATCATCAATCGTCTGGACAGGACCTGGTGACCGTATCCCTCGATCTTAGGGCTGAAACGATATCCCGGACACCGATGCATCGCAATTCACTTGTTAGTACAAATGACATCTCGGCTTTCGTCGCCTCGAATTCCCGGTTCGGACACGATGTTCAATGCCAAAATATATGCATGAAAAATCTTTGTCACAGCTTGTAACCTAGCATGATGCATCCACGAAGCTGCATATTTTTAATACAGATGGCGATTTCCTGCTTAAAACGTTCAGAATAACACGATTTAACCAAAATATTTCGTAAAAATCTGAAATTCATCATACACGAGAATTTGTAATTTGATTGCCTGCCTCAGGTCATGTGCTGAAATTTGACCAATCATGAACCTTGTAGCAGATTTCGGCAAGAAAGCATCATTAGGAACCATTTTTTATCCAATTAAATCTTATGTTATAGCAACGAAAAGACTCCAGGCAATGTTACGAGCATGTAGATGGAAAAACAAGCTTTCTAGCAATGTGTCATATGTCAGTCTTCGACGAACGTGTTATTCATATGAAGCTTTCAAAAACGGAGGTATTTCTTCATGTTACTGAGCGGACAGCCGCTGTTATCTGGAAATGAGTGAAAACAGATACTATTCATAATTCTTTTTAAAATAATTTTCCAATTATGTAAACAATGAAAATAAAAAAGAAATAAGTAGATCTTTTGAAATCTTATATTTGCCCCAAATCGTCAAATTTTCGCTTCCTTGGTCCTTAATCTGGACGTTAGTTATGAATGTGTTAGCTTACATCTTTTTTATTTACAACGAACTTAATTAAGTTGTCAATGCATTATCTAAATAATGTGATAAACATAACTTTCATATTTATAAACACTAGGATTAGATCTAGACCTTTCAAATGGTGTATAACATGGCTGTTGCTATAATTGTTTTTAATTGTTTTTTTTGCCTTTATACATGAAAATGGCAAATCATTAGTTACTGGACAATGGTACATTTAGTATTTACTCCTAGAATCTACCATCTAGTCACAACTCACAAATATGTAGGACTGTTACTTTTTTGTTTGCTAGCCATTACATGGAAATGGCAGATGATTCGTTAAAATACACATTACAGTATATATTTTATGACTCATGAACATTCATTCACTTTCATTTAATTTTTCATTTTAATAAACTAAGTTTAATTCATTTATCTCTTTTTTTCTCTTGTCACTATGTGTATCGTAGCGTATCGAGATACGTATCGTATCGTGACCTAGGTGTATCGTTGCAGCCCTACTCGATCTTATTGACATATATATCAAAATTGACCCTACCTTCAGCGGAATTAAAGAGTCTGCATTAAAAGGTCAACTGGCGAAAGCTGTAGAGAACAACATCCAAAAACAAAAGATGAGGTGTCTAACTATTGAGCACCCCAGTATGAGTTTCCTGGACTTGAGGGATCGCCTTATTGAATGGCATGGCAACACTCCAATAAAGTAAAAGAATGTCCACTATCAAGAACATCGGACAAACTTCGAAGACGTCTTGAAGAGACAGGAGGCCATGATATAGGAACAGCAAAAACAGATCCAAGAGGTCCTCACCAACAACACTCGACAAAGGACTTGGACTTGCTGGGAGTGTGGCGAAGATTGTCCAGACCGATCTGCTTCCCTTCCTAGAAGACCAAGAACCCACAAGAATCTCACTGTGGGGGTTGAGGAAAACAATGCTTATGGTCCACTCTTACATAGACTAGTAGGGAGATGTCCGGAGACCATTAGTGATGTCAATGGGATCAAGATCCCATGTCTGGTGGATACCGGAGCACAGGTGTCAATGATTACAGAATCATTTTACAGGGATTACTTACATGGAAAGGAAATCGTCGACATTGGAGGACTGATCAGCATTAAGGCTGCCAATGGACAGGACATCCCCTACTGGGGCTATCTGGTATTGGATATACAGTAGAACATGGATATAACAAACTACAATTGACCAGAGAAATCTGTTCGTTATAAACTTTTTCGCTCAGAAACGTCTGCCAACTTGTGTAAAACAAAACACAATACACGTAATTGCAGCATTGACTTGTATCAGCAGTGATCACTTCATAGCATTCAATTGATAACATTTCATAACATTCATTTAAGTTTAACAAGGTTGATCCGCCACCAATTGTGTTGATTTGCCACGTTTGTGTTGATTCACAGCTGATTGCGTACAGCCAATTGTCAGTGACAATTGACACTGAGTGAGATTTCTCAGTTCTCAGTAAACACGTCACTAATAGGTGGTAGAGAGTTTGTTATATCTGTAAATTTTATATGATATTATATAGGAGATAAATCAGGAATTTTTTAACAGTTTGTTGTATCCGTTTGTTCGTTATATCCGTGTTCTACTGTAGTTACTTTTGGCCATGAACTCAAATCTATAGGATTCCTTGTAGTTAAAGACTCTTTAGAAGCAGCAATGCAAGAAAGAAAATAAGAAGTCCCTGGAGTTTTTTAGGATCAAATGCTCTAAAAGACATGAAATCCCTTTTAGAAACGGACAGCCTTGCTGTGGAGGACTAAGTCCGAGACCTTTTGGGGTACTACAATGAGTTAGCAACAGCAAGAAGTGATGCCATGGTCAGGACAACTGGGAAGAAACCAACACTTATACCTGCAAGATCACTCCAAGTCCTCAAAGAGCCCTAAACAACTGTTATTGAGGAAATTTCACTACCCCTCCCTAAAGGATAAGTGCTTGGACCAACAGTGATGACAGTTGACAAAACTGGATGAGTTCCTTTCCAAGTCGCCAAATTCAGTGATGAGGACATCTATCTAAGGCCAGGTATACCTGTAAGAATACTCAACATTGCTGTAGTGGAGCCCAGAATAGAGATAATTGACGTCAGTTTAAATGAAGTTCAAGTTACTGAGGTATTCCAACCAGGTGCAAAATCTCATGAAACATTAAGTTAACAGCGATTTTCCCCCCCTCCCACCAGGAACAGTTGACTGAAGTTATTGTCAAACGTGCCAGTGCTTTAAGCAACGGAGAGGATGATACAGCGCCGTCATCAAGCACAGAATTATGAAACCTGATGATGCTCCAGTTCACATTCTACATCGACGTATACCCCCAAGCCACTGACAAGACAAGAAGTATATAGATACCGAATCATTAGATATACCATTATACAAGGGCGTGATCAGGGAGTCATCCAGTCCTTTTGTGCTTGTGCGGAAGGGAGGTAAACTGAGAGTTTGCTGTGACTATCTTGCGTTGAATGCGGAAACTCTGAAAGAAGCCTACCCTCTACCTCAGATACAAGAAGCCCATACTGTATTGAAGGATGCAAAATACTTCTGCAGTCTTGATCTCGCCCATGGGTTTAATCAGATAGCCGCTGACTTTCTGACAGGAACAGGTGGCCTGTACGAGTATTTTTGGATACCATTTGTACTTTTATGAGACTGATGGACAAAATTATTGGCGTAGAAACTTTCCAAACTCTACTCATCTATTTAGACGACATTCTTCTATTTGGGACAACATTTTAGAATCTCTAGAACGTCTGATGGTGCTGACCAGACTCTCCAAATATAATCTGAAATTAAAACCTGAAAAATGTCAACTCTTCAAAGAAAAACTTTGTTATCTTGGACACATTGTCTCGGAGGAAGGGATAGCTCCAGATCCTGACAAGATCACAGCTGTTAGTAGTTGGGCAGTTCTTAAGACAGAGACACAGTTGAGAGGCTTTCTTGGGTTGGCTGGTTACTGTAGAAAATTTGTTCAAGGCTTCACAAGCATTGCAGCTCCTCTACATTCTCTGCTGCCAGGCAAAAGGTTGGGAAAGAAAGGAAGAACGGAAGTTCAGCCAGGGAGTGGTATGAAAGCTTGACACAGCTATTACGACAAGGCCTTCGAAGAGCACCATGGCACCAGTCTGGGACACCCTGATTTTGATAGACCGTATATCCTTCAGGTCGATGCTAGTCACTATGGATTAGGAGCGGTATTGTCACAGGAACGGGAATCTGGAAAAGTTGTGCTGAGCTTTGTTAGCAGATCCTTGAGACCATCCAAAAGAAATATGGACAACTACAGTAGTATGTAGTTGGAGCTTGTAGCACTGTAGTGGGCTGTCACTGAAAAATTTAGAGATTTACTCCTTGGAGCTGTATGTACTGTCTACACAGACAATGACCCCTTTGAGCTATGTGCAGATGACTGCAAAGTTAGGTGTGACTGAAACAAGACGGATAGCATCTTCTCACAGCAAAGGTATTAACTGACTTCATGAGAAACTGGACTCTCTCATAAAGTCAGTTAACACCTTTGCCGCAGGAAGATGGACGGATATGAGAACTGGCACAATTTAACCTTGTCATTCGGCACAGACCAGGAAAGAAGATTAGAAACGATGACTCGTTAAGCTGGAAAGAAACTCACACCTCTGAAGTTGCACGACAGGAAAGATCTCTGTAACCAGCTCCAGTGACATGCCAGTTATGTTGACCATGGTACCCATCCAAGCAAGATACCAAGTCAAATTGATTAGAGTCTTTGCGAGCACAAACAATACTCCTGGAACCACTACCAAACACAAATCTCCCAACTGTCCACCCTGATGAAATGAAGAAAATGCAGGAAGAAGATACACACATCAAGAGGTTCCTATTTCACTACAACCAGTACCAGTATCCATCTTACAGAGACAGGTTAAAAGAGCATCCAAATACAAGTAGAATGCTGAAATGCTGGAATAACATGGTTGTGCTAAATGGAGTTCTGTACCGTTGGATGAAGGTTGACAACGAGGAAAACAGTTCAAGTTGTTATTCCAAACGAACTCCAGTCAAGATTTCTCAAGGCTAGCCATGACGGAAGTGGACATCCCAGTGCAGAGAGGACCATTTGCGTTCTGAGAGCAAGATGCTTCTGGCCATACCTGGCAAGGGACACAGAAGAGTACTGCAAAAAGTGTGAAACATAGGAAACATGGTCCTTCTGTAAAGCAATCATATGGAAGAATTATCGGCAAGCGACCACTTGAAATACTAGCAATGGACTATATACTGTTGGAAAAGGGCAATCACAGACTCGAAAATGTACTTGTTCTCACAGACTTGTACACTAAATTCCCGCAAGCCTTCCCAACTAGAGATAAGACTGCAATGACTGGTGCCATGATCTTGGTTAAGGAATGGTTTGTCAAGTTTGGTGTCCCCCGGCGGCTACATTGTGATCAAGGCTGAAATTTTGGATCCAACATCATTCATAAGCTATGTAGCATATATGGTGTTAGGAAGACCAAGACCAAGACCCAGAAGGAAACTCGCAGTGTGATAGATTCAACAGAACTCTGCATAACATGCTAAGAACCTTGCCCCTCCCACAAAAGAAGAAATGGCCACAACTACTGCCAGAGCTGATATACTAGTATGCCTACAACTGCACCCCACATGCTACCACAGGGTATTCACCCTTCTACTTGTTCTTTGGGAAAGATCCAAAGTTACCAGTTGATCTAGTTATAGGAGACCAAGTAGATGACACCACAGTCTGACTGGGTGATGGAACACCATCAGCGCTTGCAAGCAGCTCTTAACTAAGCCAGTGAGAAAACGGAAGAAGCTGCACTTCAAAGGCAAGCAAGAGTCAACAAAATCACAAATGTAAGAGAACTTGTGTTAGGAGCAAGAGTATTTCTCTGAAATCATCCGGCTGGGAGACATAAGATCCAAGACATTTGCTATACAAAGTAGTTGCTAGGAAAGAAAATCAAGTTTATGACATATGTCCCATCGCCAGTGATTTTCAGAAACTTGTACACAGAAAAGAACTGTTGTACTCTAGAATACTTGTGGCTGATATGCAATCAGATTACCTTCCTGAAGACAGAGTGGAACCAGTGGTCGGTACAACTGCCAGAAGTGAATGAACCTGATGAGGTATCAAATGAGGATATTTCAAAATTTGTGTGTGGAAGTGTTTCATACACAGCAGGGGAGCCTGTAAATACCCAGGTCTCCAGTGGTTCAGCCAACCAAACACTTGAGAGTGATCATGCTAGTGGCCCTATTACATCAAAGATTCTGTTGTGAGTGATACAATAACACTTATCTCTAATAGTAGAGATCCAGGTGATGCAAGTGCTTCATGTCACGGTGATGAGCTTGAAATGGACGCTTGTGCAGAGGACGAAGCTCTACCACCTCGACGAACAATGCTCCCATTGCATCCCAAACCTACAACCTACTGCAGTCCACAGTGCACAATTAGGAGACTGCAGTTGCTCCAACAGACCCTACTGTGTTGGCTAATATTAGTCAGTCTCAATTGTTATTACTGCAGTTGTTGGAGAAGTCAGTCCCAAAGTAAACAGTGAGCTGAATGTTCCGTCGAAACATAATCTGTGAAAGTCAGTATTATGTGTCATGTTTACAACTTCCATACCAGTATTACTTTCACATTGCTCAGTGCACATTGTTTAATGCACAATGTTGATATTGTTAACATTTATTTTGTGTGTAATCTTTAGAGATTGTTACCCAGGGACACCTTTATGTTAGCAGATTTCCAAACTTATGAAATGAATCGTTAAGTGTGGCAGATACTTGTTTCAAGTCGAAATGCTTTTTCCTGTGACTTGTAATAGATGCCTGATGTGAACTGTGTATTTGTTCCTAGAGATTGTTAGTTGTCAGGAGTCAACTATTTAGTAGGGGAGTGTAAAGAGGAATCGTGCACATCAAAATCCTTGCCGTAAATCGTCGGTAACTTCCGATAGTATACTCAGACCCTGTGGTACCGAGGCATTCATGGTATAGCGGCATTTGTGATTTCCGGTAGTTCACGCATGACATGCCTCTTAGCAGCTGTCTATTAATGCAAATCAGTAACCAGGAAGTGCTCACTTCGTAAACAATTTCAATTTCCTCAGAATGTTCTGTCTGCTGTAAGGAGTTATTAACGCGATGATACTTACTTCAGGCATTTTTTTTTAATATTGCCTTACCCCCATCTATCAATGGACAACGATATAACCCATAGTTTCCCAAGTAAACTTTCTCTATCGGCCTGAACTAGATCATCTGCATATTCATGGCGACTAATAAGGTATTAACCTTGACCTCACATTTTTTCGCGCTCTGTGGCTGGAATCTATTAAGAGATCATGAGGGCCATAATGCCACACTTAGAAATACAATCTTCACTGATAGCCAAATGATAAATACCGGTACATACTTTTGACATACTAGGAGTGCTTTTTTATATATTCATTGTTAACTTTTAACATTTTTTTCATTTTTTTGGGACAAATGAATGTCATCCAATTTTTTAACAAAAATCTTAAATATCATTTCTGATATTTTGTTGTTGAGTTTTTAAAATATTTTTTTCTTACTTTCGGTAAATATGCATTCAATACCTATTACTGATAACACATTCAGAATTGTACTTGTGCTGTCTTTACACTTGTCTGGACAAATCACAGAAGTCTGGCATGTAGT
This sequence comes from Haliotis cracherodii, assembly GCF_022045235.1. Classification (NCBI taxonomy): domain Eukaryota; kingdom Metazoa; phylum Mollusca; class Gastropoda; order Lepetellida; family Haliotidae; genus Haliotis; species Haliotis cracherodii. The sequence goes on from NW_027266286.1 coordinate 38,826,519, forward strand.
GGTTGGTAGGATTATGTCCTGTTTTTGTCCAATTCAGACCTTCATACACAACTTTTCCCTGTACTGCGATACGATGGAGTTCTCTCCCTTGTCAAATTGAGCGCAAGGCCCGGCCTTAACTCGGCACAACTAATGAAAATTATGAACTTTTATCAGTAAAATATGCATATTTAGATAAAATAAATGACACTTGATATAGAGAACATGAATAATCATAAAGGTTGGTGAGTGCATTTTGTTCCGTTTAGCGTACATGACAAGTACCACGATACCCCGAGGTTGCAGGCTTCTCACAAAATGCAAAATTTTTAGAGTTACATTTGCTGTTAAGATTAATTAATATAATAATAATTACTTTAGCATAAGAGAATTCTGATGCTTTGTAAGTGTTAAAGTGACTAAAAGTACACTTGTTTTGTAGTTTTTCCTGCTACAATAGAAAACGGAGAGGCGAGGTACACAACATCTTTTAGAGCACCACCCGAACACCAATAACTAAACATTGATGAAATCATTCGCTCTTCTGTGCTGAATTCCCATGTTACATAAGCAAATTTTGAATCCACCAAGAAAAAGCTGATCCATATTTCAAGACTTGCAAAGTTTTGTTTCCCTTTGTGTGTTTGCTTTGATAAATAATTAGTAGTGAAAATTAGCAGTGAAAACATAAATATTGTTTTGAAACAAGTTGTAAGATAAATTGTATCTGACAAACACTTATGAAGTAATCTATTTCTCATCCACTAATACAAAAACATACCAGTCTCTAACATGTTGAAAATTTATGTATCATTGGCAAACAATAATTGTTAGGCCTAACTGTGAAGTGGATCATTATGTGGAGATGTTTTTTGGGGTGTTACATTTTCAAACATTTCAAAGTGAGGGTTGAAGAGGAGGGGCATATATATGTCCTTTGGACATCCAGGGAGTAAAGGCATATTTTTGTGTTGAATTGATAGTAGATCTTATGAAGGCAAAGTAGTTCTATGCTAAGTACAGTTGATATAACGAAAGTTAATAAACAATAAAATCAATATTTTCTAAAACCATGACGAGAATACATGTTATAAAGCATGATCAATTAGTTCTCCAGGTAGAATAAAGTATTGGCCCAAATTTACAACTTAATTTCACGGGTTTATGCTAGACATACAGTAGACTAACAAGATGTATCATACTAACATCCAATACGGGTAGGGAACGGGTATCCACCAGCCAGATTAACGACAGTCGACTGTCAACACCGTCAGTCAACCGTATAGATGAAGGAAAGAACGGTGAACGAACATATCTCCCAGAGAATATAATGTAATAATTCCACATATATACTTACAGTCGTACTGTCATAACACATTGACAGCAAAGCGTCCGTTGATACGCTAGCCTGAAGGTAAGAAATGAAGAGTACGTAAACAGGATTAACTAGTGACGTCAACACCATTTGCCTCCCTTTGTTATCATGGTTCATGTAAAAAATTAAACTGCCTGGTGGAATCGTTTGGATGCCATTCCGAAAGGACCGCACCCGAACGAGAACGTTTATGTTGAATAGCCCTGGACATTGGGTCTCTTTGGCCGAATATGCATATTCCGTCCAGAATGGAAATTACCAAATATCGAAGGTATACTGGGAATCGTCTCGCTATTTAACTAATCATTTCTTGTGCTGACTCACACTCACAGGATCATGTAACTAATAATAATAAACTCTCGGACGAGTCTGTTTAGAGTATGTATTTTTCAATTACTAAGATGATGTGGATGTTGACGACAAAAGAAACATTACAAAACTGAAAGTTGGACACTTTGGGTCCAAACCCCGCACAGTGTTACAAAATGGTTGAGTATCAATGGCCCAAACACAACAAAAGTTTGCTGAGTAATGCACGTGCTACATTACCCAGATCAGTGGAACTTGAGTTTACTAAACCTATATTATCACCCCTACCACCTCTGCCAATATGTATAGTACGCTTGATTGTGTTAGTGGCTTTTGGCAAATACCACTCCACCCAGATGCAAAACACAAGTCGGCTTAAATAACAATAAATGTATGGAATCGCCTCAAAATTGCTCCTATGACATTTCTGCAAACCTTTTCAGAGGCAATAAAGAAATGAATTGGCGTTACATACTAATACATATTTTCTAAAACGTTTTTGGAACATTTGAGTCACCTCAAGGCAGTATTCCAAAAAATCAAAGAAGCAGGACTCGCTCTTAAACCAAGCAAATGTAAATCTGCGACAAAACAAGTCAGCTACTTAGGGCATATCTGTAGCAAAGATGGCTGCCATATCCATATACTTCAAAAATAGATTCAGTCACACAGATCCCACCCTCTAAAAATGTCCATGATGTGTGTCATTTCTTACATTTGGTCTCGTATTATCACAAATGTGTAGCAATCCTTTTTGGCATCGCCTCACCTCTATACTATACCTTCTGAAAAAAGACGCGTCTTTTGAATGGTACAACAATTGCCAACAGGCATTCGAAAAGCTAAAGCAATCCTTTACAACAACCCCACCCTTGCATATCCCGACCAAAACAAACCATTCATCCTCATAACTGATGCATCTCAAACTGCAATAGGGTACATTTTAGGCCAACTTGATTCTCGTGGCCTAATTTGGAATGATGTTGTTAATTCATGTCCTTTGACCATTAATAACGTTTCTTTTGCTCGTCAGTTTCCAAGTGAGGGTATATGATGCTTAATGGTTCTTTCCCATCACAGCCAACAACTGTTATGGCCTCTTGCATTGGAAGATTTGAAATGATTATCAATAAATAAGGGGTTCAGGCATACTGTCTCTCAGTCAACGATTATGGCTTTGCTCATGAAATATTCTGTATTGATGAGGATGGCCATATTGTGGTCAAGACTTGTTATTGAGGCTGTTATTTTTTATCAAGCAGATGAATGCTTAGTTCTTTTTATTTACACAAAATTATGAGCTGTGTCTTCCTCCCACCGCAAGATCCAAAGGTGAAATATATGCCATGTGACCTCAGCCCAGCTACAGAGTGTGCTGGGGTCATCGAGTGTGCATAAGTTCCTCTGGTGATCCATTATAATCTCTACATGCAATATGTCGTTGAACAAACCCAGGGCTGTTGGGAGTTTTCAAAATTTGTTAGTGAAACTTGTACCGCACTACATAAGCACGTTGGTATTACACAATTTGTAACAGCTGTGTGTTTATCAAACGTGTGGTCTTGTTTTCATGCCGAAGCTAACGGACCCGCAAATGAAAATTAACAGACTGCAACCTTCACTAGACAATCCAGTGATTGACATCGTGAGCATCGATCCACACAACTGGGATACGATGACATCCATCAACCAAGTCAGCAAGCCTGACCACCCGATCCCGTTAGTCGCCTGGCTCTTTGACAAACATAGTCGCCTTTTACGGCAAGCATGATCAACAAACAGCGAGTACATTTACATCTTACAGTGGTAATACAACACGTACTACACATCTAAAATATTCTATATTAGCTCTGTAAGATTTCCAATTACTCGCTGTTTCTTGATCGTCATGGCAAAGACGAACCTAATATGAACCAGCAAGGTGAATGGGTTTACCTGGGACAGTTTGCTAAAATTTAATCCATTTATTGAACATGTCACGAATGATTTAGTTATACAGTTAACACGTCAATATCATTAGTCTGCTTCAAAAAAAGTGCGTAATAGTTAGTGGTGACGCTTTTTGTGAAGCAAGTAATGTACTTCAAGCTTGACTATTTTTCCACACCTTGATTAATTTTATTCAGTCTCAAATTATGCAAATATATATGTTGATTGCAAATTTTGCTTACAAATTACGTAGGTCAGGAAATAAAAACAACAACATAGTTGCATGCGACTGGTATAATTCTCTATGGTGTTTAATCCCAGTTCTGGTCTCTACAAACAGTTCGGTCACGTTTCGTTTTCGAAGTCCAATTTTCGTATTTCGAATCCGTTGAGTCACTCACCCAGAGTAAGTTGGGTCCTAAACTGGTTCCCGGCTCCCTATGCGCGTCGTCAACTTGCGCCAAGCCTAGTTAGGCCGGATGATACGCAACGCAACTGAGCGTGACCAGAGACTGGGCTACCGTCTGCAAGGACAGCTAAATAAACTTGGAGGCTGGAGGAAATATTTGTTTTACGCATTTTTGCATAAACACTGATTGGTTAACTGTGATCTATAAAGATTTCGACAAAGGACACATGTTAATTAATTTCTTCAGCCTAAACAAACAGACAAAAAGAACAGCGGAGCTCATCGGATGTCATTTGGAAATACCCCAGATGGTTATAGTTTAATACTAAAAAGAGTATCCATGCAGTGAAAGGATTTTCGGATTTCGGCTTGCGTCGATAATACGATTACTACTCCCTTGTTGTCATCCACGTTTTCTCGTATAACCCTACACTTGTGTATTTGTCGTCATTCACTCGATGCTCAGTTAATGAATTTATTACAGGTGCAATTAGTGGTAGCACCACTTACATTACCTGACAAAGGTTCCCATTTGGCATTTATTGTGTCTGGGGTAATTATTCAATCTAAATCCAGGTTTGAAGTGAGGTGAAATGTGTGTTATGTAATATGCACGTGGCAGCCCAGCAAGAGATGAATGATCAGTTGATTTACTTTGTTTTGTAAATCAACGGATCGTTCCTAGTCATCAAAGGATTAACAGAAAATACGTTGATTGATTTATCACTGTTATCTTGCACAGTGGATATGTCAAGAGTGAGTGTTTACATGTCTAGGTTTTCTAATACAAAGGGAATACACTCATATATTGGCGTGAAGTGCCGCTGTAAAAACAACATACTTTGTTCAAATGGTTAACTGATAATACGTTGATTGATTGATCATTGTTATCTATCACTCAATGGATTTTTTAGGAACCGTGGACGTTATGAAAATAGTTGTCACGTGGGCTTTCTCAGCCGACCATTGAGACGTGACACCTATGTAAAACACCTGAGACAATCCAAGTGATCAGTTGAGAAACGAACACGGGTTATAATATCCCGAAACGATATATATCTTTTAAAATATTTGATTGTTAGTGAGACACGTGACATCGAATAAGTTTCTTTGTAAAGCTGCAGACGAGTGGGATATTGTTCCTTTGTGTGGATATTCATGGATACATTCCTCGAACAAGGAAGCTGCCTAAAATTTATACACATAAATTTGGTAGGTTGTAATTATGATATTTGCATTTTGTTTTTTCCTTCTTTTGAACCGATTCGTTCTTGTTTCTCTACGTCTTGGTTGGGAAATTCTTCAATGCGCGATAGACGTTATTTTCACAGGTCTTTTCCTTTGTAAGCGTGTATATATTACTGTCAATTTGTAAAATGTGATTCTCTCAGGCAATTTATAAAATGTGTAAATATTTCAGTCATTTCGACTAAAAAATCTATCCAGATTGATTAAGACGATCAAAAAGGCCTACAAACATCACAACAGATTATTATGTAGGATTAGCAGCTTTTCAACGTAACATTTTCAGTCTCTTGGTGATGACATTAAACATCAAAATGTTTGGAATTTGTTATCATGATAATACAGATAGAAATGTTTTTCAGTCACTTTGTAAAATAACTGAATATTTAGACGTTTAATAAATGTGTTACACATTTGACAGTAAAAAAAATATACACACTATAAAAAAGCAATGCTCGGGTGAAATATTTACTTTGTGTTGCAAGTCAAAAGTGTAAACGAAAATCGCAAAATTACCAAGCAAGTGACTTCGTCACCATTACCGATGCTATTTCATTTTGTTGATCAATTTGACCATACGCCCTTATTACTAACAATAAAAGTGACTAATGCGCTTACGAATGGCGCAGCAGAGGTCGCGAACTAGTCTAGATTTCTGCTATACATCCGGGTACTCACTGGGGAAAAACAATAACAAAGGCAACAACCAGTCCCGGGGAATTGCGTTAGATCAGTGCCCCTTTAAGCTGGTTCCCGGCTCCCTATGCGCGTCGTCAACTTGCGCCAAGTTAGGAGCCGGTACAGGCCAAAATACACCTGTGAAAAGCGTGACATCTTGCGTTTGCGTTTGCTTTGGTAAACCAAGGACGTATAAACGTCTTTGGGTAAACGAAAATCTGATGGCGGGCAATTTTATAGAGTGGAAAATAGACAAACAAAATCAACTGACAACTTTCGGAGCGCTAAGGCGGATAAAAGTGGTTCATGGGTTGAATTCTAAGTGAAGACAGAAAAAAAAAAAAAAATGTATTTATGAAATTCGATGATTTTGTTTGCGTTCGTATATTCACATAAACCTAAAACAATTAGATCATGCCCTCTAAATGGTTAAAAGAGCTGCATTGTTGACATATTTATTTACAAGAATTCACTTCTATATTTTGGACAACCTTTAGAACACGGTACTGTATTCTAAAGCTAGGCCGAAGATTTATAGATTTTCGGGCAACGAGGTCCATTTACACCTTGTCCAGAATGAAGGTTTACAAACTTCCTAAAAATGTTATGAAGTAGAGAAACTGACACAGGCTTCCCCTTGGATGATAGAGGGACATATTTGTCCCTCCTCTTCAACCCTCACTTTGAAGTCAAAAAAATTTCAAACTGCAGCAGTCACAGAGACACTTCACAGTTTTGAATACGGTGGGACAAAGTTAGGAATATTTTCAATGCGACATTTATACTGTATGGGTGGCTCTACATATGTCGACATATATAAACTTCCTACATGCGTATCTCGTTCAAATACCTGAGAATATTTTATACGCTCAAAGTTTTCTGACAAGTGTATAATAAATATTTTTCTCGCATAGCACAATTTGGGGTGTATTCGAAAACCTGCGAAATGTTCCTGCAAAGAATACGCTAGACTATGTTTACTATCATTTCTCTTACATATCGATATCATGTACGTAAAATATATGAAGAAAATAATTTTGGAAATTTAATTTCCTACAATTAATTACAATTTAAAGTTTGAAGGTCTTTCCTCCACCCGATGGTGGCACATCTAACAAAATGACTTAAAGTAGTTTGTGACGTTTCTCGGTGGAGGCTTTTGTAGAAGGGTAGCGCTTCGTCTAAAAATAGCGACCAATGAAAAATTACATAACATAGTGTATGTTTAATATTTCGAAGGCGCTCACAGCCATCGTTTCATTGGCCTGTACCGGCTCCTATATATTGTGATATTGGAGACGGGGCCCAGCTTACTAAGCTGGTTCCCGGCTCGCTATGCGCGTCCTCAACGGCTTTAGTTTGGACCACGTCTCCAATATCGCAATCAAGCTCCTCACAGCGATAGTACGTTCCCGGAGCTCTCTATACTACCGAGAGTGTAACGAAGGCGTCACACGCTGGGTAGGAGCTTGTATCGGAATATGAGCTTGGCGCAAGTTGACAACGCGCATAGGGAGCCGGGAACCAGCTTAGAGTTTACGTAGACAGGAACCCAGCCCGGCATCAGTTTTCGCCGCCATGCTCCTTGGCAGTGCGTACCTCAATTTTAGATGATATATCACTGTAAGAAGCTTAGGCTGGCGTTCGCGCGTGTCTATTTTTAACACTGGGATTGAATCTACGTTTCAGAACGTTCAGCGAACACAACAACGATGGATGTGGTGATTGCATCTGCGGTCCGTACGGCTATAGGTAAATCATATTTTGATATTTTTTTTATATGACAGTGATAGTTTGAACCACTGAATTAATCTAATGGATTAAAATGTTAATGACACGTTTGTATTACAACAGAATAATCATTTATTAATCGACGATGTCACGCTGTTTTTAAGTATTTTGTGTTTGTTTGTTTGTTGCTTACGCCGCACTCAGCAATTAACAATTAACAATGAGAAACTATATAGTTTGAGAGACTCGACTATCAATCTATAAACAAACTACCTACATCACAGTCAGTGATAAGGCCATAAACACGTAAACAAGCACATTTCTCATGTAGTCATAGAAAAATTCATTTTATTTATTTTTTATAATGCAATTAAAACAATCTTGTCTGTTGTTCACTAAAGCTAAGCAATGTTTTAATTTAACAGCGATTCAAGTAATCTGGGTTGACTGTTGGTATTTGTTGACCAGTGCATATTGTCACATGAGGTGATCGGGTGCCCTATCACATCCTACCATGAGGTGATTGCGAGGACATATCTGATTGGTTACCGAATGTCACACTCTCTCCTGAAGTAAAACATGGCATTTTACCAAAATCATTGTTTAGGGGGATTTGTTTTTGGCCAACTTCCAGAATTTAGTACCACAGATGATCCCCATGAGAAGTTGTGGTACTGTGAACTGAAGGTGCACCAAAATATGTAGGTTCTGGTCTGCAGAAGATGTACAGATGGATCTCAGATGTTCATTAAACATCGGCCTCGTGTATATATCATCATATATTGTTTCACCTGATTTATGTGATCTTAGTCACATATTTTTTCAATACTCAACTAACATATTAAGTAATTGCATTAGGAGTGCTTACACCACTAAAATATCAATTAATGTGTTGGGTGTTCGTGAATTATATGCAGCTGTGTGTTTGGGGAAATAAAAGTGTGTACTATATGCAACAAAGTATGGTAGTTACTAGCACAGGGATGCAGGTACAACAGTAAGTGTTATCATGGACCTTAGTAACCTCGATAGGAAAAACACTTCAGATTATTATTATATGATCTGAGCTATTATTAATAATTTCAAATGAATTTTCCTTTTCATTGTATATTAATAGACACAAATCCAATTAGGAAGGTCCACTCAATTATTTACAGACAGCTGTTACATAGCTCGAATATTGCTGAGTGCAGCATTAAACAGCAAACAAACAAACATTTCAATTAGGAAGGGATAGCAGTGTGATGAATAATCAATTTTATCAAGCTAAGTTTCAAACAATTATATTTTGACTATATGTTTCATGAGTAAGTTTTGCATTTAAGTTTTTCTTAAAATAAAAATTATTTAGCTGTTTAAGTTATAGCGCTTTCAGATGTTTACATGTTGTACACTTCATCTCATATTTTAGTTGACCTTTATGATTAATTAATATTATGATGTGACTAGCCTACTTTGGTTTATATTTTAAAAGATTTTGATTTCAGTTCTGGCTAAGTTAAAGTTACCAAACACGAGGAGGAGTCATTGGTCTAGTTACAGCATGGTTCGGCTCGGCCTTTGATTGACGTCGGAAAGCGGAGCCTTGAGGTGACTTTCGCAAACCGTGCTGTAACTAGACCAATGGCGAGTCAAGTTTGTAGCAACTGACTTGTAGCACTACTAGTGAGCGGTGATAGAAATAGCGAGATAGGTGCATCATATTTGTAGTGTATATGCAATCAAGGTTTGTAATTGTATGCATATGTATGGGTCAGAGGTCAGGGTCTCATTTTGGGATTGACCATGTGCCAGCCAGTATCAATGGCGGCGCCCTGTATATTCATTACATTGACGACAAATAAAAGTCTTTGTTTCGCTCCTTCAAGGATCATATCATTTATCAACAGAGCAAGAATCATCAAGAACATTAAATTGGCGACAAGGATACACAGATGAAAAAAAAAGTATCTAATCATTGTCATGGCTGTTTCATTACAAAGCGTACCCGTGTTTACCGCGTTCGATGTACATGCCGACGGAAACAGTGGTCCGCAATGGAAGCAATGGTTGACCGGTTTTGAAAGACTTATGGTAGGTCTGAACATTGTTGAGCCAACTCAAAAGCGTTGCATGGTTGTTACATCTAGCTGGCCCCACAGTCGAAGAAATATTCGACACTATTTCAAACACAGAGTATGACAAGGCAGTCAAAGCACTCACTGACTATTTCATTCCTATCGTTAACACGGCTTTTGAAATCTACAACTTCCGTCATGCAAAGCAAAATGTAGGTGAAAGCATTGACGCTTACTGCACAAGATTGGGAAAATTAGCGCAAACCTGTGACTTTCACGATGTTGACAAAGAGATATTCTCGCAGATCGCCTTGACATGTACGTCTAAGAGACTCAGAAGATGAGCATTATGAGAAGATCTTGATTTGACAAGATTGCTTACTGCAGGCAGATCTCTCGAAATTAGCGATTTTCAAGCTAGTAGTGTGGAAAAATCGGAAATAAATGCTGTATCTCATTCACACTCACAGAACAATCATTCCGCACACAGACAATCTCGATCACAGTCTTGCCGAAATAAGAAGGATAAAATTCAATCCCACTTGCAGCAAGGAGATTCTAGGTCAAGATACAGACGATCAAGAGCCAGACAATTAAGTGGGTCAAACCAAACTTGTTATTTCTGTGGAGGTTCGTATCCCCATGTTGGAAAGTGTCCCGCCAAGGGTAAGAAGTGCAACTATTGTGGCATTTTAAATCACTTCAAAAAATTGTGGCATTCTAAAAATAGAGACAATGAGCAAAATGCTCACACAAACAAGGAAAGAATAAACATTGTACACACAAACTCTGACAATCAATACCTTCATGACTCTGACACTGATGAAGAATATGTTTATTCCATCCAATATAAGGATTCAGTCAACATGACAATGGACACAATGGAAACAACAAAATTCCAGTCCGGGAACTGAACATTGCTGGAAAATTAGTCCCATGTGTGATAGACTCTGGCGCAGCTGAAAACATGCTGGACCAACCAACATATGATGCCTTCAGACAAGGAATGGCACATAATTGGAAATCTTAGAGACTCTAAGAGACATTTTTTCGCATATGGATCACAAGACCCACTGTATGTGGTTGGGAAGACCGTTCTACCTGTGCAGTATGGAAACATAAAACAGGACTGTGAATTTTATGTGGTCTGGTGAATCGTTGGGTATCATTAATATCGCCAGAAATGTGGAATCATCTGAGGTGGATGACATTATTTGTGATTTTCCAGAACTGTTCAATGGAATTGGCGAAATCAGGAACAAACAGATAAAACTACATGTTGACAAATTAGTACAACCACTCCGGCAACCACACAGGCGAATCCCATTCCACATACGGAAGGACGTGGAAGAAGAACTGAAATGATTAGAAGATCTGGACATCATACAGCCAGTACCGAATGAGCCCACTCCATGGGTCAGTCCCATCGTTGCAGTACCTAAGAAGTTTTCAGGCATCTGCGTATGCGTTGACATGCGCGAGGTCAACAAGTGTATTCGACCTGAAAATCACATTTCACCAACTATTGATGACCTCATCTCAGAATTAAATGGATCTTCTCCAAGCTAGACTTGAATGCAGGATTCCATCAGTTGGAGTTGAGCCCAGAAAGTCGCTATCTGACCACATTTAGCACCCATGCAGGAATCCGATGATACAATCGCCTCTCCTTTGGGATAAATTCTGCTTCAGAGATATTCCAGAATGTCATTTCAGAAGTTATTCAAGGGATTCCCGGATGTAGAAACATCCAAAATGACATAGAGGATTAACCACTGTGTTCGGTTGTTACCGATAAATCTACACACAAGTGATTAATCTGTGACGATTAGAACGAGGCTTTGCCGAGTTCTAATTGTGGCCGATTAATCACAAGTGTGTAGATTTTTCAGTAACAACCGAACACAGTGGTTAATCTTTTTTCTCCCATTACAATACGCCATAAAAAGTAGAGCTCGTAGTTGAAGATTTCCCTTGTTTAGTAACCTTTTGGGATTCCTCCCAGCCTTGTTTTCGAATAGCTCAGTGAGACAACTGTACCATAAACAGGTAAAAAGGATCTAGCGAAGACAACTCACACGCGTTTTCCGTGACAGGCAAGCCACTTGTTAGCATTCATGTTTTGTTTTTTGTTAACTATTAAAAGCTGATGGGAGTAACGTTTTGAGAATTAGTAATGTGATTTGATATTTGTCAATGGTTTTGGATTACTCGGCCCATAACTTTATTTGCTTTCATCCGGGTGACTATCATTCTCAATGCGCAACACTAAATAGGCCCACCTTTTTAGTGTATGTATGTAAATACGTTATTCGTTTATTTGTTCGCTAGAAACAAATGTTATTAACCCAATTAAGAGGAAATTAAATATTGTCTTAAATATTGTGAAATATTGTTAATGAAAAACAAGGGTCCAAGGAACTGTCAGCAGGACTGATCAGGCAAGATTCTATAAATACCAACTCAGGCAACTGATCAGCTGATTAAATCTTCTCAAATCCATCAATGGATTGTAATATTTTTGGACGAATTTTCCTCTTTAAAACTAATTTTACAGTGAATAATTTAATATGTAAAATGATGATTATTTCATGTCTTTTTTGTTTTTGTTTTGTTCCTGAACATGGTGAGCACATGTGTTTTTATTAAAAAAATTAAAAAAACCTTATTCAATGGACAGTTTTTCTTTTGAACATAATATTTAAGATCATGACACCAAAAATGTTACTACATGAGTCATCTAATTTCCCCATATTTGTGAATGACAAGAAACAGTGTGAATTTGACAAGCACAATAATTTATTGTGTGTGAAACATAAATACAAAGGATATATGTAAACAATAAATTTTCATTTCAGTAGTTCTACAAATATTTGCATTTTAATACCCTTGTAATTTTACATTGTTATTTTAATGCAACAGTTACCTCCAAACTTTATTCTTTTGTTATTTTATCAGATTAGAAGTTAAGACTTACTGATAATAGGTAATTTAAAATTAACATTTTCTTCTTTTTTTCTTCATGAAAACAAGACATAATAATAAATATGTATTTTAGTGACCTGTTCATATGTGATTCTTTTTGGTAAAAGTATTAAAATTAAAATTAGACATTGCTAATGTAAAGAAATGAGGTTTATGGTAAAATGTTATAAGAGGACCTCTTGTTGGTCATTTCTTCATCACCCATAAATTTAAGTTTTTCTTTACTTACCATGTTCTGAAAATTTACACATTAGAATAATTTAAGGTCTCTGATTAAAATAGCGACAGCTTTCCACTCCAAGGCAGCCAATAAGATTATGTGAAAAAAATCATTGTAAACCTTGTAATTGGAGAATAATAATAAAAATACATTTCTTATTTTGTCATATGTCCAGTTTTTCATCCCAAGAAATGCTTAATAATTATCATTAAAATTAAGCAAGCTATGCATATTAGAGATCTTTATCTGCTATGATAATATAACAATTGCATTATTAAACAAGTGGGTTTTTTTCAGAAAACATGGTAAATAATAAATCTTTGATAATACACTTGAGACAAACATAATTCTACATGTCTTAATACTTTGTATTGTCTGTTAATTCTGAAAATAATTAACTGTGATATTGAGTTTCTACCTAAAACTAATGATATGAAATTAATTTTGAGATTATTTCATCCTATCTAAAATACAAAATATATTTTAAGATGCATAAATGTACATCATTGTTGAAAAAAGAAATATTGTTTTTAAAAAAAATACCTAATAAGGTTGATTGGTGCCCACCATCTTTATCTTCATCATTTTGTCTGCTCCCTATAAGAAATCAAAATAGTTAAGAAAAAATATAAATACATATATTACTTTCTTGAGTTTATATAGGTATGACTTAATACATTCAAGTGACGGGGTAATGTTGTTTTTTCATAATGAGTTTCTTAATTGTCCTGAGATAGTATGTTTAAATAATTGAAGTCTTCACGTTTAAAAAACACCAAATAATTATAGGCCCAAATACATTGATCTGGATAAACTCCACCCGTTGAAAGGGGAAACAACTGCTGTGGTTGCAAAACATCTTGGTCGTGAGATGTACGGTCCGTCCGGCAAATATTGATCGTTTCCTGCATTAAAATTGAATATTGCTTTAGATCCAAATTATCTGAGTGTTTATTTTCTTAAAATATGAATTTAACTTTTGATTATTTTTAATATAACTTTGTGATATGTTTTTGATCGATCGGCTCTAGATCAACACTTTGTTATAACGGGACATTTCTTATGTGGTTGATAGTTATTATTTTTTAAAATACCGAACAATATGGTTTGTTTCACTATTTCATCGGTATTTTTACTTGAATTAATAAACCCTTTCATAAGCTTTGTTTTTAGCCTTGAAAACGCCCAGTAGAGAATGTACCGGAGTTGCTCACCTGGTCCCGTAATATCGATGTGGTATCTCGCTTCGGTTACCATCTTATTCTGCAACTGAATCTGGTACATTGGGAAGCCGAAATTCTCTGATATATCTCCACATATCATACCCCTTCCCCCACAAATTTTCTCTCGGTCACCAACTTTCCAGAGATGGAAAACATCGTCACTACAGTAATGTTTTGTCAGCTGGGAATTTCCTGTACTAGACGACCTCGGGTATCCCCGATCCAAAAATAGTTCCGTCAATTATTTTTAGCCAGCCAATCAAAACGCGATGACACAACTCTCCGCTCTCAGCCAGCCAATCAGAATGGGTGACAAAAAATAAACCACTGCGAATAAACCACTGCTGGCGATTGAAGATCAAGCCCTGTTATAGGATCAATTATCGTTCATGGTGCGACTAAGCAGAAGCATGATCAAACTCTTCGTGCTGTATTCACAAGACTCTGTGAACATGGCATCACCCTAAACAAGTCCAAATGCGAGTACTCAAAATCTCAGATCAAACTCAATGGACATATCTTTACAAGTAAAAGGCATGCTCCAGATCCGGTGAAAGTTAAAACAATTGTAGAGGCTGAACCTCCAAATTTGGCAAGTGAAGTGAAATCTCTACTTGCCATGTCCCAATACATGTCTCGATTCATTACGAAATACGCCCAAATCACGGAAGCTCACACATCAGCAAGCCATTTGGAAATGGGATGAAAAGGAGCAGAATGCTTTTTCCAAACTCAAGTCCACTCTTAGTAGAAGTGAAGTGATGTGCTACTTTGACCCTCAGAAGGAGAAAAGCTGTTTGTAGATGCTAGCCCATCAGGCTTAGGTGCAATTCTCACTCAGGAAAATCAAGTTGTTAGCTATGCCAGCCAGGCATTATCTGATGTTGAATCCCGTTATTCCCAAACGGAACGAGAAATGTTGGAAGTCATATGGGCAGCTGAACACTATCACCTGTATACATTCGGGAAGAAGTTCCAGATAATCACAGACCACAAACCGCTTCTTGGAATCTTTAAAAGCCCAAAACCAACTTTAGCCAGAATTGAGAGGTGGCGCATCCGACTTATGCCTTACAAGTATGAACTTGCCTACCAACTGGGTCATGACAAAAACAACCCAGCAGATTACATAAGTCGTCATCCACCCCAGGTTTCATCATTACCTAACATAGCAGAAGACTGCAGTCCCCAAGGCTCTCAAGTTCGAGGAAATTCAAGCAGCTACAAAGCTGGATACAGTACTCCGAAAGGTGATCATTGCAGTCGAAACAGAAAACTGGTTGGATCCTGAACTTGAACCATACGTACGATTCAAGGACGAATATGCTGTATACAACAGAACAGTCTTGAGAGACCACAGGATTGTGATCCCCCAAGTCCTGCAACATCAGCCTTGCGCATCAAGGACATCAAGGAATAGTAAAGACCAAGAAGCTCCTGCGTGAAAAGGTATGGTTTCCTGGTATAGATCATCTAGTTGAAGACAAGATCAAGCGCTGCATCGCATGTCAGTCAACTATCGACACACCTGTTCACAGAGAACTGCTCAAAATGACAATTCTTCCATTATCTCCATGGGAAAATGTGTCGATCGACTTCTCAGGACCTTATCCGTCTGGAGAATACTTGCTAGTGGTTGTAGATGATAGGTTGTGATAAGGAGTTTACACAGTTCCCAAATTACCTTGGATTTCAGCATTGCAAAATCCCCCCCCCCCCCAGAACCTTGACAACTGTTTCAGTTTTTACTGTTGACTTTAAGACAATAGGAAATTAGTGATTTTCGAATGTTTATTTTTATTAGTTGAAAGCTGGATAACATTGTTCATTATTTGTTATATTGTTTATAAAAACTTGTTCATTTACTTGACAAGAATAAACACTTGATTTCTCAATTCCTCTTGTCTTTTTCACAATGATCAACTTGTTATTTAAGTTCCTCTACATTGTCAAAAATTTTGCAATACAATGTTGTATCTTTGTATTCATTTCACTAGGCGGGGCTCGCTGCTGTAATGGCAGCCAATAGGGAGCAGGCCTCGCTGAACATGGCACAGCCATGCTGTAACTAGTAGGAAACAGCACGGCTTAGGTCAAAGGAACCACTCGCTGTCAGTGCTACAATAATCAGAAAAAGAAGGAAAATGTATTTTGAATGATAATGATTTGAGTTGAATATGTTGAACTCCCATTGAAACTAAGAAGAGAGCAGGCAATATTATCGTTCTGGGGACGAACATCAAACCCTTTGGTTAAAAAGATATGGCAAGACAAAAACACTCGAGATGAAGCCCTAGCTCGAAAAAAATCCCTCACTAAAACCATCTGGGATATTAGTACATGAACTCATTCGAAGTCACATTGCGATGACATTCAGCCTCAAGAAAGTCACTACAAAGGGTTACACCCTCCCTGGACTTTAAAAAACTCCCAAAGTTGACACTGCTTTAACATCAGAAGTCACTAAAAGAGAAAACCCAACCCTACTACAATCAGTAGCTATCACTAAAATTCAAACTACCTGGGACAGCTCGGCCCATATATACACTGATGGATCCAAGAATCCTATCAACAACAGTGCTGGTTACGGGATCCATATCCACAGCTCCAAACCCCAAGCACATTCAGTTCGCTTGCCTGATGGTCAGTCAGTATTCACGGCTGAATTGGCTGAATTGCACTCAAACTCATACCGGAACTCCCGGAAGCAAAGGCAGTCGTGCTATCAGACTCGCTAAGTGCACTTCAGGCCATCAGTGGGAGAAACTCAAACTCCAGGCAAAACACAGTCAACAATATTCTATACGAATATACAAAACTATCGGACCAAGGGCAACAGGTGGAGCTGTGATGGATCCCCTCTCACATAGATATTCATGGAAATGAAACAGCAGACTCACTGACTAAGCTAGCTCAAGACAAAGCGGATATACAGCCTATTTCCTAGGCTAGGTTAAAACAAGAATTGCAGTTAGATCCGCTATCTGTCATAGATCTCCTAAAGATGCAATAGCGAAGGCCAAACTAACTCTATTTCTGAGAGATGGACAGCTACTCGAACGTATATAAACAGAGCAGCCAAAGGATAAAAAATCATATCAATATAAGAAAATAGAAATCATATCAATACAAAAACAGAAATTATGTGAACACCGAACTCACAATAGATATGTGTACCCTTCTCAAACACAGGAGTCCCAAAGAGGGACAGGTCAGCTGAAATTGTCTTGGCAGAAGGCGACCTCTTAAACACTTAATGCTGCAACAACAACAACAATCATGGAAACCACTGCGAGTAAATCTA
The DNA here is from genome assembly GCF_022045235.1 of Haliotis cracherodii. Classification (NCBI taxonomy): domain Eukaryota; kingdom Metazoa; phylum Mollusca; class Gastropoda; order Lepetellida; family Haliotidae; genus Haliotis; species Haliotis cracherodii. The sequence continues at coordinate 38,843,963 of NW_027266286.1, forward strand.
AGCGACAGGCGTACACTATTCCAGCAGGGACCATATGTGAATGGCTAAAAGAAGCAAAGCAGACATGGAGACATGCCACTATCTGGCAAGATTATGAAAATGCAAGCTCAGAAACTGTCCCTATATATTCATGGCCCTGACGACACATTCAAGGCCAGCACAGGCTGGTTGTGGAGATTACAAAAACGACATGGTATCAAGTTGTTTCCAGTGACCTGGGAGCCATCTTAAGAGAGCTAATGGAATCTGAGGGTTAGGACGAAGAACAGATTTACAACTGTGACAAGACTGGCCTGTATTACAAGCTGTTGCCAGGCAAGACTCTTGGCACAATAGATGACAAGCAGACTGGGTTCAAGTCCACCAAGCAACGGGTCACAATTTTGCTTACATGCAAAAAGCCTTGGGACTCACAAGTTGAAGCCTTTGGTGATTGGCATCAGGTAAACAGAGAAACACTGCCTGCACACTACAGCGCCTCTGCAAATGCATGGATGACAGCTAAGATTTTTTAAGATTGATCATCCTATTGGATAACCACCCCACCCATCCCCTAGGAAGTACTTTGCAGTCGCATGATTGACTTATAAAGGCATTCCTAACGCCAAAAAACACATCTTCCACTTATCCAACTGCTTGGCCAACAAATAATAAAAGCATACAAGGCACATTATCGGAGATTCCAAGTGAGTGCGTTTGTGGAAAGAGGATTGGACCCTGTTGCGTTCCTGAACAACTGCTGAATGAAGGGACTTTGGCCAGCATTTGGGGTTGATGAAGACTTTGTGAGATTTCAAGAAGAAGATGTCACTGATGCTGTACGAAATTTCCGCGAGAATGCAAAGGAAAACAGCATCCCCCAGAGACGGTTTGGAATACGTGCAATGACAAACCTGCCGATTGCGGAGCTTCTAAACGACAAAGAGTTGGTTGCCCCAGCTGTGCCCGACGAAATCATCTATGATGAAGAGGACGACAACAGTGACTATGAGTATGACTGTTTGGGATGCCATTGATGGGGTTGAGTGCTTATTGCGGCATATAGAAAACAGTGCCAGATATGAGCAACTTCACTTGATGCAAGTTCGCTGTATACTCTCACAACTGAGAACAGAGGAACGTGACAGTCAAAAACAAACAAAAATCAGTGACTTTCAGTAAATAAAAATGTGTTCATTACTATACATGACGAGTACATGTGCACGTACCAGTTGCATGGTCGTAATGGCCATTTTCAAGTGTTTCAACGCAACATGTTTTCCAGTACATAATTATTACTGATAATAGAACAAAATATATATCTCATCCACTCAAATCTATGTTTGTGTTTGTTTGATTTTTATGAATTGCTCAAATAACTGTGTAGTTACACTCGTAATGTCCATGTACATTGTACATAAAGTGCATACAGAGCGCTGGCTGTGTCCGGGTTTTTCATAACTTTGACACGTCATCATTTATTTACCACTCACAGTCTTGGTCTCAGTTTGGTGACAAGGCTTGTTCGGATTTGTAATACACTGTCATCGATAGATATTGTGAGTAAGTCAGCGATTGGACCACGTTTCTTCCAAGAAACTAGAATATAACGGTTTGTTTCCTTATTTAGAGTCACTATATGGCTGAAATATTGCTGATTTGACTTAAAATTTTAACTCACTCCTTATTTAGAATCTAAATGCATAACATCCAGTCATAAAATAGTACATTGTACTTTGATTTTGATTTTCTTATGCATGAATTGTGAATCAGCGTCCACGATCTACATCAGGATGTTACATAGATCTACATGTCCCATGCCACTGTGAAATAATTGCGCCGCTGTTCCATTAACTACCATCATTACGTAATGTGAACATCAGCAATGAATATCTGTACAACGCTCTTTCCTAGAACGCAGGGTTATGGACCTCGATGACAGGGGTATATCGAGGAATCACTGTATATGCATTAATTTTATTGCAAGTATACAAATGTTAACATATTTAGATTTTACTAATTTTTAACTTATCCTGCATTACTCCTTAATGCATCTGTATCGGATGTTATGGAGGAGGGTATACCTTCAGATGTCAAAAATGTATTGATGTATCATTCCACTTCTATTCTCTTATATACCTATAAACAAAGTTTCGGGTACTGTTCCTAAGTCTTGTTGCCATTTTAAGAATTAAAGTTGTAATTTCTCAATCATTTCAAAATTTTCTTCAGTCAGGACTTTGGTGAATATCCATCGTTCTCTATATGATCTAAGCTGTCTATTTCTGTTTCATGGAATGCTTATGTAGTAGCATGGGATTTTGGGGTTTCTAGGGAGAATGAAAACCACAAGTATACAGGGTGTGAGGTTTATTGTCCTGGGACGAACCTACCAAGGTACGATTCCCTCCTTATAAATAAAACCCTGGAACAGTCGATGATCAATGTAAATCTGAGGAGGTATCATATCATCGACTGAATACATCAACATTCAGACACATGGTACCCAACAGTTATCAGCTCCTACTACCAGTATATGCTACACAGACATATCACATTATGTAATAGTACTAATACACACTCATACAAATATACCACGGATGTATATAATACATCTATCAGATTCAGTTACCTTTTTGTGGACCCGTGAAGATTCCTGGGTAGAATGGGTCTTCAGCAACCCATGCTTGCCGTGAAAGGTGACTATGCTTGTCGTAAAAGGCGACTAACGGGATCGGATGGTCAGGCTCGCTGACTTGGTTGATGCATGTCATCAATCCCAATTGCGTGGATTGATGCTTATGACATTAATCACTTGATTGTCTGGTCCAGACTCGATTATTTACAGACCGCCATCATATGGCTGGAATATTGCTGAGTGCGGCATTAAACAACAAACCAACCAATCAACCTTTTTGTGATCAATGGTCAGTACATTCACACTAATACACTCCCATTAAATATGATGTGAAACGCCTACCAGGTGTGTGGACCTAGGTTACATGATCCACCTGTCTCTCATGCAGTCCTGTAAGGATCTGTTCAGTAAATAAACATACATAGTACGGCATGATCTGCTACATAATTTTCACAATATACAGCTTTTCCATTGGATAATACGCTATAAATAGGACAAGAACTTATATAGTTACCTTCCATATTGGCAGAAATAGCACAGCGCCATGTGCAAGCATGGCAGAACACAAGGACACTGTAGCGAGGACACGCCGACTAACTGTTTCATTTAATAACCATCCCTTTATTTGAACCTGTTTTGTTCTTGTGGTTTTCATTGTTAAAGTTTTTGAGATGTCAATACATAAATGTATGAAGAAAGAGGTTTTAGAGCTGTATTTCGGTGATTTCACCATTTCTTAATATTTGATGTGTATCGCGATATCAGTAGTATCATCAGTCCGTATCATGTTACATATATTGAGGTCTAATGTAAACATGAATGGACAACTTCCATGTTCCTGGGGAAACCCCTGGGAATTAACTAGCACGAATAAATAGAGAAGCGTTGTTTCTCATCATTAGACCTTTTAATCTTGAACTACTTTGGGATAAGTATGCATGCAAGTTCAATTATTTCCTCTCGACAACCCATCCTAGAGAACAAACCAAAGAAAAACACATCCAAACTATCGTAGTATTGACATGATCCATGTCTAGCTTAATGACATGTCTTAGTCACGTGTGTTCATTATTTAAGTTAATATTTAAGAATTGACTTTCACTTTGTGTGAGTTCATTGAAGTATGAACCTTCATAGAGTGAGGACCAAACGTTGTATGAATGTCATCGTAGGCTCCGACGTTCATGCTTCAATGAACTCATACAAAGTGAAACACAACAGTGTCTTTGTTCTTTGCTACTGCGTCAAAGGCCAACAAGAGGCAGCGCGCATGTATAACCGGTGCTATTTGGTGTGTGATTGGATTAATGTAAGGTTGGATTAAGGTGAGGATTCTCCTGTAAACCTGACAGGACATTTTCTTTAGATATAAATCCACTGATGCTTAAGAGGAGGACCGTGTGCGAAATACGCTAAGAGTCGGAAAGCGCACATAAAATCTCCAATGTAAGTAAGTAAGTAAGTAAGAGGAGGAGGGTGTTGCATTCATATTGAGTCACATGTTTGGCAAGGGGCCAGCGGTCTCATTCTTTTGGAGACGCATTAATTTTACGATTTACAGTATCATATAAGTGTTACTTTTTAATGTTGTGATGTCACACCTAACATGTGCCGCCAAAGGCATTCATTGTTAGATTCAATTTATATAAAGTAACAGCGTTCGAATATCATATTTAGTTATTCTATTCAAAGTAATTGTATTAAAATAATGTATTTAAGCAATATATTACAATATCATGGTTTGTCACGCCACATCTGAGGGAATACCTTCTTGCTCCTTAGACTGAACATCAATTAATATTGATGTTTTCGGTATCTTTTTACAGAGAATAAATCGTTTTAAACCATCTTCACTGCCTCAGTCCACTTAACATGCTTAATGACATTGTCGGCCCAGACCCTCGACATGACTATTACCATTCTCACTATGATCATGTATGACACGTGGTATGTGCATGCATTGTTCATTACCATCCACTCTAACAGCACTGAAGATAGTATGTGGAGTCACGCTTTGGTCATTTGGCACATCTGGAACACATGGTGCACATATGGAAACAACAGTCTTTAGGTCATTATGTTCAGACTACCTTTGAAGGAAAGATTAACAAACAATGATGTTTTGTGGGATATAACGGGCAGAGTGTGGATGATGCAGGTGGGGGTGATAAGCAAGGTCCTACCGCGGACTAGAAATCGCATACAGACCCTATCGCGGGTCAAGTTGTCCATCCACCGTGCTTGGTAGACAGGACCCACAGCAAAGATACTGTCACTTCCCCCCCCCGCCCCCCCCGAATTTGGGCTCCCGCTGTAGTTAGTAGGCAGCCAGAGTATAGTACACACACCAGCATGGTGTTGATCCAAAGCCCCCGACTACACCATGCCAAACAGTGGTATAAATGTATAAATCCATTTTGCACACTGCTGACCACACATTATATTATATTTTGAGTAAATTATGATGTGGAAGGGAGTTGGTGAGTGGATAAGGGACTGGGAAGGAAAAGAAACAATCTACGCCTCCCCCAAAGTGAAGTTACATACTTCCCCTGAACTGTACCTTTACTCATAACTGAACAATGTCCTGCGTACATTTGTTTTAAAATGGGCCATGCCCGCCCGGTTTAAATGAACTCCCCAAGGAGTATAAAATGGAGCGTCATGCTTGATCTGAGGGTGGGTACAATACTACATCTTAGAACCCCCTCTTCCCTGATCACTCCCGCAATCTGCCTATTAAGCGATGTTGTTTTCAGTTCAATTCTTTTAACATGGCTGGCCCCTCACCAGGTTTGTCGAGGCAACATGTCAGACCATACCAATTTGGTATTCGGGAGTTTAAGCTGAGCGTATGTTATGTCCAGATATATGTTGTCGTAAAGTTCCTTTGTCCCCTTGGTACATAGATCATTTGATCCAATATGGATAACCAGAAACTTCGGCTCGGGATGGCGGGCGACAAGTGTATCCAATGCCTTGCGGAATTCCCCCCCACTTCATTCCGCCTCTTGCATGCCAGCGGGTACCCGTCAGTAGGGAGTCCGATGTAGTGGCCAGATGGTCGTGGAATCGGACGATATAACTGGACCCGATACATCTGAAACTTAAAACACACTAGCAGCATCTTTGTTATAATAACATCTGCTTTATACTTACCGATTAATTTGTTTATGGTATTTATTTATTTACCTGTATGTCTATATATTGTTAGAGTTAGTGAAAAAGATTACCATATTCGACGTAATTAGCGCCCCGGCGATATTTGCTAATATATTGGCTAGTGAACAATCCCAATCAGCACCCCTTCTGATTGATCATTGTACACAAGACTTATTTATTTGTTTCTGCTAGGTATACATAAACCACGAAAATTACGATCTTTCAACTCAAAATAATATTTTATTAAGCGCCCCCTATTCTTATTACATTGAATACGGAAGTAAGTGTTATTCCGTTCCCCCTGGAGAAACGCAAGAGGTGGGATGGGGGGGTGTCGGTCTGTGTTTGTTTCTGCTAGGTATACAGTTAAGTGGTGAGTTGAGTAATGCGGATATATTTGCTGTAACAGTTTGATTTCCAATGCCCATATTCCTGAATCTGCTTGGAACTAACCCCATTAATAGCTGCTGTGGTAGCCGCTCCAATGCGAAAAGAGTGTGACGAAAACAAATGAAGATTGAGCTGTGGTAAGGAAAAAGCCAGGGCCTTTCTTATAATTGACTGAAATCGCCTTCTTCATTGACGTGGCTAATGTGAGGCATCACAAGTGTTGCATAGGGGCCACCTGTGGTACATAGATCAAATAGGGCACATGAACCACTGGGTGTGTGTGTCTTCAAGCAATACAGTGATAAGTAGTGTCTTTACTGTTATCACCTGCAACACCGGCGCTATCGCTGATGTGAGGACTCATATCTGGGACATGAGGGGCACAGTGGGGCAATAGATCAGGGTCGTGTGTGTTAACACACTGTCCAGGAGTGTTCAATTTGTCAGCTTCTGCTATGACAGTATGTGCTGAAGACTCTTGCCCACCTTTACATCCCCATTTACCACTCTGGGTCTGTAGCAGACAAATTTGTGGGGCTTTGTATGGGGGAGGGGGTACATTCTGAAGTGAGTTTTCAACATAAAGCTTGTTAATATTAATGACAGTTTTCTTGTGATGTGTTTTCACTTCTCTTAGTAGTGGCATCATTACATCTTTTCTGTAGGCATTGACCTCCTCTGGGAACTGCTCCATTATGTTGTACCTGGTTTACCTTTCAGCTTCCTGCCAGGTGCGTCTGTCTCTGGTGAACACAAACATAGCAATGATAGATTGGTGTGTAGGGTCGTCCCCAGAGTCAGCTTGTTTTCTTGGGTGTACCCTCTTAAGCTTGATATTGGTACTCTCTTTTTTCAGCTCTGTTGAATTTTCTCAGGGTCTTCTCAGATCCCTTTTGATTAAACAAACTCTCTGTTTTGACTGTTAGTGAATCAATCTGCATCTCATGAGCTCTCCTCCAGCATGTACAGTCTTAAGTTGTCCTGTTGTAAACTAGTGAGTGTAAGTTCCTGGGCAGCAACTTTGTCCTTGAGAGCTTTAATGTCCTGTTCAATGGTGACGTCACATAGGCTCTTCACTCATCAAAACTAAAAATAACAAAGTTCACACACGCTTCCAAAGCTGACTGGGGGCAATTGAATTACCCTGGGTCAGTGGTTGTGGACACTGGTTCCCATATACAGATGTAGACCCATTTACAGTGTCAGGCAATGTTGACATAACAATTACACTTTTGAGCCTAAAATTACGCTGATCCTCCCCAAATAACGATTTTTGACATTTTTTCATGAATTATTTACATATTTAAAATATCAGCAGAGCTAACTGCATTTACACTGATATTTCTTAGGAACCTGAAATGCCACATTGTCTTTCTGCAATACAGTAATATTGTCACGTGATGAATTTTATGAATGTGTGGAGCTTTGACCACATGTTTTGGCATGAATGCAGTGTTTCCCGAGCCATTCTCTGTCAACTAACTTAAATGTCAGTGGGTTTGGGGGGCTAGCCCCCACACAACTTTCACGAATTAAATACTTTCATAAGTGATTTCTGACCTGTAATTAGCAAAGTTGTTCTAAATACATGTACATGTTTGTTTGAAATGTGGCCCCGATGTACGTCACTGATGAGGTTGTCGCATGCCGTAATGGAACTTCTGTTTTGAATACTTTTTCGATGTTGATGTCCTTTTTTTTAGATGTTTGCATTGATATTCAATTTCGAGGTTTATTCATATTTAACCATACAAACTCAAGCTGCTTATTTTGAGCTTTATCGCCCTCTTCTTTAATTAGTGCAGCTTGCGTGTGCAGCGACATTACTAGCATCAATGCATCTGTACCCATGCTGGTACGTATAGGCTTGACAAAAATGTTGCAACGAAACCCAGCATCATGGAATGGCAATCTTTTTCACATGAAATTATGCTTTTTTACCCAACTGTTACTGCAAAGTTTCGATTAGGGTTGGCATATCTGAAAAATGCTTATAGATGCATATGTGTAGATATGATCATTGCTTCTAGTTTGGTTTCTTATTTAATATTATACTAATGTTATACTACACAAAAAAATTATGGGAACACCCCTAAATTTCATATACATGTATAAAACTTAACGTGGCTTGGTCATTTATGAACTTCAGTAAATGCAACTTTTTGTGTGCACTGAGGGCACTTTAAATGATGTGTTGAGTCATGCATTTTTGCAAGTGCTTCATTTTTTGAAGAATTTGGTCAAATTGATTAAATGCTAAAACAGGAAAAAACTTGGGTGCAGAAAGACTCCCTCGCCATGTCAGATTCAAACGCCAAAACACAACAACCTAGTGCATGTGAAAGTCAGAATTCCCATGCAATTGCTGGCAACTTTTCTTTATAAAGAAGCTTCAGACACTGTGAAGTTACACATTTCCTTAAACATGCCCCGGCAAAGACCGTTAAGCATTCACGACAGGACTAGGGCCATAGCGTGGCTACAAGATGGTGCATCCATAAGGAATGTTGCCTGTCGTCTTCAAGTGTCAGCGTCTGTCATTCACAGACTGAGGGAACGGTTCCAGACAACAGGGAGAGTGCAGGACAGACCGCAGGACAGACCGCGTTCTGGTAGACCCAGAGTAACATCTAGGGCAGATGACCGATACGTTGTGCTGCTAGCCCTTCGGAACTGGTTCTCAACAGCCAGTGCTTTGAGACTGCAACCCCGACAAGCAACACACACAAACGTAAGCGTATCGACCATCAGGAACCGCCTCAGAGCTGCTCATTTAAGGTCACGTCGTCCAGCTGTACGTCCTCATCACTGAGCTGCAAGACTTGCCTGGGCCAGGGCACATATGACAATGGTCCAGAGTTCTCTTCACTAACGAGTCCCGTTTCTGTCTTGAGCATAATGATGTAAGGGTTATGAGACGTCCTGGATAACGTTATGATGATGCCACTGTACGAGAAAGAAACAGGTTTGGCGGTGGCTCTGTGATGGTATGGGGAGGCTTCACTTTGCATCACCAAACACCTCTCTATCTTGTTCAAGGCAATTTGAATGGAGTGAGATATTGTGACGAGATTTTGCGCCCTCTTGTCCTACCACAGTTGCACAACATTGGTCCAGGAGCAATCCTGCAAGATGACAATGCCAGACCTCATCGGGCTAGAGTCGTTAGAGACTTCCTGCAACAGAACAATGTGACTGTGATGCAGTGTCCAGCATATTCACCGGATTTGTTTCCAATTGAGCATCTTTGGGATGTTCTGGGACGACGTGTCAGGGACAATCATGGAGTTGCACCAGCTCTTCAGGTTCTGGTTCAGTGGCTTCAAAAGGAATGGCAGGCGATTCCACAGGCTACCCTTCGCACCCTTGCAAGATCCATGAGGCGAAGATGCACCGAATGCATCAATCAACGTGGAGGACACACTCGCTATTGACATTGTGATTTCCATTTTTGACCCCCAGTTTCTTATTTGACTTGTTCGTGTGTGCTTTTCAATGACAGCTACCTGTAAATGTTTTTGTTTTGAAGCTTGATAATCTGCTAATGCACAATTGTAATGATACGATCACATGTCATTAAATGTTCCTTTTTATAACAGAATATTTTGGTGTTCCCATAATTTTTGTGTGTAATATATTTACCTAACACTAGTAACAGACATGCAGTGGTGACCAGGGATGATCCGGGTTAGAACAGGTCTTCAGCAACCCATGCTCGCCGTAAAAGGCAACCACGTTGGTCGTTAGAGGCGACTAACGGGATCGGGTGGTCGACTTGCTTACTTGGTTGATGCACGTCATTGCATCACAATTGCGTGGAGCAATGCTCATGATGTCAATCACTGGATTGTCTGATCATTATTTACAGACCGCGGTCATATAGCTGGAATATTGCTGAGTGCGGCGTTAAACAACAAACCACCAACCATGTATGTTTGCTTTCTGTTGTCTGATGGCAGGATCAGATGGTAATAAGGTCGAATTTCTCTGGACCCCAGGAGTTTGAGACAGCAGGGTTCCACTGGACTTTCTGAGATATGTCATTGACTGATAACTCTTGCTTCATTATCTCTGATCCTTAGGTAATAGCTTACAAGAGAATGTACAAATTTCTTTTCTGCCTGGCCCAGACAAGTGGTACATGCCCAGTACACGAGGGTACACCTTAAATGTTCACTCAAAGCACAAGACAAAGTCACAACAAATACTAGTCATAAGTTAATAATCAGTATACACTATTGAAATTTAATATTCTTTTCACATTTCACAAAATGCAAAATAGAGATTTTTAATTTCTTTGTTTGTCTCATCTGATCGACCCTTCCTTTTTAAAGAGATGAAATGTCAAATTTTCACTTGAATTGACTTTTTTTTACCACTGTCCCACGGTTTTTGAGAGAGAGAAATCTGAGAAACCAAGTTATAAAGAAATGATGTGAAAGAAGGCCTTACTTTTAGTAAACAAATATTAATACTTTAGCTGCTATAACACTGCCTGTTGAACATTAAGTTAATGATAACCTTGATTGATAACAGCAGTATTGGTCACAGGTCATCTGCATATATGATGTTTCTTTTGAAAAAATATCTGATCTGAAATAAATATTGCACTTTGTCCTGCAAAGTGTTAGTACCAAAACACTCCCACCTAGTTTCTTCAAAGTACATTTACGACAATATTTGGTGGTGAGATATATTCTCAGTACATTTTAACCTTTCTACCTAGATTTGTAAATGACATGTCTGTTATTGTTTGCAGGCTCCTTGAATGGTGTGTTGTCCACTGTGCCTGCTCATGAACTGGGTTCGGTGTGCATTAAGGAGGCATTGTCTCGCAGTCAGGTGAAAGCTGAAGATGTTTCCGAGGTTATTCTGGGGCAGGTCCTCACAACAGGTAACTAGTACCAGGGTGTGAAATAGTCTCAAAATATTGCTGGCCAGGTGGGCTAGATAAAAAAGTTACAAGCAAGCTTAAATATGCGACTTTATATATATTTTTAGTTTCATAAATTTTTATTTTTTACGTTTCCATGGCAACAAGTTGGACTTGGGTTCTATATTTAAGGGTGCTGTTCGTTTCCGGAGCGTAACTCAAAAACCGTTAAATAATTTCTTACAAAAGTCTGCATGTTTACCAGACACATACTGTACTGGTGCCTTTTGCTATTTAGGAGTTTTATAAATTTTTATTTTGTACGTTTCCACGGCAACAAGTTGGACTTAGGTTCTATATTTAAAGGTGCTGTTCGTTTCCGGAGCGTAACTCAAAAAATGTTAAATAATTTCTTACAAAACTTTGTATGTTTACCAGACACATACTGAACTGGTGCCTTTTGCTATTTAGGAGTTTTATAAATTCATATTTTTTACGTTTCCATGGCAACAAGTTGGACTTAGGTTCCAAAAGGGTGCTGTTTGTTTCCGGAGCGTAACTCAAAAACCGTTAAATAGTTTCTTACAAAACTTTGCATGTTTACCAGACACATACTGAACTGGTGCCTTTTGCTATTTAGGAGTTTTATAAACTTTTATTTTGTACGTTTCCATGGCAACAAGTTGGACTTAGGTTCTATAAGGGCGCTGTTCGTTTCCGGAGCGTAACTAAAAAAACGTTAAATACTTTCTTACAAAACTGCATGTCTACTAGGCACATACTGAACTGGTGCCTTTTGCTATTTAGGAGTTTTATAAATGTTTATTTTAGAATTTCCATTGCAGCTTTTTTGACATGGCCTAAGAGAAGTGTTGGGACAGTTACCTGGTTTGGGACCATAACGTGTTAAAATGGCAGTGGATATAGACTATACGCTTGTTTCATCTGAATCTGAATCTGCATTATGTAGTCAGAGTGAACTATTAAAAAATGACTGCTCAAGTTTATCTCAACATGCTAAAAGCATTAAAAAAAAGGTTACGAATTTAACATAATTCTTACGAATACTCGACCTCTAATACATCATTGCTAAATTCTTGTATTTTGGCTGCAATCGCACTAAACTAAACTTTCAGAATTTCAACCAAAGCCCTCTTCACTGTCAACTATACAATAATTAGTTGTACTCGCAATCGGACCCAACAGCGCTCTCATGTGTGAAGGCGGGGAAAATCTCACTTCTTTCCTGTGTGTGCGAGATTCAACAACGTCCTACGTCCTCCTCCTCAAGCACCTAGTTGTAGTTACACTATTCTAGTCCGTTTCAGTAAACAGTTATTTAAGCTTCTACTGTATAAAATGGTAATTGGATATTTTAGTTTGTGCAACAACAACAGTACTTACGCGTTCATATTTAATATACCTATTACAGGTCAATCACCTCATTACGTTTATATTCAACACGATTTCTTAACTCTGTCACCCGAATGTGCCTTTCATGCCGTCTGGATCATGTTACAGTAATTACATCCCACAATGCACTTCTAAACAGTCTGCGCATGCCCAGTAAGACGGACATGACGTCACAGTGTTTACCTTTATTAACCCTGCAGCCCCGCACGAGGCTACTTTCTACATTGTCGCAAGCCACTCAACTGCGTTACTCTCATATGCTTCGGTGCTAAATCACGAGTCAAGTCAAGCCATCCGATCTTGGGTTTCGCGATACTCAGCTGACCAAGACTAATAATGGCGGAGAGGAGACATAGACGAGCCAGAAGTCAGCGCAATCGGGTTAATGTTCTCGACTCCGCACAGCCTGAAGAAAACCCGGATAGCCTCCAACCCCGCGCCACTGCTGCCAGTGCCAGTCGTACTACAGGGAGAATCAGCAGTCAACCGTATCTGACCGTGGCCCAGCTACGCAAACAACTGGCAACAACCAACAACAACGGCCAGTAGCAGCGACGGTGACCTCGTCGGACAGTTACGACCCGAGTGCCATTTCGTCTCCGGCGGCCACACTTCCGGGGGTGGTCGAAGCCAGCATACATCACAGGAACCCAGATGCCCTCGTTAGTGGGACCAAGCTACCCTATAGTGTCGTATCGGACTTCGGGGACGATGGTACCAATCCCGTGTCACCTGTTAGTGTGGCCAGTCTACAACGCGAACTTGCAGAGCTAAAACACATGATAGCGAACATGACCAGCCATAACGCAGGGCCCACCGAGTACGCAGCTACAGGCCTACCGGACCACCTCAGCCATGATGTGCCGTCGGATTCGTTGCCCCACATCCACACAGTCGCGCCAGCGCTCAAGAAGAAGATTAAAGACGGCAAGTACTGTAACCTGGCCTTGTTATTGATACCTAATCAAGACACTCTAGACGCTAGAATGGCCGAATATGATGGCAATGTATATCATTTAAAGGAGGATGCTAGGCTAAATCCCACTCTTACACTAGCAGAATTCATACAGGCCTTTGGCATTTACAAGGACATTCTTTGTGACATCAAACGGAAACAATTGGACGGACACGAGCAAACTGTCATTGAACTGGCTACGTTGTATGGGGGCTCTGCGCACTATGACTACCACAAGTTATTTGCTGCCAGAGTGGCGTCCTACGCAGAACAAGGTTGCAGCATTCGCTGGGATATGAGGGACACACGTCTGTACGGGCTGTGTTCTTCGGGGCGCCGTTCCAGATCGTGTGCAATTTGCCACAGCATCACCCATGGTACAGACTTGTGTCCTGAGCGACGTACTGATACAGTTAGGCCTACCCTGTTCTCGGACCGAAGTGTCAGCTCCGACAGGATGGGGGCGATGGACAAAAACGACACCAGGCGACGACCTAGAGTTAGGTCAAACGGAAGGGAGGTCTGCAACAATTTCAATCACCAGGGCTGTGTGAGAGTGAACTGTGCATACCTTCATGTATGTCTCTATTGTCATGCCCCAAACCACGGACAGGCAACTTGCGCCCAGGCCCCCAAATCGAGACGGGACAACCAAGCTTGACTAACTTTCCCGGATATAACCAGAGAAGAGGACGTAGGCACCTTAACATTCCATCTCACTCCCATCAATGTTCAGGCTATACTGGCAGAACTCGCCTCTCATCCCCATCCTCCATTTGCTCCATATCTCGTCAACGGCTTGCAACATGGCTTCGACCCCTTAATGTCGGATGTTCCACAGTCCACAACGGAATGTATAAACAATCGTAGTGCTACATTGGATCCAATAGTTGTGACTAAGGCAGTGCAAACAGAAGTCCATAAAGGGTACGTTATCGGACCTTTCCAGCGGGCTCCATACCCCGTTTACAGAATTAACCCCTTAGGAGTTGCCACAGGCAAGTACTCGGGCAAGAAGAGGCTAATCCTTGATCTGTTAGCCCCACATAACTCGGAACATACCGCAAGTATCAATGATCACATTAGTAAAGAATCTGCTTCACTCTCTTATGTGACCATAGACTATGCTATTGCAGTTATTAAGCAAATGGGACATGGTGCACAAATGTGTAAGGTGGACATTACCGACGCATTCAAACAGATTCCGCTGCACCCCAGGTACTGGCCGTTCTTTGGTTTCCGATGGGACGATAGGTACTACTTCTACTCTAGATTGGCGTTCAGGTGCAGATCCAGTCCAAAGATTTTCGATACCCTATCACAAGCCGTGTACTGGATATTGCAATACAACTATGGCGTGAGAAACATTCTGCATCTGTTAGATGATTTTCTTACTATTGATCCTCCCGGTTATGAAGCTAGCATAACTATGGATGCCATCTTAACCTTGTTCGACAAACTACAAATCCCACTTGCGGCTCACAAGACTGATGATGGACCTGTAACTTGTTTAGAATACCTTGGCATCATCTTGGACTCAGTCTCTATGACGGCGAGGTTACCAGAGAACAAGTTGACAAGGATAGCGGATATGTTGAGATCATTTTCTACTCGGACTAAGTGTACGAAAAGAGAGTTGCTGTCTCTGTTAGGGCATTTAAACTATGCTTGTCGAGTGGTAGTACCAGGCAGATCCTTCCTATCTTATCTGATTCGACTGTCGGCCACTGTGGTCAAGTTGCACCACCATATCAGACTATCTAAGCAATGTCGGATAGAGATGCACATGTGGAACAAATTTCTGAACCAGTGGAATGGCATCTCGTTTTTCCATGACGACCATATCACATCAGCTCCGGATCTCAATCTGTATACGGATGCAGCCGGAAGTGTAGGACACGGGGGATATTTCGATGGGGCATGGTTCGCCCAGGCGTGGCCTCAGGATGTGACAAACAGTCTAGATTCGGCACAATCAATTGCTTGGTTGGAACTGTATCCTATTGTGGTGTCGGCCATTCTCTTGGGATGACATTGGACACAGAAGAGAGTACTGTTTCATTGTGACAATATAGCTACTGTGGGTATTATCAAAAAGGGCAGATCAAAATGTGTGGACATTATGGCTCTGATGCGGACCCTTACATGGCAAGCTGCTATGAATAACTTTATTGTGTTAGCCGAAACATGTTCCAGGTGTAAAAAAAACCCATTGCAGATGCACTTTCCCGTTTGCAGTTCAGGAAATTCCGAGCCCTGGCACCCCACGCAGACCTCCATCCAACGCCTTGCCCACCCAGCTCATAAGTGATGTGGACCTGAACCGTCACCTGGACACCCTGTGGTCAGCTGCGATCAGTCGACAAACAAGAACAGCATATTCTACAGGATTTCAGTGCTACCTAAAGTTCATGTTAAAGTTCAGCTTGTTCAACACACTGGGTGCCAGCAGCGGCCTGCCACCAGTTAACGACGCCTACCTTCAGTACTTTCTTGCACATTGCTTCGGCTTCCTCAAACTCTCACATGACACCGTGAAGACTTATCTGGCGGGAATCAGATTTACGTACCTACAAGCGGGCATCAGGACACTGTTTGACGATGTCTCAACCGGTGCCCTAAATCGGATTCAAACTCTACTCAGAGGATACAAACGGGCCCATACACCAGAGCGGAGGAAGAGACTCCCCATCACTTACCATGTGCTACGTAACATCATCAAGCAGCTCAGGGATGGCGTGTTCGGTCCTTTCAACGATTTGGTAATGGAATGTATGTGTCTTACAGCGTTCTTCGGATTCTTGAGATGCGGTGAACTCACATGTTCGGCCAACTTTGATCCCAGTAGGAACATAACTATGAGCGACATTAGTTTCGTACATCATAAAAGATCATGTGTTATAACCTTAAAAGTGTCTAAGACTGATCCCTTCTGACTAGGCGTTAGCATTGACTTATTCGCTACTCACACTATGACATGTCCCTACTCGGCCTTGTCCAAACTGTTTTCCATTAGAACGCAGTGCAGGGCTGCATACCAGGATGTGCTGTTCGTCAATCGGGACTATCTACCAATATCCAGGACTGTGTTTTTGTCATGGTTAGATAGGGTCCTCACGTTGACTGGCTACAACTCCGCCGACTACTCCGGGCACTCATTCCGGATAGGAGCAGCTACCACGGCGGCCACCGTTCACATCGAGGATCACCTCATTAAGACTATGGGCAGGTGGACGTCGGACTGTTACGCCAAGTATATCAGAACGTCCGATTCCACCTTAGGGCAAGCCCACAAGGCTATGTGTCACCATCACTAAGTACCATATTCATGTTATTTACCTATATTCTTAATTCTTTGGGGGCTCTCGGTTGCTAACCTCGTTTGGGCGTCATAAGCCACTCCATACTCAGGGCATGGAAGGCTTGTGGCCCCCAAAGAACATACGCTATTTCGGTACTGTCCGGTCAGCACGACCAGTACTAGCTTAACTCTAGGGATCGTCCGGGTCATCGGACCCCAGGACCGGCATATCCCTCTCACAGCTACACAGTCTGGGTCCATAAGACCCCAGGACATTGTCATCTTACCCGGGTCTCCATGACCCCAGGTAGTCAACCCGGGTCACTTCGACCCCAGGGTCTCTTGGGCAACCGAGGCAGCCCCCATGTTGTGCCAAATGTTTATGTAAATATCTGTATGTAATAAAACTTCCTGCAATGTAATACATTTCATGTTGTTTGTGGCACAAATAGTAGTCTTATTGGTTGTTTATGATACGTGAGTATTAAATAAATGTTGGTGTTTTTTTTGTTTATCCTGTGACTCTTTCAAAAATGCAGGAAGTTACCTGTACAGAAAGCCTTTTTTGAAACTCGTTGAGCCTCTCACCAAGGCCGGGAGGAAGGATGTGGACAAGAGAAAGTTGTTTTTTAAATATTTGCATTTCATTTGAGTAGACATACATCTGTAACATAGGTACATTAGGTATATAAGTGTAGCAATTCATAGGATCTTAAAACATGATCAAGATATGGGTAATATATTGGATTGACTGATATATTATATTAAGTAGGCTGATAATTCTTTCCGTTTTCTGTCAAATTTATTAATTCTACTATTTTTCATTGCAATAAATTTTTATGTTTTACAAATATCTTTCAATATTTTTATGAAGAAAGGAAAGTATAATGGAGTTTTCTTAATGCTTGACTTGTGAATGTATTTTTTGGCAAGAAGAATTTTATGGTTGAAAAGAGTTGAAAAGAGTTCTTTTTGTTGTAGCAAAATAATTTATCCTGACTGGTAATATGAATATCATATGCAGGTTTTGAGTTTAGGTACACTTCAATTTCTAACCCAAATTCCTTTACAAAAACACATTCTGCATATGCAGGGTATATGGTTTCAGATTCAGAGTGACAAAAAGAGCATATATCATCATCAATTAACTTCATTTTCAATAATTCCTTTTTCGTATATGGAGCTCAGTAGTATAGGTAATAGGGGTTCTGGCTCACTTCCACTGGAGCTGGATTCATATACCTATACTGATACTACAGATGGAATTTTTTATGCCAAAATGATTATGCGATTCAACGATAGTCATGAGATGTATTAAAGGAAACATCAATATTAATTAATAATGAATAAAATTTACTATAGCCCACGAGGATATTGGAAAGGTGTAGGAGCAATAAAAAAATTAGCCACCGCGGCTAAGGTATCTAAAGATGTGGCCAAGGATTGGTTAAAGAAACAAGCGTTGTGGCAAATATATTTACCAGCACCGCGTTATATACCGAGGAAGAAGTTTGATATTTTTACAACGAATGAAGTTCATCAGGCTGACCTCTTGTTTCTTCCTCATGATAAGGTAAAACGCAAAACGTATAAATACGCTTTAACAGTAGTGGATGTGGCTAGTCGATACAAAGAGGCTGAGCCATTAACCTCGAAAGATTCAACAGAAGTAGCTAATGCACTGAGTCGCATATATAAACGCGGACCACTAAAATGGCCTAAGCTATTTCAAGTAGATCCCGGTCGCGAGTTTATGGGATCGGTAACTAAACTCTTAACAAAGCACGACGTCAAAATCGTCCGTGGTGAAAGAGAGGCCCACCGCAGTCAAGCTATCGTCGAAAGATTTAACCGGACTCTAGCGGAACGTTTGTTTGGCTATCAGTATGGGATCGAAATGAAATCCGAGCGATTGAGATCAACCGAATGGGTGACACGATTATCAGCCGTTGTATCAGCGCTGAATAATGAAGTAACGAGATTAATAGGGAAGAAACCATCCGATGCGATTAAAATGAAATCCGTGACTTCCGAATCTTCAGCACCGAGGAGAGGCAAAGAACAAAAACTTCCGGATAGAGTAAGGGTAAGATATTTATACCAGCCCGGTGAACTCGAAGGAGGCCTACGTCGTGCAACCGATCCCATATGGTCCCTTAAGACGTATAACATTAGTCGATTGGTTACGAAAGAAGGAGAGCCTATTCTTTATTATCTTCAAGATGGACCGGGTAGGGCATTTGTACGAGAAGAGTTGTTCATAGTTCCCGACGGTACGGTATTACCACCATAACCATAAGCATAGGTAGTTACACCATCATTATCAATCCATCTCTTTGTATCTAAGGGGGATAATGATGTCTTGTTCATTCTTAATCCATATATCCTATGATCGTAACTTCTTAAAGAGTTCATCTCGTGTTTGAACGTTCTACCATTGAATAATGATTCTTTATACTGTTCGTGTTTGATATGCTTTTTTACAACATACTTCTTAACACCCTTGGCTTTTCTTATCTCTCCATTATCGGACTTTTTTATAGAATACATCTTAGGTCTTCATCCTACATACTCCGCTATAGGAGTCCCAGCACATTCATCCTTCATCTTACCTAACACCTTTTTATTTACAACGCTGTGCAGTGGATTATCTTTAGGGTAATCGCTCGTGTCATACATATCTATTTTTTCTGCCATATCTTTATACACATCCTCGGTTTGTATTTCCATCAACAAAGAATCTGTGTCGGTATATAACACCTCGCATCTATCGCCGTATTGCTTCTTAAGTTCGTTGTAATAAAAGTCATACATTAAGTGTTTTGACAAGTCGAGAATACTCATACCGACGTACACCGGTCTGTTGAATTTTATATTACTCTTCTGCATATGCAACGCGGCTAAGTCGTTATCGAATATCTTGCTTCTGTTAAAAGCCGGACTGGCTATAAGTTTCCTGAGTCTTTCTTCCTCATTAGATCTGACTAATTTAACATCAACACGCTTCCTTAGATTCTCCATAGTTTTACCGAATACCGAGTTATTCATGAGCTTATACAGATTCTTTTCGAAATCGCTGGTGGCTATCTTTCTTAAATCTGTGTTCAACCTTATATAGGGCTCCATCCAAGGGCTTTGATCGAACTTAAGAACTCTGTGTATTTTCTTTAGTTTCATACCTAACGATAGATACAACTGGAGATTTCTGTAGTGAACTATATATTTTGTCTTATCCATCAAATTTGGTACGAGTTTTTCTACGTTAGCTAACCTATTATTACCCATCAAGGAGCGTTGATATTCCGACATCCAGTCTTTGTTAACCATTAATCTTTCGGGAGCTAGCGGATAACTGTTATGATCTTTATGTAAGGAACTAGGATATTCCAAGTCAACTTCTAGTATGTACCCTTTATTCTCATCATTCACATTGATATTATGGATATCATTCACATCGATATCATTCACATTGACCCATTCAAAACCACCCGTGGGTAAAGGTTGACTCATAGCCCATCCGTACAAATTGTTAGCGTCGAGATATAATATGTGCGTGTCGGGTTTACTCAGATCGTATCCTTCCACTAATTTATTATTAGCCTTGGAATACCTTTTCGCTGCCATCGATATACCACCTCTTAATCCTTTCTCAATAAACAAGTGCATATCGTAATCTGTGAGTAGTTTTAGTTCTACGCCGGTCTTCTTCAACAATGCATCCCACGATAGTCCGGGACTGGAATAGTACCATGCCGGGTCCAAGCCGTATTGTTTTAAACACGTCTTTCTAAATATCTCGAATATATCGGCGAGTAACAGTACATCGGTTTTTAAGTACAGATCGGGATAATCACCTAAATTCTTACAACCTAATTTATCCCAGACCGTCAGAGCGTGTTCATAATCGGCATCTGTTATTCTAGATTCTGTTAAGTTACTATAGAATGATTCGAGGGGTGGTAATTCATTTTTTTCGAATCTAGACCAATCATCCATATATTCGTAAGGATATACACCTTTTCTCAGCAGCAAATGACGAGTTATCTTATCGGTATATTGATTTGTTATAGCGAAGTCATCGGGATTGTTCGCTTTAGCTAAATTGTCCAGGGAAGATAACAGAAACTGTACGGAGTCTATGAATCTAAGCCCATTACTTTGCTTTATTCTAGATTTCCCATCCTTGTCCCTATAATGTACAGGTTTAGTCAACGAGAACGATATGTATTTTTCCATATTATTAGGAATGCACGTTAAACCGCCGTCGGTCTTTGAGATAGCTTGCATAATGAGATGTGAATCGTATCCCCTAAGGTTATGAAACACAACGGGGATGGGTATTGTTTGAGCATTCATTTTTAGTTTCAAGTTACACTCGTTATGCGCGGCTCCCCGATAATTACCCGTGACGTGACAATGATCTCTTACGGAATCCCCATCCAGAGGTTTATTACAAACGTGACAACTCGTTGACTTCTTGTGGGCCCTCCAATCATCTATCGACATACGCATGGGTTTCTTACACGATAATTCTTCCCTGATTATTCTCTCTTCATTTTGTAGATATTCTAGGAACTTTCCCGCTTCATCGGGACCTCTGTAAATCATGGGCGTGTTTGTTTTCCCATCATACCTTACAACTATATATCCAAACCCACAAGGAATATGTTCTTGAGTTTTGTACGTAAAACTACTCTCTTGATTATTATGGTTGGTATTTTCTATGGGCTTGATAAGCGCTTCGAAGTCGGCATAAATTACGTACGGTACTGGCATTTGATTACAATAATGTTCAAATTTTAATATATTTTTTCCCTCTTTAGGCATATCGATCCTGATAGCTGTCTGTCCAACACCTCTACAGTCTTCTTTATGCGATTCTAATAGATCTTGTTTGCTGTACCCATGCAGGCATCTTTCGCAGAAATATTTCTTTCCCTTATATTTAGTTTGATCGTATAGCACCCTGTTTAAACTCTTTATCCACGTATAATGATATTTACCATCTTTTTCGATCAGAAATTAATTGATTCTGGGAATATGTTCCGGAGCGGAGCTTATTCTGTGTACAACAATTCCTTTAGAATGTCCGAAAACATTTATAGCTAAATTATTTTGCTTTTCCACCTTATCAATTTGTGATATTGGTGTAGGTTCGTCTATACCATCGAAGTTGAGTCCATCGTTTTGGGGATAGCTAGAAGGTCTATCCGCATTTTTGTCTACGGGGAACAATGCAGATCTTATCATCATTCTTAAACAATCATCGGATTTATTTTTTACGTTAATTATGGCTTTTTTCTTCTTATAATACGGAGGTAAATCTATATAAGATCCACCTTTGAAGGGCATATAATTCGCTATATCTAAATATAAACTATCGATTTTATCCACACCCCAACCCGAACCTCTATTAGTCCAGCGTTCTAAAGTTTCCTGTATCCTCTGAATTGATGTATCTAATGATGCGTTTATAGTTTCGGATTCGGTTATAACTTCTTGATTGCTACGGAAATATGGTTCGGTATATTCGGTACTATCGTCTGCGTTACTTTTACTCAATGTCATTTTAATCGTCAGCTGGTATTTTATACTTTGTAAATCATCTAATTCCTCGTTAATTTTACTCGATATGATGGGCTTAATATCGTTAACATCCATGTTGGAATTAATATCCATCTTCCAACCTCTTAGATATTTACCAACGCCGGCGGATGTGGGTACAAATATTAATTCTTGTTGTTGTTGATTATCATCATTATTATGTTGAATATCATCCTCGTCTTGTTGATTATTATCTAGTAAAGCGATCAATTCAGCTCTTCTCATTCGAGAATAACCTCTCAGCCCACTGTTTCTCGCTCGAACTCTGAGTTCTCTAACAGTCTGTGGTGGTTCCAAACCGAGTAAGGTAATCAATTCAGCTTTTCTCATACGAGAATATCCATGTAGACCACGTTGCTTTGCCATAGCTTTTAACTCTCTGACAAAAACCATTGTGGTTGAATGGTATATGCAAAATGATTCATTTGTCTAATTGGTTGTTTTCATATATCTAAATACGTATCCTCCCCAACCTATTCCTCTCATTGATGTAATCTCTCTTCCTAGCATAAATAATCTGATTCCTGACCCTATCAGCACCGTGTTTCTTACATAAACAATAATGACCTTTGACCCCTATCCCGCATTCAGAACACTTATAGTTTATGTGTCCACGCTTGATGTAATAATTGTGTATACCGCAGTAAACATCAACACAGCGACGGTTACATAGAGTCGTCTTCCCCATGAGTGTAAACTTGCAGTTATTCATGGTATATACATCTATCATATCATTTGTCTAAATGCAAATCACATCTAAACTATTGTATAGCTGAAAATCAATACTGCGGATAACCCAATAATAACAAATGCGACCTCTCGGTCTTTCTGAGCCTCTGACGGTGTATAAAACTGACTCATTGTTGGTCTAGGTATTGGGTCGAGTTTTTTCCCATAAACGAGGTAGTATTCGTGCATGGCGGATTCGACATCCTTAAACGTTTGAATTGAATGTCCTTCCTTAATCAGTTGTTCATGAATAAAGTCTAATCTCTTCATTCTCTGCTGCGTATATTGTAACTGAGCTGCTTGGTATTGTTATAATGCTTTATTATGTCGTTTACGCTCCTCTTCAACTTCTTTAGTGTTTGATTCCCTCATACTGGAAAATAAATAATTACTCCCCGAAAAAGCTAGAGCATTAACAACAGCTCCACCGACCATCATCGCAATTGATGCCATATAAAATATTCAAATGTTCAATAATATAAAATATTCAAATGTTTAATTACTTCATTATGTCTTCCGGGATAAGTCCTTGTTTGATGAGCATATCCTTCGTTGCCATTGCTAATCCAATATCCAGAATCATCATACCTATATCAAATCCATTAAAATCTAGCTTGGGAGGTGTGGCTTTAGTAAGCATTTTAGCCATATGGGCATAGCCAATGGCCAAGCCGGTGACCACCGCTGAATGATACGTCGCGTTTACCAACATTTTACCATCTGTAACTGGAGTAGTCATGCTTCTTATAGCATTATATGAGGACTAACCTCTAATTGAACTTGTTGTTGCGGCGGGGGTGACGTTTTCTCTTCTCCGGTCTTATAAAAGAACCATACAGCCGCTATACCAGCAACTCCTACTAGTGCCCATGTTTTAATCGGATTTGAATTATTTATTAATTTTGCTTTGCGCGCCAGCCCTCCCTTTCTTCCTGCGGCTATTTTTTTGGGGTTCTTAGTAACTCTAGCTTGTTTTTGTGTTTTCTCATTCACTTGTGGTTCATCCTCATTCACTTGTGGTTCTGTTTCCGCAATCTGTTGTTGCGTTTCCGCAATCTGTTGTGTCTCCATTATTTATTTGAACTTCGTTCTTTATATTATTAAGTGGGCACGTATGTTTAAATTGACAATACCTAGCCGTTATTAAAGCTGTGGTGAGCGGAGCTAAGAACATTCCGAATCTATGATAAAACTCACAGCTCACTGAGCTTATAGCGTGTTCGATGAATGGGTCTTTCTCTAGAGATTCGCATAAATACATGCGATGTTCTGCCGGGATGGGTAGAAACGTACTAGCTACGACTGTGTATAGTTGTAATATAGACGACCCTATAGTTTTAGTCATGGTAGCTCCCAGTCTAGACTCGTAACGCGCATACAGTTTTTTAATCTCTTCGTCGGTCATGTTATCAATTTTTTCGATGGTATAATTTTCTTCCAAATATTGGGAACATTTTCCACCGGCTACCAAAGCCGCGAGTCTTTCTCTATGTTTATCTGCATGTTGATCAGGATCAGATTCTTTGAGAATTTGTTCGATGAGTTCGTCGCATTCCATAATGTAATACCTAAGGAGATATTTAAGTCTAACATAATATAATATGACGTATCCAATACATCCGGTAATAATGAACTGTTGCGAAAGAATGATGATTTCGAACCACATTTTATGTAATATTAACCGCTAATGTTCAATTTGCTATAATTTTGCTACAATTTTGCTATATTTGCTACATTTTTGCTATAATTTGCTAAGCAGTTGCTACATTTTGCTAAGCAATTGCATAAGCAGCTGGTTGATCGGTTTTTAATACGAGTTTACAGTGCTTCGTTGCTGCTAACACTTTTCTGACTTTGTCACGTTCATTCTTGGTATAAATGACATCATTTTCGCGTAAACATTCCTCGAATGAATCTCGATCTTTGCAATGAAACAGCGCTACCCATTTGGTCTGCTCTCTGAGATCTTTCAGGACAGAGTTGTATTTTTGAGTAAGTACCCAGACGCTATGTTGAGTATGCCGACCGGAGAATGCTAAATACGAAAGCATATCTTTCTTTTTTGTTAATTCTTTACTCGCGCTGCAGTCGTCTATTACGAAAAGGGTTGATTCTCCTTTGTATTTTTCATGACATACTCGGAGACAGTCTTGTAAACGATCGCCCGGATCGACTCTGTGTATTCCGTCGTCATTCATTACCCAATCTCTCGATAAGTATGTTTTATTAACGCTTATAGTCGGGCACAGAATAATAATATGATCGAAAACGTCCCGATAATGACTTTCTAAAATATCTAGAATAAAGGCTGTTTTTCCGCAGCCCGTTTGCCCGCATATGATAGCGCAGTGCGGATCTTTAGGTAAAAGATTATCAATAGATTGCTTGCACGAATCTCCCATTTTGTATATTAAGTTGCGCATCCATAATCACGTACAAATATATGTTTAATTTACCAGCTGATTCCTGAAGCTTCGTTATCTGTATGGTGACACCCTCGCTAGCATTTTCTATTCTCCTCCCACTGCCGTGTAGTTGGTCATCGTCCGTTGTTCGCATGTCGAGCCATAGCGCGTACTTCGAGGTGAGGTATTCACCCATCGATACACTCCCGAGAGACAGATCTTTCACGACCACGTTAACTTCCGGAGAGCGTTTTATAGAAGGAAGTTTTTTAATCTCATCCCACTGGTGATACGCTAGCATTCCTTGGCTATATAGTTGATTAGGAACGCCCTCGATAGTCAATTCTACTTTCGTAATCTTGGGATTGTAGAACTTCTCGGTATTTCTTTTAAACGCATCGGAGGGGTCCTCAAACAACATTAAAATACCCTTCAACGACCTCGTGGGGACGTTTAGATTGATATTCCACATCGTATCTTTTTTGTCCCTCGTGATCTTTCGGTGTCGCAGCACGCGATCGTACAAAATGGCTAAACTTCCCGAATACTGGTTACGAATTTGTCTGGCTAATTCGGGATCCGTTATCATATCGTACTCGAGCGAGATATTGTCAATGGAATAGCTAGCTTCTTCAGCAGCTCTGATTACTCTACCGTAGTCGTTAAAAGTGAGTTCGTATTCTAACCTATCGCCTAGGGATGCTTGATAAAAAGGCATGTGGGAATCTAGTAATTCAAAGTCCAGGGGAATATAGAATCTGTTACCTAATGCGTCGGCAACGGCCTGATCTTTTTCGTTGGTACCAACACCACTAGAAGCATCTACGCGCAGTCTCAAAGTGTTCTTATTACAAATACCTTGGTACTGTAAGTTTTCCCGCTCTTTATCCGTTCTCCAGAGATCCATGTAACAATAGTATACATCGCTATCGTCGATACTCAAAACCTCATTACCGCTAATTTTAATAGCGATTTTCTTAACGATAGCACGACCTAAGTTCTGAACGGGCTCCCTGTTAACGTCGGCAGAAGTCAAAATAATCGTATGCTAGTCGGACAGTTCCCGGAACTAACACATCGTGTGCGCCGAGATTAGGAAAGCGAACCAGAAGCGTTTGATTCTGATCGATGGTACTAGGGTTATTAGTTATAGTTACAGACTGACGAATTGCTTTGACCCCTAATGGATCTCGAAGTCTGCGTTGTGGGTTTAACTTGCGTCCGTATTGCGAAGACATTGTTATATTGAAAACATGTACCCTATGTTTAATATAAAAATGACTGATTTTGAACATAATGACTTTGATCTAGATAACATAACTGATACTAGTGCAATCGAAGAGGGTACTGATGAAACCAGCTTTATGATCCCAACCGTAAATGATGAACTTTTAAAACCAGCCGTTGATGATTATTACGATGCATTAAAAGATGATAAAAATTATGTTACTCCAATAGGTCGTGAATATTCAAAGTTTGAGATAGATAGTAAAGGAATATTGCGACTGCGTGGCGCTCCGGATATTGATCTTATGCATTCGACTTTGACTCTCTCATTAACAGGTGGCACAGGTGGAGGCGGATCACCCCCTAACGATAAAAACGGTATAAGAGAGTGGATAAAAAAGCATTTAAAAGCATTAGGTTCAGCACTGGGAAAGCTAGCCGAGAAAGCCGCGGCCGCACTTCCCGGTATAATAGGGAGTGTTGTTTCCTGGCTATTGAATTTATTAGCTAAGACCACCACTTGGCTTAGTCAAAACTTGTGGGGGTTGATCGTAGCAATTGCAGGGCTGTTGTACGTATTCGCTAAGAACTATTTAACCAAATCATGAGTAAACCAACCGAGACTCCACCCACTACCAGCGCTGTTTTTTCATCGATATGTTGTTGATTTTTAGCCGCAATATGCGGTGACACTTGTGCGTCAGTAGATGTTTGAGAAACATGTGGTGTTTGTGGCTTGACTATTCCCTTTTCGCCCGTGATCGTTTGCGTTATTAATTCGACGTTCATATCTGAATTTATACCTGGTTTTTGTTGATCGGTAGCGATAACAATTTTATTATTATAGCCTATCACTTGACCGATCTTAAGTTCCATATTACTCGGAGACATGTATAGTCCCGGTGCATAAACAAAGTCCACTTTGGATTGAGCGTACTGTAATGCATCTTGAAAACGCTTTATAGACGATGGTATGTCAACTGGCGAATTAATGGCGTCCTCCACGTTTGCGACAAACTGTTTTTGCGCATCGAGCGCCGTCCCAGAACCGATAATGGACGTTCGTGTTTGAGATTGCGCTCCGAGAATTGCCCATACATAAGTTCTTATCGATTCATTAACTCTTACAAATCCTGGGTTAGTAAAATTATTTTCAGTTTTATCATTAAGGAATTCATTCCAAGCGTCTCCGGGTGGTTGCTCAACCTTTTGGATGGTGAAAGCAACACCACCCTTAAAGTTCATACGATCATCTCTCCACTCGTTACTTGAGAGAGCAAAGCTCGGAAGGAGCCGACCCCTTTTCAGTAAATCATCGCTGACTTCTTTAACAGAGTGTGCACCAGCGTATGGAATACCTAGACCATGGTTAACTCCACTCAGACGCCAATCTTTACTCGTAGAAACATTAAATTCATTACAAATACGTTCGAATGCCTTCTTATCGTACTGATTATTTGTGGAATTCCACGCTCGATCCTGCGGTAATGGAGCACTAATTTCTTTAAGTATACGTCTAATCTGATAGTACACGTGAAATGACATAACAGACTTATTCAGTTCAAATCCTGGAGCGTAAAGAGATACGCCACATCCCGTTGTGGCACACCATATGGCAAAGTTTAACTGATTCTGCCAAAATTGCATTGGATTGTGAAACCAATCGTGCACCATTTTATCGCTAGTTGCCGTGACCCTGTACTTTTCAAAGATATCAGGGAATTTAACTAAAAATTCAGCACCAGAGGCAGTTACTATAATCGATTGATTAGTAATGTATCTCGATTTCATATTTAAGTTATGATATAGTATCATTGTATATTTAATATGTATGTTACACTCCCGGGAATAACAAATGGCCAGTCTATTGAACTGCTTCAAACTATCGAAAACTCGGATGGACAACTCGAAGTAGCTCTATGCGATGTAACGTATTACCAACGGTGGACCAATATAAGTGCTGCGAGAGGTAATAATAAGATATTTATATTTGATGAACAAAATAGATTTAATAGAATTACTACTATACCTGATGGGTATTACAGCATAAGCTCACTCAATGATGAATATTTTAATTCTAATGATGAATTTTTAAAGCCTTATGGAATTAGTCTCACACAAAATGAGTCAAATAGGACAGTGAAAATTTACAATGAAGGATCAAAAATACTTATTAGTGAGAACTTAGCAATTACACTTGGATTTAGAGGAGAAATAACATTACCACACGGCTCAAAAGCGATTGAAAGGAATATCGTACATGATTTAGTTCCCTATAAAGAGTTGTTCATTCATCTTGATCAAATAAGCACGACGGATAATATTCAACTAGAAAGTCCTTCAACTCTGCTCAGAAGTGTTCCAGTGAAAGATGAAAAATACAATAGCGGTAGAACGGAATCTTTCTCATTATTACAATATAAAAAATTGAAGCGGGGTATTATTTCAGACCTCAAAATTTCTGTATTAGATGTAAAACACCAACCTGTGCATGTAGGATACTTAAGTGTAACACTCCATATTATAAATAATGGTTGATTCCATATTTAAGTTATGATATAGTATCATTGTATATTTGATATGTATGTTACACTCCTTGGAATAACAAATGGTCAGTCTATTCAACTGCTTCGTACTATTGATAACTCGGATGGACAACTCGAAGTAGCTCTATGCGATGTAACGTATTACCCACGGTGGACCAATATAAGTGCTGCGAGAGGAAATAATGAGATAATATTAACACATGAAAGAGATAGAATTATTACTATACCTGATGGGTATTACAGCGTATGCTCACTCAATGATGATTTTTTTAAGCCTTATGGAGCTAGTCTAACACAAAATGAGGCGACTGGGAGACTGAAATTATCCCCTGGAGGAATGGGTGTAATTCCTTACAGGAACTTAAGAATTACAATTGGATTTGCAACCAATTATACTATAATAGTCGATTCATCAAATGAGGGAAATACATTACCCGATTTAGTTCCCTATAAAGATTTGTGCATCCATCTTGATCAAATCAGTACAACGGATAATATTCAACAAGAAAGTCCTTCAACTTTGCTCAGAAGTGTTCCAGTGAAAAATGAAAAATACAATAGCGGTAGAACGGAATCTTTCTCATCATTACAATATAAAAAATTGAAGCGTGGTATTATTTCAGACCTCAAAATTTCTGTATTAGATGTAAAACACCAACCTGTACATATAGGATACTTAAGTGTAACACTCCATATTATAAATAATGGTTGATGCATCAGGCCCTGGAACGATAAGACAATGTAATACAATTGCGCTTTCCGATCTCGGAGACACAGAAGGATTCGGTAAACCCGGTACCAATGGTAAGTTATACGCTTTACACTTACACGATAATGTATACAAGCGGAAAGAAGTTACATTCGCGGGTAATCTGGAAGATTTAAGCGATGTCGACGTTAGTAGACTCCTTAAAACCACTCCGTACAATATCATTTACAACAGTGAGAATAAATGGACTATGGTCGAGGCAAACATCAAGTGGCTACTGAATATCGTCATTACCCCACCTTATGTGATGATGGGTAAGGGACATAATTTAACTAAGATAATAAATAGTGGCATCGTACTCGCGGCCTATATCCCGTCAAAACGAAAAAGTGTGTTAGTCACTCCCCTGCCAGAAAAACCAGGTCATATGTTATATAGTCGTCCGGCAATCCAAAATGTTAGTTTAAATTTGGTTACCGAATTCGATGATATTAAACAGAACTTGAGTGCAATACCTAATATTTCTACGCTTATTATTGAAGTCTTGTTCGGAGATGCACCGGTAGATGCCTTCGAAATATTACCAGGTCTATCGATTAAATGGCTCAAGAAACACGAGCGTCAACGTTGCAGTATTATTCATGTCGGTGCATCACCCGTTACATCCCTCGAGGGGGTTCAAATTATTAAAAGTGGTAGTATTTCCCTTTCTAAGATATTCTTGCCGTATAATATACATTTGATAAGGTTGATGTATACTCTCAAAACATTTAAGCAAGACCAATTAAAGACTATTATATATTCGTAATATACACTATGAGTTTATATCCAGCGCTCGATGAAATGATGGAAACTGTTGATGGATTTCGATTACATCAAATAAGCGACATAAAACATCGAATAGAAAAGGATAGGGAGTTGAGACTTGGATTGTATAAAAAGTATCGCAGAGTCGTGAATGCTCTGGACGGAGTTGACACCGCTCTTGTAGTAGCTGGCATGGGACTCGGTGTAGCCGGTGTCGGTTTACTATCAACTATAATCGCCGCGCCTATCGTGCTCGGCATGGAAATAGCCGCTGGAGTCTCAGGACTGGCAGGAATAGCCATAAAATTCATTTCTCGTAGGTTGCAAAAGAAAGCATTAAAACACGATAGTATTCGGATACTCGCCGATGCAAAGTTGAACAGCATCGAGGATCATATTGCAAGATATCCGAGGATGAGTTTCGTTTAGTGCTGTCGGAACTCACCAAATACAATGAAATGAAGCAGGAGATTCGATCAAATTCTCGTAAGACCAATGGTATTAGCGAAGACGATAAAAAAAAGTTCATAGAACAAGGGAAGCAACAAGCGCGTCAATTATTCCGTGCCAAAACCAAAGAACTGGTTGGAGATTAAAAATAAATTGCTTACTATCGTGTGATTACATTTAGACAAATGCTTACATAAATATATAATAATGGAAAAAACTATTAAATGGAGAGAATTACCACAAGGGTTTTATTATATCAGTGATGTCAAACCAACCAAATACGGTAATCAATTGTTTCTTATCAATTTACAAAAAGAGTGTAGTTATATAGTCTGGTCTCCTAGTAAAATGAAGGAAGAACTTAATAAAAATGTTGAATATCGCTTTATCGATAAAAATAATGAAGAATATTTTTATTACCATTTAGACTCATCTAAAGCAATGATTGGACCCAGGTATTGGTGAGCTGGAGCTGAATCTCATGACTATCGTTGAATCGCATAATCATTTTGGCATAAAAAATTCCCCCTGTAGTAACAGTATAGGTATATGAATCCGGCTCCAGTGGAAGTGAGCGAGAACCCCTATTACCTATACTACTAGCTCTATTTATAAATCTGCACCAGAAATCTGTTAGTTTAACGTCATTGGTACACATTTTACAGTAAGAACTTTACCGGTATTCCATAAAATGTTTTGATTAAGTTCCTTTTCCCATTTATCACATATCAGAGGAAAGTTAATTGTAGCTATGAGTTTATCATAAAATATTCAGTAGCCTTTTGTTCTTATCAACAAGTCTCTCAAAATGGTATTTATGTATAAACAAGTTGTGATACAAAATCTGCCATTTATTACTTTTTTTCCATGATTTAGGGATATTTAGCAATACTCAGTAATCAAGTAAAATAGTGTTAATTTGAAATT
The DNA here is from genome assembly GCF_022045235.1 of Haliotis cracherodii. Lineage (NCBI taxonomy): Eukaryota > Metazoa > Mollusca > Gastropoda > Lepetellida > Haliotidae > Haliotis > Haliotis cracherodii. Next base: position 38,876,078 of record NW_027266286.1, read on the forward strand.
TGTCTTCCAATTCTTTAGTGTTAAAAATCAGTTGTTGTTACATAAATCTTTTAAGTTATAAATACCCTTATTAAACCAATGTTTTAAAATGAATTTACTTTTTTAATTGGTGATTGAATCATATTGGCTCTGATAAGATCTCTTCAATACTTTGTTAACTTTGTTTTCTGTAATAATTACCCAAAATATTCAATACATCCCACCAAAAGTAATAATTCTTATCAATATTTGCACCCAAAAGGAATATATGTTTTGATTGAAAGTCCCTTAATGTTGACAGTCATTTGCTTAAAAATGATAATTTCAATGAATCAATAAATTTGCGGGTATCAATCATTCTCAGACCACCTTCTTCATATTTCCTTACCAAAGTAGATCTCTCTATTTTGTTTGGTTTGTTATTCCAAATGAATGTATAAAATAGTTTATTCAATTTTCCAATAAAATCATCGGGTGAGTTTGGAAGTGTCTTAATATTAATGTTACCTTGTTTTCCAGCTTCCCAATAATCTATACTACTCAAAAGAAGTTAAAGAACACCCAAATAAGTTATCAAAATCACTCAAAAAATAAATCGTGGCCACAGGAACAACACTGATTGGGAAAGATAAGTATTTAATCATGACATTTCATTGACGAAAGAAACACTGGCATACAGCTGACCAGAGCAAATCAGTATGAATTGCATGTACCCTATAAATCAAAAGTCACAGACTTCAGTTCAGGATAATCCTGTTCCTTCAATATCGGGTATGCCCACCCCTGGAAGCAATACAGTCCTGACATCTGCTACGCATAGATCGGACAAGCTGCTGCAGTGTTGCCTGTGGAATTGCTTGCCATTCCTGATGAAGAAATCCAAACAGTTGCTGGAGATTAACAGGAGGTGGGTGGTTAGCTTGAACGGCTCTTCCCAAGGCATCCCAAAGATGTTCAATGGGTGCCAGATCTGGCGAATAAGCAGGCCATTGCATAACGGTAATCTGCCTTTGTCTGTGATAGTCAGTGATAATCCGAGCGCGATGGGGTCTTGCATTGTTGTCCTGAAGGATAGCACCTTGACCAATCTGACGAAGTGTGGGCAATACCAGGGGTTTAAAGAATCTCATCACGGTACCTGGCAGCATTCAGATTCCCGACAATATGGTACAGAGGAGTCCTGTGATTCCAACTGAATCCTCCCATACCATCACTGATCCCCCACCAAAAGCGACACGTTCACGTACTGTGGCATCAGTGAATCTCTCTCCAGTACGACGCCACACCCGTATTCTTCCATCATTGAGCTGCAAACAGAATCGCGACTCGTCTGTAAACAGTACACGAGACCATTGCTGTCTGTTCCAACGCACATGTTGTCGACACCAAGCCAGACGTGCTGTTCTGTGAACTGGACGTAAAGGATGTCTCACTGCTTGTCGTCGACTTCTCAAGTGCGCAGCTCGTAAACGGTTTCGCACCGTCTGATCACTAACGACAGTGTTATTGACAGACCTTAACTGTAACCTGAGGTTGTTTGCTGTTGATGTACGCTGCCTGAGTGCTTGGAGAACCAGGTATCGGTCATCACGTTGTGAGGTACACCTTGGCCGTCCAGAACGATGTCGCTCTTGCACTCTGCCAGTGGCAGCAAAACGATGCCAAAGGGTGTGAATGACAGAGGGGGACACCTGCAATCTTCTGCCCACTTCACGTAAAGAAAGGCCATCCTGGAGCCAACCAATAGCTCGTCCTCTATCAACATCAGTCAGATGTCGTCTCTGTGGCATGGTTTTGGAAAGTGTGATAACACAATCATCGTCATCGCCTTCTTAAAGGGAAAGCATGCACGTGCACCATGAACATCACCACTTTCATATGCTGAGCATGAAAATTGTGTTGGTTGTTGCTAAGGACAGGTGCAGCGTTGTGTTTGGGCGACAATATTCCTGTGTTTTGCTCATGTTTTCAATTCATTTGCATGACTACCAGAAGTGTTTCCAGAAAGTGTCAGGTGGATCAGCAATACCCCAGACGTGGTGCAACATGTTGCCAAACATTAGATGATAGTAATGTTATAACACATAATGCCATGACCAATTTGCTAAATCGTGTATTATATATCTGGTGTTCTTTAACTTCTTTTGAGTAGTATATATATATTTGTTCCAAGTCTTTTTCTTGTATTTATTACCCATAGATCATGTAATGTGGGATTAAATATTATTCCCAAGACTTCAAAGTTTCCCTCATGTCAGTCTAGTATTGTGTCCTCACAGAGTTTGATGCTACTTCCTGCCACTTAACCTATCCATATAGCTTTAGTTTTGTAATATTTACTTTAAGGCCAGACATTCTATAAAATATGTTCAAAGTGTCAATTGCAGCTCTAAGATACTCTTCAGGTCCATCTAAAAATAACTGTATCATCTGCATAATGACCTAATTTATACTCCATATCATTTATTGTTATTCCTTGTATGCTTTTATTATTCCGAATCATTATTCCTAGTTTCTCAGCTACCAGCAAAAATAGGCAGGGTGAAAGTAGGTCACCTTGTCTGCATCCTCTTTGGTTCTGACAAAAGTAGAGAATTGTCAGTTTTGTATGACACAAGATAATACATTCTTAGTTAAGATATCATTTAATTATATTTGGTCCAAAACCAAACATTTTCATAACCAGTTCAATAGATGTTTTGGAAACTGTGTCAAAATCAGTAAGTCCTGCCCTATTTTGCTCTTTCAGCTCATACATGATGTCATAATATGGTTCTAACAATATCCCTTATACACTGACCAGGTATAAAGCCTGTTTGGTCACTATGAATTAATGTATCCAGCGTTTTCTTAATTCTGTTTGCTATGAAAGAGCTCAAAATTTTGAATATAGTAAAATTGAAATTGGTCGCCAGTATTTCACAAGTTTTCTGTCGGAATGCATGTAATTATTCTTCTATTCATAGTTAAGGTAATTTGATTATTTCAGAAAGTTCATTTATATACCTAAAAACCCATACACCTAAGTCATTCCAAAAGAATTATAAAAAATCAACTGGGAACCCATCTAGGAAAGGGCTTTTGTTATTCTTGAATGAATTAACAACTTTTGCGAGTACAAACATTTCAATAGGTTTTTCACCCTAGCATTGCACGGTAATTGCACGCTCTCAGCCATCATGGAAGGATGTTTCTGGCGATCTTTTCTTCCCACTACCTCCGCTAATGTTCAAAGTCTTCATCACTTTGGTCCTCTTGTCTTGGCCCAACAGCTCACAGCAGCCAGACAGTGCAGATGAGGAAACCCAGCATGCTACAGTCCAATGTCTGGTATCCTGTATATACTGCAAGAAATTCTTGAAGTTATTCTCTTTGTTGCTTATGTTTCATCGGGTTTCCCAGACAAGTTCCCAGAGGGAGGGTATATATACTTGTCTGTTGGGAATTCGGTCTACGTCATAGAAGCCACCATCTGGTGCGGCCATTGCCTTAAATGGTGTCCCAATCCTCTACCTGCTCACCACTGTGTTGTGCATATGATGTCTCAGTAGTCGATTGAAGACCCATTTGGATACCGTCGATCGTTTCCTCCTTGATATTTTTGACGAGGTGAAAAAGGAGATGCCAAGCTGGTCCGCCTTACGTCCTGGGGTTTGTTTGTGTGAGGTCTGTCTTGTAGAAGCTACTGGCTGGGGAAGTGTTGTTTGTAACAGAACACCTCTGAGGGTGAGGTTAAAGTCATGACTGAACAAGTTTCACCTAACTCATGGTTATGCAATCCTTCTTTGGATCGGCGTACTGTGTGAAACTATGGAAGATATGATTACCCGATGTTATGCTGTATCTCTCCTAGTTGCACAAAGAGGGTTTTTGATGCAACCCTCACATGAGTTTCCTTGTCACTAATCCTTGTCCTTTGATTTAATCATGGTTACAGGCTAGAGTGTCTGTGCCCCACCACCCAACCGCAGAATAAATGCATTGTGAGATAGGATAAGTTTAATAATTTGTATATTTTCAAATAAGTTGTATATTTATATTCTTATCCTATCTCACACACTAAACGCCCACCCAACCATTCCCACAGCACATTCACACCAGCCTTTACGTATTGGAGAAAACACGCTCACGACGTTTTGGTAGACAGAGCATGCCCTGGGGAAAGGAAAAACCAAGGGGGCTTTTTCCCTCTCCCCAGGGCATGCTCTGTCTATCAAAACCGAGGGAAAGTGTTTTTCCATGCTTATAAACTGACAAAAAGAAACTTAAAACAACATTTATCAACATTTTTATGTTTCAAACATACTTTCCATGAACCTTAGGAAACGCGCGTAAAATATCTGTTGCTGGCGTACGGATCTTAAAAAGGACATTTTAAAAACCAGTGAGGCTTATCAACACCTCTGTAGCCTCGTGGTACACTCACTGGGCTACAGATATGAAGGTTGCGAGTTCGATCCTCGAGAATATGAAGAAAACATTTGTCATTTGATTTTACATTTCATTACATGTTACAATCTGAACGAAAGTTATATTAATAAAATCCCTGGGATATTACATAAAATCCCAGGGACATTACAACGTCCCTGTTTATGAGATTTGACTGGAAAGTAAAACCTCACAATAGGTTTTAATGCCTATAGAAAGAAATCTCTTTCTTAATAGCGATCCCAATGAATAGGTTTATAATCTCTAGATTGAGAATGAGGATGCTGGATATGTCAGGTGATCAGATCGCAGGGTTCCTGTCACATGGGATTGCAGTGGTGCATGCCTCATGATCACAGTGGTGACTTGGTGATGTACGGGATGTGTTGGGGTGAGTTGTGTTTTTGAAGCTGGAAACTTTGTTCTGGGATGTTTTCTCACCATTATTGAAGAAATGCATAGTGTGAGATAGGATCAGTAGGATTATAAGAAGGATTATTTGAAAATTTACAAGCTTATCTAAGAGATACTTGTGAAGACTGAGTTGGAAAATTGCTCCTGTAAATATTTTTATACCCCCGACAAAATGTCGGGGGTATATAGTTATACCAAGGTTCCGTCCGTCCGAAAACTTTGTCCCCGCGATTTCTCTTAAACTATTCAGGGGATTCATCTCAAACTTAGTACATTTAATCTGTGTCATATGGAGGGGTGCAGTCAAAAGAAGAAAATTGTTTTTATTAATTTTCCATTTTTTTATGAATTTTTCAAACCCTAGTGTCCGTCCGAAAACTATGTCCGCGCGATTTCTCTTAAACTATTCAGGGGATTCATCTCAAACTTAGTACATATAATCTGTGTCATATGGAGGGGTGCAGTCAAAAGAAGAAAATTGTTTTTATTAATTTTCCATTTTTTTATGAATTTTTCAAACCCTTATGTCCGTCCGAAAACTATATCCGCTCGATTTCAAACCCTAACCCTATCCTAGCCATTTAATTTGTAACTACTGACACACTAGGCGGGTCGGGGTATTAGTGAGCCACGCTCACTTTTGCACTTGTTCTTTAAAGAGTTAAGGCCGTTGATCCATGTTATTTTACTTAGTGCATAGTGTGTACAATGGGGACAGGTTTTCTCAGCAACTGCGGAAGTTGCATGCATGAAAGTTTGCATGCTTTTCTGAGAGATACATTGTACTTGTGAAGACTGAGGTCGAAAATTGGTCCTGTAAATATATTTTTTTTAAAGAGTTACCACCCTTGATCCATTTAATTTTACTTGGTGTATAGTGTCTGCATTGGGGACAAGTTTTCTCAGAAACTACCTAAGTTAACTTATCTAAGTGATACTCAAGACTGAGTTATCTTTTCCAGAGAAGGGGCCTTTTGTGTGTATTAATTTCACTTTTATTCATTTTTTTCTTATAACATAAAGCGGCCCAAGTGCCTATCTCTTCTTAAGGCTTGAGGGGACTCTTTTTATTGTTTTTGTTCACCACTATATGAACAAACAAAATTTTAATGTGCCCCATGGTGGGGGATAGTGAAAACGCTATTTCCTTTTCAACCATTCTGACAAACAACACCAATAAGATTCAGTGTCTGAAATTCAGCAGAGTAAACTGAGAGCCTTCAGGGCCAGCACATTTCAAAAACTGTAGGCCCAGTGGAAGAACTGTAGGCCAAAACATTTTAGCTGAAGCAGGTAGACATTCTCAGTCAGCCAGAAGCATTTACTGCTATCACACCACGTTCCCAGAGACTCCGTTGTGACAGATGAAGCCTTCAGTTATCAAGGAATTATCTGCTTGTAATACATCTTTGCTACTACATGTCATACACCATTTGAAAAGTCTAATCCTACTGTTTATGAATATGAAAGTTATGTTTATCACATCCGTGATAGAATAGGTCGTCAGCAACCAATGCTTGCCATAAAAGGCGACTATGCTTGTCGTAAGATCTGACTAATGAAATTGGGTGGTCAGGCTCGCTGACTTGGTTGATGCAAGTCATTGTATCCCACTTGCGTAGATCCATACTCATGATGTCAGTCACTGGATTATCTGGTCCAGACTCGATTATTTACAGACTGCCGTCATATAGCTGGAATATTGCTGAGTGCAGCGTGAAACAACACACAAACAAACAAAACAATGAAATAAGTTTATAGTCTTCATATAGCTGATATATATTACTAGAGGACTTTGTTTTACATATATTTTGCTGAGAAGGAAGGTCAGGGTCACAGCTTATATCGTCACTGTCACATGAGACTTTATGATAGGCTATACACTTGGCACACATTACATCTTGGTGCAGAGACTCACAATTGATAACACTTTGGTTGACGGCTGTTGGAGGTAAAGGCCTCATGTAAATTCATATCAAGTTTACCCTGACAGACAACATTGTTTCCTTTATCTTGAAGGTCAGGGACAGAATCCTGCACGTCAAGCTAGTATAAAGGCCGGCATCCCTGCGTCAGTGCCAGCATGTGTTGTCAACATGTTGTGCGGGTCAGGCCTTCGAGCTGTAGTACTTGCATCTCAGGCAATCAAGACAGGTGACGCCACAGTGGTGGTGGCGGGAGGACAGGAGAGTATGAGCAAGGTGGGTGGTCACAACAGCACGATCTTCCCAACTAACAGGACAGGAGTGTATGAGCAAGGTGGGTGGTCACAACAGCACGATCTTCCCAACTAACAGGACAGGAGTGTATGAGCAAGGTGGGTGGTCACAACAGCACGATCTTCCCAACTAACAGGACAGGAGTGTATGAGCAAGGTGGGTGGTCACAACAGCACAGACTTCCCAACTAACAGGACAGGAGTGTATGAGCAAGGTGAGTGGTCACAACAGCACGGACTTCCCAACTAACAGGACAGGAGTGTATAAGCAAGGTGGGTGGTCACAACAGCACGATCTTCCCAACTAACAGGACAGGAGTGTATGAGCAAGGTGGGTAGTTATGACAGCACAGACTTCCCAACTAACAGGACAGGAGTGTATAAGCAAGGTTGGTGGTCACAACAGCACAGACTTCCCAACTAACAGGAGGACAGGAGCGTGTGAGCAAGGTTGGTGATCATGACAACACGATCTTCCCAACTAACAAGACAGGAGTGTGTGAGCAAGGTTGGTGGTCATGACAACACGATCTTCCCAACTAACAGGACAGAAGTGTATGAGCAAAGTTGGTTGTCATCACAGCACAGACTTCCCAACTAACAGGACAGGAGTACGTGAGCTAGGTGGGTGGTCATGACAGCACAATCTTCGTTTTTGTATGATATACGAACACCCTTACGGGGCCTCACTCTCCACGGCGCGTCACGCCAGGAGGAGCAACTCTCACCCAAATCACTTTCCATATGTCTAATGCTGACAGAGTGTGGGGAGGTGGGTGATTTCATCAGAGAATTCATAACCTCTACAGGTTTGTAAAATTCTCTTTCAGATTAAATCCTCCTTGGGGCACTTATTGCATCAAGATAGACTCCTAAAGATAATATAGGAAGTGGCATCTGTCAGCAACAAGCGTAAATAAATACATCGTATTTTGATTACAGTGGTCCCTCGCTACAACGCTACCAATGGGGTCCAAATAATTGGTGGGCGTTATAGACGATGAACCGTTAAACCGAGGCCGAGGCGGGGGAGCGCGCTCGGCAAATCTCATATCATCAATATGTGTTTATCTCACGTCACGTCAAAATAGTATATATTTTTATGGACCTAGATCTACCTGTAATATCATTCATTTATTAAATCTGTCACATTTCACAATGTCTGAAATACGTATTCCATTTCAATTTATCATTTTTTATCGATAAATTAAAAAATTATTCACTATTTCCCGCGATGTTATTGAAAATAAAATTCTCGGACACGCATTTCGACAACGGGTCCGCATCGAACATGTCAAAGAGCAAAATAAAGATGTTTTAAGCAAATCTTTAAATATATTATACAAAGTGATAAATAAAATCAACAAAAATATATCTAAAAGTAATCAAACTTACATCTAAGTTATTATTTCCATCGTTTCGTACGATCGCGTGTAATGTAAGTCAAATGACATCTCGGCTTTCGTCGCCTTGAATTCTCGGCTCGGACACAACGTTTAATGCAAAAATATATGCATGAAAAATCTTTGTCACAGCTCGTAACCTAGCACGATACATTCACGAAGTTCTATATTTTTAATATATATCGTGATTTCCTGCTTAAAACGTTCAGAATAACACGATTTAACAAAAATCTTTCGCCAACTTCTGAAATTTATCAAACACGAGCTCGGTATCACAGCTATAATTTGATTGGCTGCCTGAGGTCACGTGCTCAAAATTGACCAATCACGAAACTTGTAGCAGATTTCGGCAAGAAAGCGTCATTAGAAACAAATTTTAATCCAATGAAATCGCTTGTTATAACTACGGAAAAAAACCAGGCGACATTACGAAAGCGCGATTACAAAATTTCTCTCAGGTAATTTACTTTTTTAGTTTTGACCAGCACTACTCGCATTCATACACATTCATACAAATATAGATACACATTCAAGCCAGATTAATTGGTTTGATACGGTTAAATGACCGCCGTGTTGTGACAGCAACTACATGTGAGTTGACAGTGTCGCCTCAAATTGGATTGCCCACTAATTAAGAATATATACTTCGCTTGTGGTTCTCTTTTATGGCATGCAAGCGCTTCTATAATCAAAGGATGTATAATGTGAAAAGTTAACTAGTTGAACAATCGTATTTCCGGGACTTGCCGCGGATGTTTTCAAACAGATCATTAGAACTCCATTCAGCGATAAACGGTTGATTATGCAATGAGAAGCGTTATGTGCAAATGAACAACGAACAACAATACAATTATGTGTAAAACTCTCAGTATTAAAAGTGTACATAAATTTTGGGAGCCATGCGTTACCGCTCGTAGTAACCGAGGTAGCGCTTTATCGAAGAGCACAATAGCGAGGGATCACTGTATTTCAATAAATAAAAAAGAGTTCAATATATGGAACCAACCTTATTGTGAGGCACCACTGTGGAAAGGCGAGGGCTAGAGACAGGGCGTGGCTGACCATATACAATGAAAGAGCCATTATTTGTGGCTGATCATATTCGAGAACTCGTAACACACACACACACACACACACACACACACACACACACACACACACACACACACACACACACACACACACACACACACACACACACTTTTTGGAACAAGTGATATAGGGGCGTAGATCACGAGAGACAATAACCCGCGCTGAGCTAGGCCAGAGGGTATCCGTGGATTGAAGGAGTACGTGTGCTAATACAGGTATTATCGAGTAGTAAAGACTGATATTTTATCGACCGCAGAAGATAAAAACCGGACCATAACTGAGCAGTATAACCGGAGGACAGTCTAAAATCTTGAAGGCTCTATCGGCTGAGATCGGCTAGATATGTAGAACTTTGCCCAGTTCGGAGAACTGACTGACCAAACCGAGCACGCTCGCTTGAGTGTTTGTCGAGTTGGTAATGTTTGATGAATGTTCTCGGCTGGCTCCAAATAGCCGCGGAGCAGATCTCCTCAATGGGCAGAGCTGTGGTGTACGCTTGTGACGTAGCCACTGCTCTTACTGAATGAGCCTTCAACCTGGTAGGGGGGTCCCTGCCTATCCACCTCGAGATGGTTTGTTTGCTCGCAGGTGAGCCAGCCTTCCTACTGCCATAACAGCAAAATAGTTGGTTATCCTTACGGATACCCTTAGTTCTGCTGATATAGGCCTTGAGGGTCCTGCGGACATCCAAGACAAAAGCAATGTCAGATTGAGAATAGGCCTGAACCCTCCGTCTTTTTTGGTGACTAGGAAATATGTCGAAGCCCTCGCTTTCCTGTCACACGGGATCCGGTTCGATCGCAGCTTTCATAAGAAGTGCGTCGACCTCGGCACGAATTCCGCCTTCTCTCGGGTAGCAGGCACCGGAGTGTGCTTTATCCCAGAGAAGCGGGTGATGTTTCCACCGAGGCAAATGGCCATCCCTTAGAGTGGACAGGGTCCAGGGATTGGATGTAACTGTCTCCCATTCCTTCAGGAATAGAGCCAGTCGGCCGCCTACGGGGACATCCGGCTTGAGGCAGTGGACCCCGGCTTGAGGCAGTTCGTGAGGGGCTCTTTGGGCGCTAATGGGAACCCAATGGGTTCCCGGCCCTGCGAAAAGGCTGCTGGCTTCGACCAGCTGCCTTGCCCCGGCCCCTGCCTCTCTTGCTCCTCCCTGTGCCCTTACCTGAAGGAAGCGGCTGCTTCCAAGCAGGTGTGGACTTCTGACCCGGCGCGTCAGCATAGGAGGAGTCAATTGATCGGCCTCTCGAACCACCTGCTAAGGCCCCAGGGAAGAGGGTGGCACCCATCTTACACGGCAAAGCAAGGAGGTCTTGGAGTGTGGAAGTCGAGTATTTAGATGCCGACATCCACAGCCTGCGCATGCCCTTAACAGTGCACATCATCTGCGAGGCACAGCTACGAATAGCGTCCCGAGCAAGATGACCGTGAACTTCCGAAAGTTGCGCAGCCAACTCTGAAGAGTCAGCAGGCCCCTCCCCCGCTAACGCCCTCTGTACAGCTGACAGATACGTGGAGTGTACGGACACACGGAGCTGTTGGCATGCATTACGATATTGCTCCTCAAAGCATATGTAAGCAGCCTTCAACTCCGCACCGCACACGTGAAACCGCCGCCGGCCCTGCTTGACCTTAGTCAAGTTGGGGGTCGAAGACCCCCCCAGGGTAACGGAAGTCCAAACGCATTCATCCACCACAGGTACCTCAAAGTCACCATCCTCTGCAAGCGGGTACCGCTTAATAGGTTTGGGCAGGTCGAACTTCCTGTAGGCACCAGACAACAGAGGGTTGATGACTTCATGCACCAGGGAGGATAGAACACGGAGTTGCACCTGGGGCTCCTTGCTAGGGGCAAAAGCGTCCCCCAGAAGGCGGAACTCAGTCAGATCCGACTCTGGCATTGGCGCAGCCACCTGGGGTAGTACCTGGACAATCCTGTCCCGCACGTGCCTCAACAAGGAAGTGAAGGAAAATGTCCCCGAGGTCTCCGAGTCCTCTCCCCCCTCCTCCATCAATTCCTCCTCTCTTGATTCCGAGCCAAAGTTAATCGACTCTTCCCCGAGAGATGAAGCAGACAAAGTCGGAAGGGGACGCCCGAAGGCCTGGGCCCTTGCATCCCCGGGCTGCACCCGGCCCGAAGCCAAGTCCTGGTCCCGAGGTGCCGGGGGTTCAAGGGAACCCACCTGGCTCTGGGCTAGGTATCCACTAGAGGAAGCCTCGGCCTCGGAAGAGGCTTCTGGCTCCGCTAGGGAAAACTGTCCATCAGTAGCCGAAGCCCGGTCTTGGATCGTCCCTGAGACCAAGTGGCCTGCCTCGGCCGACGCCGGGCATATCACGAGGTCTCGAAGCTGCGTCCGGCGCCGACAACGGGGAAGGCTCAGCCTGCAGCTCCTGCCGGAGCTGAGACTTCACCTCCTCCATCATCAACGCCATCTGCCATCAGTAAGGCAGAAATGTCTGCCAAAGACGGTGCTGGAGAGGGTGCAGTGTGTACTATGGGTACCCTCGAGCCTTTTCCCCCAGCTCCTGGAGGAGACAGTCTCGGCAGCTTTTTTTACCCTTTTTATCCTTTTAAGAGGGGGGGGGGGGGGATGGTCGTAGCAGATCTGATATCCACCCCCGCCTTTAAGAGACCTTTTAAGTGCATTAAGTCTACTTGTCTTTTCTTTTGGGCCCGGGGGGTAAAGGCAATGCATATCGGGCATGACCCATCGTCATGCCCATCCTCCGCCAGACATTTCAGGCAGCATTCGTGCCAGTCTTGGGGGGGAATGTATGCAGAACAACCCGTACACAGTTTGAAGGTCTGTAAAAAAGACCGTAATTTCTGAGGTGGGCGGGAAGGGTATTAAAGTGTATCAGTGCGATATAAAAATCGGAAAGATACATGCATAAATTGTGAAACTAGAAGCAAAGGCGTAATGTAGAATGCGATTTGTAACGCGATACTAATAGCCAATGTCGTAGTATGATTATAGCACCAAAGGGGCGTGTTACGCGCGAAGGTGTAAAAACCCGTTACAAAGGTAAGTGTAGTTATAAATTAACGCACCACCTTGGATCTATGTAAAGGAAAAAATTGTAGTCCAATGCTGTATGATATAACAAAACCCCAAGCCGTTTCTAATGGCCTTGGTGTTACATGTATCAGACCGTGGAACTACAATATGGACGCCATTACGACCATTTGAATTCAAAGGTACCGTACACGTGGCGTATAATTACAACTCTATAACTTTACAATGCGAGGTATTACGCCTTTGCAATGAAAGAAATGTACCATACATACAGTTTGGTCAGCCATGGTTCTTGTCAAACGATAGTTTCTTATACTCTTTTTGTCTCTTGAAAATAACAGCATGTCTGTCTTATACAGATGACATAAGTAAAATGATTTGGATGAGAGTTGCTCACCCTGGCGTGACGCGCCGTGGAGAGTGAGGCCCCGTAAAGGTGGTCGTATATCATACAAAAAAGAAGTTTTTTGTGTGGTAACATTTTTATTAAGGAAAATGGTTACAACTATGTTATGTAGATTTTCTTGAGCAAGGAAAATGCAAAAGTGCCCCAAGGAGGATTTAATCTGAAAGAGAATTTTCAAACATGTCACAAAACCCTATGACGTAATTTGTAGTATTTTGTTGCCAGTCATACCAGCGAAACAATGCCCTGTGACATCAGGGTCATTGAGTGTGCATAAGTTCCTCCCAGTGATCTGTCATCTCTATACTCAATGTCATTGAAAAAGCCCAGCAATGATGAGAGTTTTGAATATTTGTTTACTAAATATAGCCTTATAGCAAGGGCTAGTTTATGAAAGCACTTTTATTTTCAATATATACTTTATTTCGGTTTCTTTTCGTAATTCAAGTGGCTAAAATGATCATAAATGGGAACTAATATACATATATTATTTTTAGATTCATTCATTTTTATTATTGTGCACAGGAATGCAGTTTATTAGGTATATTATATTGGAGCTGAACACATCCAAAGGGTAGGTTACCCCGAACTCTATCCTTGGTTCCCCATTACAATTTATCAACGCCAGCTTTACGATCAATAGGGTTAGGTACTTGTTTAGTAGCTATTATAGATTCTGTACTGGCTCTTAATATTCTTCACACAAAATGACGAGAAAGCATGGTGAAATGGTTTAGTGACAAATATTTTGGAAAATGTCCTGGAACATTCACACAAACCACTTTCACCCGCTACATTTATTATTCCCCGCCATGAAGTGTAAGGGGGATGTAGGAATGGGTGCCATCCGTCCGTAAGAACTCCCTTACTTCTCTGATTATTGTTTAAGTAATAACACAACTCATTACAAATACAGTTACGTATTCTATCATAAACTGCAGAAGGCAAAACAACACCAGTAATAACTTTTTTAGTGTTTGCAATTAGGCCTTTTACAGAACGGTCCAGTGAACATAGTCCAGGTAATGTCTTGCACACAACCGGACATGGCAGGGGAGATGAGTTCTTCATGCTTGTTCAATACTGATTCATTAGCAAACACACCCTTGTGTCGCCACAAGCCATGCTTATGCCTCCCTCGTTCCTTACTATTATCCGCATCATCATTACAGTGTTCCCTACCACACTTTTTGGTCACAAAAATCATTCATGCATACCTGTGAGTTTGACGTCTGAATTCAGTTCACGCCATATCGGCCCACTCGGTATCTTGTAGATTATGGAATGGGACGAGTGTGCCAAATGGCATCGGGATCACTCGTAAGTGTCTGTAGACTAAAGTCACGAGACACCATGCCTACCTGTAACCTTCATAAGTGTCCATCACCTTTTCGACCCTTTTCATTCAATTCTGTAACAGCGTAGGCATGACTAGGTAAATTTGCACTTAGTTTCACAGTGTGGACATAGCTCAGTCGGTAAGCTGTCGGGCTAACAATCTGAAGGTTACGAGTTCATGTCCGACAGATTCTCGAAAGACTGTTTGCTTGTCTTTGAGATGCTTGACCTATGGCAGAGATCGTCCTCACAAGAAGTTGTGGTAATGTATTTTAAAGGTACTCCAAACAGGAGGACAGGAGAGTATGAGCAAGGTTGGTAGTCATGACAACAGAGTATGAAGGACACAGTTCTCTTCAGTTAGTGACATCTTTTTTTCATTACAGTCCCCCCATTGTATTCACATGAGAAATGGCACAAAGTTTGGTGATTCCTCACTGACAGATACAATGATGAAGGATGGCCTGATGGATGCCTTCAACAACTACCACATGGGTATTACAGGTACACCTCAGATGTTCTTCTCATTCACGGTACCCATTAACTATACCTCACATGTCATACCTCTCAACACTTCAGATGTTTGATCACTGGAAGGCAGAGTAAACAGGAGCTAGTAGAACATGGACAAATTCTGATTATATAAATACTCTCCACTTACTGTTTTTTTTAAGGTTTAAGGATATCAGTGGTAAGACATGACAGAGTAGACCTATTTGATGATGCTTGACAAATGTAGACATCTCCAAAGTCTGTGCAGATATGGAGGACAAGTTAAAGGTTGTACACTATGGCAGCAGACACGGAGGACGATGGATAGGCTGTACAGTCATATCAGTGTACACTAGACTACAAGTAAATAAGACTGAGATTTTCGTATAGAATGCATGACCATGCATGCTCTTAAGCTGAGGGCTAAATATTTAATAGATTGTCACCCTCAGGATTGCTAAAAATTCCCCACCCAGTACCCATTTGTTTTCAGACACCTTACATGCAAAATTGATACCAAGTTAATTAAATATTATTTTGGATCAATATTTTTCAGAACAACTTTAGTTTAGTTGGGAGGTTTTGTGTGTGCATATTTTGCTTACTAGATGAGTTCAGTTATCACTGAAGCATGTGCCATCATCCATTGCATCAAGACATTGCATGACACCATGGCATTTTTCAAATGATAAAATTTCCAGGCAACAATTAGTCAGTATAACCCGGAAATGTGAAAAAAGCGTCAGTTTTATCTCCTGGATACGATATGAGGAGAGTGTGTTGGTTTCAGCGGAGAATGTAGCAAAGCAGTGGGCGATATCGCGTGAGGTGCAGGACAGCTTTGCCCTGGAGTCCCAGATCAAGTGTGAAGCAGCCCAGAGGGCAGGACACTTTGACGCAGAGATTGTCACAGTTCCTGTGAAAACAAGAAAAGGTAAATACCAAATGCGACAGACCAATACCAATAGACTATCTCACAAGAATGCGAATGAGCCCACTTTTATTGTCAAATGTCTGCCTGCTCAAAACACTAATGTCTAACATTCCCAATAAGTTTAAACAGTGGTTCCTGATCTCGGGTTGTTCTGTAAACAAGTATTGCTACAAATCATTTGGCACTATATGATCCTTGGTGTAGTCCATTCATATGCTATAGAAGTGAAACTTTAAGAATGACATGATATGATGAAGAGATCATTACCCTTCTGTGTTTTCCTATTGTACATACAGTGTTCCCTCGCTATTGCGGGGTTATAGCGCGGTAAAACATGCCTTCCAAAATTTACTAATGTAAACAGTTTTCCAATGACACGATGTTGTCCCCCATCTCAGAAAACATTATCAGCTGATCGCCGCGATCACGTAACACCAGAAATACCAGTCAACAAATCCGAACAGAAGTACACAATTTAATCCTATTATTACAATATCTGGTTATAAACAAATCGTTCATTATTTATCTGGACTAATGTTCGCAATATATTTTATTAATTATATTCAAAATTTCATTCAGTAATTATAATAATGCTTACAATAATTTTGGCGAAATCGTATGCGAAGTGATCGGTAGATCGCACAACTCACCGTTATTTACAGCAACCACAGTCAGATTACCGCTATTGACGCCTTGAAATGAACTTTAGTTGCAAGAGAATGAATACACATATCATATTGAATACTTTTATTGACAAAGTTTGTTATACCTGTTTATTTACCTGAATTCGCTGAAGGGATACGATGTGTGCCCAGAAATGGGCAAGTCGAGTTTAGCTCCATCTGTTTGCAGGTGTGGAGGAGGTGAGGACAGATGAGTTCCCTCGTGCCGGCTGTACACTTGAAGGCTTTAACAAACTCCGACCGTGTTTTGTGAAGGATGAAACAGGCACTGTAACTGCTGGAAATGCTTCAGGTAGTTTATTAACCTTGTCTAACCTGAAACCATTTGTTGGATGAGGCATGCATGTTCATATCTGCCAACCTGCCATTTCTACATCTTGTTCACACGATTCAGCTGTCATTATTAATGTAAATTAATTTTGTATATGTTAAATTTTGTATACAGTTACAACACGGGAACATATTTGTTGGCAATAAGTAAAACAATTTGCACATGTTCCATTAATCATAGTTATACAAGTGTTATCTGAAGGATCATTGATGAAATGTGTGATGTATTACTCCTGGCTTTGAGACTAGCTTATCAGTACATTGCAGGCATCAATGATTGAGCTCAGTGCTGCAGGTATTACTCCTGGCTATGAGACCTGCTTACATTGCAGGCATCAATGATGGAGCTCAGTGCTGCAGGTATTACTCCTGGCTATGAGACCTGCTTACATTGCAGGCATCAATGATGGAGCTCAGTGCTGCAGGTATTACCCCTGGCTATGAGACCTGCTTACATTGCAGGCATCAATGATGGAGCTCAGTGCTGCAGGTATTACTCCTGGCTATGAGACCTGCTTACATTGCAGGCTTCAATGATGGAGCTCAGTGCTGCAGGTATTACTCCTGGCTATGAGACTAGCTTATCAGTACATTGCAGGCATCAATGATGGAGCTCAGTGCTGCAGGTATTACCCCTGGCTATGAGACCTGTTTACATTGCAGGCATCAATGATGGAGCTGCAGCACTTGTCCTTATGAGTGCTGCGGAGGCCCAGGCTAGACATGCACCTGTGCTGGCAAAGATCGTGTCTTGGGCACAAGCTGGTGTGGACCCTGCTGTCATGGGGACAGGACCAATTCCAGCTACACGGAAAGCAGTAAGTGCGTCTGATGTATAAGTGAACTCTTACCTTAAAGCCCCACCCTGACTATAAATAGCCCGCAAGGTGGCAGTGTTTCAGTTTCGAAAAATGACTGACAATGTAAACACAACCGAGTGTCGGGAGACGTTTTTTGAAAACCATACGGGAACAAGATCACCATTGACCGTCAAACTTCGTATCAACTTGAATGACAAACCATGGATACAACAAATGGCTCAATATCAAGATATAAGTCAATAAATTTTCTGTAGTTTTATCCTAAAAAATCGAATCGATCGTGTTTGGCGTCTGCATCAATCACAGTGGGCGGAGCTTATTTATGTTTGCGCTATAAATAGCAAAGCACATGGTCATGTGTACATGTGGCACATTTAATGCATTTGTGGTCAAAGAGTATTGTGTTGTATATTTTTACGGCAGAACAGCAGCAGAACATCAGTTTCAGTTAATGTAACAGTAACTTTACTTAAATACGAAATTGACGACGCGATTCTTTCAGTTCAATCCGAAAATTACAGATATATGTTTAGTTTGGGTCATTTGCATTCATACGTTAGATTTGTGCCACACAATAATCAGTTTATATTCATAAAACGTAAATTATTACAGAGATTTTTCAACTAGTGTTTAGGAAGGGGCCTAATGTGAAGCACCAGAAGTTGCGCCAATATTTCTCAGCTTGACTACAATAGATGAATATCAACACAACAATGCACATAAGCAACTGGTAAATAAGTAACTGAATATACTTGATGTTTTGGCCTACAGAAGGCATATCCGGATAATATTGTACTTACGATAAACGAAAACTCCAATACACATATTCCAAGACAACTTTAATTATGAATTTCCTTTTCTTTCACAGAATTTTCACACACAAAACTGAGTTTGATCATTAGATCCACACTTGTCACATGTATTTTTTGTTCGGGGTATTTGGATACATTTTGCGCACAAGTTTTAAAATACAATCTGGGATCCCTTTCCCGTTTTGTCCACACCAGTCCTTCATTTGCTGCAACGTATAATTCCGTTTCTTCAAGTCCAAGTATCTACGATCTCTCCAAACACTTCATTTATTTAGCTCAGTCCAGAAACACTGTGTTCGAATCGACGAATTTCTGCAACATGGTGGCCACACCATTCCCTAACTGCGATTGTCTGTGCTGTGTCTTGCATGATTGACAAAAGAAGTGTGAACATACATATTCGGCTTCATCTGGTTCCACAATGAAATCTCACTGTGACACTGATTCACTACTCCCAAGAATCGGCACTGAATTTGTCAAAGTTTCTGTTGCACTTGCAAGGGCGGGAAGAGAGGCGCCATCTTGTCGATTCGAGTTGTGAATCGGAATGAAGTCATCTTGAATTGGAACTTTCTCCACGATAAAGTCACCAATGTCACAATCGAAATGACCAAAAGCTTCCTGATTATCTCGAACAACTCTTCGTCAAATTAGGATTTACATGAAAATGTTTTGTTGCTCATATTGAAGACAAGCGAAATTGCAAAGTTCTTGTCAGTTGTAAGCAGCAACTCGATGCACTCATGGGGCGTGGTTGCTAGGAGATAGCGAGGTCAGAAAGGGGAAAACAAAAAGTTTTATAAAGTAATAAAAGAAATCCGCAGTGCAATCCCAAAGTACCATGTACAGGATATTTTTTAATAATAATATGCACACAAAAAAATCTTTCCTAAAAGTGCAAATTAATTTATTAATTCATCCCAAGGTCGTAACCCTGATCACGTGGTGGGTATTTGGAAGGAATCTTGTGATGAAGCCGTGAGTGAGGCCGTGTGTATAACATTGTTGAATTCAACTGACCAGGAAGGTTGTTGAGGCACATTATGACAGATGCTCGTCATGGATGGAGAAGAAAATGTATCTGAGAGAAACATTGTTGCTTTGAGCTTCGCGACAAAACATGTGTTCATGCCGAAGTAGTTTACAAGAGAGGATGATCTGTGCAGCCAGCGACCTGAATAAGCTTGATGAAAATAATGTTGAAATCCATTTTCTCGCACATGATAGAATTAATGTGAACAAATATTTATTTGAACATTGTTTCAAAGTCTGTGAGGCTGTCCGTATGTTAATATTCTTATTTCGATTGCGACGTGAAATAATATAATGTTTTCGTGTCTTAATTTTGCTGCCGCTATGGAAAATTGCGCACCGATCTATTAAAAGAAATACTACTAGCTCAACTTTATAAAAGAACCATATCAACTTAATCTTTGTTCCGTTGTTTACTAAAAATTCGCTTCCGAAGCAAAGCGAATCAATCTACATTATAAACAAATTCATAGACTAGATTCTAGTACCAAGTGTTTAAACTTTTTTTTTAAATGTCATAAAATAACTTACACAATTATTAAAAGACATTTTTTGATAAGTAATATATATTTTATCTCGTCCGGCCGCTCTCTGGTTAGTTTAGGCTTGAGGGGAGAAACACATACAAAAAATATGGATGGCCTTATGCAAATGACACTTGGCATGCCAATCAACAAGGATCTGGGTCACTGGGACTGCCAAGTTTCACGGATCGAGTTACTTCGGCACGAAGAGCTTCATCAAGTGTGACTTTGCCAAAATACATTGCTACTGGGCAATGAAATAATGTCACGGAAACGACAAAAAACTACTTTGATCACGTGAAAATATTTTTGACCATTACCAGGGTTTTTTACACGATCAGTGTCATCCAGATTCCAGATGAAGGCAAGACGAACACAACGAAGAAAAACACTGTTGAAATCACCGATTACCGTGTATATGTGAGAAATGCTATTTATAAACTGCAGATATACCGTACACCACAGGATAACGATTGGTGCCGTGACACATACTATGTTTTTTTTTTGTTCAATTACACTGTTCATATTCATCACGACAAACGTATTAATTCGTTGTCGTCGGGAGATCTAGAATATAGCTCAGAACAAGAACGTCTATAATTTCTGTGTTGGACTGCGTTGGATAAATCGTGGACATTCCGCGGTATCATTTTATGAAGATGTGAAGACGACATGGCAGGTAGGTTTTGAAACCAAAGACCTACGCGTTTGTTGAAAAGTCTTGGAATCGTTTGATAGATATTTATTACCATTAAAACTTGTTGTCAAACGGTCCACGTGGGTGGGTGTTTACATGACGTCACCCGTTTACGCAATAACCAATGAAATTTGTGTGTTATCATGACGTCATATTGACCTGTCAGATCACTCGTATAAGCTCCGCCCACTAGAGTGCGGTAGTTGCTACCGCAGATGGGGCTTTAAGATATATGGAACAATTATTCTAAATCCTGATGTCTTGATAAGCAAACCCTGAAATTAGTCTTCTCAAACATATAATAATAACAGATCTTAGACTTCATAACTGACATACCTTATATACACCCCTAGGGAATGTTGACATATGTTAGGAGGACATTGAAAGACAAGGTTACTTAGTGTCAACTGGGCATCACTGAAGCTTGTGTACAGATGACTTGACTACATGTGAATGGAACCTGGTGAAACTTAGGATACATGATCAGAAAGTATTAACAGTATGATATTGAGACTTCATATTTGTAACATTACCTAAGTTTGTAACAAGTCTACATGTGACAGGGTGACATTGAAGGTCAAGGCCAGTTTGTGTGATGTGGGCATTAAAATATCGCTAAGGCAGGGTTGCGATCGTATCAACTTTAAGGTGACCTCCGTAATAGGCCAAGGTCACTAGAGGTCATTTTGAAACATGGTTTAACGGTCTCTAAAATTCAATGAGGTGAATGGGTTTTAACATCACGTTCAAGATTATTGAAGTTATTTTGCAGCGTGTGAGTGTCAAATCCCTTATCGTCGACTCTGAAAGAACTAAATCAACATCTATCATGTCATGATTGTGTTAAATATCAAAGTCACTTTGAAGGTCACTCATTCATGAAATGACTTGTAAATAGTTGCATTCAGTACATATTGTTAACATGGTATGGCAGACTTCATATTTATAACTCTAGCTAAATTTGCAACAAGTAATCAGGCCACTTACAGAGCCTCACATCTAAGTTTCTGTGTGCTATTACAGTTGGAGAAGGCTGGGTGGAGCATCAACGATGTAGACTTGATAGAGCTGAATGAAGCATTTGCTGCCCAGTCTGCAGCAGTCATCAAAGATCTGGGCTGTGATCCATCAAAGGTGAGATGAGCACAGGAACATGGTATTATGACAAATGTAACTTTTGTCCTCATACCTGTTGCCGTCGTGGCTGAATGTCCAGGTTAGTTGATTTGATGGCCTGTGGTTTGTCATGTGGTGTGGCTTTGCATTGTTTGTCGACATCTTCTCCCCTGCAGCTAATGAAACTGAACTAATGATGATACCATCCGTCCTTCAAATGGTAAGATCCATTTGTTTCGTTTTGTTATCATACTCCATATACCAAGGTATTCTGTCCGTCCATCCTTCAGAGGACATTTCTTAGTGTGACCTATAACTTGAAAACTACTACATAGATTCTTTTCAAATTTGGTGAACACTTTTTATACATATAGGAGAGGTGCAGAGCGAAATTTGATTTCTATATTTGGATTTTCTGAAAAAATACAGCTTTTTTTTTCATTTTTGGACTGAAGATGTTTTTACATTTATGGATTCTTTTCAAATTTAGGGAACAGATTCCATACGGATAGTAGAGGTGCAGTGCAAAGTTTGATTTTGATATGTGGGTTTTCTGAAAAAATATTATGGTTTTTTTATGTTGTGAACTCAGAGACTGCTAAACCAATGAAGCCTTATAGAAAACCTATTTGAATTTCTATAGCTATACTATGACCTTTATCCTTCACATCCAACTGCCTCCATGGCCTAGTGGACAGAGCATCTGCCCAGGGAGCGTAAGGTCGAAGGTTCAATGCCCAGCTGCATCATACCATAAGATGCTAAAAAATGGGACTGGAGCACAGCACTGAGGGGGATAACTAATGTCAGTATGCTGTGTCTGTGTTAGACTGCGACATGGTATCTCAATGGGACTGGAGCACAGCACTGAGGGGATTACTTTTGTCAGTATGCTGTGTCTGTGTTAGACTGCGACATGGTATCTCAATGGGACTGGAGCACAGCACTGAGGGGATTACTTTTGTCAGTATGCTGTGTCTGTGTTAGACTGCGACATGGTATCTCAATGGGACTGGAGCACAGCACTGAGGGGGATAACTAATGTCAGTATGCTGTGTCTGTGTTAGACTGCGACATGGTATCTCAATGGGACTGGAGCACAGCACTGAGGGGATTACTTATGTCAGTATGCTGTGTCTGTGTTAGACTGCGACATGGTATCTCAATGGGACTGGAGCACAGCACTGAGGGGATTACTTATGTCAGTATGCTGTGTCTGTGTTAGACTGCGACATGGTATCTCAATGGGACTGGAGCACAGCACTGAGGGGATTACTTATGTCAGTATGCTGTGTCTGTGTTAGACTGCGACATGGTATCTCAATGGGACTGGAGCACAGCACTGAGGGGATTACTTATGTCAGTATGCTGTGTCTGTGTTAGACTGCGACATGGTATCTCAATGGGACTGGAGCACAGCACTGAGGGGATTACTTATGTCAGTATGCTGTGTCTGTGTTAGACTGCGACATGGTATCTCAATGGGCAAGCACTATTTAACTGACATAGATTTGTACTAGTATAAGCAACCACACACACAGGTGCATACATGTGGCTATATTAGCAAAATAATCTTGAATACGACATGAAACCCAATTTCACGTCACCTAAAAATAGAACGCATAGTAGATAGTACCCATAAATCTGATGACAGAACCACTAGATTTGAGGCTGAATGTTTAATGTAACAAATGTTATATTTGAGATAATACGTTCTTAGTAAAGTACTTGTACTATTTTTTAATGCTGCATTACTCCCTATTGCATTTACTGCTGTCTTTGATAGAGAGACGAACTGTGTGAGATCAAGCTGCTGAAGAAAGTTGTTTCCATCTGTACAGGAAGCAGTGCCCCCTCCCACACAGTCGGCACGTGACCGGGAAGTCATGACGTCACGTCAAAACACATAACTGCTTTGTCAGCCACACGGAACAGACGTATCTGTATCCCTCGTGGAAATATTAAAAGCTGTATATGATCCTTACTTTGTGTTGTTTACACTGACAAAAGTCTGCTGTGTTGTTTATTATCCCCCGCCCAACAAAGTTGGCGGGGGATATAGAAACGGGCTCCGTCCGTCCTTCACGTTTTGTTTCCAGAGCATAACTCAGAAACCGTTCAATATGTTTTCATGAAACTTTGCAGGTCTGTCAAGTACATGCTGAACTGGTGCATTTTGCAATTTAGAAATGTTAGAAACTTTTATTTTTTCGTTTCCATGGCAACAAGATGGACTAAGGTTCTGTGAGGGTAGGGTTCGTTTCCAGAGCATAACTCATAAACCGATCAATATTTTTTCATGAAACTTTGCAGGTTTGTCAGGTACATGCTGCACTGGTGTCTTTTGCTATTTAGAAATTTTAGAAATTTGTATTGTTTACTTTTTACTTTTCCATGACAACAAGATGGACTTAGGTTCCAAACTCTTCTTTTTTTTTACAATTTCCATGACAAGTTCCACCTCGGTTAAAAAAGGTTAGTGTTGGTTTTGATTTAATTATGTCATAAATTCTGCAACAGGGGTGGGGGATAAAGCCATGTTAGTGGCAAACTCTTGTTGTATATGGTTTGTTACCTTTGGCTTCATTCTATTGTTAATTGGCAACATTTCTCGCTCGTTTTGTGGCTCTCGTCACAGTATTTACGAGCGTATTGTTGTTTCCCGCCATTTTCTCCCCACCCTTTTGCGATTCACCACGTGTCCATGTATTTTCATGTTTTGCGTTTTGAATTCGTTCTTTTACATTAAATTAAAATGTTTGTATTTGGCATGTTTTAAGTGTAATTGTTTGCTCTTATAAACTTTGTAAACAGAAAAAGTTATCTTGAGTTACATTATGCTTCATTGTGTGTTTGCACATCGTTATGCTTTTGCTTAAATTCCAGTATGCCTCGCTTCTCTAACTGCCGCGGGAATAAATCTGGACGGGCCCCCCACCCCTGCTGCCTGGATTGTACAACCCCCGTGTACCCTTACAGAGAAGTGCAGATACTGTAGTCCCCTGTCGCCGTTTCCTTCACCACCTACCTACGAGTGTCTCGAAAACGCTTCATTCAACGTGTGCGTCGACACCCCAACATGCCTTACAACGTAGAGTCTGCCTCCCATGGCATGACAAACAACCGTTCACGGTCTCCTACACCACCATTACCATCGCCTGCTTCGATCTCATCGTCTTGTGTGGCGCCTCCGACGTATGTACAAAGCCCTCCTGTCATCGTTTATGGATCCATCTTGGATGCAGTCATTGTTTGCGCAAGCTACTCCCGCCTCAGCGGCGCCGACGATGCCTCCTGCGACGATGGCGCCACCAACTACAGATTCCTGCGTCCCCATCTACTTCGGGTGCTCATCGGTCTCATTCGTCATATACCTCGTCGCCTCCGACTGCCTCTCGACACTCGTCCAAGTCCTCTCGATCTCGTCGTCGTTCTCGTACTCATACATAGACGTCGACATCATTCATCTCGTTCGGCTTCATCGGAAGGATCATTTCGACCCGATTATGACCCTCAATCTCCCGTGATTGATACCTGCTTGGGCCCATCACAGGTTGCTGATTGGCTAGCGGACCGTTTGACCTCCAAGGCACCGATGTCGACGAAAATCTCTAACCTGACTTCGCTACCACCCGACCCAATGCTGACAGACCTTATTACGGCGCTGGACGAGGACTTCGCTAGGTTGTCCCTCACGCCGTTCATGGCTCCTCGTTTCCGGCATAATGATTTCCCTGTCCACTCCTTCAATGTGGCTGACGGTGCGCACGTCCTGGACGAGGACTTACATCGAATGATCGGGTCATCCCAGTCCGCCACCATACGTATGCCAGACTTCCGACTCGCTTTCGTGGAAACGGAACTGTGGCGTTCGTTAAAACCACCGTCTGCACTCGCCTCCTCTGCCAGAGCAATTGAGCAAGATCTGGCGGGAGTCAAATCCTAACAGGATCGACCACCTACGCACTGTTATGAACTTCCAACTTCGCCAGGTCAACTATTTGCAAAATCATCTGAGAGCTGCTATTGCGGAAAGATCACCGCTACACGACGGTTGGGTTACTTGACTGCCACGGAATGGGATTCCGAATTCAAGCGTTCCTTCCTATGACAACCTTGGTTGGGTTCTTTTTAATGGTGCCATTTCCGCTACACATGCCAGGGTCATCAGCTTCGCAAGGGATGAAACGGCTCTTAGAGCCTTGGAGCATGTCAAGCACCAATCAGCGGCCAAGTCCTTCAAAGGTAACTACAAACCTCGCCGCTCCTCTCTCAAGGACGTCTCCAAACATTTCAGGATCTCAACGACTGGGGGGTGGCACAGGTGGCCAAGTCGTCTGAGGCGCGGCGATTCGCTGTGCAGAGTTGCGTCCCTTGGGCACGCCAGAAATCTATGATTGTGGGTTCCATTCCCGGTTCGCCCCAATTATGTTTCTAGGTTTGTCAGCACCATACCCGTGCTCGTGGGTTTCACCGAAGTGGTAAACGTCTGAGACCTGCATCACTTCGAGCTTTCCTCCCACATTAAGCTGACACACAGTGATATAACTGGAATACTGGACCTCCCACCCTCAGCCGTTCTGGGCACTGACACACCTGTGGGTGGGAGACTAGGCCGGTTTTGGAGAAACTGGTCTATACTGGAGGACCAGTTAGTCACAAACATACTCCGTCAGGGGTACCAGCTCCCATTGGCAGTACTTCCTCCTCTGACCCCATCATTCCGTCTGCAGTTCATCGGGGGCCTGTTTCTCACGGATCAAGACCTCCTTCAAGTCCCTAGGAACAGGTAGTTGAAAATCCTCGCTCACCTCTACCCTGCCCTCCAGCAGGCTTGAACTCTCCACAAATGGCAGGTTCTCTTGGGCACATCGGCTCAAGACCTGACTGTCAGAGGTCGTCTCCAACTCCGTCCAATTCAACGGTTTCTCGCTCCCTTCATTCAGCAGCAGGATCCAGTGTCCCTCATCGTCCTCCCAGTTCCCTTCCCCCAATGGTGGACAGTGGAATCGAACATCTGCGGAGGCGTCTTCTTGACCGCGCTACAGCCCACCCTCCACCTGTTCATCGACGCATCCAAACAGGGTTGGGGGGCTCATCTGGGGACTCAAACAGTTGCAGGGCTGTGGTCCGGAGATCGACTCCACTGGCACAGCAACAACCTCGAACTCGAAGCTCTCACCCTGGCCGTCTCCCACTGGCAGAGCATTCTCCGTCACACCCAGTTGACCATCTCCACGGACAACATCACCATGGTGTGGTGTCTGAGGAATCAGGGTACTCTCCACTCTCAGTCCCTGCTCAACCAGACCTTCCGATTCTTTGACCTAGTGGACCGATTAGACCTGCAATTCCTTTTTCAGCACATTCCAGGTTGCAAGAATGTTCTGGCAGACGCTCTGACCAGGCCGGAGAAGGTGGCTCCCACCGAATGGCAACTCCACCCAGAGATCTTCACTGTTCTTTGTCTAATGATCGACACCCAAAACATCGATCTGTTCGCCACATCTCAGAATTGCCAGCTGTCAACTTACATCTCGCCAGTTTCGCCGGTTTCATCTGCACGCCTGGCACATCTGCAGAAAGCCCTAGGAGCCAAGGGCTATTCGACTAGAGCGGCCAAGGCTATTGCTATAGCCTATCGTCCATCAACACGGGGACTATATGATAATAAATGGTCCTCATTCCAGGCATTCTGCTCTGACAAGCACCAGGATCCGATGACAGCGTCACTGCAGTTCCTGGCTGAGTTTCTTCTGTACTTGCGCACCACACGTTGATTAAAAGGCTCTACCATCTCATCGTACTTGGTCGCAATCAACTCCATTCTTGCCATCCCAGACGACTAGAGAATGATGAAAATTCCTGAACTTCAGGACTTGCTGCGCTCATTCCGTCTCGAAGACCAGAAAGCCAAGTTCAAACCGCCTGCGTGGGATCTGAATGTGGTCTTAAAGGCTCTTAGGGAGGCTCCCTTCGAACCACTCAACTCGTCTTCCTTTTACGACTTAACGAAGAAGACGGTGTTTCTACTGGCCTTGGCTACTGCTGCCCGGGTTAGTTAGCTCCATGCCCTCGACGTCTCTCGTGCCAGGTTCGAACGCGGGACTCATGGCACCGTTCATCTTGGGCTGAGCTGGGACGCAAAGAATCAACTCCGAGGACAGTCTGATAGATCCTTCACCATCCCTCACCTTTCGTCGATTGTGGGTGCCGACAATGTGGAGGAGCTTTTATTATGCCGTTAGGGCCCTGAAGGTTTTCCTCCGATGGTCTAAAGCCTGCCGCAAGTCTAGGAAACGTCTTTTCCCGTTGGTCTCCCCTTCGTCGCAGTCGGAGGTCAGCCGGAATACTATCTCCCTGTGGCTCCGGGCGGTCATCCTCCAAGCTTATAAAGTCGCCGGATTGGACCCCCGAAGGCTAACAACCCACTCGAGATTCGGGCGGTCACATCTACCATGGCTCTTCACAGTAACTGTTCCCTCAAATCAATCATGGAAGGCTGTTTGGGGCAATCTGACACCGTTTTCGCCAGCCACTACCTTCGTGATGTAACCTTGGAAGATAGCTTTAGTCCCCTGCTGGTAGCTCAACAGGTCACCAACCCCCGACGCCACTGATTCTCCCTTAGCCTGAGTGGGGCCCGTCGACCTCTCTGGTGTTCATCACCCCAGATTAGAGGGCTCTACTGCGTTCCACATTTGCTCTTAGGTCAGTTCTAGTTTTGGCTTTCCCGCCTCATACTAATTCTGTCACCTATTTCGGGTTCCCTCTTTTGCATCGACACTCCTTTCCTTCGACAGGAATGGTCGCTGGTGTTCCGGTCCTCTCTTGTACATGCGGTGCGGTTAAATCGGACCTTGTTGAGGGTTCCTTATGGCTCACATCAGAAGGTATGCCCACCGGCCATGCCGTCTGATAAAGATGCAATACGGAGTAATGCAGGATAAGTTAAAAAATTTAGTAAAATCTAAATATTTTTTACATTTGTATACTTATACTGCATTACGAAGTCTAAGTGCCCCCCTTTCCCCCACTGCCTCCCCACGAAGTTTCCGATGTTATGTTTACAGCAGTTATGTGTTTTGACATGACGTCATGACTTCCCGGTCACGTGCCGACTGTGGAAGGGTGCGCTGCTTCCTGTACAGATGGAAACAACTTTCTTCAGCAGCTGGATCTCACACAGTTCGTCTCTCTGTCAAAGACAGCAGTAAATGCAATAGGGAGTAATGCAGGATGAGTATACAAATGTAAAAAATATTTAGATTTTACTAATTTTTAGGTTGGGTCCCATCTGGGACTTTGTGTGCTGGCAAATAGGTGCCTCACTCTTGCAGTGTGGGTTCGAACCACTTCATGGCTGAAAGTTTGTTTATAACATCTTTGCAATAACATCTCCAAAAAATGTTCGAGGAACTCTAGTATAAATTTTAACACTACTGCATGTATCATTGTGAAATTTCCTATCTAGTAAATTTGTGGTATTATGTGTTAGGATGTTTATCTCATTTCCGAACTGTGTGAATGATATCTATAGGTTATATTCTCTCAGTAACTGTGTTTGGTAAATATGGAATGCAGAGTAATAATATTAACAAATATCCACACAACTTAACTTTAGAATGTGCTCCAGTATTATATTTTGAGGAAATCTGTATATGGCTTTTCAGTTCACATGTTGATATACAGTACACAACCTCAAACAGAAGTTTCAAAGTATGTGTTTGTTGTTATTTTAACCATAAGTCACGCGTGACAGTTCTAGTGATAATTGTGAAGAATTAGTTGTGCAAGTTCACTGCATTCAGACCTGTGTATTTCACAATTTTCATGAACTTTTGTTTCCTGGATTGTAAGACATTTGCAGCCAGTTCTACAAGTATTCAGTTTTCCACACATTTATCAAATATAACTCCTGCCATGCACCTGTGGTGAGAAATGTTACCTGCACTGGGTGCAACCTAGCAATAAAATTTACCTGCTATATATCTCTCAATATTTAGGGCTGAAACCACTCACATGCAAATAGGAAAACTTTGTAAATATTATTTCAAATTTACTTACCAGCATTCTCTGGTAGCATGTTGCACCTGTACAAAATTCAGGTTGGTCTCACATACTCACTACCAAAAGAAATGTGAATACCATGCATGTTGGTGAATATGTGAAGAATGACTCATATTCAACAGATATTTGATTGGTTAGATGCACAAATGAACATACTGGTATGTTGTATGAACCGACGCTCATGAATGCTTCACATGTGATGTCATAGCTCCATGGCCCGAGATGCACCATTTGTGTCGTGCATGATATACACGTCAAATTTGGAAATCACGTGCAGCATATCGTGTTAGGAAAAAAGACACTCTGTGGTAACACTTGACCAATTGATAGTTTTGTCAATAATTGGTATGCATTCTCAACTTACATACTTCTCCATGTTTCTGTGGTTTGCGTTTCTTTTGGTGGTGAGTTTTGTTTGTTTGTTTATTGTTTAATGCCGCACTCAGCAATATTTCAGCTATATGACGGTGGTCTTTAATAATCGAGCCTGGGCCAGACAATCCAGTGATTGACATCATGAGCATCGATCTACGCAAATGGGATACGATGACATGCATCAACCAAGTCAGTGAGTCTGACCACCAGATCCCATTAGTCGCCTCTTACGGTAAGCATGGGTTGCTGAAGACCTATTCTGTCTCGGGTCTGGTGGTGAGTATTTATCAAACGTGATTATCTTCACTTTTTCAGTAATAATTGAGACTGTTACTGGATAATACAGCCAGTCCAATTGAAGTGATGATGTCAGACTGATAGATTCATGGGGGATTCCAGGCACAATATGTCCTATGTATCCAGTGCTTGTAGTAGGAACCAGCTAACCGGGATCACGTGGTTACAGTAAATCGTTGCTCATGATGGTTTTCCTGTTACAGACTCAGTTACTGGCAGTCCACTGTAATATAGATGGAACATTGCTGACTGTGGTTAAATAGCATTCACTCAGGTACAGGATAGATTGCCAAAATACAGTAGTTGAAAGTGTTGAAGCAAGTACTGTATTGCCTAGCATCCATAGTTTTGGAGAAGTCGTAGAACCAGAACTGGAACTGAATGTTCATGCAAACTAATGTAAATGGTGCATTGTCGAGGTCCATCTTAGTTCGATATGTTTTACATCTCAAATGGAGCTTCCCAGAAGTGGTGTCTTTTAAAAGTGGTCATTTAGTTCAATTCCATAAGGAAAAATGGTCACCATGGTAACAATGGTGTTTTGAAAATAGTTTATTGACAACAAATGTTTGTTTCAGGTAAATGTGAGTGGTGGAGCCATTGCTCTAGGACATCCCATTGGAGCATCTGGAGCTCGTATTCTGGTAACACTTCTCCATGGCCTGGAACGCACAGCAGGGCGGCGCGGTGTGGCGGCTCTCTGTGTAGGAGGGGGAATGGGCATTGCTTTGTGTGTGGAGAGATCATGAGATCAAGATAGCCTTTCTGCTTATGCATCATATTCTTGCTTTCTGAAACTGAGTGTATATATCAAGTGAATAAACGGTTTATGGGAGGAGAATCATGTTTATTTTGTGGAACGAGAAACACGTTTTCATAATGGGACGCGGAACACGTTTACATTATGGGACGAGGAACACACACACAGACAAACGTCCCATTTCACCTCACCATTACCATGATTACATATGCAAAACCAGATTTGTTATGGCCCCTCATGTTGCATTGATCTGATGGTGAAGTACTTTGATGTTTCATAGGGAAATCTGCAGTCTCAAATTATATTTTTTGACATTTCAGAAGTAAAAGTTCAGGTAGCATTGTTTTGCATTGGATACACCCCAATCTACCAGTCTTATACACTATGGCAGCCTTGTTACGACAATTGTATGGAAATTGGTAGACTTGTCAAAGTTTTGGTACAGCTGCCAAATATAGAAAAGTTAGTTTATGACAGAAATATGAAGAGGTCCATCAACATATTTTCTTATTAAATTTAATTTAAATTAATGTGCACCTAGTAAACCCTTGACATCTCTCCGAGTTTGCTGGTCACTTCATTGTATGTGAAGATCAATGCTTTTTGCTGATGTAACCAGTCACCAGATAGTCCAATTGTCTGTTGTTATCAATATGCTGTTATTATAGTTGTGACTTAGGAATACAGTGTCTGTGAGAACCGTGTGTTGGCAATGAAGATTGTTAACAGTATAGTTCTGAAAGTGGTTTCAGATACTTTAGGTAGATGCCTTGGCATTGATAAAGATGTTAAATAATCTCTGTCCTCAACAATGAAGAGTCGAAACGTCAAAGATTTACGGAATAGATCACTGAATGTTATAGAACCCAAACTATTAATGTACATGTATATAGCAATATATATGTGCAACTGGTGCAATAGATTTGCAGTGTTTTCTTCAGAGGAGTAGACGTTAAATGTTTCCACTGCTTTGACTGTTGTTTTGTCTTTGACTGATACTGGTGACCCCAAGGTGCAACTATAGTTACCAATCTCTCATTAAGTCAGCCGGGTCTGAAATGTGCCTGTAGCTTTGCTGATGTCAGAAGCCTTGGAACCCAGCATGCTGAAACCTTTGTCAGGCCCAGTTCATTCCTCAAAATGTTCTCAACTCTCTCATGATAGATGTCCACTGTATTGGCTATGTGACGCGTGGTGAGTCATGGATCATCAAGAAATATATCATATATTTTATCAACATTCTCCTTAGTGATGGCAGTAATAGGTCTTGCCGAGTTTGACCTGGATTCACTTCCCCACATGAGTACAATGTGTGATGCCCATTTCTGGTGTCCCCTGCCATGATATTGCTAAAAGCGGCATAAAACCATACTCACTCACTCACTCACTCTTTCTGAGTTTTCACACCTATCATAATAGATATATAGTTTTTAAATCGGGTTGCAGTTCGATTTATAGAACAACCACATTTGTGGAAAGTGTTTTAATATCTGTATCATGGGTAATGGTATCCTATCTTCACAAGAATCGGAGGATGGGTGGCGCAGGGAGCTCGGGACTGCTCCCAGTAGACAGCACATTGCTTGAAGGGGCAGGGCGACTCCCTCCAGGCGTAGCGAATTGCCTGCAGTTTGGGGCACTGCTCTGTCCATGTCACTGTCACACTGGTGGTGGTGTTACTCTTTATAGGAGTGGCAATCCACGTATGGCCCGGAACAAGGCAGGTGTTGTGCGATGTGGTCATATTAGTACAACAAATCTGAAAAAGATTTTTGTCCAACTTCTTTACAGATACCTTTAGGTTATAAACCCTGACCTAATGCGTGTTGGCGCCCCTTCCTGAAGCATCCACACATTCGGAAATGTTACAAATGATCGGGCACAAAACTATAAGTTAACATGTAAGTGACGTGTCTTGTCACACACACCCGTCCAGTCACAACTACCCGTCCAGTCTCACATACCCGTCCAGTCACAGTCACACACCATCCAGTCACACATACCTATCCAGTCACACACACCCGTCCTGTCACACCTACCAGTCCAGTCACACACTCACAACCGTCTAGTCACACACGCCCGTCAGCCATGCACACCGGTCCAGTCACACATACCGTCCAGTCACACACACATCCGTCCAGTCACACACACACATCCGTCCAGTCACACATACTGTCCAGTCACACACACATCCGTCCAGTCACACACATCCGTCCAGTCACACACACACGTCCAGTCACACAAACAACCATCCAGTCACACAACCGTCCAGTCACACACACACAACCGTCCAGTCAGTCACACACCCGGCTAGTCGCACACCGTCCAGTCACACATACCTATCCAGTCACACACACCCGTACAGTCACACATACCTATCCAGTCACACACACCTATCCAGTCACACACACCTATCCAGTCACACACACCCATCCAGTCACACACACAACCGTCCAGTCACACATACTGTCCAGTCACACACACCCGTCCAGTCACAAATACCGTCCAGTCACTAAAGACGTTAAAAGATGGTACTTGTTGTTACCCTGTCTGGCGCTCGGCATTAAGGGGCTAAAACAAGGACTGGTCGGCTCGGGGTCAGTATACTGTGTCTGAGTGGGGTATTCATGTTAAAACTGCGGCATGGTATCTCAGTGAGCTAGCACTATAAATCGGCATCAGTCCGTAGACTAGTACAAGCAGCCACACACACACACACACACACACACACACGTGCATGCACGTCGCTATATAAGTGCAATAATCTTGGACGCGACGTTAAAACCAATTTCACCTCATACACCCAACCGTCCAGTCACACACACCGTCCAGTCACACACACAACCGTCCAGTCAGACACACCATGTTTACCTCGAAGCCATGTGAAGAACGGACATCAATGCTGAGTCCGGAATAGCCATAATCTACGTTGATGAACTTCATCTGTGTGTTGAATGAGAACATATCGGGTAGCGGGCCTTGGTACTGTATGCTGGACTTGTTGTAGGCCACGGATAAGCCTGATCGTACAAGGCGCTCACACACGCCCTGCTTATCTCGGGGGTGAACACTGGCAACACATCGGTCATCTCCAATTGTAGAAATAGGATTGTCTAGAATCATTTGTAAGAAACTGCTATAATTCTGAACTACTTGCATACAAATTCAAACAGGTCACCTTCAATATGGCGATGAGAAGTCGGGCAGGTCCATGGCAACAGCCATGAAGACGTTGTCCATCCTGTCGTTTGGGACGTAGCCGAATCAGCGGATTCCAGGAAAACCAGTCTGGATTGAGGAGTCATTCCTGTTTCCTGCAAGCTGTACAGAATAATTATCACCACGATTACATCATTATGTCTAGCGTGCATGACTACAATTACGAGAAAAGAAAATATAATTCTTTATTATCCAGATTAAATTTATGTTCACATCCTCAACAGCAAACCGCTTGATAAAGAAGCTACATAATATCCCATGAACGTGTTGCTGTGCTGTAACTAAGTTACTTTTTGAATATTGACGATACGTAATTATCCCAAAGTGGACTAGTCTTACAACATACAATGTATACACCGGGTCCTGGAGATGGTCATTCGCAGCTCGGTGGGGTCGCGCATTGTCGTCATTGAAGACAGGACATGTGGCGAGTTCATGGTTATGAAGATGAGGCACAACAAAACCGTTCAATGTGGTATCATGGTACCTTTGTCAATTTAGTGTCTGCTGAACTGTGACCAAATCAACTTTACGATCAAAGGATCAACATCCCCATACCCTCACTGAGCCGCCACCACATGCCACTGTTTCCTGGATGTTGTGCTGATGATAATATGTTCCGTTTTGCCTCCATCGTACCATCAGTGTGGTGCAATAAAAAAAAGAAGAAAACAATGAATCCTCCCTGACCTCAAGTTCCATTGTGCTCGAGCCTGACACCTGGCTAAACGGTCCCAAATGTGTTGGGGTGAGAGGAGTGGACGTCTTATTGATCTTCTGGCCCTAAATCCTGCTGGATTCAGTCGACACATGAAGGTGTTGAGGAAAACTCTGTTGTGGGTATGCCAGTGATGACGAAGATCAGTGCAAGTTGAAGTTGGCAGTTGTTTTGCCTGGCGTACAAGGACCCTGTCCTCTCTGGCACTGATGTTCCGTGGACGTGCTGATCTCGGCAAGTTCCTCACATGTCCAGTCAATATGTGTTTTCTAATGAGTCGACTGATTACAGTATGGTTAATGTTCAACACGACAATATCCCGACATGTCATGCCAGTTTGGTGCATGCCAATGATTTGCCATTTTTGATTATCTGGGATAGCACGCTTAGGCATTTCAGTTTAAAATGAATAGCAGTAAAGACGCATGGACATTCTGTCATCTGACATGAATTTCTCTACAGATACCCTTTTGGTGTGCATACGGCTTGCAGAAACGCACTCACAAGGTTGGGCAGTTAGTGGCTACCATTCTTCAGGCAGAAGATGTGTCAACACACAGTGTACCTTTGAAAATCTCTTCATTGAAAATGAACTCGCGGATACACTTCAAATTTGGTAGTGCGATACTTTTGACGAGATATATGAACTTGTTTGAACAAACCAATTTCTGGTTGACATGAGGGCACCCTTCTCACCTTCTCATCACTCACAGCTTGCTGTTTTAATAACTGGATAAGTTGATCTGTGACCTGACAATTAACCACGTATGACTTTGTATGAGATCCACCCACTGGCGAGTATCACCGTGAAGAAAGGGATTAGCGGGTGGTCCGCGACAAGCAGTACGATGAATATGTGCGTGTCGTGCCTCGGCTAACAACGCGTTCAATACCACAGAATCGTACTGCTGATTTTAGATACCCGATGACTGTGAAAACGGTGACAACTAATTTGCACAGATAACAACAATTGAGAAGTATCTGACAATATTAATAAGGGAAGTATTTGCTGGAAACACGGAATACTTTTTTTTTACCCCAGAGAGCAATAATGAATAGTGTCATGTCATTCTGAAGGTTAAGAACTTAATGTAGTGATAGTCGATTCATTGACACATTTCTTTATTAAACTCAGTAGTATAGGTAATGGGGGTTCTGCCGCAACCCCACTGGAGCCAGATTTATATACCTATACTGCTACAACAGATGGACCTTTTTATGCAAAAATGACGATGTGATTCAATGATCGTCATGAGATTAAACTAAATTGTAATGAAAATATGTTCTATTATTTTAACTCATACGCATACCATTATTTTGAACAAAGTGATATTCAACATTTTTACTAAGTTCTTTGTTCATTTTACTAGGAGACCAGACTATATACTCTTCTTGGTAATTGGAAAGAAACAATTGATGACCGTATTTGGTTAGTTTGGCATCACTGATATAATATATACCCTGTGGTAATTCTCGCCATTTGATTGGCTCCATTATGATATACTTATGTAAGCATTAGTCTAAATTATTGTGGTGTGATCCAAAGTGATCAAGCAATCTATTTTTATTCTCCAACCAGTTCTTTGGTTTTGGCACGGAATAATTGACGCGCATGTTGTCTCCCCTGTTCTATGAACTTTTTTTTCTCGCCTTCGCTAATACCACTGGTCTTACGAGAATTTGATCGAATCTCCTGCTTCATTACGTTGTATTTGGTGAGTTCTGACAAAACTTAACGAAGCTCCTCCTCGGATATCTTACAATCAGCCAGTGCTGTTGAAATATGATCCTCAATGCTGTTCAACTTTGCTTCCGCGAGTATCCGAATATTAT
Source organism: Haliotis cracherodii (assembly GCF_022045235.1). NCBI lineage: Eukaryota > Metazoa > Mollusca > Gastropoda > Lepetellida > Haliotidae > Haliotis > Haliotis cracherodii. The sequence continues at coordinate 38,913,089 of NW_027266286.1, forward strand.
CATGTTTTAATGCTTTTTTTTTGCAACCTACGAGGAATCAAACAATAGTTATCATTGTGAATAATTCTAAGAATACCACCTCTATCACATCAGTGCCATAAATTCCTGTTTATGCTGAGAACCACACTATAATTTTTTATAAATTTTTAACAGACGTCCACTACACTGCCAACATATCCATAGTTGTGAGGGAAACCCTATCTCTTGCCAGAGGCGCCACTGCGCATGCGCAAGGCGGGAATCTAGTCACTTCTTTCAACCCATACTCTCATCAACTAGATGCAGATATTTGGGGAGGTGGGAGGGATTAATTCCTGATGTGATAGAGGTGGTATTCTTAGAATTATTCACAATGATAACTATTGTTTGATAATTCTTGTGAATACCTCACCTCTATCACATCAGTGCCAGTATACACCAGAGGAACCGGCGGGTTCTGGTATCTAGCATCCCATAGATATTTGGCTAGTGAAGTGGTAAAACCAAGGGTTATATGCCAAAAGGGGTCTTAAACGGATGTGTCTAATAGTCTACTTACAAGACTTAGACGTATAGAATTTTCAAGGCGTCCAGTCACACATACTGTCCAGTCACACACACATCCGTCCAGTCACACACACACGTCCAGTCACACAAACAACCATCCAGTCACACAACCGTCTAGTCACACACACACAACCGTCCAGTCAGAGTCACACACCCGGCTAGTCGCACACCGTCCAGTCACACATACCTATCCAGTCACACACACCCGTACAGTCACACATACCTATCCAGTCACACACACCTATCCAGTCACACACACCTATCCAGTCACACACACCTATCCAGTCACACACACACCTATCCAGTCACACACACACCCATCCAGTCACACACACCCGTCCAGTCACACACACAACCGTCCAGTCACACATACTGTCCAGTCACAAATACCGTCCAGTCACACACACCCGTCCAGTCACACACACACACCCGTCCAATCACACACACCGTCCAGTCACACACACCCGTCCAGTCACACACACCCGTCCAATCACACATACCGTTCAGTCACACACACAACCGTCCAGTCACATCTACCTGTCCAGTCACACACACACCCGGCTAGTCACACACTGTCTAGTCACACACACCTATCCAGTCAAACACACCCGTCCAGTCACACATACCTATCCAGTCACACACACAACCGTCCAGTCACACACACAACCACCGCCTCCGTGGTCTAGTGGGAGAGCGGAAGGTCCGAGGTTCGATCCCCGGCCACGTCATACCAAAAGACGTTAAAAGATGGTACTTGTTGTTACCCTGTCTGGCGCTCGGCATTAAGGGGCTAAAACAAGGACTGGTCGGCTCGGAGTCAGTATACTGTGTCTGAGTGGGGTATTCATGTTAAAACTGCGGCATGGTATCTCAGTGAGCTAGCACTATAAATCGGCATCAGTCCGTAGACTAGTACAAGCAGCCACACACACACACACACACACACACACGTGCATGCACGTCGCTATATAAGTGCAATAATCTTGGACGCGACGTTAAAACCAATTTCACCTCATACACCCAACCGTCCAGTCACACACACAACCGTCCAGTCAGACACACCATGTTTACCTCGAAGCCATGTGAAGAACGGACATCAATGCTGAGTCCGGAATAGCCATAATCTACGTTGATGAACTTCATCTGTGTGTTGAATGAGAACATATCGGGTAGCGGGCCTTGGTACTGTATGCTGGACTTGTTGTAGGCCACGGATAAGCCTGATCGTACAAGGCGCTCACACACGCCCTGCTTATCTCGGGGGTGAACACTGGCAACACATCGGTCATCTCCAATTGTAGAAATAGGATTGTCTAGAATCATTTGTAAGAAACTGCTATAATTCTGAACTACTTGCATACAAATTCAAACAGGTCACCTTCAATATGGCGATGAGAAGTCGGGCAGGTCCATGGCAACAGCCATGAAGACGTTGTCCATCCTGTCGTTTGGGACGTAGCCGAATCAGCGGATTCCAGGAAAACCAGTCTGGATTGAGGAGTCATTCCTGTTTCCTGCAAGCTGTACAGAATAATTATCACCACGATAACATCATTATGTCTAGCGTGCATGACTACAATTACGAGAAAAGAAAATATAGTTCTTTATTATCCAGATTAAATTTATGTTCACATCCTCAACAGCAAACCGCTTGATAAAGAAGCTACATAATATCCCATGAACGTGTTGCTGTGCTGTAACTAAGTTACTTTTTGAATATTGACGATACGTAATTATCCCAAAGTGGACTAGTCTTACAACATACAATGTATACACCGGGTCCTGGAGATGGTCATTCGCAGCTCGGTGGGGTCGCGCATTGTCGTCATTGAAGACAGGACATGTGGCGAGTTCATGGTTATGAAGATGAGGCACAACAAAACCGTTCAATGTGGTATCATGGTACCTTTGTCAATTTAGTGTCTGCTGAACTGTGACCAAATCAACTTTACGATCAAAGGATCAACATCCCCATACCCTCACTGAGCCGCCACCACATGCCACTGTTTCCTGGATGTTGTGCTGATGATAATATGTTCCGTTTTGCCTCCATCGTACCATCAGTGTGGTGCAATAAAAAAAAGAAGAAAACAATGAATCCTCCCTGACCTCAAGTTCCATTGTGCTCGAGCCTGACACCTGGCTAAACGGTCCCAAATGTGTTGGGGTGAGAGGAGTGGACGTCTTATTGATCTTCTGGCCCTAAATCCTGCTGGATTCAGTCGACACATGAAGGTGTTGAGGAAAACTCTGTTGTGGGTATGCCAGTGATGACGAAGATCAGTGCAAGTTGAAGTTGGCAGCTGTTTTGCCTGGCGTACAAGGACCCTGTCCTCTCTGGCACTGATGTTCCGTGGACGTGCTGATCTCGGCAAGTTCCTCACATGTCCAGTCAATATGTGTTTTCTAATGAGTCGACTGATTACAGTATGGTTAATGTTCAACACGACAATATCCCGACATGTCATGCCAGTTTGGTGCATGCCAATGATTTGCCATTTTTGATTATCTGGGATAGCACGCTTAGGCATTTCAGTTTAAAATGAATAGCAGTAAAGACGCATGGACATTCTGTCATCTGACATGAATTTCTCTACAGATACCCTTTTGGTGTGCTTACGGCTTGCAGAAACGCACCCACAAGGTTGGGCAGTTAGTGGCTACCATTCTACAGGCAGAAGATGTGTCAACACACAGTGTACCTTTGAAAATCTCTTCATTGAAAATGAACTCGCGGATACACTTCAAATTTGGTAGTGCGATACTTTTGACGAGATATATGAACTTGTTTGAACAAACCAATTTCTGGTTGACATGAGGGCACCCTTCTAACCTTCTCATCACTCACAGCTTGCTGTTTTAATAACTGGATAAGTTGATCTGTGACCTGACAATTAACCACGTATGACTTTGTATGAGATCCACCCACTGGCGAGTATCACCGTGAAGAAAGGGATTAGCGGGTGGTCCGCGACAAGCAGTACGATGAATATGTGCGTGTCGTGCCTCGGCTAACAACGCGTTCAATACCACAGAATACCACAGAATCGTACTGCTGATTTTAGATACCCGATGACTGTGAAAACGGTGACAACTAATTTGCACAGATAACAACAATTGAGAAGTATCTGACAATATTAATAAGGGAAGTATTTGCTGGAAACACGGAATACTTTTTTTTTACCCCAGAGAGCAATAATGAATAGTGTCATGTCATTCTGAAGGTTAAGAACTTAATGTAGTGATAGTCGATTCATTGACACATTTCTTTATTAAACTCAGTAGTATAGGTAATGGGGGTTCTGCCGCAACCCCACTGGAGCCAGATTTATATACCTATACTGCTACAACAGATGGACCTTTTTATGCAAAAATGACGATGTGATTCAATGATCGTCATGAGATTAAACTAAATTGTAATGAAAATATGTTCTATTATTTTAACTCATACGCATACCATTATTTTGAACAAAGTGATATTCAACATTTTTACTAAGTTCTTTGTTCATTTTACTAGGAGACCAGACTATATACTCTTCTTGGTAATTGGAAAGAAACAATTGATGACCGTATTTGGTTAGTTTGGCATCACTGATATAATATATACCCTGTGGTAATTCTCGCCATTTGATTGGCTCCATTATGATATACTTATGTAAGCATTAGTCTAAATTATTGTGGTGTGATCCAAAGTGATCAAGCAATCTATTTTTATTCTCCAACCAGTTCTTTGGTTTTGGCACGGAATAATTGACGCGCATGTTGTCTCCCCTGTTCTATGAACTTTTGGGGCGGTCGGGTAGCCTAGTGGTTAAAGCGTTCGCTCGTCACGCCGAAGACCCGGGTTCGATTCCCGACATGGGTACAATGTGTGAAGCCCATTTCTGGTGTCCCCCGCCGTGATATTGCTGGAATATTGCTAAAAGCGGCGTTAAACCATACTCACTCACTCACTCACTATGAACTTTTTTTTCTCGCCTTCGCTAATACCACTGGTCTTACGAGAATTTGATCGAATCTCCTGCTTCATTACGTTGTATTTGGTGAGTTCTGACAAAACTTAACGAAGCTCCTCCTCGGATATCTTACAATCAGCCAGTGCTGTTGAAATATGATCCTCAATGCTGTTCAACTTTGCTTCCGCGAGTATCCGAATATTATCATGTTTTAATGCTTTTTTTTTGCAACCTACGAGGAATCAAACAATAGTTATCATTGTGAATAATTCTAAGAATACCACCTCTATCACATCAGTGCCATAAATTCCTGTTTATGCTGAGAACCACACTATAAATTTTTATAAATTTTTAACAGACGTCCACTACACTGCCAACATGTCCATAGTTGTGAGGGAAACCCTATCTCTTGCCAGAGGCGCCACTGCGCATGCGCAAGGCGGGAATCTAGTCACTTCTTTCAACCCATACTCTCATCAACTAGATGTAGATATTTGGGGAGGTGGGAGGGATTAATTCCTGATGTGATAGAGGTGGTATTCTTAGAATTATTCACAATGATAACTATTGTTTGATCATTCTTGTGAATACCTCACCTCTATCACATCAGTGCCAGTATACACCAGAGGAACCGGCGGGTTCTGGTATCTAGCATCCCATAGATATTTGGCTAGTGAAGTGGTAAAACCAAGGGTTATATGCCAAAAGGGGTCTTAAACGGATGTGTCTAATAGTCTACTTACAAGACTTAGACGTATAGAATTTTCAAGGCGTCCAGTCACACATACTGTCCAGTCACACACACATCCGTCCAGTCACACACACACGTCCAGTCACACAAACAACCATCCAGTCACACAATCGTCCAGTCACACACACACAACCGTCCAGTCAGAGTCACACACCCGGCTAGTCGCACACCGTCCAGTCACACATACCTATCCAGTCACACACACCCGTACAGTCACACATACCTATCCAGTCACACACACCTATCCAGTCACACACACCTATCCAGTCACACACACCTATCCAGTCACACACACATCTATCCAGTCACACACACACCCATCCAGTCACACACACCCGTCCAGTCACACACACAACCGTCCAGTCACAAATACCGTCCAGTCACACACACCCGTCCAGTCACACACACACACCCGTCCAATCACACATACCGTCCAGTCACACACACCCGTCCAGTCACACACACCCGTCCAATCACACATACCGTTCAGTCACACACACAACCGTCCAGTCACATCTACCTGTCCAGTCACACACACACCCGGCTAGTCACACACTGTCTAGTCACACACACCTATCCAGTCAAACACACCCGTCCAGTCACACATACCTATCCAGTCACACACACAACTGTCCAGTCACACACACAACCACCGCCTCCGTGGTCTAGTGGGAGAGCGGAAGGTCCGAGGTTCGATCCCCGGCCACGTCATACCAAAAGACGTTAAAAGATGGTACTTGTTGTTACCCTGTCTGGCGCTCGGCATTAAGGGGCTAAAACAAGGACTGGTCGGCTCGGAGTCAGTATACTGTGTCTGAGTGGGGTATTCATGTTAAAACTGCGGCATGGTATCTCAGTGAGCTAGCACTATAAATCGGCATCAGTCCGTAGACTAGTACAAGCAGCCACACACACACACACACACACACACACACACACACGTGCATGCACGTCGCTATATAAGTGCAATAATCTTGGACGCGACGTTAAAACCAATTTCACCTCATACACCCAACCGTCCAGTCACACATACCGTCCAGTCACACACACAACCGTCCAGTCAGACACACCATGTTTAACTCGAAGCCATGTGAAGAACGAACATCAATGCTGAGTCCGGAATAGCCATAATCTACGTTGATGAACTTCATCTGTGTGTTGAATGAGAACATATCGGGTAGCGGGCCTTGGTACTGTATGCTGGACTTGTTGTAGGCCACGGATAAGCCTGATCGTACAAGGCGCTCACACACGCCCTGCTTATCTCGGGGGTGAACACTGGCAACACATCGGTCATCTCCAATTGTAGAAATAGGATTGTCTAGAATCATTTGTAAGAAACTGCTATAATTCTGAACTACTTGCATACAAATTCAAACAGGTCACCTTCAATATGGCGATGAGAAGTCGGGCAGGTCCATGGCAACAGCCATGAAGACGTTGTCCATCCTGTCGTTTGGGACGTAGCCGAATCAGCGGATTCCAGGAAAACCAGTCTGGATTGAGGAGTCATTCCTGTTTCCTGCAAGCTGTAAAGAATAATTATCACCACGATTACATCATTATGTCTAGCGTGCATGACTACAATTACGAGAAAAGAAAATATAGTTCTTTATTATCCAGATTAAATTTATGTTCACATCCTCAACAGCAAACCGCTTGATAAAGAAGCTACATAATATCCCATGAACGTGTTGCTGTGCTGTAACTAAGTTACTTTTTGAATATTGACGATACGTAATTATCCCAAAGTGGACTAGTCTTACAACATACAATGTATACACCGGGTCCTGGAGATGGTCATTCGCAGCTCGGTGGGGTCGCGCATTGTCGTCATTGAAGACAGGACATGTGGCGAGTTCATGGTTATGAAGATGAGGCACAACAAAACCGTTCAATGTGGTATCATGGTACCTTTGTCAATTTAGTGTCTGCTGAACTGTGACCAAATCAACTTTACGATCAAAGGATCAACATCCCCATACCCTCACTGAGCCGCCACCACATGCCACTGTTTCCTGGATGTTGTGCTGATGATAATATGTTCCGTTTTGCCTCCATCGTACCATCAGTGTGGTGCAATAAAAAAAAGAAGAAAACAATGAATCCTCCCTGACCTCAAGTTCCATTGTGCTCGAGCCTGACACCTGGCTAAACGGTCCCAAATGTGTTGGGGTGAGAGGAGTGGACGTCTTATTGATCTTCTGGCCCTAAATCCTGCTGGATTCAGTCGACACATGAAGGTGTTGAGGAAAACTCTGTTGTGGGTATGCCAGTGATGACGAAGATCAGTGCAAGTTGAAGTTGGCAGCTGTTTTGCCTGGCGTACAAGGACCCTGTCCTCTCTGGCACTGATGTTCCGTGGACGTGCTGATCTCGGCAAGTTCCTCACATGTCCAGTCAATATGTGTTTTCTAACGAGTCGACTGATTACAGTATGGTTAATGTTCAACACGACAATATCCCGACATGTCATGCCAGTTTGGTGCATGCCAATGATTTGCCATTTTTGATTATCTGGGATAGCACGCTTAGGCATTTCAGTTTAAAATGAATAGCAGTAAAGACGCATGGACATTCTGTCATCTGACATGAATTTCTCTACAGATACCCTTTTGGTGTGCATACGGCTTGCAAAAACGCACCCACAAGGTTGGGCAGTTAGTGGCTACCATTCTACAGGCAGAAGATGTGTCACAGTGTACCTTTGAAAATCTCTTCATTGAAAATGAACTCGCGGATACACTTCAAATTTGGTAGTGCGATACTTTTGACGAGATATATGAACTTGTTTGAACAAACCAATTTCTGGTTGACATGAGGGCACCCTTCTCACCTTCTCATCACTCACAGCTTGCTGTTTTAATAACTGGATAAGTTGATCTGTGACCTGACAATTAACCACGTATGACTTTGTATGAGATCCACCCACTGGCGAGTATCACCGTGAAGAAAGGGATTAGCGGGTGGTCCGCGACAAGCAGTACGATGAATATGTGCGTGTCGTGCCTCGGCTAACAACGCGTTCAATACCACAGAATACCACAGAATCGTACTGCTGATTTTAGATACCCGATGACTGTGAAAACGGTGACAACTAATTTGCACAGATAACAACAATTGAGAAGTATCTGACAATGTTAATAAGGGAAGTATTTGCTGGATACACGGAATACTTTTTTTTACCCCAGAGAGCAATAATGAATAGTGTCATGTCATTCTGAAGGTTAAGAACTTAATGTAGTGATAGTCGATTCATTGACACACTTCTTTATTAAACTCAGTAGTATAGGTAATGGGGGTTCTGCCGCAACCCCACTGGAGCCAGATTTATATACCTATACTGCTACAACAGATGGACCTTTTTATGCAAAAATGACGATGTGATTCAATGATCGTCATGAGATTAAACTAAATTGTAATGAAAATATGTTCTATTATTTTAACTCATACGCATACCATTATTTTGAACAAAGTGATATTCAACATTTTTACTAAGTTCTTTGTTCATTTTACTAGGAGACCAGACTATATACTCTTCTTGGTAATTGGAAAGAAACAATTGATGACCGTATTTGGTTAGTTTGGCATCACTGATATAATATATACCCTGTGGTAATTCTCGCCATTTGATTGGCTCCATTATGATATACTTATGTAAGCATTCGTCTAAATTATTGTGGTGTGATCCAAAGTGATCAAGCAATCTATTTTTATTCTCCAACCAGTTCTTTGGTTTTGGCACGGAATAATTGACGCGCATGTTGTCTCCCCTGTTCTATGAACTTTTTTTTCTCGCCTTCGCTAATACCACTGGTCTTACGAGAATTTGATCGAATCTCCTGCTTCATTACGTTGTATTTGGTGAGTTCTGACAAAACTTAACGAAGCTCCTCCTCGGATATCTTACAATCAGCCAGTGCTGTTGAAATATGATCCTCAATGCTGTTCAACTTTGCTTCTGCGAGTATCCGAATATTATCATGTTTTAATGCTTTTTTTTTGCAACCTACGAGGAATCAAACAATAGTTATCATTGTGAATAATTCTAAGAATACCACCTCTATCACATCAGTGCCATAAATTCCTGTTTATGCTGAGAACCACACTATAAATTTTTATAAATTTTTAACAGACGTCCACTACACTGCCAACATGTCCATAGTTGTGAGGGAAACCCTATCTCTTGCCAGAGGCGCCACTGCGCATGCGCAAGGCGGGAATCTAGTCACTTCTTTCAACCCATACTCTCATCAACTAGATGCAGATATTTGGGGAGGTGGGAGGGATTAATTCCTGATGTGATAGAGGTGGTATTCTTAGAATTTTTCACAATGATAACTATTGTTTGATAATTCTTGTGAATACCTCACCTCTATCACATCAGTGCCAGTATATACCAGAGGAACCGGCGGGTTCTGGTATCTAGCATCCCATAGATATTTGGCTAGTGAAGTGGTAAAACCAAGGGTTATATGCCAAAAGGGGTCTTAAACGGATGTGTCTAATAGTCTACTTACAAGACTTAGACGTATAGAATTTTCAAGGCGTCATGTGAAGGGTATATGTATATTCCCTTGTGATACTTAGACTTTTTAGTGACGTCGTTTCCTGTGATGACGTCATCTGTGACGTCACTTCCGGTGATGATGTCATCTATGACGTCACTTCCGGTGTCACTATTCTCCCGTATCACTTATGACGTGGTTTACCGTTATGCCCTTTTGGATAGTGATATTTAACGTATCTTAACGTTTCTCCGGTGTGATGACTCCTATGACGTCACTTCCGGTGGTAGTACAATGACGTTCCTATCATGAAGATTACCGTATATTACTTAATCCTTCGATCTCTGATTTCAGTGTTGACATTTGCCCTGTTTTACTCACTCAATAGCGCAGTCCAGTAACAAAGTACAACTTACCCTGAGTTCATGAGGTACTTCTGAAATCTTCGAACCCCCTCTTTTTTCCCTTTCCTGGAAGAGGGAGGGAACAGGTTACTTTACTTGGTAACTATCACCTGGGCGGCCACCAAAGGCCCCAGAGTGTATAGTCCATTTAGATCGGTCTGTATGTCTCGTAAGTAAAAGTTTGAAAAAGTGTTGTGGGACTTCCACTGGCAGCTGGCCACGATTTGTTCGATGGATGCAGTATTCACATGTGGCTGGGCTTGTTGCCAGTGCTCTGATTTCGTGGGGTCTGCAGCTACCCCAAATCGGAGTGGAGATTTGCGCCATTTTATAGCTATCTGTGATAACTGTTTTTAGCCATCCCGCTACAGTGCCCTTTGTGATGTCCTTTTCTGACGAGGGCTTGCAAGAGATAAATAGGCGTTTTCTCTGCTTTCTGTGGGGTTGAGTCGCTGTGATAAAATATCTCAAGGCTCTTATGGGGCAAAGCAATCTATCCGGGAAGTCCACACTTTTACTTAGGGCTGGTATTGTGTATTGCCGATGTCCGAGTGGGCCGAAGGTTGACGACTGGTTTTTGGCAATAAATTCAGGGAGCGATCTGAACGACACTGCTTTCCATTCTTTGGTATGGGTTACAGTGGAGATATCAATAGCGTGTAGTTCTGACACGCGAGCTGCCGTAGCCATGGCTAAGAGAAAAGCAGTTTTCTTGGAGACTGATAGTAATGTCGCACTACTCATGGGTTCATACGGTGCTTTCATCAATGCTGACAATACTATAGATAGATCCCATTTAGGAAAAGTACCTGGTACTTTTATATCTTCCAGGGCAAAAGACTTCATAAGTCGATTTAGTACTGGATGGGTACCTATAGATAGGTCATCGTGTTGTAATACTGATGACAGGGCTGATCTACTAGTATATCCTTCGATAGTGCCGTGTCGTAACTTCTTGTCATTTCTGAGATGGAGCAAAAAATCGGCTACTATAGGTATCGTTATATCTCCATGTAACTGTTTTCCTCTTCTCCAGTCGACGATCTTGTCCCATCTGTTATTGTATAATGCAGATGAGGTTGGTCTCCATGAGCTAGCCACTCTTCGTGCAGCTGATTTAGACTAACCGGCTGCTTGCAACTTATGCGATATAACTTCCAAGCGTGAAGATGGAGGTTGTCGAGGCGGCCGTAAAATATGTCCGTCTTTGGTTGTCTCAATAGGTCGTGACGTACTGGGAGTTTCAGAGGTACTTCTATCAGGAGTTGTAGAAGTCTGGGAAACCAAGCCCTTTTTGGCCAAGCCGGGGCTATGAGGATTATGACACAGTCCGTTTCCTCTATTTTCCTCAGTACTCTGTCTAGGAGAGCCCATGGGGGAAATGCGTAAGCAAACATTCCCTCCCATTCCATGGAGAGCGCATCGACTCGGAGTGCTAGTGGGTCTGGTACCGGGCTGACATAGACTGGTAGCTTGTTGTTGAGACATGTGGCGAATAGATCTATGTTTGGAATGTCCCAATATCCACCTCAGGATGTAGTGACCATTCTGTGGGTACTATCTTGTTTTTCCGGGATAGGTAATCTGCTAGTATATTTAGCTTGCCCGGAATGTGTCTTACTTCGATCTTGCAACTCACTGAGTCTACCAAGGCATATAAACGTGTAACCTCCTTCAGTAAAGGCTGAGATCTTGTGCCTCCTTGGTGCTGTATGTAAGCGACCACGGTTGAGTTGTCTGTAGTGAGCTTCACTGACGAGTGGTGTAGACGATCTAGCCAAGCTGTTAATGCTAGATATATCGCTCTCATTTCTAGACAGTTGATGTGCAACTCTTTCTCTTGGGAGGACCATTTCCCTTGAATGGTGACATCGTCTATATGGGCACCCCAACCCTCTCCTGATGCATCTGTGTAGAGTTGATGTAGGGGGGTGGGGTAGTTTAGTGGAATACCTGGCATGACATTTTGACGATCTAGCCACCAAAGGAGTTCTGAGATTCGAACTTCTGGGGGTTGGATTAGTGCTTCCAGCTCTAGGTTCTTGGTGGTGTTCATCCAAATCTGCAAGGACCGCAATTGTAGCTTGCCTCTGTAGGTTAGGTCTTGGATAGATGTGAGCGTGCCTAGGCAAGACATCCACCACCTTCTCGACTTGACGGGCTGATCGAGTGCGCTCGTAATCATGTGCTGTACCCTTGCATATATGTCCTCTGGGGGTGCGACTATGCCCTTGTCGAGAATAAATCTTGTGCCTATGTAGGTGATGTCCTGTGTGGGTACTAGCTCTGATTTTTGAAAGTGAACCAGGAAACCTAAATGTGTGAGAAGTTGGATGAGACACACTGTGTTTAGAGTGGGTTGTGATTTGTCCTGATCGACCGATAGGAAATCGTCTATATATCCGTGCAGCCTTATGAGCTTCATATGGGCGAACCCAATGACGGGATTGGTGATCCTGGTGAATAACCATGGGGCGATGGATAGGCCGAATGGTAGTATCCTGAACTGTTATCTCTGACCGTTGACAGAGAATCGTAGGTATCGACAATGACTTGGATGGATGGGGACGTGATGATATGCGTCTTGGAGATCTATGCTTATCATCCAACCTGCTTGTCTTAGGGAATTCTTCAACTTCTTTATAGATTCCACCTGAAATGTGGGTGTTTTTTTCAGGTAATCTTTGTTCAGAGTTTTTAGGTCTATTATTAATCTCATCTCTGAAGAATTCTTCTTCGGTACCAGAAAAACTGGGGAGTAGAATCCGAGGGTGGTGTCTGACTCATTTAGGGTGCTGATAGCTCCTTTTGCGAGTAATTTTTGTATGGCCACTTAGCCATTTTGTATGGCCGCGATTAGCTTGGGTCCTGATAGCTGGAATCGGGGTCCGGTAGGATGAATGACTAGTTTTGGTCGTTTTAAGAAGTGAAGTTTGTAGCCTCTTCTTATTACTTCGAGTAACCATGAGTCGTCTGTGATGGTCTCCCAGTTGTCTGCGTACTGCATAAGACGGCCCCCGACAGGTCCCAACTTGGGAAGTCTTGAGTCGATGTTTGTAAGATTGGCTAGTTCGACTGGATTTGGAATAGACGTTTCCTTGGTCTTCCGTAATGCTAAATCGTTGTCCGTAGGGCAGGCGAAGTCGGTAGGATCTGGATGGGTCTGTAGATTTATGGTGAAGTCATCTCCGGAGGGGGCCCCTACGAGAACTGCCTCTTCCTCTGCCAAGTCCTTTCTGTGAAGTGGGAAAATCAACTTTGGAGCTCTTGTACCTGGGTTGATACTATCTGTTTCTCTGTGTAGAGGCTCGAAAAGAATCCCAGTTGGGCTGTTCGCGTCGGGGTCCAGGACTCCGTCGCTGGGGTCGAGTAGCGGCCGGTTGTCTCTGTAACTTGGATGCTAATGAGATGGTGGATTCCTGAAATCTCTGGTTAGTTGAAGAGATAATGGCTTCCTTCACCGACTTCAGTCTACCGCTGAAAATCTGCGATGACGTAATGGGCTGTGACATCATGGATCTCTTTAAGGGGTCTGGCATCACATGATGAACTTGCTGAAGTAAGTGTCTTCTTTGCATGAGCAAAAACTGCGATGACATCCATACTTGAGCTGATAGGAGGTCTTCCTGCATCTTCAGTATGTGGTCTAATGAGCTGTGGATAAATCCCGTCTTCTGACTAGTCATCTCCGTGGAAGTGTCTAAGGGAAGATCTTCGCTCTGGTTGCACGGTGGTATGACATGGCGAATACCAGCTGCTAACCAGTTGATGTAAGAACTGGTATTCATCATTTGTCTATTGACCCTATCTAAGCTCTTGATCTTGGACATATCAATGCGCATATTGGGGTTAGGTTTCTTAACCAGATCGAAGTAAACTTCGTCAATGCTAGGCTGTAGTGAGAACAGATCATCATGTGTTTTGTAAGCAGATTTAATAAATACAGGCCTCAGTTTAGCACTAGGTCCCACTGAACAATTCAATTGATTTCCAGTTCTCTTGATGACGTCATCCAAATATGACGGAGGGGGAAGTGTATGGTATGGTTCGGTCCCTTTATTTGGTCCCTCATATCCTGCACGTTCAATCAAGGGTTTAACGGGTGTACTGTCCTGATCTGGTTTTAATGTGGGCATTAGTTCATAAAGTTCTGCTAAGATGTCTCTAAGGGAGTAATTGTTTGATCTATAATGCTCCTCTATAGCAGTGTCCCCATAGCCTGAATACTCCGGTGTAGATCGGCACCCCCTACCCTGGCTGTGCTGGGAGTGGGTCGTATGGCTGAGGGTATCGTAATCCCGGTCGTCTGATTTACGACAAGCTGTGCGGGAATCACGTGATCTATAACTGTATAGTGATGTCAAATTTCCCTCGCTTTCTTCGCCCGTATAACAGGACTGTGTGGCAGTATGAGAGGGTGCACGCTTAGGATTACTATCCTGATATGCACGAGCTTTGTCAGTGCGTCTATCATAGTGGCTTGACGGTGACTGGTGCGTATTTCTATGCATACTTTGGTGTGAAGACCGTGATTCACGATGATCCCTATGGTATGCGTGGTAGGGAGAAGATCTATGAGATTCTCGGTCTCTTAGTATAATTCTCCTACTGTCCTCATAGTCTGATTCAGCGTAACCTTGCTTTACATGTCTGCTGTATGAGGGTGTACTGCCATATTCAGCCTTAGATCTCTGTTTACTCTCGTGATCGATCCCTGATTGGCCAAGCCGGGTTTGATTAACTGATTCTTTTAGATCTAAGATTTCTCGAGACATAGATTGCATGCGTGTGTCAATCATAACAGACATAGAATTTGTTATTCTTTCCATGAACTCATTTACGTTAAAGGGGGAACGCGGCAGAGGGTGAAAGTCCTTAGTTTCTGTTCAAACTCCACGATCGACCTTACCAGACGTTGCCGGATGCAAGTTAGAGGTACTTTCTGTTTGACCAGTAAAATGCATCTGCTCCTCAACATTATAGGGAGAGTGGGATGAGACGTGGTCTCTTCTCCTCATAAGTTGAGACGGCGCCCTTGTGCGACACTCGCTTGTCACCCACATGATTAACTTTTGCCGCCTCGGGCTTAATCACTTGTTTTCTTGATGTAGATGCTCTAGTGACTTTTTTATAATCGGGATTTTTGATCCATGCCTTGGAGAGCTTGTCAAATTTTTCTTTTGACAGATGCTCGCAATAACTGCACCTTGACTTCTGTGTACAGCTGCTTTTCTTGCATGCGAGACATCTAGGGTGAGGATCCCCTGGAGCTTGGTGTTGTCCACAGCCCGAACAGACAGGTGTCTGCTTATGAGATGAAGATCTCATCCCACAACACTTTTCTTAACTAATTACTTACTAGAGACTCCGATCTTCTATACCCCCGTTCTGCTTGTAGAACTGCTCTTTGCTTGTAATCTATGAAGCTTGAGACGATCCAATGGTTGTAGTGTGGAATGCAATCACGTGTTCGGATGTGCAACAAAAAATTTTCCTTGTTGCATCAGGACACACAGGAAAGAAGTGACTAGATTCCCGCTTTGCACATGCGCAGCGGCGCCTCTGGCAAGAGATAGGGTTTCCCTCACAACTATGGATATGTTGGCAGTGTAGTGGACGTCTGTTGAAAATTTATAAAAAATTATAGTGTGGTTCTCAGCATAAACAGGAATTTATGGCACTGATGTGATAGAGGTGAGGTATTCACAAGAATTATAAATTTTATCGCTATTCCGGCCAGTCCTGAGACTCCGGCGGCTATTTCCATACCAAGTACGATAGGCGTGGTGATTATAGTTGATAATAAACCAACACCGGCTACACAGAGTCCCATGCCAGCTGTTACAAGCGCGGTGTCAACTCTGTCGAGAACATTCACAGCTCTGCGATACTTTTTATACAATCCAAGTCGCAACTCCCTCTCCTTCTCTATTCGATGTTTTATGTCGCTTATTTGATGTAGTGTATCTTCAAGTTATCTCAAGTTGTGTACTTGCGGACGACGTGAGAGGCGTTGACCCAGGTAATCCAATAGATGTTCAATTGGCGATAGATCGGGTGACAGGGCTGGCCATGGAAGCAGAGGCGAATTATTGTTCGCTAGGTACTGTGTTGAAACACTGGCTGTGTGCACTCTTGCATTATCTTGCTGGAAGGTGTACATATCCTGGTGCTGATGAAAGAATGGGATGACGTGATTTGCCAATATGTATTCCTGTAGTAAAGCCCCCACCCCCCACCCCCACGCCCACCCCCACGCCCACCCCCATCCCCACCACCACCACCACACGTGTGTCCACGGCAGGTAGTCAATTTCAACGTCATGACCTACACGTGCACAACATGCCTACACCCGCTACTTGTAACAAACCAAATAGGTTTGCCCAAATTCTGTGCACTGCCTACTTGTCTCAAACACGTTTTGTGAGTTGGTTCAACATATCTTGGTTTACCAGTAAGTTTGGTTTGGTTTGTTGTTTAACGCCGCACTCAGCAATATTCCTGCTTTATGACGGCAGTTTGTAAATAATCGAGTCTGGACCAGAAAATCCAGTGATTGACAACAGGAGCATCGATCCACGCAATTGGGATCGATGACATGCATCAACCAAGTCAGCGAGTCTGACCACCCGATCCCGTTAGTCGCCTTTGACGACAAGCATAGTCGCCTTTGACAGCAAGCATGGGTTGCTGAAGACCTATTCTACCCCGGATCTTCTCGGGTCTACCAGGAAGTGTAGTGATTTTTGTGTGTTTGTGTTTGTGTGTGTGTTTGTGTGTGTGTGTGTGTGTGTGTGTGTGTGTGTGTGTGTGTGTGTGTGTGTGTGTGTGTGTTTATTGATACAACTGCTCGAAACCCACCTGTACAAAGCCAAAAGGAAACATGTTTGACGTTGCTCCATCTGAGCCCTGGCTGAACTTGACTCTCCAGTCGTCAATCATGCCAGGAAAGGTGCAGTTATATAAATCAAGGTCGCCGACATTCGCTTCTCCTGGAAATATTTACAATCATACAATAAATTCTAATTTAAAAAGTATTCCGTATCAATCAATACATGAAGGGCCTCCATTGACCTACCTTGGTACCAAATGGCGCCGTAGATTGTCATGTTAACGAAAGGATGCATCATGGCATTCCAGAGAACAGAATCCCCCTGGGGTGGAAGGACCTCCTGCGTGCCATTTACATGTTGGCTTGAATCCCTTCTGTATAGGAGAAAATAGGATTAATTTTAAGACTTCACATTAAACATTATCGCATATCATTGAGGATGCATGCCATCTATATTCAGTCGAAAGTTAATGTGTATCTTAAATAGAAATACATTGAATAAGGAATACACAATTAATACTAGACCGTATTTTGAATATACATGTATATGCATATTAAGTTTGGAACGGGTGTACAGCCAATAGAATAACCTGCTCGCAGCTCGGAATTAAAGATCGTCTGTCCCTCGTGAATAATGCCGAAAGTCACTGTCTTCACACTATTAATCCACTCGGGACACACACTCCATAATGTAGCGCGTGGGTTATTCTTTAAATGTTATCATTGTTTACATGAAAATGCAGTACAAGATATGATTAATTACAGGCATCTCTTTACCTGCATTTCGAGAGTGAGTCTTGTGTGGACCAGGTCTCTATACGGGTCCCTCCCCAGGACGAGGCCACCAGTCCTATAGGCTTGTTGAGAGTGTTGTACAAGTACTTGCCATACAGCCAACATAACATACGGCAGAGACCAACTGTATCTAGAACACCAGCATTTCTTTCAACACAAGGCAGGATGCAAAACTATATGCAATATAGTGGTTGTGGTCGTGTTGTGTATCTTACGATCGAGGAGTAATGAGGGTGTCGTGTATATTCTCATTGCCTAAATACTTCGCAGGTAGTGGGCTTCTGTAATACTGTGACATGTGTTTAACCGGGTAAATACCATTCAGTTAATTGTTCATGTTCAATTATATCATCGCAACAGGATCTCAGATCACCTCTAGAGGTTCTATTGCGTGTTTAAAACGCTCAGATCCATCGCTAGAGGTTTTGTTGTGTGTTTGTAACACTCACCCGGATTTGGGGCTGACCAAGGTTCTTCTACGTCTATAAGGTCGTACAAGGGAGTAGACGATTGATTCAGCTGAACAGTAAACACCTGTATGCAAGGGTAGCTCCGAGAAACTTGTAGTTCTGCAGATGCATTGTTGGCCTACAACATGTGACAGTTAGGACAATGGAGAAAACAAACGAGAACACAACGATAGACACTTAAGAAGTTGAAATGAAACAACAGTATACCCAAGATAACTCTTCAGATAGAGTAAACCCGCATACATGATAGTTTAATACAAGAAACTATTACGGTTGAAAATGACCTTGATAAAGGTACACCTTGTATGGAAATGCAAAATGGTATTTCCAGTATGCACTCGGACAAAGCGCTTGGATGAACAGGACTACCTATAGAGTTTTTTGGTTACAGGCCGGCAAAGCCACATTTCGAAAAAAGATAGCCCAAATCGATGTGGCTCTCGCGGCAATGGTTATGGTTGCGTGACACCCTAATTATCCCCCTTAGGCAAAGGATTACCGCAAGGCAAACATTTCACCAAATGCATTGTTTTTAGAAAGTAATCCCCTTATCGTTAATGTCAAACAGTAGGTTAGTAAAAGTTGGGAAATCAGTCAGTCATTACAAGTCTTTGGTCAGAAATTCTTATCCAATCAAAATTGGCGTTACATACTTTGGACCAATAACAGTAAAGGCGCAGTTCCAGCTCCTCTGCCTCTCAACTATATAAAACCATGCAGATGCCCCTTTGGTATCACGTCTGCTCAAGAATAAATACTGGAACTGTCGCCATCAACTCTGTGATTTATATTCTCAACTTTATGTTCTACGGTAAGCTGGTTTCCCTTGTTCAAATTATTTACATGTGTACTTTTTGTTTAGAAATGATAGAAGTTAGACCAAATAACTCTTAAATATGCAGTGAAGTTATCTCACTTGAACTGAGTACAGGTAATGTATTTATGTTGTCTTTGTACAAGGTAAGTAATTATCGGGAATGTTTGTGTTTATGACGTTCTGTTCAGTGTTGTTGCAATTAATTATAAAATGCAGTTCATATTTCTATTATACTGCTAATAATTATCATTAATTGTATGTCATACTTTGTTGTGAATAGTTGTATTTTAAGTGTATTATACAAATCTTAACATTGTTGAGTTACCGCACATTTATCGTTAGTGTTAATATTATTGATAATATTGTAGATAGGCTAGTTATGGAAATGCCAAGGGCAATACCTATCGTAAGCCTCCAGCTGTTTGTATGTTTACATATCTCAGCCATATTATTAAAATAAATAAATCTTCATTATCTTGATAGATGCAAAGGTGGTAGTCTGTATATCTGTGTAATCTTATGTGTATGTGTTTAGTCTCGAGTTTAACTATGTCCTTTCTATTTTCAGTATCCAGTTAATTGTAATATGTAAATGATGTCAACTATAGCCAGTCATCTTCCCGCCATTGTCAACTCTACCATGCTAATTCCCCCAACAATCAATTATCAACTCTATATTGATTGAATGTTAAATTGTAATATTATGTAATATCTTATGTACATCTTTATTATTGTAATAGCTTGAAATTGTGTATTGAATGTATCTTGATCACATCTGCTCAAGAATAAATACTGGAACTGTCGCCATCAACTCTGTGATTTATATTCTCAACTTTATGTTCTAAGGTTACCTATATATGTGTGAGAGCGCACAGCACACGCGCGTTCTCAGTAGGATGAAAACCCCATATTTCTGTCCCATACATAAGAAATCACATATGTGCAACAAAACGTTATAATAAGAGTTTCTAATTCTAGGCTGTAACATCAACACATCTTTCCTCGTCTGTTGAGGTAATGCCTTCTGAGTCCAACAGCAAGAACCACAACTCGAAGGCTGTACACCCAAGTATTTATAGCTAGAAACAATTTCCACATTTAGACATCCAGCAATAATCTCATTAAAATCATATCTAGGTTCTCGCTACCTCTATTATTATCGGTAGATAGAACTACGATGTGGTTTCAATGTGATTGATCCAGCAAACAATTCTCATATCTTTTCAGCCTACCAGCTTTTCTAAATTCGATTACTATACTATAATCAAGATTTATTTTAACTGTCACTTATCACAATAAGAAGTTAATTAACCCAGTCGTCTTGGAGGCCTGTAACAGTACTATCAAACCAAAAGATGTCATCAGCAAATAAAAAAAATATATTTATGTTCATAAATCAATATTTATCTGCATTGAAAAAATGGACTACATGATAAAAAAAATTATAAAACATATATATGGCCATAACTGGTAACCTTGATGGACTGCGAACATACAGTCCAAGAAAGTGTACAAACATTTTCCAATGAAACACAAGACAGTTTTGTACATGTTATAAATTAATCTAAACGTGTTCCCTTTCACGCCACCAATTCAAAACACATACAAAAGAGTCCAAGGCAGCTTTCAGATGGATGAAAGGACAATGACGTGTTCCTTGATGTAGTGACACACATTTGCTAATAATAGTGTCATTGTCATTGTTGGATGTTTGTAAATCTCTCCGGAACCCAGCCTTTTCACCTACAATAACATTTTCTTCTGCCCATTTATTTTACCAAATGCACATCATATTAGATGATAGTTTACCGGCCACAGTAATGTCAATGGCCTATATTTAGAAGGTTCATTTAAAACTTCCTGTTTCATGAATAGGTATAATTACTCTAAGGTCGCACTAGTCAGGATAACAGTAAACACGTCTTTGAGCAAAGCAATACATGCAGAGGGGCATTTTAATATTTTAAAAAACGGTGTCTAGCCGGGAGAGCCACATTTCAGAAATGGCTATTGCCGGTAGAGCCACGTTTTCAGCTGAGTGCATATCACCTATTCTAGCAGGTAATTAATTAATCCGATTACCGATACCTTTATATGAGTGTCCCATATTTATATTACTAAGCGTGGTGTCCTTTAGAGATACCTTTAAATGAGTGTCCCACATTTAAATTACAAAGCGTGGTGCAGAAAGAAGGTCTGGTGATGGACTATAAGGAAGATGAGGAGGTGAAGAAGCTGGTGAGAAGAGCTGCTGCCCTCCCTCTAGTACCTCGTGACAAAGTGGATGATGTGTGGCTTGATGCCATTGCTGACTCCCCTGCTGGCCCTAAAGTGACTGCCTTCATGGACTACGTGACAACCAGTTGGGTTCAAGGAGGGGCCTTCATGCCAGAGATTTGGAACCATTTCGAAAACCAAGGCCACCGTACCAACAATCACCTGGAAGGGTGGCACACCAGTGATCAGATCCTTCAAGAAGAAAGAAGTACAAGGCAATCGATGCACGTATTGCGTCCCTCAAGATCCAGCTCCTGAACCAACACCTGAGTGAGATGGAATATGCTGACCACGTGGGCGACCTCCTTCATCTGCAGTAATGACATTAAATCCATTATGATATTCATATGCTATTCATATTCATCAATGTAAAGTTTTGATGAATATGTTATCCTTGTTGAATAAAAAATGAGAAACCAAGTCTTGTTTTGTTATATACGGTAACCTGTTAGAATCACAAAGCATGTTTTGACAGCATGTGGCTTTGCCGGCCTGTAACCATAATTGGAGGTGACGGGTAGGTAGACACTGACAGTGATTTAGCTACGCTCACTAGTAGACGTTGACGGGTATAGAATTAAAATAGCAGGGGATTACGTTTGGACAATGGGCATGTTGATTTTGTGCCTATGGGTATGAATTTGGACGGCTTATTGTTTATGTAAGTAGGATGTAAAATGAAAAAGCCTGAATAACATATACCAAAGTTATATTAAGTTCATATAAAACATATGGAAAGTAAAATAATTAAAATGAAATAGAAGTAGAATAATAAAGGTAGCTAATTTAAAATGTACAAGAATTTGGATATACAGGTATATAAGATTAAGTTGGGAATATCTTATTATAATATAAGCTGTAGTTTTGATAATTTGTATTTAAAATAAGGTAAGGAATTTTCAACGAATTGGGACAAATATGTACACGATAACACTTTGACCAAATGTATTAAATATATATGACAAATTATGTAGGCTTATACTTCTTAGAAAAGCCACTCCAAATATGTGGCTAGAGGTGAAATGGGACTTTTGGGTTAAGGTTAATCAACATATCAGAATAATATAACACTGGATAAGATTATGTTCTCAACACGGAAATATTATTCTTCAACTCATGTGTGCTGACCAATATGGGTGCTGAAAAGGGATCAGTGTGTGGCACTTGAAGTTAAACAATTAGTTTTCATCTGTGGATTAACCAGGTCGTTTTCTGAACAAAACTAGTGATGTTGAAGTTGTATTGACAATCATTTGTTTTCATGCTTAGATTATGGCCTCATGATTTCCGAAAGCAGAAAGTTTAACAATTCCACATGTGAGAGATTTTGCCTACTTTGTAATCCCTGCATGAGAAAATGTTCTTAACATCCAATGTTTAGCTAAGTTTATTTTCCATGCCATTAAAATGCGCAACAAGTTCCTTGTTTTAAGTGTCGCCATCCATCCATTACCATATCGAGCGTGAACTGCATGTTGCTCTGTCCAGAACAGATCCACACATCACCAAACAGAACATCGGCGAGCTGTATGCTTCCGAGGGAGGATGTGGCCGTTACTCTGTGGGGGGTGTCTCCAGCAGGCACTACAGGCAACTTAACAAACCACATTCCCTTGCCCCCAACGGATCTAACAGTGGTGGACACCGGGCGCTGTCCGTCCACCTCCACCTTCACGCTGTCCCCCATCTGACTGGAGTAGTCCCACACTGTGGCAGGGTAAGGGCTAGCATGCAGTACCATGTGGTCATTGTAGTAGGAAGCAAAGCTAAACTCGCCCTGGCTTTGTGATTCCGCTCCACCTGTCACACAAACATCCTTAGCATTCTGAATCTAACATATTTCTGTAACATAACATTCATTGTTGCAATTTAAGTAGGAAATATAAAATACATTTAACATATTGTCTATTTTCTTTCAATAAATTTAACATCCGGTTGACCAACGAAACACTGGCGATCATGATGGTAGTAAACCGTTAGTCCATATAAGGAGATGCTGTACAGGCAAAATAATCTGCTCACAATACCTTCTGAAGCAATCGCCATTATAACAGCTGTAAGAACTAGTACCATGTTCAGGCAGTTTCAACACCAGCAATAGATTATAGCCGCTACAGTAACTCAAAACGGTAAGCTAAACCCGAAGTTGCTCACATACGTACTAAGATCATATTTCAGATATATATTCTTAATAAAAAAGTAGGGGATAACCGGAAATGACTTTCCATAACTGTAAGAGACATTAGTTGTAAGTGATAGCTGTATGATCAAATGAACGAATTGGGACCACATTACAACCGGTAGTGAAGTATGACGGTAGATGTTATGACCGCCAACCACATTGAGGGATGAGATGGAAACTTTCAAAGTTGACATTTTTGGATCAGTAAAGCGTAATACTGCCACGACTTACTAGACGAGCTATACTGCCTATGAGTCTCCCAGTGACGATTGGAAGAAGTCTGTCCCACTCCTCCTACATGGCCTGTCCCAATTCAGCCAACGTGGTCGGCGGCCTATGGTTCAAAGGGCAAAAGGTCTGAGCTCATTGCTGGCCATGACATTCTATGGATGTTGTGCTGCTGCGGGCGAGCATTGAACATCAAGGAAGTGCACAGTGAATCGGAACTCATGTTTAAACATGACCATCCACGACTACCCAAGTTTCGACGTTGTACACCATTGACGTCTGTTGGCAATATAAAGATTTGGACGGCACAACACGTGGCGGACGAGCTTGGAGAAGAAGTGCATGTAGACAATTTCTAATCGTCTGACCTGTACTCCAGTAGCCTGATGAAAGTTTGCAGCAATTTGATTCGCCGTTTGATTTCGTAGAGCCAGGTTTCGGATCAATCGATCCTGTACTTTTGTTGTTGACCTGAGACGCCCTGAGCGGGGTCTATCACCAACAATTTGGGTTTGTTGGTACATGTTGCATAGTCTGCTAATCACGTATTGGCCACTGCACGCTAACTTCTGCCAGTTTCCCGCATGCCAATTGTTCGTAGACGTTCCGCGCGTTGCAGACGCCGCATCGCTATTTCATACACAAACAATGAATGAAATCAAGAAAATCACAACTGTATGATAAGCAGAATCAATAAGATTGACAATAATGAGGGACCTCAGAGATTAATCAACCTTTCTTGAAAGTGTCAAAGTGGGGAATGACACCATAGGCACGTGTGTTTTGGTGTTATGCTTTACAGGCATAAAACGTTTAGTTTTTGCACATAGGATGTTTGTTGTCAACACTTATCGTTGTTCTAATACTTGGTCTTAACGTTTTTACTTTATTATCCCCTAACTTTTTCTTAAGAGTACATACAGTGACCTGAATACTATACTTCTGTATGTTGAATATATGTGTCACGGGAAAGACAAAACTATTAGCAGGTGCAGCCTCTTATCTATGGCTATCTAGTGTGTCACATGCTTCAGAACCAGTCCTGGCATGATAATCAATCGAATGTGCTTAATTATAGCATTGTTCATCTGAGCGATTTCTCTATATTTCAACTTGCATTTCTGTACGTTGGGGATTAGCGTTTGCATTTGTAACATGATCTCTTTTATCTGGCTGTACCATCAACTTAACTGCCCTCAGCTCCCTGCAGTTCTCCAGCCATCTGTGCCAAGCCTGTCCCCATGTGTACCATGTGGTTACGGTTAACTGGTGAGCGAAGGGAAGGTCCCCTCTGTCCAGTTGTAGTAACTCGTGACGACAACGACCCTCTCAGCTCTACTCCCCCTGCGGTTGATCTACATTACATATTCTATACAAATACTGTAAAGCATGAATTTTGTGTAGAGGGCTGGCCTAAAAAGTATCATTAATGGAATAAGCTGAGAATTAGAATTAGCATTAGAATTCGATGATGTAGTATTAGTATTGGCTGAGCGAAGTTCGATTGAAAACTATCATTTGCTCTCTTATAAAACTTAACTTCAACTGTCGATCTAACTTCTTTAAAAACAAAAGTAGGAAGGTTTACCCTCATCTTTCACGCAATAGAACATAAAGGAGCACCATGTACATGGTTGAATGGAAATGTTTGCTTATGTGACAATACTACTTGTCATTTAGCTGAAACTCTTCTCTTGTAGTGACAAGTGTTCTTGGTGTAGTCGTGTATAGTGTCCCAAGACGATATTATTGTCATGTACTTGATGGACTTCACTGTGTCCCGAATTGGTTGCACAATATTGACAATGATATTTTAGTATGTTAGGGGTGAGCAATATTCCAGCAATATCACGGCGGGGGACACAAGAAATGGGCTTCACACATTGTACCCATGTCGTGATTCAAACCCGGGTCTTCGGCGTTACGAGCGAACGCTTTAATCACTAGGCTACCCGACCGCCCCTTAACATGGAGAGAGGTATGGAGTTTATGGAGCTTATTTCTAACATTGGCATTGTTTATACAATTCTTAAATCTGTAGGATACTGCAACATAAACAAATTTAAACTTCAGTTGGTATTATTAAATTTTCTATCAGCAACCTCAATCAAAATCAAGGGGACTGGCCAACCCAACGCTGAGGCTGGTTTGTAACTCACATTCTGATTGGTACGTTAGACCTAGTAGTGTAGCCAATCACACAGACAAATGGAAATCAAGGGCAGGAACTACGTGAGTGCATCCAGGGGTTAGTGTAGGCTTATCAAAATACTTGCCCTGGAGATATAGAGGATGTGACATCACAGGTACACGCTGCTATCCTATGTTCATGTCATACCCCCGTTCACATGCCAGCTGATACTCATGTGAGTATCTTTACATATGTGAGTAAATTTACTCCTGGTGTGCAAATGGGTCATGTGAACGCATTTACTTACATATGTAACATTGCTCCTGGATGTATATTTACATGACCTAAAGAGGTCATGCAAAAGTATATTTACTTATAAGTATATTTACAAATGGTATGTATACTGAACAACAAAAGTTGATTTAATGCAAAGTTATGTTTTTTACCAAATCTTAAACAATTTCGGTTTGCAACAGATAAAAGACTCATGTAAGTGTTCAAATGGTTTAACTTGCCACATTGGCTTCAGAAAACGCGTGATTTCATATAAAAAAAAATGAACATGCCAAAATGTCACTTTACAAATCAATAGCGTGTGTGTCCACCTCTGGTTGCGATGCAAGCAACACATCTTCGTCTCATTGAATGGACCAGGCGTCTCACAAAGTCCTGTGGGATATCTGTCCATATCTGTTGGAGCATGTTTCGAAGTTCCTGGAGTGTCTGTGGAACACGTGGTTGACGTCGAAGGCGCCGATCCATCTCATCCCACATGTGCTCGATTGATGAGAGATCAGGGGAGCGAGCAGGCCAGGGGATGACATTCACGTTGTTTTGTTGAAGAGAATCCTGAACAAGTCGAGCAATATGAGGCCGGGCGTTGTCATGTTGAAAGGTTAAGCCTGGGCCATGACGACGCTAAAACGGTAGAACAACAGGGCCGATGACGGTAGCGTTGTCCATTGAGATTTCCCTCTACCACTATCAAACAGGTCCTCTGTACACCCCATACCATAAAGCTGCCACCCCCGAACCGATCTTCTTCCATGACACAATGATTGACGTTACGTTCACCTCAACGTCAGTACACGTCCCCAGACGCTGTCTGCACCACTGTAGACGTTCTTGACGGTGGTTTCCTGTCAAAATGGGACGTCTAGCGGGTCTTCTGGCGACAATCCCTGCACATCTGAGGCGACGACGTACGGTTTGTGAAGATATTCGTTGAAGGCCAGGGATGCTTCTTGCAGTCACTGTTGCAGGCTGGAATCGATTTCGTAGGTGTGTTGTTTGAATCCAGTTGTTTTGTTGATTATTGTTCACGAGTGGCCTGCCACTCCGAGGATGGTCTCTGACTGCATTCGTCTGTTGCCAATGTGGCCATTAAACCAAATGGTGTTTCTGTGGACGTTAAATTCTCTTGCAACATCACATTGACTCGATCCTGCTTCAAGCATACCAATGGCTGGCAGACAATCATTTTCGGACAGGCGTGTCATTTCGTAATGTTGAATAAATCCGTAATTTTGTTGGTTTTCTGAGTGGTTGTTGTCAGCACGATGCTAAACAATGCATATGGAATCCCGTTAACGCACAAGTTTATATACCCATTCTTGGGTAGTGAAATGCATGGAGCTTGCATTAAAGTCAACTTTTGCATGGAATGCATGCTTTTCTGTAGCAGTTGCGTTTTTGTGACTTGATTCCATACATGTACTACAATATTGATAACCAAACTTTACTTGTTTGAAAAATACACTAAAATATTGGTGTCACAGGAACTTTTGTTGTTGAGTATATTTTGTGCCATGTGAATGCAAAACTGTTTCATCGTGCCTAAAAATAGCAATATATGACAGGATCTCAGATCAGGCAGTCATTCAAAACATGTATACAGGCCAAGTCGCTTACAGGCTGAATAGAGGAAAATGGCAACCAGAAAATATAAAAAAACGAGGTTGTTCTTGGACTGATGAAGAAACCGAGGCTCTTCTCGGCGTTTGGAGTGATGAAAACACAGAAGACTAGTTGGACGATCCAAAACGGAACAAAGGTGCAATATATGAACATTTGTCATCAGAATTGCAGAATCGGGGCTTTGAAAAATCAAGCGCACAATGCAAGATCCGCATGCATACTTTAAAGAGATCCTTTAGAGAGTGCAACAAGCAGCTAAAAAACCTGTGGCAAAGGCCGAAAACTATGCAAGTTTTACAACAGATTGAATGAAATCCTTGGAAATCGGGCAGCCACCTCACCTGTGAAAGCATGACAAGAAAGCAGAGATTGATCGAGTCTGATGATACAGATAAGTCTGATATTGGTAATGATGATGACCTGGAGATGGGGACAGAAACAGTAGATACTGAAGCAACAGAGACCGGCACAGATTTAGTAATTGAGTCCAGAGAAGACGAAAAGAATGGTCGTGGAGAAAATACTACAGAGGATGGAGAAATGAAGGCAAAGGAAACTGAAAAAGAACCTAAAAAGAAGTCTATAGAGAAAAGACAAAAGAAAACATGATTGGAAGTGGCCCTAGGTTCAGTCATGAAAGGCTTTGGAGAAAGTAATGAGAACTTCGAGAAGATGTGGAAACTAAAAAGGTTGATGCAGAGTTAAAACAAATTGATCTAGAGCAACAGAGGATCAAATCTGAGGAACGCCAAAAAACGTGAAGAACGGGATCACCAGTTCAGAATGATGCAGATGATTTTAGTAAGAATGACGCCTCAGTCGCATCAGCACCAGTCAGCTTCCCCGCCTGTCCTGGATTTCAGCACCCAACACTGACCGGCAGTTCCATCGCCAGGCCTCCACAAGGTCCAACTGCAACGTATCATATGATGACTCAGGAGATTCCTTCTATAACTTGTAACTGATTTCATTAAGGATAACATTTTGTTTTTATTATGAAAGTTGTTGAGAAAGCAACTACATTGTTTAAAGGAGCAATAAACACAGTATGCAGTCTGAAGAGGAACGACCAGTTTTGTTTTCGAAACAAACTTTAAGAAGAGGTTTGTCTCTGATACTGCAATGATTTGTGCGTTACTGTTGTCCGATGTTCACACAATTTCCTTTTTCGGTATCAACATTCAAGGTATTGCGGATCTGAGGTCAACTTTCCCACGATAGCATGAATGATTGTTGCTGCTAACCAATGTACTGCTATGTCATCCCTCTTTTTAGCCGACCATTTAGTAACCGTCCGTGTGTGCAATATGGATGATTTGAATGGTAGACTAAATATAGTGATGACATAGCTCTACATTGAATAACAGGCGCAAGTTTTTATAGTATCTGTGGAGCGTCGCCTTAAACCTGTAATACCACAAGAGTTGATTATTTCTGTTGTTCGAAAGTGACATGAAAATATCAAACTGGTAAGGAAACCACTTCCCTTTCATTTCACTACTCTGTTGTAATATCCACATGTTTGAATCGAAAACATTAAACAATATGTTGAACAGTTATTTATTGAACATTTTCTGTTGAAATTGTGAAATAAAATTGACTTCAGTTTGTCATTCTCTTGTTGATCTTCCACAGTCACATTCAAATGATATTGCTATACACAAAAGAGTTTAAATTACAGAGACTGTTCACACTGAGACAAAATATGATGCAAGGTCAAAGCATGTCCTCCCACTCCACAATCTCCTCCTGCTGCTCTTCCATATAAGCCAGCTGTTCCTCAAACTCCCCACGTCACATCTCACACAGGTTATGCAACACTACACGGGTCATCACGACTGTGCTTGCAAATTCCACTGACACATCTAGTCTTTTCTGGAGACACCACCATCTACCTTCTAGCCGACCAAATGCATTTTCAACAGTCATCCTGGCTCGACTGGGTCTATAGTTAAATTGCCTCTGAGTAGAAGTGAGGTTTGCCTGATTGGTGTAAGGTTTTAAAAGCAAGGTTTTAAAGGGATACGCAGCATCAGCAACCAAGGTAATTGGCATAATAATTTCCTTGTCAGGGATAGTAAGTTTTCTTGGCCATTTGAGAAACAAGTAATTGTTTTCGCCTTTATGAAACAGATCTGAATTTCCAAAGACACGGGTGTCATGTACTCTCCCTGGCCAGCCAATGTTGATGTCAGTGAAGATGTACTTGTGGTCACATACCACTTGTAGGATGATTGAATAGAACCCTTTCCCATTAATATAATCTCCGTGGACATGAACTGGGGCTATTATGGGAATGTGTGTCCCGAGTAGTATAGGTAATGGGGGTTCTGGCTGACTTCCACTGGAGCCGGATTCATATACCTATACTGCTACTACAGGTAGCATTTTTTATGTGTAAATGACTATGCGATTCAATGATAGTCATGAGATTAAGTTAAATTGACTCCAGCTCACCACCACCTGGAGTCTATGATATAATTTTTTATAGGTAATGGGGGTTCTGGCTCACTTCCACTGGAGCCGGATTCATATACCTATACTGCTACTACAGATGGAATTTTTTATGTCAAAATGATTATGCGATTCAACGATAGTCAGCTAAATTGGCTCTTGCTCACCAATACCTGGGGCCAATCATTGCTTTAGATGAGCCTAAATGGTAATAAAAATATTCTTCATTATTTTTATCAATAAAGCGATATTCAACATTTTTATTAAGTTCTTCGTTCATTTTACTAGGAGACCAGACTATATAACAACACTCTTTTTGTAAATTGATAAGAAACAATTGATAACCGTATTTGGTTGGTTTGACATCACTGATATAATAAAAACCTTGTGGTAATTCTCTCCATTTAATAGTTTTTTCCATTATTATATATTTATGTAAGCATTTGTCTAAATGTGATCAAACGATAGTAAGCAATTTATTTTTAATCTCCAACCAGTTCTTTGGTTTTTGCACGGAATAATTGACGAGCTTGTTGCCTCCCCTGTTCTATGAACTTTTTTTTCTCATCTTCGCTAATACCACTGGTCTTATGAGATTTTGATCGAATCTCCTGCTTCATTTCATTGTATTTGGTGAGTTCCGACAGCTAAACGAAACTCATCCTCGGATATCTTACAATCGGCCATTGCTGTCGAAATATGATCCTCAATGCTGTTCAACTTTGCTTCGGCGAGTATTCGAATACTATCGTGTTTTAATGCTTTCTTTTGCAACCTACGAGAAATGAATTTTATCGCTATTCCTGCCAGTCCCGAGACTCCGGCGGTTATTTCCATGCCGAGCACGATAGGCGCGGCGATTATAGTTGATAGTAAACCGACACCGGCTACACCGAGTCCCATGCCAGCTACTACAAGAGCCATGTCAACTCCGTCCAGAGCATTCACGGCTCTGCGATACTTTTTATACAATCCAAGTCTCAACGCCCTATCCTTTTCTATTCGATGTTTTATGTCGCTTATTTGATGTAATCGAAATCCATCAACAGTTTCCATCTTTTCAATTGCTTCATCGAGCGCTGGATATAAACTCAAAGTGTACATTACGAATATATAATAGTCTTTAATTAGTCTTGCTTAAATGTTTTGAGAGTATACATCAACCTTATCAAATGTATATTATACGGCAAGAATATCTTAGAAAGAGAAATTCTGTCACTTTTAATAATTTGAACCCCCTCGAGGGTTGTAACGGGTGATGCTCCGACATGAATAATACTGCAACGTTGACGCTCGTGTTCCTAGAGCCATTTAATCGATAGACCTGGTAATATTTCGAAGGTATCTACCGGTGCATCTCCAAACAAGACTTCAATAATAAGCGTAGAAATATTAGGTATTGCACTCAAGTTAACTTTAATATCATAGAATTCAGCAATCAAATTTAAACTTACATTTTGGATTGCCGGACGACTATATAACATATGACCTGGTTTTTCTGGCAGTGGAGAGACTAACACACTTTTTCGTTTTGACGGGATATAGGCCGCGAGTACGATGCCACTATTTATTATCTTAGTTAAATTATGTCCCTTACCCATCATCACATAAGGTGGGATAATTGCGATATTCAGTAGCCACTTGATGTTTGCTTCAACCATAGTCCATTTATTCTCACTGTTGTAAATAATATTGTACGAAGTGGTTTTAAGGTGTCTACTAACGTCGACATCGCTTAAATCTTCTAGATTTTCCGGGAATATAACTTCTTTCCGCTTGTATTCATTATTGTGTAAGTTTAAAGCGTATAACTTACCATTGTTACCGGGTTTACCGAATCCTTCCGTGTCTCCGAGATCGGAAAGCGCAATTGTATTACATTGTCTTATCGTTCCAGGGCCTGATGCATCAACCATTATTTATAATATGGAGTGTTACACTTAAGTATCCTATATGTACAGGTTGGTGTTTTACATCTAATACAGAAATTTTGAGGTCTGAAATAATACCACTCTTTAATTTTTTATATTGTAATGACGAGAAAGATTCCGTTCTACCACTATTATATTTTTCATTTTTCACTGGAACACTTCTGAGTAGAGTTGAAGGACTTTCTTGTTGAATATTATCCGTCGTGCTTATTTGGTCAAGATGGATGAACAACTCTTTAAAGGGAACTAAATCAGACAATGTCTCTCCATCAAATGTTGACTTGAATATTGCTAAAATTCCGCGTGTAAATCCAAGTGTAGCTGATAAGTTCCCTACAATCCGTACACCTTTTTCTCCAGTGTCGAATTTCAACATCCCATTCGACTCATATTATGTTAGACTAATTCCATTAGGCTTAAAAATTTCATCATTGAGTGAGCATACGCTGTAATACCCATCAGGTATAATAATGAATTTATTATAACACATATAAACACATCTGAGCTGAGTTGAAGGACTTTCGAGTTGAATATTATCCGTCATGCTTATTTGATCAAGATGGATGCACAACTCTTTATAGGGAACTAAGTCGGGCAAATTAACCCCCTGTGCTGATGTCTTGTATATTGTGTCAGTTAAGCGTGCAAATCCAAGTGTAATTGATAAGTCCAATAAAATCATTGCACGCTTTTCTCCATGGTCTAATTTCAGTAACCCATTTGACTCATTTTGTGTTAGACTAACTCCATTAGGCTTAAAAATTTCATCATTGAGTGAGCATACACTGTAATACCCATCAGGTATAGTAATTATTTTGCCTGGACTAACTCCATCAGCTATCATTATCCTCTTATTATCTTTCGCAGCATTTATATTGGTCCACAGTGGGTAATACGTTACATCGCATAGAGCGACTTTGAGCTGACCATCCGAGTTATCGATTGTATGAAGCAGTTCAATAGACTAACATACATATTAAATATACAATGATACTATATCATAACTTAAATATGAAATCGAGATACATTACTAATCAATCGATTATAGTAACTGCCTCTGGTGCTGAATTTTTAGTTAAATTCCCCGATATCTTTAAAAATTACAGAGTCACGGCAACTAGCGATAAAATGGTGCACGATTGGTTTCACAATCCGATGCAATTTTGGCAGAATCAGTTAAACTTTGCCGTATGGTGTGCCACAACGGGATGTGGCGTATCTCTTTACGCTCCAGGATTTGAACTGAATAAGTCTGTTATAACATTTCACGTGTACTATCAGATTAGACGTATACTTAAAGAAAGAAGATCAATATCCGGAGCGCCACGCAGTCGCAATATTCCTTTACTATCTATCTCAAACTTTGAATATTCACGAACAATAGGACTATCATCTTTAAATGAATCGTTATAATCATTGACGGTTGATTGTAAAATTTCATCGTTAAGATTCGTGCCACCAAAGTTGGTTTCATCAGTATCTTCGATTGGATTCTGGTTATCAAAGTCATCAAAGGTACTTAGATCTAAGTCATTATGTTCAAAATTAGCCATATTTATATTAAACATAGGGTACATGTTTTCAATATAACAATGTCTTCGCAATACGGACGCAAGTTAAACCCACAACGTAGACTTCGAGATCCATTAGGGGTCAAGGCAGTTCGTCAGTCTGTTACTATAACTAATAACCCTAGTACCATCGATCAGAATCAAACGCTTCTGGTTCGCTTTCCTAATCTCGGCGCACACGATGTGTTAGTTCCGGGAACTGTCCGACTAGCATTTACGATTAGTTTGACTTCTACCGACGTTAACAGAGAGCCCGTTCAGAACATAGGTCGTGCTATCGTTAAGAAAATCGCTATTAAAATTAGCGGTAATGAGGTTTTGAGTATCGACGATAGCGATGTATACTATTGCTACATGGATCTCTGGAGAACGGATAAAGAGCGGGAAAACTTACAGTACCAAGGTACTTGTAATAAGAACACATTGAAACTGCGCGTAGGTGCTGAAAATGGTGTTGATACCAACGAAAAAGATAAGGCCGTTGCCGACGCATTAGGTAACCGATTCTATGTTCCCCTAGACTTTGAATTACTAGATTCCCACATGCCTTTTTATCAAGCATGCTTAGGTGATAGGTTAGAATACGAACTCACTTTTAAAGACTACGGTAGAGTAAGCAGAGCTGCTGATGATGCTAGCTATTCCATTGACGATATCTCACTGGAGTACGATATGATAACGGATCCCGAATTAGCCAGACAAATTCGTAACCATTATTCGGGAAGTTTAGCCATTTTGTACAATCGCGTGCTGCGTCATCGAAAGATCACGGGGGACAGAAAAGATATGATGTGGAATATCAATCTAAAAGTCCCCACGAGGTCATTGAAGGGTATTTTAATGTTGTTCGAGGACCCCTCCGATGCGTTTAAAAGAAATACCGAAAAGTTCTACAATCCCAAGATTACAAAAGTAGAATTGACTATCGAGGGCGTTCCTAATCAACTATATAGCCAAGGAATGCTAGCGTATCACCAGTGGGATGAGATTAAAAAACTTCCTTCTATAAAACATTCTCCGGAAGTTAACGCGGTCGTGAAAGATCTGTCTCTCGGGAGTGTATCGATGGGTGAATACCTCACCACAAAGTACGCGCTATGGCTAGACATGCGAACAACGGACGATGACCAACTACACGGCAGTGGGCGGAGAATAGAAAATGCTAGCGAGGGTGCCACCATACAGATAACGAAGCTTCAGGAATCGGCTGGTAAATTAAACATATATTTGTACGTGATTATGGATGCGCAACTTAATATACAAAATGGGAGATTTGTGCAAGCAATCTATTAATAATCTTTTACCTAAAGATCCGCACTGCGCTATCATATGCGGGCAAACGGGCTGTGGAAAAACAGCTTTTATTCTAGATATTTTACAAAGTCATTATCAGGACATTTTCGATCATATTATTATTCTGTGCCCGACTATAAGCGTTAATAAAACATACCTATCGAGAGATTGGGTAATGAATGACGACGGGGTACGCAGAGTCGATCCGGGCGATCGTTTACAAGACTGTTTACGAGTATGTCACGAAAAATACAAAGGAGAATCAACCCTTTTCGTAATAGACGATTGCAGCGCGAGTAAAGAACTAACCAAAAAGAAAGATATGCTTTCGTATTTAGCATTCTCCGGTCGGCATACTCAACATAGCGTTTGGGTACTTACTCAAAAATACAACTCTGTCCTGAAAGATCTCAGAGAGCAGACCAAATGGGTAGCGCTGTTTCATTGCAAAGACCGAGATTCATTAGAGGAATGTTTACGCGAAAATGACGTCATTTATACCAAGGGTGAACGAGATAAAGTCAGAAAAGTGTTAGCAGCAACGAAGCACTGTAAACTCGTATTAAAAACCGATCAACCAGCTGCTTATGCAATTGCTTAGCAAAATGTAGCAAAATTATAGCAAAATTATAGCAAAAATATAGTAAAATTATAGCAAATTGTAGCAAAATTATAGCAAATTATAGCAAAATGTAGCAAATTGAACATTAGCGGTTAATATTACATAAAATGTGGTTCGAAATCCTCATTCTTTCGCAACAGCTCATTATTACGGGATGTATTGGATATGTCATATTATATTATGTTAGACTTAAATATCTCCTTAGGTATTACATTATGGAATGCGACGAACTCATCGAACAAATGCTCAAAGAATCTTTAGATAAACATAGAGAAAGACTCACCGCTTTGGTAGCCAGTGGAAAATGTTCCCAATATTTGGGGGAAAATTATACCATCGAAAAAATTGATAACATGACCGACGAAGAGATTAAAAAACTGTACGCGCGTTACGAGTCTAGACTGGGAGCTACCATGACTAAAACGATAGGGTTGTCTATATTACAACTATACACAGACGTAGCTAGTACGTTTCTCCCCATCCCGGCAGAACATCGCATGTATTTATGCGAATCTCGAGAGAAAGACCCATTCATCGAACACGCTATAAGCTCAGTGAGCTGTGAGTTTTATCATAGATTCGGAATGTTCTTAGCTCCGTTCACCACAGCTTTAATAACGGCTAGGTATTGTCAATTTAAACATACATGCCCACTTAATAATAATGGAGACTCAACAGGTGACACCACAACAGATTGTGAACACGCAACCACAAGTGAACGAGGAACAACAAGTGAATGAGGAACCACCACATGTGAATGAGGATGTGAATGCACCACAAACACAAAAACAACCCAGAGTTACTAAGAACCCAAAAAAAATAGCTGCAGGAAGAAAGGGAGGGCTGGCGCGCAAAGCAAAATTAATAAATAATTCAAATATTAATCCGATTAAAACATGGGCACTAGTAGGAGTTGCTGGTATAGCGGCTGTATGGTTCTTTTATAAGACCGCAGAAGAGAAAACGTCACCCCCGCCGCAACAACAAGTTCAATTAGAGGTTAGCCCTCATATAATGCTATAAGAAGCATGACTACTCCAGTTACAGACGGTAAAATGTTGGTAAACGCGACGTATCATTCAGCGGTGGTCACCGGCTTGGCCATTGGCTATGCCCGTATGGCTAAAATGATTACTAAAGCCACACCTCCCAAGCTAGATTTTAATGGATTTGATACAGGTATGATGGTTCTGGATATTGGATTAGCAATGGCAACGAAGGATATGCTCAACAAACAAGGACTTATCCCAGAAGACTTAATGAAGTAATTAAACATTTGAATATTTTATATTCATATACTATGGCAACAATTGCGATGATGGTCGGTGGAGCTGTTGTTAATGCTCTAGCTTTTTTGGGGAGTAATTATTTATTTTCCAGTATGAGGGAATCAAACGCTAAAGTAGTTGAAGAGGAGCGTAAACGACATAACGAAGCTTTAGAACAACTCCAAGCAGCCCAGTTACAATATACGCAGCAGAGAATTAAGAGATTAGACTTTATTCATGAACAACTGATTAAGGAAGGACATTCAATTAAAACGTTTAAGGATGTCGAATATGCCATGCACGAATACTACCTCGTTTTTGGGAAAAAACTTGACCCAATACCGAGACCAACAATGAGTCAGTTTTATACACCGTCAGAGGAACAAAAGAACCGCGAGGTCACATTTGTGATGATGGGATTGACTGCTGTATTGATTTTCAGCTATACAATAGCTACGCAGTGAGAGCTGTGGCTATGCATAATCAATATCTCACCAGTGTAGCTGTGATTTGCATTTAGACAAATGATATGATAGATGTATAACCATGAATAACTGCAAGTTTACACTCATGGGGAAGACGACTCTATGTAATCGACGCTGTGTTGATATTTACTGCAGCATACACAATTATTACATCAAGCGTGGACACATAAACTATACGTGTTCTGAATGCGGGATAGGCGTCAAAGGTTGTTATTGTTTATGTAAGAAACTCGCTGCTGATAGGGTCAGGAACCAGATTATTTATGCTAGGAAGAGAGATTACATCAATGAGAGGAATAGGTTGGGGAGAATACGTATTTAGATATATGAAAACAACCAATTAGACATTTGTCTCATTTTGCATATACCATTCAACCACAATGGTATTTGTCAGAGAGTTGAAGGCTATGGCAAAGCAACGTGGTCTACGTGGATATTCTCGTATGAGAAAAGCTGAATTGATTACCTTACTAGGTTTGGAATACAACAAACCCCAGACTGTTAGAGAACTCAAAGCTCGAGCGAGAAACAGTGGGCTGAGAGGTTATTCTCGAATGAGAAGAGCTGAATTGATCACTTTACTAGATAATAATAATGATGTTCAACCTAATGATGTTGATGATATTCAACAAAATAATAATAATCAACAACAACAAGAATTAATATTTGTACCCACATCCGCCGGCGTTGGTAAATATCTAAGAGGTTGGAAGATGGATATTAATTCCAACATGGATGTTAATGATATTAAGCCCATCATATCAAGTAAAATTAACGAGGAGTTAGATGATTTACATAGTATAAAATACCAGCTGACGATTAAAATGTCATTGAGTAAAAGTAACACAGACGATAGCGTCGAATATACCGAACCATATTTCCGTAGCAATCAAGAAGTTATAACCGAATCCGATACTATAAACGATTGATGGATTCATCAATTCAGAGGATACAGGAAACTTTAGAACGCTGGACTAATGGAGGTTCGGGTTGGGGTGTGGATAAAATCGATAGTTTATATTTAGATATAGCAAATTATATGACTTTCAAAGGTGGATCTTATATAGATTTACCCCCATATTATAAGAAGAAAAAAGCCATAATTAACGTAAAAAATAAATCCGATGATTGTTTAAGAATGATGATAAGATCTGCATTGTTCCCCGTAGACAAAAATCCGGATAGACCTTCTAGCTATCCCCAAAATGATGGACTCAACTTCGATGGTATAGACGAACCTACACCAATATCGCAAATTGATAAGGTGGAAAAGCAAAATAATTTAGCTATAAATGTTTTCGGACATTCTAAAGGAATTGTTGTACACAGGATAAGCTCCGCTCCGGAACATATCCCCAGAATCAATTCATTTTTGATCGAAAAAGATGGAAAATATCATTATACGTGGATAAAGAGTTCAAACAGGCTATTATACGATCAAACTAAATATAAGGAAAAGAAATATTTCTGCGAAAGATGCCTGCATGGGTACAGCAGACAAGATCTATTGGATTCGCATAAAGAAGACTGTAGAGGTGTTGGACAGAATGCTATCAGGATCGATATGCCTAAAGAGGGAAAAAATATATTAAAATTTGAATCATAATCAAATGCCAGTACCGTACGTAATTTACGCCGACTTCGAAGCGCTTATCAAACCCATAGAAAATACCAACCAAGATAATAATCAAGGTAGTAGTTTTACGTACAAAACTCAAGAACATATTCCTTGTGGGTTTGGATATATAGTTGTAAGGTATGATGGGAAAACAAACACTCCCGTGATTTTGCAGCGGCAAAGTTCCTAGAATATTTACAAAATGAAGAGAGAATAATCAGGGAAAAATTATCGTGTAAGAAACCCATGTGTATGACGATAGATGATTGGAGGGCCCACAAGAAGTCAACGAGTTGTCACGTTTGTAATAAACTTGAAACTAAAAATGAATGCTCAAACAATACCCATCCCCGTTGTGTTTCATAACCTTAGGGGATACGGTTCACATCTCATTATGCAAGCTATCTCAAAGACCGACGGTGGTTTAACGTGCATTCCTAACAATATGGAAAAATACATATCGTTCTCGTTGACTAAACCTATACATTATAGGGACAAGGATGGGAAATCTAGAATAAAGCAAAGTAATGGGCTTAGATTCATAGACTCCGTACAGTTTCTGTTATCTTCCCTGGACAATTTAGCTAATGCGAACAATCCCGATGACTTCGCGATAACAAATAAATATACCGATAAGATAACTCGTCATTTGTTGCTGAGAAAAGGTGTATATCCTTACGAATATATGGATGATTGGTCTAGATTCGAAGAAACTGAATTACCACCCCTCGAATCATTCTATAGTAACTTAACAGAATCTAGAATAACAGATGCCGATTATGAACACGCTCTGACGGTCTGGGATAAATTAGGTTGTAAGAATTTAGGTGATTATCACGATCTGTACTTAAAAAACGATGTACTGTTACTTGCCGATATATTCGAGATATTTAGAAAGACGTGTTTAAAACAATACGGCTTGGACCCGGCATGGTACTATTCCAGTCCCGGACTATCGTGGGATGCATTGTTGAAGAAGACCGGCGTAGAACTAAAACTACTCATAGATTACGATATGCACTTGTTTATTGAGAAAGGATTAAGAGGGGGTATATCGATGGCAGCGAAAAGGTATTCTAAGGCTAATAATAAATTAGTGGAAGGATACGATCCGAGTAAACCCGACACGCATATATTATATCTCGACGCTAACAATTTGTACGGATGGGCTATGAGTCAACCTTTACCCACGGGTGGTTTTGAGTGGGTCGATGATATCGATAATAATGATGAGAATAAAGGGTACATACTAGAAGTTGACTTGGAATATCCAAATTCCTTACATAAAGACCATAACAGTTATCCGCTAGCTCCCGAAAGATTAATGGTTAATAAAGACTGGATGTCGGAATATCAACACTCCTTGATGGGTAATTGTAGGTTAGCTAACGTAGAAAAACTTGTACCAAATTTGATGGATAAGACAAAATATATAGTTCACTACAGAAATCTCTAGTTGTATATATCGTTAGGTATGAAACTTAAGAAAATACACAGAGTTCTAAAGTTTGATGAAAGCCCTTGGATGGAGCCCTATATAAGGCTGAACACAGATTTAAGAAAGATAGCTACCAGCGATTTTGAAAAGAATCTATATAAGCTCATGAATAACTCGGTATTTGGTAAAACTATGGAGAATCTAAGGACGCGTGTTGATGTTAAATTAGTCAGATCTAATGAGGAAGAAAGACTCAGGAAACTTATAGCCAGTCCGGCTTTTAACAGAAGCAAGATATTCGATGACGACTTAGCCGCGTTGCATATGCAGAAAAGTAATATAAAATTCAACAGACCGGTGTACATCGGTATGAGTATTCTCGACTTGTCAAAACACTTAATGTATGACTTTTATTACAACGAACTTAAGAAGCAATACGGCGATAGATGTGAGGTGTTATATACCGACACAGATTCTTTGTTGATGGAAATACAAACCGAGGATGTGTATAAAGATATGGCAGAAAAAATACATATGTACGACACGAGCGATTACCCAAAAGATAATCCACTGCACAGCGTAGTAAATAAAAAGGTATTAGGTAAGATGAAGGATGAATGTGCTGGGACCCCTATAGCGGAGTATGTAGGATTAAGACCTAAGATGTATTCTATAAAGAAGTCCGACAATGGGGAGATAAGAAAAGCCAAGGGCGTTAAGAAGTATGTTGTAAAAAAGCATATCAAACACGAACAGTATAAAGAATCATTATTCAACGGTAGAACGTTCAAACACGAGATGAACTCTTTAAGAAGTTACAATCATAGGATATATGGATTAAGAATGAACAAGACATCATTATCCCCCTTAGATACAAAGAGATGGATTGATAATGATGGTGTAACTACCTATGCTTATGGTTATGGTGGTAATACCGTACCGTCTGGAACTATGAACAATTCTTCTCGTACAAATGCCCTACCCGGTCCATCTTGAAGATAATAAAGAATAGGCTCTCCTTCTTTCGTAACCAATCGACTAATGTTATACGTCTTAAGGGACCATATGGGATCTGTTGCGCGACGTAGGCCTCCCTCGAGTTCACCGGGCTGGTATAAATATCTTACCCTTACTCTATCCGGAAGTTTTCGTTTTTTGCCTCTCCTCGGTGCTGAAGATTCGGAAGTCACGGATTTCATTTTAATCGCATCGGATGGTTTCTTCCCTATTAATCTCGTTACTTCATTATTCAGCGCTGATACAACGGCTGGTAATCGTGTCACCCATTCGGTTGATCTCAATCGCTCGAATTTCATTTCGATCCCATACTGATAGCCAAACAAACGTTCCGCTAATGTCCTGTTAAATCTTTCGACGATAGCTTGACTGCGGTGGGCCTCTCTTTCACCACGGACGATTTCGACATCGTGCTTTGTTAACAGTGTAGTTACCGATCCCATAAACTCGCGACCGGGATCTACTTGAAATAGCTTAGGCCATTTTAGTGGTCCGCGTTTATATATGCGACTCAGTGCATTAGCTACTTCTGTTGAATCTTTCGAGGTTAATGGCTCAGCCTCTTTGTATCGACTAGCCACATCCACTATGGTTAAAGCGTATTTATACGTTTTGCGTTTTACCTTATCGTGGGGAAGAAACAACAGGTCTGCCTGATGAACTTCATTCGTTGTAAAAATATCAAATTTCTTCCTCGGTATATAACGCGGTGCCGGTAAATATATTTGCCGCATCGCTTGTTTCTTTAACCAATCCTTGGCTACATCTTTAGATACCTTAGCCGCGGTGGCTAATTTTTTTATTGCTCCTATACCTTTCCAATATCCTCGTGGGCTATAGTAAATTTTATTCATTATTAATTAATATTGATGTTTCATTTAGGTAGTTGAGACTTGGATTGTATAAAAAGTATCGCAGAGCCGTGAATGCTCTGGACGGAGTTGACACCGCTCTTGTAGTAGCTGGCATGGGACTCGGTGTAGCCGGTGTCGGTTTACTATCAACTATAATCGCCGCGCCTATCGTGCTCGGCATGGAAATAACCGCCGGAGTCTCGGGACTGGCAGGAATAGCGATAAAATTCATTTCTCGTAGGTTGCAAAAGAAAGCATTAAAACACGATAGTATTCGAATACTCGCCGAAGCAAAGTTGAACAGCATTGAGGATCATATTTCGACAGCAATGGCCGATTGTAAGATATCCGAGGATGAGTTTCGTTTAGCTGTCGGAACTCACCAAATACAAT
Source organism: Haliotis cracherodii (assembly GCF_022045235.1). Classification (NCBI taxonomy): domain Eukaryota; kingdom Metazoa; phylum Mollusca; class Gastropoda; order Lepetellida; family Haliotidae; genus Haliotis; species Haliotis cracherodii. Next base: position 38,955,847 of record NW_027266286.1, read on the forward strand.
GAAATGAAGCAGGAGATTCGATCAAAATCTCATAAGACCAGTGGTATTAGCGAAGATGAGAAAAAAAAGTTCATAGAACAGGGGAGGCAACAAGCGCGTCAATTATTCCGTGAAAAAACCAAAGAACTGGTTGGAGATTAAAAATAAATTGCTTACTATCGTTTGATCACATTTGGACAAATGCTTACATAAATATATAATAATGGAAAAAACTATTAAATGGAGAGAATTACCACAAGGTTTTTATTATATCAGTGATGTCAAACCAACCAAATACGGTTATCAATTGTTTCTTATCAATTTACAAAAAGAGTGTAGTTATATAGTCTGGTCTCCTAGTAAAATGAACGAAGAACTTAATAAAAATGTTGAATATCGCTTTATCGATAAAAATAATGAAGAATATTTTTATTACCATTTAGGCTCATCTAAAGCAATGATTGGCCCCAGGTATTGGTGAGCAAGAGCCAATTTAGCTGACTATCGTTGAATCGCATAATCATTTTGACATAAAAAATTCCATCTGTAGTAGCAGTATAGGTAAATGAATCCGGCTCCAGTGGAAGTGAGCCAGAACCCCCATTACCTATAAAAATTTATATCATAGACTCCAGGTGGTGGTGAGCTGGAGTCAATTTAACTTAATCTCATGACTATCATTGAATCGCATAGTCATTTACACATAAAAAATGCTACCTGTAGTAGCAGTATAGGTATATGAATCCGGCTCCAGTGGAAGTGAGCCAGAACCCCCATTACCTATACTACTGTCCCGTCAAGGGCTCGACCACAGTCCAGAAACCCCCAAGCCGATTCCAAGCCATCCAGCACTGCTTTCAGATCCTCCTCCTTTGGTCATTTGACATAGTTCAACAACACTGTGTCAATAGGTGCTTCACAGACATCTCTCAGGCACTTCCAAACAGTTGATTTCCCAACTCCAAAGAGATTTGCAACTGTCCTGAACTCTGCAGAGGATGCAAGCCAGTAGACTGCTAGAGCTACTTTATGGTCAATGTCCAAACGTTCCCTGACTGGCACAGGCTCATTGGACAGGGATTCCTGCAGTTCCTGACAAAGGAAGTAAAATGTTTCCTTTGTCATCCGAAAATTTTCAACCCAATCTTTGTTTGTAAACTTTACTTTTATGATTTAATTCCACCAGGCTCGCGACCTCTGTTTTACCCACACTTTTCTATCATGAGTAAGATCCAGTGCTAAACCAGTGCATAGAAATAAAGGAAAATCTCGTCTTCTCTTCACAATGAGTAGCCTGTTCATCTTGGTTTTAAGAGGGAGTGAGTGAATGAGTTGTAGAGACTGAACTACTCTGAAACTTACATCAGCAAATATATACTGAGTCAAATTAAAAACTTCACATTTTTAAAAGTAATCCCATATATAATATACAACGGACAAATGTATCAGAGAAGGTAATTTGTAATCATTAATGTCCAAAGAAGGATTTTGATTAACGGTGGTAACCATAATTTGTTCCAAGCACCTACGGTATTCGGTAATAACATCAACAGTTTAAATCATAAGTCCCAAGCACAAGAATCTGATGGCACACAAGTTCAGTGGCGTGTATGGCCACCATGTGCATTGACAACTGCCACACAACACCTCCGATGGACCTTGCGATGCTTGTGAACACATGATTGGGAAGACGACGCCATTGTTGCTGCAAAATGGTGACAAGATCTTGCAAATTCTGTGGTTGGTTCTGGAGAGTGTGCAGACTTCTGCCAAGAGCATCCCAGACGTGTTCTATGGGATTGAGGTCGGAAGACCTTGACGGCCAGTCCATGATGTTGACTCCTGCATTCTGAAGGAAATTCCTTGTCAAAATTGCTGTGTGGGGTCTGGCATTGTCGTGTTGGAAGATCAAACTGGGTCCATGTGATGCCATAAAAGGCAGAAGTTCTGGTGCCAGTACCTGGTCGAGGTAAGCAGCAGCGTTGACGTTGCCATGGATGACAAGAAGCCTGGAACGTGCAGTGCCACAGAAAGCACCCCACACCATGACACTTCCGCCTCGAAATCTGTCAACTTCCAGTACACAACACTGGGCCTAACGTTCATGACGGCGCCTCCACACCCTTGACCTACCATAGGCAATTCGAAGATTAAATCGGGATTCATCACTGAAGACGACTTGATTCCAATTCCTCTGAGTCCATCGTAAGTGTCGCTGTGCCCACAATTGACGTTGACGTCTGTGTAATTGAGTAAGAATCGGCCCACAGTATGGCCGTCGTGCTTGAAAGTGAGCAGTTCTCAGACGGTTTTGAACAGTTTGCGCACTCAGTCTACCCCTAAACAATTCATTTCTGGTTGATGTAGCCATCAAAAATTGGTTACGAAGGTGACATAAGACAATCTGACGATCCTCTGCATGTGACGTCACACATGGTTGACCTGGCTGAGGGCGATCAGCTGTGGTACCCGTTTGCTGTAGACGCATCTGTAAATTATAAAAAGGTGTGACATGACAAATGGCCGTAAAGACTTTTGTTTTCTTGTGTTTTTCTTTTTTTGTTAATGACTGCTAACAAGTATGGCTGAAAACGTGCGGTATTATGGCCACGTGACCAGTTGCACGTGAAAAACTACTTTTGCCACTATAGTGCTGTGCACATGATGTTGATCGATTCACCTGCACAAAAACGGGTGTTATCTGAAGACAATACATGGCAATTACTGTTTAAATACACAATAAGGGCCCACAATGATAACTGGTCAAAATGTTAAAATTTTAGGATTGAAGTTTTTAATTTGGTTTAGTATATTTTGCACATGGCGCATTTTCTTCATGTGAACGCAAAGTATTTCTACTTTTGCTTATATGTGCAAATTTACTCTGTATGTAAAGATACTCAAGTGTGTATATTTTGAATATGTGAACAGGGTATTAGTTACAGTCATACTTGGTGCCCTGGTTGGGGATGTCAGCTGGTGGGAATGTATGTCTACTGCACACCACCACCTGGGAATTAATCGACTCCAACAATCTATCACCAACCACACGCAGCTGAGATCCGTGAAGATCCGGAGTAGAATAGGTGTTCAGCAACCCCTGCTTGCCGTTAAAGGCGACTGACTATGTTTGTCATGAAAGGCAACTAACTCAGGTGGTCTCACATTGTTAATTGAGTTGGTACACCAACCCTCTTGAAGGACATCCTCTTGAAGGCATATTGGATATCAAACACCAGATTCTCCCATGGTATCCTTAGCCATTCTTCTTGTAGGGCATGCCCAAGCTGTTGCAAATTCTGGGAATGCTGAGGTCAGTTGTGGATCCTTCTGCCCAGAATAACTTAAAGGTGTTTAAATGGTGACATGTCTGGAGATGCCACACGAGCTGTGACGATGTACATTGTCATCCTGGAAATCAAAGTTGTGACCTCCACGCTGAGCAAATGGGATGACCACTGGACATAAATTGTGTAGCATAATCATCAACTCCATCCTGTTGTTGTATGTGATGCCAGCCGATCCATGATGCAGCCACCGCCATAACCGTCTACTGGACTACTGCCAGATAGTCGCTCTCTCTACACTGTCTCCAAACACATTTCATCATCTGTAAAGCTCAAACAGAATCTCGATCTAATGCTGCTGTTGACAACCTCCAAACAGCTGTGCTCACTGTTGTCAGACCTTGTGCAGAAATAAATGTTCCTGAGCACAATGGTCCATACCATATCATTTTGTCATGTACACTTTTGGAGGCATTTTCCTTTGTTGTACCCAATCAATTAGTAATGTGGTTGTGACATTTATTGGCACTGCCGGTCACTTCCTGTCAAGGATGAAATGTGAGTTTGAATCATGATCGGGAACGTTACCCCACTCAATATCAAAACAACACCTTTGACAGGCTCTGAGATACTACAGCAATTCCTTACTGTCCAGTCACATATCCTTGGCAATCCTGGAATTGCTGCTGGTGTAAATCTGTCCTTATACACGATTGTTGCAAATGATATAACAGTTTGAACCAGTCCTGGGGAGTTGTAACATTTGGTCAGCCTAACTTGGGTTGGTCATGTGACATACCATGCTCTTTGATACCAAAGAGTAGAGCTGGTGCTCTGGGACACATTGAAACCCTGCCTAAAACCAACTACCTTGTTCTCTTGGGTTTCAGTTAGTTGTGGCCTCACTTCACTGTGTAAGGTGTAAGCAACAACACCCACTGTTCTGGACCTATTCCTGATGTTGTTTTACATGGAGAATATGCACCTACAGGTCCAGTCCAGGGGGAACTTACTAAGCCCCCCCACCCCATCTATCTATGTGCAATGCTATACATTTGAATGTACAAGTATTAGAAATCCTTGTGATGATTTGGGACTGATATATTCCCCCTCATCGATTAATAGATGGGCTCAGGATAAGTCCACCCACAATGATATTCCTTCCTACAGGCATGACCTGCATTGTTTCCATGTACCTTGGGCAATGATTTAACACATGATCAAAAGAACCATTTTGTTTTATTCAGTTGTAGAGTGTAAATAGCCTGCATACATCATGTACAAAAAAAGGATAAATAATAAAATAATCACACATTAACAATCATAAGACAATTATGCAATGTAGTCATTCCAGCAAGCATACACTATATATACACAACAGGTAGGCTCAGATTGAAGAAAAGATTCATCACTGGCTAACTAATCCACACCAAGAGCACACAGTAAGTTCAGAATCAAGGGAATGTATATTTAAGTAAAAACCTCAGATAAAACACATCAATTAAATTTTCCCTCAAATGTTTAGTCAGCAACAGGCCTGAAAACTATATGCAAACCTTAATCTGGTGGAAACAAGCATCATTTGGCACTGTGTTCTGGGTGTTACTGTGAGGTCATGTGCATATTGTAGTGTCGTCTATTGTGATGTCATTTGTATATTGTAGTGTCGTCTATTGTGATGTCATGTGTATATTGTAGTGTCGTCTATTGTGATGTCATGTGGATATTGTAGTGTTGTCTATTGTGATGTCATGTGTATATTGTTGTGTCATGTATTGTAGTGTCATGTGTATATTGAAGTGTCATGTATTGTGATATTATGTGTATATTGTAGTGTCGTGTATTGTAGTGTCATGTGTATATTGTAGTGTTGTGTATTGTGATGTCATGTGTTATGTTTATTGTAGTCTTGTGTACTGTGATGTCATGTGCATATTGAAGTGTTTGTGTTGTCATGTATTGTAGTGCCATGTATTGTGGTGTTGTGTATTGTAGTGTCATGTATTGTGGTGTCGTGTATTGTAGTGTCATGTATTGTGGTGTTGGGTGTATCATGTCATGTGCAAGTGACATCTATATGTCGGGGTGTCATGTATTGTGGTGTCGTGTATTGTAGTGTCGTGTATTGTAGTGTCATGTATTGTGGTGTTGTGTATTGTAGTGTCATGTATTGTAGTGTCGGGTATTGTAGTGTCGTGTGTATTGTGGTGTTGTGTATTGTAGTGTTATGTATTGTAGTGTCATGTATTGTAGTGTCGTGTATTGTAGTGTCATGTATTGTAATGTCATGTATTGTAGTGTCATGTATTGTAGTGTCTTGTATTGTGGTGTTGTGTATTGTAGTGTCATGTATTGTAGTGTCGTGTATTGTAGTGTCATGTATTGTGGTGTCGTGTATTGTAGTGTCATGTATTGTGGTGTTGGGTGTATCATGTCATGTGCAAGTGACATCTATATGTTGGGGTGTCATGTATTGTGGTGTCGTGTATTGTAGTGTCGTGTATTGTAGTGTCATGTATTGTGGTGTTGTGTATTGTAGTGTCATGTATTGTAGTGTCGGGTATTGTAGTGTCGTGTGTATTGTGGTGTTGTGTATTGTAGTGTTATGTATTGTAGTGTCATGTATTGTAGTGTCGTGTATTGTAGTGTCGTGTATTGTAGTGTCATGTATTGTAGTGTCATGTATTGTAGTGTCAAATATTGTGGTGACGTGTATTGTAGTGTCATGTATTGTAGTGTCATGTATTGTAGTGTCGTGTATTGTGGTGTCATGTATTGTAGTGTCGTGTATTGTAGTGTCATGTATTGTAGTGTCATGTATTGTGGTGACGTGTATTGTAGTGTCATGTATTGTAGTGTTATGTATTGTAGTGTCATGTATTGTGGTGTCGTGTATTGTAGTGTCGTGTATTGTAGTGTCATGTATTGTGGTGACGTGTATTGTAGTGTCATGTATTGTAGTGTCGTGTATTGTGGTGTTGTGTATTGTAGTGTCATGTATTGTGGTGTCGTGTATTGTGGTGTCTTGTATTGTAGTGTCATGTATTGTGGTGTTGGGTGTATCATGTCATGTGCAAGTGACATCTATATGTTGGCGTGTCATGTATTGTGGTGTTGGGTGTAAGTTGTGATCAGTGCTTCAAGGGGACACAAGCAATGGAACTAACTGACTACAACCTATAAGTGGGGTAATTAACTAATCCGGAATATAGTATATAAATGTTCACATACATATGTTATATTCAATAAAATTCTGTTTACTTCTTACCAAACGTGGATGACAAATTTTACCACTATCACACATTCATGTACATCTATGAATGCAAACTTCTATTTCTTGTGTTTCCCCATAAGGCCAACTGTGATTGTCTACACTAACCACCCAGTTATACTGAGGCTGATATGTAACATACAGGTGTACGTGGTAGTAACAATGACAGCAGACCGGGGCATAGGCTCCCTATGATATAACACCTTCATATGAATGTATACATTAATCTGTGAACAGTACATCTTCCTGTCCCTCATCAAACATATAGCCTATCAACAACAATCTACACTTAAATGTCACAATACTGAAACACTGGGGGACAGTACATATAATATTACTGTGTATGAAGTGTATAAAAATCAGTTGTACCTCGATATCATACATATCAAAATATGCAGTTTACAACATAATACATGCCTCAACATTGCAACATAGTTACCGGTACTCATATTTCAAATATCAGGTCAATTCTAGAAATACTGATACTCTTGTTCAAACTTTTCATATTGATACAAGAATAGAAATCTAAATGAACCTACTGATACCCTGAATAAAACTTAGTGTGCCACATCTAATTACACTTCCATATGCACCAATCTTACAAATGTCTTTGAAATATCAAGTGTGACATAATAGGCTCACGAACAGGGTGTATTGATACTGGGGTGAATCGTAGCATGGCATTACGAACAGGGTGTATGGATACTGGGGTGAATCGTAGCATGGCATTACGAACAGTGTGTATTGATACTGGGGTGAATTGTAGCATGGCATTACGAACAGTGTGTATTGATACTGGGGTGAATCGTAGCATGGCATTACGAACAGAGTGATGGATACTGGGGTGAATCGTAGCATGGCATTACGAACAGTGTGTACTGATACTGGGGTGAATCGTAGCAGGGCATTACAAACAGGGTGTATTGATACTAGGGTGAATCAGAGAATGGCCTTATGGATACTGGACTAAATCATAATATGGCCTCAAGTACTGGGTGTATCAATACTGGGATGAACTGTAGGATAGCCTTAAGTACTGGGTGTATGGTGATGAATTGTGACACCTAGTAAACATGTGTCAGGACACTGTTCATCCCTTCAACAAATCCAAGAAAACAGGAACAATGATGTAAGTTTGGAATTTTAACAGTATGATCCAATATAGAAAAAACAACCAACTATACCAGAGCATCTCGGTATGACACACTTGTAAACAACGTGGCATGCACTACACTCATGTGCTCACATTCAAAGTGGAAAAACAGGAAATATAAGATGCCACAGAATCACCAACCACATATGACACACATAAACAAATGCAGTAAAACACATAAATAGAACATATCAACAATCACCTTTCCAGAAGATCACCCAACCTAGATACATAAAGTTGAGTGAAGAACATAACATCACAATGACAACCTTCTCAATGATGACCGTCCTGATCCAGATACATAGAGTAGAATGAAGAGCATGACATCACAATGACAACCTTCTCAATGATGACCGTCCTGATCCAGATACATAGAGTAGACTGAAGAGCATGACATCACAATGGCAACCTTCACAATGATGACCGGCCTGATCCAGATACATAGAGTAGACTGAAGAGCATGACATCACAATGACAACCTTCTCAATGATGACCCTCCTGATCCAGATACATAGAGTTGACTGAAGAGCATGACATCACAATGACAACCTTCTCAATGATGACCGGCCTGATCCAGATACATAGAGTAGACTGAAGAGCATGACATCCCAATGACAACCTTCTCAATGATGACCGGCCTGATTCAGATACATAGAGTAGACTGAAGAGCATGACATCCCAATGACAACCTTCTCAATGATGACCCTCCTGATCCAGATACATAGAGTAGACTGAAGACCATGACATCCCAATGACAACCTTCTCAATGATGACCGGCCTGATCCAGATACATAGTGTAGACTGAAGAGCATGACATCCCAATGACAACCTTCTCAATGATGACCGGCCTGATCCAGATACATAGTGTAGACTGAAGAGCATGACATCCCAATGACAACCTTCTCAATGATGACCGTCCTGATCCAGATACATAGAGTAGACTGAAGAGCATGACATCACAATGGCAACCTTCACAATGATGACCGGCCTGATCCAGATACATAGAGTAGACTGAAGAGCATGACATCACAATGACAACCTTCTCAATGATGACCCTCCTGATCCAGATACATAGAGTTGACTGAAGAGCATGACATCACAATGACAACCTTCTCAATGATGACCGGCCTGATCCAGATACATAGAGTAGACTGAAGAGCATGACATCCCAATGACAACCTTCTCAATGATGACCGGCCTGATTCAGATACATAGAGTAGACTGAAGAGCATGACATCCCAATGACAACCTTCTCAATGATGACCCTCCTGATCCAGATACATAGAGTAGACTGAAGAGCATGACATCCCAATGACAACCTTCTCAATGATGACCGGCCTGATCCAGATACATAGTGTAGACTGAAGAGCATGACATCCCAATGACAACCTTCTCAATGATGACCGGCCTGATCCAGATACATAGAGTTGACTGAAGAGCATGACATCACAATGACAACCTTCTCAATGATGACCCTCCTGATCCAGATACATAGAGTAGACTGAAGAGCATGACATCCCAATGACAACCTTCTCAATGATGACCGGCCTGATCCAGATACATAGTGTAGACTGAAGAGCATGACATCCCAATGACAACCTTCTCAATGATGACCGGCCTGATCCAGATACATAGAGTTGACTGAAGAGCATGACATCACAATGACAACCTTCACAATGATGATCCGCCTGATCCAGATACATAGAGTAGACTGAAGAGCATGACATCACAATGACAACCTTCACAATGATGACCGGCCTGATCCAGATACATAGAGTGGACTGAAGAGCATGACATCCCAATGACAACCTTCTCAATGATGACCGTCCTGATCTAGATACATAGAGTAGACTGAAGAGCATGACATCACAATGACAACCTTCACAATGATGACTGGCCTGATCCAGATACATAGAGTAGACTGAAGAGCATGACATCCCAATGACAACCTTCTTAATGATGACCAGCCTGATCCAGATACATAGAGTAGACTGAAGAGCATGACATCACAATGACAACCTTCTCAATGATGACCCTCCTGATCCAGATACATAGAGTAGAATGAAGAGCATGACATCACAATGACAACCTTCACAATGATGACTGGCCTGATCCAGATACATAGAGTAGACTGAAGAGCATGACATCACAATGACAACCTTCTCAATGATGACCGTCCTGATCTAGATACATAGAGTAGACTGAAGAGCATGACATCCCAATGACAACCTTCTCAATGATGACCGGCCTGATCCAGATACATAGAGTAGACTGAAGAGCATGACATCACAATGACAACCTTCTCAGTGATGACCGGCCTGATCCAGATACATAGAGTAGACTGAAGAGCATGACATCACAATGACAACCTTCTGGGGACCTGTAACATATACTTTCCTTTATAAAGAGACCTTAAATGTGAAGACATTCACGTCAATTTAGACCTCAGTGATCTCATTAAATCTGTATGATTACATGAATACGCTGACTGGGCCCCCATTTGATCTACCAGTACTCCAGACCTGCTTTAGTGCAGAACACAAGGTAGGTCTACCAGTACTCAAGACCGGCAGTACAGCAGAACACAAGGCAAATCTAGCATTTAGGGCTGGGATTGGTAACTCAGTCAGGGTACTCGGTCCGGGTGGGTCCCAAGTAGGACCCAGGTACCCACAGGACTATCCTGACTATAATGACAATAACAATAAAACTTCATGGTTACAAAACAAGTCGTTAAAGTTCACATTTCTTTCTTTTCCTTCTAACTTGTATATGAGTAAAGATAAAGCTTCACTCAACTTCAGTGCATGCATGAGATCATTGTATACATGTATCAAAATAGTTTTTGACAAGACTGCAGAAAAACAATTTCCATTCAGAAATTTTGTACCCAACTGCGGAACACAAGGTTCATCTACCAGTACTCTAGATCTGCTGTACTGCAGAACACAAGGTTAATCTACCAGTACTCTAGATCTGCTGTACTGCAGAACACAAGGTTAATCTACCAGTATTCCAGATCTACAGTACTGCAGAACACAAGGTTAATCTACCAGTACTCCAGAACTACTGTACTACAGAACACAAGGTTAATCTACCAGTACTCCAGATCCACTGTACTGGCCACTGTGGAACACAAGGTTCATCTACCAGTACTCCAGATCTACTGTACTGCAGAACACAAGGTTAATCTACCAGTACTCCAGATCGACTGTACTGCAGAACACAAGGTTAATCTACCAGTACTCCAGATCCACTGTACTGGCCACTGTGGATCACAAGGTTCATCTACCAGGGCCTAGATTTTCGAAACGATCTTAACTTAGATAAATCTTAACAACTTAATTTCAAAGATAAGATATCTTAAGGTTAGGATATGATAGATTTTCGAAACTATCGTAAACCTGTCGCAGATCGTTCAGAGTTACTATACCTATCGTAACTCTGACAGAGAACTCATTTGTGTTAGAGATTGAAAAAGTGGGGTGTTTCCCAATGACGTCACTGGGATTTCCCAGCTGCTGACAACAGCTGCTGTTCTTATGATAAAAGATGCCATGACTACCCGAACACAAATAACATTCAGGTGCCGTGCAATAGCATTTTTCAAAACCGATAAATGTTATAATCAATAAGTGTAGTGTTACCACACTTCAGCTATTAGAATTGTATTAAAGTCCCAAAAATTACTTCACTATTTTCCCTTCAAATGGTCCTCTCGTGAGCGCGCAGAACTGTATGATATAAACACATCGCGAACAAAGTCAAGGACGAAAGTAAGGGACGTTATTCTAAATGACAATGACGAGACCTTTGATCGAACTGCATATGCGTTCAGGATTTAACATGCGAGTTCAAGTCTGATGTTAAGTGATGTATACTGTATATTTTTGTGTTTATATCAAAAGTCAAGTTTATATTAGTGTAAAAACCAACATTAAACGTGGAAACACTCAAAACAAAAATTGTTCAGGAAGCAGCGCACCCACAAGCAAGTTTTTATAACAATCTAAGCCTGATAAGTTTGTTTTGTTACTTATGTATCCAATATATTTCACGAATTAACCAAGGACTTAAATACAATATCAAGCTATTAGTATTTAGATGATGAAATTATTTTTTATCTATCTAGATCCATAATTATTTTCAAAATTTAAAAGTGACACTAATTTTCGTTCGCAAAGAGATAATTTAGGAATTGTCAAGTTATGTTGTCTCATGGAACACGCCACAAGTTAACGTGAACATACATATAATGTGGTCATTTTCTATCCTTTTAAATTAAGTAGAGCTAATAAACTGATATGTCTGATTAAAATCTGGCTGAGGAGCAAAATACTTTGTAATTTTAAAACCGGTTTATTGAATGCAAAGATTATTGTGTTGAAAATGTGTATTTTATATTGATCAGTTAATTTAATTCAATAAACTTTTTTTCTGCTAACATATATTGGAAAGTGAATTTTGGACAATGTGAAAACTATGCTACATTTTGATGAGAACCAGAACCAGCATGGGAACCCATTTTTTATTTGATTTGTCGATACGAAAATCTGTGCCTAACTTTTGCTGTCACAATTTCAGTAAATTGTTATATTTATAATGGAAAACACCTATATGCCGTTAATCACCTGTTTTTAAAGAATGCATTTGTTCAACAGACAGTTTTTAATCACTTTTTATCAAATATTTGTCTTCAAGAGGATATAGATAACATAGGCATTGAATTTGAAACGAAATAAATTACAATTACTTTTGCAAGAAAAATATTAGATATTGTATACAGATATTTGATCACATGTATTTCCTTGTTAAGTCAATAAAATGCGAAAATAAAAACTAAAGCATTGACACAAATGCGATCCAGAAAATATAACAGCGGAACTCTGCGCTTTATGAAAACTGTAACATTGAGCAAGGTGTCCCAGGCGAATACAATGGGAAACCACTCTCAACTAGAGTTTAAACTAAGATTAGCTCCCCCTGAGTTATCAATGAGGTCACAGTCATTACTGTAGCCTGCCGACACCTTCCGTTTTTATCCTTCCCAAATTATCGAAAAGGTATGTTGTTTCAAACTTTTTCAGCATGGACTCGGATAGAAATATATTGTAAGCTATCGACTCCACAGTTATGTGGATCGCTGTCGCGATTAAGAACATTTTTGACGTGAAAATCCTTGATGTGTCAATTTGAATCACTCAGTTTTACAAAATGAAATGTCAATGTTTGGACGTAAAGCTGACTAATTGTTTGTCAAAATATCTATGGAAAAGTATGCCGCCATCTTGGATGAAGATAAAATAAACTTATGACAGGTATGGGGCTATCTTAGATTTACGACAATCTTAAGATATCTTAGGGCTACGATAGTTTCGAAAATATGCTACGATAGCCTACGATTTCCTTCACGATAATTTTAAGGCTACGATCGTTTCGAAAATCTAGGCCCAGTACTCCAGATCCACTGTACTGGCCACTTGTGGAACAAAAGGTTCATCTGCCAGTACTCCAGATCCACTGTTTTGGCCACTGTGGAACACAAGGTTAATCTACCAGTACTCCAGATCCACTGTACTGGCCACTGTTGAACACGAGGTTCATCTGCCAGTACTCCAGATCCACTGTACTGGCCATTGTTGAACACAAGGTTCATCTGCCAGTACTCCAGATCCACTGTACTGGCCACTGTTGAACACAAGGTTCATCTGCCAGTACTCCAGATCCACTGTACTATCCACTGTTGAACACAAGGTTCATCTGCCAGTACTCCAGATCCACTGTACTGCAGAATACAAGGTTCATCTGCCAGTACTCCAGATCTACTGTACTGCAGAACACAAGGTTAATCTGCCAGTACTCCAGATCCACTGTACTATCCACTGGTTCATCTGCCAGTACTCCAGATCTACTGTACTGCAGAATACAAGGTTCATCTACCAGTACTCCAGATCTACTGCACTGGCCACTGTGGAACACAAGGTTCATCTGCCAGTACTCCAGATCTACTGTACTGCAGAATACAAGGTTCATCTGCCAGTACTCCAGATCCAATATACTGCAGAATACAAGGTTCATCTGCCAGTACTCCAGATCCACTGTACTGACCACTGTGGAACACAAGGTTCATCTACCAGTACTCCAGATCAGAATCCCCTTCCTCTGTATCAATGGAATCATCACTGTCGGTGTAATCTTCATCGGATAGGGCTAGGTTAGGCCTGCGTAGCTTGAACCTGGCAAAGTGTACAGCCATCTGATGCAGCAGCAGCTCCACCTCAAAGTTGAGCAATGAGTTTGTTGGCAGTCCCAACAGCTGTACCAGGCTACGCACAACCGTCCTGTTGAGGACCATAGTCACATAGTCACCATACAAGTCTAAGTTCTGCAACTCCTCGGAATCAAAGCTGTTCTGGATGGCCGCAACAGGCAGGATTCGTTGTATACATCTTGTATTAGCTAGCAGACACTGCTGGAATATGACCCTCGCTGCAGCCTGGGAAAGGGTGGAGGTCACGCCCCCAAACATCAGTGGGATGAGGCGTGCTGAGTAGGGGTACAGGTGACTGAACTGGGGGAAGTCTTCCTCTAGGTATTCCTGAAGCTCACCTGCTATCTCTGGCTTGCAGAAGTAACCTGGCAAATACACAGACATCCACTCTCACATCACTTTCAGTAACATAATTCTTCCTTAGACCTATTACTTTTATTACTTTGTTTACAATTTCACAGAAGTGAAATCAGTTTCCTTCCACTAAGCCTGATAACAAATTTCAGAAACAGAAATGTGCCAAAGTTTGCTGATATACAGATTACCGTAAGGGAAATAACTTTATGTAACACTTAAACTTAATTAAAAAGCAACATGTTCATTAAAAAGCAGGGCTATTTTTATGATCAATGCTATTTTTGTTGATGCAGAATCCAGTAATTTCCTTATCATTTACCAATGACATAAAGTGAACAAAAGCCACTAGATTTCATCCTCCTAATCATCTTTATCTGACAACATAATTTTTGTAGGACATTCTCACAAGAATCATAACAAAATCATAATAAACAGGCATACCGAATAAATCTCATTTCCTATCCATATAAAGCTACACTCACTTCCCAACCCTTTCAGTCTCTTGCATCTTTAATGGTATGATAGGCATTACATAGAAAATGATGGATGACAAAGTAGAGACACTATAGGATCTGTATTGTTTGATAGGCATTACATAGAAGTTGATGGATAACAAAGTAGAGACACTATCGGATCTTTATTGTTTGACAGGCATTACATAGAGTGAGTGAGTGAGTTAAAGTTTAACGTCACATCGGCACATTACATAGAAGTTGATGGATGACAAAGTAGAGACACTATAGGATCTGTATTGTTTGATAGGCATTACATAGAAGTTGATGGATGACAAAGAAGAGACCCTATAGGATCTGTATTGTTTGATAGGCATAACATAGAAGTTGATGGATGACAAAGTAGAGACACTATAGGATCTGTATTGTTTGATAGGCATTACATAGAAGTTGATGGATGACAAAGTAGAGACACTATCGGATCTGTATTGTTTGATAGGCATTACATAGAAGTTGATGGATGACAAAGAAGAGACACTATAGGATCTGTATTGTTTGATAGGCATAACATAGAAGTTGATGGATGACAAAGTAGAGACACTATAGAATCTGTATTGTTTGATAGGCATTACATAGAAGTTGATGGATGACAAAGTAGAGACACTATAGGATCTGTATTGTTTGACAGGCATTACATAGAGTGAGTGAGTGAGTTAAAGTTTAACGTCACATCGGCACATTACATAGAAGTTGATGGATGACAAAGTAGAGACACTATAGGATCTGTATTGTTTGATAGGCATTACATAGAAGTTGATGGATGACAAAGAAGAGACCCTATAGGATCTGTATTGTTTGATAGGCATAACATAGAAGTTGATGGATGACAAAGTAGAGACACTATAGGATCTGTATTGTTTGATAGGCATTACATAGAAGTTGATGGATGACAAAGTAGAGACACTATCGGATCTGTATTGTTTGATAGGCATTACATAGAAGTTGATGGATGACAAAGAAGAGACACTATAGGATCTGTATTGTTTGATAGGCATAACATAGAAGTTGATGGATGACAAAGTAGAGACACTATAGAATCTGTATTGTTTGATAGGCATTACATAGAAGTTGATGGATGACAAAGAAGAGACACTATAGGATCTGTATTGTTTGATAGGCATTACATAGAAATTGATGGATGACAAAGTAGAGACCCTATAGGATCTGTATTGTTTGATAGGCATTACATAGAAGTTGATGGATGACAAAGTAGAGACACTATAGGATCTGTATTGTTTGATAGGCATTACATAGAAATTGATGGATGACAAAGAGACCCTATAGGATCTGTATTGTTTGATAGGCATTACATAGAAAATGATGGATGACAAAGTAGAGACACTATAGGATCTGTATTGTTTGATAGGCATTACATAGAAGTTGATGGATGACAAAGTAGAGACCCTATAGGATCTGTATTGTTTGATAGGCATTACAAAGAAGTTGATGGATGACAAAGTAGAGACACTATAGGATCTGTATTGTTTGATAGGCATTACATAGAAGTTGATGGATGACAAAGTAGAGACACTATAGGATCTGTATTGTTTGATAGGCATTACATAGAAATTGATAGTGGACAAAGTAGAGACACTATAGGATCTGTATTGTTTGATAGGCATTACATAGAAGTTGATAGTGGACAAAGTAGAGACACTATAGGATCTGTATTGTTTGATAGGCATTACATAGAAGTTGATGGATGACAAAGGAGAGACACTATAGGATCTGTATTGTTTGACAGGCATTATATAGAAATTGATAGTGGACAAAGTAGAGACACTATAGGATCTGTATTGTTTGATAGGCATGACATAGAAGTTGATGGATAACAAAGTAGAGACACTATCGGATCTTTATTGTTTGATAGGCATTACATAGAAGTTGATGGATGACAAAGAGACCCTATAGGATCTGTATTGTTTGATAGGCATTACATAGAAGTTGATGGATGACAAAGTAGAGACACTATAGAATATGTATTGTTTGATAGGCATTACATAGAAGTTGATGGATGACAAAGTAGAGACACTATAGGATCTGTATTGTTTGATAGGCATTACATAGAAGTTGATGGATGACAAAGTAGAGACACTATCGGATCTGTATTGTTTGATAGGCATTACATAGAAGTTGATGGATGACAAAGAGACCCTATAGGATCTGTATTGTTTGATAGGCATTACATAGAAAATGATGGATGACAAAGTAGAGACACTATAGGATCTGTATTGTTTGATAGGCATTACATAGAAGTTGATGGATGACAAAGAAGAGACCCTATAGGATCTGTATTGTTTGATAGGCATTACATAGAAAATGATGGATGACAAAGTAGAGACACTATAGGATCTGTATTGTTTGATAGGCATTACATAGAAGTTGATGGATGACAAAGTAGAGACCCTATAGGATCTGTATTGTTTGATAGGCATTACAAAGAAGTTGATGGATGACAAAGTAGAGACACTATAGGATCTGTATTGTTTGATAGGCATTTCATATGAGGTGATGGATGACAAAGGAGAGACACTATAGGATCTGTATTGTTTGACAGGCATTACATAGAAGTTGATTGATGACAAAGTAGAGACCCTATAGGATCTGTATTGTTTGATAGGCATTACATAGAAGTTGATGAATGAGTGAGTGAGTGAGTGAGTGAGTTGGGTTTCACGCCGCTTTTAACAGTATTCCAGTTATATCACGGCGTGTCAGCTTAATGTGGGAGGAAAGCCCGAAGTGATGCAGGTCTCAGACGTTTACCACTTCGGTGAAACCCACGAGCACGGGTATGGTGCTGACAAACCTAGAAACATAATCGGGGCGAACCGGGATTCGAACCCACAGTTATAGGTTTCTGGCGTGCCCAAGGGACGCAACTCTGCACAGCGAATCTCGGCACCTTAGACGACTGGGCCACCCGTGCCCCCAGTTGATGAATGACAAAGTAGAGACACTATAGGATCTGCATTGTTTGATAGGCATTATATAAAAGTTGACAGATGACAAAGTAGAAACACTATAGGGTATGTATTGTTTGATAGGCATTATATAGAAGTTGACAGATGACAAAGTAGAAACACTATAGGGTATGTATGGTTTGATAGGCATTACATAGAAGTTGATGGATGACAAAGTAGACACAATTTATGGATAAAAACCGTCTTCACGCAAGACTGAACGAGGAACATGGTAGAGAAACATAACGCCCAATCAACACCAGAATCCAAGAGCATAAAATTTCATCCAACAAATCAGACAGTAAATCAGCCATCTCGGACCAAATCAGCAACTGCCCAAACCACATTTGGGAAAACATTCAGATCCTCTCCAACAACCTCCATGACTTCATTAAAAGAAAAATAACAGAAGCTGCCACAAGTCGTCCATCATCCCATCCACACACTATGAACTCATTAAGCCATATCCTGTTTAATTGGCTTCCTGTCTCATTGGCTTCCACCTTATGTGTTCTCTGTCCATCACGTTGTTGCAGTATTATCCTTCTGTTATATATATATATATATATATATATATATATATATATATATATTTATTCTGTACCATGTTCCTCATTCAGTTTTGCTTGATAACGGTTTAAGGATCTATACAGAAATGCCGCCTTTACAGTAATTAAAGAAGTTTGTCATCCATAAATTGTGTCTACTTTGTGAATATAGGATCTATACCGAAACGTCACCTTTACAGTAAATAAAGAAGTTGTTATCCATAACAGCTTTGTCTTGCATCTTGGTTACATCTCACATCCAACACAACCAATAAAAGTCCTCAACATGGCCAAGATGTCAAGTTCTAATCTTTAGTGTTTACCAAAAACGAGTGAAGTGATAGCTCTGAAGTGATACCATTCTTCATGATCAATGAAGACTGTAAGCAAGATTGGTATGACGATTTACAAAGCACCAGACTGACCTTTATCCACTACATGCGCCACCTCCCGGGGCACAGCACCAGTCACCCCTGACCACAGGAAACTGGTGAACAGCGGCGAAACCAATCTGCAAATATTTATTTTTTTTAAATTGTTTCATGCTGATACACCATATTATTGTGAACAATATTTGTGTGCAGATTTCATTAAAGGAGATACAGAGTCAGGCCTACCTCTTCTTGCGATGTGCCTCCCAGACCGTGCCTCGTATTGAGGGGTCTGCTCCCTCCGACAGCAGGGACAGACTACTTGTCATATCACCACTGGCAAAGAAGTGGAACAGTGCTGTCTGACCATGGTTATTCTGTGCATTCACCTGAAACAACACCACATCCAGATGCGAGATACATTCACCAGAAACAACACCAGATTTGCTGTATACTGCAGAACATGAGGTAGGTCTACCAGTACTTACTGCAGAACACAAGGTAGGTCTACCAGTACTTATTGCAGAACACAAGGTAGGTCTACCAGTACTTATCGCAGAACACAAGGTAGGTCTACCAGTAGTTACTGCAGAACACAAGGTAGGTCTACCAGTACTCTAGACCTGCTGATGGTTAGCAACAAGCATGGGTAACTGGAGGTCATGTCCGAGTTGGCCTTCCCTGATGACCGGCAACATGAACTGGGGACTATAGCTGTGGTGTAGGAATCCTGTATGGGTTCAGGGAAAGAAGCCGAGATACACTGACCTGCACGTCCTCCCTGGACAAAAGATAGGTGAGGCATTCTGTCCTGTTGGGGGTGTTGCTGATGTTGCAGGTACTGGGAACATCATCCTCCTCTGTTGGGGGCAGGATGTCTTCATCAGCCGACATGTACATCTGAGACAGGCTTGTATCACACATGGCCAGAAGTGGGGTGTTGCCATGGAGATCTACAGCATTAACATTGGAGCCATTGTCACACAGAAGACGTATAAGCTGAACATCACAGGTCATGATGACTGCGCGGTGTAGAGGTGTGAGTTGGTTCTCATCCAGCAAGTTAGGGTCACCGCCATTCCCTAAAACAGACAAGCTTGGATTTCCAAAGGGTGAACTTACAGCGGAATCTCGCTGTCAAAAGTGTTTGATTGTTAAAATATTTGGACCAGGATTTACAGCTGCTGTATTTTTCTGCAACAGCATAGTCTGAGCTCGAGATATTGTTGAAATACATATGATTACATCATAAAAGAGTGTTCGCCTAACACATGTACAATAACACCAGATAACATAGTAACAAATTTCTCAATGTTTTATGTCTTTTCCATGGTCTGCCCTCCTCCTGCAGAAGTACTAGACACCCTGAATGTACCCTGGTCTGTCTTACTGAGTATGATGGAGGTGTACTAGACACCCTGAATGTACCCAGGCGGCCTATTCACGAAGCGGCTAAGACAGGGAGCTATTTTCTGTCGGAGATAGAAAGAGTTGGGTGTTTTCCCGTGACGTCATAAGGGAATTCCCTTGACCTACATTGCAGAATATGTGACTGATCGATGGGTTTTTATTGATTACTTTTACATTTAAGTCATGGATTTGATACTTATTTCATTTCAAAAACATATTTCTTTCACATTTCATTCTACTGACAGAACAATGTGTGTATAATCATCACAAACTGTTAATGTTATAATTAAGTAACCTTACAGGAACCCCTTCCTTAAACCTTTATTGTGCCCCTTCGATGTCATTGGCTGGGTTTATTGACAGGGGGCGCAATGGGTCATGGTCAAGGTCAACTATGCGAGGCGGTACATTTAATGTGATCGTGGCGATGTATGAAATAGCAGTATGTATCTTTCTCATTCAATATACAATTTCATTACTATTAAAAAACCGTATCCAATTACCGGAGATCAGCATCACATATTGCTTGAATGTTGATGGCATGGTAACCCTTACGGCACACGTAAGCGACCTCCTCATCATGCGGTGGTCTAATAATAGCGATCAGCGTGCCGTCGATGCATCCTATTACATTGGGGAACATTTTATGTCATAAAATCTTTCTTTTGTGTTTTGACGGGTTGTGACATCGTTTGGAAAGTGTATCAAATTCAGATGTTTGCACAGTAGATTTATGGTTTTGTGTATCACCCTTGATACACTAGGTTGACTGACACCGTGCAGGTCCCCGATTTCAGACTGAAAACCAC
The DNA here is from genome assembly GCF_022045235.1 of Haliotis cracherodii. Taxonomy (NCBI): domain Eukaryota; kingdom Metazoa; phylum Mollusca; class Gastropoda; order Lepetellida; family Haliotidae; genus Haliotis; species Haliotis cracherodii. The sequence goes on from NW_027266286.1 coordinate 38,976,778, forward strand.
CTTTTGCCAAGTATCGTAGAGTTATCAAAACATGCATTTCGGGTGATAGAGGTACCGAACGCTTGGTCGGTCGTTCGAGGTAGGACCCCACAGTCGCAATAATTTGCATGATGGCATGCCGATTTAGCCTATATCTGGATATAAGCTGCGTGTCATCAAGCGTGTCCAGTTGACTCGTCCTGTCACCGAATATTTTCTTCCTGGAAGGTGTTAGGGTTGATTGCTTTTCTCTATCGAGAAGCCCGAGCAATAGGGAGGACGCCATGATGGATACCTGTCACAGGTTTACGACAGGTCAGACCCTCTCTTATTTTTTGTCTTAAACTTAAGATAGCTTAGCGCTAAGACAGCTTCGAGAATAGACTTAACTAAGACGTTTTTCGCTACGACATATTTACGCCAATTTTAGCGCTAAGACAGCTTCGTGAATAGGCCGCCTGGTCTGTCTTACTGAGTATGATGGAGGTGTACTAGACACACTGAATGTACCCTGGTCTGTCTTACTGAGTATGATGGAGGTGTACTCGACACCCTGAATGTACCCTGGTCAGTCTTACTGAGTATGATGGAGGTGTACTAAACACCCTGAATGTACCGTGGTCTGCCTTACTGAGTATGATGGAGGTGTACTCGACACCCTGAATGTACCCTGGTCAGTCTTACTGAGTATGATGGAGGTGTACTCGACACCCTGAATGTACCCTGGTCAGTCTTACTGAGTATGATGGAGGTGTACTAGACACCCTGAATGTACTGTGGTCTGCCTTACTGAGCATGATGGAGGTGTACTAGACACCCTGAATGTACCCTGGTCTGTCTTACTGAGTATGATGGAGGTGTACTCGACACCCTGAATGTACCCTGGTCAGTCTTACTGAGTATGATGGAGGTGTACTAAACACCCTGAATGTACCGTGGTCTGCCTTACTGAGTATGATGGAGGTGTACTCGACACCCTGAATGTACCCTGGTCAGTCTTACTGAGTATGATGGAGGTGTACTAGACACCCTGAATGTACTGTGGTCTGCCTTACTGAGCATGATGGAGGTGTACTAGACACACTGAATGTACCCTGGTCTGTCTTACTGAGTATGATGGAGGTGTACTCGACACCCTGAATGTACCCTGGTCAGTCTTACTGAGTATGATGGAGGTGTACTAGACACCCTGAATGTACTGTGGTCTGCCTTACTGAGCATGATGGAGGTGTACTAAACACACTGAATGTACCCTGGTCTGTCTTACTGAGTATGATGGAGGTGTACTCGACACCCTGAATGTACCCTGGTCAGTCTTACTGAGTATGATGGAGGTGTACTAAACACCCTGAATGTACCGTGGTCTGCCTTACTGAGTATGATGGAGGTGTACTCGACACCCTGAATGTACCCTGGTCAGTCTTACTGAGTATGATGGAGGTGTACTAAACACCCTGAATGTACCGTGGTCTGCCATACTGAGTATGATGGAGGTGTACTAGACACCCTGAATGTACTGTGGTCTGCCTTACTGAGCATGATGGAGGTGAACTAGACACACTGAATGTACCCTGGTCTGTCTTACTGAGTATGATGGAGGTGTACTCGACACCCTGAATGTACCCTGGTCAGTCTTACTGAGTATGATGGAGGTGTACTAAACACCCTGAATGTACCGTGGTCTGCCTTACTGAGCATGATGGAGGTGTACTAGACACACTGAATGTCCCCTGGTCTGCCTTACTGAGAATGATGGAGGTGTACTAGACACCCTGAATGTTCCCTGGTCTGCCTTACTGAGAATGATGGAGGTGTACTAGACACCCTGAATGTACCGTGGTCTGCCTTACTGAGCATGATGGAGGTGTACTAGACACCCTGAATGTACCCTGGTCTGCCTTACTGAGTATGATGGAGGTGTACTAGACACCCTGAATGTACCGTGGTCTGCCTTACTGAGTATGATGGAGGTGTACTAGACACACTGAATGTACCCTGGTCTGTCTTACTGAGTATGATGGAGGTGTACTAGACACCCTGAATGTACCCTGGTCTGCCTTACTGAGTATGATGGAGGTGTACTTGACACCCTGAATGTACCCTGGTCTGCCATACTGAGTATGATGGAGGTGTACTAAACACCCTGAATGTACCCTGGTCTGTCTTACTGAGTATGATGGAGGTGTACTAGACACCCTGAATGTACCATGGTCTGCCTTACTGAGTATGATGGAGGTGTCCTAAACACCCTGAATGTACCGTGGTCTGTCTTACTGAGCAAGATGGAGGTGTACTAGACACCCTGAATGTACCCTGGTCAGTCTTACTGAGTATGATGGAGGTGTACTAGACACACTGAATGTACCCTGGTCTGTCTTACTGAGTATGATGGAGGTGTACTAGACACCCTGAATGTACTGTGGTCTGCCTTACTGAGTATGATGGAGGTGTACTAGACACACTGAATGTACCCTGGTCTGCCTTACTGAGTATGATGGAGGTGTACTCGACACCCTGAATGTACCCTGGTCTGCCTTACTGAGCATGATGGAGGTGTACTCGACACCCTGAATGTACTGTGGTCTTCCTTACTGAGTATGATGGAGGTGTACTAGACACCCTGAATGTACTGTGGTCTGCCTTACTGAGTATGATGGAGGTGTACTAAACACCCTGAATGTACCCTAGTCTGTCTTACTGAGTATGATGGAGGTGTACTCGACACCCTGAATGTACTGTGGTCTGCCTTACTGAGCATGATGGAGGTGTACTAGACACCCTGAATGTACCGTGGTCTGCCTTACTGAGTATGATGGAGGTGTACTCGACACCCTGAATGTACCCTGGTCAGTCTTACTGAGTATGATGGAGGTGTACTAGACACCCTGAATGTACCTTGGTCAGTCTTACTGAGTATGATGGAGGTGTACTAAACACCCTGAATGTACCCTGGTCTTCCTTACTGAGTATGATGGAGGTGTACTAGACACCATGAATGTACCCTGGTCAGTCTTACTGAGTATGATGGAGGTGTACTAAACACCCTGAATGTACCCTGGTCTGTCTTACTGAGTATGATGGAGGTGTACTAGACACACTGAATGTACCGTGGTCTGTCTTACTGAGCAAGATGGAGGTGTACTAGACACCCTGAATGTACCCTGGTCAGTCTTACTGAGTATCATTGAGGTGTACTCGACACCCTGAATGTACCGTGGTCTGTCTTACTGAGTATGATGAAGATGAGATCCTGCAGGTGGTCAAGGATGTCATCAACTGTGGTCAGGTAGTGCTTCTGTAGTCCCACCACCACATCCACAGCAGGCAAACTGTGATCGTCCTCCTCTTCCCTGTAAAAGTGGACATAACAATCCAAGCTCCATATATACTCCATATTATACTGTATACTACACTCCATGCCCAGCCATCTGTATTGGTTTGCTGGCAGTTTTATTTAGATGGCTTCTAGAATCACTGCCACAAATAATAGATTTTGATAATGACAAACATTGTTAACAGGAGAATGATCATAAAATGTACATGAAACATTATGGCCTTTAAATTTTATTGAGAAATTAATATTTTATTTGCCCTGATATTCACCGTACAGTCCTTGAAACCTTAACTAAGTAGGCTAATAAATATAACTTTATGCATCAATATATATCTAAGAATACAGCCTCGTCACAGGTTTATGCATATGAAGACATGGTTAAGCTTGTATATGAGAGATTACAGGGTTGTGCAGCCACAGGAGTACAGGGTTGTGTAGCTACAGGAGCACAGGGCTGTGCAGCTACAGGAGTACAGGATTGTGCAGCTACAGGAGTACAGGGTTGTGTAGCTACAGGACTACAGGGTTGTGTAGCTACAGGAGCACAGGGCTGTGCCACTAGAAGTGTACAGGGTTGTGCAGCTACAGGAGTACAGGGTTGTGCAGCTACAGGAGTACAGGATTGTGCAGCTACAGGAGTACAGGGTTGTGTAGCTACAGGACTACAGGATTGTGTAGCTACAGGAGCACAGGGCTGTGCCACTAGAAGTGTACAGGGTTATGCAGCTACAGGAGTACAGGGTTATGCAGCTACAGGAGTACAGTGTTGTGCAGCTACAGGAGTACAGGGTTGTGTAGCTACAGGAGCACAGGGCTGTGCCACTAGAAGTGTACAAGGTTGTGCAGCTACAAGTGTACAGGGTTGTGCAGCTACAGGAGTACAGGGTTGTGCAGCTACAGGAGTAAAGGTTTGTGCAGCTACAGGAGTACAGGGTTGTGCAGCTACAGGAGTACAGGGTTGTGCAGCTACAGGAGTACAGGGTTGTGCAGCTACAGGAGTACAGGGTTGTGTAGCTACAGGAGTAAAGGTTTGTGCAGCTACAGGAGTACAGGGTTGTGCAGCCACAGGAGTACAGGGTTGTGCAGCTACAAGTGTACAGGGTTGTGCAGCTACAGGAGTACAGGATTGTGCAGCTACAGGACTACAGGGTTGTGCAGCTACAAGTGTACAGGGTTATGCAGCTACAGGAGTACAGGATTGTGCAGCTACAGGAGTACAGGGTTGTGCAGCTACAGGAGTACAGGGTTGTGCCACTAGAAGTGTACAGGGTTATGCAGCTACAGGAGTACAGGGTTATGCAGCAAAGGAGTACAGGGCTGTGCCACTAGAAGTGTACAGGGTTATGCAGCTACAGGAGTACAGGGTTATGCAGCTACAGGAGTACAGGGTTGTGCAGCTACAGGAGTACAGGGTTATGCAGCTACAGGAGTACAGAGTTATGCAGCTACAGGAGTACAGGGTTATGCAGCTACAGGAGTACAGGGTTGTGCAGCTACAGGAGTACAGGGCTGTGCCACTAGAAGTGTACAGGGTTATGCAGCTACAGGAGTACAGGGTTATGCAGCTACAGGAGTACAGGGTTGTGCAGCTACAGGAGTACAGGGTTATGCAGATACAGGAGTACAGAGTTATGCAGCTACAGGAGTACAGGGTTATGCAGCTACAGGAGTACAGGGTTGTGCAGCTACAGGAGTACAGTGTTGTGCAGCCACAGGAGTACAGGGTTGTGTAGCTACAGGAGCACAGGGCTGTGCCACTAGAAGTGTACAGGGTTTATGCAGCTACAGGAGTACAGGGTTATGCAGCTACAGGAGTACAGGGTTGTGCAGCTACAGGAGTACAGAGTTATGCAGCTACAGGAGTACAGAGTTATGCAGCTACAGGAGTACAGGGTTGTGCAGCTACAGGAGTACAGGGTTGTGTAGCTACAGGACTACAGGATTGTGCAGCTACAGGACTACAGGGTTGTGCAGCTACAAGTGTACAGGGTTGTGCAGCTACAGGAGTACAGGTTTGTGCAGCTACAGGAGTACAGGGTTGTGCAGCTATAAGTGTACAGGATTGTGCAGCTACAGGAGTACAGGGTTGTGCAGCTACAGGAGTACAGGATTGTGCAGCTACAGGAGTACAGGGTTGTGCAGCTACAGGAGTACAGGGTTGTGCAGCTACAGGAGTACAGGTTTGTGCAGCTACAGGAGCACAGGGCTGTGCCACTAGAAGTGTACAGGGTTGTGCAGCTACAGGAGTACAGGGTTGTGCAGCTACAGGAGTACAGGGTTGTGCAGCTACAGGAGTGCAGGTTTGTGCAGCCACAGGAGTACAGGGTTGTGCAGCTACAGGAGTACAGGTTTGTGCAGCCACAGGAGTACAGGGTTGTGCAGCTACAGGAGTACAGGGTTGTGCAGCTACAGGAGTAAAAGTTTGTGCAGCTACAGGAGTACAGGGTTGTGCAGCTACATGAGTACAGGGTTGTGCAGCTACAGGAGTACAGGGTTGTGCAGCTACAGGAGTACAGGGTTATGCAGCTACAGGAGTACAGGGTTGTGCAGCTACAGGAGTGCAGGTTTGTGCAGCCACAGGAGTACAGGGTTTTGCAGCTACAGGAGTACAGGGTTGTGCAGCTACAGGAGTAAAGGTTTGTGCAGCTACAGGAGTACAGGGTTGTGCAGCTACAGGAGTACAGGGTTGTGCAGCTACAGGAGTACAGGGTTGTGCAGCTACAGGAGTAAAGGTTTGTGCAGCTACAGGAGTACAGGGTTGTGCAGCTACAAGTGTACAGGGTTATGCAGCTACAGGAGTACAGGGTTGTGCAGCTACAGGAGTACAGGGTTGTGCAGCTACAGGAGTACAGGGTTGTGCAGCTACAGGAATACAGGGTTATGTAGCTACATGAGTACAGGTTTGTGCAGCTACAGGAGTACAGGGTTGTGCAGCTACAGGAGTAAAGAGTTGTGCAACTACAAGTGTACAGGGTTGTGCAGCTACAGGACTTCAGCCTCACCACATGTTCCACTGCTGCTTCTGCAGAGCCAAGTCGTTGTAATAATCAATGATGAGGTCCAGGGCAGTCTTCCCCGGGCCCATGTATTCACAACCAAAGTAAGTCTGAAATTACACAATACAGTGGTTCAACTCAATGCAGGAACCAAATAACCCCTTCTTCTAAACTGTCCATGCTCCAGAGAGGAAACCCATCACTTCCAAATATAACAGGATTTGCACAGGAATCTGAAGATTTAAAGGGAAACAACACTCCCACGTTTGAAAGCCTTGTAATATGGATGAGTACTTTCTTCGCGGATTCAAAAGTTGCATACTATGGACTATTACTTCAACTGGTTCCAGTGTTGTATTATATGGAATTTGACTGAAAAATAAGGTTTGTTGCTGTTGAGTACATTAAATGAAATTTCTTTGTTACAAAACTAATATGTACACACATTTTCTGTATACCAAACTACAGAATTGTACATACATATTTACACACGCAGATGAATTTGCAAGGTGAAGAGTTCTGGTAAGCATCCTCAGTAGAGCATGTAACGTGTACGCGAGACGGGTCTCATGTACAAGTGACCACACGAGATGGGGTCACTGGTATGCGTGACTGTCTGTCAGTGGACCGTGGATATCTGCATGTTGCACAAAAATGTCTCTACAAGTGTTATTTATGAAAATAGGAAAACAAAATTAAGTAGAGTAATTGAAATTGGAAGAAAAATGTGGAAAATTTTTAGCAAAATGTTCTGTTTTTGAAAGCGATTTTTCTATATACATATTTTTCAGAAACTTACATGTAGTATATTCTGAAAACTTATTCATCGTAGAGATACAAAATATATGTAATGTTTCAGACCAGTTTGCCATCACATTGAAACATGTTTACTTTCTTCGAAACTGAGCATACCGTCTTGAGTACAAGTGATTGGTCGACAAGCCGATAAAGGGAGGTAACAGATGCCTGTCTAAATTGTTCAGTCGGAACATCCGTCTTGTTACACAAATTGTCTGTCTGAATCAGAATGGTGCATATAATGTACATGACATTTAGCGCGTAGTTTAGTGGTTAGAACAAGGAGGAAATGTATTTTGAATCCGTATTAGGAAAACAATTTACAATTGGGACTATATTATTAGGTGGAAGTAAAATTGTTGGAAAACACGGCAAAGACTTCCGCTGATTTCCAAACAACGTGCCTCAGACCATCTACTCTAATGCGAGGATTCAAGGGGATTAACCCTCGCTGTCAACAACGTTTTCTTCTTGGCCCCTTTCTGGTCAGAAGCCCAGTTTGCTGGATCGCTGGCGCTAATTGGCTTCTGGTGATTACGCGGGCTAATTAAAATGGTGTCGGCTAGACGACTGACAGTTGTAGTGTTGTTTTCCTTTAAACAATGATAACAACTTCTTTATTATACACACAATGTTTCAGGGCAACTTTTTGCCCCATCATACAGGAACATGACATACAAACTGATGAAGTCAATTAATTATAACTACCCGGTAGATACGCTGTACGTGAAGCCAGCTGGGACAAGACTAGCGTATTACAGTTAAGAGGGAGTAGATTGACATGACTGTTGTAACAGGAGAATTACTACAAGGTCATTTTATGTACAAGAGATCGAAAATGTATACAACTTATATAACAGATTAAATGAGTTGATAGATAATGATAAGAGTTGATTATACAGTGAAAGTAAAATGATATTTATCATGCCCTGGAGCAGAAACATTAAGGGTATTTAAGTGCAAATACAGGTCAGCATTCAAACTATCATGTGTAACATATTTGTTGAGCACCACTCTAAACTACACATATACCACATATTATTTCATTTTTTTAAATAAATATCTGAGTAATGACCTTTAACAAGTTCACCATATGGGTACAATGTTAGCCATATTGAAAATCTGATTCAAACCTTTTGGAAATATTCAGGTCCTGATTGGAGGGAACAAGCATGCCCTACAGGTTACAGACATTGCTAGTTCATGTATTGTGAGTAGTCAAAAGTCATATTGTATCGCTTCAGGTGAATGAATAAAACATAACAAACATGGTTCATGAAAAAATGAAATTTGTGATGATATATCACTAGAGTAAACACACATGATTTTCCATTTCAATTGTGTTTCTTGTTATGCTAGGCATTGTTTAATGTGCAGAGATTAAGATTTCTGTATGTATTTGTCTTGTCAACTAAACCGGCAATAGCAATCAGCTGTACACATGTTCTCCCAAATCTACTGGTGATTTAGTTACAAAATACCCCAAAACATAACTTAAAAGAATTTTTATACAATGATTGGAAGAAATTATATCAGAAACTATTATTTTACCCGAATTAATACATTCAGATCTTGTTTTTTAGCAGTAATTTCAATGTTTCTGATATATATTTCTAATAATAATAATCGTACACAGTGCACTTTGTTATATGCCGGATACATTTTCGATGGTTAAAATCAATATGTTGACATATAATAGTCAACTACAAGAAATACATCATTTAACAAGTCTAAGTATGGCATTTATGCCATTCTCTGACAACTAGGTTCATTTCAAGGCATCAATAGTGATAATCTGATTGTGGTTGCTGAAAATAACAGTTAGTGCGAACTGCCAATCTCATGGATTTCGGCAAAATCAATGTAAACGATATTGAGCATGTTGAAAGCATAAGTCCAGATGAATACATTATAGCCAGCTTGTGTAACATTTGGATAAACTTGTGTACTTCTGTAGGTTCTACTACACCAAATCAGAACCAGTTGGGGACAGTGCAGTTTTCGTAGGGAGCCTTCAGTGCAGATCGAGAGATATCTGCAGGCTGTGATTGGAGGCTATTCTGTAAGATTTTTATGTCTTTCAAATGTACATCCATCCAGTTTTTAAAACTGACCATGTTTTTCTATATTTAGTACTGTCTTTTTCAACATGATAACTTATGCTGAATGTGACCACAGCTATTTTCAAGTAGGTGACATTTGGTGCGAAACTGGGGGTGATGTGTTTAGCTTCCTGTACTGGCTAAGCTAGTCATTTTTTATGTTTTTATTACTGCTCTAAGGCCAAACTGTGCACACACGTACAGGTTATAGCTGTTGAATGCTTAGTTATTTAAAAAAAAAATATAACGTTACTATAGAAGTCTATGGGAAAACATTTGGTTGTGTGTAACCTGTACATATTTGTTGACATGGTATTTCTGGTGCAACATGCTCATGGTAATGTCTCTGCGCTGGGAAAAAGACATCAAAACTCATTGTAACCATGTATCATGCGCTAATACCTCGGTAATTATACCTGTATTTTTCATTTTTTTCAAAGCGTGCACTATAGACAAGAAAATATGGTAGTTACCCCATAAATATTTAACATTTACAATTTCCCCCCCTCCATCCAACCAACATTTGTATCTGTAATATAAACATTTTTTTGTACAGTTGCATTATACCGGATACCTGTTGGTCTTATCTGTTTGTTCTTTTGTGTATTAAACAGGGGCACAGAAAAGAGCGACAATTTGAAAAATTGGGGCTTATAGCGAAAATTATTAGGAAAATTGGCCCTGCTTGAATTTGTACAGTTTAAAATGATTAAACCACATCACTGAATATCAAAGCAATTCATAAACATAAAATATGAGTTCTCAACGTAGAAAATGAGTTGTTCCCCTTGTAATGAAAACGCTCTATCCAATCAGATTGCTGTTCTTATTTCAAATTGTTTCACAATGACTACTACCATAGCAGATGACCTAGTTGATTCAAGATTTCATCCCTGACAGACAAACACAAAGATACTTATTACTGCTGCATTTCGCTCTTACAATAATTGAGTCCCATGGTATCACAGTCCCAAGTAACACTGCATACTGCTAACATATACGCTCAGTCATCTTCCTGAGGCAAGAGAGTTAACTGACTTTAAAAGTCAAGTTTCCTCCCTTGCCGAACTAGGCTGGAATTACTGGGCTCGATCGTAGCGCCACCGGTGGCTATTACCAGTTATGTCCCTTCTAAGCCTCTCCTAAGACCAATCAGATTCCACCTCTCGTATCACTTGCGTTTGCTTCACACAAAACAGTTGCGCCCGATCAGGACGATCTGATCGATAATCAAGATCTATATTGTGATTGTCTCACATCGCGAAATGCATCAAATCACGTGGGCACCTTGATTAAAAACATGAGAAGATTTGGAAAATATCTGTTGACAACGAGTTGGTAGTGCACAGGCTTTGCAAATCGTGCAATCGACCGAAATCTGCACGACAGATTACGATCCGGATTTCAATTTCGGTGCGAGATTTTGATTGGACAATGCATAGACTCGTTAGTCCAGCCAAAACGTAACTCCATAAAACCAGCCTAGTTTAGCAAGGGTGGAAACTGGACTTTTATAGTCAGTTAACTCTCTTGCCTCAGGAAGATGACGCTCAGTATGGGTTGTCTAAAAATACCACTGCATCTTAGTCACTGTGATAAGTGTTCAATCGTCTGAGTTAAAATTTAATGAGCATTGCACTCAAATATATCAAAGGCACAAAAGACTTTGAAAATATTTGACAAGCGAAAAAACGCCTGATAGTCAAATCCACAAGCAGTAGCGATATGGGTAGAACAGGAGGCGTCAAGAATTTAATGACCAAGACATAACTGGCAATGGTACCACCTTACAAATCTTTTGTCTCAAGTAAATAGACTAAGAAATCAGCTATGAATGGAGTAGAAGCCACAATAGGATCCATATTATGTTGACGACAATAAGCCGCTAAACATAAACACTTCTGGTCATACAAAGAGGCAGTAGAGGGGCTGTGTGTCTGACAAATAGCAAGAGCCACCGCCGTAGAGAAACCCCTAGTTGTCAATGCTTTCTGAAAATGGACCACACACATAGATCCTATGACTGTGGGCACAGGTGTGGTTGACAGGTGTGTGGATTTCTGAGCAGACTGGGAAATACGGGAGTTTAAAGTCTGGCTCTCTGGCAAATCGGATATGATGCAGGAACCACGTCCAACTGGGCCAAAAGAATCTGGATGTTCACTGCGGATGCCAGTTTCTTGAGAACAAAGGGGAAAGAGCACCAGAGGGGGCAGAATGACTGGGGCAAGAAAGGGCGTCAGTGAGAATGTTGGAAACCCCGAAATGTGACAAGCTCTCGCGTCGAATGGGATGTCGTCTATGAGACGATAGATCCATGAACGTAAGGTCCAGGAGACTGTGAGTGAGTGGATCCCATCCGGTTGATGTAATGAGTGACCAAGACGTTGTCCATTGCTATCATGAGGCCATGCAAGTTCCACACAATAACATTCGCCATGTCTGACTGGCCAATATGACAGCTTGAAACTCAAGACAGTTGATGTCCCAGTGAAGAAACGGGGTGGTCCAGAACACTGAGGCCCAGAGATCTCCGAGATGGCCCCCACCCTTCTTTCGATGCGTCCACGAACACATGGTGAGTGTGAACGAAGTCGGACAAAAAGACCCTGTTAAAGACTAAAGCGTCCACAGAAAAATCTGCAGAGGACGTAACTGCAGGCGTCCACAGCGGGTCAAATCTTGTGCTGATGTGAGCAAGCCATGCAGGTGTTGCCAACTTTGAATCCGGAGTACCAACGACAGGCCTGCCTGGACCAGAACAAGTTCCAATGTGTCTGCGGAACTAGGAGGAGACCTTGACGTGTGTCATTAGTCCCCCATTAAAGTGAATGGTCTGGGAGGGATTCAACTCCGACTGCTGATGAAACAGGAGAGTCGTGAGGAGGGATGACTGGTGGCAGGGATAACCCAGTCGCCCACCTGGTTAGTCTCATCCTACGCCCCTATACCTAGCGCCCAAGGAGGAGGGCTGAATGTGACCGCTAGTCGACCTGGCCTTAGACGACTGGGAAGACACGGCCTGTGCTAAAGGTTTAGGGTAAGGTTGAGCATGACGGAGGTGTTTAGCCTCAGGTTGATATGGCGTCCACCTGATGTACTGGATACCCGGGCGGGGAATATTCATCTGTAGTGCCTGAACAGTGGCTTCGGCCTGAGCAGTGGAGAGATTTCCTCCTGAACCTTGTTATTGAAGAGCTTCTCGTGATGACTATTGTTGACGTAATAAGTCAAACAATAGGAATGGGCACCAACCAATCTCCTCAATATAGGCATGGCAACGCATAAGGAGGAGGGAGCCTGTGGCGAGCTAAGTCCTCCAAGAGATGAATGATAACATCCAGAAATGAGAGGAATTCTCTTAAAAAATCTGTTTTCAGCGAGCCAATTCGCTAAATGAAGCCTGGATGAAGATAGTAATAAGTGACAATGGTAGGAGGGACAAACGAATGTCAGAATCAACAGACATAAGGGATCATCTATCTTGAGGCACGGAGACGTGAAATGGCCCAAAGTTTTAGCATCATCTGCATAAGGGGGGAAGCTGAAGTTGGAAATGAAATCCATGCAATTTGAAGCGGGACAACGTGATGGCGGGTTTGGGAAGTGAACCGTTGAGGGCTACCTTATCCAAAGCCCGCTGCAACAGCACAGGAATACCGTCGACAAAATAATGAACAGGGACCATATAAGATGGCGTAATACTCTTGAGATCATTTCACAGAAGGCAGTGGGATAGGCTCTTCGAGTTTAAGGACATCCATGATCAACAGGATCCAATCCTTAGAGCCGTAGAGTGGCTGCTTCTCAGCCTTAGAAGAAGCAACACTAGTCGCCGAACAATAAGAGGAGGCCCTCGGCGAAGAAAACACACGACAGGAGACGACGAATAGGATCTGAAATGCCGAGCAGGAGAGACACAAGCACAAGCAAGGAGACGAGAATGTTTACTGTAGTACCGTACTGACATCCATGTTTGTTTGTTTGTTTGTTTGTTTGTTTAACGCTGCACTCAGCAATATTCCAGCTATATGACGGCAGTGTGTAAGTAAACGAGTCTGGACCAGACAATCCAGTGATTGACATCATGAGCGTTGATCCACGCAATTGGGATACGATGACATGCATCAACCAAGTCAGCGAACCTGACCACACAATCCCATTAGTCGCCTCTTACGACAAGCATAGTTGCCTTTTACGTCAAGCATGGCTTGCTGAAGACCTATTCTACCCCCAGATCTTCACAGGCCTGACATCCATGTCAATATGAACATCCTGACGAGTGGTCACCAGTGGTGAGCCGACCCGAGGCAGAGTCTGCGATGGCTGTTCCTGAGAAGAAGTGGGAACAGGTGGCGCCTGAGGAGGCAATGGTGGTGGAAGAACTTGCACTTGCTGTGAGTATAACGGGGTAGGCCAGGTTGAGGGCACCTGGAATGGCTGTGAATAAGCAGGTGATAACCAAACATCCAAACATGACCATGTAAGAGGCGATGTAGCAATCGAGGTAGCCCCAAGGACAGATCCACCCGATGACGAGCCCGTAGGCGTGACAGTCGCAGGCTTATGAGAGGATTTTGATTGTTTGGTGCTGTAGGTGAGCCATTTTCTGTAGTTTAGCTAGCTAAGTGGTTGGGGGATAAGTGGGTACAGAGCCTCCCAAAACCCGTTAACTGTGGTAAACTTAGCAAGAGTGAGTGAGTGAGTGAGTATGGTTTTACTCCGCTTTTAGCAATATTCCAGCAATATCACGGCGGGGGACACAAGAAATGGGCTTCACACATTGTACCCATGTCGGAAATCGAACCCGGGTCTTCGGCGTGACGAGCTAACGCTTTAACCACTAGGCTACCCGACCGCCCCTAACTTAGCAAGATGAATGAACAACTTAGAACCCGCTACTAAGGAAGGTGATAGTGCACATCTTCTACCAAAGAAGGTATCAGGTATACTGCAGCCTGACCCATGTTTCTTTCTTCTTCTTTTTTCTTTTTCTCTTTTCCCCGCATCCATACAGAGCTAAATTGGTCCGTATTACAAGAAAACAAATTGGTATGGCCTAAATTAATTTTCAATTCAAGTTTGAAACAATGGCTATTGAACATGGTAGCAGTGTTACAAAAGAAAGAAGGTGGTGTGTGTCTGTCTGCCTGTCACTACGTGTCTGCCTGCCTGTCACTGTGTGTCTGCCTGCCTGTCACTGTGTGTCTGCCTGCCTGCCTGTCACTGTGTGTCTGCCTGCCTGTCACTATGTGTCTGCCTGTCTGACACTGTGTGTCTGCCTGCCTGTCACTGTGTGTCTGCCTGCCTGTCACTGTGTGTCTGCCTGCCTGCCTGTCACTGTGTGTCTGCCTGTCTGACACTGTGTGTCTGCCTGCCTGCCACTGTGTGACTGCCTGCCTGTCAGTGTGTGCATGTCACTGTGTGTCTGCCTGCCTGCCACTGTGTGACTGCCTGCCTGCCACTGTGTGACTGCCTGCCTATCAGTGTGTGCATGTCACTGTGTGTCTGCCTGCCTGCCACTGTGTGAATGCCTGCCTATCAGTGTGTGCATGTCACTGTGTGTCTGCCTGCCTGTCAGTGTGTGCATGTCACTGTGTGTCTGCCTGCCTGTCACTGTGTGACTGCCTGCCTATCAGTGTGTGCATGTCACTGTGTGTCTGCCTGCCTGTCACTGTGTGTCTGCCTGCCTGCCTGCCACTGTGTGTCTGCCTGCCTGACACTGTGTGTCTGCCTGCCTGTCACTGTGTGTCTGCCTGCCTGCCACTGTGTGTCTGCCTGCCTGTCACTGTGTGTCTGCCTGTCTCAAACAAACTCTGAGGCCACCACAGAATGCCAAATGGTCAGTAATCATGTTGCTAGTAACTTACTAGTATTTGAAACTAGTTACCCCAACATTTTGATCTGTTGACATTAATGTTATGATAAGGACCCTTGACTTTCCTATGTATTTTTTAACACTGTGGTGGTATATTATACTATACTGACAACAGGCACTCGGTAGTTGACATTGGCTCCCCGCTCAATGAGGAGTTTGGCGAGGTACAGGTTTCTGGCCATAGTGCGCTGTTCCCCTTCATCCATCCCACACAGGCAGATGAACAGAGGGATTCGCTGGTAACAACCTGCATACAAAAAAAACAGACTTTTAAACATCTGGAATATAATCATTACATATTGGCTTAATTCCAACACAGCAGGTAGCACGAAATCAAACAATAGTTATCAATGTGTACAGCTCTAAGAATACTACTTCTATTACAACATAGCCATCAATTCCAGATTTGACTACATCACACTGCATTTTTAAATTTTCAACAGTCATCCTCTTCAAAGCCAAATTATCTAATTAGTTGTGAGGTAAACCCAGTCTTCAGGTTTAATGCAATCACCAAGGCTGGAAAACGTCACATCTTTCCAATAATTTTCATCGAGTAGATGCAAGAAATATTGGGGAGGTGGGAGGCTACTAATTCCTGATGTAATCAAGGTAGTATTCTTAGAATTAGACACAATGATGACTATTGTTTGACAATTCCTTTGAATACCCTACCTCCATTACATCATAGCCAGAATACACCAGAGGCACTGGTGGGGTCTGGCATAGAGTAATCTCAGTAAGTTGGCAGCAGTGAAGTAGGAATAGGACAAATGGATGCATAATGGCTGATTTCCCAGATTTCTATCTCTTATTCCAAATTTGGGCATTTTTAGACGTCACTTTCCCTTCTATGACTTCAATTGTGTGCAATATTTGACATACTTCTGATGTCACTTCCAATTGTAAGGTCGTTTGTGACAGGATGGTAAAACAGATTAATAACTATGGAGTGACTGAAATGCTGAATGGTAGAACGTTGAACTCAAACCACAACCTGTTGACTGCGAAGCGCAGATCAGGTTGACAATCTCGGGTGAATGGGAACATGTAGATACGGGTCCTTCAAGTCAAGACTGATCAGCCAATCTCTTAGTCTGAAAGTCTTCCTTAGCTTCTTGACTGATTCCATTTGGAATGTGGGAGGATGTACTAGATAGTCCTTGTTGAGCACTTTTAGGTTGATTATCATTGGCATGTCTAATGTATTTTTCTTCGGTCCCAGGAAAAGGCTTTGGATTCTTTTCTTGCGCTGATGGCTCCCTTGTCTGTTCCCTGTTGGCCTTGTTCACCGCTACTAGCTTGTCTCCTACCAGATGGAATTGTTGCCCCATGGGCTGGACTACAAGGGCGGTGTTTTGTTGGAAATTAAGCTTGTACCCTTTTCTTACAAGTTCCAGAAGCCACGTGTCATCCATGATTGACTTCCAATTTTCTGGCGTTGGGTAAGAAGGATCTGGAAAGACAGACTATCATCCTGCATCTTCTGATGTGATACAAGGCACTGTGGATGAATCCCACCTGATCCAACTTCATATCAATCTTAGTGTCAACAAGGTAACCAGCATAATCATCGACGGGACGAATTTCTGCCACAAATGAATTTATATATGATCCAATGTCCATTGCCTGTTTGGTCATTATATTTAAGTCCTTGAACTTGACCATGTCAAGCAGCATACTGGAATTAGGTTTCTTGACAAGCTGGCAATATTCCTCATTCAAAGTAGAGAATGGAGGGAATGGAGACTTGAGTGTCTTATAGACGAGCCTGTTATACGTAGGAAATGGAATCCTAGCCCTGGACACATGGACCCTTGTAAAGATTCATGAACCCTATTGATATAGACTGGGCCTGTATTATGGTATACGATGTGGGGAATTCCTCCACGTCATCATACCCTGCTGAATGAGTTAGTAGGTACTTCCTGCCATGATGGAACTAAGTCCGGTAAAGTTCTTGAATGATCACGTAGGGGTGACCTGTTTGTAATCTGACTGAGATTGTGGGTTACATGTGAGTAATCACCGATTGCCAGTCATCAAAGCTCTCCTCATGCAATTGGCTGTAAGTGTGAACTGTAGTTTAAGGCACATGCTTCAAAGGGTATTCTTCATATTGCGTTGAGTTGTCAATCTTATCAAGTATAGTGTTGATTTCTATCCATCGTCCATGGCGTACGAGAATCCTCTTGGGACACATTACTGTAGAGCATATATCTCCTGTCATGAAAGGGGCTGAGTTGTGCCTAGGTGTAATGGCCAATGTGTAACTTGCCATTGAATATGATCAGGCCAAATTTCTATCACACATTCTAATGCTCAAATCTTCGCACTGAGTGACAGATTCTTTGACATCCGAAATTGCATGAGTCATGCCAGCAAACCAAACAAACAGCATTGTCATTGATTTTGATATTGACTGAGAAAACTCCTCCATGTTAAAGAGGAAGGGGCTCAGAGGAATCCCTGGGCATCACCCTCTTATCACCTAATTGTCTTTCGCCAGAACCAAATATATTGAGAGACAATTTGTCCCACTCTGCCTTCATAGATGATTATCCAGGAGAAGGCTCTTTAATAGACGATCTCATCTTCCAAGATATCTCAGTGTTGGGGTAGTCCCATGCACGGCATCTTCCAAGATACCTCAGTGTTGGGGTAGTCCCATGCATGACATCTTCCAAGATACCTCAGTGTTGGGGTAGTCCCATGCATGACATCTTCCAAGATATCTCAGTGTTGGGGTAGTCCCTCAGTGTTGGGGTAGTCCCATGCATGGCATCTTCCTAGATACCTCAGTCTTAGGGGTGGTCCCATGAATGACATCTTCCAAGATATCTCAGTGTTGGGGTAGTCCCATGCATGACATCTTCCAAGATACCTCAGTCTTAGGGGTGGTCCCATGCATGACATCTTCCAAGATACCTCAGTCTTAGGGGTGGTCCCATGCATGACATCTTCCAAGATATCTCAGTGTTGGGGTATCCCATGCATGACATCTTCCAAGATATCTCAGTGTTGGGGTAGTCCCATGCATGGCATCTTCCTAGATACCTCAGTGTTGAGGTAGTCCCATGCATGGCATCTTCCAAGATACCTCAGTGTTGGGGTAGTCCTATGCATGGCATCTTCCATGATACCTCAGTGTTGGGGTAGTCCCATGCATGACATCTTCCAAGACACCTTAGTGTTGAGGTAGTCCCATGCATGGCATCTTCCAAGATACCTCAGTGTTGGGGTAGTCCCATGCATGACATCTTCCAAGATACCTACCTCAGTGTTGGGGTAGTCCCATGCATGGCATCTTCCAAGATACCTCAGTGTTGGGGTAGTCTCTCAGAGTTTCGGTAGTCCCATTTATGGCATCTTCCTGGATATCCAGTGTTGGGGTAGTCCCATGCATGGCATCTTCCAAGATACCTCAGTGTTGGGGTAGTCCCATGCATGGCATCTTCCAAGATACCTCAGTGTTGGGGTAGTCACATGCATGGCATCTTCCGGGATACCTCAGTGTTGGGGTAGTCCCCGTGTTGGGGTAGTCCCATGCATGGCATCTTCCAAGATACCTCAGTGTTGGGGTAGTCCCATGCATGGCATCTTCCAAGATACCTCGGTGTTGGGGTAATCCTATGCATGGCATCTTCCAAGACACCTCAGTGTTGGGGTAGTCCCATGCATGACATCTTCCAAGATACCTCAGTGTTGGGGTAGTCCCATGCATGGCATCTTCCAAGATACCTCAGTGTTGGGGTAGTCCCATGCATAGCATCTTCCAAGATATCTCAGTGTTGGGGTAGTCACATGCATGGCATCTTCCAAGATATCTCAGTGTTGGGGTAGTCCCCGTGTTGGGGTAGTCCCATGCATGGCATCTTCCAAGATATCTCAGTGTTGGGGTAGTCACATGCATGGCATCTTCCAAGATACCTCAGTGTTGGGGTAGTCCCATGCATGACATCTTCCAAGATACCTCAGTGTTGGGGTAATCCTATGCATGGCATCTTCCAAGACACCTCAGTGTTGGGGTAGTCCCATGCATGACATCTTCCAAGATACCTCAGTGTTGGGGTAGTCCCATGCATGGCATCTTCCAAGATACCTCAGTGTTGGGGTAGTCCCATGCATGGCATCTTCCAAGATATCTCAGTGTTGGGGTAGTCACATGCATGGCATCTTCCAGGATATCTCAGTGTTGGGGTAGTCACATGCATGACATCTTCCAAGATACCTCAGTCTTAGGGGTGGTCCCATGCATGACATCTTCCAAGATACCTCAGTCTTAGGGGTGGTCCCATGCATGACATCTTCCAAGATACCTCAGTCTTAGGGGTAGTCCCATGCATGGCATCTTCCAAGATACCTCAGTCTTAGGGGTGGTCCCATGCATGACATCTTCCAAGATACCTCAGTCTTAGGGGTGGTCCCATGCATGACATCTTCCAAGATATCTCAGTATTGGGGTAGTCCCATGCCTGGCATCTTCCAAGATACCTCAGTGTTGGAGTAGTCCCATGCATGGCATCTTCCTAGATTCCTTAGTGTTTGGGTAGTCCCATGCATGGCATCTTCCAAGATACCTCTGTGTTGGGGTAGTCCCATGCATGGCATCTTCCAAGATATCTCAGTGTTGGGGTAGTCTCATGCATGGCATCTTCCAAGATACCTCAGTGTTGGGGTAGTCCCATGCATGGCATCTTCCAAGATACCTGTGTTGGGGTAATCCGATGCATGGCATCTTCCAAGATACCTCTGTGTTGAGGTAGTCCCTCAGCGTTTGGGTAGTCCCATGCATGGCATCTTCCAAGATACCTCAGTGATGAGGTAGTCCATCAGTGTTGGGGTAGTCCAAAGCATGGCATCTTCCAAGATACCTCAGTGTTTGGGTAGTCCCATGCATGGCATCTTCCAAGATACCTCAGTGTTGAGGTAGTCCATCAGTGTTATGGTAGTCCCATGCATGGCATCTTCCAAGATACCTCAGTGTTTGGGTAGTCCCATGCATGGCATCTTCCAAGATACCTCAGTGTTGAGGTAGTCTATCAGTGTTGGGGTAGTCCCATGCATGGCATCTTCCAAGATACCTCAGTGTTGGGGTAATCCTATGCATGGCGTCTTCCAAGACACCTCAGTGTTGAGGTAGTCCATCAGTGTTGGGGTCATCCGATGCATGGCATCTTCCAAGATACCTGAGTTGAGGTAGTCCCTCAATGTTGGGGAAGTCCAATGCATTGCATCTTCCAAGATATCTCAGTGTTGGGGTAGTCCCATGCATGGCATCTTCCAAGATACCTACCTCTGTGTTGGGGTAGTCCCATGCATGGCATCTTCCTAGATTCCTTAGTGTTGGGGTAGTCCCATGCATGGCATCTTCCAAGATACCTACCTCAGTGTTGGGGTAGTCCAATGCATGGCATCTTCCAAGATACCTACCTCAGTGTTGGGGTGTCCCATGCATGGCATCTTCCTAGATTCCTTAGTGTTGGGGTGTCCCATGCATGGCATCTTCCTAGATATCTCAGTGTTGGGGTAGTCCCATGCATGGCATCTTCCAAGATACCTCAGTGTTGGGGTAGTCCCATGCATGGCATCTTCCAAGATACCTCAGTGTTGGGGTAATCCTATGCATGGCATCTTCCAAGATACCTCAGTGTTGGGGTAGTCCCATGCATGACATCTTCCAAGATACCTCAGTGTTGGGGTAGTCCCATGCATGGCATCTTCCAAGATACCTCAGTGTTGGGGTAGTCCCATGCATGGCATCTTCCAAGATATCTCAGTGTTGGGGTAGTTCCATGCATGGCATCTTCCAAGATACCTCAGTGTTGGGGTAGTCCCATGCATGGCATCTTCCAAGATACCTCAGTGTTGGGGTAATCCTATGCATGGCATCTTCCAAGACACCTCAGTGTTGGGGTAGTCCCATGCATGACATCTTCCAAGATACCTCAGTGTTGGGGTAGTCCCATGCATGGCATCTTCCAAGATACCTCAGTGTTGGGGTAGTCCCATGCATGACATCTTCCAAGATATCTCAGTGTTGGGGTGGTCCCATGCATGGCATCTTCCAAGATATCTCAGTGTTGGAGTAGTCCCATGCATGGCATCTTCCAAGATACATCAGTGTTGGGGTAGTCCCATGCATGGCATCTTCCAAGATATCTCAGTGTTGGAGTAGTCCCATGCATGGCATCTTCCTAGATTCCTTAGTGTTGGGGTAGTCCCTGTGTTGGGGTAGTCCCATGCATGGCATCTTTCTAGATTCCTTAGTGTTGGGGTAGTCCCATGCATGGCATCTTCCAAGATATCTCAGTGTTGGAGTAGTCCCATGCATGGCATCTTCCAAGATATCTCAGTGTTGGAGTAGTCCCATGCATGGCATCTGTCTAGATTCCTTAGTGTTGGGGTAGTCCCATGCATGGCATCTTTCTAGATTCCTCAGTGTTGGGGTAGTCCCATGCATGGCATCTTCCACGATACCTCAGTTTACTTATATCAGTTTACATTCTTCAATACCCTCTCGTGTGCTTGCATCTGCAAGGCAGCCTGTCTGTATCTTTATCTTTACAAGATCTTGACTTTATTGCATGACTTGTGCTGAGTAGTGATCAAATATTTATTTATTTATGTTGACATCAGGACACATATGAAAAAGCCCTGTTTTCACGCCTTAATAAGCTTGAGGATAGGCTTTACCTCACAACTAATTAGATAAGCTGGCAGTGAAGAGGACATCTGTTTAAAATCTGAAAGATTTTATTGTGTGATGACAGCCAAAACAGGAAATTATGGCTATGATGTAATAGAGGTAAGGTATTCAAAGGAATTATAGGCTTACCATGGTAGTCATTTGTAGAAGATATATGGAACAGAGAGAGGTAAATCAGTCAGTAGTTGCTGATGACAACACTTATACAAATGTGTGAATCTAGCAAAATAATCTGACCAAGATCAAGTGACATGAAGATATATTTCTGTCAAAAGGCATTGTGACATTCAGTACTGGAGTACAAGATATCACCACTGATATTACCTTAACAGTTTGTGACTACTAATACGCAACTTGTAATACCCTTTATGAACTAGAGTACCTGAGCTGCACAAGCTGACCTAATATGTAAGGTGTGAGGATGTGACAAAACTGTTATCCTAAACAAAAGACATTATACCCAATAACAGTAATCCATGTCTTTCTCATCGCTTATAAAACTGTTTTACCAAATTTTAAGGTATCCTTTTGATTGATACTGATAGGCCTCAATTTCATTACACATGTGGAAAAAAGACTTATGACTCCTAAATAAGATTTCCAGAGTCATATATCCCTGATATCTATACTCAACAACAAAAGTTCCTGTGACACCAATATTTTAGTGTATTTTTCAAACAAGTAAAGTTTGTTTTTCAATATTGTAGTACATGTATGGAATCAAGTCACAAAAACGCAACTGCTACAGAAAAGCATACATTCCATGCAAAAGTTGACTTTTATGCAAGCCCCATGCATTTCACTACCCAAGAATGGGTATAAAAACATGTGCGTTAACTGGATTCCATATGCATTGTTTAGCATCGTGCTGACAACAACCACTCAGAAAAATAAATAAATTATTCAACATTACAAAATGCCATCCCTGTCCTAAAATGTGCGTCTGCGAGCCATTGGTATGTTTGAAGCAGGATCGAGTCAACATGATGTTGCAAGACAATTAACGTCCACAGAAACACCATTTGGTGTTATGGCCACATTGGCAACAGACAAATGCAGTCAGATAGCATCCACGGAGTGGCAGGCCACATGTAACCAATAATCTACAAGACAACTGGATTCGAACAACACACCTACGAAATCGATTCCAGCCAGCAACAGTGACTGCAAGAAGCATCCCTGGCCTTCGACGATTATCTTACTTCGTCGCCTCAGATGTGCAGGGATTGCTGCCAGAAGACCCGCCAGACGTCCCATTTTGACAGGAAACCGCCGTCAAGCACGTCTACAGTGGTGCAGACAGCGTCTATGCTGGACTGACATGCAATGGGGACAAGTTCTATTCACTAACAATCTCGTTTTCACCTCAGCCACAGCGATGGACGGATTCGAGTGTACCGACTTCAATGTATGGGGTTGACCTACAGCAAAACAGACGACCTGTTTGATAGTGGTAGAGGGAAATCTCAATTGACAGCGCTACCGCGACGAGATCATCGGCCCTGTTGTTCTACCGTTTTTGCGTCGTCATGGCCCAGGCATTACCTTTCAACTTGACAACGCCCAGCCTCATATTGCTCAGTTTGTTCAGGATTCTCTTCAACATAACAATGTGAATGTCATCCCCTGGCCGGCTCGCTCCCCTGATCTCTCACCAATCAATCACATGTGGGATGAGATGGATCGGCGCCTTTGACGTCAACCACGTGTTCCACAGAAAATCCAGAACTTCAAAACCTGCTTCAGCAGATATGGACAGATATCCCACAGGACTTTGTGAGACGCCTGGTCCATTCAATGAGATGAAGATGTGTTGCTTGCATCGCAACCAGAGATGGACACACACGCAATTGACTTGTAAATTGACATTTTGGCATGTTCATGTTTTTTTTATGAAACCGCGCATTTTCTAAAGTCAGTATGGCAAATTAAACCATTTGAACACTTACAGGAGTCTTTTACCTGTTGATAACCGAAATTGTTTCAGATTTGGTAAAAACATATCTTTACAATAAATCTTATTCAATGTCACAGGAACTTTTGTTGTTCAGTATATGATTACCGTATTTTCTTGAGTATACTGCGCACCCATGTATAATGCGCACCCCCCTCTAGCGGGTTCAATATTTTGGAAAAAAAGAAATTTGAATATTATGCGCAGGAAAAAAATTACACTGTACCCATTCAGCGAAGTCCGGCAAACGAACGGGTGATGAGAAACTTTGTCAGTACAAATTCCAAATTTGAGATAAAAAATCACCAGACATGTTGATTTACCATTTAAATTGTATTTTTTGTTCAGCTAGGCATTGTTTTATATCCAGGGATTAAGATTACCTTGTGTATTTTCTCGTAAACTAAGCCGGACTCAACAATCAGCTGTACACACGTTTTCTTGGAATCTACCGGTGATTCGGTCAAAACACACCCAACAATATAACTTTACAGGATTTTAATGCAAGGATCGGCAAAAGTTGTATCTGAAACTATTTTTTTATCAGGAATAATATATTCCAATATCTTGTTAATTTAGATGCAGCTTTTACTAAACATATTTAAAATAATAATAACCCTAAGCGAAGCAGCTGATCGCTATTGCCGGGTATTATTTTTTACATGGAACCAGTCTGACAAGTCACTGTCAAGGCTCCCGTGCACGTGATCGCGAGAATTACGTGTTGACATAGAATCATCCAACAAAAACAAATCTGACTTTTAACGAATCAAAGTATAGCATTTATGATATATGTATCCATTCTCTGTCAACTAAAGTTCGTTTCAAGGCGTCAATAGCAGTAATCTGACCGTGGTTGCTGTTAATAACAGTGAGTTGTGCGATCTTCACACACGATTTCGCCGAAATTAATTAAAACAATATTAAAAGGAATTTTGAATAAAATTAATGAAATAAGTTACAAACATAAGTCCAGATATACAAAGAACACTTTTTTATAGCCAGACAGTGTAATTACATGAATAATTTGCGAACTTCAGTATGGATTTGTTGACATGGTATTTCCGGTGTTACTTGCTCACGGTAATGTCTTTCCATGGAGGAAAAAACATCAGAACTCATTAATTCGTGTATAATGCGCACCCCCTTCTACACAGCTGTGTTGTTTGTTTTAAAAAGTGTGCACTATACTCAAGAAAATACGGTATAAAAGAATATTCTGTAAAATAATAATGACTACTATGTTATATTCTACAGTCATAACAATGTGATGGTGAGCCAAATATAAGTTGGTTTGATACAATGCCAGAAAGTTTGGACAGATCTGCCAAACAAGGCTCCCTCACCTTCATCAAGGAAGGATGGATTGACATTGTCCAAGATAAGCCTCTCAGCACTGGCGTAGTTCCCCTGTTCCAGAGCTCGGGTTAGGTCGGTGTCATTGAAGCCAAACTCTACATGAAACACACCTGCCATGCTCAGGAATGTCAGACAAGTGTCTGCAGCATCAACTCTGGAAAACAATTCATATCCACATGATCAAGAACCATTGAGAACAGAGATATCACATGAATCCAGTTATTTATCTGTATTTTTCATCTAATTGAAAAAGTGGTTATTTGTCCAACTATGGATATGGTGGACATTGTTGGACAATGCTGTATATCCTTTATGCCAAGATATGTTAGCATTGCATCCCCTGCAATAATGTAAAACTAGTGTTTAACCTTTTTTCTCTTTATGTGTCCTGTAACCTTTTTTCTCTTTATGTGTCCTGTTATCACTTATAAGTCAAAATGTTATGTTTGAGTGTGTCCAGAGACCATATAATAGAGGGACGGCAGAAACGCGTACACTGCAGTCATCGTTGTTGCCTTTTTGTCCCATGCAAAAGATATATTTCACAATACACAATTACACACATGTATTTCTTAACATTGTTAACATTACAACTGAGATTTGTTGGTGCCCTAAAGCATGTTGTTGTCACAGTATTTGATGACTGTGATCACGCTTTGTCTTTGTCCGAGAGAACAAAATGGCGCACATGTAAAATCGGCAAAAGTGCAGATTTTGATTTTCAATAACGGCCTCTAAGTCGCAATGAAAGTCCTTGGTTACCTAGGTGTATAAAAAGGAGATGTGTTAAAAATTGGCTTAGTGCCATTAACAAATTTAGGGCGGATGCGAAATTTCAGATTTTGACTCCAGAAATGGGACTAAATCTGAATTTTCCCAAAATAATTTCACAACACTTAATTTTGGCATGCTTTCAGACGAATGTGTTCCTATTATCGGTCCTGAATTTAATAGTTTTACATTTATCACGATTTCCCCTTTGGCTTGGTACCAACGTTATTTATGTATGATCGGTAGTGCATTTTGTCTGTGATTATCATCCGCATATATCCTTTGAAACATTCTACAAAGTGACTTATATTGTATGATATTAGAATTGTTTTTGTAAAACGCATATTTTTTTTACCATTGCTTTCGCCATTTCTTCGTAAGTTTAACTTTGTTTCAGTTAGGCTTCTATCACATATCGCTCATATACTACATACTACAATACTACATATTTGTTATCTTCTGTAGATTTTGTCTCTATAAATCATGACTACATTTAATCAATGATTTATTTTATGCTGTGTAAATATTGATTATGAGCAAAATGATATTGGCCTAAACCCAATCATAACAATGTAAATATGATGAAGGTACTACTTACTTTGTGTATTTACACAACAATGAAAACATCATACAAAAACAAAAATCCGTTACATGATATATTTGTATAATAAAATTGTCATTTGCTTTGTAAATGCCAAGAAAGAAGAAGGATTATATCGGCAGTCGTCGGGAGAGAAGTTCCAGACAGAAGTTCCAAGGTCGAAGGTGTCATTCAGTAAAATATACTGATGGTCTATTGTCCTTTTCTGTGAAAAATACATTTATATATGTCAGAGTTTGTGATGTTTTGTTTTCTTTTAATAGTAATAGTTGCATGCTTCGTTCCAGGTTACGGTTTAAAGTTTGTTTTTCATTGATCAGATATAGAAAACTATGATGAAAGAATTTTGAAAACAACAAACGTTACTACAGTTTACGATTTACTAGTACATATCTGGTACCATGCTCATTGAAGCTATATTGTTATACCTGAAATATCTAATTATTTGTATGCTGAAATATCAATCTAATCGGGTAATATCGAATAACGATTGTAAAATTACAATCCTCCTCTTTGCTTTGGAATTTAACAGTAGCCCCCCTTTGAAAAAAAACTTTCCTCGCTCCGGCAAACCCCAATATCACTGCTAGCCCCGAACTGGCATTAACCAATAACATTTGATTCTTTCGAAGCCCACTGACGGACACATTGAAAATTCATTTAACACCGCTTGTAGTTTAATGTGTATTTCTAATTCATTGGAACTATTAGCATTATAAAATAGTAGCGAATTTACATGAAATAAAAACATTAATATGGCGTCATTTTCTTTCTGGCGAATAGTAAAGCATTTACACCAGTCGGTGATCATGTATTTTTGCATGTAAATCTAGTCTGGACTTATTATAAGATATAAAGTTAATCTGGAGATATATTTTGTGAACATCGGGAATATGGTGATATGTTACAAGTGTCTTCCCTGCTTCTGGATGAGTTTTATTTACACTTCCTGAGTTCCTGAGCAATTTACCAGATCGTAGTTTTCTGTGGCGTTCGTAGTACATTTAGTATATATGTTTATTTATAATAGTTAACAATTGCAGCATAAAATGAGATATATTAACTGATTTTTAAAACAAATAGAATACATTATAAAATACTCTTGATATCGGGGAGGCTTTTTCTTCACATGCCCTCGAAAACTTATGCTTGTGGACAGACGTCATATTTTCATTTCCTTTGAGTGAAACTTTTTGGGAGGTATTACCAACGGGTTGGTAGCAGTAACATCACTTTCATTCTATTTAGACCAAGAGTCAGCCGAAACCAACCCCTGGTCGAAGAGAGGGAATTCTTCAAGTGGCATATCTAGGTCCAAGACGAAATCGTCCAAGTTAATGAAGTCGTCCATGGCTGTGGCGAATGTAAATTGAAATAAATGTTCTGGAAGACACACATGTTCAGCGAATAATTTGCAGAAAACTTACATGTGCTAATGAGAGATATCATAAAAAAATCTTTGTAATCCGCTTAGAGACGTCCTTTTATTGGATTGTCGCTGGTCGTAGTCGGAGAAATCTTGGCTAAGGGAATTAACTCTTACCCAGGATATTATATAATATTGTTTACGTGGTTACCAGAATGGTCAGTCGTGAATGTCTGCGCATCTACTGCACATCTGCAGCGGTACAGAGAGGTTAACAGCAGGGTGTCGGGGTGTATCAGTTACATGCCAGACCGTAGCACTGATGGTTTATAATAAACTGTTGGGGAGGGCCGTCCCTCTATTATATGGTTTCTGGTGTGTCAATAAATCAACAAACTAAATTGGGAATATTTCAATTCCCAATAAGGAATTTGTTGTAGACATGGACCAAATATCTGAGAAAGCCTAGATCAAAGAAAATACACTCCAGAGACAAAGTCACCAAGTACTTGGACATGTCACAGGTCCTATCTGTGTCAAGCCAAGTCAGCAAATTTATCCTTTTACACATCTATGATACACTACATGCATTATGATACAATGTATTGAGCCACAATTTTTTTGGGATAAACATGTACACACACCTGCAGGTGCTACCCCTGGGGTAGAACTGTTTCAGAAACACACACCTGCAGGTTCTACCCCCGGGGTAGAACTGGTTGAGAAACACACACCTACCGGTTCTACCCCCAGGGTAGAGCTGGTAGAGAAACACACACCTGTAGGTTCTACCCCCAGGGTAGCTTTGGGTATTCGTCAACCCAAATGCTGGTGCAACTTCTATATATAGAACAGGGGAAATCCACTAAAATTGACGTTGATGGTATCCCTGCCACAATAACATGACAAATTGTCAACCATAGTGGCGTACTAGGCCGGATTGTTTACCTGTTCCACGTTACACATTATTCCTTTACGTTTGAATGACTCTTCAACTGTCAACTGACACAAAATACATCCAAAACGAATCCAGGAAATGCCACAATCTGAGACTGCAACTTTCTGTCAGTGGCATTTTGTCTGTTTCCGGTCTAAGAGGTCGCACATGCGTAGTCAGTATTCATGTTTTCATGGGCTCTCTCTCTCTGTGATACCAATCATTGTTGTGTTTAAGCGATCTGTTTTAATCAAACGTTCTTGTGCTAGAGTTCCGCTCATGATGTTAGTGCAGAACATTAATTTTATTCTCTTTCGTTTTAACCACGAACGTCAAATTACACTTGTTTGTATTTGTTATAATTGGCAACCGGGATTGTGAAACAACAAGTCTAGCTACGTCAAGGATATTTGTTGGACGAAATATATGACAAAGGGTACGTACGTCATGAAAAATTCACAACTCCAGCATGGTGACCTGAAATGGTTAAGCCAATAAATAACTTATATAGATCTATTGAAGGGAAATACATAGAAGTAAATGTTTACCGGTAGCGAGAACTAAGATTTAAGAATTGACCTTCACTTTGTGTGAGTTCATTGGAGTATGAACCTTCATAGAGTGAGAGCCAAACTGTGTGAACGTCGGAGCTTCTTATATTTTTTTATTACAATTTCTTACCTCAAAGGATGTAGGCCAAGATCTAAACACAATTTTATTTAGTACGTGTGACTTTAGGTTTACACTGACAGCCAAACAACATCCAGCTACATCGCGGAGTAAAATAGTTCCTCAAAAAGAGAGGTGACATAGGCGTATGGATGCACAACATGCTCTTCAGAAACATCTTACGCAGCACATGTGTTCAAATCATATCCTCATTAGATGAGAAAGGTCTGTAAAGAACTACCTCAGTAAGTCAGTCACAATGACAGCGCGTCGTAATACATTTACATCAAGTACAAGACGTCAAAATGGCCGACACGATAAACGTGACGGGAGAGATTTCTGAAGTTGTTAATGAACCTGTGGCGGTTACATGTGTTAGTCATCATTGATCAACTGGCCGATCATTGAAAGGTGAATAAAGATGCGTCAAACAGACACTAAGGTAAGTTCATAGATTGCTGGAGACGGTCAGTGTCAGCCTAGACACGAATCAAGTCGATACTACGATAGTTTAGATGTGCATTTCTTCGTTTGTTCATTAGGATAGGCCGCAGCGAGGATATTCGTGAACAATCATACAGTCACGCTCTCTGACATTTCTCAGAGTATACTGAAACGCTGAGACCAAGAATAAAGGTTCTAAATAGTCAGAAAGAACGTATGTATGTTTTCGTGCTAGAGAATTCCCAGGGGTTTCCCCAGGAATGAGGAAGTAGTCCGTCAGTGTTTACGTCATTCAAGAACACGGTCTCGTGAAAAATATATGGTCAAATTGTGTCGTTCATACACTTATAATTTTTTAATTTGACGTTTACACGATATACGGCTTTTGCATTGGACGAGAGGTCGGTCACATGACCGCGAAATTGACGTTCATTTAAGAATTGACCTTCACTTTGTGTGAGTTCATTGGATTATGAACCTTCATAGAATGAGGGCCAAACTGTATGAACGTCGGAGCTTGCGACGACGTTCATACAATGTTTGGCCCTCACTCTATGAAGGTTCATAATCCAATGAACTCACACAAAGTGAAAGTCAATTCTTATAATTTTTTATCACAATTTCTTACCTCAAAGGATGTAGGCCAAGATGTAAACACAATTTTATTTAGTACGTGTGACTTCATGTTTACGCTGACAGCCAAACAACAACCAGCTATATCGCGGAATAAAATAGTTCCCCAAAAAGAGAGGTGACATGAGCGAATGGATGCAGAACTTGCTCTTCAGAAAACATCTTACGCAACAGATGTGTTCATATAATATCCCCATTTCTTGCTAGGGAATTCCCAGGGGTTTCCCCAGGAATGTGGAAGTCGTCCGTCAGTGTTTACGTCATTTCAAGAACACAGTCTCGTGAAAAACGTATGAACGTCAAATTGTGTCGTTCATACACTTATGAACGTCAATTTCGCGGTCATGTGACCGACTTCTCGTCCAATGCAAAAGCCGTATATCGTGTAAACGTCAAAATAAAAAATTATAAGTGTAGCTCCGACGTTCATACAGTTTGGCCCTCATTCTATGAAGGTTCATAATCCAATGAACAAAGTGAAGGTCAATTCTTAAATATTTTTTTAATTTGAAGTATGATTTGAACACATGTGCTGCGTAAGATGTTTCTGAAGAGCAAGTTGTGCATCCATACGCCCATGTCACCTCTCTTTTTGAGGAACTATTTTACTCCGCGATGTAGCTGGTTGTTGTATGGCTGTCAGTGTAAACATGAAGTCACACGTACTAAATAAAATTGTGTTTAGATCTTGACCTACATCCTTTGAGGTAAGAAATTGTGATAAAAAAATTATAAGAATTGACCTTCACTTTGTGTGAGTTCATTGGAGTATGAAGTGAAGGTGGCGTTGTCGCCAGGCAATGGTAGCTGTTTTCGCTTGAGTCGAGGTGCCGTTTTCGCCCGGTGACGTTTTGCTGAGGTGCCGTTTTCGCTATAACCCATGTGACCGACCTATCGTCCAATGGAAAAGCCGTATATCGTGTAAACTTCAAATTCAAAAATTACATGAGACTGACAAACTGACAGCGTGCCGTATTTTGATGAAAACAGTATGTACAATTTACTAACAAGCTGTTTGCTGTTATGAATTTGTACAACTCCTTAACCATCACTGGCTAAAATGCTTAAAAAGATGTTTTTTCAATCACTTTGAGACAAGTTGAATTCTCATTTTTCATCCCATGTAAGAAATCAATTTCGAATGATTTCCCCCTGAGCAGACGTTTCGAAACATCTAGAACGTTACAGTATTACATGGATGATCTTGACTGTTTAAGACTGCTAGAGCTGTGAGAGGCTTCCACATTTTTAAGACACATTTGTCTCCACATTTGTATTTTATGATGTTTTGGTATTTTTACATTGTTATTGTACTTTTGAATTTGAAAAGAGTTTGTTCAATAAAATTGAATGACATGGAGTCTTTACTAAACATTCTAGTCACGATGGGATATTGTCCTTGTTCTTGTATAGAGGGACATTAAAACTTGTTTGTATATGGGTAGATTCCCCCTCTTGTATAGAGGTACATTCAAAACAATTGTCTAAGAACCCTATACTGTAATGTAATGTGAAGATGCTCGCATTGTTTGATGTAATTAAACATGACCCATGTGGTGGCTATTTCACTTTGGCTGATTACTCAGTTTGTTATGCTTGCATCGATTTGTAATTTGTAACCGACATGATATCAACTGAATGGTATCCCTAACTAGATACGGAAAAGTGGACGCTGATTCCACGGGTAGGTGACACGAGAGCATGTTACAGCGCCCATTGACGCCCCTTGTCACTTATTACTTTCATTTTCTTTAAAGTTAAAGACAGAAAGGAAAGGTCTAATCATATATTATTCCCAGTTCGTAATTGTCTTAGGGTGTTATCAGGAAACATTGCGACTTTCCAAATTGACTTTATAGGAATATGATTTTGATAAAATTAATTATAATATACATACATACATACATACATACATACATACATACATACATACATACATATATATATAATTTCTTTCGTCTGTAGTTGCCACATCAGCACTCACTATGACGTAACGTACGTCGTATACTATACACACAATGGTACATTTGTACATGCAATAGTATGTGCATGACTATAGATTTATACAGATAACTTCTTTGACAGCCATTTAAGAAGTTGGAGTACTAAGTGAGGAGAAGGATTGTAGATGAACTCAACAACTTCTGTATTACAATTACGAGCGACGTTTCAGTGTACGTTCTAACACCGTTATCAAGCAAGTGATATGTCAGTATAAAGAAGTTGTTCATCCATAAATTCTTATCCTTACCTATTTAAATAAGGCTAACAATTTAGTTCACGTTTTGAGAGGACTACAGCACTAAAACGCAGCCAAAAGACAGCCGTGCCAGGCAATAGACTGGTTCCCGTTCGTTCCTGCGACAGACTGGAAAGCGGAGCAGGAGCAGCGACACCAGGCGGAGGATCCGGGAACCAGTCAACCGTTAAACCCTAGTGGAAAAACGACAAGCTCCTCACAGCGATAGCCCGTTCGCGGAGCTCTCTATACCGAGAGTGTGACGAAGGTGTCACGCGCTGGAAGGAGCTTGGAAAAACGACAATAAAGGGAGATAAGCGTCAATATTAGTTAGTCTGACAAAGTAGGACATGTCAGGATAACAAATCAACAAATGTTTTGTCGTCAAGGGAGAGGGCAAGCTTGAGCAGGTACTTCACCGAAATATTGTTTTACACCCGTCATAAAGAGATATAAGAGAAATAGTGCACAATGCTTGAAACAGCGACTTGCTAGTAGGCTAGGCTGGATGAATCAAGCCGTTGGCTGACAGTGAGGCAGTCCCGCTGCTGCAGCAGAAGCTATTTTCTGCAGGCATCAAAAAGTATTTCATTACCAGTAAAATGGTGTATTAATACTGAATATATGTCCACAGAAGCAACTGTTACACGGCAGTTATATGCATGCCACTTTAAAGTGTGTACTTGAATCTTTCCATTTTGATGCTTGTTGAACACCTTTACTGTGAAGCAACACCCAAATGTAACGCAGGCTCAGTAGTCCGTACCATCACGGACATATATTCTCATGGTACAATGTTGGCAAGGTCATGGATAGACTTCTAAGTATTTAAACCCATGTATTTTGCATGCGTCATGGGTTGGGTCTGTACGATGACACTCTAGTTAGCTTCATACATATAATATAGCAAGTGTTGAGATATATCTGGATTTCAGAGAAAGCTTGAGCCTTAGTCTGACCCAGCTGTGTATGTATATATAGATCTCCATGTTATGGGACCGCCTCCATGGTCTAGTGGTAGAGCGTCTGCCCGGAGAGTGGAAGGTCCGGGTTTTCGATCCCCGACCGCGTCATACCAAAAGACGTTTAAAGATGGTACTTTTTGTTACCCTGTCTGGCGCTTGGCATTAAGGGGCTAAAACAAGGACTGGTCGGCTCGGAGTCAGTATACTATGTCTGAGTGGGGTATTCATGTTAAACTGCGGCATGGTATCTCAGTGAGGTAGCACTATAAATCGGCATCAGTCTGGACTAGTACAAGCAGCCACACAAACACACACACGTGCATGCACGTCGCTATATAAGTGCAATAATCTTGGACGTGACGTTAAACCCCATTTCACCTCACCTCACAATGTTATGGGTTTTCAGACACTTAAGAAACAGTCATAGTTTTCTCTCTAATCACATGAACAACTGTAAAACATCTCATTTATCTTTAAAAGACTATAGCGCGAGTAATCAAGATAAAATATCCATCCGAAAATCAATTGGAATACGATGACATGCTTCAACGAAGTCTGACCACCCAATCCTGATTGTCTCCTCTACCACAAGCATAGGTGCCTCTTACGTCAAGCATGGTTTGCTGAAGACCTATTCTTTCCTGGATCTTCACAGGTACCATAGTGTAGTGCTGTCTGCCCACAGAGGGGAAGGCTGGTTGTTCCATCCCCTGGCTGCATCGCATCCATGTTTAACTGCGGCATGGTATCTCTGTTTGCAAGTACTATCAAAATGTCAAATAAGTCTGGACTAGTACGAGGAGACATGCACAGACACATTTCTCGCTCTGTAAGCATAATATCTTACAAACTACTTGACCAGTAAAGGCTGATACTATCTTGAAATTTCAAGATAATAAGTTGAAATTTCTAGATAGTATCGAAAAAAATAAAAACACCAAATGGCCCTAAAAGGCTTCCGTATATTCAAGAAGTTCGATTCCAATTTTCAGCAGACGGGTTGAAAAGCTAATGATGGCTAAACGATGTCATTACTCCGTCATTAATGTAATGAAAATGTGTATTTGTTTAGTTAATTGTGGAATTCAACACACGTTCACATATAATGCTGGGGGATATAGTCAACACCTTGCTGTCTGTCCGTCCGTCCACCAATCCGTAATCATTTTGTTTCCGGAGCGTAACTAAAAAACAATTCAATATTTTTCAACAAAAATTGGCATATATATTAAACAGATCGGGAAGTGACGCCTTTTACTACTTACAGATGTTTGTCATTTATATTTTTCTTGATTTCCATGGAAACTATTTGGACTTAGTCTCAAAAGGGGGATGGGGGTCGTGCTGTGAAAGACTTTTCATTCAAACCTGGTACATATTTTAATTAAGAGCTGAAGGGATGCCTTTTGCTATTTAGGAATTTTTCAAAAAAATTCCCTGTTCCATGGAAACAAGTTAGACAAAGCTGAAACCCAGGTTGGTATGGTTTCTGGAGCAGAAATTAAAACATGTTAAAAACTATTCAACATTTTTCTTCCAAACTTGGTTTATGTAAATAATCAAGGGCTGAAGTGGTGCCTTTTGCTACCTTATGCAACAAGTTTGACTTTGTTCATAGTGGTGTGTTTGTCTGGACCATTTCTCTAAAACTAATGGGTACTCTTACCTGAAACTGTGCACACGCAAAAACCAGCTTGTTTTACGCCGCACTCAGCGATCAGCGACTGGCGATAGGTTGTGTGACAAATTGTCTTTCACATTAGGTTGTGTGGCAAATTGTCTTTCACATTAGCCTGAGGTACTTTGAAGGGGTGAATACATTTTTATAATCTGGCCTATTCTGCAGCTATACTTAACAGTGAACGCTCTAAGAGTATGCCAAGAGTACCTGTAGCATGTGAAGAGGATGATGGATGATTACCTGATGTTAAATATAGTCATGGAGTTTGTTGTCTTGATCATGTTGAACTGGTGATTACTGAAATATTGTCTAAGATTAACATTGATTAAAACTACTAGCAATGTGTTGTATGTCTTAACATACTTTTAATTGTAATTATTAAATGTTTTGGCTGTCAGAATAATAGTAAAGTTGCTTAACTCAGAAACTGCTTAATATTTTATAATTGCCTTTTGATGTTTTAGTATTTCTAAATAAATATTGTGTGTTTCCTTGGCAACAATCTGTACTTAAATTCAAATATATTTTGTTTTAGTTTCCTTGTTTTACTTAATGTATAGTGGCTGTAGTGGGGACAAGTTTTCTCAGAAACTTAAGAAATTATGCTTATCTACATGATCTAAGGGATACTTGTCAAGGCTAGGCTAAAAGATTAATGCCGTAAGTTTTGTTCCTATAACACTACTGTGAACAAACAAAATTTCATATTTCCCCCATGGCGGGTGATAGTGATAACACTGTTTTCTTGTTTTTTATTAAATGGTGAACAGTGTATCTGTTTTAGTATTTATGATCCATTTCCTTTCCACACTCATTTTATTCAACGTCTAATTAAATATACTTTATTTCATTTTCAGGGAAATCATGTAGTAACCAGTCGGCTATAATCAATGTTGTTGTTTTTTCATTTTTATATAGATATTTGTTATAAACAATCACTGAAGTAATGATGTGGGGCATAGTTTCCTGAATAACCAGGAGTGCATGGTAGCAAAGGTGAAACCAGGGACTGAAACATTTCTTCACCCAATTTGTCCTGCAGAGCCAGTAGATATTATTTTGTACTCGTTCTGCAATATTTTCACTTTGTCCCTATTGCATTTTATAGTTTTATGTTCTCAGTTATTATTACCTGTTTCTGTAATTAACCTTTGACAGGCTTCGAGTTGAGGACATTATTGATAGACCAGCTGATAGACCGTACAAAATTAATTCAGTCACTGCCATCTACACTTATTTCCGGCTTTCCAAAGTCACTCAGGCATGAACATGTCATTTTTGTTTTATAGTCATACTGTTTTTTTTATAAATAAATTCATTTTTTGTTTGTTTGGTAATGAAATCATGTTTATTCTCGTCAACCTCACCATTCCCGGTTAAAAACAGCCATTACTCTCACAAAATCAAACACTTTTGCTTTGACTTTTGAGAACCAGTATGGAGTGGCTTACCATATATGACCGCATATAAGCCGAATTTTGAGGACCAGAAAAAAGATTCTGTAGAAAGGGGTCTGCTTATCCACGGGATACACTTTCATGATAGTATTTTTCAGATCGTGATCTGTCAGAAACATTGCCTGAATGACGGTCTGATAGATTACAACTTCCCGAAAGTTTGGAAGTTGCCACGCTTAGAGCCATTATTGTTATGAATTATCAATAAAGTTATTACTATACACCAAAGTTGTCATTATTTAAAAAAATGTTATGCATGTTACTACTTTCGATATGGTACAACAAAAATAAGAAATATATGGTTACTGCCTTCCCATAAAAAATAGTTTCGAGACCAGCTGTGCAAACACACTTTTTGTTTATTTCTTCTGACAGTTGCAAAGTATGCCATCTATATATGATATAAGCGACATGTATTTCGGTATTATTAAGTACAATGAACTTCTGAGATATGAAAACATATTTTCTGTTCGAAATTATCCTGAATATTTAATTGAAATCAATTAGAGATGAAATGATATGATTGAAATAAATGTACTTGCCCTGTAGTACGAGTGTTTTTGCTGTCATTCAGCAATATGAGCAGAGTGGATTTTTCGAGCCTTGTGAAAATATGTCAATGTTATTGCTTTTTTTGGTTTTAATGTGAGAAAATCACAAACTACAATATTTATTAAAACATTTTAAAAATGCTTACTGTAGTTACAGTAATGGGAATTTGGAAATGCTATTGTTAAGACTTTTAATCTCCTTGTCTGGTATCCCTACATCTGCCAAAGTTTTAGTTTCATCAACATTTGAAGTAAGTTTGAATCCTCCTGCTTGATCTCTGACATCATTGTAATTTGTGTATGGTTCTTATTAGCACCTCTTTTGTCAATATTCAGCAAGCATAGTAATCATTATTTCAACAAGTAAGATATAAGATCAAAGTTTGCCATAGGTAATTTTCTTACCATTCTTTCATTTGTTACCCAAATTTAATTCTGTTGTGCCCATTGTCATGAGATCCTATTTTGGGGTGTAATTTCCAGTTCGTGTCATATCTGCTTGTGATGATACTAAATAAGATTATTTCTTTTATTGCTGATACATTTGTGGAGAGACAGCATGAGATGTGTGGAAATACTGCCAAGGAGGCATGCTGTAGGATTCCTCGTGCTACAACAGTTCCCTGCCTCCTCAGTTGGCTGAATGACAAACCATGCCTCAGTTGTGTGTAGTGTGCTAGGACCTGGGGAATATATCAGTGGGTATCTGTGTTAACGTATGTATGTGATGTATGATGCTGTTCATGCTCAACATTCAACATTCACTGCATATGGAATGTGTGGTAAGCCATCTATGCCATGCTGGCATTTCCCTGCAGTGCTAACTCTTCCTGTTCCTCAATGCCCCTCCCACATACTTCCTCAGCCCTACATATTGCACAGATTCCACTGTTTAAAATACACCTGAAGCTGGCCAGTACTAAGCTTGCATGCTTGATAGGGAAACTTGCAAAGTAAGCTATTTTGCTTGAAATTTGAGTCAGATACACTGCTATGGCAACTAGAGTTGTGTGTTAGCAGTGCTCCCATATTCCATGTCCCACATGAACTGTGCCGTGATCACTATGGCGGTGTGTGGAAGTTTCAATGTTTTCATGATTAAGTATCAGTTGCATACTATTGATTTGCCCTGCCCAGCATCTGGTGGTGAGTTAGCAGCTGCAGTGGTGAGCTCAGTGGGAGGTGTGTACTAGGAAGCAGTACTACATATAGGAGGCACTGTTTGACCTCCACAGTACAAAACTCACACAGGTGTCAGGCAGTTAGTTCATGTTGGTTATTGAGAGAGTTCAGTTACTGAGTTAGTTAGACTCGGTACATGGAGTAATTAGTGACACTGGCATGCTGCCAGTGCCCATGATCACTGGCATTTGTACATATTGTAGTTAGTAGAGTCCAGGTCAACATTATACTCTTGCAGCAACAGGTCCTTTGTGGCCCTTAACGGTAACTGTGTTGTTATTTCAATGTGTTATACAGGTACAGTGAGGGGTGACTCACTTGTGTGGCCTGTGGCATGGCTCCAATGTGCCATGCCAGTATTTGGTGTAGTCATGTTGAACAGCATTGTATAGCTAGTATCACTGCTTGTGTTGACAGATATAGGAAACTTTATCACATAGCTATGATCACATTGAACTACCCACTGACAGACTTGTTTCTTAGAGATCAGGCTTGTGCTGTAGATGAGATACATTGGCCAGCTTGTGTCAAAAGACTGTTGTAGCTAGGTGAGTGTTTCCCACTAGACAAGTGTACAGCATGCATGATGTTTTAGATTGATTGTTGTGTACTGGATATGTGTAGTAGGTTATTCAGTTCACTGAGACAGACAGCTCAGGCAGAAGGCCTTTGTTATTGTCATTAATAATTCCAGAGTGGTGCAAAGGCACTACTACAGCAGATAAAGTCAGGGATTTAGCCACAGTTTTGTTTAAGGGTCTCCTTATATTTGAACACCTTTTATCATGTTATCCTCTGAACTGATTTGTAAATATGTTTGCTAGCATTATCAGCATTAATTATTCGAGCGTTTGCACAAGGAGTGGGAGGTCAGTGTTCGATCTCATGGCTGCATCATACCAAAAGATGTTAAAAGATGGTACTTGTTGTCCACCCTGGCTTTCGGCATAAAGAGGCTAAAACAAGGACTGGTTGCATGTAGTTAAACTCTCTGACTGAAACACTGAGTTCAAGATTAAAGGGTCTAAATGATCTTAAACAATGCTTCTAAATTTGTTTGTCGTAGGCAATTCCCAGGAATGTGGAAACAGTCAGTCAGTGTTGATGTCTTTTCAAGAATACAGTCTCATGAGAAACATATGAACGTCAAAATGTGGCCTCTTGTTCGATGACAAAGCTGTGTATTGTGTAAACTTTTCACATTATAAATTAATTTGAAATTATAAGGAAATTCAAAAATATCAAACTGCATTTCTTTATTTTAAAAGAACCTTTTGCAGCATAGATAATTATCCCCCGCCCAAACGTAGTTGGCGGGGGATATAGAAACTTGGTTCCGTCCGTGTGTGTGTGATCCCGAAATCGTTTCCAGAGCATAACTCAAAAACCGTTAAATATTTCTCTACGAAACTTTGCATGTCTATCATACTCATGCTGAACTGGTGCCTTTTGCTATTTAGGAATTTTATAAATTTTTATTTTTTACATTTCCATGGCAACAAGTTGGACTTAGGTTCTATAAGGGTGCTGTTCGTTTCCGGAGCGTAACTCAAAAAGCGTTAAATAATATCTTACAAAACTTTGCATGTTTACCAGACACATACTGAACTGGTGCCTTTTGCTATTTAGGAATTTTATAAATTTTTATTTTTCATGTTTTCATGGCACCAAGTTGGACTTAGGTTCTATAGTTGTGCTGTTCGTTGCCGGAGTGTAACTCAAAAAACGTTAAATAATTTCTTACAAAACTTTGCATGTCTACTTGGCACATACTGAACTGGTGCCTTTTGCTATTTAGGAGTTTAATAAATGTTTATTTTAGAATTTCCATTGCAGCTATTTTGACATGGCCTAAGAGAAATGTTGGGTCAGTTACCTGGTTTGGGACCATAACGTGTTAAAATGGCGGGGGATATAGATGACTTCGTCGACTATACGCTTGTTTTATGTAATGGTACAGCACCTAAATATTGCATTTACATTTGCTTATGAATTCAAAAGACAACGTTGAATGATTGCCTTTATTTTGTGAAAATGTTAAATAGGTCTAAAGGTTAAGCTGTTGAGAAATATTGATGTGTCAACTTGCCTTATGACATCACAGTCAAAAAGTCACAGTTGGTATTGCATTTTTATGTTATGAAATCACAGCGGTGGACCATTTTGGCCTTGCACTAAGTCACATCCTCACTGACCGAGGAGTTTGGTATTTGGAATTATGGTTTGCTTAGATTTCCTAACCACTTGAAAAATGTTATAATCATTTGCAGTTTTCTTGATGAAGCTATTGATGTTATTTTGCCACGGTCTGATGTATTCACTATTAAATAGTATCAAAAGACTCTGAATCTACAGTCTATCAATAACATCAATCACCAAATCTGGTGTTGCTATATCACCAACAATCTCATCACTGTTAAACAGTGGAATATAACCCAGTATTGAATATGAATTTTGATACCAGTAAGTTTATCCTTCGTCTCAAAGACGGGCTGAAGGCAGGACATGAAACTTCAGGATGATGTCTAGCATCATGAGGGGATTTAGATTTGTTCATTTAGAAAACCTTTTTTTCGTCTATTTTCTTTGTAAAATGAAGAAAACATATTGTGATTGGTAAAAATTTGAATAATGAAATTATTTAGAAACTGCTTTTTAGGGAAGCAAATGGTCTTGGAAGTTAAAACTTTTTGAGGATACTGTGACTTAAATTTGTTTGTGGCATGGAACTGGAAAGTATTCAACATCTAAAGAAAATAATTAGGCATCATTTTTTCAGAAACTGAGAGGCTCGGGGAGCTGATAGGTTGGTTGTTTATGTTATGCTACCATGAGATTCTGATTTAATGAATTGAGGTGCCAAATTAAGCTATTTTCTAGCTCATGTGAACTTATGTCATGACCTGTCTATTGCATCCTCTCCTCAGAAATCACTGGGTCCATGAAGCTGGAACAGTCTTGTTCTCACCAATAATAGCACCTGAATTTGTTCAAGAGGTTTGAATGTGACTATTGCAGCCATATTGAAAAACCTAATTTTCTCGAAAGTAATTCTCAGGTCTGTAAACATCTTCCCTGTGAAACTGCTGTA
Source organism: Haliotis cracherodii (assembly GCF_022045235.1). Lineage (NCBI taxonomy): Eukaryota > Metazoa > Mollusca > Gastropoda > Lepetellida > Haliotidae > Haliotis > Haliotis cracherodii. Next base: position 39,018,474 of record NW_027266286.1, read on the forward strand.
CCAATGAGGCTAAAATTCTACATTATGCTTCTATGGATGACATATTTGATTTGGTCATTGTGACTGCTCCAGATTTGTGTTTAGAAGTCACATTTCATAAACTGTTTTAAAATCTTATTTTCAAGAACGACAGGGCATAGAGAGCTGAAACTATGTATGATAATAACCATAAGCAATACTAGGTAGATTGATATTTGTTTAACCATCGCATGGATCTTGATTGTCTTTGTCCTCAATGTTAATGCACTAATTTTACTGAAACTGATAATTCACTATTTTCACAAATTCAATTTTTATCAACAATATTTCTCAAAATGGTAATGGTAAGGACTAGAAGTAAAGGCATTTTATAAGTCTTGAGGTCCAAGGTCTCCAGATACAACCTGTTTTCCAAAGGGTATGGTAACATGTTCTCCTGGAAGTATTTAAGTTGTTATCCCCAAACTTGATATATCATATCTTCAATGAACAGGATAAGAGCCTACATGAAAATATTAGTGAAAGTCAAAATGCTCAAGACTAGTGAAAAGGCAGAAATGAGTCTGCTCTCAAATCCATGATAAAGACTGTAAGTGCATTTTCTAGTTTCTGAATAGTTTTCAGCGACAGCAAACTGAAATATTCTGATGCTTTATCATGTTTATGTCAATGTTATGGGGTTAGCATTTTGAATATGTTATAAGGCATGAAAATGTCATGTTTACCATTTGTAAGACAATCAGGGGGTAAAGTGTACAGAAAAAGACAATTAAATTTACAAATACACAGGAGTTAACTCTTGGTTCAATATAAACGTCACTGTTATCTATTGCAACTATGCTATACCATATATCAATTGTTGAATTTGGGGGCAGAAAGAGTTTTGAATATATCCATGTTGACAAAATGTTTTTGAGTGTCTGTATCATCAGTGGATATTTTACATGTTGGACACAGGTACTTATCTTTTTCTGTACAAGATAATGATTAGGGTACAAATTTCTCTTACATATGGGTACCATTAGGTGATTAATGTTGTTTTAGTTGGTCTAATCAAGTTTGGTTTGTTCTTATAATGGTCGGAAAAAAATATATACAGTAAACTACGGTTATAACGAACTCAAAGGGACCACTAATTTTAGTTCGTTATAACCTTAGTTCGTTATAGGCATATAACAGCATAACTACAGTAAATTTTAGGGACAAAAAAGTAAGTTTGTTATATCTGTCAGTTCGTTATAAGCGTGTTCGTTATAACCGTAGTTTACTGTATATATTTCAATTTTGTGCTTTTTAAATCTTGATTTCAGTATCGTATGGCATGTAATCCTATTGCAAATGGTACCCACGAACCAAGAAGAAATATCAAGTTTGCAGATATTGCTTTATAGTGTTTTATCATGCTTTCAGCAATAATTTCAGTCACAGTTCTCAATTTACACTCATAACAATGAATTGAAGAATGGTTCATATAATGCAATTCCTTCAACGTGTTCAATGTTTTTCAGTTTTTCTAAAGTCTGTATTTAATAACATGATGGTATAAAACTGAGTGAAACCTGCAATATCAGGTCTTTAAACTATCAAACTAGATGACCAAACAACTGTCTGTGCCAAACACTTTTGAGGCTACTTATGGAATGTAAATCTTCATACATGGATGTATTCTTAGACACAATCATTTCATAAATGACAGCAAATAGTAAAAACGAAGAGTCAGTTATTCTTATTTGACAGGTATACCGTATACAGTTTATCGTGAATGAATAGTTCTATTTTGAAAACAAAAATATTTCCAAAATACATCTATATTTGGTAAACCTCCAGAATACCCATCTGCCATGCTTGTTGATGCTGCTATTAAATCAGCATGTGACAGCGCAGCTACTTTTTAAATAGGGCGACAAAGCTCAAGATAAGCAGAAAGAAGGACTCCGCTGCATTTGTTTGGTTTAATATGATTAAACCTTAAAGTTGAATATCAAGGCATTTCATCAACATCCAAAGTTAGATATGAACATTACCCAACAATAAAAGTTCCATATTAAATGGCATGCGGCAACCGCTCTCACAAGGCACGTGATGATGGCCAATTTTGCGCAAAAAACAACTACGCAACCAGATTTTCATGTGTAAACGACTGCGCAACATGATATGTCATATTAAGGGCTGGAACTCTAACTGGTCTACAAACTTTGGGGTAAACACTTAGTGTATTTCACAATAAAACTAATTTGTGTGATATTTCAAGATAACTTGTTTTTTTATTTTATCTTATAGTATTAAAAAATATCAGAAAAGTCATTTTAATTTATTTTCATTTTGCTATTTTTCATATCGACGAATCTGTAAAATAAATTAACAAATTAAATGCCTTATCTAACTTTGGCCATTGTTACCAATGTTAGGTGTGTGTCACATGGAGTCAGGGGAGGTCACCCCAAAATATCACAGTCTCTAGGAGGGAGGGTAAAAAAATAATATACATATTTGGGGAGGGTCATAACAAAATGGACGTTTCATTATAAAATACATAATTTTTTGCGTTTTTTTTTAATTTCCAGGGAGTGTCATGAAAAAAATATACAAGGACATGGGGAAGGTTATCCAAAAATATGAGAAGCATTAGGGGGGGGGGGAATTATTTTCAGTACATTAGTGCATCCAAAACCTCTGAACACCCACTTGCACATTATGCAATATCATGCTATATCATGTTATATGGTAAGCAGGGTAACACTCAGACTGAGGTATTGTAATGAAACCTTGCAGGATATCTTTTTGGTGCTCAGAGTGGATTGCACACAGTTAGATTTATTAGTTCCTTTTAAACAGAATAATACCTTGTTTTTCTTGGATATCGATACATCATAGCATAAAAATTGATAAGAAAATATGACTGAGAATGTGCTTTTATGTGCAATATTTCATATTTGTGCATTTCTTTCAGACCAACCGCTAAGTGAAGATGGATCGTCACATGTTTGATCAGATAGCTAAGATCACCGACAGCTTGTTCTTGTCAAGTGCAGCAGCTGTCCGGGGTGACCGCGTTGTTGGCCTGGGAATCACTCACATCATCAACTGTACCATGGATGTTCCCAACCTGAATGTAGCCAATGTTGAGTGTATACAGATCCATGTTGACGACACACCATCAGCACGTCTCAGTCTCTACTTCGACCGATGTAGTGACAAGATAGACCAGATAGCAAGGCGGGGTGGTCGTGCCCTTGTACACTGCGTTGCAGGTGTAAGTCGCTCAGCCAGCCTTTGTATTGCATACCTCATGAAGCATCACCATATGTCACTCAGACAAGCATACTGGCATGTCCGAGCACGCCGCTCAGTGATACACCCAAACTTCGGATTCTGGCGCCAACTCATAGACTTTGAACGTAGACTGACAGGCTCAACGTCAGTAAAGATGATACACTCAGGAATCGGGTACATCCCGGATGTGTTGGAGGAAGAGACACGCAACATGATCTGGTTCGGACCCCAGTCAACAGCATACTCCCGAGCTTATGGAGGAGGAACTTTGAGGTCCGACAGAGGCAGCAGCAACAGCATTGGTAGCAGTAGCAGCAGCGGAGGTGGAGGGGCAACATATCGCTCATCATATGGTGGGGGGGGCACTTACAGGTCCAGATATGGACGATATTAACACAATCAACACAAGTAGTATTATACAGAGTGATGTGAAAGAGCTCTGCAGGCTTTTTCTGTGAATATACCATCCATAGCACTGGGGAATATCCTGTGTCAATCGTCAGGCCCGTAGTATACAGAGTATACACCTTTATCAGCCACTGGCTGGGTGTGAAGGAATGAACACTACTGAACACTTCCTATTTATTATAGTACAGTATAGGCACTGTTGTTACTGCATGGTTTGGTTACTATTTATTGATGTGTACATATGTATGAAGTGTTACTGGTTGTTGATACTCCCAGCATTCTGTAGTCAGGTATGATATGTTGTCAAGTAATACAGACTCTTCACTCCATATAGTCCAAGCAGTCATTTCAAAACCAATTATTTGAATTGATTTTCGAAAGTGTCCTCCATGCTGAAGTAGGGACATTTTGACTACCAATTAAGTTTCCTAATTACACTTTGTGTTTTGATACGTGAATTTTACCCGCAACAGTATTTCAGTCATATCTCCATCACAGTCAGGTTCTCTTGTATTGAAACTGATAGTCATTATTCACATCAAACAAAGTGGCAATGAAGCAGGCAAATGGTCAACTAAGGATTCTTCATTTGCCAAAAATAGTACCTATACACAGCTTCAACAAAATAACTTTCTTGTTTCTTCAGATATTTTTTTTTTTTTAAATGAGATGACATGAGATGGGGAAGACACTTCTTTTTTCTTTTGACAGCATGACCTCCTTAGACGAGTGAAAGATTTTATTTTTTATTCTGGGGAAATGTTAATACTTGTATCAAATGCTGAAATTCAGTAACTACCACAGACAATGGTAAAATATAAGTAGCTTGTTCCTTATCCTTACCGGCAAAGTGCTTACCAGTACTTGAAAAGGTTTCTTTTCTGAAGAGCAAGTTGTCAGTTTGTTGTGTCATCATCATTACTTGTAGGCATAGAAACACAATCTGGTCCTGCTCAACACTTGATCAGGGTTGACAGATTAACAAGCTGAAATTAAACTCTTGCAGGTCTCATTTTTTGTTTTGCTATGTATTTTGGACAAAGTAATGATAAGAGGTGTACTGTGTTAAGGTACATGTTTTCATTCATGTGTCTTGTGAGATACAAGTATACATCTACATTTGTCAACTAAACAATGCTCATCATCCAGTCAACGCTTCACATTTCTTGTTAGAGTATTTCCTTGAAGTACCTATAGTATATACAATCAGATATGTATTTTTCGCAACAAATTATTTATTGTTTGATAAGAACAACTGTTTTTGAGCTGACTACAAAGATGGATTGTGTCGTTTGTACAGCTTGGTGCAAACGGGCTGCCAACCAAAGTTGTGTGTGTTTCGCCAAGGTCAGGATACACATGATATGTAGAGCTAGTCTGTTGTATCTTTGGGAGGGATTCCGTCCCATTACTGAGTCATACATATATCAAAGCATTATTGTATTTTCTTATTCAATTTTCTGATACATATATAATCCTTTATTTATCACTTGCTATAGTTTGAATGGATCCTCTAAATGAAAACTTGATAACATAAGGAACTGTTTGTCAATGTAGTTTGTTGGGGTGGAGATGCTGTGTGATTAGAGACGTGTACAGTGTTTCCTGCTGTGTGACTAGAGACGTGTACAGTGTTTCCTGCTGTGTGAGTAGAGACCTGTACAGTGTTTCCTGCTGTGTGAGTAGTGACGTGTACAGTGTTTCCTGCTGTGTGAGTAGAGACATGTACAGTGTTTCCCTGCTGTGTGAGTAGAGACGTGTACAGTGTTTCCTGCTGTGTGAGTAGAGACGTGTACAGTGTTTCCTGTTGTGTGATTAGAGACGTGTACAGTGTTTCCTGCTGTATCTAAAGCGGGATGTTGGGAGAGGATTTAGAGCAAGTATTAGGATTGGCTCATGGAAATTGCTGAAAGTGTTAATGAAGAAAATCGCAAATATTTATGTATTTTCAAAATCTTGAGGGTTGGAGGTGTGATTAGAGAGAATTGTCATGATCTGATCAAAGATAAATCATGTTCCAAGAGAATGCTATACTGTTTATGTAGCATTGACAGTGCTATATGGTTGAAGCTGTCAGCTGGTGGTATATCTGGGACTCTCCAGAAAACCACATCCTCAACCAGATAGAAAACCACACAAAATATCTTGGTATTATTTTATGCTCTGTCTCTGTTTCCCTAACTGACTTCTCAAGGTCGCATCAACAATATCTCATCCTCATAGCAATGAGGACAAATCATCCAACATTAAAACTATTCTCAGTGCGACATGAAGGTAAATGTCACAGACAAAGTAATTGGGGGTTACTGAGCATGTGTGTCCATGTTGTAGATAAGGTTTACAGCTTGGATTAACCAGTAGTTGGCAGCAGGACTGACTAGTACATGTCCTAAGCTTGGTAGGGACTGCTGCTCATGGTGTCAGTTTTCATGAGTGCACTTTCACTCAACTCCTTGATTTTACCAGTATATGGGTAACTAATTTCAATTTATGAATTATATTTATGATATCATTACAAAAAATCATTTTGTCAAGACTGACATATTTTAATTTTAAATCTTAGATTTTATGTCAGTGAATGTGCCTTGCCTTAAACATTGAATCAGTATTTTAGATCCTAATGTAAACACGTTTCCTAAGATATTTTCAGGCAGCCTGTCTAGGGCATTTCCCATTGAATGTTGAAGCACAAATGATGACAAACAGCCTTTTTTCATGTCTTGTTTTACAGTCTTCAGCTTATAATATGTTTTCTTAAAAACAAAACGATATATATTTTTTAAAGTATTTTCCATCAAACAAAGCATACAGGAGGTATTAATCTTTTTTAATTATATTTTTTAGTAACTGTTCACAATTTAGGGTATGCTTGTCCACAAGACCAGAAAATATATGCATCTGGGCTAAATACTATCTAGCATGAACCTCAACATTATTATTATGCAAAGGCTCTTTTTTATCATTGTTGTACATGTCTCAGAATATATTGTTATTCCTCCCTTTTGACCATGTTCATATGTATAGTCAGTGATATCATCGTCTCTGCATGTGTCAATTACATAACTGACATTATCTTATCTGGTTATCAATCAGGATCAGTGCTGTTGTATTTTTCTTGGTTTTGTTAATTATTTGTTAGAATTATTTTCATAATTGCAGACTTTGTTTTAGATTAGTGTTTTATGTTGCTAGTGTATGATCTGTATCTGTCACACACCCGACGTGCAGTGGTCACATCACACAGTTACAGCTGTAGTCATTTTACTTTATTTATGATTTTGTCAAAAGAGGGGCATATTTTAGTGCTGTGTAATCCTGAGTTTGCCTATAGCAATAAGTTACTTGTGCTCCCTGGGTCTCACATTTTCCACTTGGATGGGGCTAGCTCAACAGGGTTGACCATGCTGTGTTCGGCATGTCAATATGTTTTATTTTTATGAAAGCTTTTCCAAGGAATTTTAAATCAGGAGGAGTAGTATCATTTGAGCAGTGTATCTTCAATTTTGCAATAATTTTACATCAGTGTTTATCTGTTGTTTGTAAAGAAGTTTCAAATATTTCAATTGCTGTATTCAGTTCTTGTCATATTATGATGGTATCATATTCAAGTATATTTATTTTCTTGTAAAACTTTGGAGGTGAAATGTTTCCAAGGATTATCTCCCTTGCACTGTAAGGCTGTTCTGGGGATATGCTAAAATTAGCTGATGTTAACTTCAGCCAAATTGTGCCAGACCTTATGTTGTATTCATGCAAGTTCTCCAAACTCTTTAATCAGAGTATAGACATGTTTTTAAGGTTACATTGAGTGTCCCTACTTGCCAGTAGAGAACAGTGTTGCCCCATGTGGGGCAGCAGGTCTAACTAACAGTGCACTGTTGATCTGTTGTCATCCATTGTCTTGAAAAGAGTCATATGAAAACTGCTTTTTTCAGCTGCTTTATTTAAAAGTGATACAATTTTCTATTTTTTCGAGAAGAGTATTTTGTATTGTGTTGTAAAATGTCCCTTTCATGACAAATTTTGCTGACATATTTTGTAAGAGTATTTCCTGTGATTTCTAATTAATCAAAGTGTACTTATAGCATACTTCATATTTGTGATCAAGACTTACTTGATTAGATTAAAGCAGTAATTCAAAGATATGATTGTAAGTCTGTTTCAGCAGTACATAATATACTCATTCCTTCTATTTTCATATTTCTTTTTCAACAAAACGTCTGTTTTGTTCCTTACATTTGGAATTTCTACAGTCAACAGTAATAACATGTACCTGTGCTAGTGTCTGACCACTACCCTTCTCCAGCACTAATGTCTGACCACTACCCTTCTCCAGCGCTAGTGTCTGACCACTACCCTTCTCCAGTGCTAGTGTCTGACCACTACCCTCCTCCAGCGCTTGTGTCTGACCACTACCCTTCTCCAGCGCTAGTGTCTGACCACTACCTCCTCCAGCACTAGTGTCTGACCACTACCCTCCTCCAGCGCTAGTGTCTGACCACTACCCTTCTCCAGCGCTAGTGTCTGACCACTACCCTTCTCCAGCACAAGTGTCTGACCACTACCTCCTCCAGCGCTAGTGTCTGACCACTACCCTCCTCCAGCGCTAGTGTCTGACCACTACCCTTCTCCAGCGCTAGTGTCTGACCACTACCCTCCTCCAGCGCTAGTGTCTGACCACTACCTCCTCCAGCGCTAGTGTCTGACCACTACCCTCCTTCAGCGCTAGTGTCCGACCACTACCCTCCTCCAGCACTAGTGTCTGACCACTACCCTCTTCCAGCACTAGTGTCTGACCACTACCCTTCTCCAGCGCTAGTGTCCGAAAAACTACCCTCCTCCAGCGCTAGTGTCTGACCACTACCCTTCTCCAGCGCTTGTATCTGACCACTACCCTCCCCCAGGACTAGTGTCTGACAACTACCCTCCTCCAGCACTAGTGTCTTACCACTACTCTCCTCCAGCACTAGTGTCTGACCAATACCCTCCTCCAGCACTAGTGTCTGACCACTACCCTCCTCCAGCACTAGTGTCTGATCACTGCCCTTCTCCAGCGCTAGTGTCTGACCACTACCCTCCTCCAGCACTTGTGTCTGACCACTACCCTCCCCCAGGACTAGTGTCTTACCACTACCCTCCTCCAGCGCTAGTATCTGACCACTACCCTCCTTCAGCACTATTGTTTGACCACTACCCTCCTTCAGCGCTAGTGTCTGACCACTAGACTAGTCCCCTGTGCTGGTGTGGTAGGCCAAGTACCAGGATGACTCCAGGCTAGAATAGGCCCTGAAATGCATGCCTGGTATTAGAGCCAAATGAAACAACAGAATTTTCATAGTCACAATGAGTGTGGCAAAAGGCATGGGCACTGTTCACTAGTTCTTGGTCTTGTCCAGACTCCAAGCCTTACAGGCCACTCTGAATTATACCTACAGTATTAGTAGGAACCCTCTACCTGTCTGCCAAGCAGTGTACTGTGTTGTAGGGAAAATGAGTGAGTGTAGAGTTCAGGACATTGGCTTGGCACAGCTCCTTCACAACTTTATGTTTAAAAACAGTTATAGGTTTGATTAGAAGTAACTAGATACGTAGGATAAGGTAAATCTTTTGTTTCTCATTGCTGCCAATCATAGATTCAAAGGGAAGGCTCAAAATAATACAGTTCATTGGTATTCAAGATCCATTTTACAAGTGACACTCGGTCTAGACCATGCCAACAAAAGAGAGAGAAAAAGAAAGGCAGTTTGTCGATTTTTCCAAATCTCCAAAGTGAAAAACATTATTTTTGGTAGTGTTTGCAGCTCAAAACTATGAAGTATTATCTCCATTGTAAGGCAGGAAATACGTGTGATGGCCCATTGAGGGTGAGAAAAGCTGAGGATGCAATCAAGTGGGAGTTGCCATGTGATTGTCTTCTGTCAGGAGATGCCACATGATTCCCTGCTCCAGGAATAATCTGTGATGATAGTGATTTTCAAATTTGTTGTTTGGTTTTTGTAGATCCTGTTCTCAACTTTTATTTATACTTTTAATACCATTAAAAATGTTGAAAAAAACCATTGTTCTGTTATGCTGGAAGGAAACAAAAAACCTGTTAACGACCTCAAACTACAGCCACTAGACTTGACATATACATGTGTGCTGGCTGTCAACCATTATTTTGGTTGTTCTGAACCTTGTTGCTAAGATTTTACCCCAAAATATGATTTTTTCCATTGTCCTGTATGCTATAACATGTAGGTACGGTATTGTAGGGCTTTTTTATTTTGGCTAGACATTGTCCAGTGTTCTAGAGTACAATATTGATATCAAGAACATGACACAACTGATTGTCCTAGGCCATGGAGGTTCCATGTCAACACTGTGTCACTAGATCATTACAGAGTGGCTATACACTCACAAAACAGAGATTTCGGAACAACCTTAGACCAGGCGGAATTTGTTCAAAGAGATTTTACAATGGCATCAGTCTGCCTCAATGTAACTGACGCAATATTTGTACTGGTGCCTATAGAATAAGTGATGGCTTCCCCCAAAGATGAATGATGTTTTCTTCTTCATGGATAGATGGTAGTACGTGTGTACAGGAGACAAGCGCTGCACAGAAGATACTTTCAGGAAGTAAAAATATCTGGTGGAGGTAGAAAATCCAACCTTGATCACTTCCAAGAAGCTTCTGTAGGCTTATACTAACGCGATGAGTTTACACACTTAACATATTCCTGCGAATACCATACCTCTATTACTTCATTGCCATAATCCTGTAGTTTGGCTCTCATCACACCAAAAACCTTTAGATTTCAACAGAAGTCCTCTTCACTGTCAGCTGACCTTAATTAGTAGTGTGGATAATAGTTTTTCTCCATTGTTCTGTGCATAGGCCAGGCAGGAAAACCCCACATCCAAATAGTTGCTGCTAATTGGGCTGGGTGGTTGGGATCACTCCTGATGTGATAGAGGTAGTACTCATAGAATTATTAACAGTGATAACGATAGTTGCCGCGCATACTCGAATACATCATTTCCTAGATAGTCAGGGGGACTGGTTGTTTCTGATCCTAGGTCAAATTCCATAAACAACTATAAAGCCACAATGAAGTATACTAACGAGAAAAAGTAACTAGGCATCATATAAAGAGGTGTAAATGCTATGTTATTGAAAATAACTTCATAATATTTGGTCATTCGTCTGATCAATGTTTTATCATAACTAATTCATTGACAAAACCCATACCTGCATGGTAACGGGAGATGGGGTGTAAAGAGGGGTGGTGTAACAACTCAATAAACAATGTCAATATCGTGTTGTGATCACCATTTGCCCTGATACAGGCGTGGCAGCGACATGCTTTGAAGAAACCAGATGATTGAAAACAGCTTGGGGAAAGATTGGCGCAACTGAGCTAGCGTAACCTACTGGCTCTGGACCTGTCGTAGGCGTCGCTGCATCGCATCCCAGATGTGTTCTATTGTGGAGAGGTATGGGTAAAAGCCGGCCTTGGCAGTTCAGCAATATTATGCCTAGAAATAATCTATTACAACACGTCCAACATGTACGTTTCTTGTCCGGTACATTAAATGCACTAAACATGTTAAATTCATATGCTCAACGCATGTGAAACTAATAGGAGGATAAGTGTGAGCTATATCGAGTCTGGACCAGGCAAATCATCATAATCCACGTCCCACACTTTCGGTTACGGTGACACACGATGACCACCCTGTCCTCGGTTTTGCCGGGTGTCACCAGAAGAATGAGATACTGAGGACATGGTCTGATTCTGTACTGACACCATGTGTTTTCATTGAGGGTGTACTCGCTGTGTGGTATGTGACTTCCAGTGAAATAAGCAGGGTTAGAAATTGGCAGTAGTCCTATAGCCCTTGCCAAACTGCCCAATGGTAAAGGTATCATAAGGACTAGTAGAAAATTTCCATTTTTAAGAGTTTTGCTATATGTTATCATTCTAAGGACTAGTGGGTTAAAACTGTTAGTTTCTAACGCTGAATAAGTAATACTCTTTTTGGCTTTAATTTAAACCAAGTTGTCTTATGCATCACACGTGTTGTTGCGGTCAGAGTAAACAATACACAGTTTGGGGAGGAATGATGATGTGTTCAATAGTATGCGGCGTTGAAGATGTGATCGGCAACAACTTGCTTCTATGTAGCTCAGCGTAATTAACTAGCGTCGACGTTTGCCTGATATCTGAAGATGATTAGTGCAAGTAGTTTCCAAATTGCTCTGTGCTCTTTGTTAAACCAATACACACGAGTGATGGCGTGACACGACCAGAGGCGTGATTCTAGCCTAGCACGCATAAGCCAGGTCGTCAGCAAGTGTTGATATGTTACCACGGAAACGTAACAGTCATTAGCATCAATATTCAAAGACCACAGGCCAAAAGAGATAATATATATATTATAACAACGTGCACATGTATGGGCGGTCATTCGTTAAAAAGAAACAAAGTTGAAATAAAGGACAAAAGTACGCAATAATAGTCAAATGTTACGAATAAAGGATTAAATGTTACTAATGAAGGTCAAAATGCAAAACAAACAGACGCCGTTTAAAAAATACAAAGTTGAAATAATGGTCAAAAGTACGCAATACAACGATCAAATGTTACGAAAAGACGTCATATGAAAAGAAAGAATAATGTGTACTAAAGAACGTCAGTGCGCACGAAAGGACTGCCGAGGACAGAATGTGATGCTGATGCCTGCTAATATGTTGGAAAGAACAGAACGTAAAAATGATGCTTGGTAATATACTCTTCAAAAACAGAAACGCAATAAGGATCTTTATGGCCAAAGAAGCAAAATTAGCGGACCAAGGGATGCAAAATGAAGAGGTTTCATGTGTTATAGTGTCAGTGACAATGTCCCGGATCAAAATGATCTCAAGGTCATGCAAACCATTAGTGTGGAAACACATACGATTCGAAAAAAAACGCACCCAGTGCTTTAACAGCAGGGACATGGAGCTGCACGCACTGCATGTGCAAAAGCACTATGAACGGTATTTAAATGCAGGGTTTTTGATTGCCTGGCATCTGCGTCAATCGAACAGTGACAGTTCAACAACATGCCAAGATTAACAGAAGTACAAAGAAACAACGTCATAGGCCGCTTGCAGGTACGGGAATCCCGATCAGCTGTAGCCAGGGTTTTCAATGTAGCGGCCAGCACCGTCACAAGGCTATGGGATCGGTTTCAACAGCATGGGTCAACACGTTATCGGCCAAAGTCGGGACGACCAAGAGAAACCACCCCCGACCAAGATTGCTACATCCGACTGCGCCACCTACGTGAAAGGACGACCACAGCCACCTCAACCGCATCACAAATACCCGGACTGCTCAGAATCTCCGATCAGACAGTACGAAACTGTTTAAGAGCAACAGGTCTACGAGAAAGACGTCCTGTTCGACACGTCATATTGAGTTCGACAACATTCCAACAACGACTGCATTGGTGTCTTCAACACAGGGTGTGGCCTCAACTGCGATGGAGATTCAGCGATGAATCAAGATTTCTCCTCCGTCGAGGGGATGGAAGATCACGGATAAACAGACGTCGGAGAGAACGTTACGCCGGAAACTGCGTACAGGACAGGTTTGGTCGGGGTAGCGTTATGATTTGGGCGGCCATCTCTCATCATGGCAGGACAGGTTTGGTACATATCCAGGGCAATCTTACGGCTCAACGATACATCAACGAAATTCTACCACACATCCTCTCAATTGGAGCCAACGGCAACGGTGTATTCCAGCAGGACAACGCTCGACCGCATACAGCACGGATCACAAGAGCCTGTCTACACAATAACTTGCTATGATGTTCTACCCTGGCCCTCCAGATCCTCCGATAGAGCACCTGTGGGATGAATTGGATAGACGTTGCAGCAGTTGGCTTTTGCGTTGCAGGCCGAGTTGGCTACCATTTCCCAGGATGTGATTCGCATACTCGTCTCTTCCATGGGCAGGAGATGTCAGATCGCTATCGATTCCAACGTGGGACATAAGCGTTATTGATGGTAGCTGACCCTTCTCCTTCTAAACAGACAGAGGCTGGTACTCCTGCAACAGATCCTAATATATAGACAGAAGCTGGTACTACTACAACAGATCCTTCTATACATACAGAGGCTGGTGCACCTACAACAGATCCTTCTATACCGACAGAGGGTGATGCACCTACAACAGATCCTTCTATGCAGACAGAGGCTGGTACTCCTGCAACAGATCCTAATATATAGACAGAAGCTGGTACTACTACAACAGATCCTTCTATACAGACAGAGGCTGGTGCACCTACAACAGATCCTTCTATACAGACAGAGGCTGGTGCACTTACAACAGATCCTTCTATACAGACAGAGGGTGATGCACCTACAACAGATCCTTCTATACAGACAGAGGCTGGTGCACCTACAACAGATCCTTCTATACAGACAGAGGCTGGTGCACCTACAACAGATCTTTCTATACAGACAGAGGCTGGTACTCCTACAACAGATCCTATACAGACAGAGGCTGGTGCACCTACAATAGATCCTTCTATAGTCTGAGGCTGGTACACCTACAACAGATCCTTCTATACTGGCAGAGGCTGGTGCACCTACAACAGATCCTTCTATACAGACAGAGGCTGGTGTACCTACAACAGATCCTTCTATACAGACAGAGGCTGGTACTCCTGCAACAGATCCTTCTATACAGACAGAGGCTGGTACTCCTGCAACATATCCTTCCATACAGGCAGAGGCTGGTACACCTTTAACAGATCCTTCTATACAGACAGATTCTGATACTCCTGCAACAGAGCCTCTATACAGACCGAGGCTGGTACTCTTACAACATATCCTTCTATACAGACAGAGGCTGGTACACCTACAACAGATCCTTCCATACAGACAGGGACGAGTACACCTACAACAGATCCTTCTATACAGACAGAGGCTGGTACACCTTTAACAGATCCTTCTATACAGACAGAGGCTGGCACATCTACAACAGATCCTTCTATACAGACAGAGGCTGGTACATCTACAACAGATCCTTCTATACAGACAGATTCTGATACTCCTGCAACAGAGCCTCTATACAGACAGAGGCTGGTACTCCTACAACAGATCCTTCTATACAGACAGAGGCTGGTACACCTTTAACAGATCCTTCTATACAGACAGAGGCTGGTACACCTTTAACAGATCCTTCTATACAGATCGAGGCTGGTACACCTACAACAGATCCTCCTATACAGACAGAGGCTGGTACATCTACAACAGATCCTCCCTTCAGACAGAGTCTGGTACACCTTTAGCATATCCTTCTATACAGACAGATTCTGATACTCCTGTAACAGAGCCTCTATACAGACAGAGGCTGGTACTCCTACAACAGATCCTTCAATACAGACAGAGGCTGGTACACCTACAACAGATCCTTCTATACAGACAGTCTGGTACTCCTACAACAGATCCTTCAATACAGGCAGAGGCTGGTACACCTACAACAGATCCTTCTATACAGACAGAGGCTGGTACACCTACAACAGATCCTTCTATACAGACAGAGGCTCGTACACCTACAACAGATCCTTCTATACAGACAGAGGCTGGTACTCCTGCAACATATCCTTCAATACAGACAGAGGCTGGTACTCCTGCAACAGATCCTTCAATACAGACAGAGGCTGGTACTCCTGCAACAGATCCTTCAATACAGACAGAGGCTGGTACACCTACAACAGATCCTTCTATATAGACAGTCTGGTACTCCAACAACAGATCCTTCAATACAGACAGAGTCTGGTACACCTACAACAGATCCTTCTATACAGACAGAGGCTGGTACACCTACAACAGACCCTTCTATACAGACAGAGGCTGGTACTCCTACAACAGATCCTTCAATACAGACAGAGGCTGGTACTCCTGCAACATATCCTTCAATACAGACAGAGGCTGGTACTCCTACAACAGATCCTTCAATACAGACAGAGGCTGGTACACCTACAACAGATCCTTCTATACAGACAGAGGCTGGTACATCTACAACAAATCCTTCTATACAGACAGAGGCTGGTGCACCTACAATAGATCCTTCTATATAGACCGAGACTGGTACACTTACAACAGACCCTCTGTACAGACCAAGGCTGGTACATCTGCAACAGATCCTTCTATACAGACAGAGGCTGATCCTCCTACAACAGATCCTTCTATACAGACAGAGCGCAGGTGTTACACATTCGGCCCCAGATTTGTTCCAAATAGCTGTATCAGAAATACAATCATTAAACGTTGAGTTAATTATGAGAGAACAGGCTTATATCACAGCTAAACCCAAGCACCACATCTTTGTTAGATTCGGAACAAGGATCTCATGATATTACATAATATCTGCCTGTAATCGATGGAAAGGGATTAGTCCTTGTTAACACTATATATGCATGAACCACACATGGATTACATGGATGTAATTA
The DNA here is from genome assembly GCF_022045235.1 of Haliotis cracherodii. Classification (NCBI taxonomy): domain Eukaryota; kingdom Metazoa; phylum Mollusca; class Gastropoda; order Lepetellida; family Haliotidae; genus Haliotis; species Haliotis cracherodii. The sequence goes on from NW_027266286.1 coordinate 39,034,629, forward strand.
CATGAAGCGGCTGATTTTTAGTATTCCGTGATTTGATGTTCCTTGTCGGCAGCGTCCTGAAAGCTCTGCGTAGCACATGGCCTAATCCAATGTATTGGCTACCGTGATTGGCGAGCTATGAGTGCTACCGCAATAATCGATAGAGAAGATGCTGGTGACTGTGTTCTCATTACAGCCGGCATCACTCTACACACTCGGACACTCGCTTGTAAACATGGCAAGGTAAGCATGGCAACTGTAGACATGTTTTTCAGACTTGCAGTTCCTCACACTAAACACTGTCGCTTGAACGTCTGTGTTAATGTGCGTCTTCAAGAGTTTGATAGCATAATGATCTCAAAAACAAAAGTGTCTACATGTGGATATTTTTTTAAAACGTCGAGAATTATAACAAACTAACATTTCTAATCGTACATCGACAAGAACAGAAGTGACAAGATTATGGATGCTAGTATGTACGTTCACGTGAACGAGAGGTGGATCTTCCAGCCGGTCTTGTCATGGGTAGACTCGATGAAACAAGCGGACTTACCGGGCGAGAAAGTAAATATAGACAGAGCACACCTGAAGTTAAGATTAGTATTTGACATATGTGTGGAGACAGGACCATTGATCGTTGTATATTTGCAGTAGCGATTCATGACACTGTCTATATTTGATCATGTTTATGGCCACATTGATGTCGAATAGGCGCAGCTTTAAGTTCAGTCATCCGCCGTCTGTGCAATGTGTCAATACCATATGTGATAACGGAGCACATATACGTTTCTTCAAAGCAGAATATGAAAATCACAAAGTGTCAGTGTGACCTATCGACATTTTGTTGTAATTACTGTGATGCTGACCATGTCACTGAAACCCGGGGAGAGTGACACGGGTATTGTCCCGTAGTGTATAGTCTGGCCGGACACACCAACTCCAGTAATGAGGAACGTTATTGCGCCGATGGCCCTCACCATATAGACATATGGCGAAACTCAGTGTTCTCAGTCGATTACATACCGTTATGATTTTCCCGTAATATTACAGCTTGTAACAATGTCACCATACATGACGTATCTACTCAGCATATACTGCGCATTTATACTGACAATATTACAATAACATACTGACTATATTACCCTTGTATACGGACTATATTACACCAGTATACGGACAATATTGCAATAATATACTGAATATATTACTCTTGTATACGGACTATATTACACCAGTATACGGACAATATTACAATAATATACTGACTATATTACTCTTGTATACAGACTATATTACAATAATATACTGAATATATTACTCTTGTATACGGACTATATTACACCAGTATACGGACAATATTACAATAATATACTGACTATATCACACAGACTTGTATACGGAACATATTACACCTGTATACGGACTATATTACGATAATATACTGACTGTATTACACCCGTATGCTGACTATATTACACCTGTATATAGACTATATTACAATGATATACTGACTATATTACACCTATATACTGACTATATTACACCTTTATACGGACTATATAACAATAATAATCGGACTATATTTCATCTGTATACTGTATCACACCTGCATGTATACTGACAATATTGCATGTATATTGATCACATTACATCTTTGTACTGACTAATAATAATTAAATTAAACCTGTAACACTGACTACATTACATCTGTATACTGGTTATATTTGTATATGGTGAGTATCCCTTCAGGACACCATGGCTCAGTGCTGAATGTCATTGGCTGTAAGAGTAGCATATATGAATCCTGCGTTCCCTGTTGCCAGGCAACAGGTAACCTGGTAATGCTATATCCTTAGGACAGCTTGGAGTTCTAACAATTTTTTTATAAGAGTCGTATTCGAAGTACCCAGATGAATCCCTTGATATAGATCAAAATACTAGTTTCTAGTATGCAGCCACACAGGTAATACCATGAGAATATCAAAAATGACTATAACACTTGGTATGGTTTCCATATAACTAGACCGCCTCCGTGGTCTAGTGTTAGAGCGTCCGCCCGGTTCGATCCCCGGCCGCGTCATACCAAAAGACGCTAAAAGATGGTACTTGTTGTTACCCAGTCTGGCGCTCGGCATTAAGGGGCTAAAACAAGGACTGGTCGGCTCGGAGTCAGTATACTGTGTCTGCGGCGTGGTATCTCAGTGTGCTAGCACTATGAATCGGCATCGGTCCGGACAAGTACAAGCAGCCACGCACGCACGCACATACGTCGCTATATATGCGCAAAATCTTGGACGCGACGTTAAACCCCATTTCACCTCACCTCCATATAACTATAACACGTGGTATGGTTTCCATGTAACTATAACACGTGGTATGGTTTCCATGTAACTATATCACATGGTATGGTTTCCATGTAACTATATCACATGGTATGGGTTCCATATAACTGTAACACGTGGTATGGTTTCCATATAACTATAACACGTGGTAAGGTTACTCTATAACTGTAACACGTGGTATGGTTTCCATGTAACTATAACACGTTGTATGGTTTCCATATAACTGTAACACATGGTGTGGTTTCCATGTAACTATAACACATGGTATGGTTTCCATATAACTATAACACTCGGTATGGTTTCCATATAACTATAACACGTGGTATGGTTTCCATGTAACTATAACACTTGGTATGGTTTCCATGTCACTATAACACTTGGTATATTTTCCATATAACTGTAACACGTGGTATGGTTTCCATATAACTATAACATGTGGTATGTTTTCCATGTAATTATAAAACATGGTATGGTTTCCATATAACTATAAAACGTAGTATGGTTTCCATATAAATGTAACACGTGGTATGGTTTCTATATAACTGTAACACATGGTATGGTTTCCATGTAACCATAACACTTGATATGGTTTCCATATACTAGTAACTATAACACAAGGTATGGTTTCCATTTAACTATAACAGTTGATATGGTTTGCATATACTAGTAACTATAACACTTGGTATGGTTTCCATATATCTGTTTGTCCCGTGAAGATCCGGGTTAGAATAGGTTCTCAGCAACCCATGCATGTCATAACAGGCGACTATGCTTGTCGAAGGAGCTGATGGGGTGGTCAGGCTCGCTGACTTGGTTGAAGCATGTCATCGTATCCTAATTGCGCGGATCGATGTTCATGTTTTCAATCACTGGATTGTCCGGTCCATACTCGATTATTTACAGACCGCCGTCATATAGCTGGAATATTGCTGAGTGCGGTGAAACACAACAAACAAATCAAACAAACATATATCTATAAATAGTATGGTTACCAAAAGTGGTCACGTGACATGCCCCTAATGCGTTATGATCGAAATTATGTTTGAACCGGGTTTCGGCGTGCAGAGAATAAACAGATCATTTGGAAAATATCATTAGCGACCAGAACAGAAGTGATTATTTGCTGTTTATACCCTGGCCATGTAGCTAGACATACATTTATTAGGTTGGTAAGTAGGAGCCAGACAATACATTGACTGCTGGGGACGAAAATAGCTATTGAGCACGTGGTTACTATATACTGTATTTCGAACGGAGACATCAGACAGTTGAAAAATTCGAAAAATGGTAATGTGAGGTTCAAAGAGTTGGAACATAGTCTATCCAAATGTTAAGGAAGCATTGCACTCTATTCCCTGAATAGTTAAAACACTTCAATCTGTACCATTCGGAGATATTTCCCTTTGATGTAAACCCAATATATAATGTCTTTTACTTAATCAAACAGCCGTTAAAATCACGTGAACTTCTATGTGAGAGCAACTGGGGAAGGGTTTGTCACATTTCAACTTTCAACTTTTCGATCCTTTTTTAAGTAGAGACTAGGCACAAAAATGTTAATCGTTTTATCATGGATCTGTCTTCCCTATACCCAGAACTAGTTCCGAGACTGCTATGGTGAACATTGTTAGGTTATTGTAGTTCAGTTCCAAAACCAATAAAAACTCTTCAAATCGAGTCATGATAAAGTACAGCGTCACAAGGGGACGGACACAGACGGAGTGTGCAATATCGCAGAAAGACATGTTCGTAATAAGAAAGAAAACATATTTATTTCTGCTCACATATCTTAACAGGACACTTTGTAAAAATGTATTATAAATCTTTTGTGGTCGGAATATCTTACTGTTAAGGTGGACCGCAACCGTGACCTAGTGGTAGAGCGTCTGGTCGGAGAGCAGAAGATCGGGGATTCGACCCCCGAACGCGTCATACCAACAGACGTTAAAATATGGTACTTGTTGTTACGCTGCCTGACGCTCGGCATTACCGGGATAATACAACGACTATTGAAATCGGCATTAGTTCGGACTAGTACTAGCAGCCGTACCAGCAGCCACATTGGTGATGGCTTTCAAAGAATCTTTGACATTTGGGCCTCTTTGCAATGCTTTCAGTCAATCGCACACAGACACGTTTGTTCCTGTACAACAAAAATCAATAATTCTTCTTATAATTGTGATTTTGCACCGTTATGTTTTCAATAAAGACTGTATTTGGCAAACCACGTGTTTTCTTTTCACCCGGAAATGCCATCATTAAAAGAGGATTTCGAACGCGTCGTGGAAGCAAGCAGTAAAAATCGTTTTTTTAGCGATTCAGAAAAATGATTGCCGTCCTCCTGTAGGTTGATTATCAGTTAGAGCTGTTTAGTGTCGGGAGGTCTTTAAGGTATTGTCGCGACAACCTGTAGTATTGTATTAATGTGTTACTTGTTGCAGGCGAGTTCACAGTGACCACATGACGACTGGGCCGGTGAGTAGGGCCAAGAAGCAGCTGGCGTGTACCCAGGCGGTGCTACCTGGACTCGCAAACCCTTTCCCGGGAGTGGACGACGTCACAAGAGGCAATGACGTCGACAAAGTCATCACCCGGCGACGCCTTTCTAGGGCGGATACTCTTGCAGGTGATGAACCCCTCTTGGAAAAAACACCAACCAAGACTTGGAAGAGGCTGCTAAGGCGTCAGCGAACAATGGGAGACATGAGTGGAGAGGTGCAGAAGAAACCCTCTAGAGGACGGCTGCATGGCCTCCTGGTCCGTTTAGACAGAGCTACGAGAGGCTCTCGACTCATTCGGAGTTCATCAATAAGTGGTTCCTACCCTGACATAAGTCATCTACACGTATCTCTATCTTCTTCTACATGGAATAAAGACCACGGCTGTAATATTCCAGCAGCGATGGAAGTTGACGAGGAACCAGGCGGTATTAACGTCGAGAGTAGGTATCAATCAGTAGGAAGAAATCATCTGAGTCTTCAAAAGGGAACCAACGAAGGCTATAACAGTAAAATTGAAAACATCATAGTGCTCGAAAAGACGCCTGGGTCAGGCATGCAACTTCGTAGTGGTAATATCATACAGTCTAGCAAGTTTGAGGCCAAAGAAAGAACTGACAATCCTTGCAAAAGTCGTCGATGTGTTACTGACACGAACAGTTTGTCGTCGGGACAAACCTATTCGCAGATTTTAGAATTTTTATATTTGGGAAGCATTGAAGCTGCCTACAACGAGCCATTATTATGCAAATTGGATGTCCAGGTACTTGTAGATTTGTCTAATGTACCAGCGTCACAAGTTCCTACTGGAAAGAAGACCAACTGCCCGTGTCCGTGCAGGAAACAGAACCACTTCCGGTCTCGCCTCAATGTAGGAGTTGATGATATTGAATGGGAAAATATCTCACAGCATTTCAGCGACATCAACAACTTTATCGAAGGCGCCAGAAAAGGCAACAAACACGTGTTAGTGTATAGTTACCACGGAAAGTCGCGTGCTGCAGCAGTGATAATCCAGTACATCATGCAGCACTTCCGGCTGTCGCTCCATGACGCCCACAGACTGGTGGCGACACGGCATCCTGGAATAGCTGTCAACTCTGGCTTCTGGAGAGCACTTCAACGCTTCGAAAAACAGATGATTCATGAGTCGGGAATGCCCTTCAGAAACCCACACAACGAACCAGGCTTAGCCTTGGGGCCACCTAGAATTAAAGACGCATGGACGGAAACATTCTGAGCAATTTCCATGCGCAATTAGCATTTACTTGGAATAAAGAGCTCATTGCACCACGTACACTCTATACATTCGTACGAACCAACGGTTTTGTGGAATAATCACTTCAAATGTTACAATATAGGCCCTAATATGGTGTGCGACTGTAGCACAAGTTGGTGACGGTCAACAGGTATTATCACCGACCTATGTCTGTGAATACAGTACGCTCAGACACTACAATATAGCAGCATGTCTTGACCTATGGGACAATATCCATTATGCAAACTTATTATGTATGTGGGTGAGTTGTACATGCTAATAGTATAAAAAACATTGTTTATAGTGCAATCACGTTTCTGAGTTGTGCATTATTGGGAGCCCAGTTTTTCTAACATGAAATCGACATGGCCTGTGTATTGACCCTATTGTTTTACGTAGTTTCAGTGAATCCAAGAGTAGGAGCAGAATTCCCATTATATTACTTGGGTTTGTTGGAAGCAAACAGGCATTATTGTTTTGTGGAAAGAACAGGGCCTTGAGTTTGACCACTCTTAAATCACGTCATATATATATTTTTAAAAACCCGCATGCCAGGATACACACACAAAAAGTTTTCTTTAAAGGTATACGCCTCAACGTGAATTCTTGTATGTAGAAAGATGCATTAATATCCCATATCTTGAGCTCAAATATAACGACTCAGTTATGTGGGCAGAATTTGGAGGATGAGCATATTCTCAGCCAATGTGAGATCGGGCTTGTCTCCAGCTAACTAGTCCTAAATGTTGAAGTAGGCATACTGTAGATACAGATGGATACAAAGTTTATTACAGGAGTAGAGTCACGTATATACATATACATCATTAATTCAAACGAATATGTTTATATGACGTCAGTATATATGTAATACATAAATAGATGAGTTCTATACAAATGAAATACAGTATAACAGATATTAATTGCTATAACATTATACATCGGTTTAAGTACCTATATCTATTACATACAAAAATACATAGTGTCAAGTGAATATGTATTTTATTTATAATGCCTTGTTTTAGAATTAATACGGTATTCGCGTTATTGAATATCGTGCTTCCCTAGCAACAGGTCATACACTGGTTTTTAACATACCACTCACGATATGAATTTATATATATTCACTATTCATCATTCGACAACAATAATATCGCTGACGTCGAACAAACCAATGCAAGCAACTAATGTTACTAAACTAATGTCCAAAAGAAACGATACCACGTGTTTGAAAGGACATTACAAAAAAACTAAACGATACAGAAATTTCAAATTGGTATATGACTTGTGAGTAATGTTTTCACAGTATGTGTACAAAAATTCATTGTAATCAATCCTTTACAATCATGAGGACAGACATGTAAAGACGCGGTGTGGTGTGTGTGTGTGTGTGGGGGGGGGGGGTCCAAAATGAAAATTTCATTTGAACACAGTTGATGTGTCAAGTGTGGAAAATGTCACATCACACGTCTCACAGTCACGTTAGTACCGGTTATGTCCACCGTGAGCGTCAATACACGCTAGTACACGTCTACGGGCTGATGACGTTGGGGGGGGGGGGGGGGGGGGGGGGGATGCGTTGCCATTCATGGAGAAGGCATTGTTCCAATTCCTGGAGGTTAACTGGAGGCCCAGGGCGATTCCTGACTTTGCGGCCGAGAATGTCCCACATGTGTTCGATTGGGTTCATGTCCGGTGAACATGCCGGCCATGGTAAAACGTGAATGTTGGCGTTTGCTAGGAAGTTCTGGGTCAGCCTTGCCGTGTGAGGCCTCGCATTATCGTGCTGGAAAATGATACCATTAGGCTGTTGTTGGATGAATGGCACCACAACTGGTTGTAATATGTTATCACGATAGCGCTGCGCATTCAGGTTTCCTCGAATAACGACGAGTCTCGTTTTGACGTCACCGCAGATTCCACCCCAAACCATTAAACCTCCGCCTCCATATGGCCTGACTTGATGGATGCAGTTCGGTGCCAAACGTTCACCTACTCTTCGGTACACACGCTGCCGGCCGTCGTTCCTGAAGATGCAAAATCTGCTTTCGTCAGAAAACATGACACGTGCCCAGTTCCACCGTTGCCACCGTTGCCATATGCGTCTGTTGAGTCGGTGTTGAGGTGTCAGGAACGCTCCGCGGTAGGGGCGACGTGCTCGGATACCATGTGCCCGCAGTCTCGAGTACACGGTTTGTCGACTTATCACGTGTCCCAGTGCCGTCCGTGCCGTTAACGTCGCCGTTACGAAGCGGTTCCGAAGGTGAAGTACCCGGATGTGGCGGTCTTTAATAGGCGTGGTCACCCGTGGTCTCTCGGTTCTCGGCCTATCTGCTGTCCGACCTGTTTGACGCAACCGCTGCATTAACCCGGTGACGGTTATGCGCACGCATCCTAACCTTCTGGCGACGTCGCAGTGCGTAGCTCTCTGTTGGAGCATTCCTCTCTCTCTCAATCGCTGTCAAACGTGGCATTTCTTTTGTGTGCTTTTTGTTGCTGTGATCCCAACGTGTCGGGTCAGCAGTTTTATACAGAAGATATGCACGTTCATTTCGTGTTACGGGACGGAACGTCATTTGGGCAAATTGCACGCTTTTTTCTCAATTGATCAAATGTTCCCGGTTTTATCGACCGAATACGTTTGGTTTGGAACGTAGGATACGCAAAAGTACCTTTTCAGACGAAAATTAACTCTTCATAATAAAATATTTAGAAAAATGTGTGGTATCGTTTCTTTTGGACATTAGCTTAGTAGCAATACAACGCATAAAAAAGGCTTACCTCAGCAAAGAAGTAGGAATATGTAGATAGATTACGTACAGCAAATTGTGCAAATTGACTGTAAACAAAGGGACATTTGGGGATAAGACCATCTGCTATGCTGACCGAGGCGTCAGCTAACAAAAGGTATTGATTTGCTAAAGGGAATAAGACTGACACGAAGTGACCACTCTAGTTGCATGACGGAATTGCCCTTTGTGTTGAGTTGCCCTGAAGTATTGTTAGTTCAACAGTGGTTACTGGTTACTCAGGTAACGCTGTGAAACATTTTAAATAATAGAGAGCATAGAAATGTAAAGCATTATCACATTTGACATTTTATCAAAGATCAAATTTTCTTTGACATAAGGAATGATAACGCAAATGGCGCACTATAACAATACAAATCAACCATGGGAAAAATCTTTCGTCATCGAAAAGTAAGAAGTATGTGAACATTGTAAATGGTGGAGATATGAAAATTGGGTCTGTTTTGTTTGAGGTAAAATACTTGTTTCCAAGAAGTATACAGAACACTATGTGTACACCGTTAAAGTTTCTGTTGAAGAACTGGGCAACAGTACTCCATACATATTGTGCTGGACAATTAAAGATTTGCTGAAAATGGTTGAGATATGATACGCTGAATGCTGATATGTTGTCTCAAGCAAATGGGGATAATATCGCGGACATGGCTTGATTGGTTCTGTTTTCTGTTGGAAACTTCGACTTATCAATGTATCCCCGAATTCTAAGGTCGCAAATACTCGATGGTGTTTGATTAGTCCATGGGGTAGACATAGAGATAATGACATGATGGGGACCAGCTGGCACAGGAGCATGTAGATAGTTCCAGCAGAATGTAGAATCGGTTCATTATGACGAAGAACAATAATATGCAAACGAGTGATATCATGATGGATCACAGAGGATCACAGAAAAGTGTTTGTCTGGGGATATTGCAACCTAACATGCCATGCACGCTACACAATTAAATACCGACATACACAGCTGGTTGGAGACAAACCTACCTTCATTAAATAGTAACGGGGAAAAGTAACTGTGGTTCAATAAAAATACACATATTTTTCAATAATGCATCTTTCAGTAAATCCCCAGGAAGACATCTCGACTTGAAGGTGATGAGTAACTATGTGGACATGGATGTTAATGTACGGCGCACAGTTAATAACGCTTCTGCAATGCCAACGCTTTGCTGAAAATCAGGTTTCAAGACATTTCAATGTTCATCGAAACACAATATTATCTCTTTGGAGATAGCTACGCGTTTCTGGGAAGTTATGAATGTTAGACTGAGGCTGTGATAGAGTATCGGTGTACGGTGGGGCGTTTCTGGGAAGTTAGGAATGTTGGACCGAGGCTTTGATAGAGTATCGGTGTACAGTGGGGCGTTTCTAGGAAGTTATGAATGTTGGACTGAGGCTGTGATGGAGTATCAATGTAGGGTGGGGCGTTTCTGGGAAATTATGAATTTTGGACTGAGGCTGTGATAGAGTATCGGTGTACGGTGAGGCGTTTCTGGGAAGTTATGAATGTTGGACTGAGGCTGTGATAGAGTATCGGTGTACGGTGGGGCATTTCTCGGGACTTATGAATGTAAGACTGAGGCTGTGATAGAGTATCAGTGTAAGGTGGAGCGTTTCTGGGAAGTTATGAATGTTGGACTGAGGCTGTGATAGAGTATCGGTGTTCTGTGGGGCGTTTCCAGGAAGTTATGAATGTTGGACTGAGGCTGTGATAGAGTATCTGTGTACGGTGGGACGTTTCCAGGAAGTTATGAATGTTGGACTGAGACTGTGATAGAGTATCGGTGTACGGTGGGACGTTTCCAGGAAGTTATGAATGTTGGACTGAGGCTGTGATAGAGTATCGGTGTACGGTGGGGCATTTCCGGGAGGCAAGGAATGTTGGACTGAGTCTGTGATAGAGTATCAGTGTAAGGTGGGGTGTTTCTGGGAAGTTATGAATGTTGGACTGAGTCTGTGATAGAGTATCGGTATTCGGTGGTGCGTTTCTGGGAAGTTATGAATGTTGGACTGAGGCTGTGATAGAGTATCGGTGTTCTGTGGGGCGTTTCCAGGAAGTTATGAATGTTGGACTGAGACTGTGATAGAGTATCGGTGTACAGTGGGACGTTTCCAGGAAGTTATGAATGTTGGACTGAGGCTGTGATAGAGTATCGGTGTTCTGTGGGACGTTTCCAGGAAGTTATGAATGTTGGACTGAGGCTGTGATAGAATATCAGTGTTCGGTGGGGCGTTTCCAGGAAGTTATGAATGTTGGACTGAGTCTGTGATAGAGTATCAGTGTAAGGTGGGGCGTTTCTGGGAAGTTATGAATGTTGGACTGAGGCTGTGATAGAGTATCGGTGTTCTGTGGGACGTTTCCAGGAAGTTATGAATGTTGGACTGAGGCTGTGATAGAATATCAGTGTTCGGTGGGGCGTTTCCAGGAAGTTATGAATGTTGGACTGAGGCTGTGATAGAATATCTGTGTACGGTGGGGCGTTTCTGGGAAGTTATGAATGTTGGACTGAGGCTGTGATAGAGTATCTGTGTACGGTGGGACGTTTCCAGGAAGTTATGAATGTTGGACTGAGGCTGTGATAGAGTATCTGTGTTGGGTGGGGCGTTTCTGGGAAGTTATGAATGTTGGACTGAGTCTGTGATAGAGTATCAGTGTACGGTGGGACGTTTCCAGGAAGTTATGAATGTTGGACTGAGGCAGTGATAGAGTATCGGTGTACGATGGGACGTTTCCAGGAAGTTATGAATGTTGGACTGAGACTGTGATAGAGTATCGGTGTACGGTGGGACGTTTCCAGGAAGTTATGAATGTTGGACTGAGGCTGTGATAGAGTATCGGTGTACGGTGGGGCATTTCCGGGAGGCAAGGAATGTTGGACTGAGTCTGTGATAGAGTATCAGTGTAAGGTGGGGCGTTTCTGGGAAGTTATGAATGTTGGACTGAGTCTGTGATAGAGTATCGGTATTCGGTGGTGCGTTTCTGGGAAGTTATGAATGTTGGACTGAGGCTGTGATAGAGTATCGGTGTAAGGTGGGGCGTTTCCAGGAAGTTATGAATGTTGGACTGAGACTGTGATAGAGTATCGGTGTACAGTGGGACGTTTCCAGGAAGTTATGAATGTTGGACTGAGGCTGTGATAGAGTATCGGTGTTCTGTGGGACGTTTCCAGGAAGTTATGAATGTTGGACTGAGGCTGTGATAGAATATCAGTGTAAGGTGGGGCGTTTCTTGGAAGTTATGAATGTTGGACTGAGTCTGTGATAGAGTATCAGTGTAAGGTGGGGCGTTTCTGGGAAGTTATGAATGTTGGACTGAGGCTGTGATAGAGTATCGGTGTTCTGTGGGACGTTTCCAGGAAGTTATGAATGTTGGACTGAGGCTGTGATAGAATATCAGTGTTCGGTGGGGCGTTTCCAGGAAGTTATGAATGTTGGACTGAGGCTGTGATAGAGTATCTGTGTACGGTGGGGCGTTTCTGGGAAGTTATGAATGTTGGACTGAGGCTGTGATAGAGTATCTGTGTACGGTGGGACGTTTCCAGGAAGTTATGAATGTTGGACTGAGGCTGTGATAGAGTATCTGTGTTGGGTGGGGCGTTTCTGGGAAGTTATGAATGTTGGACTGAGGCTGTGATAGTGTATCTGTGTACGATGGGGCGTTTCCAGGAAGTTATGAATGTTGGACAGAGGCTGTGATAGAGTATCGGTGTACGATGGGGCGTTTCCAGGAAGTTATGAATGTTGGACAGAGGCTGTGATAGAGTATCTGTGTACGATGGGGCGTTTCCAGGAAGTTATGAATGTTGGACAGAGGCTGTGATAGAGTATCGGTGTACGATGGGGCGTTTCCAGGAAGTTATGAATGTTGGACAGAGGCTGTGATAGAGTATCGGTGTACGGTGGGACGTTTCCAGGAAGTTATGAATGTTGGACTGAGGCTGTGATAGAGTATCTGTGTACGGCGGGACGTTTCCAGGAAGTTATGAATGTTGGACTGAGGCTGTGATAGAGTATCAGTGTAAGATGGGGCGTTTCTGGGAAACTATGAATGTTGGACTGTGAAGTTATGAATGTTGGACTGAGGCTGTGATAGAGTATCAGTGTATGGTGGGGCGTTTCTTGGAAGCTATGAATGTTGGACAGATGCTGTGATAGAGTATCGGTGTATGGTGGGGCGTTTCTGTGAAGTTATGAATGTTGGACTGAGGCTGTGATAGAGTATCAGTGTAAGATGGGGCGTTTCTGGGAAACTATGAATGTTGGACTGTGAAGTTATGAATGTTGGACTGAGGCTGTGATAGAGTATCAGTGTACGGTGGGGCGTTTCTGGGAGGTTATGAATATTAGACTGAGGCTGTGATAGAGTATCAGTGTACGGTGGGGCGTTTCTGGGAAGTTATGAATGTTGGACTGAGGTTGTGATAGAGTATCGGTGTACGGTGGGGCGTTTCTGGGAAGTTATGAATGTTGGACTGAGGCTGTGATAGAGTATCGGTGTACGTTTGGGCATTTCTGGAAAGTCCAACATCCATAACTTCCCAGAAACGCCCCACCTTAAACTGATACTCCATCACAGCCTATCAGGGACGTTTCTGGGAAGTTATGAATGTTGGACTGAAGTTGTGAATGTGTGGCTTGGTATGTTTCCTTGCTATCTCCACGTTTCTTCTGGACGTTATGGACCAGTCGTTAGTCAGTGATATGAAAAGGAGCTCGTTATTAGTTGCATTATTTGCTTCAACAACCAGGGGTTATTGCAACCTGCGTCGTTATGATTCCCTGTGTAGTATATTTATTGCCTGGTAGCCCTTACAAGACAGATGGAAATAGAAGGCCAGCCCGCAGGTAATAGGAAATGGCGACTACTAATACACATTAACGCCCAGAATACTCATTATGTAAATCGATACACACATGTAACTCGCTTGATGCCCAGGTGCGGGTCTGGTGGGCCATGCAGCATATACACATCCCTCATTTTAGGTTTGTTTGTCGTCTAACGCCGCACTCAGAAATATTCCAGTCATAAGACGGCAGCCTGTAATTACTGTAATAGCATCTGGACCAAAGACGGGTGTACTGAGCCATATTTCATGCAGTCAATAAACCAAGTCACTCAGCATGCTGGGTGCATCACTCACAACAGTCAGCACATAGAATAAGTTCACGTCTGATTGCAGGCTTTCCACAATTTTAAAAGAATTTCAAATTATGAGGTAACATGACAGTTGGACTGCAAAAGTTTGAGTAAGTCAATCTTTAACTGAATCTTTGTAAAATCTGTTGCCAAAAACAAAAGTCAAATTCCAAACCTATCAGCAAAAAGGAATCACTTAGTTCCTTGATATATATGAAAGGTTTGTGCTATCAAGTTCTGATCGACTAAAGAACCTCACCATTACTTAGGTCTCATGAGAAAAGACCCCCAAATTTAAACCTCCTTAATTAGTGAGTGAGTTTACTTTACGTCACATCGGCAATATTTCATCCATATCGTGACGACCTTAAACAGTAAAAGGAAGGTGGGTTTATCACATTATTATGTGACCCGATTCGATTACGTTGCCACAACTAACCAATAATCCTGTCAATAATTCATGTTTATTAATGAAGCAGGTCTGGTCATTGCACTGTCCCAGGCATAAAATGCCATTCCAGTGTGATAACATTACTTCCGGTCTGGGAAAACACAGTCATGCCCAAAGCAGTTAACCTACAGAACCATTTTCATTCTCTATAGCATACTGTAAATCCAATCTGAATCATACCATTGATCAGTCTTTCACTATGTGGGGCAAGGTGAAATGGGGTGGTTTAGGTAGCGTTGTTGTGTTTGCTTGTTACATTAGTTTTTGTAGATATCGGAGACTGATCCAAATGGCCACAATGATCAAACTGTTCCACACTTAAAATGCGTTACGTCCAAAACGTGGGAGGCGTATCTTTGTGTTAGCTTTGGTGTAGGGGCTTGCTTGTGTTTCGTCTGTGTTGAGTATGTGTTATAAATGTTAAAGAACAATATGTACGGCAACATGTTAGCTTGCTTCCATTTTAATTTCCCTAGCTACTCCACTGATAGTGCAAGATTGAAGGTGCTCATGCACATCAATCACTGACGGTTGTTACATGATTTTGGAGTTTTGGAATTTGGACTTTGGGCCTGAGTCTTGTTGTGTCATGTTGGGCTAAATATACCAAAATCATGAATATTCAAACTCATTTAAATTATATGTTATTCTAACACAACACATTGCAATGCTTATTCCACAGTTGGTGACGCCTGGATTAGACGTGTATGTTCAGCGGGCGCCCTCTTCACTTATCCCGTATCATCTGTCACATCCTTCCTCTAACATGCAAAGCTATATGCCTCATACCCGGGGGACCTGACATTTGTAGCGAATAACAACAAGAAACCAGGAAACCCTCAGAATATGTATTGTGGCACTTTTGTGACACTATGGGTACCTGGTTTGAGCTCAGCGGTGGGTGTTCGTGAGGCACGGAGGAAAATAAGGTTGTAGCGAATGACAAGATCCCAGCAATACCGAAGAACTTATAGTGTGACATTTTGTGACACAAGGGAAATATATCTGGCAAAGTCTCGGCATACCTTGTAAAGACGGTCGGAATGATAAACGCAAAACATTTCCCAGTGATTTGGTTGCAGCCTCAAGTTATATTGTATATCATCAAGAGCTTGTTAATATGACTGGATTATTGTTGTGGCATCCTTACTCACCCAAAGACATGCATTCTAAGACTGAATACCTCAGCAGCTCGAGATACATGACGCACGGAGGTTTGGAACTTCAAGATGTAGAGACTAGCAGCCAGAGCCCAACAATCCCCCAGAATATTTAATGTGGCACTGTGGGATATATCTGTAAAATGCACAGGAAGGTTTTTAATGAAGCATTGACGTGTGTTGTGGCAGTCGTATCTTATAGCATCCAGAACTCCAGAACAATCCGTCAGTCAATCAGTTTATGTGTGCCTTGTGTGGGATTTGGTCGTCCAACATTAACAACAAGGTGAGGTACATTAAGGTTTCATGATATGACCCCTGCATGTCATCCGTACTGGAGCATGAGGATACTGTTCACATGTCCAGCTTCATTACACGCAGAGTCCATATTTCGTAATGGGTCAAAAGATAAACTCTGTTTGCCCTATCAGTTCGTTTGGTTGTGTTACCAGATGCTGTAAGACTACTGGACAGAGGTCTGTAACGCTTCTTCGGTCTGAAGCTTCACGGCATGCCTGTTACCTCCGGCAGTCAGCTGCTAGGAGAGGCGACAGCTGCAGCTTAAGTCCCTATGGAGCCACCCCATAACTACCTGGCTGTTCGAAGAAATAGCAAGTGGTACGTGATGAACTGAGGCATTGCCTACATGTGTTCCGTCCTCTTGCCTTACAGTAGGCTGTGAAAGAATCCCCTTAGACATGAATCAATGGTATAGTAGCTTAGTTATCTGAACACTGGAACCACCGGGAACCCCTTGCTAGCTCATTGGGCCTCCTAGGAACTGAAGTGACTGAAATGGGACCATATCGTTCTCATCATTTTCGCATGCACGAACACTAGAAGCCATTCCAGTACGATAATTTTGCATCCCTCGCACAATGACAACCATGCTTCGGTTGGCGAATTGTACATTTATAATCACGATGTGAATCGTCACTAAAATAACCAACTACTGCTCTAAACTGTTGGTATGCTGTCACCTCATGCATTGACGATTGCATTGAAAGAACAACATCGTATAAATAACTTATAAATCAGCATAAGTTCTACAGGGTGGCCTTCAAGTCAAATCTCCTCAGTTCAGGAGCGAAAGGATCTTACAGCATTGTTAGGCACCTAAAGACGTACAGTCAGTGGAAGTCGTTGACCTAGTCTTTAGCCTGCCACCGACTAGATATACTATTTCTGTGACAATTGGCAGACCAGAATTGTCCAGTACAAACAACAAGTCACTAATTTTTAAGAACGTCATTGCCTAGTTGTTGAACCATGTTTTCTTGTCTCTCCTCTCTCCACGTAATTCGCAAGGGACACCTCCGGAGAGCACATTGGTGCCTCTGGAATGTTGTGCAGATATCCTAGGTGTGGAAGTTGTAAGAGACGCCAAATTATTATGAGTAAGTCGCTATAGTTGTTGAGGGAGCATATGGAGAGGCAACTGCCACAAAACACATCTAAGTAAATTCAGACATCACCTGTTCAGTGTGGATGAACCTGTGGTGACTGTTTATATATTAATCATATCAGCCCTAGGCCCTGTTCCACAAAGCGGTCGTAGCACTAGAACTATCGTAAGCTTATGTTAAAGTATGGGTGTTACGATCATCTTAGCATTACAAACGTTTGTTGAACTGGGCCCTTGTTGGTTGGTTGGTTTGGTTTTAACGACGCACGCAGCAATATTCCAGCTATATGACGGCGGTCTGTAAATAATCGAGTCTGGACCAGACAATCCAGTGATTAATATCATGAACACCGATCCACGCAATTGGGAACGATGACATGCATCAATCAAATCAGCGAGCCTGACCACCCGATCCCGTTAGTCGCCTCTTAAGACAAGCATAGTCGCCTTTTACGGTAAGTATGGGTTGCTGAAGACATATTCTTTAGTTTGCTGAATTCTTGTCAAGTTTGTTGGCAATCTTAGATTTAGTTATAACAGTATAATAGTTTAATATTAGATTCAACAATAAAGATGAATAAGTAATTGTTTCAGATAAAATATTCAATTACATTTCCTTTTTTATTTGTATCAGTACACCACAATACTACATTATGACCGTCTCAATCGCCCATGATTATACAGGGCTACGGGAGCTTATCATACAAAGTCTGAAGATGTGACTGGAGGATAGTTGACGAAGGTGGAAGATACAGGAAACATAATGTAAACACTGTCAGAGTTACACGGACAGCCACAGTCTGAAGATTAGTGTTAAGTCAGTGAAACAGGGCAGGATGACTGGTAAGCGCTGTACCGACGGATGTAAAATTGATCTTTGTTTTTTAGGTAAGTTTCTTGGAGACAAAAAGTCGACGAATTAAAGTATTGAATTAATGTTTGTCATGCATCTAAATTCTTCTTGTATGTTTTGTGGATTCATGGTGGTGCTTCCACATGATACATACGTGAGGATGACTTTGTATTACTCCTGTTAAATTTGTGTCATATGGAGAGGTCCCCTCCATGTCCAGGAGACCAAAGTAGTTATGTACCTCTATGGGAATCTCTAAAGAAGAGGTGGCATTTGGTGGTGGCGTTTGCAGCTGCTCTTTTTGCAGCTTTTTGTCTTAAATTTCCTTCTTTGTTAAAGGAACAATTTCTGATACTGGTTCAGGTACTGGTTCTGGAGTCTGAGACTACTGTTTTTTTAGTTTTTTGGTTTGGGAGGTGTCACTGATGAAGGTGTCACAGCTGGTTTTTATAGTGAAGCAGTAGGAAGGGGTTAACCAGGCTTGACCCATGTCAGATTAGTCTGGCAGTCAACAGAAGCAGTAGTAACAGCAGGGCGGGAGACTGCAGCAGAGCAAGCAATAGTAGAAGTGGTTGCAGTAAGACCTGCAACCCTCTTAGATTCTTGAAAGATGTTTCCTTCATGTTTGATTTTCAGTATTTGTAATTCATGTTGCGACACAGGGCAAGATTTAGAAGATGCCATATGGTTCCCATCGCAGATTGAACACTTCACATCCTTCCTGCAGTAAGTAAGAAACAGCAGAGTCATGGCTCGAAACACTTGACAGTTGTAGCACCGGAGTGGATTGGGGATATAAACCTCCACTCCAATGCTACAATAACAAGCTTTAATCGATTGTGGAATATTCGAACAGGGAAAAGTGAAGAGATAACTGTTGGTCGGTTCAACCACACCATCCTTCTTGACAGTAAACTGCTTCACAGCTGTGACAGACTGTTTGACAAGTTCTTGGATCAGCTGATAATGTTTTCTGAGAGGGGGGAAAACATTGTGTCATTGGAAAACTTGAGTTTATTGAAAATGTTAGTAAATTTTGGGAGCCATGCTTTACCACGCGCTATAACTGAGTTAGCGCTATATTGAAGGGTGCAATAACGAGGGAACACTGTATTTCTTCTTTGGTCATGCCAAACAGGCAGCATGCTGTCATGGACAATTCCCATACATGAGTTCAGTGTCTGGTGCTCAGGGACATCAACCTTACAAGGAGAGAACCGGATCGAAGCTTGGTGATATCTGTAGCCTCTCTGCAGATACCAGCGATAACTTTGGTGATTGCAAACAGATTCAGTTGGACGGTTCCTTGTCACAAGCTTAGATAATCAAAAGGTGTGGCCAATAATCAGACCAATTTGGTGAATTCTTGAAAATTGTGAAATTCTATTTGTCTTCATTTTGAACCAGGGAAGTTGGGAACCCATGTCTTAAGGAAAATGATTCAGCACCCCTTTTCTCTACCCACCATCGAGTGTCAACAAGGACGGTCTTATGATGCAGGGGATCTCCAAGCTACAAAGACAAAGGATAAAGGGATGATATACTCCAGCAAATTTGACATGAAAAGCTATAGCTGTCTACCGAATAAAAAGCTGGTTCAGCCCATGATCATGAATTGGAGACGAACAGCATTCAGAGGTCAGCATCACCAGATTGGCCCATGAGCCACCACCTTCCAGGCACAGGGCTCTAAGCAAGTTGATAGATAGATAGATAGATAGATAGAGAGAGAGAGAGAGAGAGAGAGAGAGAGAGAGAGAGTGAGAGAGTGAGTGAGTGAGTGAGTGAGCGAGCATGGTTTTACGGCACTTTTAGCAATAGTTCTGCAATATCACGGCGGGGGACACCAGAAATGGGCTTCACACACTGTACCCATGTCGGGAATTGATCCCGGGTCTTCGGCGTGATGAGTGAATGCTTAAACCACTAGGCTACCAGACCACCTCCAAATATATAATTTAGAATGAACATATTTTCAAAATGCCAAATGCTTGTGCAAATTACTGTATGCACAAGACATAACATGACCAGTGGATTGACAGAATGGGGCCCATTTTTACCACCCATCTAGGCAAAGTTAGGGTCGAAGTGGTGTGTTGGACAGTATTACGGCCCCGCCATCCTCAAGCACCAGACTCCCTTCCTCCACCTACACATGGACGCAACCCACAGCAAACAGTTTGCCCAATCTGGTTGCCTCTAACGACCAGCAGTGGGGTGCTGGGGACAAATTCTACTCCGGGTCTCCACCAGAAGTATACCTGAGTTTAGCTGCAAGTTTTACAAAGTGATATCAGCTTGATGACAGCATTAATGCATTATCAATCATTGAAAGATGATACGTTACAAGGTGATCTCACACTCCACTTTCAACATCATGGGGAACCTGGATTTGAACCCATGATCACAGGTTTCTGGTATGACTGAGGGACGTAAGTCTGCACATTGTATTGTGATGACTCAGCCATACATACAGCCTCAAATTCCTAATAAATGACTCAAGCATGTCTCAGTAGTTTGGAATGCTGATTTCAAAAGGTATGACCTCGGCCTTCTTCACCAAACTGCGTGGTAACATGCCAGAACTAGGTTGAGCACAAACATGAAGTCCCATGCCATATGTTCTGAATGAAACAGTTAACCTGTCATTTCATAAGTGATTGATTTTTACCTTGACCATGACAATTGACACGACTATGACATATGACATGTTGATTAAAGATAACTTACGTATTGAAAAATGTCTCATTTTATCATAAATAAACATCAAATATTTCTAAGGTTTTGGCCAAGTTTCATACCATGACATTGGTGATCTTTACTTTATAAGGAGGTAATCCAAAATTTTCTCTTCCTATGACCTTCATCTGGAATATGGGTACAATGTGTGAAGCCCATTTCTGGTGTTCCCCGCCGTGATATTGCTGGAATATTGCTAAAAGCGGCATAAAACCATACTCACTCACTCACTCACTCATCTGGAATATTGTCTCAGACATCTGTTGTTGAAACCAATTGTCCAATGCCATCAAACCCATTAAGCATCCCACCCTACAGGGTAGATGCTTCATTCTAACGGTAGAGTCACTCTGGTCCACTGGCCCCTAAGACTGAGATTTGGATGACACCAAGTTCATTCCCTTATCTACAAACAACAAGACGAAGTCATCAATGTTACCTGCCCTTTTAAATGTGCATCAAATAAAAAAAGCTATGACATATATCTCATTATACCAAAAATGGTTACTGCAAAAACTTGTGACTAAAACTTTTTCTATAGACAGAGCCTTTTGAATATACATGCACTGCATTACCAGCAATGTCCAACTCTGTCAGAGTATGATGTCACACAATCAATAAATTCACCAAGTCTGGCCATGCAATGCATTAATTCACCTCCTAAAAACAAGCATGGGTTGCTTAGGATCAGTTAGATAGCATGAGTTTGGCTCTGGAAACAAACCCTACCCTTATCTGAAGTCCAAATTGTTACCCTGAAGAAATAATGAACGTTTCATGAGTTATATGCTCTGGAAACAAACCCTACCCTTATCTGAAGTCCAAATTGTTACCCTGAAGAAATAATGAACGTTTTATGAGTTATGCTCTGGAAACAAACCCTACCCTTATCTGAAGTCCAAATTGTTACCCTGAAGAAATACTGAACATTTCATGAGTTATGCTCTGGAAACAAACCCTATCATCATTTGAACCCAAGTTCAACTAATTGCCCTATAATCACAAAAAATGCGATGTATAAAAGTATAAAAATATCAAACATAAACTTTGCTGAATAGCAACAGGCATCAGTTCAGTGCATGCCTGATGAGTTTTACGAGTGATGTTCTGGAAATGAAACATGATGGATGGATTGATGATGCCCATTTCTGTATCCCCCACAAAACATTGTTTGTCTGGTGGAAAATGAAGCCTTGCTGTGAAACAGCAAACTGGACATTACTGGTCATATGATATGTTGATATGAAAACAGACATAATGAACATATAAAAGTAGTTTATTAAACAGGTACATTATTTTAATTGTACACTAACCATGCTAACAGATAGTCAGAAAAGAATGTTGTAGTCAGTTGCGTAGAATATGCAACCGTCACTGTTTCTCGCCTGCTTTCTGGGTTGGCACACCTCTGAGATTATGACACTTCTTGAAACAGAGCTACAAGTATAGCTGGAGGGATGTCTGATGAAGTATGTACAAATGTAGGTAGGATTAAGAAAACACGATTTAAAGTACACTTGATGTTTATAGTTCAACTGACCACAACAAAAGGTCACCAAGCAAAATACTTGAATTTTTGTATATGTCTTCAATTGACAATATAATCAGCAGTAAAAGTATAAAAGGAACAACATACTCACTGGTGATTTGAAAAATCTAATACAAAGAACAAAACAAGAACTTCTGATATACATATTCACAAACTGATTTCAATTTTTATATTAAACTTCGCAAGTTAATCTGCAAAATCATAAAATATACGCAATGTGGCCTTAGAAATCATGTTGCCCACGGTGACAAATAATGAGTACAAAGTAGTGACTTTTCAAATATTGACTTCCTCAGATTATTGAGAATGAATGACAGTGATCTCTGAGGCCTTGATGTTATCTCAATGGAATGATGACCATAAACTGTCCACAACCTGTCCCTGTAGCAGCAACATCAGGTACACCATACATTGTATACTGGACGGATATAATGGAATGTCCTTCCCCTGCCATCCACCTGAACATGCACATCAGTCTGGCTCACAATTGGAAGACACCTGAAATAAATTTGGTTTTGTGTACTTTATCTTCAAATTCAAATCATCAGATTTAGACCAAAAGCAACTCTTTATACAGATTACTGAATTCCTAGTTAAAAATTTAGCAGTGTCAGCAGTGTCTACGTTTAGGCCTGTAGCAAATGTCTCATTCATTATCTCTTACCTCAGGATCTGGCAAATGTGATGATGGAGATTATGCTGAAGATAAGCTCCAATCCTATGAGAGCTAGTTGTATGGCTGCCAGTATCACCTCCACCCGGAGCACATATGTCTGCCACAGTATGATGAACAGAGCCCCAAACAGAGCAGGGATACTCAGCAGAACACACACGATGACACCAACAGTCTGTTCTGTTAGGTTGCCCTTTTGACCTGCACAAAAATCAAATAACCTTGCTACAGCAATGCTGACATGTCCTTGTGACCCGAAACATGAACTCAGTCAACAGTTTTCCGAATGTCAGGCTCTCAGTTCTGTATTCATTTTTTCACACTAACTTCATTGGAAAGTAACTTCAGCAATGCCTTTCTCAAGAAACCAAGAGGTTTAAGAGGAGATGTTGATAATAAAGTTAAACTAGAAAAACAGGGGAATGTAAAGGTCAAAGTTTTTATCTGAGTCAACATCAAAGAAAAAATGCCAATACACTGTAGATCATCTGGATATGTATCCAAATGTTTAAAATGTCAACAAAGACTGACGCTTAAAGAATATTGCTATCAGCATCAAGTCAAAAACCTTCTGCATAAATAGTGAGGACTGAAAACAAACATTAAAATCTAATGATTTGAACAAAATATAATCTCAACCTTGGGAGAACTATATATGCCAAGTTCAGCTCCCTCAACTAACTATGCCTCTTGAGAGAATGCAAGAGGATGACGAAAACAAGGTAAGAATTTCAGATCACTTGACTTTCAAAAAAACATTTCTAAAAATAAAGTCACAATGCTCTGTAGCTCACCTGACTTATGAAGACATAATTAGAATCATTTACACTTATATTGGTACAAACAGTTTTAATGAGTTGAAATTGGTGCAAAGAAACCTAAGAAAATTAGATAAGTTGAAATGGATCACATTCAAGATTACGGCCCTTAGATAATGACATGAATGCATGCGTGTATGTGAATGGCTGCTTGTATTTGTCAGGAGTAAGGTCAAACTTCAGATCGCAAAAAATGAAACATTATGTCAGGTACCACTATTTACATCAATGCCAAATTTCAGTAAATTTTGAAAAAGTATGCCTAATTAACAACCATTAATAGGTTTGAAATCTAACATAACGTATTTGCTCATATAAGCACACTGGGTCCATAAGAAATTAACAATCGGGTTGCACAAGAAAACTTACACAATGAGTAACACCAACATAACATTTGATGTCAGTGATTGAGCAGGAGAGGATAAACTTTGTTCAAACGTTGATGGAACAAAACCTGTGCGCTAATAGACAACGTGATTGATAACTCTTATTTTCAACATGCTGTCATCAATTTTGTCATGTGTGGCTTTCTTGTAAGACAATCCAGAAACATAAACATGATAAGCAATGACATTGCCATGTTTTAGTTCTGCTACCCTGCACTCCTGATGAGTCATGCCCTACATCATAACTTCAAATATTCATAATTGCCAAGATTGAAAGAAATTAATCTGCATCCATTATTGTTCCAGAAATAAAACTCACTGACCTTATCAAACACAGAACTACAGTCCAAGTTTAGAACATGGTATAACGAACACACCCATAAGCAACAGACTGGCTTACAATAGCCAAATAACAACAGCCATAGCTTTTATGACATGACTTAATTCTATGACAACTAAGGTTTGTTTCAAGGCACCTTTAACATTAGACTGGTCATTGTTGCTGTAAATAACAGTGAGTCAGTGTAATTGGCAAATCAGTTCCAACATGATTTTGCCAAAAATAAAATTCACAAAGATCCTTTCGCATCACTTTAATAGATGAATAC
Source organism: Haliotis cracherodii (assembly GCF_022045235.1). Taxonomy (NCBI): domain Eukaryota; kingdom Metazoa; phylum Mollusca; class Gastropoda; order Lepetellida; family Haliotidae; genus Haliotis; species Haliotis cracherodii. Next base: position 39,059,289 of record NW_027266286.1, read on the forward strand.
TATGGCTAGGTCTAACTATTTACCAGTAATTCATGCTCCAACTAGTACTTGAATCTAAGCTAATAAAGACTAATCCTTAAGCCACTACAACATGTACCTTACATTAGTGTTGATTTAGTTGACAACATCAATCTGACTTGTGCAACTTCATTCCCATTTCATAGTGCCCCTGTAGGCCTCCATAAAACTGATTACCAGATTAGGAAGACAATACATATTGCAAAAATGTGGTTCCCCCATGCATAATCTTGCAGAAGAAGGTAAAGATGCAAAGCAGCAATCTATTCATGTTCAAGATGAAGTTCAGGGCCACAAGGTAGGTCGTTATGAAGCGAGGCTCTCGGTTGACCTGATCTTTTGAAGGACCCTTGGAGTATTGGATGGTAGAGTCTTCCCAGGGGACTATGGATCGACTGCACAGGCTTGTGGATCAGGCACCGGAGACATCAGTGTTTCCGGTCATATTTTCATCTGCCGGACAGGTGAGCCGTAATTTTTGTCAGTCCTTAATAAATTCAATAAAATACAACACAAAACATACTGACTTGTTTATTAAAGTTTGCGTTTCTTTCTACGAAAGATCTTCGTAGCTTGTTTAACAGTATTGTTGACGTCTGCGTGTAGATTCAACAGCATCAGGTTGTTTATCCGTTGTTGGGAAAGACGATTGCGACTGGCAGAGTGTATCCTGTTTTGCAAACTGAATCCACGTTCAGCATCAACGTTGCTAAATGGGATAGCAAGTGCTATGGAGCACAGAGTAGAAAAGTCGGGATAAATATCTGAAAGTTCAGAAATCACTGTCTTGCAACTTTGTTTGAACGAGTCGGCTCCTATATTGTTGACCGCCATCTTGAAAGGTGTGAAGTCCTGCTGCGCCCGGATGCGATTGATGACGTCATTTTCAGCTGGACCAATCAGGAGGCAGAATTTGTCCAGTAATTTCTCGAGGGATTCCCATCCGTGAGCTGTCAGTTCCTCTTGCATTTGGGGAAATGGATTTGGGTTGAGCACTTTGTCGAGACAAGTAACGATATCAAGCGAGTCATCTGGATATCTTTTTCTCAGAGAGTTACAGAGTTCCTCGATAAACCCACAACGGGTTTTCACAAACGCACCAATAGATTGCGGGTCCCCATGTGACCTGAATTCCACGAAATTCCCCGTTGTTCAGATTATCCAAGAAATGCTGTTCATTTTCACCAGCGGTGTTTTCTAGACTGGTAAGGGAGTCAATCGTAGAATTCACGTCACGTCAGTCATCATGTAAGTAAGTCGGATAAAGGAGTACGTGCGAATATTCTTGTGAATATTCGTGGCAACAGCGTTGTTTCGCTCGGCAGATTCCTCTTCAATTTCGAGAACAAGAGCTGGCCAGTTAGATTTCACTGTTTTGACCGCCCGTCCCACGGAAAGCCAACGAACACTGCACGGTTGTTTTAAACTTGAAAAGTCCGAATCTTCAAGGACCTCTGAAAGTTCTCGCAATCTGTTGTATCGCGTCGCTGGATATTCAATGTCCTTCTATATTCCGCTACGACCTTTGAAATTTTCGCTGCATCGGCTGAAGCAAGTGCGACACGATGGGCTATGCAATGAACGTGCACAAGATATGAATTATGATCCTGCAACCTCTTCCCAACTCCTGAGAGTTTCCCGGTCATAACAGACTCACCATCCGATCCTAGACCGACCACTTTTTCCAGAGGAATGTTCCATTGAGGCAAAATTTCTACAATTTTTTCCATGATACATTCGGCTGTTCCACTATGAACTGAAAAAATTCCTAAAACACTGCTACTGCCTTTCCGTTGTTAACGATTTTCACAAACAATATAAGGTTTTTTTCAACTGTGATATTAACAGTCTCATCGAGTCCAATAAACTTGCTTTTTTCAAGTTTAGGTTTTAAATTTTCTTTAGTACTCACAACTAGTGCATTCTCCATCGCGTCTATCGAGTCTGAACGAGTGTACGTTTCTCCCTGTAAATGTTCACATCCGTTCCGCTGCTGCAGTTCGATTAGTTTAGAAAACTTGGAGGTAGCAATATTTTCTTGAGACATGAATAAAACTGTGTATAACATTGCTGTTTATTTCTCGTCAGTTTTGTCTGCTGCCACCTCCATATGCGCTGCCATTGCATTTTTTTATACATGGTTGTAACGGCCTGATGATGAGAGGCGCTGTCTCTATGATCTTTCAAAGCAGATTTCTTGAGATTTATACAACCTTTAGTGAAACCGTTAGATTTATTTGCTGCCTCGCAGATTCTGCAAAACATTATGGTTTTGTCGCCCTCCTCCTCAAAACGTAGCCACTTGAATTCATTCGACCACTCCGCATTAAACTTTCGCAATACAGATTTCTTTTTCTTTTTCGAGTGTGGTTCGCTAGGCATTGTGTCCGAAGATTTCGAGGTCGAGGGAGTTGGCATGTTTAATTCAATACATTCGCTCGCGTCAGCCGCATGTTTCCGTTTCAGATTAGCATTAGACGACTCCCCTCAAAAGAAAGTGGAAAGATTCGTCTGCTTCGCCTTCAACATTTTTCATCTCGTGCCACGAGGCGTCATAGATCACGTGATTACCAACATCATCTATCAAGACAATATTATCCAATCAGAGCGAAGCACGTTAATTGGTGTGGGATAGTCATGCTATTAATAGATGGGGGTTTCCCTGGAATGCAAGACAGACGCTTGCGTTTCTGTGTTTGATGAATAAAGCCTATCAATTTATATGACAAATTTGTTAGGCAAGTAACTGTTTACATAATCATATCTACAAACAAACAATGTTTTATCGGACATGATAGCCGACAGTGTTCATGTTTATCGGCTTGTTGATATTTTTATCGGTAAAAAGCCGGCAATTACAGGAGAACGGAAACACTGGACATGAAGGTCCAGATCTGAAAGTTCTGGCTGGTGGCAAACAGGTCAATGTTGGGGTAGCCGAGGTGTTGACAGACAAGACGGGAGGCGTCCACATGGAGTTTCCACTCTGTGGGGGCTATCTTGTCTGGTCTTGAGAGGGTGTCTGGAGAGGGCGCCCGCAAGGATGTTGCGGCAACCTGGAATGTGTTGGACATGGAACTGGAGCTCCAGCATCTTCCCAAAGCTTCCCAGTGTTTACAGCCAACTTGCATCTTCCTGGCGTGTGAGTGTTTACTGACTATAAAAGTCCAGTTTCCACCCTTGCCGAACTAAGCTGGAATTTCCAGGCTCGAATGTAGCACCACCAGTGGCTATAATGAGTTATGTCCCTTCTATGTCCCTCCTACTGACCAATAAGATTCTGTTTCTCATATCACTTCCACTTGCTTCAAACAAAATGGAGGCACCCAGTCAAGACGATCTGATCGACAATCAAGACAAATATTGTTATAAAACGTGCTTTACCCCTCCAAGTGCATTAACTCACTTAAGCACCTTGATTGAAAGCAGGAGCAAATTTGCAAAATATCAGATGACGCTGAATTCCATGCTGCTTACGAACCAGATGTCTAGTTTGTTAAGCGATTTTGATTGGACTTTGCATAAGACTCATTAGTCGAGCCAAAATGTAACTCCAGAATACTCCAAATGTGAATACCAGCCTAGTTCGGCAAGGGTGGAAACTAGGGCTGGTGATATAGATCGATAATTGTAATTATCATCGATGGAAGAGGGTTGTGACAATTATCAATATGAATATAATGCTATCGATAATGACATGTATTTTATCGACAAATAAAAGTTTTTACTGCAACACATTTGACTTAGGCCTATTTGTTTTGCTGTCCTTGTAATTATCGCTAGATATAAACAGATTCACCCTAACATACAGTTTTCTCACCTTTGCTTTATGTTTAGTCGCAAATAATAATCAAATGTTTCAAAAAGTAAAAAGTTATGCTTTGAATCGAACGACGACGCTATTACGTGTTGTTAGTGGGTAATTACAAATTTAGACACTGGCATCTAAATGCAGAGTCAGGATTTTAGAAAATATGTATATTTTCGAAATAGTATGAAGTATCGTGATTAAAATAGGTTGCATAATATTTTATTTCTTAAAAAAGAATTCTTCCCATTCTATTTAATTAAACTTCAAATTTTATGTCTATTTGGTAACTACGTATTCCAGTCTGTTTCGGGGTTTTTCAATGATCATAGTTTTGGTTTTTCCCGGTGTTCTCAACTCACAGCCCACGTGAGGTCCATGTTGGGTTTGACATTTTTACGATATGGCAGCAAAAATCCATAATTTCCCCAGAAAGGCAAAAAGTGTTGTGTGGAACATTTTTGGTTTCCATCGAAACGAAACTGATAAAGAACTTGATAAAGCACATGCCGTGTGCAGGCAGTGCTTTACTAAAGTAAAGTATACCGGCAATACTACTAATTTGCAAGTCCATATCGACAAGTATCATGGTCAGAAATGTCAACCAACTATACAACAGTGTATTTCCCCAAATGCTAGTGCAGTAAAATTGCCTATGCACAGCCCCAAAGCTGAATCCATTACAAATGCAATAGCTGAACATATCGTGCTCGACATGAGGCCAGTCTCCATTGTGGAGTCCCAGTCGTTCCGTAAGATTCGAGATATGAAATGCCTTCTCGTAGTTACTTCAAGGACAAGATTACAGTCGTGCCCCGCTTATACGGACTTCAGATATCCGGAAACCTCGGTTCCCGGACGATTTTCATTCAAAACGAAATAATTACTATATAAATTTACCCGTATATACGGAAATTCAGACGGTCATTTTCATACACAAAACACTGAAATGCACACAAAATTGTCTCACTTATCCGGACAATACACTTCCGCTGGTGGTAATCCTTCCGCTGGTGGTAATCCTTTGATTCGTGAGAAGTCAATTAACCAAGTGACACATTTTGTTTAAAATTCAAACCTCAAAATGTGGTAAAGTTCCATGACAGACTTTTTGAAACGTGTATGAATAAAGATTGAGTGGATGTATCTGTTTGTTCTGTCATCTGTCATGAGTTGCATAATTGAAGGGAAGTAACTCTTCCAGTAAGAAGCTGGTTTCAGTTATACGGAAATTCGTTTATACGGACGAATTGTGGAATGTTGCAAGTGTCCGTATAAACGAGGCACGACTGTATACCCAAAATGTACCATGATACCAGAAAAATGGTTGAGATACAGTTGAGGGTGGCGTTTGATGTGTCTACAATAACTGACTGCTGGACATCATCAGCGACGGAATCTTACATGACAATAACTGCACACTTCATACATGATTGGAAAATTGTCAACTACGTACTCCAGACACGCGAGTTACCCGGTAGTCACACAGCTGACAACTTGCATGAGGCTTTGAAAACATCCGTTGCAGATTGGGGATTCGATCTCAGACAATGCAGCAAACGTTGTTAAAGCCATTGGCATGTTTGAAAACACAATACACATACAGGAGTTATTGCAACTACCACTTCACAATGTTATTCAAGACGTCAAAACGCGTTGGAACAGTACATACGATATGCTAACGTGTTTGCTGGAGCAAACTGCAGCAATCCATGCTGCGTTCACTGATCAAAGTCTTAAGAAAGACGCACGTGGTCTGGTTTTAGATCCCTCCGAACAGGACCAAGCAGAACATCTTATCCGTGTCTTGCAGCCATTAAAGCAAGCTACAACCCTTCTGTGTGACGCGAAGCAGCTTGAAAACAGACAATGTCGATAAGCTGATATTCTTGAACAAAAACCTTAAAAAGGTCTTTGATCAGTGATGATTTTCATGTTCAATACCAAATGAACTCATTACTATTTGTCGTATTTGAGGCAAGTGACCTTGTCAGATACAAATAAGTTTTCAAGTGTTAGCGTTTTGATATTTAGCGGTACATTCACTAAAGTCAAAAACATGAAAAATGAATTGCTGTTAGGTATTTTATTTTTTTGCATTTACAAAATGAATTGATGTTAAATTTAATACTAGTTCTTTATATTTTATACATTTACAAAATGAACTGATATTACGCATTTTAAAGTTCATAGTTTGATTGTTTCTCAAAGTTGGTGACTGACACCGATTGCCGATTGGAGATATTCCAACTGAACGTTTATAAAGTTATTTTAAAAGTGCATTCTTCGGGGTTTTTTATTTCATGACTTAAGACTATTAGACTAATCAATAAATAGTAATCATGAGAAAGTTTCGTAACACATCGTTACTACATTAGTACAAGGGTATACAAACTTACATCGTTATAATCGCACGATGTTTGTTTAATATCAGTCTGTAACCCAATCTGTGCCCCACCACGAAAACAATGACGTAGCACTCACCTGACCTATTACGTATCACACCTGTGAACCTAGTACAACCTACTACGTAGCACACACCTGTACAGACCTGACATTCACAATGGCGGAATATTTGATGATTTTTTATCTGAATAGTTTCGTGAATACTCTACATAAATGACAAACGACTATATCAGGTGAAATTACATCTAATTTCTCAATTATTCTCACTTTATACAAATAATAATTGTCTTTGACGACATGAATCTTAAACTCCGATTGTTCATCGCTAAAAATGCGATGTAACGTGTGTATTGTTGAAACACTGAGTCTCCGGAGAAGTGAATTGCCATTTTTCTGTAATGTCATTTTACCAAAATAGAATTCTTCCATATTTATCGATTATTGATCGTTATGTGACTACCGATAATCGATCTGAGTAATCCATATCGATAACCAGACCTAGTGGAAACTGGACTTACATGGTCAACACCCTTGTCTCAGGAAGATGGAGCGCCAGTTGATCAACTAGCTGGAAGAGTGGACACAAAAGATGAAAAACCCCAAGTCTAAGCTTCCATTCCGAGGGAGCTACCCTGTCTGGCCTGAAACGTCTGCCAGAACATTCCGACATCCAGGCATGTGCTGGACCAGAACACGTAGGTCCAGCCAATCTATCAGATGTAAGAACCGGAATGTCTGTTCAACACATCAATAACTTGCCATAAACCAAGTGTGCAGTGTTTCGAGACACATGTAACAGGTATGGTTCGAGTGTGGCCTCCCCTTATCAAGTTACTGATGTAGAAGAACTCTAGTTTACACTGTCAATTTGCCCAAACCAAGAAGAAAAATATATAACCCAAAGAGTTGTAGACATGGTAGAAGAATTCTGTGCATGATATTTACTTTCAGTGGAACAAGGGGTGCATTCATCATGTTCATGTACATGGGTTTATCTTACTCAAAAACAGTGTACATCACAGGACTGCTGCTTCTATCATTGAATGTAAATGTTCTGATTTTCGTTGCCTTATGGGTCTCAATTTACTATAAGCATCTTTCATTGGCTCAGAGTCACAAATTGGCCAATCTAAATCAAGTTCACACATTTTTGGAAATATAGTAGTCATAGTTCTGATAGTGCCAAAGATGTTTCTGATTCAAATCACCTCGGTATCGCAGAATCACCGACCACAAATTATGTTAGGGATACACAGAATGTGTCGCATGGCTCACCATGGTGACAGACGGAGGGAAGGTAGAACAACAGAGAGAGGTAGACATTTTCAGCAATCTCATTAAAATCGCTATCGCTAAACAAAGATCTGAGGACATCCCATTACGGGTCACGTCAGGACGACCTTTCATCCGACCAATCAGCGTCACTTACCAGATCATGAAAGTGACAATCGGAAGGTGTTTTCTAATCATGCAACCTCTAAAACGTCAACACAGGGTATTCCGAACGACAGTTACAACCCGTACGACTGATTCCGTCAAACTTATCGTCTATCTCTCACTTCAGTGTGATAAACAGTTGAACAGAGGACGCGTTGAACAGTATGTGGGAAGCATTGCTATACAATCTCAACCATATATTAGACATTCTGGAATGTTCGTTTGTTCAGTTTTCAAAATTTTAATCGAGAACTGTGTCAACATATTTTTCAAGCGTAGTCTGAAATGGAAGTCACCAGGTTGAAACGAGTGCCACAAAGCTCGAGAAAGCTGCTTTCTAATTGGCTGATGTCGACTTCTTGTTGGTCATTTCAGTGGTCGGTCAAAGTTAGCGAAAGATCGTTCTGACGTGACCCGTAATCTGATGTACTCAGATCTTTGTTTAGCAGCAGCGAGAACTCAGATCTGATTTTTATGAGATTGACATTTTCAGCAAACCTGGTTTGTGACCACAAGTGGTTGCAGCATAACTCAGAAAGGAATACTATGACATGCCAGCTTTGTATAAATCATGTGAAATCTAATTCAATGACAAACTATATTATAATTTATAACAAGTACAAATATGCCTTGAAGAGTGATCACAAACTGTTGAGGCTAATTATATATGAAATCGGACATTGTTGTTGTTGTTGCAATACATAATATCTGAAAAAGATATGTGTATTGCTAACGTTACTTGTAGAGGGCGATCATTAACCTGCATACCATAGGGCTTTCAGTTTTATATGATCTCTCAGAGTGTGATCCCATAAGTTTTAAAAATGACCCCATGCATGTATGCTGAAGGGGTCCCTGTCCCCACTTTTTCAGTTTCTTGGCAGAAGCCTGGACTAAAGAAAATGAGCCTATAGTACTCCATAATTGTCATTTACTAATTGGTTAAAAATAACCACAGCAAAAGATGGAAAGTGAAACTGTAACAATGCTGACAATTGGCCTTTAGTACTGTTCATGTTAACAGTAAGTTACTGTGAAAGTTTGAAGTCATAAAAATAAAATAAAAACTTACTCATACATTTCATATTAGTTCAATTGATGATATAAGTGCCAAGAAATAATAAGACAAATAAAGATAAACACGAACTGAATGCAATTTGAAAACAATTATTCTGTGAACTTGAAATAAATTTGGACCAATTTTGTTTCAGAATATTCAAGCACAAAATGAATGACATATCACAACCTTCATCTGTTTGTGTAATATTGTGGTACTGGTACGTACCGAAGAACAGTCGAAGTGCCTCGACTCCAGCCAGTAGGAAGACCAGAATCACCTCTGCCGCCAGTGTATTGGTGGCATACTGCAATGTCTCACCTGCAAAAACGTCACACATAAATGTTGTTGCATATACATTTCAAACTTTACAACATTGTTTCAATGTTAGACTGACCACACCTTTCCAGTAGCAAGATACTCTTCTACCATACAAATCTCAGTTGTTTTGCCTAGTGGTTTCCGCCAGTAACAATGAAACAAAAATGACATGGTACTTTTATTAAATACCCATCAGCATTAAACATTCAATCCCATCATACACCAAGAATTTACCCCTATACAGGAATTTATAAAATATCTATGATATGTTTCAATAAAAGTATCAATGCACATCATATAAAATGAAGACTTCAACTAACTTACCTTTAAATACATAGATTAGAATTTCTGCAATGAAGAAAAATGCAAAATACCATCCATTGAGGTAGAGAAGTATTTGGTATGGCAGGGATGATCTCTGAGTCCCGTTAAGGCTAAATCCACTTCTAATACATCATCTTACTTTTTTTCAAACTGACAAGGTTCAGTAAAAGGTGTAAAGAAACGTCATTTACCATGTTTAGCCCAAAAATTCAGTCCACAAGAGATAGAGAGCAAGTGAGTAGGAGTCTTATGTGTAGAGAAGGCACTTTTTAATGCCAGTCAATTTCCTTAACTGTTTCACAAAAAACACAGTAAAATCCAAATGATTTGAACAAAATATGTGATCACAAGAAGAGACATACATGCCAAAGGTCAGTTTCATCTGCCACTTTCAGAGATGTTACAGTGTGTGTGTATTTGTTTGTTGTGTGATGTCAAACTCAGCTGTATTCCAGCTTTATGACGGTGCGCTGTAAATAATGTCTGGACCAGACAATCCAGTGATCAATATTGTGACCAACAATGCAAATGCCTGTATCGCTAGCCATTCCTATAATGAACAGAAATGGTTCAACAGTTGCCATTAACAGTTTTTTTTAATACAGCTGTCAAGGCAGCATATTGAAAATCTGATGCCATTAACAGTTTCACAATTTCAGATGTGTACATTCGTCGATACAACCAGGTGAAGTTTCAGCTTCACTGGTCTTGTGGTTTCTCATGAGATGATGCATTTTAAGAGAATTTAGAAGAACAGTCCAAATTGTAATGGTCAAAAGCAGGTAATGATTTTAAATATCTTGAAAAAAAGAGAACATGTTTGTTGATTCCCACATCTATATTAATAAAACTACACAAATTTTGAACAAAACTATTTCATAGCTAAAAATAGCTTTCATTATGGCTGCCATGGCGGCCATATTGAACATCAGATTTGTACCTTGAAAACAAATTTAGTTTTCCTCATGAGCGGGAACAAGTATGTGAAGTTTCAGCTTCATTGGCATGGTGGTTTCTGAGGAGCAGATGATTACAGACACAGACGCCGATGACAACAGATGCCAGACAAGCAGGTTATGACATAAGCTCACTTGACATTTAAGAAATGTGAGCTAATTCTAATGAAAATCCCCTATCATGCTTACGGTTATTGACATGTTTAGAGATGATGTCTTGGACCAGTATTTTTAATACAAATTTAGATCATGTGGATAATATAATTAGCTGTAAGCTTCATATTTGCATAAACCATGTAATATCTACAATTCTTCTTCCCTTTGAGATAAGGATACAACCACCTGGACTCGACCTGCAAAAAGACAGAACAAAGTAGGCAAATGAACACACTACAAAGTCATATCATGGCATCAAATCTAGTCAACAATCTATTGTGGACTTGCGATATATGAAAATGTTACCCTGCTGTACTTTGTTTGTGTTTGTGTTTGTTGGTACTGTTTCAGTGTTTGGGGTTGAAGTAAATCTTCCAGCTGCTTAAATTCTAAAAAAAGATTGATAGACAAAAGGTTGAATTTCTAAAATATCAATGTACCCTTAACCATAGTTCACACTAACATGTTTTGTAGCTATCTTATATATTTATTTTGAAAAGAATTCATTTGACCACAATTCATATCATTAAAACATTTAAAGCATGTAAATTGTTTAACTGCAAATGACAGTTCATGTATAAACAGTGTTTTATTCAAACTTTACATGAATTTGGATATTTGTGGTGTTAGTATACTTATCCTGACACAGAGCATTGTCAAAATCGATTTTCCTTCTTAACTTTGATCATATATAACAAAGAACCCTTCACCATGTTCACTACTTCCACATCAGTACTCAGCTTGATATCCAGACCTGGGATGATGGATGGGTGGGCCGAGTCATCTAAGGATTAGTATCAATATCATGGATATCCAAATTCATGTAAACTATTAGTAGTATAGGTAATGATGGTTCTGGACCACTTCCACTGAAGCAGGATTTATATACCAATACTGCCACTACAGGTGGCATTTTTTATGCCAAAATGATTATGCGATTCAACGATAGTCATGAGTTGTATTAAACGAAACATCAATATTAATTAATAATGAATAAAATTTACTATAGCCCACGAGGATATTGGAAAGGTATAGGAGCAATAAAAAAATTAGCCACCGCGGCTAAGGTATCTAAAGATGTGGCCAAGGATTGGTTAAAGAAACAAGCCATGTGGCAAATATACTTACCGGCACCGCGTTATATACCGAGTAAGAAGTTTGATTTTTTACAACGAATGAAGTTCATAAGGCTGACCTCTTGTTTCTTCCCCACGATAAGGTAAAACGCAAAACGTATAAATACGCTTTAACCATAGTGGATGTGGCTAGTCGATACAAAGAGGCAGAGCCATTAACCTCGAAAGATTCAACAGAAGTAGCTAATGCACTGAGTCGCATATATAAACGCGGACCACTAAAATGGCCTAAGCTATTTCAAGTAGATCCCGGTCGCGAGTCTATGGGATCGGTAACTAAACTGTTAACAAAGCACGATGTCGAAATCAGGCGTGGTGAAAGAGAGGCCCACCGCAGTCAAGCTATTGTCGAAAGATTTAACAGGACATTAGCGGAACATTTGTTTGGCTATCAGTATGGGATCGAAATGAAATCCGAGCGACTGAGATCAACCGAATGGGTGACATGATTATCAGCCGTTGTATCAGCGCTGAATAATGAAGTAACGAGATTAATCGGGAAGAAACCATCCGATGCGATTAAAATGAAATCCGTGACTTCTGAATCTTCAACACCGAGGAAAGGCAAAGAACAAAAACTTCCGGATAGAGTAAGGGTAAGATATTTATACCAGCCCGGTGAACTCGAAGGAGGCCTACGTCCCTTAAGACATATAACATTAGTCGATTGGTTATGAAAGAAGGAGAGCCTATTCTTTATCATCTTCAAGATGGACCGGGTAGGGCATTTGTACGAGAAGAGTTGTTCATAGTTCCCAACGGTACGGTATTACCACCATAACCATAAGCATAGGTAGTTACACCATCCTTATCAATCCATCTCTTTGTATCTAAGGGGGATAATGATGTCTTGTTCATTCTTAATCCATATATCCTATGATTGTAACTTCTTAAAGAGTTCATCTCGTGTTTGAACATTCTACCGTTGAATAATGGTTCTTTATACTGTTGGTGTTTGATATGCTTTTTACTACATACTTCTTAACGCCCTTAGCTTTTCTTATCTCTCTATTATAAGACTTTTTTATAGAATACATCTTAGGTCTTAATCCGACATACTCCGCTATAGGGGTCCCAGCACATTCATCCTTCATCTTACCTAACACCTTTTTATTTACTACGCTGTGCAGTGGATTATCTTTTGGGTAATTGCTCGTGTCGTACATATCTATTTTTTCTGCCATATCTTTATACACATCCTCGGTTTGTATTTCCATCAACAAAGAATCTGTGTCAGTATATAACACCTCGCATCTATCACCGTATTGCTTCTTAAGTTCGTTGTAATAAAAGTCATACAATAAGTGTTTTGACAAGTCAAGAATACTGATACCGACGTACACCGGTCTGTTGAATTTAATATTAATCTTCTGCATATGCAACGCGGCTAAGTCGTTATCGAATATCTTGCTTCTGTTAAAAGCCGGACTGGCTATAAGTTTCCTGAGTCTTTCTTCCTCATTAGATCTGACCAATTTAACATCAACACGCTTCCTTAGATTCTCCATAGTTTTACCAAATACTGAGTTATTCATGAGCTTATACAGATTCTTTTCGGAATCGCTGGTAGCTATCTTTCTTGTGTTCAACCTTATATAGGGCTCCATATGGACCAAGGGCTTTGATCAAACTTTAGAACTCTCTGTATTTTCTTAAGTTTCATACCTAACGATAGATACAACTGGAGATTTCTGTAGTGAACTATATATTTTGTCTTATCCATCAAATTTGGTACGAGTTTTTCTACGTTAGCTAACCTACTATTACCCATCAAGGAGTGTTGATATTCCGACATCCAATCTTTATTAACCATTAATCTTTCGGGAGCTAGCGGATAACTGTTATGGTCTTTATGTACGGAACTTGGATATTCCAAGTCAACTTCAAGTATGTACCCTTTATTCGCATCATTCACATTGACATCATCGACCCACTCAAAACCACCCGTGGGTAAAGGTTGACTCTTAGCCCATCCATACAAATTGTTAGCGTCGAGATATAATATATGCGTGTCGGGTTTACTCGGATCGTATCCTTCCACTAATTTATTATTAGCCTTAGAATACCTTTTCGCTGCCATCGATATACCACCTCTTAATCCTTTCTCAATAAACAAGTGCATATCGTAATCTGTGAGTAGTTTTAGTTCTACGCCAGTCTTCTTCAACAATGCATCCCACGATAGTCCGGGACTGGAATAGTACAATGCCGGGTCCAAGCCGTATTGTTTTAAACACGTCTTTCTAAATATCTAGAATATATCGGCGAGTAACAGTACATCGGTTTTTAAGTACAGATCGTGATAATCACCTAGATTCTTACAACCTAATTTATCCCAGACCGTCAGAGCGTGTTCATAATCGGCATCTGTTATTTTAGATTCTGTTAAGTTACTATAGAATGATTTCAGGGGTGGTAATTCAGTTTCTTCGAATCTAGACCAATCATCCATATATTCGTAAGGATATACACCTTTTCTCAGCAACAAATGACGAGTTATCTTATCGGTATATTGATTTGATATCGCAAAGTCATCAGGATTGTTCGCATTAGCTAAATTGTCCAGGGAAGATAACAGAAACTGTACAAAGTCTATGAATCTAAGCCCATTACTTTGCTTTATTCTAGATTTCCCATCCTTGTCCCTATAATGTATAGGTTTAGTCAACGAGAACGATATGTATTTTTCCATATTATTAGGAATGCACGTTAAACTGCCGTCGGTCTTTGAGATAGCTTGCATGATGAGATGTGAATCGTATCCCCTAAGGTTGTGAAACACAACGGGGATGGGTATTGTTTGAGAATTCATTTTTAGTTTCAAGTTACACTCGTTATGCGCGGCTCCCCGATAATTACCCGTGACGTAACAATGATCTCTTACGGAATCCCCATCCAGGGGTTTATTACAAACATGACAACTCGTTGACTTCTTATGGGCCCTCCAATCATTCCTCGTCATACACATGGGTTTCTTACACGATAATCTTTCCCTGATTATTCTCTCTTCATTTTGTAGATATTCTAGGAACTTTCCCGCTGCATCGGGACCTCTGTAAATCACGGGAGTGTTTGTTTTCCCATCATACCTTACAACTATTATATCCAAACCCACAAGGAATATGTTCTTGAGTTTTGTATGTAAAACTACTATCTTGATTTTTATCTTGATTATTTTCTATGGGTTTGAAAAGCGCTTCGAAGTCGGCGTAAATTACGTACGGTACTGGCATTTGATTACAATAATGTTCAAATTTTAATATATTTTTTCCCTCTTTAGGCATATCGATCCTGATAGCGGTCTGTCCAACACCTCTGCAGTCTTCTTTATGCGCTTCAAATAGATCTTGTCTGCTGTACCCATGTAGGCATCTTTCGCAGAAATATTTCTTTCTAGCATGTTTTGTTTGATCGTATAATAGCCTGTTTAAACTCTTTATCCACATATAATGATATTTTCCATCTTTTTCGATCAGAAATGAATTGATTCTGGGAATATGTTCCGGAGCGGAGCTTATGGCTCTTTTCTTCTTATAATACGTGGGTAAATCTATATAAGATCCACCTTTGAAGGGCATATAATTTGCTATATCTAAATATAAACTATCGATTTTATCCACACCCCAACTCGAACCTCTATTAGTCCAACGTTCTAAAGTTTCCTGTATCCTCTGAATTGATGTATCTAATGATGCGTTTATAGTATTGGATTCGGTTATAACTTCTTGATTGCTACGGAAATATGGTTCGGTATATTCGGTGGTATCGTCTGTGTTACTTTTACTCAATAACATTTTAATCGTCAGCTGGTATTTTATACTATGTAAATCATCTAACTCCTCGTTAATTTTACTCGATATGATTGGCTTAATATCGTTAACATCCATGTTGGAATTAATATCCATCTTCCGACCTCTTAGATATTTACCAATGCCGGCGGATGTGGGTACAAATATTAATTCTTGTTGTTGTTGATTATTATCATTATGTTGAATATCATCAACATCATTATGTTGAACATCTAGTAAAGCGATCAATTCAGCTCTTCTCATTCGAGAATAACCTCTCAGCCCACTGTTTCTCGCTTGAGCTTTGAATCTCTAACAGTCTGGGGTTTGTTGTATTCCAAACGGAGTAAGGTATTCAATTCAGCTTTTCTCATTTGAGAATATCCACGTAGACCACGTTGCTTTGCCATAGCCTTAAACTCTCTGACTAAAAACATTGTGACCATGGTATATGCAAAATGAGACAAATGTCTAATTGGTTGTTTTTCATATATCTAAATACATATTCTCCCCAACCTATTCCTCTCATTGATGTAATCCCTCTTCCTAGCATAAAAAATCTGGTTCCTGACCCTATCAGCACCGTGTTCCTTCCATAAACAATAACGACCTTTGACCCCTATCCCGCATACAGAACACGTATAGTTTATGTTTCCGCGCCTGATGTAATAATTGTGTGTGCTGCAGTAAATTTCAACACAGCGTCGGTTACCTAGAGTTTTTTTACCCATGAGCGTAAATCTGCAATGATTCATGGTTTATACATCTATCATATCATTTGTCTAAATGCAAATCACATCTACACTGGTGAGATATTGATGAGGCAGTCAGCCAACGCTATTTATAGATTAGCTGTCACTCTAACTAGGTCATGGTTTATGCGTAGTCATGGTATAGTTGAAAATCAATACAGCAGTCAATCCCATTACCACAAATGCGACCTCGCGGTCTTTCTGAGCATCTGACCGTGTATAAAACTGACTCATTGTTGGTCTCAGTATTAGGTCAAGTTTTTTCCCATAAACAAGGAAGTATTCGTGCATGGCAGATTCGACATCCTTAAACGTTTGAATTGAATGTCCTTCCTTACGCATTTCTTCATGAATAAAATCTAATCTCTTCATTCTCTGCCGTGTATATTGTGACTGAGCTGCTTCGAGTTGTTTTAAAGCATTGTTATGTCGTTTACGTTCCTCTTCAACTTCTTTAGCGTTTGATTCCCTCAAAGTAGAAAATAAATAATTACTCCCTGAAAAAGCTAGAGCATTTAACAATAACTCCACCGACCATCATCGCAATTGTTGCCATGTTCAATAATATAAAATATTCAAATGTTTAATTAATTACTTCATTATGTCTTCCGGGATAAGCCCTTGTTTGATGAGCATATCCTTCGTTGCCATAGCCAATCCAATATCCAGAACCATCATACCTATATCAAATCCATTAAAATCTAGCTTGGGAGGTGTGGCTTTAGTAATCATTTTAGCCATACGGGCATAGCCAATGGCCAAGCCGGTGACCACCGCTGAATGATATGTTGCGTTTACCAACATTTTACCGTCTGTAACTGGAGTAGTCATGCTTCTTATAGCATTATATGGGGGCTAACCTCTAATTAAACTTGTTGTTGCATTGGGGGTGACGTTTTCTCTTCTCCGGTCTTATAAAAGAACCATACAGCCGCTATACCAGCAAGTCCTACTAGTGCCCATGTTTTAATCGGATTAATATTTGAATTATTTATTAATTTCGCTTTCCTCGCGAGTCCTCCCTTTCTTCCTGCAGCTATTTTTGGGGGGTTCTCAGTAACTCTGACTTTTAGTATTTTCTCATTCACATGTGGTGGTGGTTCCTCATTCACTCATTGTTCCGCAATCTGTTGTGCATCCTCGTTCACAATCTGTGTCACCTGTTGAGTCTCCATTATTATTAAGTGGGCACGTATGTTTAAATTGACAATACCTAGCCGTTATTAAAGCTGTGGTGAGTGGAGCTAAGAACATTCCGTATCTATGATAAAACTCACAGCTCATTGAGCTTATAGCGTGTTCGATGAATGGGTCTTTCTCGAGAGATTCGCATAAATACATGCAATGTTCTGCCGGGATAGGGAGAAACATACTAGCTACGACTGTGTATAGTTGTAACATAGCCGACCCTATCGTTTTAGTCATGGTAGCTCCCAGTTTAGACTCGTAACGCGCGTACAGCTTTTTAAATTTCTTCGTCTGTCATGTTATCAATTTTTTCGATGGTATAATTTTCTCCCAAATATTGGAAACATTTTCCACCGGCTACCAAAGCCGCAAGTCTTTCTCTATGTTTATCTAAAGATTTATCTGTAACTACTTCAGCATATGCATTAGATTCTTTGAGCATTTGTTCGATGAGTTCGTCGCATTCAATAATGTAATACCTAAGGAGATATTTAAGTCTAACATAATATAATATGGCATATCCAATACATCCCGAAATAATGAACTGTTGTGAAAGAATGATGATTTCGAACCACATTATGTCATATTAACCGCTAATGTTCATTTTGCTATAATTTTGCTATAATTTTGCTACATTTGCTAAGCAATTGCATAAGCAGCTGGTTGATCGGTTTTTAATACGAGTTTACAGTGCTTCGTTGCCGATAACAGTTTTCTGACTTTATCTCGTTCGAGCTTGGTATAAATAACATCATTTTCGCGTAAACATTCCTCGAATGAATCTCGATCTTTGCAATGAAACAGTGCTACCAATTTGGTCTGCTCTCTGAGATCTTTCAGGACAGAGTTGTATTTTTGATTAAGTACCCAAACGCTATGTTGAGTATGCCGTCCGGAGAATGCTAAATACGAAAGCATATCTTTCTTTTTTGTTAATTCTTTACGCGCGCTGCAGTCGTCTATTACGAAAAGGGTTGATTCTCCTTTGTATTTTTCATGACATACTCGTAAACAGTCTTGTAAACGATCGCCCGGATCGACTCTGTGTACCCCGTCGTCATTCATTACCCAATCTCTCAATAGGTATGTTTTATTAACGCTTATAGTCGGGCACAGAATAATAATATGATCGAAAACGTCCTGATAATGACTTTGTAAAATATCTAGAATAAAAGCTGTTTTTCCACAGCGCGTTTGCCCGCATATGATAGCGCAGTGCGGATCTTTAGGTAAAAGATTATTATTAGATTGCTTGCACGAATCTCCCATTCTGTATATTAAGTTGCGCATCCATAATCACGTACAAATATATTTTTAATTTACCAGCCGTTTCCCAGAGCTTCGTTATCTTGGGATTGTAGAACTTCTCGGTATTTCTTTTAAATGCATCGGAGGGGTCCTCAAACAACATTAAAATACCCTTCAACGACCTCGTGGGAATGTTTAGATTGATATTCCACATCAAATCTTTTTTGTCCCTCGTGATCTTTCGGTCTCGCAGCACGCGATCGTACAAAATGGCTAAACTTCCTGTATAATGGTTACGAATTTGTCTGGCTAATTCGGGATCCGTTATCATATTGTACTCCAGCAAGATATTGTCAATGGAATAGCTAGCCGTTTCATCCCCAGCGGTTCTGATTACTCTACCGTAGTCATTAAATGTGAGTTCGTATTCTAACCTATCGCCTAGGGATGCTTGATAAAAGGGCATGTGGGAATCTAGTAATTCAAAGTCTAGGGGAATATAGAATCGGTTACCTAATGCGTCGGCAATGGCCTTATCTTTTACGACGGTATCTTCACCATTTTCAGCACCTACGAGCAGTCTCAATGTGTTCCGATTCCAAATACCTTGGTACTGTAAGTTCTTTATCCGTTCTCCAGAGATCCATGTAACAATAGTATACATCGCTATCATCGATACTCAAAACTTCATTCCGGCTAATTTTAATGGCGATTTTCTTAAGGACAGCACGACCTATGTTCTGAACGGGCTCCCTGTTAACGTCGGTAGTAGTAAAACTAATTGTCAATGCTAGTCGGACAGTTCCCGGAACTAACACATCGTGTGCGCCGAGATTAGGAAAGCGAACCAGAAGCGTTTGATTCTGATCGATGGTACTAGGGTTATTAGTTATAGTTACAGACTGACGAATTGCGTTGACCCCTAATGGATCTCGAAGTCTACGTTGTGGGTTTAACTTGCGTCCGTATAGCGAAGACATTGTTATATTGAAAACATGTACCCTATGTTTAATATAAAAATGGATGATTTTGATCTAGATAGCTTTGATGACTTTGATAACCCGAATCCAATTGAAGATACTGATGAAACCAGCTTTATGAATCTTAAAGATGAACTTTTGAACCCAACCGTAAATGATGAACTTTTGAAACCAGCCGTTGATGATTATTACGATACCTTTAAAGATGATAGTCCTATTGGTCGTGACTATTCAAAGTTTGAAATAGATAGTAAAGGAATATTGCGACTGCATGGCTCTCCGAATATTGATCTTATGCATTCTCGTACTTGTAAGCCCCTAGCCTTGTCTACGATAGCCGGTAAACACGGTATCAGCACTGTTCGTTATAAATTAGGTTTTGTGGACTACTCGCAGCTTTCTGCGAAGACTACTAAGGCTCTTCGGACTGTGCATGATAAACTCGTTAACAACACATATAATTTGGAAGCTTCCTCGATGGTGGCCTCAGGTGGACTCGGAGAAATATTAGATACCTATTACGATAATTCCACGTTACAGGTACCATCATCGGAGTTTAGTATTATGGAATTACGAGGTCTTGACAAGGCAATGCAAACAATGCGGGGAGAACTCATGAATAATACAGCCAAGATATCCGAAATCGACAAGCATATAGCTTACGAGAAAATAAAACTTGAACAGGCGGGCGATGAGTTCAGTAGACGCAGCGTAGCGGAAAGATTGCGTAACTTAGAAGACAAAAGATCGGCCCGCCTCGAAGCAGCTTCCAGTAATAGAAAGGCACTTCGTTCGCAAATCAGTCGAATTCGAGAAACTATTGATCAAGTCCTCAACGATGACACTACACTGGCCGATAAAATTAAAACATTGTTCAGAGAACAGGGAATAACCCTTGCCAGTATTTTAACCGCGTTGGGATTTATTATATCGACTTTGACTCTCAGGTTAACCGGTGGCACAGGTGGTACAGGTGGTAGCGGATCACCGCCTACGTCGGATGGTATAAAAGAGTGGATAAAAAAGCATTTAAAAGCATTAGGTTCAGCACTGGGAAAGCTCGCTGAGAAAGCCGCGGCCGCACTTCCTGGTATAATAGGGAGTGTTGTTTCCTGGCTCTTGAATTTATTAGCTAAGACCACCACTTGGCTTAGTCAAAACTTGTGGGCACTGATCGTAGCAATCGCAGGGCTGTTATACGTATCCGCTAAGAACTATTTAACCAAATCAGTTCGCTAACCAAATCATGAGTAAACCAACCGCGACTCCACCTAATACAAGCGCTGTTTTTTCATCGATATGTTGTTGATTTTTAACCGCAATATGTGGTGGTACTTGTGGTTGTGCATCAGTAGATGGTTGAACGATAGTTGGTGTTTGTGGCTTGACTATTCCCTTTTCACCTGTGATTGTTTGAGTTATTAATTCGACGTTAATATCTGAATTTATAACTGGTTTTTGTTGATCGGTAGCAATAACAATTTTATTATTATAGCCTATCACTTGGCTGATCTTAAGTTCCATATTACTCGGAGACATGTATAGTCCCGGCACAAGTAGTCCACTTTGGATTGAGCGTACTGTAATACATCTTGAAAACGCTTTATAGACGATGGTATGTCAACTGGTGAATTAACATTTTGGAGAAACTGTTTTTGCACATCGAGCGCCGTCCCAGAACCGATAATGGACGTACGTGTTTGCGATTGTGCACCGAGAATTGCCCATGCATAAGTTCTTATCGATTCATTAACTCTTACAAATCCTGGGTTAGTAAAATTATTTTCCGTTTTATCTTTAAGAAATTCATTCCAAGCGTCTCCAGGTGGTTGCTCAACCTTTTGGACGGTGAAAGCAACACCACCCTTAAAGTTCATACGATCATCTCTCCACTCGTTACTCGAGAGAGCAAAGTTCGGAAGAAGCCGATGTCATTTCATTAAATCATGGCTGACTTCTTTAACAGTTCTTTGTCCGTTGTACGGAACACCTAGACCATGGTTTGCTCCTTTAATGCGCCAATCTTTACTCGTAGAAACATTAAATTCATTACAAATACGCTCATACGCGGACCTATTGTACAGATTATTTGTGGAATTCTACGCTGGATCCAGCGGTAATGGAGCACTAATTTATTTAAGTATACGTCTAATCTGATAGTACACGTGAAATGATAAAACAGACTTATTTAGCATAAATCCTGGGGCACTAACAGATACGCCACATCCCGTTGTGGCACAACATACGGCAAAGTTTAACTGATTCTGCCAAAATTGCATCGGATGGTGATACCAGTTGTGTATGATTATATCGCTAGTTGCCGTGACTCTGTACTTATCAAAAGATATCAGGGAATTTAACGAAAAATTCAGCACCAGAGGCACTTACTATAATCAATTGATTAGTAATGTGAGTTGTTTTCATATTTAAGTTATGATATAGTATCATTGTATATTTAATATGTATGTCACACTCCCGGGAATAACAAATGGTCAGTCTATTCAACTGCTTCATACTATCGATAACTCGGATAGTCAGCTCGAAGTCGCCATATGCGATGTAACGTATTACCCGCTGTGGACCAATATAAGTGCTGCGAGAGGTAATAATGTGATGTTTATAGTAGGTGAAAACAGTGGTATTGATAAAGAACTCATTATACCTGATGGGTATTACAGCTTATGCTCACTCAATGATGAAAGCCTAATGGACTTAGTATCACACAAAATGAGTCGAATGGGAAAGTGAAAATATACACTGGAGAAAAAGGTATAGCTATTGACGAAAAAAAAAGCAATTACACTTGGAATTGTTACATATAGAATTGGAAAGTCAGTATTATATCCAACCACCACCACAGTGAATGTATTTGCATTACCCGATTTAGTTCCCTATAAAGAGTTGTGTATCCATCTTGATCAAATCAGCACGACGGATAATATTCAACTAGAAAGTCCTTCAACTCTGCTCAGATCTATTCCAGTGTAAAATGAAAAATATAATAGTGGTAGAACGGAATCTTTCTCAACATTACAATATAAAAAATTAAAGCGGGGTATTATTTCAGACCTCAAAATTTCTGTATTAGATGTAAAACACCAACCTGTACATATAGGATACTTCAGTGTAACACTCCATATTATAAATAATGGTTGATTCATCAGGCCCTGGAACGCTCAGAAAATGTAATACAATTGCGCTTTCCGATCTCGGAGACACAGAAGGATTCGATAAACCCGGTACCGATGGTAAGTTATACGCTTTACACTTACACGATAATGTATAGAAGCGGAAAGAAGTTACATTCACAGGTAATCTAGAAGATTTAAGCGATGTCGATGTTAGTAGACTCCTTAAAAACACTTCGTACAATATTACTCGCAAAGGTGAGAATAAATGGACTATGGTCAAAGCAAATATGGAGTGGCTATTGAATATCGCCATTACCCCACCGTATGTGATGATGGGTAAGGGACATAATTTAACTAAGATAATAAATAGTGGTATCGTACTCGCGGCCTATATCCCGTCAAAACGAAAAAGTGTGTTAGTCACTCCCCTGCCAGAAAACCCAGGTCAAATGTTATATAGTCGTCCGGCCTTACAAAATGTTAGTTTAAATTTGGTTACTGAATTCGATGATATTAAAGTTAACTTGAGTGCAATACCTAATATTTCTACGCTTATTATTGAAGTCTTGTTCGGAGATGTACCGGTAGATGCCTTCTAAATATTACCAGGTCTATCGATTAAATGGCTCAAGAAACATGAGCATCGACGTTGCAGTATTATTCATATTGGAGCATCGCCCGTTGCAACGCTCGAGGGGGTCCAAATTATTAAAAGTGGTAGTATTTCTCTTACTAAGATATTCTTGCCGTATAATATACATTTGATAAGGTTGATGTATACTCTCAAAACATTTAAGCAAGACCAATAAAAGACTATTATATATTCGTAATATACACAATGAGTTTATATCCAGCGCTCGTTGAAGCAATTGAAAAGATGGAAACTGTGGATGGATTTCGATTACATCAAATAAGCGACATAAAACATCGAATAGAGAAGGATAGGGAGTTGAGACTTGGATTGTATAAAAAGTATCGCAGAGTCGTGAATGCTCTGGACAGAGTTGACACCGCGCTTGTAGCAGCTGGCATGGGACTCGGTGTAGCTTGTGTCGGTTTACTATCAACTATAATCGCCGCGCCTATCGTGCTCGGCATGGAGCCTCGGGACTGGCAGGAATAGCGATAAAATTCATTTCTCGTAGGTTACAAAAATTGACATAATTGCTTCACTATGTCAAAATCGAGATTTTGATTTTTTTCGCACATATAATACATGTACTTTGTGATGCAACATGTTTTTTACGATATTGTGTACATTTACTGAATAAAAAACGTTATTAAAATCATAATGTGTGATATTGTTTTTAAATATGATCGTAATCAACGTGGAAAAACCTCAACTTTCACTCATGACAACGCCCCCGCAGCTGTAACGAACCCCTTCATGTTATACATCGATAGAAAGCTGATCGTTTCCGCCATCTTTCTGTGCAAAAACATTCTAAAAATAGATATTCCACGTGAGGCTATCGTCACTTTTCCCGCGAGTGATTTTGTACGTAAACTACCATTTAAGGAGAAATATCCCATAATGCAACATTCGGGAATATTCGTTCGATCCAAATAAAGTAAAACGTATCCCACAATGCACCATTCGGCTTAGCAACAAAACTTCGGCCTTTTCCGGTAGGTATACAAAATGGCGGCTGCTCAGCGAAAAGTTTGACAGGTAAACATCGTTTTTGATATTTTCTTGACTGAAAATTGTTGTATTTTTTGAAAATGAGGGGAAAACACAGGTCACAACACGCCTATGGTAAGAATAAGAGGCGAAGGGCTAGTCAGTTGAAGGAGGCACGTTCGAAATGCGGTGTTAGAGTTACGACCCGTGTTGACAGCGCGATCGACCCTGTGTCAGATTCTGACAGCTTTGACGTTTTGGATGCATCGGAATCATCCGGGGACCACGCCGTTGAGGAAAAAATCCCCGTTGGTGACAACGAAGGTGAGAATTCTTTTTCATTGAATGCAACTTCACGCAGCGACTTAAAACTATCACAATTTAAAGCTGCTGAAAATATAAAATCTCCCATGCTTGACAGTGAACCCAAACCTCAGTGGATGTTAATTGACATGAGACAAATGAATTAATTTTTTCAGGAGATTGAATGCCCATCATGTCACGAACAGGGGTCTTTGTTGTTTGAAAAGAGTGACAATTTTGATAGATTTGGATTTGCTGTAAATATTATGTTGACATGTCAAACCTGTCAGATGTGTATTGCCAAAAATTACACTTCACAAAGGTCAGGTAATCAATCTGGTACCAATCCCTTTCAGGTCAATGACATTTTTATGCTCTTTCTGTCAGAGGTAGGACTTGGACATGCCGCTATGAAAAAGTTTTGTCTGGTTTTTGGAATGGAAGGTCTCCATCCAAAGACATTTCAACACAAACAAAACATTCTTTCACAGGTTGTTGTTGAAAATACTGAGGAAGTTTTGATTCAGAGTGTTGAAATTATGAAACATGCATATGGTGAGCAACAGACAGTTTCAAATGATGTACCTATAGACATAACTGTCAGTTATGACGGATCATGGCAGAAGAGAGGCCACACTTCAAATTATGGTGTTGGGGCGGTTATAGATGTTTTGACAGGTCTAGTGATTGACTATGAAGTCCTGTCAAAATACTGCCATGCATGTACCCTTCATATCAACAGTCTAGGACAGGACACCACAGAGTTCAGACAGTGGTATGAAGGACATGCTGGTAGGTGTTGCCAAAATTATGAAGGTAGTTCCAATGCCATGGAAGTTGAAGCTGCTAAGAGGCTATGGTCCCGTTCTTTGGAAAAGTATAATATACGTTACACATGTATACTTTCAGATGGTGACAGCAAAACCCACAAGGCAATCAACGACCTTCAACCCTATGGACCAGACATCAGTATTGACAAGGAAGACTGTATTAACCATGCTCATAAAAGGATGGGCACTGCTCTTCTTAATTTGTCAAAAGAGTTGAGATTGGGTGGTAGGGGCAAAGGAAAGCTGACTAAAGACAAAGCTCTAAAATTTCAGTATTATTACCGCTTTGCCATCACCAACAATGTTGGTAACATCGATGGTACAAGGAATGCAATCTGGGCAAGTTTGTTTCATTGCATGTCAACAGATGATTCTCCCCATCACACTAGATGTCCCACTGGTCCCTCAAGTTGGTGTTTTTATAATAGAGCACTGGCTAATGATCTTGAGCCTCCTGCTCACGCAGACAACATCAGACATTTTCTCGATGCAGAAATTGCAGAAAAGATGGTACCTGTGTATCAAAGAATGTCTGATGAAAACCTCCTTAAGAGGATGGTGAAAGGCAAGACACAGAATGCAAATGAATGCTTGCATTCCGTGATCTGGTCCCGTTGTCCGAAGACCGTCTTTGTGGGTGCAAGGCGGTTGCATCGGGCAGTGGCGTCTGCAATAGCTTCGTTCAATGAGGGTACATGTCACATTACTCAGGTAATGAACAAGCTTGCAATAGAAGCTAATGAAATAACAGCAGCTTCTATTGAAAGACTTGATAATGTGAGAACCCTCAAAGCAAGGAAGCAAAGCCAGGAGACATCTAAGGTAGAACGAAGTGCAAAGTGGGAGGCTAAAAAAAGGGACCGAGTTCATGTTGAGGCAGCTGAAGGCTTGTTGTATGGTGCTGGGGAGTTTTAAGTCCTGTTATTTCTTTGTACATGCATTGTTTTAAGTATCTTGAATACATCCCATCAGTAAACTAAGATTTTGTAAGTGTTTAATAGGTGCTGAAGGAAGAAAACCATACACAAACTTACTTCCTCATTTTCTCCATTAACGTCATTTTGGATCTTAGTGAACATAGATCTCAAACGTCATTGGCCCGATTTGGATGAAATTTGGTGTACATATAGGCAGAGGATTACTTTACGCAATAACAGAGAGACTTTTTGAAATTTGTTGGCCATTTTGATTTTAAAAAATAAATTATGGGTAAAAATCAACCTAAAAAATGGGAAATTTTGAAAAATTATTTTAAAAATATATGCCAGTCTTTTTTTAATTTTTCTTTCTGTCATTGCACCCAACACCATACAAGCTTTGTTATACATTTGAAATTATATAAATATCTTTATTGGTCTTAGAGAAAAACTGAAACTAATTTCCATCTTTTTCAGGCTTGCGGCGGCCATCTTGGATGTTTCCATGGCAACCGGTGGCAACATCACCTGGAAAAGACTCTATTTCAATTGTTAATATGTATACCTCAAAGTTGTAACCAATTAAAACTAACAAATACTTGTGAAGCATTTTGTCAATTGTAAGGTGCAGTGTCTGGCCTTAAAACATGATAGTATTCGGATACTCGCTGAAGCAAAGTTGAACAGCATTGAGGATCATATTTCGACAGCAATGGTCGATTGTAAGATATCCGAGTTTCGTTTAGTGCTGTCGGAACTCACCAAATACAATGAAATGAAGCAGGAGATTCGATCAAAATCTTGTAAGACCAGTGGCATTAGCGAAGACGAGAAAAAAAAGTTCATAGAACAGGGGAGGCAACAAGCGTGTCAATTATTCCATGCCAAAACCAAAGAACTGGTTGGAGATTAAAAATAGATTGCTTACTATCATTTCATCACATTTAGACAAATGCTTACATAAATATATATAATAATGGAGATCGAAAAAGCTATTAAATGGAGAGAATTACCACAAGGTTTTTATTATATCAGTGATGTCAAACCAACCAAACAACGGTTATCAATTGTTTCTTATCAATTTACAAGAAGAGTGTAGTTATATAGTCTGGTCTCCTAGTAAAATGAACGAAGAACTTAATAAAAATGTTGAATATCGCTTTATTGATAAAAATAATAAAGAATATTTTTATTACCATTTAGGCTCATCTAAAGCAATGATTGGCCCCAGGTATTGGTGAGCTAGAGCCAATTTAACTTAATCTCATGACTATCGCATAATCATTTTGGCATAAAAAATTCCATCTGTAGTAGCACTATAGGTATATAAATCCAGTTCCAGTGGAAGTGGTCCAGAACCATCATTACCTATACTACTCTATTTCTTATCCTGACACAACACATTGCAATGCTTATCCCACAGATGGAGGCAGGCTCTGCAGCTTGTGGTATTGGTAACCAGTGCCGGGTTATGTCTGTATCACCTGTCACATTCCTACTCACCAAAGCTATTTATGGTCAAGTACCTGTGCAGCTTCCCGACATCTGAAGTCAGGAGGACTGGAACTTCACAGTAGTAGCATATAGCAACAAAAGTCCAACAATACCTCATACAAATATTTGTTGGGACATTGTGTGACAGACCACAAGGGTAATTAATATCTGGCAAGCACTGAGCAGTGACTTGTGGTGACTCTCAGGAGACGAAATTCAGATTGTGATGGATAGCAACAGGTCCCAACAATCCTTCAGAATATCTATTGTGACAATAAGTGACACATGAGAGATGTCTGGCCAACGCTCAGCAGTGTCTAGTCCATGATGCATGGAGGATCAGAAATTCAGATTGAATCGAAGAACAGCAAGATTCAAGCAGTCACTCAGAATATTTATTGTGCCACAAGGACAGTATCTGGCAAACTCTGAGTGGCAGCCTGTAACGATGATCTGCTTTACATTCATAAAGGGCAAGTAAAGTCAACATAAGTTTGGCCAAGCATTTGTGATTGAGTATGCCCTAAAGGCTTCTGAAGTTGCTATTCAGTATACATGAATATCAACATTTATGCAAAAATTCAGATCTGGGAGGACAGTGTTTTCTTTAGGTTTCAACAAGTCAAAACTTTGTGTACAGATTAAATAAAACACATTGCTTCATGGGAAGATTTCTGTACGGTAAGTCTCTTCTCATTCGACTTGAGTGGAAAACATTTCTTTCAGACTGATGAACATGTGTGTCAGTTAACATCATAAGCTTCAGTCGTCTGAGGCATCGAGTCCGGTATGGAAGTTGCCATTTTGAAACCAGTGCCAGGGATGTCCTCAGATCTTTGTTTTGTCGTAGTGAGAACTAAGATCTGACTTTAATGAGATTGTTACTTCCCCAGCAAGCGGAGTCCCATTAGAGGACAGTTCCATCACACCCAGCTGTCTCTGTACATCTGTTGGGACTTCCTATTACATGGAAGTTAGATCTCAACCTGTTCTGGGGATAAGTATTACATTCTGCACATTTAGAGACTAAATAACCAACAACCTGAATCTGAATATGCAACCGGAGTCTGAGTAGGTAACTGGAGTCTGAAAGGGATCGAATAGCTTCTGTGGTTTTCGACTTCACAGTAAAACCATTGAACTTTTCCATTTGTTTGCAGTTACGGAACTCATGTTAGTTTATGGCAAATGTACGGCCTGCCGTCTGTCCTTGTATGCCGCAACCATTAACCCTCTTGGTGCCACGGGACCATATATGGTCCCTCACTTTTCACACCCGCATAGTGCCAGGGGACCATATATGGTCCCGAGAAAATGCCCTTTTTAAACTGTGAATTTTGATATTTAACACTGAGTGCGCAAAGTCAAAACTATAACCATCATCACCCCAATCATCTTAGCTTTAATATCGTGTAACTCATACTTTATACAATGCTACGGATTGCGAAATATGGCGAGATTAATAAAGTGGCTACCGCTCTTCTCAGCCTTTTTCTGCCATGTTTGAACACCAAGCGAATGACGGCGAATTTTGATTATGCACCAGTGTCACATACACGTAAATATTTTCAGACAAAATCCTTGTTCATAAGAAAAAATATGACCTGAGTGGTCGGAAAGACATATTTTTCCCAACTGTATACTTATTCACGTAAATACAATTCTGTTCACTCCTTTATGAACACGTTTATTTACACGTTTTGTATATTTTTATCGACTATCGGTAATGGCGAAATGGTCGGTACGCATGAGAAAACAACAGTGTATATTTCCATTACATTTATGCCGTTCATTGAATGAATTTATAACCATCATCACCCTAATCATCTCAACATTAATATCGTGTAACTCATATTTTATGCAGTGCTACGGATTGCGAAATATGGCGAGATTAGTAATGTGGTTACCGCGCTTCTCGATCTTTTTCTGCCATCTTGAACTTCATGCGAATGAAGGCAATTTTTTATTATGCACCGTTGTCACATACACGTAACTATTATTATATCAGACAGCCAATTTGAAAAAGAAATCTGATCGGACTGGTCAGAAAGATTCACTAGTCCCCACTGTTTAGTTATTGGCGTAAGAGTACTAACGTTTAGTCGGCCAGGGAAGTTTTTTGTTCAAGTATTGCATATGTTTATCGACTGTGTGTCATGGCGATTTAGCACGGCGCTACATACAAACAGACAGTGTAGATTGTCTTTTTGTTTATGATGCTGATTTACAGAAAATATTCAAATCAAAGATACAGAAAGATAGCTATAATCGTTAATATTAAGTTGGTATAGTGTATATTTACGGGCAGGAGGTTCATGATCAAAACCTAAACATTGAATGGCCAAGCCCGAAGTGATCGACAGGGCACGTTCGCATCATAGCAGTGCCGTGATTTTTTTGTCTACCGGTTGCCCTACATACTCGCCCGTTCAGACAAATAACTGCTACTTTTTTCATATGAAATGACTAAGAGTCATGTGTGATTGCTCAAACTAGCTGACCGTGTGAGTGACTTGCCCTAACTGTTTCACATTTTGTCGCAAATGGAGATTTTAAAAGTGTGGCCACGACATCTAACGTGAGTCGACGCCATATTGTAAACAAATTGTGTCAAGGTCAGTTCCACATGTGGTAGCTCGGGCCCCGTTTCTGTCGGTGGTACAAGCGAAACAAACATAATGGAACTACTGAAAACATCAACATAACTTCTACAATGATGCCAGCAATACCTTTTTGCATTTGGATTAACCGCTTATGGATACGATGTGTTGTAAAGTTCGATTGCGATTTGTTTTTCCTTTCATTGAAACTGTGATAATGGCACTATGATTGGTTTGCTGAGATAGTATTTTCCATGAGTCTAATGTACATGGTACATGCTGTGATTGTAGAAGATAATTGATAACCAATTGTGTATGCATATATATCATCAAATACATATTACTCATCTCTTCAGAAAATGGAATATATTATAGCTCGTTTTCAAACATTCTGCCATGGATATTAGATCAAAAATTGATATTAGATTTAAAAATTATTTATGTACACTGCACTCTCGATTAACGTATGATAATCTATTGCAAGTCTTCAACTCTTATTTGATATGTCATCGGAAATGTCAGCAATGAGTAAAATTAATTTTATTTCGTTACAATCTGCAATTTTATTCAAATAGGCTAATAGACGGTCGATGATTTCCCGCCGCTGTGAATTTGTCGTCTGGACAGGTGCGCGTGATTTGACCTCGCGTGTTGTGACGTGGATGACGTCACATGAAACAGCTGATCTAATGTTGTGGTAGTATAATGGATACACGTGGTTTCCTTTTCCAAATAACAATATTCTCTTTGACTGAACTAGAAAGCATATCTAGTACATCACGATTGGAAAATGTCTACGGCGACCGACGAGTGAATGAGACCGCATACCATTTGACGAACAGTGTTAGAATATTTGGCGCAGTTTTCTAATTTTGGAATGTTGACATGTGCTTTTCATATCTGTTTGAATGCTTGATATTCCAAAAATATAATGTGCATTTGGTTGAGTACAGTGAGAAAGCTGTCAAAATGGATCCAATATCAAACAACCTAGATTTTTAATATTTTAGCTTCATCTATTGGAATCTCGAATGGTTCAATTTATAACATAAACAGTAAAAGTAATTAGATCTACTCACAATATATAGACAATCAATTTCTGAAAGACAAAAAGTTTTCAGTGTAAATGTGATTTCGTTTTGATGTTTTATATAGTTATATTTATGTCTTTTTTTCACTTTGCATTATCTAAATTACCAAATACTACGACCAGTGACATAGTAGTAATTAGATTCTACTTTGTTTTGTATCCTAAGTATGAAATAGATATTTTTTTTAAATAAATGTTTGTCTAAGAGCAAAATCAATGCATTCTTGTGGGTTTTTTTTTCACCATTTTAATTTGTATATCTTCCCTCCAAGCTGTAGTTTAGCTAGGCCAAAATTAAGAAAAAAAGGAAAGACATAATAAACCATTTTTATTAAAGATTTTACTGGTTAAATTTTCGAAGTTCAATACCAAGAATATATTTTTCCTTTTATGACAAATAATTCCATTACTTTCATTGACCTACGATCATTATCTATTTCAATCTTTTCCTTCAGTAGAATGGGATGGAATGGGAAACTAGTGGAAATAAACTATCACGTATGTCCTTAAATGTACATGTACATACCTGGCTAGGTGTAAAATACACTTCTAAAGTCGTATTTATAGATCAAATAAATAAATGAAAGAAAAAGTGGTATTTCATGGACTGGCCATACAAGTATATTTTGAGCAAAGGTCTAAGTCAGGGAGCCAAGTGCGAAATACCAGCTGATACAAGGATGTATGTTTTCTGGTGGTCATAGTGAAACAATGACATATGGCGCCCGAGTTGCGAGTGATCGAAAATAGGTTTGTTGAATAGATTTGCTGCCCATGAAAACGTTTCAACAATTTTGATTGAATCTACATGTACTTACTCTTGGGTGGTGTTACGTTAGTATAATCTTGTTAATTATTAAGAAATAATAATGATGCCGGATATTGAGCGATGTCAATTTGAGTATTGTAAGGGCTGTTTAGCGATCTTTCACATTTTGTCCTTTGAAAATGTACGATGTCAATTACCCCGAAGTTGTTTTTATAACTAATAAAAGAGCACGGTCACTGAAACATACATGGACGTAACCGGAATTTCTTCAAGATATACATTCCAAACTGTCATTCGTTTTGTGACATAATCTTTGAAACAGCCTGCGTATGAATAAATCACGACCACTTCCGTCCATTTTGTTTTGACGTCAAAAACATGCACAATTTCATCGGGATTTTTTATCGGTAAATATAACTCACAGAAAATTTGCAGTGAACGTGTACTTCAACATAAATATCATATGTCTATCACTGTTAGGACATGTACTTGCCAATGATATGAATTATTGGTCATTTAGATTTCAAACAAGGGCGCTTACTTGACTTTGCTTGCCATATTCGGGTGCGTCTATATTACGATTAATGTGGAAAAGTAGGAAACTTATAATACCAGCACTTTTATCGATGGCTGGGCAGTGCCTAGATCTTTTGGATTTCGTGACTTTAGATACTGTTGGAAAGACAATCAACTCGAGTTGCATGTTATACAATTTGGTTACACTGTGTGAAGAAATAAAGACGTTGCAACACTTTTGATACAATGTATACGTTTTTGTAACCGCGACGTCAGCACAGTGCGGCACTGAGCGGTTTGCAGGCTGACTGACGTCCAGGCACCGTGAGGGTTAAAACACGCCATGCAGCATGTCCACGCATGATTTACATTAGCAACCAAACTGTGTTAACGCGCAGGTGTCTGATATGAATGGTACATTATATGGAAACCAAACAGTATGCAAAAAGTGCTTATGTTTTATGGAAATGATTAAGTGGCGATCTAAAGTAATGGATCAGCATCCTTAATTTGCAAGATATTTACCCCTCTGTTGTTGTTGGCTTTGAGCTGACGCCATTTTTGGGAAGCTACATTATCTGCGGGATTGTTTCAGTCACATATCATTAACATTTTTTAATGAGACTTTCCATTATTTGTATGATATTATATCAAATATTAATATCAGATGATTTAATCCTTTGTCAAATTGATGAGACAGTTGTTCATTTTCACCGCGGTACTAGTACATGGCCGACGCCACATCATCAACGTGACAATCGCATTTGCCAATAAATAGAGATCACAGTAGGTGATCGTTTACTTCTTGTGCACCTGTTTTTTGTCAGGATCACTGTGTTTTCAAATAACTATTCAGGTGTCTACATTAAGTTCCATTACAAGACATTTTTAACCGAAACCAACAACATCGAATCACGTGACATTAAAGTTCACGCACTTCCTTTTCGGCCGTCACGACTTGAGAGTCAGGAGCCATGAGTGGACAGCAGCCAGCTTTACATAGAGGAATCGTCAAGCAGGTATATTCAAACAGTTGAAATGTGTTGACTATTGCCGTGTTGAATGAAAGAGAATACTTTTAGTACAATAAGTGTGTATCTAAGCGTCAACGAACTACAAAACACACACAATATGGGAGCATGGCCTACATGTAGTAAACATGCACATGTTCAAAAGTAATAAATTTTAGACTGAATGAAATTGGTGTTCAATCAATTTACGATGTAACTGTTTATTAGCTGGTTACCTGAATAATCGTATTAAACTAATTCCACTCCAGAGAATCTTGTGCTGCAGATACAGAACCATATGCAATTTATGATGCCATTACCAAATTGAACATTTCTCTACTGGCCATTGACAAGTTATTGCCATTTTTTCAGTGTTATTTCTGAAATATTCCTAATTTGATTTTTGTAAAAATGAGCAAATGCGCTTATTTCTGTTCGTTTAAAAAGTTTGTCAATTGCTGCATTGTCGCAATGAGAAGAAATAAAAGCCGTGGAAACAGGTGCTTCCAAGTGAACTAACTGTACCATGTGTACAAGTTATCACCATCGTCTAAACAGCATGTGATCACACACACCTTTACAAATGCTTTTATCAATTTATCGTTTGCCAATGGACGTAAACCAATATTCCTCAAAATCAATCTTCACATTCTTATCCTTGATACTATATATTATAGATTTCACGATATTTATTCAGGTTATGCATTATTTAAAAAAAGTTCTAAATTAGTTTGTAAGATCATATTTTTGTGACGAAACAACACGGATTATAAGAAAAGACTTAACTAAATGTTTGTCATCCTTTTATTTGATTTTTATTCTAGTGTGAATTAGTCACTAGAGTGTATTTAAGTTTATATTAAGGTGCTTATCTGGTGTTTATTTAGTATTGCCTAATCAATTTTGCTGATAATTTTATAGAAATGTTTCTCTCTTTTAATGAAAAAAGGAGCAAAAGTAACCGATGTTGCACTCATGTAAACATACTATTGATGCTAACTGACAAAGTTGAGTATGCAAGTTAATTAGTAGTCACCACCCCAAACTTGCGAAAAATCCAGCCATCTAAAACCAAGTGCACTTTCTTTATACAATTTTTTACTTATTCTGCATTACTCTTAAAGCATTCACTTATGACAAAAGACAGGACAGCGTAACAGTGATGGTCCTGGGTGAAGTAAAACTGTTGTTTGTAGTCCCTCTTTTCGTGACCACCACGGCGGACCTGTGACCTTGATGACATGAGGTCACCTCTTCACATCACTGCCTGTCGCACCAGTGTCTCAAGACACTTTGATGGGGTTAGCACAAACGCAAGCCACGTTCCAGCGAACACCATTGAGCATTGCGTCTCGCTTACCTGCGCCAAGCTCGGCCCCTGCCTACTACCCAAGCGCATCTACAATGTAATCAGCCCTAGGGCTATCAGCGTACAATTGTATCCTGCTCCCACGTCTACGCCTATATATCAGAAGCCTGCGTCGCCTAACATATATAATGCACCTATTGTTCGTCATAATACAGCGCATTCATCATTGAATAGTGCCATTACGCCTGTGCGGAGATAGACTCATGACTCCTATTCGCCAGGCGGATCGTCTAAGCCCTTGGTCAGCAGTAGCACTACACATCAGAGGAGAAGTTGTTCACCATCTAGCCAGTCACGTCATTCTGATTTGCCAGACTATTCTAATGGTGAAGAGAGAGAGACAGAATGGAATAGTCATCTCGGTCTGGCACAAGTAACTGATCAGGTAGTGGATCGCCTCATTTTAGTGCCTTCACCGGGTAACGGGGTGGATAAAAAAGACACAATATGGACACATCCTCGTCAATTCCGATCGACCCGATGATGACAGATATGATTAGATCTTTGGATGAGGACTTCTCCAGGCTGACCCTTACGCCATCGTTTAAGCCACCCAAGTTTAGGAAGGATGAATTTCCTATCCAATTTTGGAAGAACTAAAGCATCCATATGGACGATTACTTTCTCAACGTACTATGTCACAGTTACCAACTAGGCGTAGAGGTACTTCCACCGTTGACCACGGCTCCTCCCCCTTGGAATTATCCAAGAAAGCAACATCTGCTATTAAAGGCAAACATAGATATTCTGTTGGTAAAGAGAGCTGTAGAGATTGTACACACTCCAGCTTTAACACCGGGCTTTTATTCTTACATCTTCCTGGCACCCAAGAAGGACTTGGACAAGATGAGAATGATACACAATCTCTCTGTATTCAACGAACATTATCTGAAGCGTGCACCCTACTTCCGGCTGACCACATTGAGACTACTCTTAACCAGCATAAAGGCGTTTGATTCCTTGATCAGTCTCAATAAGCGGGATGCATGCCTGCATATACCTCTCCATCCCTCCGACTGCAGGTTCCTCAGATTCCAGTTCAAAGGGGTTCACTACCAGTGGGCAGTGCTCCTATTTGCCATTTCAGTGGCCCCATGGCTATTTACAAGAGTAATGAAGCCCATAACTGCGTTTCTACAACTGAGGAACATTTGGTTCGAGTCATGCATAGACAACTGTCTCCTGTGTCATCAACACACGCAGACGTACGCCACCAGGATTTCACCAGAAGACTACTCTATGGTTATGCGCAGTCATCCTTCAGGCTTACGAGATCACCAATCTGGATCCACCGAGAGCGAATAAACCTCACAAGATCAGGGCGCTAGCCTCTACCATGGCTTCACACAGCAATTGTTTAATGAAAGCAATCATGGAAGGATGTTTTTGGAGGTCCGACACAGTTTTCGCCAGTCATTATCTTCGCGATGTGACTCTCGAGGACGTCGAAGGTGTACAAAGTTTTGGGCCGTTGTTTGTAGCCAAGCAGGTTACCAACCGCTGACGCAAATAATGAACTCGCCCTATACAGAGCCATTCTATATCCAGTGCAGTCGCTCAGATTTCGCCAGTGGAACAATATTAGATAATTGGTTGTCTACAAGGGCTCGTAGTAAGTAAGACTTAGCTGGTAAGCTAATTTGATCTTTATTACAAGGATGTATAGGGAGCTACTCTTTAATTCATATGCTCAATTGTTTTCATATTCAAATAACCTGACCGTAATGGCGTTTCTCTGACTGTTTCCGCTTCACGGTTTATTGTCTACTGATGTCGTTTCTTCAGGTTGTGAATTGTTGAGGTTTCTGTATTTTGAGGGTTCCCACCTCCAAACCGTCCGATACAGATGCATTAAGGAGTAATGCAGGATAAGTAAAACATGTAGATAAATCTAAATATTTTTTACATTTGTATACTTATCCTGCATTACTACGCTTAAGGCCCACTCGTCACAGACTTGCCTCCCCACTTTGGCATCAGAAACCTCAAAAGTATGTTTTTCTGAAAGCTCGCGCGACAGACAGTGAAGTGAAGAGGTGACCTCAGGTCATCAAGGTCACAGGACAGCAACGAAGGTCATGAAAAGTGGGACTACGAACAACAGTTTTTTATTTCTTCACCCAGGCCCATCGCCGTTACGCTGTCCCGTCTTTTGTCGTGAGGTAAGCAGTAAAAAATATTTAGATTTTACTAAAATTATTTTTAGTCACCTGTGTCACTTGATTGCGTCGATCAATGCTCATCGACGTCAATCACTGGATTGTCTGGTCCAGACTCGAGTATTTACAGACTGCCGTCATATGGCTGGAATATTGCTGAGTGCGGTGTCCATGCTGGTCGTTAGAGGCGACAACAAAATCGGGTGGTCAGGCTCACTGACTGGGTTGATACATGTCATCAGATCCCAATTGTATAGATCGATGCTCATTATGTCAATCACTGGAATGTCAGGTCCAGACTCAAATATTTTCAGACCGCCGTCATACAGCTGAAATATTGTAAAGACTTTATTTGAATTCCTCTATGGGAATGAACACAAAAGAAGATTGATAATTAGATGGATATTGAAATGCTAGATTTCTATATTAATTATCATGATTATGCTGCTGACTGAAATTGCTAAACATGTTAAATGTAGTATTTCTTCTGTACTAAGGAAAGAAGTTTGATGGACAAGATACTATACTTAGGAAAAATGACCAAAAAGCAATAGAGTAACTACAACATGTACAATTGAGTAATCACCTGACACAATGTCCACCATTCCAGAGCCACTTGTAGTACATAGCATATGGTAAGATTCCAATTATCAGGATTATGTACTGTAAGCCAAAAGGTATCTATTTTGAAGTGAGGAAGTATTTGACACTTGCATTTCATGTTTTAGTTTTTAGATATACTGTTTGTTTTACTACAACCGAGGGACTCTGAAGTCACGCTTCAGCATGTGTCATGATGCTGTTAACTAATAACCACATAAGGATACACATCTGTTGTACACTATGCCAGAGTGAAAGAGCAAGAATGCAATCTATTTTGTGATAGGCAGTAGGGCAGAAGCCTAATGGTTATGCATTTAACTTTAAGGTTATACATTTAAGGTTATGCATTGTCTCATCTCAGTGGTGAAATACCCCCCTTGCCCAAATATGGTGTGTAAAGTCTATTTCTGGTGTTCCCTGAAAGGCTGTTGCCGGAATATCGCTAATACCCCATACACTAAATTATAAGTAACTTCGTGACCACACCAATACATGATGAGACTGAATAACAGACTGATCTTTATCAGACTGATCTAGAGCTAATAGTCTGAACCCCGTTTTTGCATGGTATTGCATGTGTAGTACTAGTAAGCCCCATAAGCGCCTCCACCAATCTTAAGAGATGATGCACACACTATCAGTGTCTGGTTTATCCAGATTATTTACAGGCTGCCGGCATATCACTGGAATACTTCTTTTGCATGCGTAACATCATGGAAATTATAATTATTATTATGCACTTATTCATCAGTGAATTTGCCTTTCTATGCTTGCCTTTTACTATGGTTACTAATTATTATCCCCCTCCGGGGGATATAGAAATGGGTTCCGTCCGTGTGCGTGCGTGCGTGCGTGCGTGCGTGCGTGCGTGCGTGCGTGCCGAAATTGTTTAAGGAGCATAACTCAGAAACCGTTAAATATTTCTCTACGAAACTGTGCATGTCATCAGACTCATGCTGAACAGGTGCCTTTTGCTATTTAGGAATTTTATAAATTTTTATTTTTTACGTTTCCATGGCAAGAAGTTTGACTTAGGTTCTATAAGAGTGCTGTTCGTTTCCGGAATGTAACTCAAAAACCGTTAAATACTTTCCAACAAAAACTGTGCATGTTTACTAGGCACATACTGAACTGGTGCCTTTTGCTATTTAGGAATTTTATAAATTTTCATTTTTTTGTGTTTCCATTGCAACAAGTTGGACTTAGGTTCTATAGGGTAGAGTTTGTTTCCGGAGCATAACTCAAAACCCATTCAATACTTTCCAACAAAAACTGTGCATGTTTACCAGACACATACTGGACTGGTGCCTCTTGCTATTTAGGAATTTTAGAAATTTTTATTTTTCACGTTTCCATGGCAATAAGTTGGACTTAGGTTCTACAGGGGTGGTGTTCGTTTCCAGAGTGTAACTCAAAAACCGTTAAATACTTTGCATGTCTACCAGGCACATACTGAACTGGTGCCTTTTGATATATAGCACTTTTAGAAATTATTATTGTTTATGTTCCCATGACAACAAGTTGGATTTAAGTTTTAATATTGGATTGGTTTACTTAAGTAGTAAAACAAATAAACTGTTAAATATTTCCTTGCCAAACATTGCATGTCTATATATAAAGCGCATACTGAACTAGTGCCATTTGATATTAAGGAGTTTTAGAAATGTTTATTTTAGAATTTCCATTGCAGCTATTTTGACATGGGCTAAGAGAAATGTTGGGTCAGTTACCTGGTTTGGGACCATAACGTGTTAAAATGGGCGGGGGATATAGATGACTTTGTCAACTATACGCTTGTTTTCCTAGATTCTCTCTGGCGATGCCATTGTTATCAGAGGTCAACCAAAGGGTGGTCCACCCCCAGAACGGACCCTCTGCTTCTCCAACATACAAGCACCCAAGGTAGCTCGACGGGCAAACCCAACAGTTGAAGGGGCCACAGAAACCAAAGATGAGGTACAGAAAGATTTGAACTTTAATTAATAACAGGGAGTAAGAAGTTTTAACATGATGAAAGGGCAATGTGTTTAACATGTTTAAGATGGGAAACTTGTTGATCAAGCATATTGAGGTTATTCTCAATCAGGTCATCAAATGTGAAACAGGAAAGGATTATCTTGTTGTATATAAGATGTGGTGAAAGCAGATTTGTTTCCCAAGCTTCTTATGAAATTAAAGATGTCCTCAAGATCTACATAACCATCTGACCATGATTAAGATTCCCATTCTTTCTCTTTTTGGCAAATTCGTCATGGCTTATTGGAGAATGGAATTGAGCAAACATTAGGAACAGGAGATTTTTCTGCACAGGAATCATCACTGGGTCCCATTTAGAATGATTCCTTGGAAGTTGTTTTGCATGTTCCTCTATGCCCTCACTAAGGATGTTTGACCTTTGTTTCAGCCATTTGCATGGCAGGCAAGGGAATATCTGAGAAAGAAGCTGATTGGACGTGAGGTCGTGTTCACTGTTGAGTACAAGGCGCCAGGAACTGGGCGCGAATATGGATGTGTTTATTTAGGAAGAGGTAGGAATCCCAATAAGCCAGCTTTTGAAAACAATCAAGTGGCCATATAAAGATTTGAAAGTGTGCCATGGTCCTAAGCTGAAGCAAAAGTTGTTTCCAACAAGTCTACTTCTGTCTGAGGACCAACTCGCACAGCTGTCATGTGATCGACGGAAGTCACGTCACATTTCTGCGTAATTACTTGCTGAAGCTAAGTGGGGAGGCAGGTCTGTGACGGATGGGCCCTTAAACATCTATAAAATTCATGTATAGTGAAACATCCACAGAATTCATACAACCAGATTATGGCACACATATTATCCAGACGAGACAGGTCTCACAGAGTGGAAACTCCACCAAGAGGCGTTTCAACTGGTGCATCAGCGGTTTGGCCAAACCAACATCGACCTCTTCGCCACGCATCAGAACTACCAGTTAATGACGTATGTCTTAACGATCCCAGGTCCTAAGGCTTGGGTGGGAGACACATCCCTTGGGAAGGGCTAAAACTGTATGCTTTTCAGCCTCCTGTTCTACTTACCAGGGTGGGCATGCCCAGTGCCGTACCGTCTGATACAGATGCAGTAAGGAGTAATGCAGGATAAGTAAAACAGTTAGTAAAACCTTAATATTTTTTACATTTGTATACTTATGTTGTATTACTTCGTCCAAGGGCCCACCCATGGCAGACCTGCCTCCCCACTTTAGCTTCAGCAAATAATTATGTCCGACAAGAAGTAATGTGGTGAGATGTGACGTCACTTCTGTTGATCATGGACAGCTGTGCGAGTTGGTCCTCAGACTAGTTTGGAAACAACTTTTTCTTCAGCTTAGGACCATTGCAAGGCACTGTTTTTCTCATAAAATGTAAAAAATATTTAGATTTTACTAACATCTTTGTTTAAATAAATTAATCTCCTTTTGTAATGAAGACAACACTGTCAGTTCCATAAATGAACATTTTACAAGAATGTAAAATGTAAAAGTACTATCACGCTTGCTACAAATTTTGTATTACCTGTACATACCAGTATACTTATGTAAGCCCTTTAAACATATCATCCACAATTTTCTCAGTGTATTATCCAGTCAATCACAGGTCTCTTTCATAGCAGTGCATTATCTTAATTTGTCCATTATGACACATCATTTTATCTATCGGGGCGGTTAGGTAACCTAGTGGTTAAAGCGTTCACTCGTCACGCCAAACATCCGGGTTCGATTACCGACATGGGTACAATGTGTGAAGCCCATTTCTGGTGTACCCCGCCATGATATTGCTGGAATATTGCTAAAAACGGTGTAAAACCATGCTCACTCTTCCATTTTATCTATTGACATTGGGAGTGTGTGACATAATCTGATTGTATGAATTCTATGGATGTTTCACCATACGTCAATCCTATTTATGGATGCTCATGATATTAATCACTGGATTGTCTGGTCAAGACTCGATTATTTACAGACGGCCGTCATATAGCTGGAATATTTCTGAGGTCGTGTAAAACAACCAACCAACCAACCAACCAATCAATTCTATGGATGTTTACACCATACGTGAATTGTATGGATGTTTACACCATACGTTAATTCCATGGGTGTTTACACCATACGTGAATTCCATGGGTGTTTACACCATACGTGAATTCCATGGGTGTTTACACCATACGTGAATTCCATGGGTGTTTACACCATACGTGAATTCCATGGGTGTTTACACCATACGTGAATTCTATGGATGTTTCACCGTACATGAATTCTATGAATGTTTCACCGTACATGAATTCTATGGATGTTTTACCACACTTGAATTCTATGGATGTTTCACCACACTTGAATTCTATGGATGTTTCACCTTACATGAGTTCTATGAATGTTTCACCGTACATGAATTCTATGAATGTTTCACCGTACATGAATTCTATGGATGTTTACACCATACATGAATTCTATGGATGTTTCACCATACTTGAAATCTATGGATGTTTTAACACAATGAATTCTATGGATGTTTCACCACACTTGAATTCTATGGCTGTTTCACCACAATGAATTCTATGGATGTTTCACCATACTTGAAATCTACAGATGTTTCACCATACATGAAATCTACGGATGTTTCACCATACTTGTATTCAAATGTTTCACCACAATGAATTCTATGGATGTTTCACCACAATGAACTCTATGGATGTTTGACCACACTTGAATTCTATGGATGTTTCACCACAATGAATTCTATGGATGATTCACCACACTTGAATTCTATGGATGTTTGACCACACTTGTATTCTATGGATGTTTCACCACACTTGTATTCTATGGATGTTTCACCACAATGAATTCTATGGATGTTTGACCACACTTGTATTCTATGGATGTTTCACCACAATGAATTCTATGGATGTTTCACCATACTTGAATTCTATGAATGTTTCACCACAATGAATTCTATGGATGTTTCACCACACTTGAATTCTATGAATGTTTCACCACAATGAATTCTATGGATGTTTCACCACACTTGAATTCTATGGATGTTTCACCACACTTGTATTTTATGGATGTTTGACCACAATAAATTCTATGGATGTTTCACCACACTTGAATTCTATGGATGTTTCACCACAATGAATTCTATGGATGTTTCACCATACTTGAATTCTATGGATGTTTCACCACAATGAATTCTATGGATGTTTCACCATACTTGAATTCTATGGATGTTTCACCACAATGAATTCTATGGATGTTTCACCACACCTGAATTCTATGGATGTTTCACCACACTTGTATTCTATGGATGTTTCACCATGTATGAATATTTCTCTTGGTAGATAATCTGTAATGATACAGAGCCTTGTGGGTCTAGTTTAGAAGTCAGTTGTAATGCAGCACTGTCTTTGAAGAAACAAGTTAATCAATCTTGAATTATGAATTATGAATTGTGCATTACTTTATTGTAATCGAGTCATTTGTTTGTTAGATGCTAGGCCAGCTGCTTCAAATCTCCTATGTGACTTTCAGATCAGTCTGGGGAGAACATGACAGAGGCCATGATTGCAGAAGGATTTGTGGATGTGAGAAGATTAGGCCTAAAGGCAGATGAGTAAGTTGCATACTGTCAACTGACATGTGGTCATTTGTATTGTGTAACATGTATTATTTTTTATCTTATCCTGCATTTTTACCGTAATGCTTCTGCTGCTGTTCTTTTGACTACAAAGACGGAGCTGAAAGAGGTCTGGCTACAGAAGGTGTTGTAACGACTAGTTGTGTGGCTTACTTCCTCCCACAGCTACCACGTGTCTGGAAGTGGCGATGTCATGTATAACCACATCACTGCTAGTCATAGGACTGTACAGACGTTTGAGAAGAAAGAAACCTTTGCTCAACCTTTGAACCAATACGTTCTCAATTGTATATATTATAGTCAGGTGTACTAGGGTGGTCCGTTCAGGCTTACACACGGTATGATTTTATTCTGGTTTATCACCTGCACCACGTGCAACAAAGTAAATTAGTCAGGTTGCACCACCAAAATATTGGATGCATCATTTTATCATAAATTGAAACACACTTTTTTCATTTAGTTTGAATATTAAATAAATTCAAAGAAAATAAAATTTGAAATGTGCTCCAGTATTTTATTTTGAGGAAATCTGTATATGGCTTATCACAGCTTGATATACAGTCAACAACCTTAAAAAGAAGTTTTAAAGTCTCTGTTGTGATTGTAACCTCAGTGGTAGTTCTAGTGGTAATTGTGAAGAATTAGTTGTGCAAGTTCACTGCATTCAGACCTGTGTATTTCACTATTTTCATGAACTTTTGTTTCCTGGATTGTAAGACATTTGCAGCCAGTTCTACAAGTATTCAGTTTTCCACACATTTATCAAATGTAACTCCTGCCATGCACCTGTGGTGAGA
This sequence comes from Haliotis cracherodii, assembly GCF_022045235.1. NCBI lineage: Eukaryota > Metazoa > Mollusca > Gastropoda > Lepetellida > Haliotidae > Haliotis > Haliotis cracherodii. The sequence goes on from NW_027266286.1 coordinate 39,103,716, forward strand.
AATGTTACCCTGGGCTCCAGATAAAGGCCATATCGGTGTATGTACGGATAAAAATATGCACAATCCGATGGGGGATAATTTAGAAAACGTATCAGATTCACATCACACCATATATGTAGGGACAAATATTCATAAATATACTTATTTCCCCAAAAACATTCTGATTTCAAGCAGTGTATTTTCTTGAGTATAGTGCGCCCATTTTCCCAAGATACAGCTGTGTAAAGGGGTACACATTATACACGCCATAATGAGTTTTGATGTTTTTACCCCAACGCAAAGATATTACCGTTAGCACATAACACTGGAAATACCGTGTCGACAATTCCGTACTGAAGCACGCAAATTAATCATGTAATTGCAAAAAGTGTTCATTGTATATCTGGACTTACATTTGTAACCTATTTGATAGTTTTATAGAAAATTTAATTCAATGATATTAGTTTCAGAATGTGTGAATGGATCGGTAGATCTCACAACTCAGTGATTTACAACAACCACTGACAGATAACTGTTAACGACACCTTGAAGCAACCTGTTTGCATACACAAATCATAAATGCCATACTCTGACTCGTTAAAAGTCATATTTGTTGTACATGTTGTACTTTTGACTCTTATATGTCAACATAGAGATTTCGTGAGCGCAGGAGCCTCGACGGTGACTGGTTATATTGTTCCATATGTAAAACGTATCTGGCAATAGCGATCAATTGTGCCAAAGTCAGTGCTATGCTTATGGTTCTTACTTTAAATATATAGTAAAGCTGCAACTAAAATAACACAATATGGGAATATATTGTTCTGATAAATAATAGTTTCAGGTACAATTCTTCTGATCATTGCATAAAAATTCTTTAAGTTATATTATTGGGTAATTTTTAACCAGATCACCAGTAGATTGAAAAAAAACGTGTATACAGCTGATTGTGTTTCCGGCTTTGTTTACGCGAAAATACACACAGTAATCTTAATTACTGCAAATAAAACAATGCCTATTTGAACTGGAAATACAATTTAAATGGTAAATCATCATGTCTTGTGATGTTTTATCTGAAAGTTCAAATTTGTATTAACCAAGTTTGTTATCACCTGTTCGTTTACCTGAATTTGCTGAAGGGATACATTGTAAAAGTAAAACATTCTGCTCATAATACTCCAATTTTTCCCCAAAAAAATACTGAATACCCTGGAGGGAAGTGCACATTATAACAATAGACATACATGTACAACAAAAATAAGTACTATTTATTGTTTATTGTCCAGTTTACACAAGAGTAGCAATGCTGTGGTGCATATCTAAGATGACATCCAAGATTAATCCATTAAATTCCATTCTGTTCTCTAAGTGTACTCTTTAGTTTTGCCAGTACTCCTATATTAAATAATGAGGAGTACGTACTCCTGATGCTGACATATCAGGTTGCCCTAAAGTCGGTGCTAGCAGTTCCTACGGATCGCAGAATGACAAAGACCCCGGAACTGCAGTAATTATTGCGGTTGTTTCGTCTGGAGGATCAACGTGCCAAGTTTCATCCCCCAGCTCGGGATTTGAACATGGTATTGAAGTCGCTCTGTACTGCTCCCTTTGAACCACTCCACTCTGTGTCTTTCTTCACTCTCACCAAAAAGACGTTTTTTCTCTTGGCGATAGCTACAGCGGCTCAAGTCAACGAGTTACACACCCTTGACGTCTCCTGAGTACGGTTCGAGCACAGAGCGTACAGTGCTGTCCATCTTGGATTTCATTGCTGAGAATCAATTCCCAGGACAGCTAGACAGATCCTTAACCACCATTCTCCCTTATCATCGGTAGTGGTGATCGGTAGGAAATGATTATTCATTCTGGTCTCGCCTACATCCCAGACGGAAGTTAGTCGAAACACTATCTCGTTGTGACATCGCCACTTCCAGTCACGTGGTAGCTGTGGGAGGAAGTAAGCCACACAACTCTTTGGTACAACAATTTCTGTAGCCAGGACCTCTCACAGCTCTGTCTTCCTAGTCAAAAGAACAGCAGTTGAAGCATTATGGTATTAATGCAGGATAAGTATCCCAATGTAAAAAATATTTAGATTTTACTAAAATTCACCCATAATTCATGTTTCAATGGTTTCCAGCCCAGCTCAACAGCGTCTCATTCAACTGGAAGAAGCTGCAAAGGCTGCTGGGAAGGGCAAATGGGCAGATGGTGCTGGTGAAAATATCAGAGATGTTAAATGGACGGTGGAGAGTCCACGTAACTTTGTAGACTCGCATCACAACAAACCAATTGAAGGTCAGTTATGGAAATACATTGATTTCCAGTGTTGATTGTTGCTGAATCTTTATCCTGCTGAATTGTTCTCACACTTCTTAGCCCTGCCTGCTGGATTAATTTTAGCATATGATGCTGTAAAGAGGGTGGGTGATTTCAAACAGTCTTTATTAAACCTGGGATGAATGAACATATATTTCGCACATTTATTACTGACTGAAAAATACACATTATTATATAAAAAATATCCTGACATTTTCAAACATACAGAGGTTAAGACCAAAGCAAGAATATAATTTGTAAATTTTCTTATCCGAATTACATGATTGAATGTTGAATGCATTTCGTAATTAGGAACCTCTTAAATCATTAAATTTTTGCTGACTGATTTCATCAGTCATATGATTTTTCACTTATCCTGCATTACTCCTTAATGCATTTACGGCTTGTGCTATCCAGGCAAACAACAGTGCGATGGTAAATTATGAACCATTTCAGTAAATTTATTATGCATACGTTAGATAAAATAAAAACAAATATTTAGGTCATCATGTCATTTGCTGAAAGCAGAATATTAGGCTTATTACAAGTAATGTTGTAAAACCTGCAGGAAACAATAACCTACTTATAAAATCCTTATTTCCAATGTTTTGTTTAAATATTTTTTATAGTCAAACATACAAATGCCATGTTGTAATGCTAGCAGACCTATCGAAAATAAAACATGGCACGAGCACAGCATGAAGTATTGCTGTTTTAATATCAGCAAGTTTACATTGTTTCATATAAACACATTGGTGAAAGTTCATGATCTTCTAATTCGACGAGTGTTACAAAGGTGGTTTTCAGTTTAGTTTGATGAGATAAAAACGAAACTAACGATTGCGAGATCAGATTAAATCACTACATATCAGTTATCACCTCTAATATGAAATAGCATTGTGACTTTAACAATATAATTGGCATATTATTAAATCAGCTTGACCTGGAAACGGGAATACATGTATAAACATGCATCACACAAGTTTCTGAGTATCTTTTTATTTGAACTGTTGTTGATATATAAGTGTACCGGTAATAGTCCGGCTCAGTCGTAAATGTCCACGTTCCCAAAATTGTTTTGAAGTTTTTATAGCTGTTCAAGATTAGATATGATTATTTTTTATTTCATACACATCTTGTGTGTAAAAACTATGTATATTGTAGGTATAAGATCAATTAAATGTTTCAACGTAAAATTTAACAGTTATAGTTAGCTCCAGTGATCAAATAGTCCTGCGATCTACTGGCGTTTGAGTCATCAAAATGTGGGTAGTTCATTCTGAGATTGTTTCATGCTTTTAAATCCACTAAAGTAAAAATATTTATTCCAAAATACTTTCATACCTTCCTGGACATGTTATTGGGTAGATTACATCCATCCTAATTACTGTCACATTTTATATTTGGTATTTAATCGCATTCTTCTCGCTCTAACTTTTGGCGTCTTCTGCTACATGTACCCGTATTTCCGGAAGTGATGTCACCATGATTATAATCTCATTCCAAATGAGTTGCAGAAATAACAGACTCAACAAAGTTATAGTTTTTGGCCCAGCAAGTTTTTAGAAAATTTATAATGATTCCACAGACAGTTTCTATAATAATTACAGTGCAGCATTATTGGCTCTGCCTTTGGGCGTAGTAATTATTTTATTCAAGTAGATGAAGCAAACAAAAGCTAGATTTTGTAGAAATTAATTATCTTACTGTCAAAACAGACAAGTGTTAAAATAGAGTATGACTTGCAGTTAGTTCATGTATGTATTGAAATTGTAACTGCCATAAATAATAACAAGTACAGATTTAAATTGACTTTTTATTATTTGTTATAGTTTTCTTTTTAATCAGTTTTAACAATATCTCTTTGAAACTGACTGTTGCGATGGGACATAAAACATCCTGACGACCTCATCCCCCACCTCCAACCCGTTACAATAAGGATTACCATTTGATGTGAAGATGAATTTAAAGGGATATGATTAATGTAACTGTGATGTACATGTTGATGATTTTGTTGTCACTACAATAATTGTGTACCACGCAATACGTCTGTAGATAATGTCGATTGGCATGATCACTCTCCACAGGTGTGTGTGACAAAAAAGTGGGTGTGACAAATGTGCTTTGAATTAACATTCATGCTATTTTCAGTAATAGTTTCACATTAAATTTGGGATATTTTAAGAATTTTTGCTTTATAATACATTTAAAGATTTTATAGCTTGATTTTAGAACAATTTGACATAACATTTATAAAGTTATTCCATAAATCAGAGACCCTTTACCTATTTCGGTATATAGTGTCTGCATAAATGAAAATATGTATTCCATGATAAAATCAAATTCCCTTTAAAACAGTTATCTACAACACCAAAGTTACTCAAACTTTATCTTTTGGTCTCTCACTTACTAGCAGAAGTCAAGAAAAAAACAGTCACAGGTAAAGTTTCAAACTGACAGATTTTGACCCATGAAATTCACAGGACGGGGCTTGAAGATCAAAACACCAAAAATGTCCAGCAAATCAAATAACAAAGGGACAACAATCTAGATGGATTTACCTACAACCCTTCCTCCTTAATATTATACAATTTTCGGATCACAAAAACAATCATAATTTAGATATTTTGTACTTATCCTGCATTAATCCTTAATGCATTCACTGCTTACCTTACGACAAGAGAGAAAGCGCCTCGCCATGGTTCTGGGTAAAAAAATAAAAAGCTGCTTCCATCTCAAGTCGGCTGTTTGTAGGACCATCGCGGCTGTCATGTGCCCGGAAGTGATGTCACATCAAATCATATGGCTGCCATTTTGAATTTGCATTTCATTTGTTTACCTCTTATCAACGTGGTCAAATTTGTTTGCAATTCTTGGCTAGGTATTAACATGCTTATGTATAGTTAGATACCTCTAGCCCTTGGCGTTACATAGAGTTTTCATGTAGATTTCTATTTCAATATTTTACGCTTTTAGAACTTGTTTTAGAACTTTTTGTCGATCATACCATGTGTGTTTTCATTGGCAAGCTCAAGTCCATCTCAACTACAACTTCTAATTTTCTAATTTTGCATAACACATGCGGTGTACAAATTGTCATGATAAAAAAATCTTCTTATCCGCGTTTCTTGGACTGCACTCTCTCTGCTTTGAGTTTCTCCATTTATAGACCGGTCACTCACAAACATTTTTATAGCAGGTCTGATGCTTGTGAGCCCATTTACACCCTCCACGTCAACAGAAACGACATCATCTCATTTCATCTTTACAGCCAAACACTCATCGAGAGTGAGGCCTTCGCACCAAACCAGAAGCCACCCATCAGTTTCAAGACTTCTGAGGGTGCATCAGACCAGATTTGAGTTTGATCTGCGATAGAGAATACTGACCACCGGATCCAGCACTTGGGAATATGGGTTAGGCATTACATGAACAAATTACCCAATTTGTCACTTTCATCAGCATCTAAGACGCCCAAGTGTTTGGAAGACAATTTTCCCTCTCGTGCCTTAGAAGTTAAGTGGCTATTCAGACGTGTTTCTGGGTATAGGTTCCCTCTGACGACAACTATACAGACCATACTTAACATCACATATGTTAGGTTTGTCTTATTGAGCCCGAAGTCAGGCATGCACTTTTGCTTTGGTTTTTCTTATTTGGGGCCTAACAAGAAGACCTGATTGAGACCAAAGACATTCGACTAAACCACTTATGGACTGTCGGCAGCTGAGGGATCTGGAAAATTTCCCAACAAATCTTCCGCTTAGTGGTTTACGCTCAACATTGGCTAAACGATGCCATGGAGGTGTTGGTACTCTCTTTAAATTGTGTCATGTAGCGTCTGGTAGGCAGCTGTGCCAAAATGAAGAGATTCACACCTCCAAGATCGGTTGTACATTTGAATTGTCATATGCTACAGGGTATCCATCTGTTGGGATCATCGCACATAGGCCAGCGACAAGAGTCACAAATTTCAGGGAGATCAATTTGCGTCAGCTTCGGCCAAGTCACATGTCCTACATAGAACTCGCATACACCACTTGGCTGTTTAACACACAGTTCATTATGGATTCAAGCTCCCCACAGCAACATCCCGTTCACTGAGCTCTCTTTACTATTGCTGCCACCAGTGAAACCTCCCCACTGTGATAGGTGGCTAAAACAATGCTTGGAGTTGAACTTGCCGACTGACCGTTATGTTCACGAACAAATGATGCCTGCCGTGACGCTGAATGCTCCAAAATATTTTCTTTGTTAGTCAGTTTGAATTTCTGTTTTATTACAACTATCATGTAATTGGAATAGTAGGAATGTAAGTGAGAATTCGGTTGATTTTTCCATTAGTCTGCAATCTCAAACCAATCTGATCAAACAAACAAAAAGGTAAATTCGTCTGGGAAATGTGGTCAGTTGTAAACCTTTTCAAAATTAACTATGATGGCATTCCCAAAGACATAAGCAAAAGTATAAACATTACATTAGAAATTTTCAAGACTTGAAATGGCTGCGCCCACAATGGAGGCAGCAATGTTATCGAGAGTGTAACAAAGGAGCTTGTTATGGACAGTGATTTGTGTGGAGCTCATACCTCGCTTCCAGCATATTGCGGGCGGCAGCCTTGGGGTTAAAGCATTAGCTCGTTATACTGAAGACCCGGGGTTTAATATCTGACATGGGTACAATGTGTGAAGCCGATATCTGGTGTCCCCCACCGTGATATCGCTAGAATATTACTAAAAGCGGTGTAAAATCATACTGACTCGCTCACTCTGGCACATTGCAGGTTTCTAGGTTATTGCACAGGGTGATTTAAATATCACGGGTCAAGAGCCCTCACTGTAAACACCAGAATTAGGTCAGCTAACCTAAGAGGAGCAGTGCAGGGTCATTGTACCAGGTTGATTGCCGTGCAACTCACAATATCCACCGACACCAGCACTGTGGTGTGGTGCCTGTGCAATCAAAAGACAACTAGTGGATATCGCTATGGTTATGTGCGATCATCCTACAGGCTTTTGAGGCCGGTAACCTTGATCCACCAAGACCAAACAACCCTTACGAGATGAGAGCGGTAGCGTCTACCATGGCTCTACACTGCAAGGAAGGATGGTCAACACACATTTCGCCCCAGCTGCTGTCTTCACCATGTGGCATTCGAAGACGTCGAAGGCATTCACAATTTTGGCCCTCTGGTAATAGCCAGCAGGTAACCAAACCCTGACGCAAATAATGAACTCATCCTGTCCAGAGCCAGTTTTCCCTCCCCCATGCAGTACTGTCTACAACACGCCTGGTGAGAGGAATTTTTCAAGTTGTGTACACAGATTTATCCTCAATTCTTATGTTCTGTCTGTGAATATGATTGAACCAACCCAACCGTTTTTATGCTTTTGTCCGCCTTAGAGTCATTTGACAGGTTTTTGTCTTTCAAAGGGTTTTGGACCGCCTCAGTGGTCTAATAGTAGAGCGTCCGCCCGTACAGCGGAAGGTCCAGGGTTCGATCCCCGCCCGCGTCATACCAAAAGACGTTAAAAGGTGGTACTTGTTGTTACCCTGTCTGGCGCTCAGCATTAAGGGGCTAAAACAAGGACTGGTTGGCTCGGAGTCAGTATACTGTGTCTGAGTGGGGTATTCATGTTAAACTGCGGCATGGTATCTCAGTGAGCTAGCACTATAAATCGGCATCAGTCTGGACTAGTACAAGCAGCTACACACACACACATACATGTGCATGCACGTCGCTATATAAGTGCAATAATCTTGGACGCGACGTTAAACCCCATTTCACCTCACCTCAAAGGGTTTTGTTTATTGAGGTTTTTCACATCTGAAGCTAGGGGCTAAAAGCGTATGCTTTTCGGCCTCCTGTTCTACTTACCAGGGTGGGCATGCCCAGTGCCGTAACGTCTGATACAGATGCATTAAGGAGTAATGCAAGATAAGTAAAACAGTTAGTAAAATCTTAATATTTTTTCACATTTGTATACTTATGTAGCATTTCTTCGTCTAAGGGTCCATCCTTGGCAGACCTGCCTCTCCACTAACAGCTTCAGAAACCCTTGTGATAAGTTCGGGCGACCAGCAGGAATATTATTTGATGTGACGTCACTTCCAGTCACATGACAGCGGCGATGGTCCTACAAAAAGCAGACTTGAGATGGAAGCAGCTTTTTATTTTTTCACCCAGAACTATTGCTAGGCGCTGTCTCTTTTGTCGTAAGCTAAGCAGTGAATGCATTAAGGAGTAATGCAGGATAAGTATACAAATGTAAAACATATTTAGGTTTTACTAAGATATTCTCCTTTCAATAAGGCAGCACTGGTGAAAGAGTTTTTGGAATTTGTGAAATAATCGTCAGGTTGTCCTCGTAGTTATTCCAGGAGTATGCTGTTATAATTAATAAAATCTTTTAAAATTTAAATGCAGATTCATAGATCGATTCTGGAGGAACCAATGTACTTAATTTTTTAACTTATCCTGCATTACTCCGTATTACTCCGTATTGCATTTACTGCTGTCTTTGACAGAGTGACGAACTGTGTGAGATCCAGCTGCTGAAGAAAGTTGTCCCAACCAGCTCAGGAGGCAGCGCCCTCTCACAGTCGGCACGTGACCCGGAAGTCATGACGTCACACAAAAACACATAACTGCTTTGTCACCTCCACGGACGGACGTACTGTGTATCCCTTGTGGAAATTAAAGCTTATTATTTGTTTTTTATATTTTGCGTGTTTCTACATTCATTATATGCTGCTACATTGTTACCTGTTATGGGCCGTGACCTTAGGGTCTTCCCATTCGTAAATTGTAACGTTTATCGCTCGTCTGTGGCTCACGTCACAGTAATTTACGGGCGCAATGTTGTTCCCGCCATTTTGTTTTCTTTCCCGCCATTTTGGCCATTCACCACGTGGCCACGTAATGTCGTGTTCTGCGTTTTGAATTCTCTCTTTGGCTTGGGTAATACATTACATTTATGTATGTTGTTTTGGTGTGCTTAAAGCCTTGCCTTTTCGCTACCTCTCAGCGTAATTGTTTCTTCTCATAAACTTCAATATAATACGAAGTTTTTGAGTTACATTATGTCTCCCGTACTCTGTGGTTTTGCCACATGGTTACGTGTTTGCACATGGTTATGTGTTTGCTTAAAGCTATGCTTTTTCGCTACCTTTTAGCGTCATTGTTTGATCTCATAAACTTCATTGAAATACAAAGTTTCTGAATCACATTATGCTTCCCATACTTTGTGATTGGCCACATGGTTATGTGTTTGCTTAAAGCTATGCTTTTTCGCTACCTTTTAGCGTCATTGTTTGATCTCATAAACTTCATTGAAATACAAAGTTTCTGAATCACATTATGCTTCCCGCACTTTGTGGCTTTGCCACATAGTTATGTTTTGCTTAAATTCCAGATTTTCTGCCTCGCTGCACTTGTTGCCGCGGGAACAAATCTGGTCGGGGCCGCCCCTTTCTGCTGTGATTGTACGACGCCCTGTACTTTCACAAGGCAGTGCCGATGTTGCAGTCATTCGTCGCTGTGATCCTTCAGCTCATGCGAGTATCCAGGACACACCTCGCTCAACGTGCTCGTCGACCCCCACCTACGTTGACGGCAGCAGCGCTCAGCGGAGCTTCGCAGTGCTCCCAGCACCAACGGCGGCTCCCAACGTAGAGTCTGCCTCCCATGGCACGACATACGACCGTTCACGGTCTCCTACTCCACCGGCGGCTCCAGCGCTCCCAACGTAGAGTCTGCCTCCCCTGGCACGACATACGACCGTTCACGGTCTCCAACACCACCACATCAACGCTGATGTCTCCGGCGCCCCCGGCGCCTCTGATGTCCCGGCGCTCCCGGCGCCTCGTGCGCTCCCGGCGCTCCCGGCGCCTCCGGCGCCTCTGATGTCTCGGCGCCTCGTGCGCTCCCGGCGCCTCCGATGTCTCGGCGCTCCCGGCGCCTCTGATGTCTCGGCGTCTCGTGCGCTCCCGGCGCCTCCGATGTCTCGGCGCCTCCAGCGCCTCTGATGTCCCGGCGCTCCCGGCGCCTCCGGCGCCTCAGATGTCTCGGCGCCTCGTGCGCTCCCGGCGCTCCCAGCGCCTCTGATGTCTCGGCGCCTCGTGCGCTCCCGGCGCCTCCGATGTCTCGGCGCCTCCGGCGCCTCTGATGTCCCGGCGCCTCGTGCGCTCCCGGCGCCTCTGATGTCTCGGCGCCTCGTGCGCTCCCGGCGCCTCGTGCGCTCCCGGCGCCTCTGATGTCTCGGCGCCTCGTGAATTCCCGGCGCCTCTGATGTCTCCGCGCTCCGGCGCCTCCGCATCCTCTGATGTCTTCGGCGCTCCCGGCGTCTCTAAGGTCTTTGATCTCATGATCTTCGACGCCTCTAATGTCTCTGGCGCCTCTGACTACTCCGGCGCCTCAAGAGTTACGGAAGAAGCGCCTATGATGTATCCGGCGCCTAAGATGACCTCCGGCGCCCAGATCAACAAGCTTTATCAAGCTCAGATCAACGAGCCGACTATCCGATCTTCTACTGCGGCTTAAGGGGCACCATCGGCAATCGCCTCCCCGACGCCACTGCCCTCTTCTCTTGCTGCCCTCTTCTCTTGCTGCCGTCTCATAACTCGTCACACGGAGAAGCATGGTGAAACAACTGTCGCCGCTCCTGTCGCTACTCTCCCGTCGGTCTTCGGGATCGTGACTATCGTTCTACTTCCTGGGTGGAATCTTTTCAACCAATAGACAGTTGGTCTGATTCAACTTGCCCACTGAGACGTTATCCATAATCCCGTCGTTTAAAGCGCTATGATTCCGGAGAGATGACCTGCGGGTTTCCATCGAAACAGAGCGTCATGTGAACAGCGTCTGTATCAGATTCGACGACGACATCCACTTACAAAGAGTTTACTTCGTCGACATCGCCGACACCAACGCTGTTCTACCCTACCCTAGCGCCAGCGCTCCTGAAAGAGACTCTTCCTCGGCGCTCACCGGGTTTTCCACGACGCCCATGGGGTTCCGTGTTTTATCGCAAAACTCGGGTACACCACTTGATCGCCTCTCACGCAGTTCATTGAGGATTGTCTGTGTGTGGAGTTTGCACCTCAGTTCCGACTCCAAGGCGGTTTTCTCGGCTACTGCGCAGTGTGATTTACATGTCACGTGTCAAGTACTCGGACTGTCAACAACTCCGACCGGAATTAGGTCAACTTACCATGGCAAGGGGTGCCATGTATTTCTACAGATTGGTTTCCATGTCTAACTGTAGGCTTGGTGCTACCACTCAACCAGGCGCCTGTCGCAGTCCATCCATGTACGGATGTTGGAAACAATAGACCTCCTCTACCAACACGGCTGTCACGAGGAACCTTGTTTCATCAACCCTTCGCTGTAAGAACGATAGCGCCTATAGGCGTTCAAGGGATGGAAAAGATCGCCTTCCTTCGTCCGGTTTGATCTTTTCGACTACGACACCTTCCTATCTTCCGCCTTGACTACCGGACACAGTGTCGATTTGATACTTAAAGTCCCTCGGCCGTCCCACTGACCCCTGTTGCATACCTGCCTCGTATCGTGTTGTCGTCCTCCATCGTCACCTCGATATAAGAACAGGAGTACTTATACGCCGCTTCAGGGATGAAAACGATCTCATTACTTCGTGCAATGGCCATATTGCCTCGACTTCCTACTACCCGGTTACGTCGATGCCCCGGCGGTCGATTGTGAAGCTGGTTTACTTCGTCTACTTGAGGTTGGCTCGCAGGCTATCACACCTTTTTCCGAATCGTACCGACGGTACGCAATCGCAGACCCCTGTTGCTGACTACCTCCCCTGCCACCTTGTCAGTGGCTAGTGGCCCACACCAGCCCACATTGTGACCACCTGTGATCCAGAGATCAACACCATTGGCACAGCAACAGCCTCGAGATAAAGGCTTATCCAGGACGTCGCTTGCTGACAGTGCTCTCTCGGTCACGCCCTGTTGATCGTGTCCACTGACGACGTCACCGTAGTGTGGTGTTTGCGGACCCAGAGTACTCGCCCCTCTCCCGGCGCTACAAACTCGACCGGCGCCCCCGAGAATCACCATCTTCGGCGTTCCAGGCGCCTCAAGCTCTCCGACGCCTCACGCTCTCCGGCGCCTCGGGCCAGAATATGTCAAACGGTCGACACCCCAACCCTAGATCTGTTTGCCTCATATCTGAATGTGGCCAGCTGTCGTCTTCCATTCCACCTGTGCCGGATACGACCGCTGTGGCAGTCGAAGCCTTCCATCGTTCCTGAGAAGGATTACGCGTGTACGCTTTTCCGACTCCGGTCCTCCCTCCCATGGTTCTTCAGAGATCCAGGCCACTCGACCCCTGCCATTGACTTTGGTCTCGCCTTATTGGTCAGCCAGAAGTTGGGTTATCGACCTCCGAAACATACCCAGAGACAACCCCTGGAACTTCCGGTGTGGTCCAACCTTCTGCTCCATCCACACGGTCTGTTGCCACACCCTCATACCCGCATGTTATCGTCTGCACGCCTGACACACCTGCAGAAAGCCAAGGGCTATTCGGCTATAGCGACCAAGGCTATTGCTTCAGCCCACCGTCCATCTACAGGGGGACTGTATGCTGATAAATGATGCTTGTTCCAGGCATTTTGTTCTGACAAACACCAGGATCCGATGACAGCGTCACCGCAGATCCTGGATCAGTTCCTTCTGTACTTGCGTAGCACCCGTCGGTTGAAGGGCTTACCACCCCCACACACCTGGTCGCCATCTACTCCGTTCTGGCCATCTCGGACGATCGGAGAAAGACGAAAATTCCCGACCTACGGGCCTGGCTGCGCTCGTTCAGTCTTGAAGACCTGAAGGCCAAGTTCGGACCGCCTGCGTTGGATCTGAATGTGGTCTTCAACGCCCTTCGAACCACTCCCCTCGTCTTCCTTCTACGACCTTAAGTAGAAGACGGGTATTTCTACTGGTTTTGACTACTGCCGCTCGAGTCCATGTACAGCACGCCCTCGACGTCTCCCGTGCCCGGTTCGAATGCGGTACCCAGGGCGCCGTTCATCATGGACCGTACTGGGACGTCAGCGTAAAGACTCAACTCCCAGGACAGCCTGATAGATCATTCCTTGTCCCCTCCCCCCTCGTCCAGTGTGGGTGCCGAGGATGAGGATGAGCGTCATTATGCCCAGTAAGGGCACTGAAGGTTATTCTACGATCTAAAGACTGCCGCAAGTCTAGGAAACACCTTTTTCTGCCGGTCTCCCCTTCGTCGCAGTCATTGGTCAGCCGGAATACTTTTCCCTGTGGCTCCGGACGGTCATCCTTAAAGCTTATGAGCCGCCGGATTGGACCCTCCCCCCAAAGGCTATCACCTGAAATAAAATGAGATCAGGGCGATCGTATTTACACTGGTTCTTCACGGTATACTGTTCCATCCAGTCGTTCAGGGAAGCCTGTTCGTGGCGATCGGACACCGCCTTCACCAACCACTACTTCCGTGATGTAGCCTTGAAAGTTGTCGCCGGCGTTCACAGTTTTGGTCCCTGGTTGTAGCCCAACAGGTCATCTATCTCCGACGCCACTGATTCTCCGATACCCTGAGCGGGGCCCGTCGACCTCTCTGGTGTTTATCACCCCAGACGAGACGGATCTCTTGCGTTCCGCATTCGCTCTTAGGTCAGTTTTAGTTTTGGGTTACCCGACTCATTCTATTGCTGTCACCTATCCGGGTTTTACTTTTTGCATCAACTCTCGTTTCCTGACGACAGGAATGGTAGTAGATGTGGACACCGGCGCCGACGCCAACGCTTCTCTGATACCTGAGCGGTGCCCGTCGACCTCACCGGTGTTCCTTGCCTCCAGCCTAGAGGGCTCTCCTGCGTTTCGCATTCGCTCTTGGGATTGGTCGTAAATTTTGCCGCCGACGCCGCTGATTCTTCGATTCCCCGAGCGGGGCCCGTCGAACTCTCTGGTGTTTATCGCCTCAGATTAGAGGGCTCTACTGCGTTTCGCTTTCGCTCTTCGGTAAGTTATATATTTTGGCAACACGCCTCATTGTATTTCGGTTACCTATTCGGGCGTTTCGTTTTTGCATCGACTCTTGTTTCCTGAAGACAGGAATGGTCGTAGATGTTCCGGTCATCACTTGTATGCGGTGCGGATTCATCGGACCTAGACAAGGGTTTAATATGGTTCACATCTGCAGGTATGCCCACCGGCCATGCCGTCTGATAAAGATGCAATACGGAGTAATGCAGGATAAGTTAAAAAATTTAGTAAAATCTAAATATTTTTTACATTTGTATACTTATCCTGCATTACGAAGTCTAAGTGCCCTCCCTTTCGCTACGCTACCTCCCCACGAAGTTTCAGATGTTATGTTTAAAGCAGTTATGTGTTTTTGTGTGACGTCATGACTTCCGGGTCACGTGCCGACTGTGAGAGGGCGCTGCCTCCTGAGCTGGTTGGGACAACTTTCTTCAGCAGCTGGATCTCACACAGTTCGTCACTCTGTCAAAGACAGCAGTAAATGCAATACGGAGTAATACGGAGTAATGCAGGATAAGTATACAAATGTAAAAAATATTTAGATTTTACTAAATTTGTTCCTGATGGAAGTATGAGTCATTTTCCAGGTGGGGCATAAGCAATTATTTGAATGAGAATTCCAACGATAAATATATGGTTAAATATTAATGACAACTTCTCTCCAAATCCAGGTTTTGACATGATATATGCATAGTTCAGTATATTGTTGTGGTTGATCATATTTTCTGTATTTTTATATACGGACACATCACCACCATTATGCAGAGATGCTAACCATTACATTTTTGGCATTATGATTATTTATTACGCTTGTCCACCCCAAATTACAATTTTTGACATATTTGTCACGATATATTTACGTCCACAAAATATCACATAGATCAAATTGTTAATGCCCCGATACTAATTGTATGTACACCGATATTTCTTTGGAACTCGAAACACCACATTGTCTTTCCGCAATAAAAGTTAATAATGTAGTGTCACATGATGAATTTCATGAATGTGTGGAGCTTGGACCACATGTTTCGGCAAGAATGCAGTTTACCGGGTGAATGGAAGTTTTCCCGACGCCCTGTTTTTTTTGCATTGCTAAAATAACAGGGTTTGCTGTGGCTTGCCCCTTAGCTTGCAACACATGCTTTTGTAAGTAAGTCTTATGTCTAGGCCTAGCAAACAGGTTGAAGTGAAAACCTGCATTGTGGTAAATGAAATTACGCTTCATTACACCACTGAATACTCCAGAGCTTCAATAAGGGTTGGCATCTCTGCATTATGCTTTGAATATGACCTGTGCAAACACCTGCTGGCATTTTCAATGAGCCATACTTTTGTATGGTAGTTTTTAATCTGCGATCAAATTTAGATAATTTGGTATCAGTGTAAAGCATGTGATTCAGTTAATCAGAATATGTCCTTAGTTCTTACTTCTAAAACAATGGTAAATCGACTCTGCTGAATATGGGCTTGCGATTTCCCAGTTTCCTGTGCAGGAATTGTTGTAACTCAGTAGGCCAGCACAACTATTGTCGCCAGTCTAAGGGTTAAACATTTACTTAATCTCAAATTCAAACTGATCACTGCTGATTGATACATATTGCATCTGCATGCAAGTGAGATTTGTTCTTATTGCAGCTGTCATTGAGCATGTACGAGATGGTTGCACGGTCAGAGCCTTCCTCCTTCCAAGCTTCCACTATGTCACTGTCATGCTGTCTGGCATCAAGGTGAGCCCTAGTCATTAGATCTGCAGTGTCATGCTGTCTGGCATCAAGGTGAGCCCTAGTCATTAGATCTGCAGTGGCATGCTGTCTGGCATGAAGGTGAGCCCTAGTCATTAGATCTGCAGTGTCATGCTGTCTGGCATCAAGGTGAGCCCTAGTCATTAGATCTGCAGTGGCATGCTGTCTGGCATCAAGGTGAGCCCTAGTCATTAGATCTGCAGTGGCATGCTGTCTGGCATCAAGGTGAGCCCTAGTCATTAGATCTGCAGTGTCATGCTGTCTGGCATGAAGGTGAGCCCTAGTCATTAGATCTGCAGTGTCATGCTGTCTGGCATCAAGGTGAGCCCTAGTCATTAGATCTGCAGTGTCATGCTGTCTGGCATCAAGGTGAGCCCTAGTCATTAGAACTGCAGTGTCATGCTGTCTGGCATGAACGTGAGCCCTCGTCATTAGATCTGCAGTGTCATGCTGTCTGGCATCAAGGTGAGCCCTAGTCATTAGATCTGCAGTGTGATGCTGTCTGGCATGAAGGTGAGCCCTAGTCATTAGATCTGCAGTGGCATGCTGTCTGGCATCAAGGTGAGCCCTAGTCATTAGAACTGCAGTGTCATGCTGTCTGGCATCAAGGTGAGCCCTAGTCATTAGATCTGCAGTGTCATGCTGTCTGGCATGAAGGTGAGCCCTAGTCATTAGATCTGCAGTGTCATGCTCTCTGCCATCAAGGTGAGCCCTAGTCATTAGAACTGCAGTGTCATGCTGTCTGGCATGAAGGTGAGCCTCAGTCATTAGATCTGCAGTGTCATGCTGTCTGGCATCAAGGTGAGCCCTAGTCATTAGATCTGCAGTGTGATGCTGTCTGGCATGAAGGTGAGCCCTAGTCATTAGAACTGCAGTGTCATCCTGTCTGGCATCAAGGTGAGCCCTAGTCATTAGATCTGCAGTGTCATGCTGTCTGGCATCAAGGTGAGCTCTTTACATAAGGCACAATCTCAGAACCATTCAATACATCAAATATAAAAGATAGTTAGTCATAAATAACTGGTTAAATAGAATGAAAATTCTGTTTGGTTCATTTGTTGAAAAGGTTTTGCATGTACCTGATGACTGTTTCAGTGCCCCATGTTCAGACAGGAGGATGGGAAGCAGGTGGCAGAAGTGTATGCAGAGGAGGCCAAATTTTTCACAGAGTGCCGTCTGCTCCAGCGAGATGTGCATATTATTCTTGAGGGAGTGTCCAATATGAACCTGCTCGGCACTGTTATTCATCCAGTATGTTCAACCAAACTTTCTCTATTTTACAGAGTTTCAGGCCTCTGATTCCTAACCCTAACCCTAACCCTAACCCTAACCTAACCTAACCCTAACCCTAACCCTAACGTCCTCCGAAAACTTTGTCCACGTGATTTCACTTAAACTATTCATTTGGATTCATCTCAAACTTAGTACATATAATCTGTATCATATGGAGGGATGCAGTCAAAAGAAAAAAATTGTTTTTATTAATTTACCATTTTTTTAATGAATTTTTCAAACCCTAACGTCCGTCCGAAAACTTTGTCCGCACGATTTCTCTTTAACTATTCAGTGGATTCATCTCAAACTAAGTACATTAAATCTGTGTAATATGGAGGGGTGCAGTCAAAAGAAAAAAATTGTTTTTATTAAATTTCCATTTTTTAATGAATTTTTCAAACCCTAACGTCCGTCCGAAAACTTTGTCCACACGATTTCTCTTAAACTATTCAGTGGATTCATCTCAAACTTAGTACATATAATCTGTGTCATATGGAGGGGTGCAGTCAAAAGAAAAAAAAATTGTTTTTATTAATTTTCCATTTTTTTATGAATTTTTTAAACCTTAACCCTATCCTCGCTATTTAATTTGAAACTACTGACACACTAGGCGGGTCAGGGGTATTAGTGAGCCACGCTCACTTTTTTTCTTGTTATTGTTTATATTCACTACTATATGAACAAACAAAATTCTAATGTGCCCCATGGCAGAGAATAGTGATAACACTGTTTTCTTGTTTCTACATGCACCAAGTGCATGTTTAAAGAAATCAAACTTGTGGCGACTAACCCTTTCTTTTCCACACAACGATGTTTGAACACGGGGAATACCTCCAAGCTTTATGTACCATACTACACCATAATTCCTGTGGTATATGTTATTTGTTGGGCTTGACGTCATCAAACTGGGCATTTCAAGATTATGTGCACATCCTATATGTGCACAGCAATATTTATGTAAAATCATGACAATCATCAGAAATCAGAGATGTACTTTTTCAGTTTATGCATCTATATTTCTTCTTTGATAAATATATGGGACAAGAGTGCAACATTATTTTGTCTGACGCAACTTCGGTGCAAGTTAAATGAAGTTCATTAAATCGAGCCCTGATGACACATTTGTTTGTCCACAGAATGGCAACATTGCTGAGCTGTTGCTGAAGGAGGGTTTTGCTCGCTGTGTCGACTGGAGCATGGGAGTAGTGTCACAAGGGGCAGACAAGCTCCGAAGTGCCGAAAAGTAAGTGTAGCTTCATCACAAATCTATAATGAGTACATTATGAGTAATGAGTACTCTACCTTGAGTACGTGTTTCTCAAACCAGATATGACCACCTCTGTGGTCTCGTGGTAGAGTGTCCGCCCGGAGAGCAGAGAGTTCAATCCTCTTGCACGCATGCAAGCACGCAGGCAGGCAGGCACGAACGCACATATGGCTATATAAGTGCAATAATCTTGGACGCGACATTTCACCTCAAACCGAGTGGAAGAGTTGTCAATAGAGTGGAAATGTGTACAGCAGATTGTATGACTTACCTAGTTACAGCTGTATATTGTATGACTTACCTAGTTACAGCTGTATATTGTGCGACTTACCTAGTTACAGCTGTATATTGTGTGACTTACTTGTTACTGCTGTATATTGTGTGACTTACCTAGTTACAGCTGTACATCGTGTGACTTACCTAGTTACAGCTGTATATTGTGTGACTTACCTAGTTACAGCTGTACATTGTATGACTTACCTTGTTACAGCTGTATATTGTATGACTTACCTAGTTACAGCTGTATATTGTGTGACTTACCTAGTTACAGCTGTATATTGTGTGACTTACCTAGTTACAGCTGTATATTGTGTTACCTAGTTGTATACATCTGTATATTGTGTGACTTACCTAGTTACAGCTATATATTATGTGACCTACCTAGTGACAGCTGTATATTGTGTGACTTACCAAGTTATATACAGCTGTATTATGTCTCCCCCAGAATGGAGGGAGACATATTGTTTTTGGCACGGTTCCCGTCGGCGTCGGCGTCGGCGTCGGCGTTCCCACCGTTTCCGGACCATAACTCAGAAACCGTGTAATATTTTTTCGCGAAACTTTGTATACACATTAACCCAGCACTGAAGTGGTGCCTTTTGCTATTTAGAGATTTTTGACATTTTTATTTTTTCTCGTTTCCATGGAGATAAGTTGAACATAGGCTCTGAATGGGGGTAAGCTTTGTTTCCTGACCATAACTCAGAAACCGTTTAATATTTTTTCGCGAAACTTTGTATACACATTAACCCAGCACTGAAGTGGTGCCTTTTGCTATTTAGAGATTTTTGACATTTTTATTTTTTCTCGTTTCCATGGAGATAACTTGAACATAGACTCTGAATGGGGGTAAGCTTTGTTTCCGGACCATAACTCAAAAACTGTTCAATATTATTTCATGAAGTTGTAACATATTAACCAAGTCCTGAAGTGGTGCCCATTAGTTGTTTGAAATTTCTAGGAGTTCTATTTTTGTCTCTGTTATTTAGTAATGGAGGGTGGGAATGAAGAGATGGGGTTTAACGTGAAGTAAACGAATGAATGGGGGTTAGGGGAGTGGGGGGAGACATATGTTTTTACGAGTAAAAACACTTTCTAGTTTTATATGTGGGAGTACATTGTAGCAAGAAATGAGTTTTGCCTTTATATGCAGGGTAGCCAAAGACAAGCGCTCTAGGATCTGGAAGGACTACAAGCCATCAGGGCAAAGCATTGACGTCAAGGACAAGACTTTTAGTGGCAAGGTTAGCTCACACAATGAAACATTTGCAGTGTAGACTGTACTCTATTTTCGCTGTTAGTATGTACATTTCATTACACACAGGGTGCTTGTACATACATTTCATTGTGTATCTAGTGCTTGTACATATATACTCACCAACAAAAGAAAGTATACCATACATGTTAGTTAAAATATGAAGACTTACTCATATTCAAGAGTTATTAGATTGGTTAGACTCACAAATGAACATACTGTTATGTTGTGTAAACTGACGCTCATGAACGCATCACATGTGACGTCATAGATCCATGATTGGAGATGCACCATTTGTCTCCTGCACACCCACAGAGATCAATACATGTACACTATGCCTCCAACCATCGACCTCAAGTAAAGAAAGGAATTGTTTCCACCCTAGCAAGACAAGCTCACAACATCTGTTCCATGAGGCAACATCTACCTACTGAACCATGCCACCTCAATAAAGTATTTACACCGTATAACCTGTACCCGGAGCAACTAGTACAACAGACGATAGTACAACAGATTTCATCCCCAAGAAATCTCAGAAAGCCCCCTGTCAACAGTCTGCACCCTTTGCGATCAGCCTCCCCTACTTTGGAACAGTTAGCCACAAAATCCAGAGACTCTTAAGAAACAGGCCGACATTGGTGGAGTTTTCAAGAGAAGTCATACCATTCAGAACACAATAAAAGCCACAGGGAAACCACCATCCAGCCACAAGCCAGAACCATCAGGAGCAGTGTACCACATTCCGTGCAATCTTACATTGGAGAAACATCTAGACCCCTCAAAACCCGAATAAAAGAACATCAAAGCTCAGTCTCCAAAGATGACTCTAAATCAGCTCTATCAGACCACATCTGTGACAACCCAAGCCACAGCATTCAGTGGGAGAGAGTCACAACTCTCGCCACCAACCTCAAAGACTTCAAGATCAGGAAACTACAAGAAGCCATCAACAGCAAAAGACTCCTGTCGTCAATCAACCGTGACCAAGACTATTACCATGATTAGGTTGGGTCTACTATTGCCTACAGTGCACTTTGCCTACAGTCTTATCAAAACAATGTTATGCACCAGTGGCTGTCACTAATGAGCTCCCATTACCTTCAGTATGAATGCACTCTCCCACTATGAGAGACTGAGAAAAAAACATTGATAAGTGATAAAAAATTTATTTATACTTTTCTTTGCAACAAGATTAACTCACTCATTAAAATAGCACATCACTGCGTCAGAAAATAATAAATATTGATTAAATGTCTCACTCATTACAATAGCACAATAAAAACTTGTCACTCTCCATTGATCCTGTCTTTCACTCAATCAAGCTTAATGATGTGACCAGCAGCATCTAGGAATTCAAGGGGGCTTTTCTGTCCATTTGATAGCTGATATTTCAGTCTCTGCAGTCTCTGGTCAAGTTCAGACAACAATGCAGAGGAAGCGCTGAGCATCTGTTGTTGTCTTCCATGTGTCGGGCAGGTCAACCTGAGTCAAGGACCTTGGTAGGGCAGGTCTTGTCTTTCTTTGTCAACAGTACAATCCACTCTTCAACGTGTTGTAGGACTGAATGGTAGCAGCTTTTTCTCTGTTCAGGGTTTGCAGCTCCTCATTGTAGATGGCCTGAACAGGCATTGTCTCTTCCTGGACTTGTCCTCAGAGATTGCTAAGGAATCTGGTGTTGGCCTCATCTTCGGGAGGATGGTTGTGGGGCGTACTGTTTCGGACAAAATCCCCAACAGTTGTACGAGGGGTGTTCATTAAAGATTTCCCCTGAACCACTTAGGGTTATCATATTTGGTTGAAATTTCACATGTGTAATTTTATTTCCGGTACTTGTACTCCTATTTCATTGTATTACAGGTGGTTGAAGTTGTGAATGGAGATGCTCTTGTGGTGAAGATAGGTGACTCGACCATGAAGAAGGTGTTCCTGTCTAGTATACGCCCTCCAAGGTACTCATTAGAGATGTCTCCTTTCTGAAGTGTGTTTGTGGTCATGTGCCAGTTGTAGAACACAGAACACATCTGCATTACAGTCTATCACTGGGGAGGTAACATTATGTGATGCCTTAACTATATTATATTGTACATTTATGTACCACACTTATCCAGAAACTAGTAACACTGTAATGTATCAAAACAAGATACTCATCACACAAATATTCATACGCATTGAAATGTCAGAAAGATTTCCGACATTCAATCACATCCAATCAGCACTCACTCCTGTTCACTTCACAAAGTGGGTGGTTGATGTTACGTCCTGTATTTCCAGGCAGAGCCAGGAGCCAGCTGGAGAGGGCGCCCCAGCCAAGGACACCAGCAACCGCAGAGTCAGGCCGCTGTATGACATCCCGTACATGTTTGAGGCCAGGGAGTTCCTCAGGAAGAAACTCATTGGCAAGAAGGTGTGTTTGCACAAATAGTTTCAGAATACACAACTGTATTTGAAGTATTGTTAACAACCAGAAAAAAATACCAATGTTATTGTGTTGGCAAGAGACTAACCTGAACGTATGGTTGTAGCTGGTGAATGTGGAAATAAGTTATTACCTATTCCTTCGTCTGATCAGGGAAGTCTGGAAATCGATTACCGTACATCGACGTCTATAAAGCAACAATTTGACCAATCAATCATCAATGCTCCTGCACTTGAGATAGCAAAAACTTTATGTTGACATATAATAGTCAGACTGCAACAAATATGTCTTTCAACGAGTCAATTTATGGCATTTATGATATATATCTCCATTCTCTATCCACTAAAGTTCATTTCAAGGCGTCAATAGCGGTAATCTGACCATAGTTTCTATAAATAACGTTGAGTTGTGCGATCTACCGATCACTTCACACACGGTTTTGACAAAATGAATGTAAACAATTTTGAATGGAATTAATAAAAAGATAACAAACGTAAGTCCAGATATACAATGAACACTTTTTGTAACCAGACAGTGCAATTACATGATTAATTTGCGTACTTCAGTATTGATTTGTTGACATGTGTTACATGCTCACAGTAATGTCTTTGTGTTGGGGGGAAAAACCCATCAAAACTCTTCAACCCTGTGGATAAGACCCCATTGAAAGACCCCTAATTCTAGGTACAAAAAACTTATACACAGCGATATACTGATCAGTTGTGTCTCAAAACAGATTATAACCTATTCCTTTGTGACAAGGTGAATGTGGAAATAGATTATAACCTATTCCTTTGTGGCAGGTGAATGTGAAAATAGATTATAACCTATTCCTTTGTCTGATCAGGCAAGTCTGGAAACAGATAATGACCTATTCCTTTGTGGCAAGGTGAATATGGAAATAGATTATAATCTATTCCTTTGTGGCAAGGTGAATGTGGAAATAGATTATAACCTATTCCTTTGTGGCAAGGTGAATGTGGAAATAGATTATGACCTATTCCTTTGTGGCAAGGTGAATGTGGAAATAGATTATAACCTGTTCCTTTGTGGCAAGGTGAATGTTGAAATAGATTATAATCTATTCCTTTGTGGCGAGGTGAATGTTGAAATAGATTATAACCTATTCCTTTGTGGCAAGGTGAATGTGGTAATAGATTATAACCTAATCCTTTGTGCCAGGTGAATGTGGAAATAGATTATAACCTATTCCTTTGTGGCAAGGTGAATGTGGTAATAGATTATAACCTATTACTTTGTGGCAAGGTGAATGTGGAAATAGATTATAACCTATTCCTTTGTGCCAGGTGAATGTGGAAATAGATTACATCCAACCACCCAACCAGGGATACCCCGAGAAGACCTGCTGTACTATTACCATTGGAGGAATGTGAGGCTACTTCTTTCACAGATATAGATAGATGTAGCTTTTGATTTATCTGCAATAACTAAGTGAATCCTGAAGTCTCAGAAATAATTTTTTCTCATGGACACGGAATTGCAGTTGGTTTTCTCTTTCAGTTGTCATCTGTTCTGCTTTCAATTGTAACATCAGTAATATAATTTTCAAGTTCAGAAACAATGCTGAAATACTGCTGGTCATCATGTGTCAGATAATACTAATAGTTGGTGTTTTGTTGGCAGCAATGTGGCAGAAGCACTGGTGAGCAAAGGCTTCGCTACAGTGTTACGGTACCGGCAGGATGATGACCAGCGCTCTTCCCACTACGATGTCCTGCTTGCAGCAGAGGCCCGTGCAGAGAAGAAAGGAGTTGGGCTGCACTCCAAGAAGGAGAAGCCAGTTCACAGAGTGGCAGATATATCAGGGGTGAGTAGTGAAGGTTGTAGTCAGCAGTACCAATGTTTTCCTTTTGTGAGGGGGCCACGGGTGGCCCAGTCGTTTAAGGCGCCAAGATTCACTGTGCATGGTTGCGTCCCTTGGGCACACCAGAAACCTATGATTTTGGGTTCGAATCCCAGTTTGCCCCAATTATGTTTCTAGGTTTGTCAGCACCATACCCGTGCTCGTGGGTTTCACCAAAGTGGTAAACGTCTGAGACCTGCATCACTTCAGGCTTTCCTCCCACATTAAGCTGGCACGCCGTGATATAACTGGAATAATGTTAAAAGCGGCGTTAAACACAACTCACTCACTCACTCCTTTTGTGAGTTTCTGTGACAGAATTATACCCCAACTGAGTATGTGTTGTGTTTTCAGGACGTAACGAAGGCCAAGCAGTTCCTGCCTTTCCTCCAGCGTGCTGGGCGATCTGAAGCAGTAGTAGAGTTTGTGGCTAGTGGGTCCCGTCTCCGCCTGTACATCCCCCGCGAGACATGTCTTGTTACATTCCTCATTTCAGGTAACATGTGGAAATAGGTTGATTCTGGGACAGGTGGCTGAAAAGAGTTGAGCCTTTTTATGAAGGATGTATAGTACACCCTTAACAGTTTGCATGTATTATCATGATTATGTACAATACTTCAAAAACTTACAGGCTGCATTTGAAACAAATACACAACCAGACTGCACATTTCTGTAGGTATCACAGTGGTGTCAATTATCAACCATTCATGAGGACAATATCATGTTTTATAGACCAAAGACACTGATCTTGATATCAGTTTCTCAAAGAGAGTCCATTGGCTTAATTACGCAACCATTGAAAATACAGATTTGTTCATGTAATTTTAGGTATTATTTGTTCTTGTGAATGGACAACATTGGCTACCATGCTGTCATTAAGTGTCTCCAACTGAACGAGAATGTTGATAAAACACATATTTTTTACTTATCCTGCATTACTCCTTAATGCATATTACTGCTTGTTCTTGACAGAGAAAAGAGCTGTGTGAAGGTCATTGCTGGAAGAAGCTGCTCCAACTAGCTGAGAGGCCAACCCATCACGCAGCTCTCACATGTACAAAGGAAGTGACGTCACGGATCCTCACATTACTCTTGTCCCTTGATGAGAGAAGACCTGTTTTTTCTTCTTGTAACATAAAACTGGTTCAAACCCTCACATGTTTGCTATCTGAGTTAATGTTGTTTTGTCTTTGTGTTGTGCATACGGTTTGTATTTTGTACATTCTATGTTTGATAAACATGTGCATAACTTTATTAGACACTTACTGGCGTTTTCTCAAAAGGAAACATAAGGCCAGGTGTCTTGTTGCTCCAAGTAGCCATCTTGAATATTTTGCGTAGCCAGCCGTTTGTGGACTGGTTTGCGTTTTATATTCTTTGCTTGGTACCCCACGATTGGTGTATCATCTCATGTATTGTTTTGTTTGATTGTATGTTGTCTTACGTTTGTCGTAATATTTGTTTCATAAACCCACACAGTGGGATAGACAATTTATAGCATACATAATCGGGCAGGGACGCATTGTGATTTTACACTGCCTTGTTGCAGATATCATGCCCTCCTGCTTAAAGTGCCGGCGCAATATGTCGGCGTGGGATCCCCACCCCCTGTGCCTTTATTGTACATCTAAATGCCACCAAGATCACAGATGTAAAGACTGTTTACTGCTTTCACCCACAGCTTTCAGACAGTATCTACCTGTGTGCACTAAAGCAGAACACAGCAGGCCAGGAAACACCGGCACAGGATGTCAGACCTCTCCGAGGTTTCGCCTTCCAGATCGGCCATCTCAGATGACCCCCTGCTCCCTTGATGTCGGTCCCCAGGGTTGACCCAGGGTCTCTACCCAGAGCACTCGGACATCCACAACAGCGTCTATCTTTACGTCGTTGACCTCTGTGGCGCTCACGTACCAGACGGCGCCTATACCTTCCTCGGACAGACGCCCGGTCTCCCACAGGCGCCCCCGCCTAAGGCTCAGACACTTGGTCTACCACAGGCGCCCCCGCCTATGGCACAGACGCTCGGTTTACCACAGGTGCCCCCGCCTATGGCACAGACGCTCGGTCTCCTACAGGCGCCCTGCCTTCGGCACAGACGCTCGGTCTACCACAGGTGCCCCAGCCTATGGCACAGACGCTCGGTCTCCTATAGGCGCCCCCACCTTCGGCACAGACGCTTGGTCTACCACAGGCGCCCCCGCCTATGGCACAGACGATCGGTCTCCTACAGGCGCCCCCATCTTCGGCACAGACGCTCGGTCTACTACAGGCGCCCCCGCCTACGGTACAGACGCTCGGTCTTCCACAGACGCCCCCGCCTACGGCACAGACGCCTATTATAGACGCCTCCCTCCTCCAGTACCAGCAGTACTTACAGGTGAGACAGCTGGCGACACCAGACGCCTCTACAAGCGCCTCTCATAGCGTCTCCGCAGACGCCTACTCTAGCAATCTTTCAGATGGCACCTATCTGCACGACGTCCTTACGGACACCCGCGCCCTTGCCTAGTACGTCCTCACGGCAGAGTGACAGCAGTTCCTCTAGGCAGGGTCAGACATCAAGGAGCCGCTCCCCGATTAGCAGGCGCTCCAGTGGCTATCGATCCGACTCTGAGGGCGCCTTCATCCCTTGATATGATGACACCCCTATGGACGGTGGATCCCACCTGGGTTTTGACCAGGTCGCTGACTGGTTGCCTGACAGATTGGCTCCCTCGCCTGGCCTAGAGGTCGATAGCAAGACGGCTCTACGTGCGGACCCCACTTCGATCCCTCCGGACCCACTGATCAGAGACATGGTCTCAGGGTCCTTCAGGGCCCCACGGTACAGATGAGATGACTTCCCAGTTCACTCTCTTCAAGTTGTGAACCACGCTCACTCCTTGGATGAGGAATGGAACCGCATGAAGGGATCGTCCGCTCGACCTCAGTCCGAGTCTCTGACAACAAACTCGCCTACGTAGAGACCTAGATTCGCCACACACCCAAATCCCTCTCTCTGATGGCGTTGTCCTCCAGGGCCATACTGCAGGACTTAGCGGAGGACAACCCCCATAGGATTGACCATCTAACTACCGTCGTATCTGATCTCCAACAACAGGTGGAACAGATGCGCTCCAAAATGCGCGCCACTCTAATCGAGCTCACTACCACCAGACGCCTTGGGTACCTTGCCTTGTCCAACTGGGACCCAGAGAACACTCTTGCGCCAACCCTGGTCCGGCTCTGACCTCTTTAATGGACAAATATCCCAGACACACGCCCGGGTCTCAGCCTTCGCCCGTGATGAGACGGCTCTCAAGGCCCTGGCAAGGGTTTCTCGGCCAGACTCTGCTAGGGTGTCCCAGACTGGCTCCTACCAACCACGTCGCAATTCCCTCCGGTCCCGGGGGCTGGGTGCCACCTCAACCTTTCGAGGCAGAGGCAAGGGGAAAGGAAAGTCTTCAGGGTCATATCAGCCCCGTTGCGGCTACCCCAAGAGGGGTAACGCCAGCCGCAGGGACCCCCATTGAACCGCCGGACAGACACGACTTGGACCTCCCACCCCCAGCCGTCCAAGTTGTTGACACCCCAGTAGATGGGAGACTGGCAGAATTGGGAGATCCTGGGGGACCCATATGTCACCAACACGGGTACAAGCTGACGCTTGTAGACGACCCGCCACTGACGTTATCACCCATACTGGACACATACCCCCCAACACAACAGCAGCTTCTGAGCTGGAATATCACGGCGCTGCTATACAAGAAAGCCATAGAGGTTGTACACGCCCCAGCCATAACACCTGGCTTCCATTCACCTGGCTTCCTAGTCCCCAAGAAGGACTCAGACAAGCACAGGATGATACACAACCTCACCGCCTTCAACAAACGCTACCTGGCGCGTCCACCGTACTTCCAGGATGACCACACAAAGGCTTCTGCGATCCCAGATCGAGGCGCAGGAGGCGCTCATCAGCCTAGACTTCGAGGATGCCTACCTACACGTCCCTATACATCCGGACGACCGGAAATTCCTCCGCTTTATCTTCATGGGAGTCCATCACCAATGGGCTGTCCTCCCGGTTGGAATTTCTTTGGCCCCGTGGCTATTCACATGGCTTACCAAGCCGATAGCCTCGTACCTCCATCGCCGGGACATCCTTTCGAGGCGTACATAGACGACTGCCTACTGGACCATCTGGACCCGGTCACCCTACTCCACCACAGGGACTTCACCCTGCGACTCCTATACCAGTTGGGATGGAAGATCAACTTCAGGAAGTCAGAGTTGACACCCACCAGTTCATAGGGGGCCTCTTCCAGACTGACCTTGACCTCATCTCTGTACCCAGAGACCGGTGGGAGCGCATGCAGGTGCACCTGATTCTAGTCTCCTCCTACCACGCAAACTTCGACATGGAACCTCGATCTGACTTTGGTCGCGCCCTGGTGGCCAGCGAGGGCTTGGTTCGTTGACCTCAGAGAGCTATCCGACGGCAACTCCCTGCCACACCCAGGACCAGACAGGTTACGTCTTCACGTCTGGTCCATTTACAGAGAGCTTTGAGCGCCATGGCTACTCGGCCAGAGCGGCTAAGGCCATCACGATGGCACATTGCCCAACAACCAGGAGCCTTTATGACCACAAATGGCAATCCTTTGAGAGCTTTTGCAGGAGTAAGCACCAAGACCCCACATCTGCCTCAATTCCTCAGTTTATGCTCCATCTGCGACACAAGCGTAAGCTCAAGGGCAGTACCATCATGACCTACCTTGTGGCGCTCAACTCTGTCCTGGCAGTCCCAAAAGATGGACGCATGACGAAAATCCTGGAACTCCAGGCACTGCTCCACTCCTTCAGACTGGAAGACCAAAAGGCAAGGTTCCGTCCCCCGGCCTGGGACTTGAACGTCATTCTCACCTTGCTTTCGAGCCACTCGAAACGTCATCATTCTACAACCTTACAAAAAAGACAGTCTTCCTACTGGCGCTCGCTACAGCAGCCCGGGTCAGCGAGCTACATGCCCTAGACGTCACACGGGTCCGTTTTGAGCAGGGAGCACACAGAGCTGTGCATCTTGGCATGTGCTGGGACTTCATTGCAAAGAATCAGCTCCCAGGCCAACCCGACAGATCGTTCCTCCCTCTTCTCTCTCTCCACCCCCCCCATCCCCCACCCACCCCCCGTGTCATCGATTGTGGGCGTGGAAGACGAACGAGAGCTCTGTCTATGTCCGGATAGAGAGCTTCATTGCTACATCCGACAATCCGAGGAACGCCGTAGACAACGACGCCTCTTTGTACAGGTATCTGCGACCTCGCGAGCGGAGGTCAGCCATAACACGATCATCCTCCAGGCCTATGAGGGATGTTTCTGGCGTTCCAACACAGTCTTCGCCAGTCACTACCTGCGAGACATCGCTTTGGAGGACGTGCAAGGCTTTGGCCCATTAGTAGTGGCCCAGTAGGTCACCTTTACTACACGCCATTGACCACGCCTCCAAGTCCAGAGCCCGCCTTTCGACCTCCCCTGGCGTAGCCCTGGACTAGAAGGTTCATGCCTCATTTGCATACGGCTCGGTGCTCCAGCCTCGACCTAACCGAGCGCTATTGTCAGGCTGCGCAGTACTAGGACACAACACATACCTGACTTCCCATCCATGTCATGGTCACCCAGGCCGACCACAGCCAAAGACGGGCTGACGGAAACTGAGTTTTCTATACATGGAGTGGTCACCCGATGCCGACCACACAGCCTAGGATTGGCTAGGGAACAGAGTCTGGAAATAACAGATGAAAGTCCACATCTGAAGGTATGCCCACCTCCGTTTCTGTCTGATAAAGAAGCATTAAGTAATAATGTAGGATAAGTAAAAAATCTAGTAAAATCCTAGATATTTTTTATATTTGTATACTTATCCTGCATTACTGCGTCTAAATGGACCCGCCCATTGCAGATCTACCTCCCCACGGTATCTTCCGATGTTCCGGACTACAGAGTAATGTGATGATCCGTGACGTCACTTCCTTTGGACACGTGAGAGCTGCATGATGGGCTGGCATCTCAGCTAGTTGGAGCAACTTCTTCAAGGAAAGACCTTCACACAGCTCTTTTCTCTGTCAAGAACAAGCAGTAATATGCATGAAGGAGTAATGCAGGATAAGTATACAAATATAAAAATATCTAGGATATTACTAGTATGTAATTATGGATGATCTATGATTCACCACACATCACATATCCAATACAGTAGGCATCTCTCATGGGAGAGTGGAGAACATTCTGAGGAATGTACTGGGCATAACAAAGGTTTCAGCATGCTGGGTTCCATAGATTTTGATTACTGATCAGAAACGTTCAAGTTTCATCTTCTCTTGTGAGAATTTGTCATCGTGAAGCAGACCCAGCTGATTTTATTTTGTGATTTGTAACCATGGGTGTCATGGGCTCACTACTATCAGCCAGAGACTAATTACATTCAAAGTGGAAACGTCTAACGTCTCCTCCGAAGAAGAAGGCAAAATCTGTTCCATCGGCTGGCAAGGTGATGACTTCAGTGATGGCTCTCGCAAGGTCATACTATTAACGCCCAATATTGTGCCAACCTGCTAAGGCAACTAATTTAGAATATCCAAGCCAAACAAAGTGTGTTGTCCAACAAGGACAATGCAACCGTGCACAAGTCTGTCGTCGCCATGGCTTTAACTCATTGAACATCCTCCGTATCCACCAGATTTTCCACCAGGTTTCCATCTCTTCCCAAACCTGAAGAAAGAACACTATGGCAAGCATTACTTAAGTGACAGTGCCATCATTTCTGCTGTGGATGACTTTTTAGATCACCAGGAGGAAGCCTTCTACACCAGTGGGATCCAGGCACTCCAGCATCATTTGAAGAAGAGAGTGGACCTTGTCTGGGATTATGTTGAAAACTAATTAGCAACCATCTCCATCAACACAGTCCATCATAGTTATGCTCAGAACTTTTCAGCCACCTCCAGTATGTAAAATCCATTGCGTACAATGTATGTGTACATGTTTATTCAAGTCCAGACACTTTTAGACCAGTACAATCCAGTCCAGGTTATATATGAATTCCCTGGTCACTGGTCACCCATTTTGATGATGTTGTGGGAATAAGAGTTATCTCCCTTCAGTAAGGGGTGTTCAAATGCCTTATGCCAGTATTGATATTGCAGGTATCTCCTGTCCTCGTGGATCTCGACCCCTGCCAGGAGGACAGATGGCGCCTGCCGAGCCATATGGAGAAGATGCCCACAGCTTCACGAAGGAGTTGTGTCTACAAAGAGAGGTATGGAACTCAAGTAGGGCAGTGTTGTGAAATTCTTGGCTTTAAAGATTAGCTAGGGTAGATTGAACTTTGAAAATAGGTTGTCTATCTTTGTTAACATTGCTCCATATGTTAATTGTCAGGATGTTATTTTTAGGATTAGGATTTTTACAATAGAGTGACAATATTTTAATGTATTTTCTATATATGTGATGTTCAACAGTGGGTATGGACTCTACTATGCATTCCATCAAATAATGCTTACAATAATGTGTTAATGACTTTTAAGAGGGTCCGATCAGATTTTCAATACAGTAAACTACGGTTATAACGAACTGAAAGGAACTACTGATTTTAGTTCGTTATAAATATATACACAGCA
The DNA here is from genome assembly GCF_022045235.1 of Haliotis cracherodii. Classification (NCBI taxonomy): domain Eukaryota; kingdom Metazoa; phylum Mollusca; class Gastropoda; order Lepetellida; family Haliotidae; genus Haliotis; species Haliotis cracherodii. The sequence goes on from NW_027266286.1 coordinate 39,135,818, forward strand.
TATATACAGCAAATGGACGGGACCGGAGCAGTTTGTTATATCCGCCAATTTGTTATAGGCATGTTCATTATAAGAGTAGTTTACTGTATGTCACCATGGCAGCCATATTGGTGAAAAACCTTTATTTTATTCAAAAAAAATGAAATTAGTATGTTTGTACTTTGTAGTGGAACTCAACACATATGTTCCTTTATTGTGATATTGTAAAGTGTGACCTTAAGTTAATCTTTGCTCTTTGAAATGGCTCTGTAAACATCATCTGCTCAGAAAACTGTTGACCTGTGAAGATGAAACATCACATGCTTGTACCTGCCAATGATCACACCTAAATTTGTCCGAGAAGTTTGAATCTGATAAGTCAAAGGACCAGGACATTTGTGACAAAGTGTTTGTGACATCAGGTGGAAGTGGAAGTCGAGGCTATTGACAAGGGAGGCAACTTCATTGGCTGGCTGTTTGTGGATGGCATCAACTTGTCTGTAGCTCTAGTTGAAGGTGGCCTAGCATCTGTGCACTTCACCGCCGAGCGCAGCAACTTCTACAAAACTCTACAGGTGGCTGAGGAGAAGGCCAAGACAGATAAGCTCAAAGTAAGTCACACAGCATCTATATATGTTATCATGTCTTTGTCCTACAGTTGAAGTGTCCCCCGCCGTGATATGGCATAATATTGCTAAAAGCGGCGTAAAACCATACTCACTCACTCTACAGTTGAAGTATTTCTGCATTATGGATGTAAGATACTGATAAACGATAAATTGAAAGACAGAGTGAGTTACAACATTAGATAGTTTGAGACTGATTTTTGTTGCAGATGTGGGCCAATTTTGTTGAGCCTACTAAACAGGAAGTAGTGGAAGAGCCTGCAGACAGGAAGGTTACGTACAAGAACATCATCATAACAGAGGTCAACGATTCACTCTCATTCTTTGCTCAAACAGTGGAAAAGGGTTAGTATGAAGTAAATGTATATGTTATGTTCTAAACAGTCCAATGATCCTGGGTTCAAAACCTGGTTCACCCTGATTATGTTTCTTGGTTTGTCAGCACAATACCTGTGCTCGTGGGTTTCACCAAAGTTGTCATCGTCTACAACCTCACTTTGGGCTTTCCTCCCACACAAGCTGACACACTGTGATATCGCTTTAGTACTGTGGCGTGTCATTCACTACTGAACCATCCTTTCTGTGGGTAACTTTGTGTAAAATCCAATTCCTCATATACATGCACAATACTGTAAATATGTGTGTGTTGTTTAGGACAGTGTAAATGTGTGTGTTGTTTAGGACAGTGTAAATGTGTGTGTGTGTTGTTTAGGACAGTGTACATGTGTGTGTGTGTGTGTTGTTTAGGACAGTGTAAATGTGTGTGTGTTGTTTGGGGCAGTGTGTAAATGTGTGTGTGTTTTGGGCAGTGTAAATGTGTGTGTTTAGGACAGTGTGTAAATGTGTGTGTGTCTTTAGGACAGTGTGTAAATGTGTGTGTGTTTAGGACAGTGTAAATGTGTGTGTTTAGGACTGTGTGTAAATGTGTGTGTGTGTGTGTTTAGGACAGAGTGTAAATGTGTGTGTGTTTAGGACAGTGTGTAAATGTGTGTTTGTGTGTTGTTTATGACAGTGTGAATGTATGTGTTTGTTCCGGACATTGTGAATGTGCGTTGTCTAGGGCAGTGTGTGAAGTGTTGTTCAGCGCAGTGTTTGAATGTGAGATGTGTTGTTCAGGGTAACGTGTGTGTGTTATTTAGGGCAGTGTGTGATGTGTTGTTCAGGGCAGTGTGTGTGTGTGAGAGGGGGGGGGGGGGGGGGGGGGGTCAGGACAATGAATGTGTGTGTTGTTCAGGGCAGAATGTAAATGTGTGTGATGTGTTCAGGACAGTGTGAATGTGTGTGTTTGTTCAGGGCAGTGTGTGAATGTATGTGTGTTGTTAAGGGCAGTGTGTGTTTGTTCAGGGCAGTGTGTTAATGTATGTGTGTTGTTTAGGGCAGTGTGTAAATGGTGTTAGTTGTAAAGGACACTGTGTAAATGTGTATGATGTGTTGTTCAGGGCAGAATGTAAATGTGTGTGTTTGTTTGGGGCAGTGTGTGAATGTATGTGTGTTGTTTAGGGCATTGTGTGAATGTATGCGTGTTGTTTAGGGCAGTGTGTGAATGTATGTGTGTTGTTTAGGGCAGTGTGTAAATGTATGTGTGTTGTTTAGGGCAGTGTGTAAATGTATGTGTGTTGTTTAGGGCAGTGTGTTAATGTATGTGTGTTGTTTAGGGCAGTGTGTGAATGTATGTGTGTTGTTTAGGGCAGTGTGTAAATGTATGTGTGTTGTTTAGGGCAGTGTGTGAATGTATGTGTGTTGTTTAGGGCAGTGTGTTAATGTATGTGTGTTGTTTAGGGCAGTGTGTTAATGTATGTGTGTTGTTTAGGGCAGTGTGTTAATGTATGTGTGTTGTTTAGGGCAGTGTGTGAATGTATGTGTGTTGTTTAGGGCAGTGTGTTAATGTATGCGTGTTGTTTAGGGCAGTGTGTGAATGTATGTGTGTTGTTTAGGGCAGTGTGTTAATGTATGTGTGTTGTTTAGGGCAGTGTGTGAATGTATGTGTGTTGTTTAGGGCAGTGTGTTAATGTATGTGTGTTGTTTAGGGCAGTGTGTAAATGTATGTGTGTTGTTTAGGGCAGTGTGTGAATGTATGTGTGTTGTTTAGGGCAGTGTGTGAATGTATGTGTGTTGTTTAGGGCAGTGTGTAAATGTATGTGTGTTGTTTAGGGCAGTGTGTGAATGTATGTGTGTTGTTTAGGGCAGTGTGTGAATGTATGTGTGTTGTTTAGGGCATTGTGTGAATGTATGCGTGTTGTTTAGGGCAGTGTGTTAATGTATGTGTGTTGTTTAGGGCAGTGTGTAAATGTATGCGTGTTGTTTAGGGCAGTGTGTAAATGTATGTGTGTTGTTTAGGGCAGTGTGTAAATGTATGCGTGTTGTTTAGGGCAGTGTGTGAATGTATGTGTGTTGTTTAGGGCAGTGTGTTAATGTATGTGTGTTGTTTAGGGCAGTGTGTGAATGTATGTGTGTTGTTTAGGGCAGTGTGTGAATGTATGTGTGTTGTTTAGGGCAGTGTGTTAATGTATGTGTGTTGTTTAGGGCAGTGTGTAAATGTATGTGTGTTATTTAGGGCAGTGTGTTAATGTATGTGTGTTGTTTAGGGCAGTGTGTAAATGTATGTGTGTTGTTCAGGGCAGTGTGTGATTGGTGTTAGTTGTAAAGAACACTATGTAAATGTGTGTGATGTGTTGTTTAGGGCAGTGTGTAAATGTATGTGTGTTATTTAGGGCAGTGTGTTAATGTATGTGTGTTGTTTAGGGCAGTGTGTGATTGGTGTTAGTTGTAAAGAACACTGTGTAAATGTGTGTGATGTGTTGTTCAGGGCAGTGTGTAAATGTATGTGTGTTGTTTAGGACAGTGTGTGATTGGTGTTAGTTGTAAAGAACACTGTGTAAATGTGTGTGATGTGTTGTTTAGGGCAGTGTGTAAATGTATGTGTGTTATTTAGGGCAGTGTGTAAATGTATGTGTGTTATTTAGGGCAGTGTGTGATTGGTGTTAGTTGTAAAGAACACTGTGTACATGTGTGTGATGTGTTGTTCAGGGCAGTGTGTGATTGGTGTTAGTTGTAAAGAACACTGTGTAAATGTGTGTGATGTGTTGTTCAGGGCAGTGTGTGATTGGTGTTAGTTGTAAAGAACACTGTGTACATGTGTGTGATGTGTTGTTCAGGGCAGTGTGTGATTGGTGTTAGTTGTAAAGAACACTGTGTACATGTGTGTGATGTGTTGTTCAGGGCAGTGTGTGATTGGTGTTAGTTGTAAAGAACACTGTAAATGTGTGTGATGTGTTGTTCAGGGCAGTGTGTGATTGGTGTTAGTTGTAAAGAACACTGTGTACATGTGTGTGATGTGTTGTTCAGGGCAGTGTGTGATTGGTGTTGTAAAGAACACTGTGTACATGTGTGTGATGTGTTGTTTAGGGCAGTGTGTGATTGGTGTTAGTTGTAAAGAACACTGTGTACATGTGTGTGATGTGTTGTTCAGGGCAGTGTGTGATTGGTGTTAGTTGTAAAGAACACTGTGTAAATGTGTGTGATGTGTTGTTCAGGGCAGTGTGTGATTGGTGTTAGTTGTAAAGAACACTGTGTAAATGTATGTGTGTTGTTCAGGGCAGTGTGTGATTGGTGTTAGTTGTAAAGAACACTGTGTACATGTGTGTGATGTGTTGTTAAGGGCAGTGTGTGATTGGTGTTAGTTGTAAAGAACACTGTGTACATGTGTGTGATGTGTTGTTCAGGGCAGTGTGTGATTGGTGTTAGTTGTAAAGAACACTGTGTACATGTGTGTGATGTGTTGTTCAGGGCAGTGTGTGATTGGTGTTAGTTGTAAAGAACACTGTGTACATGTGTGTGATGTGTTGTTCAGGGCAGTGTGTGATTGGTGTTAGTTGTAAAGAACACTGTGTACATGTGTGTGATGTGTTGTTCAGGGCAGTGTGTGATTGGTGTTAGTTGTAAAGAACACTGTGTAAATGTGTGTGATGTGTTGTTTAGGGCAGTGTGTGATTGGTGTTAGTTGTAAAGAACACTGTGTACATGTGTGTGATGTGTTGTTCAGAGCAGTGTGTAAATGTATGTGTGTTATTTAGGGCAGTGTGTGATTGGTGTTAGTTGTAAAGAACACTGTGTACATGTGTGTGATGTGTTGTTAAGGGCAGTGTGTGATTGGTGTTAGTTGTAAAGAACACTGTGTACATGTGTGTGATGTGTTGTTCAGGGCAGTGTGTGATTGGTGTTAGTTGTAAAGAACACTGTGTAAATGTGTGTGATGTGTTGTTCAGGGCAGTGTGTGATTGGTGTTAGTTGTAAAGAACACTGTGTAAATGTATGTGTGTTGTTTAGGGCAGTGTGTGATTGGTGTTAGTTGTAAAGAACACTGTGTACATGTGTGTGATGTGTTGTTCAGGGCAGTGTGTGATTGGTGTTAGTTGTAAAGAACACTGTGTACATGTGTGTGATGTGTTGTTAAGGGCAGTGTGTGATTGGTGTTAGTTGTAAAGAACACTGTGTACATGTGTGTGATGTGTTGTTCAGGGCAGTGTGTGATTGGTGTTAGTTGTAAAGAACACTGTGTACATGTGTGTGATGTGTTGTTCAGGGCAGTGTGTGATTGGTGTTAGTTGTAAAGAACACTGTGTACATGTGTGTGATGTGTTGTTCAGGGCAGTGTGTGATTGGTGTTAGTTGTAAAGAACACTGTGTACATGTGTGTGATGTGTTGTTCAGGGCAGTGTGTGATTGGTGTTAGTTGTAAAGAACACTGTGTACATGTGTGTGATGTGTTGTTCAGGGCAGTGTGTGATTGGTGTTAGTTGTAAAGAACACTGTGTAAATGTGGGTGATGTGTTGTTCAGGGCCCGAGCTGGAAAAGATGATGGAGGAGCTGCGTAGTGACTTGGAGAACAACCCGCCTCTCAAAGGAGCGTACACACCTAAAAAGGGAGACAAGTGTGCAGCCAAGTTCTCACAAGATGACCAGTGGTGAGTCTTATGAATTGCTCCTCTTCATTTTGTATTGACCACCAACATTAGTGTACACACTATGTCCTCCCCGTTTAAACCACAGACATAACATTGCACGCTGTGTCCTCAACACACGAACCACTGACATCACTGTCCAGCTGGACCGCCTTCATGGTCTAGTGGTAGAGAGTCTGCCCGGAGAGTGGAAGGTCCGGGGTTCGATCACCGGTCACATCGTACCAAAAGACGTTAAATTATGGTACTTGTTGTTACCCTGTCTGACATCACTGTCCAGTCTGTTTCCTCCCCCATAAACCACTGACATCACTGTCCAGTCTGTTTCCTCCCCCCATAAACCACTGACATCACTGTCCAGTCTGTTTCCTCCCACATAAACCACTGATGCACTGTCCAGTCTGTTTGCTCCCCACATAAACCACTGATGCACTGCCCAGTCTGTTTGTTCCCCGCATAAACCACTGACGTCACTGTCCAGTCTTTTTGTTCCCCGCATAAACCACTGATGCACTGCCCAGTCTGTTTGCTCCCCACATAAACCACTGATGCACTGTCCAGTCTGTTTGCTCCCCACATAAACCACTGATGCACTGTCCAGTCTGTTTGCTCCCCACATAAACCACTGATGCACTGCCCAGTCTGTTTGTTCCCCACATAAACCACTGACGTCACTGTCCAGTCTGTTTGTTCCCCACATAAACCACTGACATCACTGTCCAGTCTGTTTGTTCCCCACATAAACCACTGATGCACTGCCCAGTCTGTTTGTTCCCCGCATAAACCACTGATGCACTGTCCAGTCTGTTTGTTCCCCGCATAAACCACTGACATCACTGTCCAGTCTGTTTGTTCCCCACATAAACCACTGACATCACTGCCCAGTCTGTTTGTTCCCCACATAAACCACTGACATCACTGTCCAGTCTGTTTGCTCCCCACATAAACCACTGATGCACTGTCCAGTCTGTTTGCTCCCCACATAAACCACTGATGCACTGCCCAGTCTGTTTGTTCCCCGCATAAACCACTGACGTCACTGTCCAGTCTGTTTGCTCCCCGCATAAACCACTGATGCACTGCCCAGTCTGTTTGTTCCCCACATAAACCACCGATGCACTGTCCAGTCTGTTTGCTCCCCGCATAAACCACTGATGCACTGCCCAGTCTGTTTGCTCCCCGCATAAACCACTGATGCACTGTCCAGTCTGTTTGCTCCCCACTTAAACCACTGATGCACTGCCCAGTCTGTTTGTTCCCCACATAAACCACCGATGCACTGTCCAGTCTGTTTGCTCCCCACATAAACCACTGACATCACTGTCCAGTCTGTTTCCTCCCCACATAAACCACTGACATCACTGTCCAGTCTGTTTGCTCCCCACATAAACCACTGACATCACTGTCCAGTCTGTTTCCTCCCCACATAAACCACTGACATCACTGTCCAGTCTGTTTCCTCCCCACATAAACCACTGATGCACTGTCCAGTCTTTTGTTCCCCACATAAACCACTGACATCACTGTCCAGTCTGTTTGCTCCCCACTTAAACCACTGATGCACTGTCCAGTCTTTTTGTTCCCCGCATAAACCACTGACGTCACTGTCCAGTCTGTTTGCTCCCCACATAAACCACTGATGCACTGTCCAGTCTGTTTGTTCCCCACATAAACCACCGATGCACTGTCCAGTCTGTTTGCTCCCCACATAAACCACTGACATCACTGTCCAGTCTGTTTGTTCCCCACATAAACCACTGATGCACTGTCCAGTCTTTTTGTTCCCCACATAAACCACTGACATCACTGTCCAGTCTGTTTGTTCCCCACATAAACCACTGATGCACTGTCCAGTCTGTTTGTTCCCCGCATAAACCACTGATGCACTGTCCAGTCTGTTTGTTCCCCACATAAACCACTGACATCACTGTCCAGTCTGTTTGTTCCCCACATAAACCACTGACATCACTGTCCAGTCTGTTTGTTCCCCACATAAACCACTGATGCACTGCCCAGTCTGTTTGCTCCCCACATAAACCACTGATGCACTGTCCAGTCTGTTTGTTCCCCGCATAAACCACTGATGCACTGTCCAGTCTGTTTGTTCCCCACATAAACCACTGACATCACTGTCCAGTCTGTTTGTTCCCCACATAAACCACTGACATCACTGTCCAGTCTGTTTGTTCCCCACATAAACCACTGACATCACTGTCCAGTCTGTTTGTTCCCCACATAAACCACTGATGCACTGCCCAGTCTGTTTGCTCCCCACATAAACCACTGATGCACTGTCCAGTCTGTTTGTTCCCCGCATAAACCACTGATGCACTGTCCAGTCTGTTTGTTCCCCACATAAACCACTGACATCACTGTCCAGTCTGTTTGTTCCCCACATAAACCACTGATGCACTGCCCAGTCTGTTTGTTCCCCGCATAAACCACTGATGCACTGTCCAGTCTGTTTGCTCCCGTCATAAACCACTGATGCACTGTCCAGTCTGTTTCCTCCCCACATAAACCCCTGACATCACTGTCCAGTCTGTTTCCTCCCCACATAAACCACTGACATCACTGTCCAGTCTGTTTGCTCCCCACATAAACCACCGATGCACTGTCCAGTCTGTTTGTTCCCCACATAAACCACTGACATCACTGTCCAGTCTGTTTCCTCCCCACATAAACCACTGACATCACTGTCCAGTCTGTTTGCTCCCCGAATAAACCACTGATGCACTGCCAAGTCTGTTTGCTCCCCGAATAAACCACTGATGCACTGCCAAGTCTGTTTGCTCCCCACATAAACCACTGATGCACTGTCCAGTCTGTTTCCTCCCCACATAAACCACTGATGCACTGTCCAGCCAGGGTCCATCCAATGTCCATACAATGTATGTCTCGTTTGTGTTCTTTATTAACAAGGGTTGTTTCCTTTCAGGTATCGGGCTAAAGTAGAAAAAGTGGAATCAAATGACAGAGTGACAGTCTTGTACATCGATTATGGGAATGTAAGTTGATTGACTATTCGTGTGGATGCTGGTTCTATCCCTGATCCCTGTCTTCCCTAACAGTATTTGATATGGATATTTGTTGTGTCCACCCACAGAGGGAGGTGACATCGTCGACAGAGATGGCAGCCCTGCCTGGAAGTTACCAGTCAATCCCCCCACAAGCCACAGAGTACATCTTGGCCTGTGTTGCCTTGCCAGATGATGTAAGTGACCCTCGCTGCACTCAAATCGATAGTTGTCAAGTTGTCTATTCTGTAATTTCTTGAGTATAGTTCACACCCAAGTATAATTCGTACTCCCTATTGGGTTTTACGTATTTCTGAAAATAAAATATTTGAGTATTATGCGCAGAAAAATAATTACATCATATCCCTTCAGCGAATTCAGGTTAACGAACAGGTGATAACAAACTTGACACTAGATATGTTGATTTACTGTTTAAATTTTATTTTCTGTTCTGCTACACATTGTTTTATATGCAGGGATTAAAATTACCTTGTGTGTTTTCTCATAAACTAAGCCCGAAACAGCAATCAGCTGTACACACATTTTCTCCGAATCTACTGGTGATTCGGTTAAAAATTTACCAATAATATAACTTAAGTAATTGCAATGATCAAAAGAAATGTATCAGAAACTATTATTTTATCAGAAATAATATATTTCAATATTATGTTATTTTAGTTGTAGCGTTACTATATATATTTAAAATTATAATAATAACCATAAGCACAGCACATTGGTACAGCTTATCGATATTGGTGGATATTTTTATCCCCCGCCGGGCCAGAATGGCCGAAGGGGGATTATGTCATGGCGCAGTCGGTCCATCTGTCTGTCTGTCCGTCCGTCCCACAGAGGGTACTAAGGTTGTGAAATCAACTCCTCCTCCAGCTTTTAGAGAATATCCCTGACACTCTACACACAAGATGTCATCATGTTGATGATACACATATCGCAGTCCTGTTTCATTTCGACAAATTCTGACAGAGTTACTGCCCCTGTTTTACGGACCTTCATGAAATCTACCCCTCCTCCAGTTTTCAGAGTATATCACAATATCTAACTATAACTATAACTATAGTTAGTTTCCTTGTATAAGGCTTTAGTGGGTGAGCTACATCCTTGTGGCATTAGCATTCAGACTGGATTTCTCCCAACAAAACATTCTGCACAATTTGTTTCAAATGCAGTGCCATCTACTGTTATTATTTCATAAAATACAAAGAAAATATAAACTCGTTAAAAAAATTCATGCGGGGGATGTTGTGCTCTCAGAACACTCTTGTTAACGTATGGAACAATTTGATGAGTCACCGTTGAGGCTCCTGCGCTCGTGAAAGCTCCATGTTGACATATGATAGTCAACGTACAACAAATATTACTTTGAACTAGTCAAAGTATGGCATTTATGATATATGTATCCATTCTCTGTCAAGGCATCAATAGCGTTAATCTGACCTTGGTTGCTGTTTATAATGGTGAGTTGTGCGATCTGCCGATCACGTCATACACTATTTCACACTATACTCAAGAAAATGTTCTTCTCTCGACATAATGTTCTATTTTTGTCCCATGTTAAAAGCAAAATGGATCCCTCCTGTCATGGAATCAGTTGTTAGGTATATATCAGTGGGTTTGTCCCTTGTCTGATGATGGGTTTGAACATCATACCATCTTTGTTATACCCACAAGCATGACTTCCAAGACTTCCAAGACTTCCAACTTTACTGAGTTTCAGCTTATATCTCACTTTTAGGGGAGACATCTTGATATCATTGTTAAACACCTCTGGTGATGTTCAACCCGTCATGTGACTCCCCCAAATGTCTGCTTCAGGAGGATGCTAAGAATGAAGCCTTGGATGCGCTGTACTCTGACATCATCAACAAGCAGCTCATGCTCAACACAGAATACAAAGGACCACCAGATTATGTGACACTTGTCACAGAGGCAAAAGAAGACATTGCCCTTGGTCTCATTTCGAAAGGGTTCCTCCTGGTAGAGCCTCGTCGGGAACGTCGGCTGGCCAAGATTGTGTCTGACTACACTAAGGCACAGGAAAAGGCTAAATCACAGAGGGTAAGAATATTCAAGACAACACGTTCATGATCAGCAAAAGATAATCTGTGAACAGAGTTTGAGAAGTTACAAGGATCAAGTGTTTAAACCCCATGTCACTCAAGAGTTTCATTTGATGATGTAGGGAGTTGGCAGTATGCGTCTGCTTTGTAAGAAATTTGTGTCCTTCCTATGAGACATGGTAGATGTGACTTTATCCTGAATCCTTTATCCTTTGTGTTGGATTGTAAATGATGAGTAGATGGTCTTCGCAACATTGTTTCCTTTCAGCAGTTAGTTGTGGTCACTTTAGTATTGGAATTTATTGTCTGAATTTGACCGTCACTAGGGGTGATTTTGTCTCTTGAATATCGTACAAAGATAATTGACATCACAGGATATTCTAAAATGATTAATGATTCTCAAAGCAAGCACCATGTGGAATAAATAAGGTCATGAGACTCACTTTTGTGGTTACTTTCTTTAAAAGTATGAATGATAAATGAAATGGTGGGGGAGAGAGAGGGGGGGGGTTATATGATTGAAACAGACATTGATGTCCTGCTTTGGAGTCCTGATGTTATTAATTTTCCCACAACATGAATTGGCATCCGACCAAAGTGCACAAAACATTCTTATAGAGCTTGGTTGAGGCATGGAACTTTCTGATCTAAGTCTTAGATTCCAGTTATACAGCCATATGTACTGTCACATGTGTATTTCATGTCAGGCCACCTGAATGCATGCATGGCAAAAGGCATGTTTCCCCAAACTGGAAATAATGTTTTCTTACTAGAAATGAGTGTTGGCATGGTATGGGGCTTGGAGGAAATGGCAGTGAAGGGGCTGCTGCAGTGTTTGCAAGTACTATACCCACTTGTTTCCTGTTGTGTTGCAGTTGAATCTGTGGCGCTATGGGGACTTCACCCAGGATGATGCCAAGGAGTTCGGCTACTCACGTTGAGCAGTCAACACTCTGCTCTTCACTCGCAGCAGTTACACAAGTGGAAGCTAGGATATATAAACAATTTTTAAGACAGAATATATTTACATTACAAGCAGACTCCTATTTTCTATTATTTTGACTCCCTAGTTTCCTCAATAATGGATGTATTGCTTCAGTCAACAGAGGACTCTACTTGCAAACTGAAAACTACTAACACAGGTGTATGCAGCGTCATGTGTCAAGAGTGAAATAAGTACATTTGACAGAATGTCACAAGTCATTGTAGCAAGATGTGGCTTTGGCTCAGTCTTGAAAAGCATTTACTTACTCAAGTGTATCCCTTGTTTAAAGCCTAGCCTGGGCTCATCTCACTGTAGATTGTTCATGTAGTCCTGTCATGGTAGTTGGTCTCATCCCCTGAGTGTTTGTTGCTGTGGGTCTACACAAAGGATACACTCCAGTATCAATCAAAGTAGAAACTCTAGAAACTCATCAGATTCATTGCCAGGTGTGGAAACTTCAGTCAAGGAAATTTCTTTTTTGTCAAAACCTGTGAGTGTTACTTTATCTTGGAATATGGTGCCAAATCAATTCTGCAGTTAATAGAGCATCTGTTTACTATTTATTTGTTCTGCATACTCCCTACTTATGCAAACCTCTGTCTGGAGTTGATCCACACCAGCTTGTATATCTCTGCGCATTTCTGACAAATACTGCCTTGTTGACAAGTCTGTTGGTAATATATAATGCACACAAGACACGTGCTCAAAATTATGATGGAATCTTCCCCCAAAAATAAAACTATATTTATGAATGTTTCCCAAATCATTTGTCTGTTGTCAATTTGCTGTTTCACAACTGCTGGTTATCAAAGGAAGTGCAGAACTTGGACCAGTGGGACTTGCATTGTGATCCACTACTAAAGCCAGGGAGGAGAGTCATCAGAAGCCAGCTGGAATGTCTGCCTTTGACTATCACACCATGTCTGAGGTTGTAGGGAATGAAATGGTTCAATCACAGCTGTTTGAGAAACAATGAAGTAACATTTGTACCAAAGTTCTCACATGGCCTTCAGGAACTTGAACCATTTGTCCCAAGATTCCAGGTGATTTGTAGTTGTGGACAACAGCAAGACGTACGCTTGGTTAGTGGCAGGTAATGTATTATGTGTGAAGAAATTTTAGCAGGGATTCAAGGAGTGGCTGCACTGGCAGATGAAATTCCTCGATCAGCTGTCACATGCTTGACTCAAGCCACACTTAATATCTCACTGGGACTGTTAATGAGGCTTAAAAGATGCTCAGACAATTCAGATCACATTCTAGACATGAATGAGGTATTCATAATTTCTTCTACCCGCACATCAATTCCCCAGTTTTGCATGTACGATGAAAATGTCATTTGCAATATTATGTTATATGTGGAATCACCATGGTAACATTTGTATGTTTCTTGCCATAGCAGTATTTGTTTTAGCCAGCTATGGCCCATTTCTATATCTGTATGTGACCTAGTAGAGCAAGGTCACCCAATCCCTCTAGTTGCCTCATACCACAGGCATGGCTTGCTGAAGACCAATTCTAACCTGGATCGTCACAGGGTGTGGTTCATTTCAAGAGCATAACTCATTTACCTTTTAATAGATCTTCATGACCTCGTGCTTTATGATGTTCAGGAGTAATTTAGCAGCCCCATGTAAGGGTAGGCTTCTTAAGTTGTTGTTTTTTTCAACCATACACTTGTAACATGTTAGAGACTATATACACGTCCAATAAACCTCTGGAAAAAATCTTAAATGATTGTATGAACTTAAGGGTCAAGGTTACACAGTATGAACTAGGCATAAGACACTTGTGTGCATGATAGCTTGACTGAAAAGGGAAATTGATTAAATGTATTATAAATGTTCTCCAAGGTGGGGTCTCGATCTCATCAACTTTTGTCTGACCTCGATAAAAGCTTATAATTCAGTAAGGCCACACAATTTCAGAATATAGCTTTTCAATTATAAGTATATATGGTGCCTATCGATTATCCTTCATTCTTTTAAAATCTGGAATCTGAACAAGACCAGTTTCCTTGTTTTATTATTGGGGGAGGAGACTGGAATGGTGTTCAAAATTTTATCCATTGTACCTAAAATTATGAGCATAGAAATATTTCCCCAATTAATATATAAAGGAAAAAATAGGACTTGCCGAGTATTAAATCCTGTGGGAAAAAAAAGTATATTTGGAGACAAAACAGTCCTATTGAAGAAAGTAGACGGGATACCGTTCTTGTTTCCAAAGAACATCTATCTCTTATCAAAACTACCATCATAGGGATTAATTATTAATCTGACCATTAATATCTTTAGAACTACCATTGCACACAATAGTATGAGGTCCAGGATTTACTACGTGACTTGCGTACACAAATTTGGCTAAAAACACTATTTATTTATAAGATATTAATTGCCCAGATTTCAAGGTAAATCATCCGTTTTTGTTTGAATTTTTGAAGATGAGAATTATGAGTAGAAGTATAACTTTTTCTAGTAAAGAAAAAGAAAGACAGAATGCGAATAGAAAAATGGTATCGGTCTACTAAAATTTAGATAATGAAGAAAAAGCAAATTTGAATGCTAAAAAGTAGGAACCAAAAATGTAAAGAACTGAAAAAATCAAAGGTATCATATTAAGGAGTAAACAATGGTTTGAAGAAGAACCCCCCCCCCCCCCCCCCCCCTGAAAACTTGAGAAAAAAATCTATCAGTAAAAATATGCGAGAAATTATAAACAAATGTAATGAGATTTTAACAATTACCTCAGATATTTTAAAGGATTTTTTCAAATCTTCATGTACCTGTGATCATGACAAGGATTGGAAAACTAAATTCCTTCCCACATATTCAGAAAAATACCTAAACATTGATAGATAAGAACAGTGAAGTGCCATTATCATTTGAGGAATGTGCGGAGTCTTTACAACAAATGGAAACGTCCAGGCTTCTATGGCTTTTCAGTTGAATTTTATAAAAATAATTGGAAGGACATCGATATATATTTACTTGCTCATATGAAACCGGTAATCTTTCTAACTTCCAGAGACAAGTTACATGTATCCGGAAAGAAAAGGCATGGACATCAGTATTTGCAAAACTGGCACCCAATTACTTTGCTTGGGGATCGATTATAAATTAGATTCTGGGGCAATTGCACATAGTATCAAACATGTATTAGCAGACATTATAAGTGAAACTTTCATGGGTGAAAATACCTGACTATTATGTGATATGAATTGCAGTAGTATAGGTAATGGGGGTTCTGTCGCAACTCCACTGGAGCCAGATTTATATACCTATACTGCTTCTACAGGTGGCATTTTTTATGTGTAAATGACTATGCGATTCAACGATCATCATCAGATTAAGCTAAATTGACTCTAGCTCACCACCACCTGGAGTCAATCAATGATGTCATTAGTACAGATGAGACTAAATTGTATTCTCTATTATTTTTACTAATACGTATACCATTTTTTTTAACAAAGTGATATTCAACATTTTTACGAAGTTCTTCGTTCATTTTACTAGGAGACCAGACTATATACTCTTCTTGGTAGTTGGAAAGAAACAATTTATAACCGTATTTGGTTGGTTTGACATCACTGATATAATATATACCTTGTGGTAATTCTCTCCATTTGATAATTTTGTCCCTGAGCATAAATGCTTCAGTAGCTTTTTCGAGTTCTTCCTTTGTTGGTTTGTAATTCTCCATTATTATATACTTATGTAAGCATTCGTTTAAATGAATGTAAGATTTTTTATGTGGTGCGATCTAATGAAAGGAAGCAATCTATTTTTAATCTCCATCAAGTTCTTTGGTTTTGGCACAGAATAATTTATGCGCTTGTTGTCTCCCCTGTTCTATGAACTTTTTTTTTCTCGTCCTCATTAATACCACTGGTCTTACGAGAATTGGACCGAATCTCCTGCTTCATTACGTCGTATTTGGTGAGTTCCGACAGCACTAAACGAAACTCCTCCTCGGATATCTTACAATCAGCCATTGCTGTTGAAATATGATCCTCAATGCTGTTCAACTTTGCTTAGGCGAGTATCCGAATATTATCATGTTTTAATGCTTTCTTTTGCAACTTACGAGAGATGAATTTTATCGTTATTCCTGCCAGTCCTGAGACTCCAGCCGCTATTTCCATGCCAAGTACAATAGGCGCCACGATTATAGTTGATAATAAACTGACACCGGCTACACCAAGTCCCATGCCAGCTGTTACAAGCGCGGTGTCAACTCCGTCGAGAGCATTCACGGCTCTGCGATACTTTTTATACAATCCAAGTCTAAACTCCGGCTCCTTCTATATTCGATGTTTTATGTCACTTATTTGATGTAATTGAAATCCATCAACAGTATCCATCTTTTCAGATGCCTCATCGAGCGCCGGATATAAACCCATAGTGTATATTATTATATCATATAATAGTCTTCAATTGGTCTTGCTTAAATGTTTTGAGAGTATACATCAACCTTATCAAATGTATATTATACGGCATGAATATCTTAGTAAGAGAAATGCTGTCACTTTTAATAATTTGGACCCCCTCAAGGGTTGCAACGGGTGATGCTCCAATATGAATAATACTGCAACTTGGACGTTGGTGTTTCTTGAGCCATTTAATCGATAGACCTGGTAATATTTCGAAGGCATCTTCCGGTGCATCTCCGAACAAGACTTCAATAATAAGCGTAGAAAGATTAGGTATTGCACTCAAGTTATCTTTTATATCATTGAATTCAGTAACCAAATTTAAACTAACATTTTTTACTGCCGGACGGCTGTGTAACATATGACCTGGGTTTTCTGGCAGGGGAGAGACTGACACACTTTTTCGGTTTGATGGGATATAAGCCCCGAGTACGATCCCACTATTCATTATCTTAGTTAATTGATGTCCCTTACCCATCATCACATACGGTGGGGTAATGACGATATTCAGTAGCCACTCGATGTTTGCTTCGATCATAGTCCATTTATTATCATCGTTGCGAGTACGATTATACGAAGTGTTTTTATAGAGTCTACTTACGTCAACATCGGTTAAATCTCCTAGATTACCTGTGAATGTAACTTCCTTCCGCTTGTATACATTATCTTGTAAGTGTAAAGCGTATAACTTACCATCGGTACCAGGTTTACCGAATCCTTCTGTGTCTCCGAGATCGGAAAGTGCAATTGTATTACATTGTCTGAGTGTTCCACGGCCTGATGAATCAACCAGTATTTATAATATGGAGTGTCAAGTATCCTATATGTACAGGTTGATGTTTTACATCTAATACAGAAATTTTGAGGTCTGAAATAATACCACGCTTTAATTTTTTATATTGTAATGATGAGAAAGATTCCGTTCTACCGCTATTGTATTTTTCATCTTTGACTGGAACAGCTCTGAGTAGAGTTGAAGGACTTTCTAGTTGCATATTATCCGTCGTGCTTATTTGATCAAGTTGGATGCACAACTCTTTATAGGGAACTAAATCGGGTAATTTAACTCCTTGCAATGTTTCAGTGGGTGGTATTATTGATTTTTGCCAATCAAATCCAAGTGTGTCTGCTATGCTCAGGGCAAGAATTACTTTTTCTTCTCCAACGCTTAATTTCAGCATCCCATTCAACTCATTTTGTGTGAATATAATTCCATTAGGCTTAAAAATTTCATCATTGAGTGAGCATACGCTGTAATACCCATCAGGTATAATGTGCACTTCTCCTTTTATCCATATCTCATTATTACCTTTTGCAGCACTTATATTGGTCCACCGTGGGTAATACGTTACATCGCATAGAGCGACTTCAAGTTGACCATCCGAGTTATCGATAGTATGAAGCAGTTCAATAGACTGACCATTTGTTACTCCCGGGAGTGTAACATACATATTAAATATACAATGATACTATATCATAACTTTAATATGAAATCAACTACTAATCAGTCGATTTTAGTAAGTGCCTCTGGTGCTAATTTTGTTGTTGAATTCCCTGATATCTTTGAAAAATACAGGTTCACGGCAACTAGCGATAAAATGGTGCACGATTGGTTCCACAATCCAATGCAATTTTGGCAGAATCAGTTAAACTTTGCCATATGGTGTGCCACAACAGGATGTGTTGTATCTCTTTATGCCCCAGGATTTGAACTAAATAAGTCTCTTTTATCATTTCACGTGTACTATCAGATAAGACGTATACTTAAAGAAATTAGTGCCTCATTACCGCAGGATCGAGCATGGAATGCATCAAATAATCCATACAATAGGTTCGCGTATGAACGTATTTGTCAGGAATTTAATATTTCTACGAGTAAAGATTGGCGTATTAAAGGACTTAACCATGGTCTAGGTGTTCCGTACAGCGGACAAAAAACAGTTAAAGAAGAAAGCGATGATTTAGTTAAAAAAACTAATCAACCATTCAATCCATTTAAGTTGTTACAGAAACACAATCTTTTTGTAAGATTACATAATTTTAATCATTGCTGGGAACTTTCGAGTAACGATTGGAGAGGAGATCTTATGAGTTTTAAGGGTGGTTTGGCTTATATTGTTACAAAATTTGTACAACTGAACGATACCGCAAACGCTTGGAATGAATTCTTAATGATAAAACAGAAAATAATTTTACTAACCCAGGAGTTGTAAGAGTTAATGAATCAATAAGAACTTATGTATGGGCAATTCTTGATGCACAATTGCAAACACGAACGTCCATTATTGGTTCTGGGACCGCGCTCGATGCACAAAAACAGTTTGTCGCAAACGTGGAGGATGCTTTTAATTCACCAGTTGACATACCATCTTCTATAAAGCCTTATCAGGATGTATTACAGTATGCTCAATCCAAAGTAGACTACGTTTATGCGCCGGGACTATACATGTCTCCGAGTAATATGGAACTTAAGATCGGTCAAGTGATCGGTTATAATAATAAAATTGTTATTGCTACCGATCAACAAAAAAAAGGTATTAATTCAGATATTAACACCGAATTAATAACGCAAACAAACACAGGCGAAACGGGAATAGTCAAGCCACAGACACCAAACCACCCATCTACCAACACACAACCACAAGTGCCACCGCATATTGTAGTTAAAAATCAACAACATATCAATGAAAAAACAGTGCTTATAGTAGGTGGAGTCGCCGCTGGTTTACTCATGATTTGGTTAAATAGTCTTTAGCGGATACGTACAACAGCCCTGCAATTGCTAAGATCAGTGCCCACAAGTTTTGACTAAGCCAAGTGGTGGTCTTAGCTAATAAATTCAAGAGCCAGGAAACAATACTCCCTATTATACCGGGAAGTGCAGACACGGCTTTCCCAGCGAGCTTTCCCAGTGCTGAACCTAATGCTTTTAAATGCTTTTTTATCCACTCTTTTATACCATCCCTATCACTAGGGGGTGTGGGTGGTCCGCTGCCACCAGTTAACGCGAGAGTCAAAGTCGATATAATAAATCCCAATGCGGTTAAAATACTGGCTATGGTTATTCCCTGTTCTCTGAACAATGTTTTAATTTTATCAGCCAGTGTAGTATCATTGTTGAGGACTTGATCGATAGTTTCTCGAATTCGACTGATTTGTGAACAAAGTGCCTTTCAATTACTGGAAGCAGCCTTGAGGTGGGCCGATCTTTCGTCTTCTAAGTTACGCAATCTTTCTGCAACGCGACGTCTACTGAATTCATCACCCGCCTGTTCAAGTTTTGTTTTCTCATAAGCTATATGCTTGTCGAGTTCGGATAGCTTGGCTATATATTTTTAATGAGTTCTCCCCGCATTGTTTGCATTGCCTTGTCAAGACCTCGTAATACCCTAATACTGAACTCCGAGGATGGTACACTGACCGCGGAATTATCGTAGTAGGTATCCAAGATTTCTCCGAGTCCGTCCAAGGCTACCTTCGAGCTTTCTTCCAAATTATCTATGTTACTGAGTTCAGTACACACAGTCTGAAGAACCTTAGTTGTCTTCGCGGAAAGTTTTTCTCGTGAGTAGTCTACAAAACCTAATTCATTACGAATAATGTTGATGCCGTGTTTACTGGCTATCGTAGACAAGGCTAGGGGCTTACGAGTACGAGAATTCATAAGATCATTATCTGGAGAGCCACTCGAACGCAATATTCCTTTACTATCTATCGTAAACTTTGAATAGTCACGACCAATTGGGCTAACATCTTTAAAGGTATTGTAATAATCATCAACGGTTGATTGTAAAAGTTCATCGTAAAGATTCGTAAAGCTGGTTTCATCGGTACCCTCTTTGATTGTACTAGGGTTATCAAAATCATCTAGATTTAAATCATCCATTTTTATATTAAACATAAGGTTACTTAATTTCAATAAAACAATGTCTTCGCAATACGGACACAAGTTAAACCCACAACGTAGACTTCGGGATCCATTAGGGGTCAAAGCTATTCGCCAGTCTGTAACTATAACTAATAACCCGAGGACCATTGATCAGAATCAAACGCTTCTGGTTCGCTTTCCTAATCTCGGCACACACGATGTTTTAGTTCCGGGAACTGTTCGACTAGCATTTACAATTAGTTTGACTTCTGCCGACGTTAACAGGGAGCCTGTTCAGAATATGGGTCGTGCTATCGTTAAGAAAAGCGCGATTAAAATTAGTGGTAATGAGGTTTTGAGAATTGATGATAGCGATGTATACTATTGTTACATGGATCTCTGGAGAACGGATAAAGAGCGTGAAAACTTACAGTACCAAGGTATTTGTAATCGGAACACATTGAGACTTCATGTGGGTGCTGAGAATGGTGATAATACCGTCGTAAAAGATCTCGCTGCTTTAACTCTTTCATCACTGGCTGCCCCAGAGTTATGTCCCTTGAAACCCTGCAGTCCCTGACACTGACAAGGCCTGTACACTGGCCTCCCTGGCAGTATTATTGGAAAATCACACCATCATTTTTCATGCACTTTTTCTACCAGAAACTTGCTTTTAATATACATTTATCATATACCATTGTAAAGAGGATTAAGTATACTTTAATATTCTTTGTTGTTATTGTCTCTAACCTTTGTCATTATCTAATTACAGGTGTTTACAAATGAAATAAAACTTGAAAACACTGAAAAAATGAAAACAGACAATGAATTTTGGCTCAAATTGTATTAAAAATCACAAAAATAAATCACAGATACAAGGTAAACATAACACAGTGGTCTTGTCATCTTGGACGGCACAGGTAATCGCAGGTGTTACAGGTAAATTCTCTTCATGCACATCTGTAAACAAATAAACAAGTTTACAACTCTTGGTACTGACTTTGTTTTCTATACTGATGTCACATATTACTTATGATACACCTACAGCCTCTTAGGTAAACTCGTTAACACAGGTAAACTTGTTAACGCAGGTAAACTCGTTAACACAGGTAAAAACAAATATTTGATTTATTTTGTTCTTTTTCAGGATTTGAAACAAAAATTAAGTATTTAAATTTTTAAAAAGTAATTTATCACATTACCTGAACATTGAACCACAGCTACTATAAGAATGACATCACAGGGAAGATATCACAGATTGATCTGAAGAGGGAAAGATTGTAAAAGGACAGAAAGATCGTAAATTCAAGTTCTGCAAATATAAAAGTTGTGATAACATATTTACAATACACTGCTATTTACAACTGCATAATAAATTAAATCAGTACTTTATTAAATCAATTAATAAATAAATAATTTATATAGTTACTAAAATTTAAATTAAGATGTAAAAAACAAGAGAACAAACATGATTATAGAAATAAATTTTATTCAAATTGAGCGAAATATAAGGACATACGACAAACCGGCAAACTACATTTCGGATTGCGATCAGAAAAATAAATTAAAAAAAAAAGAAACAAATACGTCATGCCACTCACCTTTGTTGTTGTTGTGATCGCTCGTTCACATGTAGGCTGCATTCTCATTCGTCGCACTGATAATCTGTTCAAACACAGAATCATTGTAAAACAGTTGGAAAAAATCAATAGCATGACTCTTCACTCACCGTGTCAATATATATATTCTTGAGTCTGGTCGCCTCTTCAAAATCCCTCATGTCTCCACTGTTGTGGTCCCTCTGCCACTCCCATTCTTGAAAGTTGGCGGGGGGGACACCTCGTCGAAACCGTCAAAATCTTCACCAAAATATTCGTGAAATTCCCTCTCCCCTTCGCTTAAATTATTCAATTCAAACACATTATTATTCCCGATAGAGTCGTTGTTAATCATCTGATCGCTATCCGAATCGTAGTTGGCCGCCATTACGCTTGATTTACGATTCAAGCGAGAAAAATACCTGTCGCGAAAACAGGTGACATCCGCGATTTTCGCGCCAAAAAGACGGGGAAATTCCATAGAATGACGTGTCAATCACATGTAGATCTCGTTTCCATATTTAGAACGAGATTACACACGAGAAAGGAAGTAGAAAGAGCGATTTTGTAAACACGCTCGCGCCGCCCGATTTATCGGGCAGCCGTGTGGGGCTTGGACAGTTCTCGCCTGATTTTTCGGGCAGCCGGGTACTGGGACACGGTTTATGCTGCCCGATAAATCGGGCAGTCGGGGCGAAAGGGTTAATCAAGCATCCCTAGGCGATAGGTTAGAATACGAACTAACTTTTAATGACTATGGCAGAGTAAACAGAGCTGCTGAAGATGCTAGCTATTCCATTGACAATATCTCGCTGGAGTATGATATATGATAACAGATCCTGAATTAGCCAGACAAATTCGTAACCAGTATACCGGCTATTTTGTACGATCGCGTGCTTCGACATCGAAAGATCACATGGAACAAAAAAGATACGACTTGGAATATCAATCTAAACGTTCCCACGAGATTGTTGAAGGGTATTTTAATGTTGTTTGAGGACCCCTCCGATGCATTTAAAAGAAATACCGAGAAGTTCTACAATCCCAAGATTACAAAAGAAAGATATGCTGAGTATGCCGTCCGGAGAATACTAAATATGAAAGCATATCTTTCTTATTGGTGAGTTCTTTACTCACGCTGCAATCGTTTATGGGTTGAAAAGGGGTGATTTTCCTTTGTATTTTTCATGACATACTCGTAAACAGTCTTGTAAACGATCGCCAGGATCAACTTGAGTAGCGCGAGTAAAGAACTCACCAATAAGAAAGATATGCTTTCATATTTAGCATTCTCCGGACGGCATACTCAGAATAGTGTTTGGGTGAATTAATAACGCAAACAAACACAGGCGAAACGGGAATAGTCAAGCCACAGACACCAAACCACCCATCTACCAACACACAACCACAAGTGCCACCGCATATTGTAGTTAAAAATCAACAACATATCAATGAAAAAACAGTGCTTATAGTAGGTGGAGTCGCCGCTGGTTTACTCATGATTTGGTTAAATAGTCTTTAGCGGATACGTACAACAGCCCTGCAATTGCTAAGATCAGTGCCCACAAGTTTTGACTAAGCCAAGTGGTGGTCTTAGCTAATAAATTCAAGAGCCAGGAAACAATACTCCCTATTATACCGGGAAGTGCAGACTCGGCTTTCCCAGCGAGCTTTCCCAGTGCTGAACCTAATGCTTTTAAATGCTTTTTTATCCACTCTTTTATACCATCCCTATCACTAGGGGGTGTGGGTGGTCCGCTGCCACCAGTTAACGCGAGAGTCAAAGTCGATATAATAAATCCCAATGCGGTTAAAATACTGGCTATGGTTATTCCCTGTTCTCTGAACAATGTTTTAATTTTATCAGCCAGTGTAGTATCATTGTTGAGGACTTGATCGATAGTTTCTCGAATTCGACTGATTTGTGAACAAAGTGCCTTTCAATTACTGGAAGCAGCCTTGAGGTGGGCCGATCTTTCGTCTTCTAAGTTACGCAATCTTTCTGCAACGCGACGTCTACTGAATTCATCACCCGCCTGTTCAAGTTTTGTTTTCTCATAAGCTATATGCTTGTCGAGTTCGGATAGCTTGGCTATATATTTTTAATGAGTTCTCCCCGCATTGTTTGCATTGCCTTGTCAAGACCTCGTAATACCCTAATACTGAACTCCGAGGATGGTACACTGACCGCGGAATTATCGTAGTAGGTATCCAAGATTTCTCCGAGTCCGTCCAAGGCTACCTTCGAGCTTTCTTCCAAATTATCTATGTTACTGAGTTCAGTACACACAGTCTGAAGAACCTTAGTTGTCTTCGCGGAAAGTTTTTCTCGTGAGTAGTCTACAAAACCTAATTCATTACGAATAATGTTGATGCCGTGTTTACTGGCTATCGTAGACAAGGCTAGGGGCTTACGAGTACGAGAATTCATAAGATCATTATCTGGAGAGCCACTCGAACGCAATATTCCTTTACTATCTATCGTAAACTTTGAATAGTCACGACCAATTGGGCTAACATCTTTAAAGGTATTGTAATAATCATCAACGGTTGATTGTAAAAGTTCATCGTAAAGATTCGTAAAGCTGGTTTCATCGGTACCCTCTTTGATTGTACTAGGGTTATCAAAATCATCTAGATTTAAATCATCCATTTTTATATTAAACATAAGGTTACTTAATTTCAATAAAACAATGTCTTCGCAATACGGACACAAGTTAAACCCACAACGTAGACTTCGGGATCCATTAGGGGTCAAAGCTATTCGCCAGTCTGTAACTATAACTAATAACCCGAGGACCATTGATCAGAATCAAACGCTTCTGGTTCGCTTTCCTAATCTCGGCACACACGATGTTTTAGTTCCGGGAACTGTTCGACTAGCATTTACAATTAGTTTGACTTCTGCCGACGTTAACAGGGAGCCTGTTCAGAATATGGGTCGTGCTATCGTTAAGAAAAGCGCGATTAAAATTAGTGGTAATGAGGTTTTGAGAATTGATGATAGCGATGTATACTATTGTTACATGGATCTCTGGAGAACGGATAAAGAGCGTGAAAACTTACAGTACCAAGGTATTTGTAATCGGAACACATTGAGACTTCATGTGGGTGCTGAGAATGGTGATAATACCGTCGTAAAAGATCTCGCTGCTTTAACTCTTTCATCACTGGCTGCCCCAGAGTTATGTCCCTTGAAACCCTGCAGTCCCTGACACTGACAAGGCCTGTACACTGGCCTCCCTGGCAGTATTATTGGAAAATCACACCATCATTTTTCATGCACTTTTTCTACCAGAAACTTGCTTTTAATATACATTTATCATATACCATTGTAAAGAGGATTAAGTATACTTTAATATTCTTTGTTGTTATTGTCTCTAACCTTTGTCATTATCTAATTACAGGTGTTTACAAATGAAATAAAACTTGAAAACACTGAAAAAATGAAAACAGACAATGAATTTTGGCTCAAATTGTATTAAAAATCACAAAAATAAATCACAGATACAAGGTAAACATAACACAGTGGTCTTGTCATCTTGGACGGCACAGGTAATCGCAGGTGTTACAGGTAAATTCT
This sequence comes from Haliotis cracherodii, assembly GCF_022045235.1. NCBI lineage: Eukaryota > Metazoa > Mollusca > Gastropoda > Lepetellida > Haliotidae > Haliotis > Haliotis cracherodii. Next base: position 39,160,946 of record NW_027266286.1, read on the forward strand.
CTTCATGCACATCTGTAAACAAATAAACAAGTTTACAACTCTTGGTACTGACTTTGTTTTCTATACTGATGTCACATATTACTTATGATACACCTACAGCCTCTTAGGTAAACTCGTTAACACAGGTAAACTTGTTAACGCAGGTAAACTCGTTAACACAGGTAAAAACAAATATTTGATTTATTTTGTTCTTTTTCAGGATTTGAAACAAAAATTAAGTATTTAAATTTTTAAAAAGTAATTTATCACATTACCTGAACATTGAACCACAGCTACTATAAGAATGACATCACAGGGAAGATATCACAGATTGATCTGAAGAGGGAAAGATTGTAAAAGGACAGAAAGATCGTAAATTCAAGTTCTGCAAATATAAAAGTTGTGATAACATATTTACAATACACTGCTATTTACAACTGCATAATAAATTAAATCAGTACTTTATTAAATCAATTAATAAATAAATAATTTATATAGTTACTAAAATTTAAATTAAGATGTAAAAAACAAGAGAACAAACATGATTATAGAAATAAATTTTATTCAAATTGAGCGAAATATAAGGACATACGACAAACCGGCAAACTACATTTCGGATTGCGATCAGAAAAATAAATTAAAAAAAAAAGAAACAAATACGTCATGCCACTCACCTTTGTTGTTGTTGTGATCGCTCGTTCACATGTAGGCTGCATTCTCATTCGTCGCACTGATAATCTGTTCAAACACAGAATCATTGTAAAACAGTTGGAAAAAATCAATAGCATGACTCTTCACTCACCGTGTCAATATATATATTCTTGAGTCTGGTCGCCTCTTCAAAATCCCTCATGTCTCCACTGTTGTGGTCCCTCTGCCACTCCCATTCTTGAAAGTTGGCGGGGGGGACACCTCGTCGAAACCGTCAAAATCTTCACCAAAATATTCGTGAAATTCCCTCTCCCCTTCGCTTAAATTATTCAATTCAAACACATTATTATTCCCGATAGAGTCGTTGTTAATCATCTGATCGCTATCCGAATCGTAGTTGGCCGCCATTACGCTTGATTTACGATTCAAGCGAGAAAAATACCTGTCGCGAAAACAGGTGACATCCGCGATTTTCGCGCCAAAAAGACGGGGAAATTCCATAGAATGACGTGTCAATCACATGTAGATCTCGTTTCCATATTTAGAACGAGATTACACACGAGAAAGGAAGTAGAAAGAGCGATTTTGTAAACACGCTCGCGCCGCCCGATTTATCGGGCAGCCGTGTGGGGCTTGGACAGTTCTCGCCTGATTTTTCGGGCAGCCGGGTACTGGGACACGGTTTATGCTGCCCGATAAATCGGGCAGTCGGGGCGAAAGGGTTAATCAAGCATCCCTAGGCGATAGGTTAGAATACGAACTAACTTTTAATGACTATGGCAGAGTAAACAGAGCTGCTGAAGATGCTAGCTATTCCATTGACAATATCTCGCTGGAGTATGATATATGATAACAGATCCTGAATTAGCCAGACAAATTCGTAACCAGTATACCGGCTATTTTGTACGATCGCGTGCTTCGACATCGAAAGATCACATGGAACAAAAAAGATACGACTTGGAATATCAATCTAAACGTTCCCACGAGATTGTTGAAGGGTATTTTAATGTTGTTTGAGGACCCCTCCGATGCATTTAAAAGAAATACCGAGAAGTTCTACAATCCCAAGATTACAAAAGAAAGATATGCTGAGTATGCCGTCCGGAGAATACTAAATATGAAAGCATATCTTTCTTATTGGTGAGTTCTTTACTCACGCTGCAATCGTTTATGGGTTGAAAAGGGGTGATTTTCCTTTGTATTTTTCATGACATACTCGTAAACAGTCTTGTAAACGATCGCCAGGATCAACTTGAGTAGCGCGAGTAAAGAACTCACCAATAAGAAAGATATGCTTTCATATTTAGCATTCTCCGGACGGCATACTCAGAATAGTGTTTGGGTACTTACTCAAAAATACAACTCTGTCCTGAAAGATCTTAGAGAGCAGACCAAATGGGTAGCACTGTTTCATTGCAAAGACCGAGATTCTTTCGAGGAATGTCTACGCGAAAAAGATGTTATTTATACCAAGCTCGAACGAGATAAAGTCAGAAAACTGTTAGCTTCAAAACTGTTATGCAATTGCTTAGCAATATGTAGCAAAAATAGCAAAATTATAGCAACTGCTTAGCAAATGTTAGCAACAGCTTGGCAAAAATATAGCAAATATAGCAAAAAGATAGCAAAATAGCAAAAATACTATAAATTGAACATTAGCGGTTATTATGTAATAATGTGGCTTGAAATCCTCATTCTTTCGCAACAGTTTATTATTACGGGCTGTATTGGATATGCCATGTTATATTATGTTAGACTTAAATATCTCCTTAGGTATTACATTATGGAATGCGACGAACTCATCGAACAAATGCTCAAAGATGAGCCAGATCAAGATGTAGATAAATCTTTAGATAAACATAGAGAAAGACTCGCTGCTTTGGCAGCCGGTGGAAAATGTTCCCAATATTTGGTGGAAAATTATACCATCTAAAAATTGATAACATGACCAACGAAGAAATTAAAAAACTGTATGCGCGTTACGAGTCTAGTCTGGGAGCTACCATGACTAAAACGATAGGTTCGGCTATGTTACAACTATACACAGTCGTAGCTAGTACGTTTCTCCCTATCCCAGCTGAACATCGCATGTATTTATGCGAATCTCTCGAGAAAGACCCATTCATCGAACACGCTATAAGCGCAGTGAGCTGTGAGGTTTATCATAGATATGGAATGTTCTTAGCTCCACTCACCACAGCTTTAGTAACAGCTAGGTATTGTCAATTTAAACATATGTCCCCACTTAATAATAATGGAGACTCAAGTGACACCACCACAGATTGTGGAACCACAATCACAACAAGTGAACGAGGATGCACAACAGATTGTGAGTGAGGAAATATCACAAACCAGAGTGATGAAGAAGAACCCCCAAAAGATCGCAGCCGGTAGGAAGGGCGGGCTGACGAGGAAAGCGAAACTAATTCATAATTCAAATATTGAACAAAGTCGTCCGATTAAAACTTGGGCACTAGTAGGAGTTGTTGCTAAAGCGGTGGTATGGTTGTTTTATAAGACTGGAGAAGAGAAAACGTCGCCCCCCAATGTCACAACAAGTTCAATTAGAGATTAGCCCCCATATAATGCTATAAAAAGCATGACTACTCCAGTTACAGACGGTAAAATGTTGGTAAACGCAACAAATCATTCAGCGATGGTCAGCGGCTTGGCGATTGGCTTTGCTCCTATAGCTAAAATGATTACTAAAGCCACACCACCAAAGCTAGATTTTAATGGTTATGATATAGGTATGATGATTCTCGATATTGGATTGGCTATGGCAACAAAAGATATGCTCATCAAACAAGGGCTTATCCCAGAAGACATAATGAAGTAATTAAACATTTGAATATGTTATATTCATATAAACATAGCATCATTTGCAATGATGGTTGGAGTTATTGTTAATGCTCTAGCTTTTTCGGGGAGTAATTTTTTATTTTTCTAGTATGAGAGGTTCGGAGCAGGAAAGACATAATAAAGCATTAGAACAACTCGAAGCAGCCCAGTCACAATTTGACCAGGAATAGGATATTAAGATTAGATTTTATTCATGAAGAACTGCGTAAGCAGGGTCATTCAATTCAAACGTTTAAGGATGTTGAATCTGCCATGCATGAATACTACCTTGTTTATGGAAAACAACTTGACCCAATGCCGAGAACAATAATAAGTCAGTTTTATACACCATCAGAGGAACAAAAAAAACGCGAGATAGCATTCATAATGTTGGGATTGACTGGTGTGGCTATTTTAGGTTATACAATAACTACGCATAAACCATGACCTAGTTAGGGCGAGTCTTATCAGCCATGTCATCCTGACTGCTAATCTATAAATAGTGCTGACAGCTATGACTCACCAGTGGAGATGTTAGGCTGGGCATGCATTTAGACAAATGACACTAGAAGTGTATATTTATCACAATGGCGAGAGGCCAATCAAGATATAAATTCATACGCTTGGGTCGATCACAAATTTGTGGAAAGAGCTGTATGTCGGATTTTTGTGGAATCCACTCCATTGCAATTAGAAAAGGGCACATTAATTATTTGTGTTCTGTATGTGGGATTGTGGTCAAGGTTACGGTGCTAACAAGTAACGGTTTCAAATTATTTATGAGAGGAAAAAGGCTTACCGAAATGAGATAAATGAGATAAATAGATTGGGTAGAATTCAAACCAATAAGACATTAGTTCACATGTATTTATATATCACAATGACTTAAGTTGTCAGAGAAAAGAGAGTTGAAAGCTTTTGCAAAGCAACGTTGTCCACGTGGATATTCTCGAATGAGAAAAGCTGAATTGATCGATTTACTCGGTTTGGAATCCAACAAACCCCAGACTGTTAGAGAACTCAAGGTTCTACTACACCAAATCAGAACCAGTTTGGACAGTGCGGTTTTCATAGGGAGCCTTCAGTGTAGATCGAGAGATATCTGCAGGCTGTGATTGGAGGATATTCTGTAAGATTTTTATGTATTTCAAATGTACATCCATCCAGTTATTAAAACTGACCATGTTTTTCTATATTTAGTACAGTCTTTTTCAACATGATGACTTATGCTGAATGTGACCACAGCTATTTTCAAGTAGGTGACATTTGGTGCGAAACTGGGGGTGGTGTGTTTAGCTTCCGGTACTCGGAAAAGGAGCTGACTAAGCTAGTCATTTTTAATTTTTTTATTGCTGCTCTAAGGCCAAACTGGGCACACACATACAGGTAATAGCTGTTGAATGCTTAGTTATTTAAAAAAAAATCATAACGTTACTATAGAAGTCTATGGGAAAACATTTGGTTGTGTGTAACCTCAAAGCTCAAGCATAAAACAGTGGGCTGAGAGGTTATTCTCGAGTGAGAAAAGCTGACTTGATCGTTTTATTAGATAATACTGTAAATCAGTTGACGATGTTGAAAAAAAAAATGAGTTAAAATTTGTACCCACATCCGCCATCGTTGGTAAATATTTAAGAGGTTGGAAGATGGATATTAATTCCAACATGGATGTTAATGATGTTAAGCCTATCATATCTAGCAAAATTAACGAGGAGTTAGATGATTTACATAGTATCAAATACCAGCTGACGGTTAAAATGTCATTGAGTAAAAATGTAAAATTATATTAAAATTTGAACATTATTGTAATCAAATGCCAGTACCGTACGTAATTTACGCCGACTTCGAAGCGCTTATCAAACCTATAGAAAATACCAACCGAAGCAATCAAGATAATCAAGATAGTTTTACGTACAAAACTCAAGAACATATTCTTTGTGGGTTTGGATATATACGGGTAATTATCGGGGAGCCGCACATAACGAGTGTAACTTGAAACTAACAAGTGCAAAAGTGAGCACGGCTCACTAATACCCCCGACCCGCCTAGTGTCAGTAGTTACAAATAGAATAGCTAGGATAGGGTTAGCCTTTAGGGTTTGAAAAATTCATAAAAAAAATGGAAAATTAATAAAAACAAATTTTTTCTTTTGACTGGACCTTCATATGACACAGATTATATGTACTAAGTTTGAGATGAATCCCCTGAATAGTTTAAGAGAAATCACGCGGACAAAGTTTTCAGACAGACGTTAGGGTTTGAAAAATTCATTAAAAAAATGGAAAATTAATCAAAACAATTGTTTTCTTTTGAGTGCACCCCTCCATATGACACAGATTATATGTACTAAGTTTGAGATGAATCCCCTGAATAGTTTAAGAGAAGTCGCACAGACAAAGTTTTCGGACGGACGGAATCTTGGTATAACTACATGTATATACCCCCGACATTTTGTCGGGGGTATAAAAATGAATTCTCAAACAATACCCATCCCCGTTGTGATTCATAACCTTAGAGGATATGATTCACATCTCATTATGCAAGCTATCTCAAAGACCGACGGCGGCTTAACGTGTATTCCTAATAATATGGAGAAATACATATCATTCTCATGGACTAAAACTATACAAGGGGACAAGGATGGGAAAGCCAGAATAAAGCAAAGTAATGGACTTAGATTCATAGACTCTGTACAGTTTCTGTTATCTTCCCTGGATAATTTAGCTAATGCGAACAATCCCGATGACTTTGCGATAACAAATAAATATACTGATAGGTTAACTCGTCATTTGTTGCTGAGAAAAGGTGTATATCCTTACGATTATATGGATGATTGGTCCAGATTCAACGAAACTAAATTACAACCTCTTGAATCATTCTATAGTAACTTAACAGAATCTAAAATAACCAATGCCGATTATGAACAACGCTCTGACGGTCTGGGATAAATTAGGTTGTAAGAATTTAGGCGATTATCACGATCTGTACTTAAAAACTGATGTACTGTTCTCGCCGATATATTCGAGATATTTAGAAAGACATGTTTTAAACAATACGCTTTGGATCCGGCATGGTACTATTCCAGTCCCGGACTATCGTGGGATGCATTGTTGAAGAAGACCGGTGTAGAACTAAAACTACTCACCGATTACAATATGCACTTGTTAATTGAGAAAGGATTAAGAGGTGGTATATCAATGGCGGCTGAAAGGTATTCTAAGGCTAATAATAAATTAGTGGAAGGATATGATCCGAGTAAACACGACACGCATATATTATATCTCGACGCCAACAATTTGTACGGATGGGCTATGAGTCAACCTTTACCCACGGGTGGTTTTGAGTGGGTCGATGATATCGAAGTGAATGATATCAATGCGAATGATGTGAATAAAGGGTACATACTAGAAGTTGACTTGGAATATCCAAATTCGTTACATAAAGACCATAACAGTTATCCGCTAGCTCCCAAAAGATTAATGGTGAATAAAGATTGGATGTGGGAATATCAACACTCCTTGATGGGTAATACTAGGTTAGCTAACATAGAAAAACTCGTACCAAATTTGATGGATAAGACAAAATATATAGTTCACTACAGTAATCTCCAGTTATATCTATCATTAGGTATGAAACTAAAGAAAATACAGAGAGTTCTAAAGTTTGATCAAAGCCCTTGGATGGAGCCCTATATAAGGCTGAACACAGATTTAAGAAAGATAGCTACCAGCGATTTTGAAAAGAATCTATATAAGCTAATGAATAACTCAGTATTTGGTAAAACTAGGGAGAATCTAAGGAAGCGTGTTGATGTTAAATTGGTCAGATTTAATGAGGAAGAAAGACTCAGGAAATTTATGGCCAGTCCGGCTTTTAACAGAAGCAAGATATTCGATAACGACTTAGCCGCGTTGCATATGCAGAAGAGTAATATAAAATTCAACAGACAGGTGTATGTCGGTATGAGTATTCTTGACTGGTCAAAACACTTAATGTATGACTTTTATTACAACGAACTTAAGAAGCAATACGGCGATAGATGTGAGGTGTTATATACCGACACAGATTCTTTGTTGATGGAAATACAAACCGAGGATGTGTATAAAGATATATGTAGAAAAAATAGATATGTACGACACGAGCGATTACCCAAAAGATAATCCACTGCACAGCGTAGTAAATAAAATGGTGTTAGGTAAGATGAAGGGTGAATGTCGGATTAAGACCTAAGATGTATTCTATAAAGAAGTCCGATAATGGGGAGAAAAGAAAAGCTAAAGGCGTTAAGAAGTATGTGGTAAAAATGCATATCAAACACGAACAATATAAAGAAGCATTATTTAATGGTAGAACATTCAAACACGAGATGAACTCTTTAAGAAGTTACAATCATAGGATGTATGGATTAAGAATGAACAAGACATCATTATCCCCCTTAGATACAAAGAGATGGATTGATAAGGATGGTGTAACTACCTATGCTTATGGTTATGGTGGTAATACTGTATCGTTGGGAACTATGAGCAACTCTTCTCGTACAAATGCCCTGCCCGGTCCATCTTGAAGATAATAAAGAATAGGCTCTCCTTCTTTCATAACCAATCGACTAATGTTATATGTCTTAAGGGACCAAATCGGATCGGTTGCGCGACGTAGGCCTCCTTCGAGTTCACCGGGCTGGTATAAATATCTTACGCTTACTCTATCCGTAAGTTTTTGTTCTTTGCCTCTCCTCCATGCTGAAGATTCAGAGGTCACAGATTTCATTTTAATCGCATCGGATGGTTTCTTCCCGATTAATCTCATTACTTCATTATTCAGCGCTGATACAACAGCTGATAATCGTGTCACCCATTCGGTTGATCTCAATCGTTCCGATTTCATTTCGATCCCATACTGATAGCCAAACAAACGCTAATGTCCGCTTAAATCTTTTGACGATGGCTTGACTACGGTGGGCCTCTTTTTCACCATGCCTGATTTCGACATTGTGCTTGGTTAACAGTTTAGTTACCGATCCCATAAATTCCCGACCAGGATCTACTTGAAATAACATAGGCCATTTTAGTGGTCCACGTTTATATATGCCACTCAGTGCATTAGCTACTTCTGTTGAATCTTTCGAGGTTAATGGCTCAGCCTCTTTGTATCGACTAGCCACATCCACTACGGTTAAAGCATATTTATACGTTTTGCGTCTTACCTTATCGTGGGGAAGAAACAAGAGGTCAGCCTGATGAACTTCATTCGTTGTAAAAATATCAAACTTCTTCCTCGGTATATAACGCGGTGCCTGTAAATATATTTGCCACATCGCTTGTTTTCTTTAGCCAATCCTTGGCCACATCTTTAGATATCTTAGCCGCGGTGGCTAATTTTTTTATTGCTCCTATACCTTTCCAATATCCTTGTGGGCTATAGTAAATTTTATTCATTATTAATTAACATTGATGTTTCTTTTAATATGACTCATGACTATTGTTGAATCGCATTGTCGTTTACACATAAAAAATCCCCCCTGTAGTGGTGGTATAGGTATATAAATCTGGCTCCAGTGGAGTTGCGGCAGAACCCCCATTACCTATACTACTATTGCCATAAAATTTATTAAATACCTGGCCTATTAGTAACTCTAGATTTTGAAATACGTTTACTTCAAAAGAATGACAATTGGAGGCATTTAATTTCAGTCCAAATTTTTAAATACTGGATACAACTTTTCCAAACGCAAATTTATAGTGCACTTATATATCCAGTATATATTTTTCAAATTTCTTTCTTTAACGCCATATCTTTTCATCCAACGTACAGAGTTACTTTCTACTTCAATGAAGAAACAAAAGCATTCAACTATGTTAAGTTCTTTTCAAATTGATTCATACGCTAAGGAGTTTGCAATTATCTCGGTGCTGAAAATTAATTGTGATAAAACTATGGCTACATTGGTATGTTACAAATAACATTCCAGTCAACAACTCTGTCCCCACATACCTCTTCCTTGGTTCAAAAAATCATTGAAAAATATTTGTAATATTATTTTCCACAAATTTTAATGAACTACATATGAACTTTAATACACAAGGGACAACATCATGAAAAATTCACAGATCACTTACACTGCAAGGAAATAATGCCTCTTTTTATTCGCCTTTTTACTACGTTTCCCAACCCAACATAGGCATTCCATGAAAGACAACTGAACATAAAATGGATTAAAAGGTTAATGTCATCAAAAGGCTTATGACAACCAAGTAATCAATACATCCTTACAGTAAAATGGACCTATCTTAATTTCCACAGAAACACTCTACACGATGTACGAAAAGAATTATGAAAATCCTTTTGGAAAGATTTGCTGCTAGGTTACATGTAGTAAGAAGGAATGAGGTTCCAAATGCAGAAGAGTTCTCACGTACGTGTATAAGCTAAGGTGAAAATGTGAGTTTAGAGTTGACTAGTAAAGGCTGAGAGTTCTTCAGATCGAAGGCTATGTGGTAGTTTGCTCCAAAGGAAATGTCCATATTTCAGAGAAAGATTTGTCACCAAATGATTTTGTTCTAGTCTGAGGAACCTGTAGAAGAGACTGGTCACTGGAACGGAGAAAAGTTCTAAGCCTAAGTGAGATATCTCAATCGGATTGAAACAAACTTTTGCCACCAACAAGTACAATCATTTAATGAATCATAGACATAAGAACTGCAACTGCAGTGTTAATTTTGTCTTTGTACCAGACCATCTTGTGAACCTACCCATTGAAATCACCAGAAATGGACAAAACTGGCTATAGGGCAGTCATCAAGTACCTGCAACTGAAAGGGCTAACTCCAACACAGATACATGCTGACATGGTCTCCACTTTAGGGGATGATGCCCCTTCCTTTTCCACTGTAAAGAAAAGGGCTGCAGAATTCAAGCGTGGCAGAAAGAGCCTTGACGATGACACGCGTCCAGGAAGGCCTTCAACAGCAACCATTCCGGAAAACATTACCCAGGTGCATGACATGGTGATGGCTGATCGACGATTGACCACTCGACATATTGCCAGTGTTGTGGGCATCTCTCATGAGACGGTTGAGCACATTATCACCAATTAGTTGGGAATGACAAAAGATTCTGCAAGATGGGTGCCAAAGCTCTTGACAGCGGATCAGAAACGTGTCAGATTCCATTTATGCCATTTTGAAGCAGATCCCGAGGATTTTTTGGCCCGATTTGTAACCATGGATGAGACCTGGAGTCATCACTTTCAACCAGAAACCAAAATTCAGTCTAAACAATGGAAGCATCCAGCCCCCCCCCCAAAAGCCAAGTTGGTTCCTTCTGCTGGAAAGGTGATGGCTTGTCTTTTGGGATTCCAAGGGTATTCTGCTGATTGACTATCTTGAAAAGGGTCAGACTATCAATGGAAGATATAATGCTGACCTGCTGAGACAGTTGTGTGAAGCTATCAAAGCGAAGCGACGGAGAATGCTCACTAAAGGAGTCCTGTTCCACCAAGACAATGCTCCTGTTCACAAATTGGTGGTTGCCATGTCAGCAATCCATTATTGTGGCTTCTAACTCATTGACCATCCCCCTTATTCACCCGATTTGGCCCCGTCAGACTTCCACCTGTTTCCCAAAATGAAAAAGGAACTAGCCGGTCGCCATTTTCCTAGTAATGATTACGTCATTTCCGCTGTGAATGAGGCCTTGCAGCATCGCTGGCAAAAGTGTGTAAACCTGGAAGGGGAGTAGTTTGTGGCAGCTCTGGTACCGCTCCTGGCTTCTGATTGGAGGAGGAGGAGGAAGGTTGTTTTTTTTGTTTTGGTGGGTGGGTGGTGAGAGGGTAGTCAAAGCAAAGGATGAAAAGCATTCTTTCGGGAGAGATGGGTGGCCCAGAAAAGGGCCGTTGGATCGTGAGAGACTAACTCCTCACCCACATAGGTGCTGTGCTGCAAAGGCACGGATGGCCTGCTACCTTTATTCCTGACAGGACACTTACTGGTGGGGCGATTGCATGTGGAGATGTTAGATCACTGAGACGAGCAACTTTGTTGCAAGGTTGACGTCACATCGGCGACGGATCTTGCAACAAAATTCCACAAATGACATCATTGGGTATTATGATGTGACATAGGTGCTGTGCTACAAAGGCACAGATGGCCTGCCACCTGTCTCCTGACAGGACGCTTACTGGTGTGGCGATTGCATGTGGAGATGTTAGATCACTGAGACGAGCTTTTATACACAGTCGATGACCAAGCAACTTTGTTGCTAGGTTGACGTCACATCGGCGAAGGATCTTGCAACAAAATTCCACAAATGACATCATTGGGTATTGTAAACTTTGAGGTGCAAGGTCTCGTTCGACAAGGCGATCGTGTTGTAGCGCAATGACAGTCGTTCGTCTAAGTTACAGTATGTGAGTGGCGATCATTGGAACGGACGTCTGAATTTTAAAGGTGAATCGACATGGACAGCCATGAACGTGGTGTAGGAATGCAGGGAGCGGATCGAAATGTTTCCTGTTTTGATTGGTCCAAAACGCTGCAAGCTGATTGGTCCGTTCCGCCGCCTGGCCTGTGCCCTGGTTTTCCAAATCGGCCCGACCCTTGTTTCTTTTCCATAGGAAAAGCGATGACAAGAGAGCGTCTAATGGTTTTAAGGCACTGAAACCCTCCTTCCTGATTGGAAGACAACCCAAGCTTCTGATGGGAAGCCTTTTTGATCTTGTTTTTCTTGGGTGTGCATACTTGGGTGATCTTGGTCAATCCACATCCTAAAGACAACACAATTCATTTTTTTTCAACTTTTAGAGTGGATCGAAAGGGCCCCTGTTTTGATAGGTCCAAAACGCGACACGCCGATTGATCTGTTTCGGAGCCTGGACTGAGCCTCGGTTTTTTAAACCGACCTGACCCTTGTGTTTGTTTTTTTTTATAGGAAAAAAATGCATTTTCCATGGGAGAGAAAGCACAACTTGCTCGGGTGCTGTCTTCTGATTGGTCGAAAACCCAAGCTTTTGATTCGTCAGATGTTTCGACCAATCAGAGACCTTCTATAAATAGACCTTCTTGTTTGTCTATATAAAGGAGGACAGACGTTCATCAGGCACTCATCGCCATCATGACAGGCAAACAGAGTACACCGTACCGATTGGAGAGGAAAGACACGACTCAATCCAGACTGTTTAAGAACTGCTAACCATAAGTATCATTTGACATTCAACCCAGACTACTTGGAAACCGTACCACCGGACCGCGTTCCCATAGAACTACCGTCTTTATTTGACAGGGTGATCGAAAAGTCCAACAGTCCAACAGTCCAACAAAGCCCTGAACGTCGATGCCACCATGGTTGTGACCTTAGTATATGTAGCAGATCCCGACAGGCTAGGATCAGGCACCATCTGATTAACGTGGTTGGACTTGAAGCATTTTTAGAACGAAAAGGGTATTGTACGGATCAAGAATGAAGATCAATCCTGTTTGGCAAGGGCCCTTGTGGTGGCACAGTATTATGCCCAGATGCCCAACCCTCTGACCCAAGAATGGACCAACCAGCGAGTGAGACTGATGAGAACGGATCGAGTCGACATTCAAGTCATATGAGCACGGGACTTGTTTCGGCGGGCCTGGACGACCTAGCACACATGGGACGCGCCTTGGCCCAAATCAACTATCAACTGAAAGTCTACCTTCAAGAGGTGGACCAGAGACTGATGTACAAGCGTGATGAGGCTCCACCCAACGCCACCATGCTGCATTTATTTTATCATGATCACCACTACGATGTGATCACTTCCATGCCAGCTTTTTATGCGTCTAATCATTACTGCGAACTCGGTGCCCGACCTGTTTTCAGCTTGTCCGCGTCTTGGAGACACCCATGGCTCATCACGATGCTCAGATGAAAGACCTTCGACGCACTCCACGTAGCAGCAGAAACAGACGCAGCAGCAACAACAACCTCACCAGCAGCAACAGCACCAGAACTCATCTCGGCACTATACAGAGCGGCAGTAGCAGCAGCAGCAACACCCTCAGCAACAGAAGCAGCAGCAACAGCAGCACTCGTCGCAACATTGAGCAGGCTACCTGTGTGATGATGATGATGAAGGTTGTCATTCACTTTTTTGCATTGTTCGCATTGTTTCGCATTGTTTCACATTGTTTAACATTGTTTGCCCTGTATCTAAGTTGAAGTTTGTTAGGGTTCATCATTAAACAGGCATAAATTGAACTGACTCTTTGTGTCTTGATTGATCTCAACTCCGAAAGGGTGCCAAACCGAGGGTAGAGGTTGAGTTGAGATGTCGTCTACGTTGTCTGTCTGTCTGTCATGTCTGTGCACATGCCTGGTGTCAGTCATCCCAGTACACAGGATAGAGTCTTATCACATCGTCAGTGACATGCAATACGTCATGGAGTCCACATGGTTTTCAGACTAATCGACACACACCCTACTTGCTTTGCCAAACACAAACAACAATCCACACCCTCCCCAGTCCTCTTGGAGGCACACGCCTACGAGTGACACCACACCTCTATGTATGTATGTCTACACGAGTGCCATCACGTATGTCTATCGATCTCTATCTATCCTTATCCATATAAATATGATAAATAATAATATTTATAAACGTCTGTTTGAAACACGTATGACACCACGTTTGCATGGAGACACTAGTGGCATCACGTTTGCATGGAGACATGCGTGTTCCAACTCCTCGACGTGGATGAACGAGTGAGTGACAACGTCACGAATGTCTATTGATCTATACTTCAGGTAACGTCTATTTGTAGTCACGCGTGACACCACGTTTTGCATGGAGACACCCATGACACGAATGGTAGCACGCATGTAGGCATACACGTGTGCCAACTCCTCATAGTGGATGAACGAGTGACAACGTCATAATAATATTTATAAACGTCTATTAGACCCGTGAAGATTCCGGGGTAGAATAGGTCTTCAGCAACCCATGCTTGCCGTAAAAGGCGACTATGCTTGTCGTAAAAGGCGACTAACGGGATCGGGTGGTCAGGCTCGCTGACTTGGTTGATACATGTCATCTATCCCAATTGCGCGGATCGATGCTCATGATGTCAATCACTGGATTGTCTGGTCCAGACTCGATTATTTACAGACCGCCGTCACATACCTGGAATATTGCTGAGTGCGGCGTTAAACAATAACAACAAAAAATATAAACGTCTATTTGTAGTCACGCGTGGCACCACGTTTGCATGTCGATTCACCTTTAGAATTCAGACGTCCGTTACACAACATGTTCGTAGCATTAAGGTGATCGCCACTCACATACTGTAACTTAGACGAACGACTGTCATTGCGCTACAACACGATCGCCTTGTCGAACGAGACCTTGCACCTCAAAGTTTACAATACCACATCTTAATACCCAATGATGTCATTTGTGGAATTTTGTTGCAAGATCCTTCGCCGATGTGACGTCAACCTAGCAACAAAGTTGCTTGGTCATCGACTGTGTATAAAAGCTCGTCTCAGTGATCTAACATCTCCACATGCAATCGCCACACCAGTAAGCTCCTGTCAGGAGACAGGTGGCAGGCCATCCGTGCCTTTGCAGCACAGCACCTATGTGGGTGAGGAGTTAGTCTCTCACGATCAAACGGCCCTTTTCAGGGTCACCCATCTCTCCCGAAAGAATGCTTTTCATCCTTTGCTTTGGCTACGCTCTCACCACCCACCCACCAAAACAAAAAAAAAAACCTTTTCCATTTCCTCCTCCCCCCTCCTCCTCGCCTTCTCGCCTTCAAACCATCTTGGAGGCGCCATGCCACTATCTTGGATGGGGAAATGACCCCTCGGAACCGGATGTGCCGCCATCAAGGAGGTGCGCACGCATGACCCACAATGTCCTGCGCAGGTCACGTGACCCGATGACGTCATCAGAGGTTTCGTGACAATTCCGACTAATCAGAAGCCAGGAGTGGTACCAGAGCGCTGCCACCAACCACTAAGGCCAGCCCACGTATCTAGAAGTTGAGTAAGCTATTCTGGGGCGTGTCCTTTCACACTCTTGAAAACAAGAAGGGTTTTACACTGGATTCTGAACGTGATGAGAAGCCAATGAAGAGTTTTCATGACAGGTGTGATGTGTTCAATCTTTATGGTTCTGGTGGTCGATCTTGCAGCTGCATTCTGGACGTTCCGTAGTTTATACAAATGATGATTCGGGAGACCAGTGAGTAGGGAATTGCAGTAATCTAAATTGAGGTTTAACCTAACTAGAACATCTTCTCCATTTTAAATTTATACATTCTATTCCAGAATATTAGATAAAATCAGAAACAAAACGAAAATCAGTATTGCAAGTCTTTTTTCTGTGCTTCAAAGAGATAATACAAAATTAAATATTAAAATGTCTAGCACCGACAGTGATTGAGTGAGTTGGGTTTTACGCCGCTTTTAACAGTATTCCAGTTATATCACGGCGTGTCAGCTTTTTTTCTTTTTTTTTTAATTTTTTTTTTTTTTTTTTGCATTTTGCACGTTGTCTTTCATCTATGTCATGACCAAATATGTGTTCGCATTTCGCGAAATGTTGATTTCCATCCTTATGGTTTATTATCAATATCTGATAGAGATGTTGGGATACTTTTTGAATTTTTAACAGGTGAGATAATTGAAACGGTATCAGTGGATAGGCAATTTTATTCATATTCACAATATTATGTTCCCGACAGTATTTCTTGATGTCAGCTTAAAGTGGGAGGAAAGCCCAAAGTGATGCAGACGTTTACCACTAAGGTGAAACCCACGAGCACTGGTATGATGCTGACAAACCTAGAAACATAATCGGGGCGAACCGGGATTCGAACCCACAATCATAGGTTTCTGGCGTG
The DNA here is from genome assembly GCF_022045235.1 of Haliotis cracherodii. Classification (NCBI taxonomy): domain Eukaryota; kingdom Metazoa; phylum Mollusca; class Gastropoda; order Lepetellida; family Haliotidae; genus Haliotis; species Haliotis cracherodii. The sequence continues at coordinate 39,177,289 of NW_027266286.1, forward strand.
CCCAAGGGACGCAACTCTGCACAGCGAATTGCGGCGCCTTAGACGACTGGGCCACCTGTGCCCCCAGCACCGACAGAAATACTGAAATGAAACAGTGCATTTATTAATGGCCGTTGATTGCTATTTTTTTTATCAGATTGTATTGGAATTTGGTAAATGTGATGTCAGCAGTGGGGCCTAACTTATATACTGAACCGCAAAAGAAACGTCACCCCAAGTAGCATTGCATGAAAAGTTGTCATATAAATATCTGGGTAATTTTTGTCAAAGTTCCTTAAATCTAACATTACCTTGTCCGGACAAATGAAATTTGATGATAAAAAAACAAAGCAGATGACTATAAAACCGATCGCTCAAACGCATCACGGCCATGGTAACTCGTTGCACGTGAGATCGATGCAAATAGTAATACACATGCGTTCCCCCATTTTCGTGCCCTATAAAAATCCACCCAGATCGGATAACATTCATTCGTTATTGAATTGCTACCACATGCCAGGACTGACAAGAAATCAGCGAAGCTAAGTCCTTGGAGGAATGTAAGCTGGACAAACCGCCAGCACATGTAAGGACCATTTACAGGCTCCAGCAACGGTACCAGACCACCAACACTACAGATGACCGACCACGTAGTGCAAGACCAAGGGTCACCACCCGACGTCATGATCGTCCGATTGTGCGACAGCATCTTCAAGATCGCTTTGTTACTGCCGCGGAAACTGCTCGACAGACCATGGGGACACACCAGCGACACATTAGTGCGGACACCGTGCGTCGACGATTGACGAGCAGACACCTCCACTGTCACGGGCCACACCGCAGACTCATTCTGACACCACGTCATCGCAGGGACCGTCTTCAGTAAGGCAACACAGCACCGGCATTGGCGCCACCAGCAGTTGAGAAGAGCCCTCTTCTCAGACGAGAGCCGTTACTGTATCTCAACAGAAGATGGCAGAGTCTGGCGATGCCGTGGGGAACGTTATTCGGACGCTTGTGTTGCTGAGAGAGACTCGTGGGATGGTCCGAGAATCATGGTGTGGGGTGGAATTGGTCTTGCATAGAGGGTCGGCCCTGTGGTCTTCCAGAACATCGGTCCAGGGAGAGGCAATGGTTTCGCAGCAGCTCGGTACATTGATCAAGTCTTGAGACCACATGCCATACCTCATTTGGCATGTCACTGCAACCACGAGTTTCAGCATGATAACGCCCGTGCCCACACTGCGAGAGCAACAACAGACGTCCCCCAGCAGAATGGCATCAGAACCATGCAGTGGCCTGCCCTCAGTCCCGATTTAAATCCCATTGAGCACCTGTGGGACGAGATTCAAAGACGACTGAATGACGTCCGACCAAAGCCGACAACTGCATCTGAACTGCGTCAGGCGTTCCTCAGAGTGTGGGCGCAGGTGCCTATGGTCTTCATCAACCGCCTCATCCATTCCATGTATCCACGTTGCAGGGCAGTCATCAATGCACATGGCGGACAGACGAGATACTGACTTGTGATGCCATTTGCTCAGAGACTAGTGTTGTGTTTCACTTTAAGACCATTTGACACTTCAATTTCAACCTTCTTTTTCTCATATATCTATCCATGGTGACGTTTCTTTTGCGGTTTAGTATATGTTCAATTCAGATCACTGAATTCGTTGTTAATGCTCATGTGTAACAGCACTAGGTTAGGAGTATCTGTGAACGTGGGGTGGCTCTCAAAATAACCACAAGCGGGTCAATGTTCATTCAGAATATTGGTATTTTATGTCTGTCAGCCTGAAATAATAATAATAAACAAATGTAAAATATGATATAATAGCTACCTATAAACTATTGCAATTACTGCACAGCCATTACAATGGCAGGATAAAATGTGAGAGTATTTGAAATGACAAGAATAATAATCATCTTGCCACAACAGTGGTCCAGCTTCCGAGGTAGGCCTAGTCTGAAGACAAGAGTGAAAAGTGGGTATTGATGTAATGTCAGATGAAATGTAAGATGAGACCGGGACTCCACACATATAGGTTAACCAGCTTCTGCACTTTCTACACAGTGCCAGACCAGTCCAGTGTCACTTGAACATCACATAAATGTCCCCCCATGTTTCTATATTGATTTACATCCATCCATGCTATTCCGGAAGTTTACAGATGAGTCGAGCATCTAAATATGATAACTTCCTCATAGTTATACATTCCTGACAACTAATCACTGTCCAAGTACAATGCAATTAATTTCTAGTGAATCTCAACAGAAACTGCCATAACTGAAACTAACAATGCAGAAAACTATATATAAGTGTAAAGTGATAAACTCATATCAAACATACAACACTGGTACACCTGCACTATCCAGATACATCAATCACCGATATCAAACATACGGACATACATTCACATTTACTTGCCACTGCCGTACACATAGGTTATAACAAAATATTTAGTTGATAAACTGAATTGTCAAGAGAATCAATAACTCACTGAGCTGAGTTCATCTACAACTATAAATATATTCACAATATGATATATTTCCTATCAACCAGATTAGAAAAGAACTACCCAATACATGCTATAGGTCTTCAGCAACTCATGCTTGTGGATCGGGTGGTCAGACTCGCTGATATAATTGATGCATCTCATCGTATCCCAATTGCGTGAATCGATGCTCATGATGTCAATCACTGGACTTTCTGGTTCAGATTATTTACAGACCGCCGTCATAAAGCTGGAGAGGCATTAAAACGCACACCAGTCAAAATCATGTGACAGTGATAATATCACACAGGATATAACATAAAAAGATCATAAAAACGTGAAATGGAGATCAATCTTGACAAAATGACGTTGTTTTTCTCAGATTTTAATGCAAACCAACGACTGGAGAGCATCTCAAATAGAGGAGGTATGAAATCAAAGTTCAAAGTTCAATAACGTTTATGCCCACCTTGGGCGACAATGCATGTCTAAAGTCTGTTAGGCATTGATAAGCACAGTCTTCGAATAAACGTCTGTGGAATGGCCCTCCATTGCACATGCAGAGCCTGTGTTAACTCAGCGACAGTCTGTGGTGGCTGCAACTGACTTCGAGCCCTACGGCCAAGCTCGTCCCACAAATGTTCAATTGAATTCAAATCCGGCGATCGAGAGGGTCAATTTAACACCCGACCATTGTTTTGTTGCAAGAAATTCAGGGTCACGCGAGCTGTATGAGGTCGGGCATTTTCATGTTGAAACATCAGTTAGTTAACGCCACGTCGACGTCCTCTCAGCAACGGTAAGAGGGCTGGTAGCAACACTGTGTCAATGTAACGCTGGGCGTTGAGATTTTCACGAATCACAACCAAGTCAGAGCGAAAGTTGGCATTAATTGCAACCCACACCATGACACCTCCACCTCCAAACCGATCATGTTCAATAACGCAGTTTCGAGCAAAACGTTCATAGTTCCGTCTGTAGATACATGTATGACATCTCTCCATTGCCTAGGAGCAAGATGACCACCTGCAGCTGCCCAATGTTGACGTGCAAGACGGTGTGCATGAGTCAAGATCTGGCCACGATAGGGTCGACGGCACCGGATGTTTCGTGCAGCAAGGCGACGTCGGACTGTGCGATCACTGATTGGTCGTCTCCTTGTTCCCATGCCAATGGCAGTCTGTCGCGCTGTTCTGAAGCGACCCCTAAGGTGACTCACAATAAAGAGTTGGCCCTGCCTTCGTGACGTCATAGGCGGCGTTCCTGGTCGAGGACGGTCGGCAACACTCCCAGTTGTCCTGTGACGATGCTGCCGTGGGACAACAGTTAATCGATGGACATTGAAGTGCGCAGCAACGTCTCTCGGCGTCTGACCAGCTCCAGACATCCCTATGGCTTGGCTCCTCTGTGCGTTGCTTAACCAGGGCATCATGAATATGCATGATACCCTGCCCGCACTGTGTTTTTTTATAGGGCCCAAGTCCCCACTTTGCACATGCATCCTGACTTTTTTCTAATCTTCCTGATTTCCCACATTTCACCTTCATGGTTGCGTTTTAGTCGTCATGCCACTGCCTTCATGGCAGTTGGGATTCAAACCCAAACATTTGATGTTCGACATTGTTCTGTATACCCCTTTACTTCGTGTCAGTTGTTAGACACACAGACACAGATAACGCCCACTTTTAGCATGATAATGGGTGTGCGTTTTTCATGCCTGTCAGTATATATACTGGTTACTGGTGGTGGTGGTGGTGGTGGAGGGAGGTGGATGTGTTGGTGGTGGTGGTGGTAAAGGGAGGAGGGAGGAGGGAGGGAGGGAGGAGGAGGTGGGTTCTTTGTTTTGGTTTGAGGGAAGTCGAAGCAATGGATGAAAGCGTTCTTTCGGGAGAGATGGGTGGCCCTGAAAAGGGCCGTTTTGGAGAAGAAGATGATTACTTCTCCCACATAGGTGCTTTGGTGCAAAGGCACAGATGGCCTGCCAACTGTCTCCCGACAGGACACTTACTGGTGTGGCATAATCGCCCTTGCCATGCGCACCCTTTGCACTTGTTGCATTGCCATGGAGGAATGTGTTCGAAGTCCCAGCGGCAGTTTTTGCACAGTGGCAAAGGGTACGCAACTGAAACCAGCTCCAAGTCCCAATTTTCTGCATTAGTTTGCATGATGATGATGATCTCATGGAATGCAGTGTGTTAATGGGTTCGCTCTTGTTTGATATGAGTGGCACTGACACCCTGCTTCTTGGTTGGTTCGCCGTGCAGCCCACCGATTGGTTCGTTCCGGTGCCTGGCCTGAGTCTCAGTTTTCCAAAACGGACCGACCCTTGTATTTCTTTTCCATAGTAAATGGATTTTACCATGGGAGAGAAAACACAACCTCGGTTCGACCAATCAGAGCCCAGCCCAGGCCGAGCGCAGCCTCTGATTGGTCCACAACTCAAGCCTCTGATTGGTCAGATTTCGATCCTGTTCTTTTGTGTAGTTAGGGTTTTAGGTAGACGGTCATCTGAATTCTAAAGGTGGACCATCATGGGCAGACATGGACAGACATGAACATGATGTGGGAATGCCTACGTGATGTACGTTGTGTCTCTATGCAAACGTAGTGTCACACGTGTCTTCATGCAAAACGTAGTGATCGATGACTTCTATCAACCGATCTTAGCCACAGGCACCATCTACGAATTCCTGGGTTGTTTCTGGCATGGGTGTCAGAAATGTCACAAGACCGAACATGGAGAACCTCATCCCATCCTGGGCACGTCAATGGGAGCACGTTATAACGACACACGTTACCGCCTGAGTCTCTTGAACCAACAACCTGAGGTGAAAAGGGTCGTCACCCTGTGGGAGCACGAGTTTAAAAAAATGCAATAGGAGGACTCTGCTTCGCGTGCTTTCTTGCAGGTGAAACCATCAAATATATCAGTATCTGTTCACTTTATCCTTACATTTGTAAGACCGGAGCATTTCCCACAGGACACCCGACCCTTCTCCATCAACCACCTGTGGACACGTTGTTTGAGCTGAAAGGACTTATCAAATGTCGTTTCCTACCCCCGAAACGACTCTACCATCTGCTACTACCCTACACATCGGGTGGTGAACTGCTCTGTCCTTTGTGCAGCACATGTCCTGATATCCGATCAGACTCACCCTGCAAGCACACGGACGAAGAGAGGTCTTGGGTGGGCCACCGTAGAACTCCATGAAGCCGTGAAGAAGTAGATCCTTATGGAAAAGCTCAACTCACTCTCCTACAACGTGAATGTAGTGTCTGCCGACACAACAACATGTTAAGATACATAATCTGCAACAGTGGTCAAGTGATGTGTCACGTCTGTTTCATGGAGGCCATAGACTGTACCTGTTTTACTGATGGGTCCCTAACATGGTTGGGTTTTGTTTGGGACGGTATGATGGAGGACCACATCTTATGGTGACCCCATCTTCACTCGAAGAGCTTGAAGATGAAAGAGCTTGAAGATGGAAGATTGAAGATGAAAGGTTTTCGCGTTGTTGAAGGGACATGCAAAGCACTCCCTCCTCAGTTGTCTTTTCGTATTTCCTATGTATCTGGTTGTTGTTGTTGTTGTTCATTATTAAACAGTGATTGATTGAACTGACTCTTTGTGTCTTGATTGATCTCAACTCCAATAGGGTGCCGAACCGAGGGTAGAGGCTGAGTTGAGATGTCGTCTAAGTTGTCTGTCTGTCTGTCATGTCAGTGCACATGCTCGTTGTAAAAGTTAAGAAAAAAAGTAAGGAAAACAAAAGATAAAAGATAAAAGAAAAAGGCCATGCTTGAAAGATCAGCTGCCTGGTGTCAGTCACCCAGTTCACACCACCACCACCACTGTTGCCGTGTGTCAGTCAGCCCAAACACAGGATGGCGTCACGTGGTGATGATGATGATGATGATGATGATGAAGAGGTCATGACCTCCCGTTTGAGGAGAGGAGACTTTCATAAAAGCAGGCAAACCCGCTGACCTTCCTTCAGTGGAATCACAGTCATCATGGGGCAAAGACGGTCTATGAATGTCATGTCATCATCCCGAGATGTCCCCAATACCGAGTGGTCGTCTGAAAAGGCGAGAGAACAAGCGAGAAAACACACACACTTTATGGATGACACATGGCGACTCAGTGACATTCTGGAGGGACCTTCTCCTTCTTACACTTTGTGTCATCCTACTCATCCTAACTATGATTGATTCATTTCAAGAACGTCTGAGGTCTTTTCAAACGTGGCCTAAACAGATGTCCCTGACCCCTTATGACATGGTCATGGCTGGTTATTTCTATCAAGGACGAGGTGACCGTGTTATCTGTTATTGCTGCGGTGTGACACTCTGCCAATGGGAAGCCACAGACAAACCCTGGAAAGAACATCTGAAGCACGCCAAAGTCTCCTGCGAATACTTATGTGTGTTTTGTCCTGATGGAGAAGTGAACGAAAAATACAGACGTGCTGTGTCCGAATAGGCACGGAAGAGAAGAGTCGAGTGTCTTGTTCACTCCTAGTGACAAAGTTTCCTGTTCACTACGTTTTTAGGAATGTACAGACGTTCACACCCTAGTGGTCACCCTAGTGTTCACAACAATCACAGGGACGCCCCTAATCCTGTGACTTTTTGTTTTGTTGTGTTGGTTCATGTGAACGGGGGATTAAAAAGTTGAAAAAAAAGAAGTGTTGTGTTGTCTTTTTTTTAGGATGGGAATTTCCATGCTCACCCCAGAGAGACTCAAGGTCACCGCCACTATGTCTGTCCAAAGATAAGCAGTGAAGATAAGCAGAAGACTCCCCAGGGCCCATTTTACAAGTGTCAAGTCGTGGGTCATTTCGCTGCAGATTGTCCAGAACGAAGTCGAAAGTAGACTTCAGCAGCGCCGTCCATGTCGACACCTGTGACACAAGTGACACAAGTGCTTCATCTCATAGAAGCCATGCATTACGAGGTCCGTGCCCTAAAAGAATGCATCGCACAACTCCATGCAGACGTCACACCACGTCTAGGCAAAAGAAAACGGGACAGAAGCCCCTCAAGAAAGCACTCTTCAAAGCGGTGGCGACGTCATCAGTCCGAGGAAGAGGAGGAAGAAGAAAAAGAAGATAGATTATCTGAGCAAAGTGACTAACGCATGGCACATGCTGCTCCACTGTTTTTCAAGTTTCCAATCGTTTCCAGTTTCCAGTGTTCCAGTGTTCCTGTTTTCCTACAGTTTCCTGCCGTTTCCAGTTTCCAGTTTGTTTTCCAACGGCCCTTTTCAGGGCAACCCATCTCTCCCGAAAGAACGCTTTCATCCATTGCTTTGACTACCCTCAAACCCAAACAAAGAACCCACCTCCTCCTCCTCCCTCCCTCCCTCCCTCCCTCCCTCCTCCTCCTCCTCCTCCCTCCACCACCACCACCACCACCTCCACCTCCCTCCACCACCACCACCACCACCACTTTTTCTTAATAAATAGAAAAAAATTAAAGAGGAGGATTTTACGTGCGTTTCTTATGGCCTCCTCCCTGGAACTGGATGCGCCGCTCTCTTGGAGGTGCGCTTGCCTCCCGGAACCTGACGTGCCGCCATCTTGGAGGCGCACGCCAGCGGAACCGGACATGCCGCCATCTTGGAGGTGCGCTTGCCTCCCGGAACCGGACGTGCCGCCATCTTGGAGGCGCGCGCACCACCGGAACCAGAAGTGACGTCATTGTACTGCCAGAGTTATCTCCCCCTGGTCCTGTACTCAACTATTGACCTACCTGTGGTTTGAAGTATTTCAGTCACAAGGTGTCCTATCGACAAGTGTACAGGAGAGAAATTCGAACCAAAACAAAAAGTTCACATTTATTCTCAGTCTAAAACGAACTATAGAAACTTGTGTTATGATGATGATAATGTAGTCTTCATGGTAATTGGATATTTTAGTTTGTGCAACAACAACAGTACTTACGCGTTCATATTTAATATACCTATTACAGGTCAATCACCTCATTACGTTTATATTCAACACGATTTCTTAACTCTGTCACCCGAAGGTGCCTTTCATGCCGTCTGGATCATGTTACAGTAATTACATCCCACAATGCACTTCTAAACAGTCTGCGCATGCCCAGTAAGACGGACATGACGTCACAGTGTTTACCTTTATTAACCCTGCAGCCCGCACGAGGCTACTTTCTACATTGTCGCAAGCCACTCAACTGCGTTACTCTCATATGCTTCGGTGCTAAATCACGAATCAAGTCAAGCCATCCGATCTCGGGTTTCGCGATACTCAGCTAACCAAGACTAATAATGGCGGAGAGGAGACATAGACGAGCCAGAAGTCAGCGCAATCGGGTTAATGTTCTCGACTCCGCACAGCCTGAAGAAAACCCGGATAGCCTCGAACCCCGCGCCACTGCTGCCAGTGCCAGTCGTACTACAGGGAAAATCAGCAGTCAACCGTATCTGACTGTGGCCCAGCTACGCAAACAACTGGCAGAACAGGGCGTGAGGGTTCCAAATAATTGGCCTAGGAAAAGCTTGCTGCAGTTGTTCCAAGAAAACCAACAACAACAGCCAGTAGCAGCGACGGTGACCTCGTCTGACAGTTACGACCCGAGTGCCATTTCGTCTCCGGCGGCGACACTTCCGGGGGTGGTCGAAGCCAGCATACATCACAGGAACCCAGATGCCCTCGTTAGTGGGACCACGCTACGCTACAGTGTCGTATCGGACTTCAGAGACGATGGTACCAATTCCGTGTCACCTGTTAGTGTGGCCAGTCTACAACGCGAACTTGCAGAGCTAAAACACATGATAGCGAACATGACCAGCCATAACGCAAGGCCCACCGAGTAGGCAGCTACAGGCCTACCGGACCACCTCAGCCATGATGTGCCGTCGGATTCGTTGCCCCACATCCACACAGTCGTGCCAGCGCTCAAGAAGAAGATTAAAGACGGCAAGTACTGTAACCTGGCCTTGTTATTGATACCTAATCAAGACACTCTAGACGCTAAAATGGCCGAATATGATGGCAATGTATATCATTTAAAGGAGGATGCTAGGCTAAATCGCACTCTTACACTAGCAGAATTCATACAGGCCTTTGGCATTTACAAGGACATTCTTTGTGACATCAATAACGCCAAACGGAAACAATTGGACGGACACGAGCAAACTGTCATTGAACTGGCTACGTTGTATGGGGGCTCTGCGCACCGAAGTGTCAGCTCCGACAGGATGGGGGCGATGGAATAAAACGACACCAGGGGACGACCTAGAGTTAGGTCAAACGGAAGGGAGGTCTGCAATAATTTCCAGGGCTGTGTGAGAGTGAACTGTGCATACCTTCATGTATGTCTCTATTGTCATGCCCCAAACCACGGACAGGCGACTTGTGCAAAGGCTCCCAAATCGAGACGGGACAACCAAGCTTGACTAACTTTCCCGGATATAACCAGAGAAGAGGACGTAGGCACCTTAACAGTCCAACTCACTCCCATCAATGTTCAGGCTATACAGGCAGAACTCGCCTCTCATCCCCATCCTCCATTTGCTACATATCTCGTCAACGGCTTGCAACATGGCTTCGACCCCTTAATGTCGGATGTTCCACAGTCCACAACGGAATGTAAAAACAATCGTAGTTCTACATTGGATCCAATAGTTGTGACTAAGGCAGTGCAAAAAGAAGTCCATAAAGGGTACGTTATCGGACCTTTCCAGGGGGCTCCATGCCCTGTTTACAGAATTAACCCCTTAGGAGTTACTAGGCCAAGAAGAGGCTAATCCTTGATCTGTCAGCCCCACATAACTCGGAACATACCGCAAGTATCAATGATCTCATTAGTAAAGAATCTGCTTCACTCTCTTATGTGACCATAGACTATGCTATTGCAGTTATTAAGCAGCTGGGACATGGTGCACAAATGTGTAAGGTGGACATTACCAACGCATTCAAACAGATTCCGCTGCACCCCAGGTACTGGCCGTTCTTTGGTTTCCGATGGGTCGATAGGTACTACTTCTACACTAGATTGGCGTTCGGGTGCAGATCCAGTCCAAAGATTTTCGATACCCTATCACAAGCCGTGTACTGGATATTGCAATACAACTACGGCGTTAAAAACATTCTGCATCTGTTAGATGATTTCCTGACTATTGATCCTCCCGGTTATGAAGCTAGCACAACGATGGATGCTATCTTAACCTTGTTCGACAAACTACAAATTACACTCGCTGTTCACAAGACTGATGGACCTGTAACTTGTTTAGAATACCTTGGCATCATCTTGGACTCAGTCTCGATGACGGCGAGCTTACCAAAGAACAAGTTGAAAAGGATAGCAGATATGTTAACATCATTTTCTACTCGGACTAAGTGTACGAAAAGAGAGTTGCTGTCTTTGTTAGGGCATTTAAACTATGCTTGTCGAGTGGTAGTACCAGGCAGATCCTTCCTATCTTATCTGATGCGACTGTCGGCCACTGTGGTCAAGTTGCACCACCATATCAGACTATCTAAGCAATGTCGGATAGAGATGCACATGTGGAACAAATTTCTGAACCAGTGGAATGGCATCTCGTTTTTCCATTACGACCATATCACATCAGCTCCGGATCTCAATCTGCATACGGATGCAGCTGGAAGTGTAGGACACGGGGGATATTTTGATGGGGCATGGTTCGCCCAGGCGTGGCCTCAGGACGTTATAAACAGTCGAGACTCAGCACAATCAATTGCTTGGTTGGAACTTTATCCTATTGTGGTGTTGGCCATTCTCTGGGGACGACATTGGACACGGAAGAGAGTACTGTTTCATTGTGACAATATAGCTACTGTGGGTATTATCAAAAAGGGCAGATCAAAATGTGTGGACATTATGGCTCTGATGCGGACCCTTACATGGCAAGCAGCTATAAATAACTTTATTGTGTTAGCTGAACATGTTCCAGGTGTACAAAATAACATTGCAGATGCACTTTCCCGTTTGCAGTTATGGAAATTCCGAGCACTGGCGCCCCACGCAGACCTCCATCCAACGCCTTGCCCACCCAGCTCACAAGTGACGTGGACCTGAACCGTCACCTGGACACCCTGTGGTCAGCTGCGATCAGTCGACAAACAAGAACAGCATATTCTACAGGATTTCAGTGCTACCTAAAGTTCATGTTAAAGTTCAGCTTGTTCAACACACTGGGTGCCAGCAGCGGCCTGCCACCAGTTAACGACGCCTACCTTCAGTACTTTCTTGCACATTGCTTCGGCTTACTCAAACTCTCACATGACACCATGAAGACTTATCTGGCGGGAATCAGATTTACGTACCTACAAGCGGGCATCAGGACACTGTTTGACGATGTCTCAACCGGTGCCCTAAATCGGATTCAAACTCTACTCAGAGGATACAAACGGGCCCATACACCAGAGTGGAGGAAGAGACTCCCCATCACTTACCATGTGCTACGTAACATCATCAAGCGGCTCAGGGATGGCGTTTTCGGTCCTTTCAACGATTTGGTAATGGAATGTATGTGTCTTACAGCGTTCTTCGGATTCTGGAGATGCGGTGAACTCACATGTTCAGCCAACTTTGATCCCAGTAGGAACATAACTATGAGCGACATTAGTTTCGTACATCATAAAAGATCATGTGTTATAACCTTAAAAGTGTCTAAGACTGATCCCTTCCGACTAGGCGTTAGCATTGCCTTATTCGCTACTCACACTATGACATGTCCCTACTCAGCCTTGTCCAAACTGTTTTCCATCTGAACGCAGTGCAGGGCTGCATACCAGGATCCGCTGTTCGTCAATCGGGACTATCTACCAATATCCAGGACTGTGTTTTTGTCATGGTTAGATAGGGTCCTCACGTTGACTGGCTACAACTCCGCCGACTACTCCGGGCACTCATTCCGGATAGGAGCAGCTACCACGGCGGCCACCGTTCACATCGAGGATCACCTCATTAAGACTATGGGCAGGTGGACGTCGGACTGTTACGCCAAGTATATCAGAACGTCCGATTCCACCTTAGGGCAAGCCCACAAGGCTATGTGTCAACATCACTAAGTACCATATTCATGTTATTTACCTATATTCTTAATTCTTTGGGGGCTCTCGGTTGCTAACCTCGTTTGGGCGTCATAAGCCACTCCATACTCAGGGCATGGAAGGCTTGTGGCCCCCAAAGAACGTACGCTATTTCGGCACCGCCCGGTCAGCACGACCAGTACTAGCTTACCTCTAGGGATCGTCCGGGTCATCGGACCCCAGGACCGGCATATCCCTCTCACAGCTACACAGTCTGGGTCCATAAGACCCCAGGACATTGTCATCTTACCCGGGTCTCCATGACCCCAGGTAGTCAACCCGGGTCACCTCGACCCCAGGGTCTCTTAGGCAACCGAGGCAGCCCCCATGTTGTGCCAAATGTTTATGTAAATATCTGTATGTAATAAAACTTCCTGCAATGTAATACATTTCATGTTGTTTGTGGCACAAAATAAAACGTTTAATCCACACACAAAAACATCATATGTAAAAAATTCTAGATGTGCATCTTCTAAAATAACAAAATGACCCTGCGTTCGTTTTGTCAACACAGCTCCCATGAGGCATGTTACATGACATTTGCACAGCCACAGCCAAGGGTCTGTACTAGGAAATTTATATGTATATAATAGTTACACTCATACCCCGTTCACATGCCAGCTGATACTCATGTGAGTATCTTTACATATGTGAGTAAATTTACTCCCGGTGTGCAAATGGGTCATGTGAACGCATTTACTTACATATGTAACATTGCTCCTGGATGTATATTTACATGACCTAAAGAGGTCATGCAAAAGTATATTTACTTATAAGTATATTTACAAATGGTATGTATACTGAACAACAAAAGTTCCTACGACATTGAATATGATTTAATGCAAAGTTATGTTTTTTACCAAATCTTAAACAATTTCGGTTTGCAACAGATAAAAGACTGCTGTAAGTGTTCAAAGGGTTTAATTTGCCATACTGACTTCAGAAAACGCGTGATTTCATAAAAAATACATGAACATGCCAAAATGTCAATTTGCAAATCAATAGCGTGTGTGTCCACCTCTGCTTGCGATGCAAGCAACACATCTTCGTCTCATTGAATGGACCAGGCGTCGAAGGCCAGGGATGCTTCTTGCAGTCACTGTTACTGGTTGAATCGATTTCGTAGGTGTGTTGTTCGAATCCAGTTGTCTTGTAGATTATTGTTTACGCGTGGCCTGCCACTCCGAGGATGGTCTCTGACTGCATTTGCCTGTTGCCAACGTTGCCATAAAACCAAATGGTGTTTCTGTGGACGTTAAATTGTCTTGCAACATCACGTTGACTCGATCCTGCTTCAAGCATACCAATGGCTGGCAGACGCTCATTTTCGGACAGGCGTGGCATTTCGTAATGTTGAATAATTGCGTAATTTTGTTGTTTGTCTGAGTGGTTGTTGTCAGCACGAAGCTAAACATTGCATATGCAATCCCATTAACGCACACATTTATATTACCATTCTTGGGTAGTGAAATGCATGGGGCTTGCATAAGAGTCAACTTTTGCATGGAATGCATGCTTTTCTGTAGCAGCTGCGTTTTTGTGACTTGATTCCATACATGTACTACAATATTGATAACCAAACTTTACTTGTTTGAAAAATACACTAAAATATTGGTGTCACAGGAACTTTTGTTGTTGAGTATATTTTGTGCCATGTGCCTAAAAATAGCAATATATGACAGGATCTCTGTTAATAGCTCAGATCAGGCAGTCATTCAAAACATGTATACAGGCCAAGTCGCTTACAGGCTGAATAGAGGAAAATGGCAACCAGAAAATATAAAAAACGAGGTTGTTCTTGGACTGATGAAGAAACCGAGGCTCTTCTCGGCGTTTGGAGTGATGAAAACACACAAGACTAGTTGGACGATCCAAAACGGAACAAAGGTGCAATATATGAACATTTGTCATCAGAATTGCAGAATCGGGGCTTTGAAAAATCAAGCGCACAATGCAAGATCCGCATGCATACTTTAAAGAGATCCTTTAGAGAGTGCAACAAGCAGCTACAAAACCCGTGGCAAAGGCCGAAAACTATGCAAGTTTTACAACAGATTGAATGAAATCCTGGGAAATCGGGCAGCCACCTCACCTGTGAAAGCATAACAAGAAAGCAGAGATTGATCGAGTCTGATGATACAGATAAGTCTGATATTGGTAATGATGATGACCTGGAGATGGGGACAGAAACAGTAGATACTGAAGCAAGAGAGACCGGCACAGATTTAGTAATTGAGTCCAGAGAAGACGAAAAGAATGGTCGTGGAGAAAATACTACAGAGGATGGAGAAATGAAGGCAAAGGAAACTGAAAAAGAACCTAAAAAGAAGTCTATAGAGAAAAGACAAAAGAAAACACGATTGGAAGTGGCCCTAGGTTCAGTCATGAAAGGCTTTGGAGAAAGTAATGAGAACTTTGAGAAGATGTGGAAACTAAAAAGGTTGATGCAGAGTTAAAGCAAATTGATCTAGAGCAACAGAGGATCAAATCTGAGGAACGCCAAAAAACGCGAAGAACGGGATCACCAGTTCAGAATGATGCAGATGATTTTAGTAAGAATGACGCCTCAGTCGCATCAGCACCAGTCAGCTTCCCCGCCCGGCCCTGGATTTCAGCACCCAACACTGACCGGCAGTTCCATCGCCAGGCCTCCACAAGGTCCAACTGCAACGTATCATATGATGACTCAGGAGATTCCTTCTATAACTTGTAACTGATTTCATTAAGGATAACATTTTGTTTTTATTATGAAAGTTGTTGAGAAAGCAACTACATTGTTTAAAAGAGCAATAAACATGGTATGCAGTCTGAAGAGGAACAACTAGTTTTGTTTTCGAAACAAACTTGAAGAAGAGGTTCGTCTCTGATACTGCAATGATTTGTGCGTTACTTTTTGTCTGATGTTCACACAATTTCCTTTTTTGTGTTGATTATGTTGTCGCTATCAACTTTCAAGGTATTGCGGATCTGGGGTCAACTTTCCCATGATACCATGATTGATTGATGCTGCTAACCAATATACTGCTATGTCATCCCTCTTTATAGCCGACCATTTAGTAACCGTTCGTGCGTGCAATATGGTCGTGAAATTATCTCTGATCACGAGCACATGTTGGAACCATCCCTTTGAAGTTTGTAGAGTGAGGAAATCCATGAAGACTAATTCCAATGGCTTGTGACGTTGTGATGGCATCTAGAGGTGGGCGGATAATAGAAGGTGTCTTCCTCCTGAGATATCTGTTCTTGAGCCAGTCCACTGTATCAGCTTGCATGCCTGGCCAATAAGATCTGACAGAGTAAAGAGAGGGTCCGATCATGTTAAGAGTGTCCAATATCATTGTTGAGGCCTTGTACTGCATCATTGATGAAGTTAAACAGTAACACAAGCGGATCGTTCATAACTCCATCCACAATGATCTGGTGCTACAATACTCCACGTTGAAATACAGTAATGTCCAAAGGAAACGATACCAAGTGTTTGAAAGGTTATGGAAGAAAAACAGAACCATTAACATTCATGCTACTCATGCCACGAGCCTCGTTTTCAAGTCACCGCAGATTCCCCAACGCCTCCGCCTCCAAATGCCCGGACTTGATGAATACAATTCAGCACTAAACGTTCACCAACCCTTTTCATATCCAATAGAAATCTCTGCATAAAGCAGAGTCGATTGTACAATTCTGACTATATCATGTGCTTGTGTTTATGAATCACTATCAAATAGTAATGATACCAGGTATCCTGCCCCACCGCTGGCACCCATCACAAACACATGCAAAGGCATGTCAAGGGTTCACCTAAAAAAACATGGGAACATATGGTACAAGTCAAAATAGGGAATTGCATCGGACATCATTTTTGTCACTGATACGTCAAATTTGGAAATGTCCTCTTCTTCTGATGATGCTCTTTGAAATCATGGTAGAAAAAGCACTCTTTATTGTATCTTAAATGTAACGAAATGTAAACACCAAGGGCTGGAGCTGCTGGAATATTGCTCGAGAAGATTGGAAAGTTGAAGTCATTCCTCTTGTCATACAGAGTCTTTTGTCACTCTGAATCTTTATGCATTGGTGAGGTGAGGTGAAATTGGGTTTAACGTGTGTGTGTATGTGTGTGTGTGTGTGTTCGTGTGTGTGGCTGCTTGTACTAGTCCGGACTCATGCCAATTTGTAGTGCAGTTTAACATGAACACCCCACTCATACACAGTATTATGACTCCGAGCCGACCAGTTCTTGATTTAGCCCCTTAATGCCGAGCGCCAGACAGGGTAAAACTCGTACCATCTTTTAACGTCTTTTGGTATGACACGGCCGGGGATCGAACCCCGGACCTTAGGCTCTCTGGGGGGATGCTCTACCACAAGACCACGGAGGCGGTCCTTTATGCATAGATCTACATATGAGTGAGTGAGTGAGTATGGTTTTACGCCGCTTTTAGCTATATTCCAGCAATATCACGGCGGGGAACACCAGAAATGGGCTTCACACATTGTACCCATGTCGGGTATCGAACCCGGGTCTTTGGCGTGACGAGCGAACTCTAAATATGAAGCAGATGAGGCGGACTCACTGGCCTCCTTTATTTCTAGTTAAGGTGGGTAAATCAGTGGAAGGGAATTGGCTATTTGATTTGTTATTGAATGATATCAGATCACCGATATACCTGAAGTTTAAGTTAAAATTCTTGGCCAAATTACCTTGTTTTGACTTTGCCAATCCGAAGAGAAATTCCGATTCATATGCATAAAGAAACAGATCCACAAGAAGGGGAGCACAATTGGTGCCCATGGGGATGCCTACTTCTTGCCTAAATGTCTTACCCCGAAATTTTATGTAGATGTTATCAAAGAGGAAGTCCAGCATTTCACATAGTTTTCTCAGTAAAGCTCAGATGGCATTTGCTTTCATTCTTCACAAATTGCCCTGAACCTCGAGATACATAACTATCTGTGTTCACCACGTTTTGTAACAACAGCCCCATGGATCAAGGAATGAAGTTTTTCCTTAAGTTTGTCATGTGGGATACTGGTGCATAAACACGTTGCCAACCATCGGTCCTGAAGAGACAGAATCTGCTCTCAATGGAGAACATAACACGTGCCCAGTCAAGCAGATGCCAACGTCAAAGTCTCCTGGCCCATATCAGTCTGTCGAGGCGATGTTGAGGTGTCAACAGCACTCCTCGGTAGGGTTGATGTGCTCTGATACCATGTTCCTGTGTCGCAGTGCGTCACTGCCGTTCAGTCTATGTGACGAAGTGGTTTCGGAGTTGAATTGTCCAGATGTAGCGATCTTGAATGGGCGAGGTCACCCGCTTCTCGGCCTGTCTGAAGTAACCGTTGCATCAACCTGGCAACAGTTATACAGACGCATCGAAACGTTCTAGCAATGACGGCGTGCGACGCTCCCTGTTGGGCCATTCCAATGACTCTCTCCCTCTCTATCCAGTTAAACGTGCCATTATTTTTCGTGTGCTCTTGGTGTTGTTTTCCTTACGTGTCGGGTCAGCAGCTTTATACAGTAGATCTGCACGTGCATTACGTGCTACGGCACCTGACATCGTTTATGCAAAGTGCACGTTTTTTACACAAATTGTCAAATTTCCCACCGATTACATTTGGCTTGGTACGTGAGATATGTTTAAGTATGTTTTCATATAAAATATATCTCTTATAACAAAAATACTTTTAAAAATCGTTGGTATCGTTTCTTAAGGACATTAGTTTAGAATTGTAGAGAATTGTAGCTCTGATTTAAGAATACATCAGCTTTGGTATGAGGAAAGTCTTGTCTCCTTGACTTCTACAGCCTGTAACCAAAATAAAGCCTGGTAATCAGCATTTGGCGTTCATCAGAGATTTCGCCAACAAGTGATGGGTTTGCCCAACGATACTATGGATCGTTAGTTGGGTGTTAACACAACTTGTTTTAAGATTTTAACTCATTTGTTTTGACTCGTTTGATAGGCATTACTTAGAAGTTGGCGGATGACAAGATAGACACAATTTTTATGGATAACAACTTCTTTAATACTGTAAAAAGTGACGTTTCGGTATAGATCCTTATACCGTTGTCAAGACTGCTTGACAACGGTATAAGGATCTATACCGAAACGTTTGTCATTTGGCCTAGCTTAAGTCATGATATGCCACAGGTTTGCAAGACCTGTCATGGCGTCAGGTGGTAGGAAAAGTAAATCGGAGAATTCCCCTGCCCCTTTGAGGCCCATTCCTGCTTTTAAAGTTTCAGTTGGGTCATTGATCGCGTTGGTCCTTTCCTAAAACAAAGTCTGGTAATTAGTATTTGTTGAATATCATGTGCACTTCTGTCTGATTCCCATGCAGAAGCTATTCCACCAAAGAAAAGTACTGCGCCAGTTATCGCTAAAGGCTTTATTCAAAATTTGCAGCAAAATAGTTCATTCCGACCAAGGGTCGAATTTCATGTCATGGTTGTTTCTGCGGGTCGTTTATAAAATCGGAATAAGAAAGGTCAAATCTACTTCTTATCATCCAAGTTAATGTGCACTGAAGAGATTTCATCACTCTTAAAAATACACCCTGCCAAAAATATATGAAAAAGTGCAAAAGTGATTTTAGATTAAAAAAAATTTGTCATATAAATAATCAACAGATTATTGTCATTGTACACATCATTTACATTGTCCGAGGTTCCATATGGCACACAATGGAACAGTAGATTAGCAAGGTGAAGGTCATCTGTTCTCAATATCTTGTATGGCCACTGCAGTGCTTGTGCCAACTATCGGAGGTTGCTCCGGTGCATCTCATAAATGTTTGATTGGGTTTAAATCTGGAGACGTGGAAGGCCATGCAGGACCTGGATGTTGTGATTCCTGAAAAAGGCTTGACGTGTGAGGCCGGGCGTTGTCTTGGTGGAAAATGACACTCGCTTGTTGCATAATGGGAAGTAAGTGTGGCCGAAGAATCATCCGTGTAACGTTGAGCCATTAAATTTCCAAGAACTTGCACCAAGTCTGTTCTTCCTGTGCCCACGTCATCACACTACCACCACAAAATCTGTCCACTTCCTGTATGCATTTTCCAGTATAACGTTCCCCACGTCTACCATCCACATGTCAAAGCATAAAACGCAGTGTGTCAATAAACCATTTATTTACCATGAACTTGTCTCCATCACAGTGTTGGCCATACACTGTGACCGTTACACCATTGATGAATGACATCTCGTATTGGTTAGTGTTAGTGACCTAATAGTATGAATCTGTCCTGTTCTCAAGTAGTGATGCGGGGTCGACCGTGTGTCTCCGAGTCTTATAATGGTGCCTTGTGCAACATGAAAAAAACCTGTCTACAGCTGACAATGATTCTCCTGTTTTGCAGTCGTGACATCTTTTTGCTGTTTACTTGCTGTAAGATTGTGATGGTAGGGTGAGGTGGGGTGAAATTGGGTTTAACGTCGCGTCCAAGATTATTGCACTTATATAGTGACGTGCATGCACCCGCGTGTGTGGCTGCTTGTACTAGTCCGGACTGATGCCGATTTAAAGTGCTAGCTCACTGAGATACCATGCCGCAGATAAACATGAATACCCCACTCAGACACAGTATACTTACTCCGAACCGACCAGTCCTTGTTTCAGCCACTTAATGCCGAGCGCCAGTCAGAGTAACACCAACAAGTACCATATTTTAACATGTTTTGGTATGACGCGGCCGGGGATCGAACCCCAGACCTTCCGCTCTACCACAAGACCACGGAAATGGTAGATTGTGATGGTATGCAAATGAAAACGCAACGTTTTGATAGCCTAACAAGTGATGTTGCATAACATGTTGGTGTGTTTCGGCGTCAGGCTCTCACGATTGGTTTGTTTTCTAATTTTCCATCTTTCACCAAATTTCTGTAGTACCTCATTCTTTTCACACAAATCAATCGCAATCCATGCAGAAATGACCTATTCATTATTGACTACACAGCGAGATATTTATGATTTTACGTATAATTTTTTGAAGGCGAGGTTGTGAAATAGTGTTTAACCTTGCGTCCAACATTATTGCACTAAAATAGGGACACGCATGCATGTGTCTACTTCTACTAGTCCGGACTAATGCAGATTTTATACTGAAAGCCCACTGAGATACCATTCCGCAGTTTAACATAAATACCTCACTCAGATTACTGACTCCGAGACGACCGGTCCTTGCTTTAAAGCCTAAATGACAAAAACTATCTTTTAACGTCTTTTGATATGCCGTGGCCGTGGATTCAACCCATGACTTTCCGCTCTCCAGGCAGCCGCTCAACCACTAGGCCACAGAATCGGTCTACAGTAAATGATCATGATTTACTGCTTTGAAATTTAGAAGTGTGATAAGGAATTCATTTGTTAGGAGTCAGTTCAAGAATTGTTAGATTCCATTTATGCATTTAAAACAAGAGTCATCAGAAAGATGACATATCCCCCCCCCCCACCCGCACCTGTCTGTAATGTAACCACTAGTAAATGTGCAATTCTGTATGTAATGAGTCAACAGTTGAATGTTCTTTAAGCATACATTGTTTACCCACTGAATTGTTTTCGAATTCTGGCCCGGAAACGAACCCGTTCCCCAATGGAGTCTAGGTCCAACTTCTTTCCATAAAAATTATAAAAATTAAAAATTCGTAAAAAAAAAATAATATCAAAAGGCACCACTTCGGTATGTGCCTGATAGATTTGCCAAGTTTTGATCAAATACACTGAATGGTTTTCGAAATCTGCCCGGGAAACGAACCCCATCCCCAATTGAGTCTATGTGCAACTCCATTCCATAAAAATTTAAAAAATAAAAAATTAGAAAAATCCCAAAATATCAAAAGGCACTACTTCAGTATGTGCCTGATAGATTTGCCAAATTTTGATCAAATACACTGAATGGTTTTCGAATTCTGCCCCGGAAACGAACCCCATCCCCAATTGAGTCTATGTCCAATTTCATTCCATAAATTTTAAAAAAAAATTAAAACAAGTATTTTTCACAGAGTGACGAAATATCCCCCGCCTGTACACCATAGTACCAAATATGAAGACAATCCAGCGATTAGTTCTTGAGATATTGTGGCAACACCGTTTTCCAACTCCAAAAACAGATTTGCCTGCTGTGACCTTGAAAATGGGGTCAAGGTCACCAAATCTGACAGGTGTATGCGGTGTCTGTATATACACTATAGTTCCAAATATGAAGACAATCCGGCGATTAGTTCTTGAGATATTGCGGCAACACCGTTTTCCAACTCCAAAAGCAGATATGCCTGCTGTGACCTTGAAAATGGGGTCAAGGTCACCAAAACCGACTGGTGTCTGCGGAGTCTGTATATACACCATAGTTCCAAATATGAAGACATTCCAGAGATTAGTTCTTGAGATATTGCGGCAACACCGTTTTCCAACTCCAAAAGCAGATATGCCTGCTGTGACCTTGAAAATGGGGTCAAGGTCACTAAAACCAACTGGTGTCTGCGGAGTCTGTATATACACCATAGTTCCAAATATGAAGACAATCCAGAGATTAGTTCTTGAGATATTGCGGCAACACCGTTTTCCAACTCCAAAAGCAGATATGCCTGCTGTGACCTTGAAAATGGGGTCAAGGTCACCAAAACCGACTGGTGTCTGCGGAGTCTGTATATACACCATAGTTCCAAATATGAAGACAATTCAGTGTTCAGTTCTTGAGATATCGCGGCAACAAACAGGTGGGACGTACGGACGGACGGACGGTCGTGAATACTATATCCCCCGCTTCGCGCTTTCGCGCGGCGGGGGATAATTAGAAAAATCCCAAAATATCAAAAGGCACCACTTCAGTATGTGCCTGATAGATTTGCCAAGTTTCGATCAAATACACAGAATGGTTTTGGAATTCTGCCCCGGAAAAGGAAATGATTACGGACGGACAGACGGACGGACAGACAGACTGGCTGATCGCTATATCCCCCGCATTGTATGCCGGGGGGATAACAAGCCACTGTGCCAGCCATGTTGCTGTTTTATCTAATCGAATAAAAATTCTGAGCCGTTTTTACGAGTCACCACAGCTGGGATCATTCAAACAAAGTTTCAGCTCGATAGATTACAAACAGATGGATGGACATGAACATCATTAACTCAAATCACCTCAAATCAGGGGAGCTAATAGAGAAGATGGCAACAAGTAAATGGGTTTGAACAACAACAAAACCAAGAATCATGTTCCTTTGCTTGACAGTGAAACATACACTCAACATGCTATTGCTGGAAAGAAGTGGCACCATTTGAAGGATATCCTCCAATGTGAATAATGTTGGCATACCTTGTTTTACTAGGCTGCTAAATAAGGCGTGTGCACTCCAATGCATTCTCTTAACCTGGGACTGACTGGGCAGCAACAAATGTCCCAATACACTCAACCAAACACAGACATCAGTCACAGTTTATTTGTATATTATGTCCATACAAAACTCAAGGTGCACCATGGTGAATGTCGTCTTACTAGTTAACAGGCTGACACATGTCAGATTATACAGACATAGCACTTTAATATCAATCATCACAGATCCTTTGTGAACTTGCCCAACATGACACAAAATACAACCAATGCCAGAAAGAGTCTCCACTGAAGAGGTATTTAATATTTTGATATGTACTGATTTCAAATGCATAATCTGATGGCAACAAATAGCTTTCTAACTGACAATAAAGAGGCAGAGAGGGCTTGAGTTGTATCAAGATGGGGAGTTGATACTGTATCTGCTGAGAGATGTCATGGGGGTATACACAAGGTTGAAATGTATAGCTGTTCATATGAAGCATCTGTGAACCACCCACAGGGAGAAAAGGGAATGATGGTCTGCAATAGGGGAGGTGGAATACAATATCAAACATGATAATGACACCAACAGCTTTCAGGATTGTGATTAAAAGGGAAGTAGGGCAAATTTCCACAAACAAGCTTCACTCATTCCATTACTGAACAGTACAAGAGAATGTTTCGATACAGTATCTTATAGAAACCTACAAGACACACTGTCCTGGCTCTGTCACTCACAGCTCTTGCACATACTTTACAAACACTCCCACAAGCAGACTTGTGTCTACACATACTCCCCCAGACACTCCACCTTCACCGACTGCCTGCAGTAGGCCTACAACCAGGTGTCAACTATACAGCAATCATGAGGGAAAGTCATATTAGGTGACCGTTGCTATTGAAATCACAGGAGACTGTCCCAGTGAGTGGTATGAGCTGTAACACAGGAGACTGTCCCAGAGGCTGGTGTGGGCTTAACACAGGAGACCGTCTACACAGTGAGCAGTGCTGCCTGAGATGACCCCACTTGTAATGCTACTCCTCTTCATGCTGCTGCTCATATAGTGTGGCTAGCTCTGCTGATCCTCAATTAACTGTCCCTTCTCCGGGATCACTCCATTCACTTCCATCACAACAGCCTTGGTCCTGTCGCTCTTGGAATTAATGTCGTGTTTGACGACTTGGGAGTCCCAGCCACAGGTGTACAGACAGTCACTGCCAAACCAGGTGAGACCCTGCACAAAGTCTGAGTGACAACACACACTGTAGCTGAAATGAAGTAAACAAAAAGACTCAATCCTTGTACATGTTAGGAGAAACAATTGAGATGAATCGCCATCTGTTGTGTCCCCTTCCAAGATGTGTCCTTCCCATGTGACTTTATTTCCAAGGTGTCCCTCCCTCCATGTGTCCCAACCCCACCCCACCCCCACCACTGTATTCCCTCCATGTGTTTCCCCTCCCACTGTACTCCATCCATGTGCTCCCCCCCCACCACAAGCCATCATATTCCCTCCATGTGTCCCAACCCCACCCTACCCCACCACTGTATTCCCTCCATGTGTTTCCCCTCCCACTGTACTCCATCCATGTGCTCCCCCCCCACCACAAGCCATCATATTCCCTCCATGTGTCCCCACCCCACCACTGTATTCCCTCCATGTGTTTCCCCTCCCACTGTACTCCATCCATGTGTTCCCCCCCCACCACAAGCCATCATATTCCCTCCATGTGTCCCCACCCCACCCTACCCCCCACCACTGTATTCCCTCCATGTGTTTCCCCTCCCACTGTACTCCATCCATGTGCTCCCCCCCCCACCACAAGCCATCATATTCCCTACATGTGTTACCCCAACTACTGTATTTCCTCCATGTGTTCCCCCTCCCACTGTACTCCATCCATGTGCTCCCCCCCACCACAAGCCATCATATTCCCTACATGTGTTACCCCAACTACTGTATTCCCTCCATGTGTCCCCACCCAACCCCACCCCCACCACTGTATTCCCTCCATGTGTTCCCCCTCCCACTGTACTCCATCCATGTGCTCCCCCCCCACCACAAGCCATCATATTCCCTACATGTGTTACCCCCAACTACTGTATTCCCTCCATGTGTCCCCACCCAACCCCACCCCCACCACTGTATTCCCTCCATGTGTTTCCCCTCCCACTGTACTCCATCCATGTGCTCCCCCCCCCACCACAAGCCATCATATTCCCTACATGTGTTACCCCAACTACTGTATTTCCTCCATGTGTTCCCCCTCCCACTGTACTCCATCCATGTGCTCCCCCCCACCACAAGCCATCATATTCCCTACATGTGTTACCCCAACTACTGTATTCCCTCCATGTGTCCCCACCCAACCCCACCCCCACCACTGTATTCCCTCCATGTGTTCCCCCTCCCACTGTACTCCATCCATGTGCTCCCCCCCCACCACAAGCCATCATATTCCCTACATGTGTTACCCCAACTACTGTATTCCCTCCATGTGTCCCCACCCAACCCCACCCCCACCACTGTATTCCCTCCATGTGTTTCCCCTCCCACTGTACTCCATCCATGTGCTCCCCCCCCACCACAAGCCATCATATTCCCTACATGTGTTACCCCAACTACTGTATTTCCTCCACATGTTTCCCCACCCACTTTTTTTCCCTCCACATGTTTCCCCTCTCTTTGTAGCCTGCAACCTCAGGTTTGTGTATGGAGATCCAATTGGACAAAAAGAGGACATCGTTGTACCAACCACTTGGTATGATCATGCCAGACATCAGTGGTTTGTCCAGACAAGTGCAAAGACAGAACAAGTAAAATTCTAAATGTGTTATCAGTAATAGGTATTCAATGCATATTTACCGAAAAGTAAGAGAAAAATATTTTAAAAATCAACAACAAAATATCAGAAATGATATTCTAAGATTGTTTTTAAAAAAAAATTGGATGACAATAATTTGTCACAAAATGGAAAAGTGTTAAAAGTCAACAATAAATATATAACAAGCATGAAATACTCACAACCCCCGCCAATATGACATGTTGGGTGTGTGCAATGCATAAGCTCCTATGCACTATGTTCACTGGGCCTTTTTGTAAAGAAATATACTATGTTTTTCAAGATCTGCTCCGGAAACGAGGACTACTTCCATTTTCAGTCTAGATCAAAGTCGTTGCCATGGAAACTCGAAAAATAACTTTAAAAAAAATCCCAAACTATCAAAAGGCACCAGTTCACCACTAGACCCATCAATGTGCCAAGTTTGGTGAAGAAATATGGAACGGTTTTCAAGATCTGCTCCGGAAACAAGGACGGACAGCATACATTCCTATATTCCTCGAAAAATAAAAAAATTAAAAAACCCAAACTATCAAAAGGCACCAGTCCACCACTTGATCTATCTATGTGCCAAGTATAGTGAAGAAATATGGTACGGTTTTCAAGATCTGCTCCGGAAACGAGGACTACCGCCATTTTCAGTCTAAATCAAAGTCGTTGCCATGGAACCTCGAAAAACTATTTTTTTAAAAATCCCAAACTATCAAAAGGCACCAGTTCAACACTAGATCTATCTATGTGCCAAGTTTGGTGAAGAAATATGGTATGGTTTTCAAGATCTGCCCCGGAAACGAAATGTGACGGCAGGATGTAAGGACGGCCGGACGGCCGGACAGCACCCATTCCTATATCCCCCTTCCACTTCGTGGCGGGGGATAAAAAGCACTCCTAGTATGCCCAAAGTATGTATTTATCTTTTGGCTACTAGTGAAGAATGTATTTCTAAGTTTGGCATTATGGCCCTTTTGATCTCCCAATAGTTTCTGGGCACAGAGCGGGAAAAAATGTGCGGACTACGTAACTTCCGTTACCTTCTTAGTCTCCATGAATATGCAGATGATCTAGTTCAGGTCAATAGAGAAAGTGTAATTGGGAAACTGCGATATTGTTGGCCATTGACAGATGGGAGTAAAAAAGATGCCAGAAGTAAGTATCAACACATTAATAACTTACTCCTTACTTACAGCAGACGGAACATTCCGAGGAAACTGAAATTGTTTACAAAGTGAGCACTTACTGGTTACTGATTTGCATTAATAGACAGCCGCTAAGAGGTGTCTCGCGTGAACTACCGGAAATCACAAATGCCGCGGTACAATGAATGCTCCGGTACCATGGGGTTCAAGTATATTCCCTTTCCACTGTATTCCCTCCAAGTTTCCCCGCTCACTATATTCCCTTTCCACTGTATTCCCTAGACATGTTTCCCCTCACTGTATTCTCCACCTACTGTATTCCCTTTCCACGTTTCCCTACCTACTGTATTCCCTCCACGTTTCCCCACCTACTGAATTCCCTCCACATGTTTCCCCTCTCACTGTATTCCCTTTCAAAAGTATTCCCTCCACGTTTCTCCTCAATGTATTCCCCACCTACTGTATTCCCTCAATGTTTCCCCTTTCAATGTATTCCCCTCTCACTGTATTCCCTGCACATGTTTCCCCACCTACTGTATTCCCTCCACGTGTTACCCCTCTCACTGTATTCCCTTTACACTGTATTCCCTCCACGTTTCTCCTCAATGTATTCCCCTCTCACTGTATTCCCTCCACATGTTACCCCTCTCACTGTATTCCCTCCACGTGTTACCCCTCTCACTGTATTCCCTTTACACTGTATTCCCTCCACGTTTCTCCTCAATGTATTCCCCACCTACTGTATTCCCTCCACATGTTACCCCTCTCACTGTATTCCCTCCACGTGTTACCCCTTTCACTGTATTCCCTTTACACTGTATTCCCTCCGTTTCTCCTCAATGTATTCCCCACCTACTGTATTCCCTCCACATGTTACCCTTCTCACTGTATTCCCTCCACGTGTTACCCCTTTCACTGTATTCCCATTACACTGTATTCCCTCCACGTTTCTCCTCAATGTATTCCCCACCTACTGTATTCCCTCCACGTTACCCCTCTCACTGTATTCCCTCCACATGCTACCCCTCTCACTGTAATCCCTCCACATGTTACCCCTCTCACTGTATTCCCTCCACGTGTTACCCCTCTCACTGTATTCCCTCCACGTGTTACCCCTCTCACTGTATTCACTCCACGTTACATCTCTCACTGTATTCCCTCCACGTGTTTCCCCTCTCACTGTATTCACTCCATGTTACATCTCTCACTGTATTCCCTCCACGTGTTTCCCTTCTCACTGTATTCACTCCACGTTACATCTCTCACTGTATTCCCTCCACGTGTTTCCCCTCTCAAAGAATTCACTCCACATGTTACCCCTCTCACTGTATTCCCTCCACATGTTTCCCCTCTCACAGAATTCACTCCACATGTTACCCCTCTCACTGTATTCCCTCCACGTGTTTCCCCTCTCACTGTATTCCCTCCACGTGTTACCCCTCTCACTGTATTCCCTGCACATTTTACCCCACCCACTTTCTTCCCTACACGTGTTACCCCTCTCACTGTATTCACTCCACGTGTTACCCCTCTCACTGTATTCACTCCACGTTACATCTCTCACTGTATTCACTCCACATGTTACCCCTCTCACTGTATTCCCTCCACATGTTATCCCTCTCACTGTATTCCCTCCACGTGTTACCCCTCTCACTGTATTCCCTCCACATGTTACCCCTCTCACTGTATTCCCTCCACATTTTATCCCTCTCACTGTATTCCCTCCACCTGTTTCCCCTCTCACTGTATTCCCTTCACATGTTACCCCTCTCACTGTATTCCCTCCACGTGTTACCCCTCTCACTGTATTCCCTCCACGTGTTTCCCCTCTCACTGTATTCCCTCCACATGTTACCCCTCTCACTGTATTCCCTCCACATGTTATCCCTCCACGTGTTTCCCCTCTCACTGTATTCCCTTCACATGTTACCCCTCTCACTGTATTCCCTCCACGTGTTACCCCTCTCACTGTATTCCCTCCACGTGTTTCCCCTCTCACTGTATTCCCTCCACATGTTACCCCTCTCACAGAATTCACTCCACATGTTTCCCCTCTCATTGTATTCACTCCACGTTACATCTCTCACTGTATTCACTCCACATGTTACCCCTCTCACTGTATTCCCTCCACGTGTTACCCCTCTCACTGTATTCCCTCCACGTGTTTCCCCTCTCACTGTATTCCCTCCACATGTTATCCCTCCACGTGTTACCCCTCTCACTGTATTCCCTCCACGTGTTTCCCCTCTCATTGTATTCCCTTTACACTGTATTCCCTCCACGTTTCTCCTCAATGTATTCCCCACCTACTGTATTCCCTCCACGTTACCCTTCTCACTGTATTCCCTCCACGTGTTACCCCTTTCACTGTATTCCCTTTACACTGTATTCCCTCCACGTTTCTCCTCAATGTATTCCCCACCTACTGTATTCCCTCCACGTTACCCCTCTCACTGTATTCCCTCCACATGCTACCCCTCTCACTGTAATCCCTCCACATGTTACCCCTCTCACTGTATTCCCTCCACGTTATCCCTCTCACTGTATTCCCTCCACGTGTTACCCCTCTCACTGTATTCACTCCACGTTACATCTCTCACTGTATTCCCTCCACGTGTTTCCCTTCTCACTGTATTCACTCCACGTTACATCTCTCACTGTATTCCCTCCACGTGTTTCCCCTCTCACTGTATTCACTCCACGTTACATCTCTCACTGTATTCCCTCCACGTGTTTCCCCTCTCAAAGAATTCACTCCACATGTTACCCCTCTCACTGTATTCCCTCCACGTGTTTCCCCTCTCACTGTATTCCCTCCACGTTTCCCCTCTCACTGTATTCACTCCACGTTTCCCCTCTCACTGTATTCCCTCCATGTTTCCCCTCTCACTGTATTCCCTCCACGTTTCCCCTCTCACTGTATTCCCTCCACATATTACCCCACCCACTTTCTTCCCTACACGTTTCCCCTCTCACCGTATTCCCTCCACGTTTCCACTCTCACTGTATTCCCTCCCCACTGTATTCCCTCCATGTGATTCCCTTCCCACTGTATTCCCTCCATGTGATTCCCTTCCCATTCTATTCCCTCCATGTGATTCCCTTCCCACTGTATTCACTCCATGGATTCCCCTCTTCACTGTATTCACTCCAGGACTTCCCCTCGCACTTATTCACTCTAGGTATTCCCCTCTCACTGTATTCACTCTAGGTATTCCTCTCTCACTGTATTCACTCTAGGTATTCCTCTCTCACTGTATTCACTCTAGGTATTCCTCTCTCACTGTATTCACTATCGGTATTCCCCTCTTCACTGTATTCACTCTCGGTATTCCCCTCTCACTGTATTCACTCTCCGTATTCCCCTCTAACTGTATTCACTCCAGGTATTCCTCTCTCACTGTATTCACTCCAGGTATTCCTCTCTCAGTGTATTCACTATAGGTATTCCTCTCTCACTGTATTCACTCTAGGTATTCCCCTCTCACTGTATTCACTCTCCGTATTCCCCTCTCACTGTATTCACTCTAGGTATTCCTCTCTCACTGTATTCTTTCTCGGCATTCCTCTCTCACTGTATTCTTTCTCGGCATTCCTCTCTCACTGTATTCACTCCAGGTATTCCTCTCACTGTATTCTTTCTCGGCATTCCTCTCTCACTGTATTCACTCCAGGTATTCCTCTCTCACTGTATTCACTCCAGGTATTCCTCTCTCACTGTATTCACTCCAGGTATTCCTCTCTCACTGTATTCACTCTAGGTATTCCTCTCACTGTATTCACTCTCGTATCCCCTCTCACTGTATTCCCTCGATGTAATTCCCTTCCCACTGTATTCATTCTAGGTATTCCCCTCTCACTGTATTCACTCTCGGTATTCCCCTCTCACTGTATTCACTCTCGGTATTCCCCTCTCACTGTATTCACTCTCGGTATTCCCCTCTCACTGTATTCTTTCTCGGCATTCCTCTCTCACTGTATTCACTCCAGGTATTCCTCTCTCACTGTATTCACTCTCGGTATTCCCCTCTCACTGTATTCACTCTCGGTATTCCCCTCTCACTGTATTCCCTCGATGTAATTCCCTTCCCACTGTATTCACTCTAGGTATTCCCCTCTCACTGTATTCACTCTCGGTATTCCCCTCTCACTGTATTCACTCTCGGTATTCCCCTCTCACTGTATTCACTCCAGGTATTCCTGTTTAAAACATGGACTATAAGCCACCAGAAACAAAAGATAGGCGACCACGTTAAGATTGGGATTGGGATTACGTCGCCTCAGCTTCCTGCACGATGTACCCCAGCAGGATTTATGTCATCACTTTAGCGACTGGCAGTAATACACAATAGTAAAAAAGGCTTAGCAATGAATTGGCTTAAAACACTGGTTGATGATAGTTACATCAATCATGTCTCACAGGGGGGCCAATCATTTTACGGTACTTTCACTCTTTCAACACCGTAGGCCGGTACACCGGCCACAAAGCCTCGAGTCCCCAGACACCGTAAGCCAGTAGACTGGCCAAGCCGTAGTCACGTGAAAATAGTATATAATTTATGAACCTACCTGTTAAATCTATCACATTTCACAATGCCAGAATTTAACATTTTTTGTTGATAAATTAAAAAATTAATCACTTTTTCCCACAATGCAACTGCAAATAAAATTCTCAGACACACACTTCAACAACAGGTCCACATCGAACATGTCAAAGAGCAAAACAAAGACGTTTCAACATGTTCAAGTAAATCTTTAAATATATTATACAAAGTAAAAAATCAAATCAACAAAAATAAATCTTTTCATTCGATCGCGTGTAATGTAAGTCAAATGACATCTCGGCTTTTGTCGCCTTGAATTCTCAGCTCGGATACGATGTTTAATGCAAAAGTATGCATGAAAAATCTTTGTCACAGCTCGTAACCTTGCACGATACATTCACGAAGTTCCATATTTTTAATATAGATCGCGATGTCCTGCCTAAAATGTTTAGAATAACATGATTTAACAAAATTCTCTCGTCAACTTCTGAAAATTTATCATACACCAGGACGGTACCATAGCTGTAATTTGATTAGCTGCTTTAGGTCACATGCTCAAATTTGACCAATCACGAACCTTGTAGCAGATTTCAGCAAGAAAGCGTCATTAGAAACCAATTTGTACCAATGAAAGTGCATATTGCACATACGAAATGCCTCCAGCGATGTTACGACCGTGAAGATGAAAAAAAAAAGCTTTCCAGCAATGTGTCATATGGCACTCTTTGATGAACGTGCCATTCATACGAAGCTTCGAAAAAGGAGGTATTACTTCATGTTACTGAGTGGACAGCCGCTGTTATCAGGAAATGGGTGATGACAGATACTTATTCATTACTCTTTTTAAAATAATTTTCCAATTGCGTCAACAATGAAAATAAAGGGGTGTCCCCACTGCTTCCATGTAGGCTCTGAGGGTAATAATGGGACATAGCAGAAGCTCATCCTGGTCCTCCCCTCGGGTTTAACGCCGCTTTTAACGGTATTCCAGTTATAATGCGGCTTGTCAGATTAATGTGGGAGGAAAGCTCGAAGGGATGCAGGTCTCAGACGTTTACCATTTCGGTGAAACCCACAAGCACGGGTATGGTGCTGACAAACCTAGAAACATAATCGGGGCGAACAGGGATTCAAACTCACAATCATAGGTTTCTGGCATGCCGAAGGGACACAACTCTGCACAGCGAATTGCGGAGCCTTAGACGACTGGGCCACCCGTGCCCCCTCCACCCCAATGATGGAATTGAGGGGTGGTATGGTAAAGTGTCTGTCTGGCTTGGCTGTTGATCTTTGGCAACAAAATTCCCAGCTCAGACCAAGATGGATGGACCCTCTGGAGCCTTGTTCCCACAGTGACAACTAGAGGATGGAGCTCGCAAACTCTGGCTGTAGTAGTTTTTTCTGAGTCAGGTGTTGAAAGGGGGTCCTGTTGAGTGGTTCATAGAGACGTGGTCTGAGGTGCCTTAGGACAACATTCAAATCTCATGTCGGAGGACAGAACTTCAACTTCTGGTCCTCCAACTTGAAACTCCTAATGAAACTCCAGCTTTCAAATTTGCGACAGCTTGCTGTCTTGAGCAATAGTGCAAACACTGTTGTTGGCAGACAGGTACGTGGCTGTAGCCTACAAAACGTTGATAGCGCCTACAGCAAACGACCAAGGCGTGAAGCTGAAACTGCTCTAGAGTCGTAAGGGTTCTGAAGCAGGTTGGACCACTTAGGAGCCTTAGAGCGATGTTCAGCAGGACCAGGAAATCAGATTCTGGCAGGTCTGCGCAGTGCCAAAAGGGTAAAAAACATGTTGTCAGTTGTGTTGATCTTTTCGATCACTTTGGGCAGGATCACTCCGGCCTCCAACAGATTTAAATGGTAGAAGTAGAGCTCGAGTGGGTCAATCCCTGTTTGTTGATGAACCAGACAACTGTTGTGTTGTCCATGGCGGTCATCAGCATGGCTTTGGTCTATTGGTATTCCGAATTATGTACTGCCAGGATGATGGCTTTCAATTCTAAACTGCGTTTGGTCTATAGACCCTGAGGCTGTCTGATCTCAGAAGTGGGCTCCCCACCTTTGGAGTGGGACGTCTGCAAACAGGTGATGGGACACCTTGAACTCTATCAACGAGACACCTTCTAAGGCATCCGACCCTTTCAATTCAAGGAAAATGGCAGTTAGCATGAAAACAATTCACGAGGTAGTGGCATGATTTTTTACTTCCATGATTTGAAAATGCTAAATAATGTACTCTTATGATTAAGCAGGATAAAATGAACTCAGTTTGAAATTGACCACAAAAAAGATGCGGCAAAAGAAAAGATTTTGTATCCACGTCCTGCTAAGGTAGAATAGAATATTGACATAGAGCCGGTGTGTCTTGTGGCACAGGATACCACGGAGGTCATGTTGGCCAGGAAGAGCTACTGGAGATGCTTGTTAGATCTTCATTCACTTCAAGTTAGGACTTTGTTTGTAAGAGCAATATGCAATATGTAATGTGGGCCAAGTAAGAAATACATTTACAAATATTTGGACTTTCCTGATTTTGACTTCATGGAAATTAGATCAGGGCCCACTTGCACAAAGCTATTTGCGCTAAGAATATTGTAAGCCTATGTTAAAGTATGGGAGTTACGATCATCTTAGCGCTAAGATCGTTTTGTGCAAGTTGGCCCAGATCAAACGGTTATAGTTAAGTTCGATGTTTTGATGCAAATGTTATTATTGAAGCAACCTGCTATCACCCTTAATAAAATATCATGGAATTCTATGTCTACAGGCTTGGTGATATTGTTTGCTGACTAGTCATTATAGTTCAAAGGCAAGGCTATTCAAAATTATTTTCATTACTCTTTTTGACCAGGGGTCAACATTCGCATTAATTTGGTGAAGGATAAATTTCTTGATTTACAGTAACCCAGCAAACTTTCTTTATTACTAAAGTTGTATACCCTGGTGCACTATCCACCACTAACCTGCTGGTTATGGAGTCATCGTCCACTGCAGCTACCACCGTCCTACAGTCCTCACCCACTGAGCCCAGCAAACTTGGTCTGTCAACACAACAATGGCAACATGTAGCTAAAACAAATCCAGGAGAGAAACCAGCAGTTAATTCCCTTGTCAGCTGAAACTGTCACAGAAAATATAGTTTGATTGGTTTATAGGCGTTCCAAAGTTACATGCAATGTGCCGTGCGTATCAGTAGTACTTACTTGGAAGAACTACTTTGCTGATAGCATAACAGCATCATTTCAATGTCCATTGTGTTTACCTCTTAATTCCATCAAAGTGCAAAGCGGATCCTGAATCTCTTCTTCCTACCTTGAGCTGGTACTTACTTGCCCTGGCAGAACTCTGTGCGTTGTACCCTGCGTGTGTGCGGTGTATAAGCCCGGACAGTGTCGGCCACCATCCTGACATCCAGCACCACCATCTGGCCAACCTCGCTGCCTATGGCTGTTGTGTGCTGTGAGCCGGGCTGCCAGGAGGAGCAGGTTGGGGCTCCCTGCAGACGTGGACACTCTGCCAACACAAGCAATAACTATACACCAGGCAGGCAGGCAGGCAGGCAGGCAGGCAGGCAGTAGGCTAGAACAGTTACATCACAACCAGTTGATGTTCAGTCTGGCCCTAGAAGTATACCACTTTGGTGAAAACCATGGGTTCGGTGCTAACAGAGTTGTGCTCACAACTAACAGATCCTCACACTCTATGGGGCACAACCAGCAGATTCTCACACTCTAGGGGGCACAACCAGCAAATTCACACTCTAGGGGACACAACCAGCAGATTCTCACGCTCTAGGGGGTACAACCAGCAAATTCACACTCTATGGGGCACAACCAGCAGATTCTCACACTCTAGGGGGCACAACCAGCAAATTCACACTCTAGGGGACACAACCAGCAGATTCTCACGCTCTAGGGGGTACAACCAGCAAATTCACACTCTAGGGAGCACAATCAGCAGATTCTCACACTCTAGGTAGCACAATCAGCAGATTCTCACACTCTTAAGTAGCACAACCAGCAGATTCTCACACTCTAGGGGGCACAATCAGCAGATTCTCACTCTAGGGAGCACAATCAGCAGATTCTCACTCTAGGGAGCACAATCAGCAGATTCTCACACTATAGGGGGCACAACCAGCAGATTCTCACACTCTAGGGAGCACAATCAGCAAATTCACACTCTAGGGAGCACAATCAGCAGATTCTCACGCTCTAGGGGACACAATCAGCAGATTCTCACACTCTAGGGGGCACAATCAGCAGATTCTCACACTCTAGGGGACACAATCAGCAGATTCTCACACTCTAGGGGGCACAATCAGCAGATTCTCACACTCTAGGGGACACAATCAGCAGATTCTCACGCTCTAGGGGGCACAATCAGCAGATTCTCAGGCTCTAGGGGACACAATCAGCAGATTCTCACACTCTAGGGGACACAATCAGCAGATTCTCACGCTCTAGGGGACACAATCAGCAGATTCTCACACTCTAGGGAGCACAATCAGCAAATTCACACTCTAGGGAGCACAATCAGCAGATTCTCACGCTCTAGGGGACACAATCAGCAGATTCTCACACTCTAGGGGGCACAATCAGCAGATTCTCACACTCTAGGGGACACAATCAGCAGATTCTCACACTCTAGGGGGCACAATCAGCAGATTCTCACACTCTAGGGGACACAATCAGCAGATTCTCACGCTCTAGGGGGCACAATCAGCAGATTCTCACACTCCAGGGGGCACAACCAGCAGATTCTCACACTCTAGGGGGCACAATCAGCAAATTCACACTCTAGGGGACACAACCAGCATATTCACACTCTAGGGGACACAACCAGCAGATTCACACTCTAGGGGACACAACCAGCAGATTCTCACACTATAGGGGGCACAACCAGCAGATTCTCACGCTTTAGGGGGCACAACCAGCAAATTCACACTCTAGGGAGCACAATCAGCAGATTCTCACACTCTAGGGGGCACAACCAGCAAATTCACACTCTAGGGAGCACAATCAGCAGATTCTCACACTCTAGGGAGCACAACCAGCAAATTCACACTCTAGGGAGCACAATCAGCAGATTCTCACGCTCTAGGGAGCACAACCAGCAGATTCTCACACTCTAGGGGACACAACCAGCAAATGCTCACGCTCTAGGGGGCACAATCAGCAAATTCACCCTCTAGGGAGCACAATCAGCAGATTCTCACACTCTAGGGGGCACAACCAGCAGATTCTCACGCTCTAGGAGGCACAACCAGCAAATTCACACTCTAGGGAGCACAATCAGCAGATTCTCACGCTGAAGGGGGCACAACCAGCAGATTCTCACACTCTAGGGGACACAACCAGCAGATTCTCACACTCTAGGGGGCACAATCAGCAGATTCTCACACTCTAGGGGGCACAATCAGCAGATTCTCACTCTAGGGGACACAATCAGCAGATTCTCACGCTCTAGGGGGCACAACCAGCAAATTCACACTCTAGGGGACACAATCAGCAGATTCTCATGCTCTAGGGGGCACAACCAGCAGATTCACACTCTAGGGAGCACAATCAGCAGATTCTCATGCTCTAGGGGGCACAAACAGCAGATTCTCACACTCTAGGGAGCACAATCAGCAGATTCTCACACTCTAGGGGGGCACAATCAGCAGATTCTCACACTCTAGGGGACACAATCAGCAGATTCTCACGTTCTAGGGGACACAATCAGCAGATTCTCACGCTCTAGGGGGCACAATCAGCAGATTCTCACACTCTAGGGGACACA
Source organism: Haliotis cracherodii (assembly GCF_022045235.1). Classification (NCBI taxonomy): domain Eukaryota; kingdom Metazoa; phylum Mollusca; class Gastropoda; order Lepetellida; family Haliotidae; genus Haliotis; species Haliotis cracherodii. The sequence goes on from NW_027266286.1 coordinate 39,214,482, forward strand.
ATCAGCAGATTCTCATGCTCTAGGGGGCACAAACAGCAGATTCACACTCTAGGGGACACAACCAGCAGATTCTCACGCTCTATGGGGCACAACCAGCAGATTCTCACACTCTAGGGGACACAACCAGCAGATTCTCACGCTTTAGGGGGCACAACCAGCAGATTCTCACTCTAGGGGACACAACCAGCAGATTCTCACACTCTATGGGGCACAACCAGCAGATTCTCACACTCTAGGGGACACAACCAGCAAATTCTCACGCTCTATGGGGCACAACCAGCAGATTCTCACACTCTAGGGGACACAATCAGCAGATTCTCACTCTAGGGGACACAATCAGCAGATTCTCACACTCTATGGGGCACAACCAGCAGATTCTCACACTCTAGGGGACACAACCAGCAAATTCTCACGCTCTAGGGGGCACAACCAGCAAATTCACGCTCTAGGGAGCACAATCAGCAGATTCTCACACTCTAGGGGGCACAATCAGCAGATTCTCACGCTGAAGGGGGCACAACCAGCAGATTCTCACACTCTAGGGGACACAACCAGCAGATTCTCACACTCTAGGGGACACAATCAGCAGATTCTCACTCTAGGGGACACAATCAGCAGATTCTCACACTCTAGGGGACACAATCAGCAGATTCTCACGCTCTAGGGGGCACAACCAGCAGATTCTCACACTCTAGGGGACACAATCAGCAGATTCTCACACTCTAGGGAGCACAACCAGCAGATTCTCACACTCTAGGGGGCACAATCAGCAGATCCTCACGCTCTAGGGGACACAACCAGCACATTCTCACACTCTAGGGGGCACAACCAGCAAATTCACACTCTACGGAGCACAATCAGCAGATTCTCACACTCTAGGGGGCACAATCAGCAGATTCTCACACTCTTATCTTATCTTAATGAATTAACTTGTAACTAGGTGAGGTGAAGTGAAATGGGGTTTAACGTCGCGTCCAAGATTATTGCACTTATATAGCGACGTGCACACACTCTATATGCACACATCGTATGTGTGTGGCTGCTTGTACTAGGCCGGACTGATGCCGATTTATAGTGCTAGCTCACGGAGATACCATGCCGCAGTTTAACATGAACACCCCACTCAAACACAGTATACCGACTCTGAGCCGACCAGTTCTTGTTTTAGCCCCTTAATGCCAAGCGCCAGACAGGGTAACAACAAGTACCATCTTTTAATGTCTTTTGGTATGACGCGGTCAGGGATCGAACCCCGGACCTTCCACTCTCCGGTCGGACGCTCTACCATTAGACCACAGAGGCAGTCTAACTTGTCACTAAAATGCAACTTGACTTTAATATTATTTTCAAACAGATCGGTTGAACTATTCTGATCTTACTGATAATACTGGCTGGCTTAGGTTTCCGCTGATCCCACAAGAGGACTGTTTTATCATGTCCACATGACAAGTAAATGTCGGCCTCGGTCGGGTGACAGTCAACGGACCACACTATATCAGAGTGGGCTGAAACAACAACATTTGACACAGTCTAACTATTGTAATACTCAACATCAATATGGTAACAACTTCTTCTTTATCTATAGAATCATTATGGAGATCATATGCAGCTTTATGTCAAAAGATGCCAGTATCACAAAACAATTTCTCACAACATGCAGCTATGTACTTAAAAGTGAAATTCTTTACCTAGACACAGAAACTAACACTAATGTTATGTCTCAAATCAAACTCATCATCATTATAAGGTTCAGCCTGACTTTCTTTTACAACTGTTATCATTAAGAAACTAGGAAAATCTAGATATTTTTTTTTATATATTTGTATATTTATCCTGCATTACTCCTTAATGCATCTACCGATTAATCTTGACAGAGAAGGAGCTGTGAGAGGTCTTGTGGAAGAAGAAGTTGGTACAACTGGATGAGCGGCTAACCCTATCACACAGCTCCCACGTGACCACGGAAGGGGTGATGTCAATGATCAACACATTACTGTACATCTGAGCACCCGAAGACATCGTGAGGATACAGCTCTGCAACAGGTGGGCCACTTTAGACGAAGTAATGCAGGATAAGTATACAAAGATAAATCTAGATTTTACTAGATTTTTTAACTTATCCCACATTACTCCTTAATGCATCTTTATCGGACGGTACGGTGGAGGGCATACATTCAGATGTGATCTTAAATAACTCTTTATAGACTCCAATCAATCAGCAACAGCCATGTCCACCATCAAGTGACCATTCCTGTCGGAAGGACACAAGAGAGTGAGGTATGCGTGATGTCCAGGTCAGCTCCGGACATGTGGAAGAATCATGTTGAGCCTTGGGGTGATGACCTGCTGGGCAAACACCAAAGGGCCAAAGCTGTAGATTACTTCTGCGTCTTCCAAGGCTTCCACTTCCAGTGGCTGGCAAAGAATGTATCTTAACGCCAGAAGCAGGGTGCGGATGGAACAGTTGATGTGAACAACCATGGCATAGGCGACTTCCCGGATCTCATGCAGATTGTTGACTCTAGGAAGGTCCAAACAAGCAGCCTTACAAGCCTGAAGAATGATGGCACAAAGCCATAGGGCAATCATGTTATGGCTGACATCAACCTGCGATGTCATAGATAATGGGATGAAAAGGCGGCGGCATTGTCCTTAATGATCTTGGAGAAAAGAATGAAACATCATACCACACGCACCAGACAGAGTAGAAGTTCCTGTTCATCTTCAACAACCACTATCGAAGATATGCACGGGATGGTGAAGGATCTATCCGGCTGTCCTGGAGTTGATTCTTGGCTATGAAGTCCCAGTAAAGCTCAAGATGAACTGTTCCATGCACACACTCCGTCGCAGTGGTGACTCCGCATAACACAGACTTTTCTCTTGTTTGTAAACAAACGCGCTTTTCAGAAATCAGTATAGAACGGACTAATGCAAGTATTTGGGGGCGCTTTACATATTGTTTTGCATAACTATATAGATATGCTACTACAACTGCGACAGTGAGTTGCATGACAATATATATTTATGCATCAAAGTGACCGTGTCGCTAGCTCTCCGTTGGGCTTCGATGACAGCACGTGGAGCCGTACAACCAATGTAAACATAGGTAGCCAGAACTGCAGGAAGATAGTCTCCTTGATATGGTTGGAGAAAGATGCCAAGTGGAGTGGCTCAAAGGGTCCGCCTCTCAGCAGGGTAAGCACCACATTCAGATCCCTAGCCAGGGGTGTGAACTTGGCCTTCTTCGAAAAGAGCAACACTTTGAGTTCAGGAATCTTGGTTATCTTTTGATCTCCAAGAACGGCTAAGGTTGAGTTCAGGGCCAGAAGGTATGTAGTAATGGTGCTGCCCTTCAGACAATGCTTGTGGTGCAGAAGAAGGAGGAATTCAGCCAAGAACTGGGATGACGCAGAGGTGGGATCCCATTGTTTCTCCCAGCAGAAACTCTCGAAGGAGCATCATAGATGTCCCTGGTAGAAGGTCTGTGCGCCAAGGTGATTTCCTTCGCCACCCTTGCTGAGTAACCCTTGGCACTTAGGGATCCTTGTAGATGAACCAGGCCTGAAGATGTAACCTGTCTGGAGATGAGTGGCTGTGAGGGTGGATCAGCAGGTTTGGCCAACCTGGCAGTTGAGGGAGTCGATGGCGGGCATCTCCTTAAGATCCACGAACAAGACCCTTGCAGGTCACCAAGGCTTGATCAAAGTCACAGCCAGGCTCTAGGTCAACATGATCTTTTAAAGGACACTGGGAACGAATACTGGAGGCGGAAAAGCATAAGACTGACTGCCTAAGGCTGTGGATCTGGTACCGATGATATGAAGGTTCGGACCTGACTGGTGGCAAACAGGTCGATGTTGGGGTAGTCAAGGTGTCGGCAGACTAAATCAAAGGCATGTTTGTGGAGTTTTACTCTGTGGGTGCCACCTTGTCTTGTCTGGAGAGGGTGTTGCGCTAATCTCCTGGAATGTGTTGGATTTGGAACTGAGGATCCAGTTAATAATCAACATGCTGTAAGAACCAGAACGTCTGCTGTAACAGGGAGGAGTAGTGGGTCGTCCCTTGATTGCAGAGCCACCATACTATGGTGATGTTGTCCTTGGATATGGTGATCTGAGGGCGCTGAAGTGCCTGCTTCCCGTGGGAGAGAGCCAGGAGGAGAACCACTAGCTGTATATTGTTGAGCTGAGTGGTGGACCACAGCCCTGAGGCGACTTGGCCCTCCAGATGTGCTCCCCAGCCTTGAAGAGAGGGGTCGACGAACAGGTGTGATGAGAGTGTGAGCTGTCAAGGAGATGCCGTCTAAGACATTCAACTCCACCATACACAATTGGTGATGTGGTTTAAGGCGATCCGGGAGAACGGTGGAGACGGACTAGTCCTGGTGCCTGATGTAGGGAGCAATGAGTATTTGCATAGGGCGCAGTTGAAGCCGTCCTCTGGAGGTCAAGTCCTGCGCTGACGTGAGGAGACCAAGAAACGTCTGACACTGGTGAAGGTGCGAGGTTGCTGAAGTGCTGATCTATGCCTCAAATTGGACATTCTTCAGATGTAGGAAGGTGGCTATTGGCTTGGTAATGTGCTGGATGCTGGTGCTGGATGCTGGTGCTGGATGCTGGATCTGGATGCTGCTGCTGGTGCTGGATGGTGGTGCTGGATGGTGGTGCTGGTGCTGGATGGTGGTGCTGGATGGTGGTGCTGGATGGTGGTGCTGGATGCTGGTGCTGGATGCTGGATGCTGGTGCTGGATGCTGGTGCTGGATGCTGGATCTGGATGCTGGATCTGGTTGCCGGATCTGGTGCTGGATGCTGGTGCTGGATGCTGGTGCTGGATGCTGATGCTGGTGCTGGATGCTGGTGCTGGATGCTGGTGCTGGATGCTGGTGCTGGATGCTGGATGGTGGTGCTGGATGCTGGTGCTGGTGCTGGATGCTGATGCTGGTGCTGGTGCTGGATGCTGCTGCTGGATGCTGGATGGTGGTGCTGGATGGTGGATGGTGGATGCTGCTGCTGGATGCTGCTGCTGGATGCTGGATGGTGGTGCTGGATGGTGGATGGTGGATGGTGGATGCTGCTGCTGGTGCTGGATGCTGGTGCTGGATGCTGGTGCTGGATGCTGCTGCTGCTGCTGGTGCTGGATGCTGGTGCTGGATGGTGGATGGTGGTACTGGATGGTGGTGCTGGTGCTGGTGCTGGTGCTGGATGCTGGATGCTGGATGCTGGATGGTGCTGGATGGTGGTGCTGGATGGTGGATGGTGGATGCTGATGCTGGATGCTGGTGCTGGATGGTGGTGCTGGATGGTGGTGCTGGATGGTGGTGCTGGATGGTGGTGCTGGATGATGGATGCTGATGCTGGTGCTGGATGGTGGTGCTGGATGGTGGTGCTGGATGGTGGTGCTGGATGGTGGTACTGGATGCTGGTGCTGGATGCTGGTGCTGGATGCTGGATGCTGGTACTGGATGCTGGTGCTGGATGGTGGATGGTGGTGCTGGTGCTGGTGCTGGATGCTGGTGCTGGATGCTGGTGCTGGATGCTGGTGCTGGATGGTGGTGCTGGATGCTGGATGCTGCTGCTGGATGCTGGATGCTGGATGGTGGTGCTGGATGCTGGATGCTGCTGCTGGCTGCTGGATGCTGATGCTGGTGCTGGATGGTGGTGCTGGATGGTGGTGCTGGTGCTGGTGCTGGTGCTGGTGCTGGTGCTGGGTGCTGGATGCTGGTGCTGGATGCTGGTGCTGGACGCTGGATGCCGAAGGAGCTTGGAACCGAGGCATTTCCTGCTGGATCATCGTTGACATCAGATGAATCTAGGATGGGTCCATATAAGGCGACTGGGGAGGCACCGGATGGAAGTCTATGTGTCCGAATCCCGTAGGCGCTGTAGATTGTTTGTACGCCTGAGACTGTGAGAAGGGGGCAGGTGTCATCGTAGAGGAGGAGGCAGAGTAAATCAATGCTGAGGGTAACAAATATATCCATTTCATATCAACGATGATCTGTAAAGGCGAAGAGGTGGTGGAAGTAATCACCGATGAAGATATATGCAGTGTTGCAGTCGCCAGAGGATTCCCGCCTGAGTGAGTGTGAGTGAGTGAGTTGTGTTAAACACTGCTTTGAACAGTGTTCCAGTTATATCGCTGCATGCCAGCTTAATGTGGAAGGAAAGCCCGAAGTGATGCAGGTCTTCGACATTTACCATTTCAGTTAAACCCACAAGGTATGGTGCTGACAAATCTAGAAACATAATCGGGGCGAACCGGGATTCGAACCAACCATAGGTTTCTGGCGTGCCCAAGGGGAGCAACTCTGCACAGCGAATTGCGGTGCCTTAGACGACTGGCCCACCCGTGCTCCCAGTTCCCGCCTGAGGAAGAGATGGTCGTGGATGGTGGTGGTGAAGTAGGCTTGGATTAATCTGACATCTTTTTTAAGCGACCTTTCTGGGCCTGCTGTGGCCACTGTTCATGTGATATATGAAGGTATTTCGAGACCGCTGTAGGGCAAAGTGTCAGACAAGCGCTACACTTAGTAGCCTGGGAGCACAGAGTACAACTTAGACACAAGGGATGAGAGTCCCACCCAGACTTATTGCCATGGCACTTGTTACAACGTGGCATGTATCTGCAATGATAGCAGAGTGTAATCAAAAAGCATTCCCACCCGATTATGTATGTTAATATCTCAATCTCAGCCTTGTGGGTTTAGGAAGAATAAGCTAACGCAAAGAACGCGAAAATCACCACTTTAATAACGACACTATTGCAAGGGTATGACAATGACTTGAAGTACCAAACAATTTACACTTTGTGTACCCCTCTGACAAGTGTAAAGTGACACGGCTCCCATGGCAAGAGCTATGAACACACAATGCCATTTAGAAAATGGTAAATGTAACATATGTTATATTTGAGATAACACTTTCTCAGTTAAGTACAGATTTTCGTACTTTTTGTGGTTGAGTCCGAGTCCGAGTCCGGGATTTGAACCCACACTGCAAGAGTGAGGCATCTAATCACCAGCACACAAAGTCAGCAATCTAACCCACTCGGCCACCGAGGCTCTCATAGCTCTCTGCCATGGGAGCCATGCCAGTTTACACTTGTCAGAGGGATACACAAAGTATGTAATCTAGACTACCAGTTGTCAGACTTTCATTTTGTGGAAGCCTCTGTGACTGAGCCGGTTTGATCGGTGACTTTGTGTGCTGGCGATTAGGTGTCTCACTCTGGCAGTGTGAGCGCAAGAATCTGTACTTTACTGAGAAAGTGTCATCCCAAATATAACTCTTTTACATCAAATCTATCAAACATCAGAATCAAAATACAGTACATACCTCTATATGTGTGTAGTGAAGATAGATTGCTTAGATCCCACACTTTGATTCTGTCAAAAAGAAAATGAAAATCTCTCCTAGGTCATGTAGACAACATATTCTCATATTAAACAAGAAATGTATACTTGGTGCATGATGTATAGCTATCTACAGTTACAGTTGCAGTAGAGAGGATGTCCTCCCCTCACCTGTTGTCATAGCTTGCAGACACAGCCCTCTTGCCATCACAAGACACGCTGACAGAGCTCACAATGTTGTCATGCTCCATCGCACACTGGGATAGTACGAATGTGTGGAAGTCATCAACTAGCCCCCATACTGCCACGCCCCCTGAAACAACAATACACTGGCTGACAAAGTATATCAGAATATCTATCAGCATCCAAATGAACCCTTAAATAAAACCACACACCAACTTCATTAATAAAGCATTCTAACTTACAAATGCAGATCCATCAGTGTATCTGTCTCTATAGAACTCTTCCCTATTACTTTCATTCACTGATAACTACATCATGTACATACACTAACCAAAGTTCAAATATAATTAAGAAAAGTACAAAAAATTACATTTCATAATTTCCCCAATCGATCATTGAAATAAATATTTTTGACAAATTTGTCAATATTTAGTTGAACAAATGTTGAATGTCTGTAGCATGCCTCAGAAACTGACAATGATATAACCATGTTTCACAAAGCATGAACGACGGCCTTATCCTTTGATCTATGAAAACTTTAAAAAACAGGGCCCCATCCCATTTATGATAAATGGATCAATACTTTTTGAGAAATTGTAACTACAAACTCTTTTGTGAGATTTTTCTATATTCTTGTGATTTTGTCCTTTTCATAACATGCTAAAGAGGCTATTTGGAATGGAAGAATATCTATCTATCTAATTTCAATGATCTTTGCATAGTAGGCCTTAGAAGAAATCCCCCCTCCCTCCCCGACAAACCTTAAAGCAGTACCTTTCACAGGGCAGCTAATTCTAAGGTGAGGGCAAATACTGAAACGCCACATTAAAGATAATTCCATGAGCATATGCATGCTTTTATGTGTGCTTGCACTAGTCCAGACTGATGCTGATTTTATGTGCTACCCCAATGATGTACCATGCTGCAGTTTTAACACCAATACCCCAATCAGACACAGATGCGGACTCTGACCAGCGCCTGTTTTATCCCCTTAATGACGAGCGCCAGGAAAGGTAACAAGTACCTATTTTAACGTCTTTAGGAATGGCATGGCCGGGGCTTGAACTCCTGACCTTCTGCTCTCCAGGCAGCCACTCTATCCACTACACCACGGAGGTGGAATGCCTTTCAGAGGTGACAATGTTTATGACAAGAGTCAAATATAGCTCAGCCCCAACACACAGTAACGGGTTTGTGAGTGGTGAGACAGGTGTACCACGTCTCCTGTACAGTCAGGTGTGCTAGATACAGTCCTTGTACTGCTGCAACACAGCAACTGCATGCATCAACTGATCAAGACAGGATGTTTCCCAATATTCCTTCAGATAGGATGCATCACATGACTGCTTCAAAATATTGCTTCAAGAGATATTTCGCAATTTTGTTTCACGAGATGATGCTTCACAATATATGCATGACATACTCTCTGTCTGTACAAATTCTGATGCAATCCATGTATCTCAGCTTCACAGCAGCTGACAGTGCCCTCTGTGGTGCAATATGATAGGCTAGGTGTGGCTGCTGGAGAATATGTAGATGTCAAAGCAAAGGGTAAGGGTCATCAGTTCCCCCATCACACACTTCTCATCTACTGCCAAAGGAAGACCCAATATGGCTGCAGCAGGCCAACAGGTCATACCAGTAATACTGGCAACAACACCACCAGAGAATAACTTGAAAAATCTTAAAAACAAAAATGGAACTCTTCTATCTAGGGATCGACTCACGATATTCTTACCTAGTTGTCATAGATACCACATTAACATTCATTCAGCACGATTGAAAATAGAGTATATATAACCATTACATTTTCATCTGCACTGACAGTCCGATTTTCTCTTGCAAAAATCGAAAAATGTCATATTGCATGAACAAAATTACATACTGTAAAAAAGAATATCAAGAAAAACTTACATGACTGTTTATTCAATTGTCAAAAGTTGTCAATGGATAAACAGTGAGTTGCATACTTGCAACACTGCATGCAATCCCTCACTGTGCATAACTGATTCCTATATCACTGTATGGAGCTTTGCATCAGTTGACAATGGCCGAGTGCGCAACAATGTTGATCTTCAATCAGCAAACCAAGTATTTTTTACAACATAAACCTTTGTTAGCACACAAACATGCTTCTTCCATTAAAATCAGGGATGTTCAACACCAAAGTTATCAAAACATATTTTTTTGTCCCATAAATCCTACCAGAAATCAAGTGTCAGAGTCCTAAAAACCAAAATATCGAAGGGACTTTGGAATGACAACAATGCAAACTCTTTCTCCATAATAATATGCAAATTTCAGATCACAGATGATTGTATTCACTCAAATGTAAATTCAAAAACATTATGAATGACAACAGTATTTTCATCTTCAGGTTACTTGTCAACATTTTCTGGCTGCTGCACATTGCAAACACTCAGACTTCTGTGAGAAATAAGTGTCTTAATTATTGCTAATTAAACACAGAGTGAACCTGGAACAATATTCATTATCTCATGAACATGTGATGAACTATCACTATTTATTAATTAAATTTAACAATATTTCCCTCAATACACGATCCATGAGGAAAGAAAGTTAAATTGACAAAATTTCATTTTCAAATGTAAATATTTTACTCTTTGCCATCAATCTGTAACACCATTTACAAAAGTTGCTTTTTCATGTCTACTATCTACATTGATGAAAACCTTGAAATTTGGTAACGGCAGTTATCGCTTCCCACATGCTCACAAAATGAACACCTGATGATGGTAAACACGTCTGCTGAATGATCTATAATTGTACACATATTTTTAAATATATTCGCGACCTGTCAGCTTAATGTGGGAGGAAAGCCCGAATTGAAGCAGGTCTCAGACGTTTACCACCAAAGTGAAACCCACGAGCACGGGTATGGTGCTGACAAACCTAGAAACATAATCAGGGCAAAACGGGATTCAAACCCACTATCATAGATTGCTGGCAGCGCCTTAGACGACTTGGCCACCCGTGCCTCCTATTCGCTGTGGAATAATCATGTTTTTTGAAATAAGATACGTAAGGATATTAGCCTAGAAACATCATTTCACAAATAACGAAAATACAGTTTCAACTGTTTGAAGATGTAACACCTTGGATAATTAGCAAAATCTCATCACACTTGACAATAACAGTGAGTGTGGTGTAAAGAACATCAGTGGTATTTCAGCCATTTTGTGAACAAAACATTGATGCAACAGTTCCTGCATAAGAAAGGAACACAAGACCAAGCCATGCATCTATAGTATAAGAGTCGCTGTTCAAAGATATTATCCTGGGCACGAAATTGGAGAACAATCAGGGTGTGCCCAAGGGCACTGAACATGTTTCCCAGGTGTGCCATTTTCAGTTGAGGTGTGCCCTGTCTACATTAGATTATTACGCAATCATAATAGCAATAGGTAGCTAATCCATATCAATTCTTTTGGGATCTTGTCAAAACTGCACGTTGAATACATAATGCATATAAATGTTCAATGGATTGTAAATATGTTTCAAGTTTGAGTGGGTTCGAGTTTCAAGTTTGAAATGATAAAACTGTGTAATATTTGTGATATTCCATCAAAATATGGAAAGACAACAGTTTATTTAAATATATTTTCTGCAATCTTTAACATCTTGTACGTCAAACGTCTGTAAGATAGAGTCAATGGAAATTACCGAATAATGGTGATTGGTTTTACATTATTCCCCCTTAACTAATGGGGAAAACTCTTTCACTTCACAGCTTAATTTCGCCAGAAATGTAATAAATAATTACAGAAGTTCTTTTAAAGAAAATGGCCGTGCTCACAAGGCACAAAACATAAAATTCAATTCATTATTTTTTTTGTGCCGTGGGTATAGGGCACAAGTAATTTCATGTGACATGTAAAGCTGACCTGCATTGGCCCAACAACAACTGTGACCTGTCAGGACCAAGGGTCGGATTTGGTCCCTGTAGCAAATCCATGTCATACAAAAATAGAGATCCCCCATCGTGACACCAATGTGTGTACAAGCATGCACAACTCACCTGTATCAAGCCCCACTACAACAGTTGTTGCATCAGCCCATGTGGCATCTTGCAGCCCCGCCTCCAGTTGCACCCCGGCTGTGCACTTCTCCACATCGGGTGCGAGTGCTGGGTTGGAGTAGAACCAGAGCGAGCCCAGCCAGTACCTGCCACTTAGACTAGATGCTCCAAGCAGTAGGCCACCATCTGCAACACCATACAATGTACATCAGAGCTCCAGATAAGCTGCGTATCTGCATAAAATATGCATAAAAAATGCAGAAATACGCAATAAAATAAAATCCAAGCGTATCAAATACGCAACGTGCATTACAGATTCGCTACAAAAATAAAACTTGTGCGTATCATCAAAATATTGTGAAGTGACCCTGCGTGTTCGATTAGCAAATCAGCAACTTATTTTGAAATTATAAACGGACATTCCGTCAACCTTGCCAAACTCCACGATGACAGTTACATCATTTGCCATCACACTTTCTTGTGGAAGTATCGTGGTATTTTTGAGTCCTATAAAGCTTTCGAACCCACACGACACCAGTTTGCAGGGACTAGATGAATAGTGATTTTAAATATTAACTTAAATACCCACATGTGTAAAAACAAGTGGGTAACAGAAATTTGAATACCCAGATAGAATTACTGATACCCAATGATTTTAAAATGCATGGGTAAAATACCCACAACACCAAAAGCTCATCTGGAGCTCTGGTACATACTAACAATATACTTTTCTCCTGTATTAGTCGGAGTGAGCGAGTTAGTGAGTGTGTGAGTGAGTCTAGTTTCATGCTGTTTAGCAATATCCATGCAATACCTCCTAGAGGGACCCCAGTAATGAACTTCATGTCCTGTGTGGAGATAGAACCCGGATCTCATCACTCTAGCAATTAAGCTGTGCATTGAACATATTGAAACAAAATTCTATTATCTCAGGGGTGGAAATTTAAAAAAAAACTTCACTTGCCTTCGGACAAGTTTAAAGACAATTTTCACTTGCCCTGATTTCATTTTCACTTGCCCAAATAATTTCAAAATAAAACTTCAAATCATCAATATGTGTTTATTTACCGTTGAACAAAATAACACTACACCAGCACTGTTATATCTACATAAGGACTAAGGTAAATTCTAAATAAACATCGGAAACCTCATGACTTGTCAAATAATGTTTTTTCGAAATTGTGTACAACAGTCAACCAAAACTTGTTTCTTATTTCTGGATGTTTCAGTTGGATACTGACAACAAATTCTGCACTTCATGACATTTCATTTTTCGTCATACACTACCCATGGAAACTCATCACACCAACTCTGAAAGAATTTTCTGTCCCGTTTTTCGGCATCATACGTCTTGTTCTTAGAACAAGTGTCCTCATTTGGTCGTTTTCTTTTACATGATTTGCTATCATCGGCATTTTCAGATTTATTTTCACTTTTCCCACCGAAAAAACTTTTAATCAACGCCTACTTGTGTGTCGCCATAACCGGGTCGTAACTGTTTTACATTGGACATATTGGAGACAGTCACAGGCCACGACATGTTTCAATTACGAGACCCCTTTAGGCAGTATTGATCGTTTATCTATTATCAGATCCCTCTAGGCCGCAATGAGAGAAAAGCATTCAAACCGGTGTAGAAAGTTGTTTCATACTGTTCCAATTGAATATTAAAACGAAAATAGAAAAGGGACGTAACTCTAAGTCTCGTGTGTTCTTTAACAGTGTCAGTGTTTCGCGAAAGCGCGATTACAAAATTTCTCTCAGCTAATTTATTGTACCATTTTACCAGTAGTTAGACGTGTAGACAGTGATAGTAATTTCCAATAATACTTGCCTCCAGACAAGTTTAAGTAAGTGATTTTGTTGCCTGACCTCATATTTCTACTTGCCCCGGGAGTCGGGAAATGCTTGGCTCATCATGCAAAATTGCGGAAATATTAAACAAATGGCTCATGAAAACCATTAAGGCAAGTTTTATTGTCTTATTACAGTCACCATGGCAACCATGCTTCTAAAGAGTCTAGACAAACTAGACAAACTTTCAAAATCTGGAAACATAGGTTCAGCACAGAAGGCTTATGTCCTCCCCTGTACTTTCAAACAAGAATCCATGTTGCACATAAAGCAAAATGCCTGCAAAGAAAGCTATCTTGAAGAAATGGCTGGGTTTGCTGCATGTGAGCAGTGTGATAGACAGCTGATGCACCAGAACTTGATACAGACAGATCATGCTAAAAGCAAGAATCCACTTGCACATAACAATCTCACAGCTACAATTATTGTAAGTCCTTAAGATAGCAATCATAGGCAATCACCATCCACTTGCACAAAGTGATTGTAGGTTTAGTGCCTAAGATCGTTGTAGTTCCTCAATCAACTAGACAAAATGGTATACAAGATAGGATCTGTTTCACAACAACACAAAAAAACACATCAAAGATTTAATTTCAAAACTATCATTAATCGCGAAAGTGAAACACATAACTATCAAGTGGATAGCTAAAAATTACATTCCAGCTTGACTATGTCAGAGTGACAAACAACATACATGTTTGATAATCAAGGGAAAGATAAAAACGTAAGATGTCTGCAAGCTTTTGAAACAGCCTGGACCTTTTGGAGAACTCAAGGGCAGTTACAAAATGTAAATATAGCTGCACTCAGCAATATTCCAGCTATAAATAATCGAGTCTGGACCTGACAATCCAGTGATTGACATCATGAGAATCAATCCACGCAATTGGGATACAATGACATGCATCAAACAAATCAGCGAGCCTGACCACCCAATTCTGTTAATCGCCTTTAACGACAAGCATAGTCGCCATTTACAGCAAGCATGGGTTGCTGGAGACCTTTTCTCCCCAGATCTTCACGGGCCTCTCTTACAGGGATGTGAGCAGCTTTTCCCCCCCAAAAGAGGAAAACTCTAGGGGGGTCTGGAATATTTTTGTTAATAACATTTGATTGCATATTAAGCAATCTCGTGCAGTTTGGACAACATTCACACCAAGAAATGTAATAAGTCAATGGCAAAAGTCAAGTCAAATAAACAAAGATGGCGGATGCCGTAACATTTCAAAGTTAAATCAGTACTTTTAAAAAATCGGGGATAGCTTCTGCGCACCCAGCTACCCGCCGGGTCTGGGAGCAATACTCATGATACTGCCATAAACTTCAACCCCCATCCCCAAGATACAAGGACAACTGTCACAAGCGTGCAATCACTGCAATGTCTGACATTTTCTCCATGTTGAAACATATTGAAAAAAGACTTATGTAGTACTTGCTTACCTTTTGTTGAAAAAAATAAAACATTGCAAACATAAGACATTAATACAACATATATCCCCGTCTCGCTAATCACATGAACAACTGTAAAACATCTCATTCACTTATGGGCTATAAGACAACTTATCTTAAAAACAAGCCATCTTTTGTGTATATACAATTTCGGTGTGACGCCACCCCCTACTTTATAGTGCAAGTATTTGTGATAGAAAACATATGATGTCCGAAAACCTATGATCCGACGATAATAGTATTGTGTCATGAATAATAGTAAAGGCATATATGATGCTGAAAGCTCTGATCGAAAACAGGACAATCTGCGGAAACATAATATTTTGACCAAATGTCATTGTTACATAATTGATACCCAGTGAATATATATATTGCCGCCTATCTTCTAGGAAATAATATTTACTATTCTTATTTTCCTTCCATGCATTATCATGATTATAGCAGCAAATCATATACATGTAGGATATATTAGGATTTTATGAAAAGCTACTCTATTACCCCAAATAGACCGTTGTAGACATGATAGAATAAGATGCATGTTGAAAAATGAAATCATGACAACCATCGGCCAATCATATATTTTCATGTTATGTTAAAAAAAATGTTATCATGGTTATTGTTAAGTCTTGTTTGTTTGTTTTGTCGTCAGCAATATTCCAGCTATATGATGGCAGTCTGTAAATAGTCGAGTATGGCCAGACAATCTGGTAATTGATACAATGAGCATCATTCTACGCAATTTGGAGATGATGACATGCATCAACCAAGTCCAATCTCATTAAAATCAGATCTTAGTTCTCGCAACCGCTAAACAAAGATCTGAGGACATCCCTTTACGGGTCAAGTTAGCACGAACTTTCATCCAACCAATTAGAACGTCGCTTACCAGATCCTGAAAGTGACAGTCAGAATGTGTTTTCTAATCATGCAACCTAGAAATATTTAACAGGGGATATTCCGAACGACAGTTCCGGGTTTTATGATTGTATCCATACAATCTAGGCCATCTAAAAGCCATTCCAGAATGTGGTTTTGGTCAGTTATATTTTTTTTAATCGAGAATACGTCAAAATATGTTTCGAAGCGTAGTCGCCAGTTTGAAACTAGTGCCGTAAAGCTCGAGAAAGCTGCCTTCTGATTGGCAAATGTCGATTTCTTGTCTGTCATTTCATTGGCGTGACCTGTAATGGGATGTCCTCAGATCTTTGGTTAGCGGTAGTGGAAAACTAAGATCTGATTTCAGTGAGATTGCAACCAAGTCAGAAAGCCTTACCACTAGATCCCATTAGTTGCATCTAACGTGTTACTCAATACTGAGATATGCAACACCCAATACTGAGATACATGACTTTCAATACTGAGATACATGACTCAATACTGACATACTTGACTCTCAATACTGAGAATAAGTGAGATACATAACTCTCAATACTGAGATACATGACACTCAATCCTGAGATATGCCCGTGAAGATCAGGGTTAGAACAGGTCATCAGCAACCCATGCCTGCCATAAAATCGATGCTCATGATATTAATCACTGGTCTGGTCCAGACTCGACTATTTACAGACTGCCGTCATACAGCTGCAATATTGCTGAGTGCGGCGTTAAAAAACAAACCAAACCAAACTTAATCTAAAGCCAAACTTATGGATGTGTTCACTCCTTTTTCCATAATTTCATGAAACAAGGGTAGTGTATTTCTCTTGTTGCAATAGAACTGCAGGAAGAAATGACATGCCACCATCCTAAACATGCTAGTAGACGCTCCCTTCAATTAATAGGATTAATAGGGACCTGTTTTCAAACTGTACAACTATAGACAGTGCGATGGGACTTAAGCATTGTAACTGGATCCACTGTTGGAATGCACAGCAAACATCCTCCATCATGCAGGCGATGTGTCTGACACTTGTCCAGTGCCTGGCTGTGGACAACTTGGCATCACCCATCTAGTGGGCCTCATGCCAAATTGACAAGTTCGATTGCTATTTAAAAAACCTCAATCTGTCTGCTTGCTATCTAATTTGATCAAACTGTACACATGGTAAATTTCATTTAGACTAAATTCAGCAGTTGCTGATTATCCTAATCATGCTAATTACTCCGACACAATGTCTCAGGTTCACATTGTGACAGTGAAGCATAGTCTTGCTGTAACCGTTTCATATGTTCTGTCTTCTCCTTCTTCCTTGACAACTACACGTCCTTCAATAATACTCTCTGCTACATTTGATTCCCTGCAACACGTTCTGCATTGTGCAAGAATAAGTCTGATCACAGAAGACCTGTACATTAAAAAAAACTGCCATGCAATGATGCATGCACTGCTATGTATATGACGTTCTTCACAAAAATAACATTAGGGTTTGATCATATTAACCTCACCTAAACATGGCATCCATCAGTATTTCTCCGAGTCAAATAATGAGCATACATGCCTGTAACGAAAATATCTAGAACTCTACTGGATTCATCTAAAATGTGAAGCAATAACATTCTCCAGCACTGGAATAGGAACACTGATGTAGAAGTTCAGTAATCACCACACAAACATCCCAAATACAAACTGAATAGTGAACAATGGCAAACAGATGGTAGGTACACAGACATCGTGTCATTCATATCAACAAATGAAAAGTACTGGTATGTTGACTTGAACTAAAGGGAAGATAACATCATAACTCATGTGTTAATATTATCTTTTTAACTTAACAATGTTAACCAGATTAACATTTGGCCATTTATTTCCGAATTCCTTAAAAAAGACAATCAAGAAAATTCACAGCTTCTTCTGTTGTGTCTGTGTTGTGAATGAACAATCAATCTGCATTTAATCATCATGAAGCAACTGTTCCTCCAATCTGTTTTCTACACAACATCTATTCTGCCCCCTCCTACAACTGGGCTTCCACGCCTTGCACTTGTTTCCTAACTTATCTGGATGGACTTCCCCAAACAAGCATCCTTGGCCTGGGGCAACACAAAACCATTCAGGCTGCCTAATAAGCTGGTATCCGGGGTTTAATCTGGGCTGCACTGGGTAGTGCCTACAGTTATGGCTGCTGCTGCTGCTGCATTGGAACGGAACATCGGGAGGGGGAGGGCAGCATCTGGGCCGCTGTGTGTCTGTCACCAGGATGCTCTGTGTATGCAGCTGCCAGGGTCCCAGTGGATGGCATACTCCACAGTACTGTGCAAAATATCATCATACACAACGCCAAACTACCAGATCAGTTGTCCTCTTTAACACATTTTTCTGTTCAATTTTATCCACTGCTTGGTTAATTTTAAATCTAACATCTACATCATGCTTTGTAATGATTGGCAACTCATTTGCTGCAACTGATTACAATAAAGTATTATTTTCCGGATTATACACTTAATACTGACCATGCTGTATTTGTTTGTTATTATTGTGGCATGAATGAACAAATTATCTTTCTCTATGGTTTATACTTCAATTGAAAGCCAGTTACAGTTTAAGAGAATGCAGATGCTAGTACGTTACTACTGAGGCCAGTGGGTGGACTGACCTGGGTACTGACTGCCTGGGGTAGAATATTAGCCCCCTCCCTGTTACATCCTCACCTCTTACTGAATAAATGTCAAAGTGAAATAGAATCCAGTCAGTTTCCTACTGTGTATCAATATTGGATTAACAGGGATACAGGCAAGAGATGCACACACTGGTACACTTGTGGGACAGAGGGAAGTGTCCTTACTTATGTTCTGCCCTTGGGCTGCCTCATAAGTAGCATAACTCATTGAGACATCTTTAAGTTAGATCTGGCAATGTATCAATATACATGTATGCTTCTCTCTATCGACAGAAGAACATCTTCATAGCACAAATACATCCTCTGCGAAAGGTTGCTAGGTAACACAATTTTCTGTGCACTTTCTACTTTCACAGTGCCCATCAATGAGCAATTTGTGTTGCCTCCATTCTGAATATCAATTCAGGGAGGCTCTAATTCATAAAATGTTCTTCGCTGCCTTGTCTCATGATAGAGTGTTACATAACTCATTGTCGAGTCACATATATCTGTTTTCATTAATAATGAACTGATGGATTTCACCAAATATCTTTTGGTCTTGTCCATTTGCTGTATATATTCCGTACATTTGCTTATAACGAACATGACAAACTACGGTTATAACAAATTAAAAATATTGGTCCCTTTGAGTTTGTTATAACTGTAGTTTACTGTAACTCATTGTTGAGTCACATATCTCTGAATTGAGTGTTGTATATCTCAGTATTGAATGTCATGCATATAAGTTGTTGTTTTTTGTTTGTTTGTTGTTTAATGCTGCACTCAGTATATTCCAGCTCTATGACATCTGTTTGTAAACAATCGAATCTGGATCACACTATCCAGTGATTGATATCATGAGCACCAATCCACGCAATTGGGTTGGTTTGTTGTTTTACGCCGCACTCAGCAATATTGCAGCTATATGACGGCAGTCTGTAAATAGTCAAGTCTGGACTAGACAATCCAGTGATTAATATCATGAGCATTGATCAATCGATTTTATGGCAAGCAAAGGTTGCTGAAGACCTGTTCTAACACGGATCTTCACGGGCATATATCAGTATTGAGAGTCATGTATCTCAGTATTGAGAGTCATGTATCTCAGTATTGGGTGTCCTGTAACTCAGTATTGAGAGTCATGTATCTCAGTATTGGGTGTCCTGTAACTCAGTATTGAGAGTCATGTATCTCAGTATTGGGTGTCCTGTAACTCAGTATTGAGAGTCATGTATCTCAATATTGGGTGTCCTGTAACTCAGTATTGGGTGTAGTGTCATGTATCTCAGCATTGAGAGTCATGTATCTCAGTATTGAGAGTCATGTATCTCAGTATTGGGTGTCCTGTAACTCAGTATTGAGAGTCATGTATCTCAGTATTGGGTGTCATGTATCTCAGTATTGGGTGTCATGTATCTCAGTATTGGGTGTCCTGTAACTCAGTATTGGGTGTCATGTATCTCAGTATTGAGTGTCATGTATCTCAGTATTGGGTGTCCTGTAACTCAGTATTGAGAGTCATGTATCTCAGTATTGAGAGTCATGTATCTCAGTATTGGGTGTCCTGTAACTCAGTATTGGGTGTCCTGTAACTCAGTATTGAGAGTCATGTATCTCAGTATTGGGTGTCCTGTAACTCAGTATTGGGTGTCCTGTAACTCAGTATTGAGAGTCATGTATCTCAGTATTGGGTGTCCTGTAACTCAGTATTGAGAGTCATGTATCTCAGTATTGGGTGTCATGTATCTCAGTATTGGGTGTCATGTATCTCAGTATTGGGTGTCATGTATCTCAGTATTGGGTGTCCTGTAACTCAGTATTGGGTGTCATGTATCTCAGTATTGAGTGTCATGTATCTCAGTATTGAGAGTCATGTATCTCAGTATTGAGAGTCATGTATCTCAGTATTGAGAGTCATGTATCTCAGTATTGGGTGTCCTGTAACTCAGTATTGAGAGTCATGTATCTCAGTATTGGGTGTCATGTATCTCAGTATTGGGTGTCATGTAACTCAGTATTGAGAGTCATGTATCTCAGTATTGGGTGTCATGTATCTCAGTATTGGGTGTCATGTATCTCAGTATTGGGTGTCCTGTAACTCAGTATTGGGTGTCATGTATCTCAGTATTGAGTGTCATGTATCTCAGTATTGGGTGTCCTGTAACTCAGTATTGAGAGTCATGTATCTCAGTATTGAGAGTCATGTATCTCAGTATTGGGTGTCCTGTAACTCAGTATTGAGAGTCATGTATCTCAGTATTGGGTGTCATGTATCTCAGTATTGGGTGTCATGTATCTCAGTATTGGGTGTCCTGTAACTCAGTATTGGGTGTCATGTATCTCAGTATTGAGTGTCATGTATCTCAGTATTGGGTGTCCTGTAACTCAGTATTGAGAGTCATGTATCTCAGTATTGAGAGTCATGTATCTCAGTATTGGGTGTCCTGTAACTCAGTATTGAGAGTCATGTATCTCAGTATTGAGTGTCATGTATCTCAGTATTGAGAGTCATGTATCTCAGTATTGAGTGTCATGTATCTCAGTATTGAGAGTCATGTATCTCAGTATTGGGTGTCCTGTAACTCAGTATTGAGAGTCATGTATCTCAGTATTGGGTGTCATGTATCTCAGTATTGAGTGTCATGTATCTCAGTATTGAGAGTCATGTATCTCAGTATTGGGTGTCCTGTAACTCAGTATTGAGAGTCATGTATCTCAGTATTGGGTGTCATGTAACTCAGTATTGAGAGTCATGTATCTCAGTATTGGGTGTCCTGTAACTCAGTATTGAGTGTCATGTATCTCAGTATTGGGTGTCCTGTAACTCAGTATTGAGAGTCATGTATCTCAGTATTGAGAGTCATGTATCTCAGTATTGGGTGTCCTGTAACTCAGTATTGAGAGTCATGTATCTCAGTATTGAGTGTCATGTATCTCAGTATTGAGAGTCATGTATCTCAGTATTGAGTGTCATGTATCTCAGTATTGAGAGTCATGTATCTCAGTATTGGGTGTCCTGTAACTCAGTATTGAGAGTCATGTATCTCAGTATTGGGTGTCATGTATCTCAGTATTGAGTGTCATGTATCTCAGTATTGAGAGTCATGTATCTCAGTATTGGGTGTCCTGTAACTCAGTATTGAGAGTCATGTATCTCAGTATTGAGAGTCATGTATCTCAGTATTGGGTGTCATGTAACTCAGTATTGAGAGTCATGTATCTCAGTATTGAGTGTCCTGTAACTCAGTATTGAGAGTCATGTATCTCAGTATTGGGTGTCATGTATCTCAGTATTGAGAGTCATGTATCTCAGTATTGGGTGTCATGTATCTCAGTATTGGGTGTCATGTATCTCAGTATTGGGTGTCCTGTAACTCAGTATTGAGAGTCATGTATCTCAGTATTGGGTGTCCTGTATCTCAGTATTGAGAGTCATGTATCTCAGTATTGGGTGTCCTGTAACTCAGTATTGAGAGTCATGTATCTCAGTATTGGGTGTCCTGTAACTCAGTATTGAGAGTCATGTATCTCAGTATTGGGTGTCATGTATCTCAGTATTAAGTCATGTATCTCAGTATTGAGAGTCATGTATCTCAGTATTGGGTGTCATGTATCTCAGTATTAAGTCATGTATCTCAGTATTGAGAGTCATGTATCTCAATATTGTCTGTTTCATATCTCAGTATTGAGTTTCATGTATCTCAGCATTGAGAGTCATGTATCTCAGTATTGAGTGTCATGTATCTCAGTATTGAGTCATGTATCTAAGTATTGTGTGTTTCATATCTCAGTATTAAGTGTCATGTATCTCAGTATTGAGTGTCATGTATCTCAGTATTGAGTGTCATGTATCTCAGTATTGAGTGTCATGTATCCCAGTATTGAGAGTCATGTATCTCAATATTGTGTGTTTCATATCTCAGTATTGAGTTTCATGTATCTCAGCATTGAGAGTCATGTATCTCAGTATTGAGTGTCATGTATCTCAGTATTGAGAGTCATGTATCTCAATATTGAGAGTCATGTATCTCAGTATTGAGAGTCATGTATCTCAGTATTGAGAGTCATGTATCTCAGTATTGAGTTTCATGTATCTCAGCATTGAGTCATGTATCTCAGCATTGAGAGTCATGTATCTCAGTATTGAGTGTCATGTATCTCAGCATTGAGAGTCATGTATCTCAGTATTGAGTGTCATGTATCTCAGTATTGAGAGTCATGTATCTCAATATTGAGAGTCATGTATCTCAGTATTGAGAGTCATGTATCTCAGCATTGAGAGTCATGTATCTCAGTATTGAGTGTCATGTATCTCAGTATTGAGAGTCATGTATCTCAATATTGAGAGTCATGTATCTCAGTATTGAGAGTCATGTATCTCAGCATTTAGAGTCGTGTATCTCAGTATTCAGGGTCATGTATCTCAGTATTGAGAGTGAATGAGTGAGTTGGGTTGGGTTTAACGCCGCTTATAACAGTATTCCAGTTATATCGCGGCGTGTCAGTTTAATGTGGGAGGAAAGCCCGAAGTGATGCAGGTCTCAGACGTTTACCACTTCAGTGAAACCCACGAGCACGGGTATGGTGCTGACAAACCTAGAAACATAATTGGGGCGAACAGGGATTCGAACCCACAATCATAGGTTACTGGCGTGCCCAAGGGACGCAACTCTGCACAGCGAATCGCGGCGCCTTAGACGACTGGGCCACCTGGGCCACCCGTGCCCCCCTCAGTATTGAGAGTCATGTATCTCAGTATTGAGTCATGTATCTCAGTATTGAGAGCCATGTATCTCAGTATTGTGTGTTTCATATCTCAGTATTGAGAGTCATGTATCTCAGTATTGAGAGTCATGTATCTCAATATTGTGTGTTTCATATCTCAGTATTGAGTCATGTATCTCAGTATTGAGAGTCATGTATCTCAGTATTGAGTGTTGTGTATTGAGTGTAATCTAAGTATTGAGTGTTACATATTTCAGTATTGAGTGTTATGTAACTCAGTATAGTGTGTTGCATATCTCAGTATTGAGTGTTGCATGTCTCAGTATTGAGTGTCATGTATCTCAGTATTGAGTGTTACACATCTCAGTATTGAGTGTTGCATGTCTCAGAATCGAGTGTCATGTATCTCAGTATTGTGTGTTGCATATCTCAGTATTGAGTGTTACATATCTCAGTATTGTGTTGCATATCTCAGTATTGTGTGTTGCATATCTCAGAATTGAGTGTTACATATCTCAGTATTGAGTGTTACATATCTCAGTATTGAGTGTTGCATGTCTCAGTATTGAGTGTTGCATGTCTCAGTATTGAGTGTTGCATGTCTCAGTATTGAGTGGCATGTATCTCAGTATTGAGTGTTACATATCTCAGTATTGAATGTTATAGCGCTTTAATTACTTTCGCGGAGGTCGCGGGTGACAGCACAGCCACGGTGATTGAATTAATTATTATCAAGAGCTTCACTGACTACTGCAGACCGCACCCGTCTTGCGTACAAGAGACGGCAGAGCAGTCACGCGTACACGTTACATCTGCAACTGGTTATGTATCTCAGTATTGTGTTGCATATCTCAGTATTGAGTGTTACATATCTCAGAATTGAGTGTTACATATCTCAGTATTGAGTGTTGCATATCTCAGTATTGAGTGTCGCGTATCTCAGTATTTTGTTATGAAACTTGTAAGTAGTCAAGTCAAGATACTTCTTACCAACAGACCAACATATCAGCAAGTAGGTTAACACATTCAGTTTAATCAAACCAGTATCAAGTCCTGAATCAAGTCAATGACAAATTATGCCTGTGTAATATGTTCAACGTGATGTCACATCCCTCCCTTTTGTCCCTCTCCCTCCTACATCTACGGGACCATATGGCCAGCTTAGTCAGCATTGCCCCTGACTTTCTGTGTACATAAAGTGTTGCTGCCCCTGACTTCCTGTGTACATAAAGTGTTGCTGCCCCTGACTTCCTGTGTACATAAAGTGTTGCTGCCCCTGACTTCCTGTGTACATAAAGTGTTGCTGCCCCTGACTTACTGTGTACATAGAGTGTTGCTGCCCCAGACTTACTGTGTACATTAAGTGTTGCTGCCCAAGACTTCCTGTGTACATAAAGTGTTGCTGCCCCTGACTTACTGTGTACATTAAGTGTTGCTGCCCCTGACTTACTGTGTACATTAAGTGTTGCTGCCCAAGACTTCCTGTGTACATAAAGTGTTGCTGCCCCTGACTTCCTGTGTACATAAAGTGTTGCTGCCCCTGACTTACTGTGTACATAAAGTGTTGCTGCCCCTGACTTACTGTGTACATAAAGTGTTGCTGCCCCTGACTTCCTGTGTACATAAAGTGTTGCTGCCCAAGACTTCCTGTGTACATAAAGTGTTGCTGCCCCTGACTTCCTGTGTACATAAAGTGTTGCTGCCCCTGACTTACTGTGTACATAAAGTGTTGCTGCCCCTGACTTACTGTGTACATAAAGTGTTGCTGCCCCAGACTTACTGTGTACATTAAGTGTTGCTGCCCCTGACTTACTGTGTACATAAAGTGTTGCTGCCCCTGACTTACTGTGTACATTAAGTGTTGCTGCCCAAGACTTACTGTGTACATTAAGTGTTGCTGCCCCTGACTTACTGTGTACATTAAGTGTTGCTGCCCCTGACTTACTGTGTACATTAAGTGTTGCTGCCCCTGACTTACTGTGTACATTAAGTGTTGCTGCCCCTGACTTACTGTGTACATTAAGTGTTGCTGCCCCTGACTTACTGTGTACATTAAGTGTTGCTGCCCCAAACTTTCTGTGTACATAAAGTGTTGCTGCCCCTGACTTCTTGTGTACATAAAGTGTTGCAACAGGTCTGACAAGCTACCTGTGTAATGAGAAGACCCAGGAGCCAGGTGATGTGGCAGGACAAGCTACCTGTGTAATGAGGTGGCACAGTAGCCAGGTATGTGTGGCAATTGGTAGGATTAGGGGGAGAGTGCCAGATGCCCGCCACCCGAGTGTTGAGGTGGCGCAGTAGCCAGGTATGTGTGGCACGTGGTAGGATTAGGGGGAGAGTGCCAGATGCCCGCCAACCGAGTGTTGAGGTGGCACAGTAGCCAGGTATGTGTGGCACGTGGTAGGATTAGGGGGAGAGTGCCAGATGCCCGCCACCCGAGTGTTGAGGTGGCGCAGTAGCCAGGTATGTGTGGCACGTGGTAGGATTAGGGGGAAAGTGCCAGATGCCCGCCAACCGAGTGTTGAGGTGGCACAGTAGCCAGGTATGTGTGGCACGTGGTAGGACTAGAGGGAGAGTGCCAGATGCCCGCCAACCGAGTGTTGAGGTGGCACAGTAGCCAGGTATGTGTGGCACGTGGTAGGATTAGGGGGAGAGTGCAAGATGCCTGCCACCCAAGTGTTGAGGTGGCGCAGTAGCCAGGTATGTGTGGCACGTGGTAGGATTAGGGGGAGAGTGCCAGATGCCCGCCACCCGAGTGTTGAGGTGGCACAGTAGACAGGTATGTGTGGCACGTGGTAGGATTAGGGGGAGAGTGCCAGATGCCCGCCACCCGAGTGTTGAGGTGGCGCAGTAGCCAGGTATGTGTGGCACGTGGTAGGATTAGGGGGAGAGTGCCAGATGCCCGCCACCCGAGTGTTGAGGTGGCACAGTAGCCAGGTATGTGTGGCACGTGGTAGGATTAGGGGGAGAGTGCCAGATGCCCGCCAACCGAGTGTTGAGGTGGCACAGTAGCCAGGTATGTGTGGCACGTGGTAGGACTAGAGGGAGAGTGCCAGATGCCCGCCAACCGAGTGTTGAGGTGGCACAGTAGCCAGGTATGTGTGGCACGTGGTAGGATTAGGGGGAGAGTGCAAGATGCCTGCCACCCAAGTGTTGAGGTGGCGCAGTAGCCAGGTATGTGTGGCACGTGGTAGGATTAGGGGGAGAGTGCCAGATGCCCGCCACCCGAGTGTTGAGGTGGCACAGTAGCCAGGTATGTGTGGCACGTGGTAGGATTAGGGGGAGAGTGCCAGATGCCCGCCACCCGAGTGTTGAGGTGGCGCAGTAGCCAGGTATGTGTGGCACGTGGTAGGATTAGGGGGAGAGTGCCAGATGCCCGCCACCCGAGTGTTGAGGTAGCGCAGTAGCCAGGTATGTGTGGCACGTGGTAGGATTAGGGGGAGAGTGCAAGATGCCCGCCACCCAAGGGATGAGGTGGCGCAGTAGCCAGGTATGTGTGGCACGTGGTAGGATTAGGGGGAGAGTGCCAGATGCCCGCCACCCGAGTGTTGAGGTGGCACAGTAGCCAGGTATGTGTGGCACGTGGTAGGATTAGGGGGAGAGTGCAAGATGCCCGCCACCCGAGTGTTGAGGTGGCACAGTAGCCAGGTATGTGTGGCACGTGGTAGGACTAGAGGGAGAGTGCCAGATGCCCGCCAACCGAGTGTTGAGGTGGCACAGTAGCCAGGTATGTGTGGCACGTGGTAGGACTAGAGGGAGAGTGCCAGATGCCCGCCAACCGAGTGTTGAGGTGGCACAGTAGCCAGGTATGTGTGGCACGTGGTAGGATTAGGGGGAGAGTGCAAGATGCCTGCCACCCAAGTGTTGAGGTGGCGCAGTAGCCAGGTATGTGTGGCACGTGGTAGGATTAGGGGGAGAGTGCCAGATGCCCGCCACCCGAGTGTTGAGGTGGCACAGTAGCCAGGTATGTGTGGCACGTGGTAGGATTAGGGGGAGAGTGCCAGATGCCCGCCACCCGAGTGTTGAGGTGGCGCAGTAGCCAGGTATGTGTGGCACGTGGTAGGATTAGGGGGAGAGTGCCAGATGCCCGCCACCCGAGTGTTGAGGTAGCGCAGTAGCCAGGTATGTGTGGCACGTGGTAGGATTAGGGGGAGAGTGCAAGATGCCCGCCACCCAAGGGATGAGGTGGCGCAGTAGCCAGGTATGTGTGGCACGTGGTAGGATTAGGGGGAGAGTGCCAGATGCCCGCCACCCGAGTGTTGAGGTGGCACAGTAGCCAGGTATGTGTGGCACGTGGTAGGATTAGGGGGAGAGTGCAAGATGCCCGCCACCCGAGTGTTGAGGTGGCACAGTAGCCAGGTATGTGTGGCACGTGGTAGGATTAGGGGGAGAGTGCAAGATGCCCGCCACCCGAGTGTTGAGGTGGCGCAGTAGCCAGGTATGTGTGGCACGTGGTAGGATTAGAGGGAGAGTGCAAGATGCCCGCCACCCGAGTGTTGAGGTGGCACAGTAGCCAGGTATGTGTGGCACGTGGTAGGATTAGGGGGAGAGTGCCAGATGCCTGCCACCCGAGTGTTGAGGTAGCACAGTAGCCAGGTATGTGTGGCACGTGGTAGGATTAGGGGGAGAGTGCCAGATGCCTGCCACCCGAGTGTTGAGGTGGCACAGTAGCCAGGTATGTGTGGCACGTGGTAGGATTAGAGGGAGAGTGCAAGATGCCCGCCACCCAAGGGATGAGGTGGCGCAGTAGCCAGGTATGTGTGGCACGTGGTAGGATTAGGGGGAGAGTGCCAGATGCCCGCCACCCGAGTGTTGAGGTGGCACAGTAGCCAGGTATGTGTGGCACGTGGTAGGATTAGGGGGAGAGTGCAAGATGCCCGCCACCCGAGTGTTGAGGTAGCACAGTAGCCGGGTATGTGTGGCACGTGGTAGGACTAGAGGGAGAGTGCCAGATGCCCGCCACCCGAGTGTTGAGGTGGCGCAGTAGCCAGGTATGTGTGGCACGTGGTAGGACTAGAGGGAGAGTGCCAGATGCCCGCCACCCGAGTGTTGAGGTGGCACAGTAGCCAGGTATGTGTGGCACGTGGTAGGATTAGGGGGAGAGTGCAAGATGCCCGCCACCCGAGTGTTGAGGTGGCGCAGTAGCCAGGTATGTGTGGCACGTGGTAGGATTAGGGAGAGTGCCAGATGCCCGCCACCCGAGTGTTGAGGTAGCACCAGATTCCAGGCAT
Organism: Haliotis cracherodii; assembly: GCF_022045235.1. Lineage (NCBI taxonomy): Eukaryota > Metazoa > Mollusca > Gastropoda > Lepetellida > Haliotidae > Haliotis > Haliotis cracherodii. The sequence continues at coordinate 39,242,857 of NW_027266286.1, forward strand.
GCAGCAGGTGACAGGGGAGGCGGGAGAGCACTTTGACGCCCCTGTGATGCATGACTGCCTGTGTCTCACTCATCATCCCTCCAGTAACATGGCAGCTCAGTTTTCTGACCTTGTGTCTCTTCCAGCTATACTGCTTAGCTGACTATAATCTGCCCTCCAATAGCGAGGGCATGCTCCTTGATAGCTTGCACCAACCAATGTCAGGGTTATACAAGCGAAGCCGGCTACACTCTTTATCACTGGGCTTGCATGGAGCAATTTTATCCAAATTGGTGGGCGTATGTTGACAACATTAATGATAATCTGTTTATCAGACAAGTCAACTATTAAATTTTGAGAGTTTCATCTCTACTAGTGTATCACATACAAAGCTCACCTGATTTGATTAAAACATGATTACAATACATACCCTTTGGCTTCTCTACCTGACAGATTGCTGGTCACAGTGTGACATGGTCTATTTCAAGACTACAGATGAGTAAATACAATCTAAATTATCTCAGTTTTGGAAAATTTAGAAAGAGAATGCCATGGTATAGTCATGAAAAAATATATGAGTAATGAGAGTGAAAAAAATAACTTTTTATCATCATCATCAGTTTCCGTAGATCACATAAATGATTTGATCACTCCTCCATCAGCCGCCAGCTGAGAGACATGAACAGGATGACAGATCTTGCCAGGAGACAGCTGTTATAGTTTCATTTGAGCGAGCACATATCCTATAATTCTATGTCATTATTGACTATACACAACAATAAACGTAGAATACAATAAAAAAACACATCAAACAGCAGTGACTCAACTGACATGACACTACTGACATTCATTCCACACAACATGTGTCTCACAGAAGAAGATATGGAGATCCCCCCCACCACTCCCCCCGTCAATGATTGTGTACCAGGTACCGATCAGCTCCTACAGCTAGCTACTGAGGGTGGTCACCTGTGTGAACATGTTTACATGTTTACATAACTGCCGCAGTCACACAGCTCAGTGAAGGATTTACCATATACCTGGGCTACACAAATTCACCTACTGCCTACACAGGTAGTGACTGGTACTTGGCCTGAATCCCAAGGACCAGGCAAATGACATGTACACATGTAGCAATAGTAATGTTGAGTTATACCTACTATGACATACCTACAAAAGTAACATTCCCTGACAGAATGACGGAACTAATTATGACATTTTTTTCTGTCCTGGTGAGTGAGTGAGTGATTTAGTGAGTGAGTGAGTGAGTGAGTGAGGGGTTTAACGCAACTTTTAACAGTATTCCAGTTATATCATGTGTCAGCGACTTAGAGTTATGTTCCCTTGATGTTAGGAAAACGGTACAAGACTACACATAGGTTTTACACATTTGAGTTTAAAGGAAACAATGCTTAGTTACATCATATTTTCTTAAATTCTCCATTGAAAGTAATCATACTGCTTTCATTCCATCATAATTGACGAATGTCAACAAACAGTCAATAAAGTAATATTTATTTTCAGGATTTCAAGATTTCTGTTCCGGTTTATGTGGAGTTCAATTTGTCATGACATTGTTTATGAGAGATAATTTCATAGTATGCTTATGTTGTTTGGTAGCAATGAATAAAATGTAAAACGATCACAAGATGCATTATTTCTACATAATCTGATAATTATAAGACTTTCATCGCATCATTTAATTTTGTATGTCTGCTACATGACTACAGGGGAAGCTACATAAATACAGGGGATGTGGCAAATGGCTGCTGCTTGACTACAGGGGATGTGGCAAATGGCTGCTGCGTGACAACAGGGGATGTGGCAAATGGCTGCTGCGTGACTACAGGGGATGTGGCAAATGGCTGCTGCGTGACTACAAGCTACCAGGGATGTGGCAAATGGCTGCTGCGTGACTACAGGGGATGTGGCAAATGGCTGCGGAACTACAAGCAACAAGGGATGTGGCAACAGGGGATGTGGCAAATGGCTGCTGCATGACAACAGGGGATGTGGCAAATGGCTTCTGCGTGACTATAGGGGATGTGGCAAATGGTGCTACATGACTACAGGGGATGTGGCAAATGGCTGCTGCGTGACTACAAGCTACCAGGGATGTGGCAAATGGCTGCTGCATGACTACAGGGGATGTGGCAAATGGCTGCTGCGTGACTATAGGGGATGTGGCAAATGGTGCTGCATGACTACAGGGGATGTGGCAAATGGCTGCTGCGTGACTACAGGGGATGTGGCAAATGGCTGCTGTGTGACTACAAGCTACCAGGGATGTGGCAAATGGCTGCTGCATGACAACAGGGGATGTGGCAAATGGCTGCTGTGTGACTATAGGGGATGTGGCAAATGGCTGCTGCATGACTATAGGGGATGTGGCAAATGGCTGCTGCGTGACTACAGGGGATGTGGCAAATGGCTGCTGCGTGACTATAGGGGATGTGGCAAATGGCTACTGCATGACTATAGGGGATGTGGCAAATGGCTGCTGCGTGACTACAGGGGATGTGGCAAATGGCTGCTGCGTGACAACAGGGGATGTGGCAAATGGCTGCTGCGTGACAACAGGGGATGTGGCAAATGGCTGCTGAGTGACAACAGGGGATGTGGCAAATGGCTGCTGCGTGACTACAGGGGATGTGGCAAATGGCTGCTGCATGACTACAAACAACCAGGGATGTGGCAAATGGCTGCTACATGACAACAGGGGATGTGGCAAATGACTGCTACATGACTACAGGGGATGTGGCAAATGGCTTCTGCGTGACTACAAGCAACCAGGGATGTGGCAAATGGCTGCTGAGTGACAACAGGGGATGTGGCACATGGCTGCTACGTGACAACAGGGGATGTGGCAAATGGCTGCTGTGTGACTACAAGCAACCAGGGATGTGGCAAATGGCTGCTGAGTGACAACAGGGGATGTGGCACATGGCTGCTACATGACAACAGGGGATGTGGCAAATGGCTGCTGCATGACTACAGGGGATGTGGCAAATGGCTGCTACATGACTACAGGGGATGTGGCAAATGGCTGCTACATGACTACAGGGGATGTGGCAAATGGCTTCTGCGTGACTACAAGCAACCAGGGATGTGGCAAATGGCTGCTACATGACAACAGGGGATGTGGCAAATGGCTGCTGCGTGACAACAGGGGATGTGGCAAATGGCTGCTACATGACTACAGGGGATGTGGCAAATGGCTGCTGCGTGACTACAAGCAACCAGGGATGTGGCACATGGCTGCTGAGTGACAACAGGGGATGTGGCAAATGGCTGCTGAGTGACAACAGGGGATGTGGCAAATGACTGCTACATGACTACAGGGGATGTGGCAAATGGCTGCTGTGTGACTACAAGCAACCAGGGATGTGGCAAATGGCTGCTGAGTGACAACAGGGGATGTGGCAAATGGCTGCTGCGTGACTACAAGCAACCAGGGATGTGGCACATGGCTGCTGAGTGACAACAGGGGATGTGGCAAATGGCTGCTGTGTGACTACAAACAACCAGGGATGTGGCAAATGGCTGCTACATGACAACAGGGGATGTGGCAAATGGCTGCTGCCTGACTACAAACAACCAGGGATGTGGCAAATGGCTGCTACATGACAACAGGGGATGTGGCAAATGGCTGCTGTGTGACTACAAGCAACCAGGGATGTGGCAAATGGCTGCTGAGTGACAACAGGGGATGTGGCAAATGGCTGCTGTGTGACTACAAACAACCAGGGATGTGGCAAATGGCTGCTACATGACAACAGGGGATGTGGCAAATGGCTGCTGAGTGACAACAGGGGATGTGGCAAATGGCTGCTGCGTGACTACAAGCAACCAGGGATGTGGCACATGGCTGCTGAGTGACAACAGGGGATGTGGCAAATGGCTGCTGTGTGACTACAAGCAACCAGGGATGTGGCAAATGGCTGCTGAGTGACAACAGGGGATGTGGCAAATGGCTGCTGCCTGACTACAAACAACCAGGGATGTGGCAAATGGCTGCTACATGACAACAGGGGATGTGGCAAATGGCTGCTGTGTGACTACAAGCAACCAGGGATGTGGCAAATGGCTGCTGAGTGACAACAGGGGATGTGGCAAATGGCTGCTGTGTGACTACAAACAACCAGGGATGTGGCAAATGGCTGCTACATGACAACAGGGGATGTGGCAAATGGCTGCTGAGTGACAACAGGGGATGTGGCAAATGGCTGCTGCCTGACTACAAACAACCAGGGATGTGGCAAATGGCTGCTACATGACAACAGGGGATGTGGCAAATGGCTGCTACATGACAACCAGGGATGTGGCAAATGGCTGCTACATGACTACAGGGGATGTGGCAAATGGCTGCTGTGTGACTACAAGCAACCAGGGATGTGGCAAATGGCTGCTGAGTGACAACAGGGGATGTGGCAAATGGCTGCTGTGTGACTACAAGCAACCAGGGATGTGGCAAATGGCTGCTACATGACAACAGGGGATGTGGCAAATGGCTTCTGCGTGACTACAAGCAACCAGGGATGTGGCAAATGGCTGCTGAGTGACAACAGGGGATGTGGCAAATGACTGCTACATGACTACAGGGGATGTGGCAAATGGCTTCTGTGTGACTACAAGCAACCAGGGATGTGGCAAATGGCTGCTACATGACAACAGGGGATGTGGCAAATGGCTGCTACATGACTACAAGCAACCAGGGATGTAGCAAATGGCTGCTGTGTGACTACAAACAACCAGGGATGTAGCAAATGGCTGCTACATGACAACAGGGGATGTGGCAAATGGCTGCTACATGACAACAGGGGATGTGGCAAATGGCTGCTACATGACTACAAGCAACCAGGGATGTGGCAAATGGCTGCTGTGTGACTACAAACAACCAGGGATGTAGCAAATGGCTGCTACATGACAACAGGGGATGTGGCAAATGGCTGCTACATGACTACAAGCAACCAGGGATGTAGCAAATGGCTGCTACATGACTACAGGGGATGTGGCAAATGGCTGCTACATGACTACAGGGGATGTGGCAAATGACTGCTACATGACAACAGGGGATGTGGCAAATGACTGCTACATGACAACAGGGGATGTGGCAAATGGCTGCTGCTTGACTACAAGCAACCAGGGATGTGGCAAATGGCTGCTGCGTGACAACAGGGGATGTGGCAAATGGCTGCTACATGACAACAGGGGATGTGGCAAATGGCTGCTGCTTGACTACAAGCAACCAGGGATGTGGCAAATGGCTGCTGCGTGACAACAGGGGATGTGGCAAATGACTGCTACATGACAACAGGGGATGTGGCAAATGGCTGCTGCGTGACAACAGGGGATGTGGCAAATGACTGCTACATGACAACAGGGGATGTGGCAAATGGCTGCTGCTTGACTACAAGCAACCAGGGATGTGGCAAATGGCTGCTGCGTGACAACAGGGGATGTGGCAAATGGCTGCTGAGTGACAACAGGGGATGTGGCAAATGGCTGCTGCGTGACTACAGGGGATGTGGCAAATGGCTGCTACGTGACAACAGGGGATGTGGCGAATGGCTGCTGGGTGACTACAAGCAACCAGGGATGTGGCAAATGACTGCTACATGACAACAGGGGATGTGGCACATGGCTGCTGCATGACTACAGGGGATGTGGCAAATGACTGCTACATGACAACAGGGGATGTGGCAAATGACTGCTACATGACTACAGGGGATGTGGCAAATGGCTGCTGCGTGACTACAAGCTACCTGGGATGTGGCAAATGACTGCTACATGACAACAGGGGATGTGGCAAATGGCTGCTGCGTGACTCTAGAGGATGTGGCAAACGGCTGCTGCGTGACTATAGGGGATGTGGCAAATGGCTGCTGCGTGACTCTAGGGGATGTGGCAAATGACTGCTGCGTGACTCAAGGGGATGTGGCAAATGGCTGCTGCCTGACTCTAGGGGATGTGGCAAATGACTGCTGCGTGACTCAAGGGGATGTGGCAAATGGCTGCTGCGTGACTCTAGGGGGATGTGGCAAATGGCTGCTGCGTGACTCTAGGGGATGTGGCAAATGGCTGAGTGAGTTGGTGCAATCTGCTGATTGCTTCAAACACAATTTTGTGAACACAAAATTGATTAACATTTTGAATAATAGATTACAAACATAAGTCAAGATTTACAACAAACACATTTTTTAACCAGATTGTGTAATAACAGGATCAATTTTGTGTACTTCTGTATGGTTTTGCTGAACGTATTTCCAGTGTTACAAGCTCTGAAGACTAGAAATAAAATAAAATCAGTTTATTTATCATTTATCAATATTATTGCCAAACAATGTCCAGAATATTTTTCTTCTGTTTGTGTCAAACCATATCTCAGAATTTGTCCCTTACATGATTTATGCAAAGCGTAGTGACTATCAGTATTGTCTTCATATATAAAGATATATGTACTAAAATGTTTTCTAATCCTGCAAATGTGTCACATTCAAAAATACAGATAGAATCTTTATCATTTGTTTATCACATGATCAACACCTGAGGTTGTGCAGACCTGACCTGCAGCAACACTAACAGAATATTTACTGAACTTAATGATCCTTGAAACCTTGCCAGTCACACACATCACTTTCCTAATTGAATTATTCAAGTACCAGGTGTACCAGTACATAATATGTATGACAGACCTATCCCGTATAATATAATCAATCATATATGTGAATGTGATATGAAATAAGGCAAACATCTAAAAGGTGCAAGGGGAAAGATTAACTTTCTTATATTTCCACTGTTATCATTTAACCAACTGAGTCCCTTAACCATGTTCATTCCAAGCTAAACTTTCACCTTTAAACTTTCATTTTGCTTTGCTTAACATGCTTAAAGCTGCACTCACATTATTCTAGCTATATGACAGTGGTCTGCAATTAATCAAGTCTGGACCAGACAATCCTGTGATTGACACCATGAGCACTGACATACGCAACTGTGATATGACATCCATCAACCAAGTAAGTATGACTACCCCATCCTGTTACTTGCCTCTTCTGACAAGCATGGGTTGCCAAGGACCACCTGTCACCGGGACATAAGTTTCAGTAGTGCAACATACAAACTGGTGATAATAACTAGTCAGCATCCAGGTGAACCTGTACCTTTTAAAGGGTCCCAAACAAAGTTTCAGATTTTTAACATATTTAACATGAAAATCACTGGTAGTTATTTCAGTTATTGTGCTCAATATTATTTTAATTCACCAAAATTAATAAGAAATGCTATTATCAATTTGTTTTCTGCAAACTGACAATATTCCCCAAATTCGATCTTGCTTATCCCTATGTGTACCTCAAATAGATTTCAGAATCATATTTTGAGGAAGATAGGAAGCAATAACAGAACTGAAAGGGAATCAGATACTTTCGCGTGAATTAGTCATGTGACACCACAGACGTGTCTTTTCTAAAGTTGTATTGAGCAAGGTGATTATGGCGGGTTTTTAAAAATATTTCCGCACAAGAGTCCTTTTGATCATTGTTTTTGGATAAATATTTCTCTCCTCTTATGAAAACTAAGACTCTCAAAACTAAAATGAGATGCAACCACGTGCGCACTATAACGGTTGGCGATAATTGTTCCTCGGCGATATAACAAGAAAAACTATCAAAATGTCCGATCACGTGATATACAATTTAGCCTTTAGTGGCAGTGGAGAAACGCTTAGTCATCATGATAAATGCGCCTGATTGCGGTTCCGCTCTATTCTTGCTGCGCCAAACGACACCTATCTGAGCAGCAGCCACATTGACGTGTTTTTGTTGTCTATAAGTGTATACACGATCATTATCATATTAAGCGCAATATCCTATATTTTCTGTTCTGCTTGGCATTGTTTTACCTGCAGATATTACAATTACCGCGTGTATTTTCTCATAAATTATAGGCCGGAAATAGCAATCAGCTCACATCTACCTGTTTGTTAGCGGTGTTTCTGGAAATAAATCTGTTCATTGATGCACGATTCGTATATCTGAAAAGTATTGAATGGAATATTGAATAGTGTAATAACAGGATTTCCGGTGTTATGCTAATTTGCATCTTGTGATTACGCGATCTAATTGAAGAGGCGCCGGCAAGACGACTGAGCCACGTTTTGTTGTCCTCATAATAAAGTGATGAGAATAGAATAGAATACTACAATGATGAAAGCTCTTATAACGAAATAACGGGTATAGAGAGAACCTGTGTGTACTGTCAACGACAATGTTTATGATAGTGAACGGTTAATACCTGAGCTTGGCTGCTCACGTGTCAACAATCTGCCTATCAAAATGCGCGTTGTTAAACGACAATATACAACTGAAGGCAATTGGTGCTGGTACCGTGTTCTCAAATTACAGCCTCAATTACACAGGGACAGTGACAGTGATTAACTATAGCACAGTATTTGCTGCAAGAACTTTGATAGTAGGCTCGTTAAAAACAAAGAAGGTGCTAACAGTATGAAATATATTTCGTATGTAAAAGTCTGGAGGATTACTATTTATATGTATCCCCTCGAGAGACCTGAAAGTGACCTATATACGATTCCCACACCAATTGATGCCCCCTCCCATATATATTTTTTAACTGGTGGTGTATTGACAGCAGACGAAATTAAATTATGTTCTTGTATGAACACAACTGAAAACAGGCAATGATAATGTATAGCATTTCGTATTTAATCCCGTATCATAAGTAACATGACAATGTCTGAAATAATATAAATATAGACGAGTGCATATTTTAACACGATACAGTTGTATATTGATCGATCAGAAGGGGATTAGCCAGTCGGTGGTCAGATTATGCCCACAACTAAGCGGGTTTTAATCACCTGCATCACAAGTAGGTCCGTGCTGTTTCATATTGAATATATGTTGTTACCGTTTAGCAATTACTATTTTATGAACAAATATCCATGCACGACGTAGTGGTTGATGTATGTAAACTAATGCAACAATTGTTAATTCATTCGTCATATTTAGATTTGTCAACGCCATCGGATATACTCACATTACAGAGATGTCAATGGTTATACTTCCTCTGAGAAGTAGAGATGCTCTTTACAATGTACTCACATTGGGTCGTATTAATGATTATCGTACCTGATGGTAGGACTGCTTTAGCTGGGTGGTTTTGTATTAAATCAATAAACCTCATTGCGCTCTATACTGAAGCGTGAGCATAACCGTTTATTCATCCACACTAGACTAAAGTTATGGATCTGCTGACAAAAAGGTTTTCGTCCTTAGTTCAATATGTGCATTCTTTCCGTGGACCTACTGGATGGGGATCTGAAGTTTTTCCAGTCACTACACACGCGCCGGTGTATCCTATAGTGATATTTTCGACAATTTATGGGTAAGTAAGGAACTGTAGCAGCGTACTAGTTCAATTTCTATTCCGCTACCAAACTTTATTTTAAAAGCGCATGTGTGTAACCACAAACGTTAGACGCATGACGTGTTATGCTACAACAAATATACTACTGATAATAGTTGATGTCCTTTGTCTCGACGGGATTTGGGAATGTAACATATGCCGAAACAACTCCACTTACCCTAATGGTTACTCTACAGTTCTTAGGCTTGCGAAGTAAAGATGAAACCCACACTTGTGGAACATGCAACAGTTCAAAGATATCATAAATTTTCATAAATGGTCTACAAATAGCTATACACACAGCATTCGATGTATTTGAAATAACTGAAAAACAGGTAATCATCAATTGGATGAAATCGACATGTCTTTTTAATTCTGCAGATATCATGCTTTCCGGGTATAACCACCAATCGCCTTGCCGTTGAACATGATGAAGATTCACCAAGAACCGGGCAACCAATTCGACACCTCAGCCACCAACTGCTGCTACCAGATGGACAATGTGTGGGTAGGGTCCCAAAGACCTGGCGTCATCACGTCAGCGATGAATGATGGATCTCTGCAGAACGCTACTCCGTTCTTTCATGATAAATTTAGTGCAGTAAATACACCACGGCAGTGGTCCAAAGTTAATCCCTTTCAAGTCTCCAACAGGCACACGCTTGAGCAAAAAAACGAAAACTGGCATGATTCCAGAAGATGACTTGTACTGTTGAGACAGACACACATGTATATTATCATGATATTTTTGTCATTGTATATTTTTATGAATAAATAAGTCTTGGTAACAGTTGTGTCAATTACTATCCTCTGATAATCCCATTATGAAAGAACACATAACTGGTGCTTATACAGATTAGTTAACCTCAATAAGTGTCAATTCCAATCCAAGTTGAATCACTACTCGCACCAATCGGCAGCATATCAGGGACACGTACTGATTTCGCTTAGCAACTCGAATCACACATGTGTGCTGTCCATTGTAGTAAAATATATTCTAAAACATATTCCTTCAGTATAAGTAGGTTTTCATATATTACGCAAACATGTAGGCTGTGTCAGCCATATCCAAAGGAAGCCAACGAAATTTATACAAGCACGGTTTCTGGGAAGTCTTTGATAGGCATATATAATGGTTTACATCGCTTTAGCATAAATGACCTAATAAAGTATAAATAAATCAATCCCTGGTGGGGGGTACAAACCCACAAGCAAATCCAATTTTATATTTACTTTACCGCATCTATGGGGTATGGTGTTAGTAATGATAAAAATAAATATTTGGAATTGTATTTGAAATATACATTGTATGCGCGCACACACGGCCAGTCCTACAGGGCCAAAGGGCGATGTATAGGTACGGGGAGGGATCTGTAGGATTTACCGGGTATGACCACCTCAAATTGCACTGAATATACAGGCAGTCTCGGCAATTAGGTAAAACAGGTGCGATGCAGTAGTATATTCTATATAGTAGTGTATTCTGCGTGCGTGATAGGCCGTTTGGACCACATTATATAACTTCCTGTTCTCCTGTGCTCGGGTATATTTTGTGTATAAAGAAAGGTTATCGTGTCATACATGTTCCAAGACATCATCTCACAAATTAATGTATATTCTGTCCTGAATATTGATCTGACAGTCATTAAAAGTGCCGATATGTCGATCGTTCGCGAGGCAAGATTGACAAACAATTGCCGATAACCCCCGAGCTCACTCGGCCATGCTCGCCTTATTTTCACCCCCTACTGCGGGTGTGCAGGGTATCACGTGATCGATCCTTTCTCTTGTTAGTAAACTAACGCACCTATTCTGAAATAAGAGTGAGCAAGTTAATTTTTAATGTCGCATCGGTATTATTTCAGCCATATGGCGACGAGGACCAAGTTAATATGTTTACATTTTGAACAGAGGTGCCTAATGCATGCCTTTCGGACCGCTTCAAATATTGTTTTACATAATCATGTAGAGATGCTAATTAAACTGTGACAGTGAGGTGCATGACAATATGGTAAAATGGTTTTACTATGTTTCAACACCATGCAAAGTGACGCCAATTATTCGTTAGTTTTGATTTTAAATTGTTCGATAACAAGTATTACAACAGTCAATAACTACGTATGTTTGTTTTTATGGACATCTGTAATTTATGGATGTTGACCAGGCAGTCACGCCTACAAGTGACTCTCTCTCAGGCCGTCTTTCACTGCTTGTTCGGAGAGCCGTCTCTCGTACGCATAACAGGGCTGTGGGACGACTTGTTTAGCAGTTGCGAGTAGTTAGAGGAAAGCAGATATGTTTCAACGTGCTGGCACATAGGTGTGCGTTCGTGTGCCCGAAAAAGTATATATATGTTGTTACACTATGACAAATAAACTTAAAGAAAATACTGAAATTATGTTTCTGAAAAATATGCACAAAGGAGAAAATCGCTGTCCAAAATCCCCAAATTTGTCTCTTTTAATTTACTTTTCAATATTTTATGTCGTTCGATACCAAGCATTACTCATTATTCACAGAAATACTTTGTTTTCCAACAATTTTACTTCCACCTAAATATATATTACCCACTGCAAAATTGTATTCCTAATACGTGATCAAAATACATTTCCTCCTTGTTCTAACCACGAAACTACGCGCTAAATAAATATCGTGCATATTATACGCATCATTGTGATTCAGACACATTTAGTGTAACAAGACGGATGTTTCGATTGAACATTTTAGTCAGGCATGGGTTACCTCCCTTTATCAGCTTGACTACCAGTCACTTGTACACAAGACGGTTCGTGCAGTTTCGAAGAAAGTAAACATGTTTCAACGAGATGGGAAATGGGTGTGCGTTGGTGTGCGTGAAATAATTTATATATTTTGTAACTCTACAATGAATAAGCTTTTAGAAAATACGTGTTAGTTTCTAAAAAATATGTACTTAGGAGAAAATCGCTGTCAAAAACATAACATTTTGCTCGATTTTTGCACATTTTTCTCCCAATTTGACCGTTTATTATTTTTCTTATGACATTTTTTTCATGTCATTCGATAACTAGTAGAATGATCAATAAATGTTCTTAATTTTGTTTTATTATTTTCACAAATAATGCTTGTAGAGACATTTTTGTGCAACATGCAGAAATCCATGGTCCACTGACAGGCCGTCACACATACGAGTGACCCCTCTCAGGTGGTCACTTGTACGCGAGACGGGAGAGCTGTCTGGCGTACACATTACGTCCTCTACTGGTTATTGGCGTTGGAAGCATAAAACATTACAATACAGGGTTTGAAATTATTAGTGCCATCATGCCGAGGGCACACCTAACACTGTAATGGCACGGTGAATTCCTTACCTGCGTGCCCCTTTGGCACACTTAATTTATCGATGAAAGTGACTGACGAGTATTTCTGTTGATAATGAAGACTTGTATGTAAAAATAATATGTGCAAAAACCAATTGAATTTCCTTTCTGGAAAACAATGATCAACACGACTGAACTCTTCCAACACCAACTCCCCAGTCACTGCAGGCCGGTACACCGGCCAGCTGTAGTGACGTCAAAATAGTATTTAACAGTATGAACCTACCTGTCATATCATTCATTTAGTAGATCGGTCATGTTTTTACAATGTCTGAAATACTTATTTTATTTCAGAATTGACTTTGTATTTAATAATTTGTTGAGTGATTTTGTGACAGAAAAGTGTGGTAGGGAGCACTGCAAGAATAATGTGGATAATAGTAAGGAACGAAGGAGGCATTAGCATCGCTAGTGACAACACAAGAGTGAGTAGGACAAGGAATCAGTACTAAATAAAGGTAGCGGGTGAAAATGGCTTGTGTGAATGTTCCAGGACATTATCCCAGAAGCCAAAATATTCGACACTAAACCATTTCACCCTGCTTTCTCTACGTTTTTGTGTGAAGAATATTAGGAGCCGCTATAGAATCTATAATACTAGCCACTAAACAGGCACCTAACCCCAATGAGCATAAAGCTAGGATTGATAGATCCAAAAGGAAATCCAAGGGCTAAGGATAGAGTTTGGGTAATCTAAGAGCCACTAAACAGGTATCTAACCCTAATGATTCTAAAGGGGTGATTGACCTTAAAGCGGATCCAAGGGCTAAGGATAGAGTTCGGGTTAACACATGGTTAACCTACCCTGACACGGGCGACATTTGGATATGATCAGCACCAATAAATTATAATATACCTAATAAACAGCATTCCCGTGCACACGATGCATAATAATGAAAATTAATGAATCAAAAAAATAATATATGTAATATTAGTTCCAATTAATATACTCAACAACAAAAGTTCCTGTGACACCAATATTTTAGTGTTTTTTTCAAACAAGTAAAGTTTGGTTTTCAATATTGTAGTATATGTATGGAATCAAGTCACAAAAAGGCAACTGCTACAGAAAAGCATGCATTCCATGCAAAAGTTGACTTTTATGCAAGCCCCATGCATTTCACTACCCAAGAATGGGTATAAAAACGTGCGTTAACGGGATTCCATATGCATTGTTTAGCATTGGTATGCTTGAAGCAGGATCGAGTCAACGTGATATTGCAAGACAATTTAACGTCCACAGAAACACCATTTGGTGTTTATGGCAACGTTGGCAACAGACAAATGCAGTCAAAGACCATCCTCGGAGTGGCAGGCCACGCGTAACAACTGTTTTCGAACAACACACCTACGAAATTGATTCCAACCAGCAACAGTGACTGCAAGAAGCATCCCTGGCCTTCGACGAATATCTTCACAAACCGTACGTCGCTGCCTCAGATGTGCAGGGATTGTCGCCAGAAGACCCGCCAGATGGCCCATTTGGACAGGAAACCACCGACAGGAAACCGCAGACAGCGTCCATGCTGGACGGCCATGCAGTGTCGACAAGTTCTATTCACTGACAAGTCTCGTTTTCACCTCAGCCACAGCGATGGGCGGATTCGAGTGTACCGACGTCGAGGTGAACGTTATGTCAATCATTGTGTCATGGAAGAAGATCGGTTCAGGGGCGGCAGCGTTATGGCACGGGGTGTGATTACAGCAAGACAGAGGACCCGTTTGATAGTGGTAGAGGGAAATCTCAATTGCCTGTGCTACCGCCATGAGATCATTGGCCCTGTTGTTCTACCGTTTTTGCATCTTCACGGCCCAGGCATTACTGTTCAACATGACAACGCCCAGCCTCATATTGCTCAACTTGTTCAGGATTCTCTTCAACAAAACAATGTGAATGTCATCCCCTGGCCGGCTCGCTCCCCTGATCTCTCACCAATCGGGGCACATGTGGGATAAGATGGATCGGCGCCTTCGACATCAACCACATGTTCCACAGACACTCCAGGAACTTCAAAACATGCTCCAGCAGATATGGACAGATATCCCACAGGACTTTTATGCAATGCCTGGTCCATTCCATGTGACGAAGATGCGTTGCTTGCATTGCAAGCAGAGGTAGACACACACGCTATTGATCTGTAAAGTGACATTTTGGCATGTTCATGTTTTTTTATGAAATCACGCATTTTCTGAAGTCAGTATGGCAAATTAAACCATTTGAACACTTACAGGAGACTTTTATCTGTTACAAACTGAAATTGTTTCAGATTTGGTAAAAAACATAACTTTGCAATAAATCTTCTTCAATGCCACAGGAACTTTTGTTGTTCAGTATAATTATGATAATAACTTTAGCCACTGGAATTCCAAAAAAAATGAAATATAAAATATATTGAAAATAAATGTGCTTTCACAAACTAGCGGTTGCTATACAAGGGCTATATTTAGGAAATAAATGTTCAAAACTCTCAAAATTGCTGGGCTTATTCAATGACATTGCGTGTAGAGATGATAGATCACTGGGAACAGCTTATGCACACTCAATGACCCATGACGTCACAGGGCATTGTTTCGGCGATGTGACTGGCAACAAAATACTACAAATAATGCCATAGGGTACTGTGATGCGTTTGAAGAGTTTGTGGTACTGTATTATAAAGGTTGACAAAAAAACATTTCCAGGCTTTGAACACACTATAACTATAAAAACCTGCATATCTGAAAACATACTATTTATCACACTGAGCAATCAAATTAAACCAGTTGGACCAATGTCCATGATAAAATCCCAGCCAACAAACTCCAAGCTCTAGTACTTCTCTAATGTTCAATCCCATCATCATATTGTAGCACCAGGCACAAGAACAATCTACCAAGAATAAATTTTTCTGGATATAAAACAAATAAGCTATATAGAAACTAACACGTTTAATCGATTAGTCCTTTAATGATAGCATATAGCAAAACTGTTAACAATGGTACATTTCTACCAGTCCTTATGATACCTAACTATTTGGCAGTTTGGCAAGAAGTTGAGGACAATGTGTCACCCCGTTGCTGTCATGTTCAATTTGCTGCTCATTTATACTCTAATTATTACATGCATAAAACTGTTAAGTGACTTATAAAATAAAATCTAATATGTAAAATGATTGCCATTTGGGCCAGCCTGTCTGTTAACGTGCCTGAAATTTTCACCTGTTATGAGAATTTACTGAATGTATAGTTCGTACAATCTGATTGAGCCTTCCCCTATTCAGGAAGCAGTAAGACGGCTTGTGTGAAGCTGTCTTCTGAAGTGGTCATCTCTGGCCAGGGTCAGTTGAGGTCACCTATTCCTCCACACAACTGTCCAGTACGATTGACAGCGTACCTTGTCTAGGCTGATACCTAATGTCTAGCAAGTACAAAACTACCTTCTACTGACGTTTTCATATGATAAACACAACATACATGCCTCACGGTCCAAGTTTACAAAGCACGTTTTTCTATCCAAACTCACTGTAAAGCTCATTGTAGCGAGCATAGATTATCATTATTCACATGCTTTGTCCATGCGGCAATTTCTGTGACATTTTCGAGCTTAAGATCGAATGTCAACATGCAGTGACAAATGGTCAGTAACACACGCATAATAATAGACTGATAATTCCAGATAAATTGACGATCTTACCCCTATGACACTGAACCACGTCCAGCTGCCTATCCATGGCGGCGGGTATTTGATCCATAGTTGTTCAACCGAATCCTATCTCACATACACTCCGTGACCATGTGCACCAATGCCGGAAATGCGCGCCAAGTTGAAAACAAGCATTGCGCAGTCGCGAAAATGCATCTCGCGTGAACATTTCACACTTATCGCGTTCTATAAAAACAATTTATCCCTCAAATGATGCGTTTATTCGTTTTTTTAAACGCTTCAAACTGGAATTCGCGTTATATCATAATCTAATAAATGAATTCATATATGATGAAAGGGAGAGAAAGTGTGTTTTTGTACCTACGACTCCTGAAGACAAGACGAATTATCTCCCTTTGTTTCTAAGTTACATTAGCCGATACCATCATATTATACCGATATCTGGTCTCCAACATTTGGTACCATATAACAATACCCTTTTCCAGCATTCCACATTGAGTTTCATGTACTCTCGCTATAATGTATTTACATGAATTGCCATCTTTCTTCCTGAAATTGGACCAAATAGTACAATTAAGACATGAGACTTTTCTAATTTCTTTTCATTCGAATACAAAAATTGAGGAGAACCTCTCGAGAAGTGAGAAGGTGAATTCGTAATCACACCAGATCGTAGCCATGGAAAATTCGCAGCTCGGAGACAAATTTCACTGCGAACTCGTACAAAAAACAAATACATTACTGCAATTAACTGAATAGTGATTTATTATTTAAATATTATGTGGCAAATGTATTTCAAATAGATATAAATCCTTGATGCATTGTGACCTGGCGTGACTTTACTTACTTACTTAAATTAGGAATTTAACGTGCGCTTTCCGGCATATGCGTATTTCGCGCACTAGGCGTGACGTTCTGCCAGTCATCTTTTATATCTTTCATATGCGGAAGCTATAATTAATCTTCTTCTCAGCTTGGATCTATGAGTAATCAATCCCATACTCCACTCACAGTTGTCCTTCTGGGATGGGACATACTTACCTGAGTATTTATTTATAATAGTAGTTACAAAGAACCATGCAAACCATTGAAAATAAGACTACAGTAAACCACTACATCCACCACTTACTGAACCTCTAGTGTTCTTCAGCTTGGATATATTTACCGAATTATTTGTTTATGACAACTTTGATCCAGAGGATCAACACGGCCCGAAGAAATTTTGTAGCATATTTACTGGTAAGACAGGATAAATCGTGTTGTGATCTGATAATTACCCCATATGGCTATGGTTGAGGTCCGACCACTGGTGAGTACCATTGTGAAGAAAGGGGTAGAGGGTGGTCCACGACAAGTAGTACGATGAATATGTGCGTGTCGGGTCTCGGTTAACAACGAGCTCAACAGCATGTCATAGATGCTGTCAGTTATTTTCGCACTACATGTGAGTGCGTGAGTGATTGAGTATGGTTTTACGCCGCCTTTAGCAATATTCAAGCAATATCAGCGCGGGGACACCAGAAATGGGCTTCACACATTGCACCCACATTACATACTAACTGTGAATAGGTCGAAATAGCCAAGTTGGGATTTGATGGCTGGACGATATCTCGACTTGCTTGGGCTTATAAAACTACTCTCTTTGTCACGAGCGAAACCTTCTGCTCTGATGCACTAGATACAGACAGAACAGTGGCAATGCTAGCTTTTGACAATGTTTGAAATTTATTTTTACATTCTTTCTCCATGGGCTTGTATTCTTTTTCTTCTGAAAAGAGAGCTAGGATTTTTTTACGGCACATTTCCAATTCAACCTATTGAAAGAATGTTCTCAGTGTTCCCTAAAACATAATAACTGTGCAGATGTAGGTGATTTTGAGGTGATGGTGAAACGGGGTTTAACGTCGCGTCCAAGATTATTGCACTTACATAGCGACAGGTGATTTAGAAACAGAACAATTAAAATAGTAGTATAATAAAGCATTTTTTAGAGTAATAAATAAAAGACCATTTATTACAAAAGACTATTATTTGTAGCAAAACCCAGTCAACTTGGCATGTTTGTACTCACATCTACTAGAGGAATGTACTTGTCAATTACTGAGATTGTGGATGATGGACATAAGTAGCGATACTTCATGGTCGACGTCGTGGGTGAGGCAATACCCCTGAAGGTCGTGGAGCTTTTCTCCAAAATGACAGTCCAAGTACAATGTACAATGCATTTCTCCTCAGATTATCAGAATTAGGAAAAACTCACTTACATCATCACAAATTTTTTATAGGCAAAATGCACCCATAAGGCAAGAATGTTCAAGACAGGTGAGTAGTTGATGGCAGCGGTACAGGACCGCTCCTGGCTTCTGATTGGTCGGTTTTTGTGATGACGTCACTTCCGGTTTCGGTTCGGTCACGTGACCTCTGATGACGTCATCAGGACACGTGACCTGCGCAGGGCTATGTGGTTCATGCGCGCGCATCCAAGATGGCGGCACTTCTGTTTCCGGTCGCGCGCGCATCCAAGATGGCGGCATTTCCGTTTCCGGATGACGGCACGTCTGTTTCCGAGGGGTCATCTCCTCCAAGAGGGGAGGCGAGAGGAGAGAGGGCGGGAAGGCGGGAGGAGGAGGGAGAGAGGAGGAGGAGGAAGAGGGTTTTCCTTGTGTGTGTGTGTGTTTTTGTATTGGTGGATGGGTGGTGAGAGGGTCGTCAACGCCAAGGATGAAAAGCATTCTTTCGAGGGAGATGGGTGGCCCTGAAAAAGGGCCGTTTTAGAGAAGAAGAAGATTACTTCTTCTCCCACATAGGTGCTGTGGTGCAAAGGCACGGGTGGCCTGCCACCTGTCTCCTGACAAGACACTGACTGGTGTGGCGATATGACATGTGGAGACCATAGATCACTGAGACGAGCTTATAATACACAGTCGACGACCCAGCAACTTTGTTGCTAGGTTGACGTCATATCGCCAAGAATCCTGACGTCATATCGCAAAGAATCCTGACGCCAAGAATCCTGCAACAAAATTCCACAAATCTAATGGTGATGTGATTGTAAACTTTGAAGTGCAAGGTCTCGTTCCACAAGGCGATCGTATTGTAGAGCAATGACAGTCGTTCGTCTAAGTTACAGTAGGCGAGTGGCGATCACCTTAACGCTACGATCATGTTGTGGAACGGACGTCTGAATTCTAAAGGTGAATCGACATGCACAGACATGAACTTGATGAAGGTATATATGCCTACGTGATGTGTTTCGTGTCTCCATGCAAACATGGTGCCACGCATGACTACAAAATGACGTTTATCCATATGATGATGTCGTTAATTTGTCACTCGTTCATCCACGTCGAGAAGTTGACACTCGTGTATGTTTACATGCGTACTGTCACGCGTGTCTCCAGGCACACGTGATGTACTTCCTGTTTTCATGCACACGTGGTGTCACGCGTGTCTCAATGCAAAACGTGGTGCCACGCCTGACTACAAACAGACGTTACTAGAAGTGTATATATATAAAGATCGATACACATGCGTGACGTTTGCAAACGTGATGTACTTCGTGTCTCCATGCAAACGTGGTTTCATGCGTGTCTTCAAACACAGGTTTATCAATATGATTATTTATCATATTTATATTTATAAGGATAGAGAGAGATCGATAGACATACGTGGTGTTTGACTCGTGTCTCCAAGCGAACGTAATGCCACTTGTGTACACATACATACATACATACATACATACATACATACAATCATATATAGAGACGTGGTGTCACTCGTAGGGGTGTGCCTCCAAGAGGACTGGGGGGAGGGTGTGGGTTCTTTTGGATTGTTGTTTGTGTTGGCAAAGCAAGCAGGGTGGGTGTTGATTAGTCTGAACACCATGTGGACTCCATGACGCCTTGTGATCAAACTCTATCATGTCTTCTGGGTGACTGACATCAGGCAACTGATCTTTCAAGCATTGCCTTTCGTTTTTATTTATTTTTATTTTTTTCACTTTTACAAGGCGCATGTGCACAGACATGACAGACAACGTAGACGACATCTCAACTCAGCCTCTACCCTCCGTTCGGCATCCTATTGGAGTTGAGATCAATCAAGACACAAAGAGTCAGTTCAATTTATCCCTGTTTAATGATAACACCGCTCTGTATAGGGCTGCCGCTCTGTATAGGGCTGAGATGAGTTCTGGTGCTGCTGCTGCTGGTGAGGGTGTTGTTGCTGCTGCGCCTGCTTCTGCTGATGCGCTAAGTGTGTCGAAGAGTTCTGTTAGTGAGGGTGTTGCTCCTGGTGCTTCTGTTGCTGTGGGGGTAGTGGCTGCCACTGCTGGTGCCTCTGGTTTTGGTGTGGGTGCTGTAGATGAGGGTGCTGTGGTGGCTGCCACTGGTTTTGGTGTGGGTGCTGCTGCATCTGAGGTGTCCATCGGTGATGGTGACGGTGGTGATGGTGGTGACGGTGGTGGTGGTGACTGTGTTGAGGTTACTCCTGTTTCTACGGCGACGAGTGCTGCTGTTGCTGCTTCTACTGCTGCAGGTGTGGCGGCTGTGGCTGTTGCTGCTGCCCAGGATAGTGCTGAGGCGAATTTTTCTGTTGTTTCTGCTTCTCAGGGTGTCCCCTTCGATGCCCTCACACCTGCCGCGCATTGCGCCATCTGTAGTGCATAGATGAATACTTTTAGTGAGGGTGTTGTTGCTGCGTCTGCAGCTGCATCTTTTTTCTGCCTGTGTGGTGGCTGCTTCTGCTGCTGCTACGGGTGTTGTTGTTGGTGTTGTCTGCGACGAGTACTGCTGCAGCAATGGTGCATGTGAGGTTACTGTTTCAACGAGTGCTGCTTCTGCTGCTTCTATTGCTGCAGGTGTTGCTGCAGTGGTTGCTAGTATCGCTGTCCATAGTGCTAAGTCGAGTTGTTGTGCTGCTTTCACTGCTTCTGAGGGAGTTGTTGTTAGTATGGGTGCTGCTTCTGCCGCTGCTGACGCTGCGATGAGTGCTGAGATGAGTACGTCTGTTCCTTTTAACGTTCCCTCTGCTACCACTGCGGTGAGTGTTGCGACGTGTGGTGCTGCTGCTTTTTTTGCTGCTTTGAGTATGGATGCTGTGAGTGCTGCTGCTTCAGGTGATGGGGTTGACTTTTCCACGTATAGTTCCATGCTGGGGATGTAGATACCACACCCTGTAGGCAGAAATGTGTCCACGGCGCTCTTTAACTTCTGGGAAGCTTTGTACAAGACACTCGTTCTCATCATCTCCCAATGTAGAACTAACCACACCTCCAGGATGTCCGCCATTGCACGACGGAAATGCTCGCTATTGAGAACGTCCTTGTACTTGTCCCCCTTCTCCTTCTTCTTCAGTTTGACGGTGATGCGGTAGTAGCCGGTTTTTTCATACGGTGGTAGTAGCCGGAACATAATGATGTTGTTGCTTGGACCGTTCAGTGAAAAGTGAAGACCGGAGAGCGTCTGTTAGTTTTAAGACACTGATACCCTGTTTCCTCATTGGTCCGTTCCGGTGTATGGTCTGAATCTCAATTTTGCCAAACTGGACCGACCCTTGTGTTTCTTTTCCATAGGGAATGTTTTTTTCCATGAGAGAGAAAGCACAACCTCGATTCGATCAATCAGAGGGCCGCCCAGGTCAAAGGCGGCCTCTGATTGGTCAAAAACCCGGGCTTCTGATTGGTCAGATTTCGATCTGTTTTTTTCTGTAGGTGTCCATGTCGATTCATTTTCAATCCGTTGTGACACCCCAATGGTATGAAATAAAAAAATGATCAGTCGTCTCTGTACCAAAAGGGGAGCGTGTCTAGAGGCAGCTTTGTGATTTCGTCGAAGAGGAGCTTCGCTTGTCGTTAACGGTGCGGTAGTCTTTTTGGGGTGGGTCGGGTCACAAGATCGTTGAAATGACGGTCGATATAGGTGTCAAAGAGTCCTTCTTGCTGGGTGTCGGGTTCATGCTGTGCAAAGGTGTCGAAATGCCAAACGTCGAAGATCTGAAGCACCTTGCAACCATACTTCTTCAAGGCTTCATGGAGTTCTACGGTGGCGTACGTGCCCACCCAAGACCTCTCTTCATCCGTGTGCTCGCAGGGTGAGTCTGACCGGGTATGGTAGAGTCGTTTCGGCGGTAGGACACGACATTGGATAAGTCCTTTCAGCTCAAACAACGTGTCCACAACAACGTGCAGATCGGGGTCCGTCTCCATGAGATAACTTAACCAGTGCATACAGGCCTGGGAATAGTTTCTCTTGGGTTGGTAGCCTTGAGGTGGAAGAATGGGTTTCAGATCGTGTTTTCGGAAGGATTTCATGGTGAATGCAGCGGCTGTCATCACCTCTACAAAGGGATCCATGAGAACTGTCCTGATGGCGTTCTGTCGGAAGTCAGCGCATCCACGTCTCAAAATGTCGACATCACTCTGACAATAGGCTAAGAGTTCTTCTTGCAAGTCAAACAAGGCTCCTTCTTGAACTTTCTGGGCATGCCACTGGAGGAAGGCAGGACGTTCCGTGGGAGACATGCCATCAGGATCGTACATGACGGCTGGTGGATAGGGACCTCTGTAGGTCTGGTTGGCTTCGGTATTTAAAAAGTGTGGAAAATACCCTTTCTTCAGTTCATTTAGTCCAAAGCTCTTTGGAAATGCTTTCAGTGGGTAGGGTATGAAATTCAAACTGTCTTCGAAACACAATCGTCCCAGGGTCACCTGTAAAATCTGTTCTCCATTCCGAATCTTGGTGGGGAGTTTCACCAGATGGGGGTACAGGCCCTTCAGGATCAAGTGCAAATCATAGGATCGTGCATTATGTGCCATCACATAAATAAGCTCCTCCTTCTGGACAGTGGTGTTCTTCTTCATCGTCTTTGTCTTCTCCTTCCCCTTCCCCTCTAATGGGGTGGGCGCGTCCACCTCTATGGCATCCTCCCCCTTGCCCTCCTCCTCCTCCTCACGTGACCGCTTTGCCGTATTTATCCCTCTACCACCTCTGCAAATATTTTTAGTGTGCTTGATTTTGCTAGTGACTTTTGGCATCAGATGCAAAACACATGGTTTTTGTATGGAATCGCCTCTCTTTTGGCCTAAACATGCTCCAATGGCATTTTGGCAAACAATTTAAGTGGCAATAAAGTAATGAATTGGTGTTACATTCTAATATATGTAAATGACATAATATTTTCTGAAACGTTTTTGGAATATTTGAGTCACCTCTGGGCAGAATTCCAAAAGAACAAAGAAGCAGGGCTTACTCTAAAACCAACCAAATTTTCGACAAAACGGAAGTCACCTACGAAGGGCATATCTTCCGCAAAGATGGCATAATCAAACGTGCACGTTGAAGTTTAATTATTCCCGTGCTATGGTTTTCGGACGCTTAGGAATATAAACATTTGTAATTTTCTCGTTAATCACAATAACAACTGTAAAGTATATCACTAATCTATAAAATATAACTTTATCCTAAAAACAGGTCATTATCTGAGTACCGGTATTTACAATGTCTCTGTGACGCCAGATCCTTTGCTACAGCGCGAGTAATCGCGATAACCATGGCCTTCCGAAAACTTATGATGTCCGAAAACCTATGATCCCACGATTATTTACTGAACCAGCTTAGCCGAGCCATTGGCCCTAAATATATCGTATGGCGCGGTGTCCATGACAGAGCTTCAAATCCCATTTTAGTTCGGGGCTTGAGAGCCAGGGGCTGCCAGGTTGAGGGTGAAACCCAGTCGGGGGTTCGTGGCTTCAGTGTGTTTCAGTTTTCCGCACAATTAACCCCTCTAAGACGTGTGTTGTGCCCTTAAACCTAGCTCTAAAGACGCATCCTTTACGATATTTATTTTCTGCGCCAAATACATTTTGGAAGAAAAAAGAGGCGCATGAAAGAATAATCCAACGTGCACGTTGAGTTTTAATTAAAACTTAGATTGGCAGAGCTTCCAATCAGGCCGGGCTATATATACAGCCAGAAACTGTGGGTTCGGGGTGGAACACCGTGGGGAACTCATCGGATTTTGTTTTTCCACCTAAGAGCTATTTCTACATTTCTTTAGTTCAGTAAGATTTAGTGCAGAAAGGAAAATATGTTAACCTCATTCAACTTGTGTATTCAAGCTTAAGGAGTCATATGGAGTCATGAATAATGCATCACTCCTGAAGATTGTTTTCCTACAAATTTAAATTGTTGTCAGCCTTAAGTTTGGATCTTACTTAAGATTAAATAATCTTGACTTGTGAGCATGATATTATATTGAATATCTTGAGACTTAAGCTGTATGCTTTTGAAAGTTGGCATGTTCTGCACAAGATCTGATAATTCAAGCTGCCATAATTATGTGACCACCTTCTGTAGGTGGCGCTGTTAGTGACGTCACGGGAACCCCCTCGCTGATAAAAATAGATCACAGTCTCAATGGTAGCACTACTGTCAGAGCGTAGATATATTTTTCGAGAACCCCGAACTGCTTTAACAGAAACACTAACGTAAATCATAGGCTTGTTTATCCTTTGAAGATACATTTCAATTCATCGCACATTTGTCTGAATGCCGCGATTAGTCGCGACGCATGAGGAAATCAAAATGGCGGACGATGTCAGCGATTTACCGGACGCTCTCATAGCAACAAATGTTGAAGAAAGAGTATTTGATGATCCGCTAGAGAAGGTATTAACGGAATAGGACTATTTTCCTTGTTCGTGGTCATAAGTTATTTACTTTGGCACTTCATTCACTAGAATTTAACAGCCACACCCTGTGTTCATGCTTGTGTTGCTGGCTATAACATCGTGATTAACACTTACATGAGCGTATATTGTTCCTTTAATTCTGTTACCTTATGTAGATGAAGGTATGACACACACATTGGCTATCCCCAGCATGTCTGAAGCTGTTTATATCTCAAAAACATTTCCACCTATTTTATAACTAAAGCTTTCAAAAGTAATGCTTCGTAAATCTCCCACTAGACACACAAAGATCGCCTAAAGATACAGAAAACATGATAGTTAATGTTTAGTAAGGCTAATAAACATAATAAGTTAATGAGGGCATATGCCACCTTTGCATTCGTTGTGGAAATGTAAGCTCCAATTATGTTCATTTGGCTTGCAGGTGGCACTGATGCTATAGCTGTGAAATAACCTATTATTTGATAATACCTCAGGAAAAATCTTTAAGAATCCATCCTGATTAAGCATCAGACTTCAAAAGCACTGGTTAAGTGCACATTAAAGAATATGTTCGAGATGTGTTTTCCTGTACCCAAAGTTCCCAAACCATTTACCAAAATAGTTTGATTAATTGGAAATGAAATTATTAAGAGTTACATGTATTACAGAATTCTTTTGCAAGTTCGGATTTGGTCACTGGATGATTTTTGCGACTTACTTGGGCAAATGAAACTACTCTTGCCTTTGTCACTAGCGATACTTTCTGCTCTGATGTGCCTTAGTGTAGACACAGACAGACCAGTGGCAATGCTAGCTTTTGACTATGCTTGAGATTTATTTGTACATTCTTTCTTCATGTAATTTATGACATTATAGGCCAATTCTGGAACTTGAGAATGAATGATTTGGCCAAGCTTTCCTATCATTGATATGTTTATTTGTTTGTAATTCTTCTAGCAAATGACTTTTAGAGAATTCTGGTATCGACTTGTCACATTGACCTCTTAATAGTCTTATGAGCAACACATGTGTCCATATGGGTGTAGTCAATTTCATCGTCATGACCAGCGCATGCGCAACATCTGACACCCTCTCTACCTGTAACAAACCAAATTTATTTGTTTGCCCACATTCTGTGCACCATACCCATGCTCATGTGTTTCATCAAAGTTGTCAATGTCTAAGACCTGCATCACTTGAAGCTTTCCTCCCACATTAAGCTGTCACTCCGTGATATCGTTGGAATACTGTTCAAAGCACTCAGTCAGTTGCATATTGAGATGTTATCATGGTTATTACAGAAATCAACAATCCCCCTGTAGCATTTTGGTTTGACCACAGCCTGTGAGATGATCATCATTGGCGAACAGAGTTCAGAGACTGATGGTGATTACAAGATTTCGTTTTTCTGTTGGTACATCATCTTCCAGAGGCAAGAGAGTTAACTGACTTTAACACTCGATTTTCCACCATTGCCGACCTAGGCTGGAATTTCTGGGCTTGATCATAGTCACCAGTGGCTATTACGAGTTATGTCCCTTCTGTCCCAGTTAAGACGATCTGATCGATACTTAAGATCTATATTGTGATGAAACGAGTCTTACATCGCGATGTGCATCAAATCATGTGAACACCTTGATTAAAAACATGAAAAGATTAAGAAACTATATGTTGACAACAAGTTGGCAGTGCACATGCTTTGCAAATTCTGCAATCGACCGAAATCTGCGTGACAGTTTACAAACCGGACGAACGATTTTGATTGGACTATGCATAGACTCTTTAGTCCACCAAAATGTAACTCCATGATACCAGCCTTGTTCGGCAAGGGTGGAAACTTGACTTTTATAGTCAGTTAACTCACTTGCCTCTGGAAGATGTAGGTACATATATCTAATGATTTATTCTGTGATATTATTATATGAAATCTTCTTTACTTCATATTTCAGGAACAGTTTGAGAACCTGTTTTGTGAATTTGATCCAAGTGTGACTTTTCAATACCTCAAGAGCTTCCGCAGAGTTCGCATTAACTTTATCAGTCCCGAGCTGGCAGCAAAAGCACGAATACACCTGCATCAAGCTGAATTTCTTGGCACCATCATCAAGTGTTACTTTGCTCAGGTAAATTTGCAACAAAAAAGACAATACTAAATAACCATTTGTTAATTCTGTATATATTCACTGTATACCTTGAAAATTGAATGGCCAAATTAGAGACACATATATACACAATTAGTGTGCCTAGAAAATGATGGATGGTATAACTCTGATATATTTGTTGAAATACTGTGAACATCAGTCTCTCCATTACAAATATTATAAATTCTGAGGGTCAGATCAACTACAGTCATACATGTTTGAAATGCCTAAAAAATAATAATACATGCTTGAAACTATGTCTACTCATTTATTTGCTAAGTTTACAACTGAAAATACTAGTTTGCCATTTCAATATGAGTTTTGAGTGAAAACTGTCGACTGTAAAAAAAACAAACAGACAAGTTACTTCTTTTCATTTCTTTTGAAATATATTTTGTTAGAAATATTTAAACATTATAAATACACTTGGAAACAAAGTCAAGGAGTGTATATTATGTACCTGACTATTGAATGCTTTCTACATTAGAAAGTTCTGACCAGCAAAAATATTGTTGAAATAAGTATGATTACAATATAACTTGGCATATATGCAAAGGAACATTATAACATAAGCACACATGTACTGATGTTTATTGTCTTATCTTTATGCTGTTTTAGTCATACTGTCTTAGTTGTACCACACTGGAGACAATGATTTCTTGACAGCGGCTTATATGTATTGTAATATAACAACTGATTTGACAGTTTTTTGCACATGCGTACAAAAGGATTTGGACATCAAAGCACACAATACTCTTTTTTTTTTAAAAGTTGCAAGTGATCATTTAAAATTAGACGATTAAAAAAGATGTTTGTGAAATGTTTTAAGTTCAGCAATTGTGCTTTGGAATCATGACTGGTGAAAAGTTGCTAGGAATGGTTTTCTAAATTCTAGTTGGAACAGTTGCTCATATTGTTGCTTGATGCATTTGTTGTAGGCCAAACAGACGACTTGTGATGATTCCCCACACCTGAAGCCCCCACCCATGGAGAAGCAGTTCCTCATCTCGCCCCCTGCATCCCCCCCAGTGGGGTGGGAACAAGTACAGGAGTCTCACCCTGTCATCAACTATGATCTCCTGGCAGCCATTGCACAGCTAGCTCCGGGTCAGTCTTCCTGGTACTCCTACATTAAACTGATGTACTGTAGCAGATCATCACTTCTATCTTTCATCTTGGGTCATTTCAAAAGAATAAATACAACAGCACAGGTACATCAATGTGATCTGGTACTAAGCAGGTCGAAAGCTGAATTGTAAATGAGAATCTAATAATTAAGCATGTCTATCATGTGAAAGATTTTATCTAAATTTAACCATCGTCACTGCAGCACTTTGTTTTTGAATCAGTTGTGTCAAAGGTCAAGGTCTTCCTCAAGGTCATAGCCTGAAGAAAAGTTAGTTTTAATGATGACTTGAGAAGCATTTACAAAATATGTCAATGGAATTTTGTATGTGACAACCTTGGGACAGAGAAGCTGTATGAAAAAGTTTGTGTGATCTCTATAATAAATGTCAAAGGCACAGTGAGGGTAATTCTGAAAGTATGTTTGCCATTTTATTTTGTCTTTTTGTTTTAAAAAGTCGTGGGCATGTAGTGTATTGTTCAAATACTCATGTAAGACAAGTGACGACAGTCATCTTTATATCAGAAGTAGGTGATGTTGACCTACTTTCAATGAGTAGCATGTGCACTGTCCTTTTTGAAACCATGTGTGTGCAGGGGTGATGGGGTATTTCATCACTCAAGGAACCCAGGTTTGAGTCTTCATATTGGTAGAATGTGTGAAGTCCATGTGTGTCTCTCGCCATGATATGGCTGGAATATTGCTTCCATGATACCATGATTTACTTACACATATTTTATGTGAACACCTTACATGAATGTACAGTATGTGTCCTCCTCCCACAGGTGAATCCCATGAACTCCACCCACCATCAGAATCTCAACCTGGCATTGTTGTCCACATCTGTGAGGACCCAGAGGGTTATAATGACCCCAACAGACCTAGAATAGTACAGACCCGACGACCGGAGGCGACTTGACCATAGTGTGTGTGTATCTTGTACATCTCTTGTGTTCCTGACGGACCTGACAGCTCTTCACTTGGAAGACACAGGCTAACCATTAACAGTGTTCAAAGAGAAATGTGTTTGCTGGCCCAGGGCTTCCCTTTCTCTCGTCTTGGGCAGATCAACATTGTCCCTCACTTGGTTTTAAGGCCAGTACATCTGAAACTACTGGACATTGAATTCTTGGTGATCATAACACCATTATGTATTGTGTATCAGCATAAATTACAGCTTACTCCAATGTTGAGCATATTGTCTTGGAATTGTAACGGTTATCTCAAAAAGTGTGTTATGTGTTATATTGCCCATGTAACTGGTAGCACTATTTATGCCATTATGACATGCTTACTGGGTGCCATACTGATGCACTTGAGTCATGGTAGAGGGAATGTAAAGCTTGAGTATCACAATATTTTGCTTATGGATAATAGCAGTTCGTTTATACACCCCAGTGTCATGCATAGAGGATCATGGTATTTGTTTAATTAGCCATTTCATTAACTGAGATGGGGTGATTGCATGTATGTGATATAGAGATTGCTACACGTGTGTCTGTCAGATACCATTGATCTTACAACGTGTTATCAATGGTATCTGACAGGCACGAGTGCAGTAATCTGTTTCTTACACACCCTAAAGTCACACCTTTTTAGCATCAAAGTGATGCATTTTGTTTATTCTCATGATTGCTGTAGCACATTAATACATAACACCACTGTCATAAGTGACGTCATTCTATGTACTACTTACAACTCATAAATAATATGACCCTACACAAAAAGGTTTCCGCCATATCTGTGGATTATCAAGGCGATGATGAAAGTGCAAACTAGACAAAAACAAAGCACACGCTGGGTGCTGATTTAAAAGTTTACACCTCAAAGAAATGACTAAGTATGTACAACAATAATTACTTCCGTATGACATCACTGCCGGTGACCGACTTTTACAAAATGGCGTGTTTCACTGACAACAGTACATGGGATTTCCAGAGGATTTTCTTTGATTGAGGGATCGTATATACATAAATGTGTCACGTAAGTAATCAGAAACATTCTGACAATCTGCGTAGTTATTTGTTTACCATGTTTTCCAATGTAACAAAGAGAATTAGTCAGAAATGCAGATAACTACCGTCGTCGTTGTGCTTGATTTAGCGTCACACTGGATGGACACTTTTACGGCTTCTGTTGAATTTACCACATCATTGTAATGTATATATGTGTAATTCCATAATAAGGGCAACGATACTCTTCCCATGAATATTCTCAAATGCGTGATTGATCCAATGTATGCAACAACTAGACGAAAGTATCATAGTAATAATGCTACACAGTATAAAATCAGAATTTTGCTTTGTGTACATTTCAGCAAGTACAGTTTTCCGAGCACAGTTTTCGTTTCCATACCTAATTTATTTCGCATGATTTCATCTAGATAATTTCCATTGGTGACAAAGACCATTTGTCATTTGTTTCTAAAATGTATGAGGAATTCAGGAATGCATGTATAGCAGCTGAGTTTGAAATATACCTGATCGATTAGGCGTCTCATAACCGGCATTTTGTAAACACAATCCAATATGGTGGAACGTACATTTTGGCGTTCATTTATGTGTATTTTCCAAACTATTCTTAACAATTCTAGGCTTATCAGAGACATTTCAGAATTATCATTAGTGATTTGATATCCGTGATCACTAATATGCTATTTTTCTGCTTTAATTAAATATCCGAGATTTTGATTTCTAAACACACAGTAAATAACGCTGTGAATTGTGATTTGGCGAGATTTACAATGTACCAAATTTTCAGAAGTCACTTTCAGTAATTTTGCTTTGCCTAAAATGACGGTAAATGATAAACAGAAGGTGGAATTCAAAACTGTGAAGTGTATTAGTTTGTGTGATGTATTTTGAATTATATTCGATTTCAAAGTTGAAGAGGAGGGACATATGTGTCGCTGTGGCAGCCAGGGGTTTACACTCTGAAAAATGATAATGTTGACATAACAACAGATAATGTAACTGATAATGATAACAAACAAACTCACAGACGAGGACGAGTTTGTTTATTTTTATTATTAATTACATGTCCCTGTTGTTCAATATACAGACGTAGGTGAACATTCGTCTGAAGCACGAGCAACTTATAAATGACTTACACTCAGGAAAGTTGTCTGTCATCATCTGACCTCAGGTCATCACCACGGAGTAGCCAATCACGGACTTGGAATTCGAACTCACACAGATGTTTGATACCAGTTATCTCAAATGGGTTTCTCACCCACAGGTGTGTAAGAAATTGGTGTACTGTGACCTTCACTGCAACCTGGCCTTGGGCAGCACTATTGGTGTTGAGATTGTTGTTCTGACATTTGTCTACTTGGCAGCTTCCTCCAGTGACCTGTATAAGTTGTGCACCTGTATAAGGTGTGCATTGTGTGACTTTCACTTGTGTATATGTTGTAGTGTATTAGAGGTTACCAAAGAACTGTCCTGTTCAGACTGTGTATCAGCTGAATCACTCTCTGGTCTTGGACTGCTAAATAAGGCAATGTGTAATAAGTAATGTAACAGAACAAGATTGAACTGAACACTCTGAATATGATGGAATAGAGAAAGGTGATGTAGACAAATGTGAAAACAACTTGTTCCATCCCTCACCGACATTTATAAACATGCTCTAGCGTTACACTAATCCAAATTACATATGAAGAAAAATAGTGAGTACATGTCTCGTTATCAGGCATTATGTTACAGGAGTGAAAGAATTTGAAATGGTCAGACAAATTATTAATGGTGAAACTACTGATGTGTTTGTATGTGAAGGATAACCGAGGAGTGCTTTATCTCACTTATTTACCGTCTAAATGCAAGAAATAACAGAGAGAACTGAGATATGTTATGGTGAAACAATACAGAGTGTCTCAGTGTAAAAGGAATGCGATCAAAGCGTGCAAGAGAAGAAACATGTGCAGCATGTACAAAACTTAGTTATGACATCTAAAATTGAACATTCATCACCTGCCCCAGTAGCTCAGTGGGAAAACATTGGAGTACAAAACTTAACACGATATGTGAGGTTGTAGGTTCGATACCCTTCATCCATAATGAAAAAGTTTCATTTCTTGTGTTCGATTTTAGAACATTGGACGTTTGAAACACTATGTCCAAATTCCATCTGCCACTATATCATCAGGTCTTACTATCAAAAAGTAAAACCTCATACCAGGTCTTATTAGGAAAAAGTAAAACCACTAAAGAGGTTATTACGAGAAAGGAAGATACCTACAGTACAATAGGCAAAAGCGGCAGTAGGTTTATAAGTTGGATACATGGAAAGGCCTTGTCAAGGCTGCCAACCGTCATTTTCATGCGAAGATCCGGGGTAGGTCTTCAACAACCCATGCTTGCCGTAAAAAGCTACTATGCTTGTCGTAAGAGGCGACTAACAGGATCGTGTGGTCAGGCTCGCTGACTTAGCTGATTAATGTCATTGTATCCCAACTGCGTTGATCAATGCTCATGATGTCAATCACTGGATTGTCTGGTCCAGCCTCGATAAATTACAGACCACCGTCATATAGCTGCAATATTGCTGAGAGTGGCGTTAAATAAATAAGTCAGGTTTAAGTTTTAGTTGGGTTATTAGCCTTAGTCTGTCAATATTTAATTAATTCCAGCATACTGTGTATTAGTCGTACGACCTAAAGAGTAGTTTGTCCATCACACAGTTTCCAACAAGATATATTTTTCATCCCCCCCAAAAGTTTAATTAAATCTGTCATGAATTCTTCATGGTCTTTGGCACAAACTGTCATAAATCACGGTCACTGTGATAAATCTCACTTGGACATCTTTGGTACATATTTTTGTGTTCATACAAAAATAGCATCCTCAGAGATAAGATATATCTGGTATTGCAAGATAGGACACATGTCAATAGTCAAACCCACACCACTTTATAGCATCTCACATATCTCTCTGAGCACAAATCACAAACTGCTATTTCTATGACACTTTCATTATTAAGAATGTACAAATCAGAGACATTGAATCACTCTTTGATTTTGGAGATGTCTTCCACTTGAAATATTGTCTTATGCTGAAATATTTTGCTATTTATAATATTACTTCATACTAAAACACTAGAATGAAGAAACTATCCCCATAATCAGTGTACTTGTAGTGTGATCCACACACGAAGAGGAACCCCAGCACTATGTATGTCAGATTTGAAGCCCTGGCACACACACAAGACGGGGAGAATGTGGAAGTGCATGTACTTCAGTGTTTGTGGTATATTAAAACAACATAAGGACAAATTTCATTACTTTACAGATCCACGTCACTCTTTAATCCATTTTCAACAATAAAAACCAATCTCTAGCAGGAAATAATGTCTAACAAGTAACAATCTCCTCTCAAAATTTTCAGTTACTTTGCCATTTGGACTATATGTTCTCTCCTGCTCAATCAACATCACCTGAAGCAGTAAACACCTTAAGAACAATAGAAAATGTGGTAAAAAAAATGCACAATTAATAAAATAACATTTTTAGTTTTAAAGTTTTATTCATATTTTTCCTTCCTTCGGTATTTTGGGATGAGAATCTGTGAAACAAGTACTGACTTTGGTCTGCTGTGATATAGTTACATAAGGTACTATTGAAGTCAGTCATATAATAGCCTGCAGTACAGCATATGGATATACTGTAGCAATATACATAGGCGAGACATAATATGTAGGATCTCAGTAAGATGTTATGTAGCAATATTTTGATTGCCCTAATGCACACGACGGCATGGTATTGTGTTGTTAGAACTCCCACAGCACATGGAGGAGCAGGCCCTCCCTCTACACAAGTTTCCATGTCAAACACAAAGTTAAATATGGCAACTGCTTTGGAAAATAAATCTTTTGACAGTAAATAATTTGTGTATATTTTCTGATAACTTGAAACTACTCAGTCATTACTAAATACAAATAAAGTCTATGCTGTGGAAAAGCCATTTTGATACATAATTTGTAGATGTATTTTGGCCATTGTGTATTCATCCCAACATTGTAAAGCTGTTGAAAAGGGATGCACATATTCTGTTTGTTCTTACCTGCATGTTCTAGTTGTAAACCATCATTATTATGTCAGTAGACTGCGCACTATTTCTCATGACAGACCATGGTTCCTGACATTTCACCAGCCAGTAACCTACTTCATTTATCACCATTCTGTTGTGCTTATTTTCAGCTTATTACAAACATGTTGATGGTTTGTTTGTTATCATTATTTAAATGTTTGTTTTGTAAAACATGTGAAATTTTATTCTTTACATATTTGAATTGTTTATTATGTTTCCAAAATTCATAATTTTGACTCTAGATCTGAAGCACATATTTTGCAAATAGTTTCTGAATAAATGTGTCAAACAGCTGTTTTTGTTTTCTTACTGTCTCTCTAGAAATATGAAGACAAAGGAAACATGGTTGATAGGGCACTGAAGAAACAGGAAGGCCATAAAGCAACACTATATAGTTTCTTGGATATTTATTCATGCAGTAATTTACTCCATCATAAATAATTTCACAATATGTGATATATAAATGTGAATACTTTAGGTGTAAGTATTCTCTTGTACAGCATTTGATTCTTAACAATAAGTAGTATACCTTAATTAAATGTGATAGCTTATCATGAATATAACAAGTCATGATGAAGATACACCCTTGTTGCTGGGTGTCGAGGGCATCTCATGTAGCCCCTGCTGCTGCACACAGGGACTAGCCACATTAGATACACCATCCTTGCACCACTGGCTTCTGTAAACATGGGACTAAACACAGCTGAACATGTATAAAAGTTCATGGACCATATTCAGCCTCCTGCTTGTGTCCATCAACACATTTAATTCTCCTATGTGGGATTGTCACTTTGCTACATGCTGTCTGATGCATGGCATCCAGTGCATTCTGTTTTGATTGGTGTCATATTACAAAGACCAGACATCTGATCTGGTGCAAACAATAATATTGTGCATCCCATCTTCTACCTGTGGGTCAACTTTCCTTTCTGTGTAGAAACACCATAACATAGGTGTCACACTTGACTCTTGTTACTGAAACTTGGACTTTACTGCACATTATTTACAAGATATAAATACTACATTGAATATGATTCAGAACATTATAAGTTTGAATTTTGGTATGTGTAGAAGAAATATACCGGTAGTGATGTATCTGAAAATACTATGATGTCTTAAAACATTTGCTTAATGTTACGTTTGGCATCTCTGACTGGCTCAATGCAGTCCTTCATCCTGCAGACAGATGTAGATATATGATATTCCGAGATCCCCTGCCTACGTGGAAGGAGCTGGAGACAATGATCTGAGAAGTGATTAAATTGTTGTACCAGTACCTTCCCAAGTATATCCTGGCTGATAATATGAACTACCCAACATCCCATCTTACAAACCACTCCATACTGATACACATTCAAACTTATGCAGAATATACAATCACTGATCTGTGTAGAATGTTTGGTGAGGTGATAATGGTGTATATTGCTACACAATGTATTAACTGCACAACCTCAACTTGACAAGTAAAACAGTAAATAGTGCCACAGCACCGTATCTCACAGGGATATGTAGTTAACAGTTTATAATGTCAACAAAGACAGACACTTCAATAGTTTTCAGCATTGATATTCAAATATTGGCATACATACTGGGGAAAAAAAACACACTCTAAAATCTAACAATTTGAACCAAAGATGATGAGAATTGAAATGCATATAAATTTAACATATTGCAAAAAAATAGAAAGTGTGCTGAAACTACAAAAATACCAAATTTCATTAAAAATTGGCTGAGAAATGACCATAAAAGGCATTTCAATATGGCTGCTCCAGCAACTATCTTACCCAAAAAATTGATCCTCTGGAAAAAATTGGGGGGGTAATCATTGGTGGGAACAAATATGAAATTTCAGCATTACTGGTTTGGTGGTTTTTGAGGAGATGATGCAGACAGTGTGAGGAAATGAATTTTGAGAGAATTTTGGAACCATGGCCAAAATTTTAAATATCATGAAAAATAGAGCCAATGCACTGTATTTTCTGCCTAAATACTGAGGCCACATGTATGAAACAAGTAACTATCCACTATGTTTATATATCTGCAAGAATGCACATATACTATTGTAGCAGACTCTTGCAATACACATCAGTTACATCTACTTTACACACAGTTTCAACTCTGAACCTCATA
The DNA here is from genome assembly GCF_022045235.1 of Haliotis cracherodii. Lineage (NCBI taxonomy): Eukaryota > Metazoa > Mollusca > Gastropoda > Lepetellida > Haliotidae > Haliotis > Haliotis cracherodii. The sequence continues at coordinate 39,279,421 of NW_027266286.1, forward strand.
CACCTCTTCCACTTACAGTACTTTTCTCAAATGCCATACACTTTTTCCAATCATTTCACACAAAATCCTAGTAAAATCCAAATGATTTTAGCAAAATATGATGGCATAATAAGGAGAACAATACATGCCAAAGTTCAGCTTTCTCGGCCTGGCAATGTCAAAGATGATGACAGAGCCAAAACTGATTTTAGAGAGAATTTAAGCATGTTTGAGCAGTGGCCATAAATTGGTTTTTCAATATATCTGCCAAATTGAAAATCAGATTCAGATACAGGTGTCATCATTGGTGAGAGCTAGCAAGTAAAATGTCCATGTCATTATTTTTCGTTTTCTGATTTACACATGTACCAAATTGCATTACATCTTGAACAAAAATGATGGAGAAATGCCGACAAATAGCTATTTCCAAATGGCTGTTGTGGTGGTCTTATTGAAAATCATATAGGAACCTCTTGAATGAACTCAAGAGTCATCATTGGTGGAAACAAGCATGTGAAGTTTGAGCTTCACTGGTGCTTTCTGATGACAGTATTTTTGCGAGGACATGCATTTTGAGAGAATTGAAGAGCATGGTTCAAATTGCTTAGCCTGACTACAAACTTTACACACATCATGTTCCAAGACATTTTGAAAGTAAATAACTGAGTAACGGCCATATTAAGGAATAAAGAGCTGTCACCTTTATGTATGGTTGAAGTGCAACGGTCAAATCAAAGACAAACTTCAAAATATCAAAACAAACGGAACATATATGTTGAGCTCCACTACTAATTGCACATGTACAAAATTAATTACATTAAACAAGAATGAGTAATGGCCATAATATATTTTATGCCATGGCAGGCATATTGAAAATCGGATTCAAATCTCTTTGAACAAATTCATCTGTCATAATTGTAAAGCATGTGAAGTTTCAGCTTCGTAGGTCAAGTGGCTTCTGAGGAGGCGATGTTTATGACAGATTTATTTTATTTGGGAAAAAACAAAACAACCTTAAGTAATGGCTATAAATATGTTGGTGTGTTCAAACTTTTTAATCAAATTGGGGTGTCCTATGTATCATTTATGGGAACAAGAATGTGAAGTTTCAGGTTCGTTGGTCAAGTGGTTAGGAGATATGACGTTTACGACAGATGACTCAGCACAGACAACAGGCCACGATAACCTCACTTACGCTGTGATATAACTGGAATACTGCTAAAAGTGACGTTCAACCCAACTCACTCATAAACTCACTTGACTTTCAGTCAGGTGAACTAAAAATCCAACATTCCATTTCTTATGTTGCATTCGACATGGCCTTGCAATAGGGTAAAAGAAACTATTACAAGTATTTGTCACAAAGTGACGAAATGTCCCCCGCCTGTATATACACCATAGTACCAAATATGACGACAATCCAGCGATTAGTTCTTGAGATATTGCGGCAACACCGTTTTCCAACTCCAAAAGCAGATTTGCCTGCTGTGACCTTGAAAATGGGGTCAAGGTCACCAAAACCGACTGGTGTCTGCGGTGTCTGTATATACACCATAGTTCTAAATATGAAGACAATCCAGCGATTAGTTCTTGAGATATCGCGGCAACACCGTTTTCCAACTCCAAAAGCAGATTTGCCTGCTGTGACCTTGGAAATGGGGTCAAGGTCACCAAAACCGACTGGTGTCTGCGGAGTCTGTATATACACCATAGTTCCAAATATGAAGACAATCCAGTGATTATTTCTTGAGATATTGCGGCAACACCGTTTTCCAACTCCAAAAGCAGATTTACCTGCTGTGACCTTGAAAATGGCGTCAACGTCACCAAAACCGACTGGTGTCGGCGGTGTCTGTATATACACCATAGTTCCAAATATGAAGACAATCCAGCGATTAGTTCTTGAGATATTGCGGCAACACCGTTTTCCAACTCCAAGAGCAAATTTGCCTGCTGTGACCTTGAAAATGGGGTCAAGGTTACCAAAACCAACTGGTGTCTGCAGAGACTGTATATACACCATAGTTCCAAATATGAAGACAATCCAGTGTTTAGTTCTTGAGATATCGCGGCAACACCGTTTTCCAACTCCAAAAGCAGATTTGCCTGCTGTGACCTTGAAAATGGGGTCAAGGTTACCAAAACCAACTGGTGTCTGCAGAGACTGTATATACACCATAGTTCCAAATATGAAGACAATCCAGTGTTTAGTTCTTGAGATATCGCGGCAACACCGTTTTCCAACTCCAAAAGCAGATTTGCCTGCTGTGACCTTGAAAATGGGGTCAAGGTCACCAAAACCGACTGGTGTCTGCGGAGTCTGTATATACACTATAGTTCCAAATATGAAGACAATCCAGTGTTTAGTTCTTGAGATAATGCGGCAACAAACTGGTGGGACGGACGGACGGACGGACGGACGGTCGTGAATACTATATCCCCCGCAAAAAGAACAGAATCATATCAAGTAATATAGCTGCTACGTACAAATAGGATTATCCAGTTCACACACATGGAGGTCCACATGGAAAAGCTATCATTTGGCAATACATAACAAAAATAACACAGCTGAACTGTAATTCTACATGGCTCTAACTCACTTAGCATTCATGCTTCTGGTTTCAGAAAACACACGCTTACTTTATTAAATGATAAAAGCTGAAAGTCTAATTGTTCCAGCTCCTTTTCAAAGAAAAATACAAGTACTACCAGTTTGGATCATGTCACTCATGTTTCAGAAAAACCTTCTCACAGCATCTGAACTTTACACTAGAAAGTCCCATGGTTCTAGCTCTGTTAGTAACAAATGTATGAGTACAGCCAGTTCGGATTACCCAACTTCTGATTTAGAAACACAATGTTCCTGCAATAAACCAGAAAGTCCCATAGTTCTAACTCAGTGTAAAGCAGAGTAATTTGTACTTTCAGTTTGGACTATGTAACTTCAAGTTTGAAAAATATGGTCTCGTGTCAAAATAAAAATCCTATCAATGTAACTTCATTTACGTCAAAGTTTGTTGTTTTGGAAAAATTAAAACTTTCCCAAAGTCCTAAACGCCAGTGGAAGAAATATAATTTTCAAACTTTCTTAAATATACAAAGGCATCAGTTCATGGGAAGATTGATATATGTGTAGAATGTTTGGTCCAGAAATACTTAATCATCTTTATGTTATCTCCCATAGACAAACCCAATTTGTCGTCATGGAAACTGGAAAAAAAATGAAATCTAAAACATTAATAAATAAATAAGGCACTAAACAAATTCAAGGCTTAGACTGATGTCTGTGCAAAGTTTGGTCCAGGAATATTGAATGGTCTTGGAGTTATGCTCCAGAAGCAAAAAGTAGACAGCACCCATTGCTGTAGCCCCTTCCCACTTTGCTGTGGGGGATAATCTTTCATTACAAGTGTTTAGAAAATATATAAACCCAGTACAGAAGACTTTCAAGACATGATTGAACATAGTGTTGATGTATAGGCAGTAAAAGGGGGATAATGTCACATTATACTTATGCTTCTTTCAAATGTCTTTACATAGCATATTATATGCAAATTACTTTTGAAATGTACCCAAAAACAAAAAAAGATGCAAAATACAATGTTTTTAAAAAAAGAAAGAACTTTCAATGTCTTCTATATGAAGAATCTTTGAAGAAATAATTTATAAAGTAACTTCTTTTTACTATTTTTTAATCAGAAGTACAATCTCATCTGGCCGCAGTCAAAGGACATATCGGTAATGGCTAACATGGTTTGGTGTATAAAGAATTGGTGGTTCAGAGCAACAGGGATTTGAAGTCCCAAATCAAAGTAAACAGCACTCTGAAAATCCTGAATACTATATGATTGCCAAAGCATTTAAAGCTGCAGACACAAACTTTGACAGTAATTGGATGAGCAGCCACTCGTTATTATGTTATCTTTGGTACCCAAATCAACTATTGCTACGACTAATAACAATAATAAATAATAACTCCATTCTGGCTTAGAGCCACAATCCCGCCCCCCATCTTTGTAAATAACTGAAGCACATGCCTGCCATGGACTGCTATGCATCGTGTGTGTGTGTGAGATGGCATGGCAATCCAGGCCTCAAACAGAAAAATAACTATACACCAACACAATTAACATGAGTTTGGTCGGGGCTGATAAAAATTCTATTCTAAATTTTTAAATAAACTAGTAGTTTGTTTGGTGAAAAGTCAGAACAAAACAGTTATTTCTTTCTAACTCTACTCTTCCATTAAAGGCACTACAAATTATCACAGGTTGTTGAAACAAACACTGCATATTACTTGTCATCAATCTGCAGTTATGGTAGTCACATCAGGATGTCGAGCATGTGCAGTCAAATTAGCAATTTGTGAGTATTGTCTTCTTAAACTAACAAAATTTTCCTCTAGTTGTTCCTTCTTCATATCGGTTTGTTAATTACCCAGTAAAGATAACAGATGCTTATCTATACACAGACTTAACAGTGCATCATAGAAATATTAGATGATGAAAACAGAACATAAAAGAATGGAAAGAATAAGTACCATGACACAACTATTTCACACAAGTCAATCAACAACGGAAGGGAATTACAATTGACATTCACGATGTGACAATAACATGATTTTGGTCTCTCAAAAGCCAATCTACATGTAACAAATAGTACAACAGCACTGTAGTTCACCTGCAGATGTAGTCAACAAATCAAAATGTTAACATACAACCCTTGCTATTTAAACATTTTCTGCATATACTAAAGCCAAAAGTTTTAACAAATATGGTTGGTTGGTTGTTTTGTTGTTTAACGATGACCTCAGCAATATTCCAGCTATATGATGGCGGTCTGTAATTAATCGAGTCTGGACCAGACAATCCATTGATTGATATCATGAGCATCGATCCACTCAATTGGGATTGATGACATGCATCAACCAAGTCAGAGAGACTGGCCACCCAATCCCGTTAGTCGCCTCTTATGACAAGCATAGTGGCCTTTTACGGCAAGCATGGGTTGCTGAAGACCTATTCTACCCTGGATCTTCACAAATATGAAACAAGTATCTAAATTTCCACAAAGTTTCCAAATCTGCAAGAACGCATGTACTATTGCATTTTGTGGAGAAATGGCTGAGCATTGCCTATTAAGAGTTTTTTTTAAAAACTACCATAGTCAACACAATGAAAGTCTCTTTCAAACCTAATTAACACATTCAACTTTACTGGTCAAGTGGTTTAAGAAGATGCATTCTGAAAGAATATAAGAGCATGTTCCAAAGTGCAAAGGTAAAATGAAGTTCAAAAATTAAAATATGACAAAAATGACCCTCATCTGCTGAGTCCAACTACTAACTACACATGTACCAGCTTTTATTACATTTTGAATAGCATTTTGCCATAGCAGCCAAGATATAATGGGATTCAAACCTCCTAATAATTGTTGTGTCATCATTGGTGGGAACAAACATGTGGAAGTTTCAGTGGTTTCTGAGAAGAAGATGTTGTCGCCAGACATAATGCATCATGTATTCTGTCATGTTTCCATGTATTGCCATATATGCTCACAATGACTGAAATTCTGTGATCACCATAACCCCTTCATGGTACCAGTTCCAGTAACTTTTGTACCAACTAGATTCTGACTTGTATTTTTACTCACATCTTAGCTTCATTGTTACGCTATAGGCCCCTCTTTTCATTGCATCAACTCATGCTCTGAGCCAAGATATACATTGATTATGTATTACTTTGTGGTTTGTTAATATTAAAATTAAATATTAATAAGTCATTTAGTGCTTGCTTTTGATAGAAATAAAGCTGTGATTGGTTCTGCTGAAAAGGTTGTTCCATTCCATCAGCAGGACCCCCAATCACCAGCTGCCATGTCCTCCTGGAAATGGTGGCGTCACGGAACCTTCATATTACTGTTGGTCACACATAAATTGTCTGAGGTTATAGTGGGGAGGCAGGTCTGTGACAAGTGGGCTCTTAGACGAAGTAATGCAGGATAAGTATACAAATATATAAAATTAATTTTTAAAACTTTTTTACTCCTTAATGCATCTGTATCCAACGGTATGGAGGTGGTGGTACTTAAAAAAACACTCTCACAACTAGCAGTACGATGCAATTCTTCTGTGCAGATCAGTAACTGATGAACCAATCCTGTCCACGGAACGGTAGCAAGAGTATGAGTATGTCCGGGTAAACAAACAGTAAGAGACAATAGCATGCGCTAGGGTCTAAACACTGGGTCACCAAACCATGAGTGCGTAGAAGCAGAGAAAACACCCTTTAACAAGCGACTAATGAAGCGAGTCGGTTAAGGCTGGCTCTGAACATGATTAATTGCATTTATGGCATCACCTGCTGGGCTACAACCAGCGGTCCTGAAACTGCAAAATCCCTTGACGTCTTCGAAAACCATGTCCCTCAGGTAGTGGCTAGCGAAGACCTCGACCTCGAAAAACATCCTTCCATGATGGCTCTATTTGAAAAATTACTGTAAAAAGCCATCGTCGAAGCAACCGCCCGAATCTCATGGGGGTAATTAGCTCTTGGCGTCTCGAGATTAGCAATCTCTTAAGCCTGAAGGATGACAGCTCGCAACCATAAGAAAATAATATTGCGGCTGACTTCGTTTGTGGATGTCTGAGAAATGGCTATAGTGGGATCTTGAGCCTTTTCTGTACAATAGGTCTCAAATGATCGCCACTTATCATCATAAAGGCCTGGAGTCAAAGGTCTATATGCCATAGCAATGGCCTCAGCCGCTCGTGCCGAATAGCCTTTCTTGCCAAGGGCTCTTTGTAAATGAATCAGACGTGCAGATGCAACCTGCCTGGTGTGCGGTGAGGCCACAGTCCCTCTTGATCCACCAGGTTGAAGAACCTGAAAGTACTTTTTGAACAGAGTGTGAGTGAATTGTCCCCTGATTCTGCAGATATCAGACCACTGTGATGTCAGTGGAAATGGTTAGTTGGGTTTTTCTAAGGCACGATGTGTTATCACCAGTATGAGCACCTCCAACTGTTTGTCAGGTCCTAGGCTGATGTGAGCAGTCCCAGGAGCTCTTGCCATTGGTGAAATGTATTGGGCTGCTGAAGAACGGGTAGCAGATTTAGATTATTATTTTAGGCCGGCAGACCAATCTGTACAAATACACTGCATGGCTAGCGTCAGGTCAGTTGACCTAATTCTGGTATAGTCAGGTATGTTTACAGTCAGCGAGTTCTTGGCACATGAAATTTAAATCAACCTTTGCAGTAACCTTGGGTTCAGCATTTTGCCGGAAATGAGGTTCAAGCTCCACACATATATGTATATTAGACAGAGAAGTGGCGTTTCCGAGTTCTGTGTAGAATGAGATATTTGAACATTGAATGATTACTGATTAAATAGGGAGCAGGTGGTGGGAAATTTCACAGAGCCCTCACTATGAGGCTAGGTGCTGCCATTGTATGAGGAAATGTCGAACCTCCATTGTATGAAAGCCAGTCGGGTCTCGATATCTGGATAGACTTGGCTTAGACAACCCTGTCATATGATGGAGAGTGGAAGGTGCACGTCTTGTAGAAGTGTAGACAGGCGCTGCTGAAGGTCATTACCAACGTTGTTTGCTGCGCTTGAGCCATAGACGCGAATGTAGAAGCTACAATAGTGCTCTGCACTTGAGCCACAGACGCCAGTGTAGAAGCTACAATAGTGCTCTGCGCTTGAGCCACAGACGCCAGTGTAGAAGCTACAATAGTGCTCTGCGCTTGGGTAGCTTGAAGTGTCTGTAGGATGTCGGAGGTCCATGTGGGTGTGGACATCGCCCAACCCGTGTAAGTGGTGGGCTGGGTGGTAATGACAGGGGAGGTCAGCAGGTAAGACTCCTGTGAGACCAACATTTACTTCAAGTGACCGGAGAGATAGCTGAGCCTGGCGCTTGGACAATACCTGCGGATACCCGTTCTAACTTGAGGGGAAGTGGTGAAAAAATATTACACATTAGCCCTGAGGTACAAGGTTGAGTAGAATTTAAGAATCGTAGGTGAGGAACTTCAACTTTTTTTACCATAGCAAATAGTACAACGAGCAAGTATAAATTGAAAACCAATTTAAGTTGAAGTTGTTAATGAATCGATCATCCAATTATAGAAAAAACAAAAAAAACTTGATTGTTATAAAATAATGGATATACGTTGTAAACCAGGAATAGTGTTACATTGTAACAGGCAAGAAAACAGTTGAGAGTGCCAGCAACTTGTATAAATCAAACCAATTTATGGTAAAGTTGAAAGAAGTATGATACCCAATTATAGAGAACAAAGATTAAAATTCAAAATAATGGATATATAGCGTACTATAATACATGTTTTACATTATAAATGCCAATAGACGGCTACATATATATATGCACAAAGCTAATATCTAGCCGACAATGAAATACAGAACGAAAAAGATGTCACATGTGAAATACTGTGACAACTGTTGCCTTCATGTGCTGATGATAAATACTATTGCATATAAATGATGTCAAACCAAACACCACCTGTTCACAGGCAAGTTGTAGATCACGGGAGACAGCAAAAACAGCCAAAAAAAAGGGGACCAATTTAGCAGCAGTTGTTATCAGTCCTATGAAAGTCCCGGGACGTCACCACTTCCGGGATGACATGGCAGCTGGTGAATGGGGGGCCCTGTTGATGGAATGGAACAACCCTTTTTTTCTCTCTTCTGCAGAACCAATCACAGCTTCATTGCCATCAAAAGCAAGCACTAAATGCATTAAGGAGGAATGCAGGATAAGTTAAAAAATGAGGTCTCTTAAAATGAACTGATATTAGTTTTCTCAGACTTTCTTATCCACTGTGAGGATATGTTTGTAGTTGTCCCAACAATATTGTTTTATTCTTTATAACTGAAAGATTGGGGCATGGGTTAATATCTCATGGACTGATGATTAGTTTTTTTTGGATGGGGACCCTTTCCTTGTGGCATTTTGGTGAAATGACACAGACAGTGAAATATGCTTACACATGCTCCCCACAGCCCCAAAGAAGCTATTGCTTGGAGTAATATCAATATTTAAGTGAGCCACCACATTAGCTATATTCACAACCAAGTGCTTATTAGTGGTCTCATGAAAAGAGAAAATACAGGAACACATTTATCAAACACAACAAGACATATCTCTTTATCCATGATAGTAACACAAATCAACAAACATTTCAATCATAGAAAATCATAACAACACAGTAAAACAACACATGCCTCTTTCCACACAGTGAACATGTGTGTAATACATATATTAGCATTAGCTCTCTTTCTGTCTTTAGTGATACTCTTGTAGACAACAGCTCATAGTAGCCTGCTGATATTATGGTAGCCCAGTGCCATTGTTGTAGGCTGCTGCAGCCCTTCGATGTAGTCTGGTTGTAGTTGTTGCCACTAGTGTATTTCATGTATGAGACAGAAGCATTATGTAAAAGTAGAGTCAAAATATGTATCAAATAATGAGTGTATGGCTCAAGTTTAATTTTCAATAGACAAGGAAACCCAATTCAAGTGACCTAAATTCAAAGCTAATTATTTCTGAAAAAGGTAAATATATCTTGATATTATCTGTACAATAACTTCTGAGTACGTTACAGAAAAATGTAAAAGCACTTATAATACATTGAAGATGAGACCACCCCCAAGGTAACCTTTTTTTAATGTTGGCGAACCAAACTTCAATCAGTTCATATCCTGGTAAAGCTAATTATAGAATTTGAATTTGCTATGAGACATCACATTATTTCAAAACACCCAAAAGGAGGCCACATTTAAAATATGTCCTAGAGGAGTAAGGTCCTTGGTTAGTTAGTTACTAGAAAAAAAGAAATGGATGACAACTGTCATGTCTATGAATGGACAGAAGGAACAGTTGGGAAAGACACAGCCTGTGTGTACAGCTTGACTTGGAGGGCCATCACTCACTGATGGTGATGATGGGGTGATGTTGAGGGGTTGTAGTGTTACAATCTCACTCTAATACGATACCTCTCTGCATTAAGATCTGAGGACACCTTCAAAGATTGCATCAGATGAACCCTGAGCAAACTTTGCCTGCCTGATCTAAATGGATGATGCATCGGTTTCTTGAGCCAATCAGATGTCAGCTTTCCAAAATGATTCGACTTCCTTCCTTTACCAGCTCAATTTGGAGAGGGTGTATAACATATCTACCACAATATATTGGCTCCATTTCATTTTATGGCAGTTGGAAGACCCTGATTATATTTGTTTTCCAGATAGAGAAATCACACATGCATGTCTGAATATTTTGCTTACTCATACTGAGAATTTAGAAGCCTCGAGGCTGATTGGCGGATTAGAAAGCTCCCCTGAAGTGACTCCTTATGGAGGTGTCCTTAGATTTTCGCACAGAAAGTTGCCATATTTAAGTGAAAATCTGACTGTAATGAGTTTGGTGATGTGGGGTGGGGAAGTTGATGGGTGTTGGTTCTGGTGGTTAGGGACACTTACACCCCAAAAACAGGCTGCTAATGAATAAAGATAATATTGCAAACGAAATGTGTAAGTAGATTATTCCAGAACATTTACTTTTCAGGCAAGTTTTCATTTAGATGTATTCACATACCTTCTATCTGCCATCAGTAATGTGACACATGGAACCATGCATCCTGAAGACAAAGGCAGTTTATGGTGAATGGCTCAATTTGAACTTAAGATTTGGCAAGTTATGAATGTGTAGTAGATAGTAGGTATTAAACACACTGCACAAAGCAGGCAGCCATCTGCAACAAGCTGACACAGAGAAATATGCACACATTGTCCTGGGATGTGAAGACAAAACAACATGAAAATTATCAAACACATAAATTCCACAAAAAGGTAAAAATCTTGAAGCATAGGGTTTATGTGGCATTTCATGTGCGGCTTTCATCGTTCACTGAAATGCTGTTCTGAAGTGGCACAAGCTCTATGACTGGACCCTTGTCCGTGTTAGAAACCACTGGCACAAAGATCTGACTGACTGGAACAGTGCTGCCTGAAGCTGTCTGAATCTGGAGCTGCACTGCATCTGTTGTGGGGGCTGGGACAATGTTCTGGGGCTGGGTTACTTCCCCTTGCAAGCGGTTGCTGACAGGAAGTGTGCCTGTGTGTGTGGAGTTGCTGAGACTGCTGGGAAGAAGGAAGTCTGTGGCTGCATCTGAGAGGGTGGGTATAGCTGACTGGTTGAGAATAACATGCTGGACACACCCACTGCCCTCTGAGGGCGTGGCAGCTCCTGATGCACCAGTATCCACTACAGGAATCACTGGCTGCAGTATTTCTTGAACAGGAACTGTTTGTAAACCTGCAATGAAATATGAAAATATATGAACATCCCAAAGGGTGAACTGAGTTCTATTCTGGTCTCTGAAATGCATTCATATATAAAGAGAAGCCTGGTTTGTGGGGGGATCAAACCTAGGCCCTCAGGGTATGTAATTGTTTACATTAGCAGTTTATTGTCATCAATGATATGCAGCTGGCGTTTAAAACATCATCTTAACCTATTCATATTATTCACCATATGGATACCATTTCAGGGGGAGCCAAAAACTTAGAACCAAACAACCTGGGTAAGTGGGAAGACCCCACGTATATACAGTCGGAATGCATCTTGTTGTAACTTAAAAGTTATCCGGACATTGGAAATAGCAAGGCATGATCATGCACCATTACCATTTACATTTGGATTAAAAGGTAAGTACAAAATAAGCTGAACTATTGTTTCAAATTGCACTGTACTTTAATAGCGATGACTGTGTGATGAACGGTACTAGAAATATATGTATTTATAAAGTGAGACGTATCAAGTTGTTAGAATCTAAGGTTGTTTGGAACTTGCTTGCCAAGGTGTTAGAATCTACATTGAATAGCCTCAATTGTAATGAAGAAGTTTATCCCAAAGATCTTGTCCTTGTGCATCACAACAACTTCTAATGCCACTCAAAGAAGAATTAGTGTGTTGTTTGTTGTGTAACTGTATCAAACAAGAACACGTGTAATACCTTCCATTTTGAACATGCAATCTAACAACAGAGAGTATTTGCTATTATTGTACCTGCTACCTTAATAGAACACTATGTAACATTGATGGAGAATCTACATTAGGGGCAGCAGTAGTCCTGTACCTGGCACAACATCTGTCTGTTGCAGAGCAGCCTCGTCCAGGCTCACATGGTCCGTACTTGTAGGATTCACATAGATAGTGTTGAAGAGCTGTTCAGCTGTCATGGACCCTCCACTGTCATGTGTCTCTGCTGCTTCCTGCAATAACCAAGGAATACTACAATACATCAGCTGGTAAGGAGGCAGACGCTTCATCTGGAATACTACAATACATCAGCTGGGAAGGAGGTAGACGCTTCACCTGGAATACTACAATACATCAGCTGGGAAGGAGGCAGACGCTTCACCTGGAATACTACAATACATCAGCTGGGAAGGAAGTAGACGCTTCACCTGGAATACTACAATACATCAGCTGGGAAGGAGGCAGACGCTTCACCTGGAATACTACAATACATCAGCTGGGAAGGAAGTAGACGCTTCACCTGGAATACTACAATACATCAGCTGGGAAGGAGGTAGACCCTTCACCTGGAATACTACAATACATCAGCTGGGAAGGAGGCAGACGCTTCACCTGGAATACTACAATACATCAGCTGGGAAGGAGGCAGACGCTTCACCTGGAATACTACAATACATCAGCTAGGAAGGAGGCAGACGCTTCACCTGGAATACTACAATACATCAGCTGGTAAGGAGGCAGACGCTTCATCTGGAATACTACAATACATCAGCTGGTAAGGAGGTAGACGCTTCACCTGGAATACTACAATACATCAGCTGGGAAGGAGGTAGACGCTTCACCTGGAATACTACAATACATCAGCTGGGAAGGAGGTAGACGCTTCACCTGGAATACTACAATACATCAGCTGGGAAGGAGGTAGACGCTTCACCTGGAATACTACAATACATCAGCTGGTAAGGAGGCAGACGCTTCATCTGGAATACTACAATACATCAGCTGGGAAGGAGGCAGACGCTTCACCTGGAATACTACAATACATCAGCTGGTAAGGAGGCAGACGCTTCATCTGGAATGCTACAATACATCAGCTGGGAAGGAGGTAGACGCTTCACCTGGAATACTACAATACATCAGCTGGGAAGGAGGCAGACCCTTCACCTGGAATACTACAATACATCAGCTGGGAAGGAGGTAGACGCTTCACCTGGAATACTACAATACATCAGCTGGGAAGGAGGCAGACGCTTCACCTGGAATACTACAATACATCAGCTGGTAAGGAGGCAGACGCTTCATCTGGAATACTACAATACATCAGCTGGTAAGGAGGCAGACGCTTCACCTGGAATACTACAATACATCAGCTGGGAAGGAGGCAGACCCTTCACCTGGAATACTACAATACATCAGCTGGGAAGGAGGTAGACGCTTCACCTGGAATACTACAATAAATCAGCTGGGAAGGAGGTAGACGCTTCACCTGGAATACTACAATACATCAGCTGGGAAGGAGGCAGACCCTTCACCTGGAATACTACAATACATCAGCTGGGAAGGAGGTAGACGCTTCACCTGGAATACTACAATACATCAGCTGGGAAGGAGGTAGACCCTTCACCTGGAATACTACAATACATCAGCTGGGAAGGAGGCAGACGCTTCACCTGGAATACTACAATACATCAGCTGGGAAGGAGGCAGACGCTTCACCTGGAATACTACAATACATCAGCTGGGAAGGAAGTAGACCCTTCACCTGGAATACTACAATACATCAGCTGGGAAGGAGGTAGACCCTTCACCTGGAATACTACAATACATCAGCTGGGAAGGAGGTAGACCCTTCACCTGGAATACTACAATACATCAGCTGGGAAGGAAGTAGACGCTTCACCTGGAATACTACAATACATCAGCTGGGAAGGAGGCAGACGCTTCACCTGGAATACTACAATACATCAGCTGGTAAGGAGGCAGACGCTTCACCTGGAATACTACAATAAATCAGCTGGGAAGGAAGTAGACGCTTCACCTGGAATACTACAATAAATCAGCTGGGAAGGAGGCAGAAGCTTCACCTGGGATCTGAGGACATCCCTTTAGGGGTCACGTCAGACAGACCTTGCGCAAAATATGACCAACCAATGGAATGACCAATCAGAAGGCAGCTTTCATTAGCTTTATGGCACTAATTTCAAATTGGCGAGAACCCTTCGAAACATATTTTGACAAAGAATCTGGAACATTCTGGAAAAGCTCCTAGATGGATTCAGTTGTTAAACACACAACTATTGTTCGGAATACCCCCTGTTAGCTTTCGTGGTTGCATGATAAGAAATCACATTCCGATGGTCTCTTTCATGATCTGGTAAGCGACACTCTGATTGGTCGGATGAAAGGTCGTTCTGATGTGACCCCTAATGGGATATCCTCAGATCTTTGTTAAGCGGTAACAAGAACTAAGGTCTGATTTTAATGGGATTGGGAAGGAGGCAGACGCTTCACCTGGGATACTACAATACATCAGCTGGTGCTGACATAACCTTAGCAAATCTGGGATACAAACTCACAATCATAGAATTCAGGCAAACCTAAGGAATTTAACTGCACGGCAAATTGAGGCACCCCAGAGAGAGGAGCTGAGCTTCTCTGGGTTGCGAACTACATGCTGCTCCTGTGTATGTTTGTGTGCTAAACTCACGTGTGTCCCTGATGGATCGGACTGTCCTCCGCCCTTGTCATGTCTGTTCTTGTGAGACTTGAGGCTATAGTTGGTTGTGAAAGACTTGTGACATCCCTCCTGGGAACATGTGAATGGCTTCTCACCTGCATGCAAACACAAGGCAGATTCAGGCAAAGGAAACAACAGTGCATACACCCTTAAGATCCGCGTTAGAATGGGCCTTCAGCAACCATGGGGTCGTTAGAGGCAACAAACATGATTGGGTGGTCTTACTGACTGGATGGTGGGTTGATGCATGTCATCATATCCAATTGTTAGATCAATACTCAAGACATCAATCACTGGAATATGTGGTCCTGACTCAATTATGTATCTTCACTTCTTAAAAAGTGTCTTGTTTTCTAATGAAACAGTCCTCAGGTATAGAACATGTCTCTCAGTCTGATAAATCTACTCACACTAAGACCCATGCCCTTGCAGATCATGTACACTCCCATGCTACAAGTAAAGGGACATTTGAGGCGTCGCACGTTTGGCAAGAGACCATTGCATTTGGTTTAGCACATCTAACTTTCGACCTGCGAAATACTATGATGTGAAACTTTGCCCACAGATTGATGATGTCATCAAGTATCGTGTGCCACATAGTTTGTTGTCATCTGCTCTGTTTCTCTTGATTTCTGCCACTGACTTATTCTGTCTCCGTTATCATCGACCTGCATTTGAAAGGTAAACCCTGTATTGAAATAAGTCAACTGCTGGATCTACCCAAGAGCACAGTGCATGGGGTGATTCATCACTTTAGTTCGGAAAATCAGCCACAAACTGGTAGACCGAGGATTTTAAGCAAGCGTGACAGAGGTGTGTTGATTCGTAGTATCAATAGACGATCATCGCTTACAGAAATTACTAACAACTTTAATGAAAACAGGCCTGTATCCAAGAGAACTATTCAGCATGAATTATATCGGGAGGGCTATCACAGAAGGATTGTTCTCAAACTCAAAATCAGAATTCAAGAGGTCAACAGGAAAAAACAAGTTTTGTGGTGCCAATCTAAACTGAGAATGCCAATTTTTGGATTCTGGGATAAGGTAGTGTTTAGTGATGAATCTAAGATAGAAATCGGGACTGACAACCATACTTTTGTGTCGCAGAAGGTGAGAGAAGACTGGTACCTAGGATACCTCAGTCCACCCCCTGGCAAACATCAGAGTGTTATGCTTTGGGGATGCATAAAGTTTGAGAGGGAAAATTTGTGGCCAGTAATTGCTTGACACTTTCCAATCTGCAAGAAGAGATTCGTGACATATTGGATTCTTTGACTGTGAAAAGGGAGCATGAACTATCCTCCAGATTAGACCACTGTGATCTAATGTTTGTGTCACAGAGGCTTTGGGGGAGAAAATCAAAACAGTGTAAGGTCACACTTCTGGATACCAATAACCGGGACCGTATATTAGATCTATAACTTAAAACGAATAAAGAATTGATCTATGTCATTGGAACACATCTGCTATCTTCCAATGCTTTAGATAGTGTATATATAGATGCTCTTGACTTTACCATGGCGCTGTATGATCAATATTCACACGAAGGTGACACTATTCTCCTCGGGGATTTTAATGTAGATCTGTGCAAACATCTTCAACCCACAAGAAAACGTGTGTCATATTTACAGAGAGCACTCACTGAAATTCTATTGTTCCTCTTGACAATCAGTCTCAATATACATTTTCAACAAAGAATAATTCTTCGAGAACTCTCATTGACTATGTGTTTGTACATAAAGAATACCTCCCTTGTGTAACTGGACATATGATTGACACTAGTGTGCCCTACAGTGTGTCTGATCACTCGCCTATAATTGTGTATCTTAATGTCGCCGGTTCCAGTAAACACTATGGTGGTGACAAGTGAAGTTGACTTGATGCTCTACTGGTATGAGACTGAGAACCATCTCCGAGAGACATGCCTTGATTTGTCATGCTACTTAACTCCTGCAGAATATATCAACTCCTACACCGACTTTATCGTACAGGCACTCAAAGATTCATCAATCAACAGTATACCATGCTCCAGATATCGCTCATACCTGAAACCATATTGGAAAAGAGATGGCTTGAAACCTCTCCATAATGAAATGAGACGATGTCGCAGACTCTTTCTTCAACGACGCCAGAGAACATATGCTCAGCGTTTGGCATGTATTTTGCTGACTTAGCTACACCTGTAATGTCTGATTGTTTTGATAACTCTTTTGCTTCTGATGTAACTGAAAGAGTAGAATTAATCGAAAAGATCTAAAAAAATCCTGATGTGGAAAAGCTTGATTGACCGCTATCCGATCCTTTTACCTCCCGAGAGGTTTGGTGGTCAAGTCATTGAAAATGGGAAAATCCCCTGGTCCAGATTGCCTAACCAATGAACACCTTAAATGTGCAGGTAGATCATTATTTGGCCATTTAACTACAATGTTCAATTGCTATAATTAAATATGTATATATACCATCTTCTTATTACGTGGGCAAGATCTTACCAATTCACAAAGGCCATAGTAAGAGCAAGTCTGACCCAAACAATTACAGAGGGAAAATACTTATTAACATAAACCATAACAATGGCTTGTATATTGGTAGGTTGAACCCAATTGCAGCTGTGTGAATACTACAGAGAGTTATCTTGCCATGTGCCTTATATGGATGCAATGTATGGGGGCAACTTACTGGTAAAGAGTATGAATTGCTGGAAATACCACAGCGCTACTTCAGTCAAAAAGTACAGGGTCTACCAAGACTTACATCAAGCGAAGTTGTATTGGATAGTCTAGATCTTATTACCATTCAGGCATAAAAGGATAAACAAGCTCTGCTCTTATTTGGTAAACTGTGTCGATCTAGCTGCGACTTCTATCGACAAAAGATGTTATAAATCTCCCGGTTTTAACATGCTGCGCCTTGTACATAAATACCATCTTTTCCATGTCTTGAATGATTACATAGCTAATTGTAATGTTCCCAGTAAATGTAAATGGACTAGTCTTGTGAATGAAAAGATAAGAAATGTAGATTCTGTAAGGCTTTTGAAACAAATGTGCGACCGACAGGACCTGTTAAGATATACTAGTATCAGGTCAGAAGGTCAACACAGGATTTGGCAACTTTCTTTACGATTTCCTTCAAAGTTTTACGTTCTGTCTAATATGGTCAAAATAGGATGCTCTAAGATAGAATCGCGAGAATGTCATTGCGGAACTGTAGCCCATGACATAGTCAAACACATTTTTATGTCATGTACTATTAATATGCAAGAAAGAAATAAAATGTTCAAAAATATCTTTGATATCACAGACACGAATTCCTTTGTTGACCTTTGGTCAAATGATGATGATGTTATCATGTCTTTCCTCTTAGGTGGACTGCCTCCATTGCATGAAAGACCTTGAGCTTGAGATATGGGGCGAAACTATGTTACTAGTCTCTCATTACATTAACAAGTGGCAACACTTGTTCATACCCTCTTCACTATGACATGTAACTACTTTGTGTAGTTTTAATCTATATTCATGTATCTACAATGTATCTTATATAATGTATCTTCAGTACTGGAGGAAAACAAGACAATCTATCTATCTGTGGTGTTACAAACAAGAAGACTGTCATGATGCCAACTCTTCCTTAAACCCACAGGTAACAAATTCCTTGATGGGTGAGCGACCTTGACACTTGTCACATTCTTACTCTGATATGCAGAGCTATGTCACATGCTCGAGTAACTATGTGGCTTCCAATACGTGATGCGTGGAGGATTTGAACTTCAAGGTGCAGTCAGAGCCTAACAATCTCTCATAAAGTATTTACTGGGACACACTGAGCAGTAGCTTGTGGTGACTCTCGGAGGAGCAAACCTTCAAGTTAAAAAAAAGAGCAACAAGATCCCAGCAATCCCTCAGAACACTATGTGACACAAGGGAAAATGTGGCAAATGTTTGGAGGATCAGAAAATCTTCCACAGAGATATCCCTCAGATTATAGCTGGCGAAGATGTCTGTTCACCAATATCACATGATGACATCTCCCACTGAACAGTTGACAGTGGACCCTTGATCATTGATGCCAAGGCCCTAATTCCATGTAGATTATGTGCCTGAGGAGGATCCTTAGGTGCATGTTGGTATGCTTGCTGGATTGTTTCCCTGAGCCAGAATACCATTGTGTTCTTAGTGACTTCATCTTGGCTCTAAGACTCCAGTGGAAAGAACAGCCACTTCCACTGCTTCCTGGTAGACCTTGTCACATTCAAGTATTGACTGGACATACTGGTAAGTCAGCAGTGTCATCATGCCCCATACCGATCACAGCGGAGATGTCATCAAATCTTTATCTAATTCCAATAGTTGTTGGTGTTTGGCAACAAAACCCAATATGAGGCCCATGTGAAGTTTGACATCTGGTCCGGATAGCAAGTGTTTTGCTGGTGTAAAACAGTCCTGGGACACTGACATACAGAGCACCTAATGGAGGGTGAAGCCTCCAATCCAGGCGATTGTGGTGGTCATCATAATGCTGGATCTCAGTAAGTTGCTGATGTCGATACCACGGACGAGCCAGGATGCGGGACAAGGAGAGACGCTGGTGTAAGACCAAAGCACTAATTGTAGGCATGGAGGGTGTTGGCCTGTCAAGGGCAGGAAACAGCCCCGATCAACAATGTTGCCACCATGGTTGTCGCCCCCACGTCAAAACTCTGGTTCAATTCCCCACATGGGTACAATGTGTGAAGCCCGTTTCTGGTGTCCCATTCCATGATACTGCTGGAATATTGCTAAAAGGCGGCGTAAAAAACAAACTCACTACTAACTCAAGCATCTTGATTCAGAGAAGATGCCAGCCTTGAAACAAACCACGAGGCACAACTGCAGACAACACAGAATGAGGAGACACTCTGGTAGAGGACAGTCCTGGTGACGATAACATCCAGTACACCCGAGCACTCATACTCATCATATAAATAAAAAAGGGAAGAATTAACATTCTGTCACCTGTAAGGACCTGCTTATTAAGGCAACAGATGGAAGTAGTAATGGTGCAAAGTTCACTAAGCTATGATGTCACTGTAATCTCATTGTGTGTTGTCACACTGCAGTATGATGTCATCAAAGAAATGGTGTACATGAGCAATGTAGGAAATTTGTAAATGAGGGATATATGTAAATGTGCATGTTTTTATAAATTTGCATAGAAATATGCAGTCTAAAACAAAGAAACTATGAAATATTTTATCCATATGCATGATGGAGGTTAAAATGTTTTAAAAAGTCAACACTATATTTCATATTTTTATGCAACGCATATTTCCCTATATGCCTGTCTAGTAAAGTTTAAGTTGGGCATGGTTGGTGAAAACTTCTACCAGCACAACAAAACACACAATGACCACATTCTTTGTTCAATGTGAGATCCACTCATCTAGGTCTAACAAATACCTATCTCCGAAACACTTCAATACTCACACACAGAACAGCAGACATCATGAAGCGTTAAGTTCCTATTGAAACCTCAACCAAAAGAAGAGTGAACTGTGATCTCACCTGAATGAGTTCGAGAATGTGTTTTTAGATGGTGACTTGCAGCAAAAGCTTTTTGACAGCCTGTTTCACTGCACCTGAAGGCATAATCACAAAAAACATGTATGAAACTGGCAAAAAGAAAATGTTGTTACTTGTTACTTGGAAACATAACCTGACAAAACAACACTTGTCAGGACTGCACATACTGAAAAAGCAAAATACAGTGATAATTTTTTATTAACCTGTAGAGGTTATGAATTCTCTGATGAAATCCTCCTTGGGGCACTTATTGCATTTTCCTTGCTCAAGAAAATCTACATGACATAGTTGTAACCATTTTCCACTTCGTTTTTGTATGATATATGACCACCCTTACGGGGCCTCACCCTCCACAGCCCGTCACGCCAGGGGGAGCAACTCTCACCCAAATCACTTTCCATATGTCTAATGCTGACGGAATGTGGGGAGGTGGGTGGCCGTGCCCCAAGGAGGATTTCATCAGAGAATTCATAACCTCTACAGGTTTGTAAAATTCTCTTTCAGATTAAATCCTACTTGGGCAGGAATCAACATCAGCTTGGTGAACACCCTCGCGGCCGTGGAGATCCCAAATGGTAGAACCCTGAACTGATTACACCTCCCATCGAAAGAAAACCTCAGGTATTTCTTGAACTCTGGGTGTATGGGTACGTGGAGATAGGCGTCTTTTAGGTCTATGGACGTTAGCCATTCTCCTGCTGAGATCACTGAGCGCAGTGTCTCCATCCTGAAGGACGGTACCACAATAAGTTTGTTCAGCCTTCTCAGATTGAGAATAGGCCTGAACTCTCGATCTTTTTTTGTGACTAGGAAATATGTCGCCCTCGCTTTCCTGTCCCACGGAAACCGGTTCGATCGCAGCTTGCGTAAGAAGTGCGTCGACCTCGGCACGGAGGAATTCCACCTTCTCTCGGGTAGCAGGCACCGGAGTGTGCTTTATCCCGGAGAAGGGGGGCTGATGGCCATCCCTTAGAGTGGACAGGGTCCAGGGATTGGATGTAACTGTCTCCCATTCCTTCAGGAATAGAGCCAGTCGGCCGCCTACGGGGACATCCGGCTGTCGGCAGTGGACCCCGGCTGTCGGCAGTTTGGGCTCTTTAGATACACAGCCTGCTCTACAGCCTGCTCATACCCATAACAGCGCACATCATCTGCAAGGTACAGCTACGAATAGTGTCCCGCGCAAGATGACTGTGAACTTCCCTAAGTTGCGCGGCCAACTCCGAAGAGTCGGCCGGCCCCTCCCCACCTAACTCGCTCTGTACAGCCGACAGATACGTGGAGTGTACGGACACACGGAGCTGTTGGCATGCATTACAATATTGCTCCTCAAAGCATATGTAAGCAGCCTTCAACTCCGCACTGCACGCGGGAAAGGGGGGCAACCGCCGGCCCTGCTTGACCTTAGTCAAGTTGGGGGTCAAAGACCCCCAAGTCCAAACGCATTCATCCACCACAGGTACCTCAAAGTCACCATCCTCTGCAAGTGGGTACTGCTTGATAAGTTCAACAGGTCGAACTTCCTGCGGGCACCCGACAATAGAGGGTTGATGACTTCATGCACCAGGGAGGATAGAACACGGAGCCGCACCTGGGGCGCCTTGCTAGGAGCAAAAGCGTCCCCCGGAAGGCGGAGCTCAGTCGGATCAGACTCGGGCATGGGTTCAGCCACCTGAGGCAGTACCTGGACAATCCTGTCCCGCAAGTGCCTCAACGAGGAAGCAAAGGAAAACGTCCCCGAGGTCCTCCCCCCCTCCTCCATCCACTCCTCCTCTCTCGATTCCGAGCCGAAATTAATCGACTCTTCCCTGAGAGATGAAGCAGACAAAATCAGAAGGGGACGCCCGAAGGCCTGGGCCCTCGCATCCTCGGGCTGCACCCAGCACGAAGCCTAGTCCCGGTCCCGAGGTGCCAGGGGTTCAAGGGATCTCACCTGGCTCTGGGCTAGGTATCCACTAGAGGAAGCCTTGGCCTCGGAAGAGGCATCTGGCTCCGCTAGGGAAAACTGGGCATCGGTAGTACACGGGCCAGCGCCCGCCACCCCTCCGCTGGGGAGCGACCTCGAGCCGGAGCCGAAGCCTGGTCTCAGATGGTCCCCGAGACCAAGTGGCCTGCCTCGGCCGACGCCGGGCATATCACGAGGTCTCGAAGCTGCATCCGGCGCCGACAACGGGGAAGGCTCAGCCCACAGCTCCTACCGGAGCTGAGACTTCACCTCCTCCATCATCGACGCCATCTGCCATCAGTAAGGCAGAAATTTCTGCCAAAGACGGTGCAGGAGAAGGTGCAGTGTGCGTACTACGGGGACCCTTGAGCCTTCTCCCCCGGCCCCCTGAGAGGGAGCGGAGGAGACAGTCTCGGCAGCTTTTTTACCCTTTTTAGATGGGGGGGGGGGGGGGGGATTGTCTTAGCAGATCTGATATCGACCCCCGCCTTTAAGAGACCTTTTAAAGTGCATTAAGTCTACTTGTCTCTTCTTTTGGGCCCTGGGGGTAAAGGCAATGCGTATCAGGCATATGACTCTTCGTCATGCCCATCCTCCGCCAGACATTTCAGGCAGCATTTGTGCCGGTCTTGGGTGGGAATGGATGCAGAACAACCCG
Source organism: Haliotis cracherodii (assembly GCF_022045235.1). Taxonomy (NCBI): domain Eukaryota; kingdom Metazoa; phylum Mollusca; class Gastropoda; order Lepetellida; family Haliotidae; genus Haliotis; species Haliotis cracherodii. The sequence goes on from NW_027266286.1 coordinate 39,302,369, forward strand.
TACACAGTTCGAAGGTCTGTAAAAAAGACCGTAATTTCTGAGTTGGGTGGGAAGGGTATTAAAGTGTATCAGTGCGATATAAAGATCGGAAAGATACATGCATAAATTGTGAAACTAGAAGCAAAGGCGTAATGTAGAATGCGATTTGTAACGCGATACTAATACCCAATGTCGTAGTATAATTATAACACCAAAAGGGCGTGTTACGCGCGAAGGTGTAAAACCCGTAAAAAAGGTAAGTGTAGTTATAAATTGTAGTCCAATGCTGTATGATATAACAAAACCCCAAACCGTTTCTAATGGCCTTTGTGTTACATGTATCAGACTGTGGAACTACAATATGGACGCTATTACGACCATTTGAATTCAAAGGTACCATACACTTGGCGTATAATTACAACTCCATAACTTTACAATGCGAGGTATTAAGCCATTGCAATGAAAGAAATGTACCATACATACAGTTTGGTCAGCCATGGTTCTTGTCGAACGATAGTTTCTTATACTCTTTTTGTCTCTTAAAAAAACCCAGCACGTCTGTCTTATACAGATGACATAAGTAAAATGATTTGGGTGAGAGTTGCTCCCCCTGGCGTGATGTGCCATGAAGGGTGAGGCCCCGTAAGGGTGGTCGTATATCATACAAAAACGAAGTTTTTTGAGTGGTAACATTTTTTATTAAGGAAAATGGTTACAACTATGTCATGTAGATTTTCTTGAGCAAGGAAAATGCAATAAGTGCCCCAAGGAGGATTTAATCTGAAAGAGAATCATACATTCCAATGACTACATCAATGTGAATCACTGAGCATGTTTCGTATATTGCTGCTTTGAACAGTATTTCAGTTGCCATGGTTATATCACAGAGTGTCAGCTTACTGTTTGCCAACAGTATCATAGCCGAAGCATACTAATTACTATCATCATGTAATGTGTACAGTGGACTTTCTGACACCACATAGGGTGGGAATAAATGTAAGTTACAAGCTCGAAACCAGTAAACATGATAAAATAGGAGTAAAGTATATTATCCGATTTACTTTCAGTAAGTCTAGCTTCTGTTAAATTACTGTATGTCTGCATGATCTGTGGTAATGGTCACTTTTGCTAGCATAGAAGCACATTTCAAGTCATTAACTTTTTCTTTTTTTTTCAAATTTACTTTCAATCTTAAATTAACTCAAAATATTACAGCTATTTTTTTTACACCAATAGGCTGACATCTCAAACGCACATGAACACATCACATGTGACGTCATAGAGATGTAGATGTACCATTTGTCTTGTACAGAAGTAGCATTTAAAGTTTGGAAATCACGTGCAGCATATGGTGATAAGATTAAAGATGCTATGTGGCAACACTTGACTGATTCTTAGTTTTGTCATAAAATGGTACACATTTGAAGCATCTCTTCTTAACTTACATACTTCTCCATATGTTTCTATGGAATGCGTTTCTTTTAGCAGTGAGTATATATTGTTTTTAGTATTACTAGAAAAAAATACCTTCACACCTGCTAAAGTGAAACTTCAGTGATCTAAATATTTTGTTTTAATAATTGCAAAGTTCCAAAAACCCACATGTTCCGCATATCATGTACATTATGGAAAAGTAGCCCAGTGAAAATGAGGGGTAGAATAGGTCTTCAGCAACCCATGCGTGCCGTAAAAGGCGACGATGCTTGTCGTTAAAGGTGACTAACAGGATCCAGTGGTCAGGCAAGCTGACTTGGTTGATGCATGTCATCATATCCGAATTGTGTGGATTGATGCTCATTACATTGCTGAGTGTGGGGTTAAACAACAAACAAACAAACATTGTAGAGTAAGGTCTTAGACTTTTCCAAGCATTAATTGTCAGGAAGATCAAATTTAGTCAAATCTAAATATTTATTAGATTTGTATACTTATCCTGCAATACTCCTTAATGCAGTTACTGCTGGTATTTTTACAGGAGGGCGACCTGTGAGAGGTCCAGTTGCTGAAGAAAAGTTGTTCCAATCAGTTGTGTGGCAGTTCCCTCACGCAGTCAGCACGTGACCAAGAAGTGATGACATCACACAGAGCACATTACTGCTTCAAAAACAACATCTGAAACTTCATGGGGAGGTAGCGCAGTAAAGGGAGGGCACTTTAGACGCAGTAATGCAGGATAAGTATACAAATGTAAAAAATATTTAGATTTTACTAAATTTTTTAACTTATCCTGCATTACTCCTAAGCATCTTTATCAGACAGTACGTCAGGTGGGCATACCTTTAGATCTGATAAATTCTCAACAGGCACCAGTTTTAGTTGAGAAACTAGAACTGACTACCAAGTCAATTCGTGCAGCATGCAACCTTCTAGTCAGGGGAAAGTTCGAAAGGTTGGCTCCGGACATGAGGAAGACTCAAAGGCACCTAAGAGAGGAGACCTGCTGGGCAACCACCGAAGAACCAAAGCGACAATTTGCAGGAAGTGGCTGGCGAGGACGGTGTCTGAGCAACAGAAGCAGCCCTCCATAATGGTCCGGATGAAGTAGTTGCTGTGAAGCTCCAGGGTAGTATCTTGTCTGGGTTCCTGGCTCTAGGAGGGTCCAGTCCAGCAGCCTCATAAGCAAGAAGAATATGGCCAAAGCCATAGGGCGATCGTGTGGCGGCTGACGTTCACCTGCGATATCCTAGATACTGGGATGAAAAGGCGGTGGTGTTGGCTTCAACGATCCTTGGAGCCTTGACATAGGAAAAGTACCTTACATCGTCACCCCCCATTATCAAAGAGAGGGGCAGGAAGTTTAAGCATCTGTCCACCTGTCCTGGGAGTTGATTCTTGGCTATGAAGTCCCAGCAAAGCCCCAGATGACTAGCTCAATGCTCTGTGCTCAAATCTAACATGGGGAGATGTCCAGAGCATGTAGCTCACTCACCCATGTCGTTGTAGTCAGTGCCAAGATGAAGACCGTCTTCTTGTTAAGGTTGTAGTAAGACGCTGAGTAGAGAGGCTCAAAGTGTGTGGCTCTCAGCAGGGTAAGCACAACGCTCAGGTCCCACGCCAGGCGGAGCTGAACTTGGCCTTCTGGTAAAAGTACCTCAAAGGAGCACCACTTGAAGAAGGTCTGTGTGCAAAGGGGGGTGCCTTCGCCGCCCTTTGCTGAGTAACCCTTAGTGCTTAGAGCTCTTTGCAGATGGACCAGGTGTAAAGATGTGATCAATCTGGAGATCTATACTTTGATGGTGGAACAGCAGGTTTGGCCAATCTGGTAGTTTGAGGTGGTCAATGGCAGATATCTCCATGAGATCCACGAATCAGCCCCTCGCTGGGTACCAAGGTGTTACTAAAGTCAGAGCAAAGCTATGGGTTGGCCTGATCTTTGAAGAATCCTGGGAAGGAGTACTGGAGGTGGAGAAGCTTACGCTCTTAGCCCTTACTACGGGACGATGAATGCGTCCACTGCCCAAGTCTGTGGGTCTGGGATCAGGGGAGACAAAAGGTATAAACAGGGAGTTCTGGCAAGTGGTGACAAGAGATGAAAAACCTCGGAAGGAAGCTTCCATACCCAGGGAGCCGAGAGCGTCTTGTTCCCTGATGGCGCAGGCACCAGACCACCGTGAGGTTGTCGGTGGTGATGAGGGATTAACAGGGGGGTCTCTGATCGTATCTTGCCTTGACGATACATGGAAAAATGAGTTCACCTGCAAACCAATGCCAAACTCCATGTAAACGAAATAAACCCCCTCCTCAACCAATTGCTGAGGCATTGACATTGCTTAGTGGGCAGTCAAAGCTGTATCCAAAAGATAAGGCTAAATATATCTGTAAAACTGTGGTTCTGAAAGATCGCACCGTTGGAAGTAAGGTGACCAGTTCCATCCCCTGGGTGTTATAAAAGCACTTCTAATATCGAGGTGACGACGAAGGGAGATGCCTCGTTACTCCGTCTGTAGTCATCGAAGAACGATGGAACAGTGGTGGGGACAATCATAAAATGGACCCTGTATCAAGTAGATAAAGCTGAATAGATTCAAGTCCTTGGTCTGAAAGATCATACCATACGAAGTAAGGTGATCACTTCCATACCCCGAGTGTTGTACATGCGCTCCTGTTCTCATAACGAGCTGATGATGAAGAGAGGTGACACATTACTCGGAATGTAGTCATCAGGGGTCAACAGAACGGCCGAGGGAAGAAGTATAAAAACGACGCTGTATCTAGTAGCCAAGGCTGAAGATATACATTTCCTTAATCTGAAAGATTGTGCAAAGTAAGGTGTTCATTTCCATCTGGCCGTTGCATAAGCGGTCCTGTTCTTATAGCGAGGTGACAATAAAGTGTGGTGTCTTGTTACTGCACATGTTGGCATCGCAGGTCTACTGATGTTAGTGACTCCATCACATTGATGTACTACAACAGGCATCGTGTTGTCTGGTTTCAGCATTACTTACAAGTAAGCATACAAACCAATCTGTAGAAATACACTGAACAGCTCCCATAAGGTCACTTGACCTAATTCCGGTCAGAGAAGTTTACTTTCAGGGAGTTCTTGACATGTGACATGTAAATCACCCAGCACAGTTTTCGAGAAACTCACATTGTAGCCGAAGATGAGGTTCAAGCTCCACACACAGACAATCACCAGAAGTGGTGTTCCCGAGTTCTGTGAAGGTGTGAACTGGCCAAACAACAGGGTCAAGCAGAGCTTCACAAAATCCTGATCCAGTGCCGAGGTGAGAACAGTTAACAAAGGGTCTGGAAGTGTAGGGTGTTGGGAGGAACCAAAGGCCAGCCATCCTGTCGGCAAGTTGATTCAGGCCAAGATATCTTTTGGTTTGGAAGGAATCTGAAGGATAATCACGATCCCGACGATGTATGAGAATCTGTGGGAGCGGCGACAAGATCGAAATGACTTGGATCAGCATTAGGATATAGTAGGAGAGGACGAGGCTTGAGACAATCTAGGCTGGTGAGGCAAATGTCGTAATTAGAGGCCTGGAGGCTGTGTGTAAGAGTCTCTTTGAGGAACACTGGCGCTGTGAAAGAGCCATGAGCGCCAGAGGAGAGGTGGAAGAGTCTCTTTAAGGAAGGCTGGTGCCTGAGGCACTGTCAACGTACAAGACAGGGATGTCATCGGTAGAAGAATCATAAGCCCATAGGGCATCACCGGTGGTGGAGACGAAGTCGTCAGCATGGGGGACAGCAGGGCAGTGGGGCAGACTGCAACGGGGCGGCAATCTTGATGGGGGAAGGTGCCTCCATGATGTCAAACATCCTGAGGTGTCTAAGAGCATGTTGTGTCTGACGTTTCCTGACTACTTTTAAGTAGAGAGAAGGCTGACAGTGACAAGGGACTGCAATAATCATGTACAAGGTCCTGTACAGTCTAGGCAGGGAGTGTGAGGATCCCAGCCCGATTTGTTCCCATGGCAAAGTGTACAATGAGGCATAAATTCTGTAATTTAAGCAAAGTCATATTGATGTGGAAAACACACAACAGGAAACAGGAGCCATATTGTAACTGAAAAATTGAAAAGTTCCTAAGAGAAAACAATAATGCAAAGGCAGTGTAAAGCAATGCTTAAAATAAACACAAAACATTAGGTAAAACAGAATAATTGACTACCCAAGGCAAATAAAAGAATTCAGAATGCAAGACATAAAATCGCAGCCACATAAATTCAAAATGGCGGATGAGTCACAAACGAGAGGGAAAACGTAATGACATAGGTATGGGAGTACCATAAAAGGCACAACCCATAAATACAACACAATAGAAGAGCAAACAATGTTGAAATAAATAAGCAAAGAATGCTGGAAATCAGTAGAGCTTAAATCACATAATACATGTCGTACGTGTAAACTGAGAAAAGCAGTAATGTGATCTTATGTGACATAATCGCTTCCAGGTCAGGTGTCGACTGTGTGAGGGTACCACTAGTCAAGTGGTTGGAACAACTTTTTTTAGCAGCTGAACCTCTCACAGATCGTCTTTTTGTCAAAAAACAGCAGTAAACGCATTTAGGAGAAATGCAGGATAAGTTAAACAAGAGTTTGCCACTAACGTGGCTATATCCCCCGCCCTTGTTGCAGAATTTATGACATACTTAAATCTAAACAAACCCTAACCTATTTTAACCGAGGTGGAACTTGTCATGGAAATTGTAAAAAAAAGATGAGTTTGGAACCTTAGTCCATCTTGTTGCCATGGAAACGTAAAAAATAAATATTTCTAAAATCTAAATAGCAAAAGGCACCAGTTCAGCATGTACCTGACAGACCTGCAAAGTTTCATGAAAAAATATTGAACGGTTTATGAGTTATGCTCCGGAAACGAACCCAACCCTCACAGAAACTAAGTCCATCTTGCTGCCATGGAAACGTAAAAAATAAAAATTTCTAAATAGCAAAAGGCACCAGTTCAGCATGTACCTGACAGACCTGCAAAGTTTCATGAAAAAATATTGAATGGTTTATGAGTTATGCTCCGGAAACGAAACGTGACGTACGGACATACGGAGGGAGCCCGTTTCTATATCCCCCGCCAACTTCGTTGGGCGGGGGATAACAAGAGTCATCAGAAAGATGACATATCCCCCTGTCAGCTGTCTGTAAAGTAATCACTAGTAAATGTGCAATTCTGTATGTAATGAGTCAACAATTGAATGTTTTTTAAGAAGCATACATTGTTTACCCACTGAATGGTTTTCGAATTCTGGCAGAAAAATTGTAAAAAATAAAAATTCGTAAAAAGAAATATATCAAAATGCACCACTTCAGTATGTGCCTGATAGATTTGCAAAGTTTCGATCAAATACACTGAATGGTTTTCGAATTCTGCCCTGGAAACGAACCCCATCCCCAATTGAGTCTATGTCCAACTTCATTCCATAAAAATAAAAAAAAATAAAAATTAGAAAAATCCCAAAATATCAAAAGGCACCACTTCAGTATGTGCCTGATAGATTTGCCAAGTTTCGATCAAATACACTGAATGGTTTTCGAATTCTGCCCTGGAAACGAACCCCATCCCCAATTGAGTCTATGTCCAACTTTATTCCATAAAAATTTAAACAAATAAAAATTAGAAAAATCCCAATATATCAAAAGGCACCACTTCAGTATGTGCCTGATAGATTTGCCAAGTTTCGATCCAAAACACTGAAAGGTTTTCGAATTCTGCCCCGGAAACAAACCCCATCCCCAATTGAGTCTATGTCCAACTTCATTCCATAATTTTTTTTAAAAAAAACAACTAGAAAAATCCCAAAATATCAAAAGGCACCACTTCAGTATGTGCCTGATAGATTTGCCAAGTTTCGATCAAATACACTGAATGGTTTTCGAATTCTGCCCCGGAAAAGAAAATGATTACCGACGGACGGACGGACAGACTGGCTGATCGCTATATCCCCCCGCATTATATGCCGGGGGGATAAAAATTAGCAATTTTCAGGCCAATGGGGTTCCACTTTAGCAGGCTGGAAATTATTTTTTCTTCAATTGATACTTAAAAACATATGCATATAATCTCAATGAGAAAACAAGAGTTTGACATACACATAAGGTTTCTCTCCAGTGTGTGTACGAATGTGTTTACGAAGATCACTCAAAGTTGTAAAGTACTTTGTGCATCCACTCTCATCACAGTTGAAAGTATTTCCGGAGTGAAGACGTTTGTGAGCACGTAACCTGAAACACAAACAAATATGTACAACTATATATACCAGCAATCTTTCTCATCTACCAAAACAATTATGATAAGACAAATGTGTATCTGGAAAAGGTTATCAAGAGGAAAACAGGGATCATATATCTCAAGTTCTTGGATTACATACACAAGTATCAAAACTAGTATTACAAGTAACTTCTTTTTGAAAACAATTTTTTCATGGAAATAAAATCAGATAAAACTAGTAAAATCTAGATATTTTTTATATTTGTATACTTATCTTGCATTACTCCTTAATTCATTTACTTCTTGTACTTGACAGAAAGAAGAGAGCTCTGTGAGGTCTTGCAGAAGAAGAAGTTGTTTCGACAAGTTGTGTGGCTAATCCCATCACACAGCTCCCACGTCACTGATAAGCACATTACTGCTACATCGTAACACCTGAAGAGGCATCGTGGGGAGGCAGCTCTGTGACCACTTTAGACATATGCCACTTTAGACGTAGTAATGCAGGATAAGTATATAAATATAAAAAATGTTGACATTTTATTAGATTTCATCTTATCCTGCAATACTCCTTAATGCAACTTTTTCTGACGGACGGCATCTCGGCAAAGCGTCTCTCATGACAACCGGCCTTGAGTGACCATTCCTGTTGGAAGGAAATGAGAATATGAGGTATGAGGTATTTCCAGGTAACAGTGCAGTAATAGAAATATAGCTTTAGCTGAAATCTAAGACTGGCGTACCGAGCCAATACAGGTAACATGCAAAAACCTTCTAGTCTGAGGTGTTACGCACCAGAGAGGTGGAAAAGGTCAGCTCTGGACATTGGGGAGCGTCAGTGGTGCCTAGAGGCGGTGAACTGCTGGGCAAACACCAACGGGCCAAAGCTGTGGACGCCTTCCACGTCACCAAGGTGACATCTCGTAGGTAGTGGCTGCCAAGGACAGTCTGGGCGCCAGAAGCAACTTTCCATGACGGCCTGGATGGAGCAATTGCTGTGGACAGCCATGGTGGAGCAACCACTCTAATCTCATGTGGGTTGTTGGCTCTACGAGGATTCAGCCGAGCAGCCTCATAAGCCTGTAGAATGACGGCACTTTGTAGAAACCGGAATGAAGAGACCTCGCTGTGCACCTCAGTGCACACACTGGGCAGAGAAGGAGCTCCTGCTCATCTTTAACACCCACAATCGAAGACAGTGGTGGGATGGTGAAGGATCTATCCGGCCGTCCTGGGAGTTGATTCTTGGCTAGGAAGTCCTAGCACAGCCCCAAGATGAATATCTCCACTCACTCTACTCTCAGATCTAACACATGTGATGTCCAGGGCATGTAGTTCGCTCTCCAGTGTCGCTGTAGCCAGAGCAGAGAGGAAGGCCATCTCCTTGGTGAGGTTGTACTCTGAAGAGGCTCAAAGAGGGCACCCTGCAGCAATGTCAGAACCAAGTTCAGATCCAAATGGAAGGAGTGCAGCAAAGCTTGGAGTTCCGGGATCTTAGTCATCTTACAATCTTCTGGGACAGCCAAGGCCGAGATGAGGGCCATGGTACTGATAGAAGGTCTTGGTCAGTCTGAAAAAGGCCACCCTTGAATTGGAGAGTGAATGAGGGTGTGAGCTCTGATTTCCAAATGTCGACAATCCATCCCAGGTGATGGAGAAGGCATTGCATGAAATCGCTGTGTAGGATGAGTGTTGCCGTGCTGGTGTCATGGTCGGGGAGCATACAATCTCTATGGCCTCTATGGCTATCAGTGTGTTGATATTAGTTAAGACTTGGGGTGGGACTTCCCAGTCGGCATCCTTTACTTCACAGCTTCCCCTTGCTGTCACCACTTCCTCCTAGGGAGCGGTCCTGGCGCGGTTGGTAGTTCCCCGGTGGTCTGCCTTTTTCACGACTTTTGCCATGAAAGGCTGAGGGGTTCTGAAGGAAACTGCATTTTGGTTGATAATTCCTGGACAGGCAAGACTTGAAGGACAAAATTATGAGACGTGTTCAAAGGTTTTGAGACCCGTCGCATACCTGGCGTAGCTGGATACACGGATGACAGTTGAAGAGGGAGGAGGACGAACATTGTTGTCAGAGTACGTTGCGTTTAAACTCAGAATCCCATTCTGTGAGTGCCAGATGGCCAAGGCAATGTGTGGTTGTGAGTTCCTCCAGAGCAGCACGCAGATGAGTTCTCATGTGATTGATCAGTTGCTGTTGTTAGGTCATAATGGTGGACAGATGGTCAACACATTTGGGATGTGGCTCGGATAGAGCCTTGATGATTGCTCGCGAGGTAGATGCTATGGCCGGCCTCCGTCAAATCTCCGTCTCTTCGAACGCTAACCTAGTGTCAGGGATGCGGATTGTAGTAGACTTGGAAGATCCCGTCATGCAGAGGAGGTCACCATCCAGGGTGTGAGCGTCGCCCGCTACCTCTAAAGAGTGGATGGGGAAATCCTTCTTCTTGTAGTGTGGACCCTTAAAGGATGGAGTAAGAGACAGTTTGGCACAGTCCTCCTCCACAGCCGTGATCATGTTTTTAAACATCAGGTCTGGAGGAATTGCGTTTGGGTGGGACCAGATGGTATTCCATTTATCAACATCAGAGTTCCGGAGATGGAGCAACAGCAGAGAGATTTGCAATGAAACAGAAGTGTAAGTACAATGAGTTCCCACCTGGTTGTGTATGCTATATCCTCAATTCCAACCACGTGGGTTACAAGGATAAATTTACGCAAGAAACATGAAAAAAAACACTTTAATAACTATAAGGTAGCACAAGTACAACAACAATAATACAGGTACAAACAACACAAAGATGCAGAACTCATGACATAGAAATCATGACCACGAAATTAATTCAAAATGGCTAATTGGAACAACAATTCGCCTGATATTTAAAACAGTAGACTCTTCTTCAGTTACTTCATAACCCCCATGATCATGTGGGAGCTGTGTGATGGGAGTAGCCACACAACTAGTTGGAAAAACTTCTTCTTCATCAAGACCTCACACAGCTCTTCTCTCTGTCAAAACAAGCAGTAAATACATTAAGGAGTAATGCAGGATATGTTAAAAAATAATTCTGTTCGGTAAATATGGTAAACATTTAAGACTCTCATTACAAGATATTTGAAACTCATATTACTTTAATGTAACAAATAGTGAATCAGTGATGGTCTAAGACTTAGAGGGAATTTAATTACATGTACCTGTAAAGTGTGTTGAAAGACTTCTCACAGCCGGTGATGTCGCACTCATAAGGTTTTTCTTTTGTATGTACTCGAACATGTATTTTAAGACTGTATGAGGTGAGGAAGGCCTTCCCACAGCCGTGCTGGTCACATACAAAGGTATATTCTCCTGTCAACAGACAACAAGCATCACTACACATATGCTGCAACAATGCAGGGGAACCAATATATACACATGCTTACTTCATGTATATGAAACAAGTTGTTGGAAAGAAACACAACTTCTCAACTAATTTTCAAAATTATCATTCAACTTCAGTTACAACTGACAACAACAATAAGTACATACAACTCTTGAAATTCCTTTCATTTCTATAATAGTGTGTACATTTCTCGCTGACATACTTCTGCTTGACATGTGATTGACCTCATATCCATGAAATGAAATGTAGCAGGATATGCTAAATAATCATGAGGCTGATTCACAAACATGAATCAATCCAGAAAGTATGTCTCATTCAGCTAATCAGAGCACTGTATGTCCTGTGTGACCTTCACTGAGGGAGCAGAAGTTATTATTCAGAAATTCAGCAAGGGCAAGCTCAAGGTGCTATGACATATGCAAATCTTTAGGCCTCTGGATGAACATTTCATGTTCAAAGCCAGTGTCCTTTAACTGATGACAATATGTTGGTTGATGTTTTCCTTGCTTGATGTGTCATATGTGACTGTGTAAATAATTGCATTATTTTGGAGTAAAATGGCATTTTGTTAAGACTTTTGCCACTAGCAAATAATTCTGAATACTGTATTTTCTTGAGTATAGTGCGCACCCATGTATAATGCGCACCCCCCTCAAGCGGATTCAATATTTTGGAAAAAAAAAAAATCAAATACCAAACGCAGAAAAAAAAATTACACCATACCCGTGGATTTGTTGACATGGTATTTCCAGTGTAACTCGCTCACGGTAATGTCTTTCCATAGGGGAAAAACCATCAAAACTCATTAATTTGTGTAAAATGCACACCCCTTTCTACACAGCTGTGTTTTTTGGAAAAAAAGTGTGCACTATACTCAAGAAAATACAGAAGTATTTACATCACATTCTGTTTTTAGAAAGCCTATGGGTAGAATGACAAATAATTCTCTCTAACTTTTAACTGATGTTCCATATTTACTGAAGGATGAAATGAACTTCTACATATCCTGAATATTACAATTTTTCTGACAGCATTTGTTTTGCTTCCATGATGTTATTTTTGGTTATTTCCTGATCTGTCATACAGTTACTATATTAGTTATATATCCATATTTAGAATATTTTCAAGTTTTCTCATTGCTATTCACTGTGGTTATTGCATTACATACAATCCCTTGGGAATCTGATTATAAGGGTTGACAGGTGGTCTGACTCAGTGACTTAGTTTATAGTGTGTCATCATACCCAAACGGCTAGATAATATAAATATCACTAGATGGTCAGGTCCAAATTTGATTATTTACATGCGGAAATAGAATTCTTAAAAGAGGTTACAGCTCTGAATTTGAACTACATTTCTGCATGAGGCAAAACAATAAATTCCAGATAAGGCAACAATAAATAAATTATAATATTATCATCCTAGAGCTATTAGGTTGAGAGAAAATTTCTGTTTTACTTTTTATTTCAAAGGACAACAATCTTCACTCTCAGTGAAACAGAAATGCTTAAATATATTTGTGACACAGAATTGTTTCCAAAGCCAAGGTGAATGCATGGATTTAACCACTTATTAGCAACTGATTGCTTTTTGTCAATGTCACCATTCACAAATTTGCTAATCACTGCAATTAGGAAAATGATGAACAACATCATTATTCATTCAACAACAATTATCATCAACATGTCACACAGATTACTTTTCAAATTTAGTAATTATAGCGAAGAAGGTCCTCTCACTAATGGATTAAATCATAAAACAAATCGTAAAGTCACTTTACTCGCAGTTGAAGTGCCTAAGATGACTAACTGTGCTCAAGTTTTTTTTCATGAAGACATATACTCTCACTGGGAGCACCTTTAGAATACAGTACCACATCTTCTCGTGAGGACGGTCTCTGCCGTAGGTCACATGTCTCAAAGACAAGCAACCAGTTCTTGTGAGAATCTGTCAGACGCGAACACGCAACCTTCAGATTGTTAGCCCGACAGCTAACCAACTGAGCTACGTCCACACTGTGAAACAAAGTGCAAATTTACCTAGTCATGCCTACGCTGTTACGGAACTGAACGAAAAGGGTCGAATAGGTGATGGACACTTACGAAGGTTACAGGTAGGCATGGTGTCTTGTGACTTTAGTCTATGGACACTTAAGAATTATCCCGATGCCATTTAGCACACTCGTCCCATTCCGTAATCTACAAGATGCCAAGTGGCGAAGAATGATACGATATGGCGCAAACTGAAAACGGCGTCAGAAGTCAGACGTCGAACTCGCGAGTACACATGAATGACATGGTATTTTATCATTCGTAGGGTGGAATTTGTGACAGAAAAGTATGGTAGGGAACACTGTAAGGATGATGTGGATGATAGTAAGGAATGAGGGAGGCATGTGCATGAGTGATCACACAACGGTGAGTTCGCTTTTGAATCAGTACTGAAAAAATGTAGCCGGTGAAAGTGGCTTGTGTGAATGTTCCAGGACAGTTTCCAGTAGCCAAAGTATTCGACACAAAACCATTTCATCCTTTTTACTTGACGTTTTTCTGTGAAGAATATTAGGAGCCGCTATAGAATCTGTAATAGCCACTAAACGGGTAGATTTACCCTAACCCTAATGATCCTAAAGGGATGATTGATCGTAAAGGAGCTCCAAGGGCTAAGGACAAAGTTCAGGTTATCTAATAGCAAGTAAACGGGTACCTAACCCTAATGATCATTAAGCCAAGGTTGATAGATCGTAAAGGGGATCCAAGGGCTAAGGATACAGTTTGGGTAATCCAATAGCCACTAAACAGCTATCTAACCCTAATGATCGTAAAGGGGTGATTGATCGTGAAGGGGATCCAAGGGCTAAGGATAGAGTTCGGGGTAACCTACCCTAACACTAGCGATATTTGGATGTGTTCAGCGCCAATATAATATCCCTAATAAACTGCATTCTTGTGCATAATAATGAAAATTAATGAACCGAAAAAATAATGTATCTATATTAGTTCCCATTTATAACCATTTTAGCCACTTGAATTACGATACAAACGAAATAAAAAATATATAAAAAATAAAAGTGCTTTCGTAAACTAGCGCTTGCTATAAAATGTGCCGCCGCAGGCTATATTTAGTAAACAAATATTAAAAACTCTCCGTACTGCTTGGCGTATTCAATGGCATTTCATGTAGAGATGATAGATCACTGGGAGGAGCTTATGCACACTCGATAACCCCTGACCTCACAAGGCATTGTTTCCCCAGTGTGACTGGCAACAAAATACTACAAATTACGTCATAGGGTATTGTCATGTGTTTGAAAAGTTTGTGGTACTGTATTCTAAAGGTAGGCCTTACATATCTGATGTTTCTCGCTGATTCCAAATAAGTACAGCAGTGATTATCATACTTACCCCATTACTGAGTATCATTTGTCTGGCAAATGCTTTGATTCACATATAATGCACATTAAAATCCTGTCAAACAATGTAAACATCTCTTCTGGACATACTGAACACATTTGAAACACGATTTTCAGAATCCTTTGGTTCTGCTGTGGACTCTCCCAAGCCTTGACGGTCAACACAATGGATGCTTTGGTTTTTACCACCCAAGGAGAAACTAACATACAAGATAAATTGGAACAAGAAAACCACATCATCACTATCCCCACCATGGGGAACAGTAGAATGTTGTTTGTTCATATAGTAGTGAACAAGAAAACCACATCATCACTATCCCCACCATGAGGAACAGTAGAATGTTGTTTGTTCATATAGCAGTGAACAAGAAAACCGCATCATCACTATCCTCCACTATGAGGAACAGTAGAATGTTGTTTGTTCATATAGTAGTGAACAAGAAAACCACATCATCACTATCCTCACCATGAGGAACAGTAGAATGTTGTTTGTTCATATAGTAGTGAACAAGAAAACCACATCATCACTATCCCCACCATGAGGAACAGTAGAATGTTGTTTGTTCATACAGTAGTGAACAAGAAAACCGCATCATCACTATCCTCCACTATGAGGAACAGTAGAATGTTGTTTGTTCATATAGTAGTGAACAAGAAAACCACATCATCACTATCCTCCACCATGAGGAACAGTAGAATGTTGTTTGTTCATATAGTAGTGAACAAGAAAACCACATCATCACTATCCTCCACCATGAGGAACAGTAGAATGTTGTTTGTTATACAGTAGTGAACAAGAAAACCACATCATCACTATCCCCACCATGGGGAACAGTAGAATGTTGTTTGTTCATATAGTAGTGAACAAGAAAACCACATCATCACTATCCCCACCATGAGGAACAGTAGAATGTTGTTTGTTCATATAGTAGTGAACAAGAAAACCGCATCATCACTATCCTCCACCATGAGGAACAGTAGAATGTTGTTTGTTATATAGTAGTGAACAAGAAAACCGCATCATCACTATCCTCCACCATGAGGAACAGTAGAATGTTGTTTGTTCATACAGTAGTGAACAAGAAAACCGCATCATCACTATCCTCCACCATGAGGAACAGTAGAATGTTGTTTGTTATATAGTAGTGAACAAGAAAACCGCATCATCACTATCCTCCACCATGAGGAACAGTAGAATGTTGTTTGTTCATATAGTAGTGAACAAGAAAACCACATCATCACTATCCCCACCATGGGGAACAGTAGAATGTTGTTTGTTATATAGTAGTGAACAAGAAAACCACATCATCACTATCCCCACCATGAGGAACAGTAGAATGTTGTTTGTTCATATAGTAGTGAACAAGAAAACCGCATCATCACTATCCCCACCATGAGGAACAGTAGAATGTTGTTTGTTCATATAGTAGTGAACAAGAAAACCGCATCATCACTATCCCCCACCATGAGGAACAGTAGAATGTTGTTTGTTCATATAGTAGTGAACAAGAAAACCGCATCATCACTATCCTCACCATGAGGAACAGTAGAATGTTGTTTGTTCATATAGTAGTGAACAAGAAAACCGCATCATCACTATCCCCACCATGAGGAACAGTAGAATGTTGTTTGTTCATATAGTAGTGAACAAGAAAACCGCATCATCACTATCCCCACCATGAGGAACAGTAGAATGTTGTTTGTTCATATAGTAGTGAACAAGAAAACCGCATCATCACTATCCTCCACCATGAGGAACAGTAGAATGTTGTTTGTTCATATAGTAGTGAACAAGAAAACCGCATCATCACTATCCCCACCATGAGGAACAGTAGAATGTTGTTTGTTCATATAGTAGTGAACAAGAAAACCGCATCATCACTATCCCCCACCATGAGGAACAGTAGAATGTTGTTTGTTATATAGTAGTGAACAAGAAAACCGCATCATCACTATCCCCACCATGAGGAACAGTAGAATGTTGTTTGTTCTTACAGTAGTGAACAAGAAAACCGCATCATCACTATCCCCACCATGAGGAACAGTAGAATGTTGTTTGTTCATATAGTAGTGAACAAGAAAACCACATTATCACTATCCCCACTATGGACAATTAGGGTCTGCGTGAACATATTCTCCTATTTTCCTCCATATCAAAAAGTGTAGGATGGTGAAACTGTGCCTGGACCATCTTACCAAAAGCATCTCCCAATGTTGCTTAAACTATTACTTTACGAAGTAAAAGACCGGTTTCCATGGCAACTGTATCACGTATTTGCGAAAACCTGCTTTTAGTAATTGATCACCAGTGTATAGAGAAAAAGTTATGTAACATAACGGCAGGCTAGTGTGCGTTGGGATCTAAGATATGTTTCTTCAATTTTGCCCTTAAGACTTAATTGCATTTTCACTTTGGTAACACCAACTGGTGAAAATTCTTAATATGGCACAAAATGAAACAGACCCACTACTAACTATGCAATATAATTTGAAAAAAGATGGCCACTTGATAGTAGGGGTGATGATACCTGGGTCACAATATGCTACACTTAGCAATACGTATATTTACGTCAAACCGCATGGAAACTTCTTGACAAATATTTCAGAGCAGTTTCAAAAGGAAAAGCTTGCTGTAGACACATATTCACAGCAGATATTTTTTGTATTGAACTTGAAAAGCTAATCCCAACACATTTTGTGATATTTGACTGACAAAAACACTGGGGGTCATTAAACAAGTAGTAAGTAATTTACTTCAGCAAGTGTAACATCTTGTTATTATACCGAAAAAACATATCGTGTATTGTATCATCACATGAAAACCCACGATGCAACGGTGCACCGATGTATCGTTTCACTCCCACTTCATAGCCATTAATGGGTTTGCAAATGTGGCCACCAAGGCGGCCATGTTTAATATGATTGGAATTCTGTGAGCAATGTTTCGAGACACCATTGCTTAGATCATTCAAACAAAGTATCAGCCAAAAGTTATGGGCAAAAATGACAATTATTATAACATGGCCCATGGTTTTACCTTGACTTACAAAAGCGGGCGTCCAGGGTACCCCCAACAATTCGCGTTAAGGGTCCTTGCACGCAATATGAGGGTCCTTTAAAGTAATGAAATAGTGTAGTGTACCATACATTATGATATATAATTACTTTAGAGCCTGAAATATATAAATAATCATGTTGACAGTGGTCATGACTGATGGGTTGAGTATATTTTTCTTATGCGTCCATTCACTACATTTGTGCTTACTGGACACACATTTGTGTGTACAGGATGCACATTTGTGTGTACAGGATGCACATCTGTGTGTACAGGATGCACATCTGTGTACAGGATGCACATTTGTGTGTACAGGATGCACATCTGTATGTACAGGATGCACATTTATGTGTCTTGTAAAACACTGAACGCCACCATGTAAAACATCAGATTGGAATTCTTTGAGCAAGCAAGTTTTAGAGACAGCATATCTTGGATCATTCAGCTCCGTAGGCCATGTAGTTTCAGAGAATATGTCAAAAATGCAAAAGTTAATGACACAGGGACAGGTGAACTAACAATGACATTTTCCATATGTTTAAAGTCGGACCACAAGACTGTGAGAGAAACACCATAATTCGGATCATTCGAAATCGTAAGCGCTAATGAGTGACAGATGACAAAAACTCTTGACTTTCAGTAGGAAGAGCTAAGAATGTACACACAACTCATGCAGTAACCTTCACCTTACTCATTAGAACTTCTTGCAACTACTAACACAGTATCAGTTACTAAGTGCAGAAGTACCCTGCAGTATACCAATCCTGTCCTGGCTGATGAGCTTCCATCTTTGTTTTTAACATGAGAGGGAGAACAACCACTCACTTTGCTGTGGTGTCACTGCCAACAGAACTTGATTTTGGCTTGGGGTATTTTGTATCAGCCGTTTGTCAAAAGATCTTAAGAGAAGGGTAATAAATATTTTGTTTTGGGTTATATCTCAATATACATGAGGTTTACATGATATATGTCCAATGTAAAATAAAATATTTTATGAAATGTTTTTGGCTTTGCAGATGTAACTTGTACTACTTCACTGATAACTACTGATATAATGAGACCTTAATTGTTAATGATGACCTTGACCTTTAACATACATGCTAATGACTTCTGATATGGTACAACTTCCTCAGATATATAACAGCTGCTGGTAACAAACCTCGGTGGGTCTTCAGATGTGTTTTCAGGTTGCCAGGTGTACTGTAAGTTCTTGAACAGTCTTGGAAGTTACATTGAAACCTGTACAACAATGAAAAAGAAATTAACTACAGCAATAACCACAGCGTTCTTGTGTCCATATAACATCACATGCCAAACACATGCATCATGTCATAGCTGTCCCGCTGTGTTTCCATCAGTATATTATCATATATACACCTGGCAGGATGAGGTGGTAATGTGGCTGTTAACTTTCTAGCACCTCACAGGCAGCTTGGACTGTATACTCCCCAGGGAGCTGAGAATGTAAATCAAGTGCACACTGATCCATTGCCTGGGGTAAATATGCACATTATTATTATTATTATTATTAGGGCTCCAAGCCGAAAGGCTGTAGAGCCCTATTGAAATCGTTCGATTTATTATTATTATTATTATTTATTATTATTTATTATTCCGCCGATTTTTGTACCACACCTGGCAAAATAACCACTGGGTCGATTATGTTCTAATTTTGTGTGTGTATGTGGACCGTTGGGTAGTAGTGCCCGCCAAAAACCCAAGGCCGTAGTCCCAAAGGCCAAGGGCAGATAACTAAAAGAACATAATTTTTTGAAGATGTATTTCGCCCTATTGCTCCGCAATGGCTTATCCGATTACTTTGAAACCTAACATGTATCTGCTGCTTGAGCTGCTTGACATTTTTTGTTCTTTGACTTTGGTCATTGGTCACGTGGTTTGGCAGCCATATTGGATTCAAGGTTTTTACAGTGTTTTTGGGGTACCTGTTTTCAAATGCAAACAACTTTGAGTCCACTGCATGAAATGCTTTCAAATTTTCTGAGAATGGTCGCCATACAGAACACATCAAACGTAAATAGCCGATTTTGGATATCCTTTTTAGTTGCGGCCATATTGGATTTTGATTTTGATCATTTTTTTCACCCAAATTTTACTTTAAAGATCATATCTTATAAGGTTCTTAACAGAAACTATGGAAAGTTTGCATAAAGTTTTGATACTATATGTACCTAATTTTTTTCTGGGTTGCATACTGAAAGCACCACCGCTTGGTGGTATTATTTGATTTTAGTAAAATGTGAGACTTGAGTGCAAATACTAAAGGAAGCGCCTCATAAATCTACCATAAACCCCCATTCACTGGCTTTGCAGATACCCAAAAGTTCTCCACAGTCTTCTTCATTATTATGTGTACTAACCTTGACGATCAGGATTAGAATTGGCCTTTTTCAACCGATGCTTGTCTCAAGAGGCAACTATGCTTGTCACAGGAGGCGACTAATCGGATCGGGTGGTCAGACTCGCTGACTTGGTTCTTCATTTTTCAATTGCCAATTGCTATGGTACCTTATTTTTGACAGCGTTGTTAAAAGCAAACCATTTGCGGATTAGAATATGGAGGTCGGAAATGGGTTAAGTACACTCTGGGAAACTGTGGCACACGCCAATTTGGTAGCGGTAATGTCCTGAAAACGGTGACTATCTTTTGACGGAGTTGGTACAAGCAAACCATATGCGGATTCGAACATAGTAGTAGTCAAACATGGGTTAAGAACACACTGGGACACATGGGGTGATGTCTCGCAAGCGGTTCCTTACATTTGATGGCGTTGGTACAAACAAACCATTTAAGGATTCGAACAGGGTCGTAGTTGGAAATTGGTTTTAACATCCCGGGACACCCAGGCACATGTCAACTTAGTCGTGGTGATGTCTCACAAGAGGTTTTTTACATTTGACGGCGTTGGTACAGGTAAACCCTTTGAGGATTCGAATATATGAACGAGGTGGGAAACAGGTTTTAGCACTTTATCTCAACAATGCGACAGGAACCCGGGGCCCGAGGAACGCAGAACGATAATCCATTTGACTGGAGCCCAACTGACAAAGAAGTTACGGCCTGTTGAAGAGTCACCAACCCGAAAGGCTGAAGAGTCCCAGTGTTAGCGTTTGATTTAATATTATTATTATTCCGCCGATTTTTGTACCAGAGCTAGAAAAATAACCACTGGGTCGATTATGTTCACATTTTGTGTGTATATGTGGACCGGTGGGTACTGGTGCCCGCCAAAATCCCAAGGCCGTAGGCCCTAAGGCCAAGGGCAGATAACTAAAAGAACAGAATATTTTGAAGATGTATTTCGCCCTATTGCTCCACAACTGCTTATCCGATTACGTTGAAACCTAGTATGTATCTGCTGCTTGAGCTGCTTGACATTTTTTGTTCTTTGGCTTTGGTCATTGGTCACATGGTTTGGCAGCCATATTGGATTCAAGGTTTTCACAGTGTTTTTAGGGTACCTGTCTTCAAATGCAAACAACTTTGAGTCCACTGCATGAAATGCTTTCAAACTTTCTGATAATTGTCTCCATACATAACGCATCAAACGTTAATAGACGATTTTGGATATCTTTTTTAGTTACGGTCGTATTGAATTTTGACTTTGATCATATTTTTCAACGAAATTTTGCTTTGAAGATCATATCTTGTAAGGTTCTCCACAGAAACTATTGCAAGTTTACATGAAGTTAGTGTGTCATATGCATCTCATTTATTGTTATTGGTTGTATGCTAAAAGTAACACCGCTTGGTGGTAATATTTGATCAATACTTTGGACACCCCTGGAACACGCCAATTTCGTAGCCGCGATTTCCGGTGATATCTTTTGACAGAGTTGGTACAAGCAAACCCTTTATGGATTCGAACATGTTCGAGGTCGGGAATGGTTTTAGAACAGACCTGGACACCCTGACACACGCCAATTTCCTTGCGACGATACCCTGCAAGTGGTGCCTACATTTGACGGAGTTGGTTCAAGGAAACCCTTTGAGGATTCGAACATGGACTTTGGGCACAGTGTTACTTGGAGCCCGCCATTGCTGCTTGCAGCTTTAATTATTATTATTATTATTATTATTATTTTTCACTTATAACTTATAACTGCCAATATGTTATGTAACGTAATGGGGGTGATATGGGTCTGAGTGGGCAAGCAGTCAAAAGTGTCGGACCAGCAAGCACCAAGTGCTGAGATCGTATGCCACTAGTGACTGGGTTGTTATAAGGCCTTGGGACCAACAATGTTTGCAGGTATTGTCACTACCCCTAGTGTACAGTACATACACCCTGGACACATAAAAGAACTGGATTGTGGGAACAAGAATACGAACATACACATGTACATGATGAAACACAAGTGTCACAACCTGTGGTGTCACACCTGGGCAAGTGACTTTGTTCAATGTGCCTCTGTTCACCCAGCAGGAAATGGGTACTGGATATGTAAGGTGTTGGTCTAGGTTAGAAGCGTGGCTATATCAGGCTGTGAGGACAAGAAGGGGTGTTGGTCTAGGTTTGAAGTGTGGCTATATCAGGCTCTGAGGACAAGAAGGGGTGTTGGTCTAGGTTTGAAGTGTGGCTATATCAGGCTCTGAGGACAAGAAGGGGTGTTGGTCTAGGTTAGAAGTGTGGCTATAACAGGCAGTGAGGACAAGAAGGGGTGTTGGTCTAGGTTTGAAGTGTGGCTATATCAGGCTCTGAGGACAAGAAGGGGTGTTGGTCTAGGTTTGAAGTGTGGCTATATCAGGCTCTGAGGACAAGAAGGGGTGTTGGTCTAGGTTAGAAGTGTGGCTATAACAGGCAGTGAGGACAAGAAGGGGTGTTGGTCTAGGTTTGAAGTGTGGCTATATCAGGCTCTGAGGACAAGAAGGGGTGTTGGTCTAGGTTTGAAGTGTGGCTATATCAGGCTCTGAGGACAAGAAGGGGTGTTGGTCTAGGTTAGAAGTGTGGCTATATCAGGCTCTGAGGACAAGAAGGGGTGTTGGTCTAGGTTAGAAGTGTGGCTATAACAGGCAGTGAGGACAAGAAGGGGTGTTGGTCTAGGTTAGAAGTGTGGCTATATCAGGCTGTATTACAAGAAGGGGTGTTGGTCTAGGTTAGAAGTGTGGCTATATCAGGCTCTGAGGACAAGAAGGGGTGTTGGTCTAGGTTTGAAGTGTGGCTATAACAGGCTGTGAGGACAAGAAGGGGTGTTGGTCTAGGTTAGAAGTGTGGCTATAACAGGCAGTGAGGACAAGAAGGGGTGTTGGTCTAGGTTAGAAGTGTGGCTATATCAGGCTGTATTACAAGAAGGGGTGTTGGTCTAGGTTAGAAGTGTGGCTATATCAGGCTGTATTACAAGAAGGGGTGTTGGTCTAGGTTAGAAGTGTGGCTATAACAGGCAGTGAGGACAAGAAGGGGTGTTGGTCTAGGTTTGAAGTGTGGCTATATCAGGCTCTGAGGACAAGAAGGGGTGTTGGTCTAGGTTTGAAGTGTGGCTATATCAGGCTCTGAGGACAAGAAGGGGTGTTGGTCTAGGTTAGAAGTGTGGCTATATCAGGCTCTGAGGACAAGAAGGGGTGTTGGTCTAGGTTAGAAGTGTGGCTATAACAGGCAGTGAGGACAAGAAGGGGTGTTGGTCTAGGTTAGAAGTGTGGCTATATCAGGCTGTATTACAAGAAGGGGTGTTGGTCTAGGTTAGAAGTGTGGCTATATCAGGCTCTGAGGACAAGAAGGGGTGTTGGTCTAGGTTTGAAGTGTGGCTATAACAGGCTGTGAGGACAAGAAGGGGTGTTGGTCTAGGTTAGAAGTGTGGCTATAACAGGCAGTGAGGACAAGAAGGGGTGTTGGTCTAGGTTAGAAGTGTGGCTATATCAGGCTGTATTACAAGAAGGGGTGTTGGTCTAGGTTAGAAGTGTGGCTATATCAGGCTGTATTACAAGAAGGGGTGTTGGTCTAGGTTAGAAGGGCAGCTAAGGCTGTCAGGGCAAGGAGAGGGGTTGGTCTAGGTTAGAAGTGCAGCTACATCTTGCTGTTAGGACGAGAAGGGGTGTTGGTCTAGGTTAGAAGTGCAGCTAAGGCTGTTAGGACAAGGAGAGGTGTTGGTATAGGTGAGAAGTGCAGCTTAGGCTGTTAGGACAAGGAGAGGGGTTGGTCTAGGTTAGAAGTCCAGCTAAGGCTGTTAGGACAAGGAGAGGTGTTGGTCTAGGTTAGAAGTGCAGCTAAGGCAGTCAGGACAAGGAGAGGGGTTGGTATAGGTTAGAAGTGCAGTTAAGGCTGTTAGGACAAGGATAGGGGTTGGTATAGGTTAGAAGTGCAGCTAAGGCTGTTAGGACAAGGACAGGTGTTGGTCTAGGTTAGAAGTGCAGCTAAGGGTGTCAGGACAAGGAGAGGTGTTGGTCTAGGTTAGAAATGCAGCTAAGGCTGTCAGGACAAGGAGAGGTGTTGGTCTAGGTTAGAAGTGCAGCTATATCTGGTTGTGAGGACAAGCAGGGGTGTTGGTCTATGTTAGAAGTGCAGCTATATCAGGCTGTTAGGACAAGGAGGGGTGTTGGTCTAGGTTAGAAGTGCAGCTATAACAGGCTGTTAGGATAAGAAGGGGTGTTGGTCTAGGCTAGAAGTGCAGCTATATCAGGCTGTATTACAAGAAGGGGTGTTGGTCTAGGTTAGAAGTGCAGCTATAGCAGGCTGTGAGGACAAGAAGGGGTGTTGGTCTAGGTTAGAAGTGCAGTGGACAGTGTGTGTGGGTGGACAGTGAGTGTGGGTGGACAGTGTGTGTAGGTCAACTGTATGTGAAGGTGGATAGTGGGTATGAGGACAGTAGGTGGACAGTGTGTGTAGGCAGACAGTGTGTGTGGGTGGACAGTGTGTGTGGGTGGACAGTGCGTGTGGGTGGACAGTGCTTGTGGGTGGACAGTGTGTGTGGGTCAACTGTATGTGAAGGTGGATAGTGGGTATGAGGACAGTAGGTGGACAGTATGTGTAGGAGGACAGTGTGTTTAGGTAGACAGTGTGTGTGGCAGGAAAGTGTGTGTGGGTGGACAGTGTGTGTGGGTGGACAGTGCATATAGGAGGACAGTGTGTGTAGGAGGACAGTGTGTGTAGGTAGACAGTGTGTAGGCAGACAGACAGTGTGTGTTGGTGGACAGTGTGTGTGGGTGGACAGTGCGTGTAGGAGGATAGTGTGTGTAGATAGACAGTGTGTGTAGGCAGAGAGTGTGTGTGGGTGGACAGTGTGTGTGGGTGGACAGTGTGTGTGGGTGGACAGAGTGTGTAGGAGGACAGTGTGTGTAGGTAGACAGTGTGTGTAGGCAGACAGTGTGTGTGGGTGGACAGTGTGTGTGGGTGGACAGTGTGTGTGGGTGGACAGTGCGTGTAGGAGGACAGTGTGTGTAGGTAGACAGTGTGTGTAGGTGGACTGTGTGTGGGTGGACAGTGTGTGTGGGTGGACAGTGTGTGTGGGTGGACAGTGCGTGTAGGAGGACAGTGTGTGTAGGAGGACAGTATGTGTAGGAGGACAGTGTGTGTGGGTGGACAGTGTGTGTGGTTGGACAGTGTGTGTGGGTGGACAGTGTGTGTGGGTCAACTGTATGTGAAGGTGGATAGTGGGTATGAGGACAGTAGGCAGACAGTGTGTGTGGGTGGACAGTGTGTGTGGGTGGACAGTGTGTGTGGGTGGACAGTGTGTGTGGGTGGACAGTGCGTGTAGGAGGACAGTGTGTGTAGGAGGACAGTATGTGTAGGAGGACAGTGTGTGTAGGTGGACAGTGTGTGTGGGTGGACAGTGTGTGTGGGTCAACTGTATGTGAAGGTGGATAGCGGGTATGAGGACAGTAGGTGGACAGTATGTGTAGGAGGACAGTGTGTGTAGGTAGACAGTGTGTGTAGGCAGACAGTGTGTGTAGGCAGACAGTGTGTGTGGGTGGACAGTGTGTGTGGGTGGACAGTGTGTGTGGGTCAACTGTATGTGAAGGTGGATAGCGGGTATGAGGACAGTAGGTGGACAGTATGTGTAGGAGGACAGTGTGTGTAGGTAGACAGTGTGTGTAGGCAGACAGTGTGTGTAGGTGGACTGTGTGTGGGTGGACAGTGTGAGTGGGTGGACAGTGTGTGTGGGTGGACAGTGCATGTAGGAGGACAGTGTGTGTAGGAGGACAGTATGTGTAGGAGGACAGTGTGTGTGGGTGGACAGTGTGTGTGGTTGGACAGTGTGTGTGGGTGGACAGTGTGTGTGGGTGGACAGTGCGTGTAGGAGGACAGTGTGTGTAGGAGGACAGTATAGTGGGTATGAGGACAGTAGGCAGACAGTGTGTGTGGGTGGACAGTGTGTGTGGGTGGACAGTGTGTGTGGGTGGACAGTGCGTGTGGGTGGACAGTGCGTGTAGGAGGACAGTGTGTGTAGGAGGACAGTATGTGTAGGAGGACAGTGTGTGTAGGAGGACAGTGTGTGTGGGTGGACAGTGTGTGTGGGTCAACTGTATGTGAAGGTGGATAGCGGGTATGAGGACAGTAGGTGGACAGTATGTGTAGGAGGACAGTGTGTGTAGGTAGACAGTGTGTGTAGGCAGACAGTGTGTGTAGGCAGACAGTGTGTGTGGGTGGACAGTGTGTGGGGGTCAACTGTATGTGAAGGTGGATAGCGGGTATGAGGACAGTAGGTGGACAGTATGTGTAGGAGGACAGTGTGTGTAGGTAGACAGTGTGTGTAGGCAGACAGTGTGTGTAGGCAGACAATGTGTGTGGGTGGACAGTGTGTGTGGGTGGACAGTTAGTGTGGGTGGACAGTGTGTGCTGGTGGACAGTGTGTGTGGGTGGACAGTTAGTGTGGGTGGACAGTGTGTGCTGGTGGACAGTGTGTGTGGGTGGACAGTGTGTGTGGGTGGACAGTGAGTGTGGGTGGACAGTGTGTGTGTGTGGACAGTGTGTGTAGGTCAACTGTATGTGAAGGTGGATAGTGGGTATGAGGACAGTAGGTGGACAGTGTGTGTAGGCAGACAGTGTGTGTGGGTGGACAGTGAGTGTGGGTGGACGGTGCGTGTGGGTGGTCAGTGTGTGTGGGTCAACTGTATGTGAAGGTGGATAGTGGGTATGAGGACAGTAGGCAGACAGTGTGTGTGGGTGGACAGTGTGTGTGGGTGGACAGTGTGTGTGGGTGGACAGTGTGTGTATGAGGACAGTGTGTGTAGGAGGACAGTATGTGTAGGAGGACAGTGTGTGTGGGTGGACAGTGTGTGTGGGTGGACAGTGTGTGTGGGTGGACAGTGTGTGTGGGTTAACTGTATGTGAAGGTGGATAGTGGGTATGAGGACAGTAGGCAGACAGTGTGTGTGGGTGGACAGTGTGTGTGGGTGGAAAGTGTGTGTGGGTCAAATGTATGTGAAGGTGGATAACGGGTATGAGGACAGTAGGTGGACAGTATGTGTAGGAGGACAGTGTGTGTAGGCAGACAGTGTGTGTGGGTGGACAGTGTGTGTGGGTGGACAGTGTGTGTGGGTGGACAGTTAGTGTGGGTGGACAGTGTGTGCTGGTGGACAGTGTGTGGGTGGACAGTGTGTGTGGGTGGACAGTGAGTGTGGGTGGACAGTGTGTGTGGGTGGACAGTGTGTGTGTGTGGACAGTGTGTGTAGGTCAACTGTATGTGAAGGTGGATAGTGGGTATGAGGACAGTAGGTGGACAGTGTGTGTGGGTGGACAGTGTGTGTAGGCAGACAGTGTGTGTGGGTGGACAGTGAGTGTGGGTGGACAGTGAGTGTGGGTGGACAGTGTGTGTGGGTGGACAGTGTGTGTGGGTGGAAAGTGTGTGTGGGCCAACTGTATTTGAAGGTGGATAGCGGGTATGAGGACAGTAGGTGGATAGTATGTGTAGGAGGACAGTGTGTGTAGGCAGACAGTGTGTGTGGGTGGACAGTGAGAGTGGGTGGACAGTGTGTGTAGGAGGACAGTGTGTGTAGGAGGACAGTGTGTGTAGGTAGACAGTGTGTGTAGGCAGATAGTGTGTGTGGGTGGACAGTGCGTGTGGATGGACAGTGTGGATGGACAGTGAGTGTGGGTGGACAGTGTGTGTAGGAGGACAGTGTGTGTAGGCAGACAGTGTCTGTGGGTGGACAGAGTGTGTAGGAGGACATTGTGTGTAGGAGGATAGTGTGTGTAGGCAGACAGTGTGTGTGGGTGGACAGTGTGTGTGGGTGGACAGTGTGTGTAGGAGGACAGTGTGTGTAGGAGGACAGTATGTGTAGGAGGACAGTGTGTGTGGGTGGACAGTGTGTGTGGGTGGACAGTGTGTGTGGGTGGACAGTGTGTGTGGGTTAACTGTATGTGAAGGTGGATAGTGGGTATGAGGACAGTAGGCAGACAGTGTATGTGGGTGGACAGTGTGTGTGGGTGGAAAGTGTGTGTTTGAGGACAGTGTGTGTGGGTGGACAGTGTGGGTGGGTGGACAGTGTTTGTGGGTCAACTGTATGTGAAGGTGGATAGTGGGTATGAGGACAGTAGGCAGACAGTGTGTGTGGGTGGACAGTGTGTGTGGGTGGAAAGTGTGTGTGGGTCAACTGTATGTGAAGGTGGATAACAGGTATGAGGACAGTAGGTGGACAGTATGTGTAGGAGGACAGTGTGTGTAGGCAGACAGTGTGTGTGGGTGGACAGTGTGTGTGGGTGGACAGTGTGTGTGGGTGGACAGTTAGTGTGGGTGGACAGTGTGTGCTGGTGGACAGTGTGTGGGTGGACAGTGTGTGTGGGTGGACAGTGAGTGTGGGTGGACAGTGTGTGTGGGTGGACAGTGTGTGTGTGTGGACAGTGTGTGTAGGTCAACTGTATGTGAAGGTGGATAGTGGGTATGAGGACAGTAGGTGGACAGTGTGTGTGGGTGGACAGTGTGTGTAGGCAGACAGTGTGGGTGGACAGAGTGTGTAGGAGGACATTGTGTGTAGGAGGATAGTGTGTGTAGGCAGACAGTGTGTGTGGGTGGACAGAGTGTGTAGGAGGACATTGTGTGTAGGAGGACAGTGTGTGTAGGCAGACAGTGTGTGTGGGTGGACAGTGAGTGTGGGTGGACAGTGAGTGTGGGTGGACAGTGCGTGTAGGAGGACATTGTGTGTAGGAGGACAGTGTGTGTAGGTAGACAGTGTGTGTGGGTGGACAGTGAGTGTGGGTGGACAGTGCGTGTAGAAGGACATTGTGTGTAGGAGGACAGTGTGTGTAGGTAGACAGTGTGTGTAGGCAGACAGTGTGTGTGGCTGGACAGTCCTCAAGATTGTCCTTAAATTCAGTTCAAAGGTAGGGAATACCACACACATGGTATCTAACAAGAATGTGTGTGGTATGTTATATATAACCCACATTAAATATCATTTAAATGTAAATACATAACAATTTATTGTTCATTAACAGAGCAAACTAAAGCCGGTAGCAAATCTGGTTCCACATGAACATGGGCATCATTGACATTACTAAACATGCGCATAATAACATGTTCCTTCTGTTGTGGACTCTGAAGATACGGGGTAGAATAGGTCTTCAGCAACCCATGCTTGCCGTAAAAGGCAACTATGCTTGTCGTTAAAGGCGACTTACGGGATTGGGTGGTTAGGCTTGCTGACTTGGTTGAAGCATGTCATCGTATCCTAATTGCCTGAATCGATGTTCATGATGTAAATCACTGGATTGTCTACATGGTCTAGTCCAGACTCGATTATTTACAGACCGCCGTCATATAGCTGGAATATTGCTGAGTGCGGCGTAAAACAACAAACCAAACCAAACCAAACCAAACCTTCTGTTGTGTGCAAATCTGGCAGCATCAATGCTCAAAATCTATATTTTATAATTCCCACAACTTTTGGTAATTCAGGCACATTGTTGTTAGTATGCAGCACAACTGTAAGAAAACTTAAAAAGTCAAACAGCGTGGCGCTTTGAATTTCAGACCAACACTTGGTCACTCGCACCACCGGTATCCCGACTGCTCACTTAAAATGGTGCAGTTTCCTTGATCTATCAGCTAAATTTGTATCAAGCACGTACAGCTTTGGAAGAGGGAAATAAGAGTGCTCGCCAAAGACGTTTATGTTAATGGTACGACCCTACACTAAAGACGTGGAAATCAACAAAATCTAGTCTGCTTGCATGTTAGTGACAGCTTTGAACAAAGGTCAAGGTCACCATTGGAATAAGAAAAGACAATCGTGATCTACTCACAGCTTTTTACACTAGAGACCGATAGGAAATGTTACTGTTCTCATTTGGGATTTTGGGGGCCGCATAAAAAGAAGTCAGACACACTTCTAAGGAGTTTTTTAATGATTTGTATTGGAACTGTTCACTTTGAGTGATCTTGTTGTGCATGTTGTTCTAGCACAAACACCTTCGGAAGCAATGTTATACAATATGCTTCGAAGATGACATTGATGGCACAACCGGATCATCCCACGTAAGTCGATCTATCGATAGTCATACATTGCAAATTGATATAACTTGATTATATAATGTCTGTAGTAGCTCGATGCATAACTAATATAGACTGCAAAGCAAATTTGATGTGTGTGACTATCTTGATTGGTTTAATAAAGAGTTGTAAATATCTCGTCACGAGATTCCTTCAGTTCTGTCTAGTAACGTTTCGTGAAAGTGAATGACGTCTTGTGATTTTTTATGAATGAATTTTTATGAATGAATTAAGTAGTTCTGGGTGACAGAGGTCACGGTTATCCAGTCAAAACGAATAAAACGAGGTCAACCTTGTATGACACACGTTTGATGTACGGATTTTGTATCTTACCACCTGTATCTTCACCACGTGGGTAATAATATGTAAGCTCTGTCACAAATATCTGGATAATATCAGGATATACTTCACATCAACTTGTGGACTGTGTAGTTATTTTATATTATGTTTACCCTACCTATTTTTAAATTTGGTGTGTCCACAAGATTGAATGCACGACTACCCTGGTATGTCTTGAAAACTGCCATGCTTGCTGCATGTGACACTCACCTCTTCACCTCCTTGGCATTAGTGTATGGATCTTGTGTCTCCAGTGTAATGATCGCATGTGACGGGTTGATAGGCATCCGCTCATTTCCAGGGTTTAAGGTCATCAATATCTGGTCGTCAGATATTGTATTATGTATGTACCTACAGAAAACACACACATTTCTATTATACACACTACTAATCAAGATGAAAGAAGAACACAACAATGCAAACATATATCTCTATGATTAACAGCTTCCGGATAATACTTGGTTATTCAGTCATGCATCATTGTCTCCCCAATGGATAATAATTGACATAGTCTAACATAAAGTCACTGAAATAAAGGTATGTACATGCCCAAATAACACACATTTTTCATGGGAACCCACAAGTCTCTTAATTTCAGGGACTAAACAAATCTGTGTAGCACTAATTTAAGAAATGTCTCAACACTTGTGGGTGTCATTACTAATTAGTGTTTACATGCTACTGTGACTTGATCAGAGAGAACGGTGACAGGCTCTTGAAGTCTCCCTTCCCCAACAGCAGCATGACATCCTTAAAAACCACTGACCAGAGGTATCAAATGTCAAGAAAATACATTGATATGAAAAAATTAATCATATATTATCATATATTTCTCCTAAGTTAAAGAGTTCTGTTTGCATCACATGCAGGAATTCCACAATACTAATAATTCTATAAGCTCATCAATATTTACTTAAGATAGGAAAATTTCATACCAAATGCTGATTCAGTCTCATATACAAATCATAATTCATACAAAGACAGATATTTTTCTAATATCTGCATAATAATCCTCAAATATGCATGTACAAAAGCTTAGTACATAACATTTCAAATACACAATACAAATATGAATAAAAAACTACAGTAGTAGTATAGGTAATGGTGACTCTGCCGCAACTCCACTGGAGCCAGATTTATGTACCTATACCACCACTACAGACGGAATTTTTTATGTGTAAATGATGTTGCGATTCAACGATAGTCATAAGAATCAAGTTAAATTGGCTCTAGCTCACCACTACCTTGAGTCAATCAATGATACCATTAGTACAAAAACGATGATGAGACTAAACTAAATTGTAATGAAAATATTCTCTTTTATTTTTATTCATACGTATACCATTATTTTTAACGAAGTGATATTCAACATTTTTACTAAGTTCTACGTTCATTTTACTAGGAGACCAGACTATATACTCTTCTTGGTAATTGGAAAGAAACAATTTATAACCGTATTTGGTTGGTTTGACATCACTGATATAATATATACCTTGTGGTAATTCTCTCCATTTGATAATTTTGTCCCTGAGCATAAATTCCATTATTAAATATTTATGTAAGCATTCTTCTAAATGTTGGTTTTGGCACGGAATAATTGTCTCCCCTGTTCTATGAACTTTTTTTCCTCGTCTTCGCTACTAATACCACTGGAGTAGTATAGGTAATGGGGGTTCTGGACCACTTCCACTGGAGCTGGATTTATTACCTATACTGCTACTACAGGTGGCATTTTTTATGCCAAAATGATTATGCGATTTAACGATAGTCATGAGTTGTATTAAACGAAACATCAATATTAATTAATAATGAATAAAATTTACTATAGCCCACAAGGATATTGGAAAGGTATAGAAGCAATAAAAAAATTAGCCACCGCGGCTAAGGTATCTAAAGATGTGGCCAAGGATTGGTTAAAGAAACAAGCGATGTGGCAAATATATTTACCGGCACCGCGTTATATACCGAGGAAGAAGTTTGATATTTTACAACGAATGAAGTTCATCAGGCTGACCTCTTGTTTCTTCCCCACGATAAGGTAAGACGCAAAACGTATAAATATGCTTTAACAGTAGTGGATGTGGCTAGTCGATACAAAGAGGCTGAGCCATTAACCTCGAAAGATTCAACAGAAGTAGCTAATGCACTGAGCCGCATATATAAACGTGGACCGCTAAAATGGCCTAAGCTATTTCAAGTAGATCCTGGTCGCGAGTTTATGGGATCGGTAACTAAACTGTTAACAAAGCACGATGTCGAAATCGTCCGTGGTGAAAGAGAGGCCCACCGCAGTCAAGCTATCGTCGAAAGATTTAACAGGACATTAGTATGGCTATCAGTATGGGGTAGAAATGAAATCCGAGCGATTGAGATCAACCGAATGGGTGACACGATTATCAGCTGTTGTATCAGCGCTGAATAATGAAGTGACGAGATTAATAGGGAAGAAACCATCCGATGCGATTAAAATGAAATCCGTGACTTCCGAATCTTCAGCACCGAGGAGAGGCAAAGAACGAAAACTTCCAGATAGAGTAAGGGTAAGATATTTATACCAGCCCGGTGAACTCGAGGGAGGCCTACGTCGCGCAACCGATCCCATATGGTCCCTTAAGACGTATAACATTAGTCGATTGGTTACGAAAGAAGGAGAGCCTATTCTTTATTATCTTAAAGATGGACCGGGTAGGGCATTTGTACGAGAAGAGTTGTTCATAGTTCGTATTACCACCATAACCATAAGCATAGGTAGTTACACCATCATTATCAATCCATCTCTTTGTATCTGAGGGGGATAATGATGTCTTGTTCATTCTTAATCCATATATCCTATGATTGTAACTTCTTAAAGAGTTCATCTCGTGTTTGAACGTTCTACCGTTGAATAATGCTTCTTTATACTGTTCGTGTTTGATATGCTTTTTTACAACATACTTCTTAACACCCTTAGCTTTTCTTATCTCTCCATTATCGGACTTCACTATAGGGGTCCCAGCACATTCATCCTTCATGTTACCTAACACCTTTTTATTTACTACGCTGTGCAGTGGAATATCTTTCGGGTAATCGCTCATGTCGTACATATCTATTTTTTCTGCCATATCTTTATACACATCCTCGGTTTGTATTTCCATCAACAAAGAATCTGTGTCGGTATATAACACCTCGCATCTATCGCCGTATTGCTTCTTAAGTTCATTGTAATAAAAGTCATACATTAAGTGTTTTGACAAGTCAAGAATACTCATACCGACGTACACCGGTCTGTTGAATTTTATATTACTCTTCTGCATATGCAACGCGGCTAATTGAATATCTGTTAAAAGCCGAACTGGCTCTAAGTTTCCTGAGTCTTTCTTCCTCATTAGATCTGACTAATTTAACATCAACACGCTTCCTTAGATTCTCCATAGTTTTACCAAATACTGAGTTATTCATGAGCTTATATAGATTCTTTTCCAAATCGCTGGTAGCTATCTTTTTAAATCTGTGTTCAGCCTTATATAGGGCTCCATCCAAGGGCTTTGATCGAACTTTAGAACTCTGTGTATTTTCTTTAGTTTCATACCTAACGATAGATACAACTGGAGATTTCTGTAGTGAACTATATATTTTGTCTTATCCATCAAATTTGGTACGAGTTTTTCTACGTTAGCTAACCTTGTATTACCCATCAAGGAGCGTTGATATTCCGACATCCAATCTTTATTAACCATTAATCTTTCGGGAGCTAGCGGATAACTGTTATGGTCTTTATGTAACGAACTTGGATATTCCAAGTCAACTTCAAGTATGTACCCTTTATTCTCATCATTATTATAGATATCATTCTCATCGACCCACTCAAAACCACCTGTGAGTAAAGGTTGACTCATAGCCCATCCGTACAAATTGTTAGCGTCGAGATATAATATGTGCTTGTCGGGTTTACTCAGATCATATCCTTCCACTAATTTATTATTAGCTTTAGAATACCTTTTGCTGCCATCGATATACCACCTCTTAATCCTTTCTCAATAAACAAGTGCATATCGTAATCTGTGAGTAGTTTTAGTTCTACGCCGGTCTTCTTCAACAATGCATCCCACGATAGTCCGGGACTGGAATAGTACCATGCTGGGTCCAAGTCGTATTGTTTTAAACATGTCTTTCTAAATATCTCGAATATATCGGCGAGTAACAGTACATCGGTTTTTAAGTACAGATCGTGATAATCACCTAAATTCTTACAACCTAATTTATCCCAGACCGTCAGAGCGTGTTCATAATCGGCATCTGTTATTTTAGATTCTGTTAAGATACTATAGAATGATTCGAGGGGTGGTAATTCAGTTTCTTCGAATCTAGACCAATCATCCATATATTCGTAAGATTATACACCTTTTCTCAGCAACAAATGACGAGTTATCTTATCGGTATATTGATTTGTTATCGCGAAGTCATCGGGATTGTTCGCATTACCTAAATTGTCCAGGGAAGATAACAGAAACTGTACGGAGTCTATGAATCTAAGTCCATTACTTTGCTTTATTCTAGATTTCCCATCCTTGTCCCTATAATGTATAGGTTTAGTCAACAAGAACGATATGTATTTTTCCATATTATTAGGAATGCACGTTAAACCGCCGTCGGTCTTTGAGATAGCTTGCATAATGAGATGTGAATCGTATCCCTTAAGGTTATGAAACACAACGGGGATGGGTATTGTTTGAGAATTCATTTTTAGTTTCAAGTTACACTCGTTAT
This sequence comes from Haliotis cracherodii, assembly GCF_022045235.1. Taxonomy (NCBI): domain Eukaryota; kingdom Metazoa; phylum Mollusca; class Gastropoda; order Lepetellida; family Haliotidae; genus Haliotis; species Haliotis cracherodii. The sequence goes on from NW_027266286.1 coordinate 39,337,399, forward strand.
GCGCAGCTCCCCGATAATTACCCGTGACGTGACAATGATCTCTTACGGAATCCCCATCCAGGGGTTTATTACAAACATGACAACTCGTTGACTTCTTATGGGCCCTCCAATCATCCCTCGTCATACGCATGGGTTTCTTACACGATAACTTTTCCCTGATTATTCTCTCTTCGTTTTGTAGATATTCTAGGAACTTTCCCACTGCATCGGTACGTCTGTAAATCACGGGAGTGTTTGTTTTCCCATCATACCTTACAACTATATATCCAAACCCACAACAAATATGTTATTGAGTTTTGTGTGTAAAACTACTATCTTGATTATTATCTTGATTATTTTCTATGGGTTTAATAAGCGCTTCGAAGTCGGCGTAAATTACGTACAGTGCACGATTGGTTCCACAATCCAATGCAATTTTGGCAGAATCAGTTAAACTTTGCCATAAAGTGGACTACGTTTATGCGCCGGGACTATACATGTCTCCAAGTAATATGGAACTTAAGATCTGTCAAGTGATAGGCTATAATAATAAAATTGTTATTGCTACCAATCAACAAAAAACAGGTCTAATTTCAGATATTAACACCGAATTAATAACGCAAACAAACACAGGCGAAACGCGAATAGTCAAGCCACAAATATCTACTAACACAGCTACTAACGCACAACCACAACTGCCACCACATATTGCAGCTAAAAGTCTACAACATATCAATGAAAAAACAGCGCTTATAGTAGGTGGAGTTGCAGCTGGTTTACTCATGATTTGGTTAAATAGTTCTTAGCGAACTGATTTGGTTAAATAGTCTTTAGCGGATACGTACAACAGCCCTTCAATTGCTACGATCAGTGCCCACAAGTTTTGACTAAGCCAAGTGGTGGTCTTAGCTAATAAATTCAAGTGCCAGGAAATAATACTCCCTATTATACCGGGAAGTGCAGACGCGGCTTTCTCAGCGAGCTTTCCAAGTGCTGAACCTAATGCTTTTAAATGCTCTTTTTTCCACTCTTTTATACCACCCCTATCAATAGGAGGTGTGCCACCACCTGTACCACCGGTTAACGCGAGAGTCATAGTCGATATAATAAATCCCAATGCGGTTAAAATACTGGCAATGGTTATCCCCTGTTCTCTGAACAATGTTTTAATTTTATCGGCCAGTGTAGTGTCATCACTGAGGACTTGATCGATAGTTTCTCGAATTCGACTGATTTGTGAACGAAGTGCCTTTCTATTACTGGAAGCCGCTTCGAGGTGGGCCGATCTTTCGTCTTCTAAGTTACGCAATCTTTCTGCAACGCGGCGTCTACTAAATTCATCACCCTCCTGTTCAAGTTTTGTTTTCTCATAAGCTATATGCTTGTCGAGTTCTATATTATTGGCTATATTATTGATGAGTTCTCCCCGCATTGTTTGCATTGCCTTGTCAAGACCTTGTAATTCCCTAATACTGAACTCCGAGGATTGTACACTGTCCGTGGAATTATCGTAGTAGGTATCCAAGATTTCTCCGAGTCCGTCTGAGACCAGCTTCGAGCTTTCTTCTAAATTATCTATGGTACCAAGTTCATCACGCACAGTCCGAAGAACCTTAGTAGTCTTCGCGGAAAGTTTTTCTCGTCCTGAGTAGTCTACAAAACCTAATTCATCACGAACAAAGTTGATACTGTGTTTAGTGGCTATTGTAGACAATGCTAGGGGCTTACGAGTAAGATAATGCAGAAGGTCATTAACGGTTTATTGTAAAAGTTCATCGTTAAGATTCATGCCACCAAAGCTGGTTTCATCAGTACCCTCTTTGATTGTACTAGGGTTATCAAAATCATCTAGATTAAAATCATCCATTTTCACATTAAACATAAGGTTACATAATTTCAATATAACAATGTCTTCGCAATACGGACGCAAGTTAAACCCACAACGTAGACTCGGGATCCATTAGGGGTCAAAGCAATTCGTCAGTCTGTAACTATAACTAATAACCCGAGTACCATCGATCGGAATCAAACGCTTCAAACGATGTGTTAGTTCCGGGAACTGTCCAACTAGCATTTATGATTAGTTTGACTTCTACCGATGTTAACAGGGAGCCTGTTCAGAACATAGGTCGTGCTATCGTTAAGAAAATCGCGATTAAAATTAGCGGTAATGAAGTTTTGAGTATCGACGATAGCGATGTATACTATTGTTACATGGATCTCTGGAGAACGGATAAAGAGCTGGAAAACTTACAGTACCAAGGTATTTGTAATCGGAACACATTGAGACTGCGTGTAGGTGCTGAAAATGGTGATAATACCATCGTAAAAGATCTTGCTGTTGCCGGCGCATTAGGTAACTGATTCTATATTCTGCTAGACTTTGAATTACTAGATTCCCACATGCCCTTTTATCAAGCATCCCTGGGCGATAGGTTAGAATACAAACTCACTTTTAATGACTACGGCAGTGTAATCAGAGCTGCTGAAGATGCTAGCTATTCCATTGACAATATCTTGCTGGAGTATGATATGATAACAGATCCTGAATTAGCCAGACAGATTCTTAACCAGTATACAGGAAGTTTAGCCATTTTGTACGATCCTGTGCTTCAACACCGGAAGATCACGAGGAGCAAAAAAGATACTACGTGGAATATCAATCTAAACGTTCCCACGAGATTGTTGATGGGTATTTTAATGTTGTTCGAGGACCCCTCCGATGCATTTAAAAGAAATACAATCTCAAGATTACAAAAGTAGAATTGACTATCGAGGGCGTTCCTAATCAACTATATAGTCAAGGAATGCTAGCGTATCAACAATGGGATGAGATTAAAAAACTCCCTTCTATAAAACGAAGCCCAGAAGTTAACGCGGTCGAGAAAGATCTGTCTCTCGAAGGTGTATCAATGGGTGAATACCTCACCACAAAGTACGTGCTATGGCTCGACATGTGAACCACGGACAATGACCAACTACACGGCAGTGGTAGGAGAATAGAAAATGCAAGCGAGGGTGTTACTATACAGATAACGAAGCTCCAGGAATCAGCTGGTAAATTAAACATATATTTGTACGTGATTCTGGATGCGCAACTTATTATACAGCATGGACGGTTCGTGCAAGCAATCTATTGATGATCATTTACCTAAAGAATCACACTGCGCTATCATCTGCGGGCAAATGGGTTGCGGAAAAACAGCTTTTATTCTAGATATTTTAGAAAGTCATTATCAGGACGTTTTCGATCATATTATTATTCTGTGCCCGACTATAAGCGTTAATATAACATACCTATCGAGAGATTGGGTAATGAATGATGATAGGGTGCACAGAGTTGATCCGGGCGACCGTTTACAAGACTGTTTACGAGTATGTCACGAAAAATACAAAGGAGAATCAACCCTTTTCGTAATAGACGACTGCAGCGCGAGTGAAGAACTGATATGCTTTCATATTTAGCATTCTTCGGACAGCATACTAAGAATAGTGTTTGGGTACTTACTCATAAATACAACTCTGTCCTGAAAGATCTCAGAGAGCAAACCAAATGGGTAGCCCTGTTTCATTGCAAAGACAGAGATTCATTCGAGGAATGTCTACGCGAAAATGTTATTTATACCAAGCCTGAAAGAGATAAAGTCAGAAAACTATTAGCAGCAAAGAAACACTGTAAACTCGTATTAAAAACCGATCAACCAGCTGCTTATGCAATTGCTTAGCAAATTATAGCAAATATGGCAAAATTATAGCAAAAATATAGCAAATATAGCAAAATTATAGTAAAAAAACGATAAATTGAACATTAGTGGTTATTATGACATAATGAGGCTTAAAATCATCATTCTTTCGCAACAGTTTATTATTACGGGCTGTATTGGATATGCCATATTATGTTATGTTAGACTTAAATATCTCCTTAGGTATTACATTATGGAATGCGACGAACTCATCGAACAAATGCTCAAAGATGAGCCAGATCAAGATGTAGATAAATCCTTAGATAAACATAGAGAAAGACTCGCTGCTTTGGCAGCCGGTGGAAAATGTTCCCAATATTTGGGGGAAAATTATACCATCGAAAAAATTGATAACATGACCAGCGAAGAAATTAAAAAACTGTACGCGCGTTACGAGTCTAGACTGGGAGCTACCATGACTAAAACGATAGGGTCGACTATGTTACAACTATACACAGTCGTAGCTAGTATCCCGGCAGAACATTGCATGTATTTATGCGAATCTCTCGAGAAAGACCCATTCATCGAACACGCTATAAGCTCAGTGAGCTGTGAGTTTTATCATAGATACGGAATGTTCTTAGCTCCACTCACCACAGCTTTAATAACGGCTAGGTTTTGTCAATTTAAACATACATGCCCACTTAATAATAATGGAGACTCAATAAGTGACACCACAACAGATTGCGGAAACACAATCACAACAAGTGACACCACAGATTGTACAACAAGTGAACGAGGAAATACAATCACAACAGATTGTGAATGAGCATGCCAGAGTGACGAGGAAGAACCCACAAAAAATCTCAGCCAGAAGAAAGGGCGGGCTGGCGAGGAAAGTGAAACTAATGCATAATTCATATATTGAACATAGTCGTCCGATTAAAACTTGGGCACTAGTAGGAGTTGTTGCTATAGCGGTGGAATGGTTGTTTTATAAGACCGGAGAAGAGAAAACATCACCCCCGATTACACAACAAGTTCAATTAGAGGTTAGCCCCCATATAATGCTATAAGAAGCATGACTACTCCAGTTACAGACGGTAAAATGTTGGTAAATGCAATGTATCATTCAGCGGTGGTCAGTGGCTTGGCCATTGGCTATGCTCGTATAGCTAAAATGATTACTAAAGCCACACCACGCAAGCTAGATTTTAATGGTTAAGATATCGGTATGGCCATTGTTGATAGGATTGGCAATGGCTACAAAAGATATGCTCATCAAACAAGGGCTTATTCCCCGGAGGACATAATGAAGTAATTAAACATTTGAATATATTATATTCATATAACTATGGCAACAATTGCGATGATGGTCGGTGGAGGTGTTGTTAATGCTCTAGCTTTTTCGGGGAGTAATTATCTGTTTTCTACTTTGAGGAAACCAAACGCTAAAGAAGTTGAAGAGGAGTGTAAACGACATAATAAAGCATTAGAACAACTCGAAGCAGCCCAGTCACAATGGACCAGACACAGAATGAAGAGATTATATTTTATAAATGAAGTAGGCAGGGACATTCAATTCAAACGTTTAAGGATGTTGAATCTGCCATGCACGAATACTTCTTCGTTTATGGAAAAAAACTTGACCCTATGCCCAAACCAACAATAAGTCAGTTTTATACACAAAAAAACGCGAGATCGCATTCATCATGTAGGGATTGACTGGTGTGGCTATTTATAGCTACACAATAACTAATGCATAAACCATGACCTAGTTAGGGCGGGCGGGTGAGTCGTATCAGCCATGTCACACTGACTCACCAGTGGAGATGTTAGGCTGGGCATGCATTTAGACAAATGATACTAGAAGTGTATATTTATCACAATGGCAAGAGGCACATCAAGATGTAAATTCATACGCTTGGGCTGATCACAAATTTGTGGAAAGAGTTGTATGTCGGATTTTTGTGGAATCCACTCCATTGCAATTAGAAAAGGGCACATTAATCATTCGTGTTCTGTATGTGGTTCGTCACGATATGGCTGGAATATTGCCGATGTGACGTAAAGCATTAACTCACTCACTCACTCTGTATGTGGTATTTGGGGTCAAAGGTAGTTACTGTTTATGTAAGAATCACGGTGCTGACAAGAAACGGTTTCAAATTATTTATGAGAGGAAAAAGGCTTACCGAAATGAGATAAATAGACTGGGTAGAATTCAAACCAATTAGACATTAGTTCACATGTATTTATATATCACAATGACTTATGTTGTCAGACAGCTGAAAGCTTTAGCAAAGCAACATGGTCTACGTGGATATTCTCAAATGAGAAAAGCTGAATTGATCGATTTACTCGGTTTGGAATCCAAACAAACCCCAGACTGTTAGAGAACTCAAAGCTCAAGCAAAAACCAGTGGGCTGAGAGGTTATTCTCTATGAAAAAAGCTGAATTGATCGCTTTACTAGATAATAATGATGTTGATAATAAATCAGTTGACGATGTTGATAAAAGACAACAAGAATTAAAATTTGTACCTTCATCCGCCGGCATTGGTAAATATATAAGAGGTTGGAAGATGGATATTAATTCCAACATGGATGTTAATGATGTTAAGCCCATCATATCGAGTAAAATTAAAGAGGAATTAGATGATTTACATAGTATAAAATACCAGCTGACGATTAAAATGTCATTGAGTAAAAGTAACGCTGACGATAGCACCGAATATACTGAACCATATTTCCGGAGCAATCAAGAAGTTATAACTGAATCCGATACTATAAATGCATCATTAGATATATCAATTCAGAAAATACAGGAAACTTTAGAACGCTGGACTAATAGAGGTTCGGGTTGGGGTGTGGATAAAATTGATAGTTTATATTTAGATATAGCAAATTATATGCCCTTCGAAGGTGGATCTTATATAGATTTACCCCCGTATTATAAAAAAAAGAAGCCATAATTAATGTAAAAATAAATCTGATGACTTAAGAATGATGATAAGATCTGTATTGTTCCCCGCAGATTCTAAACTTGCAAATAGACCTTCTAGCTATCCCCCAAACGATGGACTAAACCTCGATGGTATAGACGAACCTACAACAATCTCACAAATTGATAAGGTGGAAAAGAAAAATAATTTAGCTATAAATGTTTTCGCACATTCTTCTAAAGGAATTGTTGTACACAGGATAAGCTCCGCTCCGGAACATATTCCCAGAATCAATTCATTTCTGATCGAAAAAGATGGAAATATCATTATACATGGATAAAGAGTTTAAGCAGACTATTATGCGATTAAACAAAACATGCAGGAAAGAAATATTTCTGCGAAAGATGCCTACATGGGTACAGCAGACAAGATCTATTAGAAGCGCATAAAGAAGACTGCAGAGGTGTTGGACAGAATGCTATCAGGATCGATATGCCTAAAAAGGGGAAAAATATATTAAAATTTGAACATTATTGTAATCAAATGCCAGTACCATACGTAATTTACGCCGACTTTGAAGCGCTTTTCAAACCCATAGAAAATAATCAAGATAATAATCAAGATAGTAGTTTTACACACAAAACTCAATAACATATTCGTTGTGGGTTTGGATATATAGTTGTAAGGTATGATGGGAAAACAAACCCGCCCATCATTTACAGAGGTCCCAATGCAGCGGGAAAGTTCCTAGAATATCTACAAAATGAAGAGAGAATAATCAGGGAAAAGTTATCTTGAAGGAATCTCATGTGTATGACGAGGGATGATTGGAGGGCCTATAAGCAAGTCAACTAGTTTGTCATGTTTGTAATTAACCACTGAATGGGGATTCCGTAAGAGATCATTGCCACGTCACGGGTAATTATCGGGGAGCCGCGCATAACGAGTGTAACTTGAAACTAAAAATGAATTCTCAAACAATACCCATCCCCGTTGTGTTTCATAACCTTAGAGGATTTGAATCTCATCTCATCATGCAAGCTATCTCAAAGACTGACGGTGGCTTAACGTGCATTCCTAATAATATGGAAAAATACATATCGTTCTCGTTGACTAAAACCATACATTATACGCACAAGGATGGGAAAGCCAGAATAAAGCAAAGTAATGGACTTAGATTCATAGACTCCGTACAGTTTCTGTTATCTTCCCTGGACAATTTAGCTAATGCGAACAATCCCGATGACTTTGCGATAACAAATCAATATACCGATCGGATAACTCGTCATTTGTTGCTGAGAAAAGGTGTATATCCTTACGAATATATGGATGATTGGTCTAGATTCGACGAAACTAAATTACCACCCCTTGAATCATTCTATAGTAACTTAACAGAATCTAAAATAACAGATGCCGATTATGAACACGCTCTGACGGTCTGGGATAAATTAGGTTGTAATAATTTAGTGGAAGGATATGATCCGAGTAAACCCGACACGCATATATTATATCTCGACGCTAACAATTTGTACGGATGGGCTATGAGTCAACCTTTACCCACGGGTGGTTTTGAGTGGGTCGATGTGAATGATAACCATAATATCAATGTGAATAAAGGGTACATACTAGAAGTTGACTTGGAATATCCAAATTCGTTACATAAAGACCATAACAGTTATCCGCTAGCTCCCAAAAGATTAATGGTGAATAGAGATTGGATGTCGGAATATCAACATTCCTTGATGGGTAATACAAGGTTAGCTAACGTAGAAAAACTTGTACCAAATTTGATGGATAAGACAAAATATATAGTTCACTACAGAAATCTCCAGTTATATCTATCGTTAGGCATGAAACTAAAGAAAATACACAGAGTTCTAAAGTTTGATCAAAGCCCTTGGATGGAGCCCTATATAAGGCTGAACACAGAATTAACAAAGATAGCTACCAGCGATTTGGAAAAGAATCTATATAAGCTCATGAATAACTCAGTATTTGGTAAAACTATGGAGAATCTAAGGAAGCGTGTTGATGTTAAATTAGTCAGATCTAATGAGGAAGAAAGACTCAGGAAACTTAGAGCCAGTCCGGCTTTTAACAGATATTCAATTAGCCGCGTTGCATATGCAGAAGAGTAATATAAAATTCAACAGACCGGTGTACGTCGGTATGAGTATTCTTGACTTGTCAAAACACTTAATGTATGACTTTTATTACAATGAACTTAAGAAGCAATACGGCGATAGATGCGAGGTGTTATATACCGACACAGATTCTTTGTTGATGGAAATACAAACCGAGGATGTGTATAAAGATATGGCAGAAAAAATAGATATGTACGACATGAGCGATTACCCGAAAGATATTCCACTGCACAGCGTAGTAAATAAAAAGGTGTTAGGTAACATGAAGGATGAATGTGCTGGGACCCCTATAGTGAAGTCCGATAATGGAGAGATAAGAAAAGCTAAGGGTGTTAAGAAGTATGTTGTAAAAAAGCATATCAAACACGAACAGTATAAAGAAGCATTATTCAACGGTAGAACGTTCAAACACGAGATGAACTCTTTAAGAAGTTACAATCATAGGATATATGGATTAAGAATGAACAAGACATCATTATCCCCCTCAGATACAAAGAGATGGATTGATAATGATGGTGTAACTACCTATGCTTATGGTTATGGTGGTAATACCGTACCGTCGGGAACTATGAACAACTCTTCTCGTACAAATGCCCTGCCCGGTCCATCTTAAGATAATAAAGAATAGGCTCTCCTTCTTTCGTTACCAATCGACTAATGTTATATGTCTTAAGGGACCAAATCGGATCGGTTGCGCGACGTAGGCCTCCTTCGACTTCATTGGGCTGGTATAAATATCTTACCCTTACTCTATCCTTTGCCTCTCCTCAGTGCTGAAGATTCGGAAATCACGGATTTCATTTTAATCGTATCGGATGGTTTCTTCCCGATTAATCTCGTTATTTCATTATTCAGCGCTGATACAACAGCTGATAATCGTGTCACCCATTCGGTTGATCTCAATCGCTCGGATTTCATTTCAATCCCATATTGATAGCCAAACAAACGCTCCGCTAATGTCCTGTTAAATCTTTCAACGATAGCTTGACTACGGTGGGCCTCTTTTTCATCACTCCTGATTTCGACATCGTGCTTTGTTAACAGTTTAGTTACCGATCCCATAAATTCACAGCCAGGATCTACTTGAAATAGCTTAGGCCATTTTAGTGGTCCTCGTTTATATATGCGACTCAGTGCATTAGCTACTTCTGTTGAATCTTTCGAGGTTAATGGCTCAGCCTCTTTGTATCGACTAGCCACATCCACTATGGTTAAAGCATATTTATACGTTTTGCGTCTTACCTTATCGTGGGGAAGAAACAAGAGGTCAGCCTGATGAACTTCATTCATTGTAAAAATATCAAACTTCTTCCTCGGTATATAATGCGGTGCTGGTAAGTATATTTGCCACATCGCTTGTTTCTTTAACCAATCCTTGGCCACATCTTTAGATACCTTAGCCGCGGTGGCTAATTATTTTATTGCTCCTATACCTTTCCAATATCCTTGTGGGCTATAGAAAATTTTATCCATTATTAATTAATATTGATGTTTCTTTTAATACGAATCATGACTATCGTTGAATCGCATCATCATTTACACATAAAAAATTTCGTCTGTAGCGGTGGTATAGGTACATAAATCTGGCTCCAGTGGAGTTGCGGCAGAGTCACCATTACCTATACTACTACAGTCAATGCCAAAAACATTTTCTTTTCCTTTTTAGTCTACTAGCCCGAACTTGGCTATTTAGCATAATATTTTTGTATCCCTGTGTTATGGGTTTTCAGTTGAGAAACAGTTGTAGTTTATACTAGTTTCCACTCTGAACAACTGTAAAACATATCACTTATAAAAGACAACTTTCTCTTAAACATGTTAAAAAGAAGCCATGATCTGTGTATTTTCAATGTACCATCCCCCATTTTCAATGCTACACAAATCTAGTGAGAGTAATCACGATAAACATGGACGTCCTAAAATTTATGATGTCCGAAAACCTATGATCCGACAATACATTTAAATGTTATAACATGGACTTGTTATAGCTGATCTTACAAAATCAAACATAATTTTACTAGACTCAGGCTTCAGACCAGTGGCCAAAGTCACACACTGAAACAATAAATATACTTAGTACTAAATCAATATTTGCTAAAGATAGGAGAGTCTCATACCAAATGATGACTTTGTCTCGGACACAACCTGAAACAAGACTAACCAAACTTTAATATCCTATGGAAGTCCATAGTAGTTTGGTGTTAAAGTTAAGACTTCTTCACTAGAAGATAATTTGGGCTCCTAAATATTAATTTTCATAAGACAATGTAACACACAAAGTGTAGAACACAATTAAAAACATGAAAGGAAAAGTGTACCAACTGTGCATTTAACTTTTCAAATACAAAATATAAATAAAAGTAGTGGATAACAATAAATAAACTCAACAATAGTTTCTTCAGATAGTAAAGTCTACATCTGAATTAAGACTAATCCAAACTTCCATTACAGATCAGTAATCTACATTTCTTCAGTATCAGGCAGAATTGGGAGATTATCAAGGCTACTTTTTATTATATTTTACAATTTAACGAATGAAAAATCTTGACGTAACTTATTTCCCAGATCAAATGTTAGTGCTATAAAAAGGGTATAGTCTGACTGCATGTACTCAGCACAATACAGTACCAGATCTGATTTGTACAAATTGTATTATGCAAGATGCAATTCAGACATAAGATGAACTAGACGAAAACAAGTTGGATTGTTATGTTACCATTATTTCTATTAACAGTTTATGCCTGAAAATTGAAAGTTTTTATCGGCCCAACAGCAAGTTGATGAAAGAGACGATGACAGTTCTGGTTCCACCATATGCTACTTTGTTTTGAATGATCATTTATTCCAAGAAAAATGGTTGCATTTGTTTCCTTGGCTTCTTTTAGAAATTAACCCCACTTCTTTCAAATGGGCACACCCATCGTGTGTGACTTACTACTATATGAAGATATTGATGACAGATTTCACTGCTCACAGTCCATGCAGAAAGGGATCAGTGATCATGGCTATGGGTAAAAGCTAAAAAGGCATATCAACAAAAAGGCACCTTTCCTAAAAGCGAAAACGGCTACTACTGCCTGGCGAAAACATCACCTTATTTATTTTTTTTACCTTGGTACTGAAATAAATTAAACTAAACTTACTGTGAAAACATCATATGCTTTGATTTAAGTTTGAAGTAAGATAAATGAAATTAAACTCACAGGGTCTTTTAATGGGCCAGTTTTGTGAACTGCTATGAAACACTGCTACTACATATATCGCTCTTATCGTTATTAAAAATAGAGGTGCTCTTTTCGCCCGACAATTAGTACCCGGTAACTGTTTTTGCCAAAAGTGGTGCTGTTTTCGCCCGAGAAATTGGTGATGTTTGAGCCTGCATCCATGGCTATGGGGTAATATAACATTTTGACTATATATGGCTTCCTTGCATTTGGAAGTCTGTAAGCATCATTTAGAGACACCATTGCTGGGAACAGTCAAGCAAAGGTTCAGCTTTTAGGCCTTTTTGTTTCAGAGGAGATTTGAAAATGCAAATGTTAACAATGAACAGGAAAATGGATGCATCACCATGATCAGCTGTAACTTTACTGGAATTTCTGTTTATATTTGTTTCAATTGTGTATTATTGATTTATGTATCAATTAGGGACACTGTCAGGGTTAAACATCTCTTTCTCTTGACAACCACCCTAAGACACTTATCCTTTTCAGCTTGCTGGACTTGCCTACCTTTAGCATACAGTACCACAAACTTTTCAAACATGTCAAAATGCCCTATGACGTAATTTGTAGTATTATGTTGCCAGTCACACCACCGAAACAATGCCCTGTGATGTCCTGGGTCATTGAGTGTGCATAAGCTCTTCCCAGTGATCTATCATCTCTACACGCAATGTCATTGAATACACCCAGCAATATTGAGAGTTTTGAATATTTGTTTACTAAATATAGCCTGCGGCAGCTCATTTTAGCAGCCACAAATTTATGAAAGCACTAATATTTTCAATATATTTCATATTTCTTGTTTTACGAAATTCAAGTGGCAAAAATTATTATAAATGGGAACTAATATACACATATTTTTTTGTCGATTCATTAATTTTCATTATTATACACAGGAATGCAGTTTATAAGGTATATCATACTGGTGCTGAACACATCCAAATGTTGCCAGTCTTAGGGTAGCTTAAAGGGGCACTGATCTAACGCAATTCCCGGACTGGTGGTTGCCTTTGTTATTGTTTTTTTCCCTGTGAGTACCCGGATGATACGCAACGCAACTGAGCGTGACCAGAGACTGGGCTACCATCTGCAAGGACAGCTAAATAAACTTGGAGGCTGGAGGCAATATTTGTTTTATGCATTTTTGCATAAACACTGATTGGTTAACTGTGATCTATAAAGATTCCAACAAAGGGCGCATGTTAAATAATTTCTTCAGCCTAAACAAACAGACAAAAAGAACGGCGGAGCTCATCGGATGTCGTCATTTGGAAATACCCCAGATGGTTATAGTTTAATACTTAAAAAAAGTAGCCATGCAGTGAAAGCATTTTTGGATTTCGGATTGCGTCGATACTACGATTACTACTCCCTTGTTGTCATCCACGTTTTCTGGTATAACCCTACACTTGTGTATTTGTCGTCATTCACTTGATGCTAAGTTAATGAATTTATTACAGGTACCTGACAAAGGTTCCCATTTGGCATTTATTGTGTCTGGGGTAATTATTCAATCTAAATCCAGGTTTGAAGTGAGGTGAAATGTGTGTTGCATGTGGCAGCCCAGCAAGAGATGAATGATCAGTTGATTTACTTTTTTTGTAAATCAACGGATTGTTCCTAGCCATCAAAGGATTAACAGAAAATATGTTGATTGATTAATCACTGTTATCTTGCACAGTGGATATGTCAAAAGTGAGTGTTTACATGTCTAGGTTTACTAAAACAAAGGGAATACACTCATATCATGGCGTGAAGTGCCGATGTAAAAACAACATACATTGTTCAAAGGGTTAACTGATAATATGTTGATTGATTGATCATTGTTATCTATCACTCAATGGATTTTTTAGGAACCGTGGATGTTATGAAAATAGTTGTCATGTGGGCTTTCTCAGCCGACCTTTGAGACTTGACACCTATGTGAAACACCTGAAACAATCCAAGTGATCAGTTGAGAAACGAACACGGGTTATAATATCCCGAAACGATATATATCTTTTACAATATTTGATTGTTACAGAGACACGTGACATCGAATAAGTTTCTTTGTACAGCTGCAGACGAGTGGGATATTGTTGCTTTGTGTGGATATTCACGGATATATTCCTCGAACAGGGAAGCTGCCTAAACTTTATACACATAAATTTGGTAGGTTGTAATTATGGTATTTGCATTTTGTTTTCCTTCATTTGAACCGATTCATTCTTGTTTCTCTACGTCTTGGTTGGGAAATTCTTCAATGCGCGATAGACGTTGTTTTCACAGGTCTTTTCCTTTGTAAGCGTGTATATATTACTGTCAATTTGTAAAATGTGATTTTCTCTGGCAATTTATAAAATGTGTAAATATTTCAGTCATTTTGACTAAAAAATCTGTCCAGATTGATTAAGACGATCAAAAGGGCCTACAAACATCACAACAGATTATTATGTAGGATTAGAAGCCAAACAACATAGAAATGTACTTTTCAACGTAACATTTTCAGTCTCTTGGTGATGACATTAAACATCAAAATGTTTGGAATTCGTTATCATAATAATACAGATGGAAATGTTTTTCAGTCACTTTATAAATTACCTGAATATTTAGACGTTTAATAAATTTATTACACATTTTGACAGTAAAACAGAAAAAAATATACACACTATAAAAAAAGCAATGCTCAGGTGAAATATTTACTTTGTGTTGCAAGTCAAAATAGTGTAAATGAAAATCGCAAAATTACCACGCAACTGACTTATCAAAACTTCGTCACTATTACCATGATTACCGATGCTACGCACAAAGATACCTACATTTCCTTATTATCTCGAAAACTATATTTCATTTTGTTGATCAATGTGACCATACGCCCTTATTACTACCCATAACAGTGACTAATACGCTTACGAATGGTGCAGCAGAGGTTGCAAACTAGTCTAGATTTCTGCTATACATCTGGGTACTCACTGGGAAAAAACAATTACAAAGGCAACAACCAGTCCCAGGGAATTGCGTTAGATCAGTGCCCCTTTAACCCAAACTCTATCCTGAGCCCTTGGATTCCCTTTACAATCAATCACCTCTTTACAATCATTAGGGTTAGGTACTCGTTTACATGCTATTAGATTACCTGAAAGCTATCCTTAGCCCTTGGATCCCCTTTACGATCTATCAACCTTGGCTTTACGATCATTAGGGGTAAGTACCCATTTCGTGGCTATTATAGATTCTATAGCAGTTCCTAATGTTCTTCACACAAAAACATCAAGATAAAATGGTTTAGTGTTAAATATTTTGGCTACTGGAAACTGTCCTGGATTATTCACACAAGCCACTTTCACATGCTACATTTATTCAGTACTGATTGAAAAGCGAACTCACCCGTGTCATCATTAGCCATGCTTATGCCTCCCTTGTTCCTTACAATTATCCACATTATCCTTAAAGTGTTCCCTATCACATTTCTGCCACAAAAATTGGAGCATCTTTAGAAAATAGTACCACAACTTCTCGTGAGGATGATCTCTGCCGTAGGTCACTGGTCGCAAAGACAAATAACCACTTTTCGGGTGGTAGGGAACACTGCATTCCTGTGATTAATTATGAAAATTAAAGATTAAATTAAATTAAAAGATTAAATATAAAAATTAATAATATAGGCGGCTAGGCCTATGTATATTAAATCATAACAAGTCCTCAAACAAGGAAGTCAGTCATCAACGTGATTCCATTTTCAATTTGTGAATAGTAAGAACAATTCCTAGGCCACCCATAAAATAAAGGTCACATTAAATTAGTGGTGGCAAATAAACTACCCATACCCTTCATGTTCGATGGTTGAAAGAGAACTTTCATTTTGACAGTTCTCCATACCAGGAGGGATGGTATCTGACCCCGAATCGTCCACTTGGTTTTGGTCATCTTTTGAGTGAGACCCTAGTCTTTCTATGTAAACTTGGGTCACTGCACTGCTGTCAGTGGGTCCATCTTCGTCTACAAACGTCATTAAATCTTCAAAAGAATCGGTTCCTTTATTGCTGTCGTTGCTATCAGTAAATTCCATAGCGAAAACCGAATGGACCGAACAGAATGTTTCCGGACGTAAACTCTTGCCTATGTTAGAATTTATCCTATTGGTTTACTATCCAGACAAGTGACCAATCAAAGAGACGATAACGCAGGCCAAAGCGGAAGCGGAAACAGAATTGCTGATCGCATAATCGTCCTTTTTCCGGTAGCCATCCAAAATGGTGAGGACGTACAGATACCTGTCTTGCAAATCTGATGCATCCAGTTTAAAATATAGGCAAAAAGGACATACTTTTGTTTTTAATGTTCATTTTACACGTTGTTCTTTTATGTTTACTCTATATTGTGAGTCTATTGTAGACCAGATGTGTGATATGGCTGATTTGTTTAGCCCATGTTGGATACGTTTCGATTGTATTCACATGTGTTGTCACAGATCAGCAGATAGATACCACTAATATATCAAGCATTTCAGTTCCGGTAGGTATCGTCTTTTGAAGTCTTTACATCTCAAATGTACATCCTCTAGCTGTGTGTAAACAACTTGCCACGAATAAGTGGAACACCTTTTCCAACATAATATAGGAGGGGAGGGAGTGGGGGACGGACGACACCCCGACACCACATATACGCGCAAATACTTTTGGCATTGGGGCCTGTATTTAATATGCTATCAACAGTGACCTAGTACTGATGACAGGTATGCCTCCGGATCTCTCGTACACTGGTTTAATATTTCAATGATGTAACTGTAAGGGGTTGTAGTAGGCTCACGCCAAATCATTTACTATCAGAATTATTTTTAAGCATGTTTGTATAGCTAACATGACTCTTTCCTTTCATAAAGCAACCATGAATGACTGTTAGTCTAAAAATAAGTATCAAATTTAATAATGTTAATGCAGCTGCTAAAACAAAGTTAGCCGTGTCGTGATAACGTGCAATGCCATATCAGTTCCAAATAACAATGGCCCCAAAAGGTTTCCATACTTTCTGTAGTGTGCACAACATGTTATCTACAGGGTTGGTGCAGGGATTTTAGAATATTGAGCCTTGTTGTGGTTAACACCAATGAAGGTCTGTAAGTAATCAAGTATGAACCAGACAGACCTGTGATTAAGATCAATGGCATCAATCTATAAAATTGCAATATGATGACATGCATCAACCTAGTCAGTGAGCCTGATCACTAGTGGTGTAACGATACGGCGATACAGTATTGTATCCCGATGCACAGCCCAGAATACGATGCATCGATTTGGAAAGCATGTATCGCGATACATACGATATTTTCATAACACAGTTATACCTACCGTATTTTCTAGAGTATAGTGCGCACTTTTTAAAAAAAAAACACAGCTGTGTAGAAGGGGTTGCACATTTTACACGAATTAATGAGTTTTGATGTTTTTCCCCCATGGAAAGACATTACCGTGAGCACGTAACACTGGAAATACCATGTCAACAAATCCATACTGAAGTTCGCAAATTATTCATGTAATTACACTGTCTGGCTATAAAAAAAAGTTTTCTTTGTATATCTGGACTCATGTTTGTAACTTATTTCATTAATTTTATTCAAAATTCCTTTTAATATTGTTTTAATTAATTTCTTCCCCCATGGAAAGACATTACCGTGAGCACGTAACACTGGAAATACCATGTCAACAAATCCATACTGAAGTTCGCAAATTATTCATGTAATTACACTGTCTGGCTATAAAAAAAAGTTTTCTTTGTATATCTGGACTCATGTTTGTAACTTATTTCATTAATTTTATTCAAAATTCCTTTTAATATTGTTTTAATTAATTTCGGCGAAATCGTGTGTGAAGCGATCGGAAGATCGCACAACTCACCGTTATTAACAGCAACCACGGTCGGATTACCGCTATTGACGCTTTGAAAGGAATTTTAGTTGACAGAGAATGGATACATATATCATAAATGCCATACTTTGATTCGTTAAAAGTCAGATTTGTTTTTGTCGGACGATTCTATGTCAACACGTCATTCTCGCGATCACGTGCACGGGAGCCTTGACTTGACAGTGACAGGTCAGACTGGTTCCATGTAAAAAATAATACCCGGCAATAGCGATCAGCTGCTTCGCTTAGGGTTATTATTATTTTAAATATGTTTAGTAAAAGCTGCATCTAAATTAACAATATATTGGAATATATTATTCCTGATAAAAAAATAGTTTCAGATACAACTTTGCCGATCCTTGCATTAAAATACTGTAAAGTTATATCATTGGCTGTGTCTTGACCAAATCACTGGTAGATTCTAAGAAAACATGTGTACATGTACAGATGATTGCTGTGTCCGGCTTAGTTTACGAGAAAATACAGAAGGTAATCTTAATCCCTGGATATAAAACAATGCCTAGCTGAACAAAAAATACAATTTAAACGGTAAATCAACATGTCTGGTGATTTTTATCTCAAATTTCGAATTTGTACTGACGAAGTTTCATATCACCCGTTCGTTTGCTGGACTTCGCTAAAGTGGTACGGTGTAATTTTTTTCTGCGCATAATATTCAAATTTCTTTTTTTCCAAAATATTGAACCCGCTAGAGGGGCGTACGCACTATACTCAAGAAAATACATGAAATACATGGGCGGATACAGCCTTTTTGAAAAGGGGGGATGCACAATTAAGATCTATTTATTGTCTTTGGTGGTAATTTATACAGAAATAAAGATTTTTTTCGAAATAAAAAGGGGGTTGGAGGTGCGCCCATGAAATACTTTAACAGTTTCAAAGCCAGTTTGTTGTTTCAGTAAAACATACTGTATTGCTGACAATTTGCTATAACAGTAAATAAACACCTTATATCTTCTTCAACTGTACTTGTCACATCTTTTAGATAGCAGAAAGACATCAACTTGGCTTAGTTTGTACCAGTAAACACTGTATTGTGATATGTATCGTATCGCGACCCTCCCGTATCGTTACACCTCTACTGACCACCAGATCCTATAAGTTATCGCTTAAGACAAGCACGGGAAGCTAAACACCATTTATAACCTGGATCTTCTTGGGATGGCGCTATGTTACAGACAAGCAAAGTTAGTGACGTTTTGACAGACTTGATTAAAATACGAAGGCTCCACCTGCTTTGATCATGTTGATGAGTGAAATATTTCTTACCAATTTGTGATGTTTTCAGGGTTATCGAGGACGGAGGAAAGTGCTTAAAAGAGTTACGGCTCCAAAGTCATGGATGCTGGACAAACTTGGTGGTGTCTTTGTAAGTTTCTAAGTTTCAGATAATGAGCATTATGATCTGTACACCATGCACATAGCAGTGATCAGCATATACAATGGTATATGAATTAAAAATTGGAGAGCCAACAAGTAATTATGAACATTTTGTCCTCCAGCTTAACAACTTGCAGGGTATTCTGGATTATAGAATAAATGTAACTAACAGAACCTCATATACTTATCTAAATTTGCCAATTTTCATTAGTCCTATCATGATAATTTCAAAGTAGATTGTGCCCCATCTTAGAATTATTCCATCTTTATAGTAGATATCATTTTTACACACTTCAGTAGGGAATTGCAGAAAATATTCACTCTGCTTTCTTTTAATTGTTAATTTGATTACAGGCTCCCCGTCCCAGCACTGGTCCTCACAAGCTGAGGGAGGCACTACCAATGAGTGTGCTCATGAGGAATAGACTTAAGTATGCCCTCACATACAATGAGGTCAAGAAAATTGTCAACCAGCGACTCATCAAGGTTGATGGCAGAGTTCGCACAGACAAGAACTTTCCCACAGGATTCATGGGTAGGTGGTATTGGTTATTTCACCAAAGTGGTAACATCTAAGACATGCTAGGTATAATCTGACCCACACAACGATGCAAAACATTTTGTTTTGAATTATATATACACAGGGATGAGAATCTTCCGCAGATCCTCAAATTTGTTAAAATCTGATGGCTTCCCTAAACACGCCCAAATTATGGACCACGCTCCATTGCAATGAAGTTTCAGCGGAAAAGGAAAATATCCTTTCTCATCCCTGTATATATACTCAACTGCAAACGAAGCACAAGTCTATAAGGTGTTGAACATACGTATTTTCAAATACTTGTGAACACAATATTTAACAGCTGAGAATGTCAAGCCTACCACTAGCGACTAATGGCGACGCATCTGTGCATCGAGTGCACCAGGCTGTTAATGAAAGCCATGGGAATCTGGGCCGATATGCGTAGAAAAGCTGCTCTCAAATCCGCATCTGTTGTCAGCCTTGGTTAGAAGTCATTGAGACGTCTTTGGATCTCGTCCCACAAGTGTTCTATTGGATTCAAATCCAGACTGAGGGCATGATGATGTTATCCTGCTGTAGGTTGGCTCTAGCTGTATGGGGATGAGCGTTGTCTTGCTGGAATATATGGCTTTTGTGATGGGCGAATAGGGAAATACATAAGGTCTGAGGACTTGGTCAATGTAGCAATGCGCTGTGACACCATTACCCCTCTGTCTGCGCCAATATTTTGGAAGACCACATGCACAGTTCCTTGGTTCAGTCCCATGTCGCCCCATACCTTGATGCTTGGGCGTCCCCATGGGTTTCTTTGAAGCACACAAGAATCTGCAAATCGTTCACATTTGACCTTTTGTTGACACAAAATAACGACTTTCGTCAGATGACATTCCTCCATTGCTGATGACGCTAATGTTTACGCTATGTTGCCCATCTGAGTCATACCTGATAATGTTGATCTGTCAGGATGGGCACTTGAGAAGGTCTCTGAAAAAAGATGCTGCTGCTTATACTCAAGAAAATATACAACTGCTATATATCTTTTTTGAAACAAAATTACAAAATAAGCCTGGTTTACTGTTACTTATAGACTTTAAAAAATGGTTTTGATACTGTTTCAAAACAATTTACACTGGAAGTGGAAAGGGGATGTAGACAAGGAGACCCATTGTCTCCATATCTTTTCCTGCTCATTGCAGAAACTTTGGTAATAATAATTTGTGATAATAATGCCATTAAAGGTATCAAACTGAATAATGTGGAACTGATGAAAGTTTAAATACAATGATTGACACCCTAACACTCCACAAACATTGGATACCAGCGAAGATCCGGGCTAGAATAGGTCTTCAGCAACCCATGTTTGTCGTAAAAGGCAACTAACGGGATCTAGTGGTTAGGCTCGCTGACTTGGTTGATGCAATTGCGTGAATCGATGTTCATGATGTAAATCACTGGATTGTCTGGTCCAGACTCGATTATTTACAGACCACAGTCAAATAGCTGGAATATTGCTGAGGGTAGCATTAAACAACAAGCAAAACAAAGCACAAACATTGGAGAACTGCTATCGGAACCTCGAGTTTTGTAACCATCAGTTTAAAAAACTGATTTCATTATAAGAAATTGGATTTTAAAGGGAATTTACGCTATTAAAGATCTCTGTAATGAAGATGATATAATGCCCTTCAATGAACTTAAAAGAAAATACCAAATTAAATGCACAATTATTGACTCATAACAGGTCCTATTAAACATACCAAAATCCTGGAAAGATGCTATTAGCATGATTAGAAATGATGACATATCTTACATAATCTACATTTAAATACAACTTTGATAGACTTACTTGTAGCGCCTAAAGGCTCCTGATATTTTTATAAGATTATAACTACAGCAAATCTCCCATCAGTAAGTGAAAAATGTGATACCATTCTTGACTGAGATATATCATGGAAGAATGTTTTTATCAGATACAGAAAATGTAAACTTACTTGATTTTCTATGTTAATTTATTCATTCTAGTTACTATCTCTATTTTGAACATGAACAATTTCCACAAACGTGCTGTAAGGATTTAGCTTCACACGTAGTTAATGATGACCCCAATACGCATGGCAATATCTTCCCGAGGCAAGTGAGTTAACTGACTATAAAAGTCCAGTTTCCACCCTTGCCGAACTAGGCTGGTATTATGGAGTTACATTTTGACTGGACTAACAAGTCTATGCATAGTCCAATCAAAATCACGCACCGAAATCGAAATCTGGTTCGTAAAGTGTCATGCAGATTTCGGTCGACTACAGGATTTGCAAAGCATGTGCACCGCTAACTTGTCAACAGATATTTTCTAAATCTTTTCATGTTTTTAATCAAGGTGCTCACTTCGCGTTTTATCACAATATAGATCTTCATTAACGATCAGACCGTCTTGACTGGGCGCCGCCGTTTTGTTTGAAGCAAATGCAAGTGATACGAGAGGTTGAATCTGATTGGTCAATAGGAGAGGCATAGAAAGGACATAACTCGTAATAGCCACTGGTGGCGCTACGATCGAGCCCAGGAATTCCAGCCTAGTTTTCAAGGGTGGGAACTG
Source organism: Haliotis cracherodii (assembly GCF_022045235.1). NCBI lineage: Eukaryota > Metazoa > Mollusca > Gastropoda > Lepetellida > Haliotidae > Haliotis > Haliotis cracherodii. The sequence goes on from NW_027266286.1 coordinate 39,359,773, forward strand.
GACTTTTAAAGTCAGTTAACTCTCTTGCCTCGGGAAGATGACATGGCAAATGTAGCCTGCTCATTTCACCATTGGTTAACATTGTTGCACAACTTTGCCAACTTAAGTTTGCTCTCGCTGTATAGGTATGAAACCTACACCTAATAAGTATATTACATCATGTCATGTTTCTCTATGTAAAACTATGTAACATCATATACTAAATTGAATAAAAAATATTTTAAAAAAATAAGAGATTTGCAGCAACCCGCGCAGTCTGACCAGCATTCAGTCTTCCAACAGACTGTTGTCTCCCGTTGGCAGTTAATCTCGCTATTGCTACTGTATCGATCTAATGACTGGCAACCGAGGGTAGCTTTTAAACCCATAGCTATCTCATGCTACTCATGCTGCACATGTATCTTGATTTGCATGAGGAATGTTCGCAACTGCTCCCACAGTCTTTTGTGGGGGTATGTTTGCACTGCTGTTTTTTGTTGGACCAAAAACACAGCAAGCACATGATAAGTATATATTTGTCAGACATACAACATGTACAAAGGAAAGATACCAGCTCACTGGTTCATGTTGTGTAAGAAACTTGCACCTTCTTTCTCTCTACTGCCGATGGGGTTCTTATGAGTATGAAAGTTTATGTATGCTTTACACTTACCAACCATGCCATTTTATATTAATTTTTATTAATATTAATTTTTTTTGTCATTTCTGAAGAAAGAATTGATATCTTTTATTATTATTTTTTATTTATTTTGTTGTTGGAACTTTTGGTGATTCATGAGGATATCTGAGCCTCTTTGGGAGAATAAGACCTAATAGAACATTGGAATCTTGATTCTGCATTGTGTACCATGTGGTTATGTTTGTTTCATTTTGAATACTGAGAATTTCAAACACCTGATTTTGTTTTAGATGTTGTAACCATTGAGAAGACCTCTGAAAATTTCCGAGTCCTGTATGATGTCAAAGGAAGATTTATTGTGCATCGTATAAAGCCAGAAGAAGCAAAGGTATTTATTCTTGAATCATTATTGGCAGTGTTGTTCAGTTTTCAGTGTTAAACATAAATTGACAAGTTTCATAAATTCATACTGTTCAAGTGGCCAGTATTGATTTCAGCCCAAATAATTATCTTCAGATGGTAGCTGACTGTAGATTTCATGCTTTTGACATTACCAACTTTCACAAGCCCTGGAACTCCACGAAAACAAAAAGTGATAAACATTATTTGAAGTGTATGACTAGTGGAGGCCAATCATCCAGCACTTGTCCACCTCATATATAGTGCTCAAAAGAAGTTAAAGAACACCCAACTTTTTCATATGTAAATCTATGATCGTGCCATGACAGATTAACCTATCCTAAAATGACGGTTTTCATTGAGCATGTCTGTGTTCTGGCTGTAATGACTTGAAGTGAGACATCATTTTTGACACCTTTGAATATTGTTAAGCTGATCATGCTGATTGTGTGTGCAGTCCTTGCAATGGTCATTTCATTTGCTCATTATTACATTGAATTGGGATAGCAACCCTATTGAAAATGTAATTTGCCCCCAAATTGCATGACCTTTGCATCCCTCTGGCTCTCTATCTTCTTTGAGCATGTTGAGATGTTTTATTCACTAGATTCAATTCATTATCCCCTGCCCTATTAAGTTGGCAAGTTCTGTGTGGGTAGGGTTCGTTTCCGGAGCATAACTCATAAACCGTTCAATATTTTTTCATGAAACTTTGCAGGTCTATCAGGTACATGCTGAACTGGTGCCTTTTGCAATGTAGACATTTTTATTTTTTATGTTTCCATGGCAACTAGATGGACTTAAGTTCCAAACTCTTCATTTTTTACAATTTCCATGACAAGTTCCACCTCGGTTAAAAAAAGGTTAGGGTTTCTTCAGATGTAATTATGTCATAAAGTCTGCAACTGGGGTGGGGGAATATAGCCACGTTAGTGGCACACTCTTGTTTGTCTTAGTAAGGTTGGCCACAGAATGTTTTCAGGTTATAACAGTGATAAATGTTTCAGATGGCTCATATCGAAGCCTCTCATGTACTTTTGCATGCCTGAGGTCATAATGAAGCCAATATTATGATCTTTCAGACGGTCGCTGACTGCAGATATCATGCTTTTGGCATTACCAAATGTTAGAAACAGTGTTTTTCAAAAATCATGAAAACTGTTTGACATGTGTGTAGTTCCTTGAAAACATTTCCTAAAAAGACTGATGTTTTCAGTACAAGCTCTGTCGAGTGAGAGGTGTTGCAACAGGCCCCAAGGGAGTGCCATACCTCACAACAAATGATGGCAGAACCATCCGCTACCCGGACCCTGTGGTGAAAGTGAATGACACCATCATGGTGGACATTGCTACAGGGAAAATGAAGGATTACGTGAAGTTTGAATCTGGTGAGAGCTTTTTGTTTATGTCATTAGACCACGTATTTCGTTCTACTAAAAATTAGTGGAATATTAATGCATGTGTGAATTGCTCTGTGTTTTGTGTAAGATATGTATTGATATTAGCATGATTGTAATTGAAGTATTTTAGCTCACCTCAGTCCTGAACTGATGATACTGTAAAACAGGAATTTAATGCGACATGAAAATAATGCGAGCTCTTGATTATCGACATAAATGCGCATTTTAAAAATGCGAGTGCCCATACCCTTTCCTAAAAAATTATGCGCTGGATTTGTTCTGTGTTATTTTAATTAATGTAACCTACGTAAATAAAAGCCTTACCTGAAAACGCTTTGTTTGTTTCAAATAAGGTTTTGAGCAGGAACTGTGAGTAGACAGAGATAAATAAAATAACTGTGCACATTAATCCCCTGTCCTTGCTTTTCCAGTGTGAGATTCCTTCCTTCCTTATTTTAATATTATTTAAGCTAATTGCCCGTATGTTTGATGGCCAAGCGTGAGAATGGTTTCCTTGCAGCTATCATTGTGTTAGTGTTGTTTTAGTTGACCGTCTGATGGTACTAGTATATACATTCGGCCCTTTGATGAAAAGAAGTAGAAAACAGGTCAGTGTATCAAATAAGGGGATTATGCTGATAGAGTATTCTCAAATGAAACAACAAGATTGTCACTAGTTGGCTTGTCTGCTCTTGACAAGCTTGTAAAAGACACTGATGGGATATTTCGTGGCTGGCGCCAATCTGGGCTGCTTGACAGGATGTGAACTGACCACTACTCAACCTCACTTTGTGTAGGTGACTTTGTTATTTTGTCTAGTAATTAATTTATCTATTACCTTTGTGACTGATTGTTGTCAGTGGCTGCTATCAACTTGTAATGATCTGATATCATGGTTTTTGATGTAATACTAGTAAATAATACTGAAGTGATTTATTTCGTTTGTTGATTGTTTCCTTATTTTGATGGTACAAAATTAATGTGCGTAAAATTAATACTACCTTCCGTCACTCGCATTTTTCGCATTCATATCCTGTTTTATAGTAGTTGAGATTGGGAATAGGAAGGGATGTGGCACATTTTCTGTAGGCCAACCATTTTTACTGTTTAAACATTTTGGAAATCCAGAGTCCTATGAACATTGCAAATTACATAAATGATCACAGCAATGGTTTCTCTGAAAACAGTCACAAAAATTCTGATCAAATTTTTTGAATTGCAGCCATTTTGGCTCATAACTGAAATGTTTGTAAATACATCATCGGGTCATTTAATATGCAGCAAGTGTGCCTTGTTCTACATTTGTTGTCCCTTGTATGGTGCACATTGCTTACTGTTTAACATGTATGTAGGAATGTAGGTTTCTTTGTGAAAATATATGCCACCATCCTGTGCATTTGATAGAGGTTGCAGTATGCAAATGGTATGTAGGTATTCTGCAATGTGATTTAGGGCTTGTGGTGATCCGGGTAGGAATGTGTCCTCATTGTGTCGTGGATTGGGAACCCATGGTCATTCCTGGTAAGGATTGGTTCAAAGCAACTTACACTGGTTGAAAGTGGCGACTAAAATGGATTGGATGGTAAGGCTCTGTCAATGTCTCCTGATGGTTCCATGCTCATAATATCAATGGTTATATTGTTTGGCCCAGGCTGGATTATCTGCAAGCCGCCTTCATGTAGTTGTGGGGGCGGTCGGGTAGCCTAGTGGTTAAAGCGTTTGCTCGTCACGCTGAAGACCCGGGTTCGATTCCCGACATGGGTACAATGTGTGAAGCCCATTTCTGGTGTCCCCCGCCGTGATATTGCTGGAATATTGCTAAAAGCAGCGTAAAACCAAACTCATTCTCACTCCCTCTCATGTAGTTGGAATATTGCTGAGTTTGGAGTTAAAAAAAACAAAACACAAAAAACACTTGCCTTGGGTGCCCTAGAGCAGTACTTCAATACAATCATGTTAATTGTCATGTCTTCTGCATCAAATGGTTGGAAATTTCAGTGGTATGTATGACTGTTTCAGGCAACCTGTGCACGATCACTGGAGGCCACAACTTGGGACGTGTTGGTGTAATAATCAACAGGGAAAAGCATCCAGGGTCTTTCGACATTGTTCATGTCAAGGATTCCCTTGGACACACATTTGCCACAAGGTATGTTATTTTAGGGCCTTTGTGTGGTGGATAGTGTCTGCTTGGAGAGCAGACGGTCAGTGGTTCTGTCCCCTGGTCGCGTCATACCAATACAGATGGTACTTGTTGTTGCTTTGTTTGGTGCTCACCATTAATGGGGGGAAATACAAGGCCCAATACAGAGTCTGTATGATGTGTCTTGAGTGGAGTTGTCATGTAATTGTTGCAAAACAATCAGAATTGGGTATCTGGGATACCATGAAGTAGAGCATCAGTTTCTGGATACCATGATGTGGGGCTTTACATCTTCAACAGTGATTATAGATGGCTCATATCGAAGCCTCTCATGTGTTTTTGTCCATGTCTGAGGTCATAATGAAGCCTAAATAATTATCTATCAGACGGTCGCTGGCTGCATGTGCACCTGCTTCTGGCATTACCAAATGATAGATACATATTTGATTAACTATAATTAACCTAGTAAGCTCTTAATAATGTATCTGTAACAATGGAGGGGCAATAACAAAATTTCGAATTTGTATCTGGACAAGTAAACATGGTAAACTGTAAAAAAAAAAATCAACTCTGGAGACAGTCTACTTGTACATAATAACACTCTTACTGCCCGTGTTTTTCGTTTGGATGTACTTTACAGGGGTTTTATAGCCTTTGATAAATGGAAGTCATGATGGCCCACATAGTTTTTATGTTTTGCCTTACCTGACGCTACACAGTGCAATAGGTGTAGCATCAGGTAAGTATAAATACATTGCATTTAATCAGAAATGCTCATTTTGTGGGGTTATGTTTCTAAATTTGATGGTCACATTTTCTGGGGTTTTGTGCACATTTTCCCCCAAAACAGGATAGCTGTGCAGACTATGCGCTTTGATTATTTTCCCCCCTAGCAGAAATGTAGCACCGGAAATATCATGTTTCCAAATCCGTACTGTAATACACCAGTTAGACCTGTTATTGCACCATCTGGTTCTAGTCTTCATGGTAATCTGGCCTTATGTAATCTATTTTAGTTTTTATTTATATTTTCTTTCGATTTTCACAATAATTATGGCGAAATACTGCGAACTGAAAGGCAGATCGAACAAACTCAACATTTACAGCAATACTTTGGAGAACCGTTATGTCAAATATGCAGGAATGCAAAACTTTGAAAGTTTTCATATATCCTTGGCTTTTCCTTTCAAGAAAAGTTATTTCATCCTTTTCTAGACTGTAATCAAACAAAAACCATGACTTTTTACTTATCCTGCATTACTCCTTAATGCATCTGCTTACCATATGACTGAAACAGCTGTGCGATGGTCCTAGGCTGAAGAAGAAAAGTTCTTCTCAATAGGTCTGTCTGAATACCAACCTCACACAGCTGTAACTTGATCATGGCGGTCAATGGAAGTAACGTCTCATCTCCACATAACAGCTTGTCATCAGGCGTCTTCTTTTGGTCCTCAATATTTGGCTTTAATTTGTGGTTTGAACTTTTCTTCCACATTAAATTTCATCTGCAATGGGTTTGCGTATACATTTATCTTATTATGCTCGTTTGAATGTGGTACTTAGTTGTGTGCGCAGGCCTCCATTCACATCCACACATCCTTTTTCAACTTCACCAAGAAGACAATTTATTTCTTGGGTTTAGCCACAGAGGCAAGGGTTAGCAAGTTACATGCACTCTACTACCCATGTCCCGTGTAGAGCATGGTATGCAGGGATTGGTTCACCTCGGGCTGTGCTGACATTCTATTGCCAAGAATCCGCTACCAGAACAATCCAACCTGTCCTTCACCAATCTCTACGATTGTGGGGGTTGAAGATGAGGAAGAACTCTTATTGTACCCTGTGCACTAAAGTTTATTTCCGTTCCAAGACTAGGCATGTCACAACATCATATCTCTGTGGTAGCGAGCAGTCATCCTTCCTTCAGGCATATGAAATCGCTAACCTTGATCCTCCGAGAGCGAACTATCATGAGATCAGGATGGTCAGCCCAACCCTGGCTCTTTAGCAGTTGTACTATTAGAGCAATCATGGAAGGATGTTTTTATTGGAAGGTCCTATACTGTCTTCGCTAACCATTATCTAAGATCTGGCACTTGAAGACATCGAAGGCGTTTGTGGTTTTGGGCCTCTGGTTATAGCCCAGGAGGAAACCAAACCCTGGCGCAAATAATGAACTCCTGTCTTACCTGACCTTCACAGTGTTTTCTTCAGCCTAGGACCATCGCACTGCTCTGTTTCAGTAGATGCATTTAGGAGTAATGTAGGATAAGTATACAAATTAAGCAGTCAATGTGACCTTACAAGGTGTGTCCCAATTGGCCATATGGTACTCTCATCAACCCGTAAAAGCGTGCCTAAAGTGTGATCGAAATTCAAACAAGGAAGGAAACACAACTTTTTCAAACCTATATTTAAGTACTTGTGAATATTTATCCAAATTTACTAAATATCGTCTACATTTTACGGTTGTGCATGGGCAACTGAAGCTGATTTCTTCTCCTTTTGTGTTTTTGTTGTTACTTTTCAATGATCTCATATTATAAGACTTTTCCACCCACTGTAATGTTTGTAGTTCCAAAATTAGTGGCACTAATATCACAAATTCAAATGTTAGACACTGTCGTCTTGGTTCAGTTTTGACCTTAGCTTATCCATTTCATGTTACATTGGACAGACATGTATCGCATAACTTATGAATGTGTAGTGTTAGAAGGGCAAAAGCATTTTCTCAAAGGTTTGCATGTTGACACTGTCTGTTGCGGTATACTTGACCAGGTTCTCTTAAAGCCTGCAGATATTGATACCAGGAACTATATATTGGTTATCTGGATTTCTGTCTGCATAGATCAATTTGGTAATCTCGTTGCTGGATCAGTCTATCTGTGCTGGCTTCATTATTATCATACAACCAACGTAGCAGCTTTCACTGTGGATTTTCTTTCTCTTTTTTATTCCAAAGCAGAATAAATTATCAGTTCATTTTGCTTGTTGATACAAATGATGAGGGGAGACACTGACAGTTGACTAATAGCCATGTCTATGCTCTGTTGTAAAACTTTGCGTGATCAGCTGCCCAACACTCATCTTATAAAATTTCATTGATGCTTGATGATGCAGTTGTCTTAGTCTTGTATTTTAAATTTCTTGATTCCAGAATGAGCTATGTGTTTGTGATTGGCAAGGGCAACAAGCCATGGATCTCCCTACCAAGAGGCAAAGGAGTGAAGTTGTCCATTGCAGAGGAACGTGACCGCAGGATGGCTATGAAGGCCAACCAGTAGATCATCACCAGTGTAAAGGAAAAAAAGTCTATTAAACCTGTGATGGTGCTCAAGTTATTTTGTTTTCTTTAACTGTTCGTCATGACTACCTTCAGTGTAATATAACATGAAAGCAGCGGAGTCAATTTAATGCCACACTTCAGCAATATTCCAACATTCCATGAGACTGTGACCTGTAGGTAGTCAAGACTGGAGCAGACTGTCCAAATATTCAGGTATTGAGTAATGTCTTATGCCATTTGGGTATAACAGACACATACCGGACCATTAGATACATTAAATCTCCTCTTGCTGGTAGTCTGAATATGAAGAATGTTTTTCATATCAGCATTTCAAAATTTTCCATTAATGACATTTTCAATATGCTATGTGCTTAAACCAAGGCTTCAGCTGGGTGTCTATTGTGTTTCTTTTCCAGAGCGTAACACAAACAAGTATTTTTTAATGAACGTTTGTATATATACATGGGCATGTTTTTACTTGGTGCCAAGAATTTGTCATTTTCACATTTCCAGGGCAGCATGGACTTGGTTCAAATAAACTAGATGGATCGTGGTGTCAGGCTTGGTTGATAGCTTTTGGAGGCAAGGGAGTTAACTGGCTAAAAAAATCCAATTTCCACTCTTGCCAAGCTAGGCTGGAATTTTTCTTCTTGATCGTAGTGCCACCAGGTGTTGTTATGAGTTATGTCCCTTCTCCGCACACAAACCATGCCCTCTCTGTACACAATATTACAAGACGTGCAATACCGAGGCATTCACCAGCCTAAATCAACAAACATGCTGAAACCAGTTTTATATCCAAAGTCACAGTACAAGAAAATAATACATAGCAAAACAGTAATGAATGTACCATACCTTCCCGTATACATGTATTAGTGTGCCTACTCTGTGGGTGAGACTGGGGTGTCTTCCCGTATACATGTAATAGTGTGCCTACTCTGTGGGTGAGACTGGGGTGTCTTCCCGTATACATGTAATAGTGTGCCTACTCTGTGGGTGAGACTGGGGTGTCTTCCCGTATTCATGTATTAGTGTGCCTACTCTGTGGGTGAGACTGGGGTGTCTTCCCGTATACATGTATTAGTGTGCCTACTCTGTGGGTGAGACTGGAGTGTCTTCCCGTATACATGTAATAGTGTGCCTACTCTGTGGGTGAGACTGGGGTGTCTTCCCGTATACATGTAATAGTGTGCCTACTCTGTGGGTGAGACTGGGTTGTCTTCCCGACCACATTGCTGCTACTTCCTATTCTTGGTATCTGAATGAAACATATATTTATATACACTGATTATACAACTGTATCATTTACATAAACTTTAAAATATTACTCCAGATCCCGTATAGTACAGAGAATATTACACCGAACTTATCACAAAAGCATTTAAAATATAGCCTGTTCCGTAAAACAACACGTGCACTCTTTCTCATTCATACAAGAATAAAGAGGTGGAAAAGTAATATATTAGTAATTACAAAAGCTTACAATTTATTAATCTTGTTTACCACATTTACTTAAATAGATTGTAACTGAGAATATCAAAATATTTAACAAGTTTAGTTAAGTTTAATATTACAGGTTTAATATACTGCAACATTTGAATGCAATAACATCCAATACAAATATACACAAACATATTAAACAAACCTGATTTAGATGATTTTAACGTTTAACGTGTCAACTTGTCTGTGTAGAGTGTTTGCAGACTGAGTACCGGTACATGCAGTGAGAGTTGTTTGGTTTTGTATTCAAGTTGATATTTCCGCTATTTGAAGTGTGCAGTGAGGCCGTCTTATCAACAGTCATTTCTGACACATAAATGCAAAGGTTTATTAATTAAGTCAACTCTCATTTTTGCATTTATAATTAACTGCAACGTTAATTTTGATTTACAGAAGTTAAAGAACACCAGATTCTTTCATATGGGTATGGTTAGTCATGAGAGAAAGCGATAGAGCGAGAAAGCTCTACATTGATGCCGTACATTAAAATGTTTTTTGCTGATTTTCAGTGATCCATTCCTATAATTCTCACCGCTATTTTGCCTCTTGTAAATGGATTTTTTCAACATTTTGTAGTAGATCAATTTGTAACATATACATACATAATGCTGTCTCGTCTAGTCTGTACACACGCGTGTGTTTATATTCTTATTGTGTAGTATATAGCAAGATGCACAGACTACAACAGAATAGTCGCTATTCATATTTTCACTTCGTTAATAATACCACCCCATTCTTTCCTTTATCTTAAAACTGAAACTTTAAAGCATAAAATAAACTGGAAAAAGTATTTACATATACATCATATATTGACAAATAATTGTCAGTATTATCAGCCACTGTTTGAATTGTTTGCAATGTCCAAAGAATTATTTGTCGGTCAACAGATATGAATATGTGCTCCTCCGATTTCGGGATGACAATTAAATTGATAACGATGCATGTGCATTATGCAGACAAAAGTTAAACATGTACAAAGTTATGTTTCTCTTACTAAATACAGATCGAGAAGATATGTGTCTCTGCCTTAAGTCACATATACGACTTTTGAGAGCGTCATTAACCCGTAACCTCATTTCTTGGACAATAGAAATGGAATGCATTGTAAATATTATTTCTAAACAAACTTAAAATTCCTTTCGATCAAACTGTCTTCGGGAACACAATAACACACACATACACACATAATTTTGACAAAAGTATACTTAAGATATACATAACATATTACCATTATTAGACTGATGTCTGATTTAACACGTGTTTTAGATAATCATATTAATACACTTCATATTGTTATAAACTTTAACTATGTGGCCACACTAATATAGGATGTCTCTCCTTATATGAAGTTTACACAAGTACACATATCAACTGTGATAACGCCACATGCAGCGATTGGGGCAGTGGGGTAGTCTAGTGGTTAAAGCGTTCGCTCGTCAAGCCGAAGACCCAGTTCGATTCCCGACATGGGTACAATGTGTGAAGCCCATTTCTGGTGTTCCCCGCCGTGATATTGCTGGATCATGGTTAAAAGCGACGTAAAACCATTCTCACTCACTCACTCACAGCGGTGTTTATCAAATTACTATATACAAGTAGATATTCTTGTAGATTTGCACAAGAGACAAAATACAAGTTGATCATAAACCAAATGTCAAAAAAAATATTTACGGACAACAGTATGACACACTGTAACATAATATTCTACTCAAAACAAGTTAAAGAACACCCACAATAATGAGATTGTATTTTGCAATACAATCAGCCATGACTAATTAACCATTAACTTCGTTTGAAAAGTATATATTTAGATTTTTACCTGATTTATTTAGAGCGTGTTGCCATGATGCGCCACGCGTGATGGTCACATAAAACTAAATAGGGCCATAAATCAATCAATTACATTTTACGCAAAAATCTGTGGATTGTTTTGAACTCACCTAGGTCTCTACAGTTAAATTATTTTCAAGTAAAGAGTGAGAAAAGTCCAACATTCCCTCCCAATTAAAACAAATAACACATGCGGACTTATTGTGGTCAAGAGGGGATATGGCTTTACCGCGAGAAAGCCATGTCCCCTCTCGGCCACCATAGACCAGCCCCATAAGGCACCTGTCACTGAATATGAGGCTGGGGCTGGACCTGGACCCAGAGAAACAATACAGAAGGCAGGCGAACTGCTATTGTAACAGTGAGGCCTGTTACATTGAGTGTTTGAGCTAGGACTAAGACTTCAGGTTAAAATAGAAGCTGAAATTAAAATAAACTTGTTAATATATGCATAATAGCACACAACTACTTAGGCGCGGATCGAGTGGAAAACTTCCTTCCTTTTGTTTACTACAATCTCATTAAAATCAGATCTTATAATAGTTCTCGCTACCGCTAAACAAAGCTAGCGAGAACTATTATAAGATCTGATGTTAATGAGATTGTGTTTACTAGTGCATTTCGTACAAGGATATTCGCTCCAATCTATGCAAAAATGCCGAGTTCAAGAGTAAAGTGTCTGATCTGAAACAACGATCCTGTATTTATTCTTCCTTGAGAATTCACAGGGTTTCCCCCGTGAATGTGGATGTAGTCTGTCAGTGTTTACATCAATTCAAAACGTTTCATGCAAAACGTCAAAATGTATCGTTCATACGGCACGCTTGTGAACATCAGTATCGCGGTCACGGTGACCAGTCTCTCAGTTTTTTACAGATTGTAATATCGATCTCATTAAAATCCGATCTGAGAACATCCCATTACGGGTCATGGTCACCAGCCATACTGAAAAAGTGAATGAAATGTGGTACGTGTGTAGTTCGTAGTTGGGCTCCAGATGTTTGTTCGTTTTGTGCATATGTTAAACTTTGACCAAGCTGTAAAAATCACTCCAAGGCATATTGGCTCTGTCAACTTCTCCCTTGAAAGTGCTGACAGACTGAGAGGAAGCTGAACTGGGGCATGTTTCTTCTTTTTCTCATTTTGATCAATTCATTATATTTTTGTGTTTTGTTTTTTAGTTCTCCGTATAAATGCAGGATATGTTTGAATATACGCTAATAGACATGTGTATTTTAAGTTGACAAATTAAAGAGAGTTACAGTGCCCATGGCACTATTTCATAAATATTTTAGTCACGGATATACGATATACCTTCTACATACATTCATACAAAATGTCAACTTCATCCATCCAGATTTCAGGCCTGGTGAACCAAAATCTTGAAAATACTTCCGATCGTTTCCCCCCCTAAAAAGTTGTATATATCATATGCATTGCCGCCCAATCCTTTTAGTTATGAACTGACGTCCAAAAGAAACTTGACCAACTGAAAATATAAATTTCAGACAAAGTATATATTTTTTTTCGATGAAGTCTATCTAAAACACATAACCTAAATACAACAATAGTGTATGCAGAAAATGTTAATCGTCTGTTACATGTTTGCGAGATAACACGCGAAAAAGTGAAAAAAACGTGCACCACGGACAACTGCAAATGCACGTGCGGGTAATGGTATAAAACGATTGCAACGGCAAGTCAGACATCCAAAGTGATAAAACAAAACAAAAGAAATGCCACCACTCACAGTCGAACAACGTGAACGAGCCTTGGGTATGGTACAGATTGGAGCCACCCCCGCCCATATTGCACGAACCTTCGGTTGCTCCAGTGTTGCCGTTACCAACTTGATGCAACGTTACAGACAGACAGGGCGGACCGCTGACAGGCCAAGAACAGGCAGACCCAGGGTGACCACGCCCCATGATGACCGGTACTTGCGTACCTTGCACCTCCGAAATCACTTCCTGATCGTGACGTTATCGGCGACAAATGCCTTAGGTCACAGGGTTAGTCGACAGACAGTGGCCAGGAGACTCAGGGCTCATGGAATCAGGGCCTTTAGACCATACAGAGGACAGCTATTGACAGCGCAACATCGTCGTCTGCGATTGAGATGGGCCCGGACTGTACGACGTTGGCAACGACGTTACTGGCAGAGGGTTGTCTTCACTGACGAAAGTCGATTCTGTATGTTTAGGGCTGATGGAAGACAACGTGTTTACCGCCGAAGGTGTGAACGAACGGCGGCGTGTTGTGTGCAGGAGGTCGTACCATATGGTGGAGGGAGTGTCATGGTGTGGGAAGGGATTTGTGGGCAGGAGAGGACACCGCTGGTCATCGTTGACGGAAACTTGACAGATCAGCGTTACATGGATAACATTCTTCGTCCAGTTGTCCTACCATTTCTCCAACAGCAGCCACGTGTTGTCATTTATCAGCATGACAACGCTAGAGCCCATACAGCCAGATTTGTCACTAAATTGCTCGCCTCGCAGCCAACAACGTCAACGCCCTGCCGTGGCCTGCACGCTCACCCGACATGTCCCCCATAGAACACCTCTGGGACTTGATGGATCGTCTTGTTCGACAACGACTACACTCTCCAGCCTACCGGCGAGAACTGGCCCTCCAAAAAGAATGGCGTCAAATCCCACGTGACCTCATCAGACGACTGACTTTTTCTGTGCGTCGAAGAGTTTTTGCGTGTATTGAAGCATTTGGTGGTCACACATGCTACAAATGACTTGTTATTGAACCTGAGCGATTGTTTATGTACTCTGCCTATTGTCCATGATTCTGAAAGCTCGAGTTTCGTACCACACCCAACTTTGGGGGGGGGGGGGGCTCTGACGTCATTGTCATGATTGTCATTTTCAGTGTTGTTTATGTTGATATATTGGCCTTCTCAATACTCTTTACTTCATGCATATTTTGTTGTTGAGCAAGAGTGATTTCAAACTGTGGTAAAGGTTCTTTTGGACGTCAGTTTATGTAATCTTCAAAAAAAGAAACTTGACACTGACTTTCAAAATGTAATATAATGCGATTGTTTCCAAATAGGACATAGAAACCATAATTGAAACACTGTTTGAAAATCAATGTACACAATGTTCAAAACATTAATCGTGTCACCTAGACAGACACACGTACACGATACAGTTAATGTCACAGGGGTACAGAAAATGTCAGTATCGTTTGTGCCCACCAGGTGCATCAATCACCTCTTGACACCAACGACCCTTGCAATCAAGTTGTCAATAACACGCTGTTGGATGTGCTGCCATTCTGGCCAAGGTAATGTCTGGATGTTGTTGTGGTGTAAGAAGTCCTGACAAACACGTGCAGTATGCCGTCGAGTGTTGTCCTGCTGGAACTGTCTGCCATGAACGTTGACGTGAGGAAGAACGTAAGGCTGTAGGATCAAGTCTCTGTAACGCACACCTGTCAATGCACCTGCCACATGCACGAGAGGCGTCCTACCACCGTGATGAATTGCGGCCCATACCATGACACTCCCGCCGCCAAATGGGACAACCTGCTGCACACAGTTGGGGGCGTAACATTCACCCCGACGTCTGTAGACACGTGCGCGCCCATCAGCACTGTGAGTAGGAAACGGGACTCGTCAGTAAACATTACATTTCCCCACCTTGCACGTTCCCATCTAACCCTCTGTTGGCACTGTCATAGTGACTGATTTACGACTACCATTGTCTGAAGTACATTTGATTGCAAAGGCTAATTACCCTGTAGCCATGACATGTATATGTCTCCGTAACTTAATTGTCATTATTTATAAGACACTAATCCCCGTTGTTAATCCTCACCAACATTTCATTGTATATTGACCGTCAGTCAGCCTGGACTACCATATCACTTCCCTTTAACTACTGCTTTTTTATAGTATGGCATTTATTGCCCTAATTGATCATCCCATGAACTGTGTTGGTTAATCACGCCCATATGTCCCATGTCCAAAGCAATGTCATTGTCTCTTTGTCTGTCCATTGTTGTTCATTACTATATATGTGCTACCATTACACAGTTACTAGGGTGTTAGTCAGGCTTGGTATTCCGAGTGCTGGCATAGGGACGACCTCGAGCAGGATGTGCTGCTCGTAGGAAACGCTCACCTCTTGTACGCCTGAGCTGGAAGGTCCGCTCATTGCTGTGTTTGTGTTGTCAGAGCAGGTATTCCGCTCATTGTGCAATTGTTGTTTATTGTTTACATGTTGTACATAAAGCGTTCTGGGACAGTGATGTCGATTTTCTCCTTTATTCCCCCAAGAGCTAATTCCCCGTCAACACGAGCCGTTGACAACTGGTGGAGAATCCGGGTATTTTTGTTGTTGGGTAGATTCTGCAATTTGATGAGAAATTCAGGTTTGTTGTTCTTGACTCGCCGCTTAAAAACTCTGTCTGTAATTCGGGTAGAGCTGGGTTGGTTAGGAGGCAACTATGTAGTTGTTTTAGTTTTCAGCACTGACGTTGCAGTTTCTATATTAGTTGAGGTCTGAGAACCAACACTGGCAAACGAGACCGGTTCGTCATGGTCCCAGTGTTAACTGATGGGGACTTCTCAGATTGACATGACGCATCACTGTACGTAGATGTTGCCTTCTTGTTGATACACTTGGCAACTGTACTGACACTATTTGCGTTTGGGGTGCTCAGCGAGGGACATTCATTAGCATGGAGTTGGGCCGCCTTTCTCTTCATATAACTGTTAAGGCGTATCCTACTCGCGGCTGTACATACAGGTGCTGTCGTAATACCAGACTGACTAACAGTAAAGATGTAAACATATATATACACTACTGGACAACAATAGACAGACAAAGCAACAATGGCGTTGCCCTGGACATTGGACTTATGGATATGATTACAGACACGGCCCCAGGGAAAATGGATTAAGGCTATAAATGTCATAATGTGAAACGCTGTGTTAAGACAATGGTACAACTGACGGCTGTTACGCATGGATTACATCATGTTAAATAGTCCAGATTTCCTAAATGATATGTTCTCAACATTGTACAAAAGGGATGCTGTTCAGAAGCTACAATTTTTTAACATTGCGTAGAATCCGGCTGGAGTAACTCTTGAGTTAACTCCCGATCTAGTAACCTCTCTGTATGCCTAACACCCTGAAGAACAATCATCAACTCAAGCCATGAAGAAACAAGATTGAAGAAAACAACAGGAATCTCTCCGAATCTCTCAAGATTTCGTTCATACACAGGACCTAAGAAGTATACATGCCTATCTCACAGAGATACTGACCACAGCCATCATCATGCAGATCCTGCACCATATAGAAACCGCCTCAGGGGCAACTACAAGATGGACTAATTTGTGTTTACTTACATGGACTCAATCAAGGATATATATTGTGTGACTGTTGAATAGTGCAACCAAGTATGTTTAATCAAAGCCAGTATATTAATGCCAAAATGTGTCTTTCCAAAATTCAGTTTTGTATATGTGCAATATACTCCAAATTATATGTTTAGTCAAGCTAGATCTTTGAAGTTATTGTGTAGGTAATCTTTGAAATGTCTCCAGGCAACGCCAGACATATAGATACAGCTAGGGCCCAGACAAACCTAAGCTGTAGGGTTATCGAGTCACACCTTAACGCTCGACTCGTAATTTCAAAAATCTAAACGACAAAATTTGTAATTTGTATTTGTTACAAATTATTAATGTGCACAGTTTTGTACAAAATTGAATGTAGTGTCTAGGACTTTGAATTCAGATTAAGGATATTCTTGGGTGAGCCACCCCCCCACATGTGTTAATTGTATGTCAGTAATTAGTAATTAACAGCACAGCAGTATTCAGCATTTCAGAGTTTTGATGTCGGAATTAAGGATGTTTATTTCTTGGGCATCGCACCGAAATATCTGGGCAAGCTCCGTCAAAGACACGAGAAGTGCACCCATTGTACTTAAAAGGGCAATAGTACCCACAAGTACCGTTTGAGTCGCGTGGTAAAGCTAGACTCCTGGTTTCAAATTTCTTTATGTGAAATATTTGCTGAGATGTTTAATTTGTACTTTTTATGACATATCTCATTATCATTATTCGGTACTGAGTCTCACCGCCAAGCCAGACTCCTGAATTCAAAGAACCTCAATAATAAATTTATTGAATCTGTCCAAAGCGGTAATTAACTTGTAGTGAAATTGCACATTACAAAGGTCACTTTCAAACTGGCACTAAATCAAACTGGCAAGATGATCACTTTCATACCGTCATTGGATAGGTACATGTGCACAAGTATTTCAACAATATCCTGAACTCATCTAACTAATTATGTTAACCTTTAGCACTGTTGTTTCCGTCTGTGAAAACGTGTCACACATATCAATTTGTACTTGTTTAAGCTTGGGGTCCAAGCTTCACGGAACGGAGGGAAGTTGTCATAGCGACTGATTTACGACTACCATTGTCTGAAGTACATTTGATTGCAAAGGCTAATTACCCTGTAGCCATGACATGTATATGTCTCCGTAACTTAATTGTCATTATTTATAAGACACTAATCCCCGTTGTTAATCCTCACCAACATTTCATTGTATATTGACCGTCAGTCAGCCTGGACTACCATATCACTTCCCTTTAACTACTGCTTTTTTATAGTATGGCATTTATTGCCCTAATTGATCATCCCATGAACTGTGTTGGTTAATCACGCCCATATGTCCCATGTCCAAAGCAATGTCATTGTCTCTTTGTCTGTCCATTGTTGTTCATTACTATATATGTGCTACCATTACACAGTTACTAGGGTGTTAGTCAGGCTTGGTATTCCGAGTGCTGGCATAGGGACGACCTCGAGCAGGATGTGCTGCTCGTAGGAAACGCTCACCTCTTGTACGCCTGAGCTGGAAGGTCCGCTCATTGCTGTGTTTGTGTTGTCAGAGCAGGTATTCCGCTCATTGTGCAATTGTTGTTTATTGTTTACATGTTGTACATAAAGCGTTCTGGGACAGTGATGTCGATTTTCTCCTTTATTCCCCCAAGAGCTAATTCCCCGTCAACACGAGCCCGTTGACAGCACCAAAGCAGACGGTCCGCCAGATGACGTGGGGTCAATACATGACGTCGAACAGGTCTTCGTGCAAAAAGTCCAGCCTCCCTCAGTCTGTTGCGTACCGTTTGATCTGATATTCTGTGTACCTCAGGGATCTGTGTGGTTGTAGACGTGGCTGTGGTAGTGCGGTCTCGGAGGTGTCGCAGCCGGATGTATCGATCTTGTGCTTGGGTTGTCACCCTTGGTCTTCCTGTCCTTGGTCTGTCGTCAACTCTGTTGGTGTTGTTGTATCGGGTCCACAGAGCGGAGATTGTCTGTCTGGATACGCCAAAGTGCCTGGCCACTTCTTGCTGAGCTGCTCCAGCTTGTAATCTCCCAATGGCGTTGTTCCGTTGAGCTGCATTCAGTTTTGGCATTCTGTCACCGCCTCTACTGCCGTTTTAAGGACTGTATGAACAGCAGTTGATGTGGATTTTTATACCCATTCAGCAGGGGTGCCCTCATGCCTAAACGGAGGATCCTGTGCTGCACGTTTTTTTACAGGCGGTTGCGTTTGGATGAAGCTGTAAAATTGATCCCCAAACGCTACGTTTATGTGCTTTGCATGTGTTTTCGCGAACATCATCTTATTGTTTGACTTATTTGGTTTTCATTTAATGTAATTATTTTAGATATTTGGCAAAAGGTGGTTTTACATCTAAGTCAAGTTTCTTTTTTTGAAGAGTATATATTTTGAGGGGGGCGTACGGGCGGAAGTCATTCCAAAATCCAGTTCACATACTTTTGTATAAAATTGTTAATTAGTGAGTGCTGGACTATTTTGTATTTGGATAATCTTGATGTGTTGTCTATCGTAGTCTGCTGGCACCTTCTATTTTCACTACATACATTGAAACTTGAATGACCTGTGAATCTTGGCATGCTTGTTTTTAACTATTAACCTTTGCATAGAATTTGTGTAAAAGTAGCAAGGATGAGGTTAAACGTTTAATAAAAATTCTTAAAGGTTTCGCTGGAATTTGACTGCTAATACATTTAAAAACTATAATACTCCTTTATATTTGATTTACAAGCTATACTGATAATCATGAACATTTACTGTAGGCCAATGCACCTATACATAGCCTTAGGGAGGGCCATTGAAGTTGTACTTGTGAGCCCTTCATTACAATGTTTAAGGTCATGCTTAATGTTATTGGAGTGACTTTGTCTCTGAGATTGTACTTCAATAATAATCGTTCGAGTAATCTTCACTTTTGATAAAGGTACTTTATGTGAAAGCACAAGATTAGTCTGTTAGTCTCTCTCTCTCTCTCTCTCTCTCTCTCTGTGTCTGTCTCTCTGTCTGTCTCTCTCTCTCCCTCGTAAAAACGAAAATGACATATACTACACATTGGAAGAAGGACACATCACTGACCTGTGTTTACATCTACTACTGTTTTCATAATGGAAATGGGACTGTTCAAAGGCTGTGCCAAAGTTGCCAGTGTCTTTTTGTAAGTGAGATCAATCGAGGAAACACTGATCCCCTGCAGCCTGTGCTGAGCGTCACTAGCGACTAAATGGATCAGATGGTGACGGGTCAGGCTCAGTGACTTTCAGCAATCACCGGACTGTCTGGTCCAGATTTCGTTATTTACAGGTGGCAGTCTTATTGTTGGAATATTAACTATTGCTTGAATAATGCCGAGTGTGGCGTTAAACATCAAAGAAACCAACACATAAAGGTAAGTGAGCGAATGTCATGTCCCATTTGTCCAGCATTAGCTTCTGTGAGACATTTCTCTTCTGAAACCACTTGTCCAGCTTGACGTGCTTGTTCCCACCAATGATGACACCAGAATTTGTTCCATTGTTTCAAATCCCATCTTGAAACTGGTTGCCAAAAACAAACAGAGCCATTATTCGGCCAATTTTTAGCTAACCTGACTGAGGTCAAGTAATGTCATGTCATGGCCTGACCGGCACCAGCAGTCCTCGCGAAAACATCTCATACACCACTGAACCAATGAAGCTGAAAGTTCACATGTTGTTTCCATCAATGCTGTCACTTGAATTTGTTCAAATGGTTCGACTCCGACATGGCAGCCATATTGAAAACAACTATTTAAAGCCATTAGCCGGTCATTATTGTACACAGTGTAATTAAGTTTGTCACATTTGAAGTAATAGTGGGATTAAACTGTGTTCCGCATTATATAGGACTGATATATTGTATAATGACTAGTAATAAACGCTAAATTGGTTTGTATGCAGTCAATTCTTTCTAAATATGCACACATTCCTTCTGACTTTTAAATATATGAAAAAAGCTAAAGATTCAGTCAACTTCAATGTAGGCATGATAAGAGCCTTTCTAAGAGCTTACAATGTGTCTTTGTATCTAAATACTTTCTGCCAAGGCTCCGGTTCCAAATCGAACATTTTGTACCCAATCACACATGGCATCCACGTATAATCCATAGCGAGTGAGTGAGTTGGGTTTAGCGCCACTTTTAACAGTATTCCAGTTATATCGCGGTGTGAGGAAAGCCCCAAGTGATGCAGGTCTCAGACGTTCACCACTTCGGTGAAACACACGAGCACGGGTGTGGTGCTGACAAACCTAGAAACATAAGTATAATTCATATGTAAAACATGGGAGACATGTATACTTTGGGCATTAATTGAATTTGTTCCCCTGAAATGAAAAGCCACTTCCATATCTAAACATATATACACTGGGGCTTGTACCTACCAAGTGCCTATATATCTTGATACAACAGGTACCCAAAATAAGACCCGTGAAGATTCGGGGTAGAATAGGCCTTCAGCAACCCATGCTTGCCGTAAAGGCGACCTTACTTGTCGTAAGATGCGACTAACCGGATCAGTTGGTCAGGCTCGCTGACTTGGTTGATGCACGTCATCGTATCCCAATTGCCCGGATCGATGTTCATGTTGTCAACCACTGGATTTGTCGGGTCCAGACTCGATTATTTACAGACCGTCATATATCTAGAATATTCCTGAGTGCGGCATTAGGCCCGTTTACACAGTGCTGATTTTTGCTCCCGTTTGAGATCAGACAGCCTACGACACGAAACGTGAAAAAGTCGGATAACTGTCCTCAATGATCTGGAATGTCCTATCATTGTCTGAACGCAGTCGTATACGTTCGTAACAGAGTCCAGGGGATCAGGAAAGGTCCAGAGAGGTCGCCAATCACTCCCGACAGCATGGTGCGTCCCGTAACATTCATAAGACTCAAGCCGATTTTGTCTAGTCGGATTACAACCGTGTCTGTGTCATGACAGATTGTGCAGTATCGGATCAAAATCGTAACAATGCCCTGTGCTGTCTGGACGGTGTCGTATGGATCGGGACGCTGTCGTGATGAACGGGCATGAATTGTTCATTGCCGTTTCTTGTCGAGTGAGTCCAGATTGCGGCCAGATCTTATCGAATGCGAACCGTCTTTGTCGGTTAACTGTCCCGTCACTCCCTGATCTCTGTCGGATCGCATTCGGGAGAATCGGGACGCTGTCGGGACAGATTCGGTCGTTTTTTACCATGCGGAAGATACAGATCGGATCAAATTCGGATTGAGAACGGGAGAATAGGGACGAATTCGGCTGAAACGCTTCCTGAACAACTTGATCTGATTGTGAATTTCCCGCCACGAATCAAAGGATCTTGATCAGACTTTTGACAAATGTTAATCGGGAATGGTTCTATCAAGGACGGCAGTAGAAGCCCTGAATGTGTGACTGAGCCCTTAAACAAGAAACAAAACAAACCCAAAATGAGGAAAGAAATTTTATAATTGAAATAGGAAAGAAATATAATCTAATATCATGTTATTTTAGTTGTTGCTTGTAGCATATATTTAAGATATTTGGTATATTAGCCGTAATTGTTTAGGTATGAAACAGTTTTGTTGAGGCACCGTACGAGATCAACCAATCAGCGATCGCAACATGATGGTTACCTGCGTTTTTATCTTTTTGCATTGAGAACAAAATATTGAAATACAATGCATGACATTTTAAGCGTCAAAGTATGGCATCTGTGATGAATGTATCCATTCTCTCGCAACTACATGGTTTGTTTCCAAGGCGTCAAAATCGGTTTCCTGATTGTGGTCGCTACAAATGACCGTGAATTCTTGCTATCGGCCGATCACTTCACCACAATTTGGCTGAAATTAAATATAAAATTTAAAATAAATTGAAAACCAAAAGCCAGATACACATTAGTATAATAGACAGGGCCTTGTGCGGATTTGTTGATACTTTAAACGTTTGTGCACGCACGCGGTAGAGTCTTTGCTTTGGAGGGGATCAACACTCATGGTCTTCATGTATACTGAGCACCCATGTACACAGCTGTACCTTTTGTACTGTGCAGTATTTATTTGTGATCTGAATATGGACAATGTACTTCGCAGACAGAGGATACGCGTCTATCTACGTGAGAGCAGGACGTTAAAAGTAAACAGAATTGTGTTGTTTGGGTGTTTTTATTCATCTGGTAGATTGACACACACAGAGATTTTTTATTTCCTCCAGATGTCATTCCGAAGATTACAATGAAAATATATTCAATTACACGCGGTTAACAAAATAAAAAAGGCATAACATATTTACAATTACACACAGTTTATCAAATTCAGATACCTAAATGATGACAGATTTTCACTAGAAGATATATATCAAAAGATGCCTTAGTTTGTACAGATACGAGGCGAATTGTAGTATAATAGTTTCCCAGGTGTGTTGATCCAGATTGTGAGTAAATTTTGTTTCAGCCCCAAATAAGACTGATAACATATCTGTGTCGTCTTGCATTTCAAAATCAGCATATTTTTGAACGTCAAGTACGTCAATGAGAGAAGAGAAAAACGCATTTCTTTCTGATATCAGCGCTTCACAGTGTAAAATAATGTGGCTGTCATAGTCGAAAGCATGCCTATTACAGAGCATGCACTCTTTCGAAAGTTTACTGCGTGATGAGACTTTCACACAGAGTTGTAAAGCAGGTCGATATTCCGGGTACAGAAAAGCTAATTGCCAAAGTACATGGTACGTTAATTTCGTATGAACACTCTTATAACGGGACATGCTTGCGTTATTTGATACATTTGTGAGCCATGATTGTTCTTCGTATTTGCATATAGTTTCGTTAACACGATTTCTCCATTTCAATTTTGGAGTGAAAGTACAGTACTGAGTATATATACGAAGGTAGGGACCCAGATTGTATTTATCAAGTGTTGATTTAAGTTCTCCACTGATTGTCTTTGAATTGACAGGGCTTGCAATGGACGCGCAAAAAATATCTTTTGCAAAGTTATTACAGTTCAGATTGAATAAACGACCAAGAAATAAAAGTTTGCATTTATCAATATATGCAGTAATTGTCCAAAGTCCAAGGTTCGAAATAGTAGATTTTGAAGATCTTTTATCAAGACCCTGTACAATGCGTGCAAAATATCTTTGCGTGCCTTCCAACAGAGCTGCATGTTGACCCTTGATGTCATAGAGTAATTCACATCCATAGGGGCTGGTTTTGAGTATCATTCTGACCCATATTTTCCCGCTTGAAATCGGATGAAGATCATAACTATTGTCATAGCGACTGATTTATGACTACCATTGTCTGCAGTACATTTGACTTCAAGGGCAATTTACCCTGTAGCCATGTCTCCATAACTTAATTGTCATTACGTTTTAGGCGCTAATCCCCGTTGTTAATCCTCACCGACATTTCATTGTATTTTGACTGTCAGTCAGCCTGGACTACCATCTCACTTCCCTTTAACTACTGCTTTTTATAGTATGGCATTTATTGCCCTAATTGATCATCCCATGAACTGTGTTTGTTAATCACGCCCATATGTCCAAAGCAACGTCGTTGTCTCTTTGTCTGTCCATTGTTGTTCATTACTATATATGTGCTACCATTACACAGTTACTGGGGTGTTAGTCAGGCTTGGTATTCCGAGTGCTGGCATAGGGACGACCTCGAGCAGGATATGCTGCTCGTAGGAAACGCCCTGAGGTGAGCTGGAGCTCCGCTCACCTCTTGTACGCCTGAGCTGGAAAGTCTGCTCATTGCTGTGTTTGTGTTGTCAGAGCAGGTATTCCGCTCATTGTGCAATTGTTGTTTATTGTTTACATGTTGTGCATAAAGCGTTCCGGGACAGTGATGTCGATTTTGTCCTTTATTCCCCCAAGAGCTAATTCCCCGTCAACATGCACGTTGACACTATTTAATCCTAAAGATCTTAGGGAGTTAATATTTTGTCTTGCTTTCTGACAGTACTTTTCAATTCTTGTTTTACAAGACAGATTGTATGTTAGAAGTATTCCATCATACACCGTAGAATCAATTGTAGTGATGTGTATATTACCCAGTTTACAATGACAGTTAAACCCCTAGCGTTTTGCTTTGGCGAACACAATTATTGCACTTTTTGATGGGTTATATGTTAGGCGCCACCTTGAGGCATATGTATGTACAATATCAAGGGATGTTTGTAAGCCTCTCGGCGATGCGCTAATAAGTGTAGTATCGTTGGCAAGCAAGACTGCAGGAATATCCATACCATATGCACGTATTCCACATTGTGTTTGTCTAAGGGCTGTAATGAGGTCATACATAAAAACAAGAAAAAACCAAGCAGAGACTACTCTGCCTTGGCCAACACCTTGTTGAACCATATATCTGTCTGATTGTTCACCTTGGTAGGAAATATAAGCATAACTATTTGTGTAACAATGATGTAGTAATTTCCATGTATTACCTCTAATGCCCAGTTTATGTAGTTTGTAAAATAATCCATCCTGCCATATCCTATCGAATGCTTTTTCATTATCTAGGAAAGCTGCATAGACTGCAGAGTCCCTTTGTATGTAATACTGAATGCCTTCGATCAAAGTAAAAACTGACATAATAGCTCCATGTTCTTTTCTAAAACCAAACTGTAGCATATCAGGAAAGTCTGGGTTAAGCCTACATAGTTTGTCTTCTATACGTTCGAGCAGTATTTTTTCAAAGAGCTTACAGAGACATGATGTGAGAGTAATACCTCTTTAATTTCGAGGGTCAGATTTTTCATTCTTCCCCTTAT
Source organism: Haliotis cracherodii (assembly GCF_022045235.1). NCBI lineage: Eukaryota > Metazoa > Mollusca > Gastropoda > Lepetellida > Haliotidae > Haliotis > Haliotis cracherodii. The sequence goes on from NW_027266286.1 coordinate 39,385,109, forward strand.
ATATTGCTATGACCATACTAAGTCTATAATCATAGGGTATATATTGTAGGTGAGGTGAAATGTGGTTTAACGTCGCGTCCAAGATTATTGCACTTATATAGCGACGTGCATGCACGTGTATGTGTGTGTGTGGCTGCTTGTACTAGTCCGGACTGATGCCGAATAATAGTGCTAGCACACTGAGATACCATGCCGCAGTTTAACATGAATACCCCACTCAGACACAGTATACTGACTCCGAGCCGACCAGTCCTTGTTTAGCCCTTGTTTAGGTATCTCGACCACCCGCCCTCATTGTTTTCTAATAGTTTTATAAAAAGAGTTTATATCAAGTTCAGCTGACCTCTCAATTTCCGTTAGGGTATTCTTTTTGTTGGACCTTTTCGATTTTCGATAGAGGCGCCTGAAGTGTCTCTTTTCAGTTTTATAAGAGATGCGGGAATCTGAGTTTTCTTCCCTGGGTTTACCGTTATTTAGCCATGCACGTCGAGCAACCCTCATACGGTAATGTGCATCATTTAGTCCATCAGGTTTCCAGAATGGTTTAAGATAAGGTTTATATTCACATTTAGGGATACATTTGGAACTTGCAAGTAACAGGCATTTACGTATATGGTCGCTATATGTGTCAACATTTTCAGGCTGACAAGACATTGGTACATGAGTATATCATCTTGACTTGCTTTGTTCCATTTTGGAACAGGGGGGTTAATATTGAGATTATTTCAACAAAAGTCTCTCAATGACATAGATAAAAATAGATGGAAGGTGATCTGACACCGTATAAGGGTATGTATCTATAACATGGAGATCGGTAATATGGTCTTTTATCCACGAGGGTACCAGGATATAGTCAATCATACACTTTAAGGTGTTATCCTTGGATCTACATGTATAACGTGGGGAATGGGTTGCGAGCTCACTAATGATGTGTAGGAGGTGTTTAGTTTATCATAACAATTTCATTGACAAAACCCATATCTGGTAACAGGAGACAGAGCCTCATGCCCTAAAAGAGGGGTGGTGTAACAACTCAATTAACAATGTCAGTATGGAGAGTGACCACCATTTGCCTTGACACAGGCCAGGCAGCAGCGGGGCATTGGAAGACACCAGATGATTGAAAACAGCCAGGGTGACGTTGTTCCAAATGTCAACAAAATATTGGCCCAACTGAGTTAGTGTTACAGTCCTGCTGTAGGTGTCTTCAATCTCATCCCAGACATGTTCTATAGGGGAGAGGTCTGAAGAAACAACCGACCATGGCAGTTCAACAATGTTATGCGGCCTCAAAAAGTCTGTTACAACACGAGGGTGGTCATTATCCTTTTGCAACCTGACGTCCCTGCATTTGCCCAAAGGGTAGAAGATGATCTCGAACGGATTGTACCTAGTAGGTAATTCAAATTGTCATTAACAACCACACTGAGTAAAGCAAGCGTCCCTAAACCGTTCTCCTGCGCACATGTAGTCTCTTGCATGACCATCAGAGATGTCCAAAAACCTGGACTCATCTGTGAACAACTTACTGTCCCAGTCTTGTCTTCTGAAACTCAGATGGTGCCTGACGGTGACATGGAAGCAAAGTAACTCCGGAATTCCAGCCTAGTTCGGCAAGGGTGGAAACTGGACTTTAATCTGTTAACACCCTTGCCTCAGGGAAATGGCCTGTAAATGGTCAAGTCTGAACCAGATTGATATTGTGAGCAACAATCCACACCATCTGGGTATGATGACACACAATCACCAAGTCTGACCACCTGATCCATTTGGTTGCCTATTACAACCAGCATAGGTTACAGGAGACCTATTCTATCACAGATCCCTACAGTGTCTCCCCCTACAATAGGCTGATATTACTGACATGTGCTGAGGCATTACTTGGGAATTTGTCATTACCAGAAAACAGAAAACAAATATGAAACAGGTAAATTAATTTGAACACAATTTTGTTTACAATCTAAAGCTTAAGAAGCTACTTTGGCAATATAATTTGTGATACAATTTGTGATTATCAGTGTGCAACAGTGGGATTTCCATGAAGTCAATGCAGCTGGAACACTGCAGAATGCAGAAGGACCTGGATGCCAAGGTTTTCTTACACTTCTGAAAAGCCATGAAAATGACAAATACTATCCAAAACACATGAGGATTCCATTTCCATGGATTATTTAATTGAGTGCACCTGCCACGGTGGAGGAGGATGGGAGCCAGGGTCAGTGTCAGTGTCAGTTTGTTGGCAACCAAAACAATGAGGCTTTAGCAGACATAGTCAATCCGATGGCAACACATACAAATATGTGTTAACTTGTTAAGTGTCAAAATGTCAGGACCTATGTACATAGATCGCACAACACACAAATCTGTTGAATTGATCAACTGTCAAATGGTCCATAAATCGTGACACACAGAAAAGGCTAAAAGGAAAATCTTTTCTCATCTGATTGGTGTTGTTTGTTGTACTGTAGATAAACAACCTTTGATTTTGATGAATTATATTTTTCAATAATTTCAGAACATATTTTTTATGCCATTGTGTCCATTTCCTACATCTGAGAGATGAGTGCATGACTCTTTGCAAAATCAGCAATAATGCTACTTCACATTTCATTGTTTTCCAGAAATATAACTCACTGCATATTTCCTCTAGTGAGTTGTGGTTCATATGGAAAAAGGTGACATTATTCTTCCCTCTTTGCATAACAAAGCAGCCTCTGCAGTAAATAGGAGGAAAATGCAAGCATTCAAATCATACTGAAATAGGCCCCATTTCAGCAAGTGATGAAGTTCTATGAAGTTCACCATTTCTTTGACATAACCTTCGGTAGCCAAAGAATCATTGTCACCATCAGTGATGCATTAGCCAAATGATGGCAAACATAACACATGTTTGAAAGAGTAAATTTACTCCCACATTACTGTAAAAGGCTTGACTATTGTCATTCAACATAATTGAAGGGTCACACTAAAATCATTTATTGAGTCTGAATTAACACTTCATGATTGGTTCCAATTCTTACAATTTGAAAGCTAGTGTAAAGGGCACTGTAGCTCACCTGGATATGTAGTCAACAGCTTAAATTGTCAAAGATAGACACTTATTGAATATCAGATTTGAATCTCTTAAACAGATTGATGATTTCTCATTGGTGGACACAAGCATGTGAAGTTTCACCTTCATTCGTCCAGTGGTTCTGAGGAAATAATGTTTACAATGCAAATGAATGCATTTTCATAGAAACATAAACACCATCACAGCCTTATTAAAATGGTTTACAATGAAGGAAATACATTTGGAGAGAATTTAAGAACATGTTCAAAGTGTGGCAAAAAACCCGAGCATATGTGTTGAGCCCACCTTCTAATGATACATACACCACATAGTATTACATTTGGAACAACAATGGAAGTGTGATGGCTGTAAGAGGTTTAGTGTTTAGTATGATCACTGTGCAAAGGTCTAATCAAGGTTAAACAAAATAGATATATTAGATAAAAATGAACACATATGGTACTAACTACACATATACTTTCATTACATTACATTTTAACAATAATGTTTTTCAACACGTAATGGCTATATTGGGGGTGTGATCATCAGTGGGAAGTACTATAGGACATGTAGCTTCAGCGGTTCAGTGGATTCTGATGGGAAGATGTTTATGACACACAGGCCACTACATAAGCTCACTTGACTTTCAGTCAGGTGAACAACAAGTTTAAGATGTCTTATGCAACAAGTTTAAGATGTCTTATAAAATATGCACAAATACTGCCTGGCTAAAAGTCGCATAATGTCTGTTTGGGTAAAGTGATGTGAATAAAATACCATTACTTGTACAATGCACAAATAAGGTCAGTGCTTATTAGTAAAATATACTCCAGTAAAATAATCAACTCACAATAAATTATCACAATATATTTTCATCTTGCTTTGATCAAGTAAATCGCATAACAAAGATAAATAGTAACAAATCTGTTCAGCAAGTGCTTACTGCCTGAAAGCTGACACACAGGTGTGGACACCCCTGAACTAAACCAAATCAGTATGTACAAGGGCAGCCGACACTGCAGGTTCCTCAATGTATTTGACTTTCACTATGTGACATCAAATAATCTATGCCAGCTCTACATGCATGTAGCAGAGTGAGTGAGTGAATTGGGTTTAACACCCCTTTGAACAGTATTCCAGGTATATCACGAGGTGTCAGCTTATTGGTGGAGGACAGGTCAAAGTGATGCAGGTCTTAGACATTTACCACTTTGGTGAAACCCACGAGCACAGGTATGGTGCTGACACACCTAGGAACATATGGCAATCGAGGTGAACCAGGATTCGAACCCACAATCATAGGTTTCTGGCATGCCCCAATGAGGTAACTCGACACTGCCACCCATGCCCCCTGCATGATGTAGACATGGCACGGCATTCCTATACAAATCTCTTGTTACCACACTGCTAATGCAATGCAAACCACACAAGCATCTATACATTTTATGAAAAGCTATTACAAAGCAATAAAAGTCCAGTCCTAAAAACAAACCAGCTTGATTGATTTAATTAAAACAATGGCACAAAATTTCACATAAGAAAACATAGAACTTTTTGGATAACAACATCTGGTTTATTGCATATAATGATGTTATGACGTTGATTCTTACACCGTTATCAAGCTGGAGTGACTACAACCAAGTGAAACATGCAATAAACCAGAAGTTGTTATCCATAAAGTTGTACGATTTCTTATTTACTCACCAACTTCTAGAATGACAATCAAACAAAACATTTCACATATGTTAAAAAATGGTTCATTCCATATAGTCTAACAATGGCATCAAAATTGTGCCAAGGAGCTGCATGTCCAATAAACTGGCCTACATCTGTACACTTCAGGGCCACATGAAGCCGAGGCTGGTTGTGACTGGTTTGTATAAAACCATGCTCCAGCAACAACAGACCTATTACACACAGTGCAGTGTATAATTTATGACATCACTACGGATTGGGTAAAGAATGACTGGTTTGGGCAGATGCTGCTGGGTGCTTCAACCTATCAGGACCAACATCTAAAGCAGGTTTTAGAGAGCAACAACATAAGAGAGAACTAACACTGAGTACACGGTATCTTACTTCAAAGATGAAGACCAATCTTCTCCCTACCAATAACTTGCATATCTGCCTCTCCGATGTCAGTGTTAGGCAACACCAAAACTTCACTTCATTCAGCAAAGAAACATTCTTCAAAATAGTATCTACCTCATAAAATGAATACTGGTACAATTTGTTTTCACAATTTTTTTTTTTCAAACAACTGAAAAGACAAATTGCATTGATGTTCATATGTACACATATTATTCCTCTATAGGTTTAACATAAAGGAGACAAGAGGCACTTTAGATGTATAACCAACACTTCCTTCATAATCCAAATATCATCTTCCCGAAGAAGGGAGATAACTGACTGTAAAAGTCCAGTTTCCACCATTGCCAAACTAGGCTGGAATTTCTAAGTTCGATTGTAGCGCCAACAGTGGCTATTACGAGCTATGTCCCTTTTATGTCCCGCATACTGCCCATTCAGATTCCATCTCTTATGTCACATGTATTTGCTTCAAACAAAATGGCGGCACCTAGTGAAGACGATCTGATCCTTAATCAAGATCTACATTGTTATAAAATGTGTCTTTCTTTGTGAGGTGCATCAAATCATGTGAGCACCTTGATTAAAAACAACAAAAAATTTGGAAAGTTGACAATGCACATGCTTTGCAAATCCTGCAATCAACCGAAATCTGCAAGGCAGTTTATGAACCGGATGTTGCTTTTGTTACGCGATTTTGATTGGACTATGCATTGACACGTTACTGCAGCCAAAAGATAACTCTATATTTCCAGCTTAGTTGGGCAAGGATGGAAACTGGAGTTTTCTAGTCAGTGAACTCCCTTGCCTTGAGAAGCTGTCCAAACACAGAGGTGGGTTTATCTTGGCTTTCTACCTTATACAAATCAAACAACAATGTCACTTGGTGTCAAAAAAGGAGGAAAAAGACTAACATCAACAGTCAACTTCCATTAAAAGTGTTACACAAAGCATCCATGTCACCATGGTTACTGAGAGTTGCCAATCTTCAACTGAAATTCTCACACTGCATCAAGCAGCATCACCAGTAGTAGCCTTACACCAAGCAGGTCAAGAACTGTTCTCAATTCTGCCAGTGATATCCTATCTTACAGTATCTCAACATACATCCAATACATTTCTGTGCTGAAACTAAACTGATTACCCTTCATAAAACTTGTACCAGGGGAATTCATATAAACCTTTCATACTGTCAGGAAATGGCAGGATATACAACTGATGGACAAACAGGACATACATAAGGTATAAAGTCGCAGAAATAACTATATTAGAGAAACCTGGCAAACAGTGTACCAGCAATGTTGTTGATGATACTCACCTCATGGCAATATTGAAACCTGTACTTCATGGTGATCATATAAATCATGTAAGCTTCAACATATATTACACTTACCCTTTTCTTTAAACAAATCACTGGTCATAAATGTAGAAGGCTGAAATGAGCTGATATATGAACTATGTATTACATGGTGCCCCTAGCAAGTGGGGATGGGGTGAATGGGGGGCATCTGAGACAGTTGCCACTCATCACAGGGAGCAGTGTACATGATACACCTTTCCATCCGAGAAAGATCAAAACCTGAGCGTACAGATGGGGCATCTTTGATGATGTAAGTTTACAGCAGGAAGGCTTTCTAATTGGGCACACCATGTCTCACGTGTCTTCTTGACAAGGCATCTCAGCCAGAAGATTTATGGGAAAATAGAGTTGATGGGGTCAACTTGGATACAACAAGCCTTCTTGAGACAGAGAAACTCTTTAATACTATGTTAATACTTCATTCCATGAAGTATATTTGCTTAAAACACTGGGTGAAAGCTGTCTCATACAAACATATATCTAGTCTTAGTTTGCTTAACCCAGTAATGTGAGTATTCCTTGTCCCATCTGAAGGTGCTGTCTGAGACCTATTGAAATGGTAGCAAGTTTGAAGTCAACAATTGTGACATGAGGCAGAATCTGCAGCGATTACAAAGCAATGTGTACAGGAAAACATAAATCTGGAGGGAAAACATTACTGAAGTACCAAGTCATGCTGTCCCCACTCTGGCCTCTTCTAGTTACGAGTGAAATCTTGAAACACACCTGAGCCTTCATCGACATGAGTAGCATCTGTAGGGATAAGCAGAGCTATTTATAGGCCTCCATGTGGCAATGTGTAGAATGATTACAATATATTTACCATGAAAGGTATCAGCTGCATTTCACAAAGCAGGATCAGTTTGTTAATGATGGCAAGTGTCAGCGTCACATGTTGGCATACACAGAAATGCAAACAATACAAATGTACATGTTAAGTAATGTAACATGGATGACACAAACTGGTTTCCATCAACAAAAACAAACTCTGCCCTGCACTCAGTAGTCAAAAACATGGGGCTTGTCATAAACTGTCATCTTTCAAGGTGCTTTGTCTGATATATGCACAAGATAGCGAGAGTCACACAAACATGCTGAAGTACTGCAATATTGGCCTAGAGATTTGTAAGACACTCATAAATAACATAACTGCTAATCTTTGACTGAAAGACTGGCATCAGACACATCATGAGGCAAAGCACCAGCACCACATGCTACTGAACACAGGGCTAATAATGCTGACTCAAACATAACAAAACTTCAAAATAAACCTTTGAGTTATCTGCCCTTAAGTCTGTTTCAGGAGCTGGATCAGGTGAGTTGACGGCATCGAGGGAGAACTGACTTTTGATGGGACATCCAGCATGGTGAAATGTGTTCCTTACTACAATTACAGCACTTTAGTACTGAGCCTGAACTGGCTGGTTAGTTAGTCATGGGACTGTTCTGACAGTGTAATGATGTAGTATACTGACTGCCCACACCAATGTCCGGTCACAGAGGTCCCCTGAAGCTGGGTTGGCAGCTGCCTTCGGTGAGTTGACAAAGAGGTAGTGGCTGGTTCGCACTGACAGTTGGATACTGGTGACTTCTATGTGATGTGATGGATGTTATGACAGGGCACTGTGGAAATGACTTCTGTTTGCTTTTTCTATTTCCAACATGTACAACACACTGGCAGTGGTAATCATTGTTGGAAGTACACAAATATTCTCCCAGAAAAACCAGCCAGGAAACAAAGTTGTCCATGTCAGGTTAATGCTGTCCTCTCTAGCCAGATGTACTCAGAGAAACCGTTATATCCATCCAGCTGTTTCAACCAGCAACAATTTGGCCAACAATGTGTAGAAATAAAATCAGTTCACAGGAAAACAATTAAGAGTACCAGTTACACAAAACTGCTCTTATGGCTGCAAAAAGCCCAAAGAAATACTTCTTTGCGATATGGTATTGATTGCTGCAGGTTTTGCAGCACAAGTCTCCCTTATTACATTTGGTTGCACGAGAGTGTTAGCACAGAGAACCTTCCTTTTATTATGGACTTATTGTAGTGGAGTGTGACCAGTCTGGCTGAATGTCCGCCTTGTGGAAGAAGCTGTAGTGCAAGGATGGCTGGCACCTGGGGGACATGACAGGTGGAACATTGTTGTCCGCCATGATGCCATCCCAGCTTGACGGCTGGTGCAGGGATGAAGTAGAAGAACTGGAGTGTAGGAGAGAGGTGATGAACTGTGCAGGGATGACGGTATGAACAGCTGATCACAACCTCTCTGTCACTGTCACCTGGGTGCACGTTGCTGGGCTCGGTGGGTCAGGAGAGCTCGCCATAGTCGACACAAAACACCACCTCTGTCAAAAACCATTGCACATACTGATTAAAAACAATTTATTTTCAGATACATGAGAATCTGGAGACTCCGTGAGACCACACCCTAAAAACAGTGGCCCTGATAAACCTACAACTCTGCACACACAGGGACCCCCAGCCTAGACCCAAGGGATACCATGCCTTGTTCTCTACCAAGATGTGGTGTGGCCCTGATAAACCTACAATTCTGCACACACAGGGACCCCTAGCTTAGACCCAAGGGATACCATGCCTTGTTCTCTACCAAGATGTGGTGTGGCCCTGATAAACCTACAATTCTGCACACACAGGGACCCCTAGCTTAGACCCAAGGTATACCATGCCTTGTTCTCTACCAAGATGTGGTGTGGCCCTGATAAACCTACAACTCTGCACACACAGGGACCCTTAGCTTAGACCCAAGGGATACCATGCCTTGTTCTCTACCAAGATGTGGTGTGGCCCTGATAAACCTACAACTCTGCACACACAGGGACCCCTAGCTTAGACCCAAGGGGTATGTGGTGGTGACCTCTCTTCCACTTAAATACAGTAAGCTTCAATGTACATAGCCTTTGAATATTACTCTTGTTACAATGCGAGCCAGAGTGTTCAGAATAAGAAAACAGAATGTAGAAAGTGTGTTCTACCAGCAACCTACTTGAGTTGAAGGCGGGTGAGATCTTCTTTGGTGGCAAGCTCCAGCAGGTCTGGCAGAGTGTACTCCTCCTGGCACACCTGAAGCACAAACAAGGATAGTCACTTTTTCTAACTCAACTTTCAAATGGTTCACACAGTTCTTTTTTCCATATAAATAACAAAAGTTAAAAAGGAAAATCTGCTAACAGGACACCTTTGCCAATATGTAGAATTTTGCACAAAGTTTCATCCAAAAATATATTATATTTTCTCATTTATGCAAATATTGCCAAACCTGATTTCATGAAAATGCCAAAAAAAAAATCAAAAGAAAGGCTGTTCACAGCAAGAGGTCCCAGCAGGTTGATTAATGTGCCATGTTACACACAGAACGATTGCCTGGAGTTGGAGCTTTAGAAACTAAATGATCATAGACTGCTGGCTGGACATGCTAAACCAGTCCGATGTAAGAACAGACCTTGTGTATGGTGTCTTGGTCAAAGTGCCGGTCAGACAGCCAGGACACTAGGTCCGAGTCAGGGATCACCTGAATCTCCGGGACACCTTCAACACAAATTTCATACAAAAAACAAGCTTACTACTTGGATATGTTGTGAAACTTCATTACCTCTAACTCCATTATCTCCATATAGTGTTAAGGACAATGTCACGTGGTCCTGTCAGAAGCATGATCTCCATATAGAGGTGAGGACAATGTCACTTTGTATCACGTGGTCCTGTCAGAAGCATTATCTCCATATAGAGGTGAGGACAATGTCACTTTGTATCACGTGGTCCTGTCAGAAGCATTATCTCCATATAGAGGTGAGGACAATGTCACGAGGTCCTGTCAGAAGCATTATCTCCATATAGAGGTGAGGACAATGTCACATTGTGTCACGTGGTCCTGTCAGAAGCATTATCTCCATATAGAGGTGAGGACAATGTCACGAGGTCCTGTCAGAAGCATGATCTCCATATAGAGGTGAGGACAATGTCACATTGTATCACGTGTTCCTGTCAGAAGCATTATCTCCATATAGAGGTGAGGACAATGTCACATGGTCCTGTCAGAAGCATTATCTCCATATAGAGGTGAGGACAATGTCACGTGGTCCTGTCAGAAGCATTATCTCCATATAGAGGTGAGGACAATGTCACATTGTATCACGTGGTCCTGTCAGAAGCATGATCTCCATATAGAGGTGAGGACAATGTCACATTGTGTCACGTGGTCCTGTCAGAAGCATTATCTCCATATAGAGGTGAGGACAATGTAATGTGGCCCTGTCAGAAGCATTATCTCCATAAAGAGGTGAGGACAATGTAATGTGGCCCTGTCAGAAGCATTATCTCCATATAGTGTTAAGGACAATGTAATGTGGCCCTGTCAGAAGCATTATCTCCATATAGTGTTGAGGACAATGTCATGTGGTCCTGTCAGAAGCATTATCTCAATATAGAGGTGAGGACAATGTCACATTGTATCACGTGGTCCTGTCAGAAGCATTATCTCAATATAGAGGTGAGGACAATGTAATGTGGCCCTGTCAGAAGCATTATCTCCATATAGTGTTGAGGACAATGTCATGTGGTCCTGTCAGAAGCATTATCTCTATATAGAGGTGAGGACAATGTCATGTGGCCCTGTCAGAAGCATTATCTCCATATAGAGGTGAGGACAATGTCATGTGGTCCTGTCAGAAGCATTATCTCCATATAGTGTTAAGGACAATGTAATGTGGTCCTGTCAGAAGCATTATCTCCATATAGAGGTGAGGACAATGTCATGTGGTCCTGTCAGAAGCATTATCTCCATATAGAGGTGAGGACAATGTCATGTGGTCCTGTCAGAAGCATTATCTCCATATAGTGTTAAGGACAATGTCATATGGTCCTGTCAGAAGCATTATCTCCATATAGAGGTGAGGACAATGTAATGTGGTCCTGTCAGAAGCATTATCTCCATATAGTGTTGAGGACAATGTCATGTGGTCCTGTCAGAAGCATTATCTCCATATAGAGGTGAGGACAATGTAATGTGGTCCTGTCAGAAGCATTATCTCCATATAGAGGTGAGGACAATGTCATGTGGTCCTGTCAGAAGCATTATCTCCATATAGAGGTGAGGACAACGTAATGTGGTCCTGTCAGAAGCATTATCTCCATATAGTGTTAAGGACAATGTAATGTGGCCCTGTCAGAAGCATTATCTCCATATAGTGTTAAGGACAATGTAATGTGGCCCTGTCAGAAGCATTATCTCCATATAGAGGTGAGGACAATGTAATGTGGTCCTGTCAGAAGCATTATCTCCATATAGTGTTGAGGACAATGTCATGTGGTCCTGTCAGAAGCATTATCTCCATATAGAGGTGAGGACAATGTCACATTGTATCACGTGGTCCTGTCAGAAGCATTATCTCCATATAGAGGTGAGGACAATGTCACATTGTATCACGTGGTCCTGTCAGAAGCATTATCTCCATATAGAGGTGAGGACAATGTAATGAGGCCCTGTTAGAACCACTATCAGCTTGAAGATCTAATTTGATTTGACATCACTAATCATGGCCATGGGATAACAGGCAGGTAGCCATTTTTTGTACTGATTATTACCAGAACTATGTTTGAACATTTGATAAATTAAGAGCTGGATGTTGGTGAAATGAGGTTGCTGGGAGAAAGATATTTGCAAACCTTGTACTGAGTGCAATCCAGTTTGTGCACTAATAGTTACAATACACCCGAGGGATGCTATGGGCAGCTATTTGGTAAAAAAATACAAAGTTGAAATAAAGGACAAAAGTATGCAATATTTGTCAAACGTTACGAATAAAGGATTAAATGTTACTAATTACAAATTCGAAATAAAGGTTACAAGCATGCAATACAATAAACACTAAACTGCTAAGTAATGTCAACAATAAAGAAACTTGAAACGTTTTACAAATTGTAGCGGGATCTGCTGTTCTTTATTGTCAACGTCCTTCAGCAGTTTAGTAACCTTTCGTGCACACTGACGTTCTTTATTACACACTGTTCTTTCTTTTCATATGACGTCTTTTCGAAACATTTGACTATAATTGCATACTTTTGTCCTTCATTTCAACTTTGTATTATTTGAAGGAATGGCAGCCCAGAGGATGACCTATGTACACTTCTCGACAGTAACAACTACACCTTTGTGATATTGCAACACCACAGAGCCAGCAACATATGCCTGAGGAAACACATACCTGCAGACAAGGTCTGTGACTTCAGAGCAAGATTTTGATCTTTATTGGACACCAGTAAACTGAAAGATACCAATGAAATACAAATTCAATCCTAACTGGGCATAATGACAGCGTGGAGCGTTTCTCACAATAACAAACAATGCACAAGCAGTCAGTTGTGATGCAACAAGTATGTGACTTAACATCCAACTCATTCTGACATCATCATGTCCATACAGGCCAGACAACCTGAATGTTTTGTAACACGATGTTGCCTGGCTCATGATGTAGTCTCACAGGTGTGATGTAATACAGGCCAGACAACCTGAATGTTTTGTAACACGATGTTGCCTGGCTCATGAAGTAGTCTCACAGGTGTGATGTAATACAGGCCAGACAACCTGAATGTTTTGTAACACGATGTTGCCTGGCTCATGAAGTAGTCTCACAGGTGTGATGTAATACAGGCCAGACAACCTGAATGTTTTGTAACACGATGTTGCCTGGCTCATGAAGTAGTCTCACAGGTGTGATGTAATACAGGCCAGACAACCTGAATCTTTTGTAACACGATGTTGCCTGGCTCATGAAGTAGTCTCACAGGTGTGATGTAATACAGGCCAGACAACCTGAATGTTTTGTAACACGATGTTGCCTGGCTCATGAAGTAGTCTCACAGGTGTGATGTAATACAGGCCAGACAACCTGAATGTTTTGTAACACGATGTTGCCTGGCTCACGATGTTGCCTGGCTCATGATGTAGTCTCACAGGTGTGATGTAATACAGGCCAGACAACCTGAATGTTTTGTAACACGATGTTGCCTGGCTCATGAAGTAGTCTCACAGGTGTGATGTAATACAGGCCAGACAACCTGAATGTTTTGTAACACGATGTTGCCTGGCTCATGAAGTAGTCTCACAGGTGTGATGTAATACAGGCCAGACAACCTGAATGTTTTGTAACACGATGTTGCCTGGCTCATGATGTAGTCTCACAGGTGTGATGTAATACAGGCCAGACAACCTGAATGTTTTGTAACACGATGTTGCCTGGCTCATGATGTAGTCTCACAGGTGTGATGTAATACAGGCCAGACAACCTGAATGTTTTGTAACACGATGTTGCCTGGCTCATGAAGTAGTCTCACAGGTGTGATGTAATACAGGCCAGACAACCTGAATGTTTTGTAACACGATGTTGCCTGGCTCATGAAGTAGTCTCACAGGTGTGATGTAATACAGGCCAGACAACCTGAATGTTTTGTAACACGATGTTGCCTGGCTCATGATGTAGTCTCACAGGTGTGATGTAATACAGGCCAGACAACCTGAATGTTTTGTAACACGATGTTGCCTGGCTCATGAAGTAGTCTCACAGGTGTGATGTAATACAGGCCAGACAACCTGAATGTTTTGTAACACGATGTTGCCTGGCTCACGATGTTGCCTGGCTCATGATGTAGTCTCACAGGTGTGATGTAATACAGGCCAGACAACCTGAATGTTTTGTAACACGATGTTGCCTGGCTCATGAAGTAGTCTCACAGGTGTGATGTAATACAGGCCAGACAACCTGAATGTTTTGTAACACGATGTTGCCTGGCTCATGAAGTAGTCTCACAGGTGTGATGTAATACAGGCCAGACAACCTGAATGTTCTGTAACACGATGTTGCCTGGCTCATGATGTAGTCTCACAGGTGTGATGTAATACAGGCCAGACAACCTGAATGTTTTGTAACACGATGTTGCCTGGCTCATGAAGTAGTCTCACAGGTGTGATGTAATACAGGCCAGACAACCTGAATGTTTTGTAACACGATGTTGCCTGGCTCATGAAGTAGTCTCACAGGTGTGATGTAATACAGGCCAGACAACCTGAATGTTTTGTAACACGATGTTGCCTGGCTCATGAAGTAGTCTCACAGGTGTGATGTAATACAGGCCAGACAACCTGAATGTTTTGTAACACGATGTTGCCTGGCTCATGATGTAGTCTCACAGGTGTGATGTAATACAGGCCAGACAACCTGAATGTTTTGTAACACGATGTTGCCTGGCTCATGAAGTAGTCTCACAGGTGTGATGTAATACAGGCCAGACAACCTGAATGTTTTGTAACACGATGTTGCCTGGCTCATGAAGTAGTCTCACAGGTGTGATGTAATACAGGCCAGACACCTGAATGTTTTGTAACACGATGTTGCCTGGCTCATGAAGTAGTCTCACAGGTGTGATGTAATACAGGCCAGACAACCTGAATCTTTTGTAAAACGATGTTGCCTGGCTCATGATGTAGTCTCACAGGTGTGATGTAATACAGGCCAGACAACCTGAATGTTTTGTAACACGATGTTGCCTGGCTCATGAAGTAGTCTCACAGGTGTGATGTAATACAGGCCAGACAACCTGAATGTTTTGTAACACGATGTTGCCTGGCTCATGAAGTAGTCTCACAGGTGTGATGTAATACAGGCACTGTGGCCTGCAGACTGGAGATCCAGTCACAAGAGGCTACAGCTGTGACTACAGACATACTAACATACCCATATACCGGTATGTCTCACTCTGATAACAGGCACCGATGAGATACTGTAAAGCATGAAATTAATGCATCACAGAATTAATGCAAGTGTTGACCCCTGGCATGTAAACGTGTTATGAAATTAATGTGAGTACCTATCTTTGAACTATAAAAAGTAAGTAAATGATAACACGAAGACTGAAGATTAAGTATTCCATGATATAGAAGGGTGTGATAGTCATTATAGGAATAATATCACCACATGTTTAACTGCTTGACATGTGATCTTACTACCATGAAATTAAAATCAGGAAATTCAAATAACACAGATTCCAATGAGAGAGGTTTTGTGCCCCAGAAGTCTGTACATGTGTGAAGACACAATGCCACTTAGAAAGTGGTCAAATGTAAAAAATGTCATATTTGGGATAGCACTTTCTCAGTAAAATACAGATTCTTGTACTTTTTGGGTTGAGTCCCATCCAGGACCCCAAAAGTACTAGAATCTGTACCTTACAAAGAACATGTTTTCCCAAATATGACATTTGTTACAGAAGACTGTACAGGTTCTGTAACATGTGTTAGCTCAATCCTTTGAACGTCAATGGGCTGTGTTATCTACTCACCAAGACTGCTGTACTAGACAATTTCAATACGTGGGTCAGCAGTGTTTTGCTTCTAATTATAAGATTATTTGACAAGACTCCATCATACTGCTTGATTAACTCGTGTAAATAATATGACCACAATTGGACGTGGTGAGAAACACTCTAGAATTCAGTTACATTGTTCATAATGAGCTTCTTTAGCAATCACTCTGTTAGTACACACCCTACAAAGAGCCAATGGCAGAAACACACACAATTAATACCAGAATCAAAGAGCACAAAACTTCAACCATCAAATCAGACAGTAAATCAGCCATCTTTGACCATATCAGCAACTGCCCTAACCACAACATCAACTGGGAAAGTGTCCCAAACCTCTCCAACAACCTCCATGACTTCACTAAATGAAAACTAACAGAAGCAGTCTACATTCGTCACCCCTAGCCAACAATGAACAGAGATCAAGGCTATTGGATCCCATCCGCCTACTATGAACTCACTAAGAAATAATCACCCCACCTGTGTGAACTTATCCAGTTTAATTGGCTTCCTGTCTCATTGGCTTCCCAATCATGTTCTCTGTCCATCATGTTGTTACAGTATTATCCTTCTCTTGTCATTGTTTAACCTGTTTAATCTCTCACTTGCATGCAATTGTTGTTACTGTTAATCCTCCACCTACTTTATATACTGAACAACACAAGTTCCTGTGACAATGAATAAGATTTAATGCAAAGTTATGTTTTTTACCAAATCTGAAACAATTTCTGTTTGGTGCAGATAAAAGACTCCTGTAAGTGTTCAAATGGATTAATTTGCCATACTGACTTCAGAAAATGCATGATTTCATAAAAAGCATGATCATGCCAAAATGTCAATTTACAAATCAATAGTGTGTGTGTCCACCTCTGGTTGCGATGCAAGCAACACATCTTCGTCTCATAGAATGGACCAGGCGTCACACAAAGTCCTGTGGGATATCTGTCTATACCTGCTGGAGCATGTTTCGAAGTTCCTGGAGTGTCTGTGGAACACGTGGTTGACGTCAAAGGCGCCGATCCATCTTATCCCACATGTGCTCGATTGGTGAGAGATCAGGGGAGAGAACTGGCCAGTGGATGACATTCACGTTGTTTTATTGAAGATAATCCTGAACAAGTCGAGCAATATGAGGCTGGGCATTGTCATGTTGAAAGGTAATGTCTGGGCCATGACGACACAAAAACGGTAAAACAACAGGGCTGATGATCTCGTCGCGGTAGCGCTGTCCATTGAGATTTCCCTCTACCACTACATGTATCAAACGGGACCTCTGTCTTGCTGTAATCCCACCCCATACCATAACGCTGCCGCCCCGGAACCGATCTTCTTCGATGACACAATGGTTGACGTAACGTTCACCCCAACGTCTGTGCACTGGAATCTGTCCATTGCTGTGGCTGAGGAGAAAACAAGACTTGTCAGTGAACAGAACTTGTTCCCATTGTATGGCCGTCCAGCGTAGACGCTGTCTGCACCACTGTAGACGTGCTTGACGGCGGTCTCCTGTCAAAATGGGATGTCTGGCAGGTCTTCTGGCGACAATCCCTGCACATCTGAGACGACGACGTACGGTTTGTGAAGATATCTGTCGAAGGCCAGGGATGCTGCTTGCAGTCACTGTTGCTGGCTGGAATCGATTTCGTAGGTGTGTTGTTCGAATCCAGTTGTCTTGTCGATTATTGGTTACGCATGGTCTGCCTTTCCGAGGATGGTCTCTGACTGCATTCGTCTGTTGCCAACGTTGCAATAAACACCAAATGGCGTTACTGTGGACGTTAAATTGTCTTGCAACATCACGTTGCCTCGATCCTGCTTCAAGCATACCAATGGCTTGCAGACGCTCATTTTTGGACAGGCTTGGCATTTCGTAATGTTCACTAATTGTGTAATTTTGTTGTTTTTCTGAGTGGTTGTCAGTACGATGCTAAACAAAGCACATGGAATCCCGTTAACGCACATGTTTTTATACCCATTCTTGGGTAGTGATATGCATGGGGCTTGCATAAAGTCAACTTTTGCATGGAATGCATGCTTTTCTGTAGCAGTTGCGTTTTTGTGACTTGATTCCATACATGTACTACAATATTGAAAACCAAACTTTACTTGTTTGAAAAATACACTAAAATATTGGTGTCATAGGAACTTTTGTTGTTGAGTATATATTCTGTACCATGTTCATTATTTAGCCTTGCTTGAAAACGATATAAGGATCTCTACCAAAACATTGCCTTAACGTTAAATAAAGACGCTGTTATCCATAAATTGTCTTATTTTGCCATCCGTCAACTTCTAATTATTGCCTATTAAACAAATAAACACATACCAATGATATAGTCTCATTTACAAGAGAGGGATTAGAACTCACTCACATAACACACACCGATGATATAGTCTCAATTACAAGAGGGGGGCTAGAACTCACTCTGATAACACACACCGATGACAGTCTCATGTACAAGAATGGGGGCTAGAACTCACTCTGATAACACACACCGATGACATAGTCTCATGTACAAGAATGGGGGCTAGAACTCACTCTGATAACACACACCGATGATATAGTCTTAATTACAAGAATGGGGGCTAGAACTCACGAGAGATGTGCTACTTGCAACTTCTTCTCCTCTATTGATCTGTGGAGCAGGTTCTGGTAGGACCTCTGCACCTCCACGAGCTCCTTCAACAGCCTGCACACACAAGACAAAAGTCAGTATCCATCACTAAGTAAGTATCCAACATATGGCAGTACATGACACTCCTGTTCACCTGGACCTACCTGAAGTTCTCTTCCTCCACATGCTCCAGTTCAGACTGCAGTTCCCGACCAGCTGCCTTCCTGAACGACAACGGTTTGAGTGAGTTGGCAGATGATACCCCGGAGGTGACTACCTCATCCTCCATCTGGTCTCCTGACACTTGACCATCAAACTCTGCCAAAACAACAGATAGTTCAGCATATCCTGCCTGGAGCCAGTATGACAAGTACAGATAGTTCAGCATATCCTGCCTGGAGCCAGTATGACAAGTACAGATTGTTCAGTATATCCTACCTGGAGCCAGTATGACAAGTACAGATTGTTCAGCATATCCTATCTGGAGCCAGTATGACAAGTACAGATTGTTCAGTATATCCTACCTGGAGCCAGTATGACAAGTACAGATTGTTCAGCATATCCTACCTGGAGCCAGTATGACAAGTACAGATTGTTCAGTATATCCTACCTGGAGCCAGTATGACAAGTACAGATTGTTCAGCATATCCTACCTGGAGCCAGTATGACAAGTACAGATTGTTCAGCATATCCTACCTGGAGCCAGTATGACAAGTACAGATTGTTCAGTATATCCTACCTGGAGCCAGTATGACAAGTACAGATTGTTCAGCATATCCTACCTGGAGCCAGTATGACAAGTACAGATTGTTCAGCATATCCTACCTGGAGCCAGTATGACAAGTACAGATTGTTCAGTATATCCTACCTGGAGCCAGTATGACAAGAACAGATTGTTCAGCATATCCTACCTTGAGCCAGCATGACAAGTACAGATTGTTCAGTATATCCTACCTGGAGCCAGTATGACAAGTACAGATTGTTCAGTATATCCTACCTGGAGCCAGCATGACAAGTACAGATTGTTCAGCATATCCTACCTGGAGCCAGTATGACAAGTACAGATTGTTCAGCATATCCTACATGGAGCCAGTATGACACGTACAGATTGTTCAGCATATCCTACCTGGAGCCAGCATGACAAGTACAGATTGTTCAGTTTATCCTACCTGGAGCCAGTATGACAAGTACAGATTGTTCAGTATATCCTACATGGAGCCAGCATGACAAGTACAGATTGTTCAGTATATCCTACATGGAGCCAGTATGACAAGTACAGATTGTTCAGCATATCCTACATGGAGCCAGTATGACAAGTACAGATTGTTCAGTATATCCTACCTGGAGCCAGCATGACAAGTACAGATTGTTCAGTATATCCTACCTGGAGCCAGTATGACAAGTACAGATTGTTCAGCATATCCTACATGGAGCCAGTATGACACGTACAGATTGTTCAGCATATCCTACCTGGAGCCAGCATGACAAGTACAGATTGTTCAGTGTATCCTACCTGGAGCCAGCATGACAAGTACAGATTGTTCAGTATATCCTACCTGGAGCCAGCATGACAAGTACAGATTGTTCAGTATATCCTACCTGGAGCCAGCATGACAAGTACAGATTGTTCAGTGTATCCTACCTGGAGCCAGCATGACAAGTACAGATTGTTCAGCATATCCTACCTGGAGCCAGTATAACCAGGGTGGTCTGCACAGCTCCTCGTACCAAGCCATCCAGGGCAAACATCCAGTGGGGCTGAATCTTGTGCGTCTTCAGACATGTGCTCACCTGCATCAACACAATTCATTATCTTCCCATGTTGGTAATGAATGACAACACTATTTTGAGATATGAGGCCATGTAAACTGTCAACCCGATATTAAACACTTATACTATTCAAGAGTAGCATATAGAGCCTAGGCCTTGTTGGCCATGTATGACAGATTAAAACTCACTGCTTCATGTAAGACATAGAGAGCTAGTTGGATTTCCATCAGCGCTGTCTGGTCAAATGTCAGGCTATCTCTCAGCTCATCTGTAACAGAAATCACATGCTCCAACACTGTACACAGTCACATCATTACCACACCTGACTTCAAGTATAAGAAAAGTGAAACTACACAGTAAAACAGTAAGAAATGAGCAACCTGGGTAGAGAGCAAATCACCTACCTAGGGCTGTATTGATAGCTCGCACATTAGGGTCCAATATATGTCCTCGAATACCATTCAACAGGCACTTGAGATGATCCTGTAACAGAATCATGTTAATGTATGTAATCAGCAGAGCTGTCAACCCCTCATCATGACAATGTGGGAGATTTGACTTCAAAGTGGGGGAGATTTGCCTCCAAAGGGGGAGATTTTTAAGATAGTGAAGATAAGATAATTTCCAACTTTTATTTTTAATAATGTTACAAAGAAAACCAAATATTTTGAAACAATAAATAATCAATAAGTTTCTTATACGTACAGCTTGCTTATTTTCTGTTTGCATTTTCCTCCTCCAAAAATAAACCCAGCACAATCTACCCATATAACTTTCGTTCAAAGATCATTTCAGATAAACGCAAACAGATATTGAAATTTCACAATCGGTAGCTTGACTAGTTGACGACGTGTTCAATCCGACCAGTTGTCATGCTTCGTTACGATGCAGGTTTTCTGAGTATTTGGCGCGATGTTGGTTACAAAATTCGCCCAAGAAATATCAAATGCATTTATCCTGATGCAACATCATCGCCCTTAATTTCAATAAGATATACTGGTTTTTTTTCTGTCTGCGGTAGTCTGTTGACAGTCCCATTACTTCGCTTCTTAAATTTCCTAGAAATGTTCACGTTATTCCATTCCAAGAAATGTATGCCATTTTTGGAAGTACTATTACGTTTAACTACAATTTATGAATGAAATGAGTCTCGTTGTCGTTGTTGACCTTTCTGACCTTGACGTGTATTAATCTCATTGGTTGACTAGTACTGTTGTTTCACTTTAAACTTTGACTTTGAAATTCTAGCTGTGAGGAAGCCTGATCGTGTAATCCATTGTTATTTTGACTACCGAATCAACCAATCACGCATAGAGTTGTTTCTGAAGACGGCGCTTGCAGGACATATTTTGTTTTTATTTCCAAGAGTTCAATGACGTAACTTTGAGGTATGTTGATGTTTCAACAAAGTTTCCGACAAATCTGATAACCAATAAAGTCATGTATAACTGGACCAGCCATATGTATCTACGTTCTTAAATTATGGAAGAACAAGTATTTGTCACAAAGTGACGAAATGTCCCCCGTCTGTATATACACCATAGTAACAAATATGAAGACAATCCAGCGATTAGTACTTGAGATATCGTGGCAACACCATTTTCCAACTCCAAAAGCAGATTTGCCTGCTGTGACCTTGAAAATTGGGTCAAGGTCACCAAAACCAACTGGTGTCTGCGGTGTCTGTATATACACCATAGTTCCAAATATGAAGACAATCCAGCGATTAGTTCTTGAGATATCGCGGCAACACCGTTTTCCAACTCCAAAAGCAGATTTGCCTGCTGTGACCTTGAAAATGAGGTCAAGGTAACCAAAACCGACTGGTGTCTGCGGAGTCTGTATATACACCATAGTTCCAAATATGAAGACAATCCAGCGATTAGTTCTTGAGATATCGCGGCAACACCGTTTTCCAACTCCAAAAGTAGATTTGCCTGCTGTGACCTTGAAAATGGGGTCAAGGTCACCAAAACCGACTGGTGTCTGCGGAGTCTGTATATACACCATAGTTCCAAATATGAAGACAATCCTGCGATCAGTTCTTGAGATATCGCGGCAACACCGTTTTCCAACTCCAAAAGCAGATTTGCCTGCTGTGACCTTGAAAATGGGGTCAAGGTCACCAAAACCGACTGGTGTCTGCGGAGTCTGTATATACACCATAGTTCCAAATATGAAGACAATCCAGAGTTTAGTTCTTGAGATATCGCGGCAACAAACAGGTGGGACGTACGGACGGACGTACGGTCGTAAAAACTATATCCCCCGCTTCGGGGTTTCGCGCGGCGGAGTACAATAAACACGCTAAGAACATGAAGACAACAGTTCATTTCATGAAGTGATGAATACTTGGCTGATTTTTCATTTCAAGTTCAACCCTTTAGGCACCTGTTAGGACTATCCGAGTTTTCTTAACAGTTTAAATTGTTCAACCATATGAATTTAATTACCAGTTGATTACTGGACAAAGGCCCAATCTGGGTCCCCATGCGGGTGGCTGTGATAAGGGTCGCTAATCCGGGAGCCTACTGGACAGATCGGGACGCAATCTTCCCGTTCATTGTTTTTACTCACGGGACAATGGTGGCGAATTTTTTAAATAATGAAGAATTCTGTTTTGCGGGTGAAATAGTCAATCTTGCGGGAGATTTCATTAAATTGCGGGAGTCTCCTGCACAATGCGGGAGGGTTGACAGGTCTGAATCAGTCCTTGCACCAGTTGTCTTCAGGTTCCTGGTGTGGCTTACATATCAGTAGAACCAGAAGTCTTCAGGTTCCTGGTGTGGCTTACATATCAGTAGAACTAGTTGTCTTCAGGTTCCTGGTGTGGCTTACATATCAGTAGAACCAGAAGTCTTCAGGTTCCTGGTGTGGCTTACATATCAGTAGAACCAGTTGTCTTCAGGTTCCTGGTGTGGCTTACATATCAGTAGAACCAGAAGTCTTCAGGTTCCTGGTGTGGCTTACATATCAGTAGAACCAGAAGTCTTCAGGTTCCTGGTGTGGCTTACATATCAGTAGAACCAGTTGTCTTCAGGTTCCTGGTGTGGCTTACATATCAGTAGAACCAGAAGTCTTCAGGTTCCTGGTGTGGCTTACATATCAGTAGAACCAGTTGTCTTCAGGTTCCTGGTGTGGCTTACATATCAGTAGAACCAGTTGTCTTCAGGTTCCTGGTGTGGCTTACATATCAGTAGAACCAGAAGTCTTCAGGTTCCTGGTGTGGCTTACATATCAGTAGAACCAGAAGTCTTCAGGTTCCTGGTGTGGCTTACATGTCAGTAGAACCAGTTGTCTTCAGGTTCCTGGTGTGGCTTACATATCAGTAGAACCAGTTGTTCCCAGGTTCCTGGTGTGGCTTACATGTCAGTAGAACCAGTTGTCTTCAGGTTCCTGGTGTGGCTTACATATC
Organism: Haliotis cracherodii; assembly: GCF_022045235.1. Lineage (NCBI taxonomy): Eukaryota > Metazoa > Mollusca > Gastropoda > Lepetellida > Haliotidae > Haliotis > Haliotis cracherodii. The sequence goes on from NW_027266286.1 coordinate 39,408,785, forward strand.
AGTAGAACCAGAAGTCTTCAGGTTCCTGGTGTGGCTTACATATCAGTAGAACCAGAAGTCTTCAGGTTCCTGGTGTGGCTTACATATCAGTAGAATCAGAAGTCTTGGTATATATCTGTATACCTAGAAACCTTGGTATGTCCCTGTGTGACTCAGAAACTTTGTTATAAATCTATGTGACTCAGAGTCAGACTTCATAACTGTGCAGTCAGAGCAATGGTATATACCTGTGTGACTCGGAGTCTTGGGACATACCTGCGACTTAAAGGCTTGGAATATACCTGTATACTCAGAGCAATGGTATATACCTGTAAGACCTTTGACATTTGTTGGGATATACCTGTGTGACTGAGTCTTGGGTTATACCTGTGTGACCGAGTCTTGGGATATACCTGTGTGACAGAGTCTTGGGATATACCTGTGTGACCGAGTCTTGGGATATACCTGTGTGACTAAGTCTTGGGTTATACCTGTGTGACTGAGTCTTGGGATATACCTGTGTGACTGAGTCTTGGGATATACCTGTGTGACTGAGTTTTGGGATATACCTGTGTGACTGAGTCTTGGGATATACCTGTGTGACTGAGTTTTGGGATATACCTGTGTGACTGAGTCTTGGGATATACCTGTGTGACCGAGTCTTGGGATATACCTGAGTGACTGAGTCTTGGGATATACCTGTGTGACTGAGTCTTGGGATATACCTGTGTGGCTGAGTCTTGGGATATACCTGTGTGACAGAGTCTTGGGATATACCTGTGTGACCGAGTCTTGGGATATACCTCTGTGACCGAGTCTTGGGATATACCTGTGTGACTGAGTCTTCGTAAATACCTGTGTGACTGAGTCTTGGTATATACCTGTGTGACTGAGTCTTGGTAAATACCTGTGTAACTGAGTCTTGGGATATACCTGTGTGACTGAGTCTTGGTAAATACCTGTGTGACTGAGTCTTGGGATATACCTGTGTGACTGAGTCTAGGTAAATACCTGTGTAACTGAGTCTTGGTATATACCTGTGACTTGAATCCTTGTCCTTGGTACAGATCTGCAGGTACATATCTACAGATTAGAAGCCTTGGAAAATATCTGAAACTTGATGCCAATCAACTACTTACAGTGGCAAGTTTCGGATTTGACATGGTGGCATCCCTGTGAAGGAGCAACAGCCACTGGTTACAGATCTGTAACAGAATAAGACGAACGGGTTATTGGTCACATAGAGTGATGTTGGGTTCTTCATCTTACAGTGATGGACTGTATAATTATGTCACAGAAGGGGAATAACCGATGTTGGGTTTTTCATCTTACAGTGATGGACTGTATAATTATGTCACAGAAGCGTGAGGGAGGTGTTCGCAGCTTTTACCAATATTCCAGCAATATCACAGCAGGGAACACCACAAATGGTCTTCTCACATTGTACCCATGTCGGGAATCAAACCCGGGTCCTTGGCGTGACGAGTGAAGGCTTTAACCAATAGGCTACCGGACCACCCCTCTAACAGACGAAGGGGAATAACCGATGATGGGTTGTTCATCTTACAGTGATGGGCTGTACAATCATCTCACAGAGGGGGAAAAACCAATTAACCAATTTTGGGTTGTACAATAATCTTTGTATGCTTTGTATGATAACCTCCTCGGTGTCTTGAATGAGTATCTGTACAAGTGTGGAGCGCCTCTCCGAGTCCTTCCTCAGCAAGAAGAAGCCCCCTTCTCTGGAGGTTGAACTGTCATGTGAGCTGTGGTCCACGTCGATGTCCGGTGATAGCATCACTGTGCTGGTCGGGGACAAGATGGAGTCCGTACTGAAACAACAACACAATACTAGCCTGGGAACCTAGGCAGGAGATACACACTGGCCACATCACCACAATACCAGCCTGAGAACCTAGGCAGGAGATACACACTGGCCACATAACCACAATACTAGCCTGGGAGCCTGGGCAGGAGATACACACTAGCCACATAACCACAATACTAGCCTGGGAACCTAGGCAGGAGATACACACTGGCCACATCACCACAATACTAGCCTGGGAACCTAGGCAGGAGATACACACTGGCCACATCACAACAATACCAGCCTGAGAACCTAGGCAGGAGATACACACTGGCCACATCACAACAATACTAGCCTGGGAACCTAGGCAGGAGATACACACTGGCCACATAACCACAATACTAGCCTGGGAACCTAGGCAGGAGATACACACTGGCCACATCACCACAATACCAGCCTGAGAACCTAGGCAGGAGATACACACTGGCCACATCACAACAATACTAGCCTGGGAGCTTGGGCAGGAGATACACACTAGCCACATAACCACAATACTAGCCTGGGAACCTAGGCAGGAGATACACACTAGCCACATAACCACAATACTAGCCTGGGAACCTAGGCAGGAGATACACACTGGCCACATCACGACAATACTAGCCTGGGAACCTAGGCAGGAGATACACACTGGCCACATCACCACAATACTAGCCTGGGAACCTAGGCAGGAGATACACACTGGCCACATCACAACAATACTAGCCTGGGAACCTAGGCAGGAGATACACACTGGCCACATCACAACAATACTAGCCTGGGAACCTAGGCAGGAGATACACACTGGCCACATCACAACAATACTAGCCTGGGAACCTAGGCAGGAGATACACACTGGCCACATCACGACAATACTAGCCTGGGAACCTAGGCAGGAGATACACACTGGCCACATCACCACAATACTAGCCTGGGAACCTAGGCAGGAGATACACACTGGCCACATCACCACAATACTAGCCTGGGAGCCTAGGCAGGAGATACACACTGGCCACATCACAACAATACTAGCCTGGGAACCTAGGCAGGAGATACACACTGGCCACATCACAACAATACTAGCCTGGGAACCTAGGCAGGAGATACACACTGGCCACATCACGACAATACTAGCCTGGGAACCTAGGCAGGAGATACACACTGGCCACATCACCACAATACTAGCCTGGGAGCCTAGGCAGGAGATACACACTGGCCACATCACAACAATACTAGCCTGGGAACCTAGGCAGGAGATACACACTGGCCACATCACGACAATACTAGCCTGGGAACCTAGGCAGGAGATACACACTGGCCACATCACGACAATACTAGCCTGGGAACCTAGGCAGGAGATACACACTGGCCACATCACAACAATACTAGCCTGGGAACCTAGGCAGGAGATACACACTGGCCACATCACAACAATACTAGCCTGGGAACCTAGGCAGGAGATACACACTGGCCACATCACGACAATACTAGCCTGGGAACCTAGGCAGGAGATACACACTGGCCACATCACCACAATACTAGCCTGGGAACCTAGGCAGGAGATACACACTGGCCACATCACAACAATACTAGCCTGGGAACCTAGGCAGGAGATACACACTGGCCACAGAACCACAATACTAGCCTGGGAACCTAGGCAGGAGATACACACTGGCCACATCACAACAATACTAGCCTGGGAACCTAGGCAGGAGATACACACTGGCCACATAACCACAATACTAGCCTGGGAGCTTGGGCAGGAGATACACACTGGCCACATAACCACAATACTAGCCTGGGAGCTTGGGCAGGAGATACACACTGGCCACATCACAACAATACTAGCCTGGGAACCTAGGCAGGAGATACACACTGGCCACAGAACCACAATACTAGCCTGGGAACCTAGGCAGGAGATACACACTGGCCACATCACCACAATACTAGCCTGGGAGCCTGGGCTAGGTGACACATATCATGTACCGGTATTCACAGCAATGGAATCAAATCAATTTGCTCTGTCAAAATCAACATGGCAATATATAAGTTCAATGTTTTGAGCAAGAAAAACATTAACAAAAGAAACTGACTTTCAGTCCACAAGTTGAACATTATTTATGACAATGTAGATTTAAGCATGATACACATTAGGCAGATGAGAGGAGCAGCCCAGACACTAATCTACAAGCACAAAGCACATAGAACTGCTAGCACACAAGTCATGAAACAAATCCATTTTATATACTGCCTGACTCAAAGATTCACAACAAAAAAACATTTAAGAAATAAGGAATAGCTACAATTAAAGTGCAAAAAATGATACCTGTTTGTGAAGTTGTTTTTTAACTAGTGGTTCAGGAGCAAATAACATCAGTTAAAATAAAGGTCTGAAGTGCGCAATAATAGTCAAATGTTACAAATGAAGTATAAAATGTACTTATAAATGACAAAACACAAAGAGATGCTATATGAGAGAAAGAACAATGTGTACTAAAGAATGTTGGTGCACACAAAAGTACTCCAATGCTGAAGAACAATGGTGATAATAAGGAACGCCAGACTGGACTGCAATTTTTACAACATTCAGAATTAATTTGGCTTGTTCTGCATGAGGCTTCCACATCTGTCAGATTTCCAGCACAACACAAACAAGTAAAATATGTTTAAAAAAGTCCTGCTTTTCTGGTGACAATGACTAAAGGTTGGAAATAATCGTAACATGTATATGACATTATTCAGTGGGTACACAAGGAATAACGTAATACATTGTGCACCTCTGTGTCGTGTTGCTCATTGCCAATATTATTATATACACAGCACAACAATCTGATTAAACTCAGAATATCGTACAAATCTGGCTGTCTTTATTGTCAACGTTATTCTTCAGCATATGGTCCATTTGTATGCACCAACATTTTTTAGTACACATTGTTCTTTCTTCCATAAGGCATCTACTTGTTTTGTATTTTTTTACCTTTTTTAGTTACATTTAATACTTTATTCATACCATTTGACTATTAGTGTGTACTGTTGACCTTTATTTTAAATGATGTATTGTTTTTTTAGCAAATGGACGCAGAAAGTAACGTTCATCCCTGTGGTAAAGCAGGAAACCCATCAACAAAGAGGTCTTTACACTGATCCCCACTGTTAAAACACTGAGAAATCACTCATTCTGAATAAATAAGTTCTGTTTCTTGTTAAAACTTGAATCTTCATAAAAATAGTATTTCTGCAATGATGTTATAACCATTGTATACATCCCAATCCCACACATTTATGAACTATGAATGAGTACTTTACACTACAGCATGTTTCACAGAGCATCAGATCTCTGTGAGTTAGCCCCACTGTGCAATGTGATGGAGAGAAGTCCAGAGAGAGTCCGATGAAAGGCAGAGAGAGAGGATCTTGGCACTAAATGAAATGGCCATCACCAAACTGAAACAGAACTACGCTAGGTGCTTGGTGGTGGGGCATCTGGTATCACTAGCCCCACAGATCACTGAGAGGCCAAAACATAAATATTATCTCAAACAAGTGACAACGCATGTCAACACAACAATTAGAGAGAATTATTATTTGTGTTTTCACTGATAAAGTTTGATTGTTTGGAGATTTTCCTGGACTGATCTGTGAGGAGCATCATGCAAGCTGAGCATGAGCCCAGTGAAGGAGGAGGGGGGCATCGCACATGACGACGCTTTGGAGAGATACCTGGGAGAACGGCTACGTGTGGGGGACGGGGACAGTGACCTGCAACAAAAGTAAACAAAAACATGCTATAGATGTTACACAACTGCTTCTACAAACACATGAAGCTTGCTCTCTGCAAGATGCAAGAGAGAGGGCAACCAGCAAGTCATTGGTCTTTACAAATTAGGAAGAAGAAAACAAGGAAACTCAAATAAACACATGCAAACAAGGAACATTTCCCACTGATAGGAAGTTCAGGTTAGCTTGTCTAAACCACAAAACTACAGGTCAACAGAAGTATATCACAAGCAACTCACCTCACCTGAACGGTCTATATATTTGGTCATAACGAGTCCCTTGAAGGAGTTGTCAAACTAGCTATTAACCTTATATGTAAATGTATCTTTAATATATCTGTGTTAGGGAATGGTCATTTATTAAAGGGAGTGTGTGTGTGGGGGGGTGGGTTTGGGTGGGGTGGTGGATTATCATGATAAAAAGTCAGCGTAAGATGGAGGTAGCCAAACTTTATCAGGGGCAGAGGGCATGAAAAAATGACAGTTCTATTTTTTCAAATAACAAAATTATAAATTTGAACATGATTTATATTAAGGGAGTGGTAAATTATAAGGGGGTGGGGGAATGTTACATGTATTTGAAGGGGGTGGGGGGAATGTTACATGTATTTGAAGGGGGTGGGGTGGGGGGTGGAGGCATGGGAAAATGTTACATACAATGGGGTGTGTGTGGAGGTCGGCAAAATATGATACAGTCCTGAGACCAATCACACTGAACACCCCGTACCTCCACCCCACCACAACCGTCCCTCTATAGTAAATGATCAGTCCCTTACTACATGGTTTCAGATCAATATTCTAAGCAATACTGGCATGAATTACAGCAGATATAAGCTCCCGAGCTTGTGCAACCCACCACACCAATTTTGCAGGTTAATCATCCCATACTGTGATCACACAGGGGTTGTACACTGCACTTTGTAAGCACTATACACAACCACCACACAACAGCCACCAGACTTACAGTTATATACCCATCACTTCTTGACAGGACGAGGAGACACATTCTATCTACACTTAAACAGAACTTCAGCATTGCAACACTTAAAATATACCATCTTACTCACCAAGTCTATTCTACATAATGTGAGCCCACACATACATACAGAAGCATAGTCCCCACAAACTGAAGGGTTCTCTACTCTACTATAGATACAACATACAAAGCTGTCATAATGCATACATAGAAAATTATATGTACAACAAATGTCCCCTGGTGCAAAGTTATATTATTGTGTACTTCTATCAACACCTAAGGTCTTGGTAATGTGGTAACACTGTGAATCAAGCGAGAGTAGGAGAGGGAGGCAGGAGAACATCCATGCGGACATGCCCAGACTGACAGACCATGTGACCACACATACCTGGCGGAGCGTCGCAGCCGCTCAGAGAAACATCGTTTACGACCAGCATCCCCCCTGTAAGTGTGGTAGATTTGAAGAAGAAAATGAACACCTACGACCACACAGACTGACTCACAGAGACAACACAAAGACTTATAGACGGCGGTACCAGGTCATCAATCTTGGAAACACAGGACACAGGTCACCCGTCTCGGAACCACAGGTCATAGTGTCAGAAGATTTCATATACTACCCTTGCTCATGCTATGGAATACGGTAATTCTGACACTCAGTTTGTAAACGCAGTATGACATACATGCTCATATAATAATCTCTATTTATGATATAAGATAGCAGGCAGGGTCATCCTTTGATTAAAGAGACTTTGTTGATTAAGAGTAACATCAACCAGTGTTTCTGGCTTTTTTAACTTGAGGAAAAACAATGCAATGTGACTGTAAAATGTCTTCTTCCATAATGCAACAGTGCTAGTTTCTTGAAGTGTCCAGGAGACAGGGTACTTGTCATCACTTGCCATTTATATTTCAACCAGCTAATGTATGTTACAAAGTCAATCAAATTAAGAATAAAAGAAAAATAAGGAAGGATTTGCATACTTTGTGGCTGTCTTAAGGACATTATTAGATGCCCCATTACAGCAGTTTAAATCCAACAAAGTAAAATAGTTTCCATTTTATGACAGGGCACTTATTACTTCAATGAAGGCAAAATTGAATAAGAGGTGTGCACAACCGTTCCTTTACTGTAATCTCTCTATGTGACGGCATGGCTCCATAGTAATGTATGAATAGAACGTAATACCTAAATATACACACAAACTGACTTGTAGATGTCTGATGTCTCCATTAAGATGGAGGTTTCATCCATGTGACTGAACATTAACACAGTGAAAACACAAATACCTTGATACACGGTTATAACCAACTCAAAGGGACCACAGATTTTAGTTTGATGTAACTGTTGTTCGTTATAAGCATATATATACTGCATATATACAGCAAATGGCCAGGACCAAAAAATATGTTTGCCATGTCCGTCAGTTCGTCATCAACAGCGTGTTCATTATCAACACAGTTTACTGTACATGAAATTAACGCTGGGAGACTTCTCTATCTGGCATCTGATTTGAGTAAAGTATGGACTCTGCTGGTTTCTACGTAGGTCAGACAAGCACCAGAGAATGCACGGCAATTGAAACAGTTAAAATAATAAGAAGCTTTGGAATACTTACCTCACACAAAGTTTGGTATTAAATACAGAACAGCAGATATCCTTATCTTAAGCAAAACATTAGTTCTGCTTGAACCTGACTCTACATGTAGACCCATGGTAGAGTTAACCTCTCTCACAACATGTCCTGCACATATGCACACGCCTGCACAGACACATGTGCACACATGCACTCACGCAGGTAGGCAGGCATGCACACATATTCTGTTGTAGGGATTAGATAGGTCCAAAAGTAGCATATATAAACCCCTTGCACTCTCTCACTTTTAGTTCTCTCACTCTCCCCACACATTACATGTCAGGTACTGAAACAAACAGAATATAGGCCTTCTCTTATACTTAGCTATGATTTTAGCACTACGAAAGTTGGAAGTCCCATACACATCTTTGTGGATAGCAAGAAACAAGTCAAGTGCAACAAGCCATAAGCAGTTGTTGGGCAAGTTAGGGACACATAGGGAGCATCTTCTTGAGGCAAGGGAGCTAACTGACTGTAAAAGTCGAGTTCCCACCCTTGCCGAACCAGGCTGGTATTTAATGGCTCGAATGTGACACCAAGAGTGGCTAAAATAAGTTATATTCCCCTACTATGTCCCTGCTATTGACCAATCAGATTCCTCCTCTGATGTCACTTGCATTTACTTCAAACAAAATGGCATCACCCAGTCATGACAATCTGATCAATAATCAAGACCTTTATCATAATAAAATGGGTCTTACCTCGTGATAAGCTTAAATCATTTGAACTCCTTCATTAAAAACATGAAAAGATTTGGAAAATAAATGTCATTCGCCAGTTGATGGTACACATGCTCTGCAAATCCTGCAATCAGTTGGTGATTTTGAATTTTGATTGAACTATGCATAGACTCGTTAGTCCAGCCCAAATATAACACCATAGTTCCAGCCTAGTTTGGCAAGGGTGGAAACTGGACTTTTATAGTCAGTTCACTCCCTTGCCTCGGGAAGATGGTAGGGAGGGAATTATGACATGACTACTCTGACAGGGAAGCTAGCAAATGGAGGCAGCTCTTGGAGCTAAATTGGATCTGCAAGTGTTCACACGTGATGGACAGATGTCATTTGGAACAGTTCAAATCACACATACATGTTGAATTACTGGAACTTGAAATGTTTCATACCAGGTATACTGAAACTATTACTTGAATATGTTTAGCCCTACCCAAATGCAATGCACCCCCTCATACAGACATTGTTTTCTTACAGCCCTAGACCTACAAATGACCAATTTCATGTCTAAAGAGGACTGCATTCATCAATGCATCAACATTTTGTCGTAACGAAACTGACATTAACAATGGCGAGTGTACCCATCACAACTGAAATGTGTTTTGCCTAAGACAAGAGACGACTGACACGATGGTACCTTAACATTTGCTGTAGTTTAACAAGTTCAGGAGGTTGTGTGCTGATGATCAGAATGCTCAACATGTGCAAGGTAGATTAGAATGCATGGCTTGACTTAATGCTGAAGAAGTTGGGTTAGTAGAGTTGTCTGCCCTTCACCAAGGTCATCTGACCACCTACCTCATGCATGACTGAATGTCAAGAAAATCTGAGTAACTGGCAGTACTGTGGAGCCTGAAATAAACACTACCTGGGTAACAAAATGTCTGCTGTTGTCTAACCATGTCACAGGGAAGTCATTTTCATAGAATACAAGCACCAACGCCTCTGTTCAAGTGGTGACATTTACATGTCCAACAAAGTTGAACGGGTGCCAAGATGATCATACACCTATATTCAAGAACGGGAGTTGTCCCAGTAGTGGTCCTGTGCTCGCTTTGTGGAATGGTGTTTTGATTATTTTGGAGGTTAAATCCACCTTCAAGGAGACTGGTGGGAGAAATGCTCACAACAGTTTCACAAAAGAATGTGCTTGCACAGTTAAACTGCCACCCAAGCCTGGCTAATTGCCATATTGCTGACTAGTATGTGACCCAGTTATCAGAGCCTACTGGTGTTACTGGCTTCATCACACAGATCAACAATAGGTCAGTAGGCATAACAAGCAGATATACTTCAGAAGCACTACATTCATGCTAAAACACACATGATATGATAAGTGAATATAACATGGATGTCATTTTCATACTGATGCATGTAGGCTTGAAATTTCCATTTATTCAGTTCCTCATTGCTAAATGGTAACAAGAGACATTTACCCATCATATTAAAGTATCTAGCTGCAATAAACTAGGAGGTACTCGTACTAAACTTTACAAAGTATGGCATGACAAACATAGAGGAAAAGAGAATACCAAACATCTAGAAATGTGAGAGAGATGCCCCCCCCATTTGGACCCTCCCTCGATGGCCACACCCTCTTACCCTTCTTCCTCCACAGTTTCCAGCTCAGTCAGGTTCTCCATGCTGCTACAGCCCTCGCGACGTAATCTGTCAAATTAAAAAAAAGTTTATGGTACGAGTATGTTACCAGCCTGGCTGACATGTAAGTGCTGAACTGACCTGCTTTGGACAATATACATATGCTGTAAAGGGAAAGACAATGTTCAAATCAGAGTTCTGCTGTGCGAGTTATGGCTTAATGTCATGGGAAGCAATGCTCCAGTAATACCCTGGTGCAAGTGTCAGTGGGCTTCACACAATTTACCAATGTGTAGAATTAAACCAAGGTTTTCAGCATAAAGGCAACACAGCACTAGGCTACTTCACCTATGAAAACGAAGAGAAAGAAATGGTAATATTTAGTTCACTACTACTAAAGAGTGTGAAAGCTTCTCTGAACCAAAGTAATCCACAATTAAATGGTTCTGTTCATATTCACATTCCATCTTGATGTAGCCAAGGCTTAGAATATAGGCATTTGGGGATATGTATCATACCATGTTCACAGAATCTTTTGACTGAAGTTGTGTATGACTGTGTACTACATTTCTGTACACAAGATACACATATATGTTTTACATACATACTTGGAGACCCGAGGAATCCGTAGCTTGAGTTCCTTAATTTCTTCTACCTGCTTGTCACATGGCTCTGTGAACAAAAGGGCAAGAGAAACAGATAGAGATCTACTCTAAGTACACATTAACAATGGGGGACATGTTCTTCCCCTGAAAACCCCAGGGAGATACCTGCAAGGGGTACTGGGGACCTGTTCTTCCCCTGAAAAACCCAGGGAGATACCTGCAAGGGGTACTGGGGACATGTTCTTACCCTGAAAACCCCAGAGAGATACCTGCAAGGGGTACTGGGGACTTGTTCTTCCCCTGAAAACCCCAGGGAGATACCTGCAAGGGGTACTGGGGACATGTTCTTACCGTGAAAACCCCAGAGAGATACCTGCAAGGGGTACTGGGGACCTGTTCCTACCCCTGAAAACCCCAGAGAGATACCTGCAAGGGGTACTGGGGACATGTTCTTCCCCTGAAAACCCCAGAGAGATACCTGCAAGGGGTACTGGGGACATGTTCTTACCCCTGAAAACCCCAGAGAGATACCTGCAAGGGGTACTGGGGACCTGTTCTTACCCCTGAAAACCCCAGAGAGATACCTGCAAGGGGTACTGGAGACATGTTCTTACCCTGAAAACCCCCGGGAGATACCTGCAAGGGGTACTGGAGACATGTTCTTACCCTGAAAACCCAAGGGAGATACCTGCAAGGGGTACTGGGGACATGTTCTTCCCCTGAAAACCCCAGGGAGATACCTGCAAGGGGTACTGGGGACCTGTTCTTACCCTGAAAACCCCAGGGAGATACCTGCAAGGGGTACTGGGGACATGTTCTTCCCCTGAAAACCCCAGGGAGATACCTGCAAGGGGTACTGGGGACTTGTTCTTACCCCTGAAAACCCCAGAGAGATACCTGCAAGGGGTACTGGAGACATGTTCTTACCCTGAAAACCCCCGGGAGATACCTGCAAGGGGTACTGGAGACATGTTCTTACCCTGAAAACCCCAGGGAGATACCTGCAAGGGGTACTGGGGACATGTTCTTCCCCTGAAAACCCCAGGGAGATACCTGCAAGGGGTACTGGGGACCTGTTCTTACCCCTGAAAACCCCAGGGAGATACCTGCAAGGGGTACTGGGGACTTGTTCTTCCCCCTGAAAACCCCAGGGAGATACCTGCAAGGGGTACTGGAGACATGTTCTTCCCCTGAAAACCCCAGGGAGATACCTGCATGGGGTACTGGGGACTTGTTCTTCCCCCTGAAAACCCCAGGGAGATACCTGCAAGGGGTACTGGGGACTTGTTCTTACCCTGAAAACCCAAGGGAGATACCTGCAAGGGGTACTGGGGACTTGTTCTTCCCCCTGAAAACCCAAGGGAGATACCTGCAAGGGGTACTGGGGACATGTTCTTCCCCTGAAAACCCCAGAGAGATACCTGCAAGGGGTACTGGGGACTTGTTCTTCCCCCTGAAAACCCCAGAGAGATACCTGCAAGGGGTACTGGGGACATGTTCTTCCCCTGAAAACCCCAGGGAGATACCTGCAAGGGGTACTGGAGACATGTTCTTCCCCTGAAAACCCCAGAGAGATACCTGCAAGGGGTACTGGAGACCTGTTCTTACCCTGAAAACCCCAGGGAGATACCTGCAAGGGGTACTGGGGACATGTTCTTCCCCTGAAAACCCCAGGGAGATACCTGCAAGGGGTACTGGGGACCTGTTCTTACCCCTGAAAACCCCAGGGAGATACCTGCAAGGGGTACTGGGTACATGTTCTTCCCCTGAAAACCCCAGGGAGATACCTGCAAGGGGTACTGGGGACTTGTTCTTACCCTGAAAACCCAAGGGAGATACCTGCAAGGGGTACTGGAGACATGTTCTTCCCCTGAAAACCCCAGGGAGATACCTGCAAGGGGTACTGGGGACTTGTTCTTACCCTGAAAACCCAAGGGAGATACCTGCAAGGGGTACTGGAGACATGTTCTTCCCCTGAAAACCCAAGGGAGATACCTGCAAGGGGTACTGGGGACTTGTTCTTCCCCCTGAAAACCCAAGGGAGATACCTGCAAGGGGTACTGGGGACATGTTCTTACCCTGAAAACCCCAGAGAGATACCTGCAAGGGGTACTGGGGACATGTTCTTCCCCCTGAAAACCCCAGAGAGATACCTGCAAGGGGTACTGGGGACATGTTCTTACCCTGAAAACCCCAGAGAGATACCTGCAAGGGGTACTGGGGACTTGTTCTTCCCCCTGAAAACCCCAGGGAGATACCTGCAAGGGGTACTGGAGACATGTTCTTCCCCTGAAAACCCAAGGGAGATACCTGCAAGGGGTACTGGGGACATGTTCTTCCCCTGAAAACCCCAGGGAGATACCTGCAAGGGGTACTGGAGACATGTTCTTCCCCTGAAAACCCCAGAGAGATACCTGCAAGTGGTACTGGGGACATGTTCTTCCCCTGAAAACCCCAGGGAGATACCTGCAAGGGGAACTGGGGACCTGTTCTTCCCCTGAAAACCCCAGAGAGATACCTGCAAGGGGTACTGGGGACATGTTCTTCCCCTGAAAACCCCAGGGAGATACCTGCATGGGGTACTGGGGACCTTTTCTTCCCCTGAAAAACCCAGGGAGATACCTGCAAGGGGTACTGGGGACATGTTCTTCCCCTGATAACCCCAGGGAGATACCTGCAAGGGGTACTGGGGACATGTTCTTCCCCTGAAAACCCCAGGGAGATACCTGCAAGGGGTACTGGAGACATGTTCTTCCCCTGAAAACCCAAGGGAGATACCTGCATGGGGTACTGGGGACCTGTTCTTCCCCTGAAAACCCCAGGGAGATACCTGCAAGGGGTACTGGGGACTTGTTCTTCACCCTGAAAACCCCAGGGAGATACCTGCAAGGGGTACTGGAGACATGTTCTTCCCCTGAAAACCCCAGGGAGATACCTGCAAGGGGTACTGGAGACATGTTCATCCCCTGAAAACCCCAGGGAGATACCTGCAAGGGGAACTGGGGACCTGTTCTTACCCTGAAAACTTACCAGAGGTGCTGCGGACAACATTGTGCTCAGGAGATAATGGCTGTTTCTTCCTTTTCTTTCTCTTTGAGCCCAGATTGCTGAGAATTAAAGATGAACATCATGAAAAAAACTCTTATGTTCTATTGCTCATCAGGTATATAACAGGTCAGCTGACAGTTATATATAGTCAGACCCCGGTATCTCGAACCTAGCGGGACCATGTTGACCATAACTTAGAGATATTCGGACTTCAGAGATTGTGAGGCATAGACAGCAAGACACATCAAGTAACAGTATCATAGATCCACAGCAATATGATTGCACACCCAGGAAGTTAAGAACACAACATGTGTTTGCAATGACAAATTGAAGTTCCTTTCTACTGTCCACTTGATAAAAAAACCAAGTGTGACTCTCATCCCAATCTTGTTAATTCCCCATTCCTACATGGTGAGAAGCTCACACAGATTGGATTCCTTCACTCCAACTTTGATCAGCACCCTTACAGCGATGTCAGATGATGGTGTGCGGACGGGTACTAGAAATATGTAGGAGAATCATTCACCACTATGTGCAATACAAATTTGCGCCTCTCAAAACTGTTTAAGTGGCACATATCATCTTCGAGATAAAAGTACAAAACTCTACTGTACTAAAGTCAAAGCTGGGCCTGAGCCAAAGGGTCCAGATAGCACTATTTATCATATAATGGGTAGGTTTCTCGGCAGGATAAAGCCAACGGATAAAAACGATATCCGTTGGGGTCATATGCGGATAGAGATGCAAATATCAAAGGTCAAGTAGGGACTACTTTCACTGTTCATAAACGATCATGGCGTCGCCCTCGTCATTCGGCAATTGAGTCAGAATTAACCATCGGGAATCTGGATAAACTACAGGGATAATTGCTATCATTATCAAAAGCACAGTCTAATATACTGAAAATCAGTGTCTAATTGTTACGTAGATAAGGCATTTTATAAGTTTTGGCAACTTTGGAGAAACAATTTTGCGAGGGCACGAGGCCTAGCCAAGCGAGATCAGTAGCCATATCTGTGCTAGTAGACCTCTGCGGCTTGAAAACTTCTCCACAAATTAAAATAGTTGGATTTGGCCTAAATATGTTTGAATTGTTACCTTGTTTCGTTTTGTCGCTGTGTGTACATCTGACTACACTGCTTAACGTTATGACAGGACAGACCGACTGTCAACAACGTCTGACTGTGGCCGTGACGTCTCGTAGACTAGGTTTAGAGTAGCTTCCCTTTGACAAAGGACAGTTACTCTAGTGGACAGAGCGATGGATTGCCGCGAAAGGCAATTAAAAACAATTGTTGTTTTGTGTATATGTTGCTTCGCCACTGTAGAAGAAACAGATTTCAGTTGGAACTATATTGGCTACTGTCACTATCCGACTGACACATCACTAACCCTGTGACATAATAAATATTAATGCGCGCATTCCAGGAAAACTCGCCAAGGCTCGCTAAATACAATGTTTATTCCTAATGCAGGATATTTACCATTCCCCAAACACACTCGCATGATAACCTCTATGTATTTACATCTCGAATTCCAGATATGAGGCAAATCAATATGTATTGATATAGTGAGGCAGTCGGTCCAGAGAATAGGCTCGAGTTATCAATGTATTCGAGATTACTGGGTCCGACTGAACATAATGTCTTTTTTGCATATTGGGAATATCAAACAAGTGTCAGTCAATCAGAAAATACTGATTATACTGAAATAGACGAGGTTAAAATTTCCCATACTAAAAAAAAACACAAGTGTTAATTCCTATTTATCATTTCCACCTTATAGTTTCTCTCTTTTAGAAACAAATACACTAAAACTTTGTGGCGGGGAATAAATATATTTTGCCAGTCATATTACCTGCAAACATAGGGAGGATGCTACCAGAAACATGGATAATTTAAGATTATTGTCCACTTGTGATTTGGACCAACACCTTGGACCACTATACCTCAAGACCTCAATAGGGAATCAAGCTGTGTCAGATGGAATGTTTCCTGAAACTATTTTGGATATTTGTTTGTGCTGACCAGAACTTATTGGACTAATACTCACAGAATTGTCTTTCATGTAACCAGTTATTTGTTTTTTTGGTTGTGTGTAAAGCTGTGGAGCGAACTGAGAGAGTGGTTTTCATGTTTGGAATACGGAGGATTTACACATATTTCATCAGAAGGGAAACTGATTCATTTTCTAAATATGATTACCGATAAACCATTGGTTGCAACATATGGACATACCAATAGTGCTGACAATGTAAAACTAGGTCTTCATTATTAGTAGAGAAACAGGTCACAAGCATGTTATTGATCTTTGACCTCAAGTTTGATACTGTCGATCTACCTCAATATCCATTTGTCAACACAGATCCATAATACTTTAACTCAGGAAAACACTGTCACCAACATCAAGAGAAATCCATGTTGTTCCATTGTTTGTGAACACCTGTGTAGTATGTCATTGATGTAGTGTGTTGTGTGGGATGCAGTATGACATTGATGTAGTGTGTTATGTGGGATGCTGTATGCCATTGATGTAGTGTGTTGTTTGGGATGCAGTATGTCATAGATGTAGTGTGTTGTGTGGGATGCAGTATGTCATTGATGTAGTGTGTTGTTTGGGATGCAGTATGTCATAGATGTAGTGTGTTGTGTGGGACGCAGTATGTCATTGATGTAGTGTGTTGTGTGGGATGCAGTATGTCATTGATGTAGTGTGTTGTGTAGGATGCAGTATGTCATTGATGTAGTGTGTTGTGTGGGATGCTGTATGTCATTGATGTAGTGTGTTGTGTGGGATGCAGTATGTCACAGATGTAGTGTGTTGTGTGGGATGCTGTATGTCATTGATGTAGTGTGTTGTGTGGGATGCAGTATGTCATTGATGTAGTGTGTTGTGTGGGATGCAGTATGTCATTGATGTAGTGTGTTGTGTGGGATGCAGTATGTCATTGATGTAGTGTGTTGTGTGGGATGCAGTATGTCATTGATGTAGTGTGTTGTGTGGGATGCTGTATGTCATTGATGTAGTGTGTTGTGTGGGATGCAGTATGTCATTGATGTAGTGTGTTGTGTGGGATGCAGTATGACATTGATGTAGTGTGTTATGTGGGATGCTGTATGTCATTGATGTAGTGTGTTGTTTGGGATGCAGTATGTCATAGATGTAGTGTGTTGTGTGGGATGCAGTATGTCATTGATGTAGTGTGTTGTTTGGGATGCAGTATGTCATAGATGTAGTGTGTTGTGTGGGACGCAGTATGTCATTGATGTAGTGTGTTGTGTGGGATGCAGTATGTCATTGATGTAGTGTGTTGTGTAGGATGCAGTATGTCATTGATGTAGTGTGTTGTGTGGGATGCTGTATGTCATTGATGTAGTGTGTTGTGTGGGATGCAGTATGTCATAGATGTAGTGTGTTGTGTGGGATGCTGTATGTCATTGATGTAGTGTGTTGTGTGGGATGCAGTATGTCATTGATGTAGTGTGTTGTGTGGGATGCAGTATGTCATTGATGTAGTGTGTTGTGTGGGATGCAGTATGTCATTGATGTAGTGTGTTGTGTGGGATGCAGTATGTCATTGATGTAGTGTGTTGTGTGGGATGCTGTATGTCATTGATGTAGTGTGTTGTGTGGGATGCAGTATGTCATTGATGTAGTGTGTTGTGTGGGATTCAGTATGTCATTGATGTAGTGTGTTGTGTGGGATGCAGTATGTCATTGATGTAGTGTGTTGTGTGGGATGCAGTATGTCATTGATGTAGTGTGTTGTGTGGGATGCAGTATGTCATTGATGTAGTGTGTTGTGTGGGATGCAGTATGTTATTGATGTAGTGTGTTGTGTGGGATGCTGTATGTCATTGATGTAGTGTGTTGTGTGGGATGCAGTATGTCATAGATGTAGTGTGTTGTGTGGGATGCAGTATGTCATAGATGTAGTGTGTTTTGTGGGATGCTGTATGTCATAGATGTAGTGTGTTGTGTGGGATGCAGTATGTCATAGATGTAGTGTGTTGTGTGGGATGCAGTATGACATTGATGTAGTGTGTTATGTGGGATGCAGTATGTCATTGATGTAGTGTGTTGTGTGGGATGCAGTATGTCATTGATGTAGTGTGTTGTGTGGGATGCTGTATGACATTGATGTAGTGTGTTGTGTGGGATGCAGTATGTTATTGATGTAGTGTGTTGTGTGGGATGATGTATGTCATTGATGTAGTGTGTTGTGTGGGATGCAGTATGTCATAGACGTAGTGTGTTGTGTTGGATGCAGTATGTCATTGATGTAGTGTGTTGTGTGGGATGCAGTATGTCATAGATGTAGTGTGTTGTGTGGGATGCTGTATGTCATTGATGTGTGTTGTGTGGGATGCAGTATGGCATAGATGTAGTGTGTTGTGTGGGATGCAGTATGACATTGATGTAGTGTGTTATGTGGGATGCAGTATGTCATTGATGTAGTGTGTTGTGTGGGATGCTGTATGACATTGATGTAGTGTGTTGTGTGGGATGCAGTATGTCATTGATGTAGTGTGTTGTGTGGGATGCTGTATGACATTGATGTAGTGTGTTGTGTGGGATGCAGTATGTTATTGATGTAGTGTGTTGTGTGGGATGATGTATGTCATTGATGTAGTGTGTTGTGTGGGATGCAGTATGTCATAGACGTAGTGTGTTGTGTTGGATGCAGTATGTCATTGATGTAGTGTGTTGTGTGGGATGCAGTATGTCATAGATGTAGTGTGTTGTGTGGGATGCTGTATGTCATTGATGTAGTGTGTTGTGTGGGATGCAGTATGGCATAGATGTAGTGTGTTGTGTGGGATGCAGTATGACATTGATGTAGTGTGTTATGTGGGATGCAGTATGTCATTGATGTAGTGTGTTGTGTGGGATGCTGTATGACATTGATGTAGTGTGTTGTGTGGGATGCAGTATGTCATTGATGTAGTGTGTTGTGTGGGATGCAGTATGTCATAGATGTAGTGTGTTGTGTGGGATGCAGTATGTCATTGATGTAGTGTGTTGTGTGGGATGCAGTATGTCATAGATGTAGTGTGTTGTGTGGGATGCAGTATGTCACTCATGTAGTGTGTTGTGTGGGATGCTGTATGTCACTGATGTAGTGTGTTGTGTGGGATGATGTATGTCATTGATGTAGTGTGTTGTTTGGGATGCAGTATGTCATAGATGTAGTGTGTTTGTGTGGAAAAGAAATATGGCATAGAAGTAATATTAATATCGAGAGGAACATTTAATGAAAAAACAGTTTCTCACATATATACAAGATGTTGATTTCGAAACATAAGCAATTTGTATATTTCCCCATGTGAATGCCCCCCTCAATCTGAAAACATATATGGAAGGAGTGAAGGAATTTAGTCAATAGCGTTATGAATGTTGTGTAACTTACTCCAGGATGAAGGGGTGTTCCAGCAGAGACAGCCCGGTTGCTCGGTCATC
The DNA here is from genome assembly GCF_022045235.1 of Haliotis cracherodii. Taxonomy (NCBI): domain Eukaryota; kingdom Metazoa; phylum Mollusca; class Gastropoda; order Lepetellida; family Haliotidae; genus Haliotis; species Haliotis cracherodii. The sequence continues at coordinate 39,428,439 of NW_027266286.1, forward strand.
TGACATTGGCTCAAAACACCTGGCAAAGACAGAAATCACTGAATACAGCTTCTGTACAGGTCATATTACGTACAGGATATTTGTCTTTTCTTGTCAAATAACATGTTTATCTCATTAAGTGAAATTTCATGAATGGTGCAGACATCAGTGAAAATGTCAACTTTGTATGCCACAAGATGAGACACATTGTTTATTATGTAATTTAGTCAGTGCATTAGTCCTTACAATCTGAAGTGAAGTGATGTATCACCTGAGAAGAAATTCTTTTGCCTTGTTGGACATAGACTCTGGGATGTCAGGATGCATCTTGTAGAAGCCCACTTTAAACATAGCAGCCTCTGGGGAACCCAGCTGAAACAGAACATAGACATATGTACACATGGATCTCAGACAAATGGATCTCAGGCACATGGATCTCAGGCACATGGAGCTCAGACACAGGGAGCTCAGACACATGGAGCTCAGGCACAGGGAGCTCAGACACATGGATCTCAGACACATGGATCTCAGGCACATGGATCTCAGGCACATGGATCTCAGACACATGGATCTCAGGCACAGGGAGCTCAGACACAGGGAGCTCAGACACATGGAGCTCAGACACATGGAGCTCAGACACAGGGAGCTTAGACACATGGAGCTCAGACACATGGATCTCAGGCACATGGATCTCAGGCACATGGATCTCAGACACACGGATCTCAGACACATGGATCTCAGACACATGGATCTCAGACACATGGATCTCAGACACATGGAGCTCAGGCACATGGATCTCAGACAAATGGATCTCAGACACATGGATCTCAGACACATGGATCTCAGGCACATGGAGCTCAGACACATGGAGCTCAGACACATGGAGCTCAGACACATGGATCTCAGACACGTGGATCTCAGACACATGGATCTCAGACACATGGAGCTCAGACACATGGATCTCAGGCACAGGGAGCTCAGACACATGGATCTTAGACACATGGATCTCAGGCACATGGAGCTCAGACACATGGATCTCAGACACATGGAGCTCAGACACATGGATCTCAGACACATGAACCTCAGACACATGGATCTCAGACACAGGGAGCTCAGACACAGGGAGCTCAGACACATGGAACCCAGGCACATGAATCTCAGACACATGGAGCCCAGACACATGGATCTCAGGCACATGAATTTCAGACACATGGATCTCAGGCACATGAATCTCAGATACATGGAGCTCAGACACATGGAACTCAGACACATGGAACTCAAACACATAAATCGCAAACACATGAAGGTCTTACCTCAACAAATGGAGGTTTCCCTGTGGCCATCTCTATGACTGTGCATCCCAGGGACCAAATATCAGCCTGCAATTAGATAAATAAACATACAGAAACACTAAATAAAACAAGCATGAAATACTCACATCCCCCGCCAATATGAAATGTCGGGTGTGTGCAATGCATTAGCTCCTGTGAACTATGTTCACTGGGCCCGTTTTGTAAAGAAATATACTACGTTTTTCAAGATCTGCTCTGGAAACGAGGACTACCTCCATTTTCAGTCTAAATCAAAGTCGTTGCCATGGAAACTCAAAAAATAACTCTTAAAAAAAATCCAAAACTATCCAAAGGCACCAGTTCACCACTAGACCAATCAATGTGCAAAATATGGTGAAGAAAAATGGTACGGTTTTCAAGATCTACTCCGGAAACGAGGACAACAGCCATTTTCAGTCTAAATCAAAGTTGTTGCCATGGAAACTCGAGAAATAACTTTTTTAAAAATCCCAAACTATATAAAGGCACTAGTTCACCACTAGACCTATCTATGTGCCAAGTATGGTGAACAAATATGGTACAGTTTTCAAGATCTGCTCCGGAAACAATGACTACCGCCATTTTCAGTCTAAATCAAAGTTGTTGCCATGGAAACTCGAAAAATAATTTTTTTTAAAATCCCACACTATCAAAAGGCACCAGTTCACCACTAGATCTATCTATTTGCCAAGTTTGGTGAAGAAATATGGTACGGTTTTCAAGATCTGCTCTGGAAACGAGGACTACGGCCATTTTCAGTCTAAATCAAAGTTGTTGCCATGGAAACTCGAGAAATATTTTTTTTTTAAATCCCAAACTATCAAAAGGCACCAGTTCACCACTAGATCTATCTATGTGCCAAGTATGGTGAAGAAATATGGTACGGTTTTCAAGATCTGCTCTGGAAACGAGGACTACTGCCATTTTCAGTCTAAATCAAAGTTGTTGCCATGGAAACTCGAGAAATGACTTTTTTTTAAATCCCAAACTATCAAAAGGCACCAGTTCACCACTAGATCTATCTATGTGCCAAGTTTGGTGAAGAAATATGGTACGTTTTTCAAGATCTGCTCCGGAAACCAGGACTACTGCCATTTTCAGTCTAAATTAAAGTCGTTGCCATGGAAACTAAAATATAACTTTTTTAAAAATCCCAAACTATCAAAACGCACCAGTTCACCACTAGATCTATCTATTTGCCAAGTTTGGTGAAGAAATATGGTACGGTTTTCAAGATCTGCTCCAGAAACGAAGTGTGACGGACGGACGGCAGCTATTCCTATATCCCCCTTCCACTTCGTGGCGGGGGATAATAATGAAGCACATCAATCATATACTTGCCATGAACATCTTGGTAATATTCACATATACTCTCCCAGAAAATATTAGGGGGTATTAAAACATAACAGATGATTACAGAAATGCAAAGACATATGGAGTGATGGTAATGGATGGATAAGAAAAAGGAAGGACAAGGTGTAACATGACAATCAACAGAACACGTTGCATTGTAAGGGTGCAAACAACCAATAAAGAGGACAGAGGTGTGTAGTAAAATAATATGGATCATCAGCCCACTATTGGTCCAACATTCCTTAAAAGCCGTGGAAGGGTCTGAATCAAGTTGAAGTCTTACATGTTATTGTGGATAATAAAAACCAATAATATGAATAGCTAATTTGACAAAATTTCGCTGAAGTGTCAAAATCAAGAATTACCTCCCAGACCCATGTGAACGGGGGAATTGCAGTGTTTTGGGTGTGTTGTGGCATAGTGTTTTGATTCCGAAACCCTTCTATCTCTGGCAGTCATTTCTCAAACCTGATCTTTAATTTCTCTTGAAGACTGATCATAACTTCTATTTCATTGTCCCTTACATTGGTAGATATGTATGATAGTGTAATCTTCCATGGTTTGGGAGACAGTATCATTTATCAAGCCTTAGCATTTGGAGGTGATACACATAAGGAAGAAAATTTATGGATGTCAACTTCTTCATTATCAGGAACACAACATTTCTGAGTATATGCTTACTCCATTAGGTGAATTCACCCGATGAAGGAGAAAGCCTGAAACAGGTTCCTCATAATAAAGAAGTTGACATCCATACATTCTCTTCCTTATGTATCATTCATGTTATCCACAATGTCCAAAACCTGCAATCTCCGGTCAGCATGTGGAGCTGAGCATGTCAAGTAGGTGTACTTACAGGAGGGCCGTAGCCACGGGAACCCTTGTCTATCACTTCAGGAGCCATGTACTGGATAGTTCCTAGCAACATAGACATCTTCATCAGTAAACAATCAAATACTAGGAAAACATAATTCTAGATCCAATGAAACAATAAAGCCAAGTTGGAATGGATTCCTTGGTGAAAGCTATTGTTAGCTGACTAACCAGCAAAGGTATCAGCACATGGGTTAATTCCAGACAGTCGCTTGGATGTGCCGAAGTCGGAGATCTTCAATACGCCACTGTATGTGTTGACCAGCACGTTGTCCCCCTTGATGTCCCGGTGTACAATCTTGTTGTCATGCTAACATGTGGAACAAGGATGGTGGACATGGATCAATTACAACCAGAACACATTCAATGGAATCGAAATCACATTCTACAAGTAACTTCAATAATGACTTTATTTATTTGATCATAATACTGAAAAGAAAGGGTAAGAGTTTGATGTACTCAATAACAGTGTGAGTTTCACATGATACTAGTAATGGTGATGGTGGACAGACCAGGTAGCGCAGTCCCTCCAGAATCTGCTTGGTGTAGAAGGCAATGGTTGTCTCGTTGTCTTTCAGGGGCCCCCACTTGGAACGAAGCAACTGCGACAGGCTCCCTGTTATATTTACAAACAAATATAATCAAATGCCTTTGCACTTGGTGTCAAGATCACATTCTTTTTATTTCTCTTAAGTTGGTTTGACTGTATGTATTAGAGTGTGGTTGGACTGTATGTAAACAGTGAGCTTTAAAGATGTTGTGTAAGATTGCTTGAGTCAGGAATTGAAATTGGTTATTCTGAGTAGTAATTGCTCAATGTATGTTGAATAACTGTGTGCTGTTTTTGTCATTCTGTGTACAGTACATGCTTGATGCTTGTTGAACAACCGTGTGTAGTTATTCTGAGCATGCTCCCATGCTCATCTGTATGTTGAATAACTACGAGTGTCCAATTCTGAGTATATAATACTCGATGTAAGGTGAATGGTTACGAGCATGTAAACTGACGTGTATACATTTGTCATACAGTGTCCGGGGACCCAGAGGGGCACCTGTATGACGTATGAGGCAGTGCCATTCACTTTATGAAGCCTGATCCCAGGGGGACAGATGGCCATTTACATGAAGATGTTTACATCTGGACTGGATAAGACCTGTGTGAGGCATGTGACCATGATCGATGTACCGTGTACAGTGCAGTGATGGTGGAAGGACACATGGAGAAAGTCACTTTGTATATTGTGTGTACATAATAAGTAAGTGAGTGAGTGAGTGAGTATGGTTTTACGCCGCTTTTAGCACTATTCCAGCAATATCACGATGGTGTGTACATAATAAAGTACACATGTGACACAACAGATTGTAGACATGCATCATACCATGCATTTGACGTGTCAATGTACCAATGTATTGAAGTATTGACGTATTGCAGTATTGATGCATTAAGGTATTGATGTTGTGCTCTGAAGTTAACGCCATGATGTATTGATGCATTAAGGTATTGATGTTGTGCTCTGAAGTTGACGCCATGGTGTATTGATGCATTAAGGTATTGATGTTGTGCTCTGAAGTTGACGCCATGGTGTATTGATGCATTAAGGTATTGATGCTGTGCTCTGAAGTTGACATGATGTATTGATGTATATAGGTATTGATGTTGTGCTCTGAAGTTGATGCCATGATGTATTGATGCATTAAGGTATTGATGTTGTGCTCTGAAGTTGACACAATGATGTATTGATGTATTAAGGTATTGATGTTGTGCTCTGAAGTTGACGCCATGGTGTATTGATGCATTAAGGTATTGATGCTGTGCTCTGAAGTTGACGCAATGATGTATTAAGGTATTGATGTTGTTCTCTGAAGTTGATGCCATGATGTATTGATGCATTAAGGTATTGATGTTGTGCTCTGAAGTTGATGCCATGATGTATTGATGCATTAAGGTATTGATGTTGTGCTCTGAAGTTGATGCCATGATGTATTGTTGCATTCAGGTATTGATGTTGTGCTCTGAAGTTGATGCCATGATGTATTAAGGTATTGATGTTGTGCTCTGAAGTTGATGCCATGATGTATTGATGCATTAGGGTATTGATGTTGTGCTCTGAAGTTGATGCCATGATGTATTAAGGTATTGATGTTGTGCTCTGAAGTTGATGCCATGATGTATTGATGCATTAAGGTATTGATGTTGTGCTCTGAAGTTGACGCCATGGTGTATTGATGCATTAAGGTATTGATGTTGTGCTCTGAAGTTGACGCCATGGTGTATTGATGCATTAAGGTATTGATGCTGTGCTCTGAAGTTGACATGATGTATTGATGTATATAGGTATTGATGTTGTGCTCTGAAGTTGATGCCATGATGTATTGATGCATTAAGGTATTGATGTTGTGCTCTGAAGTTGACACAATGATGTATTGATGTATTAAGGTATTGATGTTGTGCTCTGAAGTTGACGCCATGGTGTATTGATGCATTAAGGTATTGATGCTGTGCTCTGAAGTTGACGCAATGATGTATTAAGGTATTGATGTTGTTCTCTGAAGTTGATGCCATGATGTATTGATGCATTAAGGTATTGATGTTGTGCTCTGAAGTTGATGCCATGATGTATTGATGCATTAAGGTATTGATGTTGTGCTCTGAAGTTGATGCCATGATGTATTGTTGCATTCAGGTATTGATGTTGTGCTCTGAAGTTGATGCCATGATGTATTAAGGTATTGATGTTGTGCTCTGAAGTTGATGCCATGATGTATTGATGCATTAGGGTATTGATGTTGTGCTCTGAAGTTGATGCCATGATGTATTAAGGTATTGATGTTGTGCTCTGAAGTTGATGCCATGATGTATTGATGCATTAAGGTATTGATGTTGTGCTCTGAAGTTGATGCCATGATGTATTGATGCATTAAGGTATTGATGTTGTGCTCTGAAGTTGATGCCATGATGTATTGTTGCATTCAGGTATTGATGTTGTGCTCTGAAGTTGATGCCATGATGTATTGATGTATTAGTAGTTATATAGGAGGTGGAGTAGTAGTTTATGATTAGTGCACTTGTCAGTAGTGTTGAGTAGCCTTTAGTATTTGGAAAGAGTATGTTAGAGTGACAAAGTGAGTGTGAAGTGTGTCAAGGGTGATAGTTAATTAAAGTTAGTTGAATGGCTGTGAGTACATAAGCTGTTAAGTTATTTATCAGTATAATTCTTAACTTAAAAACTTACTCTTAATCCATATTTGGGTTGAGTTATAACTCCGTGTTGTGATACAAGGCAAGTCTGACACTAAGAATTTGTTAACTTTATCATGTACATTGAATGATTTCAAACCTTTTTCAGAAGCCACATAAACCCAGGCCTCCTGGCAATGACAGTAACAGTGTGTAGGGAGGAGGAAGGACTACCAGCCTCCTGGCAATGACAGTAACAGTATTGAGGGTGGATGGTGGAGGAAGGAGGAAGAACTACCAACCTCCTGGCAATGACAGTAACAGTATGGAGGGTGGAGGGTGGAGGGAGGAGGAAGAACTACCAACCTCCTGGCAATGACAGTAACAGTATGGAGGGTGGAGGAAGAACTACCAACCTCCTGGCAATGACAGTAACAGTATGGAGGGTGGAGGAAGAACTACCAACCTCCTGGCAATGACAGTAACAATATGGAGGGTGGAGGGTGGAGGGTGGAGGGAGGAGGAAGAACTACCAACCTCCTGGCAATGACAGTAACAGTATGGAGGGTGGAGGGTGGAGGGAGGAGGAAGAACTACCAACCTCCTGGCAATGACAGTAACAGTATGGAGGGTGGAGGGTGGAGGGAGGAGGAAGGACTACCAACCTCCTGGCAATGACAGTAACAGTATGGAGGGTGGAGGGTGCAGGGAGGAGGAAGGACTACCAACCTCCTGGCAATGACAGTAACAGTATGGAGGGTGGAGGTTGGAGGGTGGATGGTGGAGGAAGGAGGAAGGACTACCAACCTCCTGGCAATGACAGTAATAGTATGGAGGGTGGAGGGTGGAGGGAGGAGGAAGAACTACCAACCTCCTGGCAATGACAGTAACAGTATGGAGGGTGGAGGAAGAACTACCAACCTCCTGGCAATGACAGTAACAGTATGGAGGGTGGAGGGTGGAGGGTGGAGGGTGGAGGAAGAACTACCAACCTCCTGGCAATGACAGACAGTATTGAGGGTGGAGGGTGGAGGGTGGAGGAAGGACTACCAACCTCCTGGCAATGACAGTAACAGTATTGAGGGTGGAGGGTGGAGGGTGGAGGAAGAACTACCAACCTCCTGGCAATGACAGTAACAGTATGGAGGGTGGAGGGTGGAGGGAGGAGGAAGAACTACCAACCTCCTGGCAATGACAGTAACAGTATGGAGGGTGGAGGGTGGAGGGAGGAGGAAGAACTACCAACCTCCTGGCAATGACAGTAACAGTATTGAGGGTGGAGGGTGGAGGGTGGAGGAAGAACTACCAACCTCCTGGCAATGACAGTAACAGTATGGAGGGTGGAGGGTGGAGGGTGGATGGTGGAGGGAGGAGGAAGGACTACCAACCTCCTGGCAATGACAGTAACAGTATGGAGGGTGGAGGGTGGAGGGAGGAGGAAGAACTACCAACCTCCTGGCAATGACAGTAACAGTATTGAGGGTGGAGGGTGGAGGGTGGAGGAAGGACTACCAACCTCCTGGCAATGACAGACAGTATTGAGGGTGGAGGGTGGAGGGTGGAGGAAGAACTACCAACCTCCTGGCAATGACAGTAACAGTATGGAGGGTGGAGGGTGGAGGGAGGAGGAAGGACTACCAACCTCCTGGCAATGACAGTAACAGTATGGAGGGTGGAGGATGGAGGGGGGAGGAAGAACTACCAACCTCCTGGCAATGACAGTAACAGTATGGAGGGTGGAGGGTGGAGGGGGGAGGAAGGACTACCAACCTCCTGGCAATGACAGTAACAGTATGGAGGGTGGAGGGTGGAGGGTGGAGGAAGAACTACCAACCTCCTGGCAATGACAGTAACAGTATGGAGGGTGGAGGATGGAGGGTGGAGGGGGGAGGAAGAACTACCAACCTCCTGGCAATGACAGTAACAGTATGGAGGGTGGAGGGTGGAGGGAGGAGGAAGAACTACCAACCTCCTGGCAATGACAGTAACAGTATTGAGGGTGGAGGGTGGAGGGTGGAGGAAGAACTACCAACCTCCTGGCAATGACAATAACAGTATGGAGGGTGGAGGGTGGAGGGGGGAGGGGGGAGGAAGGACTACCAACCTCCTGGCAATGACAATAACAGTATGGAGGGTGGAGGGTGGAGGGAGGAGGAAGAACTACCAACCTCCTGGCAATGACAGTAACAGTATGGAGGGTGGAGGGTGGAGGGTGGAGGAAGAACTACCAACCTCCTGGCAATGACAATAACAGTATGGAGGGTGGAGGGTGGAGGGGGGAGGGGGGAGGAAGGACTACCAACCTCCTGGCAATGACAGTAACAGTATTGAGGGTGGAGGGGGGAGGGGGGAGGAAGGACTACCAACCTCCTGGCAATGACAGTAACAGTATGGAGGGTGGAGGGTGGAGGGTGGAGGAAGAACTACCAACCTCCTGGCAATGACAGTAACAGTATGGAGGGTGGAGGGTGGAGGGAGGAGGAAGAACTACCAACCTCCTGGCAATGACAGTAACAGTATGGAGGGTGGAGGGTGGAGGGTGGAGGGTGGAGGGAGGAGGAAGAACTACCAACCTCCTGGCAATGACAGTAACAGTATGGAGGGTGGAGGGTGGAGGGTGGAGGGGGGAGGAAGAACTACCAACCTCCTGGCAATGACAGTAACAGTATGGAGGGTGGAGGGTGGAGGGTGGAGGGAGGAGGAAGAACTACCAACCTCCTGGCAATGACAGTAACAGTATGGAGGGTGGAGGGTGGAGGGAGGAGGAAGGACTACCAACCTCCTGGCAATGACAGTAACAGTATGGAGGGTGGAGGGTGGAGGGGGGAGGAAGAACTACCAACCTCCTGGCAATGACAGTAACAGTATGGAGGGTGGAGGGTGGAGGGAGGAGGAAGGACTACCAACCTCCTGGCAATGACAGTAACAGTATGGAGGGTGGAGGGTGGAGGGGGGAGGAAGAACTACCAACCTCCTGGCAATGACAGTAACAGTATGGAGGGTGGAGGGTGGAGGGAGGAGGAAGAACTACCAACCTCCTGGCAATGACAGTAACAGTATTGAGGGTGGAGGGTGGAGGGTGGAGGAAGAACTACCAACCTCCTGGCAATGACAGTAACAGTATTGAGGGTGGAGGGTGGAGGGAGGAGGAAGGACTACCAACCTCCTGGCAATGACAGTAACAGTATGGAGGGTGGAGGGTGGAGGGGGGAGGAAGAACTACCAACCTCCTGGCAATGACAGTAACAGTATGGAGGGTGGAGGGTGGAGGGGGGAGGGGGGAGGAAGAACTACCAACCTCCTGGCAATGACAGTAACAGTATGGAGGGTGGAGGGTGGAGGGAGGAGGAAGAACTACCAACCTCCTGGCAATGACAGTAACAGTATGGAGGGTGGAGGGTGGAGGGTGGAGGGGGGAGGAAGGACTACCAACCTCCTGGCAATGACAGTAACAGTATGGAGGGTGGAGGGTGGAGGGAGGAGGAAGAACTACCAACCTCCTGGCAATGACAGTAACAGTATGGAGGGTGGAGGGTGGAGGGGGGAGGAAGGACTACCAACCTCCTGGCAATGACAGTAACAGTATGGAGGGTGGAGGGTGGAGGGGGGAGGAAGGACTACCAACCTCCTGGCAATGACAGTAACAGTATTGAGGGTGGAGGGTGGAGGGTGGAGGAAGAACTACCAACCTCCTGGCAATGACAGTAACAGTATGGAGGGTGGAGGAAGAACTACCAACCTCCTGGCAATGACAGTAACAGTATGGAGGGTGGAGGGTGGAGGGAGGAGGAAGAACTACCAACCTCCTGGCAATGACAGTAACAGTATGGAGGGTGGAGGGTGGAGGGAGGAGGAAGAACTACCAACCTCCTGGCAATGACAGTAACAGTATGGAGGGTGGAGGGTGGAGGGGGGAGGAAGAACTACCAACCTCCTGGCAATGACAGTAACAGTATGGAGGGTGGAGGGTGGAGGGGGGAGGAAGGACTACCAACCTCCTGGCAATGACAGTAACAGTATTGAGGGTGGAGGGTGGAGGGTGGAGGAAGAACTACCAACCTCCTGGCAATGACAGTAACAGTATTGAGGGTGGAGGGTGGAGGGAGGAGGAAGAACTACCAACCTCCTTGCAATGACAGACAGTATTGAGGGTGGAGGGTGGAGGGTGGAGGAAGAACTACCAACCTCCTGGCAATGACAGTAACAGTATGGAGGGTGGAGGGTGGAGGGAGGAGGAAGGACTACCAACCTCCTGGCAATGACAGTAACAGTATGGAGGGTGGAGGATGGAGGGAGGAGGAAGAACTACCAACCTCCTGGAACCTGCTCCATGAAGATCTTGAAGAAGCCATCTTCACTGACAGAGCCCAGATACTTGACGATGTTCTTGTGACTCAGTCGACTGTGCAGTCGGATCTCTTCATGAAGAGGCTGCACTTCTCTGGGAAAGAGTCATAGCAAATACTCACATAGAAGAAACTACACATGAAAAAAACTTCAGTCCACTGAGCAAATTGTTTCACAGTGACTGTCAGTCAGGTGAGTTAATATAAAATGTCAATGCCAGAGAGAGACCAGCCTCGATCACCAACCGAAACAGATTCCACAGGACATAAGGCAAAATAGTGATGAAAATTATATGACTGGACCACTGACGACACCAGATGTTCATAAAAAGGGTAAGCAGGTCCTCACCTACATATCCAATGGGAAGTCTAGTTCCTATTTAACCACATGAACAATGTCACAAGGATAAAAGTTGGCTCAATGCTCAGAATTATACTTTCTCAAACAGCTTTCAAGTGGCCGTAGTACTCACTGTTTGTATTTCTCAGGCACTTCCTTAATAGCTATCTTGATCTGTGTCTTCTTGTCACGGGCTGCATACACAGATCCATATGTCCCACGACCAAGCATCACACGGTTATCCTTCTCATCCTTGTCATACTCATACTAGAGAAAGAAGACACAACATCACACTGTTACTTTCTCATCCTTGTCATACTGGAGAAACCAGGCACACAGCATCACAGTTACCTTCTCAACCTTGTCATACTGGAGAAACCAGACACACAGCATCACACTGTTACCTTCTCAACCTTGTCATACTGGAGAAACCAGACACACAGCATCACACTGTTACCTTCTCAACCTTCTCATACTGGAGAAACCAGACACACAGCATCACACTGTTACCTTCTCAACCTTGTCAAACTGGAGAAACCAGACACACAGCATCACACTGTTACCCTTCTCGTCCTTGTCAAACTGGAGAAACCAGACACACAGCATCACACAGTTACCTTCTCAACCTTGTCATACTGGAGAAACCAGACACACAGCATCACACTGTTACCTTCTCAACCTTCTCATACTGGAGAAACCAGACACACAGCATCACACTGTTACCTTCTCAACCTTGTCATACTGGAGAAACCAGACACACAGCATCACACTGTTACCTTTTCATCCTTGTCAAACTGGAGAAACCAGACACACAGCATCACACTGTCACCTTCTCAACCTTGTCATACTGGAGAAACCAGACACACAGCATCACACTGTTACCCTTCTCATACTGGAGAAAGAAGACACACAGCATCACACTGTTACCCTTCTCATCCTTGTCATACTGGAGAAACCAGACACACAGCATCACACTGTTACCTTTTCATCCTTGTCATACTGGAGAAACCAGACACACAGCATCACACTGTTACCTTCTCAACCTTCTCATACTGGAGAAACCAGACACACAGCATCACACTGTTACCTTCTCATCCTTGTCATACTAGAGAAACCAGACACACAGCATCACACTGTTACCCTTCTCATACTAGAGAAAGAAGACACAACATCACACTGTTACCTTCTCATCCTTGTCATACTGGAGAAACCAGACACACAGCATCACACAGTTCCCTTCTCAACCTTGTCATACTGGAGAAACCAGACACACAGCATCACACTGTTACCTTCTCAACCTTGTCATACTGGAGAAACCAGACACACAGCATCACACTGTTACCTTCTCAACCTTGTCATACTGGAGAAACCAGACACACAGCATCACACTGTTACCTTCTCATCCTTGTCATACTGGAGAAACCAGACACACGGCATCACACTGTTACCCTTCTCATACTAGAGAAAGAAGACACACAGCATCACACTGTTACCTTCTCATCCTTGTCATACTGGAGAAACCAGACACACGGCATCACACTGTTACCCTTCTCAACCTTGTCATACTGGAGAAACCAGACACACAGCATCACACTGTTACCCTTCTCATCCTTGTCATACTGGAGAAACCAGACACACAGCATCACACTGTTACCCTTCTCATCCTTGTCATACTGGAGAAACCAGACACACAGCATCACACTGTCACCTTCTCAACCTTGTCATACTGGAGAAACCAGACACACAGCATCACACTGTTACCCTTCTCATCCTTGTCATACTGGAGAAACAAGACACACAGCATCACACTGTTACCTATTGATCACTGACTAATACTTACATCAACAACTTCCTCAAACTCATCTGCATCTCTCGTGCAGCATTCTGGGTTGACTGCCAAATTACACATCACATCATAGAACCTGAAGTCAAACCATACACATTGTGACAATATTGTATCCATATAAGTACATCTCTTCACCTCACATGTTCAAAACATTACAATATTACTGTTAAATACCTCCTTCTCCAAACAATGCAATATATATAATGTAAAATTGTTGTGCAAGAATTCCTCACTGTATCGAATGTATAACCTTATTCATAAGCATACAAATCCATTTGATAAATATTTTTGTCGTTCAGATATCAGGAAGCTTTTTGTTCGCTATATGTAAATGAGGTTGACAGTGAACCAATTCTCACACAACGTTCACTTTTCAGACGTAATTTAACTGTGCTTCTGAAACATAACTTGGCATCACAACACCCTCTTGTTGCACCAAGCAAAAAGTCCCTTTCTCGGTCACGATGTATAAACGCAACATGTATATATACAATCTGTACATTAATCCATGTGACGTCAGACGGTGAGTGCACGAGCACGAGGAATGACGCAATATATTGTGCACCTCGGCATGCAGTTATATACACAGAGGAACAAGCCGATTAAGCTTGTAATGTTTTCCAAATTGCAGCGCCATCTTGCCAACATCCTTTAGCAGTTTAGTGTCCTTTCATGCGCGCTTACATTCTTTAGTACACATTGGGCTTTTTTTTCATATGACGTCTTTTCGTAACATTTGACTATTATATTGCATACTTTTGATCTTTATTTCAACTTCATATTTTTTAAACCAGTCAGTTTGTTTTATATTTTGACCTTTAATAGTAACATTTAATACTTTATTCGTAACATTTGACTATTACTGCATACTTTTGTCCTTTCTTTCAACTTTGTATTTTTTCAACAAATGGCCGCCCATAGTAATGCATTGAAATCTGAACATGACTGGGGCAGCTCATTGTTATTTGGTATATTCATTTATGTTTATTTAGACATTTACATACATTACACAGTTTTGTAAATCAGCATATCAAAGAAAACATGTGTTTCTAAAAACACTGTCTGATGCACAAATAAAATTGGTACTTTCTTCACACTGTTTTCTATGTCAATTTACACAGCTGATTGAACAGCTTTTACTTCAAGCAAACATGGCAATATGGCTTGTCCGTTATTTGACAGTTTTATTGGAGAATATTGGTCGAAATATGTTTGACATCCTCTGATGAAAGCAGAAAAACGAGTGTTTCCAAAAATAAGGTTGTTTTCTACACAATCTTACATTCTCAAAATGGGTACACATATTTTTTGTGTGCCTTTAGGTTATCCTTTCAGTCTGCTAAAGCTATATCAGCAAACATTTCCATTGTAGGCCACCCGGACACTGTATTGAGATAACTGACCTGGTTTTCTGTACTTCTGATGAGAAATAGATGTGGAAGTCGTCATCAGCATTTTCTTGCACATAGAGAAACAAAGCCCGACTGTCTCGCTTGTACAGACTGAAACACAGGTCTCTTATTGCAAGGTTGCAACCAAACAAAACCATCAGTTCACTAAATGGGTCATTGTAAAAGTAGTTTCTTCTCAGTACCTGACTAAAATACAGACTACCTGCAATTACCAGCATCTACCACTATGTACCTGAATTGAAATTCTCAAAAGAACACTGATATAATGCCAACAGAAAAGAGGGTTCTTCAGGCAAATGTGACCGATGATGTCATTTTTGTTTTTGAAAACTTTCTCTGACACCACATACTCTTCTGAAAGATATAAGCCGTCACAGTCCTTGTCACGTACGTGTTCAGCGAACGAGATAGCTACTACAAAGTAGTATGTGTCATGACCATGCCCCATTTAGCACTGATTCAAGGTCGCTTTTTCATATTTGTTGATGAGTCTATAAAACAACAAAGACCTACACGATTGCTCCATCTGCCACATAGAGTGGCATTTCATAGTTTACTTGGACTTCCTAAAGAAACATGTAAATATGAGTATGTGGAGAGGGGTGGCTGAAAAGTTCTGAGCATAACTATGATGGACTGTGTTGATGGAGATGATTGCTAATTAGTTTTCAACATAATCCCAGACAAGGTCCACTCTCTTCTTCCAATGATGCTGGAGTGCCTGGATCCAACTGGTGTAGAAGGCTTCCTCCTGGTGATCTAAAAAGTCATCCACAGCAGAACTATAGCTGTACTATACAGCCTGTGTGTGCAAACTGTTAAGGGTGTACTATACAGCCTGTGTGTGCAAACTGTTAAGGGTGTACTATACAGCCTATATATGCAAACTGTTAAGGGTGTACTATACAGCCTGTGTGTGCAAACTGTTAAGGGTGTACTATACAGCCTGTGTGTGCAAACTGTTAAGGGTGTACTATACAGCCTATATATGCAAACTGTTAAGGGTGTACTATACAGCCTGTGTGTGCAAACTGTTAAGGGTGTACTATACAGCCTGTGTGTGCAAACTATTATGGATGTACTATACAGCCTGTGTGTGCAAACTGTTAAGGGTGTACTATACAGCCTGTGTGTGCAAACTGTTAAGGGTGTACTATACAGCCTATATATGCAAACTGTTAAGGGTGTACTATACAGCCTGTGTGTGCAAACTGTTAAGGGTGTACTATACAGCCTATATATGCAAACTGTTAAGGGTGTACTATACAGCCTGTGTGTGCAAACTGTTAAGGGTGTACTATACAGCCTGTGTGTGCAAACTGTTATGGATGTACTATACAGCCTGTGTGTGCAAACTGTTAAGGGTGTACTATACAGCCTATATATGCAAACTGTTAAGGGTGTACTATACAGCCTATATATGCAAACTGCTAAGGGTGTACTATACAGCCTGTGTGTGCAAACTGTTGAGGGTGTACTATACAGCCTGTGTGTGCAAACTGTTAAGGGTGTACTATACAGCCTGTGTGTGCAAACTGTTAAGGGTGTACTATACAGCCTGTGTGTGCAAACTATTATGGATGTACTATACAGCCTGTGTGTGCAAACTGTTAAGGGTGTACTATACAGCCTGTGTGTGCAAACTGTTAAGGGTGTACTATACAGCCTATATATGCAAACTGTTAAGGGTGTACTATACAGCCTGTGTGTGCAAACTGTTAAGGGTGTACTATACAGCCTATATATGCAAACTGTTAAGGGTGTACTATACAGCCTGTGTGTGCAAACTGTTAAGGGTGTACTATACAGCCTGTGTGTGCAAACTGTTAAGGGTGTACTATACAGCCTATATATGCAAACTGTTAAGGGTGTACTATACAGCCTGTGTGTGCAAACTGTTAAGGGTGTACTATACAGCCTGTGTGTGCAAACTATTATGGATGTACTATACAGCCTGTGTGTGCAAACTGTTAAGGGTGTACTATACAGCCTGTGTGTGCAAACTGTTAAGGGTGTACTATACAGCCTATATATGCAAACTGTTAAGGGTGTACTATACAGCCTGTGTGTGCAAACTGTTAAGGGTGTACTATACAGCCTATATATGCAAACTGTTAAGGGTGTACTATACAGCCTGTGTGTGCAAACTGTTAAGGGTGTACTATACAGCCTGTGTGTGCAAACTGTTATGGATGTACTATACAGCCTGTGTGTGCAAACTGTTAAGGGTGTACTATACAGCCTATATATGCAAACTGTTAAGGGTGTACTATACAGCCTATATATGCAAACTGTTAAGGGTGTACTATACAGCCTGTGTGTGCAAACTGTTGAGGGTGTACTATACAGCCTGTGTGTGCAAACTGTTAAGGGTGTACTATACAGCCTGTGTGTGCAAACTGTTAAGGGTGTACTATACAGCCTGTGTGTGCAAACTATTATGGATGTACTATACAGCCTGTGTGTGCAAACTGTTAAGGGTGTACTATACAGCCTGTGTGTGCAAACTGTTAAGGGTGTACTATACAGCCTATATATGCAAACTGTTAAGGGTGTACTATACAGCCTGTGTGTGCAAACTGTTAAGGGTGTACTATACAGCCTATATATGCAAACTGTTAAGGGTGTACTATACAGCCTGTGTGTGCAAACTGTTAAGGGTGTACTATACAGCCTGTGTGTGCAAACTGTTAAGGGTGTACTATACAGCCTATATATGCAAACTGTTAAGGGTGTACTATACAGCCTGTGCTTAGAACTTTTCAGCTATCCCTTCATGTCATCATAAAAAGCTCATTAGTTGCACACAATTTGTTTGTATGTTTTTTGTTTAACACCACACTCAGTAATATTCCAACTATATGATAGCGATCTGCAAATAACTGAGTCTGAACCAGATAATCCAGTTATTGCATCGTGAGCATTGATCAATGCAATTGGGATACGATGACACGCATCAACCAAGTCAGCATCCGATCCCGTTAGGGCCTGAGCATCCGATCACCGTTAGGGCCTGACCATCCGATCACCGTTAGTCGCCTTTTACAGCAAGCAAGGGATGCTGTATACCTATTATACCCCGGATCTTCATGGGTCAGTTGCACACAACCTTAGTAAGCAATATACTTTTTTCATGAAGCTAGGCATGTCTTAAACCCCTCATTGTGTGCATGCCATTGGTAATACCACAATCAAATTAATAAGGGCAGCCAGGTGAATAACTTATATCCTACCTGACTCTTTTAATGGTCTCCAGGGGGAAAGACCACTCACTCAGGCGTTGGTCCCGCTTATTGGGGGTGACAAACCACAACAACACACGCTGAAAATACAGCTGCACATGTCAGAAACAAAACTTCATAAAGCTTAAGAATTAAAACTATTAAAAAATAATGATTTTGTGAAACTTTCTTGTTTGGAAACAAAATGAAGTGAATTGCCTCCAAGACAACAATTCTTCAAATGTAGCTTGTAAAGAGAATAAAACAATATGTAATATTCTCCTCCCAATGCAAACACTGGTACCTTGTCGTCAGCCTCCGAGTCTACCTGGATGTAGCTTGGGATGAGCTCCTTGTTCGGCTCCAGGATGAGAACCTGCAACACATGCATACAGTACAGGAATACTGTGCTACAACCATATGAGCCTGATGCCACTATAAGTGAAAGTACCTCTAACTGTTGTAGTAGAGAGTCGTTCTGTATATATTGATCATGTTTTATTAATTATCTGTTAAACTTTAATACATTGTCAATAATGTTATTTTGTATATTTCAGATACTGCAGTAACTAACAATTATTTGTTGTATTTCTCATTTCAGGCTGCATACGATATTCAAGTAGTTGTAAGTTAAGAGTCATTATTAAAGATCTACTCTTTTGTTAGGTTTCACTTATTGGCTCTGTCAACTGCATTGTAGGGTAGACAAGTAATCCTTGCTGGTCAATCAGAGTGTAAGCCCAGGTGCCCTCTTGATTGGCTAGTTTTAAACCTCAGTCATTTTTATGGTCTGGTTATGTCATTCATGAAATTTGATTGTGTTGTATTAGCATAGGTCAAACGTTAGATGGTGCAAGTATTTCACCCTAGTATGGCCAGGTTTTATTTCAGTTTGAGACACCCGCAGACCGTACAGATTAGTTTGGGGTATGCCATCTGCTTTGTTCACTGTTGGTCCAGTTCTGTTAAATGTTATCTTGCCTGCAGTGTTGTGTGCTTATCTGTAAGTCTGGTAGTGTTAGGTAAGGATGGCTAATGCTTAGCAGCTGATAGTCGGTCCTCTGGGGGACGATATCGTTCACTTGGATTTGGCTTGTGAAGCCTGTAAGTCCGGTTGCTGACAATATGCGTCCACTTTTATGCTCTGTCCTTCATATGAACAGTATCATTCAACTGGTCCGCAGTCAGTATATACGGCAACGTGGAGAGATCAACTTGCGCTCTATCCTTCTTCAGACGATGGGCTTTGCAGTCGGCTGCCACTGCCTCACCCTTTTAGCAACATGTAGCACGATGTTGTTTGGGTTGGTATCGATTCTCTACTGGTGGGGGTATAGTTGACTGTATATTTTGGGTTTTCTCTGCCGCCATGGTCTCTCTAGCCCAGGTGTAATCCGCCATGCAGGTTGCAGCTTCCATGCATCTATCCTTTGACATGTACCTGATTTGTCATATCCACAATATTGGCATCTCTTTACTTAGGTTAGTTTAATGTTATACAGCTGCCATATAGGTACTGACAGGTCAGCTTTGTCTTACCTTAGGTTGTAGTATAAGAGCAAGAATACTTTAGGGAAGGCTCAGACACTTTTGTTCCTTTCCCAATTGTATTCCTTCCAAACATGTTTTTTTCATAACTTGTACTTTTTAATTAATTATTTAGTCGGGTTTTATCTGAAATAATCCAATCATTCCGCCAGTTTATATTAATCTGTGCTCTGAGGAGTTTCGTAATCTCCCCTCTATCAGAAACCCTGAAAAGGCTCTAAGCACCATCTCCCTCGCCATTGGTATTCCAACTGCAGGCTCTTGGTCTCCCAGCATGGTGGGGCAACCTGCTTCTGGTCAAGCTCCACTATCCAAAAATAAATCACCTAAATCCACCTTTGGACAATTTACTCCAGCTACGGAAAGTACCTCGAGTAGGTTGTCACAAGCTAAAATGTTCCATCAAGCAGTTCCTAGCCCTGATGTGGATGCTATCAACGCTAACCTAAAACATCTGGAACAAGCGGGGACCAACTTGCAGGCCAGGCGTAGAGGACTTACTCCACCAAGTCATAGAGCTCTCTAGGACTGGTGGCCTCTCACGATCGACTTCAGTAGGGAGATGGAGGTCTTTTCTGAGGCTCTTGCCAACATGGAAGCCAGTAGCCCTAAGGATCCTGGATCCGGCCATCTTAACAAGACACCCATGCCTAACCCTCATTCTGAGGTACATGGCATGGAAGTATTAAGGCGGAGTTCTAGGACAAAGCCCAATACTGAGAAGATTGACCCTCGAGTCCTCCAAGGTGCTGAGGGGAATGTCCACCAGAGACAAGCTCTAATACCTGGGCATAGGGAACAGAGGGGGACAAGCCAAACTAAATCTATGGCCCCTCAACCAATCGTAATTAACTCGGCCCAGGGGAATGATACACGTGAAACCCCATCCACCCAACAAACTGCTCCATACAGGTCTCGTTATCCCAAGCCTGCACAAGATGACAGTTTTGGAGGGAAAGCATTGCAGTACAGGGAAGACATAGAATCAGAGGAGGAGGATACACTTCTGCTCAAGTGAGGATAAGATTTTATGGATGAACAACTTCTTTATTACAATTAAGAGCGACGTTTCAGTGTAGGTTCTAACACCGTTATCAAGCAAGTGATGTACAGAGTGTGGTCGGCAAGTATATATAAAAGTAGGAGGCAATGTTTATACAGTAGAGTAGATATTGTTATACTGGAGTAGAGAAGCCTATTATGTACCCACAAGGGTAGTGATGACAATCATCGGTGAAGTCAGTGACATAAACAACGGGATGATTATGGGTGATTGGGGTCTTTGATGAGTTGATGGTACGCTGGGGGTATGTAATAGCCTTAGTCACGGTTGATTGACGACAGGAATCTTTTGCTATTGATGGCTTCTTGTAGTTTCCTGATCTTGAAATCTTTGAGGTTGGTGGCGAGGGTTGTGACTCTCTCCCACTGAATGCTGTGGCTTGGGTTGTCACGGATGTGGTCTGATAGAGCTGATTTAGACTCATCTTTGGAGACTGACCTTTGATGTTCTTTTATCCGGGTTTTGAGGGGCCTAGATGTTTCTCCTATGTTAACTTGTCCACAATTGCATGGAATATAAACGATCTTTTCGAGTGCCTATCCCCTAAAGTAAACACATCAAAATTCGCGGATGATGGAGCCCTCTGGATCCGCACTAAATGCATTAAAATGGCCCAAAATTTACTCCAAAAATCTCTTAATAAAATACAACAATGGGCTGACAAATGGGGCTTCTCCCTTAACTCAGAAAAAACAACAGGAATAGTATTCAAACATAAAAACATGAAACCCGCCTCCCCAATCTTCCAGCTCAACAACCAAACAATCAAATTTCAAAAACAAACCAAATTCTTAGGACTTATTTTCGATGATCAAAACTAGACTATGGCTGCGCCATATACAACACCCTAAACAACTCTCTATCTAAAAAACTTGACTCAATACAATATCAGGCTCTCAAGCTAATTACACGCACCCAACATGGCACCTCCTACACTTCACTTAAGGCCTTAACAGCAACACAGACATACTGTACATGTGCCCTCCTCCCTCAGTGACACAGACATTAACTTTTTTAAAAATCAAATATTCTTTTAATTTATGATCAACTTACAGGATATCTGGAACCGGTCAGATTTTCCTTTGTTGTTGTTGCCTCCACGAAAAAGTCCATCCAGAAAATAAATTTCTGAAGAAGATCATACAGTATAGTATACAGGTGGTATTAGGGGAAGTTATGTCTAGGAAGTAGTGTACCTGCATCAGTATACAGGTGGTATTAGGGAAAGTTATATCTAGGAAGTAGTGTACCTGCATCAGTATACAGGTGGTACTGGGGGAAGTTATGTCTAGGAAGTAGTGTACTTGCATCAGTATACAGGTGGTATTAGGGGAAGTTATGTGTAGGAAGTAGTGTACCTGCATCAGTATACAGGTGGTACTGGGGGAAGTTATGTGTAGGAAGTAGTGTACTTGCATCAGTATACAGGTGGTACTGGGGGAAGTTATATCTAGGAAGTAGTGTACCTGCATCAGTATACAGGTGGTATTAGGGGAAGTTATATCTAGGAAGTAGTGTACCTGCATCAGTATACAGGTGGTACTGGGGGAAGTTATGTCTAGGAAGTAGTGTACTTGCATCAGTATACAGGTGGTATTAGGGGAAGTTATGTGTAGGAAGTAGTGTACCTGCATCAGTATACAGGTGGTACTGGGGGAAGTTATGTGTAGGAAGTAGTGTACTTGCATCAGTATACAGGTGGTACTGGGGGAAGTTATATCTAGGAAGTAGTGTACCTGCATCAGTATACAGGTGGTACTGGGGGAAGTTATGTGTAGGAAGTAGTGTACTTGCATCAGTATACAGGTGGTACTGGGGGAAGTTATATCTAGGAAGTAGTGTACCTGCATCAGTATACAGGTGGTACTGGGGGAAGTTATGTGTAGGAAGTAGTGTACCTGCTTCTCGTCCTCACTGCCACCTTCTTTCTCTGTCCTTCTGAAGCGACTGATCAATGCGATATTCCCAACTGTGGACTTTAGATACCTGGCAAGATAGACATAAGTTTATACCATGCTATATTCCTTCTTGCTTCAATCGTAAAACAGTGTAGAACAATGTAGAAAATTCACTTGGACACACCCTTTTACCACCTTGCTCCCAGAATGCTCCTGTGTTACTCATCAGTATTCCCTTCATCGTCCAAAAGTGATCTGATAAAATAGTACGTATCCGCCTGGGAGGGAAATGGAGAATCTCACCCAAGTGCCTTTTGATATCAAATATATCTACACTGGTGGTGATATATTTGATATCAAAAGACACCAACATCAATCTTCCAACTTTTTCATTTTGTAGACAGTAATAAGCAGTACGTACTGCTAACAGCTTCAGTAGCAGAGCCATTAGTGATGGTATTTGATTGTGATGTCATGGTAACCAATGACGTCACAATGGTCTTTAAAGCATTGTGATGCAATTTCATTGCAGCATATCTACAATGTAAATATCACTTGATCTCACCCAAAAATATCTCCTGTGGGAGCCAGTTTTGGATGACTAATACATTTCTGGGCCGTACAATATATTTTTTCCACCCTGCTACAAGTAGAAAGCTGCACATTGTTTATGAGTCAATGAAAGTCATTTGACACAAAAGTTCAGCTCGAACAGCTGCTTTCTCTCAAATTTCAGTTAGTATTACAACCAGCCATTATAAAAGAATTAAAACTATCTATACTGTCTTGGAGGGAAATACATTTCTCAGCAGGTGAATAAATCCCTTATACCCCACCACAAGCTAGACAGGCTGCATTTGGATTTCTGAGAGGCAGAATAAATCCCTTATACCCTGCTTCCAAGTCGCTTGCTTTTTCCGAGTCAATGAAAGTCACATGTCATATCACAAGTGAACCTCCACTCAATCAAGCAAATGTTTTCTATCAATTTTGAAGTTGTTTGAATTCTTTTACAATGTCAAATCAAAACATGTCAGGAAAATAAATTTGTTGTAACAGGATCATGAGGAGTACATTGGGTTTTATGTGTCCCCTGGTAGGTTTTATACCGCTTATAACACACCCTACCCTACCCTACCCTATACTGCAACAACGTGTAATGTGAAGAACTAGAAATTGATGTTTCAATAACATTTGGCGGTCTTGCATTCAGGGAACATCAGTAAACATTGTGTCCATGTAGGAACGCATATGCTTAACCACCCCTGTGCCATAAGAGAGTTACAAAGCATATCTGGCATGTTTTTGTGAATGCTTACAACTATCTTAAGTGACTGCTTTTGCAGACAATTTAAATGGTTGAATATACAACCAGGTGATGTTCAGTTCCAGGGGGCTGTTTAGTAAAGAATGTTATACTGAGAGGTGGACCAATGCAGGAGAGAATGAGCACAAGGACTATATATTACTATTGTAGAGGTATAGAATACACAAAGCTATGAGAAGCATGCTTGGGGATGACTGCCCTTCATATTAAACTGTAAGGAATTGTGCTGCTGAATTAACTGAGGCATAAGTAGCACAGAAGATGACCCTAGCCCTGGTTGTCCAAAAGATGTCATGTCTGAAACCCGAGTGGAGGCTGTTCATTGCATAGTTATGGCTGATTGACATACAACAATTCATCATATCACAGACATTATAGTACCAAGAATGTTTGTTGTGCATTATACCCCAGGATGAGACCTCACTTCGATTTAAAGTCAAACAGTGGAAACATTTGGCCTCAAGCGCTCCAGAGAAGTACAAGTGGGTGGTGACAGTGGGTAAAGTCACTGTTTTCTGGGACAGTTAGGAGATAATCATGATCAACTATCAGCAACAAGGTTTTACTATCAATGGGCAATACTGTGCCACAAAACTATGTCAGTTGAGAGAAGCTATCAAGGAAACACGTCGAGGAAAGCTCTCTTCAGGACAAAGTGCCTGTGCACACATCAAAAGTGTCAGTTATAGATTGTGGCTTGAGTTATTTCCCCTATATACCTCTTACTCTCCTGACCTAGCACCCTCTGACTTATATTTTTCCCAAACTCAAATCACACATGCATACACATGTATGTAAACTGCAGCCATGTGCTGATGGGTGTTGTACATGCAACCATTGTCCTACCAGTCAGGGGGTTCCAGTCGGAACATGCACTCTGCAGCCTGCACTGCCTTCCCATAATCCTCAGCTAATACGCTGATCTCAAAGAAGGTTGCCACATCCCAGTAGTCTGTTAGGGACTGCAGACTTCCCTTCTTGCCAATCAGGTTGTTTAAAATAATACCTGCCAACATAAACAGACATCTTTGTGAGGTAAAGAGGACAAACAGACACATCCGTATATGAGAGTAACCATAGATCCAATCTTAGTTGCCAAACTATCCACTTTACAACATTTAATACTTTTACAGATGTTGACATCAATCCCCAAATCATGTAAATTGTGTAACTTAGCTTAATTCCAATTTATTATCTGAAGTAGTGTAGAAAAGTCCTAGGTTATTTTGAGCAATCCACAATTTTATGCAGAACATATCTGTTTGAAGAAGAAAGTTTTGCATTGTCAAACAAGCCATTTTAACAGATTTCTACCTCTACCACAGGTCAATGTAACCCTCATCTTTCCATAGAAACAACAAAACTATAGCTCACCGATTCTCTGTAATTCCTGACAGGAAGCGAAGTCATTGCCTGAGATGACAAGGAGAGTGGCAAGGTTGATGCCAGCATATTCATTAGGCTGCACCTCGAAGCCCTTGCGATACCTGCACAACACACCTCTCAATACTGTAGCCACTTAACATAGCATGCTCTCCATATATCTACTTTTGCTTTATGTTATTTTTTAGTGTTTATAGTATTTATGAATCAGAACTAGCCAAGGATTTAGTGTTGAGGAAGTTCAATGAACTGACTAGAAACCTACCACTCAACGGCATGTGCGAGAGCAGACAGGTCGGAATAGTCCGATTCTATGAACTTGTCCTTGTAGATGCGGCCACACAAACAAATCATGTCAGGCACCTGGTTCTCAGACTCAGCCATGGCCTGCAGACAACAAACAGAAGTAGCAAGATGGCACACACACAAACAGCCTCATCTTGTCATCAAAATGTCACACAACTCAACATATCATTGTACCATAATCATATTTTGGTGACATCAATCATTGAAATTTGTATGAGGAAATGATCTGCCATTATCTTTACAATAACTTTGATATGACGCATAGTTCTAATTACCTATTGATTGATCATAATATAATCATTTGGTGTAAGTTTTGAATATTCATTAGCTGTGTAACAATGATCACTATACATCACCAATACAAAACACCCTTTCAAACACTGAAGTGAGTAATACAACAGTATTCCACAATTTAACCAGAAATAGATTTAATCTGTGCACAAATCCTGTACATGTTATAACCATCATTATCACTCTATGCTCCAAACCTGTACATGTTATAACCATCATTATCACTCTATGTTGAAATCCTGTACATGTTATAACCATCATTATCACTCTATGCTCAAAACCTGTACATGTTATAACCATCATTATCACTCTATGTTCAAATCCTGTACATGTTATAACCATCATTATCACTCTATGTTCAAAACCTGTACATGCTATAACCATCATTAAACCTAAATTACGTTTCATTAGTTTCTCGAATGCTCGTCAATACTTTCATCCGCATCATCAATAGTTTCAACAATTCGTCACTGGTTTCAATAGCTCTTCAATAGTTCTGTACTATTGACGAGCTATTTGAAAAGACATAACAAAGTCGGGAGTGTGCATTTTGTTGTTTTGTTTTTTTCTCACTTGGGCAAACTTTATTTATCTAGGGTTACATTTTAAATGTCTGTTTGGATCCGTACGCTCAAGACAAATTTCCAGCAGGCAGAAAACAGTCAGACCACCTGTGGATGATACCGAGGAGGGGGGCATTGGTGTTCCAGCAGTAGAGGAGGGGGGCATTGGTGTTCCAGCAGTAGAGGAGGGGGGCATTGGTGTTCCAGCAGTAGAGGAGGGGGGCATTGGTGTTCCAGCAGTAGAGGAGGGGGGCATTGGTGTTTTAATCTGAAAAACCCATGTTTTAGTCTGTTTTCAGTCGTCCAAATCAGTTGAATTCTACGGAACACTGAAAGGAGGGTCAGGAAAGTAATCAGGAAGTGACCTCTTTCACGTCGAATGTACCAAGTTCCTCACCCCTGTAGTGACAATAGAACATTCGACCAGATGCACGGACATTGCAGTTGTTTATCACGAATGCACAGCATGGTTAATGCTCTTCGACACACAACTAATTAACGATGCAACAGGACAACTGCACGCGTCAGTTGAACCGCGATCGAAGTGTGGTCGACGTATAGTTTAGTTACAGAGCAACTCGCAGTATACCAGGTAACTAAAACAGCATGGTTAATGCTCTTCGACACACAACTAATTAACGATGCAACAGGACAACTGCACGCGTCAGTTGAACAGCGATCGAAGTGTGGTCGACGTATAGTTTAGTTACAGAGCAACTCGCAGTATACCAGGTAACTAAAACAGCATGGTTAATGCTCTTCGACCCACAAGTAACTATCGATGCGACAGGACAACTGCACACGTCAGTTGAATTGCGATCGAAGTGTGGTTGGCGTAAAATTTAGTTACAGAACAACTCGCCGTAGTCAAGGTAACTAAAAACAGCATGGTTAATGCTCTTCGACACGCAACTAATTATCGATGCGACAGGACAACTGCACACGTCAGTTGAACTGCGATTGAAGTGTGGTCGGCGCATAATTTAGTTACATAGCAGTATACAAGGTAACTCAAAAATACGAGCAGTACTATAAAGTATGGGAAGACGATGCATACACCGAATAACCATAATAAAAAAGCCAAAGTACTGCACGCAACAAAAAACCATAAGAATGCATACATTCACCAACAGCTTTTATTGTAACATGTTATATGGCACGAA
Organism: Haliotis cracherodii; assembly: GCF_022045235.1. Taxonomy (NCBI): domain Eukaryota; kingdom Metazoa; phylum Mollusca; class Gastropoda; order Lepetellida; family Haliotidae; genus Haliotis; species Haliotis cracherodii. The sequence goes on from NW_027266286.1 coordinate 39,455,860, forward strand.
GTGTCGAGCAAAAAGAATAAAGCACAAATTCACTGTCTTTTCTGAGAGATCTGTTGTGCCACCACATGTGGACCAAACTGTTTGAGTCCTTCAACATCTTCTGTTGAGATATTGCAAAGCAAACACTGGAGTAAAACATCTCCAAAAGCAGCCCTCCATAATAGCTTGCAGCGAACAATTACTGTGGAGTGCTAATGTTGAAGCTATGGCTCGAACTTCGTGCGGATGAGAGAAGGTGGGAGGTGCAAGTCCTTGCGCCTCGTGAGCTCTGAGAATTACCACTCTCAACCAAAAGGAGAGAGTATTACGTGTAATCTCTTTCTTTGCATTGGTTGAGAGCGGTATGAACAGCCGTCTAAAATGTTGTCGTCACTGTTCAGATCGCTGCAGGTAAATACGAAGCGCACGAACTGGGCACAGGGTGAGATCAGTGTGATCATAAGGGCCCATAATGGCAGACAAGGAAGGAATGTGGAACATTCTCGAATCTTGCCCAGGAAGTTGATTTTTCACTAAAAAATCCCATCTGAGACCAAGATCCCCAGATGCAAGTTGTCAGTGTGAGGATGATGGAGGTCGTCTCCATATGGCAACGGGAACGTTGGATGACCGATGATCTGAAGAAGTTCCAGGAACCACGTTCTGGCCGGCCAGTAAGGCGCAACCAAAAGAAGACGTAGGTTGGCCGTTTGACGAACTTTCTCCAGTATCGATGGTAATAGCACCGTTGGCGGTTCCCGTGGGTCTGGAACCGGTGACACGAATCGAGGGAGGCGGTTGTTGTACCGGGTTGCAAAGTGATCTACTTGGGGCAACCAGAGTCGATATGTCAGCAGGTGAAAGACTGTTGGATGGATCATCCACTCCGTGAGAGATGGCCTCGATGGTCTTGACAGGGCGTCGGCTATCACATTCTTGGCCCCCGGGATGTGACGGGCGCATACGCCCATGTACAAGTCGTCGACGAGGGTGTAGAACCTGAATCTCCGGTCCTGAAATCCTCCTTATTGCATCTTCCTTGCTTAAGAAAATCTACATGACATAGTTGTAACCATTTTCCACTTTGTTTTTGTATAATATATGACCACCCTTACGGGGCCTCACTCTACACAGCGCGTCACGCCAGGGGGAGCAACTCTCACACAAATCACTTTCCATATGTCTAATGCTGACGGAATGTGGGGAGGATTTCATCAGAGAATTCATAACCTCTACAGGTTTGTAAAATTCTCTTTCAGATTAAATCCTCCTTGGGGCACTTATTGCATCAAGATAGACTCCTAAAGATAATCTAGGAAGTGGCATCCGTCAGCAACAAGCGTAAATAAATACATCATATTTTGATTATTTCAATGAATAAACAAGAGTTCAATAAATGGAACCAACCTTATCGTGAGGCACCACCGTCGAAAGGCAGGGTATAAATATAACACCAAAGTGGGCGTGTTACGCGCGAAGGTGTAAAAAAACCGTAAAAAAGGTAAGTGTAGTTTAATTATAATTAACACACCACCTTGGGTTTATGTAAAGGAAAAAATTGTAGACCAAAGCCGTATGATATAACAAAAAACCCAAGCCGTTTTTAATGGTCTTGGTGTTACATGTAGCATACGTGGCACTACAACATGGACGCCATTACGGCCATTTGAATTCAAAGGCACGTATATGTGTCGTATTATTACAACTCTATAACTTTACAATGCGAGGCATTACGCCTTTGCATGAAAGAAATGTACCATACATAGTTTGGTCAGCCATGGTTCTTGTTACGGACGATATTCTTGTACTTTGTCTTGAAAAAACAGGCACGTCTGTCTTAGTCGGATGACATAAGGAAAGTGATTTGGGTGATAGTTGCTTCCCCTGGCGTGACGTGCCGTGGAGAGTGAGGCCCCGTAAGGGTGGTCGTATATCATACAAAAACGAAGTTTTTTGTGTGGTAACATTTTATATTAAGGAAAATGGTTACAACTATGTCATGTAGATTTTCTTGAGCAAGGAAAATGCAATAAGTCCCCCAAGGAGGATTTAATCTGAAAGAGAATGAAGAGACTGCGGTGTATCTCCGACCTTAAAGCCTGCACACATCGGTATGTCATCGTCTTGTGATAACACAGGCAGAAAGTTAGATAGCCAAGCAAACAACTCAATGTCTTTGGGCGGCCTAGGAGGGCTGTCGTCACAATCCATCGTCGACGTCGATTGTGGAGGCGTAGATGAAGGAGCTGGTGTACTGGTTGACGGTCCATGGACCCCCGACGCAGTCGAATCCTTCTTGGATTCAAATCTGGGTCGATATGAAAGTGAGACGAGGGCGTCATTATCTTCACTACAACACTGAACTACCAGAAACTCCCTGCGACAATGTTGCACGTCCTCGTGGGGACGAGGGCTACAATCTCTAACTGTAGAAGTACTACGATCCCCATCGTAGTTATCGTCCGAATCGTACTCCCAACGACCACGAAGGCGATGAACGCCCTTGTGTCGTTTACTGTCTTTCGACGAGGCACTCGACCTGTCGTCCTGACTTGAACGGGAACGACTTCTGTGTTCACTGTCGTCCCGCACGATGTCCCTATCGTCGTTGGTCGAACGAGATACAGACCGACTGGGGACCGTAGTCCCCTCATGGTCCTCGTCACCACCCAATCCAGTCGTAACTGGGGAGGCTGAGTGACGCTTTGCTTCCACCGATTGACGAAGATCAGTCGTGTGGGTAGTATCATCAGCAGGTGAACGGTCACATGTCTTGTCGAAAACAGAAGTTGACTGAGGCGGGTCCTTATCAACTGATTTCTTGGGTGTTGCCGACTCACCTTAAAGTTCATTACTTTGTTATCATAATATGGATCATTTACTTCAATTTTGAAAATTAGAGTGATCTCTAAATTTGTTTGTCAAGTATATATAGACAGAGATAGAAAGATCACCTAGGGTTTGTCTTCCAATAGGAACGGTGCAGAACCACACATCGACTTTTGGGTACCCTAGAGGCGGTGTGTAAGTGAAAGATTTCAAGTTCATAATCACAATCACAGTATTTCAAAATGTGATGATATTCTATTATCTTTATTATTATCATTATTATCATTATTATGGATTTATGTAGCACTATAAAAATGTTATAGTCACGTACGGTATATTTGCACAAGATACTGTGACTACCCAGCTGTAATATTTCTTCTTATTACTAGTATCATTTGCTTACCTTAGTGACAAGTACTTTTGGTGTAACCGGACAAGACAGCGTTCCTTCTTCTCAGCATTTGGGCCCACCACTGTAGTCTTTCTGTCAAGAGCTTTGTATTTTAACCCGCCGCAGTTTGTCTTCGTTATTCCTTCACAGTATTTCAGGTGCATAATACCATTTTTCTCCATAAATGAGAAATTTGAAAGTTTAAGCGAATGGTGTTCTTCAACTCCCCTCAAACAGAAGGAAATGCCATTCAGATAAAGCAGCATGTCCAGTAATTTCTGGGGGGTATCATCTCCGAGGATTCCCTTCTCCCACAGGATATCTTCCTGTTCACAGCTAATGATGTCAGCTTTCCGCTTAACTATTCCAATTCCTCGTGCTGCCAGTTTCTTCATTTTGGCCTCCAACATTCTTTGGAGACCACTGTATTCAAAATCCGCCAATAAGTTCATTTCTCTGCCATTTTCTCTCAAATGATATTGCAGTGACATTAAAATCTCATGGAGGGTATTGCCATGGTAGTCTTCACCTTTCAATTCTTTACCTCCGTTATGAAGACGATAAACTTTTGTTTTAACTCACCGTCAGACGCTTGTAAAAGATACTTGTCTACTTCTTGTCCATTCCATTTTCTTGCTTTGTACCAAGTAGACAGTAACCGAAGGGCCCAGTCACATTTTTTAAAAGTATTTTTTCTTTCAGCAGATCTTTCCAAATCCTGCAATTCAAGTGAAGAGAGTGGCCTACCGAAACGGCGCGATACCGGACTTAAGGTGGGGTGCAGGGGGAGTTCCAGCTTTTTGTCATGCAATCTCCAAAGTATTAAATCCTTGACTGCACGGAATAATTTCATCATCAGATGAAGTGCCGAGTTCTATGTGGAAATTGCCGGTGGATGTTTCACCGACCAGGGTAAGAAAAAGCTTCAGTTCGTCATCAGGACGATTAGGCAATTTGGTCATAGATTTACTTGTACCAACATTGCTATCATCATCATACAACGGGAGAGTTGTTTAATAAATTCTCAAAGTCACTGTTTATATCTTGTGTATCAAAGTTTTGCGAAAACTTACTCTGGGTAAAAAATAACTCGCTGTCTGAATCCGATTGACAAGCCATTTGGTTATGTCGAATGAAATGCACGCGTACAACTAATGACATACAACTGTTACCGGTTTTACATGATTCTGGTGTGTTCGAGTGAAATGCACGTGCACAACTAATGACATGCAACTGAAACCGGTTTCGCATGATTCTGGTGTGTTCGAGTGAACTGCACGCGCACAACTAATGATAAGGAACTGAAACCGGTTTCGCATGATTCTGGTGTGTTCGAGTGAACTGCACGCGCACAACTAATGACGTTCAACTGTTCTCGGTTACCTATCTGTGTGATACTACGGGATTCAAACTTACAAAAGCTATAAAAAGTATTCTGAGTTTGTTTTTAGTTGAGGTGTATATATTATTTGAACGCATAATAGTTTTTGAGGGGATGTAGCATTCCAATGAAACTAAAGCCGCGACAATTTAGGTTTAAGTAGAATAAACTCCTAAGGCACGTCAATAGTTATGCACGAGGTTTGGTCTTCCGGTTTTATTCTTTACTTATCACTCTATGCTCCGATCCTGTACATGCTATAAGCATCATTATCCCTCTGTTCTCCAATCCTGTACGTGCTATAAGCATCATTATCCCTCTGTTCTCCAATCCTGTACGTGCTATAAGCATCATTATCCCTCTGTTCTCCAATCTTGTACGTGCTATAAGCATCATCCCTCTGTTCTCCAATTCTGTACATGCTATAAGCATCATTATCCCTCTGTTCTCCAATCCTGTACATGCTATAAGCATCATTATCCCTCTGTTCTCCAATCCTGTACGTGCTATAAGCATCATTATCCCTCTGTTCTCCAATCCTGTACATGCTATAAGCATCATTATCCCTCTGTTCTCCAATCCTGTACATGCTATAAGCATCATTATCCCTCTGTTCTCCAATCCTGTACATGCTATAAGCATCATTATCCCTCTGTTCTCCAATCCTGTATGTGCTATAAGCATCATTATCCCTCTGTTCTCCAATCCTGTACATGCTATAAGCATCATTATCCCTGTTCTCCAATCCTGTACACGCTATAAGCATCATTATCCCTCTGTTCTCCAATCCTGTACATGCTATAAGCATCATTATCCCTCTGTTCTCCAATCCTGTACACGCTATAAGCATCATTATCCCTCTGTTCTCCAATCCTGTACATGCTATAAGCATCATTATCCCTCTGTTCTCCAATCCTGTACATGCTATAAGCATCATTATCCCTCTGTTCTCCAATCCTGTACGCCCTATAAGCATCATTATCCCTCTGTTCTCTAATCCTGTACGTGCTATAAGCATCATTATCCCTCTGTTCTCCAATCCTGTACGTGCTATAAGCATCATTATCCCTCTGTTCTCCAATCCTGTACGTGCTATAAGCATCATTATCACTCTATGCTCAAATTCTGTATGTGTTATAACCATCATTATCACTCTGTGCTCAAATCCTGTATGTGTTATAACCATCATTATCCCTCTATGCTCAAATCCTGTATGTGTTATAACCATCATTATCACTCTGTGCTCAAATCCTGTATGTGTTATAACCATCATTATCACTCTGTGCTCAAATCCTGTATGTGTTATAACCGTCATTATCACTCTGTGCTCAAATCCTGTATGTGTTATAACCATCATGAAACCTAAATTACGCTTCATTAGTTTCTGGAATGCTCGTCAATACTTTCATCCGCATCGTCAATAGTTTCAACAATTCGTTGAATTCAACAGTTCTGTACTATTGACGAGCTATTCGAAAAGACATAACATTTTATATTTGATTTCAGTATTTTCACTGACCTTCTCCATTACGTCCAACGCCTTGTCTCGGTCACCATTTCTGTTCCGTCTGCCAACATAACAACAGCTACAGGGTCTCAGGCTATATTTCATGTGTGTGATCATGGCAGTTCAAGTGGGTGTCCGAATTTGTCAGTTTTGTCAAAAACAGAAGTTAATTGAGTTTTCCTTTTCTTTATAAGCAAAAGATAATGGATAGTAAGTAGACCATAAAGATGATGGGAAGATGACTTCAAGGTGTATGTTTCTCATACATACCTGTTCAGTGCGAAGGCGTACAGGTTTTTGATTGCAATGGTGTTGACCACCTTTGTGCTTGGGATCCGACCAAGATCCTCAACCAGTTCTACCATTGCATGGTAGTCCTAAAACCAAATAATCAAAGAGTCATTCATCACTACAGAATTCTACAGCACCTTGTGAAATAATGTTTGGGGAAATGCTCATTACATAACAAAAACTTCAATAAACTGTATTATTAGCACAAACTATCTTAGTGATTTACATTGTTAACTAGTTGTATTGGGAGTATCACAGGCAGCCGGCAATACCTGTTTCTCTCTGTAGGAGATGAGCATGTTGAGAACAACATCCACTGACATGAGCTGTGGGTCATCCAGTCTCCGGCGCATGGCGGTCAGAGCCTGCAACAGTACAATGGTCAGCACTAAGTACACACACCAGCACAACTCAGCTCAAAGTTTCTTTCCTTTAATCAAATGTACCCGTTTATCAAAACTAAAACCAAGAGAACCAATAAGTGATCAAATAATAACAATTCTTATTTATTTCCTCAGTCTATACCTTTGCTAGCTCCTCTCCTTTGAAATTCGCTCTTGCCTTTCTGAGGTCATTGAGAAACCTCTCCTTAGCATGTACTCTGCAATGAGAACAGTAAGGAATAATGTTGATGTATCAATCATATTCAGTAACCCTTTGCATTCTGATGTTTGTCCCGACGAGCACTTGGTGTCCCACATGAAAGAAGCAGCTATTCACTGACCTTGTACAGGACAGAGATGAGAACAATCACACCAGGAAGTCCATGTGTCTGTCCCACTTAGTATGATACCAGTAGGTCATGTACAAGTAGCATGAAGATGGACCCTCCTGGCATACTCAGCTGTCCATCATATCAGTACACCATAGGATTTCTTTATGTTTTCTGTACCTACCACATCTTCCCGAGGCAAGGGAGTTAACTGAGTTATATTTTGGCTGGACTAACGAGTCTATGCATCAAAATCGTGTAACGACATCGACATCCGGTTCATAAACTGCAGATTTCGTTTCATTACAGGATTTGCAAAACATGTGTACTGTCAACTTGGCATTGGCAGATATTTTCCAAATCTTTTCATGTTTTTAATCAAGGTGCTCAAGTACTTTGATGCACTTCGTGTGGAAAGACCGGTTTCATTACAATATAGATCTTGATTATCGATCAGATCGCCTTGACCCGGCGTAGTCATTTTGCTTGAAACAAATGCAAGTTAATATGAAAAGTGAAATCTGATTGGTCAATAGGAGGAACATAGAAGGGACATGGAAGATAGCTTGGAATGGCCACTGGTGACACTATGATCGAGCCTCGTAATTCTAGCCTAGTTTGGCAAGGGTGGAAACTGGACTTTTATCATCAGTTAACTCCTTTGCCTCATGAAGATGACCCTACCAATGAAGTAAGTTAGTAACAGTACTTTTCAATAAACAGTCTATTAAAAGTTCGAAGAGGTTAATGGTGTTGCCTGGGTTAGCCACTGCCACTAGTCTGTGTCACTCTAGACACACTAGTTGTTTTCTCCCCAAATCTACTTATTTTACATTAACAACTAGTCCTGAATGTTACGCAGTACAATAGTTTCCAAACACTTAATTATGGTATTTCAATAACAAACAATATATACAAAAAATCAAACTTCTTGAAGTGATGAATGATTTCCTGAAGAATCAGTCTATGACTTCTGCTCCACATGGTAATGAGGTGTTTTCCTATGTCTGCTGTAATCTATCTATGCCGATATGTTGAACACTTCCTCACTTGTTGTCCTGGTCCACGTCACTGAAGGCAGCCTTCAGTCTACGCCCAAGGCTGGGGACATCAGGGTGGACACAGCTGCCCCCAGTGATGCGGGGCTGGGAGGCGTCACTGATGAAGCAGACCCCGCAGCTGTCCACCTGGTAGGGGAAGAAGAGGATCCCCGACCCACACGACAGCTGCAACAACAACACAAGCAAGGTACACTCAGGGGCTGGGACCAACGCCGTGAAAGTATGCTTACAGTTGAAACCAACATTTAAAATCACCATTTCAAATACATTCAATGGCAGGGCATAAAGAATAGGGCAATTTGCAATAAATACAAATAAACAACTCTACCTGCCATGGGAGCGACAACATCTAAGGATCTCTCTCCCTCAATTGCAAGAGACAGAATTGTTTTAGCTGGCAGGCTTGTGTTCGGTTCAGTTGAGGGTAAACATATTGTCTTCTCAGTGTTTTACAAACATTGATCAGATATATAACCATGACAACCGGAAGGCTGCTGCTCTGACATACCAATTATTTTGATGAGACAGACATATTCATGTCACTGCAACAACTACATTGCTTTTAAAGTAAAGGGAGTATCTCAATTTGTGCTGTATTTCTGATCGACTGACCCGAAGTGACACAGTGAGCTCGGGGTCAGTGTCAAAACAGATGGCAATGTTGTTCTTCATGCTCATGCTCTGTCTGATGCCGATGTGGTAGTACAGAGGTGCCTGCTGCACGGGGATGCTCATGTCCACCACCACCACATCAGCGTTGTAGAAGATGTCCAGCACTGCCGTCTCCCCAAAGTCCAGTTTCTGGAATGGAACAGTCTCCAGACTGGCATTGTAACTGAAACATGAGACTTACAATAAAACTTTCATAATGTTATTCCAAACATGAGAATTTATTTATATGGCATATAACCTTGCTAGGTATAAATCATAAACATTGTTTAATTAAAGATATTTTCTAACTATGTTGTGTTTGTTATTACCTGTTGCAGGCTTTTTGAATTTCTGCCTGTGCAATTTTCCTTGCTTGAATATAATCAGCATTTGTGACACTGAGAGTTTTTGTGTCAGGCTTGGAGCTGCCCTCCCCACTGACACCATTGCCGTTGCTGACACACACAACCTTCATTGTCATACGACTACGTCATCCTATCTGAAACACAAAATGAGACAAACTAACATGATCCATAACTACTTCTTACATGTTCCTAGAAACTACAAACAAGAAGCATGGAATACTCATATCCCCCGCCAATATGACATGTCCGGTTGTGTGCAATGCATTTGCTCCTGTGAACTATGTTCACTGGCCCTTTTTGTATTCAATACTGCGAGATGATATTATGTGCCAAGTTTGATGAAGAAATATGGTACGGTTTTCAAGATCTACTCCGGAAACGAGGACTACCGCCATTTTCAGTCTAAATCAAAGTCGTTGCCATGGAAACTCCCAAAAAGTTGTTTTTTTAAATCACAAACTATCAAAAGACATCAGTTCATCACTAGACCTATCTATGTGCCAAATTTGGTGAAAAGATATTGTACGGTTTTCAAGATCTGCTCCGGAAACGAAGACTACCACCATTTTCAGTCTAAATCAAAGTCGTTGCCATGGACATGATGGAAACTAGAAACAATTTTTATTTTTTTTAAATCCCCAACTATCAAAAGAGACCAGTTCACCACTAGACCTATCTATGTGCCAAGTTTGGTGAAGAAATATGGTACGGTTTACAAGATCTGCTCCGGAAATGAAATGTGACGGGCGGACAGCACCCATTCCTATATCCCCCTTCCACTTCCTGGCGGGGGATAAAAATACCATGACACGATCATGCGACAGTCTGGTGTCAAAGGTGATATTCTCTATTCTGTCTGGGAATATGAAATATAAAACATAATTTTCAGACTTATTTTCAAGATATTTTGCTCCATAACATGTTGGCCCCTGTTTGCAAGTGATTTGGTATCTTTACCAGCAACTATACTAGATTCGGTTAATGTCACTGCAACAGACTTGAGAGAATCTACCATACTACAGGTCCTTAAGGTGATGTAGGTAGGAAAACCTTACAGAGTTTGCTAATTTCAGTATACATTAGAATATGGTATTTGATCGCCTTGTGTGCAATTACAACTGACTAGGTTTGCATGATAAGAGCACTAAATTCTGTAAATTTGAAATATTTAAAGTATTCAAGTATAAACATTACAGTATCTTAACGTCTACATGAATGGTTTATTAGCATTGCTAGTGAGAAACATTTAATCTGTAAATCATGTTAATAGCCCTAATGAACATGACCTAGCCCTTACTTTGTTATTTTGCACTCGAGTCTAGTGAAGTGAGTTTTGTGATCATGCCAATGATATGTATTCAGTCAATGCAGTAAGAGCTGAATCATATAATAATGCAGATATTACACAGGCACAATTTAATTATAGGTAGATATCATATGCCATTTGAAACAATAGTAAAATTATAAAAGCTTTACCTATACCCACAAAACATAGCACTTGAACAGAGACTGACAAATATTATTTGTTCTTGCTGCCAATAGGACAGAGATAATTTGATTGAAATCTCCACAATATTAATAAAGTTTATCAAATCCTGTTTGATTATGATGGAAAATAGTCTTGTGAAAAATGCCAGTGCTCAGAGGTTTGTCCGTCTGCAATTTGATTATTTATACATACAAATCTAACAGTTTATCATTACCATAGTTACATACAGGCAAAGCTCAGTCAGACCCTAATATTGGCATGCAGAGCTATAGAGCCTAACGTAAAAAATGGACACCAATCTTGGAACATTGATCTCTCATAACGTTTATTTCACATAAATGTAACACACTTTTATAATTGATGTTTAACTCCATTGCAGCTGAAACCTTGTATACGCCAAATAACACTCATGTCACAAAACCATGACAATTAAGAGCAGTCCATGCACAGAAATATTGACATTGTCTCGCAGAACAGGTGTGAAATAAACTACATGTTGACTAAGCTGCCTTGTAAGACATAATATTTTGTAGATCGTTACAAATAAAGTGTTATGCAAAATAATGAATCAGCCAATATACATGATGAAAACAATATCATATTTATTAGGGGTTGCAGAAGGAATCCATCCGAATTATCTATCACCGGAAACAGTTGACATCTTCTAAACTTGGACTTACCTTCTGGAATGTATCACAATTAAGACAATCGAAGGCAGGGTCAATGAAGGTATATCCAGTCATTGCAAATCACACCAACGACACCTGTATGGTATTCAGAAATATTGAGCTCGCCCTGACAGGATAAATTGTATTTTCCAGATAAAATATTTTCAATCTTCTCACAGAATGCTATTTTGTAGAATCGTGCACTACAAGTAACGTCCCCTTGCGTGGAGGTCATCATGATATGTCAAAATATCTTTATGAGAATATTATTTTCAAATATGTTAAGATCAATTTGCCTATTATTCGTAGATAACTGATCAATATTTTTACAATATTTCGTAAGATAAATTAGGACTTCGTGTTTTTCTGACATCATCACTGATGCAAAATGGCGTCCGACTCTGAGTTAAAGGTTTGGTGACATTGTATTTCAGCTCTTATTTTGTCTCCTGATTCTGACATGTCTGTTCAGCTTGAAATATGCATGCTCTAATGTTGATCTAAGCATTTAGACTTGATTTTATCTTGTGATGTTGAAAGCATGCCAATGCAAATGCCAATATATATAGGCTGTGAAATTAGCTGTTCATGCTTTGACCTTGACCTCTCATGTTATCGAATTAGAAATCAAGCACATGACAGATTCTTCTACGCTTATTTCTATTATCTATAGTTGAGTAACATGCATTAACAGTTATATTACTGCGAATTGTTTTAATGTTTGTACTCTCTATGTTCTGAAGGATAACGGTGCAAAATTATGCACCGCGCTCCTGCTCACATATACTGGGGGTAGGGCTCTTAGGCGAAATGTGATTGGTTACTCAATGAACTGTAATTAGCATATGCTAATGGTCAGATCAAATGGTCACGTGGATCTCACTGACGTAAAAATACTATACATGTTATGCATGGCTTATCCAATTCTTGGGAAATTATTTGATTTCCATTAAAAAGCAAACTTGCAACTTAATTTTGTACTTAAATGCTAGTGTGTTGATGTGGCTGTTGGAGAAAATGTGTCTTTGAAAGTTGTGTGAAAACACAATACTGTACAATATAGACTTCAAAGATTTGAATTCCGTGGGAAATTCTAATTTTTCTGATATCACACACAGCCTTTTTAAGGGAAAGTTAAATTCCTGAAAATTACATCCGAAAATTATGCTACTTATGATATGTTACTAAATTACCATTCACTGCGTTATTTCGAGAACGTTTTTAAATCTAAATGTCTGATATATACTGGGAAAATTCAATAACAAAAAACAGCACATTAGTGATCACTTTTATGTGTGGTTTATTAAATCAATAAATATAATCCTAAACTTCGTCGATAACCCTAGAATCATTTAAAATGTTTAAGAAAATAAGCAAACACGAACACCGAAGCGAACTTTCCAACATATTGGATAGTGTTTATAAAATTTCAATTCGCGAATGCCAGTTATGAGAGGGATATTACATCACATGTATTTCACACACAGCTGTGATACATACATCCTTGAATTACGCCTAATTTTAGCATCAACTTAAGACTTGTCTTTGTCACAAATATCAATGGTCTAGCGAAATAAATCAGGTGTGAATTCAAACGCTGATGCCATAGAGAAAAATCGATTTTCTTCATTTATGGGAAGCTATTTTTCCTAACGATTGTATTTCCTAATGCATATACAAATCCATTTGATACATTTTTTTGTTGTCGAGATATTAGGCAGCATTTTGTTCGCACCCAGTTTTTGAAAAGCTGTTAAATAAAACAAATTTCGCACCGTTTACTTTTAAGATGTTATGAAAATGTGCGTCTGAAACAAAACTCGGCTGTAATGACGTAATACTTGTGCACATCGGCATGCATGCAGTTATATACCGGTACACAGGGAAACAAGCCGATTAAAACCGGAATGTTTTACAAATTGCAGCACCATCTGGCATTCTTTATTGTCAACGTCCTTCAGCAGTTTAGTGTCCTTTCGTGCACACTGATGTTCTTTATTACACACAGTTCTTTCTTTGCATATGACGTCTTTTTGTAACATTTGGCGATTACATAACATACATTTGACCTTTATTTCAACTTTGTATTTTTTAACCAGGGTCTGTTTGTTTTGTATTTTGACCTTTATTAGTAACATTTAATACTTTATTCGTAACATTTGACTATTACTGCATACTTTTGTCCTTTATTTCAACTTTGTATTTTTGGACCGAATGGCCGCCCATAACCACCTCCACTTTAACAATGAATGTTGAGAACTTACTTCACAGACCTGTCCACAAAATAGGATCTGGCTCCAGACACAGTAACTTAAGTGTTCTCCTGAGATCAGATGAACCACATAGCCATATGTTGCCTTATGTTCACGTAAGATTTGATGATGCTATCTTTGGAGATTTCTTGTCAGAATTGAATATATTCTGTTATTTTCAGTACGTGTCTGGGTTTGGCAATGAGTTTGCCACAGAGGATCCCCGTTGCCCTGGAGCGCTGCCTGAAGGACAGGTACCGTAATAGTATTGGACACGAATACACGAATACACACACAAATAACACTGTTACTATTAGGCAGGACTATAAAAACAAATTGCCTTATGGATGCCACGGACCCTAAAATACAGAAAAGTTGGAAAAGAACTGTTTTTTATATCTGCCGAATGCAAACTTATATATGCCATGTATTCACCACTTATTTAAAAACATTTTCCAACCTACCAACTAGGATTTGTCACAAAAACATCTGTAAACCAAAAAAAGAACAAAATTCCAACCTTATATATTTAACTCTCCTGTTTCCTCTTTCGTGACATTGTTGAATTTAAGATTGAATGTAATATACAGTATTTGTACATGTGCATATTAGCAGTGCTCTACATGCTCATGAGAGCCACAAGTTGTCTAAGGCCCCGTAAATTGGCTGTTCAGAGTTATGTCCTTTGGGTTCGAGTCCCTTTTCGACCCAATTAAGAATATAGGTTTGTCTGCACCATACCTGTGCTCGTGGGTTTGACCAGAGTGGTTTCACAGTAAGCTAACATGCAGTGATATAACTGGAATACTGTTCACAGCAGCATTAAAACTAATTCACTCACTCAACATGCTCAGAGATGGTCAGTTTAAATGATACAACATCGGACATCATACTACTGCATTGAGCAATATTATGTGACAAGTATATCAAAAATTGATGACAATATATCATCAAAATAGTAATCTGACTTCAAGTAACAAGTTTCTAAGTAAGTTTGACATTTATTATAATTTCCATCATTTCCCTTCCGAAATTAGTTTCATCGAGAGAGTAACTTAATCAAAACTAGTTATAGAATATTCTTTCATTGCACATTGGCCCCAGACCCAGTACCTGACATGCTTTGATACACCATCAAGTCACTGGGACAGAGATACCTACCAAGTCTAGTTTATTTTACAAGGATCTGGTGTGTAATCTTTGACTGGCATAGAGTCCAAAGAAACTGTAACATTTCCTTATTTTATGTCTTTATAGACAGCCATCAGACATTTCTAATAATTCTGATTCAGGTTTGAAATTCATTGTATTGAGTTGACAAAGATATGGTCAGAATCATAATGGCACAACACTTTAAAGCAAAGTTTTTAAATTAAATTATACCCTATGGCAACATTGTTTATGATTTATATGAAAAAGACCAAATAGGGAAAATATTGTAGGCTTTCGTGCATAGTAAACAGTAAACAGAGTAAACAGTGGTATTTCTATAACTATTGTACCTTGTTTTGCTCCATTACCTAACAAAGGGAATTTCTTTGCCAATCAATATATTGGAGACAATGTTGATATTGAGGGGCCTAGTGGTTCCAAATTGGCAACTGTTCATGACAGTGATTTATGTATGTTGAAAAGACAGAAATTTCACAACTCCAAAACTATGAATCTAAACTTGTGTGTGACTTAGAGGGATTTAATGTTTTGCTGAAGGTGATGTGTTAATATCACTGTTATGCACATAACCTCATTTGTTTTTTATCCAAAGTATTCTTGTTAGCACACTTTATTTTCAAAGGACACATGTGAAAATCATTTTGAGTGCCCTGTCTGAGCTTGAAATGCATTTCCATCCCTGTTGAAAAACACCAATATATTTTATAAATAAACGAGGATTAGGAGTTGTTTATTGTACAATAAAACACTGCATAGATAATATGCTCCTGTGTTTTCTGCCAAATCGCCTGGGTAAAGTGGAAGAAACACCCCTTGATGTCTGAACCTTGAAACTCTGTCCAGAGGGCTCTAATGGCAGCAACTTCAAAGTCCACCTGGAATGTCTCTGGGTTGAATGGTACTTACTTACTTTGGAGATTTAACGTGCGCTTTCCGACTGATGCGAATGTTGTTGTTGTTGCATTAGGTGTTTAAGAGGTCGCCTTCTGCCTAGGCAATTTCGGCTGACCTGTCCCTCTTTGGGACTCCTGTGTGTGAGAAGGGTTCACATATCTATTGTGAGTTCGGTGTTCACATAATTTCTGTTTTTGCATTGATATGATTTCTTTTTTCTTAAATTGATATGATTTCATTTTTATCCTTGGCTGCTCTGTTTATATACGTTCGAGCAGCTGTCCATCTCTCAGAAATAGAGTTAGTTTGGCCTTCGCTCTTGCATCTCTTGGCTTTAGGAGATCTATGACAGATAGCGGATCTAACTGCAATTCTTGTTTTAACCTAGCCCGGGCTAGGGCATGGTCTTGACATTCTAGTAACAGGTGGTCAATGGTTTCAGCCTGATTGCAAGATGAACAAACCTTGTCATAGTGCTTTTTGTGACCAAGTCTGAGGCGTGAGATAGCAGTTTCAATTTTCCTTTCATTTGAGTATGAGTTTGGCTTTTGTTGGACCTTGGGTTGAATTTTGTATAGCCATCTGCCGATCTTACTTGCGTCCCATTGGGCTTGCCATCTTTTTGCTATGGAGGCTTTGATTTTGCTTTTTATCTCTAGTTTACTAAAGGGAACAGGCTCTATATCCGCTTTGTCTAGAGCTAGCTTCGCCAGTGAGTCTGCTTTTTCATTTCCATGAATATCTATGTGAGAGGGGATCCAACACAGCTCCACCTGTTGCCCTTGGTCCGATAGTTTTGTATATTCGTATAGAATATTGTTGACTGTGTTTTGCCTGGAGTTTGAGTTTCTCCCACTGATGGCCTGAAGTGCACTTAGCGAGTCTGATAGGACGACTGCCTTTGCTTCCGGGAGTTCCGGTATGAGTTTGAGTGCATGATGAATTGCCTCCAATTCAGCCGTGAATACTGACTGACCATCAGGCAAGCGAACTGAATGTGCTTGGGGTTTGGAGCTGTGGATATGGATTCCGTAACCAGCACTGTTGTTGATAGGATTCTTGGATCCATCAGTGTATATATGGGCCCAGCTGTCCCAGGTAGTTTGAATTAGTTTGATAGCTACTGATCGTAGTAGGGTTGGGTTTTCTCTTTTAGTGACTTCTGATGTTAAAGCAGTGTCAACTTTGGGAGTTTGTAAAGTCCAGGGAGGGTGTAACCCTTTGTAGTGACTTTCTGGAGGCTGAATGTCATCGCAATTGTGACTTCGAATGAGTTCACGCACTAATATCCCAGATGGCTTTAGTGAGGGATTTTTTCGAGCTAGGGCTTCATCTCGAGCGTTTTTGTCTTGCCATATCTTTTTAACCAAAGGGTTTAATGTTTGTCCCCAGAACGATAATATTGCCTGCTCTCTTCTTAGTTTCAATGGGAGTTCTCCCGTTTCTACTTGTAGTGCTTCTAGTGAGGTGCCTGTCGCTGCGCCTGTGGCCAGCATTAGGGCTTTGTATTGTATTCTGTCTAGGCGCCTCAAGACAGTATTTGATGCTGAGTGAAAAGCCTCACAACCATAGTCAATTTTTGATCTGATAAGAGCTTTGTAGAGGTCCAGCTGAGTGTCCCTCGATGTGCCCCAAGATGTGCCTGAAATTGCCCGTAATACGTTCAGGTCTTTTTGACATCTGTTTTCCACATATTCTATATGCTTGCGCCAAGTGAGGTGTTGATCAAGGATAACTCCAAGAAATATTGCAGATTTTTCGAATTTGATAGGTTTGCCTTTTATGGAGACACGGGGTATCATAGCATCTTTCCCCCGGCGTTTGAATAGACCTCCAACCGTTTTTTCACTTGAAAGGGTGAATCCCCATTTATTGCACCATTCATCTACTCCGTCCAGGGCTGACTGGAGTTTTTTTCTGATTTGTGAGATATCTCTGTGCTTTACCCATATTGCTCTGTCATCAGCGAACTTAGAAGTTTGGGTAGGAGAGTTGACATGGTCAAAAAGATCATTGATCATGATATTAAACAGGGTTGGGCTTATGATGCTGCCTTGTGGCGTGCCATTGTCCAGTGCCATAGGATCCGATCGATTGTTCCCTATTTTAACTGATAGCGACCTGTCTTGCAGGAAGCTGTCTATGAAGTTTGCCATGTTCCCTTCAACTCCATTTTGTGATAGTTTTGAGAGGAGTCCGTCATGCCATACCATATCGAAGGCTTTGCTGAAGTCCAGAAATACTGCGGCTAGGTATTGTCTGTTTAATTGGGCTTTTTTTATTTCATTTTCCAGTCTTAGAATATAACCTAGACACGAGTGTCCCTTCCTGAAGCCACTTTGGTCAGGTTTTATGTGATTGCCAGTTTCAAGATGATGCATGAGCCTTTTTGTAACCATGGCTTCCATGGCTTTGCACATGTTTGAGGTGAGTGAGATCGGTCGATAGGAGTTTGGTAGGGCTTCTTCTTTCCCTTGCTTTAGCAGTGGGATAACCGCAGCATGTTTCCATGCTTTTGGGACTTCTCCTTTGGACCATATCGTGTTATACAACTCAGTGAGTAAGCCTTTGTTTTGATCAGGTAGGTTTTTCAATATCTCGTAGCTGGTTGTGTCAAGACCAGGTGCTGTGCCTTTTCTATGTTGTATCGCATCATCAAACTCTGTCACCATAAATGGTATATTGTATACCAGATGCTTGCTTTGCGTCCGTTTTGAGATCTTAGGCATAAGCATTTTTTCCTGTTTGAATTCTTCGCTGCAATTTGTGTTGCTGCTGACAGATGAGAAGTGCTCAGCTAGAATGTTGGCCTTTTCTTTGACTGTATGGGCGTTGGCTAACTTGGGAATTTTTGTGGGTTTCCGCTTACCCCTGATTGCATGTATTTTGCTCCAGACTGTTTTAGCATTTGTTTGATGCGAATGGTTGGTTCAGTAGTGGTTATATGTGTAATAAGTAAGTTTTAACAAAACATGCATCTCAACTTTTTTAGTAAGCTCCTACTAGCTCCTAACTCATTTATTTCCTGAGAATATTCAAACAGAATTACTGGCCTACTCTTATTAATTTATCAACTACCGGTAATCATGGGCTGTGACCATTGTTAAGTGGGTAGACTGGCTGTGTTTGTGTAATTAATCCCACCTACTCCACTGTCTTACAGTGGGTGTCTCACTAATGGGATGTCTTACTAATGGGATGTAACCAACCATGAGGGGTGCTGTGTTTTTTTGTACGATAAACAATGACCACAAGTCGTTGATTTCTTATATGAGATATGAACATTATGTACAGCCGCTGTAAGGATGTTGATGAAATGTACAAGCTTTAGATATAGTTACCTTAATTTCAATAATGATGACTCCCTGACTAGAATCTGAATGTCGGACAAGTCTATTTAATGAACAGGTGGGTTAAGTTTGGTATTTTCCCACATATTCTCACAATCCTCACATTGATTATCTGTACCTTTTCCCTTTTCTGCTAGTATCAATAGTCATGTCTCTCCCACTTTGGAATGCGTTCAGCCACTGTGTTTATCTGAGTTCCCCCGTAACATCAGTGGAGAACATCTCAATACACACTATGTTCTAAAAAATAGCGTTGTACAATACATGACGTCATCAAGTTTTGCATGCATATTTGAATTTCCAGAAATTACGTCATGATAGAACAATGTTTTATCGTGAAATAAAGCACACTTCGCTCTTCATTGTTCTTTGCGATTTATGGCATAGCTATCTTATATATAATGCATAAACAATTTTTGAAATCCCTGACAACAGAATCCCTGGTGCGTTAAGTGTGACACAGATATTTATGATAGAAATGACAAGGTTTAGGGAACATGATACTGTGATATGCAAGCAGCACACTGCATGTTTTTCATACCTGTCAGCAGGATCCTAGCTCCATGACATTTGCCTATCAACAATGGATGCTGGGCAGGACACACCAGTGTAGGCTGATAGCCAGCCATTCCTGGAGGTAACTATACAGCGTGGCCACTACCAACACACTGGCAGAGAGCCCTCTGTGTTACTGTGTCCTGCCTGTAGTACACTGTAGTACACTGTAGTACACTGTAGTACACTGGAACCCGCTGTAACAAGGTACCAGTTGACAATCTGACCTATCAGAATGAGGTAGTAGCAATACATAGAACCCACTGTGTCAAACATGTTAAATGATGACCTTTTTCCACTCAATGATTACACAGCATGTATTTTTGACAAATCCACCCACATTCTATAAATTAAGTGATTACATGAAGGCATATATGCAACCTTTGACCTGTGGTGACTTACCTGTCTGTGTGTGTCGTGGGCATGTTGAGTGGTGTCACGTTGTGGTCGCTAGGTACAGTCAGTGTGGTCAGTACCTGCTTGGGAAGTGAGTTGTACAACCAGTACACATCAACTGTTCTGTTACATGGAACAACAAGATGACATAGATAATTAATGAATTAATGAACTCAGTAATGATACTGCATTATCTTACAACTGTAGATGAACGATCAAAGCTGCTGTTTAAAATACAGTGTACACGTCCAAGCTACATGTTACTCATCTAAAACCAAATAATATCATGAACTTTTCAAAATTATAACAGTTCTGAAATATTTGGTTATTTGATTGTCGTTTTTGTTGTCTGTTGTCTAGAGCTGGGACGAGTCCAAATTTTCTACCCGGGTACCCACACCCCTGTTACACGACCCTACCCGTGTACCCGATGTTGATGTAAAGAGATAGGTACAAAATGTCCGATTGGGAATAGTTTGACAGTAGCCCTGCCAAATTGTATTCAGATACACGTATAAAACGATGTGATCATGCATACACTGAAGTTGACTGAAGTTTTATCTTTGTTCAAACATATGTAGGTCAGAAGGAATGTGTTCATAGTCATGAAGAAAAGCGAACATTAGAGACTTAAAGTTGTTGTATACCCATGTAGTTACAGTGAATTTTTGTCATGAAACAATATATCATGTGTCTAACCACGGGTCTGGGTAGTCCTGTGGGTACCCAGGTCCTACTCAATACCCACCCAACCCGAGTACCCAATTGCAAGTAACCCATCCCAGCCCTACTGTTATCAAATAATAGTTGCATGACATTTTCTAAATCTCCTCTGAAAGCACTAGGCTAATGGAAGCATAACTTTGCATGGATACTCTCAGCAATGGTTTCATGAAAAACATGAATGTCATATCAAACAGGATTCAAGTATTGAAGATGGCCAAACATTTCTACTAAATGTACTGAATCATTTACTGAAGTTGAATCACCTCTCCTTTGATACATGTAATACTCTGTACAAAGTAAACAACTCTTGTGTCACAGAATAACCCTCAGAAATGCGCCTACGGCCTGTATGCTGAGCAGTTGTCTGGAACAGCCTTCACTGCACCCAGGGAGGGAAACCAACGCAGGTAATGCTGTCCACCAGACTGTCCACTCCCTTGATTACAAAGTTTGTGAAGCCATCATGGCCATTGGAACATTAGGGGCGGTCAGGTAGCCTAGTGGTTAAAGCGTTCACTCATCATGCCCAAGACCCGGGTTCGATTCTAGACATGGGTACATTGTGTGAAGCCCATTTCTGGTGTCCCCCGCTGTAATATTGCTATAAGCAGCATTAAACCTCACTCACTCACTCACTCACTCACTCACTCGTAGTATAAGTTACGGTATGTACTTTTGAAGATCCTGCTGAAATGGAGATTTCTGACAGTAGAATATGCCTGACAAACAACTTTCAAGTGAACTGTGACACTTAGTTGGTCAATATGATGTCATCAACTCCATCAGAATTACCCCACTAACAGGTGTGCAGTACAATACAAATCATACCAGCATGTATCCTAAATGAATGCAGGATTTTGTTCCAGTTGGCTGTATCGCATTCGACCATCAGCGTTGCATGAACCCTTTTCGAAAACAGAACGAGGCAATTTGACACACGACTGGGACAATGTTGAACCAAACCCAAACCAGGTCAGTGGGACACTTACTGTGATATATTGTAGGTCATAAACACATCTCAGTCTTAGTGAGCAACAGCAGTGTGTCTGTCTGTCTGTCTGTCTGTCTGTCTGTTTGTCTCTGCCTGAGATAAAGCAGATCATTGATTGACAACATTATATTTCAGTTACGATGGCATCCTTTTGACATCCCCCAAGAAAAAATGGACTTTGTGCAGGTAATTTTCACAATTATTGTAATTGATGTTTTTCAGCTTCATCATCAAAGCAAGCTTATGGCATTCATATTCTTCTGTTATTTGTCGGCTTCTGTCCAGCTGTGCTTTAGCTCTGACTTCCAAATTTTGTAAGTACATGTATCAAGATCATGTTCCCATATCATGCTCTGTGTCTCCAGCTTCAACAAAGTTAGTGTTAAAAAATTCAAGAAAGTACAGTCTTTACTCTAACCTTTTCTCCTGCAAAACCATGGGACATAAAGTGTCTGCTTGTTTAGTTGCATGTCAGAAAATGTCTTGTCCATTCCTATTTTGGGAGATTGAAAATTAGAATTGGTTTTCTTGAAGACCATGGTAAGAGGATGATGATGATGCACAATACTTACAAAGTGGAGAACCCCTGGACCCAGTATATTGAACTTTTTAAAAAATATTTTGACACAAAAAGAAGATTTCAGTTTGCATCAAACTTTCTACTGAAAGTCAGGGCCTAAAAAGCTGACATTTTGTGTGAAGGATTTTCACTGTTTGAACTGTTTGAGCATGACAAGACATCTTGAGACTACAGTTAGTTGCTGAATGAAGTTGAAATGTAAAAGAATCATGTTTATTTCCATGTTATCATTGGATTCATGGAGGATTCATCACAAGTGTCTGTTAATGTAAAAAATATCTACCCAGTCTTACTTGATCAGTATTTGTCTTGCCAAAGGCATTTCTCGGCTAAGACTTGTTTTTTATTTCCCAAAGTAAGAAACATGAACCTTAAAGTTTTCTTCAGTTAGAAACAAATATACCAAGATTGCTGAAATATTATGGTTCATTATATGTAGAGATACATTATTCCGTGTCCATATAAAGCAAAACAAATAACAAATATTTAGTGATGCTGTTGTTGGTAATGCTGTATTTAGTGATGCTGTTGTTGGTGATGCTGTTGTTGGTAATGCTGTATTTAGTGATGCTGTTGTTGGTGATGCTGTATTTAGTGATGCTGTTGTTGGTGATGCTGTATTTAGTGATGCTGTTGTTGGTGATGCTGTATTTAGTGATGCTGTTGTTGGTGATGCTGTATTTAGTGATGCTGTTGTTGGTGATGCTGTATTTAGTGATGCTGTTGTTGGTGATGCTGTATTTAGTGATGCTGTTGTTGGTGATGCTGTATTTAGTGATGTTGTTGTTGGTGATGCTGTATTTAGTGATGCTGTTGTTGGTGATGCTGTATTTAGTGATGCTGTTGTTGGTGATGCTGTATTTAGTGATGCTGTTGTTGGTGATGCTGTTGTTGGTGATGCTGTATTTAGTGATGCTGTTGTTGGTGATGCTGTATTTAGTGATGCTGTTGTTGGTGATGCTGTTGTTGGTGATGCTGTATTTAGTGATGCTGTTGTTGGTGATGCTGTATTTAGTGATTTGGTTGTTGGTGATGCTGTATTTAGTGATGCTGTTGTTTGCTGTTGGTGTAGGGGTTGTCCACAGTGTGTGGTGCCGGGGATCCCAAGTGCCGCAGTGGAGTGGCCATCTACATCTACGTCTGCAACACGTCCATGGGAGACAAGTAAGGGCTGACTCTCATTACGTGCCACCAGTTCTTAAAGAGTAGACGAGATCCTGTGCATCGCTGTATATACATCCTACCTATAGCATTACTGTTGCTGGCTAATTGCTGTGTAATCTTCCCATGATAAATAAGCATGTACTTGTATGGAGCATCAGGCCCCCACCTCTCAACAGTAGCCTTGTTTCACTGACTGATGTCACTCGAAGAATCACTGCGAATGACATAAACTTATGTGAGTAGAAAACTATTGTACTGTTAAGATGTACCTTTTTCTTGCATTACTTTACCTTGTTTTGTATGCAGTAAGGTTTGTACACTATCATTGTTATATAAACTGACAAAAACTTAAAATAATCTGAAAGGCAATATTTTGCATATTTTTTAACTTATCCCTCCACAACAGTATGCAATATTCCTTCTTGCTTCTATCGTAACTGTGTAAAACATTGTAAAAACAATCCTCACCAGAACACACCCTCAGACCACCTCGCTCCCAGCATCCTCCTGTACTCCTCATCACTTCTTCCTTCATCGCCCGTAGTGAATGGACGTGTTTTGCTCCCCACTATACATTTATGATTGGATTTGTTTGTCATTTCAGTTTGAATTGAATATCTCCCTATGTACATTTATCTACAGGTCCCTAGCCATTCCTTATCAATAAATATATCAAATAACGGCTTCTTACCTTACTCACACGTTTCTTTCCCCGCCATTGTTATCATAAGTCTCGGCACATGAAAGCTCCTGTTGGTTTCCATTATCATGTTTTTTTTTTGCTACCTCCCTAGTTTTAACGCGCACTGCTGCATTATGTTTAATGTTCATGATCTTGTCCATATTATATTCTCTTTTTCTTTTGTAGATTCTGAGATTTTATTGATAATATTATTATTTTGGAGATGATGTCGGGGTTGACGACGACCTTGGACATTTTCTAAAGTGCGTTGACACCCTGCTTATTCACAGCCATTTCCAGATGCCCTCCACCTGGCCTACCCCGTTTTACCCACAGCAAGCACAAGCTCCTACGCCACCATTGCCTCCTGAGGTGCCGTCCTTGCTTCATCAGGCGCGGCCTATTCCCATATCCTCTCAGGTGCAGCCATTGCAGATCACCCCTCGGGATGCTTATATTGACATGGACGGCAGTTCGGTACTACCATTCTCATCTCCACAGGGTACCCTCCCACTTCAGTCGTCACCTGTCACTCCTGATCAGGCGTCTCGGGTTGCTTGTGCTTTGGGCCCCCTCCTTGGCGTTCCAGATCCTGTTCGTCGTCTCTGGACAGGGCTTCCAAGCGTGTGCGTTCTTCACCAGGGGCCTCCTCTTGTTTTTCGGTGCCTTGTGTTGCTACCTCTAAGGCTGAAGAGCAGCCAATCTACACCTCAAAGGATCAGAACCTGTGGATCATGGATGTCCTTAAACTAGAGAAACCCATCCCACTGCCTTCTGCAAAATGCTCCTTTGATCCCATGAATACTACACCATCTTACACGGTCCCTGTTCATCATTTAGTCGACGGTATTCATGCGCTGTTGACGCAGGCTTTGGATAAGGTAGCCCTCAAGGGTTTGCTTCCCAAACCTGCCATTACATTGTCCTGCTTAAAATTGCATGGGATTTCATTTCCAACTTTGGCATCTCCGCTTGATGCTGACGTTGCTAAAACTTTGAGTCATTCCACATCCTCGCGTCTCATGGTAGATGATTGATCCCTTATATAATTGTTGCTTCTGACATTCGTTTGTCCCTCCTACCACTGTCGCTTATTACTATCCTTGTCCAGAATTGCTCTCATCTCTGGATGAAATCATTCATCTCTTAGAGACTTCTTATGTATTGCCTGGCCTATTGAGGAGGTTGGTTGGTGCTGTCTCTTATAACGTCAACCCTGGTCATCAGAGAAGCTCTTCAATAACAGGGTTCAGGAGGTTTCAGGAGGAAATCTCTCCACTGCTCAGGACGAAGCCACTGTTCAGGCACTACAGATGAGTATTCCCCGCCCGGGTATCCAGTACATCAGGTGGACGCCATATCAACCTGAGGCTAAACACCTCCGTCATGCTCAACCTTACCCTAAACTTGTGTCACACGCCGCATTTTCTTTGTCATCTGAGGCCAGGTCAACAAGGGGTCATAATCAGCCCTCGTCCTCGGGTTCTTGGAACACACTTGGAGCCATTACAGGACATCATTCAGATCCTTTTGGACAAGGGTATTGGCGGCCATTTGGTAAAAAAATACAAAGTTGAAAAAAAGTACAGAAGTATGCAATAAAGGTCAAATATTACGAATAAAGAACTAAATTTTCAGAGTATTCCCCTTATCTATATACTTATTCTGACACAACAGGTCATGACTGCCTGCCTGTTCATGCCCTCAACTTGGACCCACTTGTAACCTGTTTACGGGCGATCGTGGGAAAAGTGATGATTAGTACAGGAGCATGCTGGGAGCGAGGGGGTCAGTGGGGGGGGATCCGGTGATGATTGCTTTTACAACACTGTTATATAATCGAAGAAAGAAGTAATATTGCATACTGTTGTGTCAGGATAAGTACATACTCTGACTGCCTATATTTTCATTATGATCATCACCCATCATCAAAACAGTGCAATGCTGTTAGGGACCAGTGCGGGACGTCTTTCCGTCAATCTGTCTGTCTCACAAAGATCAGATTGTCAAATGGTGCCTTTTGCTATTAAGGGATTTTAGATCTTATTTTTTTTATTTCCATGGCATCATGTTTGTCTTTGACTCTGGTCAAAACACAAGGTTGCCTGGATAGCTATTCACCAGTGACGGTAACCAAAGTAACACAAGCTACTTGTTTATCTTAAACATACCCATCTATATGTCTATTAAGCTGCAATATATAAGACTTCATAAGTTTAATGTGGAAATTAAGCTTCAGTTACTATTAATAACTACGGTTTGTAATGCAACAGATTGCAGCATAAGCCATGTACCACTTGTGTGATATCCACTTACTCATACCTTTGCTAAAAAGGACCGGATATATAAATAACCGATATTCCGGAACCCAATTACATGGTATTGTTTTGACAGCTCTGTAACTACTGTTGGATACGGACAGATAGAATAGCTAGGAATACTCTCATGTAACAACCAGATAGTTTGCTCTTTCGAATTTTGGTGCAGAGGGTATTTGTCATCCTGTGATCACTCTGGTATGCCTTTGTTTTACTCTGTACTTGACGCTGTTGTACAGAAGGTCAAACCATTACATATTCTCTCTCTCTAGGTAATTGTTTCACCCCCACATCTTTCAAGGCTGCATCTGTCTTCATGGCTGGCATACTTAGTTAATATTATTTTTTCCAGGTGTTTCTACTCTTCAGACGGAGATTTTCTCATAGGTAGGAATAACAATTCTATTATCTCTTGTTAAATTTGATCTTTTGTGGTGTCCTCAGAACTTCACACAGACGTAGTGTATCAGAGTAAAATATCTGATTGCATCTGTCAGTAATTTTTGGGTAAAGTGCATAACCCATGTTTGAACTGTGTGAGGCCTGTTTGTGAACCATGTGTGATCTATGTGTGAATCTTGTGACCTGTGTGGGATGTCTGTGTGAGCTGTGTGACCCCTTTATGAACCATCTGTGACCTGTGTGACCTCTTTGTGAACCGTGTGTGAGTCGTGTGACCTGTGTGGGATGTCTGTGTGAGCTGTGTGACTGCTTTGTGAACCATCTGTGACACGTGTTACCTCTTAGTGAACCATCTGTGACCTGTATGTGACATCTGTGTGACCTGTGTGTGAACTGTGACCTGTGTGTGATGTCTGTGTGGCCTTTGTATGACGTCTGTGTGACATCTGTGTTCACCCTGACCTGTATGTGGTGTCTGTGTGACCTGTGTGTGACGTCTGTATGAACCATGTGACATCTGTGTGTGAAACCGCGTCTGACCCGTGACATCTGTGTGAACCTTGCGTGACCTGTGTGTGGTGTCTGTGTTTACCATGTGAGACCTGTGTGTGAAACCACGTCTGACCTGTGACATCTGTGTGAACCATGTGTGACCTGTGTGTGGTGTCTGTTTGAACCAAGTGTGATGTCTGTGTTTACCATGTGAGACCTGTGTGTGAAACCGCGTCTGACCTGTGAGTGACATCTGTGTGAACCATGTGTGACCTGTGTGTGGTGTCTGTTTGAACCATGTGTGACCTGTGTGTGGTGTCTGTGTTTACCATGTGAGACCTGTGTGTGAAACCGCGTCTGACCTGTGACATCTGTGTGAACCGTGTGTGACCTGTGTGTGGTGTCTGTTTGAACCATGTGTGATGTCTGTGTTTACCATGTGAGACCTGTGTGTGAAACCACGTCTGACCTGTGACATCTGTGTGAACCATGTGTGACCTGTGTGTGGTGTCTGTTTGAACCAAGTGTGATGTCTGTGTTTACCAGGTGAGACCTGTGTGTGAAACCGCGTCTGACCTGTGACATCTGTGTGAGCAGTGTGTGACCTGTGTGTGGTGTCTGTTTGAACCATGTGTGATGTCTGTGTTTACCAGGTGAGACCTGTGTGTGAAACCGCGTCTGACCTGTGACATCTGTGTGAACCGTGTGTGACCTGTGTGTGGTGTCTGTTTGAACCATGTGTGATGTCTGTGTTTACCATGTGAGACCTGTGTGTGAAACCGCGTCTGACCTGTGAGTGACATCTGTGTGAACCGTGTGTGACCTGTGTGTGGTGTCTGTTTGAACCATGTGTGATGTCTGTGTTTACCATGTGAGACCTGTGTGTGAAACCGCGTCTGACCTGTGACATCTGTGTGAACCGTGTGTGACCTGTGTGTGGTGTCTGTTTGAACCATGTGTGATGTCTGTGTTTACCAGGTGAGACCTGTGTGTGAAACCGCGTCTGACCTGTGACATCTGTGTGAACCGTGTGTGACCTGTGTGTGGTGTCTGTTTGAACCATGTGTGATGTCTGTGTTTACCATGTGAGACCTGTGTGTGAAACCGCGTCTGACCTGTGACATCTGTGTGAACCGTGTGTGACCTGTGTGTGGTGTCTGTTTGAACCATGTGTGATGTCTGTGTTTACCATGTGAGACCTGTGTGTGAAACCGCGTCTGACCTGTGAGTGACATCTGTGTGAGCCATGTGTGGCCTATGTGTGATGTCTGTGTTAACTGTGTGAGACCTGTGTATCAGAGTAAAATATCTGATTGTAATGAAATTGCATCTGTCAGTAAGTTTTTGGTAAAGTGTATGACCCATGTTTAAACATGTTTTGTGAGGCCTGTTTGTAAAGTGTTTGTGACCCTGTGACCTGTGTGTGAAAGGTGTGAATGTTGTGTGACCTGTGTGTAATGTCTGTGAACCATGTGTGGCATCTATGAACCATGTGTGACATCTGTGTAAACTGTGACCTGTGTGTGATGTCTGTGTAAACCATGTGTGACGTGTGGGAACCTTGTGACCTGTGTGTGACATCTGTGTAAATTGTGTGACCTGTGTGTGATGTCTATGTAAACCATGTGGGAACTGTGTGACCTGTGTGTGACATCTGTGTTAACTGTGTGACCTGTATGTGATGTCTGTGTAAACTGTGTGTGACCTGTGTGTGATGTCTGTGTAAACTGTGTGTGACCAGTAGGAACCATGTGACCTGTGTGTGATGTCCGTATAAACTGTCTGTGACCTGTATGTGATGTCTGTGTAAACTGTGTGTGACCTGTATGTGATGTCTGTGTAAACTGTGTGTGACCTGTGTGTGATGTCTGTGTAAACCGTGTGTGACCTGTAGGAACCATGTGACCTGTGTGTGATGTCCGTATAAACTGTGTGTGACCTGTGTGTGATGTCTGTGTAAACCGTGTGTGACCTATGTGTGATGTCTGTGTAAACCTTGTGTGACCTGTGTGTGATGTCTGTGTAAACCGTGTGTGACCTGTGTGTGATGTCTGTGTAAACCGTGAGTGACCTGTGTGTGATGTCTGTGTAAACCGTGTGTGACCTGTGGGAACCGTTTCACCCGTGTGTGACATCTGTGTAAACTGTGTGACCTGTGTGTGATGTCTGTGTAAACCATGTGTGACCTGTGGGAACCGTGTGACCTATATGTGACATCTGTGTAAACTGTGTGACCTGTGTGTGATGTCTGTGTAAACAGTGTGGGAACTGTGTGACATATGTGTGATGTCTGTGGAAACTGTGTGACCTGTGTGTGTTGTCTGTGTAAACTGTGTGTGGCCTGTGTGAACCGTGTGACCTGTGTGTGACATCTGTGTAAACTGTGACCTGTTTGTGATGTCTGTGTAAACCGTGTGTGACCTGTGGGAACTGTGTGACCTGTGGGAACCGTGTGACCTGTGTGTGATGTCTGTGTAAACCGTGAGTGACCTGTATGATGTCTGTGTAAACCGTGTGTGACCTGTGGGAACCGTGTGACCTGTGTTTGACATCTGTGTTAACTGTGTGTGATGTCTGTGTAATCTGTGTGTGACCTGTGGGAACCGTGTGACCTGTGTGTGACATCTGTGTAAAGTGTGTGACCAGTGTGTGATGTCTGTGTAAACTGCGTGTGACCTGTGGGAACTGTGTGACCTGTGTGTGACATCTGTGTAAACCATGTGTGACCTGCGTGAACCGTGTGACCTGTGTGAACCATGTGTGACCTGTGTGTGATCTGTGTAAACAGTGTGTGATGTCTTTGTGAACCATGTGTGATCTGTGTGAACCCTGTGTGATCAGTGTGTGAACCGTAAGTGACCTGTGTGTGACGCCTGTGTGAACTGTGTGTGGACTGTCTGTGACCTGTATGCAAGACTTTAACACGGTTAAATGACCTGTCTGAGACTTGAATATGGTAAATTATGTACGGTAAATTTGATCTGTTGTGACAGGTATACAGATTAGCCCAAGTCTGGATTCCAGTGTATGTATCTACACTGTAATCGAAATATGAAGGGGGCGGTCGGGTAGCCAAGTGGTTATAGCGTTCGCTAGTTATGCCGAAGACCGGGGTTCCATTCCTGACATGGGTACAATGTGTGAAGCCCATTTCTGGTGTCCCCCGCCGTGATATTGCTTGAATATTGCTAAAAGCGTCGTAAAACACTCATTTGAACAATGAAGACATGATTATATATTTCTTCATATGTTATAATTTAAAGAATGCAGTTCCACTGACAAATTTAGTGACTCCTATTTTTCAGTTCCTCAACAGGGTGGTTTGTTCATAACAACAGAGTTTGGACGTATGAAGGTCGATCCCAATGAAATCTGTGTGATTCAGGTCAGACACATTTATTGTAAATCCTATTGGGCCATTTCATTGTGGTTTGTGAAAGTATCTGTGTGAAATGTTGTATGTAGTGTGGCCAACACAGGTATATATATATATATATATATGTATATATGTATGCTACCTGTGAAGATTCAGGTTGGAATAGCTCTGCAGCAACCCATGCTTATCGTAAGAGGTTACTAACGGGAGATGGATGGTCAGGCTCGCTGACTTGGTTGATGCATGTCATCGAATCCCAATTGCATGAATCGATGCTCATGATGTCAGTCACTGGATTGTCTCATCCAGACTCGATTATTTACAGACCACCGTCATATAGCTGGAATATTACTGAATGCGACATTAAACAAAAAACAAACAAACAAAATATATGTATGTATCTATCCTGTTTGAACTATTTGTTATTTGAGTTAAATAAATGATCTTTGAAGATGCATTATCCCTTAACTCTAGTGAGATCTTATCTGAATATCTGCAAGGCCTATGAAGCTGCATATGTGATATGATGATCCACCCAATGGCCTGGCCTTGTATTGACTAGTAATGTTGACTGGAAATAGCTGTTTTGAAACTTCTGTTTTGGACCTCTACTTGACATGTTTTGTGCAATGCATGGAAGAGCAAGTTGGCATGATTAGTGTTTGCACATGAGTACTTTATGGCACTTTCTTCTTATTGAACTTACTTACTGTCCTTTCCTCTTTCTCTTGCCCACAGCGAGGTATTCGATTCAACGTGGCCGTGACAGGAGACACACGAGGCTACATGTTGGAGGTGTTCGATGACCACTTTGTGCTGCCAAACTTAGGACCGATTGGTGAGTTGATAGCCCAATTTCTGGGTACTGAACATACTAAAGGTTGTTATAAGAGTATTTTCATTGACAGGGGTGGTGATGAAATGAACAGGACATAGCTGTCTTCTGATGGACATTGAGTTCTAGCAACTTCAAAACCATACCTATATTTGTATATGTGAATATGATAGAACTGATTTTGCTCAACATTTGGCCCTGCCTAGATTGTCAAAATAGTAAGGTGATGAATCCCCTCTGTCCACCTCTGTGGGCTGACCATCCCAGGTGATGAATCCCCTCTGTCCA
This sequence comes from Haliotis cracherodii, assembly GCF_022045235.1. NCBI lineage: Eukaryota > Metazoa > Mollusca > Gastropoda > Lepetellida > Haliotidae > Haliotis > Haliotis cracherodii. The sequence continues at coordinate 39,487,658 of NW_027266286.1, forward strand.
CCTCTGTGGGCTGACCATCCCAGGTGATGAATCCCCTGTGTCACCACCGTGGGCTGACCAACCGAGATGATGAATCCCCTGTGTCACCACCGTGGGCTGACCAACCCAGGTGATGAATCCCCTCTGTCCACCTCTGTGGGCTGACCAACCCAGGTGATGAATCCCCTGTGTCGACCTCTGTGGGCTGACCAACCCAGGTGATGAATCCCCTCTGTCCACAACTGTGGGCTGACCAACCCAGGTGATGAATCCCCTCTGTCCACCTCTGTGGGCTGACCAACCCAGGTGATGAATCCCCTCTGTCCACCTCTGTGGGCTGACCAACCCAGGTGATGAATCCCCTGTGTCGACCTCTGTGGGCTGACCAACCCAGGTGATGAATCCCCTCTGTCCACAACTGTGGGCTGACCAACCCAGGTGATGAATCCCCTCTGTCCACCTCTGTGGGCTGACCAACCCAGGTGATGAATCCCCTGTGTCGACCACTGTGGGCTGACCAACCCAGGTGATGAATCCCCTCTGTCCACCACTGCGGGCTGACCAACCTAGGTGATGAATCCCCTCTGTCCACCTCTGTGGGCTGACCAACTACCATACTTACTTTGTGTAGGAGCTAATGGACTGGCCAACCCCCGTGACTTCCTGACCCCTGTGGCCTGGTACGAGGACCGGGACGTGGAGGGGTTCACAGTGGTCAGCAAGTACCATGGACACATCTTCTCTGCTAAGCAGGTGAGGGCCACACATACAACTGTTCCTAGAGACTTCAGTATGAGAATTGCAGTATGTGAAGTCAGGTTATCAGTAGTGAGGTGAGTTAATTGTGTTTAGAGTTTAACTACATGAGCATTTCTTCACTGCTCAAGTTTATCTTTCTTTGGTGCTTCCACGCAGCAGAAAAAGCTAAGTTCAGTGATGGTGTATTCCTTGAAAAGCAGAATACTATAGTCAAATGTTTTGAAGACCTGAGGGTTGACAACAATGTGACAAGGAGTCGACTCGATTTTGTGGAGAATATGATTAAATTGTTCAGTTGTCAAGGAGGATCGGGTGCCTATACCAGGCAGCAAGGCTGATTTGGGAAGACCACTCACAACCTTTAGGGAACTTCGACTGACCAATGAACTTCCCAACAAGAAGTTGAAATTAGACGATCAGAAAGCAGCTTCTTTAAGCTATACTGGCGACTTCCATTCCTGACTATGCTTGGAATAACCAATTTCCAAATTTGAAAACTGAACAAAAGAGCATTCTGGAATGAAATTGACAGAATCAGTTGTACAACCTGTAAACTGGCGTTTGAATTACCTTGTGTGAACCTTTACCAGGTGGCATGATTACAAAACACATTCCAACTCACTTTCCTAGTCTGGTAAGTCTGATTGATTAGATGAAAGGTCCATCTGACGTGACCCGTAATGGGATGTCCTCAGATCTTTATTTGGTAGTAGAGAGGACTAAGATCTGATTTTAATGAGATTGAAATTTTCATAAATTATAGGTTTTTATGTGAGATTGACAGATATTTGTTGTAAATATGACGTAGTGGTTATATGTGTTTTCATCATCAGTCTGACATAGTAGTCGTGTATATAATATGAATTCAGATCAGTCTTAGTAGTCGTGTATATAATATGAATTCAGATCAGTCTTAGTAGTCGTGTATATAATATGAATTCAGATCAGTCTTAGTAGTCGTGTATATAATATGAATTCAGATCAGTCTTAGTAGTCGTGTAATCATTATCAATTTAGATCAGTCTTGGCAGTTGTGTAATCATTATCAATTTTGATCAGTCTTAGTAGTTGTGTAATCATTATCAATTTAGATCAGTCTTAGTAGTCGTGTAGTCATAAGCAATTTAGATCAGTCTTTGTAGTCGTGTAATCATTATCAATTTAGATCAGTTTTAGTAGTCATGTAGTCATTATCAATTTAGATCAGTCTTAGTAGTCGTGTAATCATTATCAATTTAGATCAGTCTTAGTAGTCTTGTAATCATTATCAATTTAGATCAGTTTAAGTTGTCGTGTAGTCATAAGCAATTTAGATCAGTCTTTGTAGTCGTGTAATCATTATCAATTTAGATCAGTTTTAGTAGTCATGTAGTCATTATCAATTTAGATCAGTCTTAGTATTCGTGTAATCATTATCAATTTAGATCAGTCTTAGTAGTCGTGTAATCATTATCAATTTAGATCAGTTTAAGTAGTCGTGTAATCATGATCAATTTAGATCAGTCTTTGTAGTCATGTAATCATTATCAATTTAGATCAGTTTAAGTAGTCGTGTAATCATTATCAATTTAGATCAGTCTTAGTAGTCGTGTAATCATTATCAATTTAGATCAGTTTTAGTAGTCGTGTAGTCATTATCAATTTAGATCAGTCTTAGTAGTCATGTAATCATTATCAATTTAGATCAGTCTTAGTAGTCGTGTAATCATTATCAATTTAGATCAGTTTTAGTAGTCGTGTAGTCATTATCAATTTAGATCAGTCTTAGTAGTCGTGTAATCATTATCAATTTAGATCAGTCTTGGCAGTCGTGTAATCATTATCCATTTAGATCAGTCTTAGTAGTTGTGTAATCATTATCAATTTAGATCAGTCTTAGTAGTCGTGTAATCTTTATCAATTTAGATCAGTCTTAGTTGTCGTGTAATCATTACCAATTTAGATCAGTCTTAGTAGTCGTGTAATCATTATCAATTTAGATCAGTCTTAGTAGTCGTGTAATCATTATCCATTTAGATCAGTCTTAGTAGTCGTGTAATCATTATTAATTTAGATCAGTCTTGGCAGTCGTGTAATCATGATCAATTTAGATCAGTCTTAGTAGTTGTGTAATCATTATCAATTTAGATCAGTCTTAGTAGTCGTGTAATCATTATCAATTTAGATCAGTCTTGGCAGTCGTGTAATCATTATCAATTTAGATCAGTCTTAGTTGTCGTGTAATCATTATCAATTTAGATCAGTCTCAGCAGTTGTGTATTCATTTTATATAGAGATCAGCCTTAGTTTATAATTGTAATTATAATTCATAATTATTTCGAGTCAGTTTTGGAAAATACGGTTGAGAATGATATTACAAGGGATATCTTAGATTCACCAATTTCAGAAGTTGAGATAAGAGAAAGCATTCGGCATCTTAAAAATAATAAATCTGCAGGAATAGATAACCTTATCACGGAGTTTTTCAAACACGCTGAAGATTTTTTTATGCCATACCTACTGGTAATGTTTAATTTAATGCTTGAAAAATCTTACTTTCCTAAATGTTGGGATGTTGGTATTATCATACCCCTATTCAAGAATGATGACCCAAATATGACTGACAATTATCGAGGTATTACACTTCTTAGTATATTTAGTAAAGTTTTCTTGTATATCATCAATAAAAGACTTGTTTTTTGGTCCAACACTACAGATAAAAGCAGGATTTAGGGAAGGATACTCAACCACGGACAATATTTTTATTTTGTATAGTCTCATTCAGCGCTATATATCAAGCAAAGGTGGTAAATTTTACGTTTTATTTGTTGATTTCTCTTAAGCTTTTGATTCTGTGGATAGAAGTAAATTATGGATGTTATTTTCCAAGCCTGGCCTTAGCAGTAAAATGGTAAAACTATTATGTAGCATATATAAAAATGTAAAAGCATGTGTAAGAAATAACGGTGTAATGTCCACCGCTTTTGACTGCAGCATTGGTGTACGCCAGGGATGTATACTTAGCCCTTTTTTGTTTGTCATCTTTATTAATGAACTAGCTACAGCTGTTCATCAGAACTGTACAGATGGTATACAACTTCATCCAGACATTGTCAAGCTTTTCCTTCTGTTATTTGCTGATGACATTATCATGTTTTCTAGTATGGTGAAAGGATTGCAGAAACAAATAGCAGAATTAGAAGTTAATTGTGATAAGTTTAATTTGAAAATTAATACAAATAAGACAAAAATCGTTGTTTTCAAAAAAGGTGGCAAATTATCAAGGTTTGAAAGTGGTTATTTAAAGGTTAGTGTTTAGAAGTAGTTAAGGGTTATAAATATTTAGGTGTGTATTTTTCCAATACGTTGGCATGGAATACACATGGAAATAATGCTGCTGTACAGGGAAGGAAAATATTGTTGGGCATGTTCAGTAGTTTAAAAAATGTTGGGGCTGTAAACAAGGCATGAAATTTGGGGATTTACACAAATAGATGCTCTGGAAAAAGTTCATTTATATGCTTGTAAGAAATATTTAGGAGTTAAAATGAATACCCCAAACGTGATGGTTTTAGGTGAATGTGGACAAGTCCCTTTGTGTATAGAAGCACGTCTGAAAATAATAAAATATTGGATAAGACTACTTAATATGCCCTCATCAAGATTCTCTAAGAAATGTTACAATATGATGTGTTTGTATGATAGCAATGGCAAAACAAATTGGTTAACCGACTTAAGGAACCTGCTGAATAATTGTGGTTTTGGTTACATTTTTAAATTAGAACATATTGCTTATCCGAAGTTGTTCATAAATGCTATAACACAAAGATTAAAAGATTTATATTTTCAGTCATGGAATGCAACTCTAACGCGTTCACCAAAGTCCCTGTTATATAGCAGTTTCAAGTCATATATCATTGCAGAGCAATACCTTTTCAGTGTTAGTCTTAGAAAATTTAGGGTAGCACTTGCAAGATCACTTTTTACTAGTATGTCCGCATTATGATGAACTAAGAGAAGTATATTTACCAAAATATTTTCATATAAACCATTGTACATTTAAGTTTAAACTATTACTGACCACGAGCAACATTGAAACCATAAGAAATCTTTCTATGTAAATATATCATGCTTTTATACAAAGAAAATCAAGTTTGGAAATTATATGATTGTACCAATTGCTCCTGTAATCATGATTGTACTATAAGCCTGTGGCCTCCTCAGTACGTTGAATAAAGAAATTGAATTGATAATTGTTAAACACATAGTTTCAGTTTAATACAAATCCTAAAGTATTTCTGGTATTATTGGTTTTGATAAATTGTCTGTCTATTTTCCAGAAACATTCACCGTTTGATGTTGTAGCATGGCATGGAAACTATGCTCCCTACAAATACGACCTGTCAAAGTTTATGGTCATCAATGCGGTTGCTTATGATCATGCTGTAAGTATTCCTGTTGGGAACTCATTACTGAAATTGCGTCCTTCATGAATTGTCCTATTACCCTGTGTGCATTCTATTCTGACACCAGACAAGTCTGTTATGGATAACAATCACTGCTGACAATGTACGACAGTGAGTGTTCCTTGTGTATCTGACTGTAGGATCCCTCCATCTTCACGGTGCTGACGTGCCCCTCCCTGAAACCTGGTACTGCCGTAGCCGACTTTGTCATCTTCCCTCCACGCTGGTCAGTACAGGAGCACACCTTCAGACCTCCCTACTATCACAGTGAGTACAACTTCAGATCTCCCTACTATCACAGTGAGTACACCTTCAGACCTCCCTACTATCACAGTGAGTACACCTTCAGACCTCCCTACTATCACAGTGAGTAAACCTTCAGACCTCCCTACTATCACAGTGATACACCTTCAGACCTCCCTACTATCACAATGAGTAAACCTTCAGACATTCCTACTATCACAGTGAGTACACCTTCGGACCTCCCTACTATCACAGTGATACACCTTCAGACCTCCCTACTATCACAGTGAGTAAACCTTCAGACCTCCCTACTATCACAGTGATACACCTTCAGACCTCCCTACTATCACAATGAGTAAACCTTCAGACCTCCCTACTATCACAATGAGTAAACCTTCAGACCTCCCTACTATCACAGTGAGTACACCTTCAGATCTCCCTACTATCACAATGAGTAAACCTTCAGACCTCCCTACTATCACAGTGAGTAAACCTTCAGACCTCCCTACTATCACAGTGATACACCTTCAGACCTCCCTACTATCACAATGAGTAAACCTTCAGACCTCCCTACTATCACAATGAGTAAACCTTCAGACCTCCCTACTATCACAGTGAGTAAACCTTCAGACCTCCCTACTATCACAATGAGTAAACCTTCAGACCTCCCTACTATCACAGTGAGTACACCTTCAGATCTCCCTACTATCACAGTGAGTACACCTTCAGACCTCCCTACTATCACAGTGAGTAAACCTTCAGACTTTCCTACTATCACAGCAAGTACACCTTCAGACCTCCCTACTATCACAATGAGTAAACCTTCAGACCTCCCTACTATCACAGTGAGTACACCTTCAGATCTCCCTACTATCACAGTGAGTAAACCTTCAGACTTTCCTACTATCACAGCGAGTACACCTTCAGACCTCTCTTCTATCACAGTGAGTAAACCTTCAGACCTTCCTACTATCACAGTGAGTTCACCTTCAGACCTCCCTACTATCACAGTGATACACCTTCAGACCTCCCTACTACCACAGTGATACACCTTCAGACCTCCCTACCATCACAGTGAGTACACCTTCAGACCTCCCTACTACTACAGTGAGTAAACCTTCAGACCTCCCTACTATCACAGTGATACACCTTCAGATCTCCCTACTATCACAGTGATACACCTTCAGACCTCCCTACTATCACAGTGAGTTCACCTTCAGACCTCCCTACTATCACAATGAGTAAACCTTCAGACATTCCTACTATCACAGTGAGTACACCTTCAGACCTCCCTACTATCACAATGAGTAAACCTTCAGACATTCCTACTATCACAGTGAGTAAACCTTCAGACCTCCCTACTATCACAGTGAGTACACCTTCATACCTCCCTACTATCACAGTGATACACCTTCAGACCTCCCTACTATCACAATGAGTAAACCTTCAGACCTCCCTACTATCACAATGAGTAAACCTTCAGACATTCCTACTATCACAGTGATACACCTTCAGACCTCCCTACTACCACAGTGAGTAAACCTTCAGACCTCCCTACTATCACAGTGAGTAAACCTTCAGACCTCCCTACTATCACAATGAGTAAACCTTCAGACATTCCTACTATCACAGTGAGTACACCTTCAGACCTCCCTACTATCACAATGAGTAAACCTTCAGACCTTCCTACTATCACAGTGAGTACACCTTCAGACCTCCCTACTATCACAATGAGTAAACCTTCAGACATTCCTACTATCACAGTGAGTACACCTTCAGACCTCCCTACTATCACAGTGAGTAAACCTTCAGACTTCCCTACAACCCCAGTGATACACCTTCAGACCTCCCTACTACCACAGTGAGTACACCTTCAGACCTCCCTACTACCACAGTGAGTACACCTTCAGACCTCCCTACTATCACATTGATACACCTTCAGACCTCCCTACTACTACATCACACTGTCAGGCAGTCCTACTACTACAGCACACCTTCAGACAGTCCTACTACTACAGCACACCATCAGACAGTCTTACTACTACAGCACACCTTCAGACAGTCCTACTACTACAGTACACCTTCCGACAGTCCTACTACTACAGTACACCTTCCGACAGTCCTACTGCTACAGCACACCTTCAGACAGTCCTACTACTACAGCACACCTTCAGACAGTCCTACTACTACAGCACACCATCAGACAGTCCTACTACTACAGTACACCATCAGACAGTCCTACTGCTACAGCACACCTTCAGACAGTCCTGCTACTACAGCACACCTTCAGACAGTCCTACTGCTACAGCACACCATCAGACAGTCCTACTACTACAGCACACCTTCAGACAGTCCTACTGCTACAGCACACCTTCAGACAGTCCTACTGCTACAGCACACCTTCAGACAGTCCTACTGCTACAGCACACCTTCAGACAGTCCTACTGCTACAGCACACCTTCAGACAGTCCTACTACTACAGCACACCTTCAGACAGTCCTACTACTACAGTACACCATCAGACAGTCCTACTGCTACAGCACACCTTCAGACAGTCCTACTGCTACAGCACACCTTCAGACAGTCCTACTGCTACAGCACACCTTCAGACAGTCCTACTGCTACAGTACACCATCAGACAGTCCTACTGCTACAGAAGACCATCAGACAGTCCTACTGCTACAGTACACCTTCAGACAGTCCTACTGCTACAGCACACCTTCAGACAGTCCTACTACTACAGCACACTGTCAGACAGTCCTACTACTACAGTACACCTTCCGACAGTCCTACTACTACAGCACACCTTCAGACAGTCCTACTACTACAGCACACCATCAGGCAGTCCTACTGCTACAGCACACCTTCAGACAGTCCTACTACTACAGTACACCTTCCGACAGTCCTACTGCTACAGCACACCTTCAGACAGTCCTACTACTGCAGTACACCTTCAGACAGTCCTACTACTACAGCACACCTTCAGACAGTCCTACTGCTACAGCACACCATCAGACAGTCCTACTACTACAGCACACCATCAGACAGTCCTACTACTACACCTTCAGAACTGGTTTCCCTGTGGATTTTATTGATTTGATGTCTGCAATCCTAATTCTGAAGTTCTGTTGTTTGTTGCAGGAAACTGTATGAGTGAGTTCATGGGTCTTATATATGGTGCATATGAAGCTAAGGTATGTTATCATTGGATTTGAATATTCAGTTTACATATTTCAATTGAAATTAGATTCTAAGATCATGATATAAATATACTTTTCTAATCTGTCTGTCTGTCCATCCGTAATCATTTCATTTCCATAGCGTATCTTGAAAACCGTCAAACAGGTCCTGAAGTGGTGCCTTTTGCTATTTACAGATTTTTGGCATTTTCATTTTTCTCAATTTCCATGGAAACAAAATGACAGTAGGGGTAGTGGGGGGTAGGCACAACTTGAAAACTGTGAAAAAAAATTCAGCCAAACCGGGTACATGTATTAAACAAGGGCTGAAGTGGTGCCTAGTGCTATTTAGGTATTTTTCAAAATTTGATGTTTCCCTGGAAACAAGTTGGACTCAGCTGAAACAGAGGTAGGTGTTGTTTCCGGAGCAGAACTAAAAAACTATTCAACCTTTTTCATCCAAACTTTGTACAAGGGCTGAAGTCGTGCCTTTTACTATTTAGGAATTTTAACAGTGTTTCCTGTTTCCATGGCGACAAGTTTGACTTTTGACTATGTTCATAGTGGTGTGTTTGTCCGGACCATATTTCTAAGACTAATAAATATTCTTTCATAACACTTTGCACATGCAAAGTCAAGGTTGTCAAATGGTGCCATTTGACACTTAGGGGTGTTTTTAGTTTATATATTTTCTATTTCCATGGCAACAAGTTTTACTTTGACTCTGTTCATAGTTTCATAGTTGTGTTTGATCGGGGGCGGTCAGGTAGCCTAGTGGTTAAAGCGTTCGCTTGTCACACCGAAGACCCGGTTTCGATTCCCGATATGGGTACAATGTGTGAAGCCCATTTCTGATATCCCCCACCATGATATTGCTGGAACTCACTCACTCACTTGTGTTTGATCGGACCATATCTCTTAAACTGATTGGTAGTCTTTCTTGAAGCTGTGCACATACAAAGACCAGGTTGTCAACTGGTGCCTATTGCTATTTGGCGATTTTTATCCCCTCAACGAAGTGGAAAGGGGATATAGGAATGAGTGCTGGTGAACTGGTGCCATGGCAACAAGTTTGATTTTGACACTGTTCATAGTGGTGTGTACCTGTCATAGAAATACAAAGTTCTGAATCCCAATTCCATGGTATTGTTTTATTAGATAGGAATTATCTCATTAAGTTGGACAGTCAGATGATTTGTTCTTTCTAATTTGTAGGGGCTGGGGGATCTGTCATCTGCTGATGACTCTTGTCATTGTTTCAGGAGGAGGGGTTCCGCCCCGGGGGAGCCAGTCTGCACAGCCTGATGACGCCACACGGACCTGATGCTGAGTGCTTTGAAAAGGCCTCCAATGCTGAACTCAAACCTGAGAAAATAGCCACTGGGACAATGGTAACTCTGCAACATGTGTGCAAACTTATTAAGGAGAGTGTGAAGAAAGGAGAAAGTGTGACAATTTGTCTGTGATCAGTAGGAAGTGAACACCTTAGATCAGGCTCTATTTCTAGAATGAACCACTTGTCCTGAGGTTATGGCTTTTGTGTCGTCCTACCAGTAACTTCCTGTATGGATATTGTGGTTGTGTCATTCTCCCAGTAGCTTCCTGTATGGAGGTTGTGGTTGTGTCATTCTCCCAGTAGCTTCCTGTATGGATATTGTGGTTGTGTCATTCTCCCAGTAGCTTCCTGTATGGATATTGTGGTTGTGTCATTCTCCCAGTAGCTTCCTGTATGTAGGTTGTGGTTGTGTCATTCTCCCAGTAGCTTCCTGTATGGATATTGTGGTTGTGTCATTCTCCCAGTAGCTTCCTGTATGGATATTGTGGTTATGTCATTCTCCCAGTTGCTTCCTGTATGGATATTGTGGTTGTGTCATTCTCCCAGTAGCTTCCTGTATGGATATTGTGGTTGTGTCATTCTCCCAGTAGCTTCCTGTATGGATATTGTGGTTGTGTCATTCTCCCAGTAGCTTCCTGTATGGATATTGTGGTTGTGTCATTCTCCCAGTAGCTTCCTGTATGGATATTGTGGTTGTGTCATTCTCCCAGTAGCTTCCTGTATGGATATTGTGGTTGTGTCATTCTCCCAGTTGCTTCCTGTATGGAGGTTGTGGTTGTGTATGGAGGGTGTAGTTGTTGTGTCATTCTACCAGTCTGGCTTCAACCCAGAAATCATCAGTTGTTAATGTGGCAGTTTGGTATCAATACCGTGGAAGCATCAACTGAATATGTTTTTTTGTTGACGTGACATCATGTGTGGATGACTGGCCCTTTGCAAGGTATGAGTGTTGTCCTGCTGTAGATAACGTCTGCATATGGATGTCATAGCAACTGATTTACAACAACCATTGTTTGAATGAACACAGAGAGAGAGAGAGAGAGAGAGAGAGAGAGAGAGAGAAACAGAGAAACAGAGACAGATATATATATATATATAGTCTTTTCTATGTATATATCTACCTGTATAAAGTAAATTTGTATATACCGCAAGCCATCGTCTCCAAGTTGTCACTTCCTGCTGAGAACCATACGCCGACCCCTTGCATATACGAGTATGCAAATTATTCATTAGCAACATCACGAGTGTCGGCAGCCCGTTGTTAGGAATGACAAATACGCAGACATAAAATTTGTTCATGAACATGCATGTCAAGGAGACATTTTCATGAATATGTATTGAAAGATGCATTATTTGATTTCAGAATAATTTTTTTATTATTGAACTATAAATGAAGCACAGTTACTTTTTTCTGCAAGTACGAGGGGTGTTCATTAAAGATTTCCCCTGACCCACTTCTGATGGACCTAGTGGAATGAAACTTGGTATAGGTATTAGTCTTTCTCCACTTAGGAACCACCAAGAGTTTAACACTTCTCCCATCGTTTTATGCAACTATGGAGACCTCGCTTGTAAAAGCCCTCATTTTGCATCTCAAACCAGGACTTGACTTGAGAAATCAGTGTTTCATCATCTGTGAAACGTTTTCCTTTCAAAAATGACTTCATGGTTGGAAAGAGGTGGAAGTCGGATGGTGCAAGGTCAGGACAGTAAGGAGGATGTAGAAGGATTTCATAGCCACATGAGCGCACTTGATGAGAGTTGTGTACTGGAGCATTGTCTTGCAGGAGACGGACACCCTTGGTCAGCATGCCACGCCTCTTAAGCTTGATAGCATCCCGCAATTTCCGCAGCAGTGAAGCATAATAAGCTCCTGTAATTGTGGTACCCTTTGCCAAGAAATCCATCATCACTACTCCGTGCTGGTCCGAAAACACAGTGAGCATGACCTTGCCTGCAGAGAGTTGGACACGTGCCTTCTTTGGGGGTGGTGACTCCACATGCTTCCATTGCATCGACTGAACTTTAGTCTCAGGATCATAGTGATGGACCCATGTTTCATCCTGTGTGATAAGTCTGTCAAAAAAGTTTACCTGTTTTTTTGGGCACATGTCCAAAAGATCCTTTGAGCAATTGCCTCATTCCTGCATTTGGAAAGGTGTGAGCAACCTGGGAATCCATCGTGCAGACACCTTATGCATGTTCAAATTGTCATGGATGATTTTTTCCACAGACCCTACACTGATCTTGACATCTTGTGCTAACTGGCGAACAGTTATGCGTCGGTCTGCCAAAATGGCGGTCTCCACTTGATGGATAGTGTCCTCATCAATGGCTGAATGGGGTTGACAGGAATGGCAGCTGTTTCCACAGATGTCCGACCACACTTGAACTGGTGATGCTAGTGTTTAACAACGTCATATGATGGGGCATCTTCCCCATAAGTTGCTTTCATTTCATCGAAAGTTTCTTTTGGTGTGCGACCTTTCAAATATAAAAACCTAATCACTGCTCAGTATTCTACTGGCTCCATTGTCACGCCCTACTCGATCATAACACCTGTAAAAGTGGTAAGATTAATAGTTCGGTGCTGCAAATTCAGACATAACCCATAGATACATGTATCATTACACGTGTAAAATTTCAACCAAATATGATAACCCTAAGTGGTTTAGGGGAAATCTTTATATAAAGTTGAAAATTACTTCTGAGACGTTTTGTTTGTTTTTCAATATTTTGTTTGGATAGATTCAGGAACTAAGTTGGTCTAGTTGTAATGATTTCCATTCTGTGTAATATTGCAGGCGTTCATGTTTGAGTCATCATACAGTATGGCTGTGACAGAATGGGGAAACAAGAACAAAGTGGACCCGAAGTATTATCAGTGTTGGCAGACTCTGCAGAAACACTTCAATTCAAACTGGAAACCTGATGGTAAGTCTTGCCATGCTAAGTGGTTTACTGTATAATTGTGACTAGTTTCAGCTTAAAGTGAGCTTATGTAGTGGCACATTGTCAATCTATTGAAAACTTTTCAAAAGTTAAATATGCCACCATTGAAAATGTCTTTTTGTAACCATTGCACAGCCAGTTTTGAATAGAGCAGGAATTGTGCACATTCACATTCACATGGAATGATGTGTCCACTAAACACAGCACTCAACAACACATTCACATGGGATGATATGTCCACTAAACACAGCACTGAACAAACACATTCACATTCACATGGAATGATATGTCCACTAAACACAGCACTGAACAAACACATTCACATTCACATGGAATGATGTGTCAACTATGCACAGCACTCAACAACAAATTCACATTCACATGGAATGATGTGTCCACTAAACACAGCACTCACCAAACACATTCACATTCATATGGAATGATATGTCCACTAAACACAGCACTGAACAAACACATTCACATGGAATGATGTGTCCACTAAACACAGCACTGAACAAACACATTCACATTCATATGGGATGATATGTTCACTAAACACAGCACTCACCAAACACATTCATATTCACATGGAATGATGTGTCCACTATGCACAGCACTCAACAACACATTCACATGGAATGATATGTCCACTAAACACAGCACTCACCAAACACATTCATATTCACATGGAATGATGTGTCCACTATGCACAGCACTCACCGAACACATTCACATGGAATGATATGTCCACTAAACACAGCACTCACCAAACACATTCATATTCACATGGAATGATGTGTCCACTATGCACAGCACTCAACAACACATTCACATGTGATTATATGTCCACTAAACACAGCACTCACCAAACACATTCACATTCATATGGGATGATATGTCCACTAAACACAGCACTGAACAAACACATTCACATTCACATTCACATGGAATGATGTGTCCACTATGCACAGCACTCAACAACACATTCACATGGGATTATATGTCCACTAAACACAGCACTCACCGAACACATTCACATTCATATGGAATGATATGTCCACTAAACACAGCACTGAACAAACACATTCACATGGAATGATGTGTCCTCTATGCACAGCACTCAACAACACATTCACATGGAATGATGTGTCCACTAAACACAGCACTGAACAAACACATTCACATTCATATGGAATGATATGTCCACTAATCACAGCACTCACCGAACACATTCACATTCATATGGAATGATGTGTCCACTAAACACAGCACTGAACAAACACATTCACATTCACATGGAATGATGTGTCCACTAAACACAGCACTCACCGAACACATTCACATTCATATGGGATGATATGTCCACTAAACACAGCACTCAACGAACACATTCACATGGGATGATTTGTCCACTAAACACAGCACTCAACAAACACATTCACATGGAATGATATGTCCACCAAACACAGCACTCAACAAACAGATTCACATTCACATTCATATAGGATGTGTCAACTAAACACAGCACTCAACGAACACATTCACATGGAATGATATGTCCACCAAACACTGCTCTCAACGAACAAATTCACATTCACATTCACATAAGATGTGTCCACCAAACACTGCTCTCAACGAACACATTCACATGGAATGATATGTCCACCAAACACTGCTCTCAACGAACACATTCACATGGAATGATATGTCCACCAAACACTGCTCTCAACGAACACATTCACATGGAATGATGACATATTAACCTGAAACAACACTTCTATGCAGGTGATGGGAAACAGCAGAAGACTTTCACTTTCTAGACAAACTCTAGACACAGTGGAGCCCCAAGTTCTTCCGGCAGCTAAGAGAGGGCCAACCTCCGAGTATTGCATGTCAGATCAATCTGACTCAATCATCATATGTACGTTCCTGATAAAGTCAGATCAGTCTGACCCTGTAGACAAGTGTGTTCTTGATAAAGTCAGATCAGTCTGACCCTGTAGGCAAGTGTGTTCTTGATAAAGTCAGATCAATCCCACTCTCTTTAAAATCAGATCTTAGTTCTTGCTACTGCTAAATAAAGATCTGAAGACTTCCCATTACAGGTCACGTCAGTAGGACCTGTCATCTGACCAATTCCTGATTGAAATGAGATTGGATCAATCTGACTCTGTAGACATGTGTGTTATGGCTGAAGTCAGATCAGTCGGACTGTAGATGTGTGTTCTTGATGAAGTCAGTTTAATCTGACTTTGTAGACGTGTGTGTGCTTATTCAAGTCAGATCTGTGTGACTCTGTGTTCCTGATGAGTGTAAGTCCTGGGTTTAGGATATGTGTTGCACAGGTGATGGCATCCCAGTGGAGCTTTGCTACAACATCCATTTTGTTCTAACTTCTGAAGGGCTTGTACCATGGAGAGAAGATTCTCCAAGTGGCTATATCTGACCAGCAGTACTGGCATTACAGTGGAGGTTGCCTGTAGAACATTAAGAGATGTGTTAGGTATGTGCTAACTAGTGCATACCTAACACTGCTGCCATAAATTTGCCAGGTCAGAGTTCCAGTAGTATTTTTTGTATGACCTATTTGAATTGGCATGTTTTGATAAAGAAATATTTATCTACACTTTCAAATGTTTGTGGATATTTTTACAAGTGCTGTATGTATTTGTCAGTTTTAAAGATGCCCCCTCAAACACAGGTGCACAAGAATAATTGTAACATTATGCTGCTGATGTAATATAATGGGATGAATGTGTTGATAGTCAGCTATCTGACAGTGCCATGCAACAACTTGCATTGATGATGTGAAACCTGAAACTGACACTTGACAGGACTGTGTTTACATAGAGCCATGTCACAATATGGACAACTGGATACTTGGACTGACTGGGGAAAATGGGTTCAGTGTTTGCGTGGTGAAACAGATACTAGTATTTATCTAGTGTAGATGTGATGCTGCTATGTTGTGCTGTGCTGGAGGCGGGTGTTGGGACAGGGTTACTTGGGTGCAGCTACTGTCACTGCTGTGATCGCTCATGCATGTTTGGGGGTGTAGTGTTGGAATCTTACAACTTCATATATTGCTTACCATTTACACGTACAGTGTGAACTTTGTTGGGGATGGTGTTTGCTCATGTTTGATTTTGCTTGGGTGTAACAGAAGTAATTGATATGAAATTTCTGTTTCAATGATTTTATTAATGAAACACAGGAAACATCTACAGCTGTAGGTTTTGTTGTTTATAAGGTGTCAGAAAAGGTTGGATCAATCTCATTAAAATCAGATTTTAGTTCTCGCTATCGCTAAACAAAAATCTGAGGACAACCCATTACGGGTCACGTCAGAACAACCTTTTATCTGACCAACCAAAGCGTCCCTAACCTGATCATGAAAATGACAGTCGGAATACGTTTTCTAATCATGCAACCTCTAAAACGTTAACACAGGATATTCCGAAATGACAGTTACGGTCTGTACAACTGATTCTGTCAAATTAATCGTCTATCTCTCGCTTCAATGGGATAAAACTTTGAACAGAAGAGGCATGGTATAGTACGTGGGAAGTAGCTTAAATGGAAGTCACCAGGTTGAAATGAGTGCCGTAAAGCTCGAGAAAGCTGCTTTCTAACTGGCTGATGTCGTCTTCTTGTTAGTCATTTCAGTGGTTAGTCAAAGTTCGCGAAAGGTTGTTCTGACGTGACCTGTAATGGGATGGCCTCAGATCTTTATTTAGCGGCAACGAGAACTTAGATCTGATTTTAATGAGATTGAGGTTGGATCAGAGACTTGGCAAACTGGGAAACCATATACCAGGTCAACAAGATATGTGAATATTTAACTCACAAAGAAAGTTACATCTTCTCACTTACATCTGGCTCCTGTAGCAGGATCTGGTTGACATGTTGACATTCACAATGCACAGATGATCAGCAGTAGTGTGTTACAGGGTCTGTATCTTACGTGGATGTCCCTAATGTTTCCAGTAATACATACAAGTTATATGTTTTCAAGATATAACAACACTCCAATGTGGTTTTGGAGTTACGCAGTCCAATATAATGCTAATTGTCACATGTAGGTTTGTTGATGATGTGTACAATGCTTGGAATGGAGGCTCCTTATGATACCCAAATATGTGTTTGCTATGCATGCAAATTGATATATTGTATCAAAAGGATGTATTACAGCTATTATTCAGATCTCTTACATCTGGATTAACTAAGAAATGATATATTGCTGATAGTTGTACAAACACAATGTTTAGAAGATGGACACTAAGGGCCTCTACATATCTCTAATATAGACAGAAAGTATAGTGCAGGAAACAATACCTCTTGAAATGAAGTGAAAAAGTAGTGACCTTGTGACCTGCAAGTTATGACAACTCCCTGACTTGTCACTTGTCAAATATTCTGCATACTAGCTGATGTTCATGCAGATTCAACAGAAGGCTAAAAAACATCAGTAAACCATTTTTTTAATGAAACAGTACATTTTGATGCAGGACATACTTCCTCTTTACATGAAGCTACACGTCAGATGGTGGACATGCTTCTCTCAATCAGATGGTGGACATGCTTCCCTCCATCAGATGGTGGACATGCTTCTCTCCATCAGATGGTGGACATGCTTCCCTCCATCAGATGGTGGACATGCTTCCCTCCATCAGATGGTGGACATGCTTCCCTCCATCAGATGGTGGACATGCTTCTCTCCATCAGATGGTGGACATGCTTCCCTCCATCAGATTGTGGACATGCTTCCCTCCATCAGATGGTGGACATGCTTCCCTCCATCAGATGGTGGACATGCTTCTCTCCACCAGGTGGTGGACATGCTTTCCTCCATCAGATGGTGGAAATGCTACTCTCTGTAGGTGGAGCTACACATCAGATTGTGGACATGCTTCTCTCAATCAGATGGTGGACATGCTCCCCTCCATCAGATGGTGGAAATGCTTCTCTCCATCAGATGGTGGACATGCTTCTCTCCATCAGATTGTGGACATGCTTCTCTCCATCATATGGTGGAAATGCTACTCTCTGTAGGTGGAGCTACACATCAGATTGTGGACATGCTTCTCAATCAGATGGTGGACATGCTCCCCTCCATCAGATGGTGGACATGCTTCTCTCCATCAGATGATGGACATGCTTCTCATCATCAGATGGTGGATAGCTCCCCTCCATCAGATGGTGGACATGCTTCTCTCTGTAGGTGGAGCTACACATCAGATGGTGGACATGCTTCTCTCCGCCAGGTGGTGGACATGCTTCTCTCCACCAGGTGGTGGACATGCTCCCCTCCATCAGATGGTGGACATGCTTCCCCCCATCAGATGGTGGACATGCTTCCCCCCATCAGATGGTGGACATGCTTCTCTCCACCAGGTGGTGGACATGCTTCTCTCCACCAGGTGGTGGACATGCTCCCCTCCATCAGATGGTGGACATGCTTCCCCCATCAGATGGTGGAAATGCTTCCCTCCATCAGATGGTGGACATGCTTCTCTCCACCAGGTGGTGGACATGCTTCCCTCCATCAGATGGTGGACATGCTTCTCTCAATCAGATGGTGGACATGCTTCCCTCCATCAGATGGTGGACATGCTTCTCTCAATCAGATAGTGGACATGCTTCTCTCAATCAGATGGTGGACATGCTTCTCTCAATCAGATGGTGGACATGCTTCCCTCCATCAGATGGTGGACATGCTTTCCTCCATCAGATGGTGGAAATGCTACTCTCTGTAGGTGGAGCTACACATCAGATTGTGGACATGCTTCTCTCCATCAGATGGTGGACATGCTTGTCTCCATCAGATGGTGCACATGCTTCTCTCCATCAGATGGTGGACATGCTTCCCTCCATCAAATGGTGGACATGCTTCTCTCCACCAGGTGGTGGACATGCTTTCCTCCATCAGATGGTGGAAATGCTTCTCTCCATCAGATGGTGGACATGCTTCTCTCAATCAGATGGTGGACATGCTTTCCTCCATCAGATGGTGGAAATGCTACTCTCTGTAGGTGGAGCTACACATCAGATTGTGGACATGCTTCTCTCCATCAGATGGTGGACATGCTTCTCTCAATCAGATGGTGGACATGCTTCCCTCCATCAGATGGTGGACATGCTTCTCTCCACCAGGTGGTGGACATGCTTCCCTCCATCAGATGGTGGACATGCTTCTCTCCACCAGGTGGTGGACATGCTTTCCTCCATCAGATGGTGGACATGCTTCTCTCCACCAGGTGGTGGACATGCTTTCCTCCATCAGATGGTGGAAATGCTACTCTCTGTAGGTGGAGCTACACATCAGATTGTGGACATGCTTCCATCTGTAGGTGGAGCTACACATCAGATTGTGGACATGCTTCCATCTGTAGGTGAAGCTACACATCAGATGGACATGCTTCCCTCCATTAGATAGTGAACATGCTTCCCAGCTATGTTCATGTTCACTTGAGGTGCCCTTGTGAACTGACAGTTCCTATTTGATCCAGTAATCCATTAATCCAGTATGACATGGCACTGTGTAGTGAAGGGGACAAATGTGTTGCCATGGTGTTATCCTGTCTTACTTGCTATTAAGGCCCGACCCATTTCTGTTTTCATTACAGATGAGCAAAAAAGCTATGGGGCAGGCCTGATAGTGAGAGCATGGTTTTAGTGCCAGACAAATGCAGTTGTTGTGGTGCACAAAGCAATAATGTGATATTATAATACTCTATTTGATAGATGTTAATCTCAGCATTAAGTGATCGTGCAATCATATTCAGTACTTTAGTCTCATCATACTTACCAGATGTCACTCCACATTGCTTTGTAAGAATATAGTGCCATGTCTCTTAAGTGCTTCCACTCAAAGGGTCCCATGTCATGGTGTTAACAAGTGAAGCCATGTTTCTTTCAAGTGCCTCCAAACTTGTGTGATTGAGGGACTAAATACTGAAAATCTTAAGTTCAATCAATTACCTGACAATCTGTGCCTTATATATATACACTGTTATTATTGATACACATTAGTGGTATTTTTTAAATGATTGTTTTGGAGTTTTCTCATAAGCTATTTTGTTATTCAAGATGCAAATATTAAGATCTGTCAATAAAGTCTTAATCCTGGTAACTGTTTGTATGTTGTATGTTAAATACATTGTATGCACTACAGTGCAGTATCATGGGGAAATGAGTGAGCAATATTCCAGCAATATCACGGCCGGGGACACCAGAAATGGGCTTCACACATTGTACCCATGTCGGGAATCGAACCCGGGTCTCGGCGTGAATCTGAATGGAGATCTCCCATTGTCATGCTCCGCAAGAAAAATGGAAGTTACCACTTCGCCATAGACTGCAGGAAGTTGATGCATAGTTCTTTTCAGTTCTTGATTGCGCTAGTGGCATTTAGCAAAATCAATTAAGTGCTAAAATCAAACATAAATCTGCCTTCATCTGTCAGGAGGGCGTGTTTTGAGTGGAATCACCAACCCTTTGGTTTTCAAAAACACCCCAATGGCATTTCCAGCCACTATTTCTAAATCACTACGTGAAATGAACTGGAAATATGTGTATGTGGATGGTAGTGCACAGCAAAACATTTAGTTCACCTGATTTGCGTCTTCAGTTAATTGTGAGAAGCAGGTTTTACGTTGAAGCCCAGCAAATGCAGATTTTGTAGAGTCTCCAGATGGACTCTCCAACTCAAAGAATATGATTTCATCATTGGACATCAAGCTGGTAAGAAAAATGAAAATGCAGATGCTCTCTCTCGGAGACATTATTGCCAGACCCAGCAAGTCATAGATTTTGTGGAGATGCCTGCTGATAACTCTACAGTTGCTACAACAGTTAGTCCTGAATCAGCACACTGCTTCCTTCAGCCA
This sequence comes from Haliotis cracherodii, assembly GCF_022045235.1. Taxonomy (NCBI): domain Eukaryota; kingdom Metazoa; phylum Mollusca; class Gastropoda; order Lepetellida; family Haliotidae; genus Haliotis; species Haliotis cracherodii. Next base: position 39,508,440 of record NW_027266286.1, read on the forward strand.
CAGCACACCCCTGAACACCTCTCTGTCACCTTCACCTAGGTACAGAAAAAGCCAGTTGTTGCAATTTCAGAAACTGAGGATGACATACAAGTGAAAGACAAACAAAGGCAGTGTCCAGACATTCAAGCTATATTTACTTTTGTAGTAGTATGTTATTCTTGATGGTACTCTTTATCATTTCTTCCAAATGACACATATGGGATCCACACCTAACCACAGATCGCTGATCAAAAGGCTGATAAGCAAAACCTCTCCATTTCCTACCATTACTCCACAGTAGGTGGATGCCATCTGGGACTCGATGCTATCCATCTTCCCGAGGCAAGAGTGTTTTATCAAAGTCTTGTTTCCACCCTTGCCACACCAAGCCCATTTTCCTCTGCTAAATATGATTGGTCTATTGCACATATTGATAGTCCAATCAAAGAACGCTTCACAAAATCAACATCCACAACTGGTACACCTTCGCATGAAAGGGATTTACCGCTGCCTGTCTTTGTTGACACGAATATTTCTTTTTTTTTAATCTTTTAATCACCCCAATGATTGCCTATGTTTTTGTGTCAGGGATGAAATCGCGAATGTTTTTGTTTCCTGATTAGCTAGGTCGTCGCCTATGGTAGTCGCCATCTTTGTGAAGCGATGTAAGAACAGTGATCTGATTGGATATTACATTTTCACTACAAGGGGCGCAACTCGTGATCTGCGCTAAGTGGCGCCCGTGTCTGGAGCCAAGAAATGTGGCAAGGGTAGACACTAGGCTTTAATATAGGCTATTAGACACGCTTGCCTCGGAAAGATGGATGCTCTCAGTAATGGGCTACTTCAAAAGTTCTCCTGGCCAGGTATGCATCAAGATATCGACAAATACATCCAGACATATGAAGACTAAGCGACCAACTCATCCATCTCGAGCACCAATGGCTCCCATGCCTATGGAAGACACATTCGCCAGGCTTCATGTAGACATTCTTGGGCCCCTCCCAAAGTCTGCAAAAGGAAACAAGCAGATATTGTTAACAATCGACTCATTCTCTAGGTGGACATGAAGAGTCAAGAAGCCACTAAAGTTGCCCATCTTCTCTTCAATGAAGTCTTCACACGATATGGAGCCCTAAGGAGTCTGATATGATTGCCCAAAGTACAAATCCCATGTCCACGCCAACCGCCTGAAGCCATTCACCCAAAGACCTCTCACCATGTCTCACCAACAAAACGGATGTTCAAGTCTAAACAGATCAGTCCCATCATCCAGTGATCACCAGGATACTCGGCAACCAATTGATCCTCAAGATCAAACTGATCTACTTGACAGCACAACCAGATATTCTGTATCATGTAGAAAAAATCCTGAAGATGAAATTCTACAGAGCAAAAAAGGTATACCTTGTGAAGTGGATAGGTTACCCTGCATCCTGGGAACCAGGGGAAAACATCCCCGATGAGTACCTCAAAGAGGTCCACATAAACTTAACTTCCACTGGTGCCAGAAGAAATCGGAAATATTCAACTAGCCCAAACGAGATCAAGCCAAATTGCCAAATAAAGTCTTTCAAATTCTAATGCTCGTATCCTTTACATCTATTTTATTCTTTGCACATATTTCTTGGGTTTCTCTTCTTTATCGTTTCCATGGAACATGATGCGAGTAAGCCTCAAGCAACATTGTAACAATGTACTGGTGCTGGATGGTTGTATGAGACGTCACATCTTCACAACCTACACTTATTACCATCTAATCCACATTTATCTGTCTCCAGGATTGTCATCTCTACTTGGTAGCATCTATTTGGACATGTCTTCCTTGGCTTATCAACTGGTGCTAATGGAATCATCCAGCGCATTAATAATAGTGCCAGCTGGTCAAGTACAATTTGGTCATGAATAGTAGCTTCACATATATGAAGTCGATATTCCATTTCCAGTCAATATTCCAAATATCAAAGGCTGTCACAGAAATAATACAACTTCCAATCTAGTCAACGTCAACGCAATCAAGACCTGAAGTGCATCTTTGTTCATCGCAACTCAGGTGAACATCATGCTTCCTATATCTTAACTGCCAAGTGACCAACGAAGCTCACGGGCCCATCCTACCATTGGTAAACAGTTTGACTGTTTGGTACAACTACATATGATGACGTTCAAATACTCGACTGTTCAAAACCAGTGCAAGGATAGCCAAGACTTTTATACAGTGCTCCTGAAATATATATATGTACAGAGGATCATTGTTTCACAATGCCCTTCAGGGTATACAAATGAATCATGAAGTCTCCTCGACTGGCTACATCAAGTTTCAAGAAACTGCTATATCACCATCCTACGTCTCAACTCACCAAATAGAACTAGCTTCACATGAACATAAGCTTGGGCAGTTAAAGCTAGGTGTACAGGATTTAGTGAAAGGCAAACTTTCACCTCTTCTTGTCACTCCTTATATGTGCAACATCTTACGTTGCTATATCCGTAGACAAACACTATTGTGTTACGCTCAGCAAACAGTTGAACAACACTACATGGTATGGTTCTCATGTGTGTCACTGCTCCTTCACACCCACGCTTCACACTCATGTAAAGCAGCTTTTTTCAATAATCAAATCGACAAAATTAAGTAAGCCTGTAACGTTCGTGTTATTCCCAAAGTTCTAACACCAAAACTTGACAGAGATAATTCCTGTGGCTATCGTTTATCACTTACAACTTCTATCCTTAACATGTCCTACGGGTCAAAGAATCATAAAAGTCTGTCCTTTTTGCATAATACACATACCATGCCTCTCCCCATTGAGTACTCAAACTGTCAGCACACTTAGATGCAACACTAAATAATATAACATAATATTATGTATTGCTAATAGTGTAAGAAATGGCAACAACTGTGCTTTAAACCCTTACGGAATGGATGGTCAATTCCTCCAAATTTGACAGTGTTTTCTTTATTGCTTTTGTATCATTAACCTTGTCTGCCTTTCAGTAACTGCTATGCTATACATGTTTTGTAAAGTGCGTACTCCAACTGCTGCCTTGTACTTAGTAACTCAAGCAGCACCCGTCCAATCAGACATCCTATCGTTTCAGAATCAGTATCCTAGTCCCCACTTTTAACCATTGCCACAACGTTTTTTTTGAAAATATACCCATGATAATATTTGTTTGCTTAATATTGTTCCTCGTCATGTTGTACAAATGATACAAAAGGACGTCCTGTCATACCTACGTAGTGCTGGAACTATCTACATGCTCCTGTGCCAGCTGGTCCCCATCATCTCATTATCTCTATGTCCATCCTACTGGCTTATCAAAGGACCATCGAATAGTAGTGCACCTAAATTATTCATTGATTGGTCAATGTTTCAAAGAGAAAACAGAATAACCACTCAAGAATTAGAGGACACCATCCCCATTTCCATAAGACAACGTCTCAATATTCAATGTATCATAGCTCAACCATTTTCTGCAAATGTTTTAATTGTCCACCATAACATGTATGAGGTACTGGGTTCTCATACATCAGTATACACTCTTGAAAAAAGAAACGCACAGGTAGATTTTTCGTAAAAAAATGTGTACCTAATAAGGTCGATATATCTATTTTAATATCATAGATACAAATATGAAATGTTGGAGCTCGATAGTCACATGTCGTCGTTGTACAAAGGCATTGAAAACTGTTCATTGCATGTCACTTAAGGCCACAAGGTATCTCTGTATCTCGTGTGACCGCCCCGGGCAGCAATCACGGCTTTGCATCTCCTCGGCACTGACTGGATAAGTGTACAAATTCTGTCCTGTGCCATTCTGCTTGTAACGCAGTTGTGGGGTTGTCTGCGGCGTTTTCTGACGTTGACGTACACGTCGATCGAGTTCATCCCCGAGGTGTTTGATTGGGTTCAGATCTGGAGATATCGACGGTCAGGGCAAAACGCTGATGTTGGCATTATGAGGGTAGTCTACCCTGACACGAGCTGTATGCGGTGGAGCTTTGTCCTGTTGAAACAGCTCCCTCTGGCGGTCAATGATCTGATTCATGTAGGGATTTGCTGTCAAATGTCCCCCAACCACAGCCAAGTCAGATCTAGTGGTGTAGGATATGGCCCCCCACACCATGACACTTCCGCCACCGAAATTGTCGAATTGTAGATTTTATTTTCTTCATGTGGCTTGTTTCGATTCGGTCATCAATATCAGTGACCATACTCTCGTTGTAACACGATGTCGGTTGTACAGTATTTAGTTGCTAATCACGAGACTCTGATGCCACACATATGCACTATAAACAAGCAGACGATCTATTTCTTCTACCCAAAGGTTTAATCGGATCGTTGCAATCGAAATGTAAACGACTCACTGAAATGGTGTTTATGTTATGTTATATTATGTTATGTTATGTTATGCATACTCAAGGACGTCTCTAGTTTAATTTGATTTAAGTCGGGGTCGGGAAGGAGAATATCTACAATAGTTGATTCATCGCACGCAGAACTTCCAGTCGTGACCGGAAAGCAGAATATCGACGATATTTGATTCACCGCACACCGCATGCAAAACTTCGGCAAAATCTTCCGATTGCGGAACAAAATTACTGCAAAGAAAAACCATCTGTCCCTGAGTGTATCTACATACTAAAGATTTTTGAGTTGAGTATGATTTTCATGTCAGATTCAGCCTGTTCAGCAAGTACATTTGTAACAGATTTTAATAACGTTTCATCTACATAAGAGTACACTGGATTTGAACAAACTGCTTTTATTCATATTTTCAAATTCAATACGTGTCTAATGCTGGTCATAAATTAAGTTTCTTTGTACTTGTGATGAATTGACTACGCAGATAACCTACGAGGGTGGATTGATAAGGTCTGAGCCTCATATTGCGTAATGCGTAGTGAAGTTTGTTGTGGACATAGAGGTTTATCCACAAATACTTGAGTCAACTGAACAAATTGTTCACCTTCGACAAGTCAGTAAAATATGCTGGGTCTGTGACCTTTGGAAAATTTGTTTTTACTGCAAACATGGGTTCTGCGATCTATTCTAACCCGGATCTTCACGAGTATAAATGTAATGAGGTGGGCGGCAAGATTTAAGTGTGTCAGGGGGAGTCTTGAAGACGAACCTGTCCTGGAAGGAATATGACGTCAGCAACACCAGACATGACCCGGAGACGATGTGACTATGGATGAAACCCGGGTTCGACACTTCCAGACAGAGTCCAAGCAACAATCAAAACAGTGAAAGCATTATCATCTGGAAAGGTTATAGCCTCCGGTTTAGGGATGCCGAGGCAGATAACACACGCAACATATTATGATGCACTTTTGAGGCAATAATGGTATGAAATTAAGACTAAGAGACATAGGAAACACTGTGCTCTTCCATTAAGACGATACGCCGCCAGTGTGCAAATCAGTCATTGACGAGTGTCGCTTTGAACTCCTTCATCACCACCTCATCCTTCAGATCTGACTCCGCCAGACTTCCATCTGTTCCCAAACATTAAGAAATCTTTAGCTGGACCCCGTTTTGACTCGAACGATGACGTCGTAGCAGCTCTGAAGAACATTCTGCACATAACTCAGAACTGATCAATCAACCCTTAATAATAGATATTCTCTAACCTTAATTTTCTGGCCTCTTGGAGCAAATTCTATCCCTCAATCTCCGTGCGTAACAACAGTTACTAGTAGTGGTAGTGGTAGTGGTAGTGGTAGTGGTAGTGGTTAATTCAAAGGTCCAGGTACAGAGTCAGATACAGACACACTGACGGAGAGTCAGATACAGTAGCACACTCCATACAGACACACTGACGGAGAGTCAGATACAGTGGCACACTCCATACAGACACACTGACGGAGAGTCAGATACAGTAGCACACTCGATACAGACACACTGACGGAGAGTCAGATACAGTAGCACACTCCACACACACACACACACACACACACACACTGACGGAGAGTTAGATACAGCAGCACACTCCACACACACACACACACACTGACGGAGAGTCAGATACAGTAGCACACTCCATACAGACACACTGACAGAGAGTCAGATACAGTAGCACACTCCATACAGACACACTGACGGAGAGTCAGATACAGTGGCACACTCCATACAGACACACTGACGGAGAGTCAGATACAGTAGCACACATCACAGACACACTGACGGAGAGTCAGATACAGTAGCACACTCCATAAACACACTGACGGAGAGTCAGATACAGTAGCACACTCCATAAACACACTGACGGAGAGTCAGATACATTAGCACACTCCACACACACACACACACACACACACACACACACACACACACACACACACACACACACACACACACACACACACACACACACACACACTGACGGAGTGTCAGATACAGTAGCAAACTCCACACACACACTGACGGAGAGTCAGATACAGTAGCACACATCACAGACACGCTGACGGAGAGTCAGATACAGTAGCACACTCCATACACACACTGACGGAGAGTCAGATACAATAGCACACTCCACACACACACACACACACACACACACACACACACACTGACGGAGAGTCAGATACAGTAGCACACTCCATACAGACACACTGACGGAGAGTCAGATACAGTCACACACACACACACACAACACACACACACACACACACACACACACACACTGACGGAGAGTCAGATACAGTAGCACACTCCATACAGACACACTGACGGAGAGTCAGATACAGTAGCACACAGCACAGACACACTGACGGAGAGTCAGATACAGTAGCACACTCCATACAGACACACTGACGGAGAGTCAGATACAGTAGCACACTCCATACAGACACACTGACGGAGAGGCAGATACAATAGCACACTCCATACAGACACACTGACGGAGAGTCAGATACAATAGCACACTCCACACACACACACACACACACACACACACACACACACACACACACACACACACACACAGAGTAGCACACACACACAGAGTAGCACACTCCATACAGACACACTGACGGAGAGTCAGATACAGTGGCACACTCCATACAGACACACTGACGGAGAGGCAGATACAATAGCACACTCCACACACACACACACACACACACACACACACACACACACACACACACACACACACACACACACACACACAGTAGCACACTCCATACAGACACACTGACGGAGAGTCAGATACAGTAGCACACTCCATACAGACACACTGACGGAGAGTCAGATACAGTGGCACACTCCATACAGACACACTGACAGAGAGTCAGATACAGTAGCACACTCCATACAGACACACTGACGGAGAGTCAGATACAGTAGCACACTCCATACAGACACACTGACGGAGAGGCAGATACAATAGCACACTCCATACAGACACACTGACGGAGAGTCAGATACAGTAGCACACTCCATACAGACACACTGACAGAGAGTCAGATACAGTAGCACACATCACAGACACACTGACGGAGAGTCAGATACAGTAGCACACATCACAGACACACTGACGGAGAGTCAGATACAGTAGCACACTCCATACAGACACACTGACAGAGAGTCAGATACAGTAGCACACTCCATACAGACACACTGACGGAGAGTCAGATACAGTAGCACACTCCATACAGACACACTGACGGAGAGTCAGATACAGTAGCACACATCACAGACACGCTGACGGAGAGTCAGATACAGTAGCACACTCCATACAGACACACTGACGGAGAGTCAGATACAGTAGCACACTCCATACAGACACACTGACGGAGAGTCAGATACAGTAGCACACATCACAGACACACTGACGGAGAGTCAGATACAGTAGCACACATCACAGACACGCTGACGGAGAGTCAGATACAGTAGCACACTCCATACAGACACACTGACGGAGGGTCAGATACAGTAGCACACAGCACAGACACACTGACGGAGAGTCAGATACAGTAGCACACTCCATACAGACACACTGACCGAGAGTCAGATACAATAGCACACTCCACACACACACACACACACACACACACACACACACACACACACACACACACACACACACACACACACACACACACACACACACACACACACACACACACACACACACACACACACACACACAAACACACACACACACACACACACACACACACACACACACAACTGGGAGGAAGCTAGTCTAAATTTTGCAGTGGTAATTTCTTTCAAACATAATTGAACGTTGAGAAAAGGTTTAAAAGGGGTAACATATTTGTGTTTTAGAATTGTTTGACAATGAGGAATGCCAGTCTTCTTTGCGATTCTTTTAGTGTAATATTTTGAGGTTCCCGTCATATAGTATCATTTTCTAAGGTATCTGGTGTCTGGCATTGCTAATACCTTAACCCAGTATATAATTACACGTGTAGCTGCTAATATGTAAAGGGGCGAGCGACAACATTAGCCTTGGACAGCATAATTTGGAGTAGGTATATCTTAAAGAAAGGTCATATGGGATGAGCTTAATTTATATGGTGACCTCAAGTACCAGCATTTTCTACATCTGAAACCCAAGACAAAATTTTACTAAGAGTAACTCCCAAGCATTTGCAACATGCAACTAATTCCAATAGCTTCCCTTGATAATTCCATTTTCCACTTCTTGCCAGGATATCCCCTTTTTAAAAGCTACAACTGTTGTGTTATTCAAGTTAATAGGTAGTTGATAGTTGTAGCGATATTGTTCTAGGGACCCAATTTGTCCCTGTAATCCAGCAACCGTGTCAGAAAAAAAATAACATCATCAGTGAAAAGGAACAAATGTATTATGTCTGGATGCAACTAGATACCGTAACCACAGGATGCTTCCATTTCCTGTGCCAACTCATTAATAAACATCGAAAATAAGTAGGGGATGAGTACACAACCTTGGTGAACACCGATGCTACATTCAAACAAATCGGAATAAAGATTATTGTATTTTACACATGAGCGGACATTAGAATAAATAGTCTGGATACTTTGGTCATTTTGGAAGAGACATCCCGTCTCTGTAGTACATTCCACAATTTTCTTCGAACTGAACCAACATATGTTTTATCATGCTTGTTTTTATATTGAAAAAACACACACTCTTTTTATGAGGTTATATATGTAGCGTGTGTACTAGTTAATTCGTGAATGGGTGCAATAGAACTTGAGCGTAAGTATGTTGTTTTCATGTAGACTGACTCCTATAACTGGAAGTATATTAACTTATCCTTATTGAAGCCACATTGCTGCCCATGGCTCTGAGAAAATTGAGGTTATTCTTCATTGTTTTGTGCTCCACAACTATTTATGATATATACTCACACGCAAAAGAAACGCAAGTCGAGTATGCAGTATACATGTTATTTATTTTCAACAGAAAAGACAAGAAATACTAATAGGGCAAGATTGACAAAAAATTGACTGAAGACAGTTTAATGGATTAAAAGGCAGATGACATAATTGGGTTTTTTCAAATGTTAAGGGCTTACACAGTTTCGGGTCAATACCCAAAATGTCAGTCAATACCACCATTAGCATTGATCACTGCCACACATCTCCTGTACATAGAGTGGATCAGACGATTTGTGAAGGCCGTAGGGATCCTCCTGCACACATCCAGAGCAGCTGTGCGTAGTTCATCAGCAGTTGTAGGGACTGGGCGCACATTGTGCAGATGCCTTTGAACCTCATCCCACAAGTGTTCGATCGGGTTCAGCTCAGGGCTGAGGGCTGTACCACGGTAGAACACGGATGTTGTGTTGTTGCAGAAAGGCCATGGTAGCTCTGGCAACACGGGGACGAGCGTTGTCCTGCTGGAAATGTGTTGTTGATGTTGTTAAAAAAATGGAACAACGTGGGGTCTGATCACTTGGTCGATATACCGCTGAGCAGTGACGCTGTGTCCCCGACCTTGACCAACATTCACAAAGCACATGGGTCCAAGTCTCGCATTAAGTCCAATCCCTGCCCATTTCATGACGCAAGGTCCACCCCCTGGATCCCTTTCCACAACGTTTCTGAAAGCGAAACGATCACCTCGACGCCGCCAAATTCAGACTCTTCCATCTGCATTGGAGACACAAAAGCGACTTTTATCAGAGAAGATGACACGCCTCCACTCACGATGACGCCAAATGCGATGACCCTGTGCCCACTGAAGTTGTGCTTGTCGATGCCGTGGTTTGAGAACAGGACGACGTGCTGGTCGGCGACATCTGAGGTTGTTGGAACGGAGACGTCGGATCACAGTGTCCCGGCTAATGTGTCGATTATGTGTTCCTATGGTCTGTCGAGCACTTTCACTTGCAGTTAGGAGCGGATGTCGCTGGTGTTCACGGGTAATCTGCCGATCTTGTCGAGATGTGGTGACCCTAGTACGACCGCTCCGACGAAGGTCATCTGTGGTCTGTGTAGCATTGTATCGATGCAGGAGACGGTAAATTGTGGTTATGTTAACGTTGAAATGACGGGCAACATCTTGGACAGACTCTCCAGCTTCTAAACGTCCGATAGCCTGGTTTCTCTGAATTTGAGTTAGGCGTGGCATTGTTGACCAAGGAGTGGTAGGTCCAAGAATCGGCCACAGTTTTATACCCACTACAGTTCGTGACAGATCGTGCATTTTCGATTTCGCAAGAAAAGGGTGCATGATACCAACATATTCATTGAAATGGTGCGTTTTTGGCGATTCGTTTTTTATGTTGCGTTTTTACTCGGGGCTTCCAAAATGCAACCAAAAATATTGATAACACCATCAGGCTTCACTACATGCTAAAACTCGTATCAATTTATGGTTCCGTGTTTGTTACCTATTTGCTTAAAACCACTTGCGTTTCTTTTGCGTGTGAGTATATATATGCTGTCTCATCTTCATGCATTTGTAATAATGAGTTTCGTCAAACCAGATGTATAACGCATGATACATGACTGAACATTTGTGTTCGGATCTGATTCACACTTGCTGATGTGGTAAAACTGGACCTTCATCATAGTACATTTGATTCGTCTATATATATATCCATGTCACACACACACTAAGAACATGTACACTTACTTGAACGTTAACAATATTACAGGAATGAAACTGAGCAGTTAGTGATAATATATATTTTATTTGATAAAAGCTTCCCACGTATGATAGATTTCACCTGGTAGGAGCTTTTTTTTAAAATTCTCTATTCCATGTTTATTCTTTTAATAAATACGAATACTATTATGGCTAGGGATTAGTTTGGGGATTTGAAATAGCATGTCGCAGAAATAAGTCTTAAAAGGAAGATGCGCCTTGTTCCTTGTACGAGCCAAATTCGCTTTTCACAGTTGGGCCCTTGGACGTGTTTGTTTGTTTGTTTGTTTGTTGTTCAACGCCGCCACAGCAATATTCCAGCTACATGGCGGCTCATAAGTAACGTGAACCCAATATTTCACATCGTTGAAACATCTATGATCATCTTGTTTTTATAACATATAGAAACTATCTAAATAGATACACTTGATATCCGGAATGAAAAATTACTTTCCACGGCATAAAAACATTTGAAAAATTACAAACTTACAAATTTTTCCTCACCTTAAGAAAAGTCTATAACTTAGAAAGAAGTCGGAAATTTTAGCACATATTACAATTTTTAAAAATACATTAGAAATACTCTTTGATCAAGTATTTACTGGAGTATCATGTTTTGTATTCATGCTTGGATATGTCTGCAAATCCAGTCATAGCATTCATGACAATGATGCGTGTGCATACGGCAATATACGATGATATTGATTCGATGATGCAGCTTCATGTGAAATAAACCACCAAAGCTAGTGCATATCAGGAAACATACGCAAATCCCAGGGTTTTTTCTATATTCCTGTACCTGGACGCAGGATTCATGAACTCAGCCCAGCTTGTACGGGTTCGCAGAACGGTATTTTGAGAGTGGAAAACAGTACCATTTTTAGATAACCTTGGAATATACAAACAAAAAGAATTAAAGCTTTGTGGGATTTGTTTAGAAAGCGGCATCCATATACAACCAGATTGCGGGTATTTCATTAATTTAAATAAGGAAGAACAATTAGTTGGAAGTTATAGGTCGCGGGACAGCGGAAACAGACACCTTTCTAGAGCTGTCTTAATCCTGCTATCTAAATGTGGACCCGATGGTGCAGGTGTGTTTGTTCTTAACAGCCGTGTCTTTCATGTATACGTGTAACACATACTTCAAATATACTTCAACATTATCCGTGCACGTTCTTCGTTAAGGGGAGTCATTACCCACCAGCCCTTGACGCACAGACAATGGGATGCCAGATGATATTGATGTGTTACCTGTTGATACATGCATATGACGCTCGGCTGCAGCACACGTGTGATATTGCTCAGGGCACCAATAGGCAGTTCGGTATTCATAGACAGTATTCAAGTACGGAGAACTTTGCTGTCCTTTATGTTGCAAGCTTGAAATATCAGGTAAAGTAAGTTTGTAAGTTTGCGTTTTGGTACGTATGTCAATCGGTGAGGATAGATGTAAATACAAATATCGGTAATTGACAATATATTTCTACTTCCACTCAAATCTACAGAAGATCAACACAACACCCACACTGGATCTCATGTCAAAGATTTGCAACAAATCTACATAAAGCCATCACTGAAATTAACCTTTGCAAGACCTGAGAAGATGGTCACATCTATGCACGACCTAGACCTATACAAATCACATACCAAACCAGAATAGCACCTGCAGGACATCACACGATGGCGATCTACATAAAGCAAACTGAATTGTTTTACTTGAAGCCGTTTATAAAGAGCGGCTTTAAATGACTTGCTTCATTCGCTAGGACTGCATGGGCCGAGACGACGGCAGAAGGACTGAGTGTATAAGTTTGGTTTTAATGCTGCTTTGTGATAAACCAAAACGTTATGTCAATGAAATATCCCATTTGTGTGGGTTTCGGTTTGACCTACAATAGTTAGTTGTCGATGCCTCCTATAGCAAGCAAAGCCGTGCCACGCCTTGCCACGCCGTGCCATGCATACCAATCCCCATTAATTACAAGTCATATCCATTTGTGACAGGTGGGATATTTCCATATTACACTTTTACCGGGATTTAGTGTCAGACGGAAGAAGAACAAACGCTCCCTGAAACATATACTTAGAAGCGGGTGACTTTGCTTTAACGCAGCTTTGAACATTATTTCAGTTATATCAAGGCGAACAGACGTAATGCACGAGAAACCCCAAACGATGTAGTACCAAGAAGTGCTGGTACATTGTGCTGACAAACTAAACTAGAATTCGGAACAACCTGCTCCTGGCACGACTAGGAACTGGGAGACACGTGCACCCCTACACGAGAGCTAAAGTGATCACATTATACATGCGCCTTCTGTACTGGATTGACGGAATCTCAAATGATCACAAGTCATCCTAAAAAGTAAATATATAAATATGTTACTTACACGTTGCCGTGTACGTGAGCAGAGTAACATGGAGTGTAGCTGCACGACCCTATTTGTATGACCGTCAGGCATACGTCCGATTATACACAGTCGTTGATTTGCATCGTCACTCGATCTGATGTATGGATGTCCACAAGGCTACCTCTCCTTCTCTTGTTCCTATCAAGTACTAAGCAGATACTCTTGCTTTATTGCCTCAACACTGCATCGTACCGCTGTGTGCAGATAAGGGCGGTACAATATCACGTCCTTCACAATACACTTGGATATCAAACGGGACACATGTTCGCGATAGACATTAACAAGTCCCCTTTGGGACTCTTTACCTTCTTCGTCACAGTCTCGGCCATCAAGCTGACTGCCCTTGGATGGCTGAGGAAGAAGAGGGGTGAGATGTTTGAATGTGTGGGCCGAGTGCATGCTCTGTACACCTTCCCCATCAAGTCGTGTGGAGCTATTGAGTGCCAGGAAGCTGAAGCTACTGGGCTTGGATTCAGTTACAGAGGACTTTTGGACAGGTAACATAATATTTAAATATGACACTCAGACAGTTTAAGATGACAGTCAAACAGGGTAAAAGGTAACTACACGTGAGAGGGTGACAGTCAAACAGGGCGTGCGTTATCTACACGTGAGATATTGACAGTCAAACTGGGTGACGATCAGACAGAGGTCTTGCAACACCCTGCAACAATGTATTTTTAATCATAGTTATTTTTTAAGCATTCACTTGGACATTTGTGTTTTTCGATAGCCCCATCCTTGGTCCAATGTTAAAGAGAGAGAAAGAGGTAGGGGTTATTCCTAGCCTAGTTGGATTGGGATATGTGCTCCGCGTCACCAACAGCACACTAACTACCACTGTACGCTGTTCTGGAACATAGTGCTTCTTGTATATATCTACCTACCTGTAAAAGTTGAACCGGTATATAACAAAAGCTTTCAATTTGATATTCGACCAAGAAAAGTACACACAACATATGGACATGCAACATATGGACATGCATGATCCCAATCTACTCCACTAGTAGGTGGAATATTCCGTTAGTGACACAAGAGTTGCTTGCTTCCTGAATACTGTTTGTCCGTCGGTATGCCAATTACACGCAGTTGAGTGGTATGTTGGGACGTTTCGCATATCGGTTGGGAGATTATGATATATATCTTTGTGCTTTTATGGTTCATTTGTATGTCAATACCTTTGTGTCTTCATGGTTGATTTGTATATCAATATCTTTGTGTCTTCATTGGTCATTTTTATATCAATATCTTTGTGTCTTTATTGGTCATTTGTATGTCAATATCATTGTGTCTTCCTGGCTCATTTGTATATAAATATCTTTGTGTCTTTATGGTTCATATCTGTCAATATCTTTGTGTCTTCATTGGTCATTTGTAGGTCAGTATCTTTGTGTCTTCATGGGACATTTGTATATTAATATCTTTGTGTCTTCATGGGACATTTGTATATTAATATCTTTGTGTCTTCATGGGACATTTGTATATTAATATCTTTGTGTCTTCATGGGACATTTGTATATAAATATCTTTGTGTCTTCATTGGTCATTTGTAGGTCAGTATCTTTGTGTCTTCATGGGACATTTGTATATAAATATCTTTGTGTCTTCATGGGACATTTGTATATTAATATCTTTGTGTCCCCTTTGGTCATTTGTACATCCACACTATTTGCTGAAACCCATTTTGTCCAACTATATTTTTTCCTCTCGTGTGGACGTGACTTTACTGCCGCTGTGATAGTACAACAGATGTTCATTACATGTCACCCGTTAATATGTCTTAATGCCATTCGAAGTTAACTTTCCTGTAATTGAAAAACAACAGAAAATCAACAGTGAAACAAACAAGAAACACATCTCATAATTTTGCTTAAATAAAGAACTACGCCTTCATCTGCTTGCAATAAATCTCCATCTAAACATTTCAAGCGCAATATCATGCAAGTCACTGGGTTGTATCCTTGGACAAGGTTATCAACTTTGTTAAACATAATTTACCCTTACTTGGAAACTTCAGCATAGATATATACTGAACCGCAAAAGAAACGTCACCCCAAGTAACATTGCATGAAAAGTTGTTATTTAAATATCTGGGTAATTTTTGTCAAAGTTTCTAAAATTAACATTACCTTGTCAGGAAAAATTAAATTTGATGATAAAAAAACAAAGCAGATGACAATAAAACCGATGGCAAAAACGCATCACGGCAACGGCCATGGTAACCCGATGCACGTGAGTTCCGAGGAAATTGAAATGCACAGGCGTTCCCCCTTTCTTGCCCTATAAAAATCCACCCAGATCGGATAACTTTCATTCGTTATTGAATTGCTACCACATGCCAAGCTTGACAAGAAATCAGCGACACCAAGCCCTTGGACGAGTGCAAGCTGGACAAACCGCCCGGCAAGTAGACAATGCATTTCAAGTCCACATAAGGACCACATACAGGCTCCAGCAACGGTACCAGACCACCAACACTACAGATGACCAAGGGTCACCGTCCGACGTCAGGATCGTCAGATTGTGCGACATCATCTTCAAGATCGCTTTGTTACTGCTTCGGAAACTGCTCGACAGACCACGGAGACACACCAGCGACACATTAGTGAAGACGATTGACGTGCAGACATCTCCACTGACACCACGTCATCGCCGGGACCGTCTTCATTGGGCAACACACACCAGCATTGGCGCCACCAGCAGTGGAGAAGAGTCCTCTTCTCAGACGTGAGCCGTTACTGTATCTAAACAGCAGATGGCAGAGAGAGAGAGAGAGAGAGTCTAGCGACGCCGTGGGGAACGTTATTCGGATGTGTTGTTGAGAGAGACACGTGGGGTGGTCTGAGCATCATGGCGTGGGGTGGAATTGGTCTTGCACAGAGGGTCGGCCCAGTGGTCTTCCAGAACATCGGCCCAAGGAGAGGGCAGCAGAATGGCATCAGAACCATGCAGTGGTCAAGGTGGTCAAGGACATATGCGTTGTAACTACAGCGGGGTGAATAAAGGTGCAGATACCGAGAGAGCAATGTTCTGTGCAACAGCAGCTTCCACAGTTGCCTGTTGTTTGTGATAAGTGAATGGCAAAATATGCAGAAAAAAAGTTGGGAATATAAACTTTCATGTAGTTGATCATGCCATATTTCAGTCAGTTGATAAAATTCCCACATATTTTAGTAGCTTTGCCAAATGGATTATTTGACTGTAATAATTACTGTAAGGCAGTTTTTACATCACTTCCTGCTTCCAACACTTTCAAGGTTCACATTATACAGCAGTCTGGTGAAATTTTTTAATTTGTTGGTATAGTGCTTAAATTTTAACGAAATTCGTTTCGCTGATGTAAGACATATTTCTCTGGGGTGTCATTATACGTGACATATAAAGAACATATCGGTACCTCGCTAACTACAGGCATTCAGAAGGTATGAATTAAATGATATAGATACGATCGATGTATAGGTGTCGTATGTAATAGGTAAAGCAATAGATCAGACGCCGAACTATCCAAATTATTTATTCCGTGAAAAAAAGTCAATGTTGTTTTGTTTTTGTTCTAACATGGACCAGTTCTTATCTGCAGACACTTGATGGTGATCAAAGGTCGGTACATGCTCAACATGAAGACTGAGACCCGGATGACACTCATCTCAACCACTCCACTAGGTGGCGGTGATCTGCGTCTCGACGCTCCCGACATGCCCAGCCTCATGCTTCACACGGCCGACTTTACAAACATCATTTCATGCAGGTGACGTAGGTCGTCTTAGAACCGTTTTGGCTTGTCTGGGCGTGGTCCTGTATGCTACGTCACAATGACCAAGATAGAAGGGGAATTAACTTGGTAGAGCTGATTGCTCAGCTATCACCTTAAAACAGAGAGAAGGCTGCTGAACTCATTGAAGTCGTTATTTGTGGCAGAGTGTCAAAAAGCATGTACAGAGAGATATTCAAACAATATTACATTACAAGGTAGATGCAGTCAATGATTTTAACAAATAAATATCACATTAGCAGTCATAGGCGAATCGATATTCTAACTCTGGGTTTCTTGTTATGTACATTGAAAACAGAGTTATACATAACCAAGATATTGGAATAATAGTGATTTCCCTAATTCAAGGTTCTATATTTTATATGCGTTTGATAAATAGTACATTCAGTAATACACCACTATTAGGATGACAGTACGGTAGAACATGTATCATTTGTTTCATATTTGAATAGTTAATAATAATATTGATATTTGGATAACTACGGTAGGAGCGACTGGCTTGAATGTTTATAAACATGTTTGATGTTGATAAATACGGTAATATAATTACACAAAAAGAAGAATTATGTATAATAATGGTCTGGGGAGTATTGTATGTTGTAGCTAAGGCATTTCATACAGAAGCTGTTCACGACATTGTAGCGTCACTGTTGTATTTACATATACATGTATTTAGCATACGGTATAATTTCAATGCCGTTAATGCTAAACCAAGTGATAGACGTAGCATAACCAGCATTCGCATGAGACGTGACAGTATTTACGTGAGATTCCCTGTGGGTATTTACCACTATGTACTCTTACTCATGCCGTGGGATGTTTGACTTTATCCATGACTTGGCATATCTACAGTTAATGTACGAATGAACTAATATCTATATAAACATACACATACAATTAACATGCATACTGCTTTACGGTAGAATGAATGAAATATAACTTATTGTTAAGGATATCAAACCATGGTAAAAATATAGTGGCGTACATATGATAAGATATGAGTTTAAGGCAAGAAGAGTTTAAGGCAAGAAGAGTTTAACAAGAAAATAATGTTATCTTACTTTAAAACAGAGAGAAGGCTGCCGAGTCCCTGAAGTCTCTGTTAGCGGCAGAGTGAAGTACCTGCCACTGGACTAAGTCGGGATTCAGGCCTTCTGTAGAATGTGTTGGTTACCTAATATTGAAACTGTAATCTAAATCTGCATAATCCTAGCTGTGCCAGCTTGACCGAGATAGGTAACCCAGAGTCACTGGTTTGTGACGGTCAATTTCGTGGACAGCAACTGACTAACATTATCTACAGAAAAATATATTAGTTATGGCTAGTAAGATAAAATATTGACATATGAACTCTATAACTATGTGTAAAATATAGTGATTTTAGAACTATGACACAGGTAAGTGACCTACACAAGTGAAAGACAGCCAACCGGGAAGGTCATTCGACTCCTTGCTTGTTCATTAATACGTCCAGATTTCCTCTATTCCAGAATCTATGGTGTCAACATGGACGTCATCGACTGCGGGGATGAGGCTGCCTCCTGGCTCAACACCTTCCTCGGCTACGACAACCTGCGTCTTGTGCATTCCCCAGAACACCTAACCAAGAGAGACGCCGCAGACAAGGTGTTCTCCTGGACCAATAACACTCGCGAGGGAGATATGGTAAGGTGAAAAAACATGCAGCTAAGAAGGTGTTCTTCTAGACCAATATAGTCCGTAAGGAGATATAGTAACTTGGCAACAGTCTAGAACATGTACCTAACGACGTGTTCTACTGGACCAATATAGTCCGTGTGGGGATATGGTAACTTGATAACGCCCCAATACATGTAGCTGACAAGGTGTTCTTCTAGACCAATATAGTCCGTGTGGGGATATGGTAACTTGATAACATCCCAATACATGTAGCTGACAAGGTGTTCTTCAAGACCAATATAGTCCGTGTGAGGATATGGTGTCGCAGTTTTGTTTGATGTAAATGCAAGTGACATCGGGGAGGGAATCGGTACAAGGGACATAACTCGACATAGTACAACTGTACTGGAAGCTAAACATATTTGTCTTGGCCGTGTCTCTATCTTCATCCCAGTTTTCACTGCTTTTCATGATTCAGGAAATTGATTGTGCTTCATCGAAATAACAGAACGTATTGACTACGGACTTTGCGTATAGTTACGGTATTTCTTTATCGAAATGTAATATTTCCTGAATTTATGCGATTTAGTTGTAAAAACACTTTTAAGAAATTTTAATCTGTTCCCTTATGAAATTTTACGGTTTTGGGCAGAAAATGTTAAAATGAATCCTTAATCGGTCAAATGCTAACTGCAATGTTGTACAAAATACTAACTAGTCGTGTTAATAGTACGTGACGTGTATATGGATAGACAGCCAGATATAACTTTTAGACTTTGGCGAGGAAACGTTTGGAATATGGGGCTTTTATTGGGTAATTGAATTGGTAATATCTGTATTGTCAATATGTTCAACGTGTGTTGTTCTAGAGTGTTGCCAAGTTACTATATCTCCTTACGGACAATATGCTGTATATATGGAAAAGCATCAAGCATAATTATTAAGACGCCTTGATTTCCACCATTTATATGAGACATTTCGCAACAATGATAAGAGTAAGATATACTGAACCGCAAAAGAAACGTCACCCCAAGTAACATTGCATGAAAAGTTGTTATTTAAATATCTGGTTAATTTTTGTCAAAGTCCCTTGTCCGGAAAAAATAAATTTTATGATAAAAAAGCAAAGCAGATGACAATAAAAACGATCGCCAAAACGCATCACGGCAACGGCCATAGTAATCCGATACACGTGAGGTCCGAGGAAATTGAAATGCATTTCAAGTCCACGTAAGGACCACATACAGGCTCCAGCAACGGTACCAGACCACCAACACTACAGATGACCGACCACGTAGTGGAAGACCAAGGGTCACCACCCGACGTCAGGATCGTCAGATTGTGCGACATCATCTTCAAGATCGCTTTGTTACTGCTGCGGAAACTGCTCGACAGACCACGGAGACACACCAGCGACACATTAGTGAAGACGATTGACGTGCAGACATCTCCACTGACACCACGCCATCGCCGGGACCGTCTTCATTGGGCAACACAGCACCAGCATTGGCGCCACCAGCAGTGGAGTCTAGCGACGCCGTGGGGAACGTTATTCGGATGTGTTGTTGAGAGAGACACGTGGGGTGGTCTGAGCATCATGGCGTGGGGTGGAATTGGTCTTGCACAGAGGGTCGGCCCAGTGGTCTTCCGGAACATCGGCCCAGGGAGTGCCTATGGACACCATTAACCCTCTCATCCATTCCATGTATCGACTTTGCACGGCAGTTATCAATGCACATGACCGACACACGAGATACTGACTTGTGGTAACGTTTCTTTTGCTCGTCAATTTAGGTTCTTGCAATAAACCATTATTATTTCAATATATACTGAACCGCAAAAGAAACGTCACCATGGATAGATATATGAGAAACCTTATTTGTCCAAACACTGTAAACATACTTTGATGAGATATATTAAAAAGATGAAACTTTGCATATATATATATATATGCCAAGTTTGCGTGACTAGGAAACATTATGGGTAGTTAACTTTCCTGAAATGCTGAAAACCGCTGTACGTCATAGACACAGCCAAGTATAAACTTCCGTGGCTGTATCATCATCATCTGTGATTATTTTTATATTGCTTTTAATGTTGACAATTATTGGTTTAAAGTGTACCTGACAGGCTAGACATCACATTCAACTGCTCGGATATATTATTGTTATGTAAATGATGTGATCAGAGACCATATAATAGATAATAATATCTAGTATATGGTCTCTGATGTGATGTCATTTTTTCACTCTTTCACTGTGTTCATGGAGGGTGTTTTGGCACAGTGTTGATTCTTTGCGTCAATGTTTCACTGTTTTATTGTGGTTGCCTTGTCAAGGCAGTAGGGACTCACCGTCAGTCTGTATATATTTTGGGAGGTCCTTTCACCCAGCTTTGATTTCATGATATCAATAATCCAATTGATACAATCAGCAATTCAGTAAGTGAATCAGTAGTCAATCATGAATCATCAAATTGCCTATAAACCATATTTAGCTATAAAATGAGTAGATCTGATATCAGAATTCGAAAAACTAATTTCACCAATTACTTCATTTTCATGATATCCGTTATTTACTGCTGACAGTATTTCGCTTATTGCTATCAGTCCAGTATTTCTATCTACAGAGTCTGAACCATCAGCTGTTTTAATGACATCAGTAATTTACTACCGGTATCATTATTCATTATAGTAGGGTAATGATAATTGATATTATTAATCATTTCATGACATCAGTGAACAATGTATGCCATAATAAAACATGAAGGGTATTACATACATACATATACCATTAAAAAAAGGAATGTGTCAACACCAGGGTGTATATTGGAATGGGGATAGGATACACTGGTACATATGATATGATACATCGAGGATGACCTGAGCCATGTTTGTGTACAGACACGAGAGCACAAATGGTTGGAAAACGTGAACATTTGCTGTATCCACATTGCAAAATGCAAAGGTCACTCAAAATCAATGCCAGAAATATTAGTTGGAGCTTAATAGTAAATCGTAAACCGGCATCATAGTGCTGTTCGTGTTTATATGTATATTAGAGCTTCCTTTGAAATTCAAAAGTAAGCCATTTCTTTTGCTTCATGACTTGACTCAATTTGATGTTCAGACAGCGTTCAACTACTTGACGTCATACATGATGACGTCAGCTAGTTCCCTCCATGATCTGAACCAGCGTCTCGACTGCCCCGTCTCCATGCTCAACTTTAGGCCCAATATCGCCATCGAAGGAACACCGCCGTTTGATGAGGTCAGAGCAGTATACTAAGAAAGCTTAATGCCCTCAAAATAGACCTGACACCGCCTTCTGAACGTTGTAATTCCTTCACATACACCCTTTGATTAGTTGTATTGCCACATTCCATTAGACCGTGTATAACCACATTACATTACACCTTGTATTACCACATTCCATTACACAGTGTATGACCACATTACATAACACCGTGTATTACCACATTACACTACACCGTGTATTACCACATTCCATTACACCGTGTATTACCACATTCCATTAGACCGTGTATAACCACATTCCATTACACCTTGTATTACCACATTCCATTACACCGTGTTTTACCACATTACATAACACCGTGTATTACCACATTACACTACACCGTGTATTACCACATTCCATTAGACCGTGTATAACCACATTCCATTACACCTTGTATTACCACATTCCATTACACCGTGTTTTACCACATTACATAACACCGTGTATTACCACATTACACTACACCGTGTATTACCACATTACATTACACCTTGTATTACCACATTCCATTAGACCGTGTATTACCACATTACATAACACCGTGTATTACCACATTACACTACACCATGTATTACCACAGTCCATTACACCTTGTATTACCACATTACATTACACCTTGTATTACCACGTTACATTAGACCGTGTATTACCACATTACATAACACCGTGTATTACCACATTACACTACACCATGTATTACCACATTACATTACACCGTGTATTACCACATTCCATTACACCGTGTATTACCACATTACATAACAGCGTGTATTACCACATTACACTACACCGTGTATTACCACATTACATTACACCTTGTATTACCACAGTCCATTACACCGTGTATTACCACAGTCCATTACACCGTGTATTACCACAGTCCATTACACCTTGTATTACCACATTACACTACACCGTGTATTACCACATTACATTACACCTTGTATTACCACAGTCCATTACACCGTGTATTACCACAGTCCATTACACCGTGTATTACCACAGTCCATTACACCTTGTATTACCACATTCCATTACACCTTGTATTACCACATTACATAACACCGTGTATTACCACAGTCCATTACACCGTGTATAACCACAGTCCATTACACCGTGTATTACCACATTCCATTACACCGTGTATTACCACATTACACTACACCATGTATTACCACAGTCCATTACACCTTGTATTACCACATTACATTACACCTTGTATTACCACAGTCCATTACACCTTGTATTACCACAGTCCATTACACCGTGTATTACCACATTCCATTAGACCGTGTATTACCACATTACACTACACCGTGTATTACCACATTACATTACACCGTGTATTACCACATTACATTACACCGTGTATTACCACATTACATTACACCGTGTATTACCACAGTCCATTACACCGTGTATTACCACATTCCATTAGACCGTGTATTACCACATTACATTACACCGTGTATAACCACATTACATTACACCGTGTATTACCACATTCCATTACACCGTGTATTACCATATTACATTACACCGGGGGCGGTCGGGTAGCCTAGTGGTTAAAGCGTTCGTTCGTCACGCCGAAGACCCGGGTTCGATTCCCGACATGGGTACAATGTGTGAAGCCCATTTCTGGTGTCCCCCGCCGTGATATTGCTGGAATATTGTTAAAAGCGGCGTAAAATCAAACTCACTCACTCACACTTTCACCGTGTATTACCACATTACATTACACCGTGTATTACCACATTCCATTACACCGTGTATAACCACATTACACTACACCGTGTATAACCACATTACATAACACTGTGAATAACCACATTACATTACACCGTGTATTACCACATTACATTACACCGTGTATTACCACATTACATTACACCTTGTATTACCACAGTCCATTACACCGTGTATTACCACATTACATTACACCGTGTATTACCACATTACATTACACCATGTATTACCACATTATATTACACCGTGTATTACCACATTACATTACACCGTGTATTACCACATTCCATTAGACCGTGTATAACCACATTACATTACACCGTGTATTACCACATTACATAACACCATGTATTACCACATTATATTACACCGTGTATTACCACATTACATTACACCGTGTATTACCACATTAAATTACACCATGTATTACCACATTACATTACACCGTGTATTACCACATTACATTACACCGTGTATTACCACATTGCATTTCACCGTGTATTACCACATTACATTACACCATGTATTACCACATTACATTACACCGTGTATTACCACATTACATTACACCGTGTATTACCACGTTACATTACACCGTGTATTACCACATTGCATTTTACCGTGTATTACCACATTACATTACACCATGTATTACCACATTACATTACACTCTGTATTACCACATTACATTACACCGTGTATTACCACGTTACTTTACACCGTGTATAACCACATTACATTACACCTTGTATTACCACATTACATTACACCGTGTATTACATTACACCATGTATTACCACGTTACTTTACACCGTGTATAACCACATTACATTACACCTTGTATTACCACATTACATTACACCGTGTATTACCACATTACATTACACCATGTATTACCACATTACATTACACCGTGTATAACCACATTACATTACACCGTGTATTACCACATTACTTTACACCGTGTATAACCACATTACATTACACCTTGTATTACCACATTACTTTACACCGTGTATAACCACATTACATTACACCGTGTATTACCACATTACATTACACCGTGTATTACCACATTACATTACACCTTGTATTGTCACATTACATTTCACCGTGTATTACCACGTTACTTTACACCGTGTATAACCACATTACATTACACCATGTATTACCACATTACATTACATCCTGTATTACCACATTACATTACACCTTGTATTACCACATAACATTACACCTTGTATTACCACATAACATTACACCTTGTATTACCTATTAAATATCTTTGCTACAACGTACGACTTACTATTTTCTATGTATCATGTTAATGTGCTCATAAATAATGTCTGGCTGTATTTACTGATGATGAGAGACAGAAGTAATTCGGACGATGTTTTATGTAACATTTGCTCATATGTCTGGATCACGTTAATCTTAACCCCCACCCACCCACACCCACAAACTAACACACAGGACAACACGCACGACAACACACACACACACATACAAACGCACACGCACACACACGCACACGCACACACACACACACAGACACACAAACACACACACACACATACGCACACGCACACGCACACACACACACGCAAACACACACACACACATTTTTGGGGTGTGGTCTAACCCATGACCTCACGCTACGATTGTCTTAAGTCTGTGTCTACGTAAAGACGTCATGTGGTCCTCGGTGTACCACTGTCAGCCCGTCGTTGTTAAGTAATACGACTCCCGTGTGATGATCCACTCATTTATCTCACTGTGGTCTTTTACAGGACAAATGGCTGGAGATCAAGATTGGAGACAGTGTTATGATGCGGGTGGCTGACGTGTGTCGGAGGTGAGATAGGAGACAGTGTTATGATGCGGGTGGCTGACTGTGTCGGAGGTGAGATAGGAGACAGTGTCAATATGATTGTGGCTGACGTGTGTCGGAGGTGAGATAGGAGACAGTGTCAATATGATTTTGGCTGACGTTGCCGGAGGTGAGATAGGAGACAGTGTCAATATGATTGTGGCTGTCGTTGCCGGAGGTGAGATAGGAGACAGTGTCAATATGATTGTGGCTGACGTGTGTCGGAGGTGAGATAGGAGACAGTGTCAATATGATTTTGGCTGACGTTGCCGGAGGTGAGATAGGAGACAGTGTCAATATGATTGTGGCTGACGTTGCCGGAGGTGAGATAGGAGACAGTGTCAATATGATTGTGGCTGACATGTGTCGGAGGTGAGATAGGAGACAGTATCAGTATGATTGTGGCAGACGTTGCCGGAGGTGAGATAGGAGACAGTGTCAATATGATTGTGGCTGACATGTGTCGGAGGTGAGATAGGAGACAGAGTCAATGTGATTGTGGCTGACGTGTGTCGGAGGTGAGATAGGAGACAGTGTCAATATGATTGTGGCTGACGTTGCCGGAGATGAGACAGAGGCAATGATATGCATAACATTTGCGACTCACAAACTGAATGCTGATTTCAGTTTGACTTACACTCCAGGTGTCCGATCACTACCGTTGACCCCGCAACAGGGATAAGAGATTCAGACAGACAGCCTCTAAAAAAACTGAAAACGTATGTATAAAACGTATAATGGAGGCATTGGAATAACGAGATCGAAAACATTTTTAGAGCATGTTTCCCTGACATCTTTGAGAGTGTTCCATGTCAAATGATGTGTGGTGTCCCGCTCAAGTATGAGAAGGAAGTAGCTCTGTAGGCATCAGTTTCATCAAATGAGCTCGGCTAAGCTCTATGCATGCACCAACCTGGGTTGAATAAACGAGCTGTCATCTAAAAGTGGGCAATTTATCTCGCCTTGTAAAACTCGTTAGATCGTTGTTCTGTTCAGCGTCTTGCATGCAGCACTATGGATCCATTTTAATACTAATACTCTGTTTCCCCCTTCATGTCTAAACCTTACTGGACGTCTCAGATGCATTGGTGTTAATGATAACAAACGCACGGGAAATGTCCAAGTTTCTGTTAAAATTTTGTTATTTCGGAATATGATGGGGGTGGGAGATGTGGTGGTTAGGTGATTGTGTGTTCTGACAAACATCCCACACAAATAATTGTGCCTACATAATTATATGACACTACTACTTAATTCATTGCCTCCTTCCTTATCAAATACTATCTTTAGAATCCGAAGTCATTTTCTAAACACATGCCTTAAAATTTAAGGTTCTCTTTTTATTTCTAGAAACCGTCAGCTGATTATTTATCTCAATATCTATGAACATCCTATTGTATTGAAAACTATGACATTCCAGATACCGCTGTGTCCCCCCTTACGGCACCGCCCCAGTGTTCGGGGTGTACTGCGCCCTGGAGAAGGGCGGGCGGGTGCAGGTCGGGGATAGTGTATCCGTCTTGAGGGGCACCAGGAACGCACACCAGGCACTTTCCTTGTAGCAACACCGAGGGTGGAGGCGTGAACGACGTCCACATTACAACAGGGAGTTCAGGTTACCTTACAATATACAGGGGATGTACACAGAAGGAGCACACGAACCACTTGAGGGTCTGGAACACATTTTACCGTTACCACCACCACCATCCTCTTCCTTGTAATCATCACTGTTGATTACATGGCCATCGCCCATAGCCACTGGTTTTCTTTGTGGTTCGGACATAATTTTCCCTTTCGTTTGGCATTTAGTTAACTCTTCACCAGCATCAGCACCACCAACGCCAGCATCAGCAGCAGCAGCGTTGTCACGACCCATCGTTTTTACCATTTACAAGATAAAGGCAAGAACGTATGGTAATGAACGTCCAGCAAACGTACCACCAAATCCCGGTCTCAAATCATGAACCAAGTTCAATTCTGTCAAAACATTTGATTTGTCTGTTTAGTACACCACTTACCCACATAACAAACTTAAGGGAAAACGTAATTGCTTTATCCTGGCTTCTTTTGTTACAAAACCTCGTGACCACAGATAAAGTTATATCTATCTTCAGGGCAATTTGTCAAAAATGAAAGCCAATGCCATCTGAAGTTTGCTGAGAAAACTATATGAAATACTGGACGTCATCATTGATAACCTGTATGTAAAATATGGGGTGAGATATTTTGGCAAGAAGTAGGCATTCCTATCCCCTGTTTCTTTATGGGTATGAATCGGAATTTCTGCTCGGATTTGCAAACTCAAAGCAACGTCATTTGGCCAAGAAGTTTAACTTAAACTTCAGGAATATCGATGATCTGATATCGTTTGTTAATAATCATCAAATAGCCAATTTCCTTGCACTGATTTCATATTTAGATCTATGCATAAATATTCAGAGTGACAAAACACTCTCCACAAGACTGAATGCCAAGAATGTTGACCTCAACTTTCCAATCGTCCACTTGCCCTTTATGTCGAGCAATATTCCTGCAGCTCCAGCCCTTGGTGTCTACATACTCTTAAAGGTACCATAGAGCATGTTCTTTCTACCAAGATTTCAGAGAGCGTCATAGGACTCGTGCTCAGAGGTTGTTTCATCAAGGTTACGGCATTTAAGGCCTCGGTAAAGCTTTCAATAGGTTTTGTGGTAGACCTGTGGAGGACATTTCCAGTGTTACAGTCATCCGTTCACGAACATTAGATCTTGTCAGGTTTAATGAGTTACTTGAAGTGATCATAATGACCAGGACCCGGTCGTATCAAACCTTCACTAACTGATGGGTACTGGCTCATAACATTCTTAATCTTTTATTTTGACGGCATGAAATGGGTTGTACAAATCTATCATTAAACTGTCATTAACTAATGATACATAGAGGTAATCACGCGAGTGTGTTTGGGGATGGTAAATATCCTGCATTAGGAATAAACATTGTATTTTGCGAGCCTTGGCGAGCTAAATACAGTCTTTATTCCTAATGCAGGATATTTACCATCCCCAAACACATAAGCGTGATAACCTATTTATCATTTTATGTCATTCTTTAATTCTGGCTTGGAAATCGCTTTCCCTCTCTCACAAACATTACCTAAACATTGCGAATTTTCCTGGAATGCGCGCATTAATATTTATTACGTCACAGGGTAAGTAATGTGTCAGTCTACGGCATATACGTATAGAATAGTCGTTTGCTGTGCGATATCTTTAGATAATTGAGGTGTGGTTTGCATGTTTTATTGTGAAACATTATTGCTTTTATGGAACTTGTGACAATGATATGAAACTATGTGTTTTTAAGACATTAAAGTGTTGAGAATCGTTTTTTACTTATCTCTTGAACACGTGTGTGGCGAATCAATGGATCAACTGGTTGGAAATGAAATATTACGACTTCTAAAGAATCTCGAGTTGGACAAGGGGAAATTAGTGCGAGAGTTAAATGCTACTTGAGTGGTAACACCGCCCAATCAATCAGAGGCAAATGTCCTGCCTGCTCAATACCGCTATCTGTCCACACACCTGACAGGCACAAACACTCACGTCTTTTGACGTCCTCATTGATTTTGTAATTAGCAGGAGGCGAGACAAATCTAGTGCGAGTCTAACATGACAGGTAGCTTTGTAACCAGGCAGCGATGCCCCACCCACAGCCTCCAGTCCCGTCGCCTCCCTCTCCATCACCCCTGCTCACGTCACGACGCTTACTGGTCGCTCTACAAAGGGAACTAATACCCCAGTAATGACGACAAAGCCATTTCCCTTCAATTTCCACCAACAGTTGGCCGTGATCAATACCGTTCACTTGGGTGGTAGTTTTCTTTCCGTCCTTCGGATATTGCAAGTTAACCAACACCACAGGTATCTGTATCATGTCCAACAGACTTCAAGATAAATATGTTACCCGTGGATAGGCCTGAACCTGATACATTTAACGTCATTTCTGTGTGTAGCATAGACCACATCATCGGAGTGATGGAGACGATGGTTAGGACTCAGTGGCAGTGGGCCGGCGGTGTATTTACCTAAAGGTCGTTGTCTGTCTGCTGAGGTATAAAGGAGTAAGTTACTTTATCAACTACATCTGCAGTAAGTTGCCCTATTAGGACGAAACAACCGGGCCAGAGTCCAAATGAATGGGCTGCCATGAATGCGTGGGGCCAGCAACGGCCATATCGTATGTGAACGCGCCTGTTACACGTGTAGTACTGTCAAGTACTGGAGGGTGTAGATATGACATGTGTATATAAGTGTTCTTTGTCAGATGATAGAGTTTGTGGATTGTGATGGAGATCCCAGAGACCCCAAGTGCATTGTGCGAAACCAGCCTATGATATTGTAAATAACTGTGGAGGTCACCCGCCAGTTCCATCAGCATGCCCGACACCCCCAGCTATTTAGCGGTGCAGTGCAGGACGGGGCCGCAGCCGGAGAAACAGGGGATGGTGCTGCCCTTCCTCAAATTCGGCTGTTTGCACTGCATGCAGATCATGAAGCAAAAGTACCTCCGCCACTTCCACAGGGTCAAGGTGAGAACAGTTAGAACATCAGAATGTTGAGCTGATGTGTTCATTAAGACATTCGTATTTTCTTGATTCTGACATAGACGCCAGATATATTCGCACAGGATAATTTCACAGCACTGTAGCTCACCTGGATAATTAGTCAACAATTTTAGATATCAACAAAAACAGCCACTTAACAATAGTTGCTGTCAGCATTGTTAATGAAGTTTAAGTACAGATGACTGTTAATACGAAACGAGTAATTAAATCTCAACAATGTTCTTAATCTGAAACAAAAATCATCGTTTTTCTAACCTTTTTAAGAAAACAAGTAACCTGTTCATGTTATATATTTTATGGCACTTCAACTTTATTATAGACACAGATATTTAGTCTCGGCAAATTTGGTTCAACAGATTTTGAGAAAAAGGAGAAAAAACGTGCTTTTGCAATATCGTGAAACCGAAATTGAATTCCCTTCATGGTGCTTTGGAACCTCCTATAACCATTAACATACAGACATATTAATAAAAAACACACGAAAAAATGTTACAGCGTGCTTAGGTTAATCAGTCCGGCAGTTTTCGAGAAGATGTTTACAGATCCGATATTGCATTTTAAGTAATTTTTAAAATGCAAAAATCGAAATTCGTAATCGAACTTCTCGAACAAATGGTAGGGACAACCTGTGGTGTTACAGCTTTAGGGGTTTTGTGGTATCTGAGGATTTGTGTACAGAGCCAAAACAGTATTTGATACAGTTTAAGAACATGCCCAAAGCGTGAAGGTCCAATCAAAGTCAATATTTCAAATATAACGAAAATATATATAGATATGTATCTAACCCAATACATACTACATATGTACCAAGCTTGAATACATGGACATACATGGAAGAGTTGTTGTCCTAAGTTGTGTGTAAATGTGGCCACCGTGGAGGACAAATTCGAGTGTCATCATTGATTGGAACAAGTATGTAAAGTTTGAGCTGTAATGGCCCAGTGGTTTCTGAGGAGACGGAGTTTCGCAAGGATGCATTTTGCTTTAAGAGTATGGTCAAAGCGCTTATGTCAAATCAAACACAGCTAGCCCCATTACAAACGACATATGTAAAAGACATAATTTTGAAGGAAAATGGTTGAGTAATGGCAGGTTAAGGCCATATTACGTAACCGTTTGAACACATTGATATGTTTTATGATGGACGACAACAACATATGCTCACTCGACCAAGTAGTTACAGAGGAGATCTTTACAGATTTGTTTGCAGAGAAAATAAAAGCATGGTCAGTCTGCAAGTCAATCGAAGATCAAGATAGCAAACTAGGACCGTGTACTTATTCTCATTACTCAATCCTCACATTTTAAATTTCAGTTAATTTACAGAAAAAATTACCGAGCTATACATGATTGTGGGCCACGTATAACTTCACTGGTCCACTGGCTTGTAGGGAGATGGTACAGGCGACGACAAAAATGTAAACCGAACAAACATGCCATTACATAGCCTCACGCGACTTATTCAGATATTTCCCCTTTAACTTTCTTCAAAGATGGATGGGCTCTTGTCCAGGCGGTTAATATGTATTGAACACACTGAACAGTTCCCATGACCTTCTGTGACAAATGTGGGAGCCTGTCACCTGGCGGTGACCCTCCATGTAACCGGGTTTCCGAGATCTCGGACGTGCTTCTTGATCACCTAGTATCACAGCCACGCTAGGTGTGCCGTGTGCTAGCAAGTGCTACAATCGTAACTATACATATTTGTTTGTAGAAAAAAAACATTAGGAATGTTCATTTTGAAAACACACCAAGTAGATGAAAGACAATTTAACCATCCACCTGTCGGAATGTTTCTATACAAGCATGACCTATCTTTGCATTTCCTACTGGCACTTCACGTAGCGACCAAGGTAAAATACATTATTCGCCCA
Organism: Haliotis cracherodii; assembly: GCF_022045235.1. Lineage (NCBI taxonomy): Eukaryota > Metazoa > Mollusca > Gastropoda > Lepetellida > Haliotidae > Haliotis > Haliotis cracherodii. The sequence continues at coordinate 39,540,759 of NW_027266286.1, forward strand.
TGATGCAAAAGCAAAACAATTCCCTAACAACAGTTCACCTTCCCTTCTCTTTAAGTTAAACACAAATACGCACGCACGCACGCACGCACGCACGCACACACGCACGCACACGCACACACACACCGTAATACTACAGTTCACCTTCTCCGCTATCGAATTGAAGTCACGAGTCCAAATTACAATTCACCTTCCACTCCTACGACAGAACAGTAAACCCCCACTTCATCCGATCCTCCCCTTCAGCCCTCCCCCTCCCCCCCCCCCCCCCCTCCACAACCACCACACTCAAATACAACAGATCAACAACCCTGTGTAGAATTGTTTTTCTTGTCATTTCATTGCATGTTTTAGCCATTGAAACAAAACAAACTGCAACGTGTAAAACATGTTCATTAAATAACAAGCAATAACGCATTCAAGAGATATATCGTCAGATAAACATTGACATGGAATGACCGAACAATTCACAATACACAAACCAAAGACAACATCTATTCATATTTAGTTTACAAGTAATAGTTTACATTAGAAACAATCAAAATTCCAGTTTTGAAATATTGAGAAATTGCCTCCTTCTTTATACAAGGGACATGTCTATGTATGTGCATGTCGAACCTAAACTTACATACACGTCAGACCCTTATGTTTCCCCATGGCATATTGTTATACTTTTGGGTTAAGCATAGAAATGCGTGACTTTATGTAGGTGCCATCGTGACAATGTTTCTGGCCCCTTACAAGTTAAACGTTACACCCCAGCTTTAGAACGTCTCGATAAAGGAATGCTTCATACCCATTTTTTGCATCAATACAGTAATGTTCTGTAGCTCTACTAGGACTGGCCAGCCGGCCAGTCCCACACTGGGGGCACGAAGTCGGCATACTCTGTGCAGTACTGCCTCTCTGTGATGGCTGCCCTCTTGTCCTTGGGCTCAGGCTGCAGTAAGGCGAGACCGGCCTTGTAGGCAAACTCACTGACGGCAACGGCGATGCTGGTGGATACCTCCCTGATGGCGGAGAGAGGGGGATACACGCGGCCCTCCGACAGGTGCTCCTTGGTTACCAGTTCAGACAACCGCTGTAAGTGTAGCATCACTAACGTTTATACCACTGTGAGTGTATCGACAAAACACTGTACTAAAACACTGTTACATCAGAGGAGTATTGTCATTGTGTGTGCAGTAACAGTCCTGTGTAATACCATCGTGGGTGTAGCTATAACCTGTGTGTAATACCATTGTGGGTGTAGCAGCAGTCCTGTGTAATACCATCGCATGTGTAGCTATAACTTGAGTGTAATACCATTGTGTGTGTAGCAGCTGTCCTGTGTAATACCATTGTGAGAGCAGCAACAGTTGTGTGTAGCTATGACTTGTGTGTAATACCATTGTGGGTGTAGCAGCAGTCCTGTGTAATACCATCGTGTGTGTAGCTATAACTTGTGTGTAATACCATTGTGTGTGTAGCAGCTGTCCTGTGTAATACCATTGTGAGTGCAGCAACAGTTGTGTGTAGCTATAACTTGTGTGTAATACCATTGTGGGTGTAGCAGCAGTCCTGTGTAATACCATTGTGGGTGTAGCAGCAGTTGTGTGTAATACCATTGTGTGTGTAGCTATAACTTGTGTGTAATACCATTGTGTGTGTATCAGCAGTTGTGTGTAATACCATTACGGGTGTAGCAGCAGTCCTGTGTAATACCATTGTGGGTATAGCAGCAGTCCTGTGTAATACCATTGTGGGTGTAGCAGCAGTCCTGTGTAATACCATTGTGGGTGTAGCAGCAGTCCTGTGTAATACCATTGTGTGTGTAGCAGCAGTTGTGTGTAATACCATTGTGGGTGTAGCAGCAGTTGTGTGTAATACCATTATGGGTTTAGCAGCAGTCCTGTGTAATACCATTGTGGGTGTAGCAGCAGTTGTGTGTAATACCATTATGGGTTTAGCAGCAGTCCTGTGTAATACCATTGTGTGTGTAGCAGCAGTTGTGTGTAATACCATTGTGGGTGTAGCAGCAGTTGTGTGTAATACCATTATGGGTTTGGCAGCAGTCCTGTGTAATATCATTGTCGGTGTAGCAGCAGTTGTGTGTAATACCATTATGGGTTTAGCAGCAGTCCTGTGTAATACCATTGTGGGTGTAGCAGCAGTTGTGTGTAATACCATTGTGTGTGTAGCTATAACTTGTGTGTAATACCATTGTGTGTGTATCAGCAGTTGTGTGAAATACCATTACGGGTGTAGCAGCAGTCCTGTGTAATACCATTGTGGGTGTAGCAGCAGTCCTGTGTAATACCATTGTGTGTGTAGCAGCAGTTGTGTGTAATACCATTGTGGATGTAGCAGAAATCCTGTGTAATACCATTGTGTGTGTAGCAGCAGTTGTGTGTAATACCATTTGGTGGTATAGCACCAGTCCTGTGTAATACTATTGTGGGTGTAACTATAACTTGTGTGTAATACCATTATTGGTGTAGCAGCAGTCCTGTGTAATACCATTGTGGGTGTAGCAGCAGTTGTGTGTAATACCATTGTGGATGTAGCAACAGTTGTGTGTAATACCATTGTGGGTATAGCAGCAGTTGTGTGTAATACCATTATGTGTGTAGCTATAACTTGTGTGTAATACCATTATGGGTGTAGCAACAGTCCTGTGTAATACCATTGTGCGTGTAGCAACAGTCCTGTGTAATACCATTGTGGGTGTAGCAGCAGTTGTGTGTAATACCATTGTGTGTGTCGCTATAACTTGTGTGTAATACCATTATGGGTGTAGCAGCAGTTGTGTGTAATACCATTATGGGTGTAGCAACAGCCCTGTGTAATACCATTGTCGGTGTAGCAGCAGTTGTGTGTAATACCATTATGGGTTTAGCAGCAGTCCTGTGTAATACCATTGTGGGTGTAGCAGCAGTTGTGTGTAATACCATTATGGGTGTAGCAACAGTTGTGTGTAATACCATTATGGGTGTAGCTATAACTTGTGTGTAATACCATTATTGGTGTAGCAGCAGTCCTGTGTAATACCATTGTGGGTGCAGCTACAGTTGTGTGTAATACCATTATTGGTGTAGCAGCAGTCCTGTGTAATACCATTGTGGATGTAGCAGCAGTTGTGTGTAATACCATTGTGGGTGTAGCAACAGTCCTGTGTAATATCATTGTGGGTGTAGCAGCAGTTGTGTGTAATACCATTATGTGTGTAGCTATAACTTGTGTGTAATACCATTATTGGTGTAGCAGCAGTTGTGTGTAATACCATTGTGGGTGTAGCAGCAGTTGTGTGTAATACCATTGTGGATGTAGCAGCAGTTGTGTGTAATACCATTGTGGGTGTAGCAGCAGTCCTGTGTAATACCAATGTGTGTGTAGCAGCAGTCCTGTGTAATACCATTATTGGTGTAGCAGCAGTCCTGTGTAATACCATTGTCGGTGTAGCAGCAGTTATGTGTAATACCATTGTGGATGTAGCAGAAATCCTGTGTAATACCATTGTGGGTGTAGCAGCACTCCTGTGTAATACCATTGTGGATGTAGCAGAAATCCTGTGTAATACCATTATGGGTGTAGCAGCAGTCCTGTGTAATACCATTGTGGGTTTAGCAGCAGTCCTGTGTAATACCATTGTGGGTTTAGCAGCAGTCCTGTGTAATACCATTTTGGGTGTAGCAGCAGTCCTGTGTAATACTATTTTGGGTGTAGCAGCAGTCCTGTGTAATACTATTGTGGGTGTAGCAGCAGTCCTGTGTAATACCATTGTGGGTGTAGCAGCAGTTGTGTGTAATACCATTGTGGGTGTAGCAGCAGTCCTGTGTAATACCATTGTGGATGTAGCAGCAGTTGTGTGTAATACCATTGTGGGTATAGCAGCAGTCCTGTGTAATACTATTGTGGGTGTAACTATAACTTGTGTGTAATACCATTATTGGTGTAGCAGCAGTCCTGTGTAATACCATTGTGGGTGCAGCTACAGTTGTGTGTAATACCATTGTATGGGTGGCTATAACTTGTGTGTAATACCATTACGGGTGTAGCAGCAGTCCTGTGTAATACCATTGTGGATGTAGCAGCAGTCCTGTGTAATACCATTGTGGGTGTAGCAGCAGTCCTGTGTAATACCATTGTGGGTGTAGCAGCAGTCCTGTGTAATACCATTGTGGGTGTAGCAGCAGTCCTGTGTAATACCATTGTGGGTGTAGCAGCAGTCCTGTGTAATACCATTATGTGTGTAACTATAACTTGTGTGTAATACCATTACGGGTGTAGCAGCAGTCCTGTGTAATACCATTGTGGATGTAGCAGCAGTCCTGTGTAATACCATTGTGGGTGTAGCAGCAGTCCTGTGTAATACCATTGTGGGTGTAGCAGCAGTCCTGTGTAATACCTTTGTGGGTGTAGCAGCAGTCCTGTGTAATACCATTGTGGGTGTAGCAGCAGTCCTGTGTAATACCATTGTGGGTGTAGCAGCAGTCCTGTGTAATACCATTGTGGATGTAGCAGCAGTCCTGTGTAATACCATTGTGGAAGTAGCAGCAGTCCTGTGTAATACCATTGTGGAAGTAGCAGCAGTCCTGTGTAATACCATTGTTGATGTAGCAACAGTCCTGTGTAATACCATTGTGGATGTAGCAACAGTCCTGTGTAATACCATTAAGGGTATAGCAGCAGTCCTGTGTAATACCATTGTGGGTATAGCAACAGTCCTGTCGTGGGTATCTACCTAAGATTGTGTCCCGACATGATTTTGTGTGGCGATCTCTGTGGATGTTACTGACCTCGGCGGCGTGTAGGAAGATTTCCTCGGTGATGTTCCTTATGTCACATACGATGGCTGCTAGCCCCACCCCGGGGAAGATGTAGGCGTTGTTGCCCTGCCCCGGCTGGAAGGTCTGGCCGCCAACTGTCACGGCCTTGAATGGACTCCCACTGGCAAACACTGCTCGGCCCTGGCACACAAAATCAGTGTGACTGACATGGGATGCATGTATAGCAGTGGGGGAGGGGCTAGGGGTGGGATGGGATGGGGTGTGTGTGTCAGGGATAGGTGAGTTTTATTGAACATGTTAAAGTCAGCGACACAAGGATCTGTTGAGGAAAAGTTCCGTGGGATGGTTTGCTCTTTTTGTTGAAGAAAGGTCACATTATTGAGACAAAACCTTGGGTTGCATACAACAAACTCTATCTTATCATGTTACATAGGCAAATGGCAGTTAATTTCAGCTGCCTCAACTGCAGCAATGTGCCGATCTTCGTTGATGGTGTACTTCTGGACACCCTAACACCATTTCTTTCACAGGTTTCTTAATATCATACTAAGTGCGAAATATCAGTCATTACGTAAGCAACGTAGGCCCTATAAAATCAAAGTTAAATTAAAAAGAAGTATTTCTTTGCTTTACTACTTAATTTTTAAAGTTTGAACAGCTAACAAAATATTACTCATCTTACTGGTATCATTTAGTGACAATTTAAAGTTTCCTACATATTATGATTGAACGTTTGGTACCTTAAAACTTAAAACATTAACGTTAGGTGTACTACATTGCAACGTTAATAACATCGGTCACCCAATATGGTGTTAAATAAATACACTCCATCATTCAACTGAAAGTCTACGTCACGTTACTGGTCCCAACATTGGAGTCTTCCTCAGATGATCCATGAATACAGTGTACAGTTACTTCAATGGAAAGTTACAATTTTCGAGCAAAGTAAGCACTTTTTTATCTTGACCATACAGTTTACCATGTCATCTTAACATAAACATGCATTAAGTTTGAAAATATTCCATTTGCTTCTTAAAATCTAAGGAAACGTTCCTCCTAGTCTGCCCGACTAATCGTGATGTTTCATTGGCAACGTATTATGAAACGGTAAATGTAACAACAATGTTTAAGGAGAAAAAGATGTAAATACACAAGTTATGAAAATTGTATTAGTTATACGTACATTAGTAAATGTGTATGCCTGTTCTGCTGTGCACTCAGCTTTGCTTGTTGGGTTACTGAGTGCGAATACGATGGGACGATCGTTGAAGTCCGCCATGGCTTTGAGAATCTGCTCACTGAAGGCGCCAGGGACTGCAGCTGCGCCTGGTAAATTCAAAGCCCTTTGATACTACATGTGACGTGAAACCCTTACCATCCGAGAACCTTTCACCTTTTTTTTAACTATTTTACATGACGGCCTCCAGGGAGAGCTGTCCTTACCTATTATACATGTTGGCTTTACAATGGCGACCACTTCTTCTAGGGTGTCGATAGGGTCTCGCACTTGAGCGAAGTGAGCCTTGTGAGCTGTCACACCTCCTTTTGGGCGGTTCTATGAAATACAAAAATTAAACATGTTTATGGCGTTGAGTAACACAACTCCTATCGATGTGCAGACATTAGCCAAGGACGATAGTTGCCTATGTGAAAGAGTCTACCTACCTTTGTAATAAGTCCCCTGGAATCGACCATACAGATCTTCGACACAGCCTCGTCATGCGACAGACCTTGCTTTTGAAGCGCCTTCACCAACAGCATGGCGATCCCTATGGATGCCTGCAAAGGCAAATCACAATTTAGGTATAGCTATATATTCATATTGAACTGTCATTTCGTGTAGGTAAGAACATATGAATATCAGTCTAAATATGCTTATCTCGAATCAATGTTTTATCACCTCCCCTGCTCCTTGGAAGACGAACTTCTGGTCAACCAGTGCTTTTCCTGTTATCTTGACACTGGCCAGGATGCCCGCGACTGCCACGGCTGCCGTGCCTGGAACACACGTGTCAACGTGCTGAAGCAAGGGGCTATACCGTAGGCTACACCAAGCATTCTTAACATGAATACAAAATGCTTATATTCAAACTATACATTCCAATATTAACAAGATGGTATTTGGTGAGTACCAGTTCATCCATAGAATCTGTCAATGTACAGCCAACTTTATACTTAGTAATGGGATAAGATTAATTAAAGTATTTTTTCAGTTATGAAATGTAAGTAAATTAACATAGTTTGACAATATAGAGATTAATAGCAGATAATATATTCAAATACTTAGTAAAGGGATACGTTTTAACTACGGGTTCATTTTTCAATTAAGAACTGTTCCTGTTCCTGACTGTTCCTGGGTTGTCTAATTACCTGGGTCCTGAGAGTTTCAAGGGCTTTGGTCCCACACATGACATGCAACACAAGTGCTGTCTCCTTGGGCACGTGACTTTGTTCGAAATGTGCCTCTTTTCACTCAGCATTATCATTATGTACAGATTAAAATAAAATAAATGCAGCAAAGAGGGTTTGGGTGATCCTGGCAGTCAGGCTGGTTAGGTTCATCATCAGCTCAGGGCCCTTGCCCCTTCTACGCGCAGCCCAGACAGCGAATGGGACTTCTCCCAGGAAGCGCTGCCTAGTCAAACCCACCCAGAACTTTTCGGAGAATGTGAAGACTCCCCAACATTGCAGCCTTCTGCATTATCCAGATTGTCAGAAGGGCTGTATTCTTGGTAGCAAACCCGGTTACTCTCCCAATGTCAGTCAACAGATTGGGAGGTGCCACACCTAAGGCACTGAGAACAATGGGGAGTCGAACAACTTGGTACAAGCGTGACATTTCGAAAGTGAGGTCCGCATATTTGTTTTTCCTGTATCTTGACAATCACATTAGTGTCAAAGGGGACAGAAAATAATTATTATTGTTGTTGTTGTTGTTGTTGTTGTTGATGATGTTGTTGTTTACCTTATTTTAAAAAATAATTTAGACGAAGCGGGTAGATGCCTTATCAAAAGGGACGGGTATCATCTGATCACCATGTTACCTAGTTACATGACTTATGAGATAAGAATAGTAATTAACAATTTTATTAAAGTGTCATGTGTTGTACACATGATATACCGGAATATAGGCATGTGGTGTTGTCATGGTGCTTAACAAGTGATTAGGCAATCCACACCTCGCCCTAGGAGGAACTGACTCGTTTTTCATTACGTTTACACTCTCCCAGTCTAAAACACACATTTCATCCCAGCCCTGAACCACAAACGCTGCATAAAGAGGATTAAGATCTCAAAAGGTCAATTCGTGCATAATATATTTCTAGAATACATTTTTCACACATGAATGAGTTCAAATTTAGCTTTAATCCCTTGAAGATAAACATGGCACATGTTCTGTATAGAGTGAATGTCACTGTTTGTAGAAATGGGTTACCTTGAATGTCGTCGTTAAAGGAACAGTAGGACCCTCTGTACTTGTCAAGGAGTCGGAAGGCGTTGGCATTGCCGAAGTCTTCGAACTGAATTAGGCAGTTCTTGCCGTACCTAAACATAAACATGTCTTATGTATGTAGTTTATGTTGACATGCGTAATCATATTTCAAATATGGATGATTGAGATTCGCACCCAGTGATGATGCGAGATACGAATTAGTAACGTGGACATTGATCAATCCAGATTTGGGTTTTCACACCAATACAGCCGGAAGCAGTTCTCACACCAATCCAACCAGAAGCAGTTGTCACACTGGTGTAGCCCGGCTATGATGTCACACCAGTTCATCCTGGCTATGTTCTCACACCAGGGTAGCTGTGTTACTCTGACCTGCAGCTACATTGATGGGAATGTTTAAGTACCTTTCGACCACCGCTTCCATGAACTCATCCACCAAGTCGTCGTACGCCGGACCTCGTTCTCGCTTCTGTTTCAGGCCGATGTATAGCGGATCCGTTAGAAGGGTCTGGAGTTTTGAAACAGAATGATAAGTGTTAAGGCAATATTGTGTATGGTCAACTGTTTACATTATTGATGATGATGATGATGATGATGATGATGATGACTGGTAACTGTGTTCAGTCCATAGCCAGGCAATCCTGGCATCTGTGTTTAGGGCATAGTGGTACATTCCTGGCATCCGTGTTTAGGGCATAGTGATACAACCCTGGCATCTGTGTTTAGGGCATAGTGATACAATCCTGGCATCTTTGTGTAGGGCATAGCTATACATTCCTGGCATCTGTATTTAGGGCATAGTGATACAACCATGGCATCTGTGTTTAGGGCATAGTGATACAACCCTGGCATCCGTGTTTAGGGCATAGTGATACAATCCTTGCATCTTTGTTTTGGGCATAGTGATACATTCCTGGCATCTGTGTTTAGGGCATAGTGATACAATCCTGGCATCTGTGTTTAGGACATAGTGATACATTCCTGGCATCTGTGTTTAGGGCATAGTGATACAATCCTGGCATCTGTGTTTAGGACATAGTGATACATTCCTGGCATCTGTGTTTAGGCATAGTGATACATTCCTGGCATCTGTGTTTAGGGCATAGTGATACATTCCTGGCATCTGTGTTAAGGGCATAGTGATACATTCCTGGCATCTGTGTTTAGGGCATAGTGATACAATCCTGGCATCTGTGTTTAGGGCATAGTGGTACAATCCTTGCATCTGTGTTTAGGGCATAGTGATACAATCCTGGAATCTGTGTTTAGGGCATAGTGGTACAATCCTTGCATCTGTGTTTAGGGCATAGTGATACAATCCTGGCATTTGTGATAAGGGCATAGTGGCACATTCCTGGCATCCGTGTTTAGGGCATAGTGATTCAACCCTGGCATCTGTGTTTAGGGCATAGTGGTACATTCCTGGCATCTGTGTTTAGGGCATAGTGGCACATTCCTGGCATCCGTGTTTAGGGCATAGTGATTCAACCCTGGCATCTGTGTTTAGGGCATAGTGGCACATTCCTGGCATCCGTGTTTAGGGCATAGTGGTACATTCCTGGCATCTGTGTTTAGGGCATAGTGGTACATTCCTGGCATCCGTGTTTAGGGCATAGTGATACAACCCTGGCATCCGTGTTTAGGGCATAGTGGTACATTCCTGGCATCTGTGTTTAGGGCATAGTGATACATTCCTGGCATCTGTGTTTAGGGCATAGTGATACAACCCTGGCATCTGTGTTTAGGGCATAGTGGTACATTCCTGGCATCTGTGTTTAGGGCATAGTGGTACATTCCTGGCATCTGTGTTTAGGGCATAGTGATACAACCCTGGCATCCGTGTTTAGGGCATAGTGGTACAATCCTGGCATCCGTGTTTAGGGCATAGTGGTACATTCCTGGCATCTGTGTTTAGGGCATAGTGATACATTCCTGGCATCTGTGTTTAGGGCATAGTGATACAACCCTGGCATCTGTGTTTAGGGCATAGTGGTACATTCCTGGCATCTGTGTTTAGGGCATAGTGGTACATTCCTGGCATCTGTGTTTAGGGCATAGTGATACAACCCTGGCATCCGTGTTTAGGGCATAGTGGTACAATCCTGGCATCCGTGTTTAGGGCATAGTGGTACATTCCTGGAATCTGTGTTTAGGGCATAGTGATACATTCCTGGCATCTGTGTTTAGGGCATAGTGATACAACCCTGGCATCCGTGTTTAGGGCATAGTGGTACATTCCTGGCATCTGTGTTTAGGGCATAGTGATACAATCCTGGCATCCGTGTTTAGGGCATAGTGATACAACCCTGGCATCTGTGTTTAGGGCATAGTGGTACATTCCTGGCATCTGTGTTTAGGACATAGTGGTACATTCCTGGCATCCGTGTTTAGGGCATAGTGGTACAATCCTGGCATCCGTGTTTAGGGCATAGTGGTACATTCCTGGCATCCGTGTTTAGGGCATAGTGGTACATTCCTGGCATCCGTGTTTAGGGCATAGTGATTCAACCCTGGCATCTGTGTTAAGGGCATAGTGATACATTCCTGGCATCTGTATTTAGGGCATAGTGGTACAATCCTGGCATCTGTGTTTAGGACATAGTGGTACATTCCTGGCATCCGTGTTTAGGGCATAGTGATACATTCCTGGCATCCGTGTTTAGGGCATAGTGGTACATTCCTGGCATCCGTGTTTAGGGCATAGTGATTCAACCCTGGCATCTGTGTTAAGGGCATAGTGATACAATCCTGGCATCTGTATTTAGGGCATAGTGGTACAATCCTGGCATCTGTGTTAAGGGCATAGTGATACAATCCTGGCATTTGTAATTTCTTAAGTCGGCACTTTAGGAGCACCGGTCAGTTGAACATTGCAATAGTCAACTCAGAACAAAGAATATAACTAGTTTTTTTGTGGGAAGAGTTCTAATATGTGCAAGAAGCAAACCTTTCTGAGGTACATATTCGAGAATAACGCCGAGATCTTTAACAGTGCTGGTGAGTTTGACTGGTGTAGCACCTAATACTCTAATGGGTTCTAGCCCGGTTTTTCCACGAGAATGGACTCCGTCTTATCACCACTGACTTTGAGAATACCGAATGCCATCCAATGTTCAATGTCTTCAAAACACTCTGATGACTGTGTGACCGCTTCTGTAGCTGCTGAAGGACTGGGTTTGAATATTGATACCGGTTTAGAATCATCAGTATAAACATGATGATGAAGATTGTGATGCTCATCTATTTTCTCCCAGAAGTTTATTATACAACGTGAAAAGGAGTGGTCCTAGTACAGACCCTTGCGGTACTCAGCTGCTGATAGACCAGCAATGTAGACTGTCTGAAATCTGTCAGATAGATCCACCAAGTCGTCGTACGCCGGCCTCGTTCTCGCCAGCAGAGCCATATTTCCAGCATCTATCCCACGTCTACGATCATCCAAAAATCTTACAAGAGCAGTTTCCATGCCAACGTGTGGTAAAGACTGACTGAAAACGTTCGTGTAGTTTGTGGTCTGAAATGTGTTTTGATTAGCGCCTAGAAACTGCTTTTTCAATAAGCTTCGACATTAATAACAGGTTTGAAACCAGTCCATAATGTTTCAGGTTATCTGGTCCAATCCTTACTTTTAAGAAGTGGCTTAACCAAAGCTTTTAACATATCGGATGGTATAATGCCTGACGTCAAACGTGTGTCTGGTTACAGCTGGGAGCAGTATGCCAATGTTCTCATTCAGATATTGGTTTAGTTCTTCTGAGAAATAACATGACCTATTCTCCTGTGGATGGTTCAAATGTAGTGAGTTTTCATTCTGGAATGGCTTAAGAGATATATCACTGTGACAGTTGGTTGTATACTTCAGTTGCTCCCGCATTAACTTGGTGCCAACATACTTGGAAAGGATTGAGCAATATAATGAATGTCTCCACTTTACGGAAGGGATTTTTCTGCGCTTTTACCCATCAAGGTGACCAAGAGTCTGTAGAGAACATTTTGGTTTGAAGAAGCGTCATTACTTTTGGTATTAATGTTTTTACATTTACTGCGTCTGTTTCAGCGTATAATTGAGACAAGTGGTTCTCTGGCTTTGGCGTTTTGTACTTGATAACTTAGGTAACCCTATTCCTTGCAGAACTATACAGTTTCCTGTGAATTTCTAGATGCTTTCCTACCTCCTTTCAGCTTTTCTTTTCGGTATTTTGGCCGAGCTGACTCCTGGAGTGAATATCCGGATTGAATCAGGTCTCTGGGGGTATTGTCTAAATAATTTCAGGAGCATGTTTGTCCTTAAGCACCTTAATTTTTGTATAGTTTCACAAAGTGTTCACAAAGTGTTCACAAAGTGTTGGAGCAGAACGTAATGGAGCAGATTATTCCTGAAAACATTCTTGTCTATTTTGCATATTTCTACATCTCACAGAAATGGCTGCAGGAGCTGGCCAAGTTAGATCTAACGCCAATGAAATCAACTGTTCCACGAGGAACTAACCCACCTCATCTCCTGCGGTTGGGCAGCCTAGTGGTTAAAGCATTCGCTCTTAATTCCGAAGTTTGATTCCCGACACGGGTCAAATGTGTGAAGGCCGCCCTGACATACTGCTGATAAAGCGGATTAAAACCATACTCACTATCTTTTGACAGAAGCCAAAATACGGTACCTGGTTATCAGTTCCGACGTCGAGCGTGATGGGGAGACACTGGTGAGGTTTGACACCCGCGAGGGCGGTGTATAGGGACAGCTTACCCACGGGTATGCCCATTCCATACGCCCCTAAGTCACCAAGACCCAAAATTCGTTCTCCGTCAGTGACAACAATGGCCTGCATTTGGAAGAAAAGAGTATTTTATTAGCGCCTCGATGACTGCCACTGCGGAGAGAATTATCTGAGGTGCTAGGTCTCTCACTTCACTTGGGCTCTGCCCTTGAATATTTAATGGACAGTGTGAAATGGCGTTTAACGTCGCGTTCAAGATTACCTCACACTATATGACGTTTTACACAATACAGCTTTGTCGGTGATATTTTTCCTGCAAGAAATCGGTGTGGTTGTGATAAGCGTTTTCCTATACACTCAGCATAGCTACATACTTACCTTCACGTCATCCACTGGCCAGTTGTACAGTATGTCGCTGACGTGCCCGCGGTCATGGATGGTGATGAACAAACCCCTGTGGGAAAAGACGATTCCTTTGTGGCATATACCAATGCATGCATCAATCATGAAACAAGGGTTTTGTTGCAGGGTTACTGCAGGGGTTGTACATGGGTATGTAAGTTACCATTCAGTCACGTACGTCAGTATGCAGACACGTCCATTACAGTTACCCTATGTGGTTACAAGGAAAGCGAAATATCGACATCTTATCACCTGTACATGTAAGTGGGGGAATAAGTAAGTGTAAGAATAAAGTAAAGTCTCAAGAGACTTGTCCAGAAGATGAAATCTACTGACCACCAACAGTATTCATCGCCGGTGGTCACCAAAGACTATGCAATATTACACATGTTGTTCATCCAATTACATTCATAAATCATACGTTATAGTTCTTTCATATTCAGAGTGCCAATTTGGTGCCATTATCGATCTGACTATAAAGAGAGTATTTGCACGTTCTATTTTCGACCTGATTACAGCTAGTTGGCGTAGTGAGGTCAGGTACAGAATATCTGTGACGGGAGCTGTGCACACTTGCCGAGCTGGTTCTCGGTGTACAAGGAAGACAGAGAACCATCACCGGAACCATCTGCTTCCTGCTGTCATGCTGCAATATCCCCGTGGAGCATCAAACAGGTCATGGAGTGGGAACCTAGCACCTCCCACAGTACACAGTTCCGTCTTTCACTTTTAATCTCAAGATCCACTGCCGACAACCACATTGAATTTTATATTTTGAAGTCTTTGTTAAAGTAATTCAGTTATGGTGATGCTTATTGTTTTCAACAATAAATAACCCCATTGATGCAAACCGCAACAGCTTGTAGTATTGTCCTTAGATAACCTACATATATGTTAAGATTGATGTTCTTTATTGTAGCCATGACTTTATCCGAATCCCATCTCTTCATCAATGTGTATGTATCGCTGTGTCTCGGCCAACATGAGACTTTAGTCCAACTACATGCACACCATGAGGAGATGCGTGTGTGTTGCCGTCAGGGGAGGGAACTAGGTAGCAGACATATATTGCTCACAACGTACTATATACCACTGGATGACTATGAAGTTAAATGAGGTTACAGTCAAATGTTTGTTGCAACCAGTGTATATTTTTACATGTCTTTGTAGTCATGAGGGGAAAGCAGAGGAGGTATTTCATGATTTCGTCGAAATGATACAGGGCTGTCCGCTCTAAACGTCTTTTGATTTGACGTGGCCAGGGGTCGAACCTCCGACCTTCCACAGACCCTCTAACCTCTAGAAAAACAGAGGCAGTGCAATGTCAGATAAAGGCACACGGTATCCACATAGAATAGAGCTAGATAACGTTGAATTATATCATACTGCATTATGCAGTTGGTACAATAGTATATTATTCTATGCCATGCACACATTATCCTGGGGAAAGCGACGATGTGATAGAAATACCCACAATAGGACATCTCCCACTGGCAATTATTGTCCTGGTCTTTTTCGTATCGCCAGCGGTTATGAAAACAGGAAAACTCTGCAAGGACTTACAATCAGTAACCGAATCCGTCTCAATTCATTAATATTACTCGTAACCCTACCATATCGATTACATATAAAATCACGAGCCCTATCCTAGACAGGCGACATTCACGACCAGAGCGCATCAAGATTGAACCAAAGGTCGGGTTACAAGGGGAGGAACAAGGTTAATAATCCCATAAGTAAACACTTCATGCCACAGCAGTATCCAACATGGTCGGATTAAATTAACCCCAACGATTTGTCTAAGGACAGGTGGCATGATGTGTACAATCATGGCAGACAGTCGGTGTGAGTGCGTATGAATATATAGCAGACCTGGTTGTCTGACGATCAGGCCATCTCTGCCAGACTTGGCAGACAGTCGGTCTGAGCGCGTATGTATATAAAGCAGACCCGGTTGTCTGACGATCAGGCCATCTCTGACAGACTTGGCAGACAGTCGGCGTGAGTGCGTATGTATGTATAGCAGACCTGGTTGTCTGACGATCAGGCCATCTCTGACAGACTTGACAGACAGTCGGTGTGAGCGCGTATGAATATATAGCAGACCTGGTTGTCTGACGATCAGGCCATCTCTGCCAGACTTGACAGACAGTCGGTGTGAGTGCGTATGTATATATAGAAGACCTGGTTGTCTGACAATCAGGCCATCTCTGCCAGACTTGACAGACAGTCGGCGTGAGTGCGTATGTATGTATAGCAGACCTGGTTGTCTGACGATCAGGCCATCTCTGACAGACTTGACAGACAGTCGGTGTGAGCGCGTATGAATATATAGCAGACCTGGTTGTCTGACGATCAGGCCATCTCTGCCAGACTTGGCAGACAGTCGGTCTGAGCGCGTATGTATATATAGCAGACCCGGTTGTCTGACGATCAGGCCATCTCTGCCAGACTTGGCAGACAGTCGGCGTGAGTGCGTATGTATATATAGCAGACCTGGTTGTCTGACGATCAGGCCATCTCTGCCAGACTTGGCAGACAGTCGGTGTGAATGCGTATGTATGTATAGCAGACCTGGTTGTCTGACGATCAGGCCATCTCTGACAGACTTGACAGACAGTCGGTGTGAGCGCGTATGTATATATAGCAGACCTGGTTGTCTGACGATCAGGCCATCTCTGACAGACTTGACAGACAGTCGGTGTGAGTGCGTATGTATATATAGAAGACCTGGTTGTCTGACAATCAGGCCATCTCTGCCAGACTTGACAGACAGTCGGTGTGAGTGCGTATGTATATATAGCAGACCTGGTTGTCTGACGATCAGGCCATCTCTGACAGACTTGACAGACAGTCGGTGTGAGCGCGTATGTATATATAGCAGACCTGGTTGTCTGACGATCAGGCCATCTCTGCCAGACTTGACAGACAGTCGGTGTGAGTGCGTATGTATGTATAGCAGACCTGGTTGTCTGACGATCAGGCCATCTCTGACAGACTTGACAGACAGTCGGCGTGAGTGCGTATGTATATATAGCAGACCTGGTTGTCTGACGATCAGGTCATCTCTGACAGACTTGACAGACAGTCGGTGTGAGTGCGTATGTATATGACAGACATGGGAGCCGTTGTTCAAAACAACCTTCAGCGCAACGACTGTCGGAAGTCTATGTTAAGGTATGGGAGTTACGATTACATTATCGCAAAGATATGTTTATACAGCATCTCAAACTACGACAGACGAGACCCAAGTGACATACCTCGGTTTCCTGAAGATCATGCCGTATTTCTGACAGGCGAGTCCGACCGTTGGCGTGTAGATGACGGGCATCATCAGCTCCACATACTGGGTGACAACCTTGTAGAAGAGCTTCTCGTTCCTGTCCTGGAGCGCCATCACGTAGATGTACCTGTCAAGGTCGTCGTTCCACCTGTAGAAGTTCTGCATCACCTGGAACACCTGGTGGTCCTGGTCCAGCAGCGCCGGGGGCAACAGACCGTGCAGACCAAGTACCTGGCGCTCCCGTAGGCTGAACGCCAACCCCTACAATGAGAGAGAAAAACTTAATACTGAGTATTGTAATATGAATGAGAGTGTCTGATTGATACAAAAACGTTGGTACACAGGATTAGATCGAGGAAATCTTCCACACTTTAAACTGCGTATGAACACTTTTTCTATAAATACACTTTATACATCCAATCCCAAATTTGAAAAAGATCCTAGCCGTCTTGGCTAAATGGATACCACATGACTTAAACATTAACTTTGATTGATATTTATTATCTATAATTCGATTTATTTTGTTTTGGGGTACATTGTGCTACCTGGTTATGACGGAAACATGTGATGGTATTCCTACTGTGTATATTCCGGCATCATTGCATCTGGGAGTGACGTGATGTCCGGCCGTTACTGAGTAGTCAATGCACGGACAGTTTGTCATTGGCTTATGAAATGAAATTTCCGGGCATCGAAAAATATTAACACCTGTGCATGTTTATCTACCGTAAGTGAATGATATGTTATACATGGCCTTATAACACGGTCACCGCTATAGCTATAAGTGAGTGAGAGTATACACTCAAAACAAGAGACAGGGGCATGCTTGGTCCATTTCAAAGTCCGTGTCATCCTCAAAGTTTAATTTATCAGCACATCGAGCACTGGCATTCAGTTATATGTGCAACACGTAAGATGATGAGTTTACGTGCCGATGTAACCAGTATTAGCTAGCTTCCATTATACTGGAATTTGGAAGACTTATGAAGATAAGGACACCTCGCGTTTCATTGTGATGACATGGCTAATCTTTTACTACGCCACGGGATAGTTGGGTGATGGAGGATAAAAGGGGCGCTAGAAGCAATAGAGCGTTTATTACAGCGCAGGATACAGTAACAAGTATTCAACTGTTCCCTGTATCATACTGCTCTCAACTCTAATTGCGCATCAAAGATTTCTTGCCCTTTTTTTGTAAACAAATGACCAAGAAGGTATTATTATGTCGTTGTTCAGGTTGTCAATGGCGAGATTACTCTGGATGGACTCACTTCCGATAACTGTCTCACGTCAAACTAATTGTCCATCCTTTCATTCGCGACCAGACATCACATGGGTACACCCTACCTTGCGTCTGTGTGGACAAGGTAGATGAATGTTTCCAGTGCTGGAAGCGCAGATACTAGAGTAACTTATCATGTCCGACTACAGTATTATATAAAATTAATGTGTATTAATGAGAATAAATAATCGCTGAAATCATTGTCAACAACAGTGATATAAAATTACATGCAGCCATTCAAATATTCAGTACAGCGACATCTCGGCGCGAGCATCGGTGGCTATGACACTGATTGGAGTCCTATTGAATCTCCCGGCACAATACCTCGAAACAATCTAATTATTGTCGACAAATGAATCACTGGCATTTAAGCACATGCTTAATTTGAGGATTCAAAATCGATAGAAATAGCAATATAAGATGTTACATTCTGTAACCACCACGTCAACAGGCATGCAATGCAATGGGGGTCATGCAAAAAGTTTAAGTGTGACATTTCATCAAATGTCGACAACAGACATGGGGGTTGGTCGGCTAGTTCGTCAAGAAACCCCATCAGTGACCTATCATGAAGACATGGGGCTTTTTCGGCTAGTTCCACAAGAAACCCCACCAGTGACCTATCATGAAGACTTTGGGTTTTGTTGGTTTATTCGACAAGACACCCCATCTGTGACCTATCAGGAAGACATTGGACTTTATAGGCTTTTCGACAAGACACCCCATCTGTGACCTATCATGAAGACATTGGACTTTATAGGCTTTTCGACAAGACACCCCATCTGTGACCTATCATGAAGACATTGGACTTTATAGGCTTTTCGACAAGACACCCAGTCTGTGACCTATCATGTAGGCTTGGGATTTTATCGGCTAGTTCCACAAGATATCCCATCAGTTACCTATCATGTAGACTAATTCGACATGACACCCTATCTGTGTCCTATCATGTAAACTTGGGGCTTTTTCGGCTAGTTCCACAAGAAACCCCACCATTGACCTATCATGTAGACTTTGGGTTTTGTTGGTTTATTCGACAAGACACCCAGTCTGTGACCTATCATGTAGGCTTGGGGCTTTTTCGGCTAGTTCGACAATAAACCGCACCAGTGACCTACCATGTAGACTTTGGGTTTTGTTGGTTTATTCGACAAGACACCCAGTCTGTGACCTATCATGTAGGCTTGGGATTTTATCGGCTAGTTCGACAAGATATCCCATCAGTTAGCTATCATGTAGACTTATTCGACAAGACACACCATCTGTGACCTGTCATGGAGGCTTGGGGTTTTATAGGCTAGTTCGACAAGAAACCGACCAGTGACTTTTCATGAAGAAGATGGTTTGGTCCGCATTGTGCTTTTTGGGGCTATATCGGCTTTGATTTTGTTTTTATCTCTACTTTCTGAATAGAATATGATGTATCTCCGCTTTTTCTAGAGCTAGCTTCGCCAGTGTGTCTGCTTTTTCATTTCCACGCGAGACGGGATCCAACATAACTACACCTGTTTCGCTGGTGGTCTACAACTATATGTCAACGGAAGAGATATCAGCTCTGTAAACAGTCATTAGCACTTTTGTGTTATACTTGAAGCCAGTGTAAAATGGTCTTGTCATATAGATACCATAATAAAAACAACTTCCAAGATGATTTACTCAATGAGAAAACTCAAATATCTACTTCACAGAAATAAACAATATATATATAATGTTCATAAGACAACACTTTGAATACGCCTGTGAGGTATGGGATGGTTGCACCGAAGGAAAAAGTGAAAAATTAGAACAATTAGAAGTTCCACGCATTGTAACTGGTTTACCTAAATATGCCCCCATGCATTCATTATATTACCGGTTAGGAACCCTTAGTTGAGCGTAGAAAGAAACCTAAACTTTGTGTTTTCTTCAAAAGAAATCAAAATATGGCCCCTTCCTATCTAACAGATATTCTACCAAAAAAACGTTGCTGCAAGAAACTCATACAGTCTCAGAAAGTCTGAAAACATGTGTTCCTCTCACAAGACATTCGTGTGAATCCTATCACCCATCGACTATCCGATTGTGGAACTCTACGCCGTTATCAGATCGAAATTCTACGATTTCTTGTTTTAAAAATTCTTTACAAAAGCACCACCCCACGTCACCTGCGTACTTCGCATATGGAAGTAGGAAATATAATATCTTACACACAAAACTGAGATACATGTACAACCAACTGAATCATGATTTATATAGAATTGGTATAAAAGATCACCCGAACTGTACATATTCAAATACATGTGAAAATGCATATGCATACACAGTAATGTATGGATGCTGAAAATTAGTGGTGTCACACGAAGACACCTGCAAACACGGTAATGTATGGATACTGAAACTGCATACACCGGTAATGTATGGATACTGAAACTGCATACACCGGTAATGTATGGATACATAAAAGCGTGGTGTCACACCAAGACACCTGCATACTCCAGTAATGTATGGATACTGAAACTGCATACACCGGTAATGTATGGATACATAAAAGCGTGGTGTCACACCAAGACACCTGCATACTCCAGTAATGTATGGATACTGAAACTGCATACACCGGTAATGTATGGATACTGAAACTGCATACACTGGTAATGTATGGATACATAAAAGCGTGGTGTCACACCAAGACACCTGCATACTCCAGTAATGTATGGATACTGAAACTGCATACACCGGTAATGTATGGATACATAAAAGCGTGGTGTCACACCAAGACACCTGCATACTCCAGTAATGTATGGATACTGAAACTGCATACACCGGTAATGTATGGATACATAAAAGCGTGGTGTCACACCAAGACACCTGCATACTCCAGTAATGTATGGATACTGAAACTGCATACACCGGTAATGTATGGATACATAAAAGCGTGGTGTCACACCAAGACACCTGCATACTCCAGTAATGTATGGATACTGAAACTGCATACACCGGTAATGTATGGATACATAAAAGCGTGGTGTCACACCAAGACACCTGCATACTCCAGTAATGTATGGATACTGAAACTGCATACACCGGTAATGTATGGATACATAAAAGCGTGGTGTCACACCAAGACACCTGCATACTCCAGTAATGTATGGATACTGAAACTGCATACACCGGTAATGTATGGATACATAAAAGCGTGGTGTCACACCAAGACACCTGCATACTCCAGTAATGTATGGATACTGAAACTGCATACACCGGTAATGTATGGATACATAAAAGCGTGGTGTCACACCAAGACACCTGCATACTCCAGTAATGTATGGATACTGAAACTGCATACACCGGTAATGTATGGATACATAAAAGCATGGTGTCACACCAAGACACCTGCATACTCCAGTAATGTATGGATACTGAAACTGCATACACCGGTAATGTATGGATACATAAAAGCGTGGTGTCACACCAAGACACCTGCATACTCCAGTAATGTATGGATATTGAAACTGCATACACCGGTAATGTATGGATACATAAAAGCGTGGTGTCACACCAAGACACCTGCATACTCCAGTAATGTATGGATACTGAAACTGCATACACCGGTAATGTATGGATACTGAAACTGCATACACCGGTAATGTATGGATACATAAAAGCGTGGTGTCACACCAAGACACCTGCATACTCCAGTAATGTATGGATACTGAAACTGCATACACCGGTAATGTATGGATACATAAAAGCGTGGTGTCACACCAAGACACCTGCATACTCCAGTAATGTATGGATACTGAAACTGCATACACCGGTAATGTATGGATACATAAAAGCATGGTGTCACACCAAGACACCTGCATACTCCAGTAATGTATGGATACTGAAACTGCATACACCGGTAATGTATGGATACTGAAACTGCATACACCGGTAATGTATGGATACATAAAAGCGTGGTGTCACACCAAGACACCTGCATACTCCAGTAATGTATGGATACTGAAACTGCATACACCGGTAATGTATGGATACATAAAAGCGTGGTGTCACACCAAGACACCTACATACTCCAGTAATGTATGGATACTGAAACTGCATACACCAGTAATGTATGGATACATAAAAGCGTGGTGTCACACCAAGACACCTGCATACTCCAGTAATGTATGGATACTGAAACTGCATACACCGGTAATGTATGGATACTGAAACTGCATACACCGGTAATGTATGGATACATAAAAGCGTGGTGTCACACCAAGACACCTGCATACTCCAGTAATGTATGGATACTGAAACTGCATACACCGGTAATGTATGGATACATAAAAGCGTGGTGTCACACCAAGACACCTGCATACTCCAGTAATGTATGGATACTGAAACTGCATACACCGGTAATGTATGGATACATAAAAGCGTGGTGTCACACCAAGACACCTGCATACTCCAGTAATGTATGGATACTGAAACTGCATACACCGGTAATGTATGGATACATAAAAGCGTGGTGTCACACCAAGACACCTGCATACTCCAGTAATGTATGGATACTGAAACTGCATACACCGGTAATGTATGGATACATAAAAGCGTGGTGTCACACCAAGACACCTGCATACTCCAGTAATGTATGGATACTGAAACTGCATACACCGGTAATGTATGGATACATAAAAGCGTGGTGTCACACCAAGACACCTGCATACTCCAGCAATGTATGGATATTGAAACTGCATACACCGGTAATGTATGGATACATAAAAGCGTGGTGTCACACCAAGACACCTGCATACTCCAGTAATGTATGGATACTGAAACTGCATACACCGGTAATGTATGGATACTGAAACTGCATACACCGGTAATGTATGGATACATAAAAGCGTGGTGTCACACCAAGACACCTGCATACTCCAGTAATGTATGGATACTGAAACTGCATACACCGGTAATGTATGGATACATAAAAGCGTGGTGTCACACCAAGACACCTGCATACTCCAGTAATGTATGGATACTGAAACTGCATACACCGGTAATGTATGGATACTGAAAACCGTGGTGTCACACCAAGACACCTGCATACACCAGTAATGTATGGATACTGAACACCGTTGTGTCACACCAAGACACCTGCATGCACGGTAATGTATGGATACTGAAAACCATGGTATCACACCAAGACACCTGCATACACCGGTAATCTATGGATACTGAACACTGTTGTGTCACACCAAGACACCTGCATACACCGGTAATGTAGGGATACTGAAACCGTTGTGTCACACCAAGACACCTGCATACACCAGTAATCTATGGATACTGAACACCGTTGTGTCACACCAAGACACCTGCATACACCGGTAATGTAGGGATACTGAAACCGTTGTGTCACACCAAGACACCTGCATACACCGGTAATGTATGGATACTGAAAACCGTGTTGTCACACAAAGACACCTTCATACACTGGTAATGTATGGATACTGAAAACCGTGGTATCACACCAAGACACCTGCATACACCGGTAATGTATGGATACTGAAAACAATGGTATCACACCAAGACACCTGCATACACCAGTAATGTATGGATACTGAAAACCGTTGTGTCACGGCAAGACACCTGCATACACCGGTAATGTATGGATACTGAAAACCGTGTTGTCACACAAAGACACCTTCATACACTGGTAATGTATGGATACTGAAAACCGTGGTATCACACCAAGACACCTGCATACACCGGTAATGTATGGATACTGAAAACAATGGTATCACACCAAGTCACCTGCATACACCAGTAATGTATGAATACTGAAAACCGCATGCATCGGTTATGTATGGATACTGAAAACCGTGGTGTCACACCAAGACACCTGCATACACCGGTAATGTATGGATACTGAATACCATGGTGTCACACCAAGACACCTGCATACACTGGTAATGTATGGATACTGAAAACAGTGGTGTCACACCAAGACACCTGCATACACCGGTAATGTATGGATACTGAAAACCGCATACACCGGTAATGTATGGATACTGAAACCGTTGTGTCACACCAAGACACCTGCATACACCGGTAATGTATGGATACTGAAACCGTTGTGTCACACCAAGACACCTGCATACACCGGTAATGTATGGATACTGAAAACCGTGTTGTCACACGAAGACACCTTCATACACTGGTAATGTATGGATACTGAAAACCGTGGTATCACACCAAGACACCTGCATACACCGGTAATGTATGGATACTGAAAACAATGGTATCACACCAAGTCACCTGCATACACCAGTAATGTATGGATACTGAAAACCGTTGTGTCACGCCAAGACACCTTCATACACCGGTAATGTATGGATACTGAAAACCGTGGTGTCACACCAAGACACCTGCATACACCGGTAATGTATGAATACTGAAAACCGTGGTGTCACACGAAGACACCTTCATACACCGGTAATGTATGGATACTGAAAACCATGGTATCACACCAAGACACCTGCATACATCGGTAATGTATGGATACTGAAAACCGTGGTGTCACACCAAGTCACCTGCATACACCGGTAATGTATGGATACTGAAAACCGTGGTGTCACGCCAAGACACCTTCATACACCGGTAATGTATGGATACTGAAAACCGTTGTGTCACACCAAGACACCTTCATACACGGTTATGTATGGATACTGAAAACCATTGTGTCACGCCAAGACACCTGCATACACCAGTAATGTATGGATATTGAAAGCAATGGTGTCACACCAAGACACCTTCATACACCGGTAATGTATGGATACTGAAATCTGTGGTGTCACACCAAGACACCTTCATAGACCAGTAATCTATGGATACTGAACACCGTTGTGTCACACCAAGACACCTGCATACACCGGTAATGTATGGATACTGAAAACCGTGGTGTCACACCAAGACACCTTCATACACCGGTAATGTATGGATACTGAAATCTGTGGTGTCACACCAAGACACCTGCATACACCAGTAATCTATGGATACTGAAAACCATGGTGTCACACAAAGACACCTTCATACACCGGTAATGTATGGATACTGGAAACCGTGGTGTCACACCAAGACACCTTCATACACCGGTAATGTATGGATACTGAAAACCATGGTGTCACACCAAGACACCTGCATACACCAGTAATGTATGGATACTGAAAACCGTGGTGTCACACCAAGACACCTTCATACACCGGTAATGTATGGATACTGAAAACCGTGTTGTCACACGAAGACACCTTCATACACTGGTAATGTATGGATACTGAAAACCATGGTGTCACACCAAGACACCTTCATACACCGGTAATGTATGGATACTGAAAACCGTGGTGTCACACCAAGACACCTTCATAAACCGGTAATGTATGTATACTGAAATCCGTGGTGTCACACCAAGACACCTGCATACACCAGTAATGTATGGATACTGAAAACCATGGTGTCACACCAAGACACCTTCATACACCGGTAATGTATGGATACTGAAAAAATAAATAACATGGTATATCCTGTTCGACATACCACACAATTACTGTATGTCAAAGGCTGCCATGATCGCCATGTTTGAAATCGGATCAACATTCTGTGAGAATTTGGGGAATGATATGTCCCACGCTTCATGCTCATTGACCTTGGGGATTCAGAAACTGTGACACGGACGACGGACAAGGTGCCATGATATGAGCTAATTTCAATCTCCGGTTGTAAATGATTTTAGGGTAGAGGTGTGTGGCCATTGGCATCTTATGTGGATGCACCAAGCGTATATATCCATTGTATGTTTCTTTTAAACAAATAATGGGCGTTGTTCGGGCATACAATATGTATACGAGAGAGCTTCCCATTTACAAGCCAGTAGAGTCTCAATGCCATGTTTGATATTAAACCATAATACCTGGCTTCATTGTGTGTAGGCTGTCTGTTAAACTGCTGACTCACGACGGCCTGGCGCCCTTGAGTAAGTGTACATAGTGAGAATGCGATCCTCGGCGTTGGAAAGCGCTGTGTCATTTCATCTGTTTCAACAGATATATGCTGGAGGGGTGTGGGTGTAAAGCCACTATGATGAATAGTAGATATCGTGTGTCCTTGAACTTACCCTATATATACCCACACATACATTGACGTTAGAACACACAATTAGAACAACCGCAATATCACATAGGTTTACCCGGAATTCGTAAATCTCCGATGGAGTGGGCTTATAAGCATTATCTTTAAGCAAATACATCACGTAGATGAAAGTCCATCAGTAAATGAGAGCATGCTATTCTTATGTTCCCATTGCATTATGCATTCTGTAACATACTACCGCCAGCCCAAGCCGAATATCACACCACAAAAACTTATTCTCGTAAGCTTACATAAACAATCCGTCGAAAAAGTAAAAATTAACATGAAAATATTACTGAGAATGTAATGCGCTGCACTAAGTTTTAAGGTTTCGTCCCCTGTATTAACTGATAAACAATACGTTCATTAAATATCATAGACTGTAATTCGATGAAACGGCAGCAGTCGGTTTAACTGTGACGTGTGCATACGTTCTGTGTCAAATCTAACTTGTCAATATCTGTGTAATGTGACATACTGAATGACTACGCTTAAACCGCTCTCGCCCACACTGACACTGACATGCCAGTTGTACATTCTACTTGACGCACACTAAACAATCGAACGATAATCTCCCAAGGTGACAGACCTGTAACCGTTATAACGCGGTATTATTTTATCTTATCTGCAAAGGAAACTTTTGTCCGTACTTGCCTTGTTGAGGTTTGGGTCTCTCATGATATCTATCCCGCGCACATGGGGCCTCCCGCGAGGAGCCTGCTCACACTGTGAGGCTGTCGGTGCGTCCGCCATCGTCGTTACTCATATACTTCTACTACGGTATGACCGTGCTCACTGACACTCAGGGGGCGGGGTCCGCGTCGTCTGCTCATACTCACCACGTGATTGTGACGTCAACAATCACCCGTTGCTCAGAATCTCGCAGTACTCAAAACTGCAGTGACTTTTCACGTTGACTGATATGACGTTATGTTTTGGTTCGTTTATGATTATATAAAATAACCTTTGAATTTAAAGACATAACCTGAGTTCATCCACCTCAAGTTTCCCATTGCCTGAAACATGTACAAAAACATCAATATTATTTTGAAGAACCACCCAAGATGTCTCAAAATGCATTAAACTCGATTATATGCAAAATCGATAAGTTTACCTCAATGTTATTGTGACCCGAGAAAAACTTCTCGATACTGCTCTTGGATAAAGAAAAGATATTTGTATAGCTAAAACAGCCTTTAAACGTAAACACGGTTCAACAGCCACTCTACAATGACAATTTACTAGCTCAGCATCGATTACATTTGTCGCACGGCGGTGTCTACGGTGCATGCCTGGCCCGTGTACATGGTGGCCGGCTCGGCATCTTGTGTCGAAATGCTTCTGTGATCTCATCACTACATCCAAGACACAAATTAATTGAACAAAGCACCGTAGTTCTCGGTGCAGAATGGCGTCTTTTTGTGGTGCCAGGGGCCCGCAAGATTAACTCCAGACCATTTCACCAAAGCGATTAACAACCTGTGTCATTTGGGGCATTCTTCCTAACACAGACTGTATGCCCTGATGAAACTGAAATACACTCCACACGCATACGCCGCACACACACACGCGCACACGCGCACACACTAGCACGCATGAAGGCACGTGCGCACACAATTATAATAATAATGTTTAATAGTGCTTTGAATAATCACTTTCCGATACTTATCTTTGACAAGGTATGCTATGTACAACTGAACGTCAGCATCAAGAATGTCCCACATATTGCCATTGTTCACTTCCTTTCTGTATTGCGTTATTCATGTGGAGCGCATGTACTATCCCCATTACCAGCACCCATCTGGCCCACACCTGTTGTCAAACTAAGCCATTACAAGAATAAAGGAGAAGCTGACAATATGTGTAGCCTCTATTAACTTTACGAATAGCAATGCAGTACAGATATGTGATATTTCATGCCACTGATAGAGCCAATTAACGGTCAGTTCAGACACAATGGTGTGTCTTGCCACCGATAGAGTCAATTAACGGCCAGTATAGACACAATGGTGTATCTAACGACTGATAGTGCCAATTAACGGTCAGTATAGACACCAATGTGTATCTTGCCACTGATAGAGTCAATTAACGGCCAGTACAGACACCATGATGTGTCTTGCCACTGACAGAGTCAATTAACGGCCAGTATAGACACCATGGTGTATCTAACGACTGATAGTGCCAATTAACGGTCAGTATAGACACCATGGTGTATCTTGCCACTGATAGAGGCAATTAACGGTCAGTACAGACACAATGGTGTATCCTGCCACTGATAGAGTCAATTAACGGTCAGTTCACACACCATGGTGTGTCTTGCCACCGATAGAGTCAATTAACGGCCAGTACAGACACAATGGTGTATCTTGCCACTGATAGAGTCAATTAACGGCCAGTATAGACACCATGATGTATCTAACGACTGATAGTGCCAATTAACGGTCAGTATAGACACCATGGTGTATCTAACAACTGATAGAGTCAATTAACGACCAGTATAGACATCATGGTGTATCTTGCCACTGATAGAGGCAATTAACGGTCAGTACAGACATCATGGTGTATCTTGCCACTGATAGAGGCAATTAACGGTCAGTACAGACACAATGGTGTATCCTGCCACTGATAGAGTCAATTAACGGCCAGTACAGACACCATGGTGTATCTAACGACTGATAGAGTCAATTAACGGCCAGTACAGACACCATGGTGTATCTTGCCACTGACAGAGTCAATCAACGGCCAGTACAGACACCATGGTGTATCTTGCCACTGATAGAGTCATACTAACTGAGAGTACAGACCCCATGGTGTATTTTGCCACTCATAGTGCCAATTAACTGTCAGTATAGACACCATGGTGTATCTTGCCACTGATAGAGTCAATTAACGGTCAGTTCAGACACAATGGTGTGTCTTGCCACCGATAGAGTCAATTAACGGCCAGTACAGACACCATTGTGTATCTTGCCACCGATAGAGTCAATAAACGGCCAGTACAGACACCATGGTGTATCTTGCCACCGATAGAGTCAATTAACGGCCAGTACAGACACCATGGTGTATCTAACGACTGATAGAGTCAATTAACGGCCAGTACAGACACCATGGTGTATCTTGCCACTGATAGAGTCAATTAACGGCCAGTACAGACCCCATGGTGTATCTAACGACTGATAGTGCCAATTAACGACCAGTATAGACACCATGGTGTATCTTGCCACTGATAGAGTCAATTAACGGCCAGTATAGACACCATGGTGTATCTTGCCACTGATAGAGTCAATAGTTGGTGGCGATTGTGCTTCCACAAAGGGGAGTTCATACAAACATGAACACAATAGTTTGTGGCGATTGTGCCTCCACTAAGGGGAGTTCATACAAACATGAACACAATAGTTGGTGGCGATTGTGCCTCCACAAAGGGGAGTTCATACAAACATGAACACAATAGTTGGTGGCGTTTGTGCTTCCAGTAAGGGAGTTCATACAAACAACTGTTCTTTTGATTTGACGTCAGGCCAGTTGTAATAAGCAAATGACAAACATTCGTGAATATATTCTCGTAAATTCAATGTAATATATTTTGAGCATGTTTGGCAATAAAGCTTTTGTAAATAAATTAAGATATGTTAAACAATAACCAATTAGTGCACTCTTATCAAACATGTACTTTGGTTTTTCAAATTTAAGCAGGGCGACAAAGAGAGCCAGATAGAACTTTAGCCAGCAGAATTTATTAAATTGATTACAAAGTGTTGTTAATGGTATTAACTAAATAAAAGAACCAATTGTTTGTTGTTAACGTCCTGTCATGCCGAAGTGTACAAGCTTCATGATATACTTGACAGTAGTTTATCAGCATGTAAATGTACTCCAACTGAGTACTGCATGTGCTCTAATTTCTAGTACTTCGTATTAACATTTATATTTCATGATCCCCTACATTTTTAAGACTATATAACCCAGTACTTGCCGAATCTGTCGGTAAGTCACTTAGTTACGCTGGAGATTTAACGAACGCTTCAAGTGAAACCTGATTGTCGACCATAGTAATCTTAGACATTTAGGCAAGAAGTATGCATCCCCATGGGCACCAGTTGCGCTTCCCTTCTACTGATTTGTTTCTTTATGAATATGAATCAGAATTTCTGCTCGGATTGGCAAGGTCAAAACAAGGTAATTTGACTTTAAGCTTTGGGATACCGTTCAATAACCATCAAATAGTAAATTCCTTTCCACTGATTTTTCCACCTGAAGTAGAAATAAAGGAGACCAGTGAGACCGCTTCATCTGTTTCATATTTAGATCTTTGCATAAAGATTCATAGTGACAAAATACTATAGAAGACTGTATGACAAGAGGGATGGCTTCCAGTTCCCAATCGGCAGGTCAGTTGGTCCTTTCTGTCCAACAATATATATATATAGTCAAATTATATATATATATATATATATATATATACACAATGTAAATACACACAGTTCATGACGTTCAATATATATATCTATATATATATATATATATATATATATATCTATATATATATATATATATATATATATATATATATATATATATATATATATATATATATATATATATATATATTGCGCAAGTTCGTGGTTTTAAACGAATAGGTGGTGACAGAGAGACCAAAACGTCATGAACTGTGTGTATTTACATTGTGAATATGATATATTTCTGTCGATATAATATGGATCCGTTATTTCTTGTTTGATGTGTGGGAAATTTGGTATGGAGTCGGAAATGTTTTATTTGAATATGTTTCGCTTCGTTACAGTTATAATATGATTTAACACATCATTTCGTTTTTGATGATATCCTAATAAAATTGTCAGTTTTGAAAATTCTGGTTCTATTCCAGTTTTGTCTTTGATGCATTTTGTAAGGTTGTTCCAGATATGTTTTATGCACCCAAAGAACATGTGCACTTGGGGTTTTTTTCTCGTTTATAAAAATTGCAAAGAAAATATTCTATATATCCCATTTTGTACAGTAACTTGTTTGTTGGTATAATTCTATGAATAATACTGTATTGGAACCATTTTTGTTTTGAGGACACATTATATATGTGGGGGCTACGATTAATCGTTTGCCAATCTTTTTCCGTCATGTTAAGGCCAAGATCTCGTTCCCATCTTTGAATGTATTTTGGGATATCATATTGTTGGATACTTTATTTAAGATATCATAAAATATCCTACATCCCCCTCTCTCAACTAAGTTTTCAAGGAAATATGGTATTAAGGGCAGATATAACTTAGCTGTTAGGGATATACTCCTACGCTGTAGATATTGTTTTATTGCTTGGATAAGATTAGAATATTCCAGAAAATGTGTTTTACAGTCGTATACATGTTTTAGGTCTAAAAGATCAAGAAGATTTCCGTTCTCGTCTATCAAATCATTTACAAGATTAATGCCTTTAATGCCGAGGAATGTTTATAGTATACCGGAGTGTTCCCGATTCTTATATTCGTATTTTGCCATAAAGGCTGTGATAATATATCTTTTTCCTCTTTGATAGCATTTCCTTTTTCTCTGTTAAGTTTCCCCATGCACACAGAACATCTTTCCAGAAAGCATTGGTCCTATCATTAATAACCTTTTCCGAAATATAGAATTGGCATTTTTGCAGAAAATCAATTTGTGTTGGAATTATACATATTATTAATCAAAAGAGTGGTAAGTTTAGAGTGTAGATGTGAATTGAACAAACGTTTAATCCAAGATATCTTTTGAACATTGATTGTATTTTTAATATCAGGCACTCTTAAACCTCCCTCTTCATAAGGTTTCATCATAATATTCCTACTGATTTTGTCTGTTTGGTTTTTTTCCATATAGAACGAAAAAACAGTGTTTCGAGTTCTTTTAATGAACCGTTCACTTGGATTAGGTAGGGTTGAGAAAAGGTGGAATAGTTTAGATAAAATAAGACTTTTTAGTACAGCAATTCTACCTAATGGGGTCAGGTCACGTGCTAACCAAGAGTTCATGATGGTTTTCAAACTTTTAAGTTTGTCTTTGTAATTTCTTTTTACAGTTTCTGCCAAATTGTGAGTAAAAATAATACCGAGAAGAGTAAAACTAAATTCCAACTTTTGCACATGGTTTTATCAGAGAATCGTTGTAAGCCAATCCACAACACTTGCGTTTTGCTTGTGTTAATATTTAGGCCTGAAAAAGACGCATATGTTTGAAGAGTTGTCATGGTGTTTTGGAGACAATTTTCAGTTCCATCTAATATGAGAGATGTGTCGTCTGTAAATTGGGAAATTAGATATTCTATCTCATCGATCTTAATTCCGTTTACATTTTTATTAGTGCGTAGCATTATTGTCAAAATTTCTGCGCATTACAAGAATATATAAGGAGATAACGGGTCACCCTGTCTACATCCTCTTGTTACTTTGAAAAATCTGAAGCAAAACCGTTAACTAAAACACTAGATTTTATATCGTGATAGAATGTTGTTATCCAGTGCTTAACTGAAGGTCCAAAATTAAAAAAAGGTCAAAGCTTCTTGGATGAAAACCTAGTCTACTGAATCGAACGCCTTTTCAAAGTCTGTAAGTAACAACAACCCTGGGATTTCCATGCATTCAGTAAAGTCCACAATATCATAAATAAATCTAGTGCATTCTCCAATGTATCGTTTGACATAAAACTTCTTTGATCTTCGTTAATTATTGTTGGCAGAACTATTTTTATTCTATTTGCTATTGTTGCTGATGCTATCTTATAGGAGACATTTAATAGAGAAATTGGTCTCCATTTTTTTTTTATGTGCTGCTTTGGTTTATCTTTTTGGGGGGAATGCATGTTATTAGACCCTGCTTTTGACTAACTGATAGTTTTCCTCTTTTGAAACCTAGGTTCAATGATCGTATCAGATATTTATGCAGATCTAGCCAGAAAAAATTATAAAATTCTACAGTAAATCCATCAGGACCCGGACTTTTTTCATTTTTCATATTTTTCAAAGATGTAAAAAAACTCTCCTTCAAGACGTAATTGTTGATGTGTCTACTTTTCTACATGTCTGATTCGCGTACAACTGTTCGTAATATCTCTTGGTTTCGTTGATGATATCTTTTGTTTCAGTTATGGTAAGTCCATTCTTTGTTTCTAGTTTAGCTATTGCCTTATCCAGTTCTTTTTTTCTAAGGATAAGAACTATTTTGTTGGCTTTTCTCCCATTTCTCTCCATTCTGCCCGAGATCGCATGATTATTCCTTCTGTTTTTATGTTATTTATTTCTTCCAGTTCATTGTTTGCCTTTCTAAGTTGCTTTAGTATTTCGTTTTTAATTTCTATATCCATTGAGGTGTCTAGATTGATTTGCAATGCTTCGATATGTTTTTGTAAGTCGTTTTCTTAGTGTTCTCGCTTTCGTTTCCTTTCCGAGGAGTATTTTTTAGTTTGACCTCTTATCATCAACATTAATGTTATATAACAAATATGTCATTGACTTGTTCATCAACACCTGTTTTATATTGTTCTGTTGTATTTTGAATTGCTTCTTTAGTCTTTTCAACAAAGGTTTTGTCGTTTAGTGATGAATTATAAAACTTCCAATAGCCTCTTCCTCTCTCGATACTATTAAGTTTTAACGAGATCCAATGAGTATAGAGTGATCTGATTTGTAAGCAGGGTCTATACAAACTTTATCTACGGGTTTTTCAAGGTCTCTTGACAACAAGAAGTAATCTAATCTGGCTTGTTTTATGGGTTTGGGTTGTTTCCACGTATATCGTCTCTCGTCTGGGTTCATATCTCTCCAAGGGTAAAAAAAAGGATTGTTGTTGAGTTGTTTACGTTTTTATAGTTATACAAATCAGTGTCTGGGTTTTGGATAAAATTCCAGTCACCACAGATGGAGCAGTGATCCGACTCACACTCAGTGACAATAGCTGTTATTTTGTCGAAGAATGCTGGTGTGTCGGTATTTGGACCGTACAGGTTGATTAAGGTAAATGGTTTTTTCTCTTAATTGCATTTTAAGAGCAAAAAGTTCCCAAATTCATTATCATGGACTTCTTTTAATATTTTATATTCAAAGTTTTCTTCAAAAATGATAGCTACCCCTCGGGCGTTACCTTATCACAACTAAATATACAATGTTTCGATCCCCATTCTTGTTTAATTTTATTCTCTCTGTTCTTAGTCAAATGGGTGTCCTGCAGGCAATATATATTTGCTTTTTTTCTTTTTCAAATTTTGAAAAACGTCTCTACGTGTTTTGTTGTTGATCAGGCCTTTGCAGTTAGTGCAGAATATTTTTATATTGTCAACCATTATCTGATCTTACAATGTCATAATTTTGCATGTGAACTCGATAGATAAGAGTATGCTGTGTCGAGCAATATTCCTACAGCTCCAACCCTTGGTGTCTACAGTTCAAAACTCTTGAGGTACGAGCATGCTCTTTCTACCATGATTTAAAAGAGCGTCATAGGAATCTTGCTCAGAAGTTGTTTCATCAAGGTTACAGCATTCAAGGCATCGGTAAAGCATTCAGAAAGTTTGATGTGGAGGACATTTCAAAATTCAACGCATCAGTAACAAAAACGATGTCCGATGCAATTCCCTATTTTGACTTGTACCATATGTTTCCGTGGTTTTTTTTCCAGGTGAACAATTTACTTGTATTTGCATACGCTCACCTTTTCCCGAAAGCTTGGTTACATCACAATTTGATAGTCATTCATAAACACATGTACATGACATTTAGTCGGAATCGTACAGTCGCCTCTGTTTTGGCAGAGATTTCCTATGAATACATGAAAATGGTTTTGTCGCTTTTATTTACATATCCTATTCAAATATTTTCATAATTTCAAAACGTAACTTTCCTCCCTCGAACTGTAGTTGGAATACGGGTTTTGCACCTCTGAGTTTAGAAAGTAACACCGCTTTCGCAAACAAGCAATCTCATTAAAATCAGATCTTAGTTCTCGCTGCCGCTATTTTAGCGGTAGCGAGAACTAAGATCTGATTTTAATGAGATTGGCAAACAAGTAGTTTTGTTAGAGATTTTACGAGCGCTTCCAAATGGGCACATTTCTGCGAAATGGCAGATAAGATACCGACAGGTTTGGGTGTATTTTGACCAGTTCATTCTCGATTTCGTGGTTGGTTGAGCGGCACAATCTACTGTAGTTCGGAATGATAAGGAGTTTTCGCTTCCTGAATTTTGCTGCATTGCATCAAATAAACTGATAACAGAGTTTATTGTAAAAATATGGTTGATAAAATCGGTAATCTATTTGTGTCAGTGTGATCTTTACCAGACCAACCGTTGTAAAGTACCCTAGTGAATGCACTAACTGACAAAATGTTCCTGATAATCAACCAGCAGAGAACATGCTGACAAGAGTGTGTTTGAGTGAATGAGTGCGTATTGTTTTATGCCGCTTTTATGAGGCATACTTAACGTTTATACATTCGAGTTGTACGAGGGGGATGAGATGGGGCAGGGGGTGGTGGGTGTCCACTCGTAGGGATTGCGCATACAAAATGTCATCAGATGTTATAAAGTGGGGAAAATGGGTGGGGAAAGTGCCTTGCGATTCCAGGGGGAAATGTACACGACGGTTGAACCGACAAGCGACGGACAACGCATCGCAGTATTATAGCTCTTCGTGAAAGTGGGTGAGATAACGACATATGGAGGAGTGTTCGATTTCGTTCAGTTTGGACAATGAGCCAGTTCTTCGGAATGTGTTACTTGGCTGTTTGTGTCATATAACGCTAGAGAGTCGATTCCTGACAATCACCTATCACTGGTTTGCCTGGTCAAGACTCTATTACGTTTATATAGGTTCATAACTTGTTGTGGCATTATCTAATTTACTGGAAACATTGCTTCTTCTTCTATGCATGTCATGTTTTGTTGTTTTCATTCTGTTGAAACGAGAGTTGGGGAATCAGCTGGCTTGGCAGCTGCAGAGGTACGACCTCAACGACCAACCCACACAACAACACAAGACCTGAGTGAATAAACAGTCAGTTTATTAAACAGCCACAGAATGATTTGTGACTGTCTGTCGTCCGTATGTATACCCATTCTAACTACTACAGATAATCTCATTTACTGATATAACTAATAATAAAGTATTTAAACTTTAGTGGCGCAATCTAGATAGAATTATATAACTTTCATTGACCGAGGCATTGATGATAAAGGTGTTTATGGTGTTTAGTAAGAATAATACTTTACCAGTTGTTAGTATGCAACGAATGTATACGTGTTACGGGTGATTTGATAAGGGTGGATGATAAAGATATTAACGTCTTATATTTGTTTGCCTAACTCTATCAGTCAAGCACCATGAGAGATGCGAGTCATGTCCGATAGACGTTATCGGGTTAACCCTTGCCAGTCTAAAGACCAGGGGACATATTAGTTGTAATATTCCCTTATTTCACAATTTCCCATTCTTAATATGTGACATTTAACGTGATAAAATATTTGGCAAACTTTTTTATTTTCCACGTGTATATAATTCCAAAGTGATTTAAACTGTGAAAAGTCATTATTTTATTAAAACGTTGATGGTCGAGGTATACTCAGAGATTGGTTTATTCTCGCACACGTATACAAGAGGACCACTGAAATATTCAAAACGGTTTGTTGCTGGAATTAACACTCGACTGTCAGTATAGTATACACGTGGCAAGCATGCAAATTCACTCAATACTGACGCGGCGTCCCTAAATGCTTCTACTCCTCAATGTGTGTAGCTGTTTTATTGAAAAGCAGGATGACGGGGAGAAGAAGAACATATTTGTACCGTGTCGTACCGGACCTACGGCATGTTCAAGGTGCTACACAGGTTGTGCAGATCAATCTGCACTGAAATTACATTCTTAGCTCCCTGTAGAGTACGTATACAACCTAAGCTGCCTTTTACGAACTGTAAGTTTTGTATGACCATAAAACGCTCTACCAACCGGGAACCCATTTGCTGCTGGGTAAATAGAGACATATTTCAAATATGAAGTCACTTGCCTGAGCAGACACTATACACGATTTATAACCTCTTATAGCAGTTTTCTGTTTGTTGTTAACGCCGCAATCACCATTATTCAAGCTACATGACGTATGGCGGTCTGTAAATATTCCAGTATGGAACAGACAATCTGGTGATTGATATCATGAGTAAGGTCCAACATCGTCAGTTAACGATGACACGCGGTCAATCAGGTCAGCGAACCTGACGACCCTTTCCATTACATTTCCTCTTACGGCCAGCATAGGTTGCTGGGAGCCTATAGTCTAGCCCGGAATCCCCAGGGGTGCTTGTGATTAGCGTCAGTAATGCAGGGAAATGGTGCAGAGTGAGTTGTCAACTCACCAGGTGGGCGAACAAATTGAATACAGTTCATAACCAATGTACAGCATTGTGTGTGGGTGGTTTATTGTAGCAACATTCGATATCTCAGAATAAAGTAATCACAGCAAGTTGTAAGCCTAAACAAACATTAGCACAGACCTAGATCACTAATAACGTAATAATGCACGTGTTAGAAGGGCATGTACAAGATACTGAGAGCAGTTTTGGTACTCCTAGAGATAAGGATGGCTTATAGTAAATGGACAAGAAGCTGGATGTTAAAGTAAAAACATAAGTCTACCTTTGCAGTACACATAATTCTCCAATATTGACTTTTTTATAAATGTGTTTCTCTTGGACACAATATTGTCACGTCGAACATTTTAGGGTTATTCAAACATGAGCAATATATACGAATTTGCCACAAGTGTCAAGCACGACGAATAAAAAAAATAACTGATAAAATTTAAAGTTGTTATCTTGATACATAACGCTTGCCAGATAAATTCGATTTTTTTTATGTCGATCTGTTCACACCCTGACAAAATTTGTCACTTTATATCTGTGTTCGCGTTGCACAACATATTGCAGACACTATTGACGAACGTTGAATATATGTCACATATCGTTTTATGAAAATTATAACCACCCGAATTCATCGACAAGAATGAGTCAACCTACTGAGGACCTGTACGTTTTGCAAGGATTTTCCCAAGGGGAGATAACTCCAGGCAATTTAGTAAACAAACGATAAAACACGCAAATATGTGCATGTTTTGCGCTGATATATGATTATTTGAAATGTTGAATAACGATCGGGAAACTAAAGGTCTTGTCATATTTGAGCAAACAGTGTTGGGTAAATTACCTGTGTGTTATTATTCTTTAGCTGTTCCGTACAGACCAGAGGCATTTTGTGGAGAGCATTTGTGCTCTCAAAAGCGGTGGACAACGTACACTTTCGTGCAGCAGCATAATTATGTCTACAACGGATATGATCTAAGAAAAGAAGTTCTTATGGGACTAATGATACCGCTAAATGACTTCATGACCCCGATGGGATTCCATACATCACTTCAGCACGCACAGCAATATTTGTTCACCACGTGCAAGGTGGAACGTCGACATGGCGAGAAGACTCTAGCGTCGGATGGCTATGGCCTATATGAATATTCGAAAGACGTGTGTCTAGGAAAGCGGCTGTCTTTCGTTATAGATGGCGTTTATTCCTACTCTCTCTGAGATAAGCTATGATTCGGATTTATTCGATGAAAACAGATTTTCAACTCCATATAGAATCTCGCGGGGCAGCACCGGCAAGTCGCGTTGTTATGGAACCATTTCTAGAGAATATGGAACTTTTGACTACGACAAAGTACATTGTCACAACACAACATACTGTGACAATCTCAGAAGCCATTACATCGAACAATCAATATTAAACAAGGTTGGTAGTTTAATTACTCAGTTTTCAGCAGGGTTTGGCTTTGTATAGGCTCTGTTCGATAGACCCTATAGAAGATGTAAGCCTAGACTAAAATGCATGTCTTGTGGGTGGATTTCAAAGAAATCAAATGTTGATGATCTAAGGAGAAGATGCTCGAAAAAGGCTCAGCCTAGTATCGGTTTCTAAAGTGTTATAAAAGTAAGTACTTTACCATGGTCATGTAAAGCCATGTTATGCCACATTAATAGCCGTATCGTAGTTTGACAAAAGGTTAAATATGTCCACAGGCAATCATACTTAGTCAGTGTGCTAAATGTAATACCCAGGATGTGTGCTTGCACTGTCATGAGTAAACAAGATAACCTATTGAGAGGTGTTTCTTTTATCTATTTGCTCAATTACTCCCCCTGACAGTGAAAGAAACTGTAAACTATGGTGGGTCCAGAATTGGAGTCTAAGAACAGCATGACTAAATATTGTCCCCAGAATCTATATGTTCACTTTTCAAGATAATTATTAAGAAGATATGATGCATTAATAATTCTCTCAAAATAGCATGTATGAAAAGGTCTGATTTTGTTGTGAATGATTTAATATTCAGTATGTGCAAAATACTTGAATCTACAAGCTGAACAGTTGGGCAAAAATCTATATGGAGTCAGCTTTCGAAACACTAGCCTGAGACTACTAAATTGTGCCGGGGACAAGTAAAATTTGATTGATGGTAGTCCACATTGACTAGTGGCATTTGAGGGCTATAATTCTGAACCAGTTCTCAGTGAGTCAATTTTGCTGAATAAAACTGACAGAAAATGTAAACAAAGTAGATCTAACTATTGATTCTTGAAACAAATGTAATTTTAACCTCTTTGAGACATTTTGACTATTATCAGATTTTACATTTGTTGTTGAAATTGTTTTACTTGTTGACTTATTATAAAGACCAAAACATGCAAAACTGAATGTGCCATTAATCTACACATATCATAAAATCTATGTACTCAGTGAGGTGTGTTTGTTCAAGTTGTTGATCATTGTTTGAACTATAGCATGAAGTGGATATTCAGCGACAAACATTAAGTCTTATATGATAACACACCAGGCAAGAACTATTTATAAAGCACTAGAATTCTGAAGTTGAGCATGCTAATACTGTTCATGTGGTCCTCAATAGTGTGAGTTATTCAAGGTGCTAGGCACTAGAAGAGCTGGGAACAGTATTTTAGGTCCAAAGAAAACAGATGATCAGTTTAGATAGTTAATAATAACTTAGAATTGTCTCACCATGCTGACTAATCCTTCGGTGAATTTTGGCTGAGTCACAATAACATTTTTCCAAGTTGCTTGATACAATCCAGGCCCGTCCACACCCCAAAATAAAACTCGCCATATCTATTTACCAAGAAGGCTTTGCGTAACATTTAAATTACGTATAACATGCATAAGTGCTCAGCTTGCTTAATATCAAAACTTTCAGTAATTTATTTACCTCAAAAAATATTTCAGCAGGCTAAAGGTTAATAGAGTCTGCCCTTTATGTTTAAGACAATAGAATATCAAAGTTTAGTCACATTCCATCATTGTAAAAGTAACCACATAAATTCTGGGACTGGAATTATTATTTTATATGTTACTTATATTTCACTTTAGCTAACATAAAGTACTAACAACTCATTGCCAATACCTGGTTCCTTATAGATGTTGTTATCAGAGGATATTAAATCTTCAATATTCTTTTGAATTTGTACATGTACTACTGGTAAGTAATTGTATTGTTGACAATACTTCTGATTAATAGAAAGCTCTGGTTTAAACACATGTTTATCAATACCCTTCAATGATAATTGAATATTGTAAATGTAGATGCTATTGTAGAGTTTGTACAGAGCTCTATACAGGATTCATATGCTCATAGCAATAATTAGTGAAATGCTCATCAGTGTATTGAAAGTCAATGAGGTCTGTCATAACCCTTGTGTGAAGAGTATCCCTAGATTAAAATATAGCTGAAAACTTCCAAGGACACCATAATTGTTTGAATACATAGCAGCTTAGGTGTTTTTTCTTTTCTACCCTAAAGAGAATTTTATAGTTGAAAATATCATGAAAATGTTAAGCGCTTGCTGGAAAAAAATGCACCTCGTTTAGAAATACCCTTAACTTATTTGTCATGTTTAATGACTGTGGGCGCAGTGGGGTAGTTTAGTGATTAAGCATTTGCTTGTCATACCAAAGACCTGGGGTAGATTCCCCAAATGGGTAATATGTTTGAAGCCCATTTCTAGGGTCCCCCCTGCCGTGATCTTGCCAGAACATTGCTAAAAGCGGCGTAAAATACAACTCACTCAATTATTGACTGTGGATATAGCTGTAAGAGGGCTGACTGTTGTAAAACCTCACAATCTCACTCACTTGTATCGTGTCTGTATTCATTTAATTAAGCACAATCATGTTCTTACCATGCTTACTGATCATTTGGGTAAGAACCTAAAGACAATGTTGTGGCTCTGATTACATTTAATTTCAATATAAGATAGGGCTAAAGCAAGCATTTTCTCTTTTTTTTAAAAAAAATCCTGCAACTATGTTAGAGAACTACTGTAAAGTTTGAAATGTTTGGTATATATTATTTATGCTCTTTGTTCTCACAAAGTGACAATGACTGCCACAGAAAAAAAGTGAGAGTAGGCACCTTAAAAATTAGGATCTGTTAGTTTTGAATTAACTTAACTATTTAGAGCAAGAAATTACTGAGTGCAAATGCAATAGATTTAATTACATGTAAATTGTTATGAGGTGATTTCCAAATTGAAATGCTCGAATTGCTCCCTTTCCCCTTTATATAGACTTGTACAGCCAGCCTTCTAGAAACAGTCCCCTCCAGAAGATTCTCGAATGATCAAACATATACTGAACAACAAATGTTCCTGTGACATTGAATAAGATTTAATGCAAAGTTACATTTTTTACCAAATCTGAAACAATTTCGGTTTGCAACAGGTAAAAGACTCCTGTAAGTGTTCAAAAGGTTTAATTTGCCATACTGACTTCAGAAAATGCGTGATTTCATAAAAAAACATGAACATGCCAAACTGTCAATTTACAAATCAATAGCATGTGTGTCCACCTCTGGTTGTGATGCAAGCAACACATCTTCGTCTCATGGAATGGACCAGGCGTCGCACAAAGTCTTGTGGGATATCTGTCCATATCTGTTGGAGCATGTTTTGAAGTTCCTGGAGTGTCTGTGGAACACCTGGTTGACATCGAAGGCCAGGGGATGACATTCACGTTGTTTTGTTGAAGAGAATCCTGAACAAGTCGAGCAATATGAGGCCGGGCGTTGTCATGCTGAAAGGTAATGCCTGGGCCATGATGACGCAAAAACGGTAGAACAACAGGGCCGATGATCTCGTCGCGGTAGCGCTGTCCATTGAGATTTCCCTCTACCACTATCAAACGGGTCCTCTGTCTTGCTGTAATCCCACCCCATACCATAACGCTGCCACCCCAAAACTGATCTTCTTCCATGGCACAATGATAGATGTAACGTTCACCTCGACGTCAGTAAATTCGAA
The DNA here is from genome assembly GCF_022045235.1 of Haliotis cracherodii. Classification (NCBI taxonomy): domain Eukaryota; kingdom Metazoa; phylum Mollusca; class Gastropoda; order Lepetellida; family Haliotidae; genus Haliotis; species Haliotis cracherodii. The sequence goes on from NW_027266286.1 coordinate 39,583,194, forward strand.
TCCGTTCGTCGCTGTGGCTGAGGTGAAAACAAGACTCGTCAGTGAATAGTCTGCACCACTGTAGACGTGCTAGACGGTGGTTTCCTGTCAAAATGGGACGTCTGGCGGGTCTTCTGGCTACAATCACTGCACATCTGGAATGTCACTGGATTGTCTGGTCCAGTCTCGCTTATTTACAGACCGCCGTCATTAAGCTGGAATATTGCTGAGTGCTGCGTTAAACAACTAAGAAAGAAAGAAAGTATGTTAGACATGCTACTGTTTCAGATGTAAGTATTTACAGCTGCAGATGAATCGGAGCCTAACAAGCGGCCGCAGATCTGGCCGTCAGGAAGCTACTAAAGAAGTAAGCCATTCCGAAACTATTGGAGATCAACAAGACCAAGGTTTTTTATTCTCTGGTATTCTTAGTTCCGAAGAAGAATTCACCCGACATGAGGATGATAATAGACTTAAAAGATCCTCAAGAAATCATTCCTGGTACCTCCTCCAAAGTTGGAATCCATGCTTTGACGACAGGAGTTCCAGGTCTTACCATTTGGGATATCAATAGCCCCTTGGCTGTTTACCAGGAACACAGCGCCAGTCATCAGATTTACCCACCTCCAGATGGTACGAATGCATGGTTACCTGGACGATTTCCTGGCAGAAGCTCAGTTACCCCAGAACATGATATTTCTGGTTCAGCTTATGATCTACCTAGGCCTCCTAGTCAATCACTCCAAGTCCAAGACCACTCCGGTTCAAGATATCGTATACATCGGAGTGCATTTCCAACTCCAGAAGGGATATCTATGTCTACCAGAGGATCGATTCGTCAGGACTGTTACTATGATTCAATCCCTATCAATTCAACCCAGCAGGTCTCTAAGGTGGTGGATGTCTCTTTAAGGCAACCTAATGGCTCTACAAGATATGACCTTCAGAGGAAGGTTGATGTTACATCCTCTGCAAACATGGATCATGTCCACCCTAGATCCCACACCCTAGGGTTCAAGACTCAGTTACCTCCCAACTTATTACAGGACCTGCTTTAGTGGACTCACAGAGAGCATTTGATGAGCGGCATTCCTCTGACTTCTCCAACGCCTGAACACCATCTATTACAGACGCGTCAGATTCGGGATGGGTAGCCCATATGGACAATCTCACTGTACAAGGATCTTGGAGCACTAGAGAGAGGATCCTACATATCAACTGCAAGGAAATGAAGGCCATTTATTATGCCATCCTGGCATGGAAGATACGTCTCTCCCAATCGTCCGTCCTCATGGCCGAGGACACCACCATAGTAGTGGCATGCACCTTGATTTTGACCCCCCAATAATTATATTATTGAGGATTTCTTGGGCCTGAAAATAGAGACCCAGGTAAACCACTGCTTTTGTTCAAATGTTTGCTGATTCAAAGATCATATGCCCAGACGTTGCCCCCAACCTATCCCTTTCAATAGATGATAAAATGTCAACTTGTGTAGGCTACTTTAATTACTTTACCAGTGGTCATACATAGTGTCATGAGCAATACATGTGTGTGCATTAAACTGATGTAAATATGGCAAGTAAATAGGCTTGACCAGAGCTGAAAGACTTTTTTCTTTGCACAAACTTATGGCTAAAGTCACTGACTGGTATGATCTTATGTGCATTCCATAATGGCTCTCTCAATATCAGTATTGTGCTGAATATATCTTGTTCTTACCATTTTCCCTAGAAAATGATCTCTTGGTTCAAGTCTGATGGTGGTATGTTATGAACCACTGACAGAAACATTGTATTTCAGGGGGGTCATATCAGAAGTCCTACACTACCCTCAAGGACTTCGACAACATTCGCCTGGTGTGATCCCATTGTAGAGGAAGATGTTCTAGCTACCAGTCAGGATGACCCCACTGCATTTGTCCGAGACCATCTCACACTCCCTGCCCATCTCAAGTCTCCATCCCCAGGTGGGGATGAGGGAGGGCAGGAACCAACTCGTGCGGGAAGGAGTGAGAAAATTGTGTGGGTAGATGCCCTCAACACCTGGGTCCCATACAGAAAGGTATGTCTCGTATCTGGAGTATTCTTAAAAAATTTAACTATTCAGTTCAAGTTCTTGTAAGTGAAATTGCCATAAATATTTTCTAAGGCTTCCATTGCTGGAACTTGGCTTAAAGATGGAATAATAATATGAAACATACTTTTCATGTGGGATATGATTCACGGCAAGATCCACTTAAAGATTCTGAGAATGGAAATAAAACTTTCATGAGTGTATGTATTTTCTATTTGGAATCATGATGATGTGAAGAAAAAAACTATTTGACAGCACATACAATATGCTTATATGTTCCTCAGTACTTAGGTAATGATGTTGTTAGAGAGATTAAAATCTAGGTGAAAGGTGTATGAGACGATTGACAGGAATACGAACCCTGAACCTTTTGAATGTTAAGCCACTGCAGAATGCTCAGCCACTGGGGACTTGTGTATATATATTTATGATTCTTGCAAATCCTCTACCTCTATTACATCTTTGCCATAAATCCTGTATTTTGGCTTCAGTTACACTAACTAAATTTTCAGATTTTCAACAGGCATCCTCTTCACTGTCAATTACACACAATTAGTTCTCCCTGAATAGCACTATAGCAACCCAAGCTATGACGTGCATAATGGAGGAAAACTTCCCTTCTTTCCTGTGTGTGCTAGACGCTATAGTTGTAATGATCGAGCACTTGGTCAGTCACATTTAATCTAAGATTGTTCTATGGTTTTCTAATAAAACAGATATATGAAATATAGGTTAGACCACAAGGACCCAGTGTCTAATCTTTGAAATGGGTAGTTAAACCACGAGGTGCACAGCGCCGAGTGGTTTAATCAACCATTTCAACGATAAGACACTGGGGTCCGAGTGGTCTAACATACTATAACCATGTCCAACATTTATGGCACCTTAAATGCTTTAAAAAAATTGTTTTCTTAAAGGTATTTTGAAAGATATTCATGAACTCTTTGCTCAACTGTGAGAACACTGTGTGAGTCGGCCCTTCGTGAAGCACGTGAAATGTGTTCCCTGAGCCTTTTGCACGTGCACCTCGCACTTTCCCAATTTGGGTTATGAAATGCATGTCCCGGGGCAAGTATACCATTCATTTTGGACCAACTCGAGCACATTTATCAATCAACTAAATATTACTTGCCCATGTTGATGGGCCTATTATGAGCAAATATAGCCCTGATCAAGATAATAGTAATTTCTTTTCTATCTGTTCGTTTCATTGAACCAAAAGCTACAAAATCACAAGTACTGTACAAATACTAGAATGCACAGAGTAACATACTGTATAAACATTGCATGAAACACATTTCGCAATTCATAAAGGGATAAGCACTTGGTCCTGATGTAAGTAAATATTTAGTTGTTAATTTCATACCCTATCTCCCATGTCGCCGTGGCAGAAGACTACATTCGTTAGCCTTCAGTGCGGACTTCTCTGGTTCGATTCCTGCTGGCGACAAATGTTTTTCATGAAATTTTTCTATCATCAAGACAAAAGATAGAGGAAAAAAGAAGTTCCGTCATTGCCAAGTGGTGTTTAACTAACAATTCAGTTAGTTTGACCACTGTCAAAGACAAAGCAGCCATGGTTTAAGTCATATTAAGAGCTGCTGATTGTAGCGACGATTGTACTTATTAAAGTATCGCTGGTGTGAGGTGTTTGTGAGATTGTCATGGAGTCTCCCTACCCCCTTGTGTGGCCATTTTATGATCATGGAAGATCCTCACAGAACAGACAGCATTGGCTAAGAAGAGTCCTTAGGCCAAGAGGCCGCATGGGAGGTATCTGTTCAGACCAGCCACGGCTGTACCACCTACCACAGATGACCATACGGACCAGCCAGGTATAAGCTCCCAAGCTTTACCCTCCCGAGAGACACGGGCATTTAGACCACAGCTACGGCTGTACGGCAGGACCGTTACGGGAGCGTCACATCAATCACATAGTCACCATCAACCGACGATATCCAAGCCGACTGCTCGGACCGCACAAGACTGTCCATGGTCTACCGACTGAGACAGAGTTTGCATCATGCGACAGCCTATCGGTTTGATGGAGGACCATTATTCCTGTACGGGTTCCGTTACACACGGGCAGTAATCACAAGCTGCACGGACCTTACTCGTAGCGGAGTCCTTGGACACCAGAGGATGCTGAACCGCACAGGAAATACGTTGAGTGTATGGATTATGACGAACATCCACCCCTCCCGGGAGTTACCCATGGTCAATCTGAGGCGGAATCGGACCTATATGAGGAGGTTAATCAGTCTGACGTTTCACTCCAATGGGATTATACAGAAGGAATGCTGGAATATGGAGGATATCATGCTCACACATCACACATCTCAACATACCCACCAGACATTGCCGTGGCCGAGTTATGCAGGCAAGCTGGTACATCAGGCTTCTGAAAGCCTACTCAAGCTCAGACATGATGACCGGCTAACCTTACCTCCATTGAAGCGGAAGTTGTATCAAACCCATGTTTCTCCACTTCCGGACCATCAAGTTTTGGACGAGGACTTTATGAAGCTAGTATGCAGTTTATTTGTTGATAATGTATCGGCAATGAAGTTTGTTACGGATAACGTAAGTCAGATTTTTGCTGACACAATGAAATAAAGCATTGAAGTGTTTAGTTTGATATAGCATACCAAACAAGCTCCTGTGTAATACCAATTTTATGAAATGAGTGAATAGTTCTGGTATCTGACGAGCGAGTTTCATAGAATTGGTTTTACACAGGACCTCGTTTCGTATTTTATTTATTACTTGCCATTTATAACATTTTGGAATTATACTGTTGAGTGTGAATAGGCTGACACCTACACGATCCATGGCATAATCCTATTGAGTTTGACAGAATAATACTTTAAACTCGCAAAAGTTGAAACGTATGAATTTAGTTCCATATAACGGGCCCTGCACCTCAAAGTTTACTATCACGCCACTATACCCGATGATGTAATTTGTGGAATTCTGTTGCACGATCCATCAGCGAGAAACAATGCCTTGTGATGTCAGCGTAGCAACAAGGTTGCTTGGATCATCGAGTGTGCATAAGCTCCTCTGTGAACTATCATCTCCACACGCAATGTCGTTGAATAAGCCAAGGGATGTTGAGAGCTCTCCATATTTGTTTATGAAACTTGTTACAAGAGTACATAAGCACGCATTTTGGTATTACACAATGTGTAATACAGCTGTATTTTGATTAAACTGGTGATCTCCTCACGGGCATGTAACAAAAATGTGTATTTTGCCAATCGATCTTTGTAAGAAATTTATTATGATTTCATCCTTTTTTATGCATGATTTACAACATGAAGGACACATTAACTACATTTAATCTATCTTAACCAATGATTAAACATAAAAGTTGAACACTCAAAAGCAGATACTGAAGGCGAATAAAATAAATATGTACAATGTTGTGTCTGCCACATATAGACTTTAATAGCATATTGTTTTGCTCCTCTAATTCAATGTGGAGCATAACCTGCTCCCGTGCCGTTTGTTCAAGTTGCATGCAGTGAATGTGTGTCTTTACATCTGTGTTGTCTAATGGAGTACACATTTTTCATCTCTTTTTTTTGGTACTTACATTTCATATCTGTAAATTATAAAGAGCTATGTAAAGCCTGTTAAAGCTGTTATCAAAATCTGTTTGGAGCATCATTGACGCATCATGTTAATGAGATCTGCTGCTTCTTCTTGTTAAACACGGTGTTGTATCAGCCCTGTGATGTCTATCTCACTCATGTCATGTGACACAGAATGAATACCTATATGAAGTGTGATGTCACCCACCTCAGTACTTTGCATTTCAGACGTGTCAAACAGACTCAAGCTGACATTGAGAAGGGCAGTAACTCTTTGTGGCTTATATTGGTTTAATATTGGCCCAATATGTCTTTTTGACACGTGAAGATCCGAATAGATCTTCAGCAACCCATGCTTGTAGTAAAAGGCGACTAACGGGATCGGGTGGTCAGGCTCGCTGACTTGGTTGAGGCATGTTATCGTATCCCAATTGCGTGGATCGCTGCTCATGATATCAATCACTGGATTGTCTGGTCCAGACTCGATTATTTACAGACCGCCGTCATATAGCTGGAATATTGCTGAGTGCAGCGTTAAACAACAAACCAACTAAACCAACCAACCAATATGTCTTTTGAAATAAACAACCTCTTTGGAACACAAACCTAATTCCAAGAATTAATTATTGAGTGTTTCTGAAATATTAGCCTGATTTCTTGCACTGGTGCTAGTGTCCAATACTATTACAGCCTCTGTGAGCATAAGTTAGGATGAACTAACTACGGGTCATTCTTCAATTAAATTGAAATGTTTTCATTATAATTCCTGACTTTGTTGGCTGTTCAAGTGGCTAACAATGTATTGTGTATTATGATTTCTCAAACACACCAGTCTCTTGAATGTGATTCTGATTCATAGTAATTAGTTGCATTTTGTATATCTTGGAGTGTCTGAAATTGCAATAATGGCATCTGTATAAACACTTGAATATTTTTTAATGCAAACACTGTACCAATACAGACTGTAATCGAGTAGTATGCCTTGAATTTGATAAACAAAATGGGAATTTATATAAGGGTAATGAAACCTGGGATTATTTATTAACTAGGGCCAACCATTAGTACAACAAGGATGAAAATATAGTACAAGGATGATAATACAGTACAACAAGGATGGGGGCGGTCGGGTAGCCAAGTGGTTAAGGCGTTCGCTCGTCATGCCGAAGACCCGGGTTCGATTCCCGACATGGGTACAATGTGTAAAGCCCATTTCTGGTGTCCCCCTCCGTGATATTGCTGGAATATTGCTAAAAGCGACGTAAAACCATACTCACTCACTCACTCAACAAGGATGATAACAGTACAATAAGAGAGATAATAGTAGTGAGTGAGTGAGTGTGTTGGGTTTAACGCCGCTTTTAACAGTATTCCAGTTATATCGCGGCGTTTCAGCTTAATGTGGGAGGAAAGCCCGAAGTGATGCAGGTCTCAGACCTTTACCATTCGTTGAAACCCACGAGCACGGGTATGGTGCTGACAAATCTAGAAACAATTGGGGGGAACCGGGATTCGAATCCACAATCATAGGTTTCTGGCGTGCCCAAGGGACGCAACTCTGCACAGCGAATTGCGGTGCCTTAGGCGACTGGGCCACCCGTGCCCCCAGATAATAGTACAATAGGGATGAACATATAGTACACGGAAGAAAATATAGTACAAGGATGACAATAGAGTACAACAAGGATGGGGTCGGTCGGGTAGCCAAGTGGTTAAAGCGTTCGCTCGTCATGCCGAAGACCCGGGTTCGATTCCCGACATGGGTACAATGTGTGAAGCCCATTTCTGGTGTCCCCCTCCTTGAAATTGCTGGAATATTGCTAAAAGCGGCGTAAAACCATACTCACTCACTCACTCAACAAGGATGATAATACAGTACGACAAGGATGATAATACAGTACAATTATAGTACAACAAAGATAATCACAGTACAATAAGAGAGATAATAGTAGTGAGTAAGTGAGTGAGTTGGGTTTAACGCCGCTTTTAACAATATTCCAGTTATATCGTGGCGTTTCAGCTTAATGTGGGAGGAAAGCCCGAAGTGATGCAGGTCTCAGACCTTTACCACTTCGGTGAAATCCACGAGCACGGGCATGGTGCTGACAAACCTAGAAACATAATCGGGGGGAACCGGGATTCGAACCCACAATCATAGGTTTCTGGCGTGCCCAAGGGACGCAACTCTGCAAAGCGAATTTCGGTGCCTTAGACGACTGGGCCACCCATGCCCCCAGATAATAGTACAATAGGGATGAACGTATAGTACACGGATGAACAATAAGGTTGGTTGGTTGGTTTGTTGTTTAACGCCGCACTCGGCAATATTCCAGCTATATGACGGCGGTCTGTAAGCAAATCCAGTGATTAATATCATGAGCATCAACGCAAACAATTGGGATAGATGACATGCATCTACCAAGTCAGCAAGCCAATACAATAAGGATGATATAACAGTACAAAGATGGCAATACAGTACAATAAGGATGATAAAGTATAACAAGGATGATAATACAGTACAACATGGTACAATAATGATGATACTACAGTATAATTAAATTTTCATGTGTTCATTGAAATTCCTATGTTCTGATTAGCTAAATTGGTCACATGTTATTGCCACGCCCACCAAGGCGCACTACTTTTATTACTTCGGAATGTCGGGGAATCCCAATATTACAGTCGAGGGAATTCTCTTTCTGCTCACGTGTATCGTCATGTACAAGACATTTAGCGACTTTCATGCATATTCATTGTCCAAACAAACCTTTGAAACTGAAGGCCGAGAGTGAATGAAACAGCAAACGTGCAGGCTCGCTCGCCTGTTTTTTTTCTGCTCGCCTCAGTTCAACTTTCATGTCTTCGGGTTTCATTTCTAACTAGCATTTTTCCAACTGTGTTTCACCGTAATCAGGGAAGTAATGTTTGAATCTGGCGGTAACTGACCATGTAATCTGAAACAGCCGCCTTCTCCCGGACATATTTTTTCCGTTTCATTACAGTTTGACTGTTGCAGTTCTTTTCGCCTCTTGTCTTAATTGACAGGTCCAATGAACATTGTTTTGATCCTGCTCTCCGTTGATTGGCTACTGACTGTGTAGGCGTGTCAAGTTATGTGCATAAATTAAACGATCACCTGATTCATGTCACGCTACCGTATGTATTCCTACACCTGGAATGTTTATCAATCTCATCATTTTTGTCTGTTTTGATATATACAACTGTTTTGGGTTAAACTATTGTAGATGTTTTATGTTGTCGAATTTAATTATAAGCATTGACTGTGTACTTTTTTTCGGTTCATTGAGGTATGAATCTAAAAACCAATGTGCAAACTTTTGTAAGAATCCGCTACGAGGAATCATATAGTTTGCACATTGGTTTTTCGATTCATACCTCAATGAACCAGAAAAAATACACAGTCAATCCTTAAATAACAAGGATGATAATACAGTACAATAATGATGATAATACAGTACAACAAGGATGATAACACCGTAAAATATGAGAGATAATAGTACAATAAGAGATAATACTAATAGTACAATTTAGTACACTGATGAACATATAGTACAAGGATAATGATACAGTACAATAAGGATGATAACACAGTACAATAAGAGATAATAGTACAATAGGGATGAACATATAGTACATGGATGAACATATAGTACAATGATGATGATACAATACAATAAGGATGATAACACAGTACAAAAAGAAATAATAGTACAACAGGGATGAACATATAGTACACGGATGAACATATAGTACAATGATGATGATACAATACAATAAGGATGATAACACAGTACAATAAGAGATAATAGTACATAGGAATCAACTAATACACTGATGATGATGCAATACAATATGGATGATAACACAGTGCAATAAGAGATAATAGTACAATAGGAATGAACATACAGTACATTGATGAACATATAGTACAAGGATGACAATTCAGTACAATTAGGATGATAACAGTGCAATAAGCATGATAAGAGATAATAGTACAATAGGGATCAACATATAGTACACTGATGAACATATAGTACAAGGATGATAACACAGTACAATAAGAGATAATAGTACAATAGGAATGAACATACAGTACACTGATGAACATATAGTACAAGGATGACAATGCTGTACAATTAGGATGATAACAGTGCAATAAGCATGATAAGAGATAATAGTACAATAGGGATCAACATATAGTACACTGATGAACATATAGTACAAGGATGATAACACAGTACAATAAGAGATAATAGTACAATAGTGATCAACATATAGTTCACTGATGAACATATAGTACAAGGATGATAATACAATAGAATTAGGATGATAACATGGCAAAATAAGGATGATAATAGTACAATTAAGGTGACAATACAGTACAATAAGGGTGATATAGTATAACAAGGATGATAATACAGTACAATATGGATGATAATGTAGTAAACTATGGATGATAATACAGTACAATATGGATGATATTGTAGTAAACTATGGATGATAATACAGTACAATATGGATGAAAATGTAGTAAACTATGGATGATAATACAGTACAATATGGATGATAATGTAGTAAACTATGGATGATGATACAGTACAATATGAATGATAATGTAGTAAAATATGGATGACAATACAGTACGATAAGGAGGATACAGCGTTAACCTGGACATTAAAAGATGGTACGTGTTGTTACTCTAGCCTTTGACATTAGGGGCTTAAACAAGGACTGGTCGGCTCAGAGTCAGTTTATTTTGTCTGAATGGGATATCCATGTTAAACTGCCCCATGCTATCTCTGTGGGCTAGCACTTGAAAACCTGAGCTTTCACTTCACCTCACCTCATTAATGGATCTATCAATATGCTGTGATCATGTTTTAGTTGTATATAATAAGTGAAATTTCCCATCGGCAACAGCCCTGCAGTGTAATGATTTAATCAGCTTCCCCATGGTTGTTCAGCAGGCGACCATGGTCAAATACAGTACAGCCAGGCCGACACTTGTCTTACAGGAAACATAAACATATCATTTTCATCATGTTTGTCACACTGATTTTATGAAATTCCTGTATTTCCTGAGTAAGAGCTTTCTTAATCCTTTTGAGCTCTCCTTTTGAAAAATGTACTGATCATGACCGCTGTCTTAGAAAAATCGCATTTGTTGTCACAATGAGATTTTGATTGACGCCAACAATGGCATCCAGATGACACATACAATACACTGGTGCGCGTGAAGTGATATTTGCACAAGTGCACATACGTTTTTTTATGAACTTGGTTACATGTATTTCTAAGCTATGGGTAATAAAGAATGATGTTACATTCCTGGATATATCTACTTTAGATCAAGACAGACAGTTTGTTGTTAGTGCAAAAGCACTTTATTGCTTCCAATATTGTAAATTACATAGGAGGTCAATGAATTAAGAGTGGTTAAGGCGTCACTATCATGTCGTTTGTTCTCGTTCTCACGTCCTGTAACATGTTTATCTAGAGCGCAACAGTTAAACACTGTGATTTATGGTCAGAGACTCAAAGTTGAATCATATTTGTTATTACATGACACTATCTTGTCACAGCTAGGAACTGAAATCTAGTGGATGAATCAAAATACCATTATCCTTACATTTGACAGTGCTCAAATAAATGTACCATGAGATGAGTAAAGTGTATATCCTAGCAATAGTTTCCATTGTTTAAACCTTCCATTTGTTCTCGACATTTTTTTCAGCATTAATTTACTAGGGGTATAGGGTGTCATTGTTGCCTGTTGAAGTTTGGAGAGATTTGTGAAGAGGTTGCCAAGTCCCCATAAGAGGAAACTATCTTTGTAGGGGGGATTGATGATTCGTCCACCCTTTGAAGGGAACGTCTTTCTGGTCACGTAATGATTTGTGATGACACTCTCCTGTCTCCTTGACGGATGACGACTGATCGTTGTTTTTCCTCTCCATGTTGGAATCCTGGTATGGGAGCGTGTTACCCCAATGCCAAGGGACTATCAATAGGTGGGATTGGTGAAGCTAATTCCTCAACCAATAGCATGTCAGGGTGATAAACTGACAGCACCTTCTCATCGGTGTTGTTGCCCACCCGTTGGCTCACAGATGCCTTGTCATATGGTTATAGAACCTGTCGTGGGCCTCGGGTCACAGATGCCTTGTTAGGTTGTTATGGAATCTGTTGTGGGCCTAGGGTCACAGATACCTAAAGATGCTTGTGTTAACAGCCACAATGTCTGTGTCATTTTCGTATGGACAAGAGGAGGATGAATTATACACCTTCCAGATGGACTGACAGATGATTAAGAAAGTAAAGTAAGGAATTTGATGACAGGCCCCCCCAAAATCATAATTTATTGGTGATAGAATTGAGACATGTATTTAAGATATGCTCTTATAATCTTAAGTAAGATCAAAACTTACATTTGAACGCAGAATACCAAACAGAAAGAGAATTCTGCAAATAAATAGTTTATTTCTATTTATGTGTAACTGGGTGGAAAGAAATGGTTTCTATACAGAGATGAGCTAAACATTGAGGAATAGCACCATAAAACTGTAGTCAGTCACAAGGAGGGTATTTGAGGGGAGAGATCTGCTCAGGCAGTCACTTTGAGAAACCGATCTGTCAGTAAGCTATAAAATACTAAGACAGTCCTTCTTGACTCAGTGGGGAATATGTACACGACCAACGCTGACATACAAATACTGATGGTGTATTTTTGCATATTAAGCCATATGGAAGTTTAGAAAGAGTGACTCAGTTGCTAGCCAAGACCACAGGAAAGTACATGTGTTTGCAGGAGGTCTTACAAGTCCAACAACTATACAAACAATCTGCAATAGAAATGAGATTGTCTCATCACAAGAACAAGTAATAATCCATATGAATGCTTTCACCAAGATTATGAAGATAAACTACCTTAACACCATATATCATTAAGAGTTTTACAAGGTGAAGTTTGACGTATATTGTTCTGGCTGTTGTGATAAGAATATGGCAACATCAATTCAGCAAGTATTAGAGGACATTCAAACTTTTTCTAGTGCTGACAAAATGAGGCGTAAACCTGTTCATGGGAAGTTATTCTTGTATCCATCGGAGATAAAGCGCCACGATGTTCTGCAGGACATGGCTATTACTGGCAAGCAGATGAGTTTGCCACAGATTTTGCCAAGTACTGAAGATATAAAACAGGATGATTCATATCGTGGCAATAGCAGTTCCTCAAAGAAATCCTCAACAGATTTGGATGTAGGTTCCACTTTTAATCATTTGTGTTGATTTTGCCTTTGCTTTTAACACTGTTTGCAGAGCTTGTTTGTTTCACTTTACTTTGTCTTCAAGTTTCAGATGAAGCTTCAGATGTCCTGATGCAATATTGATTGCTTTGAAGCATTTTGATATTGCTACATAAAAGCCATTGGTCATCATGGTTAAGTTACATTTTGACTTCTTATTACATTTTAATACTACAGTATGTTAGGACCAAAAGAATACAATTCATCAGCTTCAATTCATATTTATTAGAGAGATATTTTCTGGCGTATACTTGAAAGTAGACATATATTCTGGAATGTTTTGAAATAATGTTTTTATTTTATTACGAACTAACGAGAAATATATATTTCTGTACAGTTCACATACATGGCAATTTACGGCAAGTACTGTAAACTACATTTATAATGAACATGCTTATAACAAACTGACGGATATAACAAACTGTGTCTTAGCCCCATCCATTTTCTGTATATATGCTTATAACAAACTCCGGGTTATAACAAACTAAAATTAGTGGTCCCTTTGAGTTTGTTATAACCGTAGTTTACTGTAAGTTGACTTCAAATGTCTTTCTTTATGACGTCACAGCACAATTGCATCCTAGCACCCATAAGGTTCCTTTTCTCCAGGTGGGGCATAATTATGTACCTTTCCAAAGTGTAAAGTTTCTTTAGAAATATGAAAAACATTTATACTGATTGGTAGTTTATATGTTCCCCATACTGGTAATTGTTGTTCACACTGTGGTATGTGATGATGTCACATATAATGCTAATAACGTAAACAGTAGGGTTCTAATCTGAGACATCACCTGGTATTTCTACAACAAACAAATAATTTCAAATAAAGCAGAAATAATTTTTTATTGAAATGTTGATATAGTCATGACCCTAAGATATTAAACGCTGAGAAGACCCTAAGGTGTATGAACTACATGTTGTTCATGTTGGTTTTACAAAAAGAAAGAAGTTTTCTTGGCCAGTAATACATCCATTTATCTTTGAGCATGACTAGAAAGGATTTAATTATAAACTCTCCAAATAACAAATTAGGAAAGCAATAGGCTCTCATGTCTGAGGGTAGAAACAACCCATGTGTGGTATTTGTGGCAGGATTAAGAGTGTGCTGCGTTAGGTTTCCTGACAACCTATGAGAGATCAAATTGGCTGGTTAAGTAAATACAGCACATTTCCTTGTACAAGCTGCCCTAAGAGTGGAGACTCCACAGGTCATAGTATATACCAACAATAGTCTGTCATTTTTACCTCTAGTCCAAAGCAAAATGTCTTTCTATTTTATAAGTTCAGCTAATATCACTTTCAGTCCTTGTGTTAACAGTAAAATCTACTGAAAATGATGCCAAGAGACATACTGGGGCGAGTAGACTCAATACTTTGGGTCAAGTCTGCAAATAATTGAGGTGGGACCAGAGAAATCTGTGGTCCACAATATGAGCATCATCAAACTCTGCATGGTAACACACAATCAGCCAGTCATAGAAGCTGTCAAGCATGAGGTACTCAACACCTATTCACACCCAGAATCCCCACAGGGTCACCATTTTCAGGCATTTATTTGATTTCTTGGTTCTCTCTCTTTAACCTGTTAGGGTATTTAGCCATGTGTTCACATAAATATCGTAATTATAAATATTATTTTGATAGTATATTGTGTACTTTTTCCCTGTAACTCTGCAGATGTTTTCGTCAACATGTCAAACCTATCATGCCTCTTTTTTCCTAGGATAAGGAAATTCATTGGGAAGTTCTCAGGAACTTCGCTCTGAATATTGTCTGGTATATATTTAAAGTAAATGACTTTTTCAGAAATGTTACTGGTAAATTGTTTTCTAGTGGAGGTGACAGTTTTCATTTTAGTATGTGTATCAAACCTCTTACTAGCCTAGTAATAGTAGTATGGTATTGATGTCAAGTACTAACATGTTTTCGCATTTTAAAAATTTATTCCAAGATATGCATACCGATTTCTCTCGTGATATTACGAAAGATGGTGTAGATTATCCTTTTGATGATGTCACATGTTCTATCCTTGACAGCCGTATAACTGAAGACGAGGTGTTGCAAGCTATCAATCAATTAAAAAACTGCAAGTCGCCAGGAAATGATTCTCTTATTTCTGAATTTTTCAAAGCATCAAGTGATTTAATAGTACCATACCTAACAACCTTGTTTAACATTTTATTTGAAAATGGTTCGTTTCCCGAGTCGTGGTGTACTGGTGTTATTATACCTCTGCATAAGAAGGGCGATTACTCAAACCCCAATAACTACCGTGGTATCTCCTTGCTCAGCACTTTTTGTAAACTTTATGTATCTGTACTTAATTCAAGACTTACGTTCTGGTCTGATGCGTATGATAAAATTTGTGACTCTCAAGCTGGTTTTAGGAAAGGTTATAGTACTATTGATAATATATTTATTCTGCAGTCTGTAATCCAGCATTATCTGTCTAAGAAGCGTGGTAAATTATATGTTCTTTTTGTTGACTTTAAAAAGGCTTTCGATTTTGTAAATAGATCTAAACTTTGGCTAGTTCTTAAATCCAGAGGTGTGTCCCCAAAAATGTTAATTGCATTAGAATCCATCTATTCCTGTGTTAAAAGCTGTGTTAAGATCAGAAATTATTTTACAGAATGTTTTGATTGCCCTCTAGGACTTCGGCAAGGCTGCGTAATGAGCCCATTCTTATTTTCTATTTTTATAAACGACTTAGCTTTGTATATAGAATCAACATGCACTCCAGGTGTACAGCTACACCCTGACACTGTACAGATTTTTCTATTGTTGTTTGCTGATGATGTTGCACTTATTGCTGATACTGTGTATGGCCTTCAAAAACGCATAAAAGCTCTGGAAAGTTTTTGTAGTAACTATCATCTAACAGTCAACTTGGATAAAACTAAGGTAGTGGTATTTAAAAACGGGGGTATTTTATCAAAATATGAAATGTGGTATTTCAAAGGTCAAAAACTTCAGTGTGTAAGTTCTTATAAATATCTCGGTACCATTCTTTCAAAAACTCTCTCCTGGTCTTTGCATGTTAATAGTGCTGCTTTACAAGCTAAAAAGGTCCTATTTGGTGTCATTAAATCTCTAAAAATGCTTCAACCTCTTCCTTATGACTTGTTTTTCAAAATTTTTGATTCTAAAATATCTCCAATTCTTTTATACGGTGCCGAGATTTGGGGTGTAGATACCTACAAAGAATTAGAGCAAATCCAGATACTAGCATGTAAACGCTTTCTTGGGGTTAAACAATCTTCATCAAATCATGTGGTTCGGGGGGAATGCGGAAGGTACCCTATGTACATATGTGCTTATAAGCGTGTAGTTACTTATTGGTACAGAATTTTACATTTGCCTGAAAATAGATTAGTTAAGAAATGTTATAGATTATTATTACTTGATGTTAATAATGGTAAGATCAACTGGGTCTCTAAAATCAAACACATTCTCTGTTCGTTTGGTTTTGGCTACATATGGGAGATGCAATTTAGTAATAATAGTAGAAGCTTTATCTTGGAATTTGTAAACCGTTTAAAAGCCTCGTCTGAGCAAGATTGGCATGCAGCTGTTTCATCTAGCACTAAATCCAAGAGTTACTCTCTTTACAAAATTTCATTTGGCTTAGAAAGCTATATCAAGGTAGTAAATGTTTCAAAATTCAGAGCTGCTCTTGCTCAGTTGAGATGCTCCTCCCATCGGCTGCGAATTGAGACCGGTCGATATATTAAGGAAATTAGAGAACAGAGACTGTGTTTGATGTGTAACCAGAATTTTATTGAGGACGAATATCATTTTGTGCTTGTATGCAATGCTTATAATAATTTAAGAGCTGAATACATTCCTCCTAAATATTTTACAACCCCTTCTAAAAATAAATTTAATGCTCTTATGTCATCCACTAACTCTATAATCATACGAAATCTAGCAGTCTACGTTTACAAAGCTTTTCGACTTCGTTCATTACATACAGTCTAAATATTTATTTGTGTATATGCATGTGTATGAATGTGTATGGATATGGATGTATATGTAAACTAGTGGTAATTCTTTTTTCTCCCTCTCTCTGTAAATACTTCTGTGTAATAGGCCTACGGCCTAACACTTTTTGTGAATAAACAATAACAATAGTCAATGTTAAATCATCAACGGTCCATGTGGGCAGTTAGAATGCATGGATAGTTTGAATAATAATTGCAACCCTAAAGCCAGCATTTAAGATTGTGTATGATTATTGGGAATACCCTACATCTATTGCATGAGTGCCAGCAACCCATGCTTGCCGTAAAAGGCGACTATGCTTGTCGTAAACAGCCACTAACGGGATCGGGTGGTAAGGGTGACTTGGTTGATGCAAGTCATTGTATCCCAATTGCATGGATCGGTGCTAATGATGTCACTACTGGATTGTCTGGTCCAGACTTGATTATTTACAGACCACCATTAAATAGCTGCAATATTGCTGAGTGCGGCGTTAAACAGCTAATAAACAAAAAAAACAAACATGAGTGCTAATAATTCTTATTTTGGCTTCAGTCACACGAGGTATCACCAGGGGCCTATAGCAGTAGTTTATTTTTCTTCATTTGGTGCAGTGTTTTAGTAGTACAAAATGCTAGGCTGCCATCAGGACCCACAGTCTTCAGAAGCTGCAGGCCCTGACTAAACTCTTCAGGCCCAAATTTATTATTAAGAAACTGCAGCTTATTGTGATAAAAATAAACCAACATGTAAATTTACTGCAGGCCATAAGGACCCATACAAGTTTGAAACTATGTGTCCAACACGAGATCCACCTGCCATGGGCCGACGGGCCGACGCTTATTTCGAACACTGTCCAACCAGAAATCAGCACTTAATTTTACCCCATGAGCACTGATCACATCAGTCGGAGTCACTTTTTCCTGTGTATGCCTACATGTTGGGTGTTATTATTGTCATGGAGTCACTATCTAGTTTGCAACCAGTCTAAAAACATGTTTACTCAGTGGTAACATATTTTTTATGTTTAGAGTTATTTTCATAAAGTTACAAGTGTGTTAGAACTCTTGATAGCGACCCAGAGTCCTACTTCCAACTGTGTGATGGGACATCCACACAGTCATTGCTGGAAGTGCAGGGAGGATAGAAGACTCATTAGCCACAACTGTATTCAGCGGATGGCTAATTGTCGACTTCTTCCAAGGCCAAGATGGCAGTGGAGATGACTAAGAGTATCACAGCTATGTCTCCACCAGCCATAATGGATTCATCAGAAATTCCAGGTTGAAGAATGATTGACGCTACCTATCAGGCTGTACTGTCCCTACCACCTGCACTGATTACCTTGGAGGACATTACCCAGCTGCTACTTGTATCTTAGTGTAATCTGCAGGAGGAAATGGCCTAGCAGATAGCTACTGTGAAATCTTATCTTGCAACTGTTTGGCAACAGGACACCACTAGCCACAGCAGTACCGAAGCGGACATCCATCAACTCCCTGGGCAAAGAGACCACGTAGTGAGGAGGAGGTGGTGCAGTCGGGTAACGGAAGAAGGAGTGAAACCCCTGCCGTACCCTCTACTCAGATAAAATGTGCCTTCGTCACCGCCAGGATGGATACCCTTGGCCACAAGGCCACTGTGAGATGGGTTGCATACCATGGCTCAATCATCACTTAATGCTATTCTACCACCAGCATTCCCCATGGCCATAGACCATGTGTCGTTTAGCATATCGGTTCATGGTATTGTCGCAGAGCTAGGATAACTATAGGACATGGTGGATCAAGTTCCAGGACAGCGGACGAGTGTATAATAGTGAAACGTTACACCAATCTATCATCAAGCACAGCTTGAGAAACCAGTATTTGCTGCTTAAAAAGATCCAGGCCTTGTATACATTAAAATCTTTTATCTTACAAGATATCCAGCCAGAACTACATGGCATATACAGTCTACGACCAGTAGTAGCAGCCCAGTCAACGTCCGCCAATAACCTTCTCCCTTTGCAAGGAAGAAACGTGGGAAGAAAGTGGGAATGGGCGATGTAGTGCATTAATCCTCAGCAGTTGTCCTTAGGTGGTGAGTTAACCTTCCATACCAAATTGTCTAGTAAGTGTGAGACTAGTTTAAGGTTAGGTTAACAAGGTATCATAAATGTCGTCACAAACACCAGAAGTGACATCACTCACTCATGCACTTTACGGTGGGTTAGGTCACCAATTTCCAGCCTACGACAGACACAGAGTGGGGAAATAAATGCCAATGTAATAGTAAATCAATTCTGGCCCTCATCCAATAGAGATAGAGTATTCACAGGAATTATCAGTATCATTAATAATATAAAGTGAACAAATATTTTCATGAGATTTACTCCCCAGCCATTTCGATTTATCGTAACACCCCCTATTTTGGACCCCTCTCTTTTATAAATGTTGGATCCGCCCTTGGTATACATGGTTAGGAATGATCTATAAGCGAGCTTCAAATGCTTCTGTAAAAGTTTCTTCATAGATGTTTTGTGGATGAGTTTGGTTTAATCCTGCTTTGAACAGTATTTAAGTTATATTTTATACAGCATGTCAGTTTAATGTAGGAGGAAAGCCCAAAGTGATGCAGGTCTGGCACTTCCACTACATCAGCTAGACTTTAGAGCATGAATAAGGTGCTTGCAAAACAAAGATCATAATCAGGGTGATTCTGTGATTCGATACCACTGTCATTTGATCCTATCAGCCCTAAGGGACTGAACTCTGCACAGTAAAATGCAGTACTTAAAACAACAGGCGGACTTGTGCCCCATCTTAATCTTTGAATAATTACATTGGGATTAATCTTTGACAGGCTACACAATATTCACTTGTTGTCATGCTCATGTGCCCATGAGTGTTTCAAGCAGATTCTGTACACAAGTGAAATTGCTATGGCTTGGTTTTGAGTCTGTGCCAAATCTCCTATAAAGTGACAGTGACAGTGGCAGTGGCACCATTAGAATTCCAAGTTCACACCTTGTAACCAGACCAGGTAAGCTTCAATTTTGTAAAGCATGTCGGGAAGAAGCAATTCCATGTTGCAAAATATTTATGAGCCTCATTTATCACCTTTAACAGGCAACTTTTCTATTCTTGGCTGATGGATTTTCTTTGTTAAAAGGTTGCTATTTGAAGGTGTCCTGGACACATATTGGATAACCCAGTAGTGAAAGTTGGTATGTGGTTAATATGAAGATGGATTGTAGTGTTAGTACATCCTGAGTCTTGAACAACATTGCTGAAACTTATTGACCAGTGGAAACTGAAAAACTTGGTATGCATCATCAAATATCTCTTTGGGGATTAGTCAGCCATTTTCTATCCTACAGTGTTGAAATAATGGGGGTTCCTGGGGTCTACTATTTGAATCTGAGGACCCCCTGAATCTTTATCTGTAACATTAAGGTATGACAGGAACAGTGTTCAAAATTAGCGCCTGCCCGTAGGCCCGTGGCAGGTAGATCTTTTGTCAGGCCTTCAGTTTCAAATTTGTATGGACCCTTATGCCTGCAGTAAATCCATGTGGGATTTAGTTGTCAAAGTAAGTTGCAGTTTTCTTACTGAGGTCCTGAAGAGTTTAGTCACAGCCTGCAGCTTTTAGAGTTTGAAAGCATGCAATTTGGATGGGTCAGGCATTGGTTCCCAATCACTTGATAGCCGCAGATGGAAATAATTATAGGAAAGTATTTCTTTCTGAGTCATGGTTTGCAGGCACTTTCAGATAATGTCATGGTTTTCTCAGATGCAAAATATTGCATGACAGTTGAGACAGGATGCAAATAATTTGCATTGTTTGCAAAGATGTCATGAAACCTAATTCAGTTATATATGACCATATAAACCTGCAAGCATTTAATCTTCTACCTCTAATTTTTTCTCCTCACTCCATAATGAGCAAAAGGCTTCATAAGTACTTCATATTTGATTTGTTTGTGTTTGTTGGTATTTGCTGGTGTAGTATTCACACTTGGACACTGTTATCATGTTTGGAACCACCAGACATCACTGAGAGTTACCAGCACTCACAAGACCGCCTGCGTGGTCTAGTGGAAGAGTGTCCGCCAAGAGAACGGAAGGTTGGGGGTTCAACTAGGTCACGTTATATCAAAAGATGTTAAAAGAAGGTACTTGGTGTTACCCTGGCTGACACTTGTTAGGGCCCAAATGAAGGAATAGTCGGCTTTGAGTCAGTATACTGTGTCTGAGTGGTATATTCATGTTAAATTGCGGCATGGTGTCTCAGTGAGCTAGCACTATGTCAACGATATTAGTCTGGACTAGTACAAGCAGCCACACACAGACACGTGCATGCACATTGCTATATAAGTGCAATAACCCTGTTTCACCTCACTTCTCCCAGCACTCACGTATAGAATAGTCCAAGTTAATCGCTGTGATGTCAACAAATTCAAGTTAAAATGTAAGAGTTGCTTCAATTATCGAAGTATGTGTATGGCAGTGCTTTGTGGGCAGAAACAAAATGGACAAAGAGAGTGTTTTAGGGAAAACAGAGAACTTGAAATTTGGAGCTCTATTTCCTCTAGGTTAATGAAAACATATTTACCACTATATCAGTTGTAGTTTTATCACGAGTGGTACATGTGGTTTTCATACATCCAACGTTAGATTATGTACAATGAGCCATACACGCGTGGGGTAAAAACCTAACGAGGGATTCATAAACCCCCATGTACCCCAAGTGATCCAGCCACAACGAATTTATCTTACAGACATGTTTTAATATGACATTAAAAAAGAATTAAAACAACTTTAAAATTGATAGACAACTGCTGTTCGATTAAACTGAGGTTAACTTTTGCTATGTCACGTGACTTCCATTGACATTGAGCGTGTGGCTTTTTTCTTTGAAGCAGGTTATAGGGATTTATCAAGATCACATGAACCAATCAGATCTCACTTCCCTTGTTTTTTGAGTAGATTGATACAGGAGAATATTCATGTGATATCAAGAACTTAACTACAGTCAGTTACTGATCTGCTATGTGTCAACCCTTCCCAAACTTTACTGTAAGCTAGGTGCTTTAAGTTTATTATATGGATGAAAAGACTTTACATATATAATGACAACTTTTTTATGGCTAATCTCAAGAGAAAATGAAAACTGAAATAAATTTCATGCAATATGTGTTGTCACTTATTTCTTCCCATTACCATGACCGTGAATACATATACATTAAATGTAAGAATAGGATATAGATTGTGCATGTCAAGAGAATGTCTATTACAGCCAGTTCAGGATAAGGCGTACCTCAGCTTTGTCAACACTCCGCCTGTCATTGAGAAGTGCTTCACAACAGTGTGCAGACAGGTGAATATGTTCACAGTGTTACCACAGTGAGGTACTAGCGTACATGTCGTCCAGTATCAGTCCCACTTACTACCACCATTGGTATCTGTATAAATACCAGGGCAGTCACACTTACTACCAACGTTGGTTATCTTTATAAATACCAGGGCAGTCAAACTTACTACCACCGTTGGTTATCTTTATAAATACCAGGGCAGTCACACTACCACCATTGGTATCTGAATAAATACCAGGGCAGTCACACTACCACCATTGGTATCTATAAATACCAGGGCAGTCACACTTACTTCCACCATTGGTATCTGTATAAATACCAGGGCAGTCACACTTACTACCACCGTTGGTTATCTTTATAAATACCAGGGCAGTCACACTACCACCATTGGTATCTGAATAAATACCAGGGCAGTCACACTACCACCATTGGTATCTATAAATACCAGGGCAGTCACACTTACTTCCACCATTGGTATCTGTATAAATACCAGGGCAGTCACACTTACTTCCACCATTGGTATCTGTATAAATACCAGGGCAGTCACACTTACTTCCACCATTGGTATCTGTATAAATACCAGGGCAGTCACACTTACTACCACCGTTGGTTATCTTTATAAATACCAGGGCAGTCACACTACCACCATTGGTATCTGTATAAATACCAGGGCAGTCACACTTACTACCACCATTGGTATCTATAAATACCAGGGCAGTCACACTTACTACCACCATTGGTATCTATAAATACCAGGGCAGTCACACTACCACCATTGGTATCTGTATAAATACCAGGGCAGTCACACTACCACCATTGGTATCTATAAATACCAGGGCAGTCACACTTACTTCCACCATTGGTATCTTTATAAATACCAGGGCAGTCACACTACCACCATTGGTATCTGTATAAATACCAGGGCAGTCACACTACCACCATTGGTATCTGTATTAATACCAAGGCAGTCACACTTACTTCCACCATTGGTATCTATAAATACCAGGGCAGTCACACTTACTTCCACCATTGGTATCTGTATAAATACCAGGGCAGTCACACTTACTACCTCCATTGGTATCTGTATAAACACCAGGGCAGTCACACTTACTTCCACCATTGGTATCTGTATAAATACCAGGGCAGTCACACTACCACCATTGGTATCTGTATTAATACCAGGGCAGTCACACTTACTCCACCATTGGTATCTATAAATACCAGGGTAGTCACACTTACTACCACCATTGGTATCTGTATAAATACCAGGGCAGTCTCACTACCACCATTGGTATCTGTATAAATACCAGGGCAGTCACACTTACTTCCACCATTGGTATCTATAAATACCAGGGCAGTCACACTTACTACCACCATTGGTATCTGTATAAATACCAGGGCAGTCACACTTACTACCACCGTTGGTTATCTTTATAAATACCAGGGCAGTCACACTTACTTCCACCATTGGTATCTGTATAAATACCAGGGCAGTCACACTTACTTCCACCATTGGCATCTGTATAAATACCAGGGCAGTCACACTTACTTCCACCATTGGCATCTGTATAAATACCAGGGCAGTCACACTTACTTCCACCATTGGTATCTATAAATACCAGGGCAGTCACACTTACTTCCACCATTGGTATCTGTATAAATACCAGGGCAGTCACACTTACTTCCACCATTGGTATCTGTATAAATACCAGGGCAGTCACACTTACTACCTCCATTGGTATCTGTATAAACACCAGGGCAGTCACACTTACTTCCACCATTGGTATCTGTATAAATACCAGGGCAGTCACACTTACTTCCACCATTGGCATCTGTATAAATACCAGGGCAGTCACACTTACTTCCACCATTGGTATCTGTATAAATACCAGGGCAGTCACACTTACTACCACCGTTGGTTATCTTTATAAATACCAGGGCAGTCACACTTACTTCCACCATTGGTATCTGTATAAACACCAGGGCAGTCACACTTACTACCACCATTGGTTATCTTTATAAATACCAGGGCAGTCACACTACCACCATTGGTATCTGTATTAATACCAGGGCAGTCACACTTACTTCCACCATTGGTATCTGTATAAATACCAGGGCAGTCACACTACCACCATTGGTATCTATAAATACCAGGGCAGTCACACTACCACCATTGGTATCTGTATTAATACCAGGGCAGTCACACTTACTTCCACCATTGGTATCTGTATAAATACCAGGGCAGTCACACTTACTACCACCGTTGGTTATCTTTATAAATACCAGGGCAGTCACACTTACTTCCACCATTGGTATCTGTATAAATACCAGGGCAGTCACACTTACTACCACCATTGGTTATCTTTATAAATACCAGGGCAGTCACACTACCACCATTGGTATCTGTATAAATACCAGGGCAGTCACACTACCACCATTGGTATCTGTATTAATACCAGGGCAGTCACACTTACTTCCACCATTGGTATCTATAAATACCAGGGCAGTCACACTTACTTCCACCATTGGTATCTGTATAAATACCAGGGCAGTCACACTACCACCATTGGTATCTGTATAAATACCAGGGCAGTCACACTACCACCATTGGTATCTGTATTAATACCAGGGCAGTCACACTTACTTCCACCATTGGTATCTGTATAAATACCAGGGCAGTCACACTTACTACCACCGTTGGTTATCTTTATAAATACCAGGGCAGTCACACTACCACCATTGGTATCTGTATAAATACCAGGGCAGTCACACTTACTACCACCATTGGTATCTATAAATACCAGGGCAGTCACACTTACTACCACCATTGGTATCTATAAATACCAGGGCAGTCACACTTACTTCCACCATTGGTATCTGTATAAATACCAGGGCAGTCACACTTACTTCCACCATTGGTATCTGTATAAATACCAGGGCAGTCACACTTACTTCCACCATTGGTATCTGTATAAATACCAGGGCAGTCACACTTACTACCACCATTGGTATCTATAAATACCAGGGCAGTCACACTTACTACGACCATTGGTATCTGTATAAATACCAGGGCAGTCTCACTACCACCATTGGTATCTGTATAAATACCAGAGCAGTCACACTACCACCATTGGTATCTGTATAAATACCAGGGCAGTCTCACTACCACCATTGGTATCTGTATAAATACCAGGGCAGTCACACTTACTTCCACCATTGGTATCTATAAATACCAGGGCAGTCACACTTACTACCACCATTGGTATCTGTATAAATACCAGGGCAGTCACACTTACTACCACCATTGGTTATCTTTATAAATACCAGGGCAGTCACACTTACTACCACCATTGGTATCTATAAATACCAGGGCAGTCACACTTACTACCACCATTGGTATCTATAAATACCAGGGCAGTCACACTACCACCATTGGTATCTGTATAAATACCAGGGCAGTCACACTACCACCATTGGTATCTATAAATACCAGGGCAGTCACACTTACTTCCACCATTGGTATCTTTATAAATACCAGGGCAGTCACACTACCACCATTGGTATCTGTATAAATACCAGGGCAGTCACACTACCACCATTGGTATCTGTATTAATACCAAGGCAGTCACACTTACTTCCACCATTGGTATCTATAAATACCAGGGCAGTCACACTTACTTCCACCATTGGTATCTGTATAAATACCAGGGCAGTCACACTTACTACCTCCATTGGTATCTGTATAAACACCAGGGCAGTCACACTTACTTCCACCATTGGTATCTGTATAAATACCAGGGCAGTCACACTACCACCATTGGTATCTGTATAAATACCAGGGCAGTCACACTTACTCCACCATTGGTATCTATAAATACCAGGGTAGTCACACTTACTACCACCATTGGTATCTGTATAAATACCAGGGCAGTCTCACTACCACCATTGGTATCTGTATAAATACCAGGGCAGTCACACTTACTTCCACCATTGGTATCTATAAATACCAGGGCAGTCACACTTACTACCACCATTGGTATCTGTATAAATACCAGGGCAGTCACACTTACTACCACCGTTGGTTATCTTTATAAATACCAGGGCAGTCACACTTACTTCCACCATTGGTATCTGTATAAATACCAGGGCAGTCACACTTACTTCCACCATTGGCATCTGTATAAATACCAGGGCAGTCACACTTACTTCCACCATTGGCATCTGTATAAATACCAGGGCAGTCACACTTACTTCCACCATTGGTATCTATAAATACCAGGGCAGTCACACTTACTTCCACCATTGGTATCTGTATAAATACCAGGGCAGTCACACTTACTTCCACCATTGGTATCTGTATAAATACCAGGGCAGTCACACTTACTACCTCCATTGGTATCTGTATAAACACCAGGGCAGTCACACTTACTTCCACCATTGGTATCTGTATAAATACCAGGGCAGTCACACTTACTTCCACCATTGGCATCTGTATAAATACCAGGGCAGTCACACTTACTTCCACCATTGGTATCTGTATAAATACCAGGGCAGTCACACTTACTACCACCGTTGGTTATCTTTATAAATACCAGGGCAGTCACACTTACTTCCACCATTGGTATCTGTATAAACACCAGGGCAGTCACACTTACTACCACCATTGGTTATCTTTATAAATACCAGGGCAGTCACACTACCACCATTGGTATCTGTATTAATACCAGGGCAGTCACACTTACTTCCACCATTGGTATCTGTATAAATACCAGGGCAGTCACACTACCACCATTGGTATCTATAAATACCAGGGCAGTCACACTACCACCATTGGTATCTGTATTAATACCAGGGCAGTCACACTTACTTCCACCATTGGTATCTGTATAAATACCAGGGCAGTCACACTTACTACCACCGTTGGTTATCTTTATAAATACCAGGGCAGTCACACTTACTTCCACCATTGGTATCTGTATAAATACCAGGGCAGTCACACTTACTACCACCATTGGTTATCTTTATAAATACCAGGGCAGTCACACTACCACCATTGGTATCTGTATAAATACCAGGGCAGTCACACTACCACCATTGGTATCTGTATTAATACCAGGGCAGTCACACTTACTTCCACCATTGGTATCTATAAATACCAGGGCAGTCACACTTACTTCCACCATTGGTATCTGTATAAATACCAGGGCAGTCACACTACCACCATTGGTATCTGTATAAATACCAGGGCAGTCACACTACCACCATTGGTATCTGTATTAATACCAGGGCAGTCACACTTACTTCCACCATTGGTATCTGTATAAATACCAGGGCAGTCACACTTACTACCACCGTTGGTTATCTTTATAAATACCAGGGCAGTCACACTACCACCATTGGTATCTGTATAAATACCAGGGCAGTCACACTTACTACCACCATTGGTATCTATAAATACCAGGGCAGTCACACTTACTACCACCATTGGTATCTATAAATACCAGGGCAGTCACACTTACTTCCACCATTGGTATCTGTATAAATACCAGGGCAGTCACACTTACTTCCACCATTGGTATCTGTATAAATACCAGGGCAGTCACACTTACTTCCACCATTGGTATCTGTATAAATACCAGGGCAGTCACACTTACTACCACCATTGGTATCTATAAATACCAGGGCAGTCACACTTACTACCACCATTGGTATCTGTATAAATACCAGGGCAGTCTCACTACCACCATTGGTATCTGTATAAATACCAGGGCAGTCACACTACCACCATTGGTATCTGTATAAATACCAGGGCAGTCTCACTACCACCATTGGTATCTGTATAAATACCAGGGCAGTCACACTTACTTCCACCATTGGTATCTATAAATACCAGGGCAGTCACACTTACTACCACCATTGGTATCTGTATAAATACCAGGGCAGTCACACTTACTACCACCATTGGTTATCTTTATAAATACCAGGGCAGTCACACTTACTTCCACCATTGGTATCTGTATAAATACCAGGGCAGTCACACTTACTTCCACCATTGGCATCTGTATAAATACCAGGGCAGTCACACTTACTTCCACCATTGGCATCTGTATAAATACCAGGGCAGTCACACTTACTTCCACCATTGGTATCTGTATAAATACCAGGGCAGTCACACTTACTTCCACCATTGGTATCTGTATAAATACCAGGGCAGTCACACTTACTTCCACCATTGGTATCTGTATAAATACCAGGGCAGTCACACTTACTACCACCATTGGTATCTGTATAAATACCAGGGCAGTCACACTTACTACCACCATTGGTTATCTTTATAAATACCAGGGCAGTCACACTACCACCATTGGTATCTGTATAAATACCAGGGCAGTCACACTACCACCATTGGTATCTGTATTAATACCAGGGCAGTCACACTTACTACCACCATTGGTATCTGTATAAATACCAGGGCAGTCTCACTACCACCATTGGTATCTGTATTAATACCAGGGCAGTCACACTACCACCATTGGTATCTGTATAAATACCAGGGCAGTCACACTACCACCATTGGTATCTGTATAAATACCAGGGCAGTCACACTTACTTCCACCATTGGTATCTATAAATACCAGGGCAGTCACACTTACTACCACCATTGGTATCTGTATAAATACCAGGGCAGTCACACTTACTTCGACCATTGGTATCTGTATAAATACCAGGGCAGTCACACTTACTACCACCGTTGGTTATCTTTATAAATACCAGGGCAGTCACACTTACTTCCACCATTGGTATCTGTATAAATACCAGGGCAGTCACACTTACTTCCACCATTGGCATCTGTATAAATACCAGGGCAGTCACACTTACTTCCACCATTGGTATCTATAAATACCAGGGCAGTCACACTTACTTCCACCATTGGTATCTGTATAAATACCAGGGCAGTCACACTTACTACCACCGTTGGTTATGTTTATAAATACCACGGCAGTCACACTTACTTCCACCATTGGTATCTGTATAAATACCAGGGCAATCACACTTACTTCCACCATTGGTATCTGTATAAATACCAGGGCAGTCACACTTACTTCCACCATTGGTATCTGTATAAATACCAGGGCAGTCACACTACCACCATTGGTATCTGTATAAATACCAGGGCAGTCACACTTACTACCACCGTTGGTTATGTTTATAAATACCACGGCAGTCACACTTACTTCCACCATTGGTATCTGTATAAATACCAGGGCAATCACACTTACTTCCACCATTGGTATCTGTATAAGTACCAGGGCAGTCACACTTACTTCCACCATTGGTATCTGTATAAATACCAGGGCAATCACACTTACTTCCACCATTGGTATCTGTATAAATACCAGGGCAGTCACACTTACTTCCACCATTGGTATCTGTATAAATACCAGGGCAGTCACACTTACTTCCACCATTGGTATCTTTATAAATACCAGGGCAGTCATACTTACTTCCACCATTGGTATCTGTATAAATACCAGGGCAGTCACACTTACTTCCACCATTGGTATCTGTATAAATACCAGGGCAGTCACACTTACTTCCACCATTGGTATCTATAAATACCAGGGCAGTCACACTTACTTCCACCATTGGTATCTGTATAAATACCAGGGCAGTCACACTTACTTCCACCATTGGTATATGTATAAATACCAGGGCAGTCACACTTACTTCCACCATTGGTATCTGTATAAATACCAGGGCAGTCACACTTACTTCCACCATTGGTATCTGTATAAATACCAGGGCAGTCACACTTACTACCTCCATTGGTATCTGTATAAACACCAGGGCAGTCACACTTACTTCCACCATTGGTATCTGTATAAATACCAGGGCAGTCACACGTACTTCCACCATTGGCATCTGTATAAATACCAGGGCAGTCACACTTACTTCCACCATTGGTATCTGTATAAATACCAGGGCAGTCACACTTACTACCACCGTTGGTTATCTTTATAAATACCAGGGCAGTCACACTTACTTCCACCATTGGTATCTGTATAAATACCAGGGCAGTCACACTTACTACCACCATTGGTTATCTTTATAAATACCAGGGCAGTCACACTACCACCATTGGTTATCTTTATAAATACCAGGGCAGTCACACTACCACCATTGGTATCTGTATAAATACCAGGGCAGTCACACTACCACCATTGGTATCTGTATTAATACCAGGGCAGTCACACTTACTTCCACCATTGGTATCTGTATAAATACCAGGGCAGTCACACTTACTTCCACCATTGGTATCTGTATTAATACCAGGGCAGTCACACTTACTTCCACCATTGGTATCTATAAATACCAGGGCAGTCACACTTACTTCCACCATTGGTATCTATAAATACCAGGGCAGTCACATTTACTACCACCATTGGCATCTGTATAAATACCAGGGCAGTCACACTTACTACCAACGTTGGTATCTGTATAAATACCAGGGCAGTCACATTTACTACCACCATTGGTATCTATAAATACCAGGGCAGTCACACTTACTACCACCGTTGGTATCTGTATAAATACCAGGGCAGTCACACTTACTTCCACCATTGGTATCTGTATAAATAGAAAGGCAGTCACACTTACTTCCACCGTTGCTATCTATATAAATACCAGGGCATTGGAAAAATAATATAATATGACACCAGATGTCTTGATTAAACTTCATTTCACAAAACAACCAATTGTACTTGCACCAGGTGCTTCCAGTTCTAATGCAAGGTGTCTGATGACAGCTTGTGTACCCAGTACATGCACATTGAAGTCTTTCAGGTGGAATCATTTCCTAACTTGTTACAGGTTATCACAGTACGATCTGTCGTGCGGGACATTGTTGATTATACCAGCAATGGTTCTTGCTAATGATTGTCACTTGATTCATTGTTTTTTTACAATATCAGCTTGCATTACCTGAAACATGTAAAATGAGTATATTTCTTCTATATGTTCATTGAGTTTAACATTACATGTTTTATTAAATGAAACACTTGTATTCCTTCAATAAGAGACTTCTGTGGGACCCAACCAAAACATTACAAGTGCAACTGAGTCATTAAGCTTCAACAATGTCTTCTACCTACTGTCAGAAAACAGTAATGTACAATACATTTCATATAGCAAACATCTTCCTTACATTCACAATGAGTTGTTCGTAACATGACCACATGATAGGGTTGGTACTTGTACTGTCATTGCCTTTTTTTCTGAGCGGTAGTGGCTAGTCACATCATGGTCTTGTCATGATGAGCCCAAATGTGAGATCACGTGCCTCAGATGTTATGTCACCAAAACCTGTTGTTGAAAACAGTGATAAACTGATTTATGGGAAATAAAGTTGTGTGATTGTTAACCTCCAATCTAAAAGTTATTACTGGAGAGTAAAAGTCAGGCTTTATGTGCCATAACTTTTTTAACAAGTCTCTTACATTCATCTGTGGTAAAGGTTTCTTCATTTCATTCTGTTGTCCAATCAAGGAATAACAATCATCTGTTTAGAAAAAATATTTTCAGACTATTTTTGGGACTCTTATCTTGAAGAAATTATAATTAAATGAAGTTTTTCTTGTGGGTGCCAGCATGGGGCGGGAGAGAGTAGATGGCTGCCACGCCCCTGTGATCGGTTTCAGTCCCACATGCAGTACTTTCAAGACTCAGCGCGGAAGGTTGGACAGGCCAATCTCAGAAGAGCAGTGGTAGTTGTCCAAACTGTTGTCATTTGTTTTAAGGATATTTTTGTTTACTTTTGAAAAGTATTTGTTTCTTCTTATGTTCTGATGTTTTTAGTTTGGTTTCTGTTCTAGGTAATGCTTGTAAATTGGTGACATGTTTTTCTCATTTTAGTTTCAGACATTGTTGATTTTCTTTATACGACATAGTTATATTTGAATGTTGATTTTCTTTATACGACATAGTTATATTTGAATGTTGATTTTTTTTATAAGACATAGTTATATTTGAATGTTGATTTTCTTTATACGACATAGTTATATTTAAATGTTGATTCTCTTTATACGACATAGTTATATTTGAATGTTGATTCTCTTTATACGACATAGTTATATTTGAATGTTGATTTTCTTTATACGACATAGTTATATTTAAATGTTGATTCTCTTTATACGACATAGTTATATTTGAATGTTCATTTTCTTTATACGACAGTTATATTTGAATGTTCATTTTCTTTATATGACAGTTATATTCAAATGTTGATTCTCTTTATATGACATAGTTATATGTGAATGTTCATTTTCTTTATACGACATAGTTATATTTAAATGTTGATTCTCTTTGTACGACATAGTTATATTTGAATGTTGATTTTCTTTATACGACATAGTTATATTTGAATGTTGATTCTCTTTATACGACATAGTTATATTTGAATGTTGATTCTCTTTGTATGACATAGTTATATTTGAATGTTGATTTTCTTTATACGACATATTTATGTTTAAATGTTGATTCTTTTTATACGACATAGTTATATTTAAATGTTGATTCTCTTTATACGACATAGTTATATTTAAATGTTGATTCTCTTTATACAACATAGTTATAATGAATGTTATATTTGAATGTTGAATTTCTTAATGCGACATAGTTATATTTGAATGTTGATTCTCTTTATACGACATAGTTATATTTAAATGTTGATTCTCTTTATACGACATAGTTATAATGAATGTTATATTTGAATGTTAAATTTCTTAATGTGACATAGTTATATTTGAATGTTGATTCTCTTTATACGACATAGTTATATTTAAATGTTGATTCTCTTTATACGACATAGTTATAATGAATGTTATGTTTGAATGTTAAATTTCTTAATGTGACATGGTTATATTTGAATGTTGATTTACTTTTCTGCACAACTTGTATGTTGTATGTTGCCCCAAGTTTTATTTTTTATTCCACATAATGTCAGACTGAAACATACTTAAAACCATGGACTCTCAATACGATATTTAGGGTCCATGTTAAATATAAGATTCTTATCTTTGGATGTTATCCCTATCGGACTGACCTTTTCATATTCCGGGGGGAAGGGGGAATAAATTGTCCCCCTCCTAGAATATCTAATGGTCGGTCCCTTACATGAACAGTTTTAATTACTAATACAGATATTGACTTTGATCTTCAAGTTGTTAGGATGTAATTTGGATATATACGTAGATTAAAGTTGCAGTATCAGATTTCCTCAGATTTCATATTCATATCACAAAAATACTTCTACGTGCTATAATGCTCATTTTCAGTAACTTAAAGATGCTATGAACTTTCATTCTTGACCTCGGCTGCAGGCATTACAGAAGAGAAACCCCTCCAAGAAAAGCCTGGATGGTAGCTCCTGGAAACAGAACCGAAAAGCTTATTCTACACCGTTATCTAATGCTGAGAGTAGACGTAAGTTCAACAGCAATATTGTTATCAGTATATCACTGTATCCAAGTGTACAGTAAGAAGCTTGAATCAACAACACCATCTCTTAAGTACCCCCGTTCAGCTACTTCATACAGTCTGTCTGCCAACAGGAGAGGTAATGGCTTAGCTTGGAGTGCTTTTATTTCAGTTGATAATGATAAGAAAGTAAGTGTTTCATATCTAGAATCTTGAAAGTCTTCAGATTGGGAGCATTAGTCCCCAGTGTACGAAGATTAGGCTATTGGTAATAAATCAAAATTCCTGTCAGAAGGTAGAGGGGAATGTCACAGGTAAGCATTTTCAGCTGCAATGGCAGTATCAGTCGTGTTGTACTTCTAGTTCTGTTGATATACCTTGTCAACAGATCATAGTCACATAAGAAACAGAGGTTACCTGGTTCAACTTAAGACAGCACACCTAACCTGACCTGCATAAAGGAGAACTGGTTCAGATATTGGCAGTTGTACCTGTGGGAGGTGTGGCAGATGTGAACTGGTTCAGTTGTTGGAAACTGCCTATGGAAGGTGTAGCATAGAGGAGAACTGTTTCAGTTGTTGGCAACTGCCTATGGAAGGTGTAGCATAGAGGAGAACTGGTTCAGTTGTTGGCAACTGCCTATGGAAGGTGTAGCATAGAGGAGAACTGGTTCAGTTGTTGGCAACTGCCTATGGAAGGTGTAGCATAGAGGTGCACTGGTTCAGTTGTTGGCAACTGCCTATGGAAGGTGTAGCATAGAGGAGAACTGGTTCAGTTGTTGGCAACTGCCTATGGAAGGTGTAGCATAGAGGAGAACTGGTTCAGTTGTTGGCAACTGCCTATGGAAGGTGTAGCATAGAGGAGAACTGGTTCAGTTGTTGGCAACTGCCTATGGAAGGTGTAGCATAGAGGAGAACTGGTTCAGTTGTTGGCAACTGCCTATGGAAGGTGTAGCATAGAGGTGCACTGGTTCAGTTGTTGGAAACTGCCTATGGAAGGTGTAGCATAGAGGAGAACTGGTTCAGTTGTTGGCAACTGCCTATGGAAGGTGTAGCATAGAGGAGAACTGGTTCAGTTGTTGGCAACTGCCTATGGAAGGTGTAGCATAGAGGAGAACTGGTTCAGTTGTTGGCAACTGCCTATGGAAGGTGTAGCATAGAGGTGCACTGGTTTTAGTTGTTGGCAACTGCCTATGGAAGGTGTAGCATAGAGGAGAACTGGTTCAGTTGTTGGCAACTGCCTATGGAAGGTGTAGCATAGAGGTGCACTGGTTCAGTTGTTGGCAACTGCCTATGGAAGGTGTAGCATAGAGGTGCACTGGTTCAGTTGTTGGCAACTGCCTATGGAAGATGTAACATAGAAGAGAACTGGTTCAGTTGTTGGCAACTGCCTATGGAAGGTGTAGCATAGAGGAGAACTGGTTCAGTTGTTGGCAACTGCCTATGGAAGGTGTAGCATAGAGAACTGGTTCAGTTGTTGGCAACTGCCTATCGAAGGTGTAACATAGAAGAGAACTGGTTCAGTTGTTGGCAACTGCCTATGGAAGGTGTAAGGAGAACTGGTTCAGATGTTGGCAACTGACTATGGAAGGTGTAACATAGAAGAGAACTGGTTCAGATGTTGGCAACTGCCTATGGAAGGTGTAGCATAGAGGAGAACTGGTTCAGTTGTTGGCAACTGCCTAAGGAAGATGTAGCATAGAGGAGAACTGGTTCAGTTGTTGGCAACTGCCTATGGAAGGTGTAGCATAGAAGAGAACTGGTTCAGTTGTTGGCAACTGCCTATGGAAGATGTAGCATAGAGTTTAACTGGTTCAGATGTTGGTAACTGCTTGTGGAGGATATAGAGTTACTGTGTGGGGAGCAATTAATGTCAACCTCCGCTCAGACTTGGTTTTTCTTCATGGAAATCTTAAAGCTCGATGTTGCAACCAGTGCCTTTGCCATTGATGAGAACTCAATCGAATACCTGTGGGATGAACTTGGGCATCGTTTGAGACGTCAGTGGAATCCTCCCCAAACTGTGTTGACTCAAGCTTTGCAATGTCACTGGAGAGCCATTCCACAAGATTTGAATTGGATACTGTGCTTGTCAATGCCTGGCAGACTTCGGGCTTGCATGTCTGCCCAAGGTGTACAGACATTGTATTAAGACATGTGACAGTTCTGAAACCACTTGTTTTGGATGTGCTCGCAAAGAGTGGTTGCATCAGTTATCTTCTGCAAACTGTCTAGTATTGTTAGACCATTATGATGTCATTTTCTGTACCTTTATATGTCATGTTTTGAGAAATGAAGATATATCTGACCTTTCTTCCTGATATATGTGTTTTATGCCCCCCAGTATATTTAGCCTTGTCATACATATATGCATAGAGTGGAACTGCTCCAGTATCACAGTCATGCTTTTGAGCCACAGATCCCTAGGAAATTATCAATAATACATTTCACATATAGATCATTTCACTAAAGATGCAATCGTCTCCCTTTTTGTAGGCAATCGTCTCCCTTTTTGTAGGCAATCGTCTGGCCAACTTGCAGCCTCCTCGAGCCCCCTCTGCTGGCCCATCTTTTTCACAGCCCACACCTTTGGAAAATATGGGTCCAGCCTGGAGATCCTTGGACACCCAAGAGGGGAATAAAGTGGAAACTGAGGCAGGGAGACTGGAGCTGCAGGTACCTCTCATTCCATCACCGGACACAGGGGACACCGGTCAGTCTGTGGACATAAAGGCATGGGAGATAAAGGACAGTGATGAGGAGAGAAGTGGTCAGTATTGATTATTTAGTGCCCCTCATAGCCAATAGTAAAAAATGAGATATTGCCTATTTTATATTGAAACGTCAAGAATCCATTCCACACAGATACACAGACAATTTGTCAAACCAAAGGCTCACTTGGACCTTGGTGAGCTCATGAAGGTAACTTCTTCATTTTTTGAGTCGCAGTGAATTCAGTATACTGGTTGTGAATTATCTTAGAAATACAAATAGGTTTGTCATGTATTCTTCATCCAGTTTGACATGTTTTGAGTTAAACAATTCCATGACTGCATCATAAAATGTAAGGCACAATTAGGTCTTGATTATTATATATAGAAAACATGCAGATTTTTCCATTAGCTAAATTTGTCTGTTCATTTACTAAAGACCAAGAGGTATGATAAGGTCCTTTTTGCCGAGGATAATCATAGTTAAAAAAATGAAGAAAACTTTCACACATGATAATGTTTGGGAGATGTGTTGACTTGAATGAGACTCAGACTGTTTTCTTAGGAAAATACAGAAACAGTACAAAATATGATACAGCAGTCTTCTCAGGTCACTGATATGCACACTCTTATGTTCTCTTGAAATTAAGTAATCAACCTTTTCTACTCATATTATCCATACATATGTATTTGGTCATGTCACAGGCTCAAAACTTGAAAATATGAGGAAGAAGAAACCTTTTGGACATGTCATATGAGTGATAAGTTTCATACCAATACTTCAAAGTTTTAGCAATTTTAGAATATGACATTTTCAGTCAACCAAAATCGATCTTGTCCAATGTTGACCTTTTCTGTAGCAGTGTAATCAGTAAATGATCATCTCAAGAGTCTTAAGAAACTAAACTCCCACTTGCTAGGGTGTGACATGGTTGATTATGCATCCTCTTGACTTCATCATTTCCAGTTCTATTGTAATATAGCTGGAATGTTTACAGTGTAACTCAATCAAAATTACTAATTCAAAATTAGAATGAACCAAACACATCTTCTTGTCTTTAAAAGATTCAGATTTTAAGGAATGAACCTTGAAAATAGTTATTACCATATGCCCTGTAAATGTGAAAAATGGAGATTATACTATTACAAATGTTAAAGTGTTAAACACTTCACAAATTCAAACTGTTACATATTTACTATACATGCATATATCAGATAAGTAACAGAGACTACACCCTACAGCCAGCATCACCCCACACTACCTGGAGAATCTCATCTTACCCACTCCTACCCACACACCTGTGTCTCACCACATTTCCACCTCACCCCACACATCCCTCTCACCTAACACATCCCCCTCCCCGATCCCACCTGATACACCCATCCCACCCCATACACCCATCACACCCCATACACCCATCAAACCCCATACACCCATCACAGCCATCTCACCTCCCATGCCCAAATACACTGAAAGAGACACATCTGCAACATCAAGAGTGTCTTCTGAGACAGTGGACAGTGTTCCCAAACTGCCATCCGTGTCTATTCAGTATGTTGTTTGTGAACAACATCCACATCCCAAGTCTGTTCACTTCCCCCAAGTACTGGCCACAGATGTGGTGGAACTGGAACCTGTCTCACAGAGTGTTCCATACCGTGTGGGCAAACATGGGAAGGTGGAGGTGGAGACACAGCTGTGGGGAGGGGGAGGGGAGGGAGGACCAAGGGGGACACGAACTACGAGGAAACCCCGAAGCAGACAACAGAAACTTGGTATCTAGTTGTTGTGTGCATGTTGTGGTGTACACAATAGCATGACTATCTGCATGCTGGTACATGTATATCTATATATACTTGTAGTGATACTAACATTCACTAACATATACAGTGGCATGTATACACACATATACTGCAGTGACTGTGAATTGTGTTACTTGTATGGACATGTTGTTAGTGATATGTAGTATTAACATATTATGTACACAGCGGTGTTCCAAATGAAGCAGATCTTGGGGTCCTTGAGGCTGCTTCTATAGTATTTGAATACAGGGCCCCCTAAATCTTTTTGTGTACAAAGCAGTGACAAGGACCCTTTGACTTTTAGGATATCTATCTTCAGATGTAAGCTGTATGCATTTTGACAATATATAATATTCTTATCTAAGGGCACTGTTTTTTGTTCTGTCTTTCTCATTTCCTGATTGACTTTTTTCAACTGCAGCTCTAAATAATTATATGTTTGTTTATTGTAATGTGTGAACTCTCACCTTTTGAAATGAAAAAAATCATGATTATGACACAAAATATGTACATCATTAGATTAAAGTACTCGTTTTTAGACGAAAAAGCCCATCAAATCCACAAAAATTCAGGATAAAGCACCAATTAAGTAATCTTGGGTATCTTTAGGGATATTAGAAATAACTAGTAGAAGGTTCACAAGAACTTTATTTAGTAGTGATTACCATCATGTAGTGGCTATTGGAGACATAATATTTCATTTACAGTTGACGTCATGAACAAGATTGTCACTGCTGATGATTTAACTGGTTGTTAATTCTGTTGAAAGATTAACTTTCATGTCAATGGGGGATGGTATATTTTCAACTCACAATGCATGCTGTTTCCCATGCAGAAGAGATGGTCAAAAGGGTTGCTGACCAAACACCCCCCGACAAACATGACACAAGCCAGATGGGCCGTACTGCTGGTGTGGTCAGCAAGCGACAGGTACAACAACAGCCACCACCTCCTCCTCCTCCACGCCGACCACCAAGCAAAAGCCAGACATCAACACATTCAAAGAAGTCATCTCCAAGTAGGTCACAGTAGTAACCTTGAATGAATCCTATCAGCATCACACATAGGGACACTGTTTCAATCAACATGGATGATGATGTCACCACATCCAGACGTTGTGTTTTGTTGCTCATGCTGTCTTTTACAGGTTTTCCTGGCCCAGATATATACAGGTCTGTCACTATGCTGCAGCTGTTATATTTCTGACTGTGGTGTAAAACAACATTCAGTTACTAACAATCAGTATCCTAATACTTATAACTTTTTGACTTCTATGAGTTTCTCCGCTGACTCCTTTCCTGAATTGTCTAGGAAAAGCAGACACAATTTTAGGGAACACTTGGACCCATAAAAGGTCTATTTGTCTTGAAGAGCTGGGGTATTTCATTAAAGAAGTTGTCTCCCGTGATATAACCATATTTGAACCATAAATGGTGACTCATTTTCATCAGCATGCACTTTGTAATGATATTTAATGAATGATGAATGAAAAGTTATGAAGGTCACATCAGCAAGGTCAAATGTTAAGTCAAGGGAGACAACTTCTTTAATGAAATACCCCAGCTCTTCAAGACAAATAGACCTTTTATGGGTCCAAGTGTTCCCTAAAGTCTCCCTACTACTAATCTAAACTTATCAACAACAGTCTTTCGTTGCTGTTCAAAAGTCATTATCTCTGATAATCATGATTATAAAATCAGGTTAGATTTAAGATCAGTTTGTCAAGTGTTGAACTAAGAATATTCAGAGTACTTATCTTTATCTAAAGTTAAGAATTTTGTTTATTGCAATACATTAATTTTATTTTCTTGTAATAGTTATTAATCATATATTTATCTGTGACAAGGTCTATCTATTGACAAGCCCAATAACAGTTGTTAAATTGTCTTAACAATATATATAGCCTATCTTAGATGGGGGTTTTCAACGTTAGATTGAAGAATGTCCACCAGTGACACTCGTAACTTTGTATTTCTAACCAGAACAAAAGTGACAATTATGCAACATGCAATTTACAATTTCTAATAGTTTTAATGATTCAGTCCTGCTTTCTTAAATCCCCCAGGACCCAGGATAAAACTAGGCAACAGTCAATTAATGTTTGATTCTGTGCCATGACTGTAAAAATGATAAATGAATAGTTTGTTTCATGTCAATGTATATCCAACATGTACAAGTCAATTTTAGACAATTGCTTTGATTTTGAAAATATCCCTTTTGTTTTATATAGTGGGTCTGGTGAGGATTGACTCTCATCACATTTCTGCCAATGCAGTGAAATGATTTGATGCTATTGTAATGATAGGACAGTTCAATTAGTAGATTGGATTTCCAAATGATCTCCTCAAATATTTCTTAGGAGAGGGAATATCATGATTTAATACAAGGTGCTGTTGCAGTAAAAAAAACTACAACTACGCAGGCATGTATTGCTGATGAGGCTCTGTATGAAGGAGTTATTGTATGGAAAATTACTTAGCAAAATGCAAACTTGTTTTCTTTCAGGGATTTAAGGGTGGAGAGGAAGTTATAGTTGTATGAAAATATCATATTCAATCTCATTTATTGATGATACAAATCAAATACACACATGAAATACAGTTTGGTGTTGATGACAAGTCGTTTATTGTTGTATTGCTGTAGGATTGCAAATGCCTGAGAAGTTATTGCCGACGTGCTTGTTTTCCTTATGGATATGCTGTTTTCTGTCCAACCACCTAACATGGCTAAGCAAAGCTGCCCAATTTTCAGACTTTTCTTGTGTGTTTTTTTTGTGAGTAACTGTAACTAAAAGGTTTGGCATACATATTTGTCTCTTATCCATAACGTCCATGTCCAAATAAGTTTAGGGATTAACCGTGTGTGTCAGAAATCATTGTATCAAGTTTAATAACCCTATTCATATCCAGCTTATCGACATCATAACACTAATTCTGTTTTCATCATTCTTGATTGTGACTTGATTGTGACTATACTGTATGGTGTTGTGTATAGGAAAGCCTGCCACATCGAAACCAAGCAGGTCTCCTCCAAAACCAAACACTGCTAAAGTGAACAAGTCTCCTCCACAACGACAGAAACCAGCCAGACCTACAGCCAAACAGAAGAAAGGTAGTTAACAAGGATCTTGAATAAGATGTCTGTTCATTGCTAATATCTACAATAACTATACTAACTTTTAGAAGAAAAACAGAAAAAAATCAAAATACATACTTGAATAAAGATAGCATGTAGCTTGAAGGCTAAAACATAGCAAGGATGGCAGTCAAATGTTGAAGGGTTATAATATTGTTTAGGTATTGGCATATAGATAAGCCAATGGGCAATGGTATCATTCTTATGATATGGACTATCACACCTCAAATTATTTTGCTGT
This sequence comes from Haliotis cracherodii, assembly GCF_022045235.1. Classification (NCBI taxonomy): domain Eukaryota; kingdom Metazoa; phylum Mollusca; class Gastropoda; order Lepetellida; family Haliotidae; genus Haliotis; species Haliotis cracherodii. The sequence goes on from NW_027266286.1 coordinate 39,624,874, forward strand.
ACATCTCCCACAAGGAATGAAAATATTTCACCAAAATTGTCTGAGTAGAATTTGAATTTAAGTTTGCAATTTTGAATTACAATATTAAAAATCTTTATATATATATGTATATATATATACAAACATTAACTGCTGTTGAAGGGCGTAATTTTTTGTGTTTTTGGCCCTCACTCTATGAAGGTTTATACTCCAATGACCACACACAAAGTTAAAGCCAATTCTTTTAATTTTTTATCAGAATTTCTTACCTCAAAGGATGTAGGCTACGATCTGAACACAATTTTATTTAGTACGTGTGACAATAGTTCCCCAAAAGAGAGGTAACATGAGCGTATGGATGCACAACTTGCTCTTCAGAAACATCTTATGAAACACATGTGTTCAAATAATACAGTGTATCACCATTAGATGAGAAAGGTCTGTAAAGAACTACCTCAGTAAGTCAGTCACAATGACAGCTCATCATAATACATTTACATCAAGTACAAGACGTCAAAATGGCTGACGCGATAAACAGGACGGGAGGATTTCCGAAGTTGTTAAAGAACCTGTGGCGGTTACATGTGTTAGTCATTATTGATCAACTGACCGATTATTGAAAGGTGATTAAAGATGCGTCAAACAGACACCAAGGTAAATTCGTAGATTGCTGGAGACGGTCACTGTCACCATAGACAAAGATCGAGTCGATACTGACGATAGTTTGGATGTGCATTTTTTCGTTTGTTCATTAGGATCGGCCGTAGCGAGGAAATTCGTGAACAATCATGCAGTCAAGCTCTCTTATGTTTCTCAATGTATACTGAAATGCTGAGACCAAGATTAAAGGTTCTAAATGGTCAGAAATAATGCTTATGTATGTTTTCGTGCTTGGGAATTCCCAGGGGTTCGTTTCCCCAGGAATGTGGAACTAGTCCGTCACTGTTTACGTCATTACAAGAACATGGTCTCGTGAAAAACGTATGAACATCAAACTTATGAACGTCAATTTCGTGGTCATGTGACCAACCTTTCGTCCAGTGAAAAAGCCGTATATCGTGTAAACGTCAAATTAAAAATTATCAAACTATCAATTGCATTCAACTTTCCTTCATCACATGTACTTTCTCTATTGGGTCAAACCTTTGTAAACCCCAGGATGTCGCTCCATGTGTAAGGATAGGCTGCACCTATATGTCACAAATCTTGAAAAACACTAACACTTCCCGAGGCAAGGGAGTTAACTAACTTTCAAAGTCCAGTTTCCACCCTTGCCGAACTAGACTGGAATTTCTGGGCTTGATCGTAGCGCCACCAGTAGCTATTACAAGCTATACCCCTTCCATGTCACTCCTATTGACCAATCAGATTCCACCTCTCATATCACTTGCATTGGCTTCAAACAAAATGGCAGCACCCAGTCAAGACGTGGTCATTGATAATAAAGATGTCTATTGCAATAAAACATGTTTTACCTTGCATCAAATCACTAGAGCACCTTAAAAACATGAAAAGATTTGATGACCAGTTGACGGTACACATGCTCTGCAAATCGAACAAATTTGGCACGGTAGTTGCCATGTTGTTTATAAACCGGATGTTGATTTGACCATGCATAAACTCATTAGGCTATCCAAAATATATATCCCAAATTCCAGCCTAATTTGACAAGGGTGGAAACTGAACTTATACAGTCAGTTAACTCAGAAAGATGAATGGGTTAATACAAGCTCATCTTGTTCATGTTTCCAACAATTTCCATACATGCCCTCTTACCCCTCAAAGCGTTTAGACAGACATTTAAGCGTTTCCAAACTGCTTGAAAAGATTACAACTAGATATTTATAGCTACCCTAAACTGGAACTGGACAACCTTTGAAGTACCCTGTTTCATTCCTGCAAAGAAGGAATATGTATATTTAGTCATGTATTTCACAATTTGTAAAAAAACAATTAGAACATGGTGGCTCCTATTTCCCTTGAGTATAGTTAATCCTTGCATCACTATTATGACACAGCACCCAGGGAGGTCCCTGTGCAGGAGGAGAAGCCATCGCCTTCTCACAAGACCAACCAGCGGAGAGGTACAAGACATGTTGTTGCATGAGATTATTTCATTGTGTTTGTCCTTGTGGTTTAGAGAATGTGTATCTCAACATCTAAATATAATCTTATTAGAGGATTTGAAAAAACGTCTTAGTGATAGACGAAAAGAATAGCAACAAACTTTTGGTTGCCAGAGGGAAAGGTCAGCTTAAATTTGGCCTGAATGGAAGCATGCTGAAATCAAATAATAGTTATCATTGGGTATAATTCTAAGAATATTTCCGCTATTATATCAGAGCCATAAATTCCATTTGGGCTGTCATCACACAATAACATCTTTTAGGTTTTCAACAGACATCCTCTTCTAGCAAGCTTATCTAAGAAAAACGGAACTATAATGCTTAGTCTACTGATTTCTCCTCATATAATTTAATTTATTGGTGACTTCATTGTCTGATCTTCAATTCTCCTGGCAGGTATTGCAAGTGTCTGATATCTGTATCTTGTCTTCACAGACAATCTTGAAATTACAGTGTGATAACGTTTCCAAAAATGTGCAAGAATGTGATTTCTAAAAAAATTATGTTTACTTCTGCACACACGGAAAAGAAATGATGTATCAGAGGCAAGATTTGCATGATGGGCCCTGTATCAGTGGCATCCATCACACCCTCCCTCTTAGCCAAACACCCTGATGGAGGGACACATATTTGACCTGGCTAGAACATAAATGTTGGCCATGGAGGACTGTCTGAAAAGGGAGTGAGAGAAGTCAGGTGTATTGTAAGAACTCAGGTGATATTCTTGGAACTACATGATTAAAAAGGAGATATCCTGACGATCACTGCATTAATAACATGGTGGATTGCAGACAAGGTACTACTGGCCTGGTGGTATAACCTTTTAAGGACCATGGTCAGGAATGAGCTGGGCAGTCAGAATCTGAGAGTCATAGCAACACCTTGTAACTGTACCTCAATAAACTGTTGTGGACCCACAGACAGACTTGTGTCATATATATATAGAAGAAGTTGAGAAGAAGTTTTCCCTAGAATGTCGGATAGATGTTTTGCCGCCTTGCACATGCGAAATTGCATTAACTTGAGTGTAGAGTTTACCTCAAAACTAATCATAGACAATGTGGCAGTAAAGTGAACGCCTGTTGAAAAACTAAAAGATTTTATGATGTGATATTACCCCTTGGCTTTCATGCCTCATTTCGAATTAAATTAGTCAGCTGAATTTGTTTGGAAAATGACATAGCCACAAGTAGTTAATTAAAACTAAAAGTTTGACAGGTAACAACACCATGTTCTATTGGCCTAAGACTGTCTCCCTTACATGTGCCAGGAACTGCCAGATGTGGGTTCAAAATCACAGATTTGCCCAGTTTATGTTCCTTGCTTTGTCAGCTTCATGCCAGTGTTCCTGACTTTAACGAAGGTGACAAATGTTTACAACCTGTGCTACTTTGGGCTTCCTCCCACATTATTATAGATAACTGAAATACTGGTCCAAGCCACATAGGCTCACTCACTGAATTGTTGACACCCACAACAGACTTACTGGTAAAAACATTGTCCCAGAAAGATTAATTCTTCCATTAATGGTGAGCTTCAATACCTGTGGTACCTTTTTATTTGTCTTATGTATTTATCAATAGCCATTGGGTTTTTTGGGTTTTTTATGTTGGTTTTATTTATGTGACCTTTTTCAGCTTTCAACCAACAATACTGTCAATGTCAACAAGAAATAGTAGTGTTATGTTGGAGAGTCTGATATTCACCCAGCTTATGTTTACAGCAATGATTGTAACACAATAAGTTGATATTGTTCTGATCAGTAAGCCCCCTGCCATATTGGTACTTAGATGACATAGTCATAGATATGTCCATTACATGTGGATTGCATGTCAGCTGACAATTACGTCCAATCATTATGTTGTTTATCTACCTACACACCGGTAAATAAGGTAGACAGATTCAATCAGTCACATGACATGTTGTTAATTTTGTGTGGCTTTCTGTGACCTCTGTGAAAGAGGCGCGGACGGAGGTGAGAGGAATGAACATTTCTCAACTTGGACTATTTGTTGTATTATGTGGACAGTTCAGTCTTCTAGTGTGGCTTTCTGTGACATTATGTATTTGTTTTCGTATGAACATTGTCCATCAAAAAGTATAATGTAGGCTGTTCTGGAGTGGAGCACCCAGGACTCCTTGCTTGTCTTAATAGCTGTGAAAAAATGGGATTCGGTTTTCAAAAGAGCAACATTGAGTAAATATGATTCCAGTTTTTCTATGATTTGTATACATGAAATTAACTTGAATTTGAATTTTAACTCAGAGCTTTAACAGATATGAAAATGAAAATTGTGTTTCATTTATACATGTACATCTTTCATATGTTATCTTTGTGTGTTGGTATGTAGTGTCGATACAGTCATAAACAGACAGTTTTCTTAGTGAAGACAGGTAGGTTATCTCAGGAATGTGGCAGCATGGGGTAGGGTTTTGGTTGTCTCAGTGGCTTGAATAGAGATTGCAGGATGGATGTTGTGACACAGATAGTCACTTCTACATATCGCCTGGCCTTTGTAATCACAGCAGTAGCTGGGCTGTTGCTATGGTAGTGGCTAGTATATAGAGATTATAACGCAAGTATGTTTTGTGATGGTAAATATCCTGTGTTAGTAAAAAACCAGTGTATTTAGCGAGCCTTGGCGAGGTTAATACATAGTTTATTCCTAATACTAACCTCTTGATAATCTCTTTTTTTGTATGTAATGTTCTTAAATTCTGTGGTAAAAAAACCTATTCTCATCACTTTTACCTGGAATGTGATTAGTCAGTCGGACAGAAATAACAGTCAATGTAGTTCCATCTGAAACCTATTTTTTTAGAGTGGCGTAACTACATATCGGCAAAGTAACAATTGCCTGCACATAATCTATCTGTTTTCCTTTCGCGGCAGTCTGTCATTCAGCCCAGTAGACTAATTGCGCCTTACAAAGGGCAGCTACTCTAGTGTAGGAGATGTCTGTTTGCCTGGCCTGTCATAGCCTAAGATATACAGTCAGATTTTTTTTTTAATTGGAGAAGAGACCCCAAGCCGCAGAGGATTCAATCACAGATATGGAAACTGATCGCTAGTACCCTTGCTAAATTGTTTTGCAATATTTATACCTCCAAAGTTTCCCAAACTTGTAAAATGCTTCAGCTACATCCCTGTTAGGCGTTGATTTTCTGCATTTCACACTATTATTTTGATAATGATAATAATTATCCTTGTATTTGTCCAGATCCCCCATTGGCTAATTCTGACTCAATCGCAGCTAGACAATAGTAGCTCAATCTGTGTTTGTAAACACCAAAAGTGGTACCTATCTGACCTTTTATATTTGCATATTTATCGGTATATGATGCCAACAAATACAATTTTTATCCATTGAATCTATCTTGCTGAGAAACCTACCCATTATAACAAAAATAACATATTAGGTTCAAGTGATTTGAAAATGAAAGTGATGGCAATTGTATTGTAAAGTCTTTTAATTCAAATCTTCCTATAAGTGCATGGTTTAAAACACTGTTTACTTGATTTACATATCTCGTGTATTTACTTGTGTATTTCAGTTTCTAGTGATGACAAACCGCAGCCTCTGCCAATATCCCTCCCTGTGGTGACAGCACAGCCCGCTGCCCCTGCTCCCCCCTTATCCCCGTCAGTCGACTCCGATAGAGGCAGCTCAGAACAGTCGGATCAGGTGAGATCAGCTTTGAAAGCACTCAATCAGACCAGCAAGCAACTACTGTAAATCTTGAAATTAATGCGAGCGTGAATTAAATGCGAGTGGTCTTTGCTCACATTAACTAAACTTCGCATTTATGTCCCCAAAATGACTATCAAAAATAAGACGGCCTCACTACACAATTCTGATAGTGGAAATGCCAACTTAAATATAAACACAAAAAATTATATATTCCACATCATGGTTTATTGAACAGGAGTTGTAACAAATATATAAAAATGTCATTCAAAGAGTAGAAAGTACACAATGAGCAACTGGTTAGTAATTAGGCATCGAGTACTCCAGCAGTCCGAGACAGATGCCACCCACGCAACACTGCATCACACTTAGCCTCAGATCTACAGCCTTTGTCTTGTCAAGTTTGTTGACACTTTCTCCGCATACCAATCAGTGAACTGTTTTTACTCAGTGCTAATGAGTGGTGTTATTTGCTGTTTGATTTGATTAAGATAAGGTTGGATTATTGGATTAAGGTAAGGATATATATATATCAATCCACTGGGGATGGAGGGGGGAAGTCGCATTAATATTGAGTCGCATTTTTGGCTAGGTGTGAGCAGTAGTATTAATTTGGAGATACATTAATTTCAAGATTTACCGTTCCTTTAGTTTGTTTGTTTAACACAGCACTCAGCAATATTCCAGCTGTATGATGGTGGTCTGTATGCTGGGAATGATGTACTGAATGACAGGTTGAATGATCAGTGAAACAGTGAATGACGCCCAATAGTTATGAGTGAATGATTGACATTGACAGGTTGAATGATGCCAGAGAGTTTCAATGTGTGATTTACAATTTCTGAGTGTTACATTGCAATTATTTTCATTTTGAAAATATTTTACTTACTGCTGTTTGTTGCCAAGGGGCGGTCTCCAATTAAGAAGCGTGAACGTGTGGTAAGCCGTCGTCCATGTAAGACTGAGGAAGCTGTCAGTGAGCTTGCGCCAGCAGTGGTGCAAGTAAAGAAATCGGCAGACTGGATCTATGAAGAGAAAGTGGCTGAGATACCCAGCAAGGTAGAAGGTGAGGAGAGCTCACAGATTGATACACTCACCACAGCTTCAAGCCATGATGTACTCATGTAAATTGTATTACAAGGAATAGAGATGAATGGTCTTTAGAGTCTCTTGGCTCTTGGCCATGTTCAGCACCTGCAAATCTGTTCCTGTCGGCCTGCATGTAGCATGATGTAGGTGATGACAAAGTTCTCCTTGTTCTTGTTCTGGTTGTCATGATTTTTACTGCCTCAACAATTGCAGTCACAACAAAAGATATGGCGATTGTAACGACTGTTAGTTCACGCCACTCTGCATGGCTGTTAAGACTTCCTCTTCCTGATGAAAATTGCAATGTGTTGTGTCAGGGTGAGAAATAATATACACAATGTTAACTGTTGTTTTTGTAATTCCTTCAAATACCTTATCTCTATTTCATCATAGCCAGGGGGGCGGTCTGGTAGCCTGGTGGTTAAAGCATTAGTTCGTCACGCCGTAGACCAAGGTTCGATTCCCGACATGGGTACAATGTGTGAAGCCCCTTTCTGGTGTCCCCCGCCGTGATATTGCTGGAATATTGCTAAAAATGGCATAATACCATACTCACTCACTCATCATATCCAGAATTCATCAGAGAGACCAGTTGGATCAGAACCGGTAATCCTAGACAGCTGGAAGCATTTAAGTATGAAAAGATAGGAAACCGGGAAGAACATTGCACAATACCTGATACCTCCTCTGAGAATCCTGTTTTGTTGGCACTTATGACATCACTTCCGGTTTTTATGACGTCACGTCTGGGTCATGATGTCAATTCTGGTTCACATCCAGTTTGATGTCATTTAGTTCTGGCGTCACTTCTATGGAGCTATAGATCACCTCCAGATCTTATGCTGTTGAAGTCGTTAACCTATGATCCGTCCCATCCTGGTTGACAAAATATCCCAAGGCTAACGTACCTCGTAAAGGTGTAGTTGCTGGTATCTTCTTTGCTGCTACCCTACGTCAGTGTTGAAAGCTGTGCCTGATGGTAGCTATCTGATATGGTGGTCTTTAGCCATCCTGCCACAGATGCCTTTGTTGTGTTGTTATCTGATGAAGGCTAGCAAGAGATGAATAGCAATTTCCTTTGTCTTCTATGTTTTTCAGCAGCTATGAGATAATGTTTCACAGCTCTAATGGGACACAGGAGTCTTGTCAGGATGTTCCACAAATTTGTTCAATGTAGGAATGGAATAGTGACTATGCCGTCCAAGTGCCTTAGACTGGTTCTTAGGAATGTATGGCTATGATGTCAACGAGGTAAAGTATTCGAAAGAATTATTGTAAAACTAGAGTGCTTGTCTCCAACAGTTACATGAGCAGAGTACAAGCCCCATTTTGCAATATTGATCTATTCACACAGAGAGTGTCCAGGTGAAGCTAGAGGAGATCGTGCTGCCTCCAGTTGTCCCCTATCTTCCATCAACTCTAAGTCAGACCACCATTGGCCGAGTCCAGCACAAACTGCAGGCATTCAGACAACCCATTGAAAACAAGAAGAGGTGGGGACCTAAGAAACGTGATACATCGTATAAAGATGAGCTTCTTAAACAGGAACTGGCAGAAGCAAGGCGGAAACGGCAGGCAGAAATGTTAGAACGAAAGAGGAAGAAAAACTTTGGACAGAAAATGGAAGAAGAGGGTATAACTGGGATACCTAACTTTGAAGACTGTAAGTTCTTTAGGCTGAAATAATGTCATGGGTATATAGAGAGTCACCAAAGTATTTTTATGAAGAAACTAGTATTCCATCACACACTGCTTAAAGATCAGCTTTCAAATAAGAAAGCAGTTTGCACAGGGACATAGTGAAAGAGCTGAGATGTAACCAGAAATGAGATAAGAAAAGGAGGTGAGATGAAATAGGGTTTAGCGTTGCTTTCAAGATTATTGCACTTATATAATGTTGTGTATGCACATGTGGGTGTGGGTATGGGTGTGGATGGTATTGCTTTTACTAGTCTGGAAGCCGATTTTATAGTGTTGGCCCTCTGAAATAAAATGCCACAGTTTAAAATGAATATCCGAATCAGACACAGTATACTAACTCAGAGCCAGCCAGTCCTTGTTTTGGCCCCTTAACGCTGAGTGCCAGGCAGGTTAACAAGAAGAAGTACCATCTTTTAGTATGACGCGGCCAGGGATCGAACATAAGACCTTCCGCTCTCCAGGTGGACGCCCTACCAGTCAAACTACCGGGTAGACCACGGAGGTGGCCTGATAAAAAGAAGAATTAACTGTACTATGTGTATTGTGATATAAAAATTGATGACAAGTCTGTGATATTATATAAAATAATTCAAAGTAATAAGAATCAATCTCATTAAAATCAGATCTTAGCTCTCACTACCACATAACAAAGATTGAGAACCTTGAAAAGGGTATTCCAAATGACAGTGACAGTCTGTACGACTGATTCTGTCAAAATCATTGTCTATCACTCACTTCAATGGGATAAGTGGGATAAACATGCGAAACGATAGATACTTCCACAGTGTCCTACAATCTCGGTCATCTATTCCACAATTTAATTTCTTTTGGTCAGTTTTTTAAATTTTGAATCAAATGTGTCAAAAGGTTTTGTATGTTAGCCACTTCATTCGTCGTTCAAAATTCGTGAAAGATCATTCTGATGCGACCTGTAATGGAGTCTTCAGATCTTTGTTTAGCAGTAGCGAGTACTAAGATCTCATATTAATGAGATTGTAATGATAATGAACATGACACCTTTCTCTTTCATGTGCAGATGGGTTTCTAGCCAAGTACTGCATTTTGAGCCGTGCCAACCTGGAGATGTACAGGCATGCATTTCAGGCAGTATGTGAACATTTACCAGTAATACACCCTTGTCATTATGTAAACAACCCAGGAAAACACAGAAACAAAAAATACATTCTCTGTTCGAATAAAACAATATATACTACTCAAAAGAAGTTAAGTATCACCCTATTCTTTCATAATGGTAAAGTTAATCTGTCATGACGAGAGATTAACTATAGTTATATGAAAGAAACAGGTGATCCTTAACTTCTTTTGAGTAGTATATTAATGAAAGAGTGATACTACACTTTTTTTCATAAAACACAAATCCCAGGTCCACTTGATGAAAATGGTGTGTCTTTTGATGATGTTGCATGTCTTTCCTGAATATTTTGAGCAAAATATATATTCAGTAGAACATTTCAATTGGACAGTATGTTTATATATTACCCATGCTGGAGAAAAGAGGTGACTAAACATATTGGGTGGTCAGACTCAGTCTATCCCAACAGTGTAGATCAATGTTCACGATATCAATCATCAGACTTGATTATTTATAGGCCGCTGTCATATAAGATGTCAACACACAAGCTCTTTATGTCAGATCTGTGATGATTCCAGGGTAGAATTGGTCCCAAGTAACCTATGCTTTTTAAAAGAATTGACTAAATGGATTAAAATGGATCAGGTTTGCATTCAGTTTTGTACTAGTCTGCTGATTTTAAAGTGCTATCCCAGTGACATACCATGTTGCAGTTTAACATGAATACTCCACTCAGACACCCTATACTGACTGGGAGCCGACCAGTCCTTGTTTGAGCCCCTTTATGCCGAGCACCAGGCAGGGTAACAGCAGGTACCATCTTTAAACGTCTTTTGGTATGACGCGGCCGGGAGATGGACGCCTGGTCCAGACTCGATTATTTATGGCCTGCTAGAATATTACTGACTGGGTCGTAAAACAACTTCACTCACTCTGTATGTCAGGTTGATGATGAGCAGCGTGGTTGGTTGACTGGGACTGAAGCCATGATTGCACTGAGAGGCACCAACAACAGGCTGACGGAGACAGAAGAGGAATATTTGTACAGGGTAATACTGGGCCCCAAGTTAGGCCTCACCTGTTTTGTTTCTCTGTTACTTGTATAGTTTGGAGGAAATTTTGGTCATTACACAAGAACAAATTAAAATATTAAAAAAGGACTGGTCAGGTTCTGTGACATGTTTGGTAGCATGTTATTGTAGCCCATATATGATGTGGATCATGGCTCATAACGTCAATCACTGGATTGTTTTGTCCAGACTTGATTTTTTTAAAACTGTCAGGTATACACATAATCATAATAATGTATCTCGACTTGTTTGTACATTTGTTATTGATAATTGTTAGTATTATTCTTTGAATATCATCAAGGCCTTCGACACATGCCTTTGCTGCTACTAGATCAATAAACTCTGTATCTGTCAGCATGTTTACTTTGTATCACAACCAACTTGTTGTGAAGTGACTTCATTGAGAGTTTCCTGTTGTAGATCCTTGAGTTGACTGGTTACAGCATCACCAATGGAGCCGACTTCAAACTGTTCTCTCTGTTAGCAGCACTGTCCCAGCGTATAGCTTCCGTGGAGTAAGTACTGCCATCACTTATCATGTATATGATGTGGAAGACTTGCTTCCATTTCACATTTCACACATGTTTATTTGTTGTCGACAAGTGTTGTCTGTCAGGCAAGTCATCAATCATTTTTTTATTCTTTACCTTTGTAAAACTGTGACAGTAAAGTAAATATGATTTTTAAAGAAAAAAACGGAATGATCACATTGAACACAGCCAATAATATTTTGACTTTTCAAGCATTGATCATTTCTATAAGTTGTTTGCCATGATTTAATTGCAGTAACTGGATGAAGAACCTTATTGGTGCGGTTGACTTCAAGATGCTGGAGATGAAGATGTTCAAGTGCAAGGTAAGTCAGATACAAGGTGCAGTGCAACTTCTGTGTCTCAGTGAAACTGTAATCCAAAGGCGTAATGTCCAACAACTATATGCTAGGGATGACATTAGACTGAGTGAGGAGCAGCCTCCTCTGTGCACTTGGCTGGCTACAGTCATGGTGCCAAAACGCCACTTACTGTCACGTGTATACACACTTGTAACCTTTTTCTGTTTCACATCACAAATGGTTTCTAACGCCTTGATATTTCCTTGTTTTCAGACACTTTGGGAATGCAATGTGGATCGAGATACCAACAAGATCTCGCTGGAACAGTTGATGATTGAACTTCGAGCCGGTGGGGTGAGCTATGAACATGAATGTGAGGTCAGGGAAAGGCTTGGTCACCTGGTGTCCCTTGACCTTCTGGACTTCCTGACATATGTACCACTGTTTATCATGATACATGAGTCTGTGGTCGACAATCCACTTGATGACACTCGGGAGAAGTGAAACCTACTACAATGGATGCTACTTACAAGGATGTGCTTAAGCACGGACCCCTGCTTAAAGATTGTGCTTTAGCTTGTCCCCCACATGCAAGGATGTGCTGTATGCTGTATCCGACGTACAAGGATGTGCTTGAGCTGTATACTGTATCAGACATACAAGGATGTGCTTGAGCTGTTTACTGTATCCGATGTACAAAGACGTGCTTGAGCTGTATGCTGTATCCGACGTACAAGGATGTGCTTGAGATGTATGCTGTATCCGACGTACAAAGACGTGCTTGAGCTGTATACTGTATCCAATGTACAAGGATGTGCTTGAGCTGTATACTGTATCCAATGTACAAGGATGTGCTTGCTGTATACTGTATCCGATGTACAAAGATGTGCTTGAGATGTATGCTGTATCCGACGTACAAAGACGTGCTTGAGCTGTATACTGTATCCAATGTACAAGGATGTGCTTGAGCTGTATACTGTATCAACGTGCAAGGACATGTGTTAACCGTTCTCTAGAAACAGTTGTGCTACAGTGGAACCGGTCAACAGATTGGTCACAGAGCATGATACCATGATGCAATATTCACAAGTGCAGTTGACTTGAAAGTTCTTAAAGGCCATTTGACCAAATATCTATACATGTATATTAAGTGACTGGGTGAGTTGAGTTTAACAGCAATATAAACAAAATCATAGGTTTCTCAAAAGTCTAAGGTGTGCATGGAGAATTGCATCACCTTTGACAACTGGGCCAATGTTTATGTATATGCAAAATATAGATAAACAATGCTAATACAAAGGAACTTATTCTGAAAAGATCATTTATAAGAACCTTGTATATTCATTTACATCTAATACTATGATAATTTAATATCCCCTGCAACATGTTTTGCATGGAGTATTCAAATAAGACACCTTCAGTCCATGTGTGTCATTCCCTGAGCAGATCTTGAAAACCATACAATATTGGCCCATAGATAGGTCCAGTGGTAAACTGATGTTTTTTCATAGTTTAGGATTTTTCACAAAAATATTTTTCAAGTTTGCATGGCAACAACTTCGACTTTGGCTGGAAATAGTCGTGGTGCTGAAGTGAATGTATGGAGTCATGTGGGAATACAAATACAGGTGTACAATAGTCAGTAAATAGCGTTATGATTCAAGCATTCACTCTTTGATATTGATACTGAAGTTGAATTGTATATGTTTTATCAAACGTCACAAATTCCCATGACATTAAAAGGAAATGGAAACTACTTTTCATCCCCGCAACCAGCTCATTTTGATGGGGGATGGGGGTGTATATTAAAATGGACAACGTCAGTCGGTCTGTCAGTGCAAGATGTGATTTACGGAGCAGATCATGAAACCAATACAATATTTCTTCACCAACTTGGCCCATTGATAGGTCTAGTGGTGAACTCGTACCTTTTCATAATTTGGGATTTTTAAACAAAATATTTTACATCACAACAACTTTGGCTTAGACTGAAAATGGGGATAGTGCTGGTTTTCGGAGTAGATCTTAAAAACCGTACAATATTTCTTCACAAAACTTGGCACATAGATAGGTCTAGTGGTAAACTGGTGCCTTTTGATGGTTTGGCACTTTTGAAAAATATTTTTTTGAGTTTCCATGGCAACAAGATATACATATTCACAAGAAGTATTTTACCATTCCTGGGGATTTTGATGACTTTGTCATCTTGTTTATATTTAATATGTGAAGTGCCATGGGCAAGAAATGTGAGTGACAATCCAGACCACACTTCCTAGAGAATGGGAGAAGCATCACTGGGCCACAATATGAACAGCTTTGGATGCACAGTTTCCATTTACAAGATATAGAAAGGAATTTGATGGCTTTACTGGTATGTTAGTCTCCCATGTCCGAAGAAGATTAAGTAATAGTAGAGAATGCCTGATCCTTGTTTCGAATATTCATCACATATTATATGGCAGTGACCTGAATACTCACAGAAACAAATTATTAATGAGAATGCTTCAAGAATGGAAGTCTTGATTGATAAGACCACCATTCATGAGTTTGGACCTTTCAATAAAATGATATTTATTGCAACTTCCTGTGCAATTATGTATGTTACCATATGAACATAGCAGCTGTGTGCAGTACTGCATGTGTATATCCTTGAACATGTTATGTGCAACTGCCACAGTGGATGTGCATATCAGCCATGTGTCCCCTGTCATATCATGCATGCTTTGTGACCATGTATATATGTGTATTATACCAAATGTATGTATAATATATCCAATCTTCTATCAATAAAACATATAAACTTTGTGTAAAATAGCTAATTAAATCCAGTTTTTCAGGATCTGTATCTTGAAGCTTGTGTTTGTTGTTGAAATCTGAATTTTAATTGGTCAAGACGGGCTTAAGTTTGATTTCTTTGATTGAAATGTGCTCATTAACCTTCTCATTGATTAAAGACCTTTGTGTGAGTGAAGGGTATAACACTGCCTTGAATAGTATTTAAGTCATACAATGGCAGCCATGCTTAAAATAAGATCATTATGCAGTGAGAAATTCTAAATGACATCTTTGCTGTGGACCATGCACAGAAACTTTCATCTGTGGTTTCTAAGATATCCAAAATGCAGTATTACTAGATTTGTGAGTGAATAATAATTTTTAAAAAAACTCAACTGAAAAATATTTCCAGAAGTTTGCTATTGATGCAAGCACAATGTGTTGCAGAAAATGGGTTCATATTTAAGAAACCTGCCAGCACGAGTATGGTGCTGACCAACCAAGGATCCTGATACTGGAGAGTGTGAGATTCAAACGCATGCCCAACTAATCATGATGCAACTTGTCACAAGGAATTGTTGTGCCTTAGACCATTGGGCCATCTAGTCCCCTCCACAAGGTTTATGAATTAATGTGAAGGAGAAATGTCCTACTTGGGTAAAACGTTACATACCGTATGTTATGTCACATACTACCAACAATATCAGTAGAAAATATGTGTAGAAATGTCAAAGTAAAAATTATTTTTTCAGTGTCACTGTCATGGCAGCCATGTTAAAAGTCAGATCAGAATACACTTAGCTAGTCTTAATATTACCCATGCAAACATTCAGCATCATAAGCATTATGATTTGGATGACGCATAAAAAATAGTCCCAATGCTCTGTAGCTCACATACATAATGGGAATATCACAACGCAAAATAATACCATAAGCAAACTACATAAAAGAGAAGTCTCTACTAAACATACATCCTCACAGCTTGTTTGTTTAACTATGTAATGATACATGCATAACTAGTTATGGAGTCTGGGTCAAAATTACATCATGACAACCATGGCACAGCACAGCACAGTAGTAAACAGTTATCCCAGTACACAGGGTTACGAGGTGATTTCCAGATTGAAATGCAATGATTAACCCAGAGATCAGTATGTACAGAACTAAAATGTGAAATCATTAAATGAACTAACAAGATCAATGATCCATCAAAACATTATGTGGAAACACACAGTTTTAGGTTTACCATCGCTAAAGGCAATGCAGAAGCTTAAAGAAGCAGCCTGTCTCTCCACTTGTATCTGGAATAATATTGAAAACTAGTAGAAATTGGTGTTTTCAGAGAGACATCCCAATTGCCACGGACACTCTTACAAATAAGCTTACAATCTCTACTGCCCACTAATATTACTTACATATGACAGCACAATGTAAGGTGTTGTTCAGCAATACAACCATGTCCTGTTTGTCAAATTTAAGAATGAAACATGTAAAAATGGCTAAGTAATAGGTACAAATAGAACCACAAGGCTCTGTGGGTCACCTGACCATGAAGACAATATCTTTGTCATGCTTATGATCTGAATATTGTGATATTTTTTAAGAAACCCCATAGCTGGCATTGTTCATTCAAGGTGTCAGTGCAATTGGTCTTCTAGTTTCAGAGATGTAGAAAATGAAGTACCATTAGGAAAATGGGGATATATGAAGGTTTTAGGTCTTAACCTGTTTCAAAATCAGATTATACCTGGTTTCAGAGATGTCAAAAATGACAAAAAAAACAGGGCAGATAGGTAACATGCTACTATCTAAGCTCTCTTGACATTCAGTCTGTTGATCTAAAAAACATTTCCAATATGGCTGCCCTGGTGGACATAGTTAAAATTTCATCTGCATTCTGTGAGCATCTTTTCAAGACATTATTCCTGGGATCATTTTCACTAAACTTCTACTTCATGAAACAAGGTTTCAGGGATGTGGAAAAGCAGTAGCCATTAGAAATATTGGGGTAGGGTCAAAAACTTGTAGCTTGGTACAAAAAGACAAAAAGCAAAAATGTATTACACATGCTACAGACTAAGTGCCTACCAGATTTCATAAGGGTATATGCAGAAATGGCCAATTGGCAAAATTGTCATTTTCATTTGGCTGCCATGTTTAATATTGGGGCAGAGCATTTGTTTAGACACCATAGATTTTTCATCGAAAGTTTCACATTCATTGGCGCAGTAGTTTTAGAGATGTTGAAATTGTGAAAGTTATTGACTGACAACATGTATGCGAACACATTCAGGTGAGCTAAAACAAAAGTTTTTGAGGGAAAATGTGACATGCAATTGGAAAGAATCTTTGCCCTGTGGCTATTAAGATTTTTTAAGGGCTTTTTTAGTAATGCTGTTTAATATCAAACAATAGCTATCATTGTGTATAATTCTAAGAATACTACCTCTATTACATCATAGTCATAAATTCCTGTTTATACTGAGAACCACATTATACATTTTTTATAATTTTTAAACACATCCTCTTCACTGCAACATACCTAATCCTATCCTTCACAGGAAGTGCAACTGCGCATGCACACTGTGGGAATGCATCACTTCTCTCAACCCATAACGCTCATCAACTAGATGGAGATATTCTAAGAACTATACACAATAATAACCAGTGTTTGATTATTGGTTTTCCTACTTCTCCTCTGTTACATCATAGCCAGTGTACACCAGAGGGACCGGACCAATCTGGTATCTAGTATCCCTGAGATAGTTGGCTTTGGTGAAGTAGGAATACATATATACATGTATGCAAAAGGGACAAACGGAATGATCTGCCTAATAATAATGCTAGAATCTCTAGATTAGGCATTTATGACGTCACATACTTTACATATATATGTATATATATATAGTAGCCTTATGTAGATTTGTGCCTGTCTATAGCTGTCTGTGATTGTCGTTTTAAGCCATCCCGCCACAGTACCCTTGGTTATGTACTACTCCATCTTCCTGAGGCAAGAGAGTTAAGTGACTTTAAAATTCCAGTTTCCACCCTTGCCGAACTGGGCTGGAATTCCTGGGCTCGATCGTAGCGCCACCAGTGGCTATTACGAGTTACGGTATGTCCCTTCTAAGACTCTCACATGGACCAATCAGATTCCACCTCTAGTATCACTTGCATTTGTTTCAAACAAAATGGCGGCACCCAGTCAAGATGATCTGATCGGTAATCAAGATTTAAAGTGTGATAAAACGGGTCTGACATCGCGAAGTGCATCAAATTGCGTAAGAACTTCGATTAAGAACATGAAAAGATGACGAGTTGGTGGTGCACATGCTTTCCAAATCCTGCAATTGACCGAAATCTGCATTACAGTTTATGAACCAGATTTAGATTGCATTGTGCGATTTTAATTGGCCTATGCATTGAGTCGTTACTCCAGCCAAATTGTAACTCCATAATACAAGCCTAGTTCGGCATGGGTGGAAACTGGACTTTTATAATCAGTTAACTCCATTGCCTTGGGAAGATGGTCCCACTTTGACATGGGCTTCCAAGAGATAAAGAGGCATTTACTCTGCTTTCTGTAGTTGTGATGAAGTATCTCAAGGCTCTTATGGGACAAAGTAATCTGTCTGGATAGTCGACACCTCTACTGAAGGCAGGTATCGTGTATTGTCTGTGGCCAAGTGAGCCGAATGTCGATGATTGTTTTTTTGCAATAAAATCCGGAAGGGATCTGACGATACTGATCTCCAATCTTGTGCATGTGTTATAGTGGAAATATCAATAGTGTGTAGTTCTGATGCATGAGCCACAGTGGCCATAGCTAGGAGGAATGCAGTGTTCCTGGTAATGTCGCATTACTCCTGGGATCATAAGGTGGTTTCATCAATGCCGACAATACTACAGATAAATTCCATTGAAGGAAAGTATGTGGTATTTTGATGTCTTCAACTGTAAAGGACATCATGAGTCGGTTCAGTACTGGGTGCATACAAACAGATAGGTCATCGTGTTGTAATACTGATGCTAGGGCAAATCTGTTGCCTTCAGTGGTGCCAAGCCTGAATTTCCTGTTGTTTCTGAGGTGTAGAAGTCTCTTCCCCTTCTCCACTTGACGAACTTGTCCCATCTGTTGTTGTATAGGGCAGTAGATGCTGGTCTCCATGAGCTTGGCTCTCTTTGTACAGCAGATTTAGAGTAGCCGGCGACTTGCATCTCGGAGATTATTTCCAGGCCTGAAGGTGAAGGTTGTCGAGGCGGCCGTAAAATATGTCAGATTTTTCATTAGGTTCTTCCATTAGGAGGGGTAGTAACCTCAGAAACCAATGCAAAGGCTATGTGTATGATCCTGGATTCCATTCTTCTATTTACCCCAGTACACTGTCTAGGAGAGACCGAGGGGGGAATGCGTATGCAAACATTCCCTACCAGTTCCATGGATAGCGCGTCAACCTGGTGAGCTAGCAGGTCTGGCACTGGACTGATGTACACTGACACTTTGTTGTTGAGGCAAGTGATGAATAGATCTAGATGGGGAGTATCTCATATTGAAATTATCCACTTGAATAGTTTGGGATGTAAGCGACATGTCCTGATTGGCTGAAAGAAAGTTGTCTATGTATCCATGTAGACTTATTAGCTTTAGATTAGCAAACTCGATGAGGGGGTTGGTGATCCTGGTAAATAGCCATGGAGTGATGGAGATGCCAAACGGTAGAACATGGAAGTGTTATATCTGACCGTTGACTGTGAATTGTAGATAGTGGCAATGATTTGGATGGGGACAGGAAAATTATCCCATATGCATGTCTTAAGATTCTTTAATTTCTTGCTGAATTCCATCTGGAGAGTGGGTGGTTGCACAAGATATTCATTGTTTAGCACTTTTCGATTGATGATCATGCACATTTCCGATGAATTCTTCTTCAGAACCAGGAAGGCTGGTGAGCAGAATCTGGGGGTAGTATCTAATTCTTCCGATGTACTGATGGCTTTCTTGACTAGTAACTTGCTTATGGCCACATTTACTGAAGTAACTTTTCCCGTCAGATGGAAGGAATCGGCATCCAGTAGGATGAATGACCAGGCATGGCTGTTTTAGAACGTGGAGTTTGTTTCTTCTTCTTACCACTTCAAGCAGCCAGAAGTTGTCTGTGATACAGCATAAGACATCCCCCGACTGGGCCCTGAGTAGGTATAGTGCTGAACTTTGGTAGTCTTGAATGGATGTCTATAAGGCAGGCCAGGTAGACAGGATTTGTTGTGAGTGTTGAGTTGATAATCTATAGGCTTGAATCAATGTCCGTAGGGCAGGTAAGGTCGACAGGATTTGTAGAAGTCTGTAGAACTTTAGCTAAGTCACTTTCGATCGGGTCCACCTCTGAAACCTCCTCTGCCTCCACCTCAACCTTGTGAAAATGGCTGTTCTTCTATGAAGGCTTTTGTCTGGGGACGAAAAGATCTGTCCTTCCTTGTTGGAGCTTGAAAAGAAGTCACATGTTGCCTCATAGGAGTCTGTCATGGATTCTGGAAGTCTTCAGGATGCTTCTGGAGCTTAAATGCCAAAGAAATGATAGATTCTTGAAACTTCTGAGTGGTTGTTGATGCTATTGATTCTTTCACTGATTTGAGTCTACTGTTGAAATCAGTGGAGCTGTAATAGGCTGTGACAACATTGATCTTCTTAAGGGTTCCAGAAACAAATGATGCACTTGTTCCAGCAGATGGTTTCTTTGCATGAGTAGGAACTGTGCTGATATCAAAGCCTGTGCTGCTTGAAGATCTTCTTGCATCTTTAGCATGTGGTCTAATGAGCTGTGAATGAAGCTTGCTTGTTGTAGAGTCATCTCTGTGCAGGGATGAGAATGGATATTTTCATGTTCACCTGAAACTTCTTTTCAATGAAGCATGATCCATAATTTGGTGATGTTTATGATCGGTCGGGGGCTTGGGAATCTAGAGGAAAACCCTTGCTCTGGCTGGTAAGTATTATGACATGACGAATTCCAGATTCAACCCAGTTAATATATACTGAACAACAAAAGTTCCTGTGACATTGAATAAGATTTACGTTAATGCAAAGTTATGTTTTTTACCAAATCTGAAATAATTTCGGTTTGCAACAGATGAAAGACTCCTGTAAGTGTTCAAATGGTTTAATTTGCCATACTGACTTCAGAAAATGTGTGATTTCATAAAAAACATGAACATGCCAAAATGTCAATTACAAAATCAATAGAGTGTGTGTCCACCTCTGGTTGCGATGCAAGCAACACATCTTCGTCTCATGGAATGGACCAGGCGTCGCACAAAGTCCTGTCAGATATCTGTCCATATCTGCTGGAGCATGTTTCGAAGTTCCCGGAGTGTCTGTGGAACACGTGGTTGACATCGAAGACGCCGATCCATCTCATCCCACATGTGCTCGATTGGTGAGAGATCAGGGGAGCGAGCCAGCCAGGGGATGACAGTCACATTGTTTTGTTAAAGATAATCCTGAGCAAGTCGAGCAATATGAGGCCGGGCATTGTCATGTTGAAAGGTAATGCCTGGGCCATGACGACACAAAAATGGTAGAACAACAGGGCCGATGATCTCATCGCGGTAGTGCTGTCCATTGAGATTCCCCTCTACCACTCTCAAACGGGTCCTCTGTCTTGCTGTATTCCGACCCCATACCATAACACTGCCGCCCCAGAACCGATCTTCTTTCATGACACAATGATTGATGTAACTTTCACCTCGACGTCGATAAACTCGAATCCGTCCATCGCTGTGGCGGAGGTGAAAACGAGACTTGTCCGTGAATAGACAGCGTAGAAACTGTAGACGTGCTTGATGGTGCTTTCCTGTCACAATGGGACGTCTGGCGGGTCTTCTGGTGACAATCCCTGCACATCTGAGGCGACGACGTACGGTTTAAGAAGATATTCGTCGAAGGCCAGGGATGCTTTTTCCACTCACTGTGGCTGGTTGGAATCGATTTCGTAGGTGTGTTGTTGTTCAAATCCAGTTGTCTTGTCAATTATTGGTTACGACAGGCCTGCCACTCCCAGTATGGTCTCTGACTGCATTCTTCTGTTGCCAACGCTGCCATAAACACCAAATGGGGTTTCTGTGGACGTTAAATTGTCTTGCAACATCACGTTGACTCGATCCTGCTTCAAGGATACCAATGGCTCACAGACGCTCATTTTCGGACAGGCGTGGCATTTCGCAATGTTGAATAATTGCATAATTTTGTTTTTCCATGCATATGGAATCCCATTAATGCACGTTTTTATACCCATTCTTGGGTAGTGAAATGCATGGGGCTTGCATAAAAGTCAACTTTTGCATGGAATGCTTGCTTTTCTGTAGCAGTTGCGTTTTTGTGACTTGATTCCATACATGTACTATATTATTGAAAACCAAACTTTACTTGTTTGAAAAATACACTAAAATATTCGTGTCACAGGTACTTTTGTTGTTGAGTATAGTTTTATCAGCTCAAGTAAGTTGGGAATCATCTAGTGATCAAATCCCAACTTGACAATTTCGACCAGTGTGCTGTTCTCCAATTTTTACACAATTTGTATGTATTCACTGTAACTGGATACTTCACATCAGCACATACTATTTGTTGCAACTGAACTTGGAACTCGCTGTTAGCTGAGACAGGACATGCACATGGCCATTGTTATACTTGTTGCCAGCCACCCCTTTCTTCACAATGGTACGTTCCATTTGGTTGAATACATACTTGGTCATACGGGGTTAATTGTCAGGTCATAATTCAACTTATCCTGGCTTACCAGTAGTGGAATTAGATTTTCTGATTCTTGTGAATCTTGTGAATACTAGTGATGTCATTGTAAGCATTATGTCAGAGTGGTCACATTATGTTGGCCTCAAGTTCACACCTACTTCTCTTCCTGAGAGTTGAGAGATAAAATGGGGTTTAACGTTGCACTTAAGATTATATATTTTGTGGAGCGATGTGACGTGTATGCACGGGTGTGTGTGTGGGTGTGGCTGCCAGCCCAATGAGTTACCATGCCACAGCTGACCAGTCCGTGTTTTATCCCTGTAATGCCAGGTAGGGAACAACATGTACCATCTTATAACATGTTTTGGTGTGACGCAGCCACAGGATTGAACCATCATCCTTCTGCTCTTCTTACTGAAAGCACCAGCTACACCATGTTTAGTGTGTGATGGAATTGCTTGGTTTTTTTAATATGGCTGCTGTCCAGTCAGGTTCCTTGACAACATCAGCTTCATTAGTCCAGCATTTTCGAAGATGACACGACATAAATTGTTGTTTAGATAGATGTTTGTGGTTTGGTTGCGACATTCAAACAATAAATGAAATTACAGCCTAGTTCTATTGAGACGGAAACAAGTGACTGCTCTGACCAATGAGAACTCAGATTTTATCGTACAACGTGGAATATTCCTCGTGCAATACATGCCACATCTTTGCAGCCAACCACTGAACACATTGTTTCAATATCAGGCAACAGTAGGGTTTGAACAAAATTCATGCTCAATAGACTCTCATGAGTTATACATGGCCACATTTCATAACTTGACTAAAAGTAGATGTCCAACAATATTTTCAACTATTTCATCATTGTAAACTGTTGGATCATTGTAAACTGTTGCACAAGGATGAATTACAAGTTCTGTACATAAAAAAAGAAACAACAGATTTTCAGAATAAAAAAAAGCAGTCCATTTTATTGCTGATAAATGCTACAGCTGTCTGAAGTAAGAGATAAACTGACATTTTGAAGACAAATCATGCAAAAATGGACATAGTTTCAATAGTGCTGGTGTTATGTAGGTCAGGTCAGGTCAGGTCAGGGGTCAAGCGGGGTCAGCTAGGTTTACAGCAGGCTATGTACACAGCTAGCAGAAGCAGGAATAGGAGGTAAAGGTCAATTTACAATTTGAGCAGATTTCATGCGACAGCCACAAGATTACATTCACAGTTTTAATTCTCTGTAACTGGTTTGAAGTCAGCATAATTAATGGTCCATAATAATAACATGTCTAGAATACAGTATTGTCCACTAAGGGATCTCAGGATATACAATGTACAATTTTGAAACAAATTTTAAATAATATGACATGCACAAAAGATAGGCATACAGTGTGTAAGTCCAATTTTGGAAGACTAGTCTAGATGTTCCCATGGTTCCGAGCACATCGGCTAACAATAATCTTTGTCCACACAAAGAATCATCAGGACTCTGCTATTTGAGAAAGTCAGTAAAAATATTCTTAAATTAAATATTGATCTACCTTAAAAACATAACCTATCTTTTCACATGCATAATTGTCAAGATGGCAAATTGATTTTTGGAATGCTGCATGAAATAGAAAGTTTTCCAATGCTATACAAACATGGACTTAACATTCACGTTATCTATCAGCATTTCCTAACTTATCTGTAAGTATTTTATTCTTACAAACAAAAGGGATACCATATTTCCACTATCAGAGTCCGGACTCTAATACACGCTAGTCTCCAATTGACACCTGGTCATACGCTATGTGCAACATATAGAAACCAGTCCTCTATTGGACGCCAGGTCCCTAATACTGTGACATGTTAGGGATTAACAATGACTGCATCCTGCAAATGTACCCTTGGTATTACATTACAATCTTGGTTTGGGTAACGTAGTGAGTTGCCACTATGCCAGCATTGAACAGAATAGACACTGGGTCTCAAATACACGCAGGCCTCTAACATATGCCGGAGATCAGCTTGCGTGAAATTAATTGACGCCCGGGCGTCCAATAGGGAAAATACAGTATTATTAATGTCCTTCTTGGTGCAGTAATACTGGAATGCGTCATCATTTTATCATTGTCTGTTTTCACCAAAATGTAGTAAGAATGGATTTTTAAAGCTTAGACACATCTACATATATATTAAGTAATAAATTGTACATCTTTTCTGTATATATTGTGTAACTTATTATATCAATGCATGCAACTAGAATGGTACTGGTACACAGGTCTACACTTCATTACCATTCTCCCATCATATTTTCTTTAAGCAGTCCTAAATGGATTCAGATTCAACAGACATACTTCAGTTGAGGACCAAAGCAGCTCTCTCCGAAACATGGTAAATCAACTAAAGAAAAAAGAAAACTTTCAGTTTTTCGAGGAAAAATAATGTTTTGTTACTGGTAACTGGTAAGCCAATTATCTTAATGATGTAGTTGGTTCCTAATCTACCTGTACTGCTTTTGTCATGACTAAAAGACAGCCTAGGTAGAGATCACACATGGTCAAATACTGTAGGATGAAGTTATAGCAGTGTTCTTACATTCCCTTAATTAGCAGTACATAACTCCCTGGAAATATTTTCTTGTAGCTATTATAGATACTGTTACACTTTAGTAGATGGGCATCTTTCCCTGCACAAAGCCCCTCTGAGCCTCAAAGTGCAGAGACGTTCTCTATACACAGACAGAGTCAGCAAAGGATGTCTTTCCAAATGATTTAATTACCAATTCTCTAGAAAATAGTGTTTCTGTCGGTGCAATAATATCCCCTTTCATGAAGTCAGCAAACACAGTGTGTTGAACAACATGTTTGATTCAGATTAAACTTTAAAAAAAGGACAAGGTATACGGGCTCTTTTAGGCCACAGGGTCTGCATAATTTCAGGGTTGATAATTATCAGATGTGTTGATATGAATGGGAACTAGGCTTTGTTCATTTTGACAACTGCCTGTTTTACCACCACACCAAATGCACAAGTAAGTATAAATGTGTCAAGAGGCTGATGTTATAGGTTTGTCTCAAGTAAGCGATTTTATAATATTTGAACATGAGCAAGTCTTTGACTTCCAATTCAATTTGGGTCACAGATTAGCTCATAGATTTTCATTTGAAGCTTTGAAAAAAACCCAGCCTTTTTGACTCATCTTAGCCACACTTGTCTTGGATCATGTCAGAAGCAAAAAACTTGCAAGTGTGAAAAAGAGGAAACCAATGCTAGATATTAGCCATTTGAACATGTCTGATAAGTTTCATACCAATATTTCATTTTTTTATGCAACTTTCAAAATGATACATTTTCAGTCAGGCAAATAGTACCCTAATCCTATGTCCTCCTTTCTCCTAGTCCTAAGCATGTTTTCTAATGTTGAGCAAGTTTTCCTGGGCTAGGCAAATCCTATTTTGTACTACTTCTTTTAACAAGGTTTGGACATGTTCAGAAAGCATGGTAAGCCAGGGCTTTGGGTATGTATAACGTTGGACTACTCCTACTGAAAACGTAACAAATCAACAGAAGCACATTATCTAACTGCCACACACAATATCAAATATGGTTGTACAACCCATGTAAAACATTCAACATCAACACTGCTGGAATAGATGTATCAGCTCTCCTTGGAATAGCTCAGTCGTCTTGCCACCTCTGGCCCACCAACTTATCAATGTCATTCACTCCATCTTCATTGTTCTCTCAAAATGCATAGATTCAGAAGTCAGTGTCCCTCATGTTGGGCCCAGCAAACACTATAGGTGCCCATTACAAAGACCCACCTCTGATAACAATGAAGCTAAGCGTCATCTCATGCAATCAGAAAAATATCCCTGGTTTATTCAGTAGCTGTTGTAGCTAGCTACATGTTATCAACAACATTTGGCCCGAACAATAGTTAGATCCACAGGCTGTAAATCCCGTGAGGACTTCTTTGAAACAGTCCTTATGCAAGCCAACAAGAGATTTATTCTGTTACCAATAATGTCCCTGATATATGTGTGTGCTTCATGCACAGCCTAAACAAAACTGGTAGTTTAACTAAGTTGGCACAGGAACTACATTATACACTGGGTAAATCTGCTGTCATTATCCACTAGAAGACAAACATTGGACAAGAGAACAAAATCCAAGGATAAAATAACAGGAAAACAAAAAGGCGTAAACTTTAATAATATGATTTATATCATAACAAGGTTTTTTCCAAAAATGCAGCCGAAGTAAAAGATTTTGATAAACACATTCTGTTTGGACATAAGAGAGAAAATAAATGTTGGTTGATCTTAAGATGTTCGTAATACATCCCAACTTGACGGCAACATCATTGAATAATGATCTTCTGTATTCTATATCACACTGTTACTTGGGATACTGTTGGGATACCTTAAAACTGCTCTAAAATCACATGCATGAAAATATCATAATTGTTATCAGCATCATATAAAACAACCCTATTGGCAATAGTATTGGCAAAATGTTAGCAAAGGTCTTGATACAGAATTCACATAAAAAAACATGCTAAAATTAGCTGCTAAGGTGCACATGGAACAGATCTGAGCAGCTACCAAATTGTAATGCAACATTTTCTGGTTTGGACATGCAAAAACTGTTATGGAAATATATCACCATTGAAATGTTCACCCAAGAAAGCAAATGCAACCTCACCATCGGGGGGGTGGGGGTGGGGGGGGTCGGAAGGGTTGAAAAATGCATAAATGTAAGTGTTGTTATGTTATCAGGTGCTGGGCAAACTGCAGGTGTTTGTGTGCTCACATTGTATTACTTCCAGCACCTGTCAGGTCAATATCGACAACAGCTCTTTCAGTACCAGTACACATGGTTTAACTGGAAAAACTAATTGCAGAAGAAAACATAATTCTGCCAATACCAACTGGCAACTCAGGTCAAATATCTTCAGGTTTCTTACTGAAAATGGGAGCCAAATTCATGACACTTTTCATGACAAGCGTTTTCATTTAGAAGCACATTTTCTAATGGTGGGACAGAATTATTCTCCGATTCTGCTGCTTGCAAAACTAACTCCAAAAAGCATTGGTCTTTTCTGCTCTGATATATTGGTTTCAGAATGGCATAGCTTGTACTTGACACTGAACAAACTTCAAGCACTTTTCCCATCTCAACATTAAAATAAACTCTATTCACAGCGAGTATGACAATACAAGAATTTATTTCATTTAGTGCATAGAAAATTTTATTGGAGATACCTTAAGAAAAACAAAGCTGATATTAAATAGTGTCCCAAGTAAGATTCATCTGTACCTGTATGCCCTGCAACAAACTGTCTCTGTAGTGCAACTGCTGACATCAATGACTTCCACTGTTGTTCCCTTTTTTTATGAAATGCTGAACGAAGATGAAGAAATGCTGGTCTCTATTCTGATATCCTAATGCATCAATAGACTACAGTGTGTCTTCAAAGGGGCAGAATCAGTACATGGTCCCAACTAAATGCTGGCAAAACAGGACTTAATATGAGCATATATTGTGAAGCATCTCTTATCTTCCATAATATGACTAGCACTTACCAATAACCTTAGTACAGCTAGACAATGTAAACACAGTAAATACAGAGGCTTTCATCTCACAGTTTACAAAAGAAACAAAACAAAATCTAAATCTGTCTGAAATCTATGAATGGTTGATGACTTATGATACAGGGAAAGAATTCATTGATTATTGCACACCGTTAACAGTGGGGGAGAATGATACAAATGTACATAATGCCAAGACAGATTCATAAACTGCTGTCCTAGAAATGGTTACATTGATCCCTCTAGAGGATGGTTTTGAATGAAAAAAATAATCAAACATTACTAATAAAGAAACTAATACATTTGCTACCCCCCTTTAGGAACCTAACACCGTCGTAGAATTATTATACCATTATGATATATCATTTCATACCTGTCTGTCAAAAGTTATCCATAGTCAACCACATTTTAAAGGTACAAAGCTGGGTTTGATCATAAAGGGGGGTAACTCTTCATCAATAACAACATCACATGAATGCCTGCTTCTGTCCATATATTTTGATTTCGTAATGGAGGAGGTGGTGGTTTGCTCCTGGCCATGTTCACTGGTATTTTCAGCATACATTTCCTTTCACTAATATCAGATTTTTCATCTCCCAGCGCAGATGCAAACAGCAGGCTATCAATACTGATAAAGAATCTTAGTAAGTTGACAACAGAACATTCACACACAACTCTCCCAGCAAGCAGCTGTCACCAGCAATCTCAGTAAAATATCATCTTGACTACCATGACAAATGTACAGCAAGAAAGTGAACAAAGAAAGTATCACAAGAAATATCAACAAGGTCAGTTTTCACATATCATAGTGTGAATTACCAAGTAACACTTGGACACTGAGAAAGACAAAATTTAGCAGAGACATACTGGCTCACACGAACCTGTTCTGTCAGTGCTTGCACTTTGACAACACCACTGTGACTGAGGCAGCAGCTATATTCTCTGAGGAGGGATTAGGCATTGACAAAGTGACTCTTCTTTAAAATTGACCAAATACATTTAACTCTGTCATCAAGTATTTCAGTGTCAAAGGAGAAATTCAATTCATATATTTTCACCACTGTTTACTGGCACTGCACAGGTGTTTTGTTCTATCAGTCGCTTAAAAAACAAGTGGAAACCTGACCTGTTGAAAACAGATTAGAGTCTGTCCAATGATAAGTCATAGCACTTACAGAGCTCATAAATATAACACAAAACAGAGCAGAAAGACATTGTGACACAACGATGACAGACAGGTAATATTAACAGTTATCTTACATACTGGTTTGTACAGAATATTATGAGGAGTGCATGCTGTGGTTGTCCCCTAGTAGCAGGACATGTCTGAACTATGCTGTCACTACTGATGTATGTATGTACATGTCATCCCACCCGTGGGTCAGCCTCCGTCGGCTGTGAGCACTATGATACATGCAACACTAAGTACGCCACACCTGTAGACATGGAACATATGATACATGAACAATACACTGTACAATAGATTCACCCAACACTCCTGCCCAGGGCTGACAGGCCTGTTTACACGGTGTATAGAGTCAGCGCTGTAGGCTCACAGCTGTAGTTTAGATACATTAGAAAAGTAACTGCATACAAGCAGAAAATGTAACATCTACATTTAAGCAGATCTTTCCCTTGCATCAAATAAGTGTCTGATCATATATCCGGCATGTGACATGATTATTCTGAGTAACTTGCAGTGATGACTTTCGTTCCCTGACAGTGAAAAAAAATGGAAGATTCTGAAGATTTCTTGCATCTTGCTGCAACTGAACTGGCATGCCAACTGTCCTACATGGGCGAGGGATTTGCTGAACATCCTCATTAGCTCTCTTTCTTCATTACAGGAGGAATAGAGCTCTCTGTTACCATGGTTACCAGACATTTCATTGCAACAGGCCAATAAGTACACGTTGCATTAATCTAATTCATTCGAAATACAAATCTCCAATTATTATTTTAAAACCCCTTTCCTACTTCCTCTTATCCGCAAGCAACTAAAGATGAGATAAATTGTGAATACATCATCAACATGCTATCCTAGGTAAATTAATAAATCATGCTTTACATGTCTTCCACATGAACATATCTGTGCATTAGCCTTTAAATCTGGAAACATTTTCCCCTATGTAGAAAAAGGCTATTTAAGAACAAGCTTACAATGGCCAGCCAAGTTCATGTTGTCTAGGACTATGCTTGTCCTCAATCTGTGTCCCAGTCATCATCATCGGAACCGCTATCACCATCACCGCTATCACTGTCTTCTATCACTTTGCGCCGCATTTCCACAGCCCTGTCCATGAGAGCCTGAACATCGAATCTGCCGGCTGGTACCACCTTCTTCTGCTTCTCCCTGCGCTCCTCCACACGCCGCAACTTCTTGTACCCTTTTGTACAAACACAACCACTTTCACATCAAAACCATACAAATCTGCTATATCAAAATTTACATAGCCATGCTATTCAAGTATTTTTCTAGTAAGTACCATTCGTCTTTTCATACAAAAATTATCGATACTATTTATCTAAATTGGTATTGTAGTTTAAATCCTGACTGAAAGAATCAGGATTTCTGCATACCAACATGTACAGTATATAAATAGGCTATAATAAAATGTCAACTTACAATCTCCTAGTCTTATTTCTGCCAGCAAATCACTGCGTTCTTGTCCCACTGTGGGCTTCTGAGGCTCCGAGTTTGATACATTAGTCACTGTGCTTCCAGTAGAAGATACAGAGGCCACATCAAGCTGATCTCTCCTCAGTGATCCATTCATCACTGCTGGGGGCAGAGGAGGGGGTGGGGGTGGGCCCTGAGAATTGGTCATTAATGGGGGTGGGGGAGGAGGGGGTGGCGGTGATGGGGTCTGAGAGAAGTTCAGTGGGGGTGGGGGAGAAGGTGGAGGCGGCATTGAATCGTGGCTAGGGGGGGTATCTGGTGTTTGACTAATGGGAGGGGAGAGCGGTGGAGGTGGTGGTTCTACCCCTTCTGGTGTTGCTCTGTGTGGACTCGATGTGGCAGATGATGACAGTGAAGGTTGCCTTGCTGGAGAGTTACGTTGTGAGCCACGGCCTCTCCCTGGAGAGCCATCCAGGTGATTGTACATAATTGGCTGACGCTGCATTGGCGGAGTAGCAGTTTGGCTGGCTGCTGGATCAAGGGGAGGTGGTGGGGGTGGAGGCAGATTGTTTCTGTCCGATGGGCTTTGCTGGTCCATTGGTGGGGGTGGGGCTGGGGGAGGCTGTGATGGGCGAGAGTGTGGACTTCCAAGCATAGCAGCGGAGGACCGACCAGGTGACATCTGATACTGCTGGTATTGGAACTGTTGGTTCTGTGGCATCCCGGAGCCACGTACATGGGTTTGTGCCGGATCTTCATTGCGCTGCTGATCAGCCTGGTATGGTCCATTAGCAACATTGGAAGCATGATTGTGTATCCTGGGATCTTGGTTTTGAGGGTGGCCATGATGTGGCTGGCCATGGTGTCCGGGGCTGGCATGGTCCACCGGTAGTGTGCCAGGGCGGTTGTGCGGCGAGTGACTGGACCCAGTGCTGTTCTGATGCACCAAGCGTCGTCCCTCTGGGTGCTCTGATACCCGTTTGACAGCTTCTGCTACATGTTCCTCCTTAAACTCTTCACCATACTTCATGGTATTCCATTTGGCCTTTGGATCAGCTATTTGTCGAGGCTTCCTCTTATCAGCCTGTTTGGGTCTCTGTGGAAAACATGATCATGATTAAATTTAGATCAATCAAATCATGAGATTATGTCGGACTGTCCAATACATTGTAAATGATAGAAATAAAACTAACCCAAACTGGTATCTTTTGACTGCTTTTATCTCCCAGACATTTCTAATGAGTTGGTGGTGGTCATGGGAATGTAACCTCAGAAATTCTTGCAGGAGAAATTATTACATCTGCTTTAAGGGCCTTGTTCCACAGAATAATGTTAGCTCTATGTGTATCTTAACCAATGCCTGAGTAGCACTTGGATTGATTTGGAACAAGGCTTCGAGAAGAAAGGATATCTGTTACCAAAAGTACATTTCTTGAAACTTCACATATGTGGTACAAGTCAGAGCACATCTGAATATAAACCATGACAGTCATAACTGGTTCCACAGACACAGTGACAGAGATGACACTGACAAGTGAGCTGGTCTTACCTTCTTCTTGTCCCTCTTTTTGTTGAGTTCTGATTTCTTCTCCTCCATCTCTTTTTCCATCTCCCGCACCCACAGCTCCACGAAATAGGTGGAGTCTGTGTAAAACTTCATGCAGTCCTTACCATCCTCCCTGTACACAACATACACATAGGGGGGTGAACTGGCAGTAGCAGAGATGGCAAACAGCTAAGGGGAGACTGCAATTCGGTGTATCATTCAAAAATCCAAAAAGATGTTTGAAGTTTGCCTCACATATGATTATAATGTTAATTAATTTTAGAACAGACAATCAATATCTTGAATATAGTCTTGTGATATCAAACATCAAATGAATAACCACTGCAAAAAAACAATTTATTGGCATATTCTTTATCTTTACAGTCATGACTTTATACACTGACAATCAACAAGAGCATTACGAGTATAACAAAATACCAATACATCTGTTTATTGCAATACTTTTGCTCAATAAGAAATGTATTAATGCAATCTTGCTGAAATGCTTTAATAAAACACATTTAGTATTAATAATATTTAATAAGTAAGTTTTGAAAGTGTTGTGGATATTTTTCCAGTTTTAAGCATTATGGTAGCAGAGACCTAAGAATTTAAAAATCAAGAATATACAACAGAATAATCTGACTTTAAAAGAAATAGCTCAGCTAGAAATTAATGCTTCCAGCATGTTTCAACGTGTACAACAATTCAAGAGAGAGTGAATTAAATGCCGCTTTTAACAGTATTCCAGTTGTAGCACAGCGTGTTAGCTTATTGTGGGAGGAAGGCAAAATGTGATGCAGGTCTTAGACATTTACTATTTCAGTGAAACCCATGAGGTAAATGTACTGTGGTGACAAAGCTAAAAACATAATCAGGGAGAACCGGGATCCAAACCCACGATGATAGGTTTCTGGTGTGTCCAAGGAACGCAAATCTGCACAGCGAATTGCGTCTCATAAGACGAAAATGCCTTACTTACCCCCACATTCAAGAATGACTATTATTACTATCATAATCAGTTTATTCTGATAACAAGCTCATTGTACATACACGAGCAAGTGGAATATGTGCCTTGCCAACAAAGAAACAAGTGAAGATTCTCTGGTGTAAGTTGTGTTCATTGACTACCCACCTGAACTCATTGAGCTTGTCGAGTGCCGGCGGAGATTCGCACTGGTTGTAGTTGTCATTCAGGGCCAAGGGGATGGTGAGCCGCGATATCACCTGCTGCTCCTTCACAATGGTGCTCTTGAATGGCTTGCGGGTGTGGATGTCAGTCAAGGACACTGTCGATACAGAATATCAAACTACATGAAGTAACTCTACACTGACAACAAATTTGTTCATTTACACCAGAGAGTCTATATGAGAGGGAGCAGGCACTCTGTGATTTCTGCTGGATCTCATGCACAATATTTAAACATGCATGGTAGCATCAGAAGGTTGACAAATTTACACACTCACCAGATTGTTATGCAAACTTCGAAAAAAAGATGCAAAGTGTCTATTTCACAACAGAAAAGGTGAGTTATACTCTCTTTGTTTTGTGACATATGAATGTAGTGGCTGTCATGAAATTACTATTTCTTTATTGGAAGTGGTTTGTCATCAACTTCAGCCATCTCACATGTGCAGACTCTAGACAGAAGACCAAGTTTATTTCTTTCAGTTGAGGAGCGTAGTTTATGGTCCATACATTGAAGACAATAATCTACAGTAAAACAAGCCTAGACATAAGCACATGAAAAGTCAAGGCTAGTGGACATTTTTATGCAAGGCTGATTTTGTGCAGTGATGGAAGGCATCCTAGGCTGTGAAAGACTGACCTTCTTCCACTGTTGCATTGAGCTGTGTAACTTTGTCCCTCAGGTGATCAATGCGTTTCTGCAGCTGAACAGAGCGCCCAAACACAACTGTTGCTTCGTGGGACAGCTCGGTGAACATGTCCTCTGCATGCCTGCTAAGGCTGCTGAGTTCACGTATAATGTTGGCAAGGGTGTTGTTGGTGACGCACTCCAGCTCATTGCGTACTGTCTTGTCTACCTTCACACGGCTCACGTTGACCGGCTCGATACGCCGCTTGGTCAACGGCATTGTGGTAGGTGTTGTCTGAAACAAATGGTGGCTTGTCAAAAACTATAGACGAGCTTTCATTTTTAAATAAGACATACTGTAATCAAGTTATAGTCATGTTTGATGATGGTAGATCAGACAACTTCTATAAAGAAATGGCTTCTGAACAATTCTAAATGCATACAACCACTTACCAGTTACACTTACAGTGCAGAACAGCTGGATGGACGAGAGAGCAAGTGAGTTAACCTGCTTTAATGCCACTTTGGTCAGTGCTTGGTTTATGTCATGGCATGGCATCTTAATGTTGGAGGTAAGCAAAGAGTGATGCAGGATGGGTATGGTGCTAACAAACCAAGGACCATAACCAGTGTGAATCTGGGATTTGAACCAACAATCAGCATGATACTGGGATCCTAGCACGCACGCCTAAGGGATGCAACTCTGCACAACAAAGTATATCTCCTTAGATGACCTGGCCACCTGTCCCCACAGAAGCACGTCTAGAACCTAGCATAAACATGATAAATGTAATGCAGATCTTAACATTTACCACTTTGACAGAACCCATAAACATGGGGGATGGTGCTGACAAACCTTGAAACATTATCCTGATAATCAGGTGGAATTCTATGAATACAATGCCTTTCAGAAAGTGGTCAAATGTTAACAAATATCATATTTGGGATTACACTTTCTTATGAAAGAACAAATTCTAGTACTTTGGGGGGTTGAGTCCCATCCACTTTCAGAGTGAGGCACCTAATCGCCAGCACACAAAGTCTGTGATCTAACCCACTCAGTCACTGAGGCTTCCACAAAATAGCAGTCTGACAACTGGTAATCTAGATAACGTCCTTTGCGTACCCCTTTGACAAGAGTAAATTGAAAACTCCACTGAATCAAAACTCGGCAATGCTTATTATTAATACATGCAATATGAATTCTTACAAAAGTTTCGTAAAATCAGTTTGACACACATGCGAGTCCACAAGCACCAGTATATAGTTGACATCATCCAGGCGGCATTGTTGACACATGGTAGAATCATTGTCTCGCTCAGGAAGTACAAGAATTCTGACATTCATTTCGTCAGATCAGTACAACGCACATGTAAAAGTAAAAATTTACTTATTTCTCGTTATTTCTTCATCTTTTATTAGCCCCCCCCCTTTCAGATAAATGTACTGATCAGTACCACAATCTCTGAAAACCACAATTGTTGATTGTCAACTATCTTCAGCTATGACGTCTTTTCTAGTGTGATGTTATTCCGACCTTAAGTCACAATAACATTAAAAAAATAATGATATCCAGATGACGTTAACATTTCACTGGTGTGCATGAAGTGATATTTGCACAAGTGCATGTACGATTTCTATGAACTCAGTTACTTCCAACTCTAAGTGTAATAAGATATAACATGATGAACACATTCCCATCATTGTAGTCATACAGCAATGTTGAAGTGCTTCCTGCTTGTATAGATATGAATGAGATTGATAACAAGCAGTAGTGAAGTATCTCTCATCTGCTCATATCTCAGTATATGATAAATATGACATAGATAAATAGACAGTGTTTAAAATCAAGCATGAATGCCCTTAGGCCTGGAGAAATATTGGGCTTTGCCATCCCATTTGGGCCATACAAAAACTAGCAACATTTAATCGTGTGCTGCCACAACTTTCTGTTATCAACTTCTCACAAATATTATATTTCCAAATTGTATTATTTGATACCATTTGGCTTAAGTTATGAGGGCTGGTCAAAAGTTCTAAGCCTAACAAACAAAACAAATAATTGTGAAAGTGTTTTGAATTTTATTTTTCAACATAATCTCCCTGCTTTTCAATACGCTTCTCATATAGATAGTGTAGCTTTTCAATACCACCCTGAAAAACCCATTCATGGCAGCTTGGAGGTCACCGTTGACATCACAGCGCTTCCCACAAAGGTGTTCCTTCAGCTTAGGGAACAGGTGCAAATCTTTGGTGCCAGGTCTGGTGAGTATGGAGGGTGAGGAAGCTCTTTCAACCCACACTGTCCCACAGAAGCCTTTGCAAGTCGAGAGGTGTGAGGAGGGGCATTGTCATGAAGGAGTAGAACTTCAGCAGTCAACATTCCTTGCCACTTTTCTTGATAGAATCTCTCAGGCTATGAAGCAAATCAGCACAGTAGGCACCAGTAATTGTCTTTTGACTTTCTACGTAATCAACAGGGATGACACCCTTTTCATCCCAGAATACAGTGGCCATAACTTTCTTCACTGATCTTGAAGATTTGAATTTCTTTGGTGCCGGGGAAATGGAATGGTGCCATTCCATGGATTGATGTTTTGACTCGGGATCAAAGTGGTAGGCCCATGTTTCATTACCTGTTACTAATCTCTTTTTGAATTTGATGAAATCCTCCTTAATCAGCTCTACATTTTCTCTAATGTCAGTTCTTTTCTCCTTAAGATCAGAATTTAGAAACTTTGGCACCTCAAGAACAGATATCTTATTCATCTGTAAAAGTTCATGAATAATAGTTTCAATGGATCCATGGCTTAGACCTACGTCTTCCTCAAGTTCAGCAATGGTAATACGCTTATCTGACAGCATAAATTTTTCTATTTTCTTGATTGAATCTTCATTGATGGAAGCAGAGGGATGTCCAGACCTAGGGTCATCATCAAGGCTTGTTCTCCCAGCCTTAAACATAGCTGCCCAACGTTTAACAGTGGAATAGATAGGGCACTTATCCCCCATACACTTGTGACATGCGGTCATGAATTTCTTCGGTAGTACTTTTCTCTAAAGTCAAAAACTTGATGACTGTTCGGTACTCGTTCTTTTCCATTTCTGTGTTCATTTGACCCCTATCACGTTCGACTGGCTGTCACTACAAACAGTACGAACGGCCTCAATAGACAAAATACACTAGCAATGAACTACTCAAACAATGTACTACATTGACTAGTTCACTTTGTTACGGCTCACAGTTGAAACTTAGTCAGGCTTAAAACCCTTTGACCAGCCCTTGTACCTTGTGTTGACAGTGTTAGAAACTAACATATTTAGTCCACTGGTCCTTATAATGACACATAGCACAACCCTCAAAAAGGGCAAATTACTACTAGTCCTTAGGATACCTTAACTAATGGGCAGTTTGGCATGTACGATAGGACTAGTGCCAATTTCTAATGCTGGACTTGCATGCTAACCTGCTGGTGGGCACCCTCATCACACAATGTACAGAAGGACCTGGGTATCAGGTTTGAAGAAGTGTATTTTTTTTTCATTTTTAGCTTCCAAATAAGATACAATATATTCATTAATACTTACAATGAAAATGCAATTTTTTTCTGAGTAAATTATCAAAACTCAATATCTACATTTAGTTAGAACCAAAGAAATTAGAAACAGGCTCTTGAAAATATTTTCATTCCATTACCATTTCATATCCTGTTTACCTCACTTAATTCATGCCCTTATTAGTAACTTAATTCTCCATGGCAAGTGCAAGTGCAATAATCAGAGGTACCTACCGTATATGACCGCGTATAAGCCGAATTTTGAGGACCAGAAAAAAGATTCTGTAGAAAGGGGTCGGCTTATCCACGGGATACACTTTCATGATAGTATTTTTCAGATCGTGATCTGTCAGAAACATCGCCGGAATGACGGTCCGATAGATCACAACTTCCCGAAAGTTTGGAAGTTGCCACGACTAGAGCCATTATTGTTATAAATTATCAATAAAGTTATTATTATACACCAATGTTGTCATTATTAAAAAAATGTTATTCATGTTACTACTTCCAATAATAAGTTTTCAATTGAATGTTCAAAGTTTATCGTTCTTCGTTAACTCCACAATCTTTACATGTAACAATATATGTAATTCACAGCTATAATATATAATCCCCTGATGAAATCGCCAATAGCTATTACGTACGTTTTGTAAAGTTCATAAATTGATAGTGAACAAGTGTCTACCTTTATTGAAAGAGGCAAATAAACAACTGTATCGGCGAGTTATTCCAGTCGCCATTTGCAAAAACATGTGATCAGCTGTTTCCTGTGACGTCACAAACGGTGACCACTGTGATTGCTTCCTGTTGTTTAAAAAGCAACACGGTACACAAGGAAATGAGCATTGATAATAACGGGCCGATTGGTATTGTCATGTTGTTTACACAAACATTTTCAAGTTGTGGGTGCTTAGCAATCGTGTTGGGAGTAGTGGCTTAATTCCTTTGTTTTCGAGAGATTAGTTTAATAAACTGGAGAAGCCTGTGAGTAAGTGACGGTCATTCAATGTGTTCATAGTATGATAGTTTATTTAATTCAATTGGATTAACATACAATAGTGGTGTAAAGGGGGTTATAAAAGTTGGTATATTTTTACTGACTGACATTCTCATCATGAGTTTGAAACGAAAACGCCATGCTTTCGATGCTGAATTCAAACTGCGAGTCTTCGCTCTAGCTGATATATTTTCTCACGGGTTCATAATTCTATATACACCGATTCACAAAATGGTGCTTGTTGTTGATGGCAACATATAACGATCATTATGAGATTAAAAAAACCCACGAGAAACAGCTTCCCACATTATGAAAGTGGATGACTGGTTTGTTAAATCTTTATTAGAAATAATAATGACTTTTTCAATATAATTAAAACGTTTTTCATCTTATATTTTTGAATATCTGCGAGTACCGGCACATGTCTTGCAGTCCGACTTCGCAGTGTTTTTTGCCTTTCACTTCGTCTTTCATGCGGGTCTTATCATTTTCTCTCGTATTTCAATGGTCAAGTTAGCACCTCGGCTTATCTACGGGGTCAGCTTATCTGCGGTCATATACGGTATGCCATCAATCTACGTCTAAATAAATGTATCCAATCAATGTTACATCCACTATGCATGCAATGTGGTGATCAAAAACTAAACTTACTAAACTTGCAATTACTTCCTGCCTTATTTTGTGATCACCCAGACAGCGTGCAGTCTGTGTTACATCAATCAGTCGACCACATATTTGAAAGCCTCAAACTGAATTCCTTATAATTACCTTTGTGACAGACTTTTACCTGACATCTGGGTGTACTATTGCAAGAAAATGCAAAAGTTGACTTTTTTAACCAAGTTTTTATGCAAACTGATAATGTTAAATCATAATGAAGGGCCCACATACTTATCTTAAAAGTGTCACTTATGAAAATAAAGCAACAAAAGCACCTTTAGGTGCATTGATTGGCGCTGCTGAGCAGTTGACGTCGGCATAAAAGCTATAATAGCACTGTGCTTATTTTCAACCACCTCAATAATATTACCACCAGTGATGCCTTGAAATGAACCTTAGTTGACAGAGAATGGATACATATATCATAAATGCCATACTTGTTAAAAGTCATATTGTTGTAGTTTGACTATCACACAAAATTAGTAAAATCTATATATTTTTTACATTTGTATACTTATCCTGCATTACTCCTAAATGCATTTACTGCTTACCTTACAACAATAAAAGGGCAGCGCCTAGCCATGGTCTTGCATGAAGTGAAAAGTTGTTTCTCAGATCCAACTTTTTACATGGACCATTGCCGCTGTCATGTGACCTTGATGGAATATCACCTGTCACATTAATGCCTGTCACCCAAGCTTAAACATTTTTTGAGGTTTCTGAAGCCTTTGGGAGAGGGACGATGTGCCAAAACAATGTCCTTAGCTGCCTGCTCCGATTAGCCCTTGGCATGTAACGTCTTTCAAAGAGTGTGCAGATGAAAACTGCTTGGCGTTGGTTGAGGTAGTTTGCCATGAGGGTGGATGAGTAGGTTGGACTACACTAAGAGGGGTAGTGGATCGTCTTCTGCAATTTTTTTTTTTAGGTCAACGAACCACCTCCTCGCCGGCCACCAATGCGCGAGTCAGGATGTTCCAAGGGATGTGCTGGACTATGAATTTTAGTCCCAGATGATCCACTAGAAGAAAGAAAATGAGCGTCTGTTGGAGAACCGAGCGAGTCCGTTTTCTCTTGATTGCGCAGGCACCACATCACCATGCTTTTGTCGGTGGATATTGTGAGTTGGGTGGACTGTAGCTGCTCCTGCCAATGTGAGATGGCCAGAATGAACTTTAGATTGTTAGAGTGCCGAACCACAGCCCTGAGGCTGCCTGGCCCTGTAAATGAGTACCCCGGCAAGGTAGTGTCTACAAACAGGTGTAAATTCGGGACTAGCCCGAAAAAGGAGATGCCTCTTAAGACGTTTGACTCTATCATCCACAAGTTGAGAATATCCTCTGTTGAGACCGTAGAATGATATCTGCATACAGGTCTTGGTGACTTGCCACTGACAAGAACGTATGTTGCAGTTGAATAGTGGGTAGCAAATTGTCTACAAGTTCTGTGAAAGTTGAAAAATCTTTTAGGAGAGAGCTTCTAGTCGTGTCGTTCCTGGACAAGACTCGAAAAATAGTGTTTGCAAGTGAACCACTACCAGCTTCCATGTAAACTAAATAAAAGCACTAGTCAACCTATAGCCAAGGTACGCCAAACACAAATGTTCCCGTTCTTATATCAAGTGATGATAAAGGGAGAAGCCTCATACTCAATGTGTGCCTCGATATTGCGCATGTTTACACCAGTGGTCTGGTGAAGATTGTGAGTCGGTCTCATTCATATACAGCAACAGGCGTCTGACCAAAAGGTTGCAGCATTACGTACCAGTGAGCATGCCAACCAACCTGGTACAATGACCCTGCACTGCTCCCATTAGGTTAGTTGACCTAATTCTGGTGTTCACAGTCAGAGTTCCTGACCCATGATTTTTTAATCACCCTGCGCATTAACCTCAAATCCTGTAATGTGCCTCAGGCGAGGTACGAGCTCCATACAACAGACAGTCCAAAGTAAACTGTTCTGTATAGGACATGTGACTTGGCCGGTGCAGGCGCAAATTCATCTCCCTGAAATGTGAGACGCCTGGCGCTGACCTGTGTATGACAGATGGGTACAGACAGCATATGACGATTCTGTCAAAGAGGTCTTAAGCTGTCTTCCAGACGTCACATGAAACAAGTACAACGAGACCTCTCCATGGAATTGTTTAGCCAACATTGAACACACACCGCTGTACGGGAGAATTGGTGGGAAAATTTACAGAAGAGGCTAGCTGCTGCAGAATTTTGAGGAAAAATCAAACCTCTTTTGTATGCAGAAAACTTTTACCACAGTCCGCAAGTGCTTAGACATTTGTCTTTTGTCTCTATGAGGTCTTGTTGTAAAGCCTAGCTGAAGTGATATGAGCCTTGTGGTTTGCCTCTGCACGTTCTTTACCTCGAAAGGAAACGTGGTCCTGACCCTCCTTGAAGGATGAGCGTCTTGGCTTATAATTGCCCAACCTGAGTGAACACTGGGAGCAAAACTGAGACGCATGTTTCCAAGGCCCCTCATCCTGAGTGTAATTGGGGACCTTAGCAT
The DNA here is from genome assembly GCF_022045235.1 of Haliotis cracherodii. Taxonomy (NCBI): domain Eukaryota; kingdom Metazoa; phylum Mollusca; class Gastropoda; order Lepetellida; family Haliotidae; genus Haliotis; species Haliotis cracherodii. The sequence continues at coordinate 39,666,271 of NW_027266286.1, forward strand.
TAGTGATCATGACTTGGTCATTGAACAGTATGCTAGCTGACCATTCTTGAAATCTCCGTAGTGCAGCTTGGAGGTGGTTCCTCAAGTGGTCTAACTTTGTTGGAAGTCAAACACATTCTGAAAATGGTCTAAGTGGTTTGGTTTGACCTGTTAAATCTTGATCCATCGCACGGGTTGAAGATGCCAGTGCTGACAAAGGTTTTAATATGCGCCTGATTTCTGTTTCATTCAATGCAAATCTGGTGTCTTGGACTTTGAGCTTGGTTGGTCTCGAAGAACCAGTCATCCACTGCAAAACCTCATCAAAAATGTGTGCCTGATCTGCTACAGCTAAGGCATGTTTAGGAAAATAGTCTTTCCTGAATCTTGGCGCCTTTAATGACGGCGCAAATTTTGAGAAGTTTTCGTCCAACGCTCTAACCATATCCTTCAACATAGGATCCACCGGAATCAATGTGGGATGTGACCATATGGTATCATCCTTATCAACCCTGTTACCGGGGGAGGGCGCTAGTGACACGAGACGGCGCTAGTGACACGAGACGGCCTGCTACCAACTGGGGCATTTGCGCTTAGCTAAGATGAATATTCCATTCAACTGAAGAATCTCCATCCTTGCCGATTGGTAAGTCCGAAGAATCGGAATGATGGTGACGCGCCCTCCTCGTAGGTGAACAACTACTGCAGACGGTGTGTAACCCTTTCTTTAACAGAAGGTTTCCGAAGAAATGCCTGGTGAAAAAGACTTGTGTGACGATGTCCACGTATGAGCTTTGATATTGGTGCCGACCGAAGACATATGCGTTGTGACACATCGCGCATCTGGCGTCTGGTAGATGCCAGTGACACACTGTATCACAAGTAGTCTGCGGCATAAGTGTTGTTCCTGACACTGGCCTCTGGTACATAGGCGCAGGCTCTGGGTACAATTGTGACATAGACTGCTGCATCATTCGAAACTAAACGCACTTGTTGTTGAGAATATGTACAATGTAAACTAAACCACATTACTGTTATTTTGTCTATTAAAAATAAGTATTATGACTTATAATTGGATTAGAATGTACAAATGCGATGACAATACAGCAGAACTCACTTCTACGAACATCGCCAAACTAGGTCATGGGGTCATTAATATTCATGAGTTATTCCTTTTATGGAACAAGTTCTCGGAAAAGTTTGAGGCTTGTATCATGACTGTCATGTCCGAGATCAATTCAAGTGTAGACATATTTCCAGCGGCACACTCATGATCAGATTTATGTGTTATACTGGAAAAAGTAGAATGAGTGGTATTGCCTCTGTAAATTTAATTTGAAGTAGATCGAAGTTTCTTGCTTTGTAACAGCAACAGAAGTACATCACACATACTAAGCAATCAGATGAATCATAATCTGCTAATACATACATCACTCCTGGGGCAATGAGCCATGACAACTGCCATTAATGTATTTACAAATGTAATTACCCAAAGTGTTTACATTAAAGTTACTGTACTGTGACATGAACTCAAAAGGTGTCAGTGTGCAGATTTACACCAACATTGCATGCTTTGGAGTTGTGACCAATCCATGCCTTGATATGAATGGAGCAGGAAGGCTAGGGGAAGTAACGACATGTTCCAATTCTGCCGGTGACCCTAGGCCAGCAAATGCTAGCGACCCCTCTCCCATCAATCTAACATTCACAGCAATGTCCTACAATGTTGTGACGTCATTAGTTCTGCACAGCCGATTGTGACTCACACACATATATCTACACAGGATATCTACACTTATCCTAGTTGGGCTAGGGCCCACTCCTGGAGGTGGCCAATTACATCCTACATACACATATATGCTGTGTGTCCACATTACATCACTTGTGCATGTTGTGTATTCAGAGAGACGAGCGTACTTGTTACACTGACACACCCACAACAGCTGACTGTTCACCTCACAATGCTGGTCACTCGAAGTGCAGAACATTATGCAGAAACACACATTGCATTTTCACAAACGACATGACCTCCTGTCGGTTTGGTCCCACAAATAGAACATAAACACAAAAACAATCAGTTCTCAATTCATACATAGAATATTCGTTCTTAGTACCAAACTAGAACGTCACCGCTTTTATACCATGTGTGTTGTTCCGTGGGTGATGTGCCACTGAGCAGTGAGAGCTAAGAGCATAGTAATTGTAGGGCCTACAATATAGTCATTGAGTCATACTAAAAGCCTTGAAGACCTCAGTAGTACCCTGAACATGGTATCCCTTTCTGCATAAGACATCAATTTCATAAATACCAGCAAAACAACTTGATTGAATGTAGTCTGCAATTAACCCCATTTATGTGAAACATTTGATGAAACCTTGGATAACCTGGGTCACTGTTACATAAAGCTACCACTAAAGCTAAATTAGGGTCATTGACATTGCCTTAATGCCAGGGATGGAAATTAACAAAGAACGTCCTAGCTTGAATAGTGGTAACACAGAGCAATACCCTGCAAAATGTTTTAAATTCTAGGATACCTTTAACAATACTAAAACTGGTCTGGGCTAGTGATCTAGTGATTATTCCCAACACTGCATGCCGGGGTCAACAAAAAGCAAGGCATTTGTGTTTTCTACCACTTACAGCTACAGCTATTCTGAAAGAACGAGGTCTGATAAGGGCCCACTGGTCATGTCAAACATAAAACTATTCAACTTCAGATTACAAGATATGTTCAAAAGGTTGACAAATAGTCTTTGTTTTACTTTTAACCTTACAATTTTAGGCCTTCTGGTATGGTTAAATACACAAGATGACTAAAATGAGTGTAAAGGAATAATAGTTCACTTGAAGGGAAAATCTAACCATGAAGATAGTCCATGGCCAAAGATGATTTTTGTACCATACCTGGTAAAATGTTTACAAAATTAGCTTTGGTCAGACTCAAACAGTAAGAAAATGTTAATTGAAAACATATATAAAAATGGGTATTTCAGCCTTCATACAGTGTTATAATAAGCTGAAAAAACATTCAAGTCTTATTCTCATTTATATGAACGCATTTGATAACTACCATATTGTCTATGTATAAAAGTTTGGCTCATGTCTTAAATTATGCAAGTCCTTATCGAACTTTGTCCCCCAAGCTGAGAATTCATTTGTAGATGACACTGATTACTTTTGACAAGAAACATCTCACCTATGTGCTCTAAAAGAAAAACAATATAACATAACCCTGTTTGTCTTTTCTGCTAAGGTCTAAAAACATTTTTACATAACACATTTCTAATTTTACAAATTGTTGCTAATCCAAAAGTAGCGTTGGTACAGAAATGTGAGTAATGTGACAGGTATCTGACATCAGATAGGACTGTCATGAATTGATGAAATGAGGAAGCAGAACTGTGGCTATGGGACATGAGGAGGAGGAGGAAATCAGTTATTTAACATCAACAGTTCCTGCACCCGACAGAGGCAACATTCCTGCTCTGTGAGGGACAACACCCACAATGCTTCTTCTACACCCATGAATCACACCTGTTGTTAATACCGTATGTACTGCAAAACATAACCATGATGACCAGGTCCAAGGAAACTTAACTGAAATCTATTTTCAGTTCAAAACGCTTTCAATGTGCATAAAAACGATCAGACAACAAGGATATTTCATACATTAAACATTACACATAAACACCTGGTTACATCCTGCAAATAGCAAACAACAAATATAATCTCCTAGTTCTTGTATGTTTGTATTTTCCTTATTTACCTAGGGCTTGATCACATGACTACCCATAAATGAACCAGTCAAGAAGAACATTAGAGTCAATACATGTACTACTGACATATTGCCGTGGAGGCAGAGATAAAAGACTAGCCTGAAACACTCAATGATATAAGTATGAACACTTTATGCTGCTGCAGAGTTATCACCCCCTTGTGGCCAGTACTAGAAAGACTTTCAGTTATAGTGTTGCACTAGGGTTAATTTTGTGGAACCTACTTTTTATACCAATGGTTCAAGGAATGATGTATTCCAAACATTACAGCATGCTTCCTGTAATGAACAAAGTTTTAATAATCCTACCATAATTGGTAACGTATCCAATTTATGTATCTCTTCCACTGAGCAAGATCACAAGGTCCAGTCCAAGACCAATTCTGCGATTATGCAAATGCATAAGATCTGCAGAAAATTTAACTTACCGCAGAATTGCGAAATGTTTTTTTACAATTTTACTTTTATGATGTTTACAAAATCACTCAATACACTAATTCTCATTATTTTCTATTGAATTTTGCACTAAAGTGATGCTAAACATTTAACATGCAATTCAAACATACAAAATATGAATCCTACAATAAAACAAAATTTTAAATAAAAATTCGGGTTACATCTAACATTATCTGTTTACATTTAACCATAAATACTATGACCATGATGACACTATGCATATTCATTTGCCAATGATTACTCTTTATAATGATTGATAGTTTATGTAATGATTTCTTTTTAGATTTAGATGCTAAGTTTTTATAGCGAGATGTTGCACGCTCACACTGCTGACACATCTAAAGATTATAATTAGTCTGCTACTAGCCTTATCATATCATTTGGCGATGTGAAGGGGAAATGGTTATGTTTTTAGAGCCGAATTTTGAAATTTTAAACACCAAATTTTGATAAATTTGATGCAGAAATTTGATAAATTTATCGTAGAAATCATCTGACACTGAAGGTATACACTGAAATCTCTCCTAGTTTTTCATACAATAAAATATGTTTATAACGAACACGCTTATAACAAAGTGACAGATATTACGAACGTAATTTTTGGTCCTGGCCATTTGCTGTATAGATGTTGCATGTATGCTTATGACAAACTACGGTTATAACGAACTAAAATTAGTAGTCCATTTAAGTATGTTATAACCATAGTTTACTGTATGTAATTGTACTTATTTTCTGACTAAACATGCTAAACTAATAAATCATATTTTCTTAGAACCTTGCTTGTGATGAAATTATACCATGCAGAATTTAAAAATGCTAAGTTATATTTTAGTGTAGAAACTGTGTGTAGACATAAGCTGAAATATATGCAACTCAAGAAAGTTATGAAGTTATATTCACAAAAAACACAACACTGAATGATACATTTTATTAATTGCCCGTTAAGAGATCACCCGTTTAATAAATATACAGCTGTATTACACATTGTGTGATACCAAAGCGCATGCTTATGTACTGCGGGAACAAGTTCACGCACAAATATTGAAAGCTCTCAGCATCCCTTGGCTAATTCAACGACATTGCGTAAGGAGATGATAGATCACTGAGAGGAGCTTATGCACACTCAATGACCTCAGCAACCCAGTCGTAGGCTGACGTCACATGGTATTGTTTCCCTTGTGGATCTTGCAACAAAATTCCACAAATTACATCATAGGGTATTGTGAAGTGATCATAAACTTTGTGGTGCAGACCCCGTTTCACAAGGCGATCATAATATTGTAGCGCAATGACAATCGTAAGTTTCTGTTAAAGTATATGAGTTACGATAACCAAAGCGCTACGATAGCTTTCTCGAATGGATGCCTGAGTTCTAAAGGTGGGCCACTGTATGGTATTAAAATAATATGTCAACATTTAACGTGTTTGAAGCATTATTCTGTTAAACTCAATAGAATTATGTTGTGGATTGTGTAGGTGTCAGCCTATTCATACACAACAGTGAAATTCTAAAAAAGGTATAAATAGCAAGTGATAAATAAAATACTACACCAGCTCCTGTGTAATACCAATTTTATGAAACTTGTGAATGCTTCTATTATCTGACCTGGCGATTCACGTGTTTCATAAAATTGGTATTACACGAGAGTTTGTTTAGTTCTATATGTATGCCGCCTGTGTTGAGCACTGTGTAATGACATTTTGACATGATTTCTAATGAACTTGAGAAAGACTCATCCATCTTCCCGAGGCAAGAGAGTAAACTGACTATACATGTCCAGTTTCCACCCTTGCCGAAATAGGCTGGTATTATGGAGTTACATTTTGGCTGGACTAACGAGTCTGTGCATAGTCAAATCAAAATTGTGCACCGAAATTGAAATCCGGTTCGTAAACCGTCGTGCAGATTTTGGTCGATTCAGGATTCATGTACACCGCCAACAAATAGTCAGCAGATATTTTCCAAATCTTTTCATGTTTTTAATTAAGGTGCTCACGTGATAGAACTTGATTATCGATCAGATCGTCCTGACTGGGTGCCACCATTTTGTGTGAAGCAAACGCAAGTGATATGAGAGGTGGAATCGGATTGGTCCATAGGAGAGGTTTAGAAGGGACATAAATGGTAATAGCCACTGGTGGCGCTACAATCGATCCCAGGAATTCCAGCCTAGTTCGGCAACTGTGGAACCTGGACTTTTAGAGTCAGCTTACACTCTTGCCTCGGGAATATGAGACTCACCATGATGATAGCAACAAAAAAAAGTGAAGAAATCATATGATCATATTGATTACTGCAAGTCAGCATAAAACACGACAAAACTGTATGTCAGCAGCATGCAAATAATGAAATCAGGACCAGACAGACCGGTGATTCATAACCTGAACAACAACCTGTGTTTCAATGATGCACAAGATCCAAGTCACCAAGCTTAACCAGCATCTATTTTGTCATCTCTTACTCCATGTATAAGTTACTAGCTTACCAGGAATTCCTGCTGACATTAGAATCATGAAGGGACTGACTGTGAGCTTAGCGTTACAAGACGTCTTGAAGAACATAATAAAGCTTCAAGTGTCCACTTTCATTGCGCATTTGAGATTCAACTGCCAAAACAGTGCCTTCACGTTCAAGTGCTTCCTGGTTTTTTTCAAGATGGAAAAACAGCTACATCATGTACATGTGTCAGTGACTCTTAACCCAGAAGTATGAGTACATGGAACACGAGTGGTTTTCCCATTAATTGATTCAACATGTCACGTCATAAGACTTCCATGTTCATTTCATTGATTAATTATATATCAATCCTCCTTTGACAACACAAAGTATATGACCAAGTTATGACTCCATGACAAGTTGAGCACGGAACATTTTACCTGAAATAACCATGCAAATCATGTACCTGTATCATTCTTACTTATTTTACAGGGTAAGACATGGCTACTAGTCTGAGTGTCCCCATACTTGATATGTTGTGTAGTATAGCTCCTTTCCATAATGTCTATAGTGATCAATACCTTGGATCCATCTGCCACTATAGCTTTTAGGGGTGAAGTGATACAGCGGTGCACTGCGACGATACGATACATGAAACATTCTTTTCTGTATAGAAACAAAGACGATTCACTTGCATATATGAATTACTTACTACTGCCCCACACCACATGTTTTAGCCTGTCAAATATCGCATAATGTTTTGAAATAGCCTTTCATGTTCACTACTAAAAATAGCCGCTACAGTCAGGTTTTCCTTTGGATCTGCTCTGAAATATTTATAGTCAGGAAGTTTGCAGGTGATTATGTGTATGGCAAAACGTATGGTATCGTGGCAGGAATCGTATGGTGACCTTGCTGTATCGTCTCACCCCTCATAGCTTTGTTTCACTAACTTCTGCTCATCTTACTCCTGCACTTCAAAATCACAATTCCTCTTCTGAACAAGATTATACATTCAAAATTACACAAGGCAAGTCAAGCATTGTAGATATTGCTGCTTGTCTCAATCATGAAAGAACAGTGTATTTGATTGGATGGCTGTTTCTAGCATCATACTATCTGAACCAACCTCAAGGCTACAGTGGTGAATGTGTCATAGTATTATGACATTACTTATAATATAATGAAGATCATCCAGGATGGCTTGTCCCAAAATTAGCCAAAATCTGGACACACTGCCAAAGTCTTATTATAAAATTACCGGAAACCACTTGTCTGAAATGGGTGCTGAGTTGGGATCAACAGATGGTGTATACCTCCAACATAACCTAGGATACTTAATCATTGATGATGAGTAGGCACTAAACAAACCAATATCATCTATACAATATACAAAGTGAATTTTAGACACACCACAGGTTTACTTTGTTGACTGTTCACTATGTTTACTGGAGCAGTAATATATGTTATTTGCTTCAGTGTGTTCCAATGCTGGTTCATGTAGCCAGTAAATGCGTACATATAGACCTTCATGATGTGACTTAAGTAGCTCCATGACCTTTGTCAAGTAACTGTTGTCTACTTCCTAACTAACAAGTACAACTCTTCGACTTGACCTTTGTGTTTTCTTTTAAGAAGACAGTGAAAGGGGGTAAAAACCAGGAAGTCCCATCTTCCCTATGTGCCAGCTGCATGAAACAAACAGTCCTGACTTGCTTGGTATTTTAGGATGCACTTGGCTATCTCAAAGTCAGCATTCCCTGGCCATGGACAGAACTTAGAATTTTGTAACTGATTGAGTGATATGTTAATCATTTGGGAGCTATGGGAAAATTTGTACAGCAGAATGATCTAAAACAGAAGATTGCTGGTACATAAAACAAAACAAAAAAATTCCTAAGATTTCTACATCTCTACATTCATGTGTACAGTGTTCATTCTATCCTTTATAACCAGTAGGCCCATGGCCCACCTGTTCTCAGTTATCTGGGTCATGTCAAATTGCTGTGATTTGTTATCCATAAGGTACTTTGTAGTATAAGTTCACTAACTTTTTTTTATCTTCCAATACAATTTGAACAAAATACAAGAAAGCAAGATCTGTTCAACACATTTTATGATTCATAAAACAATTACCTTCAATTCAAACTGAATTTGTAAATATTTAAGCAATAAATAACAAGAGTCATCAGAAAGATGACATATCCCCCTGGCAGCTGTCTGTAAAGTAACCACAAGTAAATGTGCAATTCTGTATGTAAAGAGTCAAGAGTTGAATGTTCTTGAAGAAGCATACATTGTTTACCCACAAAAGATCCACCATGGTCGCATCCATATGAAATGGAAAGTAAAACAAGTGTGTTTCTATGGGTTTTTTTTATGCAAACAAATGACAAATTACAAGAAACAATAACTAAACAACGAAGTCATCTATATCCCCCGCCCATTTTAAAACGTTATAGTCCCAAACCAGGTAACTGACCCAACATTTCTCTTAGCCCATGTCAAAATAGCTGCAATGGAAATTCTAAAATAAACATTTCCAAAACTCCTTAATATCAAATGGCACCAGTTCAGTATGTGCTTTATATATAGACATGCAATGTTTGGCAAGGAAATATTTAAGTTTATTTGTTATACTCCATAAGTGAACCCACCCTATATTAAAACTTAAATCCAACTTGTTGCCATGGAACCGCAAAAAATAAAAATTTATAAAATTCCTAAATAGCAAAAGTTCAGCATGTGCCTGGTAGACATGCAAAGTTTTGTAAGAAAGTATTTAACAGTTTTTGAGTTACGCTTCGGAAACGAACATCACCCTTACAGAACCTAAGTCCAACTTGTTGCCATGTAAACATAAAAAATAATAATTTATAAAATTCCTAAATAGTAAAAAGCACCAGTTCAGCATGAGTCTGATAGACATGCAAAGTTTTGTTAGAAAGTTTAGAATGGGTTTTGAGTTATGCTCCGGAAACAAACTCTACCCTATAGAAGCTAAGTCCAACTTGTTGCCATGGATACGTAAAAAATGAAAAAAATAAAAATTCCTAAATAGCAAAAGGCAACAGTTCAATATGTGCCTGGGAGACATGCAAAGTTTTGTAAGAAAGTATTTAACGGTTTTTGAGTTACGCTCCGGAAATGAACACCAGCAAAAGGTACGACTTCAGTATGTGACTGATAGATTTGCCAAGTTTCGATCAAATACACAGAATTGTTTTCGAATTCTGCCTCGGAAAAAGAAATGACAGACGGTCAGACCGACTGGCTGATCGCTATATCCCCCCGCATTATATGCCGGGGGGATAATAAACTATTAATAATACCAGATCTCCATGTTCACTAACAACACAACTGAACAGTTTTTTCACTCAAGCTGATACTGCACATCTGTGCCATTCCCTGTAAACACCATACATCGCATACGATTTGCTGTTTGGGCGAATAGTAGCCATACATAAAGTTGAAACAATGTATTCTGAATGTTTGTTGTTTAACGCCATAAATAATTGAGTCTGGACCAGACAATCCTGTGATTGCCATCATGAGCATTGATCTACACAATTGGGATACAATGACATGGATCAACCAAGTAAGCGAGCCTGACCACCTGATCCCATTAGTCGCCTCCTATGACAAGCATACACACTTATTACGGCAAGCATGGTTTGCTGAAGACCTATTCTAACTTGATCTTCACAGGTACTTGAAAAACATGTGGATGTGATACATCGGGCTATAGTATAAGGGGAAATACAAGTACAATGTATCACATCCCCATGCATTTTGAAAAACGTGGACATTAGGGATGCACAGTATAACCAGCATACAGGTAAACTGCAATACAAAATGAAACAATCGCGATACGTTTGTGATGTACCGATATATTGACAATGATTTTGTTTTTCAAATTTAACTTGCTTAAAAATGATCTTTTTACTGTGATGAAACTGCACGAACAGCTTCTTGATAATCAATTACAAGCTTAAGTTGTTACCTCCCTTGATTTGTTTAGAAATAGTGGACAGGAAACATGCTGATTTCATAGTTGTCACTAACACGCTAATGTCGATGTTTGGCAACATTTCAGCTTAAAATGTTTAAATCTAATGGAAAGATTCAAGAAAACATTGCTATCTGTCAGCGATATAATGTCAATGTAAAATATGTGGGAGGAACGAGCAATTTGTCAACGCACATGTGTAGGCACCATCCAGCAATACTTTCGACTGTCACTTGTCACTAGTTACATGTATCTGTGTGGGTAATGTGTCAAACTAACATTTTCAAGATGGTTACCATCATGTACAGTCCATTTGACTCCAAATGAGAACGATGAATTGCAAAATAACTCGAAATCCAGAAAAGTGTATGAAACATCAATACGGTACTTGACCATGAATACCCTGTACCCAACAAAATCTGAATTTGGTTTATTTAAAGACCCATGACGGATGAAGTTCTTTTAGAAACTATCATGTAATTTTGTATAGAAATGTGTACATAACACGTAGGGGGGACAAACCGTGGAAGGCACAGCACAAGCACGCATGCACTGCACGTTATGTGGTAGGGGAAATGACAGAGCGTTAGAGGGTCCGTCTCATGATAATTTCAGTCGCAATCTGACTCGCTCATGCCATAGATCTCGTTGTCGGAACTGCTGGTACCTGAACTGACTGCCACAGTTCTCGTCAACGACTGTGGCCACACAACGCCTCCATGTTTCTACTGTTACCCGACCAAGGGATTCCTTAACGAGTTGTTCAACGTCTCGTAATTTGAACGTTGTGTTCAATCGTCCAACGTCACCCTTGACGATGCCCCATACCAACTCGATTGGATTCAGGTCGCAGTGATAAGGTGGCAGTCGTAAGACAGCGTGACCCTGACCCTTGATGTAACTGTCAACTTTATACACGGGTTCAGGTTTCATAGTTTTGATGATTTCATAGAGCTGTGGTTTCGTCGCTCAAGAAGGAAAGGTAATGATCCTCCGTTGCAGCCAAGTAACCATGTCTCCTTTACGGTTATTAGAGGTTGGAGTCTTGCTTTCTGGATCTTGCACACTATGATACGGTGCATTGTCCATGACAATGTGAGACTTGGTAGGCAAAGCAGGGACTAATTTATCTTTCACCCACTCCAGAAATACATTTCTGTGTGGTAGTCCCTGTTGTCTTTGGCTCTAAAGACAAGGTCACAGTCTGGGAGAAAACCCTGACTAGCAGAACCAGCATGGAGAACTATGAGTCTTTCAACCTTTCCCATTGGTAACTTTCTACCAGACTCCTTACAGTCACCACTGGGTACCCACTGACTGCTGGCTGTGTGTGACGCATTTACCCATGTCTCATCAAAGAAGACGGACTCATATCCTTCTTCACGTTTCTGCTTGATGGTACGAAGGTAATGATTTCGGAGATGAACATTGTCAGACCGTTCACACAACACAGCCCTATTTTCTCCAGGTATCTTTTTGTATTTGTAACCAAATGTATGCAACAGCTGCCATAGTTTGTACTTTGTAACACGTAAATCATGGTCAGTTTCAAGGTGTTTCTTCAAAATTCTTAGGGACAGGTACTTATTTTCTGAGTGCAGTTTAACAATTGCATGTCTGACTTGATCCTTCTGAAAACTGTCTAATGTATCAACCTTGCGTGGTTTTGACATGTTCCCTACCTCCTTGGCCTGACTATTTGTATCTCGTCGACTAACAACATTTTTAAGTTTCTGAGGGGACATACCAAGAGCTTTTGAAGCTTGTTTCAAGAATTTATTAATTGCATAAAAAGGCTTTGCTCTTTCTGCTTCACTTCTAAAGAAATCATACACATTCAACATCAACTGTTTAACATCTGCTGAGTAGCGCATCTTGTCATTGAATGAACACGGTCAATGTGTAGCACGCAGACCGTACTTGCGCTGTGCCTTCCACGGTTTGTCCCCCCTACGTGTCATGTACACATTTCTATACAAAATAACATGATAGTTTCTTAAAGAACTTCATCCCTCATGGGTCTTAAAACAAACAAAATTCAGATTTTGTTTGGTACAGGGTATTCATGGTCAAGTACCATATTGATTATTTCATACACTTTTCTGGATTTCGAGTTATTTTGCAATTCATCGTTCTCATTTGGAGTCAAATGGACTGTAGGTGCGTAAACAGGTGTAACAAGGTGTGCAAGTATTACACACTGTCACATAATGCTGAACTTAGAAACAGGAAGGGATTTACTCCACAGCTTCCTGTTCTTCCTGTTTTGTGTGTATTTACCTTACAGTGCACACTGACAAAATATCTCTTGTTGCTTCATACTGATCAGGTTGATAAGTTGCATATTCCTGTCATAAGTCAAGTAAAACAGACTGTAAAAGAAAATAGATTAAATTCTGGTATTTGTCACTTTGACATGATTAAGATACACACTTCATTAGCGGTGTGCAATATAACTAGTACAGAGCAATACGTCTGTCAGCAATACACAAATTGCAATACAACCCTTGCATATTGATATATTATATCTACAATTTTGAGGCATTTGCATGGATTCTCTAAACCATGTTAACAACACGTGCTTCACACTGTTCACATGAAGATTCCATATTGATGACAAAATAGGTGTTTATCCATACTACCCATTTCGCAATCTAAAGTCTGAATTATTGAATGAAGTAGTACCATTTGAATGGCACAAATATATATAACTTGGGCCCCAAACTGTATCGCAAAATACAGTTCTCCGTATTGCAAAATACAGCAAATTGCAATATGATTTTTGTGCCAATACACCAAACCTACACTTCATCCAAAAACTAGTAATCAACATAAGACACCGGGTTTCTCATGCACAACAACAGGGTCAAAAAATATAGTTTCCACTTCGGTAAAACTTACAAATGTTACCAAGATGGTTATAAGATATCTAAATTATACCTAAATGGACTGTTAGAGTTTGTAACTTTGTTACTGTTTGGAATATATTTTGAAAATTTGACAGGTCTACAAAAGCTTTAATGTATCATTGACAAAACCTTGGATCAATTACCATGATTAATGAATTAGTACATTAGGTTTCTGCAAAACAGCCAAGATGGTTGGTCTTGCAGTTAGGTTGATCACATACTTTCTTTCCTAGCAAAGATTTGAATAGATCTAATAATCTGGCCCAGAATATTTTATTGTTATTCCAAAACCAGGATGTGACTTAAAATTGAAACGTTTACTAGTCTGCTACTAGTCCTAGCCATAAGGATAACTTTAGCATTAAAAAAACTATCTTAAGTTAGCACAATGAAGCAGGCTAGTGTCGCCAATTTGCAACCCTGGAAGATTATTTAAAGCATCCTATCATGCTCCATTTTCAGGGCACAAGATGAGATAAAGCTGATATTTAACAAGAAAAGACAAATATTCTACTTATCACTACCATAATTTTGTTACCGATCAGCGTATGAAAAGTGTGGTGTTCTTGTGGCAGACAAAGAGTTTTGTTATTGCACTCAAGTGAAAAATCCATTTTATGCTGTCAAACAAACACATTACATAACAAAATATAGGTACACAAAGTAACACATGCATTATACGGACACCTATCCGCCATATTCGTTTGATGCTACTAATAAAGCCGATCACTACTTGACAAAATAGACTTTACTTACGAAAGCATTTAATTCAAGTTGTTGAGTGGGGGACAAGCCCCCCAAAGCCCCTGTTATTTTAGCGAGGCAACAAAAATGGTTAATAACTAATAATTAAGGAATGAGCTTGAGCACACCCCTTACCAAAATGGCAGAAGGTGTCTGGTATACTGCATTCTTACCCAAAATATATAATAATTCATTATATTTAGCCTACAACATATGATCAACATGATATCTGTTGAATATCAACAGGAAATGATATAGTCAAAAGATCGTATGTGCCACATTTTCAAAAGAAAAAAATATCTAATCTGCTTCATTGAAGAAACAAAAGTCTTTTACATCATTATTAACCATAACATCGGACAAATTCCTCCTGTTCAACCTAGCTATAGACAACATGATGCTCTTACGTTAGCTGTCATTTGTCAAAATCAGCCTACTAGTGTTCTCTGTTCAGCTGTGCTGACTTTACCAATCACTACATTTACATACATCAGCACCGTTGATAACGTTTAAATAACTATGCTTAAAAGAATGAGCTATGTGTCCCTTAAATACATTTGGTAAGAGACAATCATATCAAGTACATTTCAGATTGGAAATCCAGACTAGCCAAGGTTTAGCATATGCATAAGGCCAAAAGGGTCACACCCCTTTCCAACATACCTACCAATATTAACCTATGCATGGTGGCTTTGATAGTGGTTTACGCTTTTCTTTGGCACTCACCTTTGCTTTTAGTATTTACAAGTCACATTTCTTTAACACGGCTTGTAAATAATGCTCGATAATCGCATCATATTCGATATAGGAAGTGTCAAAATGGCGACATCTCGTGTATTCTCACATTCGTAACGAGATTTAGGTGCGGGCACTTGCGCAAAATAAAATGATTACCACAAACACAACATAATGAAATTTGACAAATCAGATGATTTAGCCAAATCAATTTTAGTTACCATGATAATTAAAACTTACTTGTAGATAAGAAAATATTGATTAGAAGCTCCGCAGTAATAGGTCGTCTAATCTGCGTTATGACAACATGGCGGCAATATTAGGCTTGCAGGAGTATGGAAGTGATACAAATTCGTCTGATGGCGAAACTAAAATAGACGTAGAAGATTTTAACATGCATTTGAAACCCGTAAATGATAAAGAAAAGTCTTATATGGCTGTGTGCCCAAATGCTGCTCCAGCTGTTGCGCCTAAGGTAATAAACGTAACATCGCATGGTAACAAAACCCATATTTCATTTTTGACTTATCAACTATTTTCATGACAAAAGAGTGCAGTTGTCGGTCGTTTTGCAAACGTATTTCCATTTTAGTGTTGCCCAAGGTCAAGTCTTTAATTTGAAACAATGCAGTTTTCCGGGCGCAGCTTACAATAGTGCTAATTTGGCTCAGACTGCCGACTGTGGCTCTCGCTTCACAGATCTCGCGCGCCTCTTCGATCCTTTGGGTTAGTTGTGTTGGGTTGTAGGGTTGGTGACCCACAACTTTATCCCGAGCCTTTTGGATCCCCTTTCCGATCATTTGGGTTAGGTATACCTTTCCGATGAAACGTCCTTTGTAGATCCTTAGGATGGGGCACCACTTACCGATCACCCCTTCACGATTCTTAGAGGTTAGGCACCCCTTCACGATCCATCCTTAGGTTAGTTTTTAGTTAGGGTATAGTATTATTGAATCCAAAGTATCTTTGATAACTCTTAATTGTTATCAGTTTTCAAGTTTAGTGGAGAAAATGGCTACTTGACATGTCCTTAAAGGTTAACAATCTGGTGCGGATGACTTGGTAAATGAGCACTAATTATTTGTGACCGCAACCATGATCTCATGGTAGGGTGTTGGCAAATTAGCTTAGCTTCAAGCTGGCAACATTAAGTTGATCCTTCACCAATTGAATCACAGTTTCATCTGATGTGAAGTGTTACTTTATACTGTTGTCTGTGAGCCTCCATTATTGTAAGAGCAACAGTAATTAGTATCTTTACCATGTTTACTGATGTAATCAAGGTAATTTGTCATTTTGTTTGTCAGGGATGTTCTTTTTACGTTATCTGGTCGTTTGTGTCATTACCTATAGCAGTCGCCATCTTTGTGAAGTCATTAAAAAAAGAACAGCGATCTGATTGGATATTGCGCTTACATCGCCAGGGGCACATCTCATGCTCTACAAAGGACGGCTCTGCAATCAAGCTAAGAAAAGTTGGTTTGAAAGGGGTAGGGTGAAAGCTAGACTTTTATATATAGGCTATTGGACATTCTTGCCTTGAAGAGATGGTCCGTTGATGTCCAAGTTGATACCTTACTGTGTGTGATTAATAAGTCAGGTTTGAACTCAGAGTTGAAGAGAATAATGAATTGTCTTCAAGATGAGGTGTAGATTAAAGAAATATCTTTGGTTTGATTTTGAGACCAGCTTTAGAATTAAGCACCACAACTTCTTGGATCATTCATAGTAAGAAAAGAGGAAGGCATAGGCATGGCCTCAAGAGTGTGCATGGATAAATGTTATACAGTCCTTAGACCAATCTCACTGACACCCAATTTCACACAATCTTGCTGAAGTCATGGTAATCATCACTCGCATATTTGATGGTTTTGTATTGCTTTGGTCTATTACTTAAGCATGCCACTGACTTCCCTTCTCTCTCTGTTACAAGTATGATGGAAACAGCAGGCTACTGGACATCAATGTTAAAGAAGTCAAGCACAACCTCAAATATGAAGACATGTATGCACCCCAGGTAATTTCTTTGAAATAATGTAATATTGTTGTAACATTTCTAAACTCATGCATTTTCATGTGTGTCAAACACCCCATCAATGATACTGAATATGACAAATTGTTGACAGGCTTAATAACAATATGCTATTGGTTCTGATTGTGTAATATCTGATTGATATGTATCCACAGTTCAAATGCTATGTTTACCATGATCTACTGAAATCAGTTTGAGGACTCTCTGATGTTTTAGGTTGGCCCACTTCACCCATTTAAGACGCGGCAGTTTCAATCCAATCGGAACATGTTGTCAGGTTACACAGAACCTGCTCATGTCAGTGACTTTCAGTTTGAAAATCAGCGCAGAACATTCACAAGTTACGGTATGCATTGTACACACATGTAATTCCCAAGTGTTGAGAGTGAGACATGCATGACAGCTGCAACATGCATGTGGACTATTTGTATATGCAAGTGAATTATATGCCTGATTACAGGAACATACGAAAATAACATTATCATTTGCTTCAGAATACTGGTACTGTAAAAGTGATATATTTCACTGCAGTCCTGAATGACTCTTTGATTTGTTACAGGTGAAAAGTGACATTATTGAAATATACGTCATATTTGACATGGACTAGCCTCTAAACACATGGTCCTGATGGTACATGTTATTGTATATGTTAGGTGGACAGTACAACAAAATGTTTGGTTGAGAATGTAGACACAACCCATTCTCACCCAAACCCAATGGGGAAGTGTTTTATCTGACTTATAAACCTAAAGAAAAATCTGAAATAACATATCAACAATTTAACATTTCCAATAACTTTCCATGAAGCCTAGGAAGCAGAAGTAATGTATACCATGCTGGCATTCATGTACTTGAAAAACAGACTCTTAAAAGTGTTGTGATTTCTCAGCACCTCTGTAGCCTTGTGGTTTATGCACTTGGTTACCAGTGCAAATGTTGCAAGTTTGATCCCACTGAAATATTAGTAACATACTGTGACTTGATTTTACATCATTCTCCACATTTCCTCAAGAAAGCATTGTAATTTGTGTTATGTAGATAAGATCATAGACCTGGAGTCTTCCCCTGGGACAGGCATATTCTGTAGGAAGTCCCTCCTAAGAGGTTATTCTATGAAAACAAGGCCCCGTAAAAACACTAGGATGATGTCACTTGATGTTCATTATATATATGTATAAGTCCCATATTTATTTGCGATACTTGTCATCATGAATGTGAATGATATTATAAAGCTTTGTTGTTTCTTTTATACCAGGTTATGCCCTTGATCCCAGTAACGACCAGACTGAAGTTGACAAGGTCGTCGGGGACAACACAGCTGCAGAGGATAACAAGGGTATGTTCAGACATCAAACATGTTCCTGTGGTACAGGTGGATTCCGGTATAGAACTGTCCCCCTGTGTATGGGATTAGGTAGGTGGTCAGGCTCAGTGACTTGGTTAATTGGAAGACTTGGTCATCTCACTGTGTGGAATGTTCCTCATCATATCCACCACAGATTTGTCCATGTTGTCTGGCCACCATGATACAGCTGGAATACTGCTGACTGCAGCTTAATAACTTTTAATCACTCTCGTTAATTGTTGATAATCAACTCATGATAAGCCAACTCCACTAAACTATAAACTCTGGATAGCCTGATACCTTCATTATGTCCAGAAGGGCATGGGTGGCCCAGTCGTCTAAGGCGCTGCAATTCGCTGTATAGAGTTGCGTCCCTTGGGCACGCCAGAAACCTATGATTGTGGGTTTGAATCCCGGTTTGCCACGATTATGTTTCTAGGTTTGTCAGCACTATACCCGTGCTTGTTGGTTTCACCAAAGTGTTAAACGTCTGAGAACTGCACCACTTCGGGCTTTCCTCCCACATCAAGCTGACATACTGTGATGTAACTGGAATACTGTTAGAAGCGGTGTTAAACCCAACTCACTCACAGAATCACTCATTATGTCCAGGTTGAATCCTGCAATATGTATTATTCATCCCCTGATAACTAGGATCAGTTAGTAGAAATTGCACATAACTATATACAGTCAAGTCCCGTTAATACGACATCGATGGTTGCATATGATTATGTCGGATTAACGAGTATGTCGGATAAACGAAACTTAGTAGTATCAATATTTGTGATCGAAAATCGGGCAACTATATAATAGATAAACAAGTAATAAAAAATATAAAATAAATATTTATATTGTTATGTTACATTGTTGGCGGAATATGTTTTCTAAAGTTTAACACAAAACAACGGTTACGGACTGTGGCTAACGTCGACTTCCTGTTGGTCATTTCATTGGTACGTCATAGTTCGCAAAAGGTTGTTCTGACGTGACCTGTAATGGGATGTCCTTGTCGATAGCGAGAACTTGAATCTGATTTTAATAAGATTGAGGTAATCTAAGCATGTGATTTTTCCTGTTTTCTTTATTCAAAGCATTAATTGTTTATTGTTAAGCAAGTTTATCTCTGCAGCCGTTGTAATATGCAGCTACCAGCAGATTCGTCTCGCATCAAAACACGGGCTGTCGGAGTGAGAGACTGTCGGATTAACTGGTCTAAATAGCACTGATTTAATCAGTTCCCATCATTAGTGTCAGATAAAGCTGATTGTCGGATTAACGAATGTCGGATAAACAAGACTTGACTGTACATGAACTAGATCACTTGACTCTCTTGACCAAGACAATTTCATTCAAGTAGACAGATAGCCACAAATTAGATCAATATTATCTGCCTATCAACATATTCACATCATAATTCTTAGCTGATGCTTTGATTGCCTTGTTTCGTTGTACATAACTGATATTCATCTGTCAATGAATAAATGTTTTTTTTACACTTATGAACCTTTTGCAAGAGATATATCATGTATATGACATTAGGACATTATCATGGTTTTATCATCTTTTGAAAACACATTCTCTGTTGTCAATGTCAACTATTGTTGAGGACAGTTAGGCTAGCAGTCAGTGATTGTTCAAGGAAATGAACAGATCTGGCTCCAGATTTTAAAAAATCCAGATGGTAGAGTTAGGATTATCGTAAGTTATAAGCTCTCTACCCTTGGTTTAATGCAGTACGGTAGTTGTGATCAGATTGGCATTGCATCATTTACAACATGATGAACACCTAAGGCCTATTGTTATGCTTCAAACTGGTTGAACTCAGCGACAAGTAGTCCATGTGTTCGATGTGTCTCAGTCTGTGATTGCAGACTTTGGAACAGGTTTCTGCAGACGCGAAATGTTAAAGATCAGGTGTCCCAGGTCAACTTCAGTCCTTTCTTTTTCTTGTCCACCCATTACTGTCACACTATCTTATATTTGAACGTGAATTGTTAAGTTAAATCTTATGTAAGATTGTTTCGAAAATCTAGACCCGGAAACCTTGCTTCATGTCTGTATATAGGCAATTTATTTTATGACACATTATTATCCCCCGCCAAGAAGTGGAAGGGGGATATTGGAATGGGTGCCGTCCGTCCTTCCGTCCGGCCGTCACATTTCGTTTCCGGAGCAGATCTTGAAAAACGTACTATATTTCGTCACCATACTTGGCACATAGATAGGTCTTGTGGTGAACTGGTGCCTTTTGATAGTTTGGGATTTTAAAAAAAAAAAAATTTCGAGTTTCCATGGCAACGACTTTGATTTAGACTGAAAATGGCGGTAGTCCTCGTTTCCGGAGCAGATCTTGAAAACCGTAACATTTTTCTTCACAATATTTTGCACATTGATAGGTCTAGTGGTGAACTGGCGTCTTTTGATAGTTTGGGATTTTTAAAAAAAGTTATTTTTCGAGTTTCCAGGGCAACGACTTTGATTTAGACTGAAAATGGTGGTAGTCCTCGTTTCCGGAGCAGATCTTGAAAACGTTGCTATATTTCTTCACTATACTTGGCACATAGTTAGGTCTAGTGGTGAACTGGTGCCTTTTGATAGTTCGGGATTTTTAAACAAATTATTTTTCGAGTTTCCATGGCAACGACTTTGATTTAGACTGAAAATGGCAGTAGTCCTCGTTGCCGGAGCAGATCTGGAAAACCGTACTATATTTCTTTACCAAACTTGGCACATAATGTCATCTCACAGTATTGAATTCATTTCCTTTCTTGTCGGTTAGTTCTGCATTGCTTGAGTGTATGTTCCTCCAAAAGTGTCATGGACACATTTGTTGCATTCACTGACTAACTTCATACAGAAACACAACTCATTACAAATACAACAGTGTAACGGATCTTAAACCTAATCAACTGTATAAACAATATATATTCTTGTCAACCAAACTCTGTACTTCACTTGCTTGATAACGGTGTTAGAACCTACACCGAAACCATCGCTCCTAATTGTAATAAAGAAGTTGTTTGTCCATATGTCTCATCCTTACTCATTACAAATTCAGTAACATATTCTATCATAAACTGCAGATGAAAAAACAACACCAGTAATAACTTTTTTTTAGTGCTGCCATTAGGCCATTTACAAAAAGGCCCAGTGAACATAGTTCACAGGAGCTATTGCATTGCACACCCCCGACATGTCATATTGGCGGGGGATGTGAGTACTTCATGCTTGTTATTTTGTGAAAGGGAGTCTTTTGAGAGGGATACATTTGAAAAGAAGATTTCTGAAGAATAATATCAACATCTGTTGGTCTCGTTGATGGATTTATGACAACTTCATCTTCCAAGCTGAATCATTTAGTAGTGCTCGAATATGAAATGTTGAGACTGGTCACATTTAATACTATAATAGCCAGCTAAATTGATCAGAAACCTCGCACTCAGATCCGAAATCATTTCCGGTCTGTATACCTCGCAAGATCAATCAATTACTTACCAATTTTCAATATTTTTGCTTTGCTTTTAAATGCATTAAGGAGTAATGCAGGATAATTATACAAATATAAAAAGAAATTAGATTTTACTAATTTTATGATGTTGGTTGTCACATAATCTTGTATCCTTTATAAGAAAACTATTCTATATGATATTTCATGGATGTTGTCAAATTAGTAAGTTGTTCATTATCCTAATCCACAATACCTGCAGGCATTACAGTATTTGAAGTAAAACCAAGTGCTGGTGAAAAACGAAAAAAAGAAAAGAATAGAGACCCAGCAGATATTGATGGCTACCTAGGACCCTGGGCAAAGTATGCAGATGAACAGACTGTTATCAAACCAAGTGAGGTAGGTCTCCGCTACACTACTGATATCATATCTCTGTATATGGCTGTGTATGTAAGTATATCACTGTATATCTCCATACAACACTGTTCTTTATCTGTTAGTCTTTGTATCACAATGTTACTAGAGACGGACCGACTGCCTCTGTCCGTCCGTACGTACATATGTCCATCACGTTTCATTTCCGGAGCATAACTCAGAAACCGTTCAATATTTTTTCATGAAATTTTGCAGGTCTGTCAAGTACATGCTGAACTGGTGCCTTTTGCTATTTAGAAATTTTAGAAATTTTAGAAATTTTTATTTTTTCCATTTCCATGGCAACAAGATGGACTTAGGTTCTGTGAGGGTTGGGTTCGTTTCCGGAGCATAACTCATAAACCATTCTATATGTTTTAGTCTGTTTTCAGTCGTACAAATGGATACCTCATACCTCTAGTCGCACGTTAAAAGGAAGCCAGAAGCTGGAATGTAAACAATAAACTTGTTTCCGTCTGGTTGCGCACGCACCTCCCTATGACATGTCACAAATCTCTCAGCGCGCCTCTGAGCTGGTCGCTCGAGAAGGACTTTCGCGATAGACTGCTAGTTTGTATTCTACTAGTACTTATCGTGTGTCTACAGTTGTTGTTCTAATACACTAATAATAATATGTCTTACCTGTAGACTCCTGGAATGTAATCCTTGGTAATCCATTGTTTGTGTTCAACACGTGTTTCACTGTTTGACTTGATTATATACGTGGCAACGTGTCGGGCGTTTCTGCCTCGTGTCAAAGTATACTGTCTAAAGTAGATCCTCACAAGTATTGTCCTTCCTGCATTATTAAGGACGGATTTTCAACGTGTTCGTGGGATAAACGTTGTAAAGAATGTGTTCACTTTAATAAACTTTAATTGGGATCTTCGTGCGTTGGCGAAGCGGGCTCCTGACCAGCGCTACAAGCAGAGTAGGTCATCGGGTGGATCCCTGGACTCGGCAGCCTCTACATCTGGCCCTGGGGGTGGCGCATCGGCCACACCCAAGAAATCATTTGATAACGACCCGCCCCGGTCAACTTATGTTTTTGACAAGACACGTGACCGTTCGCCTGCTGATGATACTACCCGCACGACTGATCTTCGTCAATCGGTTGATCGAGAGCGTCACTCAGCCACCCCCGTTGCGACGGGACCGGCTCGTGACGAGGACCATGAGGTGACTACGGTCCCCAGTCAGTCCGTCTCTCGTCCTACCAACGACGATAGGTCGACAATGAACACAGATCCCACTCTACAAGTTGTTCCAGGGGCGACAGGTCAAGTGCCTCGTCGAGAGACTGTAAACGACACGAGGACGTTCGTCGCCTTCGAGGTCGTCGGGAGTTCGATGCGGACGATAACTACAATGGTGATCGTAGTACTTCTACAGTTAGAGATCGTAGCCCTCATCCCCACGGGGACGTGCGACGCTCTAGAGGGAGTTTTTGGGAGATCAGCGTCGTAGAGATAATGATCGATCGTCACCTTCGTCTCACTTTCATATCGACCCGGTTTTGATAGGCCAGATCACGACGACGGTACTCGCCTCGAAGGCGTTGATCAAGAAGGATATGACTACGTCGGAGGTCCATGGACCATCGACCAGTACACCAGTACCTTCATCTACATCTACACAATCGACGTCGACGATGGATTGTGACGACAGACTGGCTATGGCTTGGCTATCTCACTTTTCTGCCTGAGTTATCAAAAGATGATGACAAACCGACGTGTGCTAGCTTTAAGGTTGGAGATACGCCGCAGTCTCTTCAGTCTTCTCCTCCTGATGTCTTCAGAGCCATGGCTCATGATATGGACCAGTACTTGCCTCTGCTCTGCCGGGGCAGAGTTTCAGCAAACCACCTGTTCGATCTATGGCATGCTGTTTTCGTCACCCATGAGTAGGGACTTGGATTGGGGGCTACTCTTCAAGAAACCAGCGCCCTCCAAGATTCTTTTAGTAGACAGGCATTGGGGATCCATGGACACTGCTGTTCGTCACCAGCCACAACCGCTTGCTATGCTGTCGACAGCGAGCCAGCGGGGGAGGTAGTGAGGTCCCTCCCCCCGCCGTCACCGTCTTCGGAGTCTACTACCTTTGACGAGCTACCGGTAAGGGGAAGACTTCATCACACGGATCATGAAGACGGTCGTAGAATGGCTCCATTGGCAGGCGATCAAGGTTGCCTTCTACCTAGACGAGCCGTCTCCTACCGGCGACAGGTTCACTAAAATACCGGTGTTCTGAAGACATGTCTGTTCATTAAAAATGTGCTCCAAAACGCACCCGGAGCCTATAGATCGCGCTTCACGTGCACTCGTGTTAGTTTTAAATAAAGAATATGTTCTTCAAAACACACCCGATGCATAACGATCGCATCGCCTGAACACACCAACGTATGGCTGTGACTGCACGTGAAATGTGAGGATGTGAGCAAATATAAGGCGGTAGCGCGCATCAGTTAGTTAGTTGGTCAGAGTTCGTTAGAGAGTTCGTTGGTTAGATGGCGTTAGACATGGCGTTAGACAGTGTTAGACAGTGTTAAGACTCCCTTAGGAGTAACTGTTAGAATTAACATTTAGTTTCTTTCATTTGAGGTTGATTCATCTTTCCTTCACATAATAACAGGTAATCACGTTTAGTTCCTCATAGATCTTCATAGTTTTATATTAGGTTATCACGTTTAGTTCCTGGATTCATTCAAAAAAGGTAAGTCATACAAAGTTTAGATTAGTTTTCATTTTAAGTTAAACCACGCTCAAATATTCAGTTCCACTGCGCAACATTTGGTAGCAGAGCGTGGTTTCTCTGGTTAGAATATTTTAGTTTTGTATTAGGCTTTCGTTAGTTTAGCATTAGGTATAGCTGATTGTAACATGCAAGCAGTATGTCGCAGTTAGGGTCTGCGAGTAAGGCGGAAATAGAAAAGGATACTTCTTCAGACGTAGCGCTGAAACAGTACACTTCTTCAGACGTTGGACTAAAACAGAACACTTCTGAGCTTGAGCTAAAAATAGCTAGACTTAAGCATCAGAAAACTATTACAAAGTCAGCTTTGACAAAATCAAAGAACAAATTGTTGAATTTAGTTGAACTTGAGTCACCAGATCGTAAGACAATACGGAGTCTAATTGATCAGGTAAGTTTTCTGCAGAGCAAAGCTATAGGTCTCATAGTGGAATTACTAGAAGCTTACAACTGGGTTGGTGACCTAGAGAAAGTTCAGAAAACTAGTAAGGAGATGGAAACTCTTGACTGTAAAGGTTTGTTGCATGATGCAGACTTGGACAGTGATGGCACTGGACAAATCAGTAACAAAGGTTACAAACATGCTGCGTTCAGTTTAGGTCATTTTCAACAAAGGTCAAATATGGATATGAAACGGACACCAGTCCCAGATAACACAAAAGGGTGTTATACAACTTCAGGTAAGTCATCTAGGCAACACAATTTAGGTGAAGACATGTGGAAACAATTGAGGAGAGTTTCCATTCCAGTATTTTCTGGCGATGTCAGAGAATATGAAGGCTGGAAGTCTGCTTTTATGACATGTGTTGATAAAGCTCCAGCCACCAATGAATATAAACTTCTTCAATTGAAGCAGTACCTTTCTGGAGAAGCAGCACACATAGTTGCAAGGCTAGGTCACAGTGCTTCGGTCTATGATGTAGCCTTGGAGAGATTGGACAGAAAATATGGCGGCAAGAGACGCCAGGTAGCATTGCAATTGGAAGAAATATACAATTTCAAGCCAATACGATTAGGGAATGCTAAGGATATGGACAAATTTGCGGACATGCTTGATGTAGCTGTAGTCAGTCTGAGGGAATCTGATAAAATAGAGGAACTTGGTAGTGGATGTTTGTATTCACTACTTGTTAAGAAAATGAATGAGCCTATGATTACTCAGTTCCACAGATGGTTATTTGAGCACCAACGACAAGAGTCTGTTGAGACGCTTAGGGAATGGATTCTGCAAGAAGCAGAGTTCCAAACGATAGCTTCAGAGGTAAAACATGGAATAGCTGATAGGTCAAAGACAACAGACAAGAGAGATAGTTCTAAGAAAGGAACATTTGCAACCACACACAATAAAACTAGGGCAAGGCAATGTCATGTGTGTCATGAAGCAGATCATGACATTTCTGATTGCATAGAGTTTAAATCTATTGGCTTGCCTAAACGCTGGGAAAGGGCAAAACAGTTAGGTTTATGCTTTCGTTGCCTTGATATCGGTCATCTGGGAAGATCGTGTAGCAGAGTTTTGAAGTGTGGGATTGATGGTTGTAAAGCAAATCATAACAGGTTATTTCATCATCAAACCAAAGTTACAATCAGTGCTAGGGCCGACAGTGGTAATGTACAGATGAAACATACCACAACAAGAACACCACAAGCAGGTAGGTCAGAAACAATCACCATGGCAACTTCTAAGCAGGAAGGTCATTACCTTTCACTTAGGACAGTTCCTGTTATCCTTAAAAATGGTCAGCACAGAATGATGGTTAATGCCTTGCTGGATGATGCCAGCACGCATACTTACATCAACGAGGATGTAGCAGCAGAACTTGGTGTTCAAGGTCAGACACAGCAAGTGTCAGTCAATGTCCTCAATGACAAACAGGAAATATTTGATAGTATGCTGATTGATATTGGCTTAGAAAGTACTGATGGTTCCGTTGACATGAACATCACAGCTTTGACAACTACCAAAGTAACAGGTAGAATGGAAGTCATTGATTGGCGAAAACATGCCAAGGAATGGCCACATTTTATGAAAATATAATTTCCAAAGGTAAGTTCTCGTCCAAGAGTTGACATCCTGTTAGGTATGGATTATTTAGAGCTGCATTCCTCTCTTAAAGAGGTCCGTGGATCTCAAGGAGAGCCTGTGGCTCGGTTGACACCCTTAGGTTGGACCTGTGTTGGTGCTGTATCAGGTTCAGACAAAACACATGTAGCAGGTTCCTTCTTCATCAGAAATACAGAAATAGAAGCAATCGCCGATACAGATATTGAATCTTTGATTCACTCATTTTGGGAGTCTGAAAGCATTTCAGGTTTGACATCGATTAGAAGCATTGATGAGAATGATGCAGTTAAGGCTGTAGAACAGTCCCTTGTTTACAAAGCAGACAAATATCAGGTTGGCATTCCATGGAAGGAGGGTCATGAGAATCTGAAAAACAATTATGACATGGCATACAATCGTCTTCTTAATTTGGAAAAGAAGTTGTCAAAGGATCAAACCATTTCAGGAGCCTACAATGAAGTCATAGAACAATACCTGAAAAAAGGTTACATCAGAAAGGTACCTGAAACTGAAATAGATCAAAGTAAATGGTACTTACCACATTTTCCAGTCATTAAACCAGACAGAAGTACAACAAAGGTAAGAATCGTATTTGACGCATCTGCAAAGAATAAAGGCATATCTTTAAATGATGCCATTCATCAAGGACCAAAACTCCAGAATGATCTATTTGAGATCTTGCTTCGTTTTCGCAAACATCCTGTTGCAATCATTTGCGATATTGCTGATATGTACCTTCAAATTGAAGTCGCTCAGGATGACCGTCCATATCTAAGGTTTCTTTGGAGGTCTATGGATCTGAACAAACAGCCAGATGTGTTTGAGTTCTCAAAGGTTGTGTTTGGACTAAATTGTTCCCCCTTTTTAGCTCAGTATATCACTCAAGAACATGCTAAGTCCATGGAGAAAGAACTTCCATTGGCTGCAGCAACCGTGGAAAAGTCAACATATATGGATGACAATATGGATTCCGTTGACACAAATAGCAGAGCTATAGAGCTTTACAAACAGCTGCAACAGCTGTGGAGTACAGCAGGTATGCACGCTCGTAAGTGGGTTTCCAATTCCGTGCGAGTTCTCCAAGAAATACCAGAAGAGGATAGATTGAAAGAGATTAATATTCAAATGAGTGAATTGCCATCTGTAAAAGCACTGGGCTTACTGTGGAATGCAGAATCAGATGAGTTTAGATTTTCATTCATGTCCTTAAAGCAGGATATCAAGATGACTAAGAGGAACTTCTTGATAGAAACTGCTAAGCTGTTTGATCCTCTTGGGTTCTTAGGTCCATTCATCATTAGGGCAAGGGTTCTTCTGCAAGAAATGTGGATATCCGGTGTTAACTGGGATGAAACCCTCAGTCCAGATCTGGAACAAAAAGCATGGTCTTGGTACCTTGAAATTGAAAAGTTGTGTTCTGTTAAAATTCCAAGGGGGCTTGAGGTTAGCTTAGATACTTCAAAGATGAAGTTGCACACATTTGTAGATGCTTCAGAGGCAGCATTTGGAGCTGTGGTATATTTAGTAACCACTCGTGAAGATGAGACAAAGTCGAGTTATCTAGTTGCTTCCAAGTGCCATGTTGCTCCCCTAAAGGCAGTTAGTATGCCTCGATTGGAGCTGCTTGCGGCAGTTCTGGGTGTACGACTGTTACTGGCTATAACAAAGGCATTAGAATTACCTTTGCAGCGTGCAACGCTATGGTCAGACAGCCAGAACGTACTGTGGTGGATCAAAAGACAGAGTCGGTGTTTTAAGCCATTTGTAGCAAATAGGATTGGATACATACAGGAGCATACAAACATCAGTCAGTGGAAATACGTACCATCCAAACTGAATGCTGCAGATATTCTTAGTAGAGGTGTAGACGCTGAAGCACTTTTGACAGAGAAATGGCTGAATGGACCTGAATTTGTGACACATGATGAAACCGAATGGCCGAAGCAGACCATTGACATGGACAATACTGAGACATCAGAACTGAAGAAGCCTTCTTCTCAAGTAAACATCGCCATGTTTACTATGTCTGATCCAATCTCTTGGAGATTAGCGCCAGATAGATTTTCTAGTTGGAAGAGATTGTGTAGAGTGTCGGCATGGATCTTTAGATTTCTGAACAACGCTAGGGTTCCATATTCACTTAGGAAAAAGGGTGAACTTGATCCTGAAGAAATTAAGGATGCCGAAACTACAATTATGGTCAGGAGTCAAAGAGAAGAATTTTCTGATGACTACTCGTCACTGATGAGGAAATCAAACTTGCCTTCAAACAGCAAGTTGTTTGGCTTACAGCCTTACGTTGATAAAAATGGGTTGATGAGGACAGGAGGGAGACTCAGATTTGCTGACGTATTGTCATTCAGTGCCAGATTTCCAATTATACTCCCTAGACATAGTTGGGTCACCAAACTGATTGTCAAGTTTTACCATGAGCAGGTCAATCACACAGGTACGAACAGTACGTTATCAGCAGTTTCATCTAGGTTTTGGATTATTTCAGCTAGAGAGGAAATTCGTCAGTGGGAAATGTTCTTGGTGTAGACGACAAAAAGCCAAACCAGCGCATCAGATAATGGCAGACCTACCGAAGATCAGAGTGAGGTGTACAATGAAAGCATTTGTGACAACAGGTGTGGACTATGCAGGTCCCTTTTTCACTGTACAGGGTCGAGGCAAGAGTAGACACAAACGTTATCTCTGCCTTTTCACATGTTTGTCAACCCGAGCGGTTCATTTAGAAATTGCATTCGGTTTAGACACGGATTCCTTTCTGAATGCCCTGTTTCGTATGGCTCACAGACGAGGTATGCCAAAGGAGGTAATCTCGGATAATGGAACCAACTTTGTTGGTGCTGCAAAGGAGCTGAAGCAGCTCATTTCTGGACTAAACTCGGATGTGATTAAGTCAACCTTGGCAAACAAAAGTGTGAAGTGGTTGTTTAATCCTCCACACGCACCATATTTTGGAGGTGTTTTCGAGTCTTTAGTGAAGTCAGCAAAACGGGCTATCTATGCTATACTGAGTTCAGGTGACGTCAGTGATGAAGAGCTGATGACAGCCTTTACAGGAGTTGAAGCTCTTCTGAATTCCAGGCCTTTAACCTATCAAAGTGCACATCCACAGGATGATGTGCCTCTTACGCCCAACTATTTCCTACATGGTCAGGTGGGTGGAGATTTCGCACCAGAGTTAGACTCTACCTCATTCAGCCCAAAGAAGCGATGGAGGAGAGTTCAAGAACTGATCAGACATGTGTGGAAACGATGGATGAGGGAGTGGCTCCCGACTCTCAACGTCAGAAAGAAATGGTTTACACCATCCAGAGATATACAGGTCGATGACGTTGTCATTGTGGTATCTCCAGATACTCCTCGTGGAGTTTGGCCTCTTGGGAGAGTTCTCAAAACGTATCCTGGAAAGGATGATCACGTTCGCGTTCTTGATGTTCAAGTTGGCAAAACAGTCGTGAAAAGACCTATCACGAAGGTCTGCCCTCTTGAATGGAGTTGAGTTCTGAAATTGTCAAATTGGATAACAGCAACAAATGTACATACTCATAGATTCAGTTTCCTTTCAGTTTCTTCTAAGTTTAGTCGGTTTTCATGATAGACATTGATCTATCATGGAGGGGGGCATGTTCTGAAGACATGTCTGTTCATTAAAAATGTGCTCCAAAACGCACCCGGAGCCTATAGATCGCGCTTCACGTGCACTCGTGTTAGTTTTAAATAAAGAATATGTTCTTCAAAACACACCCGATGCATAACGATCGCATCGCCTGAACACACCAACGTATGGCTGTGACTGCACATGAAATGTGAGGATGTGAGCAAATATAAGGCGGTAGCGCGCATCAGTTAGTTAGTTGGTCAGAGTTCGTTAGAGAGTTCGTTGGTTAGATGGCGTTAGACATGGCGTTAGACAGTGTTAGACAGTGTTAAGACTCCCTTAGGAGTAACTGTTAGAATTAACATTTAGTTTCTTTCATTTGAGGTTGATTCATCTTTCCTTCACATAATAACAGGTAATCACGTTTAGTTCCTCATAGATCTTCATAGTTTTATAATAGGTTATCACGTTTAGTTCCTGGATTCATTCAAAAAAGGTAAGTCATACAAAGTTTAGATTAGTTTTCATTTTAAGTTAAACCACGCTCAAATATTCAGTTCCACTGCGCAACAACCGGAATTGCAGACAATTCTACGTGCCTTCATGGTTGAAGATGAGTCACATTAATTCCGACTGCCGGCCTGGGACCTCGATATCGTTCTGCGCTACCTGTCTAGTTAGACTTACGAGCCTCTCGATCAGGTCGCGTTCGACATTGTCTCAGAAAAGCCCAGTTCGTGCGCTTCGTATATACCTGCAGCGATCTGAATAGCGACGACAACATTTTCAACGGCTGTTCATACCGCTCTCAACCAATGCAAAGAAAGAGATTCCACGTAATACTCTCTCCTTTTGGTTGAGAGCGGTCATTCTCAGAGCTTACGAGGCGCTCGGACTCGCATCTCCCACCTCCTACCTCCTCTCATCTGCACGAAGTTCGAGCCATAGCTTCAACATGAGCACACAGTTTGGTCCACTCATAGTGGCACAACCGATCTCCCAGGAAAGACAGTGAATTTGTGCTTTATTCACTTTTTGCTCGACACTTCGTGCCAGATAACAGGTTTCAATAAAAACTGTTGGTGAATGTACGCATTCTTAAGGTTTTTGTTGCATGCAGTACTTCGGCTGTTTTATTATGGTTATTCAGTGTATGCATTGTCTTCCCATACTTTATAGTACTGCTTGTATTTTTTAGTTACCTTGTATACTGCGAGTTGCTCTGTAACTAAATTATGCGCCGACCACACTTCGATCGCAATTCAACTGACATGTGCATTGTCTTGTCGCATCGATAATTAGTTGTGTGTCGATGAGCATTAACCATGCTATTTTTCGTTACCTTGGATACGACGAGTCGTTCTGTAACTACATTATAAGCCGACCACACTTCGATCGCAATTCAACTGACATGTGCAGTTGTCCTGTCCCATCGATAGTTACTTGTGGGTCGAAGAGCATTAAACATGCTGTTTTCGTTACCTTGTATACTGCGAGTTGCTCTGTAACTAAACTATACGTCAACCACACTTCGATCACAATTCAACTGACGTGTGCAGTTGTCCTGTCCCATCGATAGCTACTTGTGGGTCGAAGAGCATTAAACATGCTGTTTTCGTTACCTTGTATACTGCAAGTTGCTCTGTAACTAAACTATATGTCGACCACTTCGATCGCAATTCAACTGACATGTGCAGTTGTCCTGTCGCATCGATAGTTACTTGTGGGTCGAAGAGCATTAAACATGCTGTTTTCGTTACCTTGTATACTGCGAGTTGCTCTGTAACTAAACTATACGTCGACCACTTCGATCGCAATTCAACTGACGTGTGCAGTTGTCCTGTCCCATCGATAGTTACTTGTGGGTCGAAGAGCATTAAACATGCTGTTTTCGTTACCTTGTATACTGCGAGTTGCTCTGTAACTAAACTATACGTCGACCACTTCGATCGCAATTCAACTGTCGTGTGCAGTTGTCCTGTCGCATCGATAGTTACTTGTGGGTCGAAGAGCATTAAACATGCTGTTTTCGTTACCTTGTATACTGCGAGTTGCTCTGTAACTAAACTATATGTCGACCACCTCGATCGCAATTCAACTGACATGTGCAGTTGTCCTGTCGCATCGATAGTTACTTGTGGGTCGAAGAGCATTAAACATTCTGTTACAGTTACCTTGTATACTGCGAGTTGCTCTGTAACTAAACTATACGTCGACCACACTCGATCAGAATTCAACTGACGTGTGCAGTTGTCCTGTCCCATCGATAGTTACTTGTGGGTCGAAGAGCATTAAACATGCTGTTTTCGTTTCCTTGTATACTGCGAGTTGCTCTGTAACTAAACTATACGTCGACCACTTCGATCGCAATTCAACTGTCGTGTGCAGTTGTCCTGTCGCATCGATAGTTACTTGTGGGTCGAAGAGCATTAAACATTCTGTTTTCGTTACCTTGTATACTGCGAGTTGCTCTGTAACTAAACTATACGTCGACCACTTCGATTGCAGTTCAACTGACATGTGCAGTTGTCCTGTCGCATCGATAATTAGTTGTGTGTCGATGAGCATTAACCATGCTGTGCGTTCGTGATAAACAACTTGTCTCGTCCGTGCATCTGGTCGAATGTTCTATTGTCACTACAGGGGTGAGGAACTTGGTACATTCGACGTGAAAGAGGTCACTTCCTGATTACTTTCCGGACCCTCCTTCCAGTGTTCCTTCGAATTCTACCCATTTGTACGACTGAAAACAGACTAAAACATGGGTTTTTCAGATTGAAAACGATGTTTTATTGGTCTGTTTTCAGTCGTACGTTCCCACCCAGCCATCCCAACAGGGAAGTAATCCAGTCCAGTCCTGCTTGATGGCTTATTCTTCGAGATTTGTGACATGTCATAGGGAGGTGTGTGCGCTAGAGGTATGAGATACCCATTTGTACGACTGAAAACAGACCAATAAAACACCGTTTTTAATCTGAAAAACCCATTTTTTTATGAGACTTTGCAGGATTGTAAGGTACATGCTGAACTGGTGCCTTTTGCTATTTAGAAATTTCAGAAAAAAAATTATTTTTACGTTTCTATGGCAACAAGATGGACTTAGGTTCCAAACTCTTCTTTGTTATTATATGTCAGGGGGATATAGCCATCAGTGTGTCCTTCTGTCCGTCCATCCGTCTGTAATCATTGTTTGTCCGGAGCATATTTCCTAAACCGTACAACCTAGCTTCACAAAACTTGGTACACTTACCAATCAGGCTCAGTAGTTGGCCTTTTGCTATTTAGAGATTTTTAGAATTTTTTATTTTTGTCGTTTCCATGGAAATATGATGAACTTAGGAAATTTGAGGGGAGTGCTCTTGTCCGGAGCATATTTCCGAAACCGTACAACCTAGCTTCACAAAACTTGGTACACTTACCAATCAGGCTCTGTAGTAGTGCCTTTTGCTATTAAGAGATTTTTATATTTTTTTATTTTTGTCGTTTCCATGGAAATATGATGAACTTAGGAAATTTGAGGGGAGTGCTCTTGTCCGGAGCATATTTCCGAAACCGTACAACCTAGCTTCACAAAACTTGGTACACCTACCAATCAGGCTCTGTAGTAGTGCTTTTGCTATTAAGAGATTTTTAGAATTTTTTATTTTTGTCGTTTCCATGGAAATATGATGAACTTAGGAAATTTGAGGGGAGTGCTCTTGTCCGGACCATATCTCCCGAACCATACAACTTAGCTTCTCAAAAGTTTTTTTATACCTATCAAGCAGGTTATGTAGTGGTGCCATTGCTATTTAACAGATTTTTACTTTTTTTTTTCTTTTTTTTTCTTTTTTTCAATTTGAATGGAAAATTGATGAACTTAGGGTAATGTCCTCGTCTGGAGCATATCTTCTAAACCATGCGACAGAGATTCACAAAACTCTATGCACTTACAATCATGTTCACTAGTAGTGCAGTTTATTATTTATAGATTTTAATCTTTTTAATTTGTAGCCCCTGACATATAATTCTAAGGTGTACTATTTACCAACATCATATACTTTATATGATGTGAGCTACATAACCTAGTACATTCTCTTTATGCCTTTGTGTCATGGGGCTACTACAGAGCTATTCATATGCGAATCAGCGAAGTTATTGTTATTACAATGTCATGAGATCATCAGAAAGTGAGCTACGAGAACTAATACCTTCTTTATTATCCCCCCGGCATATAATGTGGGGGGATATAGCGATCAGCCAGTCTGTCCGTCCGTCCGTCCGTCCGTCATCATTTTCTTTTCCGGGGCAGAATTCTAAAACCATTCAGTGTATTTGATCGAAACTTGGCAAAGCTATCAGGCACATACTGAAGTGATGCCTTTTGATATTTTGGGATTTTTCTAATTTTTCTTTTTTTAAATTTTTATGGAATGAAGTTGGACATAGACTCAATTGGGGATGGGGTTCGTTTCCGGGGCAGAATTCGAAAACCATTCAGTGCATTTGATCAAAACTTGGCAAAGCTATCAGGCACATACTGAAGTGGTGCCTTTTGATATTTTTGGGATTTTTCTAATTTTTCTTTTTTTAAATTTTTATGGAATGAAGTTGGACATAGACTCAATTGGGGATGGGGTTCGTTTCCGGAATTTTATAAATTTTTATTTTTAAGTTTCCATGGCAACAAGTTGGACTTAGGTTCTATAGGGTAGAGTTCGTTTCCGGAGCATAACTCAAAACCTATTCAAAACTTTCTAACAAAACTTAAAATGTCTATCAGACTCTTGCTGAACTTGTGCCTTTTGCTATTTAGGAATTTAATAAATTATTATTTTTTACGTTCCCATGGCAACAAGATGGATTTAAGTTTTAATATAGGGTGGGTTCACTTATGGAGTAAAACAAATAAACTGTTAAATATTTCCTTGCCAAACATTGCATGTCTATATATATGGGCTAAAAGAAATGTTGGGTCACTTACCTGGTTTGGGACCATAACGTGTTAAAATGGGCAGGGGATATAGATGACTTCGTGACTGTACGCTTGTTTAGTCATTGTTTCTTGTAATTTGTCTTTTGTTTGCATAAAAAAAACCACAGAATACAGAATAGCACATTTACTTGTGGTTACTTTACAATGATGACTCTTGTATTTCTTGTTTTGGCATCATGGAAAAAGATTTCCTTGCCAATCTAAATACATTTGAAGGTACTCACAGTTTACCGACATGCCACGTTGGGGGGATATGTCATCTTCGGATGACTCTTGTTTTACAATGTCCATGACAAGTTCCGACTCGGTTAAAAAAGGTTAGGGTTTGTTTAGATTTATTTATGTCATAAATTTTGCAACAGGGGCGGGGGATATTGCCACGTTAGTGGCAAACTCTTGTTACTTATTATGTAGAGCTGTGTTTCCTGTACAGAGATAAGGTGGACCTGAAGGCAACCTTGAACATGTAGTGCTCAGTCACGTATCACTGTTATGACTCCTGTGTCTATTGTTTTGTTGTAATTGTTTGGGTTCCCAGACCAAGTTCCCTTTTAGAGGGTGGATTCGCTTGTCTGTAGAGACTTGGGTCTTCAACATCAAAGGTGCGGCCGTTTTGACGGTGCCCCGACCCTTTATCCCACTCACCACTGCTTTGTGTATTTGTGTTGTCGGGTACTGGCTTGAAAATCCTCTTCTGGATATTGTCGATCGTTCTCGCTGCCGCTAAACAAAGATCTGAGGACATCCCATTACGGGTCACAATTTTAATGAGATTGTGCACGGGAGTACATTGCATGATCTATTTGTTAGGGTAGTGACCATGGTGATGCTGGGATGTGTTTTGGTGAATTGTTTTGTAGAAGCTGGAAACTTTGTTCAAGCACATTTCCAGGGGCACGGATGGCCCAATTGTCTAAGGCGCCGCAATTTGCTATGCAGAGTTGCGTCCCCTTGGCACGCCAGAAACCTATGATTTTGGGTTTGAATCCCGGTTCGCCCCGATTATGTTTCTAGGTTTCTCAGAACCATACCCGTGCTCGTTGGTTTCACCAAAGTGGTAAAGGTCTGAGATCTGCATCACTTTGGGCTTTCCTCCCTCATTAAGCTGACACGCTGCAATATAACTGGATTACGCCCAACTCACTCACTCATACACATTTCCAATTTTCTATAAGTGTGACATCAGGGGCACGATTTGTTGCTGAATTTCACAATACCCTTTCTTTGCCATTGGTCATCTAATTTTGTGTCTAAAAATAATAACTGTACAGTGTACCTGCTGTAAATAGTCTTGGCCCCACAACATGTTTCAAGTTCTCTGTTGTTCGTAAAGGTTGTATAACACTCTATAGGTCAATTTCCGTTGTGTTTACTGCCAAATATTTAGCCACAATACTTTGAATATGGCAGGAACGGCAGCCCTGAATTTAGTAACATTAATGTCATTACTTGAAAGTGCCTGACACCATGACTACCAGAACCACTTTCCTATTGTTTATAAATGTTAGCTTCCTCCAGGACACTGTCTGCAGATTAGCTGTTTCAATCAGAGGTTGTTATTCAGGTTTGAAACCTCTGATAAACCAACGAGAATGAAGTATTTTCTAAATTCCTACTAGACTGTATTCCAATATGTGACACTACATCATCACTGTCTGTCACTCCAGGAGGAGCAGAAGGAGCTGGATGAGATCCTCGCCAAGAGAAGCAAGCACAGCAAGCAGGTGGAGGAGAAGCCCATGGAGGAGAAGACCACTCTACACAGTGCGTTCAAGCTTCTCCCATCACCAGACTTTAATTGCCTTTACTATCAAACAGAGTTTTGTCCTTTGTCAATTTGTTAATATATCTGTCAATGTTGACTAAGATGTCACAGCTGACAGAAATTGTACTCAAAGATGACAGGACTAGCAGCAAAACACTGTCCAAGTACAAAACTGGATCAGTAGTCAGGTTTGTGTAATGATTTGAATAACGACCACAATGTGATGCGGTGGATTAAAATCAAGTATTTATGTTATTATATTAGGAATTTACTAACTGATAATATCAAATGTCTGTTTCCAGTTAAAGATGCATATGACTACCAAGGCCGGTCATTCCTCCATGCACCACAAGATGTGGGGGTCAACTTGCGGTCAGAGGAGCCACCGGAAAAATGCTTCTTGCCAAAGAAGTTGATTCACACATGGTCAGGACACAGTAAGGGTGTAGCAGCCATCAGATGGTACCCCCATACTGCTCACCTTATGTTGTCTGCTGGCATGGACACCAAAATCAAAGTAAGTATGAAGTGTGGACAAGATATGAACATATGATAGGATGCTCAGATCTGTTGTTTATTCCCTTTATATCATGGATGTTATTATAGCATGTCCACAGACCAGTTATGGATCCCACAGTCATGTGTCTCACCCTTGTTCTCGTGGAGAAGTTCTGAGCCCTAGTAAAAAGTATATTGAGCTTGCAAACTTATATGCTGGTCATCTAACAGTAACATAATTATTACAAAAACATTCCATTTTGTAAATGATTCCCCTATTTTTCCTGCTTGCAAGCTGGTCACAAGGTTAAAATTTCTTAAGTGGTATGTGTTGTTTCTTGCCTTCAGTTATCTCCCTTAACACAAAAAACCCTGCCCTCACTGCATGTGTAATCCCTCAAACTTCATTATTTCTCCTTGTTCACTGCAAGCTAGACATGTTATAGTTCCTTGTAGTTAGAGACTAAAATTTATAGTTCATTGTCTGTTACCCAGGCAGCATTACAAAAATTGGGCCAACATTGGGCCAATTCCGCTCTAAACATTGGGCCAATGACGTTTATCAACGATGCAGCAGCATTGGCCCAACACTGGTTGCCATTTGTTAGCCATCATTGGCCCAATGCTGGTCCAATGTTGGCAAGTTTTAAAATTACCTTTCCTTTCATTTCAAACTATGGTCAGTAGTTCACAGCCACAGTCATGAAGATTTCAAAGAAACACATTAGCATTGTCACCTCAGTGTTTCAAATTGAATTACAAATTTGATCATGCTGGTGTGAATGAATGGATATTTAAGAGAAGATCACAATTGAAGTTATTACATTTTTTGCTACACAGCAATCATTAAAAATTATTTATCATTGGCTTTAAATGTAGAATGTCATTTTTTTAAATTTTTTTTGATAAAACCAAAATCTGAATGGAAGGTCTAAGAGATGTAAGAACAGCGGGTCAGTAAAAACAAAAGCTATGAACTAAGAAATTCTTGGTCAGTCTACCACAAAACTGTACAATGCAAATCCAATTCAGCAAGTCCTGCATAGTCAGAACAATGTAACACACAACCAGGTGATCAATCTCCTTGTTTATTTACATGTAAATAGCTAATATCTGAATAAATATGCCTCACAGATCATTACTTGTGTGAATTTGAATACAGTTATAAAATAAATGTCTCTAGATTAAAGTTTTCCTGGTCTGGTTCTGCAAGCAACTCTCCACAAGGAGTAGCTGGTGCCTTCTTTTGTAAGGACTTTAGGATCCGCTCTTTTCTGCCCCCCTCCCTGTCAGGGGCACAGGGAAACCACAATTTTATCGTCTACAATTATCTCCTATTTCATTGTTGGTATTTTGGGCCAGTGGTTCTTTCGGGTGGCTTCTGCAACATAATTGACAAGATACAAGCTAATAATATCGTGTTAATTACTTCACACAAACAGTTCCATGCATATTAATGCTGGTTAATGTACAAGAACTGCCACGTTTTACACTGAAAGGCTAAAAATAAAAGTAACATTGTTTCAAGTTGTTTTCAAGACAGTTTCATGTCTTAGCAATAATCAAGAAATATATTGAGGCGAATTAAGATTGAAGCTGTACTTACTAATGATAACATCCTTTAGTGGCATATCTGTGAAGGCCCTCTTGCCGGATGTCCCTTTCCAATTTATTTGTTTTGCTAGTTTGTTATGGCCGACGACAGGACGTGTCTCATCGTGTCTCATCATGTCTGCAGCGGTCATACCCCCGATGACACCGAGTTATGAGACCTATATGTAAACATGCATGGTATAGTTACAATTACATATTCGGATTATGGAGACAGCTTTCATAGAATTTATAGATAAAATAACATAACAGGAACAAACATTTATGTTTGAATGAAGTGATCTGCGGTAAAGTGATACACAAACAGTTTTTATTCCTTATTTTAGTACTCATGACCAAACAATTTATATGTAAATATCTTTTTCATCCCATAAAAGATGGTATTTGATATCAACTTTGAGTGTTCAGGGCAGATTACTGATAAGAGCGTGACACTGTAAGGGGCTACTGTCGCCTGGCGAGGGTGTGAGTGGAACCCAGCTGAGTTGTTATCTGGCATTGGCTGGCACACGTTGGCCCGCGGAGGGGTCAGTGCTGCGAGAGCGATGCCGGCACTGGCGATACTGGCCACGCTCGGCCCAATTGTGTAATGCTGCCTGGGTAATTGTATTGGTGATCTATTAGACAAGGTTCTCTGTTTCATCCCTTCCTACTTTGCGTATATTATTCTGCAAGTTAGGTGGCTGTTTTTTAATTTTGGCTTTAGGTGAGTGTATACTCTAGCCCAACTTTCATGTTATGATCCCACCCACATTTGTTTTATAGAAACTGTCCTTCAAAGAAGTGCTCAGTTTCCGATCGTTGTGATATTTGTGTGGACTCTACAGGGGCAGATTTCAAGGAATTAAGTATTCACAGAAATAACCTAAAATAGACAAGCGGAAATGATCTATGATCTTCTGACTCATTAATCTTGATCAAATCAGCAAAGACCAAATCTTAGAAAATTATGGAAGAAAAACAGCCTAATTTGAAAGGATATAATCAATTGTTAACTTTGATACATATGAAGGGACTGATTATAGATCCCCGGAATTCCGGAAATGACAGCAATACCAATTGGGACTCCAAAAGTCAAAGTGGTGCACAAGTTAATACCAGTTATCAAACCACTGGAAGCACCTATGAAGGTTT
Source organism: Haliotis cracherodii (assembly GCF_022045235.1). Lineage (NCBI taxonomy): Eukaryota > Metazoa > Mollusca > Gastropoda > Lepetellida > Haliotidae > Haliotis > Haliotis cracherodii. The sequence goes on from NW_027266286.1 coordinate 39,706,967, forward strand.
AGTCTGCAGAATTGGGAAATCCTGGTTATTTAATTCCAGCGAAAATGCTTAAACTTTCCCTGATTCATTCTACAACTGTCCGATCAAAGGATTCTCAGCATTGTGAGAATGTGTTATTGTCTTTAATGGATGTCTCCACCTCCACTGACCATACACTCAGTAGACAACAGATATTTCTTAAAGGAACCAAAGCTGTCCGCAACCATGGACGCAGTTATTTAGGTATTAAAAAAAGGAGCCATTTTCCGAATTGGATTCAACGGACACCTCTCCAGGTTTTTATTTTCCGATATTCCTTGTTCCTTAGAAGGAATAGGCGGAAATGAGTATGATAATAGACCTAAAATTGTTGAACTGAAGCTACCTCGCTTGTTCTCCACACTTCATGGAATCGGTTCAAAATTTAAGGAAGATCTCAAAACAGAAGATCCATTTCTTAAGTATCTGACAGAAGAGTATTTGGTGTATTTACATATTCCCATACATCTGAAGTCACAAAGGTTCCTTTTGATTCGCTATCAAAGGACGTTGTTTTCAGTTTTCATACTGCCATACCACAAACATCAGACTTCATATATAAATATCAACCATTTCATATCAGCAGACGTCAATACTATAGTACTTCAAAGAAACTCAGAAATACTGCTCCACCTTTCCACTCATCTCGGGTCCTTAGTCCATCCGACAGTCAGAGCTTACACCGTCTCAAGAGATCAGCTACATGGGAGCAATGTTCAACTCTGTCACAGGCATTGTAGCGCCACCACAGAACAGGTTCCTGGAAATATAGGACAAAATAGAGCACCTTCTGAATCCAACCTCAAGTTCAATCAGATGATGGAAATGCCTGTGTAGGTCTCTAACATCCCTTCAGGACTGGACAGTGCGGGTCAGATTGGATGTCCAACACAGCCAGTATTGGTTAAAGCAATTCAAGAATCTCCATCTCTATCAAACAGTTTCAATTTCCAAGGAACGTCTGTAGGGAATCAACATGGACAATGTACTTACATGAACCCCCTTTGCATTCCCACCTTACGATCTAAACCTTTATGCAGATGCCTCAATGGAAGGATGGGGGGCTGACATGGATGGACTCCCAGCTCCAGGGTTTGGGTCTCTGGAGGAAACATCTTTACATATCAGTCAGTTAGAAATGAGAGCAGTCATATTAGCTCTACATCATTGGTGACATCGAATTCGGCTGTCCCCATTACAACAGACAATTCAACAGTAGTGGCGTTTATCAACAAACAAGGAAGAACGAAAAATCCCACTCCCTGATGGAGGAAACCAGGAAATTCTCTCAGACAGACATGTTACAATGCAGAATCCAAGCTCGTCATATATACTTAAACATTCTGGCAGACAATCTTTCCAGAAAGAACAACAGCACAACAGTAGCTCAACAGAATGGACTTTGCTTCCATAGGCCTTTAACCTTATCAGTCAGGTTTGGGAATTACCAATGCTGGACTTATTCGTGACCCACCTCAACAAGAGACTACCCACCTTTGTCAGTCCAGTGCCGGATCCAGGACCATGGGCAGTAGATGCTTTATAAATATCATAGGACGTGATCCTTGGATCTGCTTACCCGCCAGCCAACCTCATCATAGGACGTGATCCTTGGATCTGCTTACCCGCCAGCCAGCCAACCTCATCATAGGACGTGATCCTTGGATCTGCTTAACCTCCAGCCAACCTCATCATAGCATGTGATCCTTGGATATGCTTACACGCCAACCAACCTCATCATAGGATGTGATCCTTGGATATGCTTACCCGCCAACCAACCTCATCATAGGATGTGATCCTTGGATCTGCTTACCCTCCAGCCAACCTCATCATAGGACGTGATCCTTGGATCTGCTTACCCGCCAACCAACCTCATCATAGGATGTGATCCTTGGATCTGCTTACCCGCCAGCCAACCTCATCACAGGATGTGATCCTTGGATCTGCTTACCCGCCAGCCAACCTCATCATAGCATGTGATCCTTGGATATGCTTACCCGCCAGCCAACCTCATCATAGGATGTGATCCTTGGATATGCTTACCCGCCAGCCAACCTCATCATAGGATGTGATCCTTGGATATGCTTACCCACCAGCCAACCTATGTCCAGAAGTTCTCAGGAAGTTTTAGCTGCATCAATGTTCTATTTTCCTGGTAGCTCCAGCACAATTTTGGTTTCCGATTCTTTAGAGACTAATGTTAGATCAACAACCAAATTGGGACCATCTTCTGTGTCAACCAAAATCAGACTGTTTCTACAAAAAATGTGAAAAATCTCCTCCTTCACATTTGGAAATTATCAAACGATCTCTTTCTCAGGATGGATTTTCACAAGAAGTTTCCTTCGCTATTTCTAAATACATCGAGCCTTCCACTTCTGCACTCTACAATTCTAATAGGAAAAGATTCCAACTCTGGAGATCTGACCTCAGAATCCAGTCTCAACCTTTGACAATTCCAATTATTGCAGATTTTCTGCTGTACCTTCGTACAGAACTAATTCTGAATCAAGGTACTTTGGGAGGCTACAGATTGGCTATTTCATCAACATGGGATCTACAAATATTGGAAATTGGAGCAAGTAAAGCTCTCAATACAATTTTACAATCTTTTCAGATTGAGGTCATGTCTCATCCATCAATATTTCCAAAGTGGGATTTATTTCTGCTAACCCACCTTATGAGCGGATGCAAGATATCCATATTGCTTTCTTGGCACATAAAACAGCCTTCTTGTTATCAATGGCTACAGCTTCCAGAGTCCGGAATTACATATTTTGGATCATACATCTCTCACCGTGACAAAGGATGGACTTCCATGTCCATTAGAACTCTGCCAGAATCAAAATCAAAAGACGTGTTTCAAGACTATTGGGGCATAGATATTTTTTTATTTATTAGCCAAGTTCCCAAGACCAGACGAACAGAGACTGTTATGTCCAGTAAGAGGTTTGAGGTTGTATCTTCAAAGAGCTAAACTAGAAGGTGTTTGTTTATACCTTGTCATAAGAGTTTAGATTCCGAAATCACTAAAACTACAATTGCTGTATGGCTCAGTAAGACAATTATTCAGGCTTATGTTTCATCTGAATCGAAATTGACATCTTCCAAATTAAGTCCTCATGAAATGAGGGCTTAAACAACATCCTTGGCAGCTTGGAAAACAGTATCAGTGCAACAAGTAGTGGCGATTTTATCATTCAGGCATTCAGACTTCTCTAGAAGGAATTTAAAGCCTTGGTCAATCCATTACCAACTCCGGACACTTGTTTTCTAAGCAGGAGGAAAAATGGGTGTGGGAGAGTGTGGCTCCTCATCTGGAAAATAACAGGAAAACATAACCCCAAGTAAAGTTGACCTTTGGCGATAATAAGATAATATACCATTTTATTGTATTAGTTGGAACTTTAAAATTAGTATTAACCGGAAGTGACATCACAATATTGGTTGTAACACCAGTATAAACCAAAAGTGGCATTTTGATATTGGTTGTAACATCAGTTTAGACCGGAAGTGACATCATAATATTGGTTGTAACATCAGTATAAACCGGAAGTGATATCACAATAGTGGTTGTAACATCAGTATACACCGGAAGTGATATCACAATAGTGGTTGTAACATCAGTATACACCGGAAGTGATATCACAATATTGGTTGTAACATCAGTATACACCGGAAGTGATATCACAATAGTGGTTGTAACATCAGTATACACCGGAAGTGATATCACAATAGTGGTTGTAACATCAGTATACACCGGAAGTGATATCACAATATTGGTTGTAACATCAGTATAGACTGGAAGTGACATCACAATATTGGTTGTAACATACCGGAAGTGACGTCAAAATATTGGTTGTAACATCAGCATAGACCGGAAGTGACATCACAATATTGGTTGTAACATAAGTAGAGACCGAAAGTGACGTCTTAGAACAAAGTGACATCATATTTTAGGAGCTGGTTATTTGTAATGATTTGATCAATCTATACCAGTAACATCCAATCTCAAGCTCTGCTTCTATTTTGGCCGCTGTAAGACTAAATAGTGGACAATGTCAGTGGTATGTAGCATGTGTATAATTTTAAGAACCCCCTGACTGTTTGTTGGATTCTGGGCAGTCATTTACTAGAGGAAACGTTTACGTAATAATTATGAACAATTACATAATTCGTCAGTAATTTTACTAGTAAACTTAACTCTAGTATCTGAGTTGTATTCCCCTTCCTCCCCAGTCTCCGAATTATTGATCTGATAGGGTAAGAGAAATAAGGAAGTTTGAGGGATTACACATGTGTGAAGGGCAGGGTTTCCCTTGTTAATGGAGATAACTCAAGGAAACAACAACATGTACCACATTCTTTAACCTTGTGATCACCTGCAAGCATAAAAAATAGGGCAATCATATGCTAGAGGTAAGTTTACTAATAGAAGTAGTAACAATGTATGTAATTGTTCATAATCCCTGCATATATGGGTAAAACAGTATTCTTAGTACCCTGATATGGATCATGAAATTATATGGGTTAGGAACTACATTTACTAGAAATACTACGTTGTTGTTAAATTTGTGATGACAAAATATCAATATCCAGATTTGGGAGGTTTACAACGACCGTCGGTGTGTGCGAACATATGCAGGCCATAAGCAGGCTGTGAGAGACATCACCTTCAACAATGATGGCAAGGAGTTCCTCAGCTGTGGCTATGACAGATACTGCAAGCTGTGGGACACAGAGACAGGTGAGGGGTGGGACACAGACAGGTGGGGGAGTGGGACACTGACAGGTACGGGGTGGGACACAAACAGGTGAGGGGCGGGACACCGGCAGGTGAGGGGTGGGACACAGACAGGTGAGGGGTTGGACACAGACATGTTGAGGGGTGGGACACAAACAGGTGATGGGTGGGACACAAACAGGTGGGGAATGGGACACTGGCAGGTGAGGGGTGGGACACAGACAGGTCAGGGGTGGGACACAAACAGGTGAGGGGTGGGACACAGACAGGTGAGGAGTGGGACACAAACAGGTGAGGGGTGGGACACAGACAGGTTGAGGGGTGGGACACAAACAGGTCAGGGGTGGGACACAAACATGTTGAGGGGTGGGACACAGACAGGTGAGGGGTGGGACACAGACAGGTGAGGGGTGGGACACAGACAGGTGAGGAGTGGGACACCGGCAGGTGGGGATTGGGACACAGACAGGTTGAGGGGTGGGACAGAAACAGGTACGGGGTGGGACACCGGCAGGTGGGGAATGGGACACCCGCAGGTGGGGAGTGGGACACAAACAAGTGAGGGGTGGGACACAGACAGGTGGGGAATGGGACACAAACAGGTGGGGAGTGGGACACAAACAAGTGAGGGGTGGGACACAGACAGGTACGGGGTGGGACACCGACAGGTGGGGAGTGGGATACAGACAGGTGGGGAATGGGACACCGGCAGGTGGGGAGTTGGACACAAACAAGTGAGGGGTGGGACACAGACAGGTACGGGGTGGGACACAAACAGGTACGGGGTGGGATACAGACAGGTGGGGAGTGGGACACCGGCAGGTGGGGAGTGGGACACAAACAAGTGATGGGTGGGACACAGACAGGTACGGGGTGGGATACAGGCAGGTGGGGAATGGGACACCAGCAGGTGGGGAGTGGGACACAAACAAGTGAGGGGTGGGACACAGACAGGTACGGGGTGGGATACAGGCAGGTGGGGAGTTGGACACAAACAGGTCAGGGGTGGGACACAAACAGGTCAGGGGTGGGACACAAACCGGTGGGGAGTGGGACACAGACAGGTGAGGGGTGTGACACAGACAGGTCAGGGGTGGGACACAAACCGGTCAGGGGTGGGACACAAACAGATCAGGGGTGGGACACAAACAGGTCAGGGGTGGGACACAAACAGGTCAGGGGTGGGACACAAACAGGTCAGGGGTGGGACACAAACAGGTCAGGGGTGGGACACAAACCGGTCAGGGGTGGGACACAAACAGGTGAGGGGTGGGACACAAACAGGTGGGGAGTTGGACACAGACAGGTGAGGGGTGTGACACAGACAGGTCAGGGGTGGGACACAAACCGGTCAGGGGTGGGACACAAACAGGTCAGGGGTGGGACACAAACAGGTCAGGGGTGGGACACAAACAGGTCAGGGGTGGGACACAAACAGGTGAGGGGTGGGACACAAACAGGTGGGGAGTTGGACACAGACAGGTGAGGGGTGTGACACAGACAGGTCAGGGGTGGGACACAAACCGGTCAGGGGTGGGACACAAACAGGTCAGGGGTGGGACACAAACAGGTCAGGGGTGGGACACAAACCGGTCAGGGGTGGGACACAAACAGGTCAGGGGTGTGACACAGACAGGTCAGGGGTGGGACACAAACAGATCAGGGGTGGGACACAAACAGGTCAGGGGTGGGACACAAACAGGTCAGGGGTGGGACACAAACCGGTCAGGGGTGGGACACAGACAGGTGAGGGGTGTGACACAGACAGGTGAGGGGTGTGACACAAACAGGTCAGGGGTGGGACACAAACCGGTCAGGGGTGGGACACAAACAGGTCAGGGGTGGGACACAAACAGGTCAGGGGTGGGACACAAACAGGTCAGGGACTAGTGGGGTCTATTGCGAATGCTACATGTTTGGAAATGACATGTCTGGCGTCGCCCAATGGTCCTTTGGTGCACATGGAAATGGTCAGCTATGGCTGTCTATGTAGACCCAGCCAGTCATATATTCCAAGGGCTTCTCTTCAAACATCAAGCGTTGCATGTTTATGTGGTGCGAACTTTTCAAATTTATGTGTTAGTCCACATTCAATTAATGCATATTCATAACAACATGCATGAAATGTCATCATGTTCCCAAGCAACAGACAATATTCACTCACGTAAATCTCAAAACACATCACATGAGAATCAAAACCGAATGACAACATTCTTGTGTTTGATTATCTCATGCCTAAATACACTTAACAACTTAATTTGATTTCTGTGGCCATTTTGCCAAATATTCAAAGAATGGATTATGCATTTTAAAAGTGTTTGAGGATATATACAATCTAAAAGTTGTGGAATAGTGGTGAGAGGTGTCAGATACAACTGTATCTGCCACAATCATGTGGAAATGTACTAGAATGCATATTTTATGTTTGTTTGGCTGAGTTTAACATGATGATTGTGTCTTTTCATACTATATTTGTTCTCCACACCAGGTCAGTGCAAGTCTCACTTCACCAGCCGGAAGGTGCCCTACTGCATCAAGTTTAACCCTGATGAGGACAAGCAACATCTGTTTGTGGCTGGCACTTCGGATAAGAAGATCGTCTGTGTAAGAGTCGTGCTTGTTGGCTGCAAGATTTATCTGTTACCTATAGCTTTAACTTGTCTCTCCACAACAGTCTGCAATATTCCCTCTTGCTTGGATTGTAAAACAGAGTAGAACGATGTGAAACGTTCAACCCAACACACCCGACTACCACATGGCTCCCAACATGCTCCTGGTTACCTCATCATATTTTCCTTCATCACAGAAAATGAGAGGATGGGAATAGACTTGTTTGTCACTTACTTTCTTACTCAGTACATGCACTAGGCTGGTACATCGACGTACACCAGTCATTTTCGGCAACAGCGAAAACATCTGTTCCTCCCAATCATCAAGGACGGCCACAGGAGCATATCTAGGAATACCATGTCCTTTTGGCTGCTCTCCCCAATTCTTGAAGTCTACACCCATGCTGAAATGGATCCTCCATGAGTTTCAAACACGCATGAAATTCTAGTGTTGGCATCCGCGATGGCCCTCCACACCAACAGCTCACGCATAGACATCGTCCAGAGATGTTTTTGCAACATATTTATGCACCTGGCCTAGCATAGCGAGGTGGTGACATATTGTGGTCTAGTGAAGTCAAACACACCCATGGGTTGAAGACAAAGTGGCAGTCTAGTCCAGTCAGAGCCCGACCACAATCACAAGAGGGGGTATGAAGTTCATCCAACTCATCGTACTACTGTTGTGGAGGAATAAGTAAAACCATAGGGACTATCATTTTATATACTTACCCTGACGCAACAGGTTGTGACTGGCCGCCATTGCATCCACCCGAAGATTGGATCAACTTGTTACCTGTTTACAGGAACTCATAGGAAACGATGACAAGGTCACCAGCTGGGTGCCATGTTGTCAGAGGGTGCGCCTGGTGAATGTTCCACATTGTTCTACACTGTTTTACAATTGAAGCAAGAAGGAATATTGCATACTGTTGTGTCAGGATAAGTATATAAACAGGGGAAATACTCACATTTCCTGTAATAAGAGCTGTGTACATGTGAGTTAATTTTTATTATTGGTGATTGACATTATTGATATTATATTTGTTGAAAAGTGTCGGGTATTATACTCATGATCTGCGATCTAGTAGGTGAAACATGCATCAGGCTGCCCCATGTATTGTTCACACCACAATGCAGCATCTGATATGTCCCGTGACCAGTTTACTGTAGTGCAACTTGAAATTATCATTAGACTCATTGAAACATCAGGTCAGGGGAGGTGTTATAGGGGAAGTTGACTGTAGTTGTCCTGATGTATATTTACAGTGGGACATCAGGTCAGGGGAGGTGTTATAGGGGAAGTTGACTGAAGTTGTCCTGGTTTATATTTACAGTGGGACATCAGGTCAGGGGAGGTGTTATAGGAGAAGTTGACTGAAGTTGTCCTGGTTTATATTTACAGTGGGACATCAGGTCAGGAGAGGTGGTGCAGGAGTATGATCGCCATCTTGGAGCTGTGAACAGCATCACATTTGTTGACCAGAACCGTAGATTTGTAACAACTTCTGATGACAAAAGTTTAAGAGTTTGGGAGTGGTGAGTATCAAGAGAGTTGTATATATGACATGCTTATAGTGTGATGGCGTAAAGGTGTATGGCATGCTTATAGTGTCGTGACCAAAATGTGTATGACATTCAAGTTACAATCGGTCTTCTGCAACCCATGCTTGTCGTAAGAGGCAACGTGGTCAATGCATGTCATAGTATCCCAGTTACTTGGATCGATGCTCACGATGTCAATCTATAGATTATCTGGTCCAGACTAAATTATTTGCAGACCGTTGTCATATAGCTTGAATATTGCATCATTAAACGACAAACAAAGAAACAATCAAAACATATTTATGACCTACATGTTCATGACATGCTTGTTGTGTAATGACCTACATGTGTATGACTTGTGTGTAGTGTAATGACCTACATGTGCATGACATGCTTGTACTGTTATGACCTACAGGTGTATGACTTGCGTGTAGTGTGATGACCTACATGTGCATGACATGCTTGTTGTGTAATGACCTACATGTGCATGACATGCTTGTTGTGTAATGACCTACATGTGTATGACATGTGTGTAGTGTAATGACCTACATGTGTATGACTTGTGTGTAGTGTAATGACCTACATGTGCATGACATGCTCGTACTGTTATGACCTACAGGTGTATGACTTGCGTGTAGTGTGATGACCTACATGTGTATGACATGCTTGTACTGTTATGACCTACAGGTGTATGCCATGCTTGTAGTGTAATGACCTACATGTGTATGACTTGCGTGTAGTGTGATGACCTACATGTGCATGACTTGTGTGTAGTGTAATGACCTACATGTGCATGACATGCTTATAGTGTGATGACCTACATGTGTATGATTTGCGTGTAGTGTGATGACCTACATGTGCATGACATGCTTGTACTGTTATGACCTACAGGTGTATGACATGCTTCTAGTGTAATGACCTACATGTGTATGACTTGTGTGTAGTGTAATGACCTACATGTGCATGACATGCTTGTACTGTTATGACCTACATGTGTGTGACTTGCGTGTGGTGTGATGACCTACATGTGCATGACATGCTTGTACTGTTATGACCTACAGGTGTATGACATGCTTCTAGTGTAATGACCTACATGTGTATGACTTGTGTGTAGTGTAATGACCTACATGTGCATGACATGCTTGTACTGTTATGACCTACATGTGTATAACTTGCGTGTAGTGTGATGACCTACATGTGCATGACATGCTTGTACTGTTATGACCTACAGGTGTATGACATGCTTCTAGTGTAATGACCTACATGTGTATGACTTTCGTGTAGTGTGATGACCTACATGTGCATGACATGCTTGTACTGTTATGACCTATAGGTGTATGACATACTTGTAGTGTAATGACCTACATGTGTATGACTTGCGTGTAGTGTGATGACCTACAGGTGGATGACATTCTTGTTGTTTAATTACCTACATGTGCAAGACATACTTGTAGTGTGATGACCTGCATGTGCATGACATGCTTGTTGTGTAATGACCTACATGTGCATGACATACTTGTACTGTCATGACCTACATATGCATGACATACTTGTTGTGTAATGACAATCAAAACATATTTATGTTGTAATGACCTGCATGTGCATGACATACTTGTTGTGTAATGACCTACATGTGTATGACATGCTTGTACTGTTATGACCTACATGTGTATGACATGCTTGTTGTGTAATGACCTACATGTGCATGACATACTTTTAGTGTGATGACCTACATGTGTATGACATGCTTGTTGTGTAATGACCTACATGTGCATGACATACTTGTAGTGTGATGACCTGCATGTGCATGACATGCTTGTTGTGTAATGACCTACATGTGCATGACATACTTGTAGTGTGATGACCTACATGTGCATGACATGCTTGTTGTGTAATGACCTACATGTGCATGACATACTTGTACTGTCATGACGTACATATGCATGACATACTTGTTGTGTAATGACAATCAAAACATATTTATATTGTAATGACCTGCATGTGCATGACATACTTGTTGTGTAATGACCTACATGTGTATGACATGCTTGTACTGTTATGACCTACAGGTGCATGACATACTTGTAGTGTAATGACCTGCATGTGTATGACATGCTTGTACTGTTATGACCTACAGGTGTATGACATGCTTGTACTGTTATGACCTACATGTGCATGACAAATGTATTTTTTATTCTTTGACTTTGAGCACTGTAATGAAATATGATGATGTATAATTATTGTCTTTTAAGCCTTCAAATATCCTAATCTTTCATCATTTCTAGGGACATTCCAGTGGATTTCAAGTACATTGCAGACCCGTCCATGCACTCTATGCCATCTGTCACTCTCTCTCCCAACGGTAAGCCTCTCTTGTAGACACTATCTCTCTAAAGAGTAGATACTGCTAGTCCATGGACTAGTGAATAGAGCGTCTGCCAGGAGAGAAGAAGGACAATGGTAGGCCTCTCTTGTTGACACTCACTGTCCTAAAGGTAGGCCACTCTTTTTGACACTCACTGTTCTAAAGGTAGGCCACTCTTGTTGACACTCACTGTTCTAAAGGTAGCCCACTCTTTTTGACACTTACTGTTCTAAAGGTAGGCCACTCTTTTTGACACTCACTGTTCTAAAGGTAGGCTGCTCTTGTTAACACTGTCCTAAAGGCAGCCACTTTTGTTTACACTCACTGTCGTAAAGGTAAGCAACTCTTTTTGACACTCACTGTTCTAAAGGCAGCCACTCTTGTTGACACTCACTGTTCTAAAGGTAGGCAACTCTTTTTGACACTCACTGTTCTAAAGGTAGGCAACTCTTTTTGACACTCACTGTTCTAAAGGCAGCCACTCTTGTTGACACTCACTGTTCTAAAGGTAGGCAACTCTTTTTGACACTCACTGTTCTAAAGGTAGGCAACTCTTTTTGACACTCACTGTTCTAAAGGTAGGCAACTCTTTTTGACACTCACTGTTCTAAAGGCAGCCACTCTTGTTGACACTCACTGTTCTAAAGGTAGGTCACTCTTGTAGACACTCACTGTCCTAAAGGTAGGCCTCTCTTTTTGACACTCACTGTTCTAAAGGTAGGTCACTCTTGTTGACACTCACTATTCTAAAGGTAGGCCACTCTTTTTGTCACTGTTCTAAAGGTAGGCTGCTGTTGTTGACACTGTCCTAAAGGTAAGCCACTTTTGTTTACACTCACTGTCCTAAAGGTAAGCAACTCTTGTTGACACTCCCTGTTCTAAAGGCAGCCACTCTTGTTGACACTGTTCTAAAGGTAGGCCACTCTTTTTGACATTCACTGTTCTAAAGGTAGGCAACTCTTTTTGACGCTCACTGTTCTAAAGGTAAGCCACTCTTGTTGACACTCACTGTTCTAAAGGTAGGCAACTCTTTTTGACACTCACTGTTCTAAAGGCAGCCACTCTTGTTGACACTCACTGTTCTAAAGGCAGCTACTCTTGTTGACACTCACGGTTCTTAAGGTAGGTCACTCTTTTTTGCACTCACTGTCCTAAAGGTAGGCCACTCTTGTTGACACTCACTGTCCTAAAGGTAGGTCACTCTTTTTTGCACTCACTGTCCTAAAGGCAGCCACTCTTGTTGACACTCACTGTCCTAAAGGTAGGTCACTCTTTTTTGCACTCACTGTCCTAAAGGTAAGCCACTCTTGTTGACACTCACTGTTCTAAAGGTAGGCAACTCTTTTTGACACTCACTGTTCTTAAGGCAGGCCACTCTTGTTGACCCTCACTGTTCTTAAGGTAGGCAACTCTTTTTGACCCTCACTGTTCTTAAGGTAGGTCCCTCTTGTTGACACTCACTGTCCTAAAGGTAGGCCACTCTTGTTGACACTCACTGTCCTAAAGGTAGGCCACTCTTTTTGACACTCACTGTTCTAAAGGTAGGCCACTCTTGTTGACACTCACTGTTCTAAAGGTAGGCCACTCTTTTTGACACTCACTGTTCTAAAGGTAGGCCACTCTTGTTGACACTCACTGTTCTAAAGGTAGCCCACTCTTTTTGACACTTACTGTTCTAAAGGTAGGCCACTCTTTTTGACACTCACTGTTCTAAAGGTAGGCTGCTCTTGTTAACACTGTCCTAAAGGCAGCCACTTTTGTTTACACTCACTGTCGTAAAGGTAAGCAACTCTTTTTGACACTCACTGTTCTAAAGGCAGCCACTCTTGTTGACACTCACTGTTCTAAAGGTAGGCAACTCTTTTTGACACTCACTGTTCTAAAGGTAGGCAACTCTTTTTGACACTCACTGTTCTAAAGGCAGCCACTCTTGTTGACACTCACTGTTCTAAAGGTAGGCAACTCTTTTTGACACTCACTGTTCTAAAGGTAGGCAACTCTTTTTGACACTCACTGTTCTAAAGGTAGGCAACTCTTGTTGACACTCACTGTTCTTAAGGTAGGCAACTCTTGTTGACACTCACTGTTCTTAAGGTAGGCAACTCTTGTTGACACTCACTGTCCTAAAGGTAGGCAACTCTTTTTGACACTCACTGTTCTAAAGGTAGGCAACTCTTGTTGACACTCACTGTTCTAAAGGTAGGCAACTCTTTTTGACACTCACTGTTCTAAAGGTAGGCAACTCTTGTTGACACTCACTGTTCTAAAGGTAGGCAACTCTTTTTGACACTCACTGTTCTAAAGGTAGGCAACTCTTTTTGACACTCACTGTTCTTAAGGTAAGCCACTCTTGTTGACACTCACTGTCCTAAAGATAGGCCATTCCTGTTGACACTGTTCTAAAGGTAGGTCACTCTTGTTATCCTGCTGTGCAAGGAGAAGTGTAGATTCAATGATAAAATGTACAATTTTGGCCATTTTCCTACAAGAAATCTGTAAGTAAGGGTTTAAGCGAGTAATATCCCCATGATTATAGTCAATGATCTCTCACAGGTTCACAGAATAATGTCAACATTGAAATACACTGCATATACAAAATAATATAATCATCTCAAAGGTATGAGGTTCACATTTATTGGTGCTCAATGTATATTGAGTGAGTTTATAATGACAACTTAAAAAACTGCTATGTCGTTATTTTCTCATATTTTCCAAGTTCAATGTAACCTACAATAAATAGTTACGTATTAATTCCATCAGCTTTGGCATTGGCACGTCATGAATTATATTCTATGGTTTCGTTATTAGGTAACATAAGACAACCTTAAAAGCCAGAAGACATCTTCTGCAGTTATAACCAGATAAGTGTAACACTAACTACCCGGTCACGTATTAATATTATTATAAGAATCTAGAATAAACAAACGTCCGTAATACATACATGTCTCATGCGTGATGCTATTTATAGTAACAGGATACGGCGATTTCCCAGCATGCCAAGTACGAGCATGCGCAATTACGATTCAGGTCAGCCATCTTGTGCAGGGGTCATAATAATGACAAGCAATTTTTGATTCCGTACGTACGAGCGAATAGTTAAAATCAAGTGTGCCCTTTCTCTCAGGCGCACAGCAGTATGGCTCCTAAAACTCGCAAGAAGCAAACGTCAAGCAGGATATCCAGGCAGGATACCGTGCGCGGTGAAGCCACAAGTATTGGCGATGTTCCAGACGGTTCGCCTTCAACAAACATGGCCGCGCCCGATGTCGGGGTGCCTCGGCGACGATATAGTACGACGATCCCTCTCAGTGCAGTGGACAGCCGCCCATATGAGATGTTTCCACGGAATTGGACTACGGGACGTATCTGTGCATACATCGAGGAAATATTGGATATTAAGCCTCCCGGGGGGTTGACACGTGCGCAATACCAAACCTTTTACACAGAAAACCTCCCAGACCGTAACAAAAGGATGGACAGACAAAGGTCAGCATTGTCGGACGGGTCGTCAGCCAGAGCCAGCACAGTGGCAGTTCATGAGGAAACGGTGCCCCCTCATTCGATTGTTAACGAGGCACACACTGACACAACAATCGCCCAGCTTGTGGACACCGTGAACAAGTTACAGCAGACTGTGGCCACGCTGAGTTCTCAAATGGATGCCAACAATCAGCCTGCTACGGTGCCACACACTTCACATTGGCAGACCACCTTTGCAGGACCGGGTCAACCACATGACAATCCGGCCGCTATCCATGCGACGTCACAGCCATTTAGTTTATTTACTGCCATACGGGAATCGACCAACACAGGATCAACTACTCCACGTCTGTTCACCAGTGAGCCTCAAGCGCAGCACTTACCAGACGTAGCTCTTGTTTCTCCCTCTCTCCGGAAGAGCATTCAGGAAGGTAAGGATGTGAACCTTGCTTTACTACTCATTCCGGATGAAATAACGTCAAATGCTAGAACCATTCAGGTAGACAATGTAAACATGCAACTCAAAAGTCCTCATGACTCCAGATTGCAGTTGCCCTTGACATTTGACATGTTCATCACAGCCTTTGGAAAGTACAAAGCCATCATGTGTTTACGCTGGCCACAGAGACGAGCCGAACTTGACGCGTATCAGCGCCTGATCGTTGATATGCACAACCAATATCAAAATCAACTCTTTTATCAATATCACAAACGTTTCTCGGCTAAAGCGGCAGCTTATCTTGAGCAACATAATTGCAAAATACCATGGGGAGAGATTGACGATGCCATCTATAGAGCTGTCTTTACAGGACGCAGAATCACCGCTTGCCAGTTGTGTGATGACATTGGTCATTCGACGCAGTTCTGTTCTATGGTTGATGCCAAGTCCATACATCACCAACCAGGAGAGACTTTTAACCATACTCCCACGACTAGGGACAGAGAACTCAACACAGAACGCAGAGGCATGGATCGCCGGGGAAGGGAAGTGCTCATACACAAAGGTATCCCATTGTGCAACAACTTTAATGCTGAGAAATGTGTTCACGGGAATTGTAGATTTAGACATTTGTGTTCTGTATGTCGAAAGCCACACCCTGCTTTCGAATGTTGGCATAACACAGGAGAGACTCAATTCCCAGCAGGCAAGTCGATACCTGTCCAGAATTCTTCCTCGGCCAAAAAGCACCGACAGTGACTACAGGCAACCCCATCCCCTGTTGACTTGGATAGACTGTCTCAACGGTTGTCTGATCACCCAGACCGTGCCTTCGTTCAGACGTTGCTGCATGGTTTTAAATTTGGTTTTGACACGGGCATTACATGTCCACCTACTCACACTACTGTCTGCAAGAATCTGTTATCAGCTCGAAACAATCCTGAAGCAGTAGCCACCATTATTCAAGATGAACTATTCAAAGGCTATTTGATAGGTCCATTTACGCAGTCTCCTTTCCCTCACCACAGGGTTAATCCAATAGGCATTGTGGAAGGAAAATATTCCAAAAAGAAGCGATTAATTGTCGACCTCTCGGCTCCACATGATGATGTGGAAAACCCAAGTTTGAACTCATTAATTGATAAAGCACAATTCTCCCTCAACTATGTGAAAGTGGACGACGCTATCCAACTTATCAAAGGCATGGGACAACATGCTTACCTATGTAAGGTGGACATAACAGATGCATTCAAAATGCTTCCAATTCACCCTTCTTTATATCACTTACATGGCATATCATGGGATCATCAGCTTTATTATTACACTCGCTTGGTCTTCGGATGTCGGTCCAGTCCAAAACTGTTTGATGGCCTGTCTGCAGCAGTGTGTTGGATTGCCACTCATGTGTATGACATTGTCAATATATTGCATCTTTTGGATGATTTTTTGACTGTGGATAAGGATTTGGAACAAGGCATCAGCACCATGAACAAACTAGAATGCCTATTCTCGGAACTGAATATCCCCCTGTCCCCCCATAAAACGGTCGGACCGGTCACATGTTTGGAATACTTGGGGATTATTTTGGACACTGATAGAATGGAAGCGCGTCTACCTACTGAGAAAGTGTCAAGAATCGTCTCTATCATGGCAACTATTCAAGGTGCCAAGAAAGTCACAAAGCAGTTACTGCTCAGCATTATTGGTCATCTAAATTTTGCTATGCGGATTATTCCAGCGGGTAGGGCATTCATCAGTTACCTCCTTCAACTGGCCCACTCTGTGAAACACCTACGACATCGGGTCACTTTGAACAAACAATGTCGTCTAGATTTTGATATGTGGAGAACATTCTTACGCGATTGGAATTGCCGGTCGTTTTTCTTGGAAGACCTAATCGCAGCCCCCCAATTTGACCTGTACACAGATGCTGCTGCATCAGTTGGTTTCGGAGCTTACTTCCAGGGTAAATGGTTCGCTGCTCCATGGCCGGTTGACTTACTGCAAGCTACCACAGAGGACATGTCCATTGCCTTACTCGAACTTTACCCTATCGTTATGGCGGCTGCAATCTGGGGGAAGCTATGGACTAACAAGAGTATCAGATTTCATTGTGACAATATGGCTACTGTTGACATCCTTTGCAAATGTCGGTCTAAATCTCCATTCATCATGTGTTTGATAAGGAAATTTGTATTGACAGCTGCCAAATATAATTTTGTATTCAGCGCCCAACATATACCTGGAAGAGTTAACCATATTGGTGATGCTTTATCTCGCTTCCAGATGACCAAGTTCCGTCAACTAGCTCCCACTGCCGAACCTGCACCAGAAACATGTCTACATCTATGTCAGCTCACCTTACCGCCAGTCCAGACTTAGATGTTTTGTGGTCGCAAGCTGTGTCAAAAGCCACCAGGGCGGTATACAGAGCAGGGGTTCAAGCCTTTTTAACCTTCATGGCTATGTGCGGGTTTGTGTGGCAGCCCCGTGTGTTACCTCCATTATCGGAAGATTCATTGTTATTGTTTGTAGCCCACTGCCATCAGCGACTACATTTACGTTATACGACCATCAAGAGTTATCTGTGTGGAGTGAGATTCACTTATCTGAGGCATAATGTGCCAAATCCATGGTGTTCTAGGAATCTGCTACGAGTAGAAACAATCATGAAAGCTATCAAGAAAGAACAAGGTGTGAACCCAAGTGTGCGATTACCAATTACTGTTGACATTTTACAGCAGATTTGGATCACCCTAGAGAAAGGACTATTTTCACCGTTCACAGACTTATTGATGAAGACTGTGTGTTCAGTCGCCTTTTTTGGCTTTCTACGTTGTGGAGAATTTACATGTGACCATTTTGATGCAAAATTTCATTTGTCTCTAAGCTCTGTCGTGTTTAGACCAGATTGTACATCGTTTGATTTGACACTTAAATCGTCTAAGACAGATCCTTTTCGCAGGGGTATAACATTGTCCATCCATGCAGTGCCAACATCTTATTGTCCGGTGCGTTGTCTACAGGAATTTATTCATCATAGGAGGGCCATGGGAGCTGCTCAGCATGATCCTTTATTTGTTAATGAGCAGAATATACCTCTTACCAGGTCTTTCTTTATTCAAAAATTAAAACACACATTGTCCATGACAGGATATGACCAAGAGAAATACAATGGTCACTCATTTCGTATTGGTGCGGCTACCTCAGCTTCCACGGCTAATATTCCAGACCACCTGATCAAGACTCTAGGCCGGTGGTCATCAGACTGTTATGTTCGATATATTAGGGTGCCCAAATCATCCATAGCACAGGCTCAGCGTGCAATGGCACAAAATAGGGGTAACTGCTTGTCCTAGATGTATATTTAATGCCTTTGGGGATTCTCAGTCAATTCTTTACTTCGATTTTGGGTATATTTACCCCTGCAGTCATTAGGATGGGATGCATTGGATGCATGTTGTCAAAACACAGGTCAGGCTTGACCTCCATCATGTCCATGGTATTTAGCATCTAATACGTTTCTATCTGTAGTGTAGAATGATAGATGTGTAGTTAATTGTCGAAACCTTAGTATTCTATGTATCACTCTCGACAATTGATCCCAACAGCTTGGGCCTGACCGATGCTCAGTCAGGTACACATAAGTCAGGTACATGTAGTCGATTCTCCTGTGTTTATACCCAATGCTTGGGAAGTTGTGAAAGGCGAATCGATCCCTAGCTGGGCACGACTGATGCTCAGTCATGTACATGTACCAATAGCTTTCTAGTCACATGTTTACAGTGAGAATCCCCTTACGCCAAACTTGTTAGATATGTGTTATATTGAACGTGTTTCAGGTATTAAATCATTGTTGCAACTTTCGTGTTGAATTGTCATTATAAATTGGTGCTCAATGTATATTGAGTGAGTTTATAATGACAACTTAAAAAACTGCTATGTCGTTATTTTCTCATATTTTCCAAGTTCAATGTAACCTACAATAAATAGTTACGTATTAATTCCATCAGCTTTGGCATTGGCACGTCATGAATTATATTCTATGGTTTCGTTATTAGGTAACATAAGACAACCTTAAAAGCCAGAAGACATCTTCTGCAGTTATAACCAGATAAGTGTAACACTAACTACCCGGTCACGTATTAATATTATTATAAGAATCTAGAATAAACAAACGTCCGTAATACATACATGTCTCATGCGTGATGCTATTTATAGTAACAGGATACGGCGATTTCCCAGCATGCCAAGTACGAGCATGCGGTCATTGGGTATATTTACCCCTGCAGTCATTAGGATGGGATGCATTGGATGCATGTTGTCAAAACACAGGTCAGGCTTGACCTCCATCATGTCCATGGTATTTAGCATCTAATACGTTTCTATCTGTAGTGTAGAATGATAGATGTGTAGTTAATTGTCGAAACCTTAGTATTCTATGTATCACTCTCGACAATTGATCCCAACAGCTTGGGCCTGACCGATGCTCAGTCAGGTACACATAAGTCAGGTACATGTAGTCGATTCTCCTGTGTTTATACCCAATGCTTGGGAAGTTGTGAAAGGCGAATCGATCCCTAGCTGGGCACGACTGATGCTCAGTCATGTACATGTACCAATAGCTTTCTAGTCACATGTTTACAGTGAGAATCCCCTTACGCCAAACTTGTTAGATATGTGTTATATTGAACGTGTTTCAGGTATTAAATCATTGTTGCAACTTTCGTGTTGAATTGTCATTATAAATTATGTACTTCAGTGTGAAAGACTGAGTTTCTGAAGTTGAGAAAAGTGATATTTTCATTGCAGTGAGTTACCACCCCTTAATTTGTCTCCCAGTATCGTAAGTGTCAAGCCCGTACACAAACTGTTGACGTACTTTTTAAGTTGGTTCCACATTGACAAGGCAAAATAATGAGGTTAAAACTACTTCTTGACATTCGTTATTCTCTCGAAAATGTTAGGTTCTGAACTTATTTTACATTTAGCTCGTCAATCTAGACTATTTTCACTCGACACATGAAATATCCTCCCTTTATTTTATTCAGTGCAGACATTTGTGTGCAAAAGTGTACATTTTGTTCCAGGAAAGTGGTTGGCTTGTCAGTCTATGGATAACAAGATTTGTGTGTTCAATGTCCTCAACCGCTTCAAGTTCATGCGGAAGAAAACATTTACTGGTCATATGGTGAGACTTATATTATAGCTTGTCATCTGTCCATTAGGAACACTGACATGAGATGTATAGTTTACACTAGATTGTAGATGAAAGGAATACCTGTGTAATTATAATGGTCAGCCTTGTACATGTATTTCCACTCTTACTCCTAGTATTTCAGGAAGAAATAGTTCTTGTGTAATCATGAATTGAATAAATTGTGAACAAATGTTTGTGTTTTGGGCAGTTAACATGTGCGACTCCCTGCATCACCTAACTCCATTTGATATTGCTTCAGGGATATTCCTGGTGTGGCCCACACTGTATACTGCTGTTGTTGGTTTCAGGTTGCTGGCTATGCGTGTTCCATTGACTTCTCTCCTGATATGAGGTATGTGTCTAACATTATTCAGATAAGTTCAGTGAGAGCAATCTCAAATCTGTTAAACGTTAATCACATGGAACACAATTGGCAGTCTTGCCATCAACCTCATCTGGGAGTTAAACTTATGTGCTATTTGTTCCAGCTACATTATCTCGGGCGACGCAGACGGCAAGCTGTACATCTGGGATTGGAAGAGCACGAAGCTGTACAACAAGTGGAAGGCACATGATGATGTGTGTATCGGGGTGCTATGGCATCCCCATGAGACATCCAAGGTGGCCACCTGTGGCTGGGACGGGGTTATCAAGTACTGGGACTGAGGGCGACTCTGGGACCAGCTACACACATGCTACTTACATCTCAAGCGACTCCATGTTACCAAATATCTGTGGCTATTCAAGTGAGCCTGATGCAGTCTATGGATTACATATTAACAGTCTGTGTCAAAAACTGTTTCTTTTATTGGAGTTTCATTGGCCCAAACAAGAATTACTCGACTTAGGCTTGTGGGTGGTCTAGTTGCAACAGACAAAAACTAAATCAATATCTGGTTACTGCTACATTTAGTGAACAGAATCAAGAGTTTTTTTCAAAAGGTAATTGGGACTTGAACCGAGGGAGATTCCCCCATGTAGGGGGGGATCGGTTGGGTAGCCTAGTGGTTAAAGCGTTCGCTCGTTACGCTGAAGACAGTATTCGATTCCCGACATGGGTACAATGTGTGAAGCCCATTTCTGCTGTCCCCCCGCCGTGATATTGCCAAAAGTGGCGTAAAACCATACTCAATCACTCCCCCATGCAGCCCAACCACAGTAAACCCATCACATACATGCTGCTAGGACTACCAAGTTACTATATCCTTCATGAAGTCCACCCTCACAGACAACACTCTGTAGTACTTGTAGACATGTAGAATCTTAACGCAGAAATTCTGCATAACTACATGTGTAATAAGTGTATTTATCATATAATGGGTAGGTTTCTCGGCAGGATAAAGCCAACGGATAAAAACGATATCCGTTGGGGTCATATGCAGATAGAGATGCAAATATCAAAGGTCAAGTAGGGACTACTTTCACTGTTTATAAACAAACTATGACGTCACCCTCGTCATTCGGCGATCAAGTCAGAATTAACCATCGGGAATCTGGATAAACTACAGAGATAATTGCTATCATTATCAAAAGAACACTCCATTATACTGAAAATCAGTGTCTAACTGTAATGTAGCTGAGGCATTTTATAAGTTTTGGCAACTTTGGAGATAGAAATTTCGAAACAATTTTGCGAGGGCACGAGGCCTAGCCAAGCAGGATCAGTAGCCATATCTGTGCTTGTAGACCTCTGCGGCTTGAAAACTTTTCCACAAATTAAAATAGTTGGATTTGGCCGAAATATGTTTGAATTGTTACCTTGTTTCGTTTTGTCGCTGGGTGTACATCTGACTACACTTCTTAATATGACAGGACAGACCGACTGTCAACAACGCCTGACTGTGGCCGTGACGTATCATAGACTTGGTTAGAGTAGCTTCCCTTTGACAAAGGGTAGTTACTCTAGCGGACAGACAGATGGATTGCCGCGAAAGGCAACTAAAAACAACTGTTGTTTTGCGTATATGTTGCTTCGCCACTGTATAAGAAACATATTTCAGTTGGAACTATATTGGCTACTGTCTGACTGACACATCACTTCCCTGTGACGTAATAAATATAATGCGCTCATTCCGGGAAAACTCGTAATGGTTTGAGAGGGGGAAAGCGATTTTGAAGCACAGAATGAAAGACTGACATTATATGATAAAGAGGTTATCACGCTTGTGTGTTTGGGGATGGTAAATATCCTGTATTAGGAACAAACACTATGTATTTAGCGAGCTAAATACAATGTTTATTCCTAATTCAGGATATTTACCATCCCCAAACACACTTGCGTGATAACCTCTATATACAATAGGTGTGACTGTAAATAGTAGGATGGCAGTCTTGTGATACATGTTTATGAAATACCTGTAAATTTTGTAAATAAACTATTCTTATTCAACATGTTTCCTTGTTACAGCCACAGTAGTATATGTGTGACCTGGATGATGTGTCATTCATTGTACATTCACTCACTCACTCACTGCTGAATCAGAGAAAAATACTGGTCACGTTATTGTGGGTGCAAAATGTCTGACAGTACACCAGTCACTTTCAGTGATTTACATTGGGAGTATCAATGTGCATCCACTCTCACTGGTAGTGTTAATTCATCACTTCCGGCAGCTCAGTGGGAGAGCTGGGACACATATTTATGTACTGACTATTATCTTTAAAATAACAAACAACTTCAATTTTTTTGTGCCCTTTATGTGCAAAACTTATAACAGAATGTAATATTCAGAATTCCATGTTTTCATCTTTCTGTTATAACATCAGATCACAATTTTTGATAAATAATAAACACAAACATTATCAAAAATAGATATCAGACCAACCTTAGACTCCAAAACACCATCTCAAGATCTTTTAAAATATTTAAACATTAATAATGCACAAATTTAACTAATGGATTAAATGAAGAGAAACTGCTCAAATACTACAAGCATGACTTATTCAATAATGTAAAAAGCATGGTAATATAGAACAACAGTACACTAGGATATTCAGTCTTGTTAATAGAAGCTAAATATGACAGCATGCATATTGGTAAAAAAAAAATGTAACAATATTGTTAATAAGTTTGGATAACGGTGCCATATAAAGTTACAATATAAAACAAACAATGGGAGGGAAAATGAATATTTACAGAATGACTCTTACATTGGTCATGTTGGTTAAGATCATACATTATCCACATCACAGTCCATACAATAGCAAGTCAAGTGTTGTACAGGCTGCTGCATTGTGTAAGATAGGTCTCCCACAAAGATCCATGCAATTAGTTACTGATACCAAGGTTCAACTTCAGCAGATGGGGGAGGTTATTGTCTGAAAACCATTTCTTCTGCAAATATTTTGATTTACTTTTGCCTCCTCGTCAGAAATATGTTGTTTACACTACCCACAGGATCTTCAAAGCAATGTACTAAACAACGACTTACAACACTGTAAGCTGCCGACACCAGAGCACCAGGTGTCACATCTGCCAAACAACACACTTTAAGTACATACACGGGGAAAAGAATCACAGCACAGCACATGCTACAAAATTACAATTTCTAAACTTGTTCAACTTAGTCATTTATTTTGTAAGCCTATTTAATAATTCATTTGTTCAAAAATAAAATCACAATTCATTCACATTTAGATATGTAAGAATGAGACAGGGGGAAAAAAACATTCCCTAAAAAAACTTATCACTTTTTGCATCCTTTTGTTGAAAGTGGACAGATATATTGGACTGTGTATAAGGCACTTCTGGTCATCAAACAAGGATACCCTAGGACAAGGACCATGGTGCCTACAGATGCAGAGTTCACATCTACCATGTAAACCACCTCCCAGTGAAGTAGTACCACAATCTGTACCACCACATTGGTGCTCAATTCTCTAGCCAGGAGGAAATGTTACTGTAGAGTCTTCAACATCTTCCTCCCCATGTTCCGCATCTCTAGGATGCATCAGTAATGTTGTTGTACATATGTAGGTCACAGCCAGACATGACTGTCTCACACCCTCACTCACTCACTAAAACACATCTGTTCAGAACAATGCATTGTCATAAGGCATGTTGGGTACACACCCAATTCCAAATAAAATCCTCAATGAAACTGGTTGTTTCTAACACAATGTTTCAAATGTAAAATATCTAATCCAAACAACATTCAAAACTAAAATGGTTTCTGTCAGGGTGATTACCAAAGGTATGTGTCGAACAAGTCCAAACTTAAAAAGAACACATCACATGCTGCATCAATTTCATAATACCCACAAGATTACTCAGTGTAGGGGAAAGCATTGCCAAATCATCAATCTATCTTCACAGACAGGAATACACACTTGGAGGGATTTAGTTAATCTTCAGTAGAGTAATGACACAAGTACGTCTGCACCTGCTTCACTCAAAGTGAGAATTACAGTACAGACGGTATGAATGAGGGCCATAATCACCCAGACTGATAAAATGGATAAAAGGAAAATAACAAAATAAAACAAATGAATGCACCCCTCCTGATGAAACCTACAAGAGTAAGCAGACGCCACTATGTCTGCTGTTGTTGCAGTAGACACCTTGTTGATAACCCATGACTTCAATTCCAGCTTATTGATTTGTTCAAAGGCTGAGCACATACAGGCCAAGTTATGTGATACCCCTGTGTTGTCCAAGGATGAATTTCGTGCAAATAAACATAATCTGCTGATAGGCAGGATCAGGATTTTCCACATGGATAGTTTAGTTTCTCAATGCAGAAGTCGACCTATAAAGCAAGTATCAACTACCACCTTCTTCTAAGTCCTGACTCGACAGTGACAATAGCTCAGATGATGTAATGCCCTCGACATGGAATGTGACTGATGAGATCATCCATCCACTGCAGAAAGCTGCCAAGGACCTGCACCATCCAGCAGGGTCAATGGAGGGGAGAAAGTCACCTCTCGTTGTGCCTGTGTACTGTCACCAATGGTACAATATGTCCGGATATCTACTTTGTTTTCTGGTATATACATTGATCGAATAATGCCTATGAGGTTGCAATACAGTTTGAATCCTGATACATGGAGGCGATGGCATACAGTGATACACACACTTGTAGTTCATGAACCAGTCCCAGGCTCGACAACAGATCCATGCTAGGCAAATCCCACACTAACGGCTTACAACAGAAAATTTTGTGGTGGTGAACAAACATGTTATTTGTGTTTAACTTCATCATGCTTGGTTCAGTTTGGCAAGCCTGGAATCGGATCATACCATATCATTACCAACACAATGCTATCAATATCAGCATTGGGCCACATCATGTTGGCAGCCTGTCTGTCACTGTATTGCTCTGCCCTCCAGTATCCGGACACAATGTGTATTGAGGAACCATTACACCCTCTGAATATCATAGAAACCACAGGGAAGTGAGAACAAGGTTGACATCGTCTATTGCTATTAAGTCAATCAAACTGGAATGTTCAGAGGTCAGATTACATCCTGGAACACTAACTGACAATGAGACTCCTATGACTAAGTGACCCTGAGTGGTGTCCTGTTCCACTGAACCACTACCTGGCATGTAGACCTGTACAAAACAACAACAGCATCACACAGTTGCAGACTGTAGTGACAAAGCAGGATGGAATGGCAAGGGAAGTAATATAGGTGTATATCCTCTTCTCGTCATTCATGATAGATGACAAAGGTTGTGGTGTAGAGGTCGCTTGTCTCCGGCTTGCCATTGTTGAAGCTCTTGCCCCAAGCGGTACATGTGATGTTGACGTAGACACCATCAAACAATGTGTTGAATTTGACCATGACAATGGGAGCCAGGAACTTGTTAGTGATTCGGGGACGGTACCAAGAGACTGGGAAACCATTTCTAGGAAAGTATTGGATTGGTGAAGGGAAGGGAGTTTCTTTGCCAATGTTCTTCCGGTCTTCATCAGTCTGAAACAGCAAACATAGCACCATGGCTGCTAAAATGTTAGCAAAAGCAGTAAGAACTATTTCAGGATGTTTGTTGGTTTGTAAAAGAATATATTTTTATTATCCATATCTCTTAATCCTACTGTTCCAATGAAATATGTGGGTTAATTGTTATGCAGCTCTGTGTATCAAGTAATGCCAGGAATGGTACTACATGAGTGAGTGAGTATGGTTTACGCTGTTTTTAGCACTATCATGGTGGGAGACACCAGAAATGGGCTTCACACATTGTACCCATGTCAGGAATCGAACACGGGTCTTTGGCGTGACGAGCGAACGCTTTAACCAATAGGCTACCCAACCGCCCCCGGAACTAATTCCAATCATGACCACAGAACCATGACGTGCATTAACCAAGTCAGCTAGTCTGACCACCCGACCCCATTAGTCACCTCTTACTACAAGAATAGTTGCTTTTTACGGCAAGCATGGGTTGCTGAAGACCTATTGTAACACCGATCTTCACGGGTCACATCCTGCAGGTCGTGGTGTTGAACAGGTCTCAATCACCTACACACCCGGAGGAGAAAAAGGCATGCTTCAGGCTCTGTGGTACAGGATCCATGTTAAGAATGAAATCGCAATGTGTTGTTGCAGGATAAGAAATAATTTAGGTGAAAGTGCCATTTATCATAGCAGTGTATATTCATGTTTGCAACACTATCTAGAAAACTGAACCTGTACATTGTCCATTTCGTAACCAACAGATTGATGAGAATCTTCAGTGAGTGAGTGAGTGAGTTGTCAGGAGTGTGCCGGGAGACCAGTACTTACAGCCCCATCACAGGTGACGCCGATGTAGTCATGGGAGTAGCGATGTCCAAGCTTCTTACTTTCAGCAGTATTATTTGCAAAAGCTTTAGCAGTAACATTTCTTGGCTGAAACAAAGACAGCCCATTAACATTGTAGTTCAAGTAACATAGGTTGACGTATCTTTCCAATGTGATCAACTCATAAAAAATGAAACAAGAAACCATTGTCAAAATAACCTAAACCCTTCAAGTTGTATCTGGCCGAGGACAAACCTGTGGCTTACACAACCAGAAACCATCCAGATACTCCTCACCACAATATGCACTAGCAATGGAGTGGGGGACACCTCAACTTCCTGGAATATCCAAGGAGCAACATCAATTCTTACAGGCGGAAACATTTCCCAGAATTGATCAATTAGTATGAAGATGAGTCCATCTACACCAAGTGATGTGTTACACATTAGTGAGTGAGTGTGTTGTGTTTAACACTGCTTTTAACAGTATTACAGTTATATTGTGGCATGTCAGTTTAATGTGGGAGGAAAGCCCAAAGTGATGCAGGTCTCAGACGTTTACCACTTCGATGAAACCCACGAGCACAGGTATGGTGCTGACAAACCTAGAAACATTACATAATCGGGGCGAAACAGGATTCAAACCCACAATCATAGTTTTCTGGCATGCCCAAGGGACACAACTCTGCATCGTGAATGGCAGCGCCTTAGATGACTGGGCTTACTCTACCATGTTCAAATCACAATAACAACCTCCGATGAAGACAGTTGATTCTACATCCATGGCATCACAATATCATAGAATATTAGTATCATGACACAGGTGTACTATTTCACCCATCTCACTAAGATTACTCCAATGTTTCCATATGGGGGGTGACTGGGTTGAACACGGGTTTGAACAGAATTTCAGTAATAACAATAACAAGGCATGTTAGTTAGATGTGAGAGGACAGCCAATTTGCCACATTAGTTAAACCCACAAACACAGGTATGGTGATAATACCAGGAATCATTAGGGTAGGAGAATAACTCCAGAGAACTGCTGCCTGTTTCTCTCACCAGGTTGAGCTGCAGCATCACACATGGGGTTCCAGAGGAGTAGCCGTAGTGGTGAAAATGGTCACAGTTCCCCAAAGTACTCAAGTCAAACACACACACTTTGTCTGGTGGAGCATAAGAGTCATTGCACTTGACATGGTCGTACCCTTGCTGGTTCATCATGTGGTAATCTGAAACACAACACATGCCAGCTCAGTTCACTGAGTAGTCTAGGCCTAGCACTTCCAGGAAACCAAGGGCTGTAAAACCATCAATTTACACTTGTGTCCACACAATGTCAGGTGATGATTCAGTTTTCATATACTACACACCATTCTATCTATACGATGATTCAAACATAGCCACAAGGCTCTGTAGCTCACCTGATCATCTTCTACACTCATCAGCATGGTACAAAACATACAAGGGCAAAGAGGGAAGAAGTGTCAGCAGAACACTTGTTGAAGGTGTAGGTAATGTTGGGGGACATGAGAAACTTTTTACATTTCAAGTCAAGCTATCCAGAATTGGCTTTGAACTGGTTATCTGTCTTGATCGTGTGAGAAGTTTCTGGAAGGCTGGTGGCACCTACTGGGGTATCTAAGTGTGACAAGAGGGCAATTCAATGTCTTTTTCAACCAAATTTGTGTTTTATTTACTAAGCAAGTGCATTTGGAGACCTGTTTGGAAACACCTAATTCCTGCCCAGCTTTAAAAGATATTCTGTATTGAAGAACAGAGACAGGCCTTTATGAAGACATCCAACAGTGACACTATTCTGGACATTTGTGAGTGCACACACTAACATTAATTCCAGGGCCGGCTACATATTTGACCCGTTCTACCAACCTTTGCTGTGCTTAGATACAATTCATTGATTATTCATTGATTCTGAGTGAGCTTTTACTTATTTCACAAATCAGTTTCTGGGTTAACCTCTGCATTTAAATCTGGAGTAAGTAAGTTGGGTTTAACTCCACTTTGAAGATTATTCCACTTCCATTATCACAACATGTCAGCTTCATGTGGGAGGAAGGCCTAAAGTGGTGCAGGGCCCTGAATTCAATTGAACACATATCCTCACAGCACATTCATCAAATTACACAATGATACATGTATGACTGGCACCATAAACACTGTTGGTAGCAAAAGACATTGGGCAATGAGTGGGTGAGTGAGTATGTTTTTACGCAGCTTTTAGCAATATTCCAGCAATATTGCGACACCAGAAATGGGCTTCACACATTGTTCCAATGAAGGGAATCAAACCTGGGTCTTCGGCGTGCCGAGGAAACACTTTAACCACTAAGCTACCCCATCGCCCCATATATAGGTCAATGGTTGAAGCAAAATATAATATGTAAGTGAAATATAATCACATATATACAGTATATACAACTTCATAATGATGCATGCAAGGGCTGTACAATGGGGAAAACATTTCATGTGACAGTTGTTTACAATTATATCAGAACTCTGTGAGCAAAATTAAAGACAACAATGCTGGGATCTAAAACTTCAGTTTCATTTCAGAGGGATGTAATATATGCATAAGAAGTACATACATGAGTTACGAGAAGGAGAAAGGTCGTAGCTGTGTCAGAATCAAAGTATGTGTAATAGAAAATGCATGATATGCTATTCTACATTCCACATTCTTGCTACATGTCATATGTCCTTATTTGCATGCAGGAAAGGCTGATTACTGATAACTCCAATACAGTTGGCAAGGCAGCCATGTTTAAAAACAGATTGTACTTTGGTGAGCGTGTTCTAGCATGTGTGTATAGAGGCACTATTTCTGGGATCATTCACGCAGTTCAGTACACTAATAACAGGGACACAGATATGGTTCAAAATAAGCAGAAGAAAGTACAACCTTGCAAGCATTTGGATGGTTTAATTATAATTAAACTACCGGTATGACAGTGAATAGCCAAAAAATTCATAAACACCGAAAAACAAACATCAACATTGAAATATTACCCGAAAATAGAAGTTCCAGAACAGCATGTAGCCACCTTATCACTTACATGCATTGGAATCCCATTTCAAAAACCAAGTAGCATTTTCTATTAACTTTGATGAATGAAAATTATTTTCATTTACAATAGCTTTTATTACAAGACGTGGGTGCGTCTGTGTGTGAGTCTGTGTAACAGAAATCCCCTGGTAAACCAGCACACACAGATGTCTCACCCACAGTTCCAGCTTGCAGTTTTACAGAAATGTTAGAGCGGATGTAACAAAAATAAGGTTAATGATAGCCAAACTAATGCCACCACATAAGTTCACTTCGACTCTCACAGTCTCAAGCAGGAGAGACAATATACATCTTTAAAAATGCCTGAGTCTATGTTTGTAGTCTTTGAAACAATTATTTTGGCTCTACAGATGAAGACAGTGAGGAGTGGGCCAGACAAGCCAAATGTTGCAACATCATTGTGTTTTTGTAGCAAAAGTATGAGCTCGAAAAGACAGAAGACAAAACCAAAAGGAAAAAAGGGGGAGGCAAAACTGGTGAGGAATATTTACCATACAAGTGGCTTTCCAAGTTGTTGAGAACATCTCCATACCCGCCACTATTGTGTCCTTTATTCACACAGAAGGAGATGAGAGCAGTCTTGTCCTTGGCAGCAGGGAAAACCTGGAGACCTGCAGAAACCAAACACCATCAGTACATTAACACACCATCAGTACATTAACACTGCACACCATCAGTACATTAACACTGCACACACCATCAGTACATTAACACTGCACACCATCAGTGCATTGACACCACACACCATCAGTACATTCACACTGCACACACCATCAGTACATTCACACTGCACACTATCAGTACATTAACACTGCACACCATCAGTGCATTGACACTGCACACACCATCAGTACATTCACACTGCACACACCATCAGTACATTAACACTGCACACACCACTAGTACATTAACACTGCACACACCACTAGTACATTCACACTGCACACACCATCAGTACATTAACACTGCACACACCATCAGTACATTCACACTGCACACACCACTAGTACATTAACACTGCACACACCATCAGTACATTCACACTGCACACCATCAGTACATTCACACTGCACACACCATCAGTACATTCACACTGCACACACCATCAGTACATTCACACTGCACACACCATCAGTACATTCACACTGCACACACACCATCAGTACATTCACACTGCACACACCATCAGTACATTCACACTGCACACACACCATCAGTACATTAACACTGCACACACCATCAGTACATTAACACTGCACACCATCAGTACTTTCACACTGCACACACCATCAGTACCTTAACACTGCACACACCATCAGTACATTAACACTGCACACACCACTAGTACATTAACACTGCACACACCATCAGTACATTCACACTGCACACACCATCAGTACATTAACACTGCACACCATCAGTACATTAACACTGCACACACCATGAGTACATTCACACTGCACACACCATCAGTACATTAACACTGCACACACCATCAGTACATTAACACTGCACACACCATCAGTACATTAACACTGCACACACCATCAGTACATTAACACTGCACACACCATGAGTACATTCACACTGCACACACCATCAGTACATTCACACTGCACACACCATCAGTACATTAACACTGCACACACCATCAGTACATTAACACTGCACACACCATCAGTACATTCACACTGCACACACCATCAGTACATTAACACTGCACACCATCAGTACATTAACACTGCACACACCATCAGTACATTCACACTGCACACACCATCAGTACATTAACACTGCACACACCACTAGTACATTAACACTGCACACACCATCAGTACATTAACACTGCACACACCATCAGTACATTAACACTGCACACACCATCAGTACATTAACACTGCACACACCACTAGTACATTCACACTGCACACACCATCAGTACATTAACACTGCACACACCACTAGTACATTAACACTGCACACACCATCAGTACATTAACACTGCACACACCATCATTACATTCACATTGCACACACCACTAGTACATTAACACTGCACACACCATCAGTACATTCACACTGCACACACCACTAGTACATTCACACTGCACACACCACTAGTACATTAACACTGCACACACCATCAGTACAATCACACTGCACACACCATCAGTACTCACACTGCACACACCATCAGTACATTCACACTGCACACACCACTAGTACATTAACACTGCACACACCACTAGTACATTAACACTGCACACACCACTAGTACATTAACACTGCACACACCATCAGTACATTCACACTGCACACACCATCAGTACATTCACACTGCACCCAACATGAGTACATTCACACTGCATACACCATCAGTACATTAACACTGCACACACCATCAGTACATTCACACTGCACACACCATCAGTACATTCACACTGCACACACCATCAGTACATTCACACTGCACACACCATCAGTACATTCACACTGCACGCACCATCAGTACATTTACACTGCACACACCATCAGTACATTCACACTGCACCCAACATGAGTACATTCACACTGCATACACCATCAGTACATTAACACTGCACACACCATCAGTACATTAACACTGCACACAACATCAGTACATTAACACTGCACCCAACATGAGTACATTCACACTGCACACACCATCAGTACATTAACACTGCACCCAACATCAGTACATTCACACTGCACACACCATCAGTAAATTAACACTGCACACACCATCAGTACATTCACACTGCACACACCATCAGTACATTAACACTGCACACACCATCAGTACATTAACACCACACACACCATCAGTACATTCACACTGCACACACCATCAGTACATTCACACTGCACACACCATCAGTACATTAACACTGCACCCACCATCAGTACATTAACACCACACACACCATCAGTACATTCACACTGCACCCAACATGAGTACATTCACACTGCACACACCATCAGTAAATTCACACTGCACACACCATCAGTACATTAACACTGCACACACCATCAGTACATTAACACCACACACACCATCAGTACATTAACACCACACACAACATCAGTACATTAACACCACACACACCATCAGTACATTAACACTGCACACACCATCAGTACATTAACACCACACACACCATCTGTACATTAACACTGCACACACCATCAGTACATTCACACTGCACGTAAGACTCGCCACATGTTTTCATCATTTAACATTTATACTAAGTTTTCCTATAATAATTAGATCCACATCAAGTGCTTTCTGAGTTATTATGGTGTAATATTTATACATCATTTCATATAATTATAGTTCAGCAAGTAATACTTATCATCAGGTAAAATGCATATATAAAATATCAGTAATTTCAGTTATATCTTTTTAGATAGATGCTAGCCTAAGGTACCGAGAACACATCTCCTCGACATACTAATTTACTATTCAATAAGACAAAAGTTATGTCTTCACAGTTAAATTGATTTAAAGCTTTTAAATACATACTAGCCTAAGGTATCAAGATCCCATCTCCCAGACATAATATCCAATAAGACTAAAGATATGTCTACATAGTCTTATAGGTTGCCTTAAACTATTTTATTTAAGTAAATCTGTCATCAACTATATTAGAATAACATTCAGCAATTACTTCAATTTAGACTCATTAAGGATTAGCCCCCATACAAGCTCGTCAATAGTGACACCATCTGTCATCAACTATATTAGAATAACATTCAGCAATTACTTCAATTTAGACTCATTAAGGATTAGCCCCCATACACATGATACAAGCTCGTCTATAGTGACACCATAATCTCTTTCAAAGCACCCAGTAAATATGTCAACAACAAGATTAGTGACAGTCAAACAGGATTAACTATTCCCCTCTGTCTAGCCATCCATTAATCATAAGGCACACCCCATCTTGTATCAACCAATCATATTCCTTTTTATTGTTCTAAGTTTTGTTAAATGCACACAGAAGCAAAATGTTAAGCTGAAGGGGTTTGACGCTTATTCTAAGCACATCTCTCTCCCACAGCTCAGAGGGTTGTACCAACTCTCTGTGGCACCCTCAGCTATATTCCAAGATATTGTAAATTGAAAATTGTTCATTGTTAATTGTTCTTGTAAATACAATTGTGATTAGTCTCCTGTGACTCCGGCTCTTTGCTGCCTAGTCCAACACTGTAGATTTATGTGATTTACATTTTCATGGACTAGATGTTTTAGGTCTGAGGGATTTTTTAAACTTTGTGAAAACCAAATGTACCTAAGTCCAAGTTCACCAAGAGTTTGTTTGATATATGTAATCCATGTTTGCAAACAAAACAGACGCTCAAGATCCTTTTGGAAGAATTTCTTTAACTTATGATAATTTAGCGCCATGTTGTTAATACGCAAAACACCTTAAGAAATCTTATAAAGTCACATTAATGCTGCGCTTTGAATTTCGGACCAACAGTCGGTCACTCGCACTGCCGGGGTCCCGTCTGTGCAATCAAACTGGTTCGGTTTCCTTGATCTATTAGCAGAATTTATATCATGTCCGTACCATTTTGGAAGAGGGAAATCAGAGTGTTTGCCAAAGACATTCATGTTAACTGTCCCACTCTATACTGAAGATGTGAAAATCAACTCAAGTCTGCTTACATGTCAGTGACAGCTTCGAGCGATCGAAGGGCAAGGTCACCACCAAACAAATGTGATCTATTCACAGAGTTTTACGCTAGAGATAGGGAATGTTATTGTTCACATTTTGGATATTTTGGGCCACATAATCAGAAGTCAGGCACACTTCTACAGAGTTTTTGAACGAATTGTATTGGAAATGTTCACTTTGTTCGTGCAGTCGTGAACCAACAACTCCCGAAACTGTGCCATAAAATATGCTTCAAATGGGACACTGACGGCACAACCGGATCATCCCAAGTAAGTCTTGGGTGGGTGATTTAACTGTACAGCCCAGACTTAGCCCCCAGTGACTATTTCTTGTTCCTACGTGGAAGACGCCTCTAGGATGACGAGGACATAAAAGCTGCCACATAGGCGTGGTTACAGGGCCAATCTGCGGATTTCTATAAAAGTGGTATTTATAGCTTGAAGGACAAATGGAATAAGTGTTTTCAGGTGAATGGAGATTATATTGAAAAATAAAAGCGCAAAAGATATTCTGCGACTTGGTCTTATATTGAAGTTGCAAAACTTATTGAACGTATGAACTTTCACAGCGCTTATCCTTTTACGTTAATTCAAACTGAAAGCTGTGAAAGTGGTCGAGTGTGTCACTCTCACTCGAGTGTGCCACTCTCACGGGGACCCTCGATCTACTGATCGGTAGACGTACATTGTAAATGGATATCTAGCTTGATAATATAATGTATGTGGCATCTCTGTGCATAAACTAATATAGAATGCAAAAAGAATTGGATGCTTGTGACCAGGTGACTATCTTGTTTGGTTTAATAAAGTGTTTGTCTCTCGTTCTCATGAGATTGCTACAGTTCTGCCTTGTAGTTGAAAATGAATGACATCGTGCGATATTTATGAATGAAAAAAGTAGTCCTGGTGTGACAGAGGTCACGGTTCTCCAATCAAAATGAATAAAACAAGGTCAACCTTGTACGACACACCACGTGTGACATACAGATTTAGTATCTCACAACCTGTATCTTCACCACTTGGATAATAATGCACTATAATTAATATTGTTGTAACAACTAGACAACTGATTGGTGTAATTGTTCTCAGCAATTAACAATATGCTATCAATTACACATAGAATAAAAAGACATGACAGTGACAATGTAAATGAAGCACATATACAGAGTGTACTACTACATAATATAATAAAGCATATATACTACATAAACCGCTCTAATCGTTATTAAAATAAGAGGTGTCGTTCGTTTTCTCCCGACAATTAATAGCCGTTTTCGCCAAAAAAAATCGTTTTGCTGAGGGAGGGTTTTAACCTGCACCACACCTAAACACCCAACCGACACTGGGTGTTCAGGTGCTGTGACATAGATCTACATGACTAAAAGCAACGAAAAACGTTTGGTGAAACGGAAACCGGAAACTTAAATTCACTCAGTGTAGACTCTAGGCCTACACCACTGACAAACTGTTCACAGATCCTCTCTTAAAATTCGGACACTCGATCGACAGAACTTTCCCTACCTTCCGCGGACTTGTTCTGCCATTTCTGAAGATTGGTATGGCGCGGGTGGCCACACATGGTTCGAATCATTGATTCCTTGTGTTTCTTCTGAACAGCTACGGCGATAATGACGAGAACGATCAGCAGAATTATGCCACCTGCAACCGCTGCGATCAGGTACTTCCTGCGGGTGTGCTTCTTTCTGGTAAAAGTACCACCGCCGGGCTTGTGGTGACCCTCGTACCTTATCCCCCACTCATCGACGAGTCCATCTTCGTCGTCGCGATGGGCTGTACCCCTACTAACTCGTCCATAACCTGTGGAAGCCATGATTGAAACCACCTTTATTTCCTTAGTAAATGAGACACTGGCGCCCCCATGCGGCAAGTACACCTGTTTGCGTCATTGACAGGTGAGAATGACGGGGCGTTGGGCAGATTTTACTCCTGCTTCAACAACCACTCCCTGAGGTTTTTTTCTGACGCACATTTTCCTAAGATCGGAAAAGTGAAGGTTGTGCGAAAATTGCGCTCACGCGGCACTGTATCTACCTCTGGCTATAAAATTACGCAGAGAAGGAGAATATTAAATTTCCTAATTGATGGTGTAAATTTAACTGCAAGTATTAAACCGGTTTTAAAAAAAAGACACTTCTAAGTCTTGTCCGAGAATTTATTCTGCGTTGAAAAACAGTAAATTTCTCCGCTTTTTATCGTATAAACGTACTGTGCGACGATTGTTTTTATTTAGAAGCTTTACGGAATCTGTGAGCGAACAAAATACTGCCTAATATCTGATCAACATAACAATATATCAAATGGAGTTATAATATGCGTATGTATAACGACATACATTCAATGCCAAAAATAGCATGCCGTAAATGACGAAAACTGATTTTTTTCTATGACGTCAAAAAGCGACAGAGAGATAACGCGCGTA
Source organism: Haliotis cracherodii (assembly GCF_022045235.1). Lineage (NCBI taxonomy): Eukaryota > Metazoa > Mollusca > Gastropoda > Lepetellida > Haliotidae > Haliotis > Haliotis cracherodii. The sequence goes on from NW_027266286.1 coordinate 39,744,326, forward strand.
CAAAGAAAAGGGGGCATAACTCCGCTATGCTTAGCTCTAGTTTATTGTAACTCAGGTCACTTGATGAGAATTAGCTGTGGGTAAGGACAATATATTTTCGTGGTGTTTTGTTCAGGAGGAACCAAACTATTCCAACACAAATATCGATATTGAAACTGTATACGTTTAGTTATAACTTATACCCATAAGAAATGATAAAATCGTACTTCATAAAAAAGAGGTTATAGAGAAATGGATGGCCTTATCTAACCTATAACTTAGTCCTTAGATTCCAACATTCTCCTGATTGTGTAAGTGTAATTTGACTAATGTTGCATCATTATTAATTGAGCACTAGCCTTATTATCAAATGTAATGAAATACCCCCAAAATAACACCATTCCTTATGACGTCATGGCTGGTTTTATGTCTTTTATAACGTCGGAGAAAGACGACACTGGTATTTTGATTAATATATATCTCCCCTAGTTTTCGTTCATGGCATGGAAAATCTCGATGTGTGAAACGGAATTTGACGCTTTTTCGACACAAATTTGGCATCAATTTACGTAATGTAATACCCAAAGGAATATTTCAAATCAACCAAAATTATATTCAGTATTGGACATATATTTGTTCATTATTATGTTATTATTTCTTACACAGTAGAAGATGCGAAGAAAGCTATATTGGTATAGAATTATCAGAACAATCGTATACGTTTGAACCAACGCGGTACCTGGCATAGGTTTTATTCTTATACTTTTTACAATTCCTGGAGAAAGTAAAGTTAACAGCTTACTATTCTGTGATCACAATGTTGAAAACAGAATGAACCCATTGATAATATAATGCAAAACGAGAGTAATACTTCGTAAATTGTTTGTGACTAACGCCCACCTGGCGAATCGATAGATATCACTGTTCTTTGTATCAAACGACATAAAAAACAATTCCAAGACAATTCTTTCAGAAATGTGTACATGTATTTTAACGAAACATATTATCCATTTTGTTGAAGTAATATATTCAGTTTTAGTTGTAAAATAAAATGAAACGGCTATTCATGGACATTGGTTATATGAACTTATAATATCTCTTCACTTTGTGTGAGTTCATTGGAGTATGAACCTACATTGAGTGAGTGCCAAACTGTATGAACGTCGGAGCTTTTCGCCATATTGGATATAGTATTTGCAAAATCACCTTTCAGGTACATCGGTTATATGAGACGCCTGTAACATCACGTATATTTCAAACTTAGCTGCGATACATACATCCTTGAATTCCTCATACATTTTACAATCAATGACCAATGGTCTTTGTCACCAATACAAAGTGGCTGGATGAAATCAAGCAAAATAAGTTAGGTGTGCAAACGAACGCTGTGCTCGAAAAAATGCACTTGTTTGAAAGTTAAACAAAGAAAATTACTAATTTTACACAGTGTAGCATTTTCTCCTATTTTTAGCCACCCATTCATCTATTCGTTCAAGATATTGGCTCAACCTTTTCAGAATATGCATGGGAAGAGAATCGTAGGAAGAATTAGGGAATTTAAATGAGTTTCCATGGCGACACATCACTCTAAAAAATATGGGTCTGCTCAAGAAAGATTTCAGTAATTCAGAGATGATGAACCTGGAGCCTTGGAATTAGCATGTTGAAACCTTGTCAGCTCAATCCTCAGAATGTTCTGTATTGCTGTATTGGCTATGTGACGTCATCCTTCATAATTACACCACTTACAGCTCACATTACATACCTGGCGCTACCAGTTATTCTGGTACTCATGTTGAGAGTAGTGTTGCTGTACATCGGTGGTGAAGAACTGGAAAGTAATGTTGGTCAGATGACCTGGTCTCCTCTAATCCAAGGTCAACAGCAAGTAGGCCGTCCGGCTAGTATTGGTACTGTCTACTCGTATGTGGCGTAAGGTCAAATTGTAGGTGGCACACTCGCTACTTTGCTCTTGTATGTTCTTGTGTCCTGTCAGAGTATGAGGGACAGTGTCGCGATCAAGGCCCCTCAACACATATACTACCTGGGATTGCACCAGGAAACCATATACTACCATTACTACCTATTAAATGAAGGACACTGGACGCCCCGTGCCACTCCAAAGTGGGAAGACCATCGTGGCATTTCATTTACGCCAACATCGTCATGGTACCTTCTGAGTATCATGACCATGCTGGGACTCCTGCATGCTGTTCATTACAGGGTTGGGTGGACAGCAGCGGCGAGGCCTGGTAGTATACCAGGGATATCCAGCAAAGAGGTAGAGGTCTTGGAAAAAACTAGGGCAATCTAGGACGATGGACACTGTCCATACTCAAGACTGTTGGAAAATCAGCACTCCAAATATAGGAGCACGCATATGTTGCCTGGATTAGTGGATCAATATCAAGTCAGGGGGAAAGTTTGAAACACCATGGAAAACATGCATTACTCACCACATTGCAACAGCACCAACAGCAGCAGCAACAACAGCAGCTCGCAAAGAGGCATCAACCACAAAGTCATTCGACCTGCTATCTCTTATATAACCAAGAGCAAGCAAAGTCCTACTGTTCCTTTGTTTTGAAAGAAGAGGTAATTTGTCAGCAAGCCACCTTACATTGTTAGACCTGTGCTACCAAATCTGAAGTCAACCTATGTGTTTGGACTTGAATCTAAACGCGAAACCACGACACCATGATGTGCCTGATACTGACAGGGTGTCGCTAACCATCAAAGCAGAAGCCAACAAGCTATATGCGGATAATCCTCCACCCTAATTCGAAATTTCCGTTATTTGTCTCGTTCTTTCAATTATATTTGTTTTTCCTCTCCAAGTCTCTTGTTTTATCTCGTAATTTCAATTATTTTCTCGTTATTTCAAGTCAAGTCTGAGGAGTTATAAACTTAGAAATGTCACCCAAAGGGTACGCCAAAACTCTGATAACTAAATCGATTGAGTGTGCCCAAAAATAAGCCAAAATGATGTAGCCATGAAAGACCAAAAGGAAACAATGTTTTATCAGATGGGTACCAAAACACATCCTCTCACACAAAAATACATTTACACATGAACACACTTGCAGACACACATACGCCCAATCACACCTGCGAAACACATCCTCTGACACACACACACTTTTGCAAAACACATCATCTCTCGCCCTAACCCACACCCAACCATACATACAAAATCTTGATACACACACCCAATCACACATGTAAAATGCATACTCACATACACACATACTCTCAAGTGGTGGTCGGATGGCAGAGTGGTTAAAGCGTTCGCTCGTAACGCCGAAGACCCTGGTTCGATTCCCGACATGCGTAAAGTCCATTTCTGGTGTCCCCCGCCATGATATTGATGGAATATTGGTAAAAGTGATGTAACCGCACACACTCACTCATTCACTCACTCTCAAGCATACATGCCAAACGCACCATCGCACACATACATATTTACACTCAGAGGATGAATCTCTCGGTCCCCCACGAAGCTGTCGCCATCCCCGTAGACCCAGTAGCCACTGTCGTCGTCACTAGGGGCAGGGTAGTGGTCGACGTAGGTGACAGTGACTGGGGCGGGGAGCGTCTCACCGCGGTCAGGGCGGGCCCAGAACGGGATGAAAACATTCTGGAGGTCGGAGGAGGGCTTGGGGACCTGCCTGGGGACGCTACATTGGTAGGGGGAGGGAGGGAGAAGGGAGGGTCAGTGGGCGAGGTTTATAGGAGGATCTGAAGGAAATGTAGATACACACACAGTCGGATTCCTCATCCAGCGACGACCATAAACTCGCAGCAGCAGTGACCGGATTCCCTCGTTAAAGCATAGGGGTCATAGGGGTCGTCGAAAAGATGATCAAATTGGATGTCAAATTGTGGCCAATTTAGGTACTAATCTGTGTGCTACAAATGCAGCAGCTGTGGTCTTAAATACCTGGAATTTGCATCCTAGTAAATATCTTGTGGGTGGGAGATCTTGAAACGATGCTGCAGTCAACGAAATGAAGAGCTATAGCGAGCGAGAGGGATAATGAATCTGTTCAAAACAGATGGGAACGTTGTCAACGACAACGTTATCTACGTTACGGGAACGAGGCGTCACCGTCCATTTCCGGCAATGCCAAACGGCTATCTATGTAGCAACATGTCATCAGGCCAAACCCACAGGGTTTTGATGTTTCAAACCGCTGCCTGTATATATGATTGTGCACCCCAGAGTCTCTTAGGTATCAAACCACAGTTACTCTCTCCAAAGGGTGGTAATATTTTCACCAATAAGAAAGACTGAGCATTCATTCAGGAATGCTTAAGTCTGTAGCATCTATTTCCGCGAGTATAACCACAGAAACAGAAGTGGCAGTCTTAGCTAGCTGTCTGGGGTACAACTGACAGTTCAAAGTCGGGATTATTTGCAGTTTACATGACGGACTATAAGAGGATAACAACACTTCTGGGCGGGGCCACCATTGTTGCCACATTTAGTGAAGAAACACGATGGACACTGGAGGAATGTAATTAAACAAATAAACAAACCGAAGCAGATACTGATGAGGCTGCCGTTTTTATGGTTTCCGTCGGTGATGAAAAGAAGGGCAGGTCGAGTTTGTTTTGACCCCTGGTATTAGTTGCTACTACTACACGTCTGCAGAAGGACAGGTTACGCAATTCGTCTGAGGAAACCCCAATTTCCACTGATACACACGCTCCAAACAGCGATTGCTCTCAGCAAATTTCCCAACAGTGATAAGCGGCCACAACCATGCTTGGAGTTGAACTCGCCACCGACTGACCGTTATGTTTACAAACAAGTGATGATAAGTGACCGAATACTTTTCTCCCAGCGCAGCTGATTTATTGTCTTTGAATTTCTATTTCATTTCGACTACCATGTAATTGATATAATAAGAATATAAGGGGGTAGTTGGATGATTTTCCGTTTGTTTACAACCTCGAACCAATCTGAAGTCAATCGTATATACCTATTCAAAATTCATTATGATGGCATTCCCATTGACTTACACACTTACATTGACTACATTTAGGGTTAAAGGGCAAATTTCAAGTTTCACACTGTTTACCGGGAGTGTAACGAAGGTGTCACGCGCTGAGCGGGAGCTTGGAACATAATTAGTCAGGTACCCAGCTCTTCGCATAGCGGCTGGACGAAGTTAAGTTTGAGAGGCAAGGAACCAGTTTAGGAAAATGTCCCTTTTGTTTATAGTTCTACAAAATACTGGCTAAGGGGCCGTCCATCCATTCCTCTCACATGCACAGTCAAAAATAAAGTTTATTGACCTGCTTGTTGAATCAGTTTGCTTGTTCATTTTGAACATGATGTGATGGATGAAATTGTAATTTCATGAGTAAAACAAAGTATGCTTGTGAAATTATCGATTTCACTTCATAAAACGTAGAAGATGTGCTAATGATAGTTCAAAGCCTGTCTGTCAACAGGACTGTAGTGGCGTTGCTATTGTTGAATGCAGGCCTCCTCAGAAAGTTTCTGAAGGTTGATGCGTTTGACGAGTTTCCAGACAAGAATATCAGTGGCAAGGTAGGCTCTCTTGGCAATACCCTAGATGTAGAAGTGCCTGATAGAGTGAGCCTTGTGTCATTCCCAGCACTGCTCGTCAGGTTGGGGGTCCAGGGTTGCTGATGAGACCCCCTTGTGAGGCTTTACATCACTCAGCAATTGTCCTTGAAAGTTTCCATTAACAAGGACTTAGTCTCGAACCCGTCTTGTTTGTTTGTTTTTCAACGCCGCACTGAGCAATATTCCAGCTATATGACGGCAGTCTGTAAATAATCGAGTCTGGACCAGACATTCCAGTGATTGATATCATGAGCATCGATCTACGCAACTGCGATACCCTAACATGCATCAACCAAGTCAGCTAGCTTAACCACCCGATCCCATTAGTCACCTCTTACAACAAGCATCGTCGCCTTTTACGGCAAGCATGGGTTGCTGAAGACCTATTTTACCCCAGACCTTAAGGGCTCTCGAACTGGTCTTATTTACCTTTGTTGGTCTGGTGAGGTGGAACTCTACCGTCTCCCGTTTTTCAGACATGCAGTTTATATCTAAGGCGGGTAGGTCAGAGGCTCTGTCTGAAGTCTACATGGGCTTCTCCGACAGACCCTTATCTATCAGATTGGCATTACTGCCCTGATTAGACATGAGGCGCAACACATCCAAGGTTGATGAGTATCTGTGTTGTATTGTAAATGGTTTTTTTCAACCATGGGACCGCCTCCGTGGTCTCGTGGTAGAGCGTCCGCACAGAGAGTGGAAGGTCCCGGATTGGATCCCCAGCCGCGTCATACCAAAGGGCGTTAAAAGATGGTACTTGTTGTTACCCTGCCTGGCACTCGGCATTAAGGGGCAAAAATAAGGTCTGATCGGCTCGGAGCCAATACACTGTGTCTAAATGGGGTATTAATGTTTAACTGTGGCATGGTATCTCAGTGGGCTGGCACTGAAAAATCGACATTACTCCGGACTAGTACAAGCAGCCACACACACATGCATGCACGTGCTATATAAGTGCAATAATCTTGGACGCAACGTTAAACCCCATTTCACCTTAACCAAGTGGTGTTGATCAATGCTGATCCCGTCAATGGTATCAGAAGGCAGACAAAGCTGATCTGCAGGTGCTGATAGTCCTGTACTGGTTGATGTGATCTAGAAAATATACTATAGCCTCCGGAGTGGCTGAAAAGCGATCAACGTCTCCCGACTGCACCGGCGAGACCACCTACTCCTGACCATATTGTAAGCCCCTTGAGTACCACATCTCCACTGACATGAAAAGAGCCCAACAGATGCCTCTTAATGCCTCCCATCCTGAAACCTCCCAAGCGGCTAACCTTAGCATTGATTTTGAACTAATGGGCGAACCAGTCCTAGAGTTGAGGCGACATCAGCAGATTTGCAGTGGAGGGAAGTAAGATTGGGATATCCACCGACAGGGGAAACCATAGTTGGCTCTGCCACATATGTGTGACAATCACTATCCTTGATCCGAACTTTCCAAAGTCACTTCACTATAAGGACAAAGGGGGGAAATGCATACCCTCTGACAAAGGGACTAGGTTACGCATTTCCCCCCTTTGCCCTTATATCTGGAAAGACTCCATCTTCAGAACTGTTTCATCTGATGAGTTAAACGAGATGCAAATAGGTCCGTTTACTGAACAGAGAGCTGTGTAGCATCCAGTCGCTGCCATCCAGGCAGTGTCTGGATTCCCAGTCTTCCTGAATGTTCTCCACTCCCGGGAGATAGTCCAGAGATTCAGACAAAACTCACAGATTTGTTTGGCTATCACCAGGAGGGTAGTCGAACGTGTACCCCCTTGGTGATTCACGTTTGGTTCTCTATCTGTACCTCTATGTTCTTGCAACAGAGAGTCTTGCAGAAAGCGAGGCCAAGCCAAACTGCCTTCAGCTCCAGAGTGTTTATGTGAAGTTTGCTCTCGTCCTTGGAACAACATCCTCTCGTGCGTTTTTGTGGGCAGACCACTCCCCAGCCCAGGATGGACGCATCTGTCTTGCATTCCTGAAACGCTTGCATCTCTATGTACCTGCAGTGAAGCTGAGCAGGGATTACTGGTCTGGTGGCAGGCATTTTGCCCAAGGGACTAGCGACACCATCTTTCCTTTCCTTTCTTTCTCTTCTGGTAAACTGAGAGTCTGTGAGTTGATCTTGAAACTGAGAAAGGTTATATGCTGTGAGGCTTAGTACTGACTTTTTCCAGTTTATGACAAAGCCCAGGTTCATCAGCAAATACAGAATGGAGCCCCTGTCACGAATTAACAGCTCTGTCGGTTCTGCAGAGCAGAGAATGTCGTCCCAGGGGATAACAAACCTTATCGAAATCACAAACTGTGTCCATGAGTTCTTTTCTAGGCCCTCCTCTTCCACACTTTTGTCCAACATGGTCTGAACCTCCCCGTCCAATGCCAAATGCACTTTTACAGAAAGTTTGATATTTGGGGGCAGTGTGTTCTGATAGGGAGTTGAAGTCAGCGGAAATCAGAACCAGTTTAAAGTTTTGAGAACCCAATGGTCTGACGTAATCAGAAACTAATTGATCCTGAAGCAGCTTGAGAGGTTGTGACTCTTCCATGGACAGACGTTGAGTCAGGTCAGATCGAGATGATAGACCTGAGTCACCCATGTCCGGACCATCCACATGGTCGTTCGACATAGCACACACTTTTGGAGATCCGAGCGTTAAATGTGCAGACTTGTCTTGTCCTCTATCTCTATATTAGAGGCTTTTAGAGACTTATTGTCAGAGATATACAAACTACCTGCGAAAACTGGATAAAACGTACATGCGATGGATTTTAACGTTAAATCCGGTTTGTGGCCACGATGAATAAGGGCTCCTAGGTAATCTCACGAGAATCTTGTCGTTACGAGATTTTCCGGCTTTTACTGGCCTGTAAACGAGCACCATGAAAAAGATACCAATATCACTCGTTCTATTTTTTATGAAGACCAATATACACTGGGTCTTCCGCATATTCCCAGTTATATGCCTGCTCATCCAAATGCCAAGTCAGGATCTCCAGCCTAAATTGTTTTGCAATATACCTGATAATCATCGTAATGACCTGTTGAAACATTAAGTATTGTTGACTATGCATGAATTTGGCCAGTGTATATTGATCTACAATCACGCCAAGGGATATTAAACTGACAAAGACCATATTCAAAACATCTTTCCGAGGCAAGGGCGTTAACTGACTATACAAGTCCAGTTTTAACCCTTGCCGAACGAAGCTGGAATTTCGTGGCTCGACCGTAGCGCCACCAGTGGCTATTATGAGTTATGTTCCTTAGATGTCCCTCCTATTGACCAATCAGATTCCACCTCATATATACTTCAAATGCCGGCGCCCAGTCAATCTGATCAAGTTAATCGAAGAAAAGTTTCACTTTTCCAGCCCAGATACCCAGTGCATGTGGATTGTAAGCACAACACTTGAGCACGTTGATTACAAACATGAACGATTTGGAAAATATCTGTCGACGCCCATTTTTGAAGATACACATGTTTTGCAAATCCTGCAGACGACCGAAATCTGCAGGACAGTCACCAGGTTGTTTGCGAAGAGGATGTCGATTTCCATACGTGATTTTGATTGGACTATGCACAGACCCGTTTAGTCCAGCTAAAATATAGTCTTGCTCCGAAATTCCAGCCTGGTTAGGCAAGGGTGGAAACTGGACTTGCCTCGGAAAGATGTATTCAAAACAACAAAGATTATTCACAAACACTTCACTGATTTGATGCTTCCTTGCTATCTAAATCAAACATGGTTAGCCTTTTGGTTGGCAGTGGGTTTATAATAATAATGCATGTATATCATATACTGAACAAAAACAATTAGGGATTATGTATATTCCGGGGGATATGTTTTGTAGTGAACACTGATCACACAATTTCATAGAAAATATCCCCCAATATATACGATCGATGGCGTGGGGAGGCTTGGTGGTTAAAGCACTCGTTGAGATGGTGAGGGCTTAGGTTCCATTCTCTACATCAATAAAATGTGTGAAGTCCATTCTTGGTGTCTCCCGCGGTCATAAGATTGGACTATTGCTTTTAAAAGAGGCGCATGAAGCATAATCACTCACTCACTCACTCACTCACTCACTCAAACATCGGCATAGATATGCCGAGTACCTTGCGACTTCATGTCTGTCGACACTAGACCTGGTCGAATTGGCAGTTGGTGTAGGTTAGTTCAGTTGTTCAACAGTACTTTAATTGTCTGCTAAAATTGTATGCAGCCTATATCTATCGAAAAGTTAATGACTATACCCTTGACAAGATAGACACAATTTTTATGGATAACAACTTCTTTAATACTGTAAAAAGCGACGTAACGGTATAAGGATCTATACCGAAAAGTCGCTTTTTACAGTATTAAAGAAGTTGTTATCCATAAAAATGGTGTCTATCTTGTCATCCGCCAACTTCTAAGTAATGCCTATCAAACAAGTTGACTATACCCTTATTGCTTCAGTATCATACAAGGCACTAATTACTTGACCTGAACTGAAAATGAGCACCAGACGAGAAGCACAACCCCCTTTTCAGTGTTAGAACATGTTTAAATATCTAAAGACTCTGTGATACAAACACAGCCACAAAGAGCGAGGGGCGATCCTTCTCGATCAGTAAGGCGTAGATGTACATTATAGTAAGTGAAGTGGTCGTGAAATACCCATTGTTCCGACACCAGTTTTGTAGCTGTTGCTACTACCACAGGTGTATAGATTCGTGTTTTCCATCGCAGATTCAGCTTGTAAACGCTAAAGTAGAAGACAGCAACACGGCGGGATAGAGCAAATGTCCCCTGAATTAGTTTACACTAAATTACAACTTGAAGATATCTAATGACCAGACCTTGATACTCGGATGAAAGCCGAAAGGTCGTGTGATTAACCGTCTTGTCCTTTGATGAACTGCCTTGTTTGCCTATTTATGATTGAGTTGTCATGCACTCTCATGAGCACCACCCACCAGCGGTGGGACACGTATCCTAAATCTCCTACTCTTAAAGTCAAAATGGCAACGTTGCAGATTTTAATACCTTAGGGCATGCTTGATCACAAATGCTTGAGCAAGATTGGATTTGAGAAACGGAAATAGCGTAAAACAGACGATGAAAAACGACAGTCAAAATCGTTCCCAAACGAAATAATTCCGCCGATTACCATGACGATCGGGCCGACGACCAGTGTGCCTGTCGAATAGATCACGTCTTTTTTGTCTGCTCATCCATTTGATTACTGTGTCCACACAACTTATGTAACAACACTGAAGATGCATGTATTGCGTGGAATAGGGCCGAGGGCAGCCGGTACTTTATTACCCAAACATGATGTTAGTAATAAAACGCTAGTTACGGATTGGTAATTGTTATTTAAAATTATTTTTTCACAATTTCAAAATCAGAGGTCGTTTCTCACATTCAACAATGTGTGAAATGTTGTAATATTTTTTGGACTAAGAGAAATAGCAGAAACAGTATTTATGTATAACGGCTTAGAATCACAAGTAGATAAACACTGCAAACAGCCAATGAAAACAGTTGTCAGCGCTATGCTGGAAGCTTTGGGCCACGCGCCCCAAATGATTTGTTTTCGAAGCCGATTACGGAGCGTGTGATTTCAGCACTTTCACTTTGACATTTAAATACTTTCTACGAATCTTACGAATTTTTCTCATTCGGAAATTGTCTAAATGTATCTGGAAAAACAAAATGGCCATAATTGTTTTCACTCTGCCTGCCCTTTAGGTTAACCGTAGCTAAGGTTGTTCTGTGAAAGATATATTTTTACATATTTTACGTATTTGTGTCTCACATAAGTATGTTAAATTATTAAGTCTTATAAGACTTCTATATGAATGAAACACAAAACGTGCAAGTATTGCCTAGGGTGTGTAACGGCACTGTTAGTAAGGGGTTACTGTGCTGAGCTCCCCGAACGGAGTAACCCCGCGAGGATGGTGAACTTTCGGGAAGGGAGACAACCAAAGGAATAGGTGAGTTATTCCCCTTGGGTAGAAACATGGTGGATTTTCATGCTCAAGCCATACATTTTCTATATTTCTTGCATTTTATAGTGATATTGGGTATGTATATGTAAACGCAAATATGACAGCGCGTTCCTGCATCCAAAGAGTGAAATGTCGCTACACAGAATCGGAAGGTACGACTAGGTCTAATGATGAGCTGTGTTAGAGTGATGGCTATGGTACGTTGTTCGATTTACCTCGTCCTGAGATTGAGCACTAGATGTATGTAACTGTCAATGCTTTGTCTAGACGTCTGTGCTGTATGGTTTGTTTAATATCATGAGTGAGGGAGTAGTCGCCAATGTAAACCTAAATTCCTCATGACCAAACGACAAGAATTCAAAGGCGTCGTCTGATCATACGTTTTCGGACGGCCATGTTTATCGCGATTACTCGCGCAATAACGAGGGGTGTGACATCACACAGACATTGTTTATACTCAGATGATGGCTTGTCTTTAAGAGAAAGTTGTCTTTTATAAGTGAAGGAGATGATTTACAGTTGTTCGTGTGATTATTTATAGAGAAAAATATGAATGTTGTTTAGCGTCCGAAACCCATAACACGAGGGAAAGTAATATAATGAAATAGAACGATTTGAGTCAGGGCCCCAAACCGTTGAATATCACTGAATGTCGTTACGTGTATACTATAATTTAAGTTTATCCAGATTTGCGATGCTAATGATTGTAACAGGAAGAGTATGGTGGCCGAGTGGGGACATCGCTTTCTCGCTCTATCGCTTTCTCGCGGTATACCAATATTCCCTCTTGGCCACTGTAGGGATCGCAAGAGTCATGTGTTTCTATACGATAAAAAGTATATACTTAAAACAACATTAATGAATTGTAAACCTGACCTCAGTGGGGGTGGCTTGGGTGGGTTTTATTCATAAAAGAGCTGACGTTTTCCAATCACATTTTCAAATTATACATGTGGAGGGACTGTTGAAATTTTCTCACTATCTACTCAAACATAATTTAACGGAACACCTTTAGAATACAGGGTCCCGTTCCTCAAAGCGATCTTAGCACTACGATGATCGTAAACCTATGTTAAAGTATGGGACTTACGATCACCTTAGTGCTAAGATCGCTTTGAGGAACGGGGCCATGTACCACAACTTCTCGTGGGGACTATCTCTGACGGGACACATGTCTCGAAGACAAACAACCAGTTTTTGTGAGAATCCGTGATCGTAAATTAGGGGATCCAAGGGCTAAGGATGGAGGCGGCGACATTTGGATGTGTTCAGCGCCAATATAATAGGTTCCCTCCCATAACGTAGACCTCGAAAATGCAGACCTCCCAAAAAGCAATTAAACTTAGCTCACTAATTAATTGGGCCCTGCCTCAATATAAACTAAAAAACTTCAAGGCCCTATAGGCGTATTCCTAATCAAAACAGATCTAACAAGTATTTGTCACAGAGTGACGAAATATCCCCCGCCTGTACACCATAGTACCAAATATGAAGACAATCCAGCGATTAGTTCTTGAGATATTGTGGCAACACCGTTTTCCAACTCCAAAAACAGATTTGCCTGCTGTGACCTTGAAAATGGGGTCAAGGTCACCAAATCTGACAGGTGTATGCGGTGTCTGTATATACACTATAGTTCCAAATATGAAGACAATCCAGCGATTAGTTCTTGAGATATCGCGGCAACACTGTTTTCTAACTCCAAAAGCAGATTTGCCTGCTGTGACCTTGAAAATGGGATCAAGGTGACCAAAACCGACTGGTGTCTGCGGAGTCTGTATATACACCATAGTTCCAAATATGAAGACAATCCAGTGTTTAGTTCTTGAGATATCGCGGCAACACCGTTTTCCAACTCTAAAAGCAGATTTGTCTGCTGTGACCTTGAAAATGGGATCAAGGTCACCAAAACCGACTGGTGTCTGCGGAGTCTGTATATACACCATAGTTCCAAATATGAAGACAATCCAGTGTTTAGTTCTTGAGATATCGCGGCAACACCGTTTTCCAACTCCAAAAGCAGATATGCCTGCTGTGACCTTGAAAATGGGGTCAAGGTCACCAAAACCGACTGGTGTCTGCGGAGTCTGTATATACACCATAGTTCCAAATATGAAGACATTCCAGAGATTAGTTCTTGAGATATTGCGGCAACACCGTTTTCCAACTCCAAAAGCAGATATGCCTGCTGTGACCTTGAAAATGGGGTCAAGGTCACCAAAACCGACTGGTGTCTGCGGAGTCTGTATATACACCATAGTTCCAAATATGAAGACAATCCAGTGTTTAGTTCTTGAGATATCGCGGCAACAAACAGGTGGGACGTACGGACGGACGTACGGACGGACGGACAGACGGACGTACGGACGGACGTACGGACGGTCGTGAATACTATATCCCCCGCTTCGCGCTTTCGCGCGGCGGGGGATAATTAAGCGCATCTAAAAACTAATTAATCTACCAATCCAAAATCCATTAAACATACAAACACCCACCTCACCCGACTCCCTTAGGTCCCTCTTCCACCCACCTCGGCATTTATTCCAAATTTAAAAATTCCAAAAATTCAATATAAGCAACCCCTAAAAGCCCCCTCTTGGGTTGCACACACCACTTTCACCCTTTTCGGAATACACTAAATGGTCTGGCCAGGCCCGTGTGCGAAATACGCTACAGTCGGAAAGCGCAAGTTAATCTTCTATATCAGTCAGTCAGTCAGATCTATTCGAGGGCCTATCCCCTACAGTAAACACATCAAAATTCGCGGATGATGGTGCCCTCTGGATCCGCACTAAAAGCATTAAAATGGCCCAAAATTTTACTCCAAAAATCTCTTAATAAAATACAACAATGGACTGACAAATGGGGCTTCTCCCTTAACTCAGAAAAAACAATTCTATATAAGCAACCCCTAAAGCCCCCTCTTGGGTTGCACACACCACTTTCGCCCCTTTCGGAAACATTAAATGGCCAGGCCGGGCCCGTGTGCGAAATACGCATCAGTCGGAAAGCGCACGTTAAATCTCCAAAGTAAGTAAGTAAGTAAGCTTCAACCTCGGCCAATTAAGCTATGGCCAGACTTACGAAAGTTGAGTATGTCTTGTCCCAGAAAGGTGCCCCACAAGTTCTCCTAGACGGCTACACATATGCTAAGTACAGGACGAAGAATGAAAATGTGTCCTGGAGGTGTGTGAACAGATCTTGCAGTGGCAAGTGCACCACAGTCAGAGACTGTCAGCACCGCCAACCAGGAAGGTTGTCTACAGAGAGAAAGATGATAAACAAGTGAAAATGACTGATAATCATAAATGACAATGAAATAACATTTGAATAAAAAATTGTGAAATCTACCCAGCTTTCTTTCTTGTTACATGGGTGATACCATTTTACTTAATCAAGGGTACAGGGTACTTATTACTGATGCAACCAGCCATAACGAGTGTTGTTTTAACGGGTCTGCGTTTTGGCAGGTCTACGTTTTGGGAAGATACCATATAATATACCTAATAAACTGTATTCTTGTGCATAATAATAAAAATCAATGAACCGAAAAATAAAAATAATATATGTATATTAGTTTACCATTTTAGCCACTTGAATTACGAAAAAAAAACGAAGTAAAAATTATATTGAAAATATAAGTGCTTTCATAAACTAGCCCTTGCAATAAAATGCGCCGCCGCAGTAAACAAATATTCAAAACGCTCAACATCGCTGGGCGTATTTAATGATAATGCGTATACAGATGATAGATCACTGGGAGGAGCTTATGTACACTCGATGACGTTTCGCCGGCGTTAATGGCAACAAAATACATACTACAAATTCCGTTATAGGGTATTGTCACGTGTTTGAAAAGTTTGTAGTACTCTATTCTAAAGATAGACAAAAAACAAACATTTCCAGGATTTGAACACACAACTATAAAACCTGCAAACCCGAAAACAAATCTGGAAACATAATATTTATCAAATTGAACAGTCAAATCAAATGTTATCAAATAACACCGCTTATTAGCGCTGAGTAGTGTACTTCCTTAAAAACAACACTTTCAAGATTTACAGGACAACTATTCAAAAGAGGTTAAAGAACACTCGATTCTTTCATATGACTCTGGTTAGTCATGAGAGAAAGCTATATTTCCCATAATGCCATACATTGAAACGGTTTTCAGTGATCCATTCCTATAATTCTCACCGCTATTTTGCCTCTTATAATTAGATTTGTTCAACATCTCGTAGTAAATAAATATGTTACATGTACATACATAATGCTATCTCGTTTAGTTTGTATGTTTAGTTTGACAAATAATTGCCAGTATTATCAGCCACTATTTGTTTGGTTTGCAATGTCCAAAGAATTATTTTGTCGGTCAACAGATTTGGAGTTGAAGCCGAATATGTGCTCGTCCGATTTCGGGATGGCAACTATATTTATAAAGATGCATGTACATTATGCAGACAAAAGTTATATATGTACAAAGTTATGTTTCCCTTACAGGTCGATCAGATTTGTCTCTCTACCTTCAGTCCCATATACGACTTTTGAGAGCGTCATTGACCATCATTCCTTGCACAATAGAAATGCGTTGTAATTATTATTTAAAAACAACTCGTTTCTTATAATTTCTTTCGATCAAACTGTCTTCGGGAATTACATTTAATGCTATAGTGCTTGTAAAATAGAGTTTAACTTTCCCACCAGGGGAGACTAGATATCCGATAATAACATCGGCTCAAGAAGGAATATACATATTTATGTAATACTTCTTTATCTATTAAACTGTATGGTTAACACTTGTACGTTCTGATGTGAGTTGTGTAGTTATCTACCACATATATACACAGACAATGAGTCAGACACACACACACATACACACACATACATAATTTTGACAAAGATTTAGATTTGCACATGACAAGTTCATCATAAATCAAATGTCAAAAGAAATATTTACGGACAAAAGTATGACACATTGTAACATAATATTCCACTCAAAACAATATTGCTTTACAGCGATCAAGGGAGCGAGGGAGCAAAAAGGATGTCCCCTCTCGGCCACCACAGTAGAGGGGTTATAACGAGCTTTCTTGTTTCTATGGAGTGCCTGTGAACTCACTGGGCATTGTGACCACCAATGTGAGCCGTATCGCTGAGATCGTTTTGTGAATAGGGTCCAGTTCTTCCCCGGAATACTCGTGAAGTAGGCCTACATAATATGTCTATTATATTAGGTTACTGTCATATTTCAGATCTCAGCCTTGTAAAGCAGATTAAACTCGCTGTGGCACTAGCTGTTATCCGGTCTAGGCCTCCTTCAAGAACTGCCAAGGAACAAACAGAGTATCTGTCATCCTTGTTCATGACCTCACAACACAAGTGGCAGGAGAGATGGGAGAATGCCCAAGAGGAAATTTTAAATTTAAAACAACAATTGCTGATGTCACACTCTGGGTCGCTGTCTTCAGAAATTACAGGTACACATGGATAATATTTTGCAGAACTATTCCAAATTTTGAGATAGGTGCTGATCTTATTCAACATAATCGTTAGATTTCCTCATCTTCGACTCTCTCTATCCACATTATTAGGGCATAATTCTTGTTTGTTAGTGTACATTGATACATATGAATTATGATATAATTTAATTATTACATCATTCAAAATGTAATTTCTCAATGACAATATTGTTAGACAGGGTAAAGCTTTGTCTACAGGGAGTGCTCAACATGTTGTTTTCATATAAATGGCAGGGGAGGAGAGCATGTTTGACAGCCAGTCGCTCTTCCCAACCCCTCCTTCCTCATCAGAGGCCAGTGACAGAGATCCTTCCATGCTAGTCCAGAGAGGAACTCTCGGTACAGACATGGCATTCCTGAAGAGCATCATCAACCTTGACAGATCTAGCGCTAGAGAGGAGAAGGTGACCCATTATTCACACGACTGCGACTTGACTGTATCCAGGAGCGACGTTACATGGGATACTGTGGATCACAGCCTGAGGTGTGTGGGGGAGATGTTGTGTGACCCCGCCAGACTCCTCACGACATCTTTCCTTCCGCAAGCATTGACCAGCGTGGTCAGTGTACTGGAACAGGAATCTGCTGACGGCAAACTGCAACACTGTCGCCGGACACTCCTTAATGTACTCTCTAGCATTATACAGAGAGTTTTAGCTACTGACAGAATCCGCCAGGTAAGCAAAAGGAAACGTGCACACACACTTCAGCTGCTAGAATGGATTTCAATATATCAGTGGCAGTTTGTTGTTTAACGCCGCACTCATTCCAGCTATATGACGGCGGTCTGTAAATAATCGAGTCTGGACGAACAATCCAGTGATTGACATCATGAGTATCGATCTATACAATTGGGATACGATGACATGCATCAACCAAGTCAGCAAGCCTGACCGCCCGATCCCGTTAGTTGCCTCTTACGGCAATCATGGGTTTCAGAAGACCTATTCTACCCTGGATCTTCTGTGGCAGTGGTTTAGTGTGTGCTAAAACTCCCAGTTATGCTGAAAAGAATGTTGTAAACTATGTACGACCAATCATATTTTTAAATGGTGTAACATGTAAGGCTGTTTGCCTAGTGACTTTATCTAGCATGACTAGGAAGAATACCACAATATTCTGTCAAGTCCTATGTTGGTATGGATGTATTGGTCTCTCAAAAATTGATGACTGTCATTTCCAGAGTGGTGAAATTTCCAGGCTGCTTCAGCTACTGCCCTGCTTTTACCAGACCAAGTCCCTGGCTCTGCTACAGGAGGTTCTGTATATGTTCTGCCACCACATTGAACAATTCGCATGTCATCTCAGACAGGCACACTGTGCTACAGTAGACTTCTGCCCAATTATGGCTGAAAACGTGTATGATATCATCGTTGTCATGGAGACGTGTGCACACAACTCAGTGTTACAGACTACCAGGGCAGGACACATTGTGTGTGGCCAGGTACAGGAGCGCCTGGAGCGATGTCTGTTGCATCTGACTCGGAAATACCCTCTCTTGGCCCATGCCATCTGGCGGGTGACCAACTCGCTGGAGCTTTGTGTGACCAAAACTTCATATGGACTTGTGTAGATTACTGGGTTGATGGCAGTGTCGGTGTACAAGAACTTGTCAAAACAGGGATGATATATTCGACTGAGCGCAGCTAAATGGTTAAAAGGAATGACAGTATCATCTGATTGGCAGTTTGAACAATGTTAAAACGTCAAAACGTTAGGAAGTGGATACACAGTACATCCAATGTGCGTAGGATCCTGGACAGTAAACGCATGGGAAGTGGATACACAGTACATCCAAAGTGCATAGGATCCTGGACAGTAAACGCGTGGGAAGTGGATACACAGTACATCCAAAGTGCGTAGGATCCTGGACAGTAAACGCGTGGGAAGTGGATACACAGTACATCCAAAGTGCGTAGGATCCTGGACAGTAAACCCGTGGGAAGTGGATACACAGTACATCCAAAGGACGTAGGGTACTGACAGTCAAAGCCTGGGAAAGTGGATATTTAGTACATCCAAAGGGCGTAGGGTACAGACAGTCAAAGCCTGGGAAAGTGGATATTTAGTACATCCAAAGGGCGTAGGATCCTGGACAGTAAACGCGTGGGAAGTGGATACACAGTACATCCAAAGGACGTAGGGTACTGACAGTCAAAGCCTGGTAAAGTGGATATTTAGTACATCCAAAGGACGTAGGGTACTGACAGTCAAAGCGTGGGAAAGTGGATATTTAGTACATCCAAAGGGCGTAGGATCCTGGACAGTAAACGCGTGGGAAGTGGATACACAGTACATCCAAAGGACGTAGGGTACTGACAGTCAAAGCCTGGTAAAGTGGATACACAGTACATCCAAAGGACGTAGGGTACTGACAGTCAAAGCCTGGTAAAGTGGATATTTAGTACATCCAAAGGGCGTAGGGTACTGACAGCCAAAGCCTGGGAAAGTGGATACACAGTACATCCAAAGGACGTAGGGTACTCACAATCAAAGCGTGGGAAAGTGGATATTTAGTACATCCAAAGGACGTAGGGTACTGACAGTCAAAGCCTGGGAAAGTGGATACACAGTACATCCAAAGGACGTAGGGTACTGACAGTCAAAGCGTGGGAAAGTGGATACACAGTACATCCAAAGGACGTAGGGTACTGACAGTCAAAGCCTGGGAAAGTGGATACACAGTACATCCAAAGGACGTAGGGTACTGACAGTCAAAGCGTGGGAAAGTGGATACACAGTACATCCAAAGGGCGTAGGGTACTGACAGTCAAAGCCTTGGAAAGTGGATACACAGTACATCCAAAGGGCGTAGGGTACTGACGGTCAAAGCCTGGGAAAGTGGATACACAGTACATCCAAAGGACGTAGGGTACTGACAGTCAAAGCGTGGGAAAGTGGATACACAGTACATCCAAAGGACGTAGGGTACTGACAGTCAAAGCCTGGGAAAGTGGATACACAGTACATCCAAAGGACGTAGGGTACTGACAGTCAAAGCCTGGGAAAGTGGATATTTAGTACATCCAAAGGACGTACGGTACTGACAGTCAAAGCCTGGGAAAGTGGATACACAGTACATCCAAAGGACGTAGGGAACTGACAGTCAAAGCCTGGGAAAGTGGATATTTAGTACATCAAAAGGGCGTATGATCCTGGACAGTCAAAGCGTGGGAAAGTGGATGCACAGTACATCCAAAGGACGTAGGGTACTGACAGCCAAAGCCTTGGAAAGTGGATACACAGTACATCCAAAGGCCGTAGGGTACTGACAGTCAAAGCGTGGTCAAGTGGATATTTAGTACATCCAAAGGACATAGGGCACTGACAGTCAAAGCGTGGGAAAGTGGATACACAGTACATCCAAAGGACGTAGGGTACTGACAGTCAAAGCCTGGGAAAGTGGATACACAGTACATCCAAAGGACGTAGGGCACTGACAGTCAAAGCCTGGGAAAGTGGATACACAGTACATCCAAAGGACGTAGGGTACTGACAGTCAAAGCCTGGTAAAGTGGATATTTAGTACATCCAAAGGACGTAGGGTACTGACAGTCAAAGCGTGGTAAAGTGGATATTTAGTACATCCAAAGGACGTAGGGTACTGACAGTCAAAACCTGGGAAAGTGGATACACAGTACATCCAAAGGACGTAGGGTACTGACAGTCAAAGCCTGGGAAAGTGGATACACAGTACATCCAAAGGGCGTAGGGTACTGACAGTCAAAGCCTTGGAAAGTGGATATTTAGTACATCCAAAGGACGTAGGGTACTGACAGTCAAAGCGTGGGAAAGTGGATATTTAGTACATCCAAAGGGCGTAGGATCCTGGACAGTAAAAGCGTGGGAAGTGGATACACAGTACATCCAAAGGACGTAGGGTCCTGACAGTCAAAGCCTGGAAAAGTGGATATTTAGTACATCCAAAGGACGTAGGGTACTGACAGTCAAAGCGTGGGAAAGTGGATACACAGTACATCCAAAGGGCGTAGGGTACTGACAGTCAAAGCCAGGGAAAGTGGATATTTAGTACATCCAAAGGGCGTAGGATCCTGGACAGTAAAAGCCTGTGAAAGTGGATACTTAGTACATCCAAAGGACGTCGGGTACTGACAGCCAAAGCCTGGGAAAAGGGATATTTAGTACATCCAAAGGGCGTAGGGTACTGACAGCCAAAGCCTTGGAAAGTGGATACACAGTACATCCAAAGGGCGTAGGGTACTGACAGGCAAAGCCTGGGAAAGTGGATATTTAGTACATCCAAAGGACGTACGGTACTGACAGTCAAAGCCTGGGAAAGTGGACATATAACACATCCAAAGGGCGTAGGGTACTGACAGTTAATGCCTGGGAAAGTGGATACACAGTACATCCAAAGGGCGTAGGGTACTGACAGTCAAAGCGTGAGAAAGTGGATATTTAGTACATCCAAAGGGCGTAGGGTACTGACAGTCAAAGCGTGGGAAAGTGGATACACAGTACATCCAAAGGACGTAGGGTACTGACAGCCAAAGCCTGGGAAAAGGGAAATTTAGTACATCCAAAGGGCGTAGGGTACTGACAGCCAAAGCCTTGGAAAGTGGATACACAGTACATCCAAAGGGCGTAGGGTACTGACAGGCAAAGCCTGGGAAAGTGGATATTTAGTACATCCAAAGGACGTACGGTACTGACAGTCAAAGCCTGGGAAAGTGGACATATAACACATCCAAAGGGCGTAGGGTACTGACAGTTAATGCCTGGGAAAGTGGATACACAGTACATCCAAAGGGCGTAGGGTACTGACAGTCAAAGCGTGAGAAAGTGGATATTTAGTACATCCAAAGGGCGTAGGGTACTGACAGTTAAAGCATAGGAAAGTGGATACACAGTACATCCAAAGGGCGTAGGGTACTGACAGTCAAACGTGGGAAAGGACCTGCCAAACAGTATATTATACGCACTTATCGGAAGTACTTGTCAATCACTACATATGTTTCACGTCTTCTAACATATTTACGTTTTACACGCCACCGGAAACATAACCGGCAATTATACGTCTTGTGGCCACGCCTACTAAACATTTACATAATCATATAAAATGCGCTCAAAAAGATGATCTTGACATGCAGATAACGCCACGCCATATAATCGAAAATACAATTCAAAGCCACGTCAAACCAAACTCAATCACCACTGTAACAGCTGGTGTACGTTAATTTAATCTACAAGAAAAACATTTTATTCGGATGTATATTAGAATTCTATGACCACCACCACTATATTCTCTACATTATAATTTTACACAAGGATTTGTAGAACGCATTACTGTGGAGATTCGATTTTTGGGCAACAGCTTCACACTTCTGCCAAGCTGACTATGTACATAATACATTAAACACGACTGGGGATCTGGGGACACTTGATACCTGCTGGGTAATTGATTCTCCCTGGAGTATCACTGACAGCGGTTGTCTTTTTTGGTTATGTAGTGTCAGTTTACATATTGTGTTGGGTAAAAGCTGACATGTTTTGCTATTCTTCAAATGTTAAGCGATGAGAATAACTTGTCGAAAATGTTTTCTCATCGTTCTGTTAAGTTTCTTGTCAATACTGATGTATTTACGGTCTAGTACTAGAAGTAGCTATAATATTTACCGACCTCGGTTAGCTGAACATAGGGCGCACAAGTGGTTGAGTGAACATCATGAAAACCACCAAGCAGCTCGCGCCAACCCGACAAACTCCATACAAAGAAAGGACACTTTTGACAACACACACAACTCTTCCGACTGCAGAACAGGCATCCGATTTTCCGATGTACCCCTTTCTCTGACGGCACTAGCAAGTTTTCCCGGGACAGGCAATACCTGGGTAAGGCACCTCATCGAGCGAATGACAGGTGAGAATTGTTGATGTCGGAGAAAATGATACTTTATTATGGTAAGAACGTTCCTAGTTGATGTATGTCCATGAGAATTGTCAGCTGGAATATTCCTAGTTGATGCATGTCAGTTGGAACATTTCTAGCTGATGCATGTCAGCTGGAACATTCCTAGTTGATGCATGTCAGCTGGAACATTCCTAGTTGATGCATGTCAGCTGGAACATTCCTTGTTGATGCATGTCAGCTGGAATATTCCTAGTTGATGCATGTCAGTTGGAAAATTTCTAGCTGATGCATGTCAGCTGGAATATTCCTAGTTGATGCATGTCAGCTGGAACATTCCTAGTTGATGCATGTCAGCTGGAACATTCTTAGTTGATGCATGTCAGCTAGAACATTCCAAGTTGATGCATGTCAGCTGGTGCATTTCTAGTTGATGTTTTTTTCGTACGTCAAAATGATTTGTAAACACCATAAGGAGGAAGGGGGAAAACGCGCGCCACCCCGCTGCGCCCCCACTCTAGATCGCGTACGGAGAGAAGAACAGACAACTCCTTGATGAGGAAATATCCGGTGCGATGATAATCTGAACCTTGAAATTTGATGAACAGTGATTGCGAAAGGCATCAATTGACCTTCCCTTTTCTTCTCTCTGGTACAAGGGCTTGCAACAGGCTCCGTCCATCATGACAGATCCTTGCTGGATGTGTTCTGCGGAGAAGAGCGAGCTGACCATTCCGTTGTGGCTATCAAGACACACCTGAGATATCCCGACAACACCTTTACACCTGACAAGGTGCTGCTGATCATCAGAAACCCATACCACGCCATTGTCGCCAACTTCAACAGGGTATTCTCGGGACAACACACAGGCACTGCACCTATACAGGCCTGGCAGAAATGTGAGCCCATGATTCAATGTATAACGCATATGTGGGCCGTCATGTTGGCTCCTAATATGATCGATAAGAAAAGTGCCAACGAGAGTCTATATCACGGACGGCTGTTGCATTATTAATTTGGGCCACATTGCTAATAGACTGGAATAATGGGATGGTCATGAACTAGGTGTTCATGGTTGCACACTATGTGAAGTTTACTACTTTGGTTATCCATTCTATTTGATTCTTGAAGCAAAACGCATTTAAAAGTAATAGCTAAATCAAATGTTAGGATATTTTTTGGTGGCTGTTATCAAATCAGAAGCTTCTTGATGTGATCTAACTAAAATAAAACATCAAGTTTAGTTGTAGCTCAACAAGTGTATTTGATATTTCTTTTAAGATTGGGATTCTGAAAGCAGCCGTTTCCGACGTGCCTGGCTTCCGTTCTACAGGTCGTGGTTGCAGGCGGACCACGTGATGCCGATAGTCTACGAGAATATCCAGGCTAACCTGGAGAAAGAGCTGGCTCGTATTCTGTCGTTTCTTGGCGTGGTCGGAGATGTCAGGCGTGCTGTTGTTGACCCAGAAGGAAGCTTCCACAGGCAACCTATTAAGTTTGCGTCGTCACTCCAGCAGTATACAGTATCTCAGAGGCGGCGTGTCAACAGAATCATTGACCACACCCAAATCATTTTCTCGAAAACATTCTCATACGAAAGCTATAGTTACAATATGACGGAGTGGAAATTATGAAAGATGTCAATTTTATCCTGAATTGGAAAATATTCGATTGTGTATAGTCAATTAGAAGTTTCAGTTCACAATAACAACCTCTGATTGAAACAGATGAGCTTCGCCTTCGGTTTCAACTAGAATTTAGGGTCGTCAAATCTACAACATGTATGTGCAACATTCGGGAGACTATACAAAGATTCTCTGGTGACATGTAACCCTTGTACTCCCTGGTGACATGTACCCCTTGTACTCCCTGGTGACATGTACCCCATGTACTCCCTGGTGACATGTACCCCTTGTACTCCCTGGTGACATGTACCCCATGTACTCCCTGGTGACATGTACCCCTTGTACTCCCTGGTGACATGTACCCCTTGTACTCCCTGGTGACATGTACCCCATGTACTCCCTGGTGACATGTACCCCTTGTACTCCCTGGTGACATGTACCCCTTGTACTCCCTGGTGACATGTACCCCATGTACTCCCTGGTGACATGTACCCCATGTACTCCCTGGTGACATGTACCCCATGTACTCCCTGGTGACATGTACCCCTTGTACTCCCTGGTGACATGTACCCCTTGTACTCCCTGGTGACATGTACCCCATGTACTCCCTGGTGACATGTACCCCATGTACTCCCTGGTGACATGTACCCCTTGTACTCCCTGGTGACATGTACCCCTTGTACTCCCTGGTGACATGTACCCCATGTACTCCCTGGTGACATGTACCCCATGTACTCCCTGGTGACATGTACCCCTTGTACTCCCTGGTGACATGTACCCCTTGTACTCCCTGGTGACATGTACCCCTTGTACTCCCTGGTGACATGTACCCCATGTACTCCCTGGTGACATGTACCCCATGTACTCCCTGGTGACATGTACCCCTTGTACTCCCTGGTGACATGTACCCCTTGTACTCCCTGGTGACATGTACCCCTTGTACTCCCTGGTGACATGTACCCCTTGTACTCCCTGGTGACATGTACCCCATGTACTCTCTGGTGACATGTACCCCATGTACTCCCTGGTGACATGTATCCCTTGTACTCCCAGGTGACATGTACCCCCACAGTAGACAGTATGTGCTTCTTCCTTACTGAATGATGAAATACACTTCCAATACATGTAATACGTGTAATATTTTAATGAGTTTAGTTTCGTTATAACCGTAGTTTACTGTAATTTGCGTGTGCTCGTAGCGTCACTACCTCAAGCTACGACGGTCAGTATCAAATACTAGTATCCATGTCAAGCAAAAACAAAACATTACAGGCATATCGAATTCCTTTTGCTTTTAAGGAACAATACTTTTGTCGTAAAATAAAATTATTCTAGAAATATAAAACGTCAATGCTAGAAAATACCCAGTCTCGTTTTTCAACGAAACAGATTCCATTGGGCGTAAAATACAAAATAGCTGTGAAAATTATATGAATGAATGACTGAAAATCAATGATGACACCAGCTGTTCGCAAAGAGAGCAAGTCAGCCTCAGATGAATATACAATATAAGCTCCTACAATTCATGTGTGCAAGCTAGAACCTTGTCAACTACCCTCGTGTAAAATATCTGTTCATGAAGAACGGACTAACCGAGGGTAATGATATCTGGAACGGTTTCTGGAAAGGAAGTAGTTATTTGGATTCCAATAATGCACAGCGCCGGGAAAGGTACCATACATCATCATTTCCTTATAGAAATAAAATAGAAATAAAATAATCTATAAACATTTAATGAAGATAAAAACAATTGTTCAACAAGGTTTTATTTTATTTAAATGACAAAACCTTTCTGTTAAGGATAAAGCACTCCTGGGTTTTGGTTGAAAAACAAAACTGCGAGGAGTGTTTTATCCAACATATAAACCATCTCAAAACAATAAGAAAACATCGAGATACCTTATCTTGGCAATAGTGTGTCGTGGATGAAAGCATGCGGGAGAAAAACCAGGTGCAGCATACACAGAACGAAGTCATGACGTGTGTGTAAAATTTAACAACCATTCATCAAATGCCCCAGTGGCTCACAAAATGGACACAATATGCGAGGCTGCAGGTTCGATTCAGATTCACGTGATTTCGAATTTTCATATAAAAATATAGTGACTTCTAACCAATCAAAACTCAACATTATATTCATATCAAAAGGCCAGTTTATGAAAGATAAATTGTTAAACCTAGGTCTTACAATTCAAATGTAAAACCTCTGAGCAGTTCTCACTTGGAAGTAGTACTTCTTACAAGGTTACTATGAGATAGGAAGATGCTATTGACCAAAGTGGCAGGAGGTTTATATATAATCATAACAAGAAATCACTGCAAAATGCAGCGTCCATTGTTCAATTCGACTGTATTATAAGCATGTGTCAATGAATCACTCTCAAATAGGTTTCTAATGTAAAACTATTCGTATTTCGTCAGTTTGTAAAGAGTGGACAAATAAATAAGTGGTGAACAGCGAAGTTGTGACCACATTAACAGGGCGGTTCAGGTGGCATATGTCTGAGAAATCGACACAACAACATGGGGGTTGAGCACATGTGTCATTCAAGCAGCGCGCACAATTTGAGCCTGCGGAGTCATTTGAGCCTTGGATGAGTGATCTCAGCCTATGAGGCCTAGAAGACACTGAGACAACTTGAGGACATAAGACCTCGTCACGATAATACACATCTGTTAAGTTGCACTGGATATTAACAAGATCTGTTAAGTCCATAAGAGGTGGTTCATCACATCATGACACTTCCTCCGCTGATTCGGATGACTTATTGAACGTAAAATCAAGTTCAACACTCATTCGGTCACAAAAGACACGGATCCGCCCATCTCTCCCTTGAAGAAGGAAAGCTAAACTTTACCCCGACACTGGGGAAGCCACTGATGACAAAACCGACACCATTGAGGCAGTGAAGACAATTAAGTTGAGGTTAAATGACGCCATCGTACTCCATGCTCGGATGCAGGACAGATATATAGAACCTTGCATGATTTACGAACTACAAGCGTACAACTTTCACATTTACTCAACAACAAAAGTTCCTGTGACACAAATATTTTAGTGTATTTTTCAAACAAGTAAAGTTTGGTTTTCAATATTGCAGTACATGTATGGAATCAAGTCACAAAAACGCAACTGCTACAGAAAAGCATGCATTCCATGCAAAAGTTGACTTTTATGCAAGCCCCATGCATTTCAAAACCCAAGAATGGGTATAAAAACGTGTGTGGGATTCCATATGCATTGATCAGCATCGTGCTGACAACAACCACTCAGAAAAACAACAAAATTACGCAATTATTCAACATTACGAAATGACACGCCTGTCCGAAAATGAGCGTCTGCGAGCCATTGGTATGCTTGAAGCAGGATCGAGTCAACGTGATATTGCAAGACAATTTGACGTCAACAGAAACACCATTTGGTGTAGATTCACTCGTTTTCACCTCAGCCACAGCGATGGACGGATTCGAGTGTACCGACGTCGAGATGAACATTAAGTCAATCAATGTGTCATGGAAGAAGATCGTTTCGGGGGCGGCAGCGTTATGGTATGGGGTCGGAATACAGCAAGACAGAGGACCCGTTTGATAGTGGTAGAGGGAAATCTCAATGGACAGCGCTATCGCGATGAGATCATCGGCCTTGTTCTACCGTTTTTGCGTCGTCATAGCCCAGGCATTACCTTCCAACGCCCGGCCTCATATCACTCGACTTGTTCAGGTTTCTCTACAACAAAACCACGTGAATGTCATCCCCTGGCCAGCTCGCTCCCCTGATCTCTCACCAATCAAGCACAAGTGGGATGCGATGTGCCTTCGACGTCAACCACCTGTTTCACAGACACTCCAGGAACTTCAAAATATGCTCCAGCAGATATGGACAGATATCCCACAGGACTTTGTGCGACGCCTGGTCCATTCCATGAGACGAAGATGTGGTGCTTGCATCCCAACCAGAGGTGGACACACATGCTATTGTTCGTGTGTTTTTATGAAATCACGCATTTTCTGAAGTCAGTATGGCAAATTAAACCATTTGAACACTTACAGGAGTCTTTTATCTGTTGCAAACCTAAATTGTTTCAGATTTGGTAAAAAACATAACTTAGCATTAAATCTTATTCAATGTCACAGGAACTTTTGTTGTTCAGTATACTACAAATACATCAGAACTCTCATGGAGAGGATATTTTGAGGTTTCTTGTCAAATAACATGTTATCTCATCCAGTGACGTGACAGAATTGATATTTAAATTAGTGGCTCAACCACCAAGTTTTTGAGGTCATAAGATGGGATGAACCTGTTATTTGACAAGAAAGATTTATTATGAATTGACCTTATATGTCTTAGCCTGAATATCAGCATCAGTCAGGCAGACTGAAACTAGTTCTAGAAAACGGTGTAATTTCACTCAATTATATTTTATGTAAACATAGTAATCATCTCTAAATACACATGCAGTTCAAACGTCCAGTGTAGGCATTGCAGGTGTCAGTTGGGAATTGCATCTTTTCATCATGCCAAGTTCCACTGATCATAGGTAAACCGTGATGCCTGTAGTTCCTTCATTCTTCAGAAACACAAATACAAAGGAGGAAAACACAAATTATCAATTTTAAAAGTTTTATTTACATGAACTGTACATATGCAGATCAACTGCTGGCATCGCACTGTCACTAGCATAAAAGATTAATAAATCAACAGCTATAAAAATAGAAGGCTATACATGATTTGGTATTCTAGATGATCTGTTGTCAGTTCAATTAAAAATCTAAGTTTGGCAGTTTTAGTTTCTGTTTCCTCGATTTTCTGTTAAAAATAAGGAAAATAAAAGCAATATACTTAAACTTGCATTTCTTGTGATGATTATGAATGGTAACCTCTTCTGATGCATGTTAACACATCAGTACATATTTAGCAAATATATCAAGATTTGTTACATAAAGATACATCTCGTTCCAATCTCAGTCAGATCTTTACTTTCACTCAATACCCCTATTTGTTGATCTGATTTTAAGTGGATACGTTTGCTGTCTATCCTACTCTCATAAGCAATACATACTACTGCAATCTGTGCCAAAATGTCCCAAAAGCTGTTTGAGGCTACAAGCCCAAACTCTGCTCTCAGCATCATTTTCCATAAATTTAGTAGAATAGTTAATATTTCTGAGTTTACAGGACTGAACAGAGTGTTACTCAAGCTTCAAACTAGTGGCTAAAGTCGCAAGACTGCTACTTTAATAGAGAACTTTCTATTTAGAGAGAATTTCTTATTAACGTGGCATTGGCATACTAAGATCTTCCTGTAAAACGTTATCATCCTTTCATTCCACAATGGACATCATAGGTCATAGCTGGTCTGTGCCTGTCTTGAGGTATTAAAAACATTCCTTCCAAATCAAACTAAACATTCTTGAAGAAGCTGTAACTGTTTGCTTTTAAATACTCAACACAAGCCTATCATCCGTCACATGTGAAATTACTGTGACCAATTACACTTCCCAAAGTCAGAGCAGAGCAGTTCCTCCAATCACAAAGAAAACAGCAGTAATTGGTAGATGTGACTAAATAGTAAGACAACAACTGCCACCAACAGAAGTTACTGACAGCGTCAAATATTACTGTATATACCCCACCCTCAATTATCTGTATACCTCAATCCACAAATACCCTTGTCTCAGTAAATAGTCTAACACTTTCGAGTTACAAAAAGAGATTAATAATCTATGTTTTAAAAGTACTATTATGCATGTCATGAAAATTACATATCCTAAAGTTTGTTGGATGATTAGTAACAATGTGACTAGAATAACTTGATTACCATCATTCAAAATCTCCAAACCAAGTTATGATAAAAGTTAACTATAGTATATATTATACAAACAATTACTCTTAACAAGGACCCGAGGAACCAACCCGTGTTGGTCCGGTCAGACTGCCTAAGGGGTCAGCTCTGAGGGTCCTCCTTTTCCCATGTGTATTTCGTCAAGAGTAATCATTCATATTGTCTTACCGAAATTCTCTTTGAAGTTCATGCAGTCTTTCAAAAAAACATCCCCTGTTTCATTACAGTAACTTAGCTGCGAACTAAGAAATGTTTGTACCAGACATCATCTTGTTTTCTAGCAGACGAGTCAATATTCATCACATGATAGGTGATTACTGATCATGTGACAAATCAATAATCAAGGTCAGTGTCAGTTACAAGATTTCGGGGTCTACATTGAAATGTATTGTTTCGTCACTTGGTACAGATTACCCAAAGGAATTGCAAGATTCCTAAAAGAGGTATAACAATGACATTGGTTGCAGCAATATAAAGCAATTGGTTTGACACTAATCCCAATGTGTTAGAACATGCTATTACATCCAAGACAACACATACCAAGAAAAACAAGCCCATACCCCCTGGCTCAAAAGAGAATAAGCTCAGATGGTAGAAGATGAGTGAGTGAGTGAGTATGGTTTTACGCCGCTTCTAGCAATATTCCAGAAATGGGGTTCACACATTGTACCCATGTCGGGAATCAAACCTGGGTCTTTGTCGTGAAGAGCGAACGCTTTAACCACTAGGCTACCCGACCGCCCCTGGTAGAAGATGAAAGGATGTGATTGGTTGGTTTGTTGTTTAACGCCGCACTCAGCAATATTCCAGCTATATGACGGCGGTCTGTAAATAACTGAGTCTGGACCAGACAATCCAAGGATTGATATCATCAGCATCAATCCACACAATTGGGATCAATGACATGCATCAGCCAAGTCAGCGAGCCTGACCACCTGATCCCGTTTGTCGCTTTTTATGGCAAGCATTGGTTGCTGAAGACCTATTCTACCAGAAATATTCTACTAGTAAGGATATAAAGTGATGGAGGAGACAGATAATGTTATATTCTGTAATCATGTTTTATGAACTGTTATATAAATGGAGAAGGGTGAGAACACATTTTACCACAAGGTTAGTGGCTACAAGTGGATAATAGGTCACACTGGCTTGGATTTCCTGGAGACAAAGGACATTTTGAAAAACAAATAAACCTTGACTTATCATTTCCACTGTTTGAAAGGAAGCTGTTTGATTGGTCACGTTGAGTTACATGTTTCAATACTGAGTTTTCTTATGCTTTTCACAGATTCATGTATAGAAAATGTCCCAATAGACTGGGAGCACATTTTTGACATTACTGAGTCCTATTGACAGAGACAGAAATTATCTAAGACAAGTGTTGAATGAAAGTAAAAACAGACACACACCAAGCTAGCATAAAGAAACTAGAAAGTTGAATCAAAATTAATCAAATTGATTTCCTATATGCATTTCATTAGGCTAAGGGAGGCTAGTTCAAAAGTTTGATGTCTGATAAAAACTTCATTCCTTAAGTAAGGCAACACACTTACCCTCATTATGTTCCAGATCCCTACTTTTTTGTCCAGTGAACTATTACATGCCATGCCATACAGTAATCAGGAGAGTGGATCCATTGCAACAGTCTTAATGTCTGCAGAAAGTACAGGGTGATACAGGTTGCAGAAGTTTACCTCTTTCGTGAAACCCATAAACTCGAATCTGTGTGGTCGAAACAGTTTCTCGCACAGGTCTGTTTTAGTAAAGGTATGATAATCCACTCAGCTACCGATTTTATGAGCAAATTTGTCCTCCAATCAGAACCTAAGAGATTCAATATACGCAGTGACTTCAGAGCATATGAGAGAGTCCCTGGTTCCTGACAGGTGAGCCGGACAGGCATCCAATCACACTTCAACTCACTGATTATAGTCTTTGTCAGTTTTTATATATTTACCAAAGATTATTCATTTTGAATAGATAGATATTTGTACTGATAATACTCATATTTAAAACATACTTTCCCAAATATATTTCTTTCTATTTCTGTAAATGACCACACTATGAACTGGCTTAGTGTCGCACTGGACGTGAAACATGTTTCCAGCTGTAGGTAAGGGGCATGTATCTGACTACCTAACAACATGCACTAACACATGCTGCTGCACACGGTACTAACACATTCAAAATGCTTCAAAGTTTCAAGGCTATATAATTTGGAGTCAAAAAAGTATGTAAGAAAGTGACAAGGAATTGTAAAAATACCATAGATAACATACACAGCTCTAGTCTATAGACATGGCAGCACATCAGTGTGACCAGATAAACAAACTAGAGCATATGTCATTGTAATGGTTTCACAATGCTTGCAACTGTCATCTGATTTTCTATAGATGGAAAATGATGATGTATCCTTATATGTTCCTTCAAAGTGATAGTCCAAATATTTTGAGAACTGGTCTATTTTAGCAACCTCATAAAATCTACTGGAAATAAATGATAAAGAAATTAGAAAGAATTAGCTTTGAAAACTCCTTACAGCCTGTGATGCCCTATATGACCAACACCTTGCTGGGCTACTTGCACAGAGTGATCCCGACACAAGGACTTAGTTTAAGTACATACCATCAGTGAAGATCTGTATGTCTATGTACCATAACATGTACAAACCCATCACAAGTACATCCTGTCCCCAAGAACATGGGCACAGCATATCTGACCATATGTTGTACCCTGGCTTACATGATGACAAAGCGAAAGCTACTATCCTAGATGTCTTCTCAACTGTTCTGTTGAAAATTACCCCCCCACCCCACCCCCCCGAGATGGGACATCTTATCCCCAATAATATAAAATAGGAAAAGTATCCAAGGAAATAATGTTACAAGTAACATATTACAAGTTTAAGTTAATTCTTTCAAGCAATGAAACTCCAACTCTATTCAAATTCACAGCTCCTGAGAACTAACGTATATATAGATATGTATGATTGTTGAAGTAGGTGCATACCAATGTTATTAAAATCAGATCTTTTTCTCCCGACACGATATCCCTCTGCGTGAAGACATGATAACGCCTCCATTATCCATGAGGTCAAAGCAGGTAAACTTTCTGATGAGTGTCCAGGCTTCTAAACTATCGGTACATTAAGTGTACCATTCAGACCAGCATATCTGCATTTTGTCTCTTGAAACAAATTTAAACAACCTTCCTAAAATGTACATAGCAAAGGTGTAATACTTAAGCACTATTTGCATCCTGTCAGGGTTTTCTTTTTCTAAAATAGAAATTTCCTTTTCAATGTAGTGAAGAAATGGCTATAAATCATTTTTGGAAGCTGACATCTGATTGTCTGAAGAACCCATGGATCTTTCATTTAGCCCGGGTGCTCAAAGTCACTCAGGGTTAACCTGAACACAGATCTCTGGAGGTGTCTTTAGATGTTGGTGCAGAGACGTATCGGAGGGAAACACCTGATTTTAGTGACATTTAGGAGCATACTTAATGTTTAGCGCCCCCCTCTAGGTAGTGGTTCAAGATTCTCAGTATCATACGGTTGTATCTTCAAAATCTACATGACATGCAAGAAAGAACACAGGCTACACATATACACCAGGTTGTTTCAAAACTGCACTGGTCACAGTCATACACTATCTGAAGGAACAAAAACATTGTATGTTAGTATCACATAATAAATGGTCAATGACCATTTTCATTGTCCAGAGACAATCACATGATATTGTAATCATTCATTCCAGCATCTACGGTCAACATATGGATTATGACCTTAGATGATAAATAGTATTGGTGCAGAAAATTAGTAAGGAGAAATGTCTTACTTTCATGCAATAATCTAGCATTACAGATATACTCCTTCATTAAACACAATCATGCTGTTTTCCTGAATGCAATCTCATCAGTTAAATCAGCATCAATAATGTATTGCACCTGAATCAAAGCTTTAGTAACATATCTGAAGCAAATTTACATCCCTTTGTGCTCACAACATTCACAAACTCTTGACTTTCAGGCTCATCATTCATCAACACTTTCATCATCTTGTTTCTCACACAAGCTGCATAAAATATCTTTAGACACAAGAGAAGAGATCAGATATTCACTATCACCATAAACATGGATAAATTAATCTTACATTTTGATTAAATACTGTTTTAAAAATGGACATAAAGCATGATGAACAGAGTCCTGCAAACTTGCTGTTACGGCCTGAGTTCTTGCTGACAATTGGTGTGCATATGGTCAAAAAACACATGACCAAAGGCACAAAAAGAAAGAAGCACATGGCTGTACACCAGTGTGATGTGATAACATTTAAGCCAGAAAGCAGTGTGCCATGAAGACAAGCTACCTGTCACAGCACACTGCACCTCTGCAGCTGTAGTGTGGAGCATGTTGGTGAGCAACAGATCCATATGCATTGTCAACAGGAAGAAACTAACTAGTTGTACCAGACCTTCAGGGCATACACTTTCACAGGCACCCAACATATACAAATGTCAACATATTCAATCATGTACAAGCATTGTAAAAATCACGGAATACAAATTAACATCTGGTTAAAGAAAATAATAGAGCATACTTTGAATTATAAGAAAATATTGAAAATCAACACCTATTGTACCTACATGTAATTCTTGAGAAATAAAATATCCTACATGATCATCTCAACATAATCAATCTGACAAAAGTCTATTTACAAACACGAAGTGATACACCCTTAATCATAGGTGACAAGCTCACATTCTTTGAAACACTGATAACAACATGATATTCTAGCATCCAAGGTATAAAGATGTTTTTCTCAATATCCAAGCTGTAACAAGCTGTATGACTATGTATCCCTGCTTTGTATGCAAGATAACAAGACATTTTTGTTACGCAAGGCAACATTGTCCTTGTATTTTCTGTATTCTAGGTAACGTCATGACATAATCTGAATCCAAATTAAATGGCTGACACTTTTTGTATTCCAGGTAACAATAAATAAGGCTCCAGGACACTCAACCACAGTGAAATACAAACACACCTCTCTCTCTCTCTCTTTCTGACACAACCCGTACATATAGGACTAGGAAGAGCATCAAGGCATATGATGGCTGCAGACTGGTCAATGTTACCCGATCACTATGTGTCCCTCATCTTGGCTTCCCATAGCATATGTTACATACAAAAGCATTTTGAGATGGCATATTTGTAATAGCTTAACACATCTGGCCCAACATAATGACCTGGTTAAGACATGCATAAGAAACGAGTGGAAGGAAACACGTTTTTCAATACAGTTCCACAGAAAGTGTTTCTGGTTTGAATACATTGTTGGAGAGAAGTATAATTATTGACACTTGACCGAAATACGGAATGGATGTTGGGGATGTGACCAGCTTACCACATGTACATAGGCCTGCTTCCAGCATCTTGTGCCATACCTGGCATTTATCACAGTGTTTAGTGGTAGTAGTTGGTCACCCCTGCATCAGCTGTCTCAGCCAGGATTTCAATGCTGCTATCATCAGGCGTCGTGACTGACGAGCTGCAGTTACTGGTACCATTTGTAACATTGAGTCCGCGAAGCTCCAGACGAGGACTGCTCTCATAGTTGATAGGGGTGCTGGCTGGCGTGCTACGTGATGACGAGGAGGTCGAGTGCCCGGGAGACGTTGCCAGACCAAGAATTTCTTTGACAGTCTGTGGCAGCTTCTTGTAGGCCTTCAGTTGCAGGAAGATGCCTTCCGCCTTCCGTAACGTGTCATCCAGGGCGATTGACAAGCTGATGTCATTGATGTGCTGAAATGTACCACAGGTCATTACTTTTCTATATCATTCAGATCAAACCACCTGGAAGATGAAAACCTGAGATCATTATCTGAAACAGATCAGTGGAGCATACGTAACTCCAGTGACTTAGTCAGAAGATACAGTGCAAATTAATGACTTGCTAATGAGAACTTGGCATCAGCTATATGCACAACAGTCATATATTAATATAAGTATACTTATCCGGAAACAACATATTGCAATTTGTTCTCTTCACTCATGTAATACAGAACCCAAAACATTCCTGTTCTACATCCGGGGAGCCTGTTGCCCTTGCTTACCAATCAGAGTTATCTGTCCTTGATCCCTCACTGCCTTCCCATCAGCACCTATCTTCATATCCATACATGTGACAGACTGGTGTGCCCGAGTCTTGTTGTGTCAGGATAAGTATACTAATATCATGAATATGACTAATAGTTCATATTTTTATCCTGATACAACATATTCCAGTGTTTATCCCACAGATGCTGGCAGGGTCAGCAGCTTGCAGTGTTGGATTGGATTGGACTAACCTAAGCAACTACCCTCTTCACTAATCCTGAATAACCTGTCACAACCCTACTCTAACATGCAAAGCTATGATACATGGTCAAGTACATGTACGGCTCCTGATACTTGACATAAGGATCGAAACTTCCAAGATGTGGCAAATAGCAACAAGAGCACAACAATCCCTGAAAACATTTATTGTGACACAAGGGAAACATTTCGTCAGCACTCAGCAGTGGCTGGATTGGAAATTATTTGTAGCTTATAACAACAAAATCCCAAAATTTCATATCAGCAGTGTCATCAGTAATGGGGCATGAAGATACTGCTGACTTGTCATGACTTATACCTACTCCTTGGTCCACAGTCCTTCAAGTCTGATATTCCACTGCCTGCCATTTATCCCCGGTTGTAAGTCCCTATGGTGCTACTCCATAACTTCTTGGCTTTTAGAAGAAATAACAAGTAGTATCTGATGAACTGAGGCATCACCTACACAGGCTCCCGTCCTCTTGCCTTACAGTAGGCTGTGAAAGAGTCCTCTTTAGTGTCATAGGACATTCCAGTGGAATTCCTGTGTGTCCACACAATGGCCTGTGCTTCTCTGATGAACCCACCAGCCATTAATGCCTTTGCAGATGTTCCACATGTGCCGAGCCAACGATCTTGGGCTGAACGTGCCCAGGGTGGATTTTCCATGACTAGGCTTCCTGTTGACAACACATTAACCAACTTGAAGTTGGATGAAGTTGCCACTTTGATGGGCTGGACTGGTGTTGTCTTGACAGGATGAGAGTGACGACATTTGTCAGGCCAGGGATCAGGGGAGCCCTGGCATGAACTGGAATGTTCTGTCAAAGATAATTCTGTGCTCCCCACCTACAACACTCACTACTCACACAATCCTCACAAAAAACAATACGACAGTGACTTGTAAACATTCGAGTCTGGACCAGACAATCCAGTGACACTTCAGCTCATTTATCAACCATGTTGAAATTACAAATAATATGTTAATTTTGAATTTTTTATCTACTGAGTACAAGTGTCAGAGACTAAAAGAAATATGTTCATTTTGCAAAACAGTGGGGGCCAGTTTTGCTGTAGTGTGCCACTGTGGAGTTGTCAGTGGAGACCAGACAAGGACTCAGGTGCCCTTCCAGCTTTGTTTCCTGTGAGCTATCGCCAGTATAAGGGATAAGAACTAAAGGCTACTTATGTGCCGTTTTGACTGACTTGACTGCACACCTGAGACTGAGAGGGGGTCCACATGACCTCCTCAATCCTGTAGTGATGCGTCGGGAAAGAGGTGGTGAGTTGGAGTCTCTCGGTCTCTCTGAGTTTGACTCTAGAAATTGTCTCACAATAAGAATATCAGATCTGGATGTTTCTGGTGGATCAATGGCTGGAGATGAAGACGTCTTCTCCTTGTGGCGTCCTGCACTGACTTTAACAATCCTAACAGACACTGCCAGTCATGGAACGGACACTGAAAAATCAATTATTGCATCTTCAGTCGTTTGACCAGTGGAACCATTAGGTGGCCCTTGATGGTGTTAAACAGGCCTCCTATGAACTGAAGTAACAAAAATGGGACATGGTCCAAATTTCTCATTTCATCTGCCATCATTTTAACTTATCCTGCATTACTCCTTAATGCATCTTTATCACATGGTACAGCGCAGGGCACACCTTTAGATGCGTTCCTAAGTGACATAAACTCTGCAGTAGTTCACGGCAGTAGTTGAGCACATCACTTGCACAGATCTGTAACTACTTCGACCAATCCTGCCCATGAGAAGTTGAAGCTGTATCCAGTAGATAAGGCTGAATATATATGAAACTTTGGTCTGAAAGATCACACTGTATGAAGTGAGGAGATCATTTCCATCCCTTTCTTATACCAATGTGACAATGAAGTTACGTGCTTCGTTTGACCGCTTGTCATTGGAAGGTGACGTATCAGTCATGGGAAAAATTATAAGATTGACGACATATCTAGTAGATAAGGGTGAATATAAATAATTCTTTTGTCTGAAAGATCGTACTGTACGATGTACGGTGATTGTTTCCATTCCCTGGGCATCATATATTGAGGTGACGATGAAGGGTGGTGCCTCGTTACAACACAATTCTGTCAAATGTCTACTCGATCGTGAATGTGTGATGGTCTTCAGGTTTTGGTACAGATCATGTCTACCAAAAGCCACATGAAACAAATTCTACAAGAGTACGGACACCGATCAGACAGGGAGAATTCTTGCAAACTTTCACAGAACCCTCACCATGAGGCCAGGCGCTGCGGAGGAGTTGAGGAAAACTTCAAACTTCTGTTGAAGGAAAGAGTGTCCATTGACCACTCGGATTTCGTGAGGGTTGGTGGGGGATCCAATCCAGCTGTCTCAAAATCCTGCAGAATAAGAGCACAAGGAGATTGTGTTATGGCTATCTTCTGTCTGCGAGGTCATCCTATGAGTGTGCCATGTCTACCACCTCCAACACCTGGATGGGGAAATTATCCTTCCTCAAACGAAGAACCTTGAACGCCGGCGATAAAGATAATATTGCAAATTCTTCCATCCTTCCATCAGACCATTCAGACCATCCTTAAGCATCAGGTCCAGCTGAATGGTGGTAGGCATTGACAAAATAGTGTGTGGTTTATCCACACCCAGTAGCGTGGAGAGCAGCTGCTCGGGCGCGCTGGGGCGGGCACTGATGACAGGTGGTACACACATGTGGGAAGGCTGATCTCTGGGTTGTTGGCGCCAGCACTGGGGTTGTCACAGACGTGTAGATAGGTGTAGCATCAGTGTGGTCATCGGCGTCTGGAGTACTGTCGTCTCTGGAGTAGTCACAGGCAGCTGTACAGATGGTGTTTGCACGGTTAACGTAGATAGAAGAGATGCAAGGGAGGCCGATCTAGAGGGGTAGACGCTGGTACTGCAGGATAAGTTAAGAAATAGGTCCTTAGGAACTCATTCTTACATTCTTCTCATATCCTTCACACAATTACGACCACTTTTCAGTTGGAGAAACATGAATTTAATCTCCCTTGCATACAAGTGAAATGTCGCCAATATAACCAGCTACTGCCACATTATTCTGGACAGTTAACATGCTGTTCCGTCTTAAACTGATGATTGCACTGAATGAATAAGATTGTATGACCGACTTAAGAAATTAACACAATTTGTGACAAGGCAGGGATCACCTATTAATAAGTGCAGTCTCCTCACTGCTTCCTGGTCATGAGGAATCTCTACAAGGGTAAAGGCGTTGTAGCCAAAGGAAACTGTCACGAGGAATCCCTAGAAGCCTAAAGGCGTTGTAGCCAATGGAAACTGTCACGAGGAATCCCTAGAAGCCTAAAGGCGTTGTAGCCAATGGAAACTGTCACGAGGAATCTCTAGATGCCTAAAGGCATTGTAGCCAATGGAAACTTATGAAGAATCTCTAGAAGCCTAAAGGCGTTGTAGCCAATGGAAACTGTCACGAGGAATCTCTAGAAGCCTAAAGGAACTGTAGCCAATGGAAACTGTTATGTGGAATCCCTAGAAGCCTAAAGGCGTTGTAGCCAATGGAAACTGTCACGAGGAATCTCTAGAAGCCTAAGGGCACTGTAGCCAATGGAGGCTGTTATGAGGAATCCCTAGAAGCCTAAGGGCACTGTAGCCAATGGAGACTGTTATAAGGAATCCCTAGAAGCCTAAAGGCACTGCAGCCAATGGAAACTGTCACAAGGAATCTCTAGAAGCCTAAAGGCGTTGTAGCCAATGGAAACTGTCACAAGGAATCTCTAGAAGCCTTAAGGTGTTGTAGCCAATGGAAACTGTCACGAGGAATCTCTAGATGCCTGAAGGCATTGTAGCC
Source organism: Haliotis cracherodii (assembly GCF_022045235.1). Classification (NCBI taxonomy): domain Eukaryota; kingdom Metazoa; phylum Mollusca; class Gastropoda; order Lepetellida; family Haliotidae; genus Haliotis; species Haliotis cracherodii. The sequence goes on from NW_027266286.1 coordinate 39,784,959, forward strand.
AATTGAAACTGTTATGAAGAATCTCTAGAAGCCTAAAGGCGTTGTAGCCAATGGAAACTGTCACGAGGAATTTCTAGATGCCTAAAGGCTTTGTAGCCAATGGAAATTGTTATGAAGAATTTCTAGAAGCCTAAAGGCATTGTAGCCAATGGAAACTGTCATGAGTGAGTGAGTGAGTTTGGTTTTACGCCGCTTTTAGCAATATTCCAGCAATATCACGGCGGGGGACACCAGAAACGGGCTTCACACATGAAACTGTCATGAGGAATCTCTAGATGCCTAAAGGCATTGTAGCCAATGGAAACTGTTATGAGGAATCTCCAGAAGCCTAAAGGCATTGTAGCCAATGGAAACTGTTATGAGGGATTTCCGGAAGTCTAAAGGCATTGTACCGAGGAATCTCTAGAAGCCTAAAGGCGCTGTAGCCAATGGAAACTGTCACGAGGAATCTCTAGAAGCCTAAAGGCACTGTAGCCAATGGAAACTGTTATGAGGAATCCCTAGAAGCCTAAAGGCACTGTAGCCAATGGAAACTGTCACAAGGAATCTCTAGAAGCCTAAAGGCACTGTAGCCAATGGAAACTGTCACGAGGAATCTCTAGAAGCCTAAAGGCATTGTAGCCAGTGGAAACTGTTATGAGGAATCCCTAGAAGCCTAAAGGCACTGTAGCCAATGGAAACTGTCACGAGGAATCTCTAGAAGCCTTAAAGGGGATGTGTACACGCAAAAATCACTTTCTTTCTTGTTTTAAACAAAACGCAATTTTAGAATTAGTTAGTATCAGTGTTTGAAAATATACACTCATTTTTCTCACAGTCAATGTAGCGACCTCACAATAAGTGTGAAAATGTCATGCCATTATGAGGCCTTCATTTTCCGAGCTAAACAGGCCTGAGTTATCCCCCTTAGATTATGACGTAATTGGTGCCAATTTAACTGGGTCCCTGTCTTGTCACAATGCAAAAGAAATCAAGTACCAGTTTATGGTGAGACAAAATGGCATCCGATACCTTGCCTGGTCCGAAGAAGTTCCCTTGACCCTTCAAGAAATCGCAAAACCATACGATTTTGAACCAAAACGACCAAGCTTCGCGGTATGGAAACGATGAAAATCAAGTGGAAACAAGAGAAGACCCACATCACCTAATTTGTCACCCGACCCCGACTCGACCTCTACACAATTAGGCCTACGATCGACAACGTGGTAAGAATAACACTTTGATGTGTGTATACCTAAATTACCTATATGCTCATTATCAGAGGCGGAAACGTAATATTCTAAGAGATTTTTGTCACGCATGGTGACCCTCATGCTTCGTCAACAGGCCTATTCATCCTGTCTCACCCTATTACGACCCTATCGCCGGTATCGGCATTGTTGTCAATCTGAGTTTGTCTGTATTAGGTGTAACTATTCCCACCACCTATAGGCTATAGATCAATGCTACTTGCCAATATCAAGAAACAAATACAATCTGTCGCCAAACGTTGTCTCAACACGATTACAGTGTTTACTCATTAGGCCTACCAGCTGATGAGGAGACCATATGCTTAGAGTAACACGAAAATGGGGTACGTTTCTAAAGTCGGTTGCCGAGTAGAAACGTTCTGGGGGAAAAAAAGATTCTCTTTGATTTGTTCCCATCCGAGTTCAAAATACTTGCCATATTTATTGATAAGTAACTGGATGTCGTACTTCACACTTCACACCGTCCCCGTTTGAAAGTAAAAAGATAGATCACTCCATTGATGTGTTTAGTGTTTGAAACCAGTTACTGCAGTAGGCCTACAGTATCTTATTCTATTTAATAGATAATTGGTTATTGGTATGTTTTGAAAACCATTCATAGAAAATGCATTGCAACTTTGAAGGGAAACTATTTATCATCTATTGTGAGGCCAGATTTTTTTAAAAATGTTTAGAAACTATGAAAAAGAAGAAATATCTAATATATAATTAATTATTAAAAACAGAGGGTTGTTTAACTGAGTGGACCAGATATATGTAAAATGTTTACAAGAAGCTCATTTACTGTCACAATCAATACATATAAATTATCTAAGAAACTATAAGTAAAACTTGTTGAATATTAGTGAAAAATATTTGAAAGTGGAAATTTGGACCTCCCGACCTGACCTTTTGAGCAAAATGTCTGTAACAATCACCCCCTAAAATGCAAATGAAATATGAATCATTTTTTTTAAATGAGTGAGTGAGTAGGGTTTTACGCTGCTTTTAGCAATATTCCAGCAATATCACAACTGGGGGACACCAGAAAAGGGCTTTACATGTTGTGCCCATGTGGGGAATCGAACTTGAGTCTTCAGTGTGACGATCGAACGCTTTCACCACAAGGCTACCCCACCACCCTTTTTTATATTAACACTTGAAATAAAGTTTAGAAAACATATAATATGATTTACATTCATCAATTTATTTTATTATGCATTTTAAGATCTATCATGCACAACAAACAAATCTGACAAGGAAAATAAATCTCCAGTACCATAAATGTTTATTTTTGCCAGCAAGTTGTGAAAGCATATGTAACTTGTAAGGTTATTAACTTACATCAGTGATATTGAAACATGCCCACAATATTTCAAGAGGTATTCAAACCTATAGTAATAAACACATCATGTCAACATGATAGAACTATAAACTGTTTTGGTATTTATTGAATTATTAACATGTAATAAAAATTATGCATATATCATCAATACAAGTTACTTCTTTTTAGGCATCCCTCCAGATTAAATGACAAAAATATATATGTAAATGGTATGATATTTTTTGTAATGTTGTGTATAGCTTGACTAATAAAAGACACTTTTTCATTTCAGAATCTATGTACACCTCATAAACAAGAGGTTCATTTTGGGGATTTGCAGAAATAGTTGAAGAATCAGAGAAAAGGTATTCCATCTTGTGTTGTCGAGGTGATTTGTGAAAGATTTGCATCTGATGTATGTAATGTTTTTCTCTATGCTCATTAAAATAAACTTTTTTCATTGAAATCTTGTTTTATGGTCTCTGACAACAATCAGCCTTTGCTGTTTCATTTGATAAGTTTCTGTAATACAGGATGGCTGATGCTGGATTAGGTAGTTTTGGGCAAGGGCAAAGGCTGGGGAAAAGACTGAAGAAAATATCACAAGCACTGGCTAAATGCTCAGTGGCAACTTGTTAGTGCACTGGTTGACTAATTCAAAAGTACAGCTCTCTTGTTGTCTGAAGCACTGTACCTCACAAGACACTCTAATATTTTATGACCCTGCATGAAAATAAACACAATTTGCACACAATGAAAATGGATCTCAACACCAGGGATTTCTTCTGACATCGGTTGGGCAGGATACTCTCACATTTCGCAAACACCTGGTATTATCACTATTTGATAGCGATTCATTAACACGTGCTCATGATTTAGTCAGAATTGTACCATCGACTTTGTTTTTTACAGAGATTTCATATGAATATGGAAAGGGTTTCGTCGCATGTATACTCTTCCATATAATCATTGTGGGACCTGAAAAATATAAAAATAATTTTAACATAAATTTGTCAAAATAATATGTACACTGACTAAATAATTATAAAAGAAGGTGGTAATAATCTTCAGCAGTGTTAGGCATGTCACTGGGTGCCTGAATACAAATATCATCAGTTAACTGTGTACAAATTGTATCAGATGTAAACTTTTATATGTCATTCACAGTATACTTTCATTTGTCATCCACACTACACTTTTCCAACAAAAGACAACAATATAGAATATAATAGATACACAAAATAGTTTAATACAGAAATTATTTGCATAAAGTATTTACATTGTGTGATTATTTATTGTCAAAATATTATTTTGTACCTCATACTGTGAAGCCCGGTGTGCCATGCTTCTGGTGTACATTGGACAGCGACTGTACACCATGATGGACTGGGGACCTGTACTTTCTGGGCAGCGGTGTCTGGCATGACTTGGCTCGAAACTTCATATTTGAAAGATACAACATAGAAACATTAACACTTTTGTCATCTATATCTCACTATCACAAAATAAAAAATGGTAACTTGATTTTTTTCATGTGTACATGTGTGTGAATTGCATTGAACATGGAATTTGAATATTTTGGGTGGTGGGTGGGTGATGATTTTGGATAGTGACTGGATATTTTGTCAGCTACAAACCAACAAAACCAGATATCTTTTTAAATAAAAAAATATATAAAGCCTAAATAAAAAAAATAAACATGTGGCAACGATGTATTTTCAACAGTTTCAACAGTCTGAATCAAAATGAATGTACATGATTATTTAAAGATTAGGTACACACACAAACACGCACACACAGAATTTCAATGAGTTTATATAATTCCTGAGTTATTATAAAGTTTATTAATTACCGAAATGAGATGATTTGTGTTAATTCCAGACGGGAATGGCTGTAAAACTAAAACATTACGTAACACAACTTACTCCATCAACAGGAGTTTGCTGCATACTGCAACGATCAGCTGATCAGGAGTATCAACATAACCATGCAGGAAGTGAACATGTGAACGAGACAACATCGCGGATATCCATGATTATCAAGTGAAACTATGTACAAATATCACCCTACCCCTGCTAATATAGATTTCTTAAATACTACTGTGGTTAGAAGAAACAAAACAGCAAACTTACCTGATCGAGTTTCTTCAACTTTACGGCGTTTGTTTACAAAAACATCCCAGCCAGGGTCTTGATGAGAGTGCTGTCCCTTTAGCCCGTTTCCATATAAGGTTCATACACCATCCGCTTCCGATCAGTTTCAGCACAGGACCGTATGTAACTAATAATAGTAACAAAAACGGCCTTCGACCTCGTCTATAGTTTTTTGGCGAGTTTTTTCTTATTGTTATTATTAGTTACAAATGGTCCTGTGGTTTCAGAACCAGCAGGTATCTAAACTCTCACAGAAGACGACAGCAACTCAGCAAGAGCCAATATGCGCAACACAAATGAACGAATAAGCGCAATTCATACAACAGACCTTTCCAACCACAATCGCGAATCTTACAGTATGTTATCCATGCATTGTTGTCTTCTCAGTCGCGATTTTGGAAAACGAAATGATTTTAGAGTAATTGTGCTTAGCGTTGTATCTTGGACAGCTCGGCACAGAACAAAACAATAGGGTGCGCATCTGAGAAGATAGAACCACACCTCTACATACACCACGTGAATCGCGTCTAATAAAGTCTTATGACGTCATTCCTTTATCAATTGGCACCAATGACATCATATTGCAAGGGGCATAAGCCATGGTGTGTTTATTATGGAAATAGAACTCTCTGTAAATGTGAAAAATATTAACCGATTTTATGAATAAAATAAATAAGATACGTGTGATATTTTCGGCGTTGTAGCCAATGGAAACTGTCACGGGGAATCCCTAGAAGCCTAAAGGCATTGTAGCCAATGGAAACTGTTATGAAGAATCTCTAGAAGCCTAAAGGCGTTGTAGCCAATGGAAACTGTCACGAGGAATCTCTAGATGCCTAAAGGCATTGTAGCCAATGGAAACTGTAATGAGGAATTCCTAGAAGCCTAAAGGCATTGTAGCAAATGGAAACTGTTATGAGGAATTCCTAGAAGCCTAAAGGCATTGTAGCCAATGGAAACTGTCACGAGAAATCTCTAGAAGCCTAAAGGCATTGTAGCCAATGGAAACTGTCACGAGGAATCTCTAGATGCCTAAAGGCGTTGTAGCCAATGGAAACTGTTATGAAGAATATCTAGAAGCCTAAAGGCGTTGTAACCAATGGAAACTGTTATGAGGAATTCCTAGAAGCCTAAAGGCGTTGTAGCCAATGGAAACTGTCACGAGGAATCCTTAGAAGCCTAAAGGCATTGTAGCCAATGGAAACTGTTATGAAGAATCTCTAGAAGCCTAAAGGTGTTGTAGCCAATGGAAACTGTCACGAGGAATCTCTAGATGCCTAAAGGCACTGTAGCCAATGGAAACTGAGATGAGGAATTCCTAGAAGCCTAAAGGCGTTGTAGCCAATGGAAACTGTCACGAGGAATCCCTAGAAGCCTAAGGGCATTGTAGCCAATGGAAACTGTTATGAAGAATCTCTAGATGCCTAAAGGAACTGTAGCCAATGGAAACTGTTATGAGGAATTCCTAGACGACTAAAGGCATTGTAGCCAATGGAAACTGTTCTGAAGAATCTCTAGAAGCCTAATGGCGTTGTAGCCAATGGAAACTGTTATGAGGAATCTCTAGATGCCTAAAGGAACTGTGGCCAATGGAAACTGTTATGTGGAATTCCGAGAAGCCTAAAGGCATTGTAGCCAATGGAAACTGTTTTGAGGAATCTCTAGAAGCCTAAAGCCGTTGTAGCCAATGGAAACTGCTGACTTATGTCAAGACAATACCAGTGCTCAAACTGTGGACAGAAGATGTTACTGTGATGGCAGACCCAAATTGTCCAGGACTGGCAACAAGTCACTTGTGATTAAATCAGTTACTGCATAAAGTTGTTGAAACATTGTTGTGGTCTCTCTACCTCCTGAATGTAATTCTAATTGGTGCCAATTGAATGTGTGAAGATATAATTGGCATCAAAGTCAATGAAGTTCAAGAGGAAAGCGCATCCACAGCCCTAAGGCATCATCACTAGTTCAAACCGCACCTGGTAAAGCCTAACTAAAGACATTGATGTCGCAGATCCAGATAACCATCAAAGGAACTGGAACTAACTACCAAACCATTGCTAGTGGAGTAACCACTGATGGTTGTAGAAGTAATGCTGAAACATGATGGACATACCATGCTCATGGACATACCAAGTTCATGGACATATCATGCCCATTGACATACCATGGAAATACCATGCTCATGGACATACCATGCTCAAGGACATACCATGTTCATGGACATACCATGCTCATGGACATACCATGCTCATGGACATACCATGCTCATGGACAGGTTCATGGACACACCATGCTCATGGACAGGTTCATGGACACACCATGCTCATGGACATTTTGATTTTACGCCGCTTTTAGCAATATTCCAGCAATATCAAGGCGGGGGACTCCAGGAATGGGCATCACACATTGTACCCATGTCAGGAATTGAAACCCAGGTCTTCGGCGTGATGAGTGCTCGCTTTAACAACTAGGCTACCCGACCGCCCCACTCATAGACATACCATGGACACACCATGCTCATGGACATACCATGGACATACCATGCTCATGGACAGACCATTGACACACCATGCTCATGGACATACCATGTTCATGGACATACCATGGACATACCATGTTCATGGACATACCATGCTCATGGACATACCATTGACACACCATGCTCATGGACATACCATGGACATACCATGCTCATGAACATACCAAGCTCATAGACATACCATGGACACACCATGTTCATGGACATACCATGGACACACCATGCTCATGGACATACCATGGACATACCATGCTCATGGACATACCATACTCATTGACATACCAAGCTCATGGACATACCATGCTCATGGACATACCATGCTCATTGACATACCAAGCTCATGGACATACCATGCTCATGGACATACCATGGACACACCATGCTCATGGACATACCATGGACATACCATGCTCTTGGACATACCAAGTTCATGGACATACCATGCTCATGGACATACCATGCTCTTGGGACATACCAAGTTCATGGACATACCATGCTCATTGACATACCATGTTCATGGACATACCATGCTCATGGACATACCATGCTCATGGACATACCATGCTCATGGACAGGTTCATGGACACACCATGCTCATGGACAGGTTCATGGACACACCATGCTCATGGACATTTTGATTTTACGCCGCTTTTAGCAATATTCCAGCAATATCAAGGCGGGGGACTCCAGGAATGGGCATCACACATTGTACCCATGTCAGGAATTGAAACCCAGGTCTTCGGCGTGATGAGTGCTCGCTTTAACAACTAGGCTACCCGACCGCCCCACTCATGGACATACCATGGACATACCATGTTCATGGACATACCATGGACATACCATGTTCATGGACATACCATGCTCATGGACATACCATTGACACACCATGCTCATGGACACCTCATGCTCATGGACATACCATGGACATACCATGCTCATGAACATACCAAGCTCATAGACATACCATGGACACACCATGTTCATGGACATACCATGGACACACCATGCTCATGGACATACCATGCTCATGGACATACCATGCTCATTGACATACCAAGCTCATGGACATACCATGCTCATGGACATACCATGCTCATTGACATACCAAGCTCATGGACATACCATGCTCATGGACATACCATGGACACACCATGCTCATGGACATACCATGGACATACCATGCTCTTGGACATACCAAGTTCATGGACATACCATGCTCATGGACATACCATGCTCTTGGGACATACCAAGTTCATGGACATACCATGCTCATTGACATACCATGTTCATGGACATACCATGCTCATGGACATACCATGCTCATGGACATACCATGCTCATGGACATACCAGGATACACAACAGTCAATGATACATGAGGAGAGTCACTGGCAGCAGACAGTGCTAGTGACGATGACATCCAGTGTGCCAAGGTGCTCATCATGGGTATGTCAGATGGTTGCCCAGCATTTTGCTTTCTGTGTTAGCTCGAAAAGAAGGAAATTGCAGTGTGTTGAGTCCGGTTAAGAATAAATAGCATAATTTCTAAAATACATCAGATTACACTGTTCCACCAACTTTTATACTACATTGATGAAGTTGCTTCAATCTATTTGCAATTACAATTTTCACAACTGAAATGCACATCTCTCTTATTCTAATCCTGTCAGACCTGTGTGTTGGTCATAACTTTGCATGAAAGGAACTGACCTTGAGAATCTCTGTGAATCCAAAGCGGTTCTCCACCAACGTTGTTTTCTCTGTGTCCAAAATGGCCAGACTCATGAGAAGGTGAAAGTTCTTGCATGGCCTATCCGTCCACACAACCTGCACAGCCACAAACAGCATAATCGTCTTCTCATGGAATAGGCTCTGCCTGTTTCATTCATAGTTGTAACATTGCATCAATAGTAACGTATTCCTTTGGCTACAGTCTAAAGGCCAGTCATGTCCAGTCCAGAAATGAAGGTCTGTCCTATCTGGCCATCAGTCAAGTCTGAGTGTGAATCTGAATCATGTCTGGGCCAGTCATGACCGTCATGCGTATAGATCAATCCTATCTGCTATAACTGCCATGTCCAAGTCAGTCACACCCACACGTGATATCTGAGTCTTTAATGTCTGACAAAGATTCCAAATTCCTGCAACACAGAGGAGGCTGTGTACAGGGCAGCTTAATTGAGAAACCTGACTTCATACTCCTTACCTCCCATAACCTCTGTATCTCGTGGAAATGAAACTCTCTCTTGAAGACGATGAGTATCCAGCGGAAACAGAAGTAGAAGTTGCCGGAATCATGTCCCTCTGCAAGGCAACATACATACACAATGTGATCTCATCACACAGCAAGGCAACATACGCACACAATGTGATCTCATCACACAGCAAGGCAACATACGTACACAATGTGATCTCATCACACAGCAAGGCAACATACGCACACAATGTGCTCTCATCACACAGCAAGGCAACATACGTACACAATGTGATCTCATCACACAGCAAGGCAACATACGCACACAATGTGCTCTCATCACACAGCAAGGCAACATACGCACACAATGTGATCTCATCACACAGCAAGGCAACATACGTACACAATGTGATCTCATCACACAGCAAGGCAACATACGCACACAATGTGATCTCATCACACAGCAAGGCAACATACGCACACAATGTGCTCTCATCACACAGCAAGGCAACATACGTACACAATGTGATCTCATCACACAGCAAGGCAACATACGCACACAATGTGATCTCATCACAGCAAGGCAACATACGTACACAATGTGCTCTCATCACACAGCAAGGCAACATACGCACACAATGTGCTCCCATCACACAGCAAGGCAACATACGCACACAATGTGCTCTCATCACACAGCAAGGCAACATACGCACACAATGTGCTCTCATCACACAGCAAGGCAACATACGTACATAATGTGCTCTCATCACACAGCAAGGCAACATACTCACACAATGTGCTCTCATCACACAGCAAGGCAACATACGCAACACAATGTGCTCTCATCACACAGAAAGGCAACATATGTACACAATGTGCTCCCATCACACAGCAAGGCAACATACGTACACAATGTGCTCTCATCACACAGCAAGGCAACATACGTACACAATGTGCTCCCATCACACAGCAAGGCAACATACGCACACAATGTGCTCTCATCACACAGCAAGGCAACATACGTACACAATGTGCTCCCATCACACAGCAAGGCAACATACGCACACAATGTGCTCTCATCACACAGCAAGGCAACATACGTACACAATGTGCTCCCATCACACAGCAAGGCAACATACGCACACAATGTGCTCTCATCACACAGCAAGGCAACATACGTACACAATGTGCTCCCATCACACAGCAAGGCAACATACGCACACAATGTGCTCTCATCACACAGCAGCAGCAAGCCGTCTGTTAGTGGCAGGACACAGTCAGCGTTACATACAAAACACATTTCACTGAAAGCCAGGGGGTAATCACTTGCAACAAATGTCAGTAATATCTTGTTTTTATTAGTATATCAGCTGTAGTTTTTGAGTAGAATTGTAGCACTGGTTTATCAAAGAGTCCCTGTTACACATGATGACTTATTATCCAGAATAAAAATAGAAGGATCTCCACTTGTCATACATGGTTAATGGCTGAACATTATTTCACAACAAAGCCCAACTATACTAGATATTTTGTAGGAACTAGAGAGCTTACACTGTTCATGAGTAATCAGCTCCTAATAACTGTACCTGAAATATTGGCTTGAGCAGTATTTTTTCTCTCAATATATATAGCTATAATTCCACAATGTCGGCGGTAGAAACTAACATCATAACATATAACAAAACCCTAAAAAAATGGCAAATTTCTACTGGTTCTTATGATACCTTAACTATTGGGCAGTTTGGCAAGGACTACAGGACTAGTGCCAATTTCTAACGCTGAATGTTGGTCTGAATTGTGTTTCAAGGCTTTATGAGTTCTGCACGAAGGGTCAAGAAATAAACATCTGACACAGAAAGTATGCCATTGTTGTCTTACCTAGGTAGTTGCACAGTTCAGGGTCATACACCTGCATAAGCTTGTGGATCTGAGACAGCTGCACTTTCATTCCATTCTGGTCCATTTCAAAATTGTGTGCCTAAAACAATCAGAGGACTTTATCATTTTGCTGTATTTGCAGGGTTAACAAGGTGCAGAAATGTGCATCCAGTATACACAAATGTATAGAACAGACGCAGAAAGAATGTTTAATGAATCCCAAGTGATGCCCAAAAACATTCATTGTACCACATTCTTTACAAGAAATGCAAAGATCCTGTAATTAAAAGTATTTATAAAATCTTGGAGTACAGTACACTATACTATTTCAATACTTTACAGGACCCTCTAAATTAATTATAGGACGTCCCCCGGACCTCTAGTTTTGTAGGTTAAGGTAAAACCGTGTGTTTGTCATACCCATGTTCTGTTAAGTTTCCACATAATTAAACAGACCCATTCCATGAAATGTTCTTTTACCGAATCCCCATCCTAGCACATCTAATGATTACACCTGTGTAAAGTCATTCTTACCACTCTCTCCATAAATCCTGCAAAACACCAGAAGGCATCAACTTCATTCTCCATGACAACCAGGATGGGGGAGAGGAGGTCACTCATGCCCTGGACATAGCCTGCAGACAAACAGCCACAGTCAGTCCCACACTTGAGTGGCAGACCTGCACTTCCAGTATGTAGCAGACAACGCTATGTCCCATTGGTTACATGTTAGTTAAGGTAGTATGGTTACACAAGACACATAAACAAGCATACAGGACTAATGAGTCAAAGACAAGGTTACACATCTATTCACAGCAGTATGAAGTCATATCATATATTTTCAACACAAGTGTAGATCATGTTGGTAGGGAAGCATGGACATTTTACAAACTAGTCAAATCTGTAGATATTTGTTATATTTGTATACTTATCCTGCATTACTCCTTAAGGCATTTACTGCTTATTTTTGACAGAAATCAAGCTGTCCAGCTGGTGAGAGGAAAAAGGTTGTTCCATTCCATCAGCAGGACCCCCAATCACCAGCTGCCATGTCCTCCTGGAAATGGTGGCATCACGGAACCTTCATATTACTGTTGGTCACACATAAATTGTCTGAGGTTATAGTGGGGAGGCAGGTCTGTGACAAGTGGGCTCTTAGACGAAGTAATGCAGGATAAGTATACAAATATAAAATATATCTAGATTTTACTAGATTTTTTTAACTTATCCTGCATTTCTCCTTAATGTATCTGTATCTGACGGTATGGAGGCCGGGATACCTTCAGATGTGTACTTGGTAAACACTCTCACAACTTCCAGTCATCTTAGCCGCATGGTGTAATTCTTCTGCGCAGATCGGTAGCTGATCCTGTCCACGGAAAGGTGATGAGAGTATGAGTATGTCCGGGTAAACAAACAGTAAGAGATAACATCGTGCACTAGGGTCTAAACACTGGATTACCAAGCCATGACTAGGTAAAGGCAGAAACCCCTCCTAACAAGCCAGTAGTGAAACTAATGTCGGTCGGGTAAGGCTGGCTTTGGTGATGATTAATTTTTTCATGGCATCACAGATTGGTCTACTGCTGAGCTACAACCATCGGTCCAAAACTGAGCATGCCCTTGAGTCTTCTAAAACCATCACCTCCAGGTAGTGGCTGGCGAAGCCCGAGTCTGACATCCAAAAACATCCTTCCATGATGGCTCTAATTGAACAATTATTGTGTAGAGTCAAGGCAACTGCCCGAATCTTGTGGGGGTTATTAACTCTCGGCAGCCTGAGATTAGCAATCTCTTAAGCCTGAAGGATAATATCACGCAACCACAAAGAAATGGTACTGCAGAATTCTTTCCTCATCTCCCACAATAAAGGTGGGATGGTGAGAGAACAATCGGGTTGTCCTGGAAGCTGGGTTTTTTTGTCATACAATTCTAGCATAACCTGAGGCAAACCGAACACAAGTGATGTTGAGCATATGAGTCTCGTTCACTCTTGCCGCCAGGGCTAGAGCCAAGAGAAAAATGGTTTTCTTGGTGAGATGTTGAATCGAGGCTTGAATCGAGTTCCACACAAATAAAAAAGAACCACATTTAGATCTCACACATTGGGACAAATTTTGGCCTTCTGATCCTTAAGCTGCTTTCAGTTCCGGTATCTTGGTCTTTTTATGATCTTCCAGAAATGTCAACACTAAACACTTAGGGTAAGGGTGCTAACCTTCAAGTGCCGTTCTGTACAAAGGTGTAGGAGATACTCGGCCAAGAATTGAGGTGAGGTTGTAGTGGGATCTTGAGTTTTTTTTCCTTACAATAGGTCTCAAATGATAGCCACTTATCATTGTAAAGGCCTCGAGTCGAGGGTCTTTGTGCCATAGCAATGGCCTTAGCCACTCGGGCCGAATAGCCTTTCTTGCCTAGGGCCCTTTACAGATGAATCAGGTGTCCAGATGAAACCTGCCTGGTGTTGGTTGTGGTCGACTGCTGTGTGGGTGCATGCGTAGGTTGGTTCACCCTGGTAGGGGTAGTGGATTGCTTCCTGCAAGGTTTCCTAGGTCCACAAAACACCCTCTTGCCGGCAACCATGCTCAGTGTGAGGCTCCTGGTGAATAGGTCGATGTTGGGTTGACATGTGAGATGGAATGCCCCTAGGTGCCAATGTGTCTGGCCTGGATAGGGTGTCTGCCAGCACATTTCGACAAACTTCACATGCTGATATTAAATATTATTGCATATGAACAACACCGAACCAGACACCACCAATTCACAAAGGGAAGTGACCAAAAATAGCAGCACATGTTATCCAATTCCGGTATCACGTGGCAGCTGGTGATTGGGGAAATGGAACAACCTTTTATTCTCACCAGCTGGACCAATCAGAGCTTCATTTCTGTTAAAAGTAAGCAGTAAATGCGTTAAGGAGTAATGCAGAATAAGTTAAAAAATATAACAGATTGCGTAGCGCAGTCAACTTTTGGATACAGTTTTGGTCTCACCTAGATCAAAGTTGTACATGCAGTAGGTCATGAGGATGTCGTTGAGCACCTGCAAATTCTGATTGTTTTCGCCCACAAAGAACTTCTGTGTCCGGTCTGTCCTCGTCACATCCTTGTCTGGAACACAGAGCTCAGTCACCAACACACTTCAGAACCAGGAACTAACAATGCTACACCAAGTACAGAACCCTGCCATTTCTTACTGACTATGGTATGTATAAGAATGCTCACCAATAAGCCCTTTTCTCTCCCTCAGCAAGGCAAATCTGCGCTCCTGTTCTGAGCTGATGGTCTTCCACTGCAGCTTCATGCGGAAATAGTCATCTCTGCAAGATGAAGGTCAAGAGTTACCATCTCTGTACCATGTCACATATACATTATTTACAAATCCATATTTCAAAACTGTTGTGAGAGAATTTAGAAACTTAAGTTCCCCATCTTCACAAATGATGTAGCAACTGTCCCATCCTTACTCTGGCACGCTAGACAGTGCTCCATCATTGAGTACCTGTGCAGCCTACAATAGGTCAACAAGAGCCAAACAATCCCTCAGAATATTCATTGTGCAACTACTTGACACAAGGGAAATATTTGGTATAAAACTCATCAGGGGGATGTAATGATAATCTCAATGCTTAATGTGGAAGCATTTTTAACTGCTCTCATTGTTGTCTCAAGCTGCAGGATATGATATCAACTTGACAATACATCCAGACACTCACTGTGCCAGTACGTGCCCCACAAGAAAACATTTCCAACACTCAGCCAGAGGTTTCAATGACTAAAGCATTGCTCAGTGCTGTAGTCAAAGTCTAAAGTTTTAGATATTTTTGTTCTAGATGATTCACCCTGTGTGAAGTATTTGAAGACCTGATTCTGATTCACGACTTGACGTCTTTCTATACTCGGTGTTGTCTTTAATCTGAAATTGTAGCAGGTATCAAAAACAGCTCAACATGCTTTCCCAAAATGTGTTGAGACACAAAGGGGAAATATCTGGAAAGCACTCAGCGGGAATTTTTACACCGATCTGAATGCACAATGCTAAAGCATTGCTGAGTGTTGCCCATGGTGGATCTAAACCTGCATGCCCCTAGGAATGCAAGATGCTTGCGGTATTGCGGTATTCTTAGAGACCTCGGTCTTGCTGTCATCGGTGTGACTTCCAAGTAGCGAAATAGATCCCGAACTGGGAACATGGATAAATCAGCTTTATCTTGATGTGCTAAAACTGTAGATAGGGATGATAAGGTAAAGGATCGTTTCTCCTGCCCTTGGTGATTTTGAGCTACAAAGTCACACATCAGCAGTAAATGAATCTTCCCATGAGACTGTCGAACTGCAGGTAAGTGACGTCTGAGGCATGAATCTCGCCAATATGGTCAGCTGTGGCAAAGGTAACCCAAACTACAGTTTTTTTCTTGAGCTATTGTAATGATGCTTCTACATTTGGCTCATAGGGATTTGTAGTCACTTGTTGTAGAGCCACACAGGGTCCTCCCTGATCCTCAATGCGAAAGCTCTTTAACATCAATGTGATCTCTGGAGCTGTACTAATTCTATGAGATCTGGGTTAGTATGGTACAATCAAAATCAGATTGACTATCTGCGTGTCCCTGAGTTCCTGTAGAATTCTGGCTGTGCAGAGCTGGAGGCAGGAATAAAGACCTCCCATGTGATAGCAAAAGCATCCTGGTCCCAAGTCCAAGGAGCTGGGCCTTGTGACATGAATACCTGAATCTTCTGAATCTCCCCATGTCGTACGCAGACGTTGTAATCATAATAGATGTGGTCATCATAATAGAAGTAGAAGAAACAGCTATGAGACGTCTCCATTGCCGTCTTCTTTCTGATGAGTTTGGTGTCCGCCTGTGAGGTAAGAGTTAGGATGGGGAAAACAGCCTCTTCACAGAATTAATGGCCTTTTTGTCTTCTATTTCTCATCATCTTGTTGTCTCTTTTAGCTGAATCTCATTTGCAGGAAATGCCTCCAGAGAGAGCCTTGGCACCTCTGAAGTGTGCTAAAACATAGGTGTTGGCCCCCTGAAGAGCTGGGGTAGAATAGGTCTTTAGCAACCCATGCTTGCCGCAAGAGGTGACTATTCTTGTCATAATTGGTGAGCAACGTGATCATTTTAACTGGCTTGGTTGATGCATGTTATCGTATCCTCATTGTGTGGATCAATGCTCATGACATCAATCACTGGATTGTCTGGTCCAGAAACGATTATTTACAAACTGCCGTCATATAGCTGGAATATTGCAGAAGAGCCCTAACACAAAGAAGGCGATACAGTTGTCAAGGAGTATATCCTCAGCCATACGACATGATTCCTTGGTGCATCCAGAGAGTGCGAAGATATCATAAGTGTCGGAAGGCATGATAGTTGTTAAAGGACTATATCCCCAGCCGTAAAGCATCTTCCTCCAGCTGAATGTTATTCACAGGGGATGCCTCTAGAGAGCACTTTGGCCTCTAGTTGTACTAAACTGCAAGGCAATAAGATGTGCTGTCTCTAATTGATGATCATCTCTAGTTGCTCTGTGGTTGTACACAGAAACTTACTGTCAAAACATGAAAGTGTGAGAAAGTTCTGGATCAACACAGCTGCTTCGATCTAGTTGTCCACGTGGGGATAGTAGACAGGTTGGTTGTAGTTACAAATGTTTATATATTATCCTCATGCAGAGGCCATGGAAAAGTGTGCCACTACTTCTACCTGGGCTGCTGACAGACACCCGTAAATTAAAAAAATCGAGGTGTTCTTGTATGTAGCAAATATTACCTACAAACGTATTGAAACAAGAGTCATCAGAAAGATGACATATCCCCCCAGCAGCTGTCTGTAAAGTAACCACTAGTAAATGTGCAATTCTGTATGTAATGAGTCAACAGTTGAATGTTCTTTTAGAAGCATACATTGTTTACCCACTGAATGGTTTTCGAATTCTGGCCCGGAAACGAACCCCATCCCCAATTGAGTCTATGTCCAACTTCATTCCATAAAAATTTAAAAAAAGAAAAATTGGAAAAATCCCAAAATATCAAAAGGCACCAGTTCAGTATGTGCCTGATAGATTTGCCAAGTTTCAATCAAATACACTGAATGGTTTTAGAATTCTGCCCCGGAAAGGGAAATGATTACGGACGGACAGACGGACGGACTGGCTGACCGCTATATCGGGGGGATAAAAAGAGTCTTATATCAAAGGATATAAAAGAAGACTACCATGAGAAAAAAAAGTTAGGGCTCAAAGGGAGGTAACTCTAGTCGGTGGGGGAGGGGGGGAGGAGGCACATTTGGGTTCTGTGTTATAAGTAGGATCTCACAAAGAAGGAAATTGGACTATGTTGTATCAGGATAAGAAATAATTACTAACTATGGTTTGTATGAGTCACAGGAACCATCTACGATAATACCACACATCTTTCTTGTTGTGCCTGAGTATGTTGGGGGTATCTGGTGTGACTCAAGAGTTGTAATAACCTTAGTGTACTTACACTCTCCGTTTGCGCTCATCTTGTCTCTGTTTGAAGGTTGCATCCCATCGATAGAAACCCAGGAGAAACTTCCACACCTCACCACGAATTACTGGGTCGATTCCCTAGCATCATACAAACAACCATTATAGAGGTTTTTTTCCAAATTCATCAATGCTATTTGGAAACCTACATTGCCTATTTATTCATAATCAGTTTCTGAGAGAAACAAATGGGGAAAAACCAGCATAAATTTACATGTCAATTTGAAACTCATTTTTTTTTATCTGTGTACATATTTTTGGAATAAAAAAACTTACTCCTCTGAAAATGATGTCCTTGACATGTTCTGGGTCTTTGATGCATCCTTCATCATCCATCTGAGCCGTCCATTGCTGCTGATTCAAAGGCTCACCTCGTTTTACCTCAGGCCGCTTCGGCAGTTTGGTCTGAGAAATATCAACACTCATCAATAGTTGCTTCATGGAGACCTTAATACCATTCTTTCACAATCTGAATCTTACTAGCCCATACCTACTGAAAATCAATATTTAAATTTCTAGTTGAGTTACATCATACAAGAGATCTATTAAGTAAGCAATAACTCGGACCTTTGTGACAACCTCAAATCCTGGTTCATCCTGGTGACTGATCTCCATGCCTGGAATGTCCTCCTGCAGCAGCTCTGCGACCTCCTCGCGTGGCCGTGTCATGGGGTTATCCTGCTGCATCAGGGTGTCACGCAGGAAGTTGGTCACTTTCGAGAAGCCCCCCATGGTCGTGGTGTATGGGTCTTTGATGAACTTCTGCCAACAGACACAATAACTCCACAAAATAATTAATCATCAGCACAGAACAAAATCAAAATACTTTTAACATCCTCTCTAAACTGAAATGATGACTTTTCCATAAAACAATGAAAAATAATACCATCAGGAAAAAGAAGTTTAATATCAAGTGAGTTACAGTCATTCAAAGTCCTACATTCCTAATTAATTTGCGAAGATCAGGGTTACAATTTGTCTTCAGCAACCCATGCTGGTCATAACAGGTGTCGTAAAAGAGGTGACTAACGAGATCAGGTGGTCAAACTCGCTGACTTGGTTGATCCATGTCATCATAGCCAAATTGCATAGACTGATGCTCATGATGTCAATCGCTGGATTGTCAGATCCAGATTGATTATTTACAGACCGCAGTCATATAGCTGGAATTTGGCTGAGTGCGGCGTTAAACAACAAACAAACATTCCTAATTGCACAAAGGCCAGTAGCTGTAAAAATATGATCATCATGATCATCATGATCGTAAAGCACCACCATTATTCAAATTACACTAGGGACCCATCACACCTTCCTTTTGTTTTAATCCTTTCAGTCAGTAAATTAACACACATAAAATACTAATATATGATGTGTTTACTTTAAATCGGGCTACTAATCACACCATAACTATGGTGACATGGCAGATCACTATACACAATGTAGTATATTCACTAACCGAGACAAGGTCCCCTTGAGAATCAGCGAAGAGATGCAGCTCATCGAAGGATTTAGAGAGCATCTCTGGATCATGTTCCTGAATTATGAAAAGTCGGGTGTCGTTGGGAGATCTGAAAGTATACCACATTGAAACATCAGAGACAAAAAGGTGAACACTCCATGTTCCTGTATCTCATACTAAAAACATGAGGACATAATAACAATTATAACATGCAATTCTAATATACATATGAATTCAGTGAATTTGGCTTAAAGCCGCTTAGAAGAGTCTTTCACTCATATCAGGGCATGTCAGCCTCCTGTGGGAGGAAAGCCCGAGTGATGCAGGTCTTAGATGATGTTTACCACAGCAAACATCATCTGGGCAAATCTGGAATTTGAACCCATGAGCATAGGTTTCTGGAATGCCTAAGGGAAGCAACTCTGCACAGCAAAATGTGATGCCTTAGATGACTGAGCCACACGTGGAGCTATTATGGATCTGTTAAGTTTAGATATGATCCTCTTTTCAGAACTTATTTTGGGATCTTTCAGTTTTTTGCTAGTACTCAAGAAACAAAGTGTTACTGGTGGACAAAAGGATGGTCCCCCAGAAGAAAGATTTGAACTACAATTTGAATGCACCATCATTAAATTGTCCCCAGCAGTCATCATGATGTGTATTTGACCAACTGGAATACACTGGCTGACCCACCTGCGGATATGTACAAACTGCTCCAGATCCCGGAGTAATGCCTTGCTGCCACCATTGTGGAAGTGCAGCGCAGGGTACGTTGTGCCATCCTTCAGGATAAAGATGATATAGGCCCAACCATGATTTGGAGCACTACGTTTGAAACTTTTCAGGTCCAACACATCAAAACTGATGTTATATTTACGACGGGCGTCCATCTTGGCATTCATGGAGACTAAATTTAATCAGGAAAAAAACCAGTGTAAAGATTGTAACTTGTAATTATAGACAATATAAATAAAGATGATCTCAGGGTGAGTGAGTTGGGTTTCTTAACCAATATTTCAGTAATATCTGACATGACAATTTAATATTAAACCCACAAGCAGAAGATCTTTGAGTTACTAAGGGTAGCAACTCTGCATCATAAGTTTTGATGCCTTGATGACTAAGCCACTGTAGATGACCCAGTTAAGTAAGTACAGGGCATTACAGGACATAACTCTCTACACCTTCACCTCCTATAACAATCTAACTCAACTGTGCCTGTGCCTGTGCCTGTGCCTGTGCCTGCACTTGAGCCTGTTGGAGATGACACACCAGTACAAATGTCAGGTTAGGATGCACAACATTGCTTCTACAAATTCAAGACCTCTTCAATGCAATTTATATTTTCAAGACAGACCTAAATAATCAAGACTCTGTCAAGCCGGTGCAAATCTTGACGACATGTGTGAATTGACACACCTGAATCTGCCTCTCGGTCATTCTTGTAACTGACACTGCTGACACTGCCCCCAATGACTGCCCAGTCCTGGTCCGACTGACCATCCACAGCCACAAGGTCCTCTGCCCTCCACTCTATGTATGTTCCATCATGCTGAAACACACCAGCAGCAACAAGGTGAGACACTTTCCCACGCCACCATCTTAGAGGGGTAAGTTCACAATAACATTGAAACATTAATGATGATTGTTGTATGTTGTACATATTGTATGTTTATACAATCAATCATTTTGGAAACATGTACCCAGTGAGTGAGTGATTATGGTTTTACACCATATTTAATAGCAATATCCCAGCAATGATATGGCAGGGGGCCCCGGAAAATGGGCTTTACACATTGTACCCATATGGAAAATACAACTCGGGTCTTCGGTGTGATGAGCCAACACTTTAACCACTAGGCTACCCCACCGACCCCCATATACATGATATACCCAAGGCAATCAAGCATTTAATAACAGTAAATAATATGAACAACAAAAAAGTAAATGAGTTTTGTAGAACCTGTAACATTCAACTGTTGTGAGTTCACATCATAACTATATCAGAAACAATACATGCTAAAAGGAACATATACAATTTTATCATCCATGTCAAAATGATGAGATCTGATTCACATGATCTTGATAAAATACTATGTATCCCGCAGGAGGGAAATAAATTTCTCAGTGAGGGAATAAATCCTTATTCCACCTCCACAAAGAAAACAGGCAGCACATGGATTTTTGGACAAGATAATAAATCCCTTACACTTTGAAGCAAAAAGCTGCACGCTTTTTCCCAGTCTTTGAAAGTCATGTGACCTAGCACAAGTTAACCTCAACCCAATCAAACCTGCTGTTCCATCAAATTTGTTTTAATTCTTTTACAATGGCAGATTAAAACATGTTGGGGAGATAAATGTGTTGTAATGTATACATTATCAGGTCAACACTAACATCAAGCAGTTTGTAAGAGTGTGTTTGGAATGTTGCCCGTCCTCAATAATGTCAACATGTTTACAACTCTTTAACATCATACATTAACATACATGTGAAGTACACTGTTACCATTGTTACCTGTTTTGTATTGGCACAGCAATTGTTGTGCAATATTTTTATCAATGTATTGCATCAGGGCATAGGCATTTGCAATGCTCTGATAGTACTTTGACATTGTGAAAGTGAAGCTATGACTTCTGTTGGGACATTTTGGTCACCAATCATGCTAATTCAACATTTTAAGCATTATACAAGATGTCTTTTTCAAGCCACAGGGGCTCATTAATGCAGTTGCATCTAGCATCACCATGATTACCAATACCTTAATGCTGTACTTCTTACTTCAATTCAAACATGACATCAAAGTCATATGGGGACATACAGTCAAGTCTCGTTAATCTGACACTCATTAATCCGACAATCGGCCTTATCCGACACTAATGATGGGGACCGATTAAATCAGTGATATTTAGACCCGTTGATCCGACAGTCTCGCATTCTGACTCCAACACACCTAATTTGCAACGAATTACCGAAAGACTCATTAATCAGTCTCATCACTCCGACACAGTGATCAGCGTACTCCGTGGTCATCTGCCCGCGAGTACACAGCCAGTGTTTTGATGTGAGACGAGTCGGCTAGTAGCTGCATATTACAATGGCTGCAGAGATAAGCTTGCTTAACAAAAAAACAAATTATAGATTTAAATAAAGAAAACAGAATTAATCACATGCTTAGATTACCTCAATCTCATTAAAATCAGATACAAGTTCTCCCTACGCCGAGGACACACCATTACAGGTCACATCAGAAAGACCTTTAGCGGACTATGACCGGTCAATGAAATGACTAACAGGAAGTCGACATTAGCAACTTAGAAAGCAGCTTTCTTGAGCCTTGCGGTACCACTTTCAAACTCGCGACTTCCATTCCAGACTTTGCTTTTTAAAGTATTTTGAATACGTCATACAGTCTGTAACAGTTGTTTTGTGTTAAGCTTTAGCGGTTGCATAATTAGAAAACCTATTCCGCTAACAATGTAACATAACAAAATGAATACTTCATTTTTTATTACATGTTTGTATCATTACCTATCGTGAAGTTCTCTGATTTTCGATCACAAACGTTGATACTTCTTAATTTCGTATAAGCTTGTGTAAGCAACTCTGTGGTGTATTCTATTATACTGCATCTAAGTATCATACATAGATATATCACTGTAAACTTATGTAACATATGTCTGCTTCCATACCTTTTTGATGAGGAAAACTCTCCCCTGGATGTGAGCATCTTTATCCTTAGAATCTTGGACATTGATGTGAATGAATACACTTTCTTTCTCATAAAGGACCTGTGGAAAAATCGAAAAACATAATATGGTATCAATGATCAGTGATGTAGGGAGCATTACCTTGCAGCATTAATACATTATTTATCATGATCATGATTACAAGGATCATATGTTGTTATCGATCACTGTATTTATTGCCTGTCCAGATTCAATATTTACAGGCCACCATCATATTATAGCTGAAATATTGCTGAGTGCAGGGTTGACATCATACAAACAAAACCAACATATGTCCTGTCCTACAATCATCATAAATTCAGATCCAAACACCAAGGTATATGTTGAATTCTTTTAATACTGTACATAACCTTTTTAATCTTACTTGCATCAGGTGTGAAATAATAAACTCTCAAACTTGTTAAGGTTATTTGAATTTTGAATGATCTGACATTGTTTCCCAAATGGAGACTGTACCCTGTGTACCTGAGTCACCAGTAAGAAAGCTGGACCATACTGGACTGTGCAGCTCCACAAGACATACATCACTTCATACAGTTATCTCCTACATACATTCAGCACCTTTCCACGGCCGGGTGAGCAAATTTCATCTCCAGCAAAACAATGACTTTGTGTCCATTAGAGGTATCGCCTGACACCTCGAGATACGATACTTATCACGATACAGACTGACAATACCACTGGTATCATCATACTCCACAACAAATACATGCAGTTAGAAATGAAGAAATCACTGAATTACAACTCTAAAACCTCTGCACACGACCTTTTTTCTGTATGAGGACTTATCAAAATCAAACTGAAGACTAAATGCAGCAGGCTCGTCCATTGTTACCACCACCTCCCCGTGTTTCGCTATGCTACTTCATTTGTTATACCATCAGTTCCTTTTCTATTTATAGCAATGACAAAAACTGACAATTCAAGTATCGTCTGTAACTAAATATCGATGACACTGTAGGTATCGGTGAATCATTAGCCCTATTGCCATGATTGCCATGATCACAGGTGTTTATGTATGACAAAAAGAATGCATAAAGGTCAACAATCTCAATAAGTTTTCAACTTTACATATTTCTACTACACATGTTCCACATAGGTGAAAACAAAAAGACATTGAGTAAATGTAGCCACTCATTAATCACTGGATTGGTTTTAAAAAAATTAAAAACTTTTAGAGGGTTAAAGTTCAGTTCAATTTCTAGGACATTCAATTTCATGCATATTTTCATACAAAATGTCAAAAAGATATTTTAAAATTGATAATCATACACAAGAAGGTGATACAATAATGAAAGTGTTCTAATGCCATTCGTCTCTAGCACTGCACTGACGCATTATTGTAATAATTAACACATCAAAACTGATAATCATGATAATATACAAGCAGTAGAAAAAACTGACTCAAAGTTTTCAACAAAATCTTATCTTAACATATTTCTGAATTTAAAGGTTATCCAATGTATCCTTCTTCGTGTTCGTGTCACAGTGTACAATACATTGACCTACCCTCTTTAATAACTGTGTATACACATCTCGCATTACACGCATGGCAATAGATCAATAATATTCCCTTGCTAGATGCAAGAACCTGCTTTCTCATTGGTTAATTGGTACATATATATGCAAATTTTGTGCAATCGTAGGGCCTGGCATCCTCTATGATCCAGTGTATAATTTCTCCATTCTATTATGATAAACACTCTGGACCCATTCAACACAAAAGCTTTGTTTCGGAAGTGACGTTACCATCTCCCTCTGGCTTATCACTAACAGATATTCTCTCGCTCATGGGCTGGAATATATATGTCTCTTCTGAATAAGAGTTTGGCACAACACAAAGCAACATTCATTAAATTGGGGATAAAATACAGTAAGGTCACAATACAATACATATCATGATACATGGGTCACGATACGAAATATATCGCAATATGCATATTTACCTCAAATCACATGGAAATTTCTTGACTACAAATACTTCAGAGCAGGTTCAAAAGGAAAAGCTAGCTTTGGATATTCGTGGAAGCTATTTTTAGTAGTGAATGTTAAATGCACTTTACAACACATTTTGTTATATTCCAGTGTATCATCTTGTATTGATACAGCCCTAATTAATACGAGCGAGCCTGTGATACATAAGCATCATATTATTGAATCAGAATACTGTGTAACATTTGATTTTTAGTGGAAAAGATGTTTTCTTGACTAGTAAGATTGTACTTCAGTTGTATTTGAGGCAGTATGTAACAAGGTGAATCATGTATTGGTGCTATCGCCGCTTGTTTCAACACTCAAAGAGCTGCACAACGTAACTGGACAGCTATTTTTTTAGTTCTGGCATTAAAACTGGAGTGAGATGAGCTGTGTCGATTGGGTCCAGGGTAATAACGGAGAGATAACACACTGGATAGTTGAGGACAGGGGACTGGGCAGTCTTTCATGTGTTGCTTAGTTTTTCTTATTGAGGGCAAGCTGCAAGTAGTTTTCCTGGGCTTTTGGCATATTTAGTAAAACCATGTTAAAAATGAGAGTACAATATTTGTTTAAATCTGACACTACATTCAGCATGTTCAGTTCCTATTAAATTAAAGTCTACACAAAACAAAAGAGCAAATCCTTAGTCAACGCACAGATCATTGGACACAAGTTTTTCAAACTTGAAAATGTAATCACCACTTTATTATGGCTTTTAATTTCCCCATTCAGTATTCCAATAATAGGACTTTATCCAGACATGTGTTCAGATTTCAGATTTACATGTTAAATGATGAATGGAACCATTTATGTTATCTGAATATCACATAAATATTCATATTAGTTAGGTACAGGTACACAATTTCAGTTCTATGCTAAAATCAGTTTGGATTTTTTATCAAGTTTATACAAACACATTGCAAGAAGTTGGAATGGATTAAACTAAAGGACAAGGTCAGAAACTGTAGCCAAGCATCTATCAGCACATGTTGACATGTTATATATACAGTATAATCTAACCCTTTAGTCTCATGAAGATAATCAATTGGAGATTTGGCACAGAGCAACAAATTAGACTGTCTGGATGTAAGCTGGATAACACTGCCATGATAATCAAAGTTGGTTGGTTGTTTAACACCGAACTCAGCAATATTCCACGTCTATGACGGCGGTCTGTAAATAATCAAGTCTGGACCAGACATGATAATCAAAGGACTACATCTACAGACGTCATAGTATCCTGATCAGACACCAGTCAGAAGCCCAAGTACAGTTTGTTTGCTTTGTTTAACACAGATACTAATATTAACAGTAAGATATACTGAAGATGATGCAGAGAGACAAGTTTAAGCAAGTAGTCTGAAAGTGTTTGGGCACAGACTGCATCTAACAAGACTGTAAGCACTGAGTGTTCAACATAATCTCACAATAACACTTGCAGAACTAGTGGCATGGGCTAGTTCCATAACATGATAAACTTGATTCTGGACACTCTTAGACCCAACCAGCCTACAAAATGACCATGGTGACAAACAAATGGACATCAAAAAGTAACATTGGCCAAAACAAATTAGTCAACACAGCTATGGATTAATTGTGCATAATTTTTCCAAGTGTACTTTAGACAATATGTGGCATTTCCATTGGATGAGAGGTTGGTCACATGACCACAAACCTAACAGTCATACATTTTTAATGAGACTGTATTCTTGAAAGGATGAATACACTGACAGACTACTTCCACATTCCTGGGGGAATTCCCTGGCCCAAATTAATACAGAAGCATTGTTTCTGATCAAATACAAACTTACATCTCCAACTGAGCATTTGAAAAAGAGCTTTTGACTGTATGCCTGTGATAATATCCTTGCTACAATCCATCCCTGAACAAAACCCATACTTTACATGCAACAGTAGGCAGTGTCTGAAATAAGTGTCTGCACACTTGCCCATGGCTGGTAACTTTTCTGTCGGGCTGCATGAAATTTTCCTCCACGTGCCTGACTGACTGTCTGGCAGAAAATATTAAGACTACTTAAAGGGGCACTGATCTAACGCAATTCCCCGGACTGGTTGCTGCCTTTGTTATTGTTTTTTTCCCCGTGATTACCCGGATGATACGCAACACAACTGAGCGTGACCAGAGACTGGGCTACCGTCTGCAAGGACAGCTAAATGAACTTGGCGGCTGGAGGCAATATTTGTTTTACGCATTTTTACATAAACACTGATTGGTTAACTGTGATCTATAAAGATTTCGACAAAGGGCGCATGTTAATTAATTTCTTCGACCTAAACAAAGAGACAAAAAAACGGCGGAGCTCATCGGATGTCGTCATTTGGAAATACCCAAGATGGTTATAGTTTAATACTAAAAAAAGTATCCATGCAGTGAAAGAATTTTCGGGTTTTGGATTGCGTCGATAATACGATTACTACTCCCTTGTTGTCATCCACGTTTTCTCGTCTAACCCTACACTTGTGTATTTGTCGTCATTCCCTTGATGCTCGGTTAATGAATTTATTACAGGTACAATTAGTGGTAGTACCACTTAGATTACCTGACAAAGGTTCCCATTTGGCATTTAATGTGTCTGGGGTAATTATTCAATCTAAATCCAGGTTTGAAGTGAGGTGAAATGTGTGTTATGTAATATGCACGTGGCAGCCAAGCAAGAGATGAATGATCATTTCATTTACTTTTTTTGTATATCAACGGATCGTTCCTGGTCATCAAAGGATTAACAGAAAATATGTTGATTGATTAATCACTGTTATCTTGCACAGTGGATATGTCAAAAGTGAGTGTTTACATGTCTAGGTTTACTAAAACAAAGGGAATACACTCATATCATGGCGTGAAGTGCCGATGTTAAAACAACATACTTTGTTCAAAGGGATAACTGATAATATGTTGATTGATTGATCATTGTTATCTGTCACTCAATGGAACCGTGGACGTTATGAAAATAGTTGTCACGTGGGCTTTCTCAGCCGACCCTTGAAGACTTGACACCTATGTGAAACACCTGAAACAATCCAAGTGATCAGTTGAGAAACGAACACGGTTATAATATCCCGAAACGATATATGTTTTTTAAAATATTTGATTGTTACAGAGACACGTGACATCGAATAAGTTTCTTTGTACAGCTGCAGATGAGTGGGATATTGTTCCTTTGTGTGGATATTCACGGATACATTCCTCGAACAAGGAAGCTGCCTAAAATTTATACACATAAATTTGGTGGGTTGTAATTATGGTATTTGCATTTTGTTTTCCTTCATTTGAACCAATTCATTCTTGTTTCTCTATGTCTTGGTTGGGAAATTCTTCAATGCGCGATAGACGTTGTTTTCTCCGTGTATATATTACCGTCAATTTGTAAAATTTGATTCTCTCAGGCAATTTATAAAATGTGTAAATATTTCAGCCATTTTGACTAAGAAATCTATCCAGATTGATTAAGACGAAAAAAAGGGCCTACAAACATCACAACAGATTATTATGTAGGATTAGAAGCCAAACAACACAGACATGTACTTTTCAACGAAATATTTTTCAGTCACTTTGTAAAATATTTAGACGTTTAATAAATATGTTACACATTTTGACGGTAAAAAAATATACACAATATAAAAAAGCAATACTTAGGTGAAATATTTACTTCGTGTTGCAAGTAAAAATCGCAAAATTACCAAGCAAGTGACTTATCAAAACTTCGTCACCATTACCGATGCTACCCCCAAAGATACCTACATTTCCTTATTATCTCGAAAACTGTATTTCATTTTGTTGATCAATGTGACCATACACCCTTATTACTACCGGTATCCATAAACGTGACTAATGCGCTTACGAAAGGCACAGCAGAGGTCGCGAACTAGTCTAGATTTCTGCTATACATCCGGGTACTCACTGGGAAAAAACAATAACAAAGGCAACAACCAGTCCCGGGGAATTGTGTTAGATCAGTGCCCCTTTAATGACGTATTCAGTTTTATGATAAATCCTTGTAGATTCTCAAGTAATTGTTTGCATTATTTCAAATGAATCAAGACGTGATTTGTCTCTTATTTTGTTGTTTATATTTTTCAATATTAATATTGTCTGGTTTATTGAAAGTTTTGGAAATCTCCCCCGCCATGTTGTTCATGTCAGCTCATTCTGTAATCTTGAAGTAAATGTATTACAATGCACTGTTACGGACTTGCTGAGGCAGTTCTTAACAGACATTTCTCACCTACTACTGATATGACATAAATGTATTTGTTGTAACCAAACCTAAAATGATGTTACTGTAGAGATATTTGAGCATACATACACTCATGTTATCTCTCGTTTTGAGGAAATTATTTTCACACGATACAGCTTGGTGTATGACTGTCAGTGTAAAGATGTCATACATACTAATTTTGTTTCCCATAAATACATCTTGTTAACACATGTACACCCAAAGAAACAAGTGAGAAGGCTTGCTGTAAGTGTTTTGAATAAAGATACATACAAACACACAGATTTATTTACAATAATAGTAAAATATGGTTTGAATGTGTAAATATTACGTTCGAATAAGAGAATGTCGCCTATGTTGAATGTAAAAATGCATGTTGAACAATTGATAAGGTGAATATTGTTACAGCAGCATATATTGTCTGGGGGGAAGAATACATACATATATATTAAGTGATATCGCCACCTGTTTTACACAATATACTGAATAATCACAGACATCATATAAACTGTCTCTTGTACATGAGAAGGGTGCGCTGCACTCCGTGGTACTCAGTGAATCGCTTGACACTAATTAATTCAATCAGGACAGACCCACTCAAGTGCGACCCCAGCAAGTGTGATTAACATGTCCAATAAATTCATCCAAGCGTAATAGTTATTGTTAATCGAAAATAAAAAGGTTTTCAATCAAGGATTGTGCAATTTCTAAGAATGAACCATGTATTTTGAAAACCGTATAGTTTATAGGGGTGACTATTGAGGCATTTTTGACTATTGCGATACTATTGTGATAGTTAAAACAACTATTGCGATACTATTGCGATAGTGGCCCTACTATTGCGATACTATTGCGATAGTGGCCCTACTATTGCGATACTATTGCGATAGTTTTCACTTGCAATTATAGCAGGCTTTAGCAGCATATATTTCAGCATTTTGACTGACACCATCAAACTAATTATAACTTTCTGATACTATGTGTAAAAAAAACAACAAATGAAAAGAAAACAAGTTCAAATTGACCTCTCAAAAACATTTTAATACAAAATTTCACTTCATGTAACTGGTAAAGTCTTAGGTTACTGCAGTGTTTTAGCACCAAAGTGATGAATGTGATAGAATGACTAGTATTTGATCCCCCTTTTTCACGTGGACGAATATCTGAGTGCCGTCTTGTCAAGTGGTCGGTCAGATTAGTAGTATTTCCTGAATACTTTAGAATTATCCGACAGATTCTACAACTTACTTTTTGCTTGTCTGTCTTGTTTTGCATTTTGACAAACCCAAAATGGTCCAATACCCACGATTTGCCTGCCTTATTGGCGACAATTTCGAACTGACATGTGGCGTCCGCCAACTTGTCAATGTTGCCTAGCAACGAGTAGCTAAGGGACGTAACTCTAAATCAAGCAGACAAAGTAGTGCAATCCAAACGAAAGCACGACAGAGGTTAGATGATCATAGGAGTTGTTTCTATGTTTTTTAAGAAAGTAAATGTACCAAACAAATTAACTATCGAAACTATCAATAGTTAGACAAACTATCGCCAATAGTATCGATTGTTTCAAGTTGCAATCGATAGTGTACTATCGTGAGACAAGCAATCGCAATCAATCGATAGTTTGATGTATCGTTACACCACTAATAGTTTATGTTTTAATCTAACACAAGTATGATTACTTGAATGATCTTTGGTCGGACAAAATGTAAAACATGCTGCTGATGTTTTCATTTGGCAATTTTGGTGCCATTTTAGCCTGATTCTCATACAACATATACAGGTGAGGTGAAATGGGGTTTAACGTAGCGTCCAAGATTATTACACTTATATAGCGACGTGCATGCACGTGTGTGTGTGGCTGCTTATACTAGTTTGGACTGATCCGATTTATAGTGCTAGCACACTGAGATACCATGCCGCAGTTTAACATGAATACCCAACTCAGACACAGTATACTGACTCCGAGCCGACCAATCCTTGTTTTAGCCCCTTAATGCCGAGCGCCAGACAGGGTAACAACAAGTACCATCTTTTAACGTCTTTTGGTATGACGCGGCTGGGGATCAAACCCCAGACCTTCCTCTCTCCGTTCGGACACTCAACCATTAGACCACTGAGTCGGTCTTACAACATATACAAGACAGGCATGTCTATATTTAGTAATCAGGTTATAGTACCATATTCAAGACTGCTGTTTACTGGGTACAGCTTAGATCTCAAGTGCTAATATTGATTTTTAGGGTTGTGTTAGGGTTAGCCTTGGTCATCCTCATTTCTTTCCATATAGCCAATGGATCCTCTTTCCGATCAAGAACCCAACAAGATCCTGAGGTCTGTTGTGTGTTAGAGCAAGCTTTAGCATGGTTAGCTACCTAAAAACTATATATAGATGGAAGAAACGGGCTATATGTAAATAAATATAACTTTTGGATATTAGATTAACTGATTATCCACCAAGCTGAACTACAAGCTGGCTGTGTTCGATCCTCTGTGTGGTCCTGATTGAAATCCAAAAAGTTGCAGCTAGTTATACTCTCAGCCAAGCTTACAAACATGATCAATGACTCACATGTACAATGTATATAATGAATAATTGTTTAGAGAATGTTTCCATTTCCTGAACATGTTGAAAGATCATAAATTCTGATTTCATATTCTTATAGGTTATCATGTCACCTAAATTGAGAAGTTTAATTACAATTTTTAGATTGGCTGTATGTGTCAGTTGTTATCTCCTAGTTAATCTCAAGAGAATGTCCTGTGTTGCACTTGAAGTCATGACAGTTTATAGTTACATGACGAGCAGGTGCTAGGTTAGCAGTTTTTCTCAAATATCCTTCAGTAACTATCCCATTATTATTATTTAACATGTCAGTACAGAGCATCAGTATGATATATGTAACTGAATTTTACCTGGTCCTTATGCGAAGCCATATCCTATATTTTCAATGAACGAGCAATTTGTTGACGGTCTTTCGCGTGACGAGTTGTGTTGTGAATATTGAATGACGTCACCACTTCCACATCCGCCAAGCCCCATGCAGCAAATATTAGAGTTGACGATCGGTACTGTTACAGTAATGCATGGCAAATTATGAGTCAAGAGATGGTCAACAGTATACATATTTTCATATCTATGCCACCATAAGAGCTGACAGGTATAATTACAAATTCTTTTGGTCCTAAGCGATGTCTTTCGTAGTCTCGTGATGGCGTGACGTCATGCTTTGGGAGCCATTTTCCGGAAAATGTCAATAACTTGTCCAGAGTGTTCTGCTTCTACTTCAAGGAAGCTCTTTACATAAATTTTCTTGTCATCGTGATTCTCTTCTAACCACATGCTGAGAGTGTAAATTATTACATATTATATCTGATAACATCAAATTGGTGATATGGCAGGTGTAAGTGGGGGAGGCAGGGGTTATAACTTCAAAGTTGTCCTTCTGGGAGAGGGATGTGTCGGAAAAACCTCGCTTGTACTGAGATATGTGGAAAACAAATTCAATGATAAGCACATCACAACATTACAGGTAACAATTCTTTTTGTTTTAAATACATTAACTGTCTTGTATTTACAGGAGGAACCTATTCTCGTTCAATGACAGGATACCGAAGTTGTGTTTTATTACTTTTTTGGTATTATTGACGGCAGTGACGTAGATAGGAGTTACGTAACGTGTTGAGTTTATTATGGATTCTTGTTTGCTTTAACAAATCTTTATCTTGAAGCAAGATTTATACACTGCACTTAAACGTGATTGATGAGACACAGTTGGACAAGATGACACATTCACGAATCATGTGAATAGGCTTTGCCACTCACACTGTTGGGCTGACCCATTGACAATAATAATGGGTAACCTGTACAGAAAATTGCTAACC
Source organism: Haliotis cracherodii (assembly GCF_022045235.1). NCBI lineage: Eukaryota > Metazoa > Mollusca > Gastropoda > Lepetellida > Haliotidae > Haliotis > Haliotis cracherodii. Next base: position 39,818,098 of record NW_027266286.1, read on the forward strand.
CTGTTCACAAATAACCCTAAGGGATTCCAGGTTTGAATTGGTCCCTAACAACCCAGGCTGGTCATAAGAGGTGACTAGATGGAGCTGAAGGAGTCATAGGGACTACAAATATCTACTTTTTACTATACAGAAATGTACCAAAATACAGAACGGTACCCAAGGATAAGTCCATTCCGCAGTCTGCTAAACTGGTTTCTTGCGTGCTTGTGTAAACTAGACTTCCTGTATGCCAAACCATGGTAAAGCCCAGCATGACAGTGCATGTTCGTCTAAATGTCTCTGAACATGGGAGATTTCCGGAATCATAATTATCAATCTGTTTAATGTGATGCATTTCAGGGGGTTATATAATATTGATCATACCCTGGTGTTTGATGCACTGTAATTCCAAAATGCACAACATACACTCGTGGTCAGCAAGGCGAAGTGAACTACAACATGAAGCGGTTTTGGTTTCAGGAATATGGACTCGTCCTCCATTTTGAGTCACAGATTCCATTCTTATTTTGGCTTGGGTACATTTATGTGTACCAAAAAGTACATGAGGTACACATCTGTAGTACCCATGCCAAAAACTACCCCTTCAGCCCAAATGGATCGGGGTAGTCAGGCTTGGCTATTTGATTGATGGCTTGTCAACGTAACCCTATGACATGGATCATTGCTCATAATACACAAACACACACACACATGTTCACAATTATGGCCTGAATCATACACAATGATAATTTAGAACATTTATTCGCAGGCAGAACCATACACATGCTCATTAGTATCAATTCGCTTTCATACACCAATATTTCTGAGACATTTCAATAGTATTCTGGCATCTGAATGAATTATCATGATTATAGGTTGAGTATCCACTAGAACATGTATTTTAACAAATTTGAATTCATAGCAAGATTTGGGGGCACGGGTGGCCCAGTCTAAGGCACCGCGATTCACTGTGCAGAGTTGTGTCCCTTGGGCACACCAGAAACCTATGATTGTGGGTTCGAATCCCGGTTCGCCCCGATTATGTTTCTAGGTTTTTCAGCACAATACCCGTGCTCGTTGGTTTCACTGAAGTGGTAAACGTCTGAGACCTGCATCACTTCGGGCTTTCATCCCACATTAAGCTGACACGCCGTGATATAACTGGAATACTGTTAAAAGTGGCGTTAAACCAAACTCACTCACTCATAGCAAGATTGAATTGTTGACATGCTATGTAAAATCAATAACTTGAAACTCAAAGAAACAAGTCATCTATAACCAGTACATTCTAAAACTCTAGATAATGAAACTCTGAACTAGTTCTTTTGTTAAGTGTTAGTTATTTAAGTGTATAGCTGTTTCATTATGAGTTGACATTGTATTTCAGGCATCATTTCTTAACAAGAAGCTCAACATTGGTGGAAAAAGAGTAAACCTATCAATATGGGTAAGCAATCCTTCATTTTATCTCAGAAGTTAATAATAGGTTATGTCAACTAAAAATATAACATCATTGCTGTGTTAGAAATTTAATTTAAGATCGGGGCTAGCCCTAAGGGCTAGTGTCTTGGAACTTGAAGCAAAAAATAATAATAAAAAAACAATATTTCAAGTGTAATAATCATGATAATGTAATTTAGGCCCATTTAGCACTAACTCACCCCATATTTTTTGCTGGCTGGCTGGCTGTCTGTCTAAAAGCAATCCCACAGTTTGCAACAACAGCCTCATGATCAGTGAGCCCTGAGAGCAGCTCATCCGACCAGTAACAAATGTCATCAATAAATATTATTGGCGTTGTATTAGTTTGTTATCCTTGTTATTGTTAGCTATATATTACAAAATTTGAAGCCACGCACAAATTACAATACCACATTCAGATAGTGGTCATTTTGCCTGTCTTAAAAACCTCACAGTACTGCTGTGGCAGCCATATGATATTGAATGTCTTTTTGGCCTATTACCGTATTCGACCCACTAAGCGCCCAGGGCGCTTAAGAAAAGACAGAAGGGGTGGGCGCTTATTGGGACCAATTCAGAGTCAAATTGGCGTAAATTCATCAGTAAGCCTTACCGTATTTTCTTGAGAATAGTGCACACTTTTTTCCAAAAAACACAGCTGTGTAGAAGGGGGTGCGCATTATACACGAATTAATGAGTTTTGATGTTTTTTCCCCCATGGAAAGACATTACTGTGAGCACGTAACACCGGAAATACCATGTCAACAAATCCATACTGAAGTTCGCAAATTATTCATGTTATTACACTGTACAAAATTCCTTCTAATATTGTTTTAATTAATTTTGGCGAAATTGTGTGTGAAGCGATCGGAAGATCGAACAACTCGCCGTTATTAACAGCAACCACGGTCAGATTACCGCTATTGACGCCTTGAAATGAACATAAGTTGACAGAGAATGGATACATATATCATAAATGCCATACTTTGATTCGTTAAAAGTCATATTTGTTTTTGTTGGACGATTCTTTGTCAACACGTAATTCTCGCGATCACGTGCACGGGAGCCTTGACGGTGACTGGTCAGACTGGTTCCATGTAAAAAATAATACCCGGCAATAGCGATCAGCTGCTTCGCTTAGGGTTATTATTATTTTAAATATGTTTAGTAAAAGCTGCATCTAAATTAACAAGATATATTGGAATATATTATTCCTGATAAAAAAATAGTTTCAGATACAACTTTTGCCGATACTTGCATTTAAAATCCTGTAAAGTTATATCATTGGGTGTGTCTTGATCAAATCACCGGTAGATTCCAAGAAAATGTGTGTACAGCTGATTGCTGTGTCTGGCTTAGTTTACGAGAAAATGCTTAAGGTAATCTTAAGCCCTGGATATAAAACAATGCCTAGCTGAACAAAAAATACAACTTAAACGGTAAATCAACATGTCTGGTGATTTTTTTATCTCAAATTTAGAATTTGTACTGACGAAGTTTCTCATCACCCGTTCATTTGCCGGACTTCGCTGAAGGGGTACGGTGTAATTTTTTTCTGCACATAACCTTGGTTCCCGGATGATTTTCTTTTAAAACGAAATAATTACTATATAAATTTTCGGAACCGGGGGGGGGGGGGGGGGCAGGGTGCTTAATGGGTCGAATACGGTACTCTGTCATTTCTACATGTATCATTATGACATTTGATATGGGGAAAAGCGTATTGGCCTGTGTTCGGTGACAGGCAACAGCTCATATATATTTATAGCCAGTAGGGCTTGCAAAAAAAGATCGATAATCAGAATTATCATCGATGGGAAGAAATATTAACGATTATCGATATGAAAATATTTTGATGAAATAAAGTTTAGGTTTACAAAAACAGACTTGTTATTGTCAATAATGTTAATTGCTGAGGATGGAAAGTAACTGTCTTTGTTATATCTCAAATGTCCACTAAGTAATCCCTGAATACATGTGCCACCACTCACCAGTGGAGAGAAATGTGTTGATTTCTTTTGGATTTCTTTTTGCGTATTTCCTTAAAGATACTTCACCAATATTTATCAATAATTGATCGATAGTTAGTTAACGATAATCGATCACTTTGATCTGTATCGGTACTCAGCCCTAATAGCCAGGGATTAAAAAGAAATTCAGTATTCAAAATAAAGGCATGGACTTACAGTAGGTTTTCTTCTTAAGTCAAAGAGGATTCATTGTGACCTGTTTAACTTCTGCTTGTTTTCATTAGAAGAAACACGCTTATTTCAGATTGTGTTAAACAAAACTGCATCCTGTTCTATAATATATATAAAAAACTCCTGATCTGCCCCTTGCTCTAACATGACTTAAGAAAAGATGTGGGAATGTCACATGACCATTTCAAGAAAACAAATATCTAACATTTTTTTTATTTATTTTTTTTAATTTTAATCATTTTACATTTATTTGATAAAATGTGACATTCCAGTACATAGTTGATTAATCATCTAAATAGATGATGGCATGTTGACCAAAATTTATAGAACAGGCCAGTGTCACACTCAATAATCGCTGCACATTTAGTAAGGTTGTAGTAGTTTCTTATTTCGTTTTTAAAGACTTGAAATGACGGGAGTCTCTTATTTAACTTACTTTTAAATATAAGGTCTTTTGTTATCAAGGAGATGATATTTAGAGGGTCATTGTGCTTTTCTGGAAAGCCAATCATCACGTGTTTCTTTGTAATTTCGATTTGGATGTTAGCCTTTTGAAGTAGCCAAACTTCAAGTTGAGGCCAGATTTGCTGAACCATATTACAGGACCAGAAAAGATAGATTGGGGTCTCGATATCAACTGACTTTCAACATAACCTAATTTACACAAGAAAACATTAGTCTATAAACAAATATCTAACATGATGAAACACATTTAGTTGAGACAATTTTTTAAAATCTGTCTCCCATTTCTTACAGAAAACAAGCTTTCGCAACCAACTAATACACAAAATATCATGATTAATATATAGCTTCCGCTATCTTATGAAAGTTGTTAACTTGGTTCAGTGAAGCTGTTACTATGATCATCATAATAGCAGTCGTATAGCTGGAATATTGCTGAGTGTGGCGTTTAAGTATCTGGTTCATTTTTTTATCAACCCCTGTTGATGACATTCTCATGGGGTTGTATGTATTACACTGATACGATACCTCTCTGCATAAAGAGCTTCATAAGAGGCTGTGCCAGGTGAACTTTCGCATCAGCGAATCAGTGTTGAAGCTTCCTATTTCTCGTTACGAGTTAGCTAAGCATTCAGACAAGTATATTTGATCACCGTACTTAAAAAAATAATATAAACGAGGAATGTGAAAATATTTGTGATTTGTGAGTACAGTCAAAGTTTGCTCAGGATTCACTGGAAACAACCTTCTATGGAGATGATGTCCACATTTGAAACAGACAGTGGAGTATTGGAGTTTTGGAGACTGTGATGATCTCCAAAACAAATTATGCTGCTCAACTTCCTGGGCCTATTTGCTCATATATTGTATTGTAAGCTTATGTTATAGTAATAATTTTCCATAATCTCTTTGCTAAGATGTTATTGTACTGGCACAGCAGCTATTTCTTCTCTTGTCATGGTAACTGGTGTTTGTCTTCCATGTCTTCAGGACACTGCTGGTCAGGAGAGATTTCATGCCCTGGGACCCATCTACTACAGAGATAGTAATGGAGCAATCCTTGTCTATGACATCACAGATGAAGATTCCTTCCAGAAGGCTAGTCATAAATTATTTCTTCATTAGTAAGATGAGCTACAGATGATTTGGCAAATTCGGTTTTATCATTAGCCTAGTGTGTCGTACCATAAGCAATTTTTCCTCTTTTTACGTATGGCGACAACGAAAAAACCTTTGTTTCTGGTAACCTGTCCGCTCCTGCAAACTAGCTCTGACAGAAAAATATTTTGTTTATTTTATTTATATTTATACACCCTATATGGCTATCAGCATGTCCATCTATACGATAAGTCATTTAATTACCTGAATGAAAAATATCCAACCCAACTGCATGTAATAATGCAGTCACGTTGCCAAAACAGAGGTATGTTTAATGAAGGCTCAGGGGTTATTGGTAAATTCTATGTCTAAAACCAGGTCTAAATTTACAGGACTGGAATACTTTGTCTTTGTTCCACTTTGTGGAATATGGTATATATATGTTTAGAAGTGTTTCCCAAGACTCTACAGAGAATTTTGATATAAGAGGTTATATTCTGCAGGTTAAGAACTGGGTGAAGGAACTGCGCCGAATGCTTGGAAATGATGTATCCCTGTGTATAGCCGGCAACAAAACAGACTTGGAGAAGGAGAGGCATGTTCCTGTTGCTGATGCTGAGGCGTGAGTTAATCAACTTGATTGTTTTTGCAGCTTGCAGAGTAGAATTGGTCCTACTCATGCTTATGTATGATTGAAGTGGTTACTCAAATTGTAGTATACTACTCGCAAATTAATACTCACCATGCTTACATTAACTGCTCTCTGTTGCTGGTATTTGGACCGTTTCAATGCAAATGGTGAATTTTGTTGTAATATATGTAATATTTTGAGGTGCAAGACATTGATGTGCACCCCAATTCTTTTCATGATGTAATGTGATATATCTATGTTCAACTAGGGCACAGAGGCTCAATATTCAAAGTCACATGTTTCTTGCTGTGTAGAGTTACATCCCTTTGTCATGCCTGCTATAATTTTGGTCTGTCTGCACCTTGCCGGTGCTTGTCGGTCTCACCTGTGGGCACCTCTTTACATGTAATTAATTTTCTATCTCACTAATGTGGACTGGTGGCTTGCTTTAGATTGCCCTCCCATTTTCATGCCCAATAGATATGGCACAGGACACGATGTAGTCATGGTAATATATGGTGTTTTGTGTTATTTTGTTCCCATATGTCAGCATGGTCAGTAAACAATATTTTGTTGTTGAATTTGAATAATAAACTTAAAAGATTTTGATTTTCTCTTTATAGATATGCAGCATCAGTGGGTGCTAGACACTTTCACACATCAGCGAAACTCAATAAGGGTATTGAAGAGATGTTCTTGGATTTAAGTAAAGGTGAGTACAACCCTGGTGCTTCCAGACTGCTCATTGGAGACATCAAACTAGAGTCTTTTTGTTTGCATCATGTCCATTAATGTTGTTATATTTTAAGAGCACTACCTCTATTAGAATCATTGTGACTTGCTGTTTTATTATCAAAAACAATTGTAACTAACAAAATTTATTAGTAAAACAGAATTATGCTTCTTGTGATATCATCAAAGTAGCCTCATCAGATATTGGTTCATAATTTGTAGTTGGCAATATTGATATTTTATTAACTTGGGTTGTATCCTCACGGATAAACAATGAATCAGTGAAATAAACATTGTACTAGCAGTCATCAGATTAAGATGCTAAAAGTTGTTTCAAACCATAAGGGCTGTTATCTCTGTTCAGTCATGTAAAATTGATACGAAATGTTGGTTCAGGTTATGTTCAGCTTTGAATGGAATATCTTGACTATGTAGCCAGAGACTAAACCACAATCCTCATTCCTAGTTATTTCCAATTATGATAGACCATCTCAGTCATTTGAAGCACATTTTGATATCTTAAGAAAGATAGCATGGTTATGGTGATGTGAAAAAGAAATTGGCAATAGACATCTAATTGATTGTGTGTTTTATGTAGGTATGATTGAGAAATCGGGCACTGACACATTAGGTCGAAGCAAGACGGGGACAAACACACGGAAGAGTGTTGTTGTGGTAGACGATGAACAGGCAGAGCAGAAATCAGGCAGTGGATGCTGTTGATGTGAAACTGTTCACACCCTTGGCATCACACCCAGCAACAGCATGCTCATTGGACGAGGCTGTGCTTGGCATCCAATCATTACTGGTTGTTCATTTGATCTTGGTCTAAACCTTCACCTTCATGTTTGACTGCTTTGTGTAGATGTTGAATCTTTTTGATTAACATAAATCATACATTTTTAATTTAACAACTTATTTCCCTTTGGCTTTGTATATTTGCCTATGCTTTGGCATTTACTTTAATCTACAAATTTTTAATACTAGAAAGTTGATGGACAAATATGTAATATTTGCTCACGCTATAAGAACATTTTGAACAATGATCAGTGCAGTCATAGCCAAAGCAGTCTTCCCTAGAAATGTGCTGAATGTAACCAAATACCTTCCTCGTAATGTCCCCAAACCCTTTCCTACATATAATGTACATAGTTGAATGTAATATATATTTATGCATGTGTGTGTGCTGGCAACCACGGGATGTAGTGAGCATGAGAATACAGTGCCTCTTGGGTACACTGATAGTGATTGGTAGACATTGACTTGAAGGGGCTAGTCTATTATGTGGCTAGTCATTCCAGCAATGTTGGCAGAATTGTCAACCTCCTGTGGAGCAGATCACTCACCATGTAATGAGTAGCCAAGGAATGTGAAGTAGAATGCTTTGTAAATAGTCTGTGTGCCAGAGAAATGTCAGGTGCTTTGAGTTAAGGTGTACCCGGTTCATCTGTTCTTGGATGATGCTGGTCAGGTAGGATACATGTCCATATACATTTTGCAGTTCTTTACTCATCAGTTGAACATGCCTAAAGTGTAGTTGTGTTCACAAAGCACAGCGTTGTTATGAAATATCACTGTTTCCTGCCCTGGTCACATAAGGTTTTTTATTCCAATAGAAGTTGTCTCACTTACATGTTGGTCTAATAATAGCAGTTGTGTGTTTGTGATTAAACCACACATTTTCTTGTATCCAGTTTCTTATGTAGTAGATACAACCATTTTATGGTTTCTTATTTTATTCTTTAAATTTACGACATTAATTATGCCTCCATCTCTCTGAGGTATGTAGTACACACTTGTAATCCAGCAAGTTGCTGTCAGGAGCTTTAAACTGATGTAAGAAAATAAACAAAAGTATATGAGTAAGACTGGACCAATACTGTTACAGAATTTAGTAGGGTTGTATTGAACATTATAGGGTTGGAGTCAACTGTTGCATCAACTGTCTAAAACTGTTGTCAACTGCTTTGCCGCAGACACTATTGTTCATATCGGTTTTACATCACACTATTTGTGTGAATATTTAGACTTGTATATTCATTGTAATAATTTATCTGTATATAACCAGGAGAATGGAGCTGTAACCATGGTAACAGTCCATATGATGTGTACAATTCTCGTCTTACCCCCTGATTAAGGTTAATTCTAGTTTGCAAATACACAGTAATGAAAATTCATGTTCAGCTTTTTACTAATCATGTAAAGTTATGGTTTTTGAAAAGGCATCTCCTTTTATCTTGACAAGACAACAGACTCACACTCCATGTCATTTGAAAATTGTGTTCAGATAATATCAAAGGTTTGAAGTTTTAGCAGTTGGTCAGAGAAAACACTTCCACTTTGCTGTAAATAATCCTGTTGTTTAGTTTCTGGTGTTATGACTACATATGAAGGTATATAATCAAATAGTTACTTCTGCATTTTCCAATATTGTGAATGTGGTGCCTACATTTGTAGTGGTTCTAGATTATTTAATATGGCTCAATGTTACGTAGGAATTCAAATGTGTTGTTAATAAAACGTTTTCATGTGCTCATCAAAATCATGATTCCGAGATCTTCGTTCAGTTTATCTGCACCTTTGAAGACAGATGATCCAAAAATTCTTGCAGGTGTCTAGTAACTGATGAATTGTGTTCATTTGTCAAAATCAAAAGCTAAGATCACTCATATATGTGTTTGTTATTATGAGCACAGTGTGGGCTGGGATATTGTGGCAAAGTCAGTACACTTGAAGTGTATTTCTGTCGGCCACAGTTAAGATGGTAGCTCGGTGCAGCCCAAGTTGTTCACATAGACCAGGATTTCCCTGCACATGCCGTAGTCAGGCTGAGTGGACAGGGGTGGAAGTTATAGTGCTGTGTCAGTATGGTACTACAGTATCATTTAATGATACGACATATGTTGGAGACATCTATGTACAAATTATTCTTTCATCGTGCAAGAAATGCAGGAACATGAATTGCAAGTCAGTTTGCCTCTCGCTGAGAGACCAGTAAAATAACTAACAGTCTGCATTTGTGGTTAAAATACAATATGCTTGTCTAATGACTGTATTGCTCTGTTGTAAGAAATGATGTTTGTCCAGACAGTAGACGATGTATGTATCTCTTGCCCACCGTAATGTCTCACCTCTCATTGAATTGTCTTGTCACTAATCAAGTTAAGACTCATAGAGGTATAACATTGGCAGTGGTTGATTCAGAACAAAGCCATGTGCTTTCATACTGTATTTATTATGTATGTATAGATTAAGTAGCCATGTACAGCCAGGTCTTTTACTCCTAATCAGATATTGTGCATTTCTGTACTAATATCAAAATCATCGGAAAATGTTGACGCTATTAAATAGTTAAATGGAAAAAGCCAAGTTCCTAAAGCAGGACACTGTGGAAGATGTTTGTTTATCTTTTAAGTATTACATTTTGGAACAGTGTCCTGAAAATGTTGACGCTATTAAATAGTTAAATGAAGAAAGCCAAGTTCCTAAAGCAGGACACTGTGGAAGATGTTTGTTTGTCTTTAAAGTATTACATTTTGGAACACAGTCCCTCAAGACATGTAAATGTGTCCAGTGTGTGGACATGTGGCTGGATTATGTGAAAGAAGATGAAGGTTATGTCACAGACAGTGTATATTTGTAAACCTTGTGATCATGTCATCAATAAATGATTCAACATATACATGTATTGTTTCATTGTCTTTCACCCTGGGGGTAGCCAGGTGGTAAAGCTGCGACGTGTTAACACCTCAGTAAATTAACTCAACACGCTAATGAGTGATTAACGTTGACTGGGTTTAATAATGGGGAATAAACACAGTGACTTATTCCTAAAATAAGTCTCCTGAACCATAAAATAGAAGCACATCTCCTGTTTATCAAACTAGTCTTATAGACTAAAGACTCCGTCACTATGACTGGACATGGACATTCTAAACTTCCGGAGATAGGTACTTGACCTATGGAGCATCTAGACACACAACCATTAAAAATGAGTATTTGACCAAAATAGTTGCATGACTCCCAGGGATTTACCCATGTGTGTGGACTTCAGAGTGGACAACTTTTGATCAGCCGTTGGAATTCAATAGCCTGGAGAGCTTAGTGTTTTTCTTAACACAGGGAAGACCCGAATAGCCAACAAACTACTACCCCAATAAGGAAGATACCAAAATAAAGCGCGGAACATAAGCTATCCAATGGTACCACTAAATACGAGGGGTGTTCATTAAAGATTTCCCCTGACCCACTTCTGAAGGACCTAGTGGAATGAAACTTGGCATAGGTATTAGTCTTTCTCCACATAGGAACCACCAAAAGTTACACACTTCTCCCATCGTTTTATGCAACTATGGAGACCTCGCTTGTAAAAGCCCTCATTTTGCGTCTCAAACCAGGACTTGACTTCAGAAATCAGTGTTTCATCATCTGTGAAACGTTTTCCCTTCAAAATTGACTTCATGGTTGGAAAGAGGTGGAAGTCAGATTGTGCAAGGTCAGGAGAGAAAGGAGGATGTGGAAAGATTTCATAGCCACAGGACCGTGCTTCTGTCTGGGCAACATGAGAGTTGTGTACTGGAGCATTGTCTTGCAGGAGACGGACACCCTTGGTCAGCATGCCACGCCTCTTCAGCTTGATAGCGTCCCGCAATTTTCGCAGCAGTGAAGCATAATAAGCTCCTGTAATTGTGGTACCCTTTGCCAAGAAATCCATCATCACTACTCCGTGCTGGTCCCAAAACACCGTGAGCATGACCTTGCCTGCAGAGGGTTGGACACGTGCCTTCTTTGGGGGTGGTGACTCCACATTGCTTCCATTGCATCGACTGAACTTTAGTCTCAGGATCATAGTGATGGGCCCATATTTCATCTTGTGTGATAAGTCTGTCAAAAAAGTTTGCCTGGTTTTTTTGGCACATGTCCAAAAGATCCTTTGAGCAATTGACTCGTTCCTGCTTTTGGAAAGGTGTGAGCAACCAGGGAATCCATCGTGCAGACACCTTCTGCATGTCCAAATTGTCATGGATGATTTTTTCCACAGACCCTACACTGATCTTGACATCTTGTGCTAACTGGCGAACAGTTATACGTCGGTGTTCCAAAATAGCGGTCTCCACTTGATGGATAGTGTCCTCATCAATGGCTGAATGGGGGCGACCAGGAATGGCAGCTGTTTCCACAGATGTCCGACCACACTTGAACTGGCGATGCTAGTGTTTAACAACGTCATATGATGGGGCATCTTCCCCATAAGTTGCTTTCATTTCATCGAAAGTTTCTTTTGGTGTGCGACCTTTCAAATATAAAAACCTAATCACTGCTCGGGATTCTACTGGCTCCATTGTCACACCCTACTCGATCATAACACCTGTGAAAGTGGTAAGATTAATAGTTCGGTGCTGCAAATTCAGACCTAACCCATAGATACATGTATCATTACACATGTGAAATTTCAACCAAATATGATAACCCTAAGTGGTTTAGGGGAAATCTTTAATGAACACCCCTCGTATTTACGACCAGATATGTACAATTATTGAGGTGGACAAAATGACCATAAATACATGAGAAGTATCTACAAGTTCCAGATAAGCCCGCATGTGTGACAGTCAAAGTCACAAAAACATTTCCAACATATGAATACGGTAAAAAAAAACATATATCCAAGCAATACATGATAAAAGTGTGTCATTAAATCGCTAGAGAAAAATGTGTTTGGGTCACTATTTCTCTAACAAGTAACACAAAGACACCTGGCAGCCTTCTACCAAACCAGTCAGCACTGCTTTTAGACATACTTTGCACACATCGTTGACGGACATATAAGTTGATTCATACCAAAAGTAACCTATGAATAATGAAGAAACCAACAAGATAAATCTGACGCCCTTTTACGATATTTATAAACCTATAGCAGATTTTGCCTGTTGTTTACGATACAGCTCATTTTCACATAATGACCCTAGGGCAGGTCTTCCGGTAAGAAAACCTCGTTCTTACCTTGCCGGTACCCTCTTGCGAGGTCTTACTTTCCCGACCATAACCTCGGAGTCGTGCTTTATCCTACACATATTCTGTGAAAGCAAAGTTCCTCTAGCGTCTGTCACGAGGCATGTAGGGACAAGAACAATCTCATTAAAATCAGATCTTAGCTCTCGCTTTGTTTAGCGGCAGCGAGAACTTCGATATGATTTTAATGAGATAGGGACAAGAACAACGAACCTATGTCTACTCACTTATCACTTGACCGCTGATGTCACATGAGGGGCATCTTCTCTGATGAGGCATTATTTATTCTAAGGCTGAAACTATCTTACACGGATCGCAATACCATATCAGTGGCCCTGTCAGACTATAACTTAAATACTGTTAAAAGATGGGTTTAACCCAACTCACTCATTATTCTGATATTTGGCTTTGGAGTCCTAACAATTTCCCATTGTTGGTGGCTACAATACTTTCCACGATACTCCTTGACACTTGGATGATTATAGCTACAATACTTTCCACAATACTCCTTGACACTTGGATGATTATAGCTACAATACTTTCAACAATACTCCTTGACACTTGGATGATTATAGCTACAATACTTTCCACAATACTCCTTGACACTTGGATGATTATAGCTACAATACTTTCCACAATACTCCTTGACACTTGGATGATTATAGCTACAATACTTTCCACAATACTCCTTGACACTTGGATGATTATAGCTACAATACTTTCCACTATACTTCTTGACACTTGGATGATTATAGCTACAATACTTTCCACGATACTCCTGGACACTTGGATGATTATAGCTACAATACTTTCCACAATACTCCTTGACACTTGGATGATTATAGCTACAATACTTTCCACGATACTCCTTGACACTTGGATGATTATAGCTACAATACTTTCCACAATACTCCTTGACACTTGGATGATTATAGTTACAATACTTTCCACAATACTCCTTGACACTTGGATGATTATAGCTACAATATCAAATGAAACTCAGAAGACCGTCATCAAAAATACAATCACAGTGTTACAGGGAATGTTAACGTCACTGCTGATTCCTATCTCTAGGTGTGTATTATATGGTAAGCAAAACACACCATTCTGCCAAAACGTAGTTATACTATATACAGTTCATATCATGTCTCATGGATAGTTCAATGGTTTGTATGAGGATCCCATGCTTTTGTCCTCACTTATAACTGATATCAACTGCTACAAGACACATAGTCGGTGCACTGTCACGCAGCTCCTGGGGGAGATGATTTCCTTTTCACTTCCGTCTCTCTGCCCTGAGTTTGAAGGGAGGGGGCAGCCCCGTGCCTATGTCACTGTGTACGGCCTTGAGTGGGTCCGCCCCCGGGGGGAGGCTGAAGCTGAACCTCTGCATAAGGCTGGTTAGGAACATGAAGGTATCCATCTTAGCCAGAGACTCCCCTGGACACACACGGGCACCTGTCACAACAAAGAAAACGTTACACTATACAAGAATATACTGGTCGTTTGAAAAGAACGTTACACTATACAAGAATATACTGGTCGTTTGAAAAGGAACACTTCCCCAAAAGAGGGCAACTACACCCATGGAAACCAGCTGCAGTATATCATACTGACCTACCGTGCAGTCAGGTCATATCCTGGTATATCAACAAGTTATTTCTTAGTACCTTTGTATAGGCTTGTACACACTATGAGGTTGCTGGAACAATTCCATGTACCTTCACGCCGCGATATAACGGACATACTGTTCAAAGCGGCCTTAAACTTAACTCGCACTCTCCACGTACCTCCACTGAAGGGCATGAATGCTTCAGGTCTGCACACCTGGCCTTCTGCATCCAGGAAGTGGGTGGGGTCAAATTTGTCCGGATCCGCCCACGTATTGGCGGCGTAGTGGATTGACCACAGGTTGATAAACACGAACGTGTCTTTGGGGATGTTATAGCCGTTGATGACAACGTCACGCGTCGTTGCGTGAGGGACAGCTGCGGGGGAATACAATGAAATGTGAATACACATTAGTACCTGTAAAAGAGGTACCTCACGTATGGCCGAGACACGACGTGACGACCTGCAACACTGTCACACTCCTTTCTACATTGTCCGGACCTACTGAATGACGGCGTATCACTAGTGCATATGACAGAAAGAGATTTTATCGTGTGTTTTCTATATCATGATCTCCATTGGCATAATTACCTAACGGGGCCACTGTTGAGAAGCGTAGGATCTCAAGTATCGTTGCCTCTGAAATATGAACAGTCGCCAAGTGATATATTCTCATTAATTATCTAATAACTAACAGTAATATTTAGTTATATGTGACAATTTGAACCAAAATATACCTAAATCTCGATAGCTCCTTTCTTCATATTCAGAACTATTTAGTGTGTGTGTGTGTGTGGAGCTAGGGGGGGGGGGGGGGGGGGGGGGGGAGGAGGAGGAGGCGTGAGTAGAGACACCAAATAGTATCACGAACAGTAAAAGTAACAGTAATAGTAAGTAGTAATTGGCATAACTCATGAAACAATCTAGTCAAGTACACAAAAATATTGTTTCATTTGGTTGTTGTTTATCGCCACACTCACACTATTCGAGCATTTAAAAAGTAAAAAAAGGTATCCTTATCACACATGAGTCATGAGTAGTAGGGCAATGTCAGCGCAAAAGCACAAGGACTTACACGTTAATTCATTCATTAACGTAAGATATAATCATAAGCATGTTATGAACAGGTTCGTACCCATATATGGCATGTTGTGTCGGTCACTCATTTTCGGATTGCGTGCATGGCCAATGACGTCATTGATTTCTGCCTGTAGGCGTTTGTATACTTCCGGGTGCGCCACCAGTAGTGCCAGAGACCAGACTAGAGTCCGAGTGGTGGTCTCACTTCCGGCAATATACAAGTCTCCCAAGAACCAGTGGAGCTGGTCATCTGATAACACAGTTATAGTAATATCCTAATGCACGTGCTACAGATTCCCGCTATACGTCTGTTGTCTGATATATGCTGCACTCATAACAGATGTTGGCAGTTTAATGGAGTACAAAAGGGTATTTGGGGCGACAAATATGATTTTTTAGGACCATTCCCATCCCTGTAATAGATTTTGTTGTTTGTTGTTTAACGCCGCACTCAGCAATATATTCCAGCTCAATATGGCGGCTCCTATAGTAAATGACGTCTACTGAATGGTGTACAATGTCCTTTATTCTAACAGCCTCGTCAGACTCATTCAAAATCTGTTTTAATGCACAATGTGTCTGAAATAAACTACTGAATGTCCACAACTCCTTGTTGTTTGACATTGAAAGCCTGTGTTGCACGCCAGGTGACCGATACAGGCTCTGCTCTACTCAGTATTCAGCGTTGTGGTTTTTTTTATATTTACATAAATATATGGAACTGTACACTCGAACTGCATGTACACTCGAATTGTAAATACTTATATATATAAAGAGAATCCCCAAAGAGAATAGGGGATATGTAAATGTTATGATCAGTCTTCAAAATATAATTTTTCAAAGATGAGAGAGATAAGGAACCTAAGTCACAACACACCCCAAACTTTGGGGAAGTACCCAATATTTTCAATGTGCCTCAGGCTGTGATTTGCAGACTTTAGAACAGGTTTCTGCTGACACAAAATGTTAATGATCGGCCCTGGCTTTAAGTTAACGAGTCCAAACAACCAATCAAATTGCTGTTCACATAGGCCGGGGCACCGAGTTCAAGTCGCTGAAAAGAGGATCAGATTATATGATCGTCTGCAAGCAGTAATCTGCATGCTCGGCTGTCACCATTAACAAATCAGCCTGAAGTCTCTGCACCAACTCTCCCTCAATTTGTCATTGGCAGACTGATTCGGACCATGTCACGTCGTAGAAACGAATGTTTGACCAAGTCATCTCAAACTTTAATTTTTGACTGCACACTCCTGTCTTCTTTCCTGGTAGTTTGCACCCTCACAATACACCCTCAACATGTTCTGTCGACTGTCATGTTACACCTAGTCCTTCCAGTTTTTTAACCATGCATCAGCATTACTCCATAGCTCATTGTATTTCCGTAATCATCTGTTATTTTCTATTTTATTCATATTATATAACTAGTGATACGAATGTCGGATAACGTATCGAGCGATGTGTTTTGTTTTAAATTGTATAGTTCAAAACACAGAGTATAGTTCAGATTAGGATATAGGACTAATATACATACATACCTGTAAAGGATGAGCTGTGATCTCCGCTTTCCCGCGCTTTGTGTTGTTCCAGTAGGAAGGCATCGATGACGTCATAAACCTCGTTCTCCGGTCGGAAATGCTGCCTGTGTTCGTCTACTATTCCTTGTATTACGTCTAGAAAAGAAATAACCCAGCAGTGAACAGCCACGCCGGATCGTCCCAATTATTCCACACGTACGTACACACATACGCACTGTCGTGAACACCCTGCTTGTGGACACACTACCCTAGGAATATTTATATCCTATTATATAGTAACCCTTCCTGGCGCACCTATAAACTTTCCACAGGTGTCATAGATCTTGTTCAGCAGCTTCCGGTAGGAGGGGAGGAACCGGAGCCAGGACACGAACTGCACGAGCGCCGCCTTCTTGGTTGGGTTCTTCTCTTGGTCGAACGTCTGCAGTAGTGTCAGGAAGCGCTCGTCATCATACTCGAACCTGTCGGCAGCCATCAGGTAGGGGAGATGAGTTAGTACAGTACCGAGTATTTACTGAGTGAGTGTGTGAATGTCGTCCAATGCGTCAGTCAGCATTGTTCCAGCTTATGGGGGTTGCCTGCAAATATTCGAGTCTTGGCCAGGAAAACCAGTGACTGAACCCATGAGCAACGCCCCAACGCCCATCAGCCATGTCACCGGGACTGACTACACATTCAGTCTTAAGATGTACATGTATTATATGAAAGTTGTGTGTTACAACTAACGCGTGTAGGTATACTTTCCTGCCTCAAGGTTTATAGTGAACATGTGTGCCTGCATGGTAGTCTTTGGCATATGCCTCAACTCAGATTTGACAATGTCGCAGTATGTGTCATGGTGCCAAAAGACATAGATGTTGGGAGACAGACGACGCTCGGGAATCAATATAGAGTTGTTTGTTCAAAAATACTAAGGTCTGTTATAGACACACTGAAAGTACCGTGACCCGAAGCAGATGTTACAGATGATGTTGGAGACCCCCTTAAAGATGACAGGATAAGGCTCGAACGTCTCTCCGATCATCTTGTCGAATGTTGACGACAGCACCTGTCGGTGGAAACGTTCTTTGTACACACATGCACGACCTGAATCACTTTGGATCTTCGCCCACAATTAGCTCACACACCGAAATATTGCTGTATAATGTTCAAACTTCCGTCCGACCAAACCCACAACACATTCGCGTCATTGTAGGCAATAGCTATAATTCAGTATCAGCTGTTCTATCAGCCACGGCTGCGGGCTCCTCGGCGCCCCCGTTACACATCTTCTGTTCGTCCAAACCGAGTTCTAGTCACTTCGCATTTTATTTTAAACGTAATTACCCCGACCTGTACGTAATTGAGGAGTTCAGTCACTTTATATAAATTATCCCGACCTGTACGTAATTCAGGTGTTCAATCACTTTATACATATTACCCCGGCCAGTACGTAATTCAGGTGTTCAGTCATTTTATACATATTACCCAGACCTGTACGTAATTCAGGTGTTCAGTCACTTTATACATATTACCCCGACCTGTACGTAATTCAGGTGTTCAGTCACTTTATACATATTACCCAGACCTGTACGTAATTCAGGTGTTCAGTCACTTTAAACATATTACCCAGACCTGTACGTAATTCCGGTGTTCAGTCACTTTATACATATTACCCCGACCTGTGCGTAATTCAGGTGTTCAGTCACTTTATACATATTACCCCGACCTGTACGTAATTCAGGTGTTCAGTCACTTTATACATATTACCCCGAACCGTATGTAATTCAGGTGTTCAGTCACTTTATACATATTACCCCGACCTGTACGTAATTCAGGTGTTCAGTCACTTTATACATATTACCCCGACCTGTACGAAATTCAGGTGTTCAGTCACTTTATACATATTACCCAGACCTGTACGTTATTCAGGTGTTCGGTCACTTTATACATATTGCCCCGACCTGTACGTAATTCAGGTGTTCAGTCACTGTATACATATTGCCCAGACCTGTACGTAATTCAGGTGTTCAGTCACTTTATACATATTACCCAGACCTGTACGTAATTCAGGTGTTCAGTCACTTTATACATATTACCCAGACCTGTACGTAATTCAGGTGTTCAGTCACTTTATACATATTACCCAGACCTGTACGTAATTCAGGTGTTCAGTCAGTTTATACATATTACCCAGACCTGTACGTAATTCAGGTGTTCAGTCACTTTATACATATTACCCAGACCTGTAGGTAATTCGGTGAAAAACATCGGTGATTTTGAACTGAAAAACACCTTATACTTCACCCCTGACAGTATGGTTTCTGCAGACAAAGGTAGTTCAGAAGGGCACAAGTATTGATAGAAATAGAAGAATCCCACGCGCATAGATTTAAGCTGGACGAAGTGTGCGCGGAAATTTCCCCCAAGTTCCATACATATACATTTTTTATATCCTTGGTTTATTACCTCAGTGACGCCATACTAGACACTGGTATTTTGACCTTCATCAAGGGATTCATCTGGGTACAACCGAAACGACCCTAAACAATTATATATGTTGTCACCCTCGGCTGTCCTAGGATATGCTCCACACACTTATATATGCTATAACGGGTAGCTGCATACATATCTCACATACTGTAACAGACCAACAATAGCGGCCCATGGTGCCGAGGATGTTCCATAACCTTCTCACCTCCATCTCCTGGACGATCTTCTCCTCCAGCTCGATCTTCCCCACTCTCCCGATCTCCCGGAGACAGGAGAAGGCAAACTTCCGCTGCTCCTTCAGCCGCCTTCCCCCGTACGGCAATTGAGACAGCCCGTTAACCCCCGTCACGGTGTTGTTGATGTAGAGGGAGGGGCGGCCAGCGAAGGCGTCGGCCTCTCCTACCAGAGTCGCTACAAGACAACATCATGCCACGATCTTCATCAAGAGCATCAGCCACTCATGATCATCGATGCAGGCGATACAAATACGATTAATGACAAAACTCCTTTGGCTAACATAATGTTAAGTCTTGAAAATATGTAAATCTTACCTTTTATGACGTCGTATCCATTCAAGACAACCATGAGCCTGTTCGCGAAGTACAGTTTGAACACCGGGCCGTACTGCTTTGCGAACTTCATGAAGTTAATCTCTGGTCTCAGACCAAAATCTTTGAGATTTCCGAACAGGAAATGGCCGGAGGGGCCGGGCGGAAGATTCCGGGGTCGAGACTGCCGCCACCACCACGCCAGGGCCAAAACGGCCCCAAACACCAGCCCTGTACTCAAGCCCGGCAGCAAGCAGCACCAAGACATCGTGCGCTCTTCCGAATGCTGATAACATACGAGAGGCGTTCAATACGTTTTGCAACTTTCAATATAATCTCCATTCACCTCAATACACTTATTCCATTTGTCCTTCAAGCTTTTAATACCATTTTTATAGAAATCCGCAGATTGGCCCTCTAACCACGCCTCTGTGGCAGCCGTTATGTCCTCGTCATCCTGGAAGCGTCTTCCATGTAGGGCAGATTTCATTTGCCGGAACAAGAAATAGACTCACTGGGGGCTAAGTCTGGGCCGTAGGGTGGGTCATTTAACTGTACAGTCCAGACTTAGTCACAATGCTACAACCATTAGTGTGTCTGGCAAGACAAACCAATGGTTGTATCATTGAGTCTTGGCCAGACACACTAATCAGACATACTTGTCAGCATTTTGTGTTTTCTTAAACGACTGAATGTGACCTTGACAGTGGGGTGAAAAAGAGCGAATCCTGTTTTACGCCGACGTAATCATATCAGCCATGTCATACTAATATCACGGCGAGCTGGTAA
The DNA here is from genome assembly GCF_022045235.1 of Haliotis cracherodii. Lineage (NCBI taxonomy): Eukaryota > Metazoa > Mollusca > Gastropoda > Lepetellida > Haliotidae > Haliotis > Haliotis cracherodii. Next base: position 39,838,709 of record NW_027266286.1, read on the forward strand.
TCGGGCCTGGGCTTGACAGTATGAGTAACTTCCACAACCAGGACAATCTTCCTCCATCAGGGCAACTTTAGCCTCACTACCACAATCATGGGCTACTGGGGGCATCCCGAAAGCCCTGCCTCTTATAGTCTAATACTGTACGTCCATTTCTAGATGAGTGAGGTTAATCGCGACAGATTGCACTGGATCACTGGATCACAGCCTTTTAACAGACAAATGAAGTATGATAAAAAGCGCCTTGGGATACGTAGCTTAGTGCCAAGGAACACGTAGCTTAGAGCATAGGGATACGTAGCTTAGTACATAGGGATACGTAGCTTAGTACATAGGGATACGTAGCTTAGAGCATAGGGATACGTAGCTTAGTGCATAGGGATGCTTAGCTTAGTACATAGGGATACGTAGCTTAGTACATAGGGATACGTAGCTTAGAGCATAGGGATACGTAGCTTAGTGCATAGGGATACTTAGCTTAGTACATAGGGATACGTAGCTTAGTACATAGGGATACGTAGCTTAGAGCATAGGGATACGTAGCTTAGTGCATAGGGATACTTAGCTTTAAAAAATAACACTGACCCATTTATGCTACGAGGTCTCGAAGGATACATGTCAATAAGTGTAGTATGTTTGTTTTACAACCATCTGCGCCTGATTGAATGATACAAACTGACAGGAGTTTTTCTGCATAGAACACATCGTCTGAAACAACACAAATCTTATTGATCTTATGTGCCTACCTGTTTATGTTAGGAATATATACTTCCTTTCCCCGCTATAACGTTGATATACACGCACTAACTAGTCTGCTTCCACGATCACGTTCAGTGAAGTAACGTGTTCTGTTCACTGTGTCCCATGACTTATAGTGCACTGGTGTAGCGTGCTCGTTGTGGCACATGCGTTGTGCAATCAGTATTACAGATTGACCTACACCCTCTCATACCAGCATACAGATGTTGATAAGGCGGAAGCGAATGGTTTGCTGACTCGACGATCTCCATGCAGGTGATAAGGAAAATATTGACAAATGTGGCACACAACTGGTAGTACTGTTGGCTTAACTTGCCAGTTTAGTTACATTCATTAGACTGGATTAGCTGCTCGTTTCAAACTCCAAAATTAAGCTTACAATTACATAGCTGTACAGTTCACAACACATTCATCAGTGGGCGTTGTTTAGTCCTACAGCGATTGTCTACCCTTGATTCTTATATACACTCGTGTTAATTACATATACAGAAAACAGCCAAAGTTGTTGTGCTCATTTCAATTTATTGAAATAAAAAACTGGAAATGTATAATATCTACTGTAAAGTCCTTTTCATAATTCATTTTGCTATCCTCCCCGAGCCCGACAAACCACCCATCACAGCTAGGGTAACGTGTACAGTCCCCTAACGCAGAACTAATCTAAACTAATCGAAAGAAGGCTAACCTATACAGTCCTTCCACTGGCGTAGAATCTCCCCTTAACTTATCTAAACTAGGCCAATTTATAACCTACACAGCCATTCCTCTGCGTAGAATCTACCCTAAACTCACCTAAACAAGAATCTACCTTTAGACAGGGTAAACATGTACAGTCCTTCTTGAGCCGCATAAGCCACCCAACACAGGCTCAGCCTGCATTAGAAGCCTCTAAACAGGGTCAAGCTATCTCAGCTCCGACACTCTTCTCTTATAATCGTGGGGTGATAACAATTACAGGGAAAATGTGGTTCTATGGGGGACTTACAGGGGTGTATAGCTGGGCATGGCACCAGGGAGATACCTGTTTTCGTGTAGACGATCACAGTTCCCAGTATTTATTACTGCCCTGCTTTCCTCACATGCATGGGCCCGACAGCATTTAAATAGATTGTGGCAGAGATCTAGCTCAGTTCTCGCACATGGTAAGTCGGGGAAATTGTGGGATACTGAATCACTTGTTGCACAATGAATTACCCACAGGTGTCAGTTTACCAATATCTACTCATGCTAAAAATGTGCCATAATGCATGGAGCGTTGGGTCTCCATGCTATAATCCGTCATCTCCGTCATCATTTCACTTGGACAGTCCTCATGAATCCTCCTCCTACGACCTATGCCGGTAATAGTAACAACTGGATTCTTAGCTCACCTGACCTGAAAGGCTTATATTGTCGCATGTCATCGTCCATAAATGTTGTACAGTTTCCGCTTCTCGGGAAAGATCGATCGACTTGTGGATGGTTGTTACTATAAGGAGGTTCAAGTTTTTTAAGGTTTCAAAATTGTAATTTCAATATGGCCACCATCTTCTTCAAACGTAAAAACGTATATTGAAATAGCCATATCATTTTTGTTTAAAATGGAATGACATTGGTACATGTGTAGTTAGTAGTTGGGTTCAGCATTTAGGTTCCGCTTGTTTTTGTTGTGATATTTAAAATTATGACCTTCTTTGACTTTTCACTTGGAAAGCTGAAACTTATGGCCATTACTATATTGGCATGTGGCATTTGGTTAGTTTGCTGTGTGATCTAACACGCATGTAATGTAGATATACACGTTTTAACCTTGTATTGACCGTGATTGTAAATTCTCTCAAAATGCATAATTGGAATATTTGAAATTGCCAGACCAAGGGAACTAAACTTTGGCGTTTATGCTTCTGCAAGGATCACATTGTTGAGACCATTGAGTTGAGTGTTGGTATTTCATGTTTTAGTCCGCAGAAATAATGCAGATAATATTTGAATGAGGACGTTGACAAGCAAAATGTTAAGTGGCTGTCTTTGTTGATATGTTCAATATCTGACTGAATGTCCAGGTGAGCTACAGAGACGTGGCATTATTTTTAACATAATTGTCCATCGTGCATTAATAACATGTGATAATCCTCAATTTCTCGGACCTGTGAAGATCTGGCCAGTTGCCTTTTACGGCAAGCATGGATTGCTGAAGAACATTTCTAACCCGGATCTTCACGTGCAGACCATGTAGTACCCGTACACACATTCTGAAGGTAGTGTGCGGTATAGCACACATCACAACACATCTATGTACAAGTCCACTCTTGTTTCGGGCGTAACTACATTTGTCTACACAAGCGGACAAAGGCAACCGTGCTTCATATACAGTGATATAAATGTTATGTTATGACAACTTAATACATATACAACTGTATATATTTAGCCATTCGTCTTATCCATGTTTTATTACAAACGATTCGTTGACAAAACCCATACCTGGTAACAGGAGACGTGTTCTGTGAGGTCTTGAGAAACAGCTGGCCATGGCACTGCAACAATGATATCCTGCCTCATAAGTGTTACAACACGTGCACCATGTGGGCGGGCATTAGCCTGCTGCAACGTGACTTTACGTCCCTACATTGCACAAAGTGTAGAACATTATCTTGATGTCGTCCTGGTAGCCTACGCCATTCAAATTGCCATTAACAGTGGTGAGTTGTGTTCTCCCATGAGTTGTGATGCCACACCATACCATTACACTTCCACCCCCAAACAAACGACGTTGAGTAACGCAAGCGTCGACGTCTCTAAAACGTTGTCCTGACGCTTGTAGACCTTGCAAGACCTTCAGAGCTATCCAGATGAAAGCTGGACTCATCTGTGAACTGTGCTCTGTACCAATCTTGTCTTCAGAACCTCAGATGCTGTCTTCACCAAGCTAGGCGTGCAACATTGGACGTATCGCTGGACGACGTGACCGGTTGTTGAGTTCCCTCAACCGGTTGCGCGTTAATCTGCCGCTAGTTGATCTCAAACCAGAAATTGTCCGTGCTGTTGATGTGACAATACTGTTTAGTATCGACTGCAGGTCCATGGCAAGTTATGAGGGTCGCCACTTTGTAGATAAGGCTGATTTACGTTGTTTAAACATAAAACAAAAGTGTTTTGTGAGCTCTCGGTAGCTAACAACCTTTGTGTGCTGTTCACATTTTTTTTTAAAAAACGCGTGTGAGTCCACACATTTACTCCTCTAAAAATAATCTTTACTGGTGCTGATTTCATGTGGGATAGAGTTAGCTAGAATTGCATTTTTATAATCTAGATTGGTTTTGATTTATTAAATACATATATTCCACATTCGTGATGCAGGACTATAATACGGTTAAGGAAGAGAATATATGGATGTCAACTTCTTTATTATGAGGAATACAACGTTACGGTTGCTATGCAGTGTAACAGTGACGCGTAACTTGATTAAAACCCACCCCACAGCGCAGCAAGTCACGTCGACACGAAACAGGCTCCAGTTGCTTGAAGACAATCATTCTTGATTAACGCAGCCCGAGGGCAGTAATCTTTTTTGTTATCTAAAATACAGTGATTTTTACTGCTTGCAGCCCCGACGCTTTGGGAAATCCCCTTCTTATGATGCCAGAGTGAAAAGAAAACACATGGTTTGACAAATAAGTCCTTATTGAAGAAATAGCTATGCCCAAAATCACAAATAGAGGAAGAATTATTGATTCTTTAAGTATAAACATCTGTGTATGTATGCATGACAAAGACGCCGAAACAGCCATCAGCAAAGTTTCTCAATTTAATTAATGAAAATCAAACCCTTTTGCACATGAAAGTAAGATTACGCCTGTTCAAGTGATATCTGCTTGTCTCGATTTCTTTAACAAATTTCGCCTTTATCGACACGTCTAGTGCATTGGAACGATGCCCAAATGTGGGTAGAAATAAGACGCAACGACGCACTAAACAGCACAGTGACGGGAGCCCTTTACTCAGGTCATGAAATGGGACCGTGTGTTACTCATGGAAGTCAAGTGAGCCCTACTTCGTGCATGAACTTTGAACATGTAAGGATCCTTTTAGAGAATAGGTCTTCAGCAACCCATGCTTGCCGTTAGAGCCGACTAACGAGATCGGATGGTCAGGGTAGCTGACTTGCGTGGATCGATGCTTATGATGTCAATTACTTGATTGTCTGGTCCAGACTCGATTATTTACAGACCGCCGTCAAGAAGTTGGCATTTTCCTGAATGCGGCGTTAAACAACAAACAACAAACAGCAAGAAGCATGAAGTTTGTGTAAATCCTACTTTGCCCGACATTAAAGTAATGCATACAGATACAGGCCGCAACGCTATGGCACAAAGCCAGACAGTGGCTTGACTCGGTGGCGACTGTACAGCGACGCAGTGACGGATGAAGTAGTGTCAACAAACCCGTGAAGTATTGATGGTGCGTCTCAACATAGTTAAAGATACAACAAACTAACGTTTTGTGAATACGTTTAATCAGAACTGCATGTTTTAGTTTCAGATACACAAAACATGACCACTTATACATTACTCTCCGTCGGTATAAAGTGAGTGAGTGAGGGAGTATGTCTTTACACCGCTTCTCGCAAAATTCCAGCAATATCACGACGGTGGAAAACAGAAATAGGCTTCACACATTGTAACTATATGGGGAATCGAACTCGTGTATTCGGTGTTACGAGTGGACCACTAGGTACACTCCCGTCCGTCGTTATTATTATGTGCGAAAAGGCTCAACATATATATACAGTCGTCTGTGGTGTGACAACAGCCACGCAACCTGCCCTCCAGGTGTCCATGGGTGTATTTATTGAATTTGACTTTGTGCATACGACATAGCTCAAATGGCGAACATCATTATGAGATCACAGAAATATGCAGGTCAAATTGAAGGAGGTACAATAATAAATAGTCATTTTAAACAACGTGTTTATCATAAATAATACATCAGGTCCTTTATTCGCTTTGCATTCGTCCGATGAGCTATTTATATTCGCACTATTTTGAGTCCCGTACCATAACAGAGCATGTATCATACTCTACCCTCTTCTTCGTCTTCATTGACTCCCTCTTCCTCCTCGACACATCCGTCTTCCGCTTCGCCTATTCCTTCATCAACAAGCTGAGCTTCATCCTGCAACTGAACCTCCTCCCTTTCTTCCCCAGCCTCCTGCACAGCCTTAGCCTCCTTCACCATATCAGCCTCTTGAACCTTCTGTGCATTCATGCCCTGCGTTTCCGATTCCCTAGATTTCCCGGATTTTGTCCCCTGGTTGCCGGCCCACGCACAGTCTCCCTCTTCCTCTATAGGTGTGTCCACATTGCTTTTCCCACTCTTGTTCCGCCCGGTCTTCTTACTGTTGGCAGAGGCAGCTTTACTGATGGCTGAAGGTGAGCGCACCATGAGGAACTCATCTAAATCTCTGTGGACAGCCACGTCGGAGTACTTGTCCGGAGACCTAGTCGCACCTGGCCTGTTCATTTCCAGCATCATCCGCAGCAGCACGGTGTCCGTGCAGTGAGCGGGGAAGCCGGACATCTGGGGGATATGCACAGCCACTGACCGGCCGGGGGTGGGCTGCTGGTAGATCCGATTGAAATGGACGTAACTCGAGACAGAGTCAAACTGGTATTGGGTGTCAGGCTTTGCGACGGTGCGACGTTCTCTCTTCACCTTTCTGTAAGGATTATTGAAGCACACTTTGGCATCTTTCTTTACGAACTGGGTGAAGTGTTTCAGCTTGATAGCCTCGTTCTGGGTTCCCAGGGGAAGGCGAATGCTCTGGTTGACACTAAGACATTGATTGAGCGCCTGAGGATTTGGGGCTACGAGTGGAGACGGGCTCTCCTTGAAGGCGTTGCGCGTGAACCGGCGAGGTGAACGTAGGGGGGTATCGATACTAGGGTACATCTCACTGTACCCAGATCTGGATGTCCCGCTATCCACCCCCTTCAGTTTATGCCCAGTAAGTTCAAACCCTTCCCCTTGGGACCGAGATGATCTCTTGGCCATGAAAGTACTACCATACGACGGAGACAGCGCTGGACCAAGCATGAAGTACGGGGATGCGAAAGCGGGAAGACTGATGTCGTCCTTTGCTTTAATGTCTCTCATCTCCTTCTCCAACACGGCGCTATTTGTAGGCTCACTATGCGCCTTCCCAATGTGGACTTGGATTTGACGATCGATGTCTTGAGTGTTGGTAGGCTGCAGAGGCTGAATTCTGTCTGGGAGCAATTTTAATGTGTCTGGACCGACGTATTTCCCCAACTTGTCCCGAACTGGTTTCCCACGAAGCACAAACTGAATAGTTGACGGACCAAAGTTGGTGTCCATGGTCGAGATGCCTTGGTTCGCTGTGCGCATGCGTGTGAGGACTTCCATTCGTCTGGAAGCAGGGTTGGAGCTGTTGTTGAGAAATTCTTTACTGCAACTTGGTCGCTGACCGGGCATGTAGAAATTGTCACCGTTAGCTACCCATGCTTTCTCTGTAGGAGGGGGTGGTGGCTTAATTATTTCGCTGTGAGAACTGAACGAGTTTTCCCGAGACGGGGATACCCCTTGGATACGCAGTCTGTCTATTACTTTCGCCATCACGGGTCGTCAAATGTTCTGGAGGTTACGAAGTCAAGGGTTTCTTTAGACACACATCCTTTAAACGACCATATTCTGAAATAAACGAAATTGATTTAATTTATTATTACATGCATACAATATTAAAACTAATTTTTAAACAAATTGCCACCTGATCCATGTGTGATTGGTACACTGATTCTTCTCCGGCACAATCTGGCGACTTGAAGTACCAATTTGGTGAAGGTTGCCGAATAACGTACATTAAAGCGTACATTTGGCTTTTGTAACTTTGTAACAGAAAAACGTTATTGTATCCCCCAAAAGCAATTCATTTTTTATTCTCTCTCTATTCTCGATTTATTCGTTTCAATGTCTGTAGTTAGTTAATCGTTACACAGATATGTAAGTTGATCATAAAAGAACTGTTTAACAGTTTCAAAACGGTAACATATAAGGTAAGTTGTGTCTGATCGCGTGAGATTTGTACAGCATACACTGTCTTCACACCATGAACTGATATCTTAACGAACTCTCGTGAGATCTAGCCGAGAAGACACCCAAGCCCCCATGTCTCAATGGCGGAGTAACCAGACACGGGATCATACCGACACATTCGCCGCAGTTCATCAGACATGTTCTGTTAACCTTTGTTTCTCTAAACCTCACTCCCAACCCAACCCTAACCATACATATGAGACCCCTACCTCCACTCCCCGGGCACGTTTCGGACACGCCCAACCCCACCCGCTCATAAAACCATGAACTTTACCTAATAGTCTGTTGATGAGGCTAATACATGTAGTACATAAAATAATTCATCATGTTTTCGTTAGTATGACAAAAGGTTACTCGCTCTTGGAAACAGTTTACACGATTTAAAGAAAAGTACAGTAACCATTTAAAGAATGAATCTAATCCGTGGCCTTCAAAGTGAAATGTGTTCCTTTACAGATCCACACGACTTCAGTCCGCCTCAAGTATACCAGATAATGGTAAAGGTCAAAACCAACAAGAGTGTATGTCAAGTGAATAGTGTCTCTACTGTACATCAACACTTACCAATTTAGCACCGCTGACTTGCTAACTCTATATAACTTTCTGGTTATTTTTCACGGACAAACATGACGTCTTCTCACAGGCAACCCACCTTCCGAAAATTCTCCTTCCTTTTGCAGCTGTGACTATCGCATAATCGATGAAGTTTTGTAAGTTTTCGAGGAGGATACAGTTATTGACATATGGCCATTTTGCTCCAAGTGTTGGCAAGGTGTGCGTGGTTTGCGTGTCGAGGTAAGCTGGGATATTGAAGTATCAGCCCGAGGTCTCTAACACCACTGTGTGGAGCTAAATCATTATTCCTTCCATTGTATTTTACCAACACCGTATCGCCCTACTAATTTCATGCTGTGACGTCACTAAGTCGGTTGGCAACATACCTCATCTAACAATAGATGCTGTCTTTTTGAAAATATAATATTTTTTATTCTAATTGCTGTTAAACTACCTGCATGATATAAAACAATTTTGCAGCTATGACAAGATTGCTATGTGGTTGTTTGTTATTTAAGGTGAGTAAACAATACGAGTGTCCAGACAGACCTGTTGAATGTCTTAATTAGTTAAGGCCTCGTTTCATTTACCAAGGGGGGTAATCGATGTGTGGCCAAATTTGATATTTCTTCGCTCAGTTAAACACATGTAAAACGTGTTGTTACAATAACCACCCAGTAGACATAAAACACGTGACAAGGCTTCGTTCGTTACATGTGCCTGAATGCCGTAATGAGAAACCTGTTGAACCGACTGGTAACCAGATGAAGCGATTAGTGAGAATATCAATCGAGCGCTTAGATGAGATTTATGGAACGGAGCGCGGAAATGGCCAATGCCTTGCCATAAGACACGCAATCGACAGCGGTGTCCGTGTCCAACACCTCGTGTGTCCAGATGTCCGGCGAATTGACAAATAAACAGATTGACCAGTTCCCGGTTCATTGGACATGACATTGGAATGTGTCCACACAACTGGACCGGGCGAGCAAACAGGTGCCACAGCAGTTAAGGGACAAACAGGTGAACGCCCGTCTGTCCAATTGCCACATGGTTGAACAGGGCTTGGAGTCGGAAACAGGAGTCTCGGACGTGTGCCGGGAACAGTCTATTTAATAATTCTACCTTGAAACTGTCCCGACTGCAGCAAAAGGACAAATGTCATCCACGATTAAGACCAGTCATGACAACACACAACTAGCGATTTGAATTCATATTTGTGCACAGTTTTCATGATTTTTTTTGGATAGGTTTGAAACCTATTACTCAACAAAACTGTCCCTCTAGAAATGTCACTCGCCACAAGAACGAGCGGAGATTATGTTGCGCTTTAAGGCTGAGGAGCTAGGCAAGCTCTTCAAACCCCACTATTTTATATATTATTTATATAGTCTAACATTTAATGTCAAAGTTTCGCTCACGTCATCAATTACAACCTGCACGACCTAGACAACTGGCAGCAGACAATGGAGCATAGTACCTCTTCATATGGCTATCAGTATCCTGGTCATTAAATGATATCTGATTACTATGGCGACGTACAATGTGATAGGCGTATATATAGCCACTTGTTATGCCTCCTAAGCAAGTGTATGCGTGTATGCCTGCGGCTCTCTGTATGTACCAGCGGTCCCTGGACATGTTTAATTACTTTATTTATGTGGGTATGATCATTTGACAAATGTAGAGCCACTTGTTGAGATGACCCACACTCGATATATTTACACATGTAACCTCTTTTATTCATCGACAAGACTCGTAATTCAGGTGTCTAGCCACTTAAATACTCTCAAAAAAAGTAGGGGTTATTTGAAAATAACAGATGATTACTGAAAAATAAAGAGGTATCGAATAATGGTAATGGGTGGGGAAAAGTACAGAACAGTCTCCCAATGACAATTTGAGGGAGTCTTTTCCAGTCGGCTAATGTGCAGGTGACCTTTGACGTCGGCGTACACGTCTCCCGAGCAAGTCCGCGGCGTGCACTGTGGGGTTTAAGTCAGGACTGATGGCTAGCTATAGCAATCTGATGATGTTTTGCAAGTGGGGGTAGTCAGTTACGATACGCACAAGGACAATAGTGGCGCTCTGGCAGTAACAGTGATCCCATCCCATATCATTACAGACCCACCGCAACTATTGTCACGTTGCCTTACGATGACGTTCGCGTAGCTTTCGTCAGGAGGATGAGAGACACGTCCACGCCTATCCAAAAAGTCCAGAGTGAATATGGACTCATATGAAAACATTACACAGACCATCGGTCATTCCTCCGTTCTACGATCTAAACACTATTGGCGTCTGGCTAGAATGTGTCGTCGGGTTACGGTGCTACAACGCGTGGTCGCTGAGCGTGCAGCATGCAAATTAGCAGCTTGCAGACGATTTTCTAGTCAGTAAATTGGCGTATGCTTGTCGTAGGTGGCGACTAACCGGATCGGGTGGTTAGGCTCGATGACTTGGTTGATGCATGTCTTCGCATTTCAATTGCTTGGATCGATGCTCATGGTATCAATTACTGGACTGTCTAGTCCAGACCGCCGTCATATAGCTGGAATACTGCAGTGAGTGCAACAAACAAACCTAAATAAACTCGGGTTGCCTGGCGCAAATGAACAGCGATTTTGTTGGCTGTTCAGATTCGATTTCTACAAGCCTGGGTTTCTGGATTTGTTTTATTGATCATTAACATTCCGTGTCTTATGAAACCTGTTCCAAAGTCCAAACCACAGACTGAGACACGTTGAATATATTGGCGACCTCTCGCTGAGTTCTACCAGTTCGAAGCATGCCAATAACCCTTAGCCATTCATCTTCCCGAGGCAAGAGAGTTAACTGACTATAAAAGTACAGTTTCCATCCTTGCCTAGCTAGGCTGGAATTCCAGGGCTCGATCGTAGCGCAACCAGTGGCTAAAACGAGTTATGTCCCTTCTAAGCCTCTCCTATGGGCCAATCAGATTCCACCTCTCGTACCACTTGCATTTGCTTCAAACAAAATGGCGGCGCCCAGTTAAGACAATCTGATCAATAATCTAAGATCTATATTGTAATATAAAGGGTTTTACATCGTGCAGTGAATCAGATCAAGTGAGCACATTGATTAAAAATATGAAACGATTTGGGAAAATATTTGTTGACAAAGAGTTGGCAGTGCACATGCTTTGCAAATCCTGCAATCGACCGAAATCTGCACGACAGTTTACGAACCGGATTTCGATTTCATTGCACGATTTTGATTGGACTGTGCATATACTCGTTAGTTCAACCAAAATGTAACTCCATAATACCAGCCTAGTTCGGCAAGGGTGGAAACTGGACTTTTAAAGTCAGTTAACGCCCTTGCCTCGGGAAGATGTAAGGCGTTCAACACGTTGAATACGACATATTTCAAATCTGATCACAAATACTGCATAAAGTTAGAGTAGAGAGCTTACACGTTACAGTGGATAATGGAAATCAACAATACAAATGGCTCAGGGCGAGTTGATGATCTATCGCTGAAGTGTCAAAATCAAGAATGACCTACCCACATGCAGTGTGTCGGATAATGTGGCGTTAGGTTTTGTTTCCGAAACCGTTCTATCTCTTGCAGTTATTTTCAATTCTGATCTCTCTTTTAAGGACCGTTCATAACTTTTTTTTATTACCTGAGCCCTACTTGTTTGGGAGAGTACATATTACCCAGACTCGAGATTCAGATGGCCACTCACCTTAAATAATATATACTAGCAATTTACGTGTCTAGCCACAATAAATATTTTCCAGATTCGTCATTCAAGTGTATAGTTGATTTGTATATTACCCAGAAACGTAATTCGGGTGTTCAGTAACTTTAATCATATTACCCAGACCTGTACGTAATTCAGGTGTTCAGTCACTTTATACATATTACCCAGACCTGTACGTAATTCAGGTGTTCTGTCACTTTATACATATTACCCAGACCTGTACGTAATTCAGGTGTTCTGTCACTTTATACATATTACCCAGACCTGTACGTAATTCAGGTGTTCAGTCACTTTATACATATTACCCTGACCTGTAAGTAGTTCAGGTGTTCTGTCACTTTATACATATTACCCCGACCTGTACGTAATTCAGGTGTTCTGTCACTTTATACATATTATCCCGACCTGTACGTAATTCAGGTGTTCTGTCACTTTATACATATTATCCCGACCTGTACGTAATTCAGGTGTTCAGTCACTTTAAACATATTACCCTGACCTGTACGTAATTCAGGTGTTCAGTCACTTTATACATATTACCCAGACCTGTACGTAATTCCGGTGTTCTGTCACTGTATACATATTTCCCAGACCTGTAAATAATTCAGGTGTTCAATCACTTTATACATATTACCCAGACCTGTACGTAATTCAGGTGTTCAGTCACTTTATACATATTACCCCGACCTGTACGTAATTCAGGTGTTCAGTCACTTTATACATATTACCCCGACCTGTACGTAATTCAGGTGTTCAGTCACTTTATACATATTACCCCGACCTGTAAATAATTCAGGTGTTCAGTCACTTTATACATATTACCCCGACCTGTACGTAATTCAGGTGTTCAATCACTTTATACATATTACCCCGACCTGTACGTAATTCAGGCGTTCTGTCATTTTATGCATATTACCCCTTCTCTGTATGTTTATATATCCCCTTCTCTGTATGTTTATATATCCCCTTATCTGTATGTTTATATATCCCCTTCTCTGTATGTTTATATATCCCCTTCTCTGTATGTTTATATATGCCCTTCTCTGTATGTTTATATTTTCCCATCTCCGAGCGTTTGTATATTCCCTTCTCTGTATGTTTAAATATTCCCTTCTCTGTATGTTTTTATATGCACTTCTCTGTATGTTTATATATTCCCTTCTCTGTATGTTTTTTATATGCACTTCTCTGTATGTTTATATATTCCCTTCTCTGTATGTTTTTATATGCACTTCTCTGTATGTTTATATATGCACTTCTCTGTATGTTTTTATATGCACTTCTCTGTATGTTTTTATATGCACTTCTCTGTATGTTTATATATGCACTTCTCTGTATGTTTATATATTCCCTTCTCTGTATGTTTTTATATGCACTTCTCTGTATGTTTATATATTCCCTTCTCTGTGCGTGTATATTTACCCTTCTCAGTATGTTACATATGCCCTTCTCTGTTTGTTTATATATGCCCTTCGCTTTATGTTTATATATTCCCTTCTCTGTATTTCTTATATGGCCTTCTCTGTATGTTTATGTATTCCCTTCTCTGTATGTTTTTATATTCCTTTCTTTATATATTTGTATATGTCCTTCGCTGTATGTCTATATATGCCCTTTTTTGTATGTTTATATATTCCCTTCTCTGTGCGTTTATATATGCCCTTCTCTGTATGTTTATATATGCCCTTCTCTGTATGTTTCATTTATTCCGTTCTCTGTATGTTTATATATGCCCTTCTCTGTATTTTTCATATATGTCCTTCTTTGTGTGTTTCATTTATTCCCTTCTCTGTATGCTTATATATGCCCTTCTCTGTATGTTTCATATATGTCCTTCTCTGTGCGTTTATATATGCCCTTCTCTGTATGTTTATATATATGCCCTTCTCTGTATGTTCCATATATTCCCTTCTCTGTATGTTTCATTTATTCCCTTCTCTGTATGTTTCATTTATTCCCTTCTCTGTATGTTTCATATATGTCCTTTTCTGTGTGTTTCATATAAGCCCTTCTCTGTATGTTTCATATATGTCCTACTCTGTATGTTTCATTCATTCCCTTCTCTGTATGTTTCATATATGCCCTTCTCTGTATGTTCCAGATATGCCCTTCTCTGTATGTTTCATTTATTCCCTTCCCTGTATGTTTCATATGTGTCCTTTTCTGTATGTTTCATATATGCCCTTCTCTGTATATTTCATATATGCCCTTCTCTGTATGTTCCATATATGCCCTTCTCTGTATGTTTATATATGCCCTTCTCTGTATGTTCCATATAAGCCCTTCTCTGTATGTTTCATATATGCCCTTCTTTGTGTGTTCCATATATGCCCTTCTCTGTATGTTCCATATATGCCCTTCTCTGTATGTTCCATATATGCCCTTCTCTATATGTTCCATGTATGCCCTTCTCTTTATGTTTATATATATGCCCTTCTCTGTATGTTCCATATATTCCCTTCTTTGTGTGTTTCATTTATTCCCTTCTCTGTATGTTCCATATATGCCCTTCTCTGTATGTTTCATGTATTCCCTTCTCTGTATATTTCATATATGCCCTTCTCTGTATGTTTCATATATGTCCTTCTCTGTATGTTCCATATATGCCCTTCCCTGTATGTTTCATATATGTCCTTCTCTGTATGTTTCATATATGCCCTTCTCTGTATGTTCCATATATGCCCTTCTCTGTATGTTTATATATATGCCCTTCTCTGTATGTTCCATATATTCCCTTCTTTGTGTGTTTCATTTATTCCCTTCTCTGTATGTTCCATATATGCCCTTCTCTGTATGTTCCATATATGCCCTTCTTTGTGTGTTCCATATATGCCCTTCTCTGTATGTTCCATATATGTCCTTCTCTGTATGTTCCATATATGCCCTTCTCTGTATGTTCCATATATTCCCTTCTTTGTGTGTTTCATTTATTCCCTTCTCTGTATGTTCCATATATGCCCTTCTCTGTATGTTTCATCTATTCCCTTCTCTGTATGTTCCATATATGTCCTTCTCTGTATGTTCCATATATGCGCTTCTCTGTATGTTCCATATATGTTCTTCTCTGTATGTTTCATATATGCCCTTCTCTGTATGTTTCATATACGCCCTTCTCTGTATGTTTCATATATTCCCTTCTCTTTATGTTTATATATGCCCTTCTCTGTATGTTTCATATATGTCCTTCTCTCTATGTTTATATATGCCCTTCTCTGTATGTTTAATAAATGTCTAGTATATGCCCTTCTCTTTATGTGTCTCAACATGAGGAGTCATAGCAGCACTTGTCCCTGTTGGTAAGATTAGAATTGTGATTTTATTTCTGACACATGCTTTGAGGGTTTGCCAATATAAGTGTCAAACCCTCAGATAGCACTTTTCGATTTTTTTATCATCCTATTAATCACCGATAAATAAATATGTAGGCGCGAAATCGAAGCTGTGTGCTGCTCCCCTTTTTTCTGTCCGACTTCCACTGGTTCTACACATGTTTCAGCGTGACGATATCGCAGCTACATATTCATCTATAAGTGATTGCTTTACAAAACAGTAAATAAAATCAAATAAACATTAAATAAATTGTTTAAAAAAAAAATGAACTTACATTTCATTTTTTTTTAATTAAATGGCATCTTCCATCAATCTCAGTTCGTTTTTTGTAACAATACATACTTCGTTTCAGAACTAGTTGGGAATTTATAACAACAAGGGCGGGTAACTACAATCGAGAAACGTCAAAGGAAAAGTACACGTCCAACACATAAAAATGTGAAAACTTCTATAAATAGAAGGTAACTTTGATGTGGCGTTGGTATTTGATTTAAGCATGCATGTGTATATAAAATGATTACCAAGAAGTTTGATGTCCCCTTTTTCATTTATGTGAAATGATGATTTCCCGAGGTTTCGATAAAAAGAACCACATTCGTCACTGGGCCTGATGATTAACGGGGTTTGCGACTTGCTAATTACAACGCAGGGAAACCTCTAACAATTATATGTGTAGGGGTAGTACCCAACAATTGTTGACGTCCCTGTCGTTCATCGGACAATACATAGTCATCAGACCTTATAGGCTATCAGCTGAAAGACCGTTGTACCGTTCAATAGGACGGGGACAAGCTCATGACATAAGTGTATCTATTACTCATTTGGAGTATCGAAACTCCTTATTTGCTATATTTCAATTTAACAAATTTTGCATTTTGAAATGACTTTGTATGAAAATATCACATGGTTTTGGTTTAAAGCCACTTTAAACAGTACCCTACTGTCCCAATATGAATACTAGAGGGTCATGACCTGTGAGGAGTCATACTCATCGAAAATGACTAACCTGTACCTAATAATCCTGTCTGACCAATACGTGGTGTGGAGCATTTGTACTTCATTTGGCTGACTTATACACAAACATTTATATGATCTGTACACAAATTTAGAGAGCCTGCACACTAAGTACCCAATTATTTTCATATTTGTTGCATTTGTAACAAGTTGGTATAAAAGCAAGATGTCAAAAATGGGACTGCTTTAATCAGTATATATTTATAATAATTTATTCACAGCACTTAATTCACATCACACAAACATCTTAACACCACCATATGATGGCATGTATTTATTAGTAGTGGGACAATGCATTGGCTGATCGCGATTGTTTACTTCTCGATACAAGTATCAATCGCACGCTAAGAAAAAGTATTGATTCATACTTTAAATTTATTTGTTAATTACTATTACACCAAACATGTATTTGTGCCGACACTAACATCTCAACGTCACCATATATTTCTTGACTCAGCACATTTCTGGTGTTCCCCACCATCATATTGATGAAATTTTGCTAAAAACAACATGAACATATTATGTATTTGGTAGCACATATGTGCATTCCCATGCCATCTCTCATTTATCACATTTATGAAAATATTTGCTTCTTGATATAATCAGAATGTCTCATAGAATGGCCAACATTCCTCAGTTATGCCCCATTACTACTTCGCCAATAGATGGCGCCAAACGCTATGGTCCTGCGCGTACTTCCGGTATATTACGCGGTTCATAGATATTTGCAGGACCAACAACTACAACAAAGTATTTACAATGCCTTCGACGTGCTGCTGTGTCCCGGGATGCTGCAATCGAGGTGGTTTGTCGTTTCCGAGAGAACCCATGTTGCTGAAACGATGGTTGATTGCTATTCGGAGGAGCGACGAATCAAACCAAAGCAAGATGTGGAAACCGTCATCTTACAGTGTTGTGTGTCATTCCCACTTCAGGCAGTCTGATTTCATTGCTGTAACTAGTTATGGTAAGATATTTGGGTAACTTGTTATGTTTCGATTCGTTGGCAGATTTAATTAACGTGCATGCCAATTATATTTGTTATATTTTCTTGCATTGAAATTACGAAGAGGGTTTTACGTGACTCAGAAATTTGTATCCATTATGCAGAAATGTGAAGAATGGACGCAGTCAAAATAGAATATGTTCCGTCCCACGGGACACACTTATTTTCACAGATAGTTTGATTTTGTCATTGAGTTAAATTGAGTAAAGATTCTTACAACTTCGAAGTGTGTGATTTTTTTTATGATAATTTGTGTTCCCTCCTGTCAGAGTAGGCAGGTAAATTGGAGTATTGGCTAATTCTAATGTAATCATGTTTGTGTGTGTTTGCATGTGAAGCTATGAGTATATTTCATTGTTTTTTAAAACCAAGATAGAAAAAATGTGTCATTTTTGCCTTACTATAGTAGCCATTTTTTTGCCAGTGATGTTTAGGTTTGACCCTCATATATTTCATGCAAGGGCCTTTGAAATCAATTACTGGGGGTCTAGTGCATACCCAGTTAATTAAGGTAAAACCCTGTTTACCACTATTATATTCCTGTTTATTAAGTTGTTGATGTTTGACCATAACCCTTCTTAGTTTTCTTCATTAATTTGTTGAATTGATGATTACCAGGAATGTCAACACATATTTGACGTTTTTGCCTTTAATGCGTCATGTTACATTTTCCTGCAGGTGCTTGTTTTCCACAGAGATGAGGCACAGATGATTCAAGAATACAGGTTCATGTTTGTTCACTTTTGATATGTATTTGTCAGAATAGTGTCATGTGTACGTGTTGAACTTCAAGACACTTCTCTGTATCAGGCATTATATGTATGTAATGTTGAGACTATATCTACGAAATTGTCAGCTAATTTATATCATAATTTTCCATAATTTAAATGTGTATCACTATTATGTTCATAATGTTACAAAACATATCTACCCCATAGAAATTTGTTCTTTCCCTGCAAATTAACTTAAATCTAATCATAAAAAGTTATCTCACAACTGGTAGTCAAAAGATTGCACAATATCTGTTTGGAAAATAATAATCAACTGCTGTTTTCCCCAGGGTGTACACCTCTGAGGAGACAGAGAAAACCAGATGCTGTACCATCAATCTTTCCCTGGACTGATTCAGCCAACACACTTGAGGCCGATGGAGGCTTAAGGAAATCCCGCATTGAAAGACGTGAGAGCCAAAAGAGGACATTTAAAGCAATGGATACAGATTGTGATATTGAATGTGACATCAGTGAGGTAGCTGGGGAGGAAATAATTGACAATGTTGAGTTGGATGAAATGAATACCGACCTAAACATTTGTTCTGCAGATAGTGCAGAGGTTGAATATGAAAGTACATCAGCTCAGACAGACAAATTTCCAATGCTTTCAGTACAAAGTATTATGTTTAATGCTGCAGCAATTTTGTTTTATACAGGACTGTCCAGCTATACAGACTTCACCTTTGTACTTGCAAGTTTGGGTCTATGTGCATATCACCTAAATTATCTGTACAGCAAAGTTGACAGTATGACTATCAGTGTGGAAAATCAATTGCTTTTACACTTATGAAACTGCGCCGACATAAGACTAACTTTGAACTTGGTCTTCATTTTGGAATTTCAGAGAAAACTGTATTAAATGTATGGATCACCTGGGTAAATTTTATGTATAGACAGTGGAGTGAGCTTGATAACTGGCCAGAAAGAAACTTAGTGCACTATTTTTGTCCATGTGATTTCAAATCCAAATTTCCATCCACACGAATTATCATTGATGGTACTGAATGCCCCATCCAGAAACCAAAACGCCCCATAGCTCAGCAGTCTACCGACTCAACGTATTAAAATCAAAATACTTGTTGGATCCACACCAGGTGGTCTTGTGTCATACGTGTCTCCTGCGTATGGTTGCTCCACAAGTGATTGTCAAATAGTAGAGCGTAGTGGTTTGACAGTGATGTGCGACCCAGGAGATAGTATTATGGCCGATAAAGGTTTCAACGTACAAGATATTTTTGCACCAAAAGATGTTACCATTAATATGCCAACATTCTTCTCAAAGAAAAACCGTATGTCTGGCAAGACTGTTATGCGTGATAGGAAAATATCAAGCAAAAGAGTTCACAATGAATTTATTATTGATCTGGCAACAACATTCAAAATACTTACTGAACCTCTTAACAGTTCAGAAACCAAATTAGCCACAGAAATAACCACGGTTTGCTTCATGCTTTGTTCTTTCAAAAAGTGCATTGTTCCCTCTACTTGCTAATCATATTGGTTAGCAAATCATTAAAAATATCTGTCATTCCAGTCGGACGTTAGTCGGTCGTAGAGTATGGAGATATGTTTCTAATTTCTTTCAACAAGGCCTGTTATTACGTTTGCTACATGATTAAAGATAATTGTTGCTAAATATTCATGAGGATAAAGTTAAATGTAACAGGTTATCGATTATGTATCATGTTCAGACTAGAATGGGAATTTGTGGTCAAAGAGCAAGTTTGAAGCAAATTTACCATTTGTGCAGCCACAAACAATCATACTCTTTTGTCAAGGTACAAACATAAATGTGTTAGTATCAGAGCTTATGATAATATAATGCTAAACTTCCTGTTCAATGTGGTGTTAAACCCATCTCACTCACTGAATTTGTTTTAAATTTATGACATCAGTAACATGAATTTCAGAATGTTGACAGTGTTTGGTGCATACTGTTACATTTTGCGGTAATATGTCATTATCCCCTGCCACAAAGTGGGAGAGAGGTACACATTTTTTGTCCGAGCATAATTCGGAAACTGTTTCATATGTTATTATGAAACTTTGCACATGTATCAAACACAAGTTGAACTGGTGCCTTTTCCTGTTTCCATGGCAGCAATTTGGATTAAACCCAAATACTGGTTGCTTTTATTTCACGAACTTAAAATCTGAATAAGTTGAAGTGTATATTTCTGGATCATATATCCATTATTTTTTCAATGGATACATGTTTACTGAGAAACAAATTGTAATTTATTGTCCTAAGTTAGGAGGGCCATGTTTAAATCTGTTACTTTGTGCATTGTGGCTGTAATGAGGACACAGTTCTAATGTGCCCCATGGCTGTGTATTCTTGTTTCATATGATACCGGCAGCAGCTAGACCGGTCCAGATATCTGGCACGTCTTAGTGCTGTTGCTTCAGCTCTCTCAGATGTTATGAATGGCAATCACGACAAGCAAGAAGTCAATGACAATGGGTTTTTTATCATTCCCACAAACAGTTCAGCTGCAGAAAATAATCACATGACAGTTGTAATTCCTCAGATACAGAGCTGAAGGAGTATGCTTCAAGCAGTGATGATATTTATGAGTATGGACACTGAATTGTGATTATGTATTGCACTGTAGCTTCATCTATATTTAAATATTTAGATCTTCCAACTATTAACTACTGGAGTACTTAACAGATGGTTGTCATCGTCACAAAGTGAGTTAAAAGTTAATGTCACATCAATACTATTTCAGCCATATAGCGACGAGACCAAGTTGATATACACAATTTACTCATGAATGCAAAGGTATATTTAAAAACAATTTTTCATACACAATTGGACATAACAGTATCATTTATACTGTTTTAAAACACGGGTTATAGGCCACCAGTAACCAAAGCTAGGCCACCTCGCAGGGGATCATGGGGACTTACGGTGCCTCTGCTTCCTGCACGATACCCCAGCAGGATTTATGTCATTAACTAAGCCACTGGTGGTTGTGCTCAATACTAGCCAGTCAGCAATGAGCTGGCTTAAAACACTGGTTGAGGATAGTTACATTGATTATGATAGGATTACGTGTCACACGGTTGTGGGGGGGGGGGGGGGGGGGGGGGTGTGATATTATGATATTAAGATTATTATCCAACTATTAACTACTGGAGTGATTAGAAGATGGTTGCCATTGTCACATAGTACTGTAACAGTAAGTACTAAATGTCTTCATAGACATCTGAGATTGTATTTATTTACACAAGTGAATGCATCAATGTATGGGGCCAGAGTTCGACCTGGTTTTGTCTGATGCAATTCTTTTCACGTCAACATGCATCTGGTGAATTATCATCCTTAAATGGAGCCCTGCAAGTTTTTTCATAACTATTTGTTTGTGAATGTCCATATATGCAGAATATAATATGTTCAGCATTAAACATTGAGACTACAATTCTGTCTTTCTTGTTTATAGGGCTGATGACCATTGACACATGAGTATCAGCAGTTACTGAAATTTACCAGGAATACCTGTCATAATCTCTGAAATAGAATTTGTCAAGTAGTGCCTTTTTGAAAAAGGTGTCATAAAATGCCACAAGTTTTTCAACCATAGATTCAATGAAATGGTCATCTCGGGATACAGTAAAATATTTAAAATCCTTCAGCGTGTATACAATAAAAATGCACTGTTTTCTACCAGTACAGTAGAGCTGCCCTTGCACTTGAAAGAAATATGGCTTGCTTTTGTCAAGGGTAAGTTTTCCCTCAGATACCTTCAAATAGGGAACAGTTATCTCAGAGATTAGACAATCTTTAGATGCAAATGGACATTTCACTTCAATGGTAGTATCATCACCGAGAATCTGGTGAAGCTGCGAGAAATGGATGAACATCTGACTCAAACATGCCACATGGCGAGGTTTTGAAACCACCTTTGCATATTTTCTGCCATGTCTAAGTGGTGGACTTTGAATGTCCTCGAAAGGCTTAGTCATTGATCTAGCAAGTTTATGAAAATCAGTTTTGTCTGTTGCCAAACAAATTTTCCCAAAATTGGAAGAAGAAATTCTCTTTGTGTGTTCAGTTTTCCATTCCTCGCTCTTTGACTGTTTACAGGTTATTATTTCAAGGTTGGTTTTGTCCATATCTGATATTTCTGATATATTCTGGGATTTCAGGTATTGGTCAGCTAAAGATAACTTAAGATAATCATGATCATGATTAACAGCAAATGGATTTGCTGGAGGAAACATTTTAGCAACTGGAAATGGATTGACACTAGGGTGGTTCAACCAAACATTGCAGAAAAAGTCAGGGTAATTTGGCACTTTGCGATACTGAACTGGTCGTGGGTCAAATATAACATTCAGTTCACTGTTGCATAAATCAAGGTCAGTTGCTTTAATTGGACTGCCTTTATATGGTTTACTTTTATGAAATGTTTGCAATCTTTGTGTACATGTTTCTTCTGTTAAAACATCGCCAGTTGTTGAAAATTTGTGCATAGCATATAACACTGCACAAATATGTTTGCCATGTCCTGATGGACCCTGGCCTGCAGCACACTCACACTGCCCCTCCACAACAGAACCATCGTCATCAATTGCAATATTGACTTTGTAAGTCACATGCTTCTTCATTTCAGCACGGCACTCAGACTTCAGGAAACACATGTTACTAGGTTTTGAATAACGAAAAAAATTCAAAAACCTACTAGTGTACAGATTCTTTGAACTTGAACCAAGTTTCTTCTGAAAAGGCTGTAAGTAATAATTTATAGCTTTGTATGCTAAGAAAGGAAGATGACTGTCACCATTTACATCCCTATAAGTTTCAACTAGGGGCAGTGTCATTTCAAACTCAGCTTCAAGTTCTGTCTCTCTCCCAAAATTGTAGTTTCGGTCATAGCTCTCGAGTCTGAAAAACATTTGAAATAAACAACTGTAAAAGAAAAAACCTGATTGAAAAAAATAACTGTAAAATATATGGACTATTAAATTATTTTTGGAGTACACAAATGTCTTAGTTTCCATTTTGTCAAAAAGTAACAATTATTTTAAGAACAGATCCCTGTAACTCCAAAGTCAACAAATCAGTATTTCTGTCAGTAAGGAAGCTTAAGCCATCTCTGCATTGTTATCAGTACTAAAACTTGACTTTTGTTCAGTAATAATATCTTTACTTGCACTACAGTAATTGTATATAATTTTGTTTGTTAGAAAAACAACATATGATAATACGGATATTAATATTAACACGAGAATAAGACATTGTGTCACAAAATAAAAATACATGCATTGAATAAGGGTTCCTGATGTGTTTGCCTTCGACCGGAATCGAACCAATGTCTAAAGATTACTCTGTTAGACTACCATTCAAATGCTTCATTACATCTAATCTTAATATTAGAAATATGAACGCGGTTATACAAGTATGGACCCATCATATTTGTGAAGAAATAATAAATATGTGAACCTTTCACACTTGAGGATGAAATAAATGTTCTGGGTGAAGCGGTATAGGAAGGTCACATCACAGTACATAAGGTCACATTTTTATGTCAAATTGTGTGGAATCTTCTTGACTAAATATTTCAGAGCAGGTTCAAAAGTAAATTTCTAGTAGTGAATTTGAAATGCTAATTACATCATATTTGCAGTATTTGACTGACACTTGGGTGTCATAAAACAAGTAGTAAGAAACTTAATTTAGCAAGTGTAGCAAGGGGGCATTATGATTATTTAAGCTACATTTTTGGGGACTTGTCATTTATTTGGGGGTGGGGGAGATAGGAGAAAATGTTACATGGACTGTGTGGGGGTTGGTGAGTTAAACGCGATGCACTCCTTAGACCGCTTCCAAGATAATATCTCTGCTTAAATTTACTATGTATATTCGTATCGAAGAACAATTTTTTATTGAATAATTGCCCAAATAATTATAGAATCTATAAACCGGAAGTTATCCCAACCTCATGTAAAAGGGTGTAATATTTTGCACACTGCCAGTGAGTCATTAATTCGAAGAATAAATTATTGTGACTGACATTTACCTTCCGTACAAGATCCGTGGTCACCGCTCTTTCCCTTGGCAGTGCAACGCAAAGCGTCCTTAGCAACGGGGGCATGTTGTTTACGTGAACGAAAACTGAAGCACTTATGTTGTCGGCATTATCGCGTCGATGCTTACGTCATTTGTTTAGCAATCTCAGTTGTCTAAACTAAACATATGTTCTACCAATGACCATGATACCAATATTGCACTGTGTAAAGTGACAAAATGGGGAATAATTACTGTTACAATCTTATAAAATAACTGCTCAGTAAGAAATGCTAAGAAACAGCAATATTAGAAACTTACCGTTCTATCAGATCGATTTTTCTTCCTGACACTCTAGCACCTCGTGCTTTGAGCTCAGTCTTCAGTTCGGGCAACTTCCAGCTTCTGTAATTCATGATAGAAATAGGCCTTCAAGTACTACCGGCTGTTTACAGAAAAGCAAGTGGGTCAATGTCGACTGAAGTTTATATATGTTGGACCGTACCTACCGCAGCGCCGCCAAGCGGGCAAGGGGGCGCAACTCCAGGAATGTTTGCCATTGACCACTAAGACATGAACACAATGACTGTCTTCTGTCCCTTCCTTCATATTGCTTAAGTGGTGTTTCAATAAACAATGTCGGCTTGGTAGAGCACAGTACTCCATGATATCGCTGGTAGAGCAACTTTCGAACTTCTTTTGTGGATGCCCATCTTCCAGAGGCAAGGGAGTTAACTGACCTTAATTGTCCAGTTTCAACCTTTGCCGAACTAGGCTGGAATTTCTGAATTGTAGCGCAACCAGTTGCTATTACAGGTTATACCCCTTCTATGTCCTTTGACAATCAGAATGCACCTCTGATATCACTTGCATTTGCTTCAAAGAAAATGGCGGCGCCCAGTCAAGACAATATGATCGATAATCAAGATCTATATTGTAATAAAACATGTCTTACTTCGCGAAGTGCATCCAGTCATGTGAGCACCTTGATTAAAAACATGAAAATATTTGGAAAATATCTGTTGAAGCTAAGTTGAGGGTACACATTCTATGCAAATCCTGCAATTGTCAGAAGTTTACACATCAGTTCACGAATCTGATTTCAATTTTATTATGCAATTTTGATTGGGCTCTGCATGGACTCTATAGTCCAGCCAAAACGTAACTCCATAATTCCAGGCTAGTTCGGCAAGGGTGGAAACTTGACTTTTGCAATCAGTTAACTCCCTTGCCTTAGAAAGATGGTGGATGCAAAAAAAGAAAGAGAGATGTGAACTATCACACATTAGTGGGAGGGAGGAAAAATTTTATTAGTTTTAGATGGCCACATTGAAAGCTTTGAGCTGAGTGTGTCCATAGGATGTTCAAGATATTGCCATGTCTCCTGAAAAAGTTAATGTGACTTATTATTTGGCAAAATTGTATTAATTTGTTTGTGTACCTGTTGTCTTCTAGAATTTCCCCTAACTTGGTATGTGGTTATCCAAGTCTAAGACCAGCTCTAAGGATGACACAAGCAGCAAGCAAACTACCCAAGGAATTGGAAGTCAGCAACATGACCTGTTTAACACACGCAAGAGAAGGAGGTGGGAAGTCAGTGATGAGTATCTTGACAACCGTCGCTCAGTGTCTGAAAAACCCAGTACAGCTAAAAAGACAAAAGCTGCCGCAAGTACTAGTCAGTATGAAGATGAGGTGTCTGATGAGGAGTTTGTCATCATCGACTTGTTCTCCTCTGATGAACATGAAACTTCAAGTCAGATGCTCAAATCTGATGTTAAGAATGTGTCACACATATCATCCTCCCAAAAGAAAAAGACACCGAATGACACCAGGAGTACTGCCTCCAATTCGCAGGTGTCTCCAATCTACAACACCTCATCTATCTTTAAGAAATTCCAAAATCAAAGTGGAGGTCGGGGAGCAAGCTCATCAAAGCAAGGTTTTGATGATGAGATGATGTTTACACAGGATGCAGGTGACACTGACTTACCTGAGCTCTCCTGGCCAAAGAGAAGGACTGTCAGACTGTCTCAGAGACACAGTTCAGCTTCTAGCCAGAGTCAAGCCAGTCAGTCTCCCAAGAGGAACAAAAGCATGTCACAGATTGTCAGTCGAGTCATCTCAGATATCAACAGTTCTAGTTCTGACGCTGAGGAAACATTAGCTGAAAAGTTGTTAACCTTAAAGAGGCATGCAAAACAACAGTCTGCTGATTCTAAAAGTAATAAAGCTAAGAGTTGTGGTCAGGTTATGAAGTCCCCTGGAGACACACTTACCGCCTTGAAACCAAGACCTAACAAGTTGTCGCTAAACAAAAAAACCCAGAACGTTTCTTCTGACAGTTTTTCTGACTTTGTTATACTAGAAACCTCAAATGGAGACTCTTCATCAGATGACATACCTACAAGCAAAGAGAACATTAAAAATGAGCAAAGTTTTGTTGCAATTGCAAAAAGGGGGAAAGTCTCAACAACCTGTGCCCCATATCGTGGTGTGTATGAGAAAGACAATAAGTGTGACAGTCAAATATGTAAGGGGGAAAGGCATAAAGACATTGGTAATGTGACAAAGTCCAATTCAACATCAGTTTGGCAGTCTAGTGCAATGACAAAGTCTAGTAAGAAGAATGCTTCCTCCTCTGCTTCAGACAGTGAGCCACCCCTTTCCAGGGCTAATCTTGATGCTGATAGAAAGAAGGGCCAGGCACCTTACAAATCAAGGACCTCAACAATAACCAGTAGTCGGAAGGCTAAGATAAAGAGAGACTATGAAAGTTTTTCGGATGATGACATATCGTGCCATTCTGAAGCTTCCTCTGACTCTGAAGGGGAATACCATTGTCCACCACTTCCACAGAAGGCTTCCAGAAAGTCCAAGGCTATTGTGTCTTCTTCTGATGAGGAGACACAGGAATATCAGTATGAGCAAGGTGAACACCAAACAAGAACACCTGCCCTCTCCAGTTTCATTGTTTCCCAGACTGCCAAGGAGAAGCTCAAGAAGGTTGTGTCTGCTACTTGCAAGATGGAGTGTAGGAGAGGAAGCACACAAGATGGTGATGCCACACAACAGTATGACTTCAAGGTTTATGACAACAGGAACCTTGAGTCCATGAGTTTTCAGACTGCAGCTGATATTAAACAAACAAAGGAAACAAAATCTGCTCAAGGTGGGGAAACTGTACCTGGATCCAAAACAAAAGATGATGAGATTGACGATGAACTGACCCAGCCCCCAGACACATTGTTTGACTCCCAGGAAGGTGACGACAGTGATATCATGGTGATTGGTCTTGATGAGGACGTGACACAACCAATGGAAGAGGACGATGAGGAACTGACCCAGGAACCATCACAGACTGTTTATGGGAATCCTCCTGAACTTTCTCTGGTTGATGCAATGCTGCATCAAAAGTGTCCTTCCAATATATCAGATGTTGATCCTCCACTTCTGAGTCAGCAGGTCTTGAATCCAAAAGTCATATCCTGTGTCAAACCTCCCATGGTGGAAACTGCGATTACCGGCAGATCTTTTACAGAGTCGAAGAAAATTGAAAGTAGATCAGGAGGTAGCACTGACAGCAATGCCAGTGAAAATTGTCTTTTGTTTAAGCCTGTATGTGATAGTAATCGAAAGGGAGAGGAAATAAATGAAAATAGTGGTGTTTTTGATCATTCAAAGCATTCTGAAATTAGTGTGTCAGGATTTCACGAAAAGTATGTTGCAGCTTCCAAGCAAGATAGGGCAGAGGACACAAGGAAAGAGTTCACTGATATTCCAGATGATTTTGAAAGTATAAAGGTGAAAAAGGAAGGAGTCAAGATTAAACAGGAGAAACTAGAGCTCCCTATAAAGCTGCCTTGTTACACACAGGAGGAGGATGTCATCTTTGTGTATGATTCAAGTGATGATGAAGCCCTTATTGATCTCTCACAGACCAATGTTCGCTCAGAACACATCTCGGACACAGACAGCATGTTTGACGTGTTTGACCACTCTGACACAGAACTGTTTGACCTTGACTTTGGTGAGGAGGATGTGACCCTGGTTAATGATTCTGATCAAGACAAATCCCTTGAAGAGATAGCTGAGGAGGATAGAAATCCCTTTGATCATCTAGGAGAGTCTGATGAATCTGATCAAGAACAGATTCAAGGGACAACCACCACTAAGAAAAAAGGAACATTTGACTTTGAAAGTGTTTCTGATAACAGTAAACATGCTAATTGTCAGATGTCTTCAAAGCCTGGAAAGAGAAGAAGCATTTGGGAGATCAGCTCAGATTCAGACGAAGAGGAAATTTTCCATCCCGAGCATGGGTCTCCACATTCAATGTCTGTCAGTAAAGTACTGGAAACAAATCAGGTTGAGGATATTTACCTGGCAGAAACACAAGTAGATGACGTGGAGGACAATGGTGAGATGCTGGAAGCATGGGATGATAAACCTCCAGGCTTACACATTGTACCAAACTACAAGCAGTATCCTCTTACCAGTGACAACAGTGTGTTTAATGTGTTGACTGAAGTTGATGACTCCCTTGATGATAAGAGCAAGGACAACTATGTGATAAAATCCAAGTGTGATTTAGGAGACAACAATCAATGTCATAAGGAAAGTGAAATCCAGGCTGGCAGCAGTGTTGCTATACAGCTGTCCAGGAAGGTATCAAGAGGTAAAAGTGTGTCCTTTAACTTGCAGCAGGAATCTTCAACAGATGATTCATTTCTGTCTGATGAAGACATCTATATGGCTGCAACGCAAATGGATGCAAGTGTATCTGAAGCTTTGCAAAATAAAGCCAACAATTTATCAAAAGATAAAGCTATTGTTAGCTCAGATAATACCCAAGTTGTTGTAGCAAGGAAAACAGAACTATGCCAGGATCAACATGTGTGTAGCCAAGAAAAGAAAATGCGAAAGACTGCTTCAGTTAAGTCAGTTGTATGGTCGTCTCCCAATGTAGAAATGAGGCCTCCAGTATTTAAACCTTCTAAGTCATCCATGGGGAGGAAAAGCACTATTAGTCATAAGAACATATTTGATGTTGATACCCAAATTGATTGTGCTCATCTACCATCAGAGGTGCCATCAAAGACTTCAACACCCAAAGCAACTGATGTGAAATCGAAAGTATCTCTATTTGGCATGACCAAGTTAAACCTTCAAAAGTTATACAGTGCACAAACACAGTCTATGTCCCCATCCATTCACGCAGACTCTACCACAGCCCAGAAAGCTGGGGTCGACCCTGATACAGAATCTGATGATGATGCTTTGTACAGAGCTCTGGATGACCTGGAGGAGACAAACCTGTCATGTCTGAATAGCACAGGACTCGCAGAGAAGGTGCTTCACAAGGACCTAGAAGAGGATGTATATGGAGCTGCTACACAAGTTCAGCCTGAACCTAGGGGAAGGAGTAGCCAACAGAGGGATGTGTTTGGTGCTGCCACCCAGGTTGATCCTGCATCAATGCAGGATATGGAGAGTCTGCAAAGATCTAGTGATGAGGAAGTTCCTCCTTGCATGGATGTTGATCCTTTTGATGTGATGACTCAAGTTGATGAACCTTGCCTCACAAAGTCTCTGCAGGTGGAATCTTGTGGAAAGGGAGTACTGCCTGAACAGAGGAGAGAATCAGCAGAAACCAATCTCCCCAAGATTGCACAATCTGTGATGAAGAAAATAATGACCAAGCATGTCCAAAGGAAGAGCATCATGGTTTTGCCCCCAAAAAGTAAAGTGTCTGAGACACAAGTGAGTAATAAACAAGAAGAAGAACAGATGAAAACTAAGGTGGCCCCGATCACCAAGTCCAATTTTTATAAGGCAACCCCTCCAGTAAAGACTACATGGTTGTCCAAAAGAGTTCCACCCCCAAAAACAGTGCCACAAAAAACTGGCAGAATGATCAAAAAGAAGAAGCAGAAGAGTGAAGACATTGGCTTCTCTCTGACACAGAAGATACAGACGGCCAAGCGGCACCAAAAAGAGAGATCTCACAAGACTGCTGTGGATCCTCTGGTGCCTTCAGCCAAGATGAAACCAGCAGGTAGGTCAGACATGCCCAGAGTTACAGTAAGTATGTGTATATAGTAATATTTGTCATTTATTATGTAGTCCATATAGTCAGTGCCTTGTCTGTCCATCCGTCTGTCTATCCTTCCGTCCGTAATCATTTTGTTTCCGGAGCACAACTCAAAAAGTTGACAGATATTTCAAACAGATCCTGAAGTGGTGCTGTTTGCTATATGGGGATTTTGGGCATTTTTATTTTTCTCGATTTCCATGGAAAGAATTTGGATTAAATGTTACCAGGCAGTAGTGGATTTTGTTGCTGGAACACAACCTGAAAACCATGAAAATCTTTTCGTTCAAACCTGGTACATGGATTAACCAAGGACTGAAGTGGTGCTTTTTGCTCTTTAGGAATTTTTCCCTGTTTCCATGGATACAAGTTTCACTTTGACTCTGTTCATAGTGGTGTGTTTGTCCGGACCATATCTCTAAAATTAATAGGTGTTCTCTCTTAAAACTGTGCACACACAAAGACCAGGTTTT
Organism: Haliotis cracherodii; assembly: GCF_022045235.1. Classification (NCBI taxonomy): domain Eukaryota; kingdom Metazoa; phylum Mollusca; class Gastropoda; order Lepetellida; family Haliotidae; genus Haliotis; species Haliotis cracherodii. Next base: position 39,869,539 of record NW_027266286.1, read on the forward strand.
CAGATGGTGCCTTTTGTTATTCAGGGTTTTTTAGAATTTATATTTTTTCCGTTTCCATGGCAACAAGTTTGACTTTGACTTTGTTCGTATTGGTGTGTACCTGACAGAAATACAAAGTTCCAAATCCCAATTCCATGGTATTGTTTTGATAGTTGAATAACTTCTCTTGTATCATGTGGTGTATGCGAACAGACAGATTAGATTGAAATTCTCAAATCAAGTTGTCCTTAAAGTAACACACAGATGATTGTTCTTTCGAATTTGTCATCTCTGGGGGATATAGAAATAGGCTCAGTCTGTCCATCAAGTTTTGTTTCTAGAGCAGAACTCGGAAAACATAAGAGTTAACTATACAAAGCTTGGTACACACATTCACCACATGGTGTAGATGTGTCTTTTGCTATTTATTCTTCGCCTGCATTTTTAATATATTTTATATAAACTTTTGAAATTTTGACTTAGTTTCTGAACTGAATGAAAGCAGTGGGTTTGATTTCCAGATCAGGACTTAAAAATGATTAGAGATATCTTTATGAAATATAGTTCACACATTCACCATATGGTTCAGATGTGCCCTTTGCTATTTATGATTCCCCAAATTATTTTGGTTTTTTTATAAATTCTATTAATTTAGACTAGAATTGAATGGAAGCAATCTTAACAATTGCACCTCCGTTCTGTTATGTACTTCTCCATGACACTTACAATATCAGTCTAAGGCTGTTTTTGAGGGGTCAGCATGCTCACAATTTTTGTACCTTATACCTTATGTTTTTGTCTCAACAAGGCATAGTTAATAATAATATGTATTTCATATTTCAGCACTGCACACAAGCAGCAGTGATGTGGCTCTGCCTGATGAGGAGGAGATCATGGCCAAGGGCCTGCCTCTGTTGACCTTCAACAAGCTGGTGGAAAAGCACAAGCCAGATAGAGCTGGCAACAAGACCAGCAGTACTGGCAAACATGCAGATGAACACCCATCTGTTGTTGACATGGAGGTTGAAAATATCACCTCCTCTGTGATAAAAACCAATACTGAGACCTTGCTTTCATCTGTCAAAGACATATCACGTGTGTGTGGAAAATCCAAAGACAGATCAAAGTCTACATCACCAAAACCATCATCATCCAAGACCTCTCATAGTTCATCCAAACATTCCTCACGGTCATCCCACCCATCTCACTCTTCGCATTCAAAATCAGTGTCAAGCTCATCTAAAGTAACATCTAGTTCATCCAAATCTAGTTCATCCAAAACAACACCTGGGTCATCCAAATCTACATCCAGTTCTTTAAAATCAACATCAAGATCAGCCCATTCACGATCAAGTTCAACAAAATCTACATCGGGTTCATCCAAACCATCATCACGGTTATCACCTGGTTTGTCTAAGCCACTTGGTTCATCATCCGTTTCAAAACAGTTATCTACTCCGTCATCGAAGTCATCTGGTTCAGTTAGACCATCACCTTTGTCACAAAATAGTAGACATTCAGTTGCTGACAGGAAAGATTTAGTTCCACCCAAATCAGTAGAGAAGAAATCCTGCCTCGATGTTAGTGCCGTCGAGACAGATGCTTCTACACCACCCCCTGAGAGAACATCAAGTCCTACAGCTTCTGCTCAACCAGCTAAAGAAGCCTCCTTTGATCTGTCGATGTACCCTCTTCCTGCTAAGGCCAGGACTACCCCCACTCCTCTGGCTGGGCCAGGGAAAGAAAACAAAGGACAAAGTATTGTGGCTGGGGTCCCAGAAACAGCTTCCACTTTAAAGACCACAGCGTTCCATGCCCCTGAACGCTTGTCTACACCATCTCCAGCCCATCTTCCCAATGACTTGCCACCTGAGAAGCTGCTCAGGACACTCAGTGAAAATGACCCAAGGAAAGCCAGCTGGGTAAGTAATTTTAGAACTGTGCTCTCACCTGTTGTATTCCATATTTGACATGTTTGTACATAAAAATGACATCTATATTGATCACTGACTATCACTTTTGCAGGTCAGATCCATGGGTAAGTCTGTGCAACAGTGTGTGTCCAGGGAGACGTCTGCTCTAGCTTCAGGTCAGCATCGGAATCTCCTAATGAAACATCCCCACAATCTGCTCGTGAAACCAACAGTTTCAGTTATACCAATGGGAATAAATGCAAATCAGAGACCTAGGACAACCTTCAGACCAATTGAACCGATACTGCCGTTTTCACAGATGTTAAAAGGTTCTGCTGGAGAGCACAGACCAACAGTTACAGCAACAACAGGAGCTAAGGTTCAGGGTGTCATCAAGGATCCGGACAAACTGATGGACATGACTTACTACCTTCAGAGAGTCCTTGCCTGGAACCCTTTGTGGCTGGAAGAACAATGTAAGTGAAACTTCTCTTGTTTTCCAAACCTAGAAAGTGTCTCTAATTCAGTACACTGAAGAGGCCTGTTGCTATTACTCTCCAGGTAAACCTGAGTTTGCTGGCCACCCTCCCCCAATCCTGAAGCCTGAAGAATGTGTATATCCCCTACTGGAGAGCTACACCAGTCTGGAGGACTATCAGACCATCATGACCAGACTGCTGCTTATGGAGACCTGGGACATGGTGAGTTTCAACTTACATTGGCTTGTACTTATCAGAGACCTTGGACACAATGTTTTAATTGTTTGAGACAGTATAGCCTTTGGTCTCTGTTATATAAAGCAGTCTGTGCCGAAGATGTTTGATGTTACTAGCCCGGAAGTGGCTCTAAGCATAATGTTTAGTTGAATTTAGTGTTATTGTGTGGATTGTTATTAGCTGAGCTTACTAGACTGAACTAGACTTGTGTTTCGGACAAGTGGCTAACATCACCGACTGAAACAGTAATTCCTTTACTCACCTATCAGGGACCCATTCCCATGCACCATGCACTTCTTGCCAGTCCAACATATATCTCCACGATCACTGAAACTTGTAGTTGTGTCATCTTGCAGATATTCAAGGAGTGGAAACAAAAGAAAGTAAAGACAGTGACAAATGTTATGTTTCTCAGTGTGGACATCTGTAGCAAGCAGGACAAGGGTGGACTCAGCAAATTCATCTGGCAAGGTCAGTGGAGCTGGGATACATCTGCAACAGTATCATTCAAGCCCATTTGCTCTGCTGTTTATAATGTACTCTTGTTTTGTTGTAAATGACAGGGGTTTTATCAAGTTTAGTATACACGTCCTAAAGGTTGGGGCCTTAGTTACCTAATGTCTGTCATCTGTTCATGTTATGATCTCTAGAGATCAAATTGTCCAACATGGTGTGCAGTTGTAGGACAGTTAACCATTGTTAACCTGGTAACAAAGTAACTTTCAATGAATAATGATGATAATACTTTAACAAGATCGGTTACATATTTCTGTCATGCCACTGTCAAAAACTTCCATCTTTGGTACCAACATGATAAATGGTACAAGTTCAATTAAATGTCTGAATAAGTGCAATTCAGCATTTTGAGCACTTTATCATCTAATTATATCATGTCACCAAAGCAGGCAAGGTTATCAGTGAAAGGTGAGCTTCTGTACCAGTAGCACTGTTTGTGACTGCAGGTGTGCTGACGAGGGAGCAGTACCGCCGCGGCCAGTACCCCATGGAAGGAGACCTGTTGGGGATGAATGTGTGGGGGTCACCACTGCCAGCTCAGAAGGATGCTGCTACCAGGGCCCCAGCCCAGCCAACATGGAAGCCCTTCATGGGATATGTGGAGAGGATGAATGTCAGACCCTGTGACAATGCCTATAATCTCTTCCGAACATACCCTCTACTCAGTAAGTCTGTAAGGGGAACGCCGGGGTCAGATCAATGTTGAATGTCTCCAAAACATACCCAGTAAATACAGTTGTGAATAACTTTTTTCTTGAAAATGTTCTCTTGCAAGAACACAGGTTACTTCACCACAGACTGGGTATTACCTTCATCTAATGACAACAGCACACATCTTTTATCAGAGACATGTTTTAGCTCTAATGTCTTGTCTGGCCAGAATCCTGTGTTGAGAAGTTGAGCGGTGAGCTGCATCTCCTGACTCTGACGGCACTGGGGCGGTACCGCAAGTTTAAACCCATCAGTGACAGGCTGATGACGCTGGAGGTGAGACAGTAGATTCCCTCACCAGATGATGATGAGGCCCAGGGAGGACTCAATACATGTGAATAATCTGCTAGTTATGTTGAAGCCCTGGCTGCTTGTTTTCTTGCTCTCGTGAAAGTCCAATGTCATTGTGCTGAATGCCATTAACTGAATAAGGTATCAATGACATTAAGTAATACGTTACCACTGTTATACCGAGGCTGTTGTCTCCCACAACTGCTCATACAGCGAGAGATCTCAATTACCTCATGCAGCACGTGCCTAGCCACCTATGTTGTCATGTAACACCCTTCACTCTTGTCTCTTCGCTTGCCCTAGCAAGACGTTTTGTGACTGTTCTCCAGCGTCCCTCTTACGGTCATGTTTTTCACCTCCTGCCAATCCTTTGGTGATATTTATTACTGTTTCTTAGTCCTAAGTAAACTGTAATTTACGGGGCGTTTTTTATAAGGAGCTAGGCGCCTTTTTTTCCGCTACTAACGGGGTGTGGCGTCGGCATTTATGTCTTCCATCCACCTTTAGTAGTATATATTGGTGTTTTTTTGCATCACCTATTAATATATATATAATTCTATTATATGTTTTTTTATGTATTCGCATTTATTGTTTGTTTTTCTTCGGAAAATATCCGTTTTGTGAATATGTTTGGTGTGTGTGTTGTAACCATGTTTTGTTTTTTGTTCAAAGAACAATGTCGGACATGGAATTGGACATTTTATCCAGCACACCTGCTACTCCTGTAAACAGGCGCTGTGTGGCCTGTCAAGTTTCTGTCTTCTCGGGATCCTCAGGATCGTTGCCCGTGGTGTCAGGTTCCTTGCGAGGACACCCGGTGCACCCAGTGTGAGGGTCTGGGGCCGGAGGACTTTGAGCGATACAGGCGCTACCCGCGCTCTGCTATCACCCCTGAGGTGGCCGGTTCGTCTTGTCGGGCGCCCCTTGCGGGCACTACCTCCACAACGGCGGATCCCCTGGCGGCTCTTGGGCTGTCTGGGGATTCCGTCGCGGCCTTATTGTCTCAACTGGTGGACTACGAACTGGCGGCCTTATCTCAGGATAAGGCCCTGGTTGTTCCGGCCCCAGCCCCTCCAGAGTGGATGCTCAACCCAGTAGTGTTTCAGTGGCTGTGCGAACGTTTGGGTCGTCTGATGGTCCACCTGTTCGCAACCAGGTTCAACAATCAACTCCCGTTGTTTGTATCGCCAGTCCCGGACCCGAGGGCCATCAATCACGATGCTCTCGCGTTAGACTGGACGGGCATGGACGATTATGCTTACCCGCCAACCACTCATTCTAAGCCGGTTCCGAGGAGTTCGCTGTCGAATGTTACTGATCGCGCCAATGTGGCCGAACAGATCGTGGTACCCCCGACTTGCTGGCCCCAGTCACGCAGTCACAACTTCCTCTGCCTGTGAGACTGGATCTCCTGATCCACCCTCACACCTGTCAACTTCATCCAAACGCAGGGCAGTTCAATCTGCACGTAAGGATGTTGTCACCGAACGGCTGAGGAGTAAAGGTTTTCTCGTCGGGCGTCTCGGGCATACGTTAGTATGCATCGTGATTCTACCCAGAAGGTGTATAATGCACGCTGGGCTATTTTCACGAAGTGGTGTTGTAAACATCACATTCATTTGCCAGAAAAGGTATCTGTGCAGGATATTGCTCGTTTCATGTCTCACTTACGAGAGACCCTGAAACTCCTCGGGGGTTCTATTGCCAACTATGTCTCCTCCGTTGCTACGGTACGGGACGTTGCTATGGGTACCAGTCTCTCAAAAGAGCCGGTGATTCGGGGTATTATCAAGGGTTTCAAACAGCAAGATCTTAAGAAATGTCGCTTTCGGGCTCCTGCCTGGGATCTTTCCCTGGTGTTGAAATCGCTTAAGGAAGCTCCGTATGAACCCTTGAAAAATGCTTTGTTTCGGCATGTGACTTGGAAAACAGCATTTCTCCTCTCCTTTGCCACGGCGGCACGTGTGTCTGAAATTCACGCACTCGATGTCACCAAGGTACAATTTGATAAGGGCGACGAAGGAGAGGTCCGCCTGGGCCTGCTCATGGGCTTCGTCGCTAAGAATCAGAAATTTGGCCAAACGGAGAGAGAATTCACTGTAAGATCACTCAAAGAAATCTTACATCCTGCTGATACCGAGGACAGAGCGCTGTGTCCGGTTAGGGCCCTTAAGTATTTTCTTAAGGCTTCGGATGAACGCAGACAAGGGTGTGACCGTCTGTTTATATCGTGTAACCCTAATCGGACTGCTGACATAACTCGCAACTCGATTACATTATGGCTTCGTTCTGTCATCAATCGGGCGTACCGGGCTCGGGGGTTACTGGTTGCGGGGTCAAACCCGCATGAGATCAGGGCGCTAGCAGCAACTTTTGCCCTACACTCCAATATATCTGTTCACAGAATATTGCGGGGTTGTTACTGGCGTTCTGACTCGGTTTTTGCCAATCATTACCTCAGAAAGGTCTCTGATGAAGACGTGAAGGGTGTGCACCGTCTTGGGCCGCTGATCGCGGCACAAGCAGTCATCTAAGGGGTGTGCCCAGCGCAATTCCGAACTCCTCAGGCTTCAGGTGGTCAATTTGGGTCGATTCCAATGTTCCCACAGCAGTGGGTACGGGAGTGGGGGTCCCGCAAGCCAGCGCGCTCATCCACAGGTGAGTGCGGCTTTCTGTGTGTTTCCTTATTTGAATTGTCAATTATATACTTAATTGTCTGTCGTGTATTCCAACCTTGTAATGCATGCTTTCAGATATTGAATTTAGGTCATGTGCGTATTACATACGCTTAAGTAGGCTTGTTCTTGGGATTTAAGGTCCGAATGAAATTAATTTCCCTCTTTCTGACTGTTTCACCTGATCTAAGATTTAGCTCACACGGATACTGTGTTTTCTTCCGCTGCGGCAAAGAAATACCTATCCAGTGGGGCGGTTCAGAGTCACCAATCGTTGGCAAGACGATTGAGCCTTCCGGTATGCGCTTGACAGTGCTTTGGTATCCCTATATGGTAACGCCAAGCTAGGATCATGCGCATCGAGTGCTTCCTCCTTGTTGTGTACTTCCGCTGGTCGGAAGGAACACGAGCAGTCAGGTTCGGGTTGTAGGTGCTCCCCACCACCTACTGTGGTAATCAGCCTTGGTATAACAAGTGGTAACGTATTACTTAATGTAATTTGTAGAATATTCCTATTTGGAATATTCTATAGTAATACGTTACCACTGGGCTGCTGCCTGCCCGTCCGTCCCCTGAGCACTTGCTCTCGCTAGAGACAAGAGTGAAGGGTGTCACATGACAGCATGGGTGACTAGGCACGTGCTGCATGAGGTAATTGAGATCTCTGTGGAAGATTTGGCTATAAGAGCAGTTGTGGGAGACAACAGCCTCGGTATAACAGTGGTAACGTATTACTTATAGAATATTCCAAATAGGAAAATTCTACAATGTTCATACAACATTAATTAATTAAATCAATTAGATCAGGAGGGTAACTTTAAAGAAAATTATTATTTTTTACTTATCCTGCATTACTCCTTAATTCATAATACTGCTTGTTCTTGACAGAGAAAAGAGCTGTGTGAAGGTCTTTGCTTGAAGAAGTTGCTCCAACTAGCTGAGAGGCCAACCCTATCACGCAGCTCCCACATGACCAAAGGAAGTGACGTCACGGATCCTCACATTACTCTTGTCACTTGATGAGAGAAGACCTGTTTTTTCTTCTTGTAACATAAAACTGGTTCAAACCCTTATGTGTTTGCTATTTGAGTTAATGTTGTTTTGTCTTTGTGTTGTGCCTACGATTTGTATTTTGTACACTCTATGTTTGATAAACATGTGCATAACTGGTGTTTTCTCAAAAGAAAACATAATGCCAGGTGTCTTGTTGTTCCAAGTAGCCATCTTGAATATTTTACGTAGCCAGCAGTTAGTGAACTGGTTTGCGTTCTATATTCTTTTTGCTTGGTACCCCACGATTGGCGTATCCTTGCAAGTATTGTTTGTTTTGTTGTATGTTGTCTTACGTTTGTCGTAATATTTGTTTCATAAACCCACACAGTGGGATAAACAAATTATAGCATACATTATCGGGTGGGGACGCATTGTGATTTTACACTGCCACATTGCAGATATCATGCCCTCCTGCTCAAAGTGCCGGGGTAATAAGTTGGCGTGGGATCCCCAACCACTGTGCCTTATTGTACATCTCAATGCTTTCTGGGTCACCGATGTCAAGACTGTTTACTGCTTTCACCCACAGCTTTCAGTCAGTACCTCTGTGTGTGTAAAAAACTCAGAACACAGCAGGCCAGGAAACGGGCGCACGATGTCAGACTGCTCCGAGAATTCGCCTACAAGATCAGCCATCTTGGATGCCTTACCCCCAACCTCAACTTGATGTCGGACCCCACAGTCGCAGTCTCCACCCAGAGCACTTTGACGACCACAACAGCGTATATCTTTATGGCGGTGACCACTTTGACGCCCGGCATGGTGCTCACATACCAGACGACGCCTATACCTATATTACGGCACAGACGCCCATGATAGACACCTCTTTCCTCCAGTACATTCAGTACTTACAGGCCACACAGCCGTTGATGCCAGCGCCTTCACAGAGCGCCTCCCATAGGCGCCTCCCATAGCGCCTCCCATAGCGCCTCTGCAGACGCCTCCTCAAGCACCCTTTCAGCTGACACCTATCTACGCAGCGCCCATACAGACACCCGCGCCTCTGCCTCCGCCACATCGGCCGACCTCACAGACACCTTCTACTTCTCGTCACTCCGCGGACTCGGCTTCCCCAAGTACGTCTTCACATCAGAGTGACAGCAGATCTCCTCGACAGGGTAAAAAATCTAGGAGCCGCTCCCCGGTTCGCAGACGCTTCAGTGGCTATCGATCCGACTCCTCAGAGGGCGCCTTCATCCCTTGCTATGACAACACCCCAACGGACGGTGAATCCCACCTGGGTTTTGACCAAGACACAGACTGGCTGGCAGACAGATTGGAGGCAATCGCTCCCTCGCCCGGCCTAGAGGTCGATAGCATGTCGGCCATTCTTGCGGACCCAACCTCGATCCCTCCTGACCCACTGATCAGAGACATGATCTCAGCTCTGGATGAGGACTTCAGTAAGCTGTCACCCACGTAATAGACAAGATGACTTCCCAGTCCACTCTCTTCAAGTTACGGACCATGCTCACTCCTTAGATGAGGACATGCTCCACGTGACGGGATCGAACGGCTCCACCTCAGTCCGAGTTTCCGACAGCAAACTCGCCTACGTGGAAACCGAGATTCGCCACACGCATCGAACTCACTACCACTAGAGGCCTTGGGTACCTTGCCTTGTTGAATTGGGAACAAGAGTTCAAGAGAAACGTTTTCCGTCAACCTTGGTCCGGCTCTGACCTTTTTAATGGACAGATATCCAACACACACTCCCGGGTCTCAGCCTTCGCCCGTGATGAGGCTGCTTTCAAGGCCCTGGCCAGGGTGTCGCAGCCAGCTTTGCTAAGGCTTCCCAGTTTGGCTCCTAACAGCCACGACGCAACACTCTCCAGACTCGGAGGCAGGGCTCCACCTCAACCTCTTGGGGCAGAGGCAAGGGGAAAAGAAAGTCCTCGGGCACATACCAGTCCTGTTGCGGCTTCCCCAAGGGAGGTAACGCCAACCGCAGGGACCTCAAGTGATAGCTTATAGACAACCCGCCACTTACGTCATCACCCATAGTGGACACTTACCCCCCCACCCAACAGCAGATAATGAGCCGGAACATCACGCCGCTGCTAGACAAGAAAGCCATAGAGGTTGTAAACGCCATAACACCGGGATTCTACTCACTTGTCTTCCTTGTCCCCAAGAAAGACTTGGACAAACACAGGATGATCCACAACCTCGCTGCTTTCAACAAACGCTACCTGGCGCGTCCACCTTATTTCAGGATGCAATCCCGGATCCAGGCACAGGAGGTGCTCATCAGCTTGGATATAGAGGATGCCTACCTACATGTCCCTATACATCCCGACGACCAGAAATTCCTCTGCTTCATCTTCATGGGAGTCCATCACCAATGGGCAGTCCTCCCATTTGGAATTTCTTCGGCTATTCACATGGCTTATCAAGCCGATAGCCTCGTACCTCCATTGCCGGCGTACACAGACGACTGCCTACTGACCATCTGGACCCGGTCACTCTACTCCGCCACAGGGACTTCAGCCTCTGGCTCCTACACCATCTTGGGTGGAAGATCAACCTCAGGAAGTCAGAGTTGACACCTCCAAGCGCCTTCAGTTCAACGGGGGGCTCTTCCACACGGACCTCGATCTCATCTCTGTACTCAGAGAATGGTGGGAGCGCATGCAGGTGCACCTGACTTCAGCTCTCCACCTACCAAGCACTCTGCGTCAATGGCAAGTCCTCCTGGGCCTCCTAACCTCAGCGCAGGACTTGACCTCCAACTGCGCCCAGTTCAGATGTTCCTGGTGCCCTACATCAGGCGCCAGGACCCCTCTGTATCCCCTCTGCAATTATCTTGGCCATCGCTCACTGGAAGCAGGCCCTCAGACACGCCCGGCTCTCCATCTTGACAGACAACATCACTGTCGTATGGTGCCTTTGGAACCAGGGAACGACTCATTCGACTTCGCTCCTTCATATAACATATTCATGCATGACATACTCTCATCTTACCACATATCAATACTTTGTTTACATGCTTGTTCTTTTGTACCACCGCCGTTGGTTTGGAGAATAAACTGTTAAACTGTTAAACAGGCGTTCCGATTGTTGCACCTGGTGGATCATCTGAGGATCCAGTTCCAGGTCCACCACCTGGCGGATGCCCTGTTTCAGCCACAGTGGCTCCCACAGAGTGGAAACCTCACCCAGACGCCGCACTCTTGTTTGTCGAGACCACGGTCTCCCCAACATAGACCTATTCGCCACCAGCCAGAACTACCAGATCCCCACCTACTTATCTCCGGTCCCGGATCCACTGGCTTGGGCAGTCGACGCTTTCAGTGTCCCCTGGGAAGGACTAAAAGCATACACTTTTCCGCCACCTGTACTCCTTCCCAAAGTGGTCCAGAAGATCAGATCGACATGGAACCTCGATCTGACTTTGGTCGAGCCACTCGAAAGGTCGTCATTCTACAATCTGACAAAAGTCTTCCTACTGGTGCTCGCAACAGTAGCCCGTGTCAATGAGCTACACGCCCTAGACGTCACACGGGCCTGCTTTGAACAGGGAGCACAAGTAGCTGTGCAACTGGGCCTGTGCTGGGACTTCATTGCAAAGAATCAGCTCCCAGGCCAGCCCAATAGATCATTCCTCATCCCCTCCTTTCATCGATTGTGGGCGTGGAAGATGAACTAGAGCTCCGTCTATGTCCGGATAGTGCGCTTCATTGCTACATCCGACGATCCAAGGTACGCCATCGACAACGACAACGCTTCTTCGTATCGGTATCTGCGACCTCGCGAGCGGAAGTCAGACGCCCTCTGGCTACAAGCCATCATCCTCCACACGGGCTGGAGACGAAGTTTCCCATACATGGAGTGGTCACCTGATGCCGACCACACAGCCGAGGATGGGCTGAGGGAGTTGAAGGTTCCCATACATGGAGTGGTCACCTGAAGCTGACCATACAGCCAAGTATTGGCTAGGGAACAGAGTCTGGAAATAAGATGAAAGTCCACATCTGAAGGTATGCCCTCCTCCGGTTCCATCCGATAAAGATGCATTAAGGAGTAATGCAAGATAAGTAAAAAATCTAGTAAAATCATAGATATTTTTTTATATTTGTATACTTATCCTGCATTACTGTGTCTAAACTTTAGACTCTAAAGGTACCCACCCATCGCAGATCTACCTCCCCACGATGCCTTCATATGTTCCGAACTCCAGAATAATGTGAGGATCCGTGACGTCAATTCCTTTGGTCACGTGGGAGCTGCATGATGGGTTGGCCTCTCAGCTAGTTGGAGCAACTTCTTCAAGCAAAGACCTTCACACAGCTCTTTTCTCTGTCAAGAACAAGCAGCGATAAGCATTAAGGAGTAATGCAGGATAAGTATACAAATATGAAAATATCTAGGATTTTAATAGATTTGTTATTATGTGATGTTGGTGAGTACGCTGTGTGTGACATGGCGTTATGTAGTGCTGTCTGTGGCATGGTGTCAATGTAGTGCTGTGTGTGGCATGGTGTCATATGGCGAGTGCTATGGGTGTCATGTGGTGAGTACTGTGGGTGTCATTGTGTCATGTAGTGAGTGTGCTATGGGTGTCATGTGTTGAGTGTGCTATCGGTGTCATGTGGTGCGTGTGCTATGGGTGCCATTCTGTCATGTGGTGAGTGTGCTATTGGTGTCATGTGGTGAGTGTGCTATGGGTGTCATGTGGTGAGTGTGCTATGGGTGTCATGTGGTGAGTGCTATGGGTGTCATGTGGTGAGTGTGCTATGGGTGTCATGTGGTGAGTGTGCTATGGGTGTCATGTGGTGAGTGCTATGGGTGTCATGTGGTGAGTGTGCTGTGGTGTCATGTGGTGAGTGTGCTATGGGTGTCATGTGGTGAGTGTGCTATGGATATCATGTGGTGAGTGTGCTATGGTGTCATGTGGTAAGTGTGCTATGGTGTCATGTGGTGAGTGTGCTATGGGTGTCATGTGAGTGTGCTATGGTGTCGTGGTGAGTGTGCTTTTGGTGTTATGGTGTCATGTAGTGTGTGTACTATGGTGTCGTGGTGTCATGTGGTGAGTGTGCTGTGGGAGTCGTGTGGTGACTGTGCTGTGGGTGTCATGTGGTGACTGTGCTGTGGTTGTCATGTGGTGAGTGTGCTATGGGTGTCATGTGGTGAGTGTGCTATGGGTATCATGTGGTGAGTGTGCTATGGTGTCATGTGGTGAGTGTGCTATGGGTGTCATGTGGTGAGTGTGCTATGGTGTCGTGGTGAGTGTGCTTTTGGTGTTATGGTGTCATGTAGTGTGTGTACTATGGTGACGTGGTGTCATGTGGTGAGTGTGCTGTGGGATTCGTGTGGTGACTGTGCTGTGAGTGTCATGTGGTGAGTGTGCTATGGGTGTCATGTGGTGAGTGTGCTATGGGTGTCATGTGGTGAGTGTGCTGTGGGTGTCATGTGGTGACTGTGCTGTGGGTGTCATGTGGTGAGTGTGCTATGGGTGTCATGTGGTGAGTGTGCTATGGGTGTCATGTGGTGAGTGTGCTATGGGAGTCATGTGGTTAGTGTGCTGTGGGTGTCATGTGGTGAGTGTGCTATGGGTGATGTGTCATTTTGTTGTGGGTAGAGTGCTGTTGGTGACATTTTGTCATGTTGTCGTTGTTGTTGCAGCCTCTGTGTTCACTGGTCAGCAGTCGACGGCAGTTCCAGGGACTCACGTACCTGCCCCGCAGTCCACTGCTTAGGGACATCCTGCACCCAAGCAGCCAGAGAGTCTTCCACCAAGATACACATAAGCCTGACCCAACTCTGCTGGTAGGAAACCAATGAATTTTTAAACATATCCTATCTCATACTATGCATTTCTTCGATCCTAAATGGAAACGTGCTTGAACAAGGTTTCCATCTTCTATAAACAAATCACCCGAACCCATCCCAGCATCACCACTCAAACAAACAGGTCACACACTGTAATCCTTCACGACCTGATCACATGATTACCCCTTCCACAGCATTCCTTTTCCCATCGCCACTCTGTAGAGGTGTGTATTGAATCTTAGAGAATCCTATTTGGTGTTTTTTGAATGAGCTTCCTCCTCCTTGATAGCTACACAATTATTAGAAGAGGATGGGAACAGAATGCGATACACACTCAGTCTGTACAATGTCTAAACAGCTGATCCACATGATCGTGGCCGTTGCCTTCCAGACAACAAGTGTTCCCAATGTTCCAACTTCTCAGAGGAAGCCTTTGGTCTATACCTACGCAAGTGTCAGAAACTTAACATTGACCGTCAGTTTAAATCTGGCAATGCTGAGGATGGGCCTTCGTCTTCTAAGAAGCCCAAACACATCACCAAGCCAGCTGTCCCCTCCACTGTAACAGCTGTGAAACCACCTGCATCTACCATCCCCTACCTGTGGGTCGAGAAGATGGTCTCTGGCACTTTTCTCCCCAAACGAACCAGCCATCTGTCCCCAGTGTGTCTGTGCCCACATCTACACTAGAACAACCTATCATAACGGATGTCCACACGATCATGTCGAAGGACAGTTCGTCTCACTCAGTCCAAACAGTTCCTTCATCGTGAAGAATCAGCTTCCGGGACAGACAGACTTTTTGTTTTTATACCCCCGACAAAATGTCAGGGGTATATAGTTATACCAAGGTTCCGTCCGTCCAAAAACTTAGTACATATAATCTGTGTCATTTGGAGGGGTGCAGTCAAAAGAAAAAAAATGTTTTTATTAATTTTCCATTTTTTTATGAATTTTTCAAACCCTAACCCTATCCTCGCTATTTAATTTGAAACTACTGACACTCTAGGCGGGGTATTAGATGAGCCACGCTCATTTTTTTTCTTGTCCATCCAGTCATTGGTGTCCATTCTCAACCCAGATGACCATGAAGACATCACCTTATGCCCGTTCAAATGCTCCTCATCTACCTCGAGACTGCTTGGCCACTTATGCGTGCCTGCAAGCAGCTCTTCATCCCTCTTTCTACAGGGACCACCATGGAAGTCTCCCATACAACAGTCTCATTTTGGCTCCATTCAACTATACTTCAGGCCTACACCATCGCTGAATTGTCTTCATCTACGACATCCAGTCCACATGAGAGGAGAGCTGTCACCTCTACCTTACCTTACACAGCAATTGTACCCAGTCCGCCATCATGGATGGTTGTTGTTTGGAAGTCTGATACGGACTTGGCTTCCCACTATCTATGTGACATCTCCATCACTGATGTTCAGGGCCTCCACCAAGGTCATGTTTATCTGGGTTCCCAGACTGAGTACCCAATGGTAGGGTGATCAACCTCGTCTGTAGAGACTCCGGTCTCCAGCATCGAAGTCACCACAAGGCTTGGACATTTCGACCGTGTCCCCAACCTTTACCTGCCCAGCTCTGCCTTGTGCACATGTTTCGGTACTGCTTTGAAGATGCTTTTGTGGATGTTGTTGATCAGTAGAACTAATTGGCTGGAGACCCCTTCCAGATTGATTCTAAGTTGTAAGCTGAAAAGATCTCTATACACAGCTATGTGGTTGTTCATGTAACGATGTCCTACATCATTTTATTCCTGATCTCATGTTGTTACGTTTTTAACTGAAAACTTTTTTAAAGCACATTTCCACATAAGGATCGAAAGAAGGAAAAATTGCATAGTGTGAGATTGGATAAGTATTACAAATATAAAATTTACCGTTCTTAAGATGACAAGGAACAATCACAGACTTCTGCATATTGCCTTCATCACAAAATAGTGTATGTGTATAGACTAGGCCACCTTTGAAATAGTGTTATTATCAAAAGTCAGCATTTTAGCAAATGCATAATTCTATCATGTAGTCTATCATGTCTATAGTGAGCAATTATGAAGAAAAAATTGGGGGATTTGGTAATGATTCTGTTTGTAGAAATGTTACAACCAGTCGCAGGCGGAGGCAATCAGCGCAGTGTGCCGGGCGGTGCAGGAGCCGAGACACATGCCGCGGATCTGTCTGCTGCAGGGACCACCAGGCACAGGCAAGACTCACACTATCACTGGTATCATCACCAAGATTCTACAGGTACCACTGCCATCACATACAAACATACCACTCACAAACAGGTGCAACTAGTACTCTTGATTTGGGTCTCATATAGACAATTCATCACAAGTGGTTTTTTTAATGGGAAATATCAACCTCGACTTAGTTAGTTGGTATTCATTGATATTCATATACATGTATATAAATACTGATTAACGAGACGAGGTTGATATTTCCCATATTAAAAAACATGAGTGATGAATTCTATATATCATTTTTGCATTATTTTTTCCCTTTTAAGAAATAAATCCATGTGAATTAACATCAGATACATGTCAAAATCTTACATATAGATTGTGTGTAGTGATACATGTTTCCATTGACGTGTGAAGTTACTGTGAACTAAAATAAACAACCTCTTAACTTCTTCATGGCATATTCGTTCGCTGTGAAAAAAATGTTCTTCGAATCATTTTAAACAAAATACTTGCACAGTTTTGCAGAATAATAGAAACTTAAATAACGGTAACAACAACAGGAGGAGAGGTCAGAGTATGCTTTGGTCGGTGTTACTGTCACTGTCACTTTCAATGACTGTCCCTTTCTTTTGACTGGAACTGGGCTTGGAGGTTTAACGAGATTAATCGTTATGTTTCCACCAGCAATGTTGCCAGCAAACATAGTGTTGACACCACCAGAAACATTAATAATTTGAGACTGCTGACTGTTGTCTCATGGCGATATTGGGCCGCTCTGCATGATGGGAGTTTCATCAACAAGCTGGGATGTCACAGTGTGGGATGGAGTTTTTCGCGAAATAATGTTGGATATTTGCTTGTGCTGGTCAGGATTAATGTGGCAGTAATTGTTCACAGAGTGGATGTTATTGTGACCTGTTATCTGAATTATTTGAATTGGCGGAACATTATTGTCATTCAACCTTTGCACAAGTTGTTACGTGCGAGTTCTTGTTTAGTGAGTTCTTTAGATGTTTAGAGACTGGCGGCATCGCACATGTTTTTTATGAGTCAGGAAAGTTTGTTTTTCCCAATACGATGGTGGATAAACCACCGATCACCAGGTTAAGGCATGCCTACAGTGTGCGTGCTGGTGTAAACATTGGTAAAAGGGATCATCAGCTCGACAGAAGTTGAGTGGACGCGTGGAGGCATGCAACTTATACACCTGCACAGGGCACCGAGAGGGATCAGCAAAATTAGACCACATTTTGGAGGCTTACGTCGTGACAGTCACGAGGATTCTCACCGGACCTATTCTTTTCTTGTCTCGTGGACAGTTCAAAATATTCTTGGTCTCCATGAACATGCAAGGTGATGTCGCCCCAACACATGTTGTAATGATCACTGACACCTCTTAAACCAACATGGATGGTGTTGTAGAGCCTTAGACAGTTTATTATGCTCATTGGATTATTGATTCCAATTGATCCGGACTGCCACAGGAACTCGATCACTTAATCACCAATGGGGTCAGCTCTCCATTGTAAGTTTCTCCCCTTTTAGTTTCATTTCTGACTTTTAGAAAGTTATCAAACTTTTTCAAATCATACAAAGATTTCTTGGCTGTATTTTTGTTTTGATTGTCTAGGATCACGCCATAGATCATACCGCCCTCAACAGCCACAAATTTACCTTGGGCAACTTTAGGCTTTGAGTTGTCGTCTGATTCGCCGTGTTCGAAGATGGTGTTTCAGTGACAAAACGTTGGTCACAGTGAAATTTTTTATAATCTTCCTTCATCACAGTCAAATTCAAATTTGGGACCATCAAACTGTAACCTGTAATATCCATTTGTCAACACGGATATCACTGTAGCAGTTCCCCTTTCATCTATTAAAACATTGTCTCCATCATCAAAGGTATCCATGTTGTTTGTAAACACCTGCTCACGTGCACCAGCAGAAAAAGTCCCACTTCCAGCTATCTAATTTGCAGTGACACTACTGTCTTCCACACAATCCTATTGTCGATAAGGTCGATCGTTCCTCTTCTCATCTTACCTATCGATTCAATTCCTGAGGTGTGATTGATGGTTTTGATGAAGTGTGAAAAGACATACCAAGCTGGCTTTCCTTTCGTCCATGTGAGATAGTGATACCCCTGTTTGGCTGGATTCCGTTTTTGATTCATACATTCTATTGTCTGGCTTTATAACATACACTCCTATGTATGAACATGTTACTCATATTGTGCCCCACTTCATGTGTTTCCTCTGTTCACGTATCAGGGTCACAACATTTTGGAGTGTTTCTCCCTTTTCCACACGCTGTGTCTTATGACAGTAGACAGTGTTACCTGATATGGTTCTGTGTCGCTGTTTGGCTCCAGCTTCCTCGTGTATATCCTACAGTGTTACCTGATATGGTTCTGTGTCACTGTTTGGCTCCAGCTTCCTCGTGTATATCCTACAGTGTTACCTGATATGGTTCTGTGTCACTGTTTGGCTCCAGCTTCCTCGTGTATATCCTACAGTGTTACCTGATATGGTTCTGTGACACTGTTTGGCTCCAGCTTCCTCGTGTTTATCCTACAGTGTTACCTGATATGGTTCTGTGTCACTGTTTGGCTCCAGCTTCCTCGTGTATATCCTACAGTGTTACCTGATATGGTTCTGTGACACTGTTTGGCTCCAGCTTCCTCGTGTTTATCCTACAGTGATACCTGATATGGTTCTGTGTCACTGTTTGGCTCCAGCTTCCTCGTGTATATCCTACAGTGTTACCTGATATGGTTCTGTGTCACTGTTTGGCTCCAGCTTCCTCGTGTATATCCTACAGTGTTACCTGATATGGTTCTGTGTCACTGTTTGGCTCCAGCTTCCTTGTGTATATCCTACAGTGTTACCTGATATGGTTCTGTGTCGCTGTTTGGCTCCAGCTTCCTCGTGTATATCCTACAGTGTTACCTGATATGGTTCTGTGTCGCTGTTTGGCTCCAGCTTCCTCGTGTATATCCTACAGTGTTACCTGATATGGTTCTGTGTCGCTGTTTGGCTCCAGCTTCCTCGTGTATATCCTACAGTGTTACCTGATATGGTTCTGTGTCGCTGTTTGGCTCCAGCTTCCTCGTGTATATCCTACAGTGTTACCTGATATGGTTCTGTGTCGCTGTTTGGCTCCAGCTTCCTCGTGTATATCCTACAGTGTTACCTGATATGGTTCTGTGTCGCTGTTTGGCTCCAGCTTCCTCGTGTATATCCTACAGTGTTACCTGATATGGTTCTGTGTCACTGTTTGGCTCCAGCTTCCTCGTGTATATCCTACAGTGTTACCTGATATGGTTCTGTGACACTGTTTGGCTCCAGCTTCCTCGTGTTTATCCTACAGTGTTACCTGATATGGTTCTGTGTCACTGTTTGGCTCCAGCTTCCTCGTGTATATCCTACAGTGTTACCTGATATGGTTCTGTGTCACTGTTTGGCTCCAGCTTCCTCGTGTATATCCTACAGTGTTACCTGATATGGTTCTGTGTCGCTGTTTGGCTCCAGCTTCCTCGTGTATATCCTACAGTGTTACCTGATATGGTTCTGTGTCACTGTTTGGCTCCAGCTTCCTCGTGTATATCCTACAGTGTTACCTGATATGGTTCTGTGTCACTGTTTGGCTCCAGCTTCCTCGTGTATATCCTACAGTGTTACCTGATATGGTTCTGTGTCACTGTTTGGCTCCAGCTTCCTCGTGTATATCCTACAGTGTTACCTGATATGGTTCTGTGACACTGTTTGGCTCCAGCTTCCTCGTGTTTATCCTACAGTGTTACCTGATATGGTTCTGTGTCACTGTTTGGCTCCAGCTTCCTCGTGTTTATCCTACAGTATTACCTGATATGGTTCTGTGTCACTGTTTGGCTCCAGCTTCCTCGTGTATATCCTACAGTGTTACCTGATATGGTTCTGTGTCACTGTTTGGCTCCAGCTTCCTCGTGTATATCCTACAGTGTTACCTGATATGGTTCTGTGTCAATGTTTGGCTCCAGCTTCCTCGTGTTTATCCTACAGTGTTACCTGATATGGTTCTGTGTCACTGTTTGGCTCCAGCTTCCTCGTGTATATCCTACAGTGTTACCTGATATGGTTCTGTGTCACTGTTTGGCTCCAGCTTCCTCGTGTATATCCTACAGTGTTACCTGATATGGCTCTGTGTCGCTGTTTGGCTCCAGCTTCCTCGTGTATATCCTACAGTGTTACCTGATATGGTTCTGTGACACTGTTTGGCTCCAGCTTCCTCGTGTATATCCTACAGTGTTACCTGATATGGTTCTGTGTCACTGTTTGGCTCCAGCTTCCTCGTGTATATCCTACAGTGTTACCTGATATGGTTCTGTGTCGCTGTTTGGCTCCAGCTTCCTTGTGTATATCCTACAGTGTTACCTGATATGGTTCTGTGTCACTGTTTGACTCCAGCTTCCTCGTGTATATCCTACAGTGTTACCTGATATGGTTCTGTGACACTGTTTGGCTCCAGCTTCCTCGTGTATATCCTACAGTGTTACCTGATATGGTTCTGTGTCACTGTTTGGCTCCAGCTTCCTCCTGTTTATCCTACTGTTGTTGCCTTTATAGACTAGGGATTTGCGGCCCACCTTCCATCAGTAGGATGAATGCATAATGTAATATAGGATAAGTTTAAAAATTTGTAAATTTTAAATAACTTGTATATTTATGATACCTAATATCCTGTCTCACATGCTGTATGCCCACCCATTAATCCAGGCATCACAACTCTTCTAGCCTGTTAGCTCTAGAAAGAGAATGTGTTGGCTGAGGAAAGCACCTGTTCAACGCGTGTTGGTCGACCGACATGAAAAACGTGCATGACCCAGATTGTTGGGAGTTGACCATGGTGATGCTATGTGTGTTTGGTTGAATTGTTTTTTAGTGGCTGGAAACATTTCTTTAGGCACATTTCCACTTAATAAAAAATGGGCCATGCATAGTGTGAGATAGAATAAGTATTATTAATATACAATTTGTTGTACATTTTACACTTTTAGAGTTAGCAATGCTGTCAACATGATCAAATGAAAACTTTTTCTATTGAAAATGCTACTGCTTATTCACTTCATTGGAAGGTGTAGAAATAATTTAAAGAATCATTAGGTTTAGTACTAAACATAATATCACTTGTACTATGACATACTTTTTGTGATTTTTATGCACATATTTAAAAGTCCAGGGTAACTATAACTTTATCTGCTTGGTAACATAGCTAGAAGTAAAGGACTTTCAGTTTAAAAGTTGTACTGCATTAGGCATTTGTTTTTCCAACTGGAAGTCGTCCAAACTTTGTTATCAAGAGAGGTGGAGGTATTAGTCATTCTGTTTCAAAATTGTAATGCACAGGTGTGATGTCATTGAACTTGGATGGGACTGCTTCATTTTTTGCATGTAATGCAAAACCTTTCTAGTTATTTTTTTCATTTATTTCTAGGACAGCAAGGGTCAGTGTTGTGTCTGTCTGTGTACACCTTCGAATGGAGCAGCAGATGAACTGATGAGGAGACTCGTAGCTCTACGTAGTGGTGAGTACATGTAGGTGCAGTCTGTACACCTTTGAATGAGCTGCAGATGAACTGATGAGGAGACTTGTAGCTCTACGTAGTGGTCAGTACATGTAGGTGCAGTCTGTACACCATCAAATGGAGCTGGAGATGAACTGATGAGGAGACTCGTAGCTCTACGTAGTGGTCAGTACATGTAGGTGCAGTCTGTACACCATCGAATGGAGCTGCAGATTAACTGATGAGACTTGTAGCTCATCAATAAGCTGCCGATGAAGGTAGTGAAGTGTCTGTGATAACTCCTTTTTTAATCATACATTCCATGTGTGTTTGAAGGTGGAGGCCAGTGTACATCAATGAGACTGGTGCGGTTTGGAAAGGTGAACAGTATCCATTCTGATGTCCAGGAGTATTCTTATGATGAGCTGGTCAACACAGAGCGAGCTAAAGGTACCAGGCTTATTAGTATCTCTACACAGGACACTAAAGGGTTAAGGTGGCTTGTAAAAGGACAAATATCGGAACAGGGAAGTTTTCTCCAAGTATTATCAATATGTGGAGTTACAGTCAGTGCTGGAACTAGTGAACTCCAGTTTGCCTTTAAGAAGATGCAGAGATTTGCTTTTCATATGTACAGTAATGTTACTTCACATCTGTATGTAACACAACTGGCAACGAAAAGATTCACCTATAACAAAACCAAATGTCTCTTACAGCCCCCAGTTCATCTTGGTTTACCAATCGCCTGTATTACCATATTAATATATTTCAGTATGAAGGCCACAGGCCCATGCACACTATACATGCATGGAATTAATATGGCATGGTGGTACAAAAACAATTGGTTAATTGTAATGTAAATTGCAATTACGATTCTAGTAGTCAAGAGCATAAAATCATGGCATGTTTGATATATTTTCCACATAAACACAAGAGATGAAGACAAGGTTTCAGTATTTATAACTGGAGTGAATAACTCATACTTTACATTAAAAACAAAAGATTTACAAAAGGAAAGAAATTTAATTTTCCAGCAGCGCCCTTCTTCCAATAATTTCATGAGTTTGTGATACTCCTATGAATGTTAAAGATCTTCTTTGATCCTTTTGTCTTAGTAGTTAAAAACAAATCTACCTTCAGTGGCCACACCAAAATCTTGTATGGAATGTTCCAAAACATCCCATTTATACCAACCCCATAATTCCCTTGAATACAAAACCTGTATTACATCATAGCTATACATTCAGCATTTTTGCTGTCCTCACCATAAAATCTCAAAACTTTAAACTGATATTTTCAACTATTTCTAATATTCTTGAGATAGTAAGAAAACGTGCAATTCTATGAATAACAACTTCTGGTTCATTGCATATAGCGACGTTTTGATGTAGATTGTTACCCCGTAATCAAGTTGAAGTGATAACAGCTTGATAACAGTGTAAGAATCTACATCAAAATGTCACGTAGTGCAGTTAACTGGCAGTTGTTATCCATAAGGTTGTACGTTTTCTTTCTTATTCATCAACTCCTAGAATGCCAATCAAACAGTTAGTGTTGAGGGAGATAGTATTTATGCATTGAGCACAGGCTAGGCCGCTAACATGGACGGATCCAGGGAGAATGGTCACAGGAAGACAAGGCTGTTCACATCAACTGTCCATAGGCAGGGAGGGACGAGGTCAGAGAATTTACTGAAGGAGGTTACAATTTTGTTCAGATCGGCAGATTGGATCAACTGCAGAGTGGAAAGTCAACACATACCGGGGAAATTCCTGGAGGAACAAGATGATTTTGACAGAATGGTCCCTTCACCCAGATGTGTTCAAATGGATAACAATGACTTTGGACACACATCCTGACCTTTTTGCTGCCTGTCTAAACCACAAGCTCCCTGTTTATATCAGCCCGGTACCAGACCCTCAAGTTCTCTGCGGACGTTTTATTCTAGAACTGGAAGGGACTATTCGCTTACGCATTCCTTCCTTGCTCTGTCCTTGGTCTCTCCTAGACAGAGTAATGAAGAAGGTGGAGGAGACTGACTGCGTCATCATTCAGATAGCTCTGGCTAGGTCCAACAGAGCATGGAACCCAAGACTATTCCCACTTCTAATGGCATGACCTCTCAAACTGTTGGAACGTCCTCCATTACCTCCGCCTCCATGCCTGGAAACTATCAGATGGAAAAGGCAGGCTTCCGGATTTTCCAAGTCTGCTTCTGCAACAGTGGTATGATCTTGGAGACCTTCTTTTTCAGCCATATGTATTAGATGGTGGAAGTTCTGCCAATGGCAGAGAGCAGAACGATTGGGATAATAACAATTGCCACAACAGAAGAAGGAATTCCAGCTTGGCACTGTTGAGGACTACAGGTCAGCCGTAACATCTGTTCCCCAACAAGACAGGGTCTCAGCTCAGTAGGTTCTCACCCAGTACTTTTTCGTCTTATGAGAGCTTTTCAACAAGAAGACATCAAAGTTTGTTTCCTGAATGGAATCTATCCATTGTTCTATCAGCCCTTTAGAACCGCCAAATGAGTGTCAGAGTTACATGCCATTGATTTTTCCACGCTCACTCACAATCAGGATTACTGTGTCCAGAAAGAGCTTTCAAGTTCCACCTTACAGCCACTGAAGGTCATAGAAAGTGCAGGAGATGACTGATCTTATCCTGAAAGCCTTTGTCAGATAGGGACATCACTAAGGCTACAGTAGCAGGACAGTTATCAACAAGCTCAACTATCAATTCACACTCACAGTAACTGCAGATCCAAGCCTTAGCTACAAACTTGGTTTCTTGGAACTCAGTATCCATAGAGCAGGTCGTATCAAGCTGTCAATGGAGTTCACGTTAACACCTTCACAAACTTCTACTTACATGATATCCAAGCAGATCTGGAACCAGCTTGTGGGACCCCGAGGCTGTAGTGTGTCAGTAGCTCCTGCCCCTTTTCTCCGGAGAAACGGGGAGGTTAGGGGTGTCCAGGATTTCAGCAGACTACAAACCTTATGAGGTAAATTAGCCTTTTTGGTCATATGTGAACCAGGGTAGGCAGACCATAGGTTAACAGCTGGACTCACATTATTACATGTGGCAATGATCTACGGCTAGATGGTATTGGCACCAGTATGGAATGTCGTCAAGCTAACTGTGTCCACAGAGAACCAGAGGTGACACCAGGGCAGGAAAGGATGTTTTCAGAACAGGAAATGGCATCATCAAGAGTGTAAGTGATGTCATCTAAGCTGGAAATGACATCAGTTTGTACAGGTAGTGAAGCTACAGCAATGCCAATATCATGGTTTTCAAGAGAAATATCAGGTTTTTGTGCATTTACTTGTCACTTTCTTCATGTACTATCTGTCACTGCTGTCAGCTATCTGGGATGACTAGATTCCAGGTCTCACCTTTCCCTCTGATGTATTCTTGCTATGATGGAATTGAGGTAGTGTATTCAAAGGAATTGTCAAAACAATAGTTATCATTGTGTATAATTCTAAGAATACTATCTCTATTATGTCAGGAATTAGTCCCTCCAACCTCATGCAGGATGTTTGGTTATTTGAAAGAAGTGACGTTTTCCCACCTTGCACATACGCAGATGATCTATTAGATAGCTGGCCGAGAAGAGTGGCGACAGTTGTAAATCTTAAGATTTTATATGGCGAGGACAGCCAAAATGGAGGATTTATGGCCATGATGTAATAGAGGTAGTATTCTTAGAATGCTACACAATGATAAATATTGTTTGATAGCTCAAGAGTACTATACAATAGAATAGGTTTATTTGAGAATCAAACATTTTGAAGACAATTGTAGGTGCAAGACTTTTCTGATTCAACTGCTACTGTTTCATGGGAAGAAGTGCCCCACTTTGTACAGAATTTTGATAAAGAATCTATTTTCTTTTGAAAGCTAATAACAGATAAAAAGAAAAAGTCCTCAGCATATAAAAATGAGCTTGATAAGAAAAATGTAAAAAATAACAACAAATTACCAGGGATGTGAAATCTCCGTGGAAACGAGGAAAATCATGTTTTTTAAAACAGTAGTCCTCGGGAAAAGTCATCTTCCGCGTAAAAATGAAATTAAAAAATGGAAAAAAAACAATCCGAAATATATGATCGAAAACTGGACAACTATCTCGGATTGTCTTGTTTTCGATCAGAGCTTTCACCTGCATAGGTTTTCGGACATCATTTTTCTATCACGAATACTTGCACTATAACATGGGGTGTGGCGTCACACAGAAATTGTAAATACTCAGGGTCAGCTGATGGCTTGTTTTTAAGATAAGTTGTCTTTTAGTCTGTAAGTGAATGAGATGTTTTACAGTTGTTCATGTGATTAGCGAGAAAACTATGAATGTTTCTTCAGCGTCCAAAACCCCATAACATGGGGATATATGTTGTATTAATGTCTTATGTTTGCAATGGAGTTTTGTTTTTTTCTTCAAAAGGTAAGTTTTTTTTCAATATGTTTCAACATGGGGAAAGGGTGAGACACTGCACGCTTGTGACAGTTGTCCTTGTGTCTGGGGGATGGGGGTTGAAGTTTATGGCAGTATTGCTCCCAGACCTGGAGGGTAGCCAGGGGTGCGAAAGCTATGCCCGATTTTTTAAAAGTACTGATTTAACTTCAAAATTTTACTGCAACTTGTTTATTTGACTTATTGACTTTTGCCATTGACTTATTACATTTCTTGGTGTGAATGTTGTCCAAACTGCACGAAATTGCTTAAAATGCAATCAAATGTTTAAAAAAATTCTAGGGGGGCATGCCACCAGACCCCCCTAGACTTTTCCTCTTTTTTCGGGAAAACCTCTTCACATCCCTGAATTACCTCGTCCACCATATAAGCATAACTCTTCTTGAAGTTGGCTGATAAGCATACTAAATAGAAATGGACCTTATATACAATTGATGAAAGCCATTTGGACATATACAAATATTCTGAAATATTAACCCTGGATAGTTTTACAGCGGCTGTTTTACTGTATATGTCAAATAGTATTCATCAATGTGTGATATTGTAGTGTTATCTTGGTTTCCTTCAGAGGAGAAACGTAAAAGAGACAACAATTCATCTCTGCCAGACAGTGTCCGTCAGGAGCAACATCAACTTCGAAAACGGATTGAGAAAATTCAGAAGGAGCTTGATGACATCAGTAGATCAGGAAACAAAATACAGGTACAGGCTAGGTGTGTCAGCAGCAGGACCTTGGTAGATCAGGGAACTACATCTACAGGCTAGGTGTGTTAGCAGCAGGACCTTGGTAGATCAGGGAACTACATCTACAGGCTAGGTGTGTTAGCAGCAGGACCTTGGTAGATCAGGGAACTACATCTACAGGCAAGGTGTGTTAGCAGCAGGACCTTGGTAGATCAGGGAACTACATCTACAGGCTAGGTGTGTTAGCAGCAGGACCTTGGTAGATCAGGGAACTACAGCTACAGGCTAGGTGTGTTAGCAGCAGGACCTTGGTAGATCAGGGAACTACAGCTACAGGCTAGGTGTGTTAGCAGCAGAACTTTGGTAGGTCAGGGAACTGCATCTACAGGCTAGGTGTGTTAGCAGCAGAACTGGACATTCTTAATACAAAGATTGAACAGGTTGTAGGGGCCTGCAGATTCAGTTCATTACATCGAAGGATGGCTGCATCAACATCCACGTTATGAAATCTGATCATATATTTCAATGTTTCTGCTACAAGTACATCATTTTAAGAATATGTATTTTGAAACATGTTTGTATATGACAGAATATGTTTATTCAACAACAAAAACTGCAGACACTATTTCCTTTTTGAAATAATGTTTGTATATCTAGAGTAACAGCACATGCATGTTTTGTGCATATGTGGTCTGTGATGTGTTTTCACATTGAAGGATCCAGTGGTTGTGGATTGTAATCCAGTAGCTGCTCCAGGTCTGAGTCTTGGTCTGTCAGAACAGTAATCATGCTGGTGGCCATCACCAACGTGCCACAAGTCTGCAGCTGGCGGAGGCACTTGGTGCTTCCTCCCAACAGCTGTCATACCATGTCAAGACTTTCAGTCAGTTACAACCCCTCAGTATCACTGATGTTACTGAAATTATATGAAGATGAAATCTATAATGCCCCGATTAAAAGTGTGTTGTTTTACAGATTGACAGAAGACAGGCAGACCTCAGGAAGTTTGAAAAAGAACTAAAATATTTGGACAACCAGCAGAGTGGACCCGCTCATCATGTAGGTTGAACACTGATCTCTTGAACAGTAGTCAGTATTTCATACTTTTTTAGTTGTGTTCTTGGAATGTCTACTTGAGCTACTTGAGCTATTCATGTATTTTACAAAACAGGGAGTGACAGTTTGCTTCCTATCTCCCATAGTCCTAACATAGAGTGACAACCGCTTGCATGGATGCACTCTTGAATCCGGGGTCACCAGTTACAGAGTTATCTGCCTTCACTCATCCTCCTACCTCACATCACCTTACTGAAGGCAACACTCCCAACTACCCTCATGCTGGCTCTTTATAGCTGCTGTTTCATGTTGGGATTATATGTACTTGTCCCTGTGTTGTCCCAAAAAGGTTGGTGCTCCTTTTTGGGTTGTTTTGAATCATAATTTTTCTAAGTTATTCACATTTGTAAATTCGATAAGCCATGCCCACTCCAGCATCAGCGTTAGAAATTGGCACTAGTCCTTGCCAAACTGCCCAATGGTAAAGGTATCATTAGGACTAATAGAAATTTGACATTTTAAGGGTTTTGCTATATGTTATCATCATAAGGACTGATGGACGAAAACTGTTAGTTTCAAACGCTGTCCTGCACTGTTCACTATTGCTGTTTACAATCATGTACTGGCAAATACTGTTAACTGTTGCTGTTTACAATTATGTATGGGCAATGCACTGTTCATTGTTGCTGTTTACAATCATGTATGAGCATGCACTGTTCACTGTTGCTGATTACAATAATGTACGAGCATGCACTGTTCACTGTTGCTGTTTACAATCAAGTACGAGCATGCACTGTTCACTGTTGCTATTTACAATCATGTACGGGCATGCACTGTTCACTGTTGCTGTTTACAATCATGTACAAGCATGCACTGTTCACTGTTGCTATTTACAATCATGTACGGGCAATGCACTGTTCACTGTTGCTATTTACAATCATGTAAGGGCAATGCACTGTTCACTGTTGCTATTTACAATCATGTACGGGCATGCACTGTTCACTGTTGCTATTTACAATCATGTACGGGCATATACTGTTCACTGTGGCTATTTACAATCATGTACGAGCATGCACTGTTCACTGTTGCTGTTTACAATCAAGTACGAGCATGCACTGTTCACTGTTGCTATTTACAATCATGTACAGGCATGCACTGTTCACTGTTGCTGTTTACAATCATGTACAAGCATGCACTGTTCACTGTTGCTATTTACAATCATGTACGGGCATGCACTGTTCACTGTTGCTATTTACAATCATGTACGGGCATATACTGTTCACTGTGGCTATTTACAATCATGTACGAGCATGCACTGTTCACTGTTGCTGTTTACAGTCATGTACGGGCATGCACTGTTCACTGTTGCTATTTACAATCATGTACGGGCATATATTGTTCACTGTTGCTATTTACAATCATGTACGAGCATGCACTGTTCCCTGGTGCTGTTTACAGTCGTGTACGGGCATGCACTGTGTATTACGTCATTCCTCGTGCACCCACCGCCTGACGTCACTCATTTAACACTAAGCGAGGATACATACATCCCTGAATTACACATACATTTCGGCATCAACTTACAAATTGTCTTTGTCACAAATATAAATGGTCTGGATGTAAACAAGCAAAATAAATCTGGTTTGAAAACGAATGCTGGTGTCATAGAGGAAAACTGATTTTCTGTACAGTCGTGCCTCATTTATATGGACACTTGCGTCATTTCACAATTCGTCCGTATAAACAAATTTCCGTATAACTGAAACCAGCTTCTTACTGGAAGAGTTACTTCCCTTCAATCATGCAACTCATTACAGATGACAGAGCAAACAGGTACATCCACTCAATCTTTATTCATACAAGTTTCAAAAAGTCTGTCATGGAAGTTTGAACTGTCAATAATTGTCGATTTTCCTATGGTATGTCCAAATTCAGTACCATAATGCTTACTGATGGTTTCTAAACTTGCTGACGGGTGTTTTTCTTTAAACAGACAAATTTCCCTTTCTTTCTCGTGCTGTAACTGCGTGTCGCTTACGTTTCGCTGGTTGACAGGCCATACTTACACAACTTTGACCTCTGACCTCCACAGACGCCATATTTATTGAAGCGGATTACATGTACAATAAACAAGCTCGTCTCAAACGTAACTCAGTGTCACTTGGTTAATTGACTTCTCACGAATCAAAGGATTACCACCAGCGGAAGTGTATTGTCCGGGTGAGTGAGACAATTTTGTGTGCATTTCAGTGTTTTGTGTATGAAAATGACCGTCCAGTTCTGGAAACTGAATTTCCGGATATACGGGTAAATTTATGTAGTAATTATTTCGTTTTGAATGAAAATCGTCCGGGAAAGCGGGGCAAGACTATATTTATGGCAAGCTTTTTTTCCTAACTACTGTGTAACGTTATACATATGAATATAAATACATTTGATATATATTTTTGACATTCAGGTATTAGGCAGCATTTTGTTCACACACAATTTCTGTCAAAGCTGTTAAATGAAACAAATACTCGCACAACGTTCACTTTTCAGATGTTATGAAAATGTACATCTGAAACAAAACTCGGCATCATAGCACCCTCGTGTTGCACCAAGCATGAACAGCTATTGGATCATTGTAGATTAATCCTAGTTTAGTGTTAAATGAGTGTTTATTGAAGGTTGTATGCAAAATTAGGCAGATGTCCGATTTACACAGTATACTGTATTTATGAAAAGGCCCTTGACCGGTGATGATGCTTAAACGCAACATGTATATACAGAGTGTGTACATTATTATCTATGTGTGTGTGACATCAGACAGTGAGTGCACGAGGAATGACGTAATACATTGTACACCTCAGGATGCAGTTATCATATACACAGTGGAACAAGCTGATTAAACTCGTAATGTTTTACAAATTGCAGCACCATCTGGCGTTCTTGTAAACGTCCTTTCGTGTTCACTGACGTTCTTTCGTACACATTGTTCTTTCTTTTCTTATGACGTCTTTTCATAACATTTGACTATTAATATTGTGTACTTTTGACCTTTTTTTCAACTTTGTATTTGGTTAACCAGCATCTGTTTGTTTTGTATTTTGCCCTTTATTTGTAACATTTAGTTTTTTATTCGTAATATTTGATCTTTATTGCGTATTTTTGTCCTTTTGTTCCACTTTGTATTTTTTGACCGAATGGCCGCCCATCGACTCTCCTTGTGACAGTTACCTTTTTGGCCATACTGTACTGCCCCAGCAGATGCACCTCTCTATCAGTCTGTACATCACAAGGTCCTGCCTCACCGGATGCCCGACCGTAAAGCTGTGGATCACGATGCTCTGGCATTCACGTGGGAGAATATAACATGTATACATATCCTCCCCAAGTCCTGTTGCCATGGACCCTGCAGAAGATTATATCCACAGCAACCCTCTAGTAGTGCCTTATTGGCCATGTTGTGTGTGGTTTCCAGAGCTTGTCAATGTCGCCACAAACCGAGTACTAAATCTTACACTTAAAGCAGCCCTGCCCAGCCCCCGATTCACTTGCTCTGCGCATGTGGCTATTCTGCAAAGGGGACGGACGTCAGATGGTTTCTCCAGAAATGGCTCTATCGGTGGTCAACGTTCATCATATTTCCACTTATAGAAGTCTTTTGCTGCCTATGGCGACCCCATGAGGCATTGATGCTATGTGTGGCTGATTTACTCCTCTTCTTGCATGAGTCTAGGAATCTACATGATGGTAGCCATCAACACCATCTTATCAGCTTCCCAGTCTGACACAATATGTAAGGTTCTGCAGTTTCCCGGTATGATCAAGGGCTTGATATCAGGATGCTGAAGATCTCTTGCACTGTCAGGTTAGGGCATGGAAGGTCTATGTGACAGCAACGCAGCAGTTTCCACGTATCTGTACAGCTGAGGTGTCCCCACACGACTCAACCTACACCAACACAACAATTGATGACTGTGATTTCAGGATGTGTTCACTCTGTGTTATTGATATCAGAGATAAGAAGCACACTGCACACTGACATAGCACGCTAAGTATATACTGTAATGGAACAGACTGATCTCACAGTGGTGTTGATTCATTTTTGCGCATTAGATTATTCTAAAAGCCATGTTGTTTGTACAAAATTGTGATTTAAAATCAAATGAAGGTGGCGTTTGCTTACAGAGCTTATATCAGAATCATATAGTATGTATTTATGAAACTTTTTACTGATGAATTTTGTGTGTGATGTGCTGACAGTCTGTCCAACTGACTCATTCGGAGGAGACCAGAATAAGGCAGCGAGTGCTGCAGGACGCCCACGTCATTTGTGGAACCCTCAGCAGCCTTGGCAGTGCACGCATCATGAACATACTTCGCACGAACAATCGCAGGAACCCCTTCCTTTGTGCCATCATTGATGAGGTAACAGACAGTTTCAGCTTCAATTGATTAAGGCTTGAGGTCTTAATGCATCAAGATTTGTTTGTAACCATACACAATTTGAATACTTTGATACGATATAATGGTGTAAATGTTTAGCTCACCTGACTGAAAGTCAAGTGAGCTAATGTCATGGGCTGCTTGCCCAGTGTCCGGAGGTTCCTCAGAAACAACTGTACCAATGAGGGTGATACTTCACGTGATTGTTCCCACTAATGAAGACATGAATTAGATGACTATATGGCCACCATGTCAGCTATATAAAAAAAATAAAAAATCATGGCCTTTTTCTGGAAGTATTTACATTTTGATCTTGATTTGGCCTTTGCACTTTGACCATACTGAAAGTTGAAACTTCTTGTGGCTGCTCCTCGGCTGTTCTCTATCCAACAGTAGTGAAACTTAGTATGTACAGGTATTTAGTTTGTAGTGGGGTTCCATTTTTCGCTCTTTGACCATGCACCAAACTTATCTCAAAATGCATTCCATCGTACGGGGATTCGTACCTCAAATAAACGTCATCTCAGAAACCACTTGGCCGATTGCCACCAATCATGACATCTTAATTGGTTTGAGAGGTTCATATCAGATTTTCAATATGGCCACCAGGTCACCTTTATTGAAAAAGCTACAATTCATTCTGATCAATTCTTTAGTTCTCAAAGGGCATTTTTGCTCTGTTTACATCTCTGAAATTACCAGAGTGAGGAAACTGAATTTTGTATGTACATTTCTCTGATGATGACATCATATTTTGTTCAAATCATTAGGATTTGGGGGAAAAATTATTATCCTTAGAAGGTATGTTAGGCTAAGAGTTGAAATTCTGATTTAAATAATTATAACTGTTGTGTATTGCAAAAATGTTCTTAATAGTACATTCTTTCTTGCAGATTTGGAAACATTGTGGAAATCTAGTTTCCTTGTATCCTATTTGTTAACACTTTTGGCCTCACTATTTACATTGATTAATGCAGTGAATGTTGAACGGCAATACTGACAGCTACTTTTTGTTATCTATAGTGGCTGTTCACTACATATCCAGGTGAGCTACAAAACACTATTTTGAATGGCAGTTCCATGCATGGTGGCTGTTGTTGTAGGCAACTCAGTCGACGGAGCTGGACTGTCTGATCCCGCTGCAGTATGGTGTGAGTAAGCTGGTGATGGTGGGCGACCCGGAGCAGCTGCCGCCCACTGTAATCTCCCAGGTACAACACCTCCACCACAGCCCCACTCCAAGCATCCTTAGTACTTAGGACGATACTAACTCCTATATCTATTACTGACTTAGTAGTCCTAGCTGTAAGATTGTTTTGTTGGACAGGGCCCTGGTGTAACCCTAATACAAAGCAGGTGACTCCAGGGATATGAACGATGACTGTTGAACTGTATGGATTGATGATCAGTGGTAATACATTCCGACTTCTAATACTGAAACAATGTTTATTCTAAAGCAATGACTGTTAGCGATCGAAAAAGTGTGAAACCCAGGTGAAACTATTCAGGACTTTGAAGTGTGTGTTAGTGATGGTAAGGGCCCTCAAGACTAAGGATATGTTTTTGTGTAGCATCAACATGACAGGCAGATGAAAAAAACAGCTAATCAGGAATGTTCTCATTCTGCCTACTTCCCAAAATGTCCTACATTCTTATGACAGGTTATGATCTGTTGATTGTTGTTTCACGTTTGAATTGTTGAAGTGTCCCCTAATGAGAATGTGGAATAGCCCCACTGTGTTTCCAGTGTGTTTCCACTGTGCCTATATTGCAATGTGCTTTCATTATGGTGGCTGTAACTCACAAAATGGTTCACAAATGAGAAGTCTTACTCACTTAGTTTGGGTTTTAATGTGCGCTTTCTGCCATATTTCCTATTTTGTGCACGGGCCCGCCAGGCCATTTAGTGACGTGGTCGAGAAGGGTACGTCCAAAAGGTAAGGCAACCTGGAGGGGCTTTATGGTCACTTAATTAATTTGGGCGGAAATTTGGAATTTGGAAATATGCCATGCTAAAAAGGTGGGGGAACCAAAGGAGTTTGTGAGGTTGTGTGTTTTTATAGATTGATGGTTTATGTTATATTGGTAGCTAGTTTTTTGGGGGGAGAGCCCAATTAATAAATCTGTTAGGATTAGGGTTTTTTGGTGTTTTATAGTTTGGGCGCTGTGTACGGCTGTTACTATCCCCATTTGGTTCGGCTGTGAAGATCGATTGATTTTTGGGGAGCCTAAAGGATAGTTTTGTTGATGTGGATGCCAATCCCGTGCATTTTGAGTCCTGGGCAAAGGGCCCGTCTGTGTATATGTGACACTAATTTGGCAATTCTTCATGTATGTATGCTCGTGTGGTAGATTTAGAGGTGTTTTGGTCAGTTTCTTTATTAAGTTTGGTGGAAAGAGATATGTCGATTTTGGGAGGTTTGTAGTTTGGGTATGAACGAGTTGCAGCTTTAGTAACGATAAGGTGTCACAAGAGTGTCAGTCAAAGAGTCTATTGTAGTTTAACAAGAGACAACATTGACTGCTCAATGGTCAATCTGTAGACAGGATCTTCTGTCAGCATATTTGATGTTACCGATTGCAGTGATAAATTCTTAGATATTTGGATGATGTTTCCTTACCTCTTTGTTCAATCCTTTGTGAAAACATTCAAAGTGATTGTCCATCCTTGGGACTGTGTTATACTGATTCCAAAAGCCCAGTCAATGTTATGTTGTCTGCAGTTCTGGCATCACCTGGACATGGTCCACAGTGAGTAATGGGGGAGCTGCAGCTCCAGGCATAGGAGTGGGTTGTCCTTGTATTCACAACATCATGCCATAGGGCTTGCGTATAATGGGAACAACTTCTGTAACTAGGAACATTCCCTGAACCGCACAGCTTCAACATGAGAGAGTTCTTCTACAGTGGTTGTCAGTGTAGTATATTGGAGGAGTGTGACGAGTGTGTTGTAGGTTCACCTCAGCTTACTTGGGATGTGGGGTACATGGGACTGCACTGTTGATCAGGTTTGTTGGTGACATGGAAGCTATTGTTGTCTCTTTCAACCAAACACCTTTCAGCCTGTGTGTGACTGATGTATTAACAGAAAGCCAAGGACATGAAGTTTGGGCTGTCCCTGTTTGAGAGACTGTACTCCTACTTCAAGTCAAAAGACCAGAATGTTGTTCTGATGCTGAAGACACAGTACCGCATGGATCCCGCCATTCTTAGCTTCCCCAACCTGTATGTGTATGACGGCCAGCTGAACACAGACAGGTAGGCCATGTACCTTCATATACACTGCCAGGCAGCAACACCTGGGGGGCCAGGTAAAGGTGCTCACTTCAATACTTACGCTGCAATTGAATAGGTCCCATGTGTTACAGAGTACTAACTCTTACACTGACTGTACCCTCACCCCTACACTGACTGTACCCTCACCCCTACACTGACTCTACCCTCACCCCTAGCCTACACTGACTGTACCCTCACCCCTACACTGACTCTACCCTCACCCCTAGCCTACACTGACTGTACCCTCACCCCTACACTGACTCTACCCTCACCCCTAGCCTACACTGACTGTACCCTCACCCCTACACTGACTCTACCCTCACCCCTACACTGACTGTACCCTAACCCCTACACTGACTGTACCCTCACGCCTAGCCTACACTGACTGTACCCTCACCCCTACACTGACTCTACCCTCACCCCTACACTGACTCTACCCTCACCCCTAGCCTACACTGACTGTACCCTCACCCCTACACTGACTGTACCCTCACCCCTACACTGACTGTACCCTCACCCCTACACTGACTGTACCCTCACCCCTACACTGACTGTACGCTCACCCCTAGCCTACACTGACTGTACCCTCACCCCTACACTGACTGTACCCTCACCCCTACACTGACTGTACCCTCACCCCTACACTGACTCTACCCTCACCCCTACACTGATTGTACCCTCACCCCTACACTGACTCTACCCTCACCCCTACACTGACTCTACCCTCACCCCTAGCCTACACTGACTACCCTCACACCTACACTGACTCTACCCTCACCCCTACACTGACTGTACCCTCACCCCTACACTGACTCTACCCTCACCCCTACACTGACTCTACCCTCACCCCTAGACTGAGTCTACCCTCACCCCTACACTGACTCTACCCTCACCCCTACACTGACTGTACCCTGTGTGGATTTTGTACATTTGATATTTGGACCATGTGTTCTGGGTTTCAGTTCAGTTGGCATCCGAGTCAGGAACTGGCCACTGTTACCCTACCTGGTGTTCAACATAGAGGATGGGCAGGAACAGAGCTCAACTGAAGGGTGGGTGTACCTGTCTCTTACACCAGTCCTTCGCAGCAGTCCCTATCTAAAGTACATGTATTATCGTGAAAGAGAATCTACAGCAGCATGATCAGATGACAACACTCCTTCCTCTTCCTCTTTGGGAATTTGAAAGTTTTCTCTTCGGGTATTCTGTGATGTGAATGGATGCAAGAAATGTGAAACTACTAGCACATCATTGGAGTTCCTGTTGTAAGAAACAATGGTTGACTTTCTTTAATAAATGTTTTTAGCCAAAAATAACACTACTGATCCCAAACTGTATACTGTGGGCTGTGCCTAGTTGCAGACAAGAATAACACTACTGATCCCAAACTGTGGGCTGTGCCTAGTTGCAGACAAGAATAACACTACTGATCCCAAACTGTATACTGTGGGCTGTGCCTAGTTGCAGACAAGAATAACACTACTGATCCCAAACTGTATACTGTGGGCTGTGCCTAGTTGCAGACAAGAATAACACTACTGATCCCAAACTGTATACTGTGGGCTGTGCCTAGTTGCAGCTTCCCGGACTGAAAGTCTGAGTGAACTCACTCCTTGGCCTAGCTGGCATTGATGTTTGTCACCACAGCAGGGTTTAGTGTTGATGAAGTATTAATTGTATGAGAGTATGTAGGACCACATGCGACTTGACATCAAGATTGTTTTTATTGTTAGATAAAAAAAAATATTGATCAAATTGTGAGATATGTTTAAATCTCTAGTTCAAGTGCCAGAGAGCATGTACCTTGGTAAAATGTGTAGCACTTCAATACAGACTTAATCATCGCATCTAGGCATAGATCATTCCCCTGTTGTAACAGCAGATTCCATAAAAATGCCCTGAAATCTCCTGAGCTGTTCATTGTGGCCATAGCACATTGTATTTTAGTTATGTTTGTCAGAAAATGTTTACTATATGTTCTGTGTACTACTTGGACAAATTGGTGTAGCATTCCAGAC
This sequence comes from Haliotis cracherodii, assembly GCF_022045235.1. Taxonomy (NCBI): domain Eukaryota; kingdom Metazoa; phylum Mollusca; class Gastropoda; order Lepetellida; family Haliotidae; genus Haliotis; species Haliotis cracherodii. Next base: position 39,906,854 of record NW_027266286.1, read on the forward strand.
TCATCATGTGTGTCCCACAGCTGTTTAGAAGAACATGTCTGATGTATGTTGTATTTATAATGTTGATAAACATTGTGTTTCAGATTTCTAAGAATTGTTACTCTTTAAACACTTGTAAATCAGATAGCACATAATGTTTGTCAACATAAATAAGAACAAAACTTGTCCTTGTGAATCCGTTTCTACAACAACCATGGTAATGACATGTAGGTTTTTACTGCCAGGTCAGTGAGCAACCAAGCTGAGGCCAACTGTGTAGCAGAGCTTTGTCAACTTATCATGACCCGCTCCAAGATACCAGCAACCAGGATTGGAGTTATCTGCCCTTATCAGAGTCAACGGTGTCTTGTCAATAACTCACTCAGCTACAAGTAAGTACTTTTGTAGTCGCAAACAGGATCTTTGTTTCTTGTTTTGAGTCACACTCGGCAGTATACCAGCTATGTGATGGCGGCCTGTGAATAATAAAATCTGGAAAACACATACTAGTGGTTATGAGCACTGTTATGTCCCACAGTGTCAGGGTGTCTTGACACACAATTATCCTTTTCTTACAAGTCTGACCACCAATCCTCTTATTTGCCTGGCATGGCAGCTTTATGCCGTTGGGGACCTATTCTAACTCAGAGTTCCCTCGGGATATGTTGGGCTGGGCTGGGTTGGGTGACTCAGACACTTAGGGCAGGTGGGTGCTGAATAAGACCCGGGTACCCACAGGACTACTTGGACCTGTGGTTAGTCATGTGATATATTATTAATGACAAGATTTCACTAAAATTCCATGGTTACACTACAAGCCACTAATGTTTGCATATCTACTTACTTTCATATGTTTGAAGAAAGATAAAATTTCAGTCAGCTTCAGTGTATGCATGATTGTATGTTTTATAAGTCTATGTAAATAGTTTTTGCCAGGGCTCCAATGAAACAATTCCCAATCAAATATTAAGTACCCACCGCATGAGACCTACAGCTGGTCCCATGGTAGGGTCTGATTGTAGGGGGTCCTGTACCGAGGTAGTAACTTTGGACTCCTCCCCTCCCTTTACAGGGGCACACAAGATCAAACATATCCTGAACAGTTTAGCTTCTGTAAGATTGCTATGTGGTAGATGATTTTATCAGGATTCAATGAAAAGCTCTCAAAATGGAACGAATGACGACAACATCCATAAAAAACACATGTTAAGAAGAAAAAGCTAAAGTTGTGGAACCTGTAGCATTAGCAAAGGTATGAGGTTTGTTTTCCTATTCTTCTGCATGTAACATGGACTGTGTTGTAATGCTTGTCTCCTGCAGGCGAGTGAGAGATGTGGAGGTCGGCACAGTGGACGGGTTCCAGGGCCGGGAGAAACACGTCATCATCATGTCCTGCGTGCGGGCTCGCAGGTCCGCTGGAAGTATTGGGTATGTTACACACCGTTAGCCTGGGTCGGGGGATATTTTGTTAAGAGGGCTTTTTCAAGTTATGTGTTTGAAAGATGTCTTAAGAAGAAATGTTTCCAGTGAAAGTCAGGGCAGCTTGACTCCTCATATAGTTACCTATGATGATAAAAAAGAGAGAAAACAAGTAATGGTTCCGATCGGTTGACTTTGCAGGTTCCTGTCTGACCGAAGGAGAATGAACGTGGCTCTCACCCGTGCTAAGTATGCCCTCTACATCCTAGGCCATCTTGACACTCTAAAGGTCAGTTCAGTTTCTGAGTGTGGTACCATGTCTGACCCCAAATCCCCATGGGGTACTTACCTTACATGTAGTAGTGGACCATGTCTGTCCCCAAATCCCCATGGGGTACTTACCGTACATGTAGTAGTGGACCATGTCTGACCCCAAATCCCCATGGGGTACTTACCTTACATGTAGTAGTGGACCATGTCTGACCCCAAATCCCCATAGGGTACTTACCTTACATGTAGTAGTGGACCATGTGTGTCCCCAAATCCCCATGGGGTACTTACCGTACATGTAGTAGTGGACCATGTCTGACCCCAAATCCCCATGGGGTACTTACCTTACATGTAGTAGTGGACCATGTCTGACCCCAAATCCCCATGGGGTACTTACTGTACATGTAGTAGTGGACCATGTCTGACCCCAAATCCCCATGGGGTACTTACCTTACATGTAGTAGTGGACCATGTCTGACCCCAAATCCCCATGGGGTACTTACCGTACATGTAATAGTGGACCATGTCTGACCCCAAATCCCCATGGGGTACTTACTGTACATGTAATAGTGGACCATGTCTGACCCCAAATCCCCATGGGGTACTTACCGTACATGTAGTAGTGGACCATGTCTGACCCCAAATCCCCATGGGGTACTTACTGTACATGTAGTAGTGGACCATGTCTGACCCCAAATCCCCAGTGGGGTACTTACCGTACATGTAGTAGTGGACCATGTCTGACCCCAAATCCCCATGGGGTACTTACCGTACATGTAGTAGTGGACCATGTCTGACCCCAAATCCCCATGGGGTACTTACTGTACATGTAGTAGTGGACCATGTCTGACCCCAAATCCCCATGGGGTACTTACTACTGTACATGTAGTAGTGGACCATGTCTGACCCCAAATCCCCATGGGGTACTTACTGTACATGTAGTAGTGGACCATGTCTGACCCCAAATCCCCATGGGGTACTTACCGTACATGTAGTAGTGGACCATGTCTGACCCCAAATCCCCATAGGGTACTTACCTTACATGTAGTAGTGGACCATGTCTGACCCCAAATCCCCATGGGGTACTTACCGTACATGTAGTAGTGGACCATGTCTGACCCCAAATCCCCATGGGGTACTTACCTTACATGTAGTAGTGGACCATGTCTGACCCCAAATCCCCATGGGGTACTTACCGTACATGTAGTAGTGGACCATGTCTGACCCCAAATCCCCATGGGGTACTTACCGTACATGTAGTAGTGGACCATGTCTGACCCCAAATCCCCATGGGGTACTTACCGTACATGTAGTGGTGGACCATGTCTGACCCCAAATCCCCATGGGGTACTTACCGTACATGTAATAATGGACCATGTCCGACCCCAAATCCCCATGGGGTACTTACTGTACATGTAATAGTGGACCATGTCTGACCCCAAATCCCCATGGGGTACTTACTGTACATGTAATAGTGGACCATGTCTGACCCCAAATCCCCATGGGGTACTTACTGTACATGTAATAGTGGACCATGTCTGACCCCAAATCCCCATGGGGTACTTACTGTACATGTAATAGTGACAATCTGTTTGTTTCAGAGAGGACAGGACTGGCGTTCTCTCATAGATGATGCCAAACGTAGGGACGTTGTTGTCAACGTACCAACTGTCAATAATTTCAGTACCATGGCAACTAAGTGTTTCAAGCCACAAAAGGCAGGCCTTTAGATCGACTTGTGAAAAAATGATGCACAGATAATAAGAAGATTTTAGTGTTTTATTTCCTGTATAATGGTTGAACTGTGGTGATGATCAAGGTCAAGGTCAAGGCCGATGTACAGGTGTGACAGAGTTTGGATATTGGACAACAGGCCTTCCCAAGGCCCTTACTCGACAACTGTGTATATTTGGCAAATATCTACACATTGCAACCAGCATGTATCTATCATATATATATCAGTAAGACTATTTGTATTTTCCAGTACTTATATTTACTATTGTACAGTTGGCAATGTCCTTGGTGTTTGTCAAAGTGCTTGTAGTTTTGTGGCCAAGGACAGAGAATGCCTGTATATATGTATAGAAGAATTCCATCATGGTGGCAAGGATGTTTGAATCATAGAGGCAGCAAGAAAACGTGACGTCTTCATGTATGTTGGATTGCTTATGAAAAGTAAGGAAGTTTGCTTGAAGTGAAGGTCCAGTTGGTGCATGTTTCTTGAAACAGCATCATGAGGTCAGAATTTGACACCTCCATCAGTATGACATCAGCAATCTATGGGAGGTATCAACACCATTTGTTTGGTGTGAGAGTCAGGGAAGATAAGAAGACGCACTGAAATCACTCACTCAGAGGACAAGAACTAATAATGTTGTTCTTGTATTTGTAGTATTAAACTTTCATTTTGACAGACACTAGTGTAAAGTAAGGGGGAGTGGTATGTCTTATCCTCCTCTCCGCCTTTCATATTCTTTTTAAAAAAACTTTGTTTTTACATTTCTTGTGTTTCCATGGAAACATCAAACTCTCAAAGAAGTAGCATTTGTTTCCCACCAAATCACTACAGCTAATGAATATTTCTGCTTGTTTCTGGTCTAAAACATGCTAATATTGTATTTATGTTTGCAAACACATATTGAGTAACAAGTTGAACTAATGTATCAAATTAAAGGTGGGGGGACCGATATGTTTTTGAGTAAAAACACATGCTGCCTTCCTGGTTGTTCTAGTGTTACAACAGTGTTGTGACAGTCCCATCCCCTTCTGACACTGGTGATGTCCCCATGTCACAATACAAACACCTTTGTGTACGCTCCGGAACGTTGGTGGGGAGTTAAGGTTGTAGTTTTTGACAAGGTGAATTTTTGTGAAAAAAAATGAAAGGTAAGGTAAATGATAATAATTATTAGCTCTATCCAAACTATCAACTTATAGCGCATTCTTTAAGTTAGTCATTGATATTGTAACTTGTCATACCTATATAGCAATGGACAACTGCAGTGCAGGAATGCTTTGAGCTGTTGATTTCATGGAGCAAATTGCTCAGGATGCAAGTACCGGTATCTTCAAGCGATACTTGATAAGTTTCAACATTTTGACATACATGTGGAAACATGGTGCCAGACGTGTAGGAACATATTGTGAAAGGAAACAGTGCAGATAGGTGCTGCATACTCTCTCTACATAATGACAGATAGCAGTGCCAGACGTGTAGGAACATATTGTGCAAGGAAACAGTGCAGACAGGTGCTGCATACTCTCTCTACATAATGACAGATAGCAGTGCCAGACGTGTAGGAACATATTGTGAAAGGAAACAGTGCAGATAGGTGCTGCATACTCTCTCTACATAATGACAGATAGCACTTTGATTTGTAGGACAGATCTAAACTTAGTTTGTGACTTAGTGACAATTCTTTTTATTTTGAAAAAGTTTTTAACTTTGTATTTTTACGGTAGTTGGTCTTGTTACAATAATTTATGTTTATCACTTATTCACATTTGTCCCAAAGAAGTAGCTAGGAAAAATTCTGGTGTTACAGGGAGGAATGTTGTGTTTACATAATCCTGAATGATGATGTGTTTTGATAGTCAAGCTTTTATTATATTGTTTGGTCATGATTATTAACGATGATGTAAATATTCAATATGTGCATCATTGTTTTGTTACTTTAGTTTTTTGGTATGCATTTCAAAATGAATGCAGTGTAGTTGAATGGCATTAAGATGATTGATTTTTTTCACCATGTGTAGCGATAGTTGTGTTAATGGCTGATAATTACCGGCATAAATTGCTTACTGAAGCTACCTCTTTACCACACAGCCTTGGTAGCTACAGGATGGCTTCAGCTTGGTGTAGTCCTAAACACTTTCCGATTCACATACTGGTTTAGAATCAGCTGCACATAATTGTATATCGGCATATATAAGATATCTCCACGATAAATCTCAAAGAACAATGGAGAAAGGGGCATATTATATTTCATAAAAAAACTTTGTCTTATCATGACGTAATTTCTGGAGATTCAACCATGCTCTCGCAATTTGATGAAGACTTACATTATTTGATGCTATTTTTGAGAGGGTAGTGAGATGTTGCCCTTTATACAGTAAACTACGTTTATAACAAACACGCTTATAACTAACTGGCGGATATAACGAAATGTTTTTATGGTTTCAGCCATATGCTGTATATATGTTTATAACGAATTACATTTATAATGAACTAAAATTAGTGGTCCCTTTAAGTTTGTTATATCCGTAGTTTACTGTAGATGTAGCTCGGTAATGCAGATAAACACAATGGCCGAATGATTGCATCCCATAATGTTGATATCACATATACATGTATAAGAAGTACATGTTCGTGGTAGTTGTTTTCCGTACAATAACTGCAGGTATGATAAACCAAGTGATTTATTCTCCTTGGCAGTGTTTTATTTTACAATAAACAACTCCTCATTGTTAATTTCTTAACTATTACACTGCCACATCGGGTGAAGCTGGCATATATATAATAAAGGCATAAGAGTTCATAACTGTTTAAATGGTACAGACTATTTACTGCCAAGACACTGGAATCTCAAAGTAGAGCCTGTATCAGCAAGATCTGCTGCTAGGTGCACATGTAAACCAGGTGTAGAAATCCCCTGCCTGCCGACCCAAACATTTGTCAGATATACACCAAGTAAAAAAAACAAATCTTTCTTCATATTGTAATGTGATATGATGCGCAACTCCAAAGTAAAGATGGTGTGATAAAATACAGGAAAGTTTAAAACTTCTCACGTGTCATCATCAAAGGAAAGAAAAGAGGCTTAAATGAAAACTTATGTAGTCATTCAGGATATGGTACCATCTTCATAAGGCAAGGGAATTATCTGCTTGTAGGAGTCCAGTTTCCACCATTGCCGAATTAGGCTGGAATTATGGAGTAACATTTCTGCTGGACTAATGAGTCTATGCATAGTCCATCAAAATTGTGGAATGAAATTAATATTGGGTTCATAAACAACATGGTGACCACCCTGCAGATTCCGGTGGATTGCAGGATTGACAGATAATGTATACCATCAACTGGGCATCTACAGATGATTTCCAAATCTTTTCTGACATGTTTTAATCAAGGTTCTCAAGTGATTTGATGTACTTTGCAGGGGTAAGACCCATTTCATTACAATAAAGATCTTGATAATCAATCAGAATGTCTGGACTGGGCACTGCCATTTTATTTGCAAAATATTCAAGTGATAGGAGAGGTGGAATCTGAATGGTCAATAGGAGGGACATAGAAGGGACATAACTCATAACTGCCACTGGCTGCACTACGATCGAGCCACGGAATTCTAGCCTAGTCTGGCAAGGGAACTTGTAGAGTCAGTCAACTCTCTGGCATTGGGAAGATGGATATGGTACATGTTACAATAATAGTCGTATCTACAGTTAGTTACCATACTCTATGCATGTCCTCTGGTATATGCTTACTCAGTGATGCAGTATAAAGTAGATATTCCATTTGACCTCTCACTGTCACAGTAGATATTTCACAGTATCTGAGGCACTGCAACATATAAATGGCAAATGCAACCATGGACATGAGATACTGAAGTCTGGAAATCTGCAGGTCGGATAAAGTAGAATGTATATGTTCACATCAGGCCAAAAAATGTACTAATGGTACTAATAAGCAGAAGAAGGAGGTAAGTCATATAGCAGTCAATTCCATAGCCGTGTATGCTCAACGCAGGACAGATAACAGGATGTAAAACAATGAAGTTAATCATCTGACTGATGCCGTGGAAGTGTGTAGAATATTGGAGGGGTCATGCAAATATGACAGCAAAAGAGGGTGGGTAACCAAATGTTATGAAAAAATGTGGCATAAACAGTGTGCATGCATTGCAGCAAAGGATGATAGTCGTCATAAGACCCAAGCCTTATAAATTACCAACCCCCTAGACAGTAACAATGTGATCAACAACTGCTAAATATTGTTATGTATTAATGTTGTTTATGAAGCTATGCACAAGGCCGTGAAGACTCATGTTTTATCAAAGTATCAACTCTATCCAAATTTACTTTTTCTGTAAAAGCTTTGCTGGAATGATCTATCATTTATTATTTGGAAATTGAACTGATCCATACATCACTATTTATCAACTTGTACTCACACGGTTTTCTTTTAGGTTATTGCAATTTTAATACTATTATTGCATGTTTCCATTAAAAAGTCATGTTTGGTTTGTGGAAGTTGTGATTTCAAATGGATTATTAAAGACATGTGACCAACAGTGTGGAGTTTGTTGTGTCTCAGTGAAGCCATTACACTATGCCAAGGTCACCTTTGTAAAACAGCTTGTTGGAAATGAAGGCAAACAAGTTAAGATTGCTGATTCTTGAAGGATCTATATTACAATCTGATCTGCACCATTCCACGAAACAGTATTACACTTCTTCTCTACCCAGTCGGACGCTGGGCACCATCAACGTCTGTCGCCTATCGTCACTTTGTATGTTTTGATATAAATATGAAGGCCTTGTCTTCAATATACCTTTTAGGGGATGACCCAAACAGATCAATAGAGGTTATCTAGCGTGTGTGTTTGGGAATGGTAAATATCCTGCATTAGGAATAAACATTGTATTTAGAGAGCCTTGGCGAGCTAAATACATAGTGTTTATTCCTAATACATCCCCAAACACACAAGTGTGATAACCTCTTTATCATATAATGTCATTTTTTAATTCTGTGCTTCAAAATCGCTTTCCCTCTCTCAAAAACATTACCGAAACATTGCGAGTTTTCCTGGAATGCGCGCATTAATATTTATTACGTCCTAGGGTAAGTAATGTGTCGGTCGGACAGTGACAGTAGCCAATATAGTTCAAACTGAAATCTCTTTCTTATACAGTGGCGAAGCAACATGTACGCAAAACAACAATTGTTTTTAATTGCCTTTCGTGGCAATCGATTGGTCTGTCTGCTAGAGTAACTGCCCTTTGTCAAAGGGAAGCTACTCTAACCCTAGTCTATGAGACGTCACGACCACGGTCAGACGTTGTTGACAGTCGGTCTGTCCTGTCATAACGTCAAGAAGTGTAGTCAGATGTACACACAGCGACAAAACGAAACAAGGTAACAATTCAAACATATTTCGGCCAAATCCAACTTTTTTAATTTGAGGAGAAAGGTTCAAGCCGCAGAGGTCTACAAGCACAGATATGGCTACTGATCCCGCTTGGCTAGGCCTCGTGCCCTCGCAAAATTGTGTCGAAATTTATATCTCCAAAGTTGCCAAAACTTATAAAATGCCTTATCTACGTCACAGTTAGACACTGACTTTCAGTATATTAGACTGTTCTTTTGATAATGAAAGCAATTATCTCTGTAGTTTATCCAGATTCCTGATGGTTAATTCTGACTGGCGACGCCATGTTTGTTTATAAACTGTGAAAGTAGTCCTACTTGACCTTTGATATTTGCATCTCTATCCGCATATGACCCCAACGGATATTGTTTTTATCCGTTGGCTTTATCCTGCCGAGAAACCTTCCCATTATATGATAATTAGTTTTACATTACAGGTCAATAAACAAACACTGTCAAATTCTACACAGTTCTATATAACCACATTAACATGGTAATTTTGACCCTCTGCAGATCTTCTTGCAGTACAAACGTGAACTTACCAAGGAAAACATTTTTTTCTATTTAAGAAACATGCTTATATGTATACTGGAAATCTGGAAAGCTTTGCCCCATGAAATTATCACTAACACTGGCCTTAACTACGTCTGGAAAATTTTGTGACATCCTGTTTATGAGATTACCAAAGATCACTTTGTATCCCAATTGCGACGATGCTCATGATGTCAATCACTGGATTGTCTGGTCCAGACTCGATTATTTACAGACCGCCGTCATATAGCTGGAATATTGCTGAGTACGGCGTTAAACAACAAATAAACAAAAACCAACCAAAGATCAAAGCTACAAAGTAGGAGGTGACTAGATGACAGGGTAACACCGTGCTAGTCATTGATTGTTTAACTATAGATGCATGTGTTGCTGTAGTTGACAAGGAACGTTGGAGTGACCTGTTTATCTAACAGTATAGACTGGACGGTGAACTTTCCTGATCAGACTACAGACACAGTGACAAAGTGTAATTAAGGAAGCAGGATGTGAGGGGTTATTTATTTAATTATGTAACTGGTTGGTTGACAATGGAACGAAAGAAATAGAAGAAATATGCCTCCTTGCGTTTTTGTTGTTGTTGAACTACAAATATAACTGCGTAGTGGAACTATTAAGAGTGTGTGTCACTCCAAGTTTTCGCACTACTTTCCTGATTGCAAAACTTTCCAGATCTACAGTCTAACTCGGGTACTTCATCAGGTCGGGACATGGGTATTGAGTAGGGCCCGGGTACCCGCAGGACTACCCGGACCCAGTGGTTGTTTAATGACAAACATTCACTACAACTCGATGGTTACACTACAAATGACTAATGTTCACATATTTTTCTGACTATCCACACATTCCCTATATGCTATATACCTATATGCTTTAATAAATTCGAGCTTCAGTAAACTTCAGTGCATGCAGGGTCGGATTATACGTATATTTCCGTCCCAGCCCTATCATGCATCATTATTATTCGCCAACAGGTGGTGGAAGGAGGATATAGAAGTGGGTGTTGTCCCTCCGTCCATCACATTTCGTTTCCGGAGCAGAACTAAAAAAACATGAGAGATATCTTAAACCAAACTTGGCACTTAGATAGGTCTAGAGGTTAACTGGTGCCTTTTGATAGTTTGGGATCTCCAAAGGCTACCAAGGCAACAACTTAGAGACTGAAAATGGCGATAGTGCTTGGCACATAAATAGGTCTAGTGGAAAACTCCTTTTGATAGTTTGGGATTTAAAAAGAAAATATTTTTTGAGTTTCACTGACGACTTTGACTTCGACTGTAAATGGTGGAAGTGCTTGTTTCTGGAGCAGATCTTGAAAACCGTACTATATTTCTTCATTTAAATTGGCACATAAATATGTCCAGTGATAATCTGATGCCTTTTGATAGTTTGGGAGTTTTTACTTATGTTTCCTTGGCAAGAACATAACTCGGAAACCATTTACACATTATACAAAAACATGTGCACAGGGTTGTTAGAGAACCGTTACCATCATTACCTATTTGAGATGTATACCACTTGACAAAGTAACTTGGACAAGGTATATGGTGTATTATTGTGAAAACACAATTTACAAGGGCACCTGAACCGGCCTACTTCATCGCAGTGCATGCCGGTAACATGAACAGTGGCACCCGAACCAGGCTACTTCCTTACAGTGCATGCCGGTAACATGAACAGTTGTACCCGAACCAGCCTACTTCATCGCAGTGCATGCCGGTAACATGAACAGTGGCACCCGAACCAGGCTACTTCCTCACAGTGCATGCCGGTAACATGAACAGTGGCACCCGAACCAGCCTACTTCCTCACAGTGCATGCCGGTAACATGAACAGGGGCACCCGAACCAGCCTACTTCCTCACAGTGGGTAGTTGTAACATGAACAGTGGCACCTGAACCAGCCTACTTCCTCACAGTGGGTAGTGGTAACATGAACAGTGGCACCCGAACCAGCCTACTTCATCGCAGTGCATGCCGGTAACATGAACAGGGGCACCCGAACCAGGCTACTTCCTCACAGTGGGTAGTTGTAACATGAACAGTGGCACCCGAACCAGCCTACTTCCTCACAGTGCATGCCGGTAACATGAACAGTGGCACCCGAACCAGGCTACTTCCTCACAGTGGGTAGTTGTAACATGAACAGTGGCACCCGAACCAGCCTACTTCCTCACAGTGGGTAGTTGTAACATGAACAGTGGCACCTGAACCAGCCTACTTCCTCACAGTGCATGCCGGTAACATGAACAGTGGCACCCGAACCAGGCTACTTCATGGCAGTGCATGCCGGTAACATGAACAGTGGCACCCGAACCAGGCTACTTCATCGCAGTGCATGCCGGTAACATGAACAGTGGCACCCGAACCAGGCTACTTCCTCACAGTGCATGCCGGTAACATGAACAGTGGCACCCGAACCAGGCTACTTCCTCACAGTGCATGCCGGTAACATGAACAGTGGCACCCGAACCAGGCTACTTCATGGCAGTGCATGCCGGTAACATGAACAGTGGCACCCGAACCAGGCTACTTCCTCACAGTGGGTAGTTGTAACATGAACAGTGGCACCCGAACCAGCCTACTTCCTCACAGTGCATGCCGGTAACATGAACAGTGGTACCCGAACCAGCCTACTTCCTCACAGTGGGTAGTGGTTACATGAACAGTGGTACCCAAACCAACCTACTTCATCGCAGTGCAGGGGCGGTCGGGTAGCCTAGTTGCTAAAGCGTTAGCTCGTCACGCCGAAAACCCGGGTTCGACTCCCGACATGGGTACAATGTGTGAAGCCCATTTCTGGTGTCCTGCGCCGTGATGTTGCTGGAATATTGCTCAAAGCGGCGTCAAACCAAACTCACTCACTCGTCGCAGTGCATGCCGGTAACATGAACAGTGGCACCCGAACCAGCCTACTATCTCACAGGTGGTAGTGGTAACATGAACAGTGGCACCCGAACCAGCCTACTATCTCACAGGTGGTAGTGGTAACATGAACAGTGGAACCCGAACCAGCCTACTTCACCGCAGTGCATGCCGGTAACATGAACAGTGGCACCCAAACCAGCCTACTTCCTCACAGTGCATGCCGGTAACATGAACAGTGGCACCCGAACCAGCCTACTTCCTCACAGTGGGTACTGGTAACATGAACAGGGGCACCCGAACCAGCCTACTTCATCGCAGTGCATGCCGGTTACATAAACAGTGGCACCCGAAACAGCCTACTTCCTCACAGTGGGTACCGGTAACATGAACAGTGGCACCCGAACCAGCCTACTTCCTCACTGTGGGTAGTGGTAACATGAACAGGGGTAACATGAACAGTGGCACCCGAACCAGCCTACTTCCTCACAGTGGGTAGTGGTAACATGAACAGTGGCACCCGAACCAGCCTACTTCCTCACAGTGGGTAGTGGTAACATGAACAGTGGCACCCGAACCAGCCTACTTCCTCACAGTGCATGCCGGTAACATGAACAGGGGCACCCGAACCAGCCTACTTCATCGCAGTGCATGCCGGTTACATGAACAGTGGTACCCGAACCAGCCTACTTCATCGCAGTGCATGCCGGTTACATAAACAGTGGCACCCGAAACAGCCTACTTCCTCACAGTGGGTAGTGGTAACATGAACAGTGGCACCCGAACCAGCCTACTTCCTCACAGTGCATGCCGGTAACATGAACAGTGGCACCCGAACCAGGCTACTTCCTCACAGTGGGTAGTGGTAACATGAACAGTGGCACCCGAACCAGCCTACTTCCTCACAGTGGGTAGTTGTAAGATGAACAGTGGCACCCGAACCAGCCTACTTCCTCACAGTGCATGCCAGTAACATGAACAGTGGCACCCGAACCAGCCTACTTCCTCACAGTGGGTAGTGGTAACATGAACAGTGGCACCCGAACCAGCCTACTTCCTCACAGTGGGTAGTGGTAACATGAACAGTGGCACCCGAACCAGCCTACTTCCTCACAGTGGGTAGTGGTAACATGAACAGTGGCACCCGAACCAGCCTACTTCCTCACTGTGGGTAGTGGTAACATGAACAGGGGTAACATGAACAGTGGCACCCGAACCAGCCTACTTCCTCACTGTGGGTAGTGGTAACATGAACAGTGGCACCCGAACCAGGCTACTTCCTCACAGTGCATGCCGGTAACATGAACAGTGGCACCCGAACCAGCCTACTTCCTCACAGTGCATGCCGGTAACATGAACAGTGGCACCCGAACCAGGCTACTTCCTCACAGTGCATGCCGGTAACATGAACAGTGGCACCTGAACCAGCCTCCTTTCTCACAGTGGGTAGTGGTAACATGAACAGGGGCACCCAAACCAGCCTACTTCCTCACAGTGCATGCCGGTAACATGAACAGTGGCACCCGAACCAGGCTACTTCCTCACAGTGGGTAGTTGTAACATGAACAGTGGCACCCGAACCAGCCTACTTCCTCACTGTGGGTAGTGGTAACATGAACAGGGGTAACATGAACAGTGGCACCCGAACCAGCCTACTTCCTCACAGTGGGTAGTGGTAACATGAACAGTGGCACCCGAACCAGGCTACTTCCTCACAGTGCATGCCGGTAACATGAACAGTGGCACCCGAACCAGCCTACTTCCTCACAGTGGGTAGTGGTAACATGAACAGTGGCACCCGAACCAGCCTACTTCCTCACAGTGCATGCCGGTAACATGAACAGTGGCACCTGAACCAGCCTCCTTTCTCACAGTGGGTAGTGGTAACATGAACAGTGGCACCCGAACCAGGCTACTTCCTCACAGTGCATGCCGGTAACATGAACAGTGGCACCCGAACCAGGCTACTTCCTCACAGTGGGTAGTTGTAACATGAACAGTGGCACCCGAACCAGCCTACTTCCTCACAGTGGGTAGTGGTAACATGAACAGTGGCACCCGAACCAGGCTACTTCCTCACAGTGCATGCCGGTAACATGAACAGTGGCACCCGAACCAGGCTACTTCCTCACAGTGCATGCCGGTAACATGAACAGTGGCACCCGAACCAGCCTACTTCCTCACAGTGCATGCCGGTAACATGAACAGTGGCACCCGAACCAGGCTACTTCCTCACAGTGCATGCCGGTAACATGAACAGTGGCACCTGAACCAGCCTCCTTTCTCACAGTGGGTAGTGGTAACATGAACAGGGGCACCCAAACCAGCCTACTTCCTCACAGTGCATGCCGGTAACATGAACAGTGGCACCCGAACCAGCCTACTTCCTCACAGTGGGTAGTGGTAACATGAACAGTGGCACCTGAACCAGCCTACTTCCTCACAGTGCATGTTTGGTAACATAAACAGTGGTACCCAAACCAGCCTACTTCATCGCAGTGCACGCCGGTAACATGAACAGTGGCACCCGAACCAGGCTACTTCCTCACAGTGGGTAGTTGTAACATGAACAGTGGTACCCGAACCAGCCTACTTCCTCACAGTGGGTAGTGGTTACATGAACAGTGGTACCCAAACCAGCCTACTTCATCGCAGTGCATGCCGGTTACATGAACAGTGGTACCCGAACCAGCCTACTTCATCGCAGTGGGTAGTGGTAACATGAACAGTGGTACCCGAACCAGCCTACTTCATTGTAATGCATACCGGTAACATGAACAGTGGTATCCGAACCAGCCTACTTCATCGCAGTGCAGGGGCAGTCGGGTAGCTGAAGGGAACAATCTTTGTCCAGTTTGATTATCCAAGGTTGGTCTTGAAGCAAGAAAGCAAAACCCTGTCAATTTGAAACATGCAGTACCAATTACTGCTGTAACAGCCTCTGACAATGCTATATCTGTCATGGCTGAAAGAAAACGGTATCCAGGAACTTTAGCATGGGGCCTCACAATCCACAAGTGTCAAGGTAGCACCTATGAGCAGATGATTGGGAACATGACAATTACACAAGGAAGTAAATTTAAAGCCCATTCTGGTCAAGTGTATACAATGCTCAGTGGGGTCAAATCAAGGAAAGGCCGTAAGCTTGTAGGTTTTGATGAACACAAAATTGTAGTAAACAAAACAGCATTGGATGAGATGACTAGATTGCAGACACACCCTGTAGAGAACAGTCATGGTGATGGACTAGAGGTGGCTCACTTGAATGTTCATTCACTCAATACTCATTTCGAAGATTTGAAGAATAGGTTTGTCGGTGTGGTTCATGTTTTGTGATACACAGAAACACACATCAATGATTACATTGAAAGAGACCTGCCAGGATATCAAGTCTATCCCGGAGACTGTGTATGAACAAGTTTCAAGAACAGTGTCCAGCTATATGATGTAATATCATCTCACAGGATGGAATACAATTCCTTTCTTGTTGGCAAGTTCTGCATTGTTTGTGTGTATGTTTCTCTAAAAGTGTCCTGGACACGGTTGTCACATTCACTTACTAACTTCATGCAGAAACTTCAGGATTTCTCCAAGCAGCATGGATGTGAACGTTTCCTAGTTACTGGGGATTTAAACTGTGATGTGAGTGAAAAACTGAAACTTGAAGATTTCTTTAATGTGCCAAAAATGACTCAACTCATTCACTCTCCAGCTCACTGTCTTGGAGCTACATTGTACTTGTTGTTTACTGATCATGCCAGTGCAGTAGCATTCCAGACTCCAGTCTACTACTCAGAGGTGACGTGAAAGTCTTTTGGTATGACGTGGCCGGGGATCAAACCCAGGACCTTCCACTCTCCGGGCGGTCTCTACTTCTCGGATCGTCAGATGATTGGTGCTGTACTTCTCAGTACACCTCATGGTGACCCCTGCTCTCAATGATCTCTAAGTAAAGTAAGAACTCCCTTACTTCTCGGATTATTGTTTAAGTAATAACACAACTCATCACAAATACAGTTACATATTCTACCATAAACTGCAGATGGTAAAAAATACCAGTAATAACTTTTTTAGTGCTTGTAGTTAGGCCATTTACAAAAGGTCCAGTGAACATAGTTCACGGGCTAATAATGCCTTGCACACAACGGACATGTCATAGAAACTTATGAAACAAATTCTGACATAATCTACATTTTTAAACCTATCCGATTTCACACTATGCATTTTCCATTCCTTTTATCCTAAGTGGAAACGTACTTAAACTGGTTTCTAAAAAAGACAATCCACCCAAACATCACCATGGTCACCTCCAAACAATCTGGGTCATGCACACTTTTCATGCCAGTCGACCTACAAGCGCTTAACAAATGGTTTCCCCAGCCAACTCATTCTGTTTTTAATTGCCACAGTATGGTGACATGCTCTCGCATTTTCTTTTTTCCAACCCCCCCCCCCCCCTCGACTCGTGAAGATTATTTACAGACTGCCGTCATATAGCTGGAATATTGCTGAGTGCGGCGTTAAACAACAAACCAACCAACCAATTTTTCCCCTTCCGACTCACATGATGTCTGCTCGGATTGCAGCGGTCGCTTCCCGTCTCGACCCCTCAGACCCTTCTGGAGAATCTACCGTAGACGTCTTTGGCAATTCACCTTGTTTCACTGACACTCCCAGTCACTCCCTCTGCGTTAATGGCAACAACTTCTCGTTCTCCTGATGACGGCACAAGCTCGCACCAGGAGAGGACAACTTCACCTGCGACCTGTGGGATCTTAACGTCATTTGTCGACATTTAACTTCGGCTAATGCAAGCCACTTGTCGAGGAGTTGGAACGTATCACGTTCATAAATGTCTTTCTTTTGGCTATCGCGACGGCTGCTTGTGCAGGTGAGATTCGTGCATTAGAGGTCAACTTTAAATGTGCTTGCACAGGAAAGTTTTTTTCTGGTTTGCGATGGGATTTCATAGACAAAAATCAACTTCCCGAACAACCTGATTGGTTATTTACTATCCCGCTTTTGACGTCCATCTTGAATCCTGGGGATCTTGAAGAGGTATCCTTGTGTCCCGTACATGCGCTTCGGGTCAATCTTGGTGCAGCAAAACCTCTTCGGTGTCCCCGTAAGAGACTTATTCGGCTTTTTACGCCAGTTGTTACAGAAGTCTCCAGTACCACGATTTTGTTTGGGATTCTGTCAGTTTTCTACGGGCTCCTACTTTTTCTGGCCTGCCTGCTCCGGTCGTTTCCAACCCTCATGAAACTCGCCCTATCGACTTTACTATGTCTGTACACAATAATTGTACTTTGGCTGCAATTATGGAAGGATGTTTCTGGAAATCTTATTCTTTGAGTCTATTATACTTTTTCGGGTTTCCCAGATTGAGCATCTGTTTGGAGGATGTATTCACTCGTCTGTAGAGACTTTGGTCTTCATCTGGAAGTCGCCATTAGGCGCGGCTGAATTCAGGTGTCCCAATCCTTTACACCTTTGCACGTGTTGTAGGGTATTAGTTCGATGATCCTTTTGTGGATGTGGTCGATCGTTGCCTTTCTTATCCTAACCTATCGTTTCAATCGCTGAGGTGGGATTGGTGGTTTTGACAACACAATAAGAGATGAAAAAGTGGCTTGTCCTATCAACCAATTGAGAAAGTGATATCCCTATCTTGTAGTTTTGATTGGCTGGAGTCCATCTCTGAATCGATAATGAGTCATGCATTGTATCCTGTGGCTTTACAATTGCGGTCCTTGGAGTGTTTCTTTCCTATCCACAAGTGTTGCCTTCATGACACTACACAGTGTTACTTAATATTGTTCTGTATCACTGTTAAGCATATCTTTGTGCATATACCACAGTTGTTGAATGCATAGTGTGAGATAGGATAGGTTTATGTATTTGTAAATTTACTATAAATTGTATTTTTATATACTTATCCTGTCTCACACATGCTACATGTCCACCCATACATCCCCACATCACAATTCCTATAGCCTATTTGTTCTAGAAAGAGAATGGGGAAACCATTTGTTCACAGGTGTATTTCAACGGCATGGAAAGTGTGCATGAGGGGGCCACAGTGATGCTAGGTGTGTATACCATGGTGGTGTGTGCCCTAATCTGACACACTGTTGGTAGGTCCTGTATACCATGGTGGTGTGTGCCCTAATCTGACACACTGTTGTTAGGTCCTGTATACCATGGTGGTGTGTGCCCTAATCTGACACACTGTTGTTAGGTCCTGTATACCATGGTGGTGTGTGCCCTAATCTGACACACTGTTGTTAGGTCCTGTATACCATGGTGGTGTGTGCCCTAATCTGACACACTGTTGGTAGGTCCTGTATACCATGGTGGTGTGTGCCCTAATCTGACACACTGTTGGTAGGTCCTGTATACCATGCTGGTGTGTGCCCTAATCTGACACGCTGTTGTTAGGTCCTGTATACCATGGTGGTGTGTGCCCTAATCTGACACACTGTTGTTAGGTCCTGTATACCATGGTGGTGTGTGCCCTAATCTGACACACTGTTGTTAGGTCCTGTATACCATGGTGGTGTGTGCCCTAATCTGACACACTGTTGTTAGGTCCTGTATACCATGGTGGTGTGTGCCCTAATCTGACACACTGTTGTTAGGTCCTGTATACCATGGTGGTGTGTGCCCTAATCTGACACACTGTTGGAAGGTCCTGTATACCATGGTGGTGTGTGCCCTAATCTGACACACTGTTGGTAGGTCCTGTATACCATGGTGGTGTGTGCCCTAATCTGACACACTGATGGAAGGTCCTGTATACCATGGTGGTGTGTGCCCTAATCTGACACACCGTTGGTAGGTCCTGTATACCATGATGGTGTGTGCCCTAATCTGACACTGTTGGAAGGTCCTGTATACCATGGTGGTGTGTGCCCTAATCTGACACACCGTTGGTAGGTCCTGTATACCATGGTGGTGTGTGCCCTAATCTGACACACCGTTGGTAGGTCCTGTATACCATGGTGGTGTGTGCCCTAATCTGACACACTGTTGGAAGGTCCTGTATACCATGGTGGTGTGTGCCCTAATCTGACACACCGTTGGTAGGTCCTGTATACCATGATGGTGTGTGCCCTAATCTGACACTGTTGGAAGGTCCTGTATACCATGGTGGTGTGTGCCCTAATCTGACACACCGTTGGTAGGTCCTGTATACCATGGTGGTGTGTGCCCTAATCTGACACACCGTTGGTAGGTCCTGTATACCATGGTGGTGTGTGCCCTAATCTGACACACCGTTGGTAGGTCCTGAATACCATGGTGGTGTGTGCCCTAATCTGACACACTGTTGGTAGGTCCTGTATACCATGGTGGTGTGTGCCCTAATCCGACACACTGTTGGTAGGTCCTTTATACCATGGTGGTGTGTGCCCTAATCTGACACACTGTTGTTAGGTCCTGTATACCATGGTGGTGTGTGCCCTAATCCGACACACTGTTGGTAGGTCCTTTATACCATGCTGGTGTGTGCCCTAATCTGACACACCGTTGGTAGGTCCTGTATACCATGGTGGTGTGTGCCCTAATCCGACACACTGTTGGTAGGTCCTTTATACCATGGTGGTGTGTGCAGAAGGTAACCACACTCACATATTTACGTCATGTGTTACTCTTTTCTTCCAGCATTTGGGGCAGACACCTTTTAGATGCTTCATTGATTTTAACCTCAACTTCTTACAACTTCATTTCAGGTGAGTTTTTGTCACTGTAAACAGTAAAAAATTGAAATCAACTGATGAAGCCAAATCTGTGAAGATGCTGGAACTTTGATGGGTTGTTGATAAGTTCTTAGCCTCACATAGAAGGTATTGGGTAACAGTCAAATCTGTTGGTGTGGACATCACATGATGTCATAGATGTATAGCCACAACAACTGGAGATAATTGAGCAAATTGTTTAGCTGTGACAAGTCTAAGAAGGGTTTTTATTACCTTCAGAAAATGGATAATCTTTAGGAACTTGCATTCATCAATTACTTACAGAAAAAGGGCTTAACAAAAAAAGCCATCCATGAAGAAATAAGTACAACACAATGGAAGGATGCCCCCCTCAGTGCCACCCTAGAGAGGTGGGCAGCAGAGTTTAGTACGACAGCAAGAGTCTTAAAGACAGCCACCATCCTAGAAGGCCTGTCACATAAGCAACACCAGAAAGGATCCAGAGAATTCAAGATATGGCAACGTCATATTGCTAATTCAGTCAGCATTTCCCAGGAGAAAGTACATTCCATTATCACAGAAACTTTAACAATGAAGAAAGTATCTGCTTGTTGGGTTCCAAACTTCTGACATCTGTCACAATAGCACCAGGAACAACATTTTATCATGATAATCTAGCTGTGTATGAAGCTGATCCAGAAAGGTTCTTGCAACAATTTGTGACTATGGATGAAACCTGTGTTTACCACTTCCAGGCTGAGTCCAACCAACACAGTGGAAGCATGACATCACCATTACCAAAGAAGGCAAGGACTGTCCCATCACCTATAACGGTTATGGCCTCCATATCCATGGATGGCCATCATGGTGGGCAATTTTCAATAAGTTCAGACAATAATTGTAGCATATTATGATGTACTTTTGAGTCAATTACTGAATGAACTTAGGACTACAAGATGTGTGACCTGAGAAAATGTGTGCTACAATCCATGAGTGTGGCTTTGAACTCATTCAGGACCCATCTTATTCTCTTGATCTGACCCTATCAGACTTCCATCTGTTCCCAAACATGACGAAAGTTTCAGCTGGAACCCACTTCAACTTGAACAATGATGTCATAGTAGCTGTGGAGAGACATTTTGGACAGCCACAAAAAGTACTTCTACAAAACTGGGATAGAATCCTTCCAACAACATCGGCCAAAGTGTATCCATGTGAAAGAGAGCAAGCAATATTTATATCTATAGGTCCTCTTAATATGACGCTTGACACTTAATAATTATCAGTCTTGTATCATGGTTAAGCTACAATGGCACCACGAAAGAAATGCACCATCACCTCCCCCAAAATGGCACAATATCTACTATCTTGTTTTAATTAAATAAGAGATTGTGTAATTTCACATACTTTTCTTTAGGCCTTTTGAATTTATGAGATAGTTTTCAATTTCACATTTTTGGCCCAAAGTTCAATGTAGTTGGTAGAAAATATTAATGTTTCAACTTCCAAATTAACTTACTATTAATGAATGAAAAACAAACAAGTTTATACTTAGGACACCATTTAGTGTTGGTACTTGATGGTTGGACACTAGTCTCAGAAGCTTCCACTATCATTGTATTGACTCTCAGATACTTGCACATACAGTTGAGGGAACATCAACCAGTGCCTTCATCAGGATGTTGATTGTTGACTTCAGAGGTTGTGTCAGGAGCCTTCAGTTTTACTTTTATCCTCCAGGCAGCTGTAAACTATATTGCTTACACCTACCTTGTATAACACCCTCTGAACCTATTTCAGACAGCTTAATTATCAACGTATCCTGTGTGTTTGTGACTTGGGTAGTGTACACCCCAACCCTTCTTCACATTCCTGGATGTGCCTTGACATGTAACATTAATTGGTCCATTCAAAACAATATGTCCTGTAAGCATGCTTTTTTCAAACAAACCAGTGAGTTGACACCGGTTCATCTCCATCTGTATTTCACAGTATTTTAGTGCATGCTTACATGTGAGAAATGTGGGGAAGCGGAAGAATATATGAGAGTCTATTTGATAAACATTTTAAGAATATTGTAGATTTCTACATGTATTATATTTGTGTGGAATAATGCATGGTGTGAATGTTGCATGAATTATGAAATACCGTATTCGACGTAATAAGTGCCCCGCTCTAATAAGCAGCCACAGCGATATTTGCTAATATATTGGCCAGTGAACAATCCCAATTAGCACCCCTTCCGATTGATCAATGTACACAAGACTTATTTATTCGTGTATAATACGCTATATATGCTTCCTTAATTATGGGCAATTAATTCTGGAAAAATATATCTGTCGTACATAAACATTTCAGGTTGTCAGCGGCCACCAAAATAATATTCTAATAAGAGCCCCCTATTTCTCATTTTGAGAGCGCTCTGGGCGCTTATTACGTCGAATACAGTATGTGCTTATTTGCATAACATTTGATAATATTTTTAGTTTGTGTGAAATAAATTCATCTGTGCATAGTACAAAAAAATGGTAAAACACTTGTTTTGCCTGTTCTTCCTTCCGTATTTTAAAACAATGATCTGTCGTATTTTCATGATTATGGTGCAATTTTCACCAATATGTTGTGCTTTGTTTGCAAGCTAAAATGAAGCCTGAAAAGATTCAGGTGAGCGACAATGGCTTCTGTTTTAGGTACAGGATAAGTCTTCTGTATCTCTTTGATCATAACCATAAATTATCCAAATTTAGGCCTACTTTGGATTAAAATAACCACAATAAAGATGGGCTAATCTTAAAGTGAAAACCTAGATTTAGGTCGTATAGTTTCACTAACATAAAATGTTGACGGTTCTTGTCATACACTACAGATGCGGCCTAATGCTTTAATATTTCACCAAGGGATTTATCATCGATATTCATCTCTCAGGAACCAATTCATTTCATAATTGAGTACGCATCTATGAGTAAACAAACAACGTTCATTAATAGCCTTTGAACGTGCCGCGGAAATTCACCTCACAAACAAATCAGCCAATGAAATGTCTGGAGCATTACGCACGCGATTAGCATCACGACGACGAAGTGCACCTTCCGTTCGATGCTGACACTGACTACCCACGGGAAAATGACGATATTCATATCCTGATCGACACCTGCCTTCGGTCTTTTTGAAGTTATAAGGTATATAGCCATACACATCACCCGGAAACATTCTAAAACGCCCGTCATTCTTGAGAGTTACTCCCCCAAGGTTTCTAAGCAATCTCCAGACTTGGAGGTCGTTTTACATCGAAACTGAGTTTTTCACCTCCATCGTGAAAGATCTTGAGAGCTCTTCATTCGGAAACACAGTCTTTCGCCAGCTCATGAATGTCGTAGCTGTGACTGTTTGTTGGGCAATATAATTCTTTGTTTACCATGCTAATTGTTTGACATTGGTCCCCGTCCCTTCCCGTGGCTTTGAATGATGAAACGAAGTACAAATATGGCGGTCGCTGATGTTAATAATGACCTAAATTCAGTAAATATGGCAGAACTGTCAGTTTCATCGCAGCAGTCGGCATCGAGAACAACAGGTGCTTGATCCAGTCCTCAGTATCACACGACATGTATATAAACATAAATGTGTGTGTGCGTGGAGCAATTTGCACAACGTTTGGAAGTAACTTCATTATGTGGATGTAACAATACAATCAGACATTTTATATATTTTTTGCTGGATATTATCTACTGCCCTCCGACCAGTTATCACCATTATTTCTGCGATTTGGAAATGACCTACTGTATGACTAACTTTTATTTTTATATGAGCATATGTGAAAAATGTACAAACAGGGAATCACAACAGTGTAGGCTATGTGTATCATATTGTCTAGTCGTCTGAACATCATGTGATCATGCGCACCTCTTCAGTTATGAATAACATTTATTTAATATTTGATATCACATTCACATATTGTATTTATTATAATGAATCAGTTGTGAATTTTGCCAGTGGATGCAAACCAATATTTAAGAATAAAATATTTCCACATGAAAATCTATATAACACTATATACTCTGCATTTTGCAACATATACATGTTGATCACTATTTGTGTTCACGTGCTACCCCTGGATGGCTTTTCTGAAAGGTGTATTGGAGCAAGGTGTATTTGTGTGTATTTGGTAACAATTTTGCTCATTATTTTCGGATAAATATTCTCCCTTCTATTTGCAAGCCAAACTGAAACAGGTGGCCGTCTGTCACATACATGCTACAACAGGATGTTGGTGATAATTAGTCTCAGCAATAACTGGTCGCTATACCCAGCAGTTACATAACTGATATGAGACAAACTAGAAAATTGTGATTATGTGTGCGCAGGTGTAAACTCAATTTGCTCTGGGTTATTTTTCTCTGTATAAATGGTATATGTGCAGACTATACTACATCATACATCATGCTCAGTTGGTTACTGAAAATGGTGTGTGTGTGTGGGGGGGGGGGGGGGGGGGGGGGTTTGCCACAAGACAGTTCTTTGCATGTGAATGATTTTGTGTGATTCATGTATGCCCAATTTGTTCACCAGCTGTGACCAGTGGTAAACTTCCATTCTGTACAAGAGTATGTTTTTGTGGCTTACATCGACTATGGGAGCAGTTCAAAGTTTCATATCTCATCAATCGTAATTCCATGAGCATGTTTCAGTTTTAAACAAATAAAATTAGGGGTGGGTTTTTTTGGTTTGAACAAAAGTGAAAAAGTAGTAAAGTTGACATAAAACATTTTCACAATAATATTTTTAGGGGTCAGAGGATGTCACTTTAATAATGTTCTTGTTGATCTGTTTGAACTACAGGTTTTCACTTTTGTGTTTTTTTTGTTTAAAAAATGATAACTTATTGTGATATGGCAAGTCAAGTGGGTTTGTTTTGTATTCATCTCTTAGCTTCAGATGGACGTTGCATTTAACTCGCCAAAAAACTGACCCACATAAAAGAACTTCATGTTCCAAGATTCCTTCTGATACTGTAATGTAAGCAAATGCAAATATCCTAGTTGAAACTACTGATATTAGTTGTGTGGGATGAACTTGAGTTAATATACAAATCAATAAACAATATCACATCTATCTGGAGCCATAGATGATAGAAATAAACAGTGCTTTTCATTGTCTTTTCCCCTAGTAACCATGGTAACATTGTATTTCTAATATGTATTCCATTTCAGTCAGTTTCAAAACTTGCACCACTGATCATGTGTTCTTTTTACAAACCAAAGTCCAGTCATTTTGCTATTACAGATTCTCATGCCTTCAACAAGGAGCAGTTCGCCACGGGTTGTGGATGACAAGAAAAGAACTCGTGCTCAAACTGAGCAGTCAGACAATGTTCAAAAGGCAAAACAGAGGAAAATGGACACCACACAATCCACAAGATGCAGGACCTCATTATCAACAAAAAGAACAAGGTCTACTGCTTCAGACACAGATCCCAAACATGACAAAGAAAAGAAAAAGCCTGAGGATGCTTCCTCTGAAGAACTTGTAGTGAAGAGAAGTCGAGGTCGTCCCAGGAGACAAGAGTCTCCTGCCATCACTGCAAAGATCCAAGATGAAGAGCCAGAAGGAGATAATGCTGCAGGAAATAAGAGGGCAGAGAAGCACAAAAACCTGATTGAGGTGGAGAAGAGGACCGAAAAGCACAAAAACCTGATTGAGGTGGAGAAGAGGACCGAGAAGCACAAAGACCTGAGTGAGATGGAGAAGATTGTGAAGAAGGACAGCAGGCATGATGCTGATCGAGACTTGAAGAAGAGTCCAGGAAAAGAGATGACAGAGGAGTCTGGTCAAGATGGGACACAGAAAAGTACAAATTTCCATGCCACAGTAACCACGTCTCCTGTTGCAAGGAAGAGAGGCAGAAAGCTAGCAATGGCTAAACTGACCGCACCAGCTGAGGCTCACTCAACTCAGACGATGTCACATTCGGAGGATCCTGCATCAGAGAAGTCATCCAAGAGGCAGAAGAGTGACAAGCAAGGTGAATCTAAACTAAGCAAGATCTCCACGGCGATTCAGGGTGATGTCAGGACATCTGGGGAGGGGAGTACTGCAGGTCTGTTATCACCAAGAAGAAGTGGACGGGGAATGGTGCCCAACTCTCGCTTCAAGGACATGCATCTCTTCTCAACTGGAAGGAAGCCTCAGACTTCATCTAGTATAAAGGGTATGTATATCAGTGACTTTGCTAAAGGCAAATTTAATTGGATATTTTCATGATTTGTGCAAATTGTAATCCGACATTCTTCTATGTTAGTACCAAAATTGAAATATATCTTCAGGACAATTTTCATGACAGAGTCCCAGAAAATGAACCGATCTGAAACCATGATACCTACTTTACAAAAACATATGTGTTCTAGATGTTGATATTAACTTGACATTCTTATATCTGCACATGTGATCCATGAACACGAAGCCATGTTAACTGAGAAGCAAAGTCTACCTAAGACATCTTAGAGATATTTTTATTTGTTTTGTTCTGTTCTTCACACAGTAATTGGCTGCTCTTCCAAATGGTGTGTTTGTATCATGAAGCTATCATATATTTACTTCTGTTTTTGTTTTTCGCTTCAGTTGACACAAATAAACAGAAAAATCAAGGTAGCAGCACTAAAACTGCTGAGCATGACATGCCAACAAGGAAGAAGTGCAAGTCAGAGGACAGCAAGCTGAATATGGACATTGAGCAAGTTATGTCTGAACCAAAGTCAAAGGAAAAGACAAAGTTGACACCATTTTCCAGTGGAGCTTCTTTGGCCATGGCCCAAGCCAAGGTTCAACAGCAGACAGAGGCCAAAACAAAGGCGGCAGATAAGTTCAGGTATGTCTTGTTTTATGGTAATACTGATGAAATGTGTACTACTAGCAGTGTTTGCGTTTACGGCGTCCCATATACAAAAATACGCACTGAAAAAAAATAGGACGCAAAAAAAACAACCTTCACGCGTCCCCTTACGCGTTTTTTATTTTGAAAAAAGTTCCCTTCACGCATAACTTATTGTTGTTTTGTTTCGTGTTTCTCTCGCTCCCAAAACCCATGTGAGAATGTGTATCCAATATTCGTGGGGTTACGGTGCAAGCCAGATTTTGCGGGAAACGGAGAGGTATCCGATGACGTTTCTCTTCCATGTCGTGTCTGTAATGGCATCGCTGATTGGTTTACAAAACGGAAATAGAAACGTAAGCCAATCGCAGACCTTGTTAACAGTATTTTGTCAATGTCAAGGACTAAAGTCCAAATGGCATCCCCGAAACTTTGTCAAAAGAAAAATAGGTTTCAAGAAAGTTTGCTTGAAGAGCCAATGTACTCTTTCAACACCGTAGGCCGGTAGACCAGCCATGTTGTAGTCACGTCAAAATAAAGGGTAGATCTATATAATTTTATGAACCTACCTGTCATATCATTCATTTATTAAATCAATCACATTTCACAATGTCTAAAATACGTCTTCCATTTCAATTTATCATTTTTTATCGAAAGATTAAATGATTCACTATTTCCTGCGATGTTATTGAAAATAAAATTCTCGGACACACACTTCGACAACAGTCCACATCGAACATGTCAAGGAGCAAAACAAAGACGTTTCAAGCAAATCTTTAAATCTAGTATACAAAGTAATGAATAACATCAACCAAAATTTATCTATAAGTTGTCGAAATTACAGCTAAGTTATTATTTCAATCTTTTCGTGCGATCGCGATGTAAATCAAATGACATCTCGGCTTTCATCGCCTCGATTTCTCGGCTCAGATACGATGTTTCCAATATGCCTGAAAAAACTTTGTCACAGCTCCTAACCTAGAACGATACATCCATGAAGTTCCATGTTTTTAATATAGATCGCGAGTTTCCTGCTTGAAACGTTAAGAATAACAAAAAACTACCGTCAAAATCTTTGATTACACATGTGCCATTGCTGTAATTTGATTGACAGCCTTAGGTCATGTACTCTAGTTTGACCAATCAACACAGATATCGGCAAGAAAGCACGTGACAAACTTACAGCGACGAAAAGACTTGGCGAGGTTTATGTAGATGAAAAGATAAACTTTCTAATACGAAGCTTCGAAAACGGACGTATTTCTTCATGTTACTGACAGCTGCAGGTATCGAGAGATTGGTGATGACAGATACTATTTACAATTATCTATAAAATGCTTTCCCGATCAGGTAAACAATGAAAATAAAAAAGAAATAGGTAAGTCGATTTTATGTTTGTTTATATTTGACAAAAATCGTCAAATTTACCCTTCCTTGGTCCTCAATCTGGACGTTTGAATGTGTTAGCTTACATTTGTTTTTATTTACAACTTACTTAAGTTGTAAATGCTTTATTTAAATAATGTGATAAACATAAATATGTATAAACAGTAGGATTAGACCTTTCAAATGGTGTATAACATGTAGTTGCAAAGATGTTTTACCAGACTAACATTTAGTCTATGAAATCTTATATTACATAATACCCTTATCGACTCTAAAAATAAATATATAATTTCCCCTTTGCTGATTTCCTAGCTAGAGCTGGCTTGACTTGCTTTTGTATACGTTTCTAGATTGGTGTTGTTTTCACAAAATATATATATTCCACAGTCATGGTGCAGGACTAATGTTTTACAAGCAGATATTTTCCTTGATAAATGTTGGCTTCATCAATCACACAAGAGTCTCTGGGAACTTGGTGTCACAGCAGATAAAGCTCCTGGTTGACTGGTGTTGAAAGAGTCAAGTGGCTAATCTATGAAGATTTCAAAGATGTCTTGTGTACACACATTAAAACTGAGACTTAAAGATTTTAACCACACACTTATTTATGCTCAGAATGGCCTAAAGTTCACCATTTCAGGTCCACATTTAACAAACATGCCCCAAAGCCTCCCTAGATAGCTTCGCGCCCACGGCGCTCGCGTCACAGGGGATCCCGTTATTTTGGAACACAAGGCAAACACTGACTAGTCTACCATGGATTACAGAGCACTAGCTAGAGGATTGTATGGATCTCTTGTCCTACACAAAGGGTCCACAATCAGTGTTCGAAATAAAAAAAATTGCCAGGCTGCCATCAGGACCCTCAGAGTTTAGAAGCTGCAGGACCTGACTAAGTTCTTCAGGCCCTCATTTAACAAACTGCAGCTTATCGTGACAAATAAATTGATATGTAAATTTACTGCAGGCCATAAGGACCCACACAAATTTGCAACTACGGGCCAACACGGGATCTACCTGCCACAGGCCTACGAGCAGGTTGTTATTTCAAACGCTGTCCACACTTTATTAATCTAATTGATGTATTAGACAAGGTCCAGTTATGACAGATTTCATTATTCCACTGCGTTATTTTTTGTCGTCATTGTTTATTTCAGCATCAAAGAAATCCCTGAAGGGCTAGAGGTGACAGGTAGAGATGGCATCCCAGTGGTAGTATCAGCTGAGAACATAGTGCGAGTGCCTTTTCCAGACACATCAACAAAGACAGACACCATAGCTTCTGCAAGCACTGCTGTGGTTGTGCCAAAGATAAACTCACAAGAGACCAGTTCAGAGTTAGAGGATTTAGACAATGTGCAATCCAAGTCAGTCATAAAGACCCCCACATCAGGATCAACTGTGTTAGAGGCTTCAGACAATATACAGGCCAAGTCAGTCACACAGACCCCCACATCAGGATCAACTGTGTTAGAGGCTTCAGACAGTGTGCAAACTAAGTCAGTCAAACAGACCACCAAATCAGGATCAACTGTGTTAGTTGCCTTGGACAATGCGCAAGACAGTTCAGAGACACCCCCAAATATTGTAGTGGCAACTACACATGACTCTGTAGATAGTAGAGTTCAGCAGGCCAATCATTCAGTGAGTGAGAGTGGTGAATTGTCTCCCCTGACTGTTTCTGATGTGTGTGTGATGGAGGAGGTGATTGAGGCAGATATGATCTCTACAAACACTAAGCCTCCCCCTCTGTCACACAACCAGAGCAGAGGAGATCGTACTGACACGACGGCTCCAGTCACGTCGCTGGAGCAGGGTCAGACAAATGTAGGGGGACCTTGTCTCGGGGTTGACATTGTTGCCACTACACCTTGCCAGTCAACAGAGTCAGACATCACCACAAGACGGGTGTTAGACACCACCACAACACAGGATTCCGACAGCACAGCTGATGCTGTACAGCCAGGTACCTCCCTGTTACTTGTGTTTCTTAGCACTTTCCTGAATGAGAAGTATCGGTTCTATCACATAAGCAAACAATAAGATGGAGATTAGGTGGATACTTAGGGGAAATTGTTTCAGTGTGTTATGGCAAACGCCAGATATTGTCATGGATTTCTTTGGTTGTCGCATGTTTGACCCAGGGGCTAAGATTCAATAATAGCTTTGATTAATTGCTTTTCAGTCCAAATTTGTGTTTTAAAGTTTCACAGTTTAGGGTTAAGAAATGTATATTTCTTGCCACAAGACAATATTAATTAGTTCTGACTTCTATTTATTCTTTAACTCATGGTGTGTAGGAATGGTGATTTTTATTGGATGCATGCAGGATTTATATGTCCTGTTGTTCACTGTGACAAGCAATGGTTTGAAACGTGTTGTCTACTGCAGATGTGGACCAGCACCTGGGAAACAGTGATGACAAGATGTCAGCCAGTGAACTGACTGCCAGCAACAAGTCCGAGAGGGCAGACAAGAACAAGACACTTCCTAACCAGTTCCTCAAGGATGGTTCCCCCTTGACACCGGCCAAACCCGGGTATATCATCTCGCCGGCAAGGAGGAACTCCTCTGTGGTGAAGATTGTCACCCTGTCCTCCATGTTGGAGGGTAACAGCAGCAGGGCTGTGGAGAAGGATGAGAAGGAGCCAGGGCCATGCGAGAAACTGACCGATTCAGAAACATTGGAGTGCTTGACAAGTGAATCATCTTCTGTCCAGGACACAGAAGCACGACCAACTGGAGTGGACATGATCCTGGAAGGCAGTAAGACTGTTGAGGCAGCTGATACGGCCTCCAGTTCAGAGTCTGACGACACACCAGACTCGCAGGCTGATGATTCCAAGTTCTCCTCGGCTTCAACCCAAACACCAATCGACAGACAGGCAAAGACCATAACACCAACTATTTACAAGCCATTGCCGGCACCCACCTTGAGGACTATTTCTGTCAACTTGGGCAAGCATGAGCTACAGGAAGGCGAGGTGGGGTACGAGAGCCCAGGGCCAGGGGGCAAAGCCAAGAGTGAGGAGTATATCCTGGTGGAACTGCCAGAGGGAGCTACTATACAACAGAGATATGTCAAAAGTCGCACCAGGATTGATGTGTGTACACAAAATTGATCGTAGACTAAACTATTGGATTGTTACATTTATTGGTGTTTTGATGAAAGATGTCAAACATTTTAAAACAATTTTACCTTCTTTTTTTTAACATGATAGAGATATGTAAAATTGTTTTTGTGTAATATTCTGGCTTTTTCAGGCCTATAAATTGATGCTTGTTTGTTTGTTGTTTAACACCTCACTCAGCATTATTCCAGCTATATGATTGCAGTCTGTAAATAATCAAGTCTGGACCAGATAATCCAGTGATTGATATCATGAGCATAGATCCATGCTATTGGCATACGATTACATGCATCAACCAAGTCAGCGAGGCTTATCAGCCGATCCTGTTAGTCGCCTCATAAGCACAAGCACAAGCACAGTCGCCTTTTACGGCAAGCATGGGTTGCTGAAGACCTTTTCTTCCCCGGATCTTCATGTGTTCTAAAATTGATAGAAATTATATTATTTTTTTTATTATTTTTTAAAAAAATTTTTCTAAAATTGATGTAAATCATGTTTATAATATTTTGTTGTCAATCATGTAGTACTGTGCATTGTTTCAGGACTCCATGTTCCTGTCAAGCGAGTCCATGTCCCAGGGAGTGTATCACTGCACGCTGTGTAATTACAAGACAAGCAAGAAACCAAACTGGTACAAACACAAGAAAAAACACCTCGGTAGGTCGACTTACTCAAAGATCACTCAAAGGGTCACACATGAGCTCTTAAAGATAAGTAAATTTACCACTAATAACTGAATTGAGAAGCCTTTGATATGTAGTTGTTTGTATTGTGCTGCAGGTCTGAGAGAGTACGCCTGTACCCAGTGTGAGTACCGGGCAGCGACTAGTAGCAACTTGAAGAGACACATGGCCATACATGAAGACCTGAGGGCTTTCTCCTGCCTCAAGTGTAGCCTCACCTTCAGACAGAAGATACACCTTGAGAGACATATCAAGTATAAGCACGAGGTACACAGCGATTTGCATGTCAGCAGCTCTTCATAAACACGTTAATAAGGATTTAGCAGGAGCAAACCATCAATACTTACTCAGATGGAAACAGAGTGGAAGGGCGGTGGTTTGATTACCGATCTGCATCATACCAAAAGAGGGTTAAAAAAATGTACTTGTTAAGTGCCTGGTGCAGTATGCTGTGGGGTAGGCATGGTATGAAGGATGTTAGTCTAGACTAGTACAAGCACTTACACACGCATACACACCTGTCACTGTAGTCTTGAACATGATGTTTAACCCCATTTCACCTGTTGAACTGGGTTGTTGGTTGTGAAAAACTCTTATCAAACAGTAAACTATTGACTCTCAATATATCGTCCTGTAGAAATCAATGTCAAGGCTTAATCACACACGGACCCTTCAGCTTGTTTATATTGGGACCGTTAGCTAGCACAGTTAGTATGTTAGTGTGTTGATCACAGTGCTAGTTATACGTCTGTTGCTAAATGTCCTAGCTGGAATGTGGCTACATGTGTGCTATACCTCTGTCGGACTTGTATTTCAGGAGAAGCAGATCAAGTGTTCCTTCTGTGGCTACATGTGTGCTATACCTCTGTCTGACTTGTATTTCAGGAGAAGCAGATCAAGTGTCCCTTCTGTGGCTACATGTGTGCTATACCTCTGTCGGACTTGTATTTCAGGAGAAGCAGATCAAGTGTTCCTTCTGTGGCTACATGCGTGCTATACCTCCGTCGAACTTGTATTTCAGGAGAAGCAGATCAAGTGTCCCTTCTGTGGCTACATGCATGCTATACCTCCGTCGGACTTGTATTTCAGGAGAAGCAGATCAAGTGTTCCTTCTGTGGCTACATGTGTGCTATACCTCTGTCGGACTTGTATTTCAGGAGAAGCAGATCAAGTGTCCCTTCTGTGGCTACATGCATGCTATACCTCTGTCGGACTTGTATTTCAGGAGAAGCAGATCAAGTGTCCCTTCTGTGGCTACATGCATGCTATACCTCCGTCGGACTTGTATTTCAGGAGAAGCAGATCAAGTGTTCCTTCTGTGGCTACATGTGTGCTATACCTCTGTCGGACTTGTATTTCAGGAGAAGCAGATCAAGTGTCCCTTCTGTGGCTACATGCATGCTATACCTCTGTCTGACTTGTATTTCAGGAGAAGCAGATCAAGTGTCCCTTCTGTGGCTACATGTGTGCTATACCTCTGTCGGACTTGTATTTCAGGAGAAGCAGATCAAGTGTCCCTTCTGTGGCTACATGCGTGCTATACCTCCGTCGGACTTGTATTTCAGGAGAAGCAGATCAAGTGTTCCTTCTGTGGCTACATGCATGCTATACCTCTGTCGGACTTGTATTTCAGGAGAAGCAGATCAAGTGTCCCTTCTGTGGCTACATGTGTGCTATACCTCTGTCGGACTTGTATTTCAGGAGAAGCAGATCAAGTGTCCCTTCTGTGGCTACATGTGTGCTATACCTCTGTCTGGCTTGTATTTCAGGAGAAGCAGATCAAGTGTCCCTTCTGTGACTACATGTGTGCCAATGAAAACCCCGACCTGAAAGTCCACATCAAACGGAAACACCTGCCAGGGGACTCGCCAGATGGCACAATAAATGCCTTCGCCTGTGAGGAGTGCAACTTGATGACTGTCAGCAAACGAGATCTCAAACAGCATATGAAGTTCCACCGGAAGGGCCCCGAATTGAAACTGTTCTGTGAACATTGTAGTTTTGTTACCGACTGTGAAAGTCGGTTACGTAGACATGTACTTATTCATACGAAGGAGAAGCCCTATCAGTGTGGGCTTTGTCTGTATCGGGGGTCACAAAAGGAACACGTTCTACGCCACATGCGCTCACAGCATAACATTGACGTGTTACGAAGACGTCGTAAGCCTCTTCCAAATGAAAGCACTCCTGTTGAGGGTAGTCAGGTTGCTATGAAAGATATATCCAAGCTTATAGATCGAACTGATTACAGTACTAAGGATAAAATATTCGCATGTAATCACTGCACTATGAAATTTTCAAAATTGATCAACTTGTATAAGCATTTGCACACTCAACACAGAAATATTATGCCATCTGAGCGTGAAGATGACTTTTCTTGTGTGGTGTGTGACTTCCATACAAATACGAAGAAGAACTTGCTGGTTCACATGCGTAAACATAATATGACTGACCACACCCCTCCATCCCACCTGTACTCTTGTGTACTGTGTCGCTACACCAACCCTAAACGCCGGAACCTCTTCCAGCACATGCGTAAGAAGCACCATATCGAGATCGTCATGAAGGATGATGGCTCAACAAGCTGTTTTGTCACAGACACATCCAATATCAGAGAAGATGTGGATCAGAATGTTCTTACTGTCGGTGATGTTGTAACAGCAACAACTGCAGATACAGACTCGCAGGATGATCCAACTGGTGTCCAAGGTGTTATATCCCTTGAGGATTTGGCAACTATAGTGACCCCTGAACCTAACCAAGATGGCAACCTGATCATTGATGCTGGTCAGCTTCACAACATCTCCCTCAACTCCCTCGTCCAGCAGCATGAAGCTGCAGAGGCCATTGAGGGACTCCAGGCCCTAGCAGGGCAAATCAACCTGGCAGATAGTGTCATCGAGGAGGTCCAGGTCATGGATGACCCTGGGCTTGACCCTATCACCATGGAGACAACAGTGGAGACTAGTAAGGATGCTGAGGAGAAGTCAAGCATCCAGCTGTCAGCAGAGCAACTGCTGCATCTGAGTAGTGGGGACTTTGTGGAGATAAATGGCGAGATGTACAAGGTGGAGATTACGGCAGAGGACAGTGCTACAGCTACACCGACCTCCCTCAGGGCATTGGCGGCAGAGGCAGACAGCTCACATTGTCAAGAAACATCATAGGAGGAACACGTTTAAATTCTAATTACTATTTATTTCACAGTATTGATTAAAAACTGTTTTGGGATGTCTTGGACTAGGGTACAAGGATGTGGACAAGTAAATTAGAACGTATTCTGTCCAAATACCAGTGTAGATATTTCAACTGAATCAAGAGAAGCTTTAAATCATCTACTTGTACCTGGTATGGTATTTCCACACATAAGAATGGGCAAACTATGTCCTGGAAGTTTGCTCAGCCTTCATCATGTTTAGTCAAAATTGATTGGATAGCATCCTATGAGTGTGGGGGCTAGGTCTTGTCATTGTCCTAGGATGTGATAGCCTTGATTAAAACAGCACAAATTTAACTTTCTGGTCAATGGGAAGTTGTCAGCTTTTTTGTATACTGAATACATGTAAATACCTTATTGTACAGGTGTTTTGGTGTTGTTCTCTCCTTGAAATTGCATGTTCTATGAACCAATTACAGATTAACCACACTCCTGTAAAAATGCTGTTATTGTCCGCAATACAAACATGTACAGCTTGAAAATGAATGAAGAGATATTAAAACCAATCATTTCCAGAACAATGATTTCTTTGTTATCATTGTGCTAGTAGGACATATTTACAGAAATAGTGTGTTTGCTGTGTACATATTGCAAGTGTTGACCGCATGCCTTACGATGTTCAGGAATAATATAGCAGCTCCATGTAAGGCCCGTTTCCTGAGAATTTTCTGACCTATAAATAGAAGTGGACATGACCTCTAAGGTGGGGGTCTCAATCTTATCGCCATATGAGGTCAATGTGAAATTATGGAACGGTTCAAATTTCATGAAATATCAGATTGAACTCCAAGTAACTAACTCATCTGTCATAAGTGTTTCAAATGTCATATCTCATGTAATGACTTATAAATAGTTTCTTGTATGGTATAGAAATTTCTTAATAGTAACACAAGTTGTAATGTTCTCGCATGCGATTGGATGTTTTTGAAGTTCGATGTCATTCCGTGGGAAGTAGACATCTTGAGCATTCATGGATGAGATTCAAGGTCATTTAAACCGGAAGTACTTACAACTTTATTATTAAGATAGCATAGGACTTCAATGCCACGTTTTCCCACACTGGAAGTGATGTTAATAAATCATAACTCAAGGTAGTTAGAGGCACAGGCTTTCCCATATTTTCCATGTTTGAGGTCAACTGTCACCTGATGTGGTTAAGTCAAGATGCTTCACCATACGTTCCTGATGTGGTCAAGTCAAAATGCTTCACCGTTTGGGGGCATTCACTAATTGGTAGCGTTGTTTCTGTTGTAGCATATAAATCAAACACCAATCTAGTTTAATCTTAACTAATCAATATTTGTTGAAACTTATTTTTCTGAATATATACACATGCACAAAAGTTAAGCGCCACCCACCATATTTGTGAGCTGTTACTTTTGGCACTTAATGATGACTATTATAACAAGATGTACGATTGTTATAAGCCATATATGTAAACCTTATGTGATGCAAAAGTTGTCCCAAAGCAAGTTTATCTTGTGTTCCAAAAGAATACGAGCAGAAAGGAATTTTACTGAAGACCAGAAATTGAAGGTTTAGAAAACATTGAAAAACTTTTTTTGTCATGTAACTGTCATGATATCAACAGACCATATCAGGTGTCACATAGATACCCTAGGGAGTGCAGAGTCTATTGCAAGACAGAAACGTCAGTAACGTGTGTATGATCCACGGACATTGACCACAGCTTCAACCCTACACCTCATACTCATTACAAGTCGTTGAATGCTTCTCTGAGGCAAACGGATCCATTCTTCATGAAGTGCGCCTTCAAGTCCAGCGAGATTTTGAATTGGGGGATCACAATGTCTGATTTTCCGGCCAAGAATGTCCCAGAGATGCTCAATCGGATTAAGATCAGGACTACAGGCCGGTCAAGGAAGAGTGGCAACAGCTTCTTGACGCAAATAAGCCAAAACTGCCCGAGATCTGTGTGGTCTAGCATTGTCGTCCATGTAAACAGGTCTTGTCTGAAGAGGATGGTTGACTACCACTGGACAAAGAACGCCATCTTGGTATTGTTGGCCATTCACGTTTCCACGAATTGTCACCAGCAGAAGTTTGCAGCTGAAGGAAATACAACCCCATATCATGACAGACCCCCGCCACATGCTAAGGTCTTCTGGATGTTCCTTGGTGCAAAACGAGTGTTACGTTGCCTCCAAACACGTATCAACAGTTCGTAGCAGCATTCGACACTCATCAGACCAATGGATCCTTCTCCACTTGGCCAAGTTCCATCGACTACGGGCACGACACCATATCAGACGATTCCGCATGTGCCTTTCAGTTAGTTGAGGATGTTTTACTGGTCTTCTGGCGTTAAAACCAGCCGCTCTGAGGCGACGCCTTACGGTCATCCTCGAGAGTCTCTGATGGGTAATCCACTGCAGTCTTAAATCTGTTAAAGTGGCCAATGGATTTCATCTGACTATCCTGAAAAGACGTCTATCCTCTCTGTTAGAGGTCTTTCTTGGCCTACCAGACCTATGCCTGTCATTGAAATCATTGGTTTGACCATGTTTGACAATCAAACGAGTGACAACACTGTGATGACGACCCATTTGTCTTGCAATGGCCCTGCATGACATGCCCACAATTTTCATGCCTATCACTTGCCATCTTTCAGCGTTCGTTAACTTTCAACCTCTATTGGAACTGGAATCTCACACAGGGGCAAAATGCAACGTATCTGAAACTTGAATTTCACTATCTATAAGGTAGGGGAACTGCAGCAACACTTAAAGCATGCTTTCCTTGTGGTATCTGGACAAATTTTGGGTTCATGAAACTATGGAAGCATACTTCAGTCATACATCATCATATTTCGTATTTCTGATTCCCACACATGAAATAAAGAGACTATAAATATGGTGGCGCTTAACTTTTGTGCATGTGTGTATTTAAAATATCTGATATTGTGATCACCGACCTGTCATGAGGGAGTGTTCATACAATCCACTATTGTATGAGCCCTACTTGTATATGGCCAGTTGATGAAAGATAAAACTGACACACTGGAGAAGATATGTTTATTGTGTTTACGAAGACACAGAGCACCAGCAGCATCAACAGCTGCAGTGAGTGAGTCAGGATATTATAGCGCACTTGTTAACCTGAACTGGCAGGATCAAAAAACATATTCTTAGAATGAATGAAATATACCTGTGAAGTCCTTGTGACTGAGGCCTTGATGGTATTAACTGAGGATACAACAGTTTAATCAGTGCTGTACAAGGAACAATGGCACTTGAAATAATCTTCTGCTTCAACACAATACAAAGTTTTTCTGAAGGAAGAAAGCTGCCATCTCAGTGTAAAGTATTAATGGTTCTACAGTAGAAACAATAAACCAAACACTAAATATACCAGAAATAATCAGTCATTTCATGTAAACTCACTTCATCCTACATTTACCAGGTAAAATATGGCTGTCATTCATAGCCTATGTGGGTGGAGTCTGGCAGGACCCTCCCTCTAAAGATGCTGCAGCATAGGTGTACAATGTATTATATGTGTGACATCAACACAGAATGTAATAATTCAACAAGCGGGACATTCACAAGGGAATATTACATTACACTTGGCACTGACTGGTTAAAGCATTACACCAGGAGTGTTGGACATACAAAAATAGACAGATGTTTTTGGTATTTTTCATATCTATAAATTCAAAATACTAAATTCCTCCAAACTCCGTTTCCAATATCAGATACTTTACACTATTGTCTTGAGTAGTTTCCCCACTAATGAAGACTATGTCCACTGTTTTTAGGAAACAGCTACATAAACGCTGTCAGTTTTTACGGGCTATCCTATTCTTTGATAAGGAATGTCTTGCCTCCCAACTTCAAATGAAACATCACACCACCCAAAACAAACTATTCAGTTATAGTGTTGGGAATAGAATAATACCTAGAAACACAAGACAAATAGAAGCTTCCCTTTTATTTCACCATCAGTAGTTGATGTACTGAGGTAGTCACTTGACTCTTGAGTCTGACACACGCAGGCCATCAGTAGTGCTCACATCATGCTGACGACATCTTGCACTTACGTTTTCATCCCTAGCATAGACATCTTGCCAGTGTGACAAGCAAGGGAAAACATTTTGTTTCCTACAAGTTTGGAATGGATCCTTGCCTGAACATTTCACTGTGGGATTTCAATTACATTGATGTGTAATGGTCACTAAATGTGATTTTAGCACTTGTCTTTCATCACTGGAATGTAGGGGATAACTAGAGGAAACGATGTAACATGTCCTCTCCTCCACACAACCATAATGTATTATGTACATTGGCAACATTTATAACAAATGATCAAAATAAAACTATATACATTGACAATAATGGTAGATTAACAGAGTGAAGTCTATGGTAGGATCACTGGGTAAACATCAGGTGAAAGTAGGAGGTTTGATTATGTCGGGATCATGTGTTGGGAGATCTGCTTATGGGGGCACATAGGGAATTCCAATGACTTGAGTGAAGCCTTATTGTGTTTGTGCTCTGTAACTGACCATACCGGCACACAGAACTGGGTGGCTTCCAGTCTTTATGTACGCAATGTAACATGTTCCCTTCTTTGCATCCTTGCAAATAATATCCATCACATCCTCAAGTGATGACTTATCCCTCAAGAAGAATTCACAAAAGGTAAAAATGACCCAACCAGCAACCATCGCCAGCTCATCAACAGTTTTAACAAATCCCAGCATCGGTCCAACTTGATTTCATAAAATTGATAAAAAAGGAAAATGCAAAAACAATTCCTAAATGGTAAAGTCATCTCTTATCAAGCACCTCTTTCAAAGTGGTGATACACAGCGTTGTGGAGTAGTGTTCCGTTAACAAATGACAACACACAGACATGTTGATCCCTGTGTCAGGGGAGATAATAATCATTCATTCCACAACAAACAATTTGATGACAATTAGCCATGCCATGCTCTGAAAGTTGTACAGGGAAAGACTGTACCAGACATAGCAAACAGAGTTCAGTAACAATCACATGGTCGCTTGAGCTGCTAACCAGGCAACTGAGATCGGTGTGAAGTAACAATGGTTAGAAGTGCTTGTTTACTTCTTGTTCTAATCTGGTATGTACATGGGTAAGTTAATGTTAAATCACTGACATCAGTTGGTCCAAAACAAAGCATGTAAAGATTGACAGCAAAACATTGTATAAACATGTGAACTACAATATGTAGATTTCCATAAATCATTAATAATTCAATACTCGATATAAAACAAAAAAATGTAAATGTTCTCATTTATCAAATCTATATCAGTGAAATCAGTACTTGTGTGTGAGTCCGAGAAGTGATTAGGTCACTTAGTATATACATACCACATATCACAACATCATCAGCAAAAATACAGGATCAATACAACTCACACAGAGAATTCATTAATTGATCTTCCCCCATAATCAACAGGTGTTCCATGCCGGCTTAGCGAATATATTCTCGCCCTATTCTATTATGACAAACATCCTGGACTCATTCACCATCTCGTATATTTCCAACTTGGCACAGAGTTTCGCTACACCTACAAAATACTTGCTACCTATGTGCATTGTTTGTTTGTTACTGATTTTATGATAGGGAGAGAGAGCTAAAAATATGCAGAAAAAATTACTCAGCTTCCTTTCATATCTTTACTTATGATTAAACCTCTAAACTGAATATCAAAGGAATTCATAAACATTGGACATTAACACAGCAATATTACTAAAATAAATAGCAGTTCCTCAAAGGAGTGTAGCAATCACATCAGTGACATTCATTGGGGCCACATTTCAACAAAAGCCCCCAAACCCCCAGACAATGGTGGCAAGAAAACTTAGTAACCGTTACTAGGGAAGGAGCTTGTGTGCCTTGGACACAACTTCTCTTGTTCATGAGCTTGAAGTTAACAACCAATCAATCTCTTCTGAATAAGAGTTCCGCATTAACCTCCATCTACATTCAAAATTGAGGACTTGTCCGAGTGAGTCCTTGATGTATATAATCCAATCAGAAGACAATGTTTACCGGAGTATTGAGACAGGAGGGAGGTGGGAGGGAGTCCTTATGCTACCAGGTGAGCTGAGTACAGCTGATATAGTCGCTTGCTTTGCTTGGTAAAGAACAGTGGAATTTGACTGAACATCCACTCTCAGCATTGAGTCAATCGAGGCACAGTGAAGATATGGTGGCGAATGGGTCCATGTTATTTATCCATTCGTCACCACTCGCCCCTTTCCGTAACCTGCAAGAAGACTCGTCCTCCTATCTATGAATGTTATGTGCGAAAATACGACAAACCAATCAGAATGCGCGTTTGCTTTCAAGTTGTTCGTCAAAGAATCCCTCAGAAATAATTTTTGATTTTACATATGTCTTGCATCTAAAAATATACCCAAGACACAGTTTAATGTGTTCAATCATACCGTATAATTCTGCATGTCCAGATGTGCTTTAAATTGCATCTGACATATATATAATATATGGGGAAATATATGTGAACCATTACGCAACGAGTTGACAATTGTTTTAGGTATGCCCGTTTGCGCTAAGATGCAACCTGGTCGCAAAAATGGCTATTAGAGGGGTATGAGTCGCTATTCGGCTTGTCCTGGAATAACACGAGTTGGTCACGAATGGTTATTTATCATAACAGAATGGAACTGTACACAGGAAAATCAAGGCAGCAGGTCTTCATGTTTTTCCATTTCCTTATACAGTATAGTGAGTGAGTTGGGTTTTAATGCCGCTTTGAACAGTATAATAACACTCTAGTATCACACTGCTGTGACATAACACTTCACAAGATGCAATTGTTTTGGCCATGCCCTAGAGTTCCTGGAAATTTCTCAAAATTATCCTTCATTACCATATTTACAGAAGTATGGAACATTTTGTCACTTGATTTTCTACAAATGGAATCATATATGATGTACTAATCTCAAACTAGTGTGATGATAGGATGAATGAAGTTAAAGATGTCATCACATCATTGCTGGGGTGAGGGCTGCTTGTCTGCTGCACCTGCTGCACCTGCTGCACCTGCTGATTGTCTGCCCTGGGCAGCCTGCTGGTTGGACTGGGGTGAGGGCTGCTTGTCTGCTGCACCTGCTGCACCTGCTGCACCTGCTGATTGTCTGCCCTGGGCAGCCTGCTGGTTGGACTGGGGTGAGGGCTGCTTGTCTGCTGCACCTGCTGACTGTCCGCCCTGGGCAGCCTGCTGGTTGGACTGAGGTGAGGGCTGCTTGTCTGCTGCACCTGCTGATTGTCTGCCCTGGGCAGCCTGCTGGTTGGACTGGGGTGAGGGCTGCTTGTCTGCTGCACCTGCTGCACCTGCTGCACCTGCTGATTGTCTGCCCTGGGCAGCCTGCTGGTTGGACTGGGGTGAGGGCTGCTTGTCTGCTGCACCTGCTGCACCTGCTGCACCTGCTGATTGTCTGCCCTGGGCAGCCTGCTGGTTGGACTGAGGTGAGGGCTGCTTGTCTGCTGCACCTGCTGACTGTCCGCCCTGGGCAGCCTGCTGGTTGGACTGAGGTGAGGGCTGCTTGTCTGCTGCACCTGCTGATTGTCTGCCTTGGGCAGCCTGCTGGTTGGACTGGGGTGAGGGCTGCTTGTCTGCTGCACCTGCTGCACCTGCTGATTGTCTGCCCTGGGCAGCCTGCTGGTTGGACTGGGGTGAGGGCTGCTTGTCTGCTGCACCTGCTGATTGTCTGCCCTGGGCAGCCTGCTGGTTGGACTGGGGTGAGGGCTGCTTGTCTGCTGCGGCCTGTGCCTTCTGTGCGGCCATCTGTTGTCTGATCTGCTGTATCTTTCTGCGGACGATGTTGAGATGTTGTTTGATGTAGTCCTCCTCGGGGGCGAGGTTGTGGGCATGGACCAGGCACTTCTCTGCCTTCAGCAGGTCGCCCTGCTCCACATACACAACACACAGGTTGTGGTTGCCCTGAACGTGTTTCGGATCCAGGGCCAGCACTGCCTCAAAGTTCTGTCAGAAGGAAACATAATGTGTGATGTATTTCATACTGAAGCTAGTTGAACACACCCTAATTTAAATCTGAATTTTCAGGACAAAAACTAAATCAGGTTTGTGTGTTGAAGCACATTTCCTGAGTTGATATACTGTATTATTGGTAATTTTAGATAATCTAAATATTTTTTACATTCGTATACTCATCCTGCATTACTCCGTATTGCATTTACTGCTGTCTTTTGACAGAGAGACGAACTGTGTGAGATCCAGCTGCTGAAGAAAAGTTGTTCCAACCAGTAGAGGCAGCACCCTCACACAGTCAGCATGTGACCCGGAAGTCATGACATCACATCAAAACACATAACTGCTTTAAACATATAACATCTGAAACTTCGTGGGGAGGCAGCATAGCGGAGGGAGGGCACTTAGACTTCGTAATGCAGGATAAGTATACAAATGTAAAAAATATTTTAACTTATCCTGCATTACTCTGTATTGCATCTTTATTAGACAGCATGGCCGGTGGCATACCTTCAGAAGTGAATCCATAATAAACCCTCATCAAGGTCCGATGAATCCCCACCGCATACAAGTGATGACCGGAACATCTACAACCATTCCTGTCTTCAGCCAAAAACTAGAACTTACCTAACAGTGAATGCAAAACGCAGGAGAGCCCTCTAGTCTGAGGTGATAAACACCAGAGATTTCGATGGGCCTGGGTTGGGGTATCGAAGAATCAGCGACGCCGGGGTCAACATCCCAAGAGCAAATGCATAATACAGGAGAGCCCTCTAGTCTGGGGTGATAAACACCACAGAGTTCAAAGGGTATATAAGAATAAGCGGCGCCGGGGTCAACATCCCAAGAGCGAATGCGGAATGCAGGAGAGCCCTCTAGTCTGGGGTGATAAACACCACAGAGTTCAAAGGGTATCGAAGAATCAGCGGCGCCGGGGTCAACATCCCAAGAGCGAATGCATAATACAGGAGAGCCCTCTAGTCTGGGGTGATAAACACCACAGAGTTCAAAGGGTATCGAAGAATCAGCGGCGCCGGGGTCAACATCCCAAGAGCGAATGCATAATACAGGAGAGCCCTCTAGTCTGGGGTGATAAACACCACAGAGTTCGAAGGGTATCGAAGAATCAGCGGCGCCGGGGTCAACATCCCAAGAGCAAATGCATAATACAGGAGAGCCCTCTAGTCTGGGGTGATAAACACCACAGAGTTCAAAGGGTATATAAGAATAAGCGGCGCCGGGGTCA
Source organism: Haliotis cracherodii (assembly GCF_022045235.1). Taxonomy (NCBI): domain Eukaryota; kingdom Metazoa; phylum Mollusca; class Gastropoda; order Lepetellida; family Haliotidae; genus Haliotis; species Haliotis cracherodii. Next base: position 39,951,319 of record NW_027266286.1, read on the forward strand.
ACATCCCAAGAGCGAATGCGGAATGCAGGAGAGCCCTCTAGTCTGGGGTGATAAACACCACAGAGTTCAAAGGGTATCGAAGAATCAGCGGCGCCGGGGTCAACATCCCAAGAGCGAATGCCGAATGCAGGAGAGCCCTCTAGTCTGGTGTGATAAACGCCACAGAGTTCGAAGGGTATCGAAGAATCAGCGGGGCCGGCGTCAACATCCCAAGAGCGAATGCGGAATGCAGGAGAGTCCTCTAGTCTGGGGTGATCAACACCAGGGAGGTTGATGGGCCCCACTCAGGGTATCGGAGAATCAGCGGCGTCAACATCCCAAGAGCAAATGCGGAATGCAGGAGAGTCCTCTAGTCTTGGGTGATAAACACCAGGGAGGTTGATGGGCCCCACTCAGGGTATCGGAGAATCAGCGGCGTCAACATCCCAAGAGCAAATGCGGAATGCAGGAGAGTCCTCTAGTCTGGGGTGATAAACACCAGGGAGGTTGATGGGCCCCACTCAGGGTATCGGAGAATCAGCGGCGTCAACATCTCGTACCATTCCTCTTGTCAAGAGACGAGAGTCGATGCAAAAAGTAAAACCCGAATAGGTGACAGAAATAGACAAAGCGTATAGTCGATGAAGTCATCTATATCCCCCACCATTTTAACATGTTATGTCCCCAAACAACGTAACTGACCCAACATTTCTCTTTGCCCATGTCAAAATAGCTGCAATGGAAATTCTAAAATAAACATTTCTAAAACTCCTTAATATCAAATGGCACCAGTTCTGTTCAGTATGTGCTTTATATATAGACATGCAATGTTTGGCAAGGAAATATTTCTGGAAATAATGCCCAGTAAAACAAATTTCTAAAATTCATAAGTAGCAAAAGGCAACAATTCAGCATGTGTCTGACAGATGTGGAAAATTTCATCCAGAATCGAACCCTACCCTTATTGTTTTCTAAGTCCAACTTGTTGCCATGGATACGTAAAAAAATACAAATTTCTAAAAGTGCTAAATATAAAAAGGCACCAGTTCACTATGTGTCTGGTAAACATGCAAAATTTTGTTAGAAAGAATTGAATGGGTTTTGAGTTATGCTCCGGAAACAAACTCTACCCTATAGAACCTAAGTCCAACTTGTTGCCAGGGAAACATAAAAAATAAAAATTTCTAGAATTCCTAAATAGCAAAAGGCACCAGTTCAGTATGTGCCTGGTAGACATGCAAAGTTTAGTAGAGAAATATTTAACGGTTTCTGAGCGATGCTCCAGAAACGATTTCAGGATGCACACACAAACGCACGCAGGCACGCACACACACATACACAAACGCACAGACGGACAGACAACAGAACCCATTTCTATATCCCATGCCCACTTCATTAGGCGGGGGATAATGAGGCGGGTAGCCAAAAAGTAGAACTGATCCAAGAGCGAATGTGGAACGCAGTTGAGCCCTCTAGTCGGGGGTGATTAACACCAGATAGGTCAAGGGGCCCCGTTCAGGATATCGGAGAATCACTGGCGTCGGGGAATGGTGACCTGTTGGTCTACAACCATGGAACCAAAACTGTGAACACCGGCGACATCTTCCAAGGCTACATCACGGAGGTAGTGGCTGGCGAAGACGGTTTCAGATCGCCAAGAACAGCCTTCTTTGATTGACTGGATGGAACAGTTACTGTGAACAGCCATGGTAAATGCAATCACCCTGATCTTGTGTTGATAGCGGGTTGATAGCCTTGGGGGAGGGTCCATTCTGGCAGCTTTATAAGCTTGAAGAATGAAATGGTATTCTAGCTGACATCCGACTGCGACGAAGGGGAGACCGGCAGGAAAAGGAGTTTCCTAGACTTGCGGTAGATCGTCTTTAGATCGTTGTATGAAACCTTCAGTGCCCTTACTGGGCATAATAAAGCTCCTCCTCCTCCTCAGCACCCACAATGGACGGGGGGAAGGGAGGAGGTAGTGAATGATCTATCAGGCTCAGGCTGTCCTGGGCATGGATTCTTTACGATGAAGTCATAGCACAGCCCAAGATGAACGGCGCCCTGAGTAAGGCATTCGAACCGGAGACGTCGCGAAGCAGTTACCAAAGCTAGTAGAAACACCGTCTTCTTCCTTAGGTCGTACAAGGGAGCCGTCTTAAGAGTGTTAAAGACCACTATCAGATCCCACATGGGCGGTCTGAACTTGGCTTTCTGGTCTTTATGATTGAACGAGCGCAGCTGGGCCTCGAGTTCAGGAATTTTCGTCATTCTCCAATCGTCCGGGATGGCAAGAACTGAGTTAATGGCAATCAGGTATGTGGAGATGGTAGAACCTTTCAACCAACGTGTGCTGCGCAAGTACAGGAGGAACTCAGCAAGGAACTGTGGTGACACTGTCATTGGATCCTGGTGTTTGTCTGAGCAGAACGCCTGAAACGCTCACCATTTATCATCATACAGTCCCCGTCTAACCGAATAGCCCTTGGCTCATAGGGCTTTCTGCAGATGTGCCAGGCGTGCAGGCGAAACCGTGCAGGTTTTTGGGTGTGGCAACCAACTGTGTGGGGGGAGCAGAAGGTTGGACCATGCCGGAAGTTTCAAGGGGTTGTCTCTGTGGATGTTTCATAGGTCTACAAACCAACTTCTGGCCGGCCACCAAGGCACAACCAAAATCAGTGTCAGGTGCCGAGTGGCCGCAATCTATGAAGAACCGTTGGAGGGAGAACCAGAGGCGGAGAAGCGTACGCGCGTAATCCTTCCAAGGGAACATTGAAGGCGTCGACTGCCACAGTGCCCGGTTCTGGCACCGGTGAAATATAATTAGACAGCTGGCAGTTCTGAGATGTGGCGACCAGATCAATATTTGGGGCGTCAATCGTTTGAAGAGTCTGGCGAAGACCTCTGGGTTGAGCTCTCAACCTGATGAGTGCTAAACGAGAAAGTACAGGTCAATGGGGAAGACCACCAAGTCGAAGAATCTCTACACACAGACAATCCTCAATGAACTGTGTGGTAGACATACAAGTGGTGTAAGAGTTTTGGGAAAAACTGCAGGAGCACCGGGAGTGCCGAGGAGCGTCGTGGAAGAGCTTCTTTGAGGAACGCTGGCGTTGGTGCCGGGGATGTCAACGAAGAAGACAGTGGATGTTGTCGTCCGAGAGCGGGGCCGGTGCAGAGCGATATGATACACCGTGATATGCGAGACCAGTCAACTATGATCCCGAGAAGTGAGTACCCAGTAGCCTATGACGAAGGGGTCAAACAGGCTTAATGAGCCTGAACAGTGAAGATCTGCCAGTTCTGATACAGACGCTGTCCACCAGAAGCTCTGTTTCGATGGAAACCTAGCACGTATCGACCAAGAGGCACGTAGAAGACTTTGAAGAGATGGCTTCCAATGAACATGTGAGCTCCTTCAGCCTCATCCAAGGAGTGAACCTGTAGGTCATCACTCCTAAAGCATGGCGCTCTAAACGACGGGGTGAAGGAGAATGTCACAAAACAAAACCTCGTCCAGACAGCCAGTGGGCAAGTTGAATCTTTGAATCGCAAGTTGATAGTCACGATCCTGATGACTGTGGGAGGGTGCTGCCTCTACTGGTTGGAACAACTTTTCTTCAGCAGCTGGATCTCAGTTCGTCTCTCTGTCAAAAGACAGCAGTAAATGCGATACGGAGTAATGCAGGAAACGTTAAACAATTAACAGTTATAACATACAGTACAGTAAGAAGACAGCTACAAGAGTTTCAGTGTAGCCATGATAAGGTTTAAATACTATCAACTGAAACATAATGAATTACAAGGAGCAGGAGGGGGAATAACAGCATATAACACTTACTCCCATGTATACTCTGGAAGGTAACTCGAAAGGGTGGAATGGGAATCACGCACACACGAATACGGTGTTAGAGTTGGGCGTCTCAACGTGCGTGATTCCCGTGCACTCTTATGAGTTGAGTTGATTGGTTCAATTGTGTCATATGGCCCTGTGACCCAGGGGTAGCATTATGCAGATGGCTGTTACAATGAATGCTCGTTCCACCCGTGACGAACAGGTCTGGTTGTTGATGAAATATAGTGATAGCTAAATAGACAGATTTTTTATTCATGCACCGATTGTCTTTAAATGTAATATCCAGTTATGTATGACTGTTTCATAATGTCATACCAACTTTGACTGGAGTAGGTCCGATAGTTTTTCAGATATTGTAGTAAACGTCGGTATCTTAAATTACCTTAAATGCTCCATGTCAACAGGCTGAGTCAGAATTAGTCATATTTGGTTTCTTCAAAGCGATCAATCATAGATTATAATCATTTGTTACCATAATTCATTCAGTAATTCAAAGCACATATTTTTAGAATAATTTTGAAAATTCAATATTGAAAATACTAAATCGTAGATTGGTTGGATATCGATGATGAATGTGTTTATGTATAGTCATTTTACACATCATATTGATGTTAAAGATTTGAGACGCCAATTTGATATGAAATAGCATTCTCCACACTCCATTCTGGATGCCTACAAGGGAGAACTGCACTGGACCACGGTAGCTGCTCAATGATTGCTACTAATTGTTTGGGGCAAGTTCGTACCTGCTGTGCTGCATTGAGGTCCTTGACATAGTTGACATTCAGGTCCCCCGTCAGGATCAGCCCCTTGATGTGGTCCGACTTATACTGGGGAGGTAAAAGTCACAATGTAAAACAATCCTCATTTTAGCAAGGATCTATACCTCACCAACTGCTCTACAGTTGTCTTCAGTACAACCCATGAGCAGATGAAGCATGTAAAATGTGTCCAAGTTGAAGGGACCTACGTCAATACTTGGAGTTAGCCAAGGTTCAACACAACTGAAAATGATGAAAATTGAAGGAATATGCAGGGACCAAGCTTTTACTTCAAAGCAATGGTAAGTTTGACACATCAAAGTTCAACACACCAGTGTTTGACTGTATAAGCACATGCAACTGGAGAGTTCGAACATTACTTATTCCCATGGAAGTAAAAAGAATAATGGTTTAACTTAAACAAGAGAACACATGACACCATCACTGTTTACATGAGACGATGTAGTACAACCTTGCTTAGAGAGCACCTGGTGGTTTTACCTTCAGTGAGATAGAGGTAACCTAGCTTAGCTTGGGTGAAGTATGTATGTATTACAGACGTTCTGTCAGGGCTAACTCTCACCTGTAGGAGAGTCCGGAGATAGAGGAGAGCATCACCTGGTCGGTTCATGTCATTCACCAGCATCAGGGCCATGTTAAACAGAGCGCTCGGGAAGTTCTCCCTAATCTGTCAACATAACAAAACATCATTGCCATGTTAAACAGAGCGCTTGGGAAGTTCTCCCTAATCTGTCAACATAACAAAACATCAGACCCATGTTAAACAGAGCGCTTGGGAAGTTCTCCCTAATCTGTCAACATAACAAAACATCAGGGCCATGTTAAACAGAGCGCTCGGGAAGTTCTCCCTAATCTGTCAACATAACAAAACATCAGGGACATGTTAAACAGCGCTTGGGAAGTTCTCCCTAATCTGTCAACATAACAAAACATCAGGGCCATGTTAAACAGAGCGCTTGGAAAGTTCTCCCTAATCTGTCAACATAACAAAACATCAGGGCCATGTTAAACAGAGCGCTCGGGAAGTTCTCCCTAATCTGTCAACATAACAAAACATCAGGGCCATGTTAAACAGAGCGCTTGGGAAGTTCTCCCTAATCTGTCAACATAACAAAACATCAGGGCCATGTTAAACAGAGCGCTCGGGAAGTTCTCCCTAATCTGTCAACATAACAAAACATCAGGGCCATGTTAAACAGAGCGCTTGGGAAGTTCTCCCTAATCTGTCAACATAACAAAACATCAGGGCCATGTTAAACAGAGCGCTCGGGAAGTTCTCCCTAATCTGTCAACATAACAAAACATCAAGGCCATGTTAAACAGAGCGCTCGGGAAGTTCTCTCTAATCTGTCAACATAACAAAACATCAGGGCCATGTTAAACAGAGCGCTTGGAAAGTTCTCCCTAATCTGTCAACATAACAAAACATCAGGGCCATGTTAAACAGAGCGCTCGGGAAGTTCTCCCTAATCTGTCAACATAACAAAACATCAGGGCCATGTTAAACAGAGTGCTTGGGAAGTTCTCCCTAATCTGTCAACATAACAAAACATCAGGGCCATGTTAAACAGAGCGCTCGGGAAGTTCTCCCTAATCTGTCAACATAACAAAACATCAGGGCCATGTTAAACAGAGCGCTCGGGAAGTTCTCCCTAATCAGTCAACATAACAAAACATCAGGGCCATGTTAAACAGAGTGCTTGGGAAGTTCTCCCTAATCTGTCAACATAACAAAACATCAGGGCCATGTTAAACAGAGCGCTTGGGAAGTTCTCTCTAATCTGTCAACATAACAAAACATCAGGGCCATGTTAAACAGAGCGCTTGGAAAGTTCTCCCTAATCTGTCAACATAACAAAACATCAGGGCCATGTTAAACAGAGTGCTTGGGAAGTTCTCCCTAATCTGTCAACATAACAAAACATCAGGGCCATGTTAAACAGAGCGCTTGGAAAGTTCTCCCTAATCTGTCAACATAACAAAACATCAGGGCCATGTTAAACAGAGCGCTTGGAAAGTTCTCCCTAATCTGTCAACATAACAAAACATCAGGGCCATGTTAAACAGAGTGCTTGGGAAGTTCTCCCTAATCTGTCAACATAACAAAACATCAGGGCCATGTTAAACAGAGTGCTTGGGAAGTTCTCCCTAATCAGTCAACATAACAAAACATCAGGGCCATGTTAAACAGAGTGCTTGGGAAGTTCTCTCTAATCTGTCAACATAACAAAACATCAGGGCCATGTTAAACAGAGCGCTTGGGAAGTTCTCCCTAATCTGTCAACATAACAAAACATCAGGGCCATGTTAAACAGAGTGCTTGGGAAGTTCTCTCTAATCTGTCAACATAACAAAACATCAGGGCCATGTTAAACAGAGTGCTTGGGAAGTTCTCTCTAATCTGTCAACATAACAAAACATCAGGGCCATGTTAAACAGAGCGCTTGGGAAGTTCTCCCTAATCTGTCAACATAACAAAACATCAGGGCCATGTTAAACAGAGCGCTTGGAAAGTTCTCCCTAATCTGTCAACATAACAAAACATCAGGGCCATGTTAAACAGAGCGCTTGGAAAGTTCTCCCTTATCTGTCAACATAACAAAACATCAGGGCCATGTTAAACAGAGTGCTTGGGAAGTTCTCCCTTATCTGTCAACATAACAAAACATCAGGGCCATGTTAAACAGAGTGCTTGGGAAGTTCTCCCTAATCTGTCAACATAACAAAACATCAGGGCCATGTTAAACAGAGCGCTTGGGAAGTTCTCCCTAATCTGTCAACATAACAAAACATCAGGGCCATGTTAAACAGAGCGCTCGGGAAGTTCTCCCTAATCTGTCAACATAACAAAACATCAGGGCCATGTTAAACAGAGTGCTTGGGAAGTTCTCCCTAATCTGTCAACATAACAAAACATCAGGGCCATGTTAAACAGAGTGCTTGGGAAGTTCTCCCTTATCTGTCAACATAACAAAACATCAGGGCCATGTTAAACAGAGCGCTCGGGAAGTTCTCCCTAATCAGTCAACATAACAAAACATCAGGGCCATGTTAAACAGAGCGCTCGGGAAGTTCTCCCTAATCAGTCAACATAACAAAACATCAGGGCCATGTTAAACAGAGTGCTTGGGAAGTTCTCCCTAATCTGTCAACATAACAAAACATCAGGGCCATGTTAAACAGAGCGCTTGGGAAGTTCTCCCTAATCTGTCAACATAACAAAACATCAGGGCCATGTTAAACAGAGCGCTTGGGAAGTTCTCCCTAATCTGTCAACATAACAAAACATCAGAGCCATGTTAAACAGAGTGCTTGGGAAGTTCTCCCTAATCTGTCAACATAACAAAACATCAGGGCCATGTTAAACAGAGCCCTTGGGAAGTTCTCCCTAATCTGTCAACATAACAAAACATCAGGGCCATGTTAAACAGAGCGCTTGGAAAGTTCTCCCTAATCTGTCAACATAACAAAACATCAGGGCCATGTTAAACAGAGTGCTTGGGAAGTTCTCCCTAATCTGTCAACATAACAAAACATCAGGGCCATGTTAAACAGAGCGCTTGGAAAGTTCTCCCTAATCAGTCAACATAACAAAACATCAGGGCCATGTTAAACAGAGCGCTTGGAAAGTTCTCCCTAATCAGTCAACATAACAAAACATCAGGGCCATGTTAAACAGAGCGCTCGGGAAGTTCTCCCTAATCTGTCAACATAACAAAACATCAGGGCCATGTTAAACAGAGCGCTTGGGAAGTTCTCCCTAATCTGTCAACATAACAAAACATCAGGGCCATGTTAAACAGAGCGCTTGGGAAGTTCTCCCTAATCTGTCAACATAACAAAACATCAGGGCCATGTTAAACAGAGCGCTCGGGAAGTTCTCCCTAATCTGTCAACATAACAAAACATCAGGGACATGTTAAACAGAGCGCTTGGGAAGTTCTCCCTAATCTGTCAACATAACAAAACATCAGGGCCATGTTAAACAGAGCGCTTGGAAAGTTCTCCCTAATCTGTCAACATAACAAAACATCAGGGCCATGTTAAACAGAGCGCTTGGAAAGTTCTCCCTAATCTGTCAACATAACAAAACATCAGGGCCATGTTAAACAGAGCGCTCGGGAAGTTCTCCCTAATCTGTCAACATAACAAAACATCAGGGCCATGTTAAACAGAGCGCTCAGGAAGTTCTCCCTAATCAGTCAACATAACAAAACATCAGGGCCATGTTAAACAGAGTGCTTGGGAAGTTCTCCCTAATCTGTCAACATAACAAAACATCAGGGCCATGTTAAACAGAGCGCTTGGGAAGTTCTCCCTAATCTGTCAACATAACAAAACATCAGGGCCATGTTAAACAGAGCGCTTGGAAAGTTCTCCCTAATCTGTCAACATAACAAAACATCAGGGCCATGTTAAACAGAGCGCTTGGGAAGTTCTCCCTAATCTGTCAACATAACAAAACATCAGGGCCATGTTAAACAGAGCGCTTGGGAAGTTCTCCCTAATCTGTCAACATAACAAAACATCAGGGCCATGTTAAACAGAGCGCTTGGAAAGTTCTCCCTAATCTGTCAACATAACAAAACATCAGGGCCATGTTAAACAGAGTGCTTGGGAAGTTCTCCCTAATCTGTCAACATAACAAAACATCAGGGCCATGTTAAACAGAGTGCTTGGGAAGTTCTCCCTAATCAGTCAACATAACAAAACATCAGGGCCATGTTAAACAGAGTGCTTGGGAAGTTCTCTCTAATCTGTCAACATAACAAAACATCAGGGCCATGTTAAACAGAGCGCTTGGGAAGTTCTCCCTAATCTGTCAACATAACAAAACATCAGGGCCATGTTAAACAGAGTGCTTGGGAAGTTCTCCCTAATCTGTCAACATAACAAAACATCAGGGCCATGTTAAACAGAGTGCTTGGGACGTTCTCCCTAATCTGTCAACATAACAAAACATACCATTAGGTCCATTGTCAGATAACATTAGGTCCATTGTCACATACCATGAACTCCATTGTCACATAACATTAGGTCCATTGTCACATATCATTAGGTCCATTGTCACATAACATCAGGTCTAGTGTCACACAATATCAGGTCCTCTGTCACACACTACAAAGTCCACTGTCACACAATATCAGGGTCCCGGTCACACAATATCAGGTCCTTTGGCACACAATACCAGGTCCTCTGTCACACAATATCAGGTCCTCTGTCACACAATATCAGGTCCTCTGTCACACAATATCAGGTCCTCTGTCACACAATACCAGGTCCACTGTCACACAATATCAGGTCCACTATTACACAATATCAGGTCCTCTGTCACACAATACCAGGTCCTCTGTCACACAATACCAGGTCCTCTGTCACACAATACCAGGTCCTCAGTCACACCATATCAGATCCTCTGTCACACAATACCAGGTCCTCTGTCACACAATCATAATTCCACTGTCACACAATCACAATTTAATTGTCACACAATCCCAATTCTTCTGTCGCACAATCACAATTCCACTGTCACGCAATCAAAATTCCACTGTCTTACAATCACAATTCTACTGTCACATAATCACAATTCTACTGTCATACAATCACAATTCCACTTTCACGAAATCACAATCCCACTGTCAATCTCAGACCTACTGTCAAACAATCTCTAAGCCACGTTCACATAACATCAGGTCCACTGTCAAATAATCCAGGTCCACTGTCAAATAATCCAGGTCCACTGTCAAATAATCTCAGGTCCACTGTCAAATAATCCAGGTCCACTGTCAAATAATCCAGGTCCACTGTCAAATAATCTCAGGTCCACTGTCAAATAATCCAGGTCCACTGTCAAATAATCCAGGTCCACTGTCAAATAATCTCAGGTCCACTGTCAAATAATCCAGGTCCACTGTCAAATAATCCAGGTCCACTGTCAAATAATCTCAGGTCCACTGTCAAATAATCTCAGGTCCACTGTTCATAATCTCAGGGTCAGTGTGATGTTAACTCAAACCTTCAAATGAAGATAAAGATAAACATGTAAGAGACATTTCCTTCATAATCCCCTATTAGTTGATGACTTGTTACAAATTGGACATAGGCCCTATCACTCCTTTGCTACGTCCCTTCCTAGGTCTGTAATGCTACAGTGTGTCCTACAGCTTGCTGCAAGGCTCACCTCCAGGGCTCGCTTGAAGTATTTCTCTGCCGCTATAAAGTCCTTGTCATCCATCGCCAGCATAGCTAGGTTAAAGTGTATCTTGGAGTCCTCTGGATCAGCGTCCAACAGCTTCTTCAACCTGCAGACACCAAGATCACATGGAGAGTTACCGTCCATATTGAAGAAAGGTGAGACTCTTGTTACCAAGTAGTACCAGCAGTGTTTCACCACAAACTCAAGGAGTTCTTTTAGAAAGAGAAATTGCTTCTTAAGGGGTCTGCGTCACCCCTGTCAATGAAGACCCTGGTCAGTATCACCCCTGTCAGTGAAGACCCCAGTCTGTGTCACCCCTGTCAGTGAAGACCTGGTCTGTGTCACCCCTGTCAGTGAAGACCTGGTCTGTGTCACTCCTGTCTGTGAAGACCTGGTCTGTGTCACCCCTGTCAGTGAAGACCTGGTCTGTCACCCCTGTCAGTGAAGACCTGGTCTGTGTCACCCCTGTCAGTGAAGACCTGGTCTGTGTCACCCCTGTCAGTGAAGACCCCAGGCTGTCACTCCTGTAAGTGAAGACTTGGTCTGTCACCCTTGTCAGTGAAGACCTGGTCTGTGTCACCCCTGTCAGTGAAGACCTGGTCTGTGTCACCCCTGTCAGTGAAGACCTGGTCTGTGTCACTCCTGTCAGTGAAGACTTGGTCTGTCACCGCTGTCAGTGAAGACCCCAGTCTGCGTCACCCCTGTCAGTGAAGACCCCAGTCTGTGTCACCCCTGTCAGTGAAGACCTGGTCTGTGTCACCCCTGTCAGTGAAGACCCCAGTCTGTCACTCCTGTAAGTGAAGACTTGGTCTGTCACCGCTGTTAGTGAAGACCCCAGTCTGTGTCACCCCTGTCAGTGAAGACCTGGTCTGTGTCACCCCTGTCAGTGAAGACCTGGTCTGTCACCCCTGTCAGTGAAGACTTGGTCTGTCACCCCTGTCAGTGAAGACCTGGTCTGTCACCCCTGTCAGTGAAGACCTGGTCTGTCACCCCTGTCAGTGAAGACCTGGTCAGTATCACCCCTCTCAGTGAAGACCCCAGTCTGTGTCACCCCTGTCAGTGAAGACCTGGTCTGTGTCACCCCTGTCAGCGAAGACCTGGTCTGTCACCCCTGTCAGTGAAGACTTGGTCTGTCACCCCTGTCAGTGAAGACCTGGTCTGTGTCACCCCTGTCAGTAAAGACGTGGTCTGTCACCCCTGTCAGTGAAGACCTGGTCTGTCACCCCTGTCAGTGAAGACCTGGTCAGTATCACCCCTCTCAGTGAAGACCCCAGTCTGTGTCACCCCTGTCAGTGAAGACCTGGTCTGTGTCACCCCTGTCAGTAAAGACTTGGTCTGTCACCCCCGTCAGTGAAGACCTGGTCTGTGTCACCCCTGTCAGTGAAGACCTGGTCTGTGTCACCCCTGTCAGTGAAGACCTGGTCTGTGTCACCCCTGTCAGTGAAGACCCCAGTGTGTCACTCCTGTAAGTGAAGACTTGGTCTGTCACCCCTGTCAGTGAAGACCTGGTCTGTGTCACCCCTGTCAGTGAAGACCTGGTCTGTGTCACCCCTGTCAGTGAAGACCTGGTCTGTGTCACTCCTGTCAGTGAAGACTTGGTCTGTCACCGCTGTCAGTGAAGACCCCAGTCTGCGTCACCCCTGTCAGTGAAGACCCCAGTCTGTGTCACCCCTGTCAGTGAAGACCTGGTCTGTCACTCCTGTAAGTGAAGACTTGGTCTGTCACCGCTGTTAGTGAAGACCCCAGTCTGTGTCACCCCTGTCAGTGAAGACCTGGTCTGTGTCACCCCTGTCAGTGAAGACCTGGTCTGTCACCCCTGTCAGTGAAGACTTGGTCTGTCACCCCTGTCAGTGAAGACCTGGTCTGTGTCACCCCTGTCAGTAAAGACCTGGTCTGTCACCCCTGTCAGTGAAGACCTGGTCTGTCACCCCTGTCAGTGAAGACCTGGTCAGTATCACCCCTCTCAGTGAAGACCCCAGTCTGTGTCACCCCTGTCAGTGAAGACCTGGTCTGTGTCACCCCTGTCAGCGAAGACCTGGTCTGTCACCCCTGTCAGTGAAGACTTGGTCTGTCACCCCTGTCAGTGAAGACCTGGTCTGTGTCATCCCTCTCAGTGAAGACCCCAGTCTGTGTCACCCCTGTCAGTGAAGACCTGGTCTGTGTCACCCCTGTCAGTAAAGACTTGGTCACCCCTGTCAGTGAAGACCTGGTCTGTCACCCCGGTCAGTGAAGACCTGGTCTGTGTCACCCCTGTCAGTGAAGACTTGGTCTGTCACCCCTGTCAGTGAAGACCTGGTCTGTGTCACCCCTGTCAGTGAAGACCTGGTCTGTGTCACCCCTGTTAGTGAAGACCTGGTCTGTGTCACTCCTGTCAGTGAAGACTTGGTCTGTCACTCCTGTAAGTGAAGACCTGGTCTGTCATTGCTGTCAGTGAAGACCTGGTCTGTCACCCCTGTCAGTGAAGACCTGGTCTGTGTCACCCCTGTCAGTGAAGACCTAGTCTGTGTCACCCCTGTCAGTGAAGACTTGGTCTGTCACCCCTGTCAGTGAAGACCTGGTCTGACACCCCTGTCAGTGAAAACCTGGTCAGTATCACCCCTGTCAGTTCAAAATAGCCCACACATATGTGCAGCACCAACTCCCACCTTCTGTAGGACTCGGGCCTATCCCTGGCATTTCCCCCTTCCTGCAGCAATATTGCCGAGTTGAACAACGTTTGCTGAAACAAAGCCAACATTGAGAACAGGTTCAACATTATGAACTTCTAACATTATAACCTCATAAAGGCTTAATATGTAAGAATTACTCACATGTCAAGAATAGAAACTTGAACAAATGACGAGTATAAAGGTCATTCCTTGAATACTGAATTTCTTTTATAAGAAACCTATAATTAGTACACGTATGTGAAAATCTACTTACGATGCACAACAAAATGTCGGCTCAATCACCGTTACCATAAATGCCTGTCTCGAACATATCTGATGATTCCTTTCAACTACTGACTCCAGTGAGAAATGTTCAACTGAATCAACTGAGTTATGAAATTAAGTATCTGATTTAGTGATTTATTTTAAATCACATGAAAAACACACAAATATAATGTTCTATTTTATCATGTTTATGCATGTCTTATTTTCTGTAAAAGAAAGTGATATGGCAACTGTGTGTTGGAAAAGTCTTGCTGACCGTGTGGTCTGGGTTGCGCACTAGGGCTGCCTCGAAGTATCTGCGGGCCTCCCCAATCTGCTTCAGCTCCAGACTGACCACACCCAGCTGTGGAGTAACACGTTCCATCATCATTGTGATAGAAAATAAACTTGTAAAAGTTGGCACACAGGCATCTTCCTAGGGCAATGGAGTGAACTGACTATAAAAGTCCTGTTTCCACCCTTGGTGAACTAAACTGGCATTTCGAAGTTATATTTTGGATGGACTAACAAATCTTGTAATAAAATTGACATCCGGGCGACTGCTGTACAGATTTTGGCCAATTGAAGGAATTGAAAAGCATGTGTGCTATCATCTGATTCAATAGATATTTTCCAAATCTTTTTCAATGTGCTACAATCCACATGCACTTGGTATCAGTGAGGCAGGGAAGGTAAACCTTATCTTTGCTTAACTTGATCAGATCACCGCGATTTTGTTTCGAGATAATGAAAGAGATTTGAGAGGTGGAATCTGATTGGTCAATAGGAGATCATAGAAGAAACATAACTCATAATGGCTACTAGAGGTAATGAATTCTCTGATGAAATCCTCCTTGGGGCACTTATTGCATTTTCCTTGCTCAAGAAAATCTACATGACATAGTTGTAACCATTTTCCTTAATAAAAAATGTTACCACACAAAAAACTTCGTTTTTGTATGATATACGACCACCCTTACGGGGCCTCACCCCCATCGGCGCCTCACGCCAGGGGGAGCAACTCTCACCCAAATCACATTCCATATGTCGAATGCTGACGGAATGTGGGGAGGTGGGTGGCCGTGCCCCAAGGAGGATTTCATCAGAGAATTCATAACCTCTACAGGTTTGTAAAATTCTCTTTCTGATTAAATCCTCCTTGGGGCACTTATTGCATCAAGACAGACTCCCAAAGATAATCTAGGAAGTGGCATCCGTCAGAAACAGGCGTAAATAAATACATCGTATTTGATTATTCAACAGAATAAAATATTGAGTTCAATAAATGGAACCAACCTTATCGTGAGGCACCACCGTCGAAAGGCGGGGGCTAGAGACAGGGCGTGGTCGACCATATATTATGATAAAGCCTGTTTTTGCGGCTTGTCATAAGTTGAGAACTCGAAACACCTCCCACCCACCCCACACTTTTTTTGAACAAGTGATATAGGGGCGTAGATCACGAGAGACCATAACCAGCGCTGAGCTAGGCCAGAGGGTACCCGAGGATCGAAGGAGCGCGTGCGCAAAATACGAGTATTATCGAGTAGTAAGGACTGATATTTATCGACCGCAGAAGATAAATTCCGGACCATTACTGAGCAGTATAACCGGAGGACTGTCTAAAATCTCGAATGCTCAATCGGCTAGAGATTAGAACTTTGCCCCGTTCGGAGAACTGACTGACCAAACCGAGTACGCTCGCTTGAGTGTTTGTCGAGTTGGTAAGGTTTGATGAATCGTGCTCGGCTGGCTCCAAATAGCCGCAGAGCAGATCTGCTCAATGTGCAGAGCCGCGGCATACGCTTTTGACGCAGCCACTGCTCTAACCTAATGAGCCTTCAACCTGGTAGGGGGGTCCCTGCCTGTAAGCGTATACGCTGTACAAATGGTTGAACTATCCACCTCGAGATAGATTGTTTACTCGCAGGTGAGCCAACCTTCCTACCGCCGTAACAGCAAAATAGTTGGTTATCCTTACGGACACCAATATTTCTGCTGATATAGGCCTTGAGAGTCGTGCGGACATCCAAGACATGAGCATGTCTTGCAGTGGTCCCCGACGAGGAAGGCTGTGAAAGAGCAGGTAGCTCAATAGGAGCCGTTCACGTGGAAGCGTGTGCGACACTTTGACGGTAAGAGTCCGGTAGTCGAAAACTGACTCTGTCCCGGTGATATTTATCGACCGCATGGAAGACAGTTATTTCGGGATCGGCTGACATAACACAAATGTCGCTTACCCGTCTGCCGGACGTTACCACCACAAGGAACGCCGTCTCCCAGCTCAACAGCTGAAGAGAGAGAGACGACAGATCCCGAAAGGAAGGACCGGACAGCCAATCGAGAATGATTGACAAGTCCCAAGGGGGACTGATCCGCCGGACTGGCGGTCAGATCCTGTCCACACCTGCTAAAAAGCGCTGCACTAATGGGTGTGCACCCAGAAGTGCCCCGTCGACAGTGACGTGAAAAGCTGCGATAGCTGTAGAGTACCCCCGGACTGTTGATGCGGCCAGGCCGTCATCTAGTCGCGACTGGAGAAACTCAAGCACAGATATGAGATCTGCAGAAAAAAGGATCTGCAATCCCTCTATCGACACACCAGGGCGCATAGCAGGCCTATCTATCGTACTGAACGTTTGTCGAATCCCCCCGCGAAGCCAGTATTGTGTCTGCAACTCGTGCAGGAATACCGCTCTTCTGGAGGCGATTCCTGACAGTGGCCAAGCCACCCACTGAATCCTGGGATTCGGGTGGAGGGCCCCGTTCTGGGATAGGAGGTGCGGTCATAAAGGTAATATAACAGGAGGCTGAGCCAGAAACCTGAGTATTACTTGAAACCCACTCTGCGCCGACTAAAGAGGTGCCAGGAGCACAATTAGTCGCGCAGGCTGAGTGCTTAGCTGAGACAGGACCTTGGAAATCAGAGGTACTGGGGGGAATGTCCACAGAATTCTGTCCGTCCAATCTAGCTGGAAGGCGTCCGGAGCCACCGACCCCGGGTCGTGGACTCGGGAGCAGAACGTTGGTGTCTGGTGATTCATCCCAGACGCAAACAGATCCACCTGTAACGGCCTGTATAACATGGAGAAAATCCCGAATATCCCCGGGTCGAGCCTCCACTCGTGAGGAGCGAGGATCCGGCGAGACAGAGCGTCCGTACGGACGTTGTCCACCCCCGGGAGATAAACAGGTAGCACCCTGATATCGTGAGAGTCGCACTATAGTAGGAACTGTCTTTCGTCGAAGCGACGGAGACGCCGTTCCCCGCTGCTTCCGGATGTAAGTCAACGCCGTTTGGTTGTCCATCTCTAGACGAACCACTTGGCCACGAAGCAGACCCGGGAAGCGTTGGAACACCCACCTGACCGCTCTCAGTTCTAGCACATTGATATGCAGTTTGATCTCCTGCTGGGACCATAGTCCCGAGGCAGTGTGATCATTCAGAACGCCTCCCCAGCCGAAGAGTGTCTGTTTGAACTGTGAGAGACGGAACGGGAGTGTCGAGGGGGAGCCCCCGGGACAGATTCCCGACCTCGTTCCACCACTGGAGGTGTGTAATGAGCCACTACGGAGTCTCGAGCACAGTCTCGAGATCTTCCGAGTTCGCCCAAAGTCGACAGAGTGCTTGTTGAATGGGACTCATTCTCAAGCGCCCCGCCAGACCAAATCCACTGTCGCCGCCATGTTGTCCAGTAACTGGAGCTATGTACGAGCAGTGTGACTTGCGCTTAAGGGACTTGATATCTTGTGACAGAGATACACGTCCTCTCACCGTGTTGAAATTAGCTGCTAGGAAGACTAGATTCTGAGTGGGGCTCAGATCTGACTTCTTGAGATTGACCTTCCACCCTAGAGTGATCAGAATATCTATCACTTGTTGTGTAGCTATCTGACTCAGGGATTGCAATCGAGCTCTTAGTAACCAGTCGTCGAGGTACGGATGGCAGAACCGACCTTTTGACCTGGCCACTTGGGCGGGAATCAACATCAGCTTGGTGAACACCCTCGGGGCCGTAGAGATCCCGAATGGTAGAACCCTGAACTGATAACACCTCCCGTCGAAAGAAAACCTCAGGTATTTCTTGAACTCGGGGTGTATTGGTATGTGGAGATTGGCTAACGTCAATAGACTTAAATACGCCTTTCTCCTGTCTCGACAGGTGAGATCAATGTTTGGTAACTAGGAAACAAGTCGAGTAGAAGCCCTAGCTTTCCTGTCCCTCGGGACCCGGTTCGATCGCAGCTTTCATAAGAAGTGCGTCGACCTCGGCACGGAGGAATTCCGCCTTCTCTCGGGTAGCAGGCACCGGAGTGTGCTTTCTCCCGGAGAAGGGGAGGGGCGGATGATGTTTCCACCGAGGCAAATGGCCATCCCTTAAAATGGACGGGGTCCGGGGATTGTGATGTAACTGTCTCCGATTCCTTCAGGAATAGAGCCAGTCGGCCGCCTATGGGGACATCCGGCTGTCGGCAGTGGACCCCAGCTGTCGGCAGTTCGATAACTTGCGACTGTGGGTTCACCCGGGGCTCTTCAGGCGCTAATGGGAACCCATCGTTCCCAGCCCCGCGAAAAAGCTGTTGGCCTCGACCAGCCGCCTTGCCCCGGCCCGTGCCTCTCTTGCTCCTCCCGGCGCCCTTATACCTGAAGGAAGCGGCGGCTTACAAGCAGGTCTGGACGTCTGACCCGTGCGTTAGCGTAGGAGGGCACAATTGGAGAGGCCCGCTTACGCGGTTTTAACGCTTGGTACCTCCAACAAGGCCTTATGAGTCTTTGATGGAAGTATACAATTGAGCGGCCTCTCGGACCATCTGCTGAGCCCCAGGGAAGAGGGTGGCACCCTCTTATACGGCAAAGCAAGTAGGTCTTGGCGTGTGTAAGTCGAGTATTTAGATACCGACATCCACCGCCTGCGCATGCCCATAACAGCGCACATCATCTGCGATGCACAGCTACGAATAGCGTCCCGTTAGTTGCGCGGCCGACTCCGAAGAGTCGGCCGGCCCCTCTCCCGCTAACTCCCTCCCTGGACAATCCTGTCCCGCACGTGCCTCTGCACCCGGCCCGAGGGAACCCACCTGGCACCGGGCTAGGTATCCACTAGTGGAAGCCTCGGCCTCGGAAGAGGCGTCTGGCTCCACTGGGGAAAATTGTGCGTCGGTAGTGCAAGGGCCGGCGCCTGCCACCACTACGCTGGGGAGCGACCTCGAGCCAGAGCCGAAGCTCGGTCTCGGATCGTCCCCGAGACAAAGGGAACCAACCTGGCTCCGGGGTAGGTATCCACTAGTGGAAGCCTCGGCCTCGGAAGAGGCATCTGGCTCCGCTAGGGAAAATTGTGCGTCGGTTGTGCACGGGCCGGCGTCCGCCACCACTACGCTGGGAAGCGACCTCGAGCCGGAGCCGAAGCTCGGTCTCGGATCGTCCCCGAGACCAAGGGAACCCCCCTGGCTCCGGGCTACGAATCCACTAGTGAAAGCCTCGGCCTCGGAAGAGGCGTCTGGCTCCGCTAGGGAAAATTGTGCGTCGGTAGTGCACGGGCCGGCGCCCGCCACCCCTCTGCTGGGGAGCGACCTCGAGCCGGAGCCGAAGCCCGGTCTCGGATCGTCCCCGAGACCAAGTGGCCTGCCTCGGCCGACGCCGGGCATAACACTGATCTCGAAGCCGCGTCCGGCGCCGACAACGGGGAAGGCTCAGCCCGTAGCTCCTGCCGGAGCCGAGACTTCATCTCCTCCATCATCAACGCCATCGGCGACTTAAGTAACGCAGAACAGTCTGCCAAAGACAGTGCAGGAGAGGGTGCAGTGCTTACTACGGGGACCCTCGAGCCTTCTCCCCCGGCCCCCGGAGAGGGAGCGGGGGAGACAATCTCGGCAGCTTTTTTACCCTTTTTAGATGGGGAGGGGGGGATGTCTTAGTAGATCTGATATCTACCCCCGCCTTTAATAGACCTCTTTAAAGTGGAACAAGTCAACTTGTCTCTTTTGGGGGGTAAAGGCAATGTCCTCCGCTAGACATATTAGGCAGCGTTCGTGCCTGTCTTAGAACAACCCGTACACAGTTTGAAGGTCTTTGTAAACAAGACCGTAATTTCTGAGGTGGGCGGGAAGGGTATTAACGTCAACACGTCTGTCTCTTACAGATGTCATAAGGAAAGTGATTTGGGTGAGAGTTGCTCCCCCTGGCGTGAGGCGCTGTTGGGGGTGAGGCCCCGTAAGGGTGGTCGTATATCATACAAAAACGAAGTTTTTTGTGTGGTAACATTTTTTATTAAGGAAAATGGTTACAACTATGTCATGTAGATTTTCTTGAGCAAGGAAAATGCAATAAGTGCCCCAAGGAGGATTTAATCAGAAAGAGAATAAGATAGTGGAAGAAGTTCTACTGTCAGTTATATGTCACTATCGTGGGAATGATTACTCACATTATAATAGATGTCAGCATTGTCGTCGTCCACCTTGAGGGCCTGCTGGTACACCTGCTTAGCCTCCTCTCTCCTACAACACATGACGCACATCAGACATATATGTCTACCTGAGAATACATCAGACATAGAGCTTCATGTCTACCTGAACACATATCAGACATAGAGTTCCATGTCTACCAGAACACACATCAGACAAAGAGCTCCATGTCCACCAGAACACACATCAGACAAAGAGCTCCATGTCCACCAGAACACACATCAGACAAAGAGCTCCATGTCCACCAGAACACACATCTGACAAAGAGCTCCATGTCTACCAGAACACACATCAGACAAAGAGCTCCATGTCTACCAGAACACACATCAGACAAAGAGCTCCATGTCCACCAGAACACACATCACACATCAGACAAAGAGCTCCATGTCTACCAGAACACTCATCAGACAAAGAGCTCCATGTCTATCAGAACACACATCAGACAAAGAGCTCCATGTCTACCAGAACACACAAGTAAGGTTACTTTTCTATCTCCATGACTCACTTGCCCAACTTGACCAGAACATCCCCTCGATTGATGTAGCCTTGGATGTAGTCAGACCTCATTGACACCGCTGTCCTCAGCAACTGCACACAGATACCAGCATCAGCAACAAAGGAAACACTCTAAGGAAGACTCTTAACAGCTTTAACAATACTAGGATATTCTCTCACTTGCCTTGAATGACAGCAACTGGGATATTTGAGACCTCAGCTAGCCAAGACTTACATCATCTACAATCTGGCCATGCCAGCGACCTGGATGTTTGTCTGGAACACCAGCTATGTAAGACTTACATCATCTGCCTCCTGCAGTCTGTCTGGGTTCTTGGAGACCAGGCTGGCCAGATTCAGGTAAACATTCAGGTGGTTGGGGGCAATCCGGGTCGTGTAGCTCTTACCTGCAGGGAATAGTCATCATCTGGAGTCATTGTGATAACTACTGACTCCCCACAACCCATTCTTTACTTGTCATCTGCCACTTTCCATTGCATAGCACCAAAGATGTTAGTCAAAAGTCTATTAAAAATGGAATGGTGTGTTAAAAGGTCAAATTATTTTTCAGACCAATTAAGAATGCTTGTGGCAACCGTTATGAGAATATGGCACAAAATCCTAAGACTGACATAACGGCATGGAGAGTGCATCAGGGGGACAGCAGCATACTTGTCATGTTTGTTTGTTTGTTGTTTTATGCCGCACTCAGCAATATTCCAGCTATATGATGGCGGTCTGTAAATAACCTAGGCAGCTCCCCAGGGAGTTGAGAATAATAACTGGAATACAAACGAATTCACTGGTCTGGGAACAAATAAAACTGCATTTGAGCAGATACTAGTACCTGGATACCTGCAGTATATAATAATAATAATAATAATAATAATAATAATAATAATAATACCAGGTATAACTGGGGGAAAGAGAGCCAGGGCACTCCTGTAAGCTTTCTCTGCTTCCTGGGTTCTGTTCAAGGTGCTCAGCGTTCGACCAACATTTATATGTGCACCAATGTCATCAGGCTGAACACTGCAAATATAAAAACAAAACTGCCAATACATATCACACTGTTACAAGACATCATAGAGCACCTGATGGAATACCCTAGCAACTAATGCAAGAGAACATTGGACAGGACACAGGTTCCACTTGCTCACCTGATGGCTGTCTGGAAGTACTACAGACCTTGACCTGTTCACCTGATTGCTGTCTAGAAGTACTCCAGGGCCTTGACCTGTTCACCTGATTGCTGTCTGAAAGTACTCCAGGCCTTGACCTGTTCACCTGATGGCTGTCTAGAAGTACTCCAGGGCCTTGACCTGTTCACCTGATTGCTGTCTGTAAGTACTCCAGGCCTTGAGTTGCTCACCTGACAGCTGTCTGAAAGTACTTCAGGCCTTGACCTGTTCACCTGATGGCTGTCTGGAAGTACTCCAGGCCTTGACCTGTTCACCTGATGGCTGTCTGGAAGTACTCCAGGGCCTTTACCTGTTCACCTGATGGCTGTCTGGAAGTACTCCAGGGCCTTTACCTGTTCACCTGATGGCTGTCTGGAAGTACTCCAGGCCTTGACCTGTTCACCTGATGGCTGTCTGGAAGTACTCCAGGGCCTTTACCTGTTCACCTGATGGCTGTCTGGAAGTACTCCAGGGCCTTGACCTGTTCACCTGATTGCTGTCTGAAAGTACTCCAGGCCTTGAGTTGCTCACCTGACAGCTGTCTGAAAGTACTTCAGGCCTTGACCTGTTCACCTGATGGCTGTCTGGAAGTACTCCAGGCCTTGACCTGTTCACCTGATGGCTGTCTGGAAGTACTCCAGGGCCTTTACCTGTTCACCTGATGGCTGTCTGGAAGTACTCCAGGCCTTGACCTGTTCACCTGATGGCTGTCTGGAAGTCTTTCAGACCTTGACCTGCTCACCTGATGGCTGTCTGAAAGTGCTCCAGGGCCCTGAGTAGCTCACCTGACAGCTGTCTCGAAGTATTCCAGGGCCTCGCTGTACTTTTCCACCTTCTCCAGGGCGTGGCCCACATTGTTGAACAGCTTGGCATTCTCCTGGTTGACTTTCAGTCCTGATTTGAACAGCGTGTACTCAGACGCCCTGACAACACACAGACAGTACTTATAGTCTTGGGACAGATCAGCAGCCCACAACTGATTACTTGCCCTTTAACATTTGTCATTGAAACTTAATTTAATGGGAATTGTCATGAACCATTTAAATACACTGCACATGGGGATCATCATGTCCACTGATACAAAATTACACATGTTGTTATCAAAACAATGGACATCTACTGACCAGTCATTGTTACGCAGCACTGTCTTGATGCTATGTGTCAGAAGGAGGCCTGCCATTAACAGCTGCACCACCATCTTCAGAGACCTGGTGACAGGGAGACATCAATGTCAGCAATGTTGGGACAGGGAGACATCAACGTCAGCAATGTTGGGACAGGGAGACATCAATGTCAGCAATGTTGGGACAGGGAGACATCAATGTCGGCAATGTTGGGACAGGGAGACATCAATGTCGGCAACACTGGGACAGGGAGACATCAATGTCAGCAACATTGGGACAGGGAGACATCAATGTCGGCAATGTTGGGACAGGGAGACATCAATGTCGGCAACACTGGGACAGGGAGACATCAATGTCAGCAACATTGGGACAGGGAGACATCAATGTCAGCAATGTTGGGACAGGGAGACATCAATGTCAGCAACGTTGGGACAGGGAGACATCAATGTCGGCAACGTTGGGACAGGGAGACATCAATGTTGGCAATGTTGGGACAGGGAGACATCAATGTCAACAATGTTGGGACAGGGAGACATCAATGTCAGCAACGTTGGGACATACTGTTTATGGTGAACCAGAACCCACTTGTGTGCCAAGCTGACCTCCCCATCAGAGTAGCTTACTGGTTTTGGTGAACCAGAACCCACGTGTGTGCCAAGCTGACCTCCCCATCGGAGTAGCTTACTGTTTATGGTGAACCAGAACCCACGTGTGTGCCAAGCTGACCTCCCCATCAGAGTAGCTTACTGTTTATGGTGAACCAGAACCCACGTGTGTGCCAAGCTGACCTCCCCATCGGAGTAGCTTACTGTTTATGGTGAACAAGTATCTGGAAGCCCAGGGCCACCAACATGCAGAAGCCCATGCTGGGAGTGTAGAGGATTCTTTCTGCCACCACGAAGCCCACAGGGAAAAACAAGTTGGAGGCCGGAACAAATGGAAGGACTAGAAAAGCTAAAGACTGAAACATACAAATGGGAAGGACATAAGGAAGGATACTGCTATACCCAGACCATTCTAACAACTCAATAATATCTACAAAGAAACAAAACTAGTAAAATCCTACATATTTTTTATATTTGTATACTTATCCTGCATTACTCCTTCATGCATATTACTGCTTGTTCTTGACAGGGAAAAGAGCCGTGTGAAGGTCTTTGCTTGAAGAAGTTGCTCCAACTAGCTGAGATACCAGTCCATCATGCAGCTCTCACGTGACCAAAGGAAGTGACGTCACAGATCATCACATTACTCTGTAGTCCGAAACATCGGAAGGTACTGTGGGGAGGTAGATCTGTGATGGCCGGATCCATTGAGACACAGTAATGCAGGATAAGTATACAAATATAAAAAATATCTAGGATTTTACTAGATTTTTTACTTATCCTGCATTACTCCTTAATGCATCTTTATCGGACGGAACCGGAGGTGAGCATACCTTCAGATGTGGACGTTTCATCTCTTATTTCCAGACTAGCCAATCCTAGGCTGTGTGGTCGGCATCGGGTGACCACTCCAAGTGTGGGAACCTCCGATTCCCTCACCCCGTCCTCGGCTGCGTGGTCGGCATCAGGTGACCACTCCATGTATAGGAAACTCCGTTTCCGTCAGCCTGTCTTCGGCTGTGGTCGGCCTGGGTGACCATGACATGGATGGGAAGTCAGGTATGTGTTGTGTCCTAGTACTGCGCAGCCTGACAATAGCGCTCGGTTAGGTCGAGACTGGAGCAACGAGCCGTATGCAAATGAGGCATGAACCTTCTAGTCCAGGGCTACGCCAGGGGAGGTCGAAAGGCCGGCTCTGGACTTGGAGGCATGGTCAATGACGTGTAGTAGTGGTGACCTGCTTGGCTACCACTAACGGACCAAAGCTGTGCGTGTCTTGCACGTCCTCCAAAGCGACGTCTCGCAGGTAGTGACTGGCGGAGACCGTGTTGGAACGCCAGAAACATCCCTCCAGGATGGCGCGTAGAGAGCAGTTGCTGTGAAGCGCCACGGTGGAGGCGACTGCCCGGATCTCATGCGGATTGTTGGAGCGTGGAGGGTCCAGTCCAGTGGCCTTGTAGACCTGGAGGATGATGGCTTGTAGCCAGAGGGCGATCGTGTTGTGGGTGATACCGTTGGCGTCGCCGTCTACGGCGTTTCTCGGATCGTCGGATGTAGCAATGAAGCGATCTAACCAGACATAGACGGAGCTCTCGTTCGTCTTCCGCGCCCACAGTCGATGACGGGGGGGGGGGGGGGGGGGTGAGGAACGATCTGTCGGGCTGGCCTTGGAGCTGATTCTTTGCAATGAAGTCCCAGGCCCAGATGCACAGCTCTGTGTTCTCCCTGCTCAAAGCAGACCTGTGTGACGTCTAGGGTGTGTAGCTCGCTGACCCAGGCTGCTGTAGCGAGCGCCTTTTTCATCAGTTTGTAGAATGACAACGTTTTGAGTGGCTCAAAAGGCGCATCTCTCAGCGCGGTGAGAATGACGTTCAAGTCCTAGGCCGGGGGACGGAACTTCACCTTTTGGTCTTCCAATCTGAGTGAGTGAGTATGGTTTTACGCCGCTTTTAGCAATATTCCAGCAATATCACGGTGGGGGACACCAGAAATGGGCTTCACACATTGTACCCATGTCGGGAATCGAACCCGGGTCTTCGGCGTGACGAGCGAACGCTTTAACCACTAGGCTACCCGACCGCCCCTTTTCCAGTCTGAAGGAGCGGAGCTGTGCCTGGAGTTCCGGGATTTTCGTCATGCGTCCGGCACTGGATATATGTAGGTCGGGATCTGGTAGTTCTGGCTGGTGGTGAATAGGTCTATGTTGAGAAGACCATGGTCTGGGTGAAGTTTCCACTCTGTGGGAGCCACCTTGTCTGGCCGAGACAGGGCATCCGCTAGGATGTTTCGGCAGCCTGGAATGCGGTGGACCTGGAACTGGTTCCTCAGCTGATCCCCTAGGTGAAATAATCAGAACGTCTGTTGAAGAAGCGAAGTCGAATGAGTTGTTCCCTGGTTCCGGAGACACCAAACGACAGTGATGTTGTCTGTCGAGATCGATGGACCACAGCCCTGAGGCGACCTGTCCCTCCAGGTGTGCACCCCATCCCTGTAGGGACGCGTCTACGAAGAGGCGTAAACGTCGTAAGCCCTGTCAAGGAGACGCCGCCTAAGACATTCGATTCCACCGTCCACCACCGGAGATGCTGCTTGAGATGATCCGGGAGGACGATGGATAGAGCGGGGTCCTGGTGTCTGATGTAGGGCGCCAGGAACATCTGAACAGGCCGCAGTTGGAGCCTTCCTCTGTAGGTCAAGTCCTGTGCCGAGGTTAGGAGGCCCAGGAGGACTTGCAGAGTGCGTGGTAGGTGGAGACTGGAATCAGGTGCGCCTGCATACGTTCCCACCGGTCTCTGGGTACAGAGATGAGGTCAAGGTCCGTCTGGAAGAGGACCCCGATGAACTGAAGGCGCTTGGAGGGTGTCAACTCTGACTTCCTGAAGTTGATCTTCCACTCCAACTGGTGTAGGCGCTGGAGGGTGAAGTCCCTGTGGCGGAGTAGAGTGACCGGGTCCAGATGGTCCAGAAGGCAGTCGTCTATGTACGCCTCAAACAGGATGTCCCGGCGATGGAGGTACAAGGTCTATCGGCTTGGTAAGCCATGTGAATAGCCACGGGGCTGAAGAAATTCCAAATGGGAGGACCGCCCATTTGTAATGGACTCCCATGAAGATGAAGCAGAGGAATTTCCTGTCGCCGGGATGTATAGGGACGTGTAGGTAGGCGTCCTCGATGTCCAAGCTGATGAGCGCCTCCTGCGCCTCGATCCGGGACCAGGAAGACAGGTGAATAGAAGCCCGGTCTTATGGCTGGGGTGTGTACAACCTGTATTGCTTTCTTGTATAGCAGCGCCGTGATGTTCCAGCTCAGAAGCTGCTGTTGAGTTGGGGGGGTAATGTGTCCACTATGAGTGACGACGTCAGTGGCAGGTCGTCTACAAGCGTCAGCTTGTACCCGTGTTGGATGATATTGGTGACATATGGGTCCCCCAGGATCTCCCAATTCTGCCAGAAGTGAGCCGTTCTCCCACCTACTGGGGTGTCGACTACTTGGACGACTACTTGGACACCCTGGCCAGGGCCTTGAGAGCCGTCTTATCACGGGTGAAGGCTGAGACCAGGGCGTGTGTCTGGGATATTTGTCCATTAAATAGGTCAGAGCCGGACCAGGGTTGGCGCAAGAGGTCTCTCTTGAACTCTGGGTCCCAGTTGGACAAGGCAAGGTACCCAAGGCGTCTGGTGGTAGTGAGCTCGATCAGAGCGGCGCACATGTGGGAGCACATCTGTTCCACCTGTTGTTGGAGATAGGATACGACAGTAGTTAGATAGTCAATCCAATTGGGGTTGTCATCAGAGAGAGGGGTTTGAGCGTGTCCGAATCTCGGTCTCTACGTAGGAGAGTTTGTTGTCGGAGACCCAGACTGAGGTGGAGTGGTTCAATCCCGTCATGCGGTGCATGTCCTCATCAAAGGAGTAAGCGTAGTCCGCAACTTGAAGAGAGTGAATTGGGAAGTCATCTCGTCTGTACCGTGGGGCCCTGAAGGACGGAGTCAGTGACAGTTTACTGAAGTCCTCGTCCAAGACTGAGATTATGTCTCTGATCAATTGGTCAGGAGGGATTGAAGTGGGGTCCGCACGGATAGCCGTCTTGCTATCGACCTCTAGGCGATGGCGAGGAAGCGATAGCCTCCAATCTGTCAGCCAACCAGTCAGCTACCTGGTCAAAACCCAGGTGGGATCCACCGTCCATAGGGGTGTCATCATATCAAGGGATGAAGGCGCCCTCCGAGTCGGATCGATAGCCACTAGAGAGCCTACTAATCGGGGAGCGGCTCCTAGATCTCTGACCCTGTCTAGAGGACCCTGTCTAGGTGTCACTCCGCAATGAGGACGCACTTGGCAAGGGCGCGGATGTCTGTAAGGATGTCATGCAGATAGGCGCCATCTGAAAGGTCGCTAGAGGAGGCGTCTACGGAGGCGCTATGAGAGGCGCTTGTAGATGCGCTGGCGTCGCCGGCTGTCTCGCCTGTTGGTACTACAGGTACTGGAGGAGGGAGGCGTTTATCATAGGCGTCTGTGCCGTAGGCGGGGGCGATGATGATACACCAAACGTGGGGTACCAAGCAAAAGAAGATAGAACGCAAAACAGTCCACAAACGGCTGGCTACGCAAAATATTCAAGATGGTTACTTGGAGCAACAAGACACCTGGCCTTATGTTTTCTTTTGAGAAAACGCCAGTAAGTGTCTAATAAAGTTATGCACATGTTTATCAAAATACAAACTGTATGCACAACACAAAGACAAAACAACATTAACTCAGATAGCAAACACATGAGGGTTTGAACCAGTTTTATGTTCCAAGAAACAAGAAAACAGGTCTTTTCTCATCAGGTGACAAGAGTAATGTGATGATCTGTGACGTCACTTCCTTTGGTCACGTGAGATCAACTTCTCCAAGCAAAGACCTTCACACAGCTCTTTTCTCTGTCCAGAACAAGCAGTAATATGCATTAAGGAGTAATGCAGGATAAGTAAAAAATCAGCTGTTCACTCACTTTTGAGGTTAATTTTCTTTTCAACAACACCATAAACCCAACCAGAACAAAATCCTAATCACACTAATCCACAAAGTGTTACATAACGAAAAATGGGTTTTTCAGAATAAAAACGATGTTTTATTGGTCTGTTTTCAGTCGTACAAATGGGTATCACTCATACCCTCACGTCTAGTCACACGTTTAAAAGGAAGCCAGAAGCTGGAATGTAAACATGGGTTTTTCAGATTAAAAACAATGTTTTATTGGTCTGTTTTCAGTCATACAAATGGGTATCTCTCATACCCTCACGTCTAGTCGCACTTTTAAAAGGAAGCCAGAAGCTGGAATGTAAACATTAAACTTGTCTCCGTCCGGTTGCGCACGCACATCCCTATGACATGTCACAAATCTCGAAGAATAAGCCATCAAGCGGGACTGGACTGGATTACTTCCCTGTGGGGATGGCTGGGTGGGAACGTACGACTGAAAACAGACCAATAAAACATTGCTTTTAATCTGAAAAACCCATGTTTTAGTCTGTTTTCAGTCGTACAAATGGGTTGAATTCGATGGAACACTGGAAGGAGGGTCAGGAAAGTAATCAGGAAGTGACCTCTTTCACGTCGAATGTACCAAGTTCCTCACCCCTGTAGTGACAATAGAACATTCGACCAGATGCACGGACGAGACAAGTTGTTTATCACGAACGCACAGCATGGTTAATGCTCTTCGACACACAACTAATTATCGATGTGACAGGACAACTGCACGCATCAGTTGAACTGTGATCGAAGTGTGGTCGACGTATAGTTTAGTTACAGAGCAACTCGCAGTATACAAGGTAACTAAAACAGCATGGTTAATGCTCTTCGACCCACAAGTAACTATCGATGTGACAGGACAACTGCACACGTCAGTTGAATTGCGACCTAAGTGTGGTCGGCGTACAATTTAGCTACAGAACAACTCGCCGTAGTCAAGGTAACTAATAACAGCATGGTTAATGCTCTTCGACAACTAATTATCGATGCAACAGGACAACTGCACACGTCAATTGAACTGCGATGGAAGTGTGGTCGGCGCATAATTTAGTTACAGAGCAACTCGCAGTATACAAGGTAAATAAAAATACGAGCAGTACTATAAAGTATGGGAAGACGATGCATACACTGAAGAACCATAATAAAAAAGCCGAAATACTGCACACAACAAAAAACCATAAGAATGCCTACATTCACCAACAGCTTTTATTGTAACATGTTATATGGCACGAAGTGTCAAGCAAAAAGTCCAAAGTGAATAAAGCACAAATTCACTGTCTTTTCTGAGAGACCTGTTGTTCCACCACGAGTGGACCAAACTGTTTGAATCCTTCAACATCTTCTGTTGAGATATCTCTGAGATAATGCGAAGCAAACACTGAAGTAGATCTCCAAAAGCAGCCCTCCATAATAGCTTGCAGTGAACAATTACTGTGGAGTGGTAATGTTGAAGCTATGGCTCGAACTTCGTGCGGATGAGAGGAGGTGGGAGGTGCGAGTCCTTGCGCCTCGTAAGCTCTGAGAATGACCGCTCTCAACCAAAAGGAGAGAGTATTACGTGTAATCTCTTTCTTTGCATTGGTTGAGAGCAGTATGAACAACCGCTAAAAATGTTGTCGTCGCTGTTCAGATCGCTGCAGGTAAATATGAAGCACACGAACTGGGCAAAGGATGAGATCAGCGTGATCATGAGGGCCCATACTGGCAGATAAGGAAGGAATGTGGAACATTCTCAAATCTTGGCCAGGAAGTTGATTTTTCGCTAAAACATCCCATCTGAGACCAAGATGGACGTTGCCATGGTTACGCTGATCGAACGTAATCCGACCGACGTCAATGGCATGTATTTCCGATACTCTCGCTGTCATCGTACAGCTTACGAGTCGTAACTTGATTTGCCGACGAGACAAGCGCTGCCGCTTTAGCCGAATATCCTTTCTTCATTAACGAGGTCTTAGGCAAACCCAGGCGTGAAGCTGGAAGTTCTTTATCCCCGGATGTAAGTTGTCAGTGTGAGGATGAAGAAGGAGGTCGTCTCCATCTTGCAAGGGGAACAGTGGCTGATCGATGATCTGAAGAAGTTCCGGGAACCACGTTCTGGCCGGCCAATAAGGCGCGACCAAAAGCAGACGTAGGTTGGCCGTTCGACGAACTTTCTCCAGTATCGATGGTAATAGCACCGTTGGCGGTTCCCGTGGGTCTGGAACCGGCGACACGAATCGAGGGAGGTGGTTGTTGTACCGGGTTGTGAAGAGATCTACTTAGGGCAACCAGAGTCGATCTGTCAGCAGATGAAAGACTGTCGGATGGATCATCCACTCCGTGGGAGACGGCCTCGATGGTCTCAACAGGGCGTCGACGTGGGCGAAGAACCTGAATGTCCGGTTCAGAAGGGCCGCCGAGTCGTTCCCTGTTTGTTGATGCAGTGGACGACTGTGGAGTTGTCCGACTGTATCATCAGCCGTTTCCAACAGAGTCGAAGTTTCCAGAACTCGACCACCTGAATCACTGCTTCCATCTCGAGGCAGTTGATGAGGAGAACCTTTTCTTCTTGGGACCACAGCCCTGGCGACCTTTCCTGTCCAAATCACTCTTGCGGGACGGTTGTCGAGGCATGTCCCTACGAAAGGCCTGTTTCACATTCTCGTTTCGGTAACGTCGTGGTTGGGCGTTCAAAACCGGTGGCTCGCTGTTGACAGCATAGCAAGCAGTTGTAGATGGTGACAAACAGCAGTGTCCATGGATTCCAAATGCCTGTCTTCTACTAGAATCTTGGAGGGCGTTTCTTGAAGAGTAGCCCCCAATCCAAGTCCCTACTCATGGGTGACGAAAACGGCATGCCATAAATCGGGTAACGAGATCGAACAGGCGGCTTGCAGAAACTCTGTCCAGGCAGAGCAGAGGCAAAGTTCTGGTCCATATCTTGAGCCATGGCTCTGAAGGCATCGGGAGGATAAAACTGAAGAGACTGCGGTGTATCTCCGACCTTAAAGCCTGCACGCGTCGGTTTGTCATCGTCTTGTGATAACTCAGGCAGAAAGTTAGATAGCCAAGCAAACAACTCTACCTTCTTGGTCGACGCCGTTGAGGCGAGGACCGCCGCAGTGATCTGGGCTATCAAAGCCGGGTCGATATGTAAGTGAGACGAGGGCATCGTTCTGTCATTATCTTCACTACGGCGCTGAACTCCCAGAAACTCCCTGCAAGAACGCCGCACGTCCTCATAGGGACAAGGGCTACGATCTCTAACTGTAGAAATACAGTCAAGTCTTGTTAATCCGACATCGTTGGTTGCACATGATTGTGTCGGATAAACGAGTATGTCGGATTAACGAAATTAAGTGATTTGTGATCGAAAATCGGACATCTTCACGATAGATAATAACCATGTGTACCTTGTAATAAAATCATGAAAAAAGAAATATTTATATTGTTATGTTGTTTATTAATTCATTCCTTATTTTATGATTAATGAAATTTATATTAATTTTCCCATTTATACATAACAATAGAGACATTACTCACTGAATTTATCACATCAACGACACACGTTTCCTCGTGTAAATGCAAGTGCTACTGTCTTAACAACTTGCTTCATCTACTTAAAATAGTCTGTCAGTGTTTTCTGTTTCTCACATTTTGAAGGCACATTTCTCAAAGTCCCCTGCTTGCTTGACATCTAGGGCTTGTGGTTCTTCAGTATCAACATTGTCGAGGTGTAATTTCATTTGCTGTTTCTTATAATAAAGCTTGAAATTCTTTATGATCCCGGCATCATATGGCTGAATCTGTGATGTGGTGTTTGGTGGCAAAAAGTGACATTTTACATTAGTTGTGTCGACAGTAGCATTGGACGGGGCGTTGTCCAACAGCAATACCACATGGCGTTGCTCCAATCGCATTTGCCGATCCAAGATCAGTAGCAAGGCTTTGAATATTAATGAAGTCATCCATGCTTTCTTGTTCACATACCAGTCGACCATGTTTTATATACCTGTTCGTATTTTAAACTGGCTTCATGCACATTTATCTGGCTTCAATTTGTAAACTACATTTGTATGGCTTTGAAAATACAGGTTTGAATAGCTTTTCCTGTTAATTGTTAAATTAATCTCTGCAGCCAATGCGTGTCAAAACACGGGGTTGTGTACTCGCGGGCAGATGACCACGGAATACGCTGACCACTGTGTCGGATTAACGAGACTGATTAATGAGTGATTTCGGTAATTCGTTGCAAATTAGGTGTGTCGGAGTCGGTGTGCGAGAATGTCGGATTAATGGGACTAAATGGCACTGAATCATTCGGTTCCCCTCATTTGTGTCGGATAAAGCCGAGTGTCAGATTAACGAGTGTCGGATTAAAGAGACTTGACTGCACTACAATCCCCATCGTAGCTATCGTCCGAATCGTACTCCCGACGACCACGAAGGCGATGAACGCCCTCGTGTCGTGTACTGTCTCTCGACGAGGCACTTGACCTGGCTTCCTTTTAAACGTGTGACTAGACATGAGGGTATGAGAGATACCCATTTGTACGACTGAAAACAGACTAAAACATATGTTTATAGATAAACTGTTTATAACTTAAGGCTGCATATCAGAAATATAAATCAAAGATAAAGAAGCCTAAGAAACAGGATGGAAACCTAAGATTGTACAACTGACAAATTCTCTTTAATACCTTACAGTGTTGGTGATGCAGCTTTATAAGAGGGAAATCATTAATCTTAACCCTTAAAGCAAATGTAGATTAAATGATTTTGTCTGAATTATTAAGAACTTTTAATCGATTAATATTTTTTTAATTATATTTTTCTGCTAAAATTTTTCTTTCTTTCTGTTTCTGACACTACTTAAATAAGCTTGCTGATACAAAAACTTACCATGATAATACACCTAGATCTCTGACTTTGACCACTCAGAGCATAGGTCACAAACTTTATCATCATTGCATAGAAGATAAGTGTGAAGATATTTCTGTAGTCTGTGATGGTCTCTAGGAGTGGAATGGTCCCCATCGTCCAGTCACAGCACAGATGGGAGGGGTTGAGCAACAGCCAGGAGTTAACGGACAGCAGGTAGTTGAAGGTGAGATGCCGGGCAGGGAAGTCCGCCACAGATGCAGGGTTGTCAAACCTGCAGCAGGACCAGCAAGTGGTGAGGGGGGACATACCTACACTGGTAATCATAGTCCAAGAGTGAAGAGAAACCTCGGATGTCTTTGTTCCCATATATTGTACAGTTTGCTTAAACTTCAGATATATTGATATTTGTAAGTTTGATTTAACACCATGTCATACAGTTCTTCAGGCATTTCATGGCGTGTCAGGTGAATATAGGAGGAAGCCAGAAGTTAAGTATGTCTTGGACTTTTACCATTTTGTTGAAACCCACAAGCACTGGTATGATGCTAAAGATCAATTCTAACCCAGATTTTCACAAGTGTTTTAGAATTAGTGTATCTTACAGCTAAATGGTATTGTTAATAACATAGAAAAAGAACTACAGTCAAACCCCGATATCTCAAATGTACCGATATCTTGACCCTATTCTCTGGTCCAAACTGCCTCACTATACGAGGGCTGGTCAAAAAGTTCTAGGCTTTCAACTATGGGTCCATAAGAAAGTGAATTAGTCAATGTAGTACATTGTTTGAGTTGTTCATTGCAAGTGTATTTGGTCTGTTGAGACCGTTTGTATGTTAGTGACAGCCAGTTGAATGTGATAGAGGTCCAAATGGACACAGAAATGGAAAAGATTGAGTACCAAGCAGTCATCAAGTTTTAGACATCAGAGAAAAGTGCTCCCCAAGAAATTCATGACCGCATGTCACAAGTGTATGGGGAAAATATTCCACTGTTGAACGTTGGGCAGCTACTTCTAAGGCTGGGAGAACAAGCCTTGATGCTGACCCTAGGTCTGGACATCCCTCAACTTCCATCAATGAAGATTCAATGAAGGAGATATAAAAACTTATACTGTCAGATAGATGTATTACCATTGCTGAACTTGAGGAAGACACAGGTCTAAGCCACTGAAACTATAGTCATGAACACTTACTGATGAATAAGATATCTGTTCATTGGGTGCCAAAGTTTCTAAATTCTGATCTAAAGGAAAGGAGAACTGAAATTTGCGAGAGAAAATTTAGAATTAGTTGAGAAGGATTTCATCAAATTCAAAAAGAGATTGGGTGATGAAACATAGGTCTCCATTATGATCCCAAGTCAAAACGTCAATCCATGGAACGGCACCATTCCACTTCTCTGACACCAAAGAAATTCTAGTCTTCAAGATCAGTGAAGAATGTTATGGCCACTGTATTCTGGGATGAAAAGGGTGTCATCCTTGTTGATTACTTAGAAAGTCAAAAGATGATTACTGGTGCCTACTATGCTGATTTGCTTCAATGCCTAAGAGATTCTATAAAAGAAAAGCGGCAAGAAATGCTAACTGCTGAAGTTCTACTACTTCATGACAATGCCTCTCCTCACACCTCTCGACTTGCAAAGGCTGCTGTGGGACAGTGTGGGTTTGAAGAGCCTCATCACTCTCCATACTCACCAGACTTGGCACCAAGTGATTTCCACCTGTTCCCTGAACTGAAAGAACACCTTCATGGAAAGCACTATGACGACAATGATGACCTCAATGCTGCCCTGAATGGGTTTTCAGGGTGGCTTCAGTAAACTTCTTGACTGGAATTGAATAGCTTCACTATCAATATGAGAATATGGTTTGGTTTGTTAGGCCCAGACTTTTTGGACCAGCCCTACATATGCTATCTCGACCCTTGAACTCTGTCCAACTGTTACTTTACCATAGAATCTTGTACCATTATTTGCAGTTGGTACAGTGCCGTAGCCAGCCTGGGGGCAGGGGGGGCACTTAACTACAGCCTTGTGGTAGTTCCCCTATTAAGAATTTTGAGAAGTGCAAATTAAGCACCTGCCATAGCAGTGATCACTGTCGCATGTATATCTAGAACATTTCCTCACACATCTTAAATCACTGTAAAAGCACAGTGCAATCTGAACCAAATGTCAACCAATTATGAACTTAATTTTTAATCCAATTGTACTGGTTATCTTTAATGGAAGATAATGAGCTGCCGTGAGTTAAACATAGCGGCACTTCCTGTTTTACGTAATAAAATGCTTATCAAAGTAGGATTATAGGAATCAAAGTTGTGTGGTAATACTCACAATATCCAAGCTGTGAATTAACCAGCTTGAGGTGAGAGTGGCACTTTGTTGTTTTTGTCAAGTGGACAGACATAACATTATCACTACATAATGATGTTGTGGGCAATTCAGTGGTTCAGTTGTTGAAATCTGATTGCTGCTACTCATTGCTACTACTGATTGCTGCTGTGCCTGATAAAGTGCATGTACATATTTTGTCAACAGTACCAGTTATTACACTGTACATAATTTGTCACAAATGTTTTTGTTCAATAATTTTTTAATTTGACGTTTACACGATATACAGCTTTTCCATTGGACGAGAGGTCGGTCACATGACCGCGAAGTTGATGTTCATAAGTGTATGAACGACACAATTTGACGTTCATACGTTTTTCACGAGACCGTGTTCTTGAAATGACGTATACACTGACAGACTACTTCCACATTCCTGGGGAAACCCCTGGGAATTCCCTAGCACGAAAACATACATAAGCGTTCTTTCTGATCATTTAGAACCTTTATTCTTGGTCTCAGCGTTTCAGTATACACTGAGAAATGTCAGAGAGCATGACTGCATGATTGTTCACGAATATCCTTGCTGCGGCCTATCCTAATGAACAAACGATGAAATGCACATCTAAACTATCGTTGTATCGACTCGATCCGTGCCTGGGCTGACATTGACCGTCTCCAGCAATCTATGAATTTACCTTGGTGTCAGTTTGACGCATCTTTACTCACCTTTCAATGATCGCCCAGTTGATCAATGATGACTAACACATGTAACCGCCACAGGTTCATTAACAACTTCGGAAATCCTCCCGTTACGTTTATCGTGTCGGCCATTTTGACGTCTTGTACTTGATGTAAATATATTACGACGCGCTGTCATTGTGACTGACTTACTCAGGTAGTTCTTTACATACCTTTCTCATCTAATGAGGATACACATGATTTGAACACATGTGCTGCGTAAGATGTTTCTGAAGAGCAAATTGTGCCTCCATACGCCCATGTCACCTCTCTTTTTGAGGAACTATATTACTCCGCGATATAGCTGGTTGTTGTATGGCTGTCAGTGTAAACATGAAGTCACACGTACTAAATAAAATTGTGTTTAGATCTCGGCCTACATCCTATGAGGTAAGAAATTGTGATAAAAAATTATAAGAATTGACTTTCACTTTGTGTGAGTTCATTGGAGTATGAACCTTCATAGAGTGAGGGCCAAACATTGTATGAACGTCGGAGCAAGCTCACACAAAGTGAAGGTCAATTCTTAATTGCCTGTGAAATACATTTCAATTTATCACTGCATACATGTGTTGTATTCTGAATGTCTTGTGTATGCAAGCATATTGCTATGTCTATAATACTGTTAGTTGATCTTCTGGATGTTTATGCACCGTTATCTCGGTTGCCTGGATATCTTGGAAGTGACAACTCTGTCCTGCTATGTTGGATAACGACTCTATTTAATACGATGAAACCTGTATCAGGCATGATTCTTGTAGATGTCCAACATTATATGCCGGCATGGTCTGACCTGGTAAACACTGGCAGCTGTGCTCCCATCACTTTGATCCTGGCAAACAACATCAGCAGCGTGCTGCCTACCAGGAACACCATGCGCACCACTGATGTGGACAACCACCCCGGCACCCGTGGCCTCGCTCCCACCAGGCTGTGCAGGAAGTCCACCAGCTCCCAGAAAGAGGCCTGGTATTTGAAACAACTTTGTGAAAACACTTTAACACATATTCAGGGTGCCCCTAGAATGTAATTTTGCAACAATCCTGATAGTAATATACACTGATTAAAAATTATGTACTCCTTCAAGTTAGTAACATTAGCAGTGTTAGAAATTAAGGCCAATATGAGACCATGGCTTAAAAACTTAGGACATTTTCCCAGCCGGCTAGTTGTAGTTCAATCTCAAGGAAATGTAGATGCTCCCCCACACAGTGAGGGCTTTCAGTGATTTGGTATTTACACAACCCTGAATTAGTATTTATAGAAATAAAACAAAGAATAGAATAAAAAAACTACAAACAAGCAAGTAAGAAAACTATTTGCTAGCAATTCTCCTCAATGCACAATGAGAGTTGACTGAATAATTAACATAGCTCCACTTAGCAGTACAATGAGGGTTGACTGAATAATTAACATAGCTGCACTTGGCAATACAATGAGGGTTAATTAACATAGCTGCACTTGGCAGTACAATGAGGGTTGACTGGTTAATTAACATAGCTGCACTTGGCAGTACAATGAGGGTTGACTGGTTAATTAACATAGCTGCACTTGGCAGTACAATGAGGGTTGACAGGATAATTAACATTGCTGCACTTGGCAGTACAATGAGGGTTGACAGGATAATTAACATTGCTGCACTTGGAAGTACAATGAGGGTTGACTGGATAATAGTTACACTTGGTCGTACAATGAGGGTTGATAAGATAATTAACATTGCTGTACTTGGCAGAACAATGAGGGTTGACTGGATAATTAACATAGATGCACTTGGCAGTACAATGAGGGTTGACTGGATAATTAACATAGCTGCACTTGGCAGTACAATGAGGGTTGACAGGATAATTAACACTGCTGCACTAGGCAGTACAATGAGGGTTGACTGGATAATTAACATAGCTGCAATTGGCAGTACAAGGAGGGTTGACAGGATAATTAACATAGCTGCACTTGGCAGTACAATGAGGGTTGACTGGATAATTAACATAGCTGCACTTGGCAGTACAATGAGGGTTGACTGG
The DNA here is from genome assembly GCF_022045235.1 of Haliotis cracherodii. Lineage (NCBI taxonomy): Eukaryota > Metazoa > Mollusca > Gastropoda > Lepetellida > Haliotidae > Haliotis > Haliotis cracherodii. The sequence goes on from NW_027266286.1 coordinate 39,989,891, forward strand.
ATAATTAACATAGCTGCACTTGGCAGTACAAGGAGGGTTGACAGGATAATTAACATAGCTGCACTTAGCAGTACAATGAGGGTTGACTGGATAATTAACATAGCTGCACTTGGCAGTACAATGAGGGTTGACTGGATAATTAACATAGCTGCACTTGGCAGTACAATGAGGGTTGACTGGTTAATTAACATAGCTGCACTTGGCAGTACAATGAGGGTTGACTGGTTTATTAACATAGCTGCACTTGGCAGTACAAGGAGGGTTGACAGGATAATTAACATAGCTGCACGTGGCAGAACAAGGAGGGCTGACTGGTGAATTAACATAGCTGCGCTTGGCAGTACTTACCCTCTGTGCAACGAACACTTCGTAAACACAACAGATGCCAATAACAGTGATTCCCTGTTCCTTACATAACATTGCTATGGTAACCAGCCATACAGTTGTTATCAACCAAATCCAATCTGGAAGATAAACAAGTAATAATGACAAATGACACACAAGTCTATCATACATGTCATACTGTTAAACAGGACTTATTCATGTACTTTTAGCATATAAGAAAAAAATAAACATGATAATGATAGCCAGGCATAAATGTTTGAAACAATAACTGGAGATAGTGAATTTCTGCTGAGCTATATAACTCCTAATTATAGCATGCCAAATTATTGCTCAGGATAAACAGTGGTACTTGAGTGAGCATGTTGCATATTGTATAAATATCAACATATTTTCAAAATATTACTATATTTAGTTTTATACACCATGAATACAATGGAACAGATCTCCAATCTATTAAGCTGTCATGACAAGCATACAGTACTGGGAGCATGCTCTCAACACACTGTCAGTACCTCATCTGACCAGATGAACCATCATAACATTCACAGCATCGGTGCTGGGTGTTTCCTGCCCCCCTTCTCCCCATGTACAACTCACTTATCTGCTTCCTGTACCCCGTACACCTGACGTACGTCATCAGTGCAGCCAGAATGAAGATGGAGGACAGAGCCTCAGCTCGACCCACAACCCCTGTCACCTGTGCAGGGCAAAACATGAAGCAGATGAGGCAACCACTAAAAGCAACAAATCTCACCAATAACAATTTATGTATCCTATTACTGAAACATTATAACAAACAAAATACTGAATAGAAGATTTCAAGGAATATCACTTTGTTGAGTGCTATATACCAAGCTATCATTAATTGTGACATACACAGGCTAGTGCCACAGTGGGTGACATCTGACAGTGACATACATACCGCCTCTGTGTGAACAGGGTGGACCGCAAACAGCAAGGCAGCCAAAAAGGATGTCCACTCCTTTAGAAACATGCAGCACATCCTGGACAAGAAAACAGATCAGAAACAATCATAACAGGAAACCTGTTTGTTTGTTTGTTGTTTAACTCAGCTGTATGATGGCGGTCAATAAATAATTGAGTCTGGACCAGATAACCTAGTGAGTGATATCATGAGCATGGATCTACGTAATTGGGATATGATGACATGCAACCAGGTCAGCAAGCCTGACCCCCTGATCCTGTTAGTCGACTCTTACAATTCTAACCAGGATCTTCGCATTTGTATTCTTTTACCAGCCAGCATGGCTAACGTTGGGAATCACTTTAAGACATACTTTATCAAATTATCAAAGTAATAAAATGATAAAGATAACCGCATGGTAATACGGGTACTCACTTCATGAACATGATGCAGACCACTGCATGCAGCAAAGTATTGACCAGGTGGTAAGTCATGGGCTCCAGTTCGCTGAGGCTGTAGTTGAGCCGGAAAGTCAGCACGCACAGAGGGCGGTAGGACTTGTGACTTCTCTCCTAACAGTCACACATTGAACAATGGTAAAATAGCTGCAGGTAAACAGTTGTAAATGTGATCATTATTGAAAATATATGATGAAATATTTGCAAGGGTGGAGATGAGAAATTGATAGAATAACAACAATTGTTGCCAAGTTTGAGAATTCATGCTAATACATCAAGGGATGATGATCACTATAACTTTAATATACCTTGGACCATGCTGATGACAAATAGCTTTTGTTGAGTGTGTGTGTGCATGCTCTGTGCAGCGATATTCCAGCTATTTCAGTGACCTGTAACTAGCCAAGTCTGGTCCAGACACGGACCAGCAATTGATGCCATTCAGGTACATTAAATTGACACCCAATCAACCATATTGACGAGTCTTCTGCTCCCATCTGCTTATGCCAGGCTTTGGGGGATGATTTTGTGGATGTCAGTAAAAGCACAATATTGCCTTTTTCTTGTGTTTTCTTGTGTTCATATCTGCCTCCATAAGGCATAATTCTATGTAATAATCAGTGGTTATTTACATGTCCTGTAGAAGGTGTATTATGAATGTATCGAATATATCATGTAATACCCTAGAATTTATCATGAATGAATGTCTTGCTCTTCTGGCCTAGACTTACATTTTGCATTGGTGTGCCCCAGAAGTCATTCCAGAATAGTCTTGAAACTGAAGTGTGTGGTCGCAAATCCTTATTCTCAACCACAGCGGACATATCATCAAAGACAAACCCACAATTGAGGGAGTTGAAGTAGCACACACTGACCACACCCAGGAGGACGGCAGAGTATAGTGTAAAAGTCTCCATTATCACTGGTCTCCCTGTCGCTGGCCAACTTATCAACTGTAACTTCTGTTCATATCCTCGCTGTGGATCATGATGGATACAAGAAATAAAATACAAAGCAATACAAATTGTCATATGTTTCTATTGTCCTCATTTCGTATTTAAGATAATAAAATCAACATTATGGATGAACTCCACAGTTATGCTTATATATTATTGCCACGATTATGTTTAACGCAAGCACCTGCTTGTTTGGATGAATAGAATTCACTTACTTAGACAACTTCAGTGACAAAGTCATCTGTCGAGTGTTCTCTCAAGAACTTTGAAACTATTTTATCAAGGGTCACTTGCAACATGTAAGATTGCATTCTCAATAAAACATACAGTGAAGAGAGATTGTTACTTGATGTTCGAATTTTATCAGCTAACCTGCTCTTGACATATGAGTACATGGGCGCGGCCATCTTGGAGTCCCTGGCTTGGTTACTGATGCTATTATCTTAAAACTAATTCCAATTTGGAGACATAACTACATAATTTAGGTGTGTTTATTTCTTTTTTAAACTTCAAGAACAAACAGAAACAAGCCATCTCCTCTTCCACATCAAAAAAGTATTACAATGTCAACATTTCACATATAGTTGATGTTCACCTAGAGTATCGCCAGGCGATAAAATATTAGGAACTGTTAGACAAATACTGTATTCAAAACAGTATCTATATTTAGAATAGTACCCACGTGTTAACCCGAAAGACAACATTTCTCAGTTACTGACTGTAATAATCGTTACTTGCAATATTCTGAATGTGTAACAAAACATGGTTTACACTATTCTATACCATTTTCTTTGGTGCATATATTGATATCTACAGCTTATTCCATATTCCCTTTTGGTGATATTTATCAGTTAAATGGCTGAAAATGTTATAATCGATATTTTTAAAACGATATACCTGTAGGTCCCTGATGTTTTACCGAGTGAGAAAATGTTGACGCAAAATATTTTTGTAATAGTTTCTTTGTAAACAATCATTACACTTATTGGTTTTACTTGTTATTTTATATTCTTACATTTCATTCATCATATATTGTCACAATCAAATTTGTTCCATATATGCTCGTAACCTCGTACATATGATTCAGGTTCACATTATTCTTATGGAAGAATATTAAACACGTGGGGACGGGAGTTAAAGTTACAGGCCGCCTGCTATTTAACGCACTTATTGTCAAACGTTTCACAACCTTTGGCAAAATGCATTGTCGGGCGTTACTTGCAAACATCTGGTGGTCACAACATTATTTGGACACCCACACGTTCAGTTCCTGTCAGACTCGCGTCTTCTATTTTCAGTAACTCAGTATACGGCTTATAAACTTGGTAGTGTTGCACGTGAAGATATACTTAATTTGTAAACTTAGAAGGATCCCACTCAAACAGAAAAAATTTAAAAGCATTATTAGTTCCTGGCACAAACTAAGTAATATACTAGTATATATGTAAGTCCCTAAAGATGCATATACTTTCCCGAAAAGTGGTAGCGCCAGAGGCTTAGTTTTGTTGAGAGTTTATTCAAGAGTGGCACCATGATCAAACACTTTCATCCAATGAGAAATGTTATTCTTGTTTATAAACCTATCACCGTGTTACACTATATTGCACTAGCTTCCTAACAACCTCGGGTAAACCTAGTAACCAGCTCATCTTGAAATGGGTCACTTCTAAACCTCCTTTGAGGTTTTACATTTTAATTGTAATACCAATTAAGGTTTGATCGAATTCCTTTTATACCGCGACACGCTGGATTGTTTCACAATAAGGTATGTTTTTCGATGTTTTCTTATTTCTTCTGGGATTTCTTGCATTTAGACGGGGTTCATACGTTGGATAAAACACGCCTCCTCGGTTTGGGTTGAAAATGTACAACATTGAGATCGGGCTTTTCCCTCGCTGGCGCTATTACGTTTTCAATCTAAACCTCGGAGGCGTGTTTTATCCTATACATTTCACAATCTTAAATTACCTGTAGAGGTTGGCCAATGGATGAAACTGCCATATAGCTATGGAATATGTCCACTGTGTCAAATCTCAATTGGAAATACGTTCCACTTTCTGTTTGAGTGCACTGTTTTTGTGAATGAACGCAAATTATATTTAAAGAAATATTATTATATGAAACCAAATTATTACAAACTACAACAATATTTTGTGTGTTAAAAAGGATCAGTTATTAAATTAATCAGTAAATCTATAAAGTGCATATGTAATAAGTGCCTGAGCCACTATCATCCGTAATTAACATGTAATGTGCCACTGTGAGTGGTATTGATTGATTGATTGACAGCGGCTTGTCAGTGGCTTGTATCAATGCTTGAGATATCAATGAAAGATAATTTCTTCCAAATATAACGAAATAAAGCTGCACCAAGCTCTAAAGGAATTTACTACCAATATTTGAAGCATAAACCACATTTCGAAACAAAACTTTTTTTGTAATAGATGTGAGATGCCCCTCTTAAATTCCTATTGTCCTGCCAGTCACCACGCTTGGGTGAATTTGAAGCTGTAGGTGCTGGACAAGTCGGAAGATCCCAGGTCTTGACATGTGGCCCTTTTGACTGTGTAATCCGGCCCAATACCCCCGAGGAGAACGCTGAGATTGCAGCAACTCAGCAATTCGACAGGCATTGCAGATGACTTGCATTATTTATTCCGCTGTGGTGCGTTATATAGACAAACAAATATATCTACGATCCAAACATTTAAAATCTTCAACGCATCTTGTGTATTTCAAACTGTAAAGATTTAAAGAAACTATGTACAGGGCTCTTCTTAACAGGTATTTATACAGAGAAAATCAGTTAAAGACCGTGTCATACACTCTGTCGCGTCAGCTTGATTCATTGCAGCAAACATTGTATCACTGCGCATGCACAATCGACGGTAGTTATAAGGGAAATAGAGAACATGAAGTTCGACACTTTTAACAATGGAAACCATGACAATGTGAACACACGCACACGCACACGCACACACACGCACGCACGCACGCACGCACGCACGCACGCACGCACATATATATATACGACCACAGGACGACGTTTTACTGATCGTTTCACTCACTTCTTATGGTCAAACAAATGCTGGTTATGTTGAGAGATGTTAAGCGATGTGATCTCACTGGGGCAGCAATATTTTGATTTCTTGAGTATTTATCTCATTTTATCTCATAGAAAATCGTGTCAAGGTTTTCTAGAAATGATATTTATATTGCATTTATCAATACTGAATTACTAATTATACTCAATCTATATTTGATTCATTTGTTCTTGTTTTGAAAACAGCCAAACCTGCTTTAATTAAAAAAAATGCAAATGGTATTTAATGGTAAAAAGAATTCAATGTTGTGAATGTACGCAAGTGCAAAATGTCCAAGACTCGAACCCGGTTGTTGTAGTAAAGATCGACCAAAACAGTTTACGACCCTTGCTCAGCTCCCGACATCGTCGGTGTACGGAGATTATGTTAACAGTCGGGGACGCTCATGATGGCGATGTGTGAATATCGTGATTACTGACATGGACAAAGCAGTTACATGTGTCATACTGCGGTACCTATGGACAGTTACGCTAGCTAATGATGACAAATTGGTAAGTTCAATTAACCTTTCGATTTGTACAGTTCGTTTGCAGCGTTTTCCCCAGTGAAATCTGTAATCAAGTATCAGCTGACACCTTTATCTATTGTTTATGTGTGTATGAGATGATATGTCAATACTCATGATCAACATTATTGCTCTGATATAGAGAATGATATGGATGATATACATGATATATGCACTGTGTGATATGATATTTATCGTTATTGTGGAACGTACTGTGTGTAAACGATTGGACAATGAGACCAGTGCAGTAGAAACGTCATTGGTCCAACAGAATCTGACATCAGTTTGAAACGATTTCACACCGCTATCACATGTCTATGTCCTTAATATTCTATGTTCAGCACATAATATAGGAAAGAATTTGCTTTCATCGAAATAGTAGTTAGGCTAGTAGTTTGATAGTTTGTTGGTAACAGCCCCGTGAACACCTCGTGCTGACTCCAGCCGGCGCTGTACTGTCTGTGTGCTCGTGGCTGGCATTTCATTATCACAGTAGGCTCTCTGTAATGATTTGAACTGTCAGATGTTGAACCAGATGTATCAGGTAACCTATCACCACTGGTCACCACTCACATGTAACCAGCCGTAACCATGGTAACTTGATCTGCTTCTGTTTGTACACTGGACAGAAGCACCATGCGTACCATCTTACCAGACCCTTATTATTTTCCCTGTTTCAGGTTCCCCACACCACAACTTATGGATGACACTTTCTAACAGTTCGGGTGCTCCTATCAAAGCTGTCATGTTGGACCAGTTTTGATGCTTGTATTGTCGCTGCTGGTTCATAGATTCAAACATGGAATTCGGGCACAGGGAATCAGATGAAGCTCTTTTACAAAAACCTCCAGCCATGACATTTAAGTTTGCCCCAACAAGACTTTCACGGCCAAACTTTCTTCCACCTATTGTGTGTTCTCGAAGACTGTACATTCAGATAACTCTTGCCATAATGCTTGTTGCCATAGTAGTGATTGTGCGAGCATTGTCGAACATGCGTGTTGTGTTTGTACAATTCCATAATGAAAGTGACACAGATGGTGAGCTTGTGATTTTACCAGAGGACTACTCTGCCCCTAGAGGAGCGTATTGTCTGGATGGGTCCCCACCAGCATTTTATCTCCGACATGGTGAGGAGGCCTACTTGATGTTAAAGCTGAGAGGAGTTCTCTACCCCTAGAGGAGCATATTGGCTGCATAGGTTCCACCAGCATTCTAATTTCTATCTCAGACATTGTGATCTCAGTATAAAAATGACAGTTCTAATTCTTTTTTCAAATAAATAAAATGAAGTATAAATTTGAATTGCAACATTATTTAGTGACTGGTCATTTATTATAGAATGGTGGTGGAGTTGTCACAAACAAATGTTACATGTTACATGTATTTGAGGGGGGTCATAATATAATGTTACATGTATTTGAGGGTGGTGTTGTCAAAATAAAATGTTACATTAAAAGGGTGAGGTCAGCAAAATATATGATACAGTCGTATGACCAATCTCATCGGATACTTTTATGGGACCAGTGTGCAACCTGTTTTGTTTTTTCTGGTGCAGCTAGTTCTTCATGTTGACAGGCACTTGGTGCAAGTTGAATCAAGCCTGGTAGTATATCATCAGTCACACACTTGAATTCAACTTTTATATCTGATTGTTCTAAACTATTGATTGTATGTAAACAATTGTGACAGTGTGTCGTGTGTCTGTGTTGTCAGGTGAGATCAGTGCTGAGAACAACTGGCTGCTGCACCTCCAGTCTGGGGGCTGGTGTGTGTCTCCCACGGACTGCTACCACAGGTACTCCACAATCTTCACACACAGGAAGTACTGAACTAACCACTGAACATGTCGTGAAGATAACATGTAATCTGGACATATGTACATAATGATAGTAGTTTACTAGGTTTCTTGTTACACCCTGCCCAAAGTAAGTTTTGTAAGGGGTATACAAACAAGCTCTGTCTGTCCATCAGGTTTCATGTCCAAAGCATAACTCATAAACCAATAAGGCTAAAAAAATATATATATATTCCTGGTTCTCAGGCACCACCTCATCATCACAAATCCCTTAAATATTCCGCGTCTCGATCACACGATCCCAAAAGTGAAATGCTACAGTACTTAAAAACAATGCAATCCAACTTGCAGTTTCTTCCATTTTCATGCGCACTGCTTTACTGCACATCTCCAGTGTTATCATGATTGATCATGGCAGCAATATAGGAGTTTGTGTGCTTGTTTTGCTGTTTACAAATTTGGTCAAAGAAAACATTAAATTTGTGATAAAACATCCCCAGACATGATGATTTACAAATTCAAAGGCGTTTGTGTACTGTATGAATGACACTGTTTCATACACAGAGGTTAAGATTTACAATTACATGTTTATTTGTCTCATAAAATAAGTGGGAAATGCTAATTATATACCCCGTCTAGAAAGCGAATCAGAATGAAGCACATCACCAGTGCATACAAAGTCCCTACATTTGCAATACAGACTTGTTTGTCTTCCGCTGAAAAAATTACATTGTATCCTTTCAGCGAATTCAGGAAAAAGAACAGATCATAACAATTAAACTTGGCCAATACAAATTTGAAATTTGAGATAAAACATCACTAGACATGATGATTTACCGATTAAACAGTATTTCCTGTTCTGATTGGCATTGTTTTATATGCAGAGATTAAGATTGAGTCTTGCAATCTGCCGATCACTTCACATACAATTTAGCCGAAATGAATTGAAACAATATTGAATGAAATGTTGAATAAAATTAATGAAATAGATTACAAATATACATTCAGAAATATTATAAACTCTTTTTACAACCAGGCAGTGTAATAACATGATTAATTTGTGTACTTCTGCACGGATTTGCTGACATGGTATTTCCGGTGTTACAAGCTCACAGTAATGTGTTTGTGTTGGGGAAATTTAAAAAAAAAATCCTCTTCAACCCTGTGTATAAGATGACCCCCACCTGACCCCTTGAAAGCCTCTTATACACAGCGATATACAGATTTGGATTCTTACCAGTTTGTACAAGTTTAAAAAAACAAAACAAAAAAGACGCCCGCCCGCACAATATTTTCAAAAGCAATTGCCTGAGAACCACTTGTCTTTTTTTTCAGCCCACTTGTTTTTTTGGGGTGAAATTATGTATAATCCGCATGTATGTATTGAACTGTTGCCATTTGCTATTCAGGAATTTTTGAAATTTATATTTATATGCATTTCCAAGGCAACAAGTATGATTTAAGTTCAAATGAGGGTAGGTATTGTTTTCGGAGCATAACTCATAACTGTTTCTCTTTCTTTGTGAAACTTTGTATACCAGTATACATGAGGCAAGTACAGTGCTGGTGCCTTTTGCTGTACACATATTTTTTCAGATGTCTATATTTTGCTTTTCTAAGGCAATAACAAATAGGACTTATGACAGTGTTCAAATGAGGGTTTCATTTTGCAGAGTAGAATTCATACACCTGTCAAAATTCCTTGATGAAACTTTGTAAGCACTTCAGATATCATACATCAAACAACCCAGTTGGACATTTGGGTTGAAACAGGTCCCATAGAACCTATGCTTATCATAAACACAGCATCATACATCACTAGAGTGTTTACTACAAGCACAGCATCATATATCACTGCAGTGTTTACTAAAAGCACAGCATCATATATCAATTCAGTGTTTACTACAAGCACAGCATCATATATCAATTCAGTGTTTACTAAAAGCACAGCATCATATATCAATTCAGTGTTTACTACAAGCACAGCATCATATATCAATTCAGTGTTTACTAAAAGCACAGCATCATATATCAATTCAGTGTTTACTACAAGCACAGCATCATATATCAATTCAGTGTTTACTAAAAGCACAACATCATACATCACTACAATGTTTACTACAAGCACAGCATCATACATCACTGCAGTGTTTACTACAAGCACAGCATCATACATCACTACAGTGTTTACTACAAGCACAGCATCATACATCACTACAGTGTTTACTACAAGCACAGCATCATATATCACTACAATGTTTACTACAAGCACAGCATCATACATCACTTCAGTGTTTACTACAAGCACAGCATCATACATCACTACAATGTTTACTACAAGCACAGCATCATACATCACTACAGTGTTTACTACAAGCACAGCATCATACATCACTACAGTGTTTACTACAAGCACAGCATCATACATCACTACAGTGTTAACTACAAGCACAGCATCATACATCACTACAGTGTTTACTACAAGCACAGCATCATATAACACTACAATGTTTGCTACAAGCACAGCATCATACATCACTACAATGTTTACTACAAGCACAGCATCATACATCACTACAGTGTTTACTACATAACAAGCACAGCATCATACAACATTCCAGGACTTGTTTATTTTATTATTTTTATTTATTTAATCATGATGTAGAATTTTGAAAATATTATATGTAACCTTGCTTATTAAATGAATGATTCTGTCTATTGAAAAGAATCATTACTAATTAAGGCCCGTGGAGGGTATTGAAAGCCTCTAAAGAATAGAAGGAATTGTATGGTTTAGTCATCAGTGACCATGTCACAAGCTGTAAGATTAACCTTGTTTGGTATAATGAAGTACGAGGGGTGGTTGAAAAGTTCCTAGCCTCTATGATAGACTGCATTGATGGAGTTGGTTGCTAATTATCTTTTCGACATTATCCACTACTAATGATGCTTGAGTACCTGGATCCCACTGGTGTAGAAGTCTTATTCCTGGTGGTGATGTAATCAATTGTGTAATGGTTGCAAGACAGTTCTTTCTTCAAGTTTGGGATGTAGATGGAAATCTGATGGTGCCAGAGCTGATGAAAATAGAAGAGTTCAAAGGCATAGTCATGCATTTGAATTTGCAGCCATGGCAACAACAGACTTGCTGCACAGGTGCATTGTCCTGGTGGAACTACACCTTTAATCTTACCTTTTGGGAAGTTGTCCACTAGTAGGATGACTTTGGACTCCAAATAACTGAAGCCATCACCTTGCCATTTGATGGAACTGACTTTGCCTTCTCAAAGTCTTGTGAGAGATGAACCTGTATCGTTTCTGATCAGTGATCAAAATCTATGGAACCCAGCAGGCTGAAACCTTTGTCATGCCCAGTACATTCCTCAGAATGTTCTCCACTCTCCCATGAGATGCCTACTGTATTGGCCATGTGATGTGTGGTGAGTCATGGATCATCTGTAATCATATCATGTATTTTATCAACATGTTCCTTACCTGGTGGCAGTTGAAGGTCTTCCTGATCCAGATTCATCTTTGACGATCTCTCTTCCCCTCTTGAACCCTGCTGCCCACTTCTTTGCAGTGCCAAAGATAGGAGCACCATGTCCTATAGTTGACACTGTGTCCACATATATGGCTGTTGGAGGTAGCCAATTTTGTACCTTTTCATCAGCAGAGAACACCTAAAGACATATGCTGCCTGGTTGTGGATTAGGTTCAAATACAGCATGTAAGAAGTATTGCACTTAATACATGTACGCTGTTAAGGGTACTAGGGACTATACATCCTTCATAGGTAGGCTCAGAACTTTTAGGCCACCCCTCGTATATGATGAACTGTATTTTATTTTATGCACATATTTAAGGGAAGGGGATATCAATGTGTTTTTGTTTTAGGTTATGACAACATAATTCAAACAGGAAATCAATACTATATTATTGATACTGATAACAATTCCTGATATTTATGCAGTCATTCTTAGAGCTCTATTTTCCACACAATGTCCAGAATGTCCAATGTAATGGAAGGTGTCGCTGACCTCCAACATGTCTGTACCACACAGGAGCTTCACCGAGCTGGGATCAAGCCAGTCTGCCCACACCTCTGCTCTGTTTGAGGGTATCCTGTCCAGTGACGAGAGGGTCAACCCAGACTTCTTCACCTGGAACACTGCCCAGTTTCTGTACTGTGATGGGAGCTCTTTCACAGGTAGGTAGAGGAGGTTCAGCTGACACTACAGGTGATGGGTAAAGTGATCAGCCATCTTCCCGAGTCAAGGGAGTTATCTGACTATAAAAGTCCAGTTTCCACCCTTTCCAAACTAGAGTTACATTTTGGCTGGATTAATGAGTCTGTGCAGAATAGAATCAAAATCACTAGACATTCAGTTTGTAAACAACATGGATTTCAACATGCAGATTTCTGTTGACTGCATAATTTGCAAAGCAAGTGTTCCGACAACTGGGCATCAAAAGATATTTTTGCAAATCTTTTCATGTGTTTAATCAAGGTGCTCAAATGATTTGATTCACTTCATCGTAAAACCTGTTTTATTACAATATAGATTTTGATTACTGCCAATTTGTTTGAAGCAAATGCACGTGCTATGAGAGATGAAATCTGATTGGTCAATAGGAGGGACATAGAAGGGACATAACTCATAATAGCCACTGGTGGCACTATGATCGAGCCTGGAAATTCCAGCCTAGTTCAACAAGACTGTAAACTAGACTTGTATTGTCAGTTAACACCCTTGCCTCAGGAAGATGTGTTCAGCCAACACTACAGGTGTTATGTAAGGTGTCGTCATGTTCTGCTGACTCTACTAGTGTTATGTAAGGTGTCATGTTCTGCTGACTCTACTAGTGTTATGTAAGGTGTCTTGTTCTACTGACACTACAGGTGTTATGCAAGGTGTCGTCATGTTCTGCTGACTCTATCAGTGTTATGTAAGGTGTCATGTTCTGCTGACACTACAGGTGTTATGTAAGGTGTTGTCATATTCAGCTGACACTACAGGTGTTATGTAAGGTGTTGTCATGTTCTGCTGACACTACAGGTGTTATGTAAGGTGTCGTCATGTTCAGCTGACACTATTAGTGTTATGTAAGGTGTCATGCTCTGCTGACACTACAGGTGTTATGTAAGGTGTCATGTTCTGCTGACACTACAGGTGTTTTGTAAGGTGTCGTCATGTTCAGCTGACACTACAGGTGTTATGTAAGGTGTCATCATGTTCAGCTGACACTACAGGTGTTATGTAAGGTGTCGTCATGTTCTGCTGACTCTATTAGTGTTATGTAAGGTGTCGTCATGTTCTGCTGACACTACAGGTGTTATGTAAGGTGTCGTCATGTTCAGCTGACACTATTAGTGTTATGTAAGGTGTCATGTTCTGCTGACACTACAGGTGTTATGTAAGGTGTCGTCATGTTCAGCTGACACTATTAGTGTTATGTAAGGTGTCATGCTATGCTGACACTACAGGTGTTATGTAAGGTGTCATGTTCTGCTGACACTACAGGTGTTATGTAAGGTGTCGTCATGTTCTGCTGACTTTACAGGTGTTATGTAAGGTGTCGTCATGTTCAGCTGACACTATTAGTGTTATGTAAGGTGTCATGCTCTGCTGACACTACAGGTGTTATGTAAGGTGTCATGTTCTGCTGACACTACAGGTGTTATGTAAGGTGTCGTCATGTTCAGCTGACACTACAGGTGTTATGTAATGTGTCATGTTCAGCTGACACTACAGGTGTTATGTAAGTTGTAGTCATGTCCTGCTGACACTACAGGTGTTATGTAAGGTGTTGTCATGTTCTGCTGACACTACAGGTGTTATGTAAGGTGTCGTCATGTTCAGCTGACACTATTAGTGTTATGTAAGGTGTCATGCTCTGCTGACACTACAGGTGTTATGTAAGGTGTCATGTTCTGCTGACACTACAGGTGTTTTGTAAGGTGTCGTCATGTTCAGCTGACACTACAGGTGTTATGTAAGGTGTCATCATGTTCAGCTGACACTACAGGTGTTATGTAAGGTGTCGTCATGTTCTGCTGACTCTATTAGTGTTATGTAAGGTGTCGTCATGTTCTGCTGACACTACAGGTGTTATGTAAGGTGTCGTCATGTTCAGCTGACACTATTAGTGTTATGTAAGGTGTCATGTTCTGCTGACACTACAGGTGTTATGTAAGGTGTCGTCATGTTCAGCTGACACTATTAGTGTTATGTAAGGTGTCATGCTATGCTGACACTACAGGTGTTATGTAAGGTGTCATGTTCTGCTGACACTACAGGTGTTATGTAAGGTGTCGTCATGTTCTGCTGACTTTACAGGTGTTATGTAAGGTGTCGTCATGTTCAGCTGACACTATTAGTGTTATGTAAGGTGTCATACTCTGCTGACACTACAGGTGTTATGTAAGGTGTCATGTTCTGCTGACACTACAGGTGTTATGTAAGGTGTCGTCATGTTCAGCTGACACTACAGGTGTTATGTAATGTGTCATGTTCAGCTGACACTACAGGTGTTATGTAAGTTGTAGTCATGTCCTGCTGACACTACAGGTGTTATGTAAGGTGTCATCATGTTCTGCTGACACTATTAGTGTTATGTAAGGTGTCGTCATGTTCAGCTGACACTACAGGTGTTATGTAATGTGTCATGCTCTGCTGACACTACAGGTGTTATGTAAGTTGTCATGTTCTGCTGACACTACAGGTGTTATGCAAGGTGTCGTCATGTTCAGCTGACACTACAGGTGTTATGTAAGGTGTCATCATGTTCAGCTGACGCTACAGGTGTTATGTAAGGTGTAGTCATGTTCAGCTGACTCTATTAGTGTTATGTAAGGTGTAGTCATGTTGTGCTGACACTACAGGTGTTATGTAAGGTGTCGTAATGTTCAGCTGACACTATTAGTGTTATGTAAGAGGTCGTCATGTTCTGCTGACACTACAGGTGTTATGTAAGGTGTCATCATGTTCTGCTGACACTACAGGTGTTATGTAAGGTGTCGTCATGTTCAGCTGACACTACAGGTGTTATGTAAGGTGTCATGCTCTGCTGACACTACAGGTGTTATGTAAGGTGTCATGTTCTGCTGACACTACAGGTGTTATGTAAGGTGTCGTCATGTTCAGCTGACACTACAGGTGTTATGTAAGGTGTAGTCATGTCCTGCTGACACTACAGGTGTTATGTAAGGTGTAGTCATGTCCTGCTGACACTACAGGTGTTATGTAAGGTGTCATCATGTTTTGCTGACTTTACATGTGTTATGTAAGGTATTGTCGTGTTCTGTTGCAGGTAACAAGTCAGGTGTGTTGGATGTGCAATCCCGGCAACTGTATTTGCGAGGTGGGGCAGTCTTTGAGACTTTGATCGAGTACCTGCTGTCTCACACCAGCCTGGCCACAGCACATCATGTCATCCTTGCTGGGTCATCAGGTATGTCATCATCATTGGTACACAACGATATCTATACACCTGTGTGCCCGTGTACCTGACTGTGTGTCTAATTCCCACATGGACTGATCTTGAGTGTGGGGTGGTTGGCCTAGAGTATTGTTTAGTGTCTGGTGTCTTTTTCGTAGAAGAAGACCCCCAGTCATATGTGTAGGGCCAAGGTTTTCAACCAATATTTGACATCCCCTGGTGTTGTGCATCTGCTGTAGTGTGTCTGTTATTGTGTGGCTGATGTTGTGTGGTTGTAGCTTGACTGCTGTTGTGTGGTTGTAGCTTGACTGCTGTTGTGTGGTTGTAGCTTGACTGCTGTTGTGTGGTTGTAGCTTGACTGCTGTTGTGTGGTTGTAGCTCGACTGCTGTTGTGTGGTTGTTGTAGCTTGACCGTTGTTGTATGGTTGTAGCTTGACTGCTGTTGTGTGGTTGTAGCTTGACTTCTGTTGTGTGGTTGTAGTTTGACTGCTGTTGTGTGGGTGTTGTAGCTTGACTGCTGTTGTGTGGTTGTTGTAGCTTGACTTCTGTTGTGTGGTTGTTGTACATTGACTGCTGTTGTGTGGTTGCTGTAGCTGGACTGCTGTTGTGTGGTTGCTGTTGCATGACACCTGTTGTGTGGTTGTAGCTCGACTGATGTTTTGTAGTTTTAGCATGACTGCTGTTGTGTGGTTGTTGTAGCATGACTACTGTTGTGTGGTTGCTGTTGCATGACACCTGTTGTGTGGTTGTTGTAGCTTGACTGCTGTTGTGTGGTTGCTGTAGCTTGACTGCTGTTGTGTGGTTGTTGTAGCTGGACTGCTGTTGTGTGGTTGCTGTAGTTTGACTGCTGTTGTGTGGTTGCTGTTGCATGACACCTGTTGTGTGGTTGTTGTAGCATGACTGCTGTTGTGTGGTTGCTGTTGCATGACACCTGTTGTGTGGTTGTTGTAGCATGACTGCTGTTGTGTGGTTGCTGTTGCATGACACCTGTTGTGTGGTTGTTGTAGCATGACTGCTGTTGTGTGGTTGCTGTTGCATGACACCTGTTGTGTGGTTGTTGTAGCTTGACTGCTGTTGTGTGGTTATTGTAGCATGACTGCTGTTGTAGGGTGGTAGCTTGACTGCTGTTGTGTGGTTGTAGCTTGA
The DNA here is from genome assembly GCF_022045235.1 of Haliotis cracherodii. Lineage (NCBI taxonomy): Eukaryota > Metazoa > Mollusca > Gastropoda > Lepetellida > Haliotidae > Haliotis > Haliotis cracherodii. The sequence continues at coordinate 40,006,571 of NW_027266286.1, forward strand.
CTGATGTGTGGTTGTAGCTTGACTGATGTGTGGTTGCTGTAGCTTGACTTCTGTTGTGTGGTTGTTGTAGCTTGATTGCTGTTGTGTGGTTGTTGTAGCTTGACTCCTGTTGTGTGGTTGTTGTAGCTTGACTGCTGTTGTGTGGTTGTTGTAGCTTGACTGCTGTTGTGTGGTTATTGTAGCATGACTGCTGTTGTAGGGTGGTAGCTTGACTGCTGTTGTGTGGTTGTAGCTTGACTGATGTGTGGTTGCTGTAGCTTGACTTCTGTTGTGTGGTTGTTGTAGCTTGATTGCTGTTGTGTGGTTGTTGTAGCTTGACTGCTGTTGTGTGGTTGTTGTAGCTTGTAGCTGCAAACTGTTGTGTACTCAGCTATGTAGGACAACTTCCACGGATCACCTTGAAATGCATAATAATATTTGACGGGATATGTTTCATTAAAGAGGAATGTTCACAGTAACACATGTGTTAGGAGGGGATTTATGCTACAGCTGGAGGGCTTGCAGCTCTTCTCCAAGCTGACCGGTTGAGGGAGAAGCTGCCATCATCAGTGAAGACCCTGCATGTGCTGGTGGATGGCTCCCTGTTCCTGGATCAACCAGATGCCAATCAACAGCATGTCATGGCGGAGATGCTGCACAACACTTACAATCTCCACAACCTCAGAGGTAAATCATGCTACACAACACTTAACCCAGAAGTACATGTCGCCTAACACCTCAGAAGTACATGCTGCACAACACTTATCCCAGAAGTACATGCTGCACAACACTTAACTCAGAAGTACATGACGGCTAACACCTCAGAAGTACATGCTGCACAACACTTATCACAGAAGTACATGCTGCACAACACTTAACCCAGAAGTACATGACGCCTAACACCTCAGAAGTACATGCTGCACAACACTTATCACAGAAGTACATGCTGCACAACACTTAACCCAGAAGTACATGACGCCTAACACCTCAGAAGTACATGCTGCACAACACTTACCCCAGAAGTACATGCTGCACAACACTTAAAGCAGAAGTACAAGATGCACAACACTTACCCGAGAAATACATGTTGCACAACTCTAGTAACCCCAGAAGTACATGATGCACAACACTTGCAACCTCAGAAGTACATGCTGCACAACGCTTACCCCAGAAGTACATGCTGCACAACACTTGCAACCCCAGAAGTAAATACTGTACAACACTTACCCCAGAAGAACATGCGGTACAACACTTACCCCAGAAGTACATGCTGCACAACGCTTATCCCAGAAGTACATGCTGCACAACGCTTACCCCAGAAGTACATGCTGCACAACACTTACCCCAGAAGTACATGCTGCACAACACTTACCCCAGAAGTACATGCTGCACAACGCTTACCCCAGAAGTACATGCTGCACAGCACTTACCCCAGAAGTACATGCTGCACAACACTTACCCCAGAAGTACATGCTGTACAACACTTACCCCAGAAGTACATGCTGCACAACGCTTATCCCAGAAGTACATGCTGCACAAGACTTACCCCAGAGATACATGCTGCACAACACTTACCCCAGAAGTACATGCTGCACAACACTTACCCCAGAAGTACATGCTGCACAACACTTACCCCAGAAGTACATGCTGCACAACACTTACCCCAGAAGTACATGCTACAGAACACTTACCCCAGAAGTACATGCTGCACAACACTTACCCCAGAAGTACATGCTACACAACACTTACCCCAGAAGTACATGCTGCACAACACTTACCCCAGAAGTACATGCTGCACAACGCTTACCCCAGAAGTACATGCTGCATGACACTTACCCCAGAAGTACATGCTACAGAACACTTACCCCAGAAGTACATGTCGCCTAACACCTCAGAAGTACATGCTGCACAACACTTATCCCAGAAGTACATGCTGCACAACACTTAACTCAGAAGTACATGACGGCTAACACCTCAGAAGTACATGCTGCACAACACTTATCACAGAAGTACATGCTGCACAACACTTAACCCAGAAGTACATGACGCCTAACACCTCAGAAGTACATGCTGCACAACACTTATCCCAGAAGTACATGCTGCACAACACTTATCACAGAAGTACATGCTGCACAACACTTAACCCAGAAGTACATGACGCCTAACACCTCAGAAGTACATGCTGCACAACACTTACCCCAGAAGTACATGCTGCACAACACTTAAAGCAGAAGTACAAGATGCACAACACTTACCCGAGAAATACATGTTGCACAACTCTAGTAACCCCAGAAGTACATGATGCACAACACTTGCAACCTCAGAAGTACATGCTGCACAACGCTTACCCCAGAAGTACATGCTGCACAACACTTGCAACCCCAGAAGTAAATACTGTACAACACTTACCCCAGAAGAACATGCGGTACAACACTTACCCCAGAAGTACATGCTGCACAACGCTTATCCCAGAAGTACATGCTGCACAACGCTTACCCCAGAAGTACATGCTGCACAACACTTACCCCAGAAGTACATGCTGCACAACACTTACCCCAGAAGTACATGCTGCACAACGCTTACCCCAGAAGTACATGCTGCACAGCACTTACCCCAGAAGTACATGCTGCACAACACTTACCCCAGAAGTACATGCTGTACAACACTTACCCCAGAAGTACATGCTGCACAACGCTTATCCCAGAAGTACATGCTGCACAAGACTTACCCCAGAGATACATGCTGCACAACACTTACCCCAGAAGTACATGCTGCACAACACTTACCCCAGAAGTACATGCTGCACAACACTTACCCCAGAAGTACATGCTGCACAACACTTACCCCAGAAGTACATGCTACAGAACACTTACCCCAGAAGTACATGCTGCACAACACTTACCCCAGAAGTACATGCTACACAACACTTACCCCAGAAGTACATGCTGCACAACACTTACCCCAGAAGTACATGCTGCACAACGCTTACCCCAGAAGTACATGCTGCATGACACTTACCCCAGAAGTACATGCTACAGAACACTTACCCCAGAAGTACATGCTGCACAACACTTACCCTAGAAGTATATGCTGCACAACACTTACCCTAGAAGTATATGCTGCATGACACTTACCCCAGAAGTACATCATGCCGCCTCTTGTGAAACAGTTTTGCTTCCATTATTTGATACAATACAAATCCCATCATATAGTGAAATACAGTTAGCTCTGTAAACATTATCTCAGAAACAACTAACCATTAAGCTGAAACTTCACATCTTTGTTCAAACCAATGATTGGGCTAAAGTTGTTCAATCTAGCAGCCATATTGAAAAACCTGTTGTTCATTTGTCATTTGTTTTCAACATGGAATGACATTTATTGTAGGTGTAGTTAGTAGTTGCTCTCAACATAAGTGTTAATATTTTTGCAATATTTGATTTTTTTGATATTTTTTTTTGTCTCCTTCTAAATTCTCTCAAATACATTTTTGGCTTTTGAAAAAATCTTCTCTGAAATTGTCCAACTGAACAGGACTGTATGTTGGTTCTTTTCTGGCATTATATTTTGTTCAGATCCATACAATTTAGTCCTCAGTATTTAGGCAATTATATAAAAGTCATTGCTGACAGCAACTATTACATTACAGTCTTTGGTGACATTTTAAACTGTACCATTTTTCTCTTCTAATGGGATATTGTTTCCCCTCCCACAGAATCCTTGGTGCTAAAGGAGTGTACAGGGAACCTCCCAGAACAGGTTCGGTGGCGCTGTTTCCTGCCTGAGGTGTTCTACAAGCATGTGTTCACGCCAATGTTCTTTGCCAACTCCCTGTATGACACATGGTACTCGTCGGCCACACTGAGTATCTCCTGTACTCGGGCTGGACTCTGCCCCCCCAGGAATATGCAAGTGTTGGACAGGGTGAAGCAGGCTATCCTCCAACACTCGCAGGACCTCCTAGCGTCGGGGAAGAACGGTGTGTTCCTAACGTCCTGTCCCGCCCACACCTTGCTGGCCAATCCAAGATTCAACAGCATGAAAGCAGGACAACTGACCAGTCAAGATGCTATATCGATGTGGCTCAAACACAACAAAAAGGGATATAATGTTTCAGAGAGCATTGACTTAAATGACTCTGCCCATTACTGCAAATTGTTCTATTGACCCAGTTGCTTGGAAGGCTGTGAGTGGGTGCCTTATGCCTGTCTGCCCCTAGCCTGGTCATACAGATGCTATTCTAAAGTACTAGAAGGAGACTTGTCTCCAAATACTTCGGCACATGTTCTTCTTTGGCACGAGATTTTGTTTTGCAATATGTCTACAAAAGTATTGATTGGTCAATATGGAAAATTCAAATTCAACAACTATTTAAAGCTGGCTTCATTTTTTTTACATTCTGAATATTCTCAGGTGACAGTTAAAGTGAGCTGTTATTTCTTTCCGCATCAAACTTTGCTTATCTGTCAGATTTAACAGACCACCTAGGTCTCATAGTTGCCATAGAAACTGGTATAAAGATTGCTTGAAGTGTCAATCTAGTGCAGTTGTCCTCATTCCATGGAGTCATGACAGAAAATGTTCACCTAGATTCCATGCTAGGCTATCAATAGATAGCACTTCCATGCAGAACAGGTGGATATCAAAGCTACTTCCTTTTGCTTCTCAACAATACACTGAATCAAGGAAATGTGGGAGGATATCATAGGACAAGACATCATTCAAGTACAAACACTTTATCTTCATTATTGTGCAATCACAATAGTTTTGGAATAACATGGATAGAGACGTAAGTAGGATTCAGATGAATGACAGTTATCTGGCGGACTGTCACATTTGGGAAAGAAACCCATTGTTGATGTTGTTTAGATGATCATAAGGCCAACTATCACCATGAACAAAGGCATCGTCATGTTTCTGGAAGAGATGCACTGTCATGTTTCTGGAAGAGATGCACCGTCATGTTTTTGGAAGAGATGCACCGTCATGTTTCTGGAAGAGATGCACCGACATGTTTCTGGAAGAGATGCACCGTCGTGTTTCTGGAAGAGATGCACCGTCATGTTTCTGGAAGAGATGCACCGTCATGTTTCTGGAAGAGATGCACCGTCATGTTTCTGGAAGAGATGCACCGTCATGTTTCTGGAAGAGATGCACCGTCATGTTTCTGGAAGAGATGCACCGTCATGTTTCTGGAAGAGATGCACCGTCCTGTTTCTGGAAGAGATGCACCGTCGTGTTTCTGGAAGAGATGCACCGTCGTGTTTCTGGAAGAGATGCACCGTCATGTTTCTGGAAGAGATGCACCGTCATGTTTCTGGAAGAGATGCACCGTCATGTTTCTGGAAGAGATGCACCGTCATGTTTCTGGAAGGGATGCACCGTCATGTTTCTGGAAAAGATGCACCGTCATGTTTCTGGAAGAGATACACTGTCATGTTTCTGGAAGAGATGCACCGTCATGTTTCTGGAAGAGATACACAGATGCACCGTCATGTTTCTGGAAGGGATGCACTGTAGTATCGAGAAGCAGTGACAAGGCAGTGGGAAAGTTACAAATTGATGTGAGAGGTCTACACCAGGAAGAGAGACTGCCATGATATAATTCAGCCAGAATGTGATGACGGGATGTGCTTGTTGGTGTTGTTTACAGCAGTAGGATCAGTTCACTGAGAAAGGATATGTTCGGGTTCAATGCACTTTGCTGGGCCGTATCTGTATGTACTGTTGCAGATCATGTCTTCTTTTACAATTGATCAATTATTTGTGAATGTGGTTTATGAGGGATGTTTGCTCCCTTTTCAGTATTACTGTTAGTGACAAGGGTAATTACCAAGGACAGGGTACATGTTTACATGTCTCCCTGCACATGATAAGACTGTTTTAACAACCACCCACTACACCTAACTCTCTCACTATAAACTTTGAACAATTAACAGTTTCAATTTGCCTGGTTTGTGGATGTGTAGTAGTGCAACATGGACATGTGCCAAACATACGTGAATTTGCAATAGATTGCCAAATGATGTTATACAACAATGACTTGTCATTCAGCCCCGAAGCAGACAATCTGCTGTGGATCTGCGCCTGTTTTGCTATAGTAGTGCAGTAGTGTCTCTACTCTTGCAGTAGTTGGACCAAAGGTCACACCTTGAAATTGTGAAGAGAGAACAAAAGAGGATACATTGTGTTGAGCTTGCATTCAAGGGTACTCCTTCTCTGTGATACAGTGTTTTTATGACTTTAGGAGCAATGATATTTAAAAGGCTATTATAGTGTGTGTTGGTAAGCCTGCATGTCAAGATACCGGGGAATTCAAGACTGAACAGCTGTTCATCTCACCGATAGATTAGGCCGACCCTGTCAATTATGAACATGTGTTATTGCTGTGGATGGACACTGTGTACCCGGTCCTGATGGGTACAGACACCTAGCAGTGACAGCAATACATCTGACACTGCTGGAAGTGATCCTGATGGGTACAGACACCTAGCAGTGACAGCAATACATCTGACACTGCTGGAAGTGATCCTGATGGGTACAGACACCTAGCAGTGACAGCAATACATCTGACACTGCTGGAAGTGGTCCTGATGGGTACAGACACCTAGCAGTGACAGCAATACATCAGACACTGCTGGAAGTGGTCCTGATGGGTACAGACACCTAGCAGTGACAGCAATACATTTGACACTGTGGACCCGGTCCTGATGGGTACAGACACCTAGCAGTGACAGCAATACATTTGACACTGCTGGAAGTGATCCTGATGGGTACAGACACCTAGCAGTGACAGCAATACATCAGACACTGCTGGAAGTGATCCTGATGGGTACAGACACCTAGCAGTGACAGCAATACATCTGACACTGCTGGAAGTGGTCCTGATGGGTACAGACACCTAGCAGTGACAGCAATACATCAGACACTGCTGGAAGTGGTCCTGATGGGTAC